>NC_061812.1:26071174-31071174 GCF_021462225.1 Girardinichthys multiradiatus | reverse complement strand
AAAAAGGCACATCAGACTATATCTGATTCAAGCAACAAAGTGGACAGGCAACAACTATAGGTGAATTTGAATCTATTCAAATATAATTCAAACATTTATTTATGTCGGAAATTAAATTTCTCCAATTCATTACACACAGTGATATATTTGAAAAATGTATTTCTTTTAATATTGATAATTATAAGTTACAGATAATGAAAACCCTAAATTCAGTTTCTCAGAACAATAGCATACGACCTATAAAAGTTATTTTTATTATAGAAATGTTATACCTACAGAAAAGCATGTCCATGAACTGCACTCAACACTTGGTCAGGTATCCTTTTGCAATATTTACTGCAACAATGCGGCGTGGCATGGAGGAAATCAGCCTGTGGCTTTGCTGAGGTGTTAAGGAAGCCCAGGTTCCTTTAGCAGTGCCCTTCAGCTAGTCTGCATTGTTGGTTCTAGTATCTTTCATCTTTTTCTTCCCAATAATCCAGAAATTCTCTATTGGGTATGTGTCACAGTTGCTCTTAACCTTTCATTAATATGCGGGGGCACAGAACTCTGGAGAGCGAACCTCTCAAACAATGAGCTTTTGTGGATTACTCTCATTGCGATGGTTGCCAATGACAGTCTGCTGGGACAGGTCATCAAGTGAGAAGTCATCCTCATGATTATGTGGCCGAAATGCTGTCATAACATGACATTTTTACATCAAATATCCTTTATTGGTTTTATCTTATATTCTTATTTCTGTGAAATTGACAGAAACACTTCAAATATCAGCATGTAATTATTCAATGTAATACACGGGTCTCACTTTTAAAACTGAATTACTTAAATAAGTTAGCTTTTCTGTTATATTTTAAGTAATTAAAATCCACCTTCATTTGGAGGCAAAAATATCAGTTAATTAAATTACCCATCTTGCGGTTTTCCAGAAAACAGGTTTGTCAGTTTAGCGCCAGCTCCCTGAACCTAAAAGAAAGCAAAACCAAGTTTTGAAAAACATGACATGACGAAGTTGTAACATTAATGCAAAATAGAATTTAAAAGTGAAACATCATTATTTATATAAACACATTAAAGTTAGTGAATTAACTGTTAACTGTTGAGAAGATAAACATGGTTCTAATAATATTACAGGATAAATTCTGGTCTACAGTGTACTCACCGCCAGAATATTCATGGCAGCAAGAAAAACAAGAGATCACATTTCATTAGCATTGTTCAGGCTTTCATTGTCACTGCAAAACCAGCCTCCTAAGACACTCAGAACTGTTCCTGTCCAACAGGATTGGATTTAAAGTGAAGGTGCAACTAAAACACTATTCAGTGTGGGCAACCCACCTGCAGTCAGGAGACTGGTTTTGCATCAATAGAGTGGCAGAGGACTGCCCATCCTACCTTGTTTGCCAGCCCAGTGATGCTGACTGCCATTTCATCTATCAATTTGCCATCTTTGACCTGGATGAGCCAAATTATTATCAAAAACAGTAAAAAACAGAAGCACTGGTTTACAATAAACTGTAAGCAGTCACATTTGGATGAGAAAAAGTGATTTATTTTGGTTAACAGCACAACCAATTAAGGCGGCGAAAGCAAGAAGGTTCTAAAAAAGCAGAGAGAACAATTACAGACAGCTTGAATTACTAATGCCAACAGTACATTAGAAGACAGAAGCATTTTTCTCAATCACTGGGTTTCGAATTGAATAAACTACAGTTTATGCCGAATTAGGATATCTCCACCTTTCTTGATATCCTTCTGAACTTTGATAATTAAAGACAATTATTTAATTGCGTGTGAAAGTAGATGTAGCTCCTACTCATTCAACAGTCAAAGTTAAAGTTGTTATGCAAAAGCAGCTCTATAGAAAACGCTGTCCTTAACCACACCATGTGATGGCTTTTTCTTTGAGAGGAAGTCTATTGTCATGCAAATCCCGACCACACACCAATAAACCATTATAACCCGAAAGTATGAACCATCTTCAAATGGTACATCTGAAGGAAGAATGAATCATTTCTTAGCACGTATGAATACCTTCAAGCTATAAAGTTGTTGGTATGTTTGGGGCTTGACTTGACTGTAGAGATGTTAAGCTGGGTTGTGTTCAAAATTACTTTGCCGTATAATAAATCAAACTTTAATTGTAGTTGCATAATCTCATAAAAAAAGGAAACACCAGCCTGCAATTTAAATACATTCAATCATGTGGCCAAAAAAACTCTCACTCCAGGAACGTTTTTTATTTTTTTTTTCAAAAATCACATGTGACATTATTAGCACCCCCAACAATTCCTATAAAGTAAATATAGTTGAAGCATCAGAGGGTCTAGGATCTGTTTTAGTAAGTAATCCATGACCCCCTGATTTCCTTGAGTATAAATATTATATGACAGAGGCCCATTTCTCTTATCCACTCTTCAGAAAGGGAAGGTCAGGAGAACACGCCATTCATGTTTAACACGTGTGTTGGTCCTCATAAGTCAGAAATTGGAACTGTGACAAACACGGCTGGACGAGGCCCCTAGCTTTTCCTGCCACGACGCATTATGAGGAGAACGTAAGAAATAAAGTGTAAAGAACAGGGGAAATTCCTTCTGTGTGAGATTATGCCACTGCAACTAAGGATTCATTTATTTTAAGGTATCTTACACACAGACTGTTTGCAAACAGCCAATTAAAGTTAATCTTCTAAGAATGATCAGTTGTTATTACCACTAAATTTCATATTGCCCATTTCTGCTACCACTATACTTTTTTTTGTTGCTTTTTATAAATAGTACTATTTTAATGTACCAATGATTAGGTAGTAGATACCTCATCCTCATTTCTTTTTTGAAAAGAAAAAAAAACCTCCTAATCTTATTCAGAGATCCTAAAAATAAGACAGTAATACATCCTAAAATGTCACCTTCTTAACCTCCTAATGTAATTAAAGTTTGACTGTACAGACAGATATCCACAGCTAACCAGTTCAGGGTCGGACACTTGTCACTCACTGGCAGAAAATACAATTTTGTAATTAAACTCAGATTGTGTCGTTTAATGTAAGCTGGCATTGAGCAGAAAAACTGGCAGAGTGGAGCAGTGGAGGAAAGAGTACATTCAGATCTGAAGCTGTCTTTGTCTAAAAAGCCCAGCAGCCCACCACCAAAGCAACAACTTCAAACATCAATGTTACCTTCTCTTGAGTAGGTTTGATAACATTCTCATTTATTGTCTGTCCTAACTCTGTGGCCTAGTTGGAAGTCAGAGAGGAGAGTTCACTTGAATAAAAACATAATTCAAGATCCACATTAGTGCAAAACACTGAGCTGCTTTGTCCTTCAGTTGCACACAAACACCGAGCATTCACAATGACACTGAAAAAGCTCTAGAGGGTGTAATGGTGCAAAGAAAACACATCAGCTTCCTTTTTAAAAGGCAGAACTGCTTTTATACTGATTTAGGTGTCCAAAGTGTAGCCGGGGTCCATTTGGACTTTGTGCCATTAAGATGTTGCTTGTTTAATTTATAACTTGGCAGGAAAAAAAAAAAAAGTAGTGTTTTCAATTTGGGGGGGGGGTCAGGGTCCGCAAGGACTTGACAAATTTGACACCACTGAGTTAGGGTCTACTTAATGAGCAACAGGGAGAGTGTAAATTACTTCATCATGGACTGTTGACCATTAAATGTGACAATATTTAACAAATTATTTATTCATTGGATTGTGGAACCTTTGGATAATAACTTATTATTTTTATGTACAATGTGCACTGCTCTGAGTGCACTGCAGGGCAACATAAAAATCCAGGTGGCAAATCCAGGGGACACAATGTTTTCACATGCCATTACACCTCTTTATATTTTACATCTCTGTTAGGGGGCTGTAAAAGACAAAAAAAAAAGTCATGCATAATAGATAACCCATTATATATGGAAGTGAGTGAACAGTAGCTCATATCCATAATAAGGGTGGGAATTCTTTGCAATCCTTATCGAAAATTACCGTTTATGTCCCAATATGCCTCCTATATCAGGACATAAACTCAAGGCACCAATACGAGCAATGCTTTGTGTTAACAAGCGGTAGCACATTAACATGTCATTTAGCAACATTATGCACAATGGTTCTAGCTTTAAAATTTGCTTAAAAAATGAATAAATAAATAAAATGGGGCAGCCTGAAATAAAATGATGTGCAAAGAAGGCATCATGCAGCTATAAACTGCTTTACCGGTTCAGGGGGTGCTTTATAGCCCCTTATCTACATCCAGGGAGGGCAGAGAGATATTAGTAATAACACTATTATTATAGCTACAAAGTGTTTAACATGCATAATACATAGTCAACAGAATACTACACGTCCATGAGAACAACAACCCCAAGCTAAAAGGGAGTATTTCAATGCAATCGAATGAAAAGCACAAGGGAAACTTTGGCTTTAACAGGCTAATTGAGATGCTCTTCTTACCTTTAACGTTGCTTGGTTTGCCAGTTTTGATGTCTGTTTAAGCAGAAGAAAAAGAAATAAAATGAGTTTCACAGGTCTTCAAGGGGCGTTACTTCTAAGTCCCAACGTAACAAAACATTTTCAATTACATTATCTTTGGCAATTGAAGCAATTTTGGTGGCACCAACAGTAAAACTGCTCCAGCCCTGCAAAACACAGCAACAATCCACATTAAATGGGAGCAAATACATAAATTATGAATAATAGTACAGCCTGGAAAAAGACAAATTTAAAAATGATGTACGATGACTTACGGAGTAAATTGAAGACATTGCATTGTTCAAGAAGTCATCATCCTTCTTCTCCGGGGTTACTGTGTTGCCAAAGCCAACATAACGATTCTCTTGGTTCCCACTGTAGCCTCCCCCACTGAAGAACAATGAAAGCCATGTTACATAAATTACCAACACATAACTTCAGATGCACAACAAATAAGGATTTAATGACAGAAGAAAATCTTACCTTTGATAAGAGTTGACATCGTCACTTAACCAATCCTCGAAAGCTTTGTCGTTAGAACTGACTGGATTCTGTCCTGAACCTCCAGATCTGGATTTAAACAGTACATACTCACACATTTAATGGCTGGTCTGTGTCAATCACAACCAGCATTGATGTGTTCAAATCCTCCAATTAAATTACCGGTGAGAGGATGAAAGGCTTGACTTTGGCTGAGGAGGAGTCCAGTTTCTGGCGGAGGATGTATCAATGGACCACTCCTTCCCTTCAGCTAATGTTGCTACCTAAAATAGTAAATCAAGAGTGAACTCTTCGGAGCAAAAGAAAAAATTACTTTATTTATAGTCCCTTACAAAAGTATTATCCATTAAATTATTATTATCATGTTATTTTGTTATGTTACAACCACAAACTTTAATGTACTTCAGAGAAATTTTTTGGGACAAATCAACACAAGGTGACAAAGTATGCATAATAAAAAAAATTTATTAAAATGTCTGGCGTAAAATTGTATTGAATTTAGCTCCACTGAGTCAACACTTCATAGAATCATCGAGTAAGTCTTGTGTATGTCTCTACCAGCTTTGTACAGTAAAGTTTTTGCCCATTCTTCCTTGCAAGATAACTAAAGATTAGATTTACTGGATGCTTTAAACTTCTTCTCTGCAATAGAGTATTGTTGAACTTGATTTTTTTTAGAGGTATCAGATTAAAGGGGGCTGAACACAGATGCACAACATACTTTAAATGTTCTCTTTTTTTTAAACAGTGGAGCCTTTTTTTCACTCTACATCTATGTCCTACTTTGTGTTGGTTAATCATGTACAATCCAACAATACAACAAAGTGTGTGGTAGTAATTAGAAAAAATGGGACCATTTTCATTCAGTGTATTTTTGCAATACACTGAATTTATAAAACAAGTAATGTAGAATGTTGACAAGTTTGACCTTTAATGACATTTGTCTTCAGTTAATATTTACAGTTTTATTTCCATCAAACAAATATTAAATATCACTTTTGTTGTAGAATTTGGGTCCAACGCTAGAAAAAAGTGCAACAGGATGCTGTTTCCTTTCCTTTCCAGATCAGATCCATTACATTCCAGTCATAAAACTCTGGGTGTGTGTAGCTCACCTTGTCTCTGAAGAGTGCAGCGGCTCTGCTGTTGTACTTCTCCTGTAAGGTCCAGTTCGGGTCATAATCATCTTGCAGTTCTAGAAACAGGTGGAATTTTCCATTTCCACCAGCTTTCATTTTCTCCAGCTCAAGGTCTTTCCACTTGTCCATGGTGACCGAGCGCACAAAACTGAGGACAGGAGACAAATCAAAGACTAATTATAACAATATGCTTTGGCAGCAAACACTGAAAAACCAAGAAAATCACAAAGGATCTGATGTGAGCAAGGCAGATTTTAAAGATTAATCATTTTAACAAAACCATGATGTATTCTAGCCCTCTTACCTCAGGTGCACTCCCAGCCCCCTGTGCTTTCCAGAACACTCAAGGCAGATCCAAATGCCATATGTGACACTAACCCACTGAGGGTTAAAGGCCCCACACTCAAAACAAAGCTGCGAAGAAAACAGTCATTGGAAAAATCAATAAAGGTGGTAATTATATAACCTGACACTGTGCATTAGCTTTTTTTAGAAGCTAGTTTGCAGAAAATATTGCATTCAAATATGGATACTCAACTATTTGTATTTCAGAATAAACACTGATTGCAATAAAAGTCTTCTTGGTTTGTACTAAGTTCAAAGGTAATATTTTATCCCTGGAAAAAAGATCTCTGCCAAAGATGTGGGCCAACCAAATATCGACCATCTAAAATGACTTTTGGCTTATTTGAGCACTGCTGAAAGGATCATCACTGAAGGCTTCACAAATACAAGCTTCTTTGTAAATTGCATTTTGTTTCCAGGAAGGTAAGATGAGATTTTTTTCTTGGATGAAATCAAATCACATAAATACACCAATGGGGGAGGACTTACATTATTCTCATCTTGGGTTCTCACTTCCTTCAGAACTCTTCTGGTCCTTGGACTCGCCATGTTCACACACTGAAAGGAAGTTTTCACAGATCTTCATTGCAATAAATATGAAATTAGAACCATTATTTCGGTACATTAGTCATTATCCATATCTAAGAAAATGTCATCAATACCATTGATGTTCAGTTAATGTACGTTACCAACATTAAAACATTAAAAGTGCATTTTAATGAATTAGCATTTCATTGAAAAGATAATTTACATTTTTAATATATAGATTCAATAAACAGTCATATTTCATGCATTTATTTCTGATCCTGTTTAATGTTTATAGCTAAGGAAAACCCAAACTTCGGTTCCCAGAGCATTAGAATGTTACATAAGACCAAGAAAGAAAGACTTTTAGTATAGAAATATTATGGCCTACGCAGTCATGAGGAACACTGCTCAAACACGCATTAATCAAATCAAATTATAGTGCTAAATAAAATGACAGCCAGGAAATAACTAGCTTTCTCAGCTGCAGACTTGGACACAGAATGCATCTTCCTGCCATTCCTTTGCTAATGAGGAAGAGCCAGAAACTGGTAGCGGCTATGAGGGAGTAGGTTCATAATATCCTTAGGGCAAGAAAGCAGCTTGGAGAGTTTAGGCTCCTCCGCGAGCTACAATGGTACAGACACTGCCTCTAGGTCTATTTCAAGAGGAGTAGGAAGCAAGCTGAGAGCTTTCTGGCATGTTGGGGAAGAGTCACCGCGAGAATCCGCCCACAGGCAGCCAATCACTCCAACAGAACCATGGAGTTATCGATATACAGTTGTCAACATGCAGACCAATGACAAAATCTGGATATGTGTTTGTTTCCCTCTCTTTGGATAAGTCCAAGTGGCACAAAGTGAGGGGTCTAGGGGGCGATCGAATGATAAACACATATCACATATCCAGACAGATCTATAAATCCAGTAGGGATCAGAATTGACCAGTTTTGGGTTGGACTGCTCTGATCATTTCTTCATTAAAATGCATAAAAAATAAGAACTCCCAACATCTTCAGTCTATACATGCATCAACCAACTGTGAATATTGATGTCCCTTTATTAAGTTCAAATCAGATGAAGGTTAGGGACATTTGCTTTGATGCATAAATTAGGATAATCTTGCAATCCCTTCATTTATACAAATTCTCTTGTATAACCTGCATCACACTGTATCACTTATGCGTTTTAGTCCTTAGAAAAAAAATTTATTGTCAAAAACTGGAATCTGCATGTTAGACCTCAAAGAAAACTGGAAATGAGTATCAGCGAGGAAAAGCCTCTCGCATCTCTAATCATGATTTCATTTTTGTTATGTTTTTCTTAGAAAACTCATCATATACAGAATATTTAGCCTAAACATTTCTAAACAGTTTTTAATCATTTTGCTAATTTCTTACCAATTTGGTCCAGCACAACTTATATTTAATACATACCCAAACATACTGTGCTTAAGATTCAAAATCCCCTCTGTCTTACATGTTTGCCAAACGTAAAACAAATATTTAAATTTAAAAAGTAAAAGACACTACTCTGTTCCAGTACACACTTGCAAAAAAGCAGCTAGTTTATCCAACTGTAGGGAAACGTAGAGAAGTGATGGATACAATGTGCATTGTAAAAAATACTGTACTTTCACTACCTTCTTCTTAATTGTCTAAATTTGTCATTTTGGCTCCAACCACCTAAATAGCACACACTGATTCTGCAATGTAAATTCATTTAGTTGTAACAACAGACATCAATGGTTCTGGAAGCAGAACACAGAACCTGAGCAACTTATATGAAAGTCCTCTAAAACAGGATAAATTGGTGTCAGGAAAACCTCACACCGTTCACAGATTTTCAGTCAGATTCTTAAAGTTACTTTTAAGGCCAAAGGTAAACAACACATAAAGAAAAAAATAACCAAATGAAGTTTTTAACCACATTAGCCCATATTCCATTTGTGATAAAATAAGGATATTCCATTCCATTTTCTAAGTCTTGTATTGATTTCATGTAGTTGCTCAAATTTGGATTCACAGAAAAAAAAAATGAGGACACCCCACAGTCACTCTTCCCACGGAGCGACTGTGGCTCAGTGGGAAGAGTAGTCGCCCTGCATTCCATAAGCTGTGGTATCGACATGTGGCAGCTTCCTCCTGCCACATGTCGATGTTCCTCTGGGCAAGGCACTTAACTTTAAGTTGCCTACCGATCCGCGTTTCGGTATATGAATCTGTGGACATTTGTCGATGCGATTGGGGGACTGTGGCTCTAGTGTAAAGCGCTTTGAGTGGTCAGTATGACTGGAAAGGCGCTATATAAGTTTAACCCATTTAACATTTATTAAACAATCAGTTTTTGGATATTAAGTAATATTTTATATATTTAAAAGGTCTTTCAGTGACAGTGCACTAAGGAACGATATCATAGGTCTTTCCTTCAAGCAGCTGCACAACCAGCACGGCTCCCAACTGAAAAAATAAACTGTTTACATTCCTGTTGCCCTCTCCAATGTCTTATAAATAACCTATATATACACAAATATAGAAAATAAATATAAGTTTGTACAGTTACACTTCTATTCTAGTTTTTTACTTTGTATCTTTGTCACAAATCTACAGTATAGTTGATGAACTCTAATTCTATGGTCATTGTTATTAATGTGTGAATCATTTGTTTTTTATTTGCATGTCACTTTGCTCCTGATACTCAAAAATTTTACCCATTGGGGGAAAAATTGGAAATGGTTCTTTTGCTTTTATGTTTATAAATTCAATAAGGCCCCAGAGGCGTAGCATATCAGAAACACTTCACCTAATGCACTACTGAATATGTTTTGAGTAGCCCACATTACAAACCACAAGCCCACATCAAAAACTTAAAAAGACCGTGGGACTCCTGCTCAGGTATACAGTAAGCTAGCTGAAACACTATTTTATAAGGGGTTTTTCCCTTTTAGCTGCTTCACGTGTCAGGAGATCTATAAACACACTACTGTTACACAATGCTGCGGTTTCTTCAGACTTTATACGAGCATGTTTACAGTCTTCTATCATTTATCCAATTAAGATATTTTTTCTGAATAGACACTGCAGGGTTAGGACAATTTCCTGATTATTCTGATCTAAATAGGTTTATATTTGGAGCTAAAAGAAAATGACATCAACTGAAACTCTGGAGTGTGCCAATATCAGACGCATTTCATAGACATTTTAAACTTATTAGTAATACTTATTCCTACAGGAGATTTCATTCTGTATGCCTACATGTCTTGGTCATTTGCAAAAAAAAAAGTGCAAAACAAAATTGCTATGGACAAAAAAGGGAAGCAAATCAGTGTTTCTTTAGCAAATAAAAAGTAATTTAATAAGATATGCTGCAGCATTGTGCCTAGTAGATCTTTTAGACTAAAACAAATGTTGAATACTATCAAAAGTGAGAAAAGTGATTCTATGCAGCAAAGAAATACTGCAAAAATATTGAGCTTTCATATAGTTGTACTTCTTTAAACAAACTGAGTTGTAATTATTTGTTTCATCCCCATCTTATGAATAGTAAAAGGGTGAAGAAAAGTCTTCTTTAATCAGAATCAGAATCAGCTTTATTGCCAAGTTCGCACATACAAACAAGGAATTTGACTCCGTTACACTTTGCTCTCTGGGTTTTCTTTTGGTTTTTTTTAATCCGTTATAAGATATATTATGCATATATCTTTATGTCCTTAAATATACATATATACAAATATACATATACAAAGGTACATTTGCAACTTCAGTATGCAGTTGTTTTGTACTCTATTAAATGTTCATCAGAGAAACAGCCTGGGGGAAGAAACTGTCTCTGTGGCGGCTGGTTTTAGTAAACAGTACTCTGTAACGGCAGCCTGAAGGTAAAGCTCTGAACAGTTTATGTGCAGGGTGTGTGGGGTCTGCAGAGATTTTAGCAGCTCTTTTCCTGACTATAGACCTGTATAAGTCCTGGATGGAGGGAAGGTCAGCCCTGATGATTCTCTCTGCAGACCTGATTGTTCATTGCAGTCTGGACCTGTCCTGGTTGGTGGATGAACCAAACCACACTGAGATGGATGAAGACAGGACAGACTGAATGATGGCAGTGTAGAAGATGACCAGAAGCTCCTGTGGAAGGTTGTACTTCTTTAAGTTGCCTCAGGAAGAACAGTCTCTGCTGGGCCTTCTTCCGTACAGTGTCTATGTGTGAAGACCATCTCAGGTCCTCAGAGATGGTGGTTCCTAAGAATGTTATTGCTTTGGCAAAGCGCATCAAAAGACATAAACTAGTTCACATATTGGCGATATTAACCCATGAAAACTGGGAAATTTGGAAAAGGATTGTGCATAATTGTTATTTCTTGTTTTTTGTGCTACCAAACCTAAACCATTTTCCTTTCTGTATTTTCCATGTGTGTATTTCTTCTTTACAGACTGGCTTGGCCTAAAACTAGTTTGTGAACCAGGAGTTTATATTAACAAAATGTACAGGTTTTCCTGTAAATGTTGGCTTTTGGCAGTAGTTTTTCCTTTAACTTTATTGCTTACATCTACATTTTCTTACTTAAATAAGTCAAACTGTTTTTTTAACCTAAATTCATTTTCAACTAAATAAGATAAACATTCTATGTCTGAGTCAGTGATTACTTTAAAATTGTACCAAAAACTTTACCTGAAAATATCAGATGAAATTAATTTGGCATAATGGTTACCAGTGCATTTTAGAAATTAATAATACTTTTAATCTGCTTTTATTGCTTTTTAAAAGCAATAAAACCCATTTAACTGATGTCCTTTTACCTCACAGGCCCTGCAGGCTCCTCATGTCTTCTGAGAAAGGTTATATGTTGTACTTCCTAAAATGGTAAAACTAAAAACTAGATGTGAGACAAGACTTTTGAGGCAAAGTTGATTATTTAAAACGTATAATTTTTGTCTGGCTGACTTATTTTAATCCTTTTTTTTTTATTTACTTTCCATTTTTATTTAGACTTCAAAGAAATTGGTGCCAGCCAGGAAACGCCTGAATGGTGCAACTCAATCAAAACGTTTTAGAAAACAGCTGCGGATTGTTTGGAGCTTTCAGCTGAAATTTAATCATTATCAAACACACAACTGAATCAGTGTAAGCTGCAGTATAAAGGCAACAACAATGTGGCTTTTCTATTGAACACAATATTTTTATTTTCATTGGCACTCTTGTCAATCCAAACTACTCGACACCTAAACGTCAGTGTCAGTTTATAACTTCCTTTTTATGGTGGAAAAAATAATAGGCATATACAGGAATGTGTGGGAACTGGTTTTCGGGTCATGACGTGGAAATCAATTATGTAGTCGTGTCAAGGCTCTTATTTAAGAGGGGGGAAACTATATTCGTCCCATTTAAGACCATCTCTTCTGGTTTCGAAGGAGAACATGGATGTGCGTTTCATGTGTCATTTACCGGATAACAGTAAAAAAGTCGAATTTCCAAATGAACGCCATAACAATTACATTATTCTTACTGACTGTATCTTTTTTTTTTTCTGTGCTAGCACTGAGCTAACCGGCCGTTACCTGACTGGGTTTTGATGAACAACAACCACGACGCCGCTTTCAGAGTCTGAACGCTCCGCTGCTGGACTCTACCGTGGGCTTCCTTCCGTGACAGTTTCACGGACTGTCACAGGCTGCGTGAAGCTCTCAGAGGAGACAATTAAAAAACACCGACGTTAAAAACCGATGGCCATGTTCCTGTTTGCATACGTTGGCAGAGCAATGCATGACGGGAGAACACTTCTTCTTTAAGTTTAATGTGCTAACCAGCTATTAGATGCACTATGGACACCTGCTGGGCTAAAAGTGTTACTGCTAAACTACTGCAACACTACTTCTCTGGGACGGCGATTCTTAAGTATTTTACAGTTGAAACTATTTAGCCTATTTCTATAAATTGCCTGTTAAAAAATCCCACAGTCTGACAAGAACAGGCACACCTCTATTTAACATCGTTGTATTTTAAAGCAACAACTTTCAAATAAATAAACTTCCAATTAAAATGAGAAATCTCTCAGAGTAACTATAATCAGTTTGTCCTCTTACTCCAAGGAAGGCACAGATGGGTCTTTCAAATTGATATTGACACTAACAAGGTGGCCCACACACCTGACTCAGTTACACCAGTTCTGCCAAGATGAATGGGCCGTAATTCCAGCAAATTATTGTGAAAAGCTTGTGGGAGGACACTCAAAATGCTTGGCCCAAGTCATAAGAGGTAATTCTAATTCTAACTTTTGTCTGTCCCTGACAAAACACCAACATTATGTGGACATTTGGACCGGTCCTCACAAGGGGAAATGGGTTATGTGTCTTAATATTCTGAGTGATTGACAGTGCAGAGGTCCTTTAGACCGTCAAAAGCTTTGATGGAACAGAAAAAACAGAAACTTTGAACATCCAAATCTGATGTTTGTGGCATATTTTCTTACAGAAAGATTTTGATGCAAATATAACGTTGACATAATTTTCTTTTATATTAGTTGCACTTACATTTGCTATGCAGCAAAGGTGGGACTGATAAAAGTGATGGAACTGGATATTTGTACTTAAATGGTTTTCAGTTTGTACTTATGTTTATAAGTTGGTGTTGGTTTTAAATTATGTTAAAAACTTTCATTTATAACCATCTGTGTTTTGTTTCTGTTTGCATTACTTCCTCTCGGTAACCAGCTAGTGAAGCAAATAAATACAAAGATAGCTGGTTACCGAGAGGAAGTAATGCCAACAGAAACAAAACTCAGATGGTTATAAATGAAAGTTTTCCATGTTTTTCTTAACTTGATTTCAGCAGTGTTTTTCAGCCATGCAGTTTTTGTCAGTTTTGCATCTTTGTAACTCTGTCGAAATCATGCCTTGCCAACTTTGTATTTCAATTAATCCAACTTTTGTCCCCAGTGAGTCTTTATTCTGCAGTATTGCAGCATTTGGATCCCACAATAACTCAAAGAAAAAATTAAAGATATTTGATCGACTTGTATATATAATGGAAATGAGTTTTAAACAAACATTCCGGCAACTCACAAATGAGTCTAAAGACACCAATTAATTTATATATATCATGCCACACTTGTTGCACAAGTTTGAAACTCAGCAATTTTTAACTCATACTCACTTCAATGTTGATTTTAGAAAATCTGCAGCTTTTCTTTGAGTCTTTGGCTTTATTTTTCATAAATATAACAATTAGTAGCAAAGTTCCTTAGCGATATCTTAATGTGCAGAAGGAACAGTTCTGCTCATTTCAATTTCTTTGTACAGAGCAAATATCACATCAGCTTTCTTCTCCAACACTTCAGTTCAAGGACATATTGTCCAGATTGATTCCAGATATTTAAATTTAGTGTAAAATGCCAATTGCTAAAATGTCATTTATTTAATGACGCCCAGCAGATTTCATCAAGACATGGAGTTACACATCCTCAGCACAGTTAATAACTACACAAATCAAAATGTAGCATTATGATATTTGTTGCTTTTACTGGGACAATTGTATTTATTTTAATCATGGATACAGCAACACTACCTACAGTTGCTTAAGAGACATCAGACTCAAGTTTCTTGCTCAGTATCACGGCCTGAAACAGAACCCAAATTCAGCCAAACACAAAGTGAAAAGTTAAAAAGGTTTATTCAGTAACTCAGGATCAGAAACCAGGAGAGCAACAGTCAGCTTCAACGAATCACTTCTCAGTCTGGGAATGAGGCGCAGAATCCAGAAGAGGATGAGATCCAGACAGTTAATGAGGAAGAATCCAACAGACTGAAGTCGGATTGCCGACTGATCCAAATCCTCAGGGGAATCAGCTGAAGCTGTGACCGGAACACAGAGAGCTGCGATTGTCCTCTTGACAATAATTCCAGGCGGACTTGAGAGCCAGGCGGGTTCAGGCTGAATAAACCATTGGCTTGGCTGGGGCGTAAATCCAGGGACAGAAACAGAGTCGAGTTCCAGGGCTAGAGGCGTCAGACAAGGGGCAGGCAGGAAGGCCAAATTCGTGAGGCGAGGCAAGGTCAGAGAACAAGATCAGTCAGGAAGAAACGCTGGATAACTACTCACAAATGTTCTCGAAAATCTGGCACCGTCTGCCTGTCAGAGGGCTGTATATAACTGCAGCTCCACAGGTGTGTGGCATGACGGTGATTGCGCAGCAGCGCAGCAGCAGACAGGTGAAGCAGATGAGTTGATGGCATGAGTGAGAGCAGAGCAGGCAGACGGGCCAGAATCATAACACTCAGAACCTGGAGAGAAACCAATTAAATGAGAGATCTCTCAGAGTACCGTAACTATAATCAGTTTGTCCTCTTACTCCAAGCATATATAATAAATAAAAGAATATTCACAACAGGAGCAAGCAGTCCTGTGAGACTCCTTGCAGTCAGGTTCACTGCTCTGAATCTTTGATACACAATTCAAAATATCTTTAAAGATAATACATTTTGTTGAAGAAAAATATATATATATATATATATAGAGAGAGAGAGAGAGAGATAGAGAGAGAGAGAGAGAGAGATAGAGATAGATATTCTTTCATTCATTCATCTTCTTTACGGCTTATTCTATAGTGGGTCATCGGGGAGCTGGTGCCTATCTTCAGCAGTCTACAGGCGGGAGGCAGGGTACACCCCGGACAGGTCGCCAATCCATCGCAGGGCAACACAGAGATATACAGGACAAACAACCATGCGCACTCATTCACACCTAAGGGCAATTTAGAGAGACCAGTTAACCTAACAATCTTTTTTTTTGGACTATGGGAGGAAGCCAGAGTACCTGGTGAGGACCCACACATCTGCAGGGAGAACACTGAAATGGTTTTCCAAAGAGTCTTGAAAGAACTTCCCAGAGGTTCACTGAGAGACAACCAAAGGTTAATATTTCTGTCATCACAGCAAAGAGTGGCTACTATAAGGAATCTAAAATATAAAACATATTTAAAGTTTTTTTTACAATGTTTTTTGTTTGCTACATAATGCCATATGTGTTCATTCACTGTTTTGATGCTTTTGAAATTAAGTTTTTTGGTTTTACCTAAAAATTAGTGTTGAAAAATTTATTTTTATCAGAATCTTCACATTTTATCCGAGAGCACTGTACACTCACCTGATTGCATGGAAGCATTTTCAGTTTGGACACCCACCTTATAAAAACATTAAGACATTTGCAACAAGCAAATATTTGCATACACTGTCTAAAAAGAAACACATTAACTCTGACAAAAATGTTCTTGTTTTAGTATAGGATCCCTAATATTTATTAGATTTCCTTATTTATATTTGCTAAATTTCAGAATAAGGAGAGAGATCATTTTTAACACTTCATTCAAAGGTTTACATACATTTAGATAGTATTTAGTAGAGTTCTCTTTTAAGCCTTGGGAATCCTTCAACAAGCTCCAAAATTGCATGTGTTTGTCCATGAGTGACTTTTTGTAAACTCTAATCTGGCTCTTCGCTTTTGTTCTGGGGTTAATACCAATGTTTCACATTTCTGATGACTTTCCCACGATGTCACACAAGCAATCATTTGAGGTGTTGCCTTAAAATTCATCCACAGGTGTGCCTCCATTTAACTCATATGTTCTGTATTAACCTATCAGAAGCGTAAACTTCAGAATGTAAGAAACAAATATTTGAAAAAGTATTTTTCTCCCTCATAATTCTGGCAGTTGGCAAAAAAATAATTATGGCAAAAAAGGAAAGTTCGGTCGGATTTAATGTCCGACAGTAATAAGATGGTTATTTTAACTGCAAATAGACTGATCAACAAGCTATGAGAAAGGAGCTATCATGGTCAAACGTACACCTATGTACAGTTTGTAAAGTCACACTGTGCTGACACCTTGATGCTTCAGTGTTGATAAACCCAAACTACCCCTGTGTGTAGTAGAATCTGGCCTGCGTTTCCTTTAAATGGCTTTAAATAAAAGGTTTTCTTTCTTTGCAGGATTTTTCATATTGCTTTTCTTGTCCTTTGTCTTTAGTAAAAGCTCTGAATGTATTTTCCTCTGCTGGTCTCCATCCATCCATTATGAGAGGTCAAGGTAGGACAGTGTTCTTATGGTAGTTTATGGTTATGGGATGTTGTGGTTAGTTAGTTTGTTAGTAAGTATTTTGTTTGCTTCAAGTAATTGGCAAGGTTAAGTTTACCTGACATTTTTCTAACATAGAAAAATTTCAAAACGTTTCTTTGCTCTTGTGCCAAAAAAAGATTGTTGTGTTTATCAGTTACAACCTTTTATTTTTATTGCTAATTTATGAATGTCTTCATTGCTGTTGGTTGTCGCTGTTTGTCACACTCTTAAATAATCAAATCATTTAGTTTAAAATATATCATTTTATTGAACCAACAATTTACCAAAAGTACACAAAGAATTTGTATTTACAGGTGTTATTCTCATAGAAACTGTTATTAAAGTAATGATCATTAAGAAGTGATTAGTTTCACTCAAAGGTTATTCTACTCTTAATGAAATTAATACAATTATACATGTACTGAAATAATAGATCCATATAATATTTCTCTTTGTTTCAGTTCAACCTGCTGGTTTTATTAGATAGCTAAATTTTTTATAATTCTGACTTTTTATCATAAATCTCCTTGAAATGCATTATAATTAAATTGTACTGGATTGAATTGTAATGACCTGTCTGCCCATGTGTCCTGAGATTGACTGAAGCTGAATAACACTTAGAGAGATGTAGCTACACACAAGCTCTCAGTTCAATTCAATGACAAATAGTGCCCTCCCGTGGTGGCAGGTCAAGCCTTTGAGATCCTCCATCATCGTCTGAGTATCAACAGATCTGTTTGCCTTAGAGATGGTTTGCATAGTCTTCACCGTCCTCAGCGTCCACCAATTTTGCTCGCTGAGTTTGCACAGAGGCATACAGATCAGACATGGTGGAGACAGCATCGTCTGTGTTAACAGGATCTTCTGTCTCTGCTTCTTCTGGCTCCTCTGACTCCTCTGAATGTCCCATAACGGCAAGCTGGATCTTTGGAGAGATGCGCCCAGACTGTGGCCTGGGAGCCTTCAGGGTTAGGTTAGCATAGCATTCCTGATTTTTGGACTGGAAAGAGACAAAAAAACAAAAACAAAAAAATCAGTATTTGGTTGATAAATACTTTGATTAGTTGAGAACCTAAAGGCTCTACCTGTGAGTCAGGATTGACCCTCTGAGGATTCCTTAAAGATGAAGAGCTCAATGATGGGTGAAGAGTAGCAGCGTCTGTGTACACACCTACACCTGTGGACGACAACATCATAGTTGATGCAGCTAACTGTACAAATGTACCTTCCAACATGTTAACACACGCACAAAGACACACAGAGTACCTACTTGCATCCATGTAGCTTAAATTTCCATAAATTGGATTGTCCTCCATCTGTCTTGAACTCCGACTTGAATTTCACAATAAAAGATGAAAACTGGCCGTGAGTTTTTTTCTTGTTTAATCAGAGGAAAGAAAAACATCGTGACTTAATTTGCTTCCATACAACATGAGCTACATACCTTTGTTTTTTCCTGCACTGATATCTTCCTTTTCCTGTTGCAACATGAATAATCATACATTCACCATTATGTACAAGAATTCTCTTTTCCTTATATGTATGAAAAAATATGAAAGAAAAAATTATATGATTACCTGAGCAGACCTTTGACAAACACCAAAACAAGTTTAGCAGTAGTGAGATTACCAGCACTGTACTGAGGACGATCAAGTTTGCTTGTGTTTTCAACCATTCATCCTCTGTGGAAAAGTAGATGCACAACTGTAAGGAACGAAATCCTAGCAAAATCTTTACCCTGCAAACATATCCAATATTTTCACATTTAGCACATTACAATGACAAACTTCAAAGTACTTAACTGGGATTTTATGTGATAGACCAAGAGAAGGTAGTGCATAATTGTAATGAAGGAAAAGGATTGATGATGTTCACATTTTTTTAATCCATACATCCATCCATTGTCTTCTACTCATCTACAATCAGGTTGCAGGGGTTCCTGGTCCAGGAGGTGCCCAGCAGGCATCTTGATCACATTCCCAAACACCCTCAACGGAATTCTTTTGATGTGGAGGAGCAGCAGCTCTGTTCTAAGCCTCCCACTGATGACGCAGCTGCTCACCTCATGATCATGAGGTAATCAATTTAATTCATATTCAAAAATACTTCATTAATCCCAAAGGGAAATTAAATGTTGTTGTAGATCATATTATACAGGTTTCTTCAAAGAGACGTTGTAGATAATGATGGCTGTGGGCAGGAATGATCTCCTGTAGCGCTCCGTCTTACAGCAGATCTGAAGAAGCCTCTGACTGAAGACACTCTGTTGTTGTACAACAGTCCCATGAAGAGGATCCTCAGGGTTCTCCATAATGTTCTTCATTTTATGAAGAATCCTTCTTTGCACAATGATCTCCAGAGGCTCTAGAGGAGCCCCCAGAACAGAGCCAGCCTTCTTTATTAGTTTGTTGAGCTTTTTTAGTCCCTGGCTTTGATGATGCTACCGCAGCAGATGATGGTAGAAGAGATCACACTCTCCACAGCAGACTTACAGAAAACTTGCAGCATCTTGCTGCAAACACAGAAGGTCCTAAGCTTCCTCAAGAAGAAAGTCTGCTCTGTCCTTTCTTGTAGACAGCTTCACAGCTGTATTGCCACTCCAGTCTGTTGTTCAGGTGAACACTGAGCTATTGACACTCCTTAACCACCTCTACTCCTCCTATGATGCAAATTGTGTTTGACCCATACTTGTTTCTCTTAAAATCTGCAATCATCTCCTTTGTTTTCTTCACGTTCAAGATGAGATGATGGATATGTGAGAGTCAAAATGTAGACGGACCAGTAATTTGAGAGCTATGTTTATTGGCTCAGCTCTTCCTCCAGTACAGACTGGAGCAATACTGTCATAACTACAGACAAAGTCTGTCTGTCCATCTCCCGCGGCAATTTACCATCACTCATGAACAAGTTACCAAGATATCTAAACTCCTCCGCTTCAGGTAAAGACAACCCCAACCTGAAGAAAGCAAGACACCATTTCCCAGTTAAGAACCATGGCCTCAGACCTAGAGGAACTGACTCTCATCCCAGCCACTCTATCGCAGCTCCCAGTGTCTGCTTGAGGTCATGACCTGAATATATTAACAGAACCTCGCCATTTGTGTATATATATATATATATATATATATATATATATATATATATATATATAGCATATATCAATGCTTTATGTCAATGCTTTGCACTATCACACAGTTATGGCCACAAGTCTTTTGCGCTATTTCTTTACCAGCTTTACACTTCTAGATGGACCTCAACCACAGTCTAAAGTTTTTTTCAGCATCTAACAGTTTTTCTGTAGATGCTAAAGAAAAGGGTTCCCACAGCATAATGCTTCCCCCACCACGTTTGTAGCGGAGATGGTGTGTTCAGAAGTCTAAAGTGAGCTAAGAACAAAAGCACACCTTCATTTTTAGCTTACAAGAGATTACAAAATGTTTAAAACTTTACTTCTGATTTACAATTGTGCACCACAATATGTTGTTTCGGCACACAAAATCCCAATAAACCATTGAAGTTTGCGATTGCAATGAGACAAAATCTGAAAAGTGCAACAGCTATAAATTACTGTTTTATTTGACATATTATAATTTTAGGCTGAAGTAACAACAATTAGCTATTATGGAGCAAAATCATCCATTTTACCATCCACTATATGTACCCTGAATATGTGTATATAGTTGTTATATTTACCCAACGTATTTGGACCGCTCGGAGAAGTTGGTGCAATAGGAGACCCTGTAAGACACACAGGCAGAACATAAAGTCAGAGTCATTTTCTACCACTTATTCCATAGTGGGTCGCAGGGGAGCTGGTGCCTATCTCCAGCAGTTTATGGGCGAGAGGCGGGGTACATCCTGGACAGGTCGCCAGTCCATCGCAGGGCAACACACAAACAACCACGTACACAGTCATTCATACACCTAAGGGCAATTTAGAGTTACCAATTAACCTAACAGGCATGTCTTTGGACTGTGGGAGGAAGCCGGAGTACCCGGTGAGAACCCACGCATGCATGGGGAGAACATGCAAACTCCATGCAGAAAGACCCCAGGCCGGGAATCAAACCCAGGACCTTCTTGCTGCAAGGCAACAGTGCTACCAACTGCGCCACCACAAAGAAATACCCACTCTGCTCAGTGAGGTCGTAGTGTTCACCACAACTGCATCACACCATCAACCGAAGTCTATTTTCGAAAATTTTAGAAAGAATGACATTATGTGTAGAGGGAACATATCATTTAAAACAAAAAGAAAAGAATCCCCAATACACACATTTATTATAATGCATAAAGTATGCCTGGGCAGCATGCAAAGTATGAAACAACTCAGCTATGACACATTATCTTGCACTGTGAAGCTGACATGAATCGGATTCTAATGTTTCTCAGTCTAATTTGCTTTTGCATTAATTATTTATCCTACATTCTAAAAATGACTTTAAAACTATATTTGTAGTATAATATATAAATCCTTCTAAACATTTCGAAGTAAGCCTCAGGACACAGATGAATAAATACTGCATGAAAAGAAGCAACACTACGACAAACGTCATGCACTCAGTTTGCATCCTGACAACATGGTTTAGATCACAGCTCTGACTGGATGTCATCAGAAGATGTGGTTTCACAGAGATTTTTGCAAGCATGGATGTGCAAGCAACTTTTTTTTTTAGGTGTTGCAGGAAAGAAAATTCACCAAAGCATGTTTAATTTATTTCCTACATCAAAAACCATTCGAAAAGGTTTGTGTTGTTAATTGCTCCGACATTTACTGCCCTAAGTCAATACCCTTTTTGTTCTGCAACACTACTGCATTACATGACAGTTATTTTAAGTGTGGAAAAATGGGAGGTTAAAAATATTTCATGCATATTAAGCTTCAATTTACCTTATTGTCATGTGTTGATTATATTTTCATATATATTAAAATTATATTATGTGAAATTCAAACCTTTTAGTTTTTCTGGTTTGCAAAAGTATACCATTTATCATGAGGAGTTAGCAAAAGCTGTAAACTCAATCTTTTACAGTCCAAAAGACTACTTTACTCAGGGTTCAGCCTGAATAAGATAGAACGTACGTTTTTAATAGTCGCTATGTTACTACCATTATCTGTAAAAAGCTCTTCACAAAAAGGTTTAAACACAATATTGATTACTACATGTGCTATAAAATAAACAGCGGAGGGCCTTGACAGAAAAAAACTTTCTGAAGGTTTTCCCATGACCCACATATCATTAAAACTGTAAAAAAACAGATCTCAAAAGAGTGGTGTGTGCAGGGGAACTCATGAATCTTGCAGAGCTAAGAGCTTTTTGGCAGGAAGAATGGATGTGAAAGAGTCCCTCAAAAAATTATTAAACATTAATTCTTGTTAGTCTATTGGAAAATAGTTATTCTGGCCTTGCTTTGCTACACAGTGTGGCAAAAATGGAAAGTAAATAATATATCGATCGTGTTTATCTTTCTGAGTGTAGTAAAGTATTTGGTTTTCAGAGTAGGACGTGACCTCTTTCATGACCACTAAGCTAATAAACAACTACAAGCCGATCTAGACCGCATTATGTTGTTAGTTAAAGGTTAATTTGATGCTGTAAATAATCATGAGAACCTACAACACAGGTTCTAAAGTAACAGTATGTCAGTGTTTGCTGTCATAGGAAACTAAAAGTTTTTTTTCACGTGATAACAGGATTGCCATGATTTTAAACATTTCCGTTGTGTGCTTTATAAACCCTAGATGCATCGGATTGTCTTGTAGATGTACTGCAATGCAGACATGACCTTTCATGTAAAATGTCACCAGTGTGGGAGAGCTGCGTACGTGTCTGTGTGCATTTAGCAACATTTTTACCAACTACGTAAACGCAAATGTGTAATAAATAAGAAATGTTACATCTATATCAGTCTGCTTCTCTTATTTTTATTTTTGTTTCATGTTTACTAAAACATATAAAAGCAACTGCTGCATTGGCCGAGGTGCATGCATAAAATCGAAGAATAACAACACAAAATATACATAAACTATAAAAAATAAAACCAATTAAATATTAAACCAAATGAAAACGTCAACTCTAATGTTGTATTGAAGGTCAATGAGCGCAGATGTGTTTTAAAATGAGGCCTAAAAACGCTGAGAGCTGAAACCTGTCTGATATGTGGGGACAGTTCGGTCCAAAGTTTAGAAGTTAAGGCTGCAAAGGCACCTTCACCTCTGTGGAGCAGTCTAGACCTTGTTACAGCTAAAAGCACTCATTAGATCCAAAGGTGCTGAAGGTGCTTCACCACAGCACCTCTGGATTGCCATATGAGTAAAAAATAAAACTTCAACATCAATCCTAAAATAACCTGTGTAGCATTTACACATAAATTAAACTGCTTGAAGGATGGTTATGTAATTGTTCAGGTCAAATAATCTTCACTAATTAATTGTATTTGAGTGCCTGTTTATTTTGACTAAAATGACCAAACATAGGAAAAAAAACTATATAAGAGCGCAGTCGCTGTGAGGTAATATATTCACTCACTTTTAGACTTCCTGCATTATTTTCTGTTTTTTTGGAAACAGTTTATTTGTAAACAACCCTATGCAGTGTCAGAACAAAAAAAATACCAACATATTTGATATAAAACCTACAAAACGAACTGAACTATGTTAAAATTGCCTTCATATAACAAATTATGTTAAATGCATTATAAAACAACTTTAATCTAATAGTTGCACAATAAAAATACTGGCAGGTGGTTGCATGTTTGGCTCAAAGTTTGGTGGAGATTCCTGTTTAGGCAATTTCAGATTTGGTAACACTGGAGAGGTTTGAGACATTAAAAAAACAATTAAATTAGACAGCTTTTAAAAACAGTAGAGCTATTGATGTACTTTTAAAAGTAAAGTAGGTGGTTAACACATAAAAAGTTCACTCAAAATGTTATGACTATACCTGCTGCAGAACGCAATGTAGTCTACAGTTCTCTACCTTTAGCATTGAATTCCTTAGAAATAAATCTGTCTCTTAAATTATGTGCATAATTACTAAATATCTTTATGTTGAAATTTTAAACCTAAATATCAAACTCATCTTTTGAATCTCCTGTTCACTCTTTTGCAACTAATTTGACTTTCTTCTTTCAAGACTTACCCGATGCTTGTGTCTGATTTCCAGGTTCTACCATGATATAAAATGCTTTAAAATTAAACTTCCAACTCTTTATACTGATTCTTACTTTAGCTGAACAACTCTACAGAGTGTGAAGCATGCTTCAGCCTGCACACTCTGATGGTTCGCAGGAGGCTCGTCTGTGTTATTTTTTTTTTCTCAAAGGGCTGTCACAGGATGTGTGCTTTTGCAGAAAACCACAAGCTTTTTTTAGACTCTGAGAGCATCAAAGGAACAACAGGCAAGATAGACAGTCAGGCCTGAGAATCTCTGGAAGCATCTTCTGAAATGCATATTGCCTGTACAGTACATACACATGTTAATGTGGCAGTAAATTACTGCAAAATAACATAGCAAGATAAAACATTACTTTTGGCTACACAATGGAATATGGTGCATTTTCTTATTTATATAGTTTTTTTCGATTTACTCAATAATATGTAGTCTTCTTTGAATAATCGTGGCTAACAGTTGACTCAGATGATGTGAACTTTTAAGTCTTAAGAAAAAATTTAATTTGACAGAAAATAACAGTCTATTGGGGATGTGTGGGCATTAAGAATTTAGACGAGTACAATGTCCATTTCAAATGACTGAATTATTAGAGTTACACATGTGCCCCCACATATAAGTTTCTAGGACAGCGATGTTCCTGTGGCATTACTGGTTTGGCACCTTTACTTGAGATGACGCTGATGTATTTTAACATTTCATACGGTGTTGGTCAGAACTCTACCTACAGTCATCATTGGCATGAACATTGGCCGCCTCAGTAGTCTCACAAGCCAACCACAGGCGATAGGACTCCTTCTTCAGCTTGACGGCATCCCTTACTGCCAGTGTCCACCACCGGGTCCGAGGATTGCCTCTGCGACAGGCACCACAGACCTTACGGCCACAGCTATGGGCGGCAGCATCGACAATAGAAGCAGAGAACATAGTCCACTTGGAGTGTATGTCTCTGACCTCCCCGAGAATCTGGTAAAAAATCTGCCAAAAGTGGGAGTTGAATAGATCCCTGGCCGAGGGCTCCGCCAAACGTTCCCAGCAGAACTCCACTATATGGTAAACCACAATTAAATTTAGCTTCAAGGAGACTGTGCTGAAGTAAATCCCAGTGTGGACTGAAACTGTTATAAGCTGTAAGTGTAAGTTTTAATGATGGTCTTTGCAAGTTAGGAACAAAATTAAACCTGAGTTTTCAGGTGACTATAATCAAATAAATCTAATTTAGGCCTCCAATCATATCTTTGTGTGTTTGTGCAAGTCATCAGTTGTCCAAACTAAGAACCATTACCAGGACCTAAATACAAACATCACAATTACCTCTGTGGTGCTTCATGAATTCAAGCAAACATTAGGATGTTTATGTTTATGTTAGGATTATGGCCATATTCAGTCCTGCTGTTGATACCTATCAGAATATGTAAAAACGAGTCCAAATGTTTAATCCGAGCAATGTGTTTCTTATTCACCAGCGCAATCTAAACATTTATTCATTTTTATTTTGTTAATGAAAATGTAAAATGTAAATTTCTCTGCTTGTGTTCCCAGACTGAATGATAAGGCCTTTTCATAAACATGTGTATTAGAAAGTGATGCTTGGTTGTTTGTCATGTGTGTCTTTGTTTTGTCTTGTGATGGACTGGCGACCTGTCCAGGGGGGACCCTTCCCCTCTTCCATTACCACCTATACCACCATCCGCGACCCTGCTACAATAAGCGGGTATAGACAATGGATGAGTGAATATAAATAAGATCGTTTAATCGTTTTACGCATATTATTATGTTTGTATTTTCTTTTTTTATTATTATTCGTTTAAACATTGAATTCACAAACAATCACAGATGTTTATTATTACATTATTAAGAAAATGGTATATCCCATTTCGGAGTTGCCTTTGAATGCATCACACGCCTTCTAGAGGCGTGTCCAGCTCTTTTTCTCCCACCTCCTGCTCTCCCGCTGCCCTCTCTTCTCCCAGACGCTGATGTGTTATAAACGTCAGCTTTCAAGTCTGCAAAAATGTTTGGTTTCGGATCAAAACTCCTGCTGCTTTTCTTGCTGGCCTTCCCCTGTGGGTTAATATCTGTCGGTAAGTGTTTAGTCACTCTATAAAGCAGAGTTTCGCTTTTCTCCTCGCTTTTTGTTCGCTGTTAACAAAAAACGCAATGAGTCCATATTGACGTGGCACAGCCACTAAACTCCTCAGCATGAATTATTCCCACTACTAAATGTGCGCGTATTTTATATCAATCCATTACAGCAATATTATAACGCAACTTATCTGTGATCGATTTGAATGAAAATGATCACCGCTTATAAATATTTGTAAAAAGAAACCTATAATAAAGTTATTTTGTGTGGTACTTCATGTTTCTGGATTTTTGTCCAGGCTTATTTAGCGGTCTGGGCTAGAAACAGCAGCCGGCAGCAGCTCCCTCCTGCTGGGACACGTCACCATAGATAAGAAGGGAATCTCACTTTGTTTCTTTCTCCGTTCACTGACCCATGTTCTGGTTTTGACTTGTAATGCTCTGCTGCCGTTCATTTCACCGCGGCAGATTGTATCAGGTGCATAAACAGTGAATAACACAGTATAACACTCAATTTAGAATAGTGTAACTTTTCCAATAGTTTTATTTTTGTATAAAACATGAAATCTGCATTCTGTAGAGTGTTTGAACTCTTCGCCACAAATAAAGAGTTGGATTCTTCCAGATAAACTTAGGCATGTATGAGATTATTCTGAAAATATTTTCAAAAAATCAGATTTGTTCTTTTAAGTGAGGGAAAAGTATTGTGGATGTCTTTTAGCAAGCTGACTGGCAGTGCACAGCAGCAGATAGGGGAGGGGGCTACCTGCATTCCTCGGTGCTTCAAACAGATTGTGTAAATTATTTCACGATTATGATTAATATGACTTTAAATCATAGGTCAATTACTTTTGGACCCAACCAAAACTATGCTAAAAATATGGACACCATGTTTAGTTCATATACACTGAAGCAATAACTTACAGGTTTCACTTTTTTCTGTATGAAGAAATAAATAAATAACATTTATTATTTCACAAATAAATACAAAGAATCTTCTATTGAAGTAAAAATCATGTTAGTTGAAAAATTATATTCTTATCATCTGTTATTAACCAGGATTTTGCATAATTTAATATTTTAGATGAATACCAAAACACATCTTTCTAAGCTTAACCAGCTGGAGCCTTCCTCCGATTCCAGCCTCTTGCTGCTTTATGTCTTGCAGGCCCAGTCTATGCAGAATCAGACTCAGCCGAGGACGCAGATGCTGCAGTAGACGAGGAGGAAGATGATGACGAGATGCTTGTAGAAGATCAGATACAAAACCCGGTAAGTAGAGTGTCTGTGATCATGCTGCAGAAATGTACACGCTGTTACGAGGTGGTTCTGTGTTCACCATCAGGACGGAGGTGAAGATGACTTGGATGAAGCGGCTGAAAAACTTGTAACTTCACACTCTGATGCCGACACTATCATCGTCTTCATCACAGGCGAAGGTTGTTCAAAAATTTAAAGTTGTGGGGTATTTTTTACAAATTTTATAGTAAAATATAAAATAAAATATTGTACAAATGACTCGTAAAGTGATGAAATTGGAAGGTAAAAGAAGTGGCTTTGTATTTGTGATGTATTCAGAGTTTCCAGCCAATGAAATTGTGAGGTTTCTCGTGGGTTTCACCAATAAAGGAGTTCAGACTTTCACAGTTCAGTCCCTGGAGGCTTCTTTCCGTTATCCCCAAGATTTTCAGTTCTACATTCAGAATGTAAGTGACGTGTAGAATAATCATCACATATTTATATATTGTGTCTAAAATATCTCCCTGAGTTTTACAAAAAGTCCAACACTTGTAAATGTATCACAATAATGAACATATTAAGTTTCATTTAACGGTTACACTGTATTTTAGTTGAGCTTTGTTTTATTAGAATACCAAGATAAAAAAAAAAAAAATACACATTCAGCATTGAATTTCTTTAATCATAGCCAATGAATGATTGCCTAATCCTTTGTGCATTTCTAGTTCACAGCATTGCCCCTGAACACTGTAGTCCAGCCCCAGGCTCAGGCCTCCTTTGAGTACTCGTTTATCCCAGCTCAGGCCATGGCCGGCCGGCCGTTTGGTCTGGTCATCCTCCTTAACTATCTGGATTCTGAGGTGAGAGGAAATGTTAATTCATTATATTTTAAAATTGGAAACAATTTTTTAAATATTTATTTAGCTACTTTATCATCCTGTTGCTGCATCATGACTTTATTACCACCGCCAGCCTCTCCTATCAAAGTCAGTCAGCAGGGCTAATACTGTTACAGTAAAGGTGATTGGTTAGCAGTTCAACTGCTGTGCCAATGACCAATCAGATGTTAGTCTATTTGATGAGTTGTAGTGATGTTTTATATTATTTTAGGCTAAACTATTGCAAAGGACATTTAAAATACGTTAAAGAATGCTTATATTTTTATGAATGCTTTAAAACATTTAATAAATTGAAATCTTCAAATTAATTGTGGATTAATTCATAAAATTTTTGGATTGTGATTAATACTTTTACATGTTTACATACATGTTTTTAGGAAATTATTTATTTTAAATATTTATTACAGTTCTATATAAACTATCAAAATATTTTTATATGAAAAGTTATTTATTTTACTGGGGCACTTTTGTCCCTCCATATAGGACTGTATAATATGTAAAATCACGATGAACTGATTACTAATAATGTATAAATGTTGTAAAAAGCAGGGCTTAACAGCCAGGATGTGTTCTACTTCATTGTTTCAACAATTTATTTATGGTTAACTGTAGGGATCCACCAATAAAATAAAAAATCTGAGCCAGTATTTACAGATATTATTATGTCTCCCTACTCTTTCGAGACCAATTAAAAATTGACCCCACAATGTTGCGTTGCATCACTCTCACCGAAGTACATGCTTAAACCGATGCCACATGGCCAACCACCTCCCAGCCCCCTCCCACACACACAAACACGACATGATGCAAATAAGCACTGCTTGTTAATATCGGCCCAGTTTTACTTAATGGGCCGATACCTATATGTTAAAAACCGACTAACATCTGTCGATACCGATGCTATTGGCGATATATCGTGCATCCCTAGTTAACTGTAACATCAAGAGCTGTCTTTGAAAGATTTATCCTTCGATGGGTTTGAATTGATACCGACAACACCAGACGTGCATTTCCTTTCAAACATTTGTCTTTATTCAGGGCAACATCTTCCAGTCAGCCATTTACAACCAGACAGTCACCATAACGGAGCGGGAAGAGGGACTTGATGGAGAAACGTAAGACCTTTCACTAACATGTCTGTCATATCCTGTCGCTGACATACTTTGAACATGTAGATAAGGTGTGTTGCTGTGCTTCTGCAAAGTTTGCAAAGTGCAGAAATACAAGGAAGACCACAAGCAATTGCACTACCCTTAAATTCCTGCATCCTTGTGAGTGAACAAATGAATGCAATTAAATCAGTTTGTGCAACTCAGCTCTGCATAAATTATTTAGAATCACAGTATTTTTCCAAGCTTCCCCTTATTTGTTCTTTCAGCTCTTCTTCACAGCACCAGCTCCTCCAGAATATTTAAAAGGCTTGTAGCAACCTGTCAAAATAGTGTGAAAATTACACAAAGAGATGATATGTCTGTGTTAAGTTGCTGCACGAAGCACAAACTGCCTGCGGGAAACTAGATGAGCAAACAAAGTGCACACCTTCCTTAAGTCTCACTGAAAAAGTATAATTTGCCTGCCGAGTTTGTCGATGGAACAACAACCAGCTCTTTAATGCGGGCTTTTTTGTGCTCCTGTGTGCCTGTAACTCATTAGGGGGAAGATGTGATTTTGTTTTGTGTTTGCAGAATGTTCATGTACGTGTTCCTGGGTGGACTGGTGGCCCTGCTACTCTTTGGGATGTATCAGGTTCTGGAAACCAGGACGGTATGCATTTGTTTAGTAATTTGCACTATTTTGTGGATGAATGCATCTTCACATGAACTTGATCTACAGATGTAGATGTGATGAGGAAGTCCCCCTTGCTTCTATGTGTGAAAATGCAATAAATGTTTTTTGGGGAAGCATCTCCATAGCATGATGCTGCCACCACCATGCACATGTAGTATTTTATATATACGCCAGAAAGTTAAAATTTGGTCTCTCCTGATCAGAGCACCACATGTTTGCTGTGTCTCCTACATCAGTGGTGCTGTCCAGCATATTTTGTGGTTGTGTCCCTGCTGCCACACAGGTGACTTAAATAAATAGGTGATTAATAGGCTTCTGCAGCACAGCAACATGCTGAGGAGGGAATGCAGTCATTTGAATTTGGTGTGCTGGTGCAGATACACATGAAAAACATGCAGAAGAGTGGGCCCTAAGGACCTGGACTAAGAAACGTTGTCCTACATGACTGTTGCAAACTGCAAATGGAACTTCTTAGGATTGTTGTTCAACAATTGCTTTCTTCTTACCATTCTTACATAAATGTTGTTCTCTCACCTGAGCTTTAGATCTCTACAGCTCCTCCAGTGTTAGCATGTGCCTCTTGGCTGCTTCTTTTAGTAATGTTTTTCTTTCCTAGACTATCAGTTTAGCTGGACAGCCCTATATATCTTGTTAGGTTTGCAGTTGTGCCATGCTGTTCTCTTGCTTTGACGATGGAACAGTGCTCTGTGATATGTAAAAATATTAAGATATTGTTTTATATCCCTAACTGCTTTAAGCTTCTGCACAACTAAATGTCTGACCTCTGTTGTGTATCTTGGTCTCCATGATGCTGTTTCTTCACTGATGTTCTTTAACAAACTTCCGAGGCCTTCCCAGAACATCTGGAATTTTATGGAGATAATTCTGATGATAATTGGTTATGCTGCATTTTATTCAGTGGTATCAGAGTAAAGTGGCTGCGTGCCCCACTTTTCCAGTTTTTATTTGAAAAAAAACATCTATAAAACCGCTGATTGTCCTGTATTTTCACAACCATGCAGTATGTTATTTTGGTCTACAAATCCCAGTAAAACACATTGAAGTTCAAGCTGTATGAGTGCTTTTGCAGGGCCTCTTTAAAAAAATATTATATTTTTCACTTTGTTTTCTGCAGAGGAAAAGGATTTCTGTGAAAATAGAGAAGGGTACCACTGGAGTAAACGATGTAGACATCAGCTGGATTCCTCAGGAGACTCTTAATGCCATGAGTATGTTGCATTTTATTATATATGCAATAAATAATAATACACAGCATCAGTTTCAGCTATGTTACATTAGTTTTCCTGTAGTTTTTTTTTTTTTTAAGTTTAAAAACAGTAACTTGATTCTATGTAAGTTTGATATTTACTTCTGATTTTCCAGAGCCTTCGCCAAAAACATCGCCACGGAAACGAACCAAAAGAGCAGTCGGGGTTGACCAGTAAGCCTGACTCATCATACTGGGCTTCTTTGCTACAGAATCTGTTCACATTCACTAAGGATCGACAATTTGAAGCTTTCAGGCTGGCTTTTATTAGAGCGCAGCCATTTGAACACTTACAGAACATTTAAGTTTTAGAGCTGCATTTTTTAAAATCATGGTTTAAGTATTTACATTTGTAGGAACTGTGGGACAAACTGCCATATGGATGCTGTGAAGCAAAAACTGCATTAGAGTCCAAAGTCATGTTATATGGAGGTTTGTTACCTGCTTTATCAGGATAAAATATATTGTCTGACTTGAAACCGGAAGTATTGATTTGTTGATCAAGTTTCATTTTGATCCTTTCTATCAATTTAACACCTCTGTGCCTTATTTACACCCTGACTTTGGTGCCCTGCAAGGAGTTAATCTTAAACAAAAATATGTCTGTTTTTAATACTGTGACACAGGGCCTGTTTATATGACCTTTTATTTTAAGATGAGAGTTATGATGGCAGCTTTGTGCCCTATCAAAGTTATAACAATCTTCTCAGCTTGTTTACCTGTTTTTTGTTTTCTTTTTCCTCCCCATCGAAGATGAAGGTCTCTTTAGCATTTTAGCCTTCTCAAGCGGTGTTATCGTTGCAATCTCTCAGGTTGTTTGCCATCATTTTTATAAAGGCACCCTATGAAAGAGCAATAAACAAATACAGGAGGTGTATTTCCTGTTGTTTCTTTCTTTCTTGGAAACTTTATCTCAGTAACGTTATCACATTCTTAAATTATGGAGTTTACTTTTATTGTTTTCCAGATATGGATAAGTATCAAAGAAATACACTACACCCAAACCCTTTTAGTCTAAATGTAGCTTATTGTTGCAAAAACAGTAAATGAAACTGGGAAAAAAAAACAGGTTTAATGTTTTGTCTTTTTATTCCTGAGCAAACCTCTAAAATGCTAATTTTTTCCACCACATTTTTATGGAAAGAACGAATTGAGAGAAGCAGAGAGAATAAAATTGAGAAATGCTTTAAATAAAACACAAAGTCTACCTTAGCAACTAGATTTAAGCAGAGGAGCAATTTGAGCCAGAAAATAGTTGTATTAGTGATGGAACTGAAGGACCCAAACCTGTCTTTATTTTCCCAGATATTTGCTGCAAGTATTTGTTTGCTTATAAACATTAGGTCATACAATAAAATCCCAAGCTTTGAACATATAATAGAGCTCTGTTAAATTCATCATCCAAAAGTGGAAAGGCACTGGCACAATTGTTAACCCACCAAGACAGATCAAGGATACCATTAATCAGAGAAGCAACCATGGTCACTATGGAGGAGCAGCAGATATCTACAGCTCAGGAAGGAGAATCTGTTAACAAGAGAAGTTCTAGTTGTGGACTCTGCAAATCTGGCCTTTATGGAAGAGGGAAGGTGGGCAGCAAATATGTGGAAGAAGGTACCCTGATCAGAAGAGACAAAAAATTATATTTCTGACCTACATACATCAGTGTGTGGCAGAAAACAATTACTGCACATCACCTCTAACTCACCATCTGAACAATGAAACATGGTGGTGGCAGCATCATTCAATGGGTTTGCAGGAAGAGGAAGTTAGCCTGAGGTGATGGAGAGATGGAAAGAGAAAAATACAGGGCTTATCTGAAGGAAAGTCTGTTGGAGATGCGGTGGACATTAACCTTCCAGCAGGACAACGACCATACACAGCTAGAGCTTCACTGGCATGGTTTAGATCAAAGCATATTCATGCATTGGAATGGCCTAGTCAAAGCCAAGGTCTAAATCCAACTGATAATCTGTTGCAATTAAAAATTGATGTCCACAGACGCTTGACTGTCCAATCAGACTGGGTTGTGTTACTTTAGAAGAAAATTGTCATGGTTTTTCTAGATTTGCAAAGCTGGCAGAAATCTACCCCGAAGGACTTGCAGCTGTATTTGCAGTAAAAAAGTGGTTCCACAAAGTTTTAAAAGCGCTGGATACAAACGCATATATACAATGCATGTAAGATGTTTATTAGTAATACCATTTTTTTTAAATCATCATTTTTATCCCAATTAAGAATTTCGCAGTGTTGGTCTATGTCATTACATTCCGATAAAATGTGAAAAACGTTTAAGGTCGATGGATATTTTTGCAACGAACTGTGTTTTCTCATATTACTTTTAGAAGGCTTCCTGCTGCAGGTCATAATCCTGCTCTTTGTTTAGCATTAAACTGACAATGGAAAAAGAATGGTTGGAAACCAGCATATTCAGCCTACTGTAATGCAATTCGGGGGGGTTGTCGGTTTCAGAAAAGGTTAAAAAGCTAAATAAATGAAGATCTAAATAATGACAGCCTCACAGCGCGATCAGGGGAAGCTATGGTGCTGAGCAGCTCTGGTAGGTGGGAGCTGTCCGGAGCTGAGGGGGGGCAGAGAGATGAGCTCAGCGCCCGCCGGGGGGCAGGTAACGTCAGCTGTCGGCCGGAGCAGGCAAAAAAGGAGAGAGAAACTGTGCAGGAGCTGCACACCTAATGAGTTTTTATCAAGACTCCATAATAAAATAAGAATGGGCAGCTAATCTGCTCCGTGCATGAGAACCAGCAGCGCCTCGATCCATCCTCATCCCAGAAGTGTCTCGGCAACATTCCGCCTGGCTTGAAATGGGATGAAATGGGATTATTCATGTCGACTAAGATCGGATGGATTCTTGCGATCGCCTCTGGTAAAGTAGCGCAAGATATTTGTTTTATTTGTTTGGACAAAGACAGGTACTGTTAGGCTTGATTTATTTTTATCTCCATCCATCCTACCCTTGTCGGCTAGGTGGGTGTTATCTTTGTTTTAGGACTGCGTGATGGTTATATGAGACCTGCACCATCGCCAGCTGGCTGTCGTACAGTTTGCCTGGTGTGCAAGCTTCAGGGCATCGCTATCTTAATATTTAACAACAGAAACAAAGTGGTTGGCTATAACTTCAGGTCCACTTTTATAGATATTCATGTTTAAGCTGCAGTTGTTTTGCATTCAGCAGAGTATAAACATGGTTTAACGTTAGAAATTTAAATACACAATAAAACTACTCTTCCTCATTAGGAGGGAGAGTAGTGTACAGATTTTACGTTTTTTGACTGCCTCAAAGGAAGCACTAAGAACTAGATCACACCTTGTAGAAGTATTCGTACTACACGTTAAAACCATGAACTTCAAAGTACTTTTCTGGGTATTAATGTGGTGTAGCTACTGTTAAGTAATGCATAATAGTTAAGTAGAAAATTATAACATTGTATAATTGTATTTTATCTTACAAAAGAAAAGCATCGCCACAGCATGATGCTGCCGCCGCCGTGTTTTACCACAGGGATGATTTGTGCAGTGTTAGTTTTTCATCACACATAAGGTTTAGCATGTGACCCAATTCAATTTTGCACTTTCTTCCATCTATTTTCTGTGCATGGTTAGTAGCCAAACAAATGGACTTAATTTTGCTTTCTTCTTGCCAGTCTTAAATAAAGCCACTCCGTTTCCACACACACCTACTCATCACAGGACTGGTGCGTATCTCCAGCCAAGGCATGGTACACCAAGAAAATAAGCTCACACATACTCAGACCTTTAAAGTGAGCGGTTAACTTAACCAAGGATTGAGCAGTCTTAATAAAAGGCATCAAAGTAGAATGACAAATGTGCCAAAATTTCAAAGGTGTAAATTTTTTTGCAAGGCACTATTTTTCTGTTCGTTAGTTTAGTCTATTTTGTGGTAAAATATTCTAAATTGCTTCTATAAGATTGTGCACACATTTAAGAGTTTCTATTTTAAATCTGCCTGTTTTTGGTTTATAATTATCTAGATCTAAGTGGCTCTGGTTTCTGTTTTGCAGTTTTCCTGCTCCTTGCAGTGCCTGCAGACTGTGTAGATGTGAAGTGTGAGAACGTTTATAGGGACTTCTCTGAATGCGTCCTGGAGCTGGGGGAGAGCATGGATAACTACCAGGAGAACGTGACCAGCGAGCGGGGAGTTGCTGCCGTGTGCAGGTGACAATGATTATATATATATATATATATATATATATATATATATATATATTAATTGCATTTTCAGACTTTATTCGTTATTATTGTCTAAATGTTTCCAACCATCCTGCTGTCTGTACATTTATTCTTCCTTTCTTATTTCTTTCCATCTTTTCTTGCTTCCTTCTTCCTTTTCACACTTCCTTCCTTCCTGTTGTTCCTTCTTTTTTCCCTTTATTTCTTCTTTTCCTACCTTTCTTCCTTTTGTTTTTCCATCTGTCTTTCCTTCCTTCCATTAATCTTTCAGAATTTCCTTAATTTCCCTCTTTTCTTCTTCACTGCTTTCCTTCTTTCCTTATGTTATTCCCTTTCCTTTGGTTCCTTTCCTAATCTGTGCCTTCCTTTGTTCAGTGCCTTTTCTACTTTCCTTTCTTCCTTCCTTAATAAAATGCCTTATTTCCTTCTGTCCTTCCTTTCTTCATTCCTTACTTCTTTCCTCCGTTCCTTTGTTCCCTCCTTCCTCTATTCCTCTCTCCCTCCTGTATTTAAAACCTAAACTCAATGGATGCTTATCTGCAGTAAATTCATGGTGATACTTTTTCTTTTTAAATTGGCCAAGGATGGATAGCTGTATTTAATTCCCAAAGGTATGGAGTTTGGATCTGAAAAATGAGCAGGAACCTTGAATTTGGACAATTGCAATTGATTTTAGACCTAAATTTGAATAAAAGAAAAACTTCTTAAATGAAATTACCAATTCTGAAGCATATTCACAACATTTCAGCTCAATTAGTATGACTGAGTACGTTAATGGAGATATTCATATCAAAAGCATATACTGTAGAGAGGGGAGCAGATGTTGTAATCTCAGAGGGAGAAAAGAGGAATGAATGATGCTGAGACACTGGGCCATTGTGCTAAATAATTTATGACTTTACTGCAGCAGTAATGAAATTCAGGGGACAATTTCTTTTGACATTGTTTTGGCATAAACTCGACAACCCTGGAAGTTATTGAAGGCAAAGATTTACACTTCAAGGCTTCTGTTAAAAATTGTCCACTTGTAATATCTGCGATATTGTCTCGCTCCCGGATGCTGTTGCCATGGCAATTGAAAACCAGTCTGACTCACTTGAGGCCATCTGAGCAACAGATTATTGGCAGCTAATTAATCCACAGCTGCTGTAGAATGCATGAAAATCTGTCACAGGTTGAATTATGACGGTCCTTTGTTTTGCCACAGCCACTGGGAAGCTTTCCACACGTGTGCTCTCACAGCCCTGTCGGACTGTCAGGAGGAAGTCAGCTCCATCTGGGAGACCCTGAGGCAGGACTCCAGGAAGATCCGCTTCCAGGGAAGTCTGTTTGATCTGTGCAGCCCCAGCTGCTCTCCCAGTGTACGTTTGCCCCTTGCTGCCCTCATCCTGCCACTGGTGCTGGTCCTGACTGGGCCTAATTGGGCTCCTGTATAGATGGTACATGGGTGCAGTTTAGGAAAATAAGATGGAGGACAGGCTGAAAGGGGTCTTCAGTTTTTATGAGTTTAAGTACTTCTGTGCTCAGATGTAACGCCAAGGATTTAAAAGAGAAAAATGTTTTAAAGGGTTTTTTTACACTGAGCTGTTCTTGTTTGTGGTAGGACAATCAATTTTGTTAGGCCAATAATCTTTCAAATCTTCTGAATATACTAAAGCCTATTTCTCCAAGATATAATTCACAAAGCATAGGAAAAAGATTATTTTTTGATCTTTAATTTAAAGCAGATTATAATAAATGCTCACTTTGATACAAATGATTTCAAATTCATTTTGGTCAGACATAGGTTACTAATATAGAAGGGGATCCATGTTCTCCATACCTAATGTTTTTAAAGTAGCAACTTTATTTTCTTACAAAGATGCCTAAACCGCCTAGCCAACTTGTGTATGTGGGCCCCATATTGATCATGGAGCTTGGGCTCACCTGGGACTTCTCGTATGGGGCCCACTTATGTTTACTAAATAAATATAATATTGGCAAAACAAGCTGTGTACTAACTTTGAATCTCAAATGGGTGTTTACGAAGGCAGAGTTGTCCAAAATCAAACCTATAGAGATAGTTATAACGGGGTTGTTATGTAACCTGTAGACAGTCCCACATGGCTCTTTGTTTTTGGCCTGTTTCCGACCCTTAAGTGATACTGGCTTGGCGATGACACTTCAATTAGATGTAACTACAGAATAAAAGATATAAAACATGCAAAGTTGCTCTTTACCCAGATAAAAAAATACCAATTATTGATTTTTATAATCATAGGCTTGGTTTTCATCCGCTTCTCAAATCTTTAGTATTTTCTAAATATTAGACTAAGCACACACTATGTTTCAGCTCAGACTTGTGACAAAAGCTGTAAATATGATTGTTAGACGAATGGCATTTTTTTACAGTACAGTGGCTTGAAAAAGTAATCATACACCTTAAACCTTTTCACATGCTGTCACATTTGTCACGCCTTGGTTCTGGACTTCATTTGTTCAGTTAAGTCCTCTAACAAACCTCTGAGGCCTTTACAGTAAAGCTACTGTGATGCTACCACCACCATGTCCCTGAAAACATGGATGGTGTATTCATGGTGAAGTGCAGTGCTCTCCGACAAACCTCAGAGGCATTCACAGAACAGCTGTAATTATACTGAGACTCAATTACCGCCTTCCTGTCTCTTGTGAAGAAAAGCATTTCCACAGTATAATGCTACCACCACTATGTTTCACCATCGTAATTAGGTGTATGTCGTCTGACGTCTTGATTTTATTTAGCGGTAGCGGGGGGGGGAGATGGGGGGGTGTAATGCAAATGCATGCCATAATCTACAGATTTCTAAATAGGCGTATCATTTTCCTTCCACTTCATAATGATGTACTACTATGTGTTGGTCAATGACATAAAATCCCAATTCAACACATCACAGTTCAGGTTTATAGAGTGACAAAATTCAGGGGGTATGGATATTTTTTCACTGTAGATGAACATGGAGTTTAGCAATACTTCCAAAGAGAAAACATATTTGCTGCTTGCCCTGTTGTGTCATCTGGGGAAAAAAAACACTTGAAATTAGGAAACATTTGCTCTCTAATGAGTAGTTTTACTGAATTTGTTTTAATTTGAACATTTCTTTTTCAAACAATACTGGTGTTTTTGTAAAAAAATAATAATAATTGTACATGGAGACATGAACCTCACAAGCCAGATAGCTCACCTTTTAAAAATTAAAGTTATATGTTGTCTTGAAACTAAAAATTTGATATTTTGATGCATGGTGACTGTATATCTGGATTTATATTTATATAAGGTATTTAGAATATGGAGCAATACTCTGACATGGTGCATGGTGGGATTCAAACACCTTCTAGACAGATCTACTTCTGTTGCCCCATTGACTTGTCACATTAGCGCCTTCAGTTTTGTTTGACTGACGGTCAGAGGGCAACTCTAATGAAGAATGAGAAAGAGAGAAAAATATAGTTTATTTTTCTTTTTTATACCTAGTGAAACCAAATTGCAATTTAAAACACAATATAATCAACATAGACTGGACTTAATTACCACTGATCAACGAACTCTGTTCACATGCAAAAAGCTACCAGTTTGAACTTCAGCTGGACTTTTTCACCACGTCTAGAAGCTTAAATGCATGTGTTGCTGCAATGTGATTTGCCAGTTTCCTTCTTGTATTAAGAATTAATTGAATGGGTGTACCTAATACAGTACAGCCAATGAGTGCAGATTTATCTTTGTATCAACTATCCAAACAACAATCTTAATCTTGATTTCCTGCAAGTTTTTTATAGAAACTTCTATAGCCAAGCAATCAGGACAAACTGATCAGTAAAATCACAAGAAAACATTAAAGAAACATTTAGCCAACACCTACAGCAGAATATCAGTTTTAATAAAATGTGTTTATTGATTGATCATTCAAAGATCCAGAGCAGCACATTAATTTGATTAAATAAATTAAATCAGAGCTAATAAGGAACTAGGGCTACAATTGACAAAATGCTCATTTAGCGTGTTTCATTTATAAAAAATGATGTGACAATCAAAGAAGTTGTGTAGAGATTTATACCTCTTTTTACCATCCATGTCAAATTATTTGGCCTTCTGCCTTAAGTCACAGCTATCATTGTTTGTATCACCTTTTAATGTGTGTAAAATAATAACTGAAGTGTGAATGTGGATCTTTCTTGTGAAATATTGCTTACCTGCAGTGAATATGTTTTGGAATAGTGAAATTATAAACAAAATACAAGCGGGGGAATGAAATGTTTAGTACTCAAAGCCAATGTGCATGTGGGCCCCATGTGGATTTTGGTTTAGACTGGGCTAGTATTAACTGGATGTAGACTCACAAATGACTTCTTGAGCAGAATCCATTGAGTTTAGTCAAATCAGCCCACTTCACCAAAACTAGTTCAGAATCAACTCTGGATCTCAAATTAGTGTTTAAGACAATCAGTAAAAATTATGAAACACATCTGGGATCCATGTGGGTCACAAATTCTACCTATAGTCCTTCTGCATTATACCTATAAAGGAAAAATAACATGGAGCCATTATGTTACATGGTGACATTCCCATCTAGGGCCCATTTTTGGCATATTTCCTACCATTATGTGTCCCATATGGGAATGTTAGCTACACCTTGTTTATTCAATACAAACCCATTTTACAACAGCAAAACCAATGCTGCTTCATGGCAGGAGGATCTACTCCAGAAAAATACCAAATAGTTGTACAATCTGGAACTGTCATAGTTAAGAAAATGTTACATACTTTTTACAGCGAACAAACTAACTCCATGATCAGCCTTTGGTAATACAAGTTTTATTGAAATAAGTTTGAGTTCTGCAGTTTGCGATAACTAACATTTATCCCACTCATCTGGTACAAATAAAATGTCATGGATGCCTGTAAAGATCTGTAAAAAGTTTATAAGGACAAAGTGTTTTTCACTACAAAAAGGAAGCAAGTGATGGTGACCTGTTTAGCAAGTGTTTGCTCAAGTTTTAACAAAATTATGTCAGCCTTTTCATATTTCTTTTTACTACAGACAGCCCTACCAGGTGTTTGCAACTGTTACTTGTTTGATCTTAAGATTTTGTTTCTCGCATGATATATTATGACCATGTGTCTGAAAAACTCTTAATTTTAGCTTGGATAACATGTAAGGTGGTTTGTGCATGAAGTGTAACAGAATCCTTTGTTACGCAGGTTTATATTATCCACACATCTCGCCTCTCATTATCCCGTAAGCATGTTTGTTCTAGTTGTTTCTACTTACTTCATGTTTTAAAAAGAGTAGTAACATGTTAATCCATTGTGTGCCTGGTAGTGAAACACAAAAAAACAGTCATCTCCTTAAAGCATGAGCAATATCTTCGGAGAGGACCCTTATACCTTCATATGCGGTTGATGAAAGCATGAAAACGGTGGTGATTGTGCACACAATAAAAGTAGGCTGAGACTTAACGCTGGTTTATTCATAAGAATTCCTGAATGTAAGTTCAACATGTTTCCTTTTTTACACAAACATTTACAAGATTCTGTAAAGCAATATATGGAAAAACAACATAACTGTAACAATAAAGGGTGAATATTAAAAACAGGACGTGTGAGCATTCATGTTTAACGGCAAAACTGGTGTACAGTGCAACTAATATAGCACACGTTCTCAGTTTTCCATCTAGCAGTGAACTGATAATGAGGACCACAAATAGCCTTTGTTTTTCCTTGTTAGTGCTAAGCCATCTGCTGCTTTCCACCTGGATACTTCCTGCAGACACAGAAGTGACTGAAAATGACAGACCAGGGCCTGCGGTAGAAAACCTCTTAAGTAAAGAGATGTTCATGATGTGCATCACATTAGAGATGCACATCATGAACGAGAAACAAGAAAAATATTTGTGAACATAAACACTAAGTAAACATTTCAAATAGCCACCAACTGTGTTCAGTGAGAATGAAAACACTGTTAAGATTTCATGTCCAGGATTTAGCTAGTAGTACTGGTGCAGCATCGATGGGAGTCACAGCAACATAAAGATCGGTTGATGTTAATGTAAAAATCAAGCTTTTCCTACAAAAATAACTCATTCTGTGATGTCAGCAGGTCTTACTTTCATAACCAGGATCATACTTTTGTAAATCTAAAACCTTCCAACCTTCTATCTTTTCCTGCAGTTAACTGAAAAAGTATTTGCCTCCATATATGTTTTTTTCTATCACAATTTAATGTTTCATATTATGCTTCTTTTAAATATCAAAGAGAAACTGAGTGCATACAAAGCAGTTTTTAAATCATCATTTCATTTATTAAGGGGAAAATCAATCCAAACCAGCCTGGCCCTATGCGAACATATAATAACCCCTCAACCTAACAGCTGGTGGTGTTTTTGCGAGAAAAGAAAATGGGTGTTTCTCATCACTGGGGAGGATTTTTGTCCTACTCAGAGCTCCCATCATTCAGCCCCATTGGAGGGTTTTTGAGTGTTAAAGATCTGCTTAACATCACGCCACAGCACCTGAATCATATTTGGGACTTTGACTAGGCTACTCCCAAGATATTACTTTTTCTAAACCATTCAAAGATGGGCTTGTTTGATGCTTATTAACCTGCATATTTGTTGCATTTTGCAGGAGGAAACCCTTTCTACTCACCCTGAATGTTATTCGATTTATTTAAAAGAAAAAACAGATCTCTGCCACACAGCATGTTTAACTTGGTAGACTGATCAACACTTTCTAACAGACATTTGTTTGATACATTTCTCTAACAGTCTTGGTAAAAACAAAGTACCCCCGCTATCAATGGTATGATTTTAACATACACATTCCAGGTTCTAAAACTATTTCAATCTGACCTAAAATGGATAAAAACACATTATAGATTCTAATATGTTATTTATTTTAAATAGATGAAGCAAAAACATTTGTAAAAAAAAAAAAGAATATAAAATGCATAAAATCCTAAAAAGGAAACAACTTTTCTCTTTACCAACACTGTAATTTATTTCTGAGGACAATAAAACACAATAGTAATATGGGGGCCTTTATGTCTACAGCATCGGTACCCATAATGATGTTATTATTATACGTTATGATTATGTTAAGTGGTAGCATCTAAGACGATTTCTCTGTACGTTGATTGTAAGAAATGTTTCATGTGATCCAGTCAACATACAAAACAAACCTCAACAATCTAATATCTCTCAACGTTTGGTCTTTATACCAATGATAAGCTTTGACACGGACAAGGAACAAAAAGACTGTTTTTAACTCTGGCTTCAAATGAGTAAAATTCAACTAAAACTGTTTTTTTAAATATGACCACCAAGCTTTTATTTAAATGTGTTAAAATATGTGCGCCCTCTTGCATCAACCTTAAAATATCCACTTCAAAGTAAAGTCAAAGCATGGCATGGTGTGTGAAATTATTTAAAGCACACATTGTTTGAAAAGACACCAGAACAGACTAGCTATGAATCCGATGACCAGTTTTGGAAGAAGACCAACGCCCCTCCTGTTCTGTACAAAATGATCTAGAAGCCAAAAACAGTTTGTAACTCGCACTGATTTTATGTTTGGATCATATTGATAAAACAAGAGACACCACAGTACTTACAATAAAATCAAAAACACTGCATAGTCTGCATTACCAAACTGTAAAGCTCAAAGAATGAGAGCATCTGAATGTGCATCACAAGACTTAAAAATTAAAGCAGTTCGCTTGGAGTTTTAGAAGCATTAGGGAGGCGCATGCTCCAGAAAACGTCCATGTACTTTTTCCTGTCATCTTCCCTCTTGTCAGAGCTCAGATGATGGCTGACAAACTGTCCCTAAGCGGGCCAGATTGTTCTGCATAATACACAAACGTGCAGAGACAAAGCCAAACAATACCAGCAGCAACAAGCTTAACAACTTTGATCTAGACAGGCAAAACCAAGCCTGATTTCATTACCCGTGGGTCGATCGGCTGAACCAGAATCCAGAAATAAACCTGACAGAAAAATCTGTGGGTCCACTGGAAGAGGGCTGTGGACAAGAGATGTCCCTTATAATCTGATACATTTGGAGAATGAGCAAATGTTACCAAGTGAAAATGTGGTATGTTGATAGACTCCTACCAAAAAAGACTGAATGCTGAAATAGAATCAGAAGGTGGTTCAGCAAAGCATTAGTTGAAGGTTGTGCACACTGATGCAACCTAACTGCTGGAGCTTTTACAGCTCATTTCTCATTTGAATTGTACAGGATTTATGTCAAGTTAAAAGGTGTAAGAAATATAGACAGGATTCATAAAGGTCTCAATTATTTAAGTGTCAAATACCTGAATATTTAACACAGGTGTGGCTTTTAAGAGCTCTGGTAAAAAGAAGCAGGAAACACCAAAGTTTGATTACATTATAGACCCGAACACTTTGTGTTTAAGACTATATTCCACGGGAGTCCGTGGTAGACTATGTGCACCTAATATGGAGGCCTCAGTTCTTAAAGCCATGGTCCCAGGTTTGATTCCCGTCCTCAGACCTTCTTCTTCTCTCTGCCTTGCAACCTGTCAAGCTACTGATGAATAAAGGCCACACAATCGTAAAAGAAATACTATATTCCACATTTTATACACCATGAACTTTAAGAAGGATCCTAAACAGGATGATAATGTGGGCATGGCATGTCTAAATTACAGAGTATCATAACATGATGATAAATGTATTAACAGGAGTGAACGTACAAACCATTACTCTAGCTGTAGGGATGATGGTGTCTGCTTTGAAAAACATTAAAAGACACATTTCAATAAACTAGAAAAAATACTGTCCAACATTTAATAAGCAGCTATGAATAAATATCAGGTCAGCTGGAGGACCACTTTATAAGATTCATAACTATTCAGTCTGTGTGTTCATGTAGGGGTTTTTCTTCTTTCTGTGTATCAACCATGAAAAACAACCTTCTCATTGAGTTCCTCTTGTCTTAAAAAAAATCTACACATGTTCACAGGTTAGATTTGGGTCCAGTGTTGACTGGAATTGCCCTGAGCTCAGTCCGCATGCACAGGTACTCCCCTATAACAGCCATCAGCGCGATGCAGGCCACGTTGACGAGCCACCAGGAGAGGGCCGAGGGAAGGTGGGAGTTATAGATCCAGCAACCAATCATGTGAAAAAAGTGCACGGTGATCGTGAAGTCCAGGCACTGCTTCCCTCGGCGGATGAAGAACCACAGACCGAGAGCACTGCCAGAACATTCAGAAGTTATCCTCAGAAAACATTGGTTCTTTCAGTTTAGATCAAATGTCCTTAATACGTACTGTACTTGAAATGAAAAAGAACAATTGAGTAAAACAAAAAGCGTACGCTAGCTGAATTTAGTTTTGAAGACTAAACATGTTTAATTCAAAGCTGATTGGATTTTAGAAAGTTGCTGTAGATGAATGCTATGCTGAACACAAAGTAGACTCTTCACACATTTACTGCAAAAACAGAAGAGTGGGAGGAGGAGGAGGAACACATGCAAGGCAAGAGAGTAAACCCAAACACACTACAATGAAAAAAAAAACATTTGTTTGGATAAATTTGGTGCAAAACATTAATCAGACTTCACTTAGCTGGATAAGCATTTTGTGTTGCATTAAATAAATCCTGAAACTACACAGCATTTTAAACTTTGAGCTTGAAATTCACGATAATGCTTAATAACTGCCATTTACATTTATTTTCACTGCTCTTTCATCTACTGTTACTTACAGTTTTCAAATAGTTTTTATTATTTGCCATTTTTAACCCTTGTGTAGCATAGGTAATCAAGCCTATGATCCCTGTTAAAATGTTCAGGTACAACATGCAAACAATTACATTTCCTCTCAACTTTTAAATATCTGAGTAACTGTTAAAGTGTACAGCTTCCAGTAGTTGAATAAACTCTAGTAAGTATTTGACCAGCAACTACACTTGTTTTCCTGCACCTTATGACCAAACACAGCTAAAATGGCCACAAGATGGTGGCTAAACTAATTTGAAACCACTACTATTTCTGTAAGTCAATGCAATCAGCTGGGTTTCCACAGATAGAAAACAATTTCAATGGTAAACAGAAACTGACTATCATTTAATAAGTAGGATCATACTGAAATGTTCGCACTTGACCTTGAATCCATCTGTATGATTTGATTGAATTTAACTTTTTTGTTTAAGGTGCCTTGAGACAATATTTGTTGTGAATTGGCACTATTTAAATAAACTGTAATGAACTGAAGCTATAAACCACCAGTTTAAGAAGACAAAAAACCTTCCATTAGTCATAATCTAAAATGTTATACTTTAAGGGGGCTGTGATTGCTGAGGGGGTTTCATATTCTTTAAATCTGCAATTTAGTGAACAGAAAACCTCCTCCTTTTTATCTCTTTGTGTGTGCACAGATAAAGACAGCAGCAATTTCTCACCTGGTAAGAGAGTTCAAGATAAACGCCATCATTGAGAGCCTGCCCTGCACTGTTGCAAAACCAAGGACCTATGAAAAAAAGAACCAGCATATAAAATGCAGGCTTAAAGGGCACAGAGATAACAGAGAGAACAAATTAAACATTTTCAAACTTACTTCATAGCTGAAAATCTGATTTAGTGACCGACTACTCCGCACAAGGCTGTCCACTCCAGCCAACCACAGGCCTAGGAAGCTGTAGTAGATACATTGCATCAAGACAATCTGGCATAAAATGAGGACTGGGTCCCAGATGTAGCTCCGGAAGTTGCTGGCCATATTTCACTGATGTTACACATGCAGGCCCAATGAATATTAGCAACTGGCCCAGTGCATCAACATCTGGCCCATCCAGTATCACCTGTGACCTCCTAACCTAGATGCAAAATAAAAGGAAATGCTTTTTTAACTGTAGCTCTACAGGTAAGCTTGTATAAAAAGCTCAATAAAAAGATTTAAACAGTAGCATCACAAAATGATCTTCATAAACAAAACTTAAAAAATCTGTCTAAAGCAGACGTTGCAGCAATAATAGTGGTAGAAGTAGTACAAATTAAAATAGTACAATGTGTGATATCTTCTTTTTAGCTCAGACATGTCCAAAACAAAGGATAAGAACTCCCAAACAGGAAGCTGTCTTCTTGTTCTTGTAGCCCTGGGAGAGAAACCACACTTATCTGTTCTTGCAGAGTTTGTGCTGGCCTTAAGGTATGTTAATATTAAACATCTGCTGACCCCCAACCTCAAACCCACTGAAAATTGGTGGAATTTGCCTAAAAGCTGGATTGGTGCCATGAAACCAACCATTTCTGGTAAAATCAATAGTCAAATATTCAGCAAGAATTATGCCAGTTTATCCCAGGCTACAACAATTGCAACGGGACATTTAGCCAATTATTAGAGGGGGTTTATGTATATATTTCTGTCTGTTTGTACAGTTTTACAAATGTATGGATTAGAAGAAAATTAACCATGCAATTAAAGTGATGCAGCCATTTTTTTTGTATCATCATTGTAACTCATAAAAAGCTAAATTCAAACAGTTCATAAAATGTACACTCGTGTCTTTGTCACATTCATTCATTACACAGTCACAGTAAAAAGGGCATGGGGGGGTAGTAGAATCTGAGGTAGAAAAGACTGAAAGCTGCTAACATACGGGCAGCTATTAGCTAACTCCACTAAAACATCAACACAAGCAGAGGCGATCAATTCAGAGGCAACCACACGACCTCGAATCCTGCTATGACAATTATCCAAGCAAAGAAAGTCTTGTTGTGTTGAGGTTTTGCCCAACAACTAAGACGGAGGATGACAACAGCTAGCATGTTTTTTTACAGCTGACCGTTTAAATGTTACAGATACAAGAAGACACACACCTGAAAACTGGACCAGAGGCTTCAGGCAGAACTTCAACTACACCACTTCTCTTAGATCACGGGTTTTAAGCCTCTCCAGAGATGAGGTGGATTTATTGACGACGGACTATTTACAACAAAGACGTCACAGCAGAAGACCCGGAAACTGAACTAAAGTCCTTCTAGTTCTGTGGTTGGATGAAAGTAGGCAAACAACGCTATGGTGCATTACTGCCACCTACTGGTAAAGAGGGTTAATCACGGCGGAGGTCATATTTTAAGATACACTTTCAGTTTCAATCAAGTAAAACTTAAATTAGACTTAAATTAACAATGGGTTTTTTCTATTGTAGATTGAATACAAATTAGCTATAGCATGTTTTTCTATCTCATCTATAATTATATTACATCGAACAGTATCATTTTTATCTGTATTCTTGATATTTTTTAAACAATCTGTGCATTGTAGTATTGTTTACCTTGTTCAGTACTTTGTTGTTTTTTTGTTTGTCCTTATTTACGTTTTTTTTACATCTAAAAATAAAGAAAACCGGAATATCACATGTTTCATGGTTTTGTTGTGTCCTTGTTTATTTTTGTTGTTCCCTATTCAGAATCAGAATCAGAATCAGAATCAGAATCAGAATCAGCTTTATTGCCAAGTTCGTACATACAAACATGGAATTTGACTCCGGTACACTTTGCTCTTTTGTTCTGTTTTTGCATTACAGAATATATAAATTTACAATGTACAATATACACATATCTAATAAAAAGGTGCATTTGCAACATCTGTATGCTGTTGTTCTGTACTCTATTAAATGTTCAACAGAGAAACAGCCTGGGGGAAGAAACTGTCTCTGTGGCGGCTGGTTTTAGTAAACAGTGCTCTGTAGCGGCGGCCTGAAGGTAAAGCTCTGAACAGTTTATGTGCAGGGTGTGTGGCGTCTGCAGAGATTTTAGCAGCTCTTTTCCTGACCCTAGACCTGTATAAGTCCCTGGATGGAGGGAAGGTCAGCCCTGATTATTCTCTCTGCATTCCTGATTCAGGATTTGATATTCTAATTACCCCTAATTAAGGTTTATTTTTAGTATCCTTTGTTGTTTTTCTAGAATTGTTGTTTTATGTTAATATTTGTTTCAATCTTGGATCTTGTACACATTCTCTATAGCTGAGATCTGCAAATCCATTTTCTGCACTCTAGGTCAGTCTGACAGTGTGTTTTACACCTAGCTCTTTTGATGCATATGTGTAAAAGCACCTTATGGTCACTGATAAAGATGGTGAAGGGTTTGTGATGCTGTGGGTACCCCTTGTTCTCTGTGCTTTTGGATCGTACATCTTTAATAACTTTGATATTAGTTTAGTAAGTTTTGAAGGCTTTTCCTCTTAACCAGTTTACCTCCTGCTTTTTGTTCCTACACCTTTAAACTTGGTACTAAGGTCCTGTATTTTTCTAGTAGATGGCGATAATGCATCTAAACGTTTGATGCCACCCGCCAAAAAAATCTCAAAAAGAAGAAGAATAACTCACTTGAGTGGTAATCAGACCAGCAAACTGAGTTCTGTCTTTCATGTTTCCTGATCCTGTTTCTTACCGGTGTTTTCCCTCCTCTCTTTAGAGTTGAAAGGACTGAATTTTCTGTTCATTGTTCCGAGGTTAAGTTCACAATTGGCTGAATGGACTTCACTGTGCTTCCCCAACCAATAGTCTCTTTCAGCTTACTGGAATCTGCAAGCCCAAATAAGGTACTAACCTCTTCTCTGGATAATCTGCCTGCAAGAATCCTGTCGGTCTACCCTCCAACTTCATATACACCTCCTGGAAGGAAACCCACATCACCATCTCACAACAACCTCACCTGTCAAACTCACCTGCCTCAATGGCCTCACTCACCTCCCCCTGGAAACTCATCGTCTTCCAAGATTCATCTACAAACATTTCTAGTCGCACATTAGCTTCAGCAACCTGTATTCACTTACGTGTCATCCTCAGTGCTCCAACCAGCAGAACCTGGATTTCCTGACGACCTTGTTGCATTTTCCTGTTTATCAATAAATCAGTTTAACTTGATCTCTGCCTCCGTAATTGTTGCTTCCGCTAAAGTCACCAGGTTTACCATTATGACACTGACACGATCTTTAGTGTTTTGATGCAGTGTAACATGGGTTACTGCTGAGACTATGTAATACTAAAATAGCACAGAATAACAAATATGAGTCCTTTATAATTATTTTTTTTAATTGCTCAGTGTGTGTTGAACTTAAAAGAAAATGGCGTCTTTAAAAGATCACACTTGAAAATGCAAGTTCGTAGATCAATTGATTCTGCAAGGCCGCGGCATATTTTATATTTCCAAATGCATTGAAAGTCATTTCACACTTGAGTCTGTTTAATTTGATTATTAATTACTGTTCAGTAATACCTGAGACCATTTGTGCCAGGAAGATTGTTTTTACAACAGATAACAAGTATAACTCACTGTTTACAAAAAATTAAATGGTGGGTTTCAATTAATTATTTCATTATCTATTATTTCATAATTTGATGATATGCAGATGTAAATTGACAAACTATTCCTTTATATTTTCTTTAATAGATAAATGCCTTTTAGTACTTTTAGCTCTAATGCAGATGATCTAAATAACATATATTTATCATGTATTTGTAGTTGGTTTTTGATGTTGCTGATGGAAAAGGATGAGGACGAGGTAGAAACAACAGAGAGGATAAAAGTTTGTTTGGGACAGAGAACGGTAAATTAACTCTACAAGAAAACTGTTAATAAAGAGATCACTGTAGTCCGCAAGAAGAATGTTAGAGAGGAATTCAAAATAAATCTGAAATTCAGAGAAGACAACATACAGCTTGGTCCGACAGCTTTATCCAGCTAACTCAAAAAGAACACATATCCCACCAGCAACAACTCTTAGAAATGGGAGATTACTAATAATTTACAAGACAGAAGAACTGAAAAACAAAGCCTTACATATTGAGGGTATCTGTGAAAAAACACTGCGAGAGAAAATAATTATAGAAGATTATAGGAGAGGAGTGCTAACAGGAATACCTGTGAATGAAGACCTAGAAAAAGCTTAAATGAAGTATTCATGGTGTGAAGGTGAGTTGAATAAAAAGATTGTTGAGAATAACTGGTGAAAGAGTTGAAGGAGAGAGATGAATGTTCAGCCAAATTCAACGTCACATTTAGAACATCAAGTAAAAACTGGCGGCAGAGCTTCGGGGGTGGATGAGATCCGCCCTGAGTACCTCAAGTCTATGGATATTATGGGGGTGTCATGGTTGACCCGCCTCTTCAACATTGCATGGCAGTCGGGGACAGAGCCTCTGGACTGGCAGACCGGGGTGGTGGTCCTCCTTCTTAAGAAGGGGGACCAGAGGGTGTATTCCAACTACAGGGGGATCAAACTCCTCAGCCTCCCTGGTAAGGCCTACGCCAGGGTATTGGAGAAGAGAGTCCAGCCGATAGTCGAACCTCGGCTTCAGGCGGAACAGTGTGATTTTCTTGCTGGCCGTGGAACACTGGACCAGCTCTGCACCCTCTGCAGGGTACTCAAGGGTTCATGGGAGTTTGTCCAAACGGTCCATATATGTTTTGTGGACCTGAAGAAGGCATTCGACTGTGTTCCTCATGGTGCCTTGTGGGGGGTGCTCCAGGAGTACGGAGTGGGGTACCCTTTATTAGGTCTCTGTACAAGCGGAGCGGGAGTTTGATTCGCATTGCCGGCACAAAGTCGAACCTGTTCCAAGGTGCATGTCGGACTCCAGTAGGGCTGCCCTTTGTCACCGGTCCTGTTCATAAGTTTAATGGACAGGATTTCTAGGCGGAGCCAAGGGCTGGAGGGGGTCTGGTTTGGGGGCCAGTGGATTTTGTCTCTTTTTTTTGCAGATGACGTGGTCCTGCTGGCCCCCTCTAGCCAAGACTTACAGCATGCACTGGGGTGGGTCGCGGCCGAGTGTGAAGCGGCTGGGATGAAGATCAGCTCCTCCACGTCCGAGGCCATGGTTCTTGACTGGAAATGGGTGGCTTGTCCTTTTCAGGTTGGAGGGGAGATCCTGCCTCAAGTATCTTGGGGTCTTGTTCATGAGTGAGGGGAGAATGAAGTGGGAGAATGATCAGTGCGGCTGCCGCAGTAATGGGGACCGCTGTGGTGAAGAGAGAGGTGAGCCAAAAAGCGAAACTCTCAATTTACCGGTTGGTCTACGTTCCTGCCCTCACCAATGGCCGTGAACTTTGGGTCATGACCGAAAGAACAAGATCTCGGATACAAGCGGCTGAAATGAGCTTCCTCCATAGTGTGGCCAGACACTCTCTTAGAGATAAGGTGAGGGGCTCGGCCATCCGGGAGGAGCTTGGAGTAGAGCCGCTGCTCCTCCACATCGAAAGGAGCCAGTTGAGGTGGCTCGGGCATCTATACCGGTTGCCTCCTGGACGCGTTCCTCGGGAGGTGTTCCAGGCACGTCCCACCGGGAGGAGGCCCAGGGGACAGCTCAGGACACACAGGAGGGACTAAGTCTCTCGGCTGGCCTGGAAACGCCTTGGGCTTGTTGGAAGATTTGTACATGAATTATCATTGCTTAGTTTAAAAAGAGTCTTTATCCTTGTGATTTACCATTAGAAGACGTTTTCATTTATTTAGTTTGGTAACTTTGATAGAAGTAAGTTTGACTACTTTTCACATTTGTTTTGAGTGTTTTATGAACTATTAACAGAATTGTCATCTTGTCTTAGAGTTGCATTTGGGTGGTTGCTATGCAGACTGACAGTCCATACCAGTTGGTGGCGGTAGTGTACCAATTCGTTGTTTGCCAACTACCAATGAATACCAAGAAGAAGACGTCACAGCCACGTAGGCCAGCCCCTCCCCTTTTAATGGTCGTTCCCCACCGTTCGTCTGCTACGAAGCTGAAGTTGGCTTCCGATTGTAGCTTCCGACTCGGGAAACGACTACTACTTCAAAAAGCGGCCTGTATTCATTAGTAGCTGGGCAGATAGAAAGGCAGAATGAGAAGGGGAAGACCAATAAATGGCTCGGTAATTGAACCCAGGACAGCTGCATCAAGCACTACAGGTCCTTCTCAAAATATTAGCATATTGTGATAAAGTTCATTATTTTCCATAATGTCATGATGGAAATGTAACATTCATATATTTTAGATTCATTGCACACTAACGGAAATATTTCAGGTCTTTTATTGTCTTAATATGGATGATTTTGGCATACAGCTCATGAAAACCCAAAATTCCTATCTCACAAAATTAGCATATCATTAAAAGGGTCTCTAAACGAGCTATGAACCTAATCATCTGAATCAACGAGTTAACTCTAAACACCTGCAAAAGATTCCTGAGGCCTTTAAAACTCCCAGCCTGGTTCATCACTCAAAACCCCAATCATGGGTAAGACTGCCGACCTGACTGCTGTCCAGAAGGCCACTATTGACACCCTCAAGCAAGAGGGTAAGACACAGAAAGAAATTTCTGAACGAATAGGCTGTTCCCAGAGTGCTGTATCAAGGCACCTCAGTGGGAAGTCTGTGGGAAGGAAAAAGTGTGGCAGAAAACGTTGCACAACGAGAAGAGGTGACCGGACCCTGAGGAAGATTGTGGAGAAGGGCCGATTCCAGACCTTGGGGGACCTGCGGAAGCAGTGGACTGAGTCTGGAGTAGAAACATCCAGAGCCACCGTGCACAGGAGTGTGCAGGAAATGGGCTACTGGTGCCGCATTCCCCAGGTCAAGCCACTTTTGAACCAGAAACAGCGGCAGAAGCGCCTGACCTGGGCTACAGAGAAGCAGCACTGGACTGTTGCTCAGTGGTCCAAAGTACTTTTTTCGGATGAAAGTAAATTCTGCATGTCCTTTGGAAACCAAGGTGCCAGAGTCTGGAGGAAGACTGGGGAGAAGGAAATGCCAAAATGCCAGAAGTCCAGTGTCAAGTACCCACAGTCAGTGATGGTCTGGGGTGCCGTGTCAGCTGCTGGTGTTGGTCCACTGTGTTTTATCAAGGGCAGGGTCAATGCAGCTAGCTATCAGGAGATTTTGGAGCACTTCATGCTTCCATCTGCTGAAAAGCTTTATGGAGATGAAGATTTCATTTTTCAGCACGACCTGGCACCTGCTCACAGTGCCAAAACCACTAGTAAATGGTTTACTGACCATGGTATCAGTGTGCTCAATTGGCCTGCCAACTCTCCTGACCTGAACCCCATAGAGAATCTGTGGGATATTGTGAAGAGAACGTTGAGAGACTCAAGACCCAACACTCTGGATGAGCTAAAGGCCGCTATCGAAGCATCCTGGGCCTCCATAAGACCTCAGCAGTGCCACAGGCTGATTGCCTCCATGCCACGCCGCATTGAAGCAGTCATTTCTGCAAAAGGATTCCCGACCAAGTATTGAGTGCATAACTGTACATGATTATTTGAAGGTTGACGTTTTTTGTATTAAAAACACTTTTCTTTTATTGGTCGGATGAAATATGCTAATTTTGTGAGATAGGAATTTTGGGTTTTCATGAGCTGTATGCCAAAATCATCCGTATTAAGACAATAAAAGACCTGAAATATTTCAGTTAGTGTGCAATGAATCTAAAATATATGAATGTTAAATTTTCATCATGACATTATGGAAAATAATTAACTTTATCACAATATGCTAATATTTTGAGAAGGACCTGTAGATCTATAGACTCCTCATATGGTGCACCTGCTGTAGCCCTGACCCACTCGGTTACTTATTTAACTCTTAAACAAGTAACCGAGTTAAATACCCCTTCGTAATTCTCAGATTGTTGTTTTTTCTGTGGATTTAGTTAATTTAAAAAAAAAAAAGTTTACAATTACACATACATTTTTTGCATATGGACATCTTTGCAAATTCTGAAATAAAAAGATTTTATTTGATCTTATCTAAAGTCACCGTGCTAAAGAATTGAACTGAGATAGTGTCGGAGCTGTTTAGCAGGTATTTCATTATTTTGTCAAGTTGTAAATAATCATCAAAGATGACTGGGCCCACTTTTTTTTAAATTAAAATGCAGCATCAACTTACCAGAGACAATGGCTTGTAAAATAAAAAAATTTAGAAGACAGATACATTCTATGTGAGGATAAAGTCAATTAACTTAAATTGTATCAATACAATAACTTTACTTTGGTTTATCTATATAGGTTCTCACTAGACTACAAATGTGGGTTTGTTTTTTGGGTTTTTTTGTGTACCACCTAGTGTATTAATTATTTGCTGTTACCATATGAATCTACTTTTTACTTTTTGACTAAGATTTAAGAAAATCAACTTTATACCAATTTCCATTTTTGAAATGTAAGAATAAAGACTTTGATGAGAATGTCACGTTTAAAAAGGTAATTTATGTAGATGACAAAAGAAGCACATTTATCTGGCCCATAGTAAACACCTCTGAGTTTAAGAAAGCCTTTTGTCAGCAAAAACTAACTATTGTAGTTTTTGAACTAGAGCGGAATAAATATGCTGAAGGTAGTGCAAAATGAGGTGGAATGGACCTTTAGCCGTTTCCCGAATCGAAAATCTCAATCAGAAGCCAATTTCAACACCTGGTAGGCCTACTATTTTCTTATCCAGAAACACAACAAAGACAGTTAAGTCAACGGTAAGGTAACTTTTGGACCCCTTAGAGGTGTGAGAGAATGTTTTTTATTGTTTGCTCCTGGAAAAGGTGGACAAACTTCCAGTTTGATCCTGGTCTTCCAGGTGGAGGGTGTGGTGATCATGCTTTAACTGGATATCAAACCTTATGTTTAAACTTTGAGATTGTTGTTTGCTCGCTGGGCCATCTATTTTCACCATGTCATTCATACATTTAAGATTTGTCACATTTCCAAAGTAAATATTTAGTTAGTAAGCTAGCTCCAAATTAAATATTTAGTTCCTAAGTAAATGTTTAGGTCTGAGCTAAATATTTAAACTAAATAATTCATTTGCTAACTAAATAATAATTAGCTCAGACCTAGACATTTAGTTTGAAACTAAATATTTAGCTTGCTCACTAAATATTTAATTTGCAAGCCAAATATTTAGTTTGGAACTTGGACACTTTTAAATGTATGAATGAGATGGTGAAAATATCACTTTGAAAAATGAAGCCCCATTTTTTTCTCTTATGACCGGCTAAATAACCCAAAATATTGCTGTCAAATTTTGACTGTGAAACTTTACAAATATGTTTGTACTTTATGTCAATGTGTATCTGCATATATGTTCCCAAACCTGTAGGTAAATGCAAAAGAACAATTAAAGCTGCAAACAGCTTGGAGCAGCCCTCGCTACTGCACCACTTTGGCTTGTGTCGCAACAGCTGCAGCTCTATTATCTGCTTTCTTTTCCTTTTTTTTTAAATATATCCTGTCCCAGCATTTTAGGGCTACCATATAGAGCAGATATTTGCCTACATGTGCTAAGGCAGTTTGGCTGTACAGAAAGGTTATTTTAAGACAGTATAAGTATTAAGTGCATGCATTTGTGTTGAGTTGGTGCATGTGAGGGCGAGTTTGTCACCTGGAAATGTACATTTGTAAGTGTGGCGAGAATGGTAAAAGGTCTGCTGTCCACAGGACCTAAATGGAGCGAAGGGCAGGTGGACCTGGCTCCTGAAGGCCGCAGCAGTCCCAGGCAGCCAGACATAAAGCATCACCCCAGGGCAGCCATATGCCCTGCACAGTAGTAGGTCACCAGCGAGGACAGGAGCAGCAGGCCCCAGGCCAAAGAGACGCGAGGCGGGACGGAGGGCCCTGAGTCCCCCAACCCAGCCACATTACCAGCCGCACAGGCCAAGCCCAGGAACCAGTCCCCCCAGCAGCCCAGGGACTGCGCCAACCCTGGGCAGCAAGACTGCCAAGCACCAAGCAGGGGAGACCTTCCAGCACCCCTAACACATCAGGCAGGCACCAGAGATACCCACCAAGTTAGGCAGCCCCCTGCTGGGTCCCCCATGGTGCCTAGATCCCCAAGCCATCCCCACACCCCCTGTTCCTGCCGAACCGGCATGGCGTGTCCCCTGAGCACAGCCACCCTCCGTGGTGTCCCTGGCACCGGCATCCCTATACCCCATGTCCCCTGATCCCAAGGTGGTAATGCCCATACCCCCTACGCCCCTAGGTGACATATATTTAATTATAGGACCAAACCAATTCAAAGTTATTCTGTTGGTTTTTCTTACAAACAGATATTCTCTCCATAGAAACAAATTCTAAATGGCATATTTTAAAACTTATTATTCCAGTTCTTGTATTGTTTTTAGCAGTGCTTAGAACTGCAACAAGAATGTGGCGTATATTTGTTTCCGAATCTACTTTTGTGAAGTCACCAAGAATGCAAAGTGAGGGGCAGATTGGAGCTGTGTACTGTTGGCATGTTGATACAAGTATTTGTCTGTCTGCTTTTACATGTGTATGAATATTGATGACATCTTTTTCTTAATCTATAAGGTCTAATTTATTAATGACCCACTGTTGCCAGCAATAGCAACTTTAACTGTTTTGTAAACATCATCCTCAAGGTTTGAGTTTGATCATAGATGAGTAAACCAGAATTGCCACCTATGCTCTAATTCATCCCAACGTCTTCAAGAAGGTTGAGGTCAGGACTCTGTGCAGGCCAGTCAAGTTTTCTCCACACCAAACATTATACACCTGCATCCATGGAAGTGATTGTAACACCGAAATTCATTGATTTCGTGGTGTGACCCAATACTTTTGACAATATAGTGTATTTGCACCGAATTTCATAAACCTCGGTCAAATCATGGGTTGGGGCTGATTGCTTTAATGCTTCTAGGGGGCGCTGTAGAGGAATTAGGACCTGCCAACCAATTTGTTTTGCCTAAATATCTGTTTGGGGCTGTGTTAATATCTATCATATTAAATTTGGTGCGAGATCAGATAATATATGTAACAATTAGAACCGAATGTGTGGCCATGGCGTGATATCGGATTTCATTACGCTGCCATGACCACACCCTCTAGCCAAAAGTCTCAGTACTTGAGAACAAGTTATTCTAACTTGTCTTCTGTCACTGGGTACAGTTTCATCTTGATTATGTCACACGGGTCAAATGTGGACCTTCCAAAGTAAAACATTACACTTTCTGTTCTCAGAGGGTGTGGCCTAAGTGATGTCAGCATTTTACTATTAAGTTTTGTTGGGGATTAGATGTGGATCAATCACAGAAGGATTTGTGTCTCTGTGACTCTGTTGGAGCCATAGCTATAATATAATTTAGTTTTTCTTGGCAAGAAGTCAAACTTTGAGGTCTGACCTCACCCCTTGGACATACAGGAATAGTCAGGATTTTGATAACTTTAGATCCCCTGTGCCTCATCAAAACCCGTAGGAGACGTTTGATCAAATGTGGACACTAAAAACAGCCAGAACAAGGTCAAAATCGCAAAGTCAATCCAAGATGGCCAACTTTCTGTTTGTTGTAGAGCATGGCCGCAAGAGTTTTGAGAGGGTCTGGAGAAGCTCTACAAGTGTACCAGATTTCATACCTCTATGATACGGTAGATAAGGTGGGTGTTTTGAAATTTTCTGGGAAGGGTGTGCTCTGGAGCAAGTTATTTTGTGACCTTTGCAAAATCCTTAAAATGCTTCAATTTGACGCATGACTGACGCATGTGAAAAATCTGGTCAGTTTTTGTATATGTTTAAGCTTCCAAAAAGCCAATTCATTTGTCAGGAGACTCATAATAATATGAAGCATTTGAATTTCCATAGGCCTTTGCATCTCTATTGTTGCTCTTGTCTAGTAATAACAAACTAATTCTCAGAGCTTAAACTCCACTTTAAATTCAGTGTCGGGTCGTGTTGCAGCTCAAAGGTCTAAGGTTAATTTCTAACTTGTGCAACTTATGCAAACAGACCTTGACATGTGCAGCTTACTGTTTGACATGTTGTTTTCCATTCCCTGATACCCCCAGCAGACGGTGATGGATGAGTTTTCCAATATTTCGCTGTTTGATCTTTTGTCATTCCTCTATGCAGAGCACACAGAGACGGTCTAATGTTCAGGGTACATCTGAGTGTGAACGCCATTCTGCAGCTCACTGACATTAAGATGAAACCAGGCTTCAGTGTTTATAGGAAACTGGCAGGGTTGGAGTGGCTTACAGGTAAAGTTGTGGTTTATCTTGTGCCGTTCTTTTCGGGGGGGCTTCTATGGAGGATGTTTGAAGGCGTAAAGAGGACAATCAGTAACTTAATAAAGCACTTCTTTACTTTTATATGTACTTTTCTATGTATTCTAAATAGTCAGTCATTTCATTTTTTTGATGAAATGACTGACTATTTTATATGTACTTTTCTATGTATTCTAAATATATTTTTATATATTTTTTATGTATTTTAAATATATTCGTTTTAAATATATATCATTATTGAGACCTCTCCAGTTATTCTTTCTCATTATCTGACTTTTATTTCATTTGATTGAAAAAATATATTATTTGTAAAGCATACCAGTCCGTTGGTATGCTTAGGGTGTGCTAAGGTGTGCCTCTAGTTCTCTCTGAAGTCCTAGGGTAAACCCATATTTTAACTACAACCAGACTTTAAAAATATGAAATCATTAATTCCTACAAACTAAAATTGTTCAGTTCTACAAACCCAAACTGGGACTATTCCTTTTATAATGCTGTGTTAACTCCTAGGAAACGTGAGGCAGGGTGGATGTGCAACAAACTGCCTTCTGGAGACAAGTTTATTTTCTTTATCACCATTTATACAGAGGATAATTTAAAATGCTTCACAAGATAATAAAGGAAAGGACATCTCAGGTTTATGGGAAGCAAAAAAAAAACTAAATGCTGCCTCACCTTGTTTATTGCTAGTACTGGAAACACAGAGTAAGTATGTCTCTGATGGCCTGAGCAGTCTTCATGGTACATACATGACCAGCAACTCAGAAACGTATTTAGGGTTAATGCCATTCAGTGCCTTACATAACAAATACAATTATTTTAAAATCCAGGGTTTGACAAACTGGGAGCCAGTGCAATGACACTGGTATGATGTGACCCATTTTCACAGTTTTGATCAGTATTCTGGCAGCAGCATTCTGGATGAGCTGCAGCTGCCTGATGGTTTTACAGACACCAGTGGTGGGATCAAACTTTAACTGTAATTCAACCTATTAAGCTAAAGGTTTCTATCCCCTGCCTTGAGACCTTTGCTTGATCCCCCCCCCCCCCTTCTCTCTTTGCCCATCTCCTGTCTGATTATTCTTAATAAAGGCCACTAAAGACCACTTTCATCGTCTTTATCCTGCAGGGGCAGTTCGGTGGAAGAGCAACACTAGACCAGCCCCAATATTGACGGCTGCTCCAGTTCGCGCCCTCATTGACGAGCAGATGAGCATTAAAGGACACTTCCTGCCCCCACACTGTCCTGTCACAGTGTGTGCAAGAATGCACAGTGATGAGGGAGACCTATGGCAGTCATTTGCTCATTATAATGCAAATGAGAGTGGAGTTTTAAGTTGTGAGTAAAATTGATTAATGGCTTCTTGTTTTATGTATATATGGGGTGATATGTAAGGTAATTTTTGATATCTGCTGGTAAATAAAGAAGAGGGTGCAAATATGTTAGAAAATGCCAGGTTTTATATTACCAGACTTTAACAAATGGTGTCTAGATAGGTTTTCATTTGCTTTTGTCTATTTGTTTCTTCTTCCTCCGCCTTTTAACAGTAACCCGTGATCCTTCTGTTGGAGGCTCCTATTTGGGCTGTGAGCCGATGGGACTCTTCTGGAGTATCCAGCCAGCTCCTGGAGAAAGAGAAGGTTTGAGGCACGTGATGAAAACAAACTCGGTATGAGCTTCGCAGAGTGAAGTTTGTGGCGTCAAACTCAAGCATGTCTCCTGATGTACTGATGAAAATTATAAAGAGCTAATATACAGTGTCTTTCAAAAGTTTTCATTATATTCCTAACTCAAGGCACACAGCCAACATACTTAAAAATGATTTTTAAGCTTTTTGGCCTACATGCAACATGCCATGTGTGGCAAAAAACTAACCCTGCCCATTAACATGAGCCTAACATCCCCCGAGTGAAACATAGTGGTGGCGGCATCATGCTGTGGGTGTGTCTTTCTTCAGTAGGCACAGAGAGGTCATTCTAGATAAGATGAATGGAGCAAAATAAAATACGGAGCGGAGGAAATATAATGCGTAGTTTTTAGATTTTATTTGTAAAAAATGTAATAAAAGCAAATATCGATTTTATTTTTTTTTTTCCCATTTTACACTTATGTGCTGTCTATGTTGAAATCCCAAAGTAACACATTGAAGTTTGTCATAGTAGCATGTCAAACAGTGGACAGGTTAAGGGGGTGTGAATATTTTCATGAGAAAACAAATGTGTTAGTCCTGAGCAAAGCTATATTTATTAATCCTATTCTAAAAAGACAGTTTTACATGTGTTGAATGCAGGATGTTTTGCTCTGATTCCCATTTACACGTTGCAGAGCTTAGTCAGGATGCATCCATTTTTTACACCCATATCTCCAAAAACGCAACATATGTGTCACTTTTGTCTTTCATTCTAAAGCCGTCTTCTCTTTATCTGCATCCATCCTGTTGGGATCTTGTCTCTTACAGTTGGAGCTTGTGTTGCATGAATCTTTTGAATGAAAGAAGCATGTTTGTATACTAACAAACCGAATGAACTCCGTGAGATAAAAAGAGATAGTTATGTTAGCTTTTAGACCTGCAGAAAGCAAAGAATCCTTGTTTTTTTTCTTTTTCTTTTATATTTTCCCAGCTTAGATCAGGTTTTTACATTTCATTACTGATGCTTTGTCATGCAGGGAAAATCAATAAATTTCTAACTGAAATCAACTCTTTTGAAGACTGAGGAAGAAAAATGTGGAGACTCCTTACATGGTGCACATCTCCCTCCTGGAAGGCCACGTCTCACCCAGTGAACAGCAGATTACGGAGCTGGCAGCTGTAACTGCTGAACGGTGGTACATCGCACCAGGAGTGAAGAGAATAGAGATTCGTCAAAATGGAGTTGTAGGGACATTGTTCGTACCTCCTGGTGAGAGTTTTATCCATTAATGTTGTGACTTTCCTCCTGTTAAGATACAATTTACCCTTTATGCACTCTTTTGTAATGGTTTCCTGCAGGCCCAGGCCCGTTTCCAGCCGTACTGGATCTGTGGGGAATGGGTGGAGGACTGATAGAATACCGCTCCTCTCTCCTGGCATCCAGAGGTCACATTAGTTTTTCTCTTGCCTACTTTGGGCACAAAGATCTACCTAGTCCACCAAATTGTATCAACGTTGGGGATTCATATTTTAAGGCAAGCTAATGCTTTCACTCATCTGGTCTTAATCATTTTAGCTAAATCTACAGTACTCTTCACATTCTCCATCCTCGTCCAGCCTTGTTTGTCACACTTCCAGTTGTTTTAAACCCTTTGATGTTTGCTCTTACCTTCGATATGGGCAAATCTAAGTAACAGCTCTTTTTTTATGTTGACATTTTTTGACTTATGAAGATCTGCCTTACTTGAGTGGTATGTTTTCTTGTCTTTTCCATCTTGAAGAGTGTTTAAAAGAAATTTGCTTCAGTGTCATGTCATCATCTTAAAACCAAGAAACAAGAAGTTATGAATTACACTTCAAAGCTCTCTTAATAGTAAAGTATGAATTTCATAATGCTTCGGGGGCGCTCTTGGCTCAGTGAGTAAAGTATTCGTCTTCCAGTTGGAAAGTTTGGGTTCTAGCTTCCTTCTTCCACATGTTGAAGTAACCCAATGATGTCTATACCAATCTGCGTATCAGCATATTAATAAATGTAAGTGTGATAAGTAAATATAGCTCTGGTATAAAGCACTTTGCGTGGTCACTATGACTAGAAAAGTGCTATATAATATCAGTCTATTTTCCACTCAATTACATTTATTTTATAGGGGTTGTTAGTGAAGCCACTATTGGTCATTATTAGTTTCTATCTTCATCTAACAGACTGCCTTCCAACTGCTTCAAGATCACCCTCAGGTCGTTTCAGACAGAATCGGGATCATCGGTCTCTCCTTCGGATGCTACTTGGCGCTTCGCATTGCTACCAGAACCGGAGTTCAAGTTGGTCATGAAGCTTGCTGTCTGATTTTAAACCCAACTTCTAATCTTAGAATTATGAAATGGTAGGTCGGTAATTATGTGGAATATCTAAATTGATTGAGTTGCTCTCATTCTGTGTTCCTCTGCAGCCATCTTGTTTGGTTTGTATCAATGGCCCAATGGGAAGTACGGTGCCACTCATAAATGCAGATGGCAGGACTGACCAGTTTGAAAGGTAAATAGTTAGGTGATACTGATGAAATGAGGCACAACGGGTTTCAGAACCACAGATGTCTTGAAATAAGCCTTATTTGATTTGACAACTGTTAAGAATTAAAAGAGCAGACATTTCTTTTTAAAGGAAGTCAATATATTTTCTTAGATTTGTTCCTTCTGATCAGTTTGTTATTATATGCTACTATATTTATAGGATATACATTGCCTGGCAAAGGTACTAACACCATTTGAAGATTTCACATTTTCCCAATTAGCCACCACAAACTACAATGTATTTAATGGAAATTTAATGTGATGGACCAACACAAAGTACTGCGTAGTGGTTGAAGTAGAAGGAACTTTATATAAGGTTTCAAATGGATTTTAGAAATAAAAATCATAAAGTGTTGAGAGCATTTGTATTCAGCTACCTTAAGTCAATACTTTGTATGACCAACCTTTCAGAGCAATTAAGGCTGCATGTCTTTTTGGTTATGTCTCCACCAGATTTGAACATTTAGAGACTAAAGGGATTGGATGTCGAGCTTGTCAGATATTCCTAAATGAATTTAGGTCTAGCAGATGGCCGCTCACACTGGGCCTGGTTCTGCTGGAGGTTTCTTCCTGTTAAAAGGGAGTTTTTCCTCTCCACTGTCGCTACATGCATGCTCAGTATGAGTGATTGCTGCAAAGTCAACGCCAGTGACTGTCCACTGTCTCTACATGCTCATCCAGGAGGAGTGAATGCTGCAAGTCACTGACTGGATGCAATCTGCTGGGTTTCCTTAGACAGAAAAACTTTTTATCCAATTTGAATAAAAAACTGAATCTGACTGCACTGTTCAATGGTTAGAATTATTTGGAATGTATGTACCTGACTTTTGTGAAGTGCCTTGAGACAACATGAGTTGTGAATTGGCGCTATATAAATAAAACTGAATTGAATTGAATTGAATTGAATTGAATTGAACCTCCGGCCCAGTCTAAAGTCTTTTGCTGCGTTTCTTCCAGTATTGCTCTGTTTAGCTCAAACCGTCGTTCTATCAACTCTTACCAGTTACCCTGTCATTGCTTGAGAAGAGCATTTCTACAGCATGATGTTGTCACCCCTATGTTTCACTGCAGGCATAGTGTGCAAAAGGTCATGTGTATTAGTTTTCTCCACAAGTAGCCTACAGGTAGGCCAAAAGTTAAATTTGTTCTCATCTCTTCAGAGATGCTTCTGGCAAACTGCGAACAGAACATATTTTGACTTTCTTTTAACAATGCATTTCTCCTTGCCTCTTTTCAATAAAGGCCATATTTATTGAGTCTGCATCTAATAGTTGTCCTGTTGGCAGATTGTCCCACATGAGATCTGGATCTTTTCAGCTCCTCCACAGCTATCATGAACCTCTTGGGTGCTTCTCTGATTAATGCTCTCCCTGTCTGATATGTACGTTTCCGTGGACAGTCATGTCTTTGCAGTTGTGCCATATTCTTTCCATTTTCACATGATGGACAGAACAGCACCCTGGGTCAAAACTTTCTCTCTGACCTGTCTGTTGTGTTCCTTGGTCTTCATTTTGCTGTTTGTTCACCAATGTTCTCTAAAAAACCTCTAAGATCCTCAAAACACAGCTAGATTTTAACAGATTAAGTTACATACAGGTGAACTCTGCTTAGTGTATAATCTGACTTTTGAAGTCAGTTGGTTCCACAGAATTTTATTTTGGGACATTAGAGTAGAGAAGGCTGAATAGAAATGGACACCATACTTCTCAGATCTTGTATTTGTCCACTTCATAATTAAGTGCTACTTTGTGTTGGTCTATCACAACAATCTCAACAAGACACATAGTCATAGTAGTTATATGACTAAATTGTGGGGGGAAAGGCTTTGTATACAGTGTTTTTACATACATTTCAATCTGCTTATTAGTGTGGCATTCTGTAACCTCACCCATTGTCCAAATAGGGTCACTTCCAGCTCCAATTACATTTAAATGGTAATAAATTGAAAATAAAGTGGCATAAAACAACAGTTTACCAAGGAGTAGATAAACTACATTCATTTTCTTTACAGCATGTATAGTGCAGGTATACCCAAATTTAGTTTATTTGTTTATATATCTTTGTTGTTGATCATGGTCAAGTTGGATAGTTTTAAAGTTAACATATTTAGACAGAAAAACACATTCTGTGGGTTACTCATCACTGAAACACAAATCAGTTGTAAAATAAAACAAAGAAAACTGAGCTGTTAGTAATCACTGATGCTCTAATTTTCATCAACATGTTATGAATAAGTAAAAATGTGATTTATCTGCTAGTTTGCCCTGTTTTTAGTTTCCAGGAATATTGGAATTTTGATGACGAGGGACGCGTCATTTTCAAAGAGATCTCCTTGCCTGCTAATCTTCTTCCCGAGAGCTTGGTTAAGGTAAAGAGACAAAAGATGGGTACACCTGGTGTTAACATGCATCCTTACTGTGCTGAGATCTGATCACTCAAACAAGAACAGATGGTCATAGGAGATGCTGGGGGCTTTCAATCATAGCAGCTCATTTAAGACGTGTTGACCCAGTAAACATATCTGTTGACCTAATTTAACTCACCTGTTAAATTGCCCTCCTCACTTTGAGCACACAAGCAGATTCACATATGAAAAGAAAAGATTAGTAATTCTGCTTTGTTTTTCTTCTGCAGCTGGAGAAGCTCGATTGTCCTCTGATGTACATAGTAGGTGAAGATGACCTGAGCACCTCAAGCACTGAGAATGCAGATCTGGTAAAATCGGTTAATTAGATCCAGATTTGTATTTTTGTTTGGAGCACGGTTCTGAAACCTTTCATGAGTACCACTTCAAACAGAACAAAGAAATTAAATTTTCCCTCAAGAAAAAAATGACATTCATGTTCTAGCAACCCTGGTTTGGGAGTTGGTGCAGCTTGTTTTTGACCCATGTATTTGGCAGAACTATTTTCTTGTTCGGTGTCTAAAAATTATACTGCAGTGGGATGGACCTATGGGAACTTCTCAGGAGGTCTGCTTTTATGAAATATAAAATGTCCTGCCAGAAAGAATGTTGTTCTTCTTGACACCTCAGGAAATTTATTTCTTTGTTCTTGTGGAGTATGCATTGGGCGTAAGTATAACCATCCTGATGAGTATTTAAAACACTACATTTGATTTGTACTTTTTTCATTTGTTTCCTCCCATTTAAAAAAAAAAAAAAAGAAGAAGTAAAAAATACATCATGATTGTTTTAAACAAAATTAGTTTTGAGAAATCATTGATGAGAGAGGATGTGCGCACAGTGGTCATAGCTCCTCCGTCCTACTAAAGACGAGCTGAAAAAAGTCATGTGAAACTGTTAAAATGTTCCATTAAATATTAATTTCTTTGAAAATAAATGTTCACATATTGATGTCAAACCTTTCTTTTATTTATCTGTTGGAAAAAAAAAGGCATTTGATTATAGGTCAACACTAAAAAGGCATCTTTTTTTACTCGTTAGGAGACCCTAACCCCTAACAGCAAGTCTTGCCCTTTTAGTTGAAATAACTAAAATGAGACACTTCTTGTGGTTACCTACTAATCTCTGACATCAGTTTTAAGGAAAGTTTCCCCAGTCCTAAATTCAGCTATGAGATGTTTGGAGAGTTCTTGTTCATCTTGTTTCAAATCTTCCCGCAGCACCTCAACAAGATCAAGATCTGAACTTAACATTTCTTAATATGAAGCCAGTCTTTGATGGATTTAACAATGTGTATTTCTTTTTTTTGTGTGTGTAATTTTCTTTGTATTTCTTTTGCTGGCAGTTTAACATTTCCAAAGCATATAACCAGTTACAACCAAAAGAAAAACATAAAAACTTTGATAAAAATAAAAATAAAACAAAAATACAGAAGAAGTGGTGAAGAGGCTTGCTTGACAACCAGACACCTTGGTACAAACACATTACTGTATCATAAAATAAAAGTGGTGGGTGGTTGGGTGGGAAGATGTGGTTTCACATGAAGTCCGACTTTAAAGGCTTTACATACTCAGACCATTTTGACCAAATTCTAAAAAATATATCTTCTTGTATCATGAGAGAAAATGTGATCTTTTCCATTATTTAAGTTTCATGCACAATAGCAAGCCATTCTTCAATAGTAGGTGGTTCCACTTTCAGCCATTTTCGTGTGATAGCCTTTTTACTGGCTGCCATAAGTAGACCAAACAATTTTCTATCATTTCTATTCAACTTCTGTTGTACATCAACCATATACATTGTAGTGCATATTTCTGGTATTTTTTAGGTCATTCTCATGAGTCAGGGCTCTGTTTTGCTTCACTTTTAATATTTTTACAGATGGGCGCCCCTTTTTTTGATACATAAAAGTAAAACCTGTGCATTCTCTTTCAGACTGCATAGGCATGCAATCAACAGTCAACATATGACATTTTAGGGATTGTTGGAGATTTCTTTCATGATCTTGTGGTCTGCTCTCAGGGGGGTGAACTTGCTTGTATTCCCAAAAGTGGGCTTGCTGGTAATTGTTCTAGACTATTTTCTGTACGGTGGAATGACGGATTTTTAATTCTTTTGAGCCCTTACCAGACTCATAAGCTGCTGCAATCCTCTTTCTCAAGGTCTCAGCCTGCTTTTCCAATCTCCCCATGGAGTTCACTCTCAATCCAACAGTTAGCATTACAACAAACTAAATTACAGAGGTTTAAATAGAGCAAACTTCCTTCAAAATGCAGAGTAACACTGTTCTAATTATGTGCTCCTGATGTCATATGACTGTGTGATTTTCAACATTTCAACCAGGACCTTACAGCAAGAAGGTCCTGGGTTCGACTCCCGGCCGGGGTTCTTTCTGCATGGAATTTGCATGTTCTCCCCGTGCATGCGTGGGTTCTCTCCGGGTACTCCAGCTTCCTCCCACAGTCTAAAAACATGACTGTTAGGTTAATTGGTCTCTCTAAATTGCCCTTAGGTGTGAATGAGTGTGTGGTTGGTTGTTTGTCCTGAATGTCTCTGTGTCGCCCTGTGATGGATTGGCGACCTGTCCAGGTTGTACCCTGCCTGTCGCCCGTAGACTGCTGGAGATAGGTACCAGCTCCTCTGTCACCCACTATAGAATAAACGGTATAGAAGATGAATGATTGAATAAATCTGGGAATGTTTAAATTTCTTTTATACAAGAAATTGCTTTTTTATTACTTTTTACACAAAATAGCTCAGGTTTGTTAAAAGTTAACTATTCATGTTAGTTCTCCATTTGGAGCCAAGATCATAATGTTGTTTAACCTCTCATGCCTTTTTGGTTTTTCTGCACTGTATCTTTGCATCACAATTGGGTTTATAATGAATTATTGGCTCAGTGTTAAACTTTTTAAAACTATGTTGAATACAACTAAAGGTAGCCCTAAGAACCACATGTTGAGAACTCTGGACCTAGAAAGTTCTGATATTTTTTTCCTGTATGACCCATGTGATTAGCTAGTATGTCTTCAAAATTTCTTAAATTTCCTTCAGTCATATGTTTTTGCATGCTTTTAATTCTTGGTTTCTAAATCATCAGATTGAGAAGAGTCTACAGTCTGCCGGTAAATCCCACCTGTTGACCCGCTTGTCGTATCCCGGCACTGGTCACCTGATTGAGCCACCCTATTCTCCGAATGCAAGAGAGTCCATGTGGGTCATCAAGCCGAAGAAATGTGAGCTGCCTCTGTAGTTTTGCATTAGCAGGTTTCTATTCTTTACTTGTCACTGTCATTGTTACATGTGAGTTGATGTTTCTCGTGCAGTAATCACAATGTGGGGTGGCCACCCTGCACCCCATGCTGCTGCTCAAGAAGATGCCTGGAAGAAAATCCTGGATTATTTGGAAAAACATCTGAGAAGTTGAATGTCTGGATAGATGCTGAATTTGAGAATGTTTTACATGCGGAACCTCAAATTGAAGCTGGTGTTCAATTTGCACAAAAACTTCAAAATCCATTTGTTGCTATGCGGCAAGTTGCAGATTATCCACAGGAGGGAGCTGCTTGGCCAACCACTGGACACGCATTAGTGAGGGTGGAAATTCATCGCAACAGCACTGGGCTGCTGCTGGATAATAGTCTCTGAATTTGTTTTCAGTCTGTACTGCACCATCTAAATACTGGCCATTTTATTTCATCTAGTAGAGAGTTCATAACAGAGTACTGATCTGTGCAAGCTGCTTCCCACCTCTGAGATGAGGCTCTAGTTCTTCACTCTAAACAGAATAAAGCATGGAAAGAATCTGTCATAATACAAACACAGATTTAACAACAACCTGCTCTCTGATTGGTCACAATCCAAACTAATCAAGTCACACTAATAGAAAAAATGAAGCCAAATTTCCAGGTTTCCTAAGTTGTTTAATGAATATTTATTGTAAACATAAAATCAATGTTTGTGGCTCGGGGAGACGACTTCATGACATGCTGAAGTAACCATGGCGATGAGGACTATGAACTCTTTGAAGTCAATCTCCCGGTCTTTGTTCTGGTCCAGATCAGCAAACACCTTGTCCAGAATCTTTTTGTCACTAATTTTCTGTGTAGAAAGAAAATTGTTCATCAAATGCAGGAATTGAAAAAATAAAATTGGACAAGTTGGAAAAACTACCGCAGCATGGGTGACATTTGTTTTTGCCATTCAGTGCATCTATAATCATGCAGCATCACAAAGATCTTTGAGGTCTCTCACATTCCGGTATTGATTTACAGTTTCTGTTGTGGACGTGCTTCTGTAATCTGACAAAATATTTAGATTGAATTGCTTACCATTATGAAGTGACTCATCTCATTGTTAATGAGTGCTTTAAGGTCTGCCTTCTTGAGCGTGCAACGGTGACCGGAGTATTTATGAAAAACATTAATGATAGTGGCCATGGCGCTCTCCAACTCTGATGCAGCATCCTTAGAGGCCTGCAACAAACAATTTACAACCAAACAGCCATTATTTCGATTTCCTTACTGCTATACAAAGCATTTGTATATTATATATATATATATATATATATATATATATATATATATATATATATATATATATATATATATATGGGTTTTTTTCTTTCAAATTGTGAACTAAAACCCTTCATATTTCCAGATAGAACAAAATATTGTGATACTAGTCCTTACCTTCATCTGCATCAGCTGCTTTCTCCAGTAAGGATCTTGAGTGGGACTGAAGACTAAATAGCAGTGTGCCGTCGACCTCGCCCAATTTACGATAGACACGTGGCTGTATCGATTAGCCTGTCATCTGTCATTCACTACATAATGCACTTCTAATGGACGCAAGTGGTCAGCTCTTTTACTAAACACAATCTGCTCATAAAAAGCATCATTTCATGTGTGTGTGTGAGGCTTTCCACTTTCTTGTCTTCTGACCTTCTGTTCAGACAGTCCTTAACAGAACTGCAGGAGTCTTCAGTAAAGCACTTTTAGTTTACGTTAGTTTGAGATAGTATGTACCAGTGTTAATTTTGACAGAACAATTTAATTTTCATTGAAATACAACTACAAATGTCAGCGTATTTATTTTAATATACTGAGCCAAGACAAAGGACTGAATATCTGAAATTGAAAACAAGCATGCAAGATTTTTTTTTAACAAAACCTTAAGGTGTGCATCTGCATTCATTCCCCTGAGTCAATACTTCGTAGAAGCACCTTTCACTGCATTCACATAATAATATGCACTGTTAGTTTTCTACCAGACACAGCAATTTGCCCACAAGCCAAAAAGTTAAATTTTTGATCCCATCTGACCAGAGCACCTTCTTCCAAGCTGTGTTCCCTATATGGCTTGTAGCAAACTGAGACCAGGACTTCTTATGGCATCATCTTTGCAAAGGCTTTCTTCTTATCGCTCTTCTATAAAAGTGTCAGATTTGTGGAGCAAGTGACTAATAGTTGCCTGGTTAACAGATTCTCTCATCTCAGCTGTGAATCTCTTCAGTTAATCCAAAGTTACCATGGGCCTCTTGGCTGCCTGTTTGATGAATTCTCTTGTTCGGTCTGCCAGTTTAGTTGGAAAGCCATCTATTGTTAGATTTCCAGATGTGCCAAACTTTCCAGTTTCAGAATGCTACGGGAAGCTTGAGATATTGTTTTATAACCTAAATCTGCTTTAAACTTTCTCCCAGTTTGTGCAGTACAAGTACAAAGGCAATCAGATTAGTCATTTGAAAATATTTACGTCAACACATCTTGGTAAGTGGTAAATGCACTTCCTTTTAGTTGTGATATAAAACTCAGCTGAGCCAAATATGTCCCAACTGATCTGCCATTAACAGTTGAAGCTTTTGTAATATTCATCTGAGAAGCACTTAACTCTACATCTGTGGTTTCTTTGCCTCTCAGCAGGAAGATATGTGGGGGATGCTTGCGGCTGATCTGTGGCATCACAGATGTCTAAAGACTAAAATATGTTATACTATCTTGCTAAAACATTTGTGAATACAGCGACATCCAAATAATAATCTACTGTTAAACTTACACTTGCCATCCTATTTACTTTTGACTGAATTGGTCTTTATGCATTGTCACTGTTACTTAACATTAAATTACAAGGGTTGAACATTTGGAAGATGGATTTGATGGCAGTAATTTTCCACTATGCTAGTCACTGGATGAAGAGAAAAACCTACTCCAGATTATTTGCCATTCACAGAATTTTCCAATTGCTCCTATTAGATTCTTTATGGAGATGGAGGTATTAAATTGGGGCTTTGAATGGTATTCAAGTCCTTCTCAAAATATTAGCATATTGTGATAAAGTTCATTATTTTCCATAATGTCATGATGAAAATTTAACATTCATATATTTTAGATTCATTGCACAATAACTGAAATATTTCAGGTCTTTTATTGTCTTAATACGGATGATTGTGGCGTACAACTCATGAAAACCCAAAATATCTATCTCACAAAATTTGCATATTTCATCCGATCAATAAAAGAAAAGTGTTTTTAAGACAAAAAACGTCAACCTTCAAATAATCATGTACAGTTATGCACTCAATACTTGGTCGGGAACCCTTTGGCAGAAATGACTGCTTCAATGCGGCGTGGCATGGAGGCAATCAGCCTGTGGCACTGCTGAGGTCTTATGGAGGCCCAGGATGCTTCGATAGCGGCCTTTAGCTCATCCAGAGTGTTGGGTCTTGAGTCTCTCAACGTTCTCTTCACAATATCCCACAGATTCTCTATGGGGTTCAGGTCAGGAGAGTTGACAGGCCAATTGAGCACAGTGATACCATGGTCAGTAAACCATTTACCAGTGGTTTTGGCACTGTGAGCAGGTGCCAGGTCATGCTGAAAAATGAAATCTTCATCTCCATAAAGCTTTTCAGCAGATGGAAGCATGAAGTGCTCCAAAATCTCCTGATAGCTAGCTGCATTGACACCTGCCCTTGATAAAACACAGTGGACCAACACCAGCAGCTGACACGGCACCCCAGACCATCACTGACTGTGGGTAATTGACACTGGACTTCTGGCATTTTGGCATTTCCTTCTCCCCAGTCTTCCTCCAGACTCTGGCACCTTGATTTCCGAATGACATGCAGAATTTGCTTTAATCCGAAAAAAGTACTTTGGACCACTGAGCAACAGTCCAGTGCTGCTTCTCTGTAGCCCAGGTCAGGCGCTTCTGCCGCTGTTTCTGGTTCAAAAGTGGCTTGACCTGGGGAATGCGGCACCTGTAGCCCATTTCCTGCACACGCCTGTGCACAGTGGCTCTGGATGTTTCTACTCCTGACTCAGTCCACTGCTTCCGCAGGTCTCCCAAGGTCTGGAATCGGCCCTTCTCCACAATCTTCCTCAGGGTCCGGTCACCTCTTCTCGTTGTGCAGCGTTTTCTGCCACACTTTTTCCTTCCCACATACTTCCCACTGAGGTGCCTTGATACAGCACTCTGGGAACAGCCTATTCGTTCAGAAATGTCTTTCTGTGTCTTACCCTCTTGCTTGAGGGTGTCAATAGTGGCCTTCTGGACAGCAGTCAGGTCGGCAGTCTTACCCATGATTGGGGTTTTGAGTGATGAACCAGGCTGGGAGTTTTAAAGGCCTCAGGAATCTTTTGCAGGTGTTTAGAGTTAACTCGTTGATTCAGATGATTAGGTTCATAGCTCGTTTAGAGACCCTTTTAATGATATGCTAATTTTGTGAGATAGGAATTTTGGGTTTTCATGAGCTGTATGCCAAAATCATCCGAATTAAGACAATAAAAGACCTGAAATATTTCAGTTAGTGTGCAATGAATCTAAAATATATGAATGTTAAATTTTCATCATTACATTATGGAAAATAATGAACTTTATCACAATATGCTAATATTTTGAGAAGGATCTGTAATCTTTTCAGGCTGCGATGATTATAAGATGTGTGTCAGTTTTGACTGATGGGGGGGCTCATTGTTTAATAGAGAGGCATGACAATAAATTAAGGTTTGAGGTGGATTCGTTTTTCAGCTCTAGGTCATGTTTACACCAATACCATCACATACCGAAAGCAACTAGCCGCTTTTTATACCCAGTTGACCCTGTATAATTTACAGTAAGAAACCATGAAAGGTAGAAATCAGAAAGCGAGAAATAATATTTACGCAAATCTAACATCCTAAACAATATATGGTACCTAATGAATATTTACATAAATACAAATCATTTTAAATTAACAAAACTAAAAATAATAAATCAAATTTAACATGACTCCTCTAACCTCTACCCTCCTAATCTCACTGGTTTTCTCAAAAACAGCTTTTAGGCACCATCTGGAGCATGTCTCTCCCTTTTGCAGAGAAAAATAATTCTGGACTGTGCTTAAAAGTTGGGAAACCGTTAAATTTAAATAAGTTCCACCAGTTCTGATAAGAGGGGTTCAAATATCTGGCTAAAATTATTCCAGGCGCTTGTTGACTGAAATAAAAAGCATATGGTTGAAATACAACATAAGGAACATTTGATGAAAAATCAGCAGGGTATCATATATAATTAAACATTAATATGATTGGTCCCAGTGGTGATTGTATTTTAAATTCTCACTATAACTGTATATCTTGTAAGGCTTTGTATTCGACAACTAAGATAAATGTGTGTAATAAAAGTGCTGAATTTCTGCGAAGTGTAATATTTTGTCTCTTGGTAGTTTCCTCTGGCTTAATGAAGAGCATTTCTTGAAGCACTCAAAACATTCAGCGAAGGATGTGGGGAAAAAGGATTAAAAATGTTAAAATTTAATCTGAATATCCATGTGCTTGATGCACCCAAGTGAGAAAAAATACATTTAGTGAATATGATTTCTTCATATTGAAACTTCAGACATACAGTCTCTTGCAAAAGCACAACCACAATCTTTATTTTGATTCTATGTGATATAGTACAAATGAAATGGACAGAATATATTGTTGCTAGCACAGTCCCTTTTGCGTGGATTTGGAAATAAGCAAAACAAAGCTTGCTTACAGTGCAAATGTTAGTGTCAATAGTGTGCCTTGCCGCCCTGGGTAGTGAGCCCTTTTGAACACAACAAAACTGCTGCTGGAGCCTGGGTGGTGCAGGGGTAAACGCTCAACCACTTTTCGGAGGCCTTAGTCCCCAATGTAGGCTGCCAGGGGTTTGAGTCACGGCCCGTTGAGCTTTGCTGCATGTATTTCCCCTCTTCCTCCTCAGCTCACCATCAAATAAGAGAAAACAAAAGCCTCTAGTGCTGGAAAAACATTAAAAAAACTGCCACTGGGATGATTTCTACAAAGTAACAATTAATAAATAGAAGCAATTCTAATTTAGTATTTACTGTTGACAGTAAATACTTTATCTTTATCTTTTCTGATACTTTATTAGCTTGGCTGTAACATTTTAAAAACTGTCAGTTATGAAACAGACTATAGTTTCATTCAGATTTGATTATTAAATGAAACCAAAATATAACTGTAAACCAACTTAAAGTCTGATAGTGATGTCATTTAGGAAGTGCTGAATGAAACTATGAATATCATAATATTCTAAACACATCTAAGTTATTTCAGTATAAACACAACACTAAGAAAATGTGTTTGGTCATTTTTTATCTTTATTGTAAAATGCTTCTTCATAATATATCTTGTTGGAAAGTCTGTTTATCTACCCATAAATTGTGCCACATGGGAAAACTTACCAGTAGAGGAAAGTATGTGGACTTCACACAATAAAAACTGTTTTTGGTGGAGGCAGTGTGATAGTTTGGGACAAGATCTCCCTAAGTGGAAAAACCTGTCATTAATTGAGGCAATCACAGTTCAATTAAATTCAATTCAAAAATACTTTATTAATCCCAAAGGGAAATTAAATGTTGTTATAGCTCATATTATGAAGGTTTCTTCAAAGAGTCGTTATAGATGCTGATGGCTGTGGGCAGGAAGGATCTCCTGTAGCGCTCCGTCTTACAGCAGATCTAAAGAAGCCTCTGACTGAAGACACTCTGTTGTTGTAGGACAGGCTCATGAAGAGGATGCTCAGGGTTCTCCATAATGTTCTTCATTTTATGAAGAATCCTTCTTTCCACAATGATCTCCAGAGGTTCCAGAGGAGTCCCCAGAACAGAGCCAGCCTTTTTTATCAGCTTGTTGAGCTTTTTTAAGTCCCTGGCTCTGATGCTGCTTCCCCAGCAGATGATGGCAGAAGAGATCACACTCTCCACAACAGACTTATAGAAGATATGCAGCATCTTGCTGCAAACACCAAAGGACCTAAGCTTCCTCAAGAAGTACAGTCTGCTCTGTCCCTTCTTGTAGATGGCTTCACAGTTGCATCTCCACTCTAGTCTGTTGTCCAGGTGAACACCGAGGTATTTATACTCCTCCACCACCTCCACTTCTTCTCCCATGATAGAAATAGTTTTTGACTTATTCCTGTTTCTCTTAAAATCTACAATCATCTCCTTTGTTTTAGTCACGTTCAAAATGAGATGATTGTTTCCACACCATGCCACAAAGCGGTCCACCACCTTCCTGTACTCAGCTTCTTGTCCATCTCTGATCCACCCCACGACTGCAGAATCATCCGAGTATCTCTGCAGATGACAAGAGTCTGTCTTGTACTGGAAGTCTGAGGTGTACAGAGTGAAAATGAATGGTGAGAGTACAGTCCCCTGTGGTGCTCCTGTGCTGCTGACTACGTGGTTAGACTCATAACCCTTCAGTCTCACAAACTGTGGTCTGTTTGTCAGGTAGTCTTTGATCCAGGAGATTGTTGAGGCCTCAACCTGAGTCTTCTGGAGTTTCTGACAAAGCAAATCAGATTGAATTGTATTAAATGCACTGGAGAAATCAAAGAACATGATCCTCACAGTGCTGCTGGCTTTGTCCAGATGACAGTGGGTTTGTTGAAGCAGGTGTATGATGGCATCTTCATCTCCAACTCCAACTCCACAGCGATAAGCAAACTGAAGGGGGTCCTGATGGTTTACTGTTTGCTTACTCAGGTGGGCCAACAGGAGTCTCTCTAGGACCTTCATGATGTGAGATGTTAGGGCAACAGGTCTATAGTCATTGAGGACTGATGGGTGAGTTTTCTTTGGTACCGGAACAAGACAGGAGGTCTTCCACCACACCGGAACCTTCTTCTGGGCCAGGCTAAGGTTGAAGAGGTGCTGCAGAATCCCACAGAGCTGCTCTGCACAGGCCTTCAGGACTCTAGGGCTGACATGATCTGGACCTGCAGCCTTATTCCTATTCAGTCTCTCCAGTTGTCTCTTCACCTGACTTCTTGAGACACACAGGTGGAAGGGGGAAGCAAAGGAAGCATCAGCATCTTCTGATATGGTTGAAGGCAAACATGTAGAAGCAGAAGGGTCTAGGGCTGAGGTGGAAGATAAAAAATGTGAGGTGTTACTGGACAGCTGTGGGTCCTGTGGGTCAAAGGAAGATGGAATGTCTGTTTGGCTGTGAGCAGGAGAGGAGGATGCGAAGCTGGTTTCTGAACTGAACCTATTGAATAATGTGTTCAGTTCATTGGCTCTGTCCAGACCTCCATCGGTCTAATCTTCTTTCTGCTTGAAGCCTGTGATCTTCTTCATCCCTGTCCACACATCTCTGATATTGTTTTGCTGGAGCTTGCTCTCTAGCTTCTTCTTGTACACCTCCTTGCTGTCTCTTATCTTGACTTTAAGTTGCTTCTGTATAATCCTCAATAATTTTCTGTCTCCCTCTCTGAAGGCTCTTTTTTTCTTGTTAAGCAGGTCCTTCAGGTCACTGGTGATCCAAGGTTTGTTATTGGGGAAGCATCTCACGGTTCTGGTGGGGATGATGTTATCCACACAGAAGTTTATATAGTCGGTTACACACTCAGTCATGGCATTGATGTCCTCTCCATGTGGCTGGCACAGTGCGTCCCAGTCTGTAGCCTCAAAGCAACCTTTCAGAGCTTCTTCAGCTTCCTGTGACCATTTTCTCACAGTCCTCTTTATTACAGGTTGTCTCTGAACAAGGGGCTTATATTTCGAGAAGAGAAAAACAAGATTGTGATTTGATTTGCCTAGAGGAGGTCGTGCTGTAGAGATGTATGAGTCCTTGACATTTGCATAAAACAAATCCAATGTTTTGTTTTCTCTGGTAGAGCAGCTGACAAACTGTTGAAACGTTGGAAGTGTAGCAGATAGTGAAGCATGGTTAAAATCACCAGAAATTGCCACAAAAGCATTGGGGTTTTGTGTCTGTAGCTTAGCAACAACTGAGCTGATGGCATCACATGCAGTGTCAGCAACAGCGGAAGGTGGAACGTAAACTGTTACCAAAATAACACTGTGAACTCTCTGGGTAAATAATATGGACGAAAACTTACTGCCAACTGTTCAATATCTGGACTGCAGAGATGACACTTCACAGTAACATGTCCTGGATTACACCATCTGTTGTTCACAAGTACTGCCAGTCCACCTCCTTTACATTTGCCGCTCCTCTTTAAATCTCTGTCTGCTCGTATGGTTAAAAAGCCCGGCAGAGAGACTCTATAGTCGGGGATATGATCCTGCAGCCATGTCTCAGTAAAACACATGATACTGCATGCCCGGTACTCTGGCTGGGTCCTTTGTAGGGCTTGGAGTTCATCCAACTTGTTTCCCAACGATCTCACATTGTCCATCATAATCGACGGAAGAGATGGTTTGAACTTCCTCCTTCTCTCTCTTCTCTTAGCACCTGCTCTGCATCCACGGCGTCTCCTTTTCAACTCATCAGGGATTTGGGGTTGTAGCTGAAGTATTATTTGAGCTTTTGAGATATTAATCAGCTGCTCCCGGTTGTAAGAAACAACCCCGTTGCCATGGCAATGCATCATAACAAATGTCCAAAAATAGAAAGTATTAAGAAAAATCCTCCAAGCTGCACAGCATCCGACACTGGAGTGGACAGTCATCCAAAAAAAATCAACTGTATCCACCACAAGAGGAATAGTTCCCAAAAAAGAATAAATCAGAATCAAAAGTAACAGAGCTACTCCAACCTGCTGCCACCTTGAGCGGCGCAATTCTAGAATACATATTGAGATGAGATTCTGTAACCAATTGCAATCCCATATCAGTACGTCTTGTTTTGCAAATGTTTAACCAGTGTTCAACTTCTCACAAATGTGGAAGTGCTTAGAGGTGGACAAATGGACCTTCTCAAGATATATTGCCAATAAACACTGTCACAACAAAGAAATTATAAATGTTCTGACTTTCAACAGTGTTTATATAGGTCCCTCCCAGCAGCTGTAAGATTCTGTAACCATCAGTGCTCCCAACAAACTCAAAGGGTTGTTTATATCCCTGCTATTATTTGCACATTTCTCAATTTTCTTGTAAATAATCTTGTTCTTTTTGCACAAATATACAGAGCACAGTTTGTAATTTTCTTTTATCTTAGTTGCACATTTCTTAGAATCTGCTATTTTTCATGCTTTTTTTCTTACATTGTAGGGAGACCGGGGACTGTCATTTTTCTCAAATCAAATACAAGCTAGCATGATGTCACTTGTACTGCACATGCTCAATTGGAATGCCCCCTCCCCACCCTTTTTTTGTTTGAGGTTTGTTTTTGTAATACTGTTGTGTGATTTAGCTCAAACCTATATGGTTTGAACGAGTGATACGTTTTTACTTAAATATAATGCAGTTCATTAGGTTAGAGCAGGGACAGGAGGTTTTAAGCGGCTATGTACATGCCTTTTTACGTGTTTATGTGCTGAGGAGGATACAATGAATAGTATCTTCCTCAGGCCAGTTTTCTTAAAGGTATATTTTGCATAATGAATGCAGGTACTGACAATTGACAAAATTAATGTTATTTGTCTCACAAATTGTTCCATTCTTCCTATGTCACTAAAAACCTATTGTATTTTATATCAGTTTGAATCTTTGACATCTGCATAAAAGGCCTTTTCATCTAGGCAAATACAGGTCCTTCTCAAAATATTAGCATATTGTGATAAAGTTCATTATTTTCCATAATGTCATGATGAAAATTTAACATTCATATATTTTAGATTCATTGCACACTAACTGAAATATTTCAGGTCTTTTATTGTCTTAATACGGATGATTTTGGCATACAGCTCATGAAAACCCAAAATTCCTATCTCACAAAATTAGCATATTTCATCCGACCAATAAAATAAAAGTGTTTTTAAGACAAAAAACGTCAACCTTCAAATAATCATGTACAGTTATGCACTCAATACTTGGTCGGGAATCCTTTGGCAGAAATGACTGCTTCAATGCGGCGTGGCATGGAGGCAATCAGCCTGTGGCACTGCTGAGGTCTTATGGAGGCCCAGGATGCTTCCCACAGACTTCCCACTGAGGTGCCTTGATACAGCACTCTGGGAACAGCCTATTCGTTCAGAAATTTCTTTCTGTGTCTTACCTTCTTGCTTGAGGGTGTCAATAGGGGCCTTCTGGACAGCAGTCAGGTCGGCAGTCTTACCCATGATTGGGGTTTTGAGTGATGAACCAGGCTGGGAGTTTTAAAGGCCTCAGGAATCTTTTGCAGGTGTTTAGAGTTAACTTGTTGATTCAGATGATTAGGTTCATAGCTCGTTTAGAGACCCTTTTAATGATATGCTAATTTTGTGAGATAGGAATTTTGGGTTTTCATGAGCTGTATGCCAAAATCATCCGTATTAAGACAATAAAAGACCTGAAATATTTCAGTTAGTGTGCAATGAATCTAAAATATATGAATGTTAAATTTTCATCATGACATTATGGAAAATAATGAACTTTATCACAATATGCTAATATTTTGAGAAGGACCTGTAAGCCACAATCATCCGTATTAAGACAATAAAAGACCTGAAATATTTCAGTTAGTGTGCAATGAATCTAAAATATATGAATGTTAAATTTTCATCATGACATTATGGAAAATAATGAACTTTATCACAATATGCTAATATTTTGAGAAGGACCTGTATATATTTGTCATGTGATCAAAACTGATAAGTAACCCAAATTATATTATAACATATTTTTTATTAAAAATAGTAATACATCATATAATAATAATAATAAACCTTTTATTAATTTTATTTCACTCTTAATATTTATTAAGAGTTAAATATATTATATTTGTAACATGCTGCAAGCGGCTCTGGGTCAGTAGCAACATCTGACTCGTTGCATTCTGATGCAAATTGTGAAAAATGTACCTTCTTTAATGAGCTTTAAATGGTTTTGACTATTAACAGATAGACGTAAGCTTATTGTATACAAATTTGGTTTGTCTAATCCAAACCATCTCTGAGCAACAGAATCAAATGCAAAAAGTATTGCCCTACCTTTGACCTTACAGTGCAGTCTATCGTGTTTTCCCATGTTTTTTAAATCATTATTGCTATCTGCGTGCTTCCATTTGCCTGTCACTTTGCCGCTGGTACACCTTCATTTCCCCACCGAGGAACAATAACTGTTTCTGTTTGTGCCTACATTTTAAATTGTCACCTGAACGCACCGCGCTTCGTTTCCGGTTGTCTGTGCCTTGAACAAACCACCGCGACGTCCTGCTGTGGCGCTGCTGTCTCCGCCTTGAATGTTTAGCGTTCCTGTGCGAGGAGCGTCCGGCCTTCTTGCGGTCGGAAACTGACGTAAAACGACCGGTTAGGCAGAGCTCGGCGTGAATTAAAATCTTAAATATAATAATTTCACTGGAAGTCCACGTCCGCTTTCCGAACTCGCTGCTGATCGGAACAGACAGGAAGACGCGGCTACCCAGAGGAAGATAGAAGCAGGCTGTAACCTGGCATTGGTAAGGTTTTAGTCATTCACACGATTTATTTATTTTGTTTTTACTTTGCCATCATTTAAATCCTGTCATACATGATTTCCTATCGATGCGAAGCGATACTCGTCCTGATTTTAATTGTATGGCTGAGCAGACGACAATAAGGACAGATACAAGTCGGAATGGAAATAATATAATAAAATACACGCAAAATCATATTGTTTAGGTTACCTCACGGTTTATGCTACAGTCTTTAGATAATATATTGGGGCTGTGATGTTAAGGGCTCCTAAGAGACGGTTCTCCAGAATCTCTTCCTGGTTTTTCTTTACAATTTTGCCAGAACTTGATCATTTTCTCACGGATGTTTTTTGAATGATAAAGAAACTTATCAAGTGGTGTATTTTTCCCTCTGTAACTCACGTTCCTTGATTTAAAAAACACAGCTGGGAAATAATGTATGGATTTCTACTGCAGTATTTAGCTAAATAAAAAGGTTTTAAAAAGAGGGCTGAACAAAACATTTTTTCTTGGTCGCTGCGTGTATTTGGTGATGCAGCGGCGCCGGATTAATTTCAGACGTGGGGAGGCGTGCGGGTATTGCGTCGCACAAACTCAGTTTTGTCACACTATGATGTTGGCGCGTACTTTAGGGGCGTTTTAAGGGTCTTGATATATTGGGAGCTTTAGTCCAGAACCCTCCTTCCTCCTGTTCCCTCTTTAAAAGTTGCCCTTTAGAGTCTCTGTTAATGTATTTTGACCACCATGTTTATTCCTCCTGCTACCTGCTGAGTGGGTTTCACCCCGGTCTCAGCATAAATGGTGAGATCGGACAAACGGTTCCCAAAGAAGATGTTTTTTCTTCAGCTCTTAGGGACCAGTGAAGCCCAGACCTTAAAGGGCTCTGCTTATTCTCATAGAATATGAGTTTATGTAACCCCAGATTCATAAGAGAGAAGCATAAAGAGAAGCGGAAAGGCTTCGAGTGCGTAAATACGCAGTCAGAGGCGCCCTGCGCAAATGAACAGGGAGGATAAATAATCTCGTCAGGGGCACATGACAAACCTGCTGCTGTGGACAGTGACGACACAGCTGAACAAACTGTAACATTCTAGAAAAGCAGGAGCAGAATATAACAGAAGGAAAAACATCAGCAGCTGGATCATTCAGAATGACGCAGCGCAACAACCTCCTGCCTGCTTCAAGCGTTCAGAGCAGAGGGCGTCTGTTCGCTACACGGGAAAACACGCAGTGCCAGGCCAGCTGTGGTTCTCACTGAGCCCACAGGAGGATCCACCGTTAGGAGTGGACCACTTCCCTCTCATAGTCCATGGCCGAAGATTCTCCTTTGTTGTTTTGCTCCAGTTCAGCTGAACCCGCAGCCTCTGGACGAGTCACTGTTCCTCCTGCAACCCGTGGAGGAGCCGCAGGAGCAGCGGAAAATAAAGAATAATTTTAGATAATCAAATTTTACCTTATCAGAATCAGAATCAGCTTTATTGCCAAGTTCGTACATACAAACAAGGAATTTGCCTCCGGTACACTTTGCTCTTTTGTTCTGGTTTTGCATTACAGAATATACAAATTTACAATTTACAATGTAAAAATATACACATATCTAATAAAAAAGGTGCATTTGCAACATCTGTATGCTGTTGTTTTGTACTCTATTAAATGTTCATCAGAGAAACAGCCTGGGAGAAGAAACTGTCTCTGTGGCGGCTGGTTTTAGTAAACAGTGCTCTGTAGCGGCGGTCTGAAGGTAAAACTCTAAACAGTTTATGTGCAGGGTGTGTGGGGTCTGCAGAGATTTTAGCAGCTCTTTTCTTGACCCTAGACCTGTATAAGTCCTGGATGGAGGGAAGGTCAGCTCTGATTATTCTCTCTGCATTCCTGATTACTCGTTGCAGTCTGGACCTAACCTGTTTTGTGGATGAGCCAAACTACACTAAGATGGATGAAGACAGGACAGACTTATATTAAACGAATATTAAATCTTTAGTTTTTCTTGCTGTCATATTGTTGAACAGTATAGAATTAATTAAAATATAGTTAAAAGCTTTTAAAACAACTAAGTTTTAACTGAGTTAAAAGCAATTAAATATGGCTTTCTATATTGGGTTCATATATTTGTACATCCGAGTCTAAGGGCTTCACCAGTCATGGACCTCACCGCACGTCACTGAAATTAGATCAATTATAGCCCGGGGAATACTAAATATGTGCATGTTACAGGCTATTATTATATCACAAATAATCCCAACAAAGATTTATTAAGAACAATCATTAGGCCTACATTGATACACGAACCGGTAGAATAATGATAAACAGGAGTGTTTTCATTGTAAATCTGATTTGTCATATGTAATATTTTCTTATTAAAATAAAGAAAATTAAAATTAAAATAAAACATTGTCTTCTGTTTTGTCGTTGTTTTTGAACGGTTTTTGCAGAACTTCTGCTGACAAAACAACCGTTTTTTCCTTTTTTTCATATTAACCAATATTGTCTTTAATAAAAGAAAAAGTAAAACAGAAGTTCTCCATTCATTAAAAACGGTTTCGTGCGTCCTGGGCGTCTGGAGAGATTATGTGACGGCCGTTCCTGACTGGTTATGCATTCAGAAAACGAAACAATGACCCTGACAGGCTGCCACAGGTCCGGATTATTTTATTCTTTTATTATTTCAAAGATGTTCACACGAACAGAGAAGGTCATTGCTGTTCTTTTCATCTGCCTGCATTTTCTCCACATAGCGACCTTCCATCGGTGTTCACTGCGCTGCTGTTGCAAATTGCAGCTGCCTTTGGGACACGCATGGATGACAGACTAATAATGAACACAGCTATTTGCAGTTTTAGTGAGTTAATAACACTGCATGTGTTATAGAAACATATTGGCATTGGTGTTATTGTGCGCTTCTGATTTCATTGCGCATTTAAGTATATCACGCTGTGCGTGTTTTTGCGGATGCTGTCCGGTTTCAGGAGCCACACGTTTTGTTTGTGACTCTGTCTCTAGACAGCGAGAGAACCAGAGAGGGAGAGAGAGAGATCCGTCGCAGCCTCTCAGCACAATCGGGTCTAGCCCACGTGAATATCTGGTGGGACCAGATCACGGCCGGCCAGGGCCGTAAAGTGCGGGGGGTAATGGCCCCCTGCCGCCCTCCCCCTATTTCCGGCGCCACTGGTGTGATGACATCACAAGAGGCACAATAGTCGAGCTGATCAGCCGCTGTTAGTAAAAACTATATCAGACGAGCAACTTTTAACAGATTTCAACACAGATTCTGAAGCTTTTGAGTAAATTTTTAAGGGGTTCAGCCTGACGCAGCTGATGATGCCCAAACCATGGGATGCTGCTGTGGACGCTGAAGCTAAAGCTGAAGCACACATTGACAGTGACAATGATTGTCTTCAGATCTTTAACTAGAACCAATCGGTTTAAATTCCTATTTGTATCTTTCCATTTGATTGGTTTGCCTGCATTTTCAGCACCCCTACAATTAGTTACTACTGTATTCTACTTTCATCCCCTTACATTGGTATGTTATTTGTCAGTACAGTGGCACTGCATGCAGTCTGAACTCATTTCTTTAGTTTACATGAACAATGTCTCTTCCGATTGAGTGGTGGGGTTGTTCTATTCTTCCCTCTGGTGTGGACTGGAACGATGGTGATGGTATAGGCTATACCTGGTATCTGGTAGCATTGGGCTCATAGAAACCTGTCTGCTCAGCAATGATTTTTAACAAATCCTCCAACTAGAACTCAACCAGACCATGTGAGGTTTATAACAACTCTGGTTAAAATGATCGGTGAAGATCTTGATGATAAAATCTGGCCTTTCCAGTCCGCCCTGTTCCACTTGCGTTTTGTCGTTGCCAAATTTTCCCACATACATTTTGTTGCAGCTATACAGAATTTGAAAACCATGCAAAAAAAACAAATACAAGAAAAATACACATCCAGAACTCTGATCGGTTATGTGATGTCACCCGAGGCATGTGAATGTAAAAGTTTGTTTTGGGTCAAGGTAGATAAATAATTTCACTTGCTAATTATTTATATCAAAACAGAAAAACAAAGTATGTGAAGTAACTAGTATCTCTTATATCAAGTTATATTGTAAGTGACAAACTAGAGTTTAATGAAAAAGTCAGACTAGTAGCTCTAAATTACATTAAGAATATGGGTTAAACTGTAATAAACCATGTCAAAGCCAAAATAGTGAATTGCTGTTCTGTTTTTTTTGTCATTGAACTCTAAACAAGCAAGCTTACATCATTTGAAGAACTTTCTCTTAGGGTGTATTCACACCAGGAAAGTCATTTGGTCCGCTTGTTTGGACTGGACCAAAAGCGAACCTTATTTTTTTTCATTTGGTGCGGTTTGTTTTCACATTGTACTTTTTGCAAGTGAACTATTACTTGTAAACAAAGCCACGCGGATGACGATCATTGTTCCCATTGGACAGAAATGACGGGGGCGGGACAGAACACAGACCCGGAAATTGAGGAAAACATCCGTAGACGTGCTGCGTGCAGCACCTCTGTTCTGCATATTTGTGTCGTTACTACAGCTGCAATATTATTGTGAGGGTGAAGAGCAGCTCATTCAACACAGACTTTGAAATGTTCCATTTATAATGTTGGAATCCCGTCGGAGAATACGTCCTGAACGCCGACGTTCTCTACGTGCAACAAGCCGGTAGTGTTGCTAAGCAACACACAGCTTATCAGGTATGATTACCTTACAACACACACCTTTGCTACCGGCTACGGTGGCTTTTTATGTCCAAAGAGACGTACGCTTTTTGTAGTTGGTTCGGATCGGGGCCGGTTTGTATTCAAACCATAAGCGAACCGCACCAGAGTCCGTTTGGAAGCGGACCGAGACCACCTCAGAAAGTGGGTCTCGGTCCGGTTGTTTGGTCCAAACCAGGGTTCGCTTGAGTGTATTCACACCTGCACAAAAGGTCCGGACCAAGAGGGGAAACGAACTCTGGTCCGTTTAAAGCGGACCAAAAGTGACAAGTGTGAATACACCCTAAATAAACATTTATATTAACCCAAAAAACCATGCTAATAATGAGTAAGTTGCGTAGAATTACTGTAAAATACAAATTGATGTTTTCAAAATACCTCTGATCAGTTGCCTTGGATGATGTCATCAGACAAAGGTTTGCGTTTGGAAGCTTGTTTCTGGGAGAGTATGATTCATCTTGAGCACATGATGATTTAATATAGGATTGTAAACAAATAGAAAACTGACGATAAAACGTTGTGCTACAGGTGCAGAAAACGTCAGTTTGTAGGTTTGAAAAAATAACATCTGAATCGTAACCATTTAGTCATCAAGGTATACAAAAAGATCCTAAACTTAAAGACTAAACCAGGGAAAATAAGTGAAATGATAAAAAGTCCAAAGAAAACCGTTCAAACTTTATTTAAAGCTATTGATCAAGACCACTTTGAGTGTCACAAGAAAATGTTTCTCCTTGGAAGCAAAATAGAAACAAATGAGGGGTGGCTAAAAGGTTTTCAACAGCACTGTTTATACGAATGCTTTCTCCAATCAGTGTGTGCCTCTGTGTAACTCTAATGCTATGATGCAAAGTTTTGCATAATTTCAAAGTATTTCCTTGGGAATTGAATTGTGAGCTGAACACGTTTGAACTTTCTCTGCTGGGTCACATGCAAAACCCTGCAGACACATCCCTCATCTCTCCCGCACTCATTTCCCTTTTCAGAAGTGCCCTGTTTTCGTTTTTCAGGCTATAATTAGCCCATCGTGCAAATGTGACCTCCTTCATCGCGTTTTCTCTTTCTCTCCCAAACAGTTCTCGGTCTGTCTTGCACAGACATGGCCGATCTGCTGAAGCTGCTGCTGCGGGTGGGTGAGAAGGCTGCGAACGTGGCTCGCCTCTGCAGACAAGAGGCTCCTCTCTTTCAGCTGCTGGTGCAGGAGAAGACTGGAGAAGACAAGAACAAGAAGTTTGTGCAGGACTTCAAAACGCTCGCTGATGTGGTGATTCAGGAGATGATCCGGCATGATGTGAGAGTTCAGGTGGGAAAAGTCATTAATTGTGACCCAGCAGAAAGTAGTAGAGCTGAATTGGGTTTTTATTGTCATGTTTTCTAATTTGCAGTTCCCTGAGATGGCTGGTTTCATTCATGGAGAGGAGTCAAACATGTTTGAAAATGGGCTTGGTAATTACTCATACTTATCATTGTTTTTACAATGTTTGCATTTCATATTTCCTTTCTGTAACTCATTAAAGTAAGGCAGTTATTAAGGCTGGCAACAGTTAGGAGTAATAATAAATATGTCACACACAATTTAGGGCATTATGCATGCAGCGCATGGGATAATGGTAAGCCAATAAAAATATGTAATAGCAAAGCCTTCAGCTCCGATGCGAGTTAATATTCTAAAACGTATATGGTTATTAGTTCAGTGAGGAGGAAGTTAAGACACATGTTGTTTGAGATTGGAACTTGGAGACCCGACAGAACCAGCACTCAGACATGTAGAAACACTCTGGAGAGCTCACTCTGCCTCTAATTTCTCACAGTGGTGAATGACTGCTTGTGAAAACAATTATCCAGCCACATTTTAAAAGACAATATTCTTTTTGCCTCTTTTAAGATAGAAAAAATACAACTTTAAATGTTTGAACACTCTCAGACAGATACTGGTTCACGCCAAGGATAAAACAACCTTACACTTCCTTAGAGGCATGATGGATGCAGTCCAGTGTAGCAATTTATGTTCACAGCAGCTTCTGTGTTGGGATGGTCTAACACAGAAGAGTCAAATTATCTTTCAGGCCTGAGAACACAATCCCAACTGTGCAACACAGAGGTGGCACTATCATGTGTGGGTGTTTTGCTGCAAGAGGGACAGGTGTTCTTCATATAATAGATGGCATCATTGAAAAAAGAACATTGTGTGGAAATTTGAATGCAACATCTCTAGACATCAGCCAGCAAGTTAAAGTTTGGCCATAAATGAGTCTTCCAGATGGATGATAACCCTAGATAAAAAAAATAAATCTGCAAACAAATTCCCCGGTTAAATTGGTATCGAACACAAAGAAACTATTTTAGTCCTTTCTGGCCTAAAACAGGAAATGCATAGTTGGCTTTAATTTCAGATGAGGGAAAAGGGATTTGGCTTTTTTTTATACAGTAAAAATAAGATTTTAACTGTATATAATAAAATTGTTTTCGTGTTATAGAGGTATGCTTCCAAATAATTTATTGTGTCACAAAAGATTTTTAAAAGGATTGAAAAACAATGAAAAGGCAGAATTTAATGCATTTACTTTCAATACTGAATTTGTTTGTTTTTTTAAATAAAATAGTAATTGACCTATAAACATGACTACAAACTATTTTACACATGAAGAGATAAGCATACATGTGGTGCGCTCTTCAAACACAAACCCAGCACTTCAGTGTGTCACTGTCCAAATATTTAAACACAATTACAGGTTCTGCTGTTTAAACACCTGACGCCATTAGCTATAAATTAACCAAAGCCTCACTGTGTCACCAGGAGAAAGTGTGACTGTAACAGTGTGCACCACAGAGGAGGAGACCGCGAAGCTATTGGCCACCGTGTTAGACGGCGACCAGACGGCGGCGTCTCTGCTGGCTCGAGCCATCCACCAAGACCCGGCCACCATTGAGGTGAGCACAGACAGCCTGACGATTCCCCTTAAACCCTCTGAGCTTGGCATCTGGATCGACCCCATAGGTAAAAAGACTAGCTGCTATAATAGCTCCCAAAAGAAGAGCTGAATATTAATGTCTCTATTATGTATCAAGACGCCACCAGTCAGTACATAAAAGGGCGAGAGGAGGTGCTGGAAGAGGGCCGCTTGTTCCCTTCAGGTCTTCACTGTGCGCTGGTTCTGATCGGGGTTTACCTGCGGAGCACAGGCGAGCCAGTCATGGGGGTGATCAACCAGCCGTTCAACAACAAAGATCCAGCTGACAGAGGGTGAGCTGAGCAACAAAGAATCTTTGTAACTCCTGTCTATCAGCTTTGAGCATTCAACTCTCTTCCTGATAAGGCACTTTAATTTTATTTTCATTCTTAACATTGACTTTGTACTTTCCTGATCAAAATCTTGAGAGCACTTAAAATATTGCAAGAATGTGCATTTTGCACAGTTGGATCTTGAAAGTAGAGCTTCACATTGCTAAGAAAAGAAATAGGAGAAGGAGACAAAGAAGTTTGAGCAGACAATTTATGCACAACTGCATTTAAAGTCAAACATGCTTTTGTCAGCTGAAGACAATAGCCTTTTAAAAGCCCAAATCTGCACAAAGATTTTGATTCTATGTCATTTTCTGTCAAGTATTTACACTTTCAGGACCTCCTGATGGCAAATGAAAAAAGATTACTGTCTTTGAACGTGGTATGATTGCTGAGCTGCATAAACAGGGCATCTTACATCGAGCCATTGCTGCTGAGGTTGGACGCAGTAAGAGAATCATTTTGAATTTCTAATAAGACCCTGAGGGTAGTGGAAAACAAAAAGGCTATTGGTAGACCCAAAAAACTTTCACTGGCGCTGAGCCGCAGCAGGATGCACTTGGCTGTCTGCCAAAACAAAGGACGATACTCGACCTAAATTAAGGGCATTACTGGCGCTGACTGCAGACCAATCACCATGGGAAACAAAAAAGCGTCATCAAAGGCAATGTCTCTTTTAACAGCTCAGAATTGCCTGTTTAGACGGAGCACCAGACATGAGACATTGAAAACTGAAGTCTCATTCTCTGACGAAAATAATTTACCCTGTTCTGATGGGGTCCAACGTTACTTGCATGACAAAAAGATCCCACCTGAGATGCTTTGCACCAGGGGCAAATCATGATTTGGGGTGCTTTTTCCTTCAATGGAACAACGGAGCTTCAGGTTGCAGGGATGTCAAACAGCAGCTATCTATGTGGAGATGTTGCAGCGGGCATCCTCCATGATTGAGGGCCATCGTCTCTGTAACAACGAATGGGGTTTTCAGCAAGACAATGTTGCAGTTCGCAATGCCCACCTGATTAAGAAATTTTTCCAGAAAAATAACATCACTCTTTTGGACCATCTTTCATGTTCCCCTCATCTAAATCCGATTGAAAACATTTGGGGATGGATGACAAGGGAAGTTAGAAAAAATGGACAGTGAACGCCCCTCGTGGAGCCATCTTCAACACTTGGAGCAACAGTCCCACTATGTCTCCTGGAATCAATTGCAGCCAGCGTGCCTCAATGACACGAATGTTTTAGCATTGTGAAGCTCTACTTAGCTCCTTAAGATCCAATAGTTCAACGAGCTAATTCTTGCCATTTTTTTAACTGATCTTAAGAGTTTTATCAGGATAGTATTTGATATAATAATATTTTTATTTGGGTCAGCAATAACATTTGTTGAGCAGATTTAAATGAGCAGAAAAATTGAGTTTAAGTAGAAATGACAGATAATATTGAAAGAAATGTGCAGGAAGAAGCGTATTAAGCCTACACTATTTTACAATGACTAACATAAGAGGGAGCACTTATTGTTTACTGTGACGATCCAATCCCACTTTCATTTCTACCTGTTTTTAAACAATTTTTTCTGCATTTTGATTGTAAACGAGCCTTTTTCAAGTCCTAATCCTTTTGGTTTATTAAACACTTTTTCACTGACGTTTAGACTTTATATTCATGTATCTCTCCAGTCATTTCATCAGCAGTCTATAGTGGCAAAGGCTGTTGGTAATCTTCCATTAGTAAAGTAAATACATATTTCAACCACATTTAACACATTTTAGGACTTTGTAAATAAGCGTTTTTAGTCATTACATCATTATCATCATCTTCTTCTTTCTTTTTGCATTAATGTGATAGCATCCACTCCACAAATCTGGGTTAATGAAATGTTTCATAAATGCCATTAGTGAATCTGTCTTTAATCAGCTTTCCAGTGTGAAGCTGAGCATTTTAGCCTGACTAAAAGTGGTCTTCTGTATCCTCAGTTGGAGAGGAAAGCATTACTGGGGTGTGTCCTGCGGCAGCATCAACATCTGTTCAGAGTCCAGACCACGAAACAGATCCGAGGGACAGCGAGGCTTGTCCGTGGTGCTGAGCTCTAGTGAGAAGCAGGGTGTGAAGGAAGCCCTGACTTCGGTGTGCGGCCCAGACAAGCTCATATACGCTTCTGGAGCGGGCCATAAGATCCTGTGCATCATCCAGGGCCTGGCGGATGCTTACGTCCTGTCAGAGGGAAGCACCTTTAAGTGGGACTCCTGCGCCCCTCACGCTCTGCTCCGGGCCCTTGGAGGGGGGGTGGTGGACTTGGCTATGTGTCTGCAGCAGTCAGACAGTGGAGCTCAGGATCCCAGTACAGAACTGACCTATCACCTGCCTCGCACTGATCGAAAGGGAGCAGAGCGCTGGGCTAATCACGGTGGCCTAGTGGCCTACAGAGACAGTTCTCAGCTCCGTAGCATCATTGGAGCTCTGAAAGGCAAACTGTAGGTGTAAAACCTAGAAGGGCCCACAAGGTCAAAGGGTTAATGTTGAATATACTGTCATATTTATCTTTTATATGTTTGTGGGGGAAAACGTCAACTAATTTTTAACCAGATTTATATAAAGGGGTGTGGCCAAGTCAATATTAGGTTAAGTGGAAGTTATGATGTTTTAATGTTGAATTATTTTTAAATAATAAAAAGTGTGCTATAACTCTTAAAGGCTCATAAACAGTCAGGTTTGCAGTATTATTCCCAAAAGAAACAATATTTTAAAGTTCAAGATTATATTATTTTGTGTTCATGAATGAAGTTATTATTAATGTCCTAAAAAGACATATGTATTTTGGATAAAAAGAATTATCAATAATGAAATTAAATGAATTTACTCACAGAAAAATGTGAGCCTTTCAGGTTTTGAAGTCTTATTTTTTAAAGTGGAAAAAAAATGTTAACAAAACTTTTTAGATTTAAGGTGCTTTGTCGTATGGCTCAGATGTTATTTTACAGAGAACTGTTGCTTGCAGCTGGACAGCTTGAGGATTTAGTCACAAACACTATTATATTTCATTGGGATTTTATCTGATAGTCCAACAAAAAGGAGTGCATTATTTTGATGCCTAAGGAAAAGGATACAAGGTTTTTCCAAATGATCTAAGAAAGTAACCCCCCAACTAATCAGGAGGCATCACACCATGTAGACCAAGGAGCTCTCCAAACAAGTCAGGGTGGGGTTATAATCTTTGATCTTTTTCGGGAGCACCATCAAAACCATCATCTTCACATGGAAAGCACATGGTACCACAACAAACCTGTCAAGAGAAGCCCACCCACCAAAACTCACAGACCAGGCAAGGAAAGCATTAATCATAGAGGAACAACAGAGTCTAAAGGTAACCCTGAAGGAGCTGCAAAGTTCCACAGCAGAGACGGTAGTATCTGTCTAGAGGGCCAGGCCTGGGCTTTATGGAAGAGTGGCCAGAAAACAGCCATTACTTAGTGTTAAAAATGAGAAGGTACATGTTGAGTTTGCTAAAAGACAGGTGGGCAACTCCTCAATGTATGGAAGAAGGTGCTCTGGTTACTGAAAGTTTGTCTGGCAGAAACCCAACGCATCCCATCACCCCAAGAACACCATCCCACAGTGAAACATGGTGGTGGCAGCATCATGCCCTGTGTTTTTCACCAACATGGACTGGGAAACTGGTCCAAGTCTAGGGAAAGATGGATGGTGATACATACAGGGATATTCTTGAGCAAAATCTGTGTCGTTCTGCCTGTTATTTGAGACTGGGGCGGAGATTCTCCTTCCAGCAGGACAATGACCTGAAGCACACTGCTAAAGCAACACTAGAGTGGTTTAAGGGGAAACATTTAAATGTGTTGGAATGACCTAGTCAAAGTCCAGACCTCATTCTAATTGAGAATCTGTGGTTAGACTTGAAGATTGCTACATGAAGGAGCTGGAGCTATTTTGCCTTGAGAAATGGGCGAAAGTCCAAGTGGCAAGATGTGGCGAGCGCATACAGACCTATCCAAAGGGACTTGGAGTTGTAATTGCTTTAAGAGGTGATTCTACAAAGTCCTGACTGGGGGGTTGAACAGTTATGCACGCCGAAGTTTTATTTTGTCCTATTTGTTTTTAGTTCACTTTAAAAAAAAAACATCTTCATAATTGTTGGCATGTTCTGTAAATGAAAAGGTCTCAAACAATTATTTTAATTCCAGGTTGGGAGGCAATAAAAGAGGGTGAATACTTTTGCAAGGCGCTGTATTTAGATCCACCTCAGCTTTTCACAGTGGAAATGGTGTGTTCCGGTTGATTCAGTGTTAGTTTTCTGCCTTATAGTGTTTTGCACCATTTTACCAGAGCACGTTCTCTCATGGTTGCTTTGATCTGCCACATGGTTAATGGTAACTGCAAATGGTACTTTTTATATCTTTATTTTAGCAACGGTTGTCTTCTTGCCACTCTTTTGAAAAGGCCATATTTGTGTCGGGCACAACTGTTACTTGTCCTGCCAACAGTTTCTTCCACCTGACCTGTAGATCTTTGCAGCTCCTCTAGACTTACCAGGTGTCAGTTTAGGTGGACAGCCATGATGATGGATTGAACGGTACTGTTAAAAGCTTCAAAGCCAGGGATATTGTTTAATAATCTAATCCTGCTTTCAAACTTCTCCAGTTTTATTCCTGGAACATGATGTGTTCCTTGGTCTTCTTGATGCTGTTTGTTCACTAAAGTTCTCTAACACACCTCCAAGGCCTTCACAGAACAGCTGGATTTACACCGAGATTAAATTACACACAGGTAGACTATTTACTTATCAGGTGGGATGAATATAATGCACAACACATTTTGTTTTCTTTAAACTATCACTTTTCTTCCTCTTCCCAAATATTCACTACTTTTTGTTGGTCTATTACACAAAATTCATTGAGGATTGTGGTTGTAACCTGACAAAATGTGGAAATATTTAAGAGGTATGAACAAGTTTGCAAGGAACTATACAAATATACAGAAGAATGCTTTCTACTGACCCAGACATTCACATCAGTTAATCTGGTGATGATTTCTTTTTTTCTTTTTTCCCATCACACCAGGGAGTCAATCTCTTTGAAGCAGCTCCTTGTAAGGAGCAGAGATTTACTGGTGCCCCACCCCATTTTCACAGGCATAACACAGCCGTACAAAGGTCAGCGAGTGGAAAATGAGGTGAAATGGTGACACAGTACTTTTTGCTTTGTTTTTAGACCAGGTTGGATATAAGGACTGCTACAGACAGTTCGATTCCTGAGTAAAATGTTCTGTATGACAGGTAGGGTGGAAATGAGCAGAAAACACAACAAACATTGTACATCTCGGAAATCATCTTTATTTTGAAAACCAAAGAAAGCAGGGGAAAGAAACCCAAGATTACTTTAAAACCGTTCACCAACTGGGAACTCAGCTTTTAACTTCATACAAAAAAACCTGATGATTGTCAAATATTTTTGAAATATTTCTGCATAATCGGCTTTTAAAATGTAAAAAGGAAACAGAACACTGAAGCGTCTTGGGCTCTGAACTGCTACCTTAAAACGTACAGCACTTCATATTCTCAAATCACAGAGTTGAAAAGGAAAAAAGCAAGGCAGTTAAACGCAATCATGGATGGGGGCTGTGCAGTTCCTCAAGCGGACAATTAAACCGTCCGGCTCAACATCTGTGGGACCTGAAGGTCAGGGGCTGATGTGTTAATGATCGAATTCACTTCATCTAATTAGAAAACGTTTGCCTTCATAAGATAGCCAGCTTTAGATTTTACATCTTGGTTTATTATAATAAGGAGCCTATATTATATCTCAGATTCCTTTGTGTGTGGAAAGCCAGCCAAAATCCTTTTAGCAGGTGAAGATAAGCAAAGATTTCCTGCGCAAACAAGCATCTGCAACAAGAGCTCCTTTTAGGTGTTCACTCTGTGCAACACAATAACACAACCTATCTTCTCCAAAGCGCGATGGCTGTGCAAAAATAAAATCTGTAAATGAGCTGTCATTTTGGTGAGTAATACCTCCCACGCACCTGCAGCAAGCGGCTTAGCTTCAAAATCACTGAATCAAAACCACCTTTTTATTCAACGCTGGGCGTGCAAAAAGACACATCCAAGAAAGGAGAAAATTAACACAATAGAAAACTTCTTATGAATATACAATATAGCCTTACACACAGTTGCTTTTTCAATAACTGCCCACAATCTTCAAGTCAGGTGTAAACAAAGCAGTAGGTTGCTTTTACAAGGCTACAAAAAAGGTTTTAATGAAATAATAATCAATTCATTTCTAGGTAAGGCCCGTGTGAACTCAACCGCCTTGTTTATGATTTTACGACAGGTGTGCACTGGGTAGACTTCCTGTGAGTCTGTATCTGAACCACAATAACCGTAATCAAATGAGAGTCTGCAGAACATGACATGGACTGGGACATCAGCGGCTGGAAAGAATAATTAAATGTTTAACAGTAATGATCCTGGAATAAAACATGCTAAAGACGTGCAACAACTTCTGCTCAGGAGGAAAACAGAGACAGAATTCAGATAACTGGAACATGAATTATTTTAGCCGCTACGTAAAAATATAAACGAGAGCAAATGGGCAATGCTGCAGCATACGCATATTTTTGCTGCATTCTGCATCAGAAAAGTACCTCTGTTTAAATCTGTGTACTTTCTGATTCCAGTCTAATCGTTTCCACCGGAAGAAGCTGCGGTTTATTAAATTATATGGAAATCATCCTGAAAAACATTTTTTTTTCAGGATTCAGACAGAAAATCGGTCTGTTATTATAGTATGTAGCCCCATGATGCAAGCGAATAACGAGCAGCTTCAAAATGTTTCTTTAAAAGAGAATATCAGAACTAAAGCAGGTTTTTAATTAAATAAATGCAAATAGTAAAGATTTCCTATTCTTTTTGAGAGATCTGTAGCTTTAACAAAAAAACATTTTACTACTCACTAAGGCCGCATGTAAATTAAACCATTGTACAGTGCCTTCCAAAAGTATTCACATCCCCTTGTTTTCTTTTTCACACATAAAAATCAAAAAGCGTGCTGTGCACTTGTATTCAGCCCCCATCATGCTGGTAACTCTAATCAACCATGGCCTTCAGAAGTCACCCAATCATTAAACTGAGTTCACGTGTGAATCATTTAAGGTCAGTATAAACCCAGCTGTGCTGTGAAGGGCTCAAAGATTTGTCAGAGAACATCTTCCAACAAACCGTATCATGAGGACCAAGGACCACAGTAGACAGGTCCAGGAAAAAGGTGCAAAGATGTTTAAAGCAGGGCTGGTTGATAAAACAATATTCCAAGCTTTGGATATTTTACAGGGGGCTGTTAAAACCAGAACTCAAAAATGACTATGGCCCTACCAAGACATGGGCGCCTATCTAAACTCAAAGGCCGTGCAAGGAGAGCAGTAATCAGAGAAGAAGCCAGGAGGCCCACTCCACAAATCTGGCCTTTATGGAAGAGTGGCAATAAAAAAGCTATAGAGGTCCTATTTGCAGTTTGCCACAAGCAATTTGAGGAAAAAGGAGACATGTGGGAAGAAGGAGCTCTGGTCGGATGAAACAAAACTGAACTTTTCAGCCTTGAACCAAGTATTCCTACTGTGAAACCTGGTCGATCATCGTGTACATCGTGCTGTGGGGATGCTCTTCTTCACTTGAGGCAGGAAAGTTGATTAAAGTTGACTGCAAGATGTATGGAGCTGATACAGGATAATCCTGGAAGAAAAACCTGTTAGAAGTTGCAAACGAGCTTCTAGCAGGAGAACCCTAAACATACAGACACAGGAGCCGTGGCATTTCAATCAAAGCATATTCATGTGTCAGAAGGGCCCGTCAAACTCCAGGCCTAAACCCAATTGAAATGACTTGGGAAAACACCCTCCATCCAATCTCCCTAAGCTTGAGTTTATTTTTGCAAAGAAAGATTAGCAAAAATTTCAGCCCTTGTGTTCAAAGCTGCTTGAGACATTCCCCAAAAATCCCTGAAGTTGAAACTGAAGCAAAAGGTGTTTTTCTACAACGTATTCACTGAGGAGTTAATAGAAACCGTTTAGCATACTTTTTAGTTTATTTGTAAAAAGAAGAAATTTGAAAACCATGTACATTTTTCATCTCGGTGCATATTTATGCACCAATTTGTGTTGGTCGATTACATAAAATCCAAGGAAAATACATAGGAGTTTGTGGGCGCAATGAAACAAAACTCAACAAGGTTGAAGGGGTATAAATAATCTTGCAAGGCACTGTTAGAACAACCTGAGCCACATAAAGTCAAGAACAAAGCCATGAATGTGAGAACAGGAATTGTAAAACATTTCCAGATAAACCGTTCTGCTGAATGTAAAAAACCATTCTGTATTCAGTGTCCCGTTAGCGTGGTTCAGATTTGTTCCATCATTTGGTTTGGGTTACTTCTAAGAATATGAAGGACAAGGCTTTGCTCCAGAAGCAGAAAACAATGAACTCACAGCAATAATACCAGTAACACTGACACACTGAAGCTGCACAAACCCTCGTCTTCATTTCCCAGTTATAATGATCCGCAAATCTTGATGACTGTAGCCCTCTCCTCAACCGTTTCTCTCTCTCTCTCCACTTTCCAAGTGAAAAATTAACCCGATACAAAACAGAAGAAAAAAAAAAGGTGAATAAATCATGCAATAATGGATTTGGCAGGAAATTCTCAAAAAGAAAATGCTTCATTACGGCATAAGAGGGATTTCGGTTTTCAAGGCTACAGTCAAGATTAAAACCAACAACGATAAGATGAAATGGCAGATAGAGCACCGTCACTGCCACTTCCTCGGCCTTCATCACTAAGATCCACTGGTCAACTGGTTTCTCTTTGTAATCCAGTAACTTTCGGCTTGGCTGATCTGACTGCAGCTTTATACTCAACCACTAACCGTTTCAGATCTTGGCATGCCAACAGGCAGGCGAGAGACAAACATGGCCATTGTTTTTTTATCATTTCCCTGTTTTGACACACAAGTAAACAGACTTCACCTCTGGAAGGGTTTTCGGACCTTCTTTCTCCTCCTGGGGGGTTTGCCCCCATCAGGCCACGTCTCGCTGGACTCTGGCCGATGGCCCCCCGGCATGTAGAAACCTGTCTGACCCGAGGGAGGGGAGAAAGGAGTTGCTCCAGCACCGGGTGGGTTATGGTGGGGTGGACCTGAGGGAAAAAAGCCTCCACCATTGGCAGCCATTTCATTTGGCGGTCCACCCTTAAACATTCTGTTGAAGAAGTCCTGCAAATCAGCCGGGTGTGACGGACCTGTGGTATGCTCTGAGGGGCTCCTGCAAGGGAACACATGAAATGGTTTTCATTGTTGCCAAAGCATTAGCATCAAACACACACACAATTGTCTTTAATTTTTTCTTTATCCAACATTAGACATGATTTTGGTTAAACAAAAGGGACCTTGAACATGTTGTCCCTGGATAGGGGAGGTCTGCCAGAAAGGTTCTGACAACCAAAAACATGCCAGGATTTCCCAGACTCACTGTGAAAGTTGATTTTAGGCTCCATGTACAATAAAACATAAAACAGGAAACAGGAAACAGTCTCTTCTTAATCTGATAGATTTGGAAAAAGTCGCACCAAACATTGTAAAACCTCTGTTACTAAGCTGATCTTTCAACCACTGTATAAGAAAGCTGGAGCCTAACTAAGAATATAAATAATAATAATGAATCCATATGTTTCTTTTCTATCAATGGGTCATTTAAGTTTTTTTTTCCAAAATGACACATTTATTACAAACATTTTATGCAACTTTTGATCCGTTTTACACAGCATGGATTTTTAACTGGATTAACGCAATTCTATGATTATTATTTAACAGCAGTAAGGGAAGTGAAAAGGTCACGCATTCAAAGTGTGATGTTTACATGAAGCAGCTGTAGGACTGTGGACAGCATGCTGCCATCAAATGGTCTCTTAACAAAAATAGGACAAACGGTAACCCCTCAGACAGAGAGAACAAAACAGTCCATAAAGAGAACGTAAATATTAATGGTACCTTTATGGGAAAAAACCTGTTCTCTAAATTAAACATTTAGATAGTTCAGGTTCATGTTAATTTTACATTATCACAACTTCAAGATGTTTAGGTGAACAGCTCTACAAACAGAAATTGTATCATTTCAGATCTCTTTGAATATCTCAGGTAAGAAACAAAGAGAAAAAATTCATTATTTATTGAGGGGCAGCAGGGCTGTATCAGACAGGCAGCTGAGGAAATTAAAAAGGTGTTTTTGCCGCTCAAGAAAACACGTTTAATATTTGCATTGCTGTTGCATTCATGGTTACATTTGAACAGTATTTTATGTGTAAGGGTTGATTTGTAAAGAACAACCGTTTATATAAATGTCTTTAAATTTTAGAAGAATGAATAATTTTTTCTGTGGAGCCTGAGCTACTTTAAAACTGTGTTGTCACTGTTTGTATTGAATAAAACATGTAATACAGCGCCCCCAAGTGTCAAAAAGAAGAATAATGAGGTCATTTTATTGGAAGCTTCTCTTCAAATAAGTTGGGTGTTTAAAATGAAAGAAAGTTTTCACAGACTGTTAAGTATCCTCATGTTCTAAAAGGTTTATGGAAATCTTGACGGGGCATGAATTTATTATAGAGTGTGATATATATATGTGAACATGTCTTATGTTGACTTTTTCTTTGTGTATCACTCTTTATATTGCTTTACTATCTAATAAGGAGGAAAATCTACCAAAATAATTTTTAGAGCAGGGGAGTCAAAATTGGGGGTCTTTGAATTATTTTTGTGCAGCCCCCACCCGCAATAAAACGGTGTAAATTTAACCCGCCACCACAGGCAGCTGATGCAAATGGATAATTCTTCACCTTTTAAAAGGAGAGGTTTTCATTCATGTTAAAATCTTCCTTAAAATGGATAGTGTTAAGTGAACATAAATTGTCTTGTTTTCATTTTGATTTCATAGTAAATAGGACCACAAAGATTCACTGACCTTTACTCAAAATCAGATTTGAGTGGACTCATTTATTAAACTTGAAGAAAGAGTGATCTATATCCTGTTCTTATTGCAGAGAATAAACGAGAAACATTTTGTAGACTACCAAAACTGAAAGCAAATTGACCCAAAACATCTAGGAAATTTTTTTTAATAAGGCGAACCTGTCAAATTATTTCTTATGTTTTGGCCGGCAGATGCGAACACGTAGCAAACAGCTAAAAACATGAATGACGGAAACTCCAAAACACACAAACAAAAAACAAAGGCAACAGAAAAACGCTGCAAAAGAAAAATTCTGAAATCACAGAAAATAGATAGAAGCAAAAGAATAAAATGTTGCAAATACCAAAAACAGCAGCTAGTTAAATAAATTTTTAAAAAAGCTGCAAGCTCACTCCACGAAACACAAGTGCACCAGACCAGTAGGGGCACAGTACAATTACTGACGTAAATATGCTGCCGTTTTATAATATTGTAAAAGATTATCCCCTACCTAGTTGAACTAGCCCAGCCCAGCAGAGCTGGACGACATCTGCTGGAGGTGCCTTGCTCTAGGTGCAAGCAGGGGGACCAGTCTTTTGTTAGGGGCTGGCCCAACATCCTGAAATAGACTTCCCTATGAGTTGCGCACCATCTCCAACCTGTTTTTATTCAAAAGCTAAACTTAAGACCTATTTATTCAAAAAGGCTTTTGACATTTGATTTTTAGTGTTTTAAATTGTCTTTTAATGTATTTGTATTTCTAGTTTTTACTTGACACGATATTTTGTTTGATTGTGTTCTGTATTTATTTGTTTTATTTTGTAAAGCACCTTGGCCAATGCAAAGCGTTGTTGGAAGGTGCTATAGAAATATATTTTGATTGATTGATTGATTGATTGAAGATTATGGCTCCTTGTTTAAAAAAGACATGAAGTAAAACGTATCCTTTCTTTCTTCTCTCTAACTTTCTTCTGGGAATGCTGTTAATGTTTTTACTCAGGGTCTTGGTCCCATATGACTTAGTGGTCGACTCCCTGTAGTAATCTGGTGCACGTCCATTTTGTGAAGCGAGCTTGCAGGTTTTCTTAACTTTCTGTTTTTCTGTTTTTGCTGCATTTTCCTTTTCAGCGTTTTTCTGTTGCATTTGTTTTTGTTTGTTTTGGAGTTTGCATCATTCAAGTGTTTGCAGCACGTTTCGCCATTTGTGGCGCGTTTAGGCGTTTGCTGAGCTTTCGCACCTGTCGGCCACCAGGTTCTACCGGTTTTGGATCTACAATGGTTTATAAATCCCTTTTCTACAAAAAGCCAACTACTTTGTTAATTTCATTAAAATTCTCCATGTTTAGTTAATTGCTGTGGAGGTAAATAAAATAAGCAAGAAATTTCAAAATAAAATGTATGATTTTTTTGTGGATACAAGTTTTTTTCATTTGAACACCACAACTCTAAATATTTTTAACCTGTGTGGCCTAGTTAAGGCAGCCCAGTACACCTGACACATTCAGACCTTACATAGTCAGGGAGAGTTTATAGTCCCTGCTGGGCCAGCAATAAAACCAAAGTTAAATGCAAATCACTTCTATCTCCAAGGCAAATGTATCAGAAAATAGCTTTATAACAGTTATGATATACGTTGACGTCATGTGGATGACAGGATTTCTACGTTACATACAGGAAGCATGACACCTGCTGTTCTCTACTATTAGTTCATTCTTTCAACTGTACAAAGGCTGCAAAATGTATTTTTACAGTGTTTCTTAGAGTGTCACTGTGGTCATAACAGAATTATTCAATGAGAAACTGACAGTATCGGCACTGATATCGTAGAATAGATTTACATCCGTCAACAACAGCTTGCATTGGCAAAAATGGGACACCGAAGTCAGGGCGAAACACCACATCAGGTTTTCATCCTTCTAAGAACATATGCAGCTGAAATTTACTTGTCCGCAAATTCTCTGAATTGTTTACAGGTATTTGATACTGCAGAACTGTGTCAATAAACTGGGCAATTTTCCCCCGACTGGTTCTGACCACTGATGACAAATGAAATACAGGAAAATCTCAGCATATTTCTCTTTCATGGTCAATCATTTTAATGTTACATTTCTTAAAAATGTTGTGTGTCTTTAGAAGGGAAAGCAGAGTTGCCCAGTATCAGATTAAACAGGTCAGACCAACAATTAAACAAAAAAAAACTGTATTGGCCAGAAAAGACCCAAATGGTGCATTCTTGTGGAAAAACAACCTAAATAACTATCAACCAACTGACAAAGTCAACTTTTTATTGCACCTTTAAGCACCTTCAGAGTTAAAAGATCATTTATGTCGGCTACTCTTTTTGTAGCTGACAAAGAGGGTTGCACAACATATCGCAAATGCATTGTCATCACAATATTAGTGTGCGCAGAGGACTGGTTGAAATTCACCGATTGTAGGGTGATATATTAAGTGTTATGAGCTCACACTTTGCTTGCCAGTGTAATACTGAGCCTGTTGGATGGGGTCTCACTGCAGTAGAAGTGCCACACCTGACCCAGAGTTTTGGAAGCACAGTTGAGAAAGAGAGAAGTGACAAAATCATGAATTTATCACAACTCCCGTGGCAATATTTAACAATAATATTACCATTGCATAACTTTCTAACATTATGCAACCCTACTGAAAGCTTCTTTATGTTCATGTTGTGCACACGTGAAGAAATTCCTTCCTTAACACCTCAGCAGCTATGCATATACAGTACAGACAGGCCAACAAGACTATATTAAAAATCCTTTGGTTTTAATTGGTCTTCTGTAATATTCACCTTTTTTGAGAAACAAAAATCTGGGTTTTCATCAGCTGTAAGCCGTAATCAGAAAAATTAACAGAAATAAACCCTTGGAGTATATTACTCTGCGTGTACCAAATCTATATATTTTATGAAAGTTTCCCTTTTTGAATTGAACCAATTAAATAAATGTACATTTGGGTGATATTGTAATTTAGTGAGAGGGACCTGTATCCTTGGAGAGACGTACCTGTGTCGTGCGGCGTTGCTGTTATTCTTCGACCCAAAGGAGATGTGGTACGGTACGCGATGTGTATCGGGGGAAATGCTTATTCTTTGGCAACCGGCCCACTCTGAAACATGACAGCAAACAAGTGATTCATCAATATAGAATTTCTGATGCACAGAGAAGGACCAAAAGTACTAACTTTGCAGAAATACTTAAACATTACTTTTAAGTTCACAGTTTTTAGTTGTTTTTTTTTTATTGCTTTTAAAAAGGTCTATTGTTGATTTGAAAAGATTGAAAACAACTTTATCTCTAACAGGAAGATGCTCACATGACTTGATGCGTTAGATCATAAACACAGCAGCAGAAAAACAAAAAACAGCTTAGAGACAGCGCAGTGGCAAATAACCTGGTCTAAAATCTAACATCCGACAAACAAACGGTCACTGATGCATTATGGGAATATTTTGTCAAACCATGAAGTACTCAAATAAGCTGCAAACAATTAGGTAGAAACTCAGAATCTAAAGGTCTCAGCTATTTTTTAAGTGTTTAGGTTTATATGGAAAATATTAAATAGACTGCAAAAGTATGGCTAGTTAGTATAGGTTCCTGTCTTTAAAAAAATGTGCGACAATACAGATTAGATTCTTAAAGCTGCATATGAATCACAAGAATTTGATTAAAATGTCTTTTGGACAGACAAGAACCCAAATGGGAATGTTTGGCCCCAATGCACAGCAGAACTCTGGACAGAGGTTTAGTTTTTATCCAGGGACTACAGATGACTACAGATTTCGAGCCAGAAAACATCACTGTATTGCGAATTACTGCAAAGTAAAATAAGGTTTGTTGAAGTTTGGCTGAAATATAGACATACAACAGGAAAATCATACCAAACACACCAGTAAATCCTTAACAAACTGCAAGAAAAAAGAAGGAAAGTTTTCCACATAGAAAGTAAGACTGCAGACCTCAATGTGAAATGTACAGGGGGACTTTAAAGGGGACATATCATGCTTTTCAATTCTTCCTTTTCAAATTTAAATCATTCAGTTGTGGCCTATGAAGGGGGATTGTGTAAAGAAATGTGTGGTTTAATACACACAACAACCGGACATTTAGACTTATCAACTTGCAGAGTCGGCATACTTGAGCTGGTACTACAAAATCACAGCGGGAAATAAAAATGGCAGATACGCGAATTGGTCAGCCGGAAGTCCATGACCTGGTTTAGCTGTTCCGCATCAAATACTGTGACATAACAGTTCAAAAAACGTTACAGATGATGGAGAAAGCTGAACAGTTGGAAAAATATGACCCAAATAGAATATAAAGATATCTACGCAGCACCTGGAGAGACTACATTCAACTTTTCGGCACTCCTACAGACTCCAAGTAAACAACAAAATGTATTTAAGGGCTACAAAAATGGATTTTGCATGATGTCCCCTTTAAGAGAGCTTCAATGAGCTGATGCAACGCTGTAAAGAAAATTGGACCAAAACGTTTAGCAACAACTTGAGAGACCATTTGAACATAAGTAGGTCAGATTAATGCTGCTTAAGGTGTTAGTCAAGAATAATTCACCTTTATGTTTCTGCAGCAACTGAGAAGATCTGGAGTAGACTAATTATTTATTACTGTCTTAATATTTTAGAACTCAGATAAGGTGTAGACAGCTGTCAGTTTCCTAAATAGCTCTTACATTTTGCCTGAGAGTTTTACTTCCATTTCTTCCTTTTAAGGCTACAACACTGCTGATCACAGCCATGTAAAAAAAGCCAAGAACCCCAGATATAGGTTTTAAGCAGCAATATTCTGACCATGCACATACAGTACCTCGATAAACTTTTCCACATTTTCTCAACAAAAGACTTCAGTCTATCCTATTGGAATTTTATGCGATAGACCAACACAAAGTAGTGCATAACTGCAGGGTGGAAAGACAATGACAAAGAGTGCCTGTGAAGAGCAGTTTCCCAAAGTATTGCTGCAGATTTACAATTAGATGCAAGTCTTTGCTTTGACTGGGCCATATTATCACATGAATATGATTTGATCTAAACCATTCCATTGTAGGTCTGGCTGTAACTTCAGGGTCTTTATCTGCTGAAAGGTGAACCTCTGCCCCAGTCTGAAGTCTTTTGCAACCTCTAACAGGTTTTCTTTCTATCAGCTTCTGACAAGAAGAAGAAAGTTTGATGATGAGAGCATGATGATGCTACCACTATATTTCAGGATGGAGGTCGTGTGTTTAGGGGGATGAAGCTTTTCAACCTGCATGATACAGTATGTGTTTGAGGGTAGAAAGAAAAACAAAATAAAATCTGTTCTTCACCTGTAATATCATACACCTTTCCTTCCATACAAGCAAAGAACGTGATGCGTAAGCCCAACATGCTGGACTCGGCCCACAGGTCTCCCTCCTCAGCACTATGGCAACGGTTGCATTCAGAACAAAAGCGGGCTTCAGCGGGATCTCGATCCATCTCGAACCGCCTGCACACACAGGTCATGAAGGAAATACCACTGAGGTGGAAGTACACTGGACAACACAAGATGTGGCTCTGATATGAATAATACTGCACGTTTCAGATAGTGAGGGTTAAACGATCAGGTGATTATGATGTCTGATGTGCATCAACGTACTTGTGCTTGCCTTCACACTTTGTGCACATCATGGTGTTCATAGCTTCCTTCAGGTCATCCTGTAGCTTAGTAAGAAACTCGTTCATGGACTTTGAGAGCTCAGTTGCTGCCATTCGCTTCCTGTGTGGGAAAGAAATAACTGATGATTCAAGTTAACTCAGAAGTTGCATACTAGATACATCTATAGGGGGAATTTCCAATCTTCTTTTACACGTATTTGCTATTTTTCTGCACTGGAATCACAAAGCAGATTGTGAGAAATACACACAGAAGCAAACACTCCCCATCAATAACAGCAGATCTGCAACTAAACTACAGGTCAAAAGTTTTAGATACACTTTCTCATTTAATGGTTTTCTTCACGTTTATGACAATTTACGTTGAACATAGATTCTCAGTGAAGGCATCAAAACAGTGAATGAACACATATGCAATTATGTAGCAAACCAAAAATTATGAAATAACTTTAAATATGTTATATTTTAGAATCCTTAAAGTAGACGCCCTTTGCTGTAATGACTGAAATATTAACCTTTGGCCGTCTCTCAATGAACATCTGGGAAGTTCTTTCAAGACTCTTTGGAAAACCATTTCAGGTGACCACCACATGAAGCTCATGGAGAAAATATTAAGAGATCAAAGCAGTCATCAAAGCAAAGGGTGGATATTTTGTAACAATCTAAAATATAAAACTGTTTAGAGTTATTTCACACTTTTTGTTTACTACATAATTCCATGTGTGCTCATTTACAGTTTTGTTGCCTCTGGTGAGAATCTACAATGTAAATAGTCATGAAACTAAAGAGACCCATTGAGTTAGAAAAGCGTTCTAAAACTTTTGACGGTGGTGTATGTTTGCTTTAGGTCCTTGTCTTCTCTTCAATCACAAATACAGCAAATGCATAAGTGATCAAAGAGAGAGAAAAAAATGCGTTATTCTTTTTTAACTAATTATTTTAGTAAACAGGCAGCCCTTAAAATTTTGAGAATGTCCGACTAGAGGTAACCGCATTGGAATGACATTTCTAAAGCTTTAAGTGATGCTGTAGATTGTAAAATACCTCGCTGTGGCGCATGTTTTATTGTCAATGCAGTAAACAAGTAGACAGAGATTCCTCAGTGAGCAACACAGACTGGTCTTTCTTAACAAGTTAATTTATTTGTGTTCTCTATATCGTCTGCATGTTCAGGATCTTCCAAAACAAGTTCCACTTATTTGATCAGAAAAATTTGAACTAAAAATACAGGTGAGACCCCACTGGAAGAAATGGTGCATTTTTTGCTCAGACATCAAAATTTCCACCAGTTTTCAGCAGAGGGTATTTTTTCCCCATCTAATCTGTTGCAGTTAAGAAGGCAAGGCTATTTCCCCTGGCTGTAATTTAAGGAAATTTATACATCGGCATAAATCCATTAAATGCACACTTAATCCTAAAAAAAAAAAAAAAAAGAGAGTGAGAGAGAGAGAGGGGGGGGGGGGGGGGGGGGCACATTTAATAAAAGTTGATTGATTAATGCAGTTGCCTGTATGTGTCATACTCTTCAAGTCTTATTAAATCAGTTTGGAGGAAAAATATATCTGCACATGAAAAGTGAGTTTTTATTTAGAACAAAGTTTTGTGAGAGTGGTGAGTGTAAAAATTACCCTCACAATTGTATCATCTGAGCAAATGACAAAAGCTAAACAAAGAAATAAATATCAAGTTTATATATTTTGTGTGTGCTTATGGTAAGATGTGTTTTCTTATTGTGTATTGTTTCTACAGGACCTGATTACTTACAGCTCATACTCTCGACGTGTCTCAGGGTTGCTGACAATATCCCAGGCTGCCCTCAGAACTTTAAACGCCTCTCCAGCTCGTGGATGCTTGTTCTTGTCTGGATGGACCTAAAAGTACAGAAGTAAAAGTTACTTGAGTAAAAAAGAAAAAAAGACTCATTACTCCAGAAATTCTCACACTTTAGCCACACACCTGGACAGCCAGCTGTCTGTAGGCCTTCTTCAGCTCAGTCTCTGTAGCATGTACCTCCACGCCAAGCACCATGAAGGGGTCAAGCTCCCCCTCTGGCACCTCGGCCAACGCCAGCAGTCGTTCTAGCTCCTGACTTGGCTCACCTCTTCCTGCTCTGCCTGGTGACTCAGGTGATGAGGGTGTATTGCGATACTTCCTAAACCAGCTCCGAACTCTCTCCAGCACAGACACAATCCTCTTCCAGACTCGTGATTCCAGAAAAGCTGTCCAACAGCGTTTACCCCTCTCACCACCAACACGCAGCAACATTCCCTTTACCCACTGGAAGCTGAAAATAACTACAGCACAGAAAAGTCTGAAACAAGATGAGACAGCTGTCTTTAACCACTTCAGAGTCCTCATGGTTTTATCCCCAAGGTCGGCTCCTGCGCATTTCATCCATTTCAAAATCCGACTAATGTCTGCCTTCATTCCAGGTAGATCAGTGATCTTAACAAGAAGTTGCATCCCAAAGTTGTAAAGTTTCAAGACTCCGGTTTCCACACAGACTCCACAGTTGTGAGTTAATGTCACAATAATCTCAATCAGCATGTGGACGCACGAGATGCACCAGACACTCAGAGACTCAGACAGCATCTCTCTGAAAGCCAAGAAAAGTTGTCTTCCTGACCTCCTGCGACCCCGGCTCTGCTGATGGTGGTGATGGTTGCGCCTGCGAGTCGGCTTGTGCCGACTTCCACTTGATGGGATGCTGCCTTTCTGAAAGGAGGAAAAAGCACTTTGACCGCTCTGCTCAAACAGAGAACTGTCGCTCCTCAACTTGCACCTCCGTCCACCTCCCAATGCCCTGCAGCCGGACTCTCCATTCATTTGTTGCTCCTTTGCAGCTTCATCCTGTTCTTGATTTATAACCTGTGGGTTCTCATAATCCAAGTCATGTTCAAACCCCACTGAAACCTCTTCTGTATTCTCTTTAGTCTCTGTGGATTCACATGACTCTGCATCACCAACTCCAGAGTCAATAACTGGTATTTCCTGAGATTTGAGATGGACAAAATTATGCTCCTGCGTGTACTCACCAGTCCCTCCAGTTTGCTGCTCACTAAAACTGGCCTCTGAGACAAAATCACCTACACATACCTCCTCATCATCCATCTCTTTCTCAGCCACTTCCCTCTCCATGTCCTTTAAGGTTGTCAGTTTCAAAAGACGCAAATTGTTCCTAAATCCATGATCTGCTGCTCCTCCAGATGCTCATATCAAGTTGAAAAGGGTTCCTCACAGTTCACATGATGTAATACGTCACCTGAAAATAAATAGATCTCTATACAAGACAGGTACTTCAATCAAATAATACAACCTCAAAATTTAAATAAGCTCATAGACAGCTGGAGATAGGCACCACCTTCCCCGCGACCCACTATGGAATAAGCGGTAGAAAGTGACTGACTGATATATAAAAAGGTAACATAGGTATGTAAATTTTTACTATATTAGTTACCCTGTGCTACATATTCTCCCAGTAGATAAGGGTTGATTAATATGCAAGTCAGTAAAAAGTTTTGGGGGTTTTTTTTCAGTAATTTTATTCCCTGGAATAGCCAAAGGACGTTCAAATTAGATATTTTACCAATAAAACTTTTATTTTCAAGATTTTTTTATATTCCAAATTTTAGCACAAAAGTGTTTTGAAAAAGTGTCCATAGCTTTTGAACTATTTCACGTTTTTTTCACGTTACAACCCCAAACTTCAATGTACTTTATTGGGATTTAATGTGATAAATTAATACAAAGCAGCAGGAAAAGCTTTTTATTTTATTTTTGATTCAATTACCATGTAACGATCGTAATGCAGGATATCTATCTGCAGCAGAGTATATCTATATTGTGGCATTGATTTTTTAGAAAGGCGAAAGTCAATTATTCATAAAACACAGCAATCGAGTTTATCATAATAGCAAAAATATGCATGTTTCGAAGAAATTCACAAGAAAAAGGCAATAGTCCGTGCTGTTATTTGCTTATGGTGAATTTACATGTATTGCGGATGACTGTCTTTAACTGTCAAGCCCTTGATAAAAGGATATAAACGCTTGCTTCAACACGAACACATGTAAACATGCAACATAAGGTACAATCAATACACAGCAGATAGACTCATCTGACAGCAACCTGGCTGTGAGTCAGATCTCATGTTAGTCCTGTTAAAAGGACCAGATGTTTTTCTTAAAACGACGAATGTTAGCAAGCAACCAGGGTGTTAGCATGAGAAAGCAGAGAAAGAGATATGAGTAATATTAGCGTCTTCTGTGTCCAACCTATAAATGTTTCCACTAAAACAAAGCTTCACTCGCACAAAAAAATGAAGAAACATAGTAAACAGTAAATGTGCACGTCTTTAGCTTGCCAGAAGCTAACTCTTAGCCAGTGATACTAACTGGACCTGCTATTATTAGCGCCTGTTTCCTATTCCTGTCAGCTCAGACGAGCTTAAAAAGAGACACGAAGCCCAGCAAGTGCCAGAATCATTTAACAGATTTCATCCCAAAAAGCTGAGTTTTTTAACATACCGTTAAGATAGATGTGTAACCTTGTTTGTTAACAGAAAGCCAACTGTTTCTTTTCCTCCTCCACTTCCTTCTTTGGTGTTTTCTGACAGTAGCCAGTCATCAGTGGGGCGCCGCTGCCACCTAGTGTTCAGTGGAGAGATCAAGCTCATAAAAGAATGGGATAGTTCAGATCCCAGTTTAAATTGTAGCCAATTGCTGCGTTGTAGTCTTAAAGTAGTTTTGATCATCTAAAATTCATTGGGTAAAATTACGAAGCCCGCAAGGGGGCATGGGAATTTTTTTCTTTTGCGTTCGCTCGCAATACTTTTGCGTGCCCACGCTATACCATTTGCGTTCTCACGCAATAGTCTTTGCGTTATCTCGCAATACTTTGTGGGAGATCCGTTTTTGAGATTTATTGAGTTTTATTTTGAAATCGGCCTTAAATAAAAGGATCTTCAATCAGACTTAAAGACAGTTATTATCCACAAGCTGTCAAACTACTGAACTCTGGACCATAATACTGCACGAAACCACATCTGACACTTTTTTGCTAATTACTGCTGCATGATGTGTACTTTTTTTGCACGCCACTTTTGTTTTTATAGTGATTTGAACGGTTCGTCTTATCCTAAGCATTTAATCGCATTGTTGACAGCGTGTTAACCTGCATATAACAAATAAACCATATCAATGCCATATCAGTGTTTTTTGTTTTGTGAGCAGTTTGTCAAATGTGCTGCTGTTCCAAAATGCACAGCTTTCTCTAGGTGATTAACAACGTTTGCGAGCGAACTTAAAAGTACTGCGTAGGAACGCAAAAGAAAAAAAATTCCCTCATGTCCCCTCGCGGGCTCCGTATAAAATAAAATTGGATTTAATCTGAATTATGATGCTCCAACTAAAAAAATATTCAAAAATAAACACAAAACAACTTGAATTTTCCTGTGTGACGTCTAGGGAAAATGGCACCAAATTCAGAGAGGCAATTTGAAATCACAAAGCTACACCATACATACAATCCAACAAAGCCCGTTTGCTTAGCTCCAGGGTAACAAACAGCGCAAAAGTAATTTTTTTACTTTTCCACATTTTTATAATACAACTACAAAATTGGGATACATTGTATTGTGATTGTATGTGAACAACACAAAGCTGTGTATAACTGTGAAGCGGAAAGTATTTGATAAAAGGTTTTCAAATTTTATTACAAAAAAACAGAAAGCACTGATACCCCTAAAAAATTTAATGTGGCCAATTAATTAGCAAAAGAACAATCTGTGTGTGAGAGAGTTGTTGAGGAGTATAAATCAGGGTTAGATCATAAAACAACATTCCAAGCTTTAAAAATTGTACAGAACTCTGTTCGGTGAGTCAGCAAAAATTCAGAAGTATTGCACAACTAAAAACCTACCAAGACAGACAGGCTAGGCAAGGACAGGATTTTAGCAATTGGTGAAAGAAAGCCATAAAAAGTCCAGTTTTAAGTTTGCCACAAGCAATTTAAAACAATATACCAAACAGGTGGAAGAAGGTGCTTTGGTTAGAAGAGAACAACATTGAATTTTTCTGCCAACATCCAAACGGCTTTATGTGGAGGAATATAGCCAGGTAAAAAGTGAATTGTTTGTCCTATGAAATCTTTTAATAGAGATTTTTTTCACAAGTACATATATTACACAGTAAAGTGTAAACTTAATGTTACTCTATTTCATGTTATTTAAATCGAGTTCTGAGTAAGCATTCATACCTCTTCAACTTTTCCACATGTTGACATGTTACATCTCCAAACTTCATTGTATTTAGTTGGGATGTGATATGCATATTACTTTGACACTTAGACATCCCTGAATAAAGCTTATGTGTAAAATAAAAGCCATAATATGTTCAATTTAAATGTTGAGACAAGCAAACACGTGGAAGAAGGCTGTCTGGTCAGATGAGACTAAAATATAACCTTTTAATGTCAAGCAAGGCATCTGTGTGGTAGAAAACTTATACTGCCATCACCTTAACCCCACTGCCCCCATAATGAGACATGGTGGGGGTAGCATCATGCCGTGGTGATGTTTTTTTTAGAAGGGTCAGGGAAGCTGGTCAGAGCTGAAGTGAAGAGGGAGCCTGTTAAAGACCCATTTATTTGATTCAGATGTTTAAACAGGGAAACATCTAAAACATGCAGGACACTGGCCCTTGAGCACGGCTGCTGGAAAGCTATATGTTAGAGACTGCAAAAAACTTGAGATTGAGGTGGAGATTTACCATTCAGTCGGACAACGACCCCAAACATACAGCCAGAGCTACAAAGGAGTTTAGATCAAAGCACACCCATGTATTAAAAACAGCCTAGTCAAAGTCAAGACCTAAAGCCAATTAAGAATCTGTGCCAGTATATAAAAATGATGTTCCCAGACTGTCTCTATTCAATCTTACCAAGCAATTGGCAAAAATGTCTGTCTCTTGGTGTGCAAAGTTGCAAGACATTTGACACACCCCAACAGACTTTCAGCTGTAATTGCTACAAAAGGTTGTTCTATAAAGTACTGCCTATAACAGGGGCTGAATACAAATGCAAGCCACAAAAAATGAAACCATGTATCAGTTTCTATCCATACTTAAGTACTTTATGATGAGTCCAAAATTGTAGAAAGGCCAGTTTTGCACATCTACTGGTACAGGTGTCAACAACGGTGGTGTAATATCTGTATAATGTGGTCTGGTAGCATCTTGCTAAAACTAACAAGGTCTTCACCAAAAAAGACACCTAGTGAACTTTGTCCAATAGATTTTGTTTTGTTTTTGCCGATTCAGCTCAATTTAAAAATCCGTTATTGACCCCAAAGATAAATTAAAAGTTGTGGCAACTCAAGCTACGTTTCTTCAAAGAGTTGTTGCAGATGGTGATGGCTGTGGCCATAAAGGATCTCCTTTTGCGGCTTGTCTTACAGCAGATTCAAAGAAGCTTCTAACTTAAAGTGCTCTGTTATTTTTATTACAGTCTCGTTAAAAGAATGCTCAGGGTTGTCCATTATATAAAATATCCTCATCTCCAGAGGTTCCAAAGCAGTCCCAAAAACAGAGCCAGACTTTTCAATTGTTGATTTTTAACTTGTTGATTTTTTAAGTCATTGGCTCTCATGCTACTACCCCAACAGATGATCCCAGAAAACATTGCACTCTCCACAAACAATATATAGAAAATATGTAGCATCTTGCCTCGAACCCTGACGAACCTAAGCATCCTCAAGAACAGTCTGCTCTGCCCCTTCTTGTAGATTGCATGCCAGCCTTTTCAGATTTGATTTGTTTAATAAAACCAATTTTAACCATGTATAATTTTCCTTCCAGTTCACAATTGTGCGCTACTTTGTGTTGTTCTGTCACTTAAAACCCAATGGAGGTTGTGAAATTCATTGAAGCGGTGTAATTATTTTTCTTTATGCCATCAGACAGGAACCCTAATCTCCTTCATTTCTTGGCCATTTTAAAGGCAAGTCTCCATGATGACTGTTTGGAGGGTCTTTTGACACGGAACAACTCCGGGAATCCCCCGAAGCCTCTGCATGAAGGACTAATCTTGAAGACGCGTGAGGGTTAATTTGAAGCCCCCACTATACCACCACCCACATCTTCAATTTGAAAGCCGCCTCTCTACCGGGAGAGGAAGGCTCTTTTTCGGTCAGATGGCGTGCTGCAGTCCGCCCCCGTCATTCTCCAGCCCACACAGACAGCAAAAAAGGCAGCCAGCAACCAATACGGTGCGCCGGAGGAGGATTTCTGCCAGTGATATCAGTCGCGGAGCGATACGCAAAGGGGATTTACTACGACAAATCTGCGCCGTGGAGGCTCTCGGCGAGAGGTAAGAGTAACGAACAGGATAATAAGCGCGATGTGACGCCGAGCAGGGTGTCCTCCTGTAGCAGCTTTAGAGCGGAGCCAGTGATCCAAGTAATTCCTGTGTGAATACGTGCTGCTCCTGTATGAGAGACCAGCTGATGTTGAGTTTCTTTGTCAGTTTCGCTCCGGGACGTGACATTGGAGAGACTATTCCCCAGTTTGAGCAGAACAGATCCTCACAAGGAACCTGAAAAGGTAAGAAAAATTAACTATGCAAAGATTTATAGTTGCATTAGAAAGGGCATGCATGAAAAATACAGAGTTGTTTTTGCTTAGAGAGCAAGACCTCAAGAATTTCTTAGAAGCTTATGAACTTATGTTTGAACCCCATGCCAAAGTCCTTTTCTTAGTAATTAACATGTCCAGGGCTTCTCCATCTTTAGCTTCATGTAATTCACATCCCTTGCTTGAACTTTCCAGTGCTGTGTGTCATGTCTCTGCCACGCACCCTTGGGGAGTTGCAACTCTATCGGGTGCTGCAGAGGGCCAATCTGTTGGCCTACTATGAAACATTCATCCAGCAAGGCGGTGATGACGTGCAACAGCTCTGCGAGGCTGCCGAGGAGGAGTTCCTGGAAATCATGGCCCTGGTTGGCATGGCCACCAAGCCGCTGCATGTGCGTAGGCTGCAGAAGGCTCTCCGAGACTGGGCGGCGAACCCTGCCCTTTTCAGCCAGCCTGTGGCTAATGTCCCTCTTGGGGGGATACCACTGTTCAAAGTTGAAGGGACTGGCTCGAGTGGATCAGCAGGTGGGCCCAGAAAGGGTTTGAGCAACGGGCAGCCTGGTTCTCCCTGTGAGAGAGAGGATAGGGCATGTCTCACCCCAATGTACAGTGGGAGTCCAAGAAGTCCCTGTTCCCAGGCCTCTCCACAGCCACCGGACACACACTACAGGGAAAAACTTTCTCCCATGGACCCACACTGGCTCAGCCCAGACCCTGATGGGAATGGTGCTCTTGCCTCTGCATCTGGAGCAGAGGAGGAGCCGCACAGCCCACCTCTTGTGTCAACAGGTCCTCCGGGTCCCTCCACATCTCCAGTTCCCTCTGCGTCCTTCGTCCCAGCACCCCTGTCAGCCTGGCCAGGAGGGCAGCTTGATGAGGAGACAACCAGAGCCGTGGTGGAGAGCGTGGAAAGACTCCACAGAACCCTGCCCAGGTCAGACCCTGCAGAGGTAAAGACTCTGCTGAGGATGAACAAGAAAATTGCAAAAACTGTGGGTCACATCTTCAGAATGGGCTCTCAGGATGCAAACAAGGAGGAGGAGATCCGGAAATACAGTCTCATTTATGGTCGCTTTGACTCCAAGAGGAGAGAAGGCAAGCAGCTCACACATCATGAGGTAAACTCACAAAAAATAGAGCTCAACAAGAATGCAGCTTTCATCCTGCATAGATGCCAATTTCAAAGCATCCCTCATCCTTCGTTGTTTTTTTCCTTCCCTAGTTGATCATCAATGAGGCTGCTGCCCAGTTCTGCATGAGAGACAACGCTCTCCTGCTCAGACGGGTGGAGCTCTTTTCTTTGGCTCGACAGGTGGCGAGGAAATGTGCCTACACTTCCACACTGAAACACGCAAGGCAAGGGTGGTGTCTGGGGGGTAATATATGATTACCGCACCTCACACCTCATGCATAGATCAATGCCTAAAAGGCAAAGACTGGACATTCATTGACACATTTTTCACTACTTTTTAAGGCTCGTTATTCAGCCCTGAAATATACATTGAAAACAGGACTTTCGTTAACCTGTAGGTCCCTGAAGTTGAAAGTCAGGCTTGGTTAACACATTTGATCAACCCCAAACACCTTTAAACCACATTTAAACCTCAGTAGATATCTCTAAGTGTGTATGTATATTCACATTTTACTTTTCCAGAACTTCCAGAACAGGCAAAGGTGAACATAGAATTTTCTATGCTTATACCTGAAAATCTAGATTTTGCTTAATTAAAACGTGTCTGATTATACGAAAATGCTGAGGTGAAATAAGTTAATAGATTTTAAAGTATCCCATGTGGTCATATGCCTTCAAGTGGATAAAAGAATCTACTTTAGATCACATAAAAAATCAGCTTCAAACTGTTCAGTCTTAGTGAAATAAATTTAATCTGATGGAAGGAGTTGTTAAACCATAAAAAAACATGTTTACGGTCATGTTCAGAAAGGTGTTGCTGAGTTGGAAACAAAAAGTACAATCATAATTGTATATTCATTCAAAACTCATAACTGCATTTCTATACAACGGTTTTAAAGCAACAAAAAAAGAAAACTGTTTCACCTTTTTGTGAATAAAGTAGGACTGAGGACCGTTGATTATTCCTAATTTAAGAGACAGTTATACTTACACTTAGCATTTTAACCTCAAGAAATATAAAGTAAAACATCTTCCACCCTTTTTAAAATGTAATACTTTTTTTTAAATACAAACTTATGGTAGGTAGGGTCAAGGGTTAATTAAGGTCAAACTGCTAGTGTAACAAATACTTTTCTCTCTTGATATAGTGTCCTTGATTGTCAATTTAAGGTTTCAGTGGGGGGTTCTTTACTTCAAATAATCAAAACACAGTTTCAAAGGTCCAAAACAAAGATGCAATCTCAGCTTTTTGTTTATTTCTCTCGCAGGTCAAATGCAGATGAGAACTGCGGTTTGTCTCAGAAGAGAGCGAGACACGAGGTGAATCTTTGTTGCTGTTTCCACTGGTTATTAGAGCTCATCTGGTCTCATCGTTTGAAGTGGCTCATGAGCGGGCTTGTATGATGTGTTTAAGGTCATTGTGTCTGAGTCATCACTCCTTGGAGTGGAGGGATCTGAAGGAGCAACTCAGAGAATGGATGAAGACAGCTTGTCTACAGAGAGCCTTGACTGTGTGTCGCATGGTAACGCTTTGCATTGATATTGTATAAGAAGAAAAATATATTAAAAGAAAAAAATTGAACTCGGCTCTGTTTACTCTGTTAGACTCCAGCTACCAGTGCAACCAGTCCTCTTCCCCACGTCCCCACACTGACGCCTCAAACCCTGCCAGCTGGAGCCGCCATCTAATACAGCAGACACTAATGGACGAAGGCCTGCGTTTGGCTCGGATGGTGTCACACGATCGGGCTGGAAAACTCACCCTGGGGCCGGAGGGAACTCACTCTGCAGGTGATTTTTCAGAGACTCCCATGCCTGCATTGGTTGCTGTAATACAGATTCAAATTGGACTTTGCAATGTTTCCCTGCAAGGTAGATGAGTAATTTGGGATTTATTGCATGCCTGGTAGCTACGACAGTAAGCTTTTGAGAATTTTCTACTTTTAGTCATGAATGAATGAATGTGATTTCACAAAAAAGACTAAGCATGTGCTTCAATTTGAAGGTGGCTACAATATTAAATGAAGTGAAGTGATATTTTTTGTGTCTGGTGGTCAAAAAGTCTCTGTCATTTTCAATTCAGTCCAACCATCATTTTACCCACTTTTAAATGAATAGTTCAGGATTTTTGAGGTGGGGTTCTTTTAAAAGGTTATAAGCGGTTAATGTCTGACCTGCGGTACATACCTCTGTTCATTTAGCATTAATCCAGGTTATTTGGTCCTGAAGGCTAGTTCGAGTGGCGCCAAGACAATCACAGTCCTACCATTTTAAAACAACTTTTTAAAACATTTTTAATGCTGTGCTGTTTTAACAGATCAAAATTCTAGATGATTAAAACTGAAAATTAAACAGACAGCTTGTGCTACTCAAATTAACCCTCATGCGCCTTCAAGATTAGTTCTTCATGCAGACAGCTTGAACCTACTCTCAATAATAATAAAAATAATAAATATATCACCTAAGGAGACTCACAGAGGTAAAATTTTCTTTTTAGAGGGTCAATTATGAAAATAATAAAACTAGATGGTGTCATCTTAGTAATGTTCCCTATAGTGGCGCAACAAAAGACTGTAAACTCCACACCCTTTATCCCAATACACATGCACTATTCGGACCAGACGTGCAATTAGCACTGCTGTGGGTTTGTAATGCTGTAAACCATAGGTGTTTGTATTCATTAAATGGAGAGAAACACAATGTTAGGTTGTAATGTTAACAATAGTTAGCAACAAAACAATTAGCAAAGCCCACTGGCTTTCCGACTTGCAACATCTGTCCTCATTCACAGAACCAAGGTCTGACTCTCGAGATAAAATGAATGCACCATTAAACTGCTGTTTGTCTGCTTCTTACAATCCTAATTTTCTATTATTTCTCTACCTGGAAATGCTTTTACATCTTCAACTTTACATGTGTTTCACACAGGAATATCATTGTTTGTGCACCATCTCCAACCTCCATTTCCTGTATAAATAATACAATTTCTGTAAATATGAGGATGGCAACTGTTTCGAATTCTTGAAATAGTGTTTGCATATACCACTATGACATTTTTTAAATTGTGGCTGTTCTATTATGGTAGAGCTCTGCTTTGGTCTTGGCTCTTTTTATATTAGATGTTAGCTTCAGCAAGCAGAACCTGCTAACGTGGATTTATTTTAAATGAAGATGCCAGAGTTACTTACTGCAGGTAAGATAATAACTGCTCATAACTTCTTAACAAAACTTCACTTTGAAAATCCTGAACTATCCTCTCATTAAGATGATACTGGGTCTGAACAGAATGACAAACAGAGACTCCCCAACCTCCAGTAACAATGAATATTTTATAGCTCCACAGTTTGAACCCCAGTGAGTCAGGATCTCTCAGAGGTGATGCCGTCTGCAGTTGAACTCCACCAGGCTGTAAAGTAGAAAGGAGAGAAGTTAGAAAGGGGAAACAGAAGGTGGTGGAGAGGAAGAGTGTGAGAAGCAGGGCAGAGGAGGGAGGGAAAGAGACAGAAAAAAGGAGAGAGGGGGTGAGGATGTTACACTGCTATTGCAAACTCTTTAATACCTTGTTAGTTTTGTGATGCATCACAAACAAAAAGTAAGTGGTTTGGGCAGAGTTAGTCGCTCTGCGCTGTGATCGTCAGCTGAAGCGATTAAGCAAAGGAGAAGGAAGCCAGCAAAGACATGAGGAGGCAGGGCGGTAGGGGAGGGGGGATAGGAAGTACTCTGTGGGCGACAGAGTCGGACCCCCCTCCCTACTTTAGCAGTGACTGACGTCAGAGTGTGTTAGGCGCGTGGGCTGCAGGGCGGGATGGATGGGGCGTGGGGGCGACAGAGTGGGAGGTAATTGGAGGGGCGTTGCACTGACTCACCAAGCGACAGCGTACAAAAATAAAATCTGTGGGCAGGGAAATGGCACAGTGTTTTTTTATATACATCCTCTCGCTATACCAAAAGGACTGAGGAAATAACAAAACATGACATATGTTTCATCTCTGGCATCAATCTGCCTCCCTCTGTCATGCTTCTGTTTGCTTATCTCTCACTCATTCAAGTTTCTCTCATGTGCCACACTCATTTTTCTCAACTTTCTCCCACTTCCTCCTAACGTCACAAGTTCAGCTGTAACCCATTTTCCACTGTCACAGAATGTCACAGAGTATAACCGATAAATATTCTTTGTGGGTTTTGTTTTGTGTTTTTCTCTAGCTGAATCTGCGATAAATGGCATTGTTATATGTTTAACAGTTATAAAAGATTTGAAAAAACTTAAACAAACAGATTTAGAGATGCTAGAACAGCTTAGAAAAATAATAATTTTGATGTTTTTATTCTGTTGATTTTTTTCTCACAGCTGCAATATTTCACTTAGGTATTAAAATTTAGATGCAGTGAGAAATCCGCTAAGGGACTGCTTGATTTTCAGCTTGAGAGGCCCTGAACGGCAACCAGCCAGCAGGAAATCAAAAGATTAATCTTTTTTGTATTCAGTGAAAGCAAAAATATTACTTGCTACCAAAACGTGGTATCAACAAAGAAACAGACAAATTAAAGTTAGCTATTTTCTGTGTTAAAAATGTGTTTAAAATGAAGCTGATGAAAAGGAAAAAAATCTATGACATGTCTGCAGTTTGTTTAGGATGCGAGAGAGCAAGAATTTAAGTTGTAAAGGCTAAATTAAATATAGCGCAGTAACCCAGTTTTATCTTTAATAGCATTCAGTCTCTGTTATGGAACCTGTTGGAAACATTGACAGCCTTTCCAAAATTTTAGAGCTAAGGATCTACATTCCAATATACATATGGAGACTGCTGGTTGATGCTAAATGCGCTAACCACTAATTTAAATGTTAAATATAGTTTCATATATTTGAGATCACTGTTGGGAAATCACCTCATACTGCTTCTGGTCTTGATGCAGCCAAGTTGCCTGTTGTTGCATATTCTACACATACTAAGAATAATATAAGAGGCACTTTGATGCCATCTAGAGTCCAGAAGGTAAACAAGATACTGTTATGAGCTGTATTTCAAATACGGTGGAACAGAATAGACTTACAGAAAATTACACTGTAATTTATTTTCAAAGCCCTGTTTACCAATAGCAGAATCAATAGAAAATCTACATACCTGAGACTGGAAAATTTGTTCACTATTATTACTGATTATGCCTAATGTTGCTAATTTGCATCTCACCTAAATATATATTTATGGTTTGTACTTTATTTAAAGTAATCTCCACCTAATTTAGCATAATTTAATTTATTTCCCCTAATTTAACATTTTGTATGATTCTAAATAAAATCAGGCTGTAACATTTTAATAATATTTTCATTGTTTTAAAATATTAATAAAACCGTGTTTCACAAATATCTGTACTCTTATACAACTGTTTGACCTAGCCTGTAACCAGAAAACATACAGCACTTGAACATGTCATACTCTGCCAGCTCAAAATAAAAAAACGCTGATAGTAACTCCTTTCACGTTGTATAGTGGAAGATTGCATGACTTATTGCAGCTGAATCATGTTGGATAGCAATATCGATCTCCAATAAATGAACAGGAAATGGCAGGCGTTAATGTTAATATTAATGATTTGCTCTGCATATAGTTATATAATAAATACAAACTTAGAACTTAAATAAATACAGTGTCTTCATTGCTTTTTTTTTTACCCTATCGTCACTCCTTTGTCTCATCGAGACTGGGGACATTTTGTTATTTACCAGCTTACATTGGTCACACAAACCATGACGACTTCACTTCATGTGGGAGAGTTTCCTGGTGAATTCCCCCAAACCAGCATTCAAAGCCTTTAAACACCGGTTGTATGTCCCTTTAAATAGTGTTTTTGTACTGCTTTGCTGCCCCTGCTATGTTAAAGCACAGTAATTTCAATGTTACAGTCAAAGCAGATCAGAGTTTAAGGTGTTGCAGATAGCCTTTAACAAAACCCTGCTCTATAGCGGTCAATTACGTGCTCGTCATTTCTGTTTGAGTTAACTTTTGTTTTTAGTCTCATATTCAAACCCACGTCTCTCCACAGACCATGACATTAAGGTGGAGCGGCCAGTCTTGTTAACAGCATGCAGGAGCAGTAGCCCTTGTGTCACCAAAGAGCCAACCATCACCTCCAACCACAGAGGAAAGTGAAACCTGCTGTACATCAGGGGAACTCTGCTCAGAGAGAGGGCTTAAAATCAAACTGTAAATCTGAGACTGAATAAAAATGCCCATCATGACTTGTATACAAATCAGCTGTAAATGATCCAATTGTTTTGTTTTTATATCTGTTAGAAGGAAACCAGTTCTTGTTTTAGTGTCATGTAGAGTTTAGCTGTATTCTGTCAGGGAAAATGTTTATGTCACTGTGAGGGTCGCTGTGTGCTGGAGAATCCACCTGCCACAGATGAAACAAAGTTCACACAGCAGGTGGCACTGCAACTTTGGAAAATTGACTTGTAAAGTTCCCCCACACTGAGCAACACTGCAGAGGAAATGTGCGTTTAGCAAAGACCCATCTTTTTGCAAGTTACAGCATAATGCTCAGGAGCTCCACACCTCAGAACACAACTGATGCTGTGGACAGAGGTCAGCATTGTACAAGTCAAACTAACTCAGAAGAGACTGATACATATAGTTCCTTGCAAAAATATTTGTACTTCTGGAAATGTTTGCGTTTTGATACATTATAATGGCAAGCTTCAATTTGTTTTATTAGGATTTGTCATGCACTACATTGTGCTGGTCTATCTCATAAAATGCACTGAAGTTTATGGTTGTAACGCATCAGTTAGGGGGATGGATACTTTAGCAAGGCACTGCATGTTGAGGTGAAAAAGTGTTTCTTTTTTAGTAGGCTTTGCCACAAGCCTCAGTGTTCTTGGTTTGGCACTCTGACCTTTGTCCCGTTCAGAGTTTAATGTTGCCCACTAAAGGTAATAGTGTCCAGTTGTTGACAGCACTGCATTTCAAACTATATTGAAAGATTATTCATAATAAAAGCTGTTTGATGCAACACTTGTTAATAAACAGTGATATTACAGTCAATTTTCCTAAGTTGCAATTAAAACCTACAATATACTGGCGTGTTTTTGAGAAATTTCAGCCATCTTAGATGAATAAATCAATCCTTGTGTGAGTTTTCTTTGTCTTTTAAAACAGGTTATGATTGTTTTGGGGTGACTGTTTTGTTCAATTTATATTTAAGAAAACTCAGAGGTTGAAAGGAATGGTCCTCTCTCTTGGTGCAGCAGCTTCTTCAAACTTCATCACCCTATTTGTCCTCAGCAGCAGAGTTTACATGTTCAGTTAACTGATGTTGATGGTCAAAAATGTAAAAAACTTTGTAGACTAATTACAGAATTATCAGTGAGGTAGCGTGCTGTGCATAGGTTACACCTACCTGTCTCTTGAGCATTCGTATCCTCCTCAGTGTATGTTGCAAGACAGATAATTTATTTTGTTATATCCTAATAAATGTTACTTTAATGATTTCAACTAATGTTGTAATTCTTTCTAGAAAGACTTGACTTTTTTCCATGTTAATTTTAACAGCTCTGATGAGGCAACAGAAGCTGTGTCACACAGCCAGCAACACTTCTGCTCTTGCACTGACGCTTCGATGCTGCCATGACTCACTAGCGCCTGTCATGTCATCCACACAGAGACTGTACAGTAAAACGACACTCAAGAGCAAACCCCGTACTATCCAGACAAATTCTGCTGTATGAAATTTAACTACTGTTGGCTGTGTGAGTTAAAGTAAATCCCAACAAAATGAGTTCAAGGCACTAAAATAGTCCGAAGCATTATTAAGCGTCACAGCCTTGTGGGAATGGCAAGCATGCTCATCCACACTGGAACATCTTTGCTCTTATAAAAGAACTTGCAAGTAAACTTGCATATTTCCCCATGGAGTTCTTTTTAATATCATGAAACACCTATTCTGTGCAGAGCACACGCGCACCTTAGGTTTGACTTTTCATCTACATGAGCTCTCTTTAGCTTTGCCAGACTTCAGACAAAATACCTGTGATTAAACCCTCTGTTTTGGTTCAGTTTCATGAGCTACACCCTGGCCTGATTACTGCCAGATCCATAGAGTCAAGAACTCACTTGAAGTAGGCTAGAGAGTTTTAAAGGCAGCACATTATCCCCACATCTAAACAAATTCAAGAATAGATGAGAAAATAAGCCATTTACACCTCTCTCAGTCTCAAAAGTGCTACAAAGCCATTATTAAGACTGGGAAAAGATGGAACTGTGGGGAACCTTCTCTGGAGCAGCTGAAATACCAAAATAACGTCAATAACTCATTATCAGCTTATCTAGAAGGTCACAAAAGAAACAAGAACAACATCCAAAGCACTGCAAGCCTCACTTGCCTCAGTAAAAATCAAAGTCCATGATTCAAAAATAAGAGTCTGGGCAAAAATTGCATCAATGGGAGAGTTCCAAAACCAAAACCACAGCTGAACAAAAAGAACACAAAGGCCCATCTGACATTTACCATAAAACATCTTGTGGATCCCCAAGACTTTTGTAGAAATGTTCTGTGGACCAATGAGACAAAATGGGAACTTTTTGGAAAAATCTTGCAAAACTAACAAAGAATTTCAGGAAAAAAATATTATACAGACAGTTAAACATGGAGGTGATAGTGTGATGATCCAGAGCTGCGTTGCTGCTTCAGGACCTGGACTGATTGATAGAACCATGTGTTCTGCTCTTTACAAGAAAATCCTAAAGGAGAATGTCCAGCCATTAGTTCACACCTTTAAACGAAAGAGTGCATAGGTTATGCAGTGGAATAATGATATGAAGAACATCAGTAGGTTCCATTTCCGAATGGCTTAAGAAAAAGGCCTAGTCAAAGTCTGGACTTTTATCTCACTAGATTGTGTGGCATGAACTATACTCCAAAACCCTCCAATGTGGCTGAATTACAACAATTCTGTAACAACTTTCTTCTTCCATTGATCACTACGTACCTATGAGACTGCATGTCTTAAATATAATAAATAGGACTATTAAATTTTGTCTTTAAATGTCTTCTAAGTTTATATTATACATTTTATTTGAAGAGCTGATTCATTTTTGCGCTGATTCAGAATAAACTGCAATGCTGTGAAACATACAGAAATCATCTGGCTTTTGTTTTAACATGGAATAAATATCACTCCCAGGAAAAGTAAACAAGGTTCAGAAATATTAATCTAATTAACTTCGGCTGCATCTATCAATCATTTATACTTGTGTCTGTGTTTACAGCTTTGAAGCTCATTTATTTATGAAGTTTATCTAACAATAAATACCTTTTTATCTTAAATATGAAACAGAAATTGTGTTCAACAGCTTAAGTCTGATTATAAGATCAATCTGGGAACAGTGACAAAAAGGAGCTGTTATCATCATTCAGCTGTCAGTGCTGCTAATTAGGGAGTTTAATCTTTGCATCTATTTTTAGTTCATGTTTTTTTTCCTCAGTAACAGTGTGGAGCAGCAGACAGCTGATCTGATGACAAGCAGCACAAGGACAGCTGAAGTAAGCAGTTGAGTATGAAGTAGCAGTTTGGGTTTACAGATCTTTTTAATATTTCAAGGATTGTTCATTTTAGTACTGAAAATTGAGTAGGAAATTGTGTAATTGCTTGTATAACAAAATACACTTACTGACCACTTGATTAGGTAGTCATAATATTAAGATACATGAAAGCCAGAGCAGCTGTCAAAAGGTAAAGAGATTATTTTTAAATTCCAGATGCTTATAATTCATCTATTCATCGGGGAGTTACCTCCTAGTGAAGGAGCTGAATCAAACACGTTGTTGAAACCGTTCAACTAAAATGCACTGCATCTATAACAGAGATAAACATTTTTTTTTTATTAATATTTTTATTAATGCAGATGATTCTGTTTCCAAATGTCCTTGGATTTTTGTTGCATTCAAAATTTATTAACACACATTGAAAGACAAAAGAAACCCTGGGTGAGACACTTCAAAAGACATTCACATCCAGCTAATCCTTTAAAACCTGTTGCTATTCATTTCCCACTATAGACACAAAAATCAACTGACGATTAAAAAAAAATAAAGAGCACCCAATGACACATTTCCTAGAGGTTTTGTTACCAGTGCTGTAAATGCACCATCACAGTCAAGTCAAATGTCAGTAAGAGACAAATTACAGTACAGTGAAAAAGTATTTGCCCCCCTACAGATTTCTTTTGTTCGTCACAGTGAAATGTTTCAAATCATCAACTAAATTTCAATATCAGATGACGATAACCTGACAAGATACAAAATACAGCTTTCAAATTATGATTTAATATATCAGAGAAAAAAAGCTAAACCAACTGGCTTTTCCACCCTTGGCGACAAGTGTCATCAAGAGTTTGTGTCAAAGACTCTTTTACATCACTTTGAAGGAAGATTGGCACGCTCTTGTTTGCAAAATTATTGTAATTCAGTTGTAGAGCATGTATGATCTGTTTAAGGTCACCTCACAGCATCAGATTTAAGTTTGGATTTTGACTAAGTGCCTCCAAAATCTTCATCAGAGGAGAAATTGCCTGTGTGCTTTGGATCATAATCTTGCTTCATAACCCAAGTGTGCTTGAGCTTAAAGAATTGATGGCTGGACCTTATGCTACAGAGAAAAATTCATGGTTCCATTGATTATGGCACTGACCGATAGAAGTCTTTATCTGATATTAAATCTAGTTTAATGATCTAAAACATGTAGGTGCGACAAAAACTTAAAAACAGAAGGAATCTATAAGGGGCAAATACTTTTTCACGGCACTGTATATTTTTGGTCTATGTAACATGGGTGTAAAGATGTCGTAGAAATTCTCCTCGTGTGGTTGAGTCTCCAGGAAAAACGGCTTGGCAGAACTCACAAATGTGTGAGTGCAGCGCCACATCGGACATCATACCTACTCCAGACAGGTTCAGGAGGCCTCCATCAGTCATCGGCATCTGACAAAAAAAAACAGAACCAAGGACAAAGGTTTAAAAAAGAACACAATAAAGACTAGCGGTTCTGGACCTAACAATGCTCACCTTCACTGTGTATTGAGCTCTGTTGTCACCAGGACCATTTTGTTCTGAAGGCTTTGTTTTGCAGGAAGAAGCTCCATGGTATTTTGAGGACTCCAGATTGAACATGAATGGGTTCAACATCTCCATCTTCGCATCCTGCTTTCTCTGACAAGGCATGTCCACGCTGAGCTTCGACATGCCTTCAGCAAGGATACCAGAAGCACAGCCAACATTTCTGGAAGAGTGATCAGCCCCACATGGCTGTGCGGGGTCTGGTCCTTTAGATGTTAGTGGTTGAGGCTTTTCGTACAGGCATGCAGGGATCTCATAGGAGCACTGGACAGGAATGGAAATCAGATCGGTCACATCTACTTCAGGAGCAGAGACACCTGGATAAAAGTGTTTATTTATAGGTTACTTTTAATGATTGAGACGTTGTTCATTAACTTTAAACTTTCAATGCACACCTTGCTGTTTCTGCAGAGCTGTTGTGAGCTGATGAAGCAGAGCTGCCTGTTTGAGGCACAATGACCTGAGGCGAAGAAACTGCTGATAAAGTTCAGTGTACGCTTCCTCCATCTCACCTGCACAGGGCTCTGCTGATAGCAAACATCACAGGGTTAGTTACACCCATTTGTAGAGTGCACAATGATATATCAGAGGCTTAAAGTCTCCTGTGTGTATTTTAACCTCATTGTAAAGACAGCTGTTCTGTGAAGGCCTCAGAGGTTTGTTAGAGAACATTAGTGAACAAACAGCATCATAAAAACCAAGGAACACAGCAGACGGCTCAGGGATGAGGCTCTGGAGAAATTTAAAGCATGGTTATAAATTAACATCCCAAGCTCTGAACGTCTGACCAACCACCATTCTTTTACAGAACAACTGCAAACTAGGAATGGGCCATATGGACTTAAAATTTTATCACAAGGTTTGGTGATATTTATTGGGATAACGATAAAAGTGACAATAAAAAGTGCTAAATAAAATCTACAATTCCATCTATCTACAATTTTAAATATATTAATATTTACTGATGGTCTCATGGACCAACAGTGGAAAAAATTGAACAATTAACTATTTAGACCTTGCTGTTGGTTTTTAAGGTTTGCAACCATCATCAATTAGAATCTATTATCACATCAAATCACAATTTATATTACAATAAAAAAAAACCTGATAACGATAAACTGTGCACTAACTACCCATCCCTACAGCAAACCTAATAAGATGTGCCCATCTGCCTGAACTGGCCACTGATCTACCCATCTCTGCAACTCTGGAGGAGCTACAGAGATCCTCGGGTCAGGTGGGAGAATATGTTGATAGAACAGCTATTAGGTCTCTTTCTTTTATAAAAGAATGTTTGAGATTGTCCTCATTGAAAGAAAGCCATAACAAATCCCCTCTGTAGCTTGCTACAAGCCATGTAGGAGACAAACGTGTGGAAAAAGGTTCACTGTTCACATGTGATCTAAACTGGGCTTAGTGGCCAACATGTGTGGAGGAAAACAAACACTGCACATCACAATCTCCATAGCGAAATACGGTAGTGGCAGCATCATGACGAGGGGATATTTTTCTTCAGCAAAGCCAATGAATCTGGTCAGATTTGATAGAACAGTAGATGGAGTTAAATACCGGGCATTCCTGGAAAAACATCTATTAAAGGCTACTACAGACTTGAGACTGGGGCAGAGGTTCACCTTCAAACAGGACAGCCACCCTAAACATACAGCCAAGGGTACAATGAAAATGGTTGAGGTCAAGACATATTCATGTTTCAGAATGGCCCAGTCAAAGTCCAGACCTTTATCCAATGGGGAATATATGGTAACATTTTAAAATTGATGTTCACAGATGAAATCCATCCAATATGACAGAGCTTGAGTTTATTTTTACAAAGAAAAATGAGCAAAAGACTTAAATCCAAATAAAATAATGTGTTTTTCTGATAGGTGAATACACCGTATCTGAGTGCTACTAGATCAGAATCAGAATCAGAATCAGAAAAGCTTTATTGCCAAGTACGTTTTTGGACATACAAGGAATTTGTTTTGGCGTAGTCGGTGCAATACAGTACAAATTAAACAGTATAAACATATCTACAATATAATATAAATATATGTGCACAGTTTTAAGTGAGTGAGAGTAAATATAGAGCAGATTGTGCTAATAATACCCTTTAAATAAAACGTTGTTACTGAGGAAAAATATTCACGGTTAACTATTTTCAGTATCTGTGAGGTGCACACAAATGAAGTGAGAAGATGTACACAGATGTAGGAAACTATTTATAAGAACACTATATTTTATATAGAGGCCTGCTAACTGTTCATTCAGGCCACTTCTTTTAAACTCAAAGACTTCATCAGATAACATTAAAGTAAAAAGTACTGCAGCAATTTTGTTCAGTTTCATCCTATTTCTCTTTCAACCTCTTTCTATAATGGAACAGACTGGAAATGTTGGCAGCTTTTTGGAAAGCTCAGAGTTAAGGTAAGGATCAGCATTTTCTGCAAAATAGACACTTCTGTTTATAGTAACTGCTAGCACTGAAAGTACTAACCGTCAATATGAAAAGTTCAAAATGTCAACTCCATGATCCTATGGTGTTAGTTTTAAAATAAGAGAAATTCAAATGGGCTAAAACTGATACTTGCAGGTCAAAGCTTTACAAGAACCTGAGGTCGGAAACCGTCCAAAACATTCAGAACAATGCATCTTTAATGTTCTTCATATGAAGCAACCACCTTGTGCATAGTTGTTTGCAAGCACTGTTATAGAGAGATATAAGCACTGGTTGCTTCCTTTAAAAAAAATACATGTTCTTTCATATTACGTTCATGCAATAAAGATTTTGACATAAAATATGAAGGGAAGAGGGTTAAAAGTTATCATACGAAATTCAGGCACTCTGGTCTTTTATCAATAATAATTTAAGTCCCCAGATACAACTAATTAAACCATGCTCTGTTGTTTATTAGGTTTAAAGTGGAAGAGAAAGAAGTTACAAGCCCTAGTTCAGTTAGTTTGCATGTTGCATATTAATATTGGCTCACTTACCGCTCGAATGACTGACCGTCCTTACAAAAGCTGGAATCAGGCCTCAAAGTCATTCAAACTTCCTGTCATTTTCAAAAAAACAAGAGACTGATTATAAACTTAAAGACCAATTACCTAGCACAATCTACAACTTGTTCATGATCTTAAATCCAGTCTTCAAACTGACCTGATTCAAGACTGTTTCTTCTTATATTGAAAAGTAAACCCAAGGCTCATTTAATGCAACTGCACAAAGTAAGTATATGAAACAGCTATGCATAAGGAAGTAGCTTTTGAAAACAGAGAAGTGAAACTCCTTTAGCAGAAAAAAAGCCAGTGCACCATCTATTATCTCTCAGTTTGGCTTTAACACGGCAATCTGCAAAACAGAAGTGTGCAATGACCTTTTTCAACAGTAAAAAGTACAGATGATTGCATTTTTTTCCATCTGACTCTGATCTAAAATAAGAACAACAGATCTGAGTTTTAATATTTTATTTGATAAAGAAAATGGAAGACAGAAATATTTGTTAAAGGGAAACAAAAACAAAATCTTATGTCCATTTTTCAGAAAAGAACATAACATTCTACAGGAATGTGATTATGTTTAACATGTTATAAAATGTGCTGCAATACACAAGCTTGGTCATAGCTTTATGTGTCCAGTTCACCCACAGTTTCTATATTCCTTTGCATTTTATCATTGTTTTAATTCTCAAGTGAAATTACTAACTGATAAAAATAAAAGCTGTACCTCTGCTAGTTTTATTTTGTTCTGCAATTCCTTACTGCTTACCTTTATGTGAGATAATAATCACAGCATTATCAACCATACTAAACTGTAGGCTGAGTCAGAGTTGTTTAACTTGCTCTGATTGTGCCTCAGTTTCTCTAAACAATAAAAACTAAAGAATCTTTTTTTTTTATGAATCTTTCTACTTACAGTTTTTCCCAGCAGTGGAACATTGACGGTTCATCGAGCTGAAGGAGCAGATCCGCATTTTTCTTTTTTACACCCATGATGTCACCACACCTACGTCAGACAGGTAAACTAGGCAAATAACTTCCTCTAAGGCTGCCTTCAAAATAAGAGATCCAACTTCCTTGTGGCAATTCAACAGAACTCAAATCAAACGAGCTCCGGGAAAAACGACTTTCCTTTCTGACTCATAGTTTAGTATGATCTAAAGCTGAAATAAAAATGCTAAAATTACTGTGATACAGAACAGGAAGGCTGTTTATTTTGTGATTTGGCAGATAGGTATGATTTTGGGATTCTGAGCAAATCTAGGTAGGTACAAATAGATTTTCCACATGCCAGCAAATATATATAGGTATATTTTATTTTTAGGTCGTGTCTTTTTAGCAGTATATGTAAACATCTTGTTTCAGTTGTATTTTGTTTTGTTTGTGTCACTCGATGTGCATTTTCCCTTTTAAAGTATAACCTAAACTAAGCAGTGGTGCAGGTTTTGTGGACAATGGACGAATCACATAAGAAGACAGACAGATCTCCCTGGTCTTCTTCTCTCCTCAATCTTTTTTTTCCTCTCATTTCTGAAAAAATCAACTTTCAGGAAGCTGTTGTAGATGTTAAGACCCCGTTTGTCCAAATTGTTTAAACTTCATGAATCAAATTGTTTGTCCAATGATATTATTTTATTTCCACCACTGTGGTTGTAGAAGGGCTTTGGTTTTGGATGTGGATTTGCAACAGATTGCTTTCAACAAAGCATGTATGAATAAAAGCTGATGCTCCATTAGGTTTGGATTATTTGTGTGTTAAAATAGATCTAAATGATCTCAAGACATAATGGTTGGACACCTGGAATGAAAACAGTTTGTTTACACAAAACAGAGAGGGATACAACATTTTTTGGACTAACCTGAACACACAACAAACCAAAATCTTTTTGACTGGTCAAATGAATCCCAGGGAATGCATGTACTAAGGACACTAATATAATGCAAGCTGTCCCAGCCATTTACTGCAATCAAAATGAGAAACACATTAGGAAACCAAACTAATGGAAGAGACTGAAGTGAGCATTAAAGCTGTATCATCACTATATCCTGTCAGAAATCAGATAATTGTTGCACTTCTCAGCTAACATTAAAGGAAACCGTGTCCAATTCCCAGCTCATTAAATTTGCATTAAGATGAAATGAACACATTACTGGTGTATCTTGTATTGTACCGACCACCAGTAGGTTGTTAATGGTGTCACATTATCAGCAAGTTTCAAGAGGCTGACAGAAAAATCCTCCCACCGCAGTTTTCTTGCCAAAACGAGGGGACTCAGTATATCCAGTAAACAGAAGTAAAGACCCTTCTGGCTCTGTTTTCACACGCTGTAAAAGTCTTTAAGTCCTGTCTTTAACAACTCTTCATGTTTCCAGCGCCATGTGGGCAGCTCTTGGCCTGGTATAAGTTTGTTGGTGTATTTCGACAATACTCTGGAAACACGCTAAAAGTTAAAGAGGCCCTGTGGAGTTGTGTCTTCAGCAGTCAGATTGTTGAATGATGCAGTTCTCCTCTTTAGACCCCCTGCTTGTGTTTGTGTGTTTGCTGGTTTGTACCATGTGCCTGCTTTGACTTTGAGCCCCCATTTTCACTCACACACACACACACACTCACACACACACACACACACACACACATATATATATATATATATGTGTATATATATATATATATATATATATACACATATATATATATATATATATATATATATATATATACTGCTATATCATAGCTTGTCCCCAAGACCCCCCTCTCCTTTAGCACCACTTTGATCCCTGGGGCTGCAAGTGTGTGTGTGTGTGTGTGTGGTTGTATACATGTGTGTCTGCTGAGGGGGTGGTTGCTGTGAATAACTACCAGGCAGTCAGCCAAGATCTGTCATCTGCCAGTGAAACACTATCCTTCTTGTCAATCTTGTTTTATAATCGTAACATTCTCATATTCTCCGGCTGAGCAGGGAGAACTTTCCAACATAGTGAGACAGACTGACACATACAGCGCACATACACACACACATACACAAAGGCAGCACCAACTGCTTCTTTGATATATTTAAATTCTCTCTTTAATTGGTTAATTGCTTGCAAAAGTGATTTCAGCCTTGCAGTTAAAGCAAATGTCAGTTGTTCCAATAATGGTGCCCTGGGGGTTGTTTCTTACAACCGGGAGCAGCTGATTAATATCTCAAAAGCTAAAATAATACTTCAACTACAACAACAAATCCCTGATGAGTTGAAAAGGAGATGCCGTGGATGCAGAGCAGGAGCTAAGAGAAGAGAGAGAAGGAGGAAGTTCAAACCATCTCTTCCGTCGATTATGATGGACAATGTGAGATCGTTGGGAAACAAGTTGGATGAACTCCAAGCCCTATAAAGGACCAAGTCGGAGTATTATGCGGTATTACGTGTTTCACTGAGACATGACTGCAGGATCATACCCCCGACTCCAGCGTCTCTCTGCTGAGCTTTTTATCCATACAAGCAGACAGAGATTTAAAGAGCAGCGGCAAATGTAAAGGAGGTGGACTGGCAGTACTTGTGAACAACAGATGGTGTAATCCAGGACATGTTACTGTGAAGTGTCATCTCTGCAGTCCAGATATTGAATTATTGGCAGTAAGTTTTCATCCATATTATTTACCCAGAGAGTTCACCAGTGTTATTTTGGCAACAGTTTACGTTCCACCTTCCGCTGTTGCCGACACTGCATGTGATGCCATCAGCTCAGTTGTTGCTAAGCTACAGACACAAAACCCCAATGCTTTTGTGGCAATTTCTGGTGATTTTAACCATGCTTCACTCTCTGCTACACTTCCAACGTTTCAACAGTTTGTCAGCTGCTCTACCAGAGAAAACAAAACATTGGATTTGTTTTATGCAAATGTCAAGAACTCATACATCTCTACAGCACGACCTCCTCTAGGCAAATCAGATCACAATCTTGTTTTTCTCTGCTCAAAATATAAGCCCCTTGTTCAGAGGCAACCTGTAATAAAGAGGACTGTGAGAAAATGGTCACAGGAAGCTGAAGAAGCTCTGCAAGGTTGCTTTGAGGCTACAGACTGGGATGCACTGTGCCAGCCACATGGAGAGGACATCAATGCCATGACTGAGTGTGTAACCGACTATATAAACTTCTGTGTGGATAACATCATACCCACCAGAACCGTGAAATGCTTCCCCAATAACAAACCTTGGATCACCAGTGACCTGAAGGACCTGCTTAACAAGAAAAAAAGAGCCTTCAGAGAGGGAGACAGAGAATTATTGAGGATTATACAGAAGCAACTTAAAGTCAAGATAAGAGACAGCAAGGAGGTGTACAAGAAGAAGCTGGAGAGCAAGCTCCAGCAAAACAATATCAGAGATGTGTGGACAGGGATGAAGAAGATCACAGGCTTCAAGCAGAAAGAAGATCAGACCGATGGAGGTCGGGACAGAGCCAATGAACTGAACACATTCTTCAATAGGTTCAGTTCAGAAACAAGCTTCGCATCCTCCTCTCCTGCTCACAGGCAAACAGACATCCCATCCTCCTTTGACCCACAGCTGTCCAGTAACACCTCACATTTCTTATCTTCCACCTCAGCCCTAGACCCTTCTGCTTCTACATGTTTGCCTTCAACCATATCAGAAGATGCTGATGCTTCCTTTGCTTCCCCCTTCCACCTGTGTGTCTCAAGAAGTCAGGTGAAGAGACAACTGGAGAGACTGAATAGGAATAAGGCAGCAGGTCCAGATCATGTAAGCCCTAGAGTCTTGAAGGCCTGTGCAGAGCAGCTCTGTGGGATTCTGCAGCACCTCTTCAACCTTAGCCTGGCCCAGAAGAAGGTTCCGGTGTTGTGGAAGACCTCCTGTCTTGTTCCGGTACCAAAGAAAACTCACCCATCAGTCCTCAATGACTATAGACCTGTTGTCCTGACATCCCACATCATGAAGGTCCTAGAGAGACTCCTGTTGGCCCACCTGAGTAAGCAAACAATAAACCATCAGGACCCCCTTCAGTTTGCTTATCACTGTGGAGTTGGAGTTGAAGATGCCATCATACACCTGCTTCAACAAACCCACTGTCATCTGGACAAAGCCAGCAGCACTGTGAGGATCATGTTCTTTGATTTCTCCAGTGCATTTAATACAATCCAACCTGATTTGCTTTGTCAGAAACTCCAGAAGACTCAGGTGGAGGCCTCAACAATCTCCGGGATCAAAGACTACCTGATAAACAGACCACAGTTTGTGAGACTGAAGGGTTGTGAGTCTAACCATGTAGTCAGCAGCACAGGAGCACCACAGGGGACTGTACTCTCACCATTCCTTTTCACTCTGTACACCTCAGACTTCCAGTACTAGACAGACTCCTGTCATCTGCAGAAATACTCGGATGATTCTGCAGTCGTGGGGTGGATCAGAGATGGACAAGAAGCTGAGTACAGGAAGGTGGTGGACCGCTTTGTGTCATGGTGTGGAAACAATCATCTCATTTTGAACGTGACTAAAACAAAGGAGATTATTGTAGATTTTAAGAGAAACAGGAATAAGTCAAAAACTATTTCTATCATGGGAGAAGAAGTGGAGGTGGTGGAGGAGTATAAATACCTCGGTGTTCACCTGGACAACAGACTAGAGTGGAGTTGCAACTGTGAAGCCATCTACAAGAAGGGACAGAGCAGACTGTACTTCTTGAGGAATCTTAGGTCCTTTGGTGTTTGCAGCAAGATGCTGCATATCTTCTATAAGTCTGTTGCAGAGTGTGATCTCTTCTGCCATCATCTGCTGGGGAAGCAGCATCAGAGCCAGGGACTTAAAAAAGCTCAACAAGCTGATAAAAAAGGCTGGCTCTGTTCTGGGGACTCCTCTGGAACCTCTGGAGATCATTGTGGAAAGACGGATTCTTCATAAAATGAAGAACATTATGGAGAACCCTGAGCATCCTCTTCATGAGACTGTCCTACAACAACAGAGTGTCTTCAGTCAGAGGCTTCTTCAGATCTGCTGTAAGACGGAGCGCTACAGGAGATCCTTCCTGCCCACAGCCATCAGCATCTACAACGGCTCTTTGAGGAAACCTTCATAATATGAGCTATAACAACATTTAATTTCCCTTTGGGATTAATAAAGTATTTTTGAATTTAATTTGAATTGAATTGAATTGAACAATTCCCTTCCTCTGCTAACTATTCCCCCGAACAGATAGATAGATAGATAGATAGATAGATAGATAGATAGATAGATAGATAGATAGATAGATAGATAGATAGATAGATAGATAGACAGACAGACAGACAGACAGACAGACAGACAGACAGACAGACAGACAGACAGACAGACAGACAGACAGACAGACAGACAGACAGACAGACAGACAGATAGATAGATAGATAGAGAGAGAGAGAGAGAGAGAGGGACGGACGGACTGACAGACAGACAGACAGATTTATTCTAAAATAAAAGGCATTACTGGGTCATAATCTGCTGGTTTGGGGTCTTGAGTTGAGTACTGTTTACGTTCTCTGCACTTCTGTTATTTATGTTTCATATTAGATTCATTCTGGTGTTTAGATATTTGTTACTTCCCCGGATTTCTATGTTAGATGTGTTAGTTGGTATTTTTTATTGATCTGTTTTCTAACTGTTCATGTTAGTTTGGTAGTCTCATTGTTCACTTGCTCTGTTCACTTATATGTTTTCGGTTACTTCCCTGCCCATGAGTTAATTAATCACTCTGCCTCAGTTTTCTTCAGTTTCAGCAGTTGTTCCTGATTCCATTCAATTAGCTCCCTGTGTTCATTGCTCCTTTTTTCTACCCTTCCGAAGTATTTAGACTCTCCGGTTTTCTGTTCTTGTTACTGGGCCGTACTGTTATCTTCTTCATATTCTGTGCCTTGCCTCTGTAAGTTTTTCTTGTGTTTAAATTAAATGAACTCAACTCACCATGCCACGCAAAGCTCCTGATCTGCACGTTGGTCCTGCAAACTCCCAGCCAAACTTGACAAATTGAGAACATTTTTTAAATAAACTTTTGATCATTTTAAATCGGTTCATTCACTTCCGATTGAATGATCTTTTTGATACGTTTAATGAAGCAACATTTATTTAGCATCACTAATGTGATTACAATTTAATCAAGAACTGTATGCAAAAAAATTGTCAAATTCACTTGTTAGGACATATGAGTGATAAACAATACAAAAGTTTTCAAACCCTAACATCACTAATAATTAATGTAATTATTAGGTTGGCTGCCCTTCAGCGGATAAAGTAAGTGAGGTGCGGAAGTAGACAGGCAGAGGCAGGAAGTGGCGTGGTCCACAATGTTTAATTTCTGGCATTAATCCCTATTTACAAAACCAATTGCACATGCCAAAGGTGCAAGTGCAAATGGGGGCAGAGGCACAGTGTCTTCTCCAGTTGCAGCATAAACCAGACAGTGCTGGAAACAGGCTCCTTAAATACTGTTTTCACTGATTGGCCAAAATCAACGAAACTCACCCAGGGATGTACCTGTTAACATGAGCACATAAACCTAACTAAGACCCTCCATAAACGATAACCACAACCATAAACCATATAAAAACCCAAGCTATATACATAAACCCTAAAACCAACAACAGAGATAAATACTAACCCCATAAACCAATAAACAGCTAGACCTGGCTCCCCTATACCCTTCCCTGCATTGGCACAGCCCGGAACCTTCTTAGGGGCCCTCATTCTGCGCAGGACTCTTTTAGCTGACGGACCTGCACACAAGGACATGGTAAGTACAAACGCACTAAAACATCCTTCACTTTAAGATACCATAAAACTCACACACAACCACCAAACAAGGCTAAATTGAAATATTGCACAAACTGAGGTCTATTTTATGTCTCCCTTCTTCTCCAGGGCCCAACCACTCTTAATTGAAGTGCTGCAATGTCACTGGCTCCAAAACAGGACAAAAGGAAAGAAAACAGACAATAAATAAACGCTTCAACAATAAATTGTGTGCAATTATTATTTCCTCATCTGTGCAAATATGCTAGTTAAAGTGCTTAAGTGAAAAGGTGAAGGTACTTGTGTCTACTTATGCGTAACAAACGGACTGTTTGTTACAGTAATCATGGATTTTATTTATTAATAATCAACACAGGGTCTAGTATCTAATATCTACTAATTAGACGTAAAAGAAATCAGAAATAAACAGAAACAAAAATATATCACACTAACTCTACACTGTTGCTACTACTGAAAGCAAAGAAGAGATGTTTTATAAAGAAGGAACTGAATGTTCAGAGTAGTGTCTGAGCTGATTGAAGTCAAACTTTGATCAAAGGTTAAATTGTCTCTCTGGTAGTTTATGAATCACTTTTTATCCATCAGCTTCTCACACCAGAACCGCCGGGCAAAAAAAGGACGATAGATTTCCTGTGTGTGTTATCCAAAATCGTACTGTTGGCTCACTCAGAGTTGACTGGATCACTCCAGGTTTACAGCCCCCACAGTTCAGTCTCTCAGCTCAGCTGACATGGAAATGTCAGCACAATAATCATTGTTCCGACCAAAACGTCACTCAGACTGGAAGGCTCTCAGTTCCGGTTCAGTATTTTTGGGTATCTCTGCGCTTCCTCACTTTGGATTCAGAACCAGGTAATATGAAGGAAAAGCAAAACAAAAAAAGCTAACCCTACACAAAAATCTGACGAGTCTAGGCTTAGGCTCTACAATGTTGAGTCACTCAGGCATAGTTTTGTGGTAATTCTGGTTCTTTAAGTGTCTCGCCCCAAGTTTCAGAACTCATCTAACTCAGGAGTTAGTAGCTTCAGGGGAAGGAGTCATCTCAAGATGCTGAGAAACCAATCAAAAGCAGGCTTTTGAAACATGCTAACCACAACGTGTTACAAAGCTAATAAGAAAAATCTATCATTTTCTTCGACTACATTCCTCAGACAAGAAAGAGAATGAGAAAGTAAACTTTCCTTGTAGGTACCTTGTGACATATAAGGAATCTTGTCCAGATCATAAAAACGTTTATGCATCGGAAACAGAGGGAGCTATCTGTGTGGAAACACTTACTGTGGCTAAATCTAAAAGGTCCAGCAAGGACACATTAAAGGAGCTTGGAGAAAAAAAGTTCTTGGTTTTGATCTTCAAGCATTAAAACTATGTTGCATCAAAATGTCTGTAACACACTGATACTCTAATCTTATAGACAAAATCAGGTAACTGGGTCAGTGCACACTTAGCAGCTTGAAATAAAACCATGCAAATTAAAATAATGTACACAACACCAGCTAAACATTTGCTTATGCCCAATCATTCATTCAGTCAGTCTTATTGTCGGTGAATATAGGTCACAAGCCAGCATTCCTGATGGTGTTACATGAGTAACTTGCACATTTCTGAAGGCACCATTGGTGCTAAATGTATACACAGTATGCTGCCTTTCAGGCCTGGCGTATTTCATTGATAAAATACCGAACAAAATTCTGCACATATGACCACAGAGCGGCTCCATAAGAGTCAGAGTGTTAAACTGTCATGGCTGAAGCCCAGTGCAGTCCTGCATTGAAAATATTTGACACACTTTGAAACTAAAAATACAACAAAGGAGGCCCTGAACTGTTGAGCAGTTGAAATATATATCGTGCAAGTATAAAAAAAATATATTTAACACAAAACTAGAAGAACTGGTCTCCTCGGTTCATAGGAAAGGGTGCCAATTTATTTCTAATGTGTCTTACCTCAGCTGACATGTGGAGGAAAATTGGGCCCTCCAAAGGATAACGAGGGGAGCCTTTTGTGAACTTGGCATCAGGCAACATCAAAAGCAGAACCATCAGACTTCAACCCATGTAGTTCATATTACTGCACGTATTTCATCTGCTTTTATCTATATTGTGTTTTTATCTGTTTATTATTTTTTCACACTAATCTGTTAAAGATCCCACAGATCTCTTTTTGATATTTGCTTTATAAATTACAGGAAAAGGATTTGATTTAACCATTCAACGTAAAAGAACGAAAAGTGTAAACCGTCGGAAAGCTTCCAGAAAGTAATACTTTGTTCATTTTAGGTGAGAGTTTTAATATCAATCTCTCATTTTTACATATGTCCAACCACTAGCAATTTGTTTTGGTCCTTGAGGTAATTCTCAAGGTTTCACCCTCCCTTCCTCTCACTAACTAATCGTTCACATATATATATTTAATCCTGCTGGATATAAGACCCTATTATTGTGATGTGTTGCAACACAAGGAGACCACGAGCAATGACACCCGCCCTCTCGTTTATCATCAGACATTCTCAGTGAGGGAGACCAGATCCAATTACTCAGGATACTGTGGGCTCAACGATGGTCTGACTAAAAATACATCCATAATGGGTTTTCCACACTCAACAATACACCTACATAGAACTTGATGATGCAGCATGAATCTACATGCATGTATACAATTTTACAAAGCATGTAGAGGGACCCTATAGAGACATTATATCTGCAACATGTCTGTTACAAAAAGTGATATTACAGATGTACTAAAAGAGAAAAAGTTCCTGAAGTCACCACAGAGCTCCCAACTGCTTCACAAAGTTATTTACAGCTCAGTCCATCAACAAGCAGCAGGTGCAGCATCCTCGCAAACAAACCTATTAGCTTTCCTCCCTCTGGAACAGTAACATCTCCGGCAATCAGCTGCTCTCACACACGGATCCATTAGTGACAAATTGTATGATTTGGTTGTGTTACATATTACGTGTGGGATCTTTGCTTTTTGTTTTAATCTTTTAAAAGTAGACCAAAGAAAGTGGATGTCAGTTTTATTTAAGATTTAAAGTGTCTTGTTTAATAGTATCTGCACTCAGAAGATGGGGCACTTGGACTGGGCCTTGAACTGCAATTTTATCCATCTTCTTCAAGTAGGCTGCTGTCGTTCTTCATCTATGCCCGGAGAATTGTTAACTTAGTCTTTGAAAATCTCTGGACCTCCTCATCTGCATCACACAGCATACTTTTTTTACTATTATTGCGACTTTGTTGAAGTCACGTTGGAAGGTGTAACGTTGCGTCACATTATTTATTGTTAAATTACATTACGCTACTTAAGGTTAAATACTGTTAAGTTACATTCATCAGTGTGCGTTGCTAATTGTTAAGATGCCATACGTTGCATTACTTTACATTACAGAAAGTTACGTTACTTAATATTACATTATATTGAATCACTTAATGTTACATTACTTGAATTTAATTAACTTGTTACCTTAAGGTATGTTACTTAATATGACATTACATCACTCATTGTTATGTATGTAAGTTTTTATGTAATTAAGTTACGCTGCATTACTTGTATTTAAGTCAAGTTAAGCTGTTTCATGTTATGTTACATAAGTAAAACTAAGTTACTTAATGTTACAGTACAGTGATAAGTAAAGTTATATCACATTACTTAGCGTGGCATTAAAATACTCACTGTTAAGTTTAACTACATTACTTATTGTTATGTTAAGTTGGATTACTTACTATTTAATTATGTTAATCATTTAAGTTAAGTTACCTATTGTTACTTTACCAGAAGAAAAAATAAAAGCGAAAACACCTTAAAAAGTTATTTGTGTAACATTTTATAATACGTTGGTTGGTTGATCAACATAAAATATCTGCATTGATTGGATTGTGTGTCTCCACCATTTCCATTTGTCACATTTGTAGTTACAAAAATAGGATGGTTTGGGATGAAACAAAGAACAATGGATGATATTACAAACTTTTGTACCTTTTCATCAACAAAACAATGCTAAAAAATATAGCCATGTTTTAGGATGCAGGTAAAGTTCCTCCAAAGAGATAGCAGAGTTCTGTTAAGACATATAACATCTTTCTTGTAGTAGTCTATACTATCTGCATTTTTTGTCCTTTACCCGATTACAGTACATTGAGGGGCTAACGAACAAGGCCAAGTACAGTAAAATCTTGGATGAGAATCTTCTACCTTCAGCCAGAACATCAGCAGTGGGTCATGGATGGATCTAATTTCTCAAAGCATGTCACCAAGGCACTAAAGGAGCGGCTGAACAAGAAGCACTTTAAGGTCACTAAGTGGGCAGCTCAGTCCCCAGAACTTATTTTCCGTCTGAAAAATCTGTCGAAGGAGCTGAAGCTTTAAGTGGCCAAGCGGCAGCCAAGAAACAATGAAAGATCTAGAGCATTTTTGTACTGAGGAGTGGATCATAATCTATCTATTCTTTGGAGCAAATATTTCCATCACTAAGTTCTTAATTTTTGTTTTGTTTTAGGATCAAAAACGTATATCTCTCGGAAAAATACAAATTTGTTTTTAACTTTTAGATAATGTTTTCTTTCTGGATTCATAATTGATGTTCTGTACCTACTATAAAAATAAACTTAAATAAAAACTATTTGTGAGCTAATTTTCTAAATGAGCAGGGTATTAATATTTCCCCCCTTTTAGGAACGCTGACTGTTAAGATATCATCTGCTTGCGAAGTGTCAACAAAGCACAAATAAGTCGTTAAAAAAGTTAATAAATAATGAGTAACCCAACTGTATATAAAGTTGGGATATTTCAGGCTTGTTCCTGAAAGAAGTGTTGCATGTCAAGTCAGAGGTCAAAGAGCCAATAGCAGCTCCAGATGGTAACTTTCTACTTTTGGAAAACAAATGGTGTCAAGAAACACTGCAAAACACGAGATACTTTGGCATGAGGATGTATTTTGAGTTTGGGTTTGGGAAATATGAAGGGACAGCATACCTGGCCTATTATAGATAAGGGGTCATAAAGAATAAATTTTGACATTCAAAATGGATATGCAGCTTTTGAATCAGATGAAAAATATGCTTCTCGTCACAATGAATCACTGCATCTGTCTTTAATTCTCTTTATGAAACCAGAATAATCTGCTCATCACATTATATTCAATTCAATTCAATTCAAAAATACTTTATTAATCCCAAAGGGAAATTAAATGATAATATGTGGCTTATACAACATGTTTGCCATACCATTTTGTAACAGAACAAACATTTCTGTGCATTCTAGCTTTGCTTTTGCCTCCTTCTCTTTTTTATTCCACATCCCTTTTTCCATTCTCTCTGCCAGTGCCAATATCCAGAGGGCCAGTACGTGGTGTACAGTACGATCAGATGTCAAGTGACTGCATGCCGTCAGTGCTGCAGTCTTCTGTGGCTGAGAGGGGCATGGTGTCGTCTTGTTCTGGTTAAAAATTTTGACATTAACACCATGTGCAACAAAACTGACACCAACTCAAGGAAAAGTATCTTGTATAATACCTTTTGCCACATCGTTATGTAACAACCAGTATGTTATGGTCTTCCTTTCGTAAAACTTGAACATTCATCCACCAACCTCAGTCTGTAAACCTGCTGTCTTTCTTTTTGGTGAATGGCAATTATTGCATGCTACAGTGACAAAAAAGTTCACTTTTGCAGTCGTTTGAGCTTAGTTTTGCATATTAGCATTCTACACTACATATTACGATGCTATATACAAATATACACTGGTTAATGTATTAGCATGACTTTTGACCTATTAGAATGCAAAGTAACATATAGGATTTTTGAAATAGTGCAGCAGCTAACTTCCTGTGCATCTATTTCTTTTTAAAAAACAAAAAACTATATTAAGCTATATTATATTGTGACACATTTGTGGGTTGTAAAACAAAAAATATGAATCCTTCAGCTGATCTCAGAGATTAAATTAAAATAAAAGATAACTGTTAATGAATGCGATTTTTTTCTAGACTTGTTAATAGAGATAAAAACATGGTCATACAAATATAAAAAATAACACAATGGATGCCAAGGCTGTTGTCGATGTACATGTGCAACTGACCTATTGGTATTATTTGGTTACTCGTACTTGTACTCGTACTTGTCGTCTTCCGCTTTATCCGGGACCGGGTTGTGGGGTCAGCAGACTCAGCAGAGACGCCCAGACATCCCTCCTGTGTGTCCTGGGCCGTCCCCTGGGCCTCCTCGCGGTGGGGCGTGCCTGGAACACCTCCCGAGGAAGACGTCCAGGAGGCATCCGGTATAGATGCCCGAGCCACCTCAACTGGCTCCTCTCAATGTGGAGGAGCAGCGGCTCTACTCCGAGCTCCTCCCGGATGGCCGAGCTCTTCACCCTATCTCTAAGGGAGTGCCCGGTCACCCTACGGAGGAAGCTCATTTCAGCCGCTTTTATCCGAGATCTCGTTCTTTCGGTCATGACCCAAAGTTCATGGCCATAGGTGAGGGTAGGAACATAGACCGACTGGTAAATCGAGAGCTTCGCTTTTCAGCTCAGCTCTCTCTTCACCACAACCGACCGGCGCTCCATTCTTCCCCCACTTGTGAACAAGACCCTGAGATACTTAAACTCCTCCACTTGAGGCAGAAACTCCCCTCCAACCTGAAGAGGACAAGTCACCCTTTTCCAGTCGAGAACCATGGCCTCGGACTTGGAGGAGCTGTTCTTCATCACAGCCGTTTCACACTCGGCTGCGAACCCCCCCCAGCGCATGCTGTAGGTCTTGGCTAGATGGGGCCAGCAGGACCACGTCATCTGCAAAAAGAAGAGACGAAATCCACTGGTCCCCAAACCAGACCCCCTCTGGCCCTTGGTTGTGCCTAGAAATCCTGTCCATGAAAGTTATGAACAGGACCGTGTTAGAATTATGATTATTGATTAATTAATCTTTATCAATAATTATAATAAAAAATCATAATTTGACCAAATTAATTTCTTAACCAAAATCCTCATTTATGAATCGAGACCAGAGATGTTTTCTGGTGTTGTAATTGTGGCTCAACATCTTTGATAATTACAACCGTTAAATACGGTGAGTGGAGGTGGGGAGCGTAGCTCAAACTGCAATTCAGTCATAAAACATCCCCTAACTCTGTGCGGGGTGAGCACACAATTCACCATGAGGTTATTATAACAGTCCAGTCTCACAGCGCACCTGCGCTTGCTCCCAGGTGGTAAATAACCCCGCAAAGCGCACACAAAGCTGGGCAGCACAGCGGCTTCCAGACATCCAACACAGCACGTCAAAGTTTCAATAAAAAGGTTGCATGCACATATAATTCAGAACACATTAGATTAAATGGCGAATCTAATCGCACTAAAACCTCCTCTACCCTGCCCAGACCTTTTCTAAGAAATAAATAAAAATAAAGGATGGGTTTTACTTGTCGTTGTCTTCCTTCTGAGCAGAGTTGAAGAGAGGAAAAAAAGTTGGAAGTTAATGTGCGTCCACAGTTAACTTCAGGAAGAGCGGTCAATCTTTGTCCTCTGGCCTCCTTGGTGAAAGGGGAAAATATGATCTGACCGTCAGGAGTTGACTGGACAAAACAAGCTGGCGATCCGTCTCCTTGAAACTCCATTGTTTTTTTAATTATGTGTTAAACTCATGTCTTCGATTGGCAAAGTGAAATTTCTGGCCTTCTCATTCCAGAAACCTCAGTTATGAATTTTTCGTTGGCCAACGAAGGAGAATAAATGAAATCCACTCGGGACTCTTCTCCAGATGACGCATCAGTTGCGTGGTCACCGCGTCACAGTCTCCAGCTGAAGGCGAGTTTTCAAAATGGGCGCCTTCCTATATAGTGTCTTGTGACGTCAGACTTGGGACGCCCCGTCATATCAGACCGCCGGGATTTGTAGGAACAGGCTATCCTGCGGTACAAAATGGCCGATGACATTGAAAAGGGCATAGTGGCGTCCACCAACGTGCAAATGGTCCAATATTCAGCAAACAAATGGTCCAACAACCGGTGACAAAGGGCAGCCTTGCCGGAGTCCAACGTGCACTGGGAACAGGTCCAAGTTAGTGCCGGCAATGCGAACCAAACTCCTGCTCTGCTTGTACAGAGACCGGATGGCCCCTAGTAAAGGGCCCCCCAATTCCATACTCCTGGAGCACCCCCCACAGGGCATCACGAGGGACACAGTCAAATGCCTTCTCCAGGTCCACAAAACACATGTAGACCAGTTGGGCAAACTCCCATGAACCCTCAAGTACCCTGTAGAGGGTATAGAGCTGGTCCAGTGTTCCACGGCCGGGACAAAAACCACACTGCTCCTCCTGAAGCCGAGGTTCGACTATCGGCCAGACTCTCCACTCCATTACCCTGGCGTAGGCCTTACCAGGGAGGCTGGTTACATAATATTCAAATAGTAAAAGCTTTTTGCAGGTCAGCAGCTGGAAAGTTGTTGCAATGTTTTCTACACTGGTGTATTTCAAATCAACACAAGACTATAAAGTATGTGTGTAGCTTTTATTGCACTTCTATTGTTTGTATTGTGCATCTATTGGGATGAAGGGTGTAAACTTTATATTACGCATAAAGATGGAAAAAGTTACTGTTTGCTAGCTATACTTAGTGACTGCCTGACCACTTGATGTTGAAAGCCTAATGCTCTACACATAATCTATGTACAGCCCCCTGCCCCTCTCAACACCCCCTCCTCCTCAAGTTGGAGTAAGATGTTTAGTTTATTTTGTCTGAACACTGAAGCCCAGTGTTCCAATTTTTGCTTTAAATACATTAATTTCTAATAATTAAGGACAGTTTTAATTATGGACCTAAAAGAAGAAAAATTGCCACAGAAATATTCACATTTGAAGAGCAAATTAAAGGCATTTTAATCAAGTTGATACACAAAATATAATCTCTTGAACAACTGTTTGAAAATAAATTGAGATCAGTCACATTATTTTAAAGAAAAATATAATTTATGGCAAGTATTTGTTGACTTTTGGGATCTTTGCCCTGTTTTACAAACACTATGGCAACATTTCCAATGTGCATACATATCCCAAACAATACACATACCATATGAGAAAGAATTGTTTGTTCTGTCAGAACATTAGAGTCTTAATAGCTGCTCATCTTGTCATCACATTTTACTGAGTCCTCATGATTTAAAAAAAAAATGATGAAAGAACTACATTTAACATGTACTAAACACAGGTTGATGATTTAAAAACATAATTACAGATAATGTATCTGCAATAAAAAGAAATAAATGTCAAACAAAAAATATACATTATGTCTATGCATATAACTCTTCAGGCATTAAGTGCTATACTTTCATATAAAATGCACCAAGATTTATTTATTGTGGGGACAAGAAGACATTGACACCTGCTAGATCTATTTTAATCTTAGATGGAGATGCCCTTATAACTTTCATTGCCTCAAGAGCATGTGAACAGGATTATAGTCTCACAGACATTTCATCACCCGAGAACCGTGGCATAACAGAATGAACACATGCCTCAGGCACTTTATATCAAAAGGAGCTCCAGCTCTGATATACAGAACCCTCACAGTTAATGACACTCCCAACAATTTCCTTTAAAACAAAATAATGCATTTTTAATCTACACTTCATTGACAGGTTTAGTATTCAATTACTTCCTATTTCCCTGTGGTATAAATATGTGAGACCCAGAGACCCATTTCTCTTAGACACTTGTCAAAATGGGAAAGACTAGAAACCTTGAAAATCAAGAAAGACAGGTGAGAGTTGATCTCAAAGACGTGTAACAAAGAAAAGCATCTTGAGGTCATCAACTCTCTGTAATGATCATTTAAGGCTTTTTGACAAATCTTAACAAGGGGTGCCAATAATTGTGGAGGGTGCTGTACATTACTCATTTCCATATGGATCCTTATTGTTTACATCTATAGTGAATGGGGACAAATGTCAATTAGTGGGATTCTTGGACAAAGGAGTTATGAAGGCACATTGTGTTTATACCCAGCACATAATCTAGTTTCACTGTAAAAGCAGAAAAATATAGTTGCAGACACCTTACAAGGAGTTTATCGGGAGTTTAAACAGTATCTGCTTTAACAAGGTGCTCCAAAAAGGCAGCAAAGACTTTTTTCTAAAGCTTAAGGTGGTAAGGTATATAAATGATTGTATCAAAATAAAAAGTTTGTTAAACTTTGGTCCTAGACCTTTCGAGAGAGCAAAAATAGAACTATAATTTATGAAATGTAGAAGTAGATATATCTACGCTGAAAAGAAGCTGAAGTTTTAGCTTCAGCGTGGGATCATGAACTAGTCTCTTAAGAAATTAGTGTTTCTGAGAGTATTCTGGAGCAACGCATTGTGTCTTCTAAGAAATTCAAATCATAAAAGCTGCAGAACACAATAACACAAACATATGTACCTCAGCAACAAAGTAGATTTACAAATCTCATAAAACATACTGAAAAACATATGTTCTTACGTAAATGCTGATACAATCTCAGCACTGATATCAATCCCATGTGGTGCCACGAAAAGTATCACATTCACTTTCAAAATATATTAGTAAAAAATAATGATCTCTTAGAGAATATCAGACATGATAGCCCACTAGTCAGTGTACTGTGTGGACAACCTTTCTTCTTAGTGCTGTCTTCTTGAACGTTATGTTCTTAAAAGGGCAGTGTATCCATAAAGATTTTTTCCACAATTGGAGGAGGGGGTACCAAGTCCTCCAGTTTCAAGTAAAAGATGCGTTGCTGGCCCTGAGTACACAAAGTTCTCAGCTCCGGGAGTTTTCCCAGAAGACGGGACAGGTAGTTGGGTTGCGTCCATGTCACTTCTGATCCAGTTCCACTCATGTGTTCCCCTAAACAGCTGATGAGGTTGCTCTGAAAGTCCTCTACTCTTTTCGGCTCCTTCAGGCCATGGCGGTCTAGGTATAAATTATGCTACCGTTAGATTACAGTCTTAAATAAAAATTTATTAATCAACAAAGGTTTGCTTAACTGAAAAGGAGACAAAGGCACTAACCGGTGATGATGACAAATGCTGAAAGACAGGCAAACAGTGAGACATCTAGGTTCATGCGGTGAAGGCTCTGTGAAAAATCCATGATGGAGTCAATCCAACCACCAAAACTGTTAGCGCACTGCTGTCGGTGGAGGACCAGGCCATTACAAAAGATCAGCTTGCTTTTCTCTGGCTTTGACCTGAGCAGTTTTAAACAATTACAAACATTAGAGCACTGAAAGGTTAAACAATTTATAACATTAAGTTTATTTTAACAGTTGAGATATATAACCAACCTGTATGCAACACGAAGAATAAAGAGCTCAACAAAGGCAGATTCAAGAAGAAGCTCCTGGTCCTCTGTGCAGAAGTCTGTGAATCCTGGGATGGTTTGAGCCCAGTTTCTTATTACATCCAAGGCACCAGTCAGCAGGTCATAGAACTGCTGAATATCCCTGGCATCCTCATTTTCTTTCAGATTGTCTGTCTTCTCTTGATACTGCAGAGAAAACAAATCGAGAATGGTAATTACCGCTTAAGCCACTGGTTTTATTAAAACTGCTGTTATCAAATGGAAAGGAAATCTGGGCCAACTGAAAGTCATAGGTTTACCTTGGAGTAGTCGAGCTTTCCGATGCTTGGGTCAGAGTCCAAGTGAGCCCTGATGAGAGAAGGGATGATGTTCACACTGGGAGCTGTTGATGACGTCTCAACTGCAGTCTTGGGTTTGGATGGGAGGCGACCTCTGCGGCCTTTGAGGCTGTCTGTGCGAACAACTAAAAGGACAAGGAGAGGAACACACATGTATGACCCTTACATATCAACTGATACATACTTCAAACAACTTCAGTATCAGTTTCAGTGGCCTCTTTTCTTCAGCTGGTGCTGTAAAACTCAAGTTGCACATAGCCTTTTTTTTCCAAAAACTGTCACTGCAAATCCTAGTTTGTTATCATACATTAGACCACTGAACACTTTGAGAGAGTCTGACATTGCTTTACCTTCTTTGACCATTCCCACTGCAAGACATTTCTGGAAACGGCAGAATTGGCATCGGTTTCTCCTCCTCTTATCCACCGGGCAGTCTTTACTGGCGAGGCAAACATACTTTGCATTTTTCTGGACAGTTCGCTGTGAAACAAAATACAAAAAGCATTACTATAGTATATAACAGAGACAACTGTGTATTCCAATAAAAGATGGCATATTATCCAAATTATTAGTTATTAAATCCAGAAAATCTTCCTATGTATAAAAACATGTTTTTACTTTTGGCTAACAAAATACTTAGCATTTAGCAACAATATTAGCTAACTATACTACCAAACATTACCACTTGTTGGCTATAATAGCATGCTATCAATACCAAGTTGCTACTGATAGTAAACATTATTGATAGCATGTTGCTGTCAACATTTGTGTTAGTTTGCCATCAACAGCAACAAGCTAACTGGTAATGTTTGCTATCAATAGCAACATGCTAATGTATCCAATTAGCAATATATATAAAGAAATTGAAATTGAAGCAATAATAATAGAAATAGAATATGTATCTAGACATGTTCAGGCTTTCTGAAAACATGTAAACACTTTTCTTTTTGTCTTCTTTTCCCTTAATTTTCATTTCAATACCTGAATGTCTTTAAAGACTTTTTTTCAGTTAGGCTTAAAAAAGCTCCAATCGCAAAGAATGAGCCAGTGTCGTGAGACCATGTTTAAGTTAAACTTGCAGTTGAATCCATAATTCCGACACTAGTGAGCTTTTAGCTGAAAATGTGGCATACAATGGATGGTCATCTGAATAATGAGGAGTCTATCAGTTCCTCTGTCAACTCTTTTTTGTTTTGTCCCAGATTTCTTAAAAATACAACTTTTAGATACTGTGCATTTGCCGCAGCATTTTAGGCCAAATGTTTTTTTCCTCCACTTGACGACTGGTTAATGTCTTTCTTACCTTAAAGAAACCTTTGCATCCCTCACAGGTCCGGACCCCATAGTGCTGACAGGATGCGTTGTCACCACAAACTGCACAGCGACCCTCACTGGAACCAGGGTTAGAGGTTTTCAGAGACATTACAGCCCCATCCAGTGTTCTCGGGCTTTCCAGTAGTGCATCTTCAAGGGACATGGGGGGGCAGAGAAGTGAAGAAACACGTTGATGTGGTGGGAGAAAGAAATCATCTTGACAAGGTGGCACATCCTGATGTTGACCCAAAGGAGAGTGCTGCTCTTGTGTATTACTGAAGGTAAAAAATGAAAACTCCTGAGCCATGGTGGCCTTGTCAACAGAGGACGGGAATGCTGGGGGAAAAGAGCTGAAAGGGCAATCCCAGACAGCTGCAGACTCTGACTGAAAGCCTGGTGTTTGAGGAGAACCAGTGCCGTAGATAGGGCTTCCATAATATTCAGAGCCACATGATGAGTGTGTTTCTTCAAGACAGCTAAGAGAAAATGATCCTGGGTAACAGCCATAAACTTGGAGATCATCCAGCTTGAAAGCTTGGTTCTCCGTCTGTGGGCTAGGTCTTTCGACTGCAGCAGGGTGGCTGCAAGAAGCTGCAGAGGCAGGAGGGAAAGTGTTAATCTTGCAGGAGTAAGCATCAAACTCCCCAATGTACCCATTTCCCATCAAGGTGTTGATGCTAGGTAGTGAGGATGCTGACAGCTGGTCCTTTTGGCCAGAGATTTCCATAATCAGTTTGGCACTGAGGTCTGGGTTTAAAAGCTCTGAGCCGAAGTAGTTGTCATAGGGCAGGGATGCATACTGGGCTTGTACACAGGGCATCGCTAAGACACAGGAGACAAAAAAAAAAAAGTTTGTTAGTGTAAAACAAGTGGTATTTTGTTCATACATTGAAACAGCAAAACTATTGCTTTGTGATTTCTTTCAAAATGTATGTCAGTGTAATTTCATCAAACTTCTACACATCATATTGGGGCTATGATCTGGATATACAGTTTCCCTTTCACAATAAAAAATACCCCTTGATCAGTGTTTCTATGTTGTTTCTGCATCCACTTGAAGTCGTTTGAATGACCAGTCAGTAGTGTCAGATTGACGGCCATACTGAGCCTACACCTGAAGTTACTTCCTGTTAAAAGAAGCTGGTTCCGCTCCATGGTCGCCACATGCTTGCTTAAGATGAAGGATTGCTACAAATTCAGTAACTCATTAACCGGTTGACAAATAGAAATTACATGATCAACTGAATTTGACTGTATTGCATTATAATCACTATCAAATTTAACTCTGTATAATTAAGTATGAATCTATCTATAAGATTTTATTGTATTTGTAAAAATTGGACTGGTTTGATTATCTATCTTAATGTGATTGGATATTAACTAGAACTATTTGTCTTGTAAAGTGTGTTAAGAGGTCACTCTAAATAAACTGATCTTTCATACTTTAATACCCTTCAGTTTTTTTTCAGCAAACTGAAAGACTAAAGTATATTACAGTATTTGTATCATTTAAGTCAAACCTTTGCAAGCTTTCCACTGTAACCATGTAAACAGTAGCCAATGTTAGCGGCTTGAAAGTGCTCCGTCTCATTTCATCCAACGTGCCATTTCTCTTGCTTCAGGCCCTATCAGTCCTCTTCGGATATTGTTAGATATTGTGTTACTGGCTGCTAATGCTTTGAAAACCTCCCTGAGTGGAGGGGAACCCTCTTTCACAGCAGCCATACCATGTAGTGTTGCAGATTGTATTTCATGTCTGACTTAGTGCCAGTTCGAGTGGGAAAGGTGATGAAGCCTGTTTGTACATATATGTGTGCTACTATAGCTGAATGGACATATATCAACCATCCCACTAAGTTTTATTTTAATTCCTATTCTACCCCTGGTGAAATGTAATTTCCTCATTTATCAAGCCAGTTAAATCTGCTAAAGTGATTTCCTTTGCTTTAGTGGCGGCTATAAAAGTTAACTTATTACAGTTACGTTAATTCGACTGAAGCAATACAAACAAACCGCCTAAACCTGATTATAACTGTGTTAAACGGCACCACTCTGAGCTAAGTAAACCTTACTGCATTAACAGACACTAAAACACATCTTTTTAAAAAAGTTCAAAATATTGTGCCACTTTCCATGTCAGACTTCTTACAAGTTTAATTTTTGCTGTAGCTGTCAATAAAAGTGAATACCAGGTAACGTATATAAAGACTCTTGTATAAAAAGTACTTTCACTTACCTATTTTATGTGAATATCCTGTTTTTGAAGCTTTTTTATGTGATTCAATCCAGTAAAACAGATGCATTCATCTCCGTCAGCTGCTGTCGGCACACCCACCCATTCAGGCACACTGTCACACACACCCTGGGTCAGAGCAGTCGGCTCCATACACTCTTGTTTTATTTTGGCTGGGTCGACAAAAAGGCGGGTCCATGCCCAAACATGGTGAACGGGGCGGTAAAACGTTCCGGGAGCGCAGCCAATCAGCCTCCAGCGCTCGAGACGCAGACGTAGTCTGGCGTGACGCACGCACGGGATTCCATTGACGCAAGAGCCGAGAGTGAACGTTAGGCTAAATATATCCTGCGGCGTTCACATAGGGTTATTACTGAATGAAAAAAGGCTAAAAATAACATTTAGTTAGGAGGCGAAGACATTTTTGACTGGAAATTTAGTTTAAATACACGTGTGAGGTATGTTATCACAGGTCAGACCGGAAAACAAAACCAGCTTTTCTTTCTGTTTTTGATATGGGATTGTCATCTGTCAAAATCCAAACTAACTCTCCATAAAAGTTAACAGTTGCAAATATCTAAACTATTTGGTATTCATTAACTTTGTATTTTACACTTTATGGGTTCATATTTTCACATTTTTTGTGAAAAAAAGACAAACTATAATATTTCTAACAGCCCAACTTAAGCATTCCATAACTGCAAAATAAAGCAACACGAAGGGAGAGCTACACAGTTGGGAAACCATCTGTATATTACTAGTTTTATTTATTTATTTGACATAAAGGTTGTAATGGACTGAATTTTATACAGCACTATTCTAGTCATACCAACCACTCATTGGCCTTTACACTAGAGCCACATCCCCCCAGATAAGCAGATCTGCAGGCACTTTAGGTTTAAGTGCCTTGCCAAGTGGCAGGTAGCTGGTAGCAGGAATTATTCTCACAACTTTCCAATTGGAAGACGACGACTCTATTCACTGAGACATATGTGGAGGAAAAAAGGTGTGCACTTAATTGTTTAAAACACAAATATTTACACAAAAATTGGTATGTTAATAATTATAGGTGTTATTTAATCAAGGTTTTACAGTTTAACCGAATAATAATTTTTTCAGATACTCAGTGGCACCAACCCCCTTCTGATTTGCCCAATCTAATATGCAAAGTATTTGTAATGAATATTAATTTAGAAAAGGGGATGACAAGTTAAATGATTATTTATTTATTTATATACATCTAATTTTAATTATATATGCCTATACTACCAAACATATTCACTAACCCATCTAAATCTGTTAGTTCAGGTGTTTCAATTACTCCAATGGCAACAGGCATATCAGTAAGCTCTTGTGTAATACCTCGATAGGATTCCACCTGTGTAATAAATGCATTAATGAAATGTCCAGGCAAATACACATTTCACAGTCAACTGTTTGTGGTATTGTAACAAAGTGGTAGAGCTGAGGAGATAAAGCAACTCAGCAACAAACAGAGCCAAACCTCCACCAGACACCCTTTTTTTGTGGCTTTTATTTTGTCATTTTTCTTGGAAAGTAGGCGGACAGGAAAAGGGTTGAAGAGAGGGGGAAGACATGCAGCACAGGTTGCCGTGGCCGGGTTTGAACCCGTTGGGAGCCACTACAAGGACCGAAGCCTCTCCATACGTGGGTGGCACACCCTACGGCAGTGCCAGTGCCGCACCCCTGACAGAAGACCTTTACGTGTTTCACTCAAGTTCAGACCTGCTTGAAGTTGCACGAATAAATACTTTTGGTAATCAAGTGTACATTTTTTGGTCTTTATAGCTCGCACATTGAAGCCCATAGTAAAGTAAAACCTGCTTTGCAGGTGCAGTGTGTCACCCCAAGATTATCAGTGGCCCCCATCTGGCCACCCTTTTGAACCTTTCTGGAGATGTATAATGTTGTGTTGGGAGAGATTGGAGATGTATAATGTTGTATTGGGAGAGATTGTTATTTTCCTGTAAAAAAAACTTCTGTAAAGTCAATAGAATATTATTTTAAAAATCTCTTCTTAAGATAACCTAGAATAATAATTTACGGTATGTTTATTGTGTAGGGAAATCTCTTCAAATGTTTGTGAAGATGGTCCATTAAAGTATGCCAAAACCAGCTATAATTTGTTTTAATATAATTTTTGAAATATATGTATTTTTGTCAGTTGTTTTGTTTGTTCCCAGCAAACAAATATAAAAGAATTTAAGAAAGTTGATTAACATTACTGATACTATGGTGCCTTTTTCTTGATTTCTCACTGGCAGAATTGTTGCATTTGGCACCTACAAGGGTTGGACAATGAAACTGAAACACCTGTCCTTTTAGTGTGGGACGTTTCATGGCTAAATTGGACCAGCCTGGTAGCCAGTCTTCATTGATTGCACATTGCACCAGTAAGAGCAGAGTGTGAAGGTTCAATTAGCAGGGTAAGAGCACAGTTTTGCTCAAAATATTCAAAAGAGTTCAAAAGAGGACAAATTGTTGGTGCACGTCTTGCTGGCGCATCTGTGACCAAGACAACAAGTCTTTGTGATGTATCAAGAGCCACGGTATCCAGGGTAATGTCAGCATACCATCAAGAAGGACGAACCACATCCAACAGGATTAACTGTGGACGCAAGAGGAAGCTGTCTGAAAGGGATGTTCAGGTGCTAACCTGGATTGTATCCAAAAAACATAAAGCCACGGCTGCCCAAATCACAGCAGAATTAAATGTGCACCTCAACTCTCCTGTTTCCACCAGAACTGTCCGCCGGGAGCTCCACAGGGTCAATATACACGGCCGGGCTGCTATAGCCAAACATTTGGTCACTCATGCTAATGCCAAACGTCGGTTTCAATGGTGCAAGGAGCGCAAATCTTGGGCTGTGGACAATGTGAAACATGTATTGTTCTCTGATGAGTCCACCTTTACTGTTTTCCCCACATCTGGGAGAATTACGGTGTGGAGAAGCCCCAAAGAAGCGTACCACCCAGACTGTTGCATGCCAAGAGTGAAGCACGGGGGTGGATCAGTGATGGTTTGGGCTGCCATATCATGGCATTCCCTTGGCCCAATACTTGTGCTAGATGGCCGCGTCACTGCCAAGGACTACCGAACCATTCTTGAGGACCATGTGCATCCAATGGTTCAAACATTGTATCCTGAAGGCGGTGCCGTGTATCAGGATGGCAATGTACCAATAAACACAGCAAGACTGGTGAAAGATTGGTTTGATGAACATGAAAGTGAAGTTGAACATCTCCCATGGCCTGCACAGTCACCAGATCTAAATATTATTGAGCCACTTTGGGGTGTTTTGGAGGAGCGAGTCAGGAAACGTTTTCCTCCACCAGTATCATGTAGTGACCTGGCCACTATCCTGCAAGAAGAATGGCTTAAAATCCCTCTGACTTCTGTGCAGGACTTGTATATGTCATTCCCAAGACGAATTGACACTGTATTGGCCGCAAAAGGAGGCCCTACACCATACTAATAAATTATTGTGGTCTAAAACCAGGTGTTTCAGTTTAATTGTCCAACCTCTGTATGTGTTAATTTATTGATTACTTTTCAATTATGAATTTAATTCAAAGTAATGTGCAATTTTGTACCTCATATAGACCTAAAAATGTATATATATTTTGACAATCTGCATAGTGCATTTTTGTTATTGCAGTGTAAAGCCTAATATTATGACAACCATATTTAAAAAAAAAAACCATGAAGACTGTTCATTTTTGCAATTTCTGTTTAGTAAATTGCTTTAACTAACACCTTAACTGGACATCTCAACTATTTCACACTATCTCCATCAGCAGATGAGTCCACCCACTGGGCACTGGGTTTTGGACTCATTTCTAAATAGCTAACTTTGATGACACCTTAAAATCTCAACCCACTTCGGTCTTACCTACATAAAGAGCTAAATACATTATAGTTCTACAACATCCATGCAGTACATCTGAAGGTTTAAGCTGCCATTTAAGTTAAGACGTTTAGAAAGAACAGCAATACAATGTCATGACACAGAAAGTTTGAGCTGCTAAATGGACTGTAATGGGAGACGGGGGCTTGATGCCATGTTTAAAGAAATAAAGAGCCTTACTTTGACTCTCAAAATATGAGAACTGCAAGCATCTGTAGTGAAGAGATGCCATCAGTACTAAAATGTCATCATTGGAAAATCTGCATGGAGGTGACAGCCGCAGCTGCTGATATCCATTTGTCAGCATCAATTTAAGTCTCACCTAATCCCCCTTATGTTATAACATCTCCACAACAACCAGACAAACCAACACTCATATTAAGACTTCAACCCTCTCAGGGGACGGTTGGGTCCTGTCCAGCTTCTGTAGAAAAAAAGCAAGAGTTGTCTTTTAGAGAAGCCACTGAGTGCAACCTACCCAGATGGTCTGAAGTTACTGGAGGTAATTATAGAGGGTTTGAGTGCCATGCTCTCTGTATGCAACAAACACGTGAGACATATCATCTTCCTATCTCTTTTGCTCTGGCTCATTAGAACATACAGAGATATGGATAGAAAAGTGCGCACACATTTCACAACATTCCTGTTGTTAGTTCAGAGTATCACATGGTCAAGTACTTTTATAGGTGATCTTATATTAACAGAGTCAAATTTACCTCACTAATAATCTCCTGAATGTTACTAATTGCAAGTAATTAGTTTAGTGTAACATGTTGACCTGGCTATCAAATATTCAGTGCTGTGACGATGGTGTGGAGATGACTCTCAATGATGAGTTCTCAAATAGTTACCATAAGTCTATTTCTGAGTCAGCTTTAGTCCAATGTGGGTAAACGGTCCTCTACCAATCTCAAATTTGGCAGTTTAGTTTCGAATTTAACCAAGATTCGGCTAATTTGGTTGATTTTCTTGTATGGAGCAAGAAAAATAATATTGAACACCTTATTGTACATCTCAGTAAATGTATTTCTAATGAGGCTTTTAACATCACATTCGCACCAGATATCAGTAACAGCTAAAATACCTTAAATTATGGGAAACAAAGTGAAATGACATAGGGAATAAGTATTGAACATCTGAAATCTGTCCATTTTCATTTAGAAAAAAATCAATCCTGCTCCATATCAGTAGAAATAAACATTAGATGATTTAGTCCTAAATGATGGCCTATGAAAAGGTATCTTATAATCATGTCATAATGGATAAAGGCAAAGAACTCCTCAAGACCTTTGAAGCTTTCTTGTAAAACATACTGATTGCATTGGTTACTTATAAAATTCAGAATGTGTCGGTGAGCCTCACTGGGGCTGAAAATCTGAAAGTGGAGAGAACATAATTTCACCATAAAGCAGCCAAAACTGTTAGTTCCTTCCAGGATTTCAGAGGGCGGAGTCAAAATAATAATTAGGACCATCGACCAAGTACCAAAGTCCACAAGCAGAAAACTTCAGAATCACCTTGAATTAGCATGTGCGTTGTTTTAATAAAGTAATGCACTCAGCTGAAATGGCCTCTATGCATGCTCACAACACAAGACTCTACGACAGAAGAAGTTAAAGCACATTTAAAGCTTGCTCCAGAATATTTGGTTAAACCAATGAAATACTGGGAGAATAATGAGACCATAATTTAAAACCTTTGGATGCCATTGCACAAATCTTGTTTGGAGGAAGAATGGGACTCTACAACACCACAAAGACACCATACCAACACTGAGGTTTGAAGGTAAGAACAACAAGCTGTGGGACTGTCTTTCAGACAACACATGCTACTTATATAACCATACAGAGGATGTCTTGAAACTGTCACCATCATTAAAGGCTTTTCTACTAAATATGGATTACTTACTTTGGTACCAACATGTAATATAAATTTCATGTTAACAGGTCCATTATATATATATATATATGTACAAAGACAAACATGTTCAATACTAATTTTCCCTGATGTTATGCATTCTCCCCACCAGTGCCCTCTTTGGTGCTTCCACCATCATCTACAGTCCTTTATGTCAGTGCCTCCTTCTTTGATCCTGGCAGCTGCATCACTCAACCTCCTGGGTTTTTACCTCACTACTTGTGGATTACAGCCTTCCTGCTCTTCCTCCCACACTGCTGCGAAGCCTGCCTCACTGTGGGCTGCAATGTTTGTAATAAGATTTCACCAACTCCAACTTAGAATTTCATTAAGTGGGCAACACATGAGGTTATGCCTCCCACATGCTTTCAGTGATGAATAAATGCACAAGTCAGTGCACTGGTTCAGCCACTGCTAAGTTTTTATGTACTGCATACTTTAATTAGGAAGTACTTTCAATTCAACAAGAAATATGTTCTACTGAAAACAAATTCTGCAGTGTGAAAATGTAAATTCATAGTTTAAAAAGGGACTTTCTAGGGACGCGACGGTGGCACAGGGGTAAAGCACAAAAGCCATGCCTGAGTCCTTGACGCAGGCTGTCATGGGTTCAAGTTCCAGCCCTTTATTGGATGTCTTCCCCCTCTCTCTCCACCCCATTTCCTGTCAGTTCACTTTTAAAATAATAGCCACTAGTGCAACAAAATAAAAAGAAGTCACTATATAGTAATCAAATGAAACATGTTATGAACATCCACATTATTCAGCCAAATACATGGGCAATTTAATATGTAAACCTTTGTGCTTTTTGATATTGCTATCACATTATAGTTAACATCTGATTCACTAGTAAACTCCTGGTAATAATACATTAAAGATGTGCAAACAACCTTTTACATTAATTTTCCATTGCGCTAGTATGGTCTCAGAATGAAAACCCCATCTTTAGTTTGAGTATATTCATTGGAAAAATGGCTGTTACAAAATAATGATCAATTTTCACCACAGGCGCAGTTTTAAGCATACCTAACTATTCTTTAATAAACAAATGTATTGATTTTTTTACTTATTTTTAAGTTTTAAATGTTCTAGAATCTAGAATCAAACTTTGACTTGTCACCACACACACTCAGTAGTAAGGTAAACAAAAATCTACAAACTTCACTGAGAACTGCTGCAAAGAGTGGCATGTTGGGGTCACTAGGTCTCCATAACAGCCATCAGGTTGCACACTTGCCTACTGCCTGAAAAGCCTTTTCTGTCCTACCATTAAAAATGTAAAACATGCAGAGTTGGGCAACTCTGCTGTAAATTTCACTGCATGGTTTGGTCACATAAGATTAAGATTGAGCTTTGTGGCCACAACTACTCCCAGTTGGTTTGCTGTGATATAAAATGATGAATGTGCAACTTAGCAGGGGTTGAGAATCTGCGATGCTGGAGGCCTGTTTCTCCTCCTTGGGAACCATGTTAGAGTACATAGCATCATGAACTCTTTGCAAAACCAGAAGGGTGTACATAAAAATCTGGTGAATTCTAAAAAAATTAAAATGTGTCATCACTGTGTCTTTTAGCAGGATAATTATGTAAAACATGGCCATATTACCACAAAAATAGCTCATCAAACACAAAATCAGCCTTTTTTCCATGGCCATCACAGTCCCTAGAGATAAATCCTACAGAAAATATGCAGGGTGAGCCGAAGAGAAGATAGCATAAGAGAGGACACAGTGGACAATCTAAAGGATCTGGAGACTCTGTGAAGATCCCACTCTCTGCATGCTCTCCATAAGAAAGGACTAATTGCTTTCCTGTTGGCAAAAATTTGTTGAATTATTGAAAATGGAGGTACAAATAACTGTCGTAACAATTTTGTTAAAAACTACTTCTTTTTTTGGGGGGGGATTTTTTTTCTCCACTGATTTTATTCTTTTTTCAGTTTAAGATTTTACACATTTTTACACATCTGTACCAAAGGAGCCATTAAATGTGACCATGAAAGTTTGAAATTATATGAAAGATTGACACTACCCAGTGTCAGAAATGTCATAAATTCAAAAAGAACGCCTGAGACCTTCTTATTAGCAACTCACTCCATCTGGGATGACTTTAGTACATCTTTCTTATTTAATGTTGCACAAGCATCATTTAATAGAAGAATAAACACCAGGAACATACAAATGACAGATATTCAATGATAGCTGACAAATAATTTACAACACTCAGAAAATAATCATATTTTGGCTTAATTCCCTCACATTTTGGCAAACATTCACTACCAGAAATATTGAATGCCTTTGTAAAAGAGCATCACAATCTTATTAGCACAACTGTTAAATAATGTTTACATCCATGAAGCTTATACAACTCATCTAGTTTGTCTTAAATAAAACATTGAGGAATGGCATTGACAAGAGTTTTTTTTAAAGCAACATTTAAATAAGCTGGAATCTTTAAAAAATAAAATGGAGACATTGAAAACAGGTTAGTCTCATATTCCTCGTAAAACATTGGCATAATTATTGAATTTCCTTATGTAAAAAGGGAAAAACACTGACGGCGACTTTTATGACATATGGTTGAGATGAAGAAGCGTGTGAGCTGCCGAGACAAAGCTGCTTCACTACAAGCTACATTAAGAACAGAGGAAACTTGACAATACACCACTGCAAACATGTTTTACCACAAACCATTTTCACAACATAAAATAGACATAGTGAACACATATTCCTTATTGATGTAGAGAATATTTCTGGTTCCATTTACAGACACAGGTTGCATTACATTTAAATTGGCACACAGAAGCAGCGATTCGGATTTGAGACAAGCAAAGTTTAAATATTTTTCAAGTAGTTCAAGCGGGTACGTTAAAACCATGACAGGGACAGAATGAGAAGTACACATAGGATAAAACACACAGTTACATATGTTCAGTGTCAGACTTTAAATACTCAGCTGTGACCCTCTGCAGACTGGAAGATGCGGAAGATCTGGTGGTTACTTGAGGTGAAAGAAGCCAGATGGTTTGGTCGGTGCAGCCATGAGCATATTGGCTTGGTTCTGGTGAATTATTCGGATCTGAAAACGTAAAACAATTTGGGTTAACAAAGCCTTTTTGTATGCGTTCATTAAAAATATGTAACTTAAACCAACAGAGTATGTTCTGCACTTTTTAGTAAAATTGCTCTAAGATTCTTGTTATTGTTCATGTGTCCTCACATGACCACAGATGTCAATGTATTTTTTTTTGGTTTTTTATGAGTGAATAAGTGTGAAGTGGAATGAAATTGATGCATGTTTTTCAATACTTGTTTTACAAATAAACATTTTTAAAAAAGGATGTTGTGTAATTGCATTTGGCCCTACGAAATCAATAACTTGTGGACCACCTTTTGCTCCAAGAACAGCTGCAAGTCTCTTGGGTTGGCACAAATAGGTACTGAACATTTTGCCAGGTCCTCTTCTCAAATTAGCTCAAGCTCAGTCAAATTGGATGGAGATCATCTCTGAACATCAATTTTTAAGACTCACAACAGGTTTTCCATTGGATTTAGATCTGGACTTTAACTAGACCATCCTAACACATGAATATATGCTTTGATCTAAACCATTCCATTGGATTATCCTGTAATTAGCTCCATCTACCATCTCATCAACTTTTATTTAAGTCATCGTGGAAAAAATGTATTCGGACAGCATATTGCTGCCTCCACTATGTTTCACTGTAGGGATGGTGTGCTCAGGCTAATATGCAATGATGGGTTTTCCACCACACCGGCCATTTTTGCATGTTGGCCAGAAAATTCACTCTTCTGACCAGAGCACATTTATTCCACGTTTGTTTTATTCCCTACATGACTTATGACAAACCTTGTGTGACGCATGACTAACAGTTTTCCTCTTAACAGATTCACCTACCTTAGCTAAGGATCTTTACAACTCCTTCAGAGGTACCATGGTTCACTTTGCTGCTACGCTGCTTAATTCTCTGTTTAGGTGGACTGGACGGCCATGTTTGGTAAGTTTGCAGTTGTGGCATGATCTTTTCCATTTTTAAGATGATAGATTGAACAGTGAAATTTTCTGTGAAATTTTCAAAGCCTGCGATACTGTTTTCTTTAAACCTCTCCGAGGCTTTTCCCTGACCGGTCTGCTGTGGTCTATATGATGCTGTTTGTTCACTAATCTCTAACAAGCCTCTAAGGCCTTCAAAGAACAGCTGGATTTATACTGGGACAAAGTTACACACATCTGGACTTATTTACCAGTTAGGTGATTTTTGAAAGCAGTGGTTCCACTGGATTTCATTTAAGGACATCAGAGTAAAGGAGTCTGAATACAAGTTCATGCCATGCTTTTTTACTTTTTAATTAAAAAAAAATAGAAAAAATGGAAATCAAGTTTTTTTTCCACTTTAAAGAGCTTCACTATTTTGTGTTGATCTATCACGTAAAATCCCAATAGAAATGATTACAGTTTGTGGTTGTTACATAAAAACTGACATATTTTTACTTTAACTAGGCACCGTTTTCCCTACTTCTCACACCTTGTTCCATTATAATTGTAATGACCAAAAGCTTCAAAACATATAATATTTGGAAATGACAAGAGACCAATTTCCCAAAATGCTTACAATGCATAAATGTTTCTATAGATAAATTAAAGTTCTTCTGGAAAAAAAACATACAGTAAATATTAGTGAACCTCGGCACCAAAGCATAAACAGAAGATATGTTTTATATATGAATCTGAACACTTATGGTTATCAAGTTATTACCACTTACCTCACAAGGAGGCTGCATCCAGGGCTCCCCATCAATCTGCATGGGCAGAGCTTTGGTAGTGCTGCAAGTGGAAATCAAAGACAGTAAGAGTTAATCATACGGTTTGACATATGAATACTTGACTAGCGAAAAAACTGAAAAACCTCCAAGGCAAAGCAGCCGAACAACCTCAGGGGTGGACGTAAAATAACAATGGATCATGTTCATTCTGATGTCTTCCATTGTTTTTAGGATGTGGGTCAGTAATAAACTGACAAGAATTCATGTAATTTTTTTCTAGAAGGTTCAAACCTGATGGTGATTTCGGAGGTCTGTGCCAGTCTGTGCCCAGCGCTCTTCAGCCCGGTGTAGATCTGACCCATCTCCAAGACTCCTTCCAGCCCCACCACCTCGAAACGTTTATCGCTTATATCTAAAAGGAAAGCAGCAAACCTCTCATATAGATTTCAAGGAGTTTGTCAGACTCCTAGAGAGCTGACCAGCTGATTAAGGAGACTCACCTTGTGTGGCTGTTTTGAGGAGTTCTCGGTCAGTGATGACTTCACTGTGCACAGCTTCTGGAGCACCATCAGTTTTCTTTGATTCACCCCAGACGTTGGAGCCTCCATGCATGCTGGGTATGTTGAGGATGGCTATACCCTCTAAGGAGATGTTGTCCAGGTTGAGAGGTTTTCCACAGCACTGTAAAACCAAGAACAAACATTTATAATTCATACATTACAACAGTCAAAAGTTTCAGAACCACTTTCTCATTTAATGGTTTTCTTTATGTTTAGGACTATTTACATTCTACATAGATTCTCACTTAAGGCAAAAAAAAAAAAAAAAAAACTGAATGAACACATATGGTATTATGTAGCAAACAAAAAAATTGTAAAATAACTAAGTTTTTTTTATTTTAGATTCCTTAAAGTAGCCGCCCTTTGCTGTAATGACTGAAATATTAACCTTTGGCCGTCTCTCACTGAAGCTCTGGGTAGTTTTTAGGACTCTTTGGAAAACCATTTCAGGTGACCACCTCATGAAGCTCATGGAGAGAACGCCGAGAGAAAAGCAATAAAAGCAGGGTGGCTATTTTGAAAAATATAAAATATGAAACTGTTAAGAGTAGTATTTCACACTTTTTGTTTACTTTATAATCCCTTGTGTGCTCATTCATAGATTTGTTGCCTTTGTTGAGAATCTACAATGTAAATAGTCATGAAAATAGAGACATATTAAGTGACAATGTGTATCTAAAACTTTTGACCTGTAGTGTACTCTAAAATAATTTAATATTCTAAAAGCTAAAACTACTATGTAAGGCCCCTTTCACAACTAGAGTCAGACCACACTTTGACATTTAATAATGACTAGAACATGTAGGATATTTTTAGAGTCTTAGAGAGGTCTTCTGGGGTGCATCTAGATTGCAGTGCACTGCCTGTAATCCTCGATGGACATCACATCCGACCAGTGCTGTGACTTAAAGTAAAAGGATATTGCTAAGCAGCTGGAACAAACAATCTCCATATCAAAATAAACTTCACTATGACCAAGTCCCATGTACACAGAGGCTGGTTTGTGCTGCCCTTCCCCTGTGGAATAGGGCTCCCAGCTTTGAAGGAGTACGCAACCCTTTATATTCTGCATATGGACTGGTTCCTGGGAGAACAAATAAGTTGTGGGGTTATTTAAGCTGCAGTTTAAATGTAAAATGTATTTGAATCAAAGTCAAAAAGAAGCCTCATTGAGGAGGAAAAAGTGTTAGCATCTGCTCAGAGGGTTTACAACATATTTTTAGTAGTTTTAGTAGAGAACTTTAGGTTTTTGAGTGTCTTTGTGGTCAGCTCACAGTGATCAGTGAAAAGTACCAGAGTCTGGATTTTGTAAACATGGCTCCTTCTTACTACACTCGCCAAATTATGCTGTGCCAGCTTCAAAATATTGAACAGGATCGCAGAGACCTGACCAGCATATACTGATACGATTTTCTAAATACTAATGGTGTTTCCTCTTTTATATTAAGGCTCAAACAGATGGGGAGGGCACAGAAACCTCTCAGATGTAAAGAAACATTTAGCAAATTTTGACGAAATGTCCTATAGAAGAGATGATATATTTGGCATTAGTGTTAAGGTAGGAGGACTGGGAACGCAACAGAGGAAAACATATTTGGTCATGATGAAACATGTATTGTGAAAACAGTCTAATTTATGTAAAAAACTTTACCGTAATACTGAGACATCCCTTCAGATTCTTGCAAGAGGCTGAGATGGACTCAGAAGTAGCAAACTCAAAATACATAAGTTTGTTCTTCATTCTTAAAAAAAATAAAAAAAATGTTGTTAATTTAAAGTTACAGTACCAGAGGTTTACATAAAATGCTCAACTTTAATGGGTCTAACGTAGATGTAATGACCAAAAACTAAATTCTTTGGCATTAGGCTGCACTGAACATATTCCCCACCATTTGTTACGTATGCAGTTCACAAGCATTGTGCAATCATCCAGAATGTGGCCAATCACAACAAACCAGATCTTAACAGAGAGGTCTATGGTCCCAAGATCTAAAACAAAATATCAGGGCCAGACCAAGTACAGGGTAGTACAGGATTGGTTAAATTGTAAATCATCCAAACACAGTATAAAAGGTGAACATGAGGGTGATTGAGGATAACACCCCTCGTCAGAAAGTCCTCACCGACTGTTGAACTTTTGTGGATGTTTCTCTCTCATGGAGTGAAAACGATGAGCAATGGAAGCATCCTGCATGCAGTTTTAAATAAATAAAATTTTAGAACAATACATTGATCTTTTTGTGCATCAATATCAGTTTGGGTTGAAGAGAGAGAGCTAGAGACAGAGATAGAGAGAGATCCATGGATAGATGTATGTGATGTCCTTACCACTCCAATGGAGAAATAGTTGTTCATGATTTCATATGGGACAGGGTCTCCTACATCCTTGGGGTTTGTTGGAGTCACTCTGATGCTCCAGCGATCCAGAGGAATCCTCTCACTTCCTTCAATCTCCTTCAGGATTTCCCTCAAGTCAGACCCGTCGTATCCTTGCAAGAGTTACGATGCGACAACTTTAATCCCCATGCCCCAGTTCCAGTATACATGCTTATCAGGGCTTTTGTTTGATTGTTTTACCTCCTCCCCAGCGCAGGCAGCGAGCCATGTCATTTCCAGTTCCAAGGGGCAGCACAGCAACTGGAGGATGCACTGAGATGTTCGCTTTGTCTGAAATCACAAGTATTTCAATATTTCTTTCAAGTGACTGCTTTTCCATTTTTCTCTCTGAAAGTTAGAGGGACGTGTAATACCAATAGCATCCAGGAGCCACCCGACTGTGCCATCTCCCCCACACACCAAGATCCTGAACTGACGTAGATTTCGAAAGAAGTGTAGCCTAAAAGAACGAAGCTTGTGTTGATAAAACGGTCATTCAAAGATGCATACACTGAACTTGCAGATCACTGGTTTACTGTACCCTCGAGTGGGACCTCCATTGGTTAAGTTGTACACCTGACGTGGGTTCAGCAGGCGATGAAACTTCCTGAGAACTCTGGGAAAATAGATATATCCATCACTTCTACACTAAGGTCTGGTGACACAGTAAAATACATGCGCAGGTACTAGGAGATAAAGTAGCAACATTTTTTAACAATAATCACATTGTGCACTGTATATAAAAACCTGTAGTGTCTATTAAACTACAGGTACACTAAAAAATTAGACTATCGTGAAAAAGTTTAATACTTCTGTTACTCATTTCAGAAAGTGTAACACATATATGCATTCATTACACTTAGTGAAATATTTCAAGCCTTTATTTCTTGTAATTTTGATGATTATGGCTTACAGAAAATTACAACAGAAAATTCTATCTCCGAAAATTAGAAAATTATAAAACAATATTGGAAATGGAATGGTGTCACGTCCTAATCAGCTAATTGACTCAAAACTCCTGCAAAGGTTTCCTGAGCCTCTAAGTCAGGAGTCTCCAACTCCAGTCCTCAAGAGCTACTAAAATCATCAGCAGGAGAATATGGGCATTTTCGTGCTCCATGTTCTGTTTAAAATACCCTTTTTTATTTATGTTATGTAATATTCAAATTTTGTGTTTTCAATTCAATTCAGTTTATTTATATAGCGCCAATTCACAACACATGTTGTCTCAAGGCACTTCCCAAAAGTCAGGTACATACATTCCAATTAATCCTAACCATTGAACAGTGCAGTCAGATTCAGTTATTTATTCAAATTGGATAAAACGTTTTTCTATCTAAGGAAACCCAGCAGATTGCATCCAGTCAGTGACTTGCAGCATTCCCTCCTCCTGGATGAGCATGTAGAGACAGTGGACAGTCACTGGCGTTGACTTTGCAGCAATCCCTCATACTGAGCATGCATGTAGCGACAGTGGAGAGGAAAAACTCCCTTTTAACAGGAAGAAACCTCCAGCAGAACCAGGCTCAGTCTGAGCGGCCATCTGCCACAACCGACTGGGGGTTTGAGAGAACAGAGCAGAGACACAAAAAGAACACAGAAGCACTGATCCAGGAGTACTTTCTATGGGAAGGAAAAGTAAATGTTAATGGATGTACTGTAGCTCCTTTAGTCGTTTCACCTAGAAAGAAAGAACAGATAAACTCTGAGCCAGTTTTCAAGGTTAGAGTCTGAAAGAGAGCACCTAGAGTTAGTCACAGTAAAAGCTCAGTCAATCGCCATATCTAGGAGAGAGAAAGGGTTAAACACTAAAAGACAGGGCCATGTGGATCATTGGTAGAGGGTGAGCATTAAGTTGTTGCCAGCAGAAGCTTGGACGATGCCCCTCTCCAGAAAGGTGTCAGAGGTAGACACAGAGTCAGGCCAGGTGTAGCTTCTAGGAAGAGAAAAGAGAGAACATAAAGTTAGAAACTGAAATAACAGCAAATTAAGCAAATTTGGAGAGTAGTGTGAGAATGTAGCGAAGAGAGTGAATGTGGTCATTATGTCCTCCAGCAGCCTAAGCCTATAGCAGCATAACTACAGAGAGATAGCTCAGGATAACCTAAGCCACTCTAACTATAAGCTTTATCAAAAAGGAAAGTTTTAAGCCAAGACTTAAAAGTAGACAGTTTGTCCATCTAGAGCCCACTGATGGCCTTTGTTATACTAAAAACCACAACGATTGGGATTCCTCTCTCTGTCAGATTGACCATAACCATTGGAAAAGAGAGGGGGTCATACAGGTAGCAGAAATGGAGGGTGTGTTTGCACCTCAACCATAACTGAGCCGGTTTAGGCTAAACCTGACTCCCCCTTACTCCATCCAACAGGGAGGGAAGAAGATGGAGGTAAAAAAAATAAGGAAGATAGCTCAGGATAAACTAAGCCACTCTAACTATAAGCTTTATCAAAAAGAAAAGTTTTAAGCCTAGCCTTAAAAGTAGACAGGGTGTCTGCCTCACGGACTAAAGCTGGGAGCTGGTTCCACAGGAGAGGAGCCTGATAACTAAAGGATCTGCCTCCTATTCTACTTCTAGAGACTCTAGGAACCACCAGTAAACCTGCAGTCTGAGAACGAAGTGCTCTGTTAGGAACATATGGACCAATCAGATCTCTGATGTATGATGGAGCTAGATCATTAAGGGCTTTATATGTGAGGAGGAGAATTTTAAATTCTATTCTGGATTTAACAGGGAGCCAATGAAGGGAAGCTAAAATAGGAGAAATATGATCTCTCTTTTTAATTTTCATTAGAACTCTTGCTGCAGCATTTTGAATCAGCTGAAGGCTTTTAACTGCATTTTGTGGACATCCTGATAGTAAAGAATTACAATAGTCCAGCCTTGAGGTAACAAATGCATGGACTAGTTTTTCAGCGTCACTCCTGGACAGGATATTTCTAATTTTGGCAATGTTCCGGAGATGAAAGAAGGAAATCCTAGAAACCTGTTTAATATGGGATTTAAATTACATGTCCTGGTAAAAAATAACACCAAAGTTTTTTACTTTATTATCGGAGGTCAATTTAATGCCATCCAGGTTAAGTGATTGACTAAGCAGTTTCTGTTTTAAAGACTCCGGTCCAAAGAGGACAACTTCTGTCTTGTCTGAATTTAGAAGCAGAAAATTTAAAGTCATCCAAGTTTTTATGTCTTCGAGACATGTTTGTAGTCTGTCTAACTGGTTGGGCTCATCAGGATTTATGGATAAGTAAAACTGAGTATCATCAGCTTAACAGTGAAAATTTACCCCATGCTGCCTGATAATTTGACCTATTGGAATCATATATATAGTGAAGAGAATTGGCCCAGGTTCTGAACCCTGTGGTACTCCACAATTAACCCTGGAGTTTAAAGATGATTTATCATTTACATGAACAAACTGGAATCTGTCAGACAGATAAGATTTAAACCAGCCTAGCGCTGTTCCCCTGATCCCTACAGCATATTCCAGCCTTTCTAAGAGAATATTATGATCGACTGTATCAAATGCAGCGCTGAGATCTAACAGGACACGTACAGACACAAGTCCATTATCTGAGGCCATAAGAATATCATTAGTGACTTTCAGCAGAGCTGTTTCAGTGCTATGATGAGCTCTGAAACCTGACTGAAACTCTTCAAACAGGTCATTGCTGTGTAAATGCTCACACATTTGATTAGCAACTATTTTCTCAAGAATTTTAGATAAGAATGGAAGATTGGATATACTGTAGGTCTGTAATTTATGTCATCTCGATCAAGCGAAGGTTTCTTAAGCAAAGGTTTAATTACAGCTAACTTAAAAGCCTGTGGTACATATCCATTTACTAAGGATAAATTAATCATATCTAAAATGGGGCTGGTAATCAGAGGGAACTCTTCCTTAAATAATTTGGTTGGGATTGGGTCTAACATACAAGTTGAAGGTTTAGATGAAGCTAATATTTCTGATAACTCAGGAAGGTCCACAGGATCAAAGCAGTCCAAACACAGATCAGGTTCTACAGTTACTTCCAATGTTGTCTCACTTGCTGAGGATGAAGTAATCATCTTCGGGACTATGTCAAAGATTTTCTTTTTAATAGAATACATTTTATTTTGGAAGAATCCCATAAAGTCATGACTGCTGAGAGCTAAGGTTATGGATGGCTCAACAGAGCTATGACTCTGTGTAAGTTTAGCAACTGTACTAAAGAGAAACCTAGGATTATTCTTGTTCACTTCTATTAATGATGAGAAATAAGCTGTTCTAGCTTGGTGAAGTGTCTTTTTATACAACAGTAGGCTATTTTTCCAGATTAAGTAGGAATCCTCTAGGTGTGTAGAGCACCATTTTCTCTCCAATTTTCTAACATTGTGCTTTAAAGTACGCAGCTCTGAATTAAACCAGGAAGCTAGCTTCCTATAAACAATTATCTTCTTTTTCAAGGGGGCTGCATTGTCTAATGCACCACGCAATGATGAAGTAACACTATGAACAAGAGAATCAATTTGTGAAGGGGAAGAAACAAAATTATTGCCCTCCACTGTGCTTTTCTGTGATAATGAGGAAATCAAAAGTGGAACAGATTCTTTAAAGATTGTTACAGCATTGTCTGATAATGATCTACTATAACGAAATTTTCTTTCAGGTGTGGAGTACTTGGTTAAATTAAACTCAAAGGTTATGAAAAAATGGTCAGACAGGACAGGGTTATGAGAAAATATTGTTATGTCTTTACACTCAATGCCATATGTCTGCACAAGGTCCAGAGAATGAAGACAAAGGTGGGTAGGTTTGTTAATGTTTTGAGCAAGCCAATTGAGCCTAAGATAGCATTAAAAGGCTATATTTAAGCTATCACTTTCAGTGTCAACATGAATGTTAAAATCCCCCACTATAATAACCGTATCTGTATTTAACACTAAATCAGATAAAAGGTCTGAAAACTGATCTAAAAATTGAGAGTAAGGGCCTGGTGGATGGTTCAAAACAACCAACAGAAGTGGTTTTGGTGCTTTGCAATTTGGATGAGGAAAACTAAGGATTAAATACTCAAAAGAGTTGTAGCTATCGATTGGTCTGGGACTAGTCAATAAATCGGACTGAAAGATGGTTGCTACTCCTCGCCCAGTATTTCGAGGAATGTGAAAATTTAAATAATTAGTAGGAGTTGACTCATTTATAGTAACATAATCCTCTTGCTGCAGCCAGGTTTCTGTGAGGCAAAATAAATCAATCTGATTATCACAAATCAGGTCACTAACTAGCAAAGTCTTTGAAGAGAGAGATCTTATATTCAGTAGGCCACATTTAATTGTTTTATTTTTCTTTTTAGTCTTGAGTTGTGTTTATTTTTATAAGATTTTCTTGATTTCCTCGTTTTAGATTATTTTTTAATCTATTCAATTTTGGCCGTGGCCGAGACACTGTCTTAATAGGGTAATGGGTGGGTAGTAGTACAGAAGCTGCAGAGAGGAGTATTAAACTACAACCCTGCTTCCTGGTCTGAACCCTGGGTTGTCAGAGGTTTGGAGAACTAATAAATTCGGCCAGATTCCTAGAAAGAAGAGCAGCTCCATCCAAAGTGGGATGCATGCCGTTTCTCCGGATCAGACCAGATTTTCCCCAAAATGTTCGCCAATTATCAATGTAGCCCACATTGTTTTCTGGACACCACCTAGACAGCCAGTGGTTGAATGACAACATGCGGCTAAATATGTCATCACTGTTCAGATCGGGGAGGGGACCAGAGAAAATTACGGAGTCCGACATTGTTTTGGCAAACTTACACACTGAAGCAACACTAACTTTGGTGACCTCCGATTGACGTAACCGGGTGTCATTACTGCCAGCGTGAATAGCAATCTTACTGTATCTACGCTTATCCTTAGCCAGCAGTTTCAGGTAGGATTTGACGTCACCCGTTCTGGCCCCTGGCAGACATTTGACTATGGTCGCTGGTGTCTCTAGTGCCACGTTTCTGACTATGGAGCTGCCAATTACCAGAGTTGGCTTCTCAGCGGGTGTGTCACTGAGCGGGGAAAATCTGTTAGAAACGCAGACGGGTTGGTGGTGACCTGTGGGCTGGGATCTAGGACTATGCTTTCTATGTACCGTCGCCCAGCTGGCCTGAGGCCCCGGCTGTGCAGGCTCTGCTGAAGGACTGCTACGGGGAGCTACCCTTGGTGTCTCCGCGCTGGCTGGTGCGTTCACACCAAACAAGGATTCTGCAAATATTTCGCCTCATTTGTGTGCTTTTGCCCGCTTGACATTCCGCGTTGCCATTTGGCAACAAGCGGCAACGCTTCGCCGCGTCATCAAATAGGAGGAGCTTCCATCTGCTGCTTGCTGGTTTCAACTGAACATGGCCGACATGGATTTCATGGATAATTACGGTGTTTTACCTGTGGAGAGCCGAAAAACGCCGCCGACGTCCCTGGGTTCACCAGATTCTTCAGGGACGGGAACAGTTCGGAGATTACCACCACCTACTCCAGGAGCTGCGTCTGGATGACGGTCGGATGACGGTCGATTTTCAGCAGTACTTCCTTCTACCCAGTTCGAAGATCTGCTGTCCCGCATTGGGAGACGAATCGGCCTCCGGGACACCAACTACCGGCACTGTACCCAGCTGCTGAACGCCTGACCATCTGTCTTCGGTGACTAAATAAATCTCAGCTTTTTAATGTCCACATCTCCTAAATATAAGATATTTGTGCCTGAACATAACCAGGCCAGGTCCTTTCTGTACTTGTCTCGGTAAAAGTAATTAGTTGAGTCATACAACTCTGGCTTGCCGCACACCGCCACTATGATCTGGTTGTCCATCTTCACTGACAACCGCTTCTTCTCCACTGCGGTCTTTCACCCTACGTCACAGCCACATCCAGTTCCTGATTGGTTGACGCGAAGAGAATTTAGGAAAAATTCTGATTTTTCAACTTTTCCATCGCTCTCGCTCCACTCGGCGCACCTTTCGCACCACGTCTTTCGTTTCCTTCGCACCGCTCCGCTCCTGTGCACACCTCTACATAGGGATAACATGTAAATCGGCTGCTCCTATCGCGGAATCCGCGTACGGTGTTAACGCACCATAGGGGCCTCGGCTATCTGCTGGTTTTTCAACAGCGTGGAGCCGGGCCTCCAATTCCGACACCCTCACCTCCAAAGCTACAAAAATGCTACATTTATTACACGTACCATTATCACTAAAGGAGGCAGAGGAGTAACTGAACATCTGACAGAGAGAGCAGGAGACTCAGAGAAACAACAGAACAGGTAGACATGGTGGAGCTAAAGCTAAGCTAGCGACCCCTTACCACTACTAGAAAAACCGTGTAAAACACGGAGACTCCCCAAACGTTAAATGCAGCAACAGAAAGTATGTGTTTTAACGTGCTTATGTATTAGAACAAGTAAGAGATATCATAGTAGAGAGAAATCAGATCAAACGAGAGAGCTTCACACACCAAAAAATCCACCGAGTGCAACAGCGAAAACAGGAAGTGATGAATACGGCTTACCCAATGCTCCTTCATTTTCTGTAAGCCATAATCATCAAAATTACAAGAAATTAAGGCTTGAAATATGAGATTCAGTTCCTGAAATGACTGAGAAAAAAAAAAAAACTGTCGTGATAATCTAATTTTTTTTAGATATACATGTATACTCATATTTTGTTTATGTTTCTCACCGTTCACCCTGCTTCCCTCCGCTTTTAGGATTTACAAATACCAGCAAAGGATGAGTATCTAAAATAGGAGCAATCTGAAAAGGACAGAACAAATAAATGTGTTTTAGATTGAATAAATAATTTCAAAACCACATTTGTTAGGATTTGTGCTAAATTTGTCATTTCATGTACAGTTTTGGTCAGCAGTTTACATACACTCTTCATTGTAATGAATGTAATGTTTTTCGTTTGGGTCTCTATTAACTGAACCATTCCTTTTTCACAGTGTACTGGTAACACAACATGCAACTTTAATGACTTCCCGACACAAGAACTGGTTGCACAAACTATTACTTGGACTTTTCACACAAGGTCACAATTACACATGCAGACTCAAATATGTACATACACCGCCACTAATATTTGGATTAATGTCCTTCACCCCCATCCCACCTTTTTTGGAGCCATCAACAAGCTTCTGAAATAATTATGGTTACATGTTTGACAACTTCTCTCCTCAGTGCATTGGACTGGTTGGTTTCCTGACATTAAACTGACTTTACAAAAGTCCATAAATTTTCAAGTCAGTTAATTTGAGCTCAGGAATACTCCATAAGCATCATGTTAGATCTCTTTAACCTTTCCAGAACCAGCATAAGTGTGTTTTTGGGATCACTGTCCTTTCGGAACATCCAGTTGTCTCTAAGTTTCAACTATTTGTTAATTTAAGGTAAGGTGGATGAACTTGGAAATAGTTCTCCTTTTTCATTATTGCATTTGTGGAGTTCACCAGTAAAAGTAGTATTGAACCAGACCTTCAGCATGATTCTGTCACCAGTAAGACAGTGATACAACAACACAGTGAACCCAAACATGCATGATAGCAGATTTTTAAACGGGTGAGGCAAGCTAACACTAAACTTACTGAATGGCACGGATCTCAACAATTAAAAGCCAAATCTGTGGCAGGAAATCTAGCAATTTTAAATGAATTCTACCAATTAACTCTGCAATTAAAGAAAATTGCTCGACTTTCTGGCCAGAGTTATGCCAGAGGTTTGTTGAAGCTTCTGTGGTTGAAGGACACCTTGCTAAGGCATGTTTATCCAAATATTAACAGAGGTGTGTGCGTTTATTTGGGCCTGAATTTAAAATATTGACTATGTGTGCATTAGAGAAAATCTACAATAAATTGAATCTTGTGCACTCAATTCTTGTTTGTAAAATTATTTAAAATTGTTGTATAAATATTACATCTTGAAAAAAGTACAGTTCAGATGAATCATTAAAAGCCTAAAATAAATAGAACATTTTGGTCCCTGACAATTTCATGCAAGTGTCTCACCAGAAACCTTATGTGAAGGATGCATAGATTTATTATTACTTCAAAACAGTTATCCACCCCAGACACATGCTTGGCATCTATTTGGCAAGAATAAAAATGTTTTTTTAAATACTCAGATATTGTATTTAGCCTACCGAAAGCAATGATATTGAGATGATAAATGCAAGGATGCTGAATAACATGCTCAGGTTTTAAAATGTAATAACATACCTGCAGGATGTGGCCATCAGGAGTGACATTCAGCAGGTTGGTATCCTCCTCCTGCAGCATTAAAAAACCATTAACTACAATGATCCTGAATTAAAACCAAAAATGTCATCAAACCATGTTTACTCAATTAACCTTTGAGACAGGATAGATGGCCCATGGTGGCAATATATGGTCTTTCAGTGGGCCACAGTCACATTTCGGTACCCCAGGCACAACACAGTCATCATGTCGCTGGGGAATAAACCAAATTTAGTTCCCAAATATGTTTCCATCCATCTTTCAGCTTTGTGTCAAAGTATCCAAAGAGCCATCCTCACCGTCTCCTGGCACCACACGCAGTGCTTCCCCGCTAAAGTTTTGATCTTCTTAAAGCACACCTGACACTTGCTAGAGTTACAGTCAGCTTTGATCCAGTCATGAGTTGCTTTCTGAAGTAAAACAGAATCATAATCACTGTATATTCCATTGCATTATTATTTTTATAATAAAACTGGTAGGTCTGGAAGTTCATGTTCTAAATTGTGGTGATTTAAAACAAACGATTTAAGATTGCAGTGTTTCATTTAAAATATCTTGGTATTTTAAAAGATTCATGATGCTATGCATTCCAACTAGGTTCCTGGGCCCTTTGGAACAGAAGCAGGTCCAAAGAATCACAGATTCACCACCATGAGGTGCTTTTCCACATATTTATTTTTTATTTCACACCAAACCCACCTGGGCTGTTTGTTGGTGAAAAGCTTATCCTTATTCTTATATGATTAACACCCAAATTCAGTTAAATTCTCAGCTGAGCTTAGCAAACTCCACAGGTTTATGTGTGTGATGGTTGGACAGAAACAGCTTTATACTGACATCATTCCCACACAACCTGCTGGCATGTAGACGGCATCTAATGGCTGACATTGAGACTTGGTGATAGGTACATGCCACTCTTTCCTGCAGTTCTTTAACGGTGAACGTTTGAGTCCTGCTAACTGTTAGAAATGTTAGTAACGTCATATTTAACCCCTATAGGAAACAGCGAGTCACGAATTACTACGAAGTTCCTAAAATTTCTGATCAGCTAACAAACTAAAAATAAATCATCTTGATCATCATCATTTATTTTAAACAGACTACAATTGTAGCCATTGTCAAAGACAAGTATTTCTCACACTGAGTAATTTTACCCACTCAAAAAAAGACTTAAAGATTCAAAATGGGATTACGCAATTTACAGTATCTAATGTTTTGTTTTTTACACGTCTTTACCAGGAGTGCCAACAAATGTACCCACGATGTACAAAACACCATTAAAGCACACTACTAATACTCCTGCATCCCAAACACAAAGGAAGCCCTGTACACCGACCACACTGTTCAGATCAGCAACATGACCGTAAAGACCTGTGTGCCATGACATCACACACTGAAAAGGAGATTGAGCAGACCATTGTGTGTCCTTATGCAGAATTAGGACATTTACCAGCTGCACAGAGCAGACTGTGCCAGCTGTAATCCGCACTTAAAAAACTGATGGGTTGCCCTGGCTGACTAATGCACTGTAATGTCCCTGTAGTTAAAGTGTTTACAGTTACTGTTATGTGACTTTCGGTTGGTAAAAGAAAAAAAGAGACGCAATAAAACTCTTAAACATATCTGTAGCTGTAATTTAATATAAAATTAAAATTTACTAATAAACTGAGGTGTTAAGCTGAAAAACTAGAATAAAACTAAACTGGTTGAAGGAAATAGAAATTAAAAGTCATGCTTTGTGTTCCTTACACCAATTTCCTGTTTGTTTTTGACAAAGGTCCGGGCACAAGGTTCAGGATTTTTGTTGGCGCACTGGTTGTGGACAGTGTAAGCACAATCTAAGAAGAAAAATATAAACAGGACAGACATAATCTGCTTTCAGAAAATGCACGGACAACATCAGCAAACCGGCGAGGTAAGAAAACCAGAAAAGAAGCTCGACTGCCCCCTGGTGGCAGCGGCGAGCTCTTACAGTTGCAGTAGAGTCCTTGCTTGCCGAGGCCGAGCAGCATGTTCTCACACACGCCGCAGTAGGTGGGTTTGTTGAAATGCTTCAGCCTCCAGATGTGCTGGCCATCCTTCTCGGTCATCTGTGGGTGAGGAAGGAAGAGGAGGATTCAAAGTTACAGAGAAAGAAAGACGCTCATGAAGCAGAACTGAGTTCTGAAATGAACTCGATTGAGTTTTTGGACTCAAGGCCACATTAAAGGGGCAGCTCAATAAATTAGAAAATTACTGAAATAAAATTTATTTGAATAATTCAATCTTAAATGTGGAGCTAATACACACACTGTAATCTTTTTTAATCTATTCATTTTAAAGACTATGCCTTACAGCTAATAAAACCCCCCAAACTCAGTTCCTCCGACAACTAGTACATTACATGAGAGCAATAAAAAAAATTAGTTTTAATACTGAAATATCGGGCTCATTACTGTGTACTGCACAGTATATGACTCCATACTTGGTCTGGGCTCCTTTTGCAGCTTAATCTACCATACTTTTTTCCTTCCAATGAACATTCTATTAATCAGCACTGTGTGAACAACCAGCCTCTGCAGCAGTGATCTTTTGTGGCTTAGCCTCCTTGTGGAGGGTCTTAATGAATGCTGGACAGCTGACAAAGCTGCAGACTCCCCCTTTGTTTGTGTAGGTCAAAACATTTCATTTCTGTCTGTAAAAATCTATTTTTTTGTGTTATTTACTCTTCAAATCTTAGGAGAACCTGAATTTGTTTACCTTTTTTTAGCTCTAAACCATAACCATCAAAATTAATAGAAATAAACGCCTGGAATATATCACTCTGGGTCTAATGTATGTCTACAAAATATGAGTTTCATTAACTTTACTGAACTATTGAAATAAATACAATTTTCTATATTTTGATTTTAATTTACAGATGCACCTGTAACAAGAGGAGGGAGGTTGTAGTAAAACTATAAAATGTTGTCTCTGCGCCATTGGTGCTCACCCTCAGTCCAAGCAGTACAAGCAAAGGTACATTGTTCAAGCCTCCCTTCACCCATTCCTCCAGAGTAACAGTCCCACTGTCGTCTACATCTATTGCACTCATCATGTCTTTGAGAACCTGTAAAAACATCATATTTTTCAATTAAAAAAAAGATATTTATAGTTTGTTTATATATTTTAAGACAAAAAAAGCATAGAAAAGGAAGTTTTACTGGTCTCAGTTCAGTCACGTCCCAGCCCAGGTAATCAGCAGCTCGCATCATCTGTGCAATTATACGGTCCACTTCCTGGAGAAGAGATGGGAGAGTTCTCGTAAAATTTGACACAATCTCATCAATCTTGATCAGTGTGCAAAAACAGATTATAATCAAGAACAACCAGAAAATCCAGTGCACTGAAAGGTTAATGTAAAAGGGCCACATTAATCGAAAAAAATACCTCAAAGCTCAACAAACGTTTGATGCACAGATTGGATTTAGATTTTCCAGTATTTTAACCGACCAATCACAAATCAGAGCCGATCAAGGGAAAACTGGACAAGTTTGATCTCTGGCTGACTGATTGACACTTTCTGTACTTATTTTAAAAAAAAAAATGTGTTGAATGTACCTGTGTGGTTGATGAACTGTGGCAAAATTTTATTTACCAGTGTTGCAAGAAGAACTCCACAAGCTTGAGTTCAACTTGAGACATCGGCGAAAATCCCGAGAGGACACAGGGGATGTGAACCACCATTCCATAAAGATGTCCCCCCCAAAAATCATTGGAATTACAAATAATTAAAAAGAATATATAGTAATGTTAAATAAAAGTACAATTCAAGCGATTTAAATTAAAAACATAAAATGTGTTTCTTAATTATTAAAAGATCATGGCCCCCCCCATTCCACAAAGTGGTTTGGTCCGCATGCCATTTCCATCGGGTGGGGCTACACCGTGTTTCAGCGACCTACAGGCTCACCTGATCAGGAAACTGCATCAATGTGTAAAAGCCAGGAAGTAATTTATCACACCACTTGTTCTACGAGCACAAGGTTGTAACATGAAAAGTGACATTTGCCCCGCTTCATCCAAAATCAGCCTCATTTTTTTAATCAGCTCCCTGGTTAAACAAATAGCCTAGCTGAAGCAGTGACAGGGGGCAGAGGAGGACACATGAAAACTAGATGAGGGGAAAGAGGGGAGGGGAGGAAATAAAGAAATTAATTATATATATATATATATATATATATATATAATAATATACTTATATATTAATTATAATTAATTGTGCCCATTTGTTTTATGTTTTGTTTTGTAGTGGTTGTGCGCTAATGACAATAACCCCTGTGTAAGTACAGGTCCTTCTCAAAATATTAGCAAATTGTGATAAAGTTCATTATTTTCTATAATGTAATGATGAAAATTTAACATTCATATATTTTAGATTCATTGCACACTAACTGAAATATTTCAGGTCTTTTATTGTCTTAATATGGATGATTGTGGCATACAGCTCATGAAAACCCAAAATTTCTATCTCACAAAATTTGCATATTTCATCCGACCAATAAAAGAAAAGTGTTTTTAATACAAAAAACATCAACCTTCAAATAATCATGTACAGTTATGCACTCAATACTTGGTCGGGAATCCTTTTGCAGAAATGACTGCTTCAATGCGGCGTGGCATGGAGGCAATCAGCCTGTGGCACTGCTGAGGTCTTATGGAGGCCCAGGATGCTTCGATAGCGGCCTTTAGCTCATCCAGAGTGTTGGGTCTTGAGTCTCTCAACGTTCTCTTCACAATATCCCACAGATTCTCTATGGGGTTCAGGTCAGGAGAGTTGGCAGGCCAATTGAGCACAGTGATACCATGGTCAGTAAACCCTTTACTAGTGGTTTTGGCACTGTGAGCAGGTGCCAGGTCGTGCTGAAAAATGAAATCTTCATCTCCATAAAACTTTTCAGCAGATGGAAGCATGAAGTGCTCCAAAATCTCCTGATAGCTAGCTGCATTGATCCTGCCCTTGATAAAACACAGTGGACCAACACCAGCAGCTGACACGGCACCCCAGACCATCACTGACTGTGGGTACTTGACACTGGACTTCTAGCATTTTGGCATTTCCTTCTCCCCAGTCTTCTTCCAGACTCTGGCACCTTGATTTCCGAATGACATGCAGAATTTGCTTTCATCCGAAAAAAGTACTTTGGACCACTGAGCAACAGTCCAGTGCTGCTTCTCTGTAGCCCAGGTCAGGCGCTTCTGCCGCTGTTTCTGGTTCAAAAGTGGCTTGACCTGGGGAATGCGGCACCTGTAGCCCATTTCCTGCACACGCCTGTGCACGGTGGCTCTGGATGTTTCTACTCCAGACTCAGTCCACTGCTTCCGCAGGTCCCCCAAGGTCTGGAATCGGCCCTTCTCCACAATCTTCCTCAGGGTCCGGTCACCTCTTCTCGTTGTGCAGCGTTTTCTGCCACACTTTTTCCTTCCCACAGACTTCCCACTGAGGTGCCTTGATACAGCACTCTGGGAACAGCCTATTCGTTCAGAAATGTATTTCTGTGTCTTACCCTCTTGCTTGAGGGTGTCAATAGTGGCCTTCTGGACAGCAGTCAGGTCTGACAGTCTTACCCATGATTGGGGTTTTGAGTGATGAACCAGGCTGGAGTTTTAAAGGCCTCAGGAATCTTTTGCAGGTGTTTAGAGTTAACTCGTTGATTCAGATGATTAGGTTCAAAGCTCGTTTAGAGACCCTTTTAATGATATGCTAATTTTGTGAGATAGGAATTTTGGGTTTTCATGAGCTGTATGCCAAAATCATCCGTATTAAGACAATAAAAGACCTGAAATATTTCAGTTAGTGTGCAATGAATCTAAAATATATGAATGTTAAATTTTCATCATGACATTATGGAAAATAATGAACTTTATCACAATATGCTAATATTTTGAGAAGGACCTGTATGTGTGTGTCCAATTGTCAGCCAACCAGGTCAGTTGAAAGAGAAAAGAAAAATTACCGACATCCAGTCATGTTTTAGTGCTCTAAAACGCCCAGGAAGTAGAAAAACCTCAGTAATTTAAAGGCATTTTGATAAAGAGCTTTTTTTTTCCATTCTTTTTTTATTAATTTATCTTGTTTTTATTAAAGCACCAAAGTCTCATTTATACTTACAGAACTGTCCAAAAGTCCATTTCCATCTTTGTCATAAAGTTTGAATGTAACTGGAACAAAACAGAAATCTGTCAGTCACTTCTATACAGTCAGTTCTAATTCATCAGTCCCATCAGCGGTGGACACTGAATAAAATGTGAAATGAACCAACACTCAAGCTTTTCCCGTGGCTGTCCTTCCTCCAGAACCGAGAAGTAACAGGATACGTCACGAAGAAAGACCCCTCCTGAAAATACAGACTCTTTGATGTAACTGGAAAACTTTGTTGCCTTACATAGATTTAAACAGTACAACTTTACTTTTAGAATAAAATGTTTCTGTAATATAGGAGAAAACGTCACAAAAAGCTTTCTAGAGCTGAAACGATTACATGAAAGAGTTCAGTACATCAATTTTTAAAATTCCTCAGGGCAAGTTATCTTCCTCAAGGCTTCGTTAAATTCAGTTCAACTATTCGGCGCACTGTGTTCCAGCCAGGTGGTTATTTGTGTTGCACAACGCTCTCACTTCCACTAATGATAGCCTAGGCTGCTGATACATGGATGCCAAGTAGGGTTAGCAGCTACGGAGGGAGATAAAAGCGCTGAGAAAACGACTAAAAGTGTCAAGTGTGTGATCACTTTAAACTTATTACAAAAATAAGACAGTGCAGTATATGTACTGCACAAATGAATTAATAAAAGCACATCCACGATGCAACACCTGAGCAGGAAACATCAACCTGCAGAATGCGCCAATTATTTGTCCGATTACTTGATTAATCATCAGAATAATTGATACTCGATTAATAAAATAATCATTAGGTGCAGCCCTGAAACTTTCTGAAGGCCAGTACAAACAATACCTGTAGCCTCATTTCTGTAACACAGTGACACAGAACCAAAAAAAATTACTAACAGGTGAGAACACTGAGAAAACTGTAGCATTCCTTTCTTTTAACTGTAGCATTCCTTTCTTTTATCATTTTAAGGAAGTGCTGAAAGACCTACTCCTACATGAACAATAACACACCTTCCTAAGTGAAAACATGTCGAATACTGTAATGAATTACCTTCTTTGGGCATGGAGCTTTTTGGAGACCCGTCTTTCTCCGCTTGTTGAAAATAACGAAATAGCTTTTGGCAGAAGTTTGGAGGGAAGTCCTCCACTTCCAAGTAGGTTTTCAGGAAGAGACAGAAGCCCTCTACACTGAGGCACTGAGCAGACACACAGGATTACATAACATTTACACTGGAACACACATTTTGTTTCACTAGGACTACAGTTCAAGGACAATTAATGAAGGTAAAAATTAAATTCAAATTTAAATCCAAAATCAGATGACCGTATTCAAGCAAACAAATAAAATTTTACAATAATACTTTACATGAATGCATGTAATTGAACCATTGCCTATCAGTTAATTTATCTCAGTAGTTAGAGATTCTCATGTATTATCAAAATAAATGATTATAAAAACGCACAAATCATGAATATCTAAATTGAACCAGATTTTCTTAAGATTTTGTTGTACACCCTAATTTGGCTTCTTTTGGTTCTGATCCCTGTTTGGTGCAAAATGACTCTTGTTAAAAATGAAAAATCTGATAGCACCAAAATAACTATTGGGGACCACTGACTAGTAGATATCTTTTGGAATCACATAAATGCATTCTCTTATAGCAGACTAGCAATAGTTAAGAAAAATTATATTAAATCATCAGTTGTGAAAAGTGAAATGAGCAAACCTGGAAAACTACCAAATGGATAAATAATCAACAGCCAGATGACCTATTAATATTTACTTGTGCTTGAAGGACGACATTAATATGACATTGAATGTTCATTTTTTGAAAGAGTTTTCTTCTAAATCAGAATTGGTGGATTTAGTCTGAGCTCTACTGCGGAGGATGACGGACGGACAGTTTTGTGATATCAGCTATATGGGCCACTGCCCAGGGTGCCATTAGAAAGAGAGTAAACAAGGACTTGATTTAAAAAAGCCTCTGTCATTTCCTTTTTGAACAAAGCTTCTATTGTTTTTATGCAAGTGCAGTCGATCAGGATATGGTGTTAAACTATGCAGCCTTTGATCTAATGACAGAACAGAGATAATTTTCTGCCTTTAGATTGGTTTGAGGGGGGTATTCATGAATGAAACGCATGGATGGATGGATGGATGGATGGATGGATTAAACAAGCATTAATTACCTCTCCAGTAGTGTACTTGGCATAACGACCACCTGGATGAAACTCCTTAATCACATCTCTGACTCTCAAACTGCTTTCTGCATGGAGATTTATGGAGATGAAAATGAAACTTAAGTAATAAACTGGGAAACAAAATTAACAAAAAAAAATGTGACCTTCTCTTCAACTCAACTGACAATAACAAATCCTACAATAACAATATTAATGTCTAATTGCAAATCCAGGTTAGACACATGGTTTGTTCTTGTTAAAACAAGTACTAGAAAGTGAGATTATTACTAAATGAGGCCATGCATAAACTGTGTGTGTATAAAACATTAACGTTAGGTTCGGGCCCTGCAATCTGAGCCAACACACATTGTCTTTGACAGATCCAGACCTGAGCACATGGTTCATGTAATTATCTATTCATCCATTATCCAGCATCATAATAGAGGCCTACAGACCCATTTCATTTCTTGCAAAGCCTTTGAGTACACAGAGTATTTTTAGCGTGGTGCAGCTTCTGTTGTTCCCCGTTAACAGGTTCCATATAATTTTACATTGGCTGTGACCCCAGAGCCACAGCTTTCTCTTCCAGTTTAATGGATTCTGCAGAGAAGGTGAATGAGAGTTAATGTGCTCACAGTTCACTCAGTCAGATGGAGTCCACGGCCGCTGTCACTTTAAACAGCATGAAAAGGTTGGACACCTATCTGATTTGGGTGTGTGGACTGGTCTTGGTCTGAGTGGACTTTGACAGTTGTTCTGCTCACGCCGCTTATCTTAGTTAGCATTTGTTGACTTTCAGAAATAGCTCTAACTGCATTTGAGTGGTTCAAAGAAACAGCTTACAGTAGTTCACAGTTTACCTTTAAAAATCCTGTTCTGAAATGTAAGTCTTTGTCTGACCTCTTATTTACAAAACATACACAACAATCCTTGCAAAAGTATTCACCCCCCCCTTCTTGAACGTTTTTACATTTGTCACATTACAACCAGAAATCTTCATGTAGTAAATTTTTTTTAATAGTAGTTAGCAAGTACTGCAAAACTGTGAGCTGAGAGGGAAATCAGATCAGATGGAAAGCATCTGAAGATATTAATTTTCGCAGGTTCTCAATTAGATTTAGGTCTGGACTTTCACTGGGCCCAATACATAGATTTGCTTTGATCCAAACTAACCTATTGTAGTTGTTCCTGTATGTTTAGGGTTGCTGTCCTGCTGGGAGGTGAACCTTCAGCCCAGTACCATGATTTCTGCAGTCTCTGACAGGGTTTTTCCTAAATGTTTCTGCATATAGCTCCACCCATGTTAAAATCAACTGACCACCTTCACTGTCCCTCCCTCAACACAGCATAACGCTCATGTTTCATTCTGGATGTGTTGCTTTTAGTCACTCATAATGTTTTTTGTTTAGGCCCAAAAAAGGTCAGTTTTTCTCTCATCTGACTAGAGCACTGTGTCTATTGAAAGACTTAAATTTGAACAGAGTTGTCATGTTGACATTCTCCCACCTGAGCAGTGGATCTCTGGAGCTCCTCCAGAGTCATCAAGTAGATTAAATAACCAACATGTAGCTTCCATTTATTAATTAGGTGACTTCTGAAAGCATTAGTAGGACTGGATTTTATTTAGGGGGTGCCTTTAGGGAAATAAATATATAAGCATGTAACATAAAATCCAATAATTACATAAAATCCTAACAACATACATTGAAGATTGTGGTTTCAATTCTACTTAATCCAAACAAGTTCAAGGGGCACTTCCTATGCAAAACAAAATTGCACCTTTTTGCAATTTTATTAACGTAGATGTTTGGTTTTTGTGATCATTGCTGGATCGATATAAATGTGAAACGAGAACTCACCTTCCATGTAATGCTGCAGCTGTATAAAGTCCACAGGAGTCAGGCCACCTTCTGTTTCATCGGCTGAGGCCATGATGATCACTGCAAGAAAAACAAGACAAAAAGAACCAGACAAGCACATGTATGAAACATTTACATGGATTTCGTTTGTCCCTGCCTGTTACAAAGGCATGTACTGGTTTGTCTCCATTCCAAGCACTAGGCATACCAGTGGTGAGTAAAACACGCCTCCTTTCAAAGATAATCTACCAGCTGAATGTGTTTTTAAGTAATATAGTCTTAATCAAACTGGATTGTACAGACTAAATATTTGTTTCCATGTGTAAAAAAACAGAGAATCCAAGAAGTTGCGCCATTCCTATAGGCTGCTCAACCCTTGCACAATTAACTAGGAGCTGCAGATAATTCAACCCCAGCAGGCTGACAAGCTGCTTGAAAAATGTAATGTCCCATTACCTTAATCGTCAACTCAAGCAGAAGATAAATCAGCAGTTAAAGCCACCCTTTGAAAGGGGACGCATCCATCAGAGAGGATTATAATGTAAAAGCAGAGTGGCTGGTAGAAGTAGGGGCTTTTAAACTCCCCGGGATAGTAAGAGTCACACAGGTGTTCAAGCAGGAAGAAAGCGGAGGCTGAACTCACCCGGGCTCTACTGAAAACTTGCCTCGGCCTGTCGGACCAAGCTGCTGCAGAAGTGCGTCAAAACCACTGTCCCGGTGGCGGATAAAGTCAGCAGGGAGCTCTGGTAACGTTTGCTAACGGTGGCTGCTTGATCCTTGTGGATAAATTTCAGCCCCAGTATTAGTGGACAGAGCCAGAGGGATTAAGAATGAACGGAGGAGGAGCTTTCAGCGACATAATTACAGATAGTGGTACCACCCCGCCCCGCGCTTGTGCCTGAAGGCGCGCAAACAAACGGACCCCACCTTTTATTTTCTTTTCTTTTTTAACTATAGCGTTAAAAAATTTAAAATCGGAGCTGGGTTCAGGCTCTCCACGTGCAGAATCTATTTGGTACCCACAAACACCAGGGGACAAATGAAATGTTTTTCAATGATTCAACCTGGACAGACAGGTTACCAAACCAGACTGAGATGATGTGCCTAATGATGCTCTAATGAACACCACCTCTGACCAGCCTGTGGAGGAAATGCAATCGCTGCTGGACCCTGGTGCAAACATGGTCAACCTGAGCAGGCCATGTGAAATTACTGTCTATTTGTATTCCGAGGTAGTTGTATGAATCCACCTGGGCAATACTGTGATTATAGATGACCAATGGTAAGTGGTCTCCCACTAACGATCATGTACTGATTTTTTTGGACATTAAAAATCAAGAAATGTGTCTCGCACCACTGGACAAAATGTTGGATCTGCTGTCTGTAGGTTATTGAATCTGGTGAATCTGAGACGAGGCAGAGAATGGCTGTATCATCAGAGAATTTAAACATGTAGTTGTTTTGTGTATTAGAGATGCAGTCATTTGTATTTACAGTGAATAGGGCAGTTGCATAAGTCTAGGGGTTCTTCAGTTGTTTAGGCACCAGGTGCACTATGCCATAGCGGGCATCATCTGTGCTTCTCATGTTTGTAGGCAATCTGAATATTGAATTATCATTGACAGACACATTTTCACCAGTTTTTTTTAAGTATTTTTTGTTGTATGACTGGAAATAAATCATTTTTTGAAACCAGTTGTGTCCAGTTAAGTTTGGATTTTTAAATTAGATTACTTATTACTGTACAGTATTACTCTACCAGAGGGCATAAAATACAGGTCCTTCTCAAAATATTAGCATATTGTGATAAAGTTCATTATTTTCCACAATGTCATGATGAAAATTTAACATTCATATATTTTAGATTCATTGCACACTAACTGAAATATTTCAGGTCTTTTATTGTCTTAATACGGATGATTTTGGCATACAGCTCATGAAAACCCAAAATTCCTATCTCACAAAATTAGCATATCATTAAAAGGGTCTCTAAACGAGCTATGAACCTAATCATCTGAATCAACGAGTTAACTCTAAACACCTGCAAAAGATTCCTGAGGCCTTTAAAACTCCCAGCCTGGTTCATCACTCAAAACCCCAATCATGGGTAAGACTGCCGACCTGACTGCTGTCCAGAAGACCACAATTGACACCCTCAAGCAAGAAGGTAAGACACAGAAATAAATTTCTGTACGAATAGGCTGTTCCCAGAGTGCTGTATCAAGGCTCCTCAGTGGGAAGTCTGTGGGAAGGAAAAAGTGTGGCAGAAAACGCTGCACAACGAGAAGAGGTGACCAGACCCTGAGGAAGATTGTGGAGAAGGGCCGATTCCAGACCTTGGGGGACCTGCGGAAGCAGTGGACTGAGTCTGGACTAGAAACATCCAGAGCCACCGTGCACAGGTGTGTGCAGGAAATGGGCTACAGGTGCCGCATTCCCCAGGTCAAGCCACTTTTGAACCAGAAACAGCGGCAGAAGCGCCTGACCTGGGCTACAGAGAAGCAGCACTGGACTGTTGCTCAGTGGTCCAAAGTACTTTTTTCGGATGAAAGCAAATTCTGCATGTCATTCGGAAATCAAGGTGCCAGAGTCTGGAGGAAGACTGGGGAGAAGGAAATGCCAAAATGCCAGAAGTCCAGTGTCAAGTACCCACAGTCAGTGATGGTCTGGGGTGCCGTGTCAGCTGCTGGTGTTGGTCCACTGTGTTTTATCAAGGGCCGGGTCAATGCAGCTAGCTATCAGGAGATTTTGGAGCACTTCATGCTTCCATCTGCTGAAAAGCTTTATGGAGATGAAGATTTCATTTTTCAGCACGACCTGGCACCTGCTCACAGTGCCAAAACCACTGGTAAATGGTTTACTGACCATGGTATCACTGTGCTCAATTGGCCTGCCAACTCTCCTGACCTGAACCCCATAGAGAATCTGTGGGATATTGTGAAGAGAACGTTGAGAGACTCAAGACCCAACACTCTGGATGAGCTAAAGGCCGCTATCGAAGCATCCTGGGCCTCCATTAAGACCTCAGCAGTGCCACAGGCTGATTGCCTCCATACCACGCCGCATTGAAGCAGTCATTTCTGCAAAAGGATTCCCGACCAAGTATTGAGTGCATAACTGTACATGATTATTTGAAGGTTGACGTTTTTTGTATTAAAAACACTTTTCTTTTATTGATGAAATATGCAAATTTTGTGAGATAGGAATTTTGGGTTTTCATGAGCTGTATGCCACAATCATCCGTATTAAGACAATAAAAGACCTGAAATATTTCAGTTAGTGTGCAATGAATCTAAAATATATGAATGTTAAATTTTCATCATTACATTATGGAAAATAATGAACTTCATCACAATATGCTAATATTTTGAGAAGGACCTGTAGGTTTAGGATTTTGAGGAAAATACCAACTTTGTTAAAGAATTAGAGCAATCAGAAATGATAAACCTGGCCTTATGGGGTTTACTAATGCAATGCCCTTATCTTAATTAATAATATAAACAATAGTTGTTTTTTTTTTATTAAAAATGCATTAACATTTTTGTTATTGTTTTACAGCTATTCACAACAGTAAAATAGACTAACATAAAAAAATAAGACCACAACAAGTGTCTTAACTGTTAAAATATTATTAATTCAATGATATTTTGTTTAAAAATGCAACCTCTTGTACAAACTTTGTTTGTCATCCTTGAAAAACTGATACATAATAAAGCTATGGGATTAGAGGTACCCAATCAGTGTTAGTTTTAGTATTTGGTCAATAAAAAAACAAACATTATTTGGTTGTCTTTATCTTGTAAAGAAAACCAAAAAAGTTTAATTAAATGTCTATTTATTAGATCACCAACAACTTAGTTCAAGAGCTTAAAAAAAGGAAAGATAAGTACTCCAAATAAGACATGAAACATATAATTAATATAAAAATAGCTAAAATAGAAATGCTGTTGTTCATATTTTAATGGCCAAGCATTTTTACATTGTTTTTACAGTTTCACAAAACTGTTTTAACCGGCTGTCATGTCTCAATATTTACCCGTAAGGAAAAGATACGATGGTTTTTAAACCTGAAGGTGAAAAAATTTAGCTGCCTTAAAAAGGAAAACAAATTGAATGAGGCACTAGGGGGCGATATATCAGGGTAGTGCAGATGATTGTACAGGTAGAAGAAGACGCGTTTAACGCAGGTGTTTACGTGTTGACGTACTCCCACTTCCTTAGTTCCCTGAAAGAGGAGCCGCCGTTTCTAATTTGACCACAAATCCCAAATTTCCTTGAAACCTCTGGTCCTTCTCTTAACATTGAACTTTAATGTTAAAGAAGCTTGACAGTTCAGCATGATCGGAGAGATTTGATATCCACAATTTTGTTGAAATCGCAAGTTTTCCCTCATTCATCGCAGGTAAAGCTAAAGCTAACAGCGCGTCATTGGACATAATTTACCAAATCATCGGCTGATCCGCAGTCAGTTTGTCCTCTGTTAACTCAGAGTTCAACAAAAGGTAGTCATGGCCACTCGGCGTCTGACCGATGCCTTCTTGTTAATGCGGAACAATGCAATCCAAAACCGGCAGATATTGGCTGAGCAAGTGAGTACATACGAGCCCCGTCTGAGTACACGTAGCAATGCTGCGGTGAGTGCTCTGCATCGTTTTGACATTTTACTGTGTGTGTTTGCATGTAGTTAGTCGCTGAGTCCTCGTAGCTAGATCTACCTGGGTAGTAGTAGATCCTGTGAGTTAAATTTGAACGGACTGTGCGCTGTCAGTGCTGATGTGGCCCCTGTTTCACCTCAGGACTGATGGATGAGAGTCCATAAGGTGAAGGAGGACTATGCGAGGGTGTTTTATTGCCCTCAGGAGCTAAATCGCAGCTAAAAACTATAACAATGACATTTGTTAAGATTACTCAGCGCTAAAGTCTGTTTTTAACACTATATTTAAGTTAGTTTTATTACTATAAAGAGTTCAAACGTGTTTACATGTGTTCCTCTGGAAGATCTGTGCTGTAGTCTAGGTCCAACTCGTTGCTATGACCTGTAATTGAATTAGACTGTAGCTGATTTCCTCTTTGACTCTAAGACGTTTTGGATTAGCACTGTTATTTTCTTGTATCGTTCATTAAGTAAAAGAACCAATACTAGGTTTAATATTCAGACTTGAAGATAAGTTTTCACACCCTTTGAACTTTTTTTACTTTTTGTCAGGGTACAACAAACTCCAAAGTATTTTCTATAATGGCCAATGTGCATACCCGTTTACTGGAGGAAAAAGTACATAAAGTGTACCTCTGTCTTTTATAGCTGCCAACAGGTTTTCTTACAAGGATTACCCTTAAACAAAGCTTCCCCTCAGCATCATGCTGCTTTTACAATGTTTGACTGGGTGCGGCGTTGTGTAATGTTTCTGCCACACTTTTTTTTTCATCTGACCTAAACACCTTCTACAATGTTTGTTGTGTCTTCTATATGGCTTGTGGCAAACTGAAAGGACCATGTCTTATTGCTTTCCTTCAAAAATTGCATTATTCTTTCCACTCTTTTATAAAGACCTGATTTTTTGAGTGTTAGACTAATCGTTTTCCTACATGAGCTCTGGATCTGTGCACCTCCTCCAGAGTAACTTTGGGTCTCTTGGCTAATGCTCTCCTTGCACAGCCTGTCAGTTCATGTCTTGGTAGGTTTGGAGTTGTGCCATACTCATCCCTTTCAGATAACGAACAAAAGATTTTCTGTGAGATACGCAAAGCTTGGGGTATTTAAAAAAAAAACTCTTTTTGAAACATCTCCACAACCTTATCCCTGCTGTGTTCCTCGATCTTTATGATGCAACTTGTTCTTTAACGTTTTCTAATAAACCTCTGAGGCCTTCAGAGAACACCCGCATTTATGTTGAGATTAAATTACACACCGTATCTGGAAAACCTTTTGTAAATAATGTACCACTACCTTCCATTTCACAATTTTGCACTGTGTTGTGGTCTATAACGTAAGATACAATACATCGAAGGTTATGGTTGTAATGTGATACCACCACTTGAAAATATTCAGGGGGTATGAATACTTTTCCGAGGCACTGTGAGAGACAAGGCACCACATGGTGTGGGGGGGGGGGGGGAAACAAAACTCCCACATAGGTGCAAAATGAGTTCAAACAACTAGAAGGATATTCAAAATTACTCAAAATTACTCAAAGACTCTTTGTGTCCCCCAGAGGAGCTCTAATAGAATTCAAACACCTTTATCTGAGATCTTTCTTTCCAAGCTTCTGTTTTTCCAAAAAGGCTAACCCCCATCATGAAAACCCATAGAGATAAAACAGACAGAGCTTTGTATCAGATTACCAGGAAGCCTAAACAGGGAATAGTTCACATTCTTTTCCTGCCTGACATGAAAACTGCATTTATTGTTGATCATCTGATGTGATGAGGTCCATTCCCAGGCCAATATAAGTCTAGAATGTTTATCCATTAAAAAATGTTTTTAGCCTATATTATAAATCCTGATGTTTATCTACTGGTTCGTGTTGAAACCTCTGCAGAACTAAAGGTAGCCAACCATTCCTCTTATTATTCCCGGAGATACTCTCTAAGCTGTAGGAAGTGTCAGGTGCAGCTAATCTCACCCTGATGTGAACATTTTAACCACATACCTGCTCAGCTGTAAACTCACACCTACTACAGAAACAGTTAAGGATCAGGGTTTCCCATCAGCAGTGAAGCAAAGTGTTTATAATCTGACGTGTCTGATCCAGGTGTTTCGATGGTATTCTAATTTTCGCTAGCTGCCTAAAATAAACACATTTGAAGGCCAAAATCATTAAAATATGTATCTAAATAAGAAGATGAACATTTAATTCACCAGTGGCGTTTACATGAGAGCGTAGAGGGTTGAACTTTAAATAAAATAGTCAAGTTTCTCCTAACAGCAACTAACACTTTGTTCTTTGAAGTTGATTGGTCATTTTTCGTTGGTGATAGTAAATTAAAATCTTTGACATATTTTCAAATTTGTTTTAATGTAACTTAAAAAATACGATGTTTAACTCCTCTTTATTGGTAACTGCTGTCTAAATTACAGTGCCTTGACCAAGTATTCATATGCTTTAAACATTTTTAACATTTTGTCACGATTTAACCATAAACATCAGTGTATTTTATTTGGATTTTATGTGACAGACCAACACTAAGCACACTGCTGAATCCATCATTTGAAAATGGGCCATGGCACAACTGGAAATACACCAAGACAAGGAGAGCATTAATTTGAGAAACCTAAGGGGAACGGCGGTAACTGTGGAGGAGCTGCAGAGATCCACAGCTCACGTGGGAAAACCCATTGTCAGGAGGACTACTGTTGTGGTCGTGTCCTTCACCAATCTGCAGTTTACCATATGCAATGTAGAAGAAACTGCAAACATGTGAAAGAAGGTTTGGTCTCATCAGTTAAGGCTGAAAATACATTTTCTGACCTTGCAAAATGCTGTTTGTGGTGAATGTTAAACACTGCGGAATGAAAGCTGGTGGTGGCAGCATCATGCTGGGGGCATGTAGGAAGATGGATGGGGTTAAAGGCATGGTAATCCTGGAAGAAAACCTGTTTGAGGCTGCAGAAGAGTTGAGACTGGGGCCGAGGTTCACCCTAAAGCAGGATAACACTAAACATACAGCCAGAGCTACAATGGAATGGTTTACATACACGTATTCTCATATGTTGGAGTGGCCCAGTCAAAGTCCAGACTTAAATCCAATTCAAAATCTGTAGCAAGAATTGAAAATAGTTGTTAACTGCCACTCTCCATTCTGTCTGAGCTTGAGCTATTTTGCAAAGAAGAATGGACAATAATCTGTAGACGAGAAAAACTGAAAAAGACTTGCAGCTGTAACTGCAGTTAAAGATGGTTCTGCAGAGAATTAAGTCAGGGGGGTTAAATACAAATGCTTACTGCAGTTTTTGGGGAAAAAATGTTTTGAGGAATAGAAAACCGAGTATTTTTCTTACCGATAGAATTATGTTGTATAATATGTTTGTTGTTGTAATATGGTAAAATTATACAATGTAAAAAAGTAAGAATACTTTTTCAAGGTGTATGTGATTTATTTATTTATTTTTTCTTACTTGCTGTATGGGGGGCTCGTCGTTATCTTACATGAATCTGGTGATTTATTTCTGATATGCGTAACAAACATTTGTACATTGTAAGGAACTAATATAAGCTGCTAGAGCTAATAATGCAAATATATTACTGACCGTAGACAGAAAACCTTTTCTTTGGTATTTGGTGTTTTATTTCCTGAGGTTTCAGTCTTTTACATCTGCCTTTCTCTCTTTTTGCTTATCTTTGCTGGATGGAAACGCTCTGCTCTGCTATCTGACAAATGCATTAGGAGCTTGATGAGGTACTGTTGTTTTCCTTCATCGTAGAGTTAAGTAAATAGTGGTGGAAATCTAAAATAGAGCGCCATCACAATCATCCCACTGTTATGTTGTTATAAGAAACATTTTCATATAATTATGCCCGTTTTTTCCCAGTTGGCTGATGACCGAATGGCTCTGGTCTCTGGGATCAGTCTGGATCCAGAAGCTGCTATCGGGGTCACAAAGAAGCTTCCTCCCAAATGGATAGATGGTGTTGACGAGGTAAATCAGATCATTAGCTGAAGATGCAGTGAGTGAATCGACATTCAATTTTGGACAAGTCTTCAAAAATGAAACACGCAGTATTAATGTTTTTTTGGCTGCTGATCTATCAGATCCAGTACGAAATCACACGGATTCGGCAGAAGATGAAGGACCTGGCCTTGCTTCACGACAAGCACATGAACCGTCCCACCCTGGATGACAGCAGCGAGGAAGAGCACGCTATAGAGATCACAACTCAGGAGATTACACAGGTGCATTCAGTAACTGATGTTGCCATAAGATCAAAATGGGTCTTTTTATCTGGTTCCGACGCTGTTTGGAATTGCTTTGCTGGGAACTATTAGATGACCATACACACATTTATTAGTATTCAAATGAGACTCCGTAGTTTATGCCTCCTATAACTTGATGAGATCCTTTTCTCCCGTGAGGCGATCTCAGTTTGGCTGCCTCTCCTATCTTCTGTGTTTGTCAGAAATTCCTCCAGAAATTCCCTTGTAACTAAACATGCACCAATCAGGCTTTCCGATGCTGTTTTTAGCTCTTCTGGGGTCTGATCCGCAAATTGACGAATCTCAATAAAATTATAACAGTATTCCCATTTATGCATTAAAACATTTGATGCACCATTTTCCAATTTGTTCTCAGAAACTGTATTAAAGCCCCTCTTGTTGATGCATTATAGACTGGAAATGACGAGAGTTATTGGTTTTGATGCAGTTATTAAATAGTACTCATACACAAAATATTGAAAATGTATATTTTCTACAGTATGACTTTATGCGATATCATTATGGCAAGGGTACCATGCATTCAGGCTCTCTATGCCAGTAATATGTTTTGATGCTTGCTTAATGCAGCAGAAAATGTATTGGGTTGTCGTTAAGATTTTCCAGTGGATTAAAAAAAATATTTACAATACGTTGTTTCTTTGCCAAAACAGCAGCGTTTCCCAGATGCAACTTTTTCAATAAAACCATGTTGTTGGATTGTAAATAATCACTGTCTTCCAGTAGCTGTAAAGACCACCCTGTATCCGGGGCACTACATATACAATAAACACACGACTTGTTTGCTGCTCGTCATTTCGTCATCACGACATTCTTGCATTTTGCATGTTTTCCTGATAATCTGTAGAACTAATAAGTAGAAGAAAAAAAAATCAGATTTTTCTGTATTTAATCTGGTTATCGCTGAGCGAGGAAAAATTGGCTGATTCTGATCTCTCGCCACTAGGGATGGGCAACATGTACTTAAAAGGTTATCTAGAAATTTTTTCAGATAACAATGAAAGTGATGATAAAAAAGTGTTTAAAAATCCTTTGCAGTTTTTTCCTGGCAATAGATTTTATGGCTGAGATTACTCGGCACCAAGACCCACGAACAGAATTACCGGTCCTGAAAAAACAAACAAAATCAAGAAAGAGCAATGTACCCATTACTGAATAGGCTACTTCAGGACACCAGCTACGTTAAGTAGTGCTCACAATCATGAACCAAAAGTGGAGGGAAAAAAAAGCAACAGACCCAACAATACTTGTACTTTTGGAGGCATGTAAGCATAATCATGTAGTTTATCATTGTCATAATAAATCAAAAAATAAAAACAGTAAAAGATATTTATTTAGTGTAGCATCTCGCTGCGGCTTTATACGAGCTTGAGTATTTATCTGGCATTGTATGCTTGGTTTTATTTCCTATTTTGTCTATTTAGCTGTGATTTTCAACCTAAATTTCGTTAGCCTAAGTCATATTTGCCAAAATATGACTTGAAGTATGTTGAATGGAGGAAAGTGACTGAACAATTGCAGCTAAATTTGACTTAAAAGTATTATGCAGAAATATGAACATACATAATTCTCCCCTTTACATTTTTTAGTTCTTTGCAATTTGAAAATCATTGCTGGTTGACATGTTGCTTTGACTGGTCTTATCTGACTTTTATTAAAGGAGCAAGATGTCAGTATATTTGTAATTATTCAGCTTTGTAAAAGTAAAAATTAGTTTATTTTTATTTATTATACATTTGTTTGTGTAATTTTCATTTATTTCCTTTATTTCTACTTTTATAAAACTATCATTATGTTGTTGAACGGTAGCGAAAAACTCCGAGATATTAATAAAACAGAAATGCTTTTAAATCATTGACTTAAAACTGAACATGACCATAATTTGTATTAAATAACAGGCTAAAAATGTGAAATAAAAACCAGGCAGTTTCTAGTTGGATTGGTTCTTAGGTGACAGCTCTTAACCTTGTCCTCTGCTCAGATGTTCCACCGATGCCAGCGAGCTGTGACGGGCCTGCAGTCTCGCCGGGGCCACTGCACCGCGCAGGAGGAGAAGCTGTTGGTGAACGTGGTGTCGTCCCTCGCACAGAGCCTGCAGGACCTGTCCATCAACTTCAGGCACACGCAGTCCAGCTATTTAAAACGTAAGAACTGATGTTGGGGGGTTGAAAAAAGTTTTTATTCTCCTCAAGCTGTTTATAGCTCCATCTTAGATTGTGTTTCTTTCATTTTGCTGTTTTTAATCATGTACATGTTTCTGTACCAGGTATAAAGAATCGGGAGGAGCGATCGAAGCACTTTTTTGACTCTGGGCCTTTAATGGAAGAGGATGAAGATTTAGCTTTGTATGACAAGGTGACAGGCTTTTGTTCAGATGAACTGAGTGAGATTAGACAGCATTGCTGCTCAGATATAAAAGTTGTTTCCTAAGGTTTTCTGTGTTTATTTGTAACGGTGTGTTTTAATCTTGAATTCACAGGGGTTCACAGATGATCAGTTAATGCTGGTGGAGCAGAACACAGTTTTAGTGGAGGAACGGGAGAGAGAGATCCGACAAATAGTGCAGTCCATCTCGGATCTGAATGAGATTTTCCGAGACTTGGCAGGAATGGTGGTGGAGCAGGTACGTAAAAGGAGAAGAGTTAATAATATTTTTAAATAGTTACAAATATTAGGTTTATATGTACAAAATAATGTGCAACTCAAGCAGTTTGTAATTTTCCTTGTTCTGATAAAAACATTTGTTTTTCTCTAAGGGAACTGTTCTGGACAGAATTGACTTCAATGTGGAGCAGGCCTGTGTAAAAACAGAAGATGGCATGAAACAGTTACAAAAAGTAAATAGAATAAGCTCTTTTCTGTATGTCTTAATATTCTGACTGCAATCAGTGTTTTCAGGACTGCCTTATAGATTTTGGTCTTTAATGATGCATCTAAACCATTTTTTCTAACTTTAATAACAATAAAACAAACAACTTAAATGGTTATATCCAACAGATGGCTTAGGACGTTTGAATTTATGGTGGATAAATGTCGCTTCACAAGCTGCAGAAAAATTGGATACAAATAGTTTCCTTCCACCTGCTTTGATCGGTAATCAGAGAAGATCCATAATGAAATAGATCAATTTCACCATTTTCATCCTGCAAATGCATGATCCAAAAGTATGCACTTTTACACTTTTTTTTTAGTTTAATAAAATTTAGGGAGGCATGTTTTCATGCATAAATAATCCATGGTTTGCTTTTCGATTCAAAAACACTGTCTCTGTCAAAAAGCTTGCTGCACACTTGTTTCTCGTGTGTTATAGTCCTTTGGATAAAAGAGGGAATTGGTCAAAACCATAATCTGCTGATAAGAGCTAAAGGAAAAACCAGAAACTATAACGTTGAAGAAAAGCTCGATTGTTAAGAGAAACCAAGCTTCTCACTGGACAGTTGACCAGTTTGGGTGGCAGAATTGATGGAGCTCATTTAAATTGGTCGCTTTCACAGTATGGGTCTGATTTATTTATTCATTTCTTTAAGCACAGTCCATACATTTTCAATAGAGCAGGGGTGGTCAACTTGTACTCAAGAGCCTGTTTCCTGTATGTTTTAGATGTTCCACTGGCACAAAGCCTCTGCAGAACTTGAAGACATTCTTAGGACATAATTCAGTCTTTAATGCATCTGGTTTGGGGCAGGGACACATCTAAAACAGACAGGCCTGGTTTATCCATTCCCAAAACATATTTGGAGGTGTTCTTGTGTGCAAGGCACAACTATCTAGCTGTTGATTTGAAATGAAGTTAAACAATCAAGAGGTATTCTTCCTTCTTAATTTTTCTACCCACGTTGTGGATTGCACCCCCCAGGAAGTAAAACTGTCCCTTACCATGATGCTGCCACCCCCATACTTGACAGTGTGTACACTGACCTCACCTTGACTTTGTTCGCCCTTTGAGATGAACCACATATGTGCACCTTTTAGTTAGTCAAAGTGCATTTTATGTTTTTGTTTCACAGGAAAATAAAAAGTGCTGTTAGTGCTGATAAAACTTTGCCAGCTCTGACAGAAACAATTTGTCTGTAATTTCTTGTTGAACGTGTTAAAACGGCAACAGCAGGATGGTTTGTGTTCATGTTTGTTTTCAGCTGCAGTAGATTAATTGTGAGCCGACCAATGAGATTAAAATGGAACAAAGCCCCAACGCAAAGACAAGTGATCAGCTGAACCCAAACATGGTTCTCATTTCTCTTAAGATTAAAAGTTTACACTGTAAGGAAGCAGATTTGGGGGAAAAGTTGGTTGTGTTTTATGAGTAAGATCATCAGAGTGCTCTAACCTGCTGTTGGAGCTTAGTGGAAATGACTTTAATAGTTTAGGAACTTTGATAATTTAAGTGTTAAATGTCAATATATAATCTTTCAGTATTTAAATTTTCAAAGATACCAGAATAACAATCAGGAACTGAAGGCAGACCTAGAACATGTGATTTTCATTTGTTAATTACCCTCAGGATCTGACTTCTCATGATGAATTTTTCTTGATTAATTGAACTGATGTTTGTTCCTCTTTTCATTGCAGGCGGAGCAGTATCAGAAGAAAAACAGGAAGATGCTGGTCATTTTGATCCTTTTTGTCATAGTCCTTGTTCTAATTATTATTCTTTTTGGAACAAAGTTCAAATGAATCATTCCTCTGGCTTTGTGTCTGTCTGTTTGAGTGTTTGTTGTGTATATGTTTGGACTTGGACTCTTCTCGATTTGGCTTGAAACCATCAAGTAGAATTCAACATCCCTCCAAGTGCATTTGGAGCGGTTTGGTTTTCCAGCTGCTGTTGAATGAAAGAAGCCATCTTCAGTCTGGTTAAGCATGAAGCCCCGTCCATGCAGACATATCTGTGTCTTAACGAAAGGAAAACCCCTTTTGTTGTTGAAGTACCCATGTTAAACTGCTAAAGTGGAGCCTTTTCTGCTGAAACTCGAAGCACAGATTGTGATGAAGATCAGTGACTTCTGCCTAAAATTATTCAGACATTCAGTTTCTGCGGGGGACCAGAAGGAAGTCAAAAACAACACATTAGGTGTAATAACAAATACATTTTCAGATCTGCCTTATATTTACATCTCAGTATTTGACCTCTTAGAAATGTAAAAAATTGTATTTGGGTTGATTAGAAACGCTTTTTAGTACCAAAAATATTCTTGTGGTTTATTAGCCACCTACTTTATTGAAGTGGCTCCACTTTAACATGGCTTTTAGTCTTCTTTCACACTCGCTACACTTGGAATGAAGTGCTCATTGTAAAAACACTGGTTTTTATATTCCATTGGCCATGCATAAAGTGCTACCTTTTTAAACTCTTGCAGTTTGCACATATTGAGGCCTGGGGGGTGTGTTATGGAGGTTATACTACTGTTGCTTGTATGATATAAAGAATTATTTATTTTCTGATACCTTCAAATAATCCAGAGGTGTTTCCTGTAGATTTACTGTACACCGAGTAGAGTATGTTTAAAATAAACCCACTCCACTGAACTGAAAACTGTGATGTTGTCCAACGCAGGCAGTCGTTTGGAGATGGCCTTACGATTATGATTTTTATTATTGTTGGTTTCAGTTTGGACACTTTATTTGGGTGTGTTGCAAAAACTTATGTTGTTTTCTCTTTGAAAGACTGAGAAACTTAAATGATAGAGAGCTTTATAATCTGTATTTAACGCTACACTTCACACAACTGTCTAGTCATCTGTGTCGTCGTTGTGGAGTTTTGTTTGTGATGGACAAAATGGTATTTGTGGTACTACATGTATGTTTTTGTTTTTGAAGTGAAACAGTTGAGGAGAACACTTTTTTTTGTTTGTTTTGTTTTTTTAAGAAAAAAGCTGAAATGTGTTCTGTGTGTTCTGAACGGCAGCATTGCAACAGGATGTGAACACAAGGAACCAATAATCACAAAGTGGATATTAAAGACAGCAAAAATACAACAGTTACCAGTATATTTAATCGGTTAAGGTTCAGTTTATCATGGTTACATGAAGTTTATTTGCTTTTTAATTATTGGTGACTTTCTACAGGAAAACGTCTACGGCTCCATAAAGGGAAACTCTGCAGACGCTTGAAACGTGTAGCTCTGGGGATTCGAGTTTATAACCTTTAGAGAATATTTGGTGCCGATCTCCAGACAGTAACTTTCTGAACCATTAACCAATTCAGGAAACCTTTAACCAATGTTCAAAGATGGTCACATCTTACAAGCTTTCAAACCTTTAAGGAACTTTAAGGGTACATTTCCTTAAAATCACATTGTAGTCATAATTATGAGATACTATCATTATTATGAAATAGCTAAGTCATAATTATGATACAAAAGTGTTTTTTTGTTGTTTTTTTTTACATCAGTGGTGGAAATGGGCTTATAGGGTAGTAACCACTTCAGGGACTATTTTATTGTCATTTTTAAAATGTTGCACTGTGAGTGCTGCAACTACCTATCAGGGAATTTTAGGGAACAAAAGTAAATTTGTGAAAGCTGCAACCGACCATAGTGGTACCTTTTTAAGGGACGTTCCCTAAATGTCACATTATGAAAGTTTTAACCACCTTTCAGGGAACCTTAAGGAACAGTTCCTATAAAAGTTGCAACGTAGCTTCATTAAACCTTTCTGGGCGAAAAACTGAATTAAAAATCAAGGCTTTACATTTTACTAAAGCTGGATTATGTTCATAATTCGTGTTTTTTCTTACCCGGAAACGAAAGGGGCATTTGATTCCTTTCAAAGTAAAAGCTGAAAGTTATTTTGCTTGTTGCATCACCTCCTTATGAGTGAACACCAAAGGAAGGTAAATACATTCAACATTGAAATATGAATAAACTCCCTCTTTTTACAATAAATGTGTAAAATCATTGCAGACCACCGCACTAGCTAGCTTGACCTGGAAGAAGTGTCACCTTTTGACTCTTAAAAATAAAATCGCAGTTTATCAAGCTTAAATCATGATTTATGCTGAGGATGAAGACGACGACCCGTTCCCTGTCGATGAAGACTGCCTGTTCACCGAGACGTTTTCCCAGGAGGTTGTGTACACGCTGATGGGTGAGGAGCTCCGGATAAAACAGCTCTTCGGGGCCAACCTCGGCGTGGCTGCTCCGGTCTGGGAAGCTGTAAGAGCGGATGCTGTAACTTTTTGTATCACGGTTAGGGTTGTTGTGTGATAATGTGTGTGTGCACAGGCGTTGCATCTATGCCGTTACTTGGAGGACCAGTCAGTGGAGCTGAGAGGAAGGCGCATCATAGAGCTGGGAGCAGGGACTGGGGTGGTCGGTATTTTGGCTGCTCGTCTGGGTAAGTTGGAGTTCATTCATTCATGCGTTCATGCATTACTTAGTTATTGCATGCATTAATTCATTATTTCATCGATTCACTAGTTTATTCATACACATATTTATTCATTCGTTCGTTTATTTATGAATGCATTCATTCGTTTAATGATTTCATTCATGCATGCATGCATTCATTAATTAATTTATGCATTCGTCTCATTAATTATTTAATTCATGTATGCATTCAATCATTCATTTATTTATTTATGCATTCATTTATTCGTTTCATTAATTATGTCATTCATTCATGCATTCATTCATCCATTAATTTCATTAATTATGTTGTTCATGCATGCATTCATTCATTCATGTCAGCATTTATCAATCATTAAATACAAAGCGCCTTCAAGATTCGTCTCATTACGAAATTCATCTACAAAAATAAAATTGCATGTTTTATATATTCAGATGTACTTAACTCTCATGCATGAAATATGATAACCTCACTCAGATTTTAGACATATAAAAATGAAATTCACATTTTTAAACACATTCTGTGTGAATAGTTTGTCTCCTTTCTTCACAGATAGACAAGCATTTAGATTTTAAATATGAATTTGGAAAATTAATACCTCATATTTTTCATACTTTCTAATATATTTTTTGTGTAATGATGAGAAACTAAACTTTTTCCTGATTTGTTGCCTTTTACCCACATGCTGCTCTGCCTTCTCTCCTTCAGCTCTTCACCTTGACTTCTAATCAAAATATGTAGTTTAACTATGAGCATTTCTACAGAAACAACACAAGTAATGTTCATAGCATTGGACAAAGGGGAACTGAGTTTTCATCGAACTGCGTGATATACAACCTAATTACAGCAACCTGTGAGTACTACTAAGGGACATGAAATAGGCCCACCTATTGAAGCAGATTCTTTTTGAGCTTCTTAGATATTTTTTGTCTTGGAGGTCTTTCAGGTGGCTAATCCTTGCTTTCCTCATCTTGAGCTGCTTAAGGAGCGTCAGCATCCTCAGCTCCACTGCTGCCACATCTACTGTATCCTATTCCTTTCTTTTTGGAGAAACATTCTTGTCACCAGATTATAATCATTTGAACTTAGACATCAGCTCCACAACCTTCCCTGCTGGTCTTTTTTCCATGTAACACACTTTAGACACTAAATGTAACTGACACAGGTGAAAAAACCTGCAAAAAAATAACTTTTTTTGCTTTTTTGTTACTGCTGATTTTAAAGGTAGGAATTGCCAGTTAAAACAAAGCCGGTGATGCATGGCATCGGTTTTAATTAAGAGATGATTGGCTGCCGTTTCCTTCTCATAAAATTGAAAACTTCAACATTTTCACAGTTATATTTGTCCTTAGTTGTTAATGGTCTCATAATATATATGAGCTTGCTAGATATTCATGTGTTTCTCTGCATTTCCAGCTGACCCTCGGGCCATGTGGGTTTGAAGAATTTCTTTTGGAAACCAGCACTGACTGCCCAGTAAGTGGCAGTGTACTACAGTAGAGTCCATCTAAGAAATAAACTAGGGCTGGCTGACTTTAGGAAAACATGACTTTGAGAAATTATAGTTGAATGTTGCAATAACGATATCAGTTAAGGTCATCACACTTTAGCCACCTATTGAACCACCTCTACTTTCTTTTTTTGTTTTCTTCTCTCTTTTTACAATGAAATTCCATCTTGGAGGCCAAATATATTATTGGCAAGCAGAGTTTTAATGCATGGCACCAGAAATGTAACAAGGTACAAAATATTGCATCCAGGCAGTCCTTTGCAATTCCAATGTTTCACACATTGATGCTGCGCTGTTCTATTCATTTTGCATCTATAAAATTAACTAGACACCTACACGTACAAGAAAACAGCTTTTCTAAACCAATCTGCTGTAGTGGCCACAATGCATAAAATGATTAAAATTAAAATGGTAAGACAGGTCAAATAAGATTTAAAAAAAATCAAAATAAGCCATAATAAAAAGTGCAATTTTAAAAACCCAACTGCAATCCAAAGCCTGTGTTTAAAAACCAAAAGGCAGAGCAAGCAAAGGAAATATTAAACCACTGGAAGTACCTTAAATAACCAGGCTTATAACATTACTTATAATCCTTAGTAAAAAAGAGCTCATTTAAAAAGTAGCATGTCTACTCAAAATGATTGGCTATATACATATATCTAAAATAGAATCATGGAGAAGATTTATTTGGAAAAAAGATTCTTCATATCTCATCAATAAAAACTGGGATATTGACAAAGACAATGGACTAGCAAATTTTCAGTTCTGTTCCACATCTTCTAGGACTCACTGCAACAGTCCCCATACTGGAAAGAGATGGCCACTAAAATCAACTTGATGTTGGATCCTAAATTATCCTTTGATTGCCTCGACATTCTTCCATATGGACTCACTCCACATGAAAGGAAAATATTTACTACAAACTGTTGGCAGGTAGCAAAAAACTATTAACCAGACGTGCTATATCTAAGCTTCAATAGTTGGGCTAATTTCACATTGTACTATACCGGAAATTAACGATAGAAAGATGAAGTTATTAGTTAAACTGGAATTTGTTTCCGAGTTAGAGATGACTGTCCTCTCTGTCTGTGTGACAGAGATCCTATCTTACTCTTCATTACTTTTATATTATATTATCTTTTGAATTTGCGCTAACCACATACAGACATAAAACTGATCTTATTAGGGATCAGTTGAAACATAAATAGGAATTTATGTTGGCTGTATGTGAAAAACATACAATATGAAAGTTTTATTTATTCTCTCAATCAAATCTTGATTTTCTGTTTAACCTAGATGACAGCGTTGTTTGTATGTCTGTCATCTTCATTTATGTTACTGTGAAAACAGAACAGAAAAGGAACGGTCTGTTTGACTGTCTAATCGAACTGATCGAACACGACCAGCACCTCAGTTCTTCCAGGAACTCAATTACAGGCATAAAACCCTTTTTATTTGCTCCATACACTCATCAGTCTGTTATTTCTTCAGCATCTTCTGTGTTTCACAACCTAAACGACAATAAAGAATTAAGACATGTTCTCAGAGCTTCTATTTTTATGTAATATGACGTATCGTCTTTCAGGTGCAGAGGTGACCCTTACAGACCTCCCTCTGGTTCTCCCACAGCTTCAGGGAAACGTCTTTGCTAACATCCCCCCCAACGGCTGGCTTTCTGCCCGTCCCGTTGTGCTCCCTCTGTGCTGGGGGGAGGACCACCTAACCTTCCCCTCTGACTGGGATCTGGTGCTCTGTGCGGACATCGTCTACCTCCCAGAGACATACCCTCTGCTGGTGGAGACACTGGCTCATTTGTGCAAAAACGGAGCCGTGGCGTATCTCTCATCCAAAATGCGCAGAGAGCACCAGACCCAGAGTTTCTACGAGGACCAGCTACCAAGCAGATTTAACGTGGAGCTTGTGCAACGTGATGACTATCAAAATAATAATATCTACAGGGCGTCTAAAAGAGCCGAGGAGTAACAGAAAGGACAGCTTGATAAGTGACCGAATGGAGAGCAATGATTTAATTTATAAATGGGTTTATGCTGGATATTTAAAGAAGGCACTTGTTACAGCAAACCGTATTGTTTTAATGTGTTTGTAAGTGCAATTAAACTTTAAACATACATAGTGCAGCTTTTTCTTTAACTAATGCATTAATGTTCAGTATTACCATGTTTTTACCAGATTTTATTAATGATTCTTCTGGGAGAGAAATAAATCAAAGAGACCTGCCTTATGAGGATGCCTCATTTGAAACATGCTTAAACTCAGTAGTGACTTTACCGTGCAGTGAAATTGTTGTACTTATTGACTTTCCTGTTAAGTTGTGTAAAAAGCCCTAAAAGAAATGCAGCTTTTAATGCAGTTGCATAATTTTGCGCTGAAATTCTTCCAGCTTTTTATTTGAGCATATAAATTCAGAGTGTCAGGAAGTAGTTGCTTTTAACAAAATCCCCAGTGGAGCATTTATTTGTACTTATTATACAATGAAGTGTTTTCCTATTATATTTACCAAGGTTGAAGCATACAGAGGTGGGATCTTGAACCCTTTATCTTCACACAGTCTCTCTCCAAGTCTTCTCTTCAGCTCATCTCCAACAGGTTTCCTATAAGATGCAGGCCTGGAGACCGACATGTTTCTAGTAATTATCTTGCTAAAAGATCTGATGATGACCTATTTTCTTTCTAATACAGGTCCTTCTCAAAATATTAGCATATTGTGATAAAGTTTATTATTTTCCATAAAGTCATGATGAAAATTTAACATTCATATATTTTAGATTCATTGCACACTAACTGAAATATTTCAGGTCTTTTATTGTCTTAATACGGATGATTTTGGCATACAGTTCATGAAAACCCAAAATTCCTATCTCACAAAATTAGCATATTTCATCCGACCAATAAAAGAAAAGTGTTTTTAATACAAAAAACGTCAACCTTCAAATAATCATGTACAGTTATGCACTCAATACTTGGTCGGGAATCCTTTGGCAGAAATGACTGCTTCAATGCGGCGTGGCATGGAGGCAATCAGCCTGTGGCACTGCTGAGGTCTTATGGAGGCCCAGGATGCTTCGATAGCGGCCTTTAGCTCATCCAGAGTGTTGGGTCTTGAGTCTCTCAACGTTCTCTTCACAATATCCCACAGATTCTCTATGGGGTTCAGGTCAGGAGAGTTGGCAGGCCAATTGAGCACACTGATACCATGGCCAGTAAACCATTTACCAGTGGTTTTGGCACTGTGAGCAGGTGCCAGGTTGTGCTGAAAAGTGAAATCTTCATCTCCATAAAGCTTTTCAGCAGATGGAAGCATGAAGTGCTCCAAAATCTCCTGATAGCTAGCTGCATTGACCCTGTCCTTGATAAAACACAGTGGACCAACACCAGCAGCTGACACGGCACCCCAGACCATCACTGACTGTGGGTACTTGACACTGGACTTCTGGCATTTTGGCATTTCCTTCTCCCCAGTGTTCCTCCAGACTCTGGCACCTTGATTTCCAAATGACATGCAGAATTTGCTTTCATCTAAAAAAAGTACTTTGGACCACTGAGCAACAGTCCAGTGCTGCTTCTCTGTAGCCCAGGTCAGGCGCTTCTGCCGCTGTTTCTGGTTCAAAAGTGGCTTGACCTGGGGAATGCGGCACCTGTAGCCCATTTCCTGCACATGCCTGTGCACGGTGGCTCTGGATGTTTCTACTGCAGACTCAGTCCACTGCTTCTCCACAATCTTCCTCAGGGTCCGGTCACCTCTTCTCGTTGTGCAGCGTTTTCTGCCACACTTTTTTCTTCCCACAGACTTCCCACTGAGGTGCCTTGATACAGCACTCTGGGAACAGCCTATTCGTTCAGAAATGTCTTTCTGTGTCTTACCCTCTTGCTTGAGGGTGTCAATAGTGGCCTTCTGGACAGCAGTCAGGTCGGCAGTCTTACCCATGATTGGGGTTTTGAGTGATGAACCAGGCTGGGAGTTTTAAAGGCCTCAGGTATCTTTTGCAGGTGTTTAGAGTTAACTCGTTGATTCAGATGATTAGGTTCATAGCTCGTTTAGAGACCCTTTTAATGATATGCTAATTTTGTGAGATAGGAATTTTGGGTTTTCATGAGCTGTATGCCAAAACCATCCGTATTAAGACAATAAAAGACCTGAAATATTTCAGTTAGTGTGCAATGAATCTAAAATATATGAATGTTAAATTTTCATCATGACATTATGGAAAATAATGAACTTTATCACAATATGCTAATATTTTGAGAAGGACCTGTATATGTCAAGTATTTCCAGGTATTTCAGAGAGTTATATTGTCACATACTCTAAACAAGGTTTTCCTGTGTTTTTCAAAGACAAACAGCCCACAGTATTAAAGATCCTCCACTGTACCTAACAGTTGGTATGTGGTGCTTTTCTTCATAAGTCACTCTTTGCTTCAGGTCAAACCCACCTGTAATATTTCTTGCTGAAAATATTACTTTTAGTGTTATGAGATCAAAGCACACTGCTGCAGTAGAGATTGCTTATTTGCTTATGCGTTTGGCTATAGGCGGTTCTAGGGAGGGGCCAACTGGTCCAGGCCCCTATCATGGCCCCTCTACTGATGACATCCGACTAAATCACTTTCTTATGATGACATGCGCTGGGACAGAAACCTTAACTGATTGGTCCAATTGAATTTTTTGTCTCTACAGTTTTACAATGAATTAAAATGAAGGTGTTTGACTTTTAGCTTCAGCCGTTTTGAGGCATGATCACAGTATCTGCTTGGTCAGGGGTCTTCTACCTGCAGCTCTCGAGCCAGAGAGGCTCACTTAATCTATTAAACAATGAAATATTGCCCTGTTTCTTTGTTTTATTTTTTTGTTCTGTGCCCCCTTGAAAAAACACTGCCCCCACCCTGGCTCCTCTGGTAAATTTGGTCCACTGAATTTGGCAGACTTACAAATGAGGATACAATAATGCAGTTGATATCAAACCTAACAATAAAGAACTTAGAAGGAAGACCACTAGTCCAGAGGGAAGTACACAAGGAGAGAGGATGGGAAGTACAGGGTATGTGATGCTCTCGCAGTTGTGATGGATAGAAAAGGCTTTTTCTTCTCACAATACTTCGAGCTTTGGATATGTTTTCAGTTCACCATCCTGCTGACTGTGTGGCAAGATAAATATCAGTCTCTGTCCCGCTCAATGGAGAATGTCTAAAAGAAATCGGCCTGTTTCACTTGATATTTATACACCAGGCAGGGAAACAGAAAGTCACAGATTACTTGACAGGCTGCTAGAAAGCGATCTATTTAAAGGGATTAAGGGTGCCAACATTTCTGCCAACAGTAACTAAAAATGAAAAAAAATATTAACATGCAGTTTATCTTATCTACTGCAAATAAAAGGTTGGATTTCTCTTAAATTTTCAATGTGAGATTTTGCAGCTGCAAAACAAGATAATACAAAAAATCAACTTTAAACAAATGTTTATCCGAATATTAAAGATCCACCTGCTAATTCTTATCACACCCTTTGCTCTTTATTTGTTTTCTGTTTTATAACAATGTCCAAATCAATTTATGTGTGCAAGAGTATAAGACATTTTAAATGGCAGTGACACCACTAGCAAAATTATCTTTAATAAGTTATTAGAGAACCTCGAATTGAAGTTGATCTCCTCCCAAACTGTTGTGTGAAACGGCAATAGATTTTCCTCCCCTTCAGCCGCCTGCCGGTCCTTCATCCCCTCTGTCCTGCACTCTGCTGATGTTCAGCTTTTCTGTTCAGGAAAGGAAAGCCTGTTTGTTACGCTGTAGAGTTTCAAAGAAAGGGAGACGACCCAACTGCAGCATGTCACTCCCTCAGATACAATTCACAGGACAAAACAACAGATCTCTATCTGCACGCCTGCCCAGTACCTCCCACGCGACTGTCACAAAACACACTAATCACTTGTTTTTGTTGACGCTTCATTATTGCACTGTTTCATTACTCTAGCAACTTGTTAATAAGCCCAGATTACATATAAAACATTCACCAACAGGTTTAAAGAGATTTTACTCAGATTTATTAAGCTCTTATTTTTCCACAATCAAAATTAATAAAAAAAACAATAAAGTAACAAAGCTTTCTTAAATGAAATATGTACTATCGTGATTTAAAATCATGAGATCTTATGGGAGATAAAGAATCATTAAAATCATTTTATTTTGATAATTTGGCAAATAATTTAATACATTTTGGCAAATTTAAGGATAAATAGAAGAGGAGATATATTGTTTCATTAAAAAAAAAAACCCAGCTCTGCCTGAAACTTGAGCAGCGGAAAAGAGGATGGGCCTTTAATTTTGTGTGTGTGTGTGCGTGTGTGTGTGTGTGTATGTTTAAAGAGTGGGAGGAGGACAGAGAGCCACCATCCCCTAAAACACTTTGTCATGTTTGGAGTTCATTATACATCACCTCACCTTAGGAGCTGCAAGGTCTCTGAAGGTATGTGTTAACACTCGCTTGTGACACAATATCTTAAACATTTTAGTTTAATGTACTCAGGCTGTGTTTGGCTACTTTAAATTGTGACACTTGAACTAAATGCCATTACATATATATTCTTTCTTTTTTTAATGCTTCAGATATGTGCATGGGAGCAAATGATGGAGTTCTGGTTGGAAGATCAGTGTCAGCCACAGTTGTACTCCAGATTTGGGACTCTTCCTGGGAGAAATTGTGCACACAAGTGGGTGAAGTAAAAAGAAAAAGAAAAACCTTGTTTAATTTAATTTGAACCATTAACTATAACAGAAAAAGCATTTTGAAAACATACTTCGTTGTTGAAAATGATTCAACCATCCAATAATTTCAACTAAATGTTTTGAAAACTCAGTAACTTGTACAGTTGTATGAAAACTATATATATTATATTATATTATATTGTAAAATAAAGATGTAAAACTGTTCATCTCTTTGCAGGCAAACATTTCAACAAGTAAGAATTTAAAAAATGGCCACAATATTATGTATTTACTGAATTATGAGACACATCATCATTAATACATTCAAAGAAATCTCAAATTGGACGAGGCCAAAAACAGGCTTTAAATGGAGAAAAAGTCTATGACGGTTTTATTTGGGCCAAAGTTGAGGTTAGGTGAAGTCTAAACTTTCAGATGAGAATGAATCACTTTGCCAGAACTCCAGATGGAAATCATAGATACAATAAATCTCCAAGCTAAGGACCTTAAAGCCACTGACACGTTAGAGTTCAGAAGCAACACCTGCAGACTTTCAGGGACTTGCTTCTTTCAGCAAGAAAAGCAGTGTAACATTAACATTTTTTAAGGCGGTGCAAACTTGGCACTTATATATTATGTAGAAAATACCATAAAGTAGACCTTCACTTTTCAAGCAGTTAGTCTTCAAAGTAGTAAAACTCTTTAATGATAGAGCACATAATGTACTCAATTTGCAAGTAAACATAATCAGTTCTAACAGTTATTAAAGATGTACTTGACATTAAATATAAACTAGCAACAATTTTGTTTCAAAATGCTATTTATTGTCTGTGTAATAATATACAAAGCCTTGCAAAAGTATCCACACCCCTTAAATTTTCTTCACAATTCCTCATGTTACAACCAAAATCTTCAATGTATTTGAGTATTATGTTATAAACCAACACCAAGTAGTGCATGATTGGGAAGTTGAAGGCAAATGATGGATGGTTTTCAGAATATTTTCAAAATAAAAAGATTAGGCGTTTCTTTGCATTCAGAGACAGTTCATTTGCCCGTTCTTTGCAACAGAGCTCAAGCTCAGTCAGACTGAATAGAGAGCATTTGTCAACATCAATTTTGTAGTTGCATTACTGATCCTCAATTGGATTTGGGTCTACACTTTGACTGGGCCCTTCTAACACATGATTATGCTTTGATCTAAATATTTCCATTGTAGCTCTGGTTGTATGTTTAAGATTGTTGTCCTACTGGAAGATAAATCTCCGCCCCAGTATCAAGTCTTTTTCTGTATTTAGCTTCATCCATCTTCTCATCACCTTTGATGGGAAGATGGATGACCACCAGCTTCTTTGTCTTACTCAAAAAGAGCATCTCCACAGCATGATGCTGCCACCACCCCCGTGGGGATGGTGTGTTCAGGGTTATGTTCAGAGGTCGTTTTCCTCCACAAGCAGAGTTTTGCGTCTAGGATAAAAATTTCCCTTTTGATCTTATCTGACCAGAGCACCTTATCATGTGTTCCATGTGGATTGTGGTAAACCTTAAACATGGCTACTCATCTCTTTATTTTAGCAATGGCTTTGTTTTAGCTACTCTTCCATAAAGATTTGTTGAATGTACAACTAATAGTTGTGTTGAAAGTTTCTCCCACCTGAGCTGTGGGTCTCTACAGCTCCCCAAAAGTTACTGTATATGCATACTCGATAGATTTTTTATTTGTATATATCATTTTTCTTTTACTACACAAGAATGAGCTGTGGGGTAGGAATACTTTTGCAAGGCAGTAAATTATAGGGTTAGGGTTTCACTAATTTGCAGGTGACTGATTATTAAGGTGAAGTGCACTTGATGCATTGTAACTCTTTGTAACTGTTTTCTACCAGTGGGAAAAATATATTCCAAGTTGAATTTTAAAGCAAATCTTTCCACCATTTAACTCACAGCTATCATGACAGACATCAGGCAACATATAACACACTGTACTATGGAGAGCAGCAGGATCAGGGAAGGGAGTCCAGTGAGTGGACGGTATCAGGACCAAGAGCAGGAGGAGCTCTGCAGGAGTACACTAACTGGACAGAGCCAGAGCTGCCCAGCTCTTCTTCTCCCAATTTCCCCTTCATTTTACACCGTCATGATCAGCGCCACCAGAACCTGGGAGACTATCAGCAGTGTGATCCCAGAGACAGAGAGTGGGCATCTAACGGACCTTTGAGGGAGTACCACAGAGGATTTCTGAGTCACGCTTCCCGTTACAACAGAGATGTTTCTGCTAAGAGGAATGACAGCAGCTATCGAGAGCTGGAGGCTTGGGCAGCACGGTACAGTCACTCGCTGCCCAGGAGGAGACGTTTAGAAGCAGAGTTACGAGAGGCGGTCCGAGGCCTGTCGGAGAGCAGCCAGGCACCAGAGAGAGAAAAACTTGTGACAAATCCTCGAGTCCAACTACAACACGGCCAACTAAATACAAACCGCAGAGCCTCTGGGCTGTGGGACAAAGAAGCACCTCCTGCTACAGACACAAACTACATAAAGGAAAAGATTGAATACCAATCAAGGGTATCCAGCAACCCTCCTAGATATATTGGACCTCCTCCCTACAACAGGCCACTTCAGAGTCCACCTGTGACATTCCAGCGTGATGATGGCTGGCAGCCGGTTGGTAAGAAGCAAGCCAACTGGTCACAGCCAACACTAAGAAAGCAGGATGTCCTAGTGGATTTGCAAACCCAGAGGAAGATGGAGAAAGATGAAATCAAAACCTGCCCTGAAATGGAGGAACTGGAGTCCAGTAAACATGAAGGAGATGATTTACAGGTAGCCAGTCCCATTGATGCACAGAAACCTGATGGCATGTTAGCTCATAAAATACAAGCAGTTCAGAAGTCAAACATGGAGAATAAAGAAATCTGTAAGGTCATAGAAGGAAGGAAGTTCAGACTGAAGAGAAAAACAGGAGGGATGACCATATTCTGTCTCGTATCTCGAATAGCTAGCCCCTCTGAAACCACATTATTACCAATCTGCACCTCCCAAACAAGCATCCAAAGCACAGAAACAGACAGAAAGGATAACAACCAAGTGAACAAGCTCGTTGATGATGTAGACTTCAGCTCACAGGCACTCAAAGAGCAGATGGATAAAAAGACACTCAGATGCAGAGAAAAGGTGATGCCTGAAGACGACCCACCAAATACAGCAGACAGTGGTTTCCAGGAAAAATCCGGATTTGAAAGAAGTGTTCTTCAGTCTGTGCAGCCTGTGTTGACCAAATACCCTTTATGGAGGGAGCCTAGTTCCAGTAGCAAGGCTGAAACTGAGACCTCCAACACAAACTGTTTGAAAGAGAGAAAAGGAAGCATATTGAACCAGGATGAAGCTGGGGATGTAAGTAGCCAATCCATGGACAATGAAAAGAAGAAACTGGACATCACGGACAAAGCTGAGGACATGAGAGGTCTCCTGGTGATAGACACTAGCTGTGTTGTTGTAAAAGTGAAGCTGATTCCTTCACCAAAGAAAGAGCAAGTTCACTATTTAGGCTCCACAGAAAACGATGAAAGCAGCTCATCTGAATCAAACTCTATGCTTTCTCAAGTTACGACTGATCCAAGTATTGAGGCCTTGAATAGGAATGAAGTTCACCCTGAAGCTGACCTGGATCCAACACTTTTGGAGAAACAGGAACAGAAAGAGAGTGGCATTTCCATCTCCAGTGTGCAGCAATCTCCGCTTTCTGAAAGGGAAACTCTGGAGGAGCGCACTAAAAGAATCCTTGGAATACCTCTGCATGGCGCCGTCGTCAAGCAGCAAACTGAGAATAAAGAACCACTGACTGATCTGTGTAAGGAGGAGCAGAATGAGGAGGACAAACCACCACCTTCTGAGCAAACCCTCGAGGATACAGCAGACCATGTAGAGGTCCCTCTCGCAGAGAAAGATGAAGATGACATTAGAAAGCAGCTAGCAAATAAACACGGTAAAGATTTTACCGATTCTCAACAGCAAGCATCCGACATGACTGAGGACGATAACACTGAGTCCCGACTCGAAACGGACAACACTTCAACCCCAACTGAACTGAAGAAAGACAGTGGGGTTGATTCCCCTTGTGGAGGAAGTAAAAATGAAAAGCAGCTTGTTGATCTCAATAATTCTTCTTCACTTTCTCTGAATGTATCAGACTCAAGGATACAGGAAGGTCTTGATTCTGAACTTGATGCACAGAATGCAGATGTAGACCCTCACCCTGACATATCACTTCCTCCTGTGCAGCCACCTCCTCTTTTCCCTGAATTCCCTGATTCTCCTTTAAGCTCCACTATCAGTGAAGACAATCCCCCAAGCCCTCCTCCTCTTGAGGTAATGCTCCAAGCAGCTGATGTGGATTGTGTTGCAGAGCACAAGGATGATGAGGGGGAAACGTCCCATTCAGCTGAAAGTGGGGTCAACCACGAGTCCTTGGTTACAGAAAAGAAAGACGTTTTGCCACATCAACACAGCGAATGTCACCAATGGGATGATGATCCATGTATCACAGAGATGCAACAAACAGATGAGGCTGATTTATCCAGAGCTGAAACTAACGACGAAGATCTCAACATTTTAGCACAACAGCTTAGATGTGTCCAAACTGAAGGCGTCACTTGTGCAAAAGAAGAGCAAGAACCTCTAGTAGCCAACGGGAATCTTTCTGATCTCACAGTTCAAACAGATGAGGAGATTGAAGAAAATGCAAGAACTTGTGAAACAGAAGATTACTGCTTCTTACCAAAGTCTAATTTGGAGGAGGATGTTTTGTGCAAGAAAGAAAGAGGTGTGACTCTGGAGCAGACCCAAATAAATCCAGGTCTGACTGCAAGTCTCTTCAATCAAACACGAAGCAATGAGAGAGATACAGGCACTCAAACTCCACTAAAGACAGACAATCTGCAAAACTCTGAGTCACAAGGTAAATGCCCTGACTATACTTCTTCATCATCTTCAGGCAGTGAGGTCCTTATCTCTGACTTTTCATCTCCTTCACAAGAACCAGACAGAGACTATGATCCTCTCCTAGAAACTGACTCAACTGGCTCTACTCAAAATGTTGACATCACTGCTGCTCCCGATGAGGAAAATGCCTCTAGTCCTTTTTATCTGGATTCATGTGAAGAATCCAGCCAGTTGTCAACTGTTCTTCCCCAAGATGAAGATGTTTCTACAAAGTTCTCTCCATCTGTTGCACACAAGAAAAGGTCCCAGTATCCACAGTCCCTGTTGGACGTGGTAAGTCGCATCAGAAAGCACACAGCGCCTGACTCTGAGAGCGAAGAGGAGGAAGTGAGTGAGCAGTGGGATCCCAGTTGTCTAAATGTGGTAGCAGACATAAAGTCTGAGAAGAATGTCTCTGATGTGGTTTTAAATGACATTGCTGAGACAAGGCAGGTAGACCAGGATGACAAAGAGCCAGAGGGCCATGCTGAAGAAGAGAGCACAGCAGAGCAGCACCAGCCACATTTCTGAAGACACTGTTATTGTAGTGGGAGGAGAAACAAGACTCTCTGGTGAAGAATATAAGGAGCAAGAGTAGCAAAGATGTTCCAGTGAAGAAAATGGTGAAACCCAATCAGAAGAAAGTGAAAAAGAGGAAGACCTAAACATTTGTGGTTCCTGTGAGGGAAGTCCAGTGGAGGTAGATCAAAATGCCAGTGATCTGTTAAATGAAACTAAGACATCGAACGAACAGCAGCTTGAAAAAGTATTCATACCCCTTAACCTTTTTGGTCACATTAAAACCATCAACTTCAACGTATTTTATTGGGACTTCATGTATTGTACCCCAAAGTAGCACATAAATGAGAAGTGGGAGGATAATAGTTTTACGTTCTTTTACAAATAAAAATTAAAATAAATTTCACATGCTTCTGTACTTAGCGCCCTTTAATCGAAAATCTCTAAATATAATCCAATACAACCAATTGCCAACAGAAGTCTCTTCAATTGTGAATAGAGATGTGTCATTTATTCTCAGCATAAATCCAGCTATTCTGTGAAGGTCTCCAACATTTATTTGGAGAACAGCAGTGAACAAACAGCATCATTAAAACCAAGGAACACAGCTGACAGATCTGGGAGAAAGTTGTGGAAAAGATTTAGAGGAGGTTTAAGTTATAAAACAACATCCTTAGCTTTAGGATATTGTGAAAAGTTAAAGAGAATGACTGCAAATCTACCAAGACATGGCTGTCCACCTAACATGACAAGCTGAACAAACACAGCATTAATCAGAAAAGCAACAAAGAGGCCTATGGTAACTCTGGAGGAGCTGCAGAGATCCACAGTCCTCTTCGGAAAATATTTTGACAGAACAACTATTAGTCACGTAATTCATAAATCCCATCTTTGTGGAAGAATGGCAAGAAGACAAACATTTTGAAAGAAAGCCATAAGGACAACATACAGCCAGAGCTACAATAGATTGTGTTAGAATGGCCCAGTCAAAGTCCAGACCTTAATCCATTTAGGACCTGTTAATGCAGGCAAATATAGTTCTACAAAGTACTGACACATTGGGGCTGTATACAAAAGCCAGACTTTTCAAATTGCAAAAGCATGTATGCATTTCCTTCCACTTCCCAATTATGCAGGACTTTAAATTTATTTATCGCATAAACTCTCAATAAAACATGTAGTTTTAACGTGACAAATGGTGACAAATTTCAAGAGGTATGAATACTCTTGCAAGGCATGGTATAGTACCTGTATTGAATCCATAGCAGAAATTTTAGAACTTTTATATTTGATTGCTGAGTGATAAAAACAGCAAATAGACAGGACTGTTTGCTGAGGTTTCAGTGTGTGGAGATTCGTTTGACTAGAATCAAGCTGTTAGTTGGTGATGCAGGTTAATAAACACTAGGGTGTGTTAAAAGATCAAACATGAACTTTCTTGAATTCTCATACTATTTTTTGTCCCCCGATATGATGTAATGCAGACATTTGGTTTTTACATTTCCAAACTACACATATATACATGCTGAGGGACTTTACTCCAGGGTCATGTCCTGAAAACCAACCTGCTTTCATCACCAGATACCCTGATTTCTTTTTGGCAGCTCTCTATGTGACTTGATAAAAGAAATCTTTTATTTTTTGACCGTAATGGTTTTTAACCAACTAAATATGTAATGCTTTGTTACTTACATTTTCTTTATTTCATATTCTTATATTCATATTCGTTAATCATATGCCCAGTGTTTCTCCATGACAAGCTTAGTTTGTTTTTATTTCTGTCTTTGCTTTGTTTCTGTACTTTATGCTTTAATTTACTTTGAATGAAAGGTTCTAAAGGATAAAGATTAATTGATTCACCAGAGGACAGAACTCTAGTTTAAAGTACATTTTTAGTCTTTTTAAGCACACATTTAGGCATATCTTTGTTGTTGTTGTTTGGAAGGTACTTAGGGTGCGTTGAAAAAGTATTTGCCCCATTATGGATTTCTCTCTGTTGGTACGTTGTCACACTTAGATGTTTCAGATCATCAAACTGATTTTCAAATCAAAGATAACCTGAGTAAATACGGATGGACCGTTTTTAATGATTTTAATTATTCAGGGGGAAAAAAAGTGATCCAAACCCTATGTGGAAAAAGTTAATTACCGTAATAGCCCCTGTCACAACTTGCAATAAGTCTTTTACATTACTGTGGATTTTTGGCCCACTCCTCTCAACAGAATTGTTCATCCACATTTCGGGGCTTTTCAAAGATGAACAAGGCAGGCAGTAAACATCAACGGCCTTGAGGACTAAGACATCTGTACATGGGTTGCACACTTACCCCTTTCCTTGCCAGAATTGCTGTTAGTTTATAGCAGATGTAACATGACACTTTCCAAAATGTTGCACTTTTCTCCCAACAGTCCACATAATATTTTCCACAAACTCATGTTGATCATTCAATTTTTCTTTGGAAATGTGAGATTGGCCTTTGTTTTCTTATTGGTCAGCAGTAGTTTACACCATGTAACTCATTGGGGGTCATTTTTGCCCAATTTCTTTCTTATAGTTGAACCATGAACACCTACCATGGCTGAGAAAGTGTGATCTGCAGTGGTTTAGATGTTGTTCTGGGTTCTGTTTGTGCCTTTATGGATGAGTCGGCAATGTTCTTTCGAACTAATTTTGGTCAGCCTATCACTCCAAGGAAAAGGGTACCAATGTTCCATGTTTTCTCCATTTGTGGATAATGGCTCTCAGTGAGGTCCCTTGCAGTCCCAAAACCTTAGAAATTGCTTCATAACTCTTCCCTCACTGATAAAAGTCAATGACCTTTGTTTCTCATCGGTTTCTCATCGGTTCCTGAAGTGATTTTAGGCCAAGCTATGATGTGTGCCTACTTCATGTTGTCACACAGGTTCTGTTTAAGAGATTTCTTGATTCTACAGGTCAGGTGGTAATTAGGCCAGGGTATGACTAGTGAAACTAGTGATTTAACAGAGGGGGTAATAATATTGTCCCATAAGTCCTAATCTTCATTTCAAAACCTTTTTTGTACTCTGGTTATTTTTGTCTCATAAATGTTGTTTGATGATCTAAAACACGCAACACAAAAGCAAAAACGGAAGCAAACTATAAGCAAGCAAATACTTTTTTGCAGGACCATATATGTTGATATAAAAATAAAAAAAAGTTGCTTCTGCCTGTTAATACAGTTTTGCTTTACAATAATTCCCAATAAGGTAATCTATTTAAAACAAATGCATGGTGCCTCAGATAAGATAAAATATATTTGATATTCGCAGTAAAACGTTAGTTATTGCTTTATTTAGCCCTCTTCTTGATAAAGGTCTCACATGTAAATCAGAGAACTTGTCACAAATTGATATTTGAGATGATTCAGGTTAATTACGTCTAGAAATAACAAAGCTGAACTCATGTTGACATCACAAAAATATATTTGAAGAGAAAACCGATTCTGAAATTGTAGAAAGTTCATACAAATGTGTAAATTTCAGGACACTTGTAACATTACAAAGTTTTTTTTTGTTTTTCAAAATAAAAGTCAGAATGTGTCCTTCTTGTTCTTTCAGCACCAACATTGCATTATGACACTTTTTTGACAGCAGATCACTCTAGTAAAGTAGCAAGAGTTTGGTTTGATTACAATGACAGGGTAACTTAAAACATACATGGTCATATTTAAATTAAAATTATAAATATCACAACACAGATTTTATGTTCTAATCAAAGAAAAAGCCAAATAAGCCAATATGCAATATAAGTAAAAAAGAAAAAAATAAGCCTTTCTATATTTTTGTTCACTACAAGTAACCAAACTACTCAATACTGATACTTTTTCCCTTTATAGAAGCGAGTTTACGCATCACCAACAATGAAACAGAAGGTCACTTAAAGCTAGAAATCTTAATACAAATTCTCCCAGTCGGATGTAAAGAGGTTCTAGTGTTCATCAATCTTGATAAAAATGTTTTATCTGAGTTTTTGAAATGTTTCATTCATTATGTTTTAAATTACGCCACTGTATGCCATTAATTAATTTATTAGTTTCTATGGTGAATAAGCTATTGGCAAACTAAAATATAAAACACATTTCTCCTGTTAGAAATTGAGGAAGGTTCAAGGACAGGATTTTTTCCTTAAAGGTTTTCTTCTGATGCTGTTTGTAATCCAGATTATAGAAAAACTACCATGTCAAAATTAAGAAAAACTGTGTATTGTTAAACATGCATACAAAATGTAAGCAATATATGTGGGTGTGGATTCATATAACCTGTGAAACAGGGGTAATGTCCAGGGTTTAGGCTGCAGTCAGAGGACCCTGTAAATGAATTGTATTATTTATTACAGCTAGATTATGTGCAGATGTTAGGGGGATAGGAAAATGACTACTCATGAAATATTTGTTTGATCAGAAAGAAACATTTAATCATAGAGAGCCTAACTCCACATAAACCTAAATCTTGATCTAATTTTAAAAATGGCAAACTTCAGAAATAATTAATAGAACATTTAATTAAGGAAAAGCAAGACAAAAAATAGTGTTTGAAGGGTTGACAAGAGAAAGTGTGGACAAACATAACAAAGTACATGAGATGGGAACCAAAAAATGCATAATTAGACTAAAAGTGCTCAGAAGTTTTCTGTGATCTAATATAAAAAGACTTGTTTACATCTTGAGGCAAAGTCATGAGACATTACAGCACCAAATGTTTATGTGTCAGAGATCGCAGCTCTGACGAGAGAATATCAAAGTTCGTCATGGGGAATGTTTAAGGCGTGGTCACAAAGGTCTGCAAAACACACACCAAAAAAAACCCATCAAACTTACACAAAAATACTGTGGAACAATCGAACAGAGAGGAGCTAAAGCAATGGTGGACATACCTGTCCTTTTACTACAGAGTTTGTCTTTGACATTGTCCACTTCATAAGCGAAGAATTCGATAATTTCATCTTCGTGATGTTCAACAATTGTTTCACACTTGAGAAAAAAAGTTATAACAATAAAGAGTGAATTTTCAATGTGATCTGTCTCATTATAAACTAAATAATAATAAAAAAAAAAACAATAAACATTATTTCTTTAATAGCTTGCTTGGAAATTCTTTGGTTTTGCAAGATGGCTAAAAAGAATACTGTACTCACTGCAAATTTTAAACTGGATGTGACTCTCGAGTCCAGTGTGGCCTCTGAGAGGTCCATGGCCTCACCAGTCCGAGACTTGACCCTGATATAGGACTTCCTGTTTGTGGACGGATCTGTGCGCTCTCCATAGTCCTCCATCCTCTCACACACGCTCTCCATCAGCTCCAGGAGGTTTCCCTCAGAGCGTGCCAGAGGAACCTGTTTGCAGCAAAGATCCCCCCCAAAAAATCCTCAAATTACCCACAAAGGACATGGATAAAGCTCAACCAGAGGAGCACAAAATATCCAACTGTAGTCATCACTGTGGGCAATATCACGATGCCATAGGACTGCTTGGATGCAATATCAGGTAGGATACTTTATGTTATGTGTAATGCATTCACCCTGTGCATATTAATCATATATTTGATCCTTTAGATGGACTCTAACTGCCCTCAAGTATCAGGAAAATTTGGGTTGATCGTAATCGTTATTGTCATCACAATTTTCAGAAATATATATAAATATCTCTGTAAAGCCCCTCCTTGAACCGCCACCTTAACGTGGTGGAGGGGTTTGAGTGCTCGAATGATCCTAGAAGCTATGTTGTCTGGGGCTTAAATGCCCCTGATAGGGTCTTCCATGGCAAACAGGCTCTAGGTGACGGGTCAGACAAAGAGTGGTTCAAGAACCCCTTATGGCGACAACGAAATCGAGGCACGTGATGTCGCCCGGTACGGCGGAGCTGGGGTCCCACCCTGGAGCCAGGCCTGGGGTCGGGACTCGTCGGAGAGCGCCTGGTGGCTGGGTTGCTCCTCGCGGGAACCGGCCGGGCCAAGCCCGAACGAGAGACGCGAGACCATCCCCCAGTGGGCCCACCACCTGCAAGGGGAACCGTGAGGGACCGGTACAAAGAGGATTGGGCAAAGAGGATTGGGTGGCGGACGAAGGTGCAGACCTCGGCGGCCTGATCCCCGGATGCTTAGGCTGGCTCTAGGGACGTGGAATGTCACCTTGCTGGGGGGGGGAAGGAGCCTGAGCTTGTGCGGGAGGTCGAGAGATATCGACTAGAAATAGTCGGGCTCGCCTCCACGCACAGCGTGGGCTCTGGAACCCATCTCCTCGAGAGGGGCTGGACTCTCTTCTACTCTGGAGTGGCCCACGGGGAGAGGCGGCGGGCTGGGGTGGGTTTGCTTGTCGACCCCAGCTCAGCCGTCTAGTGTTGGGGTTTACCCCAGTGGATGAGAGGGTCACATCCCTGCACCTTCGGGTTGGGGAGAGGTCTCTGACTATCAAGCCCCGAACCCGGTGGTGGACAACGGCAGTAAGGGATGCTGTCAAGCTGAAGAAGGAGTCCTATCGGCTGTGGTTGGCTTGTGGGACTCCTGAGGCGGCTGACGGGTACCGTGGGGCCAAGCGTGCCGCGGCCCGGGCGGTGGCAGAGGCAGAGGCAAAAACTCGGACCTGGGAGGGGGAAGCAGTGCTTCGCCAACACTGTTTACAGTGGGGGTGGGGAGCTGCTGACCTCGACTGGGGACATTATCGGCCAGTGGAAGGAGTACTTCGAGAATCTCCTCAATCCTGCCATCACGCATTCCCTGGTCGAAACAGAGGCTGGGGACTCGGGGTTGGACTCTTTCATCACCCAGGCTGAAGTCACCGAGGTGGCTAAAAAGCTCCGCGGTGGCAGGGCTTCGGGGTTGGATGAGATCCGCCCTGAGTACCTCAAGTCTTTGGATGTTGTGGGGCTGTCATGGTTGACACGTCTCTTCAACATTGCGTGGCGGACGGGGACAGTGCCTCTGGATTGGCAGACAGGGGTGGTGGTCCCCCTACATAAGAAGGGGGACCGGAGGGTGTGTTCCAACTACAGGGGGATCACATTCCTCAGCCTCCCTGGTAAGGCCTACGCCAGGGTATTGGAGAGGAGAGTCCGGCCGATAATCGAACCCCAGCTTCAGGAGGAGCAGTGTGATTTTCGTCCCGGCCGTGGAAAACACTGGACCAGCTCTATACCCTCTACGGGGTACCCGAGGGTTCATGGGAGTTTGCCCAACCGGTCCACATGTGTTTTGTGGACCTGGAGAAGGCATTCGACTGTGTCCCTCGTGATGCCCTGTGGGGGGTGCTCCAGGAGTATGGAATCGGAGGCCCTTTATTAGGGGCCATCCGGTCTCTGTACAAGCGGAGCAGGCGTTTGGTTCGCATTGCCGGCACTAAGTCGGACCTGTTCCCGGTGCATGTTGGACTCCGGCAGGGCTGCCCTTTGTCACCGGTCCTGTTCATAACTTTTATGGACAGGATTTCTAGGCGCAGCCAAGGGCTGGAGGGGGTCTGGTTTGGGGACCAGTGGATTTCATCTCTTCTTTTTGCAGATGACCTACAGCATTCACTGGGGCGGTTCGCAGCCAAGTATGAAGCGGCTGGGATGAAAATCAGCTCCTCCACGTTCGAGGCCATGGTTCTCGACCGGAAAATGGTGGCTTGTCCTCTTCAGGTTGGAGGGGAGTTCCTGCCTCAATTGGAGGAGTTTAAGTATCTCGGGGTCTTGTTCACAAGTGAGGTAAGAATAGAGCGGGAGATCGACAGACGGATCGGTGCGGCTGCCGCAGTAATGGGGGCGCTGTGCCGGTCCGTTGTGGTGAAGAGAGAGCTGAGCCGAAGAACGAAGCTCTCGATTTACCGGTCGGTCTACGTTCCTACCCTCACCTATGGCCATGAACTTTGGGTCATGACTGAAAGAACAAGATGCCGGATACAAGCGGCCGAAATGAGCTTCCTCCGTAGGATGGCATGGCACTCCCTTAGAGATAGGGTGAGGAGCTCGGCCATCCGGGAGGGGCTCGGAGTAGAGCCGCTGCTCCTCCACATCGAGAGGAGCCAGTTGAGGTGGCTGAGGCATCTATACCGGATGCCTCCTGGACGCCTTCCTCGGGAGGTGTTCCAGGCACGTCCCACCGGGAGGAGGCCCAGGACACGCTGGAGGGACTATGTCTCTCGGCTGACCTGGGAACATCTTGGGCTCCCCCCGGAGGAGCTGGAGGTGGTGTTTGGGGAGAGGGACGTCTGGGCGTCTCTGCTGAGTGTGCTGCCCGCTGAGTCTGCTGCCCCCGCGACCCGGTCCTGGATAAAGCGGAAGACGACGAGTACGAGTATCCTCGTAAAGTAATTTCAGATTTTGCCTGCCTTTTGGGGTCTTTCTATTGTTAGCATTTTTTAAACTTAAACTGTAAAGCATGATACAATGACTTGCACAATTCTTCATATCTCTAGAACTTTTTCCACATTTTGTCTTGCTATGTAAACCAACTTCGATGTATTTTATTGAGATTTTATGTGGTAGACTAACACAAAGTGGACGGTAAGTGATGCAAAGTTTTTAAAACTGAACCTAAAGAACACTATATGTAGAATACAACTAACACTGCACATTGCCCTTAATAAACAATCGTCATGCAAACACATGGTGATGACAACCTCATGCTCATTAGATGAACTTTAAACCATAGATGCTACCTAAATTTAGCAGTTTTGAAACCAGAACTTTAATAAGTGCCACATGCCTGAATGCAATTGATTATTTACTTATTTCCATATGGGGAACTTGTGACTTATCAGAGAAAACGAGGCTTCTGACATGCATCAGATCTACACAGGTTAGATAAAACCAGCTCTACTGTAATTTTAAAATAAATATTTTAATACAATATATAAATAATACATCAGAGATTTATGAAAGAACAAATTTACTTTTGATTAATTTACAACAGTTTAGTTGCACCACCTGAATAGATCAGCCTGGTAACAAACTCTGAAATTACATCCAGGCCTCCTCAGTGGGGTGGACCACCAGGTGGCTGTTGATGTGAAGCCTCACCTCTCTGATGGACTGACTCCCGTCCGGATTGATCCTGAAGGATCCTGTCTGGATCATTTTCTTTGGATCTACCAGGGAAATGGCCCACTCCATCTCATCAACCAGAGCCCTGCAGGCTGAGGAGACAGCAAAACACAGAGACATAAGGAATTGTCTGAATTTGTTGTGGGAACTGATGAAGAGGACACACGGATACCTCCACATCTGATGTCCTGTCCTTGTCTGGCAGCTCGGCTGAAGCCGAGGAGGAAACACACAACTACACAGGATGCGAGCAGGAGAGCAGCGTCCCTCATATCTGTGTCTCTTAGCACACAGATATCCCTATATCACAATCAGATACAATAGCACATCCAGAAGCCACAACAGGTTCACTGGGAAACGCTCAACCGCCGTCTCGGCTTTATCATTCTGTTCTACAACCTAAACAAATATGCGGGTTTAAAAATGACGCTTAATTTTTTTTTTTCCTTCAACTTACCTATTCCTTGCAGCTCCTCAGGATGAACTTCCAGGATTTTCCACGCTAGTTTATCGCATTCGGTGAAATATGGTGACGTAGCAACGGAGCTGCTTCTCCACCGGAGTCGAGCTCTGCACTTCCGGACAGCTCCCCCGCGTGGCCGGGAAGATTCCAGCAGCTCCACTGTTACCACGGCAACCTCAATAAAACTTAGAGACAACACGGAAGTGTTGCAGCAGTCCTGAGAGCTATTGCACAAATATGGGTGTAGATGCAGAATTAACACAGACGTTTTTATAATCCTTAGGAAAACCTACTGTTGAATAGGTTACCATGAAGGTTTATTATGTGCATTTAGCATCATTTATACATCATTTATAGTGAATGTATTTTCATTCCCCTGACAGGTGTTTCCCCCAAGCAGAAATTGATTTTTTTGTCCCCAACCAATTTTAATTGCTATCCTTGAAATAAAACACTGCACTCAGGGACAAACATTTTGGCATAATTAGCTCAAATGTAGACCAGAAATGGGTACACAGTCATGTTCAATAAGTTTAAATATTACTGCAAACTACTTTAATTACACACAGACAGATGTTTTAAAGCCTTAATTTCTGCTAAAAGATGATGTTCTGCTTACAGTGAATGAAAACATGACATTTAAGATTAGAATATGACATCAGACCAATATTATTTGCAATAGGTACTTTTAATCTGACAAAGGAGCCTCATCAGAATGCATATTCTAATTCGACGAATATGACTTTATCAGTGATTCTATTTGCAAGAAGTTCCCACATCTAGGGGGACACCAGAAGCCATAAATAGTGGCATCAGGAGTGGAGCATAAGGGTTATCAGGCTTTTACTGTAAGTGAGTCAAAACAGTGAGAGGTCAGACACTGAGCAACATTTGTAGCTACAGCTAAATGGAGTCTGGAGGAATATTTTAGGGTCAGACAAAGATTAAGCGATCTGACCACATTGAGAGGAAGAAAGAATACTGTTCTAACTGTCAAGCATGGAGGTGGCAGCATCATGCTGTGGGGCTGTTTTGATGCCAATGGTACAAAGTGGATGGAACAATGAAGGACAACCTCCAAATTCTTCACCGTCATCTCAACTCAACAGTTAGATGGTTGAAACTTGGACACAGCTGTTCCAACAGGAAAACGATCTCAAACAGACATCCAAATTGATTTTGGAATGGTTAAAGCAGGCTAACGTTAAGCTTCTGGAATAACCTTCCCAAACCCTCGACCTCAAACCCATAGTGAATTTGGAGACTATGCCAAAAAATTCAATCTAGGCTGAGAAACTAACCATTTTTACATTTGTACTAAGAAGATTGATCATATATCCAGCCAGAATTATGCAACCTTCTAACAAGCATTTCTAAGGAGGGGTGAATGTACAATATTTAAGCCTGTGTGTATAGTGTTTACAATGCATTAGTTAGAATAAATCTTTAGAAATAAAGTGTATATAAGTTTCAATCTTGTAGACCCAATTCTTGCTTTTAAAATACATTAAAGGTGTATGTTGTATAATTTCAACTTGGAAAGATAATGGTTGAAAAGCTTTTTTTAAAACTCCAAATTAATGACATTACTGACTATGACAAAGATGATGAGGATGTATGCAAAGTTCTAAGCCAAACTTTGATGTTCTTAAATAGATTTTATAAGCACAGATGTTACATGGTATAAGTTATAAGGAATAGTAGCGTACCAATTCTTCATCAAATTATTTTCATTTACAAGTTGTAACTTATTTACCAACATGGTGCTCAGTCATATGGACTGCTGTTGTCTACAGGGTATTATTAGTCCATCAGTACAAGCTCTACGATTCTGAACTCCAACAAGACTTTTCTGGACCGTCACCAATGTACCAGACTATTTGTTGTACTGGCATTAAGTCCATTTATACAGAAAAATTACACATTAAATCTGGAAGGATATAGCATAAGAAAGAACTAAAACAGGCTAGACAGCTGCTGCAGTTTAATTTGTTTTTGGGGTTATTAACAAAAAAAAAGACACTAAAATTATGGATATATTTATTTTTAACAAACAGCTTTTTAAGAATGCTCCAATTGTTTGGTTTAACAAAATACTAAATTAAAACATGAAAATACAGATGAGAGAAAACCACTTTTACATTTGTTCTCAATGGTGGACCCTACTGCACAGTTTCATAATTTCAGAAATAAACTACCACATACCATTACAGTAGTTTTATATCTAAAGATCAGATCAGAATATGGCTATAAACAAATGTGCCAAATTTAACGCGACAGCCTTAAAAATAGTAACTCCCTTAAAAACTGGAATCACGTGGAAATCCACATGAAACACCTCTTTTAACCAAATATACAAAAACGCAACAGAAAAAGCTTCTATAGCCCATTGTAAGGCCTTTAAATATACTGATCTTTTCTCATGTAATTTAGTTAACAGATGCTTTTTTTGTTTAGTATAAATTTAAAAAATAAGTGTCCAACATTTTTTAGCTGAGGCACACTGGTGAACAGACAAGGCACTTATGAAATAACATAAAGCACAAGTTCAGTTTGATATTTGGTCAGGGAACGGATTTGGATTTAATGATGCTAATCAGTAGTGCATATTCACAGTCATCACGTGTTACTGTAGAGATGTTTATTATTTGATGTTAGTATTTGCTGTGGGTTTCTGTCCTCTCCTTTATTCTCCTCTAGGTAAAGGTTAATGACCCTTATTTTGTTCCTCTGGTGTCAGAGTGTCTCGGAGGATTCTGTTCTGATTTCTATCAATTTCTCTGAATGGACTCTAGTCCATTTTTTTAAATAAAAAAAAATAAACCAATTTTAAGTAACATGATACATTCAGCGACTCACACTGCCCCATTATCACAGCAGTTCACTTCAGCTGCCATTTTTTACCCCCAAAACAAGGCTATTGTAGCTTCTCATGGCATCTAAACCAATTAAAACATTCGAAACAAGGAAAAATGTACATAATTAGAAAGATAAACACAAATGATTTTTAGAAAAAAAATTAACTGACTTCAGATAAACAGACTGAAGGAGTAACATTTAAATAAAATGAGGGTAACATGAACAGAAAGTTAAACATGTATAAAGCATTTAAAACCTTGGAAACGTTTACAAAATGAGAACACATGACGATTTATCCTTTGGATTGTGTGTGCTTCAAATTTTAGGTATTTATCACATATTTTTATTATAATAATGACACTAATAAAATACCTAAAGGAGAATAATTAATCTTAGCATTATTTTCTCCCACTTGTCACAAACTGCGCAATGCATGCCCAAAGCTTAGTTCGTCACTCTAAAAACAAAGAATGAGCAGCAGCATCACAGTTCACCATTTCTGACCATCTCAGATTGAGTGTTTGAAGATGTTGGCCTTCAAAAGAACTAAAACATTGTTTCATAACTACAGCTGGTCTGGTTCTCCTACACACAATATCCCCTCAAAATGGGTTTTATTTCACACTACATTATATAATGGAATATGGTAGAAGAAAACACTGCAGCTGTGTACAAAATGAATAAAATAATTTACTGTTTTTCAAATAAAAGCTAACTTTGCCAAAACATAAGATTACATCAACTTCGTACTCGAAGATTAAATGGGCTCTTTAAATATTTTACAACACTGTTACAGAAAGAAAGTGACGTAAAACTGCTATTTTCTTACATGTTATTAAAAAACAAAGGGGGAAGTGTAACCAATATATAATATCTCATAAACCCTAGAATCTTTACATACATATTAGAGATTTTACCTATGAACTAATAATTTAGCGTTGTATGATTCAGATTGAAACAAAAAAAAAATCTGATTCTTAGTAGGAATAAAACAATTATTTATTTAGCTAAAAATAAATAAAAAATGGTAGAAAATAAATAACTCAGCAGTTTTGCCAACCTTCTGTATCAGCAACACCTTGAAGTGATTGTCATCTGATGCACTGATCTGGGTCATTTATTGTCTTTCATAATTAAATCATTTGTTTTATTACACCACTATTAACTACAGATGTTATGATAATCTTCCATACTGGATTATTTTTACATATACTGACCCACAGTAATAATGAACTGTGTTGTTGTTTATCTGCATTTATTTCTACTTACTTGTAAAGGGCATGTTTAATTTTATACACATCTCGGAGCCCCTTTAGCTACACACCCATGATAAGAATTTTGAATCCATTCAAAGTTCATTTTACACGGCAGACGTTGTTCTACTGCTGCTTTCTGGGTTTCTTCACCCATCTGCATGAAAGCAGAACTCCTGGTGCAATAACTGAAGTGACGCAGGTGGACAGAAAATGTGAGACTGAACATTTTTGGATGTATAAATTATGAATGATTTCTCAGTATAATTTAACATGCTTGTTTCCCAAATGCCCAAAAATGTCTCCAAATTATTTGGAAAGAAGATTGAAAGGTTATTGTCTATATTTTAGTAATAACAATCCTGTAACACCCATCAACCTAAACTAAGCACCTAAAGACCAGATGACATTTTTCCCCAAACAGGAGGATTTTCTTACATGACTGAGTCAAAATAAGTCATTTGTCCAATGATTTTGTAGCCTGTTGGGAAGCAGCTTGGTCCCTGACAAAGAACTATCATTTAAAACAACAAACACACTGTGCCATAGAGTATGAGCTGTTAATACAGAGATGACATTTTATAAATATCTAGATGCTTGCAAAAACTAAAATATTCTTTTCCCCTGATGGAGAAGTGTTAAAGATGGGAAAGAGATGAAAGATAAGGAGCGGTGTGCAGCAGCTTGTTGGGGATGATGGACACCCACATTCAATCTATAACTCTGATAATTCATTATTAAGGTTTGATTATCTAGTTCATCCACAACGGAAATGATCGCATATGTGATGTAGTGGGTCGCTGTCAACAGTTAGTGTCCTTTCTTTTGTGAAGATGGTATTTTTCAGCTTCTCAGGCATCCACATAGCATTTAATACACAAGTTGAGGTCCAGGATTCACTGTTTAAGTGTCTGTTGGTGCACTATAAGGACACTTTAGCAGATGTTAGACACTGAAGGTTGAAGAGAAAACTATACTGGCCGAGCTTCAAAGGTCCCTCTAGTCAAGTCGTGTGTCTACAGTCACAGTGCAGCACCAGACTGCACCGGGCGTCCTATTATCACCCAGCCTGCGGATCGGTCTCCATGTCATTCAGTAGGTAAATGTCTGTGTGACGAGACAGTCTACCAGGCATCTGAAAGGGAAACCAAAAAGATTTTATTATCAGAGAGAAAACTTTAGATTGAAAGTTTAGCCTGTTTTTTAATTACACATGCAGCCTAAATGATAAAGAAAAAAACATACTTAAGACTTTTCTTGCTATGCTATTAATTGACAATAGCTATTTAGACTCTGCGTAACGAACGAAGCTAAAGACTGTAGCATTATTTGTGTAGCATTTTTCTTGACAATGTTACAAAATTCTTTATAATAGCAATAGGGTTAATCAGACACAATGATATATAGAAAAATTACAGACTATTAAAAAACATTTTGATTTAGACTAGTAACAGCATCTGTTTCTATTCCACATCATATGCTATTTCACGTGTTACATTACTGGTCGATGTTATTATCATAGCGACCATGAAACAGCTGTAGAAATTGAGTTTTATAGCATGGGGAGTTAGATGTGAGATGGAAACAGAAAGGGAAACATCCAAATCAGTAGCATGAGTTAATAGGTAAATCAGGTCCATTTGGGTCAGGTTTTGATTGTTTTTAAAGCACAGATTAGCGTACCTTGACAAAAAGGATAACTTTAAAAACTCAAGTTTTCTTGTTTACAGTCAAGACCAAAATTATTCATACCCCTGAGAGATTTAGATTTAAAATTACTTTCATTCAATCAAGAAGTTTGTTTCCGTCATTCTGAAATGAGACATGAATCTCTCATAAGATGATAAAACAATGTGGAAGGAGTATCAGGGATGACAAAAAGCAATTACCGGTAATACTTTAATTTATTTGCTGACCAGCTTTTTCCACGATTCCAATGTTATTCTGATGATGAGCTCCACGTTTCTGAGGTTGGAAGGCCTCCTTCCCATCACTCTAATCTTGAACTCCCTCCACAGATTCTCTGTCAGGTTGAAGTCGGGACTAGTTGGGCCACTCCAAAAACATACAAATAATATGTTGATAAAAATTAACCGAAATTTGTCAGGGGTATGAATAATTTGGGCTTAATTAATTTGGTGAAAAAAAAGCCAATTTAATACCAGCAAAAGCTTACCCTCTGGCTGTTGACTCTAGGAAGGATTGTACAAAGACAGTTTAAAGTCAAACACATTCGTGCTTTTTTACATCATCTGCTCCAACAGTATATAGTGCTGACACTATATTGTAACTAAAACTCAACTTGGCTCCACACTGAGGAAAGGTAAAGCAACTTCCCGATATTGTCACTATCTTGTTCTTACCAGTTTGTTTTTGTCCCCTCACATACATGTGTGTGGTTTTATCCTCCTGAGACCCATCAATTCATTTTTGTCCTCTGTGGGGGACATGATTTTCAGCCCTCTAATTTAAACATCACATTTGCAACCTATATTAGTCTCACTGTGCTGTAAAGAGGACATCCTGGGCTTTCTACTGATGCCACAGTTGTGGGGGTGTGGCTAACAGAGAACATGCACTTCCCTTTTTAAAATGGTGGAAATCCCTGCATCCACATTTTATGGCAGCAGAGGTAGTAAGTGGTCAATTTTCTTTCAAAAATCATGTCTGTTGCTAAACATTACATTTCCTCTTCAATATGAAAGCCTTCACCATAATTTAGTAAAATTTGAGAAATGTACAATGATGTTGACACTGTCAAAACACAAGTTTTATCCAGTGTCATCTGTAGGGGACAGCGGGACTAACTAATTTCATGCTTCAGGGAACAGAGGGCTGAGTGAGGCAGAGATGATCTCAAAGAGAATTGTGAAAGGAGAGTTAGACATAAGAACTGTCAGGAGATGATGAGGAGGAGGGCCAGATAGTAGAGCAGAAGGGTGAAGGTTCAGAGGAGCCTGAACAGGACCAAAGTGAAGACATCTACCAACCAATATGGATGAAAAGCAATGTATAAGCTAGGGTCGTGGAATTTATTGGAAATAGTTTCTGCAAAGGAAAGTCTGATCTTTTTTTAATAGAGAACACATAGAGACAATCTAAAACTTTGTAATAGCAATTATATAATATATTGCATTATGTTAAACTATACATCTCCTTTTTTCATCAACTTAGTTTCAGCCCTGTTCTGGAGGAGAATGCCTTGCAGGAAAGCACTAGGCACAATCATCAAGACTAGAAGCCGACTGATGACTTCAAACAATACATAAATAACAGCATTTTTGAAAACATGGCAGAATACACAAACCAGTGAGAGGTGCTTATCTCTGAAAGCAGCCTTAACCCCACTGTGGAAGAGCTCAAAGCCTTCTTTGGTATCTTCATTTACATGGCATGTCTCAGATACCCCAGGATCCACATGTACTGGGCAGCAAAGACAAGGGTCCCTGTTATAGCTAGTCTCGTAACAGATTCTTCAAGATTAGGCAGACCATCAAAGTCACTAATGACCTTAATGTCTCTGAGGAGGAGAAAAAGAATGATGCCCTCTGGAAGTGGAGGTCTCAATAAAAAGTAACTAAAAAGTTACAAGAACAAGGCAGAGGCACATCTGAAATGGTTGTCCACAAACCATTAGAGGTTGCAGTGAGAAAGTGGCAGGACAATAAGGTGGTTCTGATGGCTTCAAGTGGCTATGGAATAGAGCACCCAAGATACCTGCAGGGGATGGACGGCAAAAGAGAGCTGCCGCATTATTGTGCCCAGACCTGCTTTTGTAGCTGAGTACAGCAAAAACATGGGTGGGGTTGATTTGTATGATTGCATAATCAGGTTTTACCCAAAGTCAAGCCACGCAAAAGAACTGACTATTCATTCTATCACGTTTTTGATCGGCAGCCACAAACAGCTGGATTGAGTGCTGGTCAGACCACCAGGTGTCTGGGAAACCATTGAGGAAGAAGCTACAATATTTTGACTTTAATTTGCGTCTGGCTGAAGAACTGGTTGCTCGGGCACAGGGTAGTCTAGGTCAGCAAGCTGGCAAGGTGGCCAGTGATGATGATGAGAGGAGCAATGAAGATGAAGAGTACATTCAAGATGAAGAGTACAATACTAAGAGAAGGCATGTTGAACCCCCACCCAAAGATAACATAAAAAATATGGGTCTCTCCATTTGACAAAGATGTTACATTTATCACGGTGCTGATTTTTTGATATTTAGACATGTTTCAGATATCTAATTGGTATTATAAGCACTACTTAATGCCATTCATTCAAATGTTCTGAATGTTTAGGAATTTAAAAAAGGATTGATCTGTTTTAAGTATTTAGTAATTGGAATTTATCAGTTTTAAATGCTCATTAAGTGAAGAAAACCTTTTTACCAAGCAAGACCCAATGTCCAGTGTAAGAGACGATTGATAAAATCTAAATAAATAACATTTATGAAAAACAAAATTGTTGCCATATGTTTCTTTCAACCTTAATACTTAAAACTATCAAAAAAAAAAATCTAAATACCAAAACCTTTTTTCTTCTGGGTCTCAGAAGGATATTACATGGCAGTTCTGTTATTTAGCACAACATTGATTTGATTTGATAGATTAGATATTACAATAGTTATGTTTTTGTTAGGGTTTTACTATTACGTCAGTTTTGATACACTGCCCTGCTTTCCAGTTTGTATATAAACCACATGAAGTACATGAACTTTGACCCACCATCAATCTCTTTCCTAATAGAGGTGAGTAATAAGGGGGTAAACTGTTAACTCAATATGTTGTGATATCTTTTGGTATGATTGAAGTGTGCCTCGGCTAACAAACTGAAGATAAAGTGTTTAAAAACTAATAACTGTCTTTTTGACTGTAAATCTATCACTGTATATGGACAAAGGCTCCCAAACCCACATATTGCTCTAAAAATACAACGTAACTATTATTAGTTAGGTTTCCTCATCAGCTTGGGACAGACTGGAATTTCCATAACTGTCCTTAAGTGGCTCAGTTTGTATCCTAAAGACAGGAAATTATTTTTAAATAGGGGGAATGCTTCATTAACATTTTATGAATAAGATCATGGAGTTCCACAAGGCTCAATGTTTAGGTCCCACACTTTTTAATCCTATATTCTACCAGTTGGCTCACAGCTTTATACTGCCACATATCCAGATGACCAAAAGCGATTTATGCACTTTTTAACTGCATGTGAAACAGTTTTTGAGCAGCCTTTCTGATAAGACGAGGAGAGCTATGAGTGTTAATATTTTTAAAATTCAAATAAAAATCTTCTCCTAACATGGTTTTTACATGAACTTTAGTTTTTTATTACCCACCTCTCACTTTATCTGTTTATCAAATTTTGAGTACAGTTTGAGTGGGTTTGGTTCTAATGCAATTTTAGTTTTATCATAATGTCGTTAATATCTTTTTTATCTATTTTTCACAATTTTTGAAAAAAATGTAGTATTATATCTTATGGTGAAAGTATTTTTTTGTTTTCAAACCTTGCAGTTTTTATATTCTTCAGTGTTTCCTCAGTTCCAGTAACTTGTGTGAGGTGGAAATTTTGCTGTATGAAAACCGCTTCTATAAATAAAATCTGATTGATCAAAGGTGATTATTTCTCATCATGGTCATTTATTTCTTTTGTTAAAGAACTACACATCCCAGCTCCTAAAAAAGTAAAGTAAATAAATTGTAATAACTAAAGGGCACACAAATTAAGTTTTTTGTAATAATAATAAAAAAGCATAATAAAAAAAGAAACCACTATAAGTAATTTCAAAACGTTTTCAATTTTAATGTGAGATTTATCTTGTAAAAATAAAATAAAATATCTGCTAACAAGAAACATTTTAAATTTAAATAACCCCCAGCGCCATGGTTGCTTAAATGAGCAATGCCTTTGACTAAGAAGTAAAACAAAATTTGTTAGTACACATCTAATATAAGTTCCACTGAATGTGATGAACCAGGCGTTTAGTATGATTTCCCTGACATTTGCAAGATAAAGCCCTAGTTTGCAGAAAGGTAACAAAGAATCAAAAGGATCCAGGATAATTTTTTAGTAAACAGTTTTATAATGGTCGAGTCAGACTTAATTTTATCTAGAACCAAATCTGACAGAATATCTGTTGGGTCACCTGAAGAGAACTGCAGAGACGTCCAAACAAGATGAAGGACTTGAAGAATTTTTGCAAGCTAGAATCAGCAAATTTTGTCGCGTCAGGATGATGAATGCTGATAGACTCTTACCAAAGACCACTGACTGTTAAATTAAAAAAAAAAAGTGCTTCCTCGGGTTATTAGTTTAAGGGTGTGCACACTCATGCAACACAGTTACTGTAATTTTGTAAAAAGAAAAGAATCGCTTCACCAGATTTTGAAGTTTTTGTTAAATTGTACAGCATAAAAAGCTTGTAAATACTTTAACGTGGTGTAATGTTTTACATCAGAAAAACCCACCTTTTGTCATGATTGTGCAAACTTTTGGTATATCGAATATATTTGACGGTTAATTACAACTTATCACAAGCCAGGTTGTAGACGCTGAGACAGAAGACTCCAACACATGTCCACATATCCATAATTAGCTTTTATTTTGGACACATGGGGTGCTTCATCCAGCATCATAGAACAACAGAAATGAAGAAAATATCACATAACACTTTCAGTGTAGACATCATTACTTTCAGATAGTTTTCTGTAACGCTTGTGCGTTTCCTTTTTTTGTTTTTGTTTGTGTAGCTGTGTGAGGTATTCCTAACAGTGAAAAACTCAAAGTTGTGTAAAAGCAAATATATATATATAGTTCAACAAAAAAGAAAGAGCTTAAAATGTATAAATCTGGAGCTGGGTTTGACCCATGATAAACAAACAAACAAACAAACCCCTCCAACGAAGAAAACGATCCCTTCCTGTGACGGTTATTCCTGAATGCAGATCTGAACTAGGCTTACTGCTTTAACACAGTGCTCCCATCTGTGAACATCTTCACATCACTTGGATATTGCTCAGTTTACAGCTTTATTATATTACACAATTTCAAATGTATTGCTTTATTACTCATTTCTTCTTAGAATCAACTTAACTTCATGAAAAATATGAGAGGCTTTTTCTGGTCATAAGTAATGATTTACCGTCATAAAATTCTGCAAAACATTAGAATGACCAGTTCTTTCCTCACTTTATTAAAACAAACGACAACTATACTAGGCCATGTTTTTTGCATGTTTTTCAGCTGTTCTTAAACTATGACTAAATGCAAATTTATATTCTTTGACAGGTTTATTTTTGATATCTTATGTTTTCATCTATGCATTTTCTTTCCAGCGCTAAACTACAAAGTGATCCTAGGTTTCAAATTATCTACAGTAAAAGTTAACAGTTTTATACTTGGAACAGACGGATCCAAAAAAGGTATACAAACCTGTTTAAAACAGACATTGAAGCTAGAAAAACAAACTTTCCTTTAAGGTTAGAGGTTTTCAACCAACTCACATTAATGATGTGCATTCATCCATCGACTTTTTCAAAGAAATCTTACAGGATGGAGTTTTATTCAGAAAAGTTAAACTTTTGGTTTTTTTAATTCTTAAAAATGCAATTATAGAATATATAAATTATTCTTTTATATATTTTATTATTCCCTGTTTATATATATATTTTTAAAAGTAATTCAGATGCAAACCCATCTCCACGCTACCAGCATCGCAGTCTTTAAAGCTAAAAATATATTCTGACAAAACAACCATATGAATATATATCTAGAATACATCATAAGACTCTTATCCACTTGTGTAAAGATTCTTTTCTATAAATAAATGCGCTAAACATGTGTCACATATGGAAACTAACAGTCCATTTTGTTTTTCCCCCACCTGTGACATATCAAAAAACTCCTGCATTGTCTGTATGGTGATGAGCTCATATAGAAGACAACACATACGTGCAGAAGCATGGCCACGCCTCTCTGGCGACCGGATTATTGAGGCACTAAAGACATTGTTAGTGGAGGAAGCTGCAGTAACAGAAAACCTATGAACTTGTATAAGTCTGTAAAACTGCATGAGAGTGCACCCTCTATTTATTTTTTTTCTATAAATACTAATTTAAGATTAAACCCTGCTTCAGTCTAATCTCACATTGTGCAAAGAGAAAACAAAAAGTGACAAAACATACCCCATACCCCAGCGCATAACAATGAAACTTGCTTTTTTAGCTTTCTTTATGTGCTGGAGCAGAATCAGCTTAGAACACAAAAACAAAATCAACACTAACCAAGAGGGCAGAACTCACTGGGGCTGGATATCATTCAGAGCTTTTTACCGTATAAAAATAAAGCAATACCTATTTATGACCCAGTAATATTTTTAAAATATTAGATGCAACAAAAAATGTACAATGTGATGCTACTCATAGATGAAACAGCAGAGAACACTGAGGTAGTCAGGATGGAAATCCTTATAAAACTCCTTTTTATAAGCGGAATAAATGTTCCAGTTAACAGTGATTTAAAAGACGAAATCTAGGAAGATGTGTGGGAAGCAAAACCTCTTTTTATGCAACATATTATATTTTTGTCATTAATTTAAAATATTGTTTCATCTGTTTTACTGAAATTTCAAAATTGCTACTAGAACAGTTTCCATAAGACAGAAACACAAGGTATACTCTTGAGAAGTTCACTTTTTTTCCCCACATTCAATCTAGATCAGACTTAACAGCGAGGCCTGGACAAGGACTCGGGTTTGAAGGAATTTAAACAACAGGTGATCTAAATCATGGAGTCTTTGTTATCATTAGAGACCTTTAGCTGCTCGTCAGCTAAACCAAATGTAATTTTTACAGATCTACTGTAGCCTTGCGATCTTATATTTGTGTACCAGAAGGGGTGCATGTGAAGAAACACAAATGTCCAGCTCCAACACATAGAAAACCCGCTGCTTCATACGGTTTTCTGCTGGACGGTACCTGCTTGTTAGTTATGAGGTTAGAAATGCATCTAGCACTGCTTTTGGATTATGTTACAAATAAAAGTCTAATGTAGGCTTGCATTATTGATGTATGCCTTAGCTAGAAAAAGCTAGGAAAAAGTCACTGAAAGCACAATAACTTTGCTCCATAACAAAAATTGTTCCAAGTAATTCTAAATGTCTTGTTAAAGTCCGAAAACAGCTGCTAATTTCATTTCTAGAGTAAAGAGTTTTAATAAAATTAACTTCTCACTAGCATTTGGCTCAGTTATGCTGTGCTAATGTAGTTTTGATATGTCTGAGAGCCTAAAAAGCATCAAATGTTGATATCCAGCCCTACACAAAAATAACATGAGAAGAGCAGAGAGTCTGACTTCAAGGTCCTACATGATCCTACAATAATTACTGGTTGTGTGCAGTTTTCCCCCAGAGGTAAGAGTCATGCAGGCGGTTAATGTCGTGTTCAGCTTTAGGAATCGTACTCAGACTGCTCCTCTATGAGCACAGCAGGTCGGTTGCTTACCCCACTGCCACAGTCCAAGCAGGAAACCCCCAAGGTAACCAGGCAGTGCCAAACCTGCAGACATCGAGATAAATAATGTGTTAAAAGTCATTATTTGTTACGATTTCAATCATCAATTTGAGTACCAATTAGTTTGAATATCAATTATTTTCAAACAAAAACACTGGTGGAATAATTATCGGTACCTCCAGCAAATGCTTTTCACTTAAATATAACTGAAGCATTTTGTTTTCAACCTAAAATGTTGTTTCTCTAATGGACTCCTTAAAAATGGAAAGACAGGAGAACATGCCGTTCCAGAAAGGCTGTGATGTGCTGTATGTGGATCTTCATAAGTCAGGAAATGGATAGAAACACTCTGAAGGTTTAAAGGCGACTGTGGCTCAGTAGGAAGAGTAGTCATCTTGCAATCTGAAAGTTGTGGGTTCGATTCCAGGTTCCTCTTGCCACATGTTGATGTACCCCTGGTCAAGGCACTTAACCTCAAGTTGCCTACTGATCTGTGCATCAGTGTGCACGTTAGTGAGTGCAACTGGGTGAATGTGGCTCTACTGGGAAGCGCTTTGAGTGGTCGGCATGACTGGGAAGGAGCTGTTCAGTCTATTTACCATTTAAAGGAAGAAAAACATTTGGGGGAAATTTAAAACCTTTTCTTTCATATCATCACAATGTAAACATGTGGACCTTGCAAAACCTTACTAGGACTTTAACTGGAGCTGTGTACTTTGATTATATATGACTAAAATAGAGCTTTTAGGCAACAAATACTTCAGTGGGTTAAGTGAAAAGGATGAATTTGTGGAAAAGCACCTTATGTCTAATGTTAAGCATGGTAGGGGATCTGTGAAGCTGTGGGCCTAAGGACCTTGTTGGAGTGAATGGCATCATAAAGGTCTGGAAATACCAGAAGATTTGAAATTATAAAAAAACAAGCAACTTTTGTCTTAAAAGCTGAAACTGGATCATTACTGGGTTTTTCAACAGGATAATGGTTCAGAAGATATGGTCAAACATAGAAATGGTTCAGCAGATACAAAATCAACCTTCTTCCATGGATATCACAGTCTAAGTCCAACTAACAGTTGGGTTAGTTGAAGAGAAGAAAGGTTGACAGAGAACCGAGAACTGTGGACAATCCAAACAGATTGTGCAAAAAGAAATTGTCGAACATCTCTCTCTCTCTCTCTCTTTGTGCTCCAACCTCAAGAAATGCTATTGGAGAACAGTAAGAGCTGTCCTGTTTTAAAGGGGGTTTGATCAAAGTAGTTGTGCCACCAGGGATTCTGTTGAAAACAATTATTCCAGAAACTGGGATTACTTTGTTTTCCCTCAGTGTCTCAGCAAGAAAACGACAACAAAACAAACGAATCATGACAACTCACCAGGTACATCAAGAAGCATAGATAGGCCACAGAGAGGAGAGCAGCAATAACATAGAGCAGGACGCTGTTCAACGCAGTCACGTAAACAATCACAAAGTACATGTTGATGGCGCAAACCACCAGGATGACGACGCCTCCTGAAATCTTCCACACCCTTTAGAGGAAAAAACACACTTCATTATACACCATTACAATTTTCAAAAATGTTCAAGGCTAAAAAATCTCAACTCTTAACACTTGTGTTTATAAAGCACTATCTTGGGTTGGGCTAAAATGCCTTTTATTTCTTTAAAATATACAAAACATAACCTTGTAATCAGAGAAAAGCAATAATATCTCACTTCTGTAACTCAAACACTTTCATTCCCTCTTAAAACTTTCAGTTCCCTCCCAATAATGCTGAACTGAACTAAAAACCATTGTGGGAACATTAATGGGTCAGGAAACATCTTGAAAAACTTTATGAAATGAAAAGATATATATTTTACTTACAGCCCATTAGCAAAGTCATTCATTATGGAAGTCAGACTGGTGAATGTCAGAATTGGGATCAAAGCGAATGGAAGCTGATAGAGAAGAAAAATGACAATAAACAGCAATGTTACATAAAACACAACAAAAGACGAACTTTAGACGCACATAATTACTTAAAGCTTCGTACAGCTTCTGCTGACCTGCATGCTTTGAAGCACATTGAGGAAGTCATTCATCCCAGTCAGATGCTGAACGTCCTGGAAAATGGCGACGAGGAGAGTTGGCGTGATAGCGATGGAGCGGGTCAGCAGCACCCGGGCAAAACGAGACCACGTCAGGTTCAGAAATCCCTGAACAAAGATGAAAATAGCACAAACTTACAGAATTATAGATATCCGTTTGGGTTTTAAAAGACCGTAAAGTGGCAAATACTGCATTCAATGTGCCAAGCAGCAGGTTTTATCACCTCCATCACAAACTGTCCAGAGTAAGTGCCCGTCATGGTGGAGCTCTGTCCAGCTGCCAGAATCCCTATAGCCCAGATGTAGAGAGCCACAGGACCAAAGAAACATCCCAGCACCACTCCCTACGCAGATAACAGCAACATACAGAAAGATAGTGATTATCTTTTTATTCATATATTTATTGATCTGATTTTAGGACTGAGCTGTGAATGTTTTTAATGCATCCAGGTGCAGCTCAACTAATGACAATATCATTGAAAAGTTTGTTTATTTCAGTATTTCAATTTAAAAAGGCAAACTTAGATTTTTATAGATTAATTGCTCATAGAGTGAGATATGTTTAAGGCTTATTGCAGTTAATTTAGATAATTACAACCTGCTTAGTTAATGAAACAGAGAATTTCTCAGCAAGTTTGATAATTATATAAAGTAAATACAACGTTTTTTGACGTCCATGACTCTCTGCTGGACAACTGTCCAGTTAGACGTATTCCTCATGATTGTTTAGGCCATAACGTAGCACTTCTCCACTATTATTTCTTTTTTATTGGTCTTGTTAAAATATATGAAACCATCTGAGAAACAGAATTTGGGGTTTTCATTAGCTTAACTTTAAAAGTAACACTTCAAAAATAATTATATTTTTTTGATGATATTCGACTTCACTGAGATGGACATAGTCTTATTTAAAGAAAAATATTTTATTCTTTTAATAAATAAATTTCTTCACAATCTAGTTCAGCAAACATTAAATTTAAAAATAAATCTTCACAACAATTTCAATTTTTTTTAATAGGACTCAAAAAACTCGTAATACATTTTTAAAATAAAACAAACAGTTTCATTGTGTTGCCAGGAGGGACTAATAAAAAAATCAAGATGGCAGCTGTATTTCTCCCTTATAAATCTGGGTTAAATATAAGTATTACTTAAGTATCTTTGAGGGAGAGTTAAACTTCTTATTTTGTTAGAGTTTAAAAAGAAAATCCACCAGTAACTCCATTTATTTGTGCTGCAGGTAAATGTTTTAACCTGCACAGATTAAAAACATTTTCTAGTCTCCGAACCTAAACCATTTATCAGAGTTTAATGCTGGAGTAAAGCGAGCAGACATACCCCTTTGTAGATGTCCACCTCCAGAGTGCCGTTATTGAGAGGGAAAAGGTCGCTATGGGGGATGCCGGTAGCATTGCACTCAGCATTCTAAAACACAACCAGCAACAACTAAATCTTTATTGTGTGATAAAATTACTCTGCAGCAAAAAGCACCACAGACCGTCATCAGTAGAGCTACAGATTGTTCAAACAGCGTACTCACCACCTCCATGTTGGTTTTATTGTGAAAGGCCTGAGCAAAAACTGCCACGACGAAGACGTTGATGAGGAAGGACACAAAAAGGGCGATAGATGACTCGATGAAGAAGTACTTATTGGCTTCTTTTACCTCTTTCTTATTTTTCCGGTCCACTTCTCTTGACTAAAGAAAACAAGCAAACAAGATAAAAATGCCACCATTTCTGTGTTTTATTTCTCATTTTATAAAATCCGCTATTAATCAACTTTGTCCTTTTTTTTTTTTACAAAGTAAAAAAAAGTTGTTTTTTTTTACCTTGACAAGCGCTGAGTGCAGGTAGATGTTGTGGGGCATGATGACAGCACCAACGATTCCCACGGCCTGCTCCAGCTGCACAGGCCCGCAGTTAGCGCAGTACGGCAAAAACATCCCCTTAAGAAGCTCTCCTTGATCAGGCTTCACCAGCACGTACTAAAGTGAGACAATAGGAGAAATAAGAAGAAGAAATAACAATGTTACATGTCCAGAAATCGCCGGTCAGAACTTTTCATACACTCATCATGGGCATGATTGTCATGCAGAATTAAGAGCTTTTAAAATCCATTTGAACAGTTCTTTTTCAGAGTGAAATGCTGAAACAACAAATAGATTTAATGGATTTGAACAAACAGAAATAGATGTACATGTTTGAATAAGCACATTCTTTTCTAGCCATTAGAAATGGCCAGGTATAATCCTCACTTTCTCTTTTACTGGATGAAATTAGTTTATTTTAACTGGTTTCCAGCTTCAAAGCATATCAGCAAATATTCCAGCTCCAAAGTCGACATCTTTAAACTTGACTCAAAGTTGCAGCTGCATACACAGATGAGCTAAATACCTTCTGGAGAATAGTGAAGATGAAAACTATCTACATTTTTTTAACCTTCACTTCAAATCAAAAGTTAACAGAAGAAACTTGGACACAGTTGGAACAAAGAAACCAAACACAGTGGAGCTGGATTATGAACAGATAAAGAAGGCTAACATTAGGCCCCTGGAATAGTCTCAACCTCAATTCTTGTGAAAATATTTTAACTATTCTAAAAAAAGTCTGGGTATGTACCAGAAAATGAATCAATCTGAATGGGGTCTATCCATTTCTTCTTCAAAAAAAAAGAATAGTCACACTTCCAGTCAGAATTATAGCAGAAGCTTCTTGATTTAGGTTTTATGTCGTATAATAATCCCACTCTAAAAAAGAACGGTTCAGTCGCATCTTGAAAACCCAGATTTAGCATGATATCCATGCCCATGATGGCTGCATGTAAACTTCTGGCCGCTGCTGTATCAGACGTGAAGGAAACTCACCTCATAACCAAAACTCAGAGCCATCATGGTAATCAGGAATCCAAAGAAAGCTTCAAGTTTCCTCAGGCCTAAAGAAATAAAAACACGTAAAAACACCCGGAGGCACAAAACCTAACCAGTAAGGAGTTGTATATCTGGTTAAAGATGATTACATACCATATTTGTCTAAAAAGAGGAACACAAATGTGTCTGTGATGGTGATGAGAACTCCTGCCCACAGTGGGATTCTGAATGATTACAAAAAGGAAGAAAAGGATAAAGATACGCTCATCTTTTAATCTATATATATTCCACAAAAGAAAGCAAAGTACCGTACCTGCCCGCTGACAGAAGGTTGAAAGCTATAGCACAGCCGATGACCTCCTGCATGTCTGAGCCAATAATGGCCAGCTCGACCATTAACCAGAGGATAATCCGTGGAACCTGAAAGAAACGACCATTTATTTGAGAAAGTAATTCTTGAACAACCTTAGCTTTAGACAAATGGTTATTGACCAACAGGAAGGAGGGGATCAGGTTGGAACTCACAGGGCGGTACTGGCGGTTGCAAACTTCAGCCAGGTGCATCCCAGTGACGACCCCGAGGCGTGCAGCTAACCTCTGCAACAACAACCCAATAATGGTGGCTCCAAGTAGCACCCATAGGAGCTGCAAGAGAGAGAAAGAGAGAGATAATAAAAAATGACACGTGTTACTACTAAAATCACTGGCCCTACAGGTACATCTCAATACATTTGAGTAATATTAAAGAATAATATATGGTATACACCATTTTAATACAGCTGACTTGACAGTTGTCCAGCAGACAGTTACTGGCTTGAGGGTCTCGTTAAAAGGTGATCGCCAAAGCAGCTTGCTAATCACAGAGTGCTTTATCCAAGCATGGTAAAGGAAAGTTAAGTGGAAGAAAAAAAATGTAGTGTCTGTACAAAAAGGGGTCAAAGAGCAAAATCTAAAACCAAACTTGAACACTTTCCAGTATAGTAATGTCTCCCATATAAATTACTAAAAACCTTTAGTCATTAGCTAAGTGCTAACATGTTTTTGTTGCCAAATTAGAAAACCCAGAAGTCCAAAATTGTATTAGTGCAAAACTTCTCCCTCTCTAGTAATTAATGGGACTCTGAGGCATTTGTAAACTTAATGTATGAACTATTTTTGCAACTGCAAGTTTTCCCAATTAGATTCTTCCTTCTCCTTCACATACGTATTATGTTTCATATTTATTTACTGTATATGGGGTCATCCTGCCTCAAAAAAGCAGATCAAATATCCAGTATTCACCATTTATCTCAGTATAAAAGATATCCAAATGTACTAATAAATAGTTTTATCTAACATTTTGAGGTCTGTTTTGATGGGTAAATTAACATGTTTTATTCGTTACCTGAAAACCAGCTTTGGCACCAGATTGCAGGTCTGACTCGATGTTCCCAGGATCCAAGTAAGCAATGCTCATCAAAAACCCCGGTCCGGTGAAGGCCCAGAGTTTACGGAAACTGAATATCTGAGAGGCAGAAATTTCTATTTCTAACAACTGTCATAAATTTAAAGTGCAATAAATCATCATAAAACATTTCAGTCAAGCTTTAACAAAAACAAAACTTAAAACCTCAAAAGACAGAAAAATACATAAAACAATACATGGATAGAAAATAATTTAAAAAATGTACTCAAAGGTTTAGACTCATGTTGCTAGAAATATCCTTTTTTTGGTACCTGGTTGGGACTTTCTGGAATGGGTACCCTCTCCTCAAAGTAGGTGGAGAACGGTTCCTCTTGGGCCACGGGTGAGGCAGGAGGAGAGATGGAGCTGTAATGGTTCGACTCGAATCCATTTTCCTGCCGGGAATCATCTGAGACAGAAAAGTTTTACAGAAAGCTGCGTAAAAACACAGAGGCTTGGTTCATCCTCCTTTTAAAGAATGTATTCTTCTCCCATCAGGAAGAAGATACCTACTTCAAAGAACCAGATCTCAAATATGTAATGTTTCTTTATTAACCGGGTAATTACTCATTCTGAATTACTCTCAGTAACTGTAACTGTGCTTGTTGCAGTTTTATGAAAGCATAACAACACCTGTACGGAAGCTGATTGCATTCACCAAAGAAAATAAAAATAGACATCTTTTGTCATAATTATAAGATCTTATCTCGTAATTATGATATTGCAGCTTCCAATTTGGGAAACAGTTAAAGGGCAATTTCACCTAATTTTGAATTACCTTGAGCATCTTTAATCTGCTCCAACTCAAAAACTACAGTACTCAGACTATTCAAACCTGGACTAGATTATTCTACACTAATAGCAGAATGTTTAAAACACAGTTTGGGATTTTGAAACCTTGATTTAATTTGTGAAAGTTCCATAAAAGGCCATATTATTTCTTTTTTCGGCATTTGGACCACATTAAAACTGATCCCGCTCCAAAAATACAGCACTCCTGCATTTGCAGGGTGTGACCCGCTCCGGGGACAGTGGTAGGTGGGGAGTTTGACTGGGGCGATACACCTGTCAAACGGTAACGCAGGTGTCCTAAGGCGAGCTCAGGGAGGACAGAAACTTCCCGTGGAGCAGAAGGAAGATTTGTGACATCTTTATTATGAAGCTGGGGAAATTCCACTCTGTTTTTTGGCCTTTTTTTTTTTGTGGCATTAGTAGCCTTTCTTGATTAGTAGCTTAGAAGTAAGAAAGGCAGAAAGAGAAGAGGAAGACATGCAGTAAACAGCAAAGGAATTGAGCTCAGAACTGCCTAATCAAGGACTATAACCTTCCCGCTATGGCGCTGCTGCTCTTCTACTGAGACACAAATTTCTTCATGACTTTGCTTTATATTATTGCCCCTGTATAATTCTCAGATTGTTCTTGTTTTTTCTGTTGATTTTGTTAATTTAATAAGGTTTACAATTACATTTCTTGTAAATTCTGAAATAAAAAAATATCTCCAGATAAGACCTTCAAAAAGTGACTCAGTCGTGGGACCAAAGGAACTAGTAAGTGGGTAACCACGCTAATGATTTGGAGAACTACACATAATACGAGTCACAGATGTCTCTTCTTCTGTTCTGTGAGCAATAAGACATCTTTTGCCTTTTTTATTATTTATTTGCATTAAAATGAATAATTTGTTGGTAAACCTTTTCTCGACGTCTCTGCAGTTGTTTGTGTAGCCAGCTGGTCACATAGACTTAAGTTGCTCCCTACATCCAAGGCCAGATTACTCTGCCTTGGAGCAGGACCAGTTCTAATGTGGCCCAAATGCCAATAAAGCAACTTTCACAAATCAAACAAAGCTTTCACAAATACCAGATTATGTTTATAAGATTCTGCCTTTAGTGGAGAACAATCTAGGCAAGATTTGAAGTGTCCAAGTACTGTAATTTGTGAGTTAGCACAGATTAAAGATGCTCAAGGTAATGCAACATTTGGTGGAACTGTTTCGTAATTACGCAAAAAATAGAGATCTTCTCTCTTAATTATGAGAAAAGATGTCTGTTTCTTTTTTCTTTGGTAAACGCAATGAGCTTCCGTACAACTGAAATACTTTTTAGATCATGCAGAAAATCTGGGTTTATATTACATATTTGTCGGTAGAGCTTAAATTATTCTGAAGTTTTGTTTTAACCATGATTCTGTATTGGTGAAGCACAATCAAAGAAGTAATCCCAAAAGTCAGGCAACCTTATATATTTTCAGACAGCAAAACTGTTGTTTTCTCCTCAGTTAAACTTGTTTCTTGGTTCCAAGTAGCTGCTGTCCCACAACACTAACATCTCTTCGAAGCATCAACATCACCTGACCCTCCTCCAACAAATCCAGAGTCTCCCCGTGAAATATGACTGAAGATAAACAAAAACCTGAAACTCTTTCTGTTTGCGTTCAATATTTGCTTAAGTCATTCTTCTCACATTTCGGATGGCGTGAATGTAACTTTTTTACAGCAGAGGTGTACAGTAAGATTCTCAATGCAAAGAAGCAATCTAATGTCTGATGCAGATCTGTCACACGGGCAGTCTAAAACCTAAAATTACACGTATCAATGTCGTCGCAAAACCTCCAAACAGACACAACTTACGCCTAATAACTCAACAAAAATTTGTTGTGACAACATTTAAAGGGAAAATGACTGTTTTCAGAACTACAAATGAACTTTTCATTGACCTATAATTACTATTTGAGCTGACAAATGTATGCCTGTATAAATGCAACTTACAGAGCCTGGAGTGTTCCTGCTTCCCTCCGCTCATCTCTAACTCACTGCTGGTCCTAAAGTCCACTGTTGCTTAAGAATGACTCTGCTTTTATATGCTGCTGCCAATGCATGTGTTTTTTTTTTTCCAATACAGGATGGGGGGAGGGGAGACTAAATGTCACACTGACATTGTGGCACTATGAGTCAAAAAATTTTTCAAGTTGAGGGAATTAAAATCTACAGGTGCTGGAGAAGCAAATCATGATTTTTACACTGAGCATACCCTAAATCTTTCAAAAGGTGTAATTTGAATAAGCTAGGTATACATTTGAAACTTTATTGCAACCTTAGGGAGGCATCCAGAGTGAGAATGGCTGTAATGTGTTGCTTCTATTGCTTAACGAGGGCTACCTTCCAAGAGGTCTCCGCTCTGCTCGGTCGTCATCAGGGAAGGCTGCAGGATCCCCAGTAGGGTGAGGAATGAATATCAGCCACCCCTGCAATTGGACAATAATGTGAGTGAAACCTGTAACTATGGAGAAATGAGACTGTTCATGCTTTTCAAACACAACAAATACGCAACCTCGATGATTTTGCAGGAATTTGTTTACTCCCTAAAACTCACAAGTCATCCTAATGATTAAGCAACATTAAATCAAGGCAAAAGCCACAATGCGGACGAGAACTTTCACAGGAAGCATCGAGTCCACTGCAAGCAAAACAGTTTCTCTTCCGTAACAGGCATCTAGACAGATATCGTTGCACACAAAACCCATAAAAGAATTACTTTCAATTGTATATGTAGCTCATATCCAATCCTAAGCCTCAACTGATCAGACAGCTGTGTTTTATAACACAGACTGTGCACATGACTGTGGCATGATGGAGCAAAAGAGGAGCTGAGGCAGCAGAACACCACTACTGCACCCTGAACTGGTATTGGGAATAATTATCCAAAAGTCAAGTTCTTTAGCATCTTCCTCAACAATAATAATCAACAAAACAATATTAACAAACAGTAATAATAAAATCTGCAAGAAAGGCTGTAAAAACATAATAGTTACAGGTGCATCACAGTACAGTAGCTAACTTGTTTGGCATCTCAATCCAACAAATGAAACTTCTATTTTAAATAAATTCATTATAGCCTCCTTCTTTGCACAATCATCAACAGATCAGTCATGCCAGAACAGATCTCTGGATTTGATGCTGCTACAACACATGACTTCAGAGGAAAATGCTATCTCCACCACAGCCTTTTGGAAGATCTCCAGCATCTTGCTGCAAACACTGAAGGACCAAAGCTGCCCCAAGAAGTACAGTCTAACCTGATCCTTCTTGAACACAGCTTCACTGTGAGAGAAGATATGTGAGTAGAGAAGTTATCATCAGCATGAATTTTGCTGAATTTTGCATCAATGCAGTTCGGCCTGGAGGTGATCATCCTGACGTTCTTTGATTCTCAAAAAGGTTTAAGGCAGCTGAGTTTGCTGGCTAATCAAGCATAGCTATACCAATTGTCATTAAAGAGTAACCAACACCCAAATCAACAGTTTTTTTGCAGATAAACTGAATAAATTGGGCCTTAAGGTTGCTATTTTTATATTAATGTGCTTTTTTAAAATTTATTTTAATGTACACTTGTTTAATTCTGCAATATCTTTCCTAAAACCGTCTTAGTGCTGCCCTCTTTGGGTTGAACGATGGTTACTGCAGCTGAATTTTCCTATTGGTTCAAAGGGTAAAGCTTGGTAGATGTCTCTGTCACAGCACCCGCGTTTCGGTATAAAACCATCTCACTGTGTCAGGAGTTGGAACTGCGAGCATTGAGAGGTAATGAGGCCTGAACAGCGAAAGTGCTGCCAAGGAAACTGCTCTCTTTACTATTAAATTGTTTTTTTGGATGCCTTAACATATACAAAAACTCACCAAACTTTACGCAAAATTGTTCACGCATAATGTTTTTTTATTTTAATTTAATCAAAAACAGGCGTGGCCAAATGGTTCTACAGCGCCCCCTATACTGAGATGGACCAACTGGTAAGTTGTAGAGATTTGAAATTTGGTACGTAGGTAGATCCCTCCAAATCATGAAAAAAAGTCTCATGGATGTATTCCATTTAGATCAGATTTAGTTCCACTTTAAAGCAGGTATTGGTAATGACATCAGGATCTTCCTACAGCTTGTCAGCAAGGGGAAGCATGGAGTGCTCTAAAATTTCCTGGTAGACAGCTGCTCTGACTTTGGACTTGATAAATCACAGCGGACCGACACCAACTGAGGACATGGCTCCCAAATCATCACTGACTGTGGAAACGTCACACTGGACTTCAGCAACATGGATGCTGTGCCTCTCCACTGTTCCTACAGTCTCTGGGACCTTGTTTCCAAGGGAAATGTAAATACGTACTATGTAAAAAGTAGGATCTCTCACCACTGAGCAACAGTCCAGACCTTTTTCTCCTTAGCCCAAATAAAACACTTCTAACACGGTCTCTGGCAGATATAAATTATTCATACAAATTATGAAGATGCAATCCAGCGTTGAGATATTTGAAGTAGAAATGGCTTTCTTTCTATCTCTACAACTGATCCCCACAGTGCTTGCACATTTTTCCACATTTTCTTTTGTACCAGTGATTGTGATGATTCATGCTGACGTCAAACCAACAGGGTAAACAGAAAAGTATATTTTAAGCCTGCAGTGTAGTGAGATTGTGCCAGGGCTAGATTTGCTCAGTGGACTGATAAATGGGCCGAAGGACTCTTGGATTCACCATGACTTACACCAAACTATTTATCATGTGCTCTCATGTGACCACACAGTCAGCAGACACTGTAGGTAGACAGACCAGCAACAGGATGAAAATAAGAAGTGTCAACAGATTTCTAATATTGTTCTTGAATTATCAAACAAATACTTCTGAACTCCTACTAAATGTTCTGTAGTGGTGATTTTACCAATAATTTGCACACATAAACAGTACAACCCTTACAGAAGCTGCTCAAAACCCAACAGCTCTCCTAAATCTTCACCCAGCATGTTTCCTCCCAGCAGCATGAGCTAAAAGGTTGCCTAATCTTTGGTACTCTTTTAATGCTAATCTTCTGAAAACAAACGCATAAGCATTCTGATCTGGAACAAGGTTCAACATAAAGACAGGATTATTTTTTCTAGGTTAGCTACTAAAGTGTATTGGCCACATGGGACTTTGTTTAACAAATGAGACAGAAGTGCTGATAAAGTTCACAGGTTAGATTGCAACTCATAACGTCTTCTCACTTTTACCAGTCTTTCGAGTTATATCATTCATAAATGAGGCGTAATTTAGAGCAAACACATGATACAGCGGGGAAAAAAGTTGTTCATACACTCCTGAATTTCCACGTTTTCCCACTTACAAATAATGGAGAGGTCTGTCATTTTTATCTTAGGTAAACCTCAACTGTGAGACACAGAATCTAAAAAAACTAATTCAGAAAATCACATTGTATGATATTTAAATATTTAATTTGCATTTTATTGCATTTGATCACCTCCTAACCAGCAAGAATACTGGCTCTCATAGACCTGTTAGTTCTTCTTTAAGAAGCCCTCATATCCTCCACTCATTACCTGTATTAACTCCACCTGTTTGACCTTGTTACCCATCTAAAACACACCTGTACACACACTCAGTCAATCAAATTCCAATCTCTCTACCATGGGCAAGACCAAAGAGCTGTCAAAGGACAAAACTGTTTGACCTGAGCTACAGGACAATAGGCAAGTAGCTTGGTGAGAAGGCAACAACTGATGGCGCAGTTATTAGAAAATGGAAGAAACTCAAGATTACTGTCAACCTCCCTCGGACTGGGGCTCCATGCAAGATCTCACTTCATGGAGTATCGATGATCGTGAGGAAGGTGAGGGATCAGCCCAGAACTACACAGCACACCTGGTCAATGACCCAAACAGAGCTGGGACCACAGTCTCCAAGGTTACCATTGGTAACACATCACGCCGTCATGGATTTAAATCCTGAAGCACAATGCAGCAGGGGACCAATGCATGTCCAGACGCATTGCAAGTTTGCTTATGACCATCTGGACGACCCAGAGGAGGCAGGGAAGAAGGTCATATGGTCAGATGAGACCAATGTAGAACTCCACTCGCCATGTTTGGAGGAAGAAGAAGAATGAGTACAATCCCAAGAACGCCATCCTAAGTGTGAAGCTTGGGGGTTGAAACATCATGCTTTGGGGGTACTTGTCTGCAAAGTGGACAGGACAACTGGACTGTATTGAGTGGAAGATGGATGGGGCCATGTATCATGACATTTATTGCAACAACCTCCTTCCCGTGGCTGGGTCTTCTAGCATGACAAGGGCCCAAAACACACAGCCAGGGCAACTAAGAAATGGCCCATTTGTGGCCCAACTAAGAAGAAACATTTGAAGGTCAAAATCCCTGCTCCAAACCTGATCAAGAACTACAGGAAGCATCTCACCTCTGTAATTGTAAACAAAGGTTTCTGTATCAAATATGAAGTTCCATTTCTCTATTGTGTCAGATCCTTTTTTAATGCAATAAATGCAAATTAATTATTTAAATACCATTCAATGTGATTTTCCAGGTGTTTTTTTAGATTCTGTCTCTCACAGCTGAAGTGTATCTGCGATGAAAGTGACAGACCTCTCCATTCTTTGTAAGTGGGAAAACGGTATCTATATTTCACTATATTTCCTCTTAGTCTCAACAGAACCTCCTGGCTCAATGTTTTATTTCGTCTAAAAATTTTACTATCTTCACAGTGTCTGGCACGTCGGTATTTGTTGTTCCTGTCCCAGTGTGACTTGGATCACAGCCATGGCTTTTGCAACTCTACCAAAATGACAGCAACAATTTTGTCAAATTCACTATACAGGCGCAGTCAAATTTGTTAACCCCCCTCCCACCAATCCCCAGTAAAAATCTCTAAAAATAGCGTTGAAATAAACTGCATTATCTCTTAACATTAAGATGCAGATGTCCTTAATTTCAGTACATCTATTTAGTGTCAAATAAAAAGTCTCACATCTTCTTTATGTCATTCTTCAAAAATGGGAAAGACAAGAGAACATTCCATTCAACCAAGGCAAATTTGGGTTACTCTTCATAGGTCAAGTGATGGCTAAATGTTATCTACATGTATATAAATTGTTTGGAAGGAAAAGGATGCCAGAAACCATCCTTTCATGTATAAATATGTGGAGTTTGTTAAACTACACCAGGAGTTTAACTGTAGCTGTGTGATTTGGTTAGATAAGACTGAAAAAAAACACAGGTGAGGATGTAGTCAAAAAAAGGAAGATGAACATGTAAAAGAGCACCTCTTACCTACCGAAAAGTATAATGTTAGATGTGTAACACTGTGGGCTTATTTTTCTTCAAAATTTCAGAGAACCTTGTTAGACTATGTGGCTTTATCATTAACTCCTATAGATACCAAAAGATATTACACAAAAATATGTTTTTAAAACCTTTGTCCAAATGAAAACAGAAACGGTTCACCAGACACAAAACTCTATCTTCTTCCATGGGCATCTCAGTTCCCAGGCCTACAGAAAAAAAAAATAATCCTATACAGGTCCTTCTCAAAATATTAGCATATTGTGATAAAGTTCATTATTTTCCATAATGTCATGATGAAAAGTTAACATTCATATATTTTAGATTCATTGCACACTAACTGAAATATTTCAGGTCTTTTATTGTCTTAATATGGATGATTTTGGCATACAACTCATGAAAACCCAAAATTCCTATCTCACAAAATTAGCATATTTCATCCGACCAATAAAAGAAAAGTGTTTTTACTACAAAAAACGTCAACCTTCAAATAATCATGTACAGTTATGCACTCAATACTTGGTCGGGAATCCTTTTGCAGAAATGACTGCTTCAATGCGGTGTGGCATGGAGGCAATCAGCCTGTGGCACTGCTGAGGTCTTATGGAGGGCCAGGATGCTTCGATAGCGGCCTTTAGCTCATCCAGAGTGTTGGGTCTTGAGTCTCTCAACGTTCTCTTCACAATATCCCACAGATTCTCTATGGGGTTCAGGTCAGGAGAGTTGGCAGGCCAATTGAGCACAGTGATACCATGGTCAGTAAACCATTTACCAGTGGTTTTGGCACTGTGAGCAGGTGCCAGGTCGTGCTGAAAAATGAAATCTTCATCTCCATAAAGCTTTTCAGCAGATGGAAGCATGAAGTGCTCCAAAATCTCCTGATAGCTAGCTGCATTGACCCTGCCCTTGATAAAACACAGTGGACCAACACCAGCAGCTGACACGGCACCCCAGACCATCACTGACTGTGGGTACTTGACACTGGACTTCTGGCATTTTGGCATTTCCTTCTCCCCAGTCTTCCTCCAGACTCTGGCACCTTGATTTCCGAATGACATGCAGAATTTGCTTTCATCCGAAAAAAGTACTTTGGACCACTGAGCAACAGTCCAGTGCTGCTTCTCTGTAGCCCAGGTCAGGTGCTTCTGCCGCTGTTTCTGGTTCAAAAGTGGCTTGACATGGGGAATGCAGCACCTGTAGCCCATTTCCTGCACACGCCTGTGCACGGTGGCTCTGAATATTCCTACTCCAGACTCAGTCCACTGCTTCCGCAGGTCCCCCAAGGTCTGGAATCGGCCCTTCTCCACAATCTTCCTCAGGGTCCGGTCACCTCTTCTCGTTGTGCAGCGTTTTCTGCCACACGTTTTCCTTCCCACAGACTTCCCACTGAGGTGCCTTGATACAGCACTCTGGGAACAGCCTATTCGTTCAGAAATTTCTTTCTGTGTCTTACCCTCTTGCTTGAGGGTGTCAATAGTGGCCTTCTGGACAGCAGTCAGGTCGGCAGTCTTACCCATGATTGGGGTTTTGAGTGATGAACCAGGCTGGGAGTTTTAAAGGCCTCAGGAATGTTTTGCAGGTGTTTAGAGTTAACTCGTTGATTCAGATGATTAGGTTCATTGCTCGTTTAGAGACCCTTTTAGTGATATGCTAATTTTGTGAGATAGGAATTTTGGGTTTTCATGAGCTGTATGCCAAAATCACCCGTATTAAGACAATAAAAGACCTGAAATATTTCAGTTAGTGTGCAATGAATCTAAAATATATGAATGTTAAATTTTCATCATGACATTATGGAAAATAATGAACTTTATCACAATATGCTAATATTTTGAGAAGGACCAGTAGAAAAATTGTGGGGTGTCATGAAGTGAAACAAGAACAGAGGAGGACCCTGGCAGGCCTCTTCAGTTTATGAGGGCCAGCATCCTGCAGCTTATATGCCCATTTCCATTAGTGCCTACTCAGCGTGGTTTGTCTCGGTTCGGTTCTACTCTGCACTGCTTGGTTCATTTTCTATTGCAATTGAGTGAAATCTTAATGTGGGCAGGATGATCAACAGCAAGGAGGTCCCACAGGCCGAAAACGTAACGTGATGTGATTTGTATGTGACACAAACACAACAACAATGGGGGAGCTGCTGCTTGGTCTGTAGCTTTTATCAGACTCAGAGTGAAAGAAGAGCCGGCGAAGGCTACGGGCAGCAGGACGAAGCACTTCGGATAAGTACAGGACAGAGAGAGATGCCATGGAGCGGTACAGGCTAAAGGACGTGTAAGGGTAAGCTAATGCTACCTAATGCTAGCTTGCTATAGTGGTCATATATGCAATAAGCCAAGCATACCACGATTTAACAGTTGAAGATATTAGTTATTATATGTATGCTGTGGCTAGTGATGCCACCCCCACCCAATCAGTGATTGACAGTCTTCTGATGTTCCGTTTTCAGCACAACTCGGCTCGCTTTGAACCGCAAGAAGGTAATAAAAATACATAGAAAACGGTTCCATGTAACCATTACTAACAGAGAAGCCTAAAAACTGAGTGGAACTGGACTGAGCCGTGCTGAGTAGAGACTAGTGGAAAAGAGGCATTAGATTCATCACTGCTCCACTTGGTTCAGATAAGTGAATAACCTGCTAAGCCCAAGCTCTGTAGGTGCCTGCTAACGGTGCAATCATTTAAGCCAGGTCAGGGAAATAACTAAAACATGCAGGACACCGGTCTTCGAGGACTGGAGTTGCCCACCTTCATCTTGAGAGATTTGTTCAAACAGAGATTGTCCAGGTATTGGAGAAGAATAAGAACTTTCCTATTGGCAAAAGGAGGTTGTACAAAGTAATGACATCAGGGGTACCAATAAGTTTGCAACCAGTGAGTTCTTAAGATTTTTCCACACACAATCAATGTACTCAAATTAAAGATGAGATGTTTCTATTATATTTAGGGCTGAGATTATTCCTCGAATGAGTCGAGTACCGTGATTACTAAAATCATCTAAATTTAGGCTTCGCTAAATTCTGTTTAACTATTCAGGACACTGTGTTCCAGCCAGGTGGTTATCTGTGTTGCACAACTCTCTCACCTCCACTAATGATAGCCTACACTGATGTTTCGTGGGTAAATGGTAAATGGACTGAAAATATATAGCACCTTTCCAGTCATACAGACCACTCAAAGCGCTTTACACTAGAGCCACAATCACCCAATCGCACTCACTAACGCTCACACATTCATACACCGATACACAGGTCAGTAGGCAACTTGAGGTTAAGTGCCTTGCCCAGGGGCACATTGACATACAGCAGGAGGAAGCTGGAATCGAACCCACAACCTTCCGATTGCAAGACGACTACTCTTCCTACTGAGCCACAGTCGTGTCGTGCGAATATTAGCTATGGAGGAAGAAAGCAAGGGGCAAAAAAGAAGCGCAAAGAAAATGACAAAGTGTCAAAAGAGTGGGATCACTTTAAAGTTAGCAGAAAAGAAAGCACAGAGCAGTGTGTGTACAGCAAAACTGAATTAGCTTTCCAGAATAGCACGTCCTTGATGCTGCAACACCTCAGCAGGAAACATCTGCTGTAGTGGCGGCAGACCTCGAAAACCAACACACGTCTGCAGAACCAGACCACTCGCGTGCGAGGAAACGGATAGCGAGGTTCAATAGATAAAAGGCAATGTTTATTATTTGAAAATCTAGAATGCAGTGTGCAAGTGACACTTTATGCACTTTTTTGATTGTGACCAGTTTCACTACAGAAGCAGCTATTGTATTAATGCTTTAGCATTTTGATGTTAAAACGTTTTGTTTAAGCTGCAGATGCATCCTTAGCTACAAATGTTCAGGTGAATAATAAAGACATGCTGTTATTGCATTTTAAGCAAAATAATTTTGATTTTTAAAAGGAATTGAATCATTTATTTACCTGCATTTTCTATTTCATGTATTTATGTATTTAAGAGGCCCAAGTATTTAAATGACAAATCTGCAGAATGTGCCATTTTTTATGCGATTACTCGTCAGAATAATCGATTACTAAAATAATCGTTAGCTTCAGCCCTACAGTGTGTAATTTGTGTATTTTAAGGCTCTTTACCAGAGTAACCATTACATTTGTCCACAACTGAATGCCAACAACAGAAAAAGCATGCAATTACCTGATAACTGACTGTAAAAATTTCCCTATTTGTTCACCAAGATTATAAATTGTAAATTTAAGAATAGTGCCAGCGTGACACAAGTATAAACCAGCATGTGTGTGTGACCATGTTTCATTAGAACAATACCAAATGTTGTAAAGTTGGATTTACCATGCTGACATCGACCAATATGTGGATGGTGCAATGAGGCAAGGTGTCACTTAGTCACTCATTCATCCAACTTCCCTGAAAACCTCAGCTAAAACTAAAACATAATCTGCATAGAACAGCTTTTACTATCACTACATCTAAGTCGCCTCCCAAACTGACAAGTTGTAGCCGATGTCCCAGCCCACATATTGTGACTTACAGTCTTCTGCTCTAAATGTTAAAAAAAATCTATATTCTTAAGAGAGTAAGGACATGGAAAACATCAGATTTAGAAAATTGGTAATAAGGCTTTATTTTGTAAGTTTTGTAATGAATATACGTCATTATTAAGCAAAACGACGGATTTAGATGGAAGCCGATGAACATGTCTCTTGAAGAAGTTACCAGGGTGGTCCAAGTACAGTAGGCTCATAAATGAAATTACCCCTAAGCACATATAATTTAGCTTACCTCTGCCCAGCATAATTATGGTGGTTAGGTCTATACACCAACATAACGTGTAAAATAAACCCTTATTTCAACACCAGATGAAATGCCTGGTTCACATGGCAGGATTTTTATGCCGGTTTTTGCACCGATCTTCCCCTTCCCACATGCCCCGATTATCGTGATGGCTCTTAAGATAATCTAATGAGATAATTTTTTCTGTGTATGGTTTGTTGAGAGCGATCTAGTCTGCTCGGAAGGACATCGGGACCGCTCCGGCCTCAAATCGGGGATATTCAACATGTTGGATTGTCTTGCCCCGACTTCCTACCGTCTGGGGTGTTCCCCGAGCACAAACGAACACGCAGCCTGTTGAATGTGAAGTGTAGCCAATCAGAAAGCAATGTGACTGGAACACAGAAGGGAATTACTGTGAACTCACGTTTAAACTCGAGAGAGTTTGTGTGATTTCCCGACTGAAATTTGAATGTTTGTGAGTGAAATCTGTTCATGAGTGGTGTCACACCACACACTGTTGTGTGGTGTGACAATTTTATCGTCACAACGATATCGTACGATCTTTTATCGTCACATGTGGGATCTCACAGGTTTTGAAAATCAGCCGACAATTAGAAAAACTTGCTGGGAGAACCAGACATTAGGAGCATATTTGTCACATTACGCCTTCAATTCTGTGTCCTTGTTTTCACGGGAGGCAGACTATTTACAGAATGCTTTGTAATAAACACAGCAAGAAATGGTTTTTCATTTGAAGTCTATTTCTGACTTACATATTTCACCAGCAAACAACTCAGGCTTTGCTTGGTGATCCACAAACCAAATACCTATATATTAAATTGTTTAAATTGCAACTCTGATGCACGTTGTTTGAGTTTCATTAAAAAATCTGAAAAGTTTAGGGACATATATTTTAACCCTCCCTGGTAAGGTCTATTCGGGGGTTCTGGAGAGGAGAGTCGTTGGATAGTCGAACCTTGGATTCAGGAAGAGCAGTGTGGTTTTCGTCCTGGCTGTGGAACACTGGAGCAGCTCTGCATCCTCAGCAGGGTCCTGGAGGTTTCATGAGAGTTCGTCCAACCAGTCTACATGTGCTTAGTGGACTTGGAGAAAGCGTTTGACCGTGTCCCTCAGGGAATCTTGTGGGGTTGCTCCAGGAGTATGGGGTACCAGGCCCTTTGATACGGGCTGTTAGGTCCCTGTATGACCGGTGTCAGAGCTTGGTCCGCATTGCCGGCAGTAAGTCGGACCCGTTTCCGGTGAGGGTTGGACTCCGCCAAGGTTGCCCTTTGTCACCGATTCTGTTCATAACTTTTATGGACAGAATTGTTTGGCGCAGCCAAGGTCTTGAGGGGATCCGTTTTGGTGGCCGTAGGATTGCGTCTCTGCTTTTGGCAGATGATGTGGTCCTATTGGCTTTATCAGCTCGTGATCTACAGCTCTCAATGGAGCAGTTCGCAGTCGAGTGTGAAGCGGCCAGGATGAGAATGAATGCCTCCAAGTCCGAGTCCATGGTCTTGAGCCGGAAAAGGGTAGAATGCCTTCTCCGGGTCGGGGGGGAGGTCCTGCCTCAAGTGGAGGAGTTCAAATATCTTGGGGTCTTGTTCACGAATGAGGGGAAAAATGGAGCGGGAGATCAACAGACGCATTGGTGCTGCGTCAGCAGTGATGCGGGCGCTGTACCGGTCTGTCGGTGTGAAGAGAGAGCTGAGTCAAAAGAGAAGCTCTCGATTTACCGGTCGGTCTACGTTCCTACCCTCATCTATGGTCATGAGCTTTGGGTCGTGACCGAAAGAACGAGATCACGGATACAAGCGGCCGAAATTAGTTTCCTCCGCAGGGTGTTTGGGTTCTCCCTTAGAGATAGGGTTATAAGCTCGGTCATCCGGGAGGGACTCAGAGTAGAGCCGCTGCTCCTCCACATTGAGAGGAACCAGTTGAGGTGGCTCGGGCATCTGGTTAGGATGCCTCCTGGACGCCTCCCTGGTGGGGTGTTCCGGGCACGTCCCACCGGGAGGAAGACCCAGGATACGCTGCAGGGACTATGTTTCTTGACTGGCCTGGGAATACCTTGGGATTCCCCCGGACGAGCTGGCCCAATTGGCTGAGGAGAGGGAAGTCTGGGTCTCTCTGCTTAGGCCCCTGCAACCCGAACCCGGATAAGCGGAAGACAATGGATGGACATATATTTTGATGACAAAAATAAGAGAAATCGTGTAATTCGTAAATTTTTCATGAAATTTTGTCTGTCATTACAGTATTCCTTAGCAGTAAAACAATTCTAATAACTTAAAAACGTGAGGTCAGTCCTTGAAAAACTTGGAAATCGGTACTGGCCAGGAAACGCCTGATTGGTGCACTTCTTGAAATTAAGCATCAATTGACGAACTACATATTTTCTGAATGAAAGAAAATGTATGTTTCTAGAGTGTTTAAGGGTGCATCATTTACTTCAAAAGACGAAATACCTTAATTAACACTATTAATCAGAAAACGAAAAATTTATTTCTAAGGCTATTTGGGGGGGGGGGGGGGGGGGGGGGGGTTAATTTTCTATTAACTAAAAATAAAGGATATAAAAATTCAACAATTTGACCAAATTACTGTTAAGTTTTAGAGAAACTACGATTAGCAGCTTATCAAGTAGTAATGCTGTAATAATGGCACACAGTAAAACCTTGTGCAGCTGGTTTAAAACCCCGAGATGTTAGTCAGATAAAAATAATAGTTTAAGACTGACAATCAAGTCCTCACCAACACACATCATTCCGATCGGAACACTCACATAAATAAACCATCCTGTGATAAAACCTACAGTAAACTCATAAAAGCAAGCATGATCCGACAGCATCGTCACTGTCCGCGTACAGTTATGATTGAAATTAAGCTAACCACTTTCCATGAAATGTTTAGTTAACGCTGCTAACGTTGGACTAACTAACTAAAACGTCTTACCTGTATGTAAGATCTGGGAGTTAAAATAACAGTCTGTGCCTTGAATTCCAAGGGTAATCTAAAAAAGTCAACATCTGTTTAAACTTGAAGTTAGCTAAGCACGTTATCAGGCGAAAGCTCGCCGTGTCGACTGTAGGTTTAAGGCAAAATGCGCATGTGCAGTACTTGCAATGTTGTGATTGGTTGGTTCACCGGGCTACTGTCAAACTCGTTGGACGCATTTAGGTCCACTGTTTTTTCAACAATCGGTTTAACGATGAAGGACGAGAAGGCGCATAAGTTCTATGTACTGTTGAATAAACATCTGTTGAACAGTTCCTCAATCACCAATTCATCCATCTCTATTACCTGACATTAATACTGATCCTACTCTGTTGCATAGACAAAGATAACATTTCAGACCCATGTACAGTACAAACATATTTAGGCAATAAATACTATAGGTATGTTCAAGTTTATATGGATGCATCAAAAGACTCAGATAACAGAAATTGCATTTTATTCATTGTTCCAAAAATCACTTTTAAAACACGTTAAAAGAACACGGAATATGTTGGGAATCATCTTAGCTTTGAGATGGATTAATTTGATTTGATTCAAACAGCAGACCAGACCTTTTCTTAGAAATTCAACAATTACTGTACATAATTCAAGCGATGGGTTTAATTAGTTTTATATGTATACCTTCACATGTAGGAATAAAAGGGAATGAGCTGGCAGAAAAATATGCAAAACAAGCTACAAAAAGCATTCAGTTAATATAATAGTATCATTTAGTAAAGCAGAAATGAAACCAGAAAATAAAGAAAAGGGTCGGTGGAAGATGGCTGAAACAGTGAGAGAAAGAAAGAACTGACAGGTGGAAAAGTTGCCATAATGAGGAAAACAGGACGAAATAGGAAGAATAAAATAACCATATCAAGATTACATTTTGTCACACAGGCTTAAACAATGTATTATTTACATTTAGGAAACATGCTACAGGTAAATTTACATTTTGTTTTCAAGAAGAGACAACACGTCTTTTTTCTTTTTCTTTTTTTTGAAAAATTATGTTGCTGAGAGAAGGGAACTCTTACGTTATTTACAAGAGAACAAACTGCAACTGGACCTGCAAGACATTTTGGACGCAGTCTCTAGTTTGGAATATTATTGTTTTTTTATGAAATACCTTAAAAAGACTAAGTTAACAAAGAGAATATTGTTTATGTTGCAATTAAATCCGGTCCACACTCAATTCCAGTTGGTGGCGGTAATGCACCTAACCGTTTCTTGCAAACCGTCATTAAACAAAAAGAAGAAGATCACGCCTCCCGGTATTCTCTCGCGATGTTTTACAACTGCTCCAAACACCCCAGTTGCCAAATAAGCTAAAGCTAGTCTAATTAGCTGATATGCTGCTAAGTTTACACAAAGTCTCAATGAAGGCGCTTCTTGAGTGATTGGGACATGGAGTTGAGAAGCATCAAGGATCAGGTAGTAAATACTGCTTTTGCTGTGCTATTTTTAAACTTTGGCAAACTTACCCGACTCTTCACTTTTGTACACAGCTGCTAGTCATCATAGCTGCACGACGAGGAAAGTTTTCCTATAGGCTAATTATGTCACGGATTCTTTACAATGGAAATTTAATTTCACTTTTAGTTTTCTTGAAGGTTATGGGAAGTGTATTTTTTTAAATACGGCTTTAAAGTTGCTAGCCTTTACGACCATGGCGTTCTACCCTACCTAGGGAGAGAATGAGGTGATTTTAATAGCATATATTCCTTCATGCTCTTTATTATATGTGCTGCCTATCCAATGTCTTTTTCAGTCTCCATTGATCCAGGCCATATTCAGCCGAAATGTCGAAGATGTTGTATTTTTATTGGAGCACAACGAAAGTGTCAACGCTCAGGTAGGGTCATCCTGTCTGAAGCTGCTATTGTGATGTCAAAGTTGTTTGCTACAGATGTTGAACAAATTCTATTGAACTATCTATAGCTCAGCTTTGCCTACAAAATATCTTAAATAGTGAGGCTATAGAGATATCGCCTTTTAATGCTTCTCTCAATGTGTATTAAATATAAAACGCTTACTAACTTAGCACTTTATTTGCTGTTTTGAGATAACATAAATCACTAAGGCTAATATATGTTTGTAAATAGTCACATCTGAAGTAATGCCAGCAGCATCAGTATTTTCTACTTGGTACAAAAACGGTTGTACAATGATCAATAATATAAAAATATAAGTAATAAATGTATCTTCTGAGTAAATTACTAAGTCTGTGATCATTAGGCTTTATCTAAAACAAAGATGGAGTGAGAGCTTAAAACTCCAAGAAAATAACATTAAATGCTAAGGTGTCTATTACATTTCAACCATATACCATTGCTTAAGAGTAGGAAAAAAATGTGCATTTTTTTCACAGTAATGAGTGACCATGGTATAAATTGTAATCACTCATTTTTTGTGCTTCAATATCCCCTCCATTATATCGAAGGGGATATTGATGCTGAATGAAAGCACATTTTATAACACAAACACACCACTATGTGGTGAGTAAAGCACCAGTAAGCAACCCTTTATTCAACTGTCATGCCGGGACTATAATGTTACATGATACAATGCTTGTACCACGATCTTTTTGCTAACTTCCTTTTGATGTCAACTAGACACGCCTCTATGGGTAGGGACCACAGACAGAACCAGAACTAATGAGCTGAGAACAACAGGCTCCTTTTACAGGTGGAGAAATGTTTCTGCCCCTGAATTTAAAAAAAATTTATTTTAAATTTCAGGACCAAGAACAAAGCACCCCGCTTCATGCTGCTGCTTATATGGGTGACGTTCATGTCATGGAACTGCTTATAAATGCAGGTAAACCAAAGAAGTCTGGATTATTAGAGTGCTTGGACAAAAATGTCTTGAAAATTACTGCATAGTGAATAAAACATACAAGCAGCGCCCATCTGAAAGGAACTAATGTTTGTTAATGATTTTACTCTCTGTGACAGGGGCAAATGTAAACGCTAAGGACCAGGGCTTGCTCACTCCTTTACATCGAGCCGCAGCCTCAAGAAATGAAGTATTTTTATTTACCTTTTTCAAAATGAAAGCATTTGAAAAGCAATTACTAGATTTGATTTTTTACTCTTTTTTTCCACAGAGGGCTGTAGAACTGCTGCTAAAACACAAAGCAGAAATCAATGCAAGGGACAAATTCTGGCATACTCCCCTACACATGGCAGCTGCAAACTGGGCCACCGGTTGTGCTGCAGCCCTCATACCCCATGTTTGCAGCCTGGATGTTGCAGACAAATTGGGAAGAACGCCTCTACATCACGCAGCACACAGCGGCCACTCTGAGGTAACCTGTTAAGATGATAAAATGAGACAAAAGATTTCTCTGTAAACATAAAAATAATTTATGTCTTCCTTTAAACCTTAGAGTAGGTTTACTTCCTTTAATAAAACAAGTGATGGCTTGATATTTTCTTGGGTTTTAGTTTGTGTTTTACTGTGTAAAAGGACGTTATATTTATCACAATATTTATTCTGTGTAGAGGTATAGCTCCTAATGAATAACAGACAGGCTTGCCATCTAGGCGTCTTGCTTGACTGGTATAGAGGGGGTTGCACATTTATTTAGCCAGTTGTTGTGTTTTACAGATGGTAAACTTGTTCTTGCGTAAAGGAGCCAGTGCAAATGCCAAAGATAAGGAGGAGAGACAGCCGGTACACTGGGCAGCACATCTTGGTGAGTAAAGTTAGATTTTTTTTTTTAAACAACTCTTTATCCAGAATTAAAGTTTCTGAATATTAGAAACAAAATCTTTTAACAGCATTGTGAAAAATAGAGGAGTCTCACCTCTTTCCATCCTGTAACTTAATTATTAATGAAAATAAGTTAATTTTACAATAAAGCAACCTTATTTTATTATAAAGCCTTTCTTTTGTTGATTTTGATGGATGCTAAGTCTTACCTTAATGCTGAGAAATGAAACCATTCTTTACCTTCGGCTTTCTAGCAGACACCTGAAGGGTTTGGGTCGAAACAGGTTTGGTATTTGGACCTGTTCTTAATTTAATCCACCTTAAATACCCAACCATGGTACTTCCACTACCATGTTTCACGGTGGGTGTTCTCTATGTGCCAAACATACCTGTTGGATGTATGATGCAAAAGCCAAACTTTTCACTCTACAATGACACTTTCTCAAAGCTTTAGATATTTTAGCCAGGCCTCCGTGTCTTTCTTTGTCAAAATTGTTTTCATTCAACCAAATAGCTTTCTGATAGGAAATAAGACAAACCCTAATACAACATTGTTAAAGGAAAATCATTTTAAAAAAAGAATAATTCATAATAACAATTTTCATTAACATTCTTTAAAAAAATCTAATTATTTATACACTAGACAATAGTCAATGGAAAATCTTTATTGTCATTGCACCGGTCAGTCCCTTACTATAACTACTGATCAGCTACTTGCATATTTCTCCTGATATTTTGATGATTTATTTTTGGTGATGACTTCCAAAGCTTAGAGGTTGGGAGGCCTCCTTCCCATTACCCTAATCTTCAATTCCTTCTACAGATTCTCTATTGGATTAAAATCAGGACTCCTGCTCCGCCGCTCCTATACGTCAACAGTATTTTCAATCAGAAGCAACATGTTGATAAAATAAAAAAATTGCTTTGAACTGAAATCTGCCCGGGGTGCTTCACAAAGTCTTACTTTTAGGGTGTGCACTTATGCAACCAAGTTATTGCAGCCTTTTTAGACATTGCAGACAATGTTCTGACTGGTTTCAACCAATCTTACATCTAAATGGCAACCTGTAATCGATGGGGAAAAAGACAGTCTTCATGTTAAACTAGCTCTCAACACAGTGTCTGGTATGTTTCTGTTTGCCGGTTATGTAACAACAGGTGAGTAACTTGTGCTGTTTTGTGAAAGCATTGAAGATTCCTACAGTAACTGTAAAGCTCTTCTTGCAGGACATTTGGACGTTTTGAAGCTGCTGTTGTCCCACATTGTAGATGTCATGTGCAAAGAGAAACACGGTTACACTCCGCTCCATGTTGCAGCTGCCAGCGGACACGTGGAGGCGGTCAGGTGTCTGCTAAGACTTCAGGTGGAGGTAACAGTGTTTCCAGAATACTACTTTTAAACAGAAATAATCTTTCTGCTGAGAGATTGTCAAACATTTGTTCAATTGAGCGAGTTTTATAATCGGTTTTAAATTTTTTACCCAGATCAACGCTATTTTTTTTTTTTAGATCGGGTTGTATCTTCTTGTTTTTTATTAAATAATAAACTTGTGTGAATACATCTGCAGCCATTACTTCAAAGTTGCAGATACAATCTTTGACGCCTTTCTTTTGAACCTTTACCAATTACTAAAAGCCAACTGAACATGCTTTACATACCAACATAATGTTATATGCAGCTTTGAGGTTAGTTTGTTTTTCTTTAAATGCCACTAGAATGTAAGCATATAACACAAAGTCATTTACGTCTTTTAAAAATCGAGAGGTTTTATAACCTACAATATTCTTCTTGTGTACTTCCAGCCCGACGAGCCGAATAATTTTGGGAACACGGCACTCCACATGGCCTGTCATGCCGGCCAGGACTCTGTAGCCACTGAACTGGTGAACAGCGGCGCCAACATAAACCAGCCCAACCATCAAGGCAACACTCCGCTGCATCTGGCCACCATCTCTTCCAGCGGTGTGCTGTGTCTCGAGCTCCTAGTCAACAATGGTGCTGATGTCAACATCCAGGTACAATTTATGTATAAAATTAGGACTATTTGGAAAAAAAAAGCCTTTCAGGTTATAGAGTGTAATTAATTTAAATGTTAAATCTCCTGATCAAGAGGATTTGGGCAATTACTTAAAGGCTTTGTGCGGGTCCTGGAGCTCCTTGGAAATGTTTAAACTTCAGTATTTTAAAAATGGTGCCTGTTTTCTGTTTGCAGAAAAAGATAAAACAGCATTAAGGTAAAATAAAACTAGCATATTTATGAGGTTTCCTGATCAGGGACTTTTGTTTCCCCCTCTTCTATACATAACACAAAAAAGCTGGTTCTTTAAAGCAGAGCAGCATCAGATTTCTTGTAATGTTAAACCAAAATCCAAATATTTCACACATGATGAAAGTGTTGGAAAAGAGTTCAAATTTGCTTTGAAAGAGATTGAAAAGTGTTTAAAGTGACTACCATGGATTAAAGACCTCTATTGGATTAAATGTTTAATTCTCCTTCAAAACGTTTAACAGAATAAGGAAGGAAAAAGCCCTTTACACATGGCTGCAATGCACGGACGCTTCACAAGCTCCCAGATCCTGATCCAGAATGGTAACACACATCCTGTTGTAGCATGTGACTGATGCTGATTAAAAGGTGTATCATATGTAAGATTTGTCTTCTTCATTCAGGTAGCGAGATTGATTGCTTGGATGTAAACGGAAACACTCCTCTTCACGTTGCTGCAAGATACGGTCAGGAGTTGCTGACCAGTACTCTGCTGACCAACGGTGCTGCCAGAGGCAGGTGAGTCTGTCTGAATGAGTGGCTTTTTTATCATATCTATGGTTAAAACGTATTAGAAAACATGATCACATAAATGTTGCTTTACCCTCAAAAAGCCTTTACTGTTCCCTCCAATAACTTCAAAGATGAATATACTGTTTCATATTAGTTGAAGCAGCTATTTTCATTTAGTGTAAAGCAGCAATAAAAACATAATTCAGCAGCAGATAAAATAGAAACCAGGCAGAAACTTGTACAAGTTAACAGCAAATTATCATAGATGTCATTATTTCAGTTTTCAGGTCTAATACTGTTTCCTGTCTTTGCACATGCATGCTGAAGTTTACACTGTTGTGATCTCTAAAGACAGGGGATTCACAGGATGCTTCCACTTCATTTTGCGGCATTGTTTGGCTTCCCAGATTGTTGCCGCAAGTTACTGTCTAATGGTGAGATGAGAATCCCTTTTAAATCATTATTTTTAGCTCTGCTCTTGTGGGATTTAAGCAGCTGACAGCTTTTTGGTTTTTCTTTGTTGTTGTTTTTACCTCAGGGCAGTTTTACAATGTGATTCAAGATGGCCAGATCCCAAACCTAGAGTTTGATATAAACACCCCAGATGATTATGGGAGGACCTGCCTACATGCAGCTGCCTCTGGAGGGTGAGTAGTCAAACGTTATTGAACTCAAACCTGACTACAGATTAAGGCTTGACCAGAAATATTGTTTGGTACTGGAGTAAATGTAAGAATTTAACTAATTTAACCTACAGATCAAAACTCAGATTTGGTTGTTTGTGGTAGAACAGGTGCTCCATGTAATAAAGTCGTTCATGATGTAGCTGTCCTGAATGCAACTCCCAGCCTTGGCTGTTTATTACATGTCTTCCTCTTTTCTCTCAGCTTCCTATCCTCTCTGCTCAACTTTTAAATAAAGGCTATTATGACAAATGGAACTGTATAAAAACTTTAATCTTCGTTTTATTTATGGTCATATGGTGTGCAGAGTCTACCTACGATATTTAATGGTTCCCCTAATATCTGTTTTTCTTCTGCTTTACAGAAATGTTAAGTGTCTAAATCTGCTAATAAATAGTGGAGCTGAACTGGATATAAAGGACAACTTGGGGAGGTACAGTAGTTGGTAACAGATGCAGTATGGCCCAAGCTTTAATTTATATATATATATATATATATGATTTTCCTGTTTTGTCTCACAGATCTCCTTTGCACTACGCTGCAGCCAATGGGAACAGCCAATGTACAATTTCTCTAGTGAGAGCAGGAGCTGAGGTCAACGAGGCGGACCTAACGGGCTGCAGCCCTTTGCACTATGCTGCTGCTTCACACACTTTCTGTGGGTGAGAACCTTTGCGCCATTTTATTCTAATACATGTTATCTGTTGAGATATGACTTTGAGCTGATAATGTCAGTTTTGGCTGATTCTGATTTCTGTTTAAGAACATAACATAAGAAGGCATTAAGCTACGTTCAACATGTATTTTCAAGCCTTCCTGCTCTACCTACTGCGCAAATCGGAGTCCTGTAAAATTATGCTTTTTCTATTTATTTTTTATACAGCTTTAAACAGCTTCTTCCATCTCTCTGCTTCCTATTGACTTCATTTCTAGACACCTAGTTGATATTGGAAATGGCTACATTGTCTTCTTCACTCAGCAACAACTTCCACCCCGAACAGTGTTGTCAGTATAACCTGGTACTGCAACCTGGTACCTCTTAGTTATGAGTTTCTCATTAGCCGGGCAACCTAAAAATCAACAGAGTCTCATCAACAAACAGGAAGAAGCAGTTCTTTCTCTCATTCTGCACAGATAATCCTTATTTTCAATGTACCTGCATGTTTTATCCACAGGGGGGGATTACAATACGAGACAGACCTCGGTGAGGAAAAAAGACAAGAAGCCTCCCTGTAAGTAAATCACTTGTCAGCTGAAAACAGTACTTTTAATGTACAGCTTTACGTAATCCAGTGTTGTTTGCAGTGAGTGTATCCAGGGCAATATTAAGGTCGACTGCTTTAAAGCACAGTCTCAAATAAGTGTCTTTAAACTACCACAAGAAAATCAAAATGTAAATGCCCCCTAGAACTAATTGGAAAAATTATAATGAAGGGAGGGTTTTTTTAATTTATTTTTTGGAGACAATAAAACCTGTACGATACGATTCTTCCTGTCTTTTTTTCAGGTGTTTAGACTTTTTGCTCGACAGCGGGGCCAATCCAACTCTGAAGAACAGCAGGGGTTACAGTGCTGTTCACTATGCAGCAGCTTATGGGAACAAACAGCATCTAGAACTGGTCAGTTGTGCCTTTTATGTTTCTCTTTTCTGTGTTAGTTACTGCAGCCTGGAGGTACATTTTTTTATTTATTTTACTCCTGCAGCTCTTGGAGATTTCTTTTAATTGTCTTGAAGAGGTTGAGAGTAATATTCCAATCAGTCCTCTGCACCTAGCCGTGAGTATGACAACTGTAGACACTTCATTGCAGGCTTTTATTGATACTAATTACTTCATTCCTGCAGGCATATTATGGGCACTGCGACGCCTTGTATTTGCTTTGTGAGACATTAGTCAGTCTGGATGTGCGGGACATTGAAGGCCAAACTGCGCTCCACCTTGCTGCGAAGAGAGGCTTTTCCAAATGTGTGGAGGTCCTGTTGGAGCACCAAGCTTCCTACACATTGAAGGAGTACAAGCAGAAGCGGACTGTTCTGCATGCTGCAGGTATGTAGAGCTCACCAGGCACGTTTAACCTGGTCTTGCGACACACATTAACTAGTTTTAGTCTCTAGTAGACTCTGAATGATCCGTCTTTTTCACTTGAGCAGCTGCTGAAGGCCAAGTGGACTGTCTGCTTTTACTGGTCAACAGGGAACAAAGTGCTAGTATCATCGACTGTCAAGACACACAGGGACAGTGAGTGACTCTGTTATTGACTGTAAAAGTTCTGTTTAAATTAAAAAAAGGTTTCCTTGATGCAGCTTTGTTTCAATAGGTTAAATTAAATGTATCACAGAAGGCTAATTTTCCCAGCCAGGATACTTTAGCCAGCCTTAGCCGCCTGGCCCTGTAAAGCATTGAATCCTGTTTGTTTATTAGGACAGCTCTCACCCTGGCAGCTTTGGGACGTCACACCGACTGTGTCCACATACTGTTGGAGAAAAATGCAAATCCAGATGCTGCAGATAAACAAGGCTTTACTGCCCTGCACAGAGCCGTGAGTTAGTGCACATCATCTTCTTTTTAACTTCATTAGACTTTTAACGGCATCCAGAAACAACTATTTTGTCTGCTTGTTTTGCAGGCAATGTTGGGCAGTGATGACTCTGTTCTGGCTCTGCTGGATCATGGGGCTTCTGCCCTGTGCAGAGACTCTCAGGGAAAGACACCGCTCCACCTTGCTGCATCCTGTGGTCACACAAAGCTGCTCCACATTCTGCTGAAAGCTGCAAAAAAAGCTGATCCTCTGGACACCATGTTGGACTTCAGGGGCTACACACCCACACACTGGGCTGCATACCATGGTGACAATTTATGTTTTATATTGTCTTCACTAAAGCAGTTTGGCAAATGGTATGTGAGAATCAACCTTTTTACCTTTTGCCTCCCTCAGGTCATGAAGGATGTTTACACGTTTTACTGGAGAACAAACTTTATAACCAGGAAGGAAATCCCTTCACTCCATTGCACTGTGCTTTGTGAGCGTTACAATATACCTAAAATCCTTAATGAATACAAATGTTTAGTATGCATTCATTTTGATGAGATTATAGTAGTCATTGATCATTTTAACATGTCTTTTGCTTTCCTCACAGAATCGGTGGACATGATGCTGCTGCTGGGCTTTTAGTGAAGACTGTCGGTCCTCATATTGTCCACACTGATGACAAAGGACGGTAGGTTTTATTTTCATATCAAATTCACTTGATTTAACATTGCTCATAGCCTCTGGAGAATCTGTAGAAATGTACTTAAAAAATGTGGCTTTTACATAAGAGTGGCAAGAAAAAAGGGACCCAAAAGAGGCCGTGTTTGCAGTTTTCTACAATCCATGTAGAAGAAACAGCAAACATGTGGCAAAAGTTAAATCCAACACTGAACATTGTGGATTAGGGGTATAATAGTGTGTGGTGAAAAACTGACTCTGCACATTACCATGTACACGTTGCCCCCACTAGTGAAACATGGTGTTGGTGGCATCATGTTTGGGTGATGCTCTTCGTTAGCAGGCACAAGGAAGCCAGTCAGAACAGATGGGAAGATGGATTGAGCTCAATCCAGGGCATTGATGTGTAATTATGATCTTTTGATTATGATTTTTTAGGAATTCATAAGAAGGGAACAGAGATCCACAGGGGAATAGACTACCCAAAGCATGGGTTTGTTGTATTATCTCAAATACCTTGAAATATCTTCAAACAGTAAAAATCTAACTCAATGGCTGGCTTTAAAGCCAGTCAGTGGAGCCCAGGTTAACTTTAAAACACAGTAGGAAACACCATCACTCAGTGGAAGCTGCAGAAGAGCGCCAGCTCGAGGCCTGAACACAAACAGTCCAAAAACACACCAAAAATAAGTCAAAGAGGAACCTTGATCGCCCTGTTCCTAACCTAACTTTTATCTCTACTCAGGCACATAAGCCTTACTTGAAGAATGTCTTCTATTGAGCAGGATCAACATCGTACTGTCTGGCACGGTAGCTCTAGCCCGCACAAAAACACGCCTGTCTTCTCGTTCCAGAGAGCTGCAAAACTGGGATTGCAATGAGGCATAAGTTCACTTTCCAGCAGGACAGCAACCTTAACTATACAGCCAGAGTTACAATGAAATGGTTTGGATCAAATAATATATCTGTGTTAAAATGGCCCAGTCAAAGTCCAGACCTAAATCTAATTGAGAATCTGTTTCAAGGCTTGAAAATTGATGTTCAAATGTTCTCCACACAATCTGATTGAACTCAAGTAATTATTTTAAAGAATAGGAAAAGATTTCAGTCTCTACAAATGCAAAATTTGTAGAGTCAGACCCCAAAAGACCTGAAGCTGTAATTTCCCCTTGGGGATCAATAAAGTATCTTTGAATTGAATTTGAATTGAATTGAATTGAATGGTAGTTCTACAAAGTATTGGCACACTTTTCAGATTTAGTTGATCGATCACATAAAATCCCATTAAAACACGTTGAAGTTTAAAGTCTTAAACATGACAAAATGGGAAAAACTGAGGGGTTTGAATACTTTGTTTAGACACTGTAAGTTTCCCACACAACTTTTTATTCTATTGGGAGATGGCAGAAACGATACTGTATTGACTGACATAATTAACAGATTTATATGTATTTGTTTGGTTTGTATTTTTGTTTTTTGACTGCTTATATAGGTTTTAATTCATTCTGCTTTTATTTGTGTTTTGATGTGTTCCTGTGCAGGACGCCACTGCATGCAGCTGCTTATTCAGGGAGCGTTGCTGGGCTCCAGCTGGTCCTGGCTCATGGAGTTCAGGTCAATGCTGTAGATCACTTTGGATTCTCTGCTGTAATGGTTGCAGCACACTGTGGACAGACCATGGCTGTTGGTAGGTAGCTGAAATGTGTGCAGTTGGTGTGTTATTGACACCTTGAGACAGACCAAAACTATTTCAAGCTCTTGACTACTTTTTGTGCTTGGTTTTTGTAGTTTTGACCCTCTCTTTCTCAGTTTTTTACAAGTTGTTTTACATCCTGTTTAAAAACAGCAGGTAGATGCTTGTAATATAATAACCTGTTAGCTGCTGCTTGTTGTCTACCTTTCAGAGTTCTTGCTGCAAAAGGCGAAGCCAGACCTGACCCTGGTGGACGTCAATAATAACACAGCACTTCACTTAGCCTGCAGCAAGGTCACACATGCAAACTAATGCACTATTATCAATTTTTATGGTTGGAGTGGTGCTTAAAATTTAGCATGAACCAAGGTTATTTAATGTCATCAGCAGTGATAACAAGCAGTCTAATAATCATTCATTAAACTCAGGAACGATGTGCTCCACTCCGTAGGGTCATGAGATGTGTGCTCTGTTGATCCTCGGGGACATCACTGAATCCTCCCTCATCAATGCAAGAAACAACTCCCTCCAGATGTAAGTAGCTGCAAAGCTCTGAGCACAACACCAACATGACCAACACTTGAAAAAGCCTCTCATTAAAGCATTTGCCGTGACAACGTAGACATGATTATCTGATGCAACTGTAAAAACCTCTGTTTGTCCTGCAGGCCCCTTCACATTGCAGCGAGAAAAGGCCTGGCCACTGTTGTGCAGGTGTTGCTGAGCAGAGGAGCAGCAGTTATGGCTGTAGATGAAGATGGTAAGAATATTTATTTCTATGGGAAGAAACATCAAAGGACTTTTCTAACCAGAAACCTCTTGCCTGTTGATTCCCTGCAGGCCACACCCCAGCTCTGGCCTGCGCCCCAAACAAAAACGTAGCAGACTGCCTGGCCTTGATCCTCTCCACCATGAGGCCGTTTCCTCCCAGAGAGGCAGACACAGCCTCCCATTTCGGCCCCGTCCTGAAGAACTGTAGCATTGCTGCCACCTGCGGGTCCAATGGAAACTTGTGTCATGCTTAAAGACCGCCGGGCGAGCACCAATGAAGGGAGTTTATCAGCTCCGAGCTGCAAGTTATGAACACGTGCCAAGCTGCTGCTCATCATGTATATCGTCCTGCACAAGTAGAGATTTTTACGTCTCTTTACTCTCAGTCTTATATGTTCCTGTAGAGCTTTTAGATTAAGTTTTGCAAATCATGAATTACTATGAAGAATTTAATGGGAGTGTTGATGTGAGCGCATTAAACAAGCTAAACTTAAACTCTGAAAAGTCAGTGTTAGCTTTTAGGTGCTCTTTATAGCTCAGTGTGGGCATTTTTCGATCTGAGCCCTATTTTATCTGATTTAAATTTATGATATTAATGGGCACAATTTCCAGTATGTCGAATATTACTTGATGAGCATGAAGTGCCACAAATTTTACTGAGATCTTTTGATTATTTTAAAGGTTTCTGCACAGCCTGAAAAATATAGATTTTTATTTCAGTGTTTTTCAGGTCTGGATAAGTGTGGAAGAAGATATTATGGAAAAATCTTCGTATTTCCAGACTTGTCCCATTATCCCTCCTTTTGCCCTTCCTTTGTGTGCTTCCTAATTGTGTCCTTTCTTTCTCCCTTCGTTTTGTCTCCTCTTTCCCACTTCCATCCATGTGCTCTTATGCATACTGTGGAGATTCCTCCTTCTGTCCTTTCATCCTTGTGTCCTACCCCTAGTTAGTTTATTTTTCCTTTCTTGTGTTCAGTCTCCATGTTTTCTTCCTTTTTCCTTCTCAGTGTCCTGCCTTCCTTCCATGTGAACTTCTTTCCTTTCTTGTGTCCTTCATGACTTCCTTTCTCGTGTTGTTTTTTTTGCTTTCTTATGGTCACCTCCCCTTCTTTGCTAATTTAAACCCTGACCACTTTATAGAAATCTGCCATAAATTCATGCTAAACCTTACTATTTTCTATTTGAAAACAACTATAAAAAACTGGGAACTCAGGAACGTTGCGTTTGGAAAGGTTTGGAGGTCTCAAATGAAAAATGAGTAGGAATCCAGTATTTTAGTGTTTGTCCTCTATGACTAAGTCCCATAGCCGAATGGGTTAACTAGTTGTCAAGTTGTCAGACTTAACTTTTATACACACCACTGTATATTTGAGAATATTGTTTTATAATGATATACGGATTGTCATTCTGGTATATAAAATTTTGTGTCCTTCAACAAACTAAACCCTAAATATCAGGGAGTATTTGGGGAATTTTCCCAATTTCATGTTTTTCATGCAATAACAAGTGGCTGTTTGTTGTGCGAGTTTGATCTACAAATGCCTTGGATTTGGTATTTTAGAAACATTTAATAGATGCTGTAAACTTTTATGCAATTAATAAGACTATTTTCTGATTGTACATTGGGAGTAACACTAATATAATTATTATTACTATAAATGATCATTTATAACATTTCATTTTTAAAAGATTTTCATCAAATTGTTTACAGGATGTGTATTTATAAATACATGTACTATATAGAAGATTCATTTATAAAGAAATAACCTCAGGTGATTGCGTTCTGCACTGAAGGTGCAATAACCAACAGATGTATCTGGATGTTTCACATTTAAATATTGCAACTTAATAGAGAAGTAACAAATTTCGGATAAATTAATTTCAGTTAAATGGTAAACTTTTAATTAAAGTTTAAAAAAATTGGAGTATCTTATTTTCTTGGCCAGTTTAAGACTAAAGGACAGTCAAACTAAACTATTTTCAACAAATGTTGACACCAAAATGAAGACATTTAATTAGATTTCTTTGCGACTTATTGTTTGCCTGATTCGTTGTATTTTAAGCCTGATTAAGCCGTTGTTTCCACAATAAGTTATTTTGTCTTTTTGAAATGAAGACAGTCTTTCTATTTGAGATACTAAAGACAAACTGTTTATCTTGGTTTTTTATCTCAGTCTCATTTTCCTTTTGAATTTAGGCCCTTCCCCAGCTGTTTATTCTCCTTTTTAGTTCTGAACACATCTACAATAAATCAAGCAACCATTGCTCTATTTAAAGTGTTGTTGCTCAGTAATACCTCCTTGTATCTATGGCTTTAAACCATTTGCACAACTGTACAGCTTGCTTTAAGTATCTACAATCTGAAAATAAAGGTATTATTTCATGTTTGAAGTTAAAAACAAATACTTGCAAATATTTTGATTGATGTTTGTCTGCAAGAGCTGCTCTGTGGTTATGTGTTGCATCTTACTGAGGTTTTTAAGACGAAATAACTTCAATACAGAATTTTCTTTTACATCTGGTTGCAATTATATGACAGAGTAAAACAAACCAATTTCATCCAAGTGGTATCTTCTCCTTTTTTGCTTTTTTAAGTACCTGAAATATCAGTTAAATTCCTTTGCAAAACTATTAATATGTCTTGAATTTTTTAACATTGTGTCACATTATAACAATAAATGTGTTTGTATTTTATTAAGGTTTTAGATGACAGCTTAACACAAAGTACTGCATAATTTTAAAATGCAAGGAAAGTGAAGCATAGTTTTACAAATGGAAATCTGAAAAGTATGCATTTGTAAAATACTTTGTTGGACCACCTTTCACTGCAGTTGCATCTTTGAGGGTTGGTCTCTACCAACTTTTTGCCCATCCTTCTCTGCAAAATATCAGTCTTGCTACAGCTTCTCAGTTGGATTTAGGTTGGGACTTTGACTCGACCATTCTATTAGATGGGTATTCTTAAACTATTCTATTGGAGCCTGGGTTCCTGCTGGAAGGTGAACATCTGTCCCAGTTCCAAGTCTTTTGCAGGATCTGGTTTTCTGGTTTTGCCATACTCGGATTAAACAGTGCGATGTGAAATATTCAGAGCTTGGAAATTAGTTTCATAAGCTAACACTCTTTTTGTTCAACTTTACCCGTCTGTTGTGTTCATTGGACTTCTTCATGCTGTTTTTATACTAATGTTTGGTTTTTTTAAAAGATATTTTTTCGGCACTAGTGGCCTTTATTTTTTGACAGTAGGCAGACAGGGAAGAGGGGTAGAGAGAGGGGGACACATTCGGCAAATGTCGCCGCACAACACGTGTTTCGGGTCTCTATATATAGAGTCCCGGACCCGGGACTCCATATATAGTCATCAATAAGGCTAATGAGATTATTAGCCTTATTTTAGCCTAATTTGAGTTACCGCCAAGGAAATCTGATTTAGCGCAGCGTTTTGTTTATTGTTTTAATTATTGTTTAATGATGGAAAGTAAAATCTCCGAGTTCCCAGTCAGCGCCTTGAACGCAGCATAACGTTTACCATCAGCGAACCGCTTCCTGTTAGACGGTGGATTGAGTCGCAGAAATGGCGAACGTGGTGCTGGAGTTTAAGGTTTCTGCCGGTGACTCGGAGCCCCAGAGTCGGCCCGTCCTGATACTGGGCCAGCAGAACAACCTGCAACAAGTCAGCTGGAGCCACATCAAAGGAAAACTGCAGCCCGTCGTGAGCAAAGAGGTGAGGGAATGCTATAGCCGGGTGTTAGCTAGTGTTAGCGCCTCGCTAACTGGAGATAACACAGGCTAACACAGAGAGTCGACAAAGTTCTCACACAAGTTCTGATATTTCATGTTAAAGTAGCCCGAGGGAAGGTAAAAAATATGTTCATGTTTTTAATTGGTTATTAGTCGTATTAATATGGTTGAAATAGATAATATCGTTTTCATTTGTGCTCCGTTATCTGTAAATAACCAAAATAAAGAACAGCTCCATTAACAAATGTAAGTATTACATTGTCTAAATGCTTAATTTGGTTGATCAATAGAAATTGATTTTGATATCACATTTAAAGACATATTTTCCGTTTATTGGTTATGAGGTTTGTTTTTATTTTACCCCTTTATAGAGTGATTAGGCTTGTTCAGCTTGTTCCCGATGATTGTCTTAGAAAGTCCAGTAATCAGATCCAAGCAAAAAGAGAAGTTAATACTTTTATCCGTAGAGTAATCAGTCGCCTGAGTTAAATTGCCCTCCTCGTATTGTTATTAGACACGCAATTTTTTTTGTCCCTGCCTTTTTGTCTAATAAAACAAAGAACCCAAAGACTGTATTGTATACAGACACAATGAACTTTATTGGAATATATTTGACATTAATCAGTAAAGTGGAACCTGGACGTCTGTGCTGCAGTTTTATTTATGTTGCTGTTATTTTAAAAATGTTAAAAGTTTCTTCAAAGTCCTCAAAGGTCAACCAACCTCCACCAACTCCACCTTTTACCTAAATCCAACAGAAAATGGGCTCCATGGTTGTTCACCTGAAATGGTGGGATTAAACCTACCAATGACCAATCGCAACCAATCAAGGTTGGCCAGTTACAACCTCTGACTGATTGATTGGTGGATCCATCAGTATGACTTATTTACATTTAGAGGATTTTCAGTAGATCCACTTGATTATATCAACCAATTTTTAATGACTCTCTCCACCTTCTTTTTTTTGTTAGCTCAAAAAAAATTTCATTTTGAAAAGGAAATGGGTGAGCGTGTCTGTCACCACAACAAAACATAAAAAAGTAAAATGATGAAGAAAAAAATCCAAAGCTTTATGTTTACGCCCACACACCTAATTACGCTCCCACATCATTGTGTAAAATTTTGGGCATGCTGCCCTTCCTCAGACTAACAAACTGTGCATACGTCTAGTTTCAATCTTGAAAATTGATATATATTTTGCGGGACTGGACATCACGTGACTATTGCATGACACACATGGGCCATTGCTATGCATTGAGTTTGGATGGCTGCAGAAGCAGCGTCGGAGGTACACAGAACTGGTTCTCGTTAAAGGCCAATAAAAATGAGTAGAAAGACATAGCTTTGACAGTTTGACTTGAATGCAAGTGAGATATAATTGACAGGAAATGTAGTTTGTGAAACATTGTTGAAAAATAAGTGATGCACACGGGTAAGACATGAAAGGCGGTACAGTGTTTAAAATGCTAAAACCAAGCAGTTTAACTGGTTAAATAAAGATTAAATAATATAACACAAGGTGACGCAGTTGATAGCACTGTTGCCTTGCAGCAAGGAGGTCCTGGGTTCGATTCCCGGCCTGGAGTCTTTCTGCATGGAGTTTGCATGTTCTCCCCGTGCATGCGTGGGTTCTCTCCGGGTACTCCAGCTTCCTCCCACAGTCCAAAGACATGCCAGTTAGGTTAATGGGTCACTCTAAATTGCCCTTAGGTGTATGAATGAGTGTGTGCATGGTTGTTTGTGTGTTGCCCTGTGATGGACTGGCGACCTGTCCAGGGTGAACCCTGCCTCTCGCCCATAGACTGCTGGAGATGGGCACCAGCTTCCCCGTGACCCACTATGGAATAAGCGGTAGAAAATGACTGACTGACTAATATAACACATGGATTTCAGGAGTCATGTACAGTAATTTATTAGTGGAGTTTAGGAAGGGTACACAGAATCTGCATTCCTGGACGTTTCAGCATTAAACAATTCAGATTCTGTTTGTTAAAAATATTCTAAAATTTGCAATATTCTTTGTAAAAATGTTGTTTTATTAAGATTATTTTGGGCCACTTGGATTCCTCGAAGTGTAACTAACCTCCTCATTAAGCTAGTTCTGCTGGATTGGTTATGCTAGCGTTTTCACTCTCTGCCACAAGTGTTTATGTCTTACCTGCTCTCTCATGAATAAATATTAACTTACAGTACTTTGCTGCATCGGTGCTTGGTGCTTTCTTATTTTTTATCTTCTCCCTCTCTGGTCCTCCTTGTGATACAATAATAACAACTATGCAGCTTGAGTTGGTAAAAATCAATTGACAGCATGGCGATCTTTATAGCACTGTAGGTATACCTGTCAGCACTATAATACACAGTTCCCCCGCTGCTTAGAGATATATGTTCAGGGAGAGCACATATTTCTATTTATCATCAGCAATTTTCTCATCTTTAATATGAGCAATATTATAAAAATTGCATAAAAGATGAGCGCCTTACGTCCGTTTTTGTGACAGATGCGTGCTCATCCCACATCGGGACAACGTGGGTTTTGTTGACATGACTCAATGCATAGCAGTGACGTCTGCGTGCGAAGAACACTATCTGTAGGGGCTAATAGGTGATGTCCAATCCAGTAATATATATCAGTGTTTTTGAATGTGTGTTTTTCCTATCAAAGTCCCAAACTTTGCCATACATGGAGAACAAATTCATTCATGCTGATATTTCTATTAAGATAAGCCATGCATAGTAAGAGCTGTCTTTTTATTTTATTTGCATCAATCAGCAAATATACTGTAGCTGTTATACGTTGGGTTCATTTGTTTTACTTGGCTTAGCAGGTTCTGTGATCTAGTTGATTTTTGATTTTTTTTTTTTTTTTTTTTTTTGCAGCCATCATTTGATATTCTGATAACGAGGCAAGAAATGTGAGCGTTACGTAGTCATGCAAAGGTTTGCAGTTAATAAAAAAACTTTGTGGTGTTCAAATGAGTAACTGACAATTTTGTTACTTAACTCAGTTCAGTGCCCTTGTTTTCCCAGGTATTGAGAGGCCTTTGCTTTACCTGTACACAAAATTATCTGTGTAGAAAGTTGTTCAAACCTCATTTTACAGTTAAACTAATCAGGTCTCGGCTGACTTTTTTTTCTGTCATCGTTCCTAACCCGCGTCTGTAAACCGGTAGTGATTGATAGCTTGTCCAAAAGTTTGCACAGCTGCTTTCATAGCCTGTATGTCAGGAGTATCAGGTTAGTTATATAGATTTTCACCTGAAATTGTTTACAAAATGTAAATATATATTGTTATACATTTTTAGCTTACGGTGTATAATTATACTAGTGAGTTACTGTGTCCATAATATTTTTTCATCTCTATAAAACACCAATAAAAAATATAGTTTTCCTCCAGGGAACCGTAAGTTTCACCTTGGTTTCTTGTTTTTTCAGACCTGGCAGGCAGCTCTTAATGCTTTGAACCCGAACCCCACAGACAGCTGCCCCCTGTACCTAAATCAAGCCGTGGTGGCCGCTCTTCCTTCACGGGTCAGCAGGCACAACACCCCGGCTTCTGTCCACTTTTTGTCACGCCTGATCCGTTCTTGCCTTCCTGGAGGGAACAACCGCTGCATTGTGGTCAGTAGCTTCATCAGTCTTATCTATAACGGTAAAAATGTCAGAGTCAACCTTTATTTGCTAAATGGGGATGATTTCTTTGTCCATCTTCTCCGTGGGTCCTGTGATGGTCCAATCCTGGTCACCCAGTAGGAAGTTAGTGTTATTAAGCAGTTTTATCCTCTGTAGGTGGTGTGTGAGCGTTCAGATGTGTTTGCCTCTGCTTGCGCCGTCGCCAGGGCCTTTCCCCTCTTCACCCGTCGCTCTGCATCGTCTCGCAGGACTGAGAAAAAGCACGTGACTGTGGAGTTTGTGGCGGTTGGTAACGACAGCAGTCCTCTGGATGACGTTGAAATTCGGGTACTGCTCTGTGAGCTTTGTCTGTTTAGTTTTCCCTGTTTTAGTTCCAGAATTTCACGTTCTAATGTTCAAATGAGTTTTTATTTGTTTTTTGTACGTTTCAGTGTCTCGCCAATGCTGCTGATGGTGTACGTCTGGCAGCTCGCATTGTGGACACACCATGCAATGAGATGAACACAGACCACTTCTTAGATGTAAGTGATTGTCTTTGGGGAACTTTGTTGTCTTCACTACAGTGTAGCTCATACAGCATCTTACTCTGACATTTTGCTAGATTTTTGGAAATTCATTTTTCTGAAAGCCTTTCATTGATTGTTTGAATAGAAGCTGAGTGATACTCCACACTAGACAGTAAAAAAAAAAAAAGTGCTGCCATTTTGATAAGCTGGAATAATTCCACTGTAGCAAATGTTTGTCCGTTTCAGGAAATAAAAGCTGTGGGAAATGAACTAGGAATTACTCCGGTCATCATTCGTGGAGAGGAACTGAAACAAAGAGGATTTGGAGGTACTGCATTTACGTGTGTCTGTGGCTTTCTGTACTTATAAAGGTTTTTTCTGTTATATATAATATATAATTTAAAAGTACGCAAGATAAATGTTAATGGCCCTGTTCCAATACTCGCACTTTCACCTTTGTGCCCCGCAATTGTAAATGGTGAATGGACTGAATTTTATATAGCGCCTTTCCAGTCATACAGACCGCTCAAAGCGCTTTACACTAGAGCCACATTCACCCAATTGCACTCACTAACGCACACACATTCATACATCGATACGCAGATCGGTAGGCAACTTGAGGTTAAGTGCCTTGCCCAGGGGCACATTGACATACAGCAGGAGGAAGCTGGAATCGAACCCACAACCTTCCGATTGCAAGACGACTACTCTTCCTACTGAGCCACAGTGGCCCGTTGTGCATACCCGTTGATGGTTTCGAGTGCATAATGTGTCCCAATTCTCCAGTGGTCTTTCGCCCCTCCCCCTTCGACTAAGCGTGCATCTAAGCGGACTTCGCCGATGTATATTACCCACAATTCATTGCTGCATGTGATGTTTTGAGCAAAAACCAATCACAATCATCAATTTAATCAGCTCATCAAATCAGAATAATAAGAACTGCCTAAAGTTCAGACAGCAAGCCGACGATATATATTTTATTACTGGTTTTCCAGGCTCGACGCCACTGGCTGCAAGGTGATTCTGGGCGGTCTGTAGCCCACAACTTTGAAAACACTTCTGCAAGAGTCTGGTTTATATGCCTCCTTCGATTCCTGCGCTTTCTTCTCCTCAAAACAATTGTTTGTCGCAGTTTTAAAATAATTCTTAGCAGCAAAACCAGCGACAGGTCTCGACATTTTTTGATGTTGCAGTTACGGTGCAGAGGTGCAAGTTGGTGATGTAACCCCTACTGTCCCAGTTCTCCAATTTTGCACACTTATAACCTGCGCACTTCAGCCCATACGTGCACTTCTGCAATGTACACACTTCATAGAGGGGCGTAGTGTTGGTATTGGGACAGGGCCCAGGTCATTTATAGAAGTGTGTACCTTTTTATTTTGTCATGCAAATATTTTATTTCATTATAATTGCTTATCTTTAGTTTGCCACTGAGCTTCCATCAATCAATTTGATGTTGATGCAAATAAATGTTACTACTGAGGAACAAATAAAGGATCATTCTATACTTAATTTGTTTATTATGGATAGGTGGTCAAGTCATCCATAAACTACAACTAAGTTGTTTTTAGCTGAAGCAGCAGATGTCAGCCAGAAACAACTTCTTTACTAAAAACCCATTTAGATGGAAATAATGAATTTTATTTTCTTTCTCCAGTAGCTGGATAAACTACTCATTTGGGATATATGTTTTCTATTAACCCACAGCAGAAAGTCATTAATACTTTTTAATTATTTATTTACTGCAAGTGATACTGTTAATGCAATATTTCCCAAACATTATCACATTTATCATGCAGCACTACTTCAGAGGAGATTAAACTATTTTTTAAAATACGTATATATTTAACTTATACATCTTATCTATCTTATTTTTCTAAATTTACACAAATTTGTTTTGTTTTACAAAGGAAACAAGTTAGAATAGTGCAAATATATGCATTATTGTTTTCCTTCAAGAGCAGCTGAGTCCTCTGGTTGCGTCTCCTTGTTTTCACCATGGAGACGGTCTGAGGGAAAAAACTGTCTCTGGGGCGGCGCTTCCTTGGCAGATAGCACTGCAGAGATTTTAGCTGGCCTTTTCTGGACTCTAGACCTGTACCTGTAAGTTCTGGATGGAGGGAAAGTTGGCAACAATGGACTTCTATGCAGACTGGATTGTTTCTTGCACTCTGTTTTGTGGCTTAACCAAACCAGACAGTGATGAATTATCAAAGGGCAGACTGGATAATGTTGGTGTTGAAGATGACCAGCAGCTCCTGAGGCTGTAGTTACTGTAGAAGATTCTGGGCCTTCTCTTCTGGGCCTTTTTCTGGACTGTGTGTGAACTATCTTAGATCCTGAAAAAAGGGTTGAACCTAAGAATCTGATGTTATCTCCAGTGGACTGGGTGTTGAGGATGGTGGGTGTTATCACCACAGTCTTAAGTGAGTTTAGCTTCAGGTGGTTCTGACCACAGCAGTGGACCAGCCGATCCACCTCCTGTCTGTATGCAGACTTATCGTTATCCTGGATCACACCACAACCGCATCAGTTTGACAGACGCGTCCACTCAGGTTCAGCCATTTGTGTACACAGAGAAGAAAAGAAGAGAACACATCCCTAGAGGGCACCGGCACTGATGGTTCTTGTGAAGGGAGAAGATGCTCCCCAGCCTCACCTGCTGGTGCCGGTCAGTCAGGAAGCTGGTGATCCACTCACAGGTGGAGGCCGGCACTGTGAGCTGGATGAGCAACTAATGTCCGTAGGAGTTAGGTTTTTATTCCGGCAAGGAACATGTTTAGGGTACAACGGTTAAAACTGCACATCTATGGTCTGCTCTATTAAATTTAATAATATAATAACTATTATTAAACAATTTTAATATTTAAATAAAGTCCCAGGGCACGGCAACAGTGGCGCAGGGGTTCGGCATGCGACCCATGTGCTGAGGCCTTGGTCTTCAACGCAGGCTGTTGCAGATTCCGGTCCGGGCCCGTTGGCATTTGCTACGTGCCCACCCCCCCACACACACCTATTTTCTGTTCCCTTATTTTTTTTTAAAAAAGGGATAAATGAAGGCAACTAGTGCCCAGAAAAAAATTATTTAAAAAAGTTTCAATTTGAAAAGAAGTTATTCATGAAAGAATAACCCATCAATGTGATTCAATTTATAATCTGTCAGTTTCTGCCACTTTGTTCCTACAGCTCTTCATTAGTAACCGTTGACCTTTTCCTCCACTCTCTCAGGTATTTATGGCGTTGGAAAGGCAGCAGAGAATCCTCCTGCGTTAGCGGTGTTGAGCCACACTCCTGACGGGGCGACGCAGACCATCGCATGGGTGGGCAAAGGCATCGTGTATGACACTGGTGGACTCAGCATCAAGGGAAAGGTGAGCAGTGATGTCATGACGCCAAATCTGTGCACTCTGATCAGTAGTTGGTAGGAAAAATATCAGGTGATTTATAGATGATAATTAAACATTACTTTTCTGACTAATAAAGCTTGATTGGCTGTGATTAGGTGGGCTGCATGGTGGCGCAGTTGGTAGCACTGTTGCCTTGCAGCAAGAAGGTCCTGGGTTCGACTGCCGGCCGTGCGTCTTTCTGCATGGAGTTTGCATGTTCTCCCCGTGCATGTGTGGGTTTTCACCGGGTACTCCGGCTTCCTCCCACAGTCCAAAGACATGACTGTTAGGTTAATTGGTAACTCTAAATTTCCCTTAGGTGTATGAATGAGTGTGTGCATGGTTGTATGTGTGTTGACCTGTGATGGACTGGCGACCTGTCCAGGGTGTACCCTGCCTCTCGCCCATAGACTGCTGGAGATAGGCACCAGCTTCCCTGCGACCCACTATGGAATAAGCGGTAGAAAATGACTGACTGAGATTAGTTTTAACTAATTTTGGGATGTTTTGTAATGCCTTTTTTTTTTATGAATTAATGTAAAAAATAAAAATACACGTGCTTTTTGTGCACTTCTCATTAGACTACAATGCCTGGAATGAAGAGAGACTGTGGTGGAGCTGCTGCTGTTTTGGGAGCTTTTAAGGCCACCATCAAACAGGTGAGGTAGCTGCTAAAATGATGCTAGCTGTTTTGAACCCACCCCTTTGTTCCTGACGCTTAAGGTGGTTCTGATCCGCGTCTCTCCGTTGTCATCCTCAGGGCTTTAAGGATAACCTCCATGCAGTGTTTTGTCTTGCGGAGAACTCTGTGGGACCTACAGCTACTCGACCCGATGATATCCACACTCTTTACTCTGGAAAGTGAGACTCTTTTACACTATAAAGTATATATTTCCTTTACAATTTATTTTATTCCTAAAATATTGTTGGTTGGGATTTCTCCTCCCAGCATCTGTATGACAGCACTAAGGTTGTGTCTAATATCATTTTCCAGGCCCAACATGTATGTGACCTGCTGTAAATAGTTAAAATTGTGGGGTTTTTTTGTCTGAAGGACAGTGGAGATCAACAACACTGATGCAGAGGGCAGGCTGGTGCTGGCAGATGGAGTGGTGTACGCCTGTAAAGATCTGTCTGCTGACATTATTCTGGATATGGCCACTCTAACGGGGGCTCAGGTGTCTCTTTAGTTAAACTAACACAGGAACATGTCATGCAGGTATCGTCTTTGTATTAACAGCCTCTGCTTGTTTTCCCATTCAGGGAATCTCCACAGGGAAGTACCACGCTGCCATCATGACCAACAGCGAGCAATGGGAGGTTGCGTGTGTGCGTGCAGGTCGCAGCAGCGGCGATCTCACCCACCCTCTGGTGTACTGTCCTGAGATGCATTTCAGCGAATTCACCTCAGCTGTGGCTGACATGAAAAACTCTGTGGCTGTAAGTGACAAGCTCCCGAGACTTAAATATTTCATGACTCAAAGCATGAAAAGTAGCCTTGGAGGGAAACAACCGTTGCTGCAGGCCCGACATATTTTGGTTGTCTAAATTTAGATTTGTTTACCTACCTATGGACGGTATAGAAACAACTTTTAACTTTTAGTATTTTTTTATACATGGAAGTTGCTGTGAAAAAGAAACGTTTTCCCCCTTACAGATTCTTCCATTTTTTTGTAGCATTTAAACATCTTGGATCATTGAACAAAACACAAAAAACAATATTTTTAAATTATAAGTTCATTTATTAAGGGAAAAAAATTATTCAAATCAACATGACTCTAGGTTAAAAAAAAAAAAAAAGTAATTGCCCCCTAAACCATCTGGTTGTGCCCCCCTTGGTGTGATCAACTGCCATCAAGTGTTTGTGATAACTGGCGGTCTGTCTTTTACCTCACTGTGCGGGAATTTCTGCCCCTCTACTTGGCAGAGTACATCATAATGGCCTTCAAGCATGAATGGTATAAAGTCAGGCAACAATCGGATTTAACTCTGAGCTGTGGTTCACTGGAGACCCAAAGCCTGATGGATGTCTGTGATTGTTTCTCATCTGTTTGGGAATGACTTTAGATCTGGGCATGATGTGTTACTCTTGAGATCTTTGAGCCAACTAAATGTTGTCAGGCAGGGTTAAGTGATTTCTTGTCTGGCAGCTATCAGATCTGGCTGTGGGAATTGAACACTTGAATTATTTTACCCTAATAAATGAAATAATGTAAAAACCGCTATTTGTAAAAATGGGTAACCTTTGAGTGTTGTTCACTCAGTAACAGTGTCCACACAGAAGAAGATGTTTGTCACTGATGGAGTTAAACAATATGTCCAGTGTTTTCAATATTGCAATGGCAAACAACTGCTTGGACAAAATATTTGGTAGGATATTATATTCTATCTCAATTGTAATAATTGTATTAATAATCTGCAGATCGATAATATGTTTGTCCATTTGGATTAGCTCTAATTGTTCCCACATAGTTGGGCATACTTGATTCCACAGACGTCCGAACAAAGCTCAGTTTTCACATACGCGGTGTCACGCAATAAACAGTTTGGCATGAAAAAGTCTCCACATGGAAATGTTTTCCATGTGACGCACTGCTCCGAATAACCAGTCACGAGGGCGCATGGCGTCACTACCGCTCTAACAGTGTATTCCCCTTTTTCGTTCCTTGTTTGGTGTAATTGCCTCATATTCCACCTACTCTTCTTTTTCTTTTTTAAATCTACACGGCAAATAAGCTCTTCCTCCTCATTGCAGAAAGTGTGTGAAATTGGACGGTGCTCACGGAGTCCGCGATGCTCACAGTACACCTAGCTCTGTGGGAGCCCTAACTCTCCTTAATGTTCACACCTGATTTTTAGTGGCTGAGATACTAAAGCTTATAGAAAGTGCTTGACTTGCTGTGTAATTGTAAAAAAAAAAGGAAAAGAGACAGGAAAATTGTGATACTATTGTAGTTTAAATGTTGGACCCTAATGGCAGCACTTGGTATGGTGTATTCACTGATTGGAAAAAGACAGGATTTTTGAGATTCTACCCAGCTGGTTACTGTTATGATTCAAGTCACCAGCTGATTTTTCTCAGTGCCTCTCTACCCCAAACTGGGAAATCTTGTTTTTCCTCTTATGTTTGAAACTATTTAATAGAGAGCAGATGTCTTGTACATTTCGCAGACATTTTAAATTCCAGGTAAATAAAAAATGAAGCTCTCTTTAAGGAGTATTCTTTTTTTAAGTCGTAACACATGGAGAACTTTGCAGAACATTTGTTGTATCTCTGTGTTGATGTTGAAGTGAAAAGTTAAAGCGACAGATGTAGGGTTGAATATTATTTTTTGTAATCACTTTGTTTTTCAGGACCGTGAGAATGCCCAGAGCTCCTGTGCTGGCCTCTTTATTGGTTCCCACTTGGGCTTCGATTGGCCCGGTGTCTGGGTCCACGTCGACATTGCTTCCCCAGTTCACGCGGTGAGTAATTTTAGATTTACTGTAGATATGTCTGATCAGTCAGCCCTCAGATATTTATCCTGAGTTTTTGCCTCTGCCGGGCTGTGGCAGAGGCAAAAACTCGGACCTGGGAGGAGTTCGGTGAGGCCATGGAGAAGGACTACCGGTTGGCCCCGAAGCGATTCTGGCAAACTGTCCGGCGCCTCAGGAGGGGGAAGCAGTGCTTCGCCAACACTGTTTATAGTGGGGGTGGGAGACTGCTGACCTCGACTGAGGACATTATCGGGCGGTGGAAGGAGTACTTCGAGGATCTCCTCAATCCTGCCATCACGCATTCCCTGGTGGAAACAGGCTGGGGACTCGTGGTTGGGCTCTTTCATCACCCAAGCTGAAGTCACCGAGGTGGTTAAAAAGCTCCGCGGTGGCAAGGCTTCGGGGTTGGATGAGATCCGCCCTGAGTACCTCAAGTCTCTGGATGTTGTAGGGCTGTCATGGTTGACCCGCCTCTTCAACATTGCGTGGCGGTCGGGGACAGTGCCTCTGGACTGGCAGACTGGGGTGGTGGTCCCCCTTCGTAAGAAGGGGGACCGGAGGGTGTGTTCCAACTACAGGGGGATCACACTCCTCAGCCTCCCTGGTAAGGCCTACGCCAGGGTAATGGAGAGGAGAGTCCGACCGATAGTCGAACCTCGGCTTCAGGAGGAACAGTGTGGTTTTCGTCCCGGTCGTGGGACACTGGACCAGCTCTATATTCTCTACGGGGTATTCGAGGGTTCATGGAGTTTGCCCAACCGGTCCACATGTGTTTTGTGGACCTGGAGAAAGCATTCGACTGTGTCCCTCGTGATGCCCTGTGGGGGGTGCTCCAGGAGTATGGAATCGGGGGCCCTATATTAGGGGCCATCCGGTCCCTGTACAAGCAGAGCAGGAGTTTGGTCCGCATTGCCGGCACTAAGTGGGACCTGTTCCCGGTGCATGTTGGACTCCGGCAGGGCTGCCCTTTGTCACCGGTCCTGTTCATAACTTTTATGGACAGGATTTCTAGGCGCAGCCAAGGGCTGGATGGGGTCTGGTTTGGGGACCAGTGGATTTCGTCTCTTCTATTTGCAGATGACGTGGTCCTGCTGGCTCCCTCTAGCCAAGACCTACAGCATGCGCTGTGGCGGTTCGCAGCCGAGTGTGAAGCGGCTGGGATGAGGATCAGTTCCTCCAAATCAGAGGCCATGGTTCTCGACCGGAAAAGGGTGGCTTGTCCTCTTCAGGTTGGAGGGGAGTTCCTGCCTCAAGTGGAGGAGTTTAAGTATCTCAGGGTCTTGTTCATGATTGGGGGAAGAATGGAGTGGGAGATCGACAGACGGATCGGTGCGGCTGCCACAGTAATGGGGACACTGTGCCGGTCCGTTGTGGTGAAGATAGAGCTGAGCCGAAAAGCAAAGCTCTCAATTTACCGGTCGGTCTACGTTTCTACCCTCACCTATGGCCATGAACTTTGGGTCATGACCGAAAGAACGAGATCCCGGATACAAGCGGCTGAAATGAGCTTCCTCCGTAGGGTGGCCGGGCACTCCCTTAGAGATAGGGTGAGGAGCTCGGCCATCCAGGAGGAGCTCGGAGTAGAGCCACTAAGTCTGCTGTCCCCGCGACCCGGTCCCGGATAAAGCGGAAAACGACAAGTACGAGTACAAATCAGGCCATTATTATGACTTTGAAGTAGATCTGTTTGCTCCATTACATTTAGATATGATCCACTGCGAGTTTATAAATTTCAATTAAAATATCTGCCGGTATTTACTGCTTCTACTAAAACAACTCATTTTAAATGAGAAGGGTTACAAGTAGAGGGAATTAATTGATGAGAACTCTTGACATATCATCAAACAGACATATTTTTGATAGTAGACTCCTACTATTATAGGTGTAGCTGAAGTATTTAAAAATCTATTCTGTGATGCTGTTTTTACAAGAGGCTTCCTTGTTGTGTAATAAAACTAGCAAACAAATCATTCATTTAAACTTGAGGACATGTTCCAACATAGCTGCTGTCTTTATGCTTCAGAAGAAAGAAACAAGTTACTCAGACAACTGAAGACCAGAATGTTGACTTTTTGTGCTTAAAATGCTCACTTTCAACTTTTAGCTGTGGGGGGAAAAATAAAAGACCACTACAAATGTTCTAAAATCAGCCTCTCTACATAGGATAGCTTTTATCTGGGTTTAATGAGGTGATGAGAGTGAGGGACTGATGGGATAGAAAATCTGGGTTATTCTACCAAATACTGATTTATGAAACCTTCCTAAGTTAATAATATGATTATAATAATAAAGATCAATATAAACTTGTCTTCTTTTCATGATTTGAGGCCTGAAAAATCCTGGATGAAACAAATGTTTATACGAGAAATGTTAAAATAGGTTCAACTGAACATTTTGGTGTGGTCCATTTTTTTTCCAGAGCCGTACAATGGGTAAAAGATTTGAACATATTTATTAAAATAAAGAAGTAGGCTTAAAGGCAAGTCTTGTCTGTTGGGTTTATGCCTTCTTTGTTGAGTCAGTTGTAAGAACTTTAACTTTTTCAGAAGACAAGAGACTTTGCCACTCATTTTGTCGACCCGTAACTTTTCTGTTGGTAGTTTCTCTGACCCGGCTCTTAAAGAACCGAAGCTCTCAACCACTTTTTCGGTACTGTCGGAGCTGGTTTTACAGTCTCAGGGAAGCATTTTTTATGCTGGTGTTCAGCATCAGGTCCTCCAAATAAATGATGGAACTGATCATTAAAGGCAAATTAAACACCAAGCATTGGGGTCAGTCCTGAATGGTTCACTTTATTTTTGTTTTTGCAGGGTGAGCGTGCCACTGGGTTCGGTGTTGCTTTGCTCATGGCCCTGTTTGGCCAGGCATCAGATGACTCCCTGCTGAACCAGGTGTCTCCTCTGGGAGCTCCATGCAACAAGCCTGAAGGCCAGATGGAGCGGGACTGCAAGAGACGCAGACTGGTGTAGAGCAGCAAACAGTTCACTCCTCGACCTCCAAGCACCCCCGGCGGTTGAAGCTCCTCCAGTTAGTTGAAGCATTTTAAACTGGTGTTTGATAATGGACAATCAATAAATTCAAAAGTGGTGTAAACGACGATGATCAAACACTGATCTTCACTTGTCCTCATTACTGATCAGCTCCATTGCATCTTTTTTTTTTGGTGTTTACTATAAGATTAGAAATCAAAGAAAAGTGGGGGTTTGTCTTATTAATCAGGTTTATTGTGATTATTTTTGAAAGACTAAGAGTTTAACACATACCTCACAGAATTTTCTTTAAAATCAACTTATCTACAGGAATCTTTGTAACTATTCGTTTTCTGCCATTATGTCTTACACATTGGGATTTCTGGTGGGTTATTAGTTAAAGTTGTCGGGAACCACTGCACTTTGTATTCATCCTGGTGAACTGCGTGATCCTGTCACTAAATCGAGCATTAAGTGCCCACCGCAGGTTTTAACAGTTCGTTTTAGAGAAATAAGATGTTTTGTCAGCTTAAAACACGTGTAATATGTTATGCTAGTAGCAGTGTTTGTCAGTCCTTCACAATGACGTGTTTCCACATGTCTGACAATCATGATGTCCCTCAGTAAAGGCGGTGCCATCTGAGAAAATAATAAAACTAGTATGTGAACTTGAAGCAGATGTTTTTGTATTTGTTCCAGGTTTGTTAAGGTTCCAAAATCAAGAATACATTTGTGTCAAAGCTTTATCATTGATTGACTCACAAGACCTTTACACTCAGCCAGTCATGTGATCGGCAAGGTGAAACAATATCTGAAGTCATCATGAATTCAATGCAGGTGTTGCACAGTACAGCTCAGCTCTAGCCTTTGTAGCCATTTCCAAACATGGAAAGAAATCACGTGCTTCACTTAAATGGTATGTTCTCTTGTCTTTCACATTTTAAAGAGAAACTGGCTTGAACGTCATTTATTAAGGAAACAGGAAGCTGTGAATTACTGGTTCCAATAAATGTGGAAAAATGTGCCATATCAAATGTGCATGTCCATATTACATATTTGTCATATAGCTTTGGCCTTGCAAAAGAAACTTTTCCACATTTTGTTTTACAACCACAAATCGAAACGTAATTCTGATTTTTACGTGATAGACCAACATAAAATAGTGGGAAATGGACAGAAAAAGATGGAGATGGTTTTCAAATTCTTTACAAATAGAAATTCTGTAAAGCATGCCGTACATTTGCAGTCAGTCCCCTTATTCAAGACTTTTCCTACTAGTTTCTAGAACCGTCTTTTGTCACAATTACGGGTTACAGTGCACAGTAAGAGATTTTGGCCACTCTGTAAAATAGCTCAACTTCTGTCAGATTGGACAGAGAGCATCTGTGAACAATGATTTTCATGCCTGGGCACAGATCCTTACCTGGGTTTAGTTTCTGGAATTTGGTTTGTCATGAATATGTTTTGATCTAAACCATTACAGTACAGCTCATGCTGTATATTTGGGATCGTTGTGCTGGAAGGTGAACCTCTGGCAGGTTTTCTTCCAGGATTGCCCTGTATTTAGTTCTATCCATCTTCTCATCAACTCTCATTAGCCTTTCTGTCCGTACTAAAAACCATCGCCATAGCATGATGCTGCCACCATCACGTTTCACAGTAGGCATTATGTCTACAGAGTTAGTTTTCTGCCAATCAGAGCGATTGAATTTCTTTTGGCTGTCTTTAACAATTGTGATTACTGCTTCCACAACAGAGTGTGACTAATAGCTGCCCTGTCAACATTCTCCCATCTGAGCTGTGGTTCTCTGCAGCTCCTCCAGAGTTACAGTGGGCCTTGCCCTGTTTTTATCGTCGCTTGTGAAAATGTAAAAAGGTTTCAAGGATATAAACACTCTTTTAAAGGATCTGTTTCACATATACAGGTCCTTCTCAAAATATTAGCATATTGTGATAAAGTTCATTATTTTCCATAATGTCATGATGAAAATTTAACATTCATATATTTTAGATTCATTGCACACTAACTGAAATATTTCAGGTCTTTTATTGTCTTAATACGGATGATTTTGGCATACAGCTCATGAAAACCCAAAATTCCTATCTTACAAAATTAGCATATCATTAAAAGGGTCTCTAAACGAGCTATGAACCTAATCATCTGAATCAACGAGTTAACTCTAAACACCTGCAAAAGATTCCTGAGGCCTTTAAAACTCCCAGCCTGGTTCATCACTCAAAACCCCAATCATGGGTAAGACTGCCGACCTGACTGCTGTCCAGAAGGCCACTATTGACACCCTCAAGCAAGAGGGTAAGACACAGAAAGAAATTTCTGAACGAATAGGCTGTTCCCAGAGTGCTGTATCAAGGCACCTCAGTGGGAAGGAAAAAGTGTGGCAGAAAACGCTGCACAACGAGAAGAGGTGACCAGACCCTGAGGAAGATTGTGGAGAAGGGCCGATTCCAGACCTTGGGGGACCTGCGGAAGCAGTGGACTGAGTCTGGAGTAGAAACATCCAGAGCCACCGTGCACAGGAGTGTGCAGGAAATGGGCTACAGGTGCCACATTCCCCAGGTCAAGCCACTTTTGAACCAGAAACAGCGGCAGAAGCGCCTGACTTGGGCTACAGAGAAGCAGCACTGGACTGTTGCTCAGTGGTCCAAAATACTTTTTTCGGATGAAAGCAAATTCTGCCTGTCATTCGGAAATCAAGGTGCCAGAGTCTGGAGGAAGACTGGGGAGAAGGAAATGCCAAAATGCCCGAAGTCCAGTGTCAAGTACCCACAGTCAGTGATGGTCTGGGGTGCCGTGTCAGCTGCTGGTGTTGGTCCACTGTGTTTTATCAAGGGCAGGGTCAATGCAGCTAGCTATCAGGAGATTTTGGAGCACTTCATGCTTCCATCTGCTGAAAAGCTTTATGGAGATGAAGATTTCATTTTTCAGCACGACCTGGCACCTGCTCACAGTGACAAAACCACTGGTAAATGGTTTACTGACCATGGTATCAGTGTGCTCAATTGGCCTGCCAACTCTCCTGACCTGAACCCCATAGAGAATCTGTGGGATATTGTGAAGAGAACGTTGAGAGACTCAAGACCCAACACTCTGGATGAGCTAAAGGCCGCTATCGAAGCATCCTGGGCCTCCATAAGACCTCAGCAGTGCCACAGGCTGATTGCCTCCATGTCACGCCGCATTGAAGCAGTCATTTCTGCAAAAGGATTCCCGACCAAGTATTGAGTGCATAACTGTACATGATTATTTGAAGATTGATGTTTTTTGTATTAAAAACGCTTTTCTTTTATTGTTCGGATGAAATATGCTAATTTTGTGAGATAGGAATTTTGGGTTTTCATGAGCTGTATGCCAAAATCATCCGTATTAAGACAATAAAAGACCTGAAATATTTCAGTTAGTGTGCAATGAATCTAAAATATATGAATGTTAAATTTTCATCATGACATTATGGAAAATAATGAACTTTATCACAATATGCTAATATTTTGAGAAGGACCTGTACAGTGTCTTGCGAAAGTATTTGGCCCCGTTGAACTTTTCAACCTCTTGCCACATTTCAGGCTTCAAACATAAAAATATAAAATTCTAATTTTTTCTGAAGAATCAACAAGTGGGACACAATCGTGAAGTGGAATGAAATTTATTGAATGTGTCAAACTTTTTTAACAAATAAAAAACTGAAAAGTGGGGCGTGCAATATTATTTGGCCCCTTTACTTTCAATGCATCAAACTCACTCCAGATGTTCAGTGAGGATCTCTGAATGATCCAATGTTGTCCCAAATGACTGATGATGATAAATAGAATCCACCTGTGTGTAATCAAGTCTCCGTAGAAATGCACCTGCTTTGTGATAGTCTCAGGGTTCTGTTCAAATCGCAGAGAGCATCATGAAGACCAAGGAACACACCAGGCAGGTCCGAGATACTGTTGTGGAGAAGTTTAAAGCCGGATTTGGATACAAAAAGATTTCCCAAGCTTTAAACATCCCAAGGAGCACTGTGCAAGCAATCATATTGAAATGGAAGGAGTATCAGACCACTGCAAATCTACCAAGACCCGGCCGTCCCTCTAAACTTTCATCTCGAACAAGGAGAAGACTGATCAGAGATGCAGCCAAGAGGCCCATGATCACTCTGGATGAACTGCAGAGATCTACAGCTGAGGTGGGAGAGTCTGTCCATAGGACAACAATCAGTCGTACACTGCACAAATCTGGCCTTTATAGAAGAGTGGCAAGAAGAAAGCCATTTCTCAAAGATATCCATAAAAAGTCTCGTTTAAAGTTTGCTACAAGTCACCCGGGAGACACACCAAACATGTGGAAGAAGGTGCTCTGGTCAGATGAAACCAAAATCAAACTGTTTGGCCACAATGCAAAACGATATGTTTGGCGTAAAAGCAACACAGCTCATCAACCTGAACACACCATCCCCACTGTCAAACATGGTGGTGGCAGCATCATGGTCTGGGCCTGCTTTTTGTCAGCAGGGACAGGGAAGATGGTCAAAATTGATGGGAAGATGGATGGGGCCAAATACAGGACCATTCTGGAAGAAAACCTGTTGGAGTCTACAAGAGACCTGAGACTGGGACGGAGGTTTATCTTCCAACAAGACAATGATCCAAAACATAAAGCCAAATCTACAATGGAATGGTTCACAAATAAACGTATCCAGGTGTTGGAATGGCCAAGTCAAAGTCCAGACCTGAATCCAATCGAGAATCTGTGGAAAGAGCTGAAGACTGCTGTTCACGAACGCTCTCCATTCAACCTCACTGAGCTCCAGCTGTTTTGCAAGGAAGAATGGGCAAGAATTTCAGTCTCTCAATGTGCAAAACTGATAGAGACAAACCCCAAGAGACTTGCAGCTGTAATTGCAGCAGAGGGTGGCGCTACAAAGTATTAACGCAAGGGGGCCGAATAATATTGCATGCCCCACTTTTCAGTTTTTTATTTGTTAAAAAAGTTTGACACATCCAATAAATTTCATTCCACTTCACGATTGTGTCCCACTTGTTGTTGATTCTTCACAAAGAATGAGAATTTTATATATTTATGTTTGAAGCCTGAAATGTGGCAAGAGGTTGACCAGTTCAAGAGGGCCGAATACTTTTGCAAGGCACTTTACATCCACACACAAACAGACATACATATATATTTATATACACTCACCGGCCACTTTATTAGATACACCTTTCCAACTGCTCGTTAATGCAAATTTCTAATCCGCCAATCACATGGGAGCAACTCAATGCATTTAGGCATGTAGACATGGTCAAGACGATCTGCTGCAGTTCAAACGCTCGGTTTGATCAGAATCTACTGGGATTTTCACTCACTACCATCTCTAGGATTTACAGAGAATGGTCCGAAAAAGAGAAAATATCCAGTGAGCGACAGTTCTGTGGGCGCAAATGTCTTGTTGATTCCAGAGGTCAGAGAAGAATGGCCAGACTGGTTCGAGCTGATAGAAAGGCAACAGTAATTCAAATAACCACTCGTTACAACCAAAGCATGCAGAAGAGCGTCTCTGATGCACAACACGTCAAACCTTGAGGTGGATGGGCTACAGCAGCAGAAGACCACACCGGGTGACATTCCTGTCAGCTAAGATCAGGAAACTGAGGGTACAGTTCACACAGGCTCACTAAAATTGGACAATAGAAGATTGGAAAAAGGTTGCCTGGTCTGATGAGTCTCGATTTCTGCTCCGAAATTCGGATGGTAGGGTCAGAATTTGGCGTCAACAACATGAAAGCATGAATCCATCCTGCCTTGTATCAACAGATCAGGCTGGTGGTAGTGGTATAATGGTGTGGGGGATATTTTCTTGGCACATGTTGGGCCCCTTAGTACCAATTGAGCATCGTGTCAACGCCACAGCCTACCTGAGAATTTGGGATGTGGTGGAACGGGAGATTCGCACCATGGATGTGCAGCCGACAAATCTGCAGCATCTATGTGATGCTATCATGTCAATATGGACCAAACTCTCTGAGGAATGTTTCCAGTACCTTGTTGAATCTATGCCTCAAAGGATATATATATATATATGTCTTTCCATACTTCAATTGGTCTCTTTTTAAGTGTAGGATTCAAAAAGGGTCAGGGTATTCATTCAGTGTTCATTAAATCGGAATGTAAGTATCTCAATCCGTAGATGCCATTTTCAAAATGTGGTTCAATTCCATTTAACTGTAACTGAGTCCTGTAGAAAAAACTCACTCATCAGTTTAGAAAGCTTAAATGAAGGGCATGTTATGTTTTATAATCTTAGTTTGTCTTACCCAGTTTTATAAACACACCGTACAGTTGCAGTCAGCTATAGTTCTTCTCATTAATTACATTTTGTATTTATTTCAAGTAACTAGAGTTTGTTTCAGTTAACTCAAGTTTTTTCTATTTCAGTCCAGTCCAGTAATTCTGTTGAGGTGCATTTCATCTTGTGTTAAATTTGAGTATAATTTGATCGTTCTGAACCTGACTGGAAAAAGTCCAAACATCTGTTGAAATCATGTTTTGAGAGGAGAGATATTCCCTTTCTGGCGCTTTTGTTTTATCATAAAGAACTGACCTAATATTATAATGGTACTGTTGAGGATCAGACCTGCTCTTGTAGTCTCTAATTATTGTTGTGGCAACCCTTAGGTGGCATATAGATAATACCTTATTTAATAAATAACACTGAGCATCAGACAGTTTAAAATGTTTTTACTCTTCAAGCAGGCAGTCCATGGCCAGGACTGCTTCCCCAGTTTACCTCTTGGTTGAACTGTTTCCCCAGACCTAAAAACTAAAAATTCCAATTATTTTCATATCAGAAAACAATTTAAATTAAATGTATCCTGCCACATACAGGTCCTTCTCAAAATATTAGCATATTGTGATAAAGTTCATTATTTTCCATAATGTAATGATGAAAATTTAACACTCATATATTTTAGATTCATTGCATACTAACTGAAATATTTCAGATCTTTTATTGTCTTAATACGGATGATTTTGGCATACAGCTCATGAAAACCCAAAATTCCTATCTCACAAAATTAGCATATCATTAAAAGGGTCTCTAAACGAGCTATGAACCTAATCATCTGAATCAACGAGTTAACTCTAAACACCTGCAAAAGATTCCTGAGGCCTTTAAAACTCCCAGCCTGGTTCATCACTCAAAACCCCAATCATGGGTAAGACTGCCGACCTGACTGCTGTCCAGAAGGCCACTATTGACACCCTCAAGCAAGAGGGTAAGACACAGAAAGAAATTTCTGAACGAATAGGCTGTTCCCAGAGTGCTGTATCAAGGCACCTCAGTGGGAAGGAAAAAGTGTGGCAGAAAACGCTGCACAACAAGAAGAGGTGACCAGACCCTGAGGAAGATTGTGGAGAAGGGCCGATTCCAGACCTTGGGGGACTTGCGGAAACAGTGGACTGAGTCTGGAGTAGAAACATCCAGAGCCACCGTGCACAGGCGTGTGCAGGAAATGGGCTACAGGTGCCGCATTCCCCAGGTCAAGCCACTTTTAAACCAGAAACAGCGGCAGAAGCGCCTGACCTGGGCTACAGAGAAGCAGCACTGGACTGTTGCTCAGTGGTCCAAAGTACTTTTTTCGGATGAAAGCAAATTCTGCATGTCATTCGGAAATCAAGGTGCCAGAGTCTGGAGGAAGACTAGGGAGAAGTAAATGCCAAAATGCCAGAAGTCCAGTGTCAAGTACCCACAGGCAGTGATGGTCTGGGGTGCCGTGTCAGCTGCTGGTGTTGGTCCACTGTGTTTTATCAAGGGCAGGGTCAATGCAGCTAGCTATCAGGAGATTTTGGAGCACTTCATGCTTCCATCTGCTGAAAAGCTTTATGGAGATGAAGATTTCATTTTTCAGCACGACCTGGCACCTGCTCACAGTGCCAAAACCACTGGTAAATGGTTTACTGACCATGGTATCACTGTGCTCAATTGGCCTGCCAACTCTCCTGACCTGAACCCCATAGAGAATCTGTGGGATATTGTGAAGAGAACGTTGAGAGACTCAAGACCCAACACTCTGGATGAGCTAAAGGCCGCTATCGAAGCATCCTGGGCCTCCTTAAGACCTCAGCAGTGCCACAGGCTGATTGCCTCCATGCCACGCCGCATTGAAGCAGTCATTTCTGCAAAAGGATTCCCGACCAAGTATTGAGTGCATAACTGTACATGATTATTTGAAGGTTGACGTTTTTTGTATTAAAAACAATTTTCTTTTATTGGTCGGATGAAATATGCTAATTTTGTGGGATAGGAATTTTGGGTTTTCATGAGCTGTACGCCAAAATCATCCGTATTAAGACAATAAAAGACCTTAAATATTTTAGTTAGTGTGCAATGAATCTAAAATATATGAATGTTAAATTTTCATCATGACATTATGGAAAATAATGAACTTTATCACAATATGCTTATATTTTGAGAAGGACCTGTATACCATAATTTTTACATAACATGAAACAGACATTCATTTCACAAAAACAGACAAAATGGACAGACATTGACCACATAAAACATCGATTACCCTGTAAATACCAAATTTTAGAGTGGAACCACTTTGTGTCACTTAATGGTTAAAAATAATTTCTTACCATTTTCTGGTGACCTGACAATTATTTCGGGACCCAAACAAGCTCCATCAAACTATTGCTTTAACTTGTTAAAGCGTCTTTGTGGGTGAAACTTGCTAATATGTTTCTCCTCCCTGTCTTCAAGCCTGCTCCTACAGAACAAGCAGGGAGCTCATTTTCTAGTGATTCTCTCAGTCATTCTCTCACTTCACACACACGTTCACACACTCTGGCCAACCAGGCGGTACAGCACCGTTTCCTGGTCCAAATGAGAGCTTATTTCGTTATCTCTCAGACACCAAAGTTTATTCACAATAGAGTTTATTCAGTGAGCTATGGTCTGTTAGCTTAGCATGTAGCAGTCAAAGTCCGTCAGTGTAATGTGTCCCCCGTCACTTCCGTCAGCTCACTGTTATTGACTCACACACATTCACACTGGCCGGTTGATGTTACACTTTTATATTTATACAGCTGTTTACTCAAAAAGGAGCCAGCAGCTTTTAAAATTTTCTTAAGGAAAAATTACTAGTCATTGAAACTCAAGACCCCCTCTCGGCAGCCCTTTTGGGTTCTTTAAGAGAACCGCAGGACTTTGAAACCATGCCGAGGATTCGCATTTATCTCTGCGTGTTTACTCACAAGGAAGTAAGCAGCTTTAAGAACTTTTAAGAAGTCCAAGGAGCCACTGAAAACTAATACTTCCCCTTGGCGGCGCTTCCGAGTTCTTTAAGAGAACTCAGGACCTTGAAACCTAGTCAAGTATTAGCTGCCTCATTCAGGGAGGTCGCTTTATATTGTGTGCGAGGAAAAACTATCTTCCCTTGCATGCAATAAAGGAAATTCAAACCTTCTCCCCCAGACTTTAGTCTCTTTTAGAAGATTGTACCTTTCTTCCCGGTGTGACACCTAAAGTCGCACCGCTTATTAACACGTCTTATCACTTCTTAACGCATTCGCAACAATTATTCGGAACTCCAAGAATTACAAAACAGCTCACTCAGAACTAACAACACAGCCAGAGTGTTTTTACAGGAAAAACACTGGAAATGTTTTTATAGGAATCTCACTACCTTTTAGTTTGCGGCCTCTGCTGTGATGTTTTGTCCTTCCGTGGCAACCCTATCCAAAAGTGGTTTTCGCCTCTGGGGCGCGGGCGGAAACACCAATTTGTCCGAGCTACTGCACCCTGTTGGCGGTCAGACGTCTCGGAGTTCCTCTGGTACTTGGTCCCCAGAAGCGATCACACACTCTATCTAAAGAGTCTTAAAGGAACGACTCTCAACCAGTTTCTAACTTTTAGCTCCTTTAATCTAAATTAGGCAGAGGAATGATTACAGAGATCTGCGCTGAGGCTCTCGTCTCGGACCGTCGCAGTCTGTTAGAGGATGACGAAGAGCCTCGATAGAAGGTCACATATAGTTTTTATATCTGGCACTTTGATGCAATGGATGTTCCCTCCCTCAGTGATTATCAGTAGACTATGTGTCACCATGTGTCTATCTGTTAGGTTGTGTAGTAGCAGGTGTCCATCCTTAATCTAAGTGTGCTGTAGCATTCTAATCAAACCAGTTATACCAGCTGCTCCACCATCAAACCCAGTGCCCCAGCCTTCGGTCATTCGTGACAGACCTTGGGCCATTTATCCTTGTAATGTGCGTCGATGAGCATTCTTATCCTATTCTAACAAAAGGGAAACAGAACTTATACTTTATATAACTATGGTATAAATGGGAAAAACAGCTATGAGTCATATTAATAATGGTTATTCCCGACCTCATAAAGTGCAGTTTCTCGCTATTTTACCGTCCGATCTGTTTACTTCATATATGCTTTAGCTTTGGGAGTGTGAATAACAGTGATTTTGACAAATAATCAATGTTATTTCCTGCTGTCTCTATAAATATGCAGAGTCATATTGTTTTTGTAGAACTCGTGACCCGCCAGTTAAACATGTGGCTGCCTGACTCAGTCATGTGACCTTAATCTCGGAACACCGGCTGCTGCTCAGTGTAGACTTTCCCCACTAACTCGTCAGTGTCCAGCTTGTCTCGGCTGCAGGGGGTCCATTAATTACCCAGTCCTGTCCTCCCCGCTGTGACAGAAAGGTGTCAGACATGTCTCGGACTGCCGCGGTTCTGGTCCTGCTTTCGGTCGTTCTGTCCGCTGTTTCTGCCGGAGTGTTTTTCAACCAGAAGAAGCCGTGTTATGTCCGCACACCGAGGAGAAACGACTTCGGTCTGAGGTTAGTGGGGCTGCTTTTTCACTAACTTTTACCTAGAAGTTACAAATCATTAAAGTGGTCGGTGGGAATTTATTTTGTTTACTTCATCTAAAAGCGTCGGTAGCTTTTAGCTACTATGAGCTTTTAGCTAATCAGAGAGCAGCAGTTCTGTGAACAAAATAAGTTGCCTCAAAGATGAGGAATATCTTTATTTTTATTTATTTTTTAATACTCTTCTATATAAGAGGGCGTACATCACATAAAGTGGCTTAAAATAAGCATCCATTACAAAGTGTGGAAGTTTTGGTTGAATTTTCTTCCTGTTTTTGTGCCAGTTGGAGCTAAAGGAAATACAGTAAACCAACAGATTACCGTCAGAGTTTCCCTGTTAGCGTCTAACCACAAACAACGAGGTTGAGTCGAGCAGGCGGAGGAAGTAGACGGGCTGCAGCTGCACAGTCGTCGCTGAAAAGAGGAAGCTTTTGTGGAACGAGATGGGGGGGATTTACACAGGTGTCTCTGAGTAAATTTAGATTTAATCAGAAAGCTCATTGATTTAACTAATTCAGTTCAAAAAGTGAAATGCATTATATCCAAATTAACATATTTAAAATGTTTGTTTTTGCACATTTTCGTTTATGGCTTACAGGAAATGGAAAATCAAGAATAACCTTTTTAAAACAAATCTAATATTAGATGAGATCAATTAAAACGAAAGTTAGTACAAAATGTAATGGCCCACGCAATTATGGGGTAGACTGCTGACTTGACAGTTGTCCAGCATAAGCCTTTTAATGTTTATGCTAATTAATCTGGATGTTTGGAGTGCATTATGTAAGCATATTGGTGGAAAGTTGGGTGGAAGGAAAACCTGTGGTACGAAAAGGGAGCTGAAGCAAAGTCCATTTAAGAGGGGGAGGTTCAAAGCCACCACACAAGGATGAGTCCAGGACATGGGTTACAACTGTCACATTTCTTGTGTAAAGCCACTCCTGATCTATAAACCACACCAAAAGCATCTTACCTGGGCTAAGCAGGAAAAGACTGGACTGTTATTTAGTGGTCCAAAGTCCACATTTGAATGTTATTTGTGCATTTTGATTTGGAAATGAAGGTCCCAGTGTCTGGAGTTAGGGTAGAGAGCAGTGACTTCGGGAGCTATGTCATCTCTGGTGATGGTTTTATGAAGCTGTAAGATTCCCAGTCAGCACAGTTGCCCACCTGGAAATTTTAGAGCACTTCATGTTGACTAGTCTGCTGACTAGCTTTATGAAAATTTCATTTTCCAGCAGGACTTTGTACCGGCCCTCACTGCCAAAACAACCCATACCTTCTGGTATTACATTTTTATAGGGAATCTATGGCGTATTTAAACAGTCGAATTGTGTCACTTTAGACATGTATGGTATGAGATTCTCATTGTGTGATAATTTTGAGCAAAAATAGTGCGGTTTCATTTGTATCACGGTGTTTACAGCTTGATGCAGGTGCTTTTATTTTATACAGAAAAGCTACAGTTATTCCTCTTGCAAAATAAATAAATAAATAAATAACGCAGTCCGCTCATTAACAGACGAGCCACTCATCGCTCTCCAACAAGCTTTTAAAACAGCATTATCCTAACGAGTGATGGAGGGCGATGCTTTAGTTGCAGCTCTCAGATTTTTGCAAGCGGACGTATTACCAAGCAGCTAAGTTGGTATTTCTTGTAAGCTAGGTAAAAGCGTATTAGTCTACTTTCAGCCAGCTGAGCTGCTGTGCACAGCAGTATGTAGGGGAGGGTCAGCACGGCATTACTGTTATTCAGCAGAAGAAAACACTGTTCACTCCAGCGCCTCCATTGGCATCTCGTTTAAAAGACTTTAGCCTGTAGGTTTGATATGAGGGAAGATCTTTCCAGTTTTTGAAACCTTAACTCTTTGACTTGATACCTGGAAGCGGCCCCCCTTCATCATTTTAGGGAACAAGTTCTCTCCTTGTATGTGCAAGTAGTTTTATTTCTCTAAATGTTCCCTAACTGGCCAAAATGACTGTAAAATAAAGATCTACATGGTGTTTTTCTTTTAAAATGTTTTCCTTTGTGCAGATTTAAAATGGTCACATAGGTTAATGAATAATTCTTAACTGAACAATTAAACAGTTCTTGATTTATAGAAACTTCAACTATTTGTAAAAAAGCAAAAAGTATTTTTTTTAAAGCTTTGTTTTGCATGAAGACAGCCTTAAATTGACACAAACATGAAAACCTTAACATGTATACCGGTCGAAGCTGGACTGAAAACTTTAAAATGATTACAGATTCTTTACAATACAGTTTGATTTTGATTTTTGATTTTAAACCTATATGAAAACAAAACAAAAGCAATTCTTAGGTTTCTGGAAAATAAAGTTAGTCTCTTCTTGTACAATAAGGCGTTTATGCAAGAACCACCGTTTACTTCAGTTTAGGGTGGAAAAATACCACCACAGCTCTGCATTTACTGGAGTTGAATGAATACTGAAATGAATATTTGTGCAAAGTGGTAATATAAGCCTTGCAGAACCATCCGTCAGGTTTCTTTTACAGTTCTGGATGTGTGCGATAAAACATTTGAGAAGTAGAGGATGCTGTTCCTCTAGAGTTTGTAAGTGGAGTTATTTTTGAGCTTAAAGAAGTGAAACGGAAGGGTGAAAAATAACCTTGACGGTTTTACTTACACATTTGAACTGAGAATGTAGGCTCAGTAACAATGACCATTCCACAAAACAAGTGTGTTTGTGGTGTCGGATTAAAAACCGGGTCATTATGGATTTAAATGTTCTCTCAGCAGGAGCATAAATTGTAGTTCTGCTCAATTAAAAGTCTGAAAATCATATAAACTGAATCTACACCAAGGTAAAAACAAAACAAAAAAACCCCAGAAAGTTTCCTCTGTTTTCCAGAACCAGTCCTCGACCCCATGAGTACCTGAACATCTCTGAACTGCCCAAGGTGTGGGACTGGAGGAACATCAATGGAACCAACTTTGTCAGCACGACTCGCAACCAGCACATTCCCCAGTACTGTGGCTCCTGCTGGGCACATGGCAGCACCAGCGCCATGGCAGGTATTAGTCGGCATACTCTAGCTGTCACACACTTTAAAACACTCTGTGGTTGAGGCATCATCACTGGATAGAAATATATTTTTACATGTTTGTAGCAGTTTCATTTCCTCTTCTAACCAGACAGAAACTGGTTGAGGTTATCATTTCATCTTTAAAGCATTATTTTTCTGCCCTTTTTAGATCGCATCAACATCAAGAGAAAAGGAGCATGGCCTTCTGCCTATCTCTCTGTGCAGCATGTGGTCGACTGCGGTAATGCTGGCACTTGCCACGGAGGGGATCACACTGGAGTTTGGGAGTATGCCAACACAAACGGCATCCCAGATGAGACCTGCAACAACTACCAGGCTAAAGACCAGGGTAAGAGAGCCAAACCTGTGGAGTAATAGGAGGAAAAGCGTGCATCCAGCGTGAATCAGACATTTACATGCTCTGTGTGTCCTGAAAGAATGCAAGCCCTTCAACCAGTGTGGCACCTGCACCACCTTTGGACAATGCAACATCGTCAAGAACTACACTATGTGGAAGGTGGGAGACTACGGCTCTGTCAGCGGGAGAGAGAAGATGATGGCTGAGATTTACGCCAAAGGACCAATCAGGTTAGTAACATTTGGGTCAGGTTTAAATTTAAAATTCAGTTGGGATGATGGTCCAGATTCCATTACATCAGGTCTGTTTCATTTTATGATACACATACAAAAATGCCTGCATGAAGACTGCCAGGAAACAGAAACACACAGCGGACATGCGTGCAAACACAACTCATAATCACAGTCTGAAAATACTGGCCAAACACTTCAGTTGACATAAAGTACCTTGCAAAAGTATTCATGCTTTTTTTTCTTTTCTTTTTTTTTTAAAATCACAGAAAACATGGTCTTTAAAATGTTTTCCAAATAAAAATCTGAAATCTGATTGGATTCTGATCCCCCTTTTCTCTCATACCCCTAAATAAAATCCAGCAAACCAATTGCTTTCATAAGTGTCCTTATTAGTTAACAGAGTCCACCTGTGTGTAATAAAATTTTAGTATAAATCCAGGTGTTCTATGAAGGCCTCAGGAGCTGCGGGGATCCACGACCCAGGTGGGGAGTCTGTTTACAGGAAAACTATTACTTGTGCCCTCCACAAATCTGATCTTCATGGAAGTGTGGCAAGAGGAAAGCTATTGTTGAAAGAAAGCCATGAGAAATCTCATTTAGAGTTTACCACAAGCTGTTTAGAGGACACAGCAAACCTGTGGTACACACTGTGTGGTGGAAAGCCACCCTGATCACAACATCCCCACTGTGACCCATGGTAGTAGCAGCATCATGGTGCAGGTATCCTTATTTTTCAACAGGGAGACTGAATACAATCTCCAAACTTTTTAAACATTTTAATTGGGGAGGGGGCGAAGCCATGTATCATTTTTCATTTACTTCACAAATATGCACTCTTTTTGTGCAGTCTGTCACAAATAATCTGCTGATGTTTGCAGCTTTGAGAAGAAAAAAAGTTGAAAAAATTCAGGGTTCTTTATTTTTTGAAAAGATGATTCACTTGTGATGAATCTCTACCCTCCCCCCCTTTATTATATTTCTCTTTTTCATTAAGTTTAGATCAGCAAGTTTTTAAGAACCCACCAAGAAGCTAATTGAGCCTGAATAATCCAGTGATGGAAATATCCACAGTACCTCGACAGACTTACAGAAAACCCAAAGAACAACTTCTTAGGAACCTTCTTATGAACATGGTGTGAAGAAAAAAATTGTATCAGTGTTTAACAAATGAAACTTTTGCACAATACTGTATCCATCACAGCAGCTCTCCAAGCAGGAAACCTGACAAAACATTTGCATGGAGATATACATAGATACACTCCTTACATGTTAATGATAATTATTAATGGTCATTTTAAGAGGAGATGACACAGGGTGGCAGATTACCTTTGGTACATGCTTAGGTTACAGGATTTTATTATAGAAGATATTTATTGAAGCAAGTTTTAGTGAACTCTGTTCTGCCTTTACAGGTCCTTCTCAAAATATTAGCATATTGTGATAAAGTTCATTATTTTCTATAATGTAATGATGAAAATTTAACATTCATATATTTTAGATTCATTGCACACTAACTGAAATATTTCAGGTCTTTTATTGTCTTAATACGGATGATTTTGACATACAGCTCATGAAAACCCAAAATTCCTATCTCACAAAATTAGCATATTTCATCCGACCAATAAAAGAAAAGTGTTTTTAATACAAAAAACGTCAACCTTCAAATAATCATGTACAGTTATGCACTCAATACTTGGTCGGGAATCCTTTGGCAGAAATGACTGCTTCAATGCGGCGTGGCATGGAGGCAATCAGCCTGTGGCACTGCTGAGGTCTTATGGAGGCCCAGGATGCTTCGATAGCGGCCTTTAGCTCATCCAGAGTGTTGGGTCTTGAGTCTCTCAACGTTCTCTTCACAATATCCCACAGATTCTCTACGGGGTTCAGGTCAGGAGAGTTGGCAGGCCAATTGAGCACAGTGATACCATGGTCAGTAAACCATTTACCAGTGGTTTTGGCACTGTGAGCAGGTGCCAGGTCGTGCTGAAAAATGAAATCTTCATCTCCATAAAGCTTTTCAGCAGATGGAAGCATGAAGTGCTCCAAAATCTCCTGATAGCTAGCTGCATTGACCCTGCCCTTGATAAAACACAGTGGACCAACACCAGCAGCTGACACGGCACCCCAGACCATCACTGACTGTGGGTACTTGACACTGGACTTCTGGCATTTTGGCATTTCCTTCTCCCCAGTCTTCCTCCAGACTCTGGCACCTTGATTTCCAAATGACGTGCAGAATTTGCTTTAATCCAAAAAAAGTACTTTGGACCACTGAGCAACAGTCCAGTGCTGCTTCTCTGTAGCCCAGGTCAGGGGAATGCGGCACCTGTAGCCCATTTCCTGCACACGCCTGTGCACGGTGGCTCTGGATGTTTCTACTCCAGACTCAGTCCACTGCTTCCGCAGGTCCCCCAAGGTCTGGAATCGGCCCTTCTCCACAATCTTCCTCAGGGTCCGGTCACCTCTTCTCGTTGTGCAGCGTTTTCTGCCACACTTTTTCCTTCCCACAGACTTCCCACTGAGGTGCCTTGATACAGCACTCTGGGAACAGCCTATTCGTTCAGAAATGTCTTTCTGTGTCTTACCCTCTTGCTTGAGGGTGTCAATAGTGGCCTTCTGGACAGCAGTCAGGTCGGCAGTCTTACCCATGATTGGGGTTTTGAGTGATGAACCAGGCTGGGAGTTTTAAAGGCCTCAGGAATCTTTTGCAGGTGTTTAGAGTTAACTTGTTGATTCAGATGATTAGGTTCATAGCTCGTTTAGAGACCCTTTTAATGATATGCTAATTTTGTGAGATAGGAATTTTGGGTTTTCATGAGCTGTATGCCAAAATCATCCGAATTAAGACAATAAAAGACCTGAAATATTTCAGTTAGTGTGCAATGAATCTAAAATATATGAATGTTAAATTTTCATCATGACATTATGGAAAATAATGAACTTTATCACAATATGCTAATATTTTGAGAAGGACCTGTATATAGTAAACATTCTTGTTCCAGCGTGTTTCAGTAACGTCTACAACCCTAACCAGAAACAGGAAATGACCCGAGATGTTTTATTTTCTTCAGCTGTGGGATTATGGCCACAGATAAACTGGATGCGTACACTGGAGGTCTGTACTCTGAATACCAGGAGGAAGCTTTCATCAACCACATTGTGTCGGTGGCTGGATGGGGAGTAGAGGACGGGGTCGAATACTGGGTCGTTCGCAACTCCTGGGGAGAGCCATGGGTGAGACATTCTTTATTTGCCATTATTCTCAAATCTTATGTCAATCTAAACTATTGTGAATTGTAAACACACAAGCGTAATTTTTTTTATTCTTGAATGCTTCCATCGACCAAGTATTTTCATACAAAAGACTTGTTATACCACAAAAAAGTACTTCTAAACAAGTCAACAGTGAAGAAGTAAAATACCCCAAAAAAACGTATTTGTTCTGGAATCACTGTTGGCAAAAACTGACCTAAAACAGGCTGAGGTGGAAAAAAAGCTGCTTAAACAATCAGGTCTTGGAGAGAAAATGGTCCTGTTAAAAGTTTGGCCAATTCGTACCGATGTCCGGCCATTTTTGTCCCTCAAAGTCAGTTTAATTTTCTTTGTAGTCAAGTATGTTCGTGATCTATTCAGATGAATAGCCATAAAAATGCTCAAATCTCAAATATAATTGGATAAATTCTGAGCTCTTTGTACTACACCCTATCTCCATTTATTTGGAGTTTGATCCCAAGCCCCATTTGGGCCAGCTAACTTATTGAATGACAGATTATAACCCGATTACCTTTTTAAAATACTTGCTGGAAATATTATGGGCCCAATCACTGTCTAGAAACAAGAACGTTGTTGATGCTTGTTCCCATTAAGTTACATTATCAAGGTCTTCAAACTTCGCTGGATCAGGTGTCATTTCACATAACTCCAACGATGGACTGACATTCTTCACAACACTGTCAGGAAAATAAGACTAATATATCGACATGGTGCACAGAGGAACTGCACTTTTATACGAAGTGTGTTCACATATTGTTAAAACAATGCATAAACACATTCTTCTTGAGTTTGTGTGTTTGTAATTTTTGAATATGCCTCGTCCTAGTGTCAGCAAAAACAAGTCAACATATTTCACCTGAAAAAAACGTTTATGGAAATTTTTTGTTTTAATGTTAATTAATGTGACGTCAATGCTTCTTATTGGAGGTGGTTTGATGGGCATTCGACAGCCTCCAGAATCTTTACAGAATACCAGACTAGTAGTTTAAGCTCGATTCACTTCAGATCAGAGTTTTTAAGAACAGATAGGAAAATCAGAACTCAAGATTAAAAATCTGTCAATGTCTGAGGAATGACTCGGTTTTAAAATAAATCATAACAACCTAAGTTCTGTCAGTTTAAAAAAAACAATCTGATCTTATGACCTAAACAGGCTTGTAATGTTATGTTTTGCATAGATTTAGTGTTTTAAAATATCCCAGATCACAATACGTTGTTATATTCAACCTCTTAGTATCTGAATTTACAATTATATAGAAAAATCTATTGTTTTTGTTGTCAGACATTAAATTAAGTAAAGGTTGTTTAAATATGAGAAATGGAAAAGATTAGAGACCGCTGGGCATAACTGTGCTTCTAATATGGTCTTTGGTTTGGTTAATCAGAATTAGTCATATAAATACACCAGCTTGGCTGTGTGGTGGTTTGATGAGAATTTGAGGGGTTATTCTAAGTAAATATTTATTTTTTTAGCAGACACTCTTTCTCATTGTTTGTTTTCTCCTCAGGGTGAGAAGGGCTGGCTCAGGATTGTGACCAGCGCTTACAAAGGAGGAAGCGGCAGCAAGTACAACCTGGCGCTTGAAGAGGACTGCATGTATGGAGATCCCATCGTCCCCAAAGATTACCTTTAGATGAGCTCTTGGTCAGGCTGATGCTGTAATCTGTTGTCTTCCTGTCACGGGGCGAAGGGAAACTTTACATGCCTCGATAAAAAGGGAATCCTTTTTTTTTTATACTTTTAAATTCAATGCCAAGGTCTGAATATTTTACTGAAGAGTACACCTGCAGGCTGAAACAATTTTTAATTGGTGGAGGGTTTGATGCATCTGTTAAAACCTTTTTTGTCTAGAGAAATTTAAATGCAGTTTGTTGAAGAGACATTTTGTTCTGCAGGATATTCTACGCAAACACTTTAATTTGTAAGGAAACCAAAGCAAGCAGACACTGAATGTTTTCAGTTACTGATTATTGCACTATAATATATTATAAAGGAGATACAACTTTTATGTGCCTTATTAGCACTTAATGTCAATTATTGCTACTTTGGGCTAAAGATTCTTCAGCATAAAGATCGAATCATCTCCTTTGTTTCAAACTGTGCCAATAAACACTGATGATTCATACATCCTTTGGGAATTCTCTATGTAAGGTTTATACAGTTAACATTAAACAGTTTTTATTTTTTCCCAGCATAAATGGAGGATCCAACAGCCACCATTGGGCAAGAAATGGTGTACATCCTGGACAGGTCACCAGTCCAACACACACAGAGAATTCAGAGACAGATCATCCTAACAGTCATGTTTTTGGATTTGAACCCAGGACCTTCTTGCAGCAAGGCACCTGGTTGACCGTGCAGCACGATAAGAGGAAGATGATTTTGTTTTATTTTGGGGTTTTTAGTGAGAAAATTAAGAAGGTCAGACAAAACACATTTTTATTGTAAAAAAAACAAACCATGAACTCAGATAAAACATAGAAAATAAAATATACACATGAGGAAAAAACATTTAGCTGCATCTTCAGAGGCCTTTCCTCTTGAGCAGCAGCTGTTTGGTCAGCCCAACATCTGACACTGCTGCCTTGTCAAGAAGTCCATCTCGGAGCTGAACCCTGGATTCTCATTGATCTGGTCTTCTTGGACCTTTCCTTGTGAGTTTCGACATTTTCAGCATCATTTCCATCTCAGTTAATCATAATGAAGTTTGACTTGCAATGAGCTGAAAAGGTTAACCACACGTTAGGCTTTCAAAAGGATGAAGCAACATCTCTCTAGAAACCGAAAACTAAGTAGCAAAGGCGAATTAGAGTAGAGTGAATTTTAACCTGTCCCGTTACTTACCAATAAACTCAGCAACCGGGTCATGTTCTCCTTCGGTCCGGATTGTTCCTGCGATACTGTCGTTCTCCAGGATGGGTAAAAAGAGCTGTACGAAGTCCGATGTGTAGGGAGGTGCGATCACATCCAGCACCTTAAAGAGAAACACTCCCTGCTAAACTTTGTTAAAAAAAACAAAACATTCATTTGTTTTTTTTATAAAAAGGTCCATCTCCTAGTCGATTACACCAGGCGGCTGAATACAAATGGACTCCACACTTCAGATTTGAATTTGTAAAAATAAACAAGACATCTCTGCCTTGTCTGATAAATGGGATTAAAAGGTGACTACTGCCATAAAATCAAAAGGAAATCCCAATAACATTCATAGCAGTATGTCAAAATGTGACAAAAAAGTATAAAAAATATTGCAAAGTATTATCGTTTTACACACAAATTCACAGAAACTGGTCAAAGTACTAAGATTTCTGGATAATAATGGTAGTAGTAGTGGTTTTGTGTTTTTCTTACAACCTAGTAGCAAACGTTTAGGCACTGATAAACATCTTTAGTCTGGATGAATGAATTTTGTGTTAGCAACAAACATCAAGAGAAGAAATAGTTTGTCTTCAAACAGACCACTAAAATGAGCTCTATAAAACATTTTGATCCGAAACTCAAAAGCAGCTGTTACCTCAGTGACAAAGTATCTAATGAGGGAGATATCCGTGTTGAGTTTCTCCAAACACTTGCGAATGTAGCCGACGACCGGCAGAACGTAGCCGCGGCTCAGCAGGTGGACCATTCGGTCCAGCAGAGTCTTCTTCAGCTCCAGCTACGATGGAAACAAAACATTGCTGAGATGCTGAGAATTCAACCGAGACCTGAAGAAGGTATGACACCGCCACAAACATCCACCTGCTCCATGACGTCCAGCTGAGAGTGCTCCGTCTCAAAAAGCTTGATGAGCAGTTGGAGGACCTGCGGATGCAGCAGCTGGTGGCACGTACAGATCTGAGGTGGAAGAAAAATGTGTTGCTTTCGTCAGATTTCATCTGAAGGAGCAAACGCTTCCATCTGTTAACGTTGTCATACCTCATCTAGTAAGGCTAAATGGACTGGAGTGTGGTCTGTTTGGAGCTGGAAGTAGCGGGGCTCCGACACTGTCCAGTCCACCCACTTTAAAACTCCCATAGCGACCACTGGAAACCTGCGGAGCAGTGTGAAAGAAGGTTCCTGTAACGTCGAGCTGTACAGATACGATCAATGAAACTGGACCGAAAAACACAGATTGGTAGGTGGCAAGACCAGAGAAAGGGGGAAACTATAAATCAATGTAAAAAGCCTTCTGTTTTTTCTAGAAATCATGATTTTTAGCTTTTAGCAAATGGAATCTGGAAAATGTATGGAAACTTTTTCCAAACATTGTTTCCAAACTGCATAGAAACCATGACGAACAGATCCCAGAACAGAAACGGCAACAAAAAATGAGATTTTGAGGATCTTGGCGTCTGACTCACCGGATGCACTGGTATAAGGTGCCGAGTTCAGCCACCAGCTCTGTAGCTCCTTTGTTCTCATTGCAGCAAAGGCTGTGCACAGTCTCAATGGCCTTAGATGTTGACTTCAACTCGTCTTTATTGATGTTGACTCTCTTGTTCTGATATGTAAACAAAGGTAGGAGGGCTGCTGTTATAGTGGTTTAAAACAGGAAGACAGGCAAAGAGCATTGTTATAGTCTGTACCTTCTTCCATGTCTCAACCACACTAGCAGCGTAGGCCAAGATGTGGATGTATTTGTGTTTATGGTCCTGATTAATTTTTGACCCAGGCTTAAAAAGTGACTGCATAAAAAGGTCCAGAAAGGCCGGTACCCTGATCTAAAGACAAGAAAATAGTTTCAGGTATTAGAAGCTCAAGGATGCAGTGGATATAAATGAAATGAAAGAGATTTCATTTCTACCAGCTCCACAGGAGGAGGGTCCATGCTGCTGAACATCTTGAAGAGAACTGTGATGTCAGCAGGATTCAGGGCTCCTTTAGACAACATGGCGCCCAGTGCCTGACAGGCTCGAGGGTAGGCTGCTGCTGTACCAAGAGCAAGGGTTATCTGACTGGCATCGTGACCCCTGTGATAAACAGCATCAGCATGGTTGTTACTGGCATTCATCATAAACACAGAGACAAACCAGCCACCTTATTTTCCATCATAAAAGAATTGGCAACAGAACAGGAAGCGTTCTGGGAAGTTAAACATTATGAGATTTTCCATCCCTGCCAACACATAACCCAACTTTTTGGTCTCTTCAGTCTCATGCAGTCAATTACATTTATTCAGTGGTCCAACCAAAATGAACTGGTCAACCCTCCCTAAGTAACATGCTTTGGCTCAGTTACGAGGAAACAGTACCTCTCGTGTGCAGACTTCTGGACCTCTTGGCTGATCCTACGAACAGCTGAACCGCCCTGCTCCTCCTGAGCCAGGATAGACATCATTGCCTGGGCAAAGAGGTACGTGTGCTCGCCGTGACACACCATTTTCTGCAGGAAAGAAGAATGAACGTCTGCAAGGATTATAGTTTCCAACTGAGATTTTTTTATTTATTATTATTGTTAATAAAACCGATTGAAATCAGGCCTTCTGTAGTTTTCTTTGGACTTTCCAGTACTTTTATCTGACCCAGGCACCTCTCTCTGACACCATGATGTTTTTATCACTTTATTCACAGAATTAAATTCCATAAAAGCCCGGCTTTATAAAAGAGAGAGTGACTTGTTTTTTTTAGCTTCCCTCTCCCTTCTTGGTATTTTTGTTTGTTTTGTGTGAAAGAGCAGTAGATCTCCATTCATTGATGGATGGAGATCCATAGATGGGTGGAGATCTACAGTGGCAAGTATTCTAACAACTTTAGTTCTCTTTCACCTATAAAAAAACAAAAAAAAAAGCATACAGACTCACAGCAAATTCTGGCAGGTTTTTCTCCAGGTTTTCTTCTCCTCCATCCAGCAGCGTGGCTAAAGAGGTCCTCAGGACGCGGGAGAACACCTCCAGCTGCTGACACGCTGTGGAAACACTAGTAATCTCTCCTTGATAACCAGCATCGGAAATTAGCTGAACACAAACAGGCAAAAACAAATTATAAAGAAGCTTTCTTTGGCCATCGACTTAATTCGTCAACACATTAATTTATTTGTGAATTTCATGGAACTAACTATGAGTGCAATAAGTATGGTACCAGGACATCAGAAGCAAGTTTACAGTCAATACAGGAACTGATAAATTGGTTAATCTGATTGTCTTTAATTTCAGATCAAATAAATTAGAAAAAAACAGCCCCTCCCCCTACAGATGAGAAAATACAATAACATTAAAAACAGTACTGTACCTTTACAGTGAAATTAAGCATCAGGCAGTCAGGGTGAGCCTCTGCCAGCTTATAGAAGAGATCCCTCCATGTCGTGTGTGCTATCATCTGCTCGAGCCAAGCAGGAGTCTAAAAACAAATCAGACTTGGATTTAGATTCATATAAAGGAGCAATATTGGGAAAACATGCAACAGCAGTATTATTGTGGAATTTTATCATGGTAATATGGGGTTGCAGTAAAACCTTTTCCATTACAATATCACTTTCTGTGAGCGTCCGGATCTGCTAAACTACATTTTATGGCAATTTATATTTAAGAGTCCATACAACTGGGTAAATACATTATTATTATGTAGAAAGAGCATGCTTGATACTTTGAACCTAATGTTCTACCAAACACTGCATCCAAGCAGTCATACACTGACATGCAGTGACGAATGCAATTCAATACATCATGCGATTCTAATAGGGACAGACTGTAATGTATTCGCTACTGATTGCAAACAAGATGCTCATGAAACCCACCTCTCCTTCAACGGTGAAGATGGAATCTGCTTTCTGGGGGTCAAAGTGCTTTATCAGGAGACTCTTGAGGTGATTTTCTACTCGCTCTTGAACCTGAGCAGGTTCTACACCTGTAGCCCCAAAAAGAAATATGTTTCAGATTAGTAACTGATCCTCAATACAGCACACATTCTAAAGAGTTTCTGAAACAATAATTATTTCATAACTCACCCATCTGAATAAGCCACTCTGCCAGCAGATTAACAGTCTGTGCAACAGCAGAGTAGTTCTCAGAGAGAAGCTGGATGACATGTTCTGGAGAGCCACCTGCTTGGAAATATCTGCAACAACAGCAGCAGCAGGACTTCTAACACAGCATTTACCTTTATTGTTATTGCCTTCCTATTAATACAACCTTAATAAACTTTCAATTTTGTTTTTGAGCAATTTTTTTTAGCCATTCAGAGCTTGGCTTGCAAGTATAGGTCAAATCAGAATTCATGGCTCCATTAATTACAGCAAGTTGTCCAGGTCCTAAAACCGCAAAGCAGTCACAGACCATCACACTACCACCACCATGTTAGACTGTTGGTATGATTTTTTTTTCTTAAATGTAGTTTTTGATTCTCAGGCAGTAATTAGGCCTGGGTGTCGCTAGTGAAACTGAACCAAAGATGTGATTAATGATAGTTCATTTATTATATAGCAAGAAGGGAAATTGTATATTTATATAGGGCTAGGTTTCTTTGGTTAGCTTTTCCTCTTAATACGTAAAATCATCATTTGAGTGCCACTTTTTGAATTTACTCAGTTGATCTGATCTGAAAAAACGTAATTGTAACAAAGAGTAAAAACTGACGTAATCTGTATAGCACGGTGTTTAATGTTGCATACGTCACTGAATGTTGCGAACGTGGGCAAATGATGCCCCCTTCTGGTCATTTTAAATATTAACACTCACTTATTTCTAAATACACAAAACACACCCAATTATTTTTCCAATAATAAATAGTAGACGGGTGGGAGCGATGTTGCTTAGAGTCTTGGATATGTCAAAGATTTATTTGTGTTAGTATTTTTTTTTTATGCTTTGCCAGACACTTCCTCTGCTTTTTAGATCAAAAATGCTCTACTGACTTGCAATAAAACTTTTTTATTTAAATCGATTTAAAAAAAAAAAAAATCTATTTTAAAGTAGAAACTTACCTTTTGAGGGTGTTGAAAACTGCCGGCTCCATGATGTAATCTCTGCTGGAGAATTTCTGCAGACAGTCCTCCTGAACTTTTCCATCATTTTCTTCATCGTAACCATCCTCCTGATTCCACAACACATGCAGCATGTAAATATAGACAAGTTTCACGCAGCGTGCATCCACTTTCCAACATTAATTCTGGCCATAGTATACATAACTGATAAGCAAATATTAGGACAATAACATACAGAATAGAAATCCCATCATATTTAGATTGTCTGGGAGCTTTTGTGTCACAGTTACAGACTGAAGCAACTGTATTCTTCGTAACAATATCAATATTCAGTATTATAACTTTACGTTGCCTATTGCTAAAAGTAATAAACCGAATATAAGCATTTAATATGATTTAATGTGGAGACATAAATATCACAAAAAGATGACGTTGCTAAACTTTAACAAATTGGAGTAATGCTCATTATCCGTGTATTTAGTTAGCCTGCTAACCGAGCTAATGCTAACTAACGGCCATAAAACAGCAACAAGTCCCGCTCTCACCAGGGGTCCGTCCGAGCTTTCCCAGTCTCCTGCACCTCCGTAATACACCTCGTCCATGGCGACGGGAAGAAAAGGAGACGCCGCGCCAGCACCGACCCAGCAGTTAAATGCTGCCTCTTTAGCAAGTAAGCTAACAACAACTGGAGGAAGATGGCGACACGGTGACCTGAGCGTTTTCCCCGAACACAGACTGACAGGCTCATTTGTTTCAAGTTAAAATCACATCCTGAAATTGGTTGTCCTGGTGCTTCAATTACATTTATTTTAACTAAATAGCATTAGCGGCCATTTAATTCGATCAAATATTTCTAGCTTTTAATAAATATTTTCACTGCAGTAGCTAGGAATTAAAACAATTAGAAAAATCAAAACTTTTAATTTATTTCTGTTGGGAAAACATCTTATATTGATCCGAATAATTGATTTAAACAAAAAATAGTTAATTATATTATAGATTTTGGGTTAATTTTTACAAACCTCTTTTGCCAAATGCCAACAGGACAACAATTGTTCTGTTTGACTCAGAGGGAAATTGGACCATTTCCCTCTGCACAGTCTCTCTAGATCCCCCAGAGTCCTAACATTAAGATCTCGGCACTGAGATGACCATGCAAGAAGGTTCATTTCATGTCTAGAGATGTTTCTATGCTTATTAACTGGCACAGTTCACCAGGCATTTTTTCAGAATGACTCGAACAAAGTTCCTAGAGCCTTTGGAAGGGAAACAGCCCCATGACCTGTGGTCCTCTAATCCACCACCATATCAAACTGGGGGTGTGAGGGGCTTTTTCCACATCTTCATATTGTGTTTTATGCAAGACCCCCCTGGAGTGTTTGTTGTTGAAAAGCTTAATCTCAGATTAATGTCACCAAAGCATGTGATTCTAATTAAAGTCCCAGTAACGTTCAGCAAATTCCACGTATTTACATTTGTGATGGTAGTACAGAAACATTTTCTGGCATACCTGCTGCCGTTCTTTCAGTGTCAAGGTTTTTTACCCGCTTACCACCCTCCTTACTGTGCGCTGTGGAAAGACAAATAAAGATCCTCCTTCAGCTTAGTGGTCAGCGACTTAAAGAGACGGGCCTAGGGTCATGTCATTTGTAGAACCCATTGAAACAGAATTTCATGCATCACAAATTCCTGATTAGCAACAAATTAGATTTCGAAAAAAGCCTTAGTTACATTTTATAGGGGTTGTTATGGATAACAAAATTATGTGCTTTGTTAATTCTTTCTTAAAATGGGATTAATTTCTTCACCGTATAAATGCAAGCAAATTGAATTGCTTTTTCAAAAATGTTAAGGGTGTGATTATGAACTTCAGTAAGTAGTCTTGCAGGTCTTTGGGTACCCATTAATGAGGCAGGCAGTGTGCTTACATTTCCCCCCTGGGGTGGGAATTGGAAACTCATGGTTTTACACCCTAATCAGCTAATTAACTCAAAAAATCTGCAAACATTTCCTGAGACTCTAAATGGTCTCAGTCTGGATCAGTGGGCTGCACAGTCATGGGGAAGACTGCTAACTGGACAGAAGTCCAGAAGATATTGACACCCTCCACAAGGAGGGTAAGACACAGAAGGTCATTGCTAAATAAGCTGGTTGTTAACAGAGTGCTGTATCCAAGCATATGGGATGTTAAGTGGAAGGAAAAACTGCACCAGCAACAGGGATAACCACAACCCTGAAAGGATTGTCGAGTAAAATCAATTTCAAAATTTGGGGGGACGGCACAAAGACTGGACTGAGGCTGGATTCAGAGCTTTAAGAACTGCTATGCACAGATGAATCCTGCACATGGTCTACAAGCTTCTTACCTGGACCAAAAGGAAAAGGAAGTGTACTGTTGCTCAGTGGTCCAGGTCCTCCTTTCAGATTAAGGTAAGGTTTGCATTTCATTTGGAAATCAAGGTTCCAAGATCTGGAGGAGTGGAGAGGCACATAATCCACGTTGCCAGTCAGTGATGGTTTGGGGTGCAATGTCATCTACTGGTTTTGGTCCAGTGACCTCTGAAGTTCACAGTCAATGCAGCCATCTACCATGAAATCTTAGAGCATTTCATGCTTCCTTCTGTTAACAAACTTTATGGAGATGTCAATATCATTTTCCAGCATGACTTGGCACCTGCCCACACTGCCAAAGGTACCAAAAGCTTGTTCAAAGACCATGGTGTTACTGAGCTTGATTGGCCAGCAAACTGGTCCTACCTGAACCCCACAGAGAATCCATGGGCTGTTGTCAAGAGAAAGATGGAAAAACACCAGACCCAACAATGCAAATGACCTAATGGCAGCTATCAATGCAACCTGGGCTTCCATTTCACCTTAGCAGAACCACAGACTGATCGCCTCCATGCCACGCCGCATTGATGCAGTAATTCATGCAAAAAGAGCCTCAACCAAGTATTGAGTGAATAAAAATGAACATACTTTCAGAAGCCTGACATTCCTTTTTATTTTGTGTTGCAATATTAACATTTTCAGAGACACCGAATTTTAGGTTTTCATTACCTGGAAGCGACAATCGTCAAAATTAAAAGAAATTAAGGCTTGAAATGTTTCACCACAGGCAACGATTCTATGAGTTTCATTTTCTGAAATGAGTGACAAAAAATATTCAACATTTTGATGATATTCAAATTTTTTTTCAATGTACCCGTGTTGCATGGACTACCTTCGGTATTATTTGAACCTTTTCTTGTGATCTATGAAGTCAGAAACACACACATTCTACCTATCCATCTATTGTGTGTGTGTGTGTGTGTAATTTATCTAATTTTCATTAGACCACAAGTACCAACCTGGGAATGTTAGCTGTATACATATTACCTGATTCTGCTACAGAGCACAATCCAACATTAACTCAAGATATATAAGCGCCATGATGCAGTTCTACATGCTCAGAGAGAAATAAAGAATCCACATTTATGGGAACAAACATTTTATTTAATAATGCAAACTGCAACATATGAATTATATTATTTATCCAAAGGAGCAAGAAAAAGGTCATATACCCGTGGTAAATAAATCACACAGTCTGTATTAAATCTAAGTCCAACACAATATTTTCAACCTCAACCATTAAGTGAAAACACCCAAAAAACAAAATGTACATTCCTTTGATGTCGGGCAGTTCGTTCTCACTTATTGAACATCGAGTCTTTTCCATGACTTCCGCCTTCCTCTGCAGACAGCACAAAAAGGAAACCCAACTTCATATCAAAGTCAGTAAATTGTTGAGGAATATGGGCAAAGAACAGGTGCAAAATTTCTACACTTGTAGGAGATAAGTAGCGGCTTCTGTTTATAGGTGCACGTATATCTACTGTACTGAGTGACATTTTTAGAATCTGTGAGGTGAATTCATCAGGGTTTTTGCTTCAGGAAGGCATTTTATCAAAGTTTTCCTACACACAAATATAGCTCAGTTGGAAACTGAACCAGAATCTGTTCAGCTATTGCTCAGATAAATAATATTTAATCTACAAGGAAAATATAAGTTTCACATTGTTCAGATGTAGGTCAAAGAAAAACAATTATGAAATGTCAAAGTAAATTTTTTTTGGTAAAAAAAAAAAAAGGTAATCCCTGCGCCGTTGGTTTTTCCGAAACCACGTCCGTCCGCATCCAGTCTTGGAAAGTTTCATAAAGGATTAGCTGAAAAACCAGCCAAGTGACAAAAAACAGTGACAGAAGTCTTTAGTAACTCTAGGGGGGAAAGGAAATAGCACCATGTTCACTGAGGGCAAGCCAGAAGGTAAAAAGGAGAAACCACAGCACACACACAGAGTTCAAGTGTGCGTTTAAGTGCTGCGGCTTGTGTAATATTGACTGCTCATCCTTCAACATCACTTTTTGGTCTTCACTCCCCTCTGTTGTAATCAGGCTGTGTGCAGCTTATGCAAATATAGTCCTCTCTCTCGGCTCGCTCAGCAGACAGTCCGACACAAACCTGGTGGAACCACTGATTACAGTTACCGTCACACTGGACCCAGTTTACCTGGAACGATAAGAATTTATACTAAACTGTAAATATGAGCATCAATGTCACTGAAAAAAGAAACAAATCAAAACCATCAGAAGAAACATACCTCATCGCCCTCAGGCTCTCTGCACCATGGTGCAGCACACAGTGAGAAGTCCTCCTCTGAATCTGAAAGAGAAGGGTCAGATGCAGTGTGTGAAGGGGAACTTGTCCTCTTGGACTCTTCACTTCTTTCTTTGCTCTTCTTGGGCTTCTTCTTGCGAGACTTTTTAGCCTTCTCACTATGCTGGGAGTCAGAACTATCCTTACGCCGTTTAGTTCTTCTGTTTTGTCCGTTCACTTCCTTCTTCGGGTTGGGGCTTCCATTCTGCACATTTAAAAAAAACGCTTAAAAACCCATTTTAATTTGACTTTCATTGCATCATTCATGGTTTCCTGTTTTCAGTGCTAAATAAATGAAATAAGTAGAAGTAGATTTTGACCTTGTTGTGCCGGGGACTGTCTTTCTCAGACTGCTCTGTCCCATTCCCACTGGGGGAGCTGTGTGAGGGTGGTGGGGACAGTTTATACAGCAGATATCTGTAGAGCTGTTCGGTCTCAGGAAGGGTGACCTGCAGCAGGAACCCCTCCACCATCAGCTCCTCCAGCTCAGGACTAAGTGCTGTAACAAATATGACAGTTTACTGTTCAAATAAAAAGAAATAAAGAATTAAAAACATTCTTAAAAGAACAGCTTTTAAACACTCACCTTGGAGAGGAATAAAGAGATGGTTTGTGTGAAATGAACCATTTATTTCCTGAGTCAGATATGAAGATGATTTAGGTCCAAGCCTCGCCTGAAACACAATGTAGATATACAGTATTAGACACACATCTCCTGACCTGCCTTCAGAGATTTCAATGTTTTGAACCTGTTCCTATTTTGACTTGAAACAACTGCAAATTTTAATGTATTTTGTTGGGATACTGGGTGACAGGCCAACACAGGGTAATGTCCAATTGTGAAATCCAAGTAAAATAACACAGTTTACAAAATTTGTTACAATTTTCTTCTGAAGTTTGCTGTGATTTAGTATTCAACCATTCTGGATTAATACTTTTTAGAACCACGTTTTGCTGCAATGGCCCTAAAAGACTAGCAGTTGTAATTCTCTACCATTTCTGCACATCAAGAGCCTGACATCCGAACCCATTCTTCTCCTGTGAACATAAATTGAGTGTTGGCATAGATTCTAAACTGGATATAGATCTGGACTTTAGGCCACATGAAGATTAATGGTTTAGTCCAAACCCATTAAGTTCCTGCATGTTTAGGGTCGTCATCCTGCTGGAAGGTGAACCTCCGACCCAGTTTCAGGTCTTTTGCAGCCTCTAACGGGGTTTCCTTCAGGATCTTGCTGTGTCTAGCTCTATCCATCTTCCCATCAACTTTCCTGTACCTGCTGAAGAAGAGCATCCCCACAGCATGATGCTGCCACCATTTCATTTTACAGTGGGAGTGGCGTTAAGGCCAAAAAGATTAATTTCGGACTCTTCTGACTAGTGGCAAATTGCAAACATTACTTCCTGACAATATCCCATTAAGGCTAGATTTGTGGACTGCTTGGCTGATAGTTGACCTGACAAAAGACGGTCCCACCAGAGCAGCGGATCTCTGCTGCTCCTCCAGACTCACCAAGGGCCTCATATATGCTTCTATGATTAATGCCCTATTTGGCCTGCTTGTCATTTTAGGCCATGCCTTGGTAGGTTTGCAGTTGTGCCATACTCTATTTTCAGATGATGGATTGAATACTCCTGGGTGTGAGGTTTATTGTTTTATAACCTAAAACTGCTTTAAAACTTCTCCACAACTGTATTCCATCTGCTGTGTTCCCTGCTCTCTATGATGCCGTTTGTTCACGAATGTTTTCTATCAAACATCTGAGGCCTTCACAGGACACCTGTCCTTTATACCGAGGAAAAAATAACTACACACAGATGGACTAAATTTACTAATAAGGTGACTACTGAAAGCATTTGACAGATTTTATTAAGGGGTATCCGACTGAAAGGATGCATGCCACACTTTTCATTTTTACAATTAAGCATTACTTGTGTCTTGCTCCGTCATATTCAGTAAAGTTCGTGGTTTTAGCATGAAAAAAAAAAGTTAATGTTCAACTGACCATGGTTGGCACCTTCTCCAGGAGCCCGTCTGTGCAGGCCTGCTGGACTTTGTGCTGCCATCGCACCGTTCTTTCAATGAGGAAGCGGAGAGCATCCCCTTCTGGCAGACGGACCCGGATTCTCTGCAACGAGGCCAGCAGTGGTAGGACCTTGTCCAGAGGAGGCTTCCTTGACCGTTGGCACAGCGGGCAGAGCCAGGCTTGGCCGTACTCAAGGTCTGCAGCTGTTGGGACACAGTCACTGTGAAAAATGTCTCGACACAGCTCGCACTGAACCATGGCACCCGAAGGTGCCTTTTGGCAAACACAGGAGTTAAGTGCACAGGAGTTTTCAGCAGGCAGAAGTTTGGACTCGTTTGAAGCTCTAAGAGCCAGCAGGAGCTCCATCTCCCTGTGTCGGACATCAGCTAGAGTGCTCATCTGTAGAGAGATCAAATTAGAAATTAAAAACCAATTCTTGCAGTCGATGTTTTCTCATTTACAATAGCTGAAATTATTACAGAGGTCAAAATAACACTTTCCTTCTGTTAATCATTTCAGATTTTATTTGTACATTTCAAAAATCTGGAGTCATTCATAATTATATCCAAGAAAAACAAAAATGTGTCCACCTCTTACACCCATGGTGTGAGAGGTGGACACTTTTTGTTATACTCACAGCAGAGGCAGAGTCCTTGCTCTCAGACAGAGCTCTCTCCACATCACAAACCGACTCCAGTTTTGGGGAAGCTTTTTTATTGAGCTGTGGCGCTTCTTTTACTTTCTTAGATCTGCACTTGTGATGCCCAGAACCGACATCACATCTTGGGCAGAGGACCTGAAAACACAACAATAAAAGGTCTAAGGTTTTTAACTAGCACTGGAAAGCAGGTTTGCATAGAATCACACTCAAAATCTTTTTACCTCAAGGAGAGAGAGGGGTGAGTTTTTCAGTAGGAATGTTTTCGCCGCGCTCTCCTTCCAGCTCTGCACGTCGCTAATGAGAGCCTCCAGTCGACTCAGTAGGTCGAGTCTTACTGGGATACCCTCTGCTCTGAGGACCAGCTCAGAAAGGCTGTCTAACACAGGAATTCGCCCCCCCATCTTGAAAAGAAAAGTGTTTTTAGTTTAAAGGTTCAAACTCTATCTATCTATCTATCTATCTATCTATCTATCTATCTATCCATCCTAAAAGTGTGTTTTACCTGAAGCATTTCTGCTTCATTAAGCCATTTCTTGGCTTTAGCAACGACATCCTTCAGCTGCAGACAGTTAGGCAGATAAGCAGGGATGTTCTCTACTTCTTGTAAAGCAGCATCGAGCGTGTCAATGCTGGGATACGGCCTACATAAACAAAGCACACAGTTGTTAGAGGACAGTTTTCCAGTAACGTGACATATTTACATAAAAAAAAAGCCCTCCGATTTTTGCATCTCTTGGCAGTAGGTGTAAATAACACAAAAGAAAAACTGTTTCTGGTGTTGATATTTAAATCTGATGAGGTGTTTGGACATAAACATTCCTGATAAATCAGACTATTTTCCAGAAAAATTGGTTTATTTAAAGCAGCTGGAGACCATAAAGTAGAATGTGTGGAAATGCCAATTTAAACTTTAGAAAATGAGTTCTTACCTGGCCTCCAGTAGACCGAGCACACGCTCTTCCCACTGCTCCGACACAGTCAGCAATTCCTGCAGGCGAGCCATTGCTCTCTCCACAGAGCTGTGAGGGGCCAGGCCAACACCCTGGTCTATCAGCCTCCTCATGGTGTCCAGACACAGGCTGTCGGGCCTGCTGTTGGCTTGCTGCACAGCCTCCAGCCATCGGGCCTGCTCCAGCCTTTCCCGCAGCAGGGGAAGCTGCGGTAACTCCACGTCCAGGCCCAGACTCACATCCAGCAGGTCCTGCAGCTCCTGTGGGCTGGGTGACTCGTCGGAGAGGAGGTGGTCGCTGCGTTGCTGAAAGTCATCCACCCGGGTCAGCAGGTCCTGGAGGTCACAACAGCAATTAGGTTATTTCACATATCTGTTGTTTTTGTAGTTTAATTAAAAACAGGAGTTTCTTTGTAACTGTGATTAAGAACAAAGATGCATGTACAGGTCCTTCTCAAAATATTAGCATATTGTAATAAAGTTCATTATTTTCCATAATGTAATGATGAAAATTTAACATTCATATATTTTAGATTCATTGCACACTAACTGAAATATTTCAAGTCTTTTATTGTCTTAATACGGATGATTTTGGCTTACAGCTCATGAAAACCCAAAATTCCTATCTCACAAAATTAGCATATCATTAAAAGGGTCTCTAAACGAGCTATGAACCTAATCATCTGAATCAACGAGTTAACTCTAAACACCTGCAAAAGATTCCTGAGGCCTTTAAAACTCCCAGCCTGGTTCATCACTCAAAACCCCAATCATGGGTAAGACTGCCGACCTGACTGCTGTCCAGAAGGCCACTATTGACACCCTCAAGCAAGAGGGTAAGACACAGAAAGAAATTTCTGAACGAATAGGCTGTTCCCAGAGTGCTGTATCAAGGTACCTCAGTGGGAAGTCTGTGGGAAGGAAAAAGTGTGGCAGAAAACGCTGCACAACGAGAAGAGGTGACCGGACCCTGAGGAAGATTGTGGAGAAGGGCCGATTCCAGACCTTTGGGGACCTGCGGAAGCAGTGGACTGAGTCTGGAGTAGAAACATCCAGAGCCACCGTGCACAGGCGTGTGCAGGAAATGGGCTACAGGTGCCGCATTCCCCAGGTCAAGCCACTTTTGAACCAGAAACAGCGGCAGAAGCGCCTGACCTGGGCTACAGAGAAGCAGCACTGGACTGTTGCTCAGTGGTCCAAAATACTTTTTTCGGATGAAAGCAAATTCTGCATGTCATTCGGAAATCAAGGTGCCAGAGTCTGGAGGAAGACTGGGGAGAAGGAAATGCCAAAATGCTAGAAGTCCAGTGTCAAGTACCCACAGTCAGTGATGGTCTGGGGTGCCGTGTCAGCTGCTGGTGTTGGTCCACTGTGTTTTATCAAGGGCAGGGTCAATGCAGCTAGCTATCAGGAGATTTTGGAGCACTTCATGCTTCCATCTGCTGAAAAGCTTTATGGAGATGAAGATTTCATTTTTCAGCACGACCTGGCACCTGCTCACAGTGCCAAAACCACTGGTAAATGGTTTACTGACCATGGTATCACTGTGCTCAATTGGCCTGCCAACTCTCCTGACCTGAACCCCATAGAGAATCTGTGGGATATTGTGAAGAGAACGTTGAGAGACTCAAGACCCAACACTCTGGATGAACTAAAGGCCGCTATCGAAGCATCCTGGGCCTCCATAAGACCTCAGCAGTGCCACAGGCTGATTGCCTCCATGCCACGCCGCATTGAAGCAGTCATTTCTGCAAAAGGATTCCCGACCAAGTATTGAGTGCATAACTGTACATGATTATTTGAAGGTTGACGTTTTTTGTATTAAAAACACTTTTCTTTTATTGGTCGGATGAAATATGCTAATTTTGTGAGATAGGAATTTTGGCTTTTCATGAGCTGTATGCCAAAATCATCCGTATTAAGACAATAAAAGACCTGAAATATTTCAGTTAGTGTGCAATGAATCTAAAATATATGAATGTTAAATTTTCATCATTACATTATGGAAATTAATGAACTTTATCACAATATGCTAATATTTTGAGAAGGACCTGTATTTGAGAATAAAGAATTAAGAAAAAAATGCATCAACACACTTTAACCTTATATGAATATTGATTAATACATTATTTACTTTTAGTAAAGAAGCCTGTCGGATGTTACATGGCAGGTTGTCCAGCTGTTGGACAAAGGACCTCAGCTCTTCCACAGTCAACTCGTTCTGGTTTTGAGACTTTCCTCCTCCAGAGCGATACCTGACACACGAAATGAAACGGCTTAACAAGACAGTAACGCCAACAAGCTTTGTTGTATGGATCTCTGGCAGAAAGATTCAACTGCTTTTTTAAACCACCATTATTCTTTTTTCATTAAATGGCAAAAACAGACACATTGTGTGTTTAATATCTACCCATTGCATTGGTTAGCCACAAACAGCATAGACAACAGATAGAGGTAAGAAGAGGAAAAGTTCAAGAAAATATTGCATGTAGACTGTTACTTTTCAAAGATATTATGATAAATGAAATATTTGAAGTTTCCTCAACCATATGCAAACTTAAAATGCTTGGAATAAACAGGCAGCAAGTGGACAAAGAATAGGGACATTTTATTACATTGGCCACTATCCATGAATCTGGAAGTAGAAAGTTGTTGGATGTTATTTTTACTCATGCTTGTTTGTGACAAGTTCGCTTTCATGTAGCTTTGCTACCCGGACAAATCATTACTGCTCAGAACATCAGACAGCACTGACAGATATGCAGATATTTTTACATCCTTTTTAAACCGACACATTTTATACAGAGTCTCCAATAAGCTCCACACGCGCTGATCAGGGGGCTGGTGCACCACCCAGGTGAGGTGGGTAGACTTTTTCAAAGTTTACATAATGTATTTACTTGTCTGGAAACTGAGCGTGTGAAAAGGAGGTCAAATTCCTCGGTTGTTTGCTCAAAGTTGGTCAATAAAGCTGAATCGGATTCACAGTTTTGTGAGTCAAAGATGTCTGCCCCAATTCGCCCTCTACTGTTATCATTTTTCAAATTTTCTTTTTAGAAAACAATTTAGAAAAATATTAACGATTGATTTCCTAATAAACTGATGTATAGATGCCGTGTACGCGTACACACAACAGGATGGAACTTTCACTTCCCAGAATTTCTATGAGAAATACTTCATCACAGAAATCCCATATCTGATGTCATGCTGCAATGCCTCCAAGAACTGTTATAAAAGTACCAACTAGGGTAAAACAAATAAATACAAATATATTATTTTTACTTCAGTCAGCAGTAAACAAAAAGTCTTTTTCAATTTCTGAAATTAATTAGATTGTATTATGCTTTAAAACACAGAAGTGGAAAGTATAGAACTGACTTGAGATTTGGTTGAATTTTTTTCAATGAACATAGTTGTTTGTATAAACAGGAATAGCCAATGCATGCATAGAGAGATAAAACAATATAACCACTTGAAAATGGTCAATGTTTATGTTTTTAAATAAGACTGTGTCCATTTTTGAAAATAAAACATGTTCAAATCACTTTGGAGTTGTTTTGATATATCGACAACCTCATGTCCCTGCTGTACTTGAATGCAGCATGAGCAGCTGTTGGGAAAATCCTCTCTTATAAATGAAGATTCCTCCAACTTGCATCAGATGATGTTTGGAGTTTGGGCTGATTGAATGCTGCAGATAGCCATTTGGACGTCAGCTGATTTCTCTCCAGTACCTGTGATGTTTATGTTCCGATTGTCGTTGTTTCAGCTGAGTGCTTTCAGGTAAGTTGGATGTCGAACAGACAAGGTTGTACCAGATATTTTTGGTATGAATACCAGTACTGTTACACCCCCAATACCAACAATAATTCAGTTACGGGATACAGATAAACCAAAACATGTCTGCTTGAAAGCAGTGATTTATAACTAGCTTGATTAATTATGAAGCAGAACCAACACAGCAAATACTTCAATGAGAAAGAGATGCTACCTTACGATTTAACAGGAATGCAGCTGGATCTCCAGTCCAGCAGCATCTCAAGCCTATTTTTAGTACCTTGTCTGCCTCTTTCCATTGAGAAGCTGCTGTGCCATCACAGCAACTTTGTCAGCCTCGGAGGTGACGGCGGACAGATGATCCAGGAGGCTAATTTTAGGGAAAGCCTTAGTTTCAGCTTGCTCCAGTAAGCTGTGAAGCTCTTCCAAACCTGAGCAGAAAACAGAATTGTGCCTCAGAAAACACGGGCAACACAATCAATTGTTTAAATGTGTCACTGGATGACGGAGTAACGTTTAATAAAGGGTATACGACACCTTTTTTCTTGGATCCTTTGTTTTCCACAATTTCTTTGACAGTAGAGAGCCACTCTTTGTAGGACTCTGACCTCAGCTTCACGTCTTCCAGCAGGGGAAATAATTCATCAAGGGTATATTTATAACTGAAAAGAAGACAGAAGCTGTTTTTTTGAAAATATAAACTTCTCCAGAAGCCAATATTTAAGAAAATGCATTAAATGTTAAGGAGAACACATGTGACAAGATTCCTGAATGTATGTTTTTTTACAAGTCTGAAGGAAATAAAAATAAGTGGCATGAGGCAGTAAAATTCACAGGTGAGTTTGTTCGGTTGTTTGGATTACTGAAGACTCACTGGAGTGTGAGGTTGCTATGGGGACAAGAACAGAGGTGCTGGGCATGATGCAAACAAGCCATCTTGTCAGGCCTGCAGAAGCAAGTGATACCAGACAAGTAGCAGGTGGTCCGACACTTGCAGCACTGCCGCTCCTCATCTGGGAGCACCTCGTAATCAACCTGTCGAGACTGCACCACACCCTGGAGACAAATATCCAGATTTCAGAGCCACAGAGGAGAGAGTGAAGCCAAATGTGGCATCTGTGCAGTCAATAAAAGTCTCCTACTTAAATCTCTATAAGGTGTTCTTTCATGCAAGGTGGTGCATCTTTTAGGAACATCACCGTCAAGCTAAGTTTCATTCACCTTCTTGTCTTCATTCTGAATTAACTAAACCCCAGGAACCGAAAACGTGATCTTCTCACCATTTTGTTTATTTTTTCTCGTAGCTCCCTCTCCTCCTGGATCATTATGGTCATGTCCTCAAGCAATCCTGATGCCAGCTCCACATCCATTGTGTCTGCTTTCAAGGCCATGTTGCAAACCATCTCATCATGGGAGAAGACACAGTACCTGCTCAGCTGACGATAGTGGTCCACGCAATTACGGCCAATGGGCACCTGCCAGAGAACACGAAGGCGAGATTGAGTTCAGGTGCAAAAATTGAGAACCATCATCATCAGTCAACGAGAAACCTTTGTTTTTTATTCTTGATGCATTTTGCTAGATTTCTCCGAACAACCAAAATGACACTGATGTTCTAATAAAGAACCTACTCTTTAAGAAGTGGCACAAATGGATTACACCATAGTCAACTTGTATGTAGATATATTGTGGTACTTATAGGCCCCCTCACCCAGTCCATGGTGCAGAAGTTGACAGCTTCAGCAAAGTTGAAACCCTGGTTGAATCCACTGTGGTAAGCTCTGGGGAAAGTGATGACAAACTCGCCTGCGCACTGGTTGGTACGGTAGATCTACACATACAGAAAAAGGAACATTTATTACATGGTAAATAAATGTATTTCTTATGCTCATTTTGAATCAGAATGAACAAAGAAGTGATGTGTGATGATATAGGTCTGTTTCCCAGTATCTGAGTGTAAAAGCTGAGCGGATTACCGGGACGCCGTTGTTCATCAGCGTGTTGGGATTCATGATGGTCACAAGCTGATGAAGCAGGTCTGGCTGAGACTCAAACAGCTCAGGAGCCAGTTTCTTCATGACAGACTCAAGGTGCTCTGCAGCATAACCAGGAGCTCCATACCATGTCTTTGGCTCACCCCTGCACAGGTGACAAACAATTTTACTCATATAGGGTGATCGATAATGATTAAAGGCAATACATGAATCAATTTTCTACACTGGCTTATTTTACAGGGCTTCAAGTATTGTGAAAATATTTTATGAAGTAGAACCTGCACAGAAAAACTAACCAAACGCACATTGGTGGGAAATTATAAGTAAGTAAAGAACACCAAATAATCCATTTTCAGTATGGGCGAGGTGAAAGCAAGACAGCTGTAAAAAGCCAATTAAAAAACAGGAAAATTATTTTCTGCTCCAGACTATTATTTGCTTAAAATAAAGAGATAACTTCACTAGATAACAGAAAGGCTGAATGCAGTACAGCGTCGTATCCTCTGGAGCTTTCAAGCTCCGTTATGAAACATTCTGGATTTGGAAATGATTGCAGCCATTTGCACCCTCAGTATTACAGTAAGAATCTAAAATCTTTAGTAAATACACACAGTGGCTGATGTTTTCAGTTACTGATGTTACTAACCAGGGTAATTTTCCTAACTATTATTATAAAATGGTAAAAACAGTTAGGAAAACCTTTTTGTCTTTGTTTTAGTGGGAAAATCTTGTTTTACAGCGACTGCTCTCAGGTTTTGCGTGACGTCGTATTAGTTACAAATAGAAGACTTATTGTGAATGCTGGGAATTACGATTGTTGAAAAGAAATCTAAATATGTTGAAATTGGTATAAACAGGACAAAGCTTTAAAAAAAACTTAAGATAAGCCACGAATATATACAGACATATCTAAAGCTGCAAAGTCATGCACAAAACAAAACAAACTGTTCTTAGTGAGAGAAGAATACAATGGAATAACCAAGTCAGAAGAGGGCTCTTTACCAGTGAAGGTAGTTGATGGAGTAGCTCCAGTGGTCCTCGATATGCCAGCAGAAAGAAGAGAAGCACATTCCCACATACAGCCAGGGAACCTTCATCCCACAGATGTCCGCTGTAATGTGAGTCAGCACCGAGGCATCGAGAACGGGCATGTTGTTCAAGTTCCAGCCGCTGGTCAGGTAATGCTGCAGGTCAGAGACAGGTCTCATCACTCCGAACTCACACTACACACTCAGATCGAGCTAAAGAAATTACTCATCACAAACATATATCATATTATTATCAAATATCACAATATTAAAGTACTTGTGCTTATTTCTACAAATAAAACTATCAAGAATTCATCAAAACAGATTATTTACTTTTTTGTAGAAATGATTTCTCTCCATTTTAGAAATATTTTCTTGGCACTAGTGGCCTTTATTTTTAAGTTTTTGACAGTAGGCGGACAGGAAAGAGGGGTAGAGAGAGGGGGAGACATTCGGCAAATGTCGCCGGGTCCGGGACTCGAACCCGGGACGGCCACTTCGAGGACTGTAGCCTCCGTATATGGTCGCGCGCTTAACCCCTACACCATCAGCGCCGAACCATTTCTCTCCAGTTTAACACTTAATATCCTCACTCAATTTGGGCACAGTCAAAAAAACAAAACGGAACAGTTTAATGTGAATGTTTACAAATGATAAACAAAAAAAACAACATGTCGCTTCATCAGCAGAGACGTGTATTGCCACGGGAGACATACAATACCTCATCCTCTGGAGAGACTTCAAAATGGCTGTTTGTCACAGGAAAACCACTCCCAAACTCCTTCGAGGCAATGTCTGCTCCGTATTCCACAGTGACATCTTCCTCAATAGTGCTAACAAGACGCCAAAACTCCTTCTCCACCAGCTCAGTAGGAACCATCTGAAAGCAAAAACAACGCTCATCGTTGATAATAAAAACAAAACAAAAAAACATTACTGAGGCAGGAAAACAGCACAGCATCAAATGCACAAAATCCTAACCATTTAGTTCACCAAGTCATTTCTTTTGTGCTCTGCTCTGTTTTAACAGGGTCTTCACCACTAAACTGTCCATGGAAGTGTATATATGTATAGCAAGTATAAACCCCCAGTAACATGAAAAGGATTATTTTAAGATGTGTTATCAGTGCATTTGTTTAGATGAAGTCATATATGTACCAGAAGGGACAAAAAAAGATTTTAGACTAACAGCCTTTTTGAAATTCTGACAGAACATTTTTATGTGAAACATCATAACATGTACCCCCCCCCATTTTCCATATTCTAGGTTTTACATTCTGGACAGCTATACGTTTCTATTGATAAGGCTAACGTGTCAAACTAAAAAGTTGAATATAAAAACATCCCAATTGTACTGGGATTTGGAGTGTTTCTAAAGCCCTTCAAGATTTTTTTTTTTTTTTTTACATCTTTGTAGAAGAAAGAAAAAACTGATACGTGTTTGATACGACAGTGGAGCTATTATGTTCACAAACAAAGCGAACGCATTCCCACCAATGTTTTACATAAATGAACACACAAGCTTTTCCTTTGCTACTCCACTGAGTAAGATGGAGAACAGGCACAACGGGAGGGGCACAGCAGAGTAGACATGCAATGCATTTTTAATATGCAAAGATGACATTTCATGATTCACAAGATCCAGGGTCCTGCAAAGAGATTTTAATTCCCCCTCTAGACTAAAGAAAAAAGGCCATTTTGTACAATTAAATATGATGTTTATATGAACTTAAACTTCATGGTGTAACAGTTTCCAGTAGTAGTGTTACACTTTACTCTTTTCAGACCTATTTCTTTTCTTTTTGAAAATGATTTGAGGAGAACATCTTCTGTCCCCTCCAGGAAGTTAACTGGGTTTTAGAGTGCTGCTGTTGTTCCATCAACACTTCACCAAAAACACCTGAAGTTTTATTATTTATTCATTATCATTTGTTTATAAAGGCTACCTGACTTTCAGAAGAAAAGCCTTTTAATACCATGATAATAATCCAAATCACCATCTTTGAAAAAAACCAAAAAAAAACTAACAAGGAGTTGGTCTCCTGCTTCATGAACTAAGATCTTTGTTTTGAATGCAGTAACACTTAGTGACTGATGTTAAAGCAGCTGCAGCGCTGAGGTCAGATCTCTCCCACACTGATGTCTGTTGAGGACCACAAATCAAGCAGACAGGAAGCAGCAGTGGCCCACATGGTCTAACTTTCACTGTAATCAGTGGAAAAGGTGAAAATGCTTAGATTGTCAGGGAAACCCTACAGTTGAACAAATTCAAAGATTTGACAATATTCTCGGTTCTACACTGGATTCTGTGGTATTCGCGATCTTGTCCATATCACTGATATAGGGTCCTATATGTGTGTTATAATAGCCTTGATGAAGAAAGCAGGTATTGTTGGCATAACTTCTAATTTCTACCGTAGAAAGACATTAAGAGTTACTTATTAAGCTAACACTGGTTTTAGAGCACAATGAACTGTGCTATAAAATATTTAAAACCATCAAAGTCACAGTCATGGCTGCAGTTTTTAGACAAGGCCCAAATCATTTGAGACTTCCCTGTCCATCCCAGTGTTCACTTACAATGCTGCTCTTTTGCTTTACAGCTGAACCTAAACTGAAACCATTGACAACCTTCTGAGGCCTGTACTAAAACCCATGACGATGATCCTACTATAATTACCCCCGATAAAACCTGCCATGTTCATTGATGCCTCTGTACAAATCTAATCAATTTTCATCCACATCATGATTACACATTAAGCCACCAACACTATTAAAACAGCAATCTTAAGAAATAGAACTGCACATTGCTTAGAACCATTTACAAGGTAAATTGTTAGTACAGGTGTTGATGTAACCTTACATGAACTGGCATGTTAAAGTAATCAGACTTGAACGAGTCAGCCATGTCCCCAAAAGCTTGGAGGGTGTAGCTCCTGCTGGCTTGCTCAAAGCCAAATGCTACAGGAGGTTTACCACATTCCTGCAAAACATAAAAAAAAAAAACATGTTTAACACCTCAAGGTTCTACAATTTTAGAATCCCAGTCAGGAACAGATGTCAGCTCCCTGAGGATGTGGAGCAGCTCACCTGAGCCAGGCACTTGGGGCATCTCCAGTCACCTTTAGGGACATCATGAAGGGGCGGAATAAGACAAAAGATGTGATAGCTGTCATCGCAACCGTCGCACAATAGTAAGCGGTCCTCTGAACTTCCACTACCACATATCAGGCACATGTATTGGTCCACCTATAAAGAGAAAACAGTGATGCAGTAGTAACTTCAAGCTGTACACACATGTGAAAACTGTTTGGCCTCAGCTTGAAACAACGTAAAGGATTTACTTTATTTTGTGGAGGTTTGTTTATTTTATTTAAATCAATTTCTTCATGTTCTGTGGGGTCCTTGTGTTCAGTTGGCTCCTGTTTTATTTCAGTGACTGCCATTCTCACTGAAAGACAAGGATGGATATCAAACAAACACTTTAAGAGGCACAAAAAAAAAAAAGAAGAACAAAACATTTCATTTTTATTTATAATTCCTACCAGGTTCTGGTTTGGCAACATAGGTTCCCATTCTCCTTCTCAGATTGGGCCGATTCTCACAAATTTCAACAGGTTCTTTTTTAAAAGACAGTCTCTGCAGTCATGACAGAAGAGAGAGAGAAACAGAGTGAGTTGTACATTTCTGTCCACTTAGACCATTAGGATGCAAACAAAACCACTGAAAAGTTGAACACCTCTTAAATTCGGGTCAACAGCTTATTTGTACTGTAAGCCGGTGATATAAAAACATCTCATATTGTAGTCAAAAGATATTAAAATCTTAGCAACATGGATACTGTGGTTAACATGACGTAAACAAAAGCTATGCGTTCTATTTTAACATTGTAGTTCATTGCCAATTTAAGCACTTGTTGCCAAGTGGCCAGGGGTTGTTCACATGGTGCTGAGGGATGACACTGAAAAAGTATAAGCTCTTTTTTTCCTGATTAAGCCTCCATCAAGACCCAATTTACGGATCAGCGCCACACAGTGTAACGATGCACCTCCACCACTGTCAATCCAGACTTTTTAAGCTTCTATGAACTCAAAAGGTAATTTTAAAATAATTTCTAACCAGTGCAGTGCAGATTTTTTTGCCACAGCAAAACTTTCAGTCAAATACAGATGGACCTTGAGCTTACAACTTTTATGGCCTTCGTTGCAAGGACCCAGTCAATCAGAGAGGCATCAGACATTTATCCTATTCAGTCAAATCCAAGATGTTTGCTGTGGGTAAGCCAATAAAATTTTAAGTTTAAAAGCATGCTGGGTGTCTAATCTTTTACCTGCTATGCACTGTTCACCTCAACCTGCAATGTGGAAACTAAAGTATACTTACAAGTCACATGATAATTGACAAGAGAACAAATCTGACAGACTTACTTCAGATCGCATTCGTTTAGCTCGACGAGCGATGGTGCAGGTCTCCTGGGGCTGCACAGACTGACGCTGTGGCAGGTCATGTGGGGTGTACTCCTTGTCTTTAGTGTCATTGGTTAATGTGGCCTTCTGCAAAACCAATAAAACAATTTAATGAGTCAAACTAGGCTGGTCACCTGTAATAAAGTATATCATGGTTTTAAAAATTAAGGTTTCCAAAATATATATATATATATATAGTATATATATAGTAATATATATATATATATAGTAATATTCTGTGCAATGGACACTTGGAAAAAAATAAATCAAAAATAATAAATGATACAAAATAACATGATGACTGTAATAATATTTTAGCAGCAGAAGAAGGAACTGTTACTTTTCAGTTCTAAATAAAAGAAACTAAAACAAATCCAAAAGGTCATCTCAAGTTACAATTTAAAAGAAAGATATATATATATATTTTTTTTACATTTACTTTGTAAAGAAAAAAGGGTTTAGTTTAGTAGTCACTACTACTTCATAACAGCACAGCATGTAGCTTTAGAGTGGGTTATAATGGCCTGGAGTAGTCTAATAAACTTCCACACAGCTGTAAGCAATAAGACTGATGACTGGTGCAGTAAATAGAAAACAGGTGAAGGGACCTACAGGTAGATTGGATCCAATCTGGAAAAGGTTATATGGGTAGAGGACCCGCTCATAGTGCGCCCTCAGATGAGAGCCGATGGCCTTGCCAGGAGCAAATCCCATCTTGACTGATATCTTAGTCCAGCGGCGTTCTCTGCAAACTGCATCAAAGCCTCCCTCTTCATTCACCAACTTGAAAAAGCAACAAGTAAAAAAAAAAAAAAAAAATCAATATTGAGAATTTAGAAAAAGGAAAGTTTTCTAATACATCTGTAATTGCTAAATATTCAAATAAAAGTAGAATAAATAATAAAAAAGAATCTGCTATGCCATCTTTTGAAATTACATTTGTTTAACTAACCTTATTGAGCTGGTACAGATCTAAAATCTTTCTCTCCACATGAGGAATTTTCAGAGTGCATCCTTGGAGCTCCCAGAATTTAGCTATTTGATCCAGGAAATTGAGTTTAACTCTAGTTTGAGCCTAGAGGAAAAACAAATATTAATCACTGAATAAATCACAGAGCATTCCAAAACAAAAAGGAGGCCATCTTAGAGAAACGTGTAAAACTTGTCGAATCTTATTTTCTCAATGGACAAAAGCTATATTTATTCTGCTTATGATGACGAAATTATCGAATATGCTGATGCTGTGTACTGTGTTAAATGTTTAGGGAAAACAGAGCAGAATGAACACAGTGATGAACTGAATAACACAGTTTTAAGCTCAATACTGGCAGCAACACAAAAAAGTAAATACCTCCAACTCATTAAGCCTTTGTATTCGTGGTGTGAACTTTAGTCTGTCAACATCACAGGCAAAAGGAGGCTGCCATTCCTGCAGGAAAAAAAAATTAAATTATTCACACAGAATGAGATAGTTTTGGTGGTTACAGTGAAACTGTTGCTGTTACTCAAATGTTTATTCCTTCAAAAAACAAACAAAAAACAAAGAAAAAAAACCAAAAACAGAATACAATTGGTGCAGGAGTAAAAAAAAAATGCCTACTGCTGTTTGGGAAACTGTCCTCAAACTAGATTTGCAATCCATTCTGTCCGTTTGGTTAATCCATGCCGAATGATTTACAATGAGACTAATTTGTTTGGGAAAAAGCAATAGACCATTGTTTGTGTCCCGTCACTGGAATGTCAAACAAATTCTTACTCCAGCTATCAATACATTCCAAAAACCCAAATTCAACTCAAACTATTGCAACTGCACAAAAATAAGCAAACAAAATCCTCTTCATTCAACATTGGAAAAGTTACCCCGTGTGGATAATGCAGGGCTCAATGTAAACCAAATGGATAAACATACTTTGTGTGATGATTTTAAGCATTAAAAAGGCAGCGGAATGCCAAGCAAAACAAGATAAATGCTTTATTAAAATGACCGATTACTTTGTTTAGCAAATGAATTCTTGCACATAAAAATAGACAAGAGTTAGAGAGGCAGATGTTAAACTAGATTGGTATCTGCATCCGTCCTATTAATCTAAACATTGTGATCCTTAAATTTAAAACTCTTAAACTGTGTTTCGTACATTCCAAGCATTTCCTACAAGCTTCGAGAACAGAGTTGCTCTTCAACAATCAGCAAATTAATTTCAGCTGTGTGCCATTAAAAGTGTGATGGCACACGTCCTTCTGCGAGTGAGAGGATTTGCAAATGAGTGTAAAACGACTGGTGAAAATTTGTCCTGGAGTGTAAAGGAAAATGTGCCTTTCTCACAAATAGCATGATAATAATGAGCACTGAAATATTTAATGTTTGGCTAGAGAGTCTGTATTAGTATGAGTTAAACTACCATAATAAATGTTGTCTGATTTACGACAGTTCAAAGAAGACAAAGGACTCTATTGAAGGCGTACCATGAGGGGATCTTTTAATAACATTTCACACAGTTTGGTATTCTTAGGCCAACTAAAAACAAACAAGCACAGTTATCACACAGTTTTTCCTTTACAGATATGGATGCTTTAATGTCTTGATGTGAAGTTCTGTTACTGGAGAAACCAAACACTTGCACTGAGAGGCGCTGAAAGATCATCTTTATAGATTAAATAACCTGTTGTGTTGTGCACCAGTTCCTTTGTCTATAATATAGCAATGTTTGGAAAAGTATTCCTTGGATTTTTTCAGTGCATGAGGTCCCACCACTCTTACTTTTGTTTTGCCCATAAACATGATCACAGCACAAAACATAATACAAAGTTCATGCATTATTTTTGTAAAATGGCCTCCACTTGCATAGCGCTTTATCAAGTCCGAGGACACCAAAGTGCTTTACACTACAATCAGTCATCCACCCAATCACACACACACATTCACGCTGGCAGTGGTAGACTACATTGTAGACACAGCTGGCCTGGGGCAGACTGACAGAAGTGGGGCTGCCATACAATCGGCGCCACCGGGCCCTCTGACAACCATCAGCCGGCAAACTGGGTGAAGTGTCTTGCCCAAGGACACAGCGACTGAGAAGGATGGAGTGGGGGTTCGAACCGGCAACCCAGCAGTTCTCAAGACCTACTGAATAACAGCAGCACAGTGCATCTAATCATGTCCCCAAAAATCCTAATTTAAATAGTTTTTATAAATGCATCCATTGTCAGTATTCGGGGAGCCATTTTCACAAGTCTTATCATTTTTATTTCCAGATAAACAATAGGATAACTGCCAATCCCTAATGACCTTCCATTTAAAATAACAAATACAAGTGTTCAATATTTCACAACAAACAGCCCAAAAATACTCTTAAAAACATCTCAAATCAATCTGTAACCTACCTAGAGCCCTGGGGGAAATTTTTACCACATACTCTGCACCCAGAAATCTCTGATCAAAAACAGGTTGTGGTGAAATGTTTACTTCCGCTTCAAAAACTCTTTTTGAAGAGAGAAAAACGGAAATAAAATACAGCAATGAGGTTACTTCAGGAAAGCTCTAAAAACAGGCTCCTATATATAGAGGCGTGCCCATTTGTCAAACAATGTTAAACTCTCCTCACCTTACAAAAATATAATTGACAATGTGAAAAGCACTCCCTCAAGAGTTAAAAATACATGCCAATGGAAATTACAAGTTAGTTACTAGTTTCTTTCTGTCAATTTGTTATACATTTATTTACACAAGCAATGTACTGTGGCAGATCTCAGTGCACATGCACACCTAAAAACAAATTTCATTAGTTAACCATCTGTCTTACTTCACTTCTTCTTCTGAGGACAAGCTAACCATAAGCAGTCAATCTTTGTTCAAACCTTCTCTCACTTGCCTTTGTTTACATGAGCTGGGCTTCTTTCTACCATTGGATGAGCAAACACTGAGAAGCAGTCACCCCACCCACCGGGTTTTCATAACAATTCAGTTCCCTGTACCCCTGGCTGTCTGGTTAGACCGTGCAAAGTGGGCCTTTTACTGCTTCCCAATTTCTGCAGGCCACCACTGCCACGTTATGTGAAAATACACAGGCCACACAAAACTCCCTTTCATCCAGGACATCAAAATGACAAAAGAGAATACAAGCCAAAGAACACAGCAGTCATGCAAAGATAATTTGTTTCGGCAGAATCTGCATTTTATCTCATGCAAGTTAATGTTTGGGCACACCCTCAATAAGGTCCCTGCAATTTGTCACCTTAAAAAGAAGGTCAAATTGAAATTAATTTGTGTTTTGCCTGTCCTTGTAAATCTATGCAATCATTCTTTGTCATTGGAAATGTTAATCAGCTGTGAATTAACAGAAGTGTGGATTATGGTATAAAACGCACACAATTATCATAATCTGTAAAAAATAATAAGTATGCGAGGATTTTTAAAAATTTTTTTTAGAATAGGTTAGTCTATGTGTCCCAAACACTGCGAACACTTCGATAATCGTAGATCGGGTGAAGGGATGGCATACAATAAGGCCGTAAACAGACAAAAAGTGTCCATTAAGTGTCCTGTTTGAAAGACCCTTTTCTCTCCATAAACAGTTGGTCACCGAGCACGTACGTTAGCCAGAGTTAGATGTCTGACAACTGCAGCTTTAAACGGGCCCAACTGAAGCCTCATGCTGGCTAAATCCGACAGATCCTGCCCACTAAACTTGCGTTTTACATTGAAATACGTTAATAGTCAAATAAGGAGTTTAATTTTTTTTAGCTTCCTTTTTTTTTTAATTTAGGCCCGACTCCAGGAAGCACTTGATTCTGCGCAAATGTAGGCAATTTACATTATATTTGCATACTGGCGAAATTAAAAGTTTCAAATATTATTTTTAAAAAATGGCGCTTTGTTCATAGAGTTCATCATTTAACGCGTGCTTAATTTTTTCTCGGTATAATTTGGATAGTGACACAGATTCCCTCCCGACTGGCATGTCTGAAAAAGCTGCTGACCGTTGGTGCCAGCAACTCCAGTTCGGGCTAGCTTACAACGGAGCCGCAATCCGCCATGTTGAAAGCCGTCTAAAAACACAACTTTGCTTGCTAAAATTACCCACAAAAGCCGAGGCCACGGCAGCACGCAACAACGGAGAACAATTCAGAATAAAATAAATAGAAGGAAAACACTCACCGGTGGTGGTCGGATTTTGCAAATGCCAGTTTTCTCCGCAATTGGTCGTATTTTGTTGATATACGCAAAAGGGTCGGAGAATTCCTCCCAGCTGGGCTCAAAAACAGGACACTCCGGAGGAGGAATAAACTCGTTCAGCTGCGGTTGAGTCATTGTTGCATCTTTGATAAGACTCCAGCTGAAGGTATACAGAAAAGGGCTTCCTCACATCGGTTATAATCGCTTTGAAAATGTGTCTTTCAGTTCATGTCCACTGTCTACTCATTGAACTCAAAGACGTATTATCCAGTTGGAGACTAGCTGGTATACCATGTGCTTCCGCTTCAAAAGTTAGACACCCATGAGCTCGGACTTATCTCACAAAAGAACATACATTACGCACTTTTAAAATCACCTAAACAAACTTTTTGTGAATTTATGTTTTATCTGAATTCGATGTATTTGTTTGTTTATATGAAGTACAACCAGTGTAAATTCATAGGAAGATAAATGGCTCAGTAACGACGCAGATATAATTCCATTTTAACTCGAAACAGTTAAAAGCGAGAGCAGTATGGGAAAATTATTTAGACTGTTAACACTTTGAGAACAAGACTTAATTCAGTTCCGCGTTTTAGTCAAACATGATTTCCTCCATACTGGCTGTGTTCGATTCGTCCACTTTTTTTTGGCACGGCGGTGCACAGCGTCCAGTGGATTTACAAATAAACGGACGAGATGTGTGGTGCCTACTCCATAGGCCGCCCGGTTGCGCTGAGTAAATAGACTTATAAGACTGTACTCTTGTGTTTGCTATCCGAACACACCTACCAGATCAGTGCGCGCTGTCCGGGACTATGTTTTTAAATGGTCCAGAGAAGCCCGTTCATTGGTAGAAAGCAGTCATATGTCCAGGGACCAATTGTTTATATTTTTATGGTAAACATTTGTTTCCAAAAACTCCAACAGCCACAAATAAATCGAGATCCTACATTTATTTTTTACATTTTGACAAACTGTTGAATTCAATGTACTAACATTTATTAAATGTAAAATAACTTAAATCATTACTTGTACAAAAACCCTTCAATTTTTTATAGTTGGCATGTTCAAGTTGTTACCAGGCGTGTCGTCATCAAATAATTACAAAAAATAAATATATAATTTAAATATATTTTACTCTTGTAAATAAGGTAATTTAAATAGTTAAAATTTGCAGTGCCTTGAAAATTGTTAATACCCTTTGAACATTTCCAAATTTTTTCACCTTTCCCAAATCTCGTCTTTCTAGCCTTTAACACTTTTTTGTTCATCCTCCATCTTCCTATCAACTGTGACCAGCTTTCCTGTCCCTGTTGAAGAAAACCACATCCAAACTATGATGCTGCCACCACCATGTTTTACTGTGGGGAGTGTTTGTTTTCCTCATCGCATAATATTTAAAAGCCAGATTTGTGGATCGCACAAGTAACACTTGTCTAGTCAACATATTCTTCCACCTGAGTTATGTAGCTCTGTAGCTCTTCCAGAGTAACCATGGACCTCATGTCTACTTCTGTGGTTAATGCTCTCCTTACCCATTCTGTCAGTTTAGTTGGACCACTGTCTTAGTAGGTTTGCAGTTTTGCCATACTCTTTCCATTTTCAGATGTTGGATTGATCAGACCTAACCCTATTTTAAACTTCTCTACACCTTCATCCCTGTTTACCATGTTGCTTAGTCTTCATAATGTTTGTTCACTAATGTTCTCTAACAAACCTCTGAGGCCTTCACAGAACAGCTGGATTTATACTGGGATTAAATTACACACAGCTGGGCATTATTTATTAATAAGGTGGGCCCTAAAGACAATTGGCTGCATTTGATTTTATGTTGGGTATCAGAGTAAAGAGGTATGAATCGGATTTTTATTTGTAATACATTTTGAAAACCACGTATCATTTTTCTTTCATATCACTGCATTGTGTTGGTTTTTCAAATAGCATCTAGTGTATTTATTTAAAGGTAGTGGCTGCATCAAGTAAACACTTTGAAACAGATAAATAAATACTTTTGGATTTCACCACCTTTCTGCCTTATTTGAGATGAGACCTCTTACCTCCATAAACTGTAAAAAGGTATGACTCATTCGCTCAGCCTTAAATTGTTTGACAGGATCTTCAGAAACCTCACATGTTAAAATGCTGCTAAAAATACTCTAGTGCTGCTTTTGCTTCACATTTCAGAAAAGGCTGATTTGAATGTCCCTGTTCTCCGTTTCGATTTGGCGTCCTGGTGGTGACTTTCAGAGAGTATAATGTGCAGGTGGCTCTGGTTGTTATAGCAAAAACAAATGGCGCATATGTAAATGTGCAAAGCTTACAAAAAAGTTTTTACAAAAAGGGCTTCAATACATCATAAAAAAACACTTTTTTCCTATTGTGTACACCTTCATCTGTTATAATGAAACATACAATTTGCACAGTTGCTTTAATTTAATTTATCTTCTATTGATAAGGTATCCTAAAACCATAAAATTGTGTGTTAATAATGGTTTCAGTATTCAAACCCAAATACAAGAGAAGCATTAAATACACATCAATCATCTTATTAACACAATTGGAAAACAATGTACCAAAGCCAAAGTTCTCCAACTGTACTACTTGGGTTGCCTTTAGTTAGTGTTACCGAGAAGATGTCCAGTTTGATATGGCTGTAAGGAATAAAGAGTTCGAAAACACTGCGTCTCCCCAACATGTTGCAGTGCTCAGCCAGTCAGCTGGCTGAAAGGAGGCTACCACACTTCCCCCTTGCTAACAAAAAATACAAATATGAATGTTTTTAAACAGCTCACATTGCAAAAAACAGATTGTGTCCTGGTGTGGAAACTAAAGGTGGGCCACTCATTTCATATGTTAAGGTAACACTGTTTTAAAATTATAGTTGGCAAGCTACGAGTGGTATTATGTGTAAAGAAGTTGACTCCAGGCTACCCTAGCAGACTAATAAATCAGCTTATATCAGCTTGTTAGACTTTTATTACTCTGTGAAGAGAACAACAGAAAGGCAGAATATTCTGTGCAATAAGCACTTGAAAACTAATACTACTTAACTTGGTGAATGTGCTTAAACCCAAGGGATGGGTAGCTTCAGTATGAAATAAAAATCCTATCAGTCTCATTAAATAAATAATCAGTCTCAAATCTTTAAATATCTTTCTGTCCGAGGTTAAATTCTCCTTTTCAGGCAGCCTAAATTGTATGAACGGAATGAGAAAACTATATCATGAAAATATATTTATTGTCAAAATCAGAATATTACTACTTCAATTGTGAATTGAATGATTACATTGCATCTAGTGACAAAAGTATCAATAATTATACTATTAGAAATCACTGTGATATGATTGATTACCTAAGAGGATATAACCAAACAAACATGAAATCTCACTACTTAAAGGGAACTCTAAAGTGTTTGAGAATGAAAGTTCCGGTTTTCTTTAGCTAATAAAGGATTTAACCTTATTAAAAGGCCTTTCTCTCTGGAAAGGTAAACTTACAGTTTATGCACATAATTTGGATTTTAAAATACCCGACTTAACTTTACAAAAAGCCTGGAAAAGAATTCACCAGATGAAGGCCTTCACAGGCCAACAGGTTCAGATGCCCCAGAAAAGCTTGAGATAAATTGATGAGACACTTAACCTTTAGTCCTGGGTCTCACTGTGTCACCTCTCAGTGATCCGGAATGTGTTTCTTGACGTGTGGTTCTGAGCATCTTGCTCGTCGGCTTATTAGACGGAAATTCTCTGTACATTGTTTGTTTGGCCCAGCCTCAAGGTTGTTTCTGCAGGTAGGCACCGGGTGTTTTAATTTTGACACAGGTGTCGGTGGTTCAGTACTTCCTTTCTTTGGATTTCAGAACCAATCCAAAAAAAACAGAAGAATCTTCCGATCAGTACATAAACAATGCAGCAGAGTTTTAACCAAGTGGATCAAATTTGCTTGTAGACTTGATTGGGTCTGTTTGGTGCTGCTCAACTGGTCAGGGGTGCATCGTTTTATCAACCTCTCTGTCTCTGTCCTCCATCTCTGCATCCTTAGTCTTCATCTCTCAGTTTCAGACTCTTGCATACTACTGGTCACTGACTCAGCTCTCAGAAACCCACACAATTCAGTGTTTTTGCCATGTTTACATTAGACAGCCATTAGGAAAAATAGATTTTATTTTTAAAACAATCTATTTTTCTTTTCAGAGAGACACTGTTCCAAAATATACAGGTCCTTCTCAAAATATTAGCATATTGTGATAAAGTTCATTACTTTCCATAATGTCATGATTAAAATTTAACATTCATATATTTTAGATGCATTGCACACTAACTGAAATATTTCAGGTCTTTTATTGTCTTAATACGGATGATTTTGGCATACAGCTCATGAAAATCCAAAATTCCTATCTCACAAAATTAGCATATTTCATCCGACCAATAAAAGAAAAGTGTTTTTAATACAAAAAACGTCAACCTTCAAATAATCATGTACAGTTATGCACTCAATACTTGGTCGGGAATCCTTTGGCAGAAATGACTGCTTCAATGCGGCGTGACATGGAGGCAATCAGCCTGTGGCACTGCTGAGGTCTTATGGAGGCCCAGGATGCTTCGATAGCGGCCTTTAGCTCATCCAGAGTGTTGGGTCTTGAGTCTCTCAACGTTCTCTTCACAATATCCCACAGATTCTCTATGGGGTTCAGGTCAGGAGAGTTGGCAGGCCAATTGAGCACAGTGATACCATGGTCAGTAAACCATTTACCAGTGGTTTTGGCACTGTGAGCAGGTGCCAGGTCGTGCTGAAAAATGAAATCTTCATCTCCATAAAGCTTTTCAGCAGATGAAAGCATGAAGTGCTCCAAAATCTCCTGATAGCTAGCTGCATTGACCCTGTTCTTGATAAAACACAGTGGACCAACACCAGCAGCTGACACGGCACCCCAGACCATCACTGACTGTGGGTACTTGACACTGGACTTCTGGCATTTTGGCATTTCCTTCTCCCCAGTCTTCCTCCAGACTCTGGCACCTTGATTTCCGAATGACATGCAGAATTTGCTTTCATCCGAAAAAAGTACTTTGGACCACTGAGCAACAGTCCAGTGCTGCTTCTCTGTAGCCCAGGTCAGGCGCTTCTGCCGCTGTTTCTGGTTCAAAAGTGGCTTGACCTGGGGAATGCGGCACCTGTAGCCCATTTCCTGCACACGCCTGTGCACGGTGGCTCTGGATGTTTCTACTCCAGACTCAGTCCACTGCTTCCGCAGGTCCCCCAAGGTCTGGAATCGGCCCTTCTCCACAATCTTCCTCAGGGTCCGGTCACCTCTTCTCGTTGTGCAGCGTTTTCTGCCATACTTTTTTCTTCCCACAGACTTCCCACTGAGGTGCCTTGATGCAGCACTCTGGGAACAGCCTATTCGTTCAGAAATTTCTGTCTGTGTCTTACCCTCTTGCTTGAGGGTGTCAATAGTGGCCTTCTGGACAGCAGTCAGGTCAGCAGTCTTACCCATGATTGGGGTTTTGAGTGATGAACCAGGCTGGGAGTTTTAAAGGCCTCAGGAATCTTTTGCAGGTGTTTAGAGTTAACTCGTTGATTCAGATGATTAGGTTCATAGCTCGTTTAGAGACCCTTTTAATGATATGCTAATTTTGTGAGATAGGAATTTTGGGTTTTCATGAGCTGTATGCCAAAATCATCCGTATTAAGACAATAAAAGACCTAAAATATTTCAGTTAGTGTGCAATGAATTTAAAATATATGAATGTTAAATTTTCATCATGACATTATGGAAAATAATGAACTTTATCACAATATGCTAATATTTTGAGAAGGACCTGTAGATACCAGAGCAGTGTGCTCAAGGTCTACTGAAAGAGACATAGATTAGGAGCTTCTCATCAACTTAATATCATCTGAATTAACATCAGCATTAACTGAAATGTTTACATCTGTGCATGAATAAGTGTTTTTAACGTCAGGTGTTGATACTGTGTTATGAGGTTTATGTATTAAAATCAAAATATCCATCTGTCGTCTACACTCGCTTATCCTTGCAGGCTCACTGAGGGACTGGTGCCCATCTCCTGTGATCGCTGGGCGATAAGCGGGGTACACCCTGGACAGATCACCCATCCATCACGGGGGGAACATAAAGACAACCATGCACGCCCGTGTAATTTTGAGTAACCGGGTAACCCAACAGTCATGTTTTTGGACTGTGGCAGAGTACCCAGAGAGAACCCATGCATGCATGGGGAGAACATGCAAACTCCATTCAGAAAGATCCCAGGCTGGGATTCAAACCCAAGGCCTTGCAGCAAGGCAACAATGCTAACTACTGCCCCACCTTGCAATCCTCTTGCCTCCAATATTTAAAAATAAATGTTACAAATAAAACTATTTTTTTCGAGTTATTTTAACCGCAGTGATGGTGTAAATACTGTCAAACTACAGCAATGTGATTCAATGTTATTATACTGTGACTTTATCATACCAACCCATACCCACTGGTACTCAGGAACCTTGGTATTTTCTTCTGTGGTGCTTGTTCCACTAAGATTAAGAACTACCGTGTTAGGGTTTATGTGTGGGTTAATGTGTGTGCAGCTGCTTGGAAAGTGCGCTATATTCAAACAATGGACCACGTGATGCAATGTAGAATGAGTTTGTCAAGCCATCAAATCCGGACATCTAGTGTTGTAGAGTAGAACAGCATCCTAAAACGTTTTTGTTAGGATGCTGTTCTACTTTTTAAATCCAGCAAACACTTTATTGTAAATAAAGGCATGTGTGCCTGGGGGTTTACTACAAACACAGTGGGAAATACCGCTGCTTTACATTGATTTATAATAAAACTACACGATTTGCAATGGCCTCATTTATTTAGTATTTAATAACCATTGATTGAATAGATTTAATTATGTCTTGCAAGCTGTGAATCAAATTATATTCAACTTTCTCTGTAATAAAAAGCAGTAGTAAACATTTTCAGGGTAATACCCATTTTATACATGTATTGTAAGCCATTTTTTATAAGCTGTGCCCGTCTAATCAATGCAAAGATAAAATAAAGATCCTTCCTCTGTGATACTGCATGAAGTGGAGAAACGTGTGCAGAGTAGAAAATACTGCAGCATGTAATTGAAAAGGGCCTAACAGGCTTCAAGAGACAATTTGAACCAGAATTACGTGCTTTGCTTAACCTGAAATGTAGCACTAAACTAAAAGTAAAGCAGCTCAGAGATCGATTAATATTTACCATTTTAGCACTGCAGTTACAATTTTGAATTGCAGAAGTCATACTTCTCGAACATTTTCACACTTTATCAAATTACAGCCTCAAACGTCAATGTTTATTTGGATTTAATGTGATTAGAAACAGAAAGTCGTGCATAACTGTGACGGAGAAGAATAATGATGCATGTTTTTTAAAATATTTGACCAGCAAAAACCAGAAAGGTTTGCCATGCATTCATATTTAGCCCCTTTACCTGGATACCAAAATTCAAATTCAGTACAACCAATTGCCTTCAGAAATGACCTGATAAATGAATATAATCTAGAAATGTATAATTTAATCTCAGTTTTAATCCAGATGTTTCATGAAGGCCTCAAAGGTTTATTAGAGGTTATTAGCAAACAAATAGGATCATAAAGACCAAGAAACAGACCAGACAGGTCAGGGAGAAAGTTGAGAAGTTCATAGCGGGGTTAGGGTGTACAACATTATTCCAGGATTTGAACTTATCACAACTGTAAATCTACAAAAACAAGGACACCCACCTAAACTGACAGACTGGGGCCTTGAGAGCAATTACCAATGAAGCAGTCAATAGCCTCATGGTAACTCTGGAGGAGCTGCAAAGATCCGCAGAAATTCAAGTGGAAGAATCTGTTGACAGGACTAATCGTGAACTTCACAAGCCTGGCCTTTGCGGAAGAGTGGCAAGAAGAAAGCTACAGTTGCAAAATTGTAGTTTTCTACAAGCCAGAAGAGGGTGCCCTGGTCAGATGAGAACATGGTGGTGGTGGCATCATTGTGGTGTGGGAATGTTTCTCTTCAGCAGGCACAATAAGAGGCTAGTCAAGAGTTGATGGATGGGTGGGTAAATGGAGCTAAATCAGGGCAATCCTGCAAGAAACCTGTTGGAGGCAACAAAAGCCTTGCAACAGGGGAGGAGGTTCACCTTCCAGCAGGATAACGACCCTAAACATACAGCCAGAGCTACAATGCAATGGTTTAGACCAAAGCATATTCATGTGTTAGAATGAGTCTGTCAAAGCCCAGAACTAATTTCAATTTAGAATTTGTGGCAGGACTTAAAATTTGATGTTCACAGACCAGAGCTATTTTTTAAAGAATAGGCAACGATCAAATCTCCAGAAGAGAAATATCCCCAAAAACATGCTGCTGGAAATACAGCTGTCATAAATACAAATATTATTCAGAGGGGGCTGAATATAACTGCACACCAGTTTGCACAGTTTCAAATATGACAAATAGAGAGAGTTTATGAGAATATTTTTCCAAGATTGCAGAAGACTCTAGAAACATCTTAATGTTATAAGCAATAAAATCTGATGACTTTATTTCATCCAGGAAACAGCTGCAAGAAAAGAAAAACTTTCAAAACTTATTTTAATATTAGTGAGTCAAGATTAGTTAGTCTTAGGACAATGATGTCTGACAGATAGCAATGAATGTGGCACAACCTTATTATTACAAATGGTTTACACATAGCAGTTCCATTAAGTGTGTTTATGATGGATCGATTAAGGGTCAATTCATTGGGGCAAATCCACAAAAGAATGCATAGCTGGTCAAAGCATTTCTGAAGTCCTTTAGGGCTTATGTCTGCTCCAGCATTATTCATGATTCACTCTGTCCAAAGCAACGTAAAATTGTTTCTTGTCGTCCAAACAGTGCCATCCGATTGGTCCGATCTCACAATCTGCACAGATGAGATACTTGATTCTGCCCACGTCTTTCGTGAAGCCCACGTTCTCAAAACTGAACATGTCATCCACTAACCAGTGAGAGGTCAGAGTGTCACCGTCGACTGAGGCCTCGGCGTTGCTGAGGCCGCTCTTTTTCCGCATGGATGGTAGGAACAGCTAGAGAGAGAGAGAGAGAGGAGGGGCACAGATGGCACAGAAAGATTTGTCTAAGAGTACAAAACAGAAAGTAAAATAAGGGTTGTGGAGTATTTTTGCATTTATATCTAATTAGAATGCGTACAATCAATTAGATAAAGCAGGATTACACTTTGATTCTCAAAATCTTTTTAATGAGGAGCACCAATTCTATGTTTGACAAAAAAACTCTTTCAAACCAATCTAATACTAAATCACAGTCGTTTAATTAAAGTATTTATATTATTATCTTAGAATTATGCATGCTGGTAATGTTTACCAAAAGTCACAATTATAAATGTCAGTGTTTTATTTTGACTGCACATCGCTTTTCTCCAGTAGTAGAAAGGAGCAGAAATTTGTAGACTTTTTTTTTTCCAACTAGTCTCTGAGTTAATGGTTTTTAATGCTTAATTAAAGCACAAAACATCTGGTTTACATCAACACCTTGGTCATGTTTCTCTCAATTTCAGAATATATTTATAATATCTGTGTTAAAAAAACAATGTAAATTGATTTTAACAGTGAAAAGATATTCTACAGTAACGAACATGATCTTTTGGTTGAATAACGGGAACATTACACATTAAATCTGTGGCATTTATTCTAACCAGTAAAACTGTAAATGTACACTTTTTCTTTTTTGCATCCTCTGCATCAATCGAACATACTTCGTTTTCTGTGAACACGGCCATCCCAGGACACAGCACCTTGGACCCGCACCGCTGACACAGAACAGACTTGGTGTTCTTCCCGTCCTCAGACACCAGGTCAGATCGATCAGTGCCGTCTTTGGACTCTTGATTGTTATCCATGTTGCGTCCTGAAAAGCAGTGACTTTACATTGATGTATACAGACATGGATGTTCAAGACAACGCCTCTTCAATCGGGAAACACACTCTTATAAAAGGACAATTAATGCCTCAACTAGAATTATACGTTTGATCCAATACAACCCAATGTTTGAACGGAACAAAGGCTGAGCTCATACAGCGATTGCACCGGAACGCACAAAACCGGTACGTTCTAGAGCGGAAGTTTATTACAGGTAAACACGCTCATTGATTTATGAACACTTAGACCAACTGGTAAACTATAATCTCAGATATATGCTAAAATAGTGCAACCAAAAAGAGGCGCCTCATTTTTATGCTAAAACGTATAAAAACATTGAATATGACCCCCTGCAACGAGACAAATGACCTCATTGAATGCTGTTGGATATCACTCATGCATATTTACGTCGAACAATTTATTTGAGACGTACCTGAATTATGAAGCAGAAAAAGATGTTGAAGAAAAGCAATCTGTTAGACAGCCAAGTTAGTCATTGGAATGCTAGCTGATGTTACGGTGCAACCATTAAACGAGTCCGAAGCCAAACAACTACCTGCGAGGAGGTGCCGCATCAACAAAGGATGTCTTTGACGCTTAAATGTGTTCATATAATGTCATGTTGTCAAATTCAATACTACAGTTTAAGATTGAATTGAACAATCAAACAGTATTTCTATGATTAGTCTTTATAACGCCAGTGAGGTTTATTAGCTTTTGGGCTTACAAACAGAACTTGCATACTCAAATTTCCAGAATTTGTTCCACGTCTCATCTGATGTTCACGAAAGTTTCAAGAAGTGTTTTAGTGATCTTGAAAACCAAATGCTAATATGTGTAGTCATTTTTAACCATGTATGCCTTTATTTTTGCAAGTTTTGATTACGTATCAACAAATAGTTATTTAATATTAGATAAAACAATAGTTACAAACGAATTTGATGTATTAAACATTTTATGGAATAAATCTCATATTTCAAAATAATTATTATAATAATTGTTAGATTGGTATGGTGTGAGCCTTATTTTATACAATAAGTTCAAATTAAAAATCCACTTTTTAAAATTTATTTCATTTTATTGCACATCCAGACCCAGAAAATACCAATACAAAATTATGTTTTCAAAGGGAACAGGACACACATTAAAGAAGATTTTTTTTAATTAACAAATTGTATAATGTGTCTTATGACCCTCATCTCTGCTTATTAAACATCTCCCTCTGGGAGGACATCTTGGGGTGAATCCAGAACATCATGGAGGGACTATATGGCCCTCCTGACCTGGAAGTGCTTTGGGATCTCCCAATGAGCAGGAGAGATTCGCTGGGGAGAGGGATGTGTGGGTTTCCCTCCAGGAGTTGTTACCCCACACCCTGATCTCAGATAAGCAGAAGATAATGGGTGGATGAATAAAAAACAAAATATATTTGTAAAATGATACCTTTGCGTTAAAAGTTACAAGAAATACAGAAATGCTGACATAAAGGGCTAAAAATAGTATAATCAATGTTGAGGCCCATCAAACTGACTTAATAAAAATGTTTTCACATTTTAAACAGCAATAACCGAGTTATAACACTATTCCCGTCTGTGTCAGTATTACTTAATTGCTCAAAATCTAAATGTTTAAGAACCACTGATATATGGAGATAAAATTGGAATAAGCAATGGTGCTGGTGGCACAAATCTTGTTGCAATAAAATACATACATTATAGTAAAAGCAGCAATTATTTAAAATAAATAGGAAAATATGCCAACAAAAAATCCATATGGTAAAAATATGTTTTTAACAAAATTCTTGGAAGTTATGTAATCTATGACATTCTGTTTCCATGGGGTATAAAATTAATATCACGCTGGCCCAAGACTTGGATGAGGACTCATATTTATCTTGGCACCCTGGTCAGTGAGCAGGATGTACTAATTTCCCCTCGGGGATCAATAAAGTATCTTTGAATTGAATTGAGTTACAGAAAGTAAAAAAATCTCCAAAGTTTACTGAGAACTACAGCAAAGAGTGGCGTCTTGGGGGTCACCAAGTCTCCATGACAACAATTAAATGGTCTAAAAATGCTAACTGGTTGTTTGGATGTGATGCCTCTAAAATCTATAGTATAATCTTTCCTATCATCACAAACGTGAACATATAGTTTGCTGAACTCTACTGGGACTTTAACTGAGAATCTATCGCTATTCTAGAAAATTGCTTTTCCCAGATGTGCAAAGATGAAAGAGACAGACCCAAAATACATGCAGCTGTAATTGCATTAAAAAAAACAATAGTTCTATAAAATATTGACTGAGGGGAGATGAAAACAAATGGGACGCCACAACTTCTAAATGTGCATGAGTAAAAAATGAATACAAAATAAAAACCTTTTCAAATGACAAATATGCACTACTTTCAGTTGGTCTATCATAAAATCTAAATAAAATAAAATATGGTTTTAATGTGGGATAATGTGAAATAGTTAATGGACTATGAATGCTTTTGCATATAGGTCTACTTGTATGTGTTCAAATGTACGGTTGCAAAATGAAACAACATTAACTTACATGTGGAAAAGAATTTATTACAATAATTTTCCAATATTACCATCAATAAATATTTAGATTTACATTTCAAAGAAATGTATGATTCATCACTTTCTACACAGAACATTACACAAAATCAGGGATACTCATGTTTAGTCTTTGTAATAAAGCTTGAATAAGATCATCTAGAAAAAGGAGTCTTTTAACAGAATTGTGTACAACCTATCAATGGAATTGCAACTTTAATAATGATTTGATTGTATACATGGTGAGGAAAACAAGAAAGAAGAAAAAATCCCTTAATGCTGGATGCTCCTTTGACTGTTAAGATAGGCCGTTTTATTTGAAAACATTTCCATTGGCCTAAGGCACAGGAATACGCAAAAGTTTCTACTAATCATCCAGAGCATATTTTAAACCTCATTTAATGAATTACAGTCTGGAATCGAATCCTGTAAAGTAAGGTGCGCTAAACATTTACACCTTTTTAGATCTGAAATCAAGCAGAAAAGAAAAACTCTCCAGCTGACTAAGATGCGGTTTGATCGCCGTTTCAGATCCGTACGTTGGCCACAGCTCAGGAACTAGTAACTCTAAGAGTTTATCGCTGAAACGTTATTCCTAATTGATCAGCGATGGCCTGTAGTCCCAGTCTAACCTGAATTAGGTTGCTAGATTTTTACACAGCAGCAACAAACAATTACAGCTCCTGTGTCGCATTGAAAAGCTTACCTTTAATCTGTTTTGGAGGTTTGTCAATAGGAGCCTAAATATCCAAACCCATCTAGTTTGTAATAATTTTATCAAAGATGTTCTCGGAAACAATGAATTTATTTGATTCCTCAATAAAAACTATGCACATTAAATTATTCTGCAGGTGGATTAGAGGCTTTTCTCCAATCTGCCAGGACAGGTTTCAAATTCACCTTAAAACAATATAAAAACACTGGAGTTTTCTATTCAATGAGATTTTAGAAATCTGACTCTTTTTTATTGCTGAGAAGCCAAACATGAGCCATCGATATCGGTACAAGGAAAACAAACATCTGGTGACATCCATACAGGTTTCAACTCCTCGCGCAGCCGTGTTTGTTCTTCCCAGCCTCCACGCCGCTGTGGACCTCCCAACCATTCTCTAACCTGCATGTGAGTGAGAATGACTTGCATTTGATGCCTTCTCCTTTAGCATAAATAATATTACCCTCTGTACCCTTTTGTGCAACTGTAACAGACCACGAGGAGCTTGGGGGCAACAGAGAGAATCTATGAAGAGGCTATCAGACTTGGTTAAAATCCCACATTTTTTCCTAATTGAAAACACTATGTTTAACACTTATCTGACAATTATCATGGTAATAATTGATGTCTGTTCCCTCCGTAATACATTGGCTAGTAGGTGCTACTTTACTGGAGCAAAAAGAGCCAAAGCAGAAAGACCACGAAAACCCAAAGAAGATGTAAGCAACCCAGAAGTACAGAAGGAGCAAAAAGACTATACTGATGTTCAGCAGCATTTTGCGTGTTTAAGTGTGTGTGTGTGTGTGTGTGTTTGTTTGTGTGGGTGTAGCTGTAAAGAAAAGTAAGTCACAGTTGGGCTTTTTAGAGTAGAGAGTCATCTGTGCATCCTCCTTCAAGGCCGTAGCGGAACTCCTGCAGGTTGGAGACGCCATAGAAATGAATGAACGCTGCCGCCACGACCAGAACATGGAAAATCTGATGAGAATGAAACTGCGGAAAAGGAAAGACACGTGAAAGACATCTGCGTCAGTACTGTTGAATAATACATCTAAATGGTAAAGTTTAGCTGGTATGAGCCTGTAAACTAGTGATGAATCAGCTGGTGACCAGAAACGGACGATTTTATGATCGATCTGCCCCAACCAGGCCAGGAGCTAAAAGATTTCTATCTGTCACAGAACGTGCTGGATTTTGGAAATGCTAGCAGGCTTCTGGAAGTCTCCGAGCTAGTATCATTTTGTACTTAGTAAACAGGGAAAACAGACAGACTGTTTTAGTAATGCTAACCATATTAATGATTATTATATAATATTAAAAAGACAATTTAAAAAAGTCAACTCTGTAATAATTTTGTCAGTGGAAATAATTGTGAAACTGCAGAGCTGTGTAACATTGTCTGCTCTCTAACAGATGGCCTTACTTTGCTTCTTATAAATAATTAATGATTAATCACAAAGGCTTCTTAAGGCAGCTGTATATACGTTTCTATAACTGTATGAAAGATTTAATACACATTTTCTTTTAAATATGAAGTTTTTAATATTTTTTATAATTTGGGGCATGTGTGCAAAATAAAACAAAAAGAAAGAAAAAATGTTAGTGAGCTGTGATCTATCTTGCAGAAGAATAAAGGAGATTGTGGGGCTTTATATGGGTAAATAGTCCTGTACACATGTCACTGCATTTATAAATTTACTTTAGAAATGCAGAACAAGACACCTTCGTAACCTGTTCCTGGATTTCTTTTTAATTTTACAACAAATTAGGACAATTAAATCTTCATATAAACATATTCATTGTTAATGTTCTAAATACACAATCAGGATCAGCTAAACAGGGTTTCTGCAAGTCACAGTAAGTTAAACTTAAGACCTGTGACTAAGACTGAGAATTGGGCCTTATCTAAAACGTTTTAACACTTTGAGCGTCAGTATCACCAAGTTAGAGGTTTTTAAATTTGAGGTTTGGAAATTGCCACAAAATCTCCGATCAGTGGTTCTCTACTGTTAACAGAACTTTTCTGTGTCAGATTTCATGAGTACCTGTCTTCTGCATTATTAAAACTACACAAACAACAAGCTAATCTGAATGTCCGTTTAATCTACCTTTTAAAATTATAAAATATAAACCAAGAAAGAAAATTAATTTGTTATTTGAATAACGATGCTGAAACCCTAACTTTGTATCAACAGCATTTCAAACGCCGTCCATTCTGTGTATAATTTGTACATTTGTAGTATTTGACACATTATACACTTACCCAGATGTCACACTTTCCAGGGAAAAAGCGTTCGGGGATCCTGGCTGCATACAGACCAGCACCAGTGATGTACATGGCCCCCATCAGATAAAACCAACCCATTTGTCCGACTGTGGTGGCCTTTACAAAGCCTTCCTCTATAGTGAAGTGCATGGTGGGGACAATGCCACTTAGTCCAAGACCCATGAACACGCCTGAGCACAGAGTAAATGGAAATGCTTAAAGATATAAACACTTTGATGCAAAACAAAGGAACATGAATTAAGTATTTTCCGACATTAAAAAAGGCAGAATCAGTCATTTTTAACAAAAGATGTTTCTTAATGTTCCCTCCGCAACCTTTGCAAGTACAAAATCCCACTTCTGGAAAGGTGAAGCCAAAACACAATTATCTGTGTGATAAGACCAGAATCAAGCCAAAGCAAAATGCCCAAAGACACAACAGATTAAACAGCGCGAAGAAAAACACCACATTGTCCTCACCTGCTCTTGTTGGCCTGTGACGAGGGGTGGCGAATCTGTCCCACTGGGCAACTATGATGGCAGCGATGCCGAGAACACATACAATGGTGAGGTAGATCAGTCGAGGCTGAGGGGAACAATAGAAGGAGTAGTACAGCCAGGGCACGAAGGAACCCATGATCAGGAGGGCAATGCCCGAGTAGTCAAGCCTGAGGAGAGAAGGCGACAGTGATGATCGCAACGTCTCCATCCAAGACTCAAAACACATTCACTTATCTCAATAGGTCAAGCCAAAGCAGATGCAGCTGTCCGGGTCAAACATGTTCAACTATATTTGCACTTTGATTCTTCTAAAATCAAAACCAAGCAAGACTAGACAAAGCAGGTAGAGATGAACAACAATAAGGACAGGCTGTTTTAAAGAGCTGGTCCACAGGAGATTTGCTGGAATCCAAACTTAAAATGGTTCATTTAAAAGAGAAGAGGAACTAACATTTCTGCACAACTCTGTTAAGGTCCCACCACAGCTTTTCAGTCAACTTATTTAGCTTCAGACCTGATACTCTGCCCGAGATCAGCGTCTTGTTGTGTGACCCAGTTTGGGTCTAGCTTGAGCAGGCAAACAGATGGCCTTACATTTAAGCACCGCTGTGCATCACAGTTGGTGCGAGGCATTTGTTCTGATGTTTGGTTTTCTCCAGATGTGACGTGGTGCGTTTGGTCTCCTCTTTCCCAAGGAGATTGTTGCAGGAGTCTTTCGGATGTTTGAGATGTAACTTTGCAAAACTAAGCTAGGCTGCCATGCTTCTCTGAGTGGAAAGACACTTTCTTGACTCATCCTGTTTAGTCTTTTTCATTTATTATATGCATAAAATGTTGAGTGTGGCATACATTTGTATGCAGCAGGGTTTGTTTTGATACCCTAAATAAATTACGGTGTAACTTTTGCCCTCAGAAGCTACCTCATTAGCAAACAGAGTACAACTGTAAGTTTAGTTAGTTAGTTTTTTCTGGCCAGCAAGGGACACTTATTTTAGTTATTTCTTGCCAGCACAATAAGTCCTTACTTGGAGAACGTGCGAGAGACTTTTTCCGAGTGGCAGTAGACAGTATGAAAAAGCCAGGAGAAGCTGAGGCAGAGGACTGCTCCCAGGAAGAACATCCCAAACACAACCTTCTCCTGCAGAGGTGCCATAAAATACATGTTGGGGCGCAACATGGTTAAAGTGCCCAGACAGACGAATAAGATCCACCCTGAGAAAGGAAGCAAAGCTTTAGGACCTTCATACAATTTAGCTGATCAATTGGTGATAACAGAAATGAGAAAAATACATATGATTAAAAGTAGGAGAAACTGTAAATGAGTTTTCATGCTTACCTAACAGATGAGTCCAGATGTTTCCCGTCTCAGTGTGAATTCTGAAGATACTTCCGAAACAGGCCCTGAACGAAGGCATTGGAGGTCGATGTCCATGCAGGAGGTAATCGTTGTCCTTCAGCCAATCTGGCAGGACATGAAAGGGAATGACCCTCCAGCGACCCTCCCAAACCTGCAAAGCAGCAACAATGTTTACCTGCGCATGAAGGACTAAATACACAATCACTGAACAAACTACCTGTGACTCTTTTCCAGGAACCAGGGTATTTTTCTGGGTCAGTTTTTCAAGCCCATCTTTTCCCAAGCAGGAACCTGGACCAGCTGTATATTTGTTTCCCCACACATTATTTACACCCAGTCACCGATAGTGAATATCTCAGCGTTTCGTCTTCAAACACGTTAAAATCAGACAAACTTAGTGGAAAGCTGTCATTAAAGCCTGTGCAGATTTTAGCTTTCAGCATCTCTATGGAGATGGAGAGAGTAACACATAAAATCATTTTAACCAGTAAAGTTAGAATATTTTACTGCGTTTATGTTCTGAGATTTAAATTAAAACGGTCACAACTGCCCAGGATTATTCACAGCTTTAAGTTTTAACGGAGCTGCTGCAGCTGCATGTGGTTTTACTGTTCCTAGGAGATACATCTGCAGACTTTAATTATTAAAGGACTTATGGATTATTACAAACTTTCTCTGAACTGGAAGAAATTTGAATTCAGTTCCGGGAGTTGAACCACAATGAAATCGCCATAAATCATGTCTTTAGATAGCAGGTATTAATCCCGATCATAGTGCTCTTCTTTTTTCCTTTCTCCCACAAAGAAGCAGGATCTGCACAGTTCATTCAGCATCCATTCTAGCTACACATTTCCACACAGCTTGATTTTGAGTGGGAAAATGTGGCTTTTAAACCCTGATATCTATGAAACAATCTGAGAATAATGCTGTTGTGGTCTGATTTCATTGTTTATTATAGGCATTATGGCCTTCTCTGTTGCAGCGGGTGGAGATGTGTTCCCAGTTCTCCTTGACACTACCTGCAGGAGGAAATAAACTGTCTGGTTTAATCTGATTTTAAAAAGCTGCCAGTTTTTTTTTCTACATCAATGAAAAGCCAACTTACAAATGCTTTTGTCTTTTCATGGTTTATATTCACACATATCTAGTGTCAGAAATAACGTCAAGAGTGCCTTGATGTACAAATAAATATACAAAACTCACTTCTGGTCAGTAAAACGTTTCTCCAAACTTTATCTGGTCAGGTGTCTTAAAAGTATTTCAACACCTCATAAAACTAATCAAACTAATGGTACGATCTAAAGCTTGTTTTGGCTTGCTATTGAACCACATGTAGTTTACAAAGAGCTGGTACACAATTATGAACTTGTCGGTTAGCTGAGGTTATTTAAAGCTGCAGCTGTAACGGTTATTCTTGTTTGACAGAATCAAAACAAACTGGTTTGCTGTCTTTATCACATCTGAGAATGAGAACAGGCAACATTTACTGTAACCCAAATCCAATAAATTTACTGTAAAGCAAAGTAGCATTAGAAAGTGATTCAACAACAGGATGTGAAAGCACTGATGTGAAGCCAGACTGGCTAACTCGAGGGCTGAGCCCACTAAAATGAACATGAGCTCATGTAGCGGTGGTAAAAACGGGGCCAGGCCACCCTGAGGGCAACCAGACTACAGCAGTTAGAGGGAGGGTGGCTGATGATGAGGGGGAAACTGGAACAGCTCCAACACCAACTACAAATCCTATTTATTTAACTGAATCAATTTATTACCTTGTGCACAAACTCCTCCATTTTCTCCATGGCATGGTGAGCCTGAAGAGGTAAAGTCAGAACCTCTCCCACCTCATCATCCTCCTCTTCCTCATCAGCAATCATTGCTGCTCCCTTTAAAGAGATCAGAACAGACCTTTGTTAATGAGACACAGAATGCTAACATTTTTCTGGACTAGAGGCAAAGAAACGAGAGGTCCTACCTCTGGATGGACACCTTTAGATGAACCCAGCCGACCCCCTACTTCCTCCAGCAGTGGCCCGAGCTCTATCAGCTCAACATCTGGGACACTGCAGTCCTCAGAGATCTGGCAGTCTGCATCACTGGCAGACCCGTTTCGGACTGACATAGGGAGACTGCCCGATGACCTGCTCAAAGTCCTGTATTCAATTGGGACAAGGACACTTCCTCCTGTGAACCCGGAATGACAACATTTAATGTACTACATTGGCCATTTACACTGCTCAAAAAGATAAAGGGAACACTTAAACAACACAATATAACTCCAAGTAAATCAAACTTCTGTGAAATCAAACTGTCCACTTAGGAAGCAACACTGATTGACAAACAATTTCACATGATGTTGTTCAAATGGAATAGACAACAGGGGGAAATCTTTGGCGATTAACAAGACACACTCAATAAAGGACTGGTTCTGCAGGTGGGGACCACAGACCACTTCTCAGTACCTATGCTTTCTGGCTGATGTTTTGGTCACTTTTGAATGTTGGTGGTTCTTTCACACTCATGGTAGCATGAGACAGACTCTACAACCCACACAAGTGGCTCAGGTGGTGCAGCTCATCCAGGATGGCACATCAATGCAAGCTGTGGCAAGAAGGTTTGCTGTGTCTGTCAGCGTAGTGTTCAGAGCCTGGAGGCGCTACCAGGAGACAGGCCAGTACACCAGGAGACATGGAGGAGGGCAACAACCCAGCAGCAGGACCGCTACCTCTGCCTTTGTGCTAGAAGGAACAGGAGGAGCACTTCCAGAGCCCTGCAAAATGACCTCCAGCAGGCCACAAATGTGCATGTGTCTGCACAAATGGTTAGAAACCGACTCCATGAGGATGGTATGAGGGCCCGACGTCCACCAATGGGGGTTGTGCTCTCAGCCCAACACCGTGCAGGATGCTTGGCATTTGCCAGAGAACACCAGGATTGGCAAATTCGCCACTGGCACCCTGTGCTCTTCACAGATGAAAGCAGGTTCACAATGAGCACATGTGACAGAGTCTGGAGACACCGTGGAGAGCGATCTGCTGCCTGCAACATCCTTCAGCATGACCAGTTTGGCAGTGGGTTAGTAATGGTGTGGAGTGGCATTTCTTTGGAAGGCCGCATGGCCCTCCATGTGCTCGCCAGAGGTAGCCTGACTACCATTAGGTACCGAGATGAGATCCTCAGACCCCTTGTGAGACCATATTCTGGTGCGGTTGGTCCTGGGTTCCTCCTAATGCAGGACAATGCTAGACTTCATGTGGCTGGAGTGTGTCAGCAGTTCCTGCAAGATGAAAACATTGAAGCTATGGACTGGCCCGCCCGTTCCCCAGACCTGAATCCAACTGAGAACATCTGGGACATCATGTCTCGCTCCATCCACCAACGTCACGTTGCACCACAGACTGTCCAGGAGTTGGCTGATGCTTTAGTCCAGGTCTGGGAGGAGATCCCTCAGGAGACCATCCACCGTCTCATCAGGAGCCCAGGCGTTGTAGGGAGGTCATACAGGTACATGGAGGCCACACACAATACTGAACCTCATTTTGACTTGTTTTAAGGACATTACATCAAAGTTGGATCAGCCTGTAGTCTGTTTTTCCACTTTCATTTTGTGTGTGACTCCAAATCCAGGCCTCCATTGGTTAATAAATTTGATTTCCATTGATGATTTTTGTGTAATTTTGTTGTCAGCACATTCAACTTTGTACAGAACAAAGTATTCAATGAGAATATTTCATTCATTCAGATCTAGGATGTGTTATTTGAGTCTTCCCTTTATTTTTTGGGGCAGTGTATTTTAACACATTCATGAAAAATACTTCCAGTTTACAGTAGAAATCAGCACTCTGCTGAAACACAAATGTAACTGCAAAGTGGACGGCAACTGTAATGTTTTGTAAATTGGTATTTTCATCTCGGTGAAAACGTCCAAGTTAAAGTGGGATCTAATCAAAAACCTGGCTTTTAGAAAGTTAAGGAATTATTTAAAAAAACATCAAGCAAATTTGATCAAACAAGAATTTGGCAAATATTAGAGATACACCAATCAACTGGCGAAGAATCAGAATCTGCCACATTTTCCCTTGATTGTCCAGAACAGGTGATCAGTGAATTAAAAGCTAAAAAGTCTAAATATTTTTTTTATTCAAAAAATGAATCAAAACTAAGAACTTTCACCAATTTCTGTCAAGGTACTTTGGTGCCCTTCTTTGAATTTAATCAAAAACAGACAAAGGTTAGGGTCAATCTTAAAATGTTGCTAGATTTCTGCTGGACTCAAATCTACCATCAAATCTACACATCTTTTCTCTTCTATGTTATAGTCTTTAGAAAATCAAAACGGAAATGATCAAAATTGGGAAAGTGCAGAAAACCGCATATCAGTGTTGGCCAGAAAAGGCCTGATCAGTGCATCGCTAGTAAAACTTATATAAATGTGTTGTCATACAAAGATAAAATTATTTCAGCATGACACATAAGCAAGATATCAGAAAAATCATAAAAGGACAAGATCAGCTGTGAAAAATACACATTTTCTCTCCCTTATCTCTCTCATCTGTGACAGCATACACTGCAACCAAATGTCTGATTTTATTACCAGGATGCAAAGAATGAATTCTTGACCAAGTAATTTGATAGCTTTTCTAAACAGCCCTTTGGAAATAGTAACACTGCACACACCTATGCTACAATGCCGATGAATTCGCAATATATTGTGCAACTCTATATTAATTCTGTTAAAAGGCTGATATCAGCTCAAAGTAATTAATACATTTTTTATTTTATAAAAAAAAGAAGAAAAAAAGCAGACAAGTTTCTTAAACAGTCTTATCCATTAACTAATCCAGTTTATCTAGTCAGACTAAAGGTTTACAGTATACTAGTTTACACAAGCTGAAGCAGATTTTTAATTCTCAAAAGGAGTTCAGTCGTTATCAAATTCATACCAACCAAGATTTAAACAAGAGATTCTCAATCATTAAAGGAAGACATACAATCTTTTAATTTAACTGTGAAATAATACGTGATTTTTTTTTTTTTTTTTTACAGTGTAGCATAAATCACTTTCCATTATTAACATTTAACTACAGGTTCCAGAGAGGCATGTTAACAGGGCAGAATTAATCTACATGATTCAATCAGTAAAATGATTTCTGATGTGATGCTAAGGCTAATAATAACGACGAAACCTTCAACAAAGTTGCTGTTTGTAGGCGAACGGCTTCTCGACAGATATTCATTACCCCCAAAACACAAAAGCGTCTGACGGAACATGGAGAACAAAATGTAAACTACCCTAAAATACAAACGAAGTCATCCTAATGTGCGAATAATGTACGGTTGGGAACATCTTTTAAAAATACGCCGAGTTAATAAACACTGAGAACCGATGAGGTCGATAAATCCTCTAGTTTTGAACAGCCTCATAAATATCAGGTTGCTAACGTTACCTGTTAGCTAACCGAGCTCCAACCAGCCGAACAGGAAATTGATTCTTTTGCAACGCACTTGCTGCCAGAAATAGAGATGTACAAACGACGACACCAGGCCACAGGCTTAGCTAAACACTCAGCAGGGTTAACACTGGCAAAAAATATTAATCAAATGCCCCGAAGTTACCTGACGAGGAAGACTCCTAACCAGAAAGGTAAATTATTTATGGTTGAGCGAAACAAAGCTACGTCCGGAAGTTGAAGTCTCCTAGCAAAGCTGAATCCCTTCCAGTTCTTTCAAACTAAAAGCTAAATCAAATACGTTTTGTTTACGACGCTGGCCAAACAAGTGGCAATTTTATTTAGAAAAAACGTCAAGCTAGTTTATTTAGTGGGGGGAAATGACGTAATAAAATTATACAACACAAAACTGAATCCTAAAACCGTACTTACGTTAATGTTTTGCATTTCTGTTTGTGGAGTGAAGCCTCGAAACAGAATGTGTTTGTACAATTAGGCCCAAAATTATTCATACCCATGGCAGATTTAGTGAAACTAATTGCCTTTAACCAGGAAATCTGTTAATAGACATCTCTGATAATAAACATCTCTCAAAAGATCATAAAACAATGTTAAAATGATAATCAGTTCGGAAAATACTGCATTTCTTTCTTTTTTAAACATTTTAATAAACAGCAAGTCAAAAAAATATTTATAGTTCCTTCAATAATAATCAGTGGATAATTTTTTATTGACACTACAGCAAAACAAACAAAAAAACAACGTATTTTGCATGTTTCTACTGGTATTTTGACACGTTATTTTTGACGAAGAGCACTAAATCTCTTAAGGTTAAAGGCCTCCATGCAATCACCCTAATCTTCTCTATCAGAATAAAGTCGGGACCCTGGCTGAACAACTCCAAAATGTTAATATTACTTCCAGCCAGAAGAAACATGTAGGTACATTTGAAAGATGATCTTAAACCTAAATGAATAATTTTCATCCATCTTTCACAATAAAGATGTGAAAAGCTTTAAGATAAGATCCTTTTTTTTTTTTACATTCACTGTATTTATTAAATTATAAAAAATGAGATGGGATAGGAAGAAATAAGTGTATGCCTTTTCTACTCCCTTATATAGCTAAAGGATGAATATGAGGAAAAGCACCTCATGCACACTGCTAAGCAAGGTGGAGGATCTGTGATGCTGTGGGCCTGTTTCGCTGGCAACGACCCTGAGAACCTTTTTAAAGAGCATGGCATCATTGCCTCTTTGAAAAACAAAAAAACTGATGGCTTTTACTGGTGAAATGCAAATCAGTGGATCTTTCAATAAGCTAATGATCCAAAACATTTGGACAAATCAACACAAAAATGGTTGATCAGACACAAAATCAGTCTTTCTGTCTCAGTCAAAAGGATCCTAAATCCTATATGGAAAACCTGTGGACTGAACTAGAGACGAGAACATACGAGAGGACTGAGAACTCTGAAAAATCTGTCCGAAAAGAGCCTCTCTGTATGCTCCAACCTTGTTAGATATTGTAGAAGACTAAGTGAGAAGGACTTTGTGCAAGATATTTAAACATCAAGCACACCAAATAATTGTGCAAGCAAAAACAAATATATATTTATTATTTTTTAACATGGGATGTTTTTTACCTCTGAATAAATGTTTTCAAATTGGTTGGATTTTTCTACATTTCAACGTGAGATCTAGGCTGCTACAATAACAATATACCTTTATGTTGAGGCTTTTTACACATCTTTACCAGGGACGCCAATAAATGTCACTGCAATGGCGGATATACCAGTAAAATGAGTTGAAACATGAGGAGGGACACAAAATTACTGCTGCACTTGAACATAATAGAGTAAAAAGACTCTAAAGGGGGAATTATTGAAACTGTCTGATAAAAACGAAGGTTTTTTTTGTAGGAAGTACAATAAAACTGAGCCAATATGGAAATAAATCTGCAGCTGAAAAAATAACATTTGGCTGTAATTTCTACCTGCTAATAGAAAATTTGAGCATATGAATGTTTTATGGTTAATACTCTGTCACAGAAAAAGAATTAGATGTAGATGTTAATGTAATGGGTTGAATTTAGCCATCAATAAATCTATTATTCATACCTGTATTATTTAGAAAATCCTTTACAAGTCATGTATATCAATCTTTCAATAAAAAAGCTCGAAAGTCATGTAAGAAAAAAGGCACAAGTTAATGAAACCAAGTTACATTCAAATATTTGTTTACTTCCATAGGTAAACCAAAATCAGAGGTTTTGTTAAACAGCAACACATTTACCAAATGGTAAGTGCAAACACAGATAAATAGAAAAAAAAGGCAGTAAAAAAACAAGAGGCACACAAGGTAACATGACTGTGTTCTATTTAATATATTTATATATATTTATATATAAAAACGACGACACTAGATTTGTTCTATATACTCTGGTCCATGTTTGTTTTGATTTCAAGTTCTAGCTGTCTGTGGTTTTCGGGGTGCAAACCACATTAAATTCAAGACAAAAGGATGCAGCTGAAACTTTCACTTGAATCTTCTTCCCCAACTTGTCTAGCAGTTAAATATTTACTAGGTTAAGAGATGATGGTATTGTTAGGCAACCACTGGTAGTCAGATTATTTGTGGTGCATGAAACAGAACATAAAAAAACAAAGTTAAAGCTGTAAGGATTTGAATTTTAGTTCGACCTCTGAATAGCTGCCAAGAGATTCAGTTTCGACTTTTGTATCACTTTGCTACTTTTGTCGTCATATGATTAGGTTAGTACCTTGGTTTAACTATCTGAGTGGTTTAGTCATTCAAGTTAGTCAGGGCAGCCTAAGAAACACAGTCACATTTCTCTGTAAAACACACAAGAAAGAGCTCAGTCTCAAGATGCTGTCTACAGGCAGCTCAAGTTCATTAACGTGGATTATGTCTAAAGATATGCCTTTAATTTTTATTATATAGTTGATTATTTCCCTAAAACAGGTTGAAAAGGAGGACATCATCTCCCATCTACTAGGAAAAAATGTGACTTTTCTTTGTACATCCTCACACAAACACTAAAGTACCTAAAGCATTGTACCGGCATTCCATAATTCATGTGATACATTTTGACAGTTTAAGGATGTAACATTTTTTTAAAACAAACAATTTTGTTGATCAACAACAAACAGAGATTCTTTTGCAGGAGATCCTGTTGTCTTTATGCTATCATTTAGCTGCTCCACATACAAAACATTTATGTGTTTAATGACAGAAACATGTCTGAGCTGGCAGTAGTCATGGTGTCAGACTGAACAGGACAAGCAGCAGCAGAGAGACTCCATTCCCTCGGCATGGTACCATTAAGTAGAGAGATAAGACCTTAATGCTAAACCAAATCTAAACATCCGCAGCATGTTCAACCCTGCTGAGGAAACTATGACCCTTAGGGAATTTCTGTTGGGAAGATGTTCTAAATGTTATCCTCATTTTAGGTGCTCAAATGAGACAAGGAGATAGAATACATTTCAACACTACAATTAATTTTCAGACCATTGTACTTTAGTTCAACGTGTAAAACTGCAGTTAGTGAATTAATCAGTCTGATTTTCACACTTGACTCATGTAGTGGGAGCCATCGTCTATCAGCCAGTGCTCTGGAGCTTCTTCTGCAGCTCTCTGCACCGCTCCTCTTTGGATAACCTAAAAGTTGGCAAAAGAACAAAAGCAGAATTTATCTTTAAGGTCCTGATAATGAAATGACAACCGTTACATTTGCTGCTCAGTGGAAGCGATTATTTTTACATGTGTAATACGTCTTTTTCATCATAAACTTCAACTGGGAGGAAAGGTGGAAGGGATTATTCTCCGCACAAACTAACAGACTCAAACAGAAAACAGGCAGATGATATATTTAAACTGCATGGACACATTTTAATAGCTAGAGATGCAAACCTAATGCTCACTGCTATCCTGAGCATGCACAGGATGGACCTTTCACTGCTATAATTTGATGAAATTCATTAAAACAAGAAGACACCGTAAGGTTCTTAAATGAAAGCAATGAGGTTCAACTTTATGTATTTAGTTATTAATGATTACAGTGCCTCGTACCCTTTTTTTCCACATTTTGTCACATTATAACCATAACCTTCAATGTATTTTATTGAAATTTTCCATCAATTAATTAAACTTTATTTATAGAGTATTTTTCATACAACTGGAACACAAAGTGCTTTACTGAAATTAAAAACAGGACAGACATAAAACCACTAGAGACATGCACATTAGAAATAATAAAACTAATCTAAGATTTTATATGACCGACCACCACAGTAGTGCATACTTGTGTGAAGTGGAAGGCAAATAATACAGGATTTTCAAGACGTTTTACAAGATAAAATCTGAAACGCGTGGATTACGCATCTATTCAGCTCAGGGACCTTCAGGACATGTCTCTACCAGCTCTGAATAAAATTTGGACATTCACTTCTTTGCTCAATAGTTCCAGCTCAGCCAGATTGGATGGAGAGCTTCTGTGAACATCAGTTTTTAAGTCTCGCCACAGATTCTCAATTGGATTTAGGTTTGGACTTTGACTGGTCCATTTTAACACGTCAACATGCTATGATCTAAAGCATACTGCTGAAGCTCTGTGTGTATGTTTAAGGGTGTTGACTTCAAAGAAATCTTCTGCAGCTTCTAACAGGGTTTCACTATATTTAGCTCTATTTATCTTCCCATCAACAAATCTCTGAGAAAATGTATAGATGTGTGAATTCTGAAGGTGGCATTGGGTTTTATGAAGAGGTATCACAACTAGGGAGGCTGCATACACATGCATGCCACATTTTTTTAGATTTGCATTTGTAAGAAAAAAACACCAAGTTAAAAACAATGTATTGCTTTGTATTGTACCTTTCCCTCCCACTTCACAGATATTTACTACTCTGTGTTGGTTTGTAACATAGAAAATCCCCCCAAAAAAAGCATCAAAGTTTGTGGTTGCGACATGACATAAATGTGAAAAATAAAGTTGAAAACTTTTGCAAGGCACTGTACTTTTAATCTTTAATACTTGTAAACATATCAAAACAACTGCTGTGAAAAGATTGCAGTTGGGCTTTCTTACTTGGTCGTGGTATTTGTGATTCTGGTAGCAAGCGGACTCTTGAGCTGACATATTTTTCAGCCTGACTGCTCCCTGTCTGTCCAGAGAGCGAGACCTTGGTGGTTGGAATTGACTGCGGCGGTGCCAGGACTTCAGGTGCTCATTCACTATATGGCGTGGGTGAACGTTAGAGAGGTAGTGTATTTTGTCCAACTGTGGTGGGGGGGTGAGTCTGATATCAGGAGGCAAAGGCCTCTGTGCTCTCTGGTGGGGTATAGCAGCATCTCTATAATAACAGTCATATCTGTTGGGGGTGCAAGGCATTTGTTGCGGGACATGGATCCGAGCCAGATCCATGTCAGGGCTGTAGACCATTTCTTCATTGTAATAGGGTCTCGGAAGCACAGGGCTCATTAGAGACCTGGGATTACGATGAAAGCCAGTGGGAGGGAGACCTTGAGGTCCATAGCTGCCTTCTGGGCCGACAAGGAGGAATGCAGTCTGATATTGTCTGCGTGAATGAGAGGGGAACTCCTGATACGGGGAGTTGCTGTGAATAGAAAAGGAGTGTTCAGAGCTGCTATCCTCAGAGCTTGCATGGCTGCTGTAGCCCATTGTAGGAGAATGAGCTTCTGGTAATGTTATTTGGTATTCTGTCAGTCGTCGCCTGGGACCTCTGGTGCGACCACGTTCCTTATAAAATGAGGATTCAGGATTGGACACCCTGTGAAATGGCAAAGGAACAGCTTTAATTATGAGTGGACATGTATACTGGCCAAAACAATGTCTAAATAATATAAGAAAGGATGAATTATGTTAATGTTCCCTCCCTAAGATGAACGTTAAGCATGCAGTACTGGCAGTCTGTCTTAGATGTACCTACCTGAGGGACAGCTGTCTGTGGACACGCAGCTCTGGTGTGGAGGGGGTGCTGTTGGACGGGGTGCGACTCAATGTCATATGGGAGAGTTGTTGAGGTAAGCAAGCCTCCAACGGTGGCAACACTTCAGATTTGGCTGGAGTACTGAAGACAGAACACAGATCTTCCAATAAACATTGTGATTAACACTACAGGCTTTGTGGTAGGAGGGTGATTCTTTTCTTTATGTCTCCATATAGATTTGAGACAAGTTAGCGGGTTCTCAGTAAGAATTACAATACCACCATAACATCAGACGTTAAAAAGAAGAAATCCTAAAAATCTAGATACATAAAGTCCTTTATGTTTTTTGAGCAATTTTAACCCTCCAGGCCTTCCACAAAAACTACACTTAAGACCCTTGATTAGCTCCAGCCCTAATCAAGACTATAAAATCTAAATATTTTTTACATGGTGATGTAATTTCTAATATATTAGCATCCACTCATGGACCATTTCAAACTCTCTTAATTTTTTAGCATCTAAGTCACTAAGAGATGAAATGTTCGCTTGGTGCCTAATGTACTCTACCCGCCCACTTACAGGTACCATAATTAAAAGATACATGCTATTTACTTCCTGTGTTAGTGGCCATGATGTTATGCCTCGTTGTGTTTGTTGGCCCTATCCATTTAATGTTGTAGCACCACTGCATCAGAAGATGGCAGTGTTGCACATTCCAACAGATTACTGACATCCTCTACAGAACAGCAAGATGCAGAGGATGTGGTTCAGGGATTTCTTATATCGGCATTAGAACTGAAACATCTGGTTGGACCAAACATAACGTGCCAATATATTTACTACATATTTACTACAGAAAACACCATTTTTGTAAGATCACAAACAATTTATAATCTCAGAAATAAAAAGCAATTTACATCCTTTTAAAGAGAGTTACAAATGTCTAGGAGTCACAGCTAGAAAGCAAAGACTCCACACAACGCTGCTCACCCATAAGCCCAGAACCCCTATTTTCACTTAAATAACTCAAAACCAAAGAAAGGAGTCATGATGGATGGCCTGTCTTACCTCATTGTGCTGGAGGAACGTGACTTCTTGCTCTTCTGGTAAGGCTGGTCAAGACTAGACTCCGACCATGGGGAGTGCTGGATGGGAGGAAGGTCGTATGCAGGGTTGGAGTTAAAACTCAAATTGGAGTCAAAGCTGGGACAAGGAGACTGACAGGGGTTAGACAGCGGGGACTGTGGAGCCACAGATGAAGACACGTAGGAGCCGTCGATGGAGGAATGTGTGGTCATGGTGAGAGGCTGGGGAGGATCTGTTTCCCCCGGGTACAGAAGCCCTGAGGATGGCTGCAAGAACTGGCTTGTAACTTCTGGAAAAAATATACATGCACAGTAGGCAAGTATTTAGTAATAATAGAAGTGATTGTTTCGCAAAGATCATTTAGCACAGCATCTTCTATGAAATGCAACCAGGGAAGGAGTAATTTACAAATGAAACGGTTATACAGCACTGTAAAAAAGTATTTGCTACGTTATGGATTAATTCTATTTTCTCTTTGTGTTATACCAATATGTTTCAAATCAACAAATACATTTTCTTATCAGACCCAGAGAGATGACGGCTGGAAATCTCTCCCGGTCATATTTAATTATTTCATGTTTTTTAACCAAATGTAATCAGGTCTGTATGTAGGGACCCCGGTGACTATGACAAAGAATAACTGCATTGACAACTGATGGATAGGCAAAGATAATGTAAAAAGCAAACAAAAAAATTTGTTTAAAATTGAGGTTTTCATTCAAGGGAAAAATATATCGAAAACCAACTTGGCCTTCACGTGAAATAAAATAAAATAGAAAACCGCATACCCAGGCTGTTTTGAGAAAATAATCTGTGGGTTGACAACACATTATTCAATTTTTTTGGAAGGTGTGTGTCCTGTTACAACCGGCATAATTAACACAGCATTTTAGAAAAAAGAAACGTGATGCCTACAGTCAAACATAGTGATGGAAGTGTGACGGCCAGGGGAAGTCATACTGATTCAGAAGCTGGAAATCTGCCATAAATGACGGAACCAGGAAATCTGTTCTCTGTCAGAAAATCCTAAATGAAACTGTCTGGTAATCAGTTTCTGTAGAAAAGAAAACTAGGCCAGAATTCCTCCACAGCGATGGAAAAAACTAATTTTTAGTTTGAAGGCAGTTGTTGCTGCTAAGTGTGGCACAGCCAGTTATTTGGTTTAGGGTACAATTACTTTTTCACTGTTAGTTTGAATTGGCATTGATAATCTGAAACATTTAGGTGTGACAAAAAAGCAAAAACAGAAGAAATTTGTAAGAAGGTAAATGTTTTTCACATCGGTGTATGTTTTATTGTTGCTTGCCCACACCTCCAACTATAGAAGCTGCTCCCTCCCACTGGAAAAATGACACAAAACTTTTCCACTTGTACAAATTAGGACATGTTAATTCCTACCTTCATCTTGCACCACAGAATCAGATAAAGAGCTATCAGACGTGCCAAGATCTGATAAAAAAAAAAAAAGGAAACAAAACACAATCATTCCCATTTTATTAACCAGATGTAATCAAGTCTGTGAAGTTTCATGAGCTCTAAAAGTTAAATCAGAGGGACATTCAGAGGGATTTGCCATCAAACTGTCACTCAGTGCCTGTTTGTGTTCATGAGTCTCTCACCTTGTTGTGTAACTTTAAAACTAGGGAGTGGCGATGATCGGCCACACTCCAGTCGCAGCTGAAAGGCCATCTCCTGCAGCTTCTTCAGTTTCTTTTCCTGCGTTTTGCACTGCAGTATCCGACTCCTCCTGACAGCCTTGCTCAGGTGATTTTCCTCAGAGAGCTTGCGAGCAGCTTCGTAAATCTTCATCTGAAGTGCTAAGTCAGCATCCACCAAACTCAGTTCTGAGTTCTGGAAACGATGCGGGGGAGCGAATAAAACAGAAATGTTAGGTTTCTCCATCATGTCAAAACAGAAATCTCAGACCTTGCAATCTGCAAATGCATCGTGTACCCCCGATCCCTGAGGGATGTTCTGCTCATCCAGTTTAAACGCAGCTCCGATGCGTCTGCGAATCTGAGGAGGCTTCTCTCCTGGTAGCAAGGGGTAATCTTTTGGCAGCTGACCTGTCAGCTCCTAAACAATAACAAAAAATATAATAATCAGAACATATATTCATATTTTAACAACACTAAAAGTTTCATTTTCAAAGGTCAGATAGAGGCTTGGTTAAACAGTTGATCAAAACAAAGATTTGTTCAAAATAATGACCGTTAAAATCCCATGTTTAGTTTCCTGTTGGACTCTTTTGAAGGGGTTTATCCAACCACCTCCATGGCGGTTATGAAACAATACACAAGAATCTGTATCGGATCCTTTTTTAACGTGTTCAGACAGACAGGTTCAAAGAGCTGGTTGCACAATTTGGCGTTACGGGGGATTTTGTTTCACAACCGCATACTTTTGGATTTCACTTTCTAATAAAATCAGTTTCACATCAAGCAAGACAACATTCTGTAGGCAGAAGAATAAACAACAATAAAACAATAAAAACATTTTAGGCAAGTCCATTATTACAGAGACACCATTCTTACATAAGCACATTAATTGTGGTCTATGAATGTACTTACCGTCACTTAGTGGAGGGAGAGGCAGTGTAACTCTCATTAGTTCATCTAAGCATGTCTCAACAGGACTGCCCAGCCCAAATGTCATTGGGAAACAATGATCCAACTTGGGATTTCGCCTTGGAGCGCCTATGCGTGTCAGCACTGCACCTATGTCTGAATGTGTCTAGTTTGGAAATGACATTGTAACGTGTGTGCCAGTTTTTACTGCATCTTTCACTCAGCAGACACAGAGACACGGATAGAGGAAGTTAGGACTGAATAATTAAAGGGATTATTCGTTTTAACAGAAATACAAAGATGCCACTTTGAAAGATGTAGGATGTTGAAATAAAACTTTAGTCATCTGATCTAATGAAATGGGAGAATATGGGGCAGATCATTACATTTGAAGAGCTTCTGTTATCTGTTAGCAGAGCTCTAAACTGGTAATTATGAAGAAGATAGTAGGGACCAGTCTGAAGGTGTATGATTTACTGTTTTTCCTTATCTCCTTAAAGATGCAATCTGTTTCTGTACTTTATGATACAGAAACAACTTTCTGTCTGCTAAAATGTGGGATTGTTTTCTAACTTGTAAGAGAAAGTAATTCAGATTCACGTCTCTTGCTGAAAGGAGAGATGGAGACGATAAATGCCAGGTGTATCTTCAATTGAATTTCAACAAACTATGTTTAAAAATGTTTTTAAATCAAAGATCCATAACGACTGTAAAACCTTATAAACTAATACTTTCACTGCCCACTGTTACTAATAACTTAAGCAATTTCACACAATGACAAAAGTTTTCTGGAGAACGTTTAGTAAAAATGATATTTACAGTTGCTTTTCTTTCTTTTGCTTTGTACAGAGAGATTGTTTGCTGGAGATGTGTCTTCAAGCTTGAAATAAACAACAAAAGAAAAGGTTCACATCATGAATGAACGTTTTACACGTTCACAAATGGAGTTTCCTTGATTCTTCAAGGGCAGATCAGCAACCTTTACAAGCAGAAGAGTCGTTTCTGCCCTTGCCCCTGGTGAAGAAACTTTGTCTAAAGCATCAAGATATACACAATTCTTACCAAGTTTTACAAATACCAACTCTATAGGATTAGTTAGTTTTATGGTTATATAAAAGAACCATGATTAGTATAGAGAAGAGCTGACATGCGTCAATGAGCCCATTGCCTTGGCGGAAGTCTGCGCTCTCTGATTACTTTTCTAGTTACCTTTATATTTAAAAATACTTCTGTATTATTGTTAATAAAGGGCCACTCTGGAGGGGCTATAAAGGGCCATGCGCAGATGGAATGCTGCAGGTTCGAGCCCCCTGCTCAGGGGTAGGGCAAAATAAAAGGAAACCTCCCGGGGACAATTAAAACAGTGTGAGTCTCACTGGCAACAGAAGCAAACTTCTTATTATCCCTGAAGTCCAGTTTGGTATATTCCAATGTTTTAACTTCTGTGTTATTGTCAATCTGATTATAAAAATGTAAATAAAGTTTTCTACGACGTCTATCATCTTCTGGCCATTTAGACAACCTGCTAAGAAGGTAATGAATCACCAACAAGCTGACTCTACAGATTAAACATACTTCTAACACCTCCAGTTTAAATTTCTTAGCTTTTCTACCAACATCTTTGCATATCAATTCAAACAAATATCCTCTTTAAAAATGTGTTCTGTAACATTCGGCTCATCTGAGATCACGACTCACAGCCTCTCGGATGCAGAGCTTCTTTAGCTCCAGTATGCAAATCTCCAGCCGGTCTTGGAGAGCCTGGTGTTTCAGCTTCATGGCCCGTGTGTGTGTGGTCACGTCCTTTGCATGCGTAGTTGGACTGTCGGAGCCTGCGTCAGGCAACGAGAGAATGAAAACGTGACTCGGTCTGAGAGTAATAAAGTTCATTATGCAGTAGTTAATAATGAAGCTCACAAGGGGGTAAAATGTAATTAATAAGTAACACAGTAAACTCAAAACAGAAAAAAACAGGGATTTAAAATAAAACAGAGACCAATAAAACTCTGACATTGTTTTTAAGTTTAATATAAATTTATTATAAGTGCAAGTTTGCCCCCATTGTAACACAAGTACAGGGAATAATTTCTGCCTTTGCGAAGGCTCGTGTGTCGACTCCGGACCACAGAGGTGTTGTTTGAATAATCACTTTCAGTGCTGCTGAACTGCGTTGAATTATGGTGACAAGTCTGTGTGCAAACTCAATACCTGCTCTTTAAGCACAAATATGCAAAACAGACATTTTTAATACAAAGCCAATTAATAGTTAAAGGAACAGATCAAGAATGTTTAAAGTGTTATTGTGAAACAAGGCTTCCTTGATTAATGTGTATGGAATAATTCAAGAGGAAAAATCAGCAGAAATATTTTATTTATATTTTTAATTCAAGTTGTCTTTAAACTAATCTGGTTATTAACACAGCAGTGAATCAAAGTTTCAACCGGAAAGCATATTCTTCAGTTAGCGACTAGGCAGCGGCAGCCAACATGGCAGTTTAGGCATAATTTTTCTAAATGAAGAATAAACTCTTGTCTTTTGTGCGTTCCTCATTAGTGACACCGAAACCGCACAATCAGTATCAGGATCTTTGCACCCATAAACAAAGTAAAAGTATGACTGGTGCCATCTGACTGATTACATGGAGATTAGTCTCAAGGGTGGGAGGAGCTATTAGCTACAATGCACCGAGGGCCACATACTTTCAGAGATTACTTGAGGAATCCCTGCAGGTACTGACAAACATCCGAGGTGCAACAGGAAGAAAACGTGACAGTGCAACAATAGCCCAAAGCTGCCCTCTATTTCCAGACACATTCCCCTTTTTCATTGAAGCCTGACTCTTTTTCATTGTGTAGACAGAAACCACGTGGCTCCATTAAAGCATAAGGAATGCCAGAAAGGACACATTAGTAGACAGCACTGGGTGTAGAAAGTCAAGCTGTCTACGGTTTGCCTTTGTGTCATATTATTATAGGAAGCAATTGTAATTTTCATGCAAGTTCAGGTAGAGACAATAAGAGAAAGAAGGAAAATGTTCACTAAATTTTACATTACAAATATTAACTTGTTTATGAGGATTGTAACAGTATCTTCTGTGTCAGGTGTGGGCATCCATTCGACTGAGACTTTATCCAACATATTGAATATGTTATTGACATGCAAATGTGTATTCATGACAAATGGAAATAACCATTAAATCACGCATTCCTTACATATTCTTCATTATTATTGCATTGACAACATAGCTCTTTGGAGCTCATGTATTGGTAAAAATGCCACATTCTTGTAAGAGTTTCTATTTCTAGCATAAGTTAACACTGGCAAACACACAGGGGTTGTAATGTAGCTTCCAAAACAGAGAAATGACTGTGGGCAGCACATGTAAAATAATAACTATTCCTTTCTAAATAAAAGCACCACATTCATACTGATTTTACACTTTATGCATTTTCCATTGTGCACCATTGGTAATGGGCTAGTCTAAAGTGCAAGATAAATGCTCATATGTGTTGTAGTAAAAAACAAAAAACAAAGGCCAAAGATTAATTTGACCAAACTTAGACTCATTTGCCTTACAATAGAATTAAACGAATTCAACTCAAGTCCATTTAATCACATATTCAATGGGAACTTTACTGCATAAACAAATTGGTCAAAACCCATTGGTCAAAAGTTTTGTAGAATAAATATAACATAACGTAAAGGAAGGGAACAATTTAAACTTCCTGGAGTTGAGAGAAGCAAGATTGTTTTTACACGATTACTAAGCACAGCTTAGCTAAACTCACTGGATAGCAAAAGGTCTACAAACATCTCTACATCCTAAATACATGTGGCCAGTTTCAAACAGGTGAAATGAGAACATTTAATGATAAAATCCAAATTGATCAAACATCAAATTCTACGCACAAGTACACGCTAACAAACAGAAAGGAAATATGAGGGACAAAAGGCCTTCAGCAATGTGTAAATATTCTAGAAATAAACAAGTGTTTCTAGTAAAAATAGGAATGATGCCTGAAGTTATTTAGAAAGAGGAAGATCCCGTAACTAAAAGTTTCACAATGAACAAATCTGCAGGTTCTGCAGTTACACTGGGATATGATTAGCAGGCCTACACAGGCAGTTCCTCATTTCTTTATTAGCTGCTAAGAATATAATTAAATCTCTTGCTAAACTCTCTGCAGCATTTGCATTGAGGCTAAAATAAACAGGATGGTATTAAGTGAGAGAAAGTGAAATGCTAAAATCAGTGGGGTCAGTTTAATCTGGATCATGTGTCAGGACATGGAAACTAATCTGGTGCTCTGAAAACAGTGGACCCTATTCAGTTTTAAAATGGCTCTCCCATTATACCAAACAACTTGATTTCACTTCACCTTAACTGTCTAGAATGACTAATTCAAACTAACTTGACATTAAAAAACAATCAAAAATCAAGTGTAAGACCCTGCTGAGGGCTTAACTGGAGAAAATAATGTGCTTGAAACACAGGAGATGTTGGTCGGACAACCAGGTGATTTCTCTGCCACCTGAACCAAAGACATAAAACTATGATTAATGATTGAGGCCTACTGCTGTTAGTGCGGAGAGTTCATGTACCTGCTGTTTGCACAGGTATGTAGAAAGGCATGATAAAAAGTATGCCTTCACTTGTCTGTCATGTCGTCTTTTCATGGCCTGCTGAAGGAAGGGACAGAGCATTTGTTTTTCTTGTTCTGTGTAGGACTAACTTTGTAACAAACAGGTAAGAAGCTGTAGCATTGCTTTCTAAATAAATGTGTAACTGCGTAACTCTTTTTTTAAAGTCTGAGCAGTAGTTTTATATTTAGAAGCAAGCTTCTATATTAAAAAAGCTCAGCTCGCTGTATCATATTTTTGTACAGCTCTTTTATCTGCATTTGATTTGTCTCAGAAGTCAAATCTTGGATATGGGAATGACGTCTCACCACTGTTCAACATGTTGTATCAGCAAGAAGGATAGCCGCTGGGATACGCTAATGGTTGTGCTCACTGGCCAGGCTGAAATGACGAGCGGTATCTGGTAACATTTCACAACCAGCGGATCTCTGATCTGTTTGGTACCAGAAGTGCTAGAAAAGGGAAGTAAAAAACTCTGTTTGAAGCAAGAGTTATTAAACACGGCCTGGCAAAGCTAAAAGACAAACAGCATTCATGAATGGAGTCGGAAATGACGTCAATGGGTTTAGCAGAAGGTATCGACTGTGAGTGCAGCTCTGTGCGGTGCACTGAGATGATATCAAATGAAACAGCAGGAAGATAAGAGACAATGAGCTCATGTTGCAGAGATTTAAGACTTTTCATTAATGTTGAAGAGCCATGTTTTACTGCTTTTCTTGTTTTACATTAAGGAGATAAAAAAAACTAAATTGTAAACATGGCACTCTCAGCATTTTGATTGGTTGTTGGTCTCCATAAGTCCACCCCTCATGTGATTAATGGATAATCTCTGGATAATCTCTAGCTACTTAAGTGCAACATTTTTAACAACATAGCATTAAAAAGTATTCTACCTGAATGAAGGATGATGCCGCTGTCAGTGTCGCTGATTTCTCCAGTGACTTCCATGTCAGTAGATCCACTTGTTGTTACTAGTTTTCAGTTGAAGCAAAAGATAACAGCCACACCATGTCCTGTGAATCACAATTCCAGTCACTTGGTTTTAGGTTCAACGTTTATTAGAATAAACACAACAAAGAGAGGTAGTTTGTGGAGTCTTTAGGATAAAGGTTTCTGGCCAAATTTCTGAGGTAGGAAAACAGATTTTTATGATAATTAAAAATAGATATTGCATATTAATGGGCAAGTTTGCTGTACAAAGTTATAAAAAGGTTGTAAACAGCAACAGTTGCAAAATTACAAACGTTTTCTTCATAAAATTGTTTAAAAGAACTGGAGGGATCTTGGTGGTTTAAGGGAGCATAGAGTAACACACCGCAGCCCCTTCCCCGACGATTGCTGCATACTGCTGACCAGCTGACTGAAAGGAGGCTCCTACACATTTTCCTTTCACACAGGAAAGACAAACTTGACTGTTGGCAAATATTTCTGATTGAGAAAAATCCCAACAGTCATGGTGTGGAAACCATAGGAGCAGCACCCATCAATCTTATTGAGGTTTTGCTATTTAAAAACCACATCTGGCATGTTACGAGTGGCATGTCAGTAATACAGCAGTCTGAGGGCAGGTTACCCACATTGATAGACTAACTAAATAACCAACTGACACCAGCTTGCTAATAATCATGCTGTTTGTTGTGCATAAAACAAATTAATAAAAATCACACACTTGAAGACTACTCCAAAATTTAGCTGGTGTTTGTTCTCAATTGTTATCATTATTTTTGCTTAAGTTTATGCTTCCCTCTCCCTAATCGAGTGTCCTGTACTGACACAATAAATTTCTCCACGTTTTGTAGCTCATTCATTGGTGACAGACCATTTCCTTCCACTCAGCATTCAGCACAGCTGTTTAGACAGTCCCATAGAGGTCTGACCGGACCGGCTGGCTGGAGTTGTGCAGTGAGCAGCGAGTCAATAGACTGCGGACAATTTATGAAGCAAGTTCTGCCAGGAAGAGTCCAGGCACAACATTAGAAATATTCACAAAAGATGAAGAATTTGCCCTTATAAATCACACTGACGGACAACAGACGAGCAGCAAAATGTTCCTTCCCAACACTACCCGCCATTACCTAATCCTGTGACTTATAGCTTCAGTGATTCAGGTGTGACGTACCTTTTTGACCTCACAGACAGGTGTAGTCAGTGTCTCCAACAGCGGGAGTACAGACACATGCTGCTCTGTCTAAAACGTTTCCTGTGACTGCCTGTTTGGCAACTCTCTGATGACTGATACCTCAGTCCATGTAATAACTGGTTTGAGACATAAAGCCACCTGATGTCAAAGAAAGACAGAATGCGAGCCCTGTTGGTTTGATTATTAACCAGGAATGTTATGGTGATTGCATTCCAGGACACAGGAGATGGTCACTCCAGAAGGTTCCCCTGCTGTCGTTGAAGAGATAAGCTTCTTGGTCCTGGCACATGATGCCACTGAGGACCATACAGTAAATATTAAAATGTCTCCCTTATCATCGAGAACATGACAAGCAGATGACAAACTGCCTCCCCAAATCTTGTGACTATGAAATTGTTACGCCATCAAACCACAAATATCCTGCTGTTTTCTTTAGGGGGAAACACTGATGCACAAAAGGCTAAAAGTAGAAGATTGTTCAGTTGTGATATTTCAGACACAATAGGTTAACATGTATTTAAGGCTATTTTGACAGAAATGAAGAAAAAAAAAACCCAAAAACCTAAAATATCTCCAACTATAAGAACCAAGATAAAAAAAATAAAAAAAACATCTTCTTTGAATGCTTTAAAAACCTAAAGGGCATAGAAGCCACCCTGATCGGCTTAAACATCTTCGACATTTATCAATAAAAATATTTCCAAGAAGACCTGTATTAACAAGAACCAGAAGTTGTTTCCAGAACTAAAAGTGGCAACTACTATAAGTCTCTTATGTGACGTTAAATAACTTTGTAAGAAAACGATGCACAGGAAAAAAGGTCTGTTTTGAAAGGCTGGAAGTATCTTTTGAAAAAAAAAAAAAAAAATAAAAAAAAAAAAAAAAAAAAAAAAAAACATCTGAGATGATATGTCAATGCTGAGTTCAAAGCAGCATCACTTAAATCAAACGGTTAAGCAGTCAGGCATTTTCTTACAATACAGAGAAAAATACTCACAAATAAATCACAGAAGTCTGATCATCTGTTTTAGGCCATTAGAAGTTGTTAGTTTCCCACTTTCTGGTTTAAGTTTAGCTGAATAGGAAAAGCAGTAGGAAACCCTGCATGTTTAGTATCGAAATGTCTAAAGAACGCAAGGTGTTTGAGAAACGATTTTTCAACAAAGGAACATTTCTGCAGCTTTATTATTCTTATCTTTATAGAGTTTTTATAAGAAGAAAAATGCTATAAACACATATCCCTACAGCTGTGATATATCAACCCTTTTAAAAGAAAAAAAAAGAAATCCTATATCATAAAAAAGAAACTAGATTAAAGTAACAGTTCCTCAGACACCACCAGATAAACAGTAATGTGAAATGTACTTACTTTGTGGGAAATTTAAGAAAAACCACCAGAATCAAGGAGAAATTATCCTCCTGAGAATCCGTGACTTGAATGTCAGGAAGAATGTGAGCGGTGTGGAGTCCTGACAGGAATGAGCGACTCGCCCTTTGAGAACGCGCTGCTTTCTGAAGAGGAGTGGCCGCATTCACAGAGGGCTGATCACTTTAAGCATGGTGTCATATAACCCAACTCTGTTGGCAGAGTTTGAAACTGTGTCAACAACAATGACCAACACACTGAGGAATTACACCTACCATTACCCCCTTATCAGCACACCAACACACAAGTGGCAACTTGGTTGAAACAGTTTCCTTTCAGAATCGCTTTGGCTCTAATAAATCCAAGGAACGTTTACAAAACAGTCAACACTAATCAAATATTTGATTAGCTTAATCACCAGAAAGACAAAATAAATGGTGCAGCTTGCTTAAAAAAGGCATTTTCTCGTTTTTAAATATGTTGTGATCAATGTTTAACATTCACACACATACTCAAATGATCTTAAATGATTTCAACAAGTCATCTCACTTTAGAAACAAAAACATCAATAAGTGACTCCTGTACCAACTTGTTGTTAGGCTCAGATTTATGGAAAAGATTGCAAAATAACTTTCAGGAATGAATAAAGCCAAGCTTTCTTTAATCCAGTCCTTTCCAAACTTTTCAGCAGACTTGTGACTCTGACTAGTAATGCTTCAGTAAACAAGAATTTGTTGTTAGTCGATAAAATAGATGTATAATAAAATACAAACCACATCAATACTAATTGTTTAATCAATTTGTTCGTGTTTTTTTTCTTTTCTTTGTAAGATAAAACCCCATAAATGTGCTTTATTCTTGGTCATTTTTGTTATTTCCTTTGATTTGTATAGAGGACCTCAAGAACCCACAATTGCTGATTTGGGGTCATGACCCACCCTTCGGGAACCACAGCTTTGTGGTTTTTTGGCCATTTTTATTGGTTTTAAAAGATTATAACACTTGAGAAGTTATTCTACCAGTTTCTGATAATTACCATTCTAACTTGTTTTTTACTACAGTGATGCAGATATCTAAGTAGAGTAATCGTTAACTACTGCATCTCCTGGTTGTTGAAAACAGGATTCCTGCAAGTTTCAGTATGATAAACTTCAAAGACCTTTATAGAACCACGATGATTTAAATGTAAGACTCACTTCAATCACAAAAATAAAAACGGACTTTAAATTACAGCATACAGCTAAAAATGGGATGTCAAATGATGATTATCCTTCTTAATAAATCAGTGGAAAAATCTCTATTGGGATTACACCAATTGGATGCTTTTTATTACTGCTGACCATCATTTTGCATGTTTCCACATGTAATTTGGCAATTTATCTTTGGTGATGAGGTCTAGGTCTTTGAGGTTGAAAGGCCTCCTTGTCATCATCCTAATCTTTAGCGTCCTCAACAGATTTAAGTTGGGACTGTGATTTGGCCAGTCCAAAAATTAAAAGATCACTTTAAAATAAATTTGTCAGGGTTTAGGGTGAGTTTAGTTTGGGTTTAACTGTATTCATAAGATTTTAACCTGCTTCATAACTGCGGTAAGTTAAATATAACTGTGTCCATTGTGTTTCCACCCAGAGTATCTCATATCAATGCTTTATAGCAGTATACAGCCTGCTTCATAACGATTGTTGATAAAGTACAAAATTCCTTACTTTCAGATAAATTATATACACCCTCCCATGACAAACAGGCTAGTAATGGGTAAGGCAACAGAAACATTTTGATTTTAATAACCTAAACGTAAACTAAACAATTCCGGACCAGAATTATTTTGTGGGTTTGCAGGAAAGGCTCAAGGTCCAGTGATTAAACACTTAGACTTTTTAAAAGGCCTTACAGAACCCTGTTAACAGTAATAAAAATCAATAATTAACTAAGACGTCTGCATGTTGCTGCTGAAACGTTCCCACTTGACGACCTACTTTCGGAATGCCCGCACAGAGGATGTTTTGTGGCCTGTCACGTAAAAACATAGAGAAGCAAATGGCAGCGGGAAGTCCGCATGATTTAAGATGACTTACAGCACCTGCTCTGCCACTGCATGGCTTAAAGTCATTCTGAATCTATACATTCATTTGGGCTTTCCAGGAATGTTGGGGCGCAGACATGCAGCAAAAAGGTCCAGCAATTCCCAGACACTGGAGAATCAGCTCTCAAATGACATGGGCACAGAGGAAGCAGCAACAGCTTCAGTCACAGAGGTTGCATAGTTACGGGTCAGTAACACGAACTACATTTGGCCTTGATGGTGTGAACACAACTGGACACATTTTACAGATATCAACCATGACAAACAGTAGGCCTCCTTTTTCTGGCATGGCGGTCCTTGAAAAGATGGTAGTTTCCGTGCAGAAATCTTTATCAGATGATTTGTTTCAAGGCTTTTCTTTCAAATCACAAAACCACAGAGTAGAAGCAGGGATATCATTTCTATTTAAACAGGCTATAAAATTAAGACTTCTCAATTTACTTCCTAATTTAAGTAAAATTGATACAAAAATTTTTTAAAAAGACATTTTTGAAAATGTAACATTGTCCACAAGATTTACAACAATGGTGAAGACTACAAAAACACTTCAATAAACATCATGATGACAGGAAGGAAAAATCGTAGGGCAGCTGATTTAAACCCTTAGGATGGGTTGGGAAAAGGCAGCAGGAAAAAATAATCTTGTTATACAAAACAGAAGCAGCATATTGTATAAACACGCTGCAATCCGAACAGTCTGATAACCCTAAATGAGGGAAGTGCTGTCATACTAATGACCTACTCTGGCCAAGGGAAATGTGAGACATATTGTAAAACTCTACTGTGAAGCCAATTAAAATCTGACAATAACAGTCATCTAATGATGTAAAGAAAAATGAAATTCCCACAGTCCTGCAGCACAACACAAACATCCCTCCAGTACCGTGGAGGTAAGCAGTTACTGGATGTCGTGGCTAGTTTATATAAACTAGATGCTCCTGAGAGACGGAGAGCAGTTCTGTGCAGACTACATAGCAGCTGGCAAAACAAATTCCTTAAATACCCTTGAGTCCTTCATGGTTAGATATGGAGCCATCAAGTGACAAGACGATCGCCCTCGGAGCTGCTGCCTTCCTTCTCAGCTCCTCTCATGTGGTTAAATTCATCTTTATGAGATTTTGATGAAGATGTGAAAACAAGCTAAAGCACAGACACCTCAGGTGTGCACTGCAGAGGATTATGACTTGGATCATGGAAATCTACTCTGCACAAAACATTAGCCGTAACATATGAACGTTATTTTACACAAGGAGAAATGAATACTTGAAGATTTCTTTGATTAATATGTTAACTTGGGCTCGTAAACAGGGTCACGCTTCAGCCCCACCTATAATTCCCCCGCTTCAGCCCCACCTATAATTCCCCCGCTTCAGCCCCACCTATAATTCCCCACCAGTTTATTTATACCCATCTCACCCATCTATCCCTGTTTACCACATTCCTTTGACCCCACCCTACCATAGCCTCAGCAGGGCATCCCTTCACCCTTCATCTCCTCTCCCTCATCTATCTTCCCCTATTTAAATAGGGGAAGATAGATGAGGGAGTTCAGTTCTATTCACTCAGATGTCATAAACCTTCTTCTATGTTTTAGGTTTTCATGTAAGGGGGCCTAAATTGGTTCAGAAAAAAAAAAAAACAATCCCCAAAACAGTACACCCCTAAACTGAGTCTCTTCCTCCCAAGCCTCCATCAGAAAAATCCCACCAGATGACTCTTCATCAGATCCGATCAACTTCAGTTCCATCTCTGGAATATTATTTCTTCTACTTTAACACTGCATTTAAACCATTCTGCTTTAGACAAACATCTGACTCTGAAATCATTTAACAGAATGGAGCTAAAATAGTTTTACATCATTTAATCACCAACATATTTTACCAAAAAGTCCCTCTTCTTTAACAACAGCAATGTGCCAACAACGATGACTTTAAAACAAATGCATCACCGTGCTTTAATGCAGATCAGGAGTAAATTAGAGTTTAAAACACTCTTATTGATGGTGACGAGTATAAAAGAGAATTGAACAGTTTATCTGTCTTCATGGCTGCACGCAGTCAAATTAACACACATTTTTTTTGATGATCCAAAGAAACAAACACAAACAAAAATAGTCTAAACTTTAAAAGTGATCAACCAAATAATAATGTCAGAATCAGATTTATTGGCCAAGTTTGTTCACACATTCAAGGCATTTGACTTCAGTCCCACCTTGCTTTCAGTTATAGGTTCTCATTATTACCATAGGGTAACTAATTTCTATTACAATACATTTTTTAACAATAAATAATATAACTGCCTTTTCCTAATGTAGACCAAACATACATGATGATGTAACACCAGCGCACTTAGAGGCGTGGTAAACTCATTGCTTCTCAAAACTCAACATGGTGTTAATAAATGGACAACCACAGGACAGAGTAATAAGAGTAACTATGCTAATCTCTGGCGTCCAGAGATAAAGGCTTGAACGTTCAACGGGCATCTTATTTAGATGAAGCACATCATCTAATGTAGCATCAAGTTGCAAGTCTTTCCACAAGAAAGTGGCACAAAGATGCATATTGAAACAGTACAATGCAGCCTCCGTTACTCCCCTACTTGTGTATATTTCTATTTTTAGACCTTTATCTCAGAAAGTTTATACATATAGGAGGAATAGTTTGAACTTGCCTTGTTTTTAAGCTTGAGAAATGTATGATCTGTGTTTTGGTTGCACATAGTGTTGTGAGGATCCCGGTCTGATCCAGCTCACTTCTCTATATAAACACAGGTTTCCTAAACGTATTACAGGTCAAAACTTTTCCAGACCCAAATTCTATAAATACAAACATTCACTAAGTGGGTGCAGCAGATTTTACTACAGAGGTTAGCTTTATAAACAACAAATTATTTAATTTCCCTTTGGGATTAATAAAGTATTTTTGAATTGAATTGAATTTGAAAACCAACAGATTAGTAAGATGCGAATTGTAGAAAAATAATTATTCTAATATATTTTACTCAGTGACCTTTAGGCCTGCCATGACTGGTTGAAGTAATCAGTGATGTCAACTATAATAACCGGAATACTATAATAAGCCTTAGTTTTTATTTATATTCAGTTCAATATTGGTGTATTTTTCCATATGATAAATATTGGGCTTCATTTTATTTAGTCACATATAACATACTATATACTTTCATTTACCTAAAGTCTCTGTTAACCTTTTTTGTGGCAAGCAATAACACACAATTTATATGTTGAAAGAAATGAACTGAAATTAAATTGTTTACATTTTTGGTGAAAATTTAGACACTTGGAAAAAAAAGTAATTAGCGGCAGCCCTAATTACATTATCGTATTGTTTCTGTGATTATTTGGAGCCTAAAGAGATTAAAACACATGTTTGATTAACTGCACAGGCCTTCAGCCGCATTATTTAGCATTTTCTGTAAAGACTGGATAACGATAAATTCTTCAGAAAAATGTTTTTCTGTCAACAACAAACACATATTTTGCCATAGGTGTCCCTGTGACTGGACATCATTTCTTTTGACCACTTATTTAAAAACAAATGCTGGTTTTAGGAGGGTTTGGAATGAATTCACAATCCCTCAACATCCTCAAACCCAGTAGTATGATCATTTATGTTGCTAAAGTTCTTGAATTATCCTGGTGTAAAATGTTCACATTGTGAACACTCAAATATTAACCAATAAACCGATCAATTACTCGTGTATTTTGGCAACACTGATATCTCTGGGTGCCGAGGTACCCCCAGTAGAGGTATGCAAGTTTGAACTGAGTGGGGATACTCAGCATGAGTTTTTAATGAGCACCCCACTGACAGGTCTGTGAAGTTGCGGGGGTTAAGCCACTTGCCCCCAGGTCACAGCTCAGGAATGTGTAAACTGCACAGAAATCACAAGCTAACCAATGAGTCCGCTGCAAGGCAGAAAGGCTCTTCATTGACTGAAACTACAGCTACCATCATACACGAATCAATGCTGCAGATATTTGCATACAGGACTGGAGCAATGCACAGACATCCTGGAACACCGTGGAACCAAACTTACACAAATTTACAGGAAAGCGTCTTAAACTTCATGTTTGTTCACACAGAAAACATGATTTTCAAACCTCAGCGGCTTGTGGTTAACTGCTTTAAATTTCTTTGTGCCTGTCTGGACAGAGAAGTTATAAGCTTTCAACATCCTCTTTGATTACTCTATATTGTTTACTGTGCAACTTCTTCTCTTCTGCTTTATGAACAAATTAAAAGTGATGAAGCCCAGAAATGAAAGAAGAGAAGTTGTGATTGCATCAGACAGATTAAGTTATGGTTGTTTAACTTCATATACAGACTAAGATGATAGATGCCTTCATAGTAAAAGGTATAGCTCAACCCCTTTAAATTTTAAGGTTTTATGTATTTTCTGGATGTACTTTTATGTATATACAGTATATAAATATTTTTTTAACTTTTCTATGTTTTTGGTTTTATCTTTGTTTAAAAAAATAATGACATATATTGCGTGCAGTTTTTATACTTGAGGTTACATTTAAATACATTTCTAAGCTGGTGAATACTGAATCATTAACATGGTAAAGAAACCCGGAAATCACTCGTTTCTAAACACTAATTGCAAAAAAGTATGATGAAACAAAGTCTATTTCTCTCACACCAAACCATCTACAATTAAGGCCAGCAAAACTTTGCAACTTAAATATCAAAGAGAAAGCATTTAAGAGTGCAGTGAAATAAGATGGTATTTCTTGACTTTTATGAAGTTTTCTTTTTTATACTTTTTCTTTTTGGATTATCTGTGGATGTAAGTTTAATGCTGTACGCACAGTCTGTAACTTCCCTCAAGTGGTTAAGTAACTATTAGCTGAATTAATCACACAAAGTGCCCTGGTGCTGGAGCCACTTCAAGCATTCGGCATACAGAGGTGAATGAATCTTCATCAGCACAGACAGTGCACCCAGAGCATACAGATTAAGTGATGTTAATATTGGGTCATTGTTGGGACATACGAGTAGTGCTTATGTAAATTCGGCAGCAGTGACGAATATGTGCAGGACATACGTCTTTAATTTCAAGACATTCATGCTGGTGATTTTTTTGACATGTGTGAAAAAAGTAAAAAGGTGATCCTGGATTACTGTTTATTTACTGCAGTGTATCTCCACACGCCATTGTGCATTTCAAACAGTGTGACGGGGTATGAAATTCTAAAGCACATAAATACCCAACCTCTGTTGATTCCACACAAACCCTGTTGTCATCTATAGACATCTATAGTACAATGACACTGATCATTTTCTTAATACTAGGGCTGCAACTAACGATTATTTTGCTAATCGAATAATATGTTGAATATATTTTACAATTAATAAATGATAACTGATAGTAAAAGGTGCTTAATAGGAGATATTTCTTTACAGAATTTGGACCAGGTAAAGCTAAAGCTATGCCAGCTATAGTTCTGGATAGAGCATATTTACAGAGAAAGAAGGTTTTTCATCTTAAATGCATAATGTATATATTTTTGTACAGTTTTGGCTTAACTACTACCCTGAGTGGGTTGTTCTTTGAGCAAATGTCAGGTTTTAGAGTCTGTATACTCCAGTTAACGATTATTCGGTTACTAAATTAGTTGACGATTATTTCAATAATCCATAATTCACGATTAATTCTATTGTTTCAGCCGTAAACAACACCCAACTTTGACCAATATATACAGCAACTTAAAATACATAATTTGATGCAGGTATAAAAAAATAAACTGCTCAGCACCAGTTTTTGAATTTAAATTTGACCCATTTTACTATTAACAAAATGTTATGGAAATAAATTCGCCTACAGCCTTAGCTCTCTTTAGTTTTGTCTTTCATTGAAACAAGAATAATTTATATCATATAGTTTCATGTTGCCTATGAATAATGTACAGTATTATTCAGAGATCAGATGATTCCAGCTTGTAGGTTTAGCATGACACTGAGTGAAGCAGTAAAAGGGAACCTATCAGATTTCTTTGAAAGGTTCATCAGACGTGCTGAAACCATAGTGTTTTGTAATTTACTGATTTTAAGAGTAGTTTCAATAGTGTGAAGCAAAAAGGCACACATGGCCTTGTTTCTAATAAGCAACTGATAGCAATGCTGTCAGAGCTGATAGCCTGACTAAATATCTAGCTAAAATCCTATCAGTAGGCTTGTGTTACTTTATGAAGAACAGAGTGCAGAAAAGTGCTGCAGCAAGCAGTTGTTTATGCTATATTCTTGCTTAGGTCTGTGCATTAGAAACAAAATAATGAACAAATGTTAGTGATAGATCATTTCAGTTCTAATCTTTAGAGATGCACAATACTTTGAATGGCAGTTATCATGACAATATCTATATGAAGCAATGTTGCAATCGCAAAGGACTGCTTGTTTGCCATATGTGGTTGTCTATTATATTTCTAGTACAATGCATTAACTATTCATATATAAATAATATATGTAAATCATTGAAGCAGTAAAAATGAAACAAAGTGTTCTTTGAAAGGTTCATCACAAATGTGCAGAACATATAGCTCTGTTTTATAATTAACCTACATTCAGAGTGGTTTCATGATAGGACAGAAGTGATGACTTAAAAAGCATACACTAAAAAGTAAAACAAGGCAATGGCAGATTTTTTGAGCAGATAGTTTGCTCGGACTATACTTTCACATATATATATATATATATATATATATATATATATTTCTTTTAACTCACACAGAGGGTGTATAATCTACTTTCAACTATTAAAACATTTATTGTTTCTTCTCATATTAATATTCTCTTTATGAAACTATATTTCTAAACTGTTAATAGAGATATTCCACAATACACCGATATACAGTAATGTTTATCAGCTTTACACTCTGCCTATACCTGGAAAACTGATTGGCGTGAAGACCAGAGGGATGATACTTTCTTTACCTCCCAACTTGTCAGACGGTGTCAGTCTGTCTCTTCCTGTGCCCCCACTACAACCCTCAAAGTACAGAATACCAGTATAATCAAACAAACCATGAATGTACATCATGTAATCAGTCAGCTGCATACAGTTGCTGTTGGGCCGCAGCTTTAAAGAGGTTCTCAAACTTTACTGTCCCTCTTAAAGAGGATTCATCCCCCCTAGGAAATAAAACGTCGACGCTCACATCTAAGTTACCACCAACCATGGGAGGTTTTATGGCTTTATCTAAGCGTGTTATACAAAAACAAGTTATATTGTAAAAACTGAAAACTTTTTTTTTTCCTCTTACCTCTGTAGCCAGTTAGCTTGCTAGCATCGTGCCTCAGCTACATCCATACAGTCAGCGCTCCATTGGCTGCACGCATCCTCCCAGATTTAACCTGGAAGTTTCTACTTTATACTTCCAACAAAAGCAATGAACAAACCTCCAAGTTTATTTGTCACGTCAAACTCATAATAACCGCGAAAAAAAACCCCCAAACTTTAGGCTAAATTTAGTCCCCCAAACGCAGCCGTTGTTGAAAAAGATACTTCAGGAGCTCAGTAAAGTAAAGCAATGCAGTGTTACCTTCACGTACAGTCGAAAACGTGCAGGAATCAACATGCATTCACCAAGGTAACCACCTGCTTTGTATGGACCCTGTTTTCGGGAATTACATGTTCATTAAGTAATATAAATGGTTGAAAATTAAAAGGAAGCAGATTCATACAATACGTCCATGCACATTTTCTATAAAGAGATCTAAACTTCGAAATTTTTGTTATTTCTGTTTCTCCGCTTGGGGGTACTGTGTTTCTGCAGTCTAAGTGTAAAAAACTAACAAACAAAACAACAAGAAAAAAACATCGCTATATAACCTAGTTTATAGTTAAACGACTATCTGAAAGAGTTATAGGAGGCCTACATCTTTTGTACTAGTGGGCTGGAGAAATTACTGGGTTTTTGTATGCTTGTGAACGCCCCATAGATTCTCAGTGGTGTGGGCAGTTTCCCCCAGTGTAAAAAATGTCTTAGCGTAATATTACATCAAATAGATTCAAAGTAATACATTTGATTCCGACAGTCATTGTTTTGACCCTTAAAGTCCTAATTATGAGATTCAAAATCATAATTTCAACAGTCAAACTCATTATTTAGACTTTCAAAATTAGAATTTTGAGATACAAAACCATAACAACTAAGAAATTAAAAGTAATAATTTAGACTTTCAGTTACAATTATGTGGCCCAAAGACTTTGAAATTTGAAAAAATAAAAAATGGAATCTCCCAAATATTCTGAATTTGTACATTGTAAAAAATTAAAATTGAAATGTATTATTTTGATCAAATTTTATATTTAAAAATTATAAACCTGAAAGTCATTCTTGTGACAGCAAATGATAATTCCACAGAAATGATGTGATACTTTTACACGATTCATTATTTGACCTTGTGAAAACATTCCCTTCTCATGCATTGTTGCTGTGGTTTTAAACCTATCCACTAGAGGTCAGCAGAGCATTACATGAACCTTCAGTTGTGGGACTTGCGACCATTAACACCGAGCAGACACCGTTTCTCACTATTATTAATCCTGCGAGTAAACATAAAGAATGAACATACGTATTAAACTAGTTTTTTTTTTTTTAAATAAATACGTAAATAAAATAAATGAGCAAAACAAAGAAACAACAAAATGCAAACTCGCACTGAATGAAAGAATGAATGAATGACAGAACATTATATTTTGTATATGTATTTATTGGTGCACTTTGCAGAAAATTAATTTGTAAAAATATTTAACATCAAGCAACAATTCATTAAAACGTGATAGTTTGTGTACTCAGAATGTTGTACTTTATTTAACAAATCACCTGCTAATTTTTATATTTAAACTATTTTAGATGCAACACTTTAGCAATAAAGGACCTTTCTAAAATAATTCAGCATTGACTAAACATGCTTTAGAGTCTATGATCCCTTTAAAAAAATAAATTATGCAGTTCAAAACAAGTTAATAAATCCTGGATTAAGAAAAACATAATGATGACTCCAAAGTCAAAAGATGAAGTTGGTTCTGTTCCATTCATTTTTATTTTATTTTTGTTGTTAAAACAGCTTCCTGCTTCTAAGAAACAGACCAATTTTTATTCACATAAAACATATATAATAGAGGAAGAAAATAAAATAAAGTAAACATTTGAGTATAGATAGGATGGGGAAAAAACTGTCACAAAGAGTGGACACTGCATTAGATACATCACAAACATCATCATACTGGAAAGGTAAATAAAGATTATACCACATATGTTTTATAATTTTGCTCTAGAATTATAATCTTTCCTTTAATAGCATTGAAAAAACTCATCTGATTATACTCCAGTGCTGTAAGTATTTTGTGTAAACACACACAGTGCCTTGCTCGAGTGCACCCCAGACAGAGCCGATTGTGGACTGTTAATCATATTTTTCATATTTTAGAGTGAAACGGTGCCCACTGTCTAAGTAACGTCTGGCCTCCTTTTCTTTCTCTTAAGTTTCAGCTGAGTTTGCACAGATCAAAAGTTGCTCATGCAGACTTCAGCTGAAGTAGTAAGGAACTAGGAAACCACATCAAGTTGTTTCATTTATTTCGCTGCACCGTTGGTGAGATGACAGTGTGAATGCTCTGCATTTTTGTGGTTTAACTGTGAAAAATAAATGCATGGTGCCACTGACAGAATTGAGGGCAGCTATAGTTGGAGCCAAGCAACGTTGCAGATGAACTTCAACAAATGGGCGGAGACAGTCTGTAGACTCACTAAACTTTTTGTAAGCATACTTCAGGGAAACGATGTATTCTTCACAAGTTTTTTTTATGAAAATGGATGGATGAAAATGAAAATGGATTAATAAATCAATGACCAAAGATAAATGAAAATCCAAAGGGTTAATAGGCATCAGTAGAAACAGACCCTTACGCATACAGAACATTAAAAGCAAAGTAATAATTTGATCAGAACCAATTATTTTACACCATCTTTAAAATGGTTTGATTAAACTTCTTTGTTCAACACAGTCTCATTGTTATTTTTTAATCCACTGTCTTGATTTTTTATTTTTTAGTAATTTCGAGATTTGTTTATGTTGTATTTTTGGTTTTCGGTCATGTTTACCTTTTCAACTTTAAATGGTTTCTGTGTTTGGCAGGGCTATGGAGCACATTGATAACCAAATCCCCAACAGAATATTAGGAGTTTTATTTAGCCATGTTACTATTGCAGGATGTTAAATTCAAGTCCCATTTTAAAAACAAAGCAAAAAAAAAAAAAAAAAACTCCTGATGTACCTCAGGATTTACCTCAACTTCTGACTTTCGGCTTGTGATCTACAAATTAACAGTGAAACACATTTGTGACCCCAGCTGACTAGAGTGCATGTGTGGGATCGGGTACTGTGGTACGCTGGTTCAGATATTATTCAGCACACTGAAACCACTTTGTGTCAACTGGCAGTTACAAATCAGTTGAGGACCGGGGCAAGGAGTGAGTGACAGACAATCAGAAAGTAGCCCCTTTAAGGACAGAAAAAGAACCCACACTGATAAAAATACATACATTTATTAATAAAATAATTCAGCTGATCATTTGTTTGCCTTTTCTTTGCTTATAGTAATGTGTTTAAAATATTATATGTATTAGGTCTGCCTCTTGCAGCAAAGAGTGAAAATGTGTCACATGTGGTAATAGGTTTTACTATATATTTTTATATCTTCAGCTGTTTTGCTCATTACCTTCTAGGGTTCACTAATTATTATATCCACTTGTTGGTGAATCATTACCTTATTCAGCCTACATTTAGTTCAAGGTCTGCCAGACTCTCATCATTGTCATCTTGAGTCTACAGCACAGTTGGATCTTAATAAAGAATATCCTTGAAAGAGAGAATTTATTTCTGTAATTCAGTTTAGAAAGTGTGATTTAATATTGATTTGATTCATTACACAGTTTTTTTTCTGTTCATTTTGATGATTCAAAGAATTCCCAGAATATTTAAATTTTACAATCAACAAATTAAGAAGATGTATACAGACATTTTAACTAATTGAAAAGTATGTCTATGTTCAGATTAATATACACACCTAAAACCTAATTTTCAAAATGCTAAATCAACTTTTATCTGAAAAGATAACTTTGGACCACAGGGCAACAAGACTGGTCGTTTTCTTCTAAGCCCAGGTAAGACGATGGTGGCGCTGTTTCTGGTTCAGGACGGGTTAACACACGGAATGGGGCAGTTTTAGACCAGGTTCTAGAGATATGTTAGTGTGCAGTAGCTCTTGAACCTCTTACTGCCTCTTGAATCTTTTGGGCTGCACACTTTTTTCCTCCTTGCTTCTTTGTGGAGGATGCCAACGGCTGTCTGACAACTGTTGAGTTCGTATGAGTTAGTGTTTCCCCCATCATGGCCCTATAATTCCTGCGTTAAAATACTTTTTTAAATTCATAATGTGAATTATTAGAGTATTCTGAGAAACAAAATGTAGGGATTTCATTAGCTGTAAGGTATAATCAATAAACTGTACAAGAATAAACAATTGAAATATATTATTCTGTGTGTCATGAATTTATCTCATTAACAATTTTCAATTCCTAAACTGAATTACTAAACTGAATTACTTTTTAATGATTCTCAAAATGTCTGTGACACGTCTGTGCATATGTGTCCTCTTCACCTCTGTTACACAAGACATTGTGAGTAACTGTAGAAAGAGCTATTGGATGGAAATGTCATTTAGTGAGGTGATTTCAAGTTCACACACATAAGATCAAAAGTGATGTTGTATTGAGATGAGAGTCCAGATATGAGTAAAGCGCAGCCACGGAACAGATTACACAAAGAACGGTGTGGGAAGAATACAAGATGATTGTCTCACCATTGACATGCACAGAAACAGGCGGCTGAAGGGTAAGGGAACTTTGATAAGATGTGAAAGTCAGTGTCTCACCTTTCATTTTGTATGTCCCAGACTGTCAGACCAGTCATGTGAGCCTAACAGGAGATATTTTAACCAGACAAGACTTCTCATATATATATATATACATATACATATATATATATATATATATACATATACATATATATACACATATACATATATATATATATATATATATATATATATATATATATATATACATATATATATTTATATATATATACATATATATATACATATATATATATATATATATATATATATATGTATATATATTTGTTTTTTTTCAATAAAAAACACACTACAGTCAGTCATTTTCTACCACTTATTCCATAATGGGTCACGGGGGGAGCTGGTGCCTATCTCCAGCAGTCTATGGGCGAGAGGCGGGGTCCACCCTGGACAGGTCGCAAGTCCATCGCAGGGCAACACACAAACAACCGTGTACACACTCATTCATACACCTAAGGGCAATTTAGAAAGACCAATTAACCTAACAGGCATGTCTTTGGACTGTGGGAGGAAGCCGGAGTACCTGGTGAGAACATGCAAACTCCATGCAAAAAGACCCCGGGTCAGGAATTGAACCCAGGACCTTCTTGCTGTAAGGCAACAGTCTACCAACTTTGTTTTTATATTAAAGTTATGTAAGTCTAGCATGTGAAAACTGTATTTGAAAAACGTCTGCAATTTTTAAATTGCAAAGGAAACATCCTGTGCTTTAATATGTTTTGTATGAAGATCATAATGTTATGTTTGTGAACAGCAATACAAAACACTACATATATTTTGAGCTCAGCTTTTAAAGATATACACTGCTCAAAAAAATAAAGGGAACACTAAAACAACACAATATAACTCCAAGTAAATCAAACTTCTGTGAAATCAAACTGTCCTCTTAGGAAGCAACACTGATTGACAATCAATTTCACATGTTGTTGTGTAAATGAAATAGACAACAGGGGGAAATATTTGGTGATTAGCAAGACACTCAATAAAGGAGTGGTTCTGCAGGTGGGGACCACAGACCACTTCTCAGTACCTATGCTTTCTGGCTGATGTTTTGGTCACTTTTGAATGTTGGTGGTGCTTTCACACTCGTGGTAGCATGAGACGGACTCTACAACCCATACAAGTGGCTCAGGTAGTGCAGCTCAACCAGGATGGCACATCAATGCAAGCTGTGGCAAGAAGGTTTGCTGTGTCTGTCAGCATAGTGCCCAGAGCCTGGAGGCGCTACCAGGAGACAGGCCAGTACACCAGGAGACGTGGAGGAGGACGTAGGAGGGCAACAGCCCAGCAGCAGGACCACTACCTCCGTCTTTGTGCAAGGAGGAACAGGAGGAGCACTGCCAGAGCCCTGCAAAATGACCTCCAGCAGGCCACAAATGTGCATGTGTCTGCACAAACGGTTAGAAACCGACTCCATGAGGATGGTATGAGGGCCCGACGTCCACAAATGGGGGTTGTGCTCACAGCCCAACAACGTGCAGGATGCTTGGCATTTGGCAGAGAACACCAGGATTGGCAAATTTGCCACTGGCGCCCTGTGGTCTTCACAGATGAAAGCAGGTTCACACTGAGCAGACGTGACAGAGTCTGGAGACACCTTGGAGAGTGATCTGCTGCCTGCAACATCCTTCAGCATGACCAGTTTGGCAGTGGGTTAGTAATGGTGTGTGGAGGGATTTCTTTGGAGGGCCACATGGCCCTCCATGTGCTCACCAGAGGTAGCCTGACTACCATTAGGTACCGAGATGAGATCCTCAGACCTTTTGTGAGACCATATGTTCCTGGGTTCCTTCTAATGCAGGACAATGCTAGACCTCATGTGGCTGGAGTGTGTTAGCAGTTAATGAAAGATGAAGACATTGAAGCTATGGACTGGCCCGCCCGTTCCCCAGACCTGAATCTTATTGAGCACATCATGTCTCGCTCCATCCACCAACATCACGTTGCACCACAGACTGTCCAGGAGTTGGTCGATGCTTTAGTCCAGGTCTGGGAGGAGATCCCTCAGGAGACCATCCGCCGTCTCATCAGGAGCCCAGGCGTTGTAGGGAGGTCATACACAATACTGAGCCTCATTTTGACTTGTTTTAAGGACATTACAAAGTTGGATCAGCCTGTAGTTTTTCCACTTTAATTTTGTGTGTGACTCCAAATCCAGGTCTCCAATGGTTAATAAATTTGATTTCCATCGATGATTTTTTTGTCAGCACATTCAACTTTGTACAGAACAAAGTATTCAATGAGAATATTTCATTCATTTAGATCTAGGATGTGTTATTTGAGTGCTCCTTTTATTTTTTTGAGCAGTGCATTAACATTTGCCTGCAAGAAGGTGACTAGATTAGTCAAATGAAATCATACAAAAAAGGTAATGCAAACTGAAGCAATCTGTTTTTGCATTATGGCATTTTCTTCTGCACCATTAACAGAAACAAGTGAACTAGCTGGATGTTAAACCTGAGAACAGTAACTGGCAGTGGACACTGCAATCTGAGAATGTGAAAACAGCTGTCAACAGCTCTCGTATTAAAACTGAAAGCATGGTTAGAAATGTACAAGCTGCACAGTTCCACAAATTTCAAATGAATCAGCAACAATGCACATATTTCAATCATTTTGTTTTTGATCTATGTTTTTTTTTCCTAAAATGAAGTAGAAATCTTTGCATTTGTTTGAAAGAAGACACATTTTGTCCTACATGAAATGTTTTTATTTTATATTTTCAAGTTGGAGATCAGAGCATCTGATTGGAAAGAGACTTCTGTGCGTGCTAGGTATTAACTGATACAAAGGGGGTTTCCTCAAAGAAAAGTACTGCGGGAGGAACGAGTATTTGATACACTGTCGATTTTGCAGGTTTTTCCACTTGCAAAACATGTAGAAGTCTTAATTTTCTTCCTAGGTACTTTAACTGAATGACAATCTCAAACAAAAATCTGGAAAACTCATATTGGGATTTTTAAGTAATTTATTTGCATTTTATTGCATGACTTAAGTATTTGATAAATCAAAAAAACAAAACTTAATATTTGGTACATAAACCTTTGTTTGCAATTCCAGATATCAGACGTTTCCTGTAGTTCTTGACAAGGTTTGCACACACTGCAGCAGGGATTTTGGACCACTCCTCCATACAGATCTCCAGATCCTTCAGGTTTCAGGGCTGTTACCGGTCAATACGGACTTTCAGTTCCCTCCAAAGATTTTCGATTGGGTTCAGGTCTGGAGTTTGCCTAGGCCACTCCAGGACTTCAAGATGCTTCTTATGGAGCCTCTCCTTAGTTGGCCTGGCTATGTGCTTCGGGTCGTTGTCACGCTGAAAGACCCAGCTATGATCCATCTTCAGTGCCCTTACTGAGGGAAGGAGGTTGTTGGCTAAGATCTCCCGATACATGGCTCCATCCATCCTCCCCTCAATACGGTGAAGTCGTCCTGTCCCCTTTGCAGAAAAGCATCCCCCACCTCCATGGATCACAGTAGGGTATTGTGTTCTTGGCGTTGTAGTCACCCTTCTTCCTCCAAATACTGTGAGTGGAGTTTAGACCAAAAAGCTCTATTTTTGTCTCAGACCACATGACCTTCTCCCATTCCTCTTCTGGATCATCCAGATGGTAGTTGGCAAACGTCAGAGGGGCCTGTATGGGCTAAGAACGCTGTCAAAAACAGTGTATGTAAAGACGGAAATGTGTGCATATTAGTCAATAGTTGTGCATAAGTAAAATCCAAAAGAGGTATTGTATATTTTCTCTATAAGAATACAAAATGTTACAACTTCAAGAAATTACAAACACAAAGTTCAAGTTCTTTTCTTTAATACGAATTTACATCAACGACTTGGTGTCACGTGATCTCAGGCTCAGAATATAGTGGGTGGAGTTATACAATGATGTACAGTAGGTGGCGGTATGCACCTCTGAATGTGTTGCGAACCGCCAGCAGAAGAAGAGAAGAAGCAGCACTAGCGCCAAAAGAAGGGACGAGGGGGCATATATTAACGACATTAAGACATATATAAACTTTAACATTACTTGACTTTGTACCGTAGTTTCTTGGTCCGTTCTTTTGGCGCTAGTGCTGCTTCTTCTTCTGCTGTTCGCAACAAATTCAGAGGTGCATACTGCCACCTACTGTACATCATTGTATAACTCCACCCACTATATTCTGAGCCTGAGATCACGTGACACCAAGTCACTGATGTAAATTCGTATTCTCAAAGAAAAGAAATCGTATTCACAAACTGTTACAGCATATTGTATTCATAAAGAATAAACCACAACTGTAAACTTGAACTTTGTGTTTGTAATTTCTTGAAGCTGTAACATTTTATTTTGTATTCTTATAGAGAAAATATACAATACCTCTTTTGGATTTTACTTATGCACAACTATTGACTAATATGCACACATTTCCGTCTTTACATACACATTGCTTTTGACAGCGTTCTTACCCCAAAGGCCTGGACATCCACTGGCTTGAGCAGGGGGACCTTGCATGTGCTGCAGGATTTTGATCCATGGTGGCATAGTGTGTTACTAATGGTCTTCTTTAAGACTGTGCTCCCAGCTCTCTTCAAGTCATTGACCAGGTCCTGCCATATAGTTCTGGGCTTATCCCCCACCTTCCTCATGATCACTGATGCCCCACGAGGTGAGATCTTGCATGGAGCCCCAGAACGAGGGAGATTGACCATCACCATGAACTTCTTCCATTTTCTTATAATTGCCCAAAAGTTGTTGCCTTCTCACCAAGCTGCTTGGCTATTTTCCTGTAGCCCATCCCAGCCATGTGCAGGTCTACTATTTTATACCTGATATCCTTACACAGCACTTTGGTCTTGGCCATTGTGGAGAGGTTGGAGTTTGTTTGATTGAGTGTGAGGACAGGTGTCTTTTATACAGATAACAAGTTCAAACAGGTGCAATAAATACAAGTAATGAGTGGAGAACAGGAGGGCTTCTTAAAGAAGAACTAACAGGCCTGTGAGAGCTGAGATTCTTACTGGTTGTTGGGTGATCAAATACTGCTGTCTTGCAATACAATGCTAATAAAATACTTAAATTCACACAATGTGATTTTCTCTTCAGGCCATTGACTAGGTCAGAAATCTTAATTTTAATCTTCAAACACAAATTCTATCACTCACAGTTGAAGAGTACCTAAAAAGTAAAGACTTCAACATGCTTTGCCAGTGGGAAAACCTGCAAAATCTGCATTATTTCAAATACTCCCCACTGTACATGTGTTGGTGTAAAAGCAGTAAAAAAAAAAAAAAAAAAATTGACCCCTCGTAAGCCAGGGCAGTGTTTTTGCTGCGTGGTATAAAAATACGCTACGTCTCAAAGCAGGAAGCTGGGAATTTCCTGACCTTGCCACCAAAGTCTGACATCTAACCTGGTTCTCTCAGTTTAGAAACTCTGTGATTCATACTGCAATCGGCACTGAAAATCCAGTGGGCATGGTTGAACGTTTGAACTTTCTAGTACGTGAACTTCCCTCTCAGAGTCAAGTACACACGTCCGAATTCTGAGAAGTTACATTTTTAGTATTAAGAGGTGTCTTGTGTGTGTGTGAAGGCCTGTTCAATCATAGGGCAAGTTCTCAGAATGGAGAACCTGCAGGCTTTGTCTCAGGAGACCTCACAGCGGAAAGATGTGTTTCAATAGAGTAAAACAGAATAGGTTTATGCTTAATTTGTCACTCAGTGGGGATTTCGCTCCGTGCCCACAGTAGTATCATAAATTGTTTTTTTTTTTATATATATATTTTTTGCGGCTATATAGGCCTTACTTTTCTCATTTTTACGACAGTAGGTAGACAGGAAAGACGACAAAGTGGGGGAGACATTGGCAAAGGTTCCCAGGTCCGGGATTCGAACCCAGGGTGCTGAAAGAAATACTGTTTCAGTGAGCCACCAGAAACTATTCACACCCATTCATTTTTTCTAAATTTTCTGACATTAAAGGTGAGTGACTAAACAGATTTTGGTAAAGTTATCTTTAAAATGTCAACACAAAAAAACCCATAATGACAAACTGAATACTTGTTTATAGACATTTATGTAATTTGTAAAAATCATAAACATCTTAAGATAATAAGTACATAAGTAGTTGTCTGTATGACTCAAAATTGAGTACAGGTGAATTAGATTTCCACTAATGATCCTTGAGATGCTCCTGCAGCTTGATTGGTGTCAACATGTAGTAAATTCCGCCGATTCAGCATGATTTTAGATAAAACACACTGGTTTATCTAAGATCTCACAGCTAATAGTGCATATCAGAGCAGAAAGCAAATAATGAAGTCAAAGAAACTGTCTGTGGACCTCAGAGACATGATTGGGTCAAAGCACAGATCTGGGGAAGGATACAAAAAATATTATATATATTATATACAAAAAATATTGGTAACTTTGAATATCCTGTGTTCTCCATTATTTGGAAATGGAAGAAGTTAGCCGTCACCTGGACCTTAGATCTGGACATCTGGCCACAGTGAGCAATCAGGGATAAAGGGCCTTGATAAGAGAGGTGACCAAGAATCCAGAGTTCACTTAGACAGAGCTACAGTGTTTCCTTTTCCTAGATAAAACCACCCAGAAGCTCAACCACCCTCAGTAGTTCACAACTCAGGTCTTTATGGTGCAGTCCCCAGATAAAAACTAAAAGGCACACAGCAGTCAGCTTGATTCTTACTAAAAGGCACCTTTGAGATGTAAAAGTATATAATAAATGTCAAGTATTAAACTATCTGAATAGAGTTGCAAAGATTTTAATTTATCAGTTAGGAAATAATATTCTATTTTACTTTTCAAGGAAATAATAAAGTCAGCGGGTTACTCATTAGTATAACACATGATATCAACTTCATTTAAAAAATTTATCTTCCTTACTCTCAAAACAACAACAGCAAGAAGCAAAAAAAAAAAAAAAGAAAAGCGAGAAGTGTTGCTTCCTATTGTTATTGTCTGCATTGCCTCTACACCATCTTGTCAACTTTGTCTTTCTTGTATTTTTTTTTGGGTTTTTTGAACCTTTAATCACTGTTTTGTAGTTTGCTTTTGGCACATTTTCTTTTGTGTGACCAGGAAATCTTGAAGAAGACAGCAAAAAATGTGGGTCCCACTGTGCACAAAGTTCACACCTGTCATGTGAAAACCTAAAAGGCAAAACATAAAAAAAACTCTCAGCGAACGGTCAAGGCACTCTCATTAAGAAAATGAAAAAAATGAAGTACACTCTTGACTGAGACGTTTTGAAATTAGGCATGTGACAATATTTAGAAGTGGCAACAGTAGCTTGTGGTCTCTTGGCATTTGTTTCAAATGGCTTGTCTTTTGTACAAAGACCAGGAAGACATCTGTGAGAAACATGTCTGAGTTGTCAGACAGAGAAGTTGTGTATTTAAAACTCATCTTAATTACATATTTGCAGAAGGGGAAATATACAAATAATAAATAATAATTTGGATATAATCATTAGCTGTTAATGACTTTTAAAAAACTGAATCGAATATGACCAGATTTGAAGCTTTTGGGCGATATGAAACCAGATGTTTCCACTTTGATGGTTTTAAGTATCATGTGCTCCGACTGTCAGGACTGTTGAGTGTGTGAAAGTAGCTTGAAGTGCAAATCTGTGTGAAAAGCTTTCATGCGTAATTAAAACTTGTTGATATTTATTGTTGTTGATAAGCTAATTGTATATGTTTAAAATGTGTCAATTCAAATTTTTTAAAAATTATATTCAAAAAGTAACAGATAGATATGCCTAAATGTAAACATAAGTGGTTGAGCAGCACAGTTGCATAAAAAAAAAAAAAAAAAATCTGTTAATGACAAAATTTCATTTATATGAAAAATGCTAATAGTACAAACTTTATAGTCATATTTAGTTAACTTGTGTAAACCAGGGATTATTGCAGCCGGTCGGTTGCACTGTAATTTAATAAAAAGTCTTTAACTGAGTGAAACTGCAGAAATACAACAGGAAAATTTTATTTTTTCTCATATATTTATTTTCTACATAAAAAAATCTTTACAAGAATTCCTGAATTATACATAAAAATGAATGTTTGAAACTACAAAATTACAACAACATAAAAAAAATATAGAAATGCTGATAATTCAAAACAAATCTTATGATGTAATTACTGTTGCATTAAAAATAAAACACACAAACAGCCATGTTCTGCACTACTTTCCACCATAAGCAGTATAAACAACGTATTTTGTAAAAAGGACGTCTAAAGAAAAACAGCAGTTTTAAAAATAGATTTTAAGGGAAGTGTAAAACAAAGACTTTACCACCGACAGAGTTATAGAAGAGAATGAGCTAATCCTGCTACAGGGACATCTGAAGCTGTGTTCGCCCACCACTTGTTGCATAGCTCTCAGAAGTGCCAGGGTTGGTGAACGAAGCTGAGGAGTTGAAGCTCTGCAGCAGCTTTGTCTTCCCGATGCAGCTCTGGAACAGGGACTGTGCCCGTCGCCTAAAGTAGTGGTCCAGGAAAAAGTAGATGGCAGGGTTCATGCAGCTGTTGAAGAAAGCCAGGCAGCAGGAGATGAGGTACCCGTTGCTCAGCCATACTGAGGTTTTACAGCTCAGACTGGCGTCTGCGAAATGAGAAATGATTCTGATGGACTTGAAAGTGTTGTAGGGTAACCAGGACACCACGAACGCCACGATGATGCAGAGGACCATCTTCAGGGAGTGTCTGCGGCGAGCCTCGGCTCGAGTGTTCCCAGCAGCAACACGGTGCCTGTTGAGGTGCATGATGATTGTTCCGTAGCAGAGCACAATGATCAGCACTGGGGAGACAAATGTAAGGAATGCCATGGCCAGATTCATGCCCTGGAAGAACTTTGAACTGTCATCTTCCTGGCAGGCCTGACCACCTTCAAAAGGCACCAAGTTTCGGTAGACCACAGAGGGAATTCCAAGGACAAGGGAAGCTATCCAGAGGGCAACACAAGTGATGCGAATGCACTGACTACTCCTTAGGTACCTTGAATCCATCATCCTCACTATAGCTAGGTAGCGGTCAATGCTCATGCATGTGAGAAAGAAGATGTTGGAGAAGCGGTTCACAGAGATTATATAACTGCTCAGCTTGCACAGAAGTTCACTGACAGTCCCAAAGTCCCAGCAGTTGTTCTGGCTGGCAGAGATTGCCCACAGAGGCAGCGTGAGGACGAAGACCAGGTCGGCCACAGCCAGGTTCAAGACGAAGGTGTCCACCAGGCGACCTCCTTTTTTGCCTTTGCTCCCGACCACAGTGATCACAAAGATGTTGCCCCAGAATCCAGTAAAGAATATCAGGTAATACAAAATGGGCAGGAAAATATGGGATCCATGTAGGTCTGAGTAGACACATGCCTGGTCAGATGTGTCATTCTCAGTGGAGTTATAATCATAATAAAAATAAAGATCATCTTCTTCCAGCATGCTGAGAGGTGACTGAGAGGTTGTGCTGTGCAGCAGGTTGGCAGATCTACCCTGATGAACATACTGCCGCTCAATATTACGGGTGCAAACCACAGAGAAAAAAAACTGATCCTATTTCAGTTTACTTCTCATACCGCCACAACGGTCTTCCTTTATCAGTCTGATTTTACTTCCCCTTATAGCTCTTTGCAATGTAATTGAAGATTTCCTAATTTGAAAATCATATGTAATTCATACCTTGAAAAGCATCATTGTCATACTATGAGGAAGCTGCATTTAATCTTTTGCATGAAGACTTACATTTTTCTTCATGTAATTTTCTGAGAATGTTTTAAAAATACTTTTTCTCAGATGTCCGTGTGCCTATGGTTTATTCAAGTAGCTCTTCATCATTTTACATAAAATAAATATCTGCCCCAGAAAGTTTCTAGTTTCATCGTCTCCTACAGTTATCTGACCAGCAGGGGGCAGGTGAGCCTTACTTCTTTTAGCCTGTGTTCACCGGTTGATGTTTAGTTTTAGCCTCATCTTCTTCACTCTCACATATTCTAGTCTTTAAAAGCATTTTAGATCTTAAAATTTACTTGAGCAAATTAGTTAGAAGACCAAAACATTGTATAATTGTTTAACATTACTTCAACTCTTTTCGGGGATCAAGTTGCATAAGATGATCTCTTAGATCATCTCAAAATGCTTTTCAATAATATGTTAAAATATGTTTCAAGTTTCAAGCTGCGCTTCCACAGGTGTCCTGATTGAACCTGTCAGGCTGGCTGTGGCTTGTCAGGGAAAATGTTATTTGCTGTACTTGATTTAGGTTGTTGAATTGCTTTTTTCAAACAATACCATACCTGCTGCATGCGGTTTAGTTTCATGACAGAGCCCCATGACAGCATGACCATGTTGCGTTGTTGGATTTATAAAAATCGTTGTGTCCTTTAAATCTACATGTAGTTAAAGTAGCTGAATACATGGTCTTGAATGTAAAGTATCTTGTAAAAATATTTTTTACATTATTACTGAAACAAATAAACACAAAGCTGATATTATTTTAAACCTCTTTTATTCTGACTGAACTTTTTGGACTACATGCTAAGAATGGTGGAAAACGTACGGTGCACATAACCCTGGGCACTATCTCCATGGTTGTTTTGGGGGTTGTAACGTAGGGCTTTGTCTGGGATTTGAACCTGGAACCTCTTGCAGCCCAAGCAAGAATCATACCTCTAGATCCGTTAAGTGAGCGCAGCAAAAATGTGAAAGAAGGTGCTCTGATCAGATAAAACTGAAAGGGAACTTTTTAGCTTATGCGAAAAACTATGTGTTGCAGCAAACCAAGTGCACGACACCCTGATCACACCATCACCACTCTGAAACACGGTTGTGGCAGCACCATGCTGTGGGGATGCTCTTCTTCAACAGGGACAAGCTAGCTGGTCAGAGTTAATGGGAAGATGGAAGTAGCAAAATACATCAGAGTCCTTGAAGAAAAACTGTAAGAGGCTGCAAAAGGTTTGATATTGGGGTGAAGATTGACCTTCCAGCAGGACAACCCTAAACATACAACAAACTGTACAAAATTGCTGAAGCTGTTTATTTCAATGCATAGTCATTTGTCAGATTGGCCCAGTCAAAGTCCAGGAGTAAAACCATTTGAGAAACAATCTTAGTTTCTAGATGTGCAAAGCTGGTAGACACACATTGAGAAGGTATGTGGTGTAAGCTTGCTCTACTAAATATTGAGTCAGCTTGCCACACTTTTCAGATATTTATTTGTAAAATTGTTCAAAAAACGTTCTTTTTATTTCCTCCAGGCAATACTTTGTGTTGGTCTATCTCTTAAAATCTTGCATTGTGTGGTTTTAAAATGACATGGAAAATGTGGAAAGGTTCAAGCTATGCGAATAATTTTTCCAAGCCACTGCATCTAACAGTGCTAAAGATTAATTTCATGTCACATATCTAGAATTAACATCTACTTTGAGCTGATTGTCTTGAAGAGTGCAAGTTTCAATATTAATCTCACTACTTGGATTTTTTTTTACCATTTTTGTATCAGACATTTTGCAAAGACAAGCTTCGGAATAGCAGTTTCTATCTTCACCTTGGTGTGCACAAAAAGTACAGTCTCTTGCCGAGGAAATTTCCTGACTCATAACCTTTTTATATCATACACTTATTCTAATAGATCCCATTAATGTAGGTTTCTTACTTTGCATTAATTTGATATGTTGGTCTGCAGCACTTGCCAATTTGAGGAGGCAGTGATCGATCTATCTATCTATCTATCTATCTATCTATCTATCTATCTATCTATCTATCTATCTATCTATCTATCTATCTATCTATCTATCTATCTATCTATCTATCTATCTATCTATCTATCTATCTATCTATCTATCTATCTATCTATCTATCTATCTATCTATCTATCTATCTATCTATCTATCTATCTATCTATCTATCTATCACACCATTGCCTTTACTTGCAGCGGTGCAGTCAGCAGCACTTGTTATATAACGAAAACACACATTTAACAACAAGACTAAGCAACATGAATTATCATATATGTGTTACAAAACTTGCTTGCAATATAAAAAAAATTATAATTAATCATAGTCTCTGAATGAGTCGCCTTGCATCGCCCGTGAAAACATTCACAACTGCTGTGAAAAACATTTCAGCTTTGCTGGTGGAAATGTGGGCAGAATGATATAACTCTGCCCCAAGTGCAACTTTTTAGCAGGTGTTCAGTTAAATGTTTTTGGCAGTGACAGAACAGCGAAGGCTGCAGCACCTGTGCTCAATACCAAACAGGAAAGTGACGTCTTCAAAACAAGATCGAGCTCAAGAGTAATAACCTTGGTACTCCTGCTCATTGCTGTTTTTTTTGTGGCTGGGGAAAGTGAGGTCAGAGGACAGAGCACGTCTTACAAGAGAGCACCTTATTGTTCCATGGAGGAAAGCACTTAGAATAAATGACCTCCCACCCACTGGATCCTCTCTGTATGTTATTTAAACAATCTTTGTTGTTAAATTGTCAAGGTGATGAGTGGATATACTCATCATGGCAGAATGTCCTGTCATTCCTGTCATTGTCTGGTTTGACGTGGTTTGCCCTCGTTCTCAGCTGGACCTTCTATTCGGAAAGGTTTAATTATTTCTTCTGCATTTTTGCTGCCCTGTCAGTGGAACGCTACATTCCTCTCCTCAAATAAGTGCTGTCTCACTCCAGTTGAGCAGAGTAAATGTGAGAACCAGTGAATAGAGCAACCTCAATGGGAGAAAATAAACAATTGCATTGGTGGTGCAGCAGGGAAGGGGGGAGGTGGGGGTACTGGGGGTGGAGCGGGGCAGAGGAAGGGAGAAAGACCTTCCTATTGTGCAAAGATTCCCATGGATATGTTGTCTGTTTGGATCAGGATCTTGTAAAGTATCTTAATTGTATGATTTTGCTCTTGCATTGTTTTTATTTGAGCAAAGATAGAGTGGGCTTGCATCTAGCTGCATGGGTATCAAAGGTACATACAGTGTCTTGCAAATGTATCCATACCCTTTGAACTTTTGCCCATTCTGTCAAAATTTGGATATAAAGTAATATATAATTGTGAAGTGGAAGGAAAATTATACATGATTTTCAAAAATTGGCAAATAAAATCTGATTTTGAGTTTGGTGTGAATTTGTATTTAGTCCCCCCAAGTCAGACTGGATGTAGAGCATCTGTTAACAGCCATTTTTAGCTCTGGTCTCTTTTATATTCGATTTGGGTCCAAACTTTCAATTGGCCATTCTTGGTCATAAACATGCTTTGATCTAAACCACTACATTGTAGCTCTGGTTGTATGTTTAGGGTTGTTGTTCTGCTAAAAGGTCATTCTCTGGCCCAATTTGCAGCCTTTAACAAGCTTCTTCCAGGATTGTCCTGTATTGAACTCCATCCATCTTTCGATCAACTCTGACCAGCTTCCCCGTTACTCTTGAAGATAAGCATTCCCGTGGTATGATGCTGCCACTGCTGTGTTTCACAATGGGGATGGTGTGATCTGGGTGAAATGTACTTAGTTCGCTGCCATACATATAGGGTTTTTCAAACAGGCTAAACATTTCTTTTTTGATTTTACTGGACCAGAGCACCTTTTATCACATTTTTGCTGTACCCCTTTAATGGATTGTGGCAAACTTTAAATGGGATGTCTAATGGCTTTCTTTAACAATAGCTGTCTTCTCGACAATGTTTTATAACGATCAGATTTTTAGAGTACATAACTAATAATTGTGCTATAGATTCTAACACCTAAGCTCTGCTGCTTCAGTAGAGGTACAACATACTTGTTACTTGTTCGCTAATGTCTAAAGAACCTCTGAATCCTACACAGAACATGTTCAATTGTACTGATAAAATAACAATAAAATGCGTTGACATTTGTGATTGCAGCGTTACGAAACTATTCGTGTGGCATTCAAAGTGACACACACTCGACCACTAAAGTAAACAATTTTTTTTCACTTATGTGCAAAGATAATGAGAAGTAATCCACAGAGTCTGTTGAAAGCGGATCTTGTTTTACCAGTTTAAATGAATCAAAAGTTCACCCGACACAAAACACTGCATGCGTTGCATTCTCTTTTATGTGTTATCTCTGGTGGTTAGACTACTCGCCCTTTGTTCAGAGTACTTTACAGCTGTCAAAGGCTGAAGGGTTTCCATTAAGGCATCAAGGTGTTAGAGTTCTGCTTCATTTAAACACAAACCAAATGAATATGAAAATTGTTTGTTCACATGATAAGTAAAATGATTGCAGAGAATTTAAGTCGGATGGGTTAGATGAGCAACAATGCACCGTGTCAATCCTGTCTAACTTATAAGCAGTAATGTCAAGTCAAGTCAAGTCAAGTCAAGTCAAGTCAAGTCAAGTTTATTTATATAGTGCTTTTCAGCAACAAGGCACTCAAAGAGCTGTAAGTCGTAGCTGCCATGATACAACAGCTCCCAGGTGTTTGACCCTCATTTGTCATCATTAAGTGGGGTGCATGACCCACTGTGGCCATTCAAAGAGGTGCCAGTGGGGCAAGAATATACTTTCTGAGGATAAACTAGCACTGAGCAAACACTCTAGTTGTAAACATTGTCAAAATCACATCCAGGTCTCACCTTTGAAGTAATCCCATCAGACATGTATTTAGAATTGAGATGTTTTAAATGTAGCTAACGGTGCTTTGTTCACACATTCATTTAAAACTTTCTGCATGGTATGACAAAACTGATCAAGGTGACTACAGTACTTTAATTTTTCTGTATTCATTGCCATTAGCCATGGCTTTCTAGTTATTAGACTGCACCAGAGGCCAAGTGTTTGATAGGTTTAGCAACTATTTGTTTAGAAGATAGCAATATGTCAAAATGTTTGAGTAAACAATCACAAATCACCTTATAAATTCATCAGACTTCGTGGTCCCACAGGGTTCTATGGTAGGGCCACTTGCATTCATATTGTAAATAAATAACATTTCTAATTCCTCAACTGTACTACATAAAATATTACTTAAAGATGACACACATATTTCTTTTGCCTAAAAGTATACAAATTGGGCGCAGCTTGTTTCGTAGCTGTATGCCACGCGACCCGTATTTGGAGGCTTCAGTCTTCGACACAGCTGTCCCTGGTTTGAGTCCCTGGGCTCTCCACCCCACTTCCTGCCTGTCTACTTTCAAATACCAAAAATAAAGTCCACTACTGCCACAAAAAAAAATAATCCCAAAAGAACTTAAACAAATCATTAATAATGAGTGAATTAATGTAGGGTAGCATTTATAGGGCCAGGTTATTTTGGATAATTGTTTTTTCCCTTTACTAAATAATATCAGGTTTTAAATTTAAGTTTGACAAAACAGCTAAAGCAAAAAAAAAAGATAAGGGGTAAATATACTCTTCACAACCACGTTCATGGATGTATTCAAAAATATCTTGGCAATACGACTGTTCAGCTTCATATCTGAAAAAATGGAATGAGAAACTAAACTAAACTAAACTAAACTAAACTAAACTAAACTAAACTAAACTAAACTAAACTAAACTAAACTAAACTAAACTAAACTAAACTAAACTAAACTAAACTAAACTAAACTAAACTAAACTAAACCAAGTGAGCAATCAGAAATTTACCAACAGAGCAAATTGGTGAGTTATCATTTTGAATTTATTTGCATGATCGGTGGCAGCAAATACCTTTACCATCTATGGGTTGTTCTATGAGACAAGTCTCTGTATGAGGAACCTCAGCCTCCTTGAAGAAATCAACAGAGCTGGGCTGTGCATGGTGTAGAGGTGGAGCATGAACATCATACACAGACTCTATGAGTCCTCAACTCAGCTGTCTGGGGTCCAACTTTTACTGCATGTCTTCCCCTCTTCTCTCTCTGTCCACTCCCTGTCTGTGTACCATGAAATCAAGGCCCCTAGTGCCACAAAAAAGAAATAAATCAATAGAGCCAAAACGTTACATCTTTTATTTATTCATGCCTGTACACAAGTCTCCTTCAGTGAAACAAAGTCATTTCAAATGTAAAACAGCAACAACTTGAGCAAGCCAATAAACACAATGGAAATGTTGGTTTACAGTGTGGTTAAAAGGAGCAGGAAATGAGGGTGAATTTATCAGGAAATTACAAGTAATCATATTCTAGAATGTTTCTGTTTTTTTCTTGCAAAATGTCCCGACTGAAAATGTGGCATCCTGACCTATTTAATTTGTTACGTGTACAAATTTAATTTCCTTCTGACAGAATTGATCTTTTCACATCACAATTTTCCACAGTACTGTTATTTGTTTTATTGGTCAGACTTCAGCTCTTAAAAATCATCTTTTTTTTTTTACTTTTTTGGAAATTGCAAGTGTTCTTTGAACTGAAAATTCACAGCGGAAGTTAAAATTAGTCTAAGGCAGTAATAGACCTTGAAAAAAACTCAAATTGTTCTCTCTTCACTTTAATGTACCCACATGATTTAGGTGAACTTGAAGCAAACGGAACGATTTGAGTCAAAACATGTCTCAATCAATAGCATCTTATCTTTCCGTCTCAGTCACCCCAGTCAAAGAGGATGTGTGTTTTCTGTGAAGTAATCATCCGCTGTGAGAGATGGCCCCCTGGCATCAATTGAGCTCTGTTAACTATTACTTTCCTGGTGTTTCTACAGTTGCAAAAAGGCCACAATTGAATTCTTGGGATAGATCCACCTTTAAAGCATATTCCATTCATTTTTTAACATAATTTAGGTCGGGTCTGTTCTACATATTATTCTCATTATTATGATAGTTTTATTTTATGTTTGATCATTATTGTTATTATTGTTTCTTAAAAAAATAGTTTTGATGTGTATTTGGGATCAGTGTCTTGTTGATGTCAGGATCTGTCACCTTTTGGACTCTGTGGTGGCCTTGTGTTATGTTGAATGTTTGGTTGTGTTTTCTCTCCTCCCTCATTCATAGCTCCTTTAGTTATTGTTTTTCTTATGACTTAGTATGGGTTTCTTTGTTGTCATTGTTGCCATTATTATTATTATGATTATTATTGTTCTCTGTTTTCCTTTGGGTCCTTTAGTTTAGTTCCCCATCTGGTATCTCTGTGTTTTTATTTGTGGTTAGGTAATTGTTCTCCCCCCTTGCACTCTTCTGCTTATTAGTTTCTTTTTCTGTTACTCTTCAGTTATACTGTATTCGGTCTTTGTTTCTTAGTCCTCCCAGTCTGGTTCTCTTTATCTTAATTCTCCAGTCCCTCCTTTATAGGTTAGCGTTTGTTGTTTATTTTTATTCTTGTCCTCGCTTTCTCTGCCTCATTCACAGTTTGTTCTTTCAGTATTGGTTTATAGTTTCTTTTTAGGTCTGCTCACTATCTTGTCATTAGTCCTTTTCCTCATTTAGTTCTATTAGGTTCACCTGCTCCCTCTGTCTCCCTGCATCCATGTCACACCTGTTCCCTGTTTCTTTGATTATCTGCCCTTTGTTCCCCTCTCATGTTTCTCTGTATATTAGTTGGTCTGTGCTCTTTGTTCCCTGCTGGTTCCTTGTGTGTGTTCGTCACTCCTCGTTCCCTTCCATGTCTATGCTTTGTTTATGCTTCGCTTTTTGGGAAACTTTTCTACGTTTTTGCCACCAGAACCTGCAGTGTCTGTGTAAGTTTTTGGATCCTGACTCTGGTTCGTACCTGCAGTGTTTGCTACGTTCTTGATCTCTGTAAATAAACTGGAGAATTATTAAGATGTTCCTGCCGAGCTCTTGTCTGCGCTTCGGTCCACCCCAAAACCTCACTTTGACAGTTGAAGCACTCAAGTGTTTTCAAATTGTAATATTAGAACTGCTAATTTAATTTGCATCGGTCCTGTTCCTTTATTATTTCACTTACGGCATGCAATGCCCCAGTACATAATGCTTTGTTAATCCAGGGGAATAACAAATACAACCAAGTAAACAATGCAACTATGTTAAAGAACATAAACAGGGAGGAACAGATCTACAAGGCAATACAAACTAAAACATCTAACACAGGAATCCAAGAATCTAAACACAAGAATGAATGATTAATCTAATCAACAATGAAATGGACAGAGATAATAGCAGCTGAAGAACATGGCAGTGCAGAGAAAACAGATAGAACTCAAACCCCAAACACAGCCAAATTTTGACACAAATGTTATGTTTTTATTTGGAATTTAAGCTTTGTGTCATGTTTTTATTGTTTAATGTAACGAAAAGCCCAATTAGGGATAGACATTGCAAATTACCTTTGGCTAATGTTAAAGTGTAAGGTACACTGCCTGGCCAAACAAAAGTTGCCACCCAAATTAAAAAAAAGGTCACACACTCTAATATTTCGTTGGACCGCCTTTAGCTTTGATTACGGCACACATTCGCTTTGGCATTGTTTCGAATAACTTCTGCAATGTCACAAGATTTATTTCCACCCAGTGTTGCATTAATTTTTTGCCAAGATCTTGCATTGATGATGGTAGAGTCTGATCGCTGTGCAAAGCCTTCCCCAGCACATCCCATAGATTCTAAATGGGGTTAAGGTCTGGACTCTGTGGTGGCCAATCTATGTGTGAGAATGATGTCTCATGCTCCCTGAACCACCCTTTCACAACTCGAATCCTGGCATTGTCATCTTGGAATATGCCTGTGCCATCAGGGAAGAAAAAATCCATTGATAGAATAACCTGGTCATTCAGTATATTCAGGTAGTCAGCTGACCTCATTCTTTGAGCACATACTGTTGCTGAACCCAGACCAACTGCAGCAACCCCAGATCATAACACTCCCCCCACAGGCTTGTAAAGTAGGCACTAGGCATGATGGGTGCATCACTTCACCTGCCTCTCTTCTTACCCTGATGCGCCCATCACTCTGGAACAGGGTAAATCTGGACTCATCAGACCATATAACCTTCAATTGCTCCAGAGTCCAATCTTTATGCTCCCTAGCAAATTGAAGCCTTTTTTCCGGTTAGCCTCACTGTTTGGTGGTTTTCTTAAGGCTACACAGCTGTTCAGTCCCAATCCCTTGAGTTCCCTTTGCATTGTGCGTGTGGAAATGTTCTTACTTTCACTATTAAACATAACCCTGGAGTTCTACTGTTGTTTTTCTTCGATTTGATTTCACCAAACGTTTAAGTGATCGCCGATCATAATCATTCAGGATTTTTTCATATCTTTTCCACGACCACGGGATGTGTCTTTCAACATGGTTGTTTAAGAAATGAGAAGCAACTTATTGCACCAGTTGGGGTTAAATAACCTGTTGCCAGCTGAAACATAATCGCCCATGTAGTAATTATCCAATGGGAGGCCCGTACCTACTTGCTTAGTTAAATCCAGGTGGCGACTTTTTTTTTTGCCAGGCATTGTATTTGTTAATACTTCTCACAATTTAAATCAGTAAACAGCCATTCACAGTGCAAGATCAGATAAAATATTATTTTAATAAAATAATATTTTAAATAATGATCTGCTGAAATAAAACCAATCTTCTGGATGACTAATTCTTTCTGGGTGAATATTATTTGGCAGCAAGCACGTGTCCTTACCTGTTAGCAGTTGAAGCTAACAAAGGAGGCTGATAGCTTAGCACCAGAAATCAAACACACACCTTTAAAAATACCGTCAATAAAAGGGTTAAAATGCATAAGCGCGGACAGCGCGTTATGATCAATCTTCTATTTAAAATCCCCCTTCAAGTAAAGTTTGTCTTAACTTTAAAAACATACAAACAAAGAACACAAAACTGAACATGTATGCTGCAGATAAGTCTGCTAGATAGCTGAGTTCAACCCAAACAAAACCAAACTTCATAAAATGAAAAACATTTAGATCATTTCAATCTAAATCCTTCTCTATTATTCTGCCCAAACCTAACCTCTTATGAACGTGTTGAGGAGTTGTCCGGGCAACGATGAAGTTTGAAGAAACGTCCACAGTCAACAAACGGTTAGCTTTCAGCTAACCTCCGTAGCTGTGGGGGGGTTGAAGGTGCGACCGCTTTGTGAACAAAGGGTTAGCTTCCAGCTAACCTCCGGAGCAGTGGCTGGAAGACGGCTCGTTCTGTCCGCTGACCAACTGCACGTTACCGTAACCACGATGATGCAGGGCCGTTGTCCTTCCTTCAGACTCGGATTTGTAGAGACCGCGTCTCTGTAGGGAACTCTGAAACACAGTTTGCTTCTGCAGGCCTCAGAGAGAAAGTAAAGCAATGCTTGTACCTTAATCTCCCTTTTATGAATAAATACCGGATTCTTTCAACAGTAATTCATCAGTACTTAACTTGTGCATATGATCGCGTGATCTTATTGTCAGGTTCAAACAACCTAAAATACTTATAACATCACAAAAAGAAGAGAAAGACAAAGAATTAGTTTCTTACTCGCTGCGAGGAGAACGGTCGGAGATGTGCTTCAGTTACAAATCTCCTACCGCTCTGAAAACACATCTGTCCGACCCTCTTTTATTATCTTTAGGGTGGTCCCTAGTTACAATATACGTTGCTGCTCTGAAGGGTGGGATAAACAGCTGCAACGTAAACAGGTCATGAACACCATTATCTTGTAACAACACACTTCCACAGTCTCCACCATCTTAAGATTTGTGTGTCATTTGTTCAGCACAATCAGCCACCATCTTCATGACATCCTCAACTGTGACTGCTTCCTTCCCGGCTCCACCTTTGATCCTTGCCTGCAAACAACTCATCACATCCTTACTCACACATACATGAAAGGTTATAAAGATCAAATAGTAAAGTTAATAAAAAAGGGAAAATATAAGATAAGTTACAATTACAGTTATACAATTATTCCAACATTTCCTCCCCGTTTATCTTATATTTGCTCATATTGTCATATCACTTAAACAGCCACTTCTTTTGGATTTTTAACTGTAAGATAATTTTTCATGAGCACAAATATAATTACACTCAGAGGCACTTACTGACATTTTAACCACAGAATTATATAGAGATGGATCTGGGTACAGGTCAGAAAAGTGGTCAGTCGGATCTTCATCATCTTCATCATCCTGATGTTTAAGTAACAGATAGAGCTGGGTAACTCTGTCTTCCAGGAGAAATAGCTGTGGTGATGAGACGGTTAAGAAGAGAACGAAGACAGGGAATACAACAACATCCACACAATGTCAAAATTGCAGCAAACACTGCAAAGGAAATTATTACTGATGATACTAAAACTTTATACTTCCCAAACACATCCAGCCAGGAGTCCCACATCGAGGTGTCTACTCCAGAATGCTCTTTCATTTTGCCATTTAAAGATCTCAAACCTTCTATGCAATTCTCCCTGTTACCCCCAATTCCTAAGTTATGCCAGAAGTAGGTTAATGCAATTTATTTTGAAAGTCCGTACCGCATTTCCTGTTGTAACTCATGGCTGTGGGTCCCAACATTCTTTTGGATGATCTGGTTAGTAACCTGCTCACCTCTGACGCCGGTGCAGCTGGAGATGACCCAACCACACGTTTAAGAATTGATGATGTGTCAACCAGTCGGTCTGGTTGTCTTGCCTCTCTTCAGCCGGATCCTGTCAATTCAGGCTTGCGTACAGCCACTCCAAAATTACAGACATTCTCTTGCAGAAAACACATGCAACCAACAAAATCCATACACAGTCCCTTTTGCCTCTGGACAGTGACTTGTGGGCTCATGAAGGTTCTGCCGGAGGCGCCACTTCTGCCACACCTGCAAAAACAACTACAGCGAGTGAAAGTGGTAAGAGGAGTCCCTCTTCCAGTGTGGGAGACCAGATTTTGAGGCTAAGTGATGTTGCAGCTTTGTTTCCACGCAGGTAGTTTAGGCTTCATGGTGGACAGATCTCTGATTTTGGTTCTGATGTGTCATAAAGTAACCTGTGTAAACAAATAGATGAAGGGTTACAGGAAGGTTTTACTGAAACAGGAGTAATTCGCACAATCCTCAAGATAATGAAGCCAGGTACATTCAAAGAAATGTTGTCTAATAAATGTGACTTAAACATTGATGAGCTTAAGAGGTTCCTACGCTCTCATATCAGAGATAAAAATAGTACTGAGCTTTTCCAAGATTTAAGTAATGCAAAGCAACAAGAGAAAGAGTGCCCAGCAATTTCTGTACAGAATAATGGGACTTAAACAGCGTGTCCTTTTTGAGTCAGAGCAACCTGGTGCAGATTTTAGCTATGATAAGAAACTTGTACAGGGTACATTTCTGCACACACTGTACCAAGAGTTGAATGAAAAAAAACTGTTATGTCAGACATGATCTTAAACCTTTCCTTGGTGACTTGCAGATTAGTGATGATTTTCTCTTAGAACACATCACAAAGTCTACAAGTGAGGAGGCAGAGAGACTGAGACATTTTGGGTCAGTATCAAAGACTCGACCTGTAACTGTAGGTGCAGCTCAGCTTGACAATACTGACACAAAACAAGATAAAGTTGACACTGAGTTGCAGGCTAACCGTGTTGCAGTTAAAGAATTGACTGCACAGGTGTCTCCTCTGACCAGACAGTTGTCCCAGGTAGTAAAGACTACTGACAAAGCAGTGTCTGACTATCCCTCTCTTCCCAAGCCTCCAGCAGCTCCAGCTGAAACCCAAGGCAGATGCAGTAACTGTGTAGAGCAGGGTCAGGCTAATTGCCCTCACTGCTTCAAATGTGGCCAAGATGGCCATCGTGCTGTTGGCTGTCTGCAAAGAAAGATGTCGGGAAACTTGGAAAGGTCACTGAAGAGGGGCGACCAGTGACCAGGGTAACAGAGGAGGCCCCAAAAGCTTTACACAACTCTAAAAGCAGCCGTCATGTCACATCTCATGAAACCAGTCAACCCCAACAAAGAAAACATCTTGTACAGCTCATTGGTAAAAGATGTATGGTGTCGTGTGCCGTCAATGGGGTTCCCCTTGAAATGCTGCTCGATTCAGGGGCCCAAGTGACTATGATAGGGAAGGAATGGATAGAAAAGGCCCTGCCTGGTGTTCAAATTCAACCTCTCGAGCCCCTCATTTCTAACCAGCACTTAGAAATTGTAGCAGCAAATGGCATCAATGTTCCATTTGATGGCTGGGCGGATGTTGAACTACAGCTCCGTAGTGTGAACCATGGCCATGTTACCATACAGGTACCAGTATTAATTAGCCAGAACTACCTTAACTGTCCTCTTATAGGCAGTAATGTAATCGCAGAGATTATTAAAACCAACACAGAAGAAAGAAATGGAGCTGATATCACTGCATTACTTAAAGAGACTTTAAGTGTTACCAGCAGTGCAGTAGAGGCTTTGGTTTCTGCCCTCCAGATTTCAACCTTTGATGAGGGTGCCCATTACAGTATGAGGACTGGCAACAAAAGTGTGATCATCCCAGCAGGACAGATTTGTGAAGTAGAGTGCGGAGTTAGGGAATGGCCGAGAGGTGGTTCAGTGTTATTCCAGCTCAGCGTTGAGAATAATTTCCCTGAAGGTCTAGAGCTTTTCCCAGCTCTAGTTGAGGTCCCCAGGGGGTTAATAGCTGCCAATAAAATCCCATTTCAGAACCCCACTAAACACACCATTTACCTTGGCAAAAGAACTGTTCTAGGAACTTTGCAGGAGGTCACAGAGGTGACTCCAATTCAGTATGACCAGAATGATTCACAGCCAACCCCTCGTTCTCCTGTAACCTCATGCACAGCACAGTTAATATCAGAAAGGAGTAAGACGAAAGATGAGGCATGTCTGAGATGGCATCCTCCTGTTGATTTGTCTCATTTGGAGGAGAATGAACCAAAAGTATTCAGGGATATGTTGTATGAAGAGTCTGAAGTCTTTGCTAAGCATGACTTTGACATTGGCTGCATCCAAAATTTGCAATTGAAAATTAATCTTAAAGACGAGACACCTGTCCAGATGTCCTACAATGCAATTCTAAAGCCCCTGTATAAGGAGGTGAAAGAATATGTACAAAATCTCCTTGACCATGATTGGATTAGGAAATCCACTTCACCATATCCATCCCCTGTCGTCTGTGTCAGAAAGAAAGATCAGAGATTATGACTGTGTATTGACTTTAGAGGACTGAACCGCATAACTATTGCTGACTGGCACCATCTTCCACGTATCCAAGATTTGTTGGACAACTTGGGGGGCTACTCGTGGTTTTCACTACTTGACCAAGGCAGTGCATACCATCAAGGGTTTGTTGAGGTGAGTTCAAGACACATGACTGCATTCAGCACACCCTGGGGCTTGTATGAGTGGGTCAGCCTTCTATTTGGCCTTACTAAAGCCCCAGCTGCATTTCAAAGGTGCATGGAAGGGGTCCTTGATGGTTTGAGGGATGAGTGCTGCAAGATCTTGAAGCAGTGAAGCAGCTTAAAGACAGACAACCAAAAAATGTGGGAGAAGTCAGGGTCCTGCTAGGATTCCTAGGCTATTACTGCACTTTCATTCAGGACTTTTCCAGGATAGTTAGACCATTGTTCAAACTCGTAGAAAGTTCCAGAGAGTGTAATCAAAAACCTGACTCAGCTAAATCTAAAACCCAGCCGAAGTACAAGAACGGTGGCCAGTTACCATCCAAAACCCCAGTCAAGTGGACAGCAACACACAGCAATGTAGTGTCCCATCTTGTTAATGTTCTAACAAGTCCCCCCATATTGGCCTACCCAGATTTAATCTGCCCTTTGTTCTCCACACTGATGCATCAAATGAAGGTCTGGGAGCAGTACTTTATCAGCAACAGGAAAACAAACTGTGTTATTGCATATGGCTCCAGGACACTCACCCGTGCTGAGAAGAATTATCATCTTCATTCTGGCAAGCTGGAATTTCTTGCTTTGAATTGGGCTATCTGTGATACATTTAGGGATTATCTCTACTATGCAACCACCTGTACTGTGTACACTGATAATAATCCCCTCACTTATATTCTGAGCACGGCAAAGTTAAATGCCACTGGACATCGCTGGGTGGGGGAGTTAGCTGACTTTCATTTCACCATGAAGTATAGACCCGGAAAAACTAATGCTGATGCTGACACCCTCTCATGTTACCCAGTTCCTCTCAAAGATCATCTAAGTGAATATACGGAAGTCATGCCCCCAGAAGTGGTCTCTGGAATCTGGCAGGGAGACAAAGCTATGAGAGACGGAGATGTACCATGGGTGGCTGCATTAAATTTACACATGAGTGATGACGACAGTAACATTAAAGGCACCCCAGTTATTACCCCAGAAAACATCAGTGCGGCGCAGAGGGATGATGCTGTCATCTGTGTGGTGATAAATCTCAAAATGAAGGGATGGAAGCCTAACAGTAAAGATAAGAGTCAGATGGATCGAGAGACACACAGGCTCATAAATGAATGGAAAAGACTGACATTGGACAGGGGAGTATTGTACAGACAGACAGGACACAGAAAGCAGGTAGTTTTACCTAGTAAACTGAAACAAACTGTGTTAAAAACGCTGCACGATGATATGGGGCATGTTGGAGCTGACAAAGTCATCCAGCTTGCCAGAGAGAGGTTTTATTGGCCCTTTATGCAAGATGACATTGAAAATTATGTCATTCGCCAGTGCACTTGTGTCAAGCAGAAACAACCAAACAAACATCAGAAAGCACCAATGGGATCAATAACAACTAGTGTCCCTTTTGAGCTCCTTTCTGTGGATTATCTGCACCTTGAACCAAGAAAAGGTGGTTATGAGTACATTTTGGTCCTGGTCGATCATTTTACTCGCTTTGCACAAGCCTACGCAACTAAGAATAAATCAGGTAAAACTGCAGCTGAGAAGATTTTTTATGATTTCATTCCATGCTTTGGCTACCCTGAAAAGTTACATCATGATCAGGGAAAAGAGTTTGAGAACAATCTGTTCCACCGACTCCAACAGTTAGCAGGAATAACCCATTCTCGAACAACCCCCTATTATCCACAGGGAAACCCAGTTGAACGCTTAAACCGAACTCTTCTTCAGATGCTCCGCATCCTGCATGAGAAAAAGAAATCTGACTGGAAAGACTACCTACCACATAGTTCATGCATACAATTGTACCAGACATGATGCTACAGGTAACTCCCCGTTCTTTCTTCTCTATGGCTGAGATCCCTGTTTGCCAATTGATTTGTTGTTTGATTTAAAATCTGAAGAGAAGCAACACTCCAGATCTGAGTATGCAAAAAATGGGTTTTGCGGATGCAGGAAGCATATAAAATTACCTCAGAGAATAGTGCAAAATCTTCTGCAAAGGGAAACAATATTATGATCGACATATTAAAGGCCTTGCACTACAACCAGGAGATCGGGTTCTTGTAAGAAATTTGAGAGGTGGTCCAGACCAACTCCGTGCTTATTGGGAGAAAAAGATTCATCGAGTTGTTGAGAGGATTGGTGATGGGCCTATCTACCGTGTGCAACCAGAAACTGGAATCAAAGTCATTCGTGTTTTGCATCAGAATCTACTGCTACCTGTTAATGATTTGCCCTTGGAACAAGATGAACAGACTAAACCATCAAAACAAACAAAAAAACAAAGCGAATGTCAGGATCATGACAATCTGACGGTTGAACAGAACTCTGACAACTCGGATGAGGAAGAGGAGTACCGCTATGTCCTCAGAACTATCCCTGTTTATGAAAGGAGAAAAGTAAGACACCTTGTCCCTCACCCAAATGTCCACAGTGACCTCAGAGCGACAGCTTCGGAGTTTCAGCCTGCGAGACATTTAACACAGAATGTTGAAATGCAACAGCAAAGTTCAAATCAGACAGTGGTTGTCCCAGAACCTGTAACTCCAGTGGCACTCCTAACTGAAGAACTGTATGGAGACCCATCAGTGGAAAATGAGGTGGAAAAAGGAGGATTGGAAGAGGTAGGGGATAACACCGAACCTGACATGCACACACCAGGGGAAGAAGTGGCACCAGTAAGGAGGTCAGCCAGAGGGGTAAAACCTCGAGAGCTCTTCACATATGACCGCTTGGGTCAACCATCCTATCACAAATGGGTCCATGAAAAAACAAAACAAAACAAAAAACAAACTTTGTTGAAATAATACCCCCCTATATTTGGTTATATTGTGTACATGCAAATTTTATACGTCCAGTAGAGGGCACTCTCGTGCCACTGTGGATCGAATAAAGTTTCCAGTTCTGGGCATGCGCAGCTCAGAATAAACGATCTCTGGCCTGGACAACAGATAATCGCTGTCTCCTCTCTGATTCACAGGTACGATAAAAGGCAACTTTCATAAATCCAAAAATGGATCTCAATGTAATAAAAATATGTTGAGATTATTACTGCAGTATTTTAAGTGACTGATGATACGTGTAATATCAACAGTTTTATAGTTAGCTTTACCCAGTGTTCGGGAAGATGGCATGTTTTCTGTTAGAGCCCAAACTGATTTTTGGATGTATCTAATTGACATAATCAGTTACCGCTGTTGTGTCTGGATTTAAACATTGTTAAAATGTTAATCTGTCAGTATTTTTTTGTGTGAGGACTTTTTATGTGTGTGTGGCAAGCTCCATAACGTTCATAATCACCAATTGTGATTAGATGCAATGCTTCTGTCCGTTTTGTTATTTTAATTTAAGATCCGATTCTCTTTTAGTATTAGCTGCACAGTGCTCTTCAGCCTGTGTGGCGCTTGCTGCTGGCCCAGGTTCCCCTAGTTCTGGTGCCGGTAACATTTGCAGCCACCCCCAGACACATAAAGAGTCAAATTTTTTTAAAGATGTTGTTTGTAAACTCTATGAAGTGTATTTAATGATAATTATACTGAAGCCATACAGGCAATGTCCAAACATGGCATGGAACAGGTAGTAACCAGGGTAGCAAGTAGTTCAATCCAGCGGTGAGAAATGAAAACCACAGGGTTTAAATACTGATGTAGAGGGAAGAATGGACCAATGAACTAGAGAGCTAATCAGTAGAAATCAGGAGCAGCTGGTGAGAGAGAGAATGCAGTCAAATAAAGGAGGGAGGCTAACTAACACAAATGAGCAGATAATCTAAACAGAACTCAAAATGTACAGGAATCTAAGAATAAGTGAACAAATTGATAAGCTAAAGATGAATATCTAAACACAAGTCAAGTCACCAGTCACAAACCTGGTCTAACACGAATTAACTAAAAATACAGCAACTGAAGAATCTAAACAGGGAAGTGCAGAGAAACCAACAAGAAACTTAAACTCAATACCTAACACAGGATAATCATGACAAATAGTATTTAAAATCCCCAAGGGTTAATTTAACCTTAATTCATTTAAACAGAAAATTGTGTCATTAAATCTGGAACCAAATGTGAGATATGCAACATTTCTCTTACGGGTTATTGCAGCTAGGTGTTTACACGGTTTTATTCACACTTTACACAAACACCAGTTTATGAGCCATTCATTCAGCCTGTAAATTTTATTACGTTGTATTTTACAGTTGCTAAAGATGTCATTTTTACAACTTTACTGCAGTTGGTGAGTATAAACACTTTTGGAATCAGTCATATCATTAATAAATTATACATTAAAAGACTGCTGGGAAATAGTTGATGGTTTCACTAATATATAGTGACAGTTTCACATTCTCATTCTGAAAGATAATGATGTTGAAATTATGGACATTCGTAGCAGCTTATGATGGGACCAGTTGGTTGACAGATACACTTTGGAGTGACTTTGTAACCCTGGGGATAGGCTTTGGAACAGATGGTTGCCTCAGTGGGCCAAGTTGAATGTCATTTAACGGTAAATGATCTTCCCAGCATGGGGCCTAAATGCTATAGCTGTCGTTGTAAAGAAACAAGAACAGAAGAAAGGCCAAGTTGTAACTTACTGTAAGAAAGGAGAATTGATCTTTTGCTTCGAACTTGAAGGAGAGCATCTGCTGCTGAGCAGATTAGGTTGTAGATGATCTATTCCCAGGGTGATCCCAGCAAGATGAAACTCTCAGATGTGTCCACAACGATGGAGCGGATGTCCTGGGAAAGAGTGCAGCCAGGCTTCTTCTCAGGTCAGTTTTCATTTGCTGAGTTTAATGTTTTTTTGTTTTTCATGAGTCAGACATTTGATCAAGATAAACCAGCTGTACTTCCATCCTTGAATGCGCAAATAATCTTTATGCGTAAGGCACTCAGACATCTCCCTTAGATCTGGATCCCTTTTTTTTAAAATCATTATTATGCGTGAAGACCTGTTCGCAGTCAATGTTTTGTGTCATGAGGCCACAGGACAAGCTCACCAACACCTGGGGGGACACAGAGTTCAGCACTCAGAGAGCCTTTTAAAGAGCAGAAGGCCGGACCCTCACCCTCACTGGCCTTTGGAGATATAATGGGAGGTAATCAGTGGGAACATGCATTTGCATGTGAGCTGTCTGGAGGTGGACCATGAAAACATGTGCTTCTACAGAGGCAGAGGGCAGGCGCATGTCCAGCATGTTGATTTTGGAGAAGAATTGTTTTTTGAGGAGAAAAGAAAAAAAAGGCGGATTCAGAGGTGGAGTTGATGAATGTGTTGATGGTGGCATTTTGATAGGGGTAATTTGGTCCTGACAGGGCCCAGACTCTCTCATGAATCATAATGTGTCAGGCAGGCGCTGGAGATTGAGGGTCGCTCATTGTGGCTCTGACACCCGTGTGAGGGGCCGAGGCTGCTGGGGGTCAAGTGTGACACCTCATTTGGACAATGTTGATTTAGTGTGGCCGTGGCGCAACAGACCTCCTCCCATGGGGTAAGGAGAGGCTTTCTTAGTGAGGGGGGTGGGGATTGCCCTGCACTGGGTGGAGAACAAGGGGGCTACTGCTCTTCATCTGCAAGGCAGTCATGTGACAGCTTGCAAATCATGCATCTATGATCCAAACACAGTGCCACCCTACCCACCAGTCACCCAACAATAACCGTTTTGTAGTTTTTAACCTAGCATTTCATAAATCTCAAAGGAGCCATGAGTAACTCTTCAAGGGATGAAAAATATGTGTTTGTAAAGTATTTGTGTTTTCTTTAAAGGAGCCCTTATTCGGTCAGTCCTCCCCCTCAATGACCCCACTGCCCTGACAGAATAATTCTGACCTTTCACCTTTGATCTTTCAATTTAAAATTGTTTTCCATAATGTCAAGATTGCTCCTGACAAGCTGCAATTGGTCTCGACACCTGAAAGCAAACTGCTCTTTGCTAATTTAAAACTAAGATTTTTGCGGTTTAAAAGCATTAAGTTGTTTATCCTCCTCCTGCCCTGCATGGTTTCAATTTATGCACATGTCTCATATGGTAACAAAACTTAAAAAAGGTTGTTCAGGATTTATTTTGCTACCTAAATCTAATATATATTGCTTTATTTCAACATTTTGCTCGTTCTTTGTGTGTTGTAAAGTTGTTTGTGGGTGTTACATTGTAGGTGGTAGAAAGATTTCAATCCAGTACATTTTCCTAGTTTCTCTCAAATGTATGCAAATTAAGCCTCCATATTATTATGTATATTTTTTTACTTTTATCTTAATGACAAACACTAAGCTGAACTGTCATCAGACAGAGCTAAAACTACTACAGGTGTTGGTTTGAGTCAAAAGGATTTTTTATTGTTTCACCAGGATGTACCAGAGTAAAAATACCCACCAGTTTCAGTTTGCTTCATGCCAATTTAAACCAAAACTGTATAAATGCTGATTGATAGACTGGAAATGTGGGTGGAACTGTCTGGTACTGTGCTAGATTGTGTTTGATCTTATTTGGCAGACAAGGACTACTTTGTGTCACCGGGCAATATTAAATCAGAGCGAACAAAAGTTCCTCAGATGGGGTTCCTCAAGGCTACATTCTTAGACCACTTTTATTCAACATATATTTGCTCACCCTAGGTGGTATTATGAAAACACATGATCCTTCTTACTACAGTCCTTAACAATAGTATAACTTTCCAAACATATGCTTTTGACACTTAACTTCATTTCTGAGTCACCATATGACATTTATTTTTGTCCCAGAAATGTAAGGTTATAGACCCAGACCCATGTATCATTTAGACAAAGACTACTAACTCAGCTTACTAATATATTTAAAACATTACCAGAATAAAATGTGTCCCGTCAAAATAGGACAAAAAACAATGTATGCTTTTTCCTGATAGTAAAAACATTAAAATAACATATTTACTGATCTCTGTACAAAATTAATCAAACACCTGCTACACCTTCCGCTCATCCAAAATGCTGGTGCCAGAGTCCTAATGAACACCAGGACAATTCATTACATTGCACCAGTCCTTAAACCCCTGTACTGGCTCCCTGTTTGCAAAAGGATTGCTTTAACCACCTTTTTACAGGGAGGCAGGATGCTCTTCAGCTCCGGATCCAAATCACAAAAAACAGAAATGTGCATAAACTGTTGGATTCTTTAAAATAGGACCAAAAAAGGTTTTTGATGCACCTTTTCCCATAAAGGACAAAGATTAATTTTGATACAAATTAATCTGTTAATTTTTATTTTCTCTTATTTGTTCTAAATGTGCATTTTAACATTTATTTAACTTAATCTAATGCTGAAGTTCCAGCTCTTTCAATACATTTCTTTTCTTATATGAAATTTATTTACCTCTGTTCGTTTTTTGTCCTGCAAAGCACATGTGTATGATGCCGCCTTGCCTTTGCATTGATTTTAAAACTTGTTTGTATTTCTTTTTAAAATAAATGTTCAGAGACTGTATGTGTAGCTTTCTTTGTAGGTTCTAAATAATTAGAACTAAATGTATTGGTTGTGATGACAAAAAGCATTTTAAAACAACATCCGTGAGCGAGCAGAGGTAAGATTAACCAAATATGGAAAGCTGAAGAGAAATCTTAACATGAGCCTGTGGTTGTACTGCCCCCATCTGGCCATATTGTAAAACTGCATTTGAACTTCTGTTTGCCCTTACGTTCACATTTGAAAATGTCGCTTTCCTGCCACTGTATTCAGTTTTCAATTCAGTTTATTTATATAGTGCCAATTCACAACACATGTTGTCTCAAGGCACTTCACAAAGGGTCTGGAATGGTGTAGGGTTGTTGGGGAGGATAGATTAAACTAGTTAGTTTGGCCATTTTAGAATGGGCTATGTGTAGGGGTTCTAAGTAAAATAATAAACTGATTGTCCATCTAGAGCCCACTGGTGGCCATTGTTATTCAAAAAACCACAAGGATTGAGGGTACCCGTCTCTGTCAGACTGATTATAACCACTGGAAAAGAGAAGGGGTCGCACAGGTAGCAGAAATGGAGGGTGTGTTTGCACCTCAACCATAACTGAGCCGGTTTAGGCTAAACCTGACTCCTCCTTACTCCATCCAACAGGGAGGGAGGAAGGCAGAGGTAAAAATAAGTCATGTACATACATTCCAATTAATCCTAACAATTGAACAGTGCAGTCAGATTCAGTTATTTATTCAAATTGGATAAAAAGTTTTTCTGTCTAAGGAAACCCAGTAGATTGCATCCAGTCAGAGACTTGCAGCATTCCCTCCTCCTGGATGAGCATGTAGAGACAGTGGACAGTCACTGGCGTTGACTTTGCAGCAATCCCTCATACTGGGCATGCATGTAGCGACAGTGGAGAGGAAAAACTCCCTTTTAACAGGAAGAAACCTCCAGCAGAACCAGGTTCAGTGTGAGCGGCCATCTGCCACGACCGACTGGGGGTTTGAGAGAACAGAGCAGAGACACAAAAAGAACACAGAAGTACTGATCCAGGAGTACTTTCTATGGGAAAGAAAAGTAAATGTTAATGGATGTAGCTCCTTTAGTCGTTTTGTCTAGAAAGAAAGAACAGATTAACTTTGAGCCAGTTTTCAAGGATAGAGTCTGAAAGAGAGCACATAGAGTTAGTCACAGTAAAAGCTTAGTCTGTAGCTATATCTAAGAGACAGAAAGGGTTAAACACTCAAAGACAGGGTTATGTGGATCATCGATAGAGGGTGAGCATTTAGTTGTTGCCAGCAGAAGCTTGGACGATGCCCCACTGTATGTACATTATGTGAAATAAACTGTCAAATGCATTTGGAGAACAACACGTACATGATTTAAAAATGTATACTTGAACTGCATGATGTGCAAAACATTCAAAATTGCAGTAAAATAAGACATGAAAGCTGAGCATGGAAGTGGATTTTACCTTTCCAGTCCTCTCTCTGGATTTCCATCAGAGCTTTAATTATACCATACAGCCAAACAGTGCTGCATCTCAATGGGAGAGAGTGCATTGAGAAAATGAACATCTGTCTCCAACTGCTTGGATTTGATTACACACGGCTCAGAGACATCAACCAAATGTTGTAGCTTGTCACTACGCAGTTTTCCCACAGAAAGGACATTAAGGGAAACTCCTTTCATGCATTGCTAAATTTAAAACAATGGAACACAATGAACTAAATTACAATATCACTGAATGCATGAATAATAAATTAGTCTTAATTTACTGCTTGTTTACCATTTAGAAAGCAAGGGTGAGAAGTATTTTTTACAGTTTTGGAGCGTGTTATTTATGGAAAGAATCATGCGTAAAACATTGAAAGTTAAAACAGTATTGACAATAAGCATGACCTTTTCCTTTTCTATAGTTTTCACACACCCACACACACACATGTACACTCACACACACACACACACACACATATGTACACTCACACACACACACACACACACACACACACACATGCTCATACAAAATGTGCAGAGGACCATCTGTCTTCTCTGATGATGCAGATCTAAGAATACAATGCAACGGTTTAGTGACATTTCATCTATTTTCTTCTGAACGTTTCACACAACCAATTTGGATTTCTGCATCTAATTTCAACTCTGTTGCCTGTAAAAAAAACACTTCATAAGTTGTGGAAAATTATATTTGTCACCCATTTGCTGATGCATCCCTTTTTTTTGCAGAGAATGAATGATTTATGATGCTAGTATAGCTGATGTCACAGTCCACTTTTGTTGCCTTTTGAGATTTTACTCATTAGTCTGAATAAAAACTGTCACTAATTCAAGCTGTTCTCAAATGGCTTTTTGAATAGAAAGAGAGGGAGAGAGCGCGAGCGAGAGAGAGAGCAATAGAGAAGAAGAAGAGAGGCCTGAGAGATTAACTCCAGTGAGCTCACTCTGAGAGGCCCAGGAACGGCTGAATATTGTTCTAGTGGTGGGGAGCCGTGGCTGTGGGGAGCTTGGTGGTGGTGATGGTGGTGGTGGTGGTGGGGAAGGAAAAAAAAAATCCCTATGCAACCAGAGAAATGAACTTGATGCTCTCAAGGGGGCGGGGGGAGGATCACAATTCCTTGCTCCTGACAATCAAAATTAGATTGGCCAGCACTGTGTCAACACTTGCTTCAGTTAAGGCATGACAGGAGAGGGAGGGAGGACGCCCTCCGTGGGTGTTTGAGAGTTTGCCATGTGAACTATGGAGACCCCACAGCGCCTTTCACTGACTGCTCAAGTCGCTCAAAGAAAGGCACAAGCACTTTTCATTGGCTGGCACTGTGGCCGATGGCATCTCTTTCCCCGAGTTTTACATGTTGGCCGCATCATTTTAAAAATATATTTATTACTATTTTTGAACATAGCATCCACAGTACTTGGGACTGAGGTCCATTCTGTAAGTAATATTCATGAAGGCATCTTTATATCAGTATAATAATAATAATCTGATCTATGTCAAAATAACTTAAAAGAAAATATTTATGAGGCTGCATAATTTTTTTAGTACTTTCATAAGTTCTAAATAAATAAAGAAAATCCAGAAAATAAAGAGTTTATGCCTAAATGCAAGAATGAAAGAAATTTCTCATTTTATCTCCGTTTGAAACAAAGAACTTCCATCTGATGTCATTTTCCTGCACATCAAGGCAAAGGGAAGTTAAGACGGAGCTGATCCAAGGTTGTGTTTTTTGGATGTTTGATCAGTGACCTGGATTATTTTGGTGTATCCAGCGTTACCATATTAGAGACAGAGGGAGTGCAGCTGTGTCCTCATATGACCTTCCTGTTTTTTTGACCACCCCCCCCCCCCTCTCAAAAAAATAAAAAGACATCTCAAGAAAGCAGCCAACAACTCTGTTAGCGTTTTTCATTGTAGAAGCAAAGCATTCTCGTGTTATTTTTTACATTGATTTTTTTATTATTTCATAATGTGTCATTTCTTTTGTTTAGATGTTTTCCCCACCGTCAGGATTGCCTGACAAAGGCATGAAAATGTTTCTTTAGTTAGGTTTACATGCTGTGAGAAAAGTTGAAGACTTTTTCCAAATGTGAGGCAGATTTAGGATTATTACAAGAAGCAGTGTTGGACAAAAGGTTTTGTCTCTGTCCTTCAAATTCCTGTCGTTACTAAAAGAGAGATGTTGGACTGACTTTCAAGTCTTAGCACACTGCTGTGAGGAGTGTTGAAAATAAGTGCACGTAATTTGCAAACTGCTGTGCATCAGTAAAGGAGGGGCTTGTGTTTTACATGTTTTTAGTCATCATAAGGGTTCTTGAAAAGATTTGTCAGCTCACAAACTCCTGCTTCGGAGAGAGTTTTGTTTGTCCCTCTTTTTAACACTGTTGATACTTGACATTTTTGGATGCTGACTGCTAATGCTTTTCAGATTTTTCATTTTGTGCATCAAAACACATCTGCAGTGTCTCTAAAATATAAAACCAATTAACATAAATCAGTCTAAAGAAGGTTTTAAAACACAAAATCAGCAAACCAGACATGAAGGTGACTCACTGAATTGACTGAAATTCAAACTGAGCATCTGATTAGTTAAGAAAGAGGATTTAAGAGACTTTGAACGTGGTATATTGACCAGACAAGCTGGTCTGATTGTTTTAGAAACTGCTGATGGGATTTTAACACACAACCATCTCTTACGTTTGCAGACAAAAAGTCCTTATTTTTGTCAAAGGAGAATGCACAGACTGGCTCATAACGATATAAAGGCAACAGTGGCACAAATAACCACTGGTAAAACCAAGGTATGCAAGGTATGTAGAAAACAATTCTTGCAAGTATTTCATCAAGGTATATACAATGTCTTGCGAAAGTACTCGGGCCCCCTTGAACTTTTCAACCTCTTGCCACATTTCAGGCTTCAAACATAAAGATATAAAATTCTAACTTTTTGTGAAGAATCAACAAGTGGGACACAATCGTGAAGTGGAATGAAATTTATTGGATGTGTCAAACTTTTTTAACAAATAAAAAACTGAAAAGTGGGGCGTGCAATATTATTCAGCCCCCTTGCGTTAAATACTTTGTAGCGCCACCCTTTGCTGCAATTACAGCTTCAGGTCTGGACTTTGACTTGGCCATTCCAACACCTGGATACGTTTATTTGTGAACCATTCCATTGTAGATTTGGCTTTATGTTTTGGATCATTGTCTTGTTGGAAGATAAATCTCCGTCCCAGTCTCAGGTCTCTTGCAGACTCCAACAGGTTGTCTTCCAGAATGGTCCTGTATTTGGCACTATCCATCTTCCCATCAATTTTGACCATCTTCCCTGTACCTGCTGATGAAAAGCAGGCCCAGACCATGATGCTGCCACCACCATGTTTGACAGTGGGGATGGTGTGTTCAGGATGATGAGCTGTGTTGCTTTTACACCAAACATATCGTTTTGCATTGTGGCCAAACAGTTTGATTTTGGTTTCATCTGACCAGAGCACCTTCTTCCACATGTTTGGTGTGTCTCCCGGGTGACTTGTAGCAAACTTTAAACGGGACTTTTTATGAATATCTTTGAGAAATGGCTTTCTTCTTGCCACTCTTCTATAAAGGCCAGATTTGTGCAGTGTACAACTGATTGTTGTCCTATGGACAGACTCTCCCACCTCAGCTGTAGATCTCTGCAGTTCATCCAGAGTGATCATGGGCCTCTTGGCTGCATCTCTGATCAGTCTTCTCCTTGTTTGAGATGAAAGTTTAGAGGGACGGCTGGGTCTTGGTAGATTTGCAGTGGTCTGATACTCCTTCCATTTCAATATGATTGCTTGCACAGTGCTCCTTGGGATGTTTAAAGCTTGGGAAATCTTTTTGTATCCAAATCCGGCTTTAAACGTCTCCACAACAGTATCTCGGACCTGCCTGGTGTGTTCCTTGGTCTTCATGATGCTCTCTGCGCTTTGAACAGAACCCTGAGACTATCACAGAGCAGGTGCATTTATACAGAGACTTGATTACATACAGGTGGATTCTGTTTATCATCATCAGTCATTTGGGACAACATTGGATCATTCAGAGATCCTCACTGAACTTCTGGAGTGAGTTTGCTGCACTGAAAGTAAAGGGGCCGAATAATATTGCACGCCCCACTTTTCAGTTTTTTATTTGTTAAAAAAGTTTGACACATCCAATAAATTTCATTCCACTTCACGATTGTGTCCCACTTGTTGTTGATTCTTCACAAAAAATTAGAATTTTATATCTTTATGTTTGAAGCCTGAAATGTGGCAAGAGGTTAAAAAGTTCAAGGGGGCCGAATACTTTCGCAAGGCACTGTAAACACAAAGATATTAAGGAACTAATTTAAAACTCTTTGGTTTTTATAGAGATTAAGTGTTGTTTTATCTAAAAAAGAAGCCTGCACAGTAAGATGAATAAAAATGATGGGTGAAAGGGAGAAAAAAATCTATTTTTCGATGCATCGAGATGCAGACATGTAATATTCTCACTTGATTAATAAATAAGCAATGAAGAAGGCAGACCTTTGAAGAGTGTAGGTCCAGAACCTGGACAGTTTATGGTGAATTGATAAAGATCACATGCAAAGGGAAAACCACTTGGACAAGATCAATACCCTGTGCAGGATTTGTGAAACTGAAATGAAATCTTTTAAAACTATAATAAATGTATTACACGTTTCAACCCAGAGGTGAACATAATAAGGCTTTCCTTATCCGGCCCTATGTTGGGCCTCTCGCTGTGGCAACCAGAGGACCCGCTGGTGGACACCAGTGGTGATGGAAGCCGTCAGGCTGAAGAAGGAGGCCTTTAGGGCTTGGTTGTCCTCGAGGATTCCTGAAGCAGCTGACAGGTACCGGGTGGCCAGAAGGGCAGTGGCTTCTGTGGTTGCTTAAGCCAAAACTCAGACATGGGAGGAATTTGGAGAGGCCGTGGAGATAGACTTTTAGTTGGAGACAAGGAGGTCCTGGAAAACCGTTCGGCGACTCAAAGTAAACAGGGGAAACAGGAACCATTTCATGTAGAGGAGATTAGGCCTGAGATTCTGAAGCCACTTTTCCACTTTTTTCTCAGCTTGATCCTGACATAAATGTTACTCTTTTAATGGCATGTTTTAGAATGCTAGGTTGTTTTTCTAGTTTGTTTCAGTGACATACTTTATTTAAGTAAAACAATTAACCCAACATAATACCACATTTTTCCCAATGAATCATATCTGTTAAAATGGATTGAAAATCAAAACTATTCTTCACCCACCATTTATAAACACCACGGTTTGTCACCCATTCAATTTCACCCAGTCTTGACTGTAATTTAGACCTGTTACTAGTTTTGCCGGATGGTTGGAAAGGAAATCCCTCAGGGTATGGGTGGTCATCTTATTAGCGGGTATGCTTGCAGGGTCTGCCGGATGATGCAGAAACATGCCCCGGCATGGCTGCAGCTCACACCATCTGTGGCAGAGCCAACAATTGTCAGCTTCTGAAGCAGATGGTGTGCTGGGAGCACAAAAGAGTGACAGCTGTCATTCATGGAAGCTACAACTGAACCTCAGGAGGAGAGCTGTGATTCGGTCAATGCAGGTAGAAAAAAAAGTAAAGTGAGGCCACTGTTGCAGTATGAAACCATCAGTAACACCAATACTTCAAATCAGAAATGCACCAACCTTGTCTCTAAATATGAAGATGGCAATCAAACCTAAAGCATAAGAGTAAAGTCAATAACACATTCAGATATGGTGATTTATAAAAGAGTTTTCATAAACAAAAGTCAGTCACAAAGTAAACTTTAGTTTGAATGATCTAATCATTTCTTCTATTTTTTCTTGTTTCTCGTCTTTTTTATTGTCGATTTGATCTTTCTTGCACAGTTACCTACTCCAAACAGTCACTGAGGCAGACAAAGGGTGTAACTGATGATTGTGTCCTGCAATTTAAGCTATTGAGTGCTGCCCCCAATTCACCCTCTCCCTAAGGTTTATGGCTATAATTGCCCTAAAACTCCTCCTCAATCTTCTCAGCTCCCAGTGGCCTTTCTGGACTGCTTTGTAACATGTTTAAAATTCCTATTGTACTGTACTTTCCATCTCCATGGGCCGGTTCATTCAGTGTAGCCAGGTCAGAGTTCATCATGTTAGCAGTGAGGAGGCTCTGGTCGATGCATTCAACCTCTAACACTTCATGTTCAACTTGTACAACTGCTTCTTATGTGTGAAAACAATGAAAACACCCATCAATGCCCTCCCTTGTCTGTATAGGGCGAGTATGACTGATGTGTATGGCACATTGATGCATTTAAGGGGCAGAAGACTGTGTGAATTTTAAACTGTTTAAGCTGTTTGTTTATGTTGAGTGAGAATTTGTCAAAAGGTTTATGTCATTGCTGGCATCGGACTCCTCGAGCTTTTACTGGGTGGTCTTTGTTTGCATGCGTAAAGAGCTTTGCTCTCACTCTCATTTGTCCCCTATTGATTCTCTAAATTAGGTTGATGAGAGGCCCTCCTATCAGGTGGCATATTAATTGGGTCAGACTGGATCTTATATGAAATCCAAATAATGGCAAGCAGAAACCCCAACACTAAACCTTTGTCCTCTGAGCGCTCTCTTACACCAATTAGCCTCGCACTGATTTTGCTTCCTGCCACTCCTGCTGCCTGTTACTGTTTTCTAATAATAACGATGCAAACGGTGGTTTTGAGAAGTGTGTAGCCTTGTGAGTCTCTGAGCTTTACAGAGTTATGAACTTTAAATTTACAGTACTTTGAAATCTTAACTAATTACACTGCTTCTGAAACACCAAAAAGATAAATAAAAAAACTTTTCGATATTGAGTTTAGGACTTTAGGACATTGAGATGTGTTAGTCACTTTAGTTTTCAGTTTTGTTGTTTTTGTATTATTGGGATGAATGAGATTTGTTGGATATGGTCTTGGTTGACACTCCTTTTCAATGTTGCATAGAGGATTAGGACAACACCTGTGGAGTGGCAGATCAGGGTGGTAGTCCCAGACTTCAAGAACTGGGACCAAAGAGAGGGATCATACTTCTCAGCCTGCTTGAAACAGTTTACTCACAGTTTTTAAAAAGAAGGCTCTGATTGTTGAACTTTGGATTCAGGAGGACAAGTGTGACTTTCATCCTGTCCATGGAACAGTGTATCAGATCTTTCCCTTAGTGAAGCTGCTGAGGAGGTTATGAGAATTTGGTTGTCTGGTTCAAATGATTTGTAGGATGGCTTTAGCTCCAACAAACATGGTGGGGTACCACTGCACTTAATCGAAAGCAGTCAGTTAAGGTGGTTTGGAAATGAATTAGCACACCTTCTGGGTGCCTCACTTTGAAGGTTTTCTGACATCACACTAGGAGGAGAGCCCAGGGCTGACCCAGAGTTTGCTGGAGAGACTATACATCCTAATTTCATTTTTTAATCATGGAAGCGAAAATGAGCGCCAGAGATTGCAGTGACCATACATGCTCCTAGAAATATGTATTTTTTTTCTGTTTGGGAGGACAGATGGGGATCTTTAGGTCAAGCTGCCTAGGTTACCAAGCAGCACATTGATCCAAAGAACACCAGCAAGTCCAACTCTGGATAAATCATTAAAAACAAAAACAAAGAAAAAACCAAAATGAAGGTGTTGTGGTCCTGCCAAAGCCTGGACTTAATTCTAATTGAGAACCTTCGAACCTTCCGAACGGGCTGAATTAAAGCAATTCTGCAAAAAAGAGTAGGGCAAAACTCGTCTCTGCAAACTACATTTTATGTTTACTCAGGTTATTTTTGTCTGTGACAGAAAAGCAAAAACAGAAGAAATCTGTAAGGGTAAAACTACTTTCTCACAGCACTCTAGGTAGAGTTTGTTGAGAGTCCAGGAGCTATAGCTAATTACCATGGCTAAAACCTTGTGTGAAAAAGTTTCTAGAAAGCAGCTATTGAGTTATTTAATATCCTGATCAAAAGGCACTAGAACATTTTTACTGACAGAGGACATATAAGAAGTAAAAACCATAGTAAACATTTTTCTGGTAAACTTCATACTCCTGCACCTGTGTTTGCTTTGATGGTCTGACTGCTGAATCCATTGAGCTATCTGAGGTGGCTGTGACATGAACGTTGTTGTGTTGTCTTTCCTCTGCTTTGTTCCTCCTCTCAAAACCTAAATTCAGCTATAAACCATATTATATCCCAAAAGCTGGTTCATAGTCATACAAGAAGGGTTTTGAGCAGAGATCACTCTTGTTTGGTGAAGACAGTTCCCTCCTCTGGCCCTTTCATGAATCCCACTTGTCTTTCCTACATAACAAAAGCTTGAAAGGAAAAATGTGTGATCTCTCCTTCCTTTTGGGTTCCCAGTAAGAAGCCATTCATCTATGTAGTATGTTCCTGTTAAAATTCCTTTTTTTTTATTTTATTAACAAAACTATTAATTTTCTGCTAACAACAATGGGCAGTCATGCTCCAGACAATGAGTCATCACTCCAAATATGGCAGTGCAGACTCTGTTTTATTAAAGGTATGTTAAGATTTTCAGGCTTTCTTGCATACATACATTAAGAAGAATGCCCTGCAAATTACTTGGTTGCATTTAATAAAAAGGTTGTCTTTAGCTTTATAGTTACATATTTCATAAGCATGTCACAACACCTAGTTAAAAAAGCAACAACTCCAGCCATTGTAGTTTTATTAAAAAAAGATTTACTAAAAGGAAACGTCTGCGACCTATTAGCTGCACATTTACTACCAGTACACGTATCTAGCATTTAACATTAATTAATTGGACTGGGCTAAAAAAAATTAAGGAACACACAAAACCCCCATTTATCTAAATTTATGTGTATGTATTTATGTCCTAAAATTACTTGGTTTTTCTGTAACACAACAAAATGAAAGCTATAATTACATTTGGGATAAACAAAAATAAGTTGGTAGACTATTTAGAAAATGGTTTGATGCATGTTTAAGCATTTTGTTATCCCGCAAACAATTTTGTCTTTTGTTCTTATTCATATTGAAGTTAAATCTCTACACATGCACGCAATAATGAGAATAAATAACACAACACAACGTAAACCACATAAGCTAAATAAATGATTTATTGTACAAAAGAAAATGACAGTAAATAAACCACAAAAGGCAAAAATAATACAGTTATTTATACACATCCATTAAACTACAGAGATGGGGTGATTTCCTTTCTTTTTCACTACACAAATAACAGGTATGAAGGGGAACAGAGAGACACAGTTAGAAGCGGTGAACCTGTCCAAAACATGATAAAAGTTAACATTTGGGTTGTATTTACATAGATATTTGTTACTCTCATATATTTATATGAAAACAAAACAAAAACTCTCAGACATACAAGTTTAAAAACACTAAAACAAAATTCTCAACAGCTTTGAACATAGTTAAACCACAGAGGTGGGCACAGCTAATTTCTTTTCCTTTGACCATGCATGTCCGTCAGTCACTCTGTTAGCAACTTAACCTGAACCTGAGAGCAAGGGGACCCTGTGCTATGCGTCAAAATTTTTGGAGGGGATGTGGCTCTTTTATGTTTTAGTTTTATGTTTGCACTGATTTTTCTGGAAGAAAAAAAGTATTTGAAAGCTAAAGTGAGGTAGACAGACTTGGAAATGCATTGTAAGTAATAAATAACCGATCATTTTTTTAAACCACAGCCCCTAAACCAGCCTTTTCCTCCCTTTGAAATGTTCTAGCATGTTCCTGCAATCACAAAGGTTATGGCACACAATTCGTCGTCCTCTACTTTGGCTAACGATCCCTGGATACTCCTCCCATTTTTTTTTATTAAAATGGCTGCTCTCATTTACAATACGCACAAAAGCAAAAAAAAAGTACGAGACAGATGATACGTTAAGTTAAAAGTTTTCAATCTTTCTAACACAAAAACAAATTAAGGTTGATGGGTGGGCCATTTCCAGTTAAAGCATTTCCATAGATCCAGACATATATTACACACGGTTTAAGTGGGAACAGAGGCCTTTAAGGCTGCCTTTACAGTACATCCAGGTTCCAGATTGAATCAAAGTGTGTGGGAGTATGGACAGGCCCCCGCTTCAGACAAAGTCAGGAAAATGTGATGGTATCAAAAAAGAAGTGAAAACTTCTCTACTTTTCTGGTTTATCACCAGAAGCATGAATATTTCTTTTTTTATCCTATACTGTACAAGCTCTCTTGTGCTTGATAAAACGCAAACAACACTTCAGCTCCTCACGCCACGAACGTCCCATAGTGCAAAATTTATTGTTGGTAAGGTAGAGTGCCCCCCAAAAGGGTTTTTGTAACCCCTTTTTTTAATATATACATATATCATTTATATATAATGTCAGAAGGCTCTCACTTTATCCAACAGCATAGTGCTTTCGTTTTTATAACAAAAGGATATCTTTGCTTTGACATCCAGGAGACAAAGACAAGCTTCGAGCATACTAATCTACTCTGCTTAAGCACTAACATTATTTTCTCTATAATGATGGGGATGATGATGATGATGCAGTGGAGGCTGAGATGGATGGGGGCTTTTCAAAATGCAATCCAACATGTTCTCTAAACTAAAGCTGCTTATGATTCCGGTCTCTTTTGTTTTTATTTTATTTTATTCCATTCTAGTTACAGACTTAGTGGTATGTTGTGAGTTATGGGAGCAATAATTTTAATAACAGCACTACTGCTCACTCTCTAGCATTGAGGAAAAAATGCTAACGATACAGGAGTAAAATAGCTAACGTCTTTTAAGTGTTTTTTTTTTTTTTTTTACATAAATGCAAAATAGAGGAACTTTTAGAGATAAAAATATTTTTCACTACTTCCAGCTTATTTACAGTTCTGGTCCGATTTTTATGCACACCATGGGCATGAATGTCATATTGAGTTTGCACTCATAATGACACATTTTTATTATTCCTTTTTCAGGGTTTAACGAGTGTATAAAAGAGACCTTCGATAATTTTAAAAACAAGATTTAGGAGTACAAGGTTTTACGAATGGTCAAAATTGTATACAGAGGCTTAAAAAAAAAATATATATATATATATATGTATATATATATATATATATATATATATATATATATATATATATATATATATATATATATATATATATAAAACTACACTCTGATTAATATTTCATTATATCTTCCTCAGAGAAACTACTCCCTTTTTGTAGCCATTAGTAAGCTTCTGGTAAAGTTATGGCTAGATATTTCTCTCCTTTTCTTAGCAAAATTGGTTGAGCTCATTTAAATTTGATGGGTTTCCCAGCTTTTTAGTTAATATATTTTCAATCAAGTTTAAGTTGGGGCCATTCCACATGCTTACTGCCCGCCTTCTTTGTCTACTGCAAAACCAGTTTTGATGTGTGTTTTGTTTCATTGTTCTGTTGCAATACTCAGTTTCAGTATGTCCACGTATCGGCACTTTGATGCAAACTGTCATCATCAGAGGAAAGGACATAAGTTAGGATAAATATGAACAATCCAGGAGAGTTGCAAGTTGCAAGAATGTTTGGTGGAGTAAAGTTAGTACTTTCAAAGTTGGGAACACTGTACCACCTGCCAAGCATGGTGGTGGTACCATCATGCTGTGTAGTTGTTTTGCTGCAAGTGATACTGCAGCATTGCACAAAGTAGGTGCAATGATGAAGAGGGAGAACAACCTCCAAATTCTTCAGCCTCACCTCAAATCCACAAGATACATGGTTAAAACTTGGACATAAATGGTTCTTCCAGTAGGACAATGATCCAAAACACAGATCAAAACTGGTTCTGGAATGGATAAAACTGGCTAACATTGGGCTTTTAGAATGGCTTAGACCTCAATCCTGGTAAGTAAAAATAAAAACAATTTAAATGAGATCTACTGATTCTGAAAAGAAGAGTGGTCCAATATTCTGCAACAATTGTACCAGAAGCTTGCTGATGGGTAAAATAAAAGGATGTAGGTTCTCTGCAGCTTGGTAAGCGACATTCAACTCAATATTTGTGCAAATGTATATATTTTAGCCTGTATCTAAATACATAAATATTAACAACAAATCCAAATTAAAATGACATCCACACCCATGATGAGCTTCCCACCGGTACTGTAAGCCGAACTATGTTATAGTGTTCATTTTTTGTGTCTGATTACATATGGAGCTTGAACTGTTTTTAAATAAAGAAATAATGTATTTTCTCTATGTCTTTTTAAACAACAGAGGTTAAGTGTGATTTTCTACTTAATATTGAAAAATTATGGTGTTTTCTTGTAATCCTGCAGGGCTGCAATTTCTTCTCTTCCAAGTTTCTGATGCGTTAATGGTTAAATATTTCCTATTAATTTTCACTGAGATTTTGCTGAATTAATTGGGAGGACATAATTTAACAATTAACAATAGGTTTGGTTTTTGATCTCCACAACATTTTAGATTTCTAAACATTTGTAAACAACATTTCGGATTTGTCCAAACATTTTTTCAACATGTAAAACCTCTGCACATTATTATTATTATTTGTTGCAGCTATGGAGTTGCTTTAAAATTAATGAACTGCAAAATGATTATGATCCTGCCGCCCCCCCACCTTGCAAATATTTAAATGGATAAAATTATTTCCTGGAAGTAAGTAATTGAGAATTAAATATTTTGAAACCGACTCTAAAAACTGATGCTGCTTGATGAAATATACTCATGTCACCTGTCAACACATTCCCATAACCTGGACACTTCACAAAGATGCCATACAAAATAAAAATCACAAAACTAACATGTACTCTATAACATAGTTTTGTCTTGCCGTTTTCTGAGGCTGCTCCACAACCAGACCCAAATCATTCATAATATACCGTATTTCCATCTTTAGTTCTTTTTTTGATTCTTGTTTTCATTTATAACTTTTTTTTTTATACAGTTAGAATCAAATTAATTACTGGAAAAAATGGAAACCCAACAGGATGTTTCTGTGGCAGAGCAAAAGTGATATCTGGTGCCTAGAGAGCTCCATAGGGGTTTTGGGTGGTTTATTGAGATCTGAACGTAAGTGTGTGTATCTCCTTCTGCAGCCTAAGAGCAGCCACATCGATCCACCACCATCCCTGGGATCTTGCCATGGATAATCTGCTGCTTGTCGTTGAAGTAAAGCATGTTAATCGGGGACATCTTGGTCGGGGTGCAGCAGGGCCCTGCGGAGCCGCGCGGGTTGGCATGCTGAACCAGGTGGGTGTGCGGATACTTCTGCATAAACATGTACTCGCATTGGCCGGAGCAGTAGTTGGCTTTATAACGCTTGGGGGCAATGATCCAGTCCCAGCCGAACGCCTCGAAGTCCACAGTCAGAGGGTAGCGGCAGCAGCGGGACTCAGTGGAATGCTCATCGCAGTCTAATCCAAGGTTCCTTCGAGAACGTTTGGTGGTCTCAAGAACCTTCACTTCCAGGAACGGCTGCTGGAATCAGGGGGAGGGAGAGTGCGACAGAAAGAGGTGGTTATAAGAGAACAACCACACAATAAAATACACAACAATGTGACAAACTGCTGATTTTTTTAAGACAAATACTGTGTGATGTTAGCAATTTAATATAGAAAACTGACATAAAACAAAGTTGTACTTCACTACACACTTTGACATCCATGTAACTTATAATAAAGGTGCATCTCAATATGATCAGAATACCATCAAAATGTTAATTGTTTCAGTAACTAAAATCAAAAAGTGGAACTCTTATGAAAAATAGATGCATTATACACGAGGTGATGAGTGACATATTTCAAGTGTTAATTAGGGCACTTTTACTCCAGGGTAGTCTGGATGTCTCTGTACGACTGGGTGTGTAAAAATTACACACCTAGATCACTTTCACACATTAAAAAGCACCAAAGAACACTGGAGGGCAAGATTTTTAAAGGTTTTCACATCTCATGTCTATAAATCCTATGTATTGGAGACATCACTGCCTCTCTCTGGTTGGCTCGATATCAAGGTTCATTTGCAATTTGGACCAGAGTTTGGGTGTTTGGTCAGATCTTGTGTACCTTTCTACAACTGTTTTTCCATCCACTCAACTTTCTAATATTATGCAGGCATACAGCACTCTGTGAACCGCCAGCTTCTTTACAGATGACCTTTGGTGGCATACCGTCCTGGTGGAGGTTGTCAGTGACTCTCTGCTGGACATCAGTCTAGTATGATTGTCTTCTATATGATCATGTAAACCATGATATTACATTTCTGCATTAAAAATGTATTTTTTATTGATCTTATGTAATACCTACAATTTCAGAGTATTGAATTTTTGGGTTTTTATTCAGGTTATTAAAGACCAAATGGCCTTTATTCTCTACTAAGTCAAACTGTCTGATAATTATTTTGTGGATTGGGTTAAATTGTATATAAAACAAGAGTTACACATTTTAACTATTTTTTCATGTCTTTACAACTGAGTGTTTACAGTGTTTGTAATAGACTACTGTTATAACATTGGTAAAAGGTTTGAGTTGTTTTACAAAACCTAGCTATAGAGCTATAATAGTAGTTATCTTAGTTTAGTTTATGTCGGCTTCAAGGTTTTCATTGCCAGTGTGACACTAGCCTTTCTCAAAGTGATAAATGTACTTTTATTTTTTTAACGAAGTTTAGTGGGAGATGTTTAACTTTCTGTTTAATTTTGTTGACAAAATAAACCACAAGTATTTGACACAACCTAAAAATACCTTAAATAAATGAAATGTATAGTTGTAAATAATAGCACTTTTTTAAAATCAAATTAATTATCCAATGTGTAGGGGAAAGTAATGGTAACATAAACAAGGATGACTCCAAACCAACACCACCTTCATCTCCTTGCATAATGTAGATCAATGACGTCTTCTCTTCAGCCAGTTGGTGTTAATGATGTTATCGATACTTGTAGTTTTGCTTTTCTTGACATAAATTTCACTTCATCAGCCAATTTCACACTGTTAATTCACTAACACTGACTTTCATTTCTGCCCGTCTGTCTTTTATTTGTTTTGTTATGCATTTTCTGTTTTCAAACCATATTTCTTTGAGTTTTCTGTCTTGAAGCTGTTTTCTTTGATCTACCTGGGTGCAACAGCCCCTTGAGGTCTGCAAGCACCCTTTTAACTGCACACTCGGTTGCATAATCTGTTTAACATAATATGTTTTCCCTAACTCGATAGGAAAAAAGGAAAATACATTTTTTTTTAAAATATCTTTAACAAAGCTGGAATATTAGGCTGTTAATTATAAAATGGTTTTCTTTAATATCTGTGATTGTTTTTTGTTTACTTTTCCTACATGATTGCTGGATAGAATCTCTTTTAGAAAATCTTTTGTTAAATGCATTGCCAAAATTATTTTGGATATAAGTCCCAATTGTGGGGCACTGTATATGCTGTTGCTTTATATTAGCTTCTCTGTAATTTTGCTGTTCTTCCACACAGAACTGCATCAACCTGACTAGAGAGTCAAAGTGGTTTTAAATTTAAAACAAGAGACACTGAACAATCAGTCTGCAGTTTGGACATGCTTTTGTGCACAAGGTTAAATAATTAATTGAATGCAACAAGTTTACTCAGCACAAGCCTAAAGTGAGATTCATGTTTTATTTTCGACTGACAGACCTATGTGATGTAAATCTTGCTGGTTTATTTACTGGTACAGATCACACCCTGTTCAAACTGCACAGACTCTGTGCTTTGACATGACACATACAATGTTGCAAAAACGTTAATTTAGCTTTTTTTGTCACTCTTAAGTGTTTCAGATATTCCAAAAAAATTTGATTTCACACAAAAATAAACTGATAAAAATGTTTTCTGAGTTTTCAAATTAGGATTTTACTTATTAAAGAAAATAAGCTGTCCAAACCAACTTGGCCCTATATGAAAATATAGTCAGGAATTGTTAATAATTGTGATTAAAAATGTTTTTGGTTCAGTTTCACTAACCACAACAGGCCTGATTATTGTCAGACCTAAAGAAAAATAATTTTTTAAGGTTTCGAGACTCCAGCAAACCACAGTGAGACTCCTTATCCTCAAACATAAAAAGCATGGAAGAGTGGTAAACCTTCCTAGCAGTGCTTTTCTACCAAAATTACTCCAAAAGTTCATCTAGAAGAACCCAGAACATCTAAAGCCTTACAGGCCTCACTTGCCTCAGTTAAGTTCAGTGTTCATCATTAAATAACAAGAAACAGAGAGAGGGAAAAAATGGCCTCCATGGGAGGCAAAACCATTGCAACCATAAAGAACACAAGGCCCATCTCACATTTACCAAAAAAATATCAACAAGACAAAAGTGGAACATCTGGAAGGTGTATGTCCTGTTACATCTGGAGTAACAGAAGCAATGACACACTAACAGCCAAACATGGTAGTGATGGTGTGGTGGTCTGGGGGTGCATGACTGAATTGGGACCTGGATGACTTGCTGTAGTTGATGAAGTCATGAACTCTGTTCTCTCATAGAAGATCCTGAAGGAGAATGTCCGACCATCCGTTTGTGGTCTTATCAAGTAGGACAATGATCCAAAGCACACCAACAACTCTACCTCTGAATAACTAAAAAAAAAAAGGTTTCGGAGTGGCTTAATCAAAGTCTAGAATAAATCTGAACAAGATGATATGGCATAACTTTGATGCTCGAAAACCCTCCTGTGTGGTTGAATTAAAACAATTCTGCAAAGAAATGTGGACCAAATTTCCTCCAAAGTCATGTTAAAGATTTATTTCCAGTCATCACAAACACTTGATGTCAATTGTTGCCTCCAAGGGTGGGGGAACCATCATTTTGGTTGAGGGGTCCATTACTTTTTCACATATGATCAGATTGGTTTGGAAAACTTTTTTCCCTTAAATTTGTTGGATGATTTGAAACATTTAAGTCTGACTAAAAAGCAAAAACAGAAAAAATCCTAAGGAGGCAAATACTGGACAACAAAACTCAAAATTTGCCATCAAGAAGCAACAGAGCAACAAATAAATTCCAAGAGCCACTGAAATCAGAAGGAAAACAAGGATGCTTGTTTTGAGGAGATAAGGTATAAGGTAACTGTTCCCAAAAATCCACATCAATAAGAAGGACACACACACTTTTTGAAATAGCCAATAATGAAAACCATCACAGTATTACCACCTACTGGACCTGGTAGAGACACTTCACACCCATGAGATGAACAGTGTGGACCAACAGTCTAAGTTCAGTCACACGCCAACGCTGAATGTGGTCAGAAAATCAGAAACAACAAAGATTCCACCTTCTTCATCAAAGTGCACTGCTGGGAAACTCTTATGAGGAAAGAAGGTTTTCCAGTAGAAACTAATGAAATTAGGTGAGTCAGAACTGACAATGGATTCCTGTTTCTGTCATGGGGGATGTCTTTGTCTTAAAGTTTCAAAGAAAATATCTCTGTAATTGTGTTGGTTTATTGATGGAGGGAATAAAAAATGCCATCTATCTGTATGTATTTAAGTGGATATGTATATTTTTGCAGATTTTATAACAACTTTTACAAATAAAATGTCTGGGAAGTGATTCTGACCTGGAATTTGTGCTAACATTTTTGTATAATAATTCAAAGCAATCTTACTTTAAAGGATAGTTTAAATCAACTAAAATATGTGGTGAGCCCATGATTTAGATCATAGATCCTGATGGTTTTCATTTTGCTTTTCATTGTCTTGCTTCTACGTGTCAAAAACAACTTTTAATAATGAGCTCCTACGCATTGGCAAAATTGACAAGAAGTATAATTTAATTAATCTGTCATTTCTAAGAATAAACACAATGCACTGCTTAAGGGCTGATTCAATGGGCACAAAAAGAAACAAGCTTTTACCCACACAAATGGGTCACTCTGTATGCTTGACTTGACCTCTGACCTATAAGGTCATCTGCAGGATACCATAACCTTGACCTCTGGGTGCAGCCAACAGATCAAATATTTTACTTCAGCATGTTTGTTTTACAAAGCCTCCTTCTACCCTCAGTGATTCCAGCTGGGCTGCAGCACAGTTTTTTTTGTGATGCATTCAAAAAAGGAAATAAGCTGAAAGCGCTGCTGGGGTGATGCTGGGTTGGCTTTTACTTTGGAAAATCACTCAGAAGATCAAGGAGAAGTTTGTTTGTCTTCTTTTCTGGATTGTTGTGTTTGGTGATATTGTACACACCCTCCTGTGTTTTGGATTTATTGTCTTTGGTTAAGAACAATAAAGCACACTGCTGTGTGCTCAAAGGGCAGCGGTTTATTGGCCAAGGCACCAGAGCTGACCTCTGATGTTTTCTGGAGATCTGACCCAAATAACCACTTAGTAAATATTTGGCATTGCTTAACGAGGGTAAGTGGCCTACATAATTCAACAAAGATGTTGTATTTAACTGTCAGGTTCAGTAACTCTAACTAGATTAATGGCTCACCAATGGCTTTTGCTTCGAGGCTGAAGTTTATACTCATTTGTGCAAGCCTATTTATCAAGAAAGAACCAGAGTTTTACCATAAAATAATCTAAAAACGAATCCAACGGACCTAATATTGTTTTATTTATTGTTTATATGTTATGATAAATTTAAAAGGAATTTAATCTTTTGCCATTGTTGGGCTGAGAGGAAAAATAGGAAATATAAATTTGTATATCACAAAAAAATAAAAATCGACCTAAATAGTTTTGGATCCAAACAAAGTATCTGTGTTTTCAATCTAGTTTAATAAGAATATAAAATTGGCTGAAGACACCTAATTTCTATTTCCACAATGACAAAACACTTTTAAAAGTTCTTTTTTCTAAGTCCAAATCAAGTCTCAAAGTCTTTTAGACAAAGCCAAGTCTCGAGTCTTCTGGACAAAGTCAAGTCTAATAGTTAAAATAAATATTTCATCATTTAGTTCATGCCATCTAGTCTGCCAATAACATTGCATTTCTGTCAGCATGTACTTTTTAATCCTTAGGCCTAATTTAACACATGGATATTTATTTTTTAAGAATATTTAGGTTTATTGCATTAATAGACTGTTTTCCTTTTAGAGGAGTATATATGGCCTGTAGCTTACTTGCACCCCTGGTTGCAAAAGATACAACTCTCTTGTCTTCAGACCATGGCTAAAGGTCAAGTCTCAAGTCTTTATAGTGCAAATCAAGTCTTGAGTCTTTAAAAAGCAAATCCTAGTCAAATCTCTTATCTTTAGAGACTCAGTCCAAGTCTCAAGCCCTCGAGATGCGAGACAAAGTCAAGTCCTCGGTCTTTAGAGAGGGATTTTAAGTCAAATCTTTAGTCCTTTGAGAGCATGAGTCCAGGTCAAGTCTTGAGGGTTTCGAGTGCGAGTACAAGTCAAGTCTTGAGTCTGTAGTATGTAGCTGCATGTCAGGTTTTTAGTCTTTGAAGCCCAAGTCAAAGTCAGTTGTCAAATCTTTAAAGTTAAAGTCAAGTCTCAAATTGAGAGAAATCTGTGTGGTCATTAGTATGATGCCACAACTAAGATGAATATAAATTAAAAACAAATGTTTCTTGCTAATAAATCAAACACAGACTTTCGCAAGAGAATATTCACATCTTTGTCAGAGTTGCGGTCTCTGGCTTGCTGAGCTGCTTCCTTTTACTCTTTAAAGTGGATGGAGGTCTTTAGAATGTAAACAAGTCCAAGTCAAGTCTCAAGACTTTAAAGAGAATGAGTCCAAGTCAAGTCTTAGGTCTTTATAGCAGTAGTCAAATGCTTGACTCAAGTCTTAGGAGCAGAAATCCAAGTCAAATCTTGACTGTAGATAAAAGTTGAAATTTATTTAGTGAATTAGGCCTCACAGTCTGTTTTGGACACACTGGCACAAAATGACATTTTCTGGGATTCGGTATGTGCACCTTTTTGAGACTGTATGACATTTTATGAGGATAATATAAATTCAGACTTTTGTCTGACATCTGTCCTATGACCTTCTGGTTGTGGCGTTGAGAAATTGTGCCAAACTATTCATAAGGCTAGTGACTGTGAAAAGAGCCCATGCAGTTGTTTATGTGATGATCATATAAGTAGTCTACTCTAATGTGAAAAAAACATGCAGAAGCTCAAACCTGTTCAGATAAATTATAATGATTTGCAGGACAAATACAAATGAGTCACTAATTAAAGGTTTCTCCTAATTTCTGAGCAGGACCGAGGCTGCCTGTCTTGGCCTGTTATATGAATTGCATAAAAGTGAGCTATGGTGGATGTAAATCCCCTCCCTGGCCCTGGGGACAGGTCTGAGGATCCTTACCAGCCCCTCCTCCCCGGGTCGCAGCGAGGTAACTGCCAGGTCATTGCCGCTCTCATCAAAGGCGTTGATGTCGATTCCCCAGTTGGTGTGGGGCTGTTTAAACCAGTTCTGCAACACATGCTTGAAGTCAATGCTTTGCCAGTGGCCGACCCTGGAGTTGAGCTCTATCTTGAGAGAGCGGATGCGGATGTGACGGCTGCCTTGTTCCGTGACAGGCTTCAATCGCAGGATCTGCAGATAGACGGTGGAGGTCTGCTGCAGCGGTCGCAGATACACCCACAGCTGGGCCTTCAGCACCTTAGTGAACATAAGTTTAGGGCTGAACTTGAAGAAGCAGCAGCTGGGCTTCCCGTTCACCTGCACCAGGGGCTCCGCTGTGGAACAAAAGAAAGACCTGTTTTGAATTTGCAAGTAGGGTACAATAAGATAAAAGTATAAATGTGAATATCCTTTATGGAAGTGGGTGCCTCTGATTTGGTCATGCAATTATTTTATTTACTCATAACTGCTTATCTTTAGTGTGCTAAAGCAATTAGTAAGATAAAGCAATTATTTCAATCAGCTCACTGATTTGATCAGGTAAGGCTACAGGAAGCGGAGGGGCTCAGTGCCGCTTAATGCAGCGCTGCTGCCAGAAGACGTGCGACAATTTGACTAAATTTGAATGGATCAGGGTTGCACGGTGGCACAGTTGGTGGCACTGTTGCCTTGAAGCAAGAAGGTCCTGGATTTGACTCCCGGCCGGGGGTCTTTCTGCATGGAGTTTGCATGTTCTCCCCATGCATGCGTGGGTTCCACTGTCCAAAGACATGCCTGTTAGGTTAATTGGTCTCTCTAAATTGCTCTTAGGTGTATGAATGAGTGTGTGCATGGTTGTTTGTGTTTTGCCCTGCGATGGACTGGCGACCTGTCCAGGGGGTACCCTGCACCCATAGGCTGCCGGAGATAGGCACCAGCTTCCCCGCAACCCACTGTGGAAGAAGCGGTAGAAAATGACTGACTGAATGAATCAGTTTGTATCAATTTTTGAGGCAAATGAGTATCTTTGACTAAATAATTTTTCTAGTATTGATTATCTCAAAATATCAATTACATTGACAAACCGAGCACACATACAGCATACTGCAATGAAATGCTCAAAATTTAAATGATTATCAAATTTTGCAGGTTTGTACTCATCTTATAAAGCCTTGGACTCTTGTGAAAACTGACCATGAAGACCAGGAAAAAATAAACAATAGGTTGCTGATGCTTTTTATACATAAAGACTTGTTATCTCCTGCAAACATATGTTTTGAGCTTTTTCCTAGGAAGTAAAATCTTCCTCATCATCATCTGCATAAAGTAGAAAAGAATTATACCTCAGAAAATCAGACTGTTGTATGTAATGAAAATTAACCAAGAATGTCTTTTTTGAATGGACCAAAACAAGATGCAGGCTGGAGATCATTACTCAGAGAATCAGCCTAGAAATGGGTAGTAACTCTGGAGAAGCTGTGGCAAATCCAAAGTTTAAGTGGGATGATTTGTTGACAGGGTTATTATTAGTTGTGCCTTTCACAAATTAGCTATTTATGAAAGAGTGACAAAAGAAAGCCATCTTCCCCAAGTAGGGGACACAGCAAACATGTGAGGCCCGTATTTCAGAAAACCAACACTGCTCCTAGTTTTGAACACACTATGCTCCCAGTGAAACCTCGTGGTGGCAGCATCATGCTGTGGAGATGCCTTTCTTCAGCAGGAAGCTTATCAAACCTGATTTGAAGATGGATGAAGGTAAATCCAAGACAGCTCTCGAAGAAAACTTGTTAGAGGCGGAAAAAGACTTGAGACTGGAAAATTTGCCTTCCAGCAGGACAACTACTGGCTTAGATCAAAGAATATTCATGTGCTAGAATGGTCTAAGCAAAATGCCGATCTGTAAGAAGACTTGAAAAGGGATGTTTACAGATAGTCTCCTTCAAAACTGACTGAGCTTGAGCTACTGTATCTTGCAAAGAAGAATTGGTAAATATTTTAGTGTCTGGATGTGCAAATCTGGTAAAGACAACCTTAAAATACTTGTAGCTGAACGTGCAGTGAGGTGTGGTTTTAAAAATTTTATTCGGGGGTCTGAAAACAAATGCTTAACTCACTTTTCTAATTTTTGTCCTTTTCTTCCTACTTTACAATTGTGCAGTACTTGTGCAAAAAGTGTGACCTACTAGATCACTATGGAACCCAAAACACTTCAAGTAGAGGACCAAAGCCATGGGTCGCACGTTTAAACCCCTACACCACCAGTGCTGCGCCCTCATCCATCCATTCCTAAACCCACCTGTGAGGGTTATGAACCTATCATAAGACCAGGGAGTACTTCCTGGTCTTATGATGAGTCCAAGACACAATACAACGGATAAGTAGCCATCCACACACATGCACACCAAAACAATTAAGAACTTACAACTAAACAGCATTAAAGTTTCTGGACTGTGTAAGGAAACCATTGCACATGGTGAAAAACCATTTACAATGTTGTACAGCAATGAGTTTTGTTTCCTCATGCACTTGGGGCAAAATGTATATTTGAATGTATATTTTTCATTTAGATCATAAACCCAAAGCTACAACTATAGCATCCTCCTCAATAACAGGCACCTCTGGGAAGGATGTGCAAAAAACCTTAAAATAAACTCATCTCTTGACGCTGTATCACTTCACATTTAACCAAAATATTTACGTATATTTATTCAGTCCCATGTTAAGAAATTTTTATTTTTAACAAGCTAGCAATGCACTCCAAATATTTTTACAATATAAATGTAACCAAAGGACTTTTGTGATATATATTTTACTTTTTAAATTGATTTGAGCATCTAAGAACTTTTAATTAGCATTTCATGACTTTCCTGAAGTAAAAATATGATGTGATACAAAGGCACATTTTGCTTAGTCACTCTTCACATGCGAAAGACAGGAATACCCATTGTTTAATTAAGGCAGATGTGAATGCTGATCTTCACAGGTTGGTTGTGACTACAAATGAATAATCTTTTTGCCTAAACTACTGCCCACCAGGTCCATATTTAAAAGTTTAAAACAACTGAAACTGTGATAAACAAATTTGGAGAAGGACCCATGTGTATCTTGCCACAATTCAAAGTGAGCTGGATGGTAAAGGACTTAAAGGAAAATTTGCCTGTGAAATAAAAAGGTTTTGTGGACATTTTTGCTGAACTGTGGCTACTAACATCTTTGTTGTTTGGCTGGAGAAGCACCCTTTTATTTTGTCATGTTATCTTCTGTTTATACTCCCTTACAAATCCAACAAGTGTGAGAATGCAGTGACTGTGTAATTAAAGACAAGCAAAATAATATGTGTTAGTTTTTGCAGTTTGATATTGTAAAACAGTAATGTATTTTATTCAGAGCACTGTTGTTTTTAATATACTTCTGTCTATTTGCACGAAAGCTGCTGCATCCTACATATGCACATGGGTCGGTTTTTTGGTCCATTTAATGAGGGTACATTTGTGATGACTTTAAGGTTGGAAAACAGAACCATTTGCATATTAAAACAAGAATCAGTAATGGTGGCCAGTGGCCAGATGGTAACCTTAGATTCCCATGGGTCAGCCCTAATGAAATGGACTACCCTGAAATTAAATCAAGCAGAAATAAAACATCTTAAGTTTTATTCCTTTTTTTCCTCCAATGCCTGCCTTTTGTTGGAAATATATTGTGGTTGTGGAGTCAGAGTTATGTCAGAGAACCCTTGAACAAAGATTTATTCCTGTCATGATCCACGGCTTGGGCATTTCTGTGATTTGTGCCACATGTCAGATCTGCATATGGTTCATTTACATAGACCTCCATCTGATTTAATGTCCTCCATTCGTTGAATTCATACATTCATTTCCATGTAAAGTGTTCGTTTATTTAGGGAAATGTATTCTGTATCTCTCTGGCATAATAATGTTGGCAACACAGTACAATAGACTAGTTATGCCATTATTTTCTCGGTGAACATTTGACAAATCAAATTTGGACCCAAACAAAAAACAAAAACAAAGGAGAAGAAAGCAAAAGCAAAGATAAACCATTTATTTTGTAAAGTAGTTGCTTTTATTAATCCTATTAAAAAAGAAGGGAAATCTGTGTGGATCTGTCAATCACAGTTTAATCTGAGGTTGCTCAGGCAACCTGCAAATGCTTCCTGGATCAAAAGGTCATTTGGCACCTCAGCCTAGTTAAGAAATGGGATCAGGGGTCAAAACTGTCAGCCTCTTTACATCTCGGGGGTGCTGTGGGGGTGGAGGGGAGGGCAACTCTAACAGCCAGATTGAGTTTGAAGGTCAAGGTCAACCCTATGGTGACGGTAATATGTCTTTCTTCATATCGTGCCTGTTCACCAGAGAATCACTCAAAACCTTAAAAGAAACGTGTGCTGAATCAGTGATGGCTTTTTGTTTCGTTTTGATAAGGGTGGAGATTTTCCAGCCAATAGTAAATTGTTTATCAGAACAGAACACGGTACTCAGATTTTTTGGTTTGTTTTTCTAATCTAAACAAGTTTTGTACTTGAAATATGGGCATGCAATCAGGGATATAAATTGTCCTCTGCACTGAATAAGGGCCAAACCAGGGACAGACGTGACCCTTCAGCCCATACTTCCAAGCACAGTCATTAGTGAGTGTAAATTATACAGTGTCTCACGCTGAACAAACAATATGTCAATGTTCTCATCTGTTAGTAGGTTGCTGAGGTCGCAGCAATTAACGTGGCCAGTGTTGTGTTTGCTCATCGGGACAAAACTGGGAATGAATGATTCTGCAGTTTGCTTTTGGGTTTCTACTTTTGGGGACAGCAGCTTATCTTTTTGCCTGCAGTTTTCGTTTTTTTCCCCTGGGTTCATATAAAAAAAAAAGAAAACTCCAAAGAGACGGAGTGGTTCAGCTCTGCCTGACGAAGTAACTTGAGAAAGCAGAGCCTGTTTTGTAGTGATCCAATTCAGGTCCCTGGTTATTAAACACACCTGCTCTGCACATGAGCTGGGTCATGTTAAACAATGACTGCATTGATACGGGAAATCAATTTGTGCCTTTATAGATCCTGTAAACGTACAGGCTCGAGGCACAGATGAATGCCGGCAGCTTAATTACACTTTACATCTTGGCGGAGCAAGCCACTTGTGGCAAAACAGCAACGTTAGCTTGTAAAGCACAGAGAACCGAGGGAACATTTGATCCTTCCATCTGAACCTACTCTCTTTTGCAACAAGAACATATATTCAGGGGAAAGCCTGGGGTGGGTGGGGGGGGGGGGGGGGGGTGCTTTTTATGGCTTAATTTCCTGCTAAATTTGCTAAGTTCCAGCTCAGTACTGTAATACTTTATTTGGTCCATGATGCAAAAGTAAAGATGTTCAGCACCACCTGCTGGATTAACATAATCTCTCTTCTGACTAGGGATGCAATGATATAAAAATTGCATGTCATGATTTTTGTGGGTAAATTCATTATGGTTATAGATGTAATAACAGTTTTGATTAAATGTGCTAAAAATGTGCAAGTTTTGTATTACAGACTGAGGCATAAATATTACCACTATTAACATCACTACTGTTATCATTAATAGTAGTAGTACCAATGTTTTAATGGCACTTAGTGCCTACCATTCAGCACTAAGTGGTAAAAGAAAATGGAAAGACAAAAAAAGTAAAAAACATATCTGATCCAACAATAGGGATGAGGATGACGGTGGTAATTAAATGCAAGACAATTTAGCACAGTCTGACAAGGGCTGAAGGCTGAAGCATCAGCTACCTTTCTTAAAAATCATAGTAGTAGCTAACACTTTATGCTATGCAAACATCAGGTTAAAGTGGAACTAAACCCCATGTAAAAGAATAACTCCGCCCCCAGAAAAATTTGTTAAAATGCCACCAAAGTGGGCAGTGCCAAGAGACACTGAGGGGCACGACAAAGAGACATTGAGGGGCACAGCTAAGTGTGGGGATGAGCGGAGGGGATTAAGCGGGGATTTGGTCAGGAAGACAAGGAAAATTGACAACCATCTTAATTTGCCAAATTTAAACATGGAGAGTGAGCAGAGCAACGCTGGTAGTTTCACCATGGATAGATCTCTCTTAACCTCACAAGAGGTTAAGAGAGGCTTTATGGAGCCCAGCGGGCCTGACCCTTATCAGTTCGAGCCACTGACTCCATGCACTGACTCAGCGATGCCCGAAGCCGCTACAGGGTTGTGTCGGACTGAAATGGTTTCCGGGGACTATGACATAAGCATGTACCAACCTGTACTGTTTGAAACAATAGAAAACTTCAATTGCAGTAACCACCATTCAACCCAAAGAGGGCAGCACTAAGATGGTTTTAGGACAAATATTGCAGAATTAAACAAGTTTACATGAAATTTAACAAAATAGCACATTAACATAAAGCTAGCACACTTAAGGCCCAGTTTAGACAGTTTATCTGCAGAGAAAAGTTGATTTAGGATTTAGTTCCACTTTAACATGTTATAATTTGCTAAACCACAAACAATAGCATGCTAGCTATACTAAGGCTGCATCATATGCTAGCATTCACTAATATGCTAGCAATAGCTAGCATGTTAGCTAACAGTTTTACTAAAATCTGAGAAATAGCCTACCTGTAAACAAATCATTTCGAACCCATTTACTTCAACCATGCCATATTAGTTAATATTAAATGCATAAAAATGATCATATCTCATTTGAATTGTATTTCACTTGTTTGTTGTTATCTGAAAACTTTGTATTATACTCTACTCCCATTTGTTTTGGTTCTGATCCCCATTTGGGCCAGCTGACAGTATGACAAATTCCGACCCATAATCGACTTCCTGTTGATAGATATATTTGAATCATAAAATCACCTTTTCTTACCGTAAACCATGAAAGAATATAGAAAACTACAAAGCAGATGTTAAAAAGAATCCCTGGCAAGTACAAATTGACACACAGTCAATACCTGAAAAAAAAAAATGGCCACAAGATGACTAAAACCACAAAATGCAAAAGGGTAAATGACGAGCTACAGTGCTGTAAGCAGATAAGTCATGCAGTTTCCTTCTGCATGTAATAAGGACAAAAATGTTTTCAAAAACCCTTCCTTATACCTACAGGTATAAATTCTAAAACATGCTTAAATCTAACACTTGGTGTTCATTGGTAGCTAAAATATGACAGTTTTTCAAAGCTTTCAGAGCTATTGCTTTTGACTAATGATCAAAAACCAAGACTTTAGTATAGCAGTTGACATTCGTGTTTTAATGGTAATTTTATTCTAAAATATCATCTAAAATATGTGAACACACTCCAAGCTCAATATCATCTAAAATTATCACAGGGATCATTAAACCAGTTAATTACTTTATCCCTACTCCTGACAATATAATATAAACTCTCAGTAGAATAAGCAATCCTAATATTTAGTCAAAGCAAAAAATCCACTGACTGCTTTTTTTTTGCCAAAAAAACCCTGAATTGTTTGATATTCCTCCTCAAGTGTCTGTCGCCTGCTTCGTTATTACAGCTGCTTATTTCCCAGTGGTATAATTGCAGCATATGCAGTGCATTAATTTTACTGCCAACACACAGCAGGCCTGCAGGTGGGCCTATCAAACATCTGGTTTAGTCCCTGGGTACCTGTGTTCCATAGTTTGCCTCCTATACATGCATGCAAGGGGAGGCATATAGAATATAGGGGTTTTATTCACAGCGCCATCTGTTCGTTTTCATACAATCGCAGCCCATTTAAATGGTTTTAGCTGTAATGTCACTGAGGCGTAGATGAGAACGGAGCTAGTTAAACTGTTGAAAACAGATGGATGGGGGCAGTTGAGTAATACAAGCTGGCTGTTCAAACGTGATACATTCTTAATGAATTAATTATTAATTAAAATAGTTTTTCGCAAGCATTTTTAGTGTTTATATGAATGGTCTGTTGGCTGTTGCTGTGACCAAATCTTCTGTTGCTGTCAGCTTTTTCCAATAAAAACCAAAATGAATGATACATTTGTGTCAATGTGAATGATCAAGTAGTTCCTGTGACTAAATTAATCTAAAATATCTTAAGATATTGGAAAATGTTTTAGACCTCGATTTACCATGCAACTGAAGTGCAATACAATGTACTTTGACCAAACTTTGCAGGCTAGGGTGAAAAGAAAAGGCCAATCAGGTAAAAACACAGCTCAGATGGTGCAGGGAGATAAATTCTTTTGTTAATACCCAAATGGATAATGCATAATGGCACAATCCTAGATAGGAGTTTCATTTGCATATATATTTATAATTTCTTTTCTTAATGGGAAATGCAAATGTGCCATTTTGCGGCAAATGTGTGTGTTTGGGACTCTTCACATTGAATAAATGTGACTCTAGGGTATCCCCACGCAGCTCGGCATATTAATCATCGTGACACGTTCACGACCCTTCTAATAAGACAGGGGCCACGGCAAACCCCCTCAAACATCCCATCCAACCCCAGCCCCACTCCGTCTTTGTCTCTCAGCCGGTCCCAAGGGAGAGGAGAGGATGGTGGGGGAGGCCGAGCTTGAGCTGAGGATGGAGGGGTGGAGGGATGTTGGGGGGGTATGTGTTTGTGTGTGTGTGAGAGACAGCGTGTGTGTGAAGTTAGACCCCTTCATTCAAAAGTCTCCCATGGGACAATGGCAGGCACAAGACTCCTATTAGGACTGAGCACGGTAGCCCCCCAGGAGCAACAAAAGACACCTCCTAATGCTCCCTGTTCTAATTCAGTGAACACGCACACTTGGAAACAGGCAGCCCCACATAAACACACAACATACATGGCCTCCAAACTGCTTTCAGCAGTGAACACACTCCAAGCTCATTGTTTTAATGTTACATATGTTTGTATTATCAGGACGTTTGCTGGGCAGCGGGACAGGAAGAGGAGTGAACTGCAGTAAGGTGGACAGCTGGACAGCATGAGGCATGCTGGGGTGTCACTGCTACTGTTTGTGTGCATCCACACGCATGCAAAACACAATGTGGTTCTCTGTCACAAGCAGAACCTTGCACATACTTTACATATGCTAATAAATGACAAGCACATCCAAATGGCTTTCATTAAACTAAATTAACTTTTTAGACCATTTGCATTTTATTCCACAAAGAAGTAAGCAAAATGATTTTTTTGAATAGAATAATTCAGCTGAAACAAGAATGATTGCACTTTTGTTATACTGATGCTCATTGGCTTCTAAGTCATGCAAATCTCTTCAGTGATATTTGTTCTAAAAATATTAAAGCATGCCTTTAATTTAGGTTTCAAATGGCATGCATCTTCAAAGCAATGCATCTTAAAACTTCTGTGTAGCTAATAATGGATCTCAATAATGCATTTGACAAAGTTAATCATGTACTGATAAACTGGAAAACTGAATAGGATTGTCTGATTCTGTGTTAGACTGTTTCAGATCTTATTTAGCAGACTGCCAACAAATATCACATGGGGTTCCTCAAGGCTCCATTCTCAGTTCACTTTTATTCAACATCTACATGATCCCCCAGATCACATATTCCTACAACATCTCTCTCTATATATGCTGACTACACACAATTTTAGATTCCTGTATCACCACATGACCACAATCCATTATAATCACTGAGGCAGTGTGTTCATAATACCAGTAAGTGGATGGGCCAGAATTTCCTCCAACTTACTGCAGAAAACACAGAAGTCATTGTTTTTGGTCCCAACAATGCATGATCATAGATTAGGTCTCAACTACACACAGTGAGGCTAAAGATCATAGAGAATGCAAGAAACTGGGATTTTTGGGCTCAGACCTCCCTAATAATGGCCACATAACATCTATTACTAAATCAATTCCCTGTCACCCTAAAATCATTAGAATAAAGGGTTTTCTTACACAGATAAACTGGTGTATGCTTTTATTTTTAATAGGTAAGGGTACTGTAATGGATTCTTTGCTGGTCTCTGTAAAAAATCAATTAGGCAGCTGCAGCTTATCCAAAATGCTGTTGCCAAAGTCCTGACCAACATCATATCACAATAGTCTTTAAATCATTGCACTGGCCCCCGGTTTGTAACTTAAAATAGTTTTCATGATCTATAAGGCATTGCATGGTCTAGGGCCTAAATACATTTTAGAGTTTTCTGTGAACCACGTAGACCCCTAAGGTCAGCAGAGACCTGCTCATTCAGTATTCCTAGGAGTAGAACTAAAAACGAGGCTGCATTTACTGTAGTTTCTTTGCTCCTTGACTCTGGAACAAACATCTTGAAAACCTGAGATGTGCAGAAACTGTTGGCTCTTTTGAATCTGAACAGAAACATTCCTGTTAACTGTAGTTAACCCAATGAAGTCTAATTAATTTTATAGTTATTTCTTTGTTTATTAAATTTACTATTATTCATTTAATGCATTTCTTGTTTTCAATGTAGTTTTCATTATTGCTGTTACTTTATTTTTTTCTAAAGCTCTTTGAATTACATTGTGCATAAATGATAGTTTACAGATAAACTTGCCCTGCCTTATGCCCTAACCAACACTGAAATAATGTACATTTTTATTGGAGAAGTTTTCTAAGTCTCTTATTCATAACGACAAAATTGTGTAGACAAGGCGTCGCAAGCAGGTGTGAGCATTCAGGGGAGAATGAGAAACAGCTGAGAAGAAGTAAGGCAGGGAGCTGAGGGGAGGAGATTAATGAACACAGTTGCTGAACAGAGAACCACAGAAACACTAAGAAGAATCCAACAGATATATAAATATTAATGTACAAAGAATATGGGAATTAACTAATAAACTAATACACAAAAGCATGAACTAAAATAACAACACCTTGAGAACATAAACAGCAGAAAACAGACATGAAGGAAACCTATTCAAGAAACTCCTATCAGAAATAAACCAAACACTTTGTTTCTGATAGGAGGCCACACAGGCATCAAATTAATGCAAGATGTTCATCATTCTTGAAATAATAATAATAATAATAATTTCTATTTCATTTAAGGTTTAATAAAAAAGACGTGAAAATAATTGTATATCTTTCTTAAAAATCTGTGGAATAAACGTTTTGCCATCAAATACTTCTTATAATTTGTGTCCAGCTCCACTGGTCTTTTTGATGATTGAGTTCCAGGTCTTATATTTTTAGGTCTCTTTTTGGTTGGGCTGCTTCAAAACGTTAATGGTAATTCCAGTCAGAAGTAATTGGTGGGAAAATTAAAAGATCACTTTTGACCTATATCTGACAGGAGTATGAATACGTTTGGGCTTAACTTCTGATGTATCTTTTATGAAAAACATCAGAAGTCTACGCACAAGGCTTTTCTAAATCACCCCACATTACAAGTGCGTTACAACAACACACTTTAAAATATGGAAACTGCTGTCGTCTGAGATTCTTTACAGTGAGGAAAATCAGGATTGGAAAATTCAGAACATGAAGGATGGATTAATTTTCTTTACTAGTTGCTTTGGTTTAACATCTTAAAACTGCTGTACTACTGCTTGTTTTGGCAAGCAATTCTTATTGTTATAACTTGTGTTTTAATGTTTCTGTATTGACACAAAAAACATTAAAAAAAACTAAACATAAAATTGCCATCGAGCAGGGGTGGGTAGTGACTAGTCACATTTACTCAGTTACATTTACTTGAATAACGTTTTGAAAAAAAAAAAAGCTTTTAGGAATAGTTTTTACTTTTACTTGAATAATATTATTTTTGAAGTAACGCCACTCTTACTTTAGTAAAATCTTTGGCTAATTTCTGGTTACTTCATTGAATGAAGAACAAGCTTGTTTTAAACCAAAATGCACCAGACACAGAACGACAGTTAATGTTTATGTTAAAATGAGTATTTTTGCTTCTACACAAGTTTTGATGTTTATATGGTACTTTCTATCCACTGAGTCTGCTGTGGCAATTGGAGATCAAGTGAATACACATTAAAAAGAAGATATTGTCCCTGGAGGTTCTGTACCCTGTTCTAACATACATGCATTACCTACTGTAAGTACTGGTTTCATAAGTTTGATGTTGAAAACATTTGATTTGGAAAAGTGTTTCATCTGCCTGAATTTGTTATTTTGCATTTATTGTATGGTTGTTTTTATTTTAGTCTTTAAAAACCCAGCATTTGCACGTAACTTTATATTTTGTTCTGTCTGATAACATAATTTTCAGCTCTGGCACTGATACACATTGAGTTTGTTTCTCTGCTGCTCTTTGGCAGATTTATTTTTTAAAAGATACTATTAAACATTGTTGTTTCATATGCACAATGTGTAGTTGAGGACAGTGTGACAGCAGAGAGTGTAGCCATGTCACTGTACTGTAGCATACTGCTTTTGATGAAAGTGGACAGGACATCAAGGCTGATGATGAAAATGGTGTCCATGGTTCTGACACTTTATTGTGTAGGTGCTGTTAAATGGAAATTGTTATACTAGAAGAACTTTATAAGCTTGTTGCTGGTTACTTAGAGAAGTACAGATATGCTGAATAAAAAAATTGTTGAGTTTATTTGAAGTAGAGTCACATGGAGTACCTATGAACATTTACTTTCTGCATGCAAATTTAAATAATAAAACTGCTTTGTTTTGAAGTCAGCTGCTTTCATTTAATACTATTACTACTGTGGAATATTGCAATGACTAAACATTTATTTCGACTGACCATCGTTTTGCTGACTTTTTTTCGAGTAACACCCAATCCTTGTGAGCTATAGCATCTCAGTCACTCACTCCATTAAGTGTGGAGATTGAGGGCATGAAAAATCCATCTAATGTACCATAAATATTTTTTGCCATGCAGAATATGTATGCAAATGAAATGTAACATTGTAACAAATATGGCATCCAAGTAGACAGTATATAGTGAAGCTCTACCAAAAATCAGTTTTATATTATATGATATATTATATATTATAATATCAGTATTATAATATATGTTTTTAGAATAGCAGAGTTCAGAAAATGAGTCCCCCTTAATAGTCAGATGGACCTAAGGAAAAACAAATACTCATCCCTGGGACAGACAGTGGTCTTAGACTGAAGGATCAGAGGAAATGTATAATGGAGGAGTCAGGCAAAATACGACTACTACTAAAGAATGTTTTTTTATTGTTTAAGATGGGAAAAATTCCCACTGGAATCTTTTCTTTCTTGCTGTGAAAATTATTCTCTGCTGCCCAAAAACAAGATCTATCTGGGTGCTGTCCATTTGAGGTAAGATACCCACATTTACAAAAGTTAAATCTTTACTGAAATATATCTGTAATACATGACATATTTCCTGAAGCACAAATGTTGGAAATACATAAAAAAGATTACTTTTTGTCATGATCTGGTGTGTGCATGTGATTATGAAAATGGGTTGTGAGTTTCTGTCAACATAGAGGATCTCTGTGTCTCTGCTGACCTGTATCTACCTGAAAAACATTTCTGAACATAGTTTAAGTGTTTAACTTATCCGCCTCAAGCTCAGATCTTCTCTTTTTGTGCCTTTCAGGTTGTATCTCTTCTGGTGTTTTTCACACCACTTCAAGCCACGTCTACAAGCTATTGCTCGACAGGTCTCTCCAGAGACTTCTCCACAGTCTTCCACTAAAGCTTCAGCATCCTCAGCCATCATTTGCCTGCTTGCTCTCCAACCCACCTCGTTCAGATCACAAGCCTTCATCAACTTCCCTCTCAGCGAAACTCATCTTAAAATGAAACCTCACAAAAAGACGCCTGCACTATTGGATTAATACCAGGACCTTGACAATCTCCACTAATCATCCAACGTTGACAAACTCAGTAAGCCACTCTCTGTGTAATAACCTGCATTTCATGCCGTAGCTCCGGCTTTATCTATCGTTCCTCTTTTTCCCCAGACACTGTCGAAGCACGTTGTAGAAGTCACCCTGTTGCATTTGCACCCGGGTTAAAAATAAATGTTTTAAGATTGAGTCTGTCTCTGAGTTTGATTCTGCATATGGGCCAAGAAACGGCCTAGAATCATGACACTTTTCTTTCCATTTGAAAATAAATGTGGTTGAAAAGGGAAAGTTGTTTAGATGTCTACTGATGTTTTAAAGTGGTTGAAAAGTTGTCAGGTTTTTAAAAAAATGGAATTTGGGCAGTCTCCAATAAGCTCTCAAAACTTCGTCCTCAATGTCTTTGTTCACACAAAATTTGGAAACGACACCAGGCTCAGTCCTATTTTCAACTTATATTTCTGAACAAAACAAGGGCAATGACCGGCCAACTAGAGGGTGACACGGGAGTGGATTTTCTCTCCTGTCCCATCCCGCTCCCACAGAAAAATGTCTTGTCCCATCCCAATCCCAGGCCAGCATAACAAAAAAAATCCTGTCCCGTCCCACTCCTGGTAAATTGACTCCCACTCCCATCCCGCCCCTATTTAGAACGACTCCCACTCCTGTGCCACTCCCATTTTTGTTTTCTTCATTTAGTCTTTTGGCAATTTCTTTGGAGGACCAGTTAGGTCCCTGTTTTTAGCTGTAGTAAAGGCCAGTTAACGTAAAAAGAATAATAATGAAGACATAATAAAATATTTAACAAGGAAACAGACCATGCCTATCTTAGCTGAATAAACAAAATGTACATGGTTGTATTTTTCTCATTTATTAAGTGATTGTTTCCTTTGAACATTTACATTACTTTTATGTTTCAAGTTGCTAAAACGAAAGAAAAATGCACCTAACAAGAGAACTGTACTTGGTGAACAAAAGTGCAAATGGCTTTACCATCACAATTTAGAAACTGTACCTCAATGGTTCACAGCCCTGGTCCTCAGGGACCCCTTCCCTGTAAGTTTTAGATGTTTGTCTGCTCCAGAACACCTGATTCAAATTCTGACATGACCTCCTATACAGGCATCAAGAATGGAGGGTCAAACTGGACAAAATTAATACAATAAAATCATTAAATAAATAAATGTTGTGAATGTCCCATAAGTGAAGTAAATGTAACATGAAAGAAATGTAACATTAAATGTGCCATTAAATTAAAGGTACCATTTATTTATTTAATTCATCATTGTAAACAATATCATGAAATAGACTATTATGCAATTAAGGGTGTATTCACACCAGGAAAGTCATTTGGTCCACTTGTTTGGTCTGGACCAAAAGTTAACATTATTTTTTTTCATTTGGTGCGGTTTGTTTTCACATTGTACTTTTTGCAAGTGAACTATTACTTGTAAACAAAGCCACGAGGGTGACGATCATTGTTCCCATTGGACAAAAATGACGGGGGCGGGACAGAACACAGACCTGGAAATTGAGGAAAACAGCCGTAGACGTGCTGCGTTCAGCACCTCTGTTCTGCATATTTGTGTCGTTACTACAGCTGCAATATTATTGTGAGGGTGAAGAGCAGCTCATTCAACACAGACTTTGAAATGTTCCATTTATAATGTTGGAACCCCGTCGGAGAATACGTCCTGAACGCCGACGTTCTCTACGTGCAACAAGCCGGTAGTGTTGCTAAGCAACACACAGCTTATCAGGTATGATTACCTTACAACACACACCTTTGCTACCGGCTACAGTGGCTTTTTATGTCCAAAGAGACGTACGCGTTTTGTAGTTGGTTCGGATCGGGGCCGGTTTGTATTCAAACCATAAGCGAACCGCACCAGAGTCCGTTTGGAAGCGGACCGAGACCACCTCAAAAAGTGGGTCTCGGTCCGGTTGTTTGGTCCGGACCAGGGTTCGCTTGAGTGTATTCACACCTGCACAAAAGGTCCGGACCAAGAGGGGAAACGAACTCTGGTCCATTTAAAGCGGACCAAAAGTGGCAAGTGTGAATACACGTGCCACTGAATAATTAAGTATAATTTTAAAGACGACATGATATAATTAGTGGTACACTTAATATTTAATGATGTATTAAAATAAATTGTACATTTAATGATACACTCAATTGTTTTCTATTTCACAACATATTTATTTAATATTTTCCCTTGATGAAGCCTTCTATGAGGGGGGGACATGGGGGAATTTTTTTTCTTTTGCGTCCCCACGCAATACTTTTGCGTTCGCTCGCAATACTTTTGCGTCCCCACACAATAGTCTTTGCGTTATCTTGCAATACTTTGTGGGATAGTTTCCAAACCAGATAACTGCAAAAATGGAACAAACACTAAACCCGTTTTTGAGATTTATTGAGTTTTACTTTGAAATTGGCCTTAAATAAAATGATCTTCAATCAGACTTAAAGACAGTTTTTATCCACAAGCTGTCAAACTACTGAACTCTGGACCATAATACTGCACGAAACCACATCTGTGACACTTTATTTGCTTATTGCTGCTGCATGATGTGTACTTTTTTTTTGCACGCCATTAGTGCTTTTGTTTTTATCGTGATTTGAACGGTTCTTCTTATCCCAAGCATTTAATCGCATTGTTGACTGCATGTTAACCTGCGTATGACAAATAAACCATACCAATGCCATATTAGTGCTGTTTGTTTTGTGAGCAGTTTGTCAAATGTGCTGCTGTTCCAAAATGCACAGCTTTCTCAAGGTGATTAACAACTTTTGCGTGGGAACGCAAAATAAAAAAAATTCCTCTCGCGGGCTTCCGTACCTTATTTCTTAAATCTTTAGAGCACATGCGAGTAATTTTGTTGGTCAGATGAGACTTGACACATGATGGTACTTTTGGTTTGATGAAGAGATGCAGGGCTGATTCAATCCAGAATCTGCCTTACAAGTGTCCCTTAATCACCGGTGAACTTGATTACAACTAAACACGTTTTACAAGCAGCAGACTGCGTGTTAACACCGCTGCATTCAACTCTCCTGAAGTTCGGTAATATTTGCGACTTTCCTGTCAGATCTATGAGTTTAATAGATAAGTCCTTACTTCTGACTTTACGTTACAAATAGAGTTGCCAACCGTCCCTTGAAAAACGGAATCGTCCCGTATTTAGAATAAAAAGTACACGTCCCGTATTGAGCTGAAACGGGACGCACGTAGTCCCGTATTATTAGGTGGATCAAAAATCTTCACTAAAATGTCAATAGAATTAATAAATGATGGGGTGCTTTATATTTAACATTACGATAAATTCATTACCAGCCATATCCTGCTCTGTGACCAATGAGCTGACAGAATATTTCCACTCATCTCATTGGCCAGCAGGTACCGTTGCTAAGGGTAGATACAGGTGTTACGTCGATTCGCGTTTTCCCATCAGATACGGTTTCCCCAGCGTCTCCTCGCCGCTTACGCGACAAAAAAGGCCCGTGTTTATTCAGCGCTCGTAACCAGCGCATAGATAGATAGATAGATAGATAGATAGATAGATAGATAGATAGATAGATAGATAGATAGATAGATAGATAGATAGATAGATAGATAGATAGATAGATAGATAGATAGATAGATAGATAGATAGATAGATAGATAGAGTGCCTCACTACAGTCTCTCGGGAAAAGGTGAAGTGTCAGTCCACTGGAACAGCAGAGAGGTAGATGCAAGTTCTTCAGGCAGCTGACATCCCCAACATCCAGGCTATTGTACCCTTTGTCCTCAGCATCCCTTCTTCTAGTGGGTTTGTGGAAAATATTTTATCCATCATGAAAAATAAGTGGATTGATGTGAGGAACAAATGTTCTACAGAATTAATGAGAAGTGAGCTAATTGTCAGTCTAATTAATGAAATGTCCTGCTCAGAGTTTTACTCGGTAGTCCTGAAAAACAAACAACTCCTTGCAGCAGCAAGACCTCAAATGAAATATAAATGGAAAAAATAGGTTGTTTCCACATAATTCAGCACTGCAGTTTTTAGTTCACTAGTTCAATATTTTTTTCCCTACACCTGTACAGTCATGGCCTTTAAGGCACAAGTGTTTATGTTTACAACTTTTCTACAGACTTTTTGTTTGCACTAAATGCACTATTACGAAAATGTTTTGCATTATACTGTTATGCTTTTTTATATTGTTTTAAGAACCGAGGTCTTTTCAATAGTGGTTTATTTATTTTAGAAGGATATTTGTTTTTGTCTAGTAATTTTATTTTGCAAAAAGAATAAATTATTTTATAAATTGCTGTATAATTGTTTTTCCATGGATATTTGTATCAGTCAAAAACATGCATCGAATTAAACTTGGGTTCGAGTCTAATGTTTCCAAAGTAATTTCACACAAAGATAAAGGGTAAAAAAAATCACCAGGCCGCTAGAGGTGCAGACAGTGGGGTTGGATAGCCCTACCAGGAGGTGTCCCTTATTTATTTATCAAGGAGTTGGCAACCCTAGTTACAAATCCAATTTTACCACGTCCAGTTCTCCACCTGCGTTTGCTCCCTCCATTCTGAACGCAGGTGGAAAACGTATCAGAAGCACGGTTGGCTTGTGGGTCGTGTAGTTCGTTTGACTCGCATTATAGTATAGGCTTCTTGGAAAAAAAACTACACAATGGCGGCGTCGATTCAAGTTTTTTTTTCTTAAAGTTTATAACAAAGTCTCAGTTTTACATTTCCAAAGACAATTGATCCTAGTTTGTTTTCCCTCCTATTGGTTAGCTTCCGCTCCCGTCTGCTCCCGTTCATGTTTTATCTTGTACCGTCCCAATCACGTGATCTTTACTAATGCTGTCTCCTATGGGAATCCCGTGACCCGTGGGTTTCCCGAAAAAATTTCAGCCTCTACTTCCAACCAGATACAGTTTTAAAATACATGACCTTAGATTTTCATTGATCTGAGGAAGCTTATCAACTGGTAAATCTTTGTAAACACAACAATCCAAATAAAATCATGGAAAACCAGGTGCAGGCAAGAAGATCTGTGGAACCAGTGTGTTGCTTAAAATCTAGAAAATATAGATTACAATATAACTTTTCTTCTGTCTTCTCAAACTCAGTTGAGCCCGAAAAGATGTTTTCTTATCTGCAAGAAAATTCCCAGCATTTATGAATGCAATCAATTTTTTAGTAAATTGCTATTGAACATGTGTTTTGAAACAAAAGTCAAGGTTTTCATTTCTTATATGTTAATGTAGGCAATGATCTCATATTTGTTCTCTACCTAAAGCCTCTCCATGGTTTTTGATGGACTGACTCAAATTTACCACTGCTGACTATGAAGATGAACATTTTCCTCCACTGACATAACTCATTTCAGTTTTTAACAACTGATTAATAGATGTACCAAAGTAATAAAATTACATTTTATAGATATGTAGTTGCCTCTACAGACTATTATATTTCAAATTTAAGTGATTATTGTCTAGCTAAATATAGACTAATTGTTTCACCTGGTTATAGTTTTCAAATATTAAAAAGCATAAAATGAAAGCAGTATTAATGTGTTTTATATTTGACTGAGATGAGGAGAGATCAAGTAAATTTGCTAGATGTCTCATAAGTGTCTCACCTAATGCCATCTAGCTAGAGATGCAGTGAGAAATCGGCTAGTAACCAAAATATAGGGTTTATACACTTGAATGGCACTAATTGGTGATCAGCTGGTTGAAAAGAAAAATCCAATATTTTTCTGATCACTGAGCACACTATACCAAAGCTGACATAAACATTCTTCGATGTGGAAGTTGTTACTGTGGGAAGAAGACTCGTGTAATTTCAGTATCAGAGACTGAGTGAATTACACAACAGCTGTTTTGTTCTACCCTTCTCAAAAGTCACATTGTTTCTGTCACAGAGCATACTGATTTTGGAAATGTTGGCAGTCTTTTGGAAATATCAAAGTTAAGTTAAGGATTTTTTAACTCTACAGGGAATACTCACAGGGACTGATGTTTATAGTCAGTAGAGCTAACCACACTTATTGGGTTAATCCTGCCAAATGCTTCTATAAGATCCAAAATTCCAAGTCCAAAATGATGCTGTCTTTGTTTTGAAATGTTAATGAAATACCGTTTAACAGAAGAACTGCTCTCTTTCTTGCTCTCACATGGTGTGAAGCCATACTGGTCCTAAAGTAAATAATTAATGATCAGTCACATCAGAGTAAATCCTTAGGGCTCCTGCATACTTACAATAAAGCTTGATTTAATTCTTCAAATACTTAATTTGTATAACCCGGATGATTTCACTATATTTGTAGATTTACAATGATGTAAAAAACAACAGCTATGTAACGCAGAGCTGAGAAATTCATCCATTTTCTATGCCCATTTTATCCTTGCAGGGTTGTCTGGGCTGGTGCCTGTTTCCAGCTGTCAGATGAGGTACACCCCGGACAGGTTGCCCAGGACAACTTTTGCTGCAGGGCAGCAGTACAATACATATTTTTTCTGTTTATGCAGTAAGTAGAAAAAAACTGTTTTATTTTATAATTGTCATATAGAAATCTAAACTGGCTAAAATTGACATGGGCAGGTTAGCTTTACAAAATCTCTGATTGGTGAATCCCCTTTTTATATATTTATTTTCTTCTATTTCCTTTTTTTCCTTATTGCTAAATCTCTACATGTCTATGTCCATAGAGTCCCACAGAAAAACAAACTATTATTTCACCTGAGAATGGGCCACAGCATGCAATGCAGACAGAGCCAAAAATTGGAAAGATGACTTGTTTTTATATACACTGCTCAAAAAAATGAAGGGAACACTCAAATAACACATCCTAGATCTGAATGAATGAAATATTCTCATTGAATAGTTTGTTCTGTACAAAGTTGAATGTGCTGACAACAAAATCACACAGAAATCATCAATGGAAATGAATTTTATTAACCAATGGAGGCCTGGATTTGGAGTCACACACAAAACTAAAGTTGAAAAACACACTACAGGCTGATCCAACTTTGATGTAATGTCCTTAAAACAAGTCAAAATGAGGCTCAGTATTGTGTGTGACCTCCACGTACCTGTATGACCTCCCTACAACGCCTGGGCTCCTGATGAGACGGCGGATGGTCTCCGAGGGATCTCCTCCCAGACCTGGACTAAAGCATCCGCCAACTCCTGGACAATCTGTGGTGCAACGTGACGTTGGTGGATGGAGCGAGACATGATGTCCCAGATGTGCTCAATCAGATTCAGGTCTGGGGAACGGGCGGTCCAGTCCATAGCTTCAATGTCTTCATCTTGCAGGAACTGCTGACACACTCCAGTCACATGAGGTCTAGCATTGTCCTGCTAGACCTCAGGAACCCAGGGCCGACCACACCAGCATTTGGTCTCAAAAGGGGTCTGAGGATCTCATCTTGGTACCTAATGGCAGTCAGGGTACCTCTGGCGAGCACATGGAGGGCCATGCGGCCTTCCAAAGAAATGCCACCCCACACCATTACTGACCCACTGCCAAACCGGTCATGATGAAGGATGTTGCAGGCAGCAGATCACTCTCCACGGTGTCTCCAGACTCTGTCACGTCTGTCACATGTGCTCAGTGTGAACCTGCTTTCATCTGGGAAGAGCATAGGGCGCCAGTGGTGAATTTGCCAATCCTGGTGTTCTCTGGCAAATGTCAAGCATCCTGCACGGTGTTGGGCTGTGAACACAACCCCCATTGGTGGATGTCGGGCCCTCATACCATCCTCATGGAGTCGGTTTCTAACCGTTTGTGCAGACACATGCATATTTGTGGCCTGCTGGAGGTCATTTTGCAGGATTCTGGCAGTGCTCCTCCTGTTCCTCCTTCCACAAAGGTGGAGGTAGCGGTCCTGCTGCTGGGTTGTTGCCCTCCTATGGCCTCCTCCACGTCTCCTGGTGTACTGGCCTGTCTCCTGGTAGCGCCTCCAGGCTCTGGACGCTACGCTGACAGACACAGCAAACCTTCTTGCCACAGCTCGCATTGATGTGCCATCCTGGATGAGCTGCACCACCTGAGCCACTTGTGTGGGTTGTAGAGTCCGTCTCATGCTACCACGAGTGTGAAAGAACCACCAACATTCAAAAGTGACCAAAACATCAGCCAGAAAGCATAGGTACTGAGAAGTGGTCTGTGGTCCCCACCTGCAGAACCACTCCTTTATTGAGTGTCTTGCTAATCGCCAAAGATTTCCCCCTGTTGTCTATTTCATTTGCACAACAACATGTGAAATTGTTTGTCAATCAGTGTAGCTTCCTAAGTGGACAGTTTGAATTCACAGAAGTTTGATTTACTTGGAGTAATATTGTGTTGTTTAAGTGTTCCCTTTATTTTTTTGAGCAGTGTATTTAGTGAAACTGAACCTACAGCAACGGTTTTGAGCTAACTTAAACAGAAAGAGTTTAGTTTTTTTTTCTAAAAACGTCCTCTAATCTCAAATTTTACAACTGTTCCTGCTATTCACATGAACAAAAAGTGTACAACATTTTTCCTGGAAACTTTTTTTTCTATTCTCTGAGGATACAAGAGAAAACGGCACCAAAATCTGTCAGACTGCCAAGTTTTCTCTAAAGACAAAAATCAATGTGATTGCATTATGCCAAAGCTGCCTCCAAGCATTTTTCCTCAACAAATCTTCAATAGAGAATTTTCAAGCACAATCCCATATTCAAAATTCCTTTTATGAGCGTCTCTTGGTCCATTATGTTTAAAAAATCCCCAAAATCTCATATTAAAATAGTAGAACTTTAAAGAAAAGTCTTTAGATGATGAGGAGAAACACAAATACAGGTGGTAACTACAGCAAGAAACTGCAGCCCCCCCCCGTGCCACAGAGAAGAGACTAATTAAATTTTCATGTGGATAATCAGGAGCTAATCCACTGTTAATTGTGCTTCTTTCTGATGTAGTGGCTCCCTCATGGGATCCAACGTTATGCCCATGCAGCGTTTCGTTTGCTTAAACGCCTCTTAGATTTAATGGACTCTTCCATAAACTCATCCTCAGCACCTCTTCGCTCACGACCACACAGAAGCCTGAGCACATCCATCAACAATAATCCCTTCAATGATCTCCATTTTATCTTTTCACCACCCTCCTCCTCCTACTTCTCACCCATGTCCCTACAAAAGGCTTAATTACTGGTGTGAAGTAATTATTTTCTTTATTAGTGAAACGTAACATCTGTTTCAGGTCTTTTTAATTGTACCTATAAAACCCTTCCATTATTTCTGTCCCTTTAGGATAGGACTGGGCTGCATGTTGTTCCCTGCGGACTCCCTCACGTTCTCATTCAATTCTCCAGCTTAAACTTCAATACACTGAGCTCCGTCAGGCTCTTTTACATTGATTACAGAGTAACTGAGGGGTTCTTTCAGAAAAAAGAAACGGGCAAGAGAAGGATATGTCTCCAAACTTCCCTCTGGGTTTCAGTGTTTTAAGATTTGTCATTAAACTCTAAAGGAACATATTTCCAAAAGTAGAAGAGAGCCTAAGGGGTGCAGGGAATGGTCCATGGGAGCGTGGGAATAGAGGAAGGAGTGAGATTCCTGAAGTTCTAGAGAAATGTTGTCCTTTTATTAATAGACTTTGGTTCCTTTGAAATTTTATTAGCCATAAAGTTGACAATATGTTGTGCAGTTTCTACAGCCCTGCAGAGACTCTTTGCCTCAAACAAACTTCTTATTTCTCAGCATCCGTGCAATTCACCTTCAAGGTTTCTCCAGGCATTTTCTCCAGGCAGCAGCTATACAAGATGAACAGGTGTCATCGTCAAACTGAGACCTCCGTGGAATAAATAAATCTATAAAAACCTCACATAGTCACCGACTTCCAGCAAACACTGACCAGTTAGCCGAGGACTGTCCGGCTTCTGGAGCTCTGTCCTTTTAGCGCTCTCCTTTTTTATTTTTATGGTTCCTGCACCTTCAGGAAATGACCCTTTTATAGGGTCAACACTATAAAAGACTTGTTTTTTTTGGGAGTGGTTAGTGGACAAGTGTGTGTATGTGTGGCAGTGTGTGCGGTGTGTGTGTGTGTAGTGGGGGTATAAGTGTAGAAGTTACTACCGGTTCGTCTTTGGTGCCAAAGAAAGAGACCTGATGAGGCTAATAGTCTTCTTGTCCAATATATCACATAGCTGTGAACTCTGTGACCTTTTTTTGTCAATAGGAGAACTTTTCTCTGGAGTGTGTGTGTGAGACGGGGTGACGGGACGTGCACGGGCATCTTTGTGTGTCCACACAAAAGTGCACACATGGAAATCTGCACTGTCATACCTCAACGTGTGTGTTAATGTGCAGGACAATTTGTGTCTTATCTCAGCAGGGTTACATAAAAATGTTGGAACTTTCTGAAAGTTTTAATTCTGATGCATGAATTAAATTGATTAGAATCTGTAAAAAATGATTTTAAGTGAAGTAATAAATAACTATTTGGTTTAAGATTTTTCTTCAAATGGTTATTTACTTATTACATTTTGGACACATTTTTTGAGGTTAAAACACATACAGTACTGTTGAAAAATTGCCCCTTAAAATCTTCCTTTAATTTAGCATTTTTTGTCACATGTATTTCAGTTCATGAAATAAAGTTTAATATTAGAAAAAGATAACCTGAGTAAATACAAAAAAAGTATAATCTATGTGAAATAGTAATCATCCCCACCCACATCCACCAGTTATAACATAAATTACCAGTAAATTAACCTAATTCTTTGAAAAGTTTTACCCAGGCAGCTTACTGCATGACATGTAGAATCAATAAATCATCTGAATAGTACCTGTCTGAAAACATGAAGTAGGCTAAACAATCTCAAAAAGGAAAACATTGTGCCCTGAACTAAAGAACATCAAGAACAGATGAGAAACAAAGTCATTGACATCTATCAGTCTGGAAAGGATTACAAAGCCATTTCGAATGCTTCACTGAATTTCAGGGAGAGCCACTATCCACAAATGGAGAACTCACAAAACAGTGACGTACCTTGCCAGGAGTGGCTTGCCTGCCAAAATTACTCGGGGACTCAATGACTCACAAAAAGAACCTAGAACAACATCTAAACATTAGGCCAATCTCACATTTGCCAAAAAACATCTTAGGTATTCCTAGCACTCTTTTAGGAAAATATTCTGTGAACTAAAGAGACAAATCAATGCTTTTTCAAAAGGTGTGTATCCAGTTACATCTTGCATAAAACTAACATGACATTTCAGAGATAGAACATCATACCAACAGTTAAACATGGTGGTGGTAGTGTGATGGTCTGGGGTTGCTTTGTTGCCTCAGGATCAGAATTACTTGCTGTAATTAATGGAATCGTAAACTTTACTCTCCAGCAGAAAATCCTGAAGGAGAATGTCTGGCCATCAGTTTAAGCCTAAAGTTAAGTAATGCAGCTGGATATTAATCCAAAGCAAACCAGTAACTCCACCTCTGAATGGCTCCAAGAACACAAGGAACCTTTTAGAGTCACCGAGTGAAAATCCAGACTTCAACCCAATTAAGATGCTGTGGTGTGACTTTAAACAGGCTGGTAATGTTTAATAAACCTCCAATGTGGCTGAAATGAACAAATCTGCAAAGAAGAATGGGCCAAATTTTCTCCAAAGCTTTGTGAAAGGCCAGCGCTGATCTTTACAGTTGACGGCAGTTGGTGCCGCCGAGTGTGGCGCAAGTAGGTTTTAAATGGCAATTAGTTTTAAATGGCAATTACTTTTTTACATAGGGTCAGGTTGGTTTCTCTTTAATAAGTAAAATCGCCATTTGAAAACTACATCTTGTTATCTTCGTCTGATACTCTGATTGGGTTGATGATGTGAAATGTTCAAAATAACTATGGGGAAATAACTTTTTAACAGCACTGTAATTAAGACTGGAAGGCAAAGGTCCATCACTGGAACTCTCCTATATATCCAGGTAGGGGAGTGAAAATAATATTACTCAAGAAGAATCAAGACTCTTCTTTTTTGCGACTTAAACTTGACTGCAACAAACAGTGAGAGTTGGGATTTTAGTCACCGGAGGTGGAACATCTCTGGTTCTTTGCTGTTTCTGAGCATTTCCAAGGTGTTTCGGGAAATCTCATCCAAGCATATAAACATACAGAGAATGACGCACAAAACGTAGGATGAGGTCAACAAAGTTTAAAGACTAAGTAGAGCGACTCTTCAGATTAAATTCTTATGCTTACCTAGAGTAAAAAAAAATCTAAGCCCCAAAGTATGCTGTTCCGAGCACAATTGTACACCTAAAATCTCTGCAAAGAATTTATGTTGCATGTCAAATTGTATTAAATAGTGCCATGGTAAACAGCTTTGGACCCAGTTCATTTTCATACAACATGCGAGGCAATTATCTACACAATATGCTGTAAAGAGGGAGATATCGCATTAAATCCCACATACGATATATATAGACTCATTTTTCCATGATATTTAATTAGAAACCAGGAAGCAAGGTCCCGCTCAACCCCCACTTCAGCACCCACGTACCTTGAGTGAATACTAAGAAGCAACTCAGGCACAGGTCCAATTCAGAATGTATTGTATGAACCCCCATGGCCCATCAAAGGCAGTGTGCACAACCATGAAAGGGTGATTGGGCTGGAGGTGTGCAGGGAATAGTGTTTGAAGTTCTCCTTCTATATCAGAGAAAGCGAAAAAGGCATTCATAATCCTGTGGGATTGTTAATCGCCATAGGCTAAAAAAAAGAAAATAGGGATGCACTCATTCTCTCTCAACTCTTCCACAAGAACTGGAAGAAAGGGTGTAAAAAAGAATAAGGAGCTGGGGGTACTAACAGAGATATAAGGAGGGTGGCTGCTGAAAACTGATGCTGGGGTAAAGAGCTGAGGCAAACCGACAAAAAAAAGCACAGCTGAAGTGTTTTAACATGACTGATTCAGCTGTATAATCTCCGTCATTAGCCGCTCCTGCTGCCACTGGGGCCATCATTAATGCACAGTTAGGAGGCGTCATATCCATTGACAAGGTATCAAGTTATTTCAGAGTATGTTTTGCAAAAAATGAAGGGTAGAATCCACTCAGGTCCAGTATCTGGTAAAGGTAATGTTCTCTGATAAACAATATTTGGTCGCAGAAAAATTCTGATCTTTTAATCATCAAGCAGAAAACTGGCAGATTTAGGATATATTTAAAGCAGCTAACATATCATGTCTTTCTGACAGCTGAAGCCCATAAGTGAAACCACTTAGATAAAAATGTCCCCAGAGCATGATGCTGACTTACACAGATTTTCCTTAAGAGTTTCTTTATGTTTTGTACCATCAATTTTCCCTTTAACTATACAGTCATATTCAATCAATTAGAATATATGTTCTGATGATGCTTGTTTGTCAGGTTCAAAATGAAAACAACAACCTTTGAGCAGGTATTAAACATACTTTTCATTAAGCACAGATTTCTTTATTAAAAAAGATTTTTTATGATCCGATGTAATATTCTTAAATGTCGTGTTTTTATTAGCTGTAAGTTAAAAATCATCATAGTTAACAGAAATAAAGGCTTCAAAACAGCCGCCTGTGTGTAATTAATCTATAAAATGTATTTCAGTTAGTGAATTGAGTTACTAAAATAAATGAACTTTTCAATAATATAATTTTTTATTGAATGGGTCTGTAGTTAGTTTCTCAGTTTCTGCTAATCAAAAACAGCCCCACACTATGATGCTGCCACCACCATGTTTCATGTTGTGGAGGGTGATGATAGATAGATAGATAGATAGATAGATAGATAGATAGATAGATAGATAGATAGATAGATAGATAGATAGATAGATAGATAGATAGATAGATAGATAGATAGATAGATAGATAGATAGATAGATAGATAGATATTCCCACAGCATGATGCTGCCACCACCAGAACAATTTTGACATGTTATCCTCTATTTAGAAGAATTTCTGAGCATCTAACATGTCTTGTTCTTCTGACAGAGGAGAAAGGATGCTCAAGAGACACCCGAAGCCACTTAGATAACTGCTCACAAAGGAAAGAATTATAATTGGAAGTGTGTGTGCAGAATATATTATGTGTGTAAATGTTGTTGAGCCCCACGATTTGCCAGGAAAAGGTCACACACTCCCCTCGACCCTAAGAGTTTCGCTCTTTGTGTACTTGAGGTTAAAAAAAGAGAGAGGGGAAAAACTGCGCCTATAAACTCCGCATTTAAAAGGCAAGTACGGGCGGTGGGGGGGCCTGCTGCATGACGGGGAACAATGGCAGCTTTTTGGACACACTTTTTCTCACTGCGATGAACAGCAGGGAAACCGGTAGAGGCTCCTATAAAAGACCGATAGAGCACAGCTGTCAGGGTTCAACAGTAATTTTATAAAATGTCTCAGAGGGGCCCGCCTGCATTTATGGGAAACTATAAGAGGACGAACAAATTTCTTCGAGGCAACAATCAAGGGGTCCTTTAATGGGTGGTAAGTCCAGATTTTAGCGCACATGCAAAAGAAGAGGATGAAGATGCAGGCAACTGATTCTTAATTTTATAACTTAAAAATGACTTTTCTATCTATGAAACACAAACATGAAGACAAGGAAAAAGTTTGAACCTGACTGCTAAATATTCTGTCCCATCAGCGTTACCACCATCAGCATCACCATCGTAAAAACTAACAGGCCATTTAGGAGCTGCTTGCTCCTGATTGACATGGGTCCTGATTATTGGTTATTCAGATTTGCACCTCATCCTTATTTAACAGGAACATCTGAGAGAGTTCTGTTGACTAATTTTATTAGAAAGCGGTAAACAAACAGAAGGAATGTAAAATCTGGAAAAGTAGGAACTTCACTGATCCATTTTACGCACAGGACCCTCATTTGGAGACGCATTTGTTGGGCTGTGCAGTGGTAGGCTACTACTTACGCTCTGAGGCCATGGTAATCACGGACTCCGTCGTGGCGTGGTACTCGTCCTCCTCCATGAACTCGTCCTGGGCCGACGCGTCTCCCTGGAAGTCGTGGTGATCCAGGAGCTGCTGGAGCGGGGGCGCCTTGGGCAGCAGCTGGTTGACTACCTCCCGGCTGATGTTGGGCGCCTGCTTCAGGCGCAGCTTGCTCAGGATCTGGGACTTGATGGTCTCCAGCCGCAGCACCTTGCTTTGCTCCCTCCAAACGCAGGCGGAGCATTCGTGGGAGCCAGCGTCCTCGTCCAGCAGATACAGCCCCGCGTCCGTGGGCGTCTCGCTGGCAGGAGGCTGCAGCAGATTGGGCTCGTCGCTCCCTGACAGTCCCAGGAAGACGAGCGCCACTAAGCACTGTATAAAGTTGTACCTCTGCATGATGATGGAGGAAACTTTTTTCTCTTCTTTTACTTGATTTATTCCTTGATATATCCTTTGGGTCCTTGTCTCAGCCTAAAAAAGCCTCCGAATCATTGACATGCATCTAATCCACAATCAGCCCGAAGTGGGTCGCCTTTTTTCTGCAGGAGGTTTTGAAATAAAGTTGTCAAAAAAGTGCGCTCCAGTGTGTGACCAGCTCTTTTGATTGAAAGGTAAATTATCTGCCTGATGAATGCATAGCCAGCTCACTAGCGGAATGATGGTCGCGGTGGGGTCCCCGTGTGCAATTTAGTCCATGGAGGTGTGTGCATGTGCAGTGTCACTGAAAAAAATATGTGCAAGTGCGGTCAAAAAGGGGCTCTTTATATATCTCAGCAGCCCGGTGTCGTAATCCGTCTCCATTGGCTAAGATTTCAACAAAAGGCTTTTAGGTCTGTCACCAAGTCAAGAGGGACAGAGCGAAGGGAGGGTGGACGCGCTGTTATGGGAGTGTAAATGTCTTACAGTTCACAAGCAATTCACTTACATTAGACATATTGACCAATTAAGGTATTATAACAACGAGTGGCTCCTGCAGAGTGCTTTTTGGCTTTAAATATAATAAATATACAGTGCATTAAATATAAGCTGGATGGGTTTCTCTCGAATTTACCAGATATAAATAACACACTTATGAACATTTATTTGGTGCATTCTTCAGTTGCCTCTACCAGGCCATTGCAAGCACTTAATGGTTATTACGTTTCCCAAATAGAGTCAGAAAGGGGCATTTGTGCAAAACACTAAAACGTTTGACGTGCACCTGTGTTTAATAAGCCTAAAATTATTTACCACAGTCTTCAGCAATAAACATGTAGTAGGAGAAGGCGTACAAAGTCTTTTAAAAATGGCATTAAAATAAATTTATACTGAAAGAAATGCATTTTTTTTAACATTCCAGTTTCTGCTAAACATGATAGATTTTCATTACACGGAAACTTGTGACAAACCTATCTAAATAGACTATTGTCAGAAAGAAATTGTCAGTTTTACTTTTCTTTTATATACTAGTGCCTGTGAATGTTTTGGTAAAAGTTTTCATTCCAGTAACATTTTACGTCTTTGAGCACCGAGTTTCCTGTGCTGCATTGTTGACTCATCGGGGACACCTGCCGGCTTAAATTCACTGTTGCAGCTGCAAGGAAGCAGTTTCCTCCTATATATATATAGATATAGATATATCTATATATAAATATATATCTATATATATATATATATATATAAATATATATCTATATATATATATAGATATCTATATCTATATATCTATATCTACATATCTATAGATATAGATATATAGATATAGATATATATATATATATATATATATATATATATATATATATATATATATATATATATATATATATATATATATCTATATATATATAACAGTTATATATATATATATATATATATATATATATATATAGGGCTGCACGGTGGCGCAGTTGGTAGCACTGTTGCCTTGCAGCAACAAGGTCCTGGGTTCAATTCCCAACCAGGGGTCTTTCTGGATGGAGTTTGCATGTTCTCCCCGTGCATGCGTGGGTTCTCACCAGGTACTCCAGCTTCCTCCCACAGTCCAAAGACATGCCTGTTAGGTTAATTGGTCACTCTAAATTGCACTTAGGTGTATGAATGAGTGTGTGCGTGGTTGTTTGTGTGTTGCCCTGCAATGGACTGGCAACCTGTCCAGGGTGTACCCTGCCTCTCACCCATAGACTGCTGGAGATAGGCACCAGCTCCCCCCGTGACCCACTATGGAATAAGCGGTAGAAAATGACTGACTGACATATATATATATATATATATTAAGTTATGGCCTACACAGTCATTGGGAAGAACGCTGACTCAACAGTTATCCAGCAGGCAGCCACTGACCTCCTCCACAAAGAGTGTCACTAAAGAAGCTGGATGCTCGTAGGGTGCTGTATAAACAGTACTGGAAAGTTGAGTGTAAGGAAAAAGTGCAATGCACAAGCAACTGTGATAAACATTCTCCAAATGGAGTCAAAAAGGGGCATTTGTGCAAAGCATTTGACATGCACTTGTGTTTAATAAGCCTAACTGTGATAACCTTTTCCCAAATGCTTGTAGAGTGCTGTATACACAGTACTGGAAAGTTGAGTGGAAGGAAAAGGTGCGATGCACAAGCAACTGTGATAACCGTAGGTTTGGGAGGAGTGTGATGCATTTTATTTTCAAATAAAGTATATGTTGCATTCAGTTGAAAATCAAGGTCCCAGAGTCTGGTGGAAGAATGTAGAGGCACAGAAACCAAGTTGCTTGAGGTCTGTTGCGAAGTTTCCGCACTCAGTGATGATATGGGGAGCCATGTTACTTGCTGGTTCACTTTGTTTTATCAAGTTCAGAATTCGGGACAGCCTTCTACGAAAAAATGTTAAAGCACTTCATGCTTCCCTCTGCAGACAAGATTTCTGGAGGTGCTGATTTAATTTTCCAGCAGGACCTGGCACATGCCCACACTGCCAAAAGGACCGATACTTGATTTAATGAATGACCAACCAAACACAGAGGATGGTAAATTGAAAGATAAGAGACACCAAAGCCAACAATGCAGATGGACCCAAGGCCACTATTAAAGCAACCTGGACTTCGATAACACATCAACAGTGCCACCAGCTGATCTCCTTCACTCCGCACCACACTTATGCGATAATTCATGCAAAAGGAGACCTGATCAAGCATTGAGTGCATATACTGTACAGTAAATTGACATACATTTCTGTAGACTCACTATTCTCAACTAAAACTCCCTTTATTTACTACTTTCAAATATTCAAATTTTCTGAGAAGTTGAATTTTGTGCTTTCAGTAGTTGTAAGAGATAGTTAAAAAAAAAATAACAAAAAGAAACACCTGGAATACATCACTCAGTGCGTAATTAATCTACTTAGTATCATTTCACTTGGTGAAGTATTAAAATAAATTTTCTGAAACAAATCATATTTTCAATAATATTCTAATGTATGTATACTTGAGGCATCAAACTCATTTAATACTTGGCAAATGTTGTCACTGATTCATTTTATCACACAGAACTCGAGATTTGCTTGCTTAAACTATAAAACAAAGTTCAATTTTAACCCTCTTCACGGCTACAATCAGGATCTGACCTTAGTGAACGCTGGCGGAATAAGGCGTTTTATACGGTTTGCTCCCTGCGGCTTGCTGTAGCTTGCAGCCTGGGCGTCGCTGGCGTTGCTGCGTTGCTCAGTAGGAACTAAACACCACGCACAACATTCACAGCACAAGTAGAGCCGTAGGCGTCTCTTCTTTAAAGGAAAACTCAATTTAAAGTGTGAAAAAATGCACTCGGCCGCCCTGGACAGCAGCGGTTCTCCGAGGAAGAGGACTGTTTCTCGAGGAATAAGCGAGGATGAGTCTCTGCGCAGCATCATAAAGGAGGTGAGGAAAAATTACGGCGTCGTCGTTAACGGTGGAGCTAAAGCGGCCGTTCAGTGAGACAACTCCACCTGATTAACACTATAAAAACACGATCAGCTGATGATTACGTGCTTATTACATTGTTTATAACAAAACAACGCCTAGCTGAATAAAACCTAATGGTTGCTCCTGGCCTATAGCTGCGCTTCACTTCCCCTTTATGAGCTAATTTCGCCTGTTGTTTTGGTTCTGATTGTGATCTTCTTCAGACCGAGAGCTCCTCCAGACGGCTGCCCCGGAGCGACAGCAGAACAGGGACTCTGAGGAAGAGGACTGACAGCCAGGTGAGAGATTAATGAGGGCTGTCATGGTGTCCTCCACCCTGTATTTGTCGTCTTTATCATTGCAGCACAAGGATTGAACCTTTTAGAAGCTCAAAACTATGCTATGGAAGTTCGAAAATGGAGTAGAATTTCTTTTTAAAAACATTGTTATTATATATAAGTTCTTAGGTAAAATGATGTAATTTCCTGTCCAAAAATAATAAAGAAGATCATCATCATTGTATTGCCTGAGCTGTGTTTCTGCATCCTAGGTCTACTGTCCTTCATGTTTTAGATATGTCTCAGCTCCTGCAAAGCTGTTTTAAATGATTTCATTGCCCCCTCAGCATGCCATCAAGTGCTGCATAAGTCGGGTGTGTGGCAGCGGGGAAACACATTAAAACATGCAGGATGGGGGGTCTGTAGGACCAGGGCAGAGAACCACTAGCCCGGAGTATTCAGGTGTTTCAATCACCTCTTTGGCCACAGGCATATAAAATAAAGCACCTATGTATGCTGACTGCTTCTACAAACATTTGTGAAAGAATGGGTTGCTCTCAAGAGCTCAGTGAAGTTGAGTCTGGAACTTTCCTCGCTACTGAATATTACTACAGCAGCAGCCGAGCTTCTATCTACTCCAAAACACCTGAATCAAATAAATGGCTCCTTACCAGGCCTGATGAGACTCAGCCATTTGATTCAGGTGTGTTGCAGAAGGGATGCATCAAAAAGCTGCAGGATAATATCTCTTGAGGACTGGACTTGGGCACCCCTGATAAGCCACAAAGTGGTAGGCCATTTAAAATCACATAGCAGGGTCAGCAGGTGGTGAAGCACATATTTTGCAGAGCTCACCAAGTTTCTGCAGAAGCAGTTAATGCAGACCTCCAAATTTCATTTGGCCTTCACATTAGCTCAAGAACAGTGTGTAGAGAGGCTTCATAGAAGGAGTTTTCATTGTCGAGCAGTTGCTTCCAAGCCTAACATCACAGAGAGCAATGCAAAGCAATGGAGGCAGCGTTGTATAGCACTTCGCAACTGGACTCTAGAGCAGTGGAGACGTGTTTTCTGGAGTGTTGCATCATGCCTCTCTGTCTGCCAATCCCTTGTCTGGCTACATTTTACCAAGTGCATAGGTGGAGAGGAGAATACTGCAAGACCTCCATTTGGGAATTCAACCTTGAACTTGGATTTATGCTTACCACTGCAATTGTGCCACTCTGCATTCTTGTAGTTTCGCTTACCAAAAATATCCACAGTTGCTGACAAAGTGGTTGTGTTGAGGTTAATGTTCTTCACTGATTTATTCAAATTCACATGAACAGTATCACCGTTTTTCACCATTAATTGTGCAATATAGTCTAAAACTAAACATCATTTTCATTTATCTACATGTTATTGTTATAACTATTTTTGTCACTGCAATAAGGGGGGCAGTTGGAATAGGGCAGTTGAATGTGATTGATCCGTGATGCTCCTCTGAGCTGCAAATGGAGGTAGTCATAATGCTCTTATCCTATAACTTATTCTGTGTTGCAAGCTTCCTCTGTGTTTACATTTTAGTCCAGAGTTGGTTGGATAAACTATATATGAAGATGATTTTCTTCCAATCTGTGCACGCTTTGTAAGCTAACTGATATTTTGTATTTATTCCTTTCAGCAGTCTGAACAGGACCTCTTCATGGGACTACCAGAAATGGTAACTCTTATTCTTCTTACTGTCTTTCGAGACATCAAAGTCACTTGAAGTATTGCCGTTTTCAAAGTCCTAAAGTAATTCACAAAAATATTTCTGAACATATGAATCAAAGCCAGCCCACATATGGTTGCTTCCTCTGGGAGCTCTTTGAGCGCTCATTCTACCACTGACCGTGGCTTGCATTCTGCTTAATTTGCTCACACTGATTTGTAGTTAATGTGTGTGGTGCAGTTGGAGCTGCAGGCCAGCTATGACGAGGCGGTGCAAGAGCTGCGTGGGCTGGAGGTCGAGCGAGAGACTCTGTTGTTTCAGGTGGACGTCCTGCAGGACACTTTGGAGAGCGTAGAGGAGCTGCTGGCTGAAGCCCAGAGGGAAGCTGGACAGGCGAATTTGGTAAGCTAAAATTTGTAGGTCCTAATTGCATGAAAACTGCTCACCCCCTTGTTACGTTGATATCCTTTTCTTTGTAGGAGCTGGAACGAGAGAGAGAGGAGAAGAGGAAACTGGAAGGCCTAGTTCACTCTCTGATGAAGGAGGTGGAGAGATTAAAAGAGGTAAAACAGGAACTGAAATGAGAACTTGATGTGATGTCAGTGAAGTATTGCTTTGACAGATAAAGGGTTTAAAGTTATGCCTTTTCTGTGAAAGTTAGAGCAATTTTATGGTTCTTTGAACCCGTTTTAGGATATTTTGCCTGGTGATGGAAATGTACTAGTTTACATTCCACTTCGTCAACAAAAAAATGGAGTGTAAAGCTTTTTGTTAATTATATAACAAGAAATGTATAATGTTTAAGCAGAAGGAAGCACATGAATAGAATCCAATGCATTGGGTGTAAACCTTGGAAACAAATGCACCTTGTGCTGGAGATAAGGTGTGGCTGGTGGAAGATTCTGACTCATTCTAAATCGTTTGCCATGTTTTTTCAGACCAGCGGCCTTGTGAGTATTCTATATCTAGTTGCATCACTGCGTCCATCTTGGTCGATGACATGCATGAATAAAGAGCCATAATGTTAAAACAAGACCAGACACTGAGCACAAGAGTTTGAAAAGTAATAAAAGACAACTAACACTGCGCCTGCCAAGAAAAAGAACAAAATGATTATGTAGCAGGAACTGGAGCCACCATGTATGGTATTTTTATTTAATTAAGGGCTGAAATTATTAACTCATTGGAAATCAGATTGCGCCTCAGGGGCCATTTGCGACCCCTGGAATGATTTTATGTGGCCACTGACTGCAGAATAATACAAATTTGGCCCGCCTGCAAAAGCAGTTGATCCAGATGTACCCTTTTAAAAATCTTTTAGGGTGAGATTTTCACTTCCTTTAATAAAATGTTAGGCACAACATAAAGCATCGTTCTTTGATTGACCAACCTTTTTTCTTTCATTTTAATTTCATAGTTACTTGTCCTCAAAAACAGACTTGGACGCAGCAGTTCATTAAACTTGGCTAAATATAGTAAGCCATTTTGAGGAAAGAGGGACCCATGTCCTATTTCAACAAAATAGAAAACACAAGAGGCCCCAAAAGTGAGCAAACTGTATCCCTCTTTTTTAATAGGGCAAACATGGAGGACTTTATGTGTTTTCTGATCTATGATTCACAAATTCCTTTTTCTACAAAAATAAGATTACTAGTATTTTCAGCCTTTTGGCTTGATGATTTTGGCCCGCAAGACAAAAGGTTTGGATACCATTGGGTCACCGATTATCAAATCAGTTTCTAATCAATAATTGCAGAACTAGAATAGTTAAAATCTCTGCTCACACAGAAAAGTGTGCAGAGAGTGAAGATAAACGTTGAAAAAGGGCCAGTGTTAGATTGTTAGGCTGTACCTGGTACAGCATGGGCAGACTTACTGGCACCCCCTGTAAAGGTCAGTCAGTCAGTCAGTCAGTGGGTCGCAGGGCAGCTGGTGCCTATCTCCAGCAGTCTATGGGCGGGAGGCAGGGTACACCCTGGACAACCCCAAGGTTTAAAATAAAATAAAATCCTATTGCAGTATTATAAATTTAAGTACATGTTTTTAATGGGGTGAAAATGTTGAGTTTTTATAAACTAGTTAACCAGTAAAAAAATAATTGGTATCTTGTTGCAACAAACACTGTAATGACGGTCAGTGACATAATATCTAGCAACATCCTAAAAACGTTAGACATTTTAAATGTAATAAAGCCAATAATGTTATAATGTCCTTGAGTGAGTATATAGTAACATATTGCCAGTAGTATACTAAGACATTACGTCTTTGGAGTAGCATTTAACCTGTCCTTTGAAAATGTAATAAGTGTATAACACATGTTGGTTACATGACCACTTTTTTTTGCTAAGATTCTAGCACATTCCACTGGTTAGTGACCTAAATACCAAATGCACCTTACAGCATATAATTAATAATTGTCCATACATGAAAATAGGATTTACATATGTAAGTAAATAAACAATATTAATAGTAAAGATTTCAAGGAACAGATATTCTCAAGTTGGCTCTTAAAACCATAATTAGGGAGAGACAAGGCTGTATGGTAAATATCCTTGAATGACTGAATATGAGGACTATACCATCCACACTATTTGGTGAGCAAAACAACAACAAAACAACAACAGCTGTGAAACAAACACATTATTTTCAACATATGCAGACTTAGTTATCCATTATAATATTATTGGCTGCTGTTGTTACATTTTCAAAGGATAGTTTTATTTGTTTTATTTTACGTTACTGGCAAGTTCTGGTAGGCTCTCTTATCTTCAGCTCAACCAAATCATTTGCTATAAGATTAAAGTCTGGCAACTGAGGTGGCCATGGAAAATGCTGATTTTGTGTCTGTTGAGCCATATCTGTGTTTATTACGTGTTTAGTTTTCTGGTAGAGTCCGTCAGATAATTTTTTTTCAGTGTGCTGGAATTTCAAATCCATGATGTTTCCTGGGGCCTTTGCTTTGGAAGGGAAACCAGCCCACAGCTAACTGGTGGCAGGAGGTGCTTTTCCCACATATCTGTCGTTTGTTGTTGGCCCGTTCTCACACATCAGGCGCTTATCAACTCCACAAGAACTAGAATTTTTGGCACATTTCACAATCAGTGCAGAAATATAATCTACTGTGGTTAAAGTTTTTAGGAAGAGACCGTTCCAAACCACTAGATAGCATGAACCACTGGCTAGAGGCAGTTCATGTTCAAGGTCACCAAACTCTGAACAAGTAGAATACAACCCGTCGCTTTAAGGAGCTCTTGCTGACATGTATGAACTTGCATCTAAATAAACATTTGATCATAGCTGCTTCAGAGCCAGTGTTGCCAAGTCCGCTTATTATAAATGACTTTGGGCTTGTTTTTCTCTAAAGTCGCTTGCAAATCTCGTTACTCGCAGGTTGAGGTTTTTTGGGCTTCTTTTTGAATGTGAAGTCGTGTATTTGGCCTTGGCTTTCTTTCCGAGTGAAACCCCCTGATTATCTCCCAGCTCCGCATAATAAAGCCAAACACGACTAGTAGGTCGTTTGTCCTGTCCTCGCTCCTGTTTCCTGGTTATCATGCCCGCCCGCGTTGACTCGACACACCCCAAACACACTCACGTCAGAGCCCAGAGTGACAGGGAGATAAATGATGAGACACCGTGAGAATGGGTTGCAGGAAGTGGGGAGAATCTGGGAAAAGAGAGTGTACTAAAAGACTGGATTTGACCTTTTTTTGGGTTTGTTTTCATAGAGCTGGTTGCTTGTGTCTCTAGCGAGATCTGGCAACACTGTTTAGAGCCACAATCATTGCGTAGCTTGACAGTCGCAGGAACATCTTCTGTAGGATAAACGATTTCTTCAGCTCAACCTCATGTCATCATTAGGGCCATCTGCATAGGTCCTATCAGAGGGTGAAGGTGTGCAGGAAAAGTCACATTTCTAAGGTTCTTAGTCCTGCTGATCCCAAGATGTCGGTCTCCGTTGCAGTTGAGCCTGGGAGATTTTTTTTATCCTCATTTAATTACCTGCTTATTGTGCATAGTGTTGGGATACAGGTGGGCCCTCATCCAGCCTCTTGGCCACTGGGTAAAAGAAATGGACCTCCATGTTGTGTTATGGTGATACCTGGGGAAACAGAAGAAATTCAGTTTTCAATTCACTGTTTTTATATTGTGCGGATTCAATCCAAGGAAAGACAAAGATTGCTAATTAGAAATTAGCAATTAGAACAAAATTCTTTAGTGACATTATCTTAAAGAACTTCTCAGGCTGCCAGCAATTGTGCTGCAGTTTATTTTTCATGAATCATTGTTTTAACCTGGGATTAGCTGAATAAATGTACTCAGATTTAAGGCTTTTTAATTTTTTAAAAGATACATTTATATTTATTAAATAAGTCTAAAATGTCCTGTCTTTAGACAGGAATTTAGACAGAGACCTTAAGATTTAAGAAAAACAGTTAAAGTGCATTAAACTATTTAATACTGAGGAATTTCTACTCTCTTTACAGGAACCAACTGCTACAATGAGCATGACGGACGAAGCAACAACTGAGACTTCCCAAACAGATGAGCAGAAAGCAGAAAATAACTCCCTGCTGTGTGAACCTTGTAGCACCAAACTTGACCATGGGGGGCTGGCATTTCCAGAGAGAGGGGGAACAGACAAAGAATCAGAAGATGTGAGAGGTGGCCTTACAAAGACGCGAGGAATGATCAATCATCTCATGAGCCAGCTGCCTTCTCTAGCACTGGACAACGTTGTCTCCACCGATGGAGTTCTTCAGAGGCCTTATGAACACCACAAGGAGGACGGGCGGGATCCTTCTCCTGACAGAAACGACTCCGACAAAAGTGCCTATGAGGACGCATCTGCCGAGACCCCAGAGCAGGACCGGACCTTTCCAGGTGATGGAGACCTGCCTGATGATTCGGAGGGTAAAGAAAAAGGCCCCGCCAATCCGGACGCCTGTGTTTTGTCTTAAATATAACAGAGTTTAAAGGTGAAACATTTTTTATGTTTGGTAAAATTCAAGAGCTTTTTAATTGTCCTTATTATTGTTATTATAGAAAACTTCAATCTGAGCTGCAGTCATTTGATTTATAAATCAAAAACATTTATCTGCAGCGTTTTACACTGAAAGTTTACTGTTTTCAGTTGCCCTTTAAGCTAAATTGCCAAACATATCCTGGCTTCATAAAAAAGGCAAGAATTAGCTTTTTCTTCGTCGCAGGTGAAGTCAGTTCACTTGGTTGAAGCCTTCATGATATGGACTGAACGGATGCTAAAGACACCTTTCTACGGTGTTATTTACTATATTTTAACCAAATCACTGTAGTACATATTCACTACCAAACAGCTCAGGTTTATATCTAAACTCACAGACTTCTTTTATGTTAGTTGCCAAACATTATATTGAAGTTTGCCTTTACTGTTTTATACATGGATGTATAGGGATAATTGCTAGTTTATATGCTATCAGGATTTATCTGTATCTAAAACACGGTAAACTCTATAGGAATCCAGACATGGACCGTTGCTGTTTTGGGTCAGTTTTAATGTTTCTTTTCAAAATAGACAAATTATTTTTACTTGAATCAGGTTTATGTCATATTGTGACGTTTATCTTTGCATGGTATCATAAGATACTTGGAATATTAATAATAGGGATTCTTTAATTATGATTAAACCCCATTCAAATGTACTCTTCAGTCTTAAAATCGTTTTTTATACACTCCCTTTGATATGTTTTGCCCTGGAGGTTTTTAAAAAATGCGGTTGCATTTGCACTTTTTTAATGTCAGTAGTTTGTCAGACTATAATAGCAACAACATTCCTCTCTCAACCAAACACTTCAGTTTGAACTAATCATCTGAAATGCAGCGGGCTAAATACTGTCTGCCTACATAGTGATATGGTAGGTTTGCACTGTTTTTGTGGAACTTGCTGAAATGTCTCTTTGGACGTCTTTTATTGCTGGACGCATTTTCTATGTTGTCACATTTCTCCTCAATACTTAAGGCAACAATAAACCAAGTTTGTGTCTTTTGTCATGCATAATCACAAACATACTTAATGTTTTACAAACTGCAAATGAAAAGATTCGTCATTCTTTGTACTTTTGCACAAAGTAATTCAACACATATAATATCAAATACCTTTTCATGTCATTTAGTGCATAATTTGGTTTATGTTTCATGTTTTTTTTTTTCCAGAAAAGAGACAATTGATGAAAGTTTAAAACATATGCTAGATTAATATACATTAATCTTGAAGAATGCGCCTATTAAAACAATACTAATGAATTTCTGGACGCTTGGATATATAAAGTGGATTTTCAGCTGCATTTAGCATCATATAGTCATGTTGTTTTCAAGCAGCATGAAAGTGTTTGCCTTTGCTTATCATACATTCTTCACGCAAATGCTGGTTAACACACTAATACTTGACTCTTTATTGTACTTGTTGCCAAGATATACAAGATATCAACTAGCTCTAATGCCTTGATGGTGTTTTTCCTCCTTAAAATGACTGTAGTGCTGTCTTGTCCAACTGTCATCAGTTTAGAAACAATCTGGTCGTATCAAATGAATCAGAAAACAAACAAGTCTCTGTTTTTGGACATTATTTATGAGGTCAAATGGATATTATTTCTTATCCAACAGAAATGTATCCTTTAAATGTTGCCAGCGCTGGTCAGCAGACTTTTTTTGTAAAATTTTTTACAAATGCTCATTGGATTTGTTTGATTTCCATACAATGCAAAAAAAAGTCCTGTATCTGGATGCCTTTTGTGGGTCTTGATATGTTTTGTCATTTTCTGAGCTTTTAAATGTTTTGCTGTAAAAAATAAAGAATGAGTTATTTGAAAATAAATTGACATTGACATGCCTTTTGTGTTTATGTTTATTCAACATTCAGACATTCAGCTGAAACATAAGGAAATGCTTTCACGTGCAGCTTTATTGGAGCTTGACACTTAAAAAGGAACTAAATTAGCCATATTGTGATTAGTGTTTAAAGAATGTGACCTAAATTAAATCATATACTGAAAGTAATCCTGTGCAGAGTATTGAGTAATGCAAAATTGACAAGGAACTGACAAAACCCACATTGCTAGGAAAATGCTGACAGAAAAAAGAAACCTTCTGTATAACATGTTTCAGTGCTTGTCCAACAGATAGCAAAGCAGAACCCCGATAAAGAAAAATCACAGCTTCTATACACTTAGTTTGCTTTTTAAGATAAATCTTGATGTCTGAGTTCGATAGAAAACACTACATTTCCCCCTTTGTAAGGGTTTAATGCTAATAAAAGTCAGCAGTATACATAAAATACCCATTATTTTATTGACTGTTTATCCCTGTTAAAAGTTGTAAAAACAATTAAAATAAAATTTTGAGCCATAATCTCACTGTTAAACATTTAGAAAAATTAAACCTTTAATTGTAGTACATTTATTTAGTGGAGAAGTCAATACTTTAAACAAATATTGGAAAAAAGTGGAAAAGTATCCTATGTTAATAAATAATTGTGTTGTGTGTTTGTATGTATGTATTTAAAAAAAATCACCACTAATATATATAATTTTTTTAGTTTGTCATTAACTTTTACCTTTTTAGGTTGATCAGACCATTAAGGGCCATTTAATTAGTAATAAATATGACATGACACAAGCCTTTTCAATAATAAATTCTTCAAAATAGAAAAGACAAGAGAACATGGCACTCAAGAAAGAGAGATATGAGTTGCCTGCATATATAACATATGGAAAATATGGATGTTTAATATACATTTTACAAACCCTAAAACATTTAAGTATTATAGATAAGCAATAAAAACTGAATAAATGACCTGGAACTGAATGATTTGGACACCAGGACAGATAATGTGTTTGCCATGAAAATGAAAACCTCCTACCAACTGTAAAGCGTGGAGGCAGACATTTTCATGGTTTGGGGACATTTTGCTCACTCTCATGGAATCCCCAGAGCTTGATCTCATTAAGATGCTGTGTAGTGACTTGAATAGGGATGTGCATGCAAGAAACCTCTCAAACATCTCACAGCTGAAAGTATCTGAAGAGACTGGTAGATGGCTGCATGATGCATCTCTCTGAAATTATTTCAGCCAAAGGGGTTAGAACTGGCTATTAGGGGGTAGAGTGTCCTAACTTTTTCCTCTTCCAAAAAGTGTATTTTTGTTGAAATATTTAGTTTGATGCTTAAAAGAAGGTTAAATGTAAGTATTTACCAGTGATTATATACTTTTGTTTCAAACATAACAGTTAGATTAGACTTTAATTGTTTCCTAATAAAAACGTATCCGAATTGTTTTAATCTTTTTGCGTGGCTGTACAATCAGAGCAGTGACAAATTTTCTTTTAATAAAAAGTAAAATAAACAGTTTAAAACAAGGAATTGTTAATCTAGCAACCAGTCAGGAGGGGGTCAAAATATCCAGAACTGTAGGAGAAATGTTGATTGCATATAGTTGGTAAAGAGTCTTTACACATCTTTAACAGAGGTGCCAATAATAACTGAGGGCGCTGCATTCACAAAACCCATCGACTGTGTGAATTTAGCAAAAAGCTTTCATAAAAAGTAGGATTTAAATGGCAGTAAGAGTGATACACCATCAAGAACTACTGTAAAAAGTGTAATCCTGATAGAAAATAAGCTGCTGTTTACTTTTTAACTCAGAAATAGACTTTTATCAAAACAAGCCTGTCTTTTTCTTCAGGTTCAGCTGTTTCCACTGAGGCAGGCTCGCAAAGTTGTCTTTGGTCATCCCAAACAAGCTGGAGAAGTCAGCATCAGAGAGGTGCTTCTAAAACAGAGACGACAAAAAGCTGGGAGTGAAGATGCTTTCTTTTAAGAAGCAACATATGCTTTGTAAGAATATAATTGTTTGTGTACAGTTGATCAGCAACATTTTAATATGCTCCAGAGTGCTTTAAGAGAATGAATTCAATAGGATTTATAATAAAAGGATGGCTGATGGGTGTTATCGATAGTAAGGACTTTTCTTTTTCAGAAGGCTTTTAGATTCAACATTAAAGTGCAATTAAGCTGTTCTAGCACCATAATGCGACATTTTCCTGCATTAAACTTTACCTGATGCATCTATTTCCCTCACAAGCACAACAAAACACACACACCTCTTTCTCGGAGGGGTCCACCCCTTTAGGCAGCTCGTTGGGTTCCTTGTTGACCAACATGTTGGGTGGAAAAGGCTGAAAGGTTTTTACCGTCTCAGTGATTTCCTCCTAGAAAAAAACAGCGAAGCAAAAAATGAATTTAGACTATGAATCATTAATAATTCGCCACTTCAAAGAAATACATTTTCATTTTTTTAGCAGAATGGAAGATAAATTGCTGTCCTAAAAAGTTTATTGTCATTTACTCTTAACCCATGTTCCTGACAGTTGCACAGCATGATGCTGCCACCACCATGTAGACCCTTCTTCTATGTACAGTATGTCCCCTACAACGCTTGAGGCAGCATACCAAACATTATAAAATAAAAAAATAGGTTAAAGAAATATAAATACTTTTGCTTGACATTGTATAAGCAATATATTTAAGGTACGATCAAAATAGGGAAGATTAAATGTTAGTCTTGTCCAAATATGCATAATGATTTAAAACGTTGACCATGCAAACTAAATAGTTTTTACTCTTCACTGTTAGGACTGTTAGGATGTAACAAAAATCAGTCATTTTGAAATTCAAAATATATAATTTAAATATTTGGGTAAATGTCAGTGATTTAGTAATTTTGTTTGTTTTTCTAAATGCAACAGCTACTTTTCGGGTTTAGAAAAATTAATTAACATACAATTTTTACAACAACAGGTGTTTCATCTTCTCCTAGTTCTTTCTTCAGTTCTTCATAGCTCTTTCCTCCCTGAAATACAGAAACATTTTTAACAATCGGTTTAATAAAAAAAAAAAGAAATACATTGTTACATTTGGAAAACTCACGCTCCATTTTGAGGGATCCCAGGCAGCAAACCAGCCAGTGAACGTGGGTGGTTCGAAGCCCTGCTTGATCAGGATGATGGGTGTGTCCGGATCTCTTTCTCCAGGGTGGGTGCGCAGGTAGTCCTGGCTCGTGACTACAGCTTCTTTGCGCTCTACCTCATTCGCCTCTTTGCCAATCCACAGAAACAGCTAAGAGTGAAAAAGAGAAAAAGGATTAGGAGATTAAAGTCAATAGAAGAAAATGCCATGGTTTACCTTGTTTGTAAGATGCTCTGCCTACTACCTGGTCCCATGTATCCAGCAGCATGACATCATCCTCGCTGAGGTCATCCTGTGTAAACTGAGCCACCTCACTGACGATGAAGCGGCCTGTCTTGTTGGAGCATTCAAACAAGCGTGGTTCTTGGTCTAACACCACCTGCTGTAATCTGCGGAAACCAACACTTAAAATTAACAGAAGAGCCTCAAATGTGCTCACCCTACAAAAGCTTTATTGCATTAAAAGTGAAAGTACCACCACTATTAGCCTCATTATTTACCTTTTGTCATTTGCATAAGGAGTTTTCCCTCCGAGCAACTCCCAAAATTCAACAGGCTCCTGACCCTCGGCTACAATCTCTTCAAAACCTCTTTCTGGGCCGAGGCCTATCACAGAGCTGACCTCCTTTGCCATGGCTCTCTCATCTCCACTTGAGCCCTAAAAAATCAAATGATTATCTGCTGTTTTGGAGTGTCATATTCCTAGGTGCTTCTTAGTGTGGGTTAGCAGGATCACAACTGGATTTTATGCGATAGACCAACAAAAAGTAGTGCAAAATTGTGAGGTGAATAGAAAGAAGATGGCACAATTGCAAATCTACAAAGACATGGTCACCCATGTAAACTGACAGCCTATGAAAGAAGATCACTGATCTACAGCCAAGCAACCAAGAGGCCTGGAGGAGCTGCAGAGATCCACAGCTCAGGTGGGGGACTCTGTTGACAATACAACTATTAGTTAAGCACTCTACAAATGTGGCCTTTAGGCAAGAGTAGGAAGAAGAAAAACAATGCTAAAAGAAAACCACAAAAGGTCATGTTTGCAGTTTGCTTCATGTAATTTAAGGGGCACAGCAAAAGTGTAAGAAGGTGGTGTGGTCAGAAGAGACCAGAATTAGGCTTTTTGGTCTACATGCAAAGTGCTGTATGAGGTTCAAAGCTAACAGTGGAACATGGTATTGGCAGCATCATGTTGTGGGGATTCTTTTCTTCAACACTGACAGGGAAGCAGGGGAAATTTGGATGGGAAAACGGATGGAGCTAAAAACGGGGCAATCCTGGAGGAAAACCTGTTAGATGCTGCAAAAACTGATGACTGGGATGGATGTTAACCTTCCAGCAGAACAACGGCACTAAACAAACAGCCTGAGCCACAATGGAATAATTTAGATCAGAACATACAGTATTCCTGTGTTAGAATGGCCTGGTCAAAGTCCAGAACTAAATCGGATTTGAGGCAAGACTAGGAAATTTATGCTCACAGCCGCTTTCCATCTAATCTAAACCTCAGTCTCTACTGTGCAGAGGCAGTGGAGACATATCCTAAAACACTTGGGGCTGTAAATGTAGCCTTGCCCGGCCTGTCCGTTCAGGTGGGGGGCCATCCTGGTAGGTTTGCAGTTGTGCCATACTTTTTTTTTCAGATGCTGGATTGAACAGAGCTCTGTGAGATGATCAAAACTTGGGATATGATTTTAGAACCTAATCCTGCTTTAAACGTCTCCACAACCTTCTACCTGAAAGTTGTACTGTGTTCCTCAATCTTCATGGTGCTGTTTGTTCACTTATGTTCTTTAACAAACCTGTGAGGCCTTCACAGAATAGTTGGCTTTATACTGAGATAAAAACAGACACAGGTGGACACTGGGGACTTCTGAAAAAAAGTTATTGGCACTAGATTTTGCTTGGGGTATTAGTCAGGGTGGCTGAATACATATGCATGCCACGCTGTACAGATTTTTATTTGTAAAAAAAAAACATGTATGTTAATCCCTTCACTTCACAGTTATGCACTACTTTGTGTTGGTCTGTCACAAAAAATCCCAAATACAGAGAGGTTTGTGGTTGTGACATGACAAAAAGCATAAAAGCTCAAGCAGTATGCTTTTTTTTGCAAGGCGGAATGCAAACGAACAAACAAAAAACACCAAACAAACTGCTTAAAAAGCTTTCAACACTATGCTGAATCAGTGGTATTGTTGCAGTGACTCTTTTACCTTCCCACACCACAGATAAATTCCTGTTTGGCTCTTTAGCAGAAACACATCGTTGGAGTTCAGAGAGCAGGCCAGGGCTGGAACCTCAATGGTTTTTGTGTTGGACTGGTCAGAGCCACGAACCTGAAACAACCTTACTGGAGGCTCAGGATCAGAACACCCACTTCTCGATGTGCCACCCTGGAAGAAAATAAAAGTACCAAGTATAATGATTAACATTTTCGGTAGCCAATTAGCAGAGTAAATTGTTATCACAACAATATAAATACCATCTTACTTCAAAAATGACAATTTTTCCCTTGAAAATTGCCATGAAGTGTCTTGGTTCCTTTCCCATTGTTACTCTCACTTGAACTGGTTCGTCATTGTACTTCTGATCTAGGTTTACAGCCTGAAACGCTGAAGCTGCCAGTTCATCCTGTGTGGCATGGCGCCCCTTAAAAACACAAAAGATAGCGCACACCAATATCTTACAATACCATGATGAAGCAGCTTAATGCTTCCACATCATATAATCAAGTTAGTGTGCCCTCACCTGCCAAATGTACAGCACATAACACTTTTTGTTGTTAACTAAGTAAGTGTAGAGGATCAGGTAGCAGTCTCCTCCATAAAAGTATCCATACCCCTTAGGGTCCACTGGGACAGGCTCCAGGTTCTCAATTCTCCACACCTGAGAGAATCACAAGTTAAAGAGCAAACATCATCATATCTGAGAACCAGAAAACCTAAAGAGATTAAAAAGTATTAAACATAAATAAATTACACTTTGGAATATGTGTCCCACCTTCTTAGACCCCAAAAACTCAATAATGAAATCTCTCCAAACTCTCTTCCTGCATTTTTAACTGTAATAAATAGCTTTAGCTAAAACTCTTTTTTTCTTCAGTGTCTGAGCCACATGAACAAGAGAATATTTGGCTGCAACTACAGCCTGATTTTATATAGTTATTTTATAGGTATTTTAACTTCCTTTCCAACCACCTCTGGTTTTGTGTGAAGTTACGTTTTAGAGTCATCTACATCTTGTTGTGGGAAAATGAACCGTTTTCAACAGCTACATTACAGCAGTTAAACCTTCATGACTATGTCATGAGACTTTTATCTGCTTCCATTCACTGCCAATATGTTTACCCAAAAATTTGTCACTATAAAATTATTCTAGTGAGATCAACGATAGGATAAATGCTCGTGTGTATCGGATTGATGATTCTGGCCAGAATTGATGCAGGACTTCCAACCTTTACCTAAATACTGTTAGATTGTTCGTTCGTTCGTCGTCTTCCGCTTATCCAGGACCGGGTCGCGGGGGCAGCAGACTCAGCAGAGACGCCCAGACGTCCCTCTCTCCAAACACCTCCTCTAGTTCCTCCAGGGGGAGCCCAAGGCGTTCCCAGGCCAGCCGAGAGACATAGTCCCTCCAGCGTGTCCTAGGCCGTCCCCTGGACCTCCTCCCAGTGGAACGTGCCTGGAACACCTCCCGAGGAAGGCATCCAGGAGGCATCCGGTATAGATGCCTGAGCCACCTCAACTGGCTCCTCTCGATGTGGAGAAGCAGTGGCTCTACTCCGAGCCCCTCCCGGATGGCCGAGCTCCTCACCCTATCTCTAAGGGAGTGCCCGGTCACCCTAAGGAGGAAGCTCATTTCAGCTGCTTTTATCCGGGATCTCGTACTTTCGGTGATCCAAAGTTCATGACCATAGGTGAGGGTAGGAACGTAGACCGACCGGTAAATTGAGAGCTTCGCTTTTCGGCTCAGCTCTCTCTTCACCACAATGGACCGGCACAGCGCCCCCATTACTGTGGCAGCCGCACCGATCCGTCTGTCGATCTCCCGCTCCATTCTTCCCTCACTCGTGAACAAGACCCCGAGATACTTAAACTCCTCCACTTGAAGCAGGAACTCCCCTCCAACCTGAAGAGGACAAGCCACCCTTTTCCGGTCGAGTACCATGGCCTCGGACTTGGAGGAGCTGATCCTCATCCCAGCCGCTTCACACTCGGCTGCGAACCGCCACAGCACATGCTGTAGGTCTTGGCTAGAGGGGGCCAGCAGGACCACGTCATCCGCAAAAAGAAGAGACGAAATCCACTGTTCCCAAACCAGACCCCCTCCGGCCCTTGGCTGCGTCTAGAAATCCTGTCCATAAAAGTTATGAACAGGACCGGTGACAAAGGGCAGCCCTGCCGGAGTCCAACATGCACTGGGAACAGGTCCGACTTAGTGCCGGCAATGCGGACCAAACTCCTGCTCCGCTCGTACAGGGACCGGATGGCCCCTAATAAAGGGCCCCCGATTCCATACTCCTGGAGCACCCCCCACAGGGCATCATGAGGGACACAGTCGAATGCCTTCTCCAGGTCCACAAAACACATGTGAACCGGTTGGGCAAACTCCCATGAACCCTTGAGCACCCTGTAGAGGGTATAGAGCTGGTCCAGTGTTCCACGGCTGGGACGAAAACCACACTGCTCCTCCTGAAGCCGAGGTTCGACTATCGGTCAGACTCTCCTCTCCAATACCCTGGCGTAGGCCTTACCAGGGAGGCTGAGGAGTGTGATCCCCCTGTAGTTGGAACACACCCTCCGATCCCCCTTCTTATAAAGGGGGACCACCACCCCAGTCTGCCAGTCCAGAGGCACTGTCCCCAACCGCCACGCAATGTTGAAGAGGCATGTCAACCATGACAGCCCTACAACATCCAGAGACTTGAGGTACTCAGGGCGGATCTCATCCACCCCCGAAGCCTTGCCACCGCGGAGCTTTTAACCACCTCAGTGACTTCAGCCTGGGTGATGAAAGAGTCCAACCCCGAGTCCCCAGCCTCTGTTTCCACCACGGAATGCGTGATGGCAGGATTGAGGAGATCCTCGAAGTACTCCTTCCACCGCCCGATAATGTCCTCAGTCGAGATCAGCAGTCTCCTGCCCCCACTATAAACAGTGTTGGCAAAGCACTGCTTCCCCCTCCTGAGGCGCCGGACGGTTTGCCAGAATCGCTTCGAGGCCAACTGGTAGTCCTTCTCCATGGCCTCACCAAACTTCTCCCAGGCCCAAGTTTTTGCCTCTGCCACAGCCCGGGCCGCAGCACGTTTAGCCTCAAGGTACCCGTCAGCTGCCTCAGGAGTTCCACAAGCCAACCACAGCCGATACGACTCCTTCTTCAGCTTAACAGCATCCCTTACTGCCAGTGTCCACCACCGGGTTCTGGGATTGCCGCCACGACAGGCACCGCAGACCTTACTCCCGCAGCTATGGGCAGCAGCATCGACAATAGATGCGGAGAACATGGTCCACTCGGACTCTATGTCTCCAACATCCCCCGGGATCTGGTCGAAGCTCTCCCGGAGGTGGGAGTTGAATACATCCCTGGCCGAGGGCTCCGCCAGGCGTTCCCAGCAGACCCTCACTATGCGCTTGGGCCTGCCAAATCTGTCTGGCTTTCTCCTCCTCCAGCGGATCCAACTCACCACCAGGTGATAATCAGTGGACAGCTCAGCCCCTCTCTTCACCTGAGTGTCCAAAACATGCGGCCGAAGGTCTGATGATACGACAACAAAGTCGATCATCGACCTCCTGCTTAGGGTGTCCTGGTGCCAAGTGCACTAATGGACACCATTATGTTTGAACATGGTGTTCGTTATGGACAATCCGTGACTAGCACAGAAGTCCAATAACAAAACACCACTCGGATTCAGATTGGAGAGGCCATTCCTCCCGATCATGCCTCTCCAGGTGTCACTGTCGTTCCCCACGTGGGCGTTGAAGTCCCCCAGCAGAATAATGGAGTCCCCGGGAGGGGCACTATCCAGCACCCCCGACAGGGACGCCAAGAAGGCCGGGGGATTTATTCAAAATTGAAGGCATACTGAACCAGCATGGCTACCACAGCATCTTGCAGCGGCATGCTATTCCATCCGGTTTGCGTTTAGTTGGATCATAATTTATTTTTCAACAGGACAATGACCCCAAACACACCTCCAGGCTGTGTAAGGGCTATTTGACCAAGAAGGAGAGTGATGAGGTGCTGCACCAGATGACCTGACCTCCACAGTCACCGGACCTGAACCCAATTGAGATGGTTTGGAGTGAGCTGGACCGCAGAGTGAAGGCAAAAGGGCCTACAAGTGCTAAGCATCTCTGGGAACTCCTTCAAGTCTGTTGGAAAACCATTTCAGGCGACTACCTCTTGAAGCTCATCAACAGAATGCCAAGAGTGTGCGGAGCAGTAATCAAACCAAAAGGTGGCTACTTTGAAGAACCTAGAATATAAGATATATTTTCAGTTATTTCACACTTTTTTGTTCAGTATATAATTCCACATGTGTTAATTCATAGTTTTGATGCCTTCAGTGTGAAGCTACAATATTTATAGTCATGAAAATAAAGAAAACTCTTTGAATGAGAAGGTGTGTCCAAACTTTTGGCCTGTGCTGTATTTCTTGACATGGTAATGAGCATAACCTTTAGTAGCTCCAAGCCCGAACAAAAATGAAAAGGAAGCACTTTTAAAAACTTGATCTATGCCCTTTAATTACATCTGAATCATATGTGGCAGAAAATTGCTGCTGTACTGTTGCAAGTGTGACAATAGCCCAAAACAAACAGCAACACTGCTGTTACAATTACAACTACAAATACAGGCAGTAACAGAAAAACACTGCAAATCTACCAAAATGTCAATTAATAAAGTAATGAAAGCATCTGAAGCTAAAGCTTTTAGCAGGTTGCTTCTTTCCATGGTACTCGTGGCCTTTTTTAAAACCACCGGCATCAGGCGACCCTGAGTGCTGGAAGGCTGACCAAGGAGCAAGCAGACATTAAGTGGCTCAAATAGCAGATTGTCCTGCAGGCTGCTAGATAACTACTTTGTTGTAGCCATGTAGTAAATTAAATTGCTGATAAAGCAGATGTATAAGTGCCACAGATATCCTAACAAATGATGGTAAATTGTGGTGTTGGGTAAGGAACCTAGAACCCCTCATAGAATCCCCTTAAAAAAGTAAAAACAAATAGTAACATTTTCTGATTTCTAATTTATTTAACATTATTCAAGCATTAGAGATACTAGTATCACAATTCCAATCATTGCTAAAGTGAATGCAACTTTTTCTAAATCCTGCTATTATTTGCCCTTATTTGAAGCTCCTTCTCGATGTCAACACTGGCACAAAGAAAGCAAACACTAAGACAGCACAAATGTTCAGATTTGTCTATCTGTTGTTTCTCGCTATAGAAATCTGGATTATACTGAACTAAGTATCTGGGAGTGGAGGCTAATATTTCTAATAATAACCTAACAGTTACTCATGAGACACACCTATTTTAATTGGTGTATGGTTTCAACATCTTCTGTGTCATTGCAATTTTTATGTTGTGTTATATGAAGCTTTAAAAAACATCAACCCCCTTTACACAACAGTCTGCATTACATTGTACCTTTAAAGCATTATCAAAGCTACAGATACATGGATAACTGAAGGTGCTGGTGGTGGCAAAAGTTAAGATGTACTGGACATAAATTATAAACTGATCCTTAGGTTAAATATACATTTTGTAACACAAGTCTGCTTTGACCATCTGACTGTGATAAGATTAATGGAAAAAACAGGTTTTATATTCAGGTGTTTTGTCGTAAAATGCCGTACCTCTACCTGACCTCCACCATTGTCCACCATTCTCTCCTGTGCAGCAACCTCTGGCATCGCATGCATTAGGGAGGCATCAAATTTCTCTTGTGTGATGTGAGCTTAAACAATAATTGAGAGAAAACACTCAAATGACTGACTGGCATTGTCTGACAAAAACTTATTTTTCCTTTCTTTCTTCTAAATGTAATTTGTTATTTTCTTTAAGCATACACACCAATTTTGCCCCTTGTGTTCACTTTTCCGAGGCCTTGAGTCTGGTCTTTCACGGTCCACTTCTGGAAGAGCTGCTTGAAGAGAGCTGACTCCCCCCCATCATTCACTATCTCCACGTTCGTGGTCATTGGGTAGTTTTTCACTTTGATGAAGTCCTGCAACAGGCAGCCAGACACAACACTAGAAATAAAAATGGCAGATAATTTAAACACAGGCTGATGATGTGGTGACACTCACCAAAGCTCTGGACATGGCAGCCTGTCTCTCAGCTTTGTTTGCCTTTTTCCCTTTCCATACAAAGATCTTACTGCCTCCTTGGTCCAGGATAAAACAGTCCTAAATGATGTTTAAATGATGATAATTGTCATTTCAAACTATGTAGAAGCATGTAAATATCGTGAACAGAACTCTAGGCAAGCACAAAGTTTTAAAAGGTTTATGAATTTGAAATCAGACAGTTATAGGTGATAAACAGAAAGCTGAAAGTTCAATTACTTGCTCACTTGTAACTTAAATTGTATTGACTCACATCGTGGCTGAGCAGATCCTGAACCAGTGGATTTGTAGCGATCTCCGTTACTTTCATCTGACCATCTGCATCTGACACACTGAAATCAAAGGCACAAACATGTAAGCAATAACGAAAAAGACATAAACTCTCTCTCAAAGTGAGCCTTTGAGGACAAACATCATCAGAGTAAGGGAGCAACTCACCAGTAAAGTGTGAGTTTTCCCTTTACTTCCTGGTCAACAGTGTCATCAGGAATCCCATCTGGCAGGTCAGAGGGTCGTTCACCGAGAGTGTTCGTCATGATCTCCATATTCTGAGGAGAACTACTCTCAGCGTCACCCTCGATCACTCTGATCTCTGCCCGGCCTCCTCTCTCTCTGTCTCGGATGTCTTTGGCCAGCATCATACCCTGGGAGGCAGAGCGAAAGTAAGATTGAACAGATATTTACAGCCTTAGTTTTCTTTAAAGCACACTGTTACCAAAGTTTTTTTTATTGTCGCACCTGTTTCATAAGTGTTTGATTGTTTTTACTTACTCCAATCTGTTGCATTAGCAGAAAGATGCTCATCTGCATGGCTCAGATACGTATTAGGGTTTGGATACATATGCACATACTAGTTACTAGTTTTCAGTTTTTTCCTTTTTTTATCCTTTTTTAAACATATATTTTTTTCATTTCACCTCACCAACTTAGAGTATTTTGTGCATATCCATCAGATAAAATAAGATTTAAGAACATTTAAATTACAGGTCGATATGTAACAAAATAGGTAAAAACCCAGGTGGGTGAATATGCATCCAGTTATAAAAATGTACAGTTATGCCCAAAATTGATCACACACCTGGCAGATTTATATTTACAGTTATTTAATGAACCATAAGGTTTTTTTTTGCATGCTTTCTCTAGTATTCTGATAATTTGCTGTATGTTTGGTGATGAGGTCCAAGACTTAGAAGTAGGAAGGCCTTTCTTGCCATCACTTTAATCTTTAGCTCCCTCTGCAGATCAGATACTGAATATGTCTGGACTCTGGCTGGGCTACTACAAAACATTAATAAACTTCCAGTCAGAGGAAACATGTTCCTAAAATAAAAAAAAAACTAAACTTTTTACCTAAATCTGCCAGGGGTATAAATAATTTTGGCTTAACTGTTAAAGAAACTGTTTTTTTTTAGAAAATACAGTTTGTCACACCCTTTACTTCTCTTATGTTTTTATGCTTCAGTCTGTTTTTGTTCTCTATTTTATTAATGTGATTTAATGTGGTATGTCTATGTTTGTTCAGCTGACATATATTATTCATTCATCCTGCTTGTTTTGCATCCCTGATCATCCTGACACTAAATGTAAAGTAAAGCCACTAGTTGTTTGCATTTGCTTCACTCTAAAAATCAGGATGCAGAGAAACCCCGGGTTTCCCTGTAATGCCTGCTGTAGTGAACAGCACTTTTACATCTCTTTTAACATTTTTAATGTAATTTAACTGCTGCGTCTGGATAGAAAATGGTCTGTGATTGATTTACAACCATGCAATGATGCAAATTTTTATTATACCTATTAGGATAAACTGAAGGTGTGAGCAGTGTTTAGTTAGTGGGGTAATGACTGTAAAATGCCAAAGCAAAGATAAAGCACAGGGAGTGGGCTTGCTTCTCTTTGAAGATGCAACATTCATTTTATCTTTTACTGTATCTGATTTGCAATATTTTTATGAGTCCTATATCCAAACACTGATGTAGGAACTTATTCAGTCAGAAAAACCTTACTTTAAGCCTTTCCTGATTGTTGCTCTTTGGTCCGTTCCACTGGACGATGGTTTTGCCAAGGTCTAACAGAAACACATCTCCAAGGTTGAAATTCTGCCAGCTGATCTCCACCTGAAATGCAATGGAAAAAATTAAAACACACTTTCAACATGAAATAACTTCTCCCACATCACCCTGATCTGCAGCAGCTGTCATACAAAGACGGATCTTCCTCCTGCACTGCGTCAGATTGTTGTGTAACCCTACACTGTAACACCTTCAGGCCTTTCATTAGCTCCAGTCAAGTTTGACTAGTTAATAATCTGTCTGTTTTCTCCCTCGTTCAGTTACTCTGGCTGCCCGATCCGCACCAGACTTTCATCTGCCTGAACCCCAACACAATTTCCACCTGCCTGATTTAGATTCCCTGGCTTTGATCTTCTAGAAAAACACCTACAATACACCTGCAGCTGTATTGCAGCAAAAAGTGGTTCTACAAAGAAGTATTGATACAGAGAGTAGAATAAAAATGCACTCCACACTTTAAAAATTATGTGTAGATGTGTAATAAATTATTAATACTTGTGTATCATTTTCCTTCCACTTTTCAAGTAAATGCGACTTTGTGTTGGTCAATCTCTTAAAATCCCTGAAGTTTATGGTTGCAATGTGACAAAATGTTAAAAAACCTCAAGGGGTAGGAATACTTTGCACTTCATTTGAGCAGCTGGAAACATGGCTTACCTCCTTGGCAATTACTCTTTTCTTTCCCTTCACATGAAGCAGTCTCTTAGTATCATACGCATTAGTTTCGATGTGCCTCATGCCGCTTGCGACTCCCCCTTTCTTATAGCTAAACAAAACAGGATAATAAAATTTATCATTTATTTTCCTTTCCCCAAAGTCTCACTGTACAAACATCTTTCGCTCACATTACTCCGTTTTTGAAGTATCCCTTGAACGTATCCGACTCATGGTGCTGAACCTCTCTGTACTGTACTGGAGTTGAGCCTAAGAAATCATCCAACTGTATGGTGTACACAGCAGCTGCACCCTGCTCGTCCTGGGTGGACTCTGAGCCAATCCAGAAGTGGATGTTATAACTTAAGGAGCTTTTCAGCTTCTGCGTCTGGAGACATACAAAAGTGCAGAATTGGCACGGACGGAGAGGTAAAGGCTTAAGGAGGATGCAGCCAACTTGGTGGTAAACCCTTCTGATCACTTTTAAATGTGAAAACAAACAATATTTCTTAATCAGTGACTTACAAACAGAAGTACATAGCAGTCACCCTCAAAAAAGTTTCCAAAGGACTTCTCAGGAACTTGAACCAGCTCCATTTTCTGTTGCATGGAGAGAGAGGAAAGAATTTACTTTGGGGTTTATTAGTAAATCAGCTATTTAGAAGGTGCTGGATGCTACCTTTGAATAATAAAATTAAATAAACAGTGAAATAAAACCCAATCACCTCGACTCTCCAGATTATAATCCCCGGGCTGCGAGTCACTGCTCTGAATGTATACTCCATGTTATTTCAGGTGTCTCGGCTTTTCTTTTCTGGTTGGAACAAAATATTTAATAAACACATTCACATTTGTAGTTTGTTTTATACTTTAAGTAAACAAAGTGTTCATACCGTGTAAACTTGTATGATGAGAGGAGATAGCTGTATCCTCATCTGATCATCCAGGAGATGATTTCCAGGCTGATAATAGGAGAGACACTGTTCTCACCCAGAAGGTTTTCTTGATATATTTGCCTACTTTTGCATTTTCAGGGCCCGTCATGAGGCCCAGCCCAATCACAGAGAAAGACACAGGTTCCTGTAGGCAAATGTGCTGGACAGGAAAAGGCACGGACTCATATGTAAATACACACATAGTAGTACTTATCATCTCCATTATGTCTCTGTGAACCAATACAACCACATTTACTCCATCAACATATTTTAGTAAAGTACATTATTAGTTTAAAACTCTCTTTTACCCCCAAAGCAATAATTACATGCAGGTGCAGTATGCCATTTATGTGGTATGGCTGACTCATATTTTATTTTGGATTTCATAAACAAAGTGATTTTGGCAAAATTACCACAAACTCAAACTAAGTTTAAATGTATCCATAAGCTTTTAAAACGTATTCATGCCCCTATTTTTATGAATCCTTGTACGACGAAATCAGACCCTGAATAAGCTTTATTACCAAGTTTGTTCACACAAACAAGGAGTTTGACTCTGGTACACTTGGCTCTCAGTGAAAGTTTTTTTAAAAAATATAAATAAATGAAAATAAAATCTTCTTCTAAATGTACATATATACACAACTGACTTTACAATAAAATATAATGCGAGATCAGTCCATGGTGCTGTTCTGAAACTCTGACTGTTAAGTGAAGGAGAAACAGCTTGGGAGAAGAAACTGTCTCTCTGGCGGCGGGTTTTAACAGACAGCGCTCTGTAGCGCCAACCTGAAGGTAAAAGCCTAAACAGTTTATGTGCAGGGTGTGTGGGGTCTGCAGATATTGTAGCTGCTCTTTTCCTGACCATAGACCTGTATAAGTCCTGGATGGAGGGAAGGTCAGCCCTGATTATTCTCTCTGCATTCCTGATTATTCGTTGCAGTCTGGACCTGTCCTGTTTGGTGGATGAACCAAACCACACTGAGATGGATGAAGACAGGACAGTCTGAATGATGGCAGTGTAGAAGATGACCAACAGCTCCTGTTGAAGGTTGTACTTCTTTAAGTTGCCTCAGGAAGTTTAATCTCTGCTGGGCCTTCTTCAGAACATTGACTATGTGTGAGGACCATCTTAGGTTTTGAGAAATGGTGGTTCCTAGGAACCGGAAGTGGTCCAGATACATTGTAGTTGAGGATGGTCTTAAGTAGGTTAAGTTCCAGATGGTTCTGACCACACCAGTGTACCAGTCACTCCTCCTCCTGTCTGTATGCAGACTCATCACTGTCCTGGATCAGTCCGATAAAAGTGGTGTCATCTGCAAACTTCAGGAGTTTCACAGATGGGTCCGCTGAGGTGGTCATCGGTATAGAGGGAGAAGAGGAGTCGGGAGAGAACTCACCCCTGGGGGGGCGCCGGTGCTGATGGTTCTTGTGGGGGAGAAGATGCTCTCCAGCCTCACCTGCTGCTGCCGGTCCTTCAGGAAGCTGGTGATCCACTGACAGGTGGAGGCTAGGACTTTATGTTGTATATACAATTCCATTATAAAATTAGGTGTTTCTTAATGTTTTGGCAGATGGTGCAAAATGTTTTTACTCAACCTTTAAAGTCACCTCCACAAATATCGGCACCTCTGGCGAAAATGTATAAAAGACCTAAATAAATGAATCTGTTTGTTGCAGTTGCATAATCCAACAGGTATTATTTGATATTTATTTTACTTTGGTCCTTGCCACAGTTCGTTTTTTAAAATATGTTAATTATTGTTCTGATTGTAGATTTAGCCATATTTATGTATTTCTTTTCCAGTCTTTCCTGACCTATGATGGTCAACACACATCCACCTTATTTTTATGGTGCTTTCTCTTGTCTTTTCCATTTTCAAGAGTGTCGAAGACAAGTAGGCCTTTGTGTCACATCACATTAATACCCAAAAGAAACAAGGAGTAATGGATTTCTAAATAAAGAGACACTCTAATTAACTTAAATTAATTTTAATTAAATTGTAAAAAAAATAACTTTTTTCTTGCCACTGCCTCTGTTATGTTTGTTTTATAGTATTTGTGAGTGGTGCAAATAAGTGTAGCACTGTTGATTATGATAAAAACTAATATTTCTTACTGTGGGACTTATCTTCCGTTAGACAAATATGATGTTCCGTTAGACATCATGGTTGAATTTTTCTACATTATTTTAATACCTTTTCCGCATCTTTACGTGGTACCAATAAGTGTGGAGGGTGCTATGACAGGAACACAGAAAAGCAGCTAAAACCAGGGTTTGCTTGACTCTGTTAGCTTCGTGTTTATTACAAGACTGACTTAAAGATGTTAAAGATAATTTATCTACAACATTCAGGTCAAAGAAAGTGGTACTCCTAGATGCTCCTTCATCTCAAGTCATAAAAAAAATACAAAACCCCATTAAATATTCAGTGTTTTATAAAGAAATGTTCACATATTAATATCTAAACTAGTTTCTATATGTCTCTGAAAAGAAGTGATTTAATTGCAGACGAACAACAATAATTAACTTTTTAAACAAAATAAATCAATACAAATTTTAATATTTTACGTGCGGAAAACGTTAGGGGAACTCTACCCACATTCATTATTCATATACCCTTTGGTTAAAATAACTTCAGTGAGATGCTTCTTGTAGCCATCTACCAAACTCTGATGAGCCTGAGGACAGTCTGCCCCACTCCTCATTTTTAGCTGAGATGTTTCAAGGATTTCTTGCATGTTCAGCCTGTCTAAAGTCCCCCCACAGCATCACTATAAGATGCAGACCTTTGACTCAGCCAAGGACTCTCTGTTTCTTTCTAGTCAGCCCTTGTTGGTTTTATTGGCTTGGTCTGAGTCATTTCTATGTTGCAAGTTAAGGTTCAGCTTTTATTGGTCTCACAGTTTTTCCAGCACCCTCTGATACACTATAAAATTCATTTTTCTTTCTATGACAACCAGTTCCTGCTGCAGCAAAGTATCTCCAAACCATGATACTTCCACCTCCATGCTTGACAGTTCTTATAAGGTTATTTTCCTGGTGTGCTGTATTTCAGGTTATACCAAACGTGCCCTCTGTTCTGGAGTTCAAATAATTCAGTTTTAGACTTATCCAGAACTCCTGGTCATTGTCGATGTCTGGATGTTGGGCAACGTTGGTCTCATTTTTTAAAGTAAAGGTTTGAAACGTTTTTGTTGTTTCCATGTCCTTAACAGATTTCTACCTAAAACAACTCTGCATAAAGAAAAGATTTAACATTTTCACAGTGGTTCATTAGAGAGCTACTTTATAAACCTATAAACCACTCTTGCTTTTGCATTAAAATGGTTATTCAAATAGGATGATGTGGTTATTAAAACTAAAGGCCATGTTGGTCTTGGAAATGAGTTGGTAAAAAAATACCTGAATGTAAAGTGACAATACAGAGAACAGTGTCATAAATCTTGAAAACATCTTGTGCATGTGGGATTTACATGAGGCACCACTAAATATTAGGAAATTATATCAGCCTACACTCACAGCGAGAAGTAACTGCATGAGCCTGAGTCGCTTGGGCAACATCTGACACCTGGTGCTGACAGGTGGAAGACAGTTCTCTTTATCTGGTTTGCCAGCCACATATTATTCCCTATAAAGTGGCAGTTATTGGTCTCTACAGCCATCCATTGGAGCTGACTGAATTTGCCAAACTCCAAGCAAAGGTATAAGACCTTAAAACAGTGGGACTTAATTAGAGGGCCAGGATGTAGAACAGCTGAGGACTGTGAGGACACAGCGGACATGAAGGGGAATTTATTGGTAGTAGAAAATAACGCCCTGACCTTCTTTCTATGCATCTGTTAGTGTGGTTATCATATTGAACTACAGAACTGCAGTGTTTGTTAACAGATAGTGAAATCCTTCACATAGTCCTTAGAAAATATCTCTGCACCTGAATAGCTATTAAATGTGATTTTTAATTAGTGTACTGAGAGGGTTCTCCTGTGTTACATGTAACCTGTTACTGCCACAGATCTGAACCGTGTCTTTTCACTGGTATAATTTCAGATTACCATTACGCAATAGTAAAAATAATCGGTTTTGCTGGGCTGGGGTAACTGGGGTGAAATTTTTACATGTCACTGAGAATAAGAGGTCTACTGTATTTCCTGGAAAACTAAAAAATGTGAAATAAATAAATAAAAACAGTACCGATACAGTGCTTTCACACAGATGGATTGCATTGGTTCTCTTTATCAGACCATGCAAAGTAATTCCATTGTAGTTCATAGGTTATGACAAGAAGACTACTTTGCTATGCAAAATCTATGCATGAGGAGTGGTCAGTGTTTGGTTTCATGCACAACAACTCTTTGTGGCTTTCATCCCCTATCTCCTCCCAAAATACTGCTTCAACTCCTTTTATGGGTATTACCTCCAAGTTGTGTGATATATTTAAAACAGGACAGATCCAGTGAACAGCACATGCGTAAAGTGCTCTATGAACACAAGAGCTCTAAGTCAACAGTCGTCTGGCTTTTGTTTAGAAGAGTGGACCTATAATTACAGCGAAGATCAGAGCCTGATCTAACTATATGTTCTTCCATTTCCTTTTAATTTTCTCCTCTAACTGTTGGGTCTGTTTTAATGGCAACACAAGTGGAAATAAAATCTGCAGAGACACATATTGTTTATCTGAATTCAATTTATTTCAGTTCACATTTATACAGGTGGTCCAAGTATAAATGGTTTATTCGTGTCGTGTTTTTAATGCAGAGGTGTCTTGTTTTTCCGAGACCTCTCACTTCCATAGTCTTTCATTAGTCTTAGTCCAGCCTATTTATCGGATTTGATTTTGATCCCTCAGGTCTTCAAGGGTCTTATGTTGATTCCTAAAGTGAGAACTAAAACACAGGGTGAGATGTATTTTTGCTTCTACAGTGGTGAACTGTTGACAAGTCTGATGACTTGAGAGCAGCTTGGAGTTTGGATGTTTTTGAAAAGCAAATTAAAGACACATTGATTCAGTCTGTCTTTTAGTTGAAGTTTATAGATTTTTATTACTTCGTCAGGGTTTATTATTTTATTTCAGTTTTAACTATTCAATTTAGCAATTGTTGTAATATCAGTTTATGTTTTATGATTTAACTTATTCATAGTTTTGGCAAGTAATAAGACAATAACGTTACCTGTGTTGGGACCCCAGCCATGGGGACAACATTAAAGGCCAGTAAGACCTTTTCTGGAACTTTCAAGCTAAATTGCATTAACCTACTTCCAGCACAGCCAGAAACGGAACAACAGCGGACTTCCCGTGACGTCACTGTCCGAATAAAAACACAGCTTTTGCAACAAGCTGACCTCTGCCACGCAGGTCCCCAGAGGAACTGGACTAAGGGACACAGAGCACTAATGTCTCTTTGCTGGCAAACAGACATAACTCTCCAAACTGGATCCAAGAGTGTCATACGATCACGTGATCATATGCACTGAGTTAAGTAGGAATGAATTGCTGTTTGTGTATCTGGTATTCATTCATGAACGGCGTAATTAAGGTACAAGCGTTGCTTAACTTTCTCTCTGAGGTCTACAGAAGCAAACTGTGTTCCAGAGAGTTCCCAGCAGAGATCCTGTCTCTACGACACCGAGTGGAGCAGTTTTCCCAGTCTGAAGGAAGGACAACAGGACCGCATCACCGTGGCTACAGCAGTAACGTGCAGTTTGGCCGGCCCGGCAGAACGAGCCGCCCCTCTCCACAGCTACGGAGGTTAGCTGCAACTAACCCTTTGTTCACGGTGGATGCTTTCTTCAACTTCGTCGCCCTGGACAACTTTTTCTCAGCACGGTTCACGTAAGAGGTTGTGTTTTGGGCAGAGAGAAGTAGTTTAGAGTGAAATAATCTAAACATTTTTCATTTTATGACGTTTGGTTTTGTTTGTGTTGAAACTCAGACATCTTAGTGCTAGCAGATTAATTGTAAGCACATGTGCTCAGTTTGTGTGTTCTGTGTTTGTGTTTTAAAAAAAAGTTAAGACAAACTTTATTTAAAGGGTGATTTTAAACACAGAAGATCGGCCATAACGTGCCGTCCACGCTTATGCATTTTAACCATTTTATTAGTGGTATTTTAAAGGTATATGTTTGGTTCTGATGATAAGCTATAAGCGTATTTTGTTAGCTTTAACTGCTAACAGCTAAGAACACATGCTTGCCTGCTAAGATCATTTACTCAAAAAGGTTGTTAGTTTTCAATCTAGGAAATAATATTTCCCTAAACATTATTTTTCTAAACTTGATAACTAATTAAACACCATTAAGACCCATGTATCCAGAAAGGTTTGGTTCTTATTCAAAATATTTCCTTAAATATTATTTCACTCTTTCCTTAATAATATTTCGTTAAATATTATTTTAATAAATAAAGGCAGCTAATTAAACACCATTCTGAATTGGTCATCCAGAAGGTTGGTTTAATTCAGCAAATCATTCTTTAAAATATTATTTTATTAAAATAATATTTTATCTGATCTGGCATTGTGAATGGTTGTCTAAAGGTTTACCAATTATTGCTTAAGTTAGTTCCAAGACTAACTTAACTTCACTTCCAGATTCTTCAAGATAATCCTTGGTTGTCAAACATAAACATTGTATGGTAATGTTGCATCACTCTTCCGGTCATGGTTTCAACCATCTTTAATCAACTTGTTTATATTGTACATAGCCCATTAGTCTTCCTTATTATTTAATTCTGCTTGGTAGTTTAGTTGGATTGTTTTAGCATAGTAAAGAGTTTGTTGATTGAAATATGTTTGACTTTGAGTTGACTTATTTTTGTTAATAAATTCTTGTATTTTAAGAAATTGTGTGAATTCATTCTGTGTGTGTGCAGAGTTTTGCTGTTCAATAATATCAGATCTTGGCTCACACCTTTCTATTTTGTCCTAATACCATCGCCTTATTGGGCTTGTATTCACAGGACAACCCTTAACACACCGAAATATTATTTCATAAAATATTAAAGTATTAAATATTAAATAATATATTCATATTCATAATCACAACACCTGTTATTTTATATTTGATCATAAATACGTTTGTATGCTTACTGTCAATATTTTTAGGTTACTATAATTTTATTGTTTATAAAATGTTTAAATGTGAAACAAAGATTTATTTCAAGTTTTTTACTGTGTTTTATTGTTTCCTCATTCCTCATAATTAATTTATTTGTCTCTTTTGTTTCTTCAATTTTCCCTTTGTTTTGTTTTTGTTGGTCAGTCTGCTCACTTAGCTTGATCAATTCTAGTGGGTATGCCCCTAGTGGTGTGATGTGTGTCCATTTGTTTTTAACCTCTGTAAGGCATTGATTAAATACAATTATTTGATAGATTGTTATTGCTTATCAATGGTAAAACCAGATTTTAATTTTGTGTATCCTTTTCCCAAAGTCTCATATTAAATTCAACCACTTTTGCTTTACAGCTATAATAAAAGCTACAGCTAAAGAGCCTTCAGAACAGTCGAAAGCCTACACCTTCAATACTGTTGTTCTGATATAAGCAGCTGAACCAGCAGACCTGTAACCAAACTCAGCGTTACCTGTCAATTTGTATTCTTTGCACAAGTCATCAGCATGAAATTAGCATGAAAATCTGTAAAACTTTCATCAAGCTGAACAAAACTAACACTGATCTAAATGTGTTTGTATCTCAACATACAGTACAAAGCCAGATTGGAAAAACCCAATAAGAACTTGTGAAAAAAACTTATGAAAATTACTTGAAAGATGCAGACAGGTGCAAAGAAATGCATCAAATAAATGTGGAATAGAAATACTGGTACAGTTTTCTAGTTTTAATGTAAAATGGCACATGAGCCTTTCACATAATGCATACACACCAAAAAATAAATAAAAATGGCAGGTTTTTATTATGTGAAATATTAGACTTTAATAAATCATATAAATTCCTTTTCAAAATATAATCTGATATTTATCCTGCACAATTCATCTGAAAAACAAAAAAAGTCTGTTAGGAGGAAAAGAATAGAAAGCAACATTAATCTGGTTGCATAAGTGTGCACATCGTTGAACTCACACTCTGTTGAACCACCTTTTGAGTCAGTTTCAAACTTCCCCTAACATGATTTTACACCCATCAGCAATTGTAATAAATCTTGTTAACCATAAAGACAGTCAGGCTGTCCTAGTAGGGGTTTCCCTGACAGTTGCATCCTTTGGCTAAAAACATGGTGTGGAGAAAGATTCTGAAAGATGAAAATGATCTTATTGTTCAAAGGTGTCCACTTTGAGAAGAGTACTAAAAAAACCACAATTTTTATGTACTTTACGACACAGTCCCAACAACTGAGCAAAACATGGAACAACAGGGATATTCCAAAGTTGATGAAAAGATGAGAATATTTCCAGAAAATATTTAAGCCTTGTAACAATATCCCCAAACCTTGTGGGACTATATGTTTGAACTTTTGGGCTATAATTCAAAATAGCATAGCAGAACAACAACGCTGCATATAATTAATGGAACACTAAACCACACTGAAACACCGGGGTGGCAACATTATGCTCTGAAGTTTTTGTTTTTCAGAATGGAGCTGAAGTGTTTTTCATGCTGGATAAAGTTGTGAACAGTCCAAATTACCAGACAGTTTTATCTCAATACCTTCATAAGTCTACGGGAAAACGGAAGATATAGACAGTTTGAAAGTTTTCGGCAATTTCAGCCGCAGCAAACATCCAAAACAACAACAGAATGACATCATGAGACAAGCATCCAAGTTGTGGAATAGTTGAGCCAAGGTAAACAATTACATATGACAGAAAATCTTATGGTTTATCTGAAGAAAGCTGTCCTCACAATCTGATGGATTTGGAGAACTTCTAAAAGGCAGAGTTGTTCAATCTTGCCAGGTTAGGATATTGCATGATGATAGACTTCTACCAAGGGACACTGAACACTTAAATTAAATCAAAAAGTTGCTCAACACTTAATCAGTTTAAGAGGATGCACATGTATGCAGCAAGGTTATTGCACCTTTTCGTAGCTTTTTCCTTATGATCCAATTTGTTTATTGTTTACTTAAATCTTTCAGGAAACATGTCTTATCATTGGTGTGAAAAGTGTTTAAATTATTTATCATGGTCTCATGCTTTTACATCGGATGGAACAGGTATTTTAACATTTTTGATAGTCATTGTACCAGTGCTAGCCTGCTAGCCTGGTCTCACGCATATTCTGACATCCACTATACAGTGACACTACTGAGATTATTAGGATGATGACATTTGGCTTTCTATTGAATAGATCTACAACAAGAAAATTGCTAATAAGGGGCTGGTAAATCAACAAATATATTTTTCGATTAAAAAAACTGTGCTCTGTGCCAAACATGTTGTCTTTTTATTGAGTATAATCTATCTATCTATTTATATGTATTTAAAATAATAAGGTAAATGAATAAAGAAAGAATCGGATTACTTTTGGAAACACATGGGAATTCGCAGTTTTATGGCCTCAACATGAGATGATGTTGTTATTATGCATTTTCTCAGAAAAATTAATAATGAAAAATAAAATAAAGAGTAAGGTCAAAGAAATTGAGTATTAGCTTTAAATATTTTTCTTAACATATATGCAAAAACTATTAAGAATATGTAGAACAGATATAATATTCTCATCTAAATATGAGACACAGGTGCAAATACCTACAATATCTACAAATCAGCGCTTTTTGGTAGGAATTTTGCTGCAATAATTTTCTTTAAAAATTACCAAACAATCTGCATTCACAGCATAAATGATAGCAATGCATGATGTGGTTACATATAATGCGGTAGGTGTTTATTGTGAAAAATAGAGAGGGATGAGTTGTGTACTGCATCTCAGTCATTGATTTGTCAGAGCCTGGAAACTGTTTATCGGGTTACATTAATGGCATTATATATGCAGAATTTTCTGGATTACAAGGTTAGTACAAAGTTTAGCACAGACTATCTAAAGATGAAGACAGATAACTAAAAATATCTTAAATGAAATGTGATCTTTGGTCAGGCCCGACTTGTAGAAAGCATTTTTAAAATACTGGGTTACTTTGGTTTCATTCGGTTCAGATTTCCAGCTTCTTCTTCATGGAAAGCTTGTAGAGGATCTGGTAGCCATCATCCCAGGCATAGAGCAGCTGCTCTTGAGGATTGTACTTCAGACTGGAGTGAAAACTGTAGCGCTTTGGAAAGTAAACTAGAGGCGCCTCCTCGTTTGTCACCAGGTCGTTCACATCAAACACGCACTGCACTCGTGAGCGGCCGGGCTGCTTGGTGTTATACACCACATACAGGGTGCCACAGATGACAAAGGCCGTCTCTGCATTCTCTCTCGGGCAGTTTGTATCCCACATTTGCTCGATGTCCAGGGAGTTGCTATCCATCTTAGCCAGAGAGATGTACCTCTCGTTCTGCCTTGTGGCATAGATAGCCCAGAGGCCCTCCTCGTCCACAGCCAAGTCCATCACCGTCTCAGGGTTCAGGCCATACACAGGAACATGATCTTGCACTGGAAACACCACGCTATCTGTCACTGACTTATTTTCTGTGTCGAATTTTATCACCCTTATTTCTTCGGCCTGATTTACATAATACACGTGATTGTTGTAGACCACATGTCCAGTCCCCTTCCAGGAAGAGGGAATCTTCAGGTCAGTGGACAAAGAGAAGCCCAGCGAGCGGGTAAAGTCCTGAACAGTGTCAAACTCATTGATTGTGTCCTCTGCTGTCCCATTGAAAATGTAGACCTTCCCAGAGGTTCTGCCTGTGTCCTTGGTCCACATCCCCTTTGGCCCTCCGACTCGCTTCAGAATCTTCATGGCTTTTATGCTGGAGATCATATCACTGCAGTCTGTAAAAGACATGGGAACATGCTTTACATAATTGGTCAAAAATATATTTTCCTATTCTTTCGTATTTTAAACAAAACGATTCTTTGTAGTTTCTGTGTCTTCTTTGGATTTTCATTAATGCCATGTCTAGAGTGTTTTAAAATCCAAACCGAAGAGCCTTACACAGGGTGGGGCCTGGTGCCTATTACTAGTGGTCACTGGGTGAGAGGTAGGTACACCAGAATCAGAATCAGCTTTATTGCCACGTTTGTACAGACAAACAAGGAATTTGACTCCACTACACTTTGCTCTCACTGAGGATTTCTTTTTTTTATGGTATATATAATAGTGGAAATAAAAAAAATATTTTTAAATGTACATATATACACAATTGACTTTACATAAGAATTAATGTGAGATCAGTCCAACTATGCATGATGTTGTTCTGGACTGGATGTTGTGTCTGGACGTAATTTACCTTAAGTGTTCTTCAGAGAAACAGCCTGGGGGACAAAACTGTCTCTGTGACGACTGTTTTTAGCAGACTGCGCTCTGTAGCACCGACCTGAAGGTAAAAGCCTAAACAGCTTGTGTGCAGGATGTGTGGGGTCTGCAGAAATTTTAGCTGCTCTTTTCCTGACCCTAGACCTGTACAAATCCTGGATGGAGGGAAGATCAGCCCTGATGATTCTCTCTGCAGGCCTAATTGTTCATTGTAGTCTGGACCTGTCCTGTCTTGTGGAAGAGCAAAACCTCACTTAGACGGACAAAGACAGGACAGATTGAATTATGGCAGTGTAGGAGATGACCAGCAGCTCTTGTGGAAGGTTGTACTTCTTGAGTTGTCTCAGGAGGTTCAGTCTCTGCTGGGCCTTCTTCCAAACATTGTCTTTATGTGAGGACCAAAATGGGTTAAGTTTTGTTTGTATATTAGAGTCTCAGTTTTTGCCGCAGCCACGTTTTGTTCTGTCTGTCAATTAAGTTTATTCGGTACACCTGCTCCAAGTTAATCTGTCTCCTTGCTCCACCTGGTTTTCACTCCATATATACACGCTTGTTCAGTTAGTCATCGTGGAAACATTTCTCAAACCAAGTCTTGTTTTTTAATCATGCCATGCCTGTCTTGCCTACCCATTTGTTGTTTTGTTCTTGCCTCCTGCTGTGAGTGGGTTTTTGTTATTAAACCTTTGCACTTACCATCACGCTCCCTGCTCGTCTGCATTCTGGGTCCTATATCTCGCAAGCCTTAACATTTGGACTTTGGGAGGAAGCTGGAGTATCCACAGAAAACCCAGTCATGCATAGGGAGACCATGAAAACTTCATGCAGAAGGATCATCATCTGGATTCGAATCCACTACCTTCTCGCTGCTAGGCAACAGTGCCAACAATTGTGTCTCTGTGCAACCCTGACTTGTTCGTAGTCCAACCTTTTCTTCCTTTACTTAATCCCATCACCATGTAACCTATAAGCACTGAGCGGACAGACACGATAGCCATCCTCTGGAAAACAGCTGCTTATATCCTTGTCCATTGTCTCTTTTGCATTCATCACCATCACTCACATCAATTCAACATTATATCATACTCCATTCATATCATCCATAACTTTCTGACCAATGGGCTGCAAGCTGTACAGGTGGGTACAACCATGTAAGCAGCGCTCACCATCTGCACTGGAGCACCACAGGGGTGTGTACCAAGCCCTTTTCTGTAAACATGCTAAACAAACAACTGTTTTAGGCCTTGACCAACCACCTTATTCTAATTACACAGTCGTCATTGCACTGCTGACAGCCAAAATTCTCTTGACTGTTGGAAAACAGTTCACAACATGATTTAAAGACAACTATCTCTACCTTAATGTAAGCAAACGAAGAAAATAATCATTGACCCCCTCTCATTTCAACAACATTACCACTTGGCAGTAGAAATTGTGGAGAACTTTAAACGTCTTAGACTCACACAGGACAATAAACTCACCTTGAACCTACATACCCTAAACATTCAAAAGAGAAGCCAACAGAGACTTTCCGCCATGCATACATTCAAATACCTGTAGAGTAAATGAGTCTGATTTTTTTTGCCCATGATATCAAGAAATCTGTTTAACTCCCACATGGCCAAATATTTGAATCTACACTCACCATTTTCATTGTTTTTGTTGTAAAACTAATTGGTTTTATAACAATGTATCTTTCATAACAGGAGAAATGAAAGATTTCTGTCAAATTCCCCCAGAGTGCAGTGAAGTCATGTAATTGTCTCCAAACACTGAAGTTATTTCACTCTGAACCTTCTGGAAAAGTTTGGATTTCAAAGCTTGTTCCTACCATCATTTGTGTTTGCCCCCTAGGAGAAGGGGGCAAACACACTACTTGTCCATTACATGGAGAGCACTACTCTTCAAACTAAGAGCCCTCTTATTTTAAAGATCCAGATAACTAAAAGGCTTAAACCAAACATGAAAAAGGGATTTAATTGTGATTTCAAAATAAATATATAAAATAATAAATTCCCCTTAAAAAATAATAGACTCAGTCTTGAATCTGTGAATATGTTAGATTATTACTAAAAGGGGTTTCCTCATTGGCATCCACCAGCAATCAACATGGCACATAAATAAATAAATAAATTACTCTTATCTTTGTTAGTTGATCAAAAAAACTGCAGTTTGATAGGAAAAAAAAAAGTGGGCATATTTATCCGGACTGACTCAAACATGGACAGATGTTTCCCCTCGTGCAACACGGGAGGTTCAGTGTACTAACAGAACATCTCACCTGTGAGTTTGAAATATTTAGCCTTCTGCTTCTCCTTAACCAGAGTCACCTGCTGCTCTATCAGCCTGTCGTCCACGTCCACGCATGGCTGAGCACCGTTTTGCGTTTCCAGGTAGTCCAGTTCCCGTTCAACCCGGTCCACCCTTGTCCCCACACCGTCCAGGGTCATCCTGATTGTTTCTTTTTCTTTATCTAGACTCTCCAGCTGAGAAACCATCTGCTGCTTCAGCTCCCGCAGCTCAGAGGCATAGCGTGTGGTCTGCTCCTGCCACAGAGAGATCCTGTCCTGTTTAAACAAAGCTAATTAGAGCAACCTGAGTCTGACCACAATTTCTCAAGATGTTTATTTTATCCTGTAATTGAAAATAAATTGCTAGACATTACACTAACCCACAATTCTCTGTACTGAGGGCATCCTTTAATCAGGAAGGTTCAGCCCACATGTGGCAAGCATCCACCCTGACTAAATGTCTTTCTGGAAAAGGATCTAAGATCTGTTGCAGATACTTTGTAATATATTTTATAAATAATCTTCTTTGCCATTGATGACTAAATGTGTTGTATGGGCTCAGGGGGATGGTAAAAGATGAAAATGATTTAAAATTGTGTGAATTTCTCTGAGGGAGGGAGCTGCAGACATGAAATAATTACATATAGCGCCATAAAAAGTATTTGACAGATTTCTTTTGTTTTTGCTTTTGTAAAAAAACATTTAATAAACCTTAATAAATAATAACATTCTGTGAAAATGGCATGTAGTATTTACTCGGGATGTTAAAATTTGTTCGATGATGTAAAACATTGAAACATTTCAGCTGCCATCAAGCGTTTGTGATAACTGGCAATGAGTTTTTTACGTCACTGTGGAGGAATTTTCTTTAAAGAACTGTTTTAATTCAGTCACAATGGAGGGTATGCACAACCTGTTTAGAGCCATGTTAAAGCATTTTAATCAGAGTCAGGTTTAGGCTTTGACCATGGTGCTCCAAAAACATCATTTTGCATCTTCAGATCATTCGGACTTGAACACATGGGTGTGCTTCCTGCTTGCATAACCAAAGTGAGCCTGAACTTAGGTCGCAAGCTGATGGCTGAACATTCTGCATTAGGATTTTCTGGTAGCGAGTCAAATTCATGGGTCCATCAATTATGGCAAGTTATGCAGGTCCTGAAGCAACAAAGCAGATAAGCCAGTCATTAATTAATTTACTTGTACTGGTTCAAAATGCTGCTGCAGGCCTTTCAACTAATACCAAAAAACAGGAACACATCATTCCTGTTTTAGCATCTCTACATTGGCTTCCAGTAGGTTTCTGGATTGATTTTAAAGTTATTTTATTTGTTTTTAAATGTTTAAACGGTCTCGCCCCTCAGTATCTGGTATCAGCGTAAAGCACTTTGGTCAACGGTGTGGTCTTTAATGTGCTTTATAAATAAAGTTGTATTATATTGTTTCATAAAATCTGTAAATAGTTTTTTTTTTTTTTATCACACAGTAAAACCTGCACAAGATCACTGTGATGAACCTCTACTGGAATATCACCCCTACAAAAAAATGTTTTCACCATTATGTCATTTTTGGAAACTTCAGCATTTTTTACATCCTTCTGCACATGTAACGTCAAGCTTAAGAGCTGTAGACCCATGGAGAAAGCTCATGGTCCACATTAGTCTAACAAATCAATTTTTCCCTTCATTTTCCCCAGGATTTGCCTACATCTGCATTCCATTGCATCGGTTCCCGTAAGTTTCCTCTGTGGGGGAAAATGGGAGCTTATGGCTCTGCAGGAAAATAAAAAGTCTTACCTCAATAGCAAGGAGCCTCCTTTCCAAGTAGTCAATAAGAGCTTGGTGCTGAGCGGTGGCAATGTAGACCAAAGTAAGCAAGAACACAAGTCCTCTCATTTTGCTTCGGCTCAGGCACTTTTCGGTCACGGTTAAAACCTGAGTAGATGTCAGCGAGAGTGTGTGCAGGAGCCAGCAGACTCCCAGAGGTGGGCCGGAATGTTTTACTAAGCTGTCTGGGTGGAGCCACAACCATATGGATTACTTCTTACCATACTTTTTTATCTTGTTGGATGATGTTAGAAGAAAAACAACAGGGAAGCACTTTTGAATGAACTTGGGTGTTTGGCTTTAAGGGTGCCGGACCTTCATTCTCTTTAAAGAGGCTCACAGCCAGAGGTTACATAAGAGAAAGAAGCAAAAAATGCGAGGTGCTCTTCTCCTGTGTTCAGTGAAAGAAACCAGTGGCTGGAGATCACATTTAAAAGGAAATGCACATCCTATTCTGTTCTTTTTACCAAACTGTCTGTACAGCATTCTTTATCAGGATATACAGAATAAATATCAAGCACGTCAACAATTTTCTCAGTAAATTTATTTCAAATGGGGCTTTTAACATAAAAATCACCCTCAGTATCGGTAACATCCCAATTAATCCACACATATTAAGAGATTGAAACAAACAAATCCATAAATTATGTGTGGTAAAGTGGACTTACACAGGGACTAAGTGTTGAACACAACTGGTAAAACTGATTAGCCGAAAAGCCTTCATTGGGAATGGCAACTTCAAGATGTCTGTCTGGAGAAGCTAGTCGCTGCATAGCTCAGATGTGATTTTGGCACATTTTTCCACACAAAGTGTTTTTGTATCTTGAAGGTTGGAGTCTGGTGATTGGCTGGGCTATAACTCTCACAAGTCAACTGAGCTTCCCTGGCTAAAGAAAAAACATCCCCACAGCATAATACTTTCACTGCTGTGTTTGCCTGGGGGGAAGGCATGTTACTTGTTAAGGTATATATGTGTTTTGAATAAAGGCCAAAGAGTTGATCCAAGCACCTTCTTACATGTGTTGCTGTGTTCCCTACATGGTTTGTGGAGAACTTTGACTCTCTACAGGACTTTCTTTCTCTCACTCTCCCACAAAGGCCAAATTTGTGGGGTATGTAATTCATAGTTGTCCTGTCCTTATGGATCTCTGCAGCTCCTCCAGACGTACCTTGGGTCTTTTTATGCACTCCTAGACCCAGCCTCTCAGTTTAGATGAGGCAGCCAAGTCTTGGTAGGTTTGCAATTTACTGATACTCTTAACTTTTAGACAATGGATTGAACAGCACCCTGTGAGGTTTTCAAGGCTTGGTATATTGTTTTATAATTTTTCCCTGATCTAACTTCCTTCACAACTCTTTCCACAACCTGCTCTGTTCCTTGGTCTTCATGATGCTGTAAGTTCAGTTCTCCAATTAACCTTTGGGGCCTTCACAGAACAGCTGGATGTATACCGACATTAAATTGTACACAAATGAACTCTAAAAGTTCAATATTTTTTTCATTACACAGTGAAATATTTCAAGCCTTTACTTCTTGTAATTTTATTGATTAAGGCTTACAGATAATAAAAACCCATTCATTAGTGTCTCAGAAAAATTTAATATTGTGAGAAAGTTAAATATTAGAAACTTATGGTCTCACACTCTAACCAGCTAATTAACTCAAAACAGCTGCAAAGATCTCCTGAGGCTCTAAATGGTCTCTCAGTCTGGATCAGTTGGCTACACAATCATAGGGAAGACTGCTAACTGTACAGATGTCCAGAAGACAGTCATTCACACCCTCCATAAGGAAGGTAAGCCACAAACGATCATTGCCAAAATGCTGGTTGTTCACAGTGCTGTATCCAGGCAAATTAATGGTTGAGTGGACAAAAAAAGTGTGTTTGGAAAAGGAACTCCAGCAACAAGAATAACTGCAGCCTTGAGAGGATTGTCAAGAAAATTTATTCAGGAATTTGGGAGAGATTCACAAGACGTGGACTGAAGCTGGATTAAGAGCGCATCAAGAGCCACTATACAAAGACGAATCTTATCCTGAATCAGAGACATCAGAAGCTTCTTATTAGGCAAAAAAGAAGACATGGACTGTTGCTCAGTGGCCCAAAGTTTTCTTTTCAGATGAAAGTAAAGCTTGCGTTTCATTTGGAATTCAAAGTGCCTGAGTCAGGAGGAAGAGTGGAAAAGCACAGAATCCATGTTGCTTAAAGTTCATTTTAAAGTTTCCAGTCGGTTATGATCTGGGGTTCCATGTTAGCTGCTGGTGTTGACCCACTGTGGTTTCTGACGTCCAGAGTCAACACAGCCACCTACCTGGAAATCTTAGAGGATTTTATGCTTCCTTCTACTGACAAACTTTATGGAGATGTTGATTTCATTTTCCAGCAGGACTTGGTACTGCTGCCAAAGGTACTAAGCTCTGGTTCAATGCTCATGTGCTTGAATATAAGGAGTATTACCAAGAGGAAGATGAGACCCAACAATACAGATGATGTGAAGGCTGCTATCAAATCAACCTGGGCTTCTATTACACCTCAGCAGAACCACAGAATGATCGCCTCCATGCCCCGCCACAAAAGGAGCCCCAGCCAAGTATTGAGTGCATAAACATTAACATATTTTTCAAAAACTTGAAAATGTTTAAAACTTCCTTTTTTATTGAGCCTATACAATATTCTAATTTTCTCAGATGCTGAATTTTGAGCTTTCATTTTCTGTAAGCCATAATCATCAAAATTACAATAAAAGCTTATTTTTGATCGGTGTTGAATTTATGTTCAGTTTTGCTCTGAAATGACAAAAAAATATTGAACTCTATCATGATGTTCCATTTTTTTTGGACATACTTGTACTTATTTACTGATTGATGATTATTTACCTGGATTTTATTTAGTGGTACCACAGTAAATGGGACTGAACACAAAGGTGCACCACACTTTTTTAATTTTTATTTGTCCAAAAACATTTTGGAAAACCATGTATAATTTTTTGACAACTACGTCCCACTTATTGCTAGTCTATTACATTACAGTTGTAATGTGACAAAGTTAAAAAAGCTTAAGGGTTAACAGTACTTTTGCAAGGTACTAATAATTATAATGCTCGGTATATATTTGTACAAAAACTGTTAATTGAAAACTTTCTAACATCCTTTAAGTATCAGTCAGCTGCTTAGGTTTTACTTTCCTTAAAGTGAAAATAATTTGTTTTAACAGTAAGAGACAGACTCCGGTCTCAGATCCTATTTGGCAGATTTATCACAAGCATCTTGAACGTCTCCTAATCGTTCAAAATGAACAATTCCCCTCGATAATCTCCAGCACAACCAGCAGGTATCTAAACAGGTTTATTTTTTTTAACTGGATATAAACAATATGTATAAAAACTGTGCATTGAGTTTGAATAAAAGCTTAAGAACAATGCAACAGCATGTTTAATTCTGTAAAACGACAACGGACTATTTTAAATCAGAGCTGCAAGAAAAGATATGTCAACCCAAAAAAACTGTTGAGATCCGTTGCTCTGTTAGCACCAGCTTGTTGCGCTCAGAGTCATCACTCCGTCTGGTTTCAGTTGCACCTCAAGGTTACAAACAATAGAGATTACTTTATTTGCACAATCCCACAAATTCCTCAACTGGGTTTGACTCTAATCAACAAACTACTTGAACTTGGACATCCAGGAGCTACCTTTAACATGTAAACTGGGAAGTTCACTAACAAACACTGCTGTGACCGGAACTCTTTCAAAGAACACCTTGAATCATCAATAACAGATCAAATATGCCAGCTGTGCATAAATATGCTCAATAAAATTAGACATGACAGTTACACGTTTGGAACCATAACAGTAGAACTTCCATCCAGCTACTTAATGGCTGCTTTTAGATACTGAGGAACCCTGTGGCTCCAGTAGTTGTCCAGGTTCTCTGTGTATTCCGGGCACAGGACTGAAGCAGGGCAGGTGGTCCTTATTGCTTAGACGTTGCTCCGATTTCAACCAGCCTGATACTTGGCACTAATCACAGTCTCAGATGAGGAAGTGGCATGGAGACATCCCGGAAGAACCGATGTACAAGTGCATTTTTGGCAGAAATCCTCTTATTTGGGTCATAACTCAGCATTTCCTAAAAAACAAATAAAAAAAAAGAAATCAAATCACAAACTGTCAACCACACATCAGTATTTATCTCTGTATCACTTGCCAACATTGCTTTTTAAATAAATGAATTAATCTCAAATGTTCTCACTGCCAGTAGCTCCCTGCCGTCCTCATCGAGGAGAGGCACCACCTTGGCCAAGTCCTGCCGAGCCCACTTGGGGAAGGATGGTTTGTAGTCGGGCATTGATGTGACTCCAGGCCACACGTTTTCATCCGGCGTTCCCAAGGTACGGAAGATTCTGAATAACTGATCTATCTCCGAGTCACCGGGGAATAACGCCCTCCTGGTGACCTGTGGACCGAAAGCAACCATACTGCTGGTTATAGACCACTCTTGCCTAGCCTGACAGTTATTGTGAGAGACCAGGCCGGTCACATTACCATTTCAGCAAAGATGCACCCCAAACTCCAGATGTCAACAGCTGTGGAGTAGTATTTGCAGCCCAGGAGAATTTCTGGTGCTCTGTACCAAAGTGTAACTACCTGGAAAATATGGGAAACACTATTTCTTCCAGTAAGGAAACAATAATTTGAATATCAAGGACATTTTTTGATCTCCAGGTTTTGCAGAGCCTTTTTTTTTTCATTCTGATTTCTCTTTCTGAGCGATATAATAAGAAGGTATATGAATTTTTTGTAGACTGTCGTAGGAGGTTGAGATTTATGTTGGGAGCAGAAACAACACCACAAGATTGTGAGAAAGTAGTTGCTGTAAAACAGAATTTTACTATTATGAAACAAATTATCTTGGAATTCAGATTTTAAACAGTCTTTAGCATTGTATAATAGCAATTAACAAGGTTAGCATTATTTAAACAGCAGTTCCCGCTAAGAGAAGGTATCTGTACTGAACTTCAAGATTTACAAAAAGCTCCAGACATTTCCAAATCCAACACATTCTATAGCAGACGGAGATTAAAAGCTCAAAAGGACACATCAAACGAACTTTGCTGTACTCCGTTCAACCTTCCTATTATCTGCTTAAAACCTTGTTCTCTCTCACAGCCCCAATGAACCGCAGACATGTCTTCACATACCATAGAAAATAGTTTCCTTCTAATGCCTGGTTCACACGGCAGGATTTTTATGCCGATTTCTGGCCCGATCTTCCCCTTTCGACACGCCCTGATTATCGTGATGGCTCTTAAGATAATCTGATGGGATATTCCTGCCATTTGTGGTGTGTTAAGAGTGATCTAGTCTGCTCGGAAGAACGTCTCGACGGCTCCGACCTCAAATCAGAGATATTCAACATGTTGGATTGTCTTGACCTGATATCCTACCGTGTGGGGTGTTCCGAGGACAAACAAACACGCAGCCTGTTGAATGCCACGTATAGGCAATCAGAAAGCGAGGTGACACACACACATGGAGGGGAAATATTCTGAACTCATGTTTGATCTCGAGAGGGTTTGCGAGATTTCGACATCTGAATATCCGTGTGAAATCTGTTAGTGTGTGTGTGTGTGGGGGGGGGGGGGGGTGTTGTGCTTGCTGTGTGGCTGCACACCACACACTGTAGGACCAAACCTGTTACATCTACGATTCTGTATTGTCACGGGTGGGGTCTCTTAGGTTTTAAACGTCAACTTGCCGTGTGAACCAGGTACAAGCAGTTTTTTTTTTTTTTTTTAAATCCATGTTCTTAATTTGATCTCATTTTTAAACAATTAACTGATACTGGAAAAACTGAGAGTTCTTCACTCGAGAACTGTGTCCACGCTAACGAGGGCTGTTGTCAGCATGGCCTGGTAAGCTCTTATGTACACCGTTCATTTATTCACTGATCGGTGGGGAAGAAAATCTAATTTTTGAGCTTTCGGCCGGTCGGCCAGGGCCAATCAATATAGGATGATTAGAGTTAACAGAAGCTTTCTCGATACACTCTACAAAAATGTGCCAAACATTTAAAAAAACATCACTTTGAATAAGCCTGTGGATCAACATGGAACAATAAAAGACTTTGCATGCTATGTGTTTTTTTGTTTTTATTCATTAATTGACCCTTTACTAGCAGAACGTCGTAGTTTTTTTTTTTTTAGAAGCCAGATGTGGGGAAAAGAATAAGAGATCCTTTCCTTAAAGACTGCACCACCATCTTACCTCATGTGTGTAAGTGCGTACAGGTACTCCGAAGGCCCTTGCCAGGCCAAAGTCCGCCAGCTTGATCTCTCCTTGGGCGTTGATAAGGAGGTTCTGGGGCTTCAGGTCTCGATGAAGAACTCTGTGAGAGTGGCAGAAGGCCAGGCCTTGCAGAAGCTGGAAAAGATAACTCTAAAACAGAGAGACAAACATAATAAATAAACGTACACTCAGAAATATTGGTTCAAACCTGCACCGAAAATATATTTATATCACTGGGACAGTATTAAGATAGACATGAGGCGATGAATACCTTAACCAAAGGCAGCGGGATGCCAGTGACTGAGGAAGAGTCCATGAACTTTTTCAGATCCTGGTGAAGGAACTCAAAAACAAGATAAAGTTTGTTCTCCGTGTGGATGACGTCTCGCAGCCTAAAGCAGCACAATAAATAAGTTGGTTTAAAAATCGGAAAGTCCAAACTGCATAATCATGATTTATGTTATTCTAAACTTACTTGACAATGTTTGGATGACTGAGTTCTTTGAGAAGTGAAATTTCTCGGATGGCTGTGCTGGGAACGCCCTCGGTTTCCCTGGACAGAATGCAAAGCATTAGTTATCAGCCCATTTCTTCAGTCATTCACAGCAAACAGGATCATGATTAAAAATGGTTAACCTTAATGAATTTAAAGGTTACCTTAGCCAAGCATACACCTGACACATCAACTCAGAAAGACGCTCTTTGGGCTCTTAAAACACACAAGTTGAATATTTAATGTTTGTTCGGTGTTTAGGGCCTCATCAAGGCTTGATAAATACGGAAACTCTAAAGTGTTAGGTTACTCAAAAGAATGTCAGTGTACTGTACAGCATTTGCACTCTATACATGGTCAGGGCTCCTTTTGCTTGAATTACTGCATCACTTGAGATGATCCTCAAACATGGACATGGTTCAGAAGAAGGCCCAGCAGAGACTGTACTTCCTGTGACAACTCAAGAAGTACAACGTTCCACAGGAGCTGCTGGTCATCTTTTCCACTGCCATCATTCAGTCTGTTTTTTTCTTTAATAGCAGACTTCAACTTGTCAACATTGTCAGCTATTTTTCCTGGTAGATGGCTGCACTGATTTTAACCTTGATAAATCACCCTGGACTACTGCTAGTTTCTAAAAGAAACACAAAATTGACTTTCATCTGAGGGAAAGATTTTGGACCACAATCCTTTTTCCCCATAGCTCTGGTAAGACGCTTCTGGTGTAGTCTCTGGTTCATGAGTGGCTTCAAACAAGGACTATGACAGTTGTAGCCCATGGCTGTTGAAGGACTGAAACCAGCCCCTGTCCGCAATTTATTAATCTCTCCGAAACTCTTGGATGGGCTTTGTCTCATGATCCACTTTAGGCCAACGGTATTTCTGATGCTTGAGCAACTTTTTCAACCAGTTTTTCCTTCCACTTAACTTTTCATCAGTATGCAATGCAGCACTCAATACACAGCCACATTGTTTAGCAATGATCTTTTGTAGCTTAACCTTTTTGTAGCAGTCTTTCTTTTTGATTGGTCTCATGTAATATAATTTTCTGAGAATGTGAATTTGGGATTTTTAATTATCTGTAAGCCATAACTGCCATTTTTTCATAAATACATGCTTGAAAAATATTTGGCTTCTAACGAATTGGCATATCTATATACTTCTTGAGTTGCACTTTGGTGAAATTTTTGTTTACTCAGAAGAAACTAGTTCATCCCCAAAAAAAAACAACTATTTATTAAGCTTCAGGAAACACGAACAAATGTATATAAGACTTTTTATCTTAATTTTTTGTTTTGTTTTAACTTGCTGCAGGAGTGTATCTAAAACTGAGGAAAATAAATATTAAATTGATGTAAATGTATATTAAAGAGTAACAATCAAATACAGTTGAGTTAATTGTTCCTGGTAGAAGTTAGTTATTACCTTCACTATCGGCGGCACATTATAACTTACAACACCAGCGGTGTCTTAACTTACGTGTCCAGTCTGATTTTCTTTAGAGCAACAGTTTCTCCAGTCACTTTGTTCTTAGCCTTGTATACCACTCCATACGTCCCTTCGCCTATTTTCTCCACCTTCTGAAACGTATCCATCTTTGTGATTAAATCCGACAGAACTGAGTAGGGGGGCAGCTTAACCGGGCTGCTCTCTTTGTGTCAGAGCTAACGGCTACAGGGGCAGACGTTAGGGAGCAACGCGGGGACCGTCCGACTGCTCCTCGGACGGCTTCCTTCATTCAACACGGGGACGCTTCAACGAGAGCAAGGGGTCGAGGACAGGGTCTGTTGGATCCAAGCACAGCTAACGAAAACGAAAGAAACGGAACATGTGTACAGCCTGTTAATGAACAAACGCGTAAATCTGAGGGTTGGCGCGTCGGTGGCTCCTCAGGGGAAACTACTGAACCAACACAACGTTTCCCGCGTTGTGCGGGTGCATTCGATTATGTTTCCGGGACATACCGGATATTACTGATGAGTGATATTTTAATGGTTATTTTACTGCTTTTCTAACAGCGCCCTCCCTTCGAAACTTAACCAATGATTTTGGTCTGTTAAATTTAATATATATTCATTTGTATTGTATTAAATTCCTTTTTTTCTTTCGAATAGCTGCTCGGCTGGTTGTCACAGGAATACGCGGTTAACAGACCTCATTGGTCACATGATCACAATTCGACGACGTTGTTACCGACGTAGTCATTATGGGAGGACAAAGGCTCTGTCAGATTATTATTATTATAAAATACATACACACACACACACACACATATATATATATATATATATATATATATATATATATATATATATATATATATATATATATATGTGTGTATATATATAATGAAAACGAGGCATTTAAGATTAGAATATCACTTTAAACCAATTAAAAACACTTTTTTAATTCAGAAAAGTGGACTTAATTGTTATTTTAGAAGGGTACTTTAAATGACAAACGAGCCTCATCGGAACGCATGTTCTAATTTTTTGAATATGACTGTACATGTTAGCTCTCTTATAGGACCTATGGCATTAGCTCCAACAAGAGAACCAAGAAGACTCAGTAACGCCCTCTAGTGGCATTCAACTTGTTGGTATTTAAAGTATTTTTCTTGTGTGCTTTTAATTCGTCTGTTTGAAGGGAATCTCTGGTCTCTCGATATTCTTGAGTAAACCTTTATCAGTTAGTGCTTATTGAGACAAGAAGCCACAAGTCTAGTGTTTATCTAATTATTTATTAATGTATTATATTATTATAGAAATTGCTATATGTATGTGTGTACAACATCTTTTACATAATCGTCCTCTTTGTCTTCTTCTTCTTATTATTATTATTATTGTTGTTGTTGTTGCTGTTGTTATTGTTGTTTTCAGCTTTTTCTGACATCTTTATTATTTATTAATTACTATACTTCATTGTTTTTTGGAATAACTACATAAAACAAGCAGACATTTTATAAACGTGAATGCACAAATGCACACACACACACAGAAGGAAAGAAAAAAAATCAATGAGTGCTTATATTAGATGTGTCCACTAATTTCAATAATGACCCTTCAGTTATAACAGGGATTGTAACAATAACTTTTACAATTATCTGTTTATCTTTGTTTGAGAAAGTAAAAATATCAGCTGTGAGAAACTAAAGTTTTACGTCATGGCTCCTTGTGATCATGTGAGCTCCGTGTATTCATTCAGGCTGGTGGCTGGAATAAAGCTTTACGAAGCCGTGGTAAAAAACAGCAAACTAAAACAACCAATGGTGCATCCTGTTGCACAGCCCTATTGGGCTTTAAGAGAGGATGGACCAGTTCACCAATTATACATGCAACAAAGCAACCTAACATAGACCAAATCAGGACAAAGTTTGACATACTTACTATGCCCTGTTTAATACTTTTTTTATCTCATCGCCCAACTATGAAAAAATCCACTCTGCTTTCATAAAGCTTAGTGACAGCTTTAGCAGCTTTAACTAAAAGACAGCAAGGCACAGCGCTTAATCAGCCTGGGAGACTGAAAGTCAATACAATCATATGTGAACAAGATGTTTTTGTCTTTTGCAACATCCACTATGTCTCCTTTGAAATACATTGATTTGACCTATGAAATCAAGTAATTTAAGATGTCCTTTGACACACGAAGAATTTGCTTCTGTCTGTTTACACATAGAAAGCATTCATAATAACACCGCACATGAGCAAAGCCCAGAGGCTTAACACCGCTCAACACAAGCAAACCTAACAGTTAACAAGATTATGGTTTAGAGCAATATCCCTAAACTAATTTTCATTTTAGTCAGAGGTTTTCCTTCTAGCTCAGTTGTTGGTTTCTAAGAAAACCTTTAATGTGATTGTAATGCATAAAAAACGTATTCACACCTCTGCAGATTTTTTCCATTTAGTCTTGTTACAATCATAAACTTCAATGCATTTTATTGATTGACCAACAGAATTTACTGCATTATAGAACATAAAAAGGAAAAGATTTTGATTTTGAATTGTTTAGGAATAAAACATTAAAAAGTCTGTTGTGTGTTTGTACTCAGCCCTCTTCACTCTGATACCCCAAAACAAAATCCAGTGCAACCAACTGCCTTCATATGGTCCTTAATTAGTAAATAGAGTGTGACATTTTATACCAGTATGAATCCAGGTCTTCTGCAAAGGCCTCAGGGGTTTGTTAGAGTGCAACCAGCAGGGGACAGGGATGCTGCTGGTTACAGATGTGAAGATGAAGGGAACTAAGTACATCGCAATCCGTGTAGAAAAACTTGATAGCTGTTAAAAAGACTTGGCACTGGGGCAGAAGTTCACCTTCTAGAAGAAGAAAACAACCCTAAACATACAGACAGAGCTACCATAGAATGATTTAAATCAAAGTATTTTCATAAGTTGGAATGGGTCAATAGAGATTCAAGGATTTAAGGATTTTTATTGTCATACCAGCTCAAACTTACATGTTAAGGTATGAAATTCTGACTCAGATCCTGGTTAAGAAGCCTAATTAAGTTTAACAGAAAAAACTGAATCTAACAATAAATAGCAATCAGTAAGAATATGTGCAGGGAAGAGCAAAAAAAAGCTGGTTCTGCAAAGTATTGATTCAGGGTTCTGTACCTCACTTTTCAAATCTGTATTGTGTGAAGGCTATGTATTAATTTCCGTCCACTTAACAATTATATGGTACTTTGCGTTGGTTTATCTAATCTGGATAAGTGATGGATGTACTAACAAATGTTTGAATTTCACATCTATTATTTTTATCTATAGGAGGAAGTTTTCTCATGCTGTTCTTGGTTTTGTGAAATTTTAAGAAATCTACAGTTAAATTTACAGTAAAAAAATTACATCCCACTTGTTTGGTAAAACACAGAATATGTTGAATGATTTCTGCAGAGGCTGTGAACTGATGTGCCTTAATGGTTCTGTCCAGACAGCCTTATTGATCGGGTTTTAGACAGCAGTCCTAAATGCCCTTTAATTTGTTTTCACAGTTAGTTCAGGCAGCGAGAAGCCTGATCTGAACTCCAGGTTTTGTTCCATCTCCACCGAAAATTTCATTATACTGAATAATCAACAGTTAATTTGTTTACATAGCCAGATATCCTTCTTAACTAAAGTTGGATAGTTCTGTTTTAAGTCTGTGAAACATCATTACTTAGATAATGCAAAGCTTGGAGAAAAAAGAGAAAAGAATCTAAAGGTTGAATATTTGTGGTATGTTGAGTCAGGTGCTCTTTGGGGGGGATTTATTTCCTCCTGAAATCAGTTGCGAGCACATGAGGGGTCACATGCAGTGCAGCCTGAATAGTCTCAGAGGCATGAGACAACATCACTGGGAAAACCAGCAGTAACTGGGATAAAAGAGCTTAGAGTGACTCCGTCTTCTGAACCAAACACTTGGATGTAAAAAATGCTAAAGAAAGTTGCCAAGAAAATGAAAACATTTTAATAAATGTATAAACCAATGCAATTTTATGATTAGCGTTCATGATTTGACTCAGCTTTTATAAGTTTTTTCCTTTAGATTATGTTTAGGATAAAAATGAATACAATCAGTTTTATTTTAACAGCAGATAAGAACATACGCTTAAAATGACAATAAACGTGCATTTTAATAGAATGAAATACAATTTGGGTTTGCATATAGCTATGAAACCTGTTAAATACTTTCTAACTGTGTAATAATTGTCAGAAATAGCAGCCAAGAACTATGGTATAATACGAATAACAATCCAAAAAACACTGTGACAAAGTCTCAAAATCTAATGATGGAGTCACCCTCCATTGCCATTTAAAAACTTGTTAAAATGTTGAAGTGTGTGGAGGAAATTGTAACTGATCATCTTTCCATTTCAGTGGACATCATGTATCAGTGACTGTGACTTTATTTTTTTTGAAAATACTTCAATAACAAATGTTATTTATACGGCAAATGTTTCTGCAGCATGAAAAACAGTTTTTTTTACTAAACAAAAGCTTTACTCTGGCAGGGCTGCCCTTTGTCACCGGTCCTGTTCATAACCTTTATGGAAAGGATTTCTAGACGCAGCCAAGGGCCGGAGGAGGTCTGGTTTGGGGACCAGTGGATTTCGTCTCTTCTTTTTGCAGATGACGTGGTCCTGCTGGCCCCCTCTAGCCAAGACCTACAGCATCCACTGGGGCGGTTCACATCCGAGTGTGAAGTGGTTGGAATGAGGATCATCTCCTCCAAGTCCGAGGCCATGATTCTTGACCGGAAAAGGGTGGCTTGTCCTCTTCAGGTTGGAGGGGATTCCTGCCTCAAGTGGAGGAGTTTAAGTATCTCGGGGTCTTGTTCACGAGTGAGGGAAGAATGGAGCGGGAGATCGACAGACGGATCGGTGCGGCTGCCACAGTAATGGGGGCGCTGTGCCGGTCCGTTGTGGTGAAGAGAGAGCTGAGCCGAAAAGCGAAGCTCTCAATTTACCTGTCGGTCTACGTTCCTACCCTCACCTATGGTCATGAACTTTGGATCACCGAAAGTACGAGATCCCGGATAAAAGCAGCTGAAATGAGCTTCCTCCGTAGGGTGGCCGGGCACTCCCTTAGAGATAGGGTGAGGAGCTCGGCCATCCGGGAGGGGCTCAGAGTAGAGCCACTGCTCCTCCACATCGAGAGGAGCCAGTTGAGGTGGCTTGGGCATCTATACCGGATGCCTCCTGGATGCCTTCCTCGGGAGGTGTTCCAGGCACGTCCCACCGGGAGGAGGTCCAGGGGACGGCCCAGGACACGCTGGAGAGACTATGTCTCTCGGCTGGCCTGGGAACGCCTTGGGCTCCCCCTGGAGGAACTAGAGGAGGTGTTTGGAGAGAGGGACGTTTGGGCGTCTCTGCTGAGTCTGCTGCCCCCGCGACCCGGTCCTGGATAAGCGGAAGACGACGAGTACGAGTACGAGAAGCTTTACACAAGAAGCAAGAAAGAACATGTATAATCTGAGACTCTGAGTAAAAAAAATGAGATGTTGTAGGGTTATTGTAGAGGAAGACAGAAATAAAAAATAATAAGACTGAAACCAAACCACCACTTATTGTGTTGTTTTGATACAAGCTATGTACATTAGCACTGCAGTAGAGCTAGCTACCACAGGACGTTAGAAAAGTAGCACTTTAACACTCCCATCAGTCACTGCTTGAACATCATTGTTTTTTGCCACCTGATTACCACCTTGTCAGATAACTATTGTAGTAGTAGTTTTACAGTTTTTATTATTGGCGTAACTTAGGATTGCAGTCATCTACAGCTTTAACATTGCTGTAGATGACTGATATTCTACGTTAAACTACATTAAAAAACGTGACAGAGAAAATAATAGATTCTATTTTTGTTATTGACTAACTAGCTTAAAATGACTACATGTTTCTTAAGGTTGTCTTCTGATTGCTGAGCTGCTGAGTCCAGAAAGACAAAGAACACAGAACGATCAAGTACTTGCCTGCTAAAAACAGTCTAAAACAAGCCTGATCAACTTGCTAAATTTGCAATAAATGTTTTTGGTTTTATCTTAAGTTTTTGTGTGAGGTTATTGCAAAGTTGTGGGGTTTTTTTTTGTATTTCCTCAACACTTGGAACTTGTCCAGCATCCCGCAGTGACTTTTTTTAGTATGTCACACAGTGTCGAATCCAAAGTGAGGAGCCTCCTTGACATCCCCACAGCCGGTACTTGGAGAGACCAGCACTGCTAAGGTTTTTATGAGTGACCTCCAGCCCAGTCAGACAGAACCACTGTTGGAGCCAGAGATGTCTCCAGCGTAGATAGGGGCTGAGGTGGCAGAAGTACAAAGCAGAAACACGTGGGTTAGAGAAAGACAACAGCCATGTCTCACCCACACTAGATCACATTATTTATGTTCTACTCCTGATGCTCTGCTGTATTTTGAGTTCCTGTCTTTTTCCCCTCCCCATAATCTCAAATTAACATTAGAAATTCTAACTGAAAATTAGACACAAGTCCTTTGTTAAAACTCCAGAGGGAAGGAGAAAAAAAAAAACGTCTGATAAAATTCAAATCTTGAATTAGTTTGGATAATATTTTTTACATTTATTTCTTTTTCCTTTTAGGAGCAGTATAGAATTTGGGTAAGCCTTAATTTTGTATTTTTCTGTGATTAAATCATTGGGAATTAAACCTTTGTATGATAAATAAATACAATCTTTTATGTCAAGATGGGCACCCTCATCTTCTTGAGCAATTCAAGCTCCTCTTTTGTGTTGGTTTCGGACCAAGTAATCTACCCTTCACTCCCAACGTGTATTAATGAGCCTTGGCCACCTAAGACACTATCACTGTCCCACCACTGTTCTTTTCTTGATACACCTTTGATAGATACTGACCACTGGAGCCCATGGAACACCACACAAGACCATATAGCCATCAGAAATTGACCCTTGTCTTGCCTGCCTATTTGTTATGCTTGGCAATTTCTTCCTCTTCTACCTCATTAAGGTGCCATGATGAAGAAATAATCAGTGTTATTCAATGATCATTAATAGTACCGTAACCTAAGTGCACTATATCAATATGTCCAAAGCTGTGTTCCTGAACCTCTCTGTATATACAGTACAGACCAAAGGTTTGGACACACCTTCTCATTCAAAGAGTTTTCTTCATTTTCATGACTATGAATATTGTAGCTTCACACTGAAGGCATCAAAACTATGAATTAACACATGTGGAATTATATACTGAACAAAAAAGTGTGAAACAACTGAAAATATGTCTTCTGTTGATGAGCTTCAAGAGGAAGTCACCTGAAATGGTTTTCACCTCACAGGTGTGCCCTGTCAGGTTTAATAAGTGGGATTTCAAGCCATATAAATGGGGTTGGGACCATCAGTTGTGTTGTGCAGGAAGTGGATACAGTACACAGCTGATAGTCCTACTGAATAGACTGATAGAATTTGTATTATGGCAAGAAAAAAGCAGCTAAGTAAAGAAAAACGAGGGGCCATCATTACTTTAAGAAATGAAGGTCAGTCAGTCCGAACAATTGGGAAAACTTTTAAAGTGTGGCCAAGTGCAGTCGCAAAAACCATCAAGCGCTACAAAGAAACTGGCTCACATGAGCACCGCCCCAGGAAAGGAAGACCAAGAGTCACCTCTGCTGCGGACAATAAGTTCATCCGAGTCACCAGCCTCAGAAATCGCAGGTTAACAGCAGCTCAGATTAGAGAACAGGTCAATGCCACACAGAGTTCTAGCAGCAGACACATCTCTAGAACAACTGTTAAGACGAGACTGTGTGAATCAGGCCTTCATGGTAAAATAGCTGCTAGGAAACCACTGCTGAGGACAGGCAACAAGCAGAAGAGACTTGTTTGGGCTAAAGAACACAAGGAATGGACATTAGACCAGTGGAAATCTGTGCTTTGGTCTGATGAGTCCAAGTTTGAGATCTTTGGTTCCAACCACCGTGTCTTTGTGCGGCGCAGAAGAGGTGAACGGATGGACTCTACATGCCTGGTTCCCACCGTGAAGCATGGAGGAGGAGGTGTGATGGTGTGGGGGTGCTTTGCTGGTGACAATGTTGGGGATTTATTCAAAATTGAAGGCATACTGAACCAGTATGGCTACCACAGTAAACCGGATGGAATGGCGGCATGCTATTCCATCCGGTTTGCGTTTAGTTCGACCATCAATTATTTTTCAACAGGACAAGGACCCCAAAAACACCTCCAGACTGTGTAAGCGCTATTTGACCAAGAAGAAGAGTGATGGGGTGCTGCACCAGATGACCTGGCCTCCACAGTCACCAGACCTGAACCCAATCGAGATGGTTTGGGGTGAGCTGGACCGCAGAGTGAAGGCAAAAGGGCCAACAAGTGCTAAGCATCTCTGGGAACTCCTTCAAGACTGTTGGAAAACCATTTCAGGCGACTACCTCTTGAAGCTCATCAACAGAAGGCCAAGAGTGTGCGGAGCAGTAATCAAAGCAAAAGGTGGCTACTTTGAAGAACCTAGAATATAAGACATATTTTCAGTTGTTTCACACTTTTTTGTTCAGTATATAATTCCACATGTGTTAATTCATAGTTTTGATGCCTTCAGTGTGAAGCTACAATATTTATAGTCATGAAAATAAAGAAAACTCTTTGAATGAGAAGGTGTGTCCAAACTTTTGGTCTGTACTGTACATATATACAGAGAGGTATATGTAGGCCCGAGTTCAGGGTTTTCAAAAAAATTCACAACACCCAAAAATAAAAGCAGTTATTTTATTAGTGCATATGGTATTTGACTGAACAGAAAAAAACATAATTGAATTTTAAATGTGTCCATCTTTTATTCCTAATAAAAGTTTGGATCCGACTGAAGGATCTGAGTATGCACATACCTTTCATACAGCAAGTGCAGATTGCCTCAGCTGCAGCAGCCAGAGGTTAACAGAAGGATACAAAGGAAAGGCTGAAGAAATAAAGGATGCTATTGAATAGTCATCCACACACCAATCTTGTGATTTCCATGCACACATGGTAATAAGGTCATATCTTAACTCAGGAATGACTTGGACTTTGCTCATAGGCTTCACACATTCAGAGGTGCTATGTTTAATTATTAGAATGCATTTATTTGCTTTCTTATTTTGAGAGCTGTTGTTTCAAGATATGACAAGTATAACACCAATGATCTCACAGGAATAATGAGGATACAATTTTAAGTTAAAAGAATTGCACAGATCACATAAAACAAAAACACGTACAAATATAAAACGAAAGAATACCAACTGAGTTCTGAGAAAAAAGTAATCAAAAGTGAACAAAACTTCTCTGAAAAGGGCTGGACCCAGACTATTGACTCGCAGTGATGTCAGAGGTGAGAACAGATTTTATGGTAATTCAGGTCCGGGATCCATCTTAAAAAGAGTGAGGGAGGTGTTACTGGATCCTGTTTGGGAGTTGTGCTGGGATTCAGAACAAAGGGTTGAGAATCTGGGCTCAGAGAGAAGACCAAAAACTACCAAAGCAAGGATGAGGACTATGATCCTACTTCTTTTGGGTTTTACGTCGGCCATGGCAACTAGTAAGTATATAAAAAATTAAAGACAACAAAACATATGCAAATATTTCTGTTTGATCTTCATAGAAATGTTTGAAATATCTACTTTTTTATTTGCTCAGAGTTTCTATCAACACATCATTTTGTTTTATTCACTGTTAGTTTTCCATGGTTTAGACCACTAATTGAACAGCAGACAGGCTGACCTCTTATTTCATACTTGTTTCATGCTAATACAATGTGCACTTTGTTTAGGAGTGGGAAGATATACAAACATTTACATGCCAATTTTATGCTATTAAATGTTTTCTTTCATTCAGATAGTTTCAATCTGGATTTATGAATAATTTGCAAACTGTGTCCTGTAATTCATGAAAATGTGATGAGCTCAGAAATGGACTTCACATTAATTAAAAACAATGTAAAAGTGATTAGTCATTCGGAAGAGCATTAATTATCTGAAAACCGTTAGTTAAGAACAGGGTTGGATAAATGGGTGTCTGGGAGCCTTTCATACCTCACACTGGGATTACTGATGCTGCTCCTGCTCAGCTGAAAGTCACATGAAAGGGATTGAGGGGGATTGTGGGTCGTATGACTCCCGCTGCCAAGAACCTTTACACCCTTCATCACCATCAGCAACTAAACATCTTGTTCCTTTTATTTCTATATCACACAACCTCTTGTTTAATCCATGATTAATGTCTGCAGTATAAAAACGTCTCAGACAAATGTAAAACTAGCTATATTAATGTTCCCTGCTCTCCCTGCAGATTTACCTTCCTTAGACCATCGTTCTTGATGCTTTTTTTTATGAATTTGTGGTATTTTTGCAGGGCAAAGGAGTCAGTTCACACGTTACCGATCATGGGATTCTCAGATGTACCCGGTGTGGCAAGATGGAGACCCAAAGTTCAAAAACTGTTGGTCTGGTGAGGCCCATCCATCCATCCATCCATCCATCCATCCATCCATCCATCCATCCATCCATCCATCCATCCATCCATCCATCCATCCATCCATCCATCCATTCATCCATCCATCCATCCATCCATCCTGTTTACAATCACAGGGAGATATCCCTGTAGTTAGAGACCGGATGTTGGGTACAACTTGGACAGTTGTTGTCAAATTGTTTCTAATATATTTATCTTTTACAGGTGGTGAAGTGACCTTTGACCTTAAGAATGATGCACCCACTCTGACAGGAGCAAAAGCAACCTTCACCATCAACCTTAATTTCCCACCAAACCAGACAGCGCTGCCTGATGGACAGGTGGTGTGGGCACGCAACTGCACCGTCAATGGTAAGAAGGAAAATGCATAAAAATAGTTGGGATTCGGTTAATGGGATCAAAATTTCATTTCTCTTCAATGTGTAGAATTTATTATGTCTGGCATTGTGATAAATATGACTGCTGTTGCTGCTTAGGGAGTGAGTATCAGGAGGGTCAGGCTGTGTATCCAGACAGAGGCAGTGAGTGGACCGGAGTTTTCCCTGACGGCACGCCTTTCAACAGGAGTCAGAACAGGAAACCCCACTATGTGTTCGTGTGGAAGACATGGGGTAAATTACCATGAGTCTGTTGGAAACACAGGCTGATATTTATTGTGTGATCTGATTTAGTAATGTATTGTGCTTTGCTTTTGAATCCTTTGCATTGTAATGAATCTTCTAGATTGAAACTTTATATCTTTAAAATTAAATTGTTCTCTTCCCTTCCTTCTACTTTAAAACCTTTTATCTCCACCGAGAATAAGAAAAGATTTACTGTAATGTATCTTGTCACAAGATGCTTGTCAAGATTTACGAGTCATCCTGAGAAATAATCAATATGAATAATCTATATTATATGGTGAAAATGTATAGAAAATCTTAAAATTAATATATATCCTACCGCAATACCATAATCCAACTAAAAATCAGAGTGTAAAAAATAAATGTATACTTTTCGTTTTTTATTCAAGATCTCATAATAAGTAATCCACAACTTTCTGTTTTCCTGAGGATATAAATATGACACAGAGGTTAATTTCTTTTAGGTACCAGGCTGGATGGATGGTAGTTGTTTGGAAGTCACACCAGAAAAAAACCCTTTTCTTTCCAACCAACACAAGTTAACATGCACAGTTTTCTAAAAACTGCTGAGACCTTAAATCTGACTGTGTGCTCTGGCAAGATGAAAGTAAGGTTGAGTTTGTAGGCAACACTTACTCCACACGGCTTAAGAATAAAGTAAAGAGTGCATTTATGGAAACACCTCTTGCCCATTATTAAGTAAGGTGGAGGTTGTGTGGTGCTTTGTGCTTGTTTCTCTTCTAGAGACCTTCTTTACCTTATCAGATTATATCTTGAACTCTTTGAAAAATCATGAAGTCTGAGTTGATGAGAAGAGAGGATTAGAGAGTACTGAGGACTCTAGAGGACCTAGAGTAACTGTGTAAAGAAAAACAGACCCCTCTCTCTGCATGCTCCAACCTTGTTACAGGAGAAGACTAAAAGCGTTCTTACTGGCAAAAACTGATCTTGAACAATAGTTCTCCAGGTTGCTAAGATCATCCTCATTTTATTTTTGTATTTTAGGGCGTTACTGGCAGGTGGCAGATGGGCCATCCTCCTCCCTCACCATTGGAACAGACAGCGTCCCTCTGGGTTCCTACAACATGGAGCTGGTGATCTATCACTGTCGTGGAAGAGACAGGTTCATCCCCCTTGGCTACGCGTCTTCAGTCTTCACCATCACAGGTGTCCTTCAGAATGATTTCTAAGATCTAGAGTGTGGAAAGTTGTTTTACAAATAATAAATACAACCAGCCAGTCTTATAACAACGGCTCTACATGCTTAATTTTGTCATTAGACCAGGTTCCATTCAGTCTATCCCTTTCTCAAGTCAATGATGTCAATCAAAATGACCAGAACTTCATCCAGAACCAAGCCATTGCCTTCTCTGTGGCAATCCATGATCCCAGCCAGTACCTGAACAGTGCTGACATCAGCTTCAACTGGGACTTTGGGGACAACAGTGGGACGCTCATCTCCAGAGAACGCACCGTCACACACACATACCTCTCAGTAGGAGCCTTCAAACCTCAGGTGATCCTGATGGCAAGCATTCCCAGCTCCTGTGGAAGCCCCACAGCTGGTAAGACCTGAAAGTGATCATTTAGTCTTTTAAGAGTGAGGAAACATCTGTATGCTTGAAAGATCAGTGGGTTTGCACTTCTCTTTCCAGCCTCACCAATCGATGCCTCTGTTGCTCCAGCTGTAGTTGTTGTGGCCTCCACCCCTGCAGCAGCACTCCCTTCTCCAGCCGAAGGTGAGGGTGCAACAACTTTGGATGTTCTTGCATCAGACGCCACTCCTCTCGCTACCTCCAACAATGAAGAACCAGCTGCTGATACTGATGTGGAAGCTGCCTCGGTGGCTCCAGCAGGAGTAGATGCAGCTGTTGTTTCAGCAGAGCAGGATCTTGCTGACACAGCTGCAGAAGGAGATGTTGCTGAAGTGGAGACAGAGGTTGCAGCAGGAGAGGTGGCCACTGTTCCCCCTGCAGCTGAGGAACCAGTAGAAGTGGAAGCAGCTGCGGAAGATGGCACAGCTGTGGAGACTGCCCCTATCATTGATGCTGCTGCTTCAGCTGCCCCTGCTGCAGAAGGAGAAGAAGTAGCAGATGGGGTTGCTGATGCTCCCACTGTTGCACCTGTGGTGGTGGATCCATCTGTACAGGAGGAAGCCAATGAGGCTGCTGAAACTGCTTCTGTTGCCCCTGTGGTCGTTCAAGACGATACTGAAATCCCTGCTGCTGCTGATAATGTTGTTGCTGCTGCTGCCACTGAAGCTACAGCAGCCGAAGAAGCAGCAGTTGACCCTGAGGCTGAAGTGCTGGAAACTGAAAACACATCTGCAGCAACTGCAGCTGCTGCAGGTGATGATTTTCTATAAATTCATACAATTACAACACAGATTAAAAAACTGCCTTTCGATCCCTTATAGCAGTACTATAATAATTTACTTTATCTTTCACTGGGGGAAGAAGCAACTGAGGCAGAAGCTGTTCCAGACGAGGGTGAAGTTCAAGGTGAAGAAGAGGCAGAAGCAGCACAGGTTGCACTCGTGATAGCCAAAAGACAGGCCCCAGAGCTGACAGCCGACTGCACAATCAACCGCTATGGCTCCCTCGCTACATCAGTAGATGTTGTTCGTGAGTGTTATTGAGCCATTCCATGCAGTCTACACCACATTTTACATGACACTGCTGTGCTACTAGCTATAAACGTTAATATTTCTTTTTCTCCTTTAACCCTGCAGAGGGAATTGAGAGTGTAGAGATTGTTCAGATGTCCAATGTTGTATCAATGGCAACCGAGTTGGATCAGAATGCAGTGGATGTCACCATTTCCTGTCAGGGAAGGTTCGTGCAAACAATTTTTCAGTAATTTGCTATGTTTAATCAATAATAAAGCAGGTTATCATGCACGTTTCTGTTTTAAACAGACTTTTACAACTTGAAAAACATGCCAACGGAAAATGCTATAAACATGACATTTAAAACTTGTTACAGGATTTTTAATGTGTAAATTCTCGTCAAGTAATTATTATGATGGTCCAATTGCGAAAGTATTCATCCTGAATGAACCTTTCACATGTTGTAATTTTACAACCACAATAAACAAGCAAAAAGTAAGCGTAAAGTGGTCATAAAATCACATGGTTTTCAAGATTTATTACAAGTGAATGTCTGGAGAATGTGCCGGGCATATTCATTCTGCAATCTAGTCTGCTACCCTGTCAATAATTTGTAATTTAATGTCAGTATAACTACAGTTTTGTTAGAGAACGTCAGTAAACAAACAAGAAAGCCATCATTGAAAAAGGCCACTGAAAGTTTGCCACAAGCTATGTAGGAGACACAACAAACATCGGAATGAGTGGGCTCTGGTCCAATGAGATACAAATGTAACTTTCTGGCCCACAGTGAAACATGGTGGCGGCGGCATCATGCTGAGGGAATACTTTTATTAATCAGTGACAAGAGCTGGCAAAGTAGTGACCCAGGAGGGCTGAATACAAATGCAAGAAACACTTTTCAGTTTTTTAAAAATGTATAATTTTTCTTCTATCTCACAACTATTAACTACTTTTTAAAGGTAACAAAAAATCCCATTAAAATACCCCAAAGTTCATTGTTATGTGACAAAATGTGAAAACATTCGAGAGGTATGGATACTTCTGCAGGACACAAACAGCATGACCAGCAATATTGATATTAGGTTATAGTTTTTCTTCTTGTACCAGCTTTTTTTTCCATCACACTGTTTTTTTATAGCCTGCCGAGCGAAGTGTGCACAGTCATTTCTGATGCCGACTGTATAACACCGGTTCAGACCATCTGCAGCGCAGCCTTGCCCTCTCCAGACTGTCAGATGATCCTGCGCCAGTTCTTCAATGACACAGGCATGTTCTGCCTCAATGTCTCCTTGACCAACGATGTCAGCCTGGCTGTGGCAAGTGCTAGAGTCAATGTAGCAGTAGGTGAGCATGGGGAAAAATATCAGCAGCTACAAATATTACTTGTGAAGGTTATTCTATTTCATTTGTTAAATATGATTTAATTTGTTTCAGCGTCTGGTGGTTCCCCAGCTGGAACAGCTGCCACTGTGCTGGGAGTTATGGTTCTCGCCTGTGTTGTTTGTTGTATTGGTTTGATGTACAGGTGAGTGCCTAAGATCCAAAATGTATTTGACACCAAGATTTCTTTATAGAAAGTGTTATTTTTTCCCTTTCAATTATTTTTCGGGATGTCCTTATTGTGATTTTTTTTATTTAGGATGCCACCCCTTATCTTTTAAGACTTGATAAAGATTCCCAGCCCGACTTGAATGACTTTGAAGTTTAGCATTAGCATTAAAGTTCAGTAAAAAACAGAAATAAAAAAACAGAAAACATTTAATCAGAATCTTGTGACAAATTTCAGTGTGGATTCTATTCATTTTCCTCTGCTTTTACTGCTGCTACCTCTGCTTTGAACATGTGTGGAACAGGTCACATGACACAGACAAGCTGCAGCGGCCAATACAGTCCCTCTGTCACAGTGAACAGCATTGTAAAGGGCCCTTCCCTGGAACCATTGTAGTTTTCTACAGGCATTATTACCCCCCTGTGTTTCCACTCCATTTGACAGAATTAAAAACAATTCACCAGAGTAAAAATTTACTCTACAAAAGCCCTGGTAGGGAGCTAGCACTCTGTCCTTTACCAGAAAAGTTGCAGGAGACAGTGGTCTACAAAGCAGTAATTTGATTGATAGTTAGGTTCACTTCAAAAATAAAAGTTTCATGTAAGAGTAAGTTTGTTTATTTGATTTTTACATTTGAATTCAGTGATTTCAGTTTAGAAAAACAGAGCCCATACTTTTTGTTAACTTTAATTGTAAAGACGTTTAAGTCATCAATTCCTGTTTTCAGCCCTCAGGGAAAAATCCTGAGGGCTGCAGTAACTTGTTGCAGTAACCATCTGCTTCTGCAAAGAATCATAAGAACTGCCACGAGTAGATTGGGAATAACTTTAGGTTTCAGAAATAATGAGAAACGTAATTATATCCTTTCTGTCTTGATCAATAGTCATCAGTATTTCTATCCCTGTCCAAGTTTTGACGTACAGAAGAAAACTGCTCCTTAAAAATATTCAAATACAAAATGAACTTATTGTCAGCCGAATTTAGAACATTTAAAATGAATGTTGAATTTTTACCCCCTTATCCATCCCATAGCAATGGATATTCCTTAGAGAAGGGGTGTCCAAAGGGTGGTCCACGGGCCATTTGCAGCCCTCTGCTCACATATGTGGAGTCTACATTTGCAAATATCTGCACTGCTGTTTAACTGCGTAAATATTCTGCAGAATGTACCTTGCTAGTAAAACAAATAACTTACACTCAGTAATGTCCAGAAAAGACTTGAATAGTAACACCAAACCTTCTCTTACTAAAAACTGATCCCATTTGGGACTCTGTTCACTCACACCAAGAGGTCCTTTATTTATGTCACATAATACAGGAAGAAATATTCCTGTTTTATTTTTTTCACAAATAAACTCTCTTTGCCTGCATTACGTTTCTCAACAAGACGGTTCAAGCAGTACCAGCCGCTGAGAGAGGACCATGGTGCCGATAACGGAGGCAGCTTTGTGACGTCCATGCCATTGCTGCTGTGGAACCTGCTGAGTCGACAGTCACCGGGAGAAAGCCGTCCACTGCTCCAAGGAAGAATTGTCTAAAAACCGTCACCAGTTTATGTACCCAACATGTACGTTCCCTTCTTACAAAGACGCCTTATATATGTAAAACCAGTCAGTCCATGATCATCATCTTCAAAAACCAGAAACACTTAAGGTTTTTGGGAACCATCCTCATGAGTAACATGTAAAAATCAGGAGTCTTTTCTGTAATATGGAAAGTTATTTATTTTGTCCTGGAATATCTTAATAAATGTCACTGGTAGTTAATACAAGAAGTCTAATATGTGGCCTACTTATTTTAACCTAATATCAAATAAATTTGTATTCATTTTACTTCTTAACAGTGTAATAAAAACAAAGTTTATTACATTAAGTATTATCTGTGCAGCCCTAAAACGAATAAAAAGTCAACTTTATCACCATTAAATGTTTCTTCAATGTTTTTTTATTCGAGGTTCTGTATAAAATGATGGCTTAAACAAATCACCTGTCAAAGGCGTTTCGAAAATGGACATGATTTCCAGTCTGATAAGTTAGAAACTGTGATCCAAAGGTAAAAAGTCCAAAGCCTTTAAAAACAGGTTTTCTAATGAATATACTGGCAATGTCTGGTGTAAATTTTTACCTTGCAATTAAAACTGCGAGATTTAGTAAGAACAACCACAAAGAACTGCAAAGAACTAGTTCAATTTGTAAAATGATAAATAGCTTTTCACTCAAGATCACACCAACTTGGTTTAGATGTTAAATTGACTAGTGAGGAGCAAAAAAAAACAAACAAAATCAATAGAAACAGAATCAATCAAGAGGTGGTACCAGCAAATATTGATTTGATTTAGATTTCTCTTTTGTTCATTTACTGCATGTTGTTGAATGATGAAAACAAATGATTAAGACTTCCATTTTTGAAAGCATTCTTTGTTTACAGCATTATATAAATATACATATATCAATATATAGATATAATTATACCTCTATATATAAATAAATATACACTCACTGGCTACTTTATTTGGTACACCTGTCCAACTGCTCGTTAACGCAAATTTCTAATCAGCCAATCACATGGCAGCAACTTGATGCATTTAGGCATGTAGACATGGTCAAGACGATCTGCTGTAGTTCAAACCGAGAATCAGAATGGAGAAGAAAGGGGATTTAAGTGACTTTGAACGTGGCATGGTTGTTGGTGCCAGACGGGCTGGTCTGAGTATTTCAGAAACTGCTGATATACTGGGGTTTTCACTCACTACCATCTCTAGGGCTTACAGAGAATGGTCTGAAAAAGAGAAAATATCCAGTGAGCGGCAGTTCTGTGGGCGCAAATGCCTTGTTGATGCCAGAGGTCAGAGCCATGTCATAGAGCACGAATCATCCCAGACTGGTCTCTTGAACATGACAATGAGTTCAATGTACTCAAATGGCCTCCACAGTCACCAGATCTCAATCCAATAGAGCACCTTTGGGATGTGGTGGAACAGGAGATTCGCATCATGGATGTGCAGCCAACAAGTCTGCAGCATCTGTGTGATGCTATCATGTCAATATGGACCAAACTCTCCGAGGAATGTTTCCAGTACCTTGTTGAATCTATGCCACAAAGGATTAAGGCAGTTCTGAAGGCAACAGGGGGTCCAAGCCGGTACTAGCAAGGTGTACCTAATAAAGTGGCCGATGAGTGTATATATATATGTATCCCATCAGACTGGAGTTGATGTTAATACAGATACAATCGAAATATTAGATTTGTATTAATATCTGCTTTCTTCCACTTTATGATTATATTCTACTTCACATTAGTCTGACATTTAAAATCCAAGTAAAATACACAGAAGTCTTTGTTTGAAGCATAAAAAAAATCAAAAAAGTTTCGCAAGGCACTTAAGAGTTTGACTTTTTTTGTTGAGAACAGCCAAAATCAGCCTGCATGAGTGATCAGTTTTGGCAAATAATATTCATTTACCCAACATCCTCAGTAACACCAAAGAAAACACTTTGACGCTAGAAAAAAATTGTCTACTGGTTGCCAAAAAAAGAGTATTTTTTTCTTATTATCATAGGCACAGGTGAGTTTGAAACTGCAACATTTCTGACTTCCTGTAGTAGATAGCAGTGCTGCAATACTAAAAGTGGCTTTCCAAAAAGGAATAACCATCAAAGATGTGGTTCATTTTAATTATGTCCTTTGCAGGGGCATTGCTGACATTATTTTAAGAATCTCATCTTAAGAGAAAAGGTTATGCTCTTTGCTGATGGATTTCTAACCAAGCGCAATCTCTGTTGAGAGGTTGCAATATCTATCAGCCACCATTAGATGGAGGGCTGTCTGCATATCGGTATGTTAAATACAGAAGTATGACAGCATGGTATAAACTATAGAAATTTCCCACCTTTGAACAATTTAATGTAAAAAATATATATATATATATTTTCCATTTGACTAAACTATTTAGCTATGTTGAAAACTAATTGCTGTGTTGGATCTGTGGTAGTGGAACTGAATTAATTTAGTGATATGTTAGGTACATAAATTGGCAATTAGTGACAATAAATTACATTATATTGGCACTGAATAAGTAAATTAAATGAATAAGTAAATAAACTTATTGCCGGATACAAGCGGCTGAAATGAACTTCCTCCGTAGGGTGGCTGGGCTCTCCCTTAGAGATAGGTTGAGGAGCTCGGCCATCCAGGAGGGGCTCGGAGTAGAGCGCTGCTCCTCCACATCAAGAGGAGCCAGTTGAGGTGGCTTGGACATCTATACCGGATGCCTCCTGGACGCCTTCCTCGGGAGGTGTTCCAGGCACGTCCCACCGGGAGGAGGTCCAGGTGACGGCCCAGGACACGCTGGAGGGACTATGTCTCTCGGCTGGCCTGGGAACGCCATGGGCTCCCCCTGGAGGAACTGGAGGAGGTGTTTGGAGAGAGGGACGTCTGGGTGTCTCTGCTGAGCCTGCTGACCCCACAACCCGGTCCCGGATAAGCGGAAGACGACGAGTACAAGTACGAGTAAATAAACTTTTTATTCCATTGTGTATAAAAAAATGCAAAGTCTTTGCTAAACGTTGTATAAGAATGTATTGAGGTAATGTTTTAGACACATTAGGGATTATACATTTTAGTAAATTTGTGGTGCTTTAAAGCATTCAATTATTGGACTTTCCCAGCTACTTTTATTTTTTTAACTACTAAATTAATAGAAAAGTTTGGATTTTAGATCATAAGCCATTTATTTATAATAATATTGTAAGGAATTAAATGCACAATTAGCAGTAACATACTTAGCAAGGAAAGGTTTAACAGTAAATTAGTGTACTTAAAAGGTAGTTAGAGCTAAATGTACAATGAAATATTTCTTACTGTGTTCTGGTCTTGATTATAAACGGATTTATGAATATGTTATAAATCACTTTCATGCATTAACTTATAGAGCGCCAACGCACAATGTCCGATGACACACTGCAGTGCAAGAATAAAAGCTGACGTCACTGCAGCTAAATATTTAATGGAAGCAGCTGTGGACTCACCACACTAATGGAATCAATGAAGCAGAGCAGTGAAGAAGTTGAAACAGACATGCTTTTCCAAAACAGGATTTTAATTTTTAAAAAATCAATGATATGCTTTCATTTGCATGTTGCTCTACCTTTTATTTTCATATTTTTACAGATACCTTATTCTTTAAATTTCCTGGTACAAAAGGGAGTTTGGGTTTCAATAATAAGAAAAGATGACAAGAACATAATCCATTTATTTAAGACTTTTTAATCTAAATATAAAGAAGCACAAGTTATAAATATAATCAGTTCTCCACAGTTTTCTTAATCTCTCTTTTTACTTAGTCCACATGAATCTCCACTCCACATACTTGTGTAACCCTGCAGTACTCCATTACAGTAATTGCCTAACTAGGCCATTCATCACACTCAGCTATTAACATGTCTCTTGGCCATACATGCAGCAACGGCTGCTTAGCCGTCTCTGTTCACCTCTGACTCTACAACCCAACAGCCCTTCTGGGAGGCCATCATTTTTACTTTTTACAGATAATGGATGATCTCTATCTCAGCCAATGCAGCCGTGCAGCTTTTAATAGGTCACTGCCACACAGAACTGCCACAATTACTATTAGGGTTTTAATTAGGGTTTTAGGAGCCATGAAGACAGACTTTTTAAGACTGTAGGATTACCATAGCGGCCAAATTTGAGATGATACAGTTAGAGGACATCTCCCCGGAAGCCATGAAGATCTGATTAATGTGAACGACTTTTGCTGCTCGCCACTCCCTAGCAACAGATCTAAAAGGGATGTGATTACCTTCATCTGTCCTCGGCCCTGCATAAACCTTTACAACAATGGAGCAGTAAGCAAAACTGCTCCCTGCTATCAGCATACAGTGCCTTGCAAAAGTATTTCCACCTTTAAACTTTTCAACATTTTGACGCATTACAGCTTATGTTATTGAAATTTTACGTACTTGACCGACACAAAACAGTGCATAATCATCAAGTGGAGGAAAATAATATATGGTCATGTTTCCATACTCGTAAATAAAATTCAGCACAACCAGCTCAGCTGCCTTCAGAGGTCACCTAATAAGTTAACTGAGTCTACTTGTGTGTAATTTAATGTCCATGTCATGATTCCAGGGTTTGCTGTGTCGTTTTTCCTCCCTATCTGCTGATCTTCCTTGGAGGGCATGGCGGTACACTCAGCTGTTGTCACATCTGCGCCTTGCTTCCCCATCAGCCTGCCTGAAATTTAAGGAGCTGTCAGAACGTGGAAAGTCAACCATTCTTTCTTCCAAGAGCGTTCTATGATTTCTTGTGACTTTCTTCATGTTGGTTTTCTTACTGGTGCAGATAAATATAAATATATATGTACAAGTTAGTTTATCTAAAGTCTTAAAGTATGGGGGATTTCATCTGATTTTAGGAAAAACAAAATTGATAATACATTTTCTATTGTTTATATAGTGTTTAAGAAAATATGCAATGCTTGACTAGTTCTGAAAGCCATATTTAGATATCATAAGCTGGCAGTACCACTCATCTATATGTGCATTTAATGGGATTGTCATAACATGGTGAGTGGTAAAAGATGCAAATGCAGACTAACTCCTATATTAGTGCAGGTCAGACGTTTATATACACTCTTCATGGATCTAAATGTGATATACCTTTTAGATTTTTAATTATGCATTTGAACTGTCCTGTTTTAGGGTGGAACAATCATACAATATTTAATGAAATTTTAAAAACTGTACATACTCAAACTTGCTCACTAACACTGTTATCATAACTAACACTTTTGTCATAATTCTGGCTAAATTTTTGACATCTCTTCTTTTGAAATCTTCTGAAATTCTTTTCCTGGTACAAACCCTAGCATTTAAATACAGTCCAGAAATGTTCAGTAGCGCTGAATTTAGAAGTATTGCAGATAATCAGCTTTTTCCATTTCAAGACCAGTTAAGATAGATGTTTGGGCCATTGCCCTGCAAGAAGACCCATCTGTTTTATTGTCAAGCTTTCAATTTGAGGCGAAGAATTAAGAAAACCTTCTCTGTCTCTATTATTTCACCCTCTTTAAACAAAGCGCCAGGACAAATGGCAGTAAATAAGACCCTCAGTATTGCTACCACCACCATGCTTGACAATTGACCCAGTGTTTTTAGCTTTGACACCTCATCTTTACTCCTTAAAAGACTCCGTAATTTATTGTTATTCAAAAAGGTCAATGTTTGTCTCATCAGACCATTAAACCTTTATCTAGAAGACATTTGGTTAGTTTGTGTGAGCAGCTGCAAATTCCAGTCAAGGTTGAAGTCATGGATCTTGAAGGAGGGACTTTTTCTTGGTTAACCCTTAAAAGTGAAAGCTGATATTAAAGTGGGTCTACAGGAGAGGGTGGCACTGGTGTACTGGCATCTTCCAGTGTATCACAGGTTCGAGCCTTGGTGGTTTTTGGGTTGTTCCTAAACATCTTCGCCAATTAACTTTTTTTGAAAATGACGGTTTGTGCCAATTGACTGAAACACGGCTAGAATTGGATGTTCCAATAAAACAACACTCCAGACACAAATTTAAACTGGTTTTAAAGTGTCTTTGAGTTCCTAGAAAAGCGCTACACAAATTATTTTGCGATGAATAAAGCAGGCTAAAATGAAGGTTCTCAAATGGACCCCTTCTCACCCCAATTAAAAATCTGTGAACTGGTTGAAAGCCATGTCCATATCAGGAAACTAACATATTTAATTGAGAGGACTAGCAAAATGTCCTGCAGAATTATTTCAGAAACTTGTTTGAACTGTGGATTCCCTACAACTTTTTAAAGGGTTCTGAAAATAATAATTAACAGAACTGTATGTATATATCTGAGCCTGTAAGTATAATTTTGACAGAAATTTGTGCACCCAATTTATGTTTTTATTGATGTTGTTTTAACATCATCCCTCTCTAAAAAAGGAATGGGTCAAATGCATCATTAAAACCCCAACATTGGTTTGACATTCCTGTTTGTAATGGGTCTATGTAAACTGTAAACTTTAGACTGGGACTGAATCAACAAACCAGGAAAATAAAAACACGCAATTTGACAAAGAAAGCTATGAAACACAGTCAAAAACCTTTAAAGATTTTTTTTTTCTCCAGCAGGTCACATTCGAAGCTTTTAAGGTTGAAAAATTATCTTGAAATGGCATAAAATTACAGTTGCAAACCAGTTTATGTATGCAGCAACACTGATGCTAAAATTAAATCAGATTTTCCTTCAGAGATGATCCCCAACCCATTATTATTGAAGAATATTAAGTGCGACCATTGCCCCACAAATAAAATCATACTTTTAGCTTACTTTACCTTTTGACTGATATATCCAAATCCCTGTTTCTATATGAAACCTAACACACACACTGAGTTTAGTCTATTGAAATGGTAACAGATATTTCATCCGATAGAGTCAAATTACCTGAATTGGATTTATGGCTCCTGTGGGATTTCTCAGAGAAACAAAGGGATCATATGCTAATGGTGGCATTTGGTTGGGGGTCAGTGTTACTGACACAAACCACAACAATTTTTCTTTTCTTTGCATGTAAGTTTATGTTCATGACATGCACACTGTTAAACAAGGACATGGAAATGCAGAGTCTTAAAAATGATTTTAAAAAAACATCACAGATGCTATAAAGGCAGGATGGAGGAAGTGAGGTTCTGCTCTGTGCAGACAGATGAGTCAGAGGGGGGAGGGAATGTGAGGAGAGAGTTACTGACCATAAAGCAGGTTGATTGGATTACAGAGCTATGTCTAACAGGCCATTTGTTAGACAGAGAAACAGACCTTGGCTATGGCAGCCATGCAGGAGAGAAGTGGACGCGTATGTGTTGGTGTTAGACAGAGAGACAGAATAAAAGACGACTAAATCTATCACACAGTGAGGTGTAATCATCTGAAGGGAGAAGAAAGCAAATGCTAAAATCAATAACAAAACTGCAATTTTATAATGACAATAATCAAAGAGAGCTTACATATGAATATATGAGATGTGAGATGTATAATGTACCAAGCATCAATTGGGACACAAAGGGAGGAAAGCACCACACCCAGTCAGCACAGAGCATGCTCTGTATGACATCAACTTTATGCAGGACTGATGTGCAGGGCTGTCTGCAAACCAACATCTCACTCAGAAAGGTGTGTACATGTGAAAACAATCATCTACATTCATGCTTGATATTACCTAAGAAAGGTTTTAAATGACAAGTATGAGATAGAATTATAAATGGTACATTTTAAATGATCAAATGTTGATTTTATTAAATCAAACATGGAATATATTGACATGCCAACCCTTCTTTGTTTATCCTTACATTACTTTAGAGCATTTTTTGTAAAGAATCTGTAGCTGTCATATTTCTGTTCACTTTACTCATATTACATTTTTGTATTTTACAAAATGTCTCCTGTCTCCTGTTTTCTTGTTAATTCATGTCTTTTATAGGATCCGCAGGAAATATGTGATTTAGCTGTACATGAGCGATGCAATAAAATAATTAGTCAATAATTTGTGATTATATCACCCAAATGTAAGTAGGCAGGGAGAGGAGAGGCAAACTTATAGCAAGATAAAAGATTAAATTATGTAAAAAATAATTTTAGGCACTAGTGGCCTTTATTTTAAACTTTTTTTTTAGGGTGAGTTGACAGGAAATAGGGTGGAGAACATGCAGTAAATATCAAGGACTCGAAACCACTATAGCCTGCGTCAAGGACTAAGGCCTCCATACATGGATCACACTCTTTACCCCTACACTACTGCCGCACCATGGTTTAAATTTTTAAAAGTCTGGAACTCCGACAAAATACAAATGGTGTCCAGCAAGTTGGAGGGTGAGCAACAGTGGGAATATGCACTGGACAGAGTACTAGGATACCAAACTGGTGAGACTAATCATGAAAAACCCAAAGTTATTTTCACTATGACAGAAAATGTGTATTTGGACAGTTAAGTTGCAGGAAACATGCTTTTCAATGAAAACAGTAGCTTTGAAACACCTAAAAAAAAAAAATATGACACTAATATCAGGGTGCTATGCTATAAATGTTACTGAAACCCTTATTAAACCAAACCTCAATATGCATCATTTTATGGCTATTTGAAGTTGGCCTGTTCTCAAATTACCTCAAGCTCAGTCAGACAGAATGGTGAGCCTCTGTGAACATCGGTGGATCTCTGCAGCTCCTCCAGAGTTACCATGCCTGTTTTTTTTAGGCAGACAGACAAGTCTTGGCTAAGGTTTCCCCTAATTTGTTGGTTTCTGAAGGCAGTTGGGTGCACCAGGTTTTTTTTAGGGCAAGTGTAAATAGTAGTTATTTTAAATGCTTGCCACACTTTTCATATTTTTATTTGCGAAAGAATTATAAAAAAAACAATAATCGTTTTCCTCTTGGCTCAAAACTATTTTTTATCATGCAGACTGAAAGGATTATTAATATCAAAAGTGTCATGACTCAACAATAATACAAATTTTATCTTTAACATGATTTACACCTTCCCATTGTGTTTCTTAGAAGTGAACACCTAAAGGAAGAAGAGGAGATTTCCTTTTACTTTCAGGATATTTATAAAAAGAAAATAAGCATGGAAAATCATACAGTTTACTTAATATTGTATAGAAACAAATTACCTCTAATACTAAAGAATAAAACGGGAGCTGTTTATCTCAAAGAATTCAATACAATAAAACTGATCAAGTATGGGTGTAATTCGGAAACATTTTTGATGATTTAAGGCTAATTTTGAAGATAAAAGTTTGGGTGAAGAAAATAGAGACGGTTAGCGGTGTGTTTGCTTTTTTGATCTACACAGAAGGTACGGAAATAAATATAATATTTGTAACTATCAGTTATTGGCCATACCAGAAATATTAATATCAGATATTGATACCAGCTGTTACCTCTATAGTTAAAATAGTTGATCATTTCTGTTTCATTTTACTTATAAAGAGCCATAAATAACTTATAAAGGAGGCTTGAGGGCCACCGATGCAGACCGCTGTTTTAACTGAACTTAGTAAATTTTACAAAAAATAAACAAATGAAGCACAGAAGAGTCTGTTGGGATAGAAAGGTTAGAAGGTTACATTTTTGCTGTTACATCACAAAGGTCCCAATAAAACACATAATACTGTTAAAAGGCACCATTTATAACTACACACTGGTTTGTCTAAAGTCAATGAGTGTGTGAACTTGTATTGACAACAGTCACCGTGTGTTTCCAGTGTCAGTGACTGAGCTTTTACTGTAACTAACTCTATGTGCTCTCTTTCAGACTCTATCCTTGAAAACTGGCTCAAAGTTTATCTGTTCTTTCTTTCTAGGTGAAACGACTAAAGGAGCTACATCCATTAACATTTACTTTTCCTTCCCATAGAAAGTACTCCTGGATCAGTGCTTCTGTGTTCTTTTTGTGTCTCTGCTCTGTTCTCTCAAACTCCCAGTCGGTCGTGGCAGATGGCCGCTCACACTGAGCCTGGTTCTGCTGGAGGTTTCTTCCTGTTAAAAGGAAGTTTTTCCTCTCCACTGTCGCTACATGCATGCTCAGTATGAGGGATTGCTGCAAAGTCAACGCTAGTGACTGTCCACTGTCTCTACATGCTCATCCAGGAGGAGGGAATGCTGCAAGTCACTGACTGGATGCAATCTGCTGGGTTTCCTTAGATAGAAAAACTTTTTATCCAATTTGAATAAAAAACTGAATCTGACTGCACTGTTCAATGGTTAGGATTAATTGGAATGTATGTACCTGACTTTTGTGAAGTGCCTTGAGACAACATGTGTTGTGAATTGGCGCTATATAAATAAACTGAATTGAATTGAATTGTCATCCGTGCCTTCTGCCCTGACATGAACTCATTGGACTAAAAACCTGCAGCCGACCCCTCGCACAAATGGACTTACCGGTCTAAAAAGTCCAACTCTGACTGGGATTACTGGACATGATGCTTTTTCCAAAGGCGTAAAATAACTGCAGAGTCATGGCTCTAACCCAGACGGCCAGAATATCAATAAAGTATTCCATTACAGTAAAAGGAGAGTCCGACACAGAGGCGAGAGACAGGGAGACAAATGGACGAGGGGAAAAAAGAATCAAATCAATACATCCAGGGGAATCAGTTTAGGTTTAAATTTCAAATCCCCTTTTTGAAATAAAATAATTGACAGGCATTAAAAAAGGAGTGCAAACGTATATACAGTAAAAAAATATAAAACTAACAAGTTTATCAGCTGGAAAGTGACAATGAAGGCATCAATATGTGATGCAAGGAGGAGGCAGTCAGGTCTGTAACAGGGGCTTAATCTGGCTCAGAGCAAAATTATCTGATCAAAAGGATGGAGAAGTGTGAGAGAAGCAGGGTCCATCTCTGAGGGGAAGGGAGTGGCCAAAGCATGCATGGTGATAAGGGATGGAGAGAGGAAGGCTTGATGTGGGTGGGGTGAGGACAGCTGAAGGAGGGGGTGAGAGCATAAAAGCTCTCAGCACTCTTCAGTCTGATGTCCTGTTGCTTCAGGAGCATTTCAGAGCCTCCACTTCTTCATCCTTTCACAGCAGCATATAACAGAACCAGAGCAACCATGAGCCACTCTTCAATAACCTCCACCTCCTACAGGCGCACTTTTGGAAGCCCTCACCCCATCTCCTTGTCCTCCTACTCCCCCGTTTCCTCTCGTCTTCCCATTTCTGGAGGTCGCTATGTCCGCTCGGCCTCGCCCGCTGTGGCTACCCGCTCCACCACCTATCACCAACAGCGCTCCCGTCCCACCCCCCAGCCCCCTCGCCTCTCCTACGACAAGGTGGACTTCACCTTAGCGGAGGCCATCAACCAGGAGTTCCTGGCCACACGCAGCAATGAGAAGGCTGAGCTGCAGGAGCTCAACGACCGCTTCGCCAGCTTCATCGAGAAGGTGCGTTACCTGGAGCAGCAGAATGGAGCTCTGCTGCAGGAACTGAATCAGTTCAAGGGTCAGTACCAGCACGGCCAGCCCAACCGGGCCTCTGAGCTCTTCCAGGAGGAGCTGAGGGAGATGAGGCGCCAGCTGGATGCAGTTGGCAAGGAGAGGGACCAGTACCAGCTGGAGAGGGACAACCTGGGCGAAGACCTGGCCCTTCTGAAGCAGAGGTCAGTATGAATGTGACACAGACAGATAGACACACACACACAGACAGACAGACAGGCAGACAGACAGACAGAAAAGCATTCCCACAGCAGGATGCTGCCACAACCACAAAAATTTTGTTTCCTGAAAGCTTTAAAAGATATCGAAGGCTGGTAACGTGTCTTAGTTGTCACAGATAGACAGAGACTCATCTTCCACTTAGCTCCTACTAGTTAAGGGCGTGGCACACTAGCAGCAACCTCATAAAGAATGCTGCACTGCATGAAGAGTTTAGACTGCTGTCTTGCATGATGAAAATACATTTTTACTGAAGGAATTATAAAGCAAAGATATTATTCTTTATAATCAGTTACATTTAACCCATATTTTCCTCAATCTTTGTTTTTTTTGTATTATCATGACTTTTTGAGTTCTCTATGAACATCTGACAATCTCAATCAGTACAATCTATCTGAGTTTGTGCATAAGGAGCAGTGAAAGTCCATCCAACAAGTCAAATATCTTAATAACATGCAGAATGGTAATGTATTATACCTGGAATACAGTAACCTAATAAATATCACATCCAAATGTTATTTTGGGATTGGGATTTTGCACATATACCAATGATAATGTTTTGTGCAGCTTTAAATTTAACAAGATAAAGACTCGGTGCAGAATGTGTTGCAGAGTGGTGGAGGGTGGAGGGACTGGACACAGGGTGGGGCTGGCTGAGAGGCAAGAAGGGGAAACAAAAAATGGGGAGAGGAGACAGGACGAGAGCAAAAAAAAAAAAAAAAACAGGAGTTCAAAACGAATAGCGTCAGGAAAAATCAATGTGACTCTATAACCCCATTAGGTGTGTTCCAGTGTCCCTCTGTTGGGATGGTGCCAGAAAGCCCATTAGGACAAGAACGGCCCCGTGTAACACAGCATGAATTAAAAATGAGAGCCGAGGGCAATACTTTATGACCACCTCTGCACGTCTACTCAAACACAGCAAATAAGTCACAAAATGAAAGAAACCTCCTTAGACTTATGGCAGCAGTGAACTGTACCTGACTGTGCAGCAACATTACCGTCACTGGATGCAACTGAAACTGAATAAAACTGTTCCTCTTTTATTCTTCATTACACAAAAGTTTTCAAGTTTTAGTAATTCATTTAACATGGACTGTGCACAATAACAGACATTAATGTAATCATATGAAAACTGTCCAAAAGGCTATTTAATTTTATATCTGTTATACCTGATCATCAGTGCAGACTATAACTTGATAAAATCAGAAATTATTTTGCACTACTATGAAAATGTTATATTAAAATAATCTTTGCCGAAAACAGGATGTGTGTGTATGCAACCTAATTTGGTTTGTGGAGATGACCTTAGTGACCTGCAGAGAAACCACATTAGTTCAACAAAGCACATGGTGGTCCCAGTGGGCACTCTCCCAAAATGCTTTTAACGGGGCAGTGAATTACCAGATTGATCCTGGAAGCTTTTCACCATCTGATGCCCTGGCACCACCTTTCAAATGGAGGTTCACCTAACCTAAAAAGCTTTTTTTTTATCACTCTCCATTCTTGACAAAGAAATTAAAACAGGATCTTAGGGCCCTGGAGGATTCTGCATATTGTTTGAAGGTTTTTGTTCTGCTCTCAGGTTGGACGAAGAAGTCCAGAAGAGGGCGGATGCTGAAAATAATCTGGTTGCCTTCCGCAAGGTAAACACCGAGGTCACTCTATGAGGATTATAATATTCCTTTCACGGTTTACAGTTTCAGATAACAGGCTGAACATTTAGGTGCTGCAGTACGTCCCACCTCTTACTCTTCCACACTCTTCACTGTCATACAATAGTATGTCAGCGAAGATATCTAACATGGTATTGCTTTATTCAAACGCATGTTCAGATCATTAATAAAAAGTCCAGACAGTCAAAAATTATTGCCTTTACACTTAAGAACTGCCCTGCCTTTTACAATTATGTCTGTGGGATTAAAATATTTTTATAAAGGGTAAATAATGGATCTACTTTGTATATACCATGAACATCTTTTTTAATGAAAATAGCCTTCCTTGTAAACATATTGGTAGAATTCAAGCACACAGTAACTAATTTGTTAAAAAGCCTTTCACTCTCACTCTGAAATAATATAAGCTAATCTTACAGTTGTGTCATGTACCCAGACACAGAAGACAAGAGGCATTCATGTGACTAACACATCATAGATATTAATGATTCAAAAACATGTATGGACTAATACTGCATCAAAAATTCTGTTTTCAGTGCTAAATTATCCAGAGAAATTAGACAATTCAGGACAGGAGTTTTCAGATAATTTGGAGCAGTGTTTAAATGGTATAAAACAAAATGTGCAGCTCATGTAAAAAGAATCGTAGACAGAAATTATACATCACTTCAAAATAGTAATACTCACAAAATGGGGTGCAGAAAATTACTTTATATGGATTTTTTCTTATAAAAGTAAAAGCAGCAGAAAAAATTAAAGTAGTTACTGGACTCATGTACAGGTCCTTCTCAAAATATTAGCATATTGTGATAAAGTTCATTATTTTCCATAATGTCATGATGAAAATTTAACATTCATATATTTTAGATTCATTGCACACTAACTGAAATATTTCAGGCATTTTATTGTCTTAATACGGATGATTTTGGCATACAGCTCATGAAAACCCAAAATTCCTATCTCACAAAATTAGCATATTTCATCCGACCAATAAAAGAAAAGTGTTTTTAATACAAAAAACGTCAACCTTCAAATAATCATGTACAGTTATGCACTCAATACTTGGTCGGGAATCCTTTTGCAGAAATGACTGCTTCAATGCGGCGTGACATGGAGGCAATCAGCCTGTGGCACTGCTGAGGTCTTAAGGAGGCCCAGGATGCTTCGATAGCGGCCTTTAGCTCATCCAGATTGTTGGGTCTTGAGTCTCTCAACGTTCTCTTCACAATATCCCACAGATTCTCTATGGGGTTCAGGTCAGGAGAGTTTGCAGGCCAATTGAGCACAGTGATACCATGGTCAGTAAACCATTTACCAGTGGTTTTGGCACTGTGAGCAGGTGCCAGGTCGTGCTGAAAAATGAAATCTTCATCTCCATAAAGCTTTTAAGCAGATGGATTGAAGTGCTCCAAAATCTCCTGATAGCTAGCTGCATTGACCCTGCCCTTGATAAAACACAGTGGACCAACACCAGCAGCTGACACGGCACCCCAGACCATCACTGACTGTGGGTACTTGACACTGGACTTCTGGCATTTTGGCATTTCCTTCTCCCCAGTCTTCCTCCAGACTCTGGCACCTTGATTTCCGAATGACATGCAGAATTTGCTTTCATCCGAAAAAAGTACTTTGGACCACTGAGCAACAGTCCAGTGCTGCTTCTCTGTAGCCCAGGTCAGGCGCTTCTGCCGCTGTTTCTGGTTCAAAAGTGGCTTGACCTGGGGAATGCGGCACCTGTAGCCCATTTCCTGCACACACCTGTGCACGGTGGCTCTGGATGTTTCTACTCCAGACTCAGTCCACTGCTTCCACAGGTCCTCCAAGGTCTGGAATCGGCCCTTCTCCACAATCTTCCTCAGGGTCCGGTCACCTCTTCTCGTTGTGCAGCGTTTTCTGCCACACTTTTTCCTTCCCACAGACTTCCCACTGAGGTGCCTTGATACAGCACTCTGGGAACAGCCTATTCGTTCAGAAATTTCTTTCTGTGTCTTACCCTCTTGCTTGAGGGTGTCAATAGTGGCCTTCTGGACAGCACTCAGGTCGGCAGTCTTACCCATGATTGGGGTTTTGAGTGATGAACCAGGCTGGGAGTTTTAAAGGCCTCAGGAATCTTTTGCAGGTGTTTAGAGTTAACTCGTTGATTCAGATGATTAGGTTCATAGCTCGTTTAGAGACGCTTTTAATGATATGCTAATTTTGTGAGATAGGAATTTTGGGTTTTCATGAGCTGTATGCCACAATCATCCGTATTAAGACAATAAAAGACCTGAAATATTTCAGTTAGTGTGCAATGAATCTAAAATATATGAATGTTAAATTTTCATCATGACATTATGGAAAATAATGAACTTTATCACAATATGCTAATATTTTGAGAAGGACCTGTATGCATATAAATTTCTTCCTTTTTTAAAAAGATGTCTTTTGGGACACCTCCTGGCAAAAATCAGATTTTATTCAGAACTACATCCATATATACAAGTTCATAATTCTTTTCTTCCTGACAATTCATCTTTTGACAGCGATATGAAGGACCAGTAGAAAAAATCATACGGTATATTATATATTACATGATACAAATTAGTTAGTTATTCCTTTGATGCCAGCACGGATCCAAGCAGATAAATGCAAGGAGGTGAAGAACCACAGTTTTTCCTCTCCATATGAGAAGACTACTGGGCTGTACCTCCTGGAGATTCATCCACACACTTTAACTCGTTTTTGTCTTCTAAATCAATTAGGATGTGGATGATGCTACCTTGTCTCGTCTGGAGCTGGAGAGGAAGATCGAAACTCTTATGGATGAGATTGAATTCCTGAAAAAACTCCATGATGAAGTAAGCGATGCTTCTTTTGTTCCACTGCACTGCCACTGTAGAAACGTACCTTTTCCAGAATCACCAGTGAGTATTTGTTGCATAATCCTAAAGTACAAATGACACTACCTTCTAAGTAAACCTACTTAACTGTTTTAGGATATCTGCCAGAACTGTAATAACCGAAGAAATTGTATGATCAACTTTAGAGTAGAAAACAATGTATCAGATCTGATACTTAAATCTTTTTAACTTTCTTGATGCAAAAAAGAGAGCCAACTGACCAGGTCTGTGCAAGTCTTGGTTATTGGATTTTCCCATTAGAAACCAATGATGAATAATAATAAAAAAATTAAAAAACGTGGTAAAGTATTTTTTCTTTTAAAATTGTTTAGAAATTAAAAACTGGGTTTTGTAATTGGCCCATATCACCACATTCCCGCCACAATTCATCTTGTGCTTGCTCCAATCTGTGAGATCACAGCACACACATGGTAGGGGTGAGCATTTTTGATACAATGCAATCACTTTTTTAAGTAAATATTTATCAACATCCAAACTCATCAGATCCTTAGATATGTGTTCATTTTATGGATAAATTATATTTTTCTTCCAAAATTTGTTTTATGTTGGAAAATATACCTGAGAAAACATATTGGAGGTGTGCAGAAGAAACAGCGCCTCCTACAGCCACAGTATACAATGGTGACTGAATTGTTAGTAAGTTTTAAGAGCAACCTGAACGGTTTTTATTTTTCTGTACAAGAAAGTGTATGTTTTTATTATTTTAAACTTAACAAGCAAGCAAACAATATATACATTTCTACTTGTCAGTTTTTACCGCAAGAAAGAAAAACTGTGTATTTCAGTTTAGTATTTTTAAACAAATATCAAACAAAACATTGTTTTTTTGTCTTACATGAAATGTTTCTGATGAGAACAGCAGCTCATTAAAACATGCCAGAACCTCCTTCAGCTGCAGCATGAAGCATATTTCTGTTGATTATTCCCATTTCTAGTCATTGGGAAAGGGCGCCCCCCTGTGAGGTTGTGGTGTACACATTTAACACTTAAACATATTGCTGTCCTCCAGAGGTGGATAATGACACTGAGGTTAGAATCTGATTTGCATCGTATGATTATTGGTTAGTTTAAAGGGCTATTCTTTAGTTTTTTGAAGGATTCTGGGCAGCAATGTGGAACATCTCTGGTTGAAAACCATGTTTAGACTCTTCAGGACTTAACTCAATAACTGCACTGAAAAGAAAATCTACAAAATACAATTGGAGATTAAGAAACCTTTATTCTGTTTGTACAAACAAACATAATTTCAATATGTGATGCATCACAAACACCCTTTTCAATGTTTTCTTGACAATAGAACCATCTTAGACTGAGAAAAGTGTGAGATAAGTCGAATATTTAGGTCACGCCAGGACTGAATTATCTGCTGTGATTATGAATGCTTTAAAAGGCAGTTTGAAAACAGCACAAAATCAGTCAATCCATCCATTAAGATAATTTATTATAGGATATATTTTTAGTTGCGGATGTTTCTAACAAGTTACAAAGCACCAAGGGTTTTTTGCAGATGACTTTACTGCAGTTTGGGAGGCTGCAGAAGGAGGTCCTGGCTATGGGGGACATGAATGTAATAACCACCACTGATTTGAATTTCAATCGATTCGTTTTCAATGCTTCTCTCACAGGAGATCCAAGACGTGCAAGTGAGTGTCCAAACACAGCAGCTGAAAATGGAAGTGGACAGCACCTCCAGGCCGGACCTTACCGCTGCTCTGAGGGACATCAGGGCGCAATATGAAACCATTGCTATGAAGAACATGCAAGAATCTGAGGACTGGTATAAATCCAAGGTGGGGAACGAAGGACACACATGTATACAGCACATTTGTACAATTTGTTGAGGTTGAGGGCTTTATTTCTTTCCGCTGGCAGTTTGCAGACTTGACTGAGTCTGCAAAGCGCAACACTGATGCTCTGAGGCAGGCCAAGCAGGAGGCCAGTGAGTCCAGGAGGCAGATTCAGGCTCTAAACTGTGAAACTGATGCCTTGAAGAACACAGTAAGAGCAAACACCACTTGTGGTTCCTCTGTATAAATGCATTATACATTTGAAAGAACTCTTGAGCCACTGTTTACTTCTCTGTCTCCAGAATGAAGCTTTGCTGAGGCAGATGCGTGAAATGGAGGACCAGTTTGGCAATGAGATTGGCAACTACCAGGACAATGTTGGCAGACTGGAGGATGAGATACGCCACCTGAAGGAAGAGATGGCCCGTCACCTCCGGGAGTACCAGGACCTCCTTAATGTCAAAATGGCCCTGGACATTGAGATCGCCACTTACCGTAAACTGCTGGAAGGAGAGGAGAGCAGGTGAATAGGGACTCTGAAACCCGTTTATACCATAATTATTTGCTATATGGGCATAATGTTAGATATTTGTACTACATGACAGAAACATTTTTACCTGACAGGATCTCTGTTCCAATCCTCAATATTGGTATGAGCCATCACTTTGGTGATCGAGGTAAGATGTACTTTCATTCTCTAAACTCGTTTAAATTAATAATGAAAATTGAATGTCCACTTTGAAACAAAAACTGTTTATTGAGGGTCCAACTGTTTACACTGTAGACATTGTTCGGATTTACCCGATCCTCGTTGCAATAGTTTCAGATTTCTTCAAGACCAATCTCTTGCTTAGATGCAATTTATTTTGTGATCAAAAAAATTATTTTATTTCTTTTGTTTTTAAGCTGGACCCGCAAAACAATGCTTCTAATATTAACATTAGGGTTTGAACTCTATTTAGTTTTCCTAACTCGGAATTCACCGTGTCACAGATTTAAGTGTATTGTTTTTAAAGCAGCTGTTCATCTTCAGCATGATCATCTATGAAGGAAGGTACGCTGCCAGTGTCAGCCTTTAAAGTCATCTCAAAGTCACAGTACATTAAGGATAACATCAGAGAAACAAACTGTATTGGACAAACTTAGACTTTTTTCATCCCTAATCCATTTATTTAATCCCTACTTTGTAACTCTGCACAGCTTGTCAGTATTTTAACAGGTCTGTGTGTGACTGATGGTTCGTTCTTTAACCTGTCACCTTATGTCTAAAAAGCAACACTGAACAGAACAACTTCTGCCTTGGCAATAAAGTTTTAACTGAAGTAAAATGGTAAATGGACTGAATGGACGCTTTTTTAGTTATACAGACCACTCAAAGTGCTTCACACTAGAGCCATATTCACCCAAATGCACTCACAAACGCGCGCACAGTCAGACACCAATCAGTAGCCAACTTCGGGTCAAGTGCCTTGCCCAGGGGCACATTGGCATGTGACAGGAGGAAGCTGGAATCAAATCCACAACTTTCGGATTGCAAGACGACTACTTTTCCCACGATAACAATATAAATTGGTATACCTCTGTTATACTATTGCTTATCTGCCTCACATTTTGATGATGGACCAAAGCGCAAGTTTAAGTAAATGATGATCCAGCACTGCCTTTATGCACATCTGATATTGTACATGTGAAATATTATTGTTTTTGCAAGCAGGAAGGGTGAAAAAAGCAACTTACTCAGTTTTTGGATTAAAAAACATACATTAGAGCATAGGAATTATTATGGCAGCAGCTTTATTTTGCATTTGGGTCCAACTGTCTTTACAGACTATGAAAGAACTCCAGACACTCAAGGCAAAAAGACTGTGGTGATAAAGACTGTGGAGACCAGAGATGGAGAGGTACAATGAATTATGACATAATCTGAAATTTTAATTCTGAAAATCAACATTTCTTAGTGTTTGCTTTCCCCATCAGGTGGTGAAGGAATCCAGGAGGGAGAAGGAGAGTGACTCGGGTAAAACTGACAAGGACGAGTAGATGGAAACTGTGATAATAAAGGCTGTGCCATCATAGAAAAAAATTAGATAAAAGTAGAAAATAATAATTCTGGCAAATTTTGTTTTCATTTACAGGCTGTGTGTTATTGTCTAGCAATGTATCTCTCAGCATAGGTGCAATGTTGGATGAATACCTTTGGACAGACTCACTTTGGTGCTATGAAAGCGATTGCTGTGTTGTCCAAATCCACTTTACTACTGTACCACCCAAGGCCTTGATTTACAGTGCAATCCTGTGGACAAATGGACAAAAACAGGTGGTTTAGATAGGGGATTTTAGTAGTTAGAGTTATTATGTATGTGTGACTTATAGTAACAAACATGCTCTGAAACTGCCCTTTGGCCAGCAGACCTTTAAACACAGACTGAGATTATTTAAAATGGTTGGCTTTTTGTTTTACAAGCTTTGCTATCTTCTCATTGTTCAATAATGTGGATTAGTTAATGAACATACAAGAAATAAATAAAATGCTGAAACAGAAAGTATGTCCAACTAGACTTCTGCAGAATGTGCTTTTCAATGATGTGTGAATCTGAAACAATTAATGAAAGAATATGAATGTGCAAATAAACTTAACTGGAACAAATGTTTGTTGTTTGACTCCATGAATACTTTTATGTTAATAAGTGCTTTTTCACTTGTGTTTATGATCTGTGTAAGCAAAACCTCCATTATCTGCGTTTGATGCTTTTTTTTAGGTAAGGTAAGGTAAGGTAAGGTAAGGTAAGGTAAGGTAAGGTAAGGTACGTTTATTTATATAGCGCTTTTCAGCAACAAGACACTCAAAGTGCTGTGCATACAATTACAATACAATCACAAAGAAAATAAACACAGATACAGACACAGAAAAACAAATCAAATGATAAAATCAAACAACAGAGGTAATTTAAAATAAAATAAAATAAAGAGAATAAAATGATGGACAAGAAAATGAAAGGAAAATTGGACTGAAAATGCAACTAATCATGCCTAGATGGCATAGTCAAAGGCCACTCTAAACAAATAAGTTTTTTATCTTGATTTAAAGCAACTTAGGGTTTCGGTGCTTTTACAGTTTTCTGGCAATTTATTCCAGATTAGTGGAGCATAAGAAGTAAAAGCTGCTTCTCCATGTTTGGTTCTGGTTCTGGGTACGCAGAGTAGATTTGAGTGAGATGACCCGAGAGGTCTGGCTGGTTGATACACTGACAACAAGTCTCTAATGTATTTTGGTGCTAAGCCATTCAGTGATTTATAGACTAACAGTATTTTAAACTCTATTTTCTGAGCTACAGGGAGCCAGTGTAAGGACTTTAGAACTGGGGTGATGTGCTCCACTTTCTTAGTTCTAGTGAGGATGCGGGCAGCAGCGTTCTGGATCAACTGCAGCTGTCTGATCGACTTTTTAGGCAGACCTGTGAAGACACCGTTGCAGTAATCAATTCTACTAAAGATGAACGCATGAATTAGTTTTTCAAGGTCCTGCTGAGACATTAGTCCTTTAATCCTGGAGATGTTCTTTAGGTGATAGAAGGCCAACCTTGTTACTGTCTTTATGTGCATCTGAAGGTTCAGGTCTGAGTCCATCACTACACCCAGGTTTCAAGCCTGACTGGTGGTTTCTAGCTGTATTAACTGAAGCTGTGTGCTAACTTTTAAATACTCTTCTTTTGGTCCAAAGATTATTACTTCAGTTTTGTTTTGATTCAGCTGAAGAAAATTTAGGACCATCCATGCATTGATTTCTTCTATGTATTTATCCAGCGCTTCAATGGGTTTATAGTCACTTGGTGACATCGTAACGTATAGCTTTGTGTCGTCTGCATAGTTATAATAACTTACGTTGTTGTTTATTAAAACCTGAGTTAGGGGGAGCATGTAGATATTGAATAGGAGGGGCCCTAAGATGGACCCTTGGGGAACGCCACATGTGATTTTTGTGGTCTCTGATGTAAAGTTACCTACTGACACAAAAAAGTCCCTGTCCTTCAAGTAGGATTTAAACCAGTTGAGTGTTGTACCAGAAAGGCCGACCCAGTTTTCCAGGCGCTCTAATAAAATGGAGTGATCAACAGTGTCGAATGCTGCACTAAGGTCCAATAATACCAGCACTGTGGTTCTTCCACAGTCTGCATTTATACGGATGTCATTGAACACCTTGACAAGAGCAGTCTGTGTACTGTGGTGAGCAGGAAGCCTGACTGGAAGACATCGAAGCGGCTGGTCGTTGTTAGGAAGTTGTTTAACTGTTGAAACACAGCTTTTTCAAATATCTTACTGATGAAGGGGAGGTTTGATATAGGCCTGTAGTTCTGTAGTAGCAGCTTGTCCAAGTTGCTCTTTTTCAATAGAGGTTTGATAATTGCTGTTTTTAGGGCCTGGGGGAAAACACCTGACAAAAGGGACGTGTTTATTATTTGTGTTAAATCAGATGTTATTACAGGCAAAGCTTTCTTAAGGAAAGCTGTGAGTAAAACATCGAGACAGCAGGAAGAAAAGCTTAGTTGCTGTACGATTTCTTCTAAGATTTTGCAGTTTATTTGGTGAAATTGGGAAATTTTGTCAAAATCAGTTCTAGTTGGAGACAACATTGGTACTGGAGTTGATGTGAATGTGCTGACTGCCCCTCTGATCTTTTGGGTTTTTTCAGTAAAGAATTTAGCAAATTCATTGCAGGCCCTGGTAGAGTGGAGTTCAGATGCTACAGTTACAGGAGGGTTTGTTAGCCTGTCGACCGTGGCAAATAATGCATGAGCATTGTTAATTTTAGAGAAGCTTTCAAAACTTTTACCACTGGATTTTTTTTAATTAACACAAATAGACAATTTTTTTTAAATTATAAAAACATTTGTTAAATATGCAATACACAAGCACAAAAACTACATAAAAATGTATTGCCAGTGGGCCTTGAAAGGTTTTGACAACATAGTTTTTGTACCTTCTGACAGAAAGAATTGCTTTTAAGGAAACAAGGACTCTATCAAAAGCTAACTATTATACAAAAATTCTAACTGAATCCAAAGGAAATTATAAAACAATGTGGAAAAAAATAAATAGTTTAACCAAACCTAATGCAAATACAAATAACTCATATGAATTCAAATTTGAAGAAAAAAATATATCAGAATCTGTTGAAGTTGCAAACACTTTCAATCAATATTTTATTAAACCTGTATAAGATCTTGCTTCTAAATTTTCAGATGATGAGCTTAGTAGTAATAATTTAAATATAATATCAGCATCAGATGAGAATTCTTTCAAAATTGGAGAAGTGGATCAGGCAACGGTCTTGAAAGCTATTGCAGATCTGAATACCACACTATCTAAAGACATGTATAGCATAGAGGCAGCGTTCCTAAAAAAGTATGCTCACACTCTAATCCAGCGTTTGACCCACATTATAAATGTTTCTGTTAAAACTGGAACATTTCCATGCTTGGAAAAAAGCATTAGTTAAACCCATCTTTAAGTCCGGGAATACCACAGATGTCAGTAACTATCGACCAATAAGTCTAGTTCCAGTGATGTCAAAAATGTTAGAAAAAATAGTTTCAGAACAACTAACTCAATATTTAGAAACACACCAGTATATACACCCTAAACAGTATGGTTTTAGACAAAACCATTCTACTAAATCGGCTATCTGCGCATTATTGGCAAGCATTGTGCAGTCGCTTGACAAAGGAAACATTGTGGGTGCAGTATTCCTGGACTTAAAGAAGGCATTTGATACCGTACACCACAGTCGTCTTATTTCAAAATTGTCATCTTTTAATATGTCACGTCAGGCACTATTATGGTTTAAGTCATATCTGCAGGGCCGAGAACAATGTGTAGTTATTGATCATGTAAAATCTGCTCCATGTGAAATTAAAACCGGAATTCCTCAGGGAACCATACTGGGGCCAATTCTCTTCAGCCTGTTTGTGAATGACTTGCCTGAAGTTAGCCTTCAGATGTACGCTGATGACACTGTTGTTTATGTGCCTGGTAAAAACCCTTCAGCTGTCAGCAGCACATTGACCAAAAGTCTAGAGAAAGTATCGTATTGGTTAAACAAATCCTATTTGACAGTAAACTTGAAGAAAACCAAATCTATGTATTTCTCTATACAAAGAACTCTGACAACAAACGATCTAAACATCAGAATAAATGGAGAACTATTTGAACAGGTAGAACAAGAAAAATATTTAGGAGTCCTATTAGATCCTCAGTTAAATTTCAAAAGTCACATTAAAAGCATTGTAAGAACAATGAAGGTGAATATGAACAGTTTCAGAAATAATCAGGAGCTGTCTGACATTAGAATGTGCTCATATCTTTTTGAATACAATGATCCTGTCACATCTGTCGTACTGCACTGCTGTTTGGTCTCAGACCAGTCAAACTACCTTAAAGCCGATCGAAAGGCTTTATAATAGAACTTTAAACATTTTTGATAAAAAAGCCCATTTGATTTCATCACTGCCACAACTTAAATAAATACAAATTCTTAAATTTTGTTAATCTTAGCTATATAAAGTTGATTTTTAAATGTTTGATTAGACTTGCACCTGAGCCACTTTGTAAATTTGTTAACAGACTGGACACCTCCAGGTCAACGAAAGCTGCTACAAGTGGAAACTGTAAAGTTCCATTTTGTAAAACATCTTTTGCAAAATTGCATTTTTTGTGAAAGGAACCAACCTGTGGAATGGTCTTCCTGTTAATATTACGACTTTGACTAGACTGTCCACTTTCAAAAAACAAGCAAAATCTTGGCTCACACAGCTATGATACAGGCATCACATTATTTTGCATAATGTTCTACGTTTTTGTATCTGTCCATACCAAATAAAAATTTCTTTAAAAAAAAATTAGAATCAGAGAATAGTCTGTCTGTGCATCTGATTATCAGTAATGAATGCAACAAAATAAATAACAAATGACCACATGCACATAGCACAAATGTGTCATAACTAGACTTAGGGAGGACATAAACAGACTTGATCCGGAAAAACTGCAGAAATGACAACAATAGCACGTTGAAACATATCACTTAGGTACCAGCAACATCAACTATAGTCCTACTAGACTGGTTTTCGAAACAAATAAATAAATAGTTTATATCTCAATTCGAGAATTTAATTCTAATGTTTACTTTGAAAAGAACAGAAGGCATTTTTGTTTCAATGCAGAACGTCCTCTGTCGCTGTTCTATTATTTTCTACTGGGACGTGTGTGACCTCGCCCAGACTGTCATTCATGCAAGAACCGCCACTGTTTCAGACGGAGATTCATGACGTCATTTGCTAAATAAAACTACAGAAAATAAATGGAATCAGTAATCTAAATTTACTTCGAAATGTATACATTCAATTATGCCCATTTTTCACCTGTGTTATGAACTCTGAGCTAAACATACTAAATTACGGAGCCTGCAAAGGGACATAGGGGGATTATTTTTTCTTTTGTGTCCCCACGCAATTCCTTTGTGTTCCCTCGCAAAAGTTGTTAATCACCTTAAGAAAGCTGTGCATGGCGCTACAAGAAGTCTTAATAATTTGTACGTATACCTGTTATTCCCTCGGTTTTGACTTCTAAGGAAACACTTTAGGCCAAAGTACAAATTCTATAATAATAACAGCTGTGACGTTTTAAGACGTAAGAAATTGCGCCGGTATCAACTAAAAAAAAACAATAGACAGTCATAAAACTTGTAGATTCATAAATGCGTTATAGCGAACGCCTGCTGTGCCTGAAAGTCTAAACCCAGGGCGCAAAAAGCTAAAACAAATGACGAAGTTCCACTTCCGCTCTCAGAGTTGGCGCGGAACTTGTGTCCGATCTGGGTAACAGCAGGTCAAAACTAGCTTTACAGAGCTGGAGAAAACTGGAAGTTTATTCACTGGCTGGTGTTAAATTCAGCGACTGGGGCCTAAAAACACCCGAAAGACATTGTTGGTATGTTATTTTTTTCGATAGTGGTTAATAAATTAATTTATTTTGCAGTCATATTTGCTATGTCGTAGGCTAACTTCTCTAACATTACACCAGTAGAATGTGTGGCGAAATGTTACTGTTTTATGACGCTATAGCAGCCTTAACTGTAAAGTAGTTTGCTGTTGATATCTTTGTTAATTAGCTCTGTGGTTTCTGTTTAACTTAAATTTGAGAAATCAAAGCAAAAAAGACCTAAACACAAATCAGAGCAGAAATAATCATATAAAACCATGTCCCTAGTGTGTGTTTATTTTAAATGTAATTTAAGAAAGGGGTGTTTTTACCAATCAATAAACAATAATAGAATATTTTTGATCCAGCTCACTGCTTGCCCTAGAAGGATTTTATGATCCATCTTGCACCTGTCCAGGTAAAGATGCACCGATCAGGCTTTTTTGGGCCGACACCGAGTTTTCCATTAGGTGTGACCTGCTGAGTCCCATTCGACCATTTCAGATTTTTTTTTTTTTTTTACTCTAAGCCCTATATAACATAAGAGACGAAAACTTCTTCCTTTCTACTTCTTTGATAGAAATAATAGCTGTAAATCCATCAGAAAATGAAAGAATAACAAGTATGTTTTATGTACGTTTTACTGATTAGTGCATCGCTCATTCCAGATTATACAGGTCCTTCTCAAAATATTAGCATATTGTGATAAAGTTCATTATTTTCCATAATGTCATGATGAAAATTTAACATTCATATATTTTAGATTTATTGCACACTAACTGAAATATTTCAGGTCTTTTATTGTCTTATACGGATGATTTTGGCATACAGCTCATGAAAACCCAAAATTCCTATCTCACAAAATTAGCATATCATTAAAAGGGTCTCTAAACGAGCTATGAACCTAATCATCTGAATCAACGAGTTAACTCTAAACACCTGCAAAAGATTCCTGAGGCCTTTAAAACTCCCAGCCTGGTTCATCACTCAAAACCCCAATCATGGGTAAGACTGCCGACCTGACTGCTGTCCAGAAGGCCACTATTGACTCCCTCAAGCAAGAGGGTAAGACACAGAAAGAAATTTCTGAACGAATAGGCTGTTCCCAGAGTGCTGTATCAAGGCACCTCAGTGGGAAGTCTGTGGGAAGGAAAAAGTGTGGCAGAAAACGCTGCACAACGAGAAGAGATGACCGGACCCTGAGGAAGATTGTGGAGAAGGGCCAATTTCAGACCTTGGGGGACCTGCGGAAGCAGTAGACTGAGTCTGGAGTAGAAACATCCAGAGCCACCGTGCACAGGCGTGTGCAAGAAATGGGCTACAGGTGCTGCATTCCCCAGGTCAAGCCACTTTTGAACCAGAAACAGCGGCAGAAGCGCCTGACCTGGGCTACAGAGAAGCAGCACTGGACTGTTGCTCAGTGGTCCAAAGTACTTTTTTCGGATGAAAGCAAATTCTGCATGTCATTCGGAAATCAAGGTGCCAGAGTCTGGAGGAAGACTGGGGAGAAGGAAATGCCAAAATGCCAGAAGTCCAGTGTCAAGTACCCACAGTCAGTGATGGTCTGGGGTGCCATGTCAGCTGCTGGTGTTGGTCCACTGTGTTTTATCAAGGGCAGGGTCAATGCAGCTAGCTATCAGGAGATTTTGGAGCACTTCATGCTTCCATCTGCTGAAAAGCTTTATGGAGATGAAGATTTCATTTTTCAGCACGACCTGGCACCTGCTCACAGTGCCAAAACCACTGGTAAATGGTTTACTGACCATGGTATCACTGTGCTCAATTGGCCTGCCAACTCTCCTGACCTGAACCCCATAGAGAATCTGTGGGATATTGTGAAGAGAACGTTGAGAGACTCAAGACCCAACACTCTGGATGAGCTAAAGGCCGCTATCGAAGCATCCTGGGCCTCCATAAGACCTCAGCAGTGCCACAGGCTGATTGCCTCCATGCCACACCGCATTGAAGCAGTCATTTCTCCAAAGGATTCCCGACCAAGTATTGAGTGCATAACTGTACATGATTATTTGAAGGTTGACGTTTTTTGTATTAAAAACACTTTTCTTTTATTGGTCGGATGAAATATGCTAATTTTGTGAGATAGGAATTTTGGGTTTTCATGAGCTGTATGCCACAATCATCCGTATTAAGACAATAAAAGACCTGAAATATTTCTAATGAATCTAAAATATATGAATGTTAAATTTTCATCATGACATTATGGAAAATAATGAACTTTATCACAATATGCTAATATTTTGAGAAGGACCTGTATATTGTACTGACTTGATCCTTTGAATAAATCGCACAGCATGATGTCCTTGTGTTTAAACCGTCATTTAATTCATCAGATAAGGTTGAGCCCCTGATCCTGAAGGTTGGCTGATGGTGTATAAACTCATTCAGGATGAACTGTGAGCTTTTGGCAACATGCAGTGCTCTGGGTTATCTAGAGGGAGACAGTTATCACAAGGAGACTGACTGTTTGGGTAAGTGGTTTTTAAACTACTGCATCTAAGACTCAAACATTTAGTAAAATGGGCATTTTCTTATTTGAATCAGCTTTCCTTAAAAAAATTTTTTTTTCCCTGTGGCAGAGAGCGTAAAAGACCTGATCAGGTATCTACGTCATGAAGATGACACCCGTGATGTTCGACAGCAGCTTGGTGACAGCCAGATTGTCCAAAATGACCTCCTACCAATTATCGTTCAGTACAGACAAGACAAAGCCTTGTTTGATGCCTGCATCAGGTATGACCCTTGGCATGGTAGCATATATTTGTTTACAGAGCAGTGGTTCGCACAGAAAGGTGATAGTAAGAATGTTTTTTCTTTCAGGCTCATGGTTAACCTCACCCAGCCTGCTGTGCTGTGTTTTGGTAAAATCCCAGATGACCCGGTGTTTAGGCATCACTTTATGCAAGTGACATCTCATTTACAGGCCTATAAAGAGGTATTTTTACAACATTGTGGTAGGAACCATAGTCTTCTAATTTATCCACAGTAACTTGAATGCTTAGGCTGTAGACTTGGCTGTAAAATAACACAGATCCATATGTTTGTGTGTTTAATGTTTCAGGCTTTTGCCAGTGAGAAGGTGTTTGGGATTTTAAGTGAGACATTGTACAACCTTCTTCAACTTGTAAGTCAGTTACATTTTTTTGGATAACCATTCACACCAATTAAAATATTGCCATTTTTGTCACGTCACAACCACTATCTATTTGTTTTTACAAGGAAAAATCAGAAAACTGTAACCAGCATTCAGAAGTAATTAGTAAATAATATCAACTTTTGTGTGGTTTTGTTTTGCTATAAATCCAGATGTTTGTGGTTTAACATTTCACAGAGCTCTGTTCAGTTCATAATATGCTAGTGGAACGAATATGACACCTTAATTCTACCAAGACATGGCTGTCAACATAAACCAACAGATTGTACTGGTCCTTCTCAAAATATTAGCATATTGTGATAAAGTTCATTATTTTCCATAATGTCATGATGAAAATTTAACATTCATATATTTTAGATTCATTGCACACTAACTGAAATATTTCAGGTCTTTTATTGTCTTAATACGGATGATTTTGGCATACAGCTCATGAAAACCCAAAATTCCTATCTCACAAAATTAGCATATTTCATCCGACCAATAAAAGAAAAGTGTTTTTAATACAAAAAACGTCAACCTTCAAATAATCATGTACAGTTATGCACTCAATACTTGGTCGGGAATCCTTTTGCAGAAATGACTGCTTCAATGCGGCGTGGCATGGAGGCAATCAGCCTGTGGCACTGCTGAGGTCTTATGGAGGCCCAGGATGCTTCGATAGCGGCCTTTAGCTCATCCAGAGTGTTGGGTCTTGAGTCTCTCAACGTTCTCTTTACAATATCCCACAGATTCTCTATGGGGTTCAGGTCAGGAGAGTTGGCAGGCCAATTGAGCACAGTGATACCATGGTCAGTAAACCATTTACCAGTGGTTTTGGCACTGTGAGCAGGTGCCAGGTCGTGCTGAAAAATGAAATCTTCATCTCCATAAAGCTTTTCAGCAGATGGAAGCATGAAGTGCTCCAAAATCTCCTGATAGCTAGCTGCATTGACCCTGCCCTTGATAAAACACAGTGGACCAACACCAGCAGCTGACACGGCACCCCAGACCATCACTGACTGTGGGTACTTGACACTGGTCTCTGGCATTTTGGCATTTCCTTCTCCCCAGTCTTCCTCCAGACTCTGGCACCTTGATTTCCGAATGACATGCAGAATTTGCTTTCATCCGAAAAAAGTACTTTGGACCACTGAGCAACAGTCCAGTGCTGCTTCTCTGTAGCCCAGGTCAGGCGCTTCTGCCGCTGTTTCTGGTTCAAAAGTGGCTTGACCTGGGGAATGCAGCACCTGTAGCCCATTTCCTGCACACGCCTGTGCACCGTGGCTCTGGATGTTTCTACTCCAGACTCAGTCCACTGCTTCCGCAGGTCCCCCAAGGTCTGGAATCGGCCCTTCTCCACAATCTTCCTCAGGGTCCGGTCACCTCTTCTCGTTGTGCAGCGTTTTCTGCCACACTTTTTCCTTCCCACAGACTTCCCACTGAGGTGCCTTGATACAGCACTTTGGGAACAGCCTATTCGTTCAGAAATTTCTTTCTGTGTCTTACCGTCTTGCTTGAGGGTGTCAATGGTGGCCTTCTGGACAGCAGTCAGGTCAGCAGTCTTACCCATGATTGGGGTTTTGAGTGATGAACCAGGCTGGGAGTTTTAAAGGCCTCAGGAATCTTTTGCAGGTGTTTAGAGTTAACTTGTTGATTCAGATGATTAGGTTCATAGCTCGTTTAGAGACCCTTTTAATGATATGCTAATTTTGTGAGATAGGAATTTTGGGTTTTCATGAGCTGTATGCCAAAATCATCCGTATTAAGACAATAAAAGACCTGAAATATTTCAGTTAGTGTGCAATGAATCTAAAATATATGAATGTTAAATTTTCATCATGACATTATGGAAAATAATGAACTTTATCACAATATGCTAATATTTTGAGAAGGACCTGTACAAGGAACTCTGGAGGAGCTGCACAGATCCACAGCTCTGGGAAAATCTGTGGACAGGGTGGCTTTGTATTATTTTCTCCACAAATCTGGTCTTTAAGGCAAACTGGCAAGAAGAAGGGTGTTGTAAATAGTAGGTCCAGTTCACAGTTTGCCACAGGCTCTATGTATGTGGGGGGTGTGGGGGTATTTCAGACATGTGGAAGAAGGTGATCAGATGAGACCACAACAGAACGTTTTGCCCTACATGCACATTTCTATGTTGAGATGAAACACACCACCCCTACAGTGAAACGTGGTGGCAGCATAATGTTGTTGGGATGCAGCCAGGGAAGCTGCTTAGAGCTGATGAGAAGATGACCGTAGGTAACTACAGTACTAGAAAAGCTGTTAGAAGCTGCAAAAGACTGGGACAGTGGGACAGTGGTTCACTGGCCAGCAGGACAACAACCATAAACACGGAGCCAGAGCTCCTGTGGAATGGTTTAAATCAAATCATATTCATGTGCTAAATGGCCCAATCAAAGCCCAGTCTGTTGAAGGCAGGTGGTTATGTAGTGTTATTAGAGCAATGGGAGCTAAGAACATAGACACAGCACAACAGTGTTTTCTTCTTTCCTCTTAACTGTGCACTACATTGTGTTGGTCTATCACATAGAATCCCATTAAAATACAGTGAAGCATGTGTTTTTAGTGTGACAAAATATAAACATGTTCAAGGGGTATTAAAAACTTTTGCAAGGCATTATAACTCATAGACATTTTTGTTTTTTGAATTTTAAGACTCTTCTCTTTTGTGATGGATTTCACTCCTTTTCCTGTTGCACGGTCATTTATTCAGGACTGGGAGCAGAGACAGGAAGAGGATAACCTACTGATCGAGAGGATTTTGCTGCTGGTCAGAAACATGCTTCATGTACCTGCAAATCCCTGTGAAGAGAAGGTTTGGCCTTTCTCCCAAGTAATTGATCCGTTAACCTTTATCTCAGCTTTTCCATCTCTTCTTCTAACCTGTGGTCCTCTTTCTGGTGGCAGAAGGTGGACGATGATGCCAGCATACATGACAGGGTTTTGTGGGCCATTCACATGAGCGGTTTTGATGACCTGGTCAAGTTTCTCGCATCTGCTCAGAGTGAGCAGCAGTGGAGTATGCACATGTTGGAAATAATCTCCCTCATGTTCAGAGACCAGGTTAGACTTTGAAAGCCTACATTTGCTCTACATTCATAGATCTCTAGGTGATCTGTGCTTAATATGATCTGTTTTAATTTTGCAGACACCTGAAGCGTTGGTGAGCGCCGGTCATGCTCGATCGGCTGTGGAGAAGCAGAGAGACTCTCAGGAACTGGAGGCTCTGAGACAGAAGGAGCATGCAGAGAAACGCTCTCGCACGTTACAGAGAGGAACGAGGTAAAGAAGAGCTGATGCTCCTTAGAAAAGTGGTCTGTAGTGATGCACCAGGTGCTGGGAAATTGGTCAGTTTTCTTCCTCTTCATTAAATGCCTTTAAACTGAAAACTCTTCCTTATTCCATTATGTAAATGTATCAACACACACCTTGTTCTTTGCTGAACTTTGTTTTTAGTTCAGTAAAAATCAGAGAAGGGTCAGAAACATATGCTTTGATGCATGAATGAAGATAATCTTATAACATAAACATAAAAAAATCTATCTTTTTTTTTTTAAAATAAATTTTCCATCTCCATTTAATACTTCGCGTGGTGCTGCACAATATCAGCAAAATATTTACTTCTGATACAGTTGTTGATAATTGCGATAACGATATTGATTACAACTAACCCACATTTTCCGCACACTTGGCTTTCTTTACCTTTTAGACGTGTGGCCCACCACTTTCCCCGAGCTTTAGCATCTCAGCTCCAAAAAGTGCACATCTGGTGTGGGCATTACAGGCAATTAAAGTCCATCCAACTGGCCACATATAACACTAATTAGCAGTGCAGCAATGCCAGATCCCGAAAACGTAATGCCCTGTCAAATATTGCAATCAAGCAGTCCTTTGCGATGCAGTATTGGACACCCTGATACTGCGATTCAGTATTTCGTGTAGCTCTACTTGCAGGGTCACAGTGGTTTGATGAGTATCTGCAACTATCATGGGGGGTACACCCTGGATAGGTTGCCAGTTCATCACAGAGACACACAGTCATTGATGCTCTCACTCACACCAAAAACACCTACAACTTAGAGACTCCAGTTAACCTAACATACATGGTCTTGGAGTGTGGGAGGAAGTCAAGAGTACCCAGAGAAAACACATGCACGCATAGGGAGAACATGCAAACTCCACACAGAAAAGTTCAACCCACATTTAAACTCGTGATCGTGGAAAAAAAAATTAAAACCTTGTTATCTGTTTGCTGAGAGCAACTAATCCAGAATGCCAGTTCTCACTTTCATCACCTGGTGGCGATCCCCCACCCTCTGGAACGAACTATTACAGATTAAGCATTTTTATTCCCATGCTTTTCAGATTTTCTTGGTTTTCTGATTTTCCAGCAGTGGCACATGTTGGATGCTGATCTGCTACATTAATGTGGCATGAAAACAGTACAACCACTGATTGGACATAGAAGATCAACTGGATTTCACAGATGAACTCCCTCAAAGTTCGGGGAGAACAAGAAAAAAATAAGTGTCTACTTTTAAAGTGGAATGTGGCAGAATAATTTTAGAATTTTTTTTCTTTTTGTCTGTCACAATGATTTTGTGTTTGATTAGAGCCAAAATCAGTATAAACATTTTATTATTTGCATTCACATTAGACGGTTTTATAGGTGGCTCTATTTTGTTTTCCTTCCTTGTTTTGGAAACCTCTATGATGCAAGGTGGTGCCGAACTCCGTTAACTCAGTTAATGCAGTAAACACTTTATCCAAAGGCTTCTTCCCTTCACACTCGTGGAGGAAATACTGTATCAAGTGAAGCGGGAAGCTGCAGGAAATGGCCAATATGAGTGGAGTGATGTCCTAGTTGAATATAAAGCTGCATCCCAGAAGCTTAAGGATATTCTCATCTCTGACCCTCTACATATGATCCTAAAGAGGATCTCTTGTGGGATGCCTTAAATGTTAAAAAGCCTGTATTATTAGAGGAGTTCCTATACATACAGTATACTGTGGAGGATTATTTTCACCTGTCTGCAGAAGGGATTAGCTGAACTAGATCCATTAATGGAAAGTGGCCTGAACAGTTTGGGAATGCACCTTAGGTCTGCTCCTATATTTATAAAGCTTTCTTCTCTTTTAAGTCTGCCATGGTTCTTTAAATATACTGTAATACATATTTCCATGAGTTGTGAGTTTTATATTGCTGTTTCTTTCAGACACTCTCACTTCGGGGGATCATTTGTGGTTCAAGGCCTGAGAGCAATCGGGGAGAAGGACGTGATCTATCACCGAAATCTTAACAACGTGAGTGATCAACCATAAAGCTCCTCTCTAATGAGATGAAAATTCAACAGCGGCCCACATCTCTTTGCTTTTGATTTTGTAGTTCAAAAATTACACTCACGATCAGGGAAAAGCAGTGAGACGTGTTCCTAAGAGAAATCGACAGGCCCACGATTTGAAGGAAAAACGACGCTCGGCCTTAAACGTTCGGCTCTTCCTGCGAGAGTTCTGCGTTGACTTCTTGGAGAACTGCTACAATCGACTCATGTACCTCGTTAAGGTCAGTAAGGGGAACACCATGGTTTTTATTTGTAGCATGCAGGTAAACTGAGAACCACCAAGCACTGTTTAAACAGAAAATGTTAATTTCTGTTAATTAACCCCACCTTTAATCCAAAAATACCTGCAAGGTCCTAAAAAGTCCTGAAAAATAATAATATATTAATATTTTCTTTGCGTTCAAAGGTTTTAAATAGGTCCAGTGTACCATACTAGGACCTAAATTTGCTTGTTAATTTTGTACGTTTGTTCATTCGTTCCTTCTGCTACTGTCAAAGACCCTGTTGAAAAGGAGTATATAAATGTATATGAACATTGACCTGTCTCCACAAACCTGTGGAAGAACTCTGCTCCTTACTTTATTTTTAAGAAGCTAAACTCCAAACATTCTTGCTACATTATTCACTACCAGCTCTTTGTCATGGAAAAGTGTATGTTCCTTTGGCTAAAACAAACCAGTTAGCTAAAAACCGGTCAAGTTGTATTTAACTTGCTCAAATTATGAAGTAAGTTTATTTTTGTAATTTGTGTACGTCTTGAATTTAAATCAGAATGGTTGTGGGAACGTCGTAAAACGTCTGACTTAATGAAACTTGTAGAGTTAGAGTTTTACATTCTAAGCATAGCTATCCTGGAAACACCACAGACGATGGTGCAGTTGGGTGAACCATGAAACCTTTCTAGTCTTAACTTAGGAAAACAGCAGAGAAGTGTTGTTCTTCTCTGTCTTATATATTTCTTTACTCACGGTCTATGGTTTTGTCATGGTATGTGTTGTGTGCATAAACACTGGTTTTCTTCAACAGTAGATTATTTTGCTTTTAAATTTAGATTTATTATAAACCATCTTTCAAACAGTAAAATGCTCTTTGAATGAGAGGACTGGATTTAGAATTTTTTGCAACAATTAAATTAGAAATGAAAAGAGATGGTGTATTTCCAGTTGAAGTCCCTCTTTCACTTTTTTTGATGATTCACACTATTATACATATTTTTTGTGTATATTTTCTTCACAGGAAAGTCTAATCCGCGAGCAGACTCAACAACACGACGAGACCTATTACCTCTGGGCGCTCAGCTTCTTCATGGCCTTCAACCGTGGCAATGGTTTCCGTGCTGACTTGGTCTCAGAGACCATGTCTATTCGTACGTTTTACTTTATTGAACGCAACGTTACCAATTACTATGAAATGTTGCTAACAGACCGCAAAGAGGCCACATCCTGGTCCCGCAGGTAAAATCAGCTGGAAGGAGCTCAAAAAGCACTAATGCATGAGTTATGATGAGCTTCTTTTCTCATATGTTCCTTCCCTTTGTTGTTTTTGTAGGATGCATTTAGCACTAAAGGCATATCAGGAACTTCTGCTAACTGTGAACGAGATGGACCGGTCTCCTGATGAAGGCATTCGCCAGAGCTCTAATGTCATTAAAAGTAAGATATTACTCATTCGAGCAAGGAGAACTGGTTTTCAAAAACGCATTTTTTTTTTTTTATCACAAAAGGTAAATTATAGTTAGACGCCATAGACCAAATAAACTTTAGCTGTACACTGCTTTTCTTACAACCTTCTGTAACACAAATTGCTTTACAAAATTTTAAAACAGACCTCCCCACTTCAAAAGCCACAATAATTCAATTACAAGAGGCTAAAATGTTCAAATTTCTGTTTAAATCTGCCATTGTAGATCAGAGAAAATGCTGTAATGTATCAACACGGAAACAGACAAATGTGTAAAAATAAAACAAGGTAATAAAAAAATAGACAAAATTATTTGCTAAATATTTGTAAAACTAGTAAAATAAGTATTTGTAAAACTTGTACATAAAATAAACTGTATTTGAATCAAACAAATGCAGGGAGGGCCATTTATATGGATACACCTTAATAAAATGTGAATGGTTGGTCATATTAACTTCCTGTTTGTGGCACATTAGTATATGTGAGGGGGCAAACTTTCAAAATGGGTGGTGGCCATGGCGGCTATTTTGAAGTCAGCCATTTTGAATCCAACTTTTGTTTTTTCAATAGGAAGAGGGTCATGTGACACATCAAACCTATTGGAAATTTCACAAGAAAAACAATGGTGTGCTTGGTTGTAACATAACCGTATTCTTTCATGAGTTATTTACAAGTTTCTGACCACTTATATAATGTGTTCAATGTGCTGCCCATTGTGTTGGATTGTCAATGCAACCCTCTTCTCCCACTCTTCACACACAGATAGCAACACCGCTGGAGAAATGCTAGCACAGGCTTCCAGTATCCGTAGTCTCAGGTGCTGCACATCTCGTATCTTCACAGCATAGACAATTGCCTTCAGATGACCCCAAAGATAAAAGTCTAAGGGGGTCAGATCGGGAGACCTTGGGGGCCATTCAACTGGCCCACGACGACCAATCCACTTTCCAGGAAACTGTTCATCTAGGAATGCTCGGACCTGACACCCATAATGTGGTGGTGCACCATCTTGCTGGAAAAACTCAGGGAACGTGCCAGCTTCAGTGCATAAAGAGGGAAACACATCATCATGTAGCAATTTTGCATATCCAGTGGCCTTGAGGTTTCCATTGATGAAGAATAGCCCCACTATCTTTGTTAACCTCTGCGACATGTCAATGGCTGTAAACAAAGAGAAACTTGTAAATAACTCATGAAAGAATAAAGTTATGTTAAAACCAAGCACACCATTGTTTTTCTTGTGAAATTCTCAATAGGTTTGATGTGTCACATGACCCTCTTCCTATTGAAAAAACAAAAGTTGGATTCAAAATGGCTGACTTCAAAATGGCCACCACCCATCTTGAAAAGTTTCCCCCCTCACATATACTAATGTGCCACAAACAGGAAGTTAATATGACCAACCATTCCCATTTTATTAAGGTGTATCCATATAAATGGCCCACCCTGTAGATAAACATATAATAAAATAGTAAATCAATACAAACAGGTATATACTGCCCCTTTTCCACTGGCTTGATTTGGCCCGACTCGGGCTCGCTTCACAAGCATCTCCATTACTATTATTTCAGTACTGGTACCTACTTTTTTGTTACCTCCTTCTTAGCAGGGCTAAGCGAGGCCGAGTCGGTACAGTAAGTGACGTGAACAAACAGCTGTTCACTGATTGGCCGTGGGTGCGGCCAGCCGTAAGAGTCGACCAGCGTAAAAAATAACAACCGGCATTTTCAAACATGCATTCAAGCGAGTGAGAGAAACATGTTGGACTCCGCACAGTTATCCGGAAAAGTCACCCCTTGGAGCAACGACGAGGTACAAACTTTTCTGGCGATCATAGGAGACTGCAGTATTCAGCGGCAGTTGAATAAATATATAGACAACAACTGTTAGAAATAAAATGGGACCTAATTCAAATCTTTCCAAGTCTCTTAAAGGGAAAGTGAAATCTTAAAATAATAATAATAAAACAGAAGTTGAAATCCTACCCATCAAATCTGATTGCCAATGCAGTCAGCAGATTTAATCCCCAGGCAATAGACGTGTTACTTCTTGTGTTTGTAACGCGTTTCGGTATTTTCTTCTTTACATTGGCGGTTGGGTGTTTCATTCGTGGTTATGCTGCACGACACATGATGCTTTAAACCCGCGCCTCCAGGAGGTGTTTCCTTCAGTGGAGCAAAAGTGGGTCTATGGAAATGCAACACACAACGTGCAGAGCCGTTCGGAGCTGTTCTGGGCTGGCCAAATTGAGCCAGTGGAAAAGGGCCATATATTAAACTTGATAAAGGGTAAATAAGGCAAAGAAAAACAAATGCAGTAAAAATTATATTTAAATAAAATTTTAACTCGAACTAAAACCTAATTTAAAAATAAAAGTCAATTAACAGGATAATGTGTTATTAACCCATTACTGAATTTATTTACAGTTTAATAAAAAAAAGTATGTATTTTTGATTTCGGTCAGGCAGATGCTAAATTAAGTGAAGATTGTTAATCTGAACAATTTTTTTATGCATGCTATCAAAATTATGTATAATTTGGCTTAACTTTGACCACTAGATGGCAGCAGGGGCCTTAAGATTTGATCTTTGGAATGTGTGAAATATGCATCAACCAGCAATAGTGGGATGTGTACAGACGAAGCAGTTTCAGACTAATTTGCGACAGTGATCTTGAAGAGGATAAAACCTCAGAGAAAAGCTAAATTAATAAATGTTGTCTTCAGTTTACTTTTAACGGGCACGTATCATCTAAAATCCACTTTTTTACCCTTAAATACATATTATGCACTTGGAGTCTGTAGAAGTGCAGAAAAGCTGAATTTAGTCTCTCCAGGCGCTGATATCTTTATATTCTGTTTGGGTCGTATTTTTCAGTCCGTTCAGTTTTCTCTATCATCTGTTACGTTTTTCCAACCGTTACGTCACAGTATTTGCTGTGGAAGAGTTAAATAAGGTCACAGACTTGCGGCTGATCAGTTTCGCCTTTCCGCTATATTTATACCTTGCTGCTATTTCGTAGTCCAAACTAAGTATGCCTACGCTGAAAGAGGATAAGTTCGATTCGGTTGTTTGGTGTATTTACCCACACAGTTCATTACACAATCTCCCAGCATCAGAACCTCTTCAAAGTGTCTGGTTAAATTTTATTTTCTTCAAGGACGAGTTGTTCAGCAACCTCCACCAGTATCAAGAAGGATTTGCTGAAAATCGTCATCTGATTAAGGGGTCAGTTCCTTCTGTCTATGGAAATGATGAACGCAGCAAAGCAGTAAGCTGCAAATATCGCTAAAATGACAACAAACTTTATTTTAGACATGGATTTATTGTGTGTTTATGACATCCTGGCATTGTTTTGATAGCAGTAGGATTGTGCCTGCTGCTTATGTTTATGCTGTGTGCTGCGTTTAGCTCCTTAAGGACATGGCCAAATGGGTTAAAGTGAAACGCTCTTTGACCTGGAGGGGGGCGGGGTGTGAAGTGCCTCAGTAGCATTTAAAGAGACGGTACCAAAACTCTCAGACTCACCTCGGAACAGGGGTAAAAGAGGAGCCTGTGGAGCTACATTAACAAGGAGTTCAGACCAGAGCTTTGCAGTTCCACTTTATCTAGACCACAACTGAATTATTTAAGTGTGAAAAGAAAGAATTTAAAAGCATGATATGTGCCCTTTAAACTTCGCAACAATAAGCCGTGCTGTGTTTTTAATGTTTGCTGATATCTGAAATCTCATCTGTTTACGCCATCACAAAGGTAACATCTTCTACCTGATGGAGTACAGGGAGATTTTCCTGACCTTGCTGAGAAAATATGACGAAACCAAGCAGCCACAGTCCTACCTCAGAGACCTGGTGGAATCAACACATCTCTTCCTACGCATGCTGGAGCGCTTCTGCAAAGGTCGGAAAAACCTAATCGTTCAGGTGAGTGGTATTGCGTTCCTGGTGGGGATCTGGACAGTTTTGTTTCAAAGCATCTTTTAGGTGTTTAATATTTCCCTTTTTCATGTCCTTAGAAGAAGAAAGTGAGGCGGAAGAAGTCTCAAGGTAAAGAGAAGCAGTCTGCTCAAGAATCAAGTCCAGAAGTGCTGGCGGAGACTTGGAAGATTGTTGAGGAAGAGCTGAGGGCAACTGGGTTTCAGGTTAGTGTCAGAACGTTGGTGGTAAACGTTGGTATGTTCTGTTTATGAGGTCTTCAGTGTTGGGCAAGCTAGTCTGACAAAATGAACTGATGCTAAATTTGATTTATTTAGACTACCATCCTTTTGTCCTCTGTTTGCAGCTGTCAGCATCGTTGACTGAAAGCATTGTGCCTTTTGATGCCGCATCAGAAACGCCTCCTGAGGAACAGCGAACTGAGGCCATGATACGAGTGCAGGATGCTCTGCTGGCTCGACTGGGACCTGAAGCTCTGGCGCTGCTGCGGGCCGCCAGGTCAGGACATAATCACTGTTTCTTTTGCCGTTCTCCATTTTATAATGAACTAATCTACAATTTATTCTTTGAATCAGAGTGTAACCTGCTTTTAATTTTAAAGTTATATTAAGACAGGTGGCAAGTTGTGATATTTAAGAAGCTAAATCCAAATAAGTTAAATATCCTGTTATCGAAATATTGTTTCAGTTTTCTTTTCAACTAGTAAAACATCCAGTTAGGTAAACAGGTATTTTTCCGTTACGTTCAGGGAAGTATGGCCAGATGGTGATGTGTTTGGTTCATCTGATGTTGAACCTGAAGAAGAGCTGGATCTTCTCAAGCAGATCTTCCATGCCAACCTGCCAAGTAAGCTTTCTAAAGCATCTATAACCCCCTGTTTCAATGCCACTCTTCTGTATTTTAACTTAACAATTATTATTTTTATACATAAGGGCCATCTCCTGAAACTGTGACTGAAGACGATGATGATGGAGCAGAGTTAGATGAGGAAGAGTTGGAATTGGTCCAGCTTTCTGAAAAAGAGTTCAACTTTCTAGACTTTATCAAGAGGTGGGAATATGATCGTAGTTTCTCTTTTACATTAACATTAATGCTACCTTCACATTGGATTAAGATCACTTCACAACATTTAAAAGCAGCCAGGATGTGGATGATCTCCGCAGGGTCTTATAGGCTCATAAAAATACTGCTGTCGCTTCCTCTTCCATTGCAAGGAGGTGCAGAGACCTGGTATGTTTACAGGGAAGTTCTGTAGTTTGTGCAGAAACATTTTTAGTGAAGATGTGAAATCCTTGAGACAATACAGTGTGGTAGAATTGTCTAACAAATAGTAGAAAAAGACAAAAAAGCAGCAAAAACTTGTGAGCACCAAGGAATGTTGTAATGCCTCACTGGAATAAGAGAGTCCAGATTTGTCATGATTCTGCACGGTTCAAACTGTCATCGAGGTCCTAAAGACTGTGGGTGGCCTTAATGCTAGGCTAAACGAGGTCTAGGACAACTGTGTGTATATTCAATCCACGGAAATATTTTTATATTTGTTTAGAAAGACCTGAGATCTTCTTAAGGGAGATTTTGATTATTCTGTTACAGGTTTGCCAACCCCAGCATTGTGCGTCCGTATCTTCTCCTTTTGAAATCCTACACGAAAAACACGCCTCACACAAACCACTGCATAGTTCGGATGCTGCACCGCCTGGCTGTTGACCTCAAAATGGATGCTTTGCTTTTCCAGATGTCAGTCTTTCACCTTTTCAACAAAATCCTGAATGATCCCGCTGCAGCTGCTTACAAGGTACAGCGGTACACGATGAAATTATTTCCCAGTGCTGTCGAGTACTTTGCTGATGTACAGGGTTAACTAGTAATTAAATTTCATTATTTTTATGGTCTGGATAAGCATGGAAAATGAAAATGGGTGAGAAAAAAAATAGGATTTTCAGACTTTACAGGTCCTTCTCAAAATATTAGCATATTGTGATAAAGTTCATTATTTTCCATAATGTAATGATGAAAATTTAACATTCATATATTTTAGATTCATTGCACACTAACTGAAATATTTCAGGTCTTTTATTGTCTTAATACGAATGATTTTGGCATACAGCTCATGAAAACCCAAAATTCCTATCTCACAAAATTAGCATATTTCATCCGACCAATAAAAGAAAAGTGTTTTTAATACAAAAAACGTCAACCTTCAAATAATCATGTACAGTTATGCACTCAATACTTGGTCGGGAATCCTTTTGCAGAAATGACTGCTTCAATGCGGCGTGGCATGGAGGCAATCAGCCTGTGGCACTGCTGAGGTCTTATGGAGGCCCAGGATGCTTCGATAGCGGCCTTTAGTTCATCCAGAGTGTTGGGTCTTGAGTCTCTCAACGTTCTCTTCACAATATCCCACAGATTCTCTATGGGGTTCAGGTCAGGAGAGTTGACAGGTCAATTGAGCACAGTGATATCATGGTCAGTAAACCATTTACCAGTGGTTTTGGCACTGTGAGCAGGTGCCAGGTCGTGCTGAAAAATGAAATCTTCATCTCCATAAAACTTTTCAGCAGATGGAAGCATGAAGTGCTCCAAAATCTCCTGATAGCTAGCTGCATTGACCCTGCCCTTGATAAAACACAGTGGACCAACACCAGCAGCTGACACGGCACCCCAGACCATCACTGACTGTGGGTACTTGACACTGGACTTCTGGCATTTTGGCATTTCCTTCTCCCCAGTCTTCCTCCAGACTCTGGCACCTTGATTTCCGAATGACATGCAGAATTTGCTTTCATCCGAAAAAAGTACTTTGGACCACTGAGCAACAGTCCAGTGCTGCTTCTCTGTAGCCCAGGTCAGGCGCTTCTGCCGCTGTTTCTGGTTCAAAAGTGGCTTGACCTGGGGAATGCGGCACCTGTAGCCCATTTCCTGCACACGCCTGTGCACGGTGGCTGTGGATGTTTCTACTCCAGACTCAGTCCACTGCTTCCGCAGGTCCCCCAAGGTCTGGAATCGGCCCTTCTCCACAATCTTCCTCAGGGTCCGGTCACCTCTTCTCGTTGTGCAGCGTTTTCTGCCACACTTTTTCCTTCCCACAGACTTCCCACTGAGGTGCCTTGATACAGCACTCTGGGAACAGCCTATTCGTTCAGAAATTTCTTTCTGCGTCTTACCCTCTTGCTTGAGGGTGTCAATAGTGGCCTTCTGGACAGCAGTCAGGTCGGCAGTCTTACCCATGATTGGGGTTTTGAGTGATGAACCAGGCTGGGAGTTTTAAAGGCCTCAGGAATCTTTTGCAGGTGTTTAGAGTTAACTCGTTGATTCAGATGATTAGGTTCATAGCTCGTTTAGAGACCCTTTTAATGATATGCTAATTTTGTGAGATAGGAATTTTGGGTTTTCATGAGCTGTATGCCAAAATCATCCGTATTAAGACAATAAAAGACCTGAAATATTTCAGTTAGTGTGCAATGAATCTAAAATATATGAATGTTAAATTTCCATCATGACATTATGGAAAATAATGAACTTTATCACAATATGCTAATATTTTTAGAAGGACCTGTATATCATATCCCATTGTCTAGTTCTGTTCTTTCTTTGTGTCCTTTCTGTCTTCCTTCCTTACTTCCTTCTACATATATTTCCTTCCTTCCCTCTTTCCTAGCTTTCTTTGTTCCATCCTCCCTATGCCCTCTTCTTTTCTTCATCCCTCATGTAACTCCTTACTTCCTTTTCTTTCCTTCGTTGTGCTTTTCATTTGTTTTTCCTTCTTTTCTTTCCTTGTATTCATTTCCTTTTCATCTTTCTTCTTGTTGTCCTTCATTCTTACCATCCTTGTTCTTTCTTTGTTCTATCCATCCATCCATCCATGTTCAGTATTTAAAGCCAGCCAACTGCAGAAATATCCATAAATTCATAATGAACTTTAGCATTTAATATTATAGAACTGAGCGTAAAGCACTGAGAACTCTGGGTAGTTGAGTCTGGAGCAAATGTGTAGGAATCCTAGATGGAAATCCAACTGTAGATCACATACAGGTTGCTTAATCTTTTTTTCTTTCCCTTCACAGGAACTAGTGACCTTTGCCAAGTATGTGCTGAGCCGCTTCTTTGGAGTGGCAGCTCAGAACAACAAGGCATATGTTGAACTGCTCTTCTGGAAAAATGTGGGTGCTGTGCGTGAGATGACTGAAGGCTACACCAAAGATGGGTGTGTGCTCTGCTTTATTTGTGTTTATCAAGTGTGCACCTGAGCTGACGCAGGTTACACATTAAAGATGCAAATGTAAATCCCCAATCTAAAGTGATATCTGTCTTTGTAATGAAATATTTCAGAGAGGGAAAGAAGCCATCATGGACTGAAGAGGAGGAAGAGGAGCTGCGTAGGCTCTACATGGAGCACCTTGACTCTGAAGGTTTAATTTCTTCACGTTTTTAGTTCAGACGTTTTGCTGTCTTACAAGTGACCAGACCAAGCTGAACTCAGAACTCTGCCACTGACTGTTTTATCCTGTTTTTGTGCATAGTGCCAGATATAGTGGAGACCGTCATTCAGTTACTAAGCAACAGCAGCCGCACGCGCCGGCAGGTGGTGACACAGCTGGTGCACATGGGTCTCGTGGACAATGCTAAAGAGCTGAAGAAACCAAAGTATGCAATCTGCTTTATGTCAATCGAGAAATATGTTCGCAGCTTGTGTTTATATTGTAGAAGAAAACTAAAGGCTTTTTCTATTGTTTTGTTGAAAGGAAGGGTACTCAGATCGTTTTGTGGACCGAGGAGCAGGAGCTAGAGCTGGAGATGCTCTTTGAGGAGTACAAAGACTCTGATGGTGTTTGGAGGCTTTATTGTCATCATCGCATACAATTATTTGACACTGCCTGTGTTTTCTGTAGCAGCTTTTATCAGGGACACTGCTTTGAAAGGTGATTTTAAAGTGGTTGTGTTGACACAGATGTGCTGGGTAACATCATGAAGAAGCTCACAGCTAAGCGGTCTAGAGCACGTATTGTGGACAAGCTGCTGAGCATGGGCTTGGTGTCCGAGAGGCGCGAACTTTACAAGAAAAGAAGCCGCGGCGCTCACAAACAGAGCCCCAGAAAGGGCATGGTAGGTTTCCTTAAGTGTACTTATTGTAGGTGTGCATCGCTGGTCTGGTAAACCAGGTAGTTCATGCTACTAACATCACTCTTCAGTGTGAAAGTTGTTACTGAGGGAAGAAGACTCAGTTAGCTATTTTCAACAAATATTTTGTGTTTTATACCCTTATCAAAAGAAACTCAATGGGAAGCACAAAAGGGGTGACATGAAAATGGATGTGGGTTATTTCTGCAAATATATTAAAAATAAAGAAGTTAGAAATCAAGTGTTCGTCAGTATTCACTACATTTGCTCAATACTTTGATGATGTAGCTTTGGCAACAATTACCACCTCAAGCTACGAGCTTGGCATGCTTATCCTTGGCCAGTTTGGTCCATTCCTCTTCTCCGAACTTTGTGTGTGTGTGTGTTTGTGTGTGTGTGTGTGTTGCCTAAGGAATATAGACCCTTCATCTCTGAGTTTGGCAAAAGGCTGCCAACATTTCCAATTCCAGCATATTCAACCTTTCTGTTATCTGGCAAACTTCCGCTCTCTCTGAGCCCTTTTAAAATGTTTCTTATATTTCTGTGCTTCCTGTGACTTTATTTTAAACATGTTAGTGTTTCTGATTGATGTTACCAGCATAACTTGGTTGCACTTAGTGTGGTGCGTTCACTGACTGATAAAAATCAAACCAGATTTTTAAGTTTGCCAAGTCCAAGGACAAGCCAATTTCTTGGCCATATGATGCACATTTTTAGAAAAACACATGGTTTCTAGGTGTACAGAAATGGAAACCAAACTGTTACTTGTCTGATGGAGATATAACGGTTTTAAATTTGTTTTTATTTGTAGAGATGAACTCTCTCCCATAACCTGGAGGAAATTACTGTATTTGTAGCTTTTAAGTGATGCAGAGAGACAAACTCTTGGCTTTTTTTGTTGTTTTTGTAAAGAAGGGGAGATTTTTGCATAAACCAGAAAGTGAAACATATTTTTATTGATTTTTGAGTTCTTAAACAGAAATGGGAATCAGCTGTGACCTGCCCATACTGGTCTCTCTGTAGGCTTTAAGTAGAATAATGTAATTTAATGATAAATGTGTCACTTCACTTACAGACTGAGGAAGAGTTCTTGGCTGAACTAACACAAGGTCCACCAGATGATTCTTTAGATCAAGGCGATGAAGATGAAAGGGATGAGGAGTCTGAGGATAGTGAGGAAGATGGAAATAAAAGAGAAATACCACAACCTGTTAGGAAGAGGACTCAAGACTTTAACCTGACAGCAGAGCACAGAGCAGACATCAGCAACTTGGTAAATGCTCTGCAACAAGAAGGTAAGATTAAAGCCCAGACTACCCAGTCTGCTTTCTTGAACTAAGTGAAGACTAACATAGTAATGTTGTAAAGTACATAAATTTGTTCTTATTTTTAAGGTTATTCACATGTTTTCTTTCATTTAGTTGTAGCCTTAATTGTCATGTTTTGTATTTTAAAAGGCTTGTCTGGACCGTTGCTGTGGCTGCAGATTTGTTTAAACCAAACAGCAATCCATCGAGAGGAAGATGGTGAGTATGACTGCTTATTCTGGGGGGCATTGTCCTCACTAAAGTTTGTAGCCGACATGAAAAAACATTCATTTAATAAACGCTGAAATTTTGCCTCATTTTTTTCCCCCCCAGATCTGTTCCAGCCTGTTCCACTTGTCCCTTTTGCGGAGGCAAATGAAGACGCCATGGATAACAAGAACTTCCTGAAGCTGTTGCGCAAACTGGGAATCAGACCACCTGAAAATGAACAAGTGTGTCTTTGTGTTTATACGTAGAGGATGGGTAATATTTCATTACCATGTTAGAAACTTTAGCTTGATGTTTTTACCAGTAAACCAGGCAGTGCTGTTTCTAAGACTGGATGGTCATTATTTTAATAATTTATTTATTATTGTATTTTTAATGACGGAAAATTGTATTAATGTATTTACAGGTCCTTCTCAAAATATTAGCATATTGTGATAAAGTTCATTATTTTCCATAATGTCATGATAAAAATTTTACATTCATATATTTTAGATTCATTGCACACTAACTGAAATATTTTAGGTCTTTTATTGTCTTAATACGGATGATTTTGGCATACAGCTCATGAAAACCCAAAATTCCTATCTCACAAAATTAGCATATCATTAAAAGGGTCTCTAAACGAGCTATGAACCTAATCATCTGAATCAACGAGTTAACTCTAAACACCTGCAAAAGATTCCTGAGGCCTTTAAAACTCCCAGCCTGGTTCATCACTCAAAACCCCAATCATGGGTAAGACTGCCGACCTGACTGCTGTCCAGAAGGCCACTATTGACACCCTCAAGCAAGAGGGTAAGACACAGAAAGAAATTTCTGAATGAATAGGCTGTTCCCAGAGTGCTGTATCAAGGCACCTCAGTGGGAAGTCTGTGGGAAGGAAAAAGTGTGGCAGAAAACGCTGCACAACGAGAAGAGGTGACCGGACCCTGAGGAAGATTGTGGAGAAGGGCCGATTCCAGACCTTGGGGGACCTGCGGAAGCAGTGGACTGAGTCTGGAGTAGAAACATCCAGAGCCACCGTGCACAGGAGTGTGCAGGAAATGGGCTACAGGTGCCGCATTCCCCAGGTCAAGCCACTTTTGAACCAGAAACAGCGGCAGAAGCGCCTGACCTGGGCTACAGAGAAGCAGCACTGGACTGTTGCTCAGTGGTCCAAAGTACTTTTTTCGGATGAAAGCAAATTCTGCATGTCATTCGGAAATCAAGGTGCCAGAGTCTGGAGGAAGACTGGGGAGAAGGAAATGCCAAAATGCCAGAAGTCCAGTGTCAAGTACCCACAGTCAGTGATGGTCTGGGGTGCCGTGTCAGCTGCTGGTGTTGGTCCACTGTGTTTTATCAAGGGCAGGGTCAATGCAGCTAGCTATCAGGAGATTTTGGAGCACTTCATGCTTCCATCTGCTGAAAAGCTTTATGGAGATGAAGATTTCATTTTTCAGCACGACCTGGTACCTGCTCACAGTGCCAAAACCACTGGTAAATGGTTTACTGACCATGGTATCACTGTGCTCAATTGGCCTGCCAACTCTCCTGACCTGAACCCCATAGAGAATCTGTGGGATATTGTGAAGAGAACGTTGAGAGACTCAAGACCCAACACTCTGGATGAGCTAAAGGCCGCTATCGAAGCATCCTGGGCCTCCATAAGACCTCAGCAGTGCCACAGGCTGATTGCCTCCATGACACGCCGCATTGAAGCAGTCATTTCTGTAAAAGGATTCCCGACCAAGTATTGAGTGCATAACTGTACATGATTATTTGAAGGTTGACGTTTTTTGTATTAAAAACACTTTTCTTTTATTGGTCGGATGAAATATGCTAATTTTGTGAGATAGAAATTTTGGGTTTTCATGAGCTGTATGCCAAAATCATCCGTATTAAGACAATAAAAGACCTGAAATATTTTAGTTAGTGTGCAATGAATCTAAAATATATGAATGTTAAATTTTCATCATGACATTATGGAAAATAATGAACTTTATCACAATATGCTAATATTTTGAGAAGGACCTGTATTTGTCTCTCTCCCATTACTTAATTGCCCCCCACCCTGACCCGTACAGAAAATGTATTGATGGATTTACTTTACTTATTTTACTTTATTTGATAAATAACTAAATAAATTATAATAAAGTAATAATTAAATACATTAAATAATTGAATATTTAGTCATTCAATAAAGATATTAATTTGACATTAGTTTGCATTTATAAATGTTTTGTTTATTTAATATATGAATAAATGTTGGCTGTTCATAATTAAATGAGTTATTTGAATGTTTTAGTCATTAAAAATCACTTATTTTATGAATAGCATATTTCTATTTAATTATTAAATAAATAAAATGATTTCTTATATATATAAAAAATCTGTTTCTTTCAACATTTGATAAACTTAAAGTGTTTGTATCATTTCTTAAAATCAGGAAACCTTCTGGAGGATTCCAGAAAACATCAGTTCATCTCAGCTTCAGAGTGCGGCTGCAGCATTAACTCCTGGAGAAGATGGGCCTGAAAACTATGAGGAGCAGCAAGGGCCCAGCAACTCAACAGAAGAGCCACGGGAGCAGGCAGAGGAGGAGGAAGAGCACGATGAAGAGGTCTTGAGTGAACAGAGGGCTCAGGCTCTGAGAGCTCTGCTACTTGCACGCAATAGAAAGTGCCACACTGCAGTGGATGCAGGTACCGATGGAGGTTTCATCCTTTGCTTAGCTTAATTACAGCTTTCTAACATGGGTCAGCATGGTGCACAGAAATCCTCCACAGCTGCTTTTTTTTTTTTTTGTCTTGTCTAACTTCAGAAACGTCAATACAAAACTATAATGTTGAATATAATTAAACAAATCGCCTCTGTTCCTCTGGAGATTTTACATATTAAAATAAAGGTAAATCTTTGCTCCTGAGAAGCAGTGATGCTGATTAAATCATCTTTAATGGCTCTATAAAAAACTGCAGATGCACCAACGTCCCTCTAGTGTCTTTAAAGTAAAAGCATGACTTTGGAGGTATTTATTATAGAAATCAGAAAAGTATTCCTAATTTCTGAATACAATAGGACATCTTTCTCCTTTTATATATTAAGGTGATTGGTTGCCCTTTCTGGTTGATGGTGTTTTGGTCACCTTTTATGGTCTAGATAACTGAACTCCAAAGAGAAGCTTAAAGCTATATAAATAATAGAAACTGATAAAACCTTTTACATGGTAGAGTTGGCTATTTTAGTGATTTTAATTTAGGGTTTTTTGTGTTTTAGACCCGATGTCAGGTGCCACTCCTGGTGATAAAACAAACGGTGTAATTGAAAGGTAGGTTATCACCCCATGATGGTATGTTTTAGTAAATAAAAAGAAAAACCTGTGATTACTCTGAATGTTCTTCATATTTCACATATTTGTTCTGATCCAACAGGCCCCAGGAGAAGATATCAACTAAAAGAAGCAGAAGCAGGGTGTTGGATGATGATAATGATGAAGAGGAGAAAGGTATTGGCTTCTTGTAATTTTCAACATGTTAACAATCAATATTTAAAATTCCAATTAATTATGGATTATTTCGAAGCTTTCTGAGTATACTGGAATAGGGAGTTGTTTTAACCAGAACTATGGTTCTATGGGGGCATTTTTATGTGACCTGCAGAGCTACAGTTCTAGTTGATTAAAGTTCTACAACAGGAAATCATCTCAGAAACGTTTTGCTAATTCAATTCTGTCAAGACAGTTAGAAAAATGAATGTTGCTTACTCATAGCAAGTTTTACGCTTGTGATCAGACCAATAAGAAAAATCCGTATTGTTTTAATTTGTCAGAACTGCAACATTTGAGTAAAATAGACATTTCCTTTTTTTCTTATCAGAGAACGATTCCACCATTACCATGGATGTTGACACGAGTAAAGATGCAGATTCCGACACGGAAGATTTTTCCGCTCGCGTGAAGCAGAGGAGGAAAATGGTCCTGATTGATGATGAAGAAGACGAAGATTAGTAAAAGTCTTAAATGGACTACTTACAAGAAGGCCCCTGGGGTTACTTTAGAGGGGGATTTAGTCCTCTGGAGGTCCAAACAGCAGACTGGATTATTGGAATGCCAAACAAATCAAAAACACATTTATAATGTAAATATATATAAATCCTGTGAAGCAATATGTTCATGTTAAACCTTTAGTAGATTATTTGTTTCTGTATTTGGCTTTTTATTGTTAGGTTTCCCATGCTCCAGCATTGTACGTTCTTAGTTAGGTATTGTTTGTATAAGAAACATTTCTCACCAGGTTTTTTCATAAGTAAAATGGCTTGTTCTCAGATGTACAATTTTATGTGTCAGTAAAACTGTTAAATAAAACTTCTGTCAAAATAAAAAGGTGATAAAGCTGTTTGACTTTTCACAGTGCAATTCAGAATTGTGACACTAGGGGGCAGATATGTTTCCCCTGCTGGTAATGTTTTTTTTTAGCCTAAGTATGTACAGCATAAATTAATGATAAAGTGTAGCTTTGATTTGTTTAGAGTTTTTGAAGAGTTTCGTTATTTTGTAGAAAAAGGAAAAGTTTAAAAAAAAGCAAAGCAGAAACCAAATAAGTTGAAAGTTTATTTTTTTCTGCAACTTCTTGATTTTTCTTCTACTATTGCAGTGTGTATCACATGTCTGCAGTCACTACATATCATGTTGTCAGTCTTCCTTCTGGGTTGGAGGTGGTGTGTTGTCCTCACATCTGGATGGCATTAGCAACTTCCTGTCACAGCATCTGCTCTGCCCCCAACTTACAGATTCAAAGGAGACCTGGCAAATGCTGTCATTAGACGAGCAAAGCAATTCGTGGGCCTAGATCATAAGTTTACACAGCTGATGGGATATCACTTGTTCTGAATAGGGAAGCTTTCCGAGTTGAACTAAATGATAAACAAGGTGACTCACTCTTTGTGAGCAGAAAGGCTGTCAGCTGGGTTGTTCACGTGTGAGAAACAAACGGCTTATAAAAGTAATTAAGTCCAACTTTTAGTGAACAAAGACTGAAATGCAATTTTCATTTTAGCAAATTTTTCATTCTGACATAAATTTTTAAGTAAGTAACTTAAAGGTCCATTCATCTCTCCATCATTCTGACCAGTTTCCCTGTAGAAGACAAACCCACAACATATAGTTGAATTTTGATTTCATCCAACCAGTGCATCTTCTTCCACATGTTTTTTCTTGCTTGGCTCTTTGGTTTTCATGATGCTGCCTATTTACTAATGTTACTGAGGCCTTCATAGAACAGCTGGATTTATACTGAGATGAAGTTACACACATGTGGACTGTATTTAATTAGGTGAGTTCTGAAGGCAAATTGTTGCACTGGATTTTATTTGGGGGTTAAAAGACAAAAGGTGGATGAAAACATGCATACCAAACTTACTTGGAAAACAGTTGTATCGTTACAAAATGAAAATATTCCAGGGCTTTAAAGAGGGTATTACATCATCATTAAATTTTTTGTGGTTTTTATGTTTGGGCTTATTAAATGTTGTGTAAAATAACACGGAAGATCACTTGTGTTAAGTCCAACCCGAGGTAAAATTAAGTAGGCTGCTAAAGGCACCTCTAGTCATTCAGCAGATTCCCTTGGGTTAATTCTCAGGGAAATGTGCCAGGCTTTCAGTTAAGAGTTGGAAAATGTATTACTGACTAATTTCCCTTCCCTAGAAATAGAATGGCTATTTCCCATTACACTCTTGGATTTGAAAAGCGTTTCATGTTGCAACACACCTTAAAGTCACACTAATGCTTTCCAGCTGTCTGGTTTCTGACAGTTACAGCAGTCTAATATTGTACTAAATTATAATATGGCTTTTTAGTATGAGGACTTTATACTTCATTTAAAAATGGAGATTAAAAAATAGGCCAAGAGATTACATCATTTTTTAAAATACTGTAATAGACTTTTAAACATAGATCAAAATGCTCCACTTAATGACATCTGCATATGCACTGTACCTCATAATTTACCACTAAATAGTAAATAAACTAGTTAATAACTAACCTGTAAATACTAACCTGTAAATACTTTATAAACTCTTAACTGGCCGTTATGGTGCATTGTTCAAATGGTGAAGAAGGACTAAAGCACGATCATTACCTTGTCCAATAGTGATTCTGCATGAACATCTGAAAAGGCTTTTACGCTCCCTTGAAACTGTTTTTATCACTGATTCATTTGGTTTTAAGGCCCTAAATAGTAACAGCATTGTCAATTATTTATGTATTTTAAAAAGATACCATAAAACACATATTATTGTGCAACAAACATTGAGTAATAATATCAGGTAACCACATATTTAACATTTAAAAGGTCACATGATGTGATTTTAACATCATGCATATGCTTAGCTAAGAAGCCATGCTGTTAGGTTTTCATTCATCAGGCACTTTTATAATGCTGTTTGTGTACTCAAACAACCACCTCCTGTGAGTCTGGCAGACACTGTTAAGGAAAGGTCCTTCTACAGCCAATCCTAACAGCTGCAGTTCATTCCTGAACATACCACTGCAATCCACGGGGTCCTATCTGCATCTTTTTATTCTCTGTCAAAATCCACCCTTTTAATAAAAAAGTCTGAAACCAATAAATTAGTATGAAATAAACTTTGAATTCCAAAATCTGGATTATTGCCAGCTTGTTGAGACATGGAGCTTGTTGAGACTGACTGACGTGCTTTGTATTAATGAGGCCCTTATTAAAAAGTGCTGAATGCCAAGTTCTCTGTTACATAATGAACAAAATAAACACATGGCTTTGCCCCAAAATGTAGACACATAACCCATTTTATGGACATTTAAATCCTAATGTTTTCATGTTTTTAAACTTTTGCTCAGATCATAAAATCACTGATTAAATTAATGTTTGTTCAGATGCTTTGAAAAGCTTTTACATTGGGTCCTTGTAAGCAGTTTATTAAATAAACTAATTAGCTTCAAGGACCCAGATAAGACCCTGATTACCCAAATTGCGTTTAGGACCTTTTAAGAGTCTTTATTGTAAAATTAATGCATTTTATAAAAGCAGACAGAGAGGTTCTAACTATTAGAAAGTATAATTGACAATACATTTCTCCAGCATTATCCTCTGTATTTAAATTCATCTAGTGTACCACACACCAGTTATCACACAAGTCAGACTTGCAAATGTTTGAGTAACACATCAGTGTCACTCATACAAAATGAGCATTTTTTCTGATAGGACAGGTTTCATCCTCTGTTTAGTCTGTATTGACAAGATTATCTATCTAAAAAGAAAATAAATGTAGTAATTTTTTTTTCTTATAAAATTGTTCAATTCATCATCTGCAATTGAACAGATTATGGCACAACTACAAATCTACCAACATGGTCCACATATGCTAACAGGCCAGGTAAGAAGAGCACTAATTAAAGAAGTAGCCAAAAGGCCCAAGGTACCAATGGGGGAGCTGCGGAGATCCATAGCTAAGGTGGGAGAATTGGTAACAGGAAAACTATAGGTTGTGCACTCATAAGCCATAAGATATCCAATTTCAGATTTGACACAAACCATGTAGTGAACACACAGCAAACATGCGGTCGAAGGTGCAGAGGTCAGATAAGAACAAACCCGAACATTTTGGCCTACATTCAAAATGCTATATGTGGAGGAATACGAATGCTGTATACTATGGAGCTAAATTGGGGCCATAAGGTTGGTTCAAATGAAAAAAATTTGAACCTGAAAAATAAAAGTTTGTTCAAAAAAAAAAAATTTGAACCTGAAAAATAATTTTGAACATCTCCCCAAAAATGTGAAATCTGGAAAAAAAGTTTTGCAACTGAAAAAAAACTGATGTGAAACTGGAAAAAATAAGTTCAAAACTACTTTTCAGATTCAAGTTTTTTTTTTTTGAACTTGCAGATTTTTTTTTTCGGCTTCAAACTTCTGGCCCTGTTTTGGCGTGGGGGGCGGGGCCTCAGATCACGGGGTTGCGGAATCATGACTGACAGCTCAACACAGCAGCTGAACAACCTATTCCCAGCGGTTGCATTCAGGGACCGTGGGAACTGGGATTATCTGTAATACATCATCAATATTCTATATATATTTGATTGGTTTTGAATGATAACAAGCTTCATCGATAGAAGCAGTTTACGTGAATACACGACGCGCATCTCAGTGGAGAAAATATGATCTTGACAGATTTGCACAGCATTTTAAGTCCGTGTTGGAGATTTCCCATGCTCTCAACATAAAGCAAAAGAACCGCCAGACTAAGGACTAAGCGGCGGTATGAAACCAGATGCAAAGCGAGCCGGTATTTTCACAGCCAGGAGCAAACTGGCATATATATATATATATATATGTGTGTGTGTGTGTGTGTGTGTGTGTGTGTGTGTGTGTGTGTGTAGGGACAAGGGTTAGTTTTTAATGAGCCGGTGGTTCACTTCAGCCCGTGAACCACCGGCCCACCGCCCTGCACAGACGCAGGGCGAGCGCGACATCAAGTACGGAAGAGTCGACAGTTTCTGGGGCGTTGATATTTTTCTGGACCATTGTGCCCTAAACTATGCCATATCAACCTGTTAAGGATAACCTTTATTTATATGACTCATAGATGTTTTTCCCACTTATACCATAATGATATTAAGCATAAATTCTAATGTTTCCTGTTTGTTAGAATAGGATAAGAATGCTCATCGAGACACATTACAAAGATAAATGGCCCAAGGTTTGTCATGAATGACCTGTGGATGGGGCACTGGGTTTGATGGTGGAGCAGGCTGTAACTGGTTTGATTAGAATGCAGCACACTTAGATTAAGGATGGACACCAGCTACTAACAGATAGACACCACAATGGTGACACAAAGTCTACTGATAATCACTGAGGGAGGAAACATCCATTGCCTCGGAGTGCCAGATATAAGACTACAGGTGACCTTCTATCGAGGCTCTTCGACATCCTTTTACAAACTGCGACAGTCCGAGACAGGAGCCTCGGCGCTGATCTCTGTAATCATTCCTCTGCCTAATTTAGATTAAAGGAGCTAAAAGTTAGAAACTGTTTAAGAGTCGTTCCTTTAAGAGTCAGTGTTAGATAGAGTCTGATCGCTTCTGGGGACCAAGGACCGGAGAAACTTCAAGAGGTCTGAACGCCAACAGGGTGCGGTAGCTCGGACAAACCTCTCCTCTGCTCCAGTCAGGCAGGTCAGCTCTGCTGCACACTGGCAACAGCTGATCTGTAACACATAACATGCGCTGCAGGGCGGCCAGCTGAGCTGACAATGAAGAGTGGAGATCAGAAAAAAAGCCCAGGCTTAATTATGCAGGGATATTCGGAAAATACCGGCTCGTTTTCTGGTTTCATCCAGCCGCTTAGTCTGGCGGTTCTTTTGCTTTATGTTGAGAGCATGGGAAATCTCCAACACAGACTTACATTTGTCAAGATCATATTTTCTCCTCTGAGATGCGCGTCGTGTATTCACGTAAGCTGCTTCTATCGGTGAAGCATGTTATCATTCAAAACCAATCATATATATATAGAATATTGATGATGTATTACAGATAATCCCAGTTCCCACGGTCCCTGAATGCAACAGCTGGGAATATGTTGTTCAGCTGCTGTGTTGTATGGAAGCAAATCGTTACCATATTTCAAATGAAAAAGCATTTTCAGAAATGCTTTTTCATTTTAAGAATGTGGCTGCATTGTTTGACTCATAAATTAAATTAGTTATCAATAATCCTATTTGCATTTTAATTTTCTTCTTCAAGACTGCTCATTCTTTCACTTAATTAAAATGAAAAAGACATTTGAGATTTATTTTTCAAAATATGCCCCCAGCAAATAGATACCAAAATTCAATTTGAAATGTAAAATTTGAAAATGAAAAAGCATTTCCAGAAATGCTTTTTCATTTTAAGAATGCGGCTGCGTTATTTGACCCATAAATAAAATTAGTAATCAATCATCCTATTTGCATTTGCATTTTCTTCTTCACGACTGCACATTTTATGCCATAATCAAAAAGAAAACAAAGCAGACATTGCTTTTTCGTTTTCGTGGTCTGCCCGCAAAGTACTGCCCAGAACTCGAAAACGAAAAAGCATTCCGAGCTGCGGGCGCAGCAGAGTGACGTCAGCAGCCGCCCTTCCTCAGCTCCCTGCTGACCGAGCTACCCATCTTGTTCGGTGGGAGGCGCTGTGCACGTCTGCAGTGCATTACATTGCAAACGTGCCGAGAAATTGATTGAACTGCAGCAGGACCGAGCTCAATTTGTGGCAGTGGCAGGCAGAACTGGTAGTTCCGGTGGCAGGCTGTGGCGGAACTGCCACAGCCTGCCACCGAAGCTGCCACCAGAACTGCCACAGCCTGCCGCAGGGTGGCAGGGGATTCCGTGAGGATGCCAGAAGGTGCCAGACCGGCCGTAAAAACTTGCCAATGCGGTTGCCGCTGTTTTTGTGGAAGCTGATGCTGATTATCGGCAAATGGGTTGTCATTATTGTTATAGCCTGTTACCTTTAAATAATGATTTCATTATTGATTATTATTTAATAAACAGCTTTAGACCCATAACATAAGGTGATTGTATTTACTTGACATGGAAAATAAATAGCACTATGTGTATGTGTGACGTGTTGAAAGGATGACGAAGATTTATTGCACAAACAGCCGGTTTATTATAGAGCATGAGCGGCTATTCTGAATCGTCACTCACAGAAAATTATAAATAAATGCTTAAAAACATGCTGGATGTCCCAGGCCATAAGGCTGCCACCGGAACTACCAGTTCTGCCTGCCACTGCCACAAATTGAGCTCGGTCCTGCTGCAATTCAATCAATTTCTCGGCACGTTTGCAATGTAATGCAATGCAGACGTGCACAGCCCCTCCCACCGAACAAGATGGGTAGCTCGGTCAGCAGGGAGCTGAGGAAGGGCGGCTGCTGACGTCACTCTTCTGCGCCCGCAGCTCGGAATGCTTTTTCGTTTTCGAGTTCTGGGCAGTACTTTGCGGGCAGACCACGAAAACGAAAAAGCAATGTCTGCTTTGTTTTCTTTTTGATTATGGCATAAAATGTGCAGTCGTGAAGAAGAAAATGCAAATGCAAATAGGATGATTGATTACTAATTTTATTTATGGGTCAAATAATGCAGCCACATTCTTGAAATGAAAAAGCATTTCTGGAAATGCTTTTTCATTTTCAAATTTTACATTTCAAATTGAATTTTGGTATCTATTTGCTGGGGCATATTTTGAAAAATAAATCTCAAAAGTATTTTTCTTTTTCATTTTAATTAAGTGAAAGAATGAGCAGTCTTGAAGAAGAAAATTAAAATGCAAATAGGATTATTGATAACTAATTTCATTTATGAGTCAAACAATGCAGCCACATTCTTAAAATGAAAAAGCATTTCTGAAAATGCTTTTTCATTTGAAATATGGTAACGATTTGCTTCCATAGTGTGCAGCTGTCAGTCGTGATTCCGCAGCCCCATAATCTGAGGCCCCGCCCCCCACGCCATAACAGAGCCAGAAGTTTGAAGCCGACAAAAAAAATCTGCAAGTTCGAAAAAAAAAAACTTGAATCTGAAAAGTAGTTTTGAACTTTTTTTTTCCAGTTTCACATCAGTTTTTTTTTCAGTTGCAAAACTTTTTTTTTCAGTTTTCACATGTTTTGGGGAGAGGTTCAAAATTATTTTTCAGGTTCACATTTTTTTCTTTTGAACAAACTTTATGGCCCCAATTTAGCTCCACAAGCTCCATATACAGGTCCTTCTCAAAATATTAGCATATTGTGATAAAGTTCATTATTTTCCATAATGTCATGATGAAAATTTAACATTCATATATTTTAGATTCATTGCACACTAACTGAAATATTTCAGGTCTTTTATTGTCTTAATACGGATGATTTTGGCATACAGCTCATGAAAACCCAAAATTCCTATCTCACAAAATTAGCATATTTCATCCGACCAATTAAAAAAAAGTGTTTTTAATACAAAAAACGTCAACCTTCAAATAATCATGTACAGTTATGCACTCAATACTTGGTCGGGAATCCTTTGGCAGAAATGACTGCTTCAATGCGGCGTGGCATGGAGGCAATCAGCCTGTGGCACTGCTGAGGTCTTATGGAGGCCCAGGATGCTTCGATAGCGGCCTTTAGCTCATCCAGAGTGTTGGGTCTTGAGTCTCTCAACGTTCTCTTCACAATATCCCACAGATTCTCTATGGGGTTCAGGTCAGGAGAGTTGGCAGGCCAATTGAGCACAGTGATACCATGGTCAGTAAACCATTTACCAGTGGTTTTGGCACTGTGAGCAGGTGCCAGGTCGTGCTGAAAAATGAAATCTTCATCTCCATAAAGCTTTTCAGCAGATGGAAGCATGAAGAGCTCCAAAATCTCCTGATAGCTAGCTGCATTGACCCTGCCCTTGATAAAACACAGTGGACCAACACCAGCAGCTGACACGGCACCCCAGACCATCACTGACTGTGGGTACTTGACACTGGACTTCTGGCATTTTGGCATTTCCTTCTCCCCGGTCTTCCTCCAGACTCTGGCACCTTGGTTTCCGAATGACATGCAGAATTTGCTTTCATCCGAAAAAAGTACTTTGGACCACTGAGCAACAGTCCAGTGCTGCTTCTCTGTAGTCCAGGTCAGGCGCTTCTGCCGCTGTTTCTGGTTCAAAAGTGGCTTGACCTGGGGAATGCGGCACCTGTAGCCCATTTCCTGCACACGCCTGTGCACGGTGGCTCTGGATGTTTCTACTCCAGACTCAGTCCACTGCTTCCGCAGGTCCCCCAAGGTCTGGAATCGGCCCTTCTCCACAATCTTCCTCAGGGTCCGGTCACCTCTTCTCGTTGTGCAGCATTTTCTGCCACACTTTTTCCTTCCCACAGACTTCCCACTGAGGTGCCTTGATACAGCACTCTGGGAACAGCCTATTCGTTCAGAAATTTCTTTCTGTGTCTTACCCTCTTGCTTGAGGGTGTCAGACCCTTTTAATAATATGCTAATTTTGGGAGATAAAAATTTCGGGTTTTCATGAGCTGTATGCCAAAATCATCCGTATTAAGACAATAAAAGACCTGAAATATTTCAGTTAGTGTGCAATGAATCTAAAATATATGAATGTTAAATTTTCATCATGACATTATGGAAAATAATGAACTTTATCACAATATTAGCATATTGTGATAAAGTTCATTATTTTCCATAATGTCATGATGAAAATTTAACATTCATATATTTTAGATTCATTGCACACTAACTGAAATATTTCAGGTCTTTTATTGTCTTAATACGGATGATTTTGGCATACAGCTCATGAAAACCCAAAATTCCTATCTCACAAAATTAGCATATTTCATCTGACCAATAAAAGAAAAGTGTTTTTAATACAAAAAACGTCAACCTTCAAATAATCATGTACAGTTATGCACTCAATACTTGGTCGGGAATCCTTTTGCAGAAATGACTGCTTCAATGCGGCGTGGCATGGAGGCAATCAGCCTGTGGCACTGCTGAGGTCTTATGGAGGCCCAGGATGCTTCGATAGCGGCCTTTAGCTCATCCAGAGTGTTGGGTCTTGAGTCTCTCAACGTTCTCTTCACAATATCCCACAGATTCTCTATGGGGTTCAGGTCAGGAGAGTTGGCAGGCCAATTGAGCACAGTTATACCATGGTCAGTAAACCATTTACCAGTGGTTTTGGCACTGTGAGCAGGTGCCAGGTCGTGCTGAAAAATGAAATCTTCATCTCCATAAAGCTTTTCAGCAGATGGAAGCATGAAGAGCTCCAAAATCTCCTGATAGCTAGCTGCATTGACCCTGCCCTTGATAAAACACAGTGGACCAACACCAGCAGCTGACACGGCACCCCAGACCATCACTGACTGTGGGTACTTGACACTGGACTTCTGGCATTTTGGCATTTCCTTCTCCCCAGTCTTCCTCCAGACTCTGGCACCTTGATTTCCGAATGACATGCAGAATTTGCTTTCATCCGAAAAAAGTACTTTGGACCACTGAGCAACAGTCCAGTGCTGCTTCTCTGTAGCCCAGGTCTGGGGAATGCGGCACCTGTAGCCCATTTCCTGCACACGCCTGTGCACGGTGGCTCTGGATGTTTCTACTCCAGACTCAGTCCACTGCTTCCGCAGGTCCCCCAAGGTCTGGAATCGGCCCTTCTCCACAATCTTCCTCAGGGTCCGGTCACCTCTTCTCGTTGTGCAGCGTTTTCTGCCACACTTTTTCCTTCCCACAGACTTCCCACTGAGGTGCCTTGATACAGCACTCTGGGAACAGCCTATTCGTTCAGAAATTTCTTTCTGTGTCTTACCCTCTTGCTTTAGGGTGTCAATAGTGGCCTTCTGGACAGCAGTCAGGTCGGCAGTCTTACCCATGATTGGGGTTTTGAGTGATGAAGCAGGCTGGGAGTTTTAAAGGCCTCAGGAATCTTTTGCAGGTGTTTAGAGTTAACTCGTTGATTCAGATGATTAGGTTCATAGCTCGTTTAGAGACCCTTTTAATGATATGCTAATTTTGTGAGATAGGAATTTTGGGTTTTCACGAGCTGTATGCCAAAATCATCCGTATTAAGACAATAAAAGACCTGAAATATTTCAGTTAGTGTGCAATGAATCTAAAATATATGAATGTTAAATTTTCATCATGACATTATGGAAAATAATGAACTTTATCACAATATGCTAATATTTTGAGAAGGACCTGTATATCACCCTGAACACATAATGAAAAATGGTGGCGACAGCATCATGCTGTGGGGATGCACTTTTATATCAGGCACTTTTAGGCTGGTCTAAATTGATGGGAAGATGGATGGACCAAAATACAGAAAAATCTTGGAAGAAACCTGTTAGAGGCGGCCAAAGACTCCATCAAATTGTGCTTATGGCCCCATAAAATCTTGGGCCACCCCTGGATAGCTATTATTATTTACAAAGAATGTTTAATCCGAAAACAATAGTTTAAATTAAATTAGCAGCTAATAGCCCTATCAGTTCACCATTGTTTCCTTTCTATACAACAGCAGGTTAACATTCAGTTTAACAGCTTGTTAGGACAGCTAGCCCCCTGGAGGCTGCAGTCTCCTCCCAACCAGAGCCGGCCCCCCGGTGCCCCCCGGCCGTCCAACCGACCAACCGCCCACACTGGATGCTGATAGGAAGGGGAGGATTACCCCGAGGCGCGGGGGGAGGAGGGAAAACTTTTCTCTTTTTTGTTGTGCTATTTATTTCAGAAAAGGAGCTGAGTTAAGATATTATTTATTTCTTTAAGGGATCCAGATTTGGACTTCTGTGGAGACGGAAACTTTAACGGTTTAGCGCTGAAATCAGCTCCAACTTTCCTCACATCTGCCGTCAGAAGAGGTGGTTGGGGGGGGGGGGGAGGGGGGGAGAAAAACAAAAAAGAAGCAGAAACACAGATTTGCATAGAGCAGAGAGACGAACAAAACGATGCCGCTCTAGTTGGAGGAAGCCTGTTGAACACTTTGCTTCGGGACAAAGTGAGAGAGAACCGGTTGTCCCTGGTAGCTAGCTGCCCTGTCTTTGAGCTTTTGAATGGTGGGCTGTTTTTCCTGCCGGACAGAGCCGATTATCAAGAAGTTTCAGCTGAAGAACCAAAGCAGGCTGGTCGGTGAGTATTTACACATCCTCTTCTGAAAACTTCAAGCTTTCCTCACGCCTTTACCGCCACCTTTGCATTAGCCTGGATCGGTAGTTTCTTCCCAGATCTTGACTGCTTGGTGCCAAGCTCTACGGCTGGAGATGTTTGTGAGAGCACGTAGCCTGGCTGCCTCCATGGCTGCAATAAAGCAATTCTATTTCAAGGACATTATTCAACTTATCCTTCAGCCTTTGAGGACATGGACGTGATGAGCCAGATAAATAAAGGCTGCATTCAAACGCACTGAACCAGGCGTTCATACCACAAAGTCCCACAAAAATGTGTCTTCATAAGTCCTGGCTTGATATGCAGAACTGGTGGGAATCCAGAATTAAAACAGGGTGGTCCAACTCTCATTCAACACGAATTTGGTAATATTTTACTTAAATAGCACCAAATTATTAGTTTCAAATGACCTTATCCGCATAAATAACCAGCATGTACGAGCCGGCTACTCGATATTCAATATTTACCAGGGTTTTAAAAAGCTAGGGGTTTCCTAAACTTCCAAGTCCTTTCAATGAGGTGCCGGGAGTTTACTCTGGCGGTTTTAATCACAGAGTAACAGCAAGGCCTCTCCCAGACATGTTGCTGGGCACTGCCAGTCAGCTGGCTAAAACTGGTTTTTAAAAGAAAAAATGTTTCCAGTCAGTGAAGTCTTGGAAACGGAAGGAGCGCCACCTATCACTTATCCACATAGCGACTGTATAGACAAACGGCACGGAGATTTTAAAAGTTGTTTGCTTCAAACGTAGGTTCAAACCTCAAAAAGTTTGTTATGCCCTGGTTTAAAGCCCTTTTAACTAGATGCCAGAGAAAGTGGCGTATACAGTAAACACAGCAAGCCACCCTCCTAGACCTATTTTGTTGCACACTGCCGATCAGCTGGAAGAGAAGGCTACTACTTTTTATTTTCCTGCTTATGTAAAAGACCAGTGTTGTGAACAAAAATAAATGCATTTCTTGTCGTCAAAAGCACACACAGAGATAGCTTGGAAGCTACAGGAGCACCCTCATCTTTCTTCCTAAAGCAAAGCCTTTGAAAACTAAGATATGATGACCCAAAGTAATTAGGCTGATTAATATAAGCATTGAACCAGGCATTTATATCAAGTGTGTGTCCAACAAGAGTCCAACGCTGTATTCGAGTTTTCTCTTAAGTCGGAGCTCGGATATGAAAATGACATCGCCCGTGTTTAGCCGGTTCTGGTTACGAGTTGGAAAACTAGCAGGACTTGCTTATTGTTGTGGCGCTAGCTGTGATTAGTAATACAAGCTGATAACAGTGTATTTCTCTCAGTTTTTATGTGGTTAAACAGGAACAAAACATGCTCACAAGGGAATATTTTACAGCACTACATGTGCCGCTTGTTTCACGAGAAGCAAACAGAAGTGGTAATAAATGGCTTATACCAGCAACTTTCCCTACATTTCCTATGCACTGCAGTCATATAGGGTTCTAAACTCAGGGTTGCTTGAGGAGCTCCAACTTTCATAGACAGAACTCCAACTTCACGGACCGTTCTGGTTGTATTTCAGACAGGAAATACTCAGTTGGAAAGAGAACACACCACAGGTGTCTAAAAAATGTCATCCAACTCTCATTAAAGGGTAATTTGAGTTTGTTTTGTTAGGTTAAACTTAAGCAGAGTCTAATCCTTTTTTAAAAATCTTTGATGTGCATCTGCATTAGGCATGGATCGCTTACTGGTTGCAAGATATATCAAGGGTTTTCAAGAGTTACTGTTTCTAAAACAGCTGAAACAATTTCCATCCTACTTTTTGCCCTTTGCAAACTCCTTGTTATAAGATGCCTGTGAAAATGCTAGAGTGAGGAGAGTTTTTACTGGCTGTTTGAATCATAGAGTAACTTGTCCCTCCCCGTCTCCCACTTGTTGCCATGCACTGCTGGTCAGATGGCTGAATAAAGGCAAATAGGCTAATATACTTTTCCCTTGCTTACAAGAGAGACAAAATCTAGTGTTCTGAAAAAAATATATACTTCTGGTTTTGAAAAACATGAACAGCCATGGTTTGGACATTGACAAACCGCTACCCATCTTTTCTATAAAGGTAATGCCGTTTTAAAAGTACAGGCGGCAAGCTAGCTTTATGTAAAAACAATTAAACCATGGGATCATTACTCAGGGGTATCATCCTGTGAGAACCTCATACAGATCCATTCCTGGTAAACATACATGAAATATCTTTCACCCTCCCTTGTGAAACAGTTATAATGTCTACTTATGGCCCATGTAGCTCTCAGAAAGCCCTGCCCTTTGGTTTTACTGTGTGATCAAGCTTGGGATTGCCTTTGGTTTGGAGCTGTGATGACAGCCTTCAGGTCCTGTCTTTACTGGGATGCTTACAATCTGTACTTACAGCCACTCAGCGTAGAGCAGAGCTCCTCTAACTGCCTGCACCAGATGGTTTAATCCCTGTGAAAAGGCAAAGAGGAAACCCTTCCTCGCTCTGGGGGGAAAATAAGAGGAGGCAGGAAAAGAAGCACAGAGAGCCAGAGGCTGATCAAAGTTAGGCTGCTCATGTTTTTCGTTCTGTCCTTATTGTTTTGATGAGATAGAAAGTAAATGTAAGGGTAGTGGATCAACCTATGTTCCTAAGCTGTCTAGTTTATGTTTATATTATTAGGTGGCTGTAACAGAGGTAGTCTATCTTGGGAGAGCTGAAATGCAGAACAACATAAGCTTGTATTAGAGATGGAGGAATCTGGTGACTACTGGCTGCAAAAAAACCCTCATTGTCCAAATGGTAACTACAACGAAAGTGGTGGCAGTAAAACATCCTACTACTTTGACTACTTATAATACTTTAAACATGGCTCAGATGACAGGGTGCTCAGCTGACTTGGAAAATGAAGGACATAGAAGATATTCTAGGTTTGCGAGATTGCTGTAGGAGGTGCAGTGACCGCAGAAAGGAATTTAACAAAGAGAGCCACACTAAATGATAGAGCTGCTGCTGACATATATGGGAACTACACTGGAGGTCTGAACCACTGCTGTGTTTTTATCTGCCTCTCTGTATTTTAAAGCACACGTGTCTTTCTGCACAGATGACCAGTTGTAACACTGATCTGTTAAGTTCTTGCACAATAACCTGCTCTATATAGAAGAAGGTAAAAAACGTAAGTCTAAGAACGTTTCACTAACATTTAACAAAGCAAACACAAATGCTAAATCCAGATGTTTGGACCACCTTTAATTTCTCTACACTTTGGCAACAGCGTCATTATATTTTCACTGGCATGGAAAACAAGAATGTTTGACATGATCTGATTGCTTTTATTTAAACACAAAACCAACAAACCTTTTTACTGGTATTTATAATTTTTTAGTTTAGAAAATCAACAGATCAGGATCTTATTTTTGAATATTGTGACAGCGGCAGTATCTAACCTTTTTTTCAATATTTTTTCCCCCATCATCAACATATCCTCACAGCTCTCCATGAGCTTTAGCATCTCTGTCACTTACATCAATATCTGTGCAAATCCAAAACTTCCTACTGGCAAAGTATGTCATTGACGAGCAGAGCTTGAATGCATCGCACAGGGAAATATTCCAACCTACCAAATATTCAGATGCTTGTGATGCACACGTTAAAAGTGCAATAATAATTCGATATATTCTGCAGCTTCACTTTCTACTGATTATTATAGCTTTAATAACATCGCCTATCCAGTTTATTTATTATATTGAGTTTTACATATAGAAAGAACAGCCACTAAATTTAGTGGTAGTTTTCAAGCTTTCTGCTGAGGTAGCCATCTTGTAGTCAACTGCTTGACAGACAAGCTGATTGTAGATTTCCAGCTGTAGTTTTGAAGCAGTGTTACCTTAAAAAAGATGGTGAAAACCATGGTTGGAGACATTGTTCAAACTGCCTAATTTAAAATCACAGGAAGGGTATGGTTGGTAAATTAAAATGAGTTTTAGAACCTTGGTATACCTTGATACCAGAACATTACAACACATGGTGTTGTGTGACCTGATCAATGAAGAAAGTGGAGAAGTGGAATGATAAATAAAACCTCCAATCATACGGCAAAGTCATCTTTTCCTCTTCAGAAGATAAAACGTGACATGGCTTGCTGGAAGCAATGCATAAAGAGTCGACTCAACATCTTTTCAAAGTACTGGATAATATCTGAATAATGACATTTCTCTAACGTCATTATACTGCTTGGTGATGATGTATGTCCAGCGTCTCGCCCGGTGGCATTCCTGCATAATTTGTGGTTACATTTAGGGTTTGTTCTCCAGCCTGTTCACATGATCCTATTCAGAGCCTCAATGTCAGGCTCTCACTAACATATGGACATAGCCTACTGAATGCTCCTCTTACCCACAGACCTTAATACAGCGTTATGGAACGGCCCCTCCTTACCCCACACACTCTGCACTCCACCCAGAACTTTTGAATTACAGCTCTGACTCGGTGCATCTCAATCTGGGGATGGAAATCACTGTGTTAATGAGCATGGGCAGCGCATGACACATTAACATGTATTATGCAACAACATGTGAGTCTGTCACTTTGTATCTGCCTTTTTCCCCTGCAGATTCTATGAGGCCTGAAGTTTAGAGCAACATTTACAATTAGATATAATCCAGAGTGGACATTATTAGTACACAGAGGTAAAGGACAACATATTTAACAAAGATGTTTTGAAATCATCTAAAGTTTATCAGGAGCTATTGTGTTAAAAATCGCACCAGTTTCTTTCATTTTAAGAAATTCTATTTCTACACTAATACAAATATTTAGCATAATGACAAATTTCTCCACTTCCAGACAAAGATTTCTAGAATATCCACACATGCTTTGTAGACTGGATATACAGAGATTTCCATATAGCAGCCTTCTTCATGCATGTCAACCACAGTGTTCTGTGCTAGAAACCACAGCAGCAGACAAGATGGTGTTTGGGGGATTTTCCACTCCTGTTTTACTTTGTTCTGGTTCTGTTTCCCCCAAGTTTCAAATATAAGCTCAACAAGTTGAGCATCTGATAGGGAAATGTAACTGAAACTCTGTGTCTGTGCTTCAGTTAACCTAGGGTGGGGACTCTGGTGACGAAAATGTTGGTTAATCACAATGAATCTTGTTGTGGTTCTGAGAACCGCTTGGACCAGAACCTCTCCGCGTCTTCCTTTTAGTTACAGAGTAGCCGTTGCCCAGGCATATGCCTTATAGCTACCATCTAATTTATAAAGGTATTAATGAAATAAGTTTTTATTTTATTTTGATGTTGTTATTCTCTGTATCGCCATCTAATGCAACATTCATATTAAAGCCTTTTCATTGGAATACCAGAAACCGTATAAATGGAAAAATAAAAATCAGAAACAGTTTTGTAAAGGCTTCACAGGTTGTCAAAGATGCGTATCTGTTTTAAGTAGATAAAAAAAAAAAATGTGTTCAGCTAATTAGTTTTTTCTTTAAAGCACAGCATCTGTCATATTGAGTTTAACGGATTTGACCCACATGCAGAAAGCAATTCAGGAGACGGTAGTGTTCGGTGAAGTGTTTATTTACAACTGGGTGAATAATGCAGGGAACTGGAACCAGGATGCAAACTGTAGAAATAAACAAGAAGGTAAGCAGGGATAACTCTGGGGCTGAGCTCATAAAAATAATAAATCTGTCTTACAAAGAATGGTGGAGGGATCTGCCAGAGGGGGGAGTGGAGAAACCAAGTAGTTGTTTGTCGGTGGGACTGAAGTTGGTGGATATGGTAACCCAGGAGAGTTTGTAATCCAAGAGGTGCGATGGAAGGAGGAGGGTGGACAGGGTTCGCAGATGGAGATCCGAGGTACGCAGGAACCAGGAGGCTGCCAGCCGGCGTGATCCAACGAAGTCATGAGAGACTTGAGTCTTTGTTCATGGAACTGGATTGCTTCCTTCCGGAAGACGGTCTATCCAGGCAGGACTCGATGCAAGGCAAAATCAGGTTCAGGAAACCTGCAGGATACAAATACAAAGTTACTTGGTGTACAAGGCGAGGTCAAAGGCAAAGGTAACGTGGCTGAGTAGTACCACTAAGGGCAACACTCTGGCACTGAGTTGCTGGCAGCCTCCTCCTTAAATAGTCGTCTGCAGAATAATCAGGGGAATAGCGAACACCTGTCACCTCTCCTCCAGATTCCACGCCATCTAGGGGCTGAGCACATTAAAAGCACCAACAGACACACAAAGCACAGATCCTGACAGCATCTTTAAAAGACCGTTTTTAACTTGTTTTAAAGGGAGTTTTATTAATGGCATTTGTGAAGCTTCTAGCAGCGTTTGTTTAATCGTGTAGTTTCAGTGGAGGGGAAGAAGTGTGGAAGATTCCTCAGCGCTGGAGTTTGACACATCCGAGACGTATCACTGGGTTTCAGATTTGGCCCAGAATATTTCCAACAATCAGCTCAGCAGTTTTTAGCATATTTGATTCAGGAAGTTTCATAGCAAAGACGTGCTTGGATTTAGCTCACTGACAACCGACCAAAAGTAGCAATGGTAGATTGTCTGTTCCTATAAGTTTATATTTAGACATTAATTATTTTTGAGACATCTAAGTGTAAATGTGACTACAATGAGCTCAAATACAGTCTTTTGATTTATGTGAACGTGTTTTTTTTAGTCAGATATATATCATAGTAGGTGCTGTGTGCAAAATCCCTTCTCAGTCGCAGCCATACACATTTGAAACTAGTGAAACAATGGTTTTACTTGTAGATCAGCCTGCAAGACAGATTAAAAGCTTATTTTTATTGTGACGTTATGCTGCTTGTTTTTCTTCTCGCTTTTGGTCAGATGTCTCAAATCAAAGTGTTTATTTAACCAGCTATATTTTCAGATGTTTTTTGTTTTCTACGTCACCAGTCAAGGGTTCTCAGCTTTGATAATCAAACTCCTAAGTTCTGTTTCTGCCCACCAACACAGGACTGAGTTCCTGTTGAAACATGATGTTCCACTTCCTCATTTGGTCCTGAGCTTCCTACCATGGAGGGACAGGAAGCTCGCTGTTTGATGTCTTGCTCAAAATGGGTTAAAGCGCGTGGAGATGCTATTGTGATGATGAGCTATGATGTAGAGGTTCATGCTTAATGCACTATTGCATCATTTTATACCCCTGCTGAGACCATTGGCTTGGTACCCATAGTTACTGTTGTCAAGTCTCAATCAGTCTATCTGCTGGTTGCTTTGTTGAGCCCTTAAGGTGGAATGATTTACAACCACATGTGTTTAGACCTGAGTGTATCTTCAAAACAGGCTTGTCAGACAGCAAAGCTGTAACACAGCAGGTTTTTTGGCTCCTCAGCTGGTCTTGGCTGTCATCTGAGTGGAACACTTGCAGAATCTCCGGCTGTGACCACATGAGACCACCCCCTGATTAAGCACACCCAAATTAGCTATGTGGGGAACTTAAGTCAGCCTTGCACCTTCCCCAGCAGCTGAGCACTCTAACCTGCTCAGCTCAGCAGCCCATCATTTTATCAAAAGGAACCTAAGTCCAGCATAACATTCTTACAGCTCCTCTGCAGCTTGCTTTTTTTGTCACTTGTAAGTAAATGTTTTTCCCTGCAATTAAAAGGGGGCGACCTAATTATTTATAAACATTTAATATTTACTGACACTCGTACTCGTTGTCTTCCGCTTCATCTGGGACCGGGTCGCGGGGGCAGCAGACTCAGCAGAGAGACATAGTCCCTCCAGCGTGTCCTGGGCCACCCCCTGGGCCTCCTCCCGGTGGGACGTGGCTGGAACACCTTCCCAGACATGGGAGTCCCCCCCACCTTTACTGATACTAAACGCATAAACGCCCAAGCAACATTAAAACCAGAAAAATATGTTTTTATTTATTCTTCTGATAAGTTTTTACTGTTTGTGTTTTTGTTGCATTTAAGGTGTAAAGTAGAGATTTCTTGAGCTGATTTTCAATTTTTCTAAATGCAGATTCCTACTTTGCGCTGGTCCGATTTCTCAGCATGTGACTTTTTATTTTTGATTGAAGTGTAAATTTTACTGTGCTCTTAGGTAAAATCTTAAGGTTTTTCCACCAGTGCTAAAGCAGAGCTGATGTTAGAGTCGGTTCTGAACTGATACCTTATAAACAAAGTTAAAAACAGTTTCGTTAATGTGATCTTTTGTCATTCCCATGCTATTCTGATCTCATTTATGGGCTAGATTATAGCTTCATAACACTTTAGGTCTTTATTTCTCTCTTTGCTCATCCAAACATAAAAAAAGAGTATATTAAAGAACATGTTTCTGTAAGACTGGGCTGCATAGAAAAGGGGCTGAGCTTAATCTTCTATTCAGTTTGTACTCACAAGCAGTGATTTCTGACTTCCAAGTAAAAAAAAAAAAAATAAAATGTCTAAAGTTGGAATCCTGACCTGGGAAGCCAAATAATGTTCAATGTACAATGTGGCTTCATATTAAAGCTTTGAATGTTGTTTAAACAAACTGTTTATTTGTACCTCTGACAGTTTGTTTCACACTAAAGCAATGTCAGCATCACACTTCCTGTGAAGTAGTTCACTCCAATGTCTCTGTCTCAAGTTACCTCCCTTCATCACAGTGGTGTCTTATGTCAAGGCAAGCTTGGAAGTTTATGCTGCTGGGTCAGAATAGAGCCATTATGGAGCAAAACAAAGACTCTGAGGCCCATGCTGTGACCTCTAGTGGCCCTCCGAGGAAACCATGCAGACAAAAAAAGGGGCCCACATAAAGATGCCTGGGAGAAGCAAGAAAACTGCTAAAGCCCAAGTTGTTTGCTTTAATATAGATGCCTTCTATACAAATCCAGTGAGCTGGTGACTGACAGCAGTGGGGGGACTCTAACTGAACTCTCTTGAGGACCCACAAAACCGCCTGATGATGAATTATCCTTGAGGTTGAGTTGCAAGAGAACATGCAGTGCAAAGTAAACTAGTCTTCAGATCTGCAGCTTTGACAGAGTATTAGGAGACACTAAACTATACTTTACTGTTAAAACGTCATATGTATGTTTATTCTAAAAGCACATTTTACACTCCAAACAGGGACAGTACAAAAACCCGGTTCTACGTTATTCAACAATTTTCTTCTTGTGTGTGTTTTGTGCTTGGTTTAGCAGGTGACTAAAACTAGACAATGCCTGATTGGCAGTCCATCTATAACACTGAAAATTTCCTTTCTTTGGAGTCTGTGGACATTTTTACTAATGGAAGAAGATGCAAAGTTTGTTACAGATATATGTTATATCTTTAACATGTGAAGTCAATAGAAACACAATAGCTGCAGGAGGCAAATATATTCTTAGTCCACAAGATGACAAATTAATGCTGTGTTCATTTTGCTTCTAAAGTCTAGCTGAAGTCAGGGAGAGTTTTTTTGTGGCGGTAGCTACTGTTAGCAATGTTAGGTAAATACATGTTCACAAGCAGAGGTTCTACAGCACAAGCACCTAGTTGATGCGTATGGTTTTTGCAACGAGCACCAACCAGGAAGGGGGCGTGCACATTCCCATTTTTTTACTTTATGCATGAAGTAAAAGCAGCATGGTTTTTAAAAAGAATAGTCATGGTTAAATATAAAAAGTATGTTTTCCAAAATGTTACATAAACTTCAAAATGACCCAAAATGTAACACTTATAAAGTCAAAGTGGGTAGTTAGAGGTGTATATCATACCCCAGTCACACTATTGCGTAACAACCTTCCAATGGTGGGAATATGGAGGGCCAATCCTGCCATAAATAAGAATATATACAGAAATAAATAAATGCTCAATAAATAAATAAGCATACGATTAAATACACAAAAAATGCAGTAAATAAATAAATGTAAGCAGAAATGAACTTATTTAATGAGACATAAATGTATATAATTTATTAGCCTTTATATTTATTAAGAGGCGGGACATCGTTGAGGACTGACACTGTCGGAGGTTGGACAGTGGGAAGCTGAGGTCGTTGCCTTGCAGTTATGGCGCGCTGTGTGGTGGGGGGACGTGATGTGACGCAGTGCGGGTGCTTGGAGCGGGGCTGTTTGCTTGGCTTGCTGTATTGAGCTGCAGAGCTCTTAAGGGAAGCTGCTAATAGACTGGAGGAATTAGAACGCTGTTAAGAGGTCGGACACTGAACATCTGCCCGCCGAGTTCATCATTGCTAAATGCTTTTTGATGGACAAAAGCCACGCAGATTCGAGCTATGCAGGCTAAAGCTAACCAACCCATAGGCAGAAGTTGACGCCTGAAGACACGGTACCTCCTCATTTGCATTATGAGGCAGAAATGCATACAGAAATGTAAAAAGCACAGGCATAAATAAATAACATTAAACAAAAATATAACAGACATTAAATATTAAAACATACACATAAATAAATACATTTAGAAGTAAGTCATTAATAAATAAAGTTGAAAATTGTAATGGATAATAAATAAATAAGGTAATTATTACAAAGGTGAATAAATAAAGAAGCTAATTACATTAGATATAAACATTTGTGTGCCGTTGAATAATTTTATTGCTGCCTATATTTATTTGCTGCATTTTATGTGTATTTATTCGAATGTTTATTTATTCATTGAGCATGTATTTATTTCTGTATATATTCTTAATTATTGCATTGGTCCTCCATATTGGAAGACATGATGCCGTAGGAAAATCATGCTTCCTATGCATTTAACACTGTAGCACACACAATTAGATCACCACAAAAAGCAGCCTGCAATAGTTTTTTTCTGGAGCACAGATGTATTCCACACAAATGCACCACTGCAACTGAATCAGTGCAGCTGTGGCTCCAATGTGACTGCGAGAACGCAAAAAAGATATCACCAAAATCTCATGCTAAGCTTTGCAGATGCTTTACTCAGCTTGAGATGTTGGAAGCTTGAAACCATAATTGAAGCTTATACCGTCGCCTCCTGTCTGATTAATTTGGCTAATAATTACCAGACAACCAGGGGGCACTAGAAGAGCACAAAAAAATGTAGTTTCTCATCCTTAAGAAATTTAACGAGATGGTGACATCACAAAAAACATAATGTACCCGGTAATGACAACAGAACACTGTTTCACACCATGGTTCTCAGTCGACACGGACTATTCATGAAAGGAGTGTATAAAAAGTGATCCGACAAAATCTCCTTCATTTCCTCGTATTTAGACACACGTAATAAAGGAGCTTTAGAAATGCATTTTCTCTGTTGATTCTACTTCTGTGAGAAATTTTTTGTTAATGGTAGATTTCAACTGCAGCAGCATCTACTGTTTAAAATGAGAACTGCAGTGAGTGTGGTGCACCTTAGGCTAAGGTAATCTCTAAAGGGATGTTCTTAATGTAAGTTCTCCTGAGACTTTTACAGGTCCAAGCTTTAAGCCTGCCACTGGTGTAACAGCTTCCGCAACGAAGAGTGCTGCTGTCAGAACGAAACTGTAACTTTTCATGTGGTCCATTCACTGATATGAAAGAGATCAGATTTTTGAGTTTCTGACCGGTCAGGGCTCTTTAAGCTGAAAATTGGTTCATCTCTAATAAGCTCTTGAATGCAAGAGACTTGAGGGAGTTTGTTTGTTAGTATTTAATGAAACATTTGGTTAAAAATGGCTGCAGGACTTTTGGTCCCATTTGTCTCTTTAAAGGATAGGCAAGAGGAAGTGAGGGGTTACAGTGCTCAGGTGTTATTTTTCAGACGCTCATATTATTTACAGCAAAGTCCCTTCCTTATCATATATTGACATATTTACAGCCAGTAGACGTACCCATAAGGCAAGGCAAACTCCTTGGTCTTTTGTTGAAGCACAGGTCATTACCTTTTTCACAGATCAAGCTTCTTTCACTGTGCGACCCAACTGTCCATGCAGAAAAACTTCACACAATAGAAAACCCCTCCCCTCTCATCTCCGACTCTGACCTCATTAATTCAGTTCACCCGTCACTAATAATTACAGCTCATAATATGATGGAATTACAAAATAAATCAAACAAAATGGTGGATAATGCAATTATGGATAAACATGCAGCAATATTTTAGCTATGAAAATACCCACAGTGGGGAAGATGTTCAACTTCCACAATGGCATTGAGATGTAATTGTTTTGTAATTGAGAGTTTTTGTACAGGCGTGGGAAAGGTAACGTGACATACAGGTCTGTTGAAATGCAGCTCCGTGTAGAAAGCAGGTAGGCAGAGGCTTTTTCAAATCTAAACTTGTCTGGTTTTCCATACCAGGTGTCGTATGGACTGGATAAAAGCCAGCTAGGTCAAAAAGCATAAAACTAACAGCTACTAAGTGATGGAATTTAATCTACATTACATCAGGCATTTGTTCGTTATTTCATTTCAGTTACATTTCACTTTTACATGAATCATTTTCCAGTTTAAACATGTAGGAAGCATATTTCCTCTTTTTTATGTTTCCGATGAAGAGTTAGATCTCAGCGCCAACCAAACCCTGAAGGAAACAAAAGTTGTTTTTTTTTTAAACTCCATTCAGATTCAGGGTTTGGTTACACAAGATCTGTTGGAAATATAGAGTTTATTTTGAAATGTACATCATACACCCTCCTGTTGTCACAAAGCTTCTCTTCTTGCTTTAAGGCAACAGTCCACACCATCATCCTGCCAGAGCGCTGTTTGTTGTATTTCCTCACAGATAACAACATTTTGTTTTTTCTCATATTAAAACCGTTTACATAATAATACATATCATTTTTTATATTAAAGAGCAAAAATTTAATTAATGCTATCTGTTCCTTTTTTGGTCTTTAAAGCAAAATTGCAGTAACAGATAAAGGCCTGAAGAGAATAGGTACAGAAAAACTGTGACTAAAGAAGAGAGGAGAACTTTCCACTGGTCTCATTTTTTCCTAGTAAAGTCATTCCTGGGCAGGACACACAAATTACACGGCCTCATGTCTGCAAACATGTCAAAACAATTGTGGCCCATTTTCCCCCCCAAAAAAACCCATATTTATTTTGGAAACATTTCAAGGTAAGGATGAGACAGCAGTATATAGGACAAAAAAGAAAGACGCTGGATGTTAGTAAGCACCAAAGACAGAACTGACTGTTCCTGACTGTTTGTCTGAGGCAGACAACGGCAATAAATTGTAATCTGATCTCAGCTGCGGTGAGCTCATGCAGCAGGCCTGCCAGCAGTCCCGGAGAGAGGGAGCAGTCCACCCATACGCCTTCAGCCATGCTCCGGCACTCTGTGGCTCCCTGCAGACCTCTCGGCTTAAATGTCAGATCATTTTTCAAGGAAAATAGAGGGTGGACGGCTTCTGAAATAGAAATCGTAAAGAAGAATATGAAAAGTTCTGGAAAATGTTAGATGTTTTGTCTAACAGGAACAGTAATCGTTAATATTGCGAATGTGTGTCTCAGGTTTTAATCTTCCTTTTTAATAAGGGACAGTTTGTATAAATTGAGGAAAAGAAATTCATTAAAAATAGAAAATGAATAAAAATTACATAGTTGGAATTGGGGTGGAGACATTTTTCACTGGAAAGCCAAAATTGCAGATAATTTCTAATTTCATTTTATCAAAATTACCAAGTTTTAGCAGACATTAAATAACTAACATATTTAAACTGTAGAAATACAAAACCATACTGCTCTTAGTGCATGACCCCAAGCTCCTGAGAGGAAACAGCAGATTGATTTTAGTGATTAAAGCTGGATTTTTTAAAAATCATTTACCAATAGCAGGTGCACCTTCAAGACAGTTTGGAAGAAGTCCTGATATATTAGAAGAAAATCAACTCCACCTTTGCCACGTCAGTGCCTTGCCACTATTAAAACCTCTTTCAGCCGTTTACATTTTGTTACATTACAACCATAAACCTTTGTGTATTTTAGTGGAATTTTAACATTTATGGGTTTTAGTATAAATTTAATTTATGTCTAAGAATTTGAAGTGTTGCAAGCCTAATACCCCTAAATAAAATTCAGTGCAACCAATTACCTTCAGAGGCTACCTGATTAGTAAATGGAGTTTACCTCTGTGTAATTTAATCTGCGTGTCTTCTGTGAAGGCTCAGAGGTTTGTTAGAGAATATTAGAACAGCATCACGAGGACCCAGGAGCACAGCCGACAGGTAAGAGGTAACGTTATGGAGCAAGCAAGGATAAGTTGTAAAATGATATCAGAAGCTTCGAACATCTCACGAAACACTGATCAAGCAATCATCCAAAATGTCTCCATAATCCTGTTTGCTTTTTATCAAAACTACGTATGGAAAACAGCAAACCGGAGGCAGAATCATGCATGACTCTGCTCTAAACAGCATGATTCTGCCTCTTTAGATGTTCATCTTTAGATGCTCATCTTAACCACCTCAACAGCCACAGCTAGATCGGAGCACATTCTCATGCTAGAACGGTCCAGTCAAAGTCTAGACCTGCATTTATTACACTGTGACAAGAAATCAAAGTTGATGTTCACAGTCATTCTCCATCCTGTATTTGTTAGAATGATAGAGAAATACTCCAAAACACCTGCAGCTGTATGCACCAAAGCTGGTTCTACAAAGAAATGTATTGGCTTAGGGGGGCTGAATACAAATGCACACCACCCTTTTAAAATCTTTTCCCCTGCACTGCACAATTATGTGCTCCTTTGTGTTGCAGTAAGTGTCTAGGTTTTCATAAAGCTTCTTCTCTTCTCTCGCAGTCACCAATCCTGCACAGATGGACTTAAGATAACAGCTGAAGGTCTACCCTCATCCTGAACTTCAACTGGCCTCGAGGCCTCCAGTGTTCAACCAAAATGACTGATCCCACTAGGCTGAGCCCTGGGGGCGGGGGGGCAGGTGTGGCCGAGGTCGACGCCTGCACTTTGGAAATCGAGAGAAAATATGATATCATCCCTACAATCATCTGCTCCATGTGTTGCCTTTTTGGGATCATCTACTGTTTCTTTGGTGAGGGCCCCTTTCCTACACTGAGACCAGATTTGTTCACAGTTCGTGCAATATTTAAAGTTATACCTTTGGATTACTGTTAGTTGCTCTGTTCAGTCTAGCTCTTTATTTTTCTTTTTTTGTGTTTCCAACTTTAGGTTACCGCTGTTTCAAGGCTGTCATGTTCCTGTCCGGTCTCATGTTCGGCTCGGTTATCATCTTCTTGCTGTGCCACAAGGAGCACATTCTGGACACTCAGCTGAGCGTGGAGGCTAGCGCAGGCATCGGCCTCGGAATCGGCCTCCTGTGTGGTTTGGTCACAATGCTGGTGCGAAGCGTCGGCCTCTTCATGACCGGCCTGCTGCTGGGACTCCTTCTGGCTCTTGCCGCCCTGCTGGTCACTCACCAGTTCTACACGCCAACCACGGTGTGGGTGCCATTGGGCACTCTGCTGGGGACGGGGATGCTGTTTGCTGTGCTGACGCTGCAGTGGCAAAAGATCTTCACAATGCTCTCCACGGCTGTGTTTGGAGCAGCTATCATGACCGTGTGCGCTGATTACTTCGTGGAGATGCTGGCTCTAGCCAATCACGTGTATGACTGCTTACGCCTCACACCTGGGCCGGCGCTGTGTTGGTACAGCTGGGTCATTCTGGGCATCTGGCCTGCTCTCAGCCTCATAGGAGTTCTGATCCAGTGGAAACTGACAGATGGCAGCTTCTCACACACTGAGGGTAAGGATAAATTACAACATAATTTAGGAAAATTATTGCAAATGTTCTTTTTTAACTTTCCATGTTTCATTTATGTGTTAAATATAAGTATGAATTTTAGTCTCGTAGCTTTATTTCTGAGTAGTCAACTTCTGATTGAAGAATAAACACTTCATTAACTTGTAGATGGCTAAATGTTTTTCCTTCATCGTTTATTTAGGTGAAAGTTTTGCAGTCGCCTGCACGTATGGTATTTACATTTGCTGTGATACAACGATGTGCAGTCTGGTGCTGCTCATTTCACTCCCTCGCCATGGTTGTTTTATTTCCAATGAAATGTTTTAGTTGGATCTGGGGCCATAAAATATCTCATATTTCATTAGATTCAAAGGGCCCAAACAGAGATCAGGGTGCTGTTACACACTTCTTAGTACAACCCTGGTAACACTTTGTATGGTGCGTTCACTGAGTCAGCGTTCACTGGGTTATGATTGGCTGGTCACAAGTTGGGTCCGATCAAGCTGAATATTGGCCAATTTCGGAAACCACCTGGATTTCTCTGAAAAAACATATCGCAGCTGAAGAAATGTCCAGAAATGTCCATCTCACAGAGTAAAAAACGGCTTTTAAAGAAGTGAAGGATTTCCAGACCACATTGTTTTTTTTTTGTACATTTCAGATTCTACATCAAGGAGCTGCAATACTTAAACCTCCTCCTTTTTTGATTAGTGTCCTCAAATTAAAGCTGACGTTCCGCAGTTCGTAATTTTATATGATTAGCTTGTTTCTATTTTATATAACAGCTAATTAAAAAAATCTATGCGCAATGTTACTTGGCAGATTTCCTATGAAAGTAAAATTTGGGTCATGTTCTGTTAGGATACATCTCTCAGGCTTGAATTGTGGACATTTTCTGAAGTTAACATTTAAGGCGTAGCTCCAAACCTCAATAGGAAATATTTTGATGCCAAATGTGGACAGAAGTGACAGAATGCTTTTTTGCTAAGCCCAGAAGGGCTCTAGTGGAAATAAGAGAAACTCTGTACTATAAAACCCTGAGGGTAAAGTCCATTTAATATCCAAGAACGTGCAAAACAAGTAAAGTAGTCTTAAGTTAGTGTGGAGAATGAGAGTTTTATCGTATGATTTATAGCCTCTCAAAAGAAGAATCTCTAAGTGATCACATGAATAAGCATATATCAGCCAGAGCAAAAAGTCAGAAATATAAATCATATACAGGGGTTGGACAATGAAACTGAAACACCTGTCATTTTAGTGTGGGAGGTTTCATGGCTAAATTGGACCAGCCTGGTAGCCAGTCTTCATTGATTGCACATTGCACCAGTAAGAGCAGAGTGTGAAGGTTCAATTAGCAGGGTAAGAGCACAGTTTTGCTCCAAATATTGAAATGCACACAACATTATGGGTGACATACCAGAGTTCAAAAGAGGACAAATTGTTGGTGCACATCTTGCTGGTGCATCTGTGACCAAGACAGCAAGTCTTTGTGATGTATCAAGAGCCACGGTATCCAGGGTAATGTCAGCATACCACCAAGAAGGATGAACCACATCCAACAGGATTAACTGTGGATGCAAGAGGAAGCTGTCTGAAAGGGATGTTCGGGTGCTAACCTGGATTGTATCCAAAAAACATAAAACCATGGCTGCCCAAATCACGGCAGAAATAAATGTGCACCTCAACTCTCCTGTTTCCACCAGAACTGTCCGTCAGGAGCTCCACATGGTCAATATACACGGCCGGGCTGCTGTAGCCAAACCTTTGGTCACTCATGCCAATGACAAACGTCGGTTTCAATGGTGCAAAGAGCGCAAATCTTGGGCTGTGGACAATGTGAAACATGCATTGTTCTCTGATGAGTCCACCTTTACTGTTTTCCCCACATCCGGGAGAGTTACGGTGTGGAGAAGCCCCAAAGAAGCGTACCACCCAGACTGTTGCATGCCCAGAGTGATGGTTTGGGCTGCCATATCATGGCATTCCCTTGGCCCAATACTTGTGCTAGATGGGCGCGTCATTGCCAAGGACTACCGAACCATTCTTGAGGACCATGTGCATCCAATGGTTCAAACATTGTATCCTGAAGGCGGTGCCGTGTATCAGGATGACAATGCACCAATACACACAGCAAGACTGGTGAAAGATTGGTTTGATGAATATGAAAGTGAAGTTGAACATCTCCCATGGCCTGCACAGTCACCAGATCTAAATATTATTGAGCCACTTTGGGGTGTTTTGGAGGAGCGAGTCAGGAAACGTTTTCCTCCACCAGTATCACGTAGTGACCTGGCCACTATCCTGCAAGAAGAATGGCTTAAAATCCCTCTGATCTACTGTGCAGGACTTGTATATGTCATTCCCAAGACGAATTGACGCTGTATTGGCCGCAAAAGGAGGCCCTACACCTTACTAATAAATTATTGTGGTCTAAAACCAGGTGTTTCAGTTTCATTGTCCAACACCTGTACTTAAAAAGTTGGGTTTTTTTTTTGTTTTTTGTTTTTCCTGAACTCAAAAGGTTTACTGAAAGCATTTGTTTAAATTTCATGCCAAATGTTTTGTTCAGTGTTTCACAGACATGATTTAGTTTCTAAAGGCTGGTTTCAAATTGCCCTTCGTCTTGCAGTTGTCATCAGTCGGAGGCAGAAGCGGGTCCAGCTGATGCGGATTCGAGAGAAGGACACCAAGAAGCGACAGCAGGCAGGTGGGCAGGAAGGCACATACCGTCGTAAACCCACCCCAGTAAAACGTTACGCTGGGGATCTACTGGCACCGGTCAGTGTCTCCCAACAAGGCGGGGGCTGTAGTGACTTTTTTTTCTTGTTTATTTAAATCCGAGTGAGAAAAGAAATCTTCATGACTGGGGAATGTTTTCTAATTTTTCTGCATAACTCATCTCTATTTGTTCTTTGTTCTTCTTTTCAGAGCTACCTACAAAGTCTGCGAGACCGGCAGATGGGAACAGGTACTTCCCTTAGCAGCCTTGGCACCACAAACCAGACCATGATCGACATGGACTGCGAGACCGGCTCCATGGTCCCGCTCACAGCCACAACTCCGGTCGTCAGGATCTGAGCAACACAGAGACAAGGAAGGACTTCCTGGTGGAAGGTATCTTCAGCAGGAAGATTCCTTTAGTTAGGCGGCTTCCTAACTCCGAGCACAACGTTTTAACTGCTCTTATTGCTGTGAAGTAGATCTGGTAGCGAGGATATTTTTTCCTGGTTTCACTGTCTATGTAAAAAGCATCAGACTCTGGTTTGATGGTTTTAAAACCACTGTAGCCACTATGTGTTTCTCAGAGAAACCATTTCAAACAGATACCGAAGAAGGTCTCCCATTTCCACTTATTGTGTATTTGATACATAGCAACAACAGGAAGCCTCAGAAACAGATGTATCTCTGCATTTGGTGTACTGTACTTCAGAAGTAAGTCATTACCATCAAGAGTTTTGGTGTTACATGCTAGTTGGATGGTTGTAGGATTTAAAGAAGTAACATGTTTGATTTTGGGTTTGTTTTTTTGTTTTGTTTTTTGCTAGAGCATACGGATCAGTCTTTGAGATCTGACCTGCTGGTTCAGATTAGATTTTTAGTATCTATCACATTAAAGAGAGCAAATCTGCTACACGTTCCCCAATAGAAGTTCCAGTTTTGAATTTAACAGAAAATGAAGTACCTACTTGAAGATCCCCATTTATACATCACAACTCACGTCCCTAACCTTTATCTGAACCTAAAAGTACATCAGGGGTGCCTGCCGTTGGTTGTTTAATTTAACGCCAAAGATGGAAGATTGTTCAGTGCTTGTCCACTTAATGAATCATTAAGTTTCAGTATCTGACCTGCTGATCACCAATCAGAGCTGATCAAGGGAAAATTGAGACTATCCAGCAAAGAGATTTTATTGGAAAGGTTTCTCTTTTCTTGGTATATTTCCTATTTTATTGCATTTAGTGTATCGTAAAAAAACAAAAATCAGGTGTCTCAATATTTGATCGCCTGTCAGGGAAAACTGGCTGATTTTGATACGATTCACTGGTGCATCACAAGTCATTTAAATCATCTTCAGTCATTGTGTATACATAGACAATAAGTCGTGGTAATCCATCCAACAAAAAAATATTTTTGGAGAATTTTACTTTTCCATAAGCATATTTATATGCTGTTGCCCCTCACGTTGGAATTATTTAAGACACATGTCTTTTTTTTATTTTGGTTTAATAATTACTGTGAAAAATCTGAAAGCATTAATCAACAAAGCTTTGAGAAGAATAAATCGCTTTGTAACGATCATTTCATGAGAAGGTAAACGATATTTTATCGTCAACAATGTATTCTCATGATCCTCTGCATTAAATTGCTGCATAAATGGAGTGCTTCGTATACAAGAAGGTTATTTACTGAAAAAGGTCAAGAGTTCTTAGTTTTGATGCATGTAATGAATAGAAGTAAAATAAAAAAAAAAGGTTTTGATTGTTCAGAATCTGCCGATTACTGATCAGAGCTTAGTGAGGAAAAATTAGCTGATTTCTGATCTCTGGCCAATGGATTGGTGCATCTCTATTTTTTTTATATGGAGTGTGGATAAAAAGCAAGCTATGATGTGAGTACTTGGCGTCTGACAATGTAAAGTATGGAAAATCCAGCAGATAAACTGTCCTCCAGGGTCAGCTTTAGCACTATCTTAGATCCGCTTTGATTTTTACATCATAGCTCCTGTCAGAACACAGTGAAGATTTTATGCTGTTTTGTCAACATCATTTATGTGATAACCTAGAACCTGATAGTGTTTTTACAAACAAAACCAAGCATTTGGTTTTTCTGCCTTTTTTGTAGTATTTTTTTATTTTTTATTTGTTGATGCAGTTTTTCAGAAACATCACACTTGTTGCCTGAATGTGTAAATACCTGTTAATAGAGTTTTCACAGATTTGAATAAAAACAGTTTTAACTCATTTGGCTCCGTTGTGCTACGCTGTTTGTCTCCTCTGGTGCTTAGCAACTTGAGCAGCATTATGTCCTGGATTTTTCATCAGCAATAAAGAGGTCATAGGGAGGATTTCCCACCCTGCGATTGGTTGGAGTTGCCATGGCACCTCCAAATTTTTTTCTTCTCTTTTTTTGCAGACAGCACAATGCAGGACAGACCGTTCTTTCATGACCGTGAACATCACATAGTTGTCTGTTTTGTGTGTAATTGTGAGCAGCTTCTTCTACTGACAAAACAAAACAGTTTGTATTGTTGACATTGTCTTTTTATTTTATAAAATCTTAAATTGTTTCTTTAAAAAAACTACTGTGACTCATGCAGTGAGCATGTATAATTTGCAAGAGAAAGCAAACAGAAATTTTACACTCCTGCCATAATATTACATCTTACTGAAAGCGTTGCAACACATAATTCAACACATATGTGGGAGGACAAAAGACAAACAGATGGCCTTGATTTCTCTCCAAGATTATACTGAGGTTTACATAATTCATCAGTCAGCAGAGATTTTATGCCTTCCAAAAATCAGTTTGAAGGAGCTCAACAGTAATAAAATCCAGTGAAGTTAAATCAGTTCTCTCACTATTTTTCTCCAATTCACAATTAATCACTGATGTTGCTGTTGTTTATTATTCAATGCCCTGAGTGGAGCCAGAATCCCCTCCTCTGGTTCTTGCTGCCCCCTGGTGGTAATTCGCTAGCACCTCATCCATCGCTCCTTCTTGCTCAGTGGGTACCCTCTGTCTACTTTCAGCAGCTCGTTCACTCTCCAGTACTTGTCTCCCTTGAAGAAAAAGATCTTGCCGTTGGTCCAGGTGAAGGCTGCGTCAGGAGAAGATGGCACCCCGCTGATGAGCATGCTCAGAGGTTTTGGGTAGAAAGCTAAACTGTATTTCAGCTCATCAAACTGCCAGTGGTCTGATCCCTGAATGGACAGAGCGCAAAGAGTTAGGATTAAAAGCACAACTATAAAATATGATTGTGAAACATGAATACAGGTGCATCTCAGTAAATTAGAATATGTTAAAAATTCTTTACTCTTTTACACATTTATAACACATGGAGTGAGATATTTTGAGCATTTATATCAACATTTATATTAACTTTGATGATTATGGCTTGCAGCTAATAAAATCCTAAAATTCAGCTTCTCAAGAAATGTGAACATTTATTCATGTAAATAAATTAGAGCTCCGTGAATAGACCTGATCTACACAATCATGGGATCCAGCAGTCAGTCACTGTTACCCTCAACAAGGAGGGTTATCCACAAAGGGTCATTGCTGGAGAAGCTGGCTGTTCACAGAGTGCTGTATCCAAGTTTATTGATGTAAAGTTTAGTGGAAGGAAACAGTGTGGTAGAAAATGTTGCACAAGCAACAGAGATAACCTTGAAAGGACTATAAGCAAAGCCTGTCCAAATGTTTGGGGGAGATTCACAAGATGTGGACTCTGACTGGAGTCAGTGTTTCGAGACCCACTTTCTCCATGTGTTAAGCTCCTGAACTAGACACTATGACAGAACAGTTTTACCTGGGCTAAGGTAGGCACTGTGACAACTAAAGGAGCAGGCAAATACTGTACAGTACTTGGGCATACTTTTCAGTAGGTTGCATTTTTTAAATTAAAAATTATTTTACTTTAAGGCTTGTTGTGTAATCTAATGTTTAAGAGAAACTTAATTTTAGATTTTTATTAGCTGTAAGGAATAATTTACCAAATTAACAGGACACTTGAAAAACATCACTCTGTGACGTTCATGTTTTTCTAAAGAATTACTTAAAATAAATAAACTTTCACATGATACAGTAATTTATTGAATGCACCGGCACTGCTAGGCTTTATATGTACCTTTATGAACACAAGCTTCTTGTTAATCTGCAGGTATAAGGCTGCATCGATGTTTGGAGGGATCCGTTTGACCTGTTTGGGGTAGCCGTAGTCAAGCATGAACATTGTGTACCTCCATACTTTACTGCCTGTGACCAGAAAGAGTCCAAACATTTAATGTTTAGAAGCAGCAGGTGCAAAACAGAAGAAATCCTGCTGAAGCTCAGTGCTACGAAACAAAAAATGGTTGTACCTTTAAAAAAGTATGTCTTATTGGTTCTCTGTGAGTGGACAGCAGCATTCAGGTTTCCAGGGAGTTCCCTCCACAGTCTGCTGATCTTTATCGGAGTGTTATGGCCCATATCAGAGATAGTCCACACATAATCCCCCCTAAAGGCAAAGGTTTTGTCCCATGGACCTGAATAAACAGACTTTGACATTATTATAGAAACTATAAAACATTTTTGTAGAAAACTGTAAATAATTTCCTCCAGTATGGTCAACTTTGCTCTATCCTGTTCAGCTAAAACATTGTCAAGTCAAGTCAAGTTTATTTATATAGCCCTTTTCAGCAACAAGGCTCTCAAAGCGCTGCACACGAGGAAAAACACCACAATGATACAGAAAATCAAACACAGAAAAACAAATCAAATGACATTAATAATCCTTGGGAGTTTACTGGTAAGAGCTTGTTCTAATCCAATCTTTCTAATAGAGGTAATTAGTTCATTAAGTCCTCTGTGGTAAGGAATTCATCCTGTGCTAGAAGAAAAATGATAATATTAATCCTTGAGGTCGCTGGTATGAGGCAGTTGTGGTCCCATCATTCAAAATAGTAGCAGTCATGGGCGCTGACTGAAGTCTAAGTAGAGAAGCTGGGTCACTGGTATAAAACAGTTTTAGTACAAACTTTTGAAATACTAATAATGTTTGGCTTTTACCGGTATGAAATTGTTGTAATACAATCCTTCTAAGAAATCTAAAAATCTCTGGTCATTGGTGTAAAAACAGCTGTAGTCAAATTTTCAAATACCAATAATATTTGCTTTTGCTGGTAATACTTCTGAGAAATCTGAAAATCTTTGAAAAGTAATGAAATCACACATTTAGGTAAAGTAAGATAGGAGGGAAAAAAATCATATTTCAGACTCTATTCTTAACAGAATAGAGTCTGAAATTGTACAAAAAACCTGAGCAGGGGTAAGCAACACACACATAAGTAAAGATTTAGCAAGGGTATCTTGAGGGTGCGAATGAATAAGTCTGGGTGTGTTTGCAAGAATTAGACTGTCAACACTGACAGAAGCGTCATTGTCCTTGAGAAGAGAGGTGGAGGTTTTATCAATCGGCCGCACAGTCCTATCAGCACACAGCTGGTAGGGGAGTGCTGGGGAAGAGCGTCGTGTTTATATAACATCCAGGAGATATTTTGTCAATAGCCAGTTAGCAGAAGTTGCCAAGGCCACATTGGGGAGCCAGATTTAGAAAAACTATAAATGTTGTGGTTCAAGCAGTTGTGAATTTCCAACCACCTTAAGAGTTTTACTGGTGTGTCTCAATTGTGAATCCAAATAGCCAACTTTCTGGTACAGATCTGGAGCGTACAACGTCTCCAAGATTATATCCTTTAACCTCTGAGTCCAACCGCTGCCAGGCTGCGATTTTGTTCAAGAATCGTGTCCAGCTTGTGATTCTGCTCTCTTAACATTTCAGTCTGAGTGTTGATCGCTCTACAGACTCCATCTAACATCGCAGGAAGCTTTGAAACGCTTTAAAACAGCCGCCCACGTTTTGCGAATCACTCGATAAACCAGGTAACCACCAACTCCAAAAAGTAGAAATCCTGTTATCAAAAGTCCAAATATGTACACATTTTCTACGTCCGCGACCAACATTGTAGTCAGGCACTCAATCTTCCACTGCTGCCAAGAATCCATTGTGTATCCAGAGAAGAACGTCCCGTCTGGACAAGAGGGTCTCCTTTAACCTGTCTTCCCATCAAAAAAATGTGATCAATTACGTTGAGAGACCAGCTGACCAAATCCATAATTTAAAAGTTTGGAGGATATGCAAAGCGAGGCTCTGAGAAAAATACAGACAAAAGCAGCAGGGAGGGAGAAAAAACGCGCGTGTTTTCCACTGAAAGCAAGAAAAAAAAAAAGTTTTCTAAATTTTATTCATGCATGTACTTTGTACATCCATTGTAAATTAAGCAGATTCATGCTTATTTTGTCATTTAACTTGCAATGATGACTTCAGGAAAGGTGTCAGATAACAGTTAATCTGTGACATACCTAACATAATGGCATCCAGATCTGCAGTGCAGGGATCAGGGATTCTTGCAGGTCCAGAACTGCTCTCTGTGGGAAACACGTTGTCCACAGTTGTTGTACTGGCTGAAGTGGTGCTGAGTGGTTTGCCTGCAACAGAATTTGAAATCAAAGTTTTGAAGAATGACGGATGTTTTCCCTTTTTTATATCTGACCCTCAGGAAATAAAAGTAGATTAATTGTTGTTTTTAGATGGCAAAACTCTTGTTGATCCCAAAAATGCTTACTGCCCGTTTTGATTGTGTCACCAACTAAACCATTGATGTTATCATTGTTAAATGTACTGAGATTAAGTCATAGTGCTTTTCTAGTCATTCAACCACTGAAAGCACTATTACATTGTAAGTTCACCCAGCTGCTCACTTTAATGCATGGTTGTTAGAATAAATAACCTCAATAACCAACAAAGATGTCCTAAGTAAATTCAAAATGCAGTTTTCAAATTATGATGTTATCTCATAAGGGTATAAAAGCTATCCAAACCAGTCTCGCCCTGAGTGGCAAGGTAATTTTATTTTATTGTGTATTCTGTTAAACCCTTGCTTTTTGTATAATATTATACAAAAGCAAGGGTATATATTATTTTTTGTGTAATATATTTCTGTTATGAACCTTTTTTAACTGAGGGATATGATATCTTTGGGGGCGTGTCCGGGATATGAACCTAGAATATCTTACATTGAAAGCAAGAATCACACTTTGACAATCTATTGAACTGTATATCACTTCTGTAGTTGTACTGAAGGAGAGTTTGTTCTGATTGCGCCGTTGCACTTCTGTTTGCTGTAATATCACACATCACGTTGGCCAGTCTTTAAAAAGAGAGATCCTTCCAGGACATGATAGCCCCAGATGAAATAGGTTTTTATGCTGTTAATTATGTAGTTTTACAATGGTTTGTTGGTATTTCAACATTATTTTGGAAATCAACTGCTGGAGTGCGGTCTGGGGTGCTCCATTTAACCATGCCAAGTTTGGCACACCCAAAAATTAAGACACTGTCTCTGTATCACATTTGACCTTATCAGCAGAAAACCCAAAACAACAGACCAAAATCAGGAGGCCGTTTTGGAGCTGGGTCTTAAAGACAAGAATTAATACTATATATAACTTAATGCTCACCCTCTACCGATGACCCACATAGCCCTGTCTTTTAGTATTTAACCCTTTCTCTCTCCTAGACATGGCAATTGACTGAGCTTTTACTGTAACTAATTATATGTGCTCTCTTTCAAACTCTAACCTTGAAAACTGGAAACAGGAAAACATTTTATCCAATTTGAATAAAAAGCTAACTCCGACTGCACTGTTCAATTGTTAGGATTAATAGGAATGTATGTACCTGACTGTTGTGAAGTGCCTTGAGACAACATGTGTTGTGAATTGGCGCTATATAAATAAAACTGAATTTAATTGAATTGAATATCAAGCAACTAAGTATGTAGACTGTATGTAAGTATGTAGACCACAGTCATTCTGACTGTGGGCTGGTCTCAGCAAATCCAGTCGAGTTCTCTACTAAATCTCCCCCACTAAGCTGTTAATAGTATTATAACAAATTGGGAAGAAGAGCACCTCAGCCACAAAATGGTTGAACACCTAAAATGAGAGTGAAATTCAATTATTTAATAGAACATTTAATGGTACATTTATTTATTTCATGATATATTTATTTATGCAATTTTGTCCTTTTTGGCCCTCCATATCACTCAGGTTTCACATCTCAATGATTCTGAAAATTGTCTTGTGACCCCCCACTTGGTGTCTTGCACACAATAAATCTTAATAAAATACACTAATGCTTAAGTTAGAACGTAACAAAATGTAAAAAGGTTTGAACACTTTTGAAAAGTACTAACTTTTCTGAAGCTTTACTTTCTTACATATACATTTTTGTGGGCCAACAACATATTTAATCCAATGGATTAAGAATGGGATATCACTCCCATTTAAAAAAGGAAGCTGTAAAAGAATATATTTTTGTAAATATCAAGGTTGTATTACTTTGTCGGAACCATAATAGTTATCAAGAACTATCCCAGAAATCCTTCCGATCAACCCTTACCGTATAGTGTCTGAATGCCTTTAACATCATCTGAATGCAGCCTGAAGTTGACACGATACCCAGCGTAAACTGGTGCCATCAGAGCACTCCTGAATTGGGAGTGACCCAGACCAAGAGCATGTCCTATTTCATGGGCAGCCACAATACGCAGATTAGTGCCATAATATGATCCCTCTGTCCAAAACTCATCCTCATCGAAATGGACAATGCCAGATTCTGGTGACTCAGCATGAGCCAATACATGACCTGCAGGAAGTATACACACACAGTAGGGATTACACAGCCCTGCTCAATAATTTGTGTGAGAAATGCTGAGTGGATTTAGAGAGGGAACAAACCTCGGCCATCAAATGGAACTGAGCAGTAGCCATCTTTCTTATGAAAGGAGATCTTTATATCTGCTCTGCTATAATCAACCTCTCTGAACGTCAGATCTGCCACATTGCTCCAGTACGTAAATGCAGAACGGATGGCTGCCCTGACCTCTGATCTCAACATGTCAGGTGTGTAATTGTAGATCCGGTAGGTGAGACTCTTTTTCCTCCAACGACCTGAGACAGATGAGATTATTTTACTGTAAGTCACCAGTATAAATATATTATAGGCTTAAAGAGATTACATCAAGACTTCAGGCAATCTCACTAATCTCTTCAATAAAATACACTGAAGCTTGAAGTTGGAATGTGACAAAATGTAAAAAGGTTAGAATACTTTTGAAAAGTACCATATTTATTGAAGCTTTACTTTATAACATACACATTTTTGTTATTTTACTGTCAAATGTAACTTTTTTTTGCTGTGGGATTTTCTCCAACTGTCCAGTGATTTTAGATTGCTTGTAAATCCACATCTTTCAAAAGACCTCTCACATAGATCAAAAACTTTCTGACGTTTTCAGACTAAAATAAAACAACGGTGTCCAAAATGTCTGACTCACCCATAACTTTGTACTTGTGGAATTTCTTGTTAAATGGATCCTTCAAACCACAGCGGGGCTGTCTCATCACACCAAGGGTGGCTTCATCTAACTCTCCAGTAGGTGGCAGATCATTCACCCTCTGGAAGACTCTGACCAGATTTGAGACATATATATATATATATATATATATATATGAATTTTTGTAAATTTCTCTCCTGCATGGCCTGATTGCAACAGCTACTTTTAAACGTCAGTCCATGTTTTCTTGAAAAAAGCCAATAATCATGTTACCTAAGCGCTTCAATGACCTCCTCCAGGTAAGAAGGGTCCTGTGGATCACCTGGATCATTCAAGTAGCCATACTGCTTTAAATACGCCTGTATTTGTGTGTATACAAAACAAAAATGTACATTGATTTTACATGAAATAATTTCTACATTTGGTTTTGTATCTGAGATGAAAGTTGATACAAAATATGTTTAAGTAAGTGCTATGAAGCCAGATGTAATCTTACCTTTGCTTCATTTAACTCCGTCCATTCCACCACAGCACCTAATGCAGCTCTGAGGCTGAGCACTAACAGCAGCAGGAGTCCTGAGCGGTCCATTGTGAGATTTTCATCTACAGTTTCTGTCCCAGGCTGGTGCTTTTATGGTGTGAGAAGAGTCTCACAGAAGACTCTTTGTGTTCCTTCGTGCTCCAGCAGTTTTAACTCAGCTGAGCATGAGTCAGCCCTGCAGCTGCGATGATCCACTTCCAAGGAATGAGAATTACAAAGAGGAGTCAGTTGACCTCAGCCAACATGTGTGCAGTTAAACTGTACAGCTGTTCAGTGAGAATGTGGAGCTTCTACTCACTTTACCAGTTTACAGAGTCCCCCCAGCTGTTGACAGCTTGAGTTAAGGTCTCTATAACCTTAGAGAAGTGAGTGAAGCTCTTTCTGAACAAAACTATACAAGCAAGATGATCATCAGGATCACACACACTTTGTTTACTTCCTGGACGTCCTGTGTATCTCAGTTTAATGATGGGCTTAAACCCCAGGGTAAGACTCACCTTCTTTCTCCCACATTCCTGTTTCAGCCCAACAAATATTCATTTTTATCTGGTCCAAAACGTTAGTGTTATTTCTCATGTTGACAAAGAAAGGTACAAAATGTACCAGGATTTGCTCCCAGGAGAGTCAAAAGTTTGATTTTTCTAAAAATGCATTTCTTGAGGTACATTGAATTGCAGCTGTATTCATACCCTTTGAACCTTTGCACAATGAGATAGGCCAACACAAAACAGCATAATATGGAACATTGTTTTTAGCATTTATTACAAATAAAAATATAAAATACGTTGCGCATCAGCTCTGTACTTTGTACAACAACCTTTGCTTGAATTACAGCTGTAAGTCTTTTAGGGTTTGTCTCCAACAGCTTCGCACATCTAGAGACCGACATTACTGTCCATCATCTTTATCTCAGTCAGATTGGATGCAGATCATCTGTAAACATCACTTGTCATGTCTAACATGTTTTCTTCTTTCCCTCTACAGAGCTCCATCCAACTTCCCATCAACTCTGACCAGTTTCTCTGTCCCTGCAGAAAAACATCCCCACAGCATGATGCTGCTACCACCATGCATCACCCTGAGAATGATATGGTCAAGTTGATGAACAGTGTTAGTTTTCCTCCAGGTAGTCTTTTGTTTATAGGCCAAAAGGTTCAGCTTTGTTCTCATCTGACCAGAGTACTTTATCAACATACTTGCTGTGTCCCCTAAAACATCTTATATGGTATATTCTTTCAAGAATGCTTGTCTCTAGGGCATGAAAGACAGATATGTGGAGTACAAAACTATTATCTGTCCTATTAACAGATTCTCCCACCTGAGCTGTGGATCTCTACAGCTCCTCCAGAGTTACGGTGGGCCTCTCCTTGCCCTGTCTGCCTGTTTAGGTGGAGTGCCATGTCTTGGTAGATTGTGATGTATTTCCTTTTCAGATGATGGATTGAACAGTGCTCTGAAAGATGTTCAAGGCTTGGGATATTATTTATACATAGCTCCTGAAGGCAGTTTGTACTGGAATTTATTTAAGGGTATCAGAGTAAAGAGGCCTGAATACAAAATGTAACTTTGTGCTGGTCTGTCACATAAGACCCCCATAAAATACAATAAGGCTTTTAGATGCAGCATGATAATATATGAAACATAAGAAACATTTTGAAAGGGACTGTAGTTTTGACAGTGTTTTCCTGCATCTGTTTAAACCTAGAAACAGTCTATAGGCTAAGGACAAACAACCTCTCCTGCAATATGAAAAAAGTAGGAAATTATCAATCATGCAAAGCGATAACAGTTAGCAAATACAATAAGGCCTGTGTCATGTGGGAGATTATTTAACCAAGCCTGATTTACATGTTTATGCTTTACATTTTATGCTCCTGGATGTTGAGTCTCCTTGGGATTGGTTGTTTTAAAGCCAAATTTATTTGTAAATCATCATTTAATCAATATAAAATCTACCCTCCAAAACACAAGCTTTAATGTACACATGCATCTGATTACCTCACACAAGGCATGGGGCAACTAATCAGTTGTATTTGGATTTTCATGTTCGTTTTTCTCATTTGTTTCCTCCTTATCTGTATGTTTTTTATACAATTCTGGTTTCAGAGAAGTTTACTTGTTTTCTTCAGGATCCACTGAGTGGATTTCAGGACTGTTTTGCAACAATAAAACACAGTTACTGTTACTCAGACACATAACTACTTAAGGTGACAAAAGCAGAATACAAAACTTCTGTTACAAATAGAAAGTATGCACAGAAAGTCATCAGATGGAAAAATTCAACAAGAATAAACAGAATGAACTATAAAGTTTGTAAGATCATAATCTTCACTATTTTCTTCAGCTTCCCCTTCCAAACGCATAAAGTGAACCTGCAGCAGCTTAAATGCAGCTTGAACACGTCAGAAGTCTAAATCTGACCGGAGTTCCTCTTTTCACCATAGCGTTAACTAATCCCAGCTGACCAGCTTGATTCTTCTTGTGATGTCATTGAACTAAATAAACACAAACCAAAATTAGCAACTTTTTTCTTCAGTGCTCTTTCAAACAAACTTGTTTAGAAGATCTTTTAGAAGATACAACAGATCCAAAGCCACCACTGAATGCTGTCTTTAAAAACAAGGTACATCTTTAAAGCAAGGAAGCTCGTTTTCTTTTTTTTGTACTTCTGTACTTCAGTGTATAAAAACTAACTTCACTGAAACATTTCCTAGCTTGAATTGACCACTATAATGACACATTTGTCTGACTAGGAGAAAAGTCAGCTTTATGTTTCCTGTTTGTCTTTGTTACAACAGCTTCCTGGCAATTCAAATTTAATTTATATGCTCTTTATGAAAATACTGAGTCCATCTACTCTTCTGCTTTCACCAACCAATTTTCTATTTCTAACCATAAAAGGGTCTGTTTTAGATTTTGTCATTTCCTTTTGGTGGAATTAGAAATAGTTGATTTTTAATTTAATTTATGTTTGCAGAACCATGAACACTGGTTTCCTCTAGCAAATATCTTTTATTAGACAAAAACAGACGCCAACTTTAAATGCTGGTGTAGTAGACTGTCAGAAACAGCTCTAAAATACCACATCAAACCTATTTTCAGACATACTTAGTACCCACTTAATGGACTGGCTACATAACAGTAGTAAGTATTCAGCCTTCTTGTAAGATGAGAAACCTTTCTTACCCCATTTCCTCTAATATTTTGCTCCTACGCCTGTTTTTATGCAACTTGTGTCTCTGAAAAAGATTTACGGTACAAGGTTGAATTTACCACTAAAGTGACGCGTTGGTTTCATTTTGAGAACAGCCAGCTTTATGTTTCCTGTGTTTGTCATTTTTATGGTAGCAAACTGGTAATTCAAAACAAATGTGTAAAAAGAAGTAGAAGTACGTACATGCTTCCTGTTTTTCTAGGAATGGTCACACAAACACAAAGTATCATTTATTGAGTTTATTTCCTGTTTACTTCTTTCCGTTTGTCTTTAAGTCTTAGAGAGTAGAGCAGAGCAAACTGGACTGCATGAATACAAGCATAATCACCAGAATTGCTGTTTTGGTTGTCAGGAGAACATCTCTGCTCATCCAAACATTACTTCTTTATGACTCAGGCAAAGATGCATCACAGAACTTTGTTAATCTTATTCTTATTTATTACTTTTTCTAAGTCTCCACCAGCCGCAGAAGCAACTGACAGGAGAACATCTGGACCGAATCATATCCAGGTCAAAAAGCAAACAGTCATCATAAAGATAACACAGCTCCTTTGGTCATCAGTTACTAGTGATTTAAATACAAACATGTTCACTGGTTATTCTTACATGAAAGCTCATGGGTTTTAAGAAACTTTCCTTCTCACCTCCTTCCCACCATCAAACACATTTCAGGAGGATGTTTAGGTTTCAAATCCAGTTTATCACATTTCTAGATATTCAAAAACAAATTATAACTAACAAGAGGGCCTGAGAAAGCATAAATAACATCCAGAATATATTTTACTGTAAATATATACCAGGTGTATTTTCAAGTGGACAACTTTCTTTGCTGTTTTAAAAATGATTACGGTAGTTATTTGTGCACAAATAAATGTTATGAAACAAAATAGAAAAGCACCTCTTTGTGTGTTTTTTTTAAAAATAAGTTAATAAAAAGATTAGTAGAATTTCATAACAAAATGTACTTCCTCTGTTAGGAAACATTAAGCTTAAATATCTCAGAGAAACTGAAAAATAACAATGTCCCAGATATATTTCTGCAGTCGATCTGATGACAAGAGTGAATCCAAGAAGTGCTGTGTTGCACTCTGACAGTTTTCACACCAAGCAGCAACCAAATCAGCAGATGGAAGGGGTAAAATTAGAAGCTTAAAACATTTCCAGTATCCTGAAATTCAAAATGCACGCTATGCGTTTTAAAAATGCTGCAGAATATGACAGATCAGCAGGAAGCCATTTATAAACCTAATGATTTTACAAAAAAAATTTATATTTCCAGCTTCCTAAAATAGAACACCCTTCTTGAAAAGGCAGTTTAATCTAAAAACCGCATATTTTGTTAAACACTTCAGGCACTGTGGAATAACTGTCCGTACAGAAACAGCTTCAGTTTTGGCACCTTTCTTTATATCTATGTTTGTCTCCATTAGACCAATGCTCAGATCTCTACATTGTGCTTAATCATATATACAGATGTGCCTTGCATGGTGGCACAGTTGGTAGCACTGTTGCCTTGCAGCAAGAAGGTCCTGGGTTCAATTCCCATCCAGGGGTCTTTCTGCATGGAGTTTGCATGTTCTCCCCGTGCATGTGTGGGTTCTCACCAGGTACTCCGGCTTCCTCCCACAGTCCAAAGACATGCCTGTTAGGTTAATTGGTCTCTCTAAATTGCCCTTAGGTGTATGAATGAGTGTGTGCATGGTTGTTTGTGTGTTGCCCTGTGATGGACTGGCGACTTGTCCAGGATGTACCCCGCCTCTCGCCCATAGACTGCTGGAGATAGGCACCAGCTCCCCCGTGACCCACTATGGAATAAGCGGTAGAAAATGACTGACTGACCTTGCATGACCTAACACTACAAAATCACATGTACACAGAGGCTAAAGGTGTAAAGAATGACATCAAATACTCCCAATTACAAAAGACATTTAGAAAGAAATTACATAAACATCTAGAACAAGTTTATTAACTGGTCTCTTGTGTAGTTTGTTACTAATATGTTGAAATATAGCTAGAGAAGAAGTCCATTTTAATTATAAATGCCCATCTTAGCAAAATCAATTTCATTTTGGTAAAACTTGGAATTACAGGTTAAAGATGATAAATATTTAAAGTTCAAAACATACATCATAAATGGCCTTTCCATTGATTTCTAAAGTAGAGAATTCATTTTAAAAATTATTTATTTCCCCAATAAACAGCCTTAGTAGCCCCCCCACAAAAACAATGATTACCAAATATGTGTGATGACGTGTAATCATTGTCTAATGTTGTGTAGTTGCACATGAGAAACAGGCTGTTTCCTTGATTTACAAAAATAGCTTTCTATGAGATATTTGTCAAATGCATGTGTTGCTGCTTATTGGCAACACAGAGAAAGGACGTATTGAGAACATTTTATACTGCGATCATCAACGCAGGACACGTCCAGAAGCTCTGTGGAAGTAAACGGGTGAAAACAAATTTCTCCTCACACACCAAAATCATTGTATTTGTTGAATCTGTTGATTTAAGGAAGTAAACAACCCAAAGCTAAAGGACAAGGACACCATAGTTTATACCCCAGCTAGGAGAGACGGCTGGAGCATGGAGTCAACAGCCAGACCACCAGGGTGACCACACCTGTTGTTTGTGAACATTAAGTATATTAGTAAAAAAGAAAATGTTTCTTAAAAGCTATTTTTGCTTTCCACTTTGTCGTCTGGAAGTAACAAACATCCGCTGATGTCTGCAGATCATGTTAAATCATAAACTCCTCTTGTTTGACAATCCTCCAGTATGTTTAGCCACAATAATTAGATTTAGCTCTGACTAACATGTTCCCTCTGTCAGAGCCAAATGAATTAAGTGTTTCACTGCAGCTACAGTCTTATTGTAGATTAGTATTTTAACTTCCCATCCAACATGTGTAGCACTTGCTTGTAATAAATTTTAGGGCCAAACAACACATTGTGGGTAAAATAACTGGATGGACTTAAACAGCTTAAGTGTTGTCCTTGAAATAACAGATACAAGTGCAATTAAACCCTAACTGATTGATCACAGACCGTGGAGAAAAATGAGAACCACAGCATGGCTTGCTAACAAAGTGTGCCTGGTCTGATGACAGTTGTTGAGAGAACCATGCCAGGTCACATCTAGGTAACAATGCTGGTCAGAACTGGTGCACAGCTTACAACACCTACCAGAATATGGCCAAAATCTTAGTGTACTAAGTTAGTTTGGACATAAGCAGCCATCTGCAACTTCAACTGTGTTGAAGTACACGTGGACAATATTTGTGACAAAGTGCTTTTAAAACACTCCCCAGGGGGGCCGGTTTGTCGGGTCTCCGACGTACTGCTCTTAGGCACCCTTTCTCCTGACTTTCTACACCTATGTTGATAAATCACCATATAAATATCTAAACTTTTATCTGAATTTAGTGAACAAAAATTTGTGCTGTAGACTTTGCCATCACTACTTTTGTTAATAGTGGACATTGCGTTACGCATCGATGGCCGACCCGTTCCGGATATAAAGTTACCATTTATCTCAACTTGTGCTAACTTTTCTTTTCCACAATTTTTATACATATTTCTTGACTTCTATCACGAAAATGAAGACCTATCTTGAAAGTACAAGCCTGAAAACAAATAAAAAGGAAAGGTTGAAGAAGAATTGACATGAAACCCTTAAAGTAGTGACTCTGTACTAAACTGGCACATTCAAATGAACTAACAGCTCCAAAAACACTACAGAATTTTTTTTTTTTTTTTAAATCTTCCTGTTTTTAAAGAGATTTAAAGAAATGTACACTTCCTATGTGTTCTTTAAGGACATTTAAAAAAAAAATATAGGTTCTCTATGAATCACAATATTTCTGAAATCATCACATCCTAAGATGCACCGATCAAACAACCAAAGACTGGAATCAGCCAGTTTTTCATTGATGAGCTGATTGGTTAAAAACTTGAAAAATATTTTCTTTTTATTTTATTCATAAAACGCATCAATCTCAAGAACTCTCGCCTTAATATCTATAATGGGGTCAGTAACCTAAGGCCTTTTAGCCCCTCTGCAGTAACATCAAAAATGGTGAAGAAATTAGGAAATTCCAGTTTTCGAACATTAGCGTAGAAATTCCCCAACTAATTTATAGAGGGCATGTTTTTCATTGCTCAGTCCTTTTATCCAGTCATGCTGCAAATTCTTCACTTTATTTGTTTAAAATTGGCAATCTTCCTTAAACATGGATGCACAAATGCATCACAATGCCCAAGAAAGTGTTTTTTCCCACTTGTTGCTAAAGTTGATGAAAACAGAACTGATACTATGAGTCTCTAAAACTTGCCTCAAGACAATTCCTATTTAGTAATCTATGGAACGTCCTTGTCGACAAGTGCATCAACAAAAATCCTGTACTTTAATGCACTTTGATTTTAAAATAGTTTAGTTTTTTATGTCAGACTACCTCTATCAAATAGCCTGCAGCACTGTTTTCTTTAGTTGTTTAGATTTTTTTAATCTAAATCTGCAGGTCAGACCTCAAAGACACTTGGAAATCAGTATTACTGAGTAAAAGCTTGACTGGTGCATCTCTAATCCCTGCATCACCTTGAACACACTGTGCATGACTGCAGATACAACTAAGATGTTTCGGTTTATTTATACAACTTTCATCTTGTATCTCAGTAAATCTTTCAAATCTCCCAAGCAACATGATCACATAAATACAGATTCCTGTTGCTATTTATGACTGAGTCAGATATAAAACACAGTTGCCACCATGATGACTCAGTTTTTGGCATAAACCACTGAACCTGTGCCTCCCTTTAATCCTCGGTGACCTTGACCTTCACTCGGTGCCAGGCATTGTTTAACAGGCCTCTCAAATTCCAGATGGGAAGGACTGTGTCCGGTTGAACGTTGTAACTGTTATCCACTGCCTTGCAGATAATCTCTAGCTCCTTGGCCTCAGGAGGAAGAGGAGCAGTTAGTTCCCACAGCTTCCAGGCCCAGGCTTGACCCGGAGGAGGTGAAGGCTCAGTGGGTTGTCCTTCGTCACCGCTCCTCAGCTGGGCCACCTGCCACGTCTTCCCTCCATCCAGCGACACGTCCACACGCACCACCTCTCTGCCGCCGCCACTCCATGCGTAGCCCTTCACGGTCAGCGTTTCGTCGCTGCGGTCAATCACAGCTCCGTCCGCTGGGACAGTGATGGCGGACTGAACGGGAAGCTCCTGGATGGCCGGGGCAGATTTAGGGTCGACCGTCTTCCAGTCGGTCCCAGGGGAGAAACCTTTGTAGTCATGCTGCTGCCAGTGGCTGCTGCTCTCCTCTGTGCTGATGACAATGCGCCCCAGCCACTTCACGCTGCGAGCTCCCACCACGCCCGGTACCACAACCCGCACTGGGAAGCCATGATCAGAAGGAATATCCTCGCCGTTCATTTCATAAGCCAGAAGCACATCTCCTTCTTCACTGATGGCCTTGTTGATAGGAATTGAGGTACCATATGCTGTCCCTGTCACATCTTTATCCAGTCCTTCAAAGTGAACATGGCGAGCCCATTTGGCCACTTCTGGCCCAAAACCAGCAGCCAGGAGCACATCTCTGAGCCTCACACCACTCCATTTAGCATTCCCAATAGCAGATATGCCCCAGTTTAGTCCATTTACCTGCTTTACCTTATTCATATCACTGCGACGGTTTCCTGCACACTGCAGTGTAGCGGTAATGGTGTGTTTGGGGAATCGGGTCTTTAAGTCCTCTAAAGACAGAGACAGCGCTCCTCCTGGCAATCCCTCCACGTTGAGCCGATATGAAGCTGGGTCCACCTGAGGAACGGGCAGGTGGTTTCTTTTGAAGAACAACACACGGGGAGTGATATAGCTGTCTGCCAGGATCTCAGGAGGAGGCTCGGCATTGAAGGGCTTTTTGCATTTGACCTGAAGCACAGGGTGGCGCTCAGGGTCAGAGGAGTAGGGGTCCAACGATTTAGCATCATCCCGCTTCTTCAGGTCCTCTGTTCTCAGCTCGCCAACCTTCGCATTAACCACAAACAGAAAGGTTACAATAAACCATGCTTTCAGAGACAACGTGCGCTGTTGTCGTGTAAACAAACATTAGAAAAGCAATAAACTAAACAGGGCATTAGTGTTAGCCTGCTTTATCCATTCCAAGACTAGTTCTGAGGTACGTTTGGAACAACAAAATGTGTAAAAGTATCAATCATCAAGAATTCAGAGGTAGTTCAATATTATTCCATCTACTTTGAGCAATGGAACCTGACCCTCAGCATAATGCCTCCCCCACCGTGCTTTACACATATGAAAGTGTTATTTGTTTTTGACAGCCTCACCTCGACTGCATGAAAGAGTCTTCTTGATATTTGGGCCCAATCTTTGTTTCATCGGACCATAAACACATTTCTCAAGAAGGTGTCTAAATTGTCCATGAGGTTAACTGTAGATCTCAGTCAAGGTTCAATTTGAAGCAGGAGCTTCTTTATTGATCTGTGCAGTCTAGGTATAACATTAACTTCACTGTGGACAAGGACACTGGTGCTCCAGCAAATTTTATGCCTGACTTGAGCCTTTTATGACTCCTATTTGATTTTATAGGAGGTGACAGTTTGCGTCGGTTTGACACAATTGGGTGTTCCAACACGACAATAATCCAAAACACATGTCAGAACACTTTTTTGGAAAACCTAAAGCACACTAAGACCCGTCTCCCTCTTTAACCATGCGATAGCTGGACATTCTTATACCGTTTATCTGTGCATATAGTAGTTTGAATGTGGCACCTTCAGGCATCTGGCAAAGGAAGCTGCATGTTTGAGACGTCGCCCTCTGTGCCTCCATTTAACTCAAACATTGTCAACTAACAATTATTACATTAGAAGCTTACAAAGCCATAACATCATCATCTGGGCTCTCCCAGCTAGTTTAAAGGTATAGTAGTATTAGCGTACATATACTCCTGAAAATGCTCTACAGTAATTTTCACATTAAGCAAATAGAAATAATTTTGGTAATCTTAGCAGACCAAGAACAAGACTCGTTTGGTCTAACTGAATGTCAGATAATGATGGAAAAAAGGTTAAAAGTATATTTATAAAGTGTCAAAGTGTTAAACCTGTATGTATAATTGTGATTATCTGGATTAGAGAAAACTCCCAATTCTGTGTTTAAAAGAAAAAGCAAATTTAAAATATTTTACAGTGTTTTCATTTATTTAAAAAAAGACACGAGGTGTCTAACCTTATATTGTGAGAGGATTTCCAACACATGGTCCTGGTCATGAACAGCATAGAGGGCCCAAAAAGGTTCAAGGGCACCACCTGCTGCTAGCAAGATTTTATTTCCACCAGGGTGCATCGCCACAAACTCTGTGATGTCATAGACACCTCCTTTGAAAGTGACCCACACGCCGTCCTCCAGAGAGTGGTGCTTTGTGACTTCATTGTGGCTGAAGACAGGAAGACAGGAGCTCTCCGCTGTGGTGGACAAGCCAGCATCTGCTCGCTCAACCTGCAAATAGACAGAGCCGAAATCTGTTTTTAAAAAACCAAAAGGATGGAAACAACCAAGGAGGTCAGCTTGGACTTGGCGCTTTGTTAAATTCAGTACACAATGATACACACTGATAACATTTAACATATAACCCTTTACTGAAGCACATTCCCTGCTTAAGTCTACTCACAACCTAAATTTACATTTCACTTTGACAGTTAAAACCATTTTCAGCTGTTCATTCTAAAATACAATATTAATATAAAACTGTGGGTCCACATGAGTCCATCAGAACTGCATATTTATGAGTGGTAATGTTTTATGTCATTCTCTGAAACGATCACAACCTGTAAAAGGCACAGATAAAATTAAATAGAGCACAGTAAGCAAATAAATCATTTACCAGGGTGAGTGATGCTACAGCAAAAAGGCTGTTTAAAGAGTTATGGAGGAAAATTGGACCTCTGCTTCAAACTGTACTTTTTACTGGTAATGTGTGCAGGGTTCCCACACATTTGACTTTTCCAGGCTGAAATTTCGCAAGTCCTCCGACCTCTATGCTTATATTCAAATTTTAAAATACAAAATTGCCTTATGAATTTATGATAGACATTTATACAGTGAGCAGCCTTTAAGAAAGAAAGTAAGGAAAGAAGGATGAACAAGGAATGAAGGAATTTTTATAGCTACAATGCATCTCTAACCTCTTGGTGGTGTAGACCATAGGTCAGCACAACCCCTGTACCAGTCAGCAGCCCGGCAACAATATGTTTCCAGCTGGCACCGTTGTTGGCATGCTGGTATGATCTCTGGTCATCCCTCCTGTTGCTATAGAGACGAACTGCACGAGATGCCAAAGAAGGAGCCGCCCGATACCTTGGAAGAAAAAATAAAAACATAAAATATATCTTAAACTAGCCTCGCCTGGTTCTAAATATTACTGTATGTTTGATTCGACCACTCAAATATTCAGAAAATGTTATCTGTAAAGCCACAATTCACAGAGCTCATAAAATGTAACAACAACCTCAAGTACCGGGGTTGGACAATGAAACTGAAACACCTGGTTTTAGACCACAATAATTTATTAGTATGGTGTAGGGCCTCCTTTTGCAGTCAATACAGCGTCAATTTGTCTTGGGAATGACATATACAAGTCCTGCACAGTGGTCAGAGGGATTTTAAGCCATTCTTCTTGCAGGATAGTGGCCAGGTCACTACGTGATACTGGTGGAGGAAAACGTTTCCTGACTCGCTCCTCCAAAACACCCCAAAGTGGCTCAATAATATTTAGATCTGGTGACTGTGCAGACCATGGGAGATGTTCAACTTCACTTTCATGATCATCAAACCAATCTTTCACCAGTCTTGCTGTGTGTATTGGTTCATTGTCATCCTGATACACGGCACCACCTTCAGGATACAATGTTTGAACCATTGGATGCACATGGTCCTCAAGAATGGTTCGGTAGTCCTTGGCAGTGACGCGCCCATCTAGCACAAGTATTGGGCCAAGGGAATGCCATGATATGGCAGCCCAAACCATCACTGATCCACCCCCATGCTTCACTCTGGGCATGCAACAGTCTGGGTGGTACGCTTCTTTGGGGCTTCTCCACACCGTAACTCTCCCGGATGTGGGGAAAACAGTAAAGGTGGACTGATCAGAGAACAATACATGTTTCACATTGTCCACAGCCCAAGATTTGCGCTCCTTGCACCATTGAAACTGATGTTTGGCATTGGCATCAGTGATCAAAGGTTTGGCTATAGCAGCCCAGCCGTGTATATTGACCCTGTGGAGCTCCCGACGGACAGTTCTGGTGGAAACAGGAGAGTTGAGGTGCACATTTAATTCTGCCGTGATTTGGGCAGCCGTGGTTTTATGTTTTTTGGATACAATCTGGGTTAGCACCCGAACATCCCTTTCAGACAGCTTCCTCTTGCATCCACAGTTAATCCTGTTGGATGTGGTTCGTCCTTCTTGGTGGTATGCTGACATTACCCTGGATACCGTGGCTCTTGATACATCACAAAGACTTGCTGTCTTGGTCACAGATGCGCCAGCAAGACGTGCACCAACAATTTGTCCTCTTTTGAACTCTGGTATGTCACCCATAATGTTGTGTGCATTTCAATATTTGGAGCAAAACTGTGCTCTTACCCTGTTAATTGAACCTTCACACTCTGCTCTTACTGGTGCAATGTACAATCAATGAAGACTGGCTACCAGGCTGGTCCAATTTAGTCATGAAACCTCCCACACTAAAATGACAGGTGTTTCAGTTTCATTGTCCAACCCCTGTAAAAAAAAAAACATCCATATCGACATCTTTCAACAGCTGACCGTCAGGTTCCGGTACCATACCTCTGAGTGCCGACAGGGCCAAGTCGAGTCAGGCTGTGACAGCGTCTGAGAAGAAGCATTGCACTGATGTCCTGAGAAAACATTCAGTAACTGAGTTCATAAAAAGAGATGCAGGTTTTTGCACAATGTGATAGTCCACTAAGCGGGACTAAACGATGAATAGACAGTGAATGTGATTTAAAACTTTTACACTTGTGTACAGTGTTCTGTTTTCAAATTTGAACATTAACCATTATTCATATTTCAAGTAATGCCTTGCTCCAAAACAATTCTCCACTGTAATAACAACCAAAGTAAACCTTTAAGCCTTCACCTCCTATGCCACTGACTAATCAGCTGTTAGTCTAACCAGCGAGAGGAGCCAACCAGCTGAGGGGGAGTGAGGAGCAAAGAAAGAGGAGGCTCCGTGCACAACATCAATGACAGTAAATACAAAGAGAACACAGAAACTAGACATATTGTAATTTCATGTGGCTGTATTCTCAGTAAGGTGGGTAGGGTTGCCTTATGACCACAATCTGGAGGAACAAACATGTTTCCCTTCTTTTCGCTGGAGTACATTGATAAAACTGGAAGTACAAACTTTATAAAAGCCAGTTCTCTGTTAGGTGGCTCATCAAACACCAGGCAGCTAAAAGAGGAGCTCTGCTTCACTGGTAAACCACACAGGTCTTATCACTATCTGCAAAGCCTTTTAAGATCAGACAGGGTTATCTTAAAGCAGCTTTCACTGAGAAAACACATCTGCCTACAGCGATATACCAGGAAATCCACATTCTTTTTCCAGCAAGCAAGATAGCGAGCAGCTACCAATTATAACCTATGATATGAAATAAAATCCTCACAACAGCAATATTAATACTCTCTATTGTCCACATATGTGGAAATTTGCCTCTGGGTTCACATGGTGGCTGAAAACATAAAAACACACAAATGACACAAAGCACAACAAGGTCACAAACAAACAAACAAGCGGGCACAACTTACATCTGAATACAGTTCAATAGTTGAGCAACATTATGCGTTTGATATAAAAGACTTATTTCCAGTGTTCTTGGTTGCTCTTGCTGCTCTGTATCGCCCTCTAGAGGGGAGCTTAACAGATTCCCCAATTAGAGCAACAATTTGTTGGACCTTTTGTTTGCCTTGGTACAAATCTCCCAGCATCATTTGCTCTGTTTCTAAGATCTTATTGGCCATGCTGACAATTCAGGACAATCTGTTGTTGTCCTTCACTGCCAAACACTTCTCAGCGCTATCAAGTTATTGATTAAAGGTCGAAATGATCGTCTACATGCACTTGCACAGGATACTGGTCAGTGCAATAGGTTGAAAATCATTCAGCCCTGTTGCTTTGGGCCACTTGGGGACAGGAATTGTATTTGAATTTTTTTTTTTTTTTTTTTGGAACATAATGTTTATTTAAAAGACACTGAAATGGTTTTGTAAAAACTGCTGTTATCTGAAATCTCCATGATGTAATCAGCCACCCAGGTCCAGGTGCTTTGACTGCAACTTCTGCTTCAGAAAGGATATTTAAAGAACAGTCTTTGGTGTTTCTGTTATTGCCATGACTGTTATTCTCACAACATGTAAGATGGCTTACCAAACCTTGAATAAGAACTATTTAGGTAATTGGCAAAAGAGATGAATCTATATGTCGGGAATAAATTCTGATGATTTTCTTGTTGATAACGTTAAGCTCACATAATTTTATAAATCAGTTATTGACTGTCAGTTCATCAAAAATCACAGAACATTTGTCACTCTGTGTCATCAAAGCAGGTTGGGACTTGGGTTAGGACTCCATCATCTGAAAAGTCAGAACTGAACACCAAATCATCCAGGTCATCTAAATGTTCCCAGACCCAGTGGTTCTGAACCAGTTAATGCACAGTTCGCATTCAGAAGAACAGTGCAATGTTTAAGGACACTGGAACCTTTTAAATACTGCTGGATAATAATAAGTTAGGAAAATCCTTTCAGTTCCTTTGCAAAGACCAATTCCAATGAACTGTTTCAAGTCTGCAAAGAAGAGTGTTTAAAAACATCCACCCAGATGTAAGCATGCTGAAGGCTACGAAAAATGTGTGGCTCCTCTGCAGCTTTCCAAGTGACATTTAATCAAAGTAAGCAATCTGTTTAAGGTTAAAAACAAAGGTCAAGGTTAAAAAAAAAAAAAAAAAAAAAAACAGTACAGCATTAGTTTAACCATAGACTGACAGAAATAAAATAAATATCTGCACTGACGATTCTTTTTAATAATAACCACAAAAAGGCGGTTCAGATAAAGTCTGGAGCTCAGGAGGTGGCTAACATCATCGTGTACATCTTCCCTGGCATAGCTAACTAAGCTAACATTAACATTCATCCTCTCTGTAGGTGAACCCGTTTCCTGAACCCACAGCATCACACTCACTGTTCCGTAATCAGCCTGTCGTCTGCTTGTTCACAGATGTTTTCCACGACGCTCCACCGAAGTGACCACCTCACCCAGACACTGAGCGTTTCATCAACACTGAGGGAAACACGAGGCCCACTCGAGACCGGTACAGCTGATCTCAGATCAGTGGCTACGTAGCAACAGACGTGGGTTCAGAGCACCAGTTGGTACAACTGAACTCAGATCAGATCTAACGCGCTGCAGGAAGGATTGGATAGCAATTGTTTCTATTGGCACAGCTGATGTTGAACCGGTTCGCCTTGATCCAAACACGTTCTCACTCCCAACTCGTCACATTTGGACGATTGGTCAGGCTCCCTCTGCGTCACGTATTGACGCATCGGGTAGCCCCTTCTCGTCATTATTTGCAGGCTGCTCTCATTGACTGTTATAGAGCTCCCTGACGATGTGGCAATGTGTTGCTTGAGCAACACATTGCCACATCGTGTTGCTTGAGCAGACTCTGTACGCAGTGCTGCAATACAAAAAAACAAACATTTTGCTGAGACGTTTTATTCCTAGAACAATAGAACAAGTAAGTTGATTCTACGATGATAAAAGCTTTAAAAAGCACTGTTTAACTTTTATTTATTACCTGTTATGGACGAAATTATTTTGGATATATTTTCTGACAGTAGTATTATAAAAGATAAGGTCATACCAGATTATACATATTCGTTTACAATACAAATATGACATGTGCACAGACACTTAAATTAATTCCTGGTGGCGCTCGTCCTCTTTCAGGAATTCCTGTTTCCCTTTTAAACACTGAAATAACCTGAAACACAGGTTAAACATACACCATTAACTGCATATTAGAAAACCTTTTTTAACTTATAAAATGGGAGCAAAACATAAACATCTGAGCAGTAGTGTGGTATACAACTTTATATAATAATATAATATAACTTTTTCTATTTTAAGCATGTTGACATGCATTTATTTGCTATATGATAGGAACAGGAGCATACAGACAAAGAAAACAGCTCAAATAAGTCAAATAAGTCTATATATACTGTATATATTACATGAAGGATATGTTTATATATATATATATATATATTTACACTGCTCAAAAAAATAAAGGGAACACTTAAACAACACAATAAAACTCCAAGTAAATCAAACTTCTGTGAAATCAAACTGTCCACTTAGGAAGCAACACTGATTGACAATCAATTTCACATGATGTTCAAATGGAAAAGACAACAGGGGGAAATATTTGGTGATTAGCAAGACACTCAATAAAGGAGTGGTTCTGCAGGTGGGGACCACAGACCACTTCTCAGTACCTATGCTTTCTGGCTCATGTTTTGGTCAATTTTGAATGTTGGTGGTGCTTTCACACTCGTGGTAGCATGAGACGGACTCTACAACCCACACAAGTGGCTCAGGTAGTGCAGCTCATCCAGGATGGCACATCAATGCGAGCTGTGGCAAGATTTGCTGTGTCTGTCAGCGTAGTGTCCAGAGCCTGGAGGCACTACCAGGAGACAGGCCAGTACACCAGGAGACGTGGAGGAGGCCATAGGAGGGCAACAACCCAGCAGCAGGACCGCTACCTCTGCCTTTGAGCAAGGAGGAACAGGAGGAGCTCTGCCAGAATCCTGCAAAATGACCTCCAGCAGGCTACAAATGTGCATGTGTCTGCACAAACGGTTAGAAACCGACTCCATGAGGATGGTATGAGGGCCCGACATCCACAAATGGGGGTTGTGCTCACAGCCCAACACCGTGCAAGATGCTCGGCATTTGCCAGAGAACACCAGGATTGGCAAATTTGCCACTGGCGCCCTGTGCTCTTCATAGATGAAAGCAGGTTCACACTGAGGACTTGTGACAGACGTGACAGAGTCTGGAGACACCGTGGAGAGCGATCTGCTGTCTGCAACATCCTTCAGCATGACTGGTTTGGCAGTGGGTCAGTAATGGTGTTGGGTGGCATTTCTTTGGAAGGCCGCATGGCCCTCCATGTGCTTGCCAGAGGTAGCCTGACTACCATTAGGTACCGAGATGAGATCCTCAGACACCTTGTGAGACCAAATGCTGGTGTGGTCGGCCCTGGGTTCCTCCTAATGCAGGACAATGCTAGACCTCATGTGGCTGGAGTGTGTCAGCAGTTCCTGCAAATTGAAAACATTGAAGCTATGGACTGGCTCGCCCGTTCCCCAGACCTGAATCCGATTGAGCACATCTGGGACATCATGTCTCGCTCCATCCACCAACGTCACGTTGCACCACAGACTGTCCAGGAGTTGGCTGATGCTTAGTCCAGGTCTGGGAGGAGATCCCTCAGGAGACCATCCGCCGTCTCATCAGGAGCCCAGGCATTGTAGGGAGGTCATACAGGTACATGGAGGCCACACACAATACTGAGCCTCATTTTGACTTGTTTTAAGGACATTATATCAAAGTTGGATCAGCCTGTAGTGTGTTTTTCCACTTTAATTATGTGTGTGACTCCAAATCCAGGCCTCCATTGGTCAATAAATTTGATTTCCATTGATGATTTTTGTGCGATTTTGTTGTCAGCACATTCAACTTTGTACAGAACAAAGTATTCAATGAGAATATTTCATTCATTCAGATCTAGGATGTGTTATTTGAGTGTTCCCTTTATTTTTTTGAGCAGTGTATATGTGTATATATATATATATATATATATATAGGGAGGGAGGGAGAGAGAGAGAATGCAACCCTTTTGCATACATGAAAAACACTGTGTGGAGGGAAACTAACACTGCACACCCCCTATATACACCATCTACATTAAAAAATCCAGTTTTTTAGCAGTGACAGGGGAGCTGGTCAGGGTTAATGGGAAGATTAATACAGCTAAATGCAGGGCAATACCTGAAGAAAACCTGTTAGAGGCTGCAGAAAACTTAAGACTGGGGTGGGGGTCGACCTTCTAGCAGGACAGCAGTCCTAACCATACAGCCAGAGCTACAATGGAATAGTTTAGATAATGGCATATTCCTGTGCTAGAATGGCCTAGTCAAAGTCCAAACCTGAATCCAATTAAAAACCAGTGGCAGCACTTGAAAATGTATGTTCACAGATACTCTCCATCTTATTTGACTGAGCTTCAGCTAAAGAAAAACTGGCATAATTTCCATGTCTAGATGTGCAAAGCTGGTAAAGGCTTGCAGCTGTTGCTACAGTGAAAGGTCCAAAGTATTAACTCAGGGGTGCTTAGCACAAATGGAGGCCATAATTTCCCGATTTGTAAAAAAATGTTGAAAACCACACATGATTTTCCTTTCATCACATAAAATCCTAATAAAATACATTTAGGATTGGGGTTGTAATGTGACAAAATGTGGAAAATCATTTCTTACGTTCACAGAGAAAGCTCTCCGAGCCAAAAACTAAAAAGACTTTAACATAACCACATGGAATAGCTCCAGCAGATCTGCTAGTTTTCTAGTTTCTTCACATGACGAAAAGTAGGAGGTGGATTTCTTCCATTAATTTCAAGTCACAGACAACACTCTCTGGACAATGAAAAAGACAGAAAAGAGCAGCAATCAAAAGCAGTTTTAAGGTATTTATTTTTTAAGGGTGATCTTCAAACAAAAAACCCAATTACAGAGTACATTAGTTTTTATAAAATAAGAAAATACCTATAATGAATATCCAAACTAATAAAGGACTTAAATTTGTTCATAAACTTGTCACTGAAGCAACAGGACCTGCTGTCTCTGTGTCTTCTGTTTCAGCACGCTCTGAGGTCCTCATTCCTCAAGGTTAATGACTTGGAATGACACACACCTAAGAAAAAATGACAAGTGTGTCCAGATCAGGCCGTTGTTGCGTAATTTTTGGTTCAGAGTTGTCTGTTTCCATTGTTTAACTTAGCCTGCGTAAGCTGTGCCACGTTTGATGAATCCAGTCAAAACAGGTCTGAAGACTGTTGATATGGCAACAGGGGATTCACCAGACTGTGCTCTGATTTATTGTTTTTATGAACAAAGGTGGGATGGAGATTACGGATTAATTTTAAAGCTCAAAATATTGGTGTCTTTGCAGTTTTTACAATAAAAAGATACAAAATTACTTTTTAAATTTTTCTTTAAGGGTGGTGGTTTGCTGTCTCTCAGCTGATAAGATTCTAATGCTGGGAGACAATCTGAGGATGTCTTGTTTTTATATGTTCTTACTCTAAATCCGTCCCTGGGGAACAGCAATAAAGATGATTTGTTTGTGTTATTCTGGTGACACATGCAGTTCAGTTACATCTTGCAGAAATATTTATACCCCTTGAGCTGTTTCACATTTTACCACAACATACTATAATGTACTTAATTTATGTGATTGGCTGACAAACAAACACCAGTCCATGATTGTAAAGTGGAAGTAAAATGATATATTGGTTGTCAACAGTTTTTTTTTTTACAGAAAAAAAGAGTGGCAAACATTTGCATTCAGTCCCCTTGAGTCAATCATCTATAGACTAACCTGAGTTACAGCTGCAAGTCTTTGGGGGTATGTTTTTACCAGCTTTGCACATCTAGGCTGAAGTTTGTGCTCAATGGTCTTTGCAAAATACCACAGGCTCATGCAGACTGGATGGAAAACCTCCATGAATCTCAAATGTCAAGCCTTGCCATAGATTCTTACTTGAACTTAGGTCTTTACTTTGACTAGGCCATCCTAACACATGAATAGGCATCTTTCATTTAAAATAACAGTTAACAGTGGTCACTTTTAAATGTTAATTTAATAATATAGTTTGTAAAATCTATGTATATCTTTATAAGTACAAAAGCATAAAGGGAATTCATTTAACTCCCTCAAGCCTTTCTTTCTGTTAATCTCCATTATAATGATGATTTTCTATTTACAATTTAATGAAAAGTACGTTTAACACCTGCTTAAAGGTACTTTTAATCTGACCAACGAGCCTCGTTTAAATGCATATTTGATTGATTTGATATTACTTTAAATTCCAGAACAAACTGAATGAAAGATTATTTGCTCAAGAATAGTAAAAGGAAAACAATTTCCTGGACTTTGCAAATTTTATTTAGCACGTTTATCTGTTATCGTACCAAAATGCTCTGAAGTGCATCAGATTTCTAGTCTGGTTTGCATTTATTGCTTTACAGAACTTTAACTACAGATATAGGAAAAAATAAATTAACTTGCACACCGTGTGACGTATATTCTAATACACATTTCTCTCCTTCTCTTCACTTTCTTTGCTTGTTTATATTTCTTTTAACCTTCTGTTTCTTGTGGCAACCAGGATGTTAGGTTTTAATCTCCTTATTCCACAAGCATCCGTCAGACCTTTTACGACACTGATTATCAGGCTCCTCATGATTAAATTTGTGGTTTGTTGGCAAAAGCTTCCTCACAGTGATTTATATGCTTCATATTTGTGACAGTAACACAATATACCACAGATACCGTGTGGCAATAAAATCCTGAGGTATTTAGCTTTTGGTCATCGCCTCTGATTAAACTTTCTATATCACAAACATTACTTTATAACCGAAAATAGATTTACATGAAAAAATGTTCATTATCTCTGTCTGCTCTACTTTTAATTTTGTTTGTATTTTGCAGTGCTGCAGGTAAAAGGTGAGACCGTGGCTGCGGATCTGTATATCATTTTAAACATCATAGAAAGTTTTTAAAATAATTGCCTGTTCTAAACAAGGTCATTTAATTTACTTTACTCTGACGGTTTAGGCCCCAACTGAAAATCTACCTTTCACTCTGAAGATCAGATCATCTAGTAATACACAGGATTCAACAAGGGCAATCACAGAGAAGTCTGTTGACTAGACCGAAGTCAGTAACACCCTCCAAATCAATGACAAACAATGGAAGGTCATTACTAAACAGGCTTTGCTGGATCCAAGCATATTAATGGAAAGTTGAGTGGAAGAAAAAAAAAAGAGTATGATGTAAAATGAGCACCTAACCACAGCCTTGAGAGGATTTTGAGGGCAGCCATTGTAGCAAATCCTGCAAAACGAGCTTCAATCAAGCACTGAATGCATATATTGCACATGGAAACACTTTACATTAGACTGACGTTCCTATAATACAAGTCTTTATTTTCTTAGGTGGTGTGAAAAACTGTGATTTTCTGTAAAACTGAATTTTTGATTTTCATTAGATGCAAGCCATAATCATCAAAACAAACGCCAATAAACACTTCAAATATATCGGTCTGTGTTTGACGGATCTGGATATTAATTTTACATTTTGAAATAAATGACTGAAATAAGTAAACTTTTTGACGGTACTCCAATTTGGTGCTTATTTACAACTACATTTTGCAATGTGATGTATTATTTCAATTTACTCAAACATAACGGATGTTTAGAAGTTTTTAAAGCATTTAGTATAAAATGTTAATGTTTTGTACTCTGATTTAAAGCTAGTACAGGTTTATTTTGCCTTTGAAGTAAACAAATACTGTTTATCCATACCTCTCTGCAGAGAAATGTTCCCACTTGTGTATTAAAACCTGGAATTGTAACCCTTTTCTCTCCTACGGTTTCTTTGGCACCCTCTAGTGGTACAGTGCATAAGTGAACCTGAAATCAGGTTCTTAAACATTAATAATTACCCAACTGACACAAATTTGTTCTTTTCAGGAAAGGGGTAAATGGGTTTGGTTATAAATCAGCGGGGAAGATGTCAAGAAATTACGTTACGCTTATAGTTTGCTGAAACCTTTGTAAATCTATTCCTGAAAGAGCATTCCTAATGCCTCAGCACCAGATGAAACTATACTTGTCTATAATAACAGTTTAGCAATAAATATTTCAAGAAACAGTAAAAATACTTTGGAGCAAATAGAATTGGTAAAAATGTATTGACAACTTATGGTTAGTCAATTATTTAGAAAAGAAAAAGGTAACCTATGAACATGCAAACAACATTTGCAGGTGTTCATGGATTAATATGCAGTACAACAATGTTTTAAAAGCAGATTTGACTTCAAAAAGCACATAAAACGCAAAATAGGACATAAGCTAAACAAGTTTATTATTTAAAAAAATGCTTGGTGTGAGAATTTAAATACAATGCTCTGAAAAACGGACACAACAGGACTCAACCATGAGTGTCTGCATTACAAAATAAAACATCCATATACCACATTGAAGATTCACACTGAGGGTCACGATTACTGAGAGTCCGTTTCTCGGTGGGCATGCCGTAGACACACTGCTGCTGGCTGCCTTTTACTGCTGAGTCATCTTAGCGGCTTCGGCTTTTATCAGCGAGATAAGCTCCAAGTTAATTAGGAAGACGAAACGAAGACCTGCAATCTAAAGAGACAAATACAGCCATTTCTCTTTCAGTTTTAATAAAACATGACCTGGTAGTTCACCTCCCTTCACATTTATGGCCCACTTGATAAGATATGAAAAAAAAAAAAACCTTAAAAAATAAAGTCGTTTTACTGCAGTAGCATATCTCATTGATAAATTAGCTGCAGCTGAGCTTTGGAGATTGTTTGACCTCCTTTAATGAAGATCCTCACTGCCTGTAGGAACAAGATAAACTTGGGTTCTCATCCAGCCACAGTTTGTCACAGTTAGTTGTTTAAAAGGTTTTATTTATTACTTTACTTGTATATAGACTTCAGGCAAGTAAAAACAGCCTGACTTGAGGATTTAAACAGATGTCTGCCTTACGTGAATGGCATGTTCTCTTGTCTTTCCCATTTTGAAGAGTGGCTAACATAAAGCCGGTACATAACAATGACTTGAAAAAGTCATTGTTATGTACCACAAAACCAGGACATCGTGGATTAAATAAATGGGATTTTTTTTTTTAAACGTAGAGAAATTAGAAAATTTTAGTGTGAGATTATGTCACTGCAACAAAAGATTTATGGGACTTTTTACCCATCTTTTCCAGTGATAGCGATAAACATGCAGGCTGCTGGTTAACCCTCTCTCTACACACCTCCACCACAGAGTTGTTGTTTAGCTTCCACTTGTTGCCTGACAGGACCGGTCGGCCATCGATGTAGATGGGTCGTCTGCCCTCATTAGCGATGAAGAAGTCTCCGTTATTCTTCAGTTTAATTATTCCTGTCAAGACAAACAGTCAGTGTCAGGTCTGTCGACACCATCTTTAAATTACCACAGGACTATAAGAAATACTGCTCTCAGATGCTATTATTTCTGGCAACCTTCATGAAATTTTAATTGTGTCTGGCATAGTAAAAACTAGAATGAAACCACCTTGTTTTCTGGATATTTTCCAAGCGGGTCCCTCTAGTGACAGATCTACATCTATCTGTTTGTCCTTCGTCGCTCTCCCCAGTGTAATCTGTATGGACACAGTTGATAAGTCTCACAGTACAGAGATATATCGCTTTCAGAAGTACTTTCAAAGGTACTTCGCACCTCTCTTGATCTCATAAGGTACCGCACCATTCGTCCTCGTAACGCCGCAAGTGTCTGATTGTCAAAGTCAGGCATGCTCATCCCTGGTGGTGAAGAAGCGACAAAGATTACTTAAAGCTAATAAGCATTTACGTGTTTTTTCTTCTTCATAGATGTCAGAGTTTAGAGAGCTCTGTAAAGGCAACCTTTCCCACACCCTGTTTCATTAAAATCACAAAGTTTAATGTATTTTAGTGGAATTTTATGCAATAGACCACCACAAAGTAGCATGTTATTGTAACAAGGAGGGGAAGGGATACATAGCTTTCAAAATTCAAATGAATAACTAACCAAACATTGTGGTGAGCATTTTTAAACAGTTAAATTACAAGAGGAGACGTCTGCACTGCGTATAAGATCTGCGTCGTAAACAAACTCACTGTAGCAATACTGTTGTTGACCGAGCAAATTCTTAAAGTTTAAAAATATATTTTACCTTCTTACTCTTCTCTTCAGACATGATTTCTGAGTCTAGTTTATGGTTGTAAATTCTGCTGGTGCTGCTCTGACAACCTCACTGGTGAGTCAGAAGTGGTCTGACTTCCACCCCCCTTGCCACATCGGTCCGTTCAGAAATGAAAGGCCAGAGAAAGTGCCGGGGTTATCTGAGCCCTGGCCCATCTCCCCCAACTTTTTGAAGCATGGAGTAATACAGCACTGCCCCTTCCGCTACCTGTTGCTGAACACTGCCTGTTCAGCTGGCTAAAATACATTTGCTACATCATTCCCTTGCTTATACTAGTTTTACTCTATAAAAGTACTGTGCAATAAGTGGGTGAAAACTATAACTTTATATGTTTATAAAGAAGTGTTTATATTCTTTATTTTCGTTTTGTACCGTTTATCAAAAGTATCAAAAAAGACCCCTAAGAGATATGATCTTGTGTATTTTAGACTATAATTATTATTAGACTATTTTAGTAGCAGGAATAATTGATGCCATTTGGTAAAAAAAAAACAATTTAATCATGTTCTATTTTACGTTTTAAATTTTGGTGTAGATACAGTGAAACCATAATCAGAATCTCAAACCGGCCCATTTCTTAAAACCACGCATCATCTTCCTTTCACTTCATATCTGTGCATTAAAAATGTTGGCCTATAATATAAAATCCCTACAAAGGGCACTGATGTTTGTGGTTGTAATGTGACAACATATGAAACAGTTCAGGGGTGTATATACTTTTGCAGGGCACTGTACATACCTGTGATGCTATCCACAAGAACCTGCCACCGGGGCAACTCCTGTTCCAACTGTCGGATCTCCCGTTTCTGGTGACGGTCTGAGATCATCAGCTCTGAAAGGAGGCAACAATGTAAACAAGGAGATGTTTACATCTCAATTATACGCAGAGTTCCTATAAATTCACATGAAACATCCAGAGTTTTCCAAAGCTCCCAGTTGAGTTCCCCTTCATATAGAAAATACTAAAGTTCACTAAAAGTTTATAGCAATCATTTCTACAGCGGTAGGGCTTTAAATATATAATGTGGAAGGAAGGAAGAATTAATGAATGAAAGAAAGAATGAAAGAATGAAAGAAAGAAACTGACAAGAAAACACTTGACAAAAAGCAATATTTTACACCCTCCAGTTACAACTGCAGCTGAATCGTGCAATTTGATTTCTTACCGTGTTCTAACACCTCGTCTCTACTATCCCTGCATGAAAACAAAAACATCAGCTTTTAGTAGTGGAAGCGAAGTAACACCTGTGACAGTTTGCAGTGGCTTGCATGTACAATTTGCCCATTTTAAAACACACTCACTTTAATTTGACATCATCAACCATCTGCTCAGCATCTGAAAAATTGAGGACCTGGTCACCTTTAGGAAGGGGCTGTACTGCAAGACATAATCAGACAATTTAGCTTGACTGTTTTACTGAATAAAACACATTAACATTTCCGAGAACACTTCTTATACATTTATTGTGTTTTAAGCCATTGTGATGTCCAGAAAAATGAAGTCAGCTTCAATTATCTTTTATTTGGTTGATGTTACATCACTTCTACATCTGGCTCAGTTTGGACAGCATCATGTACTAAGATTGCTGCATAAAGTCGAGCAGAATCAACAACTTCTAAACAGTAACTGAGAGGATATTTCATATAAATCTGTGGCATTAAACATAACACAATTCGTATGTATTTGGTAGAAATATTCAGGTAACTAAACTCACCACTCTGGTCATCTAGCAGGTAGTACTGCTTCAGCAGCTGCCAGTGAACCATCAGGCTCTTGGGGGTGCGAGATGAGTGAAAGATGCCGGGGTGTTTGCTCAGAAGCTCCTGGAAAACGTCCATTTTGGGCTGACTGGTCTGTTTAGGAAGAAGCGTCTTGTGATTAAAGCAAACCATTTGAAATGTCACGAAGGAAAACTTTGTCAATGCAGGGTTGTAAATGACCAGAGATGCATCGATCAAGCTTTTCCTGGCAGATCCTGATTTACGGGTTTCTTTGAGGTCTAAACTGCAGGTTCCGATTTAGACCAATTAAGAACGAAATTTCTAAGAATTGTAACACTGCAGGTTTTTTGACAGAGGTAGAAGTTTTAAATCCATCATAAAATTAAGAAATTACAAGATCATCCTCATTTATGCATAACAGTAAATGTCCTGACCCTTTATCTGAGTGTTATTAAACTGAGAAAAGTACACCAAACTGCATACTGTGGTTTGATGCATTTTAATACCCAAAAACATGGAAGGAAAAAAAAGCACAGCATTTTCTCCATTTGACCTGCTGAACACAGATCTGAGCAGATCAAGGAAAAATCGAGTGGTTCCGATCTCTGGGCGGTTCACTGGTGCATCTCTACAGGTATGATGAGCACTGTACTATTTTGCTGGGTGAGCCGGTAAATTTAACAATCACATGGACCATAATACTTCCAAACCATTAGAACATTTCGACTGAAACATTAGACAGCACAAATGTCACCTACACTCCGGTACGATAGTAACCTCCAAGTAGGACATCCTTTGAAATGGTGCAAAGCACACAATAAAGCGTCTATATTTCTATTATCCATAGATTCCAGTCTGATTCAATTGTATTTCATGCTTGACTCGCCCTAAAGTGATCGGTTGGTCATAAACAAAAAATCCAATCCATTTTCTGATCAGTGAATGCAACAAACCCGCCTGCTAGCAGGCTGTGCTGACAATAACACTCTTCGGCAAATGAGGACATGTTGGCAGTATTTTAGAAATCTCCCAGGAAGAGCAAGGCAGTACATTCTACAAGCAATCACTGTTGTTAGTCATGCTAACCATGTTTATTGCTAATAGAAGACGCTAAAAACAGTTTAAAATGTCCATATTAATCAATTGTCTTCATTTTGAAATACTAGTGACATCCTGTTTAACTGCAGAGCTGTGTAACACTGACTGTTCAAGAGAAAAACACTGTGTAAGGTTCCTTTATAGTTACAATAAGTTATTAAATAATATAAAAAAAACACTGAAACAGAGATTCTTACTTTCGTATATCAATCTGGACACAGCTGTTGTTTATTTTGAAATTAATTTCCAGAAGAAAATTGAATCACTTGTGAAATGGTAAACTTCTACCTTTTGTGGTGTACGAAACTCTATAACATGTCTTGTAAAGCAGTACATTTGATATTCTGTAATTGCTTTTAGTTGAGTTTTATTTCTAGATCCATCTGTTCAATAACCTGGATGACTTTACTGCTACTTTGATTTCACTGATGCAGAGACAGTTCTGTAACTTTGTTTTTTTTTTTTTTTTAAGGAAATTGTTCGACATTTTAAGAGAGTTACACTTTGAACTTACCCAGAACATAGAAAAAAGTATTTTGTTATTTATAGTTTGTACAGAGAAATCAGAAATGACTGACCTCTGCCTCGGCAGGTCAACGTTTTGCAAAATCTGTGATCAGAAATCTACCACAAACTCTCTAAATGGCACCCTCTAATATATCATATATTCCTTAAGTTTCAGTGAATCCAGAATTTAAACTTAATCTTCTCAAAAACTTACTGAACCAATCTTGGCCAGCAGCGCCTGTTCACCCTGACTGAAGAGAGCTTTGCTCTGGATTGCTGCGATTGCCTCTGGGTGAAGCTGCCGCATGGCTTGCCATGCCAACCTGCCAGGCAGACACAAAACCAGCAACATGCTTAGAACATCAAATCAGGAAAACATGATGAAAAAATTCAGAGCTAAACAAAGCTCTTACTTTGAGATGACAGGGTCGTAGAGCAAAGCATACCATCTCTCTATAATTTCCCGCAAAGTAAAGCGACAGCTGAACTTGACCCCCAGATGGACAGAAGTTAGATCACTAGTCTGGACACAAGGAAGGATAAACAGACGTGTTAATTACACGTTTCACTCACACTAGGGGCACACTACTAAAAAAGCATCATACAAGTGAGCTGATGAGATTTGCACAGTGTTTTTAATGATCACCTGAAGCACCGCATTTATTAGCAGAAGGTCATCTGTGGGTTTCCAGCGTCCCAAGTCTTTGGTCATATGTAAAGGCTGCTTGCTTTTCTTTACTCTTTTGGGCAGAGGTGAAGGGTTTAATACCATGGCAAGAGGTGGTGTAAGAGCAGTTCCTGATTTTGTCACCTTACAAAAAAAAAAATTCATCAGTATAGAAAACTATTTCATGTTTCAAAATGGTCTCCTGCCAATCTAAAGTACCCCAGTAACTTGTTGATCTTGTATACCTTTTTCTTTTCAATAGATAAAGGTTCGCTGCCCAAACAGCGAATAGGCTCTATGACAGGAGGCCCTTTAACTCTACTGGACGACTTCACAAGACTGCTCTCCACCAGCTCATCGTCAAACTTCTTTCTTTTTATTGACCTTTTATTTTTAGAAGCGTTAATGGGAAGACATAAACAGAAACATTATTTACTATGCAGAGATTCACAGCTGAGGACCAGTTTTCTGATGTATCATAAGTTCTTGTTTTGTTTAATATCTAACAGTACCTGGAGGAACTTCTCCTCTTGGGAACACCACCCCCAAAAGCTTGTGTTGCTGTCCTTTTCACATCTTTGACACCAAGCGACTCTTCATCCTCAGACCGACTCTGAATGCCAGACACCCCTACTGATGCTCCGACCACTGGGTCACCGGCCTGCATCTCTTCAGTCACTGAAGGAAGCACACCATCATCCTTAAGATGCTCTTTTTCTACCCATTCCTTTTATTCATATGAAAACAACCTAATTAGCTACATTACTAATAGCTCTGCAGTTTTTTTCTCATTCGTGTCACTTAATTTTACAGCTGTCTCAACTATTTTGGGATGCGATAGCTTTTATCAAACTGATAATGACTTTTTTTTGCTACAGCAGTACAATTTCTAAGTTTAAACATTGGATATGTTTACCATGTCCCACTATACATAAAATATGTTTATGTCATTTGAATATAATTACATTCTGTTTTTATTTACACTTTTCACAATATTCAATTGTCTTTAGAATTGGGGTTTTAGGCTCCAAACAAAGCAACACTGCCATTTAAATGTAAAATAAAAGATATATGGTTATTATATAAATTGGTTTTTCCAAATAAGCTTTGCAATCCAGAGAGCCATTTTGCCATCGCTGCTAATTAAAAAATAATAATAATTGTCTAAATTGAGTTTAAATTGAGCTTTTTAGGTTGATTTGTGTTAAAATGTTAAGTTTTATAAATACCATCTTTTGTTGGTATTGTTTGTTTTTTTTTTTTGTGTGAAATTAAAGAATCACAATAATTGTTACATATATATCCATCACCTTTTGTAACAAGGGAAAAATATACTTTATTGAGCATATAAAGACCAGTTGAATAATTTCTATATTTGTTCACACTTAAATTCCCCGTTGCCTTTCTATATAAAATCATAGCTCGTTTCCATATAATTTATTTGTTTGACAATATAAGAAATGGAAACTAGCGAAAGAATAAGTAAATAACAGGGACTGCATCTTAAATGAAAGTGCAATAATACGTACACTGTTAGATTATAATTATTTACAGTAACTAATCTATGAGATGTTTGTAGCTTTGCTCTTTCTTTGTTTACATCTGATCCAAGCTTAGGGCCTCTCTTTCCGTTTTCAAAAAGCAACATAATGCAGAGATATAAGAACTAGAAAGCAGGACAGCAACCGCAGAAAATATTATCCAACAGTTTGTTTGGATACACAACACAAACAGTAGAGAGGTTCTGTTTAACGGATGTTAGCTAAGCTAACGCAGTCATCCTGCGGTAACTAGCGCTCCTTTCCGAGCTAGTAAAGCCAGCCCTGCTATCTTATGACTCACCTTTTATCCGTAACACTGTGTCAGTCTCTTATAAATTCTAAATTTAAAGTATTATTAAGTAATCTTCAGTTTTATAACTACCTTAAAACATTTAACGCAACACTAGTTAGCATTAGCCGCTCGGCTACGTTCATGTTTTCTTCCTGGTTATCGATTTGGGGATACGGATTGGCAAACAGCCTTACAACTCACTACCGCCACCCTGTGGACTGCAATTACACAGACAGGGCCGCATTGAAATGCACTTTTTGTTCATGTACAATAACTGTCTGAGTAATTAGTTGTGAAATAAAAAAGATCAACATGAAATGTATATTTGGGGTGCGTGGGCAACATTTTGTATCAAAAAGCTCCATTTAGACTTTTATCAACCTTCTTTAAATTGTGCTTCAACATATTTTTCTAGTGTTTTACTCTTTTAGTTCATTTATATTTTAAGCAAACAGTCATCTAAAAGTTATTTTTTTTCTGTTCCATAGAACAAATGGGTAAAATTAAAGGTTATGAAAAATATCTTTGCACAGAATAACATGAACATTTTAAGTGAATTCAACACAAGGGAAATGAAAGAAATACAAATAAAAACAGAAATCACATTTCAACGGTAGAGTATTTAAAAACTGCCTTTTGAATAGGACTCAATCGCACAAAACATGCTGAAGGGACACAACTTGCTTGATTTAGTTTAAAAGACACAATGAGGAAAATATGAAAATTCCTCCCAAATACACAATCTGGCCAAATGTTATACATGTTGCATAAACACACTTAAAGTTATGTAAAAATAAGATTAAATAAATAAAATTAAAAAAACACCAAAAATGTGAAACCCAGGAGAGTTTAAATGTTACAAGAGCTTTTAGTTACAAGGCGGTAGCTTATTTGTTTCTGTGTGGGAAAAAACCTCACTTTAGATATAGTTTGTCAGGCATACACCGATACGCCACAATCAGTTTTCTCATTTGTTTTGCTTAATTGTTGTAAATTGTTTTTTAATCATAATAAAGTATACCCTTCTGAACACAGGTTTTCAAGCACACATGCGTTTTATGACATCACATATTGCTGGTTCAGTTGGAACGACTATTCTGAACATCTGAGTACACCCATTAATGTTTTACTTTTTACTTGCATTTTTTCAATCAAATGCTTCCTTCAGTTGTGCTTGCTTGCCTTCTGTACGGCTGCAGCAAAAAGTTTGAGTTGTTCATGAGAATGCTGCATGGATTTTGGGAAAGTTTAAAGGACAATAAAGGCATAATTTCTTGACTATTACCAGAGCAGACTGGAATGGTAAAATTTCATCATCAAAACTATGCAGACATAATTTCGAGCCACAAAAAAAAAAGAAAAATCAAACAGAGAAGATTTTCTAGTCCTAACGAGATACGACACATAACTGCTGCATCACCGGTCCCTACCATCAAGAATGACTGCCAGGCAGACACAGTTATAACGAACCCAGTCCTATGAGTTAGCCCTATCCTTGACAATCGAAATGAAGATACTTCAGAATCTACATTTGAATCTCGGAAAGGTTGCTTGTGCAGTGGTTATTGGTTATTTTCAACTATAGCTCCCTGATCACTGTGAACTTTCTGCCTCATGTAAAACCGACCCATATACCCACAAAACTGAAATAGCAGAAGCTCATTTTCTTGAAAAAAACTAGTATTGTTCTGAAGGTTGTCAGTGGAATCTGTTACTTCACTAACAAGTTATTTTTAAGATTATTTTACAATCATTAGCGAAAAGAAGTCCTCGTTTGGCTTGTATTTTTAAAGTCTGGAAAATTTACATGCTTTTCCAGAAAACCTTTGGATTAAAATTAAACATTTAAAATGTTTTCCTTAGAGTTTGTTTACTTACTTTAAGATTCAATAACAAAATCCAAAGATTTTGAAGGTATTGAAGGTATTTGAATGGAGATTAAAAGAAAGAGAATCTGTGTTGAAGTTGTTTTGGCTTGCTATTCATGTGTTTAAAATGTCCTGCAAGTTTAGAAGACGCACCAAACACACAAAAGTGGAACAACACTTATCCCCAAAGGATAGGAGTTCCAAGATATAGTGGCTTGCAAATGAATGAATATCTTTTCTACATCCACAACCAAAACCTTCATTGTATTTCAGTTGGTTTTTATGTGATAGACCAGCTCAAACTATTGCATAACTAGTTAGTGAGTGCAATTGGGTGAATGTGGCTCAAGTGTAAAGCGATTTGAGTGGTCTGTATGACTGGAAAAACGCTATATAAGTTCATCCATTATCATTACCATTAACTATAAGCTGGAAGGAAAATGGTGCATAGTTTTCATGATTTTTTACGAATAAAGTTCTGAAAAGTGGCAAGCATCTGTATTCAGCCCCCGTTCATTGGTGGCTGATATAAAAATCCGGTGCAAGAAATTACTTTTACAAGTCACCTAATTAGTAAACAGATTCCACCTGTGTGTAATTTCAGTATATCAGTTTAAATCCAGCTCTTTCCAGAGGTGTGTTGGAGAAAATTATTGAAAAATGAAAAAAAAGAGTTAAGACATGACTGCCCACTGATGCTAATAGACTGGGCAAAGAACACATTTAGCATAGAATAGAATAGAATAGAATAGAAATCTCCTTTATTGTCCCTCAGTGGGGAAATTTAGGTGTAGCAGCAGCTGAGAGAGATGCAAAATGGAAGCATACAGATTCACACAAAGATTGAAATATAAAAACAAAAAATAACAATGAGACTGTAAAGTAAGCCCACATGTACAATATCAGAAAAATAATACTGTACATTTATTAAAATAGCATAATCATATCCAAAGAAATGTGCAACTGAGTAGGATAATTAAACAATTTAGAAAATGTCCATGTATATTTGTGCATAAAAAACAACAGACTCTTTACAAGAAATTAAAAAAACTCTGCAAGTAACAGCAGGGATGTAAATATTTATTGTGGTTAAGTTTATCATTTATCAGAGAAGCAACTAAGAGGTCCATGATGACTCTTGAGGAGCTGTATACAGGTCCTTCTCAAAATATTAGCATATTGTGATAAAGTTAATTATTTTCCATAATGTCATGATGAAAATTTAACATTCATATATTTTAGATTCATTGCACACTAACTGAAATATTTCAGGTCTTTTATTGTCTTAATACGGATGATTTTGGCATACAGCTCATGAAAACCCAAAATTTCTATCTCACAAAATTAGCATATTTCATCCGACCAATAAAAGAAAAGTGTTTTTAATACAAAAAACGTCAACCTTCAAATAATCATGTACAGTTATGCACTCAATACTTGGTCGGGAATCCTTTTGCAGAAATGACTGCTTCAATGCGGCGTGGCATGGAGGCAATCAGCCTGTGGCACTGCTGAGGTCTTATGGAGGCCCAGGATGCTTCGATAGCGGCCTTTAGTTCATCCAGAGTGTTGGGTCTTGAGTCTCTCAACGTTCTCTTCACAATATCCCACAGATTCTCTATGGGGTTCAGGTCAGGAGAGTTGGCAGGCCAATTGAGCACAGTGATACCATGGTCAGTAAACCATTTACCAGTGGTTTTGGCACTGTGAGCAGGTGCCAGGTCGTGCTGACAAATGAAATCTTCATCTCCATAAAGCTTTTCAGCAGATGGAAGCATGAAGTGCTCCAAAATCTCCTGATAGCTAGCTGCATTAACCCTGCCCTTGATAAAACACAGTGGACCAACACCAGCAGCTGACACGGCACCCCAGACTATCACTGACTGTGGGTACTTGACACTGGACTTCTGGCATTTTGGCATTTCCTTCTCCCCAGTCTTCCTCCAGACTCTGGCACCTTGATTTCCGAAAGACATGCAGAATTTGCTTTCATCTGAAAAAAGTACTTTGGACCACTGAGCAACAGTCCAGTGCTGCTTCTCTGTAGCCCAGGTCAGGCGCTTCTGCCGCTGTTTCTGGTTCAAAAGTGGCTTGACCTGGGGAATGCGGCACCTGTAGCCCATTTCCTGCACACGCCTGTGCACGGTGGCTCTGGATGTTTCTACTCCAGACTCAGTCCACTGCTTCCGCAGGTCCCCCAAGGTCTGGAATCGGCCCTTCTCCACAATCTTCCTCAGGGTCCGGTCACCTCTTCTCGTTGTGCAGCGTTTTCTGCCACACTTTTTCCTTCCCACAGACTTCCCACTGAGGTGCCTTGATACAGCACTCTGGGAACAGCCTATTCGTTCAGAAATGTCTTTCTGTGTCTTACCCTCTTGCTTGAGGGTGTCAATAGTGGCCTTCTGGACAGCAGTCAGGTCGGCAGTCTTACCCATGATTGGGGTTTTGAGTGATGAACCAGGCTGGGAGTTTTAAAGGCCTCAGGAATCTTTTGCAGGTGTTTAGAGTTAACTCGTTGATTCAGATGATTAGGTTCATAGCTCGTTTAGAGACCCTTTTAATGATATGCTAATTTTGTGAGATAGGAATTTTGGGTTTTCATGAGCTGTATGCCAAAATCATCTGTATTAAGACAATAAAAGACCTGAAATATTTCAGTTAGTGTGCAATGAATCTAAAATATATGAATGTTAAATTTTCATCATGACATTATGGAAAATAATTAACTTTATCACAATATGCTAATATTTTGAGAATGACCTGTAGATTTGCAGATCAGGTGGGAGAATGTGACAGGGCAGCTAATAGACTTGCACTACACAAATTTAGTCTTACAAAAGAATGGCAAGAAGACTTCCTTTAAAAAATCCTCTGCAAAAACGAGAGGAAAAGGCAGCTCTGTCAAATGAGACCGAAATGTAACTTTTTGACCTACATGCAAACACTAATCATACAAGCTGAGATATAACGGAATGGTGTAGATCAAAGCAGGTTTATCTATTAAAATGGCACAGTCAAAGATCCAGAGTCTGTGGCAAGATTTTGATGTTCACAGATATTCTCTATCCAATCTGATTGAGAAGAAATGGGCAAACATTTCAGTCTCTAAACGTGAAAAGCTGACATAAAAAATGCCCCAAATGACTTGCAGCTGTAATGCAGCATAGGGTGTTGACTAAGGGGTCTTAATAAAGATGTATGCCACATTTGTTTTCATTTGCAATAAAGGTTATGATTTTCCTTCCACTTTGCAATTATGCACCAATTTGTCTTTGCTATAAAATCCATCTAAATATATATTGAAATGTGTAGGATTCAAACCGGTATTAACACCTTTGCAAGGCAGTGTCATTGTAACCTGGTGATTGTGATTCATGTGAAAATGTTTTGTTGAACTGCTGCCTTTGCACCCTGTGGTTATCAGTAACAACTTCAGGGCAATTAGAGACATGTTTGATCGGCTTATGCCTTAATCTGTTCAAGTTGATGGTGGGAGCAGACCAAAATGGTAAACGGAGGACCAAGATCATATTTTTCCAGGTCAAGGCTCGTTTTGTCAGATTAAAAGTTCCTTTTGAAAATTACAACCTTTAAGCAGGTAATAAACATGTTCAACTAAGTCAACATTTCTGTATTAAAAATGTTTTTTGTTGGTGTGATGTTATATTCTAATCCGCAATGTCATGTTTTCATTCTGTGTATGAGGAACATCACAATTAACCGAAATAGGCCTGAAAGCATCAGTCTTGGTGTAATTAATCTCTTGAAATACATGAACTTTCCAACAATATTCTAATTTATCGAATATGACTGTTAGATCTCTCTCTCAGCAGCCAAATGTACACAGAAAACAGGGACAGAACTATTTTTGAAGTTTTTATTGACATTTTCAGTAGCAACATTAGATTGTGTCACACTGGAATCAATACGATGGTGAGATCCATGATATTTTGAGACTAAGAAAACATTCAGATGAACTGATCCACTGTAATTCCCAGATCATAATCAGATTTAATAAAGTGTTATGAGATTCAGGAAAAAAATATCCGCTTAGAGCACAGCTCACATTCTTTGAAATGCAACTTGAACTGATCTAAATTGAGTCAAACATTAAAATCTAAAGATTTTTCAGACCGGCAGACATGTTTGCTCTATCGGACCTTTCTCAGCATTAAATGTGCCGTCAAACCTCAGCCAGTTATGCCCTCTCCCTCGTAATGTGCCGGCCAGCACGCACTGGGCTGCAGGTTCAGCGGGCTTTGCTCTTAACTGTGTCAAAGGTTGAAAGACCCGCTGTGACATGAACCGCTGCGTCTGAGCAGCCTTGTGGTTCAAGCGATAACGCTGTACTGCCTGTTCTCCCCTCCCCACACGGCCCGAGTAAAGGGTGGCTTGGGTGGCAAGGGGACAGCTCACGTTCCCTTAGGGATCAAAAGAGGAGTTTATCGTTCAACAAACTGCAGGTTGATGGCATTTTCAGGAACGAGGAGAGTCCGAGTCATCGGCTTCACAGAAACACCCTCAGGGTCTGGTTTTACCTCAAACTCTGTCAGGATCTAACAAGAGCAGAAAAAAAAGCGGATTAGGAACACAGCTAGTCGAAATAAATGCATAAATAGGCAAATAAGTAAGCAAGTCCTGGAGCAGTCAGGGGGCAATTCCTGAACTACATAATCTATTTAATTCATAAGGTATGTGATTTGCTTAATTACTCAAATCTCCGATTTGTAGTTTGTGCTTGTGCTTCTATTCCTTATCTGGCCCAAACTGGGTGTTAATAAAGGTTAACTGCTCGAAAATATTTGAAATATATCAGCCACAGATATAGTAAGAGAGGTTGTTATACTAAGTAAGGAAGAGTGTGTAGACGTTAATCAAAACTTTCCAAAGAATTCCACATATGATTTTTGTTTGCTCAGATTTATAACTACAAAGTGACCCAAAATAGCTGGTCTTTCAAGTAAGAGTTGAACCAGTTTAACAGCTTAAGAGAGAAAAAAAAAAAAAACTTCCTCTGAAACTGTCAAAAATAAGACTAGCTAAAAGAACAAAATATGTTTTAAGGTCCAAATACAACATAAACACAACTTCAAACTAAATTTTTAAAGCACCTAAATCAATTTATAGCTTCTGTTTGATTGGTTAGCAGCTGTTTTCATCATAAAATAGATTTAATACAGTTTTTTTCTGTGAAGGCACTGGCATTGCCTTCTAACAGAAGACCACAAATAGCTTGGAAGCAGCATTAGCAAGAACATCATCCTTGGGCAGCTCAAGAGACAAACTCTTCAAAATAAAACACTGACATGAGTTAGAGAAGATTTCAGTCCAAACACAGCTACAAAATGAAAATGTTATAGTGAATATGTTAGCCAACGGCAGCTTGAAAAGGCAATTAAAGACAGAGCTAAGAGAGATGCTTTAATATAACATATGTGCACAGTGTACCTGTACCCATAAAATAAGATAAAACCAAACCATTGCTGTAAAGTTGTAGTTATACCTGCAGTTTGAAATTCATATGAGTAATTCCCACTAGTTTCAGCCTTGTGCTGTAAAGAAAAACACTGGATCAAGTTAAGCTAACTTACCCGAGAAAGAGCGAGGTAGAGCTCCAGCTCCGCAATCCGGCGACCTATGCAGCTGCGTTTTCCCACGCCAAAGGGAACTGAGGCGTACGGGTGATGAGTCGCATCTTTGTTAAACCAGCGATGGGGAAGGAAATCATCTGGATTCTGAAACACCGCGGGGTCCCGTGACGTGGCAAATTGACACAAGGTGATCAAGGTCTGGGGGGGGGAAGAAGTTATGGTCAGATGCATAATAAATGGTAGAAGGTGAGGTCACTCTGGATATTTAGTAAATTAACTTTCTTCCCATCTAATAGTTGCTCTATTAGTTGGTGGTGATAGGATCAACATGAACTACATCAAACGTCAGAAGATGATCATCCTGAGACCGACTAAAGCAGTGCTAGACTAAATATTCTAACAAAACAACTGTAGTCCATGTTTTCTTTGAGACCGTTAAGTCTTTCGTCTCAAACGTGAACTTCTTCAGTTCACAGCTGAAGTTTAAAAGAACAAACAAAGACAAACAATACAGATGTGGGGAAAAAAAAAAACAACTTAAAACTGCTTTTTATGTCATATTTTATTGCACAGAAACCAAAATTGAGCAGGTGAGAAGTGGGCTTCCAAATTTCCAGTCCACACTGATGCAATGTGAACTGTATTTGTAAACATATACACTTACATAAATGAGAATTTATTGAAAATCAGAGTTTGTTTTGCAGGAGGTGCAAATAGAGCAGGACATTTTTAATTTTGCAAATATATACATGTTAGTGTGGACAGGACCTGAAGTTAGATCAAGGTGGGCAATTCCGTCCCTTCCTGTAAGGTTTACCCTGCTTCAACACACTTGATACTTGGCAACAGGCTAAAGAGAAAATTAAAATAGAGTCATAAGTGTTGGAGAGACATTCAGGACATTAGTACATGAGGAGTGGGATTGTCCAGTTTTAATCTAGAGGGGGGGCCTAATACTCCAGTGCTTTGGGGCCAGTAACCCATAACATTTAGATACGAGTCTGCTTCAACACACTTGAATCAAAAAATCTGTTTGTTATCAGGACTTTGTAGAAGTTGACAGAATCCTGAGGTCATATTTTTTATTCAGAAAAGTTGCATCGAAAAGTTCCAGGACTCTGGGCTTCGTGGACTAGAGTTAGAGACCCCTGACCCAAATGGTGAATCAATTTGTTTATACACCAGAAGTATTTTCATATTCGTTTTCGGGGGACACGTGTTGCTCTGACTTACATTTTTAGGAATGAGGTACCCTCCAACCTGGATGTCTTTCTCTGGAATGACGCGCGCATTAGCAGGAATAACTGGGTATAACCTGAAAAACAAACAAGAACGTCAAACAAAGCTAGATTTTGGAGATTTACAGATAACATACATAAATCAGATTAAATGAGTTATACCGAAGCACTTCCTTGACTGTTGCCTTCAGGAGAGGCATGTGGGCCACGTCTGAGGCCTCTAGTACCCTCCGTCCCTCCAGTACTGTCGACACCTCATCCCTGAGTGCGGCCTGAATCTCTGGGTGACGGGACAGCTCGTACAGAGTCCAGGACATAGTGCTGGAGATCTGAGATCCAACCAACAGGACAGTTTTAACCCACGTCCAGGCTCAGAGCTAAAAATAATCTGCCAGGAAAAAAAGAGTCGGTCCTACTGTGTCAACCCCTGCAAGAAGCAGCTCCGTGACGTTGCTGTAGACGGTCTTCATGGGCAACCCTGTCTGCGAGAGGAAGTAGGTGAGATAACGGCCCTCCACTTTCTCCCCTCTGGCAATCTTCTCGGCTTCAGCCATCAAGCGCTGGTCGATGTGACCTTTGGCTGAAAAAGAAAGATCAGAGGCCGATAAGGCAAGGATGTTGCAGATTTACTCAAGTTTTAATCTTAAGTCAGAGAACACGCATTGACCATGAAATTCAGGGCAGAGGATCTTGTAGTGCATGAACGTTAAAGACATTAAGTGGTCAATTCTTGATCTAGGGTGTTTCTTTAAAGAAATGTTTGATCGCTCAGCTCTACATACTGTAAGTCCTGTGCGAGTCTTCAACAACCAATAGGAGTTCAGAAGAAAAGCACATACACCATGTTGTGTTTAAGTATTTGCTTATGTTTCCATGTTGCACTCCAAGCTTGATTTTATCTAGATCCTTCTTTATAATATCCTCTAGAATCAGTTCAAGCCTCTTAGCTGGTAGATTGTTTTACACTTAAGATACTTTTGTTGATGTTTTTGGTTCGCTTTGCTTCACCTACCAAATTCAAACATGTCATCCCAGCACTGACAGAAGACTTTCCAGGGTTTAGGAAAAAGCTGGTGCAGCCAGCTGGGCATGGCCATGGTGAGGAGAGTCATCACAAACATGGTGTTGATGGACTGGATAAAGCGCTCAGTCTCCTCAGGAATGACCGCGTCCAGGCATCCAATTCTGGACTCAAACAGCACTGAGGAGATACCTGAAAGAGACAATAAAACAATACATGAGATAAAGAAAATAATTAAACTAGCTCCATCTTTATCATATATATATTTGTATTGCTGCACAACTGTATTGCATACTGTTAGGGTTTGAAAACGTTTGTATTGTTTATCACTCATGTCTGTGCAAAGTGCTTTTCCCACATGCCACAGAAAGGGAGATGGGGGAGGAGTGAGTTATGCTATTATCAAGCAACATCTGGGGGATTCTTGTACCAGTCCCAACTCCCTCTCTGTTTAAAAGCAAAACACATGCACCCTAACCCTTCTGACCCCACACACACACAGACACACAAAACCCCCTAAATGCCTGAACTGTCTGTTGAACTGTGTGTGTGTGAACCAGCATGTATATAAATAAAGAGAAAGGGTGCCAATACTCTGTAGTTCTTACTGCAGAGAGCAGGCTACCTCTTGCGCAAGAAAAACAGAGACTCTGTGTCATTACTTCTTTCCTCTGAGTTGACTAATTAATACCTAACACATACTTATTTCCATCCTGCTCAAAGCATTCTCTCCATCGCTGCATCTTTTATTGGTCCTTATGGGAAATCTTTTAATCTGAATGTCATGCAAGGCAGCGAGAGGCTATTTTGATGCCCTCACATGGTTTTCATAGCCACTGTTGGCAATCCTTTACCAGTGATCAATAATTTTGCTTCTCATCAAACAAAGTGAGGCCTTACCCTCGAGGCCGAAGCGGTAGAACTCGCTGGTGATGTCGGTTACGAGGCCTTGGGCAGATCGGCGAAGGCGAAGTTTGGCAATCAGGTCGCTGACAACGTTGTTTAGGGTCTTGTCGTAAACTTCCACGGCCTTTGGTCGCAGCATGTGTTTCCCCAAGAGACTTCTCACTGCCTGCCACTCCTCCCCCTCACTGAGGGCATAAAGAGGACATTGATAGTTATATTAATAATGACATTTTCACTACATCCACGTCAGCATGTGTATGTGGGCCCCATACGTATTTTGCTCAGGCTGGATGGGTTCTAAGTGGGCCTGGGCTTACAATGGACTTCTTGCATGGGCCCAATGTGTGGGTCTCATGTGTATTAGATACAGCTAGGACCCACACGGATCCCACTTTTTTACCCAAAGTGTATCAAACATTTGGGCAATTAACATATTGCTATCATGCAACCCATTGACAATCCTCTTTGGGGCCCATTTTCAAACCCATTTTAGATCCATGTGGGGCCTATATGTAAATGATAGCTGGGTTTTAACACCTGACCACATATTTTCAATAAACTGTGTCTGTCTTTTTTGTGATAAACCACCCACTCATTTCCTGTAGGCTAACATTGTACTGGAACTATTTTATGTGTTTATGCAGGCAGAAAAGTGTGAGAACAAAGTTGCAACACTTACGCAGTCAAAAGTCCAAAGTGATGTCCTCTGAGCTTTCTGTAGTCCTTCCAGGATGATAGGTCTGATCGCATTGGGTGCTGGCCCTCCTGCCTCAGGACCTGCTCTATAAGGGACGGATCTGCCACATGAACAGTGAGGATGGGGCCGAAGCTTGCCTTCCACATGGGCCCATAGCGCTGCACTCCTTTCAGCTGGAAAAAGACAGAGAGGTTTAAAGATACCCTGCAGGCTTTGAGATAACTGGCTTAATCCCTACATGCACTCTCCTTTGATTTGCAGTCTCTGTTTGATTAAAGCAGAACAGAAAATAGGATGCCTTGAGGGGTTTGGTGAAAAAAATGGAGCTGAAATGAATTAGTTTGCATTAAAATTTGTGGCATTTTATGCATAATTCTGAATAAACAGATATGGGCTGAAATCTCCAGCTTACATATTGAAATGATGAGCTCACACACACACACTATATATACACATTAAAAATAACTTTACAGAAAAAATTAATTTCTCAGCTCTGAATAAAAATTCTTTACAGCATATCAGGAAAGTCCAGGGGCGGCCAGAGGGCAAGTGGCAACCCCCATAAATTTGCTGGGCCACAGGGCCCAAACAGTCCTGTATGTATTATTTTTTATGAATGAGTTCAATAAAGAAGAGAATAAGCTTAAACTAAACTCAACTTCAACTGCAAAATGTTGATTTATTTATTTCATTTATTTATACTTATGTCTGTCTTTGTTCTGGCTTTTGAGTTTGGAATGCCACCCCAAGATCAGCGGCCCCCATCGGGCCACCTCTTCAAATATTTTCTGGAGGACCCCCTGAGAGACTGTTCTGATGAACAACCTTTTTTTCCCCCTTATGAAAACTGAATGCAAACTGAATCAGAACTGCAGAAAGACGAGAACCACAAAGACAACATTTTGGTCAATGATTAAAAACAAGGTAAAAAAATAAAAAATGCAATCAGGTACGTTTACTGGTGTGGAAAGGTGGAACAAGTATTAAAATATCCAATGAGAATCAAGCATAAATTTTACCTAAACGAAGGATATAACACACATCCTGTTCAGGTGTTCTGCTTTTTTTAATATATGGAAAAAATAAATCCAAGTAAGCCATTTCAAATAAAAGTGCATTTGTGTCTGTATGTTACATTGCATCACTTTATTTAGTACCATTCGTAATAGAGTTCTTTTCCTGGCTTTTACCAAATTCAGGATTTCTTTGGATTTCTTTAGTCCAGTCCGAGAGTGCTACTATCCTTCAGCTTTTAGACGCATCCCAGCTCCAACACACCTGAATCAAATGACTAAAATACTTCAACATTCAGTCATTCAGCTCCACAGCGGCCTGGTAACAAGCCATTCATTTGATTCAGGTGTGTTGGAGAAGGGATGCACCTGGAAGCTGAAGGATAGTGGCTCTCAAGGACTGGACTTGGGCACCCCTGGAGTACAATGAACATAGATCCTATAAAACACATTTTAAAATACAAACAAAAAAGACTAGATGTGAAAGCCTGGAAGCAATTACTCTGTTTTACCATTTTTTCAACAAAAATTGTATATTTGTTACCGTTTTACTATATTTTTGAAACACACAAAATCAAACAAGTAAATGATAAAACAAAAACAAACAAGATGAGGTTTTCAAGCATCTGTTTACCGAAACTGCACTGATTTCATATGTACTTCTGTAACTTGCAGAATTAGCCTGAGCAAGTTGAGTCCATCAGAAATAATCTATAAGAAATTATTTATAGTTTTGTGTCAGGATTGAACTGTTTCATTAAAAAACAAGTATTTAAGGTGACTTCTATTTAAGCAAAATTAGTCTTCATTGTTTCTGGGGATTTTATTTTTTTTTTGCTAAATAAATTTACTCAGTTTATAATAATCACCATAAATGCAGAACATATACCCAGTTTCAATTGGGATGGACTGGAGACACAGAAGGGAGCACTCGCCCAGGGCATCATATAAGCAAGAGTTCACTGACTGAAACTAAACTGAAATGTGCCGTCAGAAAAACCACCGCAGGGATAATCAATGAGCTGAAGCACAGATGGGTTTCCACTCGGAGCGCATGTCCTGCAGCCAGACGCTTCCTGCACCTCATAAACCTCACTTCCTTACCTGTAACTCGTGCAGCCGAGACAGACCCCCCCTGGCAAACAGGTCCCAGGCGAAGCTGCCGGCCGTCGGTCCGGGCATGTCGTCCAGGGTCCTCACCGCCTGCAACGCGCTCTCCAGCGGAGGCGCTGCTGCGCCCTCGGACCACCTCTCCATCCACTTGGCCAGGGGGAAGGCGTTGCGGACTCGAAGCGCTTGCTGCAGCATCCTTCTCACAAAGATCATGGATCGCTGGAGTCTGGTCGCGGATCCCTCGGTTGTCGGTACTCATTTTGTTTTCCCGGCTGCAGGCTGTATTTATAAAGCACAAAGTGCTTCTGGAACCCATGCAGAAAAAGCTGCAATTTTTCTTATTTTGGACCAATCATAGGTGTGAAGGCTGGTCTAGTCCCGCCTTCTCAGATGGGTACTGCTACTGGGGGAAGGAGGTGTGTCCAATCAGAGGGCTGATGTCAGACCAGCCCAGAAACGGCACACGTGGAAGACCTGGATAAATATTGCATGACTTCTGTAATCGCCCAGGCTTATCTCTACCCTTGGAAGGCACTTTTTTCACTAATAATCCTATAAACTGACACTTTTCTGGTCACCCGCCCTCCCTCCAAGGTTATTGTTAGGTCAAAATTACCTAAAAGGTGGAAATCAGGTGTATTTTATGTTAATATGTGCTCCTCATCTTACATTGGCAGATTATTAATATGATAACTATAATTGCTGCAAAAACACAGTGTTTAAAACAACTGAAATAAAATAGGCTTTACCATCTAGAGCTGGTTGCACTTGAAGAACCAACTCGTGACCTGCTGTTGCATTGACTCTGGGCTCTCTGGTGAGGGAGAAAATCTTGACCTGAATTCATTTGTACTGGAATTTGTCCAAAGTGCAATGTGTGTGTGGATGGTGAAGTAACTGCCCCTGGGGTCCCGTTGTCACAATCTGCTCTGACAGTAGATTAACTAGAAATCTTAGATCACCCGGTTTCAGAGAAATGCAGTGCACTGACTGTCTGTTTCAGGAATGACAAAGTCGTGCAGGACATGATGAAAACATGAGGCCTTAGAGGCGACATCTGGACGTTGCATGGGACGAATGCAGCAGGTTGGCGCTGATGTGATTTAAGGTAGATGGAGACACATTAAATGCTTACAGGACATGTCTTTGTCATCAAATTAATGCATGACACCATATATTTGGACACAAAGTGCTGTGTATGAAAACTGGGTTCAATTAAAATGGAGATGTAAAGAAATATACTTCTCTATGCTTAATTGCACAAGCCACCAAAAAAATCCTCTCAGGAGTAAAATAGACAAAGATAATTAGTCATGATCCACAGGTGTTTGGGTTTTGATTTTCTTTTCATTTCTGTATTTTCATCATTTTATTTAATCATTTTATGTTCTTTAGTTCTTGCCATATTCAGCTCATTTCCCTGTGTTGATTGTTGTTAGAAAGATGTTGCCTTATTAGTTATTCCTTTGTGTTTAGTTTTTTTAGTTTATTCTTGTGTACTGTTCCCCTTTCTTTTGAATTATTTCTCTCAGTTGAGTAGTAGTCTTTTCCTCTTGGTTAGCAGTCTCTTTGTGTCATAGTTCAGCTCCCTCTGTCTCCCTTCATCGGTCTCACTGTTTTCCTTCAGCCTCACCTGCTTCCGATTATCCCCTGATTAACTCACCTGCATTAATGCCATTCTCCACTCTTTCCTCAGTATTTAAGCTTATAGGTGTCTGAGCTACCGCACCCTGTTGGCGGTCAGACGCCTCGGAGCTCCTCTGGTACTTGAACCCCAGAAGCGAACACACACTCTAACTTTGACTCTTAAAGGAACGACTCTCAAACTGTTTTTACTTTTAGCTCCTTTAATCTAAATTAAGGCAGAGGAATGATTACAGAGATCAGCGCTGAGGCTCCCGTCCCTGACCGTCGCCATCTGTTAGAGGATGACGAAGAGCCTCGATAGAAGGTCACATATAGTTTTTATATCTGGCTCTCCAATGCAATGGATGTGCTCTCCCTCAGTGATTATCAGTAGACTATGTGTCACCATTGTAGTGTCTATCTGGTAGATTGTGTAGTAGCTGGTGTCCATAGTTAATCTAAGTGTGCTGTAGGTTTCTAATCAACCCAGTTATACCAGCTGCTCCACTATCAAACCCAGTGCCCCAGCTTCAGGTCATTTATGACAAACCTTGGGCCATTTATCCTTGTAATGTGTGTCGATGAGCATTCTTATCCTATTGTAACAAAAGGGGAACATTAGAGCTTATGCTTTACCTCACTATTATTTAAAAGGGAAACACAGCTATAAGCATTTTAATAAAGGTTATTCCTAACATAGGTTGTAATTGTTCTTTGCTGGATCTTCCCGTAACTCCTGTCTGATTCACTGCAAGTGCTTCTTGTCCTGTTTTCCTTGTGCACTCCTGTAAGTTTTCTATCTTAATAATTGAAATCTTCATTATGCTCATCCCACGTCCCAGTCTGCAGTTGGGTCCTGCACAAATCCCCACACCTCAAGACAGAATTAAGGATTACGGCGCATTTAGTCATCTCCGAGGCAAAGGGGCTCGTTATAGACCTGTATCGGCTGACTTCCACAGGGTAGAGACTCGTATGTGGTGATATATGGTTTGTGCGACTCGCCAGCCAGCAGCAGAATTTACAAGCGTGAACAACACTCAGAAATAATTTCTTGACAAGAAAAATTAGTAGATGAGATAAAAACGTTTAATTTGAAACCTTTACACGAAGTCCACCAGTATTGTTTTGAAATTAACTGCATGGGGCGACGTACAGCGCAGATGTTATGCGTACTGCTGGCCTCTCTGAGAAACGATGCCACTCCTTGCTATGTTTTTTTGAAAACTCACAGCTGTGGGAGATATAGCCATTTCGACTTGTGATTTATAAATAGTCAGAGGGAGCTCAGAGGTGGATTGTTTTTGTAGGTATATGATGAAGATTCTTTGTGGGAGAGATTTATCTCACTTACCTGAATAATTCACTTATTTATCCAGTTATCCGTGTTGCTGGTGTAACAGATTGAGGTTAAAAACCCAGATATCACTCATCCTAGTAACACTTTCCAGCTCATTCTGGGGGATCCCAAAGTGTCCCCTGGTTAGATAGTGACTCAAACTAATTCTTGGCCTCCTACCAGTTAGACGTACCCAGAAAACCTCCAAAGGGAGGTGTCAACGTGACCTCCTGATCCCACCACCATAACGATGTAGAGGAGAAGCAGTTCTACTCATCCTATTTCATAGGGTAGACTTATTCTGCCTACCTCATGGAGGAAGATGAGTCATATCTCATGGCCTCACTTATGGACATGAGATATGGACATGATCCATATCTCATGTCCATAGGTGAGGGCCAGAACTTAGACAGACAATGAATAATGAGCTTTGCTTTTAGGCTCAGCTCTTTCTTCACCACAACAGACCAGAGCAGCAGCCCCATGACTGCAGAAGAAGCCCCAATCTGACTTTCCATGGTCAGCTTCATTCTACAGTCACTCTTGAACAAAAACACCAAGATACTTCCTTCGCTTAAGGCTTAAGGCTGATGCTCACCCTTGATGCTCACCCTTGATTCTTCTGGTAAAGACCTGAGAGGAGCTGGCTTTAGTCTTGGCCATTTCATATCCAGCTGTGAGCCACTTTACAGCTGGAAGTGGCACACAACTGGGTTTGACCTTCAGCGTCGTGGATCCACGCTTAAGGTCATGGATTGAAGCTGCCAAAAGAGGCACATCTTCTGCATAAACCAAAGATGAGATTGTGAAGATCTCAATCCAGACACCCTCCTCTCCAAGACTACACCTTGAGATCCTGTCTATGAACACCACAAACAGGATTGGGACAAGAGGCAACCCTAGTAAACTCCAACCCAGACTGGGAACAAACACGACTTTGTGCTGAAAATGTAGACACAGCTTTTCCTTGTACACCAAGAACTGGTCAGCCCTTAACAACAACACCCACACAAAATACGTTGAGGGACATGGTCATAAGCCTTCTCCAGATGAACCAAACCAGACAACCAAACTCCCATGACGCCTGTGATGGCAAAGCTCCATTTTTCAACGACCAGGAAGAGAGCCACACTCCTCTTGGATCTAGTCCTCTAGAGCCTCATTTTCATCACCTTGGAGTAACCATTTCTAGGGAGGCTGAGACATTTGGTTCCTCAATTATTGCACCAAATTCAATGATCTCTCTTAAAAATTAGGATCTACTCAACTCATCCTTACCTATTCACAACCTTAAATGTAATTAATGCTCTTTTAATTAAAATTAATTAAACTGATGCTATTTAAAGTATTTTTGAATTTAATTTTGATTTTTTAAAATTTAAAATGTTACCAAAATTCCTTTTGTCATTGCCTTTTAATCGCATGTTATCACAAGAGGTCATACACTTCCCCTAACCTAAGGGTAGGACTTAAGATGCTCTGCAAGTACTCAGAAATTTCAAACCAGGTTTGTTGGCTTTCATAAACACAACTTCTAACAGATTTGGATTATTCAAGAGCATTTCAATCCAGTCAAAATGACTTTTTTTCCTGAGGAAGGAGCTCGGACAGAGGGAGCGTTTCAGCTGCACGGAGTTCTGACTGGTGATCCGCAAGCCATGACGGATGGTAACGTGGATGTCAAGGCTGAAACAGTGACGAGGTCTAGAGAACTTGAACTGCAACAAATCTGTCTATATTGCTTATTGAAGCTTTTCATTTGATTGACCTCAGTGCATGTTCAACATTCCTAAATGTTGTATTCTGCTGGCATCTTTTCTCTAGTTACAGCAGTCACAGTGTAGAAACAGGGAGGAGGAGTTAATTTTTTTGACTTGTGCATAACACAAGTGGGTACTGTGCTCCAAATGTTCCCTTGTTCAGTTGCTAGAACGCACCATGTTCTTTATGCTGTAATTAATAAAATGACCTTGGATCGTGTTTTAGGTGCCAATGGCGTGATGGACATCTTAGCTCTGTCTGCTGAGTGATCAGTCTCGGCACTTGTGGCGAATGATGTAACAGTTTTGCGCAGGGGTTTCTGCAGCCATTCAGAATAAAGATAAATACAAATATGAAAAAAAAAACATATTTGTACTGTGAGTGCGTCAGCCATACTTACCAATTCTCAATTCGGCCTCCTAAAAATAATTTAAGACAAAATAGCCAAACATTCAAAATCTGACTTTAGCATTTAATAGTTAATGACATAGTTTAATTGTTTTTAAAGCAAACAATGGCTGGTGTGTTTAAGTGGTTTTTGATACTGTAATCATGCTACAGTGCCATGGAAACTCTCTCTCAGGGATGCCATTTTTGCCCAGACTCTTTTTTGTTGTTAAATCATGAACTCTGACCTTAATTGGGATAAGTGGGGTCTGCAGTGCCTTGGATGTTGTTCTGGGTTGTTTTGAGACCTCCTGAATGAGTAGTTGATGCACTCTCGGAGTAATGTTCGTAGGCCAACCACTGCTGAGAAGGTTCCCCATATTCCCTCAATTTGTGGATAAGTGCTCTCACTGTGGATCACAGTAGTCCCAAAGCCTTAGAACAGGGCATTATGTGATGCTTCCTAAGTGCTTTTTTAAATGTACAGGTCTAACAACTCTGCAATTACTTTTTACTTATATATTTTAGGTCACTGGTACCCAAACCTTTTACAATGCGGGCTCAAATCACCACGCTGATTTTATCACCAAAATTATTTTATCACCAAAATTATTTTATCACCAAAATTATTTTATTGTGAGTTATTTTCTTTGCACCTGATCAGCAGCAGGTTGACCATGCAATACTTTAATGAAGCATAATAAAAGAGAACAAATTATGGTTGGTCTGAAAAAGGGTCCCTTAACCAGAGGAATGGTGTAAAGTTTCCAAACCTTTTGGGGTGAATGTTTTCTATTTTGTTGGTCCAGAAAATATTTTTAGACTATTTTGAGCAACAAAAAAGAGAAAAAACATTGCTGTATTTAGCCCAGCTCATTGAAGAAGATATAAATATGTAATTGAAAATCTACATGAGCTCCAATTGCTGGAGGGTCAAATTTGTACCATTCTTGAACTGCGCTTGGGGATCACACGAAATTATTCTGAAGGCCCCAAATGGTCACCGGGCCACACTTTGGACACCTCCACGTTGAGCTAATAGAATCAATAGATGTTAACATGCAATTATAACATATTGTAGATATTCTACACTAACATTAACTTAAGATTTGAAGCATTGATGAGACCTGACACATTTAAAAAATCAATTCAAAAGACTGCATATGCATGTACACCAAAAGATGCACATAAACCTTAGTATAAGGGTGACTGGGTTAGCATGAGAACAGCTGGAGTTCCTTGGCTTATTACCAATGCAGCACTAAGATGTTGTCAGCTGATGATCTGGCATCCATTCATAAGCCTGCTTTTTGGTGCCATAAAACCATATTACTAAAAGAGGTTTATGTTGTAGTACTGCTTTGATGTTTTTTTGTGTGGAATCACTTTGAAATGCAAAATTTATGACAGAATAATCCTGTTTTGAGCTGCATGTCCTAGCTTAAGTAAATCAAACATTATGAACAATATATGCAGAAATCCTAAAGGATGTGCATAAAAATGAGCTGCGTAAGCCTGGAAGACATACAGTTCAAAGCTTTTTTTAAATAATGATTTGTAGTATCCGTAATCTGCTTATGCAGACCTTTGTCCTCCGCCATGAAAGGACAGGGTGGATGAAAATGTGGCCACTGGAACTTTCCTCCACAGATGTTTTAACCCCAGCCAGCCTCCTGTCAGGTTAACAGAGCCCTCTGACTTTTCAGTTTAGAGAAATGTTCAACTCTGAAAGCAAATTCAAGCTTTAGCAAGCTACAGTTGATGGTGTTGGCTTCCCACAGGCGTCTTCATTCTGCTACATAACCTGGTGTCCAGTTATTTCCATAATAATAGAAGTGGGTCTAAAAAGTGAGCAAAGTTCAAAATCCTTGTAGTTTTTATTTCCATTTGCACAAATGTATGAGGAACACCACACATTTTCATCCAAGGCAGAGCATGAAGAAAGGTTTTTTTAGTTTGTGATCACTCTGAATAAATTATGGAAAAAGTAAAAACGCAGAAGGATTATTCTTTTCTGTGAATCTCTGAACTAATAGATAGTTGTATAACCACTGTTTCAGAGAACTGCTTCACATGTGTGTTACATGGATTTGATCATCTTCTGGAACTTGCAAGCAGGTTTTCCAGTCCAGAATGATTGGACTAGATTTTCACATTTCCGCTGCATTTTGTGGTTTTGCCAGGTTTTGCAAGATGTTTGATATCCTCCCCGCACGTTTTCTCTATTGGATTAAAGTCCAGGCTGGCCACTCCATAAAATTAATCTTGTTGGTTTGGAACCAAAATGTTGCTCGATTACTGGTGTGTTTTGGGTTGTTGTCTTATCAAAAACCCCATTTCATGGCCATTTCCTCTCTGATCCGTTACCTCTATGTAATAAATAGGACCGACATCTTAGTATGAAGGGCATTCCCATACCACGATGCTTGAGTCACCATGCTTCAGTGTACTGTGGTGTTTGTGGGTCGTCTGACAAACTGTATAGACTCAAAAAGAAAAATCTTGCTTCTCTCTGTTCCTAAAAATGTTGCACCAGTTCACTATAGTTTAGCAGATTTGTTCTTTGGCAAATGCAACCTCTTCAGATCATTCCCTTTATTTCAAGAATGACTCTGTGAGGGACTCTGACTTGCTATCTCGTCCTCTAGTTATTACAGAACTCAGCTAATTATAGACCATCTTTCTCAACGACTGAGCTGATCATTAGCTGAGTCTTTGCAATTCTAACTTTTATTACATTCGTTGAATGCTAGTTTTCTGTTTTTTGTACCTCCCTCCGGTTTTGGTTCCTGTTTTATAGCATTTGAGAGGATTTTCTCTGTATATTTTGCCCTTCCTGTCTTTTCTTCTGAATGCCTTTACTCAGACCATTATGTCCAGTATGTCCAACGTTAGCTGCCTTCATTCGTAAATAAGGGCTACCTGTTGGATCACAGCACTAACGATCTTCCTGAATAATTACACACTTTCAACAGTTTAATTACACAGAATCAGCAGCATGCATGTGATGACTGTTTTTTTTACTTTACTAGCCCAACTGGTAAATTATTTGACATGTAGTGATTGCTGCAGTTGGTGATGTTGTTATGCTTTTTATTTTAAACACATGTTTGTCTGAAGGATGATTTAGACTCGCAGACAAAACTATCTGCACTTTGGCTGCTGTTTGCAAAGATTTCACTGTTTATGTCAAGCAATAATAAGTTACATAAATTTTGCTTACCACGCATTTTCGGCTAAGTTCTTGTCAGGCATTTAGGGGAATAAAACAAGTTCATTTTCATCACTGTTCAAGCTATAGCATGAGTTGCAGCTGGAAGAAATCTGAAGAATGACAAACATAGATTACAGCAATGGGATTATAAATTAAATTAAGTTAGATTATAGAGAGCATGTAGTATCAATGCACACTCGTATGCAGCTTCTACAGCAATGAATGATGGCTGCACTGGTGACATCTGCAAACTCTTTTTAAGTACAAGGACAATCCCTACACATTTGTCCTCACTGTTTGAAGTGCTTTTCAATGAAACACGTGAATTTGACGAATCTTTTATGCAAATTGATGCAAAGTCATGGAGTATAAATGTACAACGTGTGCCATAAATCGCACTTGCAGCATCACATTATGTAATCATACAAGACATAAGTGCGTTAGACTTTTGCATTGAACCTGCACAATGATAATAATGCACATGTGGTTATCTGAAAGAATAGGAGATAAGTGGTGACCTCTGAAATTGCTTGAGCATGTAAACAACTTTTTAGAACAAGATCATCGAATGTTTGATGGGCTCTGGTCTTACACAACTCAAACTGCCAACAAATCAAACCTGAAAGTGTTGTTGCTGAGAAATTAAAACCAAAACTGACTCATTAAAGTGCATAACCTAGTGGAGAAAAGGAGCTCAAGTTGACCTGCTTTAAGTAAAACAACTGCAGCATTTAAAAAAATACATAAACTGCTGGAAAAAGAAAGTATTGCTCCAAAAGATGCTTGAATCTTCTTCATTCATTCGCATTTCAACCTGAAATGCATTTTAAAGTAAGGGACAATGTGAAGCTAAAAGAAAATTCCAAATAGTTTTCAAAATCTTTTATAAATAAAAGTTAGAAAAGTGTGGTATGTAGGTCAGGGAGAAATATGTGAGGTTAAAGCAGGGTTAGGTTATAAAGTGATCCTAAGCTTTAAACATCACACACAGCACTGTCCAGCAAACATCTGAAGATGGAGGAACTGTGACATAACTGGAAACTCACAACAGCCAAGAGGCCAATAATAACACTGGAGGAGCTGCGGAGGTCCACTCAGGTGGGCAAATATGTTAACGTATCAGTTATTTGCTGTGGACTTCTCACATCTGGTCTTTGTAAATCAGAGGCAAGAGGAAAGCCTTTGTTGAAAGAAAACCATAAGAGATCATGCTTACAATTTGCCAGAAGCAATGTAGGGGGGATTGCATGGATGAAGTTGCCCTGGTCAGATGAGACCAAAACTGACCTTTTGGCCTACATGGAAAATGCTGTATGTGGAGGAAAACTAACTGCAAATCACCCTGAACAAACCATTCCAATTATGAAATATGGCAGTAGAAACGTCATGCTCTGGTGATGACAGCTTCTCTGTCCCTCCTGAGGAGGATGGGATGATGCATGAAGCAAAATACAAGACAATTCGGAAAGAGGCTGCAAAAGACTCTAGAGTGAGATGGAATTTCACGGTCCAGCAATGAAATAACCCTGAACATACAGCCAGAAATACGATAGAGTGGTTTTGATGAAAGCATATTAAATTGTTAAATTGGCCCAGTCAATGTCCAGACCTTATTTCAATCAAAAATCTAACACAAGACCTCAAAATCCCTGTTCACAGATGCTCACTATCCAGTATAACTGAAATTGAGCTGTTTTGGAATCAAAAATGGGCAAAACGTTTAGCCTCCAGATGTTCAAAGCTGGTAGAGTGTATGTCTCTATGTTTTGCTTTAAAGACTTGCAGCTGACTCAGGCGGGATGAATACAAATACACTACTTTGTGTCGGTCTACCACATAAGATCCTAGTAAAATATATTGAATTTTATCATTGTAACTCAGAAAAAGTATATATATATTTATTTGTGCTGCAAAAATGAATTTAACAAGAAACTATTTATAGGCACGTAAAAAGTCAATAAATACGATATTTCAGCTCACCTGCATATAAAATGGCAGCAATAATACCGATTATAAGAAACATGAATTCTCTCACATAATGGCATTATTGTGCTGGGGTACATTGATGTGGCCGTGTTGCAGATCATGCTTCAGTGTGTGGCAGAGGTATTTCCCCTCTACTGTTCTGGCCTTTTGCCCAGAGGGCTGGGGGGGGTGGGGGTCTGCTTTACTCTCAGACTTGTGTGTTGAAGTTCAGGTCTGCAGTCTGCATACCTGAATGTCAAGAGAAGAGTGTCTTTGTACACACAGAGATGTTTGTCTGTGCTCCCAGGTGCACATGAAGGGCCATTTATCACTTTTTTCTCACTCAGCAGGGAGGGGTGTTTAGAGTTTGGGGGGGTCTGCCCTTGCACCCCTCTGCAGTTTGGGTTGCACAGAGACAATTGTGCGTTGAGTCAGTGGCTTTAATTTTTTCTTAGTTGTTTTACGAATCTGTTAACAGTTCTATTATTTAATAAAATGTTTTATAGCATCACAGATACTCATGGATCCAATGTCTCGAAATAATCTTTATGCACCTACACAGACCTGTCTATACCTACAGGAGTTTTTCCGCTTTCAAGGAGCAACAAACTCCACAATTGGAAGGGGGAGTTGCGGTGGAATAACACACCTCCGGAGGGCCCTGTTTTTTCTCCGGTCTTGCAACATTAGGCAGGCACTCCCCTGTCATTCCCTGGACACCAGATCTACCCACATTTATGAGAAACGCAAGGTGTCCTTTGGCTCTGATGTCCACTTGACCCACCCAGTGCAGCAATATCAGATGGTGATAGAACCTTATGGCGGAGATCAGGAGAAAATTGAAACCAGAAATGAAAACAGATTTAGGATTGAGCCATAATTGCTTGCTTGGGTTTAGATAAAGAGGTGATTTGATTTATGATGAACTGCTACACCAAATATGAGATGGTTGACAGCTGACATTGAGTGTTAATTTATAGTAAGCTTTGTATGTTTAATGTTTTCACACTGGCTTTCTTATTTGAAGGCACCGACACTCCTTGTTTAGAGTCAGAAAAACACCTTGACTCACCTCCATATTAACCTGTTGGCAATCTCAACTCAAGGCAGGAGATGTAAAATGTTTAGGATGGATGGTGTGTCACATCCATCAAAAATCCACAAAACATGTGCATGCTGGAATACTTTACTTCTATACTTTGCTGTTGGACAACATAAACGAACAGTTAATGTCTAGCGATCTTAATACTTTTAGAGTTATTTCTGTTAGATCTAAGATATTTTCCTTGGATTTTCTCGTATTTTAGTTTCTGTTCTGGTTACTTAGTCTTCCACCCTCAGCCAGTGCCATCTTGCAATCAAGTTGATTCCTCTCACCTGCGCTGCCTCATTTTGTCCACAGTCTGAACCAGTTTCTTCTACTATTTCAGCTCTCTGTCTTTGCTCACTGCTGGATTTTCTGCTTGCCTCTGCATGTGGTTCCTTCACAATCGAAACATGACAGTTCAGCAATGTTCCAAAAATGTTTTTAAAGTCAATCTTTTTGTCATTACCTTTAAATCTGTTATATAATTCAGACTACATTTGTTTGGGACCTTTAATGGAGTTTTCTCAATTCAGATGTTACATGTTCTGCTGTTTAAATTTACAGTAATTTCCACATTTATTTTTGAATGTCTGTAAAAAGTTATACAATATGTTTCATCGCAGTATCATAACTTAAATAAAACCCATCCAACTTTTAATTTAACGACATTTATTCTCTTTGAGGAAAAATTTTTGTTAGAAAAGCAGTTTTAATAAAACCACCTGGCAAGTTATGAATATACCAGTATAATATAAATATTTTTTAATTTACCAACATGGTTTTCTCTGACTGGAAGTACTAATGGAGTTTAAATGAAAATTCAACATGGAAGACTCACCACCCCGCAACGTCAAATCACTCCTCACTGGCTGCTCCAATCAAAAGCAAGTGCGCACTCCTCCTCGGCCAATCATCTCCCAGGGCATCACTTTTAAAGACCCTCTGCCTGGAAAACACCACTCTTCTGCTGAGCTTTGACCTTCCTCCACACCTTCTCCACCATAGGCTCCCAACTCCTTCCATTCCAAGGTCTACACCACCACCAGGATCGTATCCCAGGGGGGAAGACGTACCTAATCATAATCCTAAGATGTTTATTCAAACCTACTTCATCCTCAGCGTTTACGTCTTCCTCAGGGGTCCGAGCGCCAAGGAAATAATCTTTCATTAATAAATTCTTTAACCGTCTTCTTGTTGTTTCTCCGTTATGTGAGTCTTTCCAGGTTGAATTAACATTTTGGAGCAGCTTAACTACGGTCCAGACCTGGATCTGAGGGAGAATCTGTGGAGGGAGCTAAAAGATTGGTGGAAAAAGGCAAAAAGCTGGTCAGCAATTAAAGGAAGGGTTTGTTTGGTGTAGTGAGACTGAAGATTTCTTGATAAATAAAAAGAAAATGGGATAAATCGTTTTCAACATGCAAGTTTTTTTTTTTAAATAAACTGCAAAAAAGCAGACAAAATTGACAATCGTTTTACTTTGTTTCATGATGTTTTGAATGATGCCCATCTCATTTCCTGAAACAAACCTATTGGTCAAATGAGAAAAATTTAAATCCACTTCTATCCAGGGTATGAATAATTTTGGCCTTGACTATAAGTCAGACAGAAGCTATAAGAAAATAGCTACCTGCCTATATCAGTAGCCTGATCAATAATTAAAAAGGTTAAAACTGCAATGTCCTGATCCGGTCTCATCTGCTCCGGGTCCTGATTAAGGCATTTTTATGTGGTAGGTTTTGGAGCCACTGAAGAAACTTGACTCCCCCTGCCTGTTGTCGTTCTGTCAGCTGTACCCCCAGCGAAAGGTGCCTCTACATGTTACTTAACCAGTTTATAAAAGTCACTGCCTACTCTTGTTGGCATGGTTTGCAAAACTCTATTTTATGCATTGTATATTATTTTTGCTGATTTAACAAAGTTCTTTCACCAATTTCTAAGACGTTGACAGTAAAAGCATGCCTTTATTGACTGCTGCAGCTTCTGGTCTGTTTCATGTTACCTTCTCAGATAATGCGGCTCAAATACTCCCATCTCACCCAGATGTGGGGCTGAAACTCTAAATATTGTCATCCTCAAAGCAGACCAAACTGAAATATGTTACAAGCCAATTTATCAATGAATCATAGCAAAATATAGAGTAAACATGCTAGAGTTAGCCTGGCACTTCAGCAAACTGCTCCCCATTAAAATGCCATCAACGGGGGCAAGTGATGACCTTATTGAAGGGTATAGCTGCTTGGGTAAAATCAGTTTTTTTCTTTGGAAGAAAGATAAGGCAATATGTATGTTTCAGGTGACGTGTTTTCAGAACCTCGAGGTAGCTTTCCACTTAACCTTGTGTTGGAGCAGAATATTACGTTTGTCCCACAGAAACTCTGGGTGGAACAAAATATCTGTCACTGAAATGACAAACAAATTGAAGCATCTGCATCTGTGATTAAGAAGGACAAAATCACCAGACTGATATAATTGTCAGTTAGGAATCAGGGTATTTTTCACGTTGTCTTTGCGCATCATATCTGTACATTATTATACGGAGGAGTTCTATTGTGTATAAAGCACTCCGATACAGTGTAGGTCATAATTGTGATCTGGAAAGAAAATAATACAGGGATGTGCATTTGGATTCAGCCTCATTGGGTCAATACTTTGTGGAACCACCTTTAGCTGCAGGTACAGATTTAGATATTTTGAAGTATGTCCCCAACATCTTTGCACATCTAGAGGATTCAAGAATTCAAGGATTTTTATTGTCATACCAGCTGACATTTACATGTTAAGCTACGAAATTCGGACTTAGGTCACAGTTAAGAAGCCTAATAATTAAGTAAAAAGAAAACTAAGTATAACAAACAATACTAAATCTATAGCTTGAAATATTTGCCCATTCTTTGCACAAACTGCTCAAACTCAATCAGACGGAACGGAAAGTATCTGTGAATATTGGTTTCAAACGTTTGAACAGATTCTGAATATTAGGTTTAGGTCCAGCCTCATTTTAATATACGAATGTTCTTTGGTCTAACCCTAAACCATTCCATGGTAGCTCTGGCTGCATGCTGAGGGTTGCTGCCCTGCTGGAAGGAGAACCTCCATCCCAGTCTCAAGTCTTTTACAGCCTCTAACTTATTTTCATCCAGGACTGTCATGTATTTAGCTCTATCCATCTTACCATCAACTCTGACCACCTTCGCTCTCTATTGAAAAAGGCGTCCCCACAGCATGATGCCTCCACTACCATTTGTCATTGTGGGGATGGTGTGTTCAGGGTGATGTGGACTGTTAGTTTTCTCTCACAGGTAACATACAAGGGCAAAAAAAGTTGGTTGCATGGATTTTATTTAAGGGTAAAAAAGTAAAGGGAACTGAATTCAGTTGAAATATTTGTGCAAAATTAATGAAAATCATACATCCTTTCCCAAACTCTTCATGCATTATATGCGCATGTTATGCATTACTTGGTGTTGGTTTGTCATAAAGAATCTTAGTAAAATACATTGAGGTTTGAGGTTGCTGTTTTTTACATATTGTTAAATTTTAACCAGCCATATAAATTAATTTTATTTGATCATTTGTTCTGAGATGAGAGCACACAGGATATGAAGAGTGGGGGACAAAAAGAGCAAAAATAATTTCTAAATTAAGACTTTCAGTGGTATATATTTGGTTATTCATGACAACTGTGTATTTGTAGTTGTATTGGATATAAAATTGGCGTTTAAGGTGGAAAAAGGCATCTGCTGGATTAAGAGCACATCTGGACAGCAGATGTGTCTGACTTAAAAGAAAGAGTTGTTCATTTGGGCTCTATATGACGTACTGCAGCGAGTTCACACGTGCAGCGGGTAATGATCCATCTTCGCTTCTAAAGTTGATGTAAGGCATAAAGAGATCACAAAGAAAATTCTTCTTTCCTTTCAATTAAATCTGTAAATACCCGCCACAAAGGAAACCAGACAGAAAACAAAGAAGTGACTGAGCCTGAAGCATCCTTGCCATTAGATTGTACCTACTGGAGGTATTATCTATTGTTTAAACAATTTATAAATTTTTATTATGTTTTTGTCAATGTTTTCTGTGTGTATATTTTTGAACCTCCTATAACCCTGACATGACATAATGTTTTAGGTATGAAACACCACGCACCTAATTTTAAGCCTGTTCTCCTCATTAGTGGAGACTTCTTTGTTCTGCCTGCTTGTAACAAAGGCACAGCTCATTCACTGGAGGAAAAAAGATCTTCTGCTAAGTCGAACATAATTAGAAAACCTTGTCATAGAAATATTAGAAGCACACATTTTCAATATTATGCTCTACACCAGTAATACTACATAGAAGAAAATACTTTTATTCCAAGTTCTTTGTATGTAGTGAGTATCTAGTGTCTGGGATTAATTGCCCCCTGGGTGAGGCCCGTGTTCAACAAGCAAGCCCCTTAGCTCAAAAAGTAATGACATTTGTGTTCAATCAAATTTTTCTTTGTTGTAACAATGTTTCTTTCGTGTATTTCGGGGCTTAGTAGCAAAGTTGAGTTTTTCGGTTGCATCCATGAAAAACTTGCATAACCCTCTCTAACAAAACGTAAATCTTTCCTTTGATTCTTGTTTGGCTTTGTTTCTTGGTTTATAAGACCGGAGCTAGGAGAAACAAGACATACGGTAACTTCTTTTGTAGTGTGTCCAGGGTCAGTCACAGAGACAGGCTGAGGGTCGAACTCCATCATCCAAGCTCTAGTTTGCTGCATCCAAGAAGAAAATTAAGATGGCTCAAGCATCTGATCTGGAGGCCTCCTTTTTAAGGTGCTCCAGGGACGTCCCACCAGGAGGAGAACCTAGGTCAGACCCAGACCTCATTGAAAGGAACTGTTTAGTTTAATACAGTTTTAAATTTATTTTTAATTCTGCACAAATTATTCAATTAAACTACAATACAGCCCAGTCATAGTCACATTTAGATTCAGAGCTATTTTCGTGCAGTTTAGTTCTGTCCAATTACAATGCAAAGCAATCAAATTCAGTTGATGATAAAATACCAATGGCTAAAATGTAATGATTTTGTTTAATGTGAAGTTTAATGGTAAAACCATAATGGGATAGGTAATAACATATTGAGTCCAGCTCTCAAAAATCAGACCTAAAGAAAGTTGTTACTACTTAATCTTGTCCTGATTCACCACCGTTGAACATCAGATTTACCGCCTGTACACTGGTGCTTATCTCCAGTGGCCATTGGGCGAGTGGCCAGGTTCACTCCATCAAAAGATGGATCATCAGAAGGTCACTAAAGGATCCATTAGGTATAAAACAAGATTTAAAAAACATCTAAGGATAAATCTTGGGCCAGACAAACACTAAAATGCCTCAATAAAGATTTTACCAGCGTACAGCTGTCCAGACATGATGGCCACTTGGCACATGTGTTTCAGCGATCATGCATGCTCAGAGCACTGAGATCATGGCCATGTATAAACATTCACTAAGCCGCCCACAGCTGCTTCTCCGTTTGGAATAGTTATAGCAACCAAGTTTACCATGAATACTTTGCAAAGGCACCACTTTCTGCTGTTCAGCAGTTACATGTGTTTGTTGACTGGGCACATTAGAGAGTTGGTTCTAGACTGGGTTAAACTGTGTAAGTGGGTGTTTCTAAGCATGTTGGACCACAAAGAGCTACTTGTATGGTTTAAAAGATATAAAAATTGTAATTTTACCAGCTTCTTCCATTGATATAAATGCTGAGGAGATTTCCTCATTAATTCTTCATCTCATTGCTGCACAAATATCTCTTTTTTCTTTTATCTTGAATCCTAAAACTGAATCTACAACCTTAGATAAATGGATTATTTCCTTTAGTCAGCTGTTACTTTAACTCAAAGTCTGAGTTGTTAAAACAGCATCTGACATCAGATGGCTGGGTCTAAATTCAAACCTCGTCTGTGCACAATTTAACTGTCACTTTTACCCATTTATGTACAGGGACGCTTTGTGACATAATTTCTAGTTTTAGAGCCAGACATGAACCAATGGAGCTACATTAGCCCGGTGTAAAAAAGTGAGTTTTTCACTACGGGAGAGAAACGCTTAAGTTAAAAAATTTGACTTTTGAAATAGATTTAACAAGAAACTTACAGATGTTGATACATTTTGTTAGCAACCATAAGAAAGATGTGTAAAACAAAGTCTGAAAATAAACTAATCTTTATTAGTTTTTAAAACTTTAATTCAATTTAAATACATTTCTCAAATTCCAAGTGTAAAATAACCGGCGGTAAAGTTACTGTTTTCCCTTACAGTATCTTTTAAAATGAATGCAACTTAAGTATCATTTTAAATTCACATTAGTTTTCATTTTAAATTTTCCAGGAACTTTTTAGGACTTTCTCTTTCCCTGCGATGCTAAAAGGACACCCATTTCCTGTAGTCACTGATTCCTGGGTGGACAAGAACCCCTGTTTATCTGTAGACCATACACAGTAAGCAACACGTTATTGCCCCCAATCTACTCAGCGCACAAATAACACAAATTGTCTAAAATTGCTAAATTGAATTATCTGGTCCAATTTGTGACGCTCTGAGATTCAATTACCAAAGGTATGAATACAATAGATAAAGATAAATCGTGAGATTCCGCTTGATTCGCATGAATAATGTCAAACATTAAATGATGAGGGAATAGCAGGAGTGAATGTTATTTGAAAGATAACTGTTCATATTTACAAGTTAAAATATTTTAAGTGAATGACTGTTTTGCCAATAAAATGTAGAAACTAAAGTGTTTGTTTTTTGGACATAAAATGTAATAAAAAAACTTACTTTGTTTTATCCACTATATTGTCAAATGTATTTGTCTGTATACTTTTACATGTACTTGACCTTTGATGACCCCCCTGGGGGGGTGGGGGTTTGCAAGATGATTTTCAGAATCATCATAATGTGACTGCTAAGGTGTGCGGAGGGCTAAAAAGAACAAATTAAATACATTAATTTACCATGAAACAAATAAATACAAATGTCATATGAAATAAACAAAACTACTATAAAAACTATAAATTAAATAACCAAATGTCATAAAAAAAAATCAATTCATTTATAAATGCATATAATTACTATACACTATATTTTATAAATAAATGTAAAAGTGTAAAACTTCTATGTATTTTTAGGGGTCGCCACTCTGGCACTGTTAGTTTGGGCGTCACAGGCTCAGTAGCTGGGGAATCACTGATGTATACAACGGAGACCGGGACGTTTTCAAACCATTACGCTCTGGAAACTGTCCAATTTTTCCATTTTCAGAGAAAACTTTAGCAGTTGTCATGTAAACAAGCAGTAGAAACACAACTAAACCTTTCTGTTTTCCCGAGAAAACAGTGTCGTGTAAACACCAACATTTTTAACAGCTCAAAACCTTTGCCATAAATTCCAGATTTCTTAAGAATTGCAAGAACTGACTCAGAATAAAATATGAATCAGTTACGAATTCAGGAACTTTTAACGATTCAACTAAGAATCCTGAAATTTGGCAATTCTTGGCGATTCGTATTATTCATAGGCTGTGTGGAATGGGGACATAAAGCAGGTAAAAAAACTATCTAAAGTTCAGTGCTAGAGAGCTGCAACAAAGAGAGGTTTGGGTCACAAAGTCTCCATTTCCACCAGTAAGATCCTCCTGTCTATATGCCAAGCATTTGTTTTATAAACAGCCTTTTCTCTCTTTCCATCAATAATGTCAGTGTAAAAATATTAATCTTTACTTGGACTTGGACTTTCACCTGGAAATATATGGCCAAAACAATAGAGAAATAGTACAGCAGATAAAAAAATGGCATGACCATCTCAATCCCCAGACCTCAATCTTATAGAAAACATGCATGGTGAGCTGGAGAGAAGAGAGCCGGGACTCTGGGGTATCTATGTAGAAAGATTGTACAAGGAGGAAAAAATGTACTCAATTTAAAAAATAGGATTATTCTTCATGTTTCTGTGTGAAATAATTCTGCTGTGATAAAATATCTTCACCAATGGGCTAATAAATATGTATGTACATTGAAACCATATCATATTTATGTATGGCTGAGATAAAGTTTTACTGTCATGTTCAGTTGTGCACAGATAAAACAAAAAACAGCAGTGTTTTGAATTTGCAAAACTCCCAACAGATCAGTAAGAACAGTTGATAAGTATTGTCTAAACTGTGCATGATAATCTCAGATTTGCACTGACTGAACATGAAATGGTCCAAGTGAATTTCCTCTATGTAGAGCCAAAAGTGAAAACCACACCGATTTGAATTAAGCCATAAACTCCCGGAGAGTTTTTCAAAATGTCAATATGTATGAGTCTGTATTATTTTTCTAGACTACATCTCATTATGCAAAGATGCTGCATGAAATAGAACAGACAGTCAAAGTAAAAGCTGAGAGGGGAAAAATATCAAGTTCTGAGTATTTGGTGGATCTGAGAAATCTAAATATATGCAGATAAGACTGTTATTTATACAGCAGGGGTTTGTACAAAGGAATAGGTGGAATATGTGAGAAAGTAGAACGTGTTTTTATCCCACAGTTGGTTGAGGATCTAATAGGTTTAGCCACCTGCTTGCTCTAAATGTCTGGCTTTAGTCTGGCTGTAGGTCCTTCAAATTCCGGTTTATGGATATTCTCAACTTGTTCTGGGAGTGTTTTTCCTTTATCAGCCCAGATGATTTACACCCAACAATCACACAAGCGAACTGTTAAATCTGGGTAAGGTGTCCAGTCGTCCAGTCCAGTCGTCCTCACTACCATGACTGTTTACATCCCAGCGATCGACACCTCTCTCCTTTTCTTGGGTGCTGTTCACACTACCACTCCAAACGCCAGCACCATCTACACCCCTCCCCTCGCACAACCATCCTATATATGTCTTCTTAGAGCCACAGTTCCCACAACTTCTTCTCTTGCTGGCAAACTGGAAATTTCCCACATTCCAGTTCATTTATCAGCCTGTCTTCACCTGTTTCATGTGAACGATAAAAAATGGTTTCTTTCAGCCTAAGAGAACACAGAACCTCAGAAGATGTTTATGAGTTATATGTCTGCAACCAGCTGTGAAGACCTTTGATTTGTCACATTCAGTTCATAAACCACATCATGTCAGAATCTGCTGATCTAATACGTGGGGGTACTCCAAGGCTCTGTTTTGGGCCCACTTCTTTTTTAGCTATATGTTAACTCCCTTGGACAAATCCTTACTAAATCTTATACTTACTTTTATGCAGAGGACATTCAGCTGTACTGCTCCTTCAAAATTTTGAGTTCTTAATTGAGTGCCTAAAAGAAACTAAAATCCATTAAAAAAGTAGCTGTCTTTAACTTAGACTCAACCTTTCTGGTACTGCACTCAATTGGATTAAATCCTACTTGAAGGACCAGGTCTTTTTTGTGTCAGTTGGTAACTTTACATCGGAAATCACAAAAATCACATCTGGCGTTTCCCAAGGGTCAATTTTAGGACCCCTCCTATTCAATATCTACATGCTCCCCCTAAAACAGATTTTAATAATTGAACCTTCACACTTTGCTCTTACTGTTGCAATGTGCAATCAATGAAGACTGGCTACCAGGCTGGTCCAATTTAGCCATGAAGCCTCCCACACTAAAATCACAGGTGTTTCAGTTTCATTGTCCAACCCCTGTACATTATAACCACTGTCAACACAAAGAAACCCCAAAAATCTATCATAACATTTTTATTTTTTTTTATGTATATATGACTGATACGTGTATGACTTTAAGTCTTGTTGCTCTAGTTCTGTACTTTACCTCTAATGCTTCAGTTAACTGTACGAGACCATGACAAGGGGTAATTAAAAGGCTATTTATTTTTACACCATTTTACCAGTATCTTCTTTACTATATAAACAAAAAAGAAAATCCCCTAAAATCTGTCATACACACACACGCACATTCTATAGCAAAAAAGACACTGGCAATATGGTGTAAAATAAATTGCCTTTTAACTAACCTTTGTCAAGGTCTCATACAGTTAACTGAAACATTGGAGGTAAAGTACAGAGCTGGAGCAAAAAAACTTTAAGTTATATATTTATAAAGGACATCCAAACCCTAAAGGGTTATGAATGTACTGGACAAGTTCTGTGAATTTCTGAAGCTAAGACAAAAGAGATTTGTCTAATGACATACTTTCCTCATGTTAAGAAGCTTTTATAATTTCTGGAATTGCGCCGCTCAAGGTGGCAGCAGGTTGGAGTAGCTCTGTTACTTTTGATTCTGATTTATTCTGATTTATTCTTTTTTGGGAACTATTCCTCTTGTGGTGGATACAGTTGATTTTTTTTGGATGACTATCCACTCCAGTGTCGGATGCTGTGCAGCTTGGAGGATTTTTCTTAATACTTTCTTTTTTTGGACATTTGTTATGATGCATTGCCATGGCAACGGGGTTGTTTCTTACAACCGGGAGCAGCTGATTAATATCTCAAAAGCTCAAATAATACTTCAGCTACAACCCCAAATCCCTGATGAGTTGAAAAGGAGACGCCGTGGATGCAGAGCAGGAGCTAAGAGAAGAGAAAGAAGGAGGAAGTTCAAACCATCTCTTCCGTCGATTTTGATGGGCAATGTGAGATCGTTGGGAAACAAGTTGGATGAACTCCAAGCCCTACAAAGGACCCAGCCAGAGTACCGGGCATGCAGTATCATGTGTTTTACTGAGACATGGCTGCAGGAACATATCCCCGACTCCAGCGTCTCTCTGCCGGGCTTTTCAACCATACGAGCAGACAGAGATTTAAAGAGGAGCGGCAAATGTAAAGGAGGTGGACTGGCAGTACTTGTGAACAACAGATGGTGTAATCCAGGACATGTTACTGTGAAGTGTCATCTCTGCAGTCCAGATATTGAACTGTTGGCAGTAGGTTTTCGTCCATATTATTTTCCCAGAGAGTTCACCAGTGTTATTTTGGCAACAGTTTACGTTCCACCTTCCGCTGTTGCTGACACTGCATGTGATGCCATCAGCTCAGTTGTTGCTAAGCTACAGACACAAAACCGCAATGCTTTTGTGGCAATTTCTGGTGATTTTAACCATGCTTCACTCTCTGCTACACTTCCAACGTTTCAACAATTTGTCAGCTGCTCTACCAGAGAAAACAAAACATTGGATGTGTTTTATGCAAATGTCAAGGACTCATACATCTCTACAGCAAGACCTCCTCTAGGCAAATCAGATCACAATCTTGTTTTTCTCTGCTCGAAATATAAGACACTTGTTCAGAGGCAACCTGTAATAAAGAGGACTGTGAGAAAATGGTCACAGGAAGCTGAAGAAGCTCTGCAAGGTTGCTTTGAGGCTACAGACTGGGACACACTGTGCCAGCCACATGGAGAGGACATCAATGCCTTGACTGAATGTGTAACCGACTATATAAACTTCTGTGTGGATAACATCATCCCCACCAGAACCGTGAGATGCTTCCCCAATAACAAACCTTGGATCACCAGTGACCTGAAGGACCTGCTTAACAAGAAAAAAAGAGCCTTCAGAGAGGGAGACAGAGAATTATTGAGGATTATACAGAAGCAACTTAAAGTCAAGATAAGAGACAGCAAGGAGGTGTACAAGAAGAAGCTGGAGAGCAAGCTCCAGCAAAACAATATCAGAGATGTGTGGACAGGGATGAAGAAGATCACAGGCTTCAAGCAGAAGGATGATCAGAACAATGGAGGTCTGGACAGAGCCAATGAACTGAACACATTCTTCAATAGGTTCAGTTCAGAAACAAGCTTCGCATCCTCCTCTCCTGCTCACAGGCAAACAGACATCCCATCCTCCTTTGACCCACAGCTGTCCAGTAACACCTCACATTTTTTATCTTCCACCTCAGCCCTAGACCCTTCTGCTTCTACATGTTTGCCTTCAACCATATCAGAAGATGCTGATGCTTACTTTGCTTCCCCCTTCCACCTGTGTGTCTCAAGAAGTCAGGTGAAGAGACAACTGGAGAGACTGAATAGGAATAAGGCTGCAGGTCCAGATCATGTCAGCCCTAGAGTCCTGAAGGCCTGTGCAGAGCAGTTCTGTGGGATTCTGCAGCACCTCTTCAACCTTAGCCTGGCCCAGAAGAAGGTTCCGGTGTTGTGGAAGACCTCCTGTCATATTCCGGTACCAAAGAAAACTCACCCATCAGTCCTCAATGACTATAGACCTGTTGCCCTGACATCTCACATCATGAAGGTCCTAGAGAGACTCCTGTTGGCCCACCTGAGTAAGCAAACAGTAAACCATCAGGACCCCCTTCAGTTTGCTTATTGCTGTGGAGTTGGAGTTGAAGATGCCATCATACACCTGCTTCAACAAACCCACTGTCATCTGGACAAAGCCAGTAGCACTGTGAGGATCATGTTCTTTGATTTCTCCAGTGCATTTAATTCAATCCAACCTGATTTGCTTTGTCAGAAACTCCAGAAGACTCAGGTGGAGGCCTCAGCAATCTCCTGGAAGAAGGGACAGAGCAGACTGTACTTCTTGAGGAAGCTTAGGTCCTTTGGTGTTTGCAGCAAGATGCTGCATATCTTCTATAAGTCTGTTGTGGAGATTGTGATCTCTTCTGCCATCATCTGCTGGGGAAGCAGCATCAGAGCCAGGGACTTAAAAAAGCTCAACAAGCTGATAAAAAGGGCTGGCTCTGTTCTGGGGACTCCTCTGGAACCTCTGGAGATCATTGTGGAAAGACGGATTCTTCATAAAATGAAGAACATTATGGAGAACCCTGAGCATCCTCTTCATGAGACTGTCCTACAACAACAGAGTGTCTTCAGTCAGAGGCTTCTTCAGATCTGCTGTAAGACGGAGCGCTACAGGAGATCCTTCCTGCCCACAGCCAACTATATAACAGAGTATGTGACGGCCCACCATTGCTTTTTCAGTTGGGACCGAGACGCGGTTACAGGTGTTGTGCGAAATTCTGTTCCCCTGAAATATTCTGTTCCCCCTGTGTCGGGAGCACGCACTGCAGCCAGAGAGGCGGATCCGACCGTCTTCACAGCTTTTCTGATCGATTTGTCGGTAAAACGACTAAACGTATTCATGTCAATGTTGTTACTTAATTTTTAATCAACAGCTCCTAGAAAAAAGAAATAAATACAAAATGAACCTGGTCTTGTGAGGTTGTTTTTGCACAGTTTTGTGTTGTTTCGCCAAAAGAATCCATGTCTTTTCCAACTTGTGTCATGTTCACTTTAACCTGACGGACATCAGTCAGCCACCAAACTCTGTTTTCCAGCACGTCGTGTTTATTTCTACTTTTTTATTACTGATATAAAACAATGGATGCTCACTCTATTGGCTTCCTGAATAGATGAGAGTGTAGCTTGTTTTTCTGGTAAATTGCATTCTAATGTAAAATATGACAAAATACTGGATTTATAAAAGACATTTTACTGCTTTGATAATGGTACTGTCTGATGTTGTTTTGTTTAAAATAATCTGCTCTAGTATTATTTAAGTACTTTACATATTCCTATATTAAACATACTGTCCCTGTCATGTATGAGAACATATTTCCTCTCTTTTAAAAAGAGGGAAAATATTTATAGGAACATCATAGGGGAACACAGTATTCCAGCCTGACGCTCACACCTCGTAATGTTTTGTTGCCCCATGGGACAGGGATTAACCAATCACCTTATATTTTGGGTGGGTCATTCCTCACATCATACACAACTATTCTTGTGAATGTGGACACATTTGCTCTTTATTTGCCAGAATTACAGGGGGGAACAGAATATTTCCGACAGCTGAAACAATCAGTTCCCCCTCTATAACATGGGAACAAATTCTTTTTTCAACAAGTCCTTCACTGTGTTTATTCCTCTCATCATGGACAACAAGTCCTGTGAATTTGGAAGGACAACGTGGATTTAACACATATCCAAAAAAAAAAAAAAACGCAGGTTTCAAAGAGACGCAATCGCCACCCTTGGTTTTGTTCCAGTCGACTGTTGACGGTCCATGATACTGCTTTTCTGCCAAGGAAGCCAAAAGAAACGGACCACCATTCTACTCTGAGTTATCCCCCTCCTTTCTCTGCCCCAAGGAAGACTTCAACAAGTAAAATCCGTTCGTTCCTTTTATTTCTTTATCAGGAAGAGCCTGGGCAGGATAGAGTAGGATGTTAGTGCGATTTAGAATCGCCACTTATAGTTTAATGTGTTCTAAATTGTATGTGCATGCAACATTTTATTGAAACTTTGATTGCTGTTGATTTCTGAGGTCGCCGAGTCTCGCAAGTTGTGTTTTTACTGTGCGAACACCTGAGCGCAGGTGCGCTGTGAAACTGGACTGCTATAATAACCTTATGGTGAAAATCAACCATTTTCTTTGTCTTCAACTTCATGTTTTATTAGTTGCTGCCAAAGGTTTTACAACCCTTTGTGTTCTGTAACATCCCCAGCGGTGGTGGGAATAAATGTGGGGTGTCCTAATTTGTTCCTCATAAAAAGAAATATCTTTTTACTATACAAAAGTTTGAATCAGTTATATCACTTGAGATATTATCCATTTGTCCAAATATGTTAGAAAAACACTTTTGTATAGTAAAAAGATATTTCTTTTTATGAGGAACAAATTAGGACACCCCACATTTACTCAGCATTTTCAAGGAAATTTTTCTTGTTTAAATCTCAAACATTTAGTTTTGTGTGGTCCCTAAAAGCAGACTGCACAATTCTAAAGAAAGTCTCCTAAAACCCCTAAATCGTCATCACAGGAACAGCAGCCTCTTGCTATTGTTTGTATAAAAGTGCAAGCAACTACAGTCAGAAAAAAACTGCAAAGGTTTAGCTTTCACTAACAGTGAAGCATGGAGGTGGAAGTGTCATGGTTTGGGGAAAATGTGAGGCCATCAGTAAAGAAAAATGTACAGTTAAAGCAGAACTGGACCCTGTAACAAGACAATGACCCCAAGCACACATGTACAGGTCCTTCTCAAAAAATTAGCATATTGTGATAAAGTTCATTATTTTCTATAATGTCATGATGAAAATTTAACATTCATATATTTTAGATTCATTGCACACTAACTGAAATATTTCAGGTCTTTTATTGTCTTAATACGGATGATTTTGGCATACAGCTCATGAAAACCCAAAATTCCTATCTCACAAAATTAGCATATTTCATCCGACCAATAAAAGAAAAGTGTTTTTAATACAAAAACGTCAACCTTCAAATAATCATGTACAGTTATGCACTCAATACTTGGTCGGGAATCCTTTTGCGGAAATGACTGCTTCAATGCGGCGTGGCATGGAGGCAATCAGCCTGTGGCACTGCTGAGGTCTTATGGAGGCCCAGGATGCTTCGATAGCGGCCTTTAGCTCATCCAGAGTGTTGGGTCTTGAGTCTCTCAACGTTCTCTTCACAATATCCCACAGATTCTCTATGGGGTTCAGGTCAGGAGAGTTGGCAGGCCAATTGAGCACAGTGATACCATGGTCAGTAAACCATTTACCAGTGGTTTTGGCACTGTGAGCAGGTGCCAGGTCGTGCTGAAAAATGAAATCTTCATCTCCATAAAGCTTTTCAGCAGATGGAAGCATGAAGTGCTCCAAAATCTCCTGATAGCTAGCTGCATTGACCCTGCCCTTGATAAAACACAGTGGACCAACACCAGCAGCTGACACGACACCCCAGACCATCACTGACTGTGGGTACTTGACACTGGACTTCTGGCATTTTGGCATTTCCTTCTCCCCAGTCTTCCTCCAGACTCTGGCACCTTGATTTCCGAATGACATGCAGAATTTGCTTTCATCCAAAAAAAGTACTTTGGACCACTGAGCAACAGTCCAGTGCTGCTTCTCTGTAGCCCAGGTCAGGCGCTTCTGTCGCTGTTTCTGGTTCAAAAGTGGCTTGACCTGGGGAATGCGGCACCTGTAGCCCATTTCCTGCACACGCCTGTGCACGGTGGCTCTGGATGTTTCTACTCCAGACTCAGTCCACTGCTTCCGCAGGTCCCCCAAGGTCTGGAATCGGCCCTTCTCCACAATCTTCCTCAGGGTCCGGTCACCTCTTCTCGTTGTGCAGCGTTTTCTGCCACACTTTTTCCTTCCCACAGACTTCCCACTGAGGTGCCTTGATACAGCACTCTGGGAACAGCTTATTTGTTCAGAAATTTCTTTCTGTGTCTTACCCTCTTGCTTGAGGGTGTCAATAGTGGCCTTCTGGACAGCAGTCAGGTCGGCAGTCTTACCCATGATTGGGGTTTTGAGTGATGAACCAGGCTGGGAGTTTTAAAGGCCTCAGGAATCTTTTGCAGGTGTTTAGAGTTAACTCGTTGATTCAGATGATTAGGTTCATAGCTCGTTTAGAGACCCTTTGAATGATATGCTAATTTTGTGAGATAGACATTTTGGGTTTTCATGAGCTGTATGCCAAAATCATCCGTATTAAGACAATAAAAGACCTGAAATATTTCAGTTAGTGTGCAATGAATCTAAAATATATGAATGTTAAATTTTCATCATTACATTATGGAAAATAATGAACTTTATCACAATATGCTAATATTTTGAGAAGGACCTGTAAATCCACCAAGGCCAAGCTGAGAATTAAGTAGAAAGTCCTGGGTCAAGATAAAACCTAGATTGTAATGACTAACCAACTTGAGAAGGGCTGAACATGCAAGAAACCCATGAGACATCTTACAGCTGAAAATGAGGAGTAGGTCAAACTTTCCTCAGACCACTGTCAGAGACTGGTAGATGGCTACAAGAAGCATTTCACTGTTATTTTAGCCAAAGCGGGTAAGACTGGGTGCTGTGGTGCAGGTTGTCCTAACTTTTTACTTAGTTAGAAAATACACTTTTGTTAATATCTTTTGTTGAATGAGTAAAACAAAGTTATTTTTTATTTCTTGTTTTCAATAAAATAATTGTATTTCTCAGAGATGAATGAAAAATAAGATTAAACATTGATTTTTGAAAGATATTTGGTTAAACATATTATTTATTGTGGTGGCTGTATGTATCTATCTGTAGGTAACACCCAGAACTATTTTTGTATAACTGTACTGTCAATAAAACTTTCACTTTACCTTAGAAGAGCAAGTACATTTTTTTGAAGTTTTTATTCATTTTCACTGAGTTGTACCCAATTGTAGTTGTGCAGTCATTTTCTATAATTTGACAAATTTTATTTGTTACTACTTTTAGAATATGTAATAGCAGTATGGACCGCAGATATAGTAACACTGAAGGGTCATCAATACATTTGATCTATGCCATTAATGGTCTGCTTGGCGTTGTCCTCACAGCAAGGTTAGGGTTATACTCCTGTTGGAGTAAAAAGGATGTGGGCGAGGCACGATGTGCACTGTTAAACTTTGGAGCCAATCAGGCTGCATCCTGTGCTTTGGCTCAGGTTTATTTACTGTTTTTATTTTTTTATTTTACTTATTTAAGAACTGCTTGTTCTCTGACATTTTTAGTCCTTGGGGTTTTAAAGACCACTAAAGGGTTTGTTCTGTGTGGTGGTGCTGGGTCAGGTTGTTCCCACAGTTTAAGGGAATCACTTTTCTGAGTTATCTGAAATGACTTCAAACCTATTTTACATCTAATATTTGAACTTCCAGTTAAATAAAACCAAGCTTTGATCTAACTTTATTTTTTTGTTTAAAGGAGAAATCTCAAAATTGAACCTCTTAATATTGATCTTTTTATAACGTTTAGATTTATAAAAGATCATAAAACTGTCCTATTTCAGTTATACACATTTGGGTCAGTGGGAGAACATTGGATGTTGATCCTTTTTTCTCAAAATGCCACAAAACACATCAGGCTAAAGGATCATCATGACATTTACAGTCATAATAATCATTGTGGAACAAAAAGGAGCCTCCCTTTACTAAGAACCTCCAGATATTGAAACCTTTAAAAGGAATAAAAGATGCTAAATTAACCAAAAAGAAAGAGCGAAAAAAACTGTTTGTGAATCACTATAATCTAAACTAAATAAAAGCTATAAAGGGATGGACGGACACCTTATTTCTAGCTGATCATGCAGGTCTCCTCTACATTTTTAGCTAACCCTTGTAAAAAAAAAAAACAAAATTTCAAGCTAAAACGAAGCTATTTGGTTAGCTGGGTTTCCACACACAGGGAAGAATGTATGGTAACCTGAGTAAAAAAAAATGGCACAGTCAAGTTGTTATGATTATGTAATGATAGCAACAGCAGGCAGCTGCCCCTGTCAACACATTCAGAGGGGGATTAACCCCTGACCTCAACAACATTCAGGCATCCAGATGTAATGAATTCTCTGCAGAGGCAACATTCACAGCTCGTGCTGCTTATTAGGTCGTTCTTTCACTGGATCCCCCTGCAGAGCGTCTCCCCCCCACACCCCCAAAATCCTGTTTGATGACTTAATGCTGCTGCTGCATGATGCAGTTTTGGCGGGCTGGAGGGGCTTTGTTGCCACGTGGTAGCAATAAAAGAAATAAAGAGCACGTCCTCATCTGCATCAGTGCTTTATTGGAATGATTTATTTCCATGTTGTGGAAATAAATCTGGCGAATACATCCTGTATTGTTTCAGAGTGGCTTGTTTTACAATACTTCAGAAAGTGCTGATTTACTAGAATTTTCACACACAACCATCTCGTGTCAGAGGTCAGAGAATGGGCCGACCGTTTGAGATAATAGAAAGGCAATAGTACCTCATACCACGCTCTATTGAGAGCACAACATGTTGAAACTTGAAGCAGATAGGCTAGAGTAGCAGGAGACCACACCGGGTGCCACTTCTGCCAGCTGAGAACAGGAAACTGAGGCTACAGTCCACTGACTCACCAAAACAGGAAAGTAACAGATAGGAAAAACATTGCGTGGTTCAATCAGTCCTGATTTCAGCTTTGGCATTTAGTAGTATGGGTCAGCTTTGGTGTCAATGACATGAAAGCATGGATCCACCAGAGGTCCTCTATTGGATGAGTAAAGCAGAACACGGTACAAGAGATTTGCATCATGGATGTGCAGCCAAGAAATGTGCATGTCAATACAGACCAAATTGTTGAGGAATATTTGCATTTTGAGGAACAATACAATGATGATACAAGGCTGGATGCCAAAGGGGGGACAATCCCATACTATCATGGTGTACGTAAAACTGGTCACCAGTATCCAAGTTTATTCAAGTTTAACATGAAGTGTACAAAGATACACAACAGATTCAACTGTCACTTAGAGTATAAAAACAAAACAGAGCTGTGTCTGAAAATAAATACTCCTTGCTGATTTTAAAGGAATTAAAAGGGAAGTAGCAGCCAGGTGTTACTAATAATGCACTTGGTTGAGTGAACCTCTGCAGGTGACCACCAGGGTGGAAAGATATCAGCAATGAACTCGGAGACTAGAACATCTCTGCCCATCATTCTGGGAAAGGCTAAAAGGGTATTCATTACAAACAATGTAAGGTCTGCCATTCTACATTGACATAAATTATTCACAAGTACAAAACATGTAAAGACGGTTGCCAATGTCCCCAGGAGTGGATGATCCAGCAAATTCATCACTTAGGTCATACCAGGCAATGCACACGGAAACGGCACAAAACTCTAAAAGCCTCATCTGAGAGTATTCAGGCCTCATTTAGCAGGATAAGTAGCATCTGAATTAATTACAAGACCTCTGGAACAATGTTCTTTAGGCTTATGAGTCCAAAGCGACGATTTTTGGAGAAAACCACAACTGGACCTGGGAACCTTGCAATGAATGACAAGATCATGAACTTGTTTGTGTACCAAAGTACTCTAGGGGGATATTTGAGGCCACCTTTGCATTAAGAAATTGTGGCCAAAATTCCTGCAATACAATTTGAGACAAAATCCCAGAGAAAACTACTCCTTCAAGCTTTATTGCTGCTAAATGTGTAGTCTACAATGGGAAGTACCTTGTTTTTCAACACACAGCTTTTCTATGTTGGTTTCATTATTACTGCATTATTAGTGTGAAATCTGTTGTTGGCCATGTTTGTGTGTCAATGAGGTTATATAATTTTGAACCTGGCAAAAACCCGATAATTTTTGTCTTTGCATGTAAAACCCTAGAATTAAAAGAGGGTAGTTTCTTCATACAATAACTGTACAAGGCTGGAATATATTCAGATAACCAATAAGACTGTATCTTCGAGTGTAACCTAAGCCAAGAGCATCAGACAGAGCTGGGTTGTATTCTCAGACCTCGTCATGCTACTCAAACAGCTCCAACCCACAACAAGGGTAGAAATCTGTGGTTTCACCCAAGATCTGTCACTGAAACACTGGGTACTGTGGGATGACTGGTGGGATTCCTGTGGATCGGGGCGTGTTACAGCCCATCCTGGAGATGCTTCACTGGGACTGAAATCTGGGGAATTTAGAGGACAGGTCAGCACCTCAGGCTCTTTGTTGGGGCCGTTCCTCAGCAGTTTCTCTCTTTTGTTGCTCGGTGTGTAGAGTGCACCTTCAAATGTGAAAAATCTTGCTGTCACCTGGGAACAAAACAACAGCTGGAGCAGCAGGAAGTGTTGGTTCCCCAACTTCTCTTTGGGTTAGGTCTTCCCAGGAGTCGCTACAAAAACATTGCTGCTCCTCACATTGAGGTGTCTTGTTTGATGCATTTCTGTTTGTAGGTTATAAGAAGATATTCTGCTGCAGTGAAAGTTTAAGTTTAAAAATGACCTGGCTGTGAAAAATGTGAACAACTGACACAGCCGAAAATGTAGGACATTCATAAGAATATAAAAAGTATGCAAAATAAAAAATAAAACTAATAAAATGGACAAGAAATGATTTCCAGTCATTACAGTTCAGTATCTCTAATTTTTTCCGTGTTTGGGTTATGAACATGACAGCATGTGCTGTCCTGTTGATAATCTCACCGCAGCCTGAAGCAGCAGAAAGCGTTTTCAGACCTGCGCTGTCCCGTTTCCAGAGTCCTGACAGAGCCAAATACCGACCTGTGATATTCAGCTAACAATCAAACAATGAACACTGAACGCTACTGTTCCTGCTGCACACTACTTTGATTTGAACTTCACAAAGATGGGCTGTTAGATAAGGATAATTGTTCATCACTTTTAGCCTTACAGAAGGTGCTTTCTCTCAGCTCTCTAATCATGCAGCCAGACGACAATCCAAAATAAACAAGTTGCAGAAAAAACAGTACAATCAGTCGCCTGAGCTCCACTGAACATCAGGAAGACTATTACTGTCATTTCAAACAGCTTCAAAACCTAAAGGAAACACTGAGATCTTGTCTTATAACAACTGCATTGTTTACTCACCCAAAACTCATCTAAAATTAAAAAGAGAACCCAATAAGAGCAGTATCATGTGAGCTGGTGAGTGAAATGCATATAAAATGAAAAAAGCAAAAAACAAACCAAACTCCTGTTTCTAATAATAGTTTGAACCATTATTTTCACCTGGAGTTTGAACAGGATAAGTCTCCAGACAGAATGAGGAGTATTATTGTCCATGTACAAAATACATTAAACTATTTTATTAAAGTCCAAAGTGTCTGATTTCAAAGCGAATCCTCAATCCTCCGGAAAACTGCGAGGTAAGTCTTCCCGCCGTTCCTCTGCACCTTCTTTCCTTCCTCTGTGCAAGAACTCAGACGGCCTACAATGATATCATCAACCTGCCAAAATAAGAATGAAAACTTGGTCACATTAGGAACAAGCCAGGCCAGAAAAAAATAATCAAATCGCAAAAAAGCCAAACTGTTAAGAGTTATGTAAATTGTAAGTTGGCCCACTTCGAAATTTGGCTCTGAAATCAACCAAACATTACCCGGAGGAGCTTTGTTTAACAACACAAATATCAGAATCATATCATTTGGACTTTGCAGCAGGTACAATGCTGTTCGACACTTTGTGAGCTTTCCAAAGATTACTTAGAGTGATCATAATCCACATCAGGTCCTAAAAGCTGATAAAATGACAGCCCAGCTGAATGAATAACACAAAACATAATATGTATAAGCTAATTTATTTATTTACTGTCGAAAATATTAAACATAACAATGACTAAAATACAGTAGCCTGCAAAAAGATTCATGTGAAGTGGAAGGGAAATAATTTATGGTTTTTAAATGTTTTACAAATAAAATTGTAAAAAATGTGCTGTTTTGATCCATTTGTTTTTCTCCTCCCTAACTCACTGCAGCTGCAAGTCTTTTTGAGTACATCTCTAACAGATTCACACATCCAAAGGCAAAACCGATCAAACTCAGTCACAGTGGACAGAGAACATCTGTGAATATCAAATTTCAAGCCTCAGCGCAGAGTTTCAATTAGATTTAGGTCTGCACTTCGACTAGGCCGTTCTGACATATGAATATCCTAATAATTCCGTTGTAGATCCGGCTTTATGTTTAAAGTTGTCCTCCTGCTGGAAGGTGAACCTCCACTTGAGTTTCAAGTCGTTTTTAGCCTCTAACAGGTCTTCTAGAGCGACGTGTTCAACTCTGTCCATCTGCCTATCAGCTCGGATCAGCTTCCCTGTCCCTGCTGCAGGAACACACCTCCACAGCATGATGCTGCCACCACCATGTTTAACAGTGGAGATTGTGTGTTCAAGGTGATGTGCAGTGTTAGTTTTCTGGTTGACAGTAGTTCTCATCTGAGCAGAGCTCCTCTTCCACATTTTTGCTCTGTCCTCTATGGCTTGTGGCAAACAGATCTTTTTTGCTTTGTTTTAAAAGTCGCTTTTTTTCCCATAAACACAAGATTTGTGGAGTGCACGACTTTTAGTTATCCCGTTGTCAGATTCTCCCACCTGAGCTGTGGGTCTCTGCAACTCCTACATAGTTACAATAGGCCATTTAGCTGATTTACTGATCGTTTTCCTTGCCTGTCCTGACTCTAGGTGGTTTGAAGGTTTGCAGTTGTGCTATAGCTATAGGTTTATATATTTATAACCTAACTCTGCTTTTCTGACCTGTCCTGCTGTGTTCCTTAATCTTAATGGTGCTGTTTGTTCATTAATGTTCTCTAACAAACCTCTGAGGCCTTTACAGAATAGCCGAATTTATGCTGAAATTCAAATGAACACAGGTGCAGTCTATTTTACTAAATAAATAGTAAATAGACTCCAGATTGACACACAAAGCACTTTTGTTGCACTAAATATTAGTTAGGGGTAGTAGAGAAAAAGATTTCTGGAGGAGAATTAGGGCCGAGATTGAGGAAGTATTCCTGAAGAGCTCATAAAAGGGTTATTGATGCTGTTCAGGCTGTAAAATTTTATAAAAACCTGCTTGAACATCAATTCAGATGGTGCAAGAAAGAGAGAACTAAAACCCTCCAGATAAAAAGGCTGCAATAGTTTCTGCATTCAGCCGAGACTACAGAAGTTTGCTAAACCAAGCCCAGGGGATCTTGACTAAAACAGATCATTTAGTTGTAAATGATGAGATTTATGTGTGAAGGAAAATAAAAACTACTTTCCACCTTATTTCAGGAACACGGTGGTGGTAGTATCATGGTGTGGGGATTATTTGCTGCAAGTGTCCCACTGAATTAGAATAACACCAAGTACAGCAGTCATTCTCCCAAATAGCTGAACAAATAGTGTTGGATAATTTTTGGTTGTAAATAAATGAATAAAAGTCTCAGACCTAAATGCAACATAATTATGGAGGAAGGGCCCAAGGCTTATGTGATGAAATTAACTGCAATTAATGCTCCTCTGTGCTGAGAAAGGAGCTGAACATTTTCTGTTGATGCTTAGTTGTTAATCAAGACCTGAATGGTAAATTACCAGGTAATGTGGCACAAACCAAAGGTTCACATTCTTTTTCCAGACAGAACCTGGAAATATCGCTTAATCTCAATAAATATGTACATTGTTTTCCTTATTTTGTCTTCATTTATATTTGGAGCTTATGCAAAAATGTTTAAGATGATGTGCCTTTCAAAAGTATTCCCACGCTTTAAACCTTTTACACTTTGTCACGTTTCAACCACAAACCTCTAGGGATTTTATTTCATGTGATCGACCAACACAAAGTAGCAAATACTAGGAAAGTAGAAGGAAATGATACGGAGATGATATACAGAGGTTAGGGATAGGTGATGTAAGCCTTCACAGCAAAGGTGAAAGAAGATGCTCTGGTCTAGAACCTTCTACAAAGTTTTGACTCGGAGGTTTGTGGGTGTAATGTGATATAATGGGTTTGAAGGGTATGAATAATTATGAAAGGAGCTGTATATAAAATAACTTTTTAAAAAGGTAAATGCCACAGAAGCCAGGTTTTAAGCATCTTAATACTGAGTGAAAACACTAGATCTCATATCCTTAAATTTCACATATTTTCCAGCTATTAAAAAGTGTAGCTTTCACAAACTGTTACTGTGGCACAAGGTACAAAAAGCTCCACGTCGACATACCAGCTCTTCATCTGGGACACGTGCAAACAGTGGATGTTCGCTGAAGTGCTTCACCATCCAGAGGTGGACCTCCTCCACATCCGTTATGGTATACACCAAACCCTGACACCACCAGGAAAAAAACAAAGAAAAAAAATCACATGGAGGACATTAGTACACTTCTAGGAATAAAATAGGTTCACAAACTTTTAATGGTGTTTAAACACAGATCCAGTTATCATCTAGGAAGTAAACTTTTTCCAAGATAATAAAAATTGTTATCTTTTTTTCTGAAAAGTTCAGTATTTGGGCTCAAGGTTGATGCTTTCACCACCCCTACACAGTAATTTATGTAAAAAAGGTCAAAATAGCAAACACACAGGACAGAGGTGAATCACCTGTGTCAATATAGTTTGCTTTGGAAGCTGGGAAGATAAAATAGCCAGAAAAAGGATTTCTTAGAAAACAGCAGTGGAACTAATTTCCCCAGTGGTGCATTTCAGCACGTATGACTTCTTTTTTTGGAAACAGGGCAGGATGATGAGGAGAGATTGTGTACACTACAGTCACATTAATCCCCGTAGCTTAATCACTACTGTTTAATGTTTAGGGTGCCGTCTGACCACATTTTAAACCCAATCAGAAGCGACGACTAAATGATATGGTATGAAAGCAGCTCTATAAATAGGAAGATTCCTGACAGCCTTCCCACCAGGCGGCCAAGGCATGACAGCGCGCCAGTGCCGAAGGGCCCTGATATATACTCCCACAAATCCTTCAGTGGAGGAAAAACAATAGTCAAATTCACACACAAGCCTTCCGTTGTTCTCAAAGCCCTCCATCAGCGGTGCTGCTCCATTCAAATGTCCCAGAGGTGCATGGACAGCTCTGACAGGAAGGGGCTGGGTGTGGGGGACTGGGCATGGGGCTGAGTGGTGGAGCTGGGTGTGGGGGCTAGATGGGCTGGGTGTAGAACTGGATGGGGGGGTTCGGTTGGGGTGGGCTGGGCTGGGTGGTGTTGGACGTCAACCAGCAGCAGGCCGCGCTGCTTGCTAAAACTGGTTTCACTGAATGCACTGATTTCTGATAAACAATATCTACAGAATAGCATTCAGCATTATTGTCTGAGTGCTAAGAAGAAGTCCAAAAGCTTTACTTTCACAAGTGGAGCATTACGGCTTACGCTGTAATGCTCCACTTGATATTTATAAAATAAACTTTATTAGAAACTGCTTTGGGATTATTTCAATTGCAATGGACAAGGAGACGGAAATGAAAAGAAAAAAAAAGAAGCAAGAAAGGGAGAGAGGTGGGGCAAAAAAGGAAAACGGGAGAGAAGGAGAAAAGAATAGAGGAGAGAACCCCTGGAGAACCACCACCAACCAGCCCCCGAACCCAGGAGGTGGTTCCCTCAAATTAGGGTTGGCATGCCAACACAAAACGGCAGGCCCACCCAAATGTTAACAGTCAAGCAGATTCCACGATGCACCATCCTGCCCACCACCATACCCATGAGAAAGACACCAGCCTATCCCCACCCAAGACCAACGACGTACCCCCACCCCAGAAGAAAATCAAAACCCAACCCAACATTCGAACAACTTCCAGAACACATTAAACACCAAGGTTGACTTCGACCCAACCCACTCCCACTCCCACAGACCCTTGGCCCTGCCAGCAGAATGCACTCCTTGAAGGAGAGAGCACCTGGAATGAGATGGTACCTCCTCGCCAGTTTAGGAGGCCCCTAAGCCCACCAATGCACCGAAGGCCCCCAGGCCAGGGCTGGGCACCAGCGCATGCACCATCACAAAGCCCAGGCATACCCGCAAGGACCCAAGCCCCCCAGGCCCAGCCAGGACCTAGAGTTTGAAAGAAATCACTGTCTGTGTAAGCAAATTATGAATTTTTACTATTTGAAATGAATCACTATCATAAAATAACTTTTTGATGATATTCTAACTTATTCAGATGCACTTGTACTGCTATACTTGATAAGCTGAAACCAGTACACGCTTCAATTTATGTTAAAATGCTAAATGGCCTTAATAACATCCAATCATTCCTTAAAGTTTTTTGTATTTTGCACACAAGTAGCACTTAGACATACCCCGACTCTCAGAGTGTAGGCATATTCCGCTAACAAAGTGGAACTAACGATCCTCCATTTGTGTTTGGTCTTCTTGAAATGAGGGTCAGGGAACAGGAAGAACATCTTACTGAGCTAGAAGACAAACACAGTAGAACCAGTCAGTCAAGCAAACTTGGAGAAAATAAATCATTTGCATTGGCACACTAAGAATTTGGGAAATTTCCATAAAATGTTAACCAATATTTACAATTAAAGTGTTGTTTTTACATTTAATTTAAAACTTAGATGGACCAGCTTCTGACTGAGCCGCAAACTTCTTCTCCGCCAAGCATCCTACTCCATAATATCCTGTGGCTGGTTGTTAAACGGTGCAGATAGCAAGACTGGAATTTCCCTGCTTGACGTTTTTTTTCTTCTGTTTCTGTCTATGATGATCGCTCAAGTGCAGGCACCATTGATATTAGTCTGGCTGATATAATAAAGTAAAAAAAAAAAAAAATCACTTCAGTCAGTTTTTATTAGTTAAAATAAATAACATCTGGTATAGACAGAAAGATGTGGGGATAATCACCGGGAACAGCAGCAGCCTCAGGGGCTCCGAGCTGCTGATGGAAGATGGAAAAACCTCAATAGTTCAAATTATTTTGAGGTTACAAAACAAACCAGAGAGGTGAAAAGAGGCAAGCGTTTCGGCTCTTTGGAATATGCTGGTCCATGCATGTGAGAGAGATTGGGGCTACATGTTCAACATTTGATCTGGGTGGTCTCCTTCTCTTGTTTGTGTTAATTATGAGCTGCACAGAGGACTAATGATACAAGATGCAGCAGATGTTCCTCTAAAACTACATTTAAATGACTTCCTGAATGATTCCCATACAGTGCCTTGCAAATTTACTCATTACCTTTGAACCCTTCTATATTTAGTCATGCTATAACCACAAAGTTCAAAGTATGCTCTTGGGGTTTTTGTGTGATGGAGCAACACTAAATAGTGCATAATTGTAAAGAGGAAGCAAAACAAAAAAAGATGTATATTTTTTTCAAACATTTTTTAATAAATATCTGAAAGGTGTGGCATGAATATTTAGTTTAAACCATATATACATAAACTACAAACAGACGCATAACATTTTGTTTTCCTTTCAGACTAAACTTCATTTTTTATCTCACTTAGGATAACTAAAATCACTTCTATTTGCACAACAGCAGCATAATGAGAAAGGGGGATGTTTTTTTTCACTTCTCTTCAAATTCAGAATCCTTGACACATTTCCAGAACATTTGTTAGCATTGTCTTTTAAGCTGTGTGACTTGGGTCAAGGGTTTAGGTATCCATCGACATCTCACAATAGTTTTCTGGGGTTTTGGCCCATTCCTCCTGACAGAATTAGTAAAACTGGGTCAGGTTTGTAGGCCTCCTTGCTCACACACAACATTTCATCTCTGCCCACACATTTTCTATGGCACTGAGCTTCAGGGCTTTGTGATGGCCACTCCAAAACATTGATTTCATGGATGATTGTCCAAATAGATGACCCATTTGTTCCCAAGCTTTAACTTCCTGGCTGATGTCTTGAGATGTTGCTTCAATATTTCCACATAGTGCTTTTTCCTCGTGATGCCATCTATATTATGAAGTGCACCAGTCCCTCCTGCAGCTGAACACCAACACAGCATGATGCTGCCACCCCTGTACTTGACAGTTAAGATGGAGTTTCTCAGGTGTGGACGTTTCCTCATTTTTCCTGCTAATAGTCATTATGTCCAAATACTTTAATTTTATCAGCATATAGGACATATTTTCAAAAATTAAGGTCTTTGTCCCTGAATGCAGTTGCAAACTGTAATCTGTATTGATGTTGCTTTTGGGGTAATGGCTTCTTCCTCTCCAAGTGGCCTTTCATCCCATGCTGGTACAGGACTCCTTTCTCTGTGGATAATGACACTCTCTCACCAGCTTCATTCAGGATCTGCACAAGGCTTTTTGCTTTTGTTCTGGGGATGATTTGGGGGCATTTAACACCAAAACAAACGTTCAAGTCTGGGACACAGAACCTGCCGCCTTTCTAAACGATATGACACCTCGACATTCCCATGGTGTTTACACTCGAATATAATGGTTTGAACAGATGAATGTAGCAACTTCAGACATCTGGAAATTGCACCCAAGGATTAACCAGACTTGTAAAGGTGTTATATTTTGGCTGTTTTGATGACGTGACACAAGGAAGCAGTGTGTCTAAGTTGTTACCTTGACATACATCCTCAGAAATGTCCCAATTAACTCAAATGTTGTGAAATGACCTATCAGAAGCGTACAGTCGTGACATCATCATCAGGGATTTTCCAAACTGTTCAGACAGTCACCTTAATGTATGAAAACATCTGAATTTGACATCGTTATTCTGGCGTTTAGCAAATACCAAACAAAAAAAAAAGGTAATCCTGACAATCTAAACAACAGGAAACATTTAATCCGATTTTGTCAGACACCAAGAAACAAAAGGTTACGAGTCTTTTTATACAGAGTACTGAAGGACCTGGTTTCAGTATTATTTGGTCCCTGGGGTTAACTCTTTGTAGAATCTTCTTGAACTATATTCACAGCTTCAAATCGTTTGGGATATTTACATCTTTTGCCAATTTTTCCTTGCAAAAAAGTTCAAGCTCACTTAGATTGGATGGAAATCTACTACAAACTTCAACTTTCACGTCCCAACACAGACTCACAGCTGTATTCCATCCATCTTCCCACAAACTCTTAAAAGCTTATCTGCTCCTGTTGGGGGAAAGCATTCCCACAGCATGATGCAACCATCAAAGAGCATCAGAGAAAAAAAAAAATGGAGCCTGAAGGATTTTTTTGTTCTGCATTTTTTCCAAGTAATGCATTATTTTTCTTCCACTTCACATTGTGTGCTTCTTTCATGCAGGTCTATCAAATAAATTCCCAATCAAATATGTTAAAATAAGTGGAAACATTTAAAGTTCGGAATACTTTTGCAGAGCACGTATCTTCCCCTAAAGTAAAATCAGTCTCTCCCTATCATTCAGTTCATGTTAATTCATGCAAAGCAATTAAAATCTCTGTTTGGCACGGCACCTCCTATCTGTAGGCTTAATTAAAGCTGACATCATTCTGATTTAACCTAAACTTCATGACCAAGTCAAAGCAGATCGATTCGATGTGTGCACTGTTATATGAAACAGCTTTGCGGTGTACATTCCTCATACGTGCCAGATTTACAGCCGTTCTGTACATCTGCTCATTTCCTAGTCTTTACCCAGCTAGGGGGCATTTGAGGTGAAAAGTTGTTTTTTTATCTAGGATATCTAATTTACCCCCCCTCCCTGACCCAACAAAGCAAATGGTGTAATCTAATGCAAACTCAAACAAGTTCTAGATGACAGTATTTTATTTGAAGGAATGAACAGCCTCTGCACTCAGCAGATACAATGTTGTAAAACACCAAGCATTGAGTGTTGTAAAATTATTAGATTTATCAAAGAATCTACGCAATTTAATTCATGGCATGTGTTAAACATAAGTCAAGCACCAATTTATGGAAAGAAACATACGACCTGGGCACGAGCCACTGCAGGCTTTGTTGTAAAACATAAAACAAGCAATAACTCCATCCCTTATGTCTATTTGTTCTGTCATTTATATTTACTTTTTATTTTGCAATAATTGTTCAATAAGTGACTAAAACAAGGGTCAGAGTGCCTACTTTACAGAGCAATGCTGCTTTTAGGAATATCTGCAGAATATTTCTTGTGGTTTACGTTTTCTGTTTGAACGTACAAAGATTAATGTTCACCTGAAAAACAGGAAACTTTAACAGCTCAACAAACTTCAATGTGGCCATTTTCAAGGAAGGCCGGGCACAGTTTTAATAGTATAGTATTGTTATAGTGGGAGAGATGCTTACACTCATCTTTCACCCAAATATATTCATTTTGGCCCTTTTGTGATTTATTTAGAGCATTTTGTTTCCAAGCAGCATGATCACACAACAAAAAGCTGAAATGAGTTTAAAAAGAACTGGATGCACAGGGTTTGATTCGCTGTGGATTTTCTCCAATCTACACAAGATCAAAACCGGCTCAAATACATACATACTAATATGTATTTTATGTCATGGATCAGGCTTTAAAGCACTGTCCACAAGTTTTTACTAGAGTCCGGGCACATTCCAGAACCTTAATGTTGGCCTGCTTACCCAGTTCTGGTGTATAGGGTCATTGTTGTGTTGGAACAAAAAGTCTTTCCAGGTTTCAACCATCAAACTATCCACCTAAGGTGAAATTAAAGAATGGGAATGCATCCTCTGTTAGTCATTGTTCCATCTACTTCCCTTAATCAACCAGTACCACTTCTAGCAACACACAGCATGATGCTACCACCACCATGCTCAGCAGCTGGTACATTGTTCTTAGGTTTAAAAGCATCTCCTTAACCCCTTCAAATGCATTTACTGTCTTTATGGCTAAATGCCTTAATTCTTTTTAGCACAGATTTAACAAGGTGTCAGAAAAACTTCTTAGATATTTTTATCAGATTTTACGTAACATCACGCGGTTGCTTCAGTTCTCCTGGGTGAACGTTCATGATCCAAACCTACACATATGGTGCTGTACTGAATTAAGATCCTTCGAATGCTGAGCCCCATGGAGTACAAAAAACTCATTTTCATGTTCAAAAATCCTGTTTAAGATTATATGAGCTTTGTGACGTTATGCATTATCCTGCTGGAATTAGCCATCTGAAGATGGGTACACTCCTGGATAACCTCAAGGCCCCAACAGACATTGTGACATTGAAAAACATTTAAAAGAGAATTAAAATATGTCATTTTTCAGATTTATTTTAAGATTTCACGATCTGGATCCAGGATTTTCAGGAGGTTCAAATATAAATTTCACCTCCTTAGAATAAAAAGAGAGAGGTTTTCACAGATGTCTAAACAATTTTAGAAAGCCCAGTGAAGTCTTGACTTTCTGAACCTTGGGTTCACTCACAATATTCAAGTAAACTGGAGGCACATACGTGGATGCATTTTAAGAAACACCTGTGCTCCAAAGAAAACTGTTTTTTGTGCAAATATCAACACCGAAACAAAAGATGCTGTGGATGAAGCTGATGAGAGTGTCATTATTCACCGAAAAACAAGGGCTGTATTAAGATGAGGGGAAAGGCCGCCCAGCAAGGAAGAAGCTATTACTGTAAAAGCAGCAAAAAGCCAGATAGTGTAGTTTATAAATGTACAAGGGAGGAATTTTGTAATTCATGGTAACCTGGCCTGTGGTCTAATGAACCAAACATTTGCCGCTACATTTGGAGGAAATATTGGGATGCTTGCAAGCCTGAGAACCCCACTGTAAAGTACAGTGGTGGAAGAATCATGCTGTGTGGGTGTGTTGCTGCAGGAGGGGCTGCAACATTTTACAAAATAGATTTTGTCACAGATTCTCATTCGGGAGGAGCGACTGCTGCAAAGTCAGTGAGTCGATGCAATCAGTTGGGTTTCCTGAGAAAGAAATGTTTTTGCCAGTCTAAATAATAAACTGAACCTGACTGCATTGTTTAGCAACTAGGTCCAAATTTAAATGTCTGTAACTGACTTTAAATCTGTCTGTATGATTGGACAATATATTTCTGTGTATAAATTGGATGGAGAGCATCAAGATGACATTTGTTGTGCATTGGCTCTTTATAAACTACCTGAATTAGATTGTTATTTTATAATGATTTCCCACTAAAGAAAATGGTTGACCATTAGATACTAAAAACTGATGGGTATATATTCTCAATAACATATTAGTGACTACTTAAATGTTATGAAAGGAAGTCATGGAAAACAGATCAGACATGGTCTGTAGATCACTGAGAGAAACGAGGCCATTGATTCTGACCCAAATGCATGTGAGAAGTAAACCAATAATATCTGACTGGTTGAAGAGGTTGTCCACTAAGTGCTGATGATTCGGTAATCTACTCTGACAAATAAACAAAGGTTTGTCAGGAAAACCAACACAAAAACTTAACCTGTAAAAACTATAAGTGTTCAAATAACTTTGAGTTAGTCCTGCCTTTCATCTCCCTTTTGTGTTCCCAAAAAAATCCCAAAACACTCCCAACCATCTTTGTCACAAGGCATCAAACCCATAGAGGCACATCTACCTGTCCTTTGAAGAAGAAGTTGGGGAGGTACTTCATTGCATTGCTGCGAAGGCAAGCGATGTTCTGGTAGCTTCCCGGGTTTAAGTCACGCAGTGACCTAATGCGGTCCTGAACGTAATCTGACACTTTCACTCGGATTTCCAAGCCCAATATGAGTTTATCTGGGAAAAGTGGAGATAACTCCACTGGAAAGAAGAGAAAATAAGAATGAAGAAAGAAAAAAACTAACATCAGGTCAATGTAAAACTAATTTTATAAAGCAGAGAAAAAAGCAGGCCATCAGATCAGAGATCTAATTACCTAAAAGGCCTCCGTATCCACATCCAATGTCTGCAAACTCAACTCGAGATCCCTCCATCCCTGATGAAGGGCCAGGTGTGAGCTTGGGATAAAATTTGGACCAGTCCATTTCTTCAGGACACACTGGACTGAAAAGAGGGAGAACAGGAGCTACAGAGAATGAAACTCCTGGTAATATGGAACTACAGAGACTCCTGATAAAACAACCAAATAACCTTTTAGCACTAAACAAGACTCACTACCATAGCAACTGAAAACTTGGTTCATTTTTGCCAGACTAACATTATGGGTTTTATGGAAGAAACATTAAAAGGATTTAAAGTCTGACCCAGACAAATCAGAACGTCAAAACGCAACAGAAGGCTGACAATGCAAGACATTGCAGGGCATCCTCTCCTCACTCTCTCTGACAACGACCAATATTTAATACTAGGGAGCAAGTCCAAAATTGTGTGAAGTTGATGAGTAGCATTGAATTGTCCATGAGGTTGGGGAACTGGGTGAAGTAACCCCTTAGATGATGCAATCGGATCCATAGAAGCCATACTGATGGGTAAACAGACAGGAACTAAAAAAAGACAAGGCTCTCCTTGTTGCTTCAGAAGAATTGGAAAAGTGCACTTCATTTTAAAGTGTAAACACCCTGGTTAAAATGTAAAAGACTCTGATAAATTACCTAAGAGCTTATTTTTTATTTTTTTTTACCTTTAATGTTACATTGTGTACAATTCTACTGAAAAACAAACAAATCCGTTAGACGAAACATGTAAAAAAAATAATAAAAGGTGCAATACCCTGGTTTCATGAGTGTGAAAACTAATATTTCTATTTAACCTTTTGATTGAATTTCATTATTGGGTCTTCTTTCAGATTTCTCCTAATCTATCCGATTGTGAGGACATGTTGTCCAAAGTCCTCTTCAGGTGACCCCACAGGTTTAAAACTGGACTCTGGCTAGACTATCTATGGAGAAGCCTTGAATGCTTGGGGTCACTGTAATAATAAAAAACTACAACAGTAGTTTTTGGCTTTTTAGTGCCCCACTGAAAACTGGTGGAACTAGTCAGTTTTCTCAGGTAGCTTTAAATTATTCTAACTTTGCTGGTGTAAAAGTGAAAGTCTGTCCAGACATAGAAAACAAGAAGCACATGTGAGACTCAACAGTTTGAATGGCACTGAGTGTTGTGAGTAAAAGGCTGATGGGACATCTTCACTCACTAATCAAACGTGTGGTGCGCCATCGGGTTTGAATGGGCTCGCTGTCTGTAGTAACGCTTCTGCGGCAATGTTGAAGAAGTCATGTTGGATTCAAACTGTGACCGCAGTCCACACTGTCACAAGATATACAAAAAACAAACACTTCTGGAAAGCAACCATCGAACGGAAAGAGAGCGCTGGCCTCCACTTTGTCACGTGTGACGAGTCGCGAAAGGTTTGCGTCATCAACAGGGGTCCGACTAGGGTTGCCAGGTTTGTCGAAATCAGCACCTTGCGGAGGCGCTCTTCATTTTTTGACGTGAAAGTCCTCATCTTAATTGTTTTCCTTCCACATGATAAACACATGCGTTTTTCACGACGGGGTATAAGAATTTTTTGGGGGTAAATTATGAGAAAAAAGTCATATTATTAGGTCTGTAAAAAAAAAAGAAGTCTGAACTTTTTTCTCCTCTTTTCCTGTTTTAGGTCAGTTAGGGTTGCATATTCGTTGACAAAGATGTTTTGGCATGTAAATATTAATATAGTTATTTTGACCAAACACTTTCATTTTAGTTTCGTTAGACCACATTGCCACAGCCTGCCACTGTGGGTCCCTGAGCAAGAACCTTAGCCCCTGGATGCTCCCCGGGCGCCACACAATGGCAGCCTTCTGCGCCCTAAGGGATGGGTTAGAAACATAGGACACTATCCATTGTGAGATCAATATTATTATTATTAATTAAGGTCTGGTCCTGAGAACATTTGCAATCTGTAATCCATCTATCCATTGTCTATACCCACTCATCCTTGCAGGGTCACAGTGGGGCTAGTGCCCATCTCCAGTAATTGTTGAACAAGAGGAATCATGCACGCACACACTCATACCAATGGGCAATTTAGAAAGACCGATTAACCTGGCAGTCATGTTTTTGGATGGTGGTAGAAAGCTGGAGTACCTGAGGAGAGCCCACACATGCAGAAAGATTCTAGGCATTCAAATCCCGTACCTTCTGCTAACAGCTGTGCCACTGTACAGTATGGAAACTGTAAACTTGTTTTATGCTGCTCTTGGAGTAACAGCTTCTTCCTCTTTGAGTCGCCTCTCGGCTGATGTTGGTGCAGGAACTTTTTCACTGGAGATAATGACACTTTCTTACCAGCTTCAATCAGCATCTTCACAAAGTCTTTTGCTTTTGCTCTGGACTTGATTAACACATTTTTGCACCAAATATATTAATCTCTGAGACACAGAACCCATCTATCTCCTTCCAGCACAGTATGATGGCTGGATTTCCCATACAGTTTATACTTGCATGTAATTGTTTGAACAGGCTTCTGATTATTGTACCTCAGAATAAATCAAACTTACGGAAGTGGACAATTATCTTCCTGATATCTTGCCTGGTTTATTTTTATTTTTACATGATGTCACACAAAGAAACAGTGTGTTTTATGTGTTGCCTAAAAATACGTCCACAGACATGCTATCATTTAATTCCATGTTTTAATTAACCTATTATTTGCGTATAAAGACATAACATTATCATCTGAGCTTTCCTTAGTCATTTTAAATGTAAACTGACTATAAAAAAAGTAATTAAAAAAATTCTAAAAAAAGTCTCTTTCTCATTATTCTGAAATTTAACAAATATAAATAATTGACCTGAACTAATTGAAATAAAAGACAAAGCATTTAGTCATGACGTCAAACAATAAAAAAAGGTTCAATTTCATTTTATACAGTGTATGTAAACAGCTTGTTTAGACTGTAAATCCTTCAGAAAATCAGTGGAATAAGCTGAGGAGAACCTGGACGATCAGGAAAGATTTTGCAAAGAGGAATGGTTAAAGATCCCGTTCTCGTTAGGCTCCAACCTTGTGAATTGTTATAGAAGACTAACTGAAAACTAAATGTTTATGAATAAATGTATCCCTACTGAATAAATGTACTATGACAAAAGGTTAGATTTTCCCAAATATTTCAGTGTAAGATAATGCTACTGATTGAAAAAATTGATTTATTTTATGACCATTTACACTTCTTTACCAGGGGTAAAGACAAAGTTGTCTGCATCTAAATGCTAATTTCAATCCCCAGAACACCAACAGAAATATTTGTCCTTCAATAAACACACACTTTAATGCAGACATCATTTAAAACAGTTTTAACAAATGTGCCACGTAAATCTTTTTCTGGAGGCGAGCGTAAACCTTATCCATCACAACTTTTGTGAGTGCTTGCATTTGCGGGTTTGTGTTTCTGTCTTCGTTATGGTACACGAGGGCGGGGTTGGGAACATTATTATCCGTAACATGTTTTTTTTTTATAAAATACCGTGGAAAATGCTCAGCTACATTCTGAAACATTTATCACGGCAAAAAACTGTAGCAAGGGTTATAAATAAAAGGTTGCTGCACATTTTTTGGGAAGAATTCCAGACTTTTCTAGACTCAATTTTCTAAAGTTGTCTATCCTTTACCTTTATTGTAAAATTTGATTTAAAATTAAGTTCACTATAGGTTTCTGGCAGATACTTCAGCAGTGGGCAGGCTTACAATATGACACCTGGAACAAATTAAACTGGAAGGAAGGAAGAACGAACAGGAGGACAAGAGGAAAGAAGAGAAATGAAGGACACATCAAAGGAAGGAAGGACAGATGAAAAAAAATTCAGAAAGGAAAAAAAGTAAGTACACAAGGAAGGAAGTGGATAAATGTCTTTTTACTCAGCAGTCTTTGTCTTTGAAGTTCTAGATACCGCTGTAATGGTCTGCCGTCCACACAGTTCAAAAAAAGATTCCTCATGGCTCAGGAAGAACCTGAGAACATATTTTGTCACTTCAGTCTCAGGTAGTTTTTATGGCACATTAAGATTCCTTTTTATCAGCACTTTTATTTCCTCTTAAAGGACCTTTGCACTCTTCTTTGTATGATTTGGCTTCACACCGTGGTCACTCTCATGACCACCTCTTGGTTGGCACCTTGCAGGTTTGAGGCCCTCAGCTGGCTGAGGATGTGGAGTAAGGTGTAGCCACAGTGGTGGGTGAGGATAGCCCTGACGTGCCGACTCGCTCTCCTCCCGTCAGCTGCGACGCTGTTTGAAAAGTTCCTTTCGACTTGATCGACGGATTTGCTGCTGGAACTGATGGATTCAGCCAAATCCTTGACCTTCTCATAATTCAGCACTTTCCACTGCTGGTTCACTGCCCGCCAGCGCTTAAAGATCCGGTAAACAGATGATCCTTCGTGGATTATAAGGCCTGGTTGTTAAGGAAAAAGGGTTGGGGGAGATTGGGAGCAGGAAATGGTTTTACAAACAGACAAACAAGTGTTTGTTCGGCACCATTTAGAAAGCGTTAAAAAGTACAGAAGGTACAGTATGTACCAGGATTGTGTTTTGGAGATTTACAGCTAAACAGATCAACAGTCATGACCTGTTTGGCACCTGAATGTGGACTTTAACTAGTAAACAAATCTGACTTTTTACATGAAGGCTTACTTAATCCATCCCCCCAAACAGTTATTTATATATTGTCTCTCTGGATCTTCAATAGATTATTTGAAGTTGTTGTCCCCCACATAAAACACTGCTCTTAAGCTATAGCAAATGTTTTTAAAAGGTGACCAATCAGAAAATATCAGTGCTTTATGAAGATGAGTGGAGTGTTATATCAATGCTGTGTTCCATTTGCCTCAAATGTTGGAACTCAGATAACCCGACTTGGGCGTGTTTTTGTTGCAAGCTGGAAAACTAGTAGAGTTTGATCATTTTTATTCATGCGTAGGCTAACCACTAATTTCCAGACTTCAGTGTAATACATTAGGTTTTTGTAGACCAACACTAAACAGAACAGAACTGTGAAGTCAAAGGAAAAGGATTTTCTGAATGTCTTACAAAAAAAAAAAACATCTGAAAACTGTGATATGCTTTTTTAAATCAGCCCCCGAGTCAATAGAATCACCTTTCGCAGCAATTAAAGATGCAACTCTTGTGGGTCATGAATTTGTACATGTAATGACTGACAAACATTGTTCTTTGCAAAATAGTTAATAGGTTTTATATGAATGAATAAAACATATTAATAAATGTAATTATGTTTTAATCTTAACCATTATATTGTAGCTCTTGCTGTATGTTTAGAGTTGTTATTCTGCTAAAAGGTGCACCTCTCTTCCAGTCTCAAGTCTTCTAACAAGGTTGCTCTGTGTTTAGCTTAATTCATGACCAGTTACCATGTCCCTGCTGAAGAAAAGTCTCCCCAGAGGATGATGCTACCACTACTATGTTTTACAGTAAGAATAATGTGTTCAGGGTTCCAGCCTCTTAGTTAAGGTGGGTAACCATTTCCTGGTAGCATTTACAGCTGAGTACCTGCTCTATGTTCAAAATGAACAGTGCCCTGTTCAACACTGCTTTCCCAAAGCTTGAGGTAGGGTTTTATAACCCAACCCTGCTTTAAATTTCCCCATAACCTTCGACCCATTCTGTCTGCTGTGTTCCTTGGTCTTTATGATGCTGTTTGTTCCCTAATGTTCTCTACCAAATCTCTAAGCCCTTCCAGGAACGTGTTAATACTGAGAAAAATGTTTCCATAGATTGACTCTATTTACTAAATAGGTGACCTCAGAAGACAATTTATTGCACAGAATTTTGTTTAGGGGAATCAGCGTGAAAAGGGCAGAATACAAATACATGTACAGGTCCTTCTCAAAATATTAGCATATTGTGATAAAGTTCATTATTTTCCATAATGTCATGATGCAAATTTAACATTCATATATTTTAGATTCATTGCACACTAACTGAAATATTTCAGGTCTTTTATTGTCTTAATACGGATGATTTTGGCATACAGCTCATGAAAACCCAAAATTCCTATCTCACAAAATTAGCATATCATTAAAAGGGTCTCTAAACGAGCTATGGACCTAATCATCTGAATCAACGAGTTAACTCTAAACACCTGCAAAAGATTCCTGAGGCCTTTAAAACTCCCAGCCTGGTTCATCACTCAAAACCCCAATCATGGGTAAGACTGCCGACCTGACTGCTGTCCAGAAGGCCACTATTGACACCCTCAAGCAAGAGGGTAAGACACAGAAAGAAATTTCTGAACGAATAGGCTGTTCCCAGAGTGCTGTATCAAGGCACCTCAGTGGGAAGTCTGTGGGAAGGAAAAAGTGTGGCAGAAAACGCTGCACAACGAGAAGAGGTGACCGGACCCTGAGGAAGATTGTGGAGAAGGGCCGATTCCAGACCTTGGGGGACCTGCGGAAGCAGTGGACTGAGTCTGGAGTAGAAACATCCAGAGCCACCGTGCACAGGCGTGTGCAGGAAATGGGCTACAGGTGCCGCATTCCCCAGGTCAAGCCACTTTTGAACCAGAAACAGCAGCAGAAGCGCCTGACCTGGGCTACAGAGAAGCAGCACTGGACTGTTGCTCAGTGTTCCAAAGTACTTTTTTCGGATGAAAGCAAATTCTGCATGTCATTTGGAAATCAAGGTGCCAGAGTCTGGAGGAAGACTGGGGAGAAGGAAATGCCAAAATGCCAGAAGTCCAGTGTCAAGTACCCACAGTCAGTGATGGTCTGGGGTGCCGTGTCAGCTGCTGGTGTTGGTCCACTGTGTTTTATCAAGGGCAGGGTCAATGCAGCTAGCTATCAGGAGATTTTGGAGCACTTCATGCTTCCATCTGCTGAAAAGCTTTATGGAGATGAAGATTTCATTTTTCAGCACGACCTGGCACCTGCTCACAGTGCCAAAACCACTGGTAAATGGTTTACTGACCATGGTATCACTGTGCTCAATTGGCCTGCCAACTCTCCTGACCTGAACCCCATAGAGAATCTGTGGGATATTGTGAAGAGAACGTTGAGAGACTCAAGACCCAACACTCTGGATGAGCTAAAGGCCGCTATCGAAGCATCCTGGGCCTCCATAAGACCTCAGCAGTGCCACATGCTGATTGCCTCCATGCCACACCGCATTGAAGCAGTCATTTCTGCCAAAGGATTCCCGACCAAGTATTGAGTGCATAACTGTACATGATTATTTGAAGGTTGACGTTTTTTGTATTAAAAACACTTTTCTTTTATTGGTCGGATGAAATATGCTAATTTTGTGAGATAGGAATTTTGGGTTTTCATGAGCTGTATGCCAAAATCATCCGTATTAAGACAATAAAAGACCTGAAATATTTCAGTTAGTGTGCAATGAATCTAAAATATACGAATGTTAAATTTTCATCATGACATTATGGAAAATAATGAACTTTATCACAATATGCTAATATTTTGAGAAGGACCTGTATACGATTTCAATTTGTAAAACATTTAGAAAACCAGGTGTGTTTTTCCTTCCACTTCAGAACTATGTCCTAGTTTGCGTGAATCAACCACATTGTAAAACACTTCAGAAAGTATAAACACAATACAAAGTTCCCGTCTCTTACCTACACATACTATGTCCATGAAACCGTACATGCTGTAGCATATCTGAAACAGAAGGTCCTGCCGCTGCCATTTGGCCGAGGGGCTGAGTGACGACCACACCAACCAGAATATGCTGGCGAAAAGGAACAGAGAACCCAGGACAATGGCAGCAATCTGCACCTTCTCAATAACAGTCAGAGAGATGGCCTGCCACTGGACACAAAGAGAGAGATGGAAGGCCACAAAAACCATGTTTAAATATATAAATATATATAAATATGTGTGTGTGTGTGTGTGTGTAGTATACATGCATTGCAAGCCTAAATAAATCTTTTTATAATACAACCTTGTTTAGTGTGGAAAAAAGAACATACCACAAATAAATTTTTGTTGTTTTTCAGTTGGTCCTAAAACCACCACTGCAACAGGTAACAATGCATACGACATACATGTCGGTATGTACTCCAGAAAAGCCCTTTTCTTTAAGTCACTCTTCAAAATGGGAAAGAGCAAACTATTTTTGCCTAAAATATAATTGACAATAAATAAAATCAAATGAATTTGGTTCCTGTTCAGAGGAAAACAAGACGGCCTCATACAGTTGTTCCTGGAGTCTTCCTTTCCTAATGTTCTTTAGTTTAATTTGTCTATAGATACATCAAGTCACTGCTCTCTTCATAATGACTTCATAATGAGTGACATGGCCATATATCTACATTTTCTGTTTTTTGTGTTTATCTGTAAAATAACGTAAAGCATTTATTTTCTCAGTTAACATGGTTGTTTATAACCAAAACCTAACTATTCATCAGTCTTCTTTTTGTTCTGTAATAATTTATTCTACAATAATTTATACAGACTCAGATGGTATCAAAGAGGGCTTTGAGTGCACCTGCAGTGGGTTTTTGGTGCTAATGGCCAAGACCTGGTACTTGAAGTAGCAGAGCTCACAGCTCCAGGATCCCCTCTCACTGATCCAGCGGATGAGGCAGGACTGGTGAGTGCAGCGCACGGAACCATCACAGCGACATGGGCTCAACAGCTCCCCCTGCAGGACAACAACAGGTAGTTGCAGCATGGGACAAGCGGCTAGGTTGCTTGTTGCAAACTTTAAAAAGAAGACAGTAAAAATCAACATTTCAACCAAAGATTTAAACCCAACACAAATGACAATATTATAGGGAAGTCAGTCAGTCAGTCATTTTCTACCGCTTATTCCATAGTGGGTCGCGGGGGAGCTGGTGCCTATCTCCAGCAGTCTATGGGCGAGAGGCGGGGTACACCCTGGACAGGTCGCCAGTCCATCGCAGGGCATGGTGGTGGCGCAGGAGTTAAGCACGTGAACCATGTAAGGAGGCCTTAGTTGCCTATGTGGTTGTCACGGGTTCGAGTCCTGGCCCCTTAATGTTTGCCGCATGTCTTCCCCCTCTCTCCATTCAATTTCCTGTCAGCTTACTTTACAAAAAAACTACAATTTCACCTTCCCTGAATTTGGCTATAATTCTGTGGCTGTTATTCATAGTGATATATGATCTTCATCTGTAATAAGCAGGATCCGGTAACTCCAGCATCTATTTTCAGAACCCTTAGATATCTTTAAGTCCTTATCTTCTCTTTGACAGCTTCACTAGATTTCTTCCTGTTTAGCTTCACTGTCATTCTTTTAACTACATTGAAGATGATTTGTTTTCAATATTTTTGACAGCTGCAGAAGCTTTGTTGCTCTCCTTTTTAGGAAGGAAAAAATTAATTAAGACATAAAAATGAATTAAGTGTAACTCCTCAGCACATCACGTTATTAGGCCATAAATGCCTGCAAACATCTTAATAGAAGATGATTATATTTTGGTATTGACACTACTGTGTCAAAAACAACAGCTATTTCTTCCTTTTTTCCAGTGGTGGTTCTAGATCAAATTTACCAGGGGGGCCAGTGTTTCTTCATGGGGCCACAGAACAAAACAAAAACAAACAGGGCAATATTTCATCGGTTCATATATTAAGTGAGCCACAGAGCCACTTGCGGCTCTAGAGCTGAAGGTCGCAGACCCCTGATCTAGGACATGAAAAATGTGTTCCTATCTCAATACGACTAAAGCTAAAAGTTTAACATCTTAATTTTTAATTCATCGTTAAAATAAAATTGTAAAGGTAAAAAAATTAGATTGGTCCAAATGACCAATCAGTTCCTGTTTCTGTGCCAGCACATATCATCATAAGAAACTGATTTGGTATTATGTTTTCAGTACAGGGGCCAATAGGGCCCAGTGCCCCTGGAGAAATGGTCTTGGCCCCTGTTATGGCCCCTGTCTAAAACCTACCATGCTTTTTTCTCTTCTATTTATTTATGCTTTGGTAATTTGGTGTGTGGTTAATATTTTGGTTTGATAAAAATTGCATCTTGTTGGTGCACTGAGCACCAATGTGACAGCAACATTAAGCTGTCCCTGATTTGTAGTTTATATTCATGATCCATCTGCTGGTGAATACCTTCATGTGAATATATTTTGCCTTTCCTCATGATACTTTTCCCCAGTCCTCTAAGGAAATCACAAAACATCTGGAGTAATTTATTTTTCTTGTTGTCCTTGTAATTATTCAGCTCCCAGAAGGCTCTCGGTCTGACAGCTCTGTTTTCTGACCGACTCTAGGGGATGTGAGAGGTCTTTAATTAGTTTTATATCTGGAGAGGAAACAAAAACTTTCTGACACATCCATCGGTGCATGCTTCTTGAGGACTTTAGTCCCGGGTTTTCCTGAATTCAGTCCAACACTTTTTGCCTTGTGTTAGCTGTGTCCACAACCCAAGATTGTATTGGCCCTAAAACAGAATTAAATTTTTGGCCCCAGTTCACATTATTTATTAAATAAACTGCAGTAAATAAGTTGTGGAGAGAGGGTCATTTCTCAGATTTTTCATTTGGTCTGCCAGTTGTGTCCAGAACACAATGTAAAAATCTAGAAGCAGGAAACAGAAGCCAGTTGAAATCTATAGTTACTTTGTGGTTGAAACATGAATCCAGCACTGCCCAAGCAGAAAACACGATTAAACTAACAACATTAAATCAGGATTATAAACTGAATAATTTTCTTTATATAATTACATAATATTAATACTTACATTTGTCAATTCTGTAAGAATTTTACATTTTCTTAAATTAGCTAGCTTTTAAGCAAATTTTAAAGCCAGCTTGTTGCTTTGAAAAGTGACCCCAAATAAGAAGTTTTCAGATCCAAATATTCAGTGAGAAGTCAAGAGCTCTTTGGGGCCCCCTGCTGGCCTAGAGTGTCCTATGCAGCAGCTTGGTTAGCGAGCTTTGCAGGTGTTTTGAGTTAATTAGCTGATTAGTGTGGCACTAGGGATCTTCAATATGAACCTTTTCACGATATTCTAATTTTCTAAGATACTGAATTTGGGGTTTTCATTAATTGTCATGTATAATAATCAGAATTAAAGGAAATAATCATCTGAAATATGTATTAGTCTGTGTGCAATGAATGGATATAATTTTCACTTTTTGAATGGAATTACTGAAATAAATTTTTTTTTTCATGATATTCTAATTTTATTACCAGCACCTGTATACCCTTTTAACCTTTCCACATTTTGTGATACCACAACTACAAATTCTAGTTTGTGTGTTTTTGTTTTTTTTTATGATAGACTACAAGTAAAAGAAAAAGGATACATAGTTTTCAAAATTATGGTTAAATTGTGGAAATAAGAATGCAATGTTGAGAGAAAACTGTAAGAAATCCTGTTTGTAGGCATACAGAAGGCAATGGCAATGGATAAAGGTGTTCTGGTCAGACGAGACCAAAACAGACCTTTTTGGCTAATATGTGGAGTTAAAAATCAACATTGTATATCAACCTGAACATATCAATCCCACTATGAAATACAGGTCCTTCTCAAAAAATTAGCATATTGTGATAAAGTTCATTATTTTCCATAATGTCATGATGAAAATTTAACATTCATATATTTTAGATTCATTGCACACTAACTGAAATATTTCAGGTCTTTTATTGTCTTAATACGGATGATTTTGGCATACAGCTCATGAAAACCCAAAATTCCTATCTCACAAAATTAGCATATCATTAAAAGGGTCTCTAAACGAGCTATGAACCTAATCATCTGAATCAACGAGTTAACTCTAAACACCTGCAAAAGATTCCTGAGGCCTTTAAAACTCCCAGCCTGGTTCATCACTCAAAACCCCAATCATGGGTAAGACTGCTGACCTGACTGCTGTCCAGAAGGCCACTATTGACACCCTCAAGCAAGAGGGTAAGACACAGAAAGAAATTTCTGAACGAATAGGCTGTTCCCAGAGTGCTGTATCAAGGCACCTCAGAGGGAAGTCTGTGGGAAGGAAAAAGTGTGGCAGAAAACGCTGCACAATGAGAAGAGGTGACCGGACCCTGAGGAAGATTGTGGAGAAGGGCCGATTCCAGACCTTGGGGGACCTGCGGAAGCAGTGGACTGAGTCTGGAGTAGAAACATCCAGAGCCACCGTGCACAGGCGTGTGCAGGAAATGGGCTACAGGTGCCGCATTCCCCAGGTCAAGCCACTTTTGAATCAGAAACAGCGGCAGAAGCGCCTGACCTGGGCTACAGAGAAGCAGCACTGGACTGTTGCTCAGTGTTCCAAAGTACTTTTTTCGGATGAAAGCAAATTCTGCATGTCATTCGGAAATCAAGGTGCCAGAGTCTGGAGGAAGACTGGGGAGAAGGAAATGCCAAAATGCCAGAAGTCCAGTGTCAAGTACCCACAGTCAGTGATGGTCTGGGGTGCCGTGTCAGCTGCTGGTGTTGGTCCACTGTGTTTTATCAAGGGCAGGGTCAATGCAGCTAGCTATAAGCAGATTTTGGAGCACTTCATGCTTCCATCTGCTGAAAAGCTTTATGGAGATGAAGATTTCATTTTTCAGCACAACCTGGCACCTGCTCACAGTGCCAAAACCACTGGTAAATGGTTTACTGACCATGGTATCACTGTGCTCAATTGGCCTGCCAACTCTCCTGACCTGAACCCCATAGAGAATCTGTGGGATATTGTGAAGAGAACGTTGAGAGACTCAAGACCCAACACTCTGGATGAGCTAAAGGCCGCTATCGAAGCATCCTGGGCCTCCATAAGACCTCAGCAGTGCCACAGGCTGATTGCCTCCATGCCACGCCGCATTGAAGCAGTCATTTCTGCCAAAGGATTCCCGACCAAGTATTGAGTGCATAACTGTACATGATTATTTGAAGGTTGACGTTTTTTGTATTAAAAACACTTTTCTTTTATTGGTCGGATGAAATATGCTAATTTTGTGAGATAGGAATTTTGGGTTTTCATGAGCTGTATGCCACAATCATCCGTATTAAGACAATAAAAGACCTGAAATATTTCAGTTAGTGTGCAATGAATCTAAAATATATGAATGTTAAATTTTCATCATGACATTATGGAAAATAATGAACTTTATCACAATATGCTAATTTTTTGAGAAGGACCTGTATATTGTGGTGGCATCATGCTGTGGGGATAATTTTCTTCAGCAAGGACAGAAAAGCTGGTCAGCGTTGGTGGGATGATGGGTGGAGTTAAGATTCAGGGCAATCCTGGACAAAAACATGTTAGAGGCTGCAAAAGACTTGAGATTTACCTTCCAGCAGCACAACGATCCTAAACATACAACCTGAGCTGCAATGAAATGGTTTAAATCAAAGCATATTATGTATTAGATGAAGTTCTGCCCTAAATCACATTGAGAATCTGTTGCAAGACTTGATCAATTCTGTACACCGATAATCTCTATCCCATCTGACTGAGCTTGAACTATTTTACAAAGAGGAATAGGCAAAACATTCATACTCTAAAAGACTTGTTTTTATAAACTACTGGCTCAGAGGGGCTGAATACAAATCTAAATAACACTTTCGGATATGTGTTTTCAAAAACAAAAGAAAATTATGTATCCTTCTTCCTTCAGCTTAACAGTTCTGTGCTGCTTTGTGTTTGTCTCTATCATTCAGCATTTTCTCCTCAGACTATTCTTAGCAGATGCCCTTTGTCTACCTGCAGCTATTTTTAGATCACTACTGATAGCTCAGTGTGGTTTAATCTACTTGGATTGTTACAGACAGATGACTCTGAAAGGCAGCCACACACAAAATCTTATGTTTGGAGTCACAAGGGTTAGACCATAAACTTGATGGTACAGAGATGGAACAATTGTGTTCATATTGTTTTTGCTCAGCCAATGTTTCTGGGTCTGGTGGACCCATAGCATTCTGTGATTTTTAATGCCTCACAATGAAACACTTAATTAAAATCATGATATGAGTGGAAACAAATTTACAATTAATTTACATTAATTGTATCATTTTTCCTTCAGTAAATAATGAAAATGGGTCCCACAGACCCGAACACTACACAAGGGTTAAACAGTCATCTATGAGACATTTAAAATGTGGGAAATTTTTCTATAACCTAACCTTGCTTTAAACTTCTTCACAGCTTCATCTCTCACCTGTGTGCCTTGTCCCTTGGTCTTTGTGATGATGTTTCTTCATTTTATGTGTCAGAGTTTTACTTGTTAAAAAAATTAAAGATCATGTACAATTTTCCTTCCACTAGTAAATTCCTTTATCTTAATTAACCACATTTAACCACATGGAGCCACCTGTCCTGATGATGACAACAACAAAGATCCTGCCCCACTTGGCTTTACCCCTCCCTGTCCTGTTTAAGCACAAAAGTTCACCTTTTCTGGACCCTGGAAGCAGATCCGGCATTGCTGTGCTTGCACCCCGCTCTCAGAGAGACTTGGTAGGGAGGACGCATCCAGACCTCCTCCTCCCTGGGATTTGGCTCCTCCTTTATCCTCAAAGGTCAGGCTGCGTGGCCGGGGCGTTGACCCATAGTATTCCTCCTCGTCATCCTGGTGGGAGCAGCTTATCTGTGGCCAGCCACAGCCTCTGAAGGTAAACCCTCTCATCCTGATCTGCTGTGGGTCTGTGCCTGGGTCAGTCCTCCTGCTTGATTCTGAGTGCATTAGCAGCAACACTTTGGGTTCATTGAAAACCATTCGAAGACGATACTTGAACATCTCTCAGCAGCTTTACAGCACAGGCACAGCCTTTTTTTGGTTCTTCAAAGCATTATTATTTTTATTAAATATTATAATTATTATTATTGTTTTTATTAGTATTGTTATTACTACTACTACTACTACTATGGAATTAATCTCAATCTCGCTATATTTAAAAACCTACAAATCCAGATTGAAAAAGCATGCTCGCCACATGATTGGCTGTTAGATCAGCCCATGGCTCTTTTCATATCCTGTTGTTATAGCATGTGGACTGCAATCCGACCAATGAGGAGGGTTTACTGTTTTTCTTTATGGACAGAAGCGTTTTCTATTGGGATTCAATTACAGAGCTCAAATCCAGGAGCCCTGAGCCACTTAAAGTCAAAATAGAAAGGTCCAGCTGCGGCTCAATAGATGTTTTAAATGATAGTGAAAATCAAGAGCTGTCCAAGATGTAATCATCAAAATAGGCTCCGTCTGAATAAGAAATTCAATTCGTGTCTCAAAGGGAGGTTGATCGCTTATGAAATCCCACTGATTGAAGCCATTTATGTTAGTTTTTCATTACACAACAGAGGTGGGCAGCGTGTGGGCGTCCTTTGTTTCTGCGTGGTGGCATCCATAACTTCCCTGCTGTCCCTGCGGGATTTTTTCCACACCTGGTCCTCCTGAAGCAGCTCCCGATCGTAAAGTTTTTTGTTGTTGTTGTTGTTGTTTTTTGTTTTGTTTGTTTGTTTAAATCGTTTTCGTTTTTTCCAAGCGGCGGTGGAGCGTTGCACATCAGTTTAGCGTCAACTCTTCCTCCAACCATCCCTGCGCCGTAAACAGAGAAGAGTGTTGAGAAGAAGCGACAGCAGGATTCCTCCAAACACAAACTGTGCCGAAATTACGCAGCAGCTGTCCATGGTGGCTTGGTTAAAACAGCCCCGCAGCACATCTTCCCAGGCCCGCTGCAATAAAGTGCAGATCTGACTCGGTTTCTCGATCCTTATCCCATAAGATGCTGACGTTGGATTTTCTTCTTCTCCAAACATGAACTTCCTCATCCATGAAGCCCACACTGTTTCGCTGAGGCAGCCCTGGCTCCGTCCTCTGTGGGCGGTGTGAGGCTGGAGCTGCTGTCCAACGTGCTAATATTCACGTGACGTTGCGCCACGTGCTTATTCATCTGCGGATCCGAGATATCAAACAGGATTTGTTAGAGCACCTGTACGTCTTGGGGGGTCCTGCAGGGTCGGCCCAAGGTACAATCAAGCGTTGCGACTGTTTGGCTACTAAGAGAAGTTCAGATTCTCACAGATGAGGTTGACAAAGGGATAAATTGTACATACGGAAGCATCGAAATAAATTAGAATATCATCTAAAAGTTTTGTTTAACTGGAAGTGAAACTCATATATAATTATAATACACAGAGAAATATTGGATTTGTTATGGCCTAAAGTATTATGATGGCAACTGTTGGTGGGGAAGTCACTAAAAGTCATTGCTCAAGAAGAATGCTGTATCCAAGCACATTAATGGAAAGTTGCGGGGAAGGAAAAAGTGAGGTAGAAAAAAAACAAGCGTAAGGGATAAACACTGCCTTGAGAGGACTGTGAAGCAAAGCCATCTATTCAAGAATTTCGGGGAGATTCTCAAGGCGTGGACAGCCATTGAGGTCAGAGCTCCAAGAGCCAACACACAAAGACATATCCAGGACATGAGCAATAACTGTTGCATTTCTTTTGGTAAGCCACTCCTGACACCATCATAAGTATCATGCTAAGGAGAAAAGAACTGGAATGTTGCTCAATAGACCAAAGCCCACCTTTCAGGTAAGAGTAAAGTTTGCATTTTATTTGAAAATCAAGGTCACAGAGTCTGGAGGAAGTTTGAAGAGGCACAGAATCCATGTTGCTTGAAGCCCAGCGTGACGTTTCCCGTCAGAGCCATGTCATCTGCTGTCTTTGGCCCACTGTGCTTTATCAGGTGCAAAGTCAGCACAGCCATCTGCCAGGAAATTTACAGCCCTTCATGCTCCACATGGCATCGCTGTCCACTTTACAAGACAACCAGGTAAAATTCAGATGCAGTTAGAAATAATCTTTATTGGTTCAAATTTAGTTTAAACCAATTAAGTTAATTTCAATAAAAATACATTATCCAGCAAGGACAGAGAAGCTGATTAGATACATTGCAGTTCATCATTGACTCTGTCCAAGAAAGTGATGAAACTAAACAGGAAAACTGTGCCATGGAAAAAAGAAAGAAAATACAATACATTGCAGCAATAATGCTGTAAGTGAAATGATACATGTTTTTTTTTTTTTTATTGTGGCTTCAGAGTATTATAGAAATGTGTAAAATAAAATGTTGAAATGCCGCAGGCCTAAAAAGTAGTTGTGTAATTGCAAAAACTTCAGGTTTGCACAATAGAAAAATTTTAAAAAAATAAAAAACAAGGAATGAATGAAAACTCAAAATGTTTCACACTGTTACTTATGTGAACAAGTGAGTGAGGTAACGTAGGAAGGGCAAAGTGAATCCATGTTTTTTGACCGGTTTGCTGAAGGTTACAATGGAGGAATGATGACACTTTGCTACAATCTGTAAAGTGAAGAACAGATGAGAAAAAAGGAGTGTAAGGTGGGAGGTGCGGACCATCAGTAAGATAACAGAAGATCCAGGGGCGGTTAGACAGCTGGGACAAACATTATCACAAACTGCTTTCATCAGCAAAAATACTTTGCATGTGTCAATCTGTAGTTTTCCTTCAGAATCATCAATAAAGAATACTGAAAATATTTAGTACTAAAATAATTAAAATGCATGGGCTGTTGTATTTGATTAAAAGGCTGTTAATTTGATAAGTTGATTGTGAAGATTAGGGTGTTTAATGCTGCCTTCAATTAACACTTAACGGGGTAATCAAAGTTATTATCAACGATGCGATGGTGCTTAGTTTTACGAGTAAAAGTCAATTACTCACAATGTAAGTTTAACTTCAGCAGATCTTTGTCTTGACTATAGCTATTTTCTACCCTTCTTGATGTTCTTCAGCAGCGCTGAAGTCAGAATGATGCTGAGGTATGACTGCTGGGGACATCCAGGAAGTGGGCTTTAGGTGCTGTTAATTATTGATATGTAGGCCTACTAACTCTAATGAACCTCTCTCCTGCAGTAATAACACCTTTCCAAACAGTCACCATGAGAGGCGCTTTTCTTACAGTGTTTGATAAATTCTGTACCTGTGATTGAAATAATTAAATTCAAGTTGTACATAATCGCCTTTCGTCATGTTTTCCAGTGAAATGGTCAGTAACCTTGCACAGATAAAACGCAGCATCCAAAACATCTCCTCTGTTCTGCTTATTTATAACAGCATGTACTGTAGTTAGGTTTCTTGAATTGTTGACAGCTATCAAATAAACATTACTCAACCAGGCAGATGTGTTAAAAGACACGTTCAGAGCTTCTTTCTTTCAGTTCCAATTACTGACTTTGCAGCATATTTATCCTGCATGGTTTAAACAACTACTATAATTATTTTCATGGTTTATCAAAACATACTATCACAATAGAAATGAATCTTGATGTCATCTTTTGGTTTAAAAGCCTCAAGACATGGAGTGTGTTTTTATCCATTTTTTAAAGCCACACGGTAAAATTTAAAAAAATCCAACCTTTAATTTGAGTGCATTTATTAACTCAGGAAAATTTTTACACATACAGAAATAATTGTATAAATAATCTTAAGTGGGACAAATGCAGAAACTTCCAACAAGGCTTTTAAAATAAATGCAAGTGAACAATTTAGTTTTATGCTTGATCAGAGTGGATTCACAAAATATGTCCCAGAAAATGATTTTTTGTTTTCTAGGACATAAATACTGTATGATATGACACAGAGGTCTGTTTCTGTTAACCACTGGCCATTAAGTTGGACGAAGACCCAAACTGATCTTTCCACCATTCATAGTGAGCTTGATGGTAAGGTATTAAAAAAAAAATCCCCAAAGCTCACCGTTAGCAAACTGCAGGACAAAAAGGACATCTCGGGGTCACTAGGCCTCCATGAAAACCCTTGAATATTATATACATGTCAGCGAGACACATGCCAGAAAGAAAGCATTTTATGTCCCACCATCACAAAACATGTGGAGTTTCCTAAACTCTACTGGGACCTCAACTAGAGCTGAGTGGTTTGATCAGGTGAGACTAAAATTGATATTTTTATTGGTGTGTGAAGCATCGACCAACTCCTGGACAGTCTGTGGTGCAACAGGATGTTGGTGGATGGAGCGAGACATGATGTCCCAGATGTGCTCAATCAGATTCAGGTCTGGGGAACGGGCGGTCCAGTCCATAGCTTCAATGTCTTCATCTTGCAGCAACTGCTGACACACTCCAGCCACATGAGGTCTAGCATTGTCCTGCATTAGGAGGAACCCAGGGCCAACCGTACCAGCATATGGTCTCACAAGGGGTCTGAGGATCTCATATCGGTACCTAATGGCAGTCAGGCTACCTCTGGCGAGCACACGGAGGGGCGTGCGGCCTTCCAAAGAAATGCCAACCCACACCATTACTGACCCACTGCCAAACTGGTCATGCTGAAGGATGTTGCAGGCAGCAGATCGCTCTCCACGGTGTCTCCAGACTCTGTCACGTCTGTCACATGTGCTCAGTGTGAACCTGCTTTCATCTGGGAAGAGCATAGGGCGCCAGTGGCGAATTTGCCAATCCTGGTGTTCTCTGGCATATGCCGAGCGTCCTGCATGGTGTTGGGCTGTGAGCACAACCCCCATTGGTGGACGTCGGGCCCTCATACCATCCTCATGGAGTCGGTTTCTAACCGTTTGTGCAGACACATGCACATTTGTGGCCTGCTGGAGGTCATTTTGCAGGGCTCTGGCAGTGCTCCTCCTGTTCCTTCTAGCACAAAGGTGGAGGTAGCGGTCCTGCTGCTGGGTTGTTGCCCTCCTCCACGTCTCCTGGTGTACTGGCCTGTCTCGTGGTAGCGCCTCCAGGCTCTGGACACTACGCTGACAGACACAGCAAACCTTCTTGCCACAGCTCGCATTGATGTGCCATCCTGGATGAGCTGCTCTACCTGAGCCACTTGTGTGGGTTGTATAGTCCGTCTCATGCTACCACGAGTGTGAAAGCACCACCAACATTCAAAAGTGACCAAAACATCAGCCAGAAAGCATAGGTACTGAGAAGTGGTCTGTGGTCCCCACCTGCAGAAACACTCCTTTATTGAGTGTGTCTTGCTAATCACCAAAGATTTCCCCCTGTTGTCTATTTCATTTGAACAACATCATGTGAAATTGATTGTCAATCAGTGTTGCTTCCTAAGAGGACAGTTTGATTTCACAGAATTTTGATTTACTTGGAGTTATATTGTGTTGTTTAAGTGTTCCCTTTATTTTTTTGAGCAGTGTGATCATATCAACACAGAGATGGTTCACCAGACACATAGGCAACCTTCTTCTGTCCTCAGACCCAAATCCTTTAGAAAACCTCTGAGGTGAGTCGAAGAGGAAAGTGCATAAGAGAGGACCTAGACCTCTGGCCGCCTGCAGAGACTGTGGATAGATCCCTCTCTGCATGCTCCAGTCTTTTCCTCAGGTTGATATCAGAGACCGGTAGATGCCAACAAGAAGTGTCTCACTGAAAGTATTTCAACCAGAGGGGTAAAACTAGCTATTAGAAGATAGAATATCCTAACTTTTACTATATAATCTTAGCCAAAATGATAATATTTTATGTTTAATCTGTAAAACAAGATTCAGTTTAGCTGTTTATCGACACTAAAATCACATTTACTTCCACAGATAAATAAAAAAAGATTAGATGTCAATATGTTAACATTTATTTGAAAAGAACTGAGTTTTTAATGGGTGTCCCAATATTTATCACATGACTGTATTTCAGGTGTGGGCATAAAAGGCATTAAAGGTCTAAAGAACTGTCAAAATATATAATCTGGTAAGCAGAGTTTCTATGCACGGCACAGGAAATATTAAAGCTTACCAAATATTGCTTCAAAGCAGCCTTTCGATTGCGATATTAAACATACTGAAAAGATGATAATGATCGCAATGCAATGTATATTGCAGCAAGTTGAAACCTGAAACAGCTGTACTATTAAAGGGCTTTGCTCTTCAGGTCAAACTGTAGCTGTTTTCAGCCATAGAAATATGAAAAATATTTCACTGTAACTTGGAGGGATTGTCGGATGTCCTCATTGATGTAATATTCTGACAGAAATTTCAAAAGTGTGGAAAAAAACTGATGAAATTGAGATGGGATTTAATCGAACGTAAGAAAGTTTCATGACCCAGTTACAATGCTCACAGTGTGTCCTTCCCTGTTCTCGAGCATGCTGCAGGAGCTCAAATGCATGAGCCGTGGCTGGGGAGAGAACTGTAAAAGCTCCAAAAGAGTCAAAATGGATTTGTTGTGCAGGACACAGAGCACTTACGCTGTGACCATTTTAATTATAGACAACCACAAGTCAACCGTTGATGCTGTTCAGTGATCACAAATCATGGAGGCAGATGCTTCAGACACTTTGAAACTAAACAAATTTAAAGGACTGTCTGGTCATTAACTTTAAGAAATAAATCATTGAACACAAACTTAAACTGCATTCAGTATATTTTTCAGTGTGGACTCCATCTTTGCCAGGCTTAGTAAGTAATTTAGGAACTGTTTGAGGGTACATCCTTGATGCTGATTTCAGATGCCTTTACTTTAACAGAAATACACACACACACACACACACACACACACACACACACACACACACACACACACACACACACACACACACACACAATCTATGTTTTAAATAATATAAATACTCCAGAATGCACATTGCATTTATTTCTTCCTAAATATGATCAATTTGATCAAAGATGTCCTTCTCCATTCAGAAAAAAACGAATAATTTCTCATTATTCTCATTATTTTTTTATTCATACATATTTTGAAATTACATTTTGCCCTGCATAAAGATATGTTTGTTAAAACAAAAATATTTTTCAAAAATGTATAAAGAATGTGCACGACATGAGTGTGCAGCAACGCGTGCTCTCAAAAGCGTATACAGTCCTTTTAAAATCCTAGGTTTCTGTAATGTACAAAAATGAGGCTTCGATAATTGATTTCATAACTTTTTGACATTTATCCTGTGAAATTCAAATTAAACCAAACTTTTAGAAGGAGAGGGGGGGTGAAGTTAAATATCTTCTCCGATTATGGACGACTGTCTTCACTGTGCCAGGATGTGTATATAATGCTTAGTTGTTTGCAACTTTAGGATGCCACACAGATGAGTGTAAAATTGAATCATTATGACACCAGAACAGAGAACATGTTTTCAAGGAGAAGAAACATCTTACCATATCTAAAGCATGGAGGTTTGTCAGTTTTGACTGAAAGTTGGAATTGTGACTTTGTATCCCATAGTAATGCCTTGTAATTTCATAATTATGACTTTAAATCTCATATTCATGCCCTTGTATCTCATAACTATAATTTTAATGGTTGGAATTATAACCTTGATTCTCATTTTTATGAAAAAATTCTGATTTGGCATCTCACAAGTATCTGAAAGTCGAGATAGAGACTTTGAATTTCATAATTAATCTGAAAATCAAAATGATCACGTTTGAAAACATGCTCACTTTTTTCTTCCTTTCAAGTAAATGAGAAATGCTCCTATAAAAAGTAAATATTTGTTTTCTCCACTGTGTTCATGAAGCATTTTGAAAGTTTTTCTTCACTTGTATGGCTCCGCCTCCACTGAGTTGCCAGAAGCAAGACGAGGACCAGCGAAAAAGAGATCAGAGGTGGAGGGGCTGGAAACACATCGGCTGGTTGGTCTCTGATCAGAGGAACCCGGACCCGGCCTGCACAGCTCTGAACCGGTTCTGTTCCAGATTAATACGTGGCAGACTTGCTGAGTATGCCCTGCTCACTGAGCTGAAGCCCCCGCTGCTGAAGGAGAGGAGAACCGGGCGAGGTAAGTTACTGGATCTGGGTTATTCTGTGTGTGTCAGTGCAGCAGGGGATGTTTATTCTGCGGGGAAATAAAAGTTTCAGTCGGTGGTCTGGTTCCTCCGCCTCCGGGCTGAGCAGTTCTTAGGGTTTCTGTTCCGCCACGTCAGGCCACATGTTTCAGAAATGTGCATGGCCTGCTGTTGCTTCACTTTTCTTCAGTTTAATTAACAAAGGAGCGCCATGGAGCAGCACCACGTGTCTGCGCTGGCCCCGCGGAGCCCACGGAGCCTCCGCCCACTGTGTCAAAGCAATGCCACCGGCCTGCCTCTCCTCAGCCAGGAAACTCAGTGAAGCAGCGTCAACTTCCGCCTATTGGGAGATCAATACCTACTGCTGCTGCTGCTGACCTGCCCTGCTGAGATCAATAGCTGCCATTACGGTCAGGTTTGGTAATCAGCTCGGTGAAAACTTCCAGATGATGCTGATCAGATCTGAGCTGAGGTGTAGTCAGTAACAGGAAATCTGGAGAGGTTGTCAAGCTGGGAAGTCATGACTGTCCCCACAAGAACACCATGAGAGAAAATGGAAATGGCTAAGTCATCTGGAAAACAAAATGTTCAAAGAAGTATTTGGTTTTATTTACAGTCTTTTAATTAAAGGGGCACTTTATTTAGATTGATTCAGAATCAACCTTGTTGGCCAAGTTTTTGGGGTCAAACAAGGAATTTCATTTTGGTTTTTATCGCTCACATTGTATATCAACATCAATCCAAACAACAACTGCAATGTGTAACAACACTTCCATAAATAAAGAAAAGGAACAGTATGTTCAAGTACATAGAAGTAGCCCTCAGACAACTTCAAAGCAGTGGTGTCGGAACAGGGAGGGCCAGGGTGCCATTGACCCCCCCTACTTTACAGCCCTGCCCCGGACCAGCCGAACCCGACTGTGCTGAGAGGCTGTGACTAACCTCTCTATCTGCCTCTGGACTAAATTTACAAAACGTTTGTGCCTGTTAAAACCGGACGTTACGCTCAAAAACACGCACAGTGCAATTTACTAACATGCCCTGAGGTCAGAAGCGCAAAACGACACCCGCTGTCCAGTTAACACGTTTACCTCAATGAAAATGCAGTTCTGGGCATTTCGGCGCAAACTTGTCAAATTCTAGGAGGAGTGGATGCAAATATGCTTATTTAACTCATGCTGTATGATTCACTAAAGCTGCACTCATATATCTTCATTATTTTGCCCGTCCTAAAGGCAGATGCAGTTTGCAGCAGCACTGTGCACAGATGGTAGGTATGATTGTTAAATGGAGAAGATGCTGGCAGAAGATAAGGAGAAGAAGAGAAAGGACCATATCTTTTTGTTTAAACATCTCTGAAATGAAAGAAGAAATAAATAATCACGACTTGGAGCCACAAACATGGTGGAGGAAGATCTGGCATCTGGAACGTTCCAACAAACTATGGCAGCCAGTCAAGGTCATTGTTTCAATTTCTGAAGCCAATGTCACTCAGAAATGGCTGTCTCACCATCTTTCCAGACACCCAGGATGCACAAAACCCCGCCTCTCGCCCATAGACTGCTGGAGATAGGCACCAGCTCCCCCGCGACCCACTATGGAATAAGCGGTAGAAAATGACTGACTGACTGACCATCTTTCCAGACACCCAGGATGCACAAAACCATTTTTTAATGAATGGAGAACTTCCACTTTTTTTTCTTTTTTTTAAATTAAAGACAATATTACAGTTATTAGTTTCAAAAAAATAAAAGACAAAACAGTTGGTTTGCCAGCAGAGGTTCCCCAAAAAACGGTACAACCACATAACGACACAACAAACTTTTATTTCATTTTTATTTTCTGACTTCAAGGCATAATCTGACAAATCAGATTTACATAGGCAATGAAAACACCCCTGATTATTATACTACAGGTTCATTTGTCATCGTAGGCCTAATAATTGTTCTTATAAAGGTTGTTGAGAGTTTTTATGATATAATTGCCTATAACATACACATGCGGTATTATTTGATATAACCACATTTTAATCACCTCCTCTTCCTACACATTCACAAAGACTTGGCTCAGAGCCTGGACATTAACAAAGTACTCTGCAGCTTCTGCTTTGTGACTGGGCGAACGGAGCCTTACTTTGGAAAAATCTGAGGGCAAGAGTAATTTATCTCATTAAGACGTGTTAATAGTTCCCAACTTAAGCGGACTTCCTCATCGATTCATAGGGTGTTGTTAAACCTGGGCCTCCGGGGGGCCCAAGCCCCATATGTCAAAGGCTCCGGATCAAAACGAGACCATTAAAAGTGAGAGATGAGCTGAATTTATCCTCGGTTGATAATTTTGTTAAAGATGGATCCAGAGTGTACATGTTATCCATCCCTGCTGATTTGTTAATTTATATTATTTTGTATCGCCTGTACTTTTAAAATATCTGATCATTTTCTCTAAAAATGTGATTTGTACTGAAAAATAAAGTGAGGTAAAACTATGCAGCCCGATTGCTTAGCAAAAAACAGCCAAATTGTGCAGAGTAATGGCAGCCGGACCCATTGTACTGTTTGCCTAAGCTTATAGGAAATGGCATGTGAAATTAAAGACAAAATCTATACATATATTATAGTTTCGGTTTCCCCCTTCTCCGAAATGTACCACTTCATTCCTTACCAACTTACCTTTTGGCCTTCATGCATTCATACTTAAGCACTGATTATCTTTTTAGTTTGTCTTGGAAATAAAAGTACTTTAGGATGAATTATTACAATAAAAAAAAAAACATTTTGATTGTTAAAAATGTTTGATGAAAAATATTTTATGAAGTTTCATATTACACCCTGTTTCTTTTGACTGTTGTTCTGATCCCCATTCGGGTCCGTTGGTCCTTATGAAACATTAGGGATAATGACCCCTGATCAAACTAAAGTACACAGATCTCTCTGAACCTCTATACACACCTCTAAATATGGCTGAGTGTTGTGCTATAGAAAATGAAATCAATTTTCAAAACATTTTCCACAAATAATGCGACATTTTATCCTGTTCCAATTCAACTGAAAAGAAACCAACTGATAGAAAAACATTAAAAAGGGGCAATACCACAGCTGCACAGCCTGATACTAATACTTTGTCTACGATGCTTCCAAATCTCATCAGATTGTATTCTTTTGTCAACAGCCCTCTTCAGGTAACTTCACAGATTTCTTTGTCAAATTTAGTCCCAAAGTCAAGCTTCTAAATCTTTAATTTTCCTCCCATCAACTCATTCTTGTGTTGATTTGGGTGTGGGCTTGGCCTCATTGTAATGCTGAATTTCTCTTCATCTTTAGTTTCTAACAGACTCCTGAATGGTTTGGGTTAAAACTGATCAGAATTCGAAACCGTTTTTATATTTATCCCCCTAAACAAAAGCCCCTTCTCCTAGTTGATACATTTGAACAGAGACATCATTTGGAGCCTTTGGAACCTCTCCACAAACCATGGCTTTAACTAAAACGAGGGAAATATCAGGAACATTTTTCAAGGACTTTTGAGCTTTAACCAGAATCACTACCATTGATTTAGGCGTGAACCCAATAAGACTGAACGCTAAAATGTAATCAAAAGGTGCTTCATTAAAGCACCAATGGTGTACACTTATCCAACTAAGCCACTAATAGGCGTTGGCTGTCCAGTTGAATTGTACAATATATATGTCACTTGAGGGTGTGTACACTATAGAGAGCCACTGAGAGGGACCTGCTGCTGGTAGATTCATTGCAGTGAACATCAGCAAGTGTTAAAGTAAATACAAGCTAATCAATGGTATTTAGGAAAGGTTCTAGGAAAGGCAGGCAACTCCATTTCATACCTGGAGACTATCGAGTACGAAAAGACAAAAACTGCAAAAGTATAAATCCTTAAAGAGGTTAAACGACCTGTATGGTAGCTTTCTACATAGTGGAACTAATTTTCCATTAAGCAAATCAACAACAAAACTATTTGTTGTTACAGATAATCTGTCATTAAAAGTTATGATCGCTTAAACTTGTAAATGCATCAGTTTTTTTTTTTCTATCAAATGTTGGAATCAAATGCTCAGCAGGACTGTAATTACAGTTTTTGAAATCCTTCAATGAAAAGAAACAAAAAAAAAAAAACATACAACCAGCTTTGTTTTGAAAGAGAAGTACTTTCAGATTGTCCCTTTCTCAGCTTAATTCAGATATTATCAGTACAGCTAAGCCCAAAACAATGTATACGCTTGGCAGATTTAGATTTATTATTCAACCAGGAAGTTAGTTTCTGATAGAAATTGAGATGAGCCTCTCCCAAAATATCATAAAACAATTTAAAAGGATGGGAAAAATGTAAACAAAATCTGTTTTTATTTAATTATTTTTAAATGGCATGTCAGAAAATATTTATATTCTTAATATCAATGGCAAAAATCTTAATAGACATCAGAGCAATCAAACCTTTGTTGTGATTACTGAGCAGCTTTCTGCATTTTTCTTCTGGTATTTGGAGGAGTTATTTTTAGGGTTGAGCTACAAGTCTTTAAGGTTGGACGGCCTCTTTACCATCACCCTAATGTTTAAGCCCTCCATAGTTTCCCTGTCAGACTCAGGTCTGGACTCTGGCTGGGCTGCTCCAAAACGTTAACATTACTTCCAATCTTCAAAACTTGTTGGTAAAATTAAAAGATGGCTTTAAACCTAAATTTAGCGGGAGTATGAATAATTCTGGGCTTAACTGTGAAGAGGAATTTATGCCATTTCACCATCTTGCACACAAACAAGAATTTTGTCCGATTCTGCATCAAGACAGTCTGACACAACTTCCTTCAAATAAGAGGAAGAAATGTGGTATCTTACTGATGCTTCTCTTCCTCTGTACCCAACAGTGTACTTTGGTTTCCAGATAACATCACTAGTATGCAAATCTGAGTAATAAACGATGTATTTACCATGTTATTGAGGTTTTGCTCATCATTTGCTCAAAGTTGAAGTGGAACTGGAGCAGTTTGTGTGGTATAAACTTAGAAACCCAAAAGACCAGTTTACTGTTGCACTCCTCTGTTACTTTGTTCAGATCTGTTCGTCTTTGTCGATATTATGTTAAACTTTGTTTTTTTTACATCCTGTTAGTTAGGGTTACAGTGCTGTGCAAAAATGTTCAGTTGGATGAGCCAGGCTGCTTGTCATCTTTTGAAGTGGTCTCGGTTGATGGCTGATTCTTCTGGCTTCCTAAAGGTCTTTATGAGGGTTAAATATGGAATGTGGTTGCTTTTCATTCAGTTTAGTCCAGTGTTTGACCATTAACAGTTTGCTTTACCTTTTTACTTTGCCCAATTAATAATTTGGGCATAGCATGACTTGCTGATACTTTTTAGCTGTTATACATGTTTGATTTGGGGCCTTACATCTTTTGGCCACTTTCCTATATTTGTTCCTGCACTGCACAGTATGTTGTCCCCATCCAGTAGCAAGGACAGGGTTCCTCCTATGCAGCCTGAACAAGTAGGACATTTGATTTCAGTATTTTTACAGCCTGGATAAATATGGAAAAAATATTTTGTTTTCCAGACTTTACGCCATTGTCTAAATGTTTTATTATTTCTTCTGTCCTATTCTTCCATTTTCTTCTCTTGTGTTCATCTTTCCATCCTTCTTCTCTCCCTTACGTTCCTCCTCCTTTCCTTCCACGAGTGTTTATGTTTCTTTCCCTTTTTCCTTCCTTGTGTCCTTACTTCTGCCTATACTCTCTTAATGCCCTTCCTGCTTTCCCTCCTTTTCCTTTTGTCCATACTTTAATTCCTCATTGCATCTTTTCTCCTTTCCTGATGTCCTGCTTCCACTTTCTTGTGTACACCTTTCCTTCTTGCCTTCATTTCCTCCTTCCCTTCTTTGTTCTTTTATTGTCCCATCTCTGTTGACTCTGACATTCCTTCTTTCTGTATACCCTGCCTTCCCTCCATGTGTCCTTCCTTCTTCCCTTCCTTCTTACCTTCTCTCCATTGGTCCTTATTTCTTTCCTTCCTTATGTTCTGCTTTAAATCATTTGTCCTCCTTTCCTTCTTATATTCTACATTCCCTCCATGTGTTATTTCATCCTTCCTTTGTTTATTTCATTCTTTCCATCCCTCTTGCTTTTGTCATTTCTTCCTCCGTTTGTTTTTTGCTGATACCTCATGCAAACTTAAAAAATCGACCATAAATTCATAGTGAATGTTTGTATTTTACATTTTAAAACAAACATAAAGGACTGAAACATCTGGAATTATTACATAAAAATATACAAAAATGTAAAAAGTACAGTAGTGCAACATGTTTGCACAGTCCTCCGTGTCCTGAAAACTGAACAACGTACCACAGTGCACAGGAGAGTGATCACCCCAAATCATCCCAGAACGTCTTCTGAAAATGTTCTGCTAAAGTTGTATAAATGTTTGTTTTTTTCCACAGTGGTTTGGTCTTAAAAAAGATCAATAATCAGTTAAAAGATAAGATCCCAGAAAAGGCTGATTGTTACTAGTTACCAGAGAGGAAGGGTGGATCGGTCTTTATCAGTGACTCTTTAACTCAGCAGCATGACTGCTGCCACTGATTAGGTGAGCAAAAAAGGCCGGAACAAGACCTGCCGAAACACAAAACTTGTGTCTGACAAATACAAAGATGTGTATTTACTTTCTTTCGCAAGATTGCTCACTGTCAGTTGTGTGTAAAGCAGGCTGACAAATGAAGGCTTTCTCTCCTGCTTGTGAAGTAAGTGGATGGGGCATGAATGGGTAGAAGTAGGTTGGGGCTCTGACTGATCTAACAAGTACATCAAACTGGTTTGACGGAGAAAATGCTGTGACTTGACAAGAAAGGAGTGGGAAGACATGTCCACAGATTTTGTTTGCTACACATCCATGATGTAAATCTCCTGTCCACCACATCACATATGTACTCTACTGTTTTGAGATCTGGTGACTGGAGGCTTTTGGCGAACAGTGAACTCATCGGCCTGTTCAAGAAAGCAGTTAAAGATGAACTAAGCTTTGGGAAATGGTTAATTATCCTTCTGGAAGTAGCCACATGGGTATACGCTGTGGTAATAAAAGGATGGACATGGTCAGCAACAATACTCAGGTAGACTGTAACATTTAAATTATGCCTAACTGCTGGGGTGTTTAAACTGCTAGAAAAAAATACCCATACCATTACACTACCAACAACATGCTGGATTCATGATTCCTTGTTTACATCAAATTCTGACCCTACCATCTGAATGCCACAGCTGAAATTCAAACTAAACTTTCTTCCCTGCTATGACTCTCAGTTTGAACTTCAGCAAGTCGTCTTCACCACGTCTAGAAGCCAAAAGGATACTGAGTTGTTGCCTTGGGTTTGGCTGATTCTGTATTTGTGTAAACAAACAAGTAAATTAAAGTCTATTGAGAAGCCAGAAAAAGCTGAATTTTCTTCCATTCTAGTGTAAGTTCAGTGTAAAAGGGTTTTGTCAGCTACAAGTACTTCCTTTCTTACTTTAAAAAAGGTATCTTAAACATTCAGGGTACCAAGCCTAAAGCACTTACCTTCATATCTGGGGTTTATCATATGCAAACTATAATGGTGTAGTTCTTTGTATTTCATGTAATAATACACCTTAACAACACGTACTCAAACAGAGGTTATGCGGTGCTATGCTTGGGACGGCTATAAAGAAACAGAACATCAAAAGCAGAAATATGCAGGTCAATTGCACAGGTATCATTGTTTTGTACATCTGGCAGCCATATTGATTTTAAGGTCAGGGTTGGTGGGAAAACTGTCTTCCAGAGTCAAAATTCCAACTTCTGAGCACTTTCCAGCTAACTTTCTCCACTTGGAACTCAAACTTTACCTTTAAATAGTACCCAAGAAAAGCTAAATATGCAAACTGCATGAAATAGACTTTTTATTTCAAGCATATATGGTTTTTAATGTCTTTTACTTTTATGATCATTTGTCTCACAGTCTGTTTGAACGTGGTCATGGCCAACTGCACCAGTGTCCAGTATGAGCCTGTGGCAGAAATTGGTGGTGGTGCCTATGGAACTGTGTACAAGGCCAGGGACACGGAGAGCGGGGAGTTTGTGGCTCTGAAGAACGTGCGCGTGCAGACAGACCAAAATGGCCTTCCAGTCTCCACCGTCAGAGAGGTGGCTCTGTTGAAACGGCTGGAGCAGTTCGACCACCCCAACGTGGTCCGGTGAGACTGTTAAAGGAGTTTTTTGTTTGGTTTCACCCAATGATCCCCTCTCACAGGAAACATATTTTCCTTGTTGATACCAGGCTCATGGACGTTTGTGCCACCCAGAGGTCGGACCAGGAAACTAAAGTCACTTTAGTGTTTGAGCATGTGGACCAAGATCTGAAGACGTATTTAGAGAAAGCTCCAGCTCCAGGATTATCTTCTGACTGCATTAAAGTGAGAACTGACAAAAACAGTCCTAAACTTAACCAGATGTTTAAACCCTGTTTTAAAACGATTAACACCACTTAGATTCAGTTCATTCACGCCCGGTTGTTTTTGCAGGACTTGATGAGGCAGTTGCTGTCTGGCCTGGCATTTCTTCACTCTAACCATGTGATGCACAGAGACCTGAAACCCGAGAATATTCTAGTGACCAGCCAGGGCCAAGTGAAGCTGGCTGACTTCGGTCTCGCCAAGATCTACAGCTGCCACATGGCTCTCACTCCTGTGGTAAAACTTCCTACATTCATTGTCTTTTCCAAGATATACAGTATTGTTTTAGAGATTTTATTTCTCTGTTCTTTTTTGTTTAACGTTCGGTCACATGCAATCATGATAAGACTTTTACATCTAGTTGTATTTTCACATCTTGTTAGGATACAAGCAACAGCTCGTCAGCCTGGTCTTTATGAGTCTTCTGATAGTCAAATATGGATCCAGTGTGTGTAGAGACATCAAGCGGCATAAGTTCATATTGCACCCAACTGCACTGCATCAGGATGCACAGCTATGATCAGTATAGCCAAACCTATTAGCAGTTTCAAGTTATGACAGCTTGGTTTAAAACTGTAGCGAGGAGAAGGAAAATTAAGGTTTTACAGACATCATCCACCCTATTAAAGCAGTAACTCCTAGAACAGGGACCCTTAATGACTGGGTCACAAACTGGCACCAGCCTGTAGAGCATTTGTTTTGAACGCCACAAGTAAGTATGTAGATATTTGAATAAGGAAGTTAATCAGTAAATAAATATTTAATTAATTATGAAATATTATCACGGTAATATATGAGTAGAGGTGGTACAAGATAATTTACATGTAATTAAGTTGATATGTAATTAATTACATTAGTAAGTGGATAATCAACAAGTATATAAAATTTTTAAGTTTCTATGTAATGAAGTCAAGAAGTTACTAGTTAAATACTATAGTTAACATGTAATAAAGTGCATATGAAGTTGGTATGTTTGTTGCTTTCTTTTCAAGGTAATATTTATTCGTTATGTAAGTACATACACATGAAATTAAGTTAGTAAGATAATGTATAAATAAGTAAGAATGTAAGTCATTAAATAACTGTGCAATTAACTGGTCTTATAGGTAACAAACTTAAGGGATGTTTAATTAATTATTTATGTAATTAAGTTATTAAATTACAATGTAAATAATTTAATGTATGATTAAATATTAAACCACTTAAGTCAGTAGGCTACAACATCTTTAGGTATGCTTTATATGTAATAAATTAGGCTGATATGTAATGAAGCACATATCCAATTAAGTCAGTAAGTTACAATGTACTCAAGTAAATTAGTTACGATATAATTAGGTTAATAGTGACTGATGTAATGTTATTAGGTAGGCATGTAATCAAGGCAGACTATTACATTGTAATTGTGTTAGTTTATATGTAATAAGAACAGTTATCGTCTTTAAGTCAGTAAATTAGTGTGTAATTAAGTTTGCATTTGATTAAGTTAAGTTGTAAATAGGTATGTAAGTAATTAGGTCAGTAAGTAATTTACTATATAAAGTTAACATATGTTACTTTGTAATTAAGTTTGTATGTAATAAAGTATGGATGTTAGTGTTTTAAGTTGTAATATATAATAGTTAATATGTTAAGTTAATGAGCTACAACAACATTTTTCCCTTTGGGATAAATAAAGCATTTTTGAATTGAATTGAAGTTGTACTGTAATTAAGTGGGTTAAGATACATTTAAGTAAATAATAAGATAAAAAATGTGGTGTGAACTACTTCAGTCCGCTTCTTGGTAAAGTAGCCCTCGGCATTTCTGTGATGCGGCATAAAAATATCAAACACTCCTTAAATTGTTTTTCTTACATCTTGACGTTGCTAGGGTTATTAGTAGGGGTGCACCCATCCCTCTGCCCCAAATTTGTTAATTTTAAGTGATCGGTGTGATCTGTCGATACTCATATGTGAAACTTTTTCACCAATCTTATCTACTTGTCTAATCTGTTGTGTAAGTTTTGTTTGTTTTTAAAATGTGAAAAATTAAAGACTAGTGGAAATGCAATGCTCTAAACTTGTCATTAATATTTGAGAGCACTATCTCATGTGCAGTTAAAACAAGTTTGCATTATTTCTTGGGTATTGTTCAATGTTTTTAAAAAAAATAAGACTGGAGGTGTATTGTGACCTTATAACACTTGAATGTTTAGTTATAAAGAAAATTGGCATCGGCCAAAATCTGAATCGGCAGGTCAGGCTTTTTAAACTGCAATTGGTGCACCCCTAGTTATTAGGTTTCAGTATAATTTACTATACTATACTACTAACTGCATAGTTCTCAACATTTTGTGCAGAACATTTAGAGCACAGCTGCCATAAAAGCTGACAAAATGTGATGCTGGAATGTGGAAAACCAGCAGAAAACAAAAATGTTTGAGACGTGTCATTGAATATTTTTCAATGAACTATCTGATCTCGGTTCCCACAACAATGTGAGTGAAGTTTGTTTCATCCAGGTAAAGTGCACTGTTACAAGATTGAATTTGAATTGTTTTTGATAGTTTCCACACAGTATTGCTTTTTTTTCATCGGATTCACACTATTTCAGTCCAGCACACAAGAATACCAGGATGTGTGTGTTACAGTGCATTTTGCTCTGATTAGTGGAACAGATCACAGCAAGCATCACGTTTTGCTGCTTTTGCTATGCGTCATGTTTCTTTCAGTGGGTAACAAATGAGAGTTAACAGCCACATCAGCAGCTCTGCGAGGTAGTACTACAACAAAGTGCAACCCTCAGCATTGTAGCCTGCTTACATGTGGAAATCTGGCAGGTGATGTTTTCCAGTTTTATATTAACACCGACTTTCTTGTGAAAGTTGATATTTATACTGTAGGAAAATAAAGCTACCTTAAGGGTAAAGCAGTTTGTGGTATGCTTTGAAAAACGAGTCCATAAATTACAGCTTAAATATTGTCTTTCAAATCTAAAAATCTGTCCTTTTGATCTTTGCTGCTGTGTGGGAAGATTTCTGCTTCATGTTTTTCGATTCCCTTGTTTGTGTCTTTCAGGTGGTGACTCTGTGGTACCGGCCTCCAGAAGTTCTGCTGCAGTCCTGTTACGCCACTCCTGTTGATATATGGAGCACCGGCTGCATTTTTGCTGAGATGTTTAGACGCAAGTAAGTAACCTATGACTTAAATTATTGTGTTCATTAATCAGGTGAAATTTCAATTGGTCATTTTTTTTATGGTATTTTTATTTGCAGAATAAATTCTAGTTTAAAAATAAGCTGTTGATTTAATATTTTGAGTCAATGTGAAGTTCTTGTTTTGGAGTCTGCCCAGAATTGCTAGAAACTGCAGACTCTGGAATATTTACAACCCGTGACATCTGTGGAACATCTGATCTTCTGTTTTGGCCTGGCCCTAGCAGACTATCTATGAAAAGTTGTTTCAAATTAATAGTATGTCTGGGAATTGAAAGCGGGAGTAGAAAAACAGGTTGGGCTCTCTCTGAGTCAGTTGTGTAACAGTAGACATTAAATTTTATCACAGCTCTACTCCTCTTCCAGATAAGCCTGTAAATAATGCACGGGTAATTTTTCACCGTCTCATCATATTTGACTGACTTGATCTGGCATTTTGAGGCACAGATGTGTTTTACATAATGAAATAATAGTTTTTGACATCATGCTGTTGCAAACCTTTAGAAAAGCAATTTACAAAGCAGCCAAGAGTTTTTGAAAGAGAAGCTTAAATGTTACATCTCCCAGATGAAGTTGAAGTGCACATTAGCTTCATTTTGTGGTGAAAAATGGACGTTAAAGAACATAAATGGGTCACAGAAGTAAATGCCTGCATAACTGCTCTATGAACTATTGACACTAACATGATTATTTATTGATAGATTGTACTACAAAGTCTCAGGGTTTGCGGTTACATAATGTGGTATAACATCTAAGGTACTTGCTGCATAGTTCTACACACATTGGACTCATTTTTGTTTCAAATGTCAGTTTGGTAATGCTTCTCCAAGAACACCAGGGCAGTATCGCTCCATTAGCACAAACATGAGCAACAGAGAGATTTAAAAATGCTAGGATCAGCCTACCCCTCTGTTAACCATGCTTCCATTTCTGCTTGTTAGACCCTTGTTCTGTGGAGAATCAGAAATGGATCAGCTTGGGAAAATCTTTGAGTGAGTAGCACACGGTTCGCCTTGCTTCATTGATTAAAACAGCAGCAAGCTGTTTATATTTATGCAATTTGTGTTAAATACTTCTGTGCTCTTTCAGAGTTATTGGCCTGCCACCGCAGGAAGAGTGGCCGACTGATGTTACAGTACAAAGAAAAAACTTTCCCCCTCTGAAGGCGCGCTCAATCACAGATTTTGTTCCAGAGATAAATGAGCAGGGCGCTAAATTGTTGATGGTAAGCCTCATAAAAAATTTTAATTGATGTGCATATTTTCCGGTTCTTGGTTTGTGTCTCAACTGCACCCAGAGTTAACAAATAAACATGTTAAACAAGACTTAAAAAATCCACCTCATGTGACTGATGTTACGTTTCTTACAATTAACTAATAAAATCCATATATTACAACTCTGTTTTTCTCTTTTCTTCACAGCAAATGCTGACCTTTGATCCTTTGAAACGGATATCAGCCCTGAACGCTCTAGAACATCCTTATTTCCAGGACGGGGAGAAAAAAAGCTGAAATCAGTCAGGATTTTATTCATTTCATTGCCCTTTTAGTACGGCCTGTGATGTGAAATTTTATATTGTTCTACCGGCATCAAAAACAAGAGAATCGGAAGACAAGAGAGCATCACTGGCTTCTGAACCTTTTACAATTGCAGATGTTACGATCACCAGTGTACAGCACCAGTGTCTTTAAAGTGCAAGATGTCTGCAGGGACTGATGTCTTCTCATCTGAAGTGCTGCTCATTAGCCTGAATAATGTCCACCCTGTCGTTGCAGTGATTTTTATTATGTGCTGTGATGCTTCTCCAGCAGAACCACGAACAATGCAAGTCTGTGAGGGGCTTTTACATGTAGTAACATTAGGGACGACAGGTGTATTCAAATCCCGAGGAAGCAGTTAAAGGAAAACGTTTATTATCTCACCAAGAAAACGTGTTTTTGTGAAAATTATTTCATATTTTATTTTGTGACAGAGGAAACCATCTGAAACCAACCAGCACTAGGACCCTAAATAAATCAAACCTAATTCAATTACTGCCAGATTTAATTTGTGTTTTACTATATTGATGGTGATCTATATAAATGAATAAATATGAACGATGCATAATAACTGAACCAGGCTTTTTTTTTTTTTTTCATTTTAGCACACAGCAGATACAATGGTGAGCACAAGTATTTGATACACTGCCGATTTTGCAGGTTTTCCTATTTGCAAAGCATGTAGAAGTCTTAATTTTTATCATAGGTACTCTGAACTGTGAACGGTGAACTGAGTGACAGAATCTAGAACAAAAATCTAGAAAACTCATTGTGATTTTTAAGTAATTCATTTGCATTTTATTGCATGACTTAAGTATTTGATAAATCAAAAAAACAAAACTTAATATTTGGTACATAAACCTTTGTTTGCAATTCCAGATATCAGACGTTTCCTGTAGTTCTTGACAAGGTTTGCACACACTGCAGCAGGGATTTTGGACCACTCCTCCATACAGATCTCCAGATCCTTCAGGTTTCAGGGCTGTCACCGGGCAATTCGGACTTTCAGCTCCCTCCAAAGATTTTCAATTGGGTTCAGGTCTGAAGTTTGCCTAGGCCACTCCAGGACCTCAAGATGCTTCTTACGGAGCCTCTCCTTAGTTGGCCTGGCTATGTGCTTCGGGTCGTTGTCACGCTGAAAGACCCAGCTACGATCCATCTTCAATGCCCTTACTGAGGGAAGGAGGTTGTTGTCAAGATCTCCCGATACATGGCTCCATCCATCCTCCCCTCAATACGGTGAAGTTGTCCTGTCCCCTTTGCAGAAAAGCATCCCCCACCTCCATGGATCACGGTAGGGTATTGTGTTCTTGGCGTTGTACTCACCCTTCTTCTTCCTCCAAATACTGTGAGTGGAGTTTAGACCAAAAAGCTCTATTTTTGTCTCAGCAGACCACATGACCTTCTCCCATTCCTCCTCTGGATCATCCAGATGGTAGTTGACAAACTTCAGAGGGGCCTGGACATCCGCTGGCTTGAGCAGGGGGACCTTGCATGAGCTGCAGGATTTTGATCCATGGTGGCGTAGTGTGTTACTAATGGTCTTCTTTAAGACTGTGCTCCCAGCTCTCTTCAGGTCATTGACTAGGTCCTGCCATGTAGTTCTGGGCTTATCCCCCACCTTCCTCATGATCACTGATGCCCCACGAGGTGAGATCTTGCATGGAGCCCCAGAACGAGGGAAATTGACCATCACCATGAACTTCTTCCATTTTCTTATAATTGCCCAAAAGTTGTTGCCTTCTCACCAAGCTGCTTGGCTATTTTCCTGTAGCCCATCCCAGCCATGTGCAGGTCTACTATTTTATACCTGATATCCTTACACAGCTCTTTGGTCTTGGCCATTGTGGAGTTTGTTTGAGTGTGAGGACAGGTGTCTTTTATACAGATAACGAGTTCAAACAGGTGCAGTTAATACAGGTAATGAGTGGAGAACCGGAGGGCTTCTTAAAGAAGAACTAACAGGGCTGTGAGAGCTGAGATTCTTACTGGTTGTTAGGTGACCAAATACTGATGTCATGCAACACAATGCTAATTAATTACCTAAAAATTACGCAATGTGATTTTCTGGATTTTTGTTTTAGATTTTGTCACTCACAGTTGAAGAGTACCTATGATAAAAATTGAAGACTTGTACATGCTTTGCAAGTGGGAAACTCTCGGCATTGTATCAAATACTTGTTCTCCCCACTGTAATATGGAACATGATGCAACTCTTCTGTAAGGTGCCTGAAGCGGAGCCAGTGCTCACATCTTTTATTCTCCAAGCAGTGGCCAAATTTGATGATTCATTTTAAGTATTTAACGAGAAAAAATCTCAGATAACCTCAGTGACATCAACTGAGTAGATTTTTAACACTCCTTTTGAAAAACCTGTTCTGTTACCACATTTCTATAAGACTTTTCGCTAAATGAGTAACACCATTTATTACTCAGAGCAGGCAAGAAATTAAACCTGTAAATCAGGGCAGTTCTGCTTTAATATTTCTAAGCTGTTGGGAGAATTTTAAAACAAATCATTGACTACTGATATAGTATGAAATATTCTCATACGTTACACATGCTGACCATTCATAAATAGGTTATTTTCATGCATAGTGGCCAGGCCACTTCATTTGACTCTTGTGTCACTGCTACCTACTGGCCAACAAATGTAAGTTCACAGAAATGTCATACACAGCATGATCAGGAAGTGGGATAAACAGTCTGAGCAGCTTACTTTGCAGGTAAGAAAATATATAAAAAAATCAGTAAACAACTATGGACTAAAGTAATTGAATTTTGATGTCATTATTTTATGTTGACAGGAAATTGCAATTAATTGTTTGCTCGTCAAAGTGGACCTCATGTATCACTGGCTGTATTATAACTGAGTTCTACCTATGCTGAAAACACTTAAACAGCATTAACAGGTTCTGCATTACAACATTGTTATTAGAGTACATTTTTTGCTAATTAGTTTAATTGTGTAAGTTATATATTTTGTTTTACCAGGTTGGAATGCCGTACATGATTTAACCCACAGGTTAGGTCAATGGAGCTAATGTCTTATTAAAATGAGCAAAATGGGAGTGATATATGTTGGACCTTTAAATGTCTCCCAAAAAAGGAAGGATGTAGGAAGTTATATTCTATATATAATGAGATGTGATTATTTAGATTATTTAGATATTTGGATGCTGAGAATGTGTCACCTGACCGAGTTGAAGGACAGCAAGGAAGCTCAGAGACCTGCTCTGCGAGTTACAGGTGGGGTGAAGGCACCCCCTAAATAAGGCTTGCTCCTCAAAAATGTAAAAAATAATAGGATGGAGGTATGAAACGTGTACGTGTTCACTTTTATTTGTGTTGAAACAATTACATTTAGTGTATTAAAATAGAAGAATCTTGTAGTTGGATATGGACTGTGTACCAACTTTTGAACTGCCACTGCTATCCATCAAATCTGAGGAAAAATTAACCTCCTTATGAAGCGGCATAACTGGTGATAAGTAAGTAGATAGATAAATAAATGTTCTGTCAATGTAGATCATTATCGGACGATGCTTTAACTTCCTTTTTAAGAGTCTGTTCCACTTTTAATTTCCTCATTATCACTGAAAAGCACAGTGGAGGGCAATAATACTGTTTCTTCCCCTTCACATATTGATTATCTTGTTCATAGTTTTACTTCATCATTGCGTGATGCATTAGACAATGCAGCCCCCTTGAAAAAGAAGGTAATTATTCATAGGAGGCTGGCTCCCTGGTTTAATTCAGAGCTGCGTACTTTAAAGCACAATGTTAGAAAATTGGAGAGAAAATGGCACTCTACACACCTAGAGGATTCCTACTTAATCTGGAAAAATAGCCTACTGTTGTATAAAAAGACACTTCACCAAGCCAGAACAGCTTATTTCTCATCATTAATAGAAGAGAACAAGAATAATCCTAGGTTTCTCTTTAGTAAAGTTGCTAAACTTACACAGAGTCATAGCTCTGTTGAGCCATCCATTCCCTTAGCTCTTAGCAGTCATGACTTTATGGGATTCTTCTTAAATAAAATCGATTCTATTAAAAAGAAAATCTTTGACCTACTCCCAAAGATGATTACTTCATCCTCAGCAAGTGAGACAACATTGGAAATAACTGTAGAACCTGATTTGTGTTTGGACTGTTTTGATCCTGTGGAGCTTCCTGAGTTATCAGAAATATTAGCTTCATCTAAACCTTCAACTTGTATGTTAGACCCAATCCCAACCAAATTATTTAAGGAAGTGTTCCCTCTGATTACCAGCCCCATTTTAAATATGATTAATCTATCTTTAGTAAATGGATATGTACCACAGGCTTTTAAGTTAGCTGTAATTAAACCTTTACTTAAGAAACCTTCGCTTGATCAAGATGACTTGAAAAATTACAGACCTATATCCAATCTTCCATTCTTATCTAAAATTCTTGAGAAAATAGTTGCTAATCAAATGTGTGAGCATTTATACAGCAATGACCTGTTTGAAGAGTTTCAGTCAGGTTTCAGAGCTCATCATAGCACTGAAACAGCTCTGCTGAAAGTCAGTAATGATAATCTTATGGCCTCAGATAATGGACTTGTGTCTGTACTTGTCCTCTTAGATCTCAGCGCTGCATTTGATACAGTCGATCATAATATTCTCTTAGAAAGGCTGGAATATGCTGTAGGGATCAGGGGAACAGCGCTAGGCTGGTTTAAATCTTATCTGTCTGACAGATTCCAGTTTGTTCATGTAAATGATAAATCATCTTTAAACTCCAGGGTTAATTGTGGAGTACCACAGGGTTCAATACTTGGGCCAATTCTCTTTACTATAAATATATGCTTCCAATATGTCAAATTATCAGGCAGCATAGGATACATTTTCACTGTTACGCTGATGATACTCAGTTTTACTTATCCATAAATCCTGATGAACCCAACCAGTTAGATAGACTACACGCATGTCTTGAAGATATAAAAACTTGGATGACTTTAAATTTTTTGCTTCTAAATGCAGACAAGACAGAAGTTGTCGTCTTTGGACCGGAGTCTTTAAAAAAGAAACTGCTTAGTCAGTCACTTAACCTGGATGGCATTAAATTGACCACCGGTAATAAAGTAAAAAACCTTGGTGTTATTTTTGACCAGTACATGTCATTTAAATCCCATATTAAACAGGTTTCTAGGATTTCCTTTTTTCATCTCCGGAACATTGCCAAAATTAGAAATATCCTGTCCAGGAGTGATGCTGAAAAACTAGTCCATGCATTTGTTACTTCAAGGCTGGACTATTGTAATTCTTTACTATCAGGATGTCCACAAAATGCAGTTAAAAGCCTTCAGCTGATTCAAAATGCTGCAGCAAGAGTTCTGATGAAAATTCAAAAGAGAGATCATATTTCTCCTATTTTAGCTTCCCTTCATTGGCTCCCTGATAAATCCAGAATAGCATTTAAAATTCTCCTCCTCACATATAAAGCCCTTAATGATTTAGCTCCATCATACATCAGAGATCTGATTGTTCCATATGTTCCTAACAGGGCACTTCGTTCTCAGACTGCAGGTTTACTGGTGGTTCCTAGAGTCTCTAGAAGTAGAATGGGAGGCAGATCCTTTAGTTATCAGGCTCCTCTCCTGTGGAACCAGCTCCCAGTTTTAGTCTGTGAGGCAGACACCCTGTCTACTTTAAAGGCTAGGCTTAAAACTTTCCTTTTTGATAAAGCTTATAGTTAGAGTGGCTTAGGTTATCAGGGAGGGAGCCTTCCTCCCTCCCTGTTGGTTGGAGTAAGGGGGAGTCAGGTTTAGCCAAAACCGGCTCAGTTATGGTTGAGGTGCAAACACACCCTCCATTTCTGCTACCTGTATGACCCCCTCTCTTTTCCAATGGTTATAATCAGTCTGACAGAGAGAGGTATCCCAATCCTTGTGGTTTTTAGTATAACAATGACCATCGGTGGGACCCTTTGTGAGGTGCCTTGAAACAACATTGTTGTAAATAAGCGCCGTTTAACTAAATAATCTGAACTGAAACTATCTGTGTAGTTATGCTGCTATAGGCTTAGGCTGCTGGAGGACATAATGACCACTTTCACCCTCTTCGCTACATTCTCACACTACTCTCCAATTTTGCATTATTTGCTATTATTTCAGCTTTTAGCTTTATGTTTTCTCTCTTTTCTCTTCCTAGAAGCTACACCTGGCCTGACTCTGTGTCTACCTGTGACACCTTTCTGGAGAGGGGCATCGTCCGAGCTTCTGCTGGCAACAACTTAATGCTCACCCTCTATCGATGATCCACATGGCCCTGTCTTTTAGTTTTTAACCCTTTCTCTCTCCTAGACATGGCGATTGACTGAGCTTTTACTGTAACTAATTATATGTGCTTTCTTTCAGACTCTAACCTTGAAAACTGGCTCAGAGTTTATCTGTTCTTTCTTTCTAGGTGAAACAACTAAAGGAGCTACATCCATTAACATTTACTTTTCCTTCCCATAGAAAGGACTCCTGGATCAGTGCTTCTTTGTTCTTTTTGTGTCTCTGCTCTGTTCTCTCAAACCCCCAGTCGGTCGTGGCAGATGGCCGCTCACACTGAGCCTGGTTCTGCTGGAGGTTTCTTCCTGTTAAAAGGGAGTTTTTCCTCTCCACTGTCGCTACATGCATGCTCAGTTTGAAGGATTGCTGCAAAGTCAACGCAATTGACTGTCCACTGTCTCTACATGCTCATCCAGGAGGAGCGAATGCTGCAAGTCACTGACTGGATGCAATCTGCTGGATTTCCTTAGACAGAAAAACTTTTTATCCAATTTGAATAAATAACTAACTTTGACTGCACTGTTCAATGGTTACGATTAATTGGAATGTATGTAGTTTCAACCAAGATGGCGCCGACGATGACAGCCTCGGAGCTTCGCTCTCTCTTTGTTTTTGTATTTTGTGTGTTTTTATGTTTTTCGAGCCACAGTTCTGTGGTCTCATTCAGTAGAGAGGAACTTCTCAACATCAGAGAGTCCTCTCTTGGGATTTTTTCACCATCTTTCATCGATCTGAGGTTCACTGAGCTCCTGGCAAGCGGAGCTGCGGCACTATACGGGATACTGCGCCGAAAACGGCGGAGGGGAAACCGTGCTGGCGCGCTGGTAAAGCTCCGCAATAGAGGACTTCGCACACCACTGCCTTCAATCCACCTGGCAAATGTCCGCTCTCTCAACAACAAGATGGACGAGCTGCTTCTTCTCACCGGTAAAAACTCGGACCTCCGCGGATCAGCGGTTCTCTGCTTTACCGAGACATGGCTGAGTGAAAACATCCCGGACCGCGCACTGCTGATGCCGGACTTCCAGCTGTTCAGAGCGGATCGCAGCGCGGAGCTATCGGGGAAGAAGCGAGGAGGCGGAATTTGCTTTTATATAAATGAAGGTTGGTGCAGAGACGTAAAAGTGCTGGGAAAAACATGTAGCCCTGATCTGGAGTCATTTTCCATAATCTGTAAAACATCTTGCTGAGCTGATTACAGACGTGGAGAAAAAATACACGGACTCTTTCATCATAATACTGGGAGATTTTAACAGAGCAAACCTCTCCCATGAACTCTCCAAATACAGACAGCATATAAAGTGTCCCACCAGAGACAAAAACACACTGGACCATTGTTACACAGCTTTAAAGGACTCATATCATGCGGTTACCAGGGCTGCTCTGGGTTTTTTGGATCATTATCTAATCCACCTCATCCCAACCTACAGACAGAGACTAAGAGCTTCCAAACCCAAGGTTCACACTGTTAAGAAGTGGACTGAGGAATCAAAGCAGATGCTACAGGCCCGCTTTGAATGCACAGACTGGACTGTTTTTGAAGCTTCAGCCACTGACTTAAACCAACTAACTGATGTGGTGACATCATACATCAGTTTCTGTGAGGACATGTGTGTGCAGACCAAGACCTTCTGCACCTTTGGAAACAACAAGCCATGGTTTACTCCACACCTCAGGAATCTGCGCAGGGAAAAGGAAGAAGCTCACAGCAGTGGAGATTGGGCACGGGACAGCCTTTCTACTGGTGACACTTCAGCTGTATGGACCAGTCTGAGAAACCTGACTGTCTATAGGAGCCCTCCCACCCATCCTGAACAGAGTCGTCTCCTGGCCAACCGTCTGAATGGCTTCTACTGCAGACATGACAAAAAGCCATTAACACCTCAAATCATCCCCTCTACATCCCATTCAGGAACAAATTCCTCCCATAAAGCAACCAACCCCCCACCATCAGATCCTCTGCCTGCACTAAAGATCTCCGAGGAAGAGGTAAACAGGCTCTTTCAGCGCCTGAAAACAAAGAAAGCTGGAGGACTTGATAACGTCTCCCCATCATGCCTGAAAGCCTGTGCAAATCAACTCGCTCCGATCTTCACAAGGATCTTCAACAAGTCATTGGAGAAATGTGAGGTCCCCTCCTGCCTCAAACGATCCACCATCATCCCGGTTCCCAAGAAACCCACCATCCTAGGATTAATTGACTACAGGCCTGTAGCCCTGACGTCTGTGGTCATGAAATCCTTTGAGCGGCTGGTGTTGAAGCACCTGAAAGACATCACAGGCCCCCTGCTGGACCCCCTGCAGTTTGCTTACCGAGCAAACAGGTTGGCAGATGATGCTGTTAACTTAGGTCTACACTTCATCCTGCAACACCTCGACCACCCAGGGACGTACGCCAGGATCCTGTTTGTAGACTTCAGCTCGGCCTTCAACACCATCATACCAGACATCCTCCACCAGAAGCTCACCCAGCTCAACGTCCCAGCCTCCACCTGTCAGTGGATCAACAGCTTCCTGACGGACCGACAGCAGCAGGTGAGACTGGGGAGCATCTTCTCCCGATCCAGATCAATAAGTACTGGTGCCCCCCAGGCGTGTGTTCTATCCCCACTCCTCTTCTCTCTGTACACAAATAACTGCACCTCAGCGGACTCGTCCGTGAAACTCCTTAAGTTTGCAGACAACACCACTGTCATTGGTCTGATCCAGGACGGTGATGAGTCTGCATACAGACAGCAGGTGGATCGGCTGGTCCACTGGTGCGGTCAGAACTACCTTGAACTCAACCCACTGAAGACTGTGGAAATGGTGGTGGACTTTCGGAGAACACCACCACCATACACCCCCCTCACCATCCTCAACAACACTGTATCGGCCGTGGACCACCTCAGGTTCTTAGGAACCACCATCTCTGAGGACCTGAGAAGGTCTTCACACATAGACACTGTTCGGAAGAAGGCCCAGCAGAGACTGTACTTCCTGAGGCCACTCAAGAAGTTCAACCTTCCACAGGAGCTGTTGGTCATCTTCTACACTGCCATCATTCAGACTGTCCTGTCTTCATCCATCTCAGTGTGGTTTGGCTCATCCACAAAACAGGACAGGTGCAGACTTCAACGAATAATCAGGAATGCAGAGAGAATAATCAGAGCTGACCTTCCCTCCATCCAGGACTTATACAGGTCTAGGGTCAAGAAAAGAGCTGCTAAAATCTCTGCAGACCCCACACACCCTGCACATAAACTGTTTAGAGTTTTACCTTCAGACCGCCGCTACAGAGCACTGTTCACTAAAACCAGCCGCCACAGAGACAGTTTCTTCCCCCAGGCTGTTTCTCTGTTGAACATTCAATAAAGTACAAAACAACAGCATACAGATGTTGCAAATGCACCTTTTTATTATATATGTGTATATTGTACATTGTAAATTTGTATATTCTGTAATACAAAAACAGAACAAAAAAGCAAAGTGTACCGGAATCAAATTCCTTGTTTGTATGTACGAACTTGCAATAAAGCTGATTCTGATTCTGATTCTGATGTAACTTACTGTTGTGAAGTGCCTCGAGACAACATGTGTTGTGAATTGGCGCTATATAAATAAACTGAATTTAATTTAATTGTCAACCTCAGGAGTTGAAGTGGATTTGTAGCCTCAGAAAAGCCTGTTTAAAACGATGTTTCTCACTTAAATAACAAACTTGAACCTTCGAATCAGATGCTAACTTTAGTGTTGTGTTTTCCAGCTGGAACATCTTGCTGCTAAATGGTTGTAGGACAGTGTTTCCTATGTGAAAAGCCATGAAGACCCCAACGCCAGGTTGAAAATCAGTTTTTAATAGTGTGATGGAACCGGACTTAACATTTTGGGCCACAATTCCAAAAGCTAGGTTTGGAACAAAAGCACCACAGCACATCCACATACCCACAGTGAAACATGGTTGTGGCAGCATCATGCTATGGGGCAACCTTTCTTAGGATGGAACTGAGGTTTTTTGTTAAGCTGAAGTCACGAAAACCGTTTTATTTGCTAGATAGCTGAAAATGAATAGAGATTTTATTTTTTCAGTATCATGTAGTGTCCAAGTACACATTCAAATCAACCAAATAATGATAGAAGAATTAAGGTTTTGGAATATCCGAGCCAGAGTTCAGTGCTATATTTGTCACCTGAAGAAGGCTAAGAACAATGTCCTCACAATATGACAGGTTTAGTAATTTTTTGCGAGATAAAGTTGGCAAATTATGTCAAGAAAAGATGTGGCTTTCTGCAAAAGAAGACCGAATACTGAAATTAAATCAAAAGTTGCCTCAACAAAGTATTAGTTTCACGGTGTGCACATTTGCGCAGCTGGGTTATAGCTTTGTTGACCTTTTTTCCCCCCCCATTTAACATATTTGTTTATTAGCTAAATTGTGCAGGTTATTTGTTACATTATATATGGAAAAAAAAGTTTTAAAATGATTTATCATGGTCTCAGTTTTTACATCACAAAATCATGGTTTTTAAACATTTGGAGAGCCACTGTAAGCAGCAGTGCTGTTTTGTCTTACTTTTGTCTACTTATAAAATTGGGCAGTGGTATATTTAATGGAAAGCACTATTAGCATGGTCTAAAGCCTGGGCAGGATACATTCCCTTAATAGAGTTTACTGGGTTGTTTGTTTATTTTTGTATTAAGATTTTGTGATAGACCCACACAAAGCAACACAATTTGGAGTGGAACCAAAAGGATACATGATAAATAAAATATCTGAAATGTGTCATCATGCATTGGTAGTCACCACAGTTTACTCTGATACCCCTAAATACAACCCAGTCTTGAGTCTTTAACTACTTTTTTTCATGATTCCCCTGTATTTAGTTTCATTAATCCTCCCATTGACTACGTTTCCTTGTCCCTGCTGAAGAAAAATATTTGCACAGCATGAAGCTGCCACCTGCATGTCTGATTGTGGAGATGGTATATTTAGGGTGATGTGCAGTTTTAGTTTTTCGTCAAACACACAGTTTTGCTTGCAAACAAAAAAGTTCAGTCTTTTCTGTCCAGAATGCCTTCTTCATCCTCTTTGTAGGTACATTGCTTATGGCAAATGGAAACAGGACATTTTCTTTTTGCCAATCTTCCATAAAAATCAGAGTACATAACTAGTATTTATTCTGACAACAGACTCTCCTACCTGAGCTGTAAACTTTTATAGCTCCTCCAGAGGTAGGACATCTAGGAAACCTCCAAGGCCTTCACAGAGCAGCTGGATTTATGCTGAGATTAGGTTACACACAGGTGGGTTGTATTTATTATTAGGTGACATTTCAAAGCCTTTGACTGCACAGGATTTTATTTTTGGGGAATCATAGTATGGGTGGTGGTGGAAGATTACAAATCCCACTTAAATACACTGAAGCTTGTGGTTGTATTATGACAAGATTTTATTATCTTAAAATACAAGATATAATTATTTAAAATATATACATTATCTAACATCTCATAAGAGATGCATATGCGTATCAAACCTTTTCAGTCTTATTATTGTTCTTAAAGCACATCTCTTGTCCTTTATCTCAAATATGATCCATTTCAAATTCATAGCACTAACCTTTATTATTACCCACGTCATTTCTCCTTTAGTTTGTAAAAAATGTCCCATTATTCAGAAGAAAATGACTTTGTTTTTCAGAGAGGATGTGTATTTAGACAGAGTGAAGAAAGCAGGAGCTATCCTCAGAGAGTGCCGCGAGACAGAGCTAGAGAGAGAGGAGATGCGCTGGCAGGAGTAGAGCTGAGGAGGTTCGTTTTTTCACTCCTCCCTCTCTCCCTCCTGGCTCGTTTGCTGTAACGGTGCAAGATAAAAATCAAATGAACGTGGGCAAGGACCACCATCGCTGCTGCCTCACAGTGAGCCCCTGTCACTCCCAGCCTGATTGCCGGAGCTGCATCCTGAGCAGAGCTGGTTGTGCAGCAGGATAACGGCGAGGTGGCGGAGAGCTGCAAGGCTCAGTGGCAGCAAGAACAAGAGGAGGGAGGGGAGGAAAAATAGGAGGAGGGGCCGGTTTGGTGAGCTAGCGGGCTTCCTCTGCCTCACAGATACATTTTATTGACTTGCTAATTGGATGAGGCTCTCGGAGGAGAGGATGCAGTGACCAAGAGGAGCTGCTCTCCAGAGGAGGGATACATGCAAGAAAAGAAAGCCCTGCTCGGGGTTCCTAAATCAGGGTCCTAAAGCTCATTTTTCCTTCTCCTGCAGACATTACAACAGATGTTTTCGAGCATCTCTCAGTGACCCTTACACCGGGCTTATAATTTTATGGATGACATTGTCGAACGGAGTCTCCTGTTGCCAGACGCTTCGTGACAAGTGAACCATTTCCATTTTTTTTTTCTGCTCCTTTTTCATCTCTTTTTTTATTATCTCAGGCTCATCTACTGGAGCTATTTTTATCAGCCTTCTTTAATATGAACGGTAATCTGATGGCTGGATGAATTCTTCATCACATCAAAGCTTCATGGGGATGTGAATTAATCTTGTCCAGGAAGAAAAAAAATGAAGGTATGATGATAGGAAAAGCCAAAACATACTGTACTAAAGAGGCATTATTTGACCTGAAATAATTTAAAAAATCATAATCATATGAAGATATTGTATATTTTCAGGCTTAACTCAGTCTAGATGGACTATTTCTATAGAAAAATAGATCTACAGAGGGAGGATTATGAATGAATCAGTGGCAGACACCAGTAGTAACAGTGTGTACTGAAGGAGATTGATGAAGGCATTTAAGAAAACTGTGTAGACTTGTTTAACCACTGGGTCAGCACCTTGAATATTTTCAGAAAAATTAGCAATTCAGCTCATATATACACCCCTTTCATTCAGGTTTTGAAATGAGAGATACATTCCTGTCAAGTACACCCAATATCCGTTTGACATGTTTCTGGTGTTTCCTCTGCCTCAGTCTTGCCATGGCTGAGGTGTACAGGTGCTGTGAGGTCAGAGAGCAGGTGCCACCGTGCTCAGGTCTGCTATCCCAATGAGCCAAGCCGGCACCACGCAGAAACGCACCACCTACCTCATCTCCCTCACTCTGGTGAAGGTTGAGGCCGTGCCAGGGGATGCTGCAGGGAGCCAGACGGAGGGCCTTCCAGAGGGGGAAGGGAGCCCTAGTAAGAAGAAGAAGGAGGAGGAGGTAGAGGTGAAGGCAGAGGAGAACGAGAAGGAGGCTGTGAGAGATGTCCATGAAAAAGAAGAGTCTTTGTATGTGGAAGTGGAGCAAAAAGAAAAGACACAGGTGGAGGAGGAAGTGGAACAGGTGCACGAAAAGCATGGCAATACAAATGAAAGCAGGGATAAGCCTGAGAGGAGGGAGGTGCACGCACCCCAGAGAGACATTGTACCAGTTAGTAAGAGCAAAGATGCATCGTTTGCACAACCACCTGTCAGGCAAATGGTCAAAGTGTACGGGGGAACTATGTCTGAGGGAAGCGTGCGCAGGGAGGGACCTCGCTCGGATGCCTTACGCCCCAAAACGGAGCTCTACAGGGAGCCTCCCATGATGTTCCTGAAGGGTGAAAATGGAGCGGACTTGAATAGCCGCTCACGTTGCAGCCTCCCATTCACTATCTCATCGCAGATCAGCCAGCCTCCTCCGGTTGTGATGAGGTCTCATTCAGGCAGTAACTCCTCATACACCAGGGAGCTGAGGGAGACCAACACAAGCCTGTATCACCCAGCCAAAACTCTGGATCGAAGGGATAATCGCCCCGGGGAACAGTCTCCCTTAGTGGCAGCTACGACTCTGGGGCCTTACAGGGCATCCTGGGCAGACAGCGATGGCAGAGGGACGCTCATCCGGCCCGGAGCACCCATCAGCGGAGGGTTTTCGGGCGTAATGGCCCGAGAGAGCCCTCAGGGGGAGAGATATAAGGCGGTTTCTGTCTCTTTACCTGCACCCCCTGCCCCCGACGTGTGCAGGCCACCTAGAAAAGGAACAAGTTGTACCCTTGACAACAGTGACCTGCACTCTTACTGTGAGGACCCGAGGAAGGTAAAAGATGGCCAAGGAGGAACAATCCAGCGGGCTCCCCCTCCTCGTGATCGTAAGATGCTAAAGTTCATTAGTGGAATTTTTACCAAAAGTACAACTGGTCCCCCAGGCGCCAACACTACACCTCCTCTCTATTCAGCTGTGGAAAAGGGTTCGAGTGAGGAGGAAGGTAAGGCAAGCTGCCTGCATGACTGAAACATCACCAGCACACCTTATAGGCCTAAAAACACCACCTCCAAAAAAAAAAAGTTTTTTCCAATCTCTGTATAATACTCAATTGTACCAGAGTATTAAATTTTCCATCTTAGACTTGGTGGAAACCAATACATTCCCAATGGCTTGAACTGCTTTTTGTGTGTTTTGAGCAGTTCGATTTACTTATTCCATACGAAATATTCACTTTTAAAAGGTGCACAAATTTAGTGAAACAAAGTGAATACCATTTGTCTTTAGCACAACTATGGCTATTTCTACAGAATAAACAGTTTGCAAAAGAATAATAACTAGGCTGGTTAATCATATCAAGATATACTCAGGTTTTAAAAAGTTAGTTTCAAAACTTTTAGAGATGCCAAAGAAAGCAAATGAGTGACCAGCATTTTCTCTGGCTATTTGCAGCCCACAGCAGCAATGCTCTGCCCCTCCCCCACCTGTTGCTGTGCACCACTAGCAAACTGGCTGCAAGAAGACTCTTACTTCTCCCTCCCTTGTGAAAAAAAAGAAATATTTCTGGTTCAAAAAAACACAGACAGTCATGGTGTTGAAACTAAAAACACACCATCCATCTCTCTCGTTAAGGTACCACTATCTAAAAGCTACAGTTGGAACACCTTAAATTTGTTACTCTATAAAGAACAGAAGTAAATAAATGTGCATTTTGCACAAAAAGCACTTGAAAACTACCCCTTTATTTTTTGTGTGTTTATTCTATATTTTTAAAGAATTCTGTTTCTCAAATCAAAATAACAATAAATGTTATAAATAACCATTATAACTGTTACAATCAAAATGTTCTATTATTTTTGGCATCAGTAATAATAGCTGCTAATCTATTTAAAATAAATGCAAGTAGGTATTAGAACATTGTTTTCTTTTTTGCATACTGTAAAAAATAAATATTTTAAAGGTTATCTCAAGAATCTCATTGTAGTCCAATGCGTAATGTTAGGACAAATCCTGTAACTGAAAGCTTTATATAAATCTAAATATTAATAAATATAAATATAAAACAACAGTAGTATGAATTTACAGCATGCTTAAAGCATAATCAGCCAACGCTTCCCTGAAACATTACTACTTTTCCCACCCAGATTTGTGGCTTCATAATAATTTCACTGGAAATGCAATCAGATCCATAATCAGATGTAATGAAAAGAAGCTCTTTTGATATTGAACACAGGCCTAATCTGCTTTTGGTGTGAATGTGACTCAGCTGAAAAAAATCTGTATTTCTCCATTAAGAGCTGAGAGATCAGTATTGTTTTGAGACATTTGTTTTTAAACTTAAATTTCCTTTTTCTTTAAGCATATAAATATCTTTTGGAGATGTTACAAATGGATGAACTAGAATTCAGTTTTACTGATAATTTTGACTTCAAACTAGCTTGTAACATCATAAAAATATTTTACACATCTGATACATTGTCGCACAATTCAATGGCCTGATTGTCACCACTTCGAGACCACATATTACATAAATCTGCCAATGCTAAGGAATTGACTTATGTTTTACACATGATGGCAATAAACCGATAATATTACCTAATCTATTGCTACACTATACAGACATTCTGTCTGCCTGATAAAGGTTAGCTCACCTCGGCATGGGGAATGCTTAAAGTCGCTGTCATGGCAGATAAATTAGTAGTGTCTTCCAATGAATCCATCTAATTATAATCTGCCACCTTCGGGGCACTCATAGATTGTATTTTCAGCATTAAACCTTCAGCCTTCAGATGGTCAAGCAATTATTAGGTAGGGGGAAAAATTGAGAGCGTAACGTCTCAGCAAAAAGTAATTCACTCTTTCCTGACGCAGTAGCACAGTGCCCATGTTACACAGTTTCATGCACATGACAGGACTTGATATTTGACTAAATGTACCTACCTTTTCCTATTTGAACGACGACAAAAGTGCTCTTAGATACACCAACACATGTGGCAAGAAACAGTGTGACACAGCTTTTGAAAAAAAATTACCCCTTTTTTCAAGCTGGTAATTTCCTAAGACATCAGTAGAATTTGATAATAAAATAATTCTGTCATAGTCCTGATTTGTCTTTGCATTTTGCAATAAAACGCTATCTAAATGTCAAGTTTATCTTCTTTGTTGAAAGCAGGATATTGGCCTCCAACAGGATTTTGATCAAGATAAACATCAAGGAAACTAATATCTATGTCTTCAGTTCCTATTATCTTAAGTATGGCCACGAAATGAATACTAACAAAAAAAAAGTCAACCATGAACTTAAGGAATAGTGGACAATGTGTTATACAAACTTCAGTACGCCATCCTATAACTTTAGTACTTTTACTTTCTTTCAGCCCCCATTGTGTTACATTACACAGTTCGTAATCAAACAGAAAACAGTTCATGATGGATTTATGCTTTTCTGAATAAAGCAAACAAAATGATGCAACTGGTTCTGATCTGCAATGCAATCGGCGCAAAAATATCTTAATTTTTCCACAGTTCCACTGAAGTGATCCTAGACAAAGAGTACAGGATTTCAGTGAGCTCTGAATATAATGTGTTGGGAGTAAGTGGGACATGAATAATTAAGGTTGGGGATACACAGAGCTGTGTTCATGGCAGGGTGAGGGGAGTGGGAACCTGCTACTTCCTGCTCTGTGCGTGGGGTTAATCAGCTTTCAAATGAGTCTATTCATTTGTCAGAGGCATGTTGTGTTTAAATGTAAGTAAAGTGTTTGTCAGCCACATAGTCACAACGAGCCTGTCACCACTCATTTCTCTCAGATGACATAAAAACAGTAACAATCAAATTTTCTTCCAAAAATATTGGTAAAAGAAATGTGTCAAAGCGTCATGCATGCACAGGTGGACATCATGTCTGAGTGCCTCTCACGCAAATTGCTGTCTCCATGAGAGACCGCTCATTGTATGGAGACCCAGACTGGAGGCTTCTGGAAAATGGAGTTGCCATGGCAACAGCAAGCAACGAGAGATGCTGCTTGGTCTGCGCTGTGACGTTCTTGATGGGGGCGATCTGGGCATGGGGAGCGTCCAGAGATGTAGAGAGCGTGATGGTGGTGGTGATCGATGGGGGGGTGCGTTGGGTTGGTTAAAGTTAGACTCTGGCTCCTCACGGAGCCGGGCGAATGCTGCCACTCCGCCCAGAACATCATGACCCGACAGTTTTCTCAGTGTGACTACGCACATTGTATCTGTGTCATTTCCTCTGCTGGTATAGAGTCTGCAAGAATGCACATCTGCAAGCACTTTCTCAATGTTAAGCTGAATGTGTGTTTGTTTTTCAAAGCTCCAATCCTTTTATCTGCAGGCAGACAGTGTTCATCATGACTCCATCTAAGGGTTTTACTCACTTACCAAGGTTTCTTTTCCCCAGCTTTGTTGAAAACACTTCAGTACACCTCTGCTACAGAGCTACCCCAAACACGTTATGTGGTGTAGAGCATAAACCTGTTCAGATAGCTTCCCTTATATAAAATGCCTTGCAAACATATTAATGGTCATTTAACTTTTTCCTGCTTTGTGACCTTAAACAACAAACTTTAATGTATTTTGTTGAGATTTTATGTGAAAGAAAAAAAATCTAGTTCAAACAATTGATTTATGATTTTGCCTAATTACTAAACGGAGTTCAACTGTTTGTAATTTTAATCTCAGTATAAATCCAGATGTGCAGTGAAGGCCTCAGAGGTTTGTTAGACAGCATTAATGAACACAGCAGACAGGTCAGGGAGAAAGTTATGGAGAAGTTTAAATCAACCTTAGGTTAGAAAGCCATATCCCAAGCTCTGAATGTCTCCTGGTCGATGGTAACTCTTGAGGACCTGCAGCACATTTCATTGAATCTGTCAACAGGAGAACAACTCCACAAACCTGGTATTTATGGAACAAATTGTTAAAAGAAAGCCTAAAGTAATACCATTTTCATTTGTTCACTAGCTATGTAGGGGATACAGCAAACGTGGAAAATGGTGCTCTGGTCACATGAGACCAAAATAAACCATCTGCCCTAAGCTTACTTTTTTATGGAAGAAAACTACCATAGAACAACATACTGAACCCACCATATTGTGGTGGCAGTATAATCCTTCAGGGCTAATGTAAAAACAGGGACAGTCCTGACAGAATAACTGTTAGAAGACACTTGAGAGGTTAGAGGTTTTCCCTCATGCACAGCAACCACCATAAACATTTGGCCAAAGCACATACATGCTGTAAATGATCCAGACCATGACTCCAACACTGAGTCTAGATGAAAGGATATTCATGTATTAGAATGGCCCAGTCAAAGTGCTGCAAGACTTGAAAATGGGTGCCTACAGATGCTCTCCATGCAATTTGACTGAGCTCAAGCTTTTTTACAAAGAATTGATAAAAACAAAATTAATCTTTCCTTCTGCAAAACGTGTAGAAAACATACACCAGAAGACCTGCTAGTGTAATTGCAGTAACAGGTTGGGCAAATACACACCACACTCACGTGTGTATGGTTTCATAAGGCACTATACAGAGTGCCCATCACACATGGATGGACATGTTAGGGGCTCTTTGGTGTCTGCATCAGGTTGCTATGACGATTTACTCTGAGGATCTCCATTCAGCCACTCGTCTATGGCTGCCAAACAAGTACATTGTGATCATTTATTCACACTCTAGACAATTTGGGATATCTAAGTAAAATATACTAATAGCTGTGACTTTTAAAACATCTCAGTCTATAAGCATAATCTAAAAAAGTCTTTGAAACACAGAATTTATTTGGTCTACATCTTGGCTTTATGGACAAAGCTCAAAATAAAAAAATGATGCTCATTCTCCCAGAGTTCAAGTTGGATACAGACAGATGAGTGGCCAGCTAAAATCAGGAGGTACAGAGCACAGTAGCTAATCAGAGATACAGTGTTCAGAGAAAACACTTTTGGACAAAAATATCTATGAAATACAAAGGCGTGGCACAAAGATTTGGTAGCAGTACCTTATTTAGTCAGTAGGATGCTACACCTTAGGCTGTTCTGTGTCTAAAATATAATAAATATTCACAAAGTGTTACATGTTTACAGTAAAACCCATACAGATACAGTGGTGTGAAAAGTGTTTGCCCCCTTTCTTCTGTTTTTTCCTCACTAACAAAGATAGCTTGAGTAAAAACAAAAATCGATCATTTTATTCATTATGGGAAAAAGCTATCCAAACTAACCTGGTGCTTTGTGAAAAAATGATGACCCCTTGTTAAATCATGAATCAAGTCATTAAACTACATTTTTTAGAAAGCTGACCCAGCCCTGATAATTACCTGACATGCAATATAATAAATAATTTAAATAGGACCTGTTTGACTGCTGAAATATCTCAAAAAGCAACAAATAATCTAAAATAAAGAAACAGAAGGAAAACAAAGTCTTTGACATCAATCAGTCTGGGTTACGACATCATTTCTAAGACATCAGCCAACCAAAGTGAGAGTCATAATCCACAACTGAAGAAAACCTTCCTAAGAGAGGCCAAAATGAATTCAAGATCACATCTATGATTCCACCAGGAGGTCACAAAACAACGTAATTTATCGTTCATAATTTAACAATAAGAACAAGAGTCAAGACAAAATATGGCCTTCATGAGAGAGTCTGAAATCCAGAACCACTGCTGACCAAAAAGAACCTAAAGGCCTGTCTCACATTTACCAGAAACCATCTTTATGATCCCCAAGGCTTTTGTGAAAAAAAGTAGAACGTTTTGAAAGATGTTTGTCATGTTACATCTGGCGTAAAACTAACACAGCATTTCAGAAACAGACCATCATACCAAATCTCAAACATGGAGGTGGTGGTGAGAGGGTTTGGGGCTGCTTTGCTTCTGCAGACCTGGACGACTCGCTATAATTGATGGAATAATTTTGCTCTCTACTAGAACATCCTGCAGGAGAATGCCAAGCCATCAGTTTAGGACCTTAAGCCCTGTCACACTTTTGTTATGCAGAAGGACAATAATCCAAAGCACAGCAGCAAAGCCACCTCTGGCTCCAAAGGTTTTGGAGTGGCCTAGCCAAAGTCTGAAAGAAAACATTTTTGCAAAGGAGAGTGGGATAAAATACCTCAGTGGTGGTGGTAAAGACTCATTGCCAGTTATTGTAAGCTCTTAATATCAATTGTTGCTGCTGAGGGGAGTAAAACCACCACTGATTAGGTTTAGGTGGCAATTAGTTTTTCACAGAGGGTCATGTTGTTTTTTTCTTTATCGCTTTTTCCCTTAATAAATGAAATCATTGTATAAAAACAGCTTTTTGTAGTCTTCTTATTCTGTACATAGTAGGGCAGAGGTGTCCAAACATTTTGTCACGTGGACCAAAATCATTAAATCAAAACTATTAGTGGGTCAAAAAAATCTGTTTATTTCACCTGCTCAGCAATAACCTAAGCATTCAATATAAAAATTAAACAAGTAGTCAGATTTTTTTGTTGGAAAAGGATGAGTAAATCATTCTAGATCCAAAAGGGGTTTGCACATTTGCTTTATTAAAAGAAAGGCATCCAGTTAGAAAATTCTTTTGGACTTGATTATAAAACAAAAATATTTCTTCTCAGCATAGGAGCAGGATTTGGGTCCACCAAAAGATGGCGGTTGAGTAGAACTCACTGGATAGGTCCTATCTACTGTGAAGTTAAAGCAAATGCAAAAAAAAGCTTGGTTATTAAATGACAAATACTTTTCTACCTAAAATGCTGACCAAAAAGAACCTAAAGACCTGTCTCACATTTACCAGAAACCATCTTTATGATCCCCAAGGCTTTTGTGAAAAAAAGTAGAACGTTTTGAAAGATGTTTGTCATGTTACATCTGGCGTAAAACTAACACAGCATTTCAGTTCTACCTAAAATTTTCAATTATAAGAAGATTTTAATTTGTCTGAAATATTTTAATTAATAATAAAAGTCTCAATCTGCATTAGGCACCTTAGTTGGCCAAATTTGTATCAATCTTGAATTCCTGTTGGGGGCCAAACAAAATCAGTTTACGGGCCACAAATGGCCCACAGGCCCCACTTTGTACACCCCCAGTATAGGGGTTTCTAATAGAGAATAAATCTAATAATTAAGATATGACATAATGCTGTTCTACCAATATAACACATGTATACAGTAAAGAAAGGATATTAGACTTTAGAGATTATCGCAGCTTGTTTGCTAAACAGACAGCAGGATAACATTTCTTTAGGTTATCTTTCAGAAATCAGTTTTTATTCTGTTAATAACGGAAAATCAAGCAGTGAACTGCATGCTGTATCGACTTAATTTAACTAAACTGAATATGACGTCCTTGGCTGACTGACGCATTTTGATTTCAAACTCTAGGGATAAATAAAAGAATAAAGCCCTTATTAAACCTTTTTTTAATAGATGGTTTGTTTTTCATTATATCTGCAATAAAAAGTAGGACATAGTGAAGACAAACATATCCTGCATGCTCTCTGACTGATTCATGTCTGAAGCTGCATCCTCTCTGAACCCTGTGGGTTTTAGAGATTTAGGCTGAGTCCAGAACAGGACTGGGTGTCGGAAACTCAGGAGACCTGGTAGGAGTTGTCCACAAACCTTTAGATCAGTTTAAAAAACATTCCTGTTATTTTCCTAGTCAGTTTAAGTTAGGCATCCCAGGTGACTCAGGTTAGCTTTTGGCTTGTATCATATATACTGCTCTTTGGCAGTTTTGGTATCATTAGATTAAAGTTTTTTTTTTAATCATAATAAGTCATGTTCACCTTTTGATTTCATCTTTTAGGATTAAAGATGATCAATTTGACAAGCTGTGAAAAGCATTTATATATTTTACTATTTACTTTCAAAAAATGTCATTTGGTTTAATTATTTTCACAGCTAAATATATCTTAAATACCTTTTTAGAATCGTATGAGTGTGAAACATCATAGCATGACCCTGCTGTTGTAATAGCCATAAATCAAGAAGCGCAAGAGGAAACTGATTAAATCTGCTAGGATCACCACAATAATTTGACTCTGTGGCTCAAAGGTAATCTGACCACACCAAGAACATTTAAGATGCCAAAGAGGTCATTCTAGTTGTAACAGACTGAGGTCCTCCCCACAGTAAGGCTAGAAGACAAACACTTTTCAGCTTTAGATTGAAGAAAAGTGGGTTTTGGAGGTGTATATCTTTATTTAATTATGAACATACATTTTGAGTTTAACAATAGGATTTTCACTCTGAGTTGATCGGTTGTTCTCTTTGTACTCGAAGGTCCGGTTTTCTGAGTTTCGAGTAAGAAATACAATACGAATGCCTCCTGAAGTGATTCCCACTGGGAAAGTCTGTATCCAACATGGATAAAACATAGAGACTGTACATTTGTCAGTAAAATTACAAAACCAGTAAGGGATTAAATGAGCAGTATCCACCATATGTTTACATTGTACAGCATCTTAGTTATGTCAGAATCAGAATCAGCTTTATTGCCAAGTTCGTACATACAAACAAGGAATTTGACTCCGGTACACTTTGCTCTTTGGTTTTGTTTTTGTATTACAGAATATACATATTTACAATGTACAATATACACATATATAATAAAAAGGTGCATTTGCAACATCTGTATGCTGTTGTTTTGTACTCTATTGAATGTTCATCAGAGAAACAGCCTGGGGGAAGAAACTGTCTCTGTGGCGGCTGGTTTTAGTAAACAGTGCTCTGTAGCGGCGGCCTGAAGGTAAAACTCTAAACAGTTTATGTGCAGGGTGTGTGGGGTCTGCCGAGATTTTAGCAGCTCTTTTCTTGACCCTAGACCTGTATAAGTCCTGGATGGAGGGAAGGTCAGCTCTGATTATTCTCTCTGCAGTCCTGATTATTCGTTGCAGTCTGGACTTGTCCTGTTTTGTGGATGAGCCAAACCACACTGAGATGGATGAAGACAGGACAGACTGAATGATGGCAGTGTAGAAGATGACCAGCAGCTCCTGTGGAAGGTTGAACTTCTTGAGTTGCCTCAGGAAGTACAGTCTCTGCTGGGCCTTCTTCCGAACAGTGTCTATGTGTGAAGACCTTCTCAGGTCCTCAGAGATGGTGGTTCCTAAGAACTCGAAGTGGTCCGATACAGTGTTGTTGAGGATGGTGAGGGGGGTGTATTGGGGTGGTGTTCTCCGAAAGTCCACCACCATTTCCACAGTCTTCAGTGGGTTGAGTTCAAGGTAGTTCTGACAACACCAGTGTACCAGCCGATCCACCTGCTGTCTGTATGCAGACTCATCACCGTCCTGGATCAGTCCAATGACAGTGGAGTCATCTGCAAACTTCAGGAGTTTTACGGGCGAGTCTGCTGAGGTGCAGTGATTTGTGTACAGAGAGAAGAGGAGTGGGGATAGAACACACGCCTGGGGGGCACCAGTACTTATTGATCTGGATCGGGAGAAGATGCTCCCCAGTCTCACCTGCTGCTGTCGGTCCGTCAGGAAGCTGTTGATCCATGGACAGGTGGAGGCTGGGACGTTGAGCTGGGTGAGCTTCTGGTGGAGGATGTCTGGTATGATGGTGTTGAAGGCCGAGCTGAAGTCTACAAACAGGATCCTGGCGTACGTCCCTGGATGGTCGAGGTGTTGCAGGATGAAGTGTAGACCTAAGTTAACAGCATCATCTGCCGACCTGTTTGCTCGGTAAGCAAACTGCAGGGGGTCCAGCAGGGGGCCTGTGATGTCTTTCAGGTGCTTCAACACCAGCCGCTCAAAGGATTTCATGACCACAGACGTCAGGGCTACAGGCCTGTAGTCATTTAGTCCTAGGATGGTGGGTTTCTTGGGAACCGGGATGATGGTGGATCGTTTGAGGCAGGAGGGGACCTCACATTCCTCCCATTCAGTACCTTCCTAAAAGTTACATTTTTACGTTTATTTTATTTTTCTTGTAAATCAGTCTAAAATGACCCAACTACAGCCATCTCAGTATTTGGTACAGCTGTTTCACCCTTTAATGTGTGACCTCACTCTAGCTATTCTTTGTAACTATAAACTGTAAAGGTTGGAATCGGTAGCTGCAGAAAACGGAGACCTGTGACCCCTGATCAAACACAGAACATTGGTATCATTTGTACATAAGCATAACTCTTTCCCTTCTGTTTTGTTGGTGTCAATCTCTCTCCTCAGTTGTGTGCACCAGCAGTCAAGAATGGACCATGAGTCAACCTGTTCAAGAGCTTCATCTGGTAAGCTCGAGGCACAGTGTAGCTTTAGCAAACCTCTCAGCTGGGCTTGATGCTGGATTAATGTTTGTCTGTGTGTGTTTCTGTAGGGTGTGTTGGGGGGACTGTGCAGTGGGAAGTCCGCCCTCGTCCATAGACACTTAACAGGAAGTTATCAGCCGGAGGAGATCCCAGAGGGTCCGTTTAATAACTTTTTCATCTGTAGCTGTCCCTCATCCTGTAATACTGACATTTTGTAATGTTGTCACTTCTGTGTTTTAGATGGACTTTATGTAATAGACCAACATGAAGGGGTGCATAATTGTGAAATTAAATTAAAATTATATATGGTTTATATTTGTTTTACATCTGAAAAGAACCATCTGCTCTTGTAATCAGGCCCCTTTAGTCTGAAACCCCTAAATAAATTCAACCAACTGCCATCTACAGTCACCTTATTAACAAATTGAATCTATGTGCATGTAACTTATTCTCAATATACTCTGTAAAGGCCTCAGAGGTTTATTAGAGAACACTAGTGAACAAGCAGCATCATGAACACCAAAGAGCATAGAAGACAGGCCAGGAAGAAAGTTATGGAGAAGTTTAAAGAAGAGTTGAGCATCTCAGAGAGAACTATTTAGTTCAGAATCTGAAAATCATCTGAATATCTAATAAGGGCAGAACGAAGTCGGGTGTACAGTGAGCAACACGGGCTCCGTGTGCACTGTTCTCTGCTTTATAATTGAGTGTACTAATTTCCTATATTTCTGGTGAAAAATTCCTTCCTTTCCAAAACTTTCCAACACCATGGCGTCATCAGACGGGAAGACAGAACTAATTTGCCGTGGAGCTTTGGAAAAACAAAAAGAACAGAAGGTGGTGTTAAAGGCCAATAAACCACACTAGGGATGAAGAAGAGGAATACCCCTGTCATGACGAGGCAGAGAGTGGCCGTGACAAAATAAACGTTTTGGCCCACATGCTTGACGCTGTGGGTTGTGGATAACTGACACTGTGCCCTGAAGTACCATCTCAACAGTGGAACATGGTGGTGGTGGTGGCATCATGCTGTGGGGATGTTTTGTTTTTACATGGACAATGCAGGGTAGGTGGTGCGCGTTGGTGGGTAGATTTATGGAGCTGAATACATGGTGGTCTCAAAAGACAATGAGGTTCAACTTCCAGCTGGACAACAACCCTAAACATGTTGTCAATGCTACAATGATGATTTCAACCAAACAAATTAATGTGTTACAATGGCACAGTCAAAGTCCAGACCTGAATCCAATGTAATCTGTGCAGAGAATTAAAAGCTGACGTTGATAGATGCTCTTTAAACGTCTATGCTCTGTCTATCCATTCTGACTGAACACGTTTTAGCCTCTAGATGTGCAAAGCTGCTAGAGACATACTCCAAAAGACATGCAGCTGTAATTTCAGTAAAAAGTTGTTGTGAAAACTGGACTAATGGGGACTGAATGCAAATGCACAGATTCAGAATTTTATTTGTAACAAATTTTTCCTTCCACCTCACAGTTATGCATTAGTTTGTGTTGGTCTTTCACATAAAGTCCCAATAAAATAAACTGAACTTTAGGGTTTTAACCTGACAAACTTTGATGGAGTAAGAATACTTTTGCAAAGCAATGTAAACCAGGTTTTCCATCAATTTCACTAATATAGCCAGTCAAAATGTTTACGGAGACATTAAATACAATTTCTAATGTCAACCAGGACGGCAGTTCATCAAGGACGTGCTGGTAGACGGACAGAGCCACCTGCTGATAATCAGAGAAGAGACGGAGCTCCCAGGGGTTCAGGTGGGCTGCAGACTGACCTAAACTGGTTGAACTGAAAAACTAACATATTGAAAACATTTTCTGGTAGACGTACACGTATCTTCTGGTATTTCTATTTGTCTTCATTCTCGTCTCTTAGTTTACCAGCTGGGTGGATGCCATCATTTTGGTCTTCAGTTTGGAAAATGAAGCCAGCTTTCAGGAAGTTTACCAATTTTACCACCAGCTTTCACTGCATCGGCCTATCACTGAGATACCTTTTGTAGTTGTTGGTACTCAGGGTAAGGCTCTCCTACTCCACATCAGTTCAGATGCTGGAAAGATGGGACTTTGTTTTGTTCTTATGCAACCTTGTGCCTTTCCTAGATAAGATCAGCAGCACAAACCCCAGAGTAATTGATGACACCAAAGCCCGACAGTTGTGCTCAGATGTGCGGCGCTGCACCTACTATGAAACATGTGCGACTTATGGCCTCAATGTGAACAGAGTCTTTAATGATGGTGTGTACATAAACCTGGATGGTATTTTTTCCTCTTTTTTTAGAGTTAGATTTAAGCTTTTTTATTTGTTATTTAACAGCTGCTCAGAAGATCATGGCGGCCAAGAAGCAAGCCGCTTTACTTGCTTCCTGTAAATCTCTTCCCAATTCTCCCAGTCACTCTGGAGGCTCCACTCCAGTGTCTGGTGTCTTTCCAGGACAGGTAAAACTTACTGACTTCATATACTCCATTGCATGTATGTTTTAGGTCAGGATTTCTCAGGTATTGAAATAGTTGCTATATTAAAATCGTCTCCCTCCTCTTGCTCAGTTTTCATACTCCCTCCTCCCCTCTGCTCCGACTCTCTCCTTTCTGTAGGCCAGTAATGGAGGTCAGAGCAGTGATTACTCCTCATCGCTCCCCTCCACTCCTGTGATCAGCCATAAAGAGATTTCCAGAACGTTGAGAGGGGAGAAAGGGGACAGCGGCGTGCCTGGGTCAGTCCGCAGCGTCCGCAAGAGGACTCCGAGATTTGTGGTGAGTGCAGCACAAGCCAAGATTTTTTGTTTTTCTGCCCTTTTTTCCAAATAGGTACATAAATTAGAACAGCACTGAAAAGTTAATTAATTTCGATAATTCATGGTGAAAAGCTAAACTCAAATATTGTATAGATTAATTACTCACAGAGTAATATATTTTAAGAGTTTATTGCTGTTAATTCTGATGATTATGGCTTACAGCAAATGAAAACCCAATATTCTGTTTCACTGAAAATTAGAATATTACACTAGACCAATAAAAAAAGTTTTACCCCTTTGGGTGAATCAACTTCAGTGAGACGTTTCTTAAAGCCATCTACCAGTCTCTGGAATCGGTCTGAGGAACGTTTGACCCTCTCCTCACTTTCAGCTGTGAGATGTTTGATGGTTTCTTGCATGATCAGCCCGTCTCAAGTCAACCTGCAGCATATCAGTAAGATCAAGATCTGGGCTTTGACTCGGTCCCGTACTTTCCATTTCTTCCTGCTACAAGCGATGTTCTCGTCTTGTGCAACTGATGTGATTTTACCCTTTTAAAGTGGAGATAAATGTAGGGGTCTCCTCATTTGTTTTTCACCAGAAAAAGCTTTTTTCATATTTTACAGAAAGTTACAAAACTTGGTTTCTCAAGTTTTTTTGATAATTTATATTACTTGAATTTCTGTTGTTAAATTTGCTGTTAAATATCCATATTTTCAAATATGTTAGAAAAACTACAGGCTTTCAAGAAATATCCAAATATTAATCCATGACTGTATGTATGTGGGGAGTCTTCGTATTTATCTGAGCCTGTATGTATAATTTTGAACCCGTATGAATTGCAGAAAATCTACAAAACAATTTAATTTGTTGACCCAAATTCATGTTTAAGCATCATTAAAGCAGCTGCACGGTGGCGCAGTTGGTACTACTATTGCCTTGCAGGGTACTCTGGCTTCCTCCCACAGTCCAAAGACATGCCAGTTAGGTTAATTGGTCACTCTAAATTGCCCTTAGGTGTATGAATGAATGTGTGCGTGGTTGTTTGTGTGTTGCCCTGCGATGGACTGGCGACCTGTCCAGGGTGTACCCCGCCTCTCGCCCATAGACTGCTGGAGATAGGCACCAGCTCCCCAACGACCCACTATGGAAGAAGCGGTAGAAAATGACTGACTGACTGAGCATCATTAAAGCTGTATGTTGTAATATAAGTCCTTGATGAAAAAGAATAACCTAAAAAATCTTTAATGTGGTATTCACAGCTCTGACTGTGAGTAATCTTTTGATCAAAACTGTAGCTATAGAAATAGATAGAAAGTGCAGAAGGTTAGATCTGACCTTGTGTTTATCTGATGTTATTGCTCTGTTCATTGCCAGCCTTTCCAGTCTGCAGAAGCTTTCCAGTAACTGTGTTTCATCCTTTATTGAAAAATAATCCAAACTAATGACTCCATTCCTGCTACTGATGCAGCTTTTCTTTCCTTCTTTGCAGGGCCGGAGAGGCAGCGACTCAAACAGACGGAGCGCAGACTTTAAGGGCGACTTCGGCAGCGGACGATTCATCCCCATCAAACAGGTAGGACACGGATTTGTGTCTGATACAGAAACAGGTAAGACGTATCTGATGGCCCTCAGCGGCGGACACAGCATCAACAGTCGCTTCGGAGTCTGTGAAGCCAGTTTTGTCGTGTTGAGTCATGAAGTGCTGCAATCTCTCATATTGATGTGATGAATGGACGGTGGGTGTTGTTGGCGCCCAGCTAGGACACAAGATGTTGGAAATACATTCGTCTTCTTCAGTTGTTTTTTTTTTTATCACCATCAGGGTGTCTTGCTGAAGCGCAGTGGAAGCTCCCTTAACAAAGAGTGGAAAAAGAAATATGTCACTCTGTCCAATGATGGCATCCTCTCCTACCACTCCAGTGTCAATGTGAGTCTGCGTGTTCTAACCTAGCCCTGCAAAGCGTTTGGCTGATGTCTGAGACTGAAAGTCTGGTGTTTGCTTTGGCAGGAGTACATGCTGAACGCTCCGGGGAAAGAGATGGACCTGCTTCGAGTGACAGTCAAGGTGCCGGGAAAGCGACCCCCTCGCGCTGTGCCCGCATGCGGCCCCCCTGCTGGGCTTAATGGGCGGGTTAAAGATGTGCTGGGACCTGAAGGTAAAGACTCCGCTTTGTTAACGTCGAGAAGGAATGTAGGAAATTTGACCTTTAGACGTTTTTTTCTGCATGGAAATAAACCTTACATGTACAGGCATGAACACACACAAAAAGGCTGAAGGTAAAGATATATCTTAGCTTACATAGCTGTGATCCTGTGATGCATTATTTTTATTAACAGACGTGGGGAAAACAGAAAACAGACCTGGTTTGTGTTTTTATTACTGCAACTTTTATGCTTTTTTTTAAATGTTAAAGCAAAACTTGAAATGATTACAGTCAGCGTCTGCAGTGAAAATTTATTTCGTTCAAGCAGTTCTACAGATTAGGGTTTGTTAAATTGCAACCACACATCTGTAGATGACAGATCTCACTGTCTCATTTCTCAAAATCTAAGCCATGATTTGGTTGCAGTGGCAGGCTTTTGGACTAATATTCTTTACAACGGTGCTTCAGTGTATTTCCCACTCTCTTTTCACTAGATCATATTACTTGTTAATTTTAAAGACACTTTCACTAAAATTGTTTGAATTTTGCCTTTTCAGCCTTTCTGTTGTAGATTTATTACAGGCTGCTCTTAAGATTATTGCCTTGTTGGATGGCTCTGATTGCAAACAAGCTCAAAACATCAACCTCCCATCATTCTACGTGACTTAGCAGAAACTATTGTTACTATAAATAGTTAAAATCATATAGAAAGTAATAGCCTAATAAACCCTGCTCACTGACAAGATAGATAGATAGATAGATAGATAGATAGATAGATAGATAGATAGATAGATAGATAGATAGATAGATAGATAGATAGATAGATAGATAGATAGATAGATAGATAGATAGATAGATAGATAGATAGATAGATAGATAGATAGATAGATAGATAGATAGATAGATAGATAGATAGATAGATAGATAGATAGATAGATAGATAGATAGATAGATAGATAGATAGATAGATAGATAGATAGATAGATAGATAGATAGATAGATAGATAGATAGATAGATAGATAGATAGACAGATAGATAATTTAAAATATAATTGCTGTCATTTGTGTAGTTAGTACGAGTGGCCTCCTGCAAATGGAGGAGGTGGAAGGGATGGGAGGTGCTCTGTTCCTGAGAAGTAACGTTGGTGTTCAGCGCTGCCCATCTACGCTGTCTAACCATGCCCAAGGCGTTGGTGAGCACACCAGAACACATTCTTGGTTGGACGTTCAGCTTAAAACAACTTTGCACCAGTTAAATATAAAGCCTTTGACATACTCTTTCTGCACTCTTGTGGCCAGACTCTGCAGTCGAGGGAGTCTCCAGCTCTTCCTCTACCAAAGACATCGGCTCAGCCTCCCCGCTGACCGACAGGAAGAAGCATCGAAGGAAGAAGAGCATAAATCAGAAAGGAGACACAGCCGTGGGCCAAGCAGACGGTACAGTAAAGCAACTGCCTTTTTTTAATTGTTTTTCTTGTTTTGTTCTAATGCAAACATAATTCGTACTCTAATTCTTCTTACTCTTTCTTAATCCTTGCCAGGACATAATTACATATACACTATAAAATGTATTATTTTTTATCTCTTCACCAGTATGTTGTTATTTCTTGTGCAGCTAAACGGAAAATGTGGAAACTCAAAAGTTTTGGGAGCTCAAGAAACGTAAGCAAGACAGGTAATTATCAACTATTCCTCAACATGCTTTTAAAAACATTTAATTTGAATACTGTGTTTTAGGGAGACCAAATTACACTGCAGTGTTCAGTTACTGCTCCTCAGCAATCCAGTTTGGATATTTAAAACTGCAGGCCAAAATTCTGGACATAAATGACTTTGCCAAGAAGACTTGTTTATTCCTAATACATAACAGTGATGATTTCAGTAAATCAAAATTCACATTCTAGTTAGGAACATTGGCACGGTTCGGGTGAGATATCTGGATTTACTATAATACGTTGAGGTTAAAAATACCTTTAATAGGTTTTCCTCCAGGATTGCTCTGTATCTAGCTCCATTCATCCTTTTGTCAATTCCAAACAGCTTCCCTGCTGAGAAAAATTATCCCCCTACTATGATAATGTCACCACCATGTTTCACAGTGGGGATAATATGTTAAGGGTGATGTTTGTTCACTAGTGTCCTCTAAAAAACCTCTGAAGCCTTCACAGAACAGTTGGATTTATACTGAGACTAAATTGCGCACAGGTGGATTCTATTTAACAACTATGGTTACTTCTAATGCAACAAAGGGAGTTGTTGCATAAGATGTTATTTAGCGGTGTTACAGGTGGCTGAATACAGATACACGTCATAGTAAGAAATCAGAAGTACCACTGTGTGGAAATTTATGTTTGCTTCTGTGTGTATCAGATGAGGACAACTTTGACTTCCTGGTTGTGTCGAGCACTGGCCAGACGTGGCACTTTGAAGCCCAGAGCATGGAGGAGAGGGACTCCTGGGTCCAAGCCATTGAGAGCCAGATTCTGGCCAGCTTGCAGCTGTGTGAGAGCAGCAAAAACAAGGCAAGGAACCCACAACAGTACATGCAGAATATTTTCATCCCCACCTAGGCAGCTGACAAATCTAGAGGAAACTATTGCAGGCCCAATTGTACTGGACCGAAAGGTGGCAGTGAAGTCTGTATGATTTGATGGCTTAGTATAATAGGAAACCATCTCTAATGGATATAGAAATACTCATTGTCAGAATCAATCATCCAACCATAAGAACCAGCATCTGCTGACCTGAGGGGTCATTGGTCAAAAAGAAAATCAGGCAAATATTTTGGGCTAAAACTATTTAAGGCCAAAACTATTTAAGGCCATAAAAATCAGAAAAACAAACCAATTCTCAATTAATGCAAAGTGGTGTGCTGATTTTTTTGTTTCTTCTTACCGTCTTCTGTATGTTTGTTGCAGGATCGGAAGAACAGCCAAAGTGAAGCTGTGGCGCTGCACGCGATCCGCAATGCAAAAGGGAACAACTTCTGCGTTGACTGTGATGCTCCGAGTTAGTAATAACTCCTAATCGCTCCTTCTCTGTTTTTCCTTTTATAGCCACTATGCTATTCCACTGTACAAACGGTATATTTCTATTGTGATCATGCATCTTTACGTGAGATTTTCTTATCAGTTCATTTATTACTTTGATCTGACGATGAGGGCTTTTTTTTGGAAAGGAATAATATTTTTGCAACATTGCGTGGTTGCTCCATGAGTATGGAATCAAGGGTTCATTACTATGGGCCATTAGGTCTCTATACAAGCGGTGCAAGAGTCTGGTTCCCTTTTCTGACAGTAAGTCGGACCGCTTCAGGGTAAGGGTTGTACTTCGCCAGGGCTGCGCATTGTCACCGATTGCATTTATAATTTTTAGGGACAGAATTGTTCAGCGCAGCCAGGGGGCAGAAGGGGTCAGGTTTGGTGACCTCAGGATTTGTGTCTGCCATTTGCGATTAATGTGGTCCTGTTAGTGTCATCGCCGCCTCTCACTGGAACTGTCAGCAGCCGAATGTGAAGCTATTGGGAAGACGATCAGCACCTCCAAATCTGAGGCCATGGTCCTCAGTTGGAAAAGGGAGGTGGGGTGGGAGATGAGGAGCTGGCTTAAGTGGAGGAGTTTAAGTATGTCAGCGGTCTTGTTCACGATTGATGAAAGAAGGGAACATGAGATTGACATACAGAACAGTGTAGATTCTGCAGTATTGCATACTCTGTACCTGTCCATTGTGGTGAAGAGGGGCTGAACTGTAAGCCAAAGCTCTCTGTTCACTGGACGGTCTACATTCCTATCCTCACCTATGTACATGAACTTTGGTAGTGACAGAAAGAAGAACATCGCGGCTACCGGCAGTTGAAATGAGTTTTCTCCGCAGGGTAGTTGGGTTCTACCTTAGAGATACTCAAGCTACTGCCCCCACGATGGATGGATGGATGGAACATAGCATTTTGAGCTGCTTTCAGTGTCCATATCCTTTGTAAAGAAAGAGACAAGATTTAGATCTATATACCAAAAGTTAACCTAAAGTTTAAAATACCTTTATTCTTTTTTTTCTATGTGAAACCTACTTCAGTGGTGCCAACATTTAAGCAAAAGGCCCATTTGGGTTGGAAATCGACTGCAAGATTGGCAACAGGCCCCATATTAAATGCATGTATACATTTTATGAAGGACCTCTTTGGTTTAAAGGTTGGACCTATATGGGTCTTGGTTCTGTTACACAGTTTGAACTTATGGCCCAAACAAGACTGACTTAAGACTTATAGTAGGTGCCCATCTGCTTTTGCTGATATGGGCTTTATTTGTTCAACCCAAGTGGGTCCCATTGTGACCCCAGGCACACACAGTGTTGATCCAGTCTAAGCAAAGCACATATGGGTCTCGTATATGCATGTGTGCTGGATGACAAACTGTCATTGTAGAAAAATGGTTTGCGTGCATTCAAATGTAACTGTTATCAGGCTAATATAAAAAATAACTGAGCTTGTGAATGCACCACTAGTATTTAACACAACAAAATTTCCTCCATTTCTTTTATGCCTTAAAAGACTTTTTTTCCACATCGCCCCGTACTCTTGCATCAAGGCTAGTAGATGAACCCTGCTGATGACATCTGACTTCAGTTCTTGAATCATCGAAAAGACTTTAATTCAAAAGATAGAATAATATTGTTGTTAATTAACAAACCAAAACTATGTTTGTTATGAAAGATGCACTGAACCTATTGACATCTCATTTCAGTAGGAGGACACAGTGAAACAATGCAATTAAAGGAAATGTCATGTAAACTTCTCCAACTTCTCCATCTTTATAACCTTTTAGTGTATAAAAAGTCCAAATGCGACACATTTTACTTGAAAACTACCGATTTAAATCTGTATTTCAGTTTTAACTGATGTCTCATTCTGATTTGCTGTTTGCGTTTTATCTCTCCTGAAGATCCGACGTGGGCCAGCCTGAACCTGGGCGCTCTCATATGCATCGAATGTTCTGGGATTCACAGGAACCTGGGGACCCACTTGTCGCGGGTCCGCTCGCTGGCCCTTGATGACCTGCCGAGAGAGCTCACTCTGGTTCTCAGCACCATCGGCAACCACATGGTCAACAGTATATGGGAGGCACGTACAATGGGCCACCGGAAGCCAGCACCTGATGCTACACGGTAAATGATGGACTGTTTGAAAATTCCATATTGTGCTTGTGCAACATTTTCTTACACATTTGTTAAATATTACAGTCTGCCATCTACTTTTTTCCTTGTGTTGCCCGTGCCTTCTTAGAGAGGAGCGGGAGTCGTGGATCAGAGCCAAGTATGAGCAGAAACTGTTTGTGGCACCGTTGCCTCCTCCCACACCCAGCGAGGGCCCAGACATCAGCATGTCGGGCCGTCTTCTGTTGGCAGTGATGGAGCGCAATCTGGCCAAGTTGCTGCTCCTTTTGGCCCACTGCACTAAGGAGGACATCAACGTCCCTCCCTTCCTGTCGCTTCCCTCCAGGTCGCTCCTCGCACTCCGCCTGCCTGGCTCTGCCCTGCACGCTGCCTGTCAGCAGGCTGATGTGGTGATGACGCAGCTTCTAGTATGGGTGTGTTACACCTCCTCTAGTCATCCTGCTGTTGTTTTCACAGAACTTACTTCACCCGCAGTGTCTTGCAAAAGTATTCATACCCCTTTGAACCCTTTAACATTTTGCCACATGAAAACCACAAACTGGAATCGTATTTGACATTTTTTATAATAGACTAACACATATTTGTGAAATGAAAGGAAACCAACATGGTTTTTAAAAAGATCTGTTCAGATAAAGCTCTGAAAGTGTGATATGCATTTGTTTTCACCCCCACAGCTTCAGCTAAAGATAATTTGGGGTATGTCTCTGCCAGCTTTGCATATCTCAAGTATGACATTTATGCTGATTATTTCTTAAAATATGCCCCAAGCTCAAACAGATTTTGTAAAACATCTGTGAGCATCAATTTCAAACCTTGCAACAGATTTTCAATTGGGTATAGGTCTCGAATTTAACTAGGCCGTTCTAACATATGAACATTTTAGCTTTGAATTTAAATTGAAGGTCGCTGTCCTGCTGAGCCTCAATTCTTTTGCAGCCTGTATCAGGATTACTTTTGTGTCTTCAGCTCAATTAATCTTTATCAACTCTAACCAGCTTCCCCGTCCACAGCATGATGCTGGCACCACCATGTTTCACCATCACAATAGTGTGTTTAGGGGTTTAGTTTTTCACTGCACATAGTGTCTTGCATGTAGTCCAAAAGGTTTAACTATACTCTCATCTGACCAGAGCACTTTCTTCCACATGTTGCTGTGTCCCTTAGACTAGGGAAAGGAATTTTTCATACTTACAGTTTTGTGAAGTGAACAAACAATGGTTGTCCTATTTATAAGGTGTCCCACCTGAGCCGTGGATCTTTACAGCTCCTCCAGAGCAACCATGGGCCTCTTTACTACATCTCTGAATAATGTTCTCTTCATCATTTGAACTCTATTTATTAATAGGTAAATTCTAGTGTCATGGAGGGGTTTGTGGGTGGACCAAAGCACAGACAAGAGCTTGGCAGCAGCATTTTGAAACAGTCTTCAGCTTTATTCAAAATGTTATGAACGTAGCAAAAATGTAGCAAAAATCACAGCAGGTACAAGCATGAGACAATCCAAAACTTACTTGAGTTTACCCTGCAGGAACGTGGCAAAAACTGAACCTAATCAGCAGTTGTGAACAGAGGAACCAGCGACACACTATGAAACAAAACCAACTAATATACCGATGGAGACAAAGGCAGGTAATCAAAGGAACTAAGAACAGGTGTGACAAGGAGGCAGGGAGGCTGAAGGAACAGGTGGAACTAATGCATAGACTAACGCATGGCAAAGGGACTAATAAACAATAAAGAGAAACACAGACCAAGCAAACCTATAGACAAAGATAAATAATCAAATGAAGCATAAGAAACTAGAATAACCATGAACTAAAGGAAACAGAAGAATAACAACAACCTAAGACCTGGCAACCTAAGTATAAACAAAGGACCCATAAAGAGACCCAGATAACAAAAGTTAACAAACCTAAAACCACACTGATGGAAATAACTGGAAACAAGGAGAGAACATGAGGACTAGAATAAATACAAACAAAATGTAAACGATAACTAAAGCTGACCTAACAGGAGGGTGGACTAGAACTATAGAAACTAAACATAAAGAATCATGCTAAAAGGGACTACAATTATAAAGGAGACTAACACAGAGAAAGTAGATAAACTGATCAACTAGAAAAGTGCAAAAGGAGAAAAAATACCTAACCATAAATAAACACGGGAAACTGAGCTAGGAAATCCAAGGAAACCAGAGCACTACAATAATGAATAATAATAATAATAATAATAACAACAACAACACAGAGAAAACAATACTAAGTCATAACTAAGAAAGCAACAATAACCAAAGGAGCAATGAACGAGGAGAGTGACAACAAACACTAGGACGAAATAAACAATCAGGAGTAAGAGGAAGTAACCAAAACGTCTACAACTACCAAAATACTAAATATAAACATAAAATGTGACTAAACACAAACAAAGTCCAAACCCTGACATCTAGAGCAAATTGGTTGCACTGAATTTTTATTTAGGGGTACCAGGAGTCAGGGGAAAAATGGAGTTTCAAATTGCACTATTGAGACGTTTATGTGTGAATAATTTTCATGTGTTATTTTCCTCTTACTTTGCAATAATTTGTGTTGATCTATGTAATAAAATCCCACTAAAATATGTTTTACTTCGTGATGTATACTGTGACAGAATATGACGTGGTTAAAAGAAGTATCAATATTTCTGCTAGGCATTGTTAGTCAAACATTCGTCCAAACATTATCAAACTGCCCACATTAACGAGGCTTGTTATCCTCACCGTTTCTGTCTCCAGTACGGCTGTGACGTCCGTCATCGGGACGCTCAGGGTCAGACAGCGCTGGCTCTGGCTCAAAGCGCCGGAAGCCAGGAGTGCATCGACATCCTGCTGCAGCACGGATGCCCAAATGAGCCGGCCCCCACTCTAGGCACGATGGTCGGTTTCGCATCGACCGTAACGTCCAGCTTCCCCGCTGGCATGACGCCGAGCCTGACGGTTGCCACAACGATCAAAATCACACAGAAGAGCGGCGGCACCAGCTTGGGTTACAGCACATCCAGAAGAGCTGTGTCATAACTGCAGTGTGGCGTGTTTTAAAGTGTGTGTGTGAGTTGGTTGCTGCTTTGCCCTCTTAGTGTCCTGTCCATCCACATGGCCCAGCAGGCCTAATGGACATACTGACAGATACCGTCCACCTGGAGTCAGATGACATGTCTGGAGGTGTGTGTGTACCAGGAACGGAAACTGGAGAATACACTGTTCTGGACCGATTTTATTCCTTTCTTTCTGTTTTTGGCTACATGTCTGTGCATTCAGATTTAATTAGAATGTACCAAACTGTTTACCAGAGTCATATCTCATCATGCAGTCAATAGTAGACTTTCTTCTCCACTCAATTATGAATGGAAAACCGCCTGCAGGCCTCAAACAGCTTATCTGAGCAGCTGAAGCCCAGAAGTAGAAGAACTGCAATAAGTTTACTAACCTGAGAGTGGGATGTATTGAACTCGAAGCATACAAGATTATGGCTATTATTAATTTTGACAGTGAATGTGAGTTTTAGATTCATCGGAGCTTGTCATTAAGTGCATAAATTAAGTTCTGTGTAAGTTGATGTGAAATATGTTAGTGGCTGGGAAGGGATAAAACAGCTGTATAGAAATGTCTTGATAAAATGTTAAAATACTACAAATTTTAAAGTGTTTAATTTTCGGTTTATTACTGTATGATTTGTACAGTTGTTTCTGTGTATAAAACATAAAGGGTTACTCATTGCTGTTCAGAGATTACCTGTACAGAGTTTTAGTTCAGTTTTAGTTTCTTGCTGAACTCAGATTTTTATGTTTTGTCTGTTACCGGTGTGTCTGATGTAAAACATTGTATAGACAGCAGCAACTCATGGTAAAGTGAGTATAGTACAAGATACATGTGCAGTGCTGGGAAACAAGTTTTCACCCCCTTATAGATTTCTTCTATTTTGGTTTTTTGATCTGATTATTATTATTATTTTTGATTTTATTATCAGACAAATAAAACCTGAGTTTAATCAAAATACACTTTAAAATATTTAAAAAGGAGAAAGCAAACCAAATCACCCTGAGCCTGTCACTGCCCCCTAAACCCAATAACTCGTGACATCCTCAGCGGGATCAACTGTAAGTGTTTGGGAAGTGAGTCTTTTACATCATTCTAGAGATAATTAGTCCCACTCCTATGTGCAGATTCATTTTAATTCAGTCACACTGGAGTTTTTTTCTACATGGAAAAAAACTCCACTATTTAAGGTCATGACACAGCATCTTATTTGGATTTAGGTCTGGACTTTGACTAGGCCATTCCAAAACATTCATTTTAGGGAATGTTTGAGTCATTCAGAGGTGGACTTGCAGGTGTTCCTGCCCTTGTTGTTCTGTTGTATAACCCAAGTCTGTTGGGGTACAAGTGACAAACTTGGTCGAAGGGGACGTTCTCCTTCAGGATTTACTGGTAGAGCAGAGCAGAATTCATGTTTCCATCACTCACAGCAAATCATCCAGGGCCCGAAGCAGGAAGGCAGACCAGACAATCACGCTACCACCATTATGTTTGACTGTAGGTATAATTTATCCTGAAATCTTGTTAGTTTTACACCAGCTATAACCTTCCCACACTTTCCAAACAGATGCACTTTTGTTTCTTCTATCCACCGAATATTTCACCAAGAGTCTTGTGGAACTTCAAGGTGTATTTTGACAAATGTTAGATGGACCTTTATGTTGTTTTTGGTCAGCAGTGATTTTCGCCTTGGAAGTTTCCCATAGATTAATTTTTTTTGGCCAGACTCTTTTTAAATAGTTAAATGATGAACAATGACCCTAAACGAGGCAAGTCGGTCCTACTGTGCTTTAGATTTCTTTCTTGATCCTTTTGTCAGCTCCTGGATGAATCATTGATGCACTCTTGGAATAATTTTGGTATCTACTTGGATAGTTCATAACTATTCCATGTTTTCTTACTGTAGAAAACTGTAGTACCAAAGTTGATCTGAAAATGTTAGGTATGCAGGAAAAGCAAAAATATGAGAAATATGTAAAGATGAAAATACTTTTTCCCATCACATTATATAAATAAGTTGACTTAATGACTTAATTTTTGGCTTAATGTAGATAAACACTAACGCTGATGTGTTTTTTTAGAGGATACAATTTTAAACTATTATTCCTGATGTGACTATTAGAAATTAAAGATATACTTTAAATAATAAGAGGTTACAAATGTATAAAACATGACCTTTAAATGAAGTTTCTAAGTGGCTGAACACAGACACACAACAGAGGAATGTTTTCCAAATTTATTTTAAAACAAAAAGTATATTATTATATAATTATCAACTCTACTGTACCTGATGCAGTATTGGAAGTACTTTTATTGTGACCAAAAGCTGACTTTTTCTGTAATGTACACTGTTCTCTTTTCATGGTTGGTTGTTTTTTTTTACCCATTTAGTAAATCAAAAGGCATTCATTATCAATACACTGAGGTCACCTATGCTGTGCTGTTTTTGTAATTTTCATGTGTTCAGATTTTAATTAAATTTTTTCGCCACTAATAAACTGAACTCACAATTAAGAGGTTGAAAGAATATTTGTATTACGCGGACTCAGTTCTGTGGAAGTTTCATTCCTTCATCAGTTTATATTCAACCAGCATTTCAACACAGATCTCTGCTGGCCCCCGATGTATTTGTACCCCCTTGAACAAACCTCAATGTATTTTATAAGGATTTTATGTGACACAAGACAAACCAGTGTGAAGTGAAAGAAAAAGGGGGCTCTGTTGGCTTTGTTTCATGGGTTCTGGGATGGTTGGGGATGTCGATCGTGTACCCTCTTTTATGTGGCATAATCTTGTTGCGCTGGGCTGGCTGGTCTGCTCTTTTCTTTTGGAGTGGGGCCACACTCTTGGTTGTCGCTGTGCACTCCTCATCTTTCGTAAAGATGTGAATAAAATATTTAAAATAAACAATTCTTATGAAGACTTGGTGACCCCGAGACACCACTCTTTGGAGCAGTTTTGTAGCAATGAACCTTTGGAGATATGTTCCCATCCTCCTTACTGTGGGTGCCAAGATAAACTTAAGTCATCATCCAGTTTTGTTTGTCACAGTTCCAATTATTTTAAACTTTTTAGTTTTTGCTCTGACAATAGATATGGACTGAATTCTTTCTTTTTTGTTTTGGCCCTGTGTTTTACATCTTTATTTTGTTGAAAGACCCAATCGGGACCTATTTTCTGTTTGCTGGTAGACTCCAATAAATTTGTATTAGAAATGCACTGGTATTCAAGTGACTTCATGATGCCGGGATCGGTGAAAGGTTCCTAGGGCCTTTGGAAAAGAAACAAGCTTACAGCATCACATATCCTCCACTGTATTTAAGAGAATAAGGTCCTTTCCATAAATTAATCCTTTGTTTCTTGCCAAACCCAGGTGAAGTCTTGTCAGTTAGTCAGTCTCATCTGAATAGAGCACACAGCTCTAACTGAAGTCCCTTTAACAGAAAGGAGAGGCATTTTTCTAAGCCGCATCCCAAAGGTGATTTAATGTTTATTATAGAGACATGATGACACTCATTGGTGCCGATATTTTCTTGTCACATACCGAGTGACCAGTAAATAATTAAGTAAATTATAATTAAATAATTGCATTTGTTTTGCTGGGATTGTTAGAAGTGTCAATAATTTATATAGTTTGTTAGAAACAATTAATTCCTAAAGTGGTATTTGTGTGCCTACTATTTAAATGTGCTTACATTTTCCAAAATCATTCAGTGTGAGATTATGCTGCTTCTACAAACAATTAATTTAATGTAATGGTTTTTACACACATCTTCACTCAAGGTGGCAATAATTGCATGTGCTGTATCTAATGCCCAAAAACAGTTTAGACAAAAAAATAAATGTAAAGTTTCTTGTTAATGGCATATTTTGCCCTAATTTATGCAATACAACAAAAATAAATCAATTCATTTATTACTTTTTTTATACCAATCCTGTTCAGGCTAATGCCTACCTCCAGTGTTAAAGCGTGAGAGATTCTGAACCCCCTGGACATGCTGGTTGTCGATCATAGGACCACCATATAGACATATATATGGGTAAGAAAGATAAAACAAACACAAAGGTAGTGACAATAGATTAAAAAACTATGAAATAATGTTTGATGAGGTTATGTTTTTTATCACCCACAGGTTTAATTCAGCTTCTGAAAAATGCCTCGGTACTTATCCAGTAATATTTTGGTGAGTCACAAGGCTAGACCACTGAGATTTTGCACATTTAAATCATGTGTCCATTATCTCTCGTTCCTACGCCTGTCATAGCCAACCGCCTCTGGCTCTTACACCAATATAAAAGCCTTAAATGTACATTAATGTTTGTCGTGACGCAAGGTTTCTATGCATTAACCACACAGTAATATCCCTCTGTGTGCAACTAGCATTCAATGCTCTTCCTCATACAGTAAACTCAAGTACTGCATATTTAAGTAAACACAGCCAGCCTTCTCTTGACCTTCAAGTGAAAATGCCTTTCTTTATACTTCATGGTTTTTCTTACCTGATAGATAAATGAGACAGATGAAAGAGGTACTCGTACTCGTCGTCTTCCGCTTTATCCGGGACCGGGTTGCGGGGGCAGCAGACTCAGCAGAGACACCCAGACGTCCCTCTCTCCAGACACCTCCTCCAGCTCCTCTGGGGGGAGCCCAAGGCGTTCCCAGGCCAGCCAAGAGACATAGTCCCTCCAGCGTGTCCTGGGCCTCCTCCCAGTGGAACGTGCCTGGAACACCTCCCGAGGAAGGCGTCCAGGAGGCATCTGGTATAGATGCCCGAGCCACCTCAACTTGCTCCTCTCAATGTGGAGGAGCAGCGGCTCTACTCCGAGCCCCTCCCGGATGGCCGTTGAAGGAGGAGATGAAGGAGGTATGGGCAAGAAATAACAAGTAAGTGGCTGGTTCTCAACTTCTTTTTGGTTATTTTGCACATAATACAACCTGTTTGACTCAAAGCACTCCTACATTCAAAAGGCACAAAAAATGTGCAAAGAAAATGAATTATCAACACTGAGGTCAGCATGGATGGGTCTCTAACCAATTATAAATTGTGTCCTTGAAGAATTTTGGATCATTGAATGGTACTTAGCCGCTGAGGTTACAGAGGGCTTTTAATTCTTTAGTGGTTTGAGTCCAGTGAGGGAGAAAAAGTCTGAGTAAAAATTCAGAGCTTGTTGCTGTAATGTGGAAGGAGGTTTCAGCTTTGGGAGAAGTACAGTACATGTATTCAAGTCAGATGTTATATATTTCAAGTCACTTGTTTTTTTACTGCATATTGTTTCCTTTTTTTGAATCGTCTTATTATTCGTGTGAAGCAGGAGCATCAGGAATGTGTGCCAGGAGCACTGGGACAGGAGAGGTTCTAAATAAAGACAAAAAATTATTAGTCCATCAAAGAGATTAAATTTCAAAGGGGCACCTGTACGGCGAGTGAATAAGAATCACTCTTTTTAATCCAGTGACTTGTAAGAGATGCACACTCCTGATGAAACTTAACTTCATGTGGTCAAATTTTAAATGTAATAAACAAATAGTGTATTGCTGGAATTTAAAAAAAACTAATTAATACAAACAACAAATATTATGTTGTTTATCTTTCTGCAGGGTTCGTGCATTAAAGGCCACTGAAGGCAGACAATTTCTACAATTGAAAACAAACAGTAATGTGCAAAATTATTCTTCACATACGTTACAAACTTGAATCTACTTTATTGGGACTTTTATGTAATGATCCGACACAAAGTGTAATAATCCATGGATCTCACTTTTTTTTTTTTTTTTACAAATCTCTCTGTTACCCCTAAATAAAATCAAGTGAAAGCAATGGTTTTCCTATATTTTGTTTTGTAACAACTAGACATTTGTTCTCCTGAACACACCATCCCCACTGTGAAACATGGTAGTGGCACAATCATGCTGTGGGAGATGCTTTTCTTCATCAGAATTAACGAAGCCAGTCAGAGTTGACAGGAAGATAAATGGAGCGACATAAAGGGAAAACTTGGAGGACAACCTGTGAAAGACTGGGGCGTAGTGTTGCTCTGTGACTGAACTTATTGATGTGAACTTGTTTGTTTTTTAGGATCTTCTGAAACTGGATAACTCCAGTGCATTACTGGGTAGTATGGACAATAAACTGCAGAGGAAGTTGTTAATTCTGTGTTTACATTGTCTTCCTTTAGGTATGTTTAGAAGGATATTGGCTGTTTTGTTTATTTTTTGTTTATAAAGCAATGTAAATTACACTAAATACTTTCAATTGTAATGGCAGTGAAAGGACCCTGAGCAGCTGAACACAAATGCACACCACACCTTTCAGATTTTTGTTTCCACAAAACCTATAAACATAATGCATAATGTTGTTTCCTCTCCTCTTTATGTCCTATTATCACATAAAATTCCAATAAAAGACATTTGAGTTTCTGGTTTTAACTTAGTGTTGTGAACATCTTTGCATGGCAACGCACTGCTGCTGAACAAGCTGAACACTGCAGGCCAGGCTTTCATTATTTTACTGAAAATTGTATGAAAACATGAAACACATCAATAAACGTATTCAATTAGAGAGGTGAAATAAATTAAGGACAGAAATAACAGCCTTTTTTCTCTCGCTTCATTTGCAATTTTAATGAGCTTCTAACAGGAAAAGTTGAAACATTTTAATTAGTTGTGTCTATGAGGTCAGTCTGAACATTTTATCACATTTATTTGGAGTCTTTCTACACAACCAATTCAATATTCATACAAAGTGGGGCTGAAACTAGAGAAACAAATGAATTTGTCACATCACTGAATTCCCCCTACTGGGATCAAATGGAACCAGTGCAGCAAATAAGAAGAGAACCTGAAGCTCGGGCTGTCCAATAAAATATGTTAAAAAAGTAAGCAGCAAGTAAGCAGTAGAGAAAACCATCTCTACTGGTCTTTGCAGAAATATCTCTGTTTCAATGAAAACAATGTATTTGTGCAGAAAAAACTGACGACTGTTATAGCTTGATTGGCCTAAACGAATGGGTCTGTAAGCACTACGCACAGAATTGTACATTAATTAAGATCTATTCAAAGTCCACAGACAGCTCAAACAGTGAAAAGATACTTGCTGATATTAACAATAAAATACTAAAGTTAGTTAGAGTTAAAACATGTAAATTCCTTCATTCAACATGACTTCCAATGTTATACTCAAAACAGCTGTTAACCCCACAGCAATGATCGCATGCAAAGAAAAAAATAAAAGGAAAACAAAATAGATTTATTTTTATTAGAAGTATATAATTGTCAACCAAACTGTGATAAATTAATTAATGCATTTTTATCAATTCTGTATTTGACAAAATAAGATCCATGGGTACAGGTTTGATTTTCCTGAATTCCCACATTTGTACTGCCAAGGAGATGCACTTTGGCCAAAAACTCTTATATCTTCGCCTGAGATTCAAGAATCTGTTTAAAGTACAGTGGCAGGGGAGAATGGGTGATTAAAAAGCAGGACATAGCTGGGATAAATGGGATAAAACCCTTTTATATTGTCACTTGCCATGAATTTCTTCCTGTATTTTCAAATTTATAAAAAACCAAAACCCCAACTACCAGCTAAGTATGCAAGAATCACTAATAAATCTTTTTAACTGTTATAATGATAAAGGAAATAACATTAACAACCAATATATTGTTTTTATCTATTTGTAAATAACAAACCAAGCATTGATAACAAATGTTTTCTTACTGTTGTCACTGTTTTTTCAGTTTGATTGATGAGAGGGTTTCAGGACCGATGTAAGGTAGTTAGTCTGTAGCTGACTGCAATGCAACTTCCAGGTGAAACAGTTTGTACTGGAAACATTTGCTTTTATATTCAATGTATTTGTGGCTCTTTTATTAAGGAAGCTATTTAGAGCAGTAAAAGTTGGCTTCTGCAAGGAGACCAAGAAGTGTGTAATTTTACATTGTATCATACTGCATTGCACTGTATAATTTCAGGTTGTACCATATTATCTACAGAACTTTGCAGAAGTATTCATACACCTTTAGCTTTTCAAAATTAAAAAATTCCATGTTACAACCACAGAATTTAATGTGTTTTATTGGGATTTTATATGATGGACCAACACAAAGTAGTGAAATTGTAAAAATTGAAGAAAACTTTTTAATAAATCTAAATCTTAAGTCCTGCTTAATCAGATACTTCTAAATAAAATCCACTGGTTTCAAAATGCACATTTAAGTTTTATAATTTAGTCTCATTCAGCTGTTCTGTGAAGGCCTCAGAGGTTTGTGTAAGTGACCAAACAGCATCATGAACACCAAGGAACACAGCAGACAGGTCAGGGAGGACGTTGTGGAGAAGTTTAAAGCAGAGTTAGGTTCTAAAATAATATCCTAGGTTTTGAACACCTCTTGGAGCTCTGTTCACTTTGTCTCCACAAAGCTTGAATCTTTAAAAGCTGGACATTAAAAACAATTTTTAAAAGACAGAAAATAATTTCTGTAAGCTGTCGTAAAATGATGTCTCAGATCTCTTCTACTGTTTGGTGATTGTTGCTCAACTTTTACATAGATGGCTTCTTTGATGCCTCTTTCATACCACTTGTCTTCTCCATCCAAAGCCTAGATATCTTGATCTTCAGAGCTGTGTTGTTTCTGTTTACGTTGGGTGTAAATAAGGAGCCCCGGCCCACAGAGTTTCCTCTCCTGTAGACATCCAAGAAGCTCACTACTACCTGGATGTCCAAATAAACCATAGATACTGGTCAATCCATCATACAAAAATAGACTGTAAACCTACCAAGACATGACCATGCATGTTGACACCATCATGTGGGGGTTGCTTTTCTTCAGCAGGGATGAGGAAGCTGGCCAGAGTTCATGTGAAGATGGATGGAGTAAAATATAGGGCAATAACAGAAGAAAGTCTGTTAAAGGGCCCAGATGTACCTTCCAGCAGCACAAAACTGCCAAACATAAGGGCAGAGCTGCAGTGGCTTAGATTGGATAATTGTAATGTGAGAACATTTTAAAAGGTTTAAGGAGTATGAATAATTTTGCAGACTATTTAGCTGTAAATGTTTTGTGTTTCTTGTGAGTATTGTGCAGTTAAACAGCATTAAAAGACGATGCATCTTTGAACTAGGCAAAGATCTTAGCAATGAACTCCTTGAAACGTTTCGCATACTGCTCAGGATGAACTGTTGTGATTTCAGCTCCTGCCTACAAAACACACAGAGAAGCACAGTTGATTGAAAAACAGGGGAGCAGAAGATGAAAGCCACCATTTACACTGGAGATGTGTTGCGTCCCCATACTAAGCAGTCCTTTTAAAGAGTAATGCTCTCTCACCCCGTGTTTGACAGCCCTGGCAGCGTGAGCAGCTTTCTTCTTAGTATCGTACTGCGTCAGCACATCAATCAGACCCATGAAGTACACCTCCCTCCTGGGAGCACCTACAGGGGAATGATTCACAGCATTTTTTGAGTGAAACTGATGCCAGAGTACAGCATGAGCTAGCCATTTGCAGCTCTGCGTGAGCTGACGCCCAGGTGCTACTCACCCACAGCGCTCTGAACAGCGTACATGTCCACATAGGGGTCGAACTCCCCAGAACCCATGGGTTTGAAGGAGCTCATGTAGCCGGCGATACCTTCAGGTGAGGTAGAGCATGGAGGAACACCCGGGTCATTTTCATCCTCTTCTTCCTCATCACAGGATAATTCCACATCTTCCTCCTCCCCTTTCTCGGCCCGCTCGGCATCGTGAATCCCCAACAGCAGACTGTAGTCCATGATCCTCATACACATGAGGAACTGCAGCAATGCACACTTGAACAATAGAAACCTTTAAAAGGGTGCAAATTCAGACAGAGAACGCGTCACTTCCTCACCTCAATGTCTCTGCTGAGCTTGTTCATCACCTTCTCCTTCTCCTCATCGCTCACATAGATCTTCTCCATGCTATTCAAGAAGTCTGCATCCTTGTAGGTGGGTAGCTCTTTGACCTGAAAAAACAACGGAAAACAGTTTTCCCTCAAACTCTGCAAAAATGACACGGAGCTTTGTTCATTTTATTTGACAGTGTTCATATTTAGGTCCAGTTTGTGTGGCTCCAGCATTTCCAAACTTAAGATCACATTTGCCCAAGTGAAGGATAACATTTATACACAGAAGTGTAATAGTACAATAGAAAAAGACAGAATTTGCATCTTTTCCACAGGTTATGCATTATCTTATAGGCCACTCTCATTTGGAAGCTTACATCAGTTCTGACTAAATATTTTCAGAAAAACATCCCGCAAACAACACATCTGCATTGTAGCAAAAACAAAGGGAAGTGTAGCTGAAAACCTGTCTGACAACTAAAGTGTCCACATGTGTAGGTACCCCTGTTGAAGATGTGTAAAATGTCCTAAAAGAAATCAATCTTGCAAACAGATGATAAAACAAATCCAACCTTTAAAAAAATTTGGCATCTCTTACAATTCCTTAGGATAGATGTAATATTTATTTTATAATTTATCATTCATAAATTGACCAGAGTTTCTTGGAACATTTATTTGTAATCCATGATGTCCTGTTTCCCTAGGGTATTAGGTAGACAAAAGGACACAGAGGCCCATTTCTCTTAGCCACTCTTCAAAATGGGAAAAACAAGAGTACACAACATACAAGTATGGCAGATGTGTGTTTATCTTTATGTCAGGAAACGGCTACAAGAAAAGGGCTGCTTGCCAACATGCAGAGTCAGTGCAATAACTAAAAAGTGGGAAAGAGCTGGAACTGTGACAAATAAGGCTGGGCGAGAACCCAAATCGGGCTCAACAAGTCTCCATAACAACCATTAGGTGCACTTTACATGCTGGAGTTTGCTAACCTCATGGGTCTTAACTGGAACCGATAAGACCAAGATTTAACTTTTGTTGTAACAAACACTCCAGGTTAATTAGTGTGAAACAAAGAATATGTAAAAGGAAAGCATGTGCCCACTATTAAGCATGGGGGAGGATCTGTGATGCTGTGGGGCTCTTCCCACTGATGATAGATGGCATCAGGAACCATTTAAAATACTAGGAGATTTTAAGTATGAATTTGGCGATCAACACGGAAATGGTTTACCAGGTGATAAATCAACCCTCTTGAATTGCCATCTCAGTCTCCAGAGCTAAATCCTATAGAACACCAGTTGGGGGAGCTGAAGAGAAGAGAGCATAAGGTTGTTTTTACATATGAAGTGGCATGTACTGCACTCGCTGCTGTAGTCTGACTACCAGTTTGGGGAATTTGTTCACACCTTAAAATTGTAGCCACTAGGCTCAGTCGTGCTGGTTGCTTTTTTCCAGGCTGAAGTCTGAACACAACATGTGGATACCTCCTAAAGAAAAGCCAGGGCATGTCACTAATCATATAGGGGAGAAGCAAGGGAGCAGCGTTACTGTTGATGAGCGGAGAGAGTTTAGGCTCATTTAGCTGTCGTGCAGAAACAACAACCCCTTCGTGTTCACTTGACACTGAGTGGAGAGCGGTGTGGCAACCTGTTATACCATTGTGAAAATAAAATCAATAAGTGAACAACTTCAGGTTTTTATTAGAGTTGAGGTGATCAGCTCCCAGTAATCAGTCCACAAACACACAGACATGGATTTTATGTGCATGATACTTTCTGATATGATGTGCTCAGATAGCATCTTAGACCTCCATGCTGCAGGTCACTCTGCTTGGGGCAAAGGGCTTTTTAAGCAATGTTTCCTATGCAAAGGTAGTCGAGAGGACCAAGAACAATTTAAGAAAGATTGTCTCTGTGTGCTCCAACCTTCTGAAATGTTACAGAAGACCAAGCGCTGTCTTACAGCAAAATGGGGTCAAAGGAACAGTGAGGTGTCAATAAGGATTTCACCAATAATTTTGTTGAAACCAATTATTTCATAATGTTTTTTATCACTATGTGAATCTACTCAAATTAAAAGCTGGATTCTCATAAAGTTATTACTTCTATTAAATTTAGTTAGTTTTCAGGGTTCTTACACATGATTACTAAGTGTATTTCCACTCTATATATGGAGTTATATAATGTCTAACTATAAAATGATCTCACCTTCTCTTTAAAACTTGCTTCACGAGTCAGCACGGAGCCCTGAAGAAGGAAAAAGGAAATCAGCATTTAGTCACATTTGACTGAATTGCATCATAAATTGGGTGAAATTGAACTTTTTCTAATTAAATTTGAATCACTCCGTATAATTGTATTGGGTTGTACTGATGTCAGTGGATATGTGCTGATTTGTTTGTCTTTTAAAGTCCCTTGAGATGACATCTATGGTGAATCGGTGCTATACAAATACAACTGCCTCAAACTGAATAGATCAGAAACAAACACTTTCAAACATAGTTATGGCAAACCTGTTTTATATGAATTAAAAACAACCTGCACATCACGGTTATATGTGATACGTAAATAGGTTTCAATGCAACAGTCTATTTGCTGTAAGGGTTATGTGTTGCTATTTGTGAACTGGTGTACTAAAGGGGTCATATCAGGGGTCGCTAAAGTGCGGTCTGTGGGTCAAAGCCCTCTGAAGGATTTTGTGCGGCCCATGACCGCAATTCAAGAATGGTACAAATTTGCAGATAAACACTGTTTAAAACATTTTAAGGTGAAAGTTTCCACTAATTTGAAAAAAAGGTCATGGACAAATTAAAATCTGAAATGGTAAATGTTATGTACAACTCAAAGTCTTAATCTTTCACTAACCACTTTTTTGCTTTCATATAATGTCATAATTATTGGCACACCCAGTCATTAAACTTGGGTGAAGGCATCAAGCATTTTCAAAGGAATGTGTGTGACCCATATCCAATAAAATGACAATCGACCCCCCCAAAAAAAATCTAGTAAATTACTTATCTTTTAAATTCAAGCATTTTCAATCAAATTTAGCCCAGTTTATTATATATCGATGTAAAGGTTGCGTCTTATTTTCAAAATAGTTAATTTCATTCAAATTTTGCATGTTTATTATTGTTGAGCAGGTACAAATTAGTGGGGGGATTTAAATTTAAATAAATTCTGGTTGATGACTGAATCAATAGACATTTACGATTTATTTTATGATGATGTACAATAATTTCTACTTTGATTAAGGTTACAGCTTTGCTTTAATGCTATGGTTCATCCAACTAAACAGATCCAAATGCAGTTATGCTGAAATGTTCTTACCGCAAATAAACCAGCATCTTTATACTATTTTAATCTCACAATCTGAATACTGGATACATAACCGAAGGCAGATATAAAGTGAAAACACGGACAGGGCATGACAATCACGTGTCTCGTTCATCAAGAATAAATGCAGCACTTTCTGTCCTTAAATGTGATTGTAAAAGCCAATTTCAGGATTCTTTGGTATAAAAAGCATTATTTAGAATAGCATTAATTTTATTGAACATGCAAATTTATGATTTAATGTCAGTGTGTCTGTTGGTTTTAAATGTAACAATTATTACATTATTGGCTTTATTAAATTTAAAATGACTATGCTATTTGCAAGTTTTTTGTCATTGCCTGACATTACATTATTGTTTGCTACACATGAGAATTAAACATTTCCCTGATAATAACGTACAGGTCCTTCTCAAAATATTAGCATATTGTGATAAAGTTCATTATTTTCCATAATGTCATGATGAAAATTTAACATTCATATATTTTAGATTCATAGCACACCAACTGAAATATTTCAGGTCTTTTATTGTCTTAATACGGATGATTTTGGCATACAGCTCATGAAAACCCTAAATTCCTATCTCACAAAATTAGCATATCATTAAAAGGGTCTCTAAACGAGCTATGAACCTAATCATCTGAATCAACGAGTTAACTCTAAACACCTGCAAAAGATTCCTGAGGCCTTTAAAACTCCCAGCCTGGTTCATCACTCAAAACCCCAATCATGGGTAAGACTGCCGACCTGACTGCTGTCCAGAAGGCCACTATTGACACCCTCAAGCAAGAGGGTAAGACACAGAAAGACATTTCTGAACGAATAGGCTGTTCCCAGAGTGCTGTATCAAGGCACCTCAGTGGGAAGTCTGTGGGAAGGAAAAAGTGTGGCAGAAAACGCTGCACAACGAGAAGAGGTGACCGGACCCTGAGGAAGATTGTGGAGAAGGGCCGATTCCAGACCTTGGGGGACCTGCGGAAGCAGTGGACTGAGTCTGGAGTAGAAACATCCAGAGCCACCGTGCACAGGCGTGTGCAGGAAATGGGCTACAGGTGCCGCATTCCCCAGGTCAAGCCACTTTTGAACCAGAAACAGCGGCAGAAGCGCCTGACCTGGGCTACAGAGAAGCAGCACTGGACTGTTGCTCAGTGGTCCAAAGTACTTTTTTCGGATGACAGCAAATTCTGCATGTCATTCGGAAATCAAGGTGCCAGAGTCTGGAGGAAGACTGGGGAGAAGGAAATGCCAAAATGCCAGAAGTCCAGTGTCAAGTACCCACAGTCAGTGATGGTCTGGGGTGCCGTGTCAGCTGCTGGTGTTGGTCCACTGTGTTTTATCAAGGGCAGAGTCAATGCAGCTAGCTATCAGGAGATTTTGGAGCACTTCATGCTTCCATCTGCTGAAAAGCTTTATGGAGATGAAGATTTCATTTTTCAGCACGACCTGGCACCTGCTCACAGTGCCAAAACCACTGGTAAATGGTTTACTGACCATGGTATCACTGTGCTCAATTGGTCTGCAAACTCTCCTGACCTGAACCCCATAGAGAATCTGTGGGATATTGTGAAGAGAACGTTGAGAGACTCAAGACCCAACACTCTGGATGAGCTAAAGGCTGCTATCGAAGCATCCTGGGCCTCCATAAGACCTCAGCAGTGCCACAGGCTGATTGCCTCCATGCCACGCCGCATTGAAGCAGTCATTTCTGCAAAAGGATTCCTGACCAAGTATTGAGTGCATAACTGTACATGATTATTTGAAGGTTGACGTTTTTTGTATTAAAAACACTTCTTTTATTGGTCGGATGAAATATGCTAATTTTGTGAGATAGAAATTTTGGGTTTTCATGAGCTGTATGCCAAAATCATCCGTATTAAGACAATAAAAGACCTGAAATATTTCAGTTAGTGTGCAATGAATCTAAAATATATGAATGTTAAATTTTCATCTTGACATTATTGAAAATAATGAACTTTATCACAATATGTTAATATTTTGAGAAGGACCTGTATTATACATCATGGCTGTCCTGACTAATCTCTGAAACCTCATTTGGATCAACGTCTCCTGCAGCTTTCACCTTCAGGTCGTACTTCCTGTGGACGGGCAGCCTGTGGCTGAACATGTTCCTCATTACTAACAGGTAGGTGTCCTCGCTCTCCACCGTTACTCTGTACATGGCGAGGAACTGAGGGAGCAGCGTGCTGCCATGGCAAGTGACAATATGCTGCAGGAGGACAAAGAACAAAGATATCAACATTCACAGCATGCTACAGTGTAGAAAAGCATTGATATTTGTCTTCATGTGCCTTCAGAAGATCCCTGTTTTGTTAAAACTAAACAAGTTATCTACTAATTGTCTTTTACACAAACTGTACATGCAACTGATCCATGTCCTTTATATAAATTTTGCACCGTATATTATCTGGACACCTGTCCTTTCTAAAACAAAGTGTAGGCATTTTATGGTATATTATTGTTGCATTATCCTGTTTGAGAAGGAAAAAACATTAATCTCTTAGCCTTGATGTGAAGCCTTTGCCATGGAAACTAGGTTTATAAAAGGGTAAGATTTCCTTTCCTGAACAAAAATGGCACAAAATAAAAAATTAATTGGTATGAAAGAGAATTGTTGAATGTGATTACATGACTATATTTCCAAATTTAAAATTATTCACAGATTAGGAACTTGGTAGGTTTGGAGTTGTTTCATTTCTATGTTTTTAACAATGATCTGTGAGATGTTCAAAGGATGTGTTTCTTTATCTTCATGATGCTGTTTGTTCTCTAATGTTTTCTAACAAACCTCTGAGGTCTTCACAGAACAGCTGAGGACTAAATTACTAAAATGCACACAAGAGGACTCTACTAATTAGGTGACTTCTGAAGGCATTTGGCTTAACCTCATATTATTTGCAGGTATCACAGTAAAAGGGGCTGAAAGCATTATTGTGCTTTCTGAAATACACTGCTCAAAAGAATAAAGGGAACACTCAAATAACACATCCTAGATCTGAATGAATGAAATATTCTCATTGAATACTTTGTTCTGTACAAAGTTGAATGTGCTGACAACAAAATCACACAAAAATCATCAATGGAAATCAAATTTATTAACCAATGGAGGCCTGGATTTGGAGTCACACACAAAATTAAAGTGGAAAAACACACTACAGGCTGATCCAACTTTGATGTAATGTCCTTAAAACAAGTCAAAATGAGGCTCAGTATTGTGTGTGACCTCCACGTACCTGTATGACCTCCCTACAACACCTGGGCATGCTCCTGATGAGATGGCGGATGGTCTCCTGAGGGATCTCCTCCCAGACCTGGATTAAAGCATCGACCAACTCCTGGACAGTCTGTGGTGCAACGTGACGTTGGTGGATGGAGCGAGACATGATGTCCCAGATGTGCTCAATAGGATTCAGGTCTGGGGAACGGGCGGTCCAGTCCATAGCTTCAATGTCTTCATCTTGCAGGAACTGCTGACACACTCCAGCCACATGAGGTCTAGCATTGTCCTGCATTAGGAGGAACCCAGGGCCGACCGCACCAGCATTTGGTCTCACAAGGGGTCTGAGGATCTCATCTCGGTACCTAATGGTAGTCAGGCTACCTCTGGCGAGCACATGGAGGGCTGTGTGGACCTCCAAAGAAATGCCACCCCACACCATTACTGACCCACTGCCAAACCGGTCATGCTGGAGGATGTTGCAGGCAGCAGTTTGCTCTCCACGGTGTCTCCAGACTCTGTCACGTCTGTCACATGTTCTCAGTGTGAACCTGCTTTCATCTGTGAAGAGCTCAGGGCGCCAGTGGTGAATTTGCCAATCCTGGTGTTCTTTGGCAAATGACAACGTCCTGCATGGTGTTGGGCTGTGAGCACAACCCCCATTTGTGGACGTCAGGCCCTCATACCATCCTCATGGTGTCGGTTTCTAACCGTTTGTGCAGACACATGCACATTTGTGGCCTGCTGGAGGTCATTTTGCAGGACTCTGGCAGTGCTCCTCCTGTTCCTTCTTGCACAAAGGCGGAGGTAGCGGTACTGCTGCTGGGTTGTTGCCCTCCTACGTCCTCCTCCACGTCTCCTGGTGTACTGGCCTGTCTCCTGGTAGCGTCTCCAGGCTCTGGATACTACGCTGACAGACACAGCAAACCTTCTTGCCACAGCTCGCATTGATGTGCCATCCTGGATGAGCTGCACTACCTGAGCCACTTGTGTGGGTTGTAGAGTCCGTCTCATGCTACCACGAGTGTGAAAGCACCACCAACATTCAAAAGTGACCAAAACATCAGCCAGAAAGCATAGGTACTGAGAAGTGGTCTGTGGTCCCCACCTGCAGAACCACTCCTTTATTGAGTGTCTTGCTAATCACCAAAGATTTCCCCCTGTTGTCTTTTCCATTTGAACAACATCATGTGAAATTGATTGTCAATCAGTGTTGCTTCCTAAGTGGACAGTTTGATTTCACAGAAGTTTGATCTATTTGGAGTTATATTGTGTTAAGTGTTCCCTATATTTTTCTGAGCAGTGTATATTAATATACAAATGCACTACACATTTTTCAGATTTTAAACATTTTTAAAGCCATGTATGCTTCTTCTTCCACTCCACAATTATGTGCTACTGTGTGTTAGTTTATGACATAAAAACCCATGAAAATACATTTAAGTTTGTGATTTAATGAAACACAACATAAAAACATTGTATGTTATCCTAAAGAACAAATGAACCTCCTACCATGTAATGAAAAGGGTAAATAACACATGCTTTTGTTAGTACCTGATGATACTCTGACAGGAAGCTGTGCATTTCCTCGACCTCCTCACTGGAAATTTCTTTCACCACCAAAGTCCGGTCATATGATGTCAGCCACAGTTCCAAGTACTTCCCCTCCTCATCTCTGAGGGGAGAACTGCGGGTCAGAGAAATCTCAGGGAGAGAGCAGCACAAAGAGGAACATTAATGTCACATAGCCTAATGGTACCTGAATCAGACTGCAAATTTAAAAAGGGTTCCACAAAACTGAACATTTTGTAAAGATATCTGCAGCCTCATGCCACTGTTGCACATCGAGATCTAATAAAACCACCCTTTTTTTGTACTAACATAGTTCTAGTGTTAATCTTCCAGTAATTCCCAGATTTTGTTTGGCTAATGGAAAATGTTGACCATTATTGTATGCCAAGAAAATGTGCGCCGCACGCTCTGAAGGATAACTCGGTGCACCACCTGGCACATGCAAATAAGGCACAAGGCCATGCAAATGCAGACCGGAGGACATCAATAAAAAGCTCCCCCAAAAGGAGAATACTGAAAGAGGTGTGCTTGTGAGGATATTCTCCATCTTGTTCAATTCAGCAATTCTTAAATAGCAGTGTTTGTACTTCATTTGTGTATTTGTGAACTTTCAAAAGTTCAATAATTGTGAGTTTGTACCTGGTAATCTTGATCCTCAATGCCAAAGCGCTCTCGCAGGTTTCTGAACACCTGTGGGCAGTACTCTTTGAATTTAAATTGACCCGGAAGATTCTCCCTGAGGATAAAAGCAGTTTGATAAAGTAGAATAGTGACTCATTGTTTCTTACAGTGTCAGTGTTTTGTGATGGTATCCAGTTTAATTATTTTCAAGATCTTGCTATTTAATTGTTTCTGTACCAAGTCACATTAAAAAAACGAATTAAAGTCAGTAGACAAATTTAAAGTAACAGCCTTGCAGCTCCAGAAAACATTTGTTATTCCCCACCCCACCTCTGTTATTGAAGTTTTTAAATGACCTGCATTCCTGGACAGATTACGGGATTACTGAAGGGCTACTTGGTTTTGCTCAATATGTTTAAAAACTTAACTTTAATAGAAGCAGATTGTCTTGCACTGTACAGTCCATCCAGTATGGCACAACTGCAAACCTACTAAGATATGGGTAAACTCAGAAGTCAATATAAGAGAACATTATCAGAGAAGCAGCCAAGAGGACTAAGATTACTTTGGAGGAGCCACAGATAGCTCAGGTAGAGGAACCTTTCGACAGGACAACCATTCCACAAATCTCGCCTTAATGTAAGAGTGGCAAGACAAAACCTACTGTTGAAAGAAAGTAATGTTGGAGACAGAGCAAATATTTGCAAGAAGGTACTCTGGTAAGATGAAACCAAAATTCAACCTTTTGGCCTACATGCAAAATGCTATAAGCGAAACAAAAATAACACTGCACATTAAACTGAACGCACCATCCCCACTGCGAAACATGGTGGTTTGTCATGGTTTATCATTGAGTAGGACCCCAATGCAGACAAGAATCATACAGAAATTGTTTAGTGAAGATGGAAAGTTACACAAATCACAGGAGAGAATGATGAAGGAGAAACCACCAGGAGAAAACAAGCATGAAAATGCATGAGAAACTGAGAAAGGGAAAAGCAACGCAAGGATCTGTCAAAGGACTAAACAGGAACCAGGAATACAGAGGAGGTGATTGAAAGACTGAAGGAAATTGACTAAGTAAGTCACAGATTTGATAGCAATACAAGAAGACATAAAATGGTATTATAAGAAGTACAACTTAACAAATGTCAGCAGTAACAAAACAAACCAGAGGCATTAATCAGAACATAAGAACAAGAGCACAGAACACAGGCAAATAGAAATTCTAAGTCCATATGAGTGTGATATACTTTTCTTAAACAGGGACACAGAAGCTAGACAGAGATGCAGTTGTTGAAAGAAAGCCATAAGAAGTTTGTCAAAAGACATATGAAAAGGATAGGTCGTCTGATTAGACAAAATAAAAAGCCTGCATACTAAACATATATGTGGCAGAAAACAAACACAGTGGCATGGTAGTGGCAGCATCATGCTGAAGAGATACTTGTCTTCCTGTTGTCTGATTGTTTCTCCTCTAAGTCACATAAAACAACATCTGGATGTCACTGTGGTAAGGTCAAAGTCCTTTTATCTTGAGAAATATGGTATGATTTTCCTTTTCTTCCAGTCTATGCCGTTTTTCAAAGAGCTGGATTCCTGAACGGATTAAGGGATTATTGAAAGGCTTTCAAGGTTTTGCACAGTTAGTTTGAAAACTAATCTTTAATGGAGACATTCTGTACGGCACAACTTTTAGAAACTGTTATAATATCCTAACATCTCCTCATTTAACAGTCTTGCCTCACATTTTTAGGGCTAAGTGTCCCCTAACCCACACAAATAACATACATTAAATAAAACAAGCTGCAGCATGTTTGTTTCTATTATTATTGCTACATTTTAATTTAAAAAAAAAGCTCTGTCATCACGAAAAGCCTTGTTGCTCTCTAAAGGGTCTGCTATTTCTGATAAGCACCAAGACCGCAGAAATCTGTGCAGCTTTACAGAAAACAGGGTGAATATTCTCACAAATGGAGCGGAGCAGAGCAACATTACTTGTTGAAGCAGTGGTTGATCACTTTGATCTTCGTGCTGGCTTTGAAGTCGTCCGGCAGCAGCATGACAGGTACAGGCACCTGGCTCAGGTCATTAATCTGCGCATGATCAATGGGTGAAATGTTAATGACCGTTTCCGCAACCCGGCTCCACGTAAACCGATCACTGTTCAACGCAAAGGGCGTTTGTTTTTATACCGAGTGATTGACTCCCCACATCAGGACGCTCAGCACCGGGTCACTGGCTCGGAAGACCTTCACCTTCTGCTGCACGAAGTTCTTCTTCTTGGTCTTCCTTTTGGGCTTCAGAGGGCCCGGAGGGATGGAGGAGGAGGCGGCGTTCGGGGAAGACATCGACCTGTCTCAGGTTATCCTTTCCTGGGTCTGTGTGAGCAGCCTTGCTGTTGCTCCTGTGGAGTCCTTTGTTTATGTAAAGTAGGCTGAGGTCCGCCTGTGGAGTCTCTGCAGCACCAGCAGCTGAGACTTTTGCTCAGTGCAGTCCAGTCACAGAGAAGGAAACAAGGGCAGAGCTCAGCGAAACTACTATAGTGCAATCAATCTAATTAAACATTAACTAGATTTATGTCAGTGCGCTTATCTCATGAATGTGCGCCTTGTGGTAGTATTGTATGAAAGTAACCTTAACACTTGACTGCTGCGAGGCAATTTTGTCTGTTATTTTACATGACACACAGGCCCACATTTTAACAGGACACTTAGGCACATAGGCGCTGCTAGGATCCGGATACACTGGGGCTTAGCCCAGCCCCCAAATATTATTATTAATTTCTAAGACAATACTCTTCCAGCAATTTCAAGATATCAAGTGTTACCAGATAGAAATTTGGAAGTAAAATTTGTAGTGTGTGTGTGTAATTTGAGTGTCTTTCTGCTAATAAGTTAGCAATAAGTTTATCCAATTAATGGAAAAAAGATATAATTCATTTTATTTCTCTTAAGAGAAGTGTATTCCACAGTTTTTATTTAAATGTATTTAATTTGTTTGTAATTTATTTGAGTGATAAATTGTGAGAGAGCTGATATGTAACTGAGTAAAACAAAGAAAAATATTGCACTACTACTATACTGCCAAAAATAATAATAATAGCATTTATGCTGCAGCGAAATGGAATAATGTGGCAGTGTAAGATAATTTCTGCTTGTAAAAACATTTTTGACACATTTTTTTAACAAAACCATTATAATATTTAAAACCGGGATAAATTGGCTTCATCCTTATTGTTATCAGCTTAACCCATATAAAATTTACTGCCTTGAAACATAAAGTCATAAAATTATATGTATGCAGGGGACATCTAGTTAATTGTTGATTTTTGTTTGCTTTACACATTGTGTATTCCAAAACCAGCTTTTACGCATTGATGTTTTAAAATTGGTATTATCCTCTGAAGATATTTTGCACTTTATTTCACTTCATCTGCTCTCTAAGTATGTGTTCATTCAAATTATCTTGCGGCCTCAGAGGTTATCAGTAACTGTTATCTTCCTAGAAAAGATAGATAAAACACATTCCCACATGTTAAAGTACAATACATTCTGTCACAAATGATTTGAATACCATCTATAAAGAAATAACATTTTTAGTTTTTGCAGAAATGTTACAGGAAATACAACAAGTTTAAAGCTACTTTACAAATTTTTAGACAAATCATACAGATTACAGGTATGTGACTTCTTGATCATGAATTTCTTGACATTGTTTATATAAAAAAGAAATGAGAAAATAATATTTTTTTTACTATATTTTAATTCATAAGAATCAAATACACAAAAAGCAGTTCATCAAGGACATTATTGTAAGACTGCCTTAAATTATCAGTCTTCACCAATATTAAAAGTCATGAAATGTTATAAATAAAAACAGTTCAGGTTCCTAGGTTCCCTCAAAGGAGTTCTAGTGTTCACTTTTATATCTAACACTACTATAATGATCAATATAAACATAAATAGACCTATATACAGTAACATAAATATGGTTACAAGTTTTGTATGCAGCAGGTACTATGATAAAGTTAGAGTAGTTTCAAAGGAAAGTAAGGAGCAAAATATGAAAATATGTAAATATGATACAACCCAAAGACATAAAGCGCCTAAACCAACATAATTATATTTGTAAAAGAGTTTGTAATGTATCATTAATGGGTTGTGCTTTGAATTCTTTAAGAACATCCAATAACTTCATTTTTAAAGTTTGAGTAGAATAGAAAAAAAGTATTAGTTTTTGGGTGAATGATATAAAAAAGTCTAACTTCTGATTTTATTTAATTGCAGTCAGATATTGACTGAATGCATACTCTAAATAACAATATGCAATCCAGGCGAAAGTGAAAGAATCCAATCAGCACAGTCTGAGTGTGTTCAGCAGAGGGCGTAAGTAGACAAAGTTTGACCTCCCTGTAAAACGGCTCCTCAGGGATGAAGATCTGTTTCCATCTGATGGAAATGTATCATACGAAACAGTGTGTTCAGTTTATTAAGTTCGATGCTCCTTCATGTGTGTAATCTATCGTGCTCCTCAGCAGATCACGTTGCGCTTTCGTTTAGTCTTCGGTGGGACGGGGACGCCGTTCTCATCCACACACCAACACTTTCCACGCTGCTTACCCCTAGATGACCAGCACTGCACACAGAGCAAGCGAGCAAAAATTAGTTTTTAAATTGAAAGTATCTAGTTTTTATCGGACTTCTTTAACCATTTAAAGTCTGTTTTTGTCTTTTTTGTATCACATCTGATACATCCGGCTTTTGAGTTAATGCAATGATCATAACTAAAAAGATTAATTCTGTGTGTATCATAAAAACCTGCGACATACTAAAACAGCATTTTCCATTTTGACAGAGAATGTGTGAAATATACTGAGCAGAATTTTTTCACTCGGTAGAGGAGGTTTGAGAGGAAAGCACAAACGCTAAAGAGGTTGAGGTCTCAGAAATAATTGTTTCAGATGCAAAACATTTAGGAAACAGGGTTAAATTATCTTCATCGGCACTCTTTGACATTTTTTAAGATGTGTATAATGCAGCGCCACGTGATGTAGCTGTAGAGTGGGAGTTTATATACATAGTTCTTCCATTTTTAGGCCCGAGCAGGAAGCCTAGGAAGCCTGCAAGGGCCTATTGTAATCGTAAAGTTTCTTATTATTATTCCGGTGCCTCTTTGCGGGGCAATTTGGGGACTTTGCCATGCACCAAAACGCGTATGATTTTACCCAAAATTGTCCCCCACCTGAAATTTTTGTTCTTTAATGTCGTCGTCAGTGGGCGTGACCAAACCTCTTAGCCACGCCCCCAAACTTGAGATAGGTTGAACCGTAAGTCATAGAGATCTGAAATTTGGGACACTGCTAGATCTCCTCAAAACACAAAAAAAAAAGTCCCTTGGGGGTATGCCTTAAAACGCACAGGAAATCGGCCATTTTGGATCAAAGGCTAATTTTTGGCCACTTTTACTCACCTCGAACTTTAACCAACTCCTCCTAGGGATTTTGAGCAATCGGCTTCATATTTGGTCAAACGGCAGATAAGGCATGGGGGATTAAAAGTTATCAAAATTGTGAGTTTTCGGCCATGCAATAACTTTCCCAAAGAAATACCAAATCACAACAAAGTTGGCATGAAGGAGGACCTTTGGGTTCCCGACGATCCTATGGGGTCAAAGGCTGACATCATCTAAGCCCCGCCCCCTGAGAACAGGAAGTCCCTTTTTTTACTGGGAAAGGTCGCTATCTGGCTCTCTACACTCAATCCTCTTTAAACTGTGTCAGAAGACAGATAACTAGTGGGTCTAACTTTGTTTGAAGCACAGTGACTTTTCGTGGTGGCGCAGCGAAGTTGAACGTCACGCCATGGCCATACGTTTGGCTTTAATTTCCACATACATCATCTGATCTGCACCAAATTCAATGTGATTGATCCTAGTCCAGTCCCCAACAGAGATCTGATGACATATTTGGTGAGCATGGCCTAATTCGTCCACAGCGCCCCCTAGAAAATTTTAAAAACTCAGCCCAAGCCATGCTTTGATCGAGGATTGTGAAATTTGGTACACATATGTAACTTGTCAGTACCTACAAAAAAGTCTCTTGGAGCGTTGGTCCAAACCCAACAGGAAGTTGGCCATTTTGAATTGAAATTGCCATTTTGACCCCGGTTTTGCCGATTCTAGCCCACATATCTGAGCGAACTCCTCCTACAACTTTTGACTTAGAGGCCTGAAAATCACTCATAATACTCTTAAAGCACTGGGGATAGAAAGTTATCAAAAGCTTTTTGATACATGAAAGTATGTGGCCAAGCCTCAAAATATGACTTCTTGCCATAAAACATGAAATTGATATAGCTCCTACAAGGAAACTCGCAGAGATCTGAAACCTTCTGAGATTGATCTGCCTCTGGCCCTGAACAATATTCACTGATCAAATCTTGACATATTTTCAATGCCCCGCCCTCTGAGAACAGGAAGTGTCATGGTTTCCTTTTGATCGTCCATATTTGGTGTCCTTCACCTAATCAATGTAAAACTGTCCCAAGATAACATGATGGTCTAAGACAGTCTCCTGACTGGTTTGGCTGGAGGGTGTGGCTGTGGTGGCGTGGCAAATTCTGATGTCACGCCACGGCCATACGTTTGGCTCTAAATTACACATGCATGGTCTGATTCACTCCAAAATAAATATGGTTGATAGTTGATGGTTAGGACATTTTAAGTGCTCTATTTCCCTCATACATCATCGGATCCGCTTCAAATGTAGTGTACATCATCACTGATCAATGCTGAACATGTTGCCACAGTCAACTGATGACATCATTTTAGCCCGCCCACTAATAAACAAGTGAGTGTAACTTCCATTAGGGAAATCCGATTTACTCCAGAGTGAATATGGTTGATTGTTATCAACCCCCATAAAGCTCTATTTGATTACATTTGAATTTGGATCAACAGCGCCCCCTAGGACATTTAAAGGTCTCTATCTCCCTCATACATCATCGGATCCACTTCAAATGTAGTATACATCATCAGGGATCAATGCTGAACATGTTGCCACAGTCAACTGATGACATCATTGTAGCCCCACCCACTGATAAACAAGTGAGTGCAGCTTCCAACAGGAAGGTCAGACTCGGCCAAATTTTGAAAAATTCTCGCCATAGCAGAACTCAGCATGACCGAAGATCGTATGAAAGTTCGTTCAGTGTCAGGTAGTGGCGACGTGTGGAATCGAGCGACGGCCACGTCGGTGGCGTGTGGGTCGCGATGCCAGGCTCCCACGGTCGCTGCACAGGCCGAGTTGCATTGAGCTGCGAGAGCCTTCAATGCGGCTTGCAGCTTTAATTTGTTAATTAAATTATTAATTACAGTTCAAACTTATTTTTATTCAATACTTGAAGTGTCAGTAAATGGCAGCAACATTTTAATCAACTGGTATTTTTTTGTTCGAACTTCTTTGTAAATAGATTTCTCCAAGTGGGTCCCTGGCACACAGCATTTGATTTATTTAAAACATTGCCTTAAAAAATTATGTATTAATTTATTTTCTGCATATTTTCTTAAGAATGCCATTATTAACGTGTGTTCCTAAATTATCCACATATTAAAACCCCAAAAATGCCTTTTTTGGTAATTAAAGGTATTTTTTTAAAACAAAAACACACAAAAAAAAACATTTTTCTTACATCCCATTTAGTCAAATTGGTTGATTTACAATATGAAAAAATATCTTAGTAAGAAATAATAAAACTGGAAACTATATAAAGGATTTAAACAGCAGGGGAAAAAAAGAATTATTTTTATATTGAAGATTTATTTGCAATTGAATTGTATTTGAAATGATTGTTGTATTTAGTTTAAAAGACGTATGAAAGACTGGAAGAAAAGGAAAATTATAAAAAATGTAACTCCTCTGCAAAATACGCAACCAGGCTGAATGATATGCCATTAGCATCAATGCAGGCAAAGTTATGCAAAAAATAAAAATCTCCAGGGACACAGGAGGATTAGGAAAACACAACACTGTAATTTTATTATCTATTACAATTAACCTACATTTTTCTTAGTTTTCTCACTTCACCATCACAATGTTCTCACTGCTCTATGTGAGTATCTCAGTCACTTATATCTGTATCAAGCTTGGCCATGAAGGACAGTGAGAATACATCCAGCTGGCCACATATTTTATTTTTATCCATAACATTAATGCCTGGATATAAAATATAACAGTCAACCAAAAATGACACAAGTTTAGCAGCTCTGAGACAACCAATATATGATTAGTCTAAATATGTGGAATGAAACTTGATGTTGTTGATTGTTTTCCTTCATGATTTTGTTTTATTTAGAAACCCACCTGCTTCTTTTTGTAGAAACCACTTTTGTCACAGTTGGGCATGTAGACATCATGATTGGACTTAAATAAATGGGCATCAAGACTTTTGATGACTTTCATTAGCAGTTTGCGGCAGGGAGCCTGCAGGAAGAACCAGATCCATGCAGAATACTATGTTTACAGTGTAGGATTTACAGCATACAGCCTGCTGAAACAGATTTAGATCACGTTTACCTCATTGGGATCCTCAGTTGGCGCCAGTTCTAAGATCAGATAGTGGGAAAAACAACAGACATTGTTTAGTTATTCTTATGTAAAACTTGTGAAATGTGAGAAAGTTGCAAGAATATTTTGGAGGAAATTTTCAAGTAGCTACTGTGTATCCTTTTACTCAACATTTAACTTTTAGCGGACAACAAACAGTTCTGTAGGTGCATTCCACATCTTTGGGAAATTGATGAAAAGTAACTATTAAATTATTTTCTTACTGTTTCATGCTAAACTTTTAATCCTGCTTAAAATGCTTTCCACCTTTACGTTATCCAACCACATCCAAAGTAAACAAGTCATTTGTCAAGAATCCATAGTTACCCATTCATTCAGTCAGCCCTGCAGTAAGCCTTACTGAAAACCTTAGGATCTCACGGTTTACTACAGATGATGTGTCCAAAGTTTAACACTCTAATAAAACACAATTTAACATCCAAAATACATAACCCAAACCCAAAACATGCTTGGGGACTGACATTTAGGAGAGCTGCAGATAACTAGTCTACCAGTGCAATTACTTTGGCTTTCCATTTCAGCTGCCCATTTGTCTGATGAGCAGGGAAAGTCACAGCTAGTACAATTCCATATACCTTACCTACTGTGTAGACATGTGTAGCCGGTGTAGTGCTGCTGACATTGCTGCAGACTCCTCTGCCCTCCAGTAGGGCATGCAGGGGCCTCAGCTCATCCTTTAGAGGTTCACAGCGCAGACCCGGGGCACAGCTCAGAGTGTAGATACCGCATGGCTCACCAGAAGACAAAGAGGCCACATGCAAATCAACAGACTCTCCTGTGCAGGTGGGACATCCTCCTGATGGTCTGGTTGGGATGCTTGACAAAGCAACCTTCTGGACAAGCAGCATCAATATGTTTACGTGCAGGAACATCTTGATTGGAAGGATTTCCATAAGTAATTTCATCCAAATTCCTAATAGAGGTTAATATGTTTTCTGTGAAGATTTTCTGTCCTCAGAATCGTGTAACTCCTCAGACTGCAGTCTTTCTGTCTATAATAGGTGGATATATTTCCTCCTGGCAAGACACTGATGATAAGACAGACAGACACTACTGGCAGCACCTTTTAAGGAGCCTCAAGCAGTGAGGAAAGGTATATGGGAGGGTACATGATGGAGAATGTTAGCTTTCCCTCTTATTTCCACACAGTTGAGCACACCCCTAGTTTGACATGACACACGCACGCACAAAGACTCACACACCTTCAACCAGTTTGTCGTCCGTCATCATGGATTGTTTTCAACACTGACATAAATCACAGGTAATCGCAGTGTTTACTGCTCCATTGCTCTGACTTTTCCCCATCTGCGAGTCATTTATTTACGGAGACAATTCTTGAATGTGATAGACCGGCCTAGAGAGCCAGAATCCAGTCTATCCAGTAAAGGAATGAATGTTTAGCATGTTTTAGATTGCCGTTTCTAGTAGTAGAAAATAACTTGGACCTTATTAGCTTGTTGTGTTACGGCATAGAAACAAAATGGAAGAAAACTTGTTTTGTATTCATTGCACCTCTATGATTGGCTGAAGAATGTAGTTTAATTATGTGTTACATTTTTACTTAAAAGTTTGAATTTAGACAAACAAACAAAAAGATACCGTGTAGTCCGAATTTAAAGATGGAAATATAAAAGTTACTCGCCAACCCTAACCTCAAAAATCCACTGTGGCTGCCAAGTGTGTAAAACATTGCTATAGCTGTGTTAATAAACAAATTATTTACACTTCTTGTAGTTTTTGTCACATTAAATCTTTCAAACATAAATACAGAGGAAACCTCTTTGTGAATTTATTCTTTTAGTGTTTCAGTAAATAAAAAACAGCCATGCTTGTATTACTTTTAATAGTTAATTTATGGTGCTGGTCATTTCACCCCTCCAGTATTGGAATATCCTGGGGTTCTGACGCTACATACCAGACTTTTACGAATTCGAAATAGTGCTTCTCTGCTGCAAGTTGTTCTATACTGACCATGCGTTATTTCATTCCTGCCTGTGGTTTGTTTCCTTTCTGTTGTGATCACCAGTGACTTAAGGTAATTTTCTATAATCTACTTATAGTTTGTTTATAAGTAATGTGGTTCTATGACTCTAATAAATAATAACTACCAAACGAAGATCTTTTGGTTTTATCAATAGTAATCCGGACCAAAATAAACAAGACAAAACAAAGTTTTCTGATGAAAATACACAAGGCGCGGGGCCCCTGCCTTGCCATTGTGGTGTGCTCTATACTCCTGGATCTGGAATACAGAGTATGTTTTAGGAGTGTGCGTGAGAGTCCTTCATCCATTGTTGTGTGTCTTTATTTTGGGTGTGTGTGGGTGTGAGTATTTATACTATTTATGTGTACGCATGAGGGTGGGAATGTGTGATTGTGACGGTGTGCCTCTGTTATTGTTTTAGGCTGGGTTTTGTGGGGCCTTTTTTGTCCCTGCCACACTCCCGCCAGTGGCTGGTGTCTCTGTCCATTGTTGGTTCTTGGAGTCCGGGGCTGGGTGTTTTGGGGTCTGCCGGCTCACTCCCAGTGGCTGCTTGCCTGGCCCTGGGCCCCCTGGCTTAGTCGGGCCTCTGCTTGGGGGTTGATGTGCCCCGGGGTCTCAGGTCTCTGGGTCCATGGCTGGATCTGCTCTGGCATAGACGGCTGCTGGCGGGGCATGTGGGCTAGTCGCTGCAGCTCCCCCTGGGCCTTCTGCACTGTGGCTGTTGGGTGGTTCTCCAGGGAATCTTCCCTGCTCTTCTCTTGGGGGGGGGGGGGGGGGTTGCGGTAGTCCTGGCAGCGGTCCTCCCGGGGTTCCCATGTTCTGGGGGACCTTTGGATGTCTGTGGTCTGTGGCTTGGATTTCCTCATCTGTCTGGGGTCTATGGGGGCAGGTCTGCAGGTCTTCCTTTTGGCCAATTTCTCTTTCTTTTTTTGCTTTTTTTTGCTTTTCGTTTCCGTCTCCGGGTCCATTGTAACTGAAATGATCCCAAAGCAGTTTCTAATTAAGTGTTTGTTATATATATCAAGCGGAGCATTATAGTGTTAGCCGTAATGCTCCACTTGTGAAAGTAAATCTGTTGGGCTTCTTCTTGGCACTCAGACAACAATTCCGGGTGCTACTCTGCCAGACAGGACACCTTAACTGACCTTAGAGGTCAATGAAAGGCGCAAAAGTGTACATCAACACTAACTCAGCTGTCATCCGATTTAGTTTCTAATGGGAGTTTTTCAAAATATTTTTAACTACACTTTCCTTTTGGTTAGTATCTATTTGAAGCAAAGATGATGTGCTTGAACTCGTCATGCTTTGGACTTTTTGGGCTTCACAGTTCCATATTACAGGTCAGTCAGTCAGTCAGTCATTTTCTACCGCTTATTCCCTAGGGGGTTGCGAGGAAGCTGGTGCCTATCTCCAGCAGTCTATGGGCAAGAGGCGGGGTACACCCTGGACAGGTCGCCAGATATTACAGGTCATTTGTTTTATATTTTTCTGTTCAATGGTTTAAAATAAAAATTTCCTCTGAGTAACACTAATTGTAACCCAGGTACCAGTGGTACTTGTATCACAGTTGGAGAATAAATGGCTTTTGATGTTTTAGTGGCAATAAACTTTCACATCTGTCAACCAGGTTACAAGTTTTATTTTAAAAGGATCTATCATATTATTGTCACTACATACAATAATCTTGTAAAAACTGCCAAGAAAATGTTAGACATTAAGAAGTTAATTGGCATCGTGTGATTTTTCTTATATAATAGAGGAATAGAGGTATTGCTCTTAAGAGAGTTGAATAAATTTGTCATTCTGACACATTTCACTACAGTTTGTGGTGTTTTTCCTTAATAACAGCAGTATCCAAACTACCAGGCTTTACAGAATAATTTCACAGCATTTTAAAATTGGTTGTAGTTTCTGAGGAAATGACTTATAAAGGTGTGTCTGAAAGCTCAGTGAGTAAGACAGCTAAGCAAAAAAAAAATCCCAATCAGTAAATTTCACACTCTTGAGTCACAGAACTATAGCAGTATTCGCTCATATCTAATTTGTGACAACACTGACTATGAAAATGTGAATACAGTTTATCTAAACCCAAAAATAGAAGCAGACTAGTTCTCAACTCATAAAATACAACAAAGTAAAAGTTAACAATAAAATAAATAGAAAAAATATAAGTAAACCAAAAAATAAATTAAAATAAAAAAGCAAACAATAAAACACAATGAAATAAACAAAATGAAATAACGAAAATACTACATGGAATTAAATAAAAAATATATACATTTAAGAAATGAATTAAATACATTACAGTCACAGTTGTGGCAGTGCGTGGGTTAAAAATCCCTCACATTTAATTGGTGGAGTAGGCGGGACTTCCGGGAGAGAACAGGTTGGACATAAAGTGTCAGACTTCACCTCCTGAAATTAGGAAGAAAAACCCGAAGGACCACGCTTTGCGAGTCATAAAACAGTAAGGAACCAGCGTAAGACTAAAAGTCTTTCATTAGGGCCGGCGTTACGTGGGACAAACTGCTGTTTTCGCCTCATAATTAGCCGCACGGCGCGGTAATGTAACGCTGGAAACAGCTAGCCGGCCAACAGTCTTGCGTGTACTTTACGAGGCTGCGTTTAGTGGCGGCTCGGAATTTAGTGGTTTAGGACGTGTTCAAACGCCATCATCAAAAAATTGAGCAGTTTAGATGTTTATTTACTTTTTCCGAACACATTCCTGTTATTAAGTCGCTTATCTTAGTCGTCAGTTTAGCCATAAATGACCCATTGTTTTAAGTTATTGTTCCTGTTATATGAGTTCAATTTTAGGTAAACGAGGGTGACGTAGCTGGCAGGCTGATATTGATGATTCATTTGGTGCTTGACAGACAAAACAAATAAATTGTTAAATTTACTAAAAAGATACAATAGCAACTACAACATCAATAATGTAATAGTTTTGGAAAAAGTAATTTCACAGCGGTACTTGGTGATATTATATGTGTTGGCAACCTTTCCAAAAGAGTTGTATATATTAATAAACAATGGATTTCCTGTCAAAGGGATCAGTGTAGTGCCATACCAACATATTCACATCTCATGTGCTGTGCTGTGAAAATCAATTAAGTTTGGCCACAGGTAATGTGTATAATCTATTGGATATAGGTTTACACTTTGACTGGACCACGCTAACAACTAAATGTGTAAATTTAAACAATTTTATCCTTGCTCTGGCTTTATGTTTAGGTTCGTCCTTCTGCAACATGAAACCCCGTACTTGTTCCAAGTCTTTTGCAGCCTCTAATATGTTTCTTCTAGCCTTGCCTTGTCTTTAGCTCCATCCACCTTCCCATCAACTCTGAGCAGGTCTCCTATCCTCCCTTAAGAAAAGCCTTCCCACGGCATGATGCTGCCACTTCCATGTTTTGTGGGGTGATTGTGAGTCCAGAGTGATGTACAGTAATGGTTTTTCCACACACATAGCATATTTTGGTGCCATCTCACCTGTGTGGAGTTTTTTGTGGTCTTTATAATGCTGTCTGTTCACTTATGTTCTCTGACAATCTCTGGGGCCGTCACAGAACAGCTACATTTATTCTCAGAAAACACACAGGTTTTCTATTGAGACAACTTTTACAAAGGCATTAAAAACCACATATTGTTTCCTTCAATTTCACAAATACCCGAATAAAGAAACCCTAATAAAACAGTTAACTGCATATAGATTGCATTTACTTGAATATTTTATTCTAAGATCATATAAAATGTTCATAAATTGTTGTTGTTTCTTGTCCTGGGTTTGCTTGGGAAACTTTGGAAATTATGAAACAGTACATATTTAAATCATAGATGTCCTGCTCAGGATGCCTGAGGAAAAAACGTGACCGTCTCAGGGTTAAAACAGTTTTGGTCTCATGTTTATGCCCATTGGCAGTCTATGTCCAGGCCTGGACTTGTCTCTGGAAAATGGGATTAAATGTGAATGGAAAAACTCAAAACTCCTCAAAGGGAAGGGTTTGGCTGAAGGATCAAATCCATAACCTTGTTGTTGTCAGGCAACAGTGGTGATAATGTTGTGCTCAACATTATTAGCTGACTTTTAAGGAGGAGGAGTGATACATCTCAGTTACAGCATTTGTTTAAAGTTCAGCTTAAAACTGTTTCTCTTTAAGTTTTACTAAATAATGATTCACATAAGATTATTTGAAGTTCTACCAAACCCCCTCTGCTCATGTGTGAAAAATAGATTTTTTTTTCTTGTTTTGTTTTTTTATTGACTCTTCTATCATCTGTATCTTTGTGTCTTTTCTGAACCTTAATGTTTTAAATCACGATCGTGTCCTGTGTCTGGTTTCTGTGTCTTAGGCTGGGGATGATTTTCAGACATGGACGACATAAACCTTCATTATCGCTTTCTGAACTGGAGGAGACGGATTCGAGAAATTCGTGAGGTGCGAGCAGTGCGGTACCGGGATCGGTGGAGGAACATGTTCAGAGAAGGTGACATACTCAGGTAACAATGATAAGCAAATGCTCATTTTAGAAGCTGAAAGTGAGAAAACTGCATGATTTCAGCTGAAGTAACAACCGTGTCTTTTTCCTGTTGGATCTTTAGGTATCATGGGGATTCAGATGAGGTTGGCTGTTTTGTGGCAGCGAGACCACTGTCAAAAAAGAGGCGCTATTTTGAAGTAAGAACTGAGTGTTGCTTCTTATTCTATGGCTGTTCTCCAGTACTTGTTGTGCAACAGGATGCACATTTCCATTATTATGAAAATCGCAGTTTTAGCGTTACTCACCATGTGATACACAGTCACAAGGAAAGAAAGGCTCACCATCTTTCAGCTTTAGAGTTTTACATCTTAGGTTATAATAAAAGTCACTCTGGTTTTACCAGGTTCTGTTATTATGTACAACGTACCTCAGGTGTACAAAGAAATACAACTGATGCCACACTGCCATTATTTATCAAACAAACACCTTTAGCAGCAATAACTTGAAGTAGTTGTTGTCTGTATGACTTTATCAGTCCCTCACATCTCCGTGGAGGAATTCCTCCATAGAGATGAATCTCCACTTCATAGAGGTTTGCAGATAGTTGTCTATGTATTTGCCACAGCATTGTAGTCAGGATGAGATCTCTACTTTTATTAGGTCACTGCAGCAGATTGATTTTCTTCTTTTCAGCCATCCTGTTGTAGATTTGCTTCTGTGTTTGGGTTCATTGTCCTCTTGCATGATCGAACTGCAGCCGTGCTCAGCTGTTGTACAGCTGGGCTCCTGTTTGACTCTAGAATAGTTTGCTGTATGGAAAAGTTCATGGTGAACTCAGACTCCAAAGGATGCCCTGGTCCCATGGCTGCAAAATGAGCCTAAATCATCACCCCTACAGCATGGTGCTTGACAGTTGAGATGATGTGTTTATGCTGGTATGCTTTCTCAAAACAAGTACACATCATCATTCCTCTACCACCATGCTTGACAATTGATATGAGATGTTTGTGTTGATATACTGTTTGGTTTTCTCAAAACAAACCTTAGCTATCATCCGTCCTCCATCGTGCCTCAGAGATGGTGTGAGGTGTTCTTGTTGATATGCCTTGTTTGATTTTCATCAGACATCTCTACTCTGCTCTCATCTATCCAAAGGAAATTGTTCTAAAAGTCCTATTCTTCCACAGCAAGAGTGTGCTTAGTTTTTCTCTAACAACCATGTTTTTGTTTTATTAAATGATGACTTGTGATGAAGTGAAATCTGTGGTGTGCTTTTTGTGCATTTGAGCCTAGATTTAGATCAGTACGATTCAGTACCTGCTGAAGACCGATCCATTCTAATGACCATGAAGGATTCAGTCTTCATTAGCTGTTAATTAATTCTTCTTATTTAAACAAGCAGTATATGAGAAAGTATCCCAGGTTCTGTTATTCTTTCCAAATAAAAGTTAGAAATAATTCACTTCGTTTACCCCCCATACCTCCTTGAAATCATTATTTGTTTTTAAATGTGAGTGTGGTGATTGTGTGAATGTGGAATGGGGGAGTTTAGCCTTGTTATTTAACCCATGTTTTATGAAATATACCCAGTCTGCCCATAAGTATGGTTCATTTTTTTGTTAGTTTAGGGGTTTAGGCTTCACAATTAACTGTCTAGGTGGTGCACCTTTGTGAATCTCAGAATTAGATTATTAATTAATTAAGATCATTTAGTTTTTATTTTTGTGGCATTAGTGGCCTTAATTCACCAGTAGCTGGACAGGAAGAAGGGCAGAGAAGGGAAGGACATGCAGTAATGGCCCAATTAACCCTGGACAACAATGTGTAGGACTGTATCCTCTGCATATGGTGTGCCTGCTCTACCACTGAGCCACAGGACGCCCCAAGATAATTGAGTTTTGACATTTCTAAAGCGATTCAAAATCGTCTATGTCCACATCTTGATGCACCGAAAGAAATATTTTATCTCCCATCCCTAGTGGACAAGTACATTTATTATGAATTTTCTCCTATCCACATGTTGTCAAATTTATACCTTCAGACATGAATATATATACACAAATCCACTAATATTTGGTCAATTTCCCTTTGCAAACTGCACCTCAACAACATGCTTTGTCTAGTCATCAGCACGCTTCTAAACAGTCATAATTCTGGCTGATTACTTGACCACATTTCTTTGTAGATATGAAAGAGTTCAGTTAAACTTGTTGGTTTTCTTGCCACTTACCCAGATTATGAGCATGGTTCATAACGTTTTGTATAATTGTACAAATAAATATACAAAAGCTTAATGCTTTTATTCATATCAAAAACAGTTCTTACACATTTAGCAACATGGTTCTAACAGGCAAGCATGGTGGTGGCAGCGTTATGCTTTGGTACTGTATTGAGATTGCTACTATAAATGCACAAAGTGGAATAATGAAGGAAGGCGCGTACCTCCAAATTCCACAGCTTCAGCTGAGATCAACAGCTCAGTGTTTGAACCTCGGACACAGCTGAGTGCTTTAACAGGACAACGATCCCAAACCTACTGCGTAAAACGTGCCAACATTAAGCTGACCCCATACAGCGTACTAAAAACTGGTGGACTAAACTTGAAATCCAACCAACCCTAAAGGTCATTGATGGCAACACAAAGTGTGTAGACTAGGGCGCAGCCGTCTAAAGGACTATCAGTCACATCTTCCTGAATGTAAACAAGACAAAGGAAAAGATTGTGGATTTTAGCAGGAATACGAATAAACACTATTTCCATCATGGCAGAAGAAGAGGAGGAGAATAAATAGCCACTTTTTACTTGGACAGCAGACTTGACTGGTGATGCAACAGTGATTCTGTCTACAAGAAAGAACAGAGCAGGCTGTACTTCTTGAAGAAGCTTTGGTGCTTCTTCACTTGCGACAGAAAGTTGTTATTTTCTATATATTTGTTATCTACTGCAATATTTCACTTCCCTTCTGGGATTAATATCGTTTTTTGTTTTTTTTATCGTCCAAATATTAGTTGTAAATATTAATACATTTAAACTTTATGTATGTAAACTATAATGTATAATTTCAATCCTGTGTACGTTGGGATAAAATCCTCAGTAAACTCCAAATTGTGCATCTAATTCTTGTTTTGAAGATAGGCGTTTAATCATCAGTTGACAGTGAAAAAGAGCGGTTCAAAGGCAACATTAAAAGCCCCCAAAACATGATAAAGATGTTCATGGTGGGCTGCACGGTGGCGCAGTTGGTAGCACTGTTGCCTTGCAGCAAGAAGGTCCTGGGTTCAATTCCCATCTGGGGTCTTTCTGCATGGAGTTTGCATGTTCTCCCCGTGCATGCGTGGGTTCTCACCAGGTACTCCGGCTTCCTCCCACAGTCCAAAGACATGCCTGTTAGGTTAATTGGTCTCTCTAAATTGCCCTTAGGTGTATGAATGAGTGTGTGCTTGGTTGTTTGTGTGTTGCCCTGTGATGGACTGGCAACCTATCCAGGTTGTATCCCGCCTCTCGCCCATAGACTGCTGGAGATAGACACCAGCTTCCCGCGACCCACTATGGAATAAGCGGTAGAAAATGACTGACTGACTGAGATGTTCATGGTGAGTGTGTGAAAACCTCTGAGCAGAACAATATTTCCTGCTGCAGAGAAAACATTCAAAATAAATAAGTGAAACCACAAGGCAATTCTCCTTCTTTGATGCTCTATGATCGAAACATGAATGCAGTAGGTTTATTGCACAGATAACTGAGCTCATTGGGTAATTTAAGCTGTTGTCAAAGGCATTATTTTGCCTGTGAAGCCACGTTGTTTAACTTTCTGAGGTGTTGAATATGCACATCATACCACCCTAAACTATGCCTGCTTGGTACTGAGGGACTAAAGAATGCCAGACTTCAAAGATGGCACCAATCAAAACTTTGTTACATCCAGAAAAGCCCAACTGAACCATGTCGAACTTAATAAAAGCAAGAAATGCATGATTTACAGTTGCAGCTCAGAGCCCTAAAGATAAACGAGCAGTAATTTTTGACCTTTGGGTGCTCATGACTCAGTTGTCTTAGTCATCGTTGTGGTTTCTCTGCATTTCTTAGTTTCTCTGTAATCTAGATACTGTACTTGACAAGCATCTGAGGGCAATGAGTGTTTCTGAGTTAGCCATGTCCTAACTTGCCTTACAATTACATCCTTCCTAGTCTGACGTGTGAGGTTTTCACCCCTGAAACTTCCAGGCAGCCCATTCTTGTGACTCACCTGTTGAGGAGCTGTGCTGGAGGAGTCAGAAAGGTTCACATTAAATGATAGGTGTGTGCTGATTGTAGATCTGATTGCAGATTCTGGGGTTTATCTACATGTTACAGGGAAACAAAGGCCTATTCCTAGTAACTCCCATGGAACCAGTGGTGAAATGAGGTCACGGGAAACAACTTCATCTTCCTCATCTCCATGTATTGTGCTTCTAATGTGCCCCATAGGACTCCCTCAGGATGATGTTATGTGGTCAGTATGTAGTTATGACAATGGTTGCGAAAGCCAGCTATCAGTTTAAGGCTTTTCACTTTGACCCATACTTCAGAGATGCTTAGAAGGGTGCTACATGGAAATGTAATCAAGTATAAACGGAACACACCCATTTCCAAATAAAATCTAATTAGTTTTGTTATGAAAACCAGAGGCTTCTCCCCCAGCATTTAAACCTGCTGCTCTCTGCGTCTCTTTTTCTAATATTCCCGTATGTAGCCTAACATACCGAACAGAAACATATAGTCGAAGGGCATTTTTAACTCTTGGTATGTGTTTATCTTGCAAACACTGAGTTTTTCTTCTGTTTCCAGGTGACTGTCAATGATACAGGAGTGAGGGGGATGATTGCTGTTGGTTTGGTGCCTCAGTCCCACAATCTGGAACATCAGCCTGGCTGGCTCCCGCACTCTGTAGCTTTTCATGCTGATGATGGCAAGTATGTCATGATTATCTTTTTAATGTTTATAATGTATACACATGCTGTGGAGAGGCTGCAGATTAGTCAGTCTGACATAATTCTGGTTTATTCATCTCATGTGCAGTGCCTTGTTTACTTTTCCACATTTTGTTACACGGTAGCCCAAAACTTCTCTGTATTTTGTTGGGATTTTATGTTATAGACCAAGGTTGTTTTTTTTTTTTTACAATAACAATAGCAGATTGAAGAGTACTTACTTGTGCTGCTGACTCTTTTGAATCTAGCAACGGTTCTTCAATAAAGTGCTCATTCTCTCCCCCATTTTGTAAACAGGAAACATTTTTAAGCATGTTTTTGCGTTTCAAAGAACATACCACTCACTAGTGGTGTGACAGGGGAATTGCACCATCTTCACATCTCGAATGTTGCCATGGGAACATGCAGCCAGAGCTACAACGAAAATGGTTTTGATCATAGCATATTCATGTATTAGAATGGCCCAGTCAAAGTCTAGACCTAAATCCAATTGGGGATTTGGGGTACAAGTGAAATTTGATGTTCACAGACCAGAGCTATTTTTAAAGAAAACGGGCAACACTTTAGTCTCAAGATGTGCAAAGGTGGAAATACCCCAAAAAACATGCCGCTGGAACTGCAGTGAAATTGTGTTCTGCAAATTTAATACATATACAGCCGTCCTAAATACAAACATATACTCCAACTGAGAATCTGACTTAAAACCTGATATTCACAGATCCTCTCCGTCCAATTTGACTGAGCTTGAGGGCATTTTCCATGAAGAATGGATGGAAAAATCCCTTCACCTTTCTCTTCATTATTTCATTAGTTTTTGTTGGTCTTTTACATTAAATCCAAATAAAATGCTCTGAAGTTTGGTTTTTCTTAACATAGATTCAATGGGTATAAAATATGTTGTAAGTTGCTGTGGATGTTATTTTCAGCTCTTTGTCCATGTTTTTTCTTCATTCTCTCCAACTTGGTTTATCTTCTGAATACCTTCTCTTTTCCTTGTTTTATTGTTAAGATGTTTTTAAATAATGAGAAGCCTTAACATGGTAATGACCTGTCACATTCATACATGAACCTGTCCTACACTCTTCCCTGCAGGCTCTATAATGGGAGCACGGTTGGACAGCAGTTTGGTGCCAAATGCTGCAGAGGGGACAAAATTGGTTGTGGAATATCAATTGTCTCTGACGATGGACAGATAACAGTGTTTTTTACCAAAAACGGTGAAGAAGTAAGAGTTCTGCTTTTCACAGAATCTACCGGCAGGTCATACAAACCCTACAAGGTGTCCCTAAACATGTCCTGTCTCCCAATGCTTCCTCAGATCGGCAGTGTTGAGATCCCAGCATCTCCTGATGATCTTTACCCTGCAGTGGGGATGCACTCGTTGGGGGAAGAAGTGGTTTTGGACCTGAATGCTGAATGGAGGGTGGAGGATGATGATGGACAGATGATAGTTGATAGCCATGAAGAGGACTGGAGCCGTCTCCATGACATCAAAGCGACTGGCACGGTAAGTCATTGATAAGGTTTGTCAACCCTGAAGAAGAAAATTTCTTTAAGTGTGTCACTTCAGTCAGCGTCAGCTTTGACTAGAAGCTAAGAGTTACAAGGAAATATGGTGTGGAATTAGAAGAAGATGAGTCTCAAAGACCTCCTCTTCAGCCTGCAGTCCATCTCCCTGAATCAGAAAATCAGCATTTAGGTGGGGCTGGCTTTCTCCTTAATTCTGCTAATGAGAGTTCTTTGTGAGTACCGATGGTACCACTACTGAGAATAATAAAGGTAAACAAGAAATTAGACTCCCCATTATTAGGCTGAAGATGTAATTTAAGTGCTGTGTTAAATGGGTGAAGTTAATCAACTATGCCGATTCTCTAACTCTAGCAATGTTCAGAACCTCACACAGAAACACCAAGTCTGCCTCTGAATGATTCAGCAGGTTTTTCTACACAAACTCAAGCTATTTTATCACATTACCACTACAAACTTCAGTGTCTTAGGGTTTAATGTGATAGACCAACACAAAGTGGCTCATTACTATAAAGTGGAAGAAAAATTATGCAAAGTACATTTTTTAGAAATAAAAAAGGCTAAAGCTCCTTCAGATTTATTAGAAGGATGTCTGTGAAAAACAATATTCAAGGCTTATAATGTTTTCTAAATTGGGTTTAGGTCTGGACTTTGACCAGGTAGTTCTAATACATGAATATGCTTGCATCTAAACTATCCCATCGATGAATGTTTGGGGTTGTTTTTGCCCCCCTGGAAAGTAAAGCTCTGCCCTAGTCTTTAATCATTTGCATTCTATGACAGGTTTTCTTGCCCTACATTCAGCACCTTAGTCTTGTCTGTCCCTGAGGAAGAAAAGCATTCCCTACAGCATCATGCTGCCCACACCATGCTTCACAGTGGGGATGTGGAGTGTTCGTTTTCCTCCAGCATAGTGTTTGCATGTATACCAAAAAGTTCAGTTTTGGTCTCATCAAAAAGCACCTTCCTCTACATATTTGCTGTGTCCCCTACATGCCTTGTGTTAAATTTAAAGCAGGACGTTTTGAGACTTTCTTTCAAGAATTGCTTTATCTTTCCACTCTTCCATAAAGGCCAACTTGTGCAGTGGATTACTAATAGTTGTTTTGTCAACTGTGTCTCCCACCTGAGCTGGGGATCTCTGCAGCTCCCCCAGGGTTACCATGATCCCTGGTCGGCCAGGGAGTAATGTTTGCTTCAATGTAGTTGTGAAAACTTTAAATATGCTGTACTTTGAGCTCAGCTTTAACTGTCAAAAGGTTTATGGCTTTGAGAGATTCTCCCTATTTAAAGATGATAACGTAGGTGCACAAAGTGCATCTGTTTCGGTTCCTGCACCAAACCTTTCTCCTGTCAATGGGAGTGGACATTCGAGCTGTCTTATGTAGTTAAAACACTGATTACTGGACAGTCACTTTATTGCTGTATAGCTGCTAATTTAATGTGATTGTTTATCAAGCTGCAGCCTATTTTCATTTCACTGGGATGTAAAAGACAGGGCAAAACCACAGGTGACCTAAAGTATCTATATGACCTGCTGACTGTATCTTTTAATAAATTGATGCTCTTTTTGAGCTTTTCCCAGCACTGCGGTGTGCTGTAAAGTCCGTGGCTTGTCATTCTCTACGCTACCTCAGCGACCGCATTCTCATGCCGCTGAGATACGGCTGATCACGCTCATGTCCACTCAACAGCAGTCTGTTCACGTCACATTTTGGCCCTGCTCAGCCCAGATAAGACCTGCTTATGAGCAGGGACCAAGAAAGACTGTACCGGGCCAGTAATGGAAACAGTAGCAAAACGGGCTGAGTGGAGTGGAGCCGGGCACAGTAGAGCCGTGGAAAAGGGACTTATGTCTGACATGTTTTACATGAGTTTGATAAGCAAAGATCTGTTTTAGCATCCAGTCAGTCAATATTAACATAATGAAATACTACAAGTAAAATGATTGTTATCCAGTTGGGTCATTAATGAACTTTAGTTGGGCTATTTTCTTTTTTTTTTACCAAAGCTTTAACAATCAAAGTTTTTAATGTCCAGCCCAACAAAACATGTAGGCTGTTATTTGACTAACTGTGTCACTGCAGCAGATAATGTTGGGTTCTACATGCTGGAAGCCTTGTCTCCGCTGTCCCCACCTTATCATCCACTGTAGAAGCTGTTATTTATAGTCATGCTATGGGACAAACACAGTTTACTCAGCATAATGAATAAAGAAGTTACTTTCTTTTTCCATAGAACCAGAGTGACATGTCTTTAGTTGAGCTGCAACAGAAAGTGATGTGTTTTGGCTGCAAGCTGGATCGACATGTTTTGCATCTCCAAGTCTCCGGGTTTTTTTTGGGGGTTTTTTTTTAGCCTGGCTTGTCCTGACACATGCTGCAGTTTTCGATGTTGTGCCTAAAAGCGACAACCCGACAGATTAAAGCTGAAGCATGAGCCCTAGTGTTAGCAGGTAGTGTATTTTAAAGACCGCTTACTAAAACTACACAGAAACCACACTCAATTAATGTAATGTCTTTAAATGTAAATCCTTGCTGTCCACCTCTGTATATCTGTTACACAGGAAGATTAATGATGTTCCACAGTGAGAGGTGTTTAAAACTACTTTGCGATAGTTTATAAGATTGGATTTGTTTCACTGTAGACAAAATCTCACTAATCAAAAGAAAGGATCTGATTTTGTTCCTTACTATTTTCTGTCCAGGTAGCTTAAAAAAATCTCATCCATTATCTCCTGTTTTCGTGAACCTAAACTGTCATCATGCTGGTGCAAAGTCCTGCATGTTTACACTAGCAGGAAATCACAGTCGTTTTAACTGTTTTGTGAACACCAGCCTCCAGAGTTTCTAAATTCTGGTTGACATAAACTATATCACTGGCATGAAATGCGCAGTTTTGGTCTTTTATTGATTTATTGAAATTGTTCTTTTTATCCAGAGAGGACTGATAATGGAAAATGAAACTTGAGTCACTTTTAGTAATAATAGGTGGGTAGACTTGTTTAAATTCATGGTGAATCTCTGAGAAATATTACATACATACATCCCCTGGAATATGTGGTTAGATGTCCCACAGAAACTTGCAGAGAAACCTCAACAAACTTCAGCCACAATCCTGGCTGGATGTCTGAGCACTCTTGTTATCAGAATCGGTAGAAATGATTTAAACTGTTTGTTTCCTGGCATTGATTAAGACACTGTGGTCATACTAGAAGCTTAATGTTGGCTTGCTTTATTATTCTTCCCAGAACAGACTTTGGTGTCTGTTTGGGCTTATTGTCCTGTTCAAACACCCAGTTGTGTCTGGACTTCAGACATTTAACTGCCTATTTAGGCTGAAGTTGAAGAATTTGGAGGAAGTAATACTACTTATTTATTCTAGTTACATCAGGCAATGGCATGATGGTACCACCACCGTGCTTGACAGTTACTGCAGTGTTCTTAGGTTTAAAAGCCTCACTTTGGCTCTTCAAAACATAATTGTTGTCATTTTAACCAAACGGTGCAATTTATATTCTCATCTGACTATACAATGTTTCTCCAGAAGGGTTTCTGATCTTCCATGTGGGGAGCTGAATATTTCTGTTGTACTTGAAGGCGTCTGTTTCAGCCTCTCCTCATTCCTTGTTGATTTAGAAATGTGGTTCTCTGTGGATGGTGAGACTGTGTGCTCTTCTAATGCAGGACCCTTTCCAGGAACCAGTGCAGTTTTCTGGAGCCATATCAGACAAAACCAGGTAGAAATCTGCCTAGAAAACACCTCTGGTAGGGAGATGGACCCTGAACTTTTATCTTCACCAGTTTGTATTTTGTACTATCTTTAAATCCTGACAGGAGTTCTGGATTTTTGTTTGTAAAAAAACAATTTTTAAGCCAACTCATGTTGCAAATCGCTGTGTTTCACTCAGTTTACGTTCATTTCTCAAATCCAGCAATGTTTAATTAAAGGAAGCACCGACTTATGCTATCAGATAAATGCTCCCATCGAAGTCTTTTTAAAATAATTTAACCTGTGAATATTTTTCAGCATTTATGTCATATTTATGTTCCTACGCTGATAAAAAGGTTTCAGGACGTTAAGTTATGGAGAAAAAAGAGAAACCTGTGGGCGTGGCACACTTATGTGTCTTCCAACCCTTTCCAGTTGATGATAGGCTTGGTTCTGGATTTTTATGAACATCCTAATCAAATTACTCATTTCCAATTTCACCTGAGGGTAACAGCTGAGGTCAGATGGTTGATATTTCGCCAAAACAAGGTATTTCAGCAGAACAAAAATTCTAAACATACGGAACAAGCAGGCTAATAATAATAAAAGGCTTTAGGAATGGCAACAAATTCCCAACATCAAACCAGCCAAAGAGAAGATTAGATTTTAAAATCAAAGGGCACAGCCCACTGTCATGCATGGTGGTGGTAGCATCATGCTGTGGGGTTGATTTGCTGCTGGTCATACCCATGCATCACACAAGATGGATGGAATAATCTGTAGTATTTCCCTTATCTGTACTAGTCCGACGTATGCCATATCAATCTGCCTCATCAGGTGACTGTCAAAGAGCTATGACAGCTGGAAATCAGAAGAGCATCACATATTTGATGATGCTGCACAACTGGCCCAAAAATCCAAAAGTTTACTCTGTTCTGAGGAGAGCTAGACTGGACTGACAAATTGCAGCCGATCTGGCGGACTGATGCAGGTGGAAGGCTCGACTAAAGTAACTTCACTTAGAAACAAGGATGTTGTTCGTCTGGAAGAGTACCAGACGTAGCAATGGTCTGTTGGGAAATGGCTAAACTGTTCATATCTGTAGCTTTTTATCCCACTGATATGAATGTTATCATTTTGAGTTGATTCAAACAGCTACAGACAGCTAAAGCAGGCGGGGTACGTCTCACTAGCTGTTAGCTTTCACCGTTCTTGCAAGTTTAAATTCCAACAAGCTCACAGTGAGATGATGTCTTTCTACTGCAGGCCGGGGAACTATTACAGAGCATAGGATCCATTTCAAATAGTAAAATCTGTTGCTTTAGATTCAGAGATGAGACTGGCTCAGTTCTGTTTCAAAGTTACAATAAACGTGGTACTGATCTCTTCGCAGCTCTTTTAAATGTTTATTTAATATGAATCGATTGGCCTCTGTTGATGTTGGTCTACGTTTTACGTGTCTCATACCACAGCTGCTGGAGTACACAGGGAAAGGGAAGAGCATCGTGGACGTGGGCTTGGCTCAGGCCTGTCGACCTCTCAACCCTCGCTTCCACTACTACGAGCTGGAGATCACAGATGCTGGAGAGAAGTGTTACATCGCCCTGGGGCTGGCACGCAAGGTAGGGGTCACTGCCTTTTAGTCAACACAGCAACGAAGCCATGTCACCAACACTGATACAGGGATTGATTTACTGTACACACTCTGCGTTTCATTAAATGCTCTTCTTTCGTCCTCAAACACCTCACCACCCGTCTCCCTCACAGGCATTTCTGCTCTGTGTTTCCAGTGTAAGTGATGGATGACCGAAAGAGGAAAAACTAGCAACTGAATAAATATTGTCTCATTTCACCCCCATGTCTGGTTTTCCATTAAATGGTGTTTCTTCCATTTGCATGTTGATCGAACCTTAACGGGATTCCAGTTCAAAATGGCAACATTAGTAAAGAGATAAGATCTGATTGTCTATTTATTTCACTTTATCTTATCTCTTTGAACAAAAATATTCCTTGCATTTGTAAATAGAAATATGTTATGAGGGGCGGAAAGGGAAAATTGATACATAGTTCTTCTCCCAATTATAAAATGGTGTCAAGTGATATTTATTTTGGAAATAAACCTTGTTGAATGTTTGCAGTCATTCGCCTGAAATAAAGTCATGGTGAACGTTGAGCACATCCTGTTTTAATATAAATAAAACACTTCAGTAATTGCTGAGAGGGCAGTTATCGTGTCGTGTGTGTGTGTGTGTATGAAGGTTATGAAATGTGATGTCGTTGCATGCTTTCGCTTGCTGTTCTCAACTGTTGGGCTCTAATTGATTGAGCATCAGTCATCAGAGTCATAGCGCTGCTTTGCCAGTTGCGATAGCACCCACAGCCGGGAGATGATGAATTATTGCCGCAGACGCTGTTGACGGTAAGATGACCCCATCTGCTCTGCTCTTAGTTACTCTGTGTGGGCATGTTATACCCTCAGGTCAGGCAGCATAGAGAATGGGGCTCTATCATTTGGCTGATTATTTTCCTGGAATTGTTTTTCCTACCGTGTCTGCGGTTAGTTGAGGAATTATAAATCCATCAGATGGTAGATGGTCATTCCTCACATCTTCTCCTGTAAGGCGCATCAGCCTGCTGATGGGAAGCATTACCTCCTGCTGCAGAAAATCAAAACAATGCCATCTTTTTCACTCTGTGTAACATGAGTTTAGTGGTTACGATTTGCCCTGAGGTTGAGGACTCTGGATAAATGAGCAATTGTTTATAGTGGATTCCTTTTCCCTTTTCTGCCATAAGGGGAAAGTGTCAGTGGGTATTTAATTGTGTTGCTTTACCTCAGTCTTACCTTCCAGCGCTCTCCTTATTGGCATTGGGTGAATTTGCTCTGTTGACAGTTCATGAGCACCCCCCCCATTTTGTACCAAGCTGTTGCCACCCTTTACTGACATACAGGTCCTTCTCAAAAAATTTGCATATTGTGATAAAGTTCATTATTTTCTATAATGTAATGATGAAAATTTAACATTCATATAATTTAAATTCATTGCACACTAACTGAAATATTTCAGGTATTTTATTGTTTTAATACGGATGATTTTGGCATACAGCTCATGAAAACCCAAAATTCCTATCTCACAAAATTAGCATATTTCATCCGACCAAAGAGTCTCAAAGCCTCGGAAGTCGCTTCCATATCTGTGACTTTGTTTCTCATTCGTTCTTGAATTTCTTTAGATTGAATCATGATGTGATGATTTTTAAGATCCTTGAGCCTACTTCCTGTTGTCAGACAGGTTTTATTCAAGTGATTTCTTGACTCTATGGGTCCGGTAGTGAGTAGGCCTTGCTGTGCCTAGTGAAGTTGTTCTAATCACTGTTAACTCTTGATTTACCAAGGGGCAGATAATATAACTCCACATAGAACAAAATAAATATTCTGTAAGTGGATCATTTTTCACAGCACTATACAAATATCATCTTATTCTTATAGTGTATAGTGTACCACAAACCAATGTTTGGATTTTGCTCTTTTATTTCCCTCCTAGCTCTTCTGCCTACTTCAAAAAGCCAACCAGACTTTAATATGTAGTCAAATTGAACACCTAGTTTAGCCGAAATGATGCATATTTCTCATAATTATAGCTGTCTTCTGAGAACAAAACCTGTCTGTTACCTTCCAAACTGAGTTGTTCTGCTCTCATGAAACCCATCTGCTGCTGAATTGGAGTCACCTGAGACAAAACCAGTGAGCGTCAAGGCTAACCATTTTATCTCCATTTTTATTAAAGTACTGTGGTTAAGAAGTGATTGTAAAGTTAAATTCTTAAAAATGATGTGCTTTAGTCAGTAGAACGGTTGTATGATAAAAAAAATATGTAAGGCAACCCTTAAAGTTGTAAAAATGTCTTTTTTGACATATTTGTTTAAAGTGTCACTATGTCCTGACAGCAGAATATGAGACAGATAATCTGTGAAAAAATCGAGTTGTACGCAATGCTCACACCCCTCCCCAGAACAGCGTGAAGAAACGTTCGTACTTGGCTAACTTTAGACTCCCTTTACCCGATTGACTTTTTGACATCATATAACTTTTATGTTACCAAAATGTCTGCTGCTGATTGGCTCCCCCCTCTCCTAATGCTGGTCCATTTTACGTCAGGAAGTTTGTTTTTGGTTATGAGGCCAGACCCCGGAACAAAGCTTCTATTCAAGCAAGCAACCGGATCCGACTGAGTCACCCGGACCAGGTCGTTCCTTGGTGTTGCAGTTGCAACATTATTTGTTTTGCATTGTACGTTACGCTAAATTCATTTAACTTTTGTGTTGACATCCCTGCGAAGAGTCTTGTCAGTGGCTCTGACATGTTTAGAGTGACTTCAGTTGCATATTTTATTTTCCTAAAGATTTTATATTGCATCCTTCTCTGTTGATTTTGGTTCTGTTTCCGTGTTTGGATCAGTTGACTGTTTAAATATGATGAATTATGACCTTGGACCAAACCAACCAGCGCCCACCACCCACAAATTATCCTTCCATGCTCTACCTGTTGTTGTGGTCGTCCCTGCTGTGGAGCTTAACTGGATTAAACCAGTAAGAATTAAAATCATTGTAAAACCAGTAAAAGTTCTGTAGGATGCTGGATTGAACCTGAACAATCCGTGACCGCTATAAACGTGATGAATGATGATGCCGTTTTTCTGTTTCAGCAGTAAATCATCTCCAAGATTCATGTTGACACTCAGGGTTTAAGAGCTCGACTCGGTTTAATGAGAGACTTTTAATATTTTTCTATGGATTTCTTTTTCATTAGCTAATTTGTCTTTTGATTTGCAGGACTACCCAAAGGACAAACATCCAGGTTGGAACAAAGGGTCCATAGCTTATCATGCAGGTGAGTCATTTCTGATCTGTCTGTTCATGTTCTATAGGATCTAGACTTAATGAAACTCAGTACTCCACAGTTCTCACTTCCTGAAAGGGATGAAATCACACAGATAATGTTACACAACAGAAGAACAAAAAGCACTTGGATGGAGAGTTGGGAGTGTTTTGGCGACCGACTGGATGACAGCGCAGGCTGTTGCCTGGTTAGCGGTGGGATGGATGTAAACATAACCAAGAGGACATGTGAAAACTAGCTGAGTAGGTCCATTACGACCAGGGTGGTGGCAGCAGGTCAATCATCTCTTTTCCAAGCCTCTGATTGATTCCTGTTTACCTGGACTCTTGACAACAACGGTGCCGGGCTTTATTCCTGCCACTGTGTATCCAAAACAAGGCACCTTAAATAAAACTTGGAAGTTGGCTTGAATTCCTAACAATTTGAACTTTTTCACATTTTGTCACACTACAACCACAAACTATAGGATGTTATGTGATTGACACACTCAAAGTAGGGCATAATTGTGAAGTGAAAAGTCCAACTGGGTTTAATTGAATCCTGATATTCTGTGAAGGCCTCAGAGGATTGTTGGAGAACATCAGAGGTTAAATTTTTGTGCTTTATGGAGGAGTAGCAGGAAGAAATCCATTGTTCAAAGAAAGCCAAAAGACGTCAAAGCACAGATGTGGATGAATGTGCTCTGGTCGGATAAGGCGCATCGATGGCCTCTGTCAGACATGAAAAATGACGACCCTCTTGTTATCTATAAAACAGCCCACACCAGTAGCGTCTATTCAGAGGCCGATGCTCCAAGGAAATCCCTATCTAACCATCATTTTCTTCCATTTCATTCATCCACTGCTTTGTGTCTGTCAAATAAAAACCAATAAAGTACATTGGGGTTTGTAAACGTCAAAGAGGAATGAACATTTTAACAAAGTATTGTGTATTCTGGGTAATCTCAATATGCATATGATGATTTTTTGTGATAGGATTCCATTATTAAACACATTAGACGTCATTTTAACCTGATCTTCCTGTGCTCTGTTCTGCAGACTTGTCCTCTTTAGTTGTGTGAAAGTCATATTGACATAATATTTGTAGAAGTAAAGCAGAAATCCAGCAAAATTGCTGTCACAATACAAAAATATAAAAAGAAGTTTAACAAATACGCCAAAAGAAAATGAAGAACAATCAAGAGTCAGATCCATGAAGGTCTGGATGAACTCTTTTCATATATCTGTATCAAAGACTAATATTACTTTGGGATTATATTGTCTGGCAGATTAAATCATTTTGTCTCAACTTCTTGTGTTGGTACAGATTGAGGAAACGCTACGAAGAACATGTCGGTCTTTACATAATTGCTTTTGTTGGCAATGCTAACAACAGGTAGCTGGTGTGTTAGTATTTGATCCCAGCTCTGCATGATATCTGCCCGAGTCGCTTCTGGCTGATTTCCTCCTGAAGTCGGACCGAGACAGATGAGATGTTCTGGAAGCTCAGTTTTTCATACGTTTCAACAGGAATGTTACACTTTAAACAGCATATACAGGTCCTTCTCAAAATATTAGCATATTGTGATAAAGTTCATTATTTTCCATAATGTCATGATGAAAATTTAACATTAATATATCTTAGATTCATTGCACACTAACTGAAATATTTCAGGTCTTTTATTGTCTTAATACAGATGATTTTGGCATACAGCTCATGAAAACCCAAAATTCCTATCTCACAAAATTAGCATATTTCATCCGACCAATAAAAGAAAAGTGTTTTTAATACAAAAAACATCAACCTTCAAATAATCATGTACAGTTATGCACTCAATACTTGGTCGGGAATCCTTTTGCAGAAATGACTGCTTCAATGCGGCGTGGCATGGAGGCAATCAGCCTGTGGCACTGTTGAGGTCTTATGGAGGCCCAGGATGCTTCGATAGCGGCCTTTAGCTCATCCAGAGTGTTGGGTCTTGAGTCTCTCAACGTTCTCTTCACAATATCCCACAGATTCTCTATGGGGTTCAGGTCAGGAGAGTTGGCAGGCCAATTGAGCACAGTGATACCATGGTCAGTAAACCATTTACCAGTGGTTTTGGCACTGTGAGCAGGTGCCAGGTCGTGCTGAAAAATGAAATCTTCATTTCCATAAAGCTTTTCAGCAGATGGAAGCATGAAGTGCTCCAAAATCTCCTGATAGCTAGCTGCATTGACCCAGACCTTGATAAAACACAGTGGACCAACACCAGCAGCTGACACGGCACCCCAGACCATCACTGACTGTGGGTACTTGACACTGGACTTCTGGCATTTTGGCATTTCCTTCTCCCCAGTCTTCCTCCAGACTCTGGCACCTTGATTTCCGAATGACATGCAGAATTTGCTTTCATCCACAAAAAGTACTTTGGACCACTGAGCAACAGTCCAGTGCTGCTTCTCTGTAGCCCAGGTCAGGCGCTTCTGCCGCTGTTTCTGGTTCAAAAGTGGCTCCAGACTCAGTCCACTGTTTCCGCAAGTCCCCCAAGGTCTGGAATCGGCCCTTCTCCACAATCTTCCTCAGGGTCCGGTCACCTCTTCTCGTTGTGCAGCGTTTTCTGCCACACTTTTTCCTTCCCACAGACTTCCCACTGAGGTGCCTTGATACAGCACTCTGGGAACAGCCTATTCGTTCAGAAATGTCTTTCTGTGTCTTACCCTCTTGCATGAGGGTGTCAATAGGGGCCTTCTGGACAGCAGTCAGGTCGGCAGTCTTACCCATGATTGGGGTTTTGAGTGATGAACCAGGCTGGGAGTTTTAAAGGCCTCAGGAATCTTTTGCAGGTGTTTAGAGTTAACTCGTTGATTCAGATGATTAGGTTCATAGCTCGTTTAGAGACCCTTTTAATGATATGCTAATTTTGTGAGATAGGAATTTGGGGTTTTCATGAGCTGTATGCCAAAATCATCCGTATTAAGACAATAAAAGACCTGAAATATTTCAGTTAGTGTGCAATGAATCTAAAATATATGAATGTTAAATTTTCATCATGACATTATGGAAAATAATGAACTTTATCACAATATGCTAATATTTTGAGAAGGACCTGTAATAGAAACATTTTTTTGTTTTAGTATTTGTAGTATCAAGATGAGAAACACATACACACCATCAAGATTTATTACCCACAGAGTGATACACTTAAAACATTTTTTTTTTTGGTAATTTTGATAAAGCTGACATTTAACTAATGAAATCCAAAAATCCAGTTTCTCAGATAATTAGGATATTATGTAAGATCAATAAAAAAAAGATGTTTAATACAAAAGTGTGGGCCTACTGAACAGTATGTCCATGTACTGTACAGTACACGCAATACTTGTCATGGATCCTATTGCGTGAATTCCTGCATCAGTGCTCCAACATGAGATGATAACCCTGTGGCTCTGCTGAGGCACTGACTCTGGACTCAATTAAAACACAGTGGACCAACACCAGCAGATGATTTGGCTCCCAAACTATGACTGTGGATAGTTCAACCTAGAGCTCAAGCAGCTTGGATTCTGTACCTCAGAATGACTCAAGCATCAGCTGCCAGACTAAGGAATATGACAGATGTAGTCCATGTCTTGGATACATCTGTATGCGGTGGCTCTAGGAGCACCAGCTCCAGCTGCAGGGGACACCTTGTGAATCTCCTCCAAACCCTTCACTGGGCTTTGCTTTATAATCCTAACAAGGCTGCAGTTATCTCTGTTGCGTGTGCACCATTTTCCTACCACACTTTTTCCTTCCACTCAACTTTTCATTAAAATGTTCTCTGAGAACAGCCAGTTTCTTTAGCAATGACCTTTTCAAGTTTACCCTCTTCGTGAAGGGTGCCAATGACTGTGTGCTGGACAAGCCTCAGATTGTGTAGGGTATTGTTTTGGCATAAAATTTCAGTTTAAAAAAATCTGTATAGCATCTCTATTGTCCCTTAAGGTGGCATGAAGGTTTTAACGGCCTCCTTGTTGATTGCAGATGATGGGAAGTTGTTCCACGGCAGTGGGGTCGGGGACCCCTTTGGGCCGCGCTGTTTTGAAGGAGACATTATGGGCTGCGGGATTATGTTCCCACGTGACTTCAACATCGATGGCGGAGGTGAACATCCTCACATCTTTTCTCACATCTTCCATAACTTACCGACCCTAACATACTCCTCCTAATGCGGCTCTTTCAGATGATTTAGATGACTGGGACTTCGAAGTGGCTTCTAGGCCCAGCGAGGTGCAGAACAACCTGTATGCAAACAATGACGAGGAGGAGGAGGAGGGCGAAGATTTAGAGGGCAGAAAGGTCATGGTGAGATTCTGTCAGAATGCAGGAATATAAATCAAGTAACTCGTATGCTTTCAGTGCACATTCACACTGCTTGTTTTCCTGCTTTTGTTTTGGAACAGGTGTTTTTCACACGGAACGGGAAGGTGGTGGGGAAAAGGGAAGTGTCCTTACCACCCAGCGGTTTCTATCCCACTATTGGGATGATGAGCACTGGGGAGAAGGTCAGAGTTGAACTGCACCCCCTCAGTGGTTGACTGAAACCAGAACGAAGACAAGTGAAAATCTTCAAGATGATAAATGATTCCTCCAAATCTTCACTGCACCTTTATGGTGTAAACATCACTTTACATGCTGACTAAACACATCCTAAAGTAAGATCTTTATAAGACATTTGTGCCTAGAGAAACAGCTTTATTATGAAATGATTTTTGTACTGTAAGAAACTGTTGAAGCAGTCTGATTTTGGAGGTAAATGTTATGCTTTTTGACTGTTTGATCAAACAGTGTGAATTTAAACAAAATGCCAAAAAGGGGTCTGAATGTAAAAGTCCAAATGGAAAAGACCTCAATGACCAAACCGATCAGCAATAATATAAATAAGCAAAGCTGTCCTGGTTAAAAGAAAGTACACCCTCTAGTAATTCTAGTGTTTTAATGAGTTTCTAGATCTATTTAAATTTAATCTCAAGTGTACAAAACTAAAGATGTGATTTATTTATTACACAATGATGAAGCAGAAATGGAAAAACCCTAGAAATTAAAGGGGGTGTACTATCTTTTAACCATGACTACGATGGTCCTTTACTGCCACCTAGTGGTGAGAGAGCTCAGTTTTCTAAGGAAGCAGCAGTGAGCCGGTAATACTGCCTGCAGTGATTCAGGCAGTGAGGGTCATTTCATGAAGTCAACACAGTATGCTTGGAGGACGTTGTTTCAGATAACTGAGGAAATAAAGTGCAATAACAATTTGTGGAAATCAAAACTATTTTTATGCTGGTTGTTATCTTGCAATAAAAAAGTGTATCTTAAAGCTTTTAAACGATGTTGTTTGATCTGGTATCATTTCATCCCAGCTGTAGATGCTATTGAAACAACCTATAGCCTCAATCCAGAAGATTAGACTATATTGACGTGAGGAAAACAGACTTTGATGTCCTCACTGAGCAGATGGTGAAAGCATTTTAAACTTGTAAACTCCACCAAGGTGATACTAGACGAGGTTCAGCAGGAATTAAAATGCAAAACAATCTGTGAAATACTAACAATTTTTCTCTAATAGCTATGCTGGATCTTTTGGCAGGTTGGTTTCCTTTGATTTGTAGGAAACTCTGAAATGTGTTTTTGACGGTCTCTCTTTCTCTGGACACTTGGGAATTTAAATATTCCCAAAGAATGATCACAAATAATTTATCACAAAGGTGTGTTTACTTTCTGTTTTCTTTTTCATGTTTTTGATATGACTTCAAATGTGTTTTGTCTGTTTAGAAACATTTGCTATTCAGGTGAAAATACACAATGCTTCTTTATTCTGACATGGCTTCTTTTAACCTCAACACCTACACCTAAAATGTGCTGATTTTTATGTTTTCTTTTGTTTGTCTTTGGAAAGGAAAGGGGTTGAATTACACATAAACACCAAAAATTATTTTTTTTTACTCATTAAACAAGAGCTATCAGCAGTACTGTGTTTTTAGATGAGAAAAAGTTAGGACACCCTAACCCCCTAAAGCTAGTCTTACCCCCTTTAGTTGAAATGGCGTCAGTGAGAAGCTCCTTATAGTCACCTACGAGTCTCTGACATCGGCCTGAGGAAGGTGCCACAATCCTCACTTTCCACTGTGAGATGTTTGAGTAGGTTCATGCAAGTACAGTTTGTTTCAAGTCACCTAACAGTATCTGTTAGTGAGATCAAGACCTGAGCTTTGACTTGGCCATTGTTTGCTTTCGCTTTCCGATTTTTTTTTAGCCAGTCCTGGAAATTGGTTTGTTTGATGGTTCCACATTTTCCTAAACATTCTTCTGATACATGGTAGAATTCATGGTGGATTCTTTGAAGATAAGTTGACCAGGTCCTGCTGCAGCAAAACATCCCCAAACCATGACACCTCCACCTCCATGCTTCACTGGTGGTATGAGGTTCTTTTCCTGTAATGCTGTATTTGGTTTAAGCCAAACATGTCCTCTGTTATGGTGTCCAAATAATTTAATTTCAGACCCACATTTGTTTCTCATGATTGTAAATTAATGAAAGAAATTCTACATTTATTAAAATTTTATTAAAAAAAAAAGAAAATATGAAAATTGTTTGATTAAAATAAATCGAAGTATTTTAGAGGTTGGTATCAAATCTCACATGAGGAAAACTACAAGGATGAATAATTTAACCCTTTCAGGAGAGGATTTGAAGATCATGCATCTGTTTTCACCTCTTCAAAATTAAAATGTTAATCTATATTTTGAAATTAAAGCCATATTTGCTCTCAGGTATAATAGATGATCTTAAATGTGCCCTTTTTAGTTTCTTTTGAGTTTTGTGAGTTTTGCTCTGTATAACTTTTGCTTGTTTTTGCCAAAATTGTTCTGCTTTTTCTGGTCATGATTTTTTACTTCTTAAAGATTTTTCCTTTAATGTTTTCCAAGACAGTGTCACATATCTGTTCAGAAAACCTTTCTAAAGATTTTCTGGTGCTGTTAGTCAGTGACGATGACTACATTTAAGGGCTCACCTATCTTTTTTTCCTTGCCATGTCAGGCTGTTTTGTCAGCTACATTTGCACGTGCCTGTAAAGCTGTACCTTAAACACATACGGATGTCTTAACATGAGACCCAACGAGCAGTTTGTGCTGTATGCAACTTTGAGCCTTTTTCCTTTATGAAATAAACTGCCACAGAAAGAGGATTTGGGTATAATGTGATTATTAGAGATTGATCAGGATGGAAACATAAAGGTCTGCAAAAAATGAAAGACATGTAACGGATTTCAACCTTTGCTGGAATATTTGATCAAGTTTAAGCAAGTTTTTTTTTTTTTTTTTTTAAGTTCATTTGATACGGAGTTGCTGCTATTTATGTGCTGAAAAATGCTTGGTATAAAATCACATCATCCTGTACTGTAGTGGGTGTTTTCCTGTTTATTTTTTTTATTTTCTCTATTGTTTGCTTGTGATGATGAGGCCATGGAATGGTCTTCAGTTAAATATCTTAAGTTGAAATATGTCCTTAATTGTACTTTTTCTCCTTTCACCTCTGTTTTTTATGTTTAAAGCAATAATGCAAAAAATGTTAATAAATTAATATTTAAACTCACCACAGCACAGACTTCACTCCTTCTGTTCCCTGTGTTGTACCAGTCACAGCGTTAACATTTTATGTCATACACTGCTGGGACTAGTGAAAATTTCTCAGCATTTCAACAGCATTACCCTGCCCCCACGTGTTGCTGCACACTGCCAGTGTCGATGTATTTTATGTGGAGTGGATGGCAAACCTTCGATACTTTGTACAACCACCTTTGGCTATAATTATAGCTGCAAACCTTTTGGGTAATTTCCCACTAGAAAACGTGCCATCATAACTTGGTAAAATATGTTCAATCAGGCCAGATTGGGATGTGTCTGAATAATTCTTAAATCTTACTATAGATTCTCAGTCAGGTTTAGGTCTGGACTTTGAATGGGCCATTCTAACACACATATGCTTTAATCTGAACTATTCCACTGTAGTTGTGACTACATGTTTAGGATCATCGTCCTTCTGTAAGGTGAACCTCCGTCTTTTGCAGCCTCTAACAGGTTTACCTTTTTCTTAGCTCCAGCTTTTTATTAAATATAATCCGGTTTCCTGTCCGTACTAAAAAAGCATTCCACAGCATGATGCTGCCACCATGTTTCACTGTAGGGGTGGTGTTTTCAGGGTGATGTGTAGCGTTTCTCTCATCAAAACTGCACAGATTAGCACTCAGTGGTCACAGTGTGCAGCATTCCTTTTAAAACCTGAATAAACTGTTTATTAACATAGAAGATAAAGCACAACAAAAACACTGGATGCCCTCAGTAGTATATTTTATTCTGTTTCAGCCAGAGTATTATCTCCAATCACGAGAAGACAAATTGTTGTGCAAACCAATATTCCAAAACATAAAAATACATTAAAAATGTTTCACATACAAAATGGATTACATTTGTAAAGGTTCCTTAAAACTTGAAAGGCCATTGGAGATGTTAGAAATTACCATTTTACACTGAAACGTTGGCAACTTATTTGGTTTCCATTTCAAGAGATGAATTTACAACATTTGCAGATTTTCTAATATGGAAAACAATGAAAAAAAATGTATGAAAGCAATATGTGAATATTTGCTAGAGATTCTGTAAAGGAATGAATATAATCACATTTAAAGCAGCTGGCATCCTGACAGCTAAAACATTTAAACTTGAAATTAAAAGATTATTCAGAAACATTGGGGGGGGGAATAACAGTCCAAAGCAGATAACTGAAATGAAGCAGTATTAATGCTACTCCTGCAGAAGAGAGGACCTAATATGAAGGTATTTCATCCCTGAGCAGATTTGTTCCAAGTCCGGGAGCTTGACTAAAATCAGACACGTATAGAAATAATAACGGATTTTAGTGCAATTCTTCATTTCTCAGAGGGCAAGCAATCAAAAGAGCAACTGTTTGTAATATTTTTACAATCATAATTGAAACATAAAAAAGAAGCAATAATATATTTGCACTTTAATTCAGACAGTTAGTATAGTTTTAGTTTCTGTAGGTGTAAAATCTGGAAAAGCTCAATTATTGATCAATCTATGAGTTAAAAAGTTTGTTTTGTTTGCTGCATGTGAAACTGTAAGCTGCTCTTATACTATTGAGTCCTCATCGTCTTCATCGTAGTAGCGGTTCCGCTTGATTATATCCTCAGCGCTGAGATCCTCAGCATCACTCTCCTCTTTGTTGTCTTCCCAGAAGCCCACATCCTGGGAGGAACGGTTCTCTTTCCCAGCTTCCTCCTTTGAGGTCACACCTACGTTTGGTGTTTGATTCATCTTCTGCTCTTCCTTTTCATCCTGCTTGTCGTTTACTTTGGATTTTCCTTTAGCTGACTGTTTATCCTCGAACGATGCCCTCCATTCCAGCAGAGCCTTGGGTGGACGACGGGGCTCCCTGGGACCCGCAGCGGTTGTGGGATTCGGTTTGGCCACGAGTGTAAAAGGACGGCTGCGTTCCTTCAGAGAGGTGCTCCTCCTCAGGTTCTTCAGCTCAGCACGCTCCGTGCTCTGGAAAGATGAGTGCACATCATCCTCTGGGGGCCACTTAGCTTTCCAGGATCTGCTTGAAGGGACCTCCTCTGCATCTGGACTCAGCGGTGTTGTTCCAGAGTGCTCCTCGCCAGCCGGAGGAGGCCAGGCGACCTTTAGCTTGCGCATCTCGGCTGGTCTATCTGCAGACTGGAGATTCTCTCCAGAGCCAACATGTTTCTTTGTGCGGGACTCCAGTAGGGCAGCAAGGTCTGTGACCTTCACCTGGGGGGATGTTTCCCCACTCAGATCTGCCTGCATCTCAGACTCATTCTCGGCTGCTTGTTTCATCACCGCTGGATGCTCTTTTGGCTTCAGTGCTTCCTCGCTTTCATCTCCATCTTCTCGTGGTTCCCACTGCTCTTTATGAGGGCGATGGCCAAAACCTTCATCATAGTTTCCTTTGGCCTTGAACAGCTGATTGAAATGTGGCTTGCAGTAGATCTTACCATGCAGAGAAGCATAGTTCCCCAGACTAGAGACAGAGAAGCAAACATGTCATTTGACATAAGCATACAATTTTTAAGACGAATCCTACATGTTCTTCGTGTAAAGATTCCAGAATTTCCTGTAAGACTTTTCCAGAGTTTTCAATACTTGAAGTTCTTTTTTTTAAATAATAATTCATAAGGAATTTGTGGTAGTTGTTTGGTTTTAAAAATATGGCACCAGAGAGCAGGAAGGGGGGAATTCAGATAGGACACAACTGAAAGAAAGAAAGAAAGAAAGAAAGAAAGAAAGAACAGTTCAATGGGGAAATTTATTTCAGTTTATTTTAAAGATAATGGCTTATCTTTAAAATAAACTGTGAATCAAAACATAAAATCTAGTTTTTCAGAAAATTAGATCATTACATAGGAACAATAAGGATTTTTTTTTTTTAAAACCATACAAAACTTTTATGTTCATGTTATGTCCTACACAATCATGGGGAAGACTTGAATTGACAGTTGACATGTAAGCCTAGAAATGGAAAGTTGAGTGGAAGGAAAAAGTGTGGTAGAACAAGGTAGTAACACAGGCAGCAAGGATAACTGCTGCATTTAAAGGATTGTGTAGTAAAGGCTATATAAGAGTTTGGGAAGAATGATGGTGAGTGGAGTAAGCTTTTCAATAATATTCTCATTAATTGAGATACACTTGTATTATCATACAAGCATAAATGTGACATTATGTCTAAGTGGAAAAGAAAAATATGCAGCAGAAGCTTACCCCAGCTTTGTGTTGCAGTGAATACAAGCGAAGCAGTTTTTGTGGTAAATGTGCTCATAAACCACCAGTTTCTCCAGTGGGTACACCGTTTTCTGACAGGCAGTGCATGTTTCTTTGACTGATAGTTGAAACAGCTGCAAAAATAAAAACAGTCAAATTTATTCATAAAGAACAACACTTAATTTATTTTAGAAACTGTCTGTCTGATGTCATATTGCCCTACCCTGGTTGCTTTGGGTTGTTCTGTGCCTTCTCCTGAAACAGATAAAACACAGAATCAGCTCCGATGTTGCTCAGCCAGTGGGAAAAGCAGGAAAAAGCCTTTAAGATGTTGCTTTGCAGTGTCAAAACTGTACATTTTACGTTAGAATCCAGTGAATTAAACATTTTCTTCTGTTTTCTGGAAAAAAGTTACCATTGCACTCAGCTGCTGGCGTGTGTTTGATTTTCACAGATGCAGATGTTTTGGGGGCAGGCGTCTCTTGGGGCTGAGCCTTGGAAAAACAGAGAGAAACCACCTTTTAGTGAATAAATTATAATATCCAAATTTAGAAAGTGAGAGAAAACGATGCAAAAAATACAGTAACTTAAATGGAAACGATTCTGTACCTTTTATGAAAATGACTAAGTTTAAAAAAAAAAAAAAACATTTTATGAAATCGGTTGAAAAAGACATGAGAGTCAGATTAAACTATAAGATTTATGATGATTCTTTGAAAAGGCCATTTTAATCGGTGCCTTAAGAGGATTCCTTATTTTTGCTTTTTATTACGAATCAACAACAAGTTAATAATCTTAAGAAGGCATACGAAATACTGCCTAAAGCTTTTTTCAAAACGATACCAAATATCCAGTGTTCTGAACATTGGGGCTGTTGCCTTTCAGAGAACGTTTACTGAACAATGCAATTTTTTTACATGACAAACATCAAATTTCAAACATTTACCCTCAAAGGCGAGAGCCTGGTGACTGCTGCGTGTGTGTGTTTGCATACTTCATGCACACACACATTTATCTCTCTGTGAAAACCTGGTATTCATAATGGATGCCTCTTCACTCACTTAAAGCTCATCACTATAAAGGAGCGGCTCATGCTCTAACCCTCGAAACTGATTGTGCCAAGTTGTTTCACTACCTTGGATCTCTTGTCACTACGCATAAGCCTGCTGCAGCGAGGGAGAAAGCCCAGCTGCAGATTTACAGGCACAGATAAGCAGAGCAACGAAGCTGCATCCTAATGCAGCCAGTCACTTCTAACTATGCTCTCTGACAATCTATCACAGAGTTTAGTAACTAACAAGTTTTATATTTGCTTTACATGAGTGACGACTTTGTCTGCTCGTGTGCTTAAACAGATTTAGGATTTTAACAGAGAGGAACACCAACCAACTAGTGCACAGAAAATGGCAGCAAATTAAAATGTGGTCCTTATGAGACGTTTTTTAGTCAGAATTTCAGACTCACTTCTCTTTGTTTCAATTAAAGGAAGAAGACTGGTAAATAAGAGAAGCTTTATTGGGAATTCAGGCACATGAAAATACAACTTAGGTAGGCAAAGATTCATGCTGCAATATGTGATGACATTATCAACAGGTAAACAGAACTGGTAAATGTATTAATTTAGCACCGATTCACAGAGATGTTATCCCAAGGCACTGTAGATTTTTATAAGAAAAAAAAAGCAGCAATATTTTTGTTGTCTGTTTCAACTGACTTGAAATGTTTCTTGTACTGAACTCACAGAGCGGCTGGTGTCCTGTTTAGCAACAGCAAACTGATACTTGGCCATCTTCTCCTTCAAAGACGAAGATCGGGTCAACCCACGTGGACCTAAGGCAGAGGTGTGGATTTTCATACTTGTGGACTTTATATAAATTAAAAAACAACAAATGTTGATAGAAATAAATCAGCCGTCGTTGCTTACTGATAGGATGTTCTGATTCCTCAGAAGTGCTGCGTATTGCTGACCTGCCAACCTAAAACAGTAAAAACAGACTCAGATGATGAGAGTTGAGCTATGAATGCATGTATTACCATGCCCTGGTTTTCCTTCCACAATTTGGTGAGGACATGACTTCTAGTATTACTCAGGAGTGCCCTCACTACTCAAAACTATCGTAGAAGTGGGCCAAATTTCGCAATAGTTGATAGTGAGAGACACCACCCAAACCTTTACCATTCTAAACTTAGCAAACCATGTCATAGGTCATCAAGTATAGTGTGAAAATTAAAGGTTAAAATCTAGGTCCAGAACCTGAATTTCTGTATATTTAACATATGTAGAACATAAAGTGGAAACAGCAAAACATCAAATGAGAATGTGTTAAATAGCAAAAAACAAACATCATTGAGTTCTGCTCTGTTTTGTTCAATGAGAGAGAAACTAAAGTTCAGTCATATTAAGATCTGTGGAGCACTGTTTTTAAAAAATTACACCACTGACTGAGCAATGGTGAAATGTAAGTGAAGCATGTCTTACAAACAATATGTCTTGAACTCATCTACATTTAATCACATTGCAACCGCAACTTCAATGTATTTAACAAATGAAAAGCTGAAAGGTGGAATGTGCGATGGTATTGACCTCCTTAATTCAGTACTTGTTAGAACCGACATTGGCCGTAATTGAAGCTGCAAGTCGAAGACATTTTTCTATACTTTTGAAGACATTTTGAAGACATTTTTGGGTATGTCTTCAACAGCTTTACGCATTTAGAGACTGAATTTGTGCTCTTTGCAAAATGGTTCAAGCTTAATCAAATCAGATGGAGTGCATCTCTGGATATTATTTTTACAAGTCTTACCACAGATTCTCTATTTGATGTAGGTCTGGATTTTGACTAGGGCATTTCAACATTTCAACATGCTTTGATCTAAACCCTTCCATTATAGCTCCGACTGTATTTTTATGGTTGTTTTCCTGCTGGAAGGTGAACCCCATCCATCATTTTTTTCATTTATGCCAAAAAGGTTAATTTTGCTCAACATGGCTTATGGCAAATTTGTATTTCAACTTTCTTTTGCCATTCTTCCATAAAGGCTAAATTTGTCAGGTTCACAAGTAATAGTTGTCCTGTCCTCAGATTCTCCTGCCTGAGCTCTGGATGCACGCAAGTTTATTTAAGGGTGTCAGAGTACAAATGCACACCACACTTTGAATACATTCACGTTTTCTGTTGTAATGTGACAAGACATGAAAACATTCAAGAAGTATGAATGCTTTTACCAGGTACTGGAAACAACTTCCTCTATTAGAAGGTGATGACAGACGTGTTATATCAGAAAAGAGAAGCAAAACAAAAGAGGTACAAGTAGAGGATTTCTGATGCTTATCTCATAACAGCAAGGACAGCTGGGATCTGATAAGACTTCCACCAGCCAGCATTTGATCTGCAGTCAAAACAACTGAAACTATTCTTGTGTCCTTCACTAAACACAACATGGATGTGCATGTGCCTGTTTGCACTGCATCACCAACACTAATGGTAATTTCTCTTTGCACACATACAAAAGTCTGAGCCTTTTTAAACAGCCCACACTTTTTTGTACATTTCCTGTTGATAGTGTGATGATGCTAAAATGAATAACTGTAGAGAACTACAACAGCGGCAAAACTGACTTGAGTGCAGATGATGAAGTATAATAAAATGAGAGGAATAGCCTGGAAATATGTACACTCTAACATGATTTAACTGCGGTTGAAAAAACAATACAAAGCAAAAAAAAAAGAAGCAAGAACTGGATTCCAGGTCTGAAACAGACAGTAGCTTTACAGAGGTGATTCCATGAAGACTGAGACAGGCCTTGGACAGGAATGACTGCATTCCTCTGTTACAGAAACTGAAGAGTGGACTACTTGTTGTACTGGGCTACAAGAGAAAGAGCTGGAGTTAAATAATAGAACTAGCAAAGGTATAAACTGGTGAAGGAACTAAATCACGAAGGAAAAAGGGGCCATTTTACAAGTTAGAAGCAAGAAGGAATATTAAGGATCTTGAACCTAGTTAGGCTAAGAATGTGTGGGATTCATAATAGCAATACCTCTGTAAACATTATGAAATAGTACAGCACCTTCCAAAACAATTTTCACCCCTAGACCTTTTCTTTGTCACAACAAAAAACTTTAACCTATTTTATTGGGATTTTATATGATAGACCAGCAGAAAGTAGTGCATAATTTAATTGTGAGATACAGGCTTTGCCCATTGTCTTTTTACAAAAACATAAAAAAACAAAAAACAAATGAAAGGTGTGGTGATCCAGTACACACCTATTGTTGGTCCATCCCTTGAGATCCTTGTATAAAATTAAAAGATGCAGGGGTATTTGATACTTTTGCAAGGCACTGTAAGTTCAGCGTCAGTTAAATATACAGGTTGAACTTGTATGGCCACGAAATAAATATGGTACCCTTTGATGAAGAAGAGCATAAAGAAAATACTAGTTAGACCAACAGCTCCATCAAGGCGGCTATCGCCTGACAAACTGGGCCGACAGCACATGCTTGAAAAGACCTGCAAATAAGATTCCAGCCCTTAATTTTAAACTAAAAACCTGTTTTATTGTCCTGCCAAGTTCAGACTTTTATTACTTTTCTATCATCCCTTCAAATAGTGCAAAAAGATGTACTGGCAGAAACAAATTAATTGGTAAAGACTTACCTTTCCATTGCCATCTTCTCGCTTCTCAAACTTCATCTTCAGGTTGGTCAGCGGCGCTCTGGGTTTTTCATTAGTGGCGAATGGGCTGGTGGGAACCTCTTTCTCATTCGCCTCAGGTTTTCTTCTGTCTGTAACCTCATACCTGTCCATCTTTGTCTGCTCTTCAACAACTGGGGTTGCGAGTGGCTGCTGGACTTTTCTGGCTGCACGCTGATCCCCCTGATCAGTATGTAGGTCTTGATTCTTCATGGGCTGGGGATCCCCACGGATGGTAGCAGGCCTGGTCAGGGCTGAATGTCTACGGAGAATGCTGGACCCGCTTGGAGGAGGTACCAGGGGCTTTTTATCTTGATTTAGGTTTCCTGCTTGCTCCCAGCGCTCCTTGAGAACACTCAGGTTGCCAGAGCGCAGAGAGGATGGAGCACTCTCGATGTTCTGTAAGAAAAACAAGAAAAAGAGGAGAAAAATAAATTAACTTAATTAAAAAACATTCATTGACAGAGCCCAGGAAATATTTAGTTCCAGTGGAGTGAGGCAAACTGATCAAGAAAGACAGCTGTAGAACCTCAGCTTAACGCAATGGAATGAAGAAAATGCCTGATTCTTAACTTGGCTCAGTTAATAGATGAAGTGAACAGCTGTTCAAAGCTGCTCCAGCTCAGAAATGTGGCTCCCGAAGTCAGAAATACTGATTTATTTACTGTGACACACTGTTCAGCTGCATTTCTTTTCACTTTTCCCCAGAAACCCACAGACAATCATTCTGTTTACCACTCAAATTACTGCTTTTAGTGACAGCACAGAAGAAAAGCCAGCAGGAGCACCCCACACTTCCTTAATTATAGAAAAGAAATGAGACATAAGCAAAGAGGATGTGGACAGGACAATGTGTAGATCTATGAATCATACAAAACAAAACGGACTTTAGAATGAAACTTCCTGGCCAAACCCTCGTCAAATTTCCACAAAAAATAAACTATTTATGTTTTACAATTAATTCGAGGTAATTAAAGACTGCAAGCATGAACTCAATAAAAAAATATTAAAAAAAGAAACAAAACGATAAAGAACACGACGAAACCGCAACAAAGAACAAAAAGCAGTGGGACAACTGCTGTCTTTGTGAAGCGAGGCCAGCCTGAATAGATAACCAGACCACCACGAGATTGTTCCCAATTTTTCTTTAAACAAGTAGAAAAGAAAAGAAAACCTTTGCAAATTAGATGAAGCAGCCAGGATCAGTGTCACTACAGCTGGACAGCAAGGAAAGTCCAGGTCGTTTGGTTGGTTTTCTTCCTCAGCTCAGTGTGTGAGACACAGCAGAAGGTCGAGCTGCGCATGATACAGGCGGCTAGACAAAATCTACCAGTGAGAGCCGGTCCAGCCCCTCTCTAACAGCAGGAAAGTGAGAGACAGAGAGTCAGAATACCCAGGAAACCAGAGCAGGAAATGATACGCTCAGGGAAAAGTTAACTCTTTGTTCCCTGGTTTTGCTTGTTGATAGCTAAAAACCTACAATAACTTGGGAAATGATGGGTTTCTTTATCAGGTCACACATGCTATGATAGATCAACACAAATCAGTGCATAACTGTGAGGGGTCAGGATAAGCATACCTGTTTTTCAAAATGTTTTATAAAGCCAATAAATAAATCTTAAAAGTGTGGTGTGACTCTGAGCCACCTTTACTCTGAGGCCCATAAATAGAGCTTCAAGTCTTTTGTGGTATGTCTTGACCATCTGTGCATAACTAGAGATTTGAACTTTAGGTCATTCTTCTCTAAAAAGTGGCTTCAGCTCAGGCTGACTGGATGGAGAGCCGCTGTGAACATCGGTGTTGAAGTTCTGCAACAGATTCTTAGTTTAATTTTGACCTGGACTTTGACTGGGCCATTCCAACACTCCTTTGATATAAACCAGTGCTGTCCAAATATTTTGCCATAAGGATCAAAATCGTCATATTTAAAGTAACAACATTTTGTGATTTTATTTTTATTTTTATCTGTTCAACAATAAACATGCAATATCTTGATAAAATTTGGGTTAGGGTAAGTCTGATTTTTGTAGAAAAGGAATTTTTAGCCTTGTATCTTGCACATTTGCCTTATTCTAAGAAAGACAAAACATTTTCAAAAATTTTAGGCCGATTGTTTTCCCTTTTCTTAGTCTAGGAATTGTATTTAGAAAAATGGGATAAGGACTCTTTCTTTGAAAAGGCTTGATGTATTTAGCAAAGTTTAATGAATGGTTGCACCAATTTCTCCTTCTGAGGAAAAGTTGCTGGATCCTTTTGGTCTTGTTTACTATTAAGCAAAAATGAGGGGGATACAAAGTCAAACAATGTGGTTAATAAAAGACGAGGATGTTGTATTATAACTAAAAATTTCCAGTCTCAGAAGTTTTAAATTTGGAAATGAAAATTTTGTTCTAAAATGTTTGCCTTCCATCGATGTTCTGGCTGCATATTTAGGGTTGTCGTCCTATAACATCCATCTTCCCATTCACTAGTGGTATAGAAAAGCATTCCCACAGCATGATACTGCTACCACCATGTTTCACAGTGGGGAGGATATGTTCAGGGTGATATGCAGTATTCATTTCCTGCCCAATATATCATCTTGCATGTACGCCGGAAGGGTAATCTTACCAGAACACCTTTATCCACCTGTTTTCCTGTACTTTCCCTTCCACGTCATAATTATGTTACATATTATTATTTACCGAGGTGGTTAAAAAGCTCCGCGGTGGCACGGCTTCGTGGGTGGATGAGATCCGCCCTGAGTACCTCAAATCTCTGGATGTTGTGGGGCTGTCATGGTTAACACGCCTCTTCAAGATTGCGTGGCAGTCGGGGACAGACTGGGGTGGTGGTCCCCCTTCATAAGAAGGGTGACCGGAGGGTATATTCCAACTACAGGGGGATCAAACTCCTCAGCCTCCCTGGTAAGGCCTATGCCAGGGTATTGGAGAGGAGAGTCCGGCCGATAGTCGAACCTCGGCTTCAGGAGGAGCAGTGTGGTTTTCGTCCCGGCCGTGGAACACTGGACCAGCTCCATACCCTCTACAGGGTACTCGAGGGTTCATGGGAGTTTGCCCAACCGGTCCACATGTGTTTTGTGGACCTGGAGAAAGCATTCGACTGTGTCCATCGTGATGCCCTGTGGGGGGTGCTCCAGGAGTATGGAATTGAGGGCCCTTTATTAGGGGCCATCTGGTCCCTGTACATTCGGAGCAGGAGTTTGGTCCGCATTGCCGGCAGTAAGTCGGACTTGTTCCCGGTGCATGTTGGACTCCGGCAGGGCTGCCCTTTGTCACCGGTCCTGTTCATAACTTTTATGGACAGGATTTCTAGACGCAGCCAAGGGCCGGAGGGGGTCTGGTTTGAGGACCAGTGGATTTCGTCTCTTCTATTTGCAGATGACGTGATCCTGCTGGCCCCCTCTAACCAAGACCTACAGCATGCGCTGTGGCAGTTCGCAGCCGAGTGTGAAGCGGCTGGGATGAAGATCAGCTCCTCCAAATCAGAGGCCAGGGTTCTCGACCGGAAAAGGGTGGCTTGTCCTCTTCAGGTTGGAGGGGAGTTCCTGCCTCAAGTGAAGGAGTTTAAGTATCTCGGGGTTTTGTTCATGAGTGAGGGAAGAATGGAGCGGGAGATCAACAGATGGATCGGTGCGGCTGCCACAGTAATGGGGGCACTGTGCCGGTCCGTTGTGGTGAAGAGAGAGCTGAGCCGAAAAGCGAAGCTCTCGATTTACCGGTCGGTCTACGTTCCTACCCTCACCTATGGCCATGAACTTTGGGTCATGACCGAAAGAACGAGATCCCGGATACAAGCGGCTGAAATGAGCTTCCTCTGTAGGGTGGCCGGGCACTCCCTTAGAGATAGGGTGAGGAGCTTGGCCATCCGGGAGGGGCTCGGAGTAGAGCCGCTGCTCCTCCACATCGAGAGGAGCCAGTTGAGGTGGCTCGGGCATCTATACCGGATGCCTCCTAGACGCCTTTCTCGGGAGGTGTTCCAGGCACGTCCCACCGGGAGGAGGCCCAGGGGACGGCCCAGGACACGCTGGAGGGACTATGTCTCTCGGCTGGCCTGGGAACGCCTTGGGGTCCCCCTGGAAGAGCTGGAGGAGGTGTCTGGGGAAAGGGACGTCTGGGCGTCTCTGCTGAGTCTGCTGCCCCTGCGACCCGGTCCCGGATAAAGCGGAAGACAATGAGTACGAGTACGAGATTATAATTTATTACATAAAATCTCAATAAATTATTTCAAAGTTTGTGCTCGTAACAGAATGTTCAAAGGGTATGGGTATACCTTTGAAAGTCAATCTCAATTCTTTACAGACTGCAGACTTTTATCGCTACAGAAATATAAAAATGATCATGGATGCAGTATTTTTGGTAATTTCTTGCATAGAGGCAGAATTATACCTTAGCCATGGTGTCCGTCTTCAGGTCTCGAGTATCAGTGTCACTTGGCTAAATACATCAAGCCTATCTTATTAAGATATTTCTATTTCAGCACACCAGATCACAAGGTTTAAATATTTTTACAGGTTTTTATCAGGTTCAGCAGAGGCCTGTTAACAACCTACTGCTTTTAAATCAGCTGTGCTGAGACAGGAACACATAAAACATGCAAGACACCAGCCCTCGAGTACTGGAATTGGAAACCTCAGTCTTAAGCCATCCCCGAAAGCCGGTCCAAGGATTCACATGAATGCATGGCAAGTTTTTCTCTTTTTATAAAACCAACTAAATACATAATCACAGAGTTAGACAGACATGAGGCAATATCCATGGAGGCAAAATAAGTGGGGGTATAGATACAAAAATTACTTTTCTTGGTTAAAAGAAAAAAAGACTTCTTTGGAAACTGAAAATACAGTGGTTACTGCTCCAAATAATAATGGATATACAAACCAGCTTCAACTTGTGAAAAACTTATAAAATGAATTTTTAGGCTTAAAATGAGGGAGGAAAAAACAGATTTACAGTCCCATGCAAAAGTATTTACTGTATACACCATTAATTTATCATATGTTGTCAAATTATACCCACAGACTTCAGTATATTTTACCGGGACTTTATGTGGCGGACCAACACAAAGTACCACATATTTGTTATATGGCTATTTTTCAAAAATAAAAATCTGAAAACTGCAAAATGCTTTAGCCAATAATGGCTTTCTTTTTGTCAATCTTCCATACGGGGCTCACTTGTGAAGGGCACGACTAACAGCTGTTTTATCAAAAGATCCTCCCACCTGTCCTGTGGATCTCTGCATCTCCTCCAGAGTTACTATGGGCCTCCTGGTTGCTTCTCTGATTAATGCTTTCATTGGCATCACCTTGCTCTGTCCATTTTGATGGAGCAGTATTCAACATGAGATGTTCGAAGCTCACGAAAGATAAACCATCAAAATATCATTAGAAACATGCAAAAAACTGGGCAGCAATTATGAGAAAAGTTTGATTCCTGTAATGCCAATAATGATTTTTCTTTGTTTTTTAAGATTATAAATGATTTTCATCATGCCATTAAAAATATACTTATTTTATATTATTTTATTATGTTTTGAGAGATGCCTGACTTATCTCCTGTCAGAAACAAACTACTTGGGTAAATACAAATAATTTCATTTCTAAATCTTTAGGGGTATGAATAATTTGGGGCTTAATTGTACATCATGTAGTTAAACTGGGTAATTTCAGGCTGTAGCCCCACTTTAAAGCAGGTCTGAAGATTGAACTTTGTCCCTCCACCCTTCACGTTTTCCTTTCTTAAATTTATAAACAAGTCAGCACAGTCCAAATAAAAAAAGGACTGAATTATTCATACAATGAATTAAGTTGAATGAGTTAATGAATTACTGAAAGTCACAACAGGATAAAATCCAAAAATATTATTTTTGATACCAATCTGCCTCTGTTTTCTGTAATAATGGATGGACTTGTTATTTCCTGGACATGTTGAAAACGTCCCCCCATCCCCCAACAATCTTCCCATAGAGACACACACACACACACACACACACACACACACAAACACACACACACACACACACACACACACACACACCTCTGTGTTTTACTATCTTTATGAGGACTTTTCGGTTACTTCCATTGACTTCTATTCATTTTCCTTGATTTTTAGTGCCTAACCCTGACCCTAACACTAACCAGTTAATACCTAACCCTAACCCTAACAATAACTCAATTCATACCCTAGTCCTAAACCTAACCCCTGTCCCAAGAACGGAATTTGAAAAAGTGAGGACCAGGAAAATGTCCTCACTTTGTCAAAATGTCCTCACTTTGCGATAAAAATACAAAAAATGGTTCTCACTCAGCAACAAGTACAAGAACACACACACACTCACTCACACACTCACACACACACACAAACAGATGGTCTTTCACTGTGCTCATTCAAACTAAGCTCAGGCACACCACACTACAAGTGTTTTTCATAAGTAATTTATAAGTAAATCTACCAGGAAGGCAAACACTCACCTCTTGTAAGTTAAAACTATGAAAAACAATAATTAACTTGAATCAGACTAAAGGGTGAATTGGTGTAAATATTGGTTTAGATTACAGCTTGCAGTGAGAATTCAGCTCCTATCATTACACTTAACGTCTGAGCAGCCACCTTCAATTAGGTCTCAGTAGAAGTGGGAAGCCAGACTGTAGCCAGTGCCATTACCACCCAGAGCATTGAAGAAAGAAAGAAGATGCTGAGATGCTGTCTGACACACAGGCTGGGAAACAGTCCCTATAGATACACACAACCGTAGCAACAGTACCTTGTATCTCCTCATGATGTTCTCTGATCTGTTTCTCATTTGATCTCAGTCCAGGTTTGTTTATCGCTCTTTCACACTGACAAAGCAGCTAAACCTGCGATTGGTACTTTGCTACGTTTTACAAGGGGGGATTACACAGGATGGGATTACGGGTTTGATAGCTTGCCTGTCGCAACAAGTAGCCAATGAGAGGTCAGCCAGGACAGGACAAGACAGTGCCGTGTGTTGACAGTGAGTCAGTGTGTTTGTGTGTATATTCCTCATCTCGCCAAGCTTTAATTAGTTTACCACCACGATTAGAAAGAAGGAAATCAGGGGAGACAAGCAGCATACACACAATTTATATAATCCTCCTGTTGGCTTTGAGGACAGGGAATAAATTGCCTATTTACACATCATCTTTAAATGAAAGACCTTCATCTCTTTCTGTATTGTGTAAAATGAAGGAACGGCTCATTACAGCACCCTGCAAGACTATTCACACCTCTAGAACGTTTTCTGAAACCCCCAACTTTATGTATTTTATGTTGCAGAGGTGCCAAGTCCAGTCTTTAAGAGCTACTATCCTGCAACTTCTAAAAGCCTCCCTTGTTCAGCACACCTGAACTCCCTCATTGGCATTCAGTCAAACAGCTCTGCATCCATCTAAAAGTGGCTCTCCCGCCTTAGTAACAAGTAACACATTAGTGTAAAGTGGAAGGAAAATAATGCATGGTTTTCAACTTTTTTTTGCAAACACAATTCTGAAATATATGACTTGCATTTATACTCAGCTCCCTTTACGCTGCTAACCATTAAAAAAAAGTCCAGTACAGCCAATTGCCTCAGAAGTCAGTTAATTGATTAATTAATTGACTCCAAATGTCTGCAATTATAGCTGTTCTTTAAAGCCTCAGAGGTTTGTTAGAGAACATTAGTGGACACAGTAACATCACCTTAAACACATAATCCCCACAGTGAAGCATGGTGGTGGTAGCATCATGCTGTGGGATTGCTTCTTTTCAGCAGGAGCTGTGAATCTCTACAGAGCTGACATGAAGTTAGATGGAGCCAAATACAGGACATTCCTGGAAGAAAACCTGTTGGAGACTTCAGAAGACTTGAGACTGGCTGCATAGGTTCATTTTCCAGCAGGAAAGCTACAATGGTTTAGAAGGACATGAATCAAAGTGTTCATATGTAGGAATGGCCCAGTGAAAGTCTAAACCTCAACTTGAGAATTAGCGGCAAAACTTAAACAATTATTTTCATAGATGCTCTCTATACAATCTGACTGTGCTTCAGCCATTTTGCAAAGACAAATGTACAAAAAAGATAACCCAAAGTATTTGCAGCTGTAATCGCAGCGAAAGGTGATTCTACAAAGTTTGGAAATAGAAATGGATGCAAACCTTTTCAGGTTTTTTTTTTTGTTGTTGTTGTACAAATTGCTGAAAACCATAATTTTCCTCCCACTTCACAATTACGCATGACTTAGTGTTAGTCTATCACATACAATCCTATTAAAAACACACTAAAGCAACAGAGTAGCAAAATGTGGATACAAATTATTTTGGAAATTATTGTAAATGTTTCCTCACTCAATGGATACAAGGATCCATTTTTTTCAATCTGTTTAAAGAGAAATACTCACTCCTTTTTTCTTCTCTGCAGTGGACTCCTCAGCAGCTTTCTGGTACCTGCAGGGCAAGGAAACAACACTGACCTCTCCTGACTCAAAACAATACAGAGCATTCAGACATTTCATGGTTCTTGGTTTAAAAACCTAGGGAGGTTTTTAAAATTACAAAATACAAAGGAAACAGTTTTGTTTTGTTTTTTTGTTTATTTTAGTATTAGACAATAAAATTCTGGAAACGTTTTATTCTGTTAATAGACACTGGTGCTTGAAAGTTTAAAAACTTTCATCATCGATTCAACTAAAATACTTAAATTATCAGATTTTTCCAACTCTTACAAGTAGAGTGGAGATCTAGAGAGCTACATAAAGGACATATGAAAAAATACACTCTGTAAGTTATTTATTAAAGATAAGATCACACGTTACATCTCATTTTGTGGTGTAAACTCCGTTGTCAAATTTACTGCATTAATTATGGATGAATAAAATGTATAGTCATGTCTCCTGACATTATCCCTTCAAGTTAGCTGGAATAATTGTTAGTTCCTTGTTGGAGCCAGTCCAGGTGCAGTAAAACTGGTTTATATGAGACCAGCACCCCCACCACCATGATAACAATCTCAAACTGGAATCATATGTTATAGTTTCTCCAAGCCAAACACTTCTGACCTAAACAATAAATATGCTATCGTCGAGCAAACGCGTTCAAACAACCTTCCTGCCTGCCAACACAGTCTTCAGGAAACTACAGACAACAATGGTGTTTTTGAAGGGGATGTCCCTTTATCTTTACAGCTATGCCATTGGCTCCCTTACTTTACAAGTTTCCCCTGGTGGGGGCGGGTGCTGGTCAATTTGCTCCGTCACCAGTTTACACCCATGTGGCTGTGGTCTTTACGTACCCGACTGGCAGGAGGACGTTTCCTACCCACTTTGACAAGTAATATTCCATATTCCAAGGTGTATTCTACCTTAAGGAAATGTGTTTATGTGGGTCGTAACGTGTTATATTTCATAAGATTCAACTGGACCAGCGGAGGATCAAAACCACAATAAATAGAAACAGGGTGTAGCTCAAACTTTTTGGAAATAATATACAATTAAGTTAAATTTAACATGTATTAATAGGGCTGTTAAGGTCACTATGACCAAGGAACCAAAAGGACTTTAGGGTCAATAACTAACATGACCTTGACAGCCCTATTAGTGTGATTATTATGACTGCACTCATTTTAAACGAATTCTGAAAAACTGACCGGAAACAATTGATTATGACAGTTCAAGAGATTCACACTCATTAGACAAGTCTGATCATAATTTCAGATGTACTGAAAAATAAACAAACTTTCAAGGTCTTTTATAAGCAACAGGATATCATTTACTATTCAATCGTGTTCAACAGGTTCTCAAGTTTCCTTTAACCTCTAACTGTATTAAAGGAAGTTGTTAAAAGTGGAAACTACTATCTAACGTTGCTAAAAACTTGTTACCCACTTGGAGAATCGTTCTGCAATGGCAGTGCTTTTCCCTCGCCCACTGACCAGCGACAGCTCCTTGGCTGTGATACGCAATGACTGCGCCATCCAGGACCGCCGATTAAATGGGCCGTTCTCCATGTCTGTCAACCTAAAGATGGGAAAAATTAAAAAAAACACAAGCACATTCAGTGTGTATTCGATCACATTTATTTAATAATATATCTCTGAAAGTATATTTCTTCCAGTGGAAATGAAGCTGTGCTGCTGACTGGAAATTGTTGCTGTGAAATATAATCTCTTCAGTTAGCAGTTGGCCACTGGCATTAAACTGCTGATGTTTAAAATACCACAAGGAACTGGCTTTGGGAAAAAGAGAAAAATGAAATAAAACAACAGTAATCAACAAAAACTAATATGGTATAATTATCAACATCTGCTATATCTAATGTTATGCCTGTTGCAAAAACAAATTGGTAAGCAATGATACGATGTGATAGAATTGTTATTCAATACATTATGAGGCAGAAGCAGACAATCTGTGATACAATATGATTATGATACAATGTATTGTGTTGGCTAAAACAATTAATCAGAATAATCGTGATTAATCGATTATTGAAATAATATTCAACTAATGTAGTAATCGAATAATCGCTAACTGGAGTATTCAGACTCTATAACATGCCATTTGCTGAAAAAGCAACTCACTCAGAGCAGTAATTAGGCCAATACTGTACAAGAAATATGTCCATTTTGCAATTAAGAAGAGAAACCTTTGTCTGTAAATATGCTCCATCCAGAAATCCTCTAGTGACATAGCTTTAGCTTCACATGGTTCAAATTCTGTAAAAAATCTACTATTAATCAACTATTAACCTTTTGCTATCAAACTATTAACCGAATAATCAAAACAAATTGTCAGCAGATGAATCGATTAGCATAATAATCGTTAGTTGCAGCCCGCCCTAATTGTGATGCCCTCAGATTGATTGTGATGGCCTCTGACATGGTGAGAAACAAATACAAAGTAATACAACAAAGGGATAAAACACACGGTGCTTGAAAAAGTATTTATACACCTTTTCAATTTTTTCCCATTTTGTCACATTACAACTTCACAGAACTGCTGTGTTTATACTGTTATAAGATGAAATACGCACTGCTGGACTCAATTTTTCCAATTAAGGGAATTCTGAAGAAAATGTGTTGCACTGGACTTTATTCAGGGGTTTTATACTAAGGTCTGAATTCAGATGCACACCACTTTTTCAGATTTTGTGTTGTAAAACGTTTTTAAAAATTCATTATTTTCCCTCCACTTCACATTGATGCACTACTTTTGTTGCCAATACAATAGATTAAAGTTTATGGTTATGGTAAGTGAGAAAATGTGAAGAATTTGGGGAATTAATATTTTTGGAAGACACTGAATCTACAAATATACTTTCCTTGGGGACATTTGTTTTGCACAAACAGATGCCTGTAGAAAATAAATTCATCACAGAATAAAATTTCAAAGCACAATATTTTGAAATATAAATGCAAAAAACTGAAATTAAATGTGAAATAATCCTTAATAATAAATCTTATTTGAGTGAATTAACACTTCACAGGCCCAGCCTAGCATGTAGGCAATAAACACACAAAAAAATAATTAATATAGCAACAGGGAGCTCCCTTGTTTTCCTGTATCTGTTAGCAGTTAGTCCGTCTTTCATCACAAAGAGAGTCTCTGTTATAAAGATTAAATCCTTAATTAAATTGGATAAACAAGTTTTAAACCTGTTCTAGCATCAGACTGTGAGGCACCTCAATGTCAGAGTCCGGCTTTGTGTTTGTGGTGGATCTGCTTTCTGTTTCGCGATTATTCATTTGCAAGTTTATACCATAAACATCCCTAACAAAATGGCTCGCAACTGAATGCACATATTTGTGCTCATTCAGTTATGCATGCAATCAGACGACTCAACGTGTTGAAACTTGTCCTGTAGCTCGTGTTGCGTGAATGCAGAAAGGAAAACACAAACAGAGAGCAGCAGAGAGTAGGGACAGCAACACAACACGATGCTGGCTTAGTGGTGGCATAGTTTCACAGGATGAGCGTAAACCCAAAACTACACCTTCATTTAATTATACTTTGACTAAGCCATTGCTTTAAGATTTGGTTTATGTGTCCAGTGATGAACCTCAGAGCAATTTCTCCAGGGACAGACAGGCTAGAAGACTATGATTCCTATGAGTGCAAACATGATATTTACAAACCTTAAATTTAGTGTAGCTTGCAAATGTATTGACACCCCTTGATCTATTTCACATTTTGTTTGTTACAAACAACCTTCAATGTGTTTAATTGGAATTTAATGTGATAAACCAACACAAAGTGGTGCACAGCTATCAAGAAGCTAAACGAAACTTGGTTTTCAAAACCTTTAACAAACATAAATCTCAAAAGTGTGTCATGCATGTATATTTAACCGCCATTTGCTCTAATACCCCAAACTAAAATCCAGTGCAACCAACTGCCTTCAGAAGTCATCTAATTATGAAATATAGTCCACCACTGTTTAGTTTAATTTAATTTCAATGTAAATGCACAATATCTCCACTGTGAAACGTGGTGGTGATATCATGCTGTGGGGATGCTTTTTTATTATGCTTAGTCGTGCTTTTATTTAATAATTAATCATCTTGATTATCGTAACAGCCCTTTTATGTGCCTGAATAAAAAAAGATCTTGACCATCTCCAGTCGGTACAGAATACTGCTGCAAGGCTTTGAACCAACACACGAAAGACACAGCACATTACTCCAGTTTAAATCTCTTTACAATGGCCAATTTATTTTACATTTTTATTCTTTACTTTTAGAGCCCTGTGTGGTCAAGCCCTGGTCTACATCTCTAACTTTCTGGAGCCCTACACCTCCTCTCGCAGTCTGAGATCTTCCAGTCCAAAGGCTGTTAATGGTTCCACAAACACATTTTAAGACCAGAGGAGATAAAACCTTTAGAGCTGTGGCGCCCAAATTGTGGAAGGCCTTGCCTCCAACTTTCAGCTGTCTTGAATCCGTTGATTCATTTAAGAAGCAGCTGAAGACTCATTTATTCAGAGTTCAGATCAGGTTTTATGGGTTATGTTTGTTACATTTATGCTGTTTGTTTTTTACTTTTATGTTTTTTATGCTGGCTTTTATTGTAAAAGCACTTGTGGTTTTTGACCTGTGAAAGGTACTCTATACCTAAAGTTTACTTACTTACTAATGATGAAAGCTGGTCAGATAGAATGGTTGGAGCTAAAAACAGGACAATCCAGGTTGAACGCCTGTAAGGGCTGCAAAAACTTGAGACTGGGGCAGAAATGTATCAGCCAGGAAAACAACAACTCTAAACCTACAGCTAGAACTGTAATGGAATGGTTTAGATCAAAGTAGGTCTAAAACAATTAATTGAATTATTCATGATTGATCGATTATTGAAATAATCGTCAAATAATTTAGTAGTTGAAATGTCGTTAACTGGAGTACACAAAGTCTAAAACTTGCCATTTGCTGAAAGAACAACCCACTCAGAGCAGTAATTAGGCCAAAATTGTACAAAAATATGTACATTTTGCATTTAAGATGAAAACCGTTCTGTCTGTAAATATGCTCTATCCAGAACTCCTCAAGCAGCATAGCTTCACGTAGCTCAAATTCTGTAAAAAATCTCCTATTAAACACCCTTTGCTATTCGATTAGTAATCGATTAATCAAAAAAAGTCCACAGTTAATCAATTAGTAAAATAATCATTGGTTGCAGCCCTAGATCAAAGCATTTTCATGTCTCAGAACAGCCTAGTCAAAGTCAAGACCAAAATCTACCTTAGAATCTTGCTATTCAATCTGACTGAGCTTGAGCTATTTTGAAAAGAAGAATGGACAAAACAAAAACAAAAAAAAATCACTCTAGGTGTGCAAAGCTGGTCAAGGCATATTCCAAAACACTTGCAAACCTTAATTAGGAACATCAGACTAAAGTGGGGCTGACATTTGTGGTTTTAACAGGCCAAATGTGAACAAGTTACAGAGGCATAAACCTTTAGCAGGGCCCTATAAATCCCTGCTGACTACAGATCTCTAATGATCACTTCAGCTGAAGACATATTCACCCTGGCACACCTAGAGAATTACATCACCACTCCAATGCAAGGCTGCACTGGTGACTGGTTTCAGGACTTTGGACTGAACTTCAACCCTCCAAACAAAATCAAACGAGCAACAGTTCTCCTCTTATGTTAGCCCAAATGTTATCGGTTTGGACAAAGACAATATGGTATGAATTCTAAAATCTATTTCTTTGTGTTTAGTTCATTCTACTGCACAGGTAATATTTAATTTCTGTATTACGTTTGACAAATAATAACACAAAACCAAAGGCAGAGTGCAATGCAGCACATATTCACAAACTTGCATTAAAATATTATGTTTACATTCCTTGAGGCTACTTATTACTGACACAAGCTTTCCATCCAAAGGCAGGGTGGCTCATTTCGTCACCCTGTATGTTATTTGATACTTTTGCTAAGCCGGCACACTGGTCTGGGTACTTTCTTGTCATTCAACTGTTGGTCTTTCTGCTTCAGCTTTTGCTTGAAGCCCGGAGTCATTTCCTACATGCAAAGGAAGGGACACACCCTGGAGATGTCACCTGTGCTACTTTACTTAAATCTTAAATAGCCAAAGGATTTTATAGCAATGAATGAGACCAGGTACAGATTAATGACTCCACACAGCAGAAATATGCATCAGACCTGTCCTTCCAGATATTACTGGAGTGAATTGTCAATGCAGATCCACTGTCACCTACACATTCATAAAAGCTGTTAAGAAGAAGGTAGGGCCATGCTTTTAAGGAATGCAAAGAACAGCCTTAATGTTTAAATTTATTGCTGTATGAAAAGTTTCTGCAGAAACACCTTATGCAATATTGCATGCTGGGATTTGGTGGCTAAAAATGTACATCTAGGGTTTACAAAGTTAGCTTTAAAACCAAAAAGTTCTCCTTCATACCATTCTGTTAGTTTAAAGTCATTTTAATGAGGCTTTTTCCAGCTGTAAAGAGTGACAAAATGGTCCGCCCCCACATGTTGCTGAACACTACCAGTCAGCTGGCTGAAAGAAGGCTCCAACACGTTCTCCCCAATTACAAGAAAGATAAATTAGACTTTTTGTAATTACTTCCAGCAGCAAAAATACGAGTAGTCATGAACTGGAAACTAAAATTAAAACTTAAGAGGGTTGGATTAGTTGAAAGCTGTGATTCACATGAAACCAAATCTTACAGGTTTTACATACTGAGATTGTTTCAACCAAACTCTGTAAGGCTTATCTTGTGCACTTTGAAAGAACCGTTTTTTTTTTTTCTGTATTAAAACTGCAGACTAGCTACCTGAGCAGATAGCCTTACTAATTGACAAGCTAATATCTGTCTGTTTTACACTATAAATAGAAGAACACTTACAAGATATAAGATTCTGTGCAATGAGCACTTGAAAACTGCAACTAAATTTAGATGGGATTCTATAGTACTCTTTTATAATTATTTTATTATGTATATTTTGCTTACAGGAATATTTTCATTTTTGGAAGTGAGGCTCTGTGTAGTTATTATTAGTGCCATTAGCTAAAATAGACTGATGCCATATTACCATGAGTTTGTAGAAAAGTAAACAAGTAGCCCTTTAGGAAGTCCGAGGACTCCAAAACACTTTACACTACAATCAGTCATCCACCCATTCATATGACGTCAAAGTAACAATGGTTGGAGATGCCGGCCGTATCACCCCACCTTATCAGCTGCGGCTCGTCAGTCCGCTCTAAGTCTGCCAATAGAGAAGTTAAGTTCGAGATTTTTCAATGGGTTGTTGTTTCTGCAAGGGCATTGAAGATGGTACATTTTTTCAGCTGATCGGGCGGCTTAACACAGCCTCCTGCATCGCAGCATAGTAACACGGACATCGCTTGACTGAGAAAACAGCTAACTTAACAACGGTCTTCTGACAATAGATTTTACCCAGTATTGCTGTATACCATGATATGGAAATTGTCAGTTTGAGCCGTTTTAATTTGTTTAAAAATAATAATAATCAGCTAAAACAGAAGTTGGCTAGCGGTGTTAGAATTGTGAGATCAATATGTTATATTAATTAAGCAGCAGGAGGAATAATTAGATTTCATGCTTCAAATAAAAGCAGTTACATCATGTTATGCATTTGATTTAAGGTTTTGTGTAAATACTGAAATACGGTGTTATTTCACTCAGGGTTATCTTACCATTGGAATGTGAAATTGTCACAATTGCCTGGACTCTGGCTCTGTTTTTCCTCTCTTAAGTCTTTTATGTGTCATTCAATGTTCTTGTATTAGTTCTGATTTATTCTCATATATCTAGTACAATTTATTGTTAATTCTTGTGATCTTAGTTTAGTTCTGTAATATGCCTTCCTGGTGTGTTGTATTTAGTTTACTTCTTGTTACACCTCATGGCACTGTGTCCCATTCCAGTAATCATCCCCTCTCAGCATTGCAGAGCAGTCACTCCTTTTGTCAGATCCTCCTGTTCTCTGCTGCATTCACATTGCTTTCCTCCTCTTGCCAGTTCTAATCATGCTCCCCGTGTTCTCCTGCAAGTTTTGGGGATTTTTAAGTGGCCCATGTTCCTGCATCATTATGTTTGGACTTTGGTATTTCATTACAAGATTGTTGCAATTAACTGCCTGTGTGTGATAATAAAAGCCATACAAATCTCATCAGATATATATTTTTTTTTAGCTCACAAGCTCACAAAAGGAGTACAGACTGAATCAGTGGCATCATGTTGCGAAATTTTAAACAAAGCATCCACAGAGGTGGCCCTGTTTCAGCACGGAATGAGAGACACAAGTAAAGGCTTGAAAAAATTACAACCTATTTCATATAATCCAGTAAACTCCTCAGGATTTCATAATTAAACAACAGAATATATGTTCTCAAGGCCCTTGTTCTCTACATGTCTGACATCTACACTCTTAAATGTATCTGCTTTGCCAACAAGCAACCACGGCCCATTTGGAAAGGAGGAGTCCTACTTGCTTAATGTATAATTAATATATTATGAATTAATACAAAAGCCCGAGTCAGGTGTTCAGGAGAACACGAGTCTGAGATAAAGAGTCATTACTGAAGTATGTAATAAAGAGGCATAACTCAAAGACAGGGGGCCCATCTCTAAGGCCAACATGTCATCTGAAGAACCTTAATTACAGGTGTAGCTTTCATGGTCGCTAAGAGTGGGAAAAAAGAAGGGAAAATTGTCCGTAACATTTAGAAGACGCAGACGGAGAATACAGCCCATTTAACTTTAAGGAATAAACAGAAACACTGAGAGAAAGCAGCAGCTCCTCTCAGAGGGCGGCCGAGCGCATACACGTGTATTTATTAAACTTTGTCTACCTCAATATTAGCGAATACGAACTAAAAGCATCTCAACATACCTCTCAACTTTGAATGTCAGTCGCGATGGTTTTTTAGTGTATGTATCCCCCCCTGACGTGAAACTGTTCCTACCTGTGGGAATTTCCGTTCAGTCTGAGCTTCTCAGAAACCTGCCAGACACCTGACACTGACTACCGCCGTCGCGACACCGCCCGGACTGGCGGACGGCTCGGAGGGGGAGTGAGCGCAAAGGTGAGTGGAAGAGGCAGATCACGTGACTCGCTGCACCAATGACCTCAGGCAAAACGTTACACTTACCTGGGAGATTTGTTTTCGTATGTGGGGACAGAAATTCCTGAGAACAGGAAGCTTTGCTCACTTCTCAGTGTTAGTCTAGTTACAATCTGATGACGAGATAAACGTGTCGCATCAACTGTCTCCGTGACATGAGTGGGTGGAGTGAAGAAAATGAACAATACTGCCCAAAGCTATCTAGTAAACTGATTAGGGACCCTAAACCGGCAGGGGGCCCCAAGGACACTCAAATTCTTGCACCTAACATCCATGTGCATGTCAATAAATTCCGTGATTAAAAACTACATTTATGTTAGAAATTCAGTTCAAAGAGTGAAACTCATATTATACAGATGCATTACTCTCTGATATAGTTCAAGCCTGCATTTCTGTTATTGTAGATGGCTAACAGCTTGAAAACCTTAACTTCCCCTTCTCAGACAATTGGAATATTACATAAGACCAATAAAACGGGATTTTTTATTACACAAGCATGGGCGTACTGAAAAGTATTTCCACGTCCTGCACAGTATATGCTTTCAATACTTGATCTGGGCTCATTTTGCAGGAATTACTGCACACACGCAGTGTGGCACGGAGCCAATCAGCCTGTGGCTGTGCCGAACTTTTCATGAATGATTGGTGATTCTCATCTTCCTCTGTGATATTTAGTTCAAGCCAGTTTGGCCAGTCAAGCACAGAGACAACTGCACAGGCTTCGGTGTTGATGAAAATGCAGTGGACCAACACCGGGTTTCGAGTTGTCGCTCGTGTCTTGGATATGAGTTGATTCTTGAAGCACCTTTGTGGCTAAACCTGTCTGCTGGCCACTTTACAATTGATTGTGTAGGCCCTAACATGTATTTGTATTAGAAACCCTATTTATTGGTCATGTTTTGTATCTAATAGTAAAAAAAAAAACCTGTTTATTTACTGTTGTCTAACTCCGAAACACTCTATCCCAATTTCTTTTCATTCATTACATAGTGGGAAATTAATTATTAGAATGTCAAGTCTCGCAATTTAACTGTAAAATCTGTTGTGGTAAATGCACAAATCATATTTCTTGGACAAGTTTAAAGATATACTAAGGTTGCTGTGGTGAAAGGGGGTTGATGCGCCTAACTGGGAGTGGCCTCCCCAAGTCCAATCCTGGTTAAGGTTAAAACCTTGGGTCAACTCTGATGAAACTGAAAATGTTTTAAAACATTAAACAAATTTGTGAATTTACCAAAGGCACATCCAAAAGAGAGCAACATTTTAGAGTGGGGAGTAAAGGATTAAGTTAGTTAAACGTTTGCATGGTATTTGCCTTCTAAATAAGATATTACCTTGACAGAAGGAAAGTTTTCCTCAGTTCAACTTCCTTAGTCCTGTGTGTGTGTTCCAGAGGTTGTCACTATCTGAACTGGGTCTCTTTGTTTAAATTACACATCGAACTACTTTTAATGCAAACAGAAAAACGTCTAATTTATGTTTTTGAATTTATTAAAAGAACTGACCACATATGTCCTTCCTTTAAAGAAAAAGAAAAAGAGTATAACATTTCGCCACTTTGTTTTACCCAGCCTTGGTTTACAATATATTCAATTCAGTGGCTATTTTAGATTTACATAAAAAAATTAAGTATGTTCAGAATCTCACTCTATTAGGTTGCTACAATTAGCAACATCTAATCTACGTTTGCTAGGCTTTATCGTCTGACACTGTACTATTACTTGTTTCAAAATATGCATGAAGGGTTCCGACTGTTATTTCAATGTGAAATCTCAAGAGAGGAATCCTCTGTGGAAAAGTAGGTAAGAGTTGAGTCCATATTTTCATTGTCCCCCTTCAATCCAGGACAGCAAAGAATGGACCAAAAAAGGACCCATTGTCCTCCAATCCTGTTATATTTCACGAAAGCATATCAAAGACTTTTTAACTAGAGCTCAGGGAATTAAAATAATAATAAAAGTTAATTAAAAAAAATGTTCTATTCACAGGTCATTTAGTTTTGTTCATTTAGCTTATATATAAATTCTCAGGTAATAACAGGTAGTAATAGAGAAATAAAACTAATCTCAGAATATTGTTTTCATACTGCGAGTGAACATGTAGACAAGCAGTTCCTGATCTCCTCGACACACACCAACCCTTCTCTCTCTTTGGATAAAAGTACAATTTGCATTTGATGTGGAAATTAAAGTCCCAAAGTCTAGAGAGAGAAAGGTGGGGCACAAAATCAAAATGTTTCTTGGTCAAAGGTCAACACATCCATCTACCAGGAAATTTTGGATTATTTCATGCTTCCCTCCAGCTTTACAGAGAGGCTGGTTTCATTTTCTTGCAGGAGTTGGCATCTGCCCTCACTGCCAAAGATACCAATACCTGGCTTTTTGCCTGTGGTATCACTGTATGATTGGCAGTAAACTGGCCTGGCCTAAACCCACAAGAGCAGAGGTGTCCAAAGTGTGTCCAAAGGGCCATTTTATGCCCCTTGGAATGAATTTGTGTGGCCCCCAACCACGCTTAAAAAATGATACAAAATTGGCTGGCCGGCACAGGTGGTTGATGCAGATAGAAATTTTATAAAAACTTTCAGGGCAAGATTTTAACCAACAAATTAATAGCTTTTTCAAATCAGAATCAGAATCAGAATCAGAAAAGCTTTATTGCCAAGTACGTTTTTGGACATACAAGGAATTTGTTTTGGCGTAGTCGGTGCAATACAGTACAAATTAAACAGTACAAACATATCTACAATATAATATAAATATAAGTGCACAGTTTTAAGTGAGTGAGAGTAAATATAGAGCAGTATAAGATGCAAGAGCAATACAACAGTGCAGGTGATCATTGTGCAAGTAAAGCAGGAGTCCAAGCTGAGCGTTAATGTAACGCATAGAGTTACAAGTTACAGGTGTCCTGTCAGCAAAAAAAAAGGGGGGGGTGTGGGGGAAAGGGACAGTGTCAGGGTGGTTTCCGGGCTTTGTTAACCAGGCTGGTGGCAGATGGGAAAAAACTGTTCTTGTGGCGTGAGGTTTTGCTCCGGATGGACCGCAGCCTCCTGCCAGAGGGGAGAGTCTCAAAGAGTCTGTGACCGGGGTGGGAGGGATCAGCCAGAATCTTCCCTGCCCGCTTCAGGGTCCTGGAGGTGTACAGTTCCTGGAGCGACAGTAGACTGCAGCCAATCACCTTCTCAGCAGAGAATGGAAAACTTTAGGTAAAGAATAAAGTATTTTTCTTTTATTAGCCAATGTTTTTGTTTTCAATTAAACTTTATCATACGCAGGACCACAAACATACAGCAATTTTTACTCGAAAGCAGACATGGGCACACCTATCCATAAAAGGTGGCTAAATGCTACAAGCGTTTTTGAAGAAAACGATTTTTGCGGCCCTTCAGAACTTTCAACTTAAAAGTTTGGCCAATTGCCACAATGTTTGGACACTTCTGCCATAAAGAATCGATGGAGTATTGTCAAGAAAATTAGAGACAGCACACACAACACTGCAGAGGAGCTGAAGGCTGCTAACAAAGCAACCTGGCTTGCTTAACACCTCAGCAGTGCCGTAGGCTGATTGCCTCTATGCCATGATGCACTGATGTAGTAATTCAAGCAAAAGGAGCCCCAACCAAGTACTGAATAAATATGCTGTGTAGTACGTAAACACACTTTTCTGTAGTAAAAAAAATTATGACTTTTGAATTTTTATTTTCCTGAGAAACTAGATTACACAGTTTCACTACCCAGCTAACCTGTGAAGGTGGAGCCCATATGGATTTTGCTCACGTTATGTTGGACCTGCGCTCACAACAGGCAACAACAACAAAAAATACTTTATCTGCAAAACAACTTGGGTACCCTATCGTGATCTTGGCTGGGGCTCAAATGTCTAAGAAAATCAGTTCAAATTGGCCAAAACCTCTAACACCCATATGGGTCATACTTTTAACATAGTTTATCTATAAAACCTGTACTGGCAATTAACTTGGAACTGTTATGCAACCTGCAGACAAACTGTGACACATTCTTGAATAATCTTTGGCAATAAATCTTATACTGTTTCAAAGCCTGTTTAGTTCCCTTTAAATGGGTTTAGATTTATAAGGAAAGGAAGTTGAGAATGCTGGTTGTGTGCCCGTGAATGGCATACCTAATCCTCTCTGCCAATGCCAAATGGCTTTTGTTAGAGGAAGTGTGTGGCAGCATCTCATTCACTGGAAAAACAAAGCTTGTCATCAATGGCTGTGATCTGAATGCAGAGATATCAAAATAAAGTTCCTTAACTAGTGGCAATCCATTACCGCCACTCTTATGTCACAAGCGTGGATGTGGATGCAACCCACAAATAAATTTTCGTTACAATGTGGCACAATTTAAAGGGAAATAAACGGGCTTTCCAATGACAGAAGATTATATATTTATATATATTTATATATGTCTCAGCCTAACAGGGCTGCATAAACAGAGTGTTTGTCCATATGTCCCTGTTCTCTGTCATTTTAAGAGCTCACTCCCTCTTTTTCATCTGCGCCTCTTCAGACGTGGTCTGAATCTACAGCGAGCTGAGAGAGAGGCCATAAAGACCCCCAGCAACATTTATCAACGTTAACGCGGTAGTGGGCGTCTCCAGATCAGGAATAATAATGGACTAACAGTCTTCTTTGCTGTTTCAGTTTGATCGCAGCTCTGGCTTCTCGGGGTGCTCGAAGAAGATGAGCCTTTTCTCTTCGGCTAAGGAGGGTTTGCTGCTGTTGCTGTGTGGGGGAGTGGGCTACATCCTGTGGCGTTTCCTGTGTTTGTAAACTAGACGGTACAGAAAACGTCGGTGAGCAAAGCTGGTACGTAGAAAAATAGTATATTTCTAAGTGCTCGTGTAATGTTATACATGCGTTTTGATGTCTCGTTGCTCGTTTTGGAACACATGTACTCAGAGAAGGTAGTAAATGGGGTTATACATTGTTACAGCGTCAGTGTTAGCCAGTGCTGGGATGCTAACAAATGTTAGCTTAATGGTCGGGAGGGGGAGGCACTCATAACGACGGCCATCACGAATGTCTTTATAGCCCAGACTCGTCTGGAACCAGTTGAGCTTGTTTTTTCTGTTTTAGTAGTCTAACGGGGGAAAACACCAAGAAACCAGCGTGTGAGGTATATAATCCGGCTAAACAGTTGTATCAAAACAATGTAAAGGTCGGCTGAAAATGTGTTCGATTTTTAGCCTTTAATGTTATAGTGGGCGAGGGCGCCACCGAGCAGCTAGCTGCTGTTAGCTAGCTGCTCCAACAGCAGCCAAACTAACGTTCGGTTCAGAGGGAAGACGAAGGCCACTACAGCCTGTGTTGCAAGAGGACATTTAAAATAAATTCAGCATTTAGTTAGGTTCGTTCTTTAGCTTTCAACTGATAAAACAGCAACAAACAAAATGTAGTACTTTTTTAGACTTACTAAATTAGCATTAGCTGTAGCGGTCTGTTAGTTTTTCCTTTGGTTGTACCAACGTTAGCTCGTTAATGTTAGTCAACCAATTTGAAAGCATTGTGGCGACTTTTCGCATGATAAACATAAGCTAGTCTCATCACCAAACTAATATAATAAAACCTAAAATCTTCCTCATGTTTCAGTTTAAAATCGGATGTCTTCACAGTATTTTAATTGTCTAAATATCTTGTTTTCGTCTTGTTTATTTATTTAATAAGAACAATCCTAAACATAATTCAATACAACAAGGACACCAAATAATTTAGTCGAGTAGTATTTAACTAGCTTTTTAATTAGAGGCTAATATTGTACTCAAAACAGTAATATTATAAAGCCAATAACACATTTTCAAAGTTCGACGTCCAACCCAAAACGCTGTGTAAAAGTACCTATGTTATCGGCGTAAGAGAGTGGTTTGCTAAAACAAATAATTTCACCTGAGAGCATTGAATGATGAAGCAAAGATGATTTATTGACTTTACAAGTTAAGACCGTTGCCTCATTTCAAGACTTAAATTCTGGTGTAATTTATGTCTACCACTTTATCCTTTAAACTGGAAAAAAAAACAACAACCCAAAATTATAAAAAATAAAAAAATGGCTTGATTTAGAAAACATTTTTAGATATTTCCATAAAACAGCAAATGAGCTTTGATGAATGATAAACTTCTTACTGGTTAATATAAATATCTGTTAATTTACTTGCAGTAATGGTTTTATTCAGACAGTCAGTTACCATGCTATATTCATTTGAGCTCACTGTAGAATAAAGTTTTACAGTTAAAAACCACTACATACAACAATCTGCCTTGTAACAAAAGACAAGATGATAGCGTAACCTATTAACACAAGATGTGTTGCCAAAAATCTCAAGAGTTGTATGTTGAAAACAAAAAATTTAAAACTGTTTAGACTCAATCACATAATAATAAACCTTTTGTACAATCAACAAAAATCACATTCCCTACTGTAACATGTGATAAATGTCATTTTGTTTGAAGGCAGAATTATCCTTCATCATTTCTAACTGAATTAACTTGAGTTTTCTTTTTTTTTTTTTTTTATTAAACTATAAATTATTTACTTTTTTAATGGAAACACAAGCTTGAGGTAGTTAGAAGAGCTTGTTTTAACATCTGGTGAGTTTCAGTAAATAGTTTAACAATCTGGTGGCTTGATGGAAAACACAAAGAAGAAATATACTTTGTGTAAATCAAACATTATTTAGTCATCCCAAAATTTGACTATTGTACCCTGCTAACAGAAATGAAAGAAAGGTTCGATGCATGGTATAACCTATAAGGTGTTAGCTGCAACATTTATTTACCTAAAACAAAGCTACAATAGTCATTGGCTGCTCACACCGTGATTTGATTGATTCAAATTATTTGGGATTTAAGAAATTTAGTTTGTCTTTTAGTTAAACTGTTTTTCTCTCAAATTAGCTGTCCTTTTAGTTTTTTATATTCTGAATTGCACATTTTAATATTTATTTTAGGATTTCTTTCCTTCTCAATCATCATTGAAATAGATACTGTGTTTAGTTTTAGCTCCTTCTGTAATGTGCCAGTTTAATTCACAGGTTAAACCTCTTACAAAACATAATAACTACTAAGGACTGAAACTAGCATATTTTACCTTGTGGGTAATTCTAGTTTTTGAGTATTAGGGAGGATAAAATGCAGTATTGGCTACAGTGAGTGCTGTTCTTGTTAAAATATATATTCATTACCTTAATCCTTTTGTCTAAAGAAAAAAAAAAGCATCTGTATACATTAACTTGCTTTGTATTATGTGTCCCTAAAGGCAACCAATGTAGCAGTCGTAATTTTATGTCTGTCTGTTTCATCTACATCCTCCTCTTCCTCAGTTTTAGTACTAGATGAGTGAGGTGGGTGTGGCTTCCCACCAGCCCGACCATCCTGACTGACGGATCTCTGGATGACCTTGTCCCCACCCCTGTCCCTGCGCCCACATATACCACAGCAATGTCACATCTGCCCAGCAGCTCAGTCCGCGACCATATGAAATGGGTTTGTTTTGACAACACCAACGTGGTTACAAATAATTTTACTTACAGCCTTGTGTCACTCAGGATGTTGTCGTTGACAAATAGCTTGACAGATGCCGCTAAACTGACTCTACTTTCTTAGATGCAATTCATTTCAAATTGCAGCATATTTTAAATGGCCTGATATAGTTTGTAAAGTGTTGCTCGCTGTTTTTTTTATTCCCCTCTCATGCAGGCGGGGCTGCTTGGCTGCGAAGCTGTCCTCTCCAGCATGGCCCTGATGCAGGCCAGCACAATGGCTGCTCCGCCTAAAAAAATGATGGCTCCGCTCGGCCACGCACCACCTCAGAGAGAAGGACCCGACCGTGCTCCACAGAGCCATATGATCCTCCCTTCTGGAATGAGCTGTCCACCCCTGGTTAGGACTCACATGGGAAATATGGAGAAATGGGGGTTAATTTGCTAGGCTTTTAATAGTGTGAAGACTGGAAACCTTTTGCTTCTATTCATTTTATGCAATTCTGAAGCAACAGTCTTAGTGAATGCAGTTCTAAGTAGTTTTGTTACTCTTGTTGTATAATTTAGATTTTTCACGAAAAGAATCAGACTGACAAAAGGCAGGTCTACATTATTAGTGCTTATAAAGCCGGTCAATATGATGGGGAAAAATATGTTGTTTCCTATATACAGTTTATTTCTGCAGGTAGCTGCGACAGACAATTCTGTATAATAAAGGGTCATGGTTTTGGTCATGTTCAGAACCTCTATTTACAGCATTAAAATGAGTAAGGTGGGATAATGGGAAACAATTAACTTTCTCCTGCTCCGTAGCTTATCCGGAAGGAAGGTGAATTTCAAGCTCCCCGCTTGCTGGATGAGAAGGACATGAGGACCAACGAAGACATGCAGCAGAAAAAAAAGAACAGGAAATCAGTAATGCCCTGTAAAGTGAGAGAACAAGAAGGAAGGGGAGGGAAGGTCCGTAAAGTTGGATTGTTGCAATTTTTGGCAAATTGTCTTTTTTTTTTTTTTCATGAATGTGCATTCAGCTCCTTGTGCATGTACTGTGTTCAGCATTTCACTCGACTGATGTGTGGCTGCCTTGGATCATCCAAGGGTGCACATTTTGTTTGTGTGGGGGTGGGGGGAGGAGCACAGGAAAGATGTGGAGGGGGTCGGCGAAGGTTCTCTGGAGAGGAGGGGGGGAGGGGATTGAAGTGGAGCACAATGACTGCAGTTGTGAACAAAACAGGGAGCAGTAGTACTCAGTAGGCCATCTGACATAATTTGGTAGATTTTTCAATCAAAACTTAAATTGCACATAGAGACAAAGTAAAAATTCTTTGTTTCCAAAGTAATTTTGTGTTGATGTAGAATAAAACATTTAATTTGTTATTGTGGATTAGTAGTTACATTATAGGTCTTACTCAGTTTCTGATTAAAGGGGCGTCTTATTAATTCAGTTCAAAAAGAGAAACTGTAAAGATTCATTACACAGTGATACAGCATTTATTTCTGGCAATTTTGATAAAGGTTCACAGCTCATGAAAACCCAACCAGTTTTTTTACAATATTATGTAAGACCAATACATAAAAAAACTTTTTTTTTTTCAAATGGAAATATCATAGTCTACACAATCAGGGGGGAAACTGATGACATGATGTGTATCCAACACACATTAACACCTTCAACAAGAAGAGGAAGCCACAAAAGCTCATTCATAAAGAAGCTAGATGTTCAGAGTCCTATATCCAACCATATTAATGGAAAGTTGAGTGGAAGGAAAAAATGTCTGCATCCAGGACATTGTCTACAATTGTTGCATTCCTTGTTATGTCACTATTGAACCAGACATCAGAAGTGGTCCAAAGTCCTCTTCAAATATGAACATACATTTTTGCATTTAACTTGGAAATCAAGGCCATAGTGTCTGATTTCAGATTTTATGAGGAACAGAATTTCAGGTTTTTAGTAGCTCATAATCATCAAAATGAGCAAACACATTCAATATATCAGTTGGTGTGTATTGAATCTATATAATGAATGTAAAATTTGAATTGAATTCTTGAAACAACTGAACTTCTATGTCATACTTACTTTATTGAAATGCATCTGTATGTTTGCATTACAGTTTACTATATCTTCAATATATGCTTTATACTGTAAAGCCTCCATTTAAGGTGTTTTTTTTATCTACTTTCGTAGGGCACTGGTGGAGATGAAAATGGTCCAGCGTCCAAAGTACAGAAAAACTTTATTTGTGATCACTGTTACGGAGCATTTAGAAGTGGATATCACCTAAAGAGACATATCCTTATTCATACAGGTATGGTAAACGCTTGACTTCTCTTTGAAGCCAGAACAGCTTATATTTCCTGAATATTTAAGTCAAATGTTAAAAGAGGCCTTAAATGCTTAAGTTGGACTGAGTCTAGAAGTGTGCAGTAGCTGTAAGCTTTTCCAGTGGCCTGCTTAAAGCCTTGTTTGGTAATAGCATTGCCTCACAGCTAACTGGTATCTGTGGGGGACTTGAACTAAAACTGGTGCTCTTCGGTTTAGGGGAGAAGCCGTATGCTTGTGCCGTATGTGACATGAGGTTTATTCAGCGTTACCACCTGGAGAGACACAGCCTCATTCACACGGGTATGCGTCCTCAGCCGTACCCATTTTACATAAATCTGACTACGCATGTAGTCGTTCACATAAATCAAGGGACAGATGCTGACGATTCATTTTTGTCTGTGGACAGTAATTTCCAACAAAGCCAGCCACCACAATCTTTTTATTTGTCCCACTATCAGAAAACGATGAACTTAAGCCATTGTGGTCCGGTAGTCCAGAGTCCATTATTAAAAACTCTGCACGTGAATTTCTTGTAGTGTTTTTGAATAGCTTTGACTTTTTGAAATGTATATACGCAGGTATAGTTGTAGAAATGTGAAACTTTATTGGAGTTTTCATTGTTGTATCAATTTATTTGAAGATTGAAGAAAGTTTCTTGAAGAGCAGAGGCAGATCTGCTGTAAGCAGAAACTGCTTTCTGTTGAGACTTTACAAATGCAGCTTCTTTCTCTGTGTAGATACTTGTCAGTTGTTTTTAAATAATAAACAGTGCAGTTTTTATTTTTATACAGAAGTGTATTCATTTTGAACTTTTTACCTTGCAATTTACAATTTTTACCTTTTTACCTTACTTGGTTGTGCAATAATCTGTTATCTAATGTTAGGCGCAGGCTGGTATCAGGTTGTCACGGTCTGATAACCTTCAGTGAAATTACTGGTATCATGGCACTTACACAAAAATTTAAAACAAAGATGCGTAACATCATTTAATTGCTTTTGTTTAAAACAGAAAGCAACAATTATTTGTACCAGAGATGATATGGACATAAAATGTATCCTTTGTGGAATATATTGCGATTATACGTGACAATAAACATGTTTAAAAGTTCATCTTTTTGGTTATAAGTTTATAACTGAATGCATTTGGTGCTTCACAGAAACGAATATTACACCAATTATAAAAATGCTACTTTACCACAGTAGTTACATTCAGTAGTGCAACTGTGCTTACAAAATTACTTATAAGTAAAGTGTAACTTGTCTTAATTTGGACCATTTTGTTCAGAACGTCCTCTGATGTTGAACTCCAGCAGAACTTTCTGTACATTTTTGCAGAGCAGACTCTGCATCTTTGCTGTCTTTAAGGATATGACCAGACCAGTTAAAAACAACTTGGATTTCTGTCTGTGTAGATGTTCAATCACTAACACAATGTTACATATCTGACCATATTTATTCTACAGTATGTCGTTATATAAATATTTACCCTTCTGTGCTTTAACAGGTGAATAGGTTTTGTAGAGAAGGCTTTTTGATAGTGGACTTGGCAATGGACTCTTACTTGTGGACCCAGTGTGCATATTTTAAGCTATTAAAACACAGGCAGCACAAATGATGTAAATGCATCCCTTTTTATCCCTATATATAGTCTTCGGTTTGTGTTGACAGCATCTGCATGGTGATCAAACACTATATTCTTAACATTTGATTGCGTACAATAAAAATTGAGAAATGTTTCCATAAAATTAATTATTAAAGACACTTTGCCTAAGTCAACCTTCTACTTAATTTTTCTAAGTCCATTATTGCTGCTAAGGTATTCACAGTAAGAAATTAAATGCTTTACTAACCTTGGCCTTATCTACCAATCCACTTTGACGTAGTTGACATTATTTACAGTTTTTTTCTTTTTGCCAACACTGCATCTGTCTTTTCCCATATGCACGTTCCACATTTCTTATTTTTGAGTTATTCCCTACTTATCAGACTGACTAGCCTAATACTTGTATGCTCTGTGTGTGTAGGGGTGAAGCCGTTTGCTTGTTCCATGTGTGACATGAGGTTTTTCCAGCGTTACCACCTGGAGAGACACAGACTCACTCATACGGGTATGCGTTCTTTTACCGTACCCAGTTTTTGTTTAGTGTGATTGGGTAGACTCTAAAGTCAGTGGATTTTTTATTTTTTTTTGTTATGTAGGCAAGGTTGACTTGCATGGAGATAAACACACAGGCTGAAAGGAAAACACAGGCTGTAGGATTTGATTTGGGGTAAAAAAAAAAAAAAACAGAAAAAAACTTGTTTGTTAGGTCCGGCCCTTGTTACTAAAAGCTAAAAAGATCTGCTTGTAAAATTAATTAAAACTGTTCATCATAAAATGACTTTAATGTCCTGTGTAATAGTTATTCTAACCGTGTAAAGACTGAGAAGAATATTTTTGTAAATATTGTTTAGTTGGAGAAATTTTACAGATATTTATTTCTCGTTTTCAAATTTTTTATTTTTATTTTTTTTTCTTATTCAGGCCTTTTCCCACACACTGACAATTTGTAAATATGGACCTATAGAAATAAAAACAGTAGTTGGAGCTATCAGCATAACAACAGGCACATTTGAAAATCTTTATTTCAGGACACATTGGTGGGAACAGCATGAAGGCACAAGGCACTGACTGATTAGCCAATCAAAAGTGGACTTGGGGTAAAATTAGACCCAAGGCCCAATAGACAGGCAATTTAAAATGGATCCTGTTTGGTTTTTTTTTTCCTAAAAAGATCTATTTAGACTCTTAGTTTCTAAATGTTCAGAATAAGAGGTTTCAGACAAGCGATGACGGGCTTTTAGACAAATCTCTTTGATTAGAACCATGGGATGACATTTACATTTGTTTTAACTAGACCTAAAACCCTGTGAGACCAGTTTGAAGAAACCTGGAGGAAGAGAGCTCTTGTCTGTGACAGTTCAAATCTGAGGAAGGCCTGGCTTCGAAAAACCCTCTTTAAAATTTCTACACTTAAAATTAATGTTGTTTTTTTTTGTATTTTTAACAAATTGGTGCGCATGAGAGTAATATTTCTTCTTCAGGTAGCCTGACCCTGACATGTCTTGGCAATGTAGCTTTTGCCACCTACGAGCATCTATGTATTGTTAAAACAACCCTCATTGCTGTTTCTGTTTTGTGATGTATTCCCATCCTATTTGAAAATTGATAATCCTTATACAGCCTTTAAATTAACTTAAAACGTGAAATGAAGGCCTATTTGATCCTCCCAAACTGGTTAAGAATTCCCTTTAATCCCAAAGTAACGTCGCAGCTAATTTGTTGATAATCTGTGTATGTAGGGGTGAAGCCGTACGCTTGCTCCATGTGTGACATGAGGTTCTTCCAACGTTACCATCTGGCAAGACACACCCTCACTCATACCGGTATGCGTCTGCTCACTCCAGATGTTCCCGCCTAAGGCAAAGATTTAGCAGATTTCACATAGCAAGAAAATGTGCATTTTCAGGAGCATGTAGATGTATCCAGACATGTAATAGATTTGTAAAGTTCAAACTTAGCATTTTTTTTCTGTTAATGTAACTATGTGAACACTGCCTATAACTGAAAAGTAGCCTCCCTAAGGGAACAGTTTATTATCAAATGTTCAAGGCTTTTTTTTTTTGTTTAGAGTGAATATTTACATACTTTTATATGTGTAGGGGTGAAGCCATACGCTTGCTCCATGTGTGATATGAGATTTTTCCAACGCCACCACTTGGCACGACACAGCCTCACTCACACGGGTATAGTTTCACCCTTCTTTTCTTCATCAGTGCCCAAATACCCAAATTAATTAGTTGTATACAACACGAAATATTTATTAGCATCAAGGTGCCTTAACTGTTAACGTATGTAAGAAGTACCTCTGGGTGTTTGCCTTAGTCCTTGAAGGCAGCATCTTTAACAGCTAAACATTGCAGTTAATATTTCACCTTGCTGATGGTTATATATTTCTGACTAGGTGGAAAAGACCCTTTTCACTGTAAGAACTTTAGGTTACAGAAAACATTTTAATCAAGATCCATGTTTTATGAATGTTGACAGATTAGAAAATGTTAGTTGAATGTGTATCCTGTCTCACTTCTGGTTGAGCTTGGCATGTCTGGATACATAATATACAGGTGCATCTCAATAAATTATTATACAATTGAAAAGATCATTTTTATTTTAGTGATTCAATTCCAAAATATAGATTTATCACACAGCGATACTTACCAAGTCTATTTCTTTTTCATTTTGATAGTTATTGCTTTCAGGTAATGAAAACCTAGAATTCAGTTTCTCAGAAAATTATAATTATTCACCAATAAAAGACCAATAAAAAATGGTTTAAATACAGAAATATTGCCCACAAAAGAGTACGTCTGTACTGTACAGTGCATGCAAGCAATACTTGGGGACTACTATTTGCATTATTTACTGTGTAATTCCAAACTGTTGGACTTTTATGTCTAAATGCAAAATTGTACTGTAGTCTGAAAAAGAGGATTTGGATCTACTGAGTAGCAGCCTAGTCCTTTTCCTCCTTAACCCAGGTAAGACACTTCTGAAATAGTCTCTGGTGCAGGAGTGGCTTAATATCATCCAATGTGACATTTCAAGCCCATGTCCTTGGTACACCTATATATGGTGGTTATTGAACCTCTGACCCCAGTTGTAGTCTGCGCCTTGTGAATCTTACCCAAACTGTTGCATTGGCTTTGCTTCCCAGTTCTCTCAAGGCTGCAGTTTTTTTTTCTTTCCACTTAACTTTCCATTATTTTGCTTGGATACAGTCCACGGGTCAATAACTATCCAGTAGACAAGTGTCTCCTCCATGAATGTGTGAGCCATACCGTGGGATAAACAAAACATTTCTATATTAATTGTCTGATTTTCTGAGAAACTGATTTTTCTTTCATTGGCACTAAACCATAATCATCAAATCACCAGAAACAACCACACTGTGTGATGTTTTCATTATAAATTTCTTGAGTTCAGCATTTGGATTGAATTACCATAAGTAAATAACTTTTTTTTCAAAGATATTCTAATTTAATGAGGAGTAGCTGATAGTGTCTTGTTGAGTCCTTTCTGTTGTTTTTACAAAAGAAACTTTGCTTTGTGTGTGCAGGGGTGAAGCCATATGCTTGCTCCATGTGTGACATGAGATTTTTCCAGAGATACCACCTGGCAAGACACACTCTCACCCACACGGGTAGAAGTTTTATTTATCCCTCTTTCTCGCCAGTGTTAGGTGTTATAGATACTTTCTGTTGATGGTATGGGTCATCTGTATGGGAGAACTAAACTTTTTTTTTTTTTCTTGTTTATTTGATTTTGGTTCTAGATGGTGAAACATTAAGCTGAAGATGCTAATACAGTTTATCATGTCTTCTGTTTATTTGCCAGCTATGTTAAATTTTGACACAGTCTGTACAGAATTAGCTGGCATAGAAGTTTAATGAGTCTTTGTAAAATAGAATTAGTGTATGTGAAATCATACTTTTGTGTCCATTAGATTTGTTTTCTCTCTAAAATCTGGTACTGTATACATTTAGGGGTGAAGCCATACGCTTGCTCCATGTGTGACATGAGGTTCTTCCAGCGTTACCATTTGGCAAGACACACCCTCACTCATACCGGTATGATTAATTAATTTTTCACTGTAAAAGTTTTCCCATAAAAAAACAAAAAAAACAACCCTTTAGTGTTACATTCATAATCCCTTTTCCATACTTTAATTTTACCACTGTCAATAAATCATTTTCTGCTGTTTAAGAGCAGCTTTAGGCTTTGTTGGAAAGCTGTCCACAGAAGAAGTGATTCTGTTACCTTGAACTTTAACACTGTAATGGCACTTTTGCATGCACATTGTTGACTGTTGCTTTTTAAACGAGAGACACATTACACTACGAGGAATACGAAGTGCAGTTATAAAGACGATCAGTAAAATAATGGTTCTCTGAGGATTTAGTTAAAGTGTAAAATTTTTGGCCTGTTTGTGGGAAAAGCTTCAGCTTAAAACAAAAGCAAATTGCTTAAAACTATGAACAGTTTTGTTTAGTAGAGCGACCGATATTAATGACCTTCAACTACACTGCTCTTTCTAGCCTTTGTTAGTGTAATGTCTCTAACATCTTCTTTTTCTTCTTCTTATTATTATTAGAGCATGATATTAAAAGTTATTTCTATTAATGGAAATGTTTTTTTTTCCCTGTGTTGACGTTGAATACCTATTGTTTTGTCGTGTTTTAGGGGTGAAGCCGTATGCTTGTACCATGTGTGACATGAGATTTATTCAACGTTACCAGCTGGAGAGACACAGCCTCACTCATACAGGTATGCCCTTATTTATGTTGACCTCTGTCCGGTCGCTTCCTGGCTTCAGTCGTGCATGCAGTGCACATTAATGGTTGAATGGCTGCTTCAAACTCGAGTTTGTAATGCTTGCTATTACTATACTGGCAGCTGCTAATTATTCATGGAGCATCCTTACAAATCGTCAGTGAGTTAGAACAGTTTTCCCCATGCTTTGTTTATGAAATGACATGACAATCATGAAGCAAGTGGAAATCAGGCTTTTTAGCTGGCATTACATCACTGCAGCTTGAAATATCTTGGTTTAGTCGATACATTCTTCCCGATAGAAATTTTGCAACGCTTTTTTTTTTTTTAATGAATGCTATTTTATTTTAATACAATAATCTTTTACCAAGGACTTTCAGAAAGTCATAAGGGTTTTAATAAACATTTGTACTACATCTTTTTAGATTTAATAGCAAATCCATCTAAATTGCACAGTAAAACAATAAATAGCTGTCCACAAAGTTAGATAAAAGATAAACTGTGATCAGTTGTTAGTGGTTCGATTTTACACGTAAGTTATTAGCTTGGCCAGATGAGTACCATAGTTCCAATTAGAGGCTTGCATGTTTTTCAAGTAACAATAGATTTTGAGTCATGTCCATTTTTTAAAACAGGAATGAGATATGTATTTTAGGGCACGAATTGGAAGATGTAAATTTTGCACGTTCAGCAACCGCACACATAAAGGAAGCGCTGTGCGTGGCCATATCGGGTTAGAACTGTGCTCAGAACGGGCCTTAATTTATGGGTAACGCTTTGGTTTCCTTGGAAAAAAACAAAAACTAAATTAGCTGGATACCTGTACAACTTTGTCATTGTGTCATTTCACATTCAAAGTTATGGTCAGGAAACAACATATCTACTGTTCTGCATACGTAATTATGTTTGTAAATATGTGTCACGTCTTTATTTTGTTTTGTGAGTTGGACTTTACAGAGTTTAAATGCAATAAAGGAATGAAGTTGACTTTCAGAAGTTTCTTTTAATGTCTCTTTTTGAAAGCACAACCGATGATGTGATGTTGAAAACAGTTGTTTGCCAACTGCCTAAAATTGTCTACTGCTATCAGCGTGATTTAGTTTGACAAATCTAATTAGGAGATCCTTTTTGGATTTGTTGGAAATATGATCACTCTCAGCGTTTATTTGGCGTTAGATGAAAAACTGTTGTGCTAGTTGGAAGGAGCCCCTGTGGAAATTCAGGCCTCAGTTGCTCATCTGGTCATTCATAAGGGCCCCACCCAACCTTTTTTTGTTTTGAAACAAATTGATTTGACCATCTGAGTAGAAGATGGCTCGTACACCACGAGAGCCCAAGACTAGTAGCAGTCACAGGGATGTGGAAAAGTTTTCAATTTGGATAGTAGGTTTGTGAAGCAAGCTGCAATTTCCAGTTCAAACCAAGCGCTGATAAGTGCAGCCAAACTTTACTAAAGGAATTAGTAAAGTTTATCATTGATCATTTTTGGCAGTTGAGTTTTTTTTATGCTAAAGCTCATACTTTGTGTGTATAGGGGTGAAGCCGTACGCTTGCACCATGTGTGACAAGAGGTTTTTTCAGCGCTACCACCTGGCGAGACACAGCCTCACTCATATGGGTATGCCTCTGCCAATCATAAACCTGTCACAAGATTAGGATGCTGTTATATGCTTGATCTAGTCTGTTACATCTGCATTCATTCACAGTTTCAGATGGTTTAATTTCCACTAGATTGTACACACAGTTCTTGTGTTGTAAGAGTGGATTTAGGACACCCCACTTTGTCATTTAAAACAATCATGTTGTAAACTTGTTAGTTACATTAAGGTTATGACATTGGTTATTAACCACAGTTAATAATTTAGCCCATCTTGGCTCATTTCTGTCACCAGGACTTAGTTTTTTTTTGTTCTTTGTTGCAGAGGAACAAAAATAATTTTTCTCGATGCTCTGCGTTTAGGTGTGAAACCTTATGCTTGCACCATGTGTGACATGAAGTTTTTTCAACGTTACCACCTGGCGAGACACAGCCTCACTCATACGGGTATGGGTCTGTCCACCGTCAGTCAGATGTTAGAGTGCATATTTTATTTTTATTCACATCTCAACGACGTGTTAATTACAGGGCTCCTACAAAGTCTGGAATTCAGTTTCTGTATTTTCCAGGTCTGGATAAGTATGTGAAAAGAAAATACGAATATGGAAAAATATTATTCCATATTTTCAGATATTAATACTTATCTTATTATCTAATTGATACCATTGATTCATTCATTCATTTTTTTCCTCCCTTTCGTTCTTATTTGTGTTCTTGTGTTTACTTTTTTGTGTCCTTCCTTCCTTAGCATTGTAAAATAATTTTATGTGCTTGTGTCATTTCTTTTTCCCTTTTTTCCAGCCATTCTTTCCTTTTTATTCCTTTCTTCCTTCATGTTTCTGTTTTATGTTTCATATTTAAAGCCTACCTACTGTGTAAATATGTAGGGAGCTAACTAGTATTTCATATTTTGTAATGAACATAAAGGACTGAGAACTCTTGAAAGTGTAGTCTGGAAAACATGGATTTTCTTTCATGACAAATGTGCAGGAACCCTGTAATTATAATGTTAACAAAGGCCTGTTAAAATTGGATAGTATTAGTAAGTATAGAGTATTTTACTGATTGTTTTTTTTTTTTTTTTTTTTTTGGGAACTTTAAGGCATTTTGTGTGGTTAATAACCAATAACGTACATTTTTATTATAGATTTAAACAAGTTAAAATGAGGCAAAGTGATATAATATTGCTACTTTGCATTTAGGTGTGAAACCTTATGCTTGCACCATGTGTGACAAGAGGTTTTTTCAACGCTACCACCTGGCGAGACACAGCCTCACTCATATGGGTATGCGTTCGCCCACCTTACCCATGTCACAAAGATCGAAATGTTTTTGTTTTGTTAGATGTTCACCCTGCAGTCTTAGGTAGTTATCTATATGCTCTCATTCTGACTAGGACATTTTGATCTATACTATGTAGGAATGTAACATTAAAGCAAACCTTTATAGATGACAGGATGCAGGACTGCAACATCATCAGCTCATGTGATGTGTTAAATTGTGGATTTGAATTGGTTCACATAGTTTGATATGTTCTTTAATAAAGTCATGTCCTATTTTTGTGAAATAAAAACACAAAAAAGCCTCACTAATTACTGTGGTTAACAACCCATCAATTTTGATTATCTGCTTAAAGTGTTTTGCTTATTGATGGATTGTGAACACAAACCCATACAGTTTTGTATATAATATTTTAATGCTCTACGTTTAGGTGTGAAACCTTTTGCTTGTACCATGTGTGACATGAGGTTTGTCCAGCGTTACCACCTGGCAAGACACAGCCTCACTCATACTGGTACGCCTCAGTGCACTCGCCCTTTCACAATGTACACGACACTGTTATGTGGTCTCCATTTAATCAGTATCAGTGTTGTGGCCAGATTTTAGGGATGGGTGATATGGTCGGTTTGACAATATTTTGTGGTATTTATTACAACGATGATAGAAATGATAATAAGTTGCAAAGATTCAATTTTGCAGATATTTCCATATAAATCCTTTAGTCTGTGCAGTATAAGTGCTACAAGAACTAATTGCTCTGAAAAGCAAATTAAGCCATTATCAAATGGGCCGTTTTACTACAGTACAACATCAACCTTCAAACATTGGAGATGCATCATTTATTGATGCTGTTGTTGAGCTCAGGGTGGGCAATTTGACAATATCAGATCGTAAAAGATTACGCGTTCATTTGCCAAAGTACAGATCATATAATCTATTAGGCACATTCTGTACATTGCTGTTCTGCGCTTCATAAACCTACGTACATGTAGCAAGAGTGCCTGTTGCTTCAGTGGTGGAGGTTTCTTTTACCTTTTAATTTAAAACACAGCTGAGTTTGGCTAAGCGGCGTGTAACAGAGTTTAGTTAGGTCATAAATGTCAGTTGTACTCGACACAAGTTAACCAAATCAGATGACAATCTGTTGCTGTAAATATGTTTTTCTCTTAGTATGTTTATTTCACACTGTGATTGCTAGAGATGCACCGAGAAATTGCCTTGTGACCAGAATCAGATGATCTTAACCTTGATCTGCCGTGCTCCATCAGTCAGAAAGGCTAAAATCCAATCTTACTCAGTTCTGTGAATGTACCACAAATAAGCACCACCAGTTCTACCAACAACCACCTGTGGAACTTGTTACTGTTGGAGGAAGACTTAAAATGAGCTATTTTTAGTATCATTACGTGTTTTAAAATGAAGTCTGATGAAGCACAGAGATGTAAGACGACGTTTAAAGGGAAACTAGTTTTTCTGAGGTAAATTCAGGCTGTGAGAGAACAAGACTTTTGCCGGATAACAGGAAGGCTTTTAGCCTGTTATGAAACCTGTCGGGGTTTAAAAATGTTGGCAAGCATTTAGAAATGTCAGAGTTGAGGTATTCCTCAGGGAATACACACACACACACACACAGCTACTAATGCTAACTGTTCATATTCCTTATATAAGACACTAAAGACAGTTTAATAAATCCACTCCATATAAATGTTTTTTTATTTGTCAAGCCCTGATCTGTCGCACATGGAATAACGTTGCCTCTGTTCCAAATATAAATCATGACTGCTCATTCAAGGAAGTCCTTAAATCTGCTTCCTGTTCTTAAAGAGAAATCTGAAGGGGCTAAAATCTGTGTTGAGAGGTAAAAGCCTAGCAAAAACCACAGTCACAAAAAAATTTATAAAAAAGTTCATATGAATGTAGATACCCGTAAATGGAACCACCAGTGGATAAAATAGTTTGAACAGCAAAAGGATAAATTTGAATCATTCCAACCTAAAACATAATCAGACTGTTTACTCAGGATAACTAAATCTTATCACTGTCATTTGTTTCTCGTTGTATTGTAAACAACACCAGATTGCCCATCCCTACTGGAGTCATACATTCCTTTTAAAATTGATAATGAGGTAATTTAGCAAAACCAACTTTGAAACATTTGGCATCTTAAACCTAGTATCCATTAAATAAGATAAAAATGCTTGTTAAACTCCTGTTTCAGCTTTTTGGATCTCTATAGTTGATAGAAATGGCTTGTTTTGGCTGAGTTTGGCCTTGTTCCATCACTTTAGCCGATACAGTCACCATTGAATAACCTTCAACAAGTAAACTGTACTGAGCAAAATATTTACCTCTGCTGAGACGTTTGAACTGCCGTTTTAGTAAATAAGCTAATAACAAAACACAGCAGTGATTCTGGTGCCTTCAAGTTGTAATTATAACTCTTAAGATCATAAAAAATGACTTTTATTAACTTGTAAAGTAGATACAGTGGTGAGTCCTTTAGTTTTTGTCTTGCTGATTAGTGTGCCCTAAAGTTAATATTTGAAACGTGTATGTCTATATTATTATTACTTATTTATTCATTTTCTGTGTTGCATGACTAGGAAAATGTGTGGTTAATAACCAATAATTTGGATATTTCTGTTAAAGAATGGAAATGAGAGCTGAAGTGATATATTAGTAATATTGCTACTTTGCATTTAGGTGTGAAACCTTATGCTTGCACCATGTGTGACAAGAGGTTTTTTCAACGCTACCACCTGGCAAGACACAGCCTCACTCATATGGGTATGCGTTCGCCCACCTTACCCATGTCACTAAAATAAGCTTTTTCATATACAATGAAGTTTGACTTATCTCAGGCTATTAATTTTGTTTAACTATGGTGCATTATGTGTAAAAGTAACATCTAAAAACAAGTCTAGGACTGAATATATCATCAGCTCATGAGATGTGTTTAGAAGTGGATACATCATTTGACAAAAACACTTACTCGCATTCAAACAAATTTAGAGTATACTTTCTTTTCTAGGCAAATTTGAGTGATTTTAACAATTGAAAAGTGGTTAGCAACCCATCAATTGTAAATACAGGTTTCAAGTACATTTCTGATTGATGGATTGTGAAACAATGAAGTAAAACCCCTGAAATTAACGTGTTGATGCTCTGCGTTTAGGTGTGAAACCTTTTGCTTGTACCATTTGTGACATGAGGTTTGTTCAGCGTTACCATCTGGCGAGACACAGCCTCACTCATACTGGTACGCCTCAGTGCACCTGACCTCTTGCATCGTTTACAGTACTGTGCAAAAGTCTTCTGCTTTAAAAGGAAAATCGGCATGTGTCATGGTGTAGGGATGCCCATCTTCAGCATGTGGTGGCATCATGGCAGGAGGTTTGATTTTATTTCAGCAGTAAGAGGGAAGCTGGCAACAATTAATAGGAAGCTGGATTAAGCTAAATACAATCCTAAAAGACAACCCGCTAGGGGCTCCAAAAGGCTTATGATTGTGGTTTCCAGCAGGACAGTGACCCTAAAGATACAGTAGAGCCACAGGTACAATGGAATTGTTTGTCAAAGTATACTCACGTCTTAGATTGGCCCGGTCTAAGTCCAGACATGGATCCTAGGTGTGGAAAATTTGAAGAGGCAAAGCATTTGAGAATTTATCTAAATTCCATAACAGATGAACACTTTTTTTTAATTATTATTTGTGTTTTTTTTCTTGACTTTTAGCAGAATGTAAACAGAAGAGGATTGGCCCAAGACTGTTGCACAGTACTGTTGTTCCATGTTAAAATATAACTTAGGCATCTCAGTTGCATGAATGCTCATCTCCAAACAACAAAATGCACATTACATTCTTATGTAGGATAAATTCACTTTGCAGGGCTAGCTTGAGCTTAAACCCTGTATTTATTGCACTTGTGGGTGGTAGGGCTAATATATTGCTCTGTGTGTGTAGGGGTGAAGCCGTTTGCTTGTTCCATGTGTGACATGAGGTTTATTCAGCGTAACCACCTGGAGAGACACAGCCTCACTCATACGGGTATGCGTTCTTCTGCCGTACCCCTGTTACTGAGAAAACCACCGGTGCATAAAGAACAAACTCGAGTTTGGATTGTTAAGTCATTTGATGGGATGTTGAACCAGCCTAAAATAAACTCGCTCCAGTTTTTGGGGGCATCTGTGTTGCTTAGATCTGGGCCATGAAATTGAGAAATTCCACTCTGATCTACACATAATGAGTTGATGACGAGGCCTTTTTAGAAAAGCAGTATTTAGAAGTACTCTGTTTGAAATGAGATAGGATCGTTATTCCCCCTGAACTGATTTAAAAGTGTTGGACATTATTCTCTAAAGAAATATAAATGAACACTGCACACTTTTTGCTGACTCAAGACTGTAAAACTGATGCATTGACTGTGTATTTGTGTGCTCTTTTAGGAGAGAAGCCATTTGCATGTGACATGTGTGATATGAGGTTTATTCAGCGCTACCACCTTGAAAGACACAAGCGTGTTCACAGTGGGGAGAAGCCTTATCAGTGCGAAAGGTGCCAGCAGGTATGTTGGACTGAGCTAGAAGCAAAGCCTGTTAATGTTTTAATTCATTGTGTTTTAAAGTAGGATGTGTTTAATGTAAGCGCCTTTTAATATTTTTATTTCATTTATTTTGATTATTTACCGATTTAAAGAGAAAAATCCTTGTCAACTAGTCGTCTTCCGCTTATCAGAGAGCGGATCACGGTAGCAGCAGTCTAAGCAGAGATGCCCAGACTTCCTTCTCCCCAAACACCTCCTCCACCTCCTCAGGGGGAAGCCAGAGGCGCTCCCAGGCCAGCCAAGAGGCATAGTCTCTCCAGCGTGTCCTGGGCCGTCCCCTGTGCCTCCTCCTGGTGGGACGTGCCTGGAACACCTCCTGAGAGGGACTTCCAGAACAGGTGCTTGAGCCACCTCAGCTGACTCCTTTCGATGTAGAGGAGCAGCAGCTTTGGTCCAAGCTCCTCCTGGATGGTCGAGCTCCTCACCCAATCACATAGGGAGTGCCCGGCCACCCGGTGAATCGAGAGCTTCGCTGAAAAACCGGCGCAGCGTCCTCAGCATTCTCCCCTCACTCATAAACAAGACAGAGATACTTGAACTCCTCAACTTGAAGCAGGAACTCCCCTCTAACCCAAAGAGGGCAAACAACACATTTACGGTCAAGAACCATGGCCTCGGACTTGGTGGGACTGATCGCACTCTGCTGCGAACCAACCCAAGAGCATGCTGTAAGTCTTTGCTAGAGGGGGCTAGCAGGAACACATCATCCACAAAAAGGAGAGATGAAATCCATTGATCCCCAGATTAGACCCTCTCTGGCCCTTGGCTGTGTCTAGAAATCTTGCCATGAAAATTACTAACAGGGTGACAAAGGTGACAAGGTGACAAATGACAGCCCTGCCGAGATCCAACACGCACCGGAAATGGGTCCGACTTAATGCCAGCAATACCAACCAAACTCCTGCTTTGCTAGTACAGAGACCGGATGGCCCGTAATAATAAAGGACCAGTTGTGTGAAAACTCCAATGAACCCTCAAGCACCCTGTAAAGGAGGTAGAGCTGGTCCAGTGTTTCTTGGGCGGGATGAAAACCACAACTGCTCCTCCTGAAGCAAACTTTCGACTATCAGCCGGGCTCTCCTCTCCAGTACCCTGGCATAGACTTTTCATGAGGAGACTGTCGAGTGTGATTGCCCTTTAGTTGGAACACACCCTCCGGTCTGCCAGTCCAGAGGCATTGTCCCTTACTGCCACGTGATGTTGAAGAGCCATGGCAGCCCAACAACATCCAGAGACTTGAGGTACTCAGGGTGGATCTCATCCACCCCCAAATGCCTTCCCATCTTGGAGCTTTTTGACCACCTTAGTGACTTTGGCCTGGGTGGTGAACGAGTCCAACTCAGAGTCCTCAGTCTCCCGATAATGTCCCCCATCTAGGTCACCAGCTCCCACATCCCCACTGTAAACGGTGTTGGTGAAGCACAGCTACCTTCTCCAGTGGCCCAAGACGGTTTTCTTCCCATGGCCTCACCGAACACCTCCTAGGTCAGATTATGGAATCTGCCACCGCCTGACAGCGAGATGCTTGATCTCACGGTACCCTTCAGATGCCTCAGGAGTCCCACAAGCCAGCCAGCCCCCAGGAGTCCTTCAGTTCAACTGCATCTCTTACTGTCAGTGTCCACCACCAGGGTTGGTGAGTGTTAGGGTTGTGTTAAAAAAATAGATTTTCCAATTCTGAATCTATTCTCATATTAATTCCTAATAATTGATTCATATAACCAAAGATGGATTTTTTTTGAAAGTGCATTTTCCATTGTGAACTTAAATGTGTGAGCCAGCATTTCCGGCTCCACCACGGGAGGTGGTGGTAACGCACCACAAAGCTGTTTGCCAACCGCCATGATGCAGGAAGAAGAGGAGCAACAACAACAACTCCTGTTGGTGCGCGTTGTGATAAGGTTTAAACATGGCATCGGACACTTCGGGTAATGTTGGCCAAGCCCTAGCAGAAAAAAACGGCCAAAACACTCGAAGCCTCTATCTGGCAATATTTTGGATTCAAAGACGCTGAGGACAAAGGTGAGCTTGACAAAAGCCAAGCGAATTTCAAGACATGCCGAGTGGGAAGTGTAAAATTGTGGAAATATGACCAACCTCAGGAATCACATGTTGCGACATCACGAAGAATGCCTGTCCAAATGGTAAACTGTACTGTACCTTCTTGTTTACTCACATACAATGCAATAAACTTCTACCTTGAAGCCAACAACTAGCATTTTGTTTATCTTTACCCTGGCTGAGAATATCTTTGTTTTTATTTATATTGAAAATGACAATAAAAGTGCATTCGTATTTAACAGAAACTTATTTGAATTTATTTAGGTAAATTTTTTATGTCATTTTAGTAATGCACCTGTTTAGTGTCCAAATAGCAGCTGTAGATATCTCTGACATCCTCTGTTTTTTACCCTGGATTTATTTGGGTATTTTGCTGAACACAGCATGTTTGTAAAAGCAACTGTCTCAACATTCAGGGAGATGGTTTGGTCCTTACAGCCACCATTACTTTATTAATTCCCTGTTAAATGTTAATATACTACTATCAATATGTTGCATAACTAAACAGTCATGTAATACCAGCAATCCAATTTGAGATCGGATCGAAAAAATCAATTCTGAATCTTGAGAATTGGAATTGAATTGATTCTTGAAATTTGAATCGATACCCAGTCCTAAAATTGATTTTCTCCACCTCAAATATGAACAGTACATAAAAACGATTATGACCTGCTAAGAAACGATAAACTATGATATTTTAATAGGAATGGGAAACATTACCAGGAAATGAGGAAAAAAGATCTAGAAACCTGGCTAAATCCTATGCAGTGTGCTCAAACACATGAACAGATGTAGAAAAATATGGTAAATTGTCAAGAGACCAAGGAGGGTTAAATTCGGTCCTAATTGTTGGTTTATAAACATACAATTTTCTAAGTTCAGTTCAGAGGACAGTGGACACAGTTTAGAAACATTTTTTTTAACATTGAAAAATATTTGACCACCCTCAAGATATCCTTATCCTGGAAAATCATTACTATCAAAAATAATTTTTGTGCTGTGTTACTGCAAGATAGATTCATGGCAGGTGGTCTCCATCAGTTTCCCTCGAAATCTAATTATTCACTTTTCTGTCTTGAAGAACTTTTCACGCACAGATCGGCTGCTGCGACATCGGCGGTTGTGCCAGGGTCGCAGCGTAGCCAAAGTAGAGAACCAACCGTGCTGCGAACCACGCCCGTATCAGCAGGAACCCCCACCTGCACCCCCAACCTGGAGCCCCCTGCATCCACCTCCGGGACGGCTAGCAGTCTGACATTACGCTTTCCCAGGATCCATAACTTCAGCGGAGATGGGACAAGCCACAGGGTTTCCTCCTCTCGCCTCTGTGCAGAGCGGCGCCACGTTTTAGCGCAGACTGCTCTTTCAGCTCCAGTCCTGGGATTATTAATGACAGTGGGGCGGTTTTTTTTATTTTTTATTTTTTACTTACATTTCACTGTGTTCCCTTTTCTTCCCTGTTTTTTTATTTTCGGTGAGACTTTTTTTTTCGTGATGAACAGTGGTCAATGGTCCTGTTTTGTACATTTTTTGTTCCCCCCAAAAAAAAGGTTTTTATTGTTCAAGCAAACTGCATTTGGTGGTACTACTCGGGAAGGGAACTGGATATTGTTTTTTCCAATGTATTTGCAAAAATAGTGGTGAAAAAATAGTATTGGAGCTACTTGGTCATTTGTTTTTCTCTTAAATGGCCCATTTTGACTCAAGAATTGTCACTCAGGTTCAATCGGTAAAACTGAGTCTTGCCTCCAGGTCGAAGATGGAAGCTCCTGGGCAGTGTCATTTGGGACCACAGTTTGCCAAGGTGTTGCTGCTCATCATGTGGTTTTACTGAAAGCATTGTCGGCTACTTTTGGTGTTTTGATGCACTAAATTCTATTGACCAGCAGGGAAGGCCCAGTTTTAATCAGTGTAAATAATTGAAAATGTGTATTATTCCAGATTTGACTTGAGTGTTCTTTTTTTATGCACAAAATGGGCCAAAATAAGAGTAAAACGGGAGGTTAGTTTGATTACAGTCTGTTATCGCTGTTGGAGTTGAGTCCTGCGGGAAGCTGTTTGTCCAAAAAAAAAAAAAAAAACACAATGGTTAAATCCATGTTTGTAAACCAGATCAATTTTGTGTCTGCTTACAAGTTTCAGAGGCTTCTCTCACTGAGGACGGCAAACCGTACTTCTTCCACAATCACTGTCCATTCACCTGTGTGTTTGTGTAAATATGGACATCTCCTGTGCTGCGTCAGAAAAATATCACTCCCAGAGTTTGGGTCGAAACCGGGTGCAGGTTAGCCTCTTCAAGTCTCACTGTTTGTACAGATCGTCACATTGTGAGATTAGCAGCAGTATACAAAATATTGTGGCCTTAATATGTTTCTTTATTATTTTTATTTGTTGCCTTTATTTTTCTGCTGTGTTTAAGGCTGTGGCACAGATGCATTTACCAGCCTTTTAGTGTTGTTTTTAAATACTAAACTCTGTTACTGGAGAATGATGGCTTCAGAAAGCAGACTTCATCTTTCTGATTGAAATGCATATTTTAGGTCGTTATTATTGCTAATTTTTTAACAGCATATAGTCCTGAAGGTGCTGGGAGCTCTGTCGTCTGGGAGGTCAGTAGTCCTCAGCAGCTTCCAACAAACAGCCTTTTCGTTCAGATATGTGACCGGTGTATAAAAGTGAATCATGTCGTGGGGTTTAGCCTCAAGTGAGTTTAAATTACACGAGTTATTGTGCTAAATGCTGCCGTAGTAACAAGGTTTCTTCTACATATCATGAACTTGGGAGGATATCTTTTCAATCCAGGCTGCTGCTCGTTGAACATCTCAACCCCGCTGAACTGAGCAGCTCCTGGTTGCGTCGTACTTCCTGAAATGTCAGCAATTGACCGAGAAGTGTTGCGAACAAGCAACCTGTTTAGCCTGTTTTATACCAAGCTGGATGACATGCTATTGAAGCCATAAACCAAATGGGAAGGCTTTATTCATATTTGCTTCATTGTAAGTGGCAGAGTAGTAAGGAAATTGGGAAGTAAAAAAAAAAAAGTGCAACTAGTGAAGTGTGCACTGAGAAAGAGTTCAGTTTGAAGTGACTTGATTTGGATGAAATGGTTGCAGAAACAATGGCCAAGTTTAAAAATGTAGTAATTTGCTTTTGAAACACTATTCCCAGCCTGTGGAGGGACTCCACTGGTGTGTGCACATATAAGAAAATGCAAAAGGGCAATACAATGTGTAGTTGTTGCTTGTTAATACCTGTTTGTCATTTCTTGTTTTTAGTATTATTATTTCCATTGTTAAAATGCAATAGAGTCCTTCCATCTCAGACCTTTATGAGGTTTTTATTTTGTTTTGTTCAGACCGATCAAAGGAAGGATTAGCTCTTCACATTTTATGACTATTTTAAGGACCTTTTTTCTTTTTATTGTACACTGGAATGAAATGGAAAAACATGAAAAAACTGATATTTTTTTCCTTCAATCTGTTTTAGATTTTAGGTTTTGACAAAAGTTTTTCTTCACACAAAAGGCGAACAGAATGCTTTGGATCAGTACAGTTGGGAGCCCAGTATGTTCTGTAATTTTGACATTATATAATGTAGTATCACAGGAAAATGTTTGCTTTTCTTATACAAAGTCCCTGGTATTTGTAGTAAATTATACTGATAATGGTATTAGATGAACAACAGCATAACAGTAGCTATCACAGATTAGTTGTTTTCTTTATTAGTCTTGCATGCAGAGTTATGGTCCTCAGTTAAGATTGGATCTCTATTGATTATTTTGTGTAGGAAAAAGAGTGCATAAGAATAACTTCCTAAAAAAAAATGATTATTGTAAAATGGGCTAACTAATGTGTACCCCTGTGATCCAATTAGTTTCAGCTGTATGAAAATCAGAGGAGAAGCTTCTTACTATTATGCTAAAATAAAGAATTTGTAAAGGACTTGTTTCTTTTTGGGTTTTTTTTTTTTATTAAGGTGTGAAAGACAAATTTCCAGAACATCCACCTAAATTACAAAGATCCCTGTTATATTTTACACAAATATAAAGATGTATTTACCAATAGGGTGGTCTAATCTCAGGGTTATTTAGTAGACTTGAAAAGTATGGAGTTTGATTTCATAATATAACAAGTATGGAAAACAGAAAATGTGATATTTGTGGATGGTTTCAGGATGCTTTGCTGTTGGCATGACGCTGTCTGGGCAGTCCCTTTTCCACATGTCCCTAACAGTCTTGAACATGGCTTCATGAGAGATAACTTCACACCAGTCCTGGTTTGTACGATCCCGGTACTTCCTAGGTATTGGTGTTAAGTGACTTGTTCCCTGCTCTTCTTAACACTAACCAAAAAATCAAACAGTCTCCCTCTCATTTTGTGTGCAGTAACAAATTGAATGCTGTCATCCCTGAGCAAGCTGGTGGCAACTCCACCTCTTGGTTTAATCCCCACTGGGAGACTGTCCTGGTGCTTGGTGGACTTCATGGGCACCCTAAAAGTTTCCTCCCAGCAGCTGGGCCCCTCTCTGTTAGATTTGGGTGCAATCTAGTAGCAACCATTCTGCTCTTCATTCCAGTTGACAGAGGTATAACAGACTGCTCCTTGTTAATCGGCCTGGTTTATAATCAGATGATTGTTTCTAGCATTCTGTGGTGAAGCTTAGAAATAGTCTGTGAATACGGTAATTTTGATTAACTTCGCAATTATTTGCATTGTGTTTTTATTTTTTTTAAAGCCACCCAGCAGAGCAGCGACAGTAAAGCTTTCAGGAAAATAAGATTGTCTTTGCTGTAATTTCACCGATATGGCAGTAGATGGCACCAGCACATTCTAGATTATACGGGACAGCAGAGGAAGAAACAATCTTTGTGTTCAAGTCACAACCTGCGATCCATAAAAACATTACTTAATGCGACTTTTTAGCTGGACTAACAGCGACGTATTTAAACATGCTGGACGGCAGCACGCCTGGGAATGAAACGGGGCTCGCAGTCTTACAGGATCGGGTCTCCGACCCTGCAGATAAGACCCCCTCCTCCAGGTTCCTGCAGGCTGAGCTGGAGCTGAACGCCCACCTCCGGGGGCTCACATTCGGAGAGCCGGTCCGCTACGTTTACAACCCGCTGGAGTACGCCTGGGACCCCCACCGCTGTTACGTGGAGAAGTATTGTCAGCCTGGACAGAGGTTCCTGTTCCTGGGGATGAATCCTGGACCTTTTGGCATGGCGCAGACCGGGGTGAGCGCCGCAGTTACAGACTGTTTACATTTACTCTGCTTTGCAAACGTTAATGTATTTTATTGGGCTTTTATGAACAACCTACGGTAATACAACACTTTGAATGTGGAAAATTATTTAATGTATTTTTTTTTTTTTTTTACAAGTTAAAATCTCAAAAGTGGTGCAGACATTTTTGTTTGCCCTCCAAAACTTTATGCCCCTAAATAAAACCCGGTGCGACCAATTACCATCATAACTCACCTATTTCTTAAATAGTCTATCTGGGTGTTTTATCTCAGTGTGAATACAGCTGTGTGTTAAAGTCCTTAGAGGATTTTTAGAGAAGTTTAAAGAATATCACAGGGCACCGTCAATCGACCATCTGAAAATTTATGGCTCAACTGCAATTTTACCAAGACGTGACTGTCCAAACTGAGAGGCCTGGAAAGGAGAGCCTTGATCAGAGAAGCAGCCAATAGGTCCATGTTAACTCTGGAGGAGCTGCAGACACCCACAGCTTATTTGGCAGAATTATTAGTCATGTATTCCACAAATTTGGCCTTTATGAAAGGTTAAAGGTAAGCCAAAAGAGGTTTACATTTATCATGAGGTATGTAAAAGACATAGTAATCATGTGGAAAACAATGTTCTGGTCAGATGAGACCAAGTCTGAACTTTTTGGCTTACGTGAAAAATGCTGTGTGTGTATAAAAACTAACTGGACATAACCCTGACCACACCATCCCCAGTGAAACATGGTGGTGGAAGCATCATGCTGTAGGGGTGCTTTTGTAACGCAGGGACAGGGAAGGTGGTTAGAGCTGATGGGAAGATTGACAGCTAAATACATGGTAATCCTTGAAGAAATCATGTTAGAGGTTGAAAAAGACTGGGGTCGAGGTTCACCTTCCAGCAGGACAATACTAAACACACAGAGGTGAAATTGTTCAGATCAAACCATATTTATGTTAGAATGGCCCAGTCAAAGCCTAGACTTAAATCCACTATGAATTTTGTGGCAAGAGTTAAAATGTCGTTCACAGCCCATCTTCAAACATATTTCACTGAGTTGGGCTGTTTCACAGAGAATGGAAAAACATTTCAGTCTCTAGATGTGCAAAGCTGGTAGAGACACTTCTCTAAAGACGTGCAGCTGGAATTGTAGCAGAAGGTGTTTCTATAAAGTTTTATAATAACAGTACATTAAGGGAACCTAAAATGACCTCTAATACAATTAAAGCATATCCATGAATCATAGATTTCTGTCTGTTTCAGGTTCCGTTCGGTGAGGTGAAATCAGTCGTTAATTGGTTGAAGATCACAGGGGAGGTTGGTCACCCTGCTGACGAGCATCCGAAGAGACGGATCCTGGGCCTCGGTTGCACTCAAAGTGAAGTGAGTGGCGCTCGTTTTTGGGGTTTCTTCAGAAAACTGTGCGGTGAGCCCGAGCAGTTCTTCCGCCACTGCTTCGTTCACAATCTGTGCCCGCTTATTTTCATGAACGCCAGTGGGAAGAACCTGACGCCCCCCGAGCTGCCTGCAGATCAACGAGAAGCCCTGCTGTCCCTGTGTGATGCAGCGCTCTGCAAAGCGGTGGAGGCGCTGAATGTCTCCATGGTGATCGGTGTGGGGAGGGTTGCAGAGCAGCGGGCTCGGCGGGCGCTTTCTGCCGCAGGTGTCAATGTGCAGGTGGAGGGCATCATGCACCCGTCGCCCAGGAACCCGCTGGCAAATAAGGGCTGGGAGGATGTGGCTAAAGCCAAGCTGGCAGATCTTGGTGTCCTTTCATTGCTGAGTAACAGCTAAGGAACCTCCTCTTAGACTCCTCAGCAGCCCAATTATTGTAATGATTAATCAGGAGATGAAGAGCTGCTGACAAATGCTGGCATGAATATCTTCCATGTGCTCCTCCATATTCAGCCTGTTATCACAAACACCTTTTATGTTCCGTAGTGGATGAATCTTAACATAAGGTTGCAAAGCTAAAATGTCTCCATGCTTCAGTAACCAGAGCATGCTTCATACATGTGTACATGTTTACAGTGGGGAAAATAACCATTCGGTCCTCTTACCGCTTTGTTTTGTTTGCTCACCTAAAAGGAAATGAGCAATCTCTTATTTTTATGGTTGGTTTTTTGTTGAGAACGACCAAATATCAATCAACTCTCCAGAACATAAACAGAAAGAGTAAAAATAAATTCAGTGCAGAGTTCACTGAATATTTGATCCTCAAAACAAACATGACTTTTTGCTGAGTGTAGAAAAAGTTGGTGTCCACCACTGTTTAATGTTTCTTGTAGCTGGTCAGGGGGTTGCCCACCTCTGAAGAGGGGGTTTATCCTATGCAGTCTGGACAAGTCTGATATTTTATTTCTCTATTTTCTAGGTTTGAGTAAATATGGAGAAGAAAATGAGAGTATGAAAAGCATTTGTATTTCCAGACTTTATTCCAAATCCCAACGTTTAAATGTTGCAGGCTTGCTTCCTTGTGTCCTACCTCCAGTCCTTCTTTTCTCTCCTTCCTTGCTTGTGCACTTTTTCCCTCTTTTCTTTCTTCCTACTGTTATTCCGCCTTTGTCTTCTCCCTCAATTGTTTGTTGGTGTCTTTCTTTCAGTCTTTTCTTCATGCATTTTTTAAATTCCTGGTGTCTTCCTTTCTTTTGTCCCTATCTTCTTATATGTGTCTTTTGTTCCTTTCTTGTTTGCTTATTTTTCTTTCTGTTTTTGTCCCACCTGTTTCCTTCCTTTCTTCCTTTAGTCCTTGCTTTCTTGTTTCCTTCTTTCAGTCTTCCTTTATCTCCTTGATTCTTTCCTTTTATCGTTCCTTTTGCTCTTTGTATGTTTCCTTATGCCCTTACTCCTTTTGCTCATTGTGTCTTTCCTCCTCCCTTTTATATCTTATCTTATCTGATCTGGATTAATATCTGCTATATAATGTACAATTGTATTTTGTAAATGAACTTAAAGGACTGAGGAATTCTAGAAATTTTAGGCTGGAAAGGTCTAAGAGTTTTACAAGAAAATTGTGTAGGAACAAAAACACTCCACCTAAGGTTTCCTAGTGAAAATCTGAATGATTGAGAGAAGGTTTAGCAGAATGTGATGAAGATGAGACCAAAGTCCAGCTCCTTGGTAGCAACTTGCCGTTTTTGGAGGAAAAGAAATACTTGATTTCACCTGAAGGTCATTATCTCCACCGTAAAGCATGGAAACATTATGCATGATTTTAATAGCCCAGACAACATGGTAAAATACCATCAAATCTTGGAGGAGAACCTTCTTACCTCAGCCAGAACCCTGAACATGGCTCACGGAGGAGACTTCCAGTGTGACAAACCTAAAATGTACTTTTAGGCAACAAATCAGCAGGGGACCAAATATTTATTTCTCCAACTCTATTTGAAGCTCAGGTTAAGAGGAGACTCTGTGTTAACTTTTTTTGTCTGTATTAGTAAAGTCTAACAAACCTGTTAGTGCTGCAAATGGAAATCATAATAACTGCGTAAAAATAAGTCATCCATTAGACTTTATGTCCAATCAGGTCATTTATTCATTAGCTGAATAAAATGTTACCCATGACAAACCTAAAATGACCATTTTACTGGTGGGACTCAGTTAACACTCCTGACATCAACTTAAATAAAATGGCTCCTAAACTTAACCATTAGTACTTCTAATATGCCTTAGTGATAGAGCCAATGTCTGCCATGTCAACTGTCTGTTTCCTGCATTAAATCTTGTTTTTGAAAAAGTTCACCTCAGTTTATTCAGACATTTTCAGCTGTTTTTGCTCCAACTTTAGGCTTTAAGCTCTCTGGAAAAAAAACGTTGGACATGTGAGACTATTATACACATTTATGTTTTTGTACTTCTGTTTTAAGTGTTTATTTTTTATATTTGTTTGGTTTTAAGAATGTATTTGTTGTATGTTTGTTCACTAGTGTTTTAAGGTTCTGTGTCTTTTGCTATTAAAATAAGAAAACTATCATGACTATAAATAAATCTTGGATCCTAAAATTTTTCTTATATTCCATTTTCTGGTGCATAAACATATAGGCAGAAAGAATTTTGCATTTTTTTAGTGGTGCAGCAAGGTGTTAGTAATGTTCGTATTGTCACCATGTAAAAATGTATTCACTGTATTTATGTCAAACAAGTATTAGCCCAGCTTGTTGAGTAAGGAGTGTCCTGACTAAAAGTCGTCAACATGTACACGTTGAAGCTGAAATTTGCTCTGTCCTCGTGGAATATTGGCATAATAATGACATTTGCTGCCATTATGAAGTTCATTTATTAGAACAACATAAATCAGTGGTGCCTAAAGTGTGGACCTTGCAGCCCTCTGAATGGTTTTGTGCAGCTTGTCAAAAAATGTACGAATTTGCCCAGCCAGCCAGCACCCTTTTTTTAAGATGAAATTTTCACCCATTCCTCCAACCTGATTAACTAATAGAAGCATTTTAAAGAAAGGACGATCCATATCCTGTACTTATTACTGAGAAAATATCTGGATAGAAAAATAAAGTCATTGTTTGCCTTTCTTTTTATAGAGAAAACATTCAAACCCTTTTTTCATATCTACATTGATTTTCAGATCCAGTATTTAGAAAAATGTGACTGCTTTATTTGATTAAAATGTCAGTCAGTCAGTCATTTTCTACCGCTTATTCCATAGTGGGTCGCGGGGAAGCTGGTGCCTATCTCCAGCAGTCTATGGGCGAGAGGCGGGGTACACCCTGGACAGGTCGCCAATCCATTGCAGGGCAACACACATACAACCATACACACACTCATTCATACACCTAAGGGCAATTTAGAGTGACCAGTTAACCTAACTGGCATGTCTTTGGACAGTGGGAGGAAGCCGGAGTACCCGGTGAGAACCCACGCATGCACAGGGAGAACATGCAAACTCCATGCAGAAAGACCCCTGGATGGGAATTGAACCCAGGACCTTCTTGCTGCAAGGCAACAGTGATTAAAATGTTGTGCTTGTTGAGCAGTTGAAAACAAGAAAAAAAATCACAATGTCGTATTTACAATTTTATATTAAAAAAATAGAACTATCTGTGTGGCCCAGGAGTCCCTGGAAAAAAGTTTTAATATTGTAATAAAATATTTTTTTTAAATATTATGACTGTCTGATAGGAGCAGTTTATTGTATCAATAAAATAATATTTCTTTGTAGTTAAAATGCATCCTGGATGTTTTTTTTTAAAATTCTGTGTACTGGGGAAAAAATAGCATATTTAATGAAAGAAATCTCTTCATTAGAAATCTTATTTTTTATTCTTATTTGTTCATTATATCTTAATCATATCTAAAATGATGACTTCAGCTAACAATAACTAAATGCCCAATCTACGAGAGAAAAATTATTTCTAAACTCACGTCATTTTTTGTTCTAATAATGCCAAAACATAATTTTTCTGCTTGTTGACATTTATTTTCTGGGTTGATTTTCCATCTCTTTTGTCCTTCATCACAACTGCAGCGTCGCTGTTGGCTGCCGCATCACCGCCATCTAGTGTCCAAAGTGGGAACTTTATTCTAGCGCGTCAGGATAAATATCTTGAACGTAAAACTTAAAAATCATTTATATGTTTAAAAAAACAAGGCCTTTCCAATTATAAACATATAAAAAAGAAGGTTTATATTGATTTAGCTATTTTTATCCGATGTTATTATTAGCAACATTACACTCTATGGATAGTACCTCCCCAGTCCTCCACAGCCTCCGATTATTGCAACATGCCCAAACTACAAGTAGCACATGCTCAGAATATGTTTTCTTTTCTGGGAGTTGAAGTTTGGAGAGCCACTTTGGCCCCTTGCAAGCAATGCACTCATATACTACATCTCCCATAAGTCCCTCAGCATCTTTGATATTTATCTGGGCTCCACATGGTCCAGAAGATGTTGTGAAACTCCTGCACCTGACAGAATTGCTCATCACTTTTCTCCAGCCGGATCTCTTATGAGGAGTTGAAAGCATACTTTTCTCAACAGATAAAGGTAAGATTTATAGTTCATTATTAAATTCTGTAATTTAAAAGAAGAAGTAGCACCAAGAAGTGTTTAAAACTGGTCTTTTTTGATTTTGTGGAACTTTACAAAGCAGGTATGACATCATTTTTATGGTGTTTTGGACTGAAATGCATGTTTTTAGTATGACTAAGTAAACAGCTTTTATGAAACCCTATTTCAAAATCCAAGTCATTGTTCTCATAATTTTCAATCTTTACTTTTGAAGTATTTAATAGGACTCGCATGTTTTCCAATAGACATTGCGTGTATGAGCTTCTTGCTTTGAAACACACTGCCGAGCCACAAGCAGCCGGTGTTGTGAGCACACAGCTGCATTCCTGAGCTCAGCTATCACCTTTCATCAGCTGTTCTTATCCGGAGAGAAACCGGAGCACATCAAACCGGACCCATGTGTGTTTTCTTCCTCAACAGCGAAGCTTCCTGTTACTTATGGATAAACAACCTACAGTGGTGTTTCGAAATGTGGGACAGTTGTACTTCCCCCAAACCAGGGTGGAGTGCCACTACAGTCTGACATCTGAGCACCAGTGGAGCAGCAGTGACTGGATAGGGATTTTTCAGGTATATTAACATATCTGAAAGAATGACAGATAGAAGCTGCTTCACAGAATTAATGTTATTTGGGTTATAATGTGTTTATGTCCTGTGTCAGATGGGCTGGACTTCTGTCAATCAGTACCACACCTACACATGGGCTGCTGTCCCTGAGGGCTACACAGAGGGAACCAGCGTTAACTACTGTGCAGTGTTCCAGGGTAAAAATTCAGTTCATAAACTATTTGCAGCACCTTTCACCACACTCAGCATCTATATAGTCAGACTCTGAATCTGTATCCGTAACTCACCTGAGAGTGACATGCTCAGTTATATCTTGGAAAAATTACTTGTGGTTAAAAAAATATATATTTTTTTTAATTTACAGTTAAAGCTAAAATTATTCATACCCCCTTATTCAACCACAAAGTTTGTCTCTGATAGAAAATGAGATGGGCGTCTTCATAAGGTAATAAAACAAAGTAAATCAAATATCATTTTGGGGAAAAAAATCTATTTTTATTTACATTTTTATAAAAAAAAATAGTCTGCTGAAAATGATTAGAACCCTTTTTTCATAATCATAATAATCTTTATTGTTATCATATCAATGAAACCCTTGCTTTTCGCTTGTTTCCACCGGCATTTTGAATTGTTATCTGGTGAGAAGTCTTTGAGGTTGAAAGGCCTTTTTGCCATCACCCTAATCTTTGCCTCCCTCCACAAATTCTGGGCCATCTCCATATTACTTCCAGTGAGAAAAAAACATGTTGGGGAAAAGATTATTTTAAAACTAAATCTAGGATTCATTTTGGGCTTAACTGTAACTGATCATTGGATGCTTTACCAAAGAAAACAAAACAAAAAAAAGTTTCTCAATATTCTTTTCTCTGTATCATAGTTGATACATTAAGCGCACTTAAACAGCATTTTGTGTTTTCATAGAGACTGTGTAGCTTAGATTTAACAACATATCTACTCCAGTTACAACAGGCTTTTAACTTTGTGAAGAAGTAGAGATCACAGAACTCTTTGTATCAAAAATGATACGTTTGATGTTGTAGGGTTAGATTTGACAAGTCCTTTATATATGTAGATACCTGACACTTTTATTCATCTATAACAGAGAAGAAAAGCAAAATAGACACCAATACATCAACTATTTTTCACTTATTTTACACTTATCTATTTTATTCTATAAGGATTCAGTCAACATCTGAGTGCACAAAAGCATGCAAGATGATTTTTTCTCATAACGCCAAAAAATTAATGAGACCGATTCTTGCTTTTCTTTTTCTTTGCATTATAATTGACACATTAATCTTTTGTGGTCATGTAACTATAATGAAGATAGATTTTGTTTACGTTATAAAACCACATAAACATTTTTAGCATTTTGAATTCTTATAGAACTATGTAAAATATAGAAAACTTTGTCAGAGGTAGAGATGTCAGGAATAATGGTCATAAAAGGGTTAAAATGTTTTGCATAGTTTACAAAATGTGGCTCTTTGCAAAGACCAGTGATTAACTTATAATATTCAGCTCAAGTAAGTTTTTATTTATTAATCTGTTGATGTTTAAAGTTATATTGATTTTAAACTACAAGATTTTTATATTCTTTCTGCAGCGTCGTACTTGCCTCGCCCCAGTGCTGTGGAGTACCAGTTTGTTTATTTGGATAAAGTGGGAAAGGTTTGCGCTCACAGTCGTTCGTTCACTTTCTGCGCCCCCAAACCGCTGGAGGAACTGGAGACCCTGAAAGAAGAGCAAGATGAGGAGGATGGAGAAGAAGAGGAGCTGCTGCTGGTCATCCCCAGAGCCCAGCTGCTGCAGGTGAGGGAGGGAAACTCCTCCTTTCACGGTAGTCATAAAAGAGTAGTACAGACGCCATGTTAAAAGCCTAGCTAACCCTCTTGTTTCTATAAAAGGGATTAAAAGTCCTCCATGTTTTCCTGTGTTGTTACCAGAGTCGGCTGGAACACAGCCTCAAAAAGCAGGCAGCTTTACAGCGAGTTCTGGATGAAGCCAAGGAGGAGGTGGAGATTGTAAAAGAAACCAGCAAAACAGAAAGATTTGAGTGGGAGAGGGAAAGAGAGGCAATGAAGGAGGAGATCACTGAACTCAGAGACAACCTGAGACAGAGCTGTGAGATGCTGAAGAGACTGGAAGAAAAACACAAGGTATGAAGGGCTAATATTAACAGGTTGGCTAGTGAATCGCATTCATTCAAACCACTTACCTTTTTACATTTTGTTATGTTACAACCACAAACTTGAATGTATTTCATTGATATTTCATGTGATAGACGAACAAAAACTGGTGCATATTTGGGAAGTGAAAGGAAAATGCTTACTAATAAAAAGCTAAAAAAATGTGCATGATTTTTATTCACTCCTTTTTTACTCTGATACCCCTAAATAAGAATCCTACTGCCTTCATAAGTGAATCAAAACAAACAAAATCTGTTCTGTGAAGGAAGGCCTCAGAGGTTTGTTGGAGAACATTAGAGAACAAACATCATCATGAAGACCAAGGAACACAACAGACAGGTCAGGCAGAAAGTTATGGAGATGTTTAAACCAGGTTAAGGCTATAAAACAACATCCCAAGCTTTGAACAGTTCTTGGAACACTGTTAAATATTATTATCCGATATTTTTAAAAGTACAGTACAGCTTCAAACCTACCAAGGCTGTGCTGTGGAAAGCTAAAGTTGCACATCACCTTGAACACACCATCCCCACAGTGAAGCATGGTCATGGCTGCATCTTGCTGAGGGGATTATCATTTCTGATAGAGACAGAGAAGTTGAAATACAGAATTAGAAGCTTAAAAAGACTAGACACCTGTTTTAAGACTTGAAAACTGATTTTTAGACACGCTCTTCATCCACTCTGATGGATCTTGAGCCATTAAGCACACAAAATGGACAAAGGTTTCCATTTCTGGATGTCCAGATTTGGTATATAGAGAACATTGCTCCAAAGACTTGCTGTAGTATTTATAGTGTAAAGTGGTTCTACAAGTTATTTAAGTATTGAATTTTAATTCATTGCTAAAAATCCCAATAAAAAATCTTAAAGTTTGTGGTTGTAATGTTACAAAAGGTGGATAATGTCCAGTGATATGAACACCTTTCTATAACAATGTATTCAATCATTTCTAACACTGAAAGGACGTAAAGTACAGTCAGGAACTTCAGAGCTCTGAACTGAGAAAACTTGTGGCTGAAAAGGCTGAGAACCAGCAGCAAGTCCAAGACCTGAAGGATGAAATCAAGGTTCTGTCTGACAGAGAAGAACAAGCAATCATGGAGCTGCAAAGGAAAGAGTCGGAAGCATGTGTCAGTGGGAATACTTATGCGACGGTATTTTATTCTTTGGAATTAATTTAGTTTTTTTCCTACAGGCTGAAAGAAAGAGTGAAGAAAATGTCCAGTCAGATGAAACATGACGAGGAAAAAAGAAAATCCCTGCAGGTAGCTCATGAAAAATAGATGGTAGCTTAGTCACAAAGATGGTCACCTTTGTCAAAATAACAAGTGACCAGGTTAGAGTTTTATGTTTAGTAGTCTTCAGTTCAGATGATAAAAGCACTTTTCACATCATTGCTTCAGTCACTCTTCATCTCTTGAACAGGTGGAGATTGAGGCCTCAGCTGCAGAGTCACAAGAGCTGCAGGGGCACCTGGAAGCCATTGACCATGTAGCCGAGGGCCTACGCAAAGAGCTGCGAGACCTGGGCACCCAACGAAGCCACACACATGCTGAGCTGCACCAAGCCCGGTTGCAGGTGGCACAGCTCTCTCTGCAGCTGTCAGACCAGGATCTGGCCCTCAGGGAGGAGCGGGCCACCTGGGCCCTTGAGAGGGAGGCTTACAGGCATGCAACAGAGGTGAAGATCCAGCATCATCTGGTACGGGGCGTGCATATGTAGAATCAAGCTTGTTCTCAACCCTATTTCTATAATTTTTTGTGCAGACTGATAAAAAGAAACTACAGGATCTGAGCTGTGAGCTTCAACGAAAGGAGGAGTGGCTCCAGGAGGAGAGGATGGAACGAGACAACCTGGAGGCACAGCTCGGGAGAGAAAAAGTAAGCAAGCAAAGCACAACATAAGTCAAAGCATAATTTAATACACAAACACCTTCAACGCAAAACATGATTTAAAAGTTACACATAAGCAGTTGCACAGAATGTGTTTTGGAAACTGGAGAAACGTGCCAAAGTTCAGCACAGTTCTTTTCTTAAACCCACGCTGGCACAAATAGAAGAGTTTCCATGAACAGTGAATAAACATTTCCCCACATCATCATGTGATCTGCAAGAATGTCACATGTCAGAGGGTGTAAAGTTGCTGTTCTCCTTGTAGGTGCTGCTGAGTGATGCCAAGCGAGAGCTGCAGGAGCTGAAAGCCGCTCTAAGAAAGGTCCAGAAAGGCAGAGAGCAGGAACAACTACACAAGCAGGCAAGGGTTCAACACTACAAAGTAGATGAAGGATTCATTACAACTTCATTACAATACTACTTTCGTTATAAGTAGCATCGAATGTTTCATCCTCCCTGGTGCGCGTGTGAAATGTGAACAGAGCACATTATTCCACAAATCATAATGTCCAGTTCCTCTGCCTATCTGATGGCCGGCATGTATAAACGACTGTGGTGCCACTGTGGACTATGTAACTAAATATGCTATTTTCATGTACTTCCTTCCAGCGTGGGGTCCATCAAACAGCTATATTAACTGCAAACAATGTAGAAGCATCTCTATGCTGTGCACCAGTAGATGGTTATTCAGGGACAGTGCTTGTGCAACAGCTACTGAAAGTACAGTCACGATATAAAAAAATCTAACACATCAATTATTTTCTCAAAAAACCTATTTGTGCTCTAAAATAGGCTTTTTTTTTTTTTACTTTGAGAGGCTAAGATGAAATCTTCGAAGCCAGTTGCCAATCTGATTCAAAATGTCGCATTTTCAAACCAGAAAAGATACAAATATTTTCTCTAATAACAACTCATGGTAATTTGCTGTCAAAACTGAACAAATCAAGATTAGCTTAGCTTCAGACATTTAGAGCTGATGATTTTAAATTGAAAATAAAACATTTCCAATTTAAAATAAAATAATTAGGTAAGGTGTGACATAAGATAAGCGTACCACCTTTGTTCCAGTGTAATGAGCAACGTTTTAAATGCAATAAAGCAAATCATAGATTGAGATTTCTTCCCTTTTATTTCAGAAGTTTGTGTCAAGGTCTGCATGCTGGTTTGGGTGTCTTTGTTGAGGAAAAACAATCAAAGTGTGTGTTTTTTCACCACTTACAGAAATGTTTTTCTCATCCTTTTTTTTTTTTTACTCTTAAAACCTGTGGGTTGTGACTGATCCCTTCCAGGAGTTGGTGAATTGCATTCATCAGCTGGAGATGAACCTGGGATTTGGGCAAGAAACTAAATCTAAGAGCACAGCTGCTAAATTCATCTGTGAGTAAAGAATCATTTTCATGCAGTAACTTTATTCTAAGGAGCTTTAAAATAAAGAGTCTGTTTAAACAGCTGCTGGTTGTTCCTCTGAGAAAGAGGAGCTTGCTTCGTCAGCTGGCCCTAGATCAGCTTCTTCATCTTTCCCCATGGAGAAAAGCTCCACCTCTGAGATCCCAGCTGAGACTCTCAACCAAAGCGAAGGTGACGAGTCACCCGTTGACTCACAGGTATGCCTGCTCATTCAGCTGTAAACCAAACAACCATTAACACCGCCTGCATTAAGGCCTGATAGTCTGAGAGGGTAAATATTTGTCTGTTGTCTCAAGAGATTGCTCGAGCTCTGCTGTCTCATTACTGTTTGCTTCAGGTTCATTGTTGAACACCTGGGTTTAGGGTTGTTGCAGCAACAGGTCGAGGCAAGACAAGCTGTCTGCATGGATGGTTTGAAAAATTAAATGAAAGCAAAAAATATGTAGGAAGATAAAACATAAAATAACCAAAACTTCCCGTTTTATTATTAGCAACTGATTCTAGCTAGTTCTCATAACTAGCTTATTAAAATTTAAATGTAAATCATGTAATTGCCTTTGATCTCAAGTGCACCGAAGTGACATATTTTTAAGCAATTTGTTTTTTATTCGACTGGATTACATTTCTAATTTGTAGTCCTGCACTGTAAAAGCAAATTAACTTCACAAACTCCAAGCTTTAGCAAAAAACATTGTATTGTTTTTTTTATGTTGAGATGCCAACAATAAGTTTATTACCTGTGGTACTGTTATAGAGGAGAAGAGAAATAATATAACGGCTAAAACTGAATATGTTTTTGTTGTTCCTGTTCATGTGCACATTAGTTTTAGCTCTGCAGCACAGCTAGCTGCTACAGGAAGTTAGGCACTGTATTAACTGCAACGCTTTAAAAGTCATCTGAGGTGTTGCTTGAAAAATCATTTGGCATTATAAATACCTGTCAAGGAAGCATACCCACCCTCATGTGGTGACTCAAGGTTATGGCAGCTTTACAGATTCTAAGAAGCAGCAGATGACATTTTATTCCATTGGTTGGAATGTCAACAGTGATACTTTTAGCTGTAGCGCCATTATAAAGTAGGAGAGAAAGAAAAAAATATGCCTCTGAAACTGAATCTCCACTTGTTGTTCCTGGTAGCATTAACACTGCAGCACAGATCGCTGCTACAGGAAGTTAGAAAGCAGCACTTTAAATTACAATGAGACATTGCTTCAGAAGTCCAAGGAATGTTCAAGGTCATTTTATTGATTCTTGTAATTCCCATCCGCAATGAGCCATTTCCTGCTGCATTTCTGCATTTGACATATGCAGAAGTAGTTATGTATGCTAGTTTTCACTGTAGCATATCAACAACATATTCCCCTAAAGCAAAAGTCATCGTTTTTGGTGTTTGGTATAAGAAGCTGGTAAATCTGACACTGGAAATGCTGGTCAGTAACACATGCTCTGACACAGCTCTTGTGTCTGTAAAATCAGGAGGAAAAAATGGAGCTCCGCAAACCTCAAACCGGTGAGGTGAAGCAGCTGATCCTGCCTGAACTCGTTAACCCTGTTTTGAGGTGATTCCAGCCACACCAAACACTGTTCTGAATATCCTATAAAATCTCTTCTTAGAGACTGTGACACTGAAATACATTTTGAACACAGTGAACATATATTCATTGCTGATGATATGTTTGCATCAACCCATCATGACCATGAATGCAATATTTAACATGGAGCTCTTAGTGATTCATTTGAACCATTCTTTTTCAAGACTGAATGATGCACAACTTGAATTATTTTTTAAAATAGGAAATGGCAGCACAAGTTTTAATTTACACTTGATTTTTTATCTAATCCATATAGATTAAGATTATACACACAGGGTCAAATATCTGGGTTGGATATAGCAGAGTCCATATATCTTCAGCAGGTTTGAGGTCAGGGCATTGATAATGCCCTTTCAGAAGCATGATTTGTCCAATCCATCACTGGTTTTGATGTGTGTTTTTGATTGATGTCCTGTTGGAGCACCCAACTGTCTCCAGGTTTCAGCTGTGACTCAAACTGTAATCCCCAGATAGATTAAAATTGGCTGTAATGTTCGCGACCAACCCAGGAACCACAAAGCCAAGGCTAAAGCACATCATAATATATGTCACTGTCCACTATAAAGCCAGACCATGGATCAGGAGGATGCAGACCAAGACATGAGCTCACAAGCTTGACTGAAATTTGCAGCTGCCCACGTGGACAATCCAAATAACTCCTGGAGAAATGTTTTATGCTCAGAGAAGAAAATTAATGGGGGGTTTGGCCACAATGACAAGATGTATGTTTGGAGGAGTCAAGGTGAGACTTTCAAACATAAGAATACCGTACCAGCTGTCAAGCACGGCGGCGGTAGAATCATGCTGAGGGTCTGTTTAGCGTCCAGTGATTCTGGTCAACGATGAATGAGGTCTATCTCTAAAATTAAAACCTCTCAAATCTACAACAATTGTTGCAACCTGGACACCTTGGGTGTTCCAACAGGACAATGACCATAAACCCTTATCAAAACTGGATTTTTAATGGAAAAATAAAATGAAATGAAAAAATAAAAAAGCAGTAAATTCAAAAACAGCTGCAATAATAAAGGTTTGTTCTTAAGTGTAGACTTATGCAGGGAGAAAAGTGTATTTGTTTTGAAGCTTTGTGAAACTTTGATCTCTTTTTCTTTGCAGTGAGCTGGCTGACTCCCCAATGTGGTAACGAAAGAAGGAATACATGGATGGCAAGCACCTTGGTGCTACTAGTATTTATTTGGATTGAAACAAAACAAAGAGCGTTTTGTGAGCATTTGAATCTTATTTTGGTGAAAATACCCTGTAATTTCTTTTCTGTATAGTCAATAGTTTCATTACTTAAACATCTTTAAGAACTTTTTTTTTGTTCGCAACAAATTTCAGCTGTTGCAGGATACTTGCATTTTAGTTCTTGTAATTCAATTCTCTGTGTTCCGGCCTTTAACCTTGCTTTAATGTGAATGTGTGAGGAATGTAGTGAGAAATATGCCGTTGGCTTGACTTTCCTACTCTACGTGTTGTTCTGGTGATATTTAGGCCCCTGGGTTTTGCATGAGACCATGACTCCTAAAACCGTGTCAAATGTGTGGGTGTGCGATCACGGTCAAGTGTGAAATGGTCTGTTTCAGCTTTCAGAGTACCAAGTCAGGCTGGAGGAACATGAACGCCTGTTTGCAATTCTGCTGTGTTAACTAATTGTTTTTGGAAGGCCAGGGCCCTTTGTAAAATACAAAGGACCCTGAAATATGGCCCTTACACAGAGCAAAGAACCTGTTCATTAAAATGGCACACAGAGATAAATTTATCTTTTAATGCACCAGAATAATCTCCCACTGAAAACATGACTTAAGAAAATTTAGTTAGTATGGAACCTCATGAAATCATTATCTTTACTGAAATTATCATAAGCACAATTATCACCACCCATGTGGTAAATAATTTGTACAACTCCCTTTTACAAACAGGACAACAGTTATTCTTCTATAACATTTTGCAAGGTTGGAGCATCTTAGGGATCTTGGAGCTCTTTGCACAGTTTCTCTAGATCATCCATAGTCCAGGTTCCTCCATTCCTCTTCTGATAAGCTCAACCCACCCCACGTTTTCTACAGCAGGGGTTCCCGAACATTTCAGCATTTGACCCCCAAAACAACAGTGCCAGAGACTGGGGACTCCCTAAACATACATTTAAATATTTAACTTTAAACAGAGTGAAATAAATGTATTTTTAAATGAATTAATCTTTTAAATGACATTTGATTTTTTTAATTCCATACTTTAAAAGGCCTATTTAATTTTTTTAATGGGACATTATTTAATTGTGCATTTCATAATTTATTGTATACTTAATTATTCAGTAATATAGTAAATAAATAAATAGTACATTAAATTATTTAAATGGCACATTTAATGTTACATTTTTTTATTTCATTGTACACTTTATTTAATGGGACAGTCACATTTATTACATGATATATTCATGTAATTTTGTCCCTTTCGGCCATCCATATCCCTCAGAGGGTCATATCGTGGTGATTCTGAAAATCATCTAGAGACCCTCACACTTGGTGTCACGAGACCCCCTGGGGGGTCCCATGTTGGAACCCCTATTCTACAGGATTCAGGGCTGGAGACTGAGATTTCATGAAAAAAAAATCATTTAGTGTCTGGTGATCCATTTCTGTGTTGATTTGGTTATATGTTTTGGTTCATTATCCTGCTAAAAGACATAATAGTGATAGATTTTATGTTTAATTTGTTTAATTAGATTATAAGGAACCTGAATACAGTTGTTGGTTTAATTTCTTATGAATGTAGTTTTTTTCATGTTGAGATTATGCTACCACAATATAAGTAAATAAAATTAAATGAATTTTAATGGTTTTTAAACGTCTTGACTGGGATGCCAATAAATGTGTCCTTGTCTGTAAATGTTTGTTGAAACAAATAGGGACAACTGGACGCTATAATGTCTGAGAACAAAAATTGACTTTATCAAAATACATGGAACATCACAAAAAATTTAATAGTAAGCATAAAAAAAGCAAACATGGTTTCAGCTTCACATAGAAATGTAACAAGAGCCTTTCAACACAGTTTATGTATTTGTTTGTAGCTGTGTGCAATAGTCATCAAAGCGGTTTTGGTTTCTGAGAAAACACAAGAAGAATGTTGCTCCCTGAACATGTAGACAACATGCCTGGAATAAAAATATTATAAAAAATACATCAGAAATAACAACAAAAAGGTAGAGAGATGAGATTTATCCAGCCTCATTATTTTTGAAAAAACAAAACGAGTAAAATCCTTTCGAACACAAAGCGACTTATTTGTCTTTGGTGTTTTATTTTTATATAGTTACATGTTTCTAAGGTCAATGGCTTGAGGCCGTGGCGATGACCTCCTTGTTTAATTTATTGCACCAAATTCAACATAACTAACAGGCTCTAGAAACAGCAGAAACAAAGAAATGTCTTTAAAAATTTTAACTTGATTTGATCTAGAAAGATAATGAGTAAGTTTGGCTGGTGCTTTGCAAATACTGTATGTAAGTGTGTGTGAGAGAACTATTACAATGTTTAGATCCATCCATCCATCATCTATACCTGCTTGTCATTGCAGGGTCACGGGGGGCTGGTGCCTATCTCCAGCGGGCTACGGGCGAGAGGCGGGGTACACCTTGGACAGGTCGCCAGTCCATCACAGGACAACACTGAGACATAGAGGACAAATTACCATGCAAACACTCCCATACCTAAGAGCAATTTAGAAAGATAAATCAACCTAACAGTCATGTTTTTGGACTATGGGAGGAAGCCGGAGTACCTGGAGAGAACCTATGTGTGCACGGGGAGAACATGCAAACTCCATGCAGAAAGACCCCCGGCTGGGAGTCGAACCCAGGACCTTCTTGCTGCAAGGCAACATTGTTACTAACTGCTCCCCTGTGCAGCCCAGATGTTTACTTACGACAAGAGCAAATACAGCTCAATGAACATGTAATTATGACAGTTTAGCTGTAATTACACCTCTTTAATGGCTTTTAATATGATTATAACTATTTTCTTATTTTAATACCTGGGACTTTTTCAATGCTGTTGGTACTCAACACAAATGTCTTATTTTGTCAAGTAAATTTATTCCAATTTAGCAATGACATAATCTGAAGAAAAGGACCGTAATTCACTAAAGTACCTCCTTGTGCTTCAACAGGCAACTTAATGCAAAGCCATTGCTAGATGATCATTTTTGAAGTGATTCATTAACAAGAGTTCCAATTAATTAATTAGGTTTATAGATTAGAGACTTCAGGGACTTCTTCTAACTTGTATCCAGAGCTGACTCAAGGCATAAGCAAACACATGATGTTTTCGATTAGCTTCGGAGGTCAAACTTTGGATCTGGGAATGATGTTATGCCCAGGTTTAACACGCTCCAGTTGCAATATGGAAAATCAATGGGATTTGCTTATTGCTTTGTATTACTAGTAGCAATGCAAGATGATAACAATGCTTTTCTATCCATGTTATACATTAAAGGACTGAAGGAACACATTGACAAATAGAGTTTGTACACCACTAGGTGTGGCGATGAGATGCAAATTGTCAGAACTGCTAATAGACTGTTTATATCTGCAGCTTTCATGATGTTTCATATACACAACAAGTCCGAGTCTAGAATTTAAAACTTCATGTGAACCTAATTTAAACTTTCCTCTGAAGGTTTCTGGAAATCAAATCTAAAATAATTCAGAAATCCATGATATTTAAAATATAGATTTATTTATTTATTAATCCGTAAATTTAAAATACTTCAGATTTCAACTGGTGTGATCGATCCCCAAATCAATGTCTGCTCAGAGACCCATACAATCTTGGGCCAGCTCTGTATGCATCCACTGTGTTTTGAGTAGACTGATGATAGATCATAATCAAGATTTATCAATTATTAAAATCATTCAGATTATCTGTTAATAGGTTGCAATGATTCATATGAATCTTGGTTGCAAAGATTTAAGACATTTTTTAGTGCTTTATCTATTAAATTCATTTATTTTAATGACTTATAAATGTGGCTTTAAACAAAGTTGACCGTAACTTTTTTGCATTTTAAAAAATGTTTCTGCTTCTTTTTCTCCCATAGATGCGTTCAAGCTTCAATTCTTGAAAATGTTCATAGCAGATATTGGCACAAATGTAAACACTGAGTTTCTCTTCTTCTTGCACATTCATCCACACACACACACCCACACACACTCTCTTCCACCTGAGTTTTTTTGTTTTAATATCTGTTTGAATACCTTTAGTTGCTATACCATGAGTTCTTTGTCTTTATCTGATATGGATTTTTAATTGTGGAGAAATTGTTGCACAGAAAAGTGAGACAGAATTAATCTGACAGTGAGGGAGGTTTTGTTGGGGGGAAGAAGTGTTAATATATATTTATATAATGGATGAGAAGTAAAGATATGTCTTGTGTTTGCATTTTTCATATTTGGCACTCGAGCTGAACACCAGCTGAAGATCTCTCTCTCTTTTCATCCTCTGTCAGTTAATGTCATTAGACAAAACTTACCGTGTGATTGTTTGTGAGTTTGAGTCCTGCTCATGACTCCCTGTCTCTCTGTCACACTTTTTAAATGCTTTTGTCCAATAAAGCAGAACTTAAAAAATGTTAAAGTTCAAACTTCAAACGTGTTCAGTTGAATGAGAGTGAAAAATACATCAAACAAAAGAAGAGACAAACAGCTGTAAAGTTAACATGCTCAGATAAAGAAAGTACAATGAGAAAATAAGTTGCATAATCTCTGAGAAGTAATAGAAGTAATTCTGAGAAGACATTTGCGACACGTGGACACCATGTAGAGTTAAGCTGCTGGAATTTTATACAAAGCATAGCCCTTAAGAGACAGCAGAGGAGCTCATTTTCTTCTTCATGCTGCTCTGTTTGTGTCAAATTCTGAGATATCTTTTGCAAAGACACATTGATATTTTAATGGTGCCCTCATTTATCCACTGAAATGTAGTGCTTTTTCTCTTTGATTATTTGCTTCGTATTTTGAATTGCAAACAGTTTCCTTGAAGTCAGTATGTACAGCTTATTAAAATGTCATTATCGAGCCTAAATCTGTGAGGTGGTGTTGCTCTGTGCAGCTCAGCGGTCTGTTAGAGAGGAAGCAGCATCCTCACTGCGTTTTTCCTGCCACGGCTTTCTTCTGTGCCGCCTCCCCCCACGGCTCGCCATCGCTGTCAGCGCCCCACTCCCTCTCCTCGTCCCAGTACTCGTCCTCTTCCTCCTCCTCTTCCTCTTCGAAGGCCGACTCATACGTGGACTTCTCCTCTTGCTTGATGGCCTGGATGGCTGGGGGAGCGGCTGAGGCGCTGTCGCTAGAGTCGCTGCTGTCCTCGAAGGCATCTGGGTTCTCCAGCATCTCTCTGATCAGAGGGGGCATGGGGCCGGGGATCTCTGTCTTAAGGGTGATGGCTCGTTCTGCACCTGTAGTTGTGCAGAGAAGAAGAATGTCAAACAAATGGTTCTCATTTCAATGGAAACAAATGCACCCAAGCTGTGTGGATGCATTTGTGGATGCAGTGCTTCACAAACACAATCATGCATCATGTGCATCATGAACATTTCCACATTTTGGCACATTCCAACAAAAACTTAAATTTTTATTCAGATTTTAGGTCATTGGACAAGACTAAGTAGCGCATTGTGGAGTAAAAAGAAAATTATGTGGTTTTCATAATGTTTTACAAATAAAAATCTGAAAAAGTGTGTCATGCATTTGCATTCAGACTTCTTTACTCTGACACCTGTAAACATAATCAAGTGCAGCCAAGTTCCTTCAGAAGGCACTGAATAGCTCAACAGAGCCCACCCTTGTGTATTTAAATCTTAATATAACTCTAGCGGTTCTGTAAAGACCCCAGAGGTTTGTTGGAGAACATTAGTGAACAAACAGCATCATGAAGACCAAGAAACACAGCAGGTCAGTCAGGGATAAAGTTGTGAAGTAAGCTTAAAAAACAACCCAACCCAAACATCCCACAGAACTCTGTTGAAACCATCATCTGGAAATGGAACGAGTGCGGCACAAATGCAAACCTACCAAAACATGGCCATCCCATCTAAACTAAGGTCGGACAGGAAGAGCATTAATCAGTCCAATCAAGAGAACAGACATAAGAGCTATAGTCACTATGGAGGAGATGCAGTAAGCCAAGGCTCAAGCAGGAGAATCTATTCACAGGACAACTATTAGTCGTGCACTCCACATATCTGGCCTTTATAAAAATAAAAATCAATGTTGTAAGAAAGCCTTAAGAGGTCCTGTTTGCAGCTTGCCACAAGTCATGATAACGCAAATATGTGGAAGATGGCGCTCTGCTCAAAAGAGATCAAAATTTACCTTTTTGTGCTGCAGCCAAACTCTAGAAATCTAACACTGCACATTGTCATGAACACACCACCAATGCACATCATGATAGTGGCAGCATCATCCTGTGGAGATGCTTCTTTTCAGCAGGGACTTGGAATCTGGTTAGAGGTAATGGGACGATGGACGGAGCTAAATAGAGGCCAATCCAGGAGAAAAACCTGTATTTTTATAATATTGTTCACCTAAAAGTCTTAGATTAAACTTTTTTCATGCGTTTAGTGCTTCAGAGCACCTTTTCCCTCTTATCTTTAAGTAATATTATCACTAAAAGCACTCTGCTTAACTTGCAGACGTTAAGGAAAGAACGTTTTGACTGCAAACACTGTGTTTTTGTTAGTTTTCTGTGCCACCTGAGCATGACAAAATCATACATTAAATGGCAAAATCTTTTAAGCGAAACTTTTTGATTTACTATTAAATTGCCCTTATATTTATAAAAATCAAGAAAAAGAAAAATCCTTAACCTTTGGTGCTGATTCCTCGAAGGTCTGTGACTTTCATCAGCATGCGGGGGAACATGTGAGGCTTGTTTGGCCGTCTGCGGCGAGTGTAGATCTTTAGAGCCTCCAGCAGCGGCTCCTGAAGTTTGTCGACCTTCTCTGGCTCTTCCAAGTCCATACGGTCTGGTGAGATACAATTAGGATGTTCCAGAGTAAAGAGGCAACAACATTACTCTCACAAACTGACAGGAAGCTGACAGGAAGAGAGAAATAGTTGCAAACAACTGAGATGCTTTCACAGGCTTCATTTACCAGCTCGCACACTAAACTAACAATACTGTCACCTTTACCTCCACAAATGAGACAGATTGCGCTTAAGAGCCCCGTCTCTGTGTCATCCATCTCCAAAGGCAGGAGCTGACCAGCAAAGGCAAACACCAGATCTGTGAGGGGCCCAAAGCCGGCATTGTGCATCTGGGTTCTGTTCAGAGTCAGGCCATCTGAGAACGTCATTGTGTCCTGCTCTGGAGTGTAGCGGGTGCATATCCTCAGCATCTGGGCAATGGAAGGAAAGAAATTACAGGGTTCAAAACAAAGGAAAAACGGCAATGTTTCAAAAGTTTTAAAAAGTAAAAAATCTCATGTGTGGTTTGAGTCAACAAGTAAAGCAGCGTGATGAATGAGAAAGCATTAGGGAGGAGGAGGGTTGGTTATACAGGAAAGGACTAATACCAGGATATCCAGACATGCAGATTTGAGGAGGGTGATCTGGTCAGCGATGGTGAGCGTAGTGAAGCCTGGTAGTCGCTTGGCAAACTCCACAATCTTTATAATGCACTTAGTGGAAAGCTCACTGAACTTATCCCACAGGCCCAAGTCCAGCTGCACTCTGTGGTCAGCGCTGGAGTTCTGGCAGAGAAAGAAAAACGGACACTTTTTGTCTGTGTGACTGTTCTGCACCATGGTTTGTCTTTCCTGGAAAGCAGCGAGTCTGAGTGCAGAGTGATGTGAACTCAACACCACGCATAGGAGTTAAAAACTCACTGTGGTGTATTTTCCCAGCTGGCACAAAGATGGGAAGGTCTCTTGGTGAGCTTTGCTGACTTTGTTAACAAGCTCCTCCAGTTCTCCGCTTAGCTCGTAGTTCTCAGGCAGCACCACCTCCTCCTTCACGTCCTTCTTCTTCTTGTTCCTGTCGTTACGCACAGCTAAAGTAAAAAGAATATGAGATCAGAACAAGGTTTAGTTATAGTTTTGCAAAATTGTGATCACAAACAAATGATTTGCAACACCCTTCGCACCTATTGGCCCTCCTGTTAAGCCTTTAAATTAATTCATAGTTTACTGCAGGAACAGCGGCAGTTTTTAAAAAAATTCCAACATTTGATTCAAGCAGCTAAGAGACATAGACGTACGTATGACATCATATTTATTCACCAAGAAACAGGAACTCATAAAGTACTAATAAAAGGTTAGGCGTAAAAAAGTTAAACATAAATTAATTAACAGGAACTGTTAGAGGTGAAAATAAGTGGGGAGTGTGCTGAATATACAGAAAAGCCACAGTTCTTGTCCAGCCCACAGACCTTCTTTGGACATGCCGACCTCAAAGCACTTCTGCAGCCGACAGTACTGGCAGCGGTTACGCGTCACTTTGTTAATCTGACAGTTCTTGTCTCGATGGCAATTGTACACCATGTTCTTTTGAATACTCCGACGGAAAAATCCCTAGAAAAGACACAGATTTGAATAGGGGAAAAAAACCAAAAACCTTAAAACATTGAAACAAGAACATGGATTCTATTTCCTATGTCCTTTCTTTGTTCTAAGTCTCTCAGAGAGAAATACAGGAAAGTTTCCAAAAGGTTTCCACTTTATCTAAAATAAAGATAAAATATAATCCAATTACTGTGCCCTGGAAAGTATTCATACCCCATAACATTTTGTCATTTTACAACCTCAAGCCTTAATGTATTTTATTGGGATTTTATATGACAGACCAACGCAAATCAGTGCATAAATCTGAAGAAAAATAATGTTTTAAAAATCTGAAATTTGCATCTGTTTTCAGTCACCTTGAGTTAAAACTTTGTTGAACCGCATTTTGCTGCATTTGAAGCAGCAAGATGTTTGATTTATGTCTCTACCAGCTTTCAGAGACCGAAATATTTGCCCATTCCTCTTTGGAAAATTGCTCAACTCATTCAATTTGGATGGAAGGCGTTTGTGAACATCAGTTTCTAAGTCAGATTCTCAATGATATTAAGGTCTGAACTTTGACTAGGCCATTCAAACACATGAATATGTTTTTTAAACCATAACATTGTATTGTTGAATGTATGTTTAGGGTAGCTGACCATGGTGCTGTCACTATCACATTTCATTGTGGACATGGTCTATAGAGAATGATAAGAGGTGTTTTCCACCACATATATAGTGTTTAACATGTAGGCCAACAAGTTCAGTTTTGGTCTCATCTGAGCAGAGCACCACCTTCACATGTTTGCTGTGTCATCTGGATGGTTGGTGGGATACTTTCTAAAGGATCTCTGCAGCTCCTCCCGAGTTACAACAGGCCTCTTGCCTGCTTCTCTGGTTTATTCTCTCCTACCCAGGCTGCGAGTTAAGGTCGATGACCAAGTCTTGGTAGGTTTGCAGTGTTGCCATTTTCAGATGATGATTAAAGAGATGGTAAATCTTGGGTTGTTGTTTCTCGAGATGTCCCGTGTGTTCCTTTGATGCTTTTTTGTTCCCTCATGTTCTTTAACAAACATGAGCTGGGGGGTTCAGAAAACAGCTGGATTTATACTGAGATTATTTTACATACAGTTGGACTCTGTTCTCCAATTTGTTGACTACTGAAAGCAATCAGTTACACTGGATGTTTTTTTAAGGGTCTGAGAATAAAAAAGGCTGAATATAAGTTCACCTCTTACTTTTCAGATTTTTTCTATTTGTAATTATTTTGAATAAAGGTCATATTAATAATAATAATTTTTGCATCTTTTTTCCCCCTGAACCATTAATGCATTACTCTGACTCTTGGTTTGTGACATTAAAAATCCTAACAAAAGATCCTGTATATCTGTACACTGCAAACAAAGTTAAGGGTGTGGGCCACCCTTAACTTTGTTTGCAGTGTACAGATATACAAGTGTATTTTTAGGATTTTAATCATTTGTAAACAGCTGCAATCTGTTTTTGTTCATATTTAAATGCCATATATTTAACTTTTTTGTAAAATCCCATGAATGTTTTAAAATTAGAAAAGCCCAATTCTAACATTTTATATGACAATTTGTCATTTATTTGTTATTTAAATCAAATTGGAAAACCCAGGGCTTCCAAACGATGACTATATTAGTGTGTACGCACTAGGGGGCAGCAACAAACATACAGCTATACTCTTCACACATCTGTTTGGCTCTCAGAGAGTATGAGTTTCCCACTCTGGGTTTCTTTTAAACTGACCTCAGCTGCTCAGCTTTTTTTTTACACATGTCCTGTAAACTCTCCATGTACTTCTGGCTTCATTTACCTTGCAGCCCTCACAGGAGCTCACTCCGTAGTGATAACCAGATGACTTGTCCTGGCATACAAAGCAGGGCTTGTAGACCCGAGGAGGAGGAGGAGGGGAGGGGGAGCTGGGCACCATCTCCTCTGAACTGGTGCTCTGCGTCTCCACCGCTGCAGGGCAAGAAAATACAAAAAAGAAGAAGAGAAAAGTTTTTTTATTATAAGTAGACTTCTTGTTTGCATTAATCCTTTGAATCTTTAAAACAATGATGAAAGCTAATGCAGCAGCTTGTTAGGAGAGAGTGGTCAACAAACAACCCCCCATCATTCTGCAGTCCACCCTTTGGAGCCAGAAGGGAACAAGCTCAAAAGGAGACATTTTTAAGAGAAAAGGGAGGAGGGTGGAGGGCGCTGCTGATTGACATGGACTTAAAAGAGACACAATTAGCTGATGGCCAGATGGCACTGCTGATAAAATGCTGATTGGCAGCTGAGCTTTGATTGGTTTCACCATTTATTGGAGAGCAGGAAGGGCAGTGGGACACCTCTGCTGACTTTTTGACTCGCATTTAAACATTTTTGCAAGTGTGTGCTTATGTGCACAACCCTATGCCTTTTTTTAAAAATTTGGAAACCCATCCAACTAGACCTGCCCATATCCCAGAAGCCCTATGTGAACAAACAGAGGTGGGATGTTTACGAGACCTCGCTGTCTCCCTCTGTCCCCTCTCACTGTCTTGTTAAAGAAAATTTCACACTGTAGAACAGCATATTTTTGGCAGGGGCCTTCCACTGCTCCCAGAGAAAAAGATTCAAGACAAACAATGTTTAATGGTTGTAGTAAAGTTCATCCCGCTGTTGTTTCTTACACTAAAATGACTATAGGGCAGACAAATTAAGAAAAAACTGCAACAATCCAGAAAAATATTCAGAGATGTCAACTAGATCAGCTGGTGGCCAGAATAGTCTGATTTTTATGCTTGACCGACCCTTATCAGTGATTGGCTGAATGGAAATCAAAATACAGCCTTTTATCCAATCAATTAGCAAAAACACTTCTCGCTGGAAATTGTTACTGAGAGAAGAAGACAAAGTTTGCTATTTGTAGGTAGCATCAGTGATGCACTTTTATTAATGAATTTACAGGAAGTACTAAATGTGTTAGAAGCCTCCAGACAGGAAACAATAATTCTTAACAAGCTGATGTGTTATCACCAAGTTGCTTTTTAATTATTTTAAAACTTTAAAACCTGTTTTTTTTTTGTTATGCAACAGTCATATTGGAGGAAGCAACATGCTTGTTTAGAAAATATTGATGGGTGTTTGGAAGCTGTGTAACAGAGGCTGCTCTCTAAAATCTTGAATATTGAATTTCTACGTTTTGAGGTGTAAAAATAAAGACAATTTGAGTTATAATCTATTTTATGAAAGAGTAAATAAGATATGCTGTAATTCTTTTTAGTTGTGTTTATTTACAAATACATCCAGAAATCAGACTTCTCTCGGCTAATACCAATTTCCAGTTTCCTTTGGGAATTGACTTGCTGATTCTGATGGTTTTTCAAGGGACTATAACATATAAAAGAGAAGAAAAGGCAGCAAGTTTCTTGATAAAGGGAGCAGTATTGAATCCGTCAGAACATGATGGAATCACAAGATCCTCCCCAAGTAGACATCAAAGCATTTGTCCTTAACCTTTTACTGAATTTTATTAAATTTAATGAAAGTGATTTAAAATACATCCCGTTGGTTGATGTGTTAAAAGACCAAATGTGGTGGCAATTCTTAGTTTTGATAGATAAGATGAACAGTGACGAAAAAGAACAAATTTATTTAATATTTTGTTGTTGGGATACTTTAATGTTAAAAGAGAAATTGGAATAAACTAAAATAAGTATCAGCAGATCAGAACTTTACAAATTGAGGGATAAGAAATCTACCTCAACATCTCAGATAAAATGTGCCTTTCAACTTTCACCTTCAGTCACCCCAACTTCACCTCCTTGAGCCCATGCCTCCCCCCCACCCCCTGTTTCCTGGCCCTAAATTCCTCAGTGCAGGCTGGATGGGGTTTAATAGTTGCCCAGGCTCATAACCAGCCCAATAAAGGTTGTGTCTCAGATGGGAAGGAGGCCCCCAGCCAGGGTGACGGCCTCTTTATTGGGATCCAGTCACCTTGGGCCGCTATTCACATCAACAGCTCCATCCTTGGAACACTTCCTAGTAAAAATAAAGAATCCGGGGGTCAAAAACCCCAAAGTCACAGCCCCTCCTGTCGCCTTCAATGGCCGGCGCAGGACTGAACCAAATGTGGCCTCCACCCCACCGCAACAACCCCAACCTGAACCCGCAGCTCGTCATTAACAAGAGTGGTAAGGTTTCAAACCCAGAGAGGCACAAAGGAATTATCTAATAAAAACACGGAGGGGAAAAATGAAAAGAGAAAGAAAGGGAAAGCAGGAGGGGAGCCCGAGGACAGAAACTTCTCAGTGGATGGGAGGTTGACTATTTAACTTTGACCTTGACTCTAGAAGGCCACCTCTAATGATCAACAGCCTCCTATAAACCTTACATGTGTGCCAACATTTTAAAAAACGGACAAACCAACACCAGTCATGCTGGAACTGATGTTTCCCCACAAACGCAGTTGGATATCAAATTTATCTGAGCTGTGAAGTATTAGCCGGACCAAGAAGTCTGTAAGCTTTCAACATGACTGCTGCTTTCCACAACAAACCCACTATCTGTGAAAATAATCCCTGTAACATAAAAGGTTGTTTTTAAATTGATGGCTAGAGGTATTTTGTAAGCCCCTAACCAATTTTGACAAAGTAATCTGCAAGTTTGTACATGAGTCTCTAGAATGAATGCATCCCCCTATCGGCTTCTTCTTCTGCAACAGGAAACCAAAACACAGCAACTGGGATCACAGCTCATTAGCAGCCATTCATTTCTCCGAGACCCACATGTATAATTCAAGAATTTTCTGTTGGTTTTAAGTCTCAAAGAGGCATTTACAAACATTACTGTCAGGATTCATTTGTTCAAGTTAAATACAGTTTCTAAGCTCCTTGTGCAACACCAAAACTAACTTCTGGTATGAGGACACCCCATTTAATAATTTCTTCTGTATTAAAAAACCACAGGAGTCTATCTTTTCCCTTACATATTAACTGATTAAATTTTGACTTCTTGCGTCTGTGCTGCAACTCAAAACCCTGCAGAAAAACAAAGTAGTACTCAAAATATTCTGATTAAATAATGTATATTATAAAGCCCAGTGATATTAGTACATTTCAAGCTATGCTGTGAAATTTGGCAATACCTGAATTTTGATAAAAGCTGCAGCATCCTCCACATCTACACCTGGTAGGCATGCGGAAATAGGCTTAAAAGAAATGTAGCTTTTATTGCAGTAGAGTGATCTTACAAAACAATGCAGAAAAATGAAACCTTTAATTTAATAACATTTATTCAGTTATATTTATTTATTCACTTTATGAAATGGTTGCTTTTAAGAAAATGAATGAATCTAACAATTCCTATAAAATAAATGACAATGAAGCATGTTTTAATTCTAATTAATTTAGTTAGTGTAACCTTTGTTTTTCACAAATATTCATTTGATGTGAAAAAGAGGCTGATTGATTTAACCACTATTCAATTAAACCTGCCCTTAAATACAGTCAGAGCAATAAATAAAAATATTTTAACAACAGAAAGCGTGACAAACAAGACTGGACGAGGAACCAAGTTCCTTCTGCCACCATGAAAACTGGGGAGGTTTGTCAGGCTGGTGAAAGAAACGTCAAATCTCGCTGTTAGAAAAGAATAAGTTTCCATAACAACAACTTTGAAGCTTCTGGGCGCTTGTAACAATGCAAGTAATCCACACCTACAATGAAATCAAAGCAAATTACTCCAAAAATGTGTTAAAGGGTAAAATATTGTAATGACAGAGAATTAAATATTGAACTCATAAAGGAAATGATGTGCAAAGAGGCTTTAGAAAGGCAAGAAACCAGGTGAAATAAGTTAGTATTTAGAGATCATTACTGCTGCTATGTGCAAATCAATATTAGGTTGTTTAATATTAACTGAAGGCCTATTTAAAGGTTTCTCATTACCAAAGTATTTCACATGACTGGTAAAACCAGAGATCTTCATAAAAAGTCTAACTGTTGAAAAACGTATTAATTGAAATTATTACAGCTGTATTTTATACATTTCAGAATGTTCCAGGGAGCGCCATTAGAGCCATAATCCGGATGTGACAGCCACCAGAGCCAGGTGCCCCTCGTAAGATTTCTGACAGAGGAGTCAATACAATAGCCAAAGAGAGGTCCAAAAGCCAAGGAGCACTCACAGAGAGCTCCAGAAAGACCTGGAAATAGTGGGTATACAGATTTTCCCATGAAAGAGTAATACAATCAAACTCAATGCCCTCTATGTGGACTCATTCCTTACAACTCCACTGCTAAAGAAAAAACATGCTGAAGCTTGTTTGAAGTTTTCTGCGTTACATTTGGACAAGCCTGGGAGAACATAGTCTGGTCAGATGAGGCCAAAGCAGAACTTTTTAGATGGCATTGCACACACCATGTTTGGAGGAAGAATGATTCTGCTCATCAACCTAAAACCACAGTGCCATCATGGTCTATGCTGTCTTACATCATTTGGTACTGGCAAGCTTCACAGGACTGAAGTTAGGCTGAAAGGAGAAATGTACCGGGACACTCCTGATAAAAATCTGATGATGAAATGATTTTGGATTTCCAAGAAAGACAATAGTTTGAACACACAGCCAAGAAACTCTTGCTTCAGAAAATGAAAGTAGAACTGCTAAAATGGATCCGTCCATAACCTTACTTGTATAAAATTGAACATCTATGGAGAGATCTGTAGATCAGAGATCATAGAAGGACCCCAAGAACCTTCTAGATTTTAAGACAGTTTGTGTAGAAGAATGGGTCAAACTCACACGGGAGTAATGCGTGTGACTAATTTCTCCATACAGAAGATGTCTTTAAAAGGCTTTTCCACAAAGTATTTCATAAATTTCTGTAAGTGCGTTCGATATTTATTCCCTGTGTAATTCTAATATTTCATCCAGGATGATTAATTGGCTCTGATTTTTATGTTTGTGAGGATTACTTGGGTTGTTTGGAACATCTGGTGTGAATTTCATGTAAATATAAAAACAGGACAATCTTAGATTTAGGCAAACACATCAGAAAAAATTTGCGTGTTTTGGAACAGGGCCATAGAATATGTTTAAGACAAAGCAAAGAATAAAAAACTGTAATATAACAAAAATTGTACGTTAAGAAGGGATAAAGAAAAAGACTGTAACTGACTCAAAGCTTTCAAAATGCAGCAACTGAATTTGTGTCTTATGAATCTTAATTGATTATTATATTTTAATCCAGTAAGCAAAGAGGAGCAATCCCCTTCAAGTTTGGATAATTTGGACAGATGGATTCCACTGTTTTCTGACATAAAACAAAGTGTTATCAGTAAAGATGTTAATCCTCGCAATTTAAATATTTTTTAGACATCTGATTTTTGACAAGAAAGAGACTGCTCAGTGCGTATCATGTCTCAAGCTTAGCTTTGGGGGGGGCTGTCTAGAAGGTGAGCTGCACTGTAACCTGATCACTGCATACTGTTTATATAGTAACACTGACAGTGTAAAGGTGGCCCTGCGAAAACCAGTGGTAAAATAGCTTCTATTGAAGCGGAGAGGCTGCATCAGGCGCCAGGGGAGAGCTACTGACTAACACTGTCTGAGCGTGGTGAGAAGAGAGAGAGGAGGACGGAGGTGGGGGTTACCTGTTGTGGAGAAAGAAGGCAAGGAGCCAAGAACTGTCAGCAGCTGTCATCACCCTGAACTAAGCTCAGCCTCGAAAACAAAAAAATACTTCTCTCTTCCTAACCTACAACTCACCCTTCAGTGTGTCACTCCATCAATCAGCACACAGAGGAGACAACAGGACTCGTGTGAATCCCCTCAATCAGCCAGCTCCCATAAAGAGCTTCACATGCAACAAAAATATAAATCTTACCCGTCATACAGCATATTTTCTGTCCAAAGTTCATGTACTCATAGCTGCAACTAAAACATGTAAGAAATGCCATGCAACATTCCTGGTGCATGATACTCCTCTCCTCTATCTCTTTCCTCTGCCGTTTCCTCGGTGGTTGCTGTCGGATCAGCACATCCCTGTTTAGACAACAGAGGCCCCTCAGAAAGCAGACACCTTCCTTATCAGCTCACAGGACGGAAAGTCGCAGCAGAATCAAGATATCGGTCAAGAGAACATTTACAAAGTACGCAGGGGGCAATATATCCTGAAAAAAATCCCTTTATGCATAAAAAGTTTAACCTTTATTAAGTATTAAATGCATTGATTTAATGGGAGAAAATCCCACATAAAGTTTTTTTTTTTTTTTTACAAAATCAAAGCAATAGAAACCTTATTCTTATAAAAATGTTTTCTATACTTTATAAGTTACCCTGATCCTTACACTTTATGCTATATAAGGTAAGGTACTTTAAAGTACCTCATACGTTTGTACAAGGATCAGGGTGTTTAGTAACTTTTAGTCTAATAACTCTACCCAGTGACTTCCTTTTTCCTTTGGGTTTAAATAAAATACGACACATAGCCCCATTTCTCTTGTCACTTTTCAAAATAATAAAGACAGACGCACACGTAATTCCTTCAAGGCCAATTTTGTTGTGTTGATCTTCATAGCTCAGGAAATGGCAACAAATAGCGGCTGGCTTAAACCTTGCCCATATGTACAGTCTGAGCAAAACTATGACAAAGAGGGCCGCACAGCAAAATTTATCTTGCCGCTATGCACCATTATGTGGATAATAATGAAGGTAAACGCATTTCAATATCCTCAGCAAATAGTGGTATTTCACCAAGTCTCCATAACAACCGTTAGACGCTGCCTAAATGCTGACCGTTGTTTGGGAGGCATGCCAGGAAGTTTTTTGTGTCCTACCACCACAAACATAAACATGTGAAGTTTGCTAAATGCTACTAGGTTAACGTGAACTGGGAGCTTTCATTAGATGACACTAACATTGTGCATTTCAGCAACAAACACTACAGGTGGGTCTAGTCTAAGACAAATAAGGAAAACGTGAAAAAACACCTAATGCCCACTATTACGTATGTTGGAGGATCTATGATGCTGTGGGCCTGAGAGTCTGAAGTGTTGCTCTACCAGGAACATTGTATGTGATGCCAAGCTGTTTAAAGGCACTGATGTGAAATTTGAGACTAACTGTGGTACTATAATAAAAAATGTCTATTTGTGTTTAATATCCTAACAAAACTTCACTACTTATATTTGAACTCCTTCCTTGAACAGTGCTCTGGAGCAAACAAAGTTTTTTGCAAAAGTTACAGATTTCTTTGTGGTAATATATTTCTAGTGAAAGTCAAACATGTGCTAAGGTGTGCCAGAGACCACATTTGGGACACACCTTGACTTTCTCTTGGACTTATTTGTCCATTTGGCGTCAGGATTGGGAACAGTTCTGGTATTTCAGTGTGAAAAACCCAGTGTGTCTTTTTGATTTAACAAATACGTGAGACTAAATACTTGACTGACACATTATGATGACATCAAGTTTCAAAGGTTTAGCTTGTGCAGCCTAGGAGTACAGAATATGGAGCCCAGAAACACAGAAAGGGAGCTTGTGAGCTTGTAAACACTGATCCTAAAGGCGTTATGTGTGGCCGGTCTGAACGGCTAAAACAAAGGCTTCTGGTTCTGCACAAGGTCCAACCTGCCTACATCTGACTGGAGGAAGGTCAGAAATTACGACTAAAGGCTGGGTTATCAGAACAAGGAGTTTAATAAAGGATAACTTGAGTAGATTTTCTACACATTTAATTTATTTTATATTTATTTTATCCGCCAATCAAGCAAGATAAAACCAAATACAGTCCCCTCTATATTTTATTATTAATGATTCACAGTTGTCATGAAAATACCTTTTCTGTCCTACCATCACAGATGAAAACATGGAGAGCTTGTTAACTTTAACTGCAACTGTGTGCTTTCGTCAATAATAATAAACTCAAGTTGCTGAATTTGTCCTTTTTCTTTTTTTTTTTTGCTGAAATGTTTAGTTGACGTTTTTAAAAACAAACAACGCAGATGGGCTTGACACAAAACAAAAGAATGAATATATGGAAAACCACCTCATGCCCGCTGTTGAGTATGTTGAGTAAGTTGTGGATCTGTGATGCTGTGGGCCTGTTACTCTTGAATTAGAAGGACATTTCAAAGTAAAAATCTGGTGGTCTCTCCCAGAAAATTGTAAATGGGATGACACCAGGTCTTTTATAAAAACAAAATACCCAAAAAACGGAAATATTTCAACAGACACAAAGTCAACCGTCTGTCTGAATCCTACAGAAAACCTGTGGGATGAACTGAAGAGAAAAGACCGGAAGAAAGGACCCGTGACTCTGGTTGATCTAGAGAGATTGTGCAGGAATGGTTAAAGATCCCTCTCTGTGTGCTCCAACCTTGTGAAATGTCAGCCTATTTGTAAAAAGGGATTTATACAAAGTATTGAATGTAAGGCTGCTAATATTTGATTGTTGTACTTCTGTCTTAAAGTTGGATTGTTGTCAATGCACTCAAACTAAACGTTTATTTTTGCAAAAAAAAAAAAACTAAACTAAACCAAAAAAAAAAAAAAAAGCAGGAACATGTTTTGGAAAAAGTTTTTGCACATTTTTACAATCGATGCGAATAAGTATTAAGGGCAGCGAAAATCTCTCACTGGTGATTTTATTAAAATTCATTTAATCTAAAAGAAAACTAAAATAGCCTTAAATTTAAATTTTACTCCATAACCTTTTAAAAGCGCATTCTAGTGACAAATTCAACCTCTGTCTAACATCTCAAACCACAAAATGTTCAGAAGCGTACAGTGGAATGTGTGTGTGCGTGCAATGCATGGGTCAGTCGGACAGTGTGTGATTGCTTTCCGTGTGACTCAGAGTGCAGCAACATCCACAAACATGGTGATGAGATATGAGGAGGAAACACTGGGAGAAATGTTAAACAGTCATGTAGTGCCCATAAAACAGTTGAGTAAGTCTACTTGAAAAGGTAGTCTCAACAGAATTTTCTCAGATTCCTTCACAAAAATCCAGATTTTATTATTAAAATGGATGTGTCACTGTTTGGGTTGCTGAATCATATGTTTAAAAAACATTGTGGTTGCCTCAACCTCAAAAATGCTGAGTAAGTAATTACTGTAGCAGCAGCGGGGAGGAGATGGGCCATATCTGAGATGCAATCCCTTTCATCAGCTGTTCTAAGTTCAATACCAGAGGCACCCCCTTTCCCTCGTCTTCCCTCCCCCGAGCTCGACCTTCACTAATAACCCTCTTCCCCCCTCTGTCCTCTCCTGCCTTCCTGCCCTGGCAAGAGGAGGAGCCCTTCCTGTCTTTGGCAGCGCCTTTTAAAGGGAAGCCTGTGAAAACCGGGCTACTGTCCAGGAGATGGTTCCATAAAACACACACCAGACACTTATAAAGGAGGCAGTAACACACACACACACACACACGCACACGCACGCACGCACACACACACACACGCACACACATTCACAAATACTTGCTTGCAATACAGGAAAGTGTGGAAAAAAATCCTGCAAAAACGGGAAAACAACCCACCTAAAATATTTGTGGCAGGGATATGGGCCAAAACAGGATAACTTAATGATTATACAAGACAAATGTTTGAAAATTGGAAGTTAGGTCTGGGTTTTCATCCATGTGTGAAGAGTTTGTCTGCAGAGTGAGAGGGAGGCTGCATTTATGTGGCAGGTTGTTAAGTTTAAGTTTGTCCCTCCTGTCCCTTTTGTCCCTTTCTTTCTTTTACAACACCCCATAAACCCACATGTGTTTATATGCTGTCTCTTTTTTGATATTACAGTCCATATAGCCACATCCTCTCCTCTAAACCTCACCCAAACCTCCTTAACGTCTGCAATCATTGCATGAATAAAAGTGAAGAGCGAACAGTGACCACCATAAACTCTTTCACATTACAACCACAAACTTTAATGTATTTTATTGGTATTTAATGAGTAGACAAGCACAAAGTAGTGCAGCATTGAGAATGGAAGAAAAATTATTCATGGTTTTCAGATTTACTTTTACAAATAACCTGAATTATGTGGTGCTCATTTGTACTCAGCCCCACTAAAACAATATTTTGTTGAACCACCCTGCAGTCACAACTGCAAGTCTTTTGGGGTATTTTTCCACCAGCTTTGCACATCATGAAGAGTATTTTTACCAATTCTTCTTTGCAAAATAGCTAAAGCTCACTATTGGACATAGAGTGTCTTTAAACAATCTTGTCACAGATCCTTATCTGGATTTTGGTCTGTACTGTGACTAGGATATTCTAACACCATCCATTCGGATGTGGCTCTTACCCCATGTTCAGGGTCATTGTTCTGCTAGAGGGTGAACATTGTGGATCTCTGCAGATCCTCCAGAGTTACAATGGGCTTCTTGGCCATTTCTCTGAATGCTGCTCTCCTTGTCAGTTTAGGTGGATGGCCATGTTTTGTTGGCATTGCAGTTGTTCCATATTCTTTCCATTTATCAGATGATGGATTTAACAGTGTTCTGTGATATGTCCAAAGCTTGGGATATTGTTTTATACCCTAACGCTGCTTTAGATTTCTCCTTAGCCTTCTCCTTGACCTGTCTGCTGTGCTTCTTGGTCCTTATGAAGCTGTTTGTTCTCTATATATTCTCTAACAAACCTGTAAGGCCTTCACAGAATAGCGGGAATATTGTATTACGTACAAGAGGACTCTATTTATCTTTTATGTAACTTTTGAAGGCCATTTGTTGCACTGGATTTCATTTAAGGGTAACAGAGTAAACTGGGTTGAACACAAATTTCTGAAACATTTTTCAGAATTTTATTTGCAATTATCTGTCACAAAAAAATTCCTGAAACATATATAGACAAGATGTGAAAAAGTTCAAAGGGTATATTATTGTAAGGTAGGTCCTAAGTCTTTACTTATCTACAAATAAAATAGAGCGCAATGAGCATTTTAAACTATTTTCAAACAATAAAGTTATAGAAGATATAGCTAAAATCAACATTTTTCTTATTTTTATACACATTTAACACTTCAAAAGTAAAAATTAGACATTAAGAATTTTAATTTTACAAAATAATAGATAATTAACACCATTATATACTGTTTACATATTAACTAATGTATGTTTTGTTTCATTTTTCCTACTACCCTTACAATATTAGAATATGTATACCCTTAAATTAACCACAGTTTTCAACTGCACAAGGTGGCTTTATTTGTTTGGAGTTTTTCTGACAGGATAAGGTTATTGTTATAAGTCTTAGAGCTTGAAAGGTGGTCAAAAAAGGCCCTAAACATCCGTGCTGCAGTCTAAATCTAAATTTAGCTGGACATATTCATGGCTAAAGGAGGATTACGTGTCAACTGGACATTGAAATGTCATTGGTTTCACAGTGGGCCCTGTCGGGGTGAGCTATAAACCGAAACCAGTGTGCAACATCACAGAGCGATTTTAAAAAATCCACAGTCATTCTGAAAAATTATGTTTAACCTGTCTGCACTGCTGGTCAGCAGGCTGAAAAAGACTGCTGCAGAAAATATCAATCTGTTTCTGGCCACAGACAGCCAGGTTTAGGAAACAAAAGGTGCTTTTTGACTATGAGACCCAGAAGATTTTTCTTTCAGAACCTATTTTGTCAGGGCTTTCCCTTATTATGGCCATTTTGTGAGGAGTCTACAGCAGGGCCATTATATCATCAGACCCTGAGTGTTAACTTGTCCTGCTGCAACACAGCTAACTGAGGTCTTGCTCAGTTGCTTAGATTGAGAGAGAGGCTCTGATCATGGAATAATCAGAAATAAAACTATAACTAACGATTGTGTTTAGTTAGTGCAAACTTTAATAAGGGTATAACTAATACATTTTAGAAGGATTTAACCTATGCAGACTTCCCTATAATCTTTGAAATGAGAAAAAATTAGAGAGCAAAACCCAGTTTTCTGGCCATGAACTTGTGATGATTTCAATAGACTTTCATGGGGAAACTCTATTACAATTAAACCCAAAATTATTAACACCCCAGGCAGGTTAAATAGTCTTTTAATTTACCATCTTGTTTCTTCTGACTGGAAGTAATATTGCTATTTTGAAGTTTTTTGTTCCCTCAAACAAACATTTTAAAACCTACAATATTATTTTGACTGATATTTACTTCCTCTTTCACAATAGATAGTAATCAATTAAAATCTGTTAGAGGTTAAAAAAAATTTGGACTTCAGACATGATATGACTTGGTGAGCAAATTCGAAATGCTTAACATTTCCTGCTACATGAAAGTTCCTGGTCCTTAAAAACATGTTACCTTCCTTCCAGTGCCTTTTTTTACGGTGCATTTCTACCCTGGTAAATAGCCTTTATCCTGGTAAATTGATATATTCCAATTAATGTGTTTGAATTACATAGTATGTATGTGTTATTACCTTGTATCAATGGATATTCTCAAAGAAATACAGAAAATACTGACGTTTTCTGTAGTAGAAGAAAAGTTTTTCTTTCTGCTGTCACCTCATGCTTGCTCAGGAGGACGGGTTTCTACAAAGTCAATGACTGGATGCAATCAGAAAGGCTTCTTTGGATAGATGACCTATTACCAAATGGTATTAAAAACTCAGTCATTGTATCATAACTGGGATCAAAATTTAATGCATGTGATCAGATTTGATTCTGTCAACATGATTGATTTGATTGTATATATTTATTGAATTGGATCTGTTTATTTTTTTAAAAAAACCTTGAAATGACATTTGTTGTGTCTCAATATAAAAAATGTGTTTGTTTTTTTAAATTAGTTTTAACACAGTCAACAAAAATAATTCAAATATGAGATTATCTTGTAGACCAAAATGTAACAGAAAATATAATACAGATGATCATTCCCTAGCATAATAACAAATGTGGCAGAAAGACATGCCGAACCTAACTTTTAGAAGAGATAAGAGTTACTCCTGCATGTAAGGGTTAATAGTAACTGTGTATAACAGCATCATCTCCCTATTGATTAGCAGTTAACTGTGCTCCTTCTGTGATGATATGAGGGTCTTTTGTCTGGCCAGCTTTGAAGAGCCAACTTTAAAGAGGATGCCAGGGGAAAAAAAGAGATTATCACTGAATGAAGAGGAGAAGACTGTTTCCCCTCGAGGCATGAAACACCTTGAATCTCAAATTCCAGCTCCATCCTGCCATTCTTCTTTAAGCCCCCATGTCTTTCAACCGCCAAATGTCCACACGCGCCACCTAAATCACTTAATTAGCTCTTTCTTATTGTAATTGATTCATTAGAAGTGCTGGTTACACAACATACAGCGTGTAAGGTGATCCACATGTGAGCAAAGATTTAACATGCGTGTTTAGCTGAAAAGGTGTACACACACCCACAAAGATGTAAAAAAAGAGAGAAGGGGGAGCGGTCAGAGTTTGGCATGTCTCTGCTGCCTTAAATATCTGCAGAAACTTAAACAAAGGAAGGCAAAGAGGTGCTCAACTGATTCACAGAGAAACAAATACGCTGGAGTTCTTTAAATATGGTCTCAAAGCTACAGTAATGTTGACATTTATCAATTTGCTTGTTTTTTTATTTATTTATCTATTTAATTTACTAAATACCATTTTGCTTATGGTAGAGCTACTATTATATAACAATGTTGTGATGTTGGTATCTATAGCATTTATTGGATTTTAATATCTGTCAAAAATATAGAATAAATAAAGGAAAAATATAGAAGTAGTTTGAAGTTGCTTTTTGCACAGAATATTATGCTCTTTATAGAGAAACACAAGTACAATAATGTTATGATTTGTGGGTGTTTTGGGGTTTTGCTGGTCTGTTTCACAGTTAAGGTTTTGAATCGTTCTTCTGTTTATTATTTTCCTGGTTATGCTTTAGTTTCATGTTTTTCTAGTTGTATTTCTATTAGTTTGTATCCTTGGATTTCCGTTCTGTTCAAGCCACGTTTTGTCTTGTCAATCTACTTTATTCGGTTCACCTGCACCTAGTTAATCTGTCTTCTTATTTCACCTAGTCACACTCCATAAATACACACCTGTTCTGTCATTCGGTGCGGAAACATTTTCTGGATCATGCTCATGTCTTGTTTTTCGGATCATGCCATGCCTGTCTTGCTTGCCTCGTCTGCCTGTTTTGTTCCTGCCTCTTCTGTAGGGATTTTGTTTTTGTTAATTAAATAATGTTTTACTTACCGTCATGCTGCCTTCTTGTCTGCATTCTGGGGTCCTCAATTTCGCAAGTCCTAATAAATAAGCAGATATTGGCTGACTTATTAGGCTACGTTCACACAGCAGGCATATACGACCCATATCTAACTTTTTCATAGCAGTCTGAACGGCCCAATTCCGATTTTTTCACCTCCAAAACAATCTGAATTGTGCCACTTGACATATCTGGTACTAAATCAGATACGCATCCGATTTCAAAGCGTTCCCAGTCAGATTGGTCATCTTGCACTTCATCCGACTTTCAAGCTATTGTCCTGATTCCGACTACACGTCCACACTGACTTCTCTACAGCAGTAGCAGTCACTGCTCAACAAAAGGCCATTGTTGATAGTCATGCTCTCTTTTTTTTGTACGTTTCCCTCGTCTTGTTATGATGTGGTCATAATATTGTTGCTTCCATTGCTCAATAACTTTATAATAACACAGAGATACCTACAACAATCTTTACTTCTGTAAACAGTGTGCCGCTGTTCTCCTTCTGCGAATTCAGGTCGCTTTGGGGTCGTGAACCATTTAGAATAAAGTCCGATGGCAGCTGTGATTAAATAGAAGTGTGAACCACGAAGCAAAAAAAATCGGATTTCAGCAAAAAATCTGAATTGAGCATCAAAACCTGCTGTGCTAGCTTAGCCTTAGTCGGGCTATCTGTTTAAGAGGCTAGTCTGCAGCTTGCTGCTTAACAAATGTGCTGCTTGAAGTTTTCTAACGGGCTCTACTTTGGCCGGCTCCACTCCACTCAGCCCGTTTTGCGACCGTTTCCATCCCTGCCTTTCTCGGTTCTTGCTCTTCAGCAGGTTCCATCGGGGCTGAGCTGGGTCAAAATGTGATGTGAACAGACTGCTGTTCACTGATTGGTCATGAGCGTGGTCAGCCATATGTCAGCGGCATGAGAAGGTGTTTGCTGAGGTAGGGGAAAGAATGACACACAGCAGTCCCGGGAAAAGCTCAAAAAAATGTAAGAGCGACTTAAAAATATTAATGACCACAATAGCCGAAGCGGGTCAAACAGAAAGCTTTGGTGGTTCCAAAGCTTGAAGCCCCACCTCCAGCCGTCAATGGAAACACAACAAGTTTCCTGCTGACTGAAGTTAGGTAGAGCAGAGAACGGCAGTGCTGGAACTGTCAATGCAAAAGAGGCATAACTGTGCCTAAGAATGATGTCTGGCGCTCCTTTAGTTTTTACAGAGTGACTGTAGGTGTTTTTCACTGGCTGATTTTCTTTTTCCTAAGAGTGGAAAAGTCTTTCAGCCAGCTGACCAACAGGGGGAAGTGCAGCGCTGTGTTGCCCTATAGTACTGGTCCTTCTCAAAATATTAGCATATTGTGATAAAGTTCATTATTTTCCATAATGTCATGATGAAAATTTAACATTCATATATTTTAGATTCATTGCACACTAACTGAAATATTTCAGGTCTTTTATTGTCTTAATACGGATGATTTTGGCATACAGCTCATGAAAACCCAAAATTCCTATCTCACAAAATTAGCATATCATTAAAAGGGTTTCTAAACGAGCTATGAACCTAATCATCTGAATCAACGAGTTAACTCTAAACACCTGCAAAAGATTCCTGAGGCCTTTAAAACTCCCAGCCTGGTTCATCACTCAAAACCCCAATCATGGGTAAGACTGCCGACCTGACTGCTGTCCAGAAGGCCACTATTGACACCCTCAAGCAAGAGGGTAAGACACAGAAATAAATTTCTGTACGAATAGGCTGTTCCCAGAGTGCTGTATCAAAGCACCTCAGTGGGAAGTCTGTGGGAAGGAAAAAGTGTGGCAGAAAACGCTGCACAACAAGAAGAGGTGACCGGACCCTGAGGAAGATTGTGGAGAAGAGCCGATTCCAGACCTTGGGGGACCTGCGGAAGCAGTGGACTGAGTCTGGAGTAGAAACATCCAGAGCCACCGTGCACAGGCGTGTGCAGGAAATGGGCTACAGGTGCCGCATTCCCCAGGTCAAGCCACTTTTGAACCAGAAACAGCGGCAGAAGCGCCTGACCTGGGCTACAGAGAAGCAGCACTGGACTGTTGCTCAGTGGTCCAAAGTACTTTTTTCGAATGAAAGCAAATTCTGCATGTCATTCGGAAATCAAGGTGCCAGAGTCTGGAGGAAGACTGGGGAGAAGGAAATGCCAAAATGCCAGAAGTCCAGTGTCAAGTACCCACAGTCAGTGATGGTCTGGGGTGCCGTGTCAGCTGCTGTTGTTGGTCCACTGTGTTTTATCAAGGGCAGGGTCAATGCAGCTAGCTATCAGGAGATTTTGGAGCACTTCATGCTTCCATCTGCTGAAAAGCTTTATGGAGATGAAGATTTCATTTTTCAGCATGACCTGACACCTGCTCACAGTGCCAAAACCACTGGTAAATGGTTTACTGACCATGGTATCACTGTGCTCAATTGGCCTGCCAACTCTCCTGACCTGAACCCCATAGAGAATCTGTGGGATATTGTGAAGAGAACGTTGAGAGACTCAAGACCCAACACTCTGGATGAGCTAAAGGCCGCTATCGAAGCATCCTGGGCTTCCATAAGACCTCAGCAGTGCCACAGGCTGATTGCCTCCATGCCACGCCGCATTGAAGCAGTCATTTCTGCAAAAGGATTCCCGACCAAGTATTGAGTGCATAACTGTACATGATTATTTGAAGGTTGACGTTTTTTGTATTAAAAACACTTTTCTTTTATTGGTCGGATGAAATATGCTAATTTTGTGAGATAGGAATTTTGGGTTTTCATGAGTTGTATGCCACAATCATCCGTATTAAGACGATAAAAGACCTGAAATATTTCAGTTAGTGTGCAATGAATCTAAAATATATGAATGTTAAATTTTCATCATGACATTATGGAAAATAATGAACTTTATCACAATATGCTAATATTTTGAGAAGGACCTGTAAAAACAGCAGGAGAAAGCTCCAGGGTCTGAACCTCTCTCTGGCATCTTTGGACAGTTTGGGGGCTTTTTGAATTAATTTTTTTATTTTTATTTGGTTGAGCATGTTGTTTGGTCAGGTCATGTATTTTAGGGGAATATTTCTTTGTTTATTTAAGTCTCTGCGACGGACTGGCGACCTGTCCAGGGTGTACCCTGCCTCTCGCCCATAGATTGCTGGAGATAGGCACCAGCTCCCCCGTGACCCACTATGGAATAAGCGGTAGAAAATGACTGACTGATTGACTATTTAAGTCTTTAATATACATTGAAAACTAAATATGTGGCCCTTTTTTCTGCCTACTACGCCAAAACAAATTCCTTGTATGTCCAAAAACGTACTTGGCAATAAAGCTTTTCTGATTCTGATTCTGATTCTTTGGCATTTCTGTGCCATTGACTCCAATTCAAAATGCATGTTTTAAGCATACAACCACTGTATTTTAATCTCTGCGTTTGATTGTTTTAATTCCCGTGTTGGAAAACATTTAAATGTCCTTGTGGAAAAACAGTTTTCCAATAGGTAAAGATCTTTCCGTCAATCTACCAATATGCATCTTTGCGATGGAATAAAGTCAACTATCTAACGAGGCTGGACAAAAATAATTAAAATGTTTCTCACAAAAATAGCAGGCACCCTGATAATATGGGAAGGGAAAATAGTCAACTTTTTATATTTCTTTCTAAAGAAAATGAGTTTTATCAGAGTGTATTCTAAAAAATGAGATAAAATAAAGTTGGTTTTGATCATGTTACCCAAAATATTTCCTGTTGGAGTAACCTGACAACTCTTAAATCTAGCTGTCATCATTAAGTCTGTCAACAGCCCCAACCAAAAAAATATTTTTTAACTTTAGACACAAGCTGAAAAATGATTGATATATTTGACCATCAATTATAACTAGCTTGAGCTCTTTCTCCACTAATAACTTAAGCTGTTTCTCAAATGCAGTCAAGTTTTAGTATTTGGATCCAAAACATAGCCTATATTTCAACACTATGTTGATGTCATTTAAAAAGAAAATATAGATTGAGGAAATCAGGTATTTAAGGGAGACAAATTCCTGTAAAAAACCTCCATGATTACTCAGTGAACAACTTACATCTTTAAATTGTATGGGAAAACTTGTTTTATGCACTGCTTCTTAAACCGTCAAAGTTTAAAACATCAGAAAAAGCGTAAGTAAGCCAAAATGAAGGTTTAGTACAAAAAAGCATGATTAATGAGCCCTTGTGGACATTTGTCTTTCAGGCTGGCATCTGGCAAAGCTCCACAGCAAGTTGAAACAGGCCCTGCTGTGGTGTTTGTCATCCCGACTGCTCATCCATCATCATTAGCGGCCGCCGTGGACTCAACAGTGTTTAATGCACTGGTATCTGAATAATTACAGCAGATAAATAGACTTAAGGTGCTCTTTGGGAACATCGTAACTCATTGGAAAGAAGTGATGACTAAAACTGTTGATGGAGACAAAGTTTGTATTTGTATCAGGGAGTGTAAATATAGGCTGCATGGCAATAGCAAAAGAAATGGGCCATTATTCCACCAGATAAAGTGAGATTTCCTCCTTTATCTCAGCAGTGTTTGTGTGTGCTGATTAGATTTTTTACAACACCTGAAGTCTGATGCAATCTGTGCCTTTTCTGCTCAGAAGCTATCAGAAAAATGTCTCACTTGCATGGCTCAAAAATTATGTGGTTCTTACTTTATCTATCAGCTATTGACTTCTTTTTTTCCACAGCTTCTGGCAAAATTAATCAGTTTTGAGAAACTTTTGCATCATCCTAAATGAAAAAATAAAGATTGTTCGAGGTGTTCATGACTTCATTTATTTTCTGTAAACTGTCTGTGTGTAAATAACTGCATCTCTGTGATTGAGCATGTTAGCCAGCATGTGATTTCAGGGCCCATTTCCCCTCGGTCTGTCAGTGTTGTTTCTGTTTTGGACTCTGCTCTCTTCTGGACACATCACTGGGTTAATTCCCTGCATTGTTTAAAAAAGCTGTCAATCATGTGAAGTCATTCATAAAGAAAACAAAGCCCATGATGTATAAATACACTCCCCGACTCACTCAGTCACACTCACAAAGCTCGCTAAGCACATAAACAAACAAGCTCCAGGGTGAGAACGGACACATATAATCGAAAGGAATCTGACTCTTCCTGTGGAGAGAGCTCCCTCCTTGATAACAAGACCACGACTCCAACACCATACTCACAGTGACACACACACACACAGAGTTACTGCTGCTGCTTCTTCATAAAGGCTGATTGGACTCACACTGAATGCTGCTCGCCCCGGCCCAAGCAAATGGGTCCAGCCTGGAGAAGTAAGGGGTGGCCTTGCCCAGCATGCAGGAGCCCTGCCTGGACACATCGAACAGGGGCCGAGGAACCAGCCCGAGAGCCTCCATGCAGTCAAACATGTTGTGTCAGATCAAAGAAACCAGTGAAGCTGCAAGAAGAGCCCAGAAAGGAGCTTCCAGTGGAGTAACGTAATGCCCTTCTTGGTCCAGGTGTTCTCTATCTGTCTGCCACTTCCCTCTGGTCGTCCTGTTCTGTTCCTCCTTACATGAACCAAACCTCTTGTTTCTGGCTCTTTCTCCTCCTTTAATCTCTCTTTATTCCAGTCTGTTCCTAGATCACTTGCTTGGCTGCCTGCTTTTGCCCTGCCTGCTGTAACTGATCTCACCTCCCCTCTTGCTGGCTCTGTGGGCCTCTCACACTCCAGCACACTCACAGCCAACTATCTGCTGTGGTGGGGGGTGTGTGGAGGTGGAGGGTGGGGATCAGGGAGGGAAAACAAGCCTGAGGAGGTGTGTCCCTGCTTTCTGATTGACCAGACACCAAACACCCTGTCCCTCCCTTTCTCCCTCCAAGTTTTCAAACTCACCTCTGCATATTTCATGTGCAGAAAATGAAAATGGATATTTTTTTGGCTTATCTTCTCTCTCCAAGTTTTTGTTTTCTTTGTGTTCTCTCTTGCCAACAGCACAATGGGGTTGCTTGCTACAAAAATGATTTAAAAAAACAATCCGAACACGCACCGATCAGTCTGAGTTTGGTGCAGAGTGAAAGATACGCAGAGAGAGAAGCACCTCAGTGAAGATCTGCAGATGTCCCCACTTTCACTGGAACTATAATTCATCAAAAGTACAGTGATTGCTATATGCAAAAACACCACACACACAAATCAAACCAGTGACCGTACCTCCACTCTTAGAAACCAAACTCTGTCCTCCAAGATGTCAATGTTTCCTTCCACAGAGTGGGATTTAACAAAGACTACCTCCAGGATTTGGGAGTAGGGAAGATAAAATGACCTGCATGCAGTTCTGACGTCAACCCCACTAAGCAGCTTTGGCATCCTGTTCTTACCACAGTGACCAGCACAGGCACAGTGGACTTGTGCTATCCCACAGCAGTGTGTGTCCAAGCTGGAGAGCAGCATGAGGTGGTTACAGGCTGGGATTGTGCATAAACTGTTAGACTTCTAACATGTCTTGTTTTGTCAAACTGTAATGATCTGATCCAGTAAAAACACCAAACAAGTGAAAGTCAATGTCAAAAGAAGTACAATGGCATAAGTAGTCATTTAAATTGAGCCATTATATTCTATGGATGAATGTCAGCTGTTCATTAGGTTTGCTTCAGAAGGGTCGGCCTTAGCAGACAACAGGAAGTGGAACACATTATAGCAAAGTGGCTTCGATTTATCATTTCGAAAAGTCTAATTTCATGGAATATTCTGGATTTTAATTTGGTCATATATGTATAAAATTGTCTGAGAGTAAACCACAACTTTTTCTTCTTAATTAAAAGAACTATAATCATCTTGCAACTATTAAAAAAGATATGCAGTAATTCGTTTTAGCTGGCTTTTGTTTTTGCAGTTACCTCTCTCCCATAACCTGGAGAATTTTCAGTAATACAAAGGTTTTTGGGACAAAACAATTTTATTTTAAGATAAAGTTTCACAGTTTTGTAAAGATGGTTACATTTCAAATTCATCCAGGAGGTTGAATGCATGTACTGGATATGTTAATCGTGGTACATAAGGAGTACAGAATCAGCTAACATCGGTTTTGGCACTTCAGAGTTTTATACAATTGTCCTCTGAATCTCTGATTGGTGCATCTCTGAGTCTTTGACAGCAGCACTAAAAATAAAAAGTGATAAACTGAAAGTTAACTTTCACCCTCACTAACTGGGTAAATTAAAAGCTAATTCACGTAGTCATCTGATCTCTTCAGTGTCATTTTACCCATCTTCCCAGGCCTTTACACTGTCATCTGAACTCTTTTGAGTTTACTTCCAGTGGAAGCAGCTATCTTCCCCTGCTAGAACTTCCCTCAGTCACACTGAAGTGCAACTGTGCTGCAGGCAGGCCATACTGGCCCCAAACTCTGCAAAGTCTGGACACTTTGTGTACGAGACAAACTCCCCCTCCCTCCACACCTCCTCCCTTTCCTTCCCTCGTTCAACAGAGATGAACTCTGGAAGAAACCCCCACTGGGGCCGTAACACCTCCCCACCACCACCTTCACACAGATACACACTCAACTCGTCCTGCCTGTGGCTTCATGCTCTCCACACTTCTTTTGTATATTTATGTATAGTCTGTTGTCTTTGTTTTTGCTATGCTTTCTATTTGTTTTTTTTTCTCTGCCCTGAATATGTTAATGGAGATTTCTCTATATTTTAGAAATAAATCTCTTGCTTTTTTTGTTTTCTTTAATCATGATTTTTTTGCCAGGGTCCTCCCAGTTTATACCTGTTTTTCTGTTTGTACCCTCCCACACGGCTGGAAGCAGAGCTACACATCAGCCTGCTGAGCTCTCTCCACACCTTGAGACAATTAACCTCCCTGCCTCACAGCACCCTGCCCCCTGTTGCTCTCTGAGAAAAGAAGCACATAAATACACAGGGGGAATGCGAATAAAAGGAATAGTTGTATCACTTTCCTTCAATATTAGTGAAACCTGGGCTCACTCATCCTCTTTCATCCGCAGAAAATAAATCTCTTTGAAACGTAAAACACTTTTAAACCAGTTTTTATCCTTCCTTTTCAAACATCCAGCTCAAAAGAGGATGGAGTTGTGCTATTTCTTTTTTTTAAAAACTCAAGTTCTGCAGCTAAATATCCTGTCCTCATGTCTGACACAAACACACAGGACTAAACAATGGATTCTCTTTCTCTGTCTCTGCACAGCCAGCTCCTCCTGCTCGTTATTTGTTCAAAGTCCTGCTGCAGTCGTTTGCAAGCACACCGATATGGTCACAAATGTGAAGCAATGAAATGTGAGCGCAAGACTGCTGTTTGTGACATTCATGGGTGTTGGAATTTGCAGCAGAAAGAGTGGCAGTGGGAACATGTGTGTGTGTGTGTGTCTGAGTGAGTGTGCAGACATGCTGACAATTATGTGTGTGCTTAAAGAGAGTGCCTGTGATGACAGACAGAAAGAAAAACACACAAGCCTCATCTGTGCCTTTAGGTTCGAATTACTATCACATTCATCAGACACACACTCAAAATATAACCAAGGACAATATGTCACCAGTGTAAATGTTACGGCCATGTGAAAAAATTAGGACACTCTAAAAATTATTCAGTTCTTTCTTTATAATAATCATCTTTATTGGTCATTGCACATTACAACAAAATTTGTCCACTGCCTTTAACCCATCCCTTATAGGGAGCAGTGGGCTGCTATTGTGCAGTGCCCAGGGAGAGACCCAGAGTTTAAATCTGTGGGATACAAACCTGGCCCTTGTGTCCCCTCTGGAACGCAAACCTCCTGTTCTATCCACTAGGCCTCCACCACTAGGCCACCACTCCCCAAATGTGAACAAATATTCACAAATCGTTAGCCTCTAAGTCATGTGACTTAGGCAGTTATGCTATGTATGAGGCTAACGATATTGAGGTCTAATTCTATTATTATTATCTCTCTAGGGGGAATGTGATTTAATTGCACTTAAACAACAACATTAACATTGTTTAACTTATTTAACAAAATATCTCAACAAAAATGTGTTTTCTGACAGAGAAAAAAGTTAGAACACCCTAAGCTATAACAGCTAGTCTTACCTCCTTTAGTTGAAATAACTTCAGTGAGAAAGTTTTAGTAGCCGCCTTTAAGTCTTTGACATCGGTTTGAGTAACGTTTGTCCCACTCCTCACTTTCAGCTGTGAGATGTTTCAGAGGTGTCTTTCATGAACAATCCATTTCAAGTCATCACACAGCATCTCCAAAAGGATAAAGATCTCAGCAGGTTGTTGGGACCATTTTCTGTGGTACACAGTACAAATCATGATGGATCCTCTTATGGTGAGGTCCTGCTGCCACAAAGTAACCGAACCATAACAGTTCCACTTTCATGCTTCCCAGCTGTAATGAGGTTCTTTTGCTGAAATCTGTTGTTTGTTTGTTAAAATAATGATTTATTTCATTCATTCTGTATTTGGTTTGTCCCAAACAATTCCTTTGTTCAGGTGTCAAAATAATTCAGTTTGAAACTCATTTGTCCAAATTTTTCAAAAGTCCTGTTCTTTGTCTATGTTCTCTTTTGTAACCTTTAGCCTGGCCTTCATGTTTTACATCCTTGCACACCTCCAATAAAAGTTAAACTTGTGCAGGCTCTCTGTGATTGTACAGGCATGTATATCACATCAACAGCAGGTGCAGCCTGCTGGAAGTCCTGTGATGACATTTTAGGATTCTTGAGGACTTCTTTTAGCATTTTGCAGTCAGCTTTTAGGAGGAACTTGCTTAGGTGTCCAGATCAAGAAATGCTGGTAGTTGTTTTCAATATCCTCCACTTGTAGACTACCTTTCATACAGTGGAATGACTGTTTTCAAGTTAATTTGAGACCTCTTTTAATGCCTTGCCTTGCTGTTAAAATCTTCTTTTTGAAGGCCTCAGACAGCTCTTTAGATCTCACCACGAGATTTGATCTCACTTCAACAGTTAGGAGCACATTAAACTGTGGGAAGTTTAATTAGGACAAAACTTCATCTAAATGCTCATTAACAATGTTCTGATTTAATTTTTCTGTGTACGATTTTAGACATTTCAAATGGCAATAAATGTGGAGGCTGTCCTAATTTATCCCTCAGTAGAAACTGAACTTTTTATTACTTTTTACAGAAAACATCTATAGCTCTTTTTTCAGATTTGTTGTTTTATATTACTTATATTTCTCAGCATACAGCTCTTTTTCTAAGACTGCATGATTAAGAATAGGATTAAACACTGATGGTAATGTCTCAGAAAAGACATGCATTAATAAAGATAAATGATTACGCTAACCTGGTGATTTTATTGTACTTTTTCACCCGTTCCATGAAGCTCTGGACTGACGTCAAGCAGACCTAAATCTGTCTTTATGACATTCCCACTCAGCAGAAGCAATAAATTACTGTATCAGTGAACACATATCAAGTTGATTTTCATGTGGATAACTTTAGATCTGGAGATGTTTTGACGTTCAACTCATTAGGCAACAAAGTCTGGACTTGCACTCATGTTAATGAGGGTCTGGTTTGAATTTACTTGTAAATCCAGCTTTTAGTTTCAGCATGTACCCTTTGGTTCACATTACATTAGTGAAAAACAGTACCTTATTCAAACTTATTAGCTGCAGAGTTACTCAGAGTTAAAAACACAGGCTTGCAGCCACAACATCCTTTTATCACCTTTGGGATGTCTGCAAATAATTCTTCCTTTTAACATGATGTGAAGAAAATTGAGCAAAACCACAAAATATATGTAACTGGGTTTTAAGTAGATTCTTAATAATTTTGACCTCCACCGGGTCTCATTTCCCTACATTGATGCCAGAGTATACTCAGGGTTTGGCCTGTAATCACTGAAATCAATGTTGTGTTTGGTTACAGATATAACTTAATGGATGGTCTGCTCAAGAGTGTGTGAGTCCTGAGATATCTCCTCACAACACAAGTAAAATGACCCCTTTAAGTCTGTTTAAACTTCATACTTCGTTAGACTTTACAAATGTGGAATCTTTCAGCAAAAGTCAACTAAGTGATTTAAAATGACCTAACAACCACAAACAGAATAGTATCAAAAAGTATTTCTGAAAACCTTGTAAATGACTGTGATAGAGACTTGGTGACCCCGAGGTGCCACTCTTTGCTGGAGTTCTCTACCAGTGAGATTTAGAAAGTTAATTTTACCTTTCCCTAAAATAAGCCACCCTGTTTGTCAATGATTGAACTTTTTAATCATTGCTCTGACCGCAGATATGAGCACATTTCAACCAGCAGCTTTTTTCCTGTAGCCATGTCCTGGCTTACCAATATAAACACATATTTATTTCAATGACATGTTCTCATGTATTTTCCATTTTGAGTGTGGCTAAGAGCAGCTGTGCTATTTTTAATATTGATACCCTGGGGAAAAAAAAATTCACAAATGACAAATTAAAGGATCCTGGACACACTGATCAACTTAACAAAATCTCATATAAGGTATAAATTGCTTCAGTTACATTTCTTTTAAATTATTATTTAAAATTTATATGTAATATTTAATACATTAATAGTGTTTCAAGAAATGACACCACATATTTTTTAATTAAAACATGTTTTTGTATTTTCCCCCTCTAAATTAATGTACTCTAGTTAAAAAGTTGGATTTTTTGGCATTTTTCATTGTGAGGTTATGATACTGCAACAAAAGATTAATTTAATTTTAGACATTCTACACATCTTTACTAGAAGGTCCCAATAAATATTAAAGTCATTGTAATTTAGATAAAGTTGGATTCTGGTGACGTGTGACATTTATATGTGTGCTTCCGGCTGACTTTATTTAACCTCCTTCTGTTTAAAAACAACAACTTATCTTTAATAAAACATTATACTGTATTGGTCTATTTCTTTATATTTCCCCAATAGTTTCTTTAAATTCATATATATATCTTATTTGTGACTTTGCCCACAAAATCTAGAAAAACAATTATATTATGTTGTATTCCATGAGGATTCAGGATATATACTTTTGAGTTAATTCCTTGTGTGTTTCATTCAGATACATTGGCATACCAGAAGGCTCTCTTTTCAACATGTGCCTCTTATCTATTTAAATGTTGCCCCATTATCCTTCTATCTCTGCCTAAGTATCAGTAAAAGCCCCCGAGGCAATATCTGAAAGATGCAATCACACACCGAGAGCCTGTAGCCTGCAGAACCCCCCCTCCAGAAAAGAGTTCAGATCAGCAGATAAACAGCAGCTCAATCAACATGTTGTACACACACTCCTGCACTCAAGCTGCTATCTCTACAGCTGATATGTGACTGACAGCAGGGGACCCTCCCTCAAAAAACCTCATTATTATATTATTATTAGTATGTATTATTTTGTTTTAAGCTCTAATTAGATGAGAGGTGTGGGTGGTCCACTGTGGAAATGGAAAAAGTGAAAGGAAAAAGTTTACAACTGCCATTAATCCTCCTGTCTCAGAAAGTAAAACATTAAAACACAAGGAAACCATGGAGCCACGGTGATCAGGTGAGATCCAGCGGCCATCTGTGGGGAGGAACCAGTCAGTGTTGTTCTCTTGTAATCAGGTGTTGGAGTGCAGTTTGCAGATATAGATCCTAACTGAAAGGTGCAGCTAAGCCTGTTGGACATTCGCTAAAAATGTATCTGCTAAGTTTCAAATAAAGAAAATCAGTCACACCGACAAATACCTTTTCTTTGCTAGTTTCTTTAGATCAAAGGGCAGAGAGAAAAACATAAACAGTATGTAAACATATAAAAATGCATACATGGAAAGAGCATGGTACCACTACAAACCAACCAAAACACGGTTGTCCACCTAATCTTACAGAAGGGGACAAAGAAAAAACACTGATTTGATAAGCAACCAAGAGGCCCTAGGAGCTGCAGAGATCCACAACTCAGGTTTTAGAGCTTATTGAAAAGACAATTATTAGCCATGCAATCCAAATAGTGTTAGTCTAAGTACTGGTCCTTCTCAAAATATTAGCATATTGTGATAAAGTTCATTATTTTCTATAATGTAATGATGAAAATTTAACATTCATATATTTTAGATTCATTGCACACTAACTGAAATATTTCAGGTCTTTTATTGTCTTAATACGGATGATTTTGGCATACAGCTCATGAAAACCCAAAATTCCTATCTCACAAAATTAGCATATTTCATCCGACCAATAAAAGAAAAGTGTTTTTAATACAAAAAACGTCAACCTTCAAATAATCATGTACAGTTATGCACTCAATACTTGGTCGGGAATCCTTTGGCAGAAATGACTGCTTCAATGTGGCGTGGCATGGAGGCAATCAGCCTGTGGCACTGCTGAGGTCTTATGGAGGCCCAGGATGCTTCGATAGCGGCCTTTAGCTCATCCAGAGTGTTGGGTCTTGAGTCTCTCAACGTTCTCTTCACAATATCCCACAGATTCTCTATGGGGTTCAGGTCAGGAGAGTTGGCAGGCCAATTGAGCACAGTGATACAATGGTCAGTAAACCATTTACCAGTGGTTTTGGCACTGTGAGCAGGTGTCAGGTCGTGCTGAAAAATGAAATCTTCATCTCCATAAAGCTTTTCAGCAGATGGAAGCATGAAGTGCTCCAAAATCTCCTGATAGCTAGCTGCATTGACCCTGCCCTTGATAAAACACAGTGGACCAACACCAGCAGCTGACACGGCACCCCAGACCATCACTGACTGTGGGTACTTGACACTGGACTTCTGGCATTTTGGCATTTCCTTCTCCCCAGTCTTCCTCCAGACTCTGGCACCTTGATTTCCGAATGACATGCAGAATTTGCTTTCATCCGAAAAAAGTACTTTGGACCACTGAGCAACAGTCCAGTGCTGCTTCTCTGTAGCCCAGGACTGGGGAATGCGGCACCTGTAGCCCATTTCCTGCACACGCCTGTGCACGGTGGCTCTGGATGTTTCTACTCCAGACTCAGTCCACTGCTTCCGCAGGTCCCCCAAGGTCTGGAATCGGCCCTTCTCCACAATCTTCCTCAGGGTCCGGTCACCTCTTCTCGTTGTGCAGCGTTTTCTGCCACACTTTTTCCTTCCCACAGACTTCCCACTGAGGTGCCTTGATACAGCACTCTGGGAACAGCCTATTCGTTCAGAAATGTCTTTCTGTGTCTTACCCTCTTGCTTGAGGGTGTCAATAGTGGCCTTCTGGACAGCAGTCAGGTCAGCAGTCTTACCCATGATTGGGGTTTTGAGTGATGAACCAGGCTGGGAGTTTTAAAGGCCTCAGGAATCTTTTGCAGGTGTTTAGAGTTAACTCGTTGATTCAGATGATTAGGTTCATAGCTCGTTTAGAGACCCTTTTAATGATATGCTAATTTTGTGAGATAGGAATTTTGGGTTTTCATGAGCTGTATGCCACAATCATCCGTATTAAGACAATAAAAGACCTGAAATATTTCAGTTGGTGTGCAATGAATCTAAAATATATGAATGTTAAATTTTCATCATGACATTATGGAAAATAATTAACTTTATCACAATATGCTAATTTTTGGAGAAGGACCTGTAACCCTAACCCATTGTTGGAATTTGCTTTAAACCATGTAGCAAACACATTGAAGAAGATGCTCTGCCCAGATAAGACCAAAATTGATGGATGGATGGATGGATGGATCTAAATACAGGGAAATGCCTGAAGGAAACCTGCTGGAGTCTCCAATGCATATTTATCTCTTAGAATGGCCCAGTCAAAGTCCAGTCCAGACCCAGTTAAAAATCTCTGGAATTATGGTCACTGATGTTCTTCATCCAATCTGATCAAAAGTGAGACGTACAACCACAAGACTTGCAGCCGTAACTGCAGCAAAACAGGGTTTTAGAACGCACTGATTTATGGGGAATACAAATGCACGCCACACTTTTTTAATTTCTAAAAGAATGATAAAAATAAAACTATGTATCATTACAATAGATTGAAGTTTGTACTTTATAATGTGATAAACATAAAAAAGTTCAAGGGGTGTGAACACTTTTTTATGGTAATGTAAGAAAAAAGATCCAAAACGGTGTGCAAAAGACTGTTAAAAGTCCAAAGGAAGCAGTCCGTGAAGTGCAATTACCAGTGATTTTTTTTCAAATCTCTGTTGGTTTTATCTGTCTTAACTCTGATGTGATTACATGATGTTTGACTTTTTTGGCCACAGCCTCTAAAGGTATATATGGCGGACTTCAGACACAAATTAATTGTTGCTGGTTATAGGATCCTTAAGGATAAAAACAGCCTCATGCCATCAGAAATGTTATTATGGGACTGCTGCTAGAATGAAAGATTAAGATAAATGATTAAAAAACATAAATCCTTCCACAAATACTGAGTATCTCAGGCGATGACAATGAAATTTAGTATTACTCCAAGAAAAAACACCAGCAAACGTCCTGGACTGACTCAGTGAGTCCGGATCTGAACCCAGAAGACTCTCTGGAGAAGCTTGAGAACGGGCCCTGCAGTGATGATCCTAATCCAACCTATCTGAGTCCATTTCTGCCAAAAAAAATAAGTGAAAAGGAATGATCCTGCCAAGTTTGCACGATCATTCCTGTGAAGACTTCTGCCAAGAGTGGCTCAATCAAGCTTGAAGTTTCAGTACTCAGAATAGTTTCCTAAACAACTTCGATCATTTCAAAAACAATTTCTGAAATTTAAGATATCACTGAATTTTCTTTTAAAACCGAACAGAACAATTTTAAAAGGGAAAATATAACTGGCAGAACATTAAAGATACACTATTTAACTAATTACTATTGTGAACAACCAATAAACGAATCTCTATTTATATGACAACAACAAATAATTGTCCATCTTATCCATTTTGAAGATAAAATGTGGAGCTAGTAGGATGAGTTTGTTAAGAAATAAATCTCTTTTAAACTATGGCCAGAAAAATTCCCCACTCTGTCATCTGCAGGACAGAAAAAATATTTAGATAAAGTATTCATGGACCAATGATGTCCTAAAGAAAACAAGACAACACAGAGAGAAAATAAAATAGATTTAATAGGATGCAAAATTTATTATAATGTTTTTTACCCATCATAGCTAGCCAGGTCTCCATAATTTCCTGTCCCTAGTTAATGGAAATGAGGTGAGTAAATCTGAAGTGCAACAGTGCCCCCTGTGGTATAAAAAGGAATTTCATGTAACACTGCAGAACAAAATGAGAAAGTGTCATCTGCCTAAACTTTCCTCCTCAAGCAGAGTCCTGGTTCAAATATAAAGAGCTGGAGCACGTCCACGGAAAGCAGAAAATTACAAACAGGGACCACATTATGTTGACTGTTTTTCCAGCCTGCCTTCTTACTGCCATCTGTCTGGTTTACCGCATGGAAACATTTCTTCTTCTCTTCTCTTCTCTTCTCTTCACTTCTCTTCTCTTCTCTTCTCTTCTCTCTGTGTTTCCAATTAAATGTTAAATGTGTTACTAGAACCACCTATTTGCCCGGAGGACCCTGAGTTTTTTCTGTTTTATACCCCAAAGAGCTGGTCAGGGGACGGAAATTCGACACACAGGCTTGTCATGTGCACGGTTGAAGAAATGGATTTTCTTGCATCTTAACTGTGCCTCCCTTCATTTTAACATCTTACATTGAACTCAAATGTGCTACATACAGAAATTCTAATGTTATACATTAAAATCTGATATGATATACATAATCTCATTTTTTGTTTATTAGGATTTTATGTGATAGATCAACACAAAGTTATGCGGAAGCAATAGGATAAGTGGTTTTAAAAATGGGCTCAGTTGTTAGTGCGGTTGCTTCACAAAAAGTAGCTCTGTCCAAGGGCCTTTCTGTGTGCAGTTTACAATTTATTTTGTTTTTACCAATGAACATAGGACAAGTGTGGCACGTAAAATCAAGCACCTTTCATTTGGGGTACGTCTCTACTAGCTTTGCCTATGTAGAAACTGAAATGTTTGCCCATTCTTCTTTGCAAAATAACTCTAATTATTCAATTTAGGTGGTCTGGACTTTGACTGGGCCATTTCAACACATGGATATACTTGGAATTAAGCCATTCTCTGTGTTAATGTTTGGGGTCATTGTTCTGCTGGAAGGTAAATGTTTGCCCCAGTCTCAAGTCTTTTGCAGCCACCAACAGGTTTGCTTCCAGGATTTTTCTGTATTTAGATCAATTTATCTTCTCATCAACTCCAACCAGCTTCCCTGTCCTTGTTGAAGAAAAGCATCCCCTCAGCATGTTGCTGCCACCACTGTGTTTAACCTAGGGGGCAGTGTGTGCAGTTTGATGCACAATATTAGCTTGGGCCCCACACAGCATTTTCATTGTATGTGACGTCTGAAGGCAAGTGGTTGTAATAGATTTTCTTTAGAGGTTTCCATTTCACATTTATTCACTACTTTGAGTTGCTCTTTTACATTGTGATTATAACTAGGCCAAATGTGAAAAAGTTCAAGTGGTATGAACTCTTTGGCACTGTAGTAGATGTGACATCTTTAGTTGAGGAAGCGTCGGTGTGGAAGAACAGATGAGTTTTGTTACTTACACAACGCAGCCATTTCTTTGGGAAGGTCCGCTCCAAAGCGTCCAAAAAGGTGACTGCTGGCCAGCAGGTCAAAGGGCGAGTGGCCCCTCATGGAGTTAAAGGTGAAGGGGTACATGGCACGAGAGAATCCCGTCATGTGACGCATTTCATGCTCTCTGTTTGTTGCCATTGTGAAAAAGTGTGGCCGCTTATTCATATCAGCTTTTGTGTAAATATCCTTTGGCTTCCTCTTTAACTTCTTTTGTCAGGGACGTATAGTGAGTTTGAAACTGTGTAGTGCCATTCAGCCCCTCTAAGCTGCTGGCTACTCTTCTGTCAGGCCACAGAGTAATGCTGAGGAGGGATACGCAGGAAAATATGTCCTGAACAGGTCCAAATGCTGCAGAGAAAGAAGGAAAAGGAGAGCATGTTAAATTCTGGAGGACTCATTTTAAGGGGAAAGTTAGTCTATGCTTTAGATTCAGGGTGTAAAATGGTTATAGTGTACAAAAGATTATATCAAAATTGTTTTTTTTTTTTACAACTTAGCCAGCTCGTATTATCACAAATATAAAAACAAAAACTGCACAGTAACCCAAGAGGATGGGCTGCTCAAATTGTAAATTAATAATAACAATTACTTTTCCATTTTACTCATTGAATTTAAACACAATGCGTTACTTGAACATCAAGAACGTTTCTTTTTTCCACCTAAAAAGGGTTAGACTTTTAATGTTATGTCTGATAAAATCCACCTGTTAGCTAGCATTAGCCAAGCAGTTCAGCGAACATCCAGAGTAGAATATTAACTTAAGTGTTTTAGGCTCTGCAGCACTGTATGTTAAGTTAGATAGTCCTTTATTTAGACAAAAATACAAAGCTCTAAAAATTATTAGAGGAAGCTTCAGTCCAGACATCAGTTGCTGAAAAGAAAAACAGGCAGGAGAGATTGCTGCATCCAAAACGTCATCATTTGTGTGACGGTCAGCACAGATTACAATTACAGAATATACTGACAATGTGTAGAATGAATTTTCTTTATTCTCATGTGAAACATGAGGGATGTTTTGGGAACCATTAAAGGAGAAAAGCGAAAACAAAGGTTAGGAACAAAACAAGAAAGAAGAGTAAGAACAAAGCAGAAAGTGTTGACAAAGAATATAAAGCAGTAACAGTGAGGGCAATAATGTAGTGCCTTTTTTATCTAGTAAAGTAATTTCAAGCATACCATATGATTTCAATCAGCAAATATGTATCATAAAGGGTCTCTCTGTTTCGTTTGCCAGCCTGACCCCAGCCAGCCAATCCACAAACAGCCAGCCACAACTTGGGCAGTTTTAACCCTTTGCTAGAACAAACACACACTGTCTAGCATTCTCGCACCAAACACAGCTCCACTTTCATCTGCTTTGCTGACAACTTTCTGATGAGAACATCTGCTCCTAAATCTTCCTTTGTTTGTTTCCCAGGAGTCACATTGTGGCTTATAACTCTGTCAGAAATGCTTAATGTGCAGCACTTCCTTCATCTTTCTCTCTAACTCCTGCCCACTTCAGTGAATTTATGAGTGGGTGGGGTTAAGCTCTCTGTGGTGAAATGCGGTAAATACAGCTTAGCCAAAGAATGTCTTGTTGTTTTGGGTCTGCATGGGAATCAAACACCCAGGGTGGATAAGAGGCAGTGTTAGAGAATAAAGGGTTTACACATGTCTTACTTTGAGTAACTCCAGTCATTCAAAATAAACAATCCAGATTTTGCTGAATAAAAAAACAAAACATTTTTCTTTAAACAAAATTAGGTCACATTCTCTTATTGAGGCATGGGTGCAGTCTAAAACATAAATCTTTTGATTTTAGTAACAGATTAGACTCAGGCCAACAGTAAACTCAGACAAACCCTGACAGCTCTGATGAAGGCTCGGTTTCAAACTGAGGACACATGTAAGAAATGATTAGATAGCTGTTCATAAACCATGTTTCTATAATTAACAGCTGTTATATCACATAAAGTGTACAAAATGTCATTTACCTTATAGTTGACATTAATCACTAAAGAAAGATTCAGAAGATTCACCAAGCACCAAGCTTTCCTGAGGAGCCGCCAGTGCAGGGCTTACTCAAAACTGGCAGCAGGTAGGCGAGAGGGCATTTGGATACACAGTGAGATAAAGATATTTGGAAGTTTTATCTGAAGTTGTGTAAGAAGTAAATGGACTGACAGCAGAATACTGGTGCAAAGTTATCTTCTATGATGAATCTGATTGTTTGGGAGACCTGCAAAACCATTTGTCTACATAAGCTGTACTACCAGAAGCCCTGTGCCATGCCCTAATAAAACCTACAATGCCTTGAACTTCAAATAGAAGGACAATCTTAAATGTGCTGTAATGAATTTACAGTAAGGTACTGGCAGCAGATTTGTTAGCCAATTATTGTAATTTTTAACTGTTTGTAATTCAATTTTAGTTTTACTTTAATATTTATTTGCAGCACTAGAGGCCTTTATTTTATTTTTCAATAGTAGGTAGACAGGAAAGAAGTGGTGAGACATTTGTCAAAGGTCACCAGGTCTGGGACTTGAACCCAGGACAGCCGCATCGAGAACTATAGCCTCTGCACAGGGTCACCCGCTTAACCCGTACACGACCACCAACACCGCACCCAAGTTTTACTTTAATCAGGTACACTGTAATCTTTTGTTAGTGTCAATGCAAATCTAATATAGATTACATTGATTTCAATGTTTTTACATATCAGAGTTTGAAAAGTCAGTCAGTCAGTCATCTTCTATACCGCTTTCTCCATAGTGGGTCGCAGGGACGCTGGTGTCTACCTCCTGTAGTCTATGGGCAGGAGGCGGGGTACACCCTGGACAGGTTGCCAGTCCATCCCAGGGTAAGTTTGAAAGGTGTGGTGTGCATTTGTATTCAGCCTAGAACCTGTAATTGCAGTGAAATAACAATTTTCACTGCAATTACAGGTGCAAGTCTCCACTAGCTTTGCACATCTAGTCCCATTTCTCTTTAAGAAAAAGGCTAATCTCAGTCAGTTTTGATGGAGAGCATTTATGAACATCAGTTTTCAAATATTGTCAGATTCTCAACTACAGTAATTTCTGCACTTTGATATGCTCCCTCTAAGCCATTCCATCGTAGCTCTGTTTTATGTTCAGGGTCATTAGAGATTCTTGAATTCATTTTATTTTTGAGGGCAAAGTTCCAGTTACATTGCTGAAGACAGTACTAGCTTGCGCAAATCACTTTACCACAGACTGCTTTGAGAACTCACATCAGTACACGTCAAGATTTGCAGAAAGACTTAGACTGACAAAAAATTCAGTCCCTACTGTTCGTGGCAAATCTGCAGATGACAGAACTGTATGTACTTATTGTGTCTTATAAGTTTCAGTTGCGTTTTCACGTACGAAGTGCCGGGTGCGGCCAGCTAATTTGCATAAAAGTGAAAGAGGCCTAAAACAGCTCATTCTGAAAGTTGCTCAAAAAAGGGGGAACTGAGGAACTGAAATCTCATTATATGAGAATGATTTTGTGCATAGAATGTAACCAACATGTTTTGTGTAGCCCATAGACCTATCCCAAATATTTAAAGGGAAGCATAATAAGTCACCTTTATGTAATTTATGTGAGTGTTATGTTAACATTTTGAAATGTTAAATGGTATCTCTGTTTTTTTCTCTTTGGTTTTGTTTTAGGCTTAGGAAAGCAGCTAAGGTAAAGGTCATGAATTCAAACAAAGTGAGGACATATTTGGCGCATGAGAAAGTACAAGAAGTGCATCTTTATATCTGGATTGTAGTAAATATTCTTCATTGCAGTCTACTGCTGACAATTTCTGTTTTTGGCCCCTGCAATACAGGCTGCCAAGTCTTGGTATATGATTAAATGGTCAGAAGCTGAAATATAACAACTTATTTCCATCATGTTGTGTTTTTTCCTTGAACCGTATTATAATGAGGACTGTTTCTAATAACTGTTGAGAAAACTGTTCTGGAGAGAACATTTCACTTCTCTTCTCTACTTTCATCTAAGTGACTATTATTAGAGTAAAATCCATCCACATCATCTCTTCCCACACAAACACACCAAAGCACCTACTGTACATAGTCCAATTTCTCAGCAAAAGCCACAAAGTCAGCTCCCAGAGTGTTGTTTTTAAAGTCATATTTCCCATATTGACATATTTTCTGTAGCTGCTTGGCTCCACTGCGGTTCTTCTTCACTGCGAGGGCCCATCGGGGAGAGTCCCCATTACTGTTTTCACAAGAACTGCAGTGTTTTACGATTAAAGAACGCCAAACACAAGCTGGACGAAGCATGCAGTTATTTCAAACGTAATTACATATGCTTGCTGGAAACCGCTGCATTTTGCAATCAGAAGTACACAGATGCTAAAGGCAGGACGCAGACACATGCAAGAACCGACATGTACGCTGAAGCAGGGAGTCAACACAGATGTTCTGTGACTTTAATCCTGCTAATGGACAAGTAATCAGCGGGGAACACACAACGTTCACACATGCTGAAGCACCATTGACAGCGGCAATTGACCTTGAAGAATGAAACCGTAAATACAGGACAGAGGATCCGACCGCAGATGCAGCGACTTCAAGAATACTCCCTAACCAATCAAATTCAAAGAGAGAAATATATAGTATGTAAACCAGATGTAGAAAAAATAATGTGCTGAAAACAAAGAAGATGGTAAAGAATGTAGGGAAATAATGGGACTGTAGGCTGTTTTAAACATCTGGCAAGCCGGTAAAAGAAGTGAATGGGGTGCAGTTAATTATAAAGGAAACTAATAAGAGAAAGAGTTGATTGTGTTTAATGGTGGAGGGAGAAAACGGGGGCCAAAGCCATTAAAAACATACATAAAAACACAGAAACAATTTTATTTCAGCTAATAAACTTTGAAATAATGAGTGCTCAAACCATGGAGAGGTTTCTGTGCCTCCAGTGAGTAGTACCCCCACCCCCCCGTTCTGCCCCAAGGGGGAATACACCTTGGGCTGGGTAACAAAAGCAGTGCTGTGTCCCTGGGTCTCTGAGTCTCAACGTTGCTTTTAACCTAGCTTGACCTAGCTGGGTCAGGTCAAACTGAGTCACCTGGTCCTGGTACTGCTAACACACACCTACACATCCATAACTGATGTTCTCTCTCGCCAGACTAATACAATCAGATTTGGTATTAAAACAATGGTTGTTTCTATTCCCTTCTTTCCCTACCAACTCACTTCATACAGAGCCCATTCTTCCAGCCTTTTCTTCTTGAAGTTCTATTGGTTCAACAATAAAAAAAAAAAAATTTGACTGTAGATACAGTGTAAGGCAGACATGTATATAAACTATAAGTAGAGACAAATAACCAGTTTTTCCTCACAACTTTTCCTGTTTTAGGTCAGTTAGGATTAGTAAAAGTATTTTACATTATTTATATAAATAAATTATTTTCTATTTTCACAAAACAAAGTTACTAAATGCCAGAACAGTGAAAGATGGGCACTCTAAAACACTGACTGTTTTGTCCTTTAACCACTTTTAGCTAAAATGGTGTTATGCTTAGAGATATTGTCCATTTGGAAGACCCGTTTGTCCCCAAGTTTTAACTTCCTGGTTGACGTCTTGAGATGTCACTTCAATATTTTCACATAAAGTTCTTCGCTTGTGATGCTATGTATTTTGTAAAGTGCACCAGTTCCTCCTGCCTCAAACACCTTACAACAGGGGTCCCCAAACCCCGGACTACGATCCAAATCTGGACCCGGAGAGCATTTTGTCCGGACTGCAAAGCATTTTACCTGAACAGTATGATATCTAGAAATTCCTATTGTGTTTATACTTGCGTATATTTATGTGGGACATCGGGCATCTGGTTATTGTATCCAAGGAGGAACCAGACCTGTGGAGGTCTTAAATTCTCTTCCTGTTATTTTGAATTATTTCTTTCGATTTGCATCCAGATTAGAAGTCTACAACGCCATGACCTCATCATCATTATCATCTGGGCTATCCCAAATTGTTTAATGCAATGCTAGTTTTTTAAGATAGAAACTTCTGAGTTAAAGAAATAATTTTTTTAAATCTCAAAAAATTCCCCATCTTAACTCAGAAATAGAAATAATTTTGACGTAAAGCAGGAAGAGTGTAGTTTAACTTAATATCAGGCAGTGAGCAAAAAAGGGATTTGTCTTTTTATACAATGTTTTTAAACTCTGTGGGCAAGTTTAGCTGAGTAGATATTTTCTAGTAGCAAGTAGATCAAGAAATATTTGACTTACTTCAGTGACATGTTCTCCTGTGTTTCCCATTCCTAAGAGTGGCTATAAAAATGAACACCTCTGTCACATCCACTCCACTGATACAGGAAGTCATTCATTGCTATTCACCTCAATAACATAAAACATTAATAAGAAATAATAAAATTAAAATCTGTAGGTACTCAGTTGCAAATAATTGTGGGAATGCAAGTTTTATTTAAAATTTGTAAACGTGGAACTTTTATCCTCCCATGAATGTAGTCAAATAAACAGTTTGACTTCTGTTGGAGATTATACAACTGCAATTAAATATTAATTTGTTTTAAAAGCTTTAAATCTTTAACGGGGTGCCAGTACATGTGAAGAAGGCTTTATAATCTTCATAGCTTAACTTTACAAAACATCAATGCAACATAACTCAAACACACATATCAGCATCAATTCTTAGTGCTTTAGTTTAGGTTATTTCGTCAAAACTTGGTCAAATTCAAATCCAATCTATTATGATCATCTGTTTTAATCTTGCAACATCACCTGGATTTAGTTAGTTCTCCTAGTTGTATTAGTGACTAACTTTCATGCTTGTTCCAACTCAAATATGCTTGGGATTGCAGTTATAAACACACACAAAAACAGAAAGAAAGAGTGGTGTCTACTCTAAGACGGCTCAATTCTGGGTGTACACTCCACTTTTTCAGCAGTCTGCTTCAACACACTAAAATCCTTACTCTTTCTTTCCTTTCTGTCTTCCTTTGCCAGGATTAACAAGCTTAACAAAACGCTACAGTTCCCTGCAAAACGTCTCATAACCAGAGTCTTTTACGTTTTCCTACCAAGGAGTCAGAACTTTTAAAAGGTTCTCGACTAACATTTTCATGGACTTTTTGAAGATCTGTCCTGTTCTTTCTTTGTTTTCTGGCTGCTTTTACAATAACTTTGCAGACATTTTTATTTGGTTAAGTTGTTTAATTCTAATATATAGATCAGTCAGACATTAAGAATGAACAGGTTTTAAATCAGATTTTCTTACAGCCTGTAACAAAGTCAAAAGGTGGTCCCATTTCTTTTCTTTGTGAAAGATACCAAAGATAACAATGTGGCTCAAAAAATAGTATTTTAGGTGATTCCTAGAGAGCTAGTAGCTGAAAACACCAGCTCCAAGTTGTTTGATGTACAGATAAATCTCAATAAATTAGAGTGTCATCAAAAGGTTAGTCTGTTCGAGTCTCAAATCAACAAAAAGCCAAACTGAACTCAATTTCATGGAAATGTGACATGAAGCTGATTTAAATCTCTATAAAGTTTAGGTCATGATACTGGTTTAACAGGTAAACAAACACCTATTTAGTGTTTTAAGAACGTGTTTTAATTAGAGCTTGAACATGAGTATATTTTGATCAGATCATCAGAGTTTAAACTTAGCAATCACAAAGAAGTAGAGTAAAATTAAGTAAGAAAATGTCTCTTAAAACTAAATCAAACAAGGGGGAAATTGGAGTGTCTTGAAGAAAAATTATTTGAAATCTTTAAAGATTGTGAAATTTTTCATTAAACTGAAAGCTGTAAGCCTTGTTTCTGACAAATTATGGTGCCAATGAAAAATAACCATTTTACAGACTCCACAGACACAGAGGCCCAAAAACCATAAGCTTTTACAGATTTTCATTCTGGTTTTTACATGAACATTATGAGTTGGGTTTCAAATGAAAGTTTTTTTTTTATAGTTTCATATATTTTATAGACTTTAACAAGCTAGTTGTATAACTCATCTGAGAATCAATTTATCTCATTGTGGGAAACAGTTTTCTGGTCTAGTTCTGGGTATTTGTGTGTCGCTCACAGTGAAAAACCTTGCCATCAACTCCTTATTGCCTTTTCTTGTTCACAGAGGGAAAAAAATACTGTGGAAAGTGTGGAAGAGCTTTTCAGTGAAAAAGATGATAGTAGAATTAAAGTTAATCCTCAGTTTACAGAGGACTGACCCCACTTATAGGTTTGTGAAATTAGATTTAATTGAACGTTCCATGTCATGCAGGGTCCATGAAGAAAAGCCTCAGATCACAAAGAACTACAGTGAACTGGTTAACAAATATTGACGTGATGTAAAAGTGAACTGACTAGCTTTTAACTTAAACTTTAATTTGTCAGACCTTAGTGCCATTAATCACTATGATTTTTACTTTGTGTTTACTCTTATTTGTAGGTTTTGGTATGTTTACTATTTGGTCTTGCTCTAGCCTGCTCTGTATTCCATGTTGTTTAGTCTTCGTTTTTGAGCTTTACATTTAGTAGATCCTGTTTGTACTTTTATTTATCCATGTGCCTTGTATTCATTAAGTTTAATTTCTCAGTCAGGTATTCTCAGTTTTACGTAAAACTCCTAACCTTCCCCCAAAAATTGCAACCTGTTGTCATCACCCCCTGATTCTCGTCCAGGTATCACAGCCACAGCTTAATGCCTCGCAGTTTCTGAGTGCCTTGCCAGTTACATCAATTTCTGCTTTCTACTATGCTCCTTACTCTTTCTGTTGTAACCCCCAGAGTTTGAGTAGTTTTTTTTCCTATATATTCACCCAGTTGGACAGATCAATAACACATTTTGTGGTATTTTTATGCAGATGGCATTCAGCTCTACTGCTCCTTCAGAAATGCTTCCAATTGTCTGAATTTACTTGACTGGTTACCTGTTCATTTTAGAAATGATTTTAAAATCCTGACTTTAACTTTCAGAGTCATGGATGGTCAAGCTCCGTTCTATATTACTCAAATGTTAAAGCCGCATACTACTCAAACGTAAATTTTCTCCCAAGTCCCAAAGAATAAAATAAATAAAATATTCTTATTCAAACAAGCTTTTTCTCAAGCTTTTTTTTCATATTATTGCACTTCTTCTATCTATTTCATTTAATTAGTATTTTGTTATTTTTTAAGATTTTTTTGGCACCAGTTGCCTTTATTGACCAGTAGTTAGACAGGAAAGAGGTGAGAGAGAAGGGGAAGACATGCAGCAAATGGCCAAGGACCGGGAATCAAACCCAGGACAACAGCGTTGAGGACTATAGCCTCTGCACATGGTGGACCTGCTCTACCAACTGAGCCACACAGTGCTCCATTTGTTTCTATTTTTAATCATGTCTTCTTTTACTCATGGTTTTATATTTTATGCACTCTTGTGAAGCACTTTGTGGTTTTTATCTGTAAAAGGTGCAATAAAAATAAAACAATTACCTCCTACTCACTAATTTAGGTTTGACCTCTTTTTCAATTAAAGATACAGTTCAACATGATTCTTCCTACTTGCTTCTTGCTTTTGGGTCCTACACAATAATGCGTGACTGGTAAAGGGTATTCATTTTTTTAAATATTGTACTTCCACTCTTTTTGTAACCAAAAATGCCTGATATCAAGCTTTTTACATGTGCAATGACTGGTTTGATGCAACATCAGATAAATATTACTACCAGGCTGAGTCAAATTTAGACAATTTATGTGGTTTTTTAATTCGCTAAAATGTTTCATCATAGCATTCCTACAGTTTAAAGTCCTTTTGAAGAGATGCCAGAGAAAGTTGTGGAGAAACTGGAGTTTTCTTTGGCTGAACACCGCTGCCCCTTCTCCACCTGCACTGCTGGACAGCTGGCTAAAAGAAGGCTTCTAGACCTTTTCCTTGCTTACAAGACAAAGTCACTTGATTGGAAACATTTCTGGATATGGCAAAACACACAAAAAACATAGTGTTAAAACTTAGGGGTTTTACCCATCAATGTGGTTAAGGTTAATTTGCTCAAGCTATGAGCAGAATGTCTGTTAAACACCAGAGCAGATAGCCCAACTAATTAACCATCAAATATCAGCTTATTAATAATAATGCCTGTTTTACACTATAAAGAGAAGAAGAAAGGGGAAATTGTTTAATAATTTGTGAAACAGGCAACTAAATTAAGTTGTATTTATTCTATATTTTATTTATATTTAAATAACAATGCATTAACATCTAATAACAATAATAAATAATGGTAAATTATAAATGGCATGCACTTGTATAGCTCTTTATCAAGTTCCCAGTGACCCCAGAGTGCTTTACACTACAATCTAAACATCTTAAATAACATTAAAACAATTGTAGTGATCAAGAGGTTGCATTATAGGTTACATTATTTTAGCCGTGGTTGGAATAATTGTTGCTTTTCTATTTAATAAACTCAATTATTATAAGAATAACCGGATATTTAATTTTAGCATCTTAGCAGAGGTGGGTAGTTACTAGTTACATTTACTTCAATACCACTTGCAAAATAATTTACTTTTAGGAGTAGTTTTACTGTACCAGACTTTTCACTTTTACTTGATCAATATATTTTTGAAGAAAAACAGCTCTTAGTGGAGTAAGGTTTCTGGCTACTCTACCCACTGCTGATTGCTTTACTGAATGAAGAACAAGCTTGTTTTAAACCAGAACGAACCAGACAAAGACAGACAGACAGGCAGGCAGACAGGCAGACAGACAGTTAATGGTTCTGTAAAAGTGAGACTTCATGTTTTTACACAAGTTTTATTGTTCTAGTTTTATTTTCCACCTGGTTGCTGTGCCATTTGGAGGTCAAGCAAACATACAGTAAACAGTATTGTAACTGGAAATAATTTATGCACTTCTAACATATGTACATGAGCATAAGTATTGATTTTAAAAGCTTTATGTTTATAAAAAATATTTTAAATGTTATTTTAGTTTATTAATTTATTTTGAAAATAATTAGAAAATAAAAGAGTAAAAGAAACAGAAAAATAAATCAACATATAAGTGACAGAGATTTTACACTATTCACAGCATAATAGCTCAATGTTATGCTTGAAATGGGGTAGGAAGAAGTATAAACTTACTGAATCCTACCCCAGTACCTCAAAATCAAAACTATCCTTTCGCATCATGTTGATGCATCTGTCGGTAGCTATTAGGCGTTATACTTGTGTTTAAATATTCAGCACTGTCTTTAACTTATGGCAAAATAGGTTCATTATAAAGTTACATTATACATACATACATTCATTTTAAAAGGGTAATTTCTCCCCATGGTCTATTTTTTTCACAATGCCACTTTTCAACTGAATGGCTTGGCCTGTCAATCAGGGGAAACAGGGCGTCACTGTTTCTGAGGCGGAATCTTCCAATTCCCGGCCAGCATTGAATATGTCCAATGCTTCTTCCTGTGAGCATTGGTCCACTATGGGGAATTCTTCTAGCGGGGAGAAAATGGCTGCGCGCGAAGGGATAAACCCACTAGCGATAGCTTATAAGGTGAAGCCTATTCAAAATAGAACTAATCGCTATGTAAAGATCAGCCAATGAGGATGCAGGTCCAGCCCGTTGATGCTGATTGGTCGACAGTCATTCAGTTGAAAATTGGCATTATGAAATAAATAAGCCATGAGGAGAAATTACTTTTTTAAAATAAAAGCTGGCTTTTTTAAATGAAAACTGACTTTTAAAAAAATGACATTTTGAAATAAAAAAAACTGCTGGAATTACATAAAAATAGCCTCAACAATAATTTCAATTATTGGGTAAAAATGTAATATAAAAATATTTTATATTACAAAGCTGATTTTAAAAGGAAAATGAGATATATTTCATAATAATGAGCTGAGAATTTAATATACATTCAATTATTTCACAATTTTACTGTCACATTATATGTTTATCTATTAGTTATTGATGTAGATACTTATTTAATAATGTTTCATTTATTTATTTAATTTTGAGCACTTTGGCGTTCCACAGTCCACACTCTGCAGTAGTATTACTAACAAAAGAAAGTTGATTATTTCTTTTTCTCAGAATCCTTGTATTGTTCTGGGAAATTAAATCAACATTCCTGTTGAAAAGGGTAACCATTCTATTTTTTGTCCTTTGAAGAAGTGAAGAGTTCATTCTTTTATTGTTGCAACATTGCTACTCTTAGTTTTCTGTTTGCCCTTGAAAGAACAGCTTTGAACAGACTTTCTTTATTATTTGTTTTAAATACATCACTGTGCCTACGCTGTCCAGAAACCCAACAACTACTTCATATTTCAAAAACATTTGCTGCAGTCCTTTTATCACTTTGCTCTGTTTAGTTGCATTAAACCAACATGTGTTTAACTGTGTGTGAGGTAAATGGTTTTGGCAAGGTTTAGAGGAAATCTGAAAACATCTGAACTTTAGGAAGGATTTAGCTGAAAACATGTTTCATACATTGGTAAAGGCTAAAATGGACAATTTAGGAGGCAGTTTATATAATTGAGGCACAAGGGAGTGATAAAGAAGTTAAATTTAGAAGATCTTCAGCTTGTATTAATCACAGCAGACATAGAATGCAGATCAGATCAGTATTTGTTTAAAATATATATACTATACATACTGTGTGATGTTGAGGAATAGTCTGTGTTAGAATGAAAGCACTGATATATTGTATTTAATTTATAATACCTTGTTTACTCCTTAAAGAAAAAAGAAATACAGCATCTTCCAGTTTTCAACTTGGTCCGCCCAGACCAATGACCAGTTTGTCGGAAAGTAAAAAAATATACATTTTTTTTCTCAATCAGTAAATGCAACAAACTAGCTAGGTTGTGGAACACAGCTGTTTATAAGGAAACTGTATGTTCTGCAGAATTAGCGTGTCAAGGCATGTCTGTGCTTTAGTATTGTGAACATGGTAACTATGTCGACATATTTAAAAAATATGCAGATCCTCCTAGAGACTATATTAAAAAAAAACGTTTCACAGGTACCCAGTCCTCCCACACCACACCATCCCAGCTGCAGTCAGAGATGTGTACCCTTTCACATCCACACTGCAAATGAATCACACATGTGCAAAGCTCCTACCAGCTGTGTTGTTGTTGTTGTAGACTCCTGATTGGAGCAGGTTAAAAACCACACCAGACTTAATACTTTTACATGATAATTATGTAAAACAAAAACAACTAGAAAATGTAATTCACTTATACAATTTAGATAATCATCATTTAGCAACTTGTAATGACTTTTAGGACTTCTAGGACAGCCAATAGCAACTTTCCTTACTTAACATTTCGCAAAACTGCTATGGTTCATTCAAGCTGCGAGAGAATAAAAGAGAACAAGACTTTCAGAAGATAACAGGAAGGCAGAACAGACTACAGCAAAGTTGTACTGTTTTATCCTTTTGAGATTTTAATGTCTGTCATGGAGCATGCCAAATTTGGAAATGTTGGCAGCCTTTTGCACATCTCAAAGTTAAAGTAAGGATCTACGTTCTGTAGAATTCACACATGGAGACTGCATTTTTTGTAATGCAAGCTGCACCAAAAGTATTACCTGCACTGATGTATGTGCTACTAAAGTGTATTTCAAACATCAATTCTGCAATCATTTTGTCTTTGTTTTAAAGTATCAGTAAAATCCTGTTTTCCCCTCTCACACATATAACATGTCCTCACCTCTGCGCCTTCTATAAATAAATATTGACCACTCACAGCAGGAAGGCAAGAAAAAATAATTTGAATGTTGTTAAATCTTATATATGGATTAAAAAATGGTATTGGCAAAAATCAGAGGTTGCAAATCAGCCATGTAGTAATGATCAGTGCATCTCTAATATAAATCTGGTCGAAAACTCTGGTTATAAACTCACTTTGAGGTTTTGGAATGAATACAACTACATCAGCAAGAGTGCTTGTTTTTTGCCTAAAGCATAGTGTTGGTCCCTCAACGCCATCTAAAAATAATACTTTTGTCCTCCTAGCTAATAAATAATATTGCATAGTGAATGAATCTGTTGGAAAATATACATTTGCAGGATTCTCTTATACCTTGTGCTCGTATGACAGTTGAATTTGGTTTGCTGCTATGTCATTTTTCTGTCTTTTCATAAAACCTTTCTCCTTTTTGACTGGGAATGATCTAGCAAACAGTCTGCATTTTATACACTCAGCCTCTTTTGTTTTGCTGAATAAAGATCTGCTGAAAAGCCAATGTGGGATTATGTGCTTTGTGATGGGGAATAAAAGAATGTATGTGGTTTTGTAGGACATGAAGTACTAGTAAGTATCTATCAAGAAAGAGTGGAACAACAAAAAGAGCAAACACAATTCAGTCTGGTGGAAAAAAAAAAAACACAAGTGGAAAAAATTGTTTTGTTGGTAAAAACTCCATTAAGCTAAAATCCAAAGTCGAATCTTATTCTTAGAGAACGCAGTTGAGGATGAGCTGTGCTGAACACCCGGGGGAGAAAGTGCAAGTACGAACACACAAACACTATTACTGAGAAAAGAAAAACCCAGGCACCATCACCCACAAACAACATAATTAGATTTTCCAACAAATGACCATACTATATATTTAATGTCAAACTGACATGCAAAAAATGTCTTTTGAGAAGCGCAAATACAACTTGGCGATAAACAATCGGTTCCTGACAGCTTTTATGCAGACAGAAAATGTTTCTGGCTGCGGTGTACACATACTTTTAATTTATGAATGCAATTATGTTGTTAGCTCAGTCAAGAGTGTACACACAGAGGTATATATTAGGAAAAGAAACATTTGATACGTTTTCTGAGCATTATCCCTCAAAAACATGTTTAGGAATTATAATCAGGCATCCATCTTATTGAAATAATTTCCAGCTGACATGATCTAATCTTATATGCAGAGGTTTTAGGGGATAAAGAGAAATGTAAGGAGGACCAGGCTAATGATTGAAATTGAAGCCAACATTTTGGGAAGAAATACTTTTTCACTTTAGCTGAAGGAGGTAGCTTGTGTCAAAATGAATGCTTTCAGTAAAACAGAAGGTTGTTTTTGCTTATTTTCTATTTAGACAATTAACATTTTGAGAAGTTGTTTGAACTGCAAGTCCTTAAACATTTCAGACGGATGATATTAGCATTAGTAAAAGTAGATTTTAGTCAGTGGGCTTCATGCATCACCTGTGAGTCATAAATCACATTTAGAAACCTAATGAACGATTTAAGGTCAACAGATGATGTCTATGAACAGAAGAAAACCTCACAAATGACACCACTGCTCATCCAAAGGACTTCAGCCTCAACACAGCACCTGCTGAGACCCTACTAAGACCCACACTCACAGTCTGAAGTAATCTCAGATGACATGAAAACAAAGGGTTTTGGGTTTAAAACAGATATTATTTAATACCTTATAACTCAACAGTTTGTTTATGAATCCAGAGTGTTGATATCCAAAATGATGCAGGGAGGTCAACATGGACCCATACAAGAACACTATTTGCTCTTTGCAGAAAGCTGAACAAATTTCAGCTGTGCGACCATATTGACTTGCAATGGGAAAACTGGTTCTAGGTCAACTGGTTCCTTCATTTCAATCCAACCTACAGGGTTGGACAATGAAACTGAAACACCTGGTTTTAGAGTACAATAATTTATTAGTATGGTGTAGGGCCTCCTTTTGCGGCCAATACAGCGTCATTTCGTCTTGGGAATGACATACAAGTCCTGCACAGTGGTCAGAGGGATTTTAAGCCATTCTTCTTGCAGGATAGTGGCCAGGTCACTACGTGATACTGGTGGAGGAAAACGTTTCCTGACTCACTCCTCCAAAACACCCCAAAGTGGCTCAATAATATTTAGATCTGGTGACTGTGCAGGCCATGGGAGATGTTCAACTTTACTTTCATGTTCATCAAACCAATCTTTCACCAGTCTTGCTGTGTGTTTTGGTGCATTGTCATCCTGATACACGGCACCGCCTTCAGGATACAATGTTTGAACCATTGGATGCACATGGTCCTCAAGAATGGTTTGGTAGTCCTTGGCAGTGACGCGCCCATCTAGCACAAGTATTGGGCCAAGGGAATGCCATGATATGGCAGCCCAAACCATCACTGATCCACCACCATGCTTCACTCTGGGCATGCAACAGTCTGGGTGGTACGCTTCTTTGGGGCTTCTTCACACCGTAACTCTCCCGGATGTGGGGAGAACAGTAAAGGTGGACTCATCAGAGAACAATACATGTTTCACATTGTCCACAGCCCAAGATTTGCGCTCCTTGCACCATTGAAACCGACGTTTGGCATTGGCATGAGTGACCAAAGGTTTGGCTATAGCAGCCCGGCCGTGTATATTGACCATGTGGAGCTCCTGACGGACAGTTCTGGTGGAAACAGGAGAGTTGAGGTGCACATTTAATTCTGCCATAATTTGGGCAGCCGTGGTTTTATGTTTTTTGGATACAATCCAGGTTAGCACCCGAACATCCCTTCCAGACAGCTTCCTCTTGCGTCCACAGTTAATCCTGTTGGATGTGGTTCGTCCTTCTTGGTGGTATGCTGACATTACCCTGGATACCGTGGCTCTTGATACATCACTAAGACTTGCTGTCACAGTCACACTTGGTCACAGATGCGCCAGCAAGACGTGCACCAACAATTTGTCCTCTTTTGTACTCTGGTATGTCACCATAATGCTGTGTGCATTTCAATATTTTGAGCAAAACTGTGCTCTTACCCTGCTAATTGAACCTTCACACTCTGCTCTTACTGGTACAATGTGCGATCAATGAAGACTGGCTACCAGGCTGGTCCAATTTAGCCATGAAACCTCCTACACTAAAATGACAGGTGTTTCAGTTTCATTGTCCAACCCCTGTATTTTCATTGTTACCCATAAACAAACCTTTTTGCACCATTGTACTTGAACCATCATTTATCAATGTAATTTGATAGTAATTTGATTTTCTCAAGATATTATATTACAGTCTGCTTTCATTAATCATGGCTCTCATCCCTGTTCCTGAGTGTTGACCCTTAATATGACAGGTTATGATCTGTGATCAAGCCATAATTACTCCAAGAAACCTTTACTCAATAATATCATTTATAAAAGTCACATATGTCCAAATTACTTCAAAGGAGACTATAAATATATTATGGACAATTGTTTCAAATTAGTGATTGTCAAACCTTTTCACAGCATGCACCCCTTATTTAAATGCTTAGTTTTCCTGTACCATTGCAAACAGTACAATATTTGACCTTTACCAGTTTGTTTTGTTCTGGAATAAAAGAAGCAATATAAACATTCTTATTCATTGGGACTGCATTCCTTGTAAATGTTGCTTTATCCTGCTGGAAGTATCCCTTAAAAGATAATGCCGATGTAATATTTCGAACCAGTCTGACCATTCTCCTTTGACCTCTGATGACTTCAGCACATAATAACTGCCGTTCACTGGTCATTTTCAGCTTTTTTGGAACATTCTCTCTAAACTACAAACATGGTTTTGCATGGAAATCCCAGCAGTTTTTGAAGTACAGTTTCGCACCAAAATGCTTGCCACATTCAGATTCTTTTAAATCCCATTTCTACGGCATTATGATTCTCAGTTTGAACTTTAGCAAGTCATTTTCACCAAAACTAGATGCCGAAATGCACTGAGTTGCCACCATGTGGTTGGCTGATTCAGTATTTATTTTCACAAGCAGCTGTAAGGGAGTACCTACAAAAGTAACTGGTGAGTGCATTTGTATTTTAAACCTGGAAGTTTAATGTGGGAAAATTAACAGAAGGCTCCCTAGAAGTCAGAATTTCCAATGGGTAGGTTGAGGTCTTCTCATCAAACCCTGACCTCAAAATCTAATATGGCTGACTTTAGCAAGTGAAAGAAAATTTGTAGGTCATAGAATTGATCACATACCCTTTCATTTACCTTGCTAATAACTAATTGGCCTACTATTTTCTTCTGAAATCCAGTGAAGGTAGCCCAGGCACCCCCAGTGGTGCTCGTAGCAGAGTCTGAGAAACAATAAAACAATAACTTTTAAAGCCAGGACTAAATATAACTGTATACATTTTCTTGCATTGTACATTTGTCCTTATGGTGTCTATTGTATTTTTATTATTATTACTTATCTATGTGTATCTACATGCTTCAATTTGTCTGTCCATTTGCTGCTGTAACACTTGAATTTTCCACACAGAGGGACAATCAAGGATATTTTTCTTCTGTCATAAAATCACCCATAAATAGGTATGAACTGATGAGCTGATGTGAAACGTTCCCTAGCAGGCGGCTCCCTTTCATTTCCTAAAGATTTTATTTACAAGTTGACACATGGTTGGTACAAAACGTTCTGACACAGATTTCTCCTTTTCAAGAAATCAGATACTAATTGTTGCCAGATCTGCACAAAACGTCCAATGGCAAATTGTTCCTTTTTGTTCCCCAAAAAACTGAGCCCAAATTCTGGCTGGTATGAAACTTGATGTGGCAGTTGTTCTTTTTGGTTTACCAAAAAAGACTGGCAGGAACTGACTCACTGTCGGCACGAAATGTCGCATTGTTTTTATTTCCTGAAAGTGTTGTCTATGAAACAACTGAAACTGAAAACTTTAAAATGGCAACAGGGAAAAATGACCAATGCCCAGTTGATTCTGTCATTACTGCTAATGAGGTTGACAGTGGCAGTAATGGTTAATAAGACACATAATGTTGTCATTATAAGGAGGCTACCCTTTGGGCTGCTGAAGGTCTCCAGGTCAGCTCTGGGTTCAGCGGGTCACGTCTCATTCAGGCGTTCAGTGGATCACTTTTCAATTAGCATGACGGTAAAAAAATCCTCAATCAGTTTCTTGATGTTCCTCCTCAGAGTGGATTAAAAGTGTGCTATAAAGGACTTGTAGCTTTTACTGAGGAATGGCCCCTCAGGACATGTTTAATAAAACTGAAGCACTCTATAGACACTAAGGCTTATTCAGCATTCAGTTAAAAAAATCTGCAGGAGAGCAACAATACATGACACAAAGTGACTTTCAAATCTCTGAAGACAAAAAGGAACATCAAACCAGACCGCGACCAGTACCCGACTACAAACAAATCCCTCAAAATAATTCAGCAGACAATGCTACAGATCAAAAAATTGCGGTGTCCTCCGTTCTCAGAAACAAGCTGCAAATGGCTGCATCTTTGTCTTAAAAGTAGCAACTGAGAGAAGAAACCCGTACAAAATTAAACTCAGCTGACACGCACCAGAAAAGAAGAGTGAAGAATTTGCCCCCACTTTTTTATATAAAGGAAATAAGTAAGAAAGAAGGCAGTGAGACACAGGGAAAAGAAAAGGAAAAAGAGACAGAAGAGCCAGACATCCTTCTCAGCCTGAGGGGCTGTCATTCTTCAAAAGTGAAGGGAACAAAGATGAGATTGGAGCGCAGTTAAAGAAGTTAGCACACCCTAACACATGATCATGCTACCAAGCACAAGCAGTTCCAGCAGTTTATTTTCTGCATTATGAAACTAAATGGAAACATAAAAAATTTAACCAATACCTTCTCTTAATCCACTTAATAGCTGGTATTCTATGGAAATGACCAAGCAATGGAAAGCATATTTACAATGTGATTACTAATATATGATACATTGTTCACACCCACTTGATTTTTTCCCCTTCTTGCAGACTCATACACTTTTCCCTGGAACATGTTGATGAAAATTCCAGCGGACATCACGGACAATTAATCTGGAACAGATCTGTCAAGAGTTTGCGAGGCCGGCTGGTGGCCAGGCCTTGCATTGCTGTGGATCTGTCCGAGCACTCGTCGATGCAGTGTTAGCTGACAGATGTAGAGAGCTAACATTTTTCCAGAAAAATAAAAGAACAAAGGTAATAAAAAAAAACTTAAAGTCATGGAATACCTTACAATAATGATAGTAAATTTGAAGCATTACATAAAAAGAAAGAAACCATAAATGAAAAATGTTCTTATTGAAAATATTTAAGACTTAATAAAAATGAACTGATAAAGTAATCTTTGGGCTTTCTGAGAAAGCTGCAATAAAGAGTTATGTTTTCCGTCCTGATTTGACGGAGGCAACAGTTTCTTCACATCTCAGGCGTTTAGGAAGTTGGTTCCAGATCTGAGGAGCGGAAAAACTAAATGCTGCCTCCTCTTGTTTTGCTTTTGTCCGAAAAGCCCTGATTGAGAAGGTTTCTGATGACTTGAAGGGTGTAAATGATTAATACTTGAGAATCAAATCTGATGCGTGTTTGGGTCCAAGACGTTCAGTGGCTTATGGACAAAAAACAAAATTTAAATTTTTTACTTTTTACAAACAAGGATCCAGTGCAGTGATTTAAAGACTGGTGTGGTATGATACATTTTCCAGGTGTTGGTCAGGATTCTGGCAGTAACATTTTGGATGAGCTGCAGCTGCCTGATTTGTATTTTCCTATGACTTGTTTTGACAACAAATAATTTTTTCTGTTAATGTTTCAAGATGGTAGGAAGATTTAAAAGTAGATATTATCTGAATGTAGAAATTGACATCTAAGTCATTGACGACACCTTGCATTGCCTGTGGTCTTTAGCCTTTAGTTGAGAGCTGATTTCTAAACTTGCATTCTTGGAACCAAAACATTTTGTTTTTCTGCATTAAGCTGGAGAAACTTCTTGCCCAACCACTCTTTGATGCTTATGGACATACTGATTTACTGAACATATTGGACTGTGGTCATGAAGTGGTACAGAAATAAAGTTGTCATCAGCATAGATTTTGTCGAGATACTCTTTAATCTGAGGCATTGTGTAGATGTTAAATAAAAGTGTCACGAGAATGGAACCTTGAGGAACCCCACAAGTGATATGTGTTCATGTCGATTGCCGGTTTGCCAAAAAAGATCTAAACCAATCCAACAAAGTACCAGACAATCCCACTCACTTTTCTGCTCTATCAATCTGTAGGTTATGATGAACTGTGTTAAATCCAGATCTTAGATCCAGAGCTAAGATAGCAGAAGAAGCACTTGGCAAGCAAATGACATCTTAATCACAATCATCAATCAAGCAGCACATTTGTATTCATACACCACATGTCTCACAAAGCATGCTATTTGAAGTGATTCAGTCTGTATAAAAAGAGCTTGTATTTCAATGTGAGAGGGTCACCAAGTTTATTCACACACATAATGCAAAGCAGCAGCAGTGATCAGACATGCAACAGATCGTCTTGTGGTATCTGGCATAGTCATTGCTTCCTTTGGTGGGGAGGCGGTAAGGTTGGGGGACCGTGCTGAGAATCAGGTAGACTAGACATTCTCAGTGATTTGTGATGTTGATGGAGTGATCAATCAACTTTGACAGGCGGTTTGTCAGTTGACAGCCTTCAGGCTACAGCAGCGTCTTCGTCTGATGCAGGAAAACAGATTGCCTCAAAGCTGACCAAAGCTGATGTTTACAAATGGCTTTCTCTTTGTTGTTTTGGGACTAACTAATCTTCTTCTGCTCTGCACAATACTTTTCTCTTGTTTATTTAAAAATCAAGGTTAAAAAGAGATTTGTACTCATTAATAGGGCAAACAAAAAAAAAATGTAGTTATCATCAGACAAAATTTGAGTTCTGCTCAGCTTTTATTCCCTCTCTAAGCTGTTTCTGATGTTCTTTCTACTCCTCTCCAAACCTCTGTTCTCAATTAAAACTGTCCTCGCAAAATTCAATTTCTCCACTCATGTCCCACAAACACACTGACTCACTCAAAAAGAGAGAAGAGAGAGGGACAAGAGGAACACTTCTCACTCATGCTCTGACATGTCTTCTTCCTTTCTCGAAAACCGCCAACAGACTAAAGGTTACCAGAAAACCATGGGAGCAAAAAGTGAACTTACCAGATGTTGGATGTGAATGCCTCAGAGAATCAGTGAAGAAGGGAGTTTGAAATGGAGCGCCGTGGTTGTGTTTGTCAGTCAGAAGTCCGTCTCACAGCGACGACAGAGCTCAGCTTGTTGCATTCCACCTCCCTCTCTGCTTTTCTCGTCTCTCTCGTCGTCTTCTCACCAGCGTACACCCTCTTTCTCTGTCCCTCTTTCTTTTTCCCTCTTCTTGAAATTGTTGTGTACTTTGATTCACAAACCCTGCCTTTGTCACGTGATATAAGACTTCAAATATACAGCACATATTTTTACCAGCCACAGAATGCCCGAAGGCAGGGAAAACAGGGTTCAGGGAGCTTAGGTTTCAACTTTCTGCCCCCTCCACCCCCACCCGCTTTGCTTTCTTTGTCTCAAAGTCACTCTTTACCTTCGGTCCATCTAAAATGCACTGTCAGTCAACGCTCTTGAGTAAGATTTCAAATGCACAGCAATCTGTTTGCTCTCAAGCTCTGAGTTTGTGGCTTTTTCTGCTCATCACCCAAGGATAGGCTGGCTCATGCATGCATGTGCTAGCCCCCACAGTCATGAAACAGCGATTAACTCACTGACATACACAAACACACATCTGGCAAGTGGTGCACACCTTTGGGGGTATCAGTATCAGTCCATAGCTTTCGTTCCATTCCTGCATGCCTTGACTTTGGACTGTAGCCGTCTAACCTGGGGGACCAGGATGTCAGGCCAATCAAATGCCTCATTATGACCTAAAAATGCCTGATGGCAATACTATGATCTAAACTTAACACTCTTACTTGCAAGAGCTTTACAAAATGTTATAGGGACTTTCACTCAAACCTATGAAAAAAATATCTTTTTATTGAATCGGCAAAATGCAAATGACTACATGCTACTTTCCATCTTGCCTGACTTGAAGAGCACAAAGGGCATTTCTCCTTACAGTTTCCACACCTTTACAATTATTCAAAGAACTCTTTTTGTCCTACAGGATTTCCTAAGCAAATCAACCCTGTGCTTTTCTGGCGAGGAAACATTTAATGGAGCAACATTTGATCCGTGGTGAGATCAAACCTGGCCAGTCAGCCCTTGGAGGGTAGCGCTAGTCGTTAGCGCTTGCTGCCTCTTCATGTCAGAGATAAAGCTTGACCGGCTTCACCAGGCAAGGAAACACACTACAGAGCCATCCAGCAAAATACTGTAGAAGTGGAGACGGCCTACTGGAAACAAGTGCTGAGATAATGCTGAGATAAAGTTTTCCTCACCTCCCAGTTTGAAAATTTCAAAGGATGAGCCAGTATCATATCAACACATAATTGATAAATAAAGAACAAGTTTTAAATCTTATCTTTAGGCCCTTAAAACTGGCAGACTGTAAAGTCTAGTTGTTTCCTTTCACTTTGTTTTCTGTACAAAAGAAATACCAAAGATTGTTTGGTTTGACGGGCATACAATAGCATTTTGGCAGCAACAAGGTGATTCCCAAAAAGATATTAGCAGAAAACTTGGCATTTCAGCAAGATAAAGAGTAATGACATTGGAATGTCATTCAGACTGGATAAATGCAGTCAAATGTTATCCAAGAGAGGGAAGGTTATGCCAACTGAAAGGGTTCAACTACCAGAAGGCAACATTTCAGACTTTATGGACAGCTACAAATACTTTCGTTTCTACCTAATGGCAAGTATGAAGAGGTTAGGGGGAGGTCAGGCACAACCAAACACCTACAGAAAGTAAGGCCAGGGCTTAAATGGCATAGCTATGTGGAAACAACAATGTCCAAGCAATAAATAAGTACAGCCTGCAAATTTTCAGAAAATCCACTGGTATAATAGCTTGGTCAAAGGAGTTAATCAGAAAAATAGTGCCTAAAGTGGGAATTTCCAAGTGAACGTTATAGGCAACAGATGCAAATCAGAGGATTTAGAAGTGTTTAACAAGCTAACATTTTCTATCTGTAAACAGTAGACAATTACTTGGCTCAAAGTTAGATTCGGCTTTATTGCAGCATTATTTATCTTTGTCCAATAGATATTTGTTAGTTAAAAATGACATTAAACTTTACTGCAGAATTTTTTCCATCATGTGTAATGAAAAAACAGTTTAAAGAGAAAAAAACTGATTTGGATTTTTAAAGTTTATAACTGAACAAGAACTTAAGAAAGACATGAGCAAACATTATCAAATGAACAATTTAAATTTTGAACTATATTATATTAATACAAAAATCAACTGTCAACCCTGGCCTTTTATTGATCAGTTTATCTGCCTGTCTTTATAATAAAAGTCCAGGCGTTTTTATCTGCTGTGCAAGACCCTAAAGCAGTTCCTCTCTAGTTGCAGACCCCACTCTGCTTACCTCACATCGCCATGTTGTGCTCCTTTTGCACACAGCGCACTGCCGTAACACCAGGCTGGCTCTCTGGGCCTTGTCCTGTCCCTGGCCTGTGGATACAGAGAAATGATTTTCAGGGGGGGTCATCATTGGCATATTGTCAATGGAGACTCCAAGGACAATGTGGCAAGCAAGGTGGATGAACTCCTGCAGCTCTGTTTTCCACACAGTTGCTGCAGAATGACATGGTGACATGCTTCGGACACCATCTCCTCCACCTTGGTGGCTGAGCACAGGACTGGTACCTGGTTCAAAAAATGGCCTAAAAGTAAATGAAATATATGATAGGATTACATAAGGTAGAAATTCATACATCACAAATAAAAATATGTAGTAAGTATGAAAATTAATAAGCCAGATAAAATATGAAAATTAAATTTGAAAGGAAGCAATATTTTACAGTCTTTAATAGACAGATATGTTCAATAACTACCAAAACGTAAATCTGAGGTTGTCTTGGAAAAAGGAGCAGAAGCACACATTCATCGCACATGTTCTGACAATTTTACAGACATAAAATTGAAAAAGTACCAGGCAACCCATTCATAATTATGGAGGGTTTTCAGTCTTTGGAGTTATTGCCAGGAGTGACAATAAGTCTGTAGATAAGCTCTAGTAAAGCTACAGTTGCCGTGCTGCATGCATGTTTTACTGTAAAAGGACCTGTATGATACTTAGCCAATAATGTTCAACAGTTTATGTCTCAGTATAATTTTTTCCTGTTAACTGTAGCTTTATAATTATGACCATGAAGATCTCTCCCAACGGAACGTTGTATTAAATGACTCGGTTTCGATTTCAGAACAAATTAAACTTACCTCCGCTATTTTATCTCTGTTAGGCTACTGCGTCACTACAGTAGAGACTTGAAACTTTACTTTACTCTCAAAGACGTGAAACTTTACTTGGACTTGGCGAAAATGACGTCTGAACATCTCTAGTGTAAATAGAACTGCTGGGTAATACTGCAGTTTGGTTAGCATGGAGATGCAGGCTGACTAAGGAGTGGAACTGTTTTCTTTATGCAAGTCTTCCTGCTTCTTGGTCATGAAGAGATCTGATAGGTGCTGCTGCTCTCCGAAGTGCTGTTTGATCTCTTACATCTTAAGCAAGAAAATACTTCATTAGTATCATCTGGACAGGAGAAATGCAATTTTTTCATTAGATGCTTTGAATATGTATAAAATGGCAAATAAATTTCGTATTACTTAAATGTAGCAAGTGCCAATTATGAAAGAAATGAGTGGAATACGGGTAGGTTAAAAAATACCAAGGGCTCAAATAAAATATATAAAATGTGCTGAAGGTCAAGGGCTCAGTGGTCCCAGTAATCACAGGGCTGTGATCCTGAAACTCAAAGAGTGGCTCCAACAGATTCCTGGAAGAGCATAGATGCTGCCTAAACCCCTCTAGCTCAAAGGTCCTAATGTCAGTCAGCCAATCCTAACTCAGAAGACTGTAAGGCTATTAGCCTGTTAAAAATGTGCTTCTTGAAGTGGACCCAAAATGCTGACAGGCAGGCAGCAGCAGCTCGGTGAGTAGAAAAATTTAATAAAATGGTGAATGGCATGAGGTGGCAGAAGCAGGCAAGAACATTGGTGGGCATGGCATGAGCAAAAACAGTATTCTCCAGCGAGAAGTAAACAGTAGAGTATATATGGAGCATGGCACAGATTAAAACAGTGAGACTGATTAATATGAAGCAGGTGGACCCAGTTAAGCTGAATATGGTGGCACTGGCTGAGAATAGAAGCAAAACATAATTGGAACTAAACAGAAAAACAAAAACAATGAAACCAAAGGATAAATGTTACAACAGTAACAGAACTAAAATGCACCATAAACGGAACAAGCAAGAAACTAAAACCAAATGAATGAACTAAAGCAGCACCTGGAAAACAAACAACTGTGAAAATTAAAGATAAAGCTAAAAGTAAACAATATTTACAAGAGTTGCCATATACATAAAATTGTTTACATTTAATCACTTTACACTACAATCTTGTTAAATGGTACATGGCCTGCACATGTTTAAAACTTTATCAAGTCCAAAGACACCAAAGCACTTTACACTACATCAGTCATCCACCTATTTATACACACATCCACACACTGACAGTGGTAGACTACATTGTAGCTACAGCTGCCCTGGGGCAGACTGACAGACGTGAGGCTGCCATACAATTGGCACCACCGGACCCTCTGACCTTCATCTGCAGGCAAGGCGGATGAAGTGTCTGGCCTGATGACACAACGACTAAGGTGGACGTAGTGTGGGTTTATGACAAAAGGTGAAAACGTTTAAACGACATGAATACATTTACATGGCACTGTATGTTACTGTTAGGTTTGGTGGTGTAACCATCTGGCTCAGTGTCACACAGCTCAGTAACAGTGTGAGTTGGGAAGGTGAGAGGTTAGTGATGTTTGTGTTTCTGTGTCAGTGAAAGGTGAACAGAGAGAGGGAGTGTACAACGTCTGCTGAGTGAGAACGAGGAATTTGTGTATTTCTGAATTTAAATGAACATCCTTCCTTGCATATGCACCCTCATGTTGAAACAGACCCTATAACACGTTCTTTTTAGCTCAGGTTCGTTGTTAAAGAGACAGACAGTAGGTATGCTTTTGGAAGCTTATAACCTTCTGCAGAGTTTGAAATGGGGCCCTTTTTGGCAGCAGACAGAGGAGAAACCACAGAGTGGTGCGACTCTGAAGTCGAGGGGTGGAAAGAGCAGGAGGGGTGCCGAGGTAAAGAAGAAGGGGGGTGTCCGGTAAGGCATAGGGTGCAGGTTTTAATCAGCAGCTGGCTGTTGGTAATGAGATCACTATCTCACCGCTCTCAGATTGATGTCATGTGAGTCTCTTCGGTGCATGGACGAGCATGCAGGGGATGACAGGCATGCATGACATGCTCGCTCTCTTGCTCTCAGCAAACAAACCTACACGCATGTAAGCAGAATTGCAAAAACAGAACCAGACTCACGCAGCCCGCAAACCAATTAACGCTGGCACCACGGCTCATACAGAAACGACCCTTGCACAACACACATTTAATACAACACAACACCCTATTATTAATTTTCTTCCAGCAAGAAAAAGAGCTGACACAAATATAATCACACCCACGCATACACTCAAAACACATTTCTGGTCCCAAGGCTCCGTTATGTATTTGCTGTCTCTAATGCTGCTAAACATGCCTACACACAAAGAACATACTGTACCAGTGGTGAGGGCTGGCTAGACTTGCAGGCATAAAAAGGGGGAGCAAAAGCAAGAGAGAAAACAAGAGCTGTAAGGAAGAAAAAGATGGAGGAAAATGGAAAAGGAGTGCAGAAACACTGGGTAAAGTTGCCAGTTTGGGTTTGTAGAGTTTAATAAACAACTATTTAAGACACTATGCAACTGAAAAACAAGGGAAAATGTTGCACAGTGATGAGAAAAGTATTGTTAGAGAAAAGTTTGTTTCAGATTTCCTCGGTTTTGTTTTTTTCCAAACTTTGTTTCAGATTTAATATCCAACAAATAAACCCTGAGTGCATACAAAATGTAGTTTTAAAATTATGCTGTTATCTTGCAAGGGAAGAAAGCTTCCGAACTCACCTGGTCGTATGTGTAAAAGCAAGTTTCCGTTTGTTATAACTGACAATGAGCCTTTTAAATTACTATGGAGGAATTTTGGCACACTCTTCTTTGCAGAATTGATTTCATTTGGCCACACTGGAGGTTCTTTGAGCATGAATGCCCTGTTTATGGTCATAACAAAGCATCTTAATTGAACTGTGTTTCAGACTTTGACTAGGTCACTCTAAAACCTTCATTACATTTTTTGAGCCATTTAAATTCGACTTGATGTGCTTTTAATTCTTGTTCTGCTGTAGAGTCCTACAGTATTTTTGTTGTGTTGCTCTGTGAGATCTTTTAGCCTCCCCAATCAGGCATTGGTGTCGCTAGTGAAGGTGGGAGAATTATTCTTTCACACAGGGCTAGGTTGATTTGAATGGTTTGAAAAACTTCCTCAAAATCGATGGAGAGCAATGCTTAGTGAACGCTGGCGCAACTACTGTAGGTGTCCTTGAGGGTCGAGAAAGGCGCCTTTAAATATAATGTATTATTATTATTATTACTATTAATGACTAATTCTAACTTCCTGAACCAACCTGAATATTTGAGGCTGACTGCAACAGTTTGTGCTTGTGGTCTGTCTTAGGTGGAAAGTGGGAGAAGAAATGAGAAAGAGTGGTTAAAGGGGTCCATGTGCATCCAATGAAAAGCAAATAGTTTTTCCTATATAAATGTTCCCCCAAATTCAACCATGATGTCACCATGAACCTGTTGTGAACCCAGCTCTTGTCAACTACCATTACCGTCTCATCTGCTCTCTGTTTCCACTCAACCGCTGTACCTCTCCATCTCTTTCCACTCTATTCCCATCTCATTCTTGGACTTACACTCGTCATCTTTCACCGTTCAGTTGTCTGGTTACATTTTTCCTTTTCAACGCAAACTGCATGTGCACTACGCCCCTTCGTCTCCCCCCAGGAACCCCAACACTGCACCAAATATACAACACAAACTGCTCACAGACATTTGGAAAGTCTCTAGTATAACAGGGAGAGCTTTAATCAGAACAAGCTGGCACATTTTGGCCAAAATCTGCACTTATGGTAATTCAATCAGAAGAAAGAAAGAAAGAAAGAAAGAAAGAAAGAAAGAAAGAATGAAAGAAAGAAGGGGCACACAGAGGGTAGCCGTGTGCAAAGCAGAGAATAAGAAAAACAGAGGGAGAAAAAGGAGACAGTAGGCGGATGGGAGGGTAAGGTAGGGGTTGAGTGGTTTGCAGGAGTTTGATCCACATGTGGAAGCGATTGCCTAATTACAGCTGATACGTATGTGTTACTGCCTGCAGGACAGAGGGTGATTGGAGGATGCAGATAATTAAAAAGAGATGACATGATAGGGCAAAAATGAAAGGCATAATTAGAAGATGAGGAGAAGTCAGAGAGAAGAGTCTTGATAGATCCTCAATCCCCCAAGCTGTGTTGTCTAAGTCACAAGTCATGCTTTAGTCATGCATTGCCATCTGAGGGATTCTTCACAGTTTCAAATTATTTCTTGGGAAATAAGTTTCGTTGTCAAGGATAACAATGAGAATGCAATTATTATCAGGCTTGAATGTATCTGGTCATGAAAAGGCCATCTAGTCCTTAACAGATCTTAAAATTAGGTAAATAAAACTTTAAATGCACAATGTATATTACAATGTTATTACTTTTGAAACAAGATGTTTTCTTACACTGTATTTTTCTCACCATCTAACTTTAATTCAGGCTAAGGCTTTCCTTTTTAATCCTCAGTTTGGATTAACAACATTATTTCTAATTGTGTAATAACAGACAAAAAAAAAACAAGATAATTTTCTTAGATAATTTTTTTTTATTACTTTCTCCAAAGTCAGAAGTTTAAATACAATAAGATTACTGTTCCTTTAAACAGTTTGGGAAAGCCCAAATGATGCACACCTGTAGATGTATTTTAGGGCAACACCACCTGCTTCCTAAATGACTTGAAACAGGAAAACTATTCAGACAGTGAGAAAAACATTTTATATGTTGTTTTATTTGTGTGTAAATATCTGCTTTCAATAGTGTTTAAGGATAACATGTATTTTCAGGCAACACCTTCAACATACTGCTTCCTTGTGTGACGTCATGGAAAAATCCCCAAAAATCAGCCAAAATATCAGGAAGAGATTTGATGTCCTCCACAAGTCTGTTTTATTCTCGTGTTTAACGTCCAGACACATGAAACAAAAGCAAAAAAGCTTGATGAGATGTTGGCTGAAGTTCGTCAGTGTTATTATCCACAGTAAAAAGAGTCCTGTACTAACAAGGATTGAAAGGCCACCCGGAGAGGTAGAAGTCAAGTTACTTTAGGCCTAATTTATTGGAGACACATCCTGTAGTTTGATGAAACGAAAATGTAAGTGTTTGGACATATGGACCATTATTATATTTTCAGGAAAAATTGTTGCTTCCAAACCTGAGAACAATCTTCTGACTGTGAATATGGGAGTGGCAGCATTATGTTATGTTGGTGTTCTGACTGGTGCACTTCACAGACTATATCATATCATAAGGAAAGATTATATGAAAATATAATTGTAACATGTCAAGACATCAGCCAGGAAGTAAAAGCTTTGGGACAAATTGGTCTTTTATATGCGCAATGGCCCTAAGCATACCAAAAAATCATTTACAAAGTAGCTTGAGGACAACAAGCTGAATGAGTTGGAGTGGATCACAAAGCTCTGATCTCAACCCCATAGAAAATGTGTGAGAGGGCTAAAAAGGTGTGTGTGAGCAAGTTTATTAGTTCGGTCAGGAGGAATGGGCCAAAACTCCAGCAAACTATTTTGAGGAACTTGAGGAAGGAAACCAAAACGTTTGACCCAAGTCATACAGTTTAAAAGGCGGTTCTACCAAAAATCCAGGAAATGTCTAAGCTTTTGAATTTCAAGAAAGTTAACAAAAATAAATTGTGTATATTACTGTGTGTAACTTAGCAAGTAGAAAAAAATTTAGCAATCCCACTTGACCTAAAATAGAAAATGTTTAGGCTGATTTCAGACAGTGAAAAATAGTGTATGTGTCTTTTTATACAGTGTATGTGAATACCTGGCATCAACTGTTTGTACGAACAGTGCCACAATACAGAAGAAAAAACTGATTTAAAATCTCAGGAGCACCATTAAAAATATATAATTTGTTATTCATAATGTTTCAGACAGGAACAGGAAAGGAGCAGAAAAAGAAGGGTGGGAAAACAAGCAGGAAAGGTCAGGAACAGAACCTTGATGGTTGCATTGAGAATTAATAGCTACACCCCATTAAAGAACCGCCTAAAACAAATCTTCAAGGCATTCTTTTGTAGATAGGCTGTTGTTGTTGTTGAGATGAGTGTGGGGTTACAAGGTGGCCTGCATAACTCCTCCGTAGCAAAGCAAGCATGTTTATACAGTTGTAATTAACAAACAGCAAAAACTCTTCACATTTTTAACTTAACTGCACTTGCTTATAGGTTGTCATGCCCTTTAAACTTTACATTAACTGTTATACAACTAAATTAAACAACAAGGTTATATTAGCAGAAATTCTGTAATGAGTTCCTTACTAGAGAGTCATAACTTTGAAAACAGTAACAAGGTGTGTACAAAGCCTGTGAGTGTCATGAATTTCTCCCTTTCCCATGCTGCAGCAATCCATCGCCTTCCCTAAACTTAGGGGTTTTGTTGTGATTTGTGGGTGTTTTGGGGTTTTGCCGGTCTGTTTCACAGTTAAGGTTTTGAATCGTTCTTCTGTTTATTATTTTCCTGGTTATGCTTTAGTTTCATGTTTTTCTAGTTGTATTTCTATTAGTTTGTATCCTTGGATTTCCATTCTGCTCAAGCCACGTTTTGTCCTGTCAATCAACTTTATTTGGTTCACCTGCACCTAGTTAATCTGTCTTCTTGCTTCACCTGGTTCACACTCCATATATACACACCTGTTCTGTTTATTCCTCGCGGAAACATTGTCTCTATCATGCTGTCTTGTTTTTTGGATCATGCCATGCCTGCTCGTTTATTGTTTTGGTCATGCCTCTTCCCATGAGTGAGTTTTTTTGTTTATTAAATCCTTTTTTACTTATCGTCATGCTGCCTACTAGTCTGCATTCGGGGTTCCTTCGTTGCACTGAGTCTGACAGTTTTATTTAAACTTGCAAAAAGGCAGAACATCTAGCAGCAATGTTTCATATAAAGGTATTTGGTCAGCAAATATGTAGTTAAATGTTGATCAGATACAAAAAGATAAAGCAATAATAACAAGGTGTTACCTTTCCAGGTATGCATCTGACATGTTTCACTTCCCCCTAATTAAATTGGGTTTATTGGCAAAATTCAAACCTGTTCAGGAGTTTTCAATAAACAAATAACACAAGAACTATTTAAATGGTTAGATAAAACTGATATAACACGTATTTTATCCTAGCTAAACAATAAATCATACTTTCAACAATATTTAACCCCCTGAACCAAATTTGTCATAGGAGAACACATGATCAAATGAGCTGTGGTCTCAGGCCCAACTGATGCAACCAATCAAGGGCCATATTGGTTGCCTCAGATGTGTTTCAGATTGAGCAATTCAGACACCTGGACTGAAATGGTAATCTTTCATTGCATGCTAGAAATATGGCAAAGCCAAGATAATTATCCTAAAGGTTCAGAGAACAGATCAATGCCTTGCAAAACCAATGAAAAAGATGCAAAAGTGGAGGAAAGGTTCTGACTGTTTCTAGATATACAATTCTAAGCAAAGTTTAAAGTTAAAGAAATTATGGCTGCAGCACCTGGACGAGAAAAAATGACTCTATCAGCAGCTACTGCTAAAACCTGCAACAGGAGAACTACAACCAGTATTGGTAGCAACTGCTGAGGTTTCAGTTTCCACTGTAAGGTTTTGGGATTCTGTTCTGTAGGGCATCAAATCAAAACTGGAGCTTTTCAGGTCAATGGATCAGCTGCATGCCTGGAAGCTGAGGAATGAAGCATACACCGAAAATAACACCCTGCCTACAGTGAAGCATGGTGGTGGCTCAGTGATGTCTTGGGACTGCTTTGGTTCCCTGGCACTGAAGCCTGTAGCATGCGGAGGACAAGATGGATTCAGCCAAATATCAGAAAATCCTGTCATGCTGTTTGTGAGGAAGCTGAAGCTTAGGCATCATTTAACAGAACCATATCTCCAAGTCCACTAAGTCTTTGTTTCGTAAGAAGTCCTGGATGATACCAAAGTTCCCATCATAGCTGGACTGATTTAAATTATTTTGGAAATCTCTGATGGGATTTTTAAAAAGCAGTTGAACCACACAAACCCAAGAATATAAGTAAACTGGAGGATTTTACTCATGAGGAGTGGGATTTGATTCCTCAAAACTGATGCAAGACGTTTGGATCTTGATATGAAGGGTTGAATGATTTTGAGATTGTTGCAGTCAATAAAAGTGGCACTTTGTGTTTATTTAGGAGACATGACCTTTATCATTAGATGAGTTGAGTCATTTAAATTGTCATCATTAGATTTTTGCAAAGAGCTGTTGGTTTGTATATGTTGCCAATAAACTGTACATGCATTTATCTTTAATCCATTTCTGATCAATGCTGCAGCCCTCATGGCCATTTTCTTTCTCAGTAATGAGTGGAAGACAAATGGCGATCATGCCAGCAGTCGGAAAAACACTTTAAGCTGTTTTGATATGTTGAGAATGGAGCTGTTCTCCCTGCAGGATAATCTGGCACCTCTTCACAAGAGGGCACTTGTCCACAGATGTCAGCAGATCTCTGCTGGCTGCTGCCATAAAGTCGGTCAGAAAATGTAAAAGTCTTCTGGAGGGAATCCAGGAGACAGTTAATGCAGTGACACTGCTCAGGTTCACTATTTTTGTCTTGGTTATTATGTGACTAACACAGTTTGTAAGTGTTGTTTAATGTGTCCAACACTCCTGAATGGAGCCAACATTATTTTGAAAATATCAGAGCTGTTTGCTGGTATGGCTGTCATTAGTTTATTAAAAGCAGCTGTTCCCTGGATTCCTTTTAAATTTCCCCTTTGGCTGCATTACATCTAGTTTTAAAGAACTTGAGCAACCTTCGTCGTTATATTTAGAGCTGAATCTAGACCATGTAATACACTTTACTTTACTTTACTTCACAATTTAATACCTGCTTTAAGCTGTCAAAGTCCGCACAGGGTTGTTACAGTGCTTTGCAAAACTATACAATTTTTAGTTCTGCCATGTATTTTCAATTTGATTTAGATCTGTTCTTTGGCTGGACCATTTTAACAATTGAAATTAATGTGATCTAAATCATTCTACAGCGGCCCTGGCTGTACGTTTAGGATCATTGCTCTGTGGGAGCTGAACCTCCGACCCAGTCTTAAGTCTTTTACAGCCTCTAACAGATATTCTTCCAGCATTTGCATTTAACTGCATCCATTTCCCATCATCTCTAATCGGCTTCCCTGTCACTACTGAAGAAAAGCATTCTCACAGCATGATGCTGCCTCTACCATGTTTCACAATGAGGATGCCGTGTTCAGGTTGATCTTTATGATGCGGTTTGTTCACTAATGTTCTCAAACAAACTCCTGAGGTCTTCACAGATCAGCTGGATTTATTCAGAGATTAAAATACATGCAGGTGGACTCTATTTACTAGGTAATTTCTGAAGGCAGGGTATTAGAGTAAAAGGGATTCACTTCAATTTGAATTTTCAAAACAAAAATGACAACCATGAATACTTTTCTTTCGATTTTAATTATAACGTACCCAATGTTAGTCCATCTTCAAAAACTTCAGTAAAGTTTGTGGTTGTAACTAAATCTAGACAAGTTTAATGAGTCTCAATACTTTTGCAAGGCAATGCATATCCAAATAGTTGCTCTGTTGACTGATTTAATCCACGTCATTACTGTAAGCCTTACTCTGTAGCTTTTTGTTTTAAACTCCCCTCTTCCTACATCACAAACAACCTTCCATCTCTTGTGCTGCTCCTCATCATAGCAGCCAAATAAAAGAGATCTGACGCACCTTTCCAACATTATGGTAGCTGTCAGCAGAGATGTTAGAGTTTTTTTTAACTCGAGGCAGAAAGCAAGAGAAGGTTCCAGCACTTCTGTCTGATGTAAACTGACAAGTGTGTTATTATCCTGGTCCTTGTTTTTCAGTACACTTCCCTTTGATCCTGTCCCTTTTGATGTATTTCAGGCATTATTTGGCTTAATCATGAAGTTGTAGTTGTCCTGCCATATTGATAAAGAGATATAAAGCTAAATATTATCTGAGCTGAGGTATAAAGCTATAAAACCTGAAGAGTTTCTCAGAGTAATTTCTTGATTGCCTCTCTAATTTATTCCAGTAACATTTAAAATATGACAATGTTTAAAAAATAGTCATCAGCAATGCAACACTGTATCACATTTACAAGGTTAAAATAAGAAAGCTGTTTAAAGACAAAGACACTCCCTGTTTTCCAGAGGAATCACTAGGTTTAAGATGTTGCCACCCCAGAGTCACAAGTTTCAGCAAACATATTGCCATGCAACTTGAAAATCAAGTAAACAGGGTGGGTAACCTGGTTTTGACTCAATGTGACACAAAATATGTGCATGCAACAGAAAGAGTGCCAGGGGACTAGACTGCTCAATATAACTCCAATTAGAGAAGCAATGCTAATGGGTTCTGTGGCAAATATAGTCCTTCCTGGAGCTCTGCAGAAACATGCTCAAACACTCACACCCACTTTGGGTTTAGAGTGGAGACAGCAGAGGTTTTAAAGTCTGAACACCATTTGTTTCGAAGCATGTGAGGACTCGGAAAAAAGCCACAGGGTGAAGCTGAAATGACCTCACACATCCATGCTTGCACTGCCACCTAGTGAGAGGAAGAAGCACAGTGGTGCATCGATTCTGGGCCACAAGTCTGAGAGGAACTGAGATGTTTTGTTTCTAGCATCGGCATTAAGCAAGAACTGCACCATGTATAGAAGACAAGATCTCCTAAAATCCCTCAAAGACAACTTGAGTGTAATCATTTTAAAGGAAGAGCGGTTTTTCTATCCCTAAACAGACTTCCTTCATTTTTTTAATTTAATGTTACAGCGAAGTATTTGAAAAAGCACACACTAAAGGGTTAAATAGCGCACTAAGTTTCAAATGAACTGATTCTTTTTTGGGAGCAGCCTCAGTGATAATAGAGCCATCTGCCACCACAGGTCAGCTACTTGTAATACAACACAAGATGGCAGTGTTTAATTACTTGTTGCCACAAATAAAACCAAAGGAACATGTTAGTCATAAATATTGATTTCAACAGAATGGAAAAATACACTTTTCTCTAATCATCCCCTCTCTTCATTAATTATCTTTTTTCACCACACTTTTCCTTTTTAAGCATCATTTAAGCATTTCTTTGAATGTGTATTTGCTATTTTTATTAACTGCACAGTATTTTTATGCTGTAAATGTGTCCTTACTGTATAGTGTCTTATTCTTATTTTTGATATTATATTTTATCTTTGTGTAAAACTGTTTGCTTCAGTTTTGTCAGTCACATTGCTGCTAGTAGACCTGAACTTCCTCACTGAGGGACAATAAATTAGATTTTGAATCTATTCTATTCTATCATTATGTATTGATTTAAACATATACATTTAATAATTGTCCTTGTGTTAACATGTTTTAGGCATTCATAATAATAATAATAATTTTAAAATAATTTGTATCTAACCTCATTTGCACCAAATATACAGCATATTCCACCAGATGATTATTTATTTAACAAAGATTAAGCCAATATAGAATAACTGTGTGTGAAAAACTAAATACATTCCACTGATAAATTGAAGTGGACTTTTTTTGTACAGAGGAGTTCATGGGCAACTGAATGACTGTGAGGTGGCCCAGGTTTTGCAGCTTCACAAGAAGCAGCCCAAATCATCACCCCTCCACCACCATGCCTGACAGTATGGGGTGTTTGTGATAATATTCAGTGTTTGGCAAACATGATGCTGTGCATTATAGCCACACCTTTCTACTTTGGTCTGATCTGAATGGAGGTTCATATTAAACTACCTTGTGTCGCCATATTCTTTCTGTATTTACTTGGTCAGTTTTTTTTCTGCTTCCATGAATTTTAACATCTAACATGCCAAGAGATGATTTCAGAACGTAAGATACAGCTCCTGGTGATTTATTTCTGCAATTTTTATTAACACTGTATAGTCTGAACCTACGTCCTTTCCTGGAAGATTGGTTACTATTTGTAAAATAACTTTGCTCCATGTAGAATGATGGATTCATTTTTGGGGAATGACCTTAAAAGCCTTCCTAGATTGATCTGCAGCAGTAATTGTTTGCTTCACTTATCTAGGATCAAACGTTGTCTTTTTTTCTTTGGTATTGTGTTAATATGCCTAATATGTTTTCCTCAGTATGCTGTTATGGTTGACACTAATTAAGGAAACTATTGCTGTGTAGAGGTTGTCTCACCCACTGATGTTAAACTGATCAAGTACATTTGATTAATTGATAAATCCCATGGAAGAAGCTGGGGTGTACTTTGTTTTTCTCATATAACATTTCAAGTTTGGGGACATATTTTTTGATAAATGTTAATAGTCTGAAACTGTTACTATGTAAACTATTTGAGTAAACAGGTGAAGTGCAGATCGCTTTTTTATATCCTGCCATGGTCAGCCTTATTTGTATAGCAGACAAAACATGTCAATGATTAAACACAACCAAGGACAATAACACAATACTTTATAAAATAAACAATAAAAACACAGTGAAAACATTTATTTTGCCTATAGACTGCTGGAGATAGGCACCAGCTTCCCTGCTACCCACTATGGAATATGCATAGAAAATGACTGACTGACTGACACAGTGAGAATCCAATAGAAATAAATATGAACAAACAATGTAGTAAAAGTATTCAGAAAACACAATAAAACAGTTGTAGAGATAAAATAATTGTAAAAGATATGTGATGTCAGACCTCACCTGAGTCCTTCAAAGCATATTCAAATTTAACCTTAAGCACTTGTAAAGCTGTAACCAGTTTTTATATCCAAAAGCAAGACATCAGGAGAATAACAGTAGCAAATGTAAAGGTGAAGTCCCCTCTAGTTTTAATTTTGGAACATCTAAAAGCATCAAGTTGCCTGGTTCTTGTTAACAACCTTGGTGGTGTAATCAGTTCTAAAGATAAGATGGGACCAGACTAATCAGAACCCTACGAAGCCAAACCTAAAACATATTAAACCAGTAAAGAGAGGCCAATACTAGGTCATGCAGTAGTATTCTGCATCAGCTACCTATGATAAGGTCAAATCTCTATGTATGCTATGTCTAAACTAGATATAATAAAGCCATGAATGTATTTCTCAAAATATTCAGGAAAGAAACAGGGATTTATTTTGGCTAGAACATATAACTAAGAAAAGCTTTAAAATTAGTGCAAATTATAAGCCAATTACAAGAAGCTAAATACCTTAGAATAGTATGAAATTTGTCTAAAACGTCTGACTTCCCAAACAAGATCATTTCTGTTTCAATTTCAGTAAGATTAGGTAAATTTGCATTCAACCATGGTGTGATGTCATTAGAACAAATCAACAAATGTTTTAAAGAGTCACTAATTTTCCTCTTTTTTGGGTAAATGAATCTGAATATCATCAACAAATCAGACCTACTGTATGCTCTAAAGTAGGAACCCAGACATGCCTAAGTTGTAATGCACCAGATAAATTTCCCCCCCATGTGAACTGAGAAACTCCTGTCTCTGTTCAAGCTGTGACAAAAGGATGCTGTGATCTAAAGTATGAGAAGCAGCACTCAGATCCAACAGAACCAATAGAGCAGAGTTACCTGACTTAATGCTTAAAATAAGGCAGTTTGAAACTCACAAAATAGCTGTTCCAGTGCTATCATTCAAAGCCAGATTAAATTCATAAATACTGTTATCCTCCCACATTTGTACGTGACTGGAAGCTATTTTTTTAAGGACTTTAGATAGAAAAGGCAGCCTGAAAATTGGTCTGAGGTTTGACCAGACAGAAGGCTCTTTATGGGCAGCAATACCACAGTATGTTTAAGGCTAGCCTACATAGAGAGATTTATTTATCAACAACAAGCAGAAGACATTTGACCCAACCGTATTAAAATGTCATTAAATACACAGGCAGAGATACTTTACCCAGAAGCAATGTCAGTGTTAACTGTTACATATTATGTCCAGATCTGTAAAACCCTAGAACTGAGTGTGAACTTTCTTTATATCTTTGTTTTTCTGTAGGAATGAACAAATTAGTATTGTCTGCAGCTTAAATGTGTTTATATATCTAATAAGATAAATGAGAGACAACAGCCAAAATTAAATTAATTTTATGTTTGAACATGTAAAAACTCACTGAGAACCTGAATATGCCTCAAAAACATATTTGTACTCATATCTTTAATCTATACTCGTAAGTAATTAAGTGTTACAGATAGTATTCACACAACCTGCAGGCGTAGCTATACAGTGGCTATACAGCAAGAGTACTCAAAGCCAAAGAACATTTTCACATTTTCTCAAATTTGTTCACCACATTTACTCTTAATACACCCTAAATAGAATCCAGTGAAACCTATTACATTGAAAGTTTTCCTCTTGATTGGAGTCCACTTGTGTATAATTTAATAAACATCAAGGAACAAAGCAGGCAGGTCAGGCATAAAGGGGAATGTAGGGCTAGGTTATCAAACAATATCCCAAGCTTTGAACATCTCATGAAGAACTGTTTAATCCACTATCTAAAAAACAGTTAAAGTAATGGCACAACTACAAACCTACCCGGGCATGGCCATCCATCCAAACTGACAGCCCATGCAAAGATTAATCAGTGAGGCAGCTAAGAGGCCCATTATAACTCTGGAGGAGCTGCAGAGATTCACAGCTCAGCTAGAAGAATCTTGGGACCTGACACATTAGTTGTACTCTCCACAAATCTGACCCTTTCAAAGACTGGAAAGAAAAATGCCTTCGTTTAAAGAAAGAAAGACGTGAGAAGTCCCATATAAAGTTTGACACAGGTCATGTAGGTGGCAGAGCAAACGTGTGGAAGAAGGTGTGCTGTTCAGATGAGACCAAAACTGTTTTGACCCAACATGCAAAACAATATGTGGGAGAGAAAATCAATACCATCATGATGTAGGCATGTTTTTCCTCAGCTGGAACAGAGAAGCTGGTCAGAGTTGAAGGGAAGGTTCACCTTTCAGCAGCTCAACAACCCTAAAAATGTAGCCAGAGCTACAATGGAATGGGTTAGGGCAAAGCATATTTATGTAATAAAATGGCCCAGTCAAAGTTCGGACATTAACACAATTGAGAATTTGTGGCAATACTTGAAATTTGCTATACGAAGACAGACAAATCGGGCTGATTTTGAGCTGGTTGCTTGGAGAAGGGTTAATTATTTCAGTCCCTAGATGTGCAAACTGGTGGAGACACACTCCAAAGAACTAGCAGCTGTAACTACAGTGAAATGTGGTTCTACCAATTATTCATTCATGAGAGCTTAATACAAACATACTCTACACAGAATTGTATCTGTAATTTTTGTGTGAATTTCCTTACATTTTACATCGGCTACTTTGTGTTGTTCTGTCATATAAACCACCCCAAAAATAAATTAGTTTGTGGTTTTAATTTGACAAAAGGTGGAAAAGTCTTTAACACAATGCCCAATAAGTTAATTACCATAAAAATATAAAACCTGAACCTCATAGTATCCATTAAATACTGTTTTTTGTTTTGTTCTTCTGTTCTGTGCTCCCATGAAAAAACACCGGCCCCACCCTGGCCTCCCAGGCATATTTGGTCTAGAACCGCCACTGTTACTGAGAATAATAAACTAGGGTATAATGAATATCCCAAACCTGAAATAGGATGAATAAAGTCCTTACAGGGCAGACAAACATGTTTATTTATGTCATATTGTATACCTGATAGAGGCAAATAACCCTTATACCACATAAACACGTGCTAGTTTCATGCCAAACACCTCCTGTCCCCATAGCCTCATTCACCAGTTCCAGCCTGCAGTGAGATTGTAATTCAGCTCACCTACCAAGGAGAAGAAAAGAAGTACATAAATACATCCCACCCACCCCAGCCTGAGGTTGAGCTATCTGACCTAATTTTTATTCTTTTGTGTCTGCCAGCAACATGAGGTCGTCCTATTAGTTCTTTCTGTTAGGACGCGGTGATTTTAGCGCATTTGGGTTATTTTACGACGCTAATGTTTGCACAAGCAGCTCCTGACCTACATTCTCCGTGTCCCAGCCGCCCTCCGGAGATAGCTGGGCTCCAGATATCACAATGTACGGGGAGAGAGCAAACGTGACGGTGCGGGGGGAAGGGTGCGGAGAGAGCGCGGGGAGTCACGCTGAAGTCCGCCCTCTCCACACGTGTCGGTTTTCTCAAGCAAAGATCGTCTATCCAAGCAATGTTCATATGTCGGTCCTCACTTTTCAAGACTTGATCAGTTTCTGGGTAGGTTTTACACTTATTTCTTTAGATTTATCATCTTTGAGAGGCTTATCTTTAAATGAAGAGATGTTAAGTTGTTTGTTTTTTTTACCCTACTATTGAATTATTTGACATTTCTTTTCAGGTTTTGCCTTAATTGTTTAAAATGAACACACTATGACACTTCAACAATTTCATCGGGGTTAATTTAAATATTTGCTTTTTGGCCTTCTCTGCCATTCATGACTTCTGAAAATAAAACACAACATTACTTTCCTCTCTACTAGCTGCCAAACCCCCTTGCATGGGGGGACCTCAATAATAAATGAAGAGAATTATTCTGCTGTCAAATAACTCCCAACAGCAGAAGTGATCACTAAAAGGACAATCTTTATGAGCCAAAAATAAACTAACTAAATTATAAATAAACACCACAATGTCCTACCTCACGCTGGAATAAATCAATCAGACTCTCTCTACATAACTAATAGCTTATATGATTTAAATTCTGCTTGGTCACCCTGTATTATTAAAATACCTGCCTCTGCCATACCTTTTATATGGTCAAGGACGATTTAACATATCAAATGGTTTATAATAATAATATTTATTATTGTTATTAGTTTTAGAGGTAGTAGCGGTTTTTTTTTTGTGTTTTTTTTTTGTTTTTTTTATAAAATATTCTGTCATTTCTTTGCTTGCTCTTTTTCTTGTTTTACTTTTCAGTTAGATTAATCAAATTCTTATTGAAATATGAAAACTTCTTCCAGGCCTTACCAGCATTCATCACACACAACCACTCTCTAATATGCAACGCCTTCAAGATAACAATCTTCATTATCTATTCCCAGGTCGCTTGTAATATGTCACACTGTTTTTTTCTTTTGTTTATTTTTGTAATGTTCAGGATTCTGCTGAAATTAAATTAAATGTTTATTTCCAAATCTGACTGAAGTTGTCCCATACTCTTTCCATTTTCAGATGATAGACTGAACAGAGCTCTGTGAGATGTTCAAAGCTTGGAATATTGTTGTATAACCTAATTCTGCTTTAAACTTCTCCACAATCCCTGACCTGTCTGCTGTTTTCTTTGGTCTTTTGGTATTTATGATATTGTTTGTTGCCTAATGTTGTCAACTTCACAGAACAGCTGTTATTATACTGAGATTAATAAAATGTTTGTGAGTTTTCATATCAATTAACTATCTATTTAGTGACTCTTAAGGGAGTAAAGGGGGCACAATGCAAACCAATTGTTCAGATTTCTGCATGTAAAAATAATTAATAATCATCAATTTTCCTTCCACTTCATAATACTACTCTTTGTGTTGCTCTACCACATAAAATCACAATAAATAACTTTGAGGATTGTAGTTTTATCATGACAAAATAAGAAGAAGCCAAAGAAGCATGACTTCCTAAGTAATTTACACTATTATAATCTCCATGCAATATAAGAATATAACCTGAATTTAAAATAATATTCATTCTTCTTGGTTTTGTTAAAAGTGACATGAAATATCCCATTTAATTCCCAATTCATTTTCAGTCAATTAGGTTTAAATATTGGCCGTAAACACCTCGCCTCATCGTGAAATATGGTACAACAAATCCGAGTGATACATCTCACTTCATCATCCCATCTTCGCCTGCTTTCTCGCGCTTATCTCCGAGCCTGGGCAGCTCATTAACATAAAATGTGTGTCAGTAGGGCAGCGCGAGCTCACATGTCATGCGCACATGCTGTCGAGCTTTAAAGCTGCATTCCAATGTCGAACGAGCCCAATGCGTCGTATCCCACGCGGGGCCGTGGGCCAATGAAACAGTGAAAAAGACTAAAATGAGTGGCGGGTTAGGGAGGGTACGGGGGATGTTTTCACAGAGCGTGACGCTGAGAGAATGAGAGAGAGAGCTTTACTGATTCCTAACAAGCAGGGACTCAAAGAAAGAGAGAGAGGGATGACGAAGAAACTGGTCACATTTCTCAGGCACCTGAAAACGTGCCGCTTATTTTAGGACGCGTGTTGCTTATTGATGAGAAGGGGAGTGTTTAATCTACTTCCACTCTGAGGGTGCGCTAATGGTGACTGTACATGACAGGCAGGTGAATGAGAACACTCCTCACAGTCATATCCTGCCATAGATACAGACGGACCAGAGAGCAGCATCTGATCATCCTTGATCACAACTGATATCTCAACTGATCTCGTTATATATATCTTTACATAATTTTTTACAGAAATATTTGCTGTTTTTTTTTTATCTATATTTCATCGCTGGCTGGGGTTTTCTGCCCATGCTCCGCGCACAGTCTTGTGGGTCTGAGCTCCGGGATAGTACACTGTGTACATATGCTTTTGCAGCTCCTGAGTCTCTCACTTGTGTTAACGAAACTCCAGAGTGACAAGAAGCGAAAAGCAGTCCAGCTTTAAAAGTCCACAATTATTCCACTTGGAAGCGAGAATCGACCAGAGAACATGGAAAATAGTCCCGGTGGTAAGTAGGATTTAAATTCTTGGGAATGTCTTTCTCTTGGAGCCAACCTGACATCTGTTTTGTGAATATTTTAGTATTTTCTTCACTCATATATTTCGTGCAAAGCAGACTGACTACATCTATACGCGTCAATTACTCTTATTTCATATTTTTAAATATCATATTATTTCTGGAAATGTCATCTCCATTTATTCAACGTATGATCTTGTGTTTATTCTTAATTTTCTGATTTTTTATATTAATTGTATGCTTTAACTTGGAAACTAAACAGAGGGTATTTTTTTTTGGCACTTGTGCACTTCACAATTTCTTTGCATGTGAATGACATTCAGCTAAATGCAGCACTGTTGCCAAGCGCTCCAGACAACGCAAGGATTTCAGGGGGAACTCCTGCCAATTTTTCTGCTCGGACTTTCGATTTCTCTCCACGTAAACAAACTCACGTGAAACACGACCCAAAAAGCCCACCCCCTCTGACCGAGAACTCCTTCCACATTTACTGTCATAAAACACCTACAGATATGGTTAGGGTTAGGACTTTTAGGTAGGACTTGATTCCCTACTGCCAGTGGCGACACTAAAGGGGGGCGGGAGGGGGGGGGGGGGATTACCATAAATATATATATATATATATATATATATATATATATATATATATATATATATATATATATATATATATATATATATATATATATATATATATGGTTCTTTAACATTTTTATTTCACCAAAATCAAAACGAATGCTTTTCCAAAAATTTTTATATTTTTTAGTTTTCAAAGATATATTGATTCAATATAAGAAATAAAAAGACAAACTATTAATTAATACTGTATTATGTATTTATTTTTTTATTTATATTAGCATGCACATTCTTTATTAATTAACTTTTTTATTTATTTTATTGTGCTTTCTTTTGATACCAGGAATAATTATTTAAAATCATGAACTTACAGACTACTAGGTTTTTTGATTTTGTTTTTCCAATCGTATCTATTTTCTTTTCTTTTTTCCTAATCGTATCGATAGTGGAAGTTCAAACCTTCAAATATCTATATTAATATTATTTATTTATTCATATTAAAATGCCTTTTCTTTGTATTATCTTAATTCATATGCTCATGTCCATTTTAGTTGTTTATTTATATCATTGTTTTCTTTTAGATACCAGGATATTTATGCTCATAAAATCGTGAACATTAAAAAAGTATGTTCTAATATGTCAAATCAGGTGATTTTTAAGAATAGGTACTTGGAAAAAGACAGCTAGGTTGTTTATATATTTATTTTAATCAGACAACAATGTCTGCTTCCACTATATCAGCATACCTAAATAAAACAAAAAATTGTGTTATGGCTTTTGATTTTGAGATTATTGTTGCCCCCCTTCTGGCTACCCCTTGCAAATCTTTCTGGAAGTGGCCCTGTTCCTAAATGATAGTAGAATGCAGTGCTATATCTAGACTTTCAAAGTCTAAATAGTGATATGCATTTTTTCCAGCCTTTTAAATCTGTTTTTTTTTTATCTCATCTCTCACTTTTTCGCAAACACACATTAGAAGTCAAGACTGTGTGGGAACAGTCAGGGTCACTGGGTCAAAACATTTAGTCTGGAGCAAAAATGCAGTGACAGCTGATGATGAATGAGCAGATCATGCCTGCCAGTCGATATCAGACGGTTTACTGGGATAAACTGGGGATACTGTTACAGCCGTTAAATGCGACATTAGCGTGCATTAGAAGTGGGGAGATATCGATTCAGCTGTAGTGTCGTCTGACAGCTGCTCAGAATTGAATCAGACTGCTTGTAATGTCTGAGCGCTAAGATACTAGAACATATAAATACAATATATCAAGCTAATGACTCATAGTAATCTCCACGCAAATATCACAGAGTCCTTGAACCGTCGTGAAGCTACGAATCACACGCCTGACTGTTAAATCGCAGCCTCACCGCGTCACCGAGCTGACTGCACGTGGACCCAGCCTCGGCATACACGTGCCGCACATGGCCCCCCTTCCCCCCCCCTCCCAACACGTCCGCCTCCTCCTCCTTTTCCAATACCGCGCGCGCACATGCTGCTCGCGCTCAGGGAATTCCTGTGTTCGTTGATAGGTTGGTCAGTGGGTCAGAGGGGTACTGCAGCCTTCCCAGTCACCAGTGTTACTGGGTGCTACCAGCTGAAACCAGAGAAGTAAAAAAGAGTTTGGTTTTAGTCTGACACACGGAGTGACAAGTGTGAAAGGACACATTAACCCAGATTTAGTTGGGAAAAGTGTTTGCCCCCTACAGATTTATTTTTATATTTTTCATTTTTATGACAGTTACATGTTTCAGATCATCAGTTTTTCTTTTTAGCCTATAAAGACAGCTGGAGTAAAAAAAAAAATACAGTTTTCAAGGGATTTTGTTTATTAAGGTTGAAAAGCTATTAAAATAAGCCTGGCCCTATGTGAAAAAATAATTGCCCTCTTAACCTAAAAACTGTTTGTGCCACTCTTTGCAGCTACAGCTTCCATTAAGCATTGGTAATAATTGGAAATTAGTCTTTAACAGTGCCACTGAGGATTTTTGGCCCACTATTTGTTTTATTTCCACCAGCTTTCAGATCATGCTGCAACAATTCAATCAGATTGTAAGTCCAAGACTTTGACTTGGCCACTCCAAAGCTTTCACCATTTTAGTGAGTCAGAGGTGATGTTGCTGGTGAGCAGTGGATCATTGTCCTGCTCCATAACCCAAGTACACTTGAAGAATTGGATTTCTTTAGCCGACTTCATGCTGTCAGACAGCTTTTTTTAACGAAAATTTTGGGTTAATCACAGTTATTTCATGATTTAACATTCAGGTTTCAGGTGATTCAAATTTGACTATACTAAGCAACCCTAATTGTCTAAAAAAACAGTGAAATGGCTCTTTACTAAAGTACCAAATCAGAAGTTGCACATCAGATATCTGTTGCTACTTGGGCTATAATCTACAGTCATATTTTCTTACAGGGTTTACATTATGTACTGCACATCAAACAAGCAATGGGTGCAACTGAGAGATAACCTTTCCAAAACACCGTTAAGTGTTCACACTACGCCCAGGACTGTATCACCCTGGGCAGTGAGCCATATTTCCCGTATCACAAACTGCCACTGGCTATGTAATTTTAATTCAACTCGGGTCACTGTATTTTATAAAAGACCATTTCACAGCAAATGTCCAATATCACTGATTTGTTAATGACAAACAGGTCCAATTATATACAGTTATTTCTGATACAATACAATTACGTAGTCAAATTCAAGTCAGACTAAAGCCAAATTGAGTCCAAATTATAATCCAATATTGCATCTGTCACCCAAGTTTTCCAAGCACAACCATAATGGCAGAAATTAGAAAACAGCAGTGCTATATGGTTTTCTCCTAAAACAGTAGAAAACAAGATTTCTTATTCATTGGTTCTGTATGTTTGGTTAAAGGATTCAGGTTAATTAGGAATTTCATTGTTACGCAGAAGGTAACATTTTCAGGTGAGGAAGTGCACGGTGGCACAGTTGGCAGCACTTGCAACAAGAAGGTCTGTGGTTCGACTCCCCGCTGGGGGAGTTTGCATGTTCTCCCCCGTGCATGCGTGGGTTCTCTCTGGGTACTCCAGCTTCCTCCCACAGTCCAAAATGCAATGGACTGGCGACCTGTCCAGGGTGTAGCCCACCTCTCGCCCGTAGACTGCTGGAGATAGACACCAGCTCCCCTGCGACCCACTAGGGAAGAAGCAGGAATAGCAAAGGGTTGGTGAATAGCAAAGTGAGGAACTTTTGTTGAAGTTTGGCTTTATGTGGTTGTTTTTTTCCACAAAAGAATACTTATTTTATTCTTTCAAATACATCTTTTCTGACAGTCATGGAGGTTTAATGGTGTAGAACAATTGAATGTTAAAGATTGGCTAAAGATTCCTCTCACCTTATGCACATGAATATAAAGTTGTCAAATGGGAACGTGAATATATTATAAGTTAGTCAACTGTTTATGTATTTAACCTTTATTAATACAGTGAGAAACAGCGTTTTCTTGTCACACTGGATTTATCAATGAGTGCTGCAATAAATGATCCCTGCTCTGAGTAGTGGCCGTCGGTGCTTTTTTTTTACAGCTTTGCTGGTTGATGATTAGACTGAATAACTACAGCAAATGTGGGTGGTGCACTGGTTGGCTGACTAAACTGTGAGTTCAGTTCTGTTTCAGCAGAAAAGGGATGAGGAGTATGACTGTGATCTGAAAGTTGTGTTCTTTTACCCGAACTCAAAATAACGCTTTGCCCTAAAAGAACTACAGCCTCTGGGAACATCTTGACTACTGAAAAGCATGACTCACCCCCTCATGAAAGTGTAAACTGGTGTCAAATAAGCAGAAACATGACACCAGGTTTAGTGCTTCACAAATGAATGTGTAGCTAATTCACTTTAAAGCTTTAAAGTTTGCAAACCTTTAAATTATAGGGCATTTTTTTTATTTTTAAAGGAAGATATTCTAAATTTTATTGAGATGCTGAGAAAAAAACACAAACTAATGATGTCCACTGAGCTAATCGCCCTGGATCGCCCTTTCTCACGTGACATGGGGCCAGCCGCGTCACGTGGAGGAAAGCTTGGCAAACATGCAAAAAGGGCTGGCTAGGGAAGTTTGACATGTGGGCGGATGTTTGTACAGTTCTTCTCTCACACATGGGGGTGGGTCCCCATTGAGGGAGAAGTTATGAAGGTGGAGCATAGAAGGATATTGTTTATGCTGTGTTTCCTAAAAACAGGTCACATGTTGTTACCTGTGCCTACATACAAAAGACATTACATTCCCACAGTTTATGCTGTTGTTCATGTCACACCATATTCAAGGAAGTATTCAGAATGTGGAATGTTTTTTTTACTCCGAGTGGGAGGGAATGTGAATGTAAAATGTGGGTGTGGCGCTCATATGGAAACAGGGCATGAACCTGCCTGTGTCCATATGACTTTATTATCTCCTCACACAAACAAAAACAAGGAGGTGTGCAGGCAACATCTGTGTCTGATCCCAAAGCTGCCACCACACACGAGGCGGCAAGCCCAATGTACCTCACGTGGGAACTACAGAGGCCCTTAGAGCTAAACAGAAATGTTGCACGTGATCCCTCAGGGGAAGAAAGCACAAAAGGCAAGAAATCCTTTTCTCGGATAATTCAAGGTCCGAGGAGGAAACATGCAGAGAATTACAGTGCAGACCCGGGTGATGTCTCTTCAAATAACTTACACCAGACATCTTTTTTTTTGTAATCCGGGCTGCAATAACCTGTTTAGTATCACAGTGCAGATTCCTGTTGTAAGTTATGCTAAAAACCTGTATAACAGGTTACAACGTACCAGTTATGGAAACCTTATGAATGAGAATCCATCTTGTGAAAAGTTTTTCTTTACATATCTAGAAATCTGTCATTATAATTCAGCTGAGAACAGAAATACTCACAAATATTCTCATAAATAACTTTGTTAAAGAAATATTCGTAACTAAAGTGATACGTTTGTCTTTGAAGTTATGGTGAGTCCTTATATCTATCTGTCACTGTAACACAGCTGTAAAAGAGAATTAAAACAGAATTACTTACGAAAATATCCTTTATATGCCTGCCTGTATTTTTTACTTTTTTGATGTTAAAATGATTCAGTATGTGCATCGTAAAGAAAAGTAGGTTCATGTAGATGCGGAAAAACATGCCTGATCCTCGGTTTTCCTTGTGGCTATGTAATAATCATAACCACAAAGCATCATATTTAATCTATCCATCAAGTTATATTTTCTTGGTGATGTAGGGAAAGTCTATATTTTTAGACCCCGGTCCATGTAAGCCAATGAAATGGTGCAAAAATAAAAATAGAACCAAATGTATATTTATTTCATTTTCCATTAGTTTTATTCATTTCACAATGATGTAGGTTTATTTAGGTGCAGGAAAGCATGCATGATAACTCTGCAGTTTGTCATGCCTGTGCCCTTGCTTGCTTTCCTCCCTCGCTCTCTGTAATCACAGCATTATAAGCCTCTTCTATTCCAAACGTGATCTGCCCTGGCGCTTGTCATGCTGCTGCTGTTGTCTACACGGGACTGCGCAAAGAGCCTTGTGAGTCAGGCGGGAACTGTGTCAAGAGTCCATGTGAGCTCCTGGTCAGGTGGCTGGCGGATAGATGGGTTTGCATGCCCAGAGCCAAAGAGAGGAGGGAGGGAGAAAGGGAGGAGGAGGACAGAAAGGATGGGAGGGTGCAGGAGAAAAAAAAACAGGGGGGGCAGAGAAGATTCATCTCTGAAAGGAAGCTGGCAGGGAGCGGGCTACACGTGAGGGGCCGTCTTTCATCCTGCGGGGGAAGAACGCTGCCTGCAAAACAAAGCAAGCGTGAGGGCGGGGCTGTGGGAGGGAGTGTGTGTGTGTGTGTGGAGGGCGGTGTAATAGGGCATTTCCGATCCAATGTGACATCCCCAAACAAAGGCTCTGTTTATGAGCATCTATGGCTCCAGTCAGTAACGTGTTGTGACTTTCTGTCATTCTGTGATATGACACTATATAAATATTTAGTCCACAAGCCTCTCTGCATGTATGGGATCTGAAGGCTACCTTATCAACAGTAAAATAACATGAAGCTCTCTGCTGAAGGTGTGAGTCAGCTACCAGATAAAGGTTGTTAGCATCATTGCATTTATTTAATGAGAACACTCTTTAAAGAATTTGGTTTGAGAAGTTCTCTTAGTTGACACATTGACCTTTCTGCTGCTACAACAATGTTGTTTTTCTGGTTCGACACCTTGAGACTCCTAAACCCAAATAGCCAGGTCAGACTAGTTGTTGCAGTGGCTGTGACAGTTTTTTCATTGGATCAAATTTCAAGCCGTCCCAACATGGTGACGGTCTTGTTTGTGCACCCTGAAGGTCTGCCAAGTAAGCTCTGCGCGTCAAAGGAGAGTGTTGCACCCTCACCTACATGGCACATGTGAGCCGTGACCCAGATAACGATCGGGAAGGGGGTTTAATCTAAGTTTTTAACACTCTCTATGCTCTCCACCTCCAGGTGGTGTCATCCTGTACGCCGGCTCATCTGGCAGCTCCAGTCCAAGTCCCGGAAGCCCATCAAGCGGATACCAGACGCAGTCGCCATCCTCCCACTCCCAACCCTCGTCCCCAGAGGCCGTCTCCTTCCAGGAGATCGGGGTGCTAAAGCAAAGAGGGGGCCATGGAGGAGGAAGCATTTCCCCCAAAATGGTCTTCCAGTTCCCAGAAGTGAACAGTGCTCCTGTTGCTCATATTACCGCAGCGTCATCAGCAACCTACAGCCACCCCACAGCTGCCAAAAGGTCCTGCAGTTTCACTGGGACATTCACCAGTAGGTTCTCATGTTTCCCCTTCTTCCTGTTCTCATCATTGTCTGCAGTTTGTTACTTTATGTCTTTCCTCTGTCTGACGTTGAATGTGTGCTGTTTTTATCTTACAGAGACTGGGGGTATGGTGCTTTTATGTAAGGTGTGTGGAGACATCGCATCCGGCTTCCACTATGGTGTCCACGCCTGTGAGGGCTGCAAGGTGCGACCTGAAAGATGACAATGTTATCTCACTCCCTTTTGAGTTAAAAGAATACAAAAGGTTTTCTTTCAAAGCATTTATTCTTGCTCATTTGGTATTCTGTCTCCAGGGTTTCTTCAGAAGAAGCATTCAGCAGAACATCCACTACAAGATGTGCGTGAAGAACGAGAACTGTCACATCATGCGCATGAACCGTAACCGGTGCCAACATTGTCGCTTCAAGAAGTGTCTCTCTGTGGGCATGTCTAGAGATGGTGAGGGACTGTTCATATTTAATGTGCCTTGAACATCTTTTCATAACCCTTGGTCTTTTTTTTAATATATTTTGTCACACTACAACCCTAAACTTCAATGTATCTTTCTTGGTATTTTTACACTAAGATAAAATTACATACGTGAACTAATTCATATTTACTAATTAGCGGACATCTGGAGCCAATTATTTGCACTGGATTTTATTTAGGGATATCATAGTAAAGGGGGCTGAATACATAATCATGCACACCTTGCAGATTTTTGTTTGTAGAGGATTTTATGTATCATGATTGTTTTCCTTCCACTTCATACAAATATTGATCTTCTAAGTTTTAAAGAAAACAAACTACAGTTGTGTTTTAAAAATAATCTCTCTTCCACATCTTTCCCTTGTCCTCCTTTTGTCCTATCCCTCCTCTCTTCACTCCTGCCTGATTTATGGCGAGAGGAGCTTTAGAGTCCCTGTCGTCTTAAGTTTTGCTCAAGCAGCAAAAAAAAAAAAGTTTACTTTTAACAACTGGGACACAAAGCAGTTGATTATGGTCAGCATGATTTACAGCCTTTGTAGGCGATCATGTGTGACATATTGTTATCCTGTCTTGTTAATCATTAAACCATCCAAATCTTACCTATAGAATAATTTATAACTCCTTTGAATCTGTCGTTCTGCATTTTGCTTTCACTGCAACAGCTCAGTCTCTCAGGGAATAACTAAACTAGGTGATAATAAATCATGTTTTCTTTCTAGAGCAAACATTTTTAGTTGACCCAAAAAAAAGCCAAAGCAAGAAAATCTGCTAATTTATCAAACTGAAACGTGGCCAGGCTGTATGTTGGTTTTTTTTTTATATTCCCACTTTACAAAAGAAAATCTGCTGTTTAGTGAAATTTCTAACCAGTTTTAGACCACCTCTGACGTTTTGTCATTTGACCCCCTTATATCTGCCCCCTTGTCAACATCTCCAACCCTCCAGTTCACGTTGTCACTTCACTAATGACACCAGGTTCAATGCTTTTGACCCAGTGACCTACTTCCACAGAGAAGCTCATCTGAAAGGCAAAAACAGGGAGAAAACGTGCAGAGGGGGTGAGGATGGAGACTATAAATAGGAGAGCCAGTGAAGGTGCACAACAGAGAGAGGGGGAAGGGAGCGTTGCAAAAAGCAAAAAGGAGAATGAGGCAGGCAGAGATGAAGGTTTTAGGATCCGATCTGTGGTGTGACAGCTGAGATGGAGTAAAGATTTGTCGATTAGTAACATGCACAGATAAGTGCTCGAGTTTCAGACTTAAGATGTATTTTAATACAAGGGTTGTTTGATAGCATCAGGATGTGAACATTCCCTGCTTTAACCCGCTAACACAAAATATATCCGTTTTGTACGAGTATTTCTGAGACCTCCTTAACAGAGTTCCTACTTTTACTTTCACACATTTTCTTGTATCGATTGTGATACGAAGGGAAAAAAACAGGACATGTTTCAAATAAGGTTAATGCCTTGGCATCATGAAAAAGAGCAAAATGCATGTTTATGAGCACTAAAATAAACCTACCTGTCTGGATAAGATGCAGACCGAATAATTGTAAAATAAATGAATAATACAGAAGGTTTTTCTTTTACCACTTGATTACAGCATCAGATATCTAAATATGTAAAGATTTGCCATATTTAACACTGAAATACCAAATGTATCATTTTTGATACTGATATTTCTGAAGTCTCTATTACTTTAACAATTAGCCCTTTCTTAAAAAAACACGCTGTATGGAATAAATATGTTTGTAAAAATATTTTGCACATTGTATATAAAAATGCAAAATGCATTTTAAGTAGGTCATCTGTTTTTATACACAAAATCTGTCTTTTTGATAATTATAATTACACGGCTGCAAAAGCCTAATGTATCAGTGGTGATACAAAATAACGAGAGCAAACCAGGCGATGTTTGAGAAGGTTGATAGTCACATTTAATGGTGTTATGAAAGAGAGCATCATTCTTGTTGATGTTCACTGGCATGATCATATTTATTTGGATTACCTGCGTAGTGAATCATTATGGATAATGTATTAAATATGATTTGAAAAACAACTTGATAAAAACACTCGATGTTAGAAAATAATTTATTTGGTTTTATCAAAAGCATCCAATAAGCATTTCCATTTCTAAAAATTAGAATTGTCTGATAGTTATTTCTTATACCAGGCTTTAAAAGGGGTAAATGGATCTGTTAATAAGGCATCCGCTGACTTACCACTGCCTGTGTCAGTTTATGCTAACAGAAGATGCTTTCTCTTGTTTGCTTTTTCTCCTTAGCGGTGCGTTTTGGGCGTATTCCCAAGCGGGAGAAACAGAGACTAATGGATGAGATGCAGAGCTATATGAACAGTCTCAATGGACCAGCTTCCGGGCAGATGGAGGTACCGCCTCCAGCCGATGGCCCCTGCAGTCCGCTCAACCAGATGAACATTGGACCCAGTTCTGTATCACAGTCTTACCCCAGCGAGCAGAAGCCGGTCAAGATGGCAGCAGGCAGCGGCAGCCTGGGGACTCCATCTTTCCAGAGCGGCGCAGTGCAGGATGTTGGCATGTCAGCCCAGAATCTGAACCAGGTTCAGGTGGAGCAGCTAAATGTTGCAACAAGCTACCATCTCACTGCAAACTTCCATGCTGCACCCTGCAGTAATGCAAGCTCCACAAACGCAAATGTCAGCAATGCCAACTACTCCTTCTCCAATCAGAACCAATGTCCAGTTAGTGGCAGCATATCCTCTCAGACCTTCAGTCATGGTGTCATGCCAGACAGAGATAACCAGAACCCAACATCCTGTCCCTGGAAGCTGAATGGAGGTGCCAAAGTGCTTGTGAGTCTTTTTTCGTCCAAATAAAATAAATAAAAATCCATTCTGTGTCACTATAATACCATTATTGATGCTAATCTTTATCTTCTTTCTGATTCTGTAGGCGTGCCCTCTCAATTCGTGTCCCGTGGCTCCAGCAAGTCGCTCCAGTCAGGAAGTGTGGGAGTCGTTCTCCCAGTGCTTCACCCCTGCAGTTAAAGAAGTGGTGGAGTTTGCAAAGAGCATTCCAGGATTCCAAACTCTGAGCCAGCACGATCAGGTCATGCTGCTCAAATCTGGCACTTTCCAGGTTCGTCCATCTAAACAGTCCCCTGAGCCTGCCCCCCGTTTCCTTTCAGTGTATTCCGTTGCTGACTGGGTCTTGTTCTGCCCACAGGTTCTCATGGTAAGGTTCTGCTCATTGTTTGAACCCATAGAGAGAACGGTCACCTTCCTTAACGGACAAACATACTCACTGACATCACTGAGGGCTCTGGGTATGGGCTCCCTGTTGGATGCCATGTTTGACTTCAGTGAGAAACTGGGATCTCTGGGTCTGGAACAAGATGAGATGGCTCTTTTTATGGCCGTTGTTCTGGTGTCTGCTGGTAAGTCGGAGAAGCTTGCATGACCACATGCAGTTAATGTTTTAATCTGGATCATTAAAATAAATTAACTTTTTAAGGTCATTTAAATATTATAAGATCTTCAATAAACTAACACCTTGCTCTTGTTGACAACGTTTTCGTGCTGAGCAGTCTGCTGAGGTGCTAGGCTAATAGCGTGTTTACTCTCTGTTTTAAAATAACTCTTTGATAATTTAGCTCATAACATTTTTCATGGCTGATAATCTTTTGACAAACCTCACTTTAAAAGGTTGTTTTTGTGCTTTAGAAACATATTGCTCTGCTTTGAACATCTTACATTTTAATGAGCATGGTTTCAGCTGCTTTCTGCACAGATCTCACTACTCTGAAGGTTAATACAGACAGAAAGGAAGCTGCAGCAGACAATACAATTTATCATTCACTTTGTCATTGTAAAGGAAAACACACTATTGTTGTTGTTATTTGACAACATTTTTCCAAACTATGCACAAAAACATTTTTATTTAGTTGACCACACAGCTCAGTGGGGGTGCAGCCAACATAAACTTCCACAGACAGTACAACAAAAACAGGTATCAGGAATGGGGCTTGATGATCAGCACCTCAACAGATATTTGAGATCCAATTGGGATTTCCCTAACAAAAACACATTTCCACAGGCTTAATGTTTCTTCCTTCTCCCTTTTTTAGACCGCTCCGGCATTGTAGAGGTGGGAGCAGTGGAGCAGTTGCAGGAGAACCTCATAAAAGCTCTGCGTTCCCTCATCACCAGTCGCCGGCCGGATGACAGCACGCTCTTCCCAAAGCTGCTGCTGCGCCTGCCGGACCTGTGCACACTGAACAATCATCACTCTGAGAAGCTATTAGCTTTTCGCATAGACCCTTAAGTGAACATTTTATCACAGAGTCATGAGGTATCCACCTTTGGGGTCCTCTTTGCTCTCCACGTGAGCCTGGGTTGCTAGATTGAGCACCATGGCCTCTGCATGACAGACAGTTGTTTCAGGAGCCGTGCCAAGTTTATCTCTATCAGGGTGAGGACTGGAAAAACACCAGAGGAGAACATCAGCACAACAAGAGGTGAAGGATCCTTAACTTTAGAGCTTCCAGCTGGATTGCCAAGAGGAAACGGACTGTATTCTTCCATGAGTTTCCTCAAGCCGGTGTCAAAGCATCACCTTTCCCTCACCCAGCCTTTGGAGTTTATCAGAGACAAACTTTTTGTACTGAAGACCAAAAGAAAAAAAAAAGGACAGAGCTTGTTCTTTCTCATCAGTCTATGTTCTCCTGTCCCAGCTAATGAATCTATCAAGAAGAAAGAACACACTGTTGATATAAAAAGAAACATTTGCCAACACAGATTTGGTATTCTGCTCTTCCCATGTACAAAAAAATAAATCTAAATATAAAGTTTGTCATAGCAAAGACCATTTCTAACATCCAATTAGGAGGGCTGTTTGTGCTTGCCCTGTCAAAATCAAATAAGCTATTTTCACATGTTATCATGTGGGGAATCTTCACTGAAATCATCCATTTGTGATTGAGATATGTTTGATATTTTTTAAGGAATGAGTTGTATTTATACACGCTATAAATATTGGTCATTTTAGACCATGTTTGAATAGATATATGTATATGTTAAGGTATCCTGTTGTAAATTTTGTACAGAGCTGGTTGTAGTTGCTTCCTTGATAGATGCAGATAAATATAAATGTAAAATTGAGTTATTAAAAGCTGCCAGATTGCTCTATAGAGAATTTTCACCATGTTCTTTGAGGATATGGTTTTTACTTGGACATATACACCTGAAATAAATGTATTGTCACTGACATCATCAGCTTATGTATATTTTGTAAATGTCTATAGTCCCAACATAGAGAACCACTATTAAAAAAATATTATATAGCAATTTTTTCTTTGTGCTCGTCTTCTTTTTCCTCTTATACGGAGACATGCCCATAGACCTGTAGCCTAGCAACTGAGCCAATCAGCCAATCATGCTTCAGATCTGACAGTCATTAGGTTTTCCTTTTTTTTTCCTCCAAAAAGGAAACATCACTCTATCTTTAAGCGCACTAGTGAGAGAAAGTCAATTCAAAGACGTCACATTTCTGTAAATGCAAGTCCGGATGTGATGTGCAAAGGGAGCAAAGGGCCGTTTCGTAGAGAGAAGGTGAAAGGTGGAAAGGAGCAAAACAAAGAGACAGTTTAATGGTAAATGCTAACATGACACTGAAATGACAGGCAGTGTAGGTTAATTAGGGAGTCAGATGTCAACATGGCGCTCATGATGTGTGACTGGCTGTGAAACAGCAAAAAGAGTAGCTTGCAGCACTTCAGAACAGAACGTCCTCTTACTGTGAATGTTTGGAGACAGCTACCATAAACAGCAACTCTGCCCTCCATAAGCCCTATTAATGAGTCACTGACATTACCCTTTTTTAAACGCCTGGATAGGAAAGTATAGGATAGTAGACCATCAGAGAAATGCATGCTGTATCTTTAGGGGAATTGTATCTGACTGCAGCAAACCTTTGCATTCAATTAATCTAAACATCAAAACCAATCAATGACTTCTTGTATAAACATGGACTGGACCTCGACAAACAAAATCAGGTGCTGTAAATACTGTGCTCATGAACAAATGATGAACATTCATTGATGTCATAAAAGAGCGACAAAAGCTCTTACAATGAATATTTATTTTAAATCAACATCCCTGCATCTGAACACATTACTGGTGATGTTTAACAGTGATAAGCTGATCCCTGAAGGTACTTTGTCACCGGAAGATACATAGAAGGCGTTTAGGTCCCCATCTGCCACCTGCTGGACAGAATAGGAAAAGAAGGGACACGTTTCAGCTTCACCAACAGTCATTTTATTTATAGTGCAATGGGAGCACATAACAGCAACAGCAATAATAATAATAGGAGTATTTTATTTTCTGGTAGACAGCACATGTTGCTTTGTGTGTGATTTTGATATTTGAGTAAAATTTTACTCAACTTAAAATCAGTCATGTTAGACATATTTAAGTCCGAGTGGAAGTGCCTGACTTTACAATACGGAATTGATTAGCATAATTGTTCCCCATAATAAAATTGTAAAGTTTTCATTATATTTATTTCATTTAAATTTAATTCAGTTTAATTCTTGATAATTCAATGTGTTTGTTTTTTAAAATTTAAATTAATTCAGTTCATTTCAATTCAAATAACTTTATTTGTCTCCAGCTGTCAGTTTAAAAAAGATTTATAAGAATAGTTTAAATACGCAAAAAAGATATAAAGACAAAGTATGCCATGTTTTTCATATGAAGCAAACTACAATGATAAAGAAAACCCAACTACTGTTAGGTTGCTCGCTTGTTTCAGCCTCCAAATTTAATTATTCTCTGCTGCCATCTAGTGGTCATTAGTGGTAACTGCATTATAAAAAACACAAACAAAAATGGACAAAATATGGAAGCAAATCGTTACCATATTTCAAATGAAAAAGCATTTTCAGAAATGCTTTTTCATTTTAAGAATGTGGCTGCATTGTTTGACTCATAAATGAAATTAGTTATCAATAATCCTATTTGCATTTTAATTTTCTTCTTCAAGACTGCTCATTCTTTCACTTAATTAAAATGAAAAAGAAAAAGACATTTGAGATTTATTTTTCAAAATGTACTCCAGCAAATAGATACCAAAATTCAATTTGAAATGTAAAATTTGAAAATGAAAAAGCATTTTCAGAAATGCTTTTTCATTTCAAGAATGTGGCTGCATTATTTGACCCATAAATAAAATTAGTAATCAATCATCCTATTTACATTTGCATTTTCTTCTTCACAACTGCACATTTTATGCCATAATCAAAAAGAAAACAAAGCAGACATTGCTTTTTCGTTTTCGTGGTCTGCCCGCAAAGTACTGCCCAGAACTCGAAAACGAAAAAGCATTCCGAGCTGCGGGCGCAGCAGAGTGACGTCAGCAGCCGCTCTTCCTCAGCTCCCTGCTGACCGAGCTACCCATCTTGTTTGGTAGGAGGCGCTGTGCACGTCTGCAGTGCATGACATTGCAAACGTGCCGAGAAATTGATTGAATTGCAGCAGGACCGAGCTCAATTTGTGGCAGTGGCAGGAAGAACTGGTAGTTCTGGTGGCAGGCTGCCACCGAAGCTGCCACCAGAACTGCCACAGCCTGCCGCAGGGTGGCAGGGGATTCCGCGAGGATGCCAGAAGGTGCCAGACCGGCCGTAAAACTTGCCAATGCGGTTGCCGCTGTTTTTGTGGAAGCTGATGCTGATTATCGGCAAATGGGTTGTCATTATTGTTATAGCCTGTTACCTTTAAATAATGATTTCATTATTGATTATTATTTAATAAACAGCTTTAGACCCATAACATAAGGTGATTGTATTTACTTGACATGGAAAATAAATAGCACTATGTGTATGTGTGACGTGTTGAAAGGATGACGAAGATTTATTGCACAAACAGCCGGTTTATTATAGAGCATGAGCGGCTATTCTGAATTGTCACTCACAGAAAATTATAAATAAATGCTTAAAAACACGCTGGATGTCCCAGGCCATAAGGCTGCCACCGGAACTACCAGTTCTGCCTGCCACTGCCACAAATTGAGCTCGGTCCTGCTGCAATTCAATCAATTTCTCAGCACGTTTGCAATGTAATGCACTGCAGACATGCACAGCGCCCCCTACTGAACAAGATGGGTAGCTCGGTCAGCAGGGAGCTGAGGAAGGGCGGCTGCTGACGTCACTCTGCTGCGCCCGCAGCTCGGAATGCTTTTTCGTTTTCGAGTTCTGGGCAGTACTTTGCGGGCAGACCACGAAAACGAAAAAGCAATGTCTGCTTTGTTTTCTTTTTGATTATGGCATAAAATGTGCAGTCGTGAAGAAGAAAATGCAAATGCAAATAGGATGATTGATTACTAATTTTATTTATGGGTCAAATAATGCAGCCACATTCTTGAAATGAAAAAGCATTTATGGAAATGCTTTTTCATTTGAAATATGGTAACGATTTGCTTCCATAGACAAATTGGTTAAATAATGGGATGTATGTTTAAATTGTGAAGTCCATTTTTTTATTGTTGTTATTTTTCTCTTTCTATTAGGTCAATTCGATTCATGCTTCAGAAAGATCAACAAATGGCAGGTACATTTAAATATTTTATTATTATTATTAGTATTATTATCATCATTATTATTAACAATATTAGTAGTAGTAGTAGTAGTATATGTATTGTTTATGTATAAGAATAATAATAATCAAATTTGTCAAGTGCACCTCACATGTACACTTTAGACTTCCGTATAAATATGAAATAAATAATATAATGTTCAAAAACTCACTGCTACTACTTTTAAACAATAATAAGAAAATAATAACAATAATGTTTAGTTGTAGAAGTAGTAGTAGAAATAGTAAAAGTATTGATAGTTTATAGTAGCAGGAAAAAGAGTACAAAGTAAAAACAATACATACATATACATATTTTCTTCTTTTTGCTTTTGTTGTATAAATGTTTAGGCACAGTTTTAAAATACAAAGGATTACAAGCAGACAAAAGCAGAATCCATTCAGGTAAATCTCCTATTGTGACTTTCAAGTTGTGCCTGTTACTGAAGCAGTCTCTTACATAAAAGCATGATGTCATTTGCTTACCTGAACTGTCTGCTAAAACCAAAGTTTCCAGAAGGATCTCAGGCCAGAGTTAAATTAAACCCCCCACTTTGCTCGACTGATTCTTTGCAGTATTTATTGGAACCCAACAGTGAAAACACTGACAGTAATAAGGTGGGATTTTGCAGGTAAATATATCCTGCAGATGTTAGTTCATGTTTGACAGTAACTATGAGATGAGGAGCAAGATTTACACAGGTGTGTGAAAAAATACAGCATGCATTGATTATTACCTTCTTAATCTCAATCCTGTAGTATTAAACAATAATGTAAAAGGTGATATGTAGATTAAATGGGATCTGTATTTGCTTCCACTCTGTTTTGTCAACAGCGGATTAAAAACGTTATGTAATGCAAGTGTAATTCAGTATTTTAGGTTATTTAAGTCTACCTATTGAGCAGTAAAACAATTAGGGATGCTAAAATTGTTAAGAGGCTCTGGTTTAGTGACATAAATAACAACCCTTGTTTGGCAAAATACACTGGTTCTACCTGGCTTGATCCCAGCACTCTGGGACTGCCGGGAGAGTGCTGGAGTGAACTGATCAGGCCCAAGAGAAGGAGGGGGGAAAGGGATCAGGGTTAGAGAGAGATTAACGTAACACCGGTCTATAAAGCTGTGTAATCCGCACAAATTCAGAGCGACAACTCCTCCACAAACACTGTCTGTGCTTCCACACTCATCGTTTTTTGGAGTCAAAGGGACCCCTATAACCAGAGCAAACGAGGCCAATGGTTTGAGGACTAACCAATTTTGTGCAAAATAAGGAACAGTAACACATCAGGGGGCTGAAAGGAAACCTTTCTCAGCATCTGAAAGGAGCACAAAGGGAAAATCATGAAGAAGTCAAAGGTATTAAAGGTCTTTATGCTTCAAACCAAACTAGATATATGTATATTTTAAAAAGAAATGTCATGAACAGGTATGAATCCATATGTGTGCGGAGAATGAAATGTTTTGAAAGATAAAACTGAGCTCTTTGATGCAGTATTCCTTTGTTTAGGTTGTTGTGTTAATTTTGCTCTGAAAATGTCATTTTCTGAATATTTTCTTTTTGTTAGATGGTGATCAGGGCGAAGGGTAGGCATTTACAGGCCAATGCTTCAGCATTCAACCTTTTTAGGACTGTGTGGCACATAACAATCTGAAGTGTGATATTCTATCTGTTTTTTATTGATCACATCCATCTTACTTTAATTGTTTTTTAACCTTTTGACCAGCCTGAAACAGTAGAGTCACAATACCTGCGTCCTGCATATATTTGAGCTGTTCTTTAAACATCCCTTGGTTTTCTCAACCTCAGTTTTTGTATCATTATTGATACATTAAACGTTTCTGGTCATGACATTATCATAGTCAAAGAGATTCATTATACAAAATGTGGCTCACTTTAATTAACAAAGTCTAAGTTTTATTTAGTCACATATTTACCCAGTAAATCAGCTTTTTAAGGTTATTCCTAACCTTGCTCAGCAGTTATGGGTTACAGAAGTCCTTGTGTCACAAACTAAATGTTTGGCTTTGAGTGTTAAAATAATCAGGTTTTGCGTTATGGTAAATGGTTTTGCGTAATTATGGTAAAATATAGGTGTCATGTCAAATCAATAATCTGTCTTAAACCGAATCAGACGTTCATACGTGATATCTGCAAAGCTGACTTTGGGGGTTTTATTTGTGTTTTCTGTCCCCGCTCTGCGTACATGAAGGTCATCATAATCCTTCAAACTAATTAAACAAGTGGGGCTGCTCGGTAGTGAGACCTGTTCTATATAAATAACTTGTAGAAACTTTCCCCAGACAGATTCAACTGTTAAAACTTCCAATCAGTCCATAGCAGAGCCAGGATTTAATTATCCTGCTCTTGTTGTGTCCCAAGCAGGTGGTGAGTGAGAATGAGCCTCCAAGCTATCAGGAAGCAACTGCAGGTGAGGAGTAATACCATCTTTGCAGCTTGATGCAGTGGATAAAAGCTTTGTTTTTAGTTACTGCAGTGATATTAAGGTTTAATCTGATGACAATAATAATACATTTCCACATCTCACCCTATTTTCTCAGGCTATCCCGAGATGGAGGCCCAGTTTGCCTGGGATGATAAGATCATCAGGAGGACTTTCATCAGAAAGGTGATTAAATATAAACTGAACCAAATAAAGCAACCTAATAAATAGAAATAAATGTATCCTAAATCTGACTAAGCGCATGTCTGCCTGCAGGTTTATGCCATCCTCATGCTCCAGTTGTTTGTGACTGTCGGGATTGTTTGTCTCTTCACATTTTGGTAATCTGGCCGCATTTTTCTGGCCTCTTTCACTTTGATTTCAGTGATTTTACTAAAACTAAATCTAGACAACTGCTGATTTTCTTTTCAGCGCACCTGTGAGGTTTTACATTCAGACTAACCCCAGCTTGTACATGGCATCTTAGTAAGTAAAAAAACACTTTTATATCATGATTCGCACGGCCCATTCACACGGTTCATTAACGTTTCTCTCACTTTTCCAGCATCATGTTTTTCGCAACCTATATTGCACTGTCCTGCTGTGGAGATCTGAGGTAAGAGTTAGATTTATTTACATCGATTAACTTTGGCAAGTCTTCACATATTTAGATAATCAAGCTGTAAAAGAGAGCAAAAGCAAAAAAAAATGTGCAGATATATTTTTCTAACTTTGTTAAAGAGGTATAGTTGCATTAAAAATTTTACATTTGGCATTAAAGGGTTAAGTTTGGCAAATATCTAAATTTTTAGATGCCTGGCATTAAAATCCTCCGCCCCAAATAATTGTTTTTTATTTACAATTTCATCTCTTTATTTTCCTATTATTTAAATTAAACATTATCCAGATGAAGATAAATGTTAATTTAAGTGCACAAAACATCAATAATGATATACTTAAAACCTTGCTAAAGAGGTCAAAGAAAACATTTATCAAAAAGGCTCCCTTTAGTGTTTTGGGAGTGTGACAGTTATATTTTTCTTTCTATAATAACAGGAGGCAGTTCCCCTGGAACATCATTCTTTTAGTTCTTTTTGTAAGTATTTTCCACCCAATATTAGTATTCTTAATGTTACCCGTTGTCATTGACGCTCACTTCACCATTCTGTTTCGTTTGGTTTTTCTGAAAGACTTTGAGCATGGCCTTCATGATGGGGTTTGTTTCTAGGTAAATATCACCTGGCATGCAGAAGCAAGGTTATATATATTTTGTTGTAGCAAGAAGCTGCATTAAAAATTATTTTTTAAATGTTTGCAGCTTCTACAACACAAAGTCTGTGATGCTGTGTCTGGGAATCACAGCTCTGGTGTGTCTGTCTGTCACCCTGTTCAGCTTCCAGAGCAAGGTGAGGAGGGAAAGAAATGTTCCATCATCTGTCCAAGCAGCACAGCAGCAGTAACGGCTTAATTTTCTCATTTCTGGTTACAGATTGATGTAACGTCCTGCCAGGGTGTGCTGTTCTCTCTGTGTATTGCCATGCTTCTCTGTGCCATTACCATCTCCATTGTCGTCCCCTTCGGATATGTGAGTACTTCCTATTTTTTTGCAGGACCTTCTGGAATCAGACTAAATTAGCCGAGATTAATGATGAGTTAAACAACGGTTTTAGCCCTAATGCCTCAGGGTTTGGTGGCTGGTTACACTTATGCGTCAGTTAGAGGGGATTGACCCAGCAGATAATCTTGCACTCTTTTGTATTCTGCTTAAATTAGCGCACTCACCTTCCTGACTATGTTTGGTAATTGTTGTTGTCTTGCACCACAAGGTTCCTTGGTTACATGCCATCTATGCAGTGATAGGAGCCATCCTCTTCACTCTGGTAAGAGTAGGTCAGATTTTTGTCACATTACAACCACAAACTTCAGTGTACTTCACTGGGATTTTATGCAGTAAGCACAAAGTGATGCAGAAGTGTGATTTTCTTTTTAAAGGTGAAAATCTGAAAAGTGTGGTGTGCATATATTTTAAGCCCTGAATCAATACTTGAGAACCACCTTTTGTCTTTTTGGTATGTGTCTGCTAACCTTCCAATTACATTGCTGCCCAAAATAGCTTAAGCTCAGTCAGATTGGGTGGAGGCCATCTGTGAACAGAGATTTTCAGGTCTTGTCACAGATGGATGTAGGTCTGGATATTGACTGGACCGTTCTGACTTATAAGTGTGGTTTTGATCTAACTCCATCCATCAACTCTGCTCAGCTTCTCTGTCCTTCGGGAAAAGCATCCCCAGAGCATGATGCTGCCACCACCATATTCGACAGTGTTAGTTTTCCACCATACACAGCATATTGCATGTAAGCCAGAAATAAATGTTGGTCTCATCTGACCAAAGCTCCTTCTTCCACATGTTCGCTGTGTCCTCTACATGGCAAACCTCAAATCGAACTTTTCATGAACTTCTTTCAAGAATGCCACCACATAGGACAAAATTACAATGTTTAATGTATAATTTATAGGTGTCCTGTTGACAGATTCTGCCTCCTGATTTCTGGATGTTTGCAGGTCCCCTTTACTGATTAATACTGTCCTGTCCCAGCCTGTCAGTTTAGGTGGATGTCTATGTTGTGGTAGTGTTGCAGTTGCACCATGATCCATTTTCAGATTCTGAAATAAGTAGTTCTCTGTTAGATGTTCAAATCGTAGGATGTTGTTTTTATAACCTAACCCTGCTTAAACATTCTCCACAACTACCTCCCTGACTTGTCTGCTGTGTTCCTTGGTCTTCGTGATGCTGCTTGTTCACTAATGTTCTCTAACAAACCTCTGAGGCCTTATACTGCGGTTAAATCACACACTGGTTGAGTCTATTTACTTCATGACTTCCCAAACCAAGTGGTTTTGGTGGATTTTATTTAGTGGTATCACTTCAAATGGTGCTCAATACAAATTCATTCCAAACCTTTGAAAACCATGTATGTACTTTGTCTATCACATGATGAAATACACTGAAGTTAGTGGTTATAACATGACAAAATTAAAGTTTCAGTACTTTTGGAACTCTTGAAACTTATTTCCTCCCCGTTTCTTTTCCTGCTGCAGTTTTTGGCTTTTGACACACAGCTGCTCCTAGGAAACAAGCGCTACTCTATCAGTCCAGAGGAATATGTTTTTGCCACACTCAGCCTCTACCTGGACATCATTTACCTGTTCAGCTTCCTGCTGCAGCTCATGGGAAACGGCCATGATTGAAGAATGCTTTCCAGGGCAGTATTTGAAAGCTTGGCTTCAATCCCAGCAGCAGAATTAAATCATAAATATCTAACTCTTAATCGGATCAGATTCTTGAGCAGTCTATTGCTTTTTAAAGTTTCTTCGTGTATTCCAGTTATACATTCATGCTGCTGGTTTGTACTCTACATTACCCCTGGGAAACATTTTATATTTGATCGGTGCTCTCTGTCCCCATGTTTAGATGTTTAGGAATTGATGTGTGGGTTCAGTGTATCAGCCCCAGTCCTACTGTATATGTTTGAGCATTGACAATCAGAGCTGACTTATTGGCTCCATTAGTATCTAAACATCTCTAAACCTGTAGTTTAGATTCAGTAAATCTGCCATGGTACGCTAGTCTTTTTGATTCAGTTGAGTTTATTTATTAATTAGTTTTAAAAGCAGTATATAGATTCCCCTTTATACCTGTTTTTGCATTGCGAATCATTTCAGATGGTGTGCTTTGTGTTTTGTAAGCATGAACTGCATGCGTATAACACAGATTCCAAATGAACACTGATATTTTCTGGACAATACTTAATCGGGGAAACCTCAAATTGCATATTTTAATTGAAAAGTGAACAAACACCAACCACAAACGGAAAATGTGTGTATAGTGTGTCACAGTGCTTTTAACCGATTAGATCTTCATTTGAATCTAACTTTTGAATTGTGGCCTTTTAGGTGTGATAGGATGGAGTTTTTTTTTCTTCAGATTAATGACTTGTCTAAGCATAAGGAAGGTTCTGTGTAGTGAATAAAAACATGGAATGCAACAATTTTTTCTACAAACCAAAAGCTGTGTACATGTAATTCTGACTACACTAAAAACCTGACTCATGAAATACATTGAATGCTTTATGTGCATAGTAAAAATTGGACTTGCAGTGAGACTTTCAGTCAAGTTCTGATCAGAAATACAGTGGACATTTACAATGTTATTGCGAAAAGTTGTCAGTTTGTTTGCCCTGGGACTTTTAGTTAAAATAAGCAAATACAAAAAGGGCAAGTTTAAATTATAGCTGAAATATTGTCAGCTGACATGTCATCCTATATAAGCTACAAGGACCCAATTGGGAAAGTTAAACAGATTTCTTAAAAAGCATTTTTTAAAGAAATTTGAGGAAATTATACCCTGAAAACTAAGTTTTTCAATTTTAAACTTAAAAATCATGTATAAAAACATACCTTATTACCACCACAAAATAAAATAAAAAACAAATTGAATTATGTGGGAAAAATATGGACATATTTGGAAACATGGATATTTAATAACAATACTGAGATTGTCGTGAAAAAGTTTGGTTTGAAAAGGTGTTTCTTGTGCACTTATCGTGTTATTTGTAATTTGTTTTTTTGAAATTTGGTCATTATTTTATTTTATTTTTCAGATTACAGTCTGACCAAAAAAAAAAGGAAAAAATCCCCCACCTACTTTTTTTACTCCACTTGAGTAAGTCTTTTCATTACTACGGAGCCCACGAGGGGACATGGGGGAATTTTTTCCTTTGCGTTCCTACGCAATACTTTTGCGTTCGCTCGCAAAAGTTGTTAATCACCTAGAGAAAGCTGTGCATTTTGGAACAGCAGCACAGATGACAAATTGCTCACAAAACAAACAGCACTGATATGGCATTGATATGGTTTATTTGTTATATGCAGGTTAACACGCTGTCAACAATGCGATTAAATGCTTAGGATAAGACGAACCGTTCAAATCACTATAAAAACAAAAGTGGCGTGCAAAAAAAGTACACATCATGCAGCAGTGATTAGCAAAAAAGTGTCAGTGCAGTATTATTGTCCAGAGTTCACTAGTTTGACAGCTTGTGGATAATAACTGTCTTTAAGTCTGATTGAAGATCCTTTTATTTAAGGCCGATTTCAAAATGAAACTCAATAAATCTCAAAAACAAGTCTCCCACAAAGTATTGCGAGATAACGCAAAGACTATTGCGTGAGAACGCAAATGGTATAGCGTGGGGACACAAAAGTATTGCGAGCGAACGCAAAAGTATTGCGTGGGGACGCAAAAGAAAAAAATTCCCCCATGTCCCCTCGCGGACTCCGTATTTCATGACTACTTCTTTCTTCTATTTTAGTGTTATTATTTTGAAGTAACAATACCCTTACTTGAGTACAATTTTCAGCTACTCTCTGGATAGTACCACAAAGAAATAAAAACAGTTCACTACAAAATTAAAACCAAGTTTTTTTATTAAAAAAAGAAAAAACTGACAAATTCAAAGAGAAATCCAAAGAAGAAGTAAAATCTTGTCTCAATCAATAAAAAAAAAAAAGAAAACACAAGTTAAAGACAATTTAGCAACTCTGGCACAGGAAGACAAAAAGTGGCCAAGTGGCATTTGCAAAATAAACCAAATAGAAAACCTCTTTTCTCTAACAAAACTGTACAAAATGAGTTATTGTATAAATAATTAAATGTTCACAAACAGGGAGGTTGATGAGCCCAGTGGATTTTTAGAATGCTTCACAAAAGTTCAGAGTGGAGAGTTCAATATTAGTTCCTTGAGTTATTTCCCTTTAGGGATAATAAAAGGTACAGTAAGTATAATTTCAGCCGATCTCATAGGACATACGCCTAGCGGTATTTTTACTAGTGTGGAATAGAAATCAGATTTTTATTTGCTGTAAATCACTCAAAACAAGCAATCCAGACCCAAAATGGCTGGTTTTGCCATCACGTTACCATGGCAGCTCTAAGACAAAACACACATTTGCTTTAGAGCGGATGTTTTGTTCTTCCTATAGCCACTGTGGTTTCTCCTGCCCTCTCATAAAGAGAGGTGGAGCAAACAGAAAATTGGGCCATTAGATCTCACTACAACAGATGTGTAACACTGTAAAAACCCAGGCTGGACTGCCTAAAACCACCTGCTTGGAAATCCTATCTTAGCAGCGAAACAATTTGAAACTATGAAACAAGCCATCAAATTGACTTGAGGATGGATTTAAAAAAAGAGCATTTGAAATATTAGTAAGTGCAACAAATTATTTTAAAATTTTAAATTGTGTGTACTATCTACATAATTAGTCTGAGTATTTTTTTCTTATAATATTGCAATTAAAAGACAAGTTCATTTACAAATATGACTTTTTGTTACATTATCTCTGTTGTAAAAAAATACAAAAATAAATAAACACTGCTTTGCAACTAACACATGGTCATTTCATAGTTTCAAACATCATGGTTTTTGTATGAAAAGTGGTGGCTAACACATGGAATAGCATTTATTTGGATATTTCCTTCATGGTGCACTGAATCTGAAAACTTGATAGTCACGATGTTATATGGACAGGTCATAAAATCATAAAACAAAACAAAATCAATAAATCACACAAAAAGAAACAAATAGAATGGTAAAGAGAGAGGAGGTGGAAGGAAAGGAAGACTATTTACAAAATATCTTGTGTCTGAAAACTGTCATGTTTAACATGCTGCACTCTGTGATCCTCCTGGATGTGTGTCGAGCCCCCATAAATTCACCTGTGTTTGCATGCACTTCAAAGCTTTCCTATTTACAATGCAGGAAACCCCACCCTACAAATGTTAAAAAATGTACCTAGAGGACATTTTTTGACACATCATCTTAATAGGACTGCAACTGAAAGAATAAATTGACAACTTAACCTGTAGTCATAATTGAGAGCATGATTGCATACTTGTTACCCTATTTTAATGTCTGAGTTCATCAGAATAAAAATAGTATCTTAACAAAACAAAGTTTGTGTGAGACGCAAGATCTAAAACGGAGATGGCTACAACATCTTTGGTTGCAGAAACGTAAAGCAGCAAAATGTGAAGCCTTAAGACAGACACCATCTACCTTTCATTGGATTGAAAAATGTTTAAACAGAATGGCAAAAAAGTTCCTCAAGAACCAGCAGCTACTCTGATGTAACAACTAACTATATGAGATGCAAAGAAGCCTGTTGCCATTTTCATAGTATATACACAAATAAAAGTCAATTCTGTAAAAATCAGGCAGTTTATCCAGAGAAGGATCAGTAAGGCTTCATTATTTTTTTGGTTTTTTTTTGCAGAATTTTGGCTCTCCCACAAATTCATTCAGACTTGCAGTCTCACTAAGGCTGTAAGAATCATCTGTAATGGCACTTCCATGGTCTTGTGAGCAGTCCTTTGTAAAACACCACTACTTACTAGTACTTACAGTTCTGGTGTCTATACATTTACAGGTAAACGTATCTGAATGAACATGGTGACAGGAGCTTCACTTCACTTGATGTGCTGACTGGTATTTGAACACTGCAGCAGGAAGCAGGATAAATCCTTTAGATCAGCACAACATTTAAGTCAGTTTGGTTGAGCTCTCGGCTCTGAAAGGCTTCCTACAAACAGTTTGGACACAATATGAGGACAGACAGACGACACAAGACTTGGAACGGAAAGTAAAACAAGATAAAACTTGATGTGGACAAGAGAACAGCCTCAAACCATTTGAAGAAAACAACTAACATCTAATCTCAGTGAAGAGCAAAATTCTACAGCTAGAATCTAACCTAAGAACATTTAATCAAAAAAGGCAAATCTTTTGAGAAACAAACAAAATAAGAGAAACAACAAAAAACAGAAAAAAAAATCTTTCTACAAACTAAAAAACTCACTGACAGAATCAAACTCAGGTGACAGCAGCATTGGAAAAAAAGACTTATCGCTCCCTTTTCTGTCAGGCAAAATCATTCTGTGGGATTTTCTAAGTCTTCCATTTAATTTCCCTCATTGCTTTTACTAAATTACATTTTAATTTAGCAACTGCATTGCTCTTTTTACACATAATATTGAACTGCTTCTTTCTAAAGCGTGTTCACCTTACCCCTGTGACAATTAAAGGATGCCTGATGCTAGCTGCAAAAAAACCGCTTAAAACCACTTCTCAGAGATAGGCATGGGCCGGTGTGGAACCTGCTGGGTTAATAGACATAAGCAAAAATACCAGAGTTAACAGGTATTGAAACACTAATATTGAATAAAGTTAAAAATTAGAGAAGCACAGAGGAATTGGTAACCAGAGTTGGCTAACAGCAACACTCTTTAGCGTGGAATTTGTTACAGAAGGAAGAAGACTCAAAGTTAGCTATTTTCAGCATCAGTAATGTGTTTATAGATGAAGTCAAAAGAAGGGCAAAAAGTTTAAAGAGATTTTTCAGAGGATGCCATTTTCTACTGTGTCATCTCTGCTGTTCATTCAGGCAGCTACTTTTAAACAGGCTGACAACAGGCAGTTGTCAAAGTTGATCTATTTTATTTTGTTGACGTGTAAGTGCCATGGGGCATGTTGAATTTAGAAATGTTGGCATCCTTTTGAAAGTCTCTCTGTTAAGGTAAGGATCTACATTCTCTAAAGCATTTCACATCCAAAACAGCACTTAACTGTTACTAATGCTAACTAGGCTCATTACTAATATAGGATGCTAAAGACAGTTTAAAATGTTCACACTTCAATCATTTCAATTTTCTAATGACAGTAAAACCCTGTTTTACAGAGGCTCCTTTCTCATATGCAAAGTGGCTTTAATCCTACTACAAATAATACCCCATCACAGCAGGAAGGCTAGAAAAAAATATTTTAAATGCTGTTAATTGTAGTTCTTAAAATAAATCAGAATCAGCTGAAATGTATTATCTGCAGCTTCACAGGCTTTACTAAACTAGATGGAAATTGGCTACAAAACTGTGATATGGCCAAATTGCTTTATTGAAAAGCAAAGATGTACTACCTTTACTTGCTACTAAAATATTGATTTTTATTATAGCTATCATAATAAAAATCCATATCTATAGCCATTTTAGTTTTGATGCACTGACACATGTAAGCAGAACGAGAGAACACTGTTGCTTGAAACTTAGTTTTTTTTAGTATTATGTAATGTCTTTGATTTTAAATCAGCATAAGTTCTAGATATTTTTAAGATGAAGACCGAAGTAACTGAGGTAAAATTTAAAATCCCTGTTAGCTGAACACGAGAGACCTAGGGAGAGCTAATCAAACATTTGAAATACACACCAGCAAAATCTATATATTCCTAACCTATGGATGCTTGTTGTACTTGCTCCATTCGGCTCTTTGATAAGAAAGGCCAGGAGTGTTGTACGGCAAGTATTGTAGTTTGTAGCCAAATTTTCTATCAACATACAAACTCAAATATATAGCTTTTAATAAAGGGTATGGCTCAGGTGAGTTTTCCCATTTTTGGTTACACTACTTTTAGCAAGAGCGAATTGACAAGAAAAACACAATTATATCTTTTCTGATGTTTTGCTTTTTGTAAAGTTATGTTTGGAGTCTGAAAAGCTAATGTTAGCTAGATATTTATCTAGATTAGCTGTCCTGTTAGCTAGACTGTATTAGCCTGTATGTTTCCCTGACAGACATGGTGATTCTTTCAGTTTGTTGTCAAATTGTGTTTCAACATAATACCTTAAATTATCGCACTATCGCATATTATATAGTTACAATTTTGGCGAGATGCAATATTTTCGGTGTTTCGAAACCATGACTTTGTAAAACTGCAGGACATCGGCCCATGCCTATGCACAGACAAGAGTATGCTATGAGATTGCAATCTAACTTAACAGGATAAACACAAGTCATTTTTATGTTCCTTTTAGCTGATAAATACATGACTAAAAGTCACTAAGCCCCCAAAAAACAAAAGTCTTTTTAGAGAACCCATTACTGTGTTTGGTCAAGTTTTGTAAGTCCATTTTAGTTTGTCTTTAAAGAGTACAGCTTCTTATAACTTCTCTTTAATAAATGTACGCTTCAGTGATTCAAAACTCCGAAAAATAGAACTATGATTCAAATATAAATATAAATAATTGATTGTCTTTTATTCTGATATGGTCTAAATAAACAAAAGCTATGCACAGTCCATGTTATCCTCAGTCATTTGTGAATAGAAATCTCTGCAGCAGTTACTAGAAGAAGTAGCTTTAAACGGTTTAGAATGACTCCACACATCAGACCAGTAAAAGGTTTTGAAATCTGTACAAATTGCTGCTGCTGCAAATAGAATGTCAAACAACAGACATCAGAAAATAAAAATAAAAGTTTGCATATTTTACACATCAATAAAAGACACATTGTGTTTCAACTCTTCCTTGAATCACTCTGAAACATCCAGAATGCTTTTTTTAAAAATAAGAATTTGCTATACCACAAAAAATAATGCTCTGTGTCATGTCTTCCTCTCCTATTTTTTTTTTTGTTGTTTTTTTTTTACATTTTCTTTAAACAACTTTGTTATTTTTCCTTTTTCACTTCTCAATATAGATCCAATCTGCTTTGAAGAACATTACCACCTTTGGTTGGTCAAATCTTGAGGATGTGAGCTGAAGAGTTCAATGAAGTTAATTGTTGTCCTTTTTCTTAAGGAAAAAGAAAAGAAGAAAACAAAAAAAACACAAAAACAAACAGACACTGACACATTCACACCCACGAGTACAAACAAACACACTCACTGGCACACACATGTTCCTTTTGTTATCCATGTTCAAGTCCCGGTGCTTGGTTATGGTAGAGATCTCTTCCAGCTTAATCCTGTTTTGGTTGGATTCGTTTCCCGCCCTGCGGCTTCTCATTGGTGGGAGCTGAAAAAATTCACAACTCAGTATTAATATCTTGAAGGGGCTCAGACAACAATGTGCATATTTTAGACAAAAATAACAGATAATGAAAGATATCAAACAGTAAAAAAGGGGCTTAAACCAGATAGATCATAATTGGTTTCCATTTTTTTACATACTTGTAAAGTGATTGATGTTATAGTACATATTCTCTAACAAGCCCTTTAAAAGTTACATTCTTAACAGCAAATCAAAAAAAAGTATTCAGCTCCTTTATTCTGATACCCATGAATAAAACCCAGTATAACCAATTTTCAGAAGTCATCTACGAACACCATACTTATTGCATCCGTGCACAGAAAATGGCTCTTTCCCACCTTAGCTTCACTTGGTGTGTTGGTATGAGTAGTTTGTATGTTCTGCCGGATTCTCCATGGCAACCTGCTGCTGCTGGCCACCATTCTCCTGAGGGAAAAAGTTCAGGGAAAAGATAAAAAAAACAAAAACACTGAACACCACTACCGTATTCTTAAATCTCATGCTTCAATAATTTATTTTATTCATTTTTGTCATGCTGGAGTTGCCATTTTATATCTACATTTTGCACTTTAAGTCTTTGTTTACATTTTTTTTATTTTACACTAAATGCCAAAATTTGTTTGTTGAAAAACAAATAAATAAAATAGCTTTTGTGGAAAAGTAGTAGTCAAGATTAATGAATTATTTAAAAACTAGTAGATTGATTGGGTGAGAAAAATAGTCATTAGCAGCTCCCCAATGAAAACCTTTTCAAATGAGAAGCTAATCTATTGGTTAGCCCTTTGAACTTTAACTTTCTTTACTTTGGTGTTTAAAGTCAGCCACTATTAGAAATACAGTTTAGGTCACACCATATGAACTATTATTCATGCACATCACGTTGTCAAGCAAGCAGTTGAAAGTGTTTCTTACCTCTACTGGAACATTGGGGGGAGGCACTGGGGTGTACTGGGGGATATAGGTCCCCTGCATAGTAGTGTTGGCTGGAATATACTGTAAGGAAGGCAGAAAGGAAAACATGAATGACTGACATAAATAAATGCACCTTTGGATTTCAGGGCAGGAAACCAGTGAGACGGTTGTCAGTGAAAGATATACTGACTGTGCCCGTGCTGCCCAGAGACAGGTGGCTTAATTGCTGAGTGAGAGGCCCCATCATGGACGTGGGCTGGATGGACATGGCATGCTCCATTGTTGGGGTTAGCACTGTACCCTGTGTATGCACAGAAGCACCAACACTCAATTAATCCTTGACAGCATGGGTCGAACACACAGTAGGCTGTCTCTTTCCTCCCTCATTCGACTCTTTCCTCTTGACTTTTCAGAATCTTCCCAGATAAACTGTATTTTAACAACAAATGAGTCTACAAAAGCAACAAAGATACTGACATTTAAAAAAATTAAATTACATTCATCAATGAACTTAGGCATACCAATTCAACTAAGCAACACAAAAACAGAGCTCCAACACTGAAACAATGAGCCTTTGAGCTTCCAGACACCTGAAAGTTTCTCTTTCTGTTTTAGGTACCACTGTCATTACATCTAGCATATGCCAGTCCTCTTCTGAGATACATTCATAGACATTATCACTAGCATCATCCTCACTTGACTCAGACACGGTATTGCCAAAAGTATTCACTCACCTGTCCAAATGATTGAATTCAGGTGAATAATCTTTCTGCATTGCGTTATCATGTTCTCCCGATGCATTTGTAGGTTAGAGGCGAGTGTGTGTGTGTATGCATGGTTGTCTGTCCTGACTGTCTCTGTGTTGCCCTATAATGGATTGGCGAGCTCTTCAGGGTGTACCCTGCTTCTCAGCCAATGTATGTTGGATATAGGCTGGATAGGTATTTCTCACTGAAAGCCATGTTGGCTTGAAGTTTTTGTGAATTTACACTGCTTGACCTGTAGGTGGCAGTGTAAACACTGATCGTGTAAAATCAAATGAGATGGCTTACATGCAACTTTGCAATCAACACTCACACATATCCTAGAAAACAGCTTTTAAATCATTGTGACTTCCATGCATTAAAAGGATAGAACCATATATTTTGTGTCATAAGTAATGCCTCTTCAGTTGTAAAGAAGTGAACTACATCTACTTTCAGTAGAATTCAATTGTATATTTTATTTATTATCCCTACACTTAAAGTTAGCTTTTTGCTTTTGGATGGATGCCATATTTATTTTAAATAACAGAGTGGAGTACAAGATTGTCTTCTGTGATACTCACAGCTGGCTGCATGAGGTATGACTGGTGGTGCATCCAGGACGGGCTGTGTACCTGTAATTACGAGACACAATTACAAAATTGATTTGTACTTTTTACTAGTTACTGTCACTAACACTTCGGACCCTATAGTGTCTGCAATACATCTGTAGAAAAGGGTCAGAGGAAATGCAGGTCTACTAGCTTAAATAATGTGAATTTATTCAGGGGTTTAGCTCAGACATGTAATCATTCTTATGCATGTAAATAAAAAAAGCTGTAAGGCTAAAAACAATAATTATCTTGAAATGTCTCACCTGGTAGGAGGAGACAGGAGAATGCATGTAGGGCGAGAGGGAAGTCTGAGCAATCATTCGGTTCGGAGCCAGACTGTAGGGTGACGAGTAGAAACTGTTGAACAGACAGAACATCCTTAGAACATTGTGAGAACAGCCACCTCATGTAAAAACTGCACAGGTTGTCTCCAGGTAAATCAGCCATATTTCAGACCAGCAGAGGGCGACCTTCCACTAAGGTTTGTGAGCTGTGTTTATTTTACTGTAGGGCTGGGGCTGTTTCTGTCAGTCTGTGCATACCGCTCACTCACCCATTCTGTAAGGCTGTTGGGTCATACGCTAGCGTCATTCCTCCCTGGGAAAACAACACACAGGATTCGGAACCAGTGAGATCATGCAAACACCGGCGCGAAACAGCATGTACTCGAAAGCAGCCAGCTAACACAGAAAGTGTGATTTAAAACAAAACTTTTGAAAAAAAAAATAAATCTGGCTGTAAGGTCCTCATGAGACAGGCGATTAAAGCATTGTTACCGTATCTCCGTCTCGAGCCCAGGGCCTTCCATTCTGGAGATACTTCCCCTGGCTCTGCCTCTTCTTCTGACCCCCGTCTGCAAACTTGCATAATAAGGGCTCTGTGGGTGCTGAGAAAGCAACAGATCAAACAAGTAAGCAAATTCAGTGATCACAGCAGGGAACAAAAACAACAACATCATGTTTGCATAGTATAAAGCAAACACTCTACACACCGAGCACTCCTGGGGGAGTCTTGATGAATTTGCCATTGAAATGCTGAATTATGGCCTCGCACTTCTCTGTGGACTCCATTCTAAAACACAAAGTTTAACTGAGCTCCAACTACAGGAATCTGTTTGCATTACATGAGTAAATTGCCTAGCTGCACCAGAAAAATTTAAGTCAAACACCTTGCAAATCCCACGCCACGACTAGTCCCGTTGGCATCTCGGAGGACGCGCGTAGAAATGACCTGGCCGAAAGACTTCAGCATGTTCTCCAGCTCCTGCTCATCCATGGACACTGGTAGGTTGGAGATGTAGAGGTTGGTGGGGTCCTGCTCCTGTTGCTACACAGCGGAGAGGGAAACAAAATCAGTTTTTAAACAGCTTTAAAGCCTTATGACTCGATGTCCATAAGATGTGGTTTGAAGATTTTTTTTGTATCAACGTGATTTTTGGCAGACGGTGAAAGAATGTCTTACTGGAGGATACTGACAGTACCTAACAAAACTATTGATAAACCCTTAAAGGTGACCTATTATACTTCCTTTTAAACATTTGGGATCTATGGGCTATACAAAACATGTTTTTTCACACAAAATCATTCTCAAATAATGAGATTTCACCTCCTCAGTTCCCCCTTTTTTGAGCTCCTTACAGAATGAGTTGTTTTAGGGCTCTGTCACTTTTATGAAAGTTAGCGGTGTCTTGCCCTCAGCCAGCACTTCGTACATGTGAAAACGGCTGCCAGCAGATGCGCAACATTACAGCCATACATCTTTGACCGTGAGTCAGGACCAGAAGCAGAAGAAGTGGAGCCTCCTGAACAACCATCAAAGATGCAGCAAGCAGTTTCTGAATGGCAACTTCAGAATGTCATGTTCATAAATCAAAATGGTATCATTTATTACCATCTCAATTAGGGTTGTCACCCTTCTTGTAACATCCGAAATATCCGATGTATATTTCTGTCACACCCTCAAAAATAAAAGGAAGCCTTGTTATCTGACAGCGGGAGAATGTGCATGGACACATGTGGGTCTTTGTAGGTCTTTACTTTTTACAACCTTCAGTGCATTTTATTGGGATTTTATGTGACACACCAACATAAAGTGGTATATATTTCAAAATGGAGAGAAAAGGTTTTAAAAAATTTTTATGATATTCTTACAAATCAGTCATTTGTATTCAGCCACCCTTAGTAAATAGTTTGTAGAACTACCTTTCACTGCAGTTATAGCAACAAAGTCTTTTGCAGCTATGAACATCGGTAGAGTGAAATTAAGCCCAGAGAGACAGGATGGAGAGCTGAGAAAAGGAGTTTTCAGGTCATGCCTTATGATTCTCAGCAGCATTGTCGTCTGGACATTGACTAGACGATTTAAGCACATCGATATGCCTTGAAAATCCCGTTGTAGCTCTGTCTGTATGTTTAGCTTTGTTGTCCTGCTGGAAGCTGAACCTCATGTCTAGTCTCCAGACTTTTGCAGCCTCTAACAGATTATTCTTCCAGGATTGCCCTGTATTTACCTCCATCCGCCTTACCATCAGCTTTGACCAGCTTCACTGTCCCAGTAAAAGAAAAGCATCCCTACAGCATGATACTGCCCCTACCATGTTTTACAGTGGGGACGGTGCATTCTGGATGAAAAGCAGTTTTACATATATGTTATGGGCTCTATTTACTAAAGGGTTGAACTGCACGAAAATTCAAACCGCAATTGTCGTTGCATATCAATGTATGATATATCACAACTGCAAAGGTCTGTTTGGATGCAATATTTCATTGGATATTATATTTCAAGTGCAAATTTTGCATGCCAATAATTGATGTATATCTTTGATGGCAGAGATGCTAAAGCTTCAAAAGAGTGGTGGAAACTTTTTGTTCAGCTATTGTATTGCATATGTTTTGCCTATACTGTGCAGCCTTATTTAAGCGTTTCAAGGTAAAGGTGGCTGAATTAAAATTCACACATAGGTGTTGTTCTATCACGTAAAATTATAATAAAGTACATTGAAGTATAAAGTTTGAACACTTTAAAGTGCTTCACTTCTAATGCAGCATAAACGTTTGAATACTTTTGAAAATCTTTGTTATTGAATTTGGATTTACAAATGCTAATTTCCTGTCATGTCTGTGCAAAGATTTAATTCCTGGCAGCCATGAGACTGGTCTTCTCATCAATGTCTGCTGCTACTCTTGGCCCATTAAAGTTTTATCATATCTCTGCTTCATGTCATGTATCCTTTTGTTCCAGGCTCTGATATGGATGAATAGTTTTAAGAAAGTTCTACCTGATCAATAAAACTGGAAACTGCATAATTTGACACTCAAGACGTCCCATTAGTCACTGCCTCATCCTGCTGCACACTGAATAACTTAACATCCACAGCTATGAATGTGAAAGGAGATAGGCACACTTCTTGGTACAATTTTGTTTAAATGGGGAGATCTTGAAAGCAGTAAAAAAAATAAGTAGAGAAATTATTCAGAGGCATTTTTGGAGGCAATAGTTTGAAAGTGAAACCTTGTGTGACTGTGCAGAAGCCCACAGGAAGCCAGGCATGAAGTTTAAGAGTTCACAGAGCAACAGGAGCCTGGCAACCACGAGAAAAGAGGCTGGACTAAAAAGGCAGGCAGGGAAAACAGAGAGCGAAAGAAGAGGATAGGACAGAGAGGGGGTGGAACAAATTAGCAGCTCAAAAGGCTGATCTTTTGTACAGAAAGAGACGACTAACCGGATGGGATGTAGCCAATGTCTGGAGTGATTTAGCTAATTAAAACTGGGAATGACAGACAAGAGCAAAACAGGAACGGAAGACAGATGAGCCGCTACCAAGCAGCAGTCTCCTGCCTTTCATCTAAATCTAATATCTTTCCACCATTCACCATCAAGCCTCCTCCTCTCCCTGCTGCTAACTGATATATGATTACCCTGCAACCACAAATAATAAAGGCTTCATTGTGAAATGAGCAAACTGTCAGAGATACAGTTGAAAATCATGTGAACTGGAACCGTGCGAGGAGCAAACAGGAGAGGACATGCAGTATTCTTCACTAATGTATGTCTGCGCTGCAAAAGTTCACAGAGGCGTCGAAATGACGCGGCAAAATTCCTGAGACTGTGACTGTAGTCACTTTGAATGTTTGTTCTATGATAGGTACGGTACACTGATGAAGGTCTGAGCTTAGATGAAAGTTTTATTTATTGTTCCCGTGCCTAAAGCGAAAACGAAGGTACGTTTCGTATTCACACACAAATTCATCCATGTTGTTTTTGTTTCAGGCCGTCTCGCAGCCACATCTGCTAAGGTGTGCCCCTGTGCTGACAGATTAGCCAACCTATGTGTAGAGCAGCGTGTGTGACGTCTGAGTTTGAAATGGGAGGTGGAGGGAGGTAAGAATGGGTCTATTTATAACATTACCAGTGTTCTGCTGCCCCGACACATGCAGCTCTGCCAGCCTCGCAGCCGTGAGTCGTTCAGGGACTGGGCGTACTCTGAGGACAGTGTCTGTAAGGTGTGGTTCATTGTGTATGTGAACTGCACAGCTCAGCAACTGCAGTGAAGGCATATGCAGGTGAAGCTGAACTTGATATCAGGGACGTCCTTATCAGGATTTTTTTGTCTCTAATACTAATCAGAGTCAATTAAGGCTAAGCATTTGCTATTAGTCCCAGTCCATTAAAATTCATGACAGGTAACACAGGTGTTAAAAAATAATAGCAGTGTTTCAAAATGTTTATATCAGGTTTTATTGCCATAGAACCAAGTAGATTGAGAATGCTGCATCTCCAAACTGAGGATAAAGGAATATTAGGCTGTTCAAAAAGTAAAATAGTAGTGTCTTAATTTATCTTTAGAAACTCAAACTTTTAATGTATACATTGAAAAATGCATGAAAATTGATTTTCATGCATTTTGTGTTTGCTGTCAAATTGAAAAACCAATTTCAAAGATATTTCCTCTTGTAAAAACATCAACATGACCTCTTCAGTGTCTAATTTACTAAAACTGACTCAGGATCCCCACCAGAAGCTCAACTGCATATGAGAAACATCCCCATAGCATGATGCTTTACAATGTGCCGTAGCTTCAAGTGTTTGAGGCTTCTCTGATAAACTGTGTAGACCCAAAGAGGATCATCTACTTTCATCAGTCCATAAAATGGTGTACCATTTCTCTTTGTCAATGTCAATGTGTTATCTGGCAATTTATAACCTCTTCAAAACAAATCAAATTTTCAGCTATTGGGAATTTGCAGGCTGTTATTGCTGAAAGCTTGGCTGAACGTAGACATCTTATTATGGTTACTGTATTCACAGGTAACAATAGACTTTCTTTGATCATTGAAGCTGATCTTTGCCAGAGTCTTTGCCATTAGGCTTTATTTTTGGTTTTAAATTCAGGTATTTGGAAACATCTTCACTTCCTAAACACATGTACAGCCATGGTGTGGAAACTAAAGGAGCAGCACCCATTACTCTGAATAAATTTACTCAGTTTTAAAATGACTGTATAAAAGTTGACAAGCTATGAGTGATATTTTACCGATCATTTAAAAAGGCCTTGACCGAGTCTCCGAAGTAATGTTTGGAATTGGACCAGTACATCCCTCCTTGATATCGATCAACAACTGACCTTAGACTGGTGCCTGTTTTCTCTTTGAACTGCAGTAACACAGTGACACCAAGCAGCTGTGTATATTTAGGTTTATAGAGTGGTTATCAACGCGTCTGGCAGGGCACATGCTGTCTGGGTGAGTCAAGTTTTGGTGTCCAGTTGCACTTGTCGATTGTTAAGATATACTGGGTTGTGTGACACTCTTACAGGGGAGCTGCAGCAAACTTAGACACTGGATCTAGTTGCGGTGCACTGGTTCAGGTCAGCTGGCCACATTGATCTCTGACAGATTTCCAGAGTTGGGCTGAGGGAGACCCTGGTGTTTCATTGCAGTGCGTTATGTTTGGGTTTGGGAAAGGGGGAGGAGCTGGGACCCCAGCTTAGAGTGGTGGTGTCGGCCCCAGGCCTGGGCCCAGACGATGGACAATGCAGGTTCTTTGTGCTTGCGCCATTGACAGTGGGTGTAGTGGCACCCTCCCCAGGGTTCCCTCAAAGGGGAGCATGAGCCAGAGGGATCAGCTTAATGGGCTGACAAGTGTTGCTTTGACTGCAGACACTTTGACAAAGAGCTCAGAACAAGCGCTACAACTGGAGCAGGTTAGTGGCATACACAGGGCATGAGGGGGAGAGAGAAAAGAAAAGGAGGAGAAGGGTAAGGAAACACAAAATGAGGGTGGAGGTCTGGTATACAAAACTAATCAACTAGTAAAAACAACAAAACCATTTCTGCTAAAAACAAGTTTGATTCATAACAGTATACTCCCCCCTAAAAACACGTTTTTGCCTTGTGCACTCGCCAACAGGATGATAGCGTCATGTAACAGTTCAACTTTTACACAGTAGGGTTGAGTGTTGCGTAATGTATATGAACAGAAAAGGACCACAACTCTGTAAGGCAAACACTGAGTACGGATCTGTTTGGGGATCAATAAAGGCATGTTTTCTCTATGAAACCCTGAACCTCATACCCCAGAACACAATTACCCCAAGCCCTTAATCTCCCCTGTCTGGTGTGAAATAAAAATATGTTTTTTTTAGCAATAAAACAATAGCTATAAACTCAGTGCAGATGTAAAGCTGCACCTGTAAAAAGTTTTATATGAATTTCAATGATGCTGAGTTCTGGCTTTACTGCTTTTCAGGGGCAAATATCTACCCAACTTCTTACTTTGGCCATCTGAGCCTGGACCCCGCTGGATTTCAGAGCTGTGACCGCTTTTTGTGCAGCAGCTGGACTGTCAAAATCCACAAAGCCATACCCTGTAAAAAAGAGAAGCTGGTGTTAAATATACTTTTAAAAAGGCAACAAAGCAACCAAAACAACCTTTATTCCAGCCAGTTCAATGTGAATACAGCTGGTTAGAGCACAGATATTATAATTAACCAAAGAGTAAATGAAAATTGTACAGTACTGTGCAAACGTTTTAAACCACTTCGAATTCATTTTTTCTTTGCTTCCAAGTGACCAGGCATTTCTGTAATATTTAAAATAGTTCTTCAAGTTTTCTGAAGGACCTTTAAATTGTCCTTTGGGCTTACAAGGGAGATTACAAGGAAGTCAGACTCATTAGAAGCCAAGTATAAGGAGAGATGGCTGTAGACTTTTGAAAAGTTCTGTAGATAATATAATCATCTAAGGATAACAATAACACTCATGAATTAAAGATAGCCATAAAATAAATTCCAAACATGGTTTACCTTTACATTTGTTGGTTGTTTTGTCCAAAATGGCTTTGGTGGACACGATTTTGCCATACCTTCAGGGATAAAAGAGCACAGAATCAGTGACAGCTGAGATGACTAACAGACACAGACAGGAATCTGCTCCTACAACAAGCATCCCAACATTTCCATATTTCCTTAGGGTGCCAGACTACAGGTGTTCACATGAATGCATACTCTGTCCTTCCTGTGAGCGACTCATAAATATAATCTTCAGGGCTTACAGAAAACTTTCTGTGCCTCCGCCCTGTCTTCTGTATTTGTCCCCTCTTGGGAACCCTACAGTACCTCTATTCCTAGATGTTGTTCTTGAAAGACAGGATTCCAACACTGTCTTCATCAGGCAGACACTGGATAAAACACGAACGCTGGGGTTTGAAATGCAGCTCTGCCTTTGGGATATTTTTGGCCTAAATAATGCTTAGAAGTGTTACTTTTTAAAAGTATATTTTTTTCCTATATTCTGGATGTATTTATGAAGAAAAGAAGCAATATATCACATTAAACAACCTAATATCCTGGTTTCTTTTTGTCCACTGTGACTGTCAAAAGAAACAAAAACCAAAGACCAAATCCCTAAAGCAGTGGAATCAGTTACTGCATTAAAGCTGTCTCATAAATATTCATGGTGTGAAAATTAGCTTAAAAGCAGACAACTACTGGCGTTATGTGCAGCCTGATGGAATGCAGTGTCATAGGAGTGTCTGTCAGCTCTACAGACTATTAGACCTGCCTTCGCCTTTAGCCTGAGAGCGAGGCCAGTGTTCCTCTGTTTGGGCGACATGGCGTCTGGGTGGAATGTACACTGAAACCTGATGCTTCACCCCTCCAGTTTGCTTTCCTCCCTCTCGCTGTTTTTCCACCCTCACGTTACAGCTGCTCGGCCCTACGCTCCTACGCAGCGCAGCGGACATATAGCTGGATGACTCAGATCAGGCTAGACAGCTATAACCTCTGTCACACAAGATGACACCTGACTTTAAATCTAAATTGTAGGGGCCTTTTTTCCCTCTAGAATGCTGGGATGTGCAGTTGTGTTCAAAAACAAAACAGTGTGAAAAGAAAAGAAGTAAAGCTCAATATCCTGTATAACAGCTTTTATTTCCATAGATGCACATGCATGGCATCATTCCACATCCTATTCTAAAGTAAAACATGAAGAAAACATGAAGAGATCAAATTTCCCTCCACAGAAAGTGAGAAAACATAGCTTAGTCTGCGTTTTTCTTTACAAATTAAAACATGTTCTGTATAAACTTGAAAATATTTGAAGATTTTGTTTTCTGCTAATTCCCTGAAGTAATATTTAGTTGTATAACTGCTGTTTCTGAGAGCTGCTTCACATCTGTGCTGCATTGAGCCAATGATCTTCAGGCACCTGTGAACAGGTATTCCAGTCCAGGACGACTGGACCACATTTCAAAAAGCTTGTTTTCACACAGGAGGAGGCTATTAGTCCTTGATGCAGTCGTCCACGGTTAATTTTCGACCTTGGGGCCTTTGCTGCATTTCCTGTCTGAATACTGCAAATAAAGGCCACTAGTGCCACAAAATTGTACATCACCCTGTTCCTACAGTGTAGCTTTTTTAATGATTTGCCAAAAAATGTGTCAGAATTAGGACTGCAACTAACAATTATTTTGCTAATCAATTTTTCTGTCGACTAATTTTTTGATTCACCGATTGATAATCAGACAGCAAAGGGTATTTAACAGGAGATTTTTCACAGAATTTGAACCAAGTGGAGCTAAAGCTATGCCACTTTAGGAGTTCTGGATAGAGCATACAAACCGACAAAAAAGGTTTTTTTAGCTTAAATGGATATATTTTTTGTAAAATCTTTGCCTGATTACTGCTCTGAGTGGGTTGTTCATTCAGCAAATGGCATCTTTTAGAGTCTGTATACTCAAGTTCACGATTATTCGATTACTAAATTAGTTGAATTTTATTTCTATAATCAATTAATCACAATTAATCCAATTAATTGTTTCAGCCCTAGTTAGAATAACCACTGTTTTCTTTGCATGGATGGAGTAGCACTGCCCCTCTCCCACCTGTTTCTACACAATGCCAATCAATTTGCTAAAGGAGAACATCTACATGTTTCCTTCTCTAACAAAAGAAAAGACGCATTAGGTTGTTTTGAATCATTTCCAGTCACAAAAGAACTACCCAAAGCAGCATCAACCATCACTCAACTACATTGGGCAATCAAAGATTCACCTGTCTGTTAAGCAACCGACTGCAGGCTAGCGTCGTATAATTTCAGGGAAACTGACTGTTGAAAACAGTTACAAATTTAACTGTGTTTTTTGCTTGGGTCTACAAATCAAATAAATCATTAGTTATCAATGTGTTATTAATAATAATATTTCAGCTCCATTCAACCATAAAATAAAGTTATATGTGGTTAAAAAGGTCTGGGTAATATATAGAGCTAAAATATGGATTTGATAGCTTTTTGTAGATTAACAGGTGAAGCCAATTACTCTATATCGCGATGCAGATGTAGATCTACAGTGAGTTGAATAGTTCATTTTTTATTTACGTGTCATATTAAACAACCTTTCAGCTTTGCTCTGATTCACACACAAATGATACAGTTCCTCAAGGCTTATCTTCAACTTATTATTTACGTTCATTCTTTAATTAAGACTTCTTCTGTGGTAACCCATAACTGTGTTTGTGTGACAGCTAAACACAGATATTGCAAACTATGATTGTTATTTAATAAAGTGTTGCTTTGGTAAAAGCCTAAAAACTGCTATTACAAGTGCCAACTATATTGAGTGTGAAAGTGTCATTAAGGGGTGCTATGTGTGTATCCAAAAGGCACACTTCTCCTCCGGTTTATAACTTTCCATAATAATCTTGCTACTTAACGACATTCGTTATTCATGAATATTTATACAAACTAAATATATAGTTCAAACAAAGATCAGCAAAATCTTTTGATCAGATGACCAGGTTTCCTCAACAAAAAAAATTACACCATCCAGTCACATCACATCAGGTCACGGAAGATTTATGATGAAATTCAAATGTCAGAAGGACTCAGCTAATAAATATGACCTTATGAAACAAGCATGGACAATAGTTGCTGTTTGATTTCCACAGAGAGAAAATATGAAGGAACAAACATATTTTACTAGGATGAAGCCACAGATCATAAAATATTTTAAACACACAGAAGTCTTTGTTCATGGTTTCTATTAAATTTACTTCCCCTTTTCAATGTTCTGTGACCTTTACCTAAATTTTGTTAAATCAAAATGGTTTTGGAATGGAATTATATTCAACATAAAACCTGAAAATAGTGCTTGAATTTAGGCAAAGAGCGTAATAACTCTAAAATGTCACTTAAACGTATCATCAATACTTATGTATATAGTGCTGTAAAAAGAATCTGTCCTTCAAGATTTGCTCTGTTTTTGCTTTTTTGTCACCCTTAGCTACAGTACAGACCAAAAGTTTGGACACACATTCTCATTCAAAGAGTTTTCTTTATTTTCATGACAGCTCAAATTAGAGAACAGGTCAATGCCACACAGAGTTCTAGCAGCAGACACATCTCTAGAACACCCCAAGGGTGGCCAGATATTAGATTTAGGGGGTAATTACTTTTTGAGATAGGGCCAGGTTGGTTTGGATGGCTTTGTCCAATATCATCATTTGAAACCGGTTTTGTATTTATTCTGGTTATCTTTGATGTTAAAATTTGTTTAATAATCTGAAATATTTCAGTGCATCATAAAAGCAAAAACAATAAATCTGTAAAATGGCAAATACGTTTTCACAGCTCTGTATAAGTCACTTAAATACATATCCAAAATGTAGCCTCTGGTTTAGTCTAATATTAATTATTGTTGTGCTGATCTAACTACCATGTGCCAATAAAGCAACATGGCGATTGGTGAACAACTTGGTGAATTACTGCCACTTTGTGGTTCTATTGTAAGCAGCGTGATACAAACAGGTGCCAGCAAACAGACAGCAGCCTATTTATTAAATTTGTCAATATCAGTGACCATTCCAACCTTTAAAAATCTTTTGCAACTCATTGCAATAATTGTATGTAACTGACTGACTAATCAATAAAACAGGTATCTCTGGCTATTGATGTGTGCAGCCTAAATATGTTTGAAAAAGCAAAGAGATTGTGCATTTTTATAGACAATTGTATCTTGAGATCCAAATGTTTTTTTATATAACTAGCATTCTGATGCCAATATGCTACAATAATCCAAGAAGCTGATTTGAACCTGGAGTTTGATGCGAAGATATTCTTGAAATTAACGGCATAAAAATACAGTAAGATGTTATCATTATTTTACCAGTTTTTAATGCAAATATTTTTAATAGTAATAAAAAAAACTGCCTTTTATTTTCCACTAACCCTATTACAGTAGGATTAGGGTTTCATTTTCAGCTTTACCACCACATATAAACACTCTTGAGCTCCAACAAGAATCTAATACCTGTCTCTAGTTTCTACATTTTCAAGCTTAAATCTTTTTATTTATTTATTCAATCTTTTTTTGCCTATTAGCATTATAGAAGAAAATTAAATGTTTTCAGGAACTCCTAGGGAGTCAGCAAAAGAGCTTTAAAGTCACTTTAGCCCCTCTGCAGCTGAACACCAGCCCACCACCGTTGAAGGCCAAAAGACTTAAAAGACAGCCCTAGCCCATATATGGCCAGCTGACATTCTTTCCCAGCAGGCCATGCAACCTTTTTCCCACATCACTGAAGCCCACCCCCGCCCCAACGGTAGTCACTTCTAAAGCCTCAGTTGGATCTACAGATGATCTGTTTCTACACTGAAGCTTCAGTGTCTCATGCAGTAACCGCATATTTCACACTGAGTTTTATTGCTGCTTTGATCATATGTAAGCGTCATCAAGAGCCATGTGAATTCACTCAATGAGTTTAATATCTCTGACCATTTATATACACATCTGAATTGGCTACAATGTTGACTTAACCACAATAATTATAAAGGGTGGGTCTGGCTGGCATGCCAGACACATGATGAAGCCAGGACTTATGAAACTTGTCCACACCTCTTCGCTGAGGGATATGGTTTTCCTGTGAATGAATTCCGGAAATAAGAATGCATGACTAAAGATCACAGTCACCTCTGTGACGTACAGTGTAGCCCTGACCTGCAGCCGCCAAAACCAGTTTGGGTGCTTTATAGCAATTATGTTTGACTTTACATACCCACACACAAATGCACTTTGTAATTGGTAATAAACAAACCGATCCCTTGCAAAGGTACTCATACTCCTTGGACTTTTGTCCCAAACCTAATGTTATGTGATAGACCAACTTAAAGCAGCATATGGTTGTTGAGTGGAAAGAGTAACAATCTGAAAAGTGGGACATGCATTCTACATGAAGTATATGACGTGTTTTGAAGCCTTAACAGGCTTTCTTCCAGGACTGCTCTACATTTAGCCTCATCAGTCTTCACGTTAATGCTTTCAAGCTGTCCTGACCCTAGTAATGAAAATATTCTCACAGCATGATGCTGCCATCAACATGGTGTGTTTGGGGTCATGTGTAGTGTTAGTTTTCTGCTGTACAAAATATTTTGCAAAAGCTTCCCTTTTTCTCATTTGCTATGCCCTTTACACAACTGGTGGCAATCTGCAAACTGGGTTTCGTATGGCTTTCTTTCATCAACGTCTTTCTTCTGCCCACTTATCCATAAAGGCCAGATTGCATGACTTCTAGTTGTCCAGTCAAAAGATTCTCCCACCTGAGCTATGAATCTCTGCAGCTCCTCCACAGTTATAGTGGACCTCTTGACTGCTTCTTTGATTAATTCTCAGTTTAGGAGGATGGCCATGTCTTGGCAGGTTTGCAGTTGCACCGTACTCTTTCCTATTTTTAGATGACGGATTAGACAGACCTTTGGAAGATGTTCAAAGCTTGGGATATCATTTTATAACCTAATCCACCTTTAAACCTCTCCACAACTTCATTTCTGACCCGTCTGCTGTGTTCCCTCGTCTTCATGATGCTGTTTATTCTCTGATGTTTTCTAACAAATCTCTGAGGCCTTCACAGAACAGTTGGATTAAATTAAAGACACATAGGTGTACAACAGGTCACTAATTACTTATCAGAGTAAACAGGGCTCAATAAAGTGCATTTTCTGATTATTTGTTTAAAAAACTTTTCACAATAACTGCCTACCTTGTGCTGGTCTACTACATAACATTCCAGTATAATACATAGAAGGTTTGTAGTTGTAATCTGACAAATTATTAATAAGTTCACCCTATTAATAATTCAGCAAGGGGCTGTATCTGTGTTTTGTTCCTTTCTTGCCTAAACAGGCTCTTGAAATGAAAGCATGCGTCCTGTCTTAAATTCTAGGGTCTTCAAAGTAGCCACCTTTTGCTTTGATTACTGCTCCGCACACTCTTGGCATTCTGTTGATGAGCTTCAAGAGGTAGTCACCTGAAATGGTTTTCACTTCAAAGGTGTGCCCTGTCAGATTTAATAAGTGGGATTTCAAGCCTTATAAATGTGGTTGGGACCATCAGTTGTGTTGTGCAGGAGGTGGATACAGTACACAGCTGATAGTCCTACTGAATAGACTGTTAGAATTTGTATTATGGCAAGAAAAAAGCAGCTAAGTAAAGAAAAACGAGTGGCCATCATTACTTTAAGAAATGAAGGTCAGTCAGTCTGAACAATTGGGAAAACTTTGAAAGTGTCCCCAAGTGCAGTCGTAAAAACCATCAAGCGCTACAAATAAACTGTCTCACATGAGGACTGCCCCAGGAAAGGAAGAGCAAGAGTCACCTCTGCTGCGGACGATAAGTTCATCAGCCTCAGAAATCGCAGATTAACAGCAGCTCAGATTAGAGAACAGGTCAATGCCACACAGAGTTCTAGCAGCAGACACATCTCTAGAACAACTGTTAAGAGGAGACTGTGTGAATCAGGCCTTCATGGTAAAATAGCTGCTAGGAAACCACTGCTGAGGACAGGCAACAAGCAGAAGAGACTTGTTTGGGCTAAAGAACACAAGAATGGACATTAGACCAGTGGAAATCTGTGCTTTGGTCTGATGAGTCCAAGTTTGAGATCTTTGGTTCCAACCACCGTGTCTTTGTGCGGCGCAGAAGAGGTGAACGAATGGACTCTACATGCCTGGTTCCCACCGTGAAGCATGGAGGAGGAGGTGTGATGGTGTGGGGGTGCTTTGCTGGTGACACTGTTGAGGATTTATTCAAAATTGAAGGCATACTGAACCAGCATGGCTACCACAGCATCTTGCAGCGGCATGCTATTCCATCTGGTTTGCGTTTAGTTGGACCATCATTTATTTTTCAACAGGACAATGACCACAAACACACCTCCAGGATGTGTAAGGGCTATTTGACCAAGAAGGAGAATGATGGGGTGCTGCACCAGATGACCTGGCCTCCACAGTTACCGGACCTGAACCCAATCGAGATGGTTTGGGGTGAGCTGGACCGCAGAATGAAGGCAAAAGGGCCAACAAGTGCTAAGCATCTCTGGGAACTCCTTCAAGACTGTTGGAAAACCATTTCAGGTGACTACCTCTTGAAGCTCATCAACAGAATGCCAAGAGTGTGCGGAGCAGTAATTAAAGCAAAAGGTGGCTACTTTGAAGAACCTAGAATATAAGACATATTTTCAGTTGCTTCACACTTTTTTGTTCAGAATATAATTCCACATGTGTTAATTCATAGTTTTGATGCCTTCAGTGTGAAGCTACAATATTCATAGTCATGAAAATAAAGAAAACTCTTTGAATGAGAAGGTGTGTCCAAACTTTTGGTCTGTACTGTACCTTTAAAGGTTTATTTTGTTTTCTATATAGTGCTTGATCACATTAGAAGTAATCAAACATGGCAACATAAATAATTTAGGTATTTAATAAAATGCTAGAGAACGTTCTGGAGAGATTAGAGTTTGTCCTGGATGTTTGCAGTAGAGCTGCTCCGCACTCACCCCTTTTTCACCTGCTTCGGTACATTACCAGTTGCTTGTAGACGTAGCTCTTGTTTAAAAGACAGAAAGTATACAAGCTAGAGAGCCAGAGAGGAATTGACATGCTTCCTGTCTTAAATTGAAGAACCTGAAGACACGCTAAAGAGGTAATTTAACTGTTTAAATCATTTGTTGGAGCAGGAGTGCATGTAAAAGGTGCTGGACAGTAGCTTCCAAGGACTGGAGCTGCAGACCTCTGCTCTATACAAAATATATGAGCAACCATGGGTGGTCAAAAACAGATCTTTGCTTAACAAATCAGAGGAAAGGGCCAAATCTAATGATATGTCCATTTTAAGCACCACATCAAGGAGAATGAAAGTTGCCAGCGCAGACAAAGCATCTGCATGGCATGGCATGAGAACAATGTAACATTATTATTGGATCATTGTATGTTTGCAGTATTTATAGCATCTCCAAAATGTGATGCTAATGCTAAAAACATTTTGGATATGCCACAAAATTCAGAGGCAGCCTAACTTGGGTGGAGATTACATCACATCAGTGTCAGATTCAAAAATAAACTGTTAATCGGTTAAAGCAACATATTTTAATATGATATAGAAACACACGGCAGAGACGTAATTGCGTAATGTGGATATTACAACCAAAACTCTGAACAAAAACCCTTAAGCAGAATCTTTAACTTTTTTAAATTAAACTATTCACACAAACACTTATACAATGGTTCCTAATTAGCTTTCTCGTCAAACAAAAATTTTCAGCTAATATGACACCAAGACACTTTAACAGTTGACTAGATTTAACAATTGTCTTCCAAAAGGACAATCAGCACTCTGTAACTTATGCCAAAGTTGTCCAGCAATCAATAGACCACATCTAGCATAAGTGTTCTATTTGTAGATGTGAAATATTATAGTTATAGTGCCTCTAAATATGACATCATCCAGGAACACAAATTGTTGATGAAAAGTCTTAAATCACTCACGGTTGGCAGAGCTTCACCAGGTCCTGATCCGTAGTTCCTGGATGGAGGCCGCGAATATATAAGTTCGTTTTACTTAGATGTTCCCCACCTCCGCTGCTGCTGTTGCTACTACTGTTGGTGTTGGGACTGGGGGGTGCCATCTGGTGGGCGGAGGACACATAGGCCTGCTGCATTGGTGCATGGGGGAAAGGGGGGTGGGGGGGGAGATAAAAAAGAATAGCTGTTTGCAACAACCGTGATAAAAGAAAATTACTACTATTCATGTAAAACACTCGAAATCAATGTGGGAAACTTAATGTCTTATTTTTTACATGTGGAGAGATGGAAAGTAATCCTGCATCAAACAGTTGATTATGTGGGATCTGTGAAAATTGATATCATGCAGCCTTCATGTCAACACTCTTTAATACAGCATGCTGAAGGGGAATGTGGGGCCTCTTGGCTGACTGCTCCATGCAGGGAAAATGGGGCCTCTCATGCTTTCTCAATGTTGGGTAACTTCGTTCTTACTTGTGGAGGTATTTGCCCTCTGATTTAAGGATCCCAGAAAACATTTATTTTGTCCCGTTAAACAGAAATAAAAGATACACTAGAAGCTAATTATGTTTGGTTTTATTATTAATCCAGGTCCTTTATTTTACTTTTACAGATAAAAGCAAATCTTCCAAAGTGAATCATTAACATTTGCTTAAACTTGCATTTTGCTCAGTCCTGAATTTCTGACAACCTTTAGGGTAAAACTGTGCTAAAGATGAACCATAAACAAAATTAGAACTGGCAAGATACAAAAAGGAGGTTAGGTTCAAGTCACATGAGAAAAGGGAAAAAAATTGTAATGATAAAAATAACAATACTACCAGTAGCTTTATGTAAAGTATGTTTTTCACATGGCCACCATCTGCAGTGACCTCTCCTGATTGCTTAGTTTCACTGGCTGCGTTTCATCTGTCTACAAGGACAAAGTGGCACCAAATTCCATTCAAGACGGCTCCTCAGACGGCTGCCTCGGTACTAAGCTCGCTTGCTCTTTGTGTTTTTTTCTAATCTTATATCATCCTAATGTCTGTACGATGTGAGCGTGTGAAACAGACGTCAAATTCCTTGTTTGTGAACACAATCTTGGCCAATAAAGCTGATTTTGTCTCTAAATTTATTTTGTGAACTCCAGCAATGGACTAGTCCATGGCTCACCACGTGCAGCATGAAAGGATGTTGCACAACGACTCATGCCTCTTCTAATCTCATTTCATCATAGGACAGTGGCTCTCCTTAGAGATATCAAACAAAGCGTTGTCTAACCAGGCATAGGTGTTTATTTTAATAGAATAAATAAAGCTGCTTTTTGTTTTTTATAATAAATCTCTTTTGCAGAATTCAGTCCAGTGGGTCTACAGGGGTTTTAGAGCCTAAAGACTTTCCTGGCCTTGCTAATGTTGTATTGGTTGGAAAAATACATTAATTAATTTGGATTTGTTCAATTGGGATTGGGCATGAGGGAGTAAAAACAAAACACCCTTTAGCTAAAGTGAACAGAGTAGCTGAAGTGTCATATCAAGAAACTGGTTAGACAGAGGCAGCAAGAGGTCAATGGGTTAACATAACAATGAAGGAAAGGGTCACTGATCAACCTTGTGGTGTTTAGGAAAGGCTCAGTGGGACAACATGCTCAAACAAGGACCACCTACAACATCAACCAACTCTGCTAATTAGAAACCATTCATGAAGCAAAGACAGCTTCCCTGACCTCTGCTTTGTTGGCAGCAAGTAAAAAAAAAAAAACAGGGAAAGACCCTAAACCTCTACAAATGTTTTGTTATGATAGACAGGTGACATGGAGGCCCGATCTTTTTCTTACGAGGAAAAAATAAAGGAGGTTTGTTGTATTATCTCTTGCCATATTTCACATTCCATACATTCTTACACATGTTCACGTGTTTAAAAAGCACACGTGTTGAAATTCAACACTCGTACAGCTGAAACCAGATATTTACATACGCTTTCCTAAACTCTCTGACATTAAATCAGACTAAACCTTTCTTGCTTTCTGTCTGTTAGAGTAACCCAAAATGATTTATATTTGCTACATGACAAACTGATAAGAAACATAATATTTACTGTCTTCAAATTATGAAGATTACATATATTTCCTAAGTATTGAGAAGAGTTGCTTTTATAATTATATGACCTGCATCCGGTATGGATCATCTTCTCAAAATAGTTTGCTGGAGTTTTGGCCCATTCCTCCTGACAGAACTGGTGTAACTGGGTCAGGTCTACAGGCCGCCTTCCACACACACATCCTCTCAGCTCTGCCAAATAATTTAATGAGACTGAGATCAGGGCTTCTGATGGCCACTCCAAAACACTAACTTTGTTGTCCTCAGGCCACCATTATAAAAACTATATTTGTTGTTGGGCTAAGGGTCAGTTTCGAGCCGAAGAACCACTTGTGATCAAACTTTAACTTCCTGACTGGTGTCTTATGATGTTGCTTCAATATTGCCCCACAATGTTTTTGTTCCTCAAGCCTTAAAGCTTCTTCCGTCTGAGTGGCCTTTCAGTCAAAATGGACTCTCTCTTACCATATTCAGCCAGCACCTTCACAAGGTCTTTGGTTTGGGCTTTTGAATTTTGCACCAAAACACATTCCTTTGTGGGACAGAGAATCCATCTCTTTCCAGAACGCTATGGTGTCTCGACATTCCTACAGTGTTTATACTTACATAAACATGTTTGAACAGATTAATCTTTTGACATCTGGTATTTATACTCCAGTTTCTTTCTGATATCATGGCTGATTTCTGTTGATTTTCCCATGATGTCACACAGCCCTGTCAGCCCTGTGTTTGAGGTGCACCTTAAAATACATCAGGTGTGCCTCCAGTTCACTTAATTAGAGAATTAACCTATTATAAGCACAGAAAGCCATGAACTCGACTTAAAAGTGACTGTGGCGCAGGTGGTAGGAGTCTGTCCTGTAAGTAGTGGGTTGCCGATCTCTGTCTGTCTCAGTCGTTGTGTCCTTAGGCAAGATACTTCACCTGCCTTGCCTGCTAATGGTGGTCAGAGAGCCTGTTGGTGCCGATTGTATGGCAGCCTTGTTTCTGTCAGCGTGTGAATGTGTGGATGAATGACTGTAGTATAAAGCGCTTTGGGGTCTCTGGGGACTCGATAAAGTGCTACACAAGCTCAGGCCATTTACAATGAATTCATCATGTGGGCTTTTCCAAAATGTTTACATGCATCATAATCCTATATTAACTTATGAGAATTTAAGAAAGCATTACACATTTTCAATTATTCTGGCATTAAGCAAATTGAAAATGTTTTGGTAATCCTAACTGACCTAAAACAGGACAATTTAGTCTGATTTAACATATGTATTTTTAAATAGTTTATGTAAATATCTGGAGTCAACTGTATGTAATATTAGCATCGCTAAAAACGACCAACAGCTCCAATAAATACTGCATATAATAGAAAATATTTAAGAGCACATTTTATCTGAAAATATGGAATGTTTTATTACTGTTTCACATTAACTTATCTTTATCCATGTGAACTAAAATCATAACCAAGAATTAATTTATTTCTAAGAATGAGATTTGTTTTTCATTTTAATCATTCTGCAAACCTCTTCTGTGTGCAAGTTAGAAACTGCTGGGTAAATACAGTCAGCCTGCAGGAGTTTATCGCGTCACTATGTAATTCCCGATGAATATGGTGTGGAGGCGGCTAATTTGTGAATGAAAGAACAGGAAAGCAGAGACCCTTAATCTCATTCAAACAGCCTTTACCGGAGTGCCAAGTCCCAGTGATACCCCAGACAAAACCAAGAGCGTGTCATTGCAACAACACCTCTTAAATCAACCGGTTTCAACTACAGACACACATTCGCATTCATTCAATCTAATCCAGTCTTAAAAGTCATAAAAGACTTGTAAAAGACTGAGTGCATTTATAGTTCATAAATACATGAATCTAAACACCTAATATATCAATTATGATACAAGTATAACTTCATGAAGCCAAAAGCAAAATTTTTGGTAGGAATATATTCTTGACACCCATAACTCTTAAATAAAGTTAATCCTTTTTGTAAAACCTGCATTGAGCAAGTGTGGTATTACATTGGCTTTACAAATGCTCTATAAAATGTGTCATATCTTTTAATAATGTAAATTTAAAACCCTAACATATTGATAATATATATATATATACAGATATAAAAGTATATATACATGTTTTGTTTTTGTAAAGGCATCCAATAAAGAGTTAACCTTTTAAAGAACTGAATTATCTGCTATCTGTTAGGCTTTCGAGGGTTAAGATTTTTCTGTCATTTTACTTTATAGCTTAGTTTTAAGTTTTCTTTCTCTTCATGGCAGTATAAAAATAGCACTAGAATATTTTTAGCATCAAATTAAAGATAAAATTAAAGATAGATCTGTATAAATAGAAGATTTTCTGGCACCTTTACATGAACTTCCATCAGACTGCCAAACTGTGTAACTGCTTTTGCTGATAATTCTTTGGGTACTTAAATAAAAGATAATCTTTTATGATTAACTTTAACAAATTTCAAGTCATTCATGCTTAAAAAGGGCAAAGTTCAGTTTATTGTCTATCCATATTATCCCTGATACATGTCAGCGGAGAGCCACTTGCTGGTGGATCTCACCTTTTAGTGTCACACCACTGTTTTATCTCCCTCTCTCCCTGTGGGACTTCTTCAGCTGACCCTGACTTGACCCACGGGATTCCATGGATTTCCTGGCTGCTGGGAGGTCTGTTTTCCTTTCCTGTCCCGCTCCTAACTGAAGCTCCTGTCCTTTCCTTCAGGCAGAGAGAAGAGACACGACTGTCCAACCAGCTGACTAGCTTACAGTACATGCTTATGTGCAGATTTATGACTGGCCTGACTGAGGACCGAGCTTGCAGCAGGTGTTTATTACGCTGCTGAGTTGCTGGTTTGTACTGACTTCTCTTTAGGACTAACAAAAATGCAATATGCGAATTCTATAAACAAGTTAGTCAATTCCTAGTTATTTCATTGTTTGACTTTAGGATTATATTTTTGCTATCTGATTAAGAATTGTTTGTAAAGCATACAAATCGTTTTACAATTTTTTGATTTTGTCACTTAAATATGAATTAAATTTACATAACAAATCATTTTACTAAAAAAACAGAAAAGTGGGGCGTGTATTTATATTTTGCTCAGTTTTTACTATGATTCACCAGCAGGACAAAAATACAGCCAGAGCCTAAATGAAATTGTTTAAATCAAGCATATTCCTGTGCTAGAATGACCCAGTCAAAGTCCAGACCTATATGCAAGAATCTGAGGCAAAAGTTAAAACCTCTTCATCCAATCTGGTTGATCTTGAGGTAGATTTCAAAACAGAATTGGTAATAATTTCAGTTTCTGCAGCTGTAACTGCAGTGAAAGTTGGTTATACAAAGTAATGACTAAATACATATGTACAGCTCACTTTTCAAATTTTTATTTGTAAAAGTAAAAAGGTTTGAAAACCATTTATCCTTTAGCTTCCACGTCATAATCATCACTGATGAAAACTACAGCCTGGTTACTCATAAAAATACTAGCATGTAATTTGTGAAACAGTAAAACAATATTTCAGTGTTGGCTCGGGGTTGGGTGGGTCAGTGCTGTGTATCTCGTAAAGATGTAGGCTGTGTTCCTGGCGGCAGGCAGGAAATCCGCTGTGTCCGCTCGTGATCTTATCATGAATAAGAAGATCTACATTCCAACCAGGTGACAGGGACAAAAAACTCACGTCCAAACTCATTCCTGAATCCTCCTCGTCTGTCTGCAATACTCCTCTTTTCTTTTATAGTCCCCTATTAACCCTCGGATTGTCTGGCTTTTGCTGGTCACACCTTGATACACATGCTGTGTGCAAATCCACATGCATGCAAAGCTTTCAAGTCAGGTCAGGTTGAGCTGGGGAGCCAGAAATCAGATATCCGAAAACATTGGCCCCGCAGCTCGGCCTGAGATCTAACAAAATGTGAAACACACTGAGCGTCTGGCATCAACCGCTGTACTTGGCATCAAATTTCTAAGAGCTGAGCTTTCTCCAAGGACTCCGGCTTCCTTTCGACCTGTTAACCTTGCCTGCTTGATGCTATTGGTACTTATGCTGAGTACAATCCAAAACATCTGACACAGTAAACAAAGGGAGATAAACATATATGGCAAAGTGCCAGAGGGACAAAGGTGGTGGTAGAGCAGGGTTCAGCCGGGGCAGTCACAACGCAGCAGAACAGCTGGGTTAGTACACAAACAGCAAAGCAGCCCAGATAACATAGCATATGTTATGTATTCACTGGTTTATAGCTTTTGTAAACATAGATTTATAATTATTGAGCATATTTTAAATTAATTATACAAAGAAAATGTTTTCTGACGAGTTAAAGTGTATTCAATCAGAATAAAGTAAATATTTCAGCTTCAAAAATAGAGAGAAATGGCATAACTCAGAGTATTTTTGCAACTGTGGCACTTCAAAGATAGAGCCATGACACAAATCAGTTTAGTATGTCTACTAAAGAAATGCTGAATGGAGCATTTTACAGTGTGTCGGGGAACTTGTTAGTATTTTCTGAAAGAAAGCTGTCTGAATGGTAAATCCTATTTGCCTACAATGTCTCGTGCTGTCATTGTTATAGATGATGTGTGAAGCACAGAGAAGCATGATCATAGAAGAGAACCACTGTATCTGTGAATGGCATAATGTAACCCATCTCTGACCACAGAGGGTAACCAATATATGCTCACTCGCCTCAGTGATACTCGCTGTGTAGCACTGGGTTCAACCTCTTTCTTGGTATAAATGCAACAAAGTGTAAGAAATATTCCTAACATTAGGTCCATATTGACATGAGAGCTTCTTGCAGTTCCTGCACATTTGTGAGATGCACATCCACGGTGCGAATCTCCATTGGATCCCAAAGGTGCTCCACTGGGTTAAGATCTGGTGACTGTGGAGGCCATTGGAGAAAAGTGAACTCATTGTTATGATCAAGAAACCAGTTTAAGATGATTTGAGCTGTCTTCCATGGTGCTTTATCCTGCTGGAAGCAGCCATCAGAAGATGGGTACACTGGTCATAAAGTGATGGAAATGGTCAGCAACAATACTCATTTAGGTTTTTGTGTTTAGGCGATGCTTAAGTGGTACAAGGGGTGTGTGAAGAAAATGTTTCCCACACCATTACAACACCATCAACCTGCAACATTAATACAAGGTATGTTGGAACTACACTTTTATGTTGATTATACCAGATTCTGACCGTACCATCTGAATGTCAAAGCAGGGATCAAGATTCATGGGACCAGGCAACGCTTTGCTAATGTGTTCTTGTTCGATTTTTGTGAGCTTGTCTCAACTGTAGCCACAGTTTTCCATTCTTAGGAGACAGGAGGGATACCCAGTGTGGTCGTCGGCTGCTGAAGCCTGTCTTTCTCAAGGCTTTTACACATTGCGCATTCAGAGATGGTATTCTGTAAACTATTGTTGTAACTATAGGTTGTTTGACCTGCTGTTGCCATTCTATAATCTCGAACCAGTCAGCCCATTCTCTTTTGACACTTACAGTACATGGGGTTTTGTCCACACAACTGCAACTCACTGGATGTTTATTCCTGTTTGAATCATTCTCTGTATACCTGAAAGATGGATGCATGTAAAAATCCCAGTAGATCAATAATGTCTGATCTACAAATGCCTAAACGTGTTGCGTTGCCCCCATGTGATTGGCTGTTTAATAGTGGCTAAAAGTGGCCAGTGAGTGTCAAACCCACATTAGGGATGGAGATCCTAATATTACTTATAAATATTACAGCTGAGAGTCAATGACACAATGCCTTTGCCTCTATCATGTTTAAGTAAAATACAGATTCAGACAACCATATGATGCACAAAAGCAGCAACGTCTAAGGCAAACAAGTCAGAAGAGATTCAGAAACCAAACTTGGAGCCTTTTTGGACCTCTCTGTTCATCATGACATTTTTATCTAAGGTAACATCATACATTTTAAATCCATTTCAGGTATAAACTCGTTTACAATAGTTTAATATAACATATTTTTCTCATCTTTGAATCTGAATAAGAACTCAGTCCTCTTTATGATCACAATCCCTAAAAACTACATTTTACAGTCAATGTCTGTAAAAATCTGGATGACAGAGCCACTCAGAAAATAGGACACACCTGTCAGCATTTCCAGCAAAGGTGTTAATTAAAAAATAATAAAAAAATAAAAAAATAAAAAAAAATATATATATATATATATATATATATTTTTTTTTTTTTAAGGTTTGTACACCCAAAATGCTAACCCTGTCATTATAACTGTTTCTTAGTTTAATTGTTTTGAAAAAACTGCTTGATCATGTAGTTTCTTTACCTCAACTCCTAAAAATCCTCCATGATTGGGCAGGTGTAGCAAGTACCTACACACTTGCTTACACTAATTCCTTTATTTTCACCTGTCTTAAAGATTAAAGCAGAAGGGTAGCAGTAACTGATGTTCACCTTGGCCGTATTTTCCACTTTGTAATGGTTTCCAAATAAAACTATAATGGTAGAAACAGACATGGGAGTTTGTACTGACCTTAGCAGACCTGGTTAGGAAAAAAAACATCATGGCTGCTGTCGAAAAATAAGGTTGCATGAAAGTTTTCTTTTGGTAGGACGCATTTAAAAGAAATCACTGCTCTTTAAACATTTTAATAGTTTATACTGCTTCAATATGTTTTGATGACAATTGGACAATTTAAAAAAACTAATACCCATTTATATTATACACTACACTGCAACCTTCTATTCATATGAAAGAAAATCCAGAGTCCTTTACAGGAAAGTCAGGTTTTCATGCAGTGGTTTCCAGAGCTGAGGAGAACAGAGACTAAATGCTACCTCACCTTATTTAGTTCTGGTTCTGGTAATAAAGAGTGGAGAGGCCTCTGAGGACCTGAGGGGTCCACATGGTTCATACCTGACAAGCAAGTCTGAAAGATACTTAGGTCCAAGACAATTCAATGCCTTAGAGACCAATAACAATTTTATGATACCTATCCTTTTACAAACGGGGTCAAATGAAACACAACAATAATCTAACCTGCTGAAATTAAAAGCCTGCACTAGTTCTTCTGTGTTGTTTTGACAGCAAAGCCTATATTCTGGGAATGCTGTTGAGATGGTAGTATGATTTAGTAATACACTATATGTGGATGTTATAATTTAGGTCAACAACACCTAAGATTCTTGCATGCCTTATGGTCTTTAGGCCTCAATGAATCTAGCATTTTTGAGGATAAAAACAATGTCTAGTGTTTTTTCTCCATTAGGCTGAAGGCAATTCAATCTTCTTCACTCATTAATATTATAGACACAATTACTCAGTGACTGTAATTAAACTGTGGTTATTTGACGACAGGAACATAAAGTTGTGCATCAGCCTACGTTCGGTAAGACATTTTGTAGTGCTCCGCAACCAGAGCAAGGAGGAGCATATACAGGTAGATTAAAGGTGGCCTGAGAATGAAGCCTTGAGGAACCCCACATTCAGCTCAGATTTATGATTGTTAAATAAAACAAAGTATTCCCAGTCTGTGAAATAAGGTCTAAAAAAGTTTAGCAGAGTGCCAAACAAACTCTCCCACTCTCCCAGTTTATCAATCAGTATGTTATGATGAGCTGTGCTGAAAACAGCACTAAAATGTTGTAGTATTAATACAGTTTTAGATACATTGCTATTAAGACACTGTTTAAAACCTTTACCAATGCAGTATCAGTGCTATAGTGTGGTTGAAGGCCTAACAGGACAGCACTGAAGGGAATGCTTTTTAACCAAAAAGGAGTACATTTGTAATTGGTATAATTAAATTATTGAGAAGTATTCAGAATGTGGACTGTTTCCTAATCAGCGAGAACTTAATTAAATAAGCATATAAACACTTTAGTCCCCTTTATGGTTTTCCCTGTCATTATTAGATGAAAAACAAAATGCTTTCCTTGAAGACTCAGAGCCCTTTGAAGCTTTTTGGTCTCATTCCTGGTTGTGCTGAAGCCTCTATGCCTTATATGAAACACACAGCGTGCATTCAAAGGAGCCCTGAACTGACCTCTAGATCGTTTGCTCGAACAGTCCAGTTCGTTTGGGGAGGTGTGCAATTGCAATCGAATTGGTGCGGATCAAAGAAGTGAACTCTGGTCCACCTAAAAACATAGGCATCGTTCCACTTTAAGTGAACCGTAAGCAGGAAGTGGACTTTAACGTAGGGCACTGTGGGCAAACACAACCAAACCAAATGGTTGTGTTTGTAAGACTGTCAGATAGAAATGTGGTCAGAGGAGAGTATATCATAACTGCTGGGAAGTACTCACAAGAACAAGACGTTTTTAAACTAATTAGAGGAAAAATAAAGGCTGTGGGATTCATTGTTACAGTAGACCAAAGCACAAATGTGAAATTAAAAACTCCGCCAAACAATATATAAAAATATGTGACATGCTCAGAAGTCACACTTAAGGAGAATAAAAGGACAAGATTCCTATTTATGAAGAACTAGAGGCAATTCTTATCCCCCTCAGCGCCATGTTAGAGGAATAGATGATTTAGGTCTGGTTTATTTAATAAACGGCATTATGAAAGCAAACTCAAACCAACAATACAAGTCCCTATTCATAATGGGTCTACTGGACTATAAGGTATGAATATGATCTCAGAGACAGCTGAGACAACAAAATTGAAAGCAAATAGCAGTTAAGTTACTAAAAGAGCAGTAAAATTCTCAAAATTTACAAGTCAAGAAGACTTTTATTCATAATAGCCATCAATGAATGTAACACCAACATGTAGAAAACCAATATCAACTGCTTTGATCAATTTATTTATCTTCTAAGCCTATTTCATTATGTTCAGATTGCCGGGGGTTAATGCTGATCGCCAGCACTTAATCAGCATAATGTGGGGTACAATGCAAGCATCTTTAAACAACCACAGCATGCTGGTCAAGCTTAAATGAAGTACCAGCATTATACCTCAGTTTAGGTACTGGTACATCTCAAGTGACAAATATCGCAGTAGTATATTGGTAAGTCTGTATGTTTAAATATAAATCTGTAAAGATTTAGGTCTAAATAGAAAATGTTCTACAAGGAAAAGTTGCTTCCTGCAGTTTTCAGTTTCAGTGTCGTGCTTTCAACTTTAAAAAAAAACAGCCGACCCCATATTGTTTTGTCTATTTGAGTCATATCATATTTTAGAGCTATAGAAATATGTAATACAGAGAATAATTTTAGACAGAGGCAGCAGAAAAAGACATTTTTAAATGTAGACTCTTTTCTTTCCAAATAACAGCTAGTTTCACTTATGTTCCTGTCGCAGAAAAAACATGCTAGACATACTTTAGATACTGAAGTAATCAATCCCAATCTAAATATTTAGTGCTGTAGCCTTACCACTGTCACTGCATGAGCAACACCTACCTTTCACTCGGGTCCTACACATAAAACTAGACAAGTTCCTGGGAATACTCCCAACAGTTGATCTTATATCATATTTAGATATTCACTAACAAATTGGCTGATGACCAAAATAGGCCAATTTTCTGCTTAATCAGTCCTGACGAGTGACTTTCCATTCAGAAACTAAGTGGGTCACATCAATAACAACCCCCTTAATGCTGTTATTGACTGAAGAAGACTCCGAGTCAGGTATTATTGGTATAGCTAATTTAGAGTCATAAAACGAAGTCTAATGGTGCGTTCACACCAAACGCGGATTCTGCAATAGGAGCGGCCGATTTACATGTTATCCCTATGTAGAGGCGCGTTCAGGAGCGGAGCGGCGCGAGGCGGTGCGAAGGAGACGAAGAACGTGGTGCGGAAGGCATGCCGAGCGAAGTGAGACTTTTTCTAAAATCCATGTGAAATCCATGTCCGCCATGTTCAGTTGAAACCAGCAAGCAGCAGATAGAAGCTCCTCCTATTTGATGACGCGGCGAAGCGTTGCTGTTTGTTGCCATTTGGCAACGCGGAGTTCACGCATGTGAAGCAAGCAACAGCACACAAATGATGCGAAATATTCGCAGAATCCGCGTTCGGTGTGAACGCACCATAAGAAAGTCTTCTTACACAGAGGTGTAAGAAGCATTTTAAAAGGAAGTTGTTTTCTAAAACATGTCAAGACTAGTCTGTGGTTTATTTAGGCTGCATGAGAGAGAGCAAGACATTCAGCTGATAAAAGGAAGGCTTAATTCAATACAGTAAAGTTGCTTTTTTATCCTTTTGAGCTCACAACTTCTATCATAGAAAATGCAGGATTTATAAATGTTGGCAGCCTTTTGGAAACTTGAGAGTTACGGTAGGTATTTACATTCTCAAGAATATACACACAAATTGCAGTTTTGTAATGCTAACTGTGCTAACCACACTAATCGCTACTCTAACGTGTTAAACCCAACACTTTTTAAACCCAATTTTTTGTTGTTTCAAAATTATAGTAAAATTCAGTGTAACTGAAAAAAAATAAATTACGGCTCAATAAGGCAGTGAAAATATTTTCAATACTGTCTGTTCTTTTAAGTTATCATATTAAAGTTTCTAAAGCTAAACTGGTATTGGTATTGACAGGTTAAAGCTTGACAAAAACTAGAGTTTGGTACATTTCTAATCATATGAGTGAGTTTTTTGTTTATGTCAGAATGTAAAGCTTTAATTTTCAACTTTTGCCAAATGTACTGTAGAAGTCAAATGATGGGTGTTATGAAGCAACTGAAAAAACGGTTAAAACATCAGCCTAATAACAGGATGAAATACTATGAATACTAATACTCTGAATACTAACAGAGTTTCAAGTGAAAGGTCAAAGCTGCTGATCTTAAGTCTTAGAAGACTTCAAACTGCAACCTTCTTATGTCGGGAGTCACGCTTTAATGCTGCAGTCTATGCATTACCTACAATTCTTTTCATCTATAGCTGTTCTTTGGCTCTTTTGAATCTATATTGAGGCATCCAGAGCTTTAAATCACAGCAGTAAGTAGGCATCAGTTGAAAAGGTCTCCCGCCAGGAAGAGAACAAAAAATCACAATGAAAAGTACAAAAACATGCCATTGGATGAGGCCCTGAGTGAGAGCCATGATACCTTAAGAAGTAAAAAGTCATTAGTTGTTATTTTTCCCCAGCCAGTGAGTTTTATGTGGAAACCAACCAGATTTTATTTGAGAGCATTAATTGTATTTGAGTCAGGAAATGAGGAGCTGAGTCTTGGGAGGGGCAGCTAGGCTTGTGCACAACAGAAACTTTACACCTTTTCACTCACTCTACTTTTTCCTTACCATCCATGGGTTTTTTCGCATTGGTACTTTTCCATTGTGTACTCGTGTGGGTCAGGTATGGATTTCCTTTGCTCCAAATCATATTTTAAATTATCATTTGAAGACTATTTAGTTAAACTCTCTCCTTGACAACAAACTGAACCAATTAATATTTAAACATATCAGCAGGATAGTATACAAAAACATCTCAGGTAACTTAAAATAAATAAAGCAGTCGTGTTAAAAAAAGGCAAAACTCTGGTTAAAAAGTGAATCAGTAATAATCTATGAAGTACATTCACATTAGGAATAAAATCAGTAGACACAAAGAAAACAAAACAGACTCTCTGTCTGACATCCAAGTCAAGCAGACCCCGCAGGAGTACCAAATGGTCAAGAACATTCAAAGTACAACATCCCAACATACCAGCAACTTGATTTTAGTCAAATGTGCATTTATAGTGTCTTATGATAACAAAGCAGCACACTACACCCAAAGTAAACAGCCAATGAAAGTGAAACTTGGAATGAGGCTGTGCTTGGTATTGGCCAGATCTTTAAACTACCATACTAGGATATGGAATCTAATAAATCCAGGTTTTCCCAAACAGTGTGAGGCTTTTTTGCCCTTAATAACTACTTTCACAGTAAAAGTAAGATGGTATCAGCTTCCGCAGCTTCCAGGCTGTCTGCGTCATGTGACTAGCACACGGTACATTAGAGGTATGTTTCTTTTTTGATTACTATCATCCCCCCAGAAGAACAATGCAACTGCATAATAGTCAGCCAATTGTCAGCTGTCTAGGCTTTACCATGGGTGTTTTTGCTGTGTCCATGATTGAAACAGAACTGGAAAGAAGATTTATTTTTTAATATGTGAACTTCAAAGAACAAGGGGCATTATGGGCCTAAAATACTGAAGAAATAATAAACTTCATGTGAAAGAAGCTAAGAGAAAAACACATGGAAGTTGTACAAGCAGCTGTATGAGTAACCTGACTTTAGCAACTAGTTTTCTTTTAAATGACATTAAAAGCTAAGTTTAAATTGACATAGAAATGTACTGTTTATGTCAAGCCATTGCTGTCAGTACACACTGTAGTTCACCTTTTATTTAGGTCCAAACAGTTAATGACGGGTGGCTAGTTTTGCCCCTTGGCCATTTCTTACTTCTAGAGGTTTGGTCGTTTCATACCTAAGCTATTCAGGAGGTGTCAGCTGCAGAAGGCTTCGTACCCACCACGTGTTTCTATAATTTGCTCATAGCCATAGTCTACTATAAGAAAATATGGTGATGTGACGACAGTATACAAAATCTATCAGCTGGTGCCTATCTCCAGCAGTCTACGGGCAAGAGGCTGGGTACACCCTGGCCAGGTTGCCAATCCATTGCAGGGCAACACAGAGACACACAGGAAAAACAACTAAACACACTCATTCATACCTAAGGGCAATTTAGAGTGACCAATTAACCTAACAGTCATGTTTTTGGACTGTGGGAGGAAGCCGGAGTACCCGGTGAGAACCCACGCATGCGGAGAACATGCAAACTCCATGCAGAAAGACCCCCGGCCAACTGCGCCACCGTGTAGCCCAGAACCTGTTTTTTAAAATACAGGTATACATTGCATTGCAGGCTAGGAGATGCCTTACTAGACCTATAGATTATGAATAATTTGTTATGAAGATGAATGTGAATAATAGTCAGCATCATTATTCTTGCACGAATATATGGTTGTATGGATATATTATATATATCTACATCACAAACTGATATTTTAACAATATTTTTGGGAACACAAAGAATACATATTTATTTTGTTTTGTTGTTGTTGGTCCATGTTGTGATAAGAAAACTCTTACTTTAACACATGACTGTATAAAAGCATATGAACGAGCTCACTTCCTCTTGCACAAAAACACAAAAGAATAGGAATTGGATTAAAAGGCTTGAATGAAAGGAACCCGTAAAGGGTTCCTGCACATTGATATTCAATGTCAACAAGGAAATGTAAAATTTTTTTGCATGTTTGTTAAATAAAAATTGACAAATTAAGTGATAAAATTGCAAGTGCCTGCTTCTACAAAGCTCACTTCTCCTTCATCTTGAACTTACTTATAAGCAGCATCATTAAACAATTAATTAGACTCAGCAATTTTAACATTGTCTGCTGTGATAGTTTATAAAAGGGTCTTTATCCAGTAACTAAATGCAGTCTAATATAAGAAAAATAAAAAACGTAAAAAATTTTGATTTTTTTCAGAGATAGGCAAAAATGTTGACATCAGATCTGTCAGGATGAGCAGCCAGGTGATGCCCAGAATCAAAGAAAGACAATATGCCAATATACATTTTTAAAATGCCTCTAACAGTCCAGGAGATCACAGGAGCAGAGCGAGAGCGGAAAACACAGTGAGGAGCTGACTTACTGTGAGCCTACTGAATGGAAGGTCACCATATGCCATGTTTAATTAAATTATTGTCCACAGGGATGATGCTTTATGTGGATGACCACACAAAAACACACACAACAGGCAGAGCCAACCCAAGGTGTAAGCAAAGGCCCACAAGAGAACTAACACTGTGACAAAACTCAGGTTTAGAAATATACATTTTTACATGAGTTAGACATCAGTGGTAAAAAAAAATAACTTGCGATCTTTGATAATTAAAATATTACATGTAAATGTTTTAGAGAAAGTCTCACTTTTATTTAATGTTTTACATGGTACAAGTATTTAACTGTGGAAGTAAGGCTGAACTAATTAAACTATTTTAATAACTATTTTCACCAAAACAATCAAGCCTACAATTCTGAAAGAAAAGACAGATAAAAAGGTGCAGGCTTTCATATATATATCAATGTGTATGTATATATATATATATATATATATATATATATATATATATATATATATATATATATATATATATATATATATATATATATATCGCTATATAAATATATATATTTATATATATAGATCTATCTATCTATCTATCTATCTATCTATCTATCTATCTATCTATCTATCTATCTATCTATCTATCTATCTATCTATCTATCTATCTATCTATCTATCTATCTATCTATATAGATAGATATATAGATATGTAGATATATATATATATACTCGTACTCGTCGTCTTCCGCTGTATCCGGGACCGGGTCGCGGAAGACGACGGGTACGAGTATATATATATATATATGGCATGTTTTTTAAACATGCACATTTTATTCATGTACACCATGTACAGTGAGTGTGCTTCAAGCAAAATATGTTTGGATCTGTGGTGGAATAAAGTCTATTTAAAAATATTATTACTCTAAATATCCATTTTATTTAATCAGGAAAGAACTTTTTCCTGAAAGAGTTTTTTCCAAGAGTGTTCTGGGTAAGACAGACAGCAGTACAGATTAATACACGAGTTAGATCATATACATTATCGACCATTGTATTAATATCAGTTAGCTAAACCACCTACTGTCTCTGCCTCAAACTCATTAAGGCACCTTATAAAAATTTTCAAAGTGACCATATCTTTAACTTTCAGGTCATTTTGCAAACATTTGCAGGTGTGACACGCAGTGTATTTATATGCCTTTTTTTCCAACAATATGTACCATCAGCGCAAAAATAAAAATATACTGTTGTGACTTTACTATCTATGTTTTTGAAATGGAATATAAATTGGAGCTTTCCTACAACACAACCATGAGGGACACAATTAGTTACAGAAATTGAACTGGAAGTGAAATTGAAAGTGCACATTATGCTCTCAGTGAAAGATAATTATGAAACCAGTCAACATTATTATTAGAGAGGGTGATATTGGCAAGTCTCTGCTTTATTTTTGTGTTTTACAGTAGCTTTAACTGTATTAACAGTATCAAATTAATTTGTTAAGTCAAGAGAAAAGTGCTGTGAAAATGTTACCCATTAACAAGTCTTTCTAGACTGAAACTGAGGTAAAACACTATTAGGATGACGAATTCCTTTACCTTTACAAGGGATTCTAGAACTTTGACTTAATATATAGAGATTAAATCTTTTTTTAAAACAAATAAAAATTGTAATACTTTTATATCTCTGAATTTCATGTTTCCTTGTAAATTTGTCTAAAACACTTAAAAGGTATTATATATATATTCCTAACGTTTTTGTATAACATTTTAACAGTTTAGTAGAAAAACAACACAAATGTATTGGCCTTAAATTAGATGTAATAAATGTATGTGCTTTTGTAGCACATTTGTTTAATATGAAGTAAATAAACAGAATGGTTAACAGTAACGTTGTGAGGGTTCTACATAACTCTCATCAGTGATGATGTTCAGGATGCTACTACTGCTTACTTTTTATATCTTGTCCCCACAGGAATTGTGGATTACTAGCATCTGACCAAATTCATAAATTCTATTACATCATGCATTATACAGTGAATTGTATTTCATTGTGGAAGTCTGTGATTTTGTCCAAGAATCAGTCTGCTTCACAGAAATCATATGGCTCTAAATACAGTTTGGTTACACTCCAGTGGTTATTTAAATCAGTGTTTTCCCCCTTTTTTTTAAAAAGAACAATAAATATTTGTGTCTTCTAAAATATGAATTAATATAATATATGATATCACACAATATTTGTTACGGCTGACATCGTTTTAGTTGTAAATTATGGTTATAATCAATGTGTAAAACACAAATGTTTTAACAATAACATTTATTTAGTTGTGGTGCCTGATTGTACTGAAACCCCCCAAGTCAAATTATGTTTAGGAACCTGTGCATTCTTGGACCGGCCCTGAATACTGGAGCATAAGGTTTTTAATGCAAAAATCAACACAGAATCGCTGCTCTATACAACTGACTGAGACATGTTGTATTTCAGATATTGTTTTGGCAATTAAACACATTATAAATATATTAGAGGTGTAAATGTGAATAACACTGTATTTGCCGATGTTACATAAAAAAGTCACATTGTCATGAGTGAACATAACCACTTAAAGCGCGATTCCTAATTCTGGGAATGTAGTCATGGTCTGGTGGGATTTTTCGAGGGGTGGGGCATATTCCGCTTTCAGATGGGAAACGAGGAAAAATAAATAAATAAAACTTCGCTAAACTACGCGGCAGCGGAGACAACGAAGAGTCGATTTTACCCGCAGATATAGATGTCTGTCCCAAAGCCCACGGAGGTAGAGCCAGACGGGATTTTGTAATAAGTTCTCCCACAGCCGGCCCCCTCTCTCCCCCTACCCCCACTTCCATAAACACATCCAGGCAGGGACGCGCTATCCCAGCACGGTACAGTTCCCCCCGCAAAAGTTGCTCTCCACCATTGACTTTCTCAAATGAGTGAGCAGAGCCATATCGACATCCCCACTGTGGCACACACACATATAAATACTACAAAATAGCAACAGCGGGCTTCCAGCGTGACAGGAGCGAGCCCCCACTCCCCCCCCTCTCTCTCTAACCCAGCTTGACACCCAGCGGTCCGGGGGGGTCGCTCTCTGAGCTGCGGGGTAACTCCACCAAGTCTTTAAGTTGAATTCAGAGCGTTTAGTTTGTCAAAGACACTGCAGCTCACTGTCACAAGCTCCCTATTTTGTCGCGACGGACGCGGGTTTGTTGCCCCCCAGGAGGAGGAGGGGGTGGGGGGGCGGACAAGCTGAAAACGAAGGTGGTGAAAAGCCCCAAAGCATTTACCTTTTTGCTGTTTCTGCTGTTGTAGCCGTTGTAGGGGTTGATTCCTGTCCTTGGCGGTACGGAGAGCAGCATTTTTCTCGTCGCTATGTCCGGAGCGGCGAGCTCAACCCAGGCTGCCAGCTGACGTCAGCAGCTGGGGAAGTGAGAGCCTGGAGTCCCGCTGCTAGACTGCGAGTGGTGCTGCTGCTGCTAGGTGCTGCTGCTGCAGGACGGTACCCCGCTACTGGCCCTGAGGCCCCTGCAGGGCTCTTGCGCTCCAACTCCTTTAGGGGTCCTCACAGAGGAGGCCTTTAGATCAGGTTCGTTCACCGTCCTGTGTTGTCACTCACCACGGGGGACATTGGCGGGCATAAACTGGACAAAACTCGGTTTGGTTGGGCTTGTAAAGTAAATTACCAACCTTTCTAAATCCACCTCTCGGTCCATATTGTCTCCTTAAAATATTTACAATAATACCTTGTACAACAATTAGCAACAGTGGCGGTCCTTGCAGTAATGGTGCCTTGGGTGAGCCCCTCCTGCCGCTGACCCCACACTCCCAAAAACACAAACTCACCTAATAAATCCCAGCCTGCTGATAGCAAAAAAACTTTCTATCATGTGGCTTCCAGGTTTTGACCGTTTTGCACTTTTATTCAAATACCATCTTGCTTCAAAAAAAAAATCATCATGTTGCTCCACGGCTGGATGGTGGTGGAGTTGGTACCACTGTTGCCTTGCAGCAGGAAGGTCCTGGCCAGGGGTCTTTCTGCATAGAGACTCATGTTCTCAACTTAAAAAAAACAGTGAAATATCCCTTTACTATGACAGTGAATGACGTGCAAACAAGGTAAAAAAACACTTCCAGTATCCAACTCAGACATCATACCACCCTCTGTGATGTGCCGCCCTGAGCAGAAAGCCATATCCCCTACATCAATAATCACTGTTGATTAGCAATCATATTAAACACACATTTAAACTATAATCAAGCCCTGTTATTGTTGCCTGTTTTTATTAAAGGACAAGGAGAATCCATAAAGATTAAAAAGAGTATACAAGATTTATCCTGTAGCCCCTGGCAGGTTGATCATTTAAAATAAATTAATAGACATTAAAACACTTGTTAAAAACTATGGCTCCGTAGTAACCTGTGTAAATGCAAAAAAAAATTTCAAATGAGTATTAAAATAAATTTTTGCCCAATGACCAGAAATAGGCACCAGCCCACCTGATGACCCTGCTAGGATAAGAGGGTACAGACAATGATGGATGGATGGATGGATGGATGGATGGATGGATGGATGGATGGATGGATGGATGGATGGATGGATGGACCAAAGTTATTACCTCTTAGTTGTGGCTCGCTGGAGCCCAAAATCCCGAAACCTTAGAGCTTCATGTTTTGGATTGAATTATAGAATTTGTGTTACTTTTTAGAGGCTGACATCAAATATGTTACTTCTATGGGCTGATTTTAACAGATACTGTCAGCTTTTCTACTTTATGTGGCTTTTACGAATATGCCTTTGGGGCCAAATAGAAAATATGAGTTTTTATCCTCTGAGACAAATAGATTAAGAATAAAATAAAGAGCCATCTTCTCTAGATAGAGAACACAAAGCACTGGTAGAGCCTTTTTTTTTTTTTACCTTATTTCTTCCTTAATCCAGGCAACTGGACTTCCTCTTCAAGAAACAAGAAAAGTCCAGTTGCCTTCTACTTAAGCACTTAGGGTTATAATGTCTTGGAGGACTGAGAATCTAAAGTTTCTGTAGCTAAATGAAAAATGTTTTATGATTAGCTGAAAGCAAAAACCTTGACTTTACTGCCCACTTCTGAGGCAGAGAGCCTGAAAAGTGACTTGAAGACAAAGTTGAGAGGAGATAAATGAGGCTGAAGTTTGTCTACTTTCTATGATTTGTCAAGTCAGATATTTTTTACCCGAGATGCCACAAACAGAACACAAGGACAATGAATTTGTGTTTGTTTGTTTGTTTGTTTGTTTTTTGTGGGGGAGTTGCAGGAGCAGCAGCAGCAACTCCCTAACAGTGAGCTTTGGACATTTTTGTCTTCTTCCTCTAAACTCTGCCTGGTGACAAGGTCAACTCTGTTCCCTATCCTGCCTTGTAAGTCAAAGAGATAAGAAACAGGTAAAATCCCTAGATATCAATTAATGGCAGTTTTGGCTTTTTGTATGGTTAGGAATGCAAAGATGTGATAATTTTCTTTTTTTATGTCTTAATCAACAACGTTGCAATTAAATCTATATATTTCTTTTTTTTCTTTTTCAAGGATTTAAATCATTTCCGTATTGATGTCCACTCACTTGTTCTTGTCCTTAAGGGCTTAAAAATAATAACTAAAGCAGATCACGACTAATTTAAAGCATTTCATCACACAAAAAGCACAAAGAATTTGGTAAACTGAGACTGCGCAGACATCTTGAGTGAAACACAGCTCACTGATCAGCCAGATCCATGTCATTTGAAGCAGTAGCTGTGCTGTGGGTTAAATACCCTTGCCAATGATATCCTGTTGTCTCCTCTGAAGGTCACAGACGCAAGCTGTTAAATCACAGACACACACAGACAAGGTACCAAACCAAAACATTCAGCGTTATAGTGTGAACAACTTGCCTTGAAACTTGTCCAACACCTTTTATCCTTGACTGCTTCATTTTCCAATTTGACTACTTTTCTGTGTTCAACCAACTTTCAAATTTTTTTTATTGTTGCCAGAAATCGACATCAAAATAGATAGAAACGCTCTGAGAACAGAAAATTGCTTAGAATAAGTATAAATAATCGAGAAACCAAAGCGAAAGTGAAATGAATTGGAAGATGACCTGTGTCACTGCCCACAGTGAAGCCAACAAAGACTGAGAAGATGCCAACCAAGAAAGATGCCCCTGCTCCAAAATCAACACCTGCAGGCTCAAGCGAAATTTGCAACTGTCCATTTAGACAAGCTATAATGCCTTCTGGAGAAATACTTCAGAATCAGCTTTATTTGCCTTGTTTGTGCACAAACAAGGACTTCACTTGACCTTGGTTCCCCTTTGCTCTCAATAAAGACATGACTGTTAAGCATTCATCAGAGAGACAGCTTTCCTGTTGGTTTTCGCAAAAAGCGCCTTGTAGCACTGACCTAAAGGTAAAAGTCTAAAGAGTTTATTTTTTAGTTCTGGATGGAGTGAAGGTCAGCCCTGATGATCCTCTCTGCAGACTTATTTGTTCATTGCAGTTTGGACCTGGGCTGTTTTGTAAATGAACCAAACAACACAATGATAGATGAACACAAAACAAACTGAGTAATGGCTGTGTAGAAGATGACCAGTGTCTCCTGTGAAGGTTGTACTTCTTGAGTTGCTGCAGAAAGTACAGTCTCTGCTTGAACAGTGTCTATGTGTGAGTACCATCTCAGGTCCTGAGAAAGGATGGTTTCTACGAACTGGAAAGATCCACAGTAGACACAGTGTTGTTGAAGATGGTGAGGGAAGGGAGTATGGGGTGTGTTCTCCCCATAGCCAGATGAGGCAAAGATCAACTATTTGGCCAAAATGTATTTTTGAATGAGTCAAGATAAGAATTTCAAATTCAAGAACACTGTTCTAACTAACAGGTCTGGTGGTATTAGCATTTTGATGACATTTTGGAATGGATAAACCAGGCTGACATTAACCTTGGTGAATGGCCCACACCCTGTCCTTATTAAAAATGTCTGGACTATGCACAAAAGCGAGGTTCATTTAAGAAAACCAACCAATTTAAGAGAGGCCTCCCCGTTTTGATACCAAGAGGTATCGAAGATCCAACCTGAATTGTACAAGAACCTTGTTAATGTCTACAGAAAGCATGTGGTTTCTTTTCAACCCCAGCATGATAAAATTGCCCAATCTGTGAATCATGGTGACAGTAGTACTAAGGTTTGGGCCCCTATTGAATTCATGAAAGCAAAGACAACTTTATATAATTTCTGAAGCAATTGATAAATTCTGAATAATATAAAAATTACAAACATTTTAAATGCTCTGAATAATAAGATTTGCCATAGTTTGGAATACCATTTTTTATTTCCGATCTCTGATATCCAGACAGAACTTTCCGATTAAGGGTAAGCTTGTGGTCGAGGTGCAACTCTAAAAGGGTCATTAGTCTAAAGGTTAATCACTACAATTAGGCCCAAACTCATTCATACACCTGGCAGATTATTTTTTGAAATTACTTTTGCGCTACAAGTCTTTATGGTTGGAAGGCCTCCTTACAATCACCCTAATATTTAGCTCACTCCACAGATTCTCAGATTCAAGTCGGGACTCTTGATGACTTTACTTCCAGTCACAAGAAATAATATGGGTTAAATTAAACAATTATTTTAAACCTAAGGGGTAAGCCAGAATATTTTCTGGCTTACCTGTATATATTTATATATTGGACCCTATGTATAATTTTGACTGTGTGTAGATTAGATAACTTTCCCAATAAACTTAAACTTGAGCACGAGGTTATTATCATTGAAGTTGCATGTTGTCTAATCAGGTCACCCTGAAAAAAGATGAGTTCAAATATCCTTTTAAAAGCACCAAAGTTATTAAATAATAATACCAATAACATTATTTATATAGCATCTTTACAGAGAGAATTTGCAGATATACAAGTCATGCTCACTATGACTATGTATGTAAACCTCTGACTGGGACTGTATATCCAAGTTTTTCTTCAAAAATATCCAAAGATTTTATTTAGTGAAAATGTGCTAATTGATATAAAGGAAAGCCTTGAATGTCTGGAGTCTTAGCAGATCTATATTGTATACAGCTTGTTCTGCCCTCTAAATGACACTTTGCACTTTGTATCTGTCCTGCTGTCTTCCAGTCCAGAGGTCTGTCTGCGTCTTTTCATTCACTGGCATTCAAGAACGCACAGTGACATTGTTTCACTCAGCAGAACTGCAGTCCGGCCCGACCAGCTATACTCTGACGACATGGACATTGTTTGGATATCAACAGGCCTGTTGCTAAGGAACCCAGCCCCCACCCCTCCACCATGAGTGTTCCCGGCCTGTGCCTATATACCTATTACCTCCTGGATAATGAAGTTGTTTGTGTTGTTCTCTTTATGTATTATGTGTTTCTATGTGCAATTTTTCATTCGTTCAGGAGTTCCTGATATTATGTATTGCGAAAGAGTAGAAAAGATGGTCCTTTGCCTCCTGTTGCTTCCTTTTATAACTTTATTATAACAGGATTTAAGGAGTGAAAAGGAAACCTTTGGGATGTGAATCAAAGGTTTGTCTCAAACAACTGGAACAGATACTTCCTGTCTTTATAAATAGGGAAAATGTAACACTTCTTATGGCGTAATTTAGCAAATTCTGTGCAAAAAACACAAAACAAATTAGCTAAAGCCTTCATTCTTATAGTTATTTAAAGACAACAGCACATTTACAGGAAGTCCCACCCTTTGCCTGCACTAACAACCAACACACCCAATCTCCCACACACTTGCAAACACACACACTTATGCAACAGCATCGATGCAGCGGGGGTGTATTTCAATCATTAAAGCAGAGGAAGGGGACCTTGTGTGTAGAGGAGAATGGTTATGAATGGAGTGGATGGGTTCAGGGAGTTCATGTGTGCCTGAAGGTCTTGGTCATTGTCACCATCACTGAGGGGTTCAAGGTCGAGAGTGAGAGAACAAGCAATTCAAGCAATACTGGTGGATGGAATGTGTTCTTTATAGGGGAGTGTGGAAGAGGAAGTTGGTGACAAATGGTGATTGTTTAATGATGTATATATATATATATATATATATAATCATATATGTATATCTACCTTAAGTACAGTGAATGACTCACTTAAGTATAAATATAAATAAGACATGCATGTGATAAAATGTCATTATAATCTGCTATAAGAAAACTTTTAAAGCGAGTTAAGGGGGTTTCAACCATACCTTCTTCTGCAGTCTGATTAAATTTAAACATCTGGTGAGTCGTCTTTCTTCTCCAACCTTTTTATGGACTCCACCATAAACGTATCAAAGCATTTCATTCAGGGTGTTTTGGAGCTCTTCTAAAAACCAATTATTAGACTCCTTACTGTTAAAATGCTAACCTTTCTTAACCTTCTGTTAAGTTGGGGGGTCATTAAGTTAACATTGTGCAAATGACACATTTTTTTCTCTGATTTATTTGGCCAATAAATATAATTCAAACAGAAGTTTGTGGACAACCCATTTTGCTTATACAGGTCCTTCTCAAAATATTAGCATATTGTGATAAAGTTCATTATTTTCCATAATGTCGTGATGAAAATTTAACATTCATATATTTTAGATTCATTGCACACTAACTGAAATATTTCAGGTCTTTTATTGTCTTAATACGGATGATTTTAGCATACAGCTCATGAAAACCCAAAATTCCTATCTCACAAAATTAGCATATCATTAAAAGGGTCTCTAAACGAGCTATGAACCTAATCATCTGAATCAACGAGTTAACTCTAAACACCTGCAAAAGATTCTTGAGGCCTTTAAAACTCCCAGCCTGGTTCATCACTCAAAACCCCAATCATGGGTAAGACTGCCGACCTGACTGCTGTCCAGAAGGCCACTATTGACACCCTCAAGCAAGAGGGTAAGACACAGAAATAAATTTCTGAATTAATAGGCTGTTCCCAGAGTGCTGTATCAAGGCACCTCAGTGGGAAGTCTGTGGGAAGGAAAACGTGTGGCAGAAAACGCTGCACAACGAGAAGAGGTGACCGGACCCTGAGGAAGATTGTGGAGAAGGGCCGATTCCAGACCTTGGGGGACCTGCGGAAGCAGTGGACTGAGTCTGGAGTAGAAACATCCAGAGCCACCGTGCACAGGCGTGTGCAGGAAATGGGCTACAGGTGCCGCATTCCCCAGGTCAAGCCACTTTTGAACCAGAAACAGCGGCAGAAGCACCTGACCTGGGCTACAGAGAAGCAGCACTGGACTGTTGCTCAGTGGTCCAAAGTACTTTTTTCGGATGACAGCAAATTCTGCATGTCATTCGGAAATCAAGGTGCCAGAGTCTGGAGGAAGACTGGGGAGAAGGAAATGCCAAAATGCCAGAAGTCCAGTGTCAAGTACCCACAGTCAGTGATGGTCTGGGGTGCCGTGTCAGCTGCTGGTGTTGGTCCACTGTGTTTTATCAAGGGCAGGGTCAATGCAGCTAGCTATCAGGAGATTTTGGAGCACTTCATGCTTCCATCTGCTGAAAAGCTTTATGGAGATGAAGATTTCGTTTTTCAGCACGACCTGGCACCTGCTCACAGTGCCAAAACCACTGGTAAATGGTTTACTGACCATGGTATCACTGTGCTCAATTGGCCTGCCAACTCTCCTGACCTGAACCCCATAGAGAATCTGTGGGATATTGTGAAGAGAACGTTGAGAGACTCAAGACCCAACACTCTGGATGAGCTAAAGGCCGCTATCGAAGCATCCTGGGCCTCCATAAGACCTCAGCAGTGCTACAGGCTGATTGCCTCCATGCCACGCCGCATTGAAGCAGTCATTTCTGCCAAAGGACTCCCGACCAAGTATTGAGTGCATAACTGTACATGATTATTTGAAGGTTGACGTTGTTTGTATTAAAAACACTTTTCTTTTATTGGTCGGATGAAATATGCTAATTTTGTGAGATAGGAATTTTGGGTTTTCATGAGCTGTATGCCAAAATCATCCGTATTAAGACAATAAAAGACCTGAAATATTTCAGTTAGTGTGCAATGAATCTAAAATATATGAATGTTAAATTTTCATCATTACATTATAGAAAATAATGAACTTTATCACAATATGCTAATTTTTTGAGAAGGACCTGTATAGCAGAATATAAAAGCCAACACAAACCATACATCATAGTTAAAACTGAATAAGAATGTGGATTTGTCCGAGCTACTGCGCCCTGTTGGCGGTCAGACGCCTCGGAGCCCCACCGGTACTTGGACCCCGGAAACAGTCACAACTTCTATCTAAAGACTCTTAAAGGAACGACTCTAAAACAGTTTCTAACTTTTAGCTCTTTTAATCTAAAGCACATCTTAAGGCAGAGGAATGATTCCAGAGATCAGCGCTGAGGCTCCCGTCTCGGACTGTCGCAGTCTGTTAGAGGATGACGAAGAGCCTCAATAGAAGGTCACATATAGTTTTATATCTGGCTCTCCAATGTGCTCTCCCTCAGTGATTATCAGTAGACTATGTGTCACCATTGTGGTGTCTATCTGGTAGATTGTGTAGTAGCTGGTGTCCATAGTTAATCTAAGTGTGCTGCTGCATTCTAATCAACCCAGTTATACCAGCTGCTCCACTATCTACCCCAGTGCCCCAGTTTCAGGTCATTTCTGACAAACCTTGGGCCATTTATCCTTGTAATGTGTGTTGATGAGCATTCTTATCCTATTCTAACAAAAGGGAAACATTAGAACTTATATTTTATTTCATGATAGTATAAATGGGAAAAACAGCTATAAGCATATTAATAAAGGTTATTCCTAATAGATTTAAGAAAGAAAGAGATAAAGAAAAGTCAACATATTTCCCAATCATGTACATAGTTAATTCAGTATCAATTTTTATGGATTTCATTTATATTTCTTTAATTTTTTTACTAGGTACGTCTTGGTTCCTGTGCTGCATTGCAGCATGAAATATTTTAAATTGTCACTGTGGCGCTTACTTTGATAGCAGGGGATTAACAGAGTGACAACGAGAAATTATTTCTGGCACAAAACACCAACAACTCCACTGAGTCACTAAAGATGATTTTAAAAAACATCCAGTTTAACTTGTTTTTATTTACTTATTTTTTGTTTCACCACTCTTGTGAATTAACAGTTTACCTTGTGTCCCAGCTGGAAGTATTCAGAGCAACAGATTTGAGTTTGAGAAGGCAGACAGAGAGGCTGGTGATGGAGTGGGAGGAAAGGAGGTGGAAGGAGAGAGGGAAACTAAATGGAGGGGGGAAGGGCTGTTTGTGCATGCTTTGAATTCCTTAGGTGTTATCAGCGTTCCCTACGCCATAATTGTTCCTTTCAAGGAGCGAGAAAAGTAAAAAAAAGGAAAACTTGCACAGACTGTTCAACGCTGTAAAGGCAAAAGGTCAAAGATCTTTGAATTAAATGGTGACATTGTTGACTGGTCTATTCTGAGATTGCTGGAAAGCAAAATTAGAGAGCATGTGCAGTCTTCTACGAACAACAAAATGTAATGAAAAAAAAATACAAACTAAAAAAAGGCTAAAGGAAAAAGTACCAATCCCCAAAGAACTCAGCATTTAAAAAAAGTAGACTTCACAGATTCTCTTTTTTATTTAAGAGTGTAAATATGGGCTCAATTTTGAGCCAAAATATCTTGTACTTGTTAAACTAGCTTAGTAATGGTCAGTCAGTCAGTCATTTTCTACCGCTTCTTTCATAATGGGCCGCAGGGAAGCTGGTGCCTATCTCCTGCAGTCTATGGGCCGGAGGCGGGGTACACCATGGACAGGTCGCCAGTCCATCACAGGGCAACACACAAACAACCATGCAAAAATAGTAATGGTTTCATATAAAATGAATTAGACATAAAAGGTTATACAAATGTAGAAAATACTTGTATTTATGATTCAGTTTTGTGCAGTTTCTTAACATCTGTTTCCAAATGCAACAAAGAAACATACGTTTAAAACTCTGGTGCCTGCATGTCCCTCTTGAGTTTCAACTGTAGATTTTGGCACAATCTTTAAACATCAAACTGTTTCTACAGTGGTCAGTCAAGGTTTTCTTTGCAGTTGTGTTTAGAATCCTCAGGAATAAGAGTTTTATTTTGAGTTTAATCATGCATATAATTTCTTGGTCGATTGCCCTTGTTATTTTTTTTTTACATGTAAATAAAGATTGAATTTAACATAGAAATTCAGGGCCTTACTATGACCAGTGAGACATTCCAACTAATATGATTTTAAGAGGTATGTGTTTAGTTTTATTTATCTTCTGAATTTAAAAGTAACAATCAAATAGTGAAGAAAGTAAACTAGATATTTAAACCAGTAATGGAAACCTTATTTTCCTGAGGCTTAAGAAATATTGTAGGTTTGTTGTGTAGTGTAGGTTGGTTAAACTCTATTGAGTGTTCACCAAGTGGCAACAGCAACTCCTGATTTCAAAGAAATAGAATAAATACATAAATTGCTTGCCATTCATTCTATGACCACTGGGCTAGCCATATTCAAGGACATCCAACTCTGCTGCTGTGCAGGTTTCCACCTTCTTGCGTCTCTACTTTGTACAGCCATTCTTGCATTAGTTTGGTGTAGTATGCTCTAGATAGTAGCTAAGCACAAGAAAATATTCTTTCTTCTGATTGGCCAGTTAAACTAGATGCTGTCCAGTCAATTTCTAGCATAAAGATTGTACATAAATTTGCACTTGAAACTTTGGTTGCACTTGCCTGGGTCAACTGAGTTCAGATGTTGACAAAGGGCTCATAACTGAATCACAAAAACCAAAACACTTTTCAGTTGTGTGAATCACAATAATTTTATTTGTATTCTCCCAAACAAAAAAAACAAGCCTATGATAATACTTCACACACATTTTGCCTGCACATTCCCTTCAACCCCCATTAAAATGCTTTCATGCTCTGGAAAGATTAGACACTTTTTTTGCAGATGTGAGTGATAAAATAATTGCTGTGGATATCATTTATTCTCCTTTGAAATGGCTGCAGTGAGTGCTTCGTACCATCTTTTCTTTTTGATGAGAGACACAGCACTGGTGGGATGCACACACACACATACGCAGGACGTGATTCTGGGAACTTTGATTGATGAGGTAATCCATCTGGCTCTGAAGCAAGGGAGGGAAAAGAGAGCGCACCAGCGAAGGGGAGAACAGAAGATGAGTAATGATGTACGTCCAAATCTTGTTGCAGATCAGGGATGGAAGCATGCTGCACATATTTGTGGAAAAAGTTTAATCAGGGGTTTGTTGAAAGTACCAGACATTATTAATATGTTGTTGATTAGTTTGTGTTTTATTAGCTGGTGTTTAATCAAGCACTTCAGCACACACAGGCTCCAGTCTCCGGACTTTGACCTGGCTCCCATCACAGCTGCTCCAAACTGGGCGGAGGCGTATCACGGTCCTCCACTTGTGGATGAAAGGATGACGCATGAAATGCTCACTCCAGTCATGACACAGACCAGATGAATGGTGTTTTCACTTACTCCACCAATAAAAAAATGCACTGGGGAGAAACTCACCAGTAGAGCAGCCAAGAGTTTTCTGTTTTTTTTTTTTGGGGGGGGGGGGTTCTTTGAAAAATTACCAGAAGCTTTTCTATTCCAGGTACCCAAACTTACGAGGAAAGGCAGCGTTGCTGCTGTCAGATGACTTTAAGAGAAGAAATACTTACTAATAGATGTTTTACACATGTTGTCACATTTCTACTGTTGGTGGACCAACATGAAGTAAAACACAGAGGGGGAATAAATAATACATAGATTTCGATTTTCTTTTCTAACATAGGTGAAATGTGTGGCCCCCCTAATTAAAATCCAGTGCAATTATTTCCCTTAGAGGTAACCTTATTAGTGACTAACTAAGCTGTAATTAAATCCAGCTGTTCTGTTAAGGTGTCAGAGGTTTGTTAGTGAACAAAGAGCATCATGAAGACCAAGGAACTTATCACCTTAAACACATTTCCCCTATCACCTCACCCCACTGTGTAGCATGGCGATGGATGTGTCATGCTATAGGGATCTTTTACTTTAGCTAGGACCCAGCTGGCTGGGTTTGATGGCAGGATGGAGAGAGCGTAAGACTTCAGACACACCCAGAACTACAATGTGACGGTTTAGATAAAAGCATATTTATGTTAGAATGGCCCAGTCAAAATCCACATTTAAATTCAATGAGGATCTGTGGCAAAGTGAGCTTGATATATTTTGCAGAGAAGAATGGGCAAAAATTAGACCCTCCAAATGTACAAAGCTGGTGGAGACATTTCCAAATAGACTTGCAGCTACAATGGATCCGAAAGGCGGTTCTGTACAGTACTGAATACAAATTAATGGTAAACTTTTTATCTCATTTAGTTAAAGATAAAGAGATGGAAAGTCCTTCCACTTTCCAGTTGTCCAATACTTTGTGTTGCTGTCACATAAATCCTAATAAAATCCATTAATATTTGTGATTTTAAAAGTTTCAAGTGATACAAATTCCTTTACAAGGCACTGTGGACATATCAGAGAGCCACAAAGGCAAGTATTTACATAAGTCTTCTGAAGTCGATCTCTATGATCTTTGTCTCTCTATTGCTGTCATTTGCAGCCAACATATACAAATGACCTGAACATGATCCACTGAGGCGGATCCAAGTCAAACAGTTGATACACGAGATCAGCGCAATGTTTTGACGTCTTCAGTTTTAATTCAGCGAAGCTGCAAAGAACTGAGGCAAGATTCAAGTGAATCTCAAACTGAAAGACTAATTTAGTTTAGCAGTTGTTTTGTAAATGATATTAACCCGGGTAAAACACGTCATGAGGAATGACTCTCTGTCTGGATTTCACCTGCCTGTGTTATACTTCCATCTGCTGGTAATTTGTTATAAACACACACTCAGGCTGACTGACGCACTTGTAAATAACCATCTTGCTGAGACAAAGGTCTGGAAAGGCTGAAGGGTTTACAGAGTTAACCCTTAGCAGAAGTTCACCAAATTCAAACTGATTTTTACTGCTGCCAATAATGTCATGTTTTCCTTCTACAGATGATACACTTGGCCCTGTTTTTCAGTATTTAACCCTGTCTCTCTCATATCTATTGGCTGAGCTTTTACTGTGACTGTGACCGGTATGTGCTACTCTTTCATACTCTTTCTCTCCTAGATGAAGCCACTAAAGGAACTATAACCATTAATGTTTTACTTTTCTTTTCCATAGAAAGTACACATGATCAGTGCTTCTTTGTTCTTTGTGTGTCTCTGCTCTGTTCTCTCAAACCCCCAGTCGATCATGGTAGATGGCCGCTCACACTGAGCCCGGTTCTGCTTTAGGTTTCTTCCTGTTAAAAGGGAGTTTTCCTCTACCACTACATGCATGCTCAGTATGAGGGATTGCTGCAAAGTCAATGACAATGCAAGCGACTGTCCACTGTCGCTACACACTCATCCAGGAGTGAATGCTGCAGGTCACAGACTTGATGCAATCTGCAGTCAATGTTTATATGTGTTGTACTATACTGTAAACAAAACAATTTAATCAAGATACAATCTACTGTCTCAAAAACAGTCTTCCACAAGCACATTTCCTTGATGACATAAGAAAAGGCCTTAGACTACTGTTATGTCACTGGAGGGATTTTTCATGTTTCTTATTTTTCCTCTTCTTTACTCTGACGTTCCTAATCAAATTCTTTTTTTGAACGAGTTCAATTATATTCTGCTTGGCTGCAGCAAAATGTTGAGCCTTATGACCAAAAAAAAACAAAACCCCAATAAAGCAGTTTGTGAAGAGGTCCCAGTGATGTTTCCTGCAGAACTGTTGCATCACCTGCTTCTTCTGCTACAAATGATCACCAAACAGGGTTTTAATGGGCCCAATACTACCAGTTAGTACCACCATGCTGACACCTGCAGTTCAGCTAGAAAAAAAGGAAAGAAAAGTCTTGACCGAAAAGCAGAAAGTGTATTTCTGTGAGTATGTTGGAAACCAATCAGAATAATCAATTTCCACTCACTCTGCCTGCAGTTAATGCTAATGTTTAGATGGATCTTTAAAAATGCCTGGTTCTTCTGTTTAACTTGTCACCAGCTTGTCTGATGTATTGGATAAATGGCATGTAGTTGAGCATTTGCTTACATACAAGTTTGGGTTCACCTAAATGTTGTGGCAGACCACCTAACTGCAGAAGTTGGGCTCCCTAGCGCAATTTGGGGTATTGAACAATGTTCTTTGTCTTTTCAGATGGATAAAATAATCACATAATAACAATCTATGACATGTTTAGCTAAAAATTACTCAAAAACATAAAAATACTGAAAGTGTTTATCCTGTTACAAACTCCATCTAAAGCTGGAAACACAGTGCCATCTATAGGCAAAGAGCTCCCAGGATTATGTAAACAGCATATGTGCCACATGCCTGTGGTTTGGGTTTGGGTTTGAGTGTCTGATGACGTCCAAGCAGTTTACGTGTTTACTTTTGAGTACCGTACTTATTTTGAAATATGTTGTGTGACTCTGTGCTTTTTCAAGTCTGTTTCCAGTTAACTCCTGGCCACGTAAGAAAGCTTTGCTCTTGAATGGACAGAGTTTAGAGGAGAGAGGGGATAATTAACAGTCCCGACCGAGTTAACATCAAACAGTTTGTGTTTAAAGTTGCATATCAAGTGTCTGCCTCTCCAAGTGTGATGGCCTCATTATGCTTACATTTAGTTTCCTCCCAAGTGGCCATAAATCAGGCAGAGATTGAGATCACCCAGCCTGACAAGTCCTAATAACATTTGCTTACTCAGATCAGCTCTGAAGCTTTGTATGTGATCATTTTGACCTTAAGGATATGACATAAACTGATTCTGTCTCTGTCGTTGTTTCTTTTTCTAATTTATTATGTTATCAAGCCTCTCTAAAGGGTTGATGAACAAAGTTATGCTTTAAACCAGGAGTCTAGTCTTTCAAAAGTCTTTTTTGTTCTTTGTGGCACAAAGAAGCCTTTGTTCTTGGAGTTTAAGGTGGCACTTCCGGTGTAGACCCACTAGGTGTCAGTGCCGGACAGAAATGTCACAGACAGCCTCAGCTGCAGTGCTCATATATCAATACACACAGTTTATATACATATACACTACATTTAATATATATGGCACAGATACAACACTGAACATCACCAAAAGTATACTATGTACCCACAGTGAAACATGGTGGTGGTAGCATCATGATTTTGGCTTACCTTTCTTCAGATGGAACTGAGGTTTTTAGTGTAATATGAACACATTAAAAACGAAGAGAGGTTTATTTTTTTAGCATTGCAATAAGTCGAAGTATGAATCCAAATGAACAAAACAAATGCTTCATAAGAGGAAAATGAAAGTTTTGAAATGGCTGAGCCAGAGTCCAGAACTGAAACTGACAGAAAACCCAGGGGGTCTCCAGTAGAGAGTTGTGGATGAAGAGAGGTCCTGACAGATTTGAAGAAGTTTTGCATGGTAGAGCAATCAAGTTTTGTCAAGTCCATATATGAGATGCTAATATGCTCCAATCTAGGAAGACTTAATGATGAAAGTAAATGTATTTATTTATTTACTTGTTTACATGTCCACTGGAGAACCATGACTTTGAATGTTCATTTTTAATTCATTTAAAAATAAATACATGAATAAACAAATAAATAAATGTATAAATAAGTCTTTAGGTCAAGCTTTAATAACTCAATAATAATTGAAATAATTTCTAACTTTTCATGAAACATTCTTTAATGCCTTCCAACAGGTCTTAATCGTAAAATCTTGTTTGTGACAAAACTAAAAGACTCTAAGGGCCAAAAGTAATAAATGATGCCTATATAAATATTTGAAGAAGATTGGGCCAGTTTTTAAAGCCAGATGGCCCAAAGCAAATGATATAAGCAAATGAAAAGGCTTACTTAAAGTGTCCTTGTTTGGTTGAAATAGATCAGAGAAAGAAATCTCAGAAATAAGGGGGAGGAAGTAGGGAAGTAGTGGAAGTAGGGTTACATAACTGTGTTTTTTGGTCAAGAAAGTTGGAATGTGTGCTTTGTCCACTCCCAGATTGCTATGATTTAAAAAACTGAGCATTCACACAGAACATTCACATTTTTGAATAAAATTATTTTTGAGCCTGTCTGGCATTTGATCACATTGATTTATAATTATTGTTTTGAGAGAGAGGCTTTAAAAGAACAAAAAGCTCTAAAGCTTGACTGTCTGATTACAGAGTCTGAAGGAGACATATTAGAGCTGGGCATATCTTCCAGGAGCCAAATATTTTACAATATTCCCACTGAATTCCCCTCAAAGCAGCAAGGCCATCCATCCTGTTCGGTAAAGCTCTCACATTTCGTTTGTGGAATAAGGAGAGAAATGATTTAAACACCCTACTTCTCTCTTCTCCTCTTTGTTTGGCCTTCTTTTGCTAATGTCTCATCTTTAGCTACCAATCAGGGTTCTGTTTAAGACATTAAATGGACTTCAGAAGCTCAGTTAGCTGCTACTTTTCTGGATCACTATCTGATTGTCATAAAAAGCCCATTGCCATCCATAATGAAGAAATCAATCAAGTTATCTCTTATACTTATTCTTCATGACCATCTATTGTCTTGGAAAATCCACACTGAAGCGGTCTGTAAAAACCCAAAACTAAAAAGTATATTTCCTCCGACACCTAAAGTCTTCAGGAGCAACTATAAATGTTCTTCTTTTTATTTGTACCTCAGTGATAATGAGTGTTTTGCAAAACAGATCGCCAGGTGGTATAAAAGTATTTCCATTGGTGAAATATCTAAACAGCATCTATAAAACTTTATGAATCAAGTCAATACAGATTTGGTGGAATCTAGCAGAGAGGCCAAGTTTAACTGGCTGGTCTTAAAAACATTCAAGGACAACTGGTTATGATTTTACTGAGATGTATTTGGGAACAAACCGAGCTCAAAAACAAACAAAAGATTAAATTCCCAGTAGAAAATTGTAACTATGCTGACACAACAATCAAACAAGGAATATTCTAAACTCATCAATTCCTTTAAATCTTAAATGTAAAATTTTAACAATATAAAATATTTTCAATAGTATTCTCATTCTCAATAAACAAATTTAAAACATACAGATGTAAGGTCTGTTTTAAAAGTCAAGCATTTATAGTTCAGGGGGCCTAAGTGGTGGCTTAGTTTGCTTGTGCCTAGAGCCTGCTCTGGATACAGGGTTCCACAGGGTTCCACAGGGTTCCACAGGGTTCCACAGGGTTCCACAGGGTTCCACAGGGTTCCACAGGCTAATAAGGTTAAACAGAATAATGCCTTAATGCATCAGTCAGTCCTGCTACTAAACAAGGGACATTAACCTCCAAGGAATGTCATCATCTGCTCATCTTAAAATGTGCACTTTTGAATCTCTATATGTTTGTTAACAATGGTGCTGCAAGAAACATTTCAGACTTGTTCTGTCTCGTCATATTAACTGGTTAGCATCATCATATTAGCCTGTTGAACAGAACTATTAACAGAAATCATAAAGAAGAAACTACATTCAAGCCACGTTGGAGGGGAAAAGGGAACAGAAAAAGAAAATCTTTAAATGAAAAGAGCCTTATGCAACAGGCTGCCACTAGAGTCCTTGTCCTTGGTTAGTGTTTCTATGCAGTAGGTTGTTGTTGTGAAGCTAGAATGGCCTATGCCAGTGTTACGTGTGCTCAAAATTAGTTGGGAAAAAAAATCCTTGGTGGTTGAAAACCTTCTATGGCATTTTTCTTTCATAGAAGCTTTCACTTATGTTCTTCTGAAAGAGGAGGACCTTTAGACAGGTCAGAGCGTTGATGTTTTAATTATTTTATTTTATTTCATAGCCCTTATTGTCACTGTATATGCCTTCCCTGTAGCTCATTAAAAACATTAAACACACAATGAAAAAAAATGCGAGAGGGTTTAAGAAGTTTAAAGTTAAAAAGTTAAATATTAGAAACTCATGGTATCACACCTTAAGCAGCTTATTAACTCAAAACACCTGAAAAGGTTTCCTGAGCTTCTAAATGGTCTCTCAGTCTGGGTCAGTCGGCTACAACATCATAGGGAAGACTGCTGATAGGACAGATGTCCAGAAGACATTTATTTACACCCTCCACAAGGAGAGTAAGCCACAAAAGGAAATTACTAAAGAAGCTGGTTATTCACAGAGTGCTGTATCCAAACATATTCATAGAAAGTTGAGTGGAAGGAAAAAGTGTGGTAAGAAAAATTGCTGCAGCAATACTCCTTGCCACAGCCTTGAGAGGATTGTCAAGCAAAATCCATTCCTGAATTTGGAGGAGCTTAACAAAAAGTGGACTGAGGTTGGTGTCAGTGCATCAAGAGCCGCTACGCACAGACGAATCCTACACCTGGGCTAAGGAGAAAAATAATTGGACTGTTGCTCAGTGGTCCGAAGTCCTCTTTTCAGATAAAAGTAAAATTTGCATTTTTATTTGGAAATCAAGGTCCCAGAGTCTGGAGGAAGTTTACTGTGGGACAGAATCCACGTTGCCTGAAGTCACAGTGATGATCTGGGGTGTCGTGTCATCTCCTGGTGATGTTCCACTGTGTTTTCTGAAGTCCACATTCAACACCATCATTTACCAGGATATTGTATTTAAGAGCACCTTATGCTTCTTTCTGCTGACAAACGTTATGGAGATGTTGATTTCATTTTCCAGCAGGACTTGGTACCTTCCCAAACTGCCAATTGTATCAACAGCCCTGACCTGACCTGACCTGAACCCCATAGAGAAGATTATGTTTTGTTCACATGGGAAACCAGAGAGATATACGTTTCCTTTTCCTATGCAGTACAGTTTCCACAGGTTGGCTTCTATTTTCCCTATCATGTGAAACAAGGCTTGTTATTTATAGCTGCTAATAGAACAGTACATTTAAACCCTGGATCTTTAAGCATGACTGTTCTCTGTAGACTTCAGCCACCTGTCCCCCTTGAAAGGCTTTACTACACAAACTGAATGTATCTGATTTATTTATCACAATGCTCCTCTATCTCTCATTAAATGTCAGCTTTGCAGTTGTTTGCAGCTATTTGTTAAAACTCTGTATCTTATTAACCACTAAGATCATTCAGAAATGCAGATTTACTTTAAAAGTTTACATGCTGATAACCAACAGATGAGGCTGTCCTTGAAGGTCTTTTTTTATTGCATAATCTGTATATCAGCAATAGAGGTTTTCTTCCACTTTTCAAAAAAACCCCACAAGACTGTTCCATGAAGTGCAAAATGCTCTCGACACTGGCACCAAATTGTCTAAAAATGAGATAAGACAAATACTTGGTGCCTATGTTTGTGTGATTCTTGCACAAATATCATACACACACGTGATAAAAACCAAATATTTGTCAGCCGAATGCCAAGTCTTTCACCTGATGATTTAATGTCTTCGCCAACCTGAACCTGCAACAGAAGTATTCCATGTTTCATCTTAAATCAAACTGGCTGCAGAGCAGCGCAGCGACTATTACTACCAGCTGCATTCCTGGATGTGTACTCCTTCTATGAACCGGGGAAGCAGTTCAATCAAATAGCCCTGAGGACAACCACAACAGTGGCTTGGCCTAGCTCCAAGTATGGGGAGCAGAGGAAGGGATGGCCAGGGGCCAGCTAACTCTTTGGTCAGTTTGGATGGAGAGCATCTGTGAACATCAATTTTTATCTATTGCCAAATTGGATTTAAGTCTTGCCTTTGACTGGGCCATTTTAACATATAGTTTGTATAGTTTGATCTAAACAATTTAATTGAAGCTCGGGCTGTATGTTTTCTCTCATCCTACTGGAAAGGGAACGTGTGTCCCAGTGCTGAGTCTTTTGCAGCCTCTAACAGATTTTCTTCCAGGATTTACCTGATTTAACCTACATCCATCTTCCCATCTTTCCTGTCCCTTCTGAGGAAAAGCATCCTGTGAGCATGATGCTCCTAGAACCATGTTTCAGAATAGTGTGGGGGCATTTAGGATGATGATTTGCAGTATTATCCTAACCATCTTCCACATGTTAGCATTTTCCCTTTGCAAACTGTGACAAACTGCAGATATGACTTCTTATGACTTTCTTACAATACTTTATTTTTTCATAAAGGTCAGACTCTTCCACCTGAGCTGTGGATCTCTGCAGTTCCTCCAAAGCTCTGATTAACACTCTCCTTACCCAATTTAGGTGGACAGCCATGTCCTGGTTTGTTTAGAGTTGAGTCATTTTCTCGTCTGGTTAAAATGATGAATAAACAATTCTGTGTAAGAATGTCAAAGTAGGGCGATGCATGGTGTAGCGGTAGAGAGGATACCCCATATCCAGAGGGTGTAGTCCTCGACGCAGCAATGCTAGGTTCGATTCCTGACCTTGAGACCTTTGCTGTATGACTTCCCCCTTCTCTCTTTGCCCAGTTACCGTTTGTTTACTGTCAATAAAGGCCACTATTGCAAAAAATAACTAAGTAAATAAAAATCTTTAAAAAAAAGAATGTAAAAGCTTGGGATTTATAACTTAATCTTGCTTTAAACTTCTCTACAACTCTATCCCCGACCTATCAACTGTGTTCCTTGGTCTTCATAATGCTGTTTGTTCACTAATGTTCTCTAACAAAGCTCTGAGGCCTTCAAGGAACAGCTATATATATACTCAGATCGCACAGGCAGACTCTGTTTATCCAGTTAAGTGACCTCTGAAGGCGATCTGGATTTTATTTTGGGGTATAATAGGAAAGGGGGGCTGGGTGTTATTTCATGCGTAAAAAAACACAAAACCATGTATCCATGTTTTCTAACGAAGTAAACTAAAGTGGTTCAGATGGGGGCGGGGAGGGGGTGAATGCATCGCTTTACATGTGAGTGTGATTTGGAGGAGGTGAATGAGGGACTGGGGAGGAGGAGGAGAAGAAGGAGGAGGAGGAGGGCCAGCTGATGTTCCGACGTCAGACTCAGACTGACTGAGCTCCGGGGTAGAGGCTGAATCTGCGGCCAGCGGCAGCAGAGGTGGTGGGGAGAAGAGGAGCATTTGATCAGCGTCTGTATGCGCCCCCCGCCCCCTGTGGCTCCTTCACCGGCACAAGGAGAACAAAAGACGGACAAATTGCCTGATCACAGGCGCCTGCCCTGCTGCTGCTTCTTCTTCATCATCGAGACTGCACATCGGGGGTTATTAGCTTGATGCTCAATTCCGCCTGCTAGCCTTTGTGGCAGGGCTCTCCATGCACCCAAGGACCCCCTGATCTACACGCTCCTTCACCCCCAGAAGCGGGCAGGGAGAAGCCTCAGCTCCTTGCATTGGCACTCTACAAACCAGATCAGCCTCCGAGTGGGCAGGCAGCAGCCGGGACTGCGCAGACCTCCGGCTGAGGAGCATCTTCTGCCCCTGGGCTCGGTTCTACACGCCGTCGCCTTGCGTGCAGCCTTTACAGCCTGACAGGAACCGAGGGACGATTAATGTGCAGACTCCATCGCAGATAGGATACAATGTTGCGCATCGCGGCCAACGTGTTGGTGGCAGGGCTGCTTTTCTTGAGATTTCTGCACAGTTTGGAGGTGGTCGCTCCGTCCAGGGCTGTCGATGGTAAGCAGAGCACGAGCCAGACATAACCTGAGTCCCGATTGAGATGCTGGGAGAATATCAAAGCGTGTGCATGTTGATTCTTCATGTTGTCTGCATGCAGTGAGAGTGGACAGTACCGTTGTTGGATGCCGATTTAGTGGGGAATCGGTGGGGGAGACAATCAAAGCCGTCTTTTGTTTGTGGATGTTGCAACGATTTCATGTTTTTCCTAATTTATTTGTTTTATTTGCTATGATACAATCATAATCAGGGGTTTATTCTGAGATTCAGAGATGAAAATGAATATAGGCCTGAATACCTGTTGTGTTTACAGGTAAAATGAGAAGCATAGGATCTGCAGTGGGGTCTGAAATGCATGTTAAGTTTGTAGTCTTCACTCAGTTCAGGATCTGTTACATGTCTGTGCTGGTGTGATGCACCAGCCTCATCATTAAAACGCCACTGGGATGCTTTTAGAAATAAACTGTATCTGAATTATGTCCAATCACAGTAACAGGTCCATCTATTGTCCTTCTAAGTTATCATTTAGGTCAGTTTCTCTTTCATAATCCTTTATGCACTACAAGCAACAGGCATGCATATAAATGCCTATGTGCCAGTGTGACTCAATGTTGTGTCAATATCAGGGGTGTTGCTAGACATTAGGCTGCTGTGGGGTACAAGATCTTAATTTAAATAACATCAATACCCCAGATTTCCACCTTCAGCTGATATATTTTAATGATCTTTAGAATACAAACATGTACTCTAAAAGTCTGGCTTCATTTATCAGGAGTTTTGAAACGCATACGACTACACAGCACATTAATTTATGATTTAAATCACAGGTTTCAAGTCTTCTTCAGTACAACAAATATTTTTGTAAACCCATACTCCCATTTAGAGCTAAAATGGAAACCTTTGGCTAACTTACAGAACTTACAGAAGTAACTTGAAGAAGTATTTTCCTCCTTGCAGATTTCTTCTTCATCAAGCATTTGCAATAACAGGGACTGTTATTACATAACTGTGGAGAAATTTTGGCCCACTGTACTTGCAGAATTGTTTTAATTCTGCCAGATTGGAGTGTTTTCTAGCACCGAATAGCCCGATTAAGGTTATGCCCCAGCATTTTAATCAGATTTACGTTCAGGCTTTGACTAGGCCACTCCAAAACCTTTATTTTATTATTTTATTTTTCTCTGCAACTCAGAGGTGGGTTGTTTGTTTGCTTTCAATCATGCTGTATGATGCAAGTGTGCTTGAGTGATGGCCAGACAGGATATTCTGGTCGAGAGTAGAATTCATGGTTCCACCAAGTCATCCAGGCCATGAATCAGTAAATCAGCCCCAGACCATCACACTATCACTACCATGCTTGACTGTTGGTAGCTTGATGTTTTTCTGAAATGCTGTTTGTTTTATGCGACATGTAACGGGACACACCTTTGAAACAGTTCCACTTTGTCTTATCAGGCCAAATAACATTACCACACAGATCTTGTGGATCATCAAGATGTTTTTTTGGGAAATGCGAGACAGGGCTTTGTGTTCTTCGTAGTCAGCAGCGGTTTTTGCCATTGAGCTATAGAATGGAGGCCAATTTTGATTAGTATCTATCTTCTTGTGAAATCATGAATGCTGATCTTAGCTGAGTTCAGTAAGGTCTGCAGAGCTTTAGATGTTCTTCTGGGTGATCTTGTGACCTCTTGAATGAGTCTTTGATGCACTGTTGGAGTGATTTTGGTAGGCTGGCCACTTTTTGGAAATTCACTACTGTTTCATGTTTTCTCAGTTTGCACATAATTACTCTCACTTTGAAGCCCCAAATCCATAATAAAAGTTCATAACTTACTCAAGTTGTATTTGCCTGCTATTGGCATTTCTTTGATGATCTGAAACGGTTGAAAAGGCAAACAATAAAGAAATCTGTTAGGGAGCAAATACTTTTTCATACATTTTGAAACCTTTTCATACCTTTCAAATTTTTCTTCTGAGCAGGTGGAATTTCTCTTCAGCTTTTAAAATAGATCTTTAGTTGTGCAACGGCTCAAGGTGCGGCCCCAGGAAAATAGGCCTGACAACCCCTGTGGTCAACACATTGTGAGAGCTCTTAGACCTATTTTCCAGATGGGAAAAGCATTTCAAGACTGCTCTTGTGAAAACCAACCTCCCCAAAATTGGAATAACTTATGGAAACCATAAAACTTACAGTTGCACACTTAGTGCGATGGTAAAGGATTGTTGTTACTGTAGACAGTTTCAGGTAAAACATTGTCTCTTATGAAGAACAGCTTTGCACCATTCTTGCCATTCTTGTAATTTTGCTAAATTTAAAGTTTCAGTAAGTTTAAACCAAAAGCTGCCTGTTTGTGAGATCCATCGAGCCAGAAATGCTCCCCTTTTGCCTTTGAAGTCCTCTCGGTTCACTTAGCAGTCCTGCGCTTCGAGGCTCTCAGGGAGCAAAATCCACATAAATTACCACCTTGATTATCTACCTGGAGCCTGCAGTTACACGCAGTTTCTCAGTCCTCCAGCGGAGGAACCCTGTCTTACAGCAAATAGCTCATGCCTCAGTTCACATTTACTGTTTTAGTGAAGAGTTCCTCCCTTTAAGTTGGTTTGCTTTGGTTTTATTTGATGGTTTTTAACCTTCCCTACCGTCCTTCTCACTGTATGTTGTTGCAAGATAAACGTGGGACCTCCGCCAGCCTTGTTTGTCACAGCTTAACCTGATTTAAACTTTATAATTATTAATCTGACTGCACATATGGGCATGTTAAACATACCCCAGGCAGATTTGGTTTCAAAAGTAATTTGGAAATGATTCAGACATCTCCTAAAAGATAAAAAGACAATGTACAAGGGGTTTAATTAAAGAAAAGAAAATCTATGTGTTTCTCTGTTATGCTGAAAATGTGTTATACTCACAGATATCAGTGGAAAAGCTTTAATTGGCAGTACAGCAATCAGACCCTTCTAATAACGGCTGAGCAGCTTTTTGCATGTTTCGACTGTTATTTTGATCATTTCTTGATGGCGATGAGCTCCAAGTCTGTTGAATACCTCCTTGAAATCACCCTGATCTTTAGCACCCCCCACATATTATCAGATTGGATTTAAGTCAGAACTCTGGCGGACCAGCTTCAAAATGTTGACATTGATATGCGTTGGAAAAATTAACCGTTTACTGTAAACCTACATCTGTCATGGGTAGGAATAATTAACATTTTCTCCTGGGTTCAAGACTACTACTGTTATCGCTGTGTTACACTGTGGCATATTTTTCTCTTTTATGTTTTATATATTCGTTTGAATGAAGAATTAGAATTGGCCAGAAAAAGGCTGATTGATGCGTCTCTAGAACAAGCCGCATTACTTACTATCAGTCATAGTGAAAGTGCTTTACATTTAGCCTGAATGAATGACACTTGTTTCCAGGGCTTTCTAGTTGGCTTCTTCTTGCAGACTTTAGGCTTACTTCATACTGGTTCTAAAGATTTCCCCTCAGTTTTTATGTTCCTGTGCTGTAGGCATTATAAAAACCATGGGTTTCTAACAACCCCAAAGTTTATTTAGGTCTACCTTGCTCTTTGCTCCCCAGAAGAGACCTATGTGAACAGTCTGAACTTGTTCAGGGAGCTCTGTGCTAATTGGGCATCCAGTGCAAAATAAAACTCCTAATGAGATAGTTCACATCACGTCACTCTATGGAAGTGCTGTCATGACTAAAAAGAAACCAGTGGCCCCTTACAAATGCTACAGTAGTTCCCTTCTCAAAGCCTTTGGTGGTGTCATGATGTAGGGTTGTTTGGTGTTTGGTTTCGGGTTTCTTCTTATGTTTTTCACAGTTAAGGATTTGACTCATGCTTTTTGTTTTGTCGTCTTGTTCATGTTTTGTCAAGTTTGGTTTTCGGATCTGGTTATGCTTTTGTCAGTCAGTCAGTCATTTTCTACCGCTTATTCCATAGTGGGTCGCGGGGGAGCTGGTGCCTATCTCCAGCAGTCTATGGGCGAGAGGCAGGGTACACCCTGGACAGGTCGCCAGTCCATCGCAGGGCAACACACAAACAACCATGCACACACTCATTCATACACCTGAGGGCAATTTAGAGTGACCAATTAACCTAACAGACATGTCTTTATGCTTTATGCTTTTGCTTCATGTTTTTCTAGTTTGTGTTCAAGAGTCTGTTTTGCTCCAGTCACGTCTTGTTCTGTTAATTAAGTTTATTCAGTTCACCTGCTTCAAGTTAATCTGTCTCCTTACTCCACCTGATTTTCACGCCATATATTCACACCTGTTCAGTTAGTCATCGCGGAAACATCTTTCACTCTCATGCTCATGTCAAGTTTGATGTTCAAGTCTTATTTTTTGATCATGTCATGCCTGTCTTGCCTGCTTGTTTGTTTTGTTCCTGCCTCCTGTAGTGAGTGAGTTTTTGTTATTAAATATTTTTCATTTACCATCACGCTGCCTGCTCATCTGCATTGTGGGGTCCAATATCAAGAGTGAACCGTGACAGAAACGTGACAGTATGTGTCCGCCAAACATGGACCTCGCGGACAGTAGGCAGGAGAGCACCAGGGATCGCTGGGTTAAGCAGCAAATGAAGGAGGCGATGAGACTTCTGCCGACGGATTTGGAGGTTCTGACGTCTCCTCTGCTGCTGGAACAGATGGAGCGTGAGGCGGCCCAGCGCCAGAGTTCGGGAGGGCTGTTCTGTCCCTCCGCCTCAGCTCCGACGTTCCTCACCTGCTTCCGTACCGGCAACAAAGCCGTCATCTTCCTCCCGCCGCAAGAATCACTGTCATACAGGGATTCCCAGCCGGTCGCCTGGCGAGGAGGTGGTTTCCCAGCCAGCCTACGTGAGGGCTGCAGCAAGTAAACCCACATCTTCGTCTGCCACAGCACTGTCTGCCAGGCTCGCTGCACCTCCACCCATGCCGTCTGCGCTTGCTCCAGCCCGGAGTTCTGGGGCAACACCTGCCGAGCTGGAGCAGCGCTTGAGGTTCACTGCAAGCCAAATCAAGATCCTCAGGACCACTGGTCTCCTGTATTCCTCTCCTGAGCTGATGGAGAGGATAAAGCAGATTGAGATGGAGTATGAAGCGGCAGTAAGGCTGTTTTACTGCCATCCTCCATCGTCCACGTCAAGCCTCCAGGAAGCTGCTGCAGAGCAGCCTGACACGCCACAGCCTGACACGCCACAGCCAGACACGCCACAGCCTCAGCCTGACTCCAGGCCGGACACACCACAGCCTCAGCCTGACTCCAGGCCGGACACACCACAGCCTGACCCTAAGTCAGCCTCAACCCCCTCCACACGGCAGAAGGAGTCGTAAGAGGGACGCCCTGGCTCAAGTCATTGGGGGCCCCGGCGACGCCTCAGCCCACGCCACTGAGGGTCCGGCTGACGCCTCAGCCCCTGCTCACGTCACGGAGGGTCCGGCCGACGCCTCAGCTCCTGCTCACGTCACGGAGGGTCCGGCCGAAGCCTCAGCTCCTGCTCACGTCACGGAGGGTCCGGCCGAAGCCTCAGCTCCTCCTCACGTCACGGAGGTTCCCGTCAACGCCTCAGCTCCTGTTCCTAGTCTGCAGGAGTTTAAGGAACGTTTTGTCCTCGTTCTGGCTTTTGAACCCAGAGCTGAGGGTTCGCCAGGCTCTGCTTCAGGAACTGAGGGTTCGCCAGGCTCTGCTTCAGCCTCTGAGGGTTCGCCAGGCTCTGCTTCAGCCTCTGAGGTTTCGCCAGGTTCCACGCCTCTGGAGTTCCACAGAGTGTCTGGGAAGTCCTCTACTCTGCTCAGTCGGCCTCCACGTCTTTGGTGCAGGCCTGGTCGCCCGCCTGAACTCTGTGCCTGCTCAGGACGACCTCCTGGTCGCCCGCCTGAACTCTGCTTTTGTTTTTGGCCCTCCTACCGAGGCCCCCACCGCCTGGTCGGGTTGTTTTCTTTTAGTTTGGACGTCTGGTATCTGCCCTTAAGGGGGGGTTCTGTCATGATGTAGGGTTGTTTGGTGTTTGGTTTCGGGTTTCTTCTTATGTTTTTCACAGTTAAGGTTTTGACTCATGCTTTTTGTTTTGTCATCTTGTTCATGTTTTGTCAAGTTTGGTTTTCGGATCTGGTTATGCTTTTGCTTCATGTTTTTCTAGTTTGTGTTCAAGAGTCTGTTTTGCTCCAGTCACGTCTTGATCTGTTAATTAAGTTTATTCAGTTCACCTGCTTCAAGTTAATCTGTCTCCTTGCTCCACCTGGTTTTCACGCCATATATTCACACCTGTTCTGTTTAGTCTTCGTGGAAACATCTTTCACTCTCATGCTCATGTCAAGTTTGATGTTCAAGTCTTATTTTTTGATCATGTCATGCCTGTCTTGCCTGCTTGTTTGTTTTGTTCCTGCCTCCTGTAGTGAGTGAGTTTTCGTTATTAAATATTTTTCATTTACCATCACGCTGCCTGCTCGTCTGCATTGTGGGGTCCAATATCAAGAGTGAACCGTGACAGAACCGTGACAGGTGGCCTTTGGTTCCTTCCTTAGGAGACCAAAATGCAGACGTTTGTTTGACATATCTATCGGAATTGGCGTCATTTAAACAGTAAACCCTCTTCATTTGAAGTAGCACAGGCTCCTTCCTACTTGTACTGCAGTGGCTCTCTTCTACCCCCCTCCGACATCTCTGCTGCAGCATTTGTGGAAAACATTTGGCTGTTAGTGGTGTGTTATTGACACAGTGACATCCAAGAGGCCAAAAGTTTACCACTTGAATGTTTACTGGTATCTAAGAGTCTGGGGGGAAACAGGGGTTAATGCGTCTGATCTTTGCTTCGTTTTGCTTACATACAGCACTTAAAGTGCAACTGGTAAAGAAGAGTTCACTTAACAAAGCATTATATACAAGTATATCTCAATAAGAGTATTACCGAAAAGTAGATTTAGGTTGAGATAAGATGTTTATTGATCCCCATGGAGGACATTTAGTTACAGCTGCACATACACAGAAGATTAAAGAAAAATATAACAGCTTAAATGGGACTTTATCCGGTAATTCAGTTCACAAAGTGAATTTTTTACATTATATAGAGTTATTACACGCAGGGTGAAGCATTATTTTCTCTATATTTATATGATTAAAGCTTACAGCCATTAAAACCTAAAACTCAGTTTCTTAAAAATTCAAACATTAGACCATTAAACATAATATGTCCTTGTACTGTACAGCAGGGATGGGCAGCTACAGTACCGTTTATCATTATTGGGGAAAAAAACATGATTTTAACCTTATGAATTCAGATTATTTGTGACAACCAGAAGCTCTAATTAATGAAGTCTGCAAACCCCCAAAACTGACATTCCGGTTGGGATTGTTGCTTTTGCTATTTCCCCACAATGTTGGTTCTATAAGAACAGTTTTTAAATTAATATATTTTATTTTGATTTGGTGCAAATTGCTGTGGACTGTTTAGCTGTGCTGTTAATGAAGATTAATATTGAGTTACTTTTCATCGTCACCTTCAGCGTTTTCAAAGCAAATGCCACAAATGACTGTGAAAACAAATTCTGTCCATATCACCCATCCCACTGTACATTGTGTGCACTCAATGATTGACCGGGGCTCTTTTTGCATGAATTTCATGCGAGGTGATTAGCCTGTGGCTCTGCTGAGATGTTGAAGAAGACCAGGTGGCGTCAGGCTGCTTACTCCTGCTGCAAAACATTTTACTTCCATCTTTAGTAATTTTAGTTTTTTTGTGAAAGTCAACAGTATTTTTTACCCTGCACATCTTTCTGGAGTTTCATTTCCACATTTTCACTGAAAAGTATCCAAAAGAACATGTAACTTTGACCAAGCTTTATGAATATACATTAAGGAACAAGATCTTTTTTCATAATTTCCTGTAAATTTCTGGTTTTCTGGTTTCTGCCAGACTGCAACAATATTCCCCTTTTGAATTGAATTACTGAAATAAAAAGTTTTTGATGATATTCTAATCTATAGTGATACACCTCTAATACTGACTGTGTTTTATTCTTTATAATTGGCTTTTGTTGGAGCAGTAAAGTGACCCAATTTAGGCTCATGCTCCATTGATTGATGGGGTTTCATAAGGATTGAGGATAAAGCATGATTTTGGGATGCCCCCTGAAAGAAGGACAATACCAACAACTTTCAGATGCTCATTGTCGATAAGACAGCAGCTATGTACGCCAATAAAGCTGAGCATTAAATGCATTTTGTGAAAAGCATAACGATGTCTCTTCAAGAAATCTTTGACTTGTTGCACAGGCCAAAAACCACTGCCTGGATAATCTCTCCCATTCCATTCTTATTTGCATTCTTGGGATAAAGTGACAGAAATCCGTCCTGCATGACGAGCAAAAGGTTTAACCTTAATTGTTTAACGCCGTGGAAGTGCCCTGAATGTAGAGCAAGGCCTAATTCTGCATTGCAGAGATTACATGTTTAGTTTTTCATAAAGGAGACCTACAAAAGTTTCATTATGCTACTTGGAACAGAGAAATGAATTAGCTGTTTACCTGAGTGAATGGACTTCTGACTGAATGACAGTTTCTTTTATGGAGGGTTTTTTAACCGCGCTTTGAGCTGTTTAGGCTTTTGTAGTAGGGGAAAAACAAATGTAGAAATGTATCAGACCACCCAACCAGATTTACAACAATGTGTTACAGCAGCACTGGGTTCCACAATATGATCCATCATGCCACTGACTCAGTGTTTCCTCTTTCTATGTTCTGTTTTCTATGTTCTGTTTTGCCTTTTGTAACCCTGATTTACCCAGCTAGTTACCAAGCAACAAGCTACTAGCTGGGTAACTAGGTGGGCTATCTGCTGGAGTAGCTAGCCTGCAGTCAGCTGCTTTACATGTGACTCATAGCTTGTCAGCTGTTATTCCAAAACACCTCAAAAGGAGTGATTGGTAGTGCTTCTATAGTTTCCAATTCACGGCTGTCTAGGTATTTTCTTTGTGACCAGAAATATATCCAAACACACAAATTTATCTTTTCTGTACCCTTTCTTTAGTCAGCCAACCGGCATGGAGCAGCCACAGAGGGTGATTGGCAGCTACTGGTACTCCATGCTCCATACAGCTGAAATAAAACTCTTGTCATTCTGGTAATCTCTCTTGCATCTTATTAGAAGGACTTTATATCTTAGGAACAACATGATAGAACACTTTTAAAAACTTGGTAGATCTTGATACAGTGTAGACTGTCCAAGGCCTGCTCATGATTGTTCAGAGTCAGCTGTGAAAGAATATGGTAATTGGATCTTATGGATATTATGCATCGTTAGCTTAGTAGAGTAGGACAGACATAGCTGTTTAGGGGTTTCCTATTTACTAGGTCACATCCTCACTGCCCCATGCACAACAAAGGACTGGGAATTTTCAGCATTTTCTAACACCTGTGACAAATCATTGGAGGTGTGGACAAATGTCTATGTTACATGTTTTTCTGTCTGGGATCAGACACATAGCAGGTGTATGTCTGGATTCCATCGTTTTTCTGGCCTGTGTTTAACCCTTTTTCTAATGATAAAGGACACAAGTTTGATATATAGGCTCCCAGACTCTCTCTTGTGCTTTAGAATAAGTTGATCGTTTTTCTTTGAACTTGTGTAAGTTTCAGACTGCAGGTTCTTGGAGCTTTAGAAAAATGGCACAGCAAGCGAGCACAGTGAGGGTAACCCACTTTCAGCTGCTGGTCAGAAAACCAAAACAATGAGCTGAGTAACTAAAGCTCCTGTTATGTTAGGAGACCAGCTGAGTCAGGTGATGAAAATGAAATCTACCTGAAAATATACACTATATTGGTTATAGTATTTGCTGACCTGCTTTCACACATGAATTTGAATGACATCCCATTTTTTATAGGGTACCATAAGGTTTAATATGACATCAGCTCAATGTGTCAGCCCACCGTTTGGTGTTGTAACAGCTTCAACTAATCTGGGAAGACTTTCCACAGGGCTTAGGAGTGCATTTATGGGAATTGTTGACCTTCTTCCACTAGAACATTTGTGAGGTCAGACGTTGATGTTGGGTGAGAAAGCCTGGCTCACAGTCTCTGCTCTCTCAGGTTGAAGTCAGGATTCTGTGCACGCCAGTCAAGTTATTCCACACCATAAGAAACTGAAGACAGGTTGGGTAGGACATGTAATATCATCATCTTTTAACTCTAAAGCTAGAGGGATGGCAAAACTAATAAATAAGAATACCCATGTAACAACTGGGGAGACCATTGTGGATGCATTGGGGAGATATATTGCAGTAGATTGCCACATTTATTCAGAACCTTGGATTCTCTCAAATTTATATGCTCCTAATTATGATGACGACTCATTTATCCAGGATATATTTTTGAAGGTGTCAGGTGGGCAGCATAATATTCTTATAAGGGTGATTTTAACTTGTGCCTGGATCCCCTTCTAGATAAGTCCACCCCATCAATATCTAAAACCAAAGCAGCCAAAATTACTATAGATTTTATGAAAGGATTTAATTTCACAGAGATATGGAGACTAATGCATCCCAGGTGCAGGATTATTCCTTTTACTCAAGTCGCCACTATTCATTTACATGGATGGATTTTTTTCTATTTTCAATGCGGATGATTTATAGAGCTTTAGAATCTGAATTTTTGTCTAGGATATTATCAGACCATTCACCTTTAATTCTCTCAATTCACATGCCAGAAAAAATTAATAATATATATCAGTGGCGCTTAAACCCAACCATTCTCCGAAAACCAGATTTCTACAAATTTATAAGAGATCAAATAAATTATTTTGTGAAACAAACTGCTCCTCTTTTCCTGATAGTTTTATTCTATGGGACAAGCTTAAAGCCTTTTTAAGAGGACAAAACATTTTCTAAACAAAAGGTTTAAAGAAGAAATACAATGCAGAACTAGAAGACTTGGAAACAGATATTCTGAGATTGGAAAAGGAATTCCAACAATCAAAGTCTAACAATATACGCCAACAGCTTATTAACAAAAAGTTAAAATGTAACACATTATGTACTTATAAAATTGAAAAAAAAAACATTTTGAGATCTAAACAGATATATTATGAATTGGGTGAGAAAGTGCACAAAATTCTATCTTGGCTACTTAAAAAAGAAGAAAGCTCCAGAACAATTAGCGCAATCCAAACGAAAACAGATTTTGTATCATATAACCCAAAAGAGATCAATGACATTTTCAAGGATTTTTATACACACTTATCAGAACCACTTATCAGAATTCAATCCCTGACTTCCTGTCAGGGATTGAATTTCCAAAACTTGAACAAGTAGATCAAAATTGCCTTGAAACTCTGCTCACACAAAAGGAAATTGAGAAAGCCTTGGGCTCACTACAAGCTAATAAATCACCAGGAGAGGATGGGTTCCCCTCTGAATTTAATAAGAATTAAAGGATTTACTTCTACCTCTTCTTATGGATGTCATTAACCTAGCCTTCAAAACTCAAACCCTCCCAGACTCATTCTCCACTGCCATAATTACTGTGATCTACAAAAAGAATAGAGATTCATTCCAATGTTCTTCATATCATCCTATCTCATGTTAAATACCGACTATAAACTGATCTCCAAAGCTTTAGCAAATAGACTCGCTCAATGCCTACCACGGTCAATAAACCCAGACCAGACTGGATTTATTTTGAACCGCTCTTCGGCCAACAACCTATGTAGGCTCTTTAATATTATTCATTTAACAAAATCAGAAACGGAGCCCAGTATAACAGTTGTTTTAGATGCCGAAAAAGCCTTTGATAGGCTAGAATGGCCCTATTTATTAAGTATTAAATTTGGCTGTGGTCCATTCTTTATTAATTGGGTTAAAACATTCTATCATAAACCCCAGGCAAAAGTTAGCACCAATGGACAGATCTCATCCATGTTCCCCTTGGGTAGGTCAAGTCGGCAGGAATGCCCCCTGTCCCCAGGACTCTTTGTTTTGGCAATTGAGCCTTTAGCTGAAGCGATTCTGTCACGGTTTACTTGATATTGGACCCCAGAATGCAGACGAGCAGGCAGCGTGATGGTAAGTGAAAAAAAGGTTTAATTACGAAAACTAACACTCAGCAGGAGGCAGGAACAAAACAAACGGGCAGGCAAGACAGGCATGGCATGATCAAAAAGACAAGACTTGGTTTGAGAACAAGACATGAGCATGAGAACTAGACATGAGCATGAGAGATGTTTCCGCGAAGACTAAACAGAACATGTGTGAATATATGGCGTGAAAACCAGGTGGAGCAAGGAGACAGATTAACTTGAAGCAGGTGAACCGAATAAACTTAATTAACAGAACAAAACGTGACTGGAGCAAAACAGAGACTCTTGAACACAAACTAGAAAAACATGAAGCAAAAGCATAACCACATCCGAAAACCAAACTTGACAAAACATGAACAAGACAACAAAACAAAAGCATGACCAGGAAAATAAACAGAAACATGATTCAAAACTTGAACAGTGAAAAACATAAGGAACAAACCCGAAACCAAAAACCAAAACAACCCCAAATCATGACAGAACCCTCCCCCCCTTTAAGGGCGGATACCAGACGCCCACAACAGTCCAAACAAAAAAAAACAACCCGACCAGGGCGGGCAGTGGGGGCCTTGGTAGGAGGGCCAAAAACAAAAACAGAGTTCAGGCGGGCGACCAGGAGGTCGTCCCGAGCAAGCACAGAGTTCAGGCGGGCGACCAGGAGGTTGTCCTCAGCAGGCACAGAGTTCAGGCGGGCGACCAGGAGGTCGTCCTGAGCAGGTACAGAGTTCAGGCGGGCGACCAGGAGGTCGTCCCCAGCAGGCACAGAGTTCAGGCGGGCGACCCGACCTGCACCAAAGACGTGGAGGCCGACAGAAACGTAGAGACCGTGGCGGCCTGCGACGGGAAACTGCAGGTAGATCAGGAGGCCGACTGAGCAGAGTAGAGGACCTCCCAGAAACTCTGTGGAACTCCGGAGGCGTGGAGCCTGGCGAACCCTCAGAGGCTGAAGCAGAGCCTGGCGAACCCTCAGAGGCTGAAGCAGAGCCTGGCGAACCCTCAGCTCTGGGTTCAAAGGCCAGAACGAGGACAAAACGTTCCTTAAACCCCATAAGAACAGGGTTCAGGGGTGCTTCCTCCTCGAACCCCTCGTCGCAGGGTTCAGAAGCCAGAACAAGGACCAGTTCCTCACTGAACCCCTGCAGACAAGGAACAGGAGCTGAGGCGTCGACGGGATCCTCAGTGACGTGAGCAGGAGCTGAGGCGTCGGCGAGACCCTCAGTGGCATGAGCAGGAGCTGAGGCGTCGACGGGATCCTCAGTGACGTGAGCAGGAGCTGAGGCGTCGGCGAGACCCTCAGTGGCGTGAGCAGGAGCTGAGGCATCGGCCGGACCCTCGGTGACGTGAGCAGGAGCTGAGGCGTCGGCCGGACCCTCGGTGGCGTGCGCAGGAGCCGAGACGTCGGCCGGACCCTCGGTGGCGTGCGCAGGAGCCGAGGCGTCGGCCAAACCCTCGGTGGCGTGCGCAGGAGCTGCGGCGTAGGCCGGACCCTCAGTGGCGTGCGCAGGAGCTGCGGCGTTGGCCGGACCCTCAGTGGCGTGCGCAGGAGCTGAGGCGTCGCCGGGACCCTCAATGGCATGGGCAGAGGAGTCGCCGGGGCCCCCGATGACTTGAGCCGGGACGTCCCTCTTATGACGTCCTCTGCGCCATGTGGAGGGGGTTGAGGCTGACTTAGGGTCAGGCGTCGTCCCAGGATGTGGTGTGTCGGGCCTGGAGTCAGGCTGTTGTGTGTCTGGCTTGGAGTCAGGCTGCTCTACAGCAGCGCTCTGGAGACCTGACGTGGGCTGCTCTGCAGCAGCGCTCTGGAGAGCTGACGTGGGCTGCTCTGCAGCAGCGCTCTGGAGACCTGACGTGGGCTGCTCTGCAGCAGCACTCCTGTGGCTTGCTGTGGATGAAGGAGGATGGCAGTAAAACAACCTTACTGCCGTTTCATACATAGATAGAGATTATCTGCCTTATCCTCTCCATCAGCTCAGGAGAGGAATACAGGAGACCAGTCATCCTGAGGATCTTGATTTGGTGTGCAGTGAACCTCAAGCGCTGATCCAGCTCGGCAGGTGTTGCCCCAAAACACCGGGCTGGAGCGAGCGCAGACAGCATGGGCAGAGGTGCAGCGAGCCTGGGAGACAGTGCTGTGGCAGGCGAAGATGTGGGCTTACTTGCTGCAGCCCTCACGTAGGCTGGCTGGGAAACCACCTCCTCGCCAGCCGACCGGCTAGGAACCCCTGCACGTCGGCGTTTCTTGCGGCGGGAGGAGAACGTGGGCCTCACTGCCGGACCAGAGTGCACAACCAGGGGAGCAGGCGGAGAACGGCGACGAAGGGGACCTGTCCCCGGAACTGGAATCGCCAACCTGGATCCATCATAAGCCAACTGTGGCACTGACAGCCCTGCAGAACGGCGCAACGACTTCTCTGCCTCCCGAGACAGGAACCTAAAGAGGTCCATGGAGCTAGCCTGATGCTCATCCGCGAGGTCCATTGTTGGCGGAGACATTCTGTCACGGTTTACTTGATATTGGACCCTAGAATGCAGACGAGCAGGCAGCGTGATGGTAAGTGAAAAAAAGGTTTAATTACGAAAACTCACACTCAGCAGGAGGCAATAACAAAACAAACGGGCAGGCAAGACAGGCATGGCATGATCAAAAAGACAAGACTTGGTTTGAGAACAAGACATGAGCATGAGAACTAGACATGAGCATGAGAGATGTTTCCGCGATGACTAACAGAACAGGTGTGAATATATGGCGTGAAAACCAGGTGGAGCAAGGAGACAGATTAACTTGAAGCAGGTGAACCGAATAAACTTAATTAACAGAACAAAACGTGACTGGAGCAAAACAGAGACTCTTGAACACAAACTAGAAAAACATGAAGCAAAAGCATAACCAGATCCGAAAACCAAACTTGACAAAACATGAACAAGACGACAAAACAAAAGCATGACCAGGAAAATAAACAGAAACATGATTCAAAACTTGAACAGTGAAAAACATAAGGAAAAAAACCCGAAACCAAAAACCAAACAACCCCAAATCATGACAGATTCGCCAAGATCCGGATATAAAGGGTTTTCAGGTGGGCTAGACTATTCATAAAATTAATCTTTTAGCAGATTACATTATTTTATATTTAAAGATCTTTACAACTCCCTTTCTAAACTATGAATTTTACTAAATAAGTTTGGCAATATTTCAAGATATAAAATAAATCTGGAAAAGAGTGAAATTCTCAACCAATTTTGATCATTCCAAATTCCAACTAACCAATCCATTCAGATGGGTGTCAAATGGTTTAAAATACCTTGGAATAAATGTTGACAGTGATCTTAAAAATCTGTATAAACTGAATTACATTCCACTGCTCAACAAAATTGGAGATGATTTACAGAGATGGATGAATTTACCTCTTACTCTGCTTGGCAGAATCATATTGTAGTATAGTAATAGTATTAAAATGAATGTCCAACCAAAACTGCAATACTTTGCCTAATCCCCTACCACAATCCTTTTTTAAAGCTCTTAATAGCTGTGTAGGACAATTCATATGGAGATGTAAGGTGCCATGACTATCTATTGAGAAACTAACATGGGATTACAGACTAGGGATTACGATTACCCAGTTTTAAAAAACACTACCTGGGATCCCAAATGAAATTTATTCTATCCTCCTTTGAGTGGAAAGACACCCCTTATTGGATTGAGGAGAAGAAATACAAAATGACTTATTTTATAAACATAATCCTAGAAGTGTAATCACCAGGACAGATAATCCTATATTGAAACATTTGATCAAAATTTGGTATGAGGTGCACCAATGTCGGGGTTTGAAAATGAGACTCTCGCCTAGAATACCTTCAAGACAAAACAAACATTCCCATGACTCTAAATAATAAGATTCTGAATATATGGTACTCTAAAGGAGTTCAACATTTAGAGGATTGCTTCAGTGGAGGTCTTCTTATATCATTCGAACAACTGAGGAGGAAATATGACTTGCCCAATCAAACTTTCTATTATTATATATTAGCTAAGATCCTTCTTGAGGGCTAATCTTGGTCCTGATATGATGCTTCCTGTTTTAAATGATATTGAAAGATTTCTTTGTGAAGGGAGCCCATCTAAATTAATCTCCAAAACGTACCGCCTCCTGTTGAATGACAGCTCTAAGCTAGGTCTACACAAATCAAAATTGAAATGGGACGCAGATCTTGGGGTCACAATCGATGAACGACTCTGGTCTGATTTATGTCATAGGAGTGTGCCAGTAATCATTAATGCTCTGTACAGGTTTATCAATTATAACTTCCTACACCAATTATACCTAACTCCAGAAAAACTTTATTCATTTAAACCCAAGATATCAGAGATGTGCTTCAGATGTGGTATTGAGTTGGGATCTGCACTGCACTTGGTTATGTATAAAAGTGATGCCCTTTTGGATAGATATTTGTTCCACCTTAACTAACGTTCTAAAACTTTATGTTCTAGAACAAACTTTATTTCCCAGTTAACTTTGTTTACTGGGAAATATTGCAACCCTGCGGGGTTCACAAAAAAATACACAGATGAAATTCATAGAAGTTGTCTTGTGTGCCTTGTGTGTATTGCAGTGTCATGGAAATTGGATTCCCCTTCTTCTATTAAAAAGATGGTTCTCAGAAATGAATAGTTGCATTCCTCTGGAGAAAATGACATATTGTCTTAAAAGAAAATACAACACCTTCTTGAAAATATTGCAGCTTTAGTTGACTTATGTAGATGCATCTCTTGTCTTAAACACTTTGTGTAATGTTTTTCTCTTCAGTTTTGTACTCATGGTGTGCAGTGATTTTTTTATTTTATTTTGTAGGGGGTGGGGGGATTGGGGTTAAACTGTAACCCTTTGTTTTATGTTGTATTGACTTGTTATGTATGCTCTGTATGTGTGTTCATCTATATAAAATCATAAATAAAATAATAATAATAAAAAAAAGTAGTTCCACACTAAACTCACTGATCCAAGTCATTTTGGACCTGGCTTTGTGCACTGATGCACTGTCATGTTGAGACTGGAAGGACCTCCAAGGATCTCCAAACTGTTTCCAGAAAGCATGGAAAATGTCCAAAATGTGTTGATGTGCTGAAGCATTAAGAGTTTCCATCACTGGGGCTAAGGGGCGGAGCTAAACTCCTTAAAAACAGCCTCAAACCATAAAACCCTCCTCACAGTCGCTTCCATTTTAATATAATACCATTAACAGTTTACCGTACAATATTGGGTAAAGAGCAAATTTCATGGCTGGACTTATTGCATAGGTGGCTTGCTGGAATTCTTTTACATTCCCATTGTTTTACATATGTTTGTAGAAACCATCTGCCTGTCTAGTTACTGGATTTCATCAACTGAGTGCAATGCTCTGTATTGGCAAGGCAATCATTTTGGCAGTATAACGTATGTCACATTATATTTTCATCATCCACCTTGTTTGCATGTAGCAGGACTATAAATGCTTTTCTACCACGTGTCATATTTTTCCTACCAGGTTAATTCCAGTGATCAAAGAGTCATTAATGTCTGCTTATTAAAGATGCTAAAACTCAAACATCTGACATCTTCCAGGGTTGAATCTTTTTGAAAATGTTACAGCTGCCATTCATGCAATAGGTTTAGCAATCTCAAATGTCTCCTTTTAAAAATTTGAGACCAGGTCATGTGTTGGTCAAGTTAAATAAGCTGTGCTGACCCTTCCACAGTAAGAGCAAAAGTGAGCTTGGTTTCCTTCCTGTTGTAAGAATGAAAGAACCATTTGTGTTGTTATAATGTGGATCAGTGTATAATCTTGATTTGGCATAGTGGGCTTTACTGTTCAGGTAGAAGCACAATTAGAGGTAAAGTAATAGTAAAGTACTCAGATTTGAATTAAGAACCCAATACCAATTTTAGTTGTTAACCAGTTCCACTTTCAATGGTTAAATTAAGACTCAAGATAAATCTCCTGGTTGATCCGTTTATTTATTATTCTCAGGATACAGCGAAAACATATATTACACACATTATTTAAAGGCTTCCCCATTTAGGGGAAATATGTGACATTCATCTACTGAAATCAACAAACTGAACCTCTCTGTCGTGCTTCCTGTTGAAGCCTGAACATGTATGAGACCGCCGCCTCTCAGATCCTAACAAACGATTCTTGACTCTTCCACAATGTACACAAGCAATTTAAGCATTTCATATGAGTTACATAACGGTATGGTTGCAAGTTTTTGAGATGAGCAGGACCATTTTGAACAGTGGTCTTTGCTTACATGCATCAAAACACTCATAGGTCAAAATTACACATCATTTTAAACATTTTTTATAGAGCTGAAACACATTAAATGACTTCATTTTGCACCTGTCTCTTCTGCCACAGAGGTAGCATTGGAAGGAGTATCATGCATTAGGCTAAGGCTGGTATGGGAGTCTCACTGTATGGTAAACCTTGAGAAAAAACACAGTGCCATGTCTCATATTACCACAGAAATGTATGATGTATTGATATTTTCATGTTTTCTCACCTTTTCTGTTATTTTGAGATTGATGCACAAATGTCACAGGTAATCAGAAATACAATTTCTTTTCCATTTTTGTGGCTTTTAATTGGCTTGCATTGTTCTTAAAGGGGCTGCACGGTGGTGCAGTTGGTAGCACTGTTGCCTTGCAGCAAGAAGGTCCTGGGTTCAATTCCCATCTGGGGTCTTTCTGCATGGAGTTTGCATGTTCTCCCTGTGCATGTGTGGGTTCTCACCAGGTACTCTGGCTTCCTCCCACAGTCCAAAGACATGCCTGTTAGGTTAATTGGTCTCTCTAAATTGCCCTTAGGTGTATGAATGAGTGTGTGCATGGTTGTTTGTGTGTTACCCTGTGATGGACTGGTGACCTGTCCATGGTGTACCCTGCCTCTCACCCATAGACTGCTGGAGATAGGCACCAGCTTCCCTGTGACCCACTATGGAAAAAGCAGTAGAAAATGACTGACTGACTGTTCTTAAAGGTTTAATGTTGAAACCAGGGGGTGAAACAACATTAAAAAAGCCACACTCATGGTTAATGTTCATTTTCACCTCGTTTCTGTGTGTTTGACAAGGTCGATTCATGTATCAGAGCTCATTTGAATTCCATAATAAGTATGCCCCCCTGTTTCACATACGTGTACCGTCAGGAACCACTGATAAGCCCAAACTCATTTCCACTAAGTTGTCTACTAAAACAGCTACTTTCTGATGTCTGAGCACATGCTGTGCAAACAAGTATAAACAGTTGTGTCTATCATAATGAAATCATAACGATTCATTTCACAATTTGTCTAAATGCAAATTAAATTATAGGCTCTTATAACAGAATGGTGTCTTTGAAACGTATTAAATTACATTATTAGTTGAGGGAAAAACAGACGCTAGTCATGCTCTAAAGTTCTAAAATGTAACTTTGTCTTAAGCAAAACTTTAGCCTTACTTAAATGTTTTGCTTATTGTGTGGTAGAAATATGCTTAATGTGACGTTTACTTGATCCTCTAATGTTGTTTTTCAGACATGGCTGAAGCTCAATGCTTCTTAAACATTGTAAGATGATACTGCATGCAAAACAACAAAGTCAATCCTGGAAACTGGACTGTTATTTTCATCCTTCATGTGGAGGCTTTTCTACACTGAAATATCTGCATGTAGGCAGTGTGGTCTCCCTTACTACGTGGATATTTTGTGCTTCTGGGAAGATAATAGGTTGTTGTTTGCTCCTCTGTTATTAGCCTACATACACCTTAACTAAACAGAACAGGCTTTTTTGTTTTTAATGTGGGGTAGTTTTATTTGCATGCATGTTGCTGAGAGTCCAGGAAATATTTAAAGGGGACGTTTGATACTTTTTGGGATAATTCATAATAAACCACTTATAAACAACTCTGGTTGACCTCCTGCTGCTAGATAATATTTATTATTTATATAAGCCACATAATTAGGGGTGCACCAGTTGCAGTTTTCTGTCCGATCATGATTACCAATCTTTAAAAAGCCTGACCTGCCGATTCCAATTTTTTCCAATACTGATTTTCTTGATAACTGACACTGTCAGGTGTCATAAGGTCACAACACACTGTCATTGTTCCAATCTTATATTGTGATGTGACCTGGTGGGTGGGTCTGTCAGTCAGCCCTCTCTCATGGCAGAGCAAAAGGGGACACTGGGTGATTTTCAAAACTTTGTGGAGGTAGATAAGATCGGTGGAAATGATCGGCGTTACATGTACATAGTGCCCGATCACCCAAAATTAAGGAAATAGTGTCTGATCGATCAGCCAGACGATCTATCGGTACACCCTTACACATAAATATCGCTGTCAAGGCATACATTACCTTAGACCCTATGACTTCCATACTATGAGCTTGACCAATCACAGACAAGATCAGTGTTAATGCCATATGTCACATGAGCTTCTCCATGTTTTGCATGGTACACTAGACACTAAAGATACGCTGATCGAATGAATATGGCTGTGCAATTTCCACTTCTCCAGGTGAAACATTTTCTCCCACTTTTTCGATAAAGAAGTTTTGAATCGTTTTTGCAACAGTTCAAATAAATATGCAGCCAAAAATTTTCAGAGGGACAAATTTTGCCTGAAGAGACATTACTACAAAGGAAATGGGTTTGTTGCTGCATATGGCAGTGTTGGAGCTACAAAAGGTCTCAGATTTCTGGAGGCAAACAGCTGTGGGCAAGTACAACAAATACAAACTCATTCACTTCCTTGAGTAAAAGCTGGTGCATCTGGCTACAGTTGCTTCTGGCAAAATCAGAGAAAACAAATTTTTGTCTGTTTTTTGCTAATGTACTCCAATCACAAGATAGTTTTGGGCTTCTGTCAATCCTTCGCTTCACCAATTTGGCACCCTGCCAAACACTGCAGGCATCCAGCTGATGGTTCCTCGTTTTGGGATTTTCCAGATTTGCACTACTGCGCTTCCTGTGTCTCTCTGGCTTCATCAGTACATCTTACTGAATGAAATATATTCATCGAGGGTCCTGTAAAGTTTGATGACAGTAAGCCAATTTGGTCCCCCTGGTCTTCTCACCTGTGCTCTGCAGTGACAGCTGGACGAACGTCCGATCATAGCACACTAGCTCACCTGGCCAGGTTTGCTAGCACGCATTCATCTACCACCAGTCAGACTATTTAACACTCAGTCACTCTCTAGTAAGGGGTCATTACTAAATGTTTTTAAATTTAAATTCTACGTTTTCTGTCTAACTCATACTTGGCAACAACCCAATGACTTTGCCCTACTCAATAAAACGACCCCATAGGGTTTTGTTTACATCTGTCTGTTTAATGTTAATCTACAAGTTTCCAGATCTGTCATCTCGTCCTATCTCTTTCCGTAACATCAAGAGCATTGATTCTTCTGTACTCTAACAAACTGAACATCTTCTTCAATTACAACAGTCTCTCTTGCCCAAACAGCCTGGCTTCTCACTACAAATGCAGTCTTCAAAGTACTCTGGATGAACTTGCCCCAGTTAAGAAACACACTGTTCACTTCTCCTGATGTCTGTGTGCAAAGCCAAATTGGTTTGCTATGATAATCTAATTAGCTCTAGTGAAGGGAACCCCAGAACATGGTTTTCTACTCTCAACACCATATTACGACCCCCAGATACCCTTCGCTCTCATATCTGTTCCAGTGATTACTGCAACAAATTTATGGACTTTTTCAATGCTAAAATTGTAACTATCCATCAGAAACGGTCCACTTTACAATCTACCTTCTCTGGCCTACTTTCTGTTTTCTCCCATAACCCCCGGTCTTACCGTTCGTCAACTTTTAACTCTCCTCTTTTTCTGAAATATCCTTAAATACAGGTCTTCTACCTGTCAGCTTGATTCACTTCCTACACACCTAGTTAAAGCCTGTCTATCTTTATCATCTTCTTTAATAACTAAAATAATTCACTTATCTCTGTCCACTGGTTTTGTTTCATCATCACTCCAACCTATTCCAATAACTTCCATTCTTATAACAATGGATGATCCTAAAACTTATGGCAGCCAATTTCTAACCTACCCTTCAAATCCAAAATACTTGAAAAAACAATTGAACCTTAGGTTCACCTAAAGAACTTCAGTCTGGTTTTGAATCCTCTCCGCACCGAGACAGCTTTGGTTAAAAACACCAATACTCATACTCCCCAACCTTTTGGTGCAGCATGTGGCACCATTTCTCATCATATCCTCCTTGACAGATTATCTTACATCTGTTTCTCTGACACCTCTCGGTTGGTTCAAATCTTATCTCAATGACTATCAACAATTAGTTCAACTTAAGAAGTTCAAAGTAGTCTTTCCCAGTCACTTCAGATCTACATCAGGGTTCTGTCCTTGGCCCTCTGGTGTTAATAATCTAGGTTCTTCCATTTGTTTTCAGTTACACCGCTATGTGGATGAGACCCAGCTCTATTTCTCCACTAAGCCCAACACCACCCTTCTACCATCCTTTCTTTTGGACTGCATCTGTGAAATTAAGACATGGTTTAGTCAAAACATCCTCTAACTTAACTCCAAGAAAATGGAATTTCAAGAAAAACCAAATGTAACAGTTTCACAATTACAGTTGAAACTTCATAGCATTTATTTGTTTAATAACATGTCAATAACATTACGCACTCTGCATATTTCCACCTTTGAAACATCAACCATTCATCTCCATTCATCACTTACACCTACCAGCATAGCCATCCTCATAAATGCACTCTTTGATTAGATTACTGTTGATCCCTCCCTGTGGGTCTTCCTCTCAAAATCACTCATAAACTACAACTTTTCCAAAAACACAGCTGCTCAGATCATTACTAGAACCCCTTAATAGAACACATCACTCCTATCATTAAATATCTTCACTGGTTACCCATCAAGTACTGAGTCGATTACAAGATTCTTCTCCGTACTTTCAAAGCTCTCAATAACTTGGCACCTCTGCCTCACTGATCTTCTTTGTTATTACACACCTTCGCCGTTCCTCATCCTTCCTACTTGTTATACCTCCTGCCAGCTTGGCATCCATAGAGTCCAGAGCCTTCTCACACACAGACCCCCGTCTTTGGAACTCTAATCCACAATACATCCGTGACTTTGTCCTCTTTTAAATCTCATCTCAAAACTCACTTCTTTAAAACTTGTTTATTCTGTTTAATGGCATTGTTTACTATACCAATAACTGTTTTTGATTGTATTGTTACTTGCTCTTATATTGTTTTAATGTTCATCTCTCTTATTGTTCTTGTATCGTTTCTTGTTCGGTGACCTTGAGTGGCTTCAAATGCTCCTTCAAATAAAATGCATTATTATTATTGTTATGAATATTATTTTGAAACAATGAAATGTGTGTATACCGATATTATATTTTATAGATGAAATTGTTCATTGTTTGCTCATGTCATTTTGAAGTTCGTATGAAGTTATAAACCTGAAAAATGTTTTCGCTTTGAACTGTTATTTTACAATCTTTAATAGACAGAAATGTTTAACAACTAACAGACACCGAAAGCTGAAGTTTTGCTGGAAAAAGGAGCCAAAAAACAAACTCATTGCACATTGTTTGACAATTTTACAACCATAAAATTAAAAATATACCAGACTGGCCATTTGTAATTATGGTCATAATGGGGTTAAATGGTCGGTTGTCAAATTAAAACAGTCCCCTGGTGGGTAGGAATTGACCCACGATCAGTTTGTGACATCCTGGAGTAAATGGCTCTAGTTCATACTCGCAAAAAATAACTGACATGAAATAATCAAAACTGCGAAGGTGTGAAATGTCGAAGACGAAAATCATTTCTGAAAACTAACTCATTTAATAAGCAAAACCCATTTTGTCTATTCTTAATATTCTGTAGGTTTACTCCTAAGTGCTCAAGTCAAACATGGCATTACTTCTAGGGAACAGACTGCTGTTCTCAGTGGGTTAACATCATCAGACTAAACATATAGTAAAACACAAGAACTTGCACATTCTTCATTGTTCTATAATTGTTTTCCTAAGACAGTAACTTATAGTAAGAAAATGAAAAAGTTTTAGTTGTCAAAACGGCATTTAGCATTTTACTGTTCAGCTACAGAGACCTTAACTTTTCCGTGTGCCAGCAAGATAAACCTTTTACTCAAATCTGAAATTGCAACACTTTCCCAAAAGTCTGCTTTTAGGGCAACTTCAGTTTTCAGAAGCATGTGTAGAATCTGCTAGATCCTTTTTAATTGTTTTATCGTAACATCAGTTCAGGGAGCAGCTCACATATTACATGCACATAAACCTGTCAGGAATGCGATCTCTGCACATGAGAATCAAAAAGAGAAATTTCCAGAGAATACAACCTCTATACATGGAGCTCAAACTCACTCTCAGACTTGTAATTTGTCCCAGCGCTAAAGAATTTCAAATAATCTCCTTTAATATGTTCCCCTCAGCAGCAAACTAAGAAGGCTTAATTGTCATTTTCTCTCGCTGCTGCTGCTGCTTTCAGCATGCACTCTGGTTGGTGGTACAGCAGGGGGATTTGTCCAAACTTACCAAGTTAATAATCGTGCATCACACCTCAAGGGCTTCTGCTATGTTTGCTGCCTTTCTGTTCCCTACTTATAGATTTAACATGGAAGTGAAGGAGGTTACGGCCTCTCCCCTCTGTGCTCAAACTCCCAGCCTAGTAGAGATTGCTGACATGCTCAATTACCACTCTGAAATTATACTTTAAGGAGAGGGGGGATGAATTCATGCAGAACACATTTAAACAGCCTTTAGCACAAACTAAACATGTAAGAACCGCAGCTCAATCCAAAATGTGAGGCAAAACATTCATTTGTGTTGCTATTTTAAAAGACGTTGCCATCATAAATGCCGACATCTTTTTACCCACCCGTATTTACTGTGTTTTACTCTAGATGTTAATCCGTATTTAATTGGGAGTCTGAATTTTTGTCCTTTTATCCCAATCTGCTCATTAAAGAAAGATTTTCACAGACTCTACTGGAAAGTTTTGTTCAGGAGGCACCATCTTTTTCTCTCTTTGGTGACACAAACAGTTGCGAAAAGTTGGAAAACAGTTCTTCCCTCCCTCTTTTCCTCCTCCTCTTTCCTTCTTTTTCTTTCTTTCTCAACTCTGAAGCGCCTCGACTCCGGAGGCGGATGAAGAGGTGGCAGGCCACAGCAACACATACCAATTCCTTCTTCCCACATTTTTGGTGTTTTTTTTTGCAGAATCCCTTCAGCTCAGCCCATTGGTCAACCAGTAAACTAGTGTCCCACTTTGTTTCGTTTCCAGCTCGGCTTATCCTGCATGACTTTGGCAACATCTATGAGGACTTTTTTAAGCTCCCATGTTTTGAGCCTCATTTTTTGCTGTCATTTAAACAGTCCTCTTTCATATATTTTAAACAATGACACGCATCATGGTGCCTGCTAGTATAACAACAGTTTGGGATAGCAGCCCCACCCCCTCCCTTTCCTTTGAGAAACAGCTGAAGTGTTTTATTTGAACGAGATCACGCTATCTTCTGTAGACTAAACTGTTTTTTTCCATTACGCTCTTCAACATTCTTTGTAGCTGTTTAAAAAAGAAACCAAAATCTTCACAATGCATTTACTTAAGCCGAGACATTGACCTTGTGCTTTATGTCTTCCGTCAGCTTTATAATACTCTGTAGATTCAGTCACTAAAAAGCAATCAATCACATTAAATCAGAGCAGCTGTATCCTGAGCATGCTCAGTCGGTTTGGATGCAAAGAATACTGTTTTTGTAATGATTGTGCAAGCACAAAACAATATTTCTTGAAAGGCTAAAGTTATTTTCTTCTCCTCCTTGTGACTTGTAAAAGTATTCAAACCCCATTCAACATTACAGCCACAAGTTTCAATGTATTTGAATGAGATTTCATGTGCTAAGCCAAAGCTAAGTAGCACATATATTGATTTGCAAATAAAAATCTGAAAACTGTGCCATGCATTTATCTTCAGCCCATTTTACTCTGTTACCCCTGATTTAAAATCCTGTGCAAACAGCTGCCTTCACAGAACTGGTAAATGGTCAGCCTGTGTGTGTTTTAATCTCAGGTTAAATCAAGCTGTTCCTTGAAGGCCTCCAAGGTTTGCTAGAGAACATTAGTAAACAAACAGCATTATGAAGACCAACGAACACAGCAGGAGTTTCGAGAACCTAAAGCACACTTAGGTTATAAAATATCAGTCATTTATCCAGGAATCCAAAGAGTATAGTACAATTGCAGAACTACCAAGACATGACTGTCGACCTAAACAGACAGGATGGGTAAGGAGAGCATTTATCAGGGAAGCATCCAAGAGACCCTGTAACCCTGGAGGAACTGCAGAGATCCACAGCTCAGCTAGGATAATCTGTTTGTCATAAGCCATGTTAGGGACACTCCAAACATGGAAGAAGGTCAGATAAGACCTAAACGGAGCTTTTTGGTCTACATGCAAGACACTATATTTGGAGGAAATCTACCACTGAAGACCACCCTTAACATACCTTTCCCAGTAAAGAATGGTATTGGCAGCATCATGCTAAGGGAATGTTTTTCTTGAGCAGGGACAGGGAAGCTGATCAGTTGATGGGAAGACGGATAAAGGACAATCCTGAAAGAAGACTCATCAGAGACTGCAAGACTTTAGATTGTAAGGCAGAGGTTCTATTTCTAGGAGGAGAAAAATCCTAAACATACAGCCAAAGCTACAATGAAATGGTTTGTATCAACGCATATTTAATTGTCTGAATGGTCCAATCAAAGTCCAGACCTTAATCCAATTCTACGGCAAGACTTGAAAATTGATGTTCACAGGTGTTCTCATCTGGCTTAACTTAAACTATTTTGCAAATAATAGAAAGCAGATCTCCAGATGTCCAAAGCTGGTAGAGAAACATCTGAAAGGTCTTGCAGCTAAAAGGTAGTTTAACAAAATGTAGACTTACGAGGGATATAAACGAATGCAGGCCATGCTTTTTAGATTTTTTAATTTTAAAGGACTTAGAAAACCATATATCCTATCCCTTACATGTCACATTTCTGCACTACTTTGTGTTGGTCTGTCACATAAAATCCCAGAAAAATAAATGGAAGTTTGGGACTCTGTTGACTGGTGTGTAATGAGGCACTGGTGTCATTGTCTGCAGGACTCTTTGTAGGTTCCCGGTTGATCTCTCAAGGCAGACCAACAACTTATTTATAGCTCCGCTGTGGGTGTTGGAGGAAATGGTGCATGGGGTGTGGGTGACGCCTGTGTTTGCTTTAGGAGAGGACTGTTCCTCACAAACAGGCTGAGCTCATCCTGGAGCACAAGCAGATGGGTGCAAGAGGACGCTGGATTTGAAATCTGGTCCAGATTTCATGCAGGCTCCACTTTGGTAGAAAACCCCAGGTGCCTTATTGATAGCATGTATGACATTCCACCATCCCTTCTCAATATTTCAGCTTCGCTCAGAGCATTCACAGATATTCAGCCCCAACTCTGCCCATGAGAGCTGTTTGATTTGTACTTCAAAAACCATTCTCTGTGATTGCTTTACTTCAGTCCACCTAGTGTTTCATCCTATGTCCTACCCACCCATTTACCATCCTCCCTTGCTGATCCAAGAAAATCTTTTACAAGAGTATAGATAGACAGATAATTTTGATTTCTTTGGAAGTGTAGTTCTGTGGGTTACTTTTCAGCAGTAAGTCTCCTCTCTCTTGTTGCTTACTTCCAAAAACAAGTTGTACCATCTTAGAAAAACAAAACAAAAATTATTTTCATTTAAAATGCTGCTTTATAAGCTTTTAAACCCACTGTTACTTCTGCATAACACCATTAATGACATACAAGTCTATGCTTATTTTTACTAAAGATCGAGCTGGAACATGGTTCTATAGAATATTTATTCATACAAAACGTGTTATAAAGTGAAAAATATTTATACTTGGCTAAAGTATCCTTCTGATACAAGACAAAATTGTTGCCCTTCTGAATTTTTTTCTTAGGCAGTTTTGATCTTTTTGTACCCAGCATTTTCAGGTACGGAGAAGACCCGTCTGCCGTTTGTTTTTCGTATGCATAAATATGTACCTGTCTTGGCAACCCTGTTCCAAAACTGATTAACTGAAGTCATTTTCTATAATCTACAGTAGTCTACAGTTAGGAAATATGTTATTCTGATTTTAGTAAATATCCACCAGCAGGAGGTCATCTAGGGTCATAGTCTATCATTCTTCATAAAAGTTGACTCGCTCAAAGAAAGCATTAGACTACCAGCTAAAGAAATTTTGTTTTCTTCTTTTTTATATGTAAGATTTAAGCATTTCTGGGACCACTTATCAACCTAAATAATCATAATACCAAAATACCAAGAGAAAAAAACCTTATGTGATGGTTAAATACTTATGGGTAGAACATGGTTTGCTTACAGGTAGGAAATTGATTGAATGGAAATGTGTCAGGTTACAATGGGGGAAGACGCTGGCAAAGAGGCTAATTGATGTGCTGTTTTACAAATTGTTCAAATGCCTCCTTCCTTTATATACCTACTATGACTGAGTATGCTTAATATTTTCTGGTTTGCAATATGAATTTTATGAGGAAAGTTGTTGGTAGCAGGCAGTAAACCTGTAAAGACTTTTGTGCAAATAAACACAGACTTCTATGAAAAAAAAATCCTATAATAACAAATGCTCAGCAACCCCAGGTGTTTCCACTGATTTAGTTTAGCTTTTACTTATACAGGTAAATCTCATTCAGACACGAGGTATCATTTTCCAAAGTGACCTGTTCTACATGGACACAGAAGCTATGATAGAACAAAATATAGTAAATAGTAGTAAATAGTATACTAATGATAAAATAAAAAGGACAGAAACAGGTATCCTGTGCTGCTTTCTCCTTTGTCCTTAAAACATGTTTTAAACCCTTATATATTTTTGATTGTTGGACATTAAGTCAGAATTAGTTAACTTAGACACCAACCACCGAGTCAGACCATGGCCTTCATCTGCATTTCGTTTACTTTCCTTCTGAGACTTCACCTCCAGCTAACTAACCCCTTGACCTACTTCCTCTGCTCGCTGCCATGTTTCTGTCAGCAGCAGCTTGTGACTGAGCCAGCTCCTCCCACAGCCATTACTGAATGTAAAGTTAACCACACGTCGAGTTGGCTCATGTCAGCATCTGAATGAACAGTTCGCTCCACATCTTGCCACCTTCTACAGCTGGTGATGATACCCTGTAAACAAACAAACAGGCATGCACCAAAGTGCAAAGATGAGGAGTAAAGTGGAAGGATTTCAACACGAGCCTAGTTACATATCATGAATAATTCAAAACCTTCTGACTTGTGAGAGAGGAAAAGACTCCCCTCTACTTGCTCGTACAAGCACTCTGTTCAAAGTGGTGTGGAGATGAGGATAGATGGAGAATCTGAGCAGTAATATGTCAGGTTGAATTTATGGTATTTGGGTTGAGCCCATTTCATGATTCCTCTCACTCCTGGAGTTTGAGGCTGCACGTGTAAATGCTGTCATCCTGTTTATCCCACTTCATCCCACCATCCCACTATCCTTTTTCTCACACTTTGTGTGGCAGTTCTTTTAAACACTCAGGTAATGCCCTCATGTTCATTCAGTGTCTCTAAAATCAGATATGAAATTGTTCCAAAAACAAAACTTGTGTTAATGGGAATCCACCCAGTGTGGAAGAGTCAGTGTGCAAGTATTTTCCAAGTCCTGATAGGCAGGAGAAACGGAAAACAGAGTATGGAAAAAACACAAATAGTAATTTTTATTAGAGGATTTCATGACCTATCTCACAGTCCATCCATCCGTCCATCCATCCAAAATCTTTATATTTATTTAAAATTAAGGTAACAGATGTTGGAAGTGGAAGAAATAGAAATGTGAGCTGAGTTTTTACTAAATACATACATTTATTATCAGCTTTGTATGTTTGAAATGCTTGTTGTCTTTAAATGTCTCATGCCAAATTATTTGCATTTTAATGAATAAATACATAAACACACAGAACCCTAAATCTGGATCACTTAACCGAGTTGTATGTTTTCCCAAATCCTTTGACTGAATGCCCCCTTTGTAGATTTCCCTCTGTAACTCCACATGGCCAAAAAGTAAAACTGCCCCCTGAGTTTCTTTCTATGGCCTGCTTTAAAGGTATTAGGCTATTACTAGAAGGCAGTACTAGTACACTACATGACAAATATCTACAAATAACTAAAAATGGGAATATATTAGACATACATTCTTGGTAAACACCATACATTTTAAATTGGCTTGCTGCATGCTAGATTCTAGCTTTAACGTGTTTTCTATTACAATGACATGTTAGTTCATTGCACTGTGATTCTTGTTGTAATTTGTATTTGGCTATACTTCTACATCAAACCTGACCCTGGTCCTGTTGCATTCAGATCTAGATACAGACAACTTTATTAATCCCAATGGGCAATTCATTTGTAGCCTAACAGTCCATAAATTCACCTCTAACTTGCATCCAGTAACCAAGATCATTAATTAATCGAATATAAACACAGTATGAGTAAAAACAAAATATAAACACACACAACAACAACAAAGAAACCTTTAGGCCCTTTAACAGCCTAATAGCAAAGGGAATAAAGAACTTTGATTAGTTCTGGACTTGGGAACAATATAACATCTGCCTGAAGGCAGTAGTAGAAATTCATATCAACAAAGCACCAGGATTTGTTTGTTGCTTTGCTCAGTTCCTGGAATGTTGGATATGATTTATGCCAAACATTTCATCCCCTCTGGTACCAAATAATTCCGTTTTAATCTCCTTAGTCAGAAGAACATTGTTTTAGAAGTCCTGGTCTTTTTCTACATTCTCTGTGGCAAACTTTAGTATGGCCTTTATGTTTTTTCTTATAGAGCAAAGGGTTCTTCCTGATTGTATGCATGCACTTTCATCTCAGTAGTATCAGATGCAATCAGAAGACCTCGTCACATTGATTGACCTGCATATTCATTCAAATTATTCATGAGATTATCGTGTCCACAGGACACCTCGGAAATACTGGCCAATACCTGTCTTGTGCTGTCATGGCCAGATAAAGTACGCTCATGCTAATGGCCCTGAACATGGAAAGATGAAACATCAAATTTATTAGCCCATTTATATTGACAAAATATCAGTGTTGCTGCTTGAAACCACATACAGTGCCTTGCGAAAGTACTCGGCCCCCTTGAACTTTTCAACCTCTTGCCACATTTCAGGCTTCAAACATAAAGATATAAAATTCTAATTTTTTGTGAAGAATCAACAACAAGTGGGACACAATCGTGAAGTGGAATGAAATTTATTGGATGTGTCAAACGTTTTCAACAAATAAAAAACTGAAAAGTGGGGCGTGCAATATTATTTGGCCCCTTTCAGTGCAGCAAACTCACTCCAGAAGTTCAGTGAGGATCTCTGAATGATCCAATGTTGTCCCAAATGACTGATGATGATAAATAGAATCCATCTGTGTGTAATCAAGTCTCCGTATAAATGCACCTGCTCTGTGATAGTCTCAGGGTTCTGTTCAAAGCACAGAGAGCATCATGAAGACCAAGGAACACACCAGGCAGGTCCGAGATACTGTTGTGGAGAAGTTTAAAGCCGGATTTGGATACAAAAAGATTTACCAAGCTTTAAACATCCCAAGGAGCACTGTGCAAGCAGTCATATTGAAATGGAAGGAGTATCAGACCACTGCAAATCTACCAAGACCCGGCCGTCCCTCTAAACTTTCATCTCGAACAAGGAGAAGACTGATCAGAGATGCAGCCAAGAGGCCCATGATCACTCTGGATGAACTGCAGAGATCTACAGCTGAGGTGGGAGAGTCTGTCCATAGGACAACAATCAGTCGTACACTGCACAAATCTGGCCTTTATAGAAGAGTGGCAAGAAGAAAGCCATTTCTCAAAGATATTCATAAAAAGTCCCGTTTAAAGTTTGCCACAAGCCACTTGGGAGACACACCAAACATGTGGAAGAAGGTGCTCTGGTCAGATGAAACCACAATCGAACTGTTTGGCCACAATGCAAAACGATATGTTTGGCGTAAAAGCAACACAGCTCATCACCCTGAACACACCATCCCCACTGTCAAACATGGTGGTGGCAGCATCATGGTTTGGGCCTGCTTTTCGTCAGCAGGGACAGGGAAGATGGTGAAAATTGATGGGAAGATGGATGGGGCCAAATACAGGACCATTCTGGAAGAAAACCTGTTGGAGTCTGCAAGAGACCTGAGACTGGGACGGAGATTTATCTTCCAACAAGACAATGATCCAAAACATAAAGCCAAATCTACACTGGAATGGTTCACAAATAAACATATCCAGGTGTTGGAATGGCCTAGTCAAAGTCCAGACCTGAATCCAATCGAGAATCTTTGGAAAGAGCTGAAGACTGCTGTTGACGAACGCTCTCCATCCAACCTCACTGAGCTCGAGCTGTTTTGCAAGGAAGAATGGGCAAGAATTTCAGTCTCTCGATGTGCAAAACTGATAGAGACAAACCCCAAGAGACTTGCAGCTGTAATTGCAGCAAAGGGTGGCGCTACAAAGTATTAATGCAAGGGGGCCGAATAATATTGCACGCCCCACTTTTCAGTTTTTTATTTGTTAAAAAAGTTTGACACATCCAATAAATTTCATTCCACTTCACGATTGTGTCCCACTTCTTGTTGATTCTTCACAAAAAATTAGAATTTTATATCTTTATGTTTGAAGCCTGAAATGTGGCAAGAGGTTGACCAGTTCAAGGGGGCCGAGTACTTTCGCAAGGCACTGTAAATTAGAGAAATAGACATGGGAAAAAATGGCTGACTCGATCGTCACAATCTCTGGGACTATCTCCATTGCTGGCCCAGAAATGCTCCAGCCTTTACTCTGTCTCCCCTCTCAAACAGAAAAGGGCAAACAAGGCGCAATAGTCTGTCTTTGTACAGCAGTGGTTTGTTGGGACATCCAAAAACCTCAGGTGGTTCAGACCTTGTAAGGAAAGCGCTTAGGCGATGTTGGTGCCTGTGGTCATCAAAGCAAATATCGGGCTTGCTATCAATAGCCTGGTTTAAATTAGCCTACACTGTAGACTATTGTGTGTTAAACCGAGGTTCTCTTCTTTTACAACTTTCTACTGAGTGGTCACATGCAAAGTGACCACTCAGTAGAAGTCCTTTAAGGGGCTCGACTTAGCTGTTATGTTTTGTTGAAATTGTGATGTTTTTCTGAGAAGGCCTTGAAGTAATGCGTTTTTGTGTGCCAATTGGCTGTGGGCAGGTTTTCTTCTTATCACGGAAAAGTGAAATGGACACTTTTGATGCCCCCCAGCCATGCTTCCTTGCTGCCAGCTGCCTGGGAAACCTGACCTGAATATTCACATGCAACCATTTTGCAGAATGCTTTTTCCTATTTGTATTTTGTCCCTATTCTCCTTACCAGTAAGCACCTTTCCAGAACCTAATTAGGACCACTATTGACTCCGAACAGACAGTGTGTGCTAATAAGATCTTGGGGCTAAAGATCAGTAAGCTGCTTTTTGAATAAATTATGTATTTCTTACTATCTTTTTGTCTTTCCAGCCCCCAGGAGTTGCAGCCCGAAGCAGTTTGTGTGTAAGGATGGGGTGACTTGCATCTCTAAAGGTTGGCGCTGTGATCGTGAGAAGGACTGCCCAGACGGTTCAGATGAGGATCCTGATGTTTGTAAGTGCCCAAAAACATGAGAGATTATTAATCACTGTAATTAATATACACAAATTATTTCATATCCCACGTGGGTTTTTTTAGTTAATTTTTGGGTAAAATATAAAGGAGCATTAGGAAGGTGGGTCAGAATTTAAATGATTGAGCCATTTTTAGGGGTATAAAACGTTTTTTTGTTTTTGTTTTTGTTATTAAATGCCATATATTGCAACTTTGCACGGAATTCAAGCTTTTTTAAGGGAATATCATCCTCAGCCTTCTGTTAGCAATGTTTAAAATATGTGAATAACTAATACATGCCAATGACTTAAAAGGACTTAAGGTAAAAATATTATCCCAGGACCAAAGAACAGGTAAAAACTATTATAGTGTCTTCTTTAGTTAAAAATCTTTGTGTGCCAGTGCACTGAGATTGATGGCCTCTTGGTTTTATTTGGCTCACCACTGGCGAAGTAGAGAAAACAATGAACGGTCTGTCTGCAAGCTTGAAGCATCCAGCTGCTACTACACAGGTCTGTAATGCCTAATTAGGAGATTTACAAAGTTTGCCTTTCCTTGTGAGATGTGATTTACTCTTGGCTTTAGATCCACAGAGAATGCAGTCATACCCCAACATATAAGACAGTCTTGGGCAATGTGAGACAATGTTCTCATAGTTGTTTTTAAGAACTGTTAAGAAGTGTTAAACCATCTCATGGTTCTGTGTATGGTCAGTGGCTTGCAGAACTATTTATACTCCTTGAACAATGTTTCACTTTCTCACATTGCAACCATAAACTGTTTAATTTATTTTAATGGGATTTTATGTTATGGATCTGAGCAAAATAGTGAACAGTTTTGAGGTGGGACCTTTTCAAACTAGCTCAAGCTCAATCTTGACTTTGACTGGGTCATTGTAACACATGAATATGCTTTGATCTAAACCAATCCATTGGAGCTCGGACTGGATGTTGAAGGCCGTTGTCCTGCTGGAAGGTGAACCTCTGCCCCAGGATTAAATCTTCTATCTTTCAAATCTTTAAAAAATTACTTTCAGGATTGTCCTGTATTTAGCTCCATCCATCTTCCCATCAAGTCTGAATGGCTCCCCTGTCCCTGCTAAAGAAAAGCATCCCCACAACATGATGCTGCCTTTACCATGCTTCAATGAAACGTATAGGTAAAACACAAGTTAGTTTTCTTCCACACCTAGCATTTTGTTTGCAGCCCAAAAAGTCAAATTTTGGTCTCATCTGAGCACAGCACCCATTTCTACTACATGTCGGCTATGTCTACATGCCATTTGGCACAGTTCAAACAGGGCTGATGATGTCCTGCCAGCTTTCCATAAAGCCTCTACTATTTGTCATCATGTCAACAGATTCTCTCAATAGAGTGGCAGCTCCTCCAGAGTTACAGAGGGCTTCTTGGCTGCTTCTCTGCGTAATGCTTGCCTGGCTTGTCAGTTTAAGCGTACGGTCATCTCTTAGTAGGCTTGCAGTTGAGCAATACCTTTTCCATTGTCAGATGATGGATTCTACAGCTCTCTGTGAGATGTCCAAAGCTTAAGATAATGTTTTATAACCTAACACTACATTAAACATCTCCACCACTTTATCCCTGACTGTGTTCCTCATGATGTTGTTTGTTCACCAATGTTCTTTAAACCTTACCTTCACAGATCAGCTGTATTTATAGAGATTGAATTACACACAGGTAAAAACCATTTACTAATTAGGGGACTTGAGAAGGCAGTTTGTTTCACTGAATTATTTAGGGGTGTCTAACTAAAGGGGTGTGCAAACAAATGAATGCAGTCAGTCATTTTTCACCGCTTATTCCATAGTGGGTCACGGGGAAGCTGGTGCCTATCTCCAGCAGTCTAATGGCGAGAGGTGGGGTACACCATGGACAGGTTGCCAGTCCATTGCAGGAATGGATGCAATCATCTGGAAAATATAAAATAATGAAATTATCAGACTATGAAAAATATCTCTTACTCAGGGGGTTTTGATTAAAAGCAAACTGAAAACATTTGCAGAGCAGACATTTCAGATTTTTATTAGTAAAAATGATAAAAACCATCTATCAGTTTCCTTTTCCTACACAATTATGAGCTTCTTTGTGTTTGTTTGTTACATAAAATCTCAATAAAAAAATTTGATGTTTTTGGTTGCAGAGAGACAAAATTCAGAAAATCTGAGAGGTACAAATACGTTTGCAAGGCAATATGCGTAAGTGCGTATTTTTGACCCAAATAGGATGATAACTTACATAAAAACCTGTAGGTGCAGCCAAGACAGATGAGACTCTGAAAGCAGATGTCTGGAAGTCATAAAGAGTTTGCCTTGAGCAATAGAGAAACCTGCTGTTTCTCACTACCTGCTCCCCTCACCCCCTCTAAGCTGGGCCAACCTTCCTTGTGGTTCGGTAGGACCTCTTTTTTTCTTCCTGATGCTGTGCCAGGCTCCTTATCTAGACACCGCTCCACACATTTAGGCTGAAAGAATCAGGTCCCATGAAATTGCTGGTTCTGCAGTTGGAAACAGGGACGTTGTCAGAATCTGCTGCAAGAAACGCTCCAGTATTTATTTGGCACCAAGCTCAACTGGGCTAAGCAAAACCTTGAATTTTCTCAACCACCTTTATTAGGGGTGTTCACAGGCTGAATATCACAGCCTTGGCTTTCGTCTCCTAATTGTTTCACATGACTTCAGATGTTATAAATTGGCATCCATTAAACAAGACATTTTAATTGCTTTCAAAATTAATAAATGTTTCCTTAAAATTAAAAATAGTTACATTTGTAAGTCATCTTGTTCATTATTTCCATTGCGTTATGGACTTTTGTGTCATACTGGAAAGGAGTGAAACGTCTTTTATTATACGCAGAACCAAGTAAATCTGTTCTAATCTGGCACTGTTTCTCTAAATATAATCATTTCTAGGAAACCTGTGGAACCTTCTGGATTACATCCCCGATAAAAATTTTAAACTTTTGGGACAAAAACAACATAAACACCATCTATCACAAGCTACCCCGACAAGCTTATGCCAAGTTTGTAAAAGCAGGAACATAAAAACATTGGTTCTGGAATGACCTGACCTTATAATGTTCTGATCAAGAAAAAAAAAAACCACTTAAACTATTTGTTATTGAACAGACATAGAAATAACAAAGTTCCTTTCTGTCCAAACAAGAACAAATTGTGGCATAAAAGTAAAAAGATGCCCACTTAAAGGGTCTGGGTTGATCAAATGAATTAAGCAACACTGGTTTGCAACGTCCATGTTCAGTCTAAAGTTGGATGAGACATGTGGGCTAATGAAGGTTTAATTGAAAGACTGATCAGCCTTGAACAAATATAGAAAGATGTCAATGGACATCCAGTCTTTGGAGGGGATGGTTGTTCCCTCTTGCTTTAAGAACAAGTTTATGTGTTTTTGTCAAAGGTGTAATTGTTTAGATAATTCCTGATAGACTGGAGGAGGGTTTTTTGAGTTTTTCCACACACAGGTGGGTTTTAGGTTTGGTCTAAATGACTTTGTTTAGAATTCTGAGTTCCCTTTGTGCTCATAAAGCCTAAAGTTAACTCTCTTGATAAATTCTCATGATACTGCATATTTCTTCTTCTGTAAATAAAGAAAATCTCCTGGGAAAATCAAAACCCACACCAACTTTCTGCCAACTATGATTATTTTCCAAACCTTGGTACAATCCTGGTTCACAAAAGAAATAAGACACACTTCCATGCACGCTTTGGGTGACCTGTACATGACATTCCAATATAATTATGATCATTTCTACTGCTGTAAATGAAGCTTACAAATTTTACCTTAAAAACCCTTAAATGCTGCTTGCTTCAGAAGTAGCTGATTTCCAGACATGTATTTATCTCATGTAAAAACATTTTATTGAGTTTCCAGCTGTGCACCAACAACATACTTAGCAACATGTCATTGTATTGCTGTGATCAAAAATGAATAGCTTTTTTACAAGCATAACTCAACAGACCTTAACATAAGTTTGTTTTAGGAGGTTCGCTTTTTCCTGTTGAGTGAGGCACCGTCGTGCAGCTGCTTTGCTTTCCTCTCTTACCCCCACTGTGTTGTTCCTATTAAACTGGGGTACTGCGTCAGAACGACGTAATGGGGATACCCTAGGAATTTACCAACAGCTAAGAAGAAATGTGTTCATATGCCCGTTGTGTAGCATTATGCAGCATTTCTATTTAATAAGCAACAAGAGAAATATAAAAAGATGTTCACCTAGGTGATTGGTCAACTGCCAGAGTTTGAGGGTGTAAAACTTAACTGTCCTTTGCAGCTTCTGACTCGGTTTCAGCACACCTTTAGAAGATCAATAACCTACAGCAAGTCCCACAGCCAGGCAATGATCTTTTGTGGCATCAGCCTTTACATTTCATAAATTTCCTCCTTGTCTTCTGTTGTTCTTGAATTATTTTCCTGTTTTATTACAAGGCTCTAGCCTCAGCATCCACCAACCAGTACTCTGATCTTGTGCCCCGTCTCTGATCTGTCTGAAAGCAGAGTCAAAAAAGGCAATTGTAGTCGGAAGTAAATTGGTTGGTTTCTTTTTTGTTTATAATATCTCATGTATTGATAGCACACTGAGCTTAGGAGGCCCATTCATTACACAACTTGCATAAGTGTCACTGAGTGAGCTTTACCTAGGTGTATGGGACATTAACCAACCAACAACTCAGTCAACCAGCCAACCAAATGAAGCCACTCTCATTTGTCTCTAGAATGCTTTATTATAAATAGAGTGCATGGTTGACTTAAAGACTGTAAGGAGCCCAGGAACCTTGGCTGTAAAACAAGTCCATATTATCAACACTTCTTCATTGTGCCTGTGTTTAACAGCCTCCCCTTTGGTTTCTTCTATCACATTAATATTGTACCAGAAGATCTAAGATGTTTTGTTTTAGAAATACAGGCTTTGTCTGGTCATCTTCGAACCAGCTATGCTTGCTGAATATTTTTTTCCAACTGTCATGATGAACATTAGCACTTATCAAGCTCAGTCTGACATTCATAATCTTTTTGGTATCAAGCCTCCTTTGTGTCGTTAGAATAATATGCATTGGAGGTCTATTAATCACACAGTTTGCATTAGTCTCATAAAGAGACCAACCATTCACCCCACAATGCAACCGATACATTGACCACAAAAGGTTGGTCTGCTGTGACACTATAATACTTTGGTTTATAGTACTATATATAGTTTCACAGAGTTCATCATCCTATCAGTGACTGCAAGGTGCTAAGGTCATGTCGCTGCAAAACAAGCCCACATCATCAACCCCTCACCACCATGCTAACAGGTGGAAGAAGAAGTGTATGTACCTCCGTTCCTAACGAGTCGTACTCGCTTAGTGTTGTTCTACTTGAACTTTAAAATATAACAAGCTAAATCTGGCATGCAAAGCATTATGATTGATCTAACTTTATTACGGCAGGCATTGTGAAGCAACTTCAATTTCATAATAAACTAAAAGGACCTATCATATTTCAAAAGTAAATCTTGGCTGGTTGATAATAGCTAATGGATATTCTGGACAACTATAAAATATGCATTGCCTTTTGTAAGGATAAAAGGTGAACCATTAATAGCTCAGATTCCCATCAACATGAAATGCTGCTCCACAAAAAAGAGTGCCATTTTCCCACAAGGACCCACTGTAGTTGTGACTGCATCTGTTAAAGTTTTGACTCATGGGTCCGGAGCATCTGCTACAATTTTCTGCATGGTAGTTATTCTGTTTTTCATGCATACCCAAGCTGTGCAGCCTTGTTTCCAGAATGAATATCTTAATTCTGTATAAGTCTATTCTATAAAGGCAGGTGGTCAGGTGGGTCTGAATCCCCGGTGGTAGGTTCTTTTGGACGGTCAGTGGAGAGGGCAATGTGGGGCTTAACGAAGGACAAGCAACTCTGGTTTGTGTTCAGCGAAGACAAGAGTGAAAGGCGTTTAAATAAATAAAAGAACAATCTGTAGTCTCAGCAGGACTCCACTGATGGCAGCCGGCCAGGCCAAGGGCACCGCTTAAAGGGAGGCAAGAACAATTTGAGAAAACACAAAGAAGAACATAAACAATAATAAGATTTTAATTTGCATTTCTAAAGCTGGGCAAAACAAATGCAGAACACCCGGCTCTGCCTGGGGTTTATAATTTTTCCTATTGCACCTGCATTTCCTTAGGAGCAGAAATAAAGTACTGCATCCTGTGACAGAGCTACATAATTTAACATCCAACTTTTTTCTGGCAGCGGTTGTTTAACCTGAGTCTGTGCTGGTTTGTTTTTCGTTAGGATGACAATTATTCTCATCCTTCTCTCCTATCCCCCTCGGACCTTTGCTAAGCTGTTCTTTTTCATAATAATTAGTCATCTGTCCCTTAAATTACTTTTCTAGTGCTCCATATAACAAAATCACTGTCTGCCGTTGGACTTGGTGGATAACTTGTGAGGATTGAAATTGCACCCAGGCTTTTTTAATTAGTAGGTCATCTAACCAATGGCTAGAGATGCACAGAGGAGTCGACTGGCGTCTGAATTTTGTCGATTTTCAGCTTCAGGGCCCTGACCTGACACTGGCCAGTCAAAAGCTGAAATATCTGTACGTGTTCTGGTCAGTGAGTGCGTCATACAGAAGCTGCCCCCAGTTTGCGGTAAGAATAACACTGTTTGTTGTAGCAGTTGTAACTGAGGAAAAACTCAAGTTATCTGTTTTTATTATTAATAGTGTATTTAGAGATGTGAGAATGTATTCAAAGGAAATTTATTTTCTACAACCTTTGATTCTTGGAGGCTGTGAGAGAGAGCAGGACTTTCAATAGATAACAGGAAGGGTTAATAGAGTCTAGGAAAGTTGGTTTGTTTTATCTTTCGAGTAACCTGTGTCTTTATTAAAAGACTGTGGCTAAACACAAGTTTTCAAAGTTTGCAGTTCTGGAAAAATTAAGAAACCACAGCAGTTTTTTCTAAATTCTTCTCTACAAGCAGCCATTCCACCATTCTAGTTTTTCATTTCAACCTTGTTCTCCATAATTAGGGCCTGATTAGTTGATCCCCTGAACCCAACAGTGACGTGAAAGGCCGATAAAGAGCACATGAAAGCTGTGATTAAAAATAACTCCACATAACCTACAAAGACGGCGCCTTTAAAATAAAACTGTTTTTTAAAATAAAATCTGATTTAGCTAATACATACAGAGACTGCTGTTTTAGTAATGCTATAGTTTAAAATGTAAACTAATAATCTTTCCTTTATTTAAAAAGAAAAATCCTGTTTAACAGAAGCCCTATCTTAAACACACAGTGGTGATACCTCAGCTCTTAATATGAAAAATGAATGTTCTCTTTTGCCAGAAAGGTTTAAACAGTGTAATTTAAATGCTGTTTGGATATCTTCCATATCTTATCAACTCGTCAACTAACTGGCACCTTTAACATTTATTAGATGCATCGTGTTGAATTATGTTAATTTGGGTATTGCAGTTTTGTCCTGTATGTATTGCAATGTACAGGTCCTTCTCAAAATATTAGCATATTGTGATAAAGTTCATTATTTTCCATAATGTCATGATGAAAATTTAACATTCATATATTTTAGATTCATTGCACACTAACTGAAATATTTCAGGTCTTTTATTGTCTTAATACGGATGATTGTGGCATACAGCTCATGAAAACCCAAAATTCCTATCTCACAAAATTAGCATATTTCATCCGACCCACAAAAGAAAAGTGTTTTTAATACAAAAAACGTCAACCTTCAAATAATCATGTACAGTTATGCACTCAATACTTGGTCGGGAATCCTTTTGCAGAAATGACTGCTTCAATGCGGCGTGGCATGGAGGCAATCAGCCTGTGGCACTGCTGAGGTCTTATGGAGGCCCAGGATGCTTCGATAGCAGCCTTTAGCTCATCCAGAGTGTTGGGTCTTGAGTCTCTCAACGTTCTCTTCACAACGTTGAGAGACTCAAGACCCACAATATCCCACAGATTCTCTATGGGGTTCAGGTCAGGAGAGTTGGCAGGCCAATTGAGCACAGTGATACCATGGTCAGTAAACCATTTACCAGTGGTTTTGGCACTGTGAGCAGGTGCCAGTTCGTGCTGAAAAATGAAATCTTCATCTCCATAAAGCTTTTCAGCAGATGGAAGCATGAAGTGCTCCAAAATCTCCTGATAGCTAGCTGCATTGACCCTGCCCTTGATAAAACACAGTGGACCAACACCAGCAGCTGACACGGCACCCCAGACCATCACTGACTGTGGGTACTTGACACTGGACTTCTGGCATTTTGGCATTTCCTTCTCCCAAGTCTTCCTCCAGACTCTGGCACCTTGATTTCCGAAAGACATGCAGAATTTGCTTTCATACGGAAAAAGTACTTTGGACCACTGAGCAACTGTCCAGTGCTGCTTCTCTGTAGCCCAGGTCTGGGGAATGCGGCACCTGTAGCCCATTTCCTGCACACGCCTGTGGACGGTGGCTCTGGATGTTTCTACTCCAGACTCAGTCTACTGCTTCCGCAGGTCCCCCAAGGTCTGGAATCGGCCCTTCTCCACAATCTTCCTCAAGGTCCGGTCACCTCTTCTCGTTGTGCAGCGTTTTCTGCCACACTTTTTCCTTCCCACAGACTTCCCACTGAGGTGCCTTGATACAGCACTCTGGGAACAGCCTATTCGTTCAGAAATTTCTTTCTGTGTCTTACCCTCTTGCTTGAGGGTGTCAATAGTGGCCTTCTGGACAGCAGTCAGGTCGGCAGTCTTACCCATGATTGGGGTTTTGAGTGATGAACCAGGCTGGGAGTTTTAAAGGCCTCAGGAATCTTTTGCAGGTGTTTAGAGTTAACTTGTTGATTCAAATGATTAGGTTCATAGCTTATTTAGAGACCCTTTTAATGATATGCTAATTTTGTGAGATAGGAATTTTGGGTTTTCATGAGCTGTATGCCACAATCATCCATATTAAGACAATAAAAGACCTGAAATATTTCAGTTAGTGTGCAATGAATCTAAAATATATGAATGTTAAATTTTCATCATGACATTATGGAAAATAATGAACTTTATCACAATATGCTAATATTTTGAGAAGGACCTGTAGTTTGCTGATCAAACTGTTTGCTCAGTGGTGGCTCTGCCCCCAAGGAGCACTGGGGCTTGTGTGTTTTGAGAAGACCCAGTTTGCTGTGCCTGTGAGGGGGGCTGGATTTAGCCTTCCTGCTTTGCTTGTAAGCCTGCCAGCTGGCCAAAAAGCCCCCCTCCCACCCCCCATGAAGGAATAAAAATGTGCTGTTGATGTCTTGGAAGGCGAGTAGAGCCAAGGATACAGCTACCAAACACAGAGTGCACTGCACTGCACATTTCTGGATGAAAACAAGCACTGTGATCTATGGCTGTCAGAAAAGTTTAAATTTCAACATATTGTTGTAAAAAGGTGCTACAGGTGCTGTTTGAGTTGCAGGTCAGTGTGTTGTTTTCCACCTGCTGGCTGAAGTGTTTATGGGATCGCTATCTGACATAAACAGTGCTGAGAAGTGGGTATCTCCCCTGCTCTGTGGTGCTTGCTGTGCTCTCTCTGCTGTCCATGATTGACATGGCTTTGCGGAGGGCAAACATCAAGCTACCAACACCCAGGATATACCATCTGTCCACTCTCAGACTCAGCAACACATTGAGTTTGTTGGGTTTTGTTTTTTGGTGCCATGTCCTAGTTGTTTGGAGTTTTGTTTAGCTGGCAGGATGGGCTAGAGGGGAAGGTCGTTGGGTGCCTCAGGGCTGCTGGCTGATGATCTGGGTTCTGCATCTGAGAATGGGCCATGTGGTGCAACAGCATCCCACTAAGGGGACCACTAGTCTGTGAAGATCAGGTCATATAGGGGAAAGTAAAACCTTTACTGCCTTATTGAGGGAAAAAGGAGGGCAAGACTGCAGATGATTTAAGCAGTTTTCATTTACTGAATTCATAGTGGGGTTTGGGTTTGGATGTGCAGCTCTTTTATATACTGTACACCAGTTCCTATTGTCCTCCTTACAGAGTAACACAAGTATAACAGCCAAATCTATATGGTTAATTTGTCATGTTATCTTCTCCTGGAGCCAGCCTGCAGTCTGCTACTTTACAGACATGCCATTCTTAACTTATCATCTGTACTCATACCATGATAGTCTGAGCTTTCCATCTAAATAAATGCTTCCAAACGGCAAATTATTCTTTCTTGTAAGCCAAGGAAAGGTATTGTTTTGTTTTAGCCAGCTGACTGGCAGTGTACAGCAACAGGTGGGTAAGGAGGAGAGACAGTGCTCTTCTAGTAGTGCTGCACTTCCCAGGGGGGAAATACTGTGGTCACTGCGGCGCTTTATCTGGCATCTCATTAAAATGACTTTAACCCATGGAGACAGTCTTATGGATCATTTTAAAGGTATCAAAATAATTACATTTTTAAATCTTTTTTAGACTTTGATTCTGGTTATTGTGTGATGACTGCTGCACCATGTGGATATGTGCTTCTACTGCAGACATGACAAGAAGCCATTCACACCTCAAATCATCCCCTCTACATCCCATTCAGGAACAAATTCCTCCCATAAAGCAACCAACCCCCCACCATCAGATCCTCTGCCTGCACTAAAGATCTCAGAGGAAGAGGTAAACAGGCTCTTTCAGCGCATGAAAACAAAGAAAGCTGGAGGACCTGATAACGTCTCCCCATCGTACCTGAAAGCCTGCGCACATCAACTCGCTCCGATCTTCACAAGGATCTTCAACAAGTCACTGGAGAAATGTGAGGTCCCCTCCTGCCTCAAACGTTCCACCATCATCCCGGTTCCCAAGAAACCCACCATCCTAGGATTAAATGACTACAGGCCTGTAGCCCTGACGTCTGTGGTCATGAAATCCTTTGAGCGGCTGGTGTTGAAGCACCTGAAAGACATCACAGGCCCCCTGCTGGACCCCCTGCAATTTGCTTACCGAGCAAACAGGTCGGCAGATGATGCTGTTAACTTAGGTCTACTCTTCATCCTGCAACACCTCGACCACCCAGGCACGTACGCCAGGATCCTGTTTGTAAACTTCAGCTCGGCCTTCAACACCATCATACCAGACATCCTCCACCAGAAGCTCACCCAGCTCAACGTCCCAGCCTCCACCTGTCAGTGGATCAACAGCTTCCTGACGGACCGACAGCAGCAGGTGAGACTGGGGAGCATCTTCTCCCGATCCAGATCAATAAGTACTGGTGCCCCCCAGGCGTGTGTTCTATCCCCACTCCTCTTCTCTCTGTACACAAATGACTGCACCTCAGCGGACTCGTCCGTGAAACTCCTTAAGTTTGCAGACGACACCACTGTCATTGGTCTGATCCAGGACGGTGATGAGTCTGCATACAGACAGCAGGTGGATCGGCTGGTCCACTGGTGCGGTCAGAACTACCTTGAACTGAACCCACTCAAGACTGTGGAAATGGTGGTGGACTTTCGGAGAACACCACCCCCATACACCCCCCTCACCATCCTCAACAACACTGTATCGGCCGTGGACCACTTCAGGTTCTTAGGAACCACCATCTCTGAGGACCTGAGATGGTCTTCACACATAGACACTGTTCGAAAGAAGGCCCAGCAGAGACTGTACTTCCTGAGGCCACTCAAGAAGTTCAACCTTCCACAGGAGCTGCTGGTCATCTTCTACACTGCCATCATTCAATCTGTCCTGTCTTCATCCATCTCAGTGTGGTTTGGCTCATCCACAAAACAGGACGTCCAGACTGCAACGAATAATCAGGACTGCAGAGAGAATAATCAGAGCTGACCTTCCCTCCATCCAGGACTTATACAGGTCTAGGGTCAAGAAAAGAGCTGCTAAAATCTCTGCAGACCCCACACACCCTGCACATAAACTGTTTAGAGTTTTACCTTCAGACCGCCGCTACAGAGCACTGTTTGCTAAAACTAGCCGCCACAGAGACAGTTTCTTCCCCCAGAACATTTAATAGAGTACAAAACAACAGCATACAGATGTTGCAAATGCACCTTTTTTTATTAGATATGTGTATATTGTACATTGTAAATTGTAAATTTGTATATTCTGTAATGGAGAACATTGCATTGTACATTGTATATTGTACATTGTAAATTGTAAATTATTATATTCTGTAATGCAAAAATAGAACAAAAGTGTACCGGAGGCAAAGTCCTTGTTTGTATGTACGAACTTGGCAATAATGCTGATTCTGATTCTGATATACAGTAGTACAAAGTAGTTGTGTTCAAACTGAAGGCAGCAAATAGCCTCATTGTTCTTCACAGTTGGCTTTCTTCCTTCTGATATAAAAAAAACCTTTATTTGTGCCGTATCCTGCCAAGACCACTGTTTATGCGAAGGCTAATTCAGAATCTACAAAGAACCTGAAATGCAGGTTTTTGGACTGTGGGAGGAGTTTGGGGTACCTAAAGAAAAGGTGTTCATACACGGGGAACATGCAACTTCTTAAGTGTTGGCGATACAAAACTTTAGTGTGTGCTCACTTTTGGTCTACATGTGTGCACAACTAGAAATATCATATTGATTAAATTATTGAAATACTAATTTATTCATTTCTTCATAGTCACTGAATCTCAGACAAAACCTGTGGGGGACATATTACTGACCTTTTAGGGCTTTGCCCTTAGTCACTATGTTAAGAACTCCTTTTAACAGAATGATATTATACTCCTATCATCTTACAGTATTACAAGCATTTCAATTTGAGGGGCAAGACATATTGAAGCTAGTGCCCTTCCATCACTTCCCTGACTGGTGCCTTGTTACCTCCCACCCCCTGCTTGTCAGCCCCAGTCTCACCCATGTGGCTGTTGGTTCAAGTAAGGCTTCACACGTGAGGCTTCTTACAACACCCTGGCTCAGTCTATTTTGCAGGGAGTCACAGCCGATTTGCGTGATCCAAACAATGGCCTTACTTCACTAGACCTACAATAAACTACCCCCAACCCCTCCTTCCCTTGGCCTGGAACTGAACATGTGATCCATCGCCGTGTGCTGTGGCTTATAGACTCAATTCATACAAGATTTTAAAAATCCTGCATTACCTCAATCTGGTCTTGTTGTTTGAAAAATGGCTTTGTTAGGGTTTTCAACATTACTAACTGGAACTGCCTCTCCAGATATAAATAGAAGGTACAAAGATGCCAGTTTTTTTAATATATTAATTGGAATAACATTGTTAGATTTGAAATAGAGCTGAAGCATGTTTATTGGCTCAGTTATGTATGGAAGCAGGGTAATCTCTGGCAGTATTTGGGAACGTCTCTAGAAATGAGGCAATCTCTTGTTCTGCATAAGAAGAGTGGTTAAATCTCTGCCCTCAAAACAGAACCAATTGCACCTTCATTTGCACACTTTCTTGTGATGATGGTGACCTTTATATTTACATAGGGACAATGGACAACATTTCATTGACCTTTTCAAAAGGAAAGAAATGTGTTGCCGGGTTGTAGCAGAAATGCTCATTTCCACCTGCAGTCCCTCGACAGGTTAATGTTAATTAAATACAATTTAACTGAGATTGTAAATGCATGATAAACCAGTGCATAAAACATTTCTTTACATACTCTACATATCCAAAAACATCATGATCTGCATCTCACTATAGTTTTGCTCACATACATTCATCACTAATGGGTGCAGATTTGCTAAGATACTAGCCAAATTTCCTGCCATTCAGGTAAGATTTAATAGCCATTTTTGCCAGATGTGTAAAAATTTTAAAACTATTACATGTTATAATCTCATTTGGCAAATTATTCCAGTGACTCATGGCAACAATAGAAACAGCTGTTTTATTAAAGAGGTCCTACAATTTGGGATGCTGACTTTTATGTGAGACTAGAATTTAGCAAGCCATCAGCAGCCTTCTTCAATTCCCTACTAATTTCATCGTCACTTCAAAATAATTTGCCTCATGAGTTGACAGAACAGTATCATCCGCATACATGATAATATTAGTACCGCACACAGAAGAGGCCCTAAAATCAAGCTCTGTGAAACTCCCTTGATGCAGCCCTTAAAAGGAGACAGTGTTTCCTGCCATCGAGGTAAGATTTAAACTGTTTATTGTTTGATTAGACAGTTTATAATATGCTAATTTACACATTAAGGTACAGTGACTGATTGTATCAAAAGCCTTTTGCAAATCTGGAAAGACCTCCTACCTCCTACAACCCCTCCTTGGTCTAATTTTGATTTAATCACTTCTATGAAGTAGGAACAAGCTGTTCTGTAGAATATGTCTTTCTGAAACCAAATTGCAATGGATATAGAAGAGCACGGGTATCTAGATGTTCAGTTAGCTGTGCCACTACAACCTTTTTATAGACTTTGGAGATGGCAGGGAAGACGGCCCAAATAGTTAGTAACCTGTCAAATCTTCCGACTAATATACAGGTGTAACAATGTCCACTTTTAATGCAGCAGGAAATATGCTGTCTTTGATTACCCAGTTTATTGTTTTGGTTAGAACTGTGGCCAGATATTCTTAATGAGTTTTTAGAAATACATTATCCAGCCCATACAAGTCTTTTGCTTTACTATTCTTAAATTTTGCTATAATGCTTTTTACCTGTTCGTCATTAACATGTGTCAAGCTAAAGGGTGATGCATCACAGACTAAAGAACTGGAAGGGCACGGTGTTTGAGGCAATTTTTTTCATTTTTAAGGAGTTTGTCAATATTTCTTTTGTTTCCTTTTGCTGCTTTGATTATATTAAGCAAACTATTGGCCTTTGTTTTTTGAAGCATAGTTGCAACTGTATTTCTCAAGATTCTGTAGATTTGATGGTCAGTTGTGAAACCTATTTTTATATAATATAATTCTTCAGTGTGGCATCTCATCATTTCATTATTTCCCAGAGCTCATTATTGTCTTTTTTTAATTACTTCTTATCTTTATATACTTTAATCGAAGATTTTGTAAGGCTGTTGTTAGGTCACTGCACGCTTGCTCATATGATATGTGTGGATGCAATAACGACGCCATAATTAGGGCCCAGTCTAAATAAAAGCATGCCATCAAAAAACAAAGCTCTGTGCTTTCTAACTTGGCTCACTCACAGTGGAGGGATGTTGAATGAATTTTTTATTTTAAATTAGCAATGCCTTTTTCCACTGTGACTCCCACCCTTGCTGCCAGGACCCCGCTAGAATGAACCCTTTTGTCCACCTTCTTTGGATGAGGTGTCCCACATGGTCTTATGGCTTGGCTGTCTACGTTTGGTCACTTTTACTTTCTGCCTCCTAAGAAACAGCATTCCTGTTCCACACAGTGGCTTCCCATTTAAACGTTTACTGTAAATGAGTCAGCAGATGTTGGAGAAAAAATATAAGGGAGGAGATATAAAGAAGAGAAGAGTGCTGTAGGGAGGTATGGACTGTTTCCATGCAGAAAAAGAGAATGTGATTGGTTTAAAATATTAGTCTAAGAAAAAAACTTGGCCTTATTGCAACAGGTTTTACAGTGCCCTCCTTTGAACTTTTTCCCCTTTTATTACATAACATCAGCAAACCAACACTAAGTAAAGCAAAATAATACAGTGGAAGAAAATGATACATGGAGTTCAACATTTAAAAAATAAGTTTTAAAAGAGTGGTATGCTACAGTAGTGTCCTATTTTGCTTTGGTCTACACAGTCAAAATTTCATAGGTTACTTACTAGTTTGTCTTTATTTCGAGTCATTTTTTATTTTGTTGTGAAAATCAATTGTATTGATCACCCTTCACATCAACCAGGGGTTTTACTATAACATTTCCAAAAAGAGCATGTAACTTTGACCAAACAGTATGAACTTACATTTAACTTTGAGTTTCTACCTATCTGTCATAACCAGCAAATTTTAAATAAAAATAAAGATTTTTACAATGAACTTATGGATGGATGGATGGATGGACGGACGGACGGACGGACGGACGGACGGACGGAGGATGGATGGATGGACGGATGGACGGGCAGATGGATAATAGACAAATGAATGACACTTTTAGACAAAGGAAATGGAATCAAGAATAATAAATACAAATAATTTTCCTTATATGTTTTTATTTTATTTTTTTAATAATCAATAGTTAATAACCAAATCATTTCAAGTTACAGAGAAAGTTTTGCTGTCTCCTCCAGACTGCAAAAGTAGCCTAGCTTTAATGCTTTCTATGCTCCCTTACTGCTAGGCTACTTTCCTTGCTCTAGTTCAGCTTTAGGCTTACAAAAGCTAACAATGAATTGTGTTCCTCTTTATACTCTTTCAAAAGGGTTTTCAAAAGAAAGGTCTAATATTTTGCACACAAAAAATAAGGGTGTTATTTTGCACCAAAGAAAATAGTCTCCTTTACATTCTACTTTGAGCTATGATATCCATAACTCTTCTGATAGCATTGTCAAAATGCTACTAAACATCTAATGTCGCTTATGTTTCAAATTGTTGCGTCAGTGTTTGAGTGGAGCAGTTAGCAGGGAGAGTTGTGGCCGGGCATACTGTAGACTTATTGGAAGATGAGTGTAATGAGTCACTGGGCTGGGGATCAAATTCTACCAAAAGTCACAAGGCCAGAAATTTCATCCAGGAAAAAAGAGGTCAGGAATAAGATCATATAGAGAAAAACGGTCCGTTTCCTCTTGAGGCAGTCAGATGTATTGTGTCTAGAAGAACACTTTTGCCCTTATTTATTTTCACTCCCCTCAGAGAACATCTTTCTTTCTGTTGTTCTATTGGGAACAAACCATATCTGTGGTGAGTTTGAATTTACGCAATATGCATGTCTAGTGGCTTTAATGAGCCATCTCAAAATGAGTAGTTTTTCAGGAAACTACATCTACATTAAACAAACATGAAACCAAAGGCTTATTCTTACTTAAAATAGAAAAAAATAATATCAGAGTACCAAAGGTGGCATTGGAAACTCATGTACCTCACACTGAGGATATATCAGGAATAAGTGTAAAATAAAGAGACTTTTCCTTTCAGTGCTGCTGCAGAGCATTGTGCAGAAGTCTGTTTTATCAATTCAGCTTGTTGCCTGAAGGGAGGCCCAGGTGGGCCAGGCAGGGCAGCATCTGACAGCCACTTAACTTCACTCTGCCTGGGGGAAATTAGTCTAATCTAGAATACTCTGCTTTTAGGCAGCTTGCATGAATAAATAAACGTACCCTCTGGTTCTTAGTGTGACTTTCCACAGTCAAAAGTTTTTCTTCAAAAGAAAAATCCCATCTTTAGTGATATTGCCGGGAGGCTGATTTGTCACTCAGCAGAAACATTTGATGTGTTTTGTAAATTATGTTAAAGAAAAGCGGATTTTATACAGATCTGTATTAAACATTGTATTTCACCTGTGCTATTGCTTTGTGTTTGGTGATAAATAGCTGATAGAAAGTGATCAAATATAAACTGCTGAAGATCTCTTACACTATTGCTTGCTGTGTGGGGTAATCTGACTTGATTAGCCAATTAATTACAATAGGTCATTTGGACAAAAAAAATATATCCTCATTTTCTTTACTTATAGTCCAAATCTGTTACGGCCCCTTTGATGATTTTTAGTGAGCCAACTACTGACTAGTATTATCTGGCAGCAACTGAAGGACTGGTCAATATTAGTCATCAGGAAAAAATAAGACCAGCTCCAGAAGGAGAGTTATTATAATGAATTTTGAAGCAAACATTAAAAAACACATTATCAAATCCTCTTTGTCCAAGATATTACTCATCCTCATCTATACTGTTCCAGATCCGTCTTTGACCCCAGGTTCCTCTTGGCCTTTTACTTTGTGGTGGTTACGGTAGAAAAGGGTTGGAGGAAGCTTACTGGCAGGACCATGTGTGATTAAGTTTCCCTGATGCATGTGGGGAGCGAAGGCTTGCCCGTATATGTGATCCAACAGATAGGTTACTTAGCCCCAACTGATGAAGAAGGTAATGCTGGCTCTGACAAAATACACAACACCTTGCAGTTTGCTGTTTATGGAGCTGCAAATGCAAAACATACACGCATCCAGATGGATAAATAGAAAATGTTATATGACATTACACAATAGAACTGATAATTTCTTAATTTGTAACTCTTGTCATTTTTTTTTAGGAAAATAGAGCTCTATGCTGATGACTCTTGTTTCCTCCTGTGATCTTTTGGATCATCTTGTTTGGTTTCATCTCTTTAAAAAATAATTGGGAACTTAGAAAAGCAAACACAACTGATTTTAGATAAATGGTGCTCAGATTTCATGTTGATTAGAGGTCAAAGACACTTTTCTGGTTCATTCACTCACCCTAACAAATATGTTGCCTGATTCACTACGTGCCCAACTCCAGAATAAAGGGAGACTGAGGGGGCAGATAGTGCTTTATGAAGACTGATTTCTTTTTTATAAAGGCCGTTGAGTGATTGGTGGATTTGATTGGAGCTCAACATCAACTCATACACCATACTGTTGTAATTCAAAAATAGCAAATAAAAAATCTAAACTGTCTCACTTTGATTTCTGTAAACTTGACTACTGTTGCCACTGACAGATGTTTGCGTCGGAGCAATTAATTATTAAGTTGTCAAGTTTTGTTTAGGGTAGTGCGTATAATGCAACTTAACACCTCTGTTTGTCACTGTATGCTAAGTACTTTTGTTGTCATCTTCCCTCAGGCCCACACAGCACTGTTTCGCAATGCCCACCCAATGAGTACCAGTGTGTGGGGACGGAGCTGTGTATCCACATGAGCAAACTATGCAACGGGGTTTCGGACTGCACTGACGGCTGGGATGAGGGACCTCACTGCAGAGGTAATGTCTCGTTCATCATTAGGTTATACGTAAGCATATATGCACTTTTTTAAATATGAAATATGCAAAGACTTTGTACATGAATATCACGTCTGTGTTAAACTAAGCATAGTGCCATGTATCAAGTCCCAGCAGCATGCAGTTTGCTTTGAAAGCTGGACATTCTCAGTATAGAACAAAACTGACCCATTTTATTCTTTCAGCACAAATCAGGGAAGTCGGTTGTTCTGAAAACTGAAATTAGGAACTTGTTTATGATGACTGTATGGAATGTAATGTCTTTGTTTTTAAAAAATGCTGACTTAGCTGACTGAAACTGGAACAAATAGTAACCAAATTATAAAAAACACCCAATATAATTTGATTATACAAAAAAACCAAGGTAACAGAACTCAAACTTCCTCTATCATATATCACATGTGTTAAAGATTAACAAACAGAAATGATCAAAGCTGGCACAATAAATGGAGTTGATGTAAAAATGTTCACCAGTTTTGTATTAGTTATTATCATTATTGAAAAAGCCAAAGAGGGTTAATAAATAAAGTTAGCTGAATACTCAGTTACACTTTTCCTACTTCATTTTTTTTTATGTCTTTGACAGTATTAGTGAGTAGGGGCCTGCCCACACCAACACAAACTTTTACCAAGAAAGAAATTAGACCAATCTTTCACATGGCAACCACATTTTCTCAGAGAAAAAAACAAGACACCCTTCCACCATCCAACTAAGGAAAAAAAAAAGAGTGATCTACCCCGATCACTCTATAATTGTTATGCCTTACTTTTATGAAGGACTCAAATGTAATAAAGACCTGAGATGAAGCATAATGCTTTATGTTACGTCCACCAGGCTCATTTGGTGGGGTAACATTAAAAGACACCACACAAGAATTTTCTCACAAAACAAAAGGATTATTTATTTAAAGAAATGAAACCTAAAAAGAAATACCTGAAATGAAAAACCAAAATTAAGATTAATCAAAGTCCAGAAATAACCAACAATAACCTAAAGCCAAAAACCAATCTTACAACCAAACCAACGGGGGTGGAATAGCAGGGGAGAGAGCCTCCCTTGTGCTGCATACATGGCAGCTTTTAAGCAGTAGCAGCAATTAGGCCAACCTAATTAGGCACCACCTGCAGCAGGCCAAATTCCAAACTTCTGAACAAAAAAAAAAAAAACAACCAAAGACCTAACAAGGCCGTAACACTTTAAAAATAAAAATAAAGAAAACTTACAAAAAATTGTCCTGCATATGGAGGACCGATAGGAAGCTCAGGAACTGGACCGGGCATTAAAAGGCAGTAAGGCAGAGCAGAGAATGGAGGTAATGGAAGAAACCAGCCAGGAACAAACAGAAAAATTCAGGAGCTTAAATACTGAGGAAAGGGTGGAGAAATAGCAAGCAAACCAGAAGTCCAATGAGAGGAGATGTGAATCAGCTGTGGCAGAGGAAAGGCAGGGCAGCTGAAGGAGGGAGACTAATTAATATAGATGAGCAGAACTTAGATACAAGGATCTGAGAGGAATCATACTGAATGGGAAAGGATCACAACAATGAAACACAAAAGAATAAACTGAATAAACACCTAAGAATAATGAGTTCAGAGAAATTAACGTAAGAAAGCAAGACCTAAGGAACAAAATAAACAGCAAAACATTTGTGAAAATACATACCCAACAGAAAATCACACTTCAAACATCTCAGGATCTAATGCTCCAGCATGCTTCTGATAGCAAACCCTGATTTGATCTCCAGCTAAGCCTTGCTAGAACAGAGGTTTTGAATAAGTCACAGAATTTTGTAGCATAAATGTTGCAAGTCTGAGATGATATATAAACCCCACATTGGTACCACTGCTTTGCAAATGTTGCACCAATGACCCAGTAAGAATGTTAATTGTCCTAATGGTACTTAATGCAGACATACTCTCACCTCAAGATTCACTCACCTCAACATGCTGGATGTTTTGAGTGACAGTTGTGCATCAAATGTGGCCATGTTTTCTGATTAAGTCAGCTAATATTTGTGTTGTGCATCTAATAATCTCACATCTGAACATTTACACATTTAATTACTTCTACTAAGGTTTGTTAGTTGTCGAGATAATGATGATGCTATGCTGTTAAGATCAAAAAAGGTTTGCTTAGATGTCAAAATGTATTTTAAGGGAACAATCTTATTCAGCTTTTGAAAATACCCCATAATGAATTCATGATTAGGTATAACTTTAGCTATTCATGTGTTAAACTCCGAAATGCAAACATGTCTTTTCTTCACTAGAAAGATTACATGTGGAAAACCTTGAGTGGGACAGGCTACTTCCAGCCTAAGATAATTTGTTTTGCATTCCTTGCTGTCTCTGCAATTTAAACAAGATGCACAAATATACAGGTGTTGGACAATGAAACTGAAACACCTGTCATTTTAGTGTGGGAGGTTTCATGGCTAAATTGGACCAGCCTGGTAGCCACTCTTCATTGATTGCACATTGCACCAGTAAGAGCAGAGTGTGAAGGTTCAATTAGCAGGGTAAGAGCACAGTTTTGCTCAAAATATTGAAATGCACACAACATTATGGGTGACATACCAGAGTTCAAAAGAGGACACATTGTTGGTGCACGTCTTGCTGGCGCATCTGTGGCCAAGACAGCAAGTCTCTGTGATGTATCAAGAGCCACAGTATCCAGGGTAATGTCAGCATACCACCAAGAAGGACGAACCACATCCAACAGGATTAACTGTGGACGCAAGAGGAAGCTGTCTGAAAGGGATGTTCGGGTGCTAACCCGGATTGTATCCAAAAAACATAAAACCACGGCTGCTATAGCCAAACCTTTGGTCACTCGTGCCAATGCCAAACGTCGGTTTCAATGGTGCAAGGAGCGCCAATCTTGGGCTGTGGACAATGTGAAACATGTATTGTTATCTGATGAGTCCACCTTTACTGTTTTCCCCACATCCGGGAGAGTTACAGTGTGGAGAAGCCCCAAAGAAGCGTACCACCCAGACTGTTGCATGCCCAGAGTGATGGTTTGGGCTGCCATATCATGGCATTCCCTTGGCCCAATACTTGTGCTAGATGGGCGCGTCACTGCCAAGGACTACCGAACCATTCTTGAGGACCATGTGCATCCAATGGTTCAAACATTGTATCCTGAAGGCGGTGCCGTGTATCAGGCTGACAATGCACCAACACACACAACAAGACTGGTGAAAGATTGGTTTGATGAACATGAAAGTGAAGTTGAACATCTCCCATGGCCTGCACAGTCACCAGATCTAAATATTATTGAGCCACTTTGGGGTGTTTTGGAGGAGTGAGTCAGGAAACGTTTTCCTTCACCAGTATCACGTAGTGACCTGGCCACTATCCTGCAAGAAGAATGGTTTAAAATCCCTCTGACCACTGTGCAGGATTTGTATATGTCATTCCCAAGACGAATTGACACTGTATTGGCCGCAAAAGGAGGCCCTACACCATACTAATAAATTATTGTGGTCTAAAACCAGGTGTTTCAGTTTCAGTGTCCAACCCCTGTATATATAATAAGTATATATTTTCTTATTGTCTTATTGAAAAGAAAAATAATCAATTAAGAAGTCTTACCAAACCAACCGGAACCATGCCTGCCCAACCCAATCTAATTCTTTTGCAGAAGCCATGTATTATTCTGCGTGAATTCCTGCAAAGATTGTTGGTTGTTTTCCCTCCAGGGCTCGATGCGCTCAACATCACTCAGTGACTTTCTTTAGGAAGGGTTTTTCTTTGTATTCAATTTGGCCTTGGAGTATTCCAAAATGGGAGGAAAAAAATCCAGTAGCCTCCATAAGCCAACTAATGTTTCCCTCAAACACAGGAATATGTTTAGGCCAGTCAACAGGTGTCATAAGTGACACTCATAGTTCATATCTGTGACATGACTTTATGTATCAAAGAATGGATGCAATTTCTTCACATTATGACCCACGCAAAAAGCATTATACGCAAACATGCATGGAGAGATAAGAAACAGAATAAAAGCAGCTTTAAAGTTTCTGTGAATTCAAAACAGTCTAAGATTTTGAGGGAATGATAATATCAGAGCCTACTTGTGTATGTGTGTGTGTTAAGTGTTTCTGTTAGGGATCATCTGGTTGATATAAAGGATTTTAAACCAAAATAGCATGTAGTTTCAGTTGCTCCAAAATAAATTCTCTGCATCATGTGTCACAGAGGGCTGTTTATATTGTTTATTTTGTTGGTTTTCTAAAACCGTCCCTGTTGTTCGTTGCTCAGACTTGTTTTGGAAAATCCCAGGCTTGTCTGTTATTTGAACTGTGGTTTTCTCAGCAGGCCTTCGGATTGCAGCAGAAAGAACTGTGTACTCCACTTGTATTGCAGAAAAGTTCACATTGCAGGGGTTATAAGGTGCAAATCAGCTGATATTCATTCCCACTTTTAGCAGATAGAGAGTTGTGGATGAGAGCTGAAAATTCACCAACAGAAGAAATCAGTTGGTGTTTGCTTGGGTTTAAACACCAGGTTCAAGTTCACAGATTTTTTCTTAATTTACAGGTCCTTCTCAAAAAATTAGCATATTGTGATAAAGTTCATTATTTTCTATAATGTAATGATGAAAATTTAACATTCATATATTTTAGATTCATTGCAAACTAACTGAAATATTTCAGGTCTTTTATTGTCTTAATACGGATGATTTTGGCATACAGCTCATGAAAACCCAAAATTCCTATCTCACAAAATTTGCATATTTCATCCGACCAATAAAAGAAAAGTGTTTTTAATACAAAAAACGTCAACCTTCAAATAATCATGTACAGTTATGCACTCAATACTTGGTCGGGAATCCTTTGGCAGAAATGACTGCTTCAATGCGGCGTGGCATGGAGGCAATCAGCCTGTAGCACTGCTGAGGTCTTATGGAGGCCCAGGATGCTTCGATAGCGGCCTTTAGCTCATCCAGAGTGTTGGGTCTTGAGTCTCTCAACGTTCTCTTCACAATATCCCACAGATTCTCTATGGGGTTCAGGTCAGGAGAGTTGGCAGGCTAATTGAGCACAGTGATACCATGGTCATTAAACCATTTACCAGTGGTTTTGGCACTGTGAGCAGGTGCCAGGTCGTGCTGAAAAACGAAATCTTCATCTCCATAAAGCTTTTCAGCAGATGGAAGCATGAAGTGCTCCAAAATCTCCTGATAGCTAGCTGCATTGACCCTGCCCTTGATAAAACACAGTGGACCAACACCAGCAGCTGACACGGCACCCCAGACCATCACTGACTGTGGGTACTTGACACTGGACTTCTGGCATTTTGGCATTTCCTTCTCCCCAGTCTTCCTCCAGACTCTGGCACCTTGATTTCCGAATGACATGCAGAATTTGCTTTCATCCGAAAAAAGTACTTTGGACCACTGAGCAACAGTCCAGTGCTGCTTCTCTGTAGCCCAGGTCTGGGGAATGCGGCACCTGTAGCCCATTTCCTGCACACGCCTGTGCACTGTGGCTCTGGATGTTTCTACTCCAGACTCAGTCCACTGCTTCCGCAGGTCCCCCAAGGTCTGGAATCGGCCCTTCTCCACAATCTTCCTCAGGGTCCGGTCACCTCTTCTCGTTGTGCAGCGTTTTCTGCCACACTTTTTCCTTCCCACAAACTTCCCACTGAGGTGCCTTGATACAGCACTCTGGGAACAACCTATTCGTTCAGAAATTTCTTTCTGTGTCTTACCCTCTTGCTTGAGGGTGTCAATAGTGGCCTTCTGGACAGCAGTCAGGTCGGCAGTCTTACCCATGATTGGGGTTTTGAGTGATGAACCAGGCTGGGAGTTTTAAAGGCCTCAGGAATCTTTTGCAGGTGTTTAGAGTTAACTCGTTGATTCAGATGATTAGGTTCATAGCTCGTTTAGAAACCCTTTTAATAATATGCTAATTTTGTGAGATAGGAATTTTGGGTTTTCATGAGCTGTATGCCAAAATCATCTGTATTAAGACAATAAAAGACCTGAAATATTTCAGTTAGTGTGCAATGAATCTAAAATAAATGAATGTTAAATTTTCATCATGACATTATGGAAAATGAACTTTATCACAATATGCTAATTTTTTGAGAAGGACCTGTAAATCGAAGTCGACCATGTGGTCTGTACCAGCAAAAGTGTGGAATTTCTATGTTCATAGCTGGGTGGCGTAAGGAGAAGGCTTTTGATCCCATCTCTTCCTCGAGATAGTGTGTTGTTTTTGTAGGAAGAACAATCGGCTAGTATTCCTGGGCAAAGTGATTCACTTGTGACTGGTGGATCTCAAGTGGGTTTGACATAGCTCTGTGTGTTTGACTATGAGTCAGTGTCCTGTTTGCACAGCGCAGGATGTGTATTGCACTGTTGAAAACTCCAGGATTTCATTATGAGAATGCCCAGCTGACTGGAAGGTGGGATTGAACCTGATGTGTGCTGTGGATACAGTTTACCTTAGCAGGATGTCGGTGATTTCTCTTTTTCTGTCTAATGTCTGCATTGCTTCATTCACAGACCCTTTTACTCCTGTGAAGTTAACTTTCAGTAGAGCTGCATTACATATCAAATTGCAACCGTCATCACAGCATCGGTGTGTGAAATATTGCAAATATTTGCATGAATGCAGTATTTGATAGGCTAGAAAATGGCTTCCTTCCTTCCTTCTTCTGTGAATGCTTTCTTCTTCCCTGTGTCTTCTCTTAATCCTCACTCATGTCCTTCAATATTTCTTTCTTTCCTTTCTTGTGTCTTACCTCAAGGCAGTTTGAACAACCTAAAGCTTCTGTTCTGTTGCTTGTTTTGCTTTCATGGCACATAAGAGATATTTTTCATTTCTTAGAAAAAAGTAGATCATATCTCCTGTCAGTTTATGGTAAACAGAGCTGACTCTTAATTTGTCGTGCTTCCATGCTGGCTAGAGCTAAGATAGCCTTGAGGATTCTCCGGAGAAATAATTACTCTGAGAAAACAATGAAGCTAGAACCTTTTAATGATTCAATGCACAAAGTCCAGATGGCCTTAGAGAAACACGTTTTTACTCATATAACAAGATAAAGTGATTTTATATCACAGGGGGTAAAGGGCTTATATCACTGTGAAATTAAAATCTTCTGGATCATTATGCACTACTGCATCCATCCATCCATCCGTCTGTCCATCCATCCATCCATCCATCCACCCATCCATCCTTCTATCCATCCACCCATCCATCCATCCACCCATCCATCCATCCATCTACCATCCATCCACCCATCCGCCATCCATCGATCCATCCATGCATCCATCCACCCATCCGCCATCCATCCATCCATCCATGCATCCACCCATCCATCCATCCACCCATCCATCCATCCGTCTGTCCATCCATCCATCCATCCATCCACCCATCCATCCTTCTATCCATCCACCCATCCATCCATCCACCCATCCATCCATCCATCCATCTACCATCCATCCACCCATCCGCCATCCATCGATCCATCCATGCATCCATCCACCCATCCGCCATCCATCCATCCATCCATGCATCCACCCATCCATCCATCCACCCATCCATCCACCCATCCATCCATCCATCCATCCACCATCCATCCACCCATCCGCCATCCATCGATCCATCCATGCATCCACCCATCCACCATCCATCCACCCATCCATCCATCCTTCCATCCATCCATCCACCCATCCGCCATCCATCGATCCATCCATGCATCCACCCATCCACCATCCATCCATCCATCCATCCACCCATCCATCCATCCATCCATCCATCCATCCATCCATGCATCTACCACCCATCCATCCATCCACCCATCCATCCGTCCATCCATCCACCCATCCATCCATCCACCCATCCATCCATCCGCCATCCATCGATCCATCCATGCATCCACCCATCCACCATCCATCCACCCATCCATCCACCCATCCATCCATCCACCCATCTGTCCATCCATCCATCCACCCATCCATCCATCCACCCATCCGCCATCCATCGATCCATCCATGCATCCACCCATCCACCATCCATCCACCCATCCATCCATCCGTCCATCCATCCATCCACCCATCCATCCATCCATGCACCCATCCATCCATCCACCCATCCATCCATCCATCCATCCATCCATCCATCCATCCATCCATCCACCCATCCATCCATCCGTCCATCGATCCATCCATCCACCCATCCACCATCCATCCATCCACCATCCATCCGTCCATCGATCCATCCATCCACCATCCATCCATCCACCACCATCCATCCATCCATCCATCCGTCCATCCATCCATCCACCCATCCATCCATCCACCCATCCATCCATCCATCCATTCACCCATCCATCCATCCAGCCATCCATCCATCCATCCACCATCCATCCACCCATCCATCCATCCATCCATCCGCCATCCATCGATCCATTCATGCATCCACCCACCCATCCACCATCCATCCATCCATCCATCCACCCACCCATCCATCCACCCATCCATCCATCCATCCATCCATGCATCCACCCATCCATCCATCCACCCATCCACCATCCATCCATCCATCCATCCACCCATCCATCCATCCATCCATCCATCCATCCATCCATCCACCCATCCATCCATCCATATATCCACCCATCCATCCATCCATCCATCCACCCATCCATCCATCCATCCATCCATCCATCCATGCATCCACCCAACCACCATCCATCCACCCATCCATCCATCCATCCACCCATCCATCCATCCATCCATATATCCACCCATCCACCAACCATCCACCCATCCATCCATGCATCCATCCATCCATCCATCTATCCACCCATCCATCCACCCATCCACCATCCATCCATCCATCCATGCATCCACCCATCCATCCATCCATCCATCCATACATCCACCCATCCACCATCCATCCACCCATCCATCCATCCATCCACCCATCCATCCATGCATCCACCCATCCATCCACCCATCCACCACCCATCCATCCATCCATCCATCCATCCATCCATGCATCCACCATCCATCCACACATCCGCCATCCATCGATCCATCCATGCATCCACCCATCCACCATCCATCCATCCATCCATGCATCCACCATCCATCCATCCATCCATCCATCCCTCCATCCGCCATCCATCGATGCATCCATCCATCCACCCACCCATCCATCCATGCATCCACCCATCCATCCATGCATCCACCCATCCATCCATGCATCCACCCATCCACCATCCATTGATCCATCCATGCATCCACCCATCCACCATCCACCCACCCATCTACCATCCATCCACCCATCCATCCATCCATCCATCTATCCACCCATCCATCCACCATCCATCCACCCATCCGCCATCTATCAATCCATCCATACATCCACCCATCCACCATCCATCCATCCATCCACCCATCCATCCATCCATCCATCCATCCCTCCATCCGCCATCCATCGATGCATCCATCCATCCACCCACCCATCCATCCATGCATCCACCCATCCATCCATGCATCCACCAATCCACCATCCATTGATCCATCCATGCATCCACCCATCCACCATCCACCCACCCATCTACCATCCATCCACCCATCCATCCATCCATCCATCCATCCATCTATCCACCCATCCATCCATCCACCCATCCACCATCCATCCACCCATCCATCCATCCATGAATTCACCCATCCATCCATCCATGCATCCACCCATCCACCATCCATCCATCCATCCATCCATCCATCCATCCATCCATCCATCTATCCATGAATCCACCCATCCATCCATCCATCCATCCATCCATCCATCCATGAATCCACCCATCCATCCATCAATCCACCATCCATCCATCCATCCATCCATCCATGAATCCACCCATCCATCCATCCATCCATCCATCCATCCATGCATCCACCCATCCATCCATCCATCCATCCATCCATCCATCCCCATCTGTGTTGAGCAGCACCTATGTGATGTCTCCAGGTGCCTGCAAACTGTGTTTTCTGCTTTACTCAGCAAGATGAATAAAGTCAGCCTGATCATAATCTAATGGACTGTTAAATAATTATTACATTTTCCTCCTGCTGCTAGAATCATTTATGTGTTTCCAGCACCGTAAATATTTTAGTCACAAGAAATGTATTAATAAAATCCTGCCTGTTGTTTATAGGGTTCATCCATTCACTACTGTCCTCTGTTCTCCCGTGTCCTCCTTTGTCTCCATTCAGTGTTTATATCCAACTGCTCGATCAATGGCTGTCAGGAAAGCTGTGCGGTCACTCCGCAGGGCCCAGCTTGTTACTGTAAGAGTGGCTATGAGATCAGCCACGATGGAAGAACATGCAAAGGTAAGTTATTGTTTATCTCCACATGGCTCCCTAATTCAAGGATAATTGTACCTGTCTTTTGTCTGTGTACAAGTTGGAATTAGTCCAATGATGGACATTGACTGCATTTCCATAAGCCAACACTTAAAAACATTTTTGAAGAATCCATAACTTTAAATTCAAGAAAAAAATCCTAATTTGAGATTTTTTTTTTTTTTTTTACAAAATTACTGTTGACATTTTTTTATTTTTAAAATAAATGTTACTAAATAATTTTTATTGGTTTCACTTTATTTTTATAAAGTGAACACTCCATCTATCATGAATCCATTAGAAATGGCTCTTTTTCCCTGGCGTATAAATTGACAGTCATACAAAGACCCATTCCTTTAGTCAGATGGAAGAGGACCCATGTTCATCCTGCCAACATGCTCACTGAAGAGGATAGTTGGAGAAATCTCCAAGGTTATCTGTCAGAAAAGAGCAGCAAAGAGTGAAATCTCGGGATCTCTATCGGAGCAATTAGATGTAATCTACATTCCAACCGGGAACCATTTGCATTGGTCAGATGAGAATAAGACTGACCTTTTCAGCAACAAACACTCCTGGTGGTTTTGATGTGAAACAAAGGATGGATATTTGCCCACTGTTAGGTGCGATGGAGGAACTCCATCCATTGACAGTGGGGCTGTGGGGCTGTTTGTCTTCAGATGCAATGGAAATCTTGTTAGATCACATGGCTTCATGATCTTTTTGAAGTACAAGGAGATTTTAATGAAAAATGTGGTGAGTTCTATCAGTTAACTAAAAATGGGTCATCATCGTGTCTTTTAACAGGAACGATTCAAAGCATGTGGTCAAATGTGCAATGAAATGGTTTACCGCTAGCAAGACCAACCTGCTTCCATGGCCATCTCAGTCCCCAAAACTAAATCTTGTAGAGAATATGTGGGCTGAACTGTAAAGAATATGGCATGAGAGAGGACCCGGGAGCACACATCTCGTCAATTTACATATGTCATATGGCTCCTAGAGCAGGTTACTGGACCTGGGTCGCAGTGTTTAAGCAGAACCGTCGATGCTTTTGAATAGAAAAGGGTAGAGACGGATTTTTGGGCAGCGTGCCTAAAAGTGTCGGGTGCCAAAAAGAGGCTGCTGGTGTATGCTGGTTAAAAGAATATAGGAATGCGAGAGCTGTCCTGTTAGCCAAACTGGTTACACAAGTATTATAAGTAATAAGGTTAAATATATTTTTATTTTGGATTCCGACTCCCATCCCCAGTGAATAAATGTACTTAAATTAAAGGTTGAAAATTTCACAAATATTCCATGTGAAATTCTGCTCCTGCTGTAAAAATAGATTTGTTTTAAGGCTAGTAAATAAAATAAAACAAAGAAATAAAACAGTACTGTTTTTTGCAGAAGCCTTAAAATCAGTGTTCTGGCATTAATAAAACTAGATCTTAATGAGGTTTTATCACAGAATACCAATAGATTTATGTTTTTAATGGATCTTAAATGTTTGCATTTCACATATCGTCTATGTACAGTTTTTAAAGCCTTTATTATCTTTTTGTATCTTTCCTACATGAAACACGCGATTTAACGAACACTACGGCCATCTGTGCTTTCTTTGGCTCAGACTTCGATGAGTGCAGTGTGTATGGGACCTGCAGCCAGACCTGTACAAACATCGACGGCTCCTACACCTGTTCCTGTGTGGAGGGCTATCTGCCGCAGCCAGACAACCGTTCCTGCAAAGCCAAAAACGGTGAGAATCAACAGAAAACAGTTTTTAGACAAACAGCTGGTAAATCTTCATTCAGATCTGGAGGTCTGCCATTTTCAAGTGACGGGAGGGATCCTACGCAGTCTTGAAAAGTATGGAATTTGATCTATATTATAATATAATATTTATAATATGATTTAAGTATTAACAAATCTAAGCGTGAAAAAATGTTTGAGTTTTTCAAATGTATTCCTTATTTTACTACCTTAAAGGCCAAAAAATGGAATTTCTGCAAAAGGCTTTATATATTGATCTTTATATAAATAAATAAAAACAATCCCTTGTGTTTTGGTCCAGGTTATTGTTGTTTGGGCTTTGGCTGACCAAAGGATTTTCCTGGTGTGAATCTAAACTAATTCAGAAAATAAAATAATAATAATAATAATCGCCACTTTTTTGGCCTCTAGCCCCCCCTTAGGACCAGGTTTGAAAACTGGACCGGTAGTTCTGGCTTATGCCAAACAAGTTTCCTTCAAAGTCTTGATCCTGAAGAGCTAATTTAAGTTGGTCTAGATGCCAAAATAAACTATGGAATAGGCCTTTACCTCACTGCCAAATTGAAAGCTGATTCCAGCTTTTTATTGTCCCTTGATTTTTGAAACATATAGTTAATAAAATCTGTATTGGGAAAGTATTTTATACTCAGACATCCATAATGCTTGAAATACTCCCCTAAAAATGTAAAAAGCTGTGTCTTAAAAGGTTTGTAACTTTGAAATGAAAAATGTGCAGGTTTTAGGAGCTCCGTGTTGCTCTCATTATGCCCTTGGGTGTTTAAGAGAAACCGTGCACTATATAAATTATGCAAATATGTATGAAGAGTGCTGGATGAAAGAGAACCCCTGGTGGAAAAGTGTGGATCATTTCATGTCCCTCCTGTCAAGTGTTGGTAATATCTATGCTCTGTTTTCAGTTCCGGTGGATCGGCTGCCGGTCCTCCTGATTGCCAACTCTCAGAACATCCAAGCCACCTCCCTGAGCGGCTCCACGGTCCACAGCCTTCTGTCCACCAGCACCAAACAAACCACAGCTATGGACTTCCTTTATGCTAAGGAGACGGTCTGCTGGATCCACGTGGGAGACTCTCCCTCGTCCACACACCTTAAATGTGCATCGATCCCGAATCTGAAGAGCTTCATGGAAGAAAGAGTCATCAACATCTCCTTCAGCCTTCATCGTAAGCAATGTTTATGACTTCAAATAAAAAATTTAAAAATCATTTATACAACTGATGGACTGGTGACCTGTCCAGGGTGTACCCCGCCTCTCGGCCACAGACTGCTGGAAATAGGCACCAGCTTCCCTGCGACCCACTATGGAAGAAGCGGCAGAAAATGACTGACTGACTGACTGACAACCAAGCGAACATAAACAACTGCTCATGGAGCTTATTCTGCTCTGAAACAGCTACAAACACATTCACAGTTTTAGGTTGTTCACATTCAACAAAAATGTGACCTACGCTGGTTTTTAATCAGAGTGGTATAATTACAGTTCTTATCAAAGATTACATAAACTCATCGTCTGCATTAATGGCCTTGAACCATTCCTTTCTCATTGTGGATCAATCATAAATACAACATAAATACAATAGATACAACCTCAGTGGGTTTTTAAACACAAGTATTGGATGCTAAAGTGTTAATTTAATGTGGATGTCTCTTATCCACACAGGTTCAAATATTTACATACACCTTCACTAATATTTTGTCCCTCAGCAAATTACGCCTCAGTGATAGTCTTTTTATTTTTGCTGGTTTCTGGGCATCGACCCAAGTTTTAAGCATAGTCCAGTGGAGTTGAGGTCAGCACCGGTCTAGAAGTTTTATCTAGCCTACTTTATCGCTTCCAAATCCAGTTTTGATGCAAGTTTGGAATCTTTGTCCTTTTGGAACAAATGTATCAAATTTCAACCATGTCACTATTCAAAGCAGTTCATTAGTAAACCAGGCAGCACAATAGCCCCAGAGCACAATGCTGCCACCACCATGCTTGACAATTGGTGGAATGTTCTTTAGTTTCTAGGCCTTACCCTGACTCCTGTAGGCAATATTTCATCACTTTGGCCAAATATGTCAGTTTTTATCCCGTCTGACCATTAGACCTTCTTCCAGTAGACATATTGCTTCACAGTTTTGGCAGCTGCCATTTTCAGTTGAGCTTGTAGGTGTAAATTTTGGTCAGTCACTGTGGACAATGACACTGGTGTTCCGGCAGTTTCCAGTTTAGCCTTGGCCTTTCCTGAAAAATGTAACCAGTTATGTTTTATCTAAGAAAGGGTCAATTCGGTGATATCTGAACACAATTTGATTTGTAAAAAGGACAATGGTCCCAAACACGAATAAAACTAAAGGCCAGGCCCGTGGCAGGAAACCAACCTATACCTAATAAATAGAGTGGTCAAATATCCAGAGTCATGGCAGGACCTTCCACATACCTACAAATACATTTGTAGGTATGTAGTTTAAATTAAAACGTCTGCTCCACATTCATGTCTTTTTCAAAAAATTCCTTGTATGATGGAATTTCCTGTGAAATGATTGAAACACATCTTTTAAAACTCCAAATAAACATTTGACAAGAAATGTGAAAAAGTTAATTTAAATTAAAACATTAAGGTCCTTAAAGTGAAATGAAAGCAGACAATTCGTTGCTAAAGACTTAAATAGGTTTGAGACAAAGTCAAATAAGAGGAAAATGTACTAAACTGTCTCTAAAGCCAAATTGAGCACAAACCTCTTGAATAGACACCCTGGGACTTTCTGCAGCCCCGTCTGCAACCTGTGAGTCATAAATATTATGACAGCACATTAAAAGCAGCTGTTCTTTTCCACAGCTGAAGTTTCTTTTCACAAAAACACTGGCGAGACTTCTCTCCCGTAAAAACGGAACCTAGAGAAAGACAAAGAGATCTAAGAGGCCAGATCGAGTGCAGACGTGTGCACTTGCATGTTTCTAGCTACGTGCAGCTCAAAAAACACCCACACCCTGCTCCTCTTCCCACCCTTTATGATCCCTCTGCTTCTCCAGCGAGGTGTTCTTTGTCATGCCGACGCTCGGCTGCTTTGTCCAGCTTGTCTTCAGTAAGCAAGTAGACAAAGAAGCCGTGTAAAGAAAAATCTTATCATGAAGCCTTTAGGGAAACAAAGTGGTTGACAGAATGTTATTGGTCCCGTTTATCTGCAAACACAAATCAGAATTAAATGAAAATTAAATATTCTCAACTCTATTGTCTGCTCCTGCTTCTCCCTGTAATCCCCTAATCCTCTCACATAGTTTGCATAAAAGAGAAGGTTAAGGAAATGAAATCAAAGGAATTTCTATTGACACACCATTGTAAGTTACTGTATAGAGCGGGATTTTGCTTAATGAGTGAGTGAGTGAGTGAGTGAGTGAGTGAGTGAGTGAGTGAGTGAGTGAGTGAGTGAGTGAGTGAGTGAGTGAGTGAGTGATTGAGTGAGTGAGTGAGTGAGTGAGTGAGTGAGTGAGTGAGTGAGTGAGTGAGTGAAGGAGCAGCGGAAGAGGACGGCTGATGTTGGTTTGTGTGTAAACCTGCATTGATGTGACAGCAGACAGCAACTAAGAGAGTAACTGTCAGCATGTGCTAGAAACTAAAAGCTTTGGCCTGTTTTACAGGAAAAAGTTAAAAGTGTTGGAATACACCTGGCTGAACTTTCAGTATGTTCCACTTCAGAGTTTTACACCACGTTTCAAGAGCAATTGTAGATTCATGTGTTGTTTGGGGCCAATAAAAAGGGTTTTTATGAATGATGTATTTTTTCTTAATAAAGTACATTTCTGAAATGATTTCTTTAAAAACAGTCTTGCAGGTACAATGAAAATATTGTTTATTTTCATTGTAGCTGCATTAGAATTAGAAAACACTGAACTATTAAACATGGCTTATATCATTTCAGTGAAAAAATGTTCTTCAGTTTCTACCTTTCTACATTTCTACATGACATTTGATTTCAGTATTTTTCAGTTCTGGATAAATGTAGAAATATAAATAATGATTATGGTAAAAACATTCGCATTTCTACATCTTATTCCCTATCTTAATTGTCTAAAAGTTGTCCTTCCTTCCTTCCTTTTTTTCAGTTGACTTTCCTACCTTTCTTCATTCTTTAGTTGTGTCCTTCCTTCTTTTACTCTCTGTCCTTCATTGTACCCTTCTTTTCGTCCATCTTTTCTTGTGTCCTTCCCCTTTCATTGTCTTTCACTCCTCATTGTGTTCCCTTTGCCTTTTAATCATTTTGTTATTCCTTTCTTGTGGCCTTCTTTCCTCATTTCTTGTCATTCACTCCATGTACTTCCTTCCTTCCACCTTGTGTCCTTTCTTTCTTTTGTCTTTTCTTGCGTCCTTCTTACAGTTTATTCTTCGTTGTATTCAATATGTTTCTTTCCTTCATTCATCACCCATTTTCATTTTGCTCTTCCGACTTTGTATCCTTTCTAACTTTCTTCCATATTTGCTTCCTTCTTTCCATCTTTCCTTGTGACCTCCTGTCTCTCCCTCCATTCTTCAATCTTCTTGTGTCCTTTTAACCTGCTGTGCTTTCATTTGTCCTTCCGACCATCCTTCCATCCTTACTTGTGTACTTGTTACTTCTTTCTGGCCATCTTTGTATCCTTATTTCCTTTTATCCTTGTTCCCTTGTTTGTTTGTTTCCATCTTCTCATCTTTCCTTGTATCCTTTTGTTCTTACTGTCTTCCTTGTATCTTTCCTTCCTTTCTTCAATGTTCCATGTGTCCTTCCCTCTACCCATCTTTCTTGGTGTCACTTAATCTTTACTTGTGTCCTTCCATCCTTCTGTCCTTTCTTTTGGCCTTCTGTCCATCCCTTCTTGTGTCCTTTTTTCCTCTCTTCTGGCCATTGTTGTGTCCTGCCTTCCTTTCTTGCTTGTTTCCTTCTTTCTTCCCTTCTGATCTTACTTGTGTCTTTTCTTCTTCAGTTTTTTTTTCTTGTGCGCTTTTTCCATCCTTCTTGTGTGCTTCTTTATATCCTTCTGTCCTTGCCTGTGTCATTTTTTTCCCTCCCATCCTTGTGTCAATCTCTACTTTTTTCCATATGTCCGACATTCCTTCTGATCTGTCAGTCTCTGGTTTTTGTAGGTTCCATATCTAAAACCTGCCTCCTATAGAAATATCTGCCATAAATGCCACAAAATGAATGTTTGCTATCCTTACACTTGCTAATTTCTCCTGCTTCCAGCACATCAACTTTGAAGACATGTTCAATTGCTGCCTACTAGGACCCACTGACTAACAGGTGCCTTATATCCTGTAGCCCTAGCTGCTGCTTATACACTATTGAACCATTTATTCTAATCCATATGTTTGCTGATGCCGTGACTACCAGGCAGCCTTGTTAGTGAGCACAACAACAAGACAATTACATTAGTTTTTCAACTTGCAACTAGAAAATGGATGGGAGCCTTCAAAGATTTGAGTTCTGACTTCAAGGCCAAATGTTGTCGTTGGCTGTATTTAGTTGTTTGTGCAATAATAGTGTGTCAGTATTTAACCAATCCCAGTAACTAAATCAATTTTAATAGATTACACTGATCCAAACCTAGTTCATTAATATAAAACAGCAAAACTACTATTGTTGTTACCAAAAGTAAATAAATTAAAAAGCTTTCTGTTGCCCTGCGATGGACTGGCGACCTATCCAGGGTGTACCCTGCCTCTCGCCCATAGACTGCTGGAGATAGGCACCAGCTCCCCCGCGACCCACTATGGAATAAGCGGTAGAAAATGACTGACTGACTGAGCTTTCTGTTGCATAGGTTTGCTAATTACTGAGTGCAACGGCCAATCTGTGCTCAAGGTTGAACCTTAAACGGTTTTCTTTTTGAAGCAGAATTTTGACTGGGAGAGAAAATCCTGCACTAAACAGAATGAAATGAAAAGCTCACAATTATATTACAGCTTGTTAAAAAATTGTATTTTAACTGGAGCAATTTTTTCTCGTCTTGTTCGTAGTCTTTTTGTTTCTTTATTTTCAAACCAGCTTTGCAAACCAAGCAGATCTGCAGAGACTTGTCTCTTTTCATATGCCCTCTTTGTATGGCTGCAGATTCAACACGACAGGTTTTACTTACGCTGTAGGTCAGTGGTGAAATGAAAAGTCCAAATGATGACAGCTTTGTTTTCCACGTGCTTGCACCTTATAGCATAGAGTTCATGTGGAAGTATAGTTATTTTGTTTTTTTTATTGCACATAGTATCAGAGAATCTCAGACTGGGGGAAACTGTGGTATACAAGAAAGTTAAAGCTCATTTGGTATGTATGTTTAAATCCTGCAATCATCCTTGGCTGTCTCAACAATATAGCAACAGTTTTCTTGGGTTTAATAATATATCTAATTATAATTAAAAGCCAATAGTTATTACTGCTGCTGTGATCCAGCTGCTCTTACTGAAGATTTGGCTGCTTACAAGTGATGCATCAAATCAAGGAGGAGGAGAATTTGCAGGAAATTCCTGCAGTCTCATCTTAATTCTCCTCGCCTGTCCTCCAAACACATTGACGCCTCCACTGACACACTGCAGCTCTTGAATGCAGACTCACTGACAGACTGACAGACGCATGTTTGAGTCCCCACACACCGACAAAATGCAGAACTGACTGCTTTGAGGAAGGAGGACAGGATGTGCACGACAGATGATGAAGGTTTAGTTTGGCTGAAGTGAGGAAGTAATAAAAGGACATCAAAACTGCTGCATTCAAGTGAAAATTTTGTGACCTCAAAGTCAGTCCGTGTTGGAGTTTGAGAAAATAATCTATGCTTAATAGTCCTCTTTGATGGTATTGAATGTCAAGCCATCTATCTAACCAAAACAGGTGCTACACAAGAGCTGAAGAACCTGGTAGATGCTTGGAGTTTTATTTTTAGGATGACTGAGACAAGTAAGGACCTACCAGATGCTTAATAAAATACTTATGATCAGCATGAAAATAACGCAACTGTTCCTCATCTTCTCCAGTAAAACGAGTCCCCAGACATAAGGGTTAATCTTTCCATCACAGTCCGACTGTGAGAGAGGAGGAGGTTTATGCAGCCAGCAGCAACCAATGGCAGGGATGAACATTACAGGAAGTTATGTTGGAGTGACTCATGACCTCAGTATGCCACAGATGAGCAGTCCAGATGTTTGCCCTCCCCCTCCTTGCTCTGTCTTTCATAGCATTCACTTCTACTATGTTTTTTTTGGCCTCTCTGTGTACTGCCACATTTATTATTGTTCCCAATTGTTTATATGTGTATTATTGTGATAGTGTGCTGCTTGAAAATATGAAATTCCCGAACCACCTTTCACTGTAGTTACAGCTGCAAATCGGTGTGTGTTGGCTTTCTTAAACGATGCGCTTCTTCTTCCATAAAGTGCTCATTTCTGGAGAGCACGACTAATATTTGTCCTTTCAACAATTTCGCCTAAGTTGTGGATCTCTGCAGTTCCTCCAGAGTAACCATGGGCCTCTTGGCTGCTTCTTCGATTTTACGAAGCCAGTCTGTCAGTTTAGACAATAAAAGAAAAGGATACTTGGTTTTAATAATTTAAAAAAAGATGTGGATAATTTTATATAACAGAGTGTAATTTAATCTCAGCTTAATTCCGTCTCTTATGTGAAGACCCCAGAGGTATGTTAGAGAAGAGTAGTGAACAAAAAGCATCATGAATACCAAGGAACACATCAGACAGGTCAGAGAGAAAGTTGCAGGGAACTTTAAAGCAGGGTTAGGTCATAAAACGATATCTCAAGCGTTAAACATGTCACTGTTTAATTCATTATCCAACAATTGAAAAAGTGCAGGCCACTGTTAAAAAACAAATTCTTAGAAATCATTCTGACGGCCACATATAGTGCCGGGCCACACTTTAGACACCCCTATGTTAGAGGCGTAAGACTGAGACTTGATGGTTGATGTTCATAGACGCTCTCCATTCGATCTGACTGGGCCTGAGCTGTTTTACAAAAATAAATGGACCAAATGTTCTGTTTCAATATGGGCAAAGTTGGTGGAGGGTTGACATTGGGTGGCTGAACACAAATGAAAGCTTTTTCTAATTTGAAAACCATGTATTGTTTCCCCCTCATGTTACAATGATGCACCTCTTTTGTAGTAGTCTTTAACATAAAATCCAAAAATGTGGAAAGGTTACTACTTTTGCAAGTTCCTGTGTGCAGCGCAACTCTTGTGATCAACTCCCAGTCAGTACAGGCTGTCTTGTTTATACTGCCCTATTAATATGGGCACCAGAACAAATCAGCATGCATCATTCATTTCCTGCCCTGTTCTATTTTGTTCTGTTACAGTAGATCTAAAAAAAAAAAAACTGCTTTTATCTATCAACGTACAGGGGTTGGACAATGAAACTGAAACACCTGGTTTTAGACCACAATAATTTATTAGTATGGTGTGAGCCTCCTTTTGCGGCGAATACAGCGTCAATTTGTCTTGGGAATGACATATACAAGTCCTGCACAGTGCTCAGAGGGATTTTAAGCCATTCTTCTTGGAGGATAGTGGCCAGGTCACTACGTGATACTGGTGGAGGAAAACGTTTCCTGACTCGCTCCTCCAAAACACCCCAAAGTGGCTCAATAATATTTAGATCTGGTGACTGTGCAGGCCATGGGAGATGTTCAACTTCACTTTCATGTTCATCAAACCAATCTTTCACCAGTCTAGCTGTGTGTATTGGTGCATTGTCATCCAGATACACGGCACTGCCTTCAGGATACAATGTTTGAACCATTGGATGCACATGGTCCTCAAGAATGGTTCGGTGGTCCTTGGCAGTGACTCGCCCATCTAGCACAAGTATTGGGCCAAGGGAATGCCATGATATGGCAGCCCAAACCATCACTGATCCACCCCAATGCTTCACTCTGGGCATGCAACAGTCTGGGTGGTACGCTTCTTTGGGGCTTCTCCACACCGTAACTCTCCCGGATATGGGGAAAACAGTAAAGGTGGACTCATCAGAGAACAATACATGTTTCACATTGTCCACAGCCCAAGATTTGCGCTCTTTGCACCATTGAAACTGACGATTGGCATTGGCATGAGTGACCAAAGGTTTGGCTATAGCAGCCCGGCCGTGTATATTGACCCTGTGGAGCTCCCGACGGACAGTTCTGGTGGAAACAGGAGAGTTGAGGTGCACATTTAATTCTGCCGTGATTTGGGAAGCCGTGGTTTTATGTTTTTTGGATCCAATCCGGGTTAGCACCCGAACATCCCTTTCAGACAGCTTCCTCTGGCGTCCACAGTTAATCCTGTTGGATGTGGTTCATCCTTCTTGCTGGTATGCTGACATTACCCTGGATACCATGGCTCTTGATACATCACAAAGACTTGCTGTCTTGGTCACAGATGCGCCAGCAAGACATGCACCAACAATTTGTCCTCTTTTGAACTCTGGTATGTCACCCATAATGTTGTGTGCATTTCAATATTTCGAGCAAAACTGCGCTCTTACTCTGCTAATTGAACCTTCACACTCTGCTCTTCCTGGTGCAATGTGCAATCAATGAAGACTGGCTACCAGGCTGGTCCAATTTAGTGATGAAACCTCCCACACTAAAATGACAGGAGTTTCAGTTTCATTGTCCAACCCCTGTATATCTACATTGTATTCAGCCTTCCTCCTCTCTGGAAACAAAGATGTAGCTGAATTACACCACCTAAGGTTTACATTCACTAAAAACTAAGCAGTGATGCTCAATATAAGGTACATGAGGGCTGATCTCAAAGCTGTCACTAAAGTCCTCTCTCCCTGCTTGTACTGTCATCGCTACAGTACCACTGCTGCTCTTGCATACCAGGCTGACTCTGGGCTGAAATCTCCTTATGAGGTTATATGAACTCAAAAGGCAAGCTGGTCAGCACATTTTCAAATCCTCTTTTCCCTCAAACACTTTGGTCAGCTTTAAGCTTCCCTTTCTTGTCTATTTTCTCCATTTTCATATATTTTTACTTGTCAGTTTGCTCTTTACTCCCTCAACCACTTTTATTTTTCCCCTCCTCCTTCGTGGCTGTATGATGGGTTTTCTTTTGTCTAGGGAGGATTTCATTTAAAAATCAGTGGCAACAGTTTAGAAGGTTCAAAGCAACATTGGCTTCAATAAAAAGGATTGGATTTGGATGTAAAACAACATTTGGTGTGTGCAAATATGTCCACTTCTCTTTCATTTAGGTTTAAGTTGTGTAAAAAGTAGCCTGAATGTGTGTTTGTGTTTTTTGGAACGAGACAGAACAGAGAGATGAGGACGAAGACACAGAAAATAATCTGTTTTGCAAGAGGATGGATGACTAGGTGAAGAAGGCAGCTGGTTCTGTTTTTTTAATTATGCTATGCTTTCTTTATAGCATAGTTTCAGACAGACAGAGCTGCACTTAATGAATCCAGACTGTATTCCCGCCTCTGGGAAGCAATCTGAGGGGAGGGATGACGCAGCGAAGAAGAAAAGAACGGGAGCGCAATAGAGAAGTTTTCTGATTTGCTGCAGCCATTTTTGTTCACAAACAGAGCAGAAAAGGCAATCTGAGTGCAAAGAACGGATATATTTTAAACATACTTTTCTAAAACTGCACACTCACCTTTTTTCTTTTACTCACTTTACTAGCTTTTTTTTGGTTACCAACTCAGTAAATGTGAGTTACTGAGCACCTGGAATCATTTAAGCAAATACTGTCTGTTAAAAACTTGCAATCAGTTTCCAGATTCCAATAAATCTCAGAAATGTGTTGTACAATAGCCAGCTTTCCAAGTAGAGATATGATTTTTTTCCCCTCCCCTGTATTTTCTCACCTTTTTCTCCATTTTTCTTCCATCTTGCTGCTTTTTACTTTAAGGCAACATTACTTTAACCTAAAAATATTTGACATTGTTCATGTTTCCATTGCTGCTCAGAAAAAACGCAAGAGGTTTTCTAAAACCCAGAGTGCTCCTCTGGACATACTCTCAGTTTTATTGGTCTATAACATATACTTTTATTCAAACTCTTTTGCTGAGAAATGTGCTCCATCATTTCCTGCCGTAATGTTCTCCTTCCCTGGTCGGAGAAATGGATTCTCTGGTCTCCACTAAAACACCACAAGGACTGGATCAGCCTGGAAAACAAACCGCCGTGCTGGACCATCATCCTTAGCACTGAGCTTTGCACAAACAGAAGAGCCTGAACAGTATGACTGTAACCTGAGGTGTTTGTGTGTCAGAATAGCTCTGTGGAGAGCTGAGCTGGCAGCAGCTGTGAAAATACGAATCCTTGTGGCTCGTGAAGCCCTCCTTCCAACATTTTTCTTGCACTTCTCCTAAATTCTCTACTGTATGCAAAAGTATAGTTTTCACCCACTGGATTTTTTTGATATGGGACATATGGGCAGTTGCCCTGGGAGGCATTATAAAAAGACGCATGAGTATCAGATAAAAAAGTATCAGATAAAACAGAAATATTTATCTGTAAAATGTGTTTTTAGCAAGTTTTCTATTGCTTTTATGCATGTGAAGTCAATGGGGAGTTGGCACCCTGTGTGCTGGTGTCCCCTGCTTGCTGCTGAGAATAGTTACTTTGCTTACTTACTTTGTGCGTGACTGCATTGGATTTAATCCCATCCCAGAATGTAATTCTCCTCACTTTATTTGATTGGGGGCAGAAAAAGGAAGGGCTCATCCAGGGCAACATTCATGCAAGAACTACCAATGTTTCCCTCCCTCATGCCAAGAAAAAATGACAATTCCCTTAAAAATCCTCTTATTTTTAAACGTGATTTACTGGCAAATTTGAAAGTACTTTGGTACACATTATAAAGCAGTGATGAGAGTGCAAACGATTCAGTTTGCAAGTGAGAGCAGCTACATGCATCATGAAGTTTCTGGTTGCCCAAGAAAGACCGCTCCAAAGGAGGACAAAGCATTATAAAAATCATATGACATCTGCAGCTTCCATCCAGACATAGGTATTAGACTACAACTCCAGATGTAAACACTGCCTGGATACCTGGCAACCCGTCTGTGGGTTCACCGTCCCACTCTGCTATTAACGCCAAAGCATAGGTGTCTTGGTTTCAAGTAGTGTTGCAACTAGGAGCCAAGGATTGATCATTAGTGGCATTGCTTATTGTTGACCAATTGATAACAGTTTTACCACTAATGATGGTCGTATGTGTGAATGTAGACAAAGAGAGGAAAGAACTGATACTGTCAATGCTGTAAACACTGGTGTTACTCCTTGCATCATGGTCTAGGAAGCCATAGAATATGATTACAGGTCTCTTGAGATAGTGATTCAGGGGACTTTGAAGAAACAGCACTTTGTCAGCGATGTTGACCACCTTTTGAGGTAGAACAACATTAACAGTCTTTCAGCAACTGTTTGCACATGACTGTCACATGCTGCCCAAGCGGCAGCAATAAACAAGGCCAAAACGATCCATGGAAGCTTCTTTTTATTTTGGTGCCATATGTGTTAACAAACCACCAACCCCGAAACAATGGTTGACAGACTGCTGAAATACAAATTAATCTAAATTGGAAGAAACCATCTCTAGGACTATTGCCAGCACAATAATATTTACATAAATAAATAAGGAGCAAACAAAACTATACATTTACAAACTAAACTAAAAAACCTTATTGCAATAATTACTACAAGATCAACATATAAAGCATAATCTAGCTATAATCATAATCCAACTCACCCTACAACTCAGTGAATTACACGCCCAGACACACACATTCCAAGCAAACAAATAAACTAAATGAAAAACCAGTTTCTGTATTGTTATTTAGCTGTGCTGTACATATGTGTTTTTACTAATAAACATATTGTTCTACTATATAAATGGAACAATGGCTCATTGTTACAATGACATTTATTTCTATGAGTTATGTTGAGGTGTCCTGATCTTTCCTCAATTGAGCATGAGTGAGATCAGTTCAATGTGAACTTTGACCCAGCGCTGATGTGCTGGATCACGACGGCTGATTTGTTGAAGAAACAGTGGCTTAATGACTCAGTTCCATGACCTTTTAACAGAAACTGCTTTATTTCTTTCCCCCACTACTATTACGACCAGGACTGAGGACCCAAAATTTCAGCCAGACACAAGGTAAAAAGTTAAAAGACTTATTTTGGTCTTGGAAACAGGAGTGGCACCTCAGTGGGAAGGTGGCTGATCCGGAAGCTTCCCAGAATGTCCGTGCGGGGGCGTCCCGCTGACTGATGTTGAATTGCCGACTGATCCAAACTCACCGGCTGGTTAGCTGATGCTGAGGCGGGAGCTGCGACAGGCCACTTGACAGGGGACTGAGCAAAAACAGGGACTCCAGGCAGGAAGCTCAGGCAGACAGATCCAGGGACTGGGCAGGGGCATAAATCCAGGGGCAGAAACAGAGTCAAGATCCAGGGCTAGAGACATCCGATAAGAGCCGGCAAGAGGGAGAAATCTGTGAAACAAGATGAGGTCAGGAAACGTGATCAGGCAGGTATAAACGCTGGATATTTACTCACTCTAGAAGCTTTCAAAAATCTGGCACCTTCTGCCTGCCAGATGTTTAATATAGGTTAATGCCAGAGGCTGAATAGGTTAATGGCATGACTGTGAATGCGCTGCAGCGCAGCGGCACACGGGTGAAGCAGATGAGCTGATTGCTGACAGGAGGGAGAGGGGAAAGCAGGCAGATGGGCCGGAATCATAACAGTAACCCCCCTTCAAGGTCCGGCTCCTGACGGACCCCGAGGCTGATCGGGATGGAGGCAGTGGAAATCCCGGACGAGGGACTTGTCCAGGAAAAAACGATGAATCCAGGACCTCTCCTCGGGACAGTATCCCTCCCAGTCCACAAGATAGTGGAGCCCACGTCCCTGCCGCCTAGACCGGAGGATGCGGCGGACAGAGTAGACAGGACCCCCAGCCAGAAACCGGGCGGGAGGAGGGGGCCTGGAGGTTGGCCCAAGACGGGGCACAACGCAGGGCTTGATCCGGGATACATGAAAGGTAGGGTGGACCCTCATGGATCGAGGTAACTGGAGGCGAACAGCCACTGGGTTCACAACCTTGGAGATGGGGAAAGGGCCAATAAAACGAGATGCCTACTTACGGGATTCCACCCGTAGGGGAAGATCCTTAGGGGACAGCCAGACCTTTTGGCCCACCTGGTAGTCTGGTGCGGGGGTTTGACGGTGGTTGGCCGTCCTGGACTGCACCTCCGACATCCTGATTATGGACTTCCTAGCCTTCCTCCAGACCCAGTGGCACCTCAAGGCAGCGGCGTGGGCCAAGGGAACTTCGGCCTCCTTCTCCTGGACACTGAACAACGGTGGCTGAAAACCAAACACAACATGGAAGGGGGAAAGACCAGTGGCACTTGACAGGAGGGTATTGATGGCATGTTCTACCCAAGGTAAATTGTGTGACCATTTAGTACGGTCAGACTCACAGAGAGCATGAAGTTTGGTATCCACCTCTTGATTTGCCCTTTCGGTCAGTCCATCGGACTGCAGATGAAATCCGGAGGATAAACTAATGGAAATTCCCAGCATGGAGCAGAATTTCTTCCAGAAAAGGCAAACAAATTGTGGTCCTATGAAACTATGTCCGTGGGCAACCCATGGCGGCGGAAGACCTCCCGTGCCATGACCTCCCCCATCTCCTTAGCTGAGGGCATCTTCTTGAGGGGAACCAGATGAACCATGGAAAATCTGTCAATGACAGTTAGTATGACCGTGAAACCATTAGAGGCAGGCAAACCTGTTACAAAATCCATGGCGATGTGAGACCAGGGACGAGATGAGATCGGCAAAGGCAATAACAACCCAGCCGGTGGGCGGCGTGACGGCTTGGCCTGGCAGCATTGGAAACAGGCGATGACGTAATCCATGATGTCTTTGGTCAGAGAAGGCGACCAAAACTGGGACCGGACCAGTTGAAGCATCCTGCTGATTACAGGGTGACAAACAAACCAGAATTATGGCAGAACTCTAGTACCTTAGGTATGAGGCGCTCCGGGACCTCTCCTTCCAATTCCAACATAGTTATGGACAGCTTGTCGGACTCTGGGAGATTAACTCATCCTCACCATTGGTCATTGACTCAAAGGGCTCCTGTGTTCTGGATATGGCATCTGGTTTGCTGTTCTTGGTCCCGGGCCTGAAAGATAGTGTGAAGTTAAACCGTCTGAAAAACAGAGCCCACCTGGCCTGCCGGGGGTTAAGGCGCTTTGCAGACTTAAGATACTGCAGATTCTTATGGTCCGTCCAAACTAGAAAAGGTTACTTGGACCCCTCCAGCCGATGCCTCCACTCCTCTAGGGCCATCTTGACAGCCAGGAGTTCTCGGTCCACCACATCATAGTTGCACTCCGCCTGAGATAATGTCCTGTAAACAAAAAGCACAACGGTGAACACGACCTTCAGGGCTCCTCTGGCTGGAGGGGACCGTAGAACTGGAGCAGTTGTAAACATGGTCTTGAGCTTGGTGAAGGCTTTCTCGGCCACCTTGTTCCAAAAAAAATCTTACTTTGGAAGACGTGAGGGCATGGAGAGGGGCCGCAACCTGGCTATAGTTCAGAATGAGCGTCGGTACAGGTTTGCAAAACCCGAGAAATCTCTGCAATTACTTGCGGTCTGCAGGAGAGGGCCACTCCATGACTCCCTTAACCTTGGAGGGATCCATGATTACCTTGTTGGGGGAGATGATGAATCCGAGAAACAAAGTAGTGGTGGTGTGAAATTTACACTTTTCAGCTTTGACAAACAGATGGTTTTGGAAAAGGCGGAGGAGGACGGCTCAAACATGACTCCTATGGGTTTCTAGATCTTGAAAGTAGATCAAGATGTCATCGAGGTAATAGAAAACAAATTGCCCCACCATGTCCCTCAGTACATCATTGACCAAAGACTGGAAAATAGCAGGAGCATTGGTCAAACCAAAAGGCATGACCCGGTAGTCATAATGACCAGTGGGGGTGTTGAAAGCGGTCTTCCATTCATCTCCCTCCTTAATACGAATTAAATGGTAAGCATTTCTTAAATCCAATTTGGTGAAAATCTTGGCTCCTTGTATGTGGTCAAAGGCAGAATTCATGAAAGGGAGGGGGTATTGATTCTTGACTGTGATGTCATTTAAACCCCTGTAGTCAATACAGGGTGTTAGGGACCCGTCCTTCTTCCCCACAAAGAAGAAACCTGCTCCGGCTGGAGAAGAAGAGGGTCGAATGATCCCAGCTTTAAGGAAGTCCTCCACATACTTCTTCATGGCCTGTAGCTCGGGCCCAAACAAAGAATAGAGACATCCCCTAGGGGGAGACGTGCCAAGAAGGAGCTCGATGGCACAATCATAGGGCCTGTGAAGTGGGAGTGCAGTGGCCCGAAACTTGTTGAAAACCTCCCTCAGAGCATGATATTCAGGAGGCACCTTGGACAAGTCTGGATATGTCTCCTCTATGGCGTTGTCAGGGATGACGTTGGTACTGGCTAAGGACAGACAGGTGGCGGAACAGGTCCTAGCCCAGCCCAAAATTTTGTTGGACTGCCAATCAATGTGGGGGTTGTGTTTCTTGAGCCACGAAGCTCCCAAAACAATGAGCAACTTAGGAGAGTTAATAACACTGAATGAGACCTCCTCCTGATGATTGCCACCTAGTGTCAGGTTAATCCTCTCCGTCAACAAATGGGAACTGTTCATGCTGTGTCCATCCAGAGCCAGAACATTATGGGTGTCAGATGTAGGGAAGAGTCTTATGCCATGACTCTTGGCGAAGTACTTGTCCATGAACTCTGTGTCTCTCCTGAGTCAATGAACACTGACACCTCATGAGAAACAGAGGAGATCACTATATTAGCGGGGAAGGAAAAGGAGGAGACAGACGTCGAACTACGATGTCTGTCTACAACTTCTCCTCACCTTTACTGAGCCTGGGCTTTTAACGGGCACTCAGCGGCAAGGTGGCCCTGACCCCCACAGTAGGGCTGCCGCGCAGGTGAATGGCATGACTGTGATTGCACTGCAGCGCAGTGGCACACAGGTGAAGCAGATGAGCTGATTGCTGACAGGAGGGAGAGGGAAAGCAGGCAGACGGGCCAGAATCATAACAACTACCTGGGTGCTTTTTTGTCTGTGACTGTAATTGTGTATTAACAGTTGGTTTTCATGATGAAGTCATACATTAAAAAAATCACAGACAAGAAGTGATGCAGCATTGATTTTATTAGCAGCACACATGTTGATTTGTTTCTGTTGAAATAGAGGCAGAGCAACCATGCAAGATATCCAAGTTTTATTAACCTAGTTGTAGATTTGGTACAGTTACAACTGTTATGCATGGATGGCATATTTCAGAGTAATCTCTCAATTTTAATAATAGATATGGGAAACTGCATACTAGCTTAAATTCAGTCTGGGCTTTTAGAAGATATAAATGCAGTGTGGTAAAAATGTATTTTACCCTGCTATGGATTTCTTCTGTTTTTGCTTGGTTTTGTCACACCTAAATGTTTCAAATCATGAAACACATTTTAATATCTGACAAAGATAGTTGGAGTAAATAAATATGATGATTTCAGTTATTACATCTAAATCAGATTGAAATATTGAGTTTGACTAGGCTGCTCCAAAACTTTTAACTCTTTTTGAGTCAGAGTGGAACCTTCTGCTGTGCTTTGAAGCATTACCTGCTGCATGACCCAAATGTGTTTGAGGTAAGGGCCACAAACTCAGGCTTCAATACTCTCCTTCAGGAGTTTCTGGTAGAGAGCAGTATTCATAGTTCAGTAATTGTGTTAAGTTGTCCAGGTCCTGAAGTAGCATGAAAGCCCCACTGCACTACCACCACCATATTGGATTGTAGGTTATGGGATGCGTGCCCTTGTGTTTACGATCTTTTTTCGTCTGTCAACAGAATATTTTCCTGGTGAGCGTTCATGATTGTATTTGGTTCATAGTAATTCATCCATGAATGCCATTTTTGCCTAGTCTCTTTCATACTGATGAATCATGAACATTGATCTTAGCTGAGGCAAGTCAGGCCTCTGCAGATGTTCTGTATTGTTTTGGGACATCCTAGATGAGTCCACTTGGTGCTTTTGAAGTAATTTTGTTTGGCCGGCGACTCTTGCAAAGGTTCATCTCCCAACACCTTAGAAATGGCTTTTACCTCTTCCAGACTGCTAGATGTCTATTATTTTGTTTCTCATCTGTTTTTTTTTATTTCTTTAGACCCGGGCATAATGTGCTACTTTTTCAGATCCTTTAGCCTACTTCATGTTGTCAGACAGGTTCTGCTTTAATGCTTTATTGATTTATATTCACATTTATTGTGACATAAAAGCAAAAACTGAAAAAAAGAAACTTTTTTTTACAGCACTGTACAAAGACATGGTGTCGGCACACTCGACCACACCTTGCACCTCCATTGTCCCCTTATATCCATTCATCCCTTGTGTTTTTTATTCCAGATGTGGAACAGATGGCCATTGACTGGCTCACCGGAAACTTCTACTTTGTGGATGATGTGGACGACAGGATCTTTGTGTGTGACAAGGATGGGCAGACATGCGTAACCCTCCTGGACCAGGAGCTGTACAACCCTAAAGGCATTGCTCTGGACCCCACCATGGGGTCAGTACTGATCTCTATTTCTCCAGCCCCATGAACCTTATCCTAATTTTTACTTTCAAGAAAGTTTCTGATGAAAACTCAGTCTCATGAAGGTGAATGGACTAATCCTGTCATGATTTGCTCTAAACATCTTATAAAAATGTGCTGGAGGGTAAATGGATGCTGGAAAGTTGGGATAACTGAGTACAGATGTTCCATTTGAGCTATGAATCTCAGACTTCGTAGGTTTTGAGTATAAATGTCAGTTTTTCTTCCAACTCTGTTGTTTATAGAAATGTGCTCAATCTGCATTCCTGTAAAGTTGTTCATATCTACAGTATTCAAAACTGTCAGGCTAAGTGAACAAATGAAAGTGCTGGAGATTTTGTTTTTTCCAGGAAAGATGAGTAAGCGTTTGTGAATATACAAAAGGGAATTTTGGGGAAATTGCCTAAAGTTTAGCATCTATTTATTCTTCCTTATATTAAAGGTTTTTTTGTGAGGTTTTCTGTTACATAACAAAAACATTGCTTATTAGCACATTTTTTGGGCCTGTGAGTGTGAGATGGTAAATTAAGTAAAAATATTCGGCTGCTGTGAGAAGCTTTCATCCTCTCATTAGGATCATGAATGTCTTATTATATTTGAGCTTTTAATGATTAACTTTAACCAAATAACAACTTCAATGAATTTCAAAAGAACAACTGGGAACACATATTTGAGATTATTGTGGATGTCTTCTAAGCCACAGATGGTCAAAAATATTCTGATATTGCTAAATATAGACATACATTCACATCAGTTTTGTTAACAAGTGGTGCAATGGTAAAGTTTAAGTTGTGATTTAAGAAGGAGAGTTGTAGATTCATAGAAGTTTGGAAAGTAATTTATTTCCTAATGCAGAAACCAATATAATTGTAGGCACCAGTTGTGCTTATGTGTCACCACTTTGCAAAGGCATAGAAGATTATCTAAAACAAAAACACTCGTTATGACGTCCATGAATGGTTCGAGAATATCATAAACTAGACAGTGCTGGAAGACCAGGGTCATTGTCCACAGTGAAGTGAGTTTTAAGTCTCCATTTAATGAGGGTGTCGGCCGAGAAAGATTCCCTCATTTCATAATTTATATCCTATATCATAGTTAATATCCCAAAGTTACACGATGAAGCTAGTTCTGACTGTTTTATTGAAAGAGATACCCTGGCCAAATAAGATACAACTCAAATGTCTTCCAGAAACATAGCTGTCTATGTCCTTCTGAATGTGCAGTAAAGCTACCTTTATATTTTAAGTGTCCCTCTTCCAGTAAGTCTGTCTGTCCTCACTCATTTCTGACTGTTTGATTCTGCAGGAAGGTGTTCTTTACAGATTACGGTCAGATCCCTAAGGTGGAGCGCTGTGACATGGATGGCCAGAACCGCACCAAACTCGTCGACAGCAAGATTGTGTTCCCCCATGGCATTACGCTGGACCTCGTCAGCAGGCTGGTGTATTGGGCTGATGCTTACCTGGACTACATCGAGGTGGTGGACTATGAGGGCAAGAACAGGCACACCATCATACAGGGGCTGCTGGTGAGGGGAGATTATCACTGTTAAATATTTGTATATGATATTCATTATGAGCTAAAAAGCCTTCCAACATCCTTTAGAGTTCCCCATCTACCCTTAATACATCTGATGTTACCCCTGAGTACTCCTGTAATGTGTTCTCGGCAAGTAAATTATGACCTGATGAATCATGAACATGATGTTTGCCTTTTCATTATGTAAGCTGAATAATGGTGTTCCAGTGCTGATGCTGTTAATGTAGCAGCGACGCTGATGCACAGTGGCTCTTGAAGCTTGTATTATCTGTGAGGATGTAAGAGCTTTCCTGTATTCACAGGCACACACACACACACACACACACACTCCAGATTCTTCAGTTTTGTTTTAGGCTATTGTTACCGTACACAGTGGCTTGCCACAATACAGCTTGAACAATGTCACAGTTTGTCCCATTGAAAACACAAACCTCAAAGGTTTTTTGGGGGATTTTATGTGAGCAACACAAAGTAGCACATAATTGTGAAGTGGAAGGAAAATGAAACGTGGTGTTCAACATTGATGTAAATAAAGGACTGAAAAGTGTTCATCTAGCCCCGCTTTATCCCTACATGAAATCTGGCCCAACCAATTGCCTTGAGGTCATCATGATAGTAAATAGAGTCTACCCGTGTGCTAGTTTAATCTCAGTATAAATACAGTTTAAATAGACGTACTTTGAAGGCCTTGAAATGTTTTTAAGAGAATGTTAGCCAAATATTTAAGATAGTTGATATTATAAATAAATATTATTAAGTAGTCTTATTTTATTAATCAGAAAACTATAGATGAATACTAAAACAAATCTATCATTATATGTATATATATTGTACTGCATCACTGAACTAAAGTGTGCAAACAGGTTTGCTTCAAACCAATGCAGGGGATCTTTTTTTCAAATTACTAAACACCTTTAAATACCTACTTTGACAGGTTGCCTTTAAAGCCAAATTACTGAACATTTTTTATGCCTGAGAAAAACTATGTCCATCTAATTGTCAATCTGGTCTTTTAAAACTATTTGACCTTTCACATCAACATGATTGGACTGCTATATTAAAAAGGTTAACATGTGTTTAGTTCTAACTAGACTTAACTGCATTATTATTATGATTGATCTATAATTCTAGGACTTAAATAAAGCTATTTTTAGTGTTTTCCATTAAGTGCCATCTCATCATACTCTGTCATCTTTTTTTCTTTTTAGATTGAGCATCTGTACGGGTTGACCGTGTTTGAAAACTATCTGTATGCCACCAACTCAGACAATGCTAACATGCAGCCTAAAACCAGTGTGATCAGGATTAACCGGTTTAACAGCACAGACTACCAAGTAGTGACCAGAGTGGACAAAGGAGGAGCTCTCCATGTGTACCACCAGAGACGTCAGCCTCCAGGTGCACATGAACACCTACACTGTCACACGTATTGCTATTCATCATTCACTCTAACAACCTCTCATGTTTTATTTTTACCCTGTCCTGGTTTCCAGTGCGCAGCCACGCATGTGAGGTGGATCAGTTTGGGAAGGCTGGAGGCTGCTCCGACCTCTGCCTCCTCGGGAACGGACATAAGACCCGGACGTGCCGCTGTCGCTCTGGATTCAGTCTGGGCAGTGATGGAAAGTCCTGCAAAAGTAAGTTGGGCTGCTGTTTGAGTAATTCAGGGTTCATCTTTCATTAGTACAAGTCAACAATCACTAAACCCAAAATGCCCTCTTTTTGTTGTTGTGGGGCTAGTTAAGGAGCAGTTTAGTCATCTCCTACAGGTTTAGCCATAGTTTCAGTTTGGCATTTGGAGTAAAATGTCTGAAGAACTAAAGTATTCCAATAGATTTATTTTTTTTGGTTTGATCCCAGATAATCTTAAAGAATCACCAACTGCAAGTTTTTGTCTTGCAAAATGTTGAGTTTTATGCAAAATGTCTGAATATTGGTGTTTTGCTAAATTTCAAGACACAATTAAAAATGCAGCAAAATAACCTGCTTTGATCACATGTAAATATATAGAAGGAAAAAAAACTAATAGGTGATGCACACAGGGTTTCTATGCAGTCTGGAAAAGTGTTGAATTTGATCTCAGTATTTTCAAAGTCTGAATAACTTTGAAAAACGAAAATATGAGTATGGAAGAAGATTTTCATTTCCTTCTTTAATCCTCCTATTTTCTAAACATTGTCTCCTTCTTTCCATTCTTATGTCACTCCTTTCTTCCTTGTATCCTTTCTTCCTTCCTTCCTTTGTCATTTCCTTCTGTTCTATCTAGTACTGCTTCCCTTTCCAAATTGTCTTTCCAGCATTGTGTCTTTCCTTTCCTTCGCTTCCCTTCCTTCCTTCATTCCTTCCTTCTTTCTTTCCTTCCTTCTAGTTTCTGTTTTTTATAATGATATTAAGTATTTTGTACAAAACAATTTTATACTTTAAAATGCATTTAACAGAAGGAATTACATAAAAAATGTGTGTGCCCTTCACACTTATTGGTACACCTGGTAAAGGTGTAGAAAAAAAACAAAAAAATAAATTTGTATTTTATTGCAACAGCATAATCTCACATTGAAAATGTTAGAAAGATCCATCATTTAATTTAAGTACATTATTTTTGTGTGGAAAAAATCTCTTGTTAGAAATAATTGAAATATTATGCTGTGTGGGGGCCTTGTTAGAGTCAGAGTAGACTCCCTGATATACTAAGTTTTGAATAAAAATCTTGTTGGCTCTCCCAGAAATCTGAAATCTGTCCTCATTTAGTCATTCAGCACTATAACGATAAAAGCCTTATGCTCAAATGAACACAGATATAGTTCAAAAGACACAAAAATGTAATTTCTTTTAATGTCTCACATCAACAGGGCTGTGATGTTTCTTTGTTTTTTAACTGGATATAGTGTTATACAATTGTAATGCTGCTCAATGGAGAACTTATCTCAGGGGGCTGAAAGGATTTGTGATATTTTAGCATGTGCAAATACCTCCATAGGCCTTTAGCACAGAAGCAAATACAAACTCTGGATCCGCGGATTCTCTGCTTTGTTAACACAAAACAAAGAACCTTGAGCTTTGAGGAAGGTTGAAAGAAAGAAATTATTAAGTCATTAAGCGAATCTAATTTCCACTTTGAGCTCTTGGCCTTATTCAGCTAATTGTAAACGTGTTTTACTATTTCATGCACCGTTAACAGCATTATTCATCTGCCTACTCCTAAAGCGGCAAATTGATTTAATCAAGGGCAACCTGTTGTCTTTCCAATTTGGTACAGCTGCATATCTCAGCTCTTTTAGTAAATATATGATTTGAAGCGACTGACTCAGCTATTAATGTTTTGATTTGGTGTCAAATAAAGAATAGTTGAAGTTTTAAGCCCTGCTTTGTCTCGTTTTGCTGCAGAGCCTGAGCACGAACTGTTCCTGTTCTACGGTAAGGGCCGTCCAGGTGTCATCAGGGGCATGGATATGAACGCCAAGGTACAAGATGAGTACATGATCCCGATCGAGAACCTGATGAACCCCAGAGCTCTTGACTTTCATGCTGCGAGCGAGTTCATTTACTTTGCCGACGCCACGAGCTACATCATTGGGCGACAGAAGATCGATGGAACAGAGAGGGATACAATTCTGAAAGAAGGTAAAGTCACAACAGACAACTTAGGTAAGGCTAAATTATATGTCCGCAAGATTTTAGGATGCATATAGAGGAAAAATATTTAAATTAAATGGGTAGCTCTACTGGTGAAATTTTCACCAGTTTTAGGTTAACTGTATCTTGCTAACATTGTTGGTCTTTTAGGATTGCACGCTTTTTGCTGCTGCAGCAATTTACAAAAATAGACAAGTAACAGCAATTCAGCATTTTGCCTTAATGTTTGCTTCAGGGATCCACACAGTCGAGGGTATTGCTGTGGACTGGATAGCCAACAACTTGTACTGGACAGATGACGGGCCAAAGAAGACGATCAGCGTAGCTCGACTGGAAAAGGCTTCCCAGACCCGCAAAACCCTCATCGAGGGGAAAATGACTCATCCTCGTGCCATTGTGGTGGATCCTCTTAACGGGTAAGGATGCACAGACAGGGAGAGATGAGGTTGGTGGGAGAGAGTTCGATGTTTCTTGTTCCGCTTTAATCCAGAGCTGCAGTTGTTTTATCTGTTTGGATCAAGTGAAAAATCTAATGCTCCTTTTACAAAAAAGATTTATTTTATTCATGTTGGTGTTTATCTCTTAATTATATCCCACAGAGAGGCATTTATCATGTGTTCAGTCTGTGTTTTTGGCTGTCATTATGATGAATTTTGATGCCCCCTTTGATAATCACTGATAGATTTTCTCCAGCAGATGATCCACATGCAGCCATATCTATCTTTTGCAGGTTCAAACAGCACCTAATCTTGGTGTGCATGGATGTGTCTTGTTGATAAGAAGTTCTCGGCTGTCTTTTTATAATCACATGTTTGTTAACACATTGTTTGGATTTGTAGTGACAGCATGATGTGTGTCCGCGCACCTCCCAGGAGAAAGGCCCTCGCTAACACTAATGCACGTAATCCATCAGGCTCAGAAAGAGGGAGGGTGGAGGGACGCTTGGTGAAAGGAACGGATGAGGAGGGGACAGGTTGAAGAAAGAAAAATGAAATGTTAATGGCTATATCTGCCATATTCCCATGAGCTAAGGTGTTTTCAGACTGCTGGGAGCTTGTGACAGAGCTTTATTTGTACATCAGTGATTTGATTGACAAATCCTCAATTAATGATAAGATATTTTTTATTATTATTTTTTTTTTGCCAGAGAATGTAATCCTCACCGTATGCTTTGAAGATTTACTAAAGCTCTAAATATATTTAACACCAGGCAAATATTGTGTTATAATCAATAAATCCACGAGTGACAGTGACTGCTGTGTGCTTCAGGTGGATGTATTGGACAGATTGGGAAGAGGACCCCAAAGAGAGCAAGAGAGGCAAAATTGAGCGGGCTTGGATGGACGGCTCCAACAGAAATGTCTTCCTGACCAGCAAAACAGTGCTGTGGCCCAATGGTCTCAGCTTGGACATCCCGCAGGGCATCCTGTACTGGGTGGATGCCTACTACGACCGGATCGAGATGGTCTACCTCAACAGCTCCGGGCGAAAGGTCCAACCTCTTCATCATCAGAATGTTTTTACAGAAACTCTCAGTCAAATCAGAACTAGGATTCTGTCCAGAGATCAACTAACAAAAGAACTGAAATAATCTGAAATGTTCAGTAAACTTATTGCTTTGAAGTGTTTTGTAGCTTTTGTTTGTCAAAGTTTAATACATTTAAAAGAAATATTTCGGAAACTAAAAATAGAATGATTATTTTTGCAAAAAGGAAGTCCAATGTTTTTTTGGGGTGAGGTGTGAATACTTGTTTAGAGCCTAAAACAGCTGCCAGCTGGATTATGCAAGACACTACTTTAACACAGACTGATAGACAGAGCCGCTTCAACAGAAGAATGTTTGAAGTGGCTCCAACTGATGGCAGCCCGACCTTCTTTTTGATTAATTTGACTAATTCAGTTATTTTACCACTTGTGGACAATAAGATTGTAAATAAAACTTTGAGCTTTCATTACGAGATGGTCGGACAATCTTTATGTTTACAAAAGAAACAACAAAAAAAGGTCTTGTCATGCCAAAAAAGAGACATACCCTCTAACATCACTATGCATTTTACACACTTCATCTGAGTATTGAAACCCCATACAATTTCATAGGCACAACAGGACTTGACATAAGAAACCCAAATTAGTCATGTTTAAAACTAAATCAAATGCATTATTAGGTGCACCAATAATACATGGCCAGATAAGAAACAGTGTAAGCTTAAGTCATCATCTTTTTTCAATAGGCATTATGATGATAAAACAAATATGTTCTTTCTGTAAAAGAGATTACTGTATAAACCACCACTAAACTTTCCCATCTGGTTACTTTCCTGCCATCAGACAGTGTACGAAGGTCAAGAGCTGAACCACGCCTTCGGTCTTTGCCACTATAAACACTTCTTGTTTTGGAATGAGTACCGAAGCGGGAGCATTTACAAACTGGACACCACCACTGGCACCACCACTCTGCTTCGCAACGAGCGCCCGCCCATCTTTGAGATCCGGATGTACGACGCTCAGCAGCAGCAAGGTTGGTGGGCAAGATGTGACATGAAATGTGAAGTTCAAAGTGTTGAATCGCTACTTATTTATATCCTCTAATCTGCAGGTACTAATATATGTCGTGTGCACAACGGAGGCTGTAGCAGTCTGTGTCTGACCATACCAGGGGGCAGACAATGCGCTTGTGCAGAAGACCAAATACTGGACCCGGCTGACAACATCAGTTGCAAAGGTACAGTGGTAATTTATGGGAGAAAAATAACAACAAGAAAATAATGTGGATACATAAATGCACATGTTTGATTAAAAAACTTTGTTTGGGCATGGCACTGGTTAAGCGCACGACCCATATATAGAGGCTTCAGTCCCCAGCGCGGTCGTCCCAGGTTTGAGTCCAGGAGCCGGAAACATTTGCAGATGTCTTCTCTCTGCCCCCATTTCCTGTCTGCCTACTTTCAGAAAAAATAAAGGCCACAAAAAACTTTGTTTTGGTTTTAATAGATTACTTAGTCTTTTCAAATCAAAGTGGATCAGCAAGGTACTTCCTAATGTGGCAACAATTGCCCACCCTTCTTTGACAAAGTGCTTCAAATCTGCTTCATCTCCTGTGCACAGTCTTTTCCAGATCATTGGGTTCAGGTCTGGGTTCTGGCTGGACCAAAATCGTAATCTTCGTGTGGTGAAGCAGTTCTTTTGTTGATCTGCATTTATTCTTATGGTAGTTATTGTGCTGAAAGATGAAGTTCATGTTCAGCTTTCAATCAGAAGCCTAAAGTTTTTTTTTTGCCAACATTGAATGATATTTGGGGCAGTTCCCTAATTCCCTACACCTTGACTAACCTTTGCCCCAACCAAGCAAGTTGCAGGAAACAATAAAAAAATCTGGAAAACTTTTGTAAGTGCAACTGACAGATATGTCATACCTTTTAGCTTGTGTTTTTGCACCCCCCTTTCTAATGCCACCCTGAACAACCATCCATATGGCCCATCTGTAACACCACCACTGCCCTGTAATGCTTTGGAACCTTGATGCGGTCCATGGTTTCTGCTAGACGATGCGGTGAAGAAAATGACAAGAAAAAACCTATGATAACAGCTGAACTTCATTTGAGGTCAATAAAGTTATGGTAGATGTGTACTGATTGCAATCTGATTTAACATGTTTTTAAAAAGGTGGGTAATTCTGAACACAACCACATCCCTATTTATAAGAGTGTTTGTACACACTGCAACCACATTGTTGTAGTTTTTCACTTTCTACTTTTGTCCCTAAAAGATTTGTTGAAATGATTTATCATTGTATCATCTTTTAAAGCACTATAATCTGACATTTTAGCAGGGACGTGTAGATGTTTTTTCTGCGATATAGATACAAAAATTAAGCTCTGTGATTGTGTGAGAGGCTGAAAAGCGCTTTGAAAAAATGAAATATGATACTCTTTGTAAAGGAATCCGAACATAGTAACTTCAGTAGTCTCAAAGTTCTCAATGGTCTGTATGATGATTTATTTGCAATTACAGCTCAGTTTGTGGCGACTTTGACAAATGGGTTTCAGATATTTACACTGATTAGCTTTTCCTCAAAATATTTTCACTCTTCTTTTAATGGAAAGGATGCAAAACTGTGCCCTTGTAATGTTTGACTTCTATTCTCTCCTTTTTTCTCAGCCAATCCGTCTTACATCCCCCCACCTCAGTGCCAGCCAGGGGAGTTTGCTTGTAAGAACAACCGCTGCATCCAGGAGCGCTGGAAGTGTGACGGGGACAACGACTGTCTGGACAGCAGCGATGAGACTCCAGAGTTGTGCCGTGAGTCCAAACACATCAGGTCCTAATGCACAAGGCAGATTTAGAATCAAATCGGTGCATGATGTGTGTTGTGATGCACGGAGGAATAAAGCAATGACTGTGGATCTGGAAAATGTCTGTTTCTATGTGGTCTAAGTGCAGGCATGTTTTCATTGCAGACTAAACAACCTCTTTAAAATGTAATCTCTTTTATTTAATTTGTTCTCTCCAGACCAGCACACTTGCCCTGCTGACAGATTTAAGTGCAAGAACAACCGGTGCATCCCTTTACGCTGGCTGTGTGACGGGGACAACGACTGCGGCAACGACGAGGACGAATCCAACACCACCTGCTCAGGTGCACCAACACGCTTTGCAACATAACTGCAAACATTTTTTTCTTCCTTTTTCACTACACTGGACATAAGTTCTGTCTCTCTGTGTTTTAGCTCGGACCTGCCCGCCCAACCAGTTCTCCTGCACCAGTGGGCGCTGCATTCCTGTTTCCTGGACGTGTGACCTGGATGATGACTGTGGCGATCGGTCAGATGAACCTGCATCGTGTGGTTGGTTGACTTGTTCGCCTTATATACATTGCCTTGCAGGGGCATCCATACCCCTTGAACCTTTCAGCATTTTGCCTCATCACAACGACAAACTTCATCATAAATGTTTTCAACATTTTATACAAGGTATCATAAGTAAAATCCAGTGTAACCAATTTCCTTCAGAAGTCACTTCATCAGTAAATTGAGTCCCCCTGAGTGTGTTTTAATCTCGGTATAAATCCAGCTGTCATGTGAAGGCCTCAGAGGTTTGTTAGAGAACATCAATGAACAAACAGCATCATGAACATCAAGGAACACAGCAGACAGGTCAAGGCTAATATTGTGGTTAAGGTTAAAGCAAGCTTAGGTTATAAAACAATGTCCCAACCTTTAAACATCTTCAACATCCATCATCTGAAAGTAGAAAGAGGATGGCACATCTGTAAACCCACCAAGACACGATCATTCATCTAAACTGACTGGGTGGGCAAGAAGAGCATTAATCAGAGAGGCAGCCACAAGGCCCATGGTAGGTATTGGGAAGATATGCAATTTGCCTTGCGCTATGTAGAGGTCATATAGAAGAAGGTTCTCTGATCAGATGAAACCAAAATTAAAATTTGGCATACTTGAGGAAAAGTAATGCTGCAGGTCATAGTGGACACACCATTCCCTACTGTGAAACATGGGGGTGGCAGAATCATACTGTGGGGCTGCTTTTTTCTGTAGTTAGAAGGAAGCTGGACAGAGTTGCAATCGTGAAGGAAAACCTGTTAGAGGCTGCAAAAGAAGTTCTCCTTCCAGCAGGACAACAACTCTAAACATACAGCCAGAACTCCAATTTAGTGGTTTAGATGAAAACATATTCATATGTTAGAATGGCCAGTCGAAGTCCAGTTTTAAATTTAATTTAGAATCTGTGGAAAGACTTGAAAATATTTGTTCATACATTTTCTCGATCAATCTGACTGAGCTTGATGATTTTACAAAGAAAGAATGGATCCAGATGTGCAAAGCTGTTAAAGACACACCTCAAAAAGACTGCTGTAATTGCAGCAAAAGATGGTTCTACAACGTATTGACTCAGGGGAGCCGAATACATACGCACCCCACACTTCATAGATTAGATTAGACTCCAGATGTTTGTAAAAAAAGAAAGTAATTTTCCTTTAGCTTCACAATTATGAACTACTTTGCGTTTATCACATAAAATACCTATAAAATACATTGAGGTTTGTGGTTGTAACATAACAACATGTGTCAGGGGGCATGAATACTATTGCAAGTCACTGTAGATGATTGTAAACGCTGTTTAACATGTGAAAATGGATCATTAATAAGCATAATCTCTGAACTGTTTCTGTTTTTGCAGCCTACCCCACCTGTTTCCCCCTCACACAATTTACCTGCAACAACGGGCGCTGCATCAACATCAACTGGCGCTGCGATAATGGTTAGTGTCTATTCATTGTTGTGTTTGTTCTGTAGCAGCTCCATAGTTGCTTTTTGTCACAGTTTGCTGTGCCTGTTTCATCACCAGGCCTTCATTTCTTGTGCTTTATGTCATCTTGTGCATTTTGTACGTTTGTGTGTTTTGGTTTTCCTGTGTCGTGCTGTTCGCCCACTGTGCTGTCTTCCCTTGGTTCTGTCTTTCAGAAAAGGATTGTGACGACGGCTCTGATGAGTTGAATTGTCCAAAGCTGACCGGTTAGTGCATAGATCAGAATGCACCACAACAGTGATGATGCTATTGTTACTGACCAGTAAAGGCTTAGAGACAGTCAGGGATGCTTTTCTAACTGACATTAAGCCTCAAGCTGAGGTGTTTGTGAGGTGTTTGTGAACCCAACAGAAACCTAAACTGCTGCCTCTTTGCTGATGTGCTGCACACAAATTTGATCAATGAGAGTATCAAATTTGTGCGCATCAGTTGTAAATAATTGCCAAGTGTTTTTTTTTATAAAGCTTTAAATTTGAGTAACTTAAAAAGTATGGAGATAAATTTGTCTCAATATTATTCAATCAAAAAAAACTAATCTCAATCAAAAAATATTAAGTTGTGATCAAAACTTTCAGAGTTGTAACAATTCTTTTTTTTAATGGAATATTTTATTTTGGGGAGAAAAAAAAAATTGAACCGCCACCTTAACGTGGTGGAGGGGTTTGAGTGCTCAAATGATCCTAGAGGCTATGTTGTCTGGGGCCTAAATGCCTCTGATAGGGTCTCCCATGGCAAACAGGCTCTAGGTGATGGGTCAGACAAAGAGTGGTTCAAGAATCCCTCATGAGGACCAAAATATTGAGGCACGTGACGTAGCCCGGTACAGCGGAGCCGGGGTCCCACCCTGGAGCCGGGCCTGGGGTCGGGACTCGTCGGAGAGCGCCTGGTGGCCGGGTTGCTCCTCGCGGGACCCGGCCGGGCCAAGCCCGAACGAGAGACGCGAGGCCATCCCCCAGTGGGCCCACCACCTGCAGGGGGAACCGTGAGGGACCGGTGCAAAGAGGATTGGGTGGCGGACGAAGGTGGAGACCTCAGCGGCCCGATCCCCGGATGCTTAGGCTGGCTCTAGGGACGTGGAATTTCACCTCGCTGGGGGGGAAGGAGCCTGAGCTTGTGCGGAAGGTCGAGAGATATTGACTAGAAATAGTCGGGCTCGCCTCCACGCACAGCGTGGGTTCTGGAACCCATCTCCTTGAGAGGGGTTGGACTCTCTTCTACTCTGGAGTGGCCCACGGGGAGAGGCAGCAGGCTGGTGTGGGTTTTCTTGTTGCCCCCCAGCTCAGCCGTCTCGTGTTGGGGTTTACCCCAGTGGATGAGAGGGTCGTATCCCTGCGCCTTCGGGTTGAGGAGAGGTCTCTGACTATCATTTCAGCCTACGGGCCGAGTGGTAGTGCAGAGTACCCGGCCTTCTTGGCGTCCCTGTCGGGGGTGCTGGATAGTGCCCCTCCTGGGGACTCCATTATTCTGCTGGGGGACTTCAACGCCCACGTGGAGAACGACAGTGACACTTGGAGAGGCGTGATCGGGAGGAATGGCCTCCCCGATCTGAATCTGAGTGGTGTTTTGTTATTGGACTTCTGTGTTAGTCACGGAAGGGGCTGAGCTGTCCACTGATCACCACCTGGTGGTGAGTTGGATCCGCTGGAAGAGGAGAAAGCCGGACAGACTTGGCACGCCCAAGCGCATAGTGAGGGTCTGCTGGGAATGCCTGGCGGAGCCCTTGGCTAGGGATGTATTCAACTCCCACCTCCGGGAGAGCTTCGACCAGATCCCGGGGGATGTTGGAGACATAGAGTCCGAGTGGACCATGTTCTCCGCATCTATTGTCGATGCTGCTGCCCGTAGCTGCGGCTGTAAGGTCTGCTGTGCCTGTCGCAGCGGCAATCCCAGAACCCGGTGGTGGACACCGGCAGTAAGGGATGCTGTCAAGCTGAAGAAGGAGTCCTATCGGCTGTGGTTGGCTTGTGGGACTCCTGAGGCGGATGACGGGTACCGTGAGGCCAAGCGTGCTGCGGGCCGGGCGGTGGCAGAGGCAAAAACTCGGGCCTGGGAGGAGTTCAGTGAGGCCATGGAGAAGGACTACCGGTTGGCCTCGAAGCGATTCTGGCAAACCATCCGGCACCTGAGGACGGGGAAGCAGTGCTTCGCCAACACTGTTTATAGTGGGGGTGGGAGACTGCTGACCTCGACTGAGGACATTATCGGGCAGTGGAAGGAGTACTTCGAGGATCTCCTCAATCCTGCCATCACGCATTCCGTGGTGGAAACAGAGGCTGGGGACTCGGGGTTGGACTCTTTCATCACCCAGGCTGAAGTCACCGAGGTAGTTAAAAAGCTCCGCGGTGGCAAGGCTTTGGGGGTGGATGAGATCCGCCCTGAGTACCTCAAGTCTCTGGATGTTGTAGGGCTGTCATGGTTGACACGCCTCTTCAACATTGCGTGGCGGTCGGGGACAGTGCCTCTGGACTGGCACACTGGGGTGGTGGTCCCCCTTCATAAGAAGGGTGACCGGAGGGTGTGTTCCAACTACAGGGGGATCACACTCCTCAGCCTCCCTAGTAAGGCCTACGCCAGGGTATTGGAGAGGAGAGTCCGACCGATAGTCGAACCTCGGCTTCAGGAGGAGCAGTGTGGTTTTCGTCCCGGCCGTGGGACACTGGACCAGCTCTATACCCTCTACAGGGTGCTCGAGGGTTCATGGGAGTTTGCCCAACCGGTTCACATGTGTTTTGTGGACCTGGAGAAGGCATTCGACTGTGTCCCTCGTGATGCCCTGTGGGGGGTGCTCCAGGAGTATGGAATCGGGGGCCCTTTATTAGGGGCCATCCGGTCCCTGTACGAGCGGAGCAGGAGTTTGGTCCGCATTGCTGGCACTAAGTCGGACCTGTTCCCGGTGCATGTTGGACTCCGTCAGGGCTGCCCTTTGTCACTGGTCCTGTTCATAACTTTTATGGACAGGATTTCTAGATGCAGCCAAGGGCCGGAGGGGGTCTGGTTTGGGGATCAGTGGATTTCGTCTCTTCTTTTTGCAGATGACGTGGTCCTGCTGGCCCCCTCTAGCCAAGACCTACAGCATGCGCTGTGGCGGTTCGCAGCCGAGTGTGAAGCGGCTGGGATGAGGATCAGCTCCTCCAAGTCCGAGGCCATGGTACTCGACCGGAAAAGGGTGGCTTGTCCTCTTCAGGTTGGAGGGGAGTTCCTGCCTCAAGTGGAGGAGTTTAAGTATCTCGGGGTCTTGTTCACGAGTGAGGGAAGAATGGAGCGGGAGATCGACAGACGGATCGGTGCGGCTGCCACAGTAATGGGGGCGCTGTGCCGGTCCATTGTGGTGAAGAGAGAGCTGAGCCGAAAAGCAAAGCTCTCAATTTACCGGTCGGTCTACGTTCCTACCCTCACCTATGGCCATGAACTTTGGGTCATGACTGAAAGAACGAGATCCCGGATACAAGCGGCTGAAATGAGCTTCCTCCGTAGGGTGGCCGGGCACTCCCTTAGAGATAGGGTGAGGAGCTCGGCCATCCGGGAGGGGCTCGGAGTAGAGCCGCTGCTCCTCCACATCGAGAGGAGCCAGTTGAGGTGGCTCGGGCATCTATACCGGATGCCTCCTGGACGCCTTCCTCGGGAGGTGTTCCAGGCACCTCCCACCGGGAGGAGGCCCAGGGGACGGCCCAGGACACGCTGGAGGGACTATGTCTCTCTGCAGGCCTGGGAACGCCTTGGGCTCCCCCCGGAGGAACTGGAGGAGGTGTCTGGAGAGAGGGACGTCTGGGCGTCTCTGCTGAGTCTGCGGCCCCCGCGACCCGGTCCCGGATAAGCGGAAGACAACAAGTACGAGTACGAGTAAAACAATTGTTTGAAAAAACGTTTTTTGATTAAAATGTGTATTTCTCCAAATCTTTACAGTAAAATTATGAAATACTAATTCTGGTTATAATATAGATAACCCTCTAATAAAATCTGAATAGATTGCGTTGTCACCTCTCATGGTTTTGGATAAATAAATTCCTCAAAGTTAGGCAAAAGCATATACTGGTTAAGCATTTTGAGGTACATTAAGTTGTGTATTTCTCCAAAACTGTACAGTAAAATATTAAATATTTATTATTTTACATAAAACATGAATGTGAAAGTTGTAAAAATTTAATTAATATAAATGTTCTGTAGGTTCCTTTTCTGTTTTCCTCTTATTTTCTCAACCGTTGCCAGGATCGGGGTCCTTTCTGCTCCATTACCATAATGCACCTTGTATGCGTGACGCTAATCTTTAAGAGAGAGCTGGTGTCGTCGGGCGGGACCACGTATTTCTGACTGTCGGTTCACTTAACCGCAGTTTTCTTCTGTACAGTTGATGTCTCCTCACTGAAGCGACTCTGCAAGCCCTGCAGTTCGAGCAGAAGTTCAGAGGTGGGGGGATCAGAGTCTGCTGCTTTAGTCAGCGCTAACCAATAGGGAAACGTCTTACAGCGTTCGTCTTTAGGCCCCGCCCAGGATGTTCATGTTTCCAGAACTCAAAATTCGTTGAGTTCAACCAAAAACAGAGAGTGTCAAAACCAAAGGAGCGAGACTCGTAACCAAAGATTTTTGACATGATCAAATAAAAGTTTATGTTTTGCAAATAACTTTTTTCTCTTCGTGAGAAAAAATGACTCATTTTAATCAAATAAAGTTTTTTCAAACTATTTTTTTTCTCCCCAAAATAAAATATTACATTTAAAAAAAAATTGTTACAACTGAAAGTTTTTATCACAACTTAATATTTTTTGATTGAGATTAGTCAGTCAGTCAGTCATTTTCTACAGCTTATTCCATAGTGGGTCGCGGGGAAGCTAGTGCCTATCTGCAGCAGTCTATGGGCGAGAGACGGGGTACACCCTGGACAGGTCTGATTGAGATTAGTTTTTTTTTAATGAATATTCCAAAGGTTTTGACCACAATTTACTTTTTTGATTGAGATTAGTTTTGTTTTTTGATTGAGATTAGTTTTCAGTTTGATTGAATAATATTGAGACAAATTTACCTCCATAAAAAAGCTGTTTTTATTCTGCGGAGCTCAATCTGTCATCGCTGTGCACGGTGCCTGTTCTGATCTATGCAGTTTCTGTCATCATTTAAACTCTCATCTTTCATATTCATATTATTTGTTTGCACTTATGTATTTGAAATGGTCTGTTGTATTTGTTGCCCCTTGGATGTAGAAGTGAGTTGTTGCTGTTGCTGTATTTGTTTTCCAGATAATGACTGCGGGGACAACAGCGATGAAGCTGGGTGTCGGCATTCCTGCTCCAGCGCCCAGTTCAAGTGTAACAGCGGCCGCTGCATCCCAGATTACTGGACCTGTGATGGAGATAATGACTGTGGGGACTACAGCGACGAGACCCATGCAAACTGCACCAACACGGGTCTGTGTCTCTATCTGCTCATTTGCTCGTGGTTCCCTTGCTTTAAAGAGAGCTACAAAGGATGATCTTGTTCTTGCAGCACACCGATGTGCTACTCTGCAATTTAGCCAAGTCAGTTGTCTTTGTAATGTAACATTCTAGCTGGTATGGTCTTGAAAGAGCATTCAACCATGACCGGATCTGCTTTAATAGTAGACCATAAAACATGTCAGATGAAAATCAAGGATCAGTTATGTGTTAAACATTGGAAATATTTTGGAAATTACTTTTAATAAAGTGTGTTAATAACTAATCAGGGTTGACCAATGATCTCTAGTTTCTATAAAACCTTGAGCTGAGAAAAGGAGGCATCAACACACATGTGAGACAGCAGTTTAACCTTTAAAAAAGGTTTTACTATTTGAAAAAAAGACAAAAATATTTGACACTTGACATTTTCCACAGTTTTTTGCATCTCATATTAGCAGTTAGCATGGTTAGCACGGCTGTCATTACTAAAACATCCCTCTCTGTTATACCTGGAGAATATAGACTTTAACCTTTAGGCAGAGATTTCCAAATGCCAGGAACATTTTCATTTTTATCATATTTCATGACAGATTAAAAGCTCAAAAGAATAAAATATAACAACTTTTACATTAACACATTCAGCCTTCCTGTTATTTGCTGAAAGTTTCACTCTCTCGTTCTCTTGTAGCCTGAAGGAGCTACAGGCGTGTCTTCACATGTCAGAACATAGTTTTCTGTTTAAATTGTCTTTATATTCTTGCTTCCTCTGATTTTATGTTTAAACACCTGACTGATCTGACTGATACTGAATATTGCTAACTTTGAGACTTCCACACCAAAGACTTTTTTTTACCACATCATGATAGTGTAAGGTATGCCCTGTTCACTGAGTGGAATAAAGATAGGATTTTTCAGTTTCAGACTGGGCAGTCACAAGTCTGATCCGATTAAGCTTAAAATTTGGTTCGATTGGTACAGGCTCATCGTATTTTTGTTCTCTTCAACTGACTTTATTCAGTTTTTCTTGTCATTTAGATTTTTTTCACGACATTTCATCTTTTTTCTTGATATTTCAAAATATTTTTCTTGAAATAACCTTTCTTGAAAAAGCATTTTGACTTTTTCCCACCTTCTTTTCTCCGCTTTCCTCTTTAATCTTGAAGTGGGTAAACAACAAAAAAACACTTGATAGCACTATGTCTAATGATGCCATCTTACACATGAAAGGTGGTGCTCTTAAAGGGCCTTTAAAGTTATATTGTGTGCTTAACATGCCCAAGTCTCTTGTTACAGATGGCTGTTATAGTCATGGGAAGTTGGTTGAATCTTACCTCTGTTTTTATTCATTTACACTTTTATTTCCAGAATTCACTCCCCTCTTAAATTAGCCTGATGCATCATTCATATACATTATATTTTATGATGGTAATTGAGCTTCTTTTCAAAGCAATAGCAGAATAAAATGATTCAATGTCAGCTGGTGTAATGACTAAAACATGTCCTGAAGTCTGCTCTGTTAAAGCTGCCCTTCTTGGTACTTTTCTGCCTTATGATTTTGGACTTTATCTGTGCTCGTGACTGAAAATAACATTTTTGTTCCTCCGCAGCCACACGTCCTCCTGGTGGTTGTCACATTGATGAGTTTCAGTGTCGGATGGACGGCCTATGCATCCCGCTGCGTTGGCGCTGCGATGGAGACACCGACTGCATGGACATGAGCGATGAGAAGAACTGCGAAGGCGTCACGCACATGTGTGATCCAGCGGTGAAGTTTGGTTGCAGAGACTCTGGTGAGGAGACTTGAAGAAATATGCTTAGTAGAGTTATGTAAAGTTTTTCTTTAGTACTAACCCGGCCTTCTCTCCGCAGCTCGCTGCATCAGCAAAGCTTGGGTTTGTGATGGCGACAGCGACTGTGAGGACAACTCAGATGAGGAAAACTGCGAAGCGCTGGTGTGCAAGCTCTCCCACCACTTGTGTGCCAGCAACTCCACCATCTGCCTGCCTGCAGAGAAAATCTGCGATGGCACTGACGACTGCCCAGATGGCTCTGATGAGAAACTCTGTGGTAAGAGAAGAACAGGGCTTGGATCAGAACAGCAAGTACGACACTGAACTTTCAGACCTTTATGGCCTCATTCCTTTGCTTTGCAGATCTCTGCTCTATGAACAACGGCGACTGCAGCCATAACTGCACGGTGGCCCCCGGTGAGGGCGTGATCTGCTCATGTCCACTGGGCATGGAGCTGGGCTCTGACAACAAGACGTGTCAGATCCAGAGCTTCTGCGCCAAACACCTGAAGTGCAGTCAGCGCTGCGAACAGGACAAGTTCAGTGTTAAATGCTCGTGTTACGATGGTTGGGAGCTGGAGCCTGATATGGAGAACTGCAAGAGCACAGGTGAGAGGGCCAATTGAACGAACACCATGGTAAGAGGGCCAGGATGGGGGGAGGGGATAAACAGTTTATGTGAGGAAAAACTATATTGTTCAGCCTATATTAGCTGTATAATAAAAGTATTGGCACTTCTGGTAAAATTATGGGAAAAGCCTTAAAATAAATGCATCTTATAAAGTCTTAACTGCATGGGTGGTGAGAATTTTGCCAATGAGGGTTTTGTTCAAAAGAATAATATGTTACGATGGGATTTTTTATTCACTAAGTAAATGTTTCCATTTTAAAGGCTGGATATCTCAGTGTGACATTATGTTTCCATGTGAAATGTAGTAGTTACAGGAAAAAGTGGGGATCCATTAAGGCCAGGACTCTGTACTATTTGGAGTTAAAGCCAAAGTAATAAAAAGGAAGAGACTTGGAGGTTATCTGCTCTCAACACAAGTCTATAATAGGTCAGAAGGTTCATTGAGAGAGCATAAACATACCGCAATTTTTTAATTAAAATGATTTTCTACGAAAGGTAATAAAGAATTAAAAGCTGGAACAGATTTGATCAAAGTCATTGGAAGGTCAATTTGTCAATTTGAGTCCCCTAAAATAACTTTGAATTTTATCAGCCACATAAAAGGAATCTACTGTATTTATCTCCCCGTAGCAACTGGCCAAGAAAGAAACATGACTTTATCCTGCTGTTCCTCAGCAGCAGGTTGTAGAGACGAGCCAGCTGCGTGCTGCCGTTCATCCCGCTGCTTGTCTGGCTGCCTGTTAGCTCCAGATAACTGCTGTCTAATTTACTCCCCATTTTCATTACACAGGATTAAAGCATCTTTCAGCATAGCCCCTTTTTATTGGAAGAGTTACACGGCTGCCACCTCCAATACACAGCACGGCAGAGCTCTCCTCCACTGTTCAGAGTAAATTTATTTAAGATTTAAATCCTTTTTACAACAGTAGCCTGGCCAAAACAGACGGCGTCTCAGATGGGCAAAGCTGTACTAACACAAACTACTTCTAATGTCATACAGTTTTGTGCAACTTCAGAGATTGCTTCACTTGGTGCTTTTTGTCACACTCAGTGGTTTCAGTTCCTTAAAAACATTTTATTATCAGTAAGCTATAAAAAAAAAAAAAGTGTTTCACCTGCCACATTCAGGTACTGCCAGAACTAAAAACAAAAGAAATCACTTGGGCAGAACCTGTTCAGCAATATGAAGTAAGATCTCAACTAAGCAACACATCATACCCCATTGTAAAGAAATTTAGGAACAGCTCAGAAACACAAGCCACCTACCACTTAGCCACAAGACTTCAAAATGGGATTAACGCACCTTTTTGTCGTCTCCATGTGTTTTGTGAAAGGACCGATGTGACGAGGTGGACCAAGGTCAGCCCGCCTTGTTTTACGTCACTGATGTATGGATGGCTATGGCTTGTAACCAGAATAAAAAGGCATTTGGTTGTCAAACACCAGGATAACTACACTGAGTTCATCCACCATTACTGTTTTAAAAGGAATAGTATAAGAAGACTTCCAGCACAGATATTGTGTGTAGTGCTGCTGCCATTGTTCCGTCGCATCTCTCTCGGCTCTGTTAAAGTCAGTTTTCATGAATAAATAATAACAAAGAGGCTTGGACCGAGAACCACTGTTTACCAAAAATGAAAAGGCCTGGCTCAGATTTCTCAAAAAAATATTCAGATGTTCCCCAGAGAAAATGCTCTGTTCAAAAAAGAAAATCATACAGACAGTCAGACATTGTGGTCGTTGTAATATAATGATATGGGATTGCTTTTCTGCTTTAGAACCTCAAACCGTTACTGTAATTGACAAAACCGTGAATTTTGCTCTCTAGAAGAAAAGCCTGAATATTTCACTTGCGACCTTAAGCTCAAGCACTGATTATGCATCAGGTCAAAGTTCTGGAACACAACAGCAAGTTCAGCTCTGAATGGCTCAAAAAAAAAAAAGAAGACATGAAAGATTAGGAGTACCCCAATCAAAGCTGGGATTGTATCAAATTGAGATGCTTTGGTATCACCTTGAACAGGAGATCCATGCTTGAAAGCTGTCCAGTGTGGCTGAATTATAAAAATTCTGCAAAGAAGTGCGGGCCAAAATTGTAGGGGGCAATTACATTTTTGCTTATGATCAGCTGGGTTTGGAGAGCTTCTTTCCTTCATTAAATGAAATTATCATTTAAAAACTGCAGTTTTTACTTACTGTGGTTGTCTTTGTCTGATATTAAAATTTGTATGCTTGACCTTTAATAATTTTACCACAAAAACATTAAAAAAGAACAAGTAAGTCATTATGTAACACAATGTCAATCATTTTGGGACAAAAAAATCAGCTGTGATCCAATGATTTCTTTCCATCTTTTTTTCTGTGTTTTCGTAGATCCATTTAAGCCATTTATTATTTTCTCAAACCGCCATGAAATCCGGCGCATTGATCTGAACAAGGGGGAGTTCAGTGTCTTGGTACCGGGCCTCAGAAACACCATCGCCCTGGATTTCCATCTCAACCAGAGTTCCCTTTACTGGACTGACGTAGTGGAGGACAAGATCTATCGTGGGAAGTTGTCTGAAAATGGAGGTAAGTGTTTTGGTTTTTTTGTGTGGTTATTGTTTTGTCAGATATGTATTTCTTAGTGCCTGGTAATCAAATATATAAATAGACAGGCTCCGAGATGTTTTGTAATAAACTTTTAAACCTTTTTTTCATTTGAATGAGTTATGTGTTAAAAATATCCTGTGCTAGCCAGCTTCATTAATTCAAACTTGACAGAAAAATGTTAGCATGTGTTAACATTGTTCCAAATGCCATACTGACTCATCCCAAATAACTACTCATCACTCTCATTAGGGAGGCAGTGGGAAATTAAAGGGTTAGAAAGAGGCTGTGATGTGTCTCTTTAGCCCTGACACCACATATTTAGTTTTTAGGAGCTGCTCTGTAATTGTACTGTCACTTCCTCTTTTGCTTTTACTGTGACGGTGTGTTTTCTCCTCAGCGTGGTATCTAAACATTTCATTAGGAGAAAATTTGTGATACTTGGAGTCTTATTACAATTATATAATTTCTAAGTACTAAAGCGCAGCAGATCAGTGCTGCGGGCTACAGTACAACGTGAAAAAGCTGTGATCGGCAGATTCTTGTCAGTGAAACCTTTAACCACATAAGATTAAAAAGAGTGCAAATTCAACAAGTATCTTCAGCACCCCAGATAATTATCTGTTTTACTAAGTAGTGCAATGAAGTAAGATTTGATTAGGCTTCATACAAGAAGGGCCTTGAAGAGATTAGCCTTCACAACTTGATAAAAGGCTGCAGATGAAGGACCTGATAAAAAGTTGAGATGTTCGAATGTTCTTTTGTCTTTTTTCCTTCCTCTTCTGCAGCTTTAACCAGCTTTGATGTAGTGATCCAGTACGGATTGGCTACACCTGAGGGTCTGGCAGTGGACTGGATAGCGGGAAATATTTACTGGGTGGAAAGCAACCTTGATCAGATCGAAGTGGCCAAGTTGGACGGCACCATGAGGACTACTCTGCTGGCTGGGGAAGTGGAACACCCTAGAGCTATTGCTCTCGACCCCCGTGATGGGTAACAGCTGCACTGCTTTCTTTACCACCTGCAAATAAAATGGAGCACAATGACAACAAGTCGCAATGTTGAAATATTTTTCTGCAGAATTCTGTTCTGGACAGACTGGGATGCTAGCTTACCAAGGATTGAGGCTGCATCTATGAGCGGAGAAGGCAGGAAGACAATCCATAAGGAGACAGGCAGTGGAGGCTGGCCTAACGGGCTCACTGTTGATTATCTGGAGCGGCGTATATTGTGGATTGATGCCAGGTCAAACAAATAAGAAAAACACCTTTTTATCTTCACATTTTATTTCAGGAGTTTTACTGAAAAGATTAACTAAAGTTGTTACATACATAGGTCTGATGCCATTTATTCTGCAAAGTATGATGGTTCTGGACTGATCGAGGTTCTGAGGGGCCACGAGTACCTCTCACATCCATTTGCCGTCACCATGTATGGTGGAGAGGTTTACTGGACGGACTGGAGGACCAACACGCTGGCCAAGGCAAACAAGTGGACTGGGAACAATGTGACTGTTGTCCAGAGAACTAATACACAACCTTTTGACCTGCAGGTCTATCATCCATCCAGACAGCCACAAGGTATGAAGTGTAAACATTCACAGTCAATTAGAGGCCAATGATTTTTACCATTACAACTTATTTGTTGTAAATTTACTTGATAATTTACCTGAAAAAGTGCTTTTCTCTTAGCATTTTACAGCTCATCCAACCTTGTATGTTTAGTTGTGTTTTGACTGCAGAGATCAGGCTTGTCTCGACCAATACCGATTTCCAATTTCTTTCGCATGTAACCTACACATCTCGATTTAGACCAGTTCTGATTTTGTTCTGCTAAGATCTTTAGCTCTTAGAACAGAAAAAATATTGTGCAAGTTCTTCGATAGAGATGGTAGTTTTGAAACCCAACAAAAAATTCTAACTGCATTAATGAAATCATCCTTAGTGGAAATATTAATTAGATGAATTCAATAAGGCACCGGCTTCCACTTTCAGTACCACTGGAGGCAAAGAAAAAAAACTTTCTCATCAGTCAGTTTGTAAAGACTGAATATTCTAACCGGTAAGGTTCTAAGCCAATGGCCTAGGGTCAGGAATCGAACCTTGGCCAGCTGCATTGAGGACTGAAGCCTTCACACATGGTGCGCCAGCTCTACCACTTAGCCACACAGTGCCCCATCAACCGATTTAAAGTGTGAACACAAAGTTTGAAAGCATTTTCATCCACAAACTGCTCTTCATGGGATTTTGTTGTTGTTTGTTTTTCTGACCCTTCTCTGTAAACCCAACTGGTGGTAGATCAGCATTTTCTGATATACTTTGATCAACTTCTTTGGCACTAACGACCTCCCCTTTCTTCCCTATTCTGATGCTGATTGGCTAATTTACTATTTGTGTTAAGGATAATATATCAAGTGCAGCTAATAAAGTGCTCTTGTGTGTGCTTGTACACATTCTGAGTCCTTCTTTCTTCTGTCCAGCTCCTAACCCCTGTGCAGCTAAAGAAGGCAAAGAACCCTGCTCCCACCTCTGTCTGATCAACTACAAACAGACGTTTTCGTGTGCTTGTCCTCACCTTATGAAGTTGGGCCCTGACAAACGAACATGTTTTGGTAAGTCTGAACACATGCAAATAAATGCACATTGCGGTAGGAAACACACTTTTGATTTCATTACATGTTTGTTTTTTGTTGCTGCATGTGTGCAGAAGAATGAGTCTCTGAAGAAGGAAAGTTTGAGCTTAGAATAATGTTTTCCTCTTTAAGCAGCTGCAGTTTGTTTTTTGTTTGAGTTTAATATTCAGGGCATGATTCTCGATTGATCTGAGAACCCATTGTGACTGTCCCCCGCATCCACAACATATTCTTGCCTGACTGAGTTTGACAGAGTCTTTAAGCTCCCATCTCAATTCCCCTTTCCATTTTCTCTGTCTGTCACTGAAGCTGCACAGATTTAAACAAACACGGACTGTTAACATTATCCTATTGGTTTTATATTTCCACTGATTGAATTTACTCTCCCCACCGTTGCTTTGGTATTGAGTTAACCTGCCACATTTAATAACCTTAATAAAAAAATCAAATTGAATTTGTTCAAGTTTGTTCAAGTGGCATATACAAAGATGCATTCCTCCTTGCAGCAACTATCCTTTCACAGATTAGGCATTAGTTACTTCTCAGAGATTCCCCATTTGACATGTTGCTGTATTTACCACTTGATTCATTTTATTGAGCATTTTGTCTCCCCCGCAGAGTCTCGTCAGTTTCTGCTATATGCTCGACAAATAGAGATCAGAGGAGTGGACATAGATAACCCATACTACAACTACATCATCTCCTTCACCGTGCCGGACATCGACAACGTGACCGTAGTGGACTATGATGCTCTAGAGCACCGCATCTACTGGTCAGATGTGCGAACACAAACAGTCAAGAGAGCATTTATTAATGGAACCGGAGTTGAGACTGTGGTCTCTGCTGGTAAGGACAAAATACAAGACAAGCCAGACTATCTTTCAAAGGCTTGTTACTTAGACTAGTAAAGGGAATGTCTGTTTGGACAGATTCCTCCCAGATATTTGCTCTAAATTTTAATAAAGTAGTACAATTACAAAGGATTTTCAGCATTAACCAAAATGTTTTTATAATTGAAATTGTGATTTAAAAAAAACATTTGGTTGATTTTGGGTTCGTGGTCAAATCTAAGTTAGAAATGACTTTAAAAAATTTCTAGTGCTTTAGTTTACCAAAGATTTCTTGCTGTCTGAAGGGTTTAGGGCTCATACTGCTTTTCTAGTTTTTCCAGTCATTCATGTATGTTACATTTATCCAACCACTGCATGCTTAATTCAGTGGTTTGTCTTAAAACAAAGTAGTTAGTATTAATGTGTAACAGCAACCAGTAAATTTCAGTTTATAAAAATCAGTGTCAAACATGTTTCAGAAATTACTATGATACAGCATATTTCCATAGTCTGTTTTAAATAATAAAGAAAATACTTTTTTTAAGTTGGCTTCTTTTGGGTAACTTTGAGTGGTTATTATCTTACCTGTAGTGGACATCATTCAGAATCAGAGATTTCCCAGTGCTAAACCAGGGCTGGTGCTGAAGCCAGTTCTTTATTTGTTCTTTAAAAGGACTGATTTGCTTGTCCACAATTTCAGAGTTACGTCTGAGCCATGTAACATGAAACAAATCTGCAGTCTTAGATCCTTCCTCTGTTATATTCAGAATGTTTTGTAGAGGTTTACAGTTCATCATGAGAGTTCACTAATACCCAAATTTATAGTCTGTTTTTATGAAGGCTCCTGCAGTCCTGACCAGCTCCTCGCTGATCAGTATTAGAGTTTGAGGCACGATTTATTAAAACAACATAACTGAAGTTTCGTTTATGTTCAGAAGTTTAATTTTAAATTATGCAAATTACAACTAGCATGCGTGGGTTCTCACCGGGTACTCCGGCTTCCTCCCACAGTCCAAAGACATGCCTGTTAGGTTAATTGGTCTCTCTAAATTGACCTTAGGTGTATGAATGAGTGTGTGCATGGTTGTTTGTGTGTTGCCCTGCGATGGACTGGCGATCTGTCCAGGGTGTACCCCGCCTCTCGCCCATAGACTGCTGGAGATAGGCACCAGCTCCCCCGCAACCCACTATGGAATAAGCGGTAGAAAATGACTGACTGACTGACAACTAGCATATAGACACACATTGTTCAGTTGAGAAAATTATGAAAACCTGACCATTATCTAGATAAAGTAAAAGAGCAGCAGTTATAAAGAGAATGACTGAATAAAGGTTCATACTGTAGTCTTTCCTTTGACCTCTCTGATGTCTAACTGATTTAAAAAAAGCTTGTTGAGGTTTTGTCTAAACCCAGGAGCTGATCTTTAATTAAATGTTCTTGTGTTTCATCAGATCTACCCAATACACATGGCTTGGCGGTGGACTGGGTGTCTAGGAACCTGTTCTGGACTAGTTATGATGCCAATAAGAAACAGATTAACGTCGCCAGACTGGATGGCTCCTTTAAAAATGCTGTCATCCAGGGCTTGGACAAACCACACTGTCTAGTGATGCATCCAGTACTGGGGTCAGTACCACACACTCATGCACACAGAAATAGAAATAGGCTCATCATAAAGAAGCAACGTAAAACTGATCTTTTTGAGACTAGTTGGGTGCATTGCAAAGGTAGTTTTATAGACAACCTTATTATATACTGTACTTTTCATTTAAAGTCCTCCTAAAGCAAATAAATAAATAAAGGTTTAATCAGTTTTAGCATTTGTTTAAAGAATCTGTCTTGAGTGTAGAGCAAGCCAGCTTTTGTTTCACCAAGTTGTTTTCTACTCAGAACTAGACATGATCAAATGTGGTTCAGATTTCTACAAAAGGTTGAACAAATCCTTTAGCTTAGCGGCGACTTGAAGGCTTCAAATCAGACTCAGGCTTCAGCAGCATTTGCCAGTTGTGGTGAAATATTTTCTAACAGGGCTTACATGATGTAAAACACTGGTGGGGGCACTGTTTTCCACTGAGTGGACATTCAAACAATCTGCAGAACGCTCGTCTGGAAAAGTAACAGATAACTGTTTTTTTTTACCTGAGTGCTAAGGGTACCCCAGACATTGCTGCCCTGGGCGAAGAGCCATATTGTCCATATCAAAAACTGCTACTGGTTTTACAGATAACAAAAACACAATACTTTGGACTCTCACAGTTTTCCCCTTTCATGTAGTCACTGTTATTTATTATTCTTAACGGGGTGCTAACCTTTAAGAGATTTCTAACTCTGAAAGTGGCTTTAAAGTTTGTTCTCTCATTTGATTGCTGTCCTCTGTTGCTTCTTTCTTTTATTTTGGTGCCCTCTGAGCTCAGATAGACTCCGTATGTCTGATTCACTGCCAGTGTCTCTGTCTTTCAGTCTCTTTTTTTCCATCTCAGTTCCCTTTGTTTATCCTACATCCTGTCCCCTCCTGCGTTACTTAAAACATTCATTTTTTCCCCTCCTGAAACTTCCTCCCCCTAATCTCCAAACAGAATTTGGCCCCAGCCTCCCCCTCAGTCAAACAGCTCACAGACAAACCATCTGTACTTTTTAATACACAGTGTTTGCATTCTGCAGGAATATGTGTGCTTTTGAGTGTTTGATTTCCATTTGGAAAGCGTGTGTGTTGTTGTTTACTCCGTCGTCTCTTTGAAGGACTCAGTAAAGCAGAGGACTGTTTCCGAGCAGAACGTTTTTTGGTGTGAGTGAAAATGAGAAGCAGATGTTAGAACCATATGCTGGGGTTGTCTGCGTTCTCTGCCACACAAACACACTTGACCCCAACTGGAGTGGGTGGGGTCAAGAAAGGTTGGGGCTGGATAAACTATGTGTGTGTGTTTGCACAAAAACACTTGAAGATCTAAGTCTCTTTATTTCGAGACATGTTAACAAATATATTAAAGGGTGTGGCTGGATGTGGTCCGAATTAACAGGAAATGATACACATTAAATATATACTGCACTGAGTGACCTGCATACACAATGACGCACGATAACAATATCAGATAAGTGTAAGTAGGTTTTATGTTACGCTCAACTAAGTTAAGAAATTAAAACAATAACTTAAAATGAAGCTTTTATTTCATTTTCCAAGTTTTCTAAGGTGAAGGAATTTATGGAATCTGTTGAGAGCAAAGACATACTGTGCTTGGCAAAAGTGTCCCTTCCCCTTGAAAACCAAGTAGAACATAATTGGCAAGCATCATGAAGACCAAGGAGCACAGTAGACAGGTTACAGAGAAAGATGTGGAGAACTGTAAAGCAGACCTTGGTTCTAAAACAATATGCCAAACTCCCCAAATCTACCAAAATCTGGCCATCCACCTAAACTGACGGGCCTTAATCAAACTGAGAATCTTTGGCAAGTTTTGATAATTGCTGTTCACAGAGGTTCTCTGTCCAGTCTGACTGGTTTTGACTGGTTTTGCAATAATAAATAGACAAAAACATTTTGATGTGCAAAACTGGTAGAGACGTATCCTATGCCACAATATTCAGATTTTTGTTTTGTGAAAGAGTTTCAGAACCATGTATCATTTGTTCTACATCAGTTATGTTGTTCTAGCAGACAAACTCACAATAAAATACATCGAAGTTTGAGACTGTAACCTGACAACGTGAACAGTACAAGGAATAAAAATACTTTTGTGAGGCATTGTAAGATGAATTGGTTAAAGCTAAGCTCAAAGTTTACAATGGCAAAATATTTTTCTTTCCATCATGCATTTCTGATGTGTTCTCCTCTTAAAAAGCCTCTAAAATAGATGGTTATCTGTGTGTCCACATCAGGAAGCTGTACTGGACAGATGGCGACAACATCAGCATGGCCAACACAGATGGCAGCAACCGCAGTGTCCTCTTCACCAACCAAAAGGGCCCTATTGGTGAGAGACCTGCTGTCCCTGTGTTTGTGACTGAGAGACAGCGCCCCTTAGTGATGAGGACAGAAAGTTGCTCATACATACTTTGTTTTTTCTTTATTAGGCCTCTCCATTGACTTTGATACGAATCAGCTCTACTGGATCAGCTCAGGAAACGGCACCATCAACCGCTGTAAACTGGACGGTTCTGGACTAGAGACGCTTGAAGGCGCCAAGGGCAAGCTCATCAAGGCTACAGCTCTTGCTATTATGGGTAGGCCTTTCTAAAATGTTTACTTGCGGCTACTTTCAGAAATTCACAGTTTTAGTTGTGGCTTTTTACAGAAACTGATAATCACTATTTTGCGTGATGTTCACCCAAAGGGGATAAGTTGTGGTGGGCGGACCAGGGAACTGACCAGATAGGAACATGTGATAAGAAAGATGGTGGCAACTGGAAGGTCCTGAGGAACAGCACTTCGCCCATGATGCACATGAAGATCTACAACGAAACTGTGCAAAAAGGTGCAATATTTGTTTTTGAGATTTCTTCGAAAGAAAAAGTGCGTGTTTGTCTCACAGAGGGTTTAATTTAAAGCCTGCATGTAGAATGTTTATCCCAAGCACCTCTGTTTATGCCATTGTTACTCATCTTTGATATATTTTGTGCGTTTGTGCTTTTCGGCTCCCAGGCACCAATCTCTGCAGCAAAAACAATGGAGACTGCTCCCAGCTATGCCTCCCCACGTCCCCGACCACCAGAACCTGCATGTGCACTGCAGGATACAGCCTGCGAACCGGGCAGCAGTCTTGCGAGGGTAGGACACATTTCCATGCAAACAAAGATCCTAATTTCAATAAAATTTTGGTTCACAAGCTGATATAAATGGTCAGGGAGTAGATTGATTTCAAAGAGCTACTTTTGTGTTTGTCTACAGGAGTGGGCTCTTTCCTTCTGTATTCTGTTCATGAAGGGATTCGTGGCATTCCTTTAGACCCTTCAGACAAGTCTGATGCTCTGGTGCCAGTCTCTGGCACCTCACTAGCTGTTGGCATAGATTTTCATGCTGGTAAGGCTTTCCTAAATATTTATATTTTTCTCCTATGGCTTTAAAGTTAATATTTCTATTTACAAATGAAGCTAGTGCGCTTTATCATATGGCGTTACCAAAAATGTTTATTTTCTTCTTTCCGATAGAGAATGACACAATCTACTGGGTGGATATGGGCCTGAGTACCATCAGCAGGGCCAAGAGAGATCAGACCTGGAGAGAAGACGTGATTACTAATGGCATTGGGAGAGTAGAGGGAATCGCTGTTGACTGGATAGCTGGTGAGAGGCATCACTAAAAAGGACTGGATATTGTAAAAATTGAGAATTACTCAAAAACAATGCATTCATTTGCTCATTATCGAGATAAAATATTTTGTTTTTAACATTCATAATTTAAAACAGGAAACTAAAGAATTCATAAACGGGTGCAATTAAGTTTCATCAAAAAGTTTAATGATTTTATTAATTTACTTCAAATACAGACACTTCTATATTGTATAGACAGACAGAGCATGTATTTCTCCTAATTCAGATGGTTATGCTTTACAGATAAGGCAAACCCAACATGCAGTTTCTCATAAAATTAGAATCTTACATAAGACCAGTAAAGAAGGAATTTTTAATATAGAAATATTGTGTTGTGGAGTACAAAATCATGGGGGAGTGCTCAGCAGACAATTATTAAGACCCTCCACAGGGACAGTAAGTCACAAAAGGTCATTGCCAAAGAAGTTAGCTTTTCACAGAGTGCTATATTAAGGAATTTTAATTGTAAAGTTGAGTGGAAGGAAAAAGTTTTGTATTACAAAGGTTCACAAGCCACATAGATATCCCCAGTTTTTAGGAGATTTTCACGAAAACCCTATCTAAAAATGTTTGGTGAGAATCACACAGCATGTGCTGCAACTGGAGTCAGTGCTTCAATAGCCAGCACATCAAGGCTTATCAAGGACACGGGCTAAACAAACGCCTCGGCAGGTCAGCCACAATGTGCTGCTCCAACCACATGTTAAATTGTTTAGAAAACAATGATCTGGCAACGTATATCTGATTCAACACATGCAACAGCTTTTTTCAAGAAACTCGCATCTTGCTCCTGCTGTGTTTTCATGTGTTTTCATGGTCTGCTGAAATGCTAGCCTAGCGCTAGCATGTTAGCTTTGCTTTTTTATGTTGGTCGTATCATATTTCAGTTTATCGTGTGTGGAAAAAACTTTAAGAAAAAGCTATTCTCCATTTCTTGAATTTCATTAACCCCGGGTTTCAGCTGTGTTTTGTCTTACACCATAAAGAGTAGATCACATGACACAGACAGAAAGGAAGCTGCAGCAGTCATTACAGTCTCTCTTTCACTGTGAACATCATTGTAAAGAGTGTAAAACACTTACAGTTATAGAAAAAAACCACGATTCTCACCTATAATACAGTTTTACAAGCACACAAAAATGGGCCAGGATTATTAGAAAATGGCTCCAAAAAGTTTTTTTTTTTTTGTAAATCACCCCTCAGTAAAAACATGTTGCTGTTAAAAATCCTGCATGCATTTTTAAGGAATAGCTTGGTGGTACATTGTAAGAGTAGGTAATAAACTCTGAGCTGTCCGCAATTAACTTGGTATACTGATTTATTTCAAATCGTATAATTATATTTTTATTTTATTTTTTGTTTCTCTGCTGAGAGACGAAAAACACTTGCACTAAAATAGAGACAGAAGAGGAAAAACCTGTACTTTTCAGACTAAATAAAGTGGAAAAAATGTTGAGTGCTGTAAATATTTTTATGTCATACATATAGCATGTCTACGGATCTGTATGTGCTTCAACATTTCTCCTCTGTCCTAACAGGAAACATCTATTGGACCGACCAAGGTTTCGATGTGATCGAGGTGGCTCGACTGAATGGCTCCTTCCGTTTCGTGGTGATCTCCCAGGGCCTGGACAAGCCACGGGCCATCACTGTAAATCCTGAGAAAGGGTGAGAACTCCACATCTGTTGGCATATGTTAGTATTGATTACTAAGGAAGTCATCTGTGAGCTTTTCTGTGTTGCTACATGCTTTTCCATTCAGCTACCTGTTCTGGACGGAGTGGGGTCAGTACCCTCGTATCGAACGGTCTCGCCTGGATGGTTCACAGAGGGCAATCCTGGTTAACTCTAGTATCAGCTGGCCCAATGGGATCTCCATTGATTATAAGGTAGGCCACGACGGACCACTTCTTAATACCTAAAGTGCAGGGAGCATGCAGGATCATAATTACTTCATGTTGGTGCATAGGAGGGTCTGCTGTACTGGTGTGATGCCAGGACAGACAAGATTGAGCGCATTAACTTGGAGACTGGAGAAAATAGGGAGGTGGTGCTGGCCAGCAACAACATGGACATGTTCTCTGTGTCTGTGTTTGAGAGCTACATCTACTGGAGTGATAGGTCAGATATTCCCCAGCTGTCAGTATGGTTTTCTTTACGTTTCCAAGCATAAACCTTTGTTGAATTCTGCTTTTTTCATGCAGGACGCATGCTAATGGTTCTATTAAGAGAGGCAGCAAGGACAATGCAACAGACTCCGTCTCTCTGAGAACTGGTATTGGGGTGCAGCTTAAGGATATCAAGGTTTTCAACAGGGCCAGACAACAAGGTAAGCAAAACCAAAGAGGAAAAATATGTATAATTCGATTTAATTATCAAATCAGTCCATGTCATTATTTTTGTTCCTGTTCACAGGAACTAATGTGTGCAAGGTCAACAACGGCGGCTGCGAGCAGCTCTGTCTTTACCGTGGCAACGGCCAGCGCACTTGCGCCTGCGCTCACGGCATGTTGGCCGAGGATGGCCAAGGCTGCCGCGACTACGACGGCTACCTTCTCTACTCGGAGCGCACCATACTGAAAAGCGTCCACTTGTCGGACGAGAACAACCTGAACGCGCCCATAAAGCCGTTTGAAGACCCAGAACACATGAAGAACATAATTGCACTCACATTTGATTATAGAGGAGGAGGGGCCAAAGGAGCCAACCGCATCTTCTTCAGTGACATTCATTTTGGTAACATCCAGCAGATCAGCAGTAATGGATCGGACCGCAGAACTGTTGTAGAGAGTGAGTTATCCCCACTTTTCTTTTTTAGTTTTGAAACTCATTCACCCTCCAACCTAGCTATTGAGCCTTATAAAAGAAATTCATAACTGTTAAACCTTTTCACATTTTGTAATATTACAAACTTCAATGTAGTTTACTGTGGTTGTCTATGACAAACAACACAACACAGTGGTGCATAACTGGAAAGTGGAAGGAAAATAATACATGGTTTTGTAATTTTGCAATCAAAGATCTGAAAAGTGCAGCATGTACTTATTTGTATTCAGCCCCTCTGAATCAATGCTTTGTGTTTTGGGTATGTCTGATTATTCTCTGTTTCAAAATAGCTCAGACTCAGTCAGATTTGATAGAGAGGCATCTGTGACCATAAATTTTCTTCTCGCCACAAATTGCCAGTTGAATTTAGGTCTGGACCTTTACTGGACCATTCTAATCCATGAGTATGCTTTGACCTAAACCAGAGGTCAGCAACCCTTACCACCTAAAGAGTAATTTTTACCCTTAGTTTTGCTCCCCTCAAAAATTGTAGAGCTGCACAGCCTATATGACCCAATCTTTATAAATATCGCAAACAGAACACTTCAGAAAATGGAAAAAAAGCATCTGGTTGTGACTTGATGAAAAAAAGGCTTAAAATTATTTGTTGTACTTTAAGTGTCATTCAGTTGTAGAAATCAATTTCAGGTAGTCCATTAAAAGTCACCTGAACAAAATCTTCAGGTCACATTCAGTGCTTCATAATATTTGGTGAGTTATTGGTTAGTCACTGTACAGGGACTAAAGAGCCACATGGGACTCTGGAGCTGCAGGTTGCAGACCCAGATGTAAACACTTCCACTGTAGCTCTTGCTATGTTCATGCTCATGCTTGTTCCATTTTCAGATAGCTTGAACACTGCAGACATGTTCAAATCTAGGATTATTGTATTATAACTTAACCCTTTTCAAACTTTAAGACTTTATCCCTGACTGTTCTGCTGTCCTTCTTGGATGCTGTTTGATCACTAATGTTCTGTGACAAACCTCTGAGGCTTTCACCAAACATCTGGATCTAGGCTGATATCAAACTGTGCACAGATGGACTCCATCTACATTTCAGGTGTCTTCTGAAGGGTGTTGAGCTAGATTGTATTTAGCTGTATCAGAGTAAAGGAAACATGGGTATGTCACACTTTTCAGATTTGAATTTGTGATTCTCTTTCTAAAACCATGTGTCATTTTCTGTCAACGTGACCATTCTGCATTACTTTGTGTTGGTCTATTACATTCAATTCCCTATTAAAATATACAAACGTTTGAGGTTGTTACAGGACATGACAAAGAAGTTCAAAGGGTAAGGATTATTCTGCAAGGCCCAGTTATTTTCTCTGTTTATCTTTCCTGTATTCCCACACTCTCCTCCAAGATACAAACCCTTTCATTTGCCAAACCATTTTTTTCCTACCTCATTCTTTTGATTTAAAAAAAGGGCCACTGTTTAAACATCAGCCCCCCAATGAGAAGTCTTCGTGGAGAAGAAAGCTGCAAGATTTTTCACAAAAACTCCCACCAGGAAGTCTTTCTTCTCAAGTTGTTGCCAAACCCATAATTAAAAGGGAATTATTTTTTGATTTGTGCTTTGAGAACAAAATGGACAGGAACATCAACAGGCCACGAGACAAATAGACCTTCATTCACCTTATCAACAAAACACAGGTGCAGTGTTAATGTTCTACCAAAGTGCCTTTACTTTAATCTGTTTACAAGGAATGTGATTCAGAATTGGGTCTCCTACTGGGCCTTTAAACCCTCCACACCCAGAGCAAGTCTTGTGATTGTCTTAAGCAATAAAATTCTCAAACTATAATAAAGATCAGGAATAGAGGATGATATGTATTTCGTTCCAAAATAGGTCAGTCAGATTGGAGAGAAGGTGATTATGAACATCAGTTTTCAAGTATTACCACAGGTTTTTAATTAGATTTAAGTCTGGACTTTAACTAGGTCATGCACTTATGAATATGCTTTGATCTATAGTGCTCGCTTTCAAACTCTTTTATAACAAGAACAACCCAAGAACATAAAAAGTTTTATAAGACCCACCATTTTAACAGACCTTTTTTTTAAACAAGAGGAATTCAAACTTTTTAATTTTTTGCTCAGTATTATTTCTTTGGCTTTGCATGATTGGTCAGAAGAGGCTGTTTAATTTCACATTTCATTGTTATTCTGAAATTGACATTTACAAGTTTAAAGTTGGGGAAATTAACAGAAAGGTCCCGACAAGTCTGGGTCCACGTGGGAAGGTCAGAGGTTGTTTACCAACCCCATCCTCGAAATCTAGTATGGCCATCTTCCATGCACACCATTAGTAACAGCGAAGTCGTAAAATAAGAATAAAAACAACTGCTTATTTGCACTTCTTCTAACGTATATCTTACGACGCAAGTCACACATACTGCACTATACAGCGTGCTTTATTAAACTAGTCGCTACGCTGTTTGACAGTACAAAACACAGAGAAATGAGGTATTATGTTGTATTGCTAAAAGCAGGTCAACGAACACCATGCATCAATTACCAAATCTCACTGTTTTTTTAACTTGAAACAGGAATGCATTTAATTTTTAATATCGTTTTCAGATCCTAGTTTGGACTTTTGAGGGGGTTGGATCACAGCATAAGTTGGCCCCAGCATTTGTTCCTGGTCTACTCTCATTAATTTCTTCACAATTATTACATTCATATTTATTTTGCAAATTATTATTATTGACTACCACTGTAGGCAACCCAGAAATGACATGTTGTACTTCTACCACAATTTAAGAACAATGTATCTAAAGCATTCCCTTTTAGCTCTAGCTTCATGTTTAGGATTGTTGACGTGAAGAAAAGCATCCGTACAGCATCATACCACCACCACCATGTTTCACTACAGGGTTGATTTGTTCACAGTGATTTTTCTCGCCACTCTTCCCAGGAATGTGTTAATTCAGAGTAAGTTCTCCTACTTTTCACACATAAGTGGCATAATGTTTCAGGTTCAGTAGAATACTGCTTTCAAACATTTGATTGAGAAGTCCTAAAGCACAACATTTGCTTTTCAGTGAGTTGTTTACATTAACTCTGTCAGACAGCAGACATCACCACATTGTTCTTTGCTTTTTGGCTTTCCTTCTTGAAAATCCTCAGTAGATCCTGTCTGAACTTTTGGGACATCAGTACATAGAGGCAAGGGTTCATCACTGTAGAGGAGGTTGCCATGAAGCGTGCAAACACACTAAAGGCGCCATAACGCGGCGTGGCCCCACTGGCCCCTGAGTTCTTATTCGCCAGTAAGGCCAGCGTCAGTCCATACGAGGGCAGCCAGCACAGAGTAAAAGCTAGCACCAGCATGGCTGTTGTCTGAGTAACTTTTCTCTGATAGCGCTCTACTTGAGGGGCCCTGCCGGCATGTTGGCCCCGCAACAGGAACACGTAGATGCTGCCGTATGCCACCGCGATGGTGACCAGTGGAAGCATGAAGGCTGCGAGGAAGTGAAACAGTCCGTAGATCATCTGCTGCTGGTGAGAAAGGAAGGCAAAGCAAGCAAGGCCATCAGGTGCTTGCCGAGGGGGTCCCACAGAGCGAAAAACCAATTGAGGGGCTCCGAGGGAGCAGGCTGGAACCCAGATGAGAACGGCGATGATGGAAAACCTGCGAGGGGTGAGCAGGCTGTATGCTCTGGTAGGCTTCACCACAGTCAGATAGCGAGAGACAGCCAGCACCGCCAGAGTGAAGACGCTGGCGGATGAGCAAGCGGATCCCAAGAAACCCACCAGACGGCACATGACGTTCCCAAAAGGCCACTTCTGCATGACTATGGAAGCTGTGTAGAAGGGAATCGTGGAGAGCAGGAGCAGATCTGCAGCACTCAGAGCCAGCAAGAGGACGTCCGTCCCTGTGCCCATCATGAAGCCCTGTGAAGCTTGTCCTAACCCCCTCCTCTGTCGTCCACACAAGATCACCATCACTAAAGTGTGTCCAGTAACTCCCAGAATCAGAATCAGTGAATCCAGTATGGGGACAAGGATCTGCTCCACACTGGCCAAACCATCGCTGCTTCTGTTCCCCAGCAGACCTTCAGAACCAGAAGAGTTCAGCATCGTTTCTTAAGTCCAAGTCACTCTGACCCTGTTAATACTCAAAAACAGTTTGGTTGGTTATTTCGCTCACCCAGCCATAAAACAGCTGATAATACATGCAGGAATGATTGCTCAGTCAATAACTGTCTTCTGAGAAATAACACCACACAGATTTCCAGACATTTACCAGTAACTGTGCTGACAATTACCAGCCAGTATTTAGAGGAGAAGGTGATGGTTAAACACAGATAAACACCAGCTTCTTGACATGCTCCCATCGAAACATAGCCATCAAAATAACAGACTTCTCCAATGTTGCATCTATTTTCCATGTGTCATCCAATCAGCTTGCTCCAGTAATGCCTGTGTAGAAGACTAGAGAACCCCAGTGGCTTTTCTGCTCCTCTTTGATTTCCTGTTGAGCTTAAATTAATGGTGTAAGCTGAGGTCTGTGATTTCCTGGCACCTCACAGCAGCCTGCAACTCCACATCACGCCTCAGTTGGACACATCGATCCACAATCCTCTGTCCTCCGAAGAGAGAGAATTCCCTAAAAAGTGTAACGGGAGCAGCAGGTGGACGGAGAAGGTGAAAAGCCTGACTGTTAGTGGATAAGTGGTAGGTGAACTCTGGACCTATTATGAGACAGCACAGCAGAAATGGGTTGGTCAGCTTTCTGTGGGAGGACCTAATGAGGCCTGCCAACATTTCTTCCCATGCTTCATCATTTCAGTGTCTTATCTGAAAAGATAAGATTGTTTAGAAGCCTTGTCCTTGTGCATGCATGTACAAGACATGCATAGATAATATAAATAAACAAGAAAAGTCAGTGAAACGGCGTTTGCCTGGAAAAATCTGGGTAATTATTGACTTCCAGGGTGATAGCAAACACTGAGCCACTATCACACCTACTGCAGGCAGCTACCATAAAATCCGTGCCAACATTTAGAGCTGTATAAAGGGAACTCATCTGTATGATTGGCAACAGCACATTTGTACATTCATAGATAGTTCAGGTCAACAAAAAGTTCAAGGAGGTTGTGTAAAAAGAGATTCATTAACAGCTCTGAGGAAAGAGGAAATAAGAACAAATTGGTTATATGTACATCGATTTTTACTGTACAGTGATTTACGAATTCAAGAGGGAGCTGTTTGGCAAGTTGCTCAACTTCGCAGCAGCATTGCTTTACTCAGAACTTCTAAACTCATAACAGAAACAGTGATTCATGTCTGGTGTTACACTGAAGATGTGTCTCATCTGGCAGTGAACCTTGCTGGGTATTTGGCCAGAGGAGGGAAAGACTTAATGAGGTCATATCCAGTCCTGAGAAAAGGCCTCTTTCATTATTATTAACAGTCTTCCTTCAAAGTCTTGGAAAATATGGGTATGGAAAAATACAGAGTATAGTAAAATATTTGTACTGTTATCCATCCATCCATCCATCCATCCATCCAAATGTGTAAGAACCATGAAATAAAAGGAGCTAGTCAAGAAGCTGAATGTCTATTTTGGAACAGTTGTCCTCTTTAGGAAACCTTTTAAGTGTGCATGTGTGAATGTTTCTCAGTGGCAGCACAGATGTTCTCTGTCTGAACTTTGTGTTCCTCTATCATGCATCCCTCTGGTGTACTCTACCTCCTCCCTGCTGGCTGAAAAATCACAATCTTTTGCTCATTTCAAGGCTGCGAAACCGAAAATGACCTCTTCTCAGCTGTTGATGATGTAGTGTAATAGAAAAATAACCCACAAGCTTGTGAACTGTTAGCATTGCTATTTGTTGGATAAAAGCCTTGAATGACATATTACTCCCTTTTATAACAAGCTGCCAGGTCCAGTTGTGACTCTGATGCCAGACAACAGTCAATCAACACTTACCTGCAACCAGAGGACTACATTTGGCATTTGAACATAATCTGTGACTGACTTGCTTCTCGTTCTGCATTCTCCTTCCTACCTCTCTTTTCCATCTTTCTCCCTGCCTTCTCCATTCTGTGTCAGATGTGGGCTCTGTGGAGGGCTTGGCATACCACAGGGGCTGGGATATGTTATACTGGACCAGCTACACTACCTCAACCATCACCCGTCACACTGTGGACCAAAGCCGCTGGGGCGCCGTTGACCGGAACACCGTGGTCAGCATGTCGGGAGACGACCACCCGAGGGCCTTCGTGCTTGATGAGTGTCAGGGGTCAGAACTTCTTCGGTTCCTAATGTTCACTTATTTGGACATAACACTGTAACACTGTCCATGTTTGTTTAACTGGATCTCTGCCTATAGCCTGATGTTTTGGACCAACTGGAATGAGCACTCTCCCAGCGTCATGCGTGCCACGCTGACTGGTTCTAACGTGCTGGTGATCATCGGCACAGATATCAGAACCCCCAACGGGCTGGCCATTGACCACCGGGCTGAAAAGCTTTACTTGTCTGATGCCACTCTTGACAAGATTGAGCGCTGCGAGTATGATGGCAGTCAGAGATACGTAAGTGTTCAAATCTCAGACCTTTGTCTGGCTGGGCCAGTAGCTGTCGTCTTATTATTACTATTAGTAGTTGTAGTAGTAGTAGTAGTAGTGTGGTTGTGATTTCCTGATCAGCTGATGATCAAAATTGTTTCTACTCCAGGTGGTGCTGAAGAAAGAGCCGGCCCATCCGTTTGGCCTGGCTGTATTTGGAGACTACATCTTCTGGACGGACTGGGTCAAGAGGGCTGTGCTTCGGGCCGACAAATACACCGGGGGCGAAATGAAGGTGTTGCGAGCTGACATCCCCCAGCAGCCCATGGGCATTGTTGCGGTGGCCAATGACACTAACAGCTGTAAGTCAGGGTTCAGCGAGATGTGTGGAGTGCTCAGAGTAATTGTTTTATCATTGATTGCAGCTCTCTGCACGCGTGACCATAGCTGAAGGGTAAAAGCTGCAGAAATGTCTGGTCTATTAAACTTAATCACTTAACCCTTTTTGTTTTTAAATGTTTCCTATATCTTGTTACAATGATAAAGCCTTGTCATGTGTTAGTGTGTATGAACCATAAAACCACAAAATGACAAGAAAAGATTGATTTGATAATCTCACCATGATAAAGTGTACCGAGAAAAACAAGGACTTTCTTCCTAAAGCAAAATAACCTACAATGTCCACTACATTTTTAAGCTAGACTGATAAAGACATGCGAGCCTTGAAATAATCCAACCTTTAATGACGTGACGCAGAGGCTCTGTTGACAGCTCTTCAAAATGGGATGGACAAGAGAACAGGCCTTTGGCTACAAGAAAATAGCTAGTTGCCTAAACTAGTCTATATCTACATTTAGAGCAAGAAGTGAAATGGTTCAAAGTACAGAAACTATAACAAACATTCCTGGATGAGTAATTTTATTTATCTAGCTGCCACACACACTGAGGAAGATGGTAAGAATCTCACTGCTAGAGCACAGCAGCAGCATCCTGGGGTCATCAACACCCCATTATTATTATTTATTTTTAGGGTTTTGTACTCATCTTTACCATAGGGTGGTAATAATGGTGGATGACATTGTATTATGAAATAAAAAGCTAAAACTTAAGAAATTTACCAACAATTAAAATCAAGTCCCCAATGTTCATTCTAGATAGGAATAAAGTGCTTGTAGATATCTTGAGCCGAAGCCTCGATCTTCGTGTATGAGAAAACTGTACATCCTCTATTTGGATCCTGTATTATATGATAAAATGTACTGCCGTAGAGAGCAAGGTCTCAATAGCATTTACAGCTTTGTGTGCTTCCAACAACCTACATATTTGCGCAGGTGAGTTCTCTTTGTGCCGCGTCCATAATGGAGGATGTCAGGACCTGTGTCTGCTGAGCTCTGAAGGAAGAGTTACCTGCAGCTGCCGTGGCGACCGAAAGCTTTTGGAAGATAACACCTGTACTGGTACGACGAGAGCCACATTCATTAAAACTAAGTCTTAACATCTGTGGTTTCACAATCAAGCACTCATGCACCCTAAATCTTTTTACTAAATTTTATTTTAGGAGGATGTTTTCCCAAATCTGCTAATTTTTCTCTTCTGTTTACTGATCATAACTTAATAAAGTAAAAACTGAGGGAAGAGTTTGCAATTAATAATTTTATAAATATATATGTCAAAAAACAGTTACATTTCTGTTTAGAATTATAAAATAGTACATTAGTTTTTAAATTGGTTTAATTTCAAGTCTTTCATCCTTGGCTTTTCCTTGTTTGTGCCTCAGGCATGAACTCCACATGTACCGGCGTTGATGAGTTTGAGTGTGGAAACGGAGACTGCATCAACTACACTCTGACTTGCGATGGCATGGCTCACTGCAAAGACAAGTCTGACGAGAAACAGTCCTACTGTGGTGAGGACAATCTTTCCTCTGTTCAATGTTTTATTTTTCTTTCTGACATTTGTAATTTCACCTAATTTCTTTCTGGTTCTCAGCCAATCGTGTGTGCAAGAAGGGCTACAGGCGGTGCGTGAATGGCCACTGTGTTGGGCACAGCTCCTGGTGCAACGGGCAGGATGACTGTGGAGACAATTCGGATGAAGTCTTCTGTAACAGTGAGTCTACTATGGAATACTTTGAGAAAGTGGGGAGAACTGTTGATGAAAATCCCTTTAAAGGATTGTATGAGGCTTGGCTTCTTGAAACCAAAGTATGAAGATACTGGGAGAGGCTCCAAACCTTTGCGCATTTTTGCAGTTCTTTCACTAACAGAATGCTTTATTGTGTGTTCTGACTGCTAATTAACCCAAACATCGTCTCCTTCCCCCACGTGTGTCAGCCACGTTGTGCTCAGTTGATCAGTTCCAGTGCCGAGACGGAAGCTGCATCTCCAACTCCAGCAAGTGTAACCAGAAGGTGGACTGTGAGGACGCGAGTGATGAAATGAACTGTCGTAAGTTGATACAATCGATAATATGTTTTCAGTGCAAATCTCAGCACGTTGCTCAAAGGCGTCAGTTTTTGATTGATTTTCTTTGTGAAGCTCCCACGGACTGCTCCTCTTACTTCCATCTGGGAGTGAAGAGTGTGATCTTTCAGAAGTGTGAGTTCACCACCCTCTGCTACGCCCCCTCATGGCAATGTGACGGAGCCAATGACTGCGGGGACTTCTCAGATGAAAGGAACTGCCCGGGTATTTTTCATTTTCCTCTGCTGATAGGTCAAGAATCTATGTTTATATTATACCCAAAGACAGATAATTTTTTATTAATCTGTAGCATTAAAAGTCATTTCCTTTGAAAAACCACTTTCCCCTCATGCTGAGGAGTTTATCTTTAACTTTGTCACTGTCAGGGACCGGTAGGACCAAGTGTCCCTTACCCTTCTTTGAATGCCCGAGCGGCCGCTGCATCCCGATGAGCTGGACGTGTGACGGTGAAAATGACTGTGAGAACGGTGCTGACGAAAATAAATGCGGTATGAACTGAAAAAAGCTCAAATCCGGCTGAATTTTTAGTTTTCTGCAGGAGTAATTCCTCTTTCATACCTCTATCTGTGGTTTTGTAGATAAGGTCTGCTCACCGTCGCAGTTTGAGTGTAAGAACCACCGCTGTATTTACAGCCGCTGGGTTTGTGACGGCGCTGATGACTGCGGTGACGGCAGCGACGAGGGCGTTCACTGCAGTAAGTACTAGATATATTTTGTCCCATTACAAAAACAATATATTTGCATTTTGTAATATTCATATCGTACTGAAGTGATTTAAGAATTAAAATCAGAAAATTATGGCGTGCATCTATGTTCAGCCCCTATATTCTTATACCCCTAAATAAAATACAGTTCAGCCCACTGGCTTGGAAGATCCTCAGGGATTTGTTAGGGAACATTAGTGAACAAAACTCTGGTGGAGACCAAGAAACACAACAGAGATAGGAGAAGGTGGTGAAGAAGTTTAAAGCCTGGCTATGTTATAAAATATCTCCAGCTTTGAACATCTCACAGGAAGCACCCAAGAAGCCCATAGTAACTCTGGATGAGGTGCAGAGATCCACAGCTCAGGGGGCATAATAACAGGATATCTGTTAGTTAGGAAAAACACAATTTTGGTTTCTGTAGAGAAGCAGCAAAAGGAAAGCGCTTGTTGAAAGAAACCTTGAAGAAATCCTGTTTACAGTTTGTTACAAGCCACATGGACACAGCAAACAGTTTGAGGAAGCTATCAGATGAGACCAAAATTAAAGCCTCTTTGGCCTACTATTAGAAAAGATATGTGTGGATTAAAACCAACACTGCACATCACCCTGAACACAGCATTCCTACAACAAAATATGATGGCGGTAGCATCATGCTGTGGGTAAGCTTTTTTTCTTCAGGGACAGGAAAGCAGGTCAGAGTTGATAGGAGGATAGATGGAGCCTAGTAGAAGGCAGTCATGGAGGCCATGGGGGCCTCCATGTTTTAGGCTGCAAAAGACGTAAGGCCATGGCTGGAAGTTGACCCTCCAGCAAGGCAATGACCCTGAGTATACAGCCACGGCTACAGGGAATGGTTCAGATCAGTTTGCAAAGAAAATAAAAAAATGTCTTAGAATATTTTCTGACTTATTTGTTTTGTAAATCATTTTGAAGACTATGTATTATTTCTTTATTTCAAACATTTAATAAGAGTCCTTGTACATGTGCCTGAGCTATACAATTTCTTTTATAGAGAATAAAACTTGCAGTCCAGAGACATTTCGCTGTCCTGGATCAAATGTGTGCATTCCTCAGCGCTGGAAGTGCGACGGCGACAAAGACTGCGCCGATGGGGCCGACGAGAGCGTCACAGCAGGATGTGGTGAGCGAGAACTGGGGCTGAAACCCTTAGCTATCCTGCTCTGTTGGAGCAAGACATAAATGGCTTATCTTGTTCTGTCCCCAAATGTTTCTGTGTCTCAGTCTTCAACGACACATGCAGCGCTGACGAGTTCATGTGCCAGAGCCGCGAGTGTATCCCCAAACACTTCGTGTGTGACCATGACAGAGACTGCAGAGACGGCTCCGATGAGTCCCCGGAGTGCAGTAAGTGGTCGTCTCACACCTAATGGGCCAGTCATTTAACCACTCCCTTCTTCTCCTGACACTTTTATTTGAATACACTCGCTGGTTGTCACCACAGACTACCCACCATGTGGTCCTGACAGTTTCCGCTGCTCTAACGGAAGCTGTCTGCTCCATAAGTCCTGGGAGTGTGATGGAGAGTTTGACTGCCATGACCATTCAGATGAAGCACCGAAAAACCCTCGCTGTTTAAGTCCAGGTTAGATGTGCACAGAAACACCGTATTTGTTTTTATTTCTTAGAACTTATTCATTAGAAAATTAAAACTTGTTGCAAGTTTTTAATGCTGCTCAGTATATTCTTTGTAACATAGACACGTGAGTAATGCAGTAAAATGAGAAAAAATTACTGAAAAACCAGCTGCTTTTATTATTTTTATTTGTTAATTCACAAGTATGCATGCTAATGTGGGTACTGAATATTATTTGCTTATAAAAGTGTAAGGGCACAATAGCACTTGTGTGTCTTGGGCAGGACAATTTGACAAGAAAATCTTTATTCATAAGAATCTGATTTTCCCAGGTATGTAAAGGTAATTAAAATAGAAAAGTTGGAATCTGTTTTATTTGAATATAAAGTACAAACAACAATAAAGCACAGAAAGGAATAGAAAAGCTACAAACCACTGAATATTCAATCAAATAAAATCTTTTAAAAGGAAGAAAACTGAGAATATCTGGCAGCTGGAAAGATCTCTCGACATACCAGAAATAACATCAGCTTTGACATTTTATCAGCGTGAATGAAGTTTTCTCTCCGCTTGTTTATCATGTAATTTCTCTGTCTCACTGAACAGAAAAGAAATGCAATGACAGCGCGTACGCCTGCAGTAATGGAAAGTGCATCGCTGAGGCTCTGCTCTGTAACCATAAGGATGACTGCGGGGATGGTTCTGATGAGTTGAACTGCTTCATCAATGAGTGTCTGAACAGTAAACTGAGTGGCTGCTCGCAGCTCTGTGAGGACCTGAAAAAAGGCTTCAAGGTGAGCGATTAGCAGGATGTCCATGTCCAGGTCTGGAAGGTCTGGAACTTGATTAACTTATGATAGGAAGAAGTAAAATGAATATGGAAAACTGTGTGTCATTTATTCTCTGTCCTATTTTTAAAAGATCGTTCCTTTCTTCCTTCCTTCCTTTCTTCATCCCCCCACTCAAGTTATTTAAAGCCTGACCTCTTTAAAAAATAGATCCTCTAAGTTCACAGTTCTGCTTCACAGCTTTTGTATTTATACTTCTAATGGTTTGACAGGAAGCATTTGTAGGAGCCCCATGGATGTGTAGAGTCGGTTGCTTTACCAGATCTTTCCTTGGCTTCCTAACAGTGCCGATGCCACCCGGGCTTCCGTCTCAAAGATGATAGGAAGACCTGCGTGGACATAGATGAATGCACGACCTCTTATCCCTGCACGCAGCGCTGCATCAACACTCATGGGAGTTACCATTGTCTGTGCGTGGAGGGTTTCCAGCTCAGTCCCGAAAACCCAACCATATGCAAATCCGTCTCTGGTAAGAAAGCAACAATTTAATAACAGTCAGCCAAGTGTTGGCAAATCCTCTCATATGTGCTACCAACCTGCAGACGAGGAGCCGTACCTCATCTTTGCCAACCGCTATTACCTGAGGAAGCTCAATTTGGATGGCTCCAACTATACACTGCTCAAACAAGTAAGGCATAGTATCCCTTTAATGAGCTTTAAAAAAAACTATCCTGCAGAAGTTTCTCCTGTTCTAAGACTAAGGCGGATCCTGTGCTGTTGATAGGGCTTAAACAATGCCGTGGCTCTGGACTTCGACTATCGCCAGCAGATGATTTATTGGACAGATGTCAACACGCAGGGCAGCATGATCCGACGGATGCACATCAACGGCAGCAACGTTCAGGTTGGTGTTGCAGCATCTTGTTTTTGAAAGATAAGAGGATGATTAAACCCACCATCCTTAACATCATCCTCATGGATGTGTGTGTGCATGCAGAAGAAATAATTAAACCCATCCATGTTCATCTGTCAGGTTCTTCACCGCACATTGCTCAACAATCCTGACGGTCTGGCAGTGGACTGGGTCGGAGGAAACCTGTACTGGTGTGATAAGGGTCGGGACACTATTGAGGTGTCAAAGCTGAATGGAGCATACCGTACGGTTCTGGTCAATAGCGGTCTGAGGGAGCCACGTGCTATTGCTGTGGATGTTCGCTATGGGTAAGAGCGATCATGAGCCAAACTGGTTCTCCGTCTCTACTGTGATTATTATTATTTATATGCATTATAATAATTATTTATATGTATTGCCAAAAGTACATTTTGTCAAGTTACAACAATGCAGTTCAGAGTATTTTATTGGGATTTAATGTAAAAGAACAGCAGAAAGTAGTGAATGATTGGGAAGCTGAAAAAGGGTTGTTTAACGGTTGTTTAATAAATATCGGAAAAGTGTGGCCTGCATTTGCAATCAGTCCTTTTTATGGAAAAGTGGACAGAAGAAAGGCATTGTTGAAAGAAAGCTAAATTAAGTTGTGGTTAAAATCTACTGGGGACACGGCAAATCTGTTGGAAGCGGCTCTGTTAAGATTAAAATCTTTCTTTAGCTTTACACAAAAATGCTTTGAGTGGAGAAAAATTAACACCTGACAAATTTTTCTCTAAGATGAAATATGATGGTGGCAGCATCATGGTGTGGGGATGTTTTTCTTCATTAGGAACAGGCGAGTTGGTCAGAGCTAAAAGGATGATGGATTGAGCTAAAAGCAGGACAATCCTGGAAGGCACTGTACAAACAATAACAGTAATGCTGACGGTGTTCCCTGAAAGGTACTTGTACTGGTCTGACTGGGGTGACAACCCTCACATTGGGAGGATCGGGATGGACGGCATGAACAGGAGTGTCATCATTAAGGATAAGATCACCTGGCCTAACGGCTTAGCCCTGGACTTTATCAATGACCGCATCTACTGGGCGGACGCTCGAGAAGACTACATCGCGTTTACAAGCATGGATGGAACCAACAGACACACAGGTAACACACAGATCATTACAATAACTTTTAACTTCATTTTTAATGCTTTTTCCTCGTCTTGAGTTGTCCCGTATGTGTGTGTGCACTCCTGCAGTCCTGTCTCAGGATATTCCCCACATCTTTGCCATGACTCTGTTTGAGGAGTACATCTACTGGACAGACTGGGAGACAAAGTCTATCAACAGAGCTCATAAGACACAGGGAACCAACAAGACCATGCTGATCAGCACCCTGCACAGGCCAATGGACATCCATGTATTCCACCCGTATCGCCAGCCTGATGGTACAAACAGGTCCCTTTTTTAATGTCCGTGTCTCTGTCTGATTTCATCGTTCCCTTTTACATTCCCTTTTGTCTTCCTCAGTGGTAGGCCACCCGTGTCAGATAAACAACGGCGGCTGCAGTAACCTGTGTTTGCTCTCACCTGGTGGGGGCTACAAGTGTGCATGCCCCACCAACTTTTACCTGGCCTCTGATGGCAAACAGTGTCTGTCCAATTGCACTGCGAGCCAGGTAAGATTGTGCAAAGGTGTGCAAAGCTTGGTTTTACATGTTAACAAATAGAAAAAAAGAATGTTTATAATCTGTTCCTTAAGTTTGTCTGCAAAAACGACAAGTGCATTCCATTTTGGTGGAAGTGTGACACAGAGGATGATTGTGGGGATCGCTCAGACGAACCTGCCGACTGCCGTAAGTGATTAGCCAGCCTACTATTTATGGTCTATTTCTGTTACATTTTTTTGTTTTTGTTTTAAGAGTAACCTATTGTAATGACGTGCTGTGTGTGGTCTCCCCTGCAGCTGAGTTTAAGTGCAAACCGGGCCAGTTTCAGTGCGGCACGGGCATCTGCACCAACCCTGCCTACATCTGTGATGGAGACAACGATTGTCAGGACAACTCTGACGAAGCCAACTGCGGTATATACATTCGCACACATATAATCACGTGTTTACACTTTTCTCCCTATGCTCCTCAATGTTTATGGACTTCGTTTTCTCAGACATTCATGTGTGCCTGCCGAATCAGTTCAAGTGTACCCACCCCAATCGATGTATCCCGGTAATCTTCCGGTGCAACGGCCAGGACAACTGCGGGGATGGAGAGGATGAAAAGGACTGCCGTAAGTCATCTCTGATGTTTATTAGATTAGTTTTTATAGTTAATTAGATTAGCGTATATACAGTATGTGTAAAAATCTACCTTCAATCATTATCTCAGCCCCCAGAGCTAAATCTTTAAGAAAACCTATGGAGTGAGAGGAAAAAAACATGGTTCTAGGACTATAGATTATCTCAAATAGTGATTCTTAAACTGTACAGCGTCTGACCTAAAAATAACAGTGGAAGAGACTAATGGTCCAATGAGTTGAGTATAATACTTAGTCAGTTAAATAGGGGTATTATAACACCAGAAACAGCATCAACATCCAAGATGCTGCCTTTATTTATTTAGAAGTGTTGTTCCTTTTATGTCTTCCAACATTACTAGCGTAAATATGCTTTACCATTAATATTTTGGAGGATCACCAGCCCCAACATATTGATTTGCGACCCGCAGTGGAGTCCTGATTCTAACTTTAGGAACGACTGGCCTATAAAGATTGTGGAAGGAGGAACAGTCAAATATCTGTTTCTCTGTATGCTACAACCTTGTGAAACCTTACAGGGGGACACTAAGTGCTCTTCCACTGCCATAACAGGGTTGTGCAAGGGACTGACTGCAGGGGTACCAATAGTTTTTTCATAAAACAACATTTTCTTCCACTCACTCAAACTGTCTGTAAATGAGCATCTTTGCAGGTTATGAGCCTCCCTTTAGCCTGCTTACGGTCCATATCATATATATAAAGCAACTGCAATTACATTTACTGATAAAAAATAGATTAGATGAAATGCTACGTTATTTTGACTCAAATTGAACAAAAAACAGAATTTTGTGTTGAAATAGACCGTTTGTTCCTATTTAGCTTTGTGATAATTACTCACATGCGTGTGTTACGTTTGCAGCGGACGTCACATGTGCTCCCAACCAGTTCCAGTGTGCCATGAGTAAGCGCTGCATCCCGAGAGTGTGGGTATGTGATCGGGACAATGACTGCGTGGATGGATCTGATGAGCCCGCCAACTGCAGTAAGATAAGCCTTTAAAATAAAACAATGATAATATATCTGCTTACTTTGAGTGTGTAGAAATGTTTGTGTCCCCCTTCCCATCGCAGCTCAAATGACGTGTGGCATGGACGAGTTCCGCTGCAAGGACTCGGGCCGTTGCATCCCGGCACTCTGGAAGTGCGATGGCGAGGCGGACTGCGGGGACGCCTCAGACGAACCCAAAGATGAGTGTGGTAAGGAAAGGCTCTGCCATGGGGGCTGAAAGTGTTTGATGTCGCTCTGCACAGCCTGACCATTCCTGTTTGTGCACAGACGAGCGAACATGCGAGCCTTACCAGTTTCGGTGCAAAAACAACCGTTGTGTGCCCGGCCGCTGGCAGTGCGACTACGACAACGACTGTGGGGACAACTCAGATGAGGAGAAGTGTGGTAGGTTCTCTGTATTTTTGTTACCCTCTGAAGATGCACAGCCACAAGCACAGCTCATAGTGTGAATGAAAACCACCTTATTTGTAACTCTGCATGAGCTTTACCATTGGAAGAAAAGCAGAAGCGGTAAGAAATGTGTCGCTCTTCACTTTCTGTCCTTTGTAGCTCCTCGATTGGTTTCTGTTCAGTTAATCAGTTCTGTGCACACCTCACATCATCTCATGTCTGTTTTGCATTTCACACTGGCCTGTTGCTGTGAGCCAGAGGTAGGTGCTGTCACTTTCAGATCAACCGCAACCTCCAAATTCCCTGTCTTGCTTTTTTCTTCTCCAGCTTTTGTGATCTCTTCTGCAGTCCTTCTCCTCCATTCTTTGCCCACTGATACCAACCCTATAATAAAATTTAAATGCCTTATTTTATGCAACTGTGCCTTGCTCCTAATATTTTTTGTCTGTTCTATTCTCAGCTTCTCTAGTTATCCACTCCTTAAACCTTTCCTTATTGGCTCCCTCTACTTCGTGTGCTTTCCTTATTATCCTCACACATTCTTCAAAGCTTGTCTTCTTTCTGCCCTCAGTGCCTCGAAAGTGTTCAGAGAGTGAGTTTGCCTGCACGAATGGTCGTTGTATTGCTGGCCGCTGGAAGTGCGACGGGGACCACGACTGTGCCAATGGGTCAGATGAGGTATCGCTCAAACGTTTTCCCTCATTCTCCTCTTTGGACTGTTTAAAATCTAGGAGAATGCTAAAAAACTGCAACACTCTACATTTGCTTCAGGATGGCTGTGATGTGAAGTGCGACAGCGATCAGTTCCAGTGCAAAAACGGCCACTGCATTCCCATCCGCTGGCGCTGTGATTCGGATGTTGACTGCATGGATGGAAGTGATGAGGAGAAATGCGACAGTAGTGGTGAGAGGATCACTGATTTCCTCCTGGAGGAGACTAAAACCTGCCCACAGGACTTCATGTCAGAGTGGAAAGATTAAATAAAATAATGAAAGAAGCCCTGTTTGCAGTTCACCATGTAGGGTCACAGCAAACATGTGCAATTAGGTGCTTCGATCAGATGTGACCAAAACCAATATTTTTGGCCTACATGGAAAATGCAATGCAGACAACACTGGACACACTATCCCCACATTGACACATAGATAGTGGTAGCAGCATCTTGCTGTGGACATGCTGGTCAGTGTTCAGACTGGGCGGAGGTTTAATTTCCAGCTGGGCAATAACTAAACATCTAGACAGAGCTACGATTAAATGGTTTAGATCAAAGCATATTCATGTGTTAGAATGGCCTAGTCAGGAATCTGTGGCAAGATTTTCTGACTTAGCCTAACTGTTTTGGAGACAAGGATGGGAATAATCTTCACAGGCGTGTTGGACACACATGTAGCTTTTTATTTGTAAAAAAGATATTGAAGAAATTCACAATTATGTGCTACTTCCTGTTTGCTATCAAGTGAAATCCCAATAAAATACAATAAAGTGTTGGGGTTTCAACGTCAGGTGTATGAATACATGTGCAGTGTAACATATCATCTGTTTCAGTGGGTAGACACTGCAGCCAGGAGGAATTCCAGTGCAACAACACTCTTTGTAAACCTCTTCGCTGGATGTGTGACGGTGAGGACGACTGTGGAGACAATTCAGATGAAAGCCCAGCAGAGTGTGGTGAGATTTGCTGTATTTCACCTTTCAACCATTGTCTTCCTCCACTCTACAGCAGTTATTTATGTTTTGTTCCCCAAATGCTCCACTCTGTTGCTCCATCAGTTAGGTTCCTGTGCCCACCCACGAGGCAGTTTCGTTGCCATAACGACCGGGTGTGCGTGCCGGTCTCAAAGCGCTGCGATGATGTGAACAACTGTGGGGACAACAGCGACGAGCTCAACTGTCGTGAGTTAATTCACCTTCTTTTAAAGGACGTTGATTTATAACATTTCAACTGCAATGTGGCCTTTGGATGCATAATACTGTGCAAATGTCTTGAGTCATGCCTGATTTCAAATGTTTTGCTTCCAATCACCAGCCTTTCTTGTCCTTTAAATGCACCTTGATCAGATCAGTTTTTCTTCAAGCTATCTGAAAATTATTTTAATACCAGTGTCTGATGATTTTCACCACAAAAGTCACTTAATTCGACATCCTCATCCAGGAGGAGTGAACACTGCAAGACAGTGACCCGGTGCAATCTGCTGGGTTTCCTTAGACAGAAAACCTTTTAACCAATTCGAATAATAAACTGAACTTATTTGCATTGTTTGAGAACTGGGATCAGTTTAGAATGTATGAACTTCACTTGGAATCTGTCTGTATGACTGGATTGACTTGACTTTTTTGTGTTTTGTTTTTGAAAATTGGCATAAAGTTTCTTTTGAATTGGTGCTATATTAATAAACTTAACTGAAATAATTCTGACTTATTCAGGCATAAAAAGGCTAAAACATAACAGACAGCTTGAAGATCTTTAGGTACTTTCTTACAATTAATCTGATACAGGGACATGGTTTATCCCAAATTATTTAACTGAATCTATGAAATAAGTAAACATAACTCAGTTTAACAAAGTGTAATTTTAGTACCAACAAGGTGATTCCCAAAGGGCTGATGGATGGTGCATCTCTCCAGTTAATGCTTGACTTTCTTTCCTATTATTGCAACAATAATTTTATAGGATACCGTTAATCTCCTGTAGATGGTATTTTAGGTCTGTGTTGTCCTCCAGTTGTCCAATTTCTTTGCACACAGAATATGCTGCCATGATCTGGTGTAAGTACTGGACAGCAAATGAGTCAAACAAAAAACAACCGGAGACCAAAGAAAAGCGTTGCTACGGAAAGCCTGAACACCTACTGATCAAGAACAGTTTTAAAGTTTATCAGAAAGACTGGCTTGTTGAAAGCAAAACCTAAATAAATTAGGGATGATTACCAACACTTGCAGTGTAATTCGAGCCTGAAGCATCATTACCTTGATTGATTTCTTTTTTTCATGAGCCGGCTAAAACATATTTGCGATTGTGACCCCATCTTTCTTTTTTCCAGCAACACATCCGTTGACGCCACTATGCCAGAAGAACCAATTCCAGTGCTCCAACAGTCGCTGCATCAGCACCGATCTGCTCTGCAACCACTTCAACGACTGTGAGGACTACGGATCTGACGAAATGAGCTGCGATAAGAAAGGTGCGTTGTGGCCTCACTGTCGATGACGACCATTACACGTCATCGGTGCTGACTGTGTGTTGTCTGTTTAATGTCCAGCAGATACAACGCTGAGTGAATGCCGCAGCAACGTGACCATGTGCGGAGATGGTGACGAAGCACACTGTGTCATCAACGGCACCGTCTCCTTCTGCTCCTGCAAGCCCGGCTTCCAGTCCAGCGGACAGAACAGATGCCAGGGTAAAGATTCCTGAGAGCCAGTTTAATGTTTCACTTGACTCTTTATGTTGTGGCTAACGCAGGCCACATGGCCTTCGGATGTTTCACAGATAAGAACGAGTGCAAGCAGTTTGGAGTTTGTTCCCACATGTGCAACAACACCAAAGGCTCCCACAAGTGCAGCTGCCACAAGCATTTCAGCAGAATAAATAACACCTGCAAGGCTGATGGTGAGATTGAAAAGTCTGCATGCAAACACACATACAAGTGCATCTTAATAAATTAAAATATCGTGAAAATGTTATTTTCTTCAGGTAATTCGAATAGTGAAAGTCGTGTATTCAAGGTAGCTGTACAGTCTTAAAAATGTACTTTTAGCATTTTCCAGGTCTGGAAATATGGAAAATAATTAATTCAGTATACAGGTCCTTCTCAAAATATTAGCATATTGTGATAAAGTTAATTATTTTCCATAATGTCATGATGAAAATTTAACATTCATATATTTTAGTTTCATTGCACACTAACTGAAATATTTCAGGTCTTTTATTGTCTTAATACGGATGATTTTGGCATACAGCTCATGAAAACCCAAAATTCCTATCTCACAAAATTAGCATATCATTAAAAGGGTCTCTAAACGAGCTATGAACCTAATCATCTGAATCAACAAGTTAACTCTAAACACCTGCAAAAGATTCTTGAGGCCTTTAAAACTCCCAGCCTGGTTCATCACTCAAAACCCCAATCATGGGTAAGACTGCCGACCTGACTGCTGTCCAGAAGGCCACTATTGACACCCTCAAGCAAGAGGGTAAGACACAGAAAGAAATTTCTGAATGAATAGGCTGTTCCCAGAGTGCTGTATCAAGGCACCTCAGTGGGAAGTCTGTGGGAAGGAAAAAGTGTGGCAGAAAACGCTGCACAACGAGAAGAGGTGACCGGACCCTGAGGAAGATTGTGGAGAAGGGCCGATTCCAGACCTTGGGGGACCTGCGGAAGCAGTGGACTGAGTCTGGAGTAGAAACATCCAGAGCCACCGTGCACAGGCGTGTGCAGGAAATGGGCTACAGGTACCGCATTCCCCAGACCTGGGCTACAGAGAAGCAGCACTGGACTGTTGCTAGTGGTCCAAAGTACTTTTTTAGGATGAAAGCAAATTCTGCATGTCATTCGGAAATCAAGGTGCCAGAGTCTGGAGGAAGACTGGGGAGAAGGAAATGCCAAAATGCCAGAAGTCCAGTGTCAAGTACCCACAGTCAGTGATGGTCTGGGGTGCCGTGTCAGCTGCTGGTGTTGGTCCACTGTGTTTTATCAAGGGCAGGGTCAATGCAGCTAGCTAACAGGAGATTTTGGAGCACTTCATGCTTCCATCTGCTGAAAAGCTTTATGGAGATGAAGATTTCATTTTTCAGCACGACCTGGCACCTGCTCACAGTGCCGAAACCACTGGTAAATGGTTTACTGACCATGGTATCACTGTGCTCAATTGGCCTGCCAACTCTCCTGACCTGAACCCCATAGAGAATCTGTGGGATATTGTGAAGAGAACATTGAGAGACTCAAGACCCAACACTCTGGATGAGCTAAAGGCCGCTATCGAAGCATCCTGGGCCTCCATAAGACCTCAGCAGTGCCACAGGCTGATTGCCTCCATGCCACGCCGCATTGAAGCAGTCATTTCTGCAAAAGGATTCCCGACCAAGTATTGAGTGCATAACTGTACATGATTATTTGAAGGTTGACGTTTTTTGTATTAAAAACACTTTTCTTTTATTGGTCGGATGAAATATGCTAATTTTGTGAGATAGGAATTTTGGGTTTTCATGAGCTGTATGCCAAAATCATCCGTATTAAGACAATAAAAGACCTGAAATATTTCAGTTAGTGTGCAATGAATCTAAAATATATGAATGTTAAATTTTCATCATGACATTATGGAAAATAATTAACTTTATCACAATATGCTAATATTTTGAGAAGGACCTGTATAAATATAAATATATACAATCTGAGCCCCGACTGCTACTCAAACTATTGAAGGTTGGTACTTTGTAATAAACTGTTCAGATTATGGCTCACAGCTAAAGAAAACCTAAAACTCTGTTTCTCACAAACAAATTAGAATATTATCTGTCACCAAAAATGAAAGGGTTGTTCAATAAAACAACGTTAAGAAATAGTTAACACAATCATGGGAAAGACTGCTGACTTGATATACGTCCACCAGTCATTGACACCCTCCACAAGGAGGATATAAGCCACACAGGATCATTGCTAAAGAAACTGTCTGTTTAGAGTTCTGTATCGAAACATAAAAATGGAAAGTTGAGTGGAAGGAAAAACTGTGACAGAAAAAGCTTCATAAGCGACTATAATAGCTCGTGTAAGATGCTTCCAATGTTGTCTTTGGTTCAGAATTCTCTGAAGGCTGTGGTTCTTCCTGCTGCCTGTGCACCTTTTTCTACCACACTTTTTCATTCCAATAAACTTTCCATTTAAATGCTTGGATATCGCCCTCTGGGAATAGCCAGGTTCTTTCTCTATGACCTTTTCTGGCTTACCTTCCTTGTGGTGGATTTCAGTGACTGTCTGCAGGACAGCTGACTAGAACATAACATGTAGCTGAAATCCATAGTCATCAAACTGAACAGAAATAAAGACTTGAATTAAACCACTATCTGTATAATGAATCTGTATAAGATGAAAGGTTGATTAACCTTTTGGTGATATTCCAATGACCTCCTAGCTCAGGGACACGTGCTTTACCTCGGGGACGACAATGAAATCCGCAGCCTGGATCCCTCTGTGCCAAACTGGCGCTACGAGCTGATTTTCCAGGGTGACGCTAACGTGCGCATCGATGCCATGGACCTGCATGTGAAGACAAATCGCCTTTACTGGACCAACTGGCACACAGGCCGCATTTCTTACTATGACTTGCCGTCCTCGTCCTCCTCCCAAAACAGCAACCGAAACAGACGCCAGAGCGATTCCCGGGTTGTCAACCTTGAGGTGGTGATGGTTCATTCTCGCTTGTGTTGTATGCATTTATGCAAGAGAATCGAATAAACTAATATGAAATATATATGCATGTGATTTTCCTGATTAGATTCCAGAACTGAAGATGCCCCGTGGCATTGCTGTGGACTGGGTGGCAGGGAACTTGTACTGGACTGACTCTGGCAGAGACGTCATCGAGGTGGCACAAATGGGCGGAGGACAGCACCGCAAGACCCTGATTTCTGGCATGATCGATGAGCCTTATGCTATTGTGGTTGACCCCCAGAGAGGGTTAGCAGGAGATATTTTAAAAATGAGCTAAATAAAGAATAAAATTAGGTTTTATGACAGATTAACATTTTACTTCTTACTCTTCAGGAAAATGTACTGGGCCGATTGGGGCAACCATCCAAAGATAGAAACAGCAGCTATGGACGGAACCATGAGAGAAACACTGGTTGAAGAAAACATCCAGTGGCCAACTGGTAAAACACCCTCACACAGTTCTCCCTGATCATCTGGTAAATGTAACGGGTCGTCTTCAAACCTTTCTCAATTCTGTTTTGTAGGTTTGGCGGTTGACTACTTCAATGAGCGTCTGTACTGGGCCGACGCCAAACTTTCCCTGATTTGCAGCGTGAGGCTAGATGGCAGCGATGTGGTCGTGGCTGCGAACACTTTGAAAAACAGTTGCGTAGCTTTCAGAGATGCTGTACACCTTGCACGCTTTTTATTAGCCAGGACTCACCTCCTGTCTGTGTTGCATCTTTGTTTCCCCGCAGAGCTCCATCATCCGTTCAGCATCGACCTTTTTGAGGACCACATCTACGGCGTCACCTACATGAACAATTCCGTCTTCAGAGTGAACAAGTTCGGGAAAGGGCCCATTGAGAACCTTGCGAATGGAATGAACCACGCCACGGATCTGGTGTTGCACCACAAATACAAGCAACCGGACGGTGAGTGAGGCCGAGAAATAAGACAAACAGAACCACAAGCTTGAAGTCAGCCTCATCTTATGTTTACCTAACACTAGAACCACTAAGGCATCTGTTACTCATATATTATGACTTTTCCTAAAAATTGTCCTCTTTAACATAAAAAATTTGTTAGAACTATGTCATTTTATGCCATGCAAACAAAATGGTGTCTGCTTATCTGTTCATTGCTCTGGCAACAGCTGATGGTGATTTAGTCTTGATACACAAACCTAATAAATCTTCATATTTTTTGACGGATTTTGGTGGATGATTAATTACTACAATAAACTGATGTATAGTATAGACTACTGTTTTGATAAGTGATTTGTTGCAAAAACATGACTTAAAAAGAGTAATATGGACCAGGGCAAACTGCTGTGGGCTGTAAACCATAGTATGATTTTTGCCAGTATATTTAAAGATTAACAAGAGCAAAAGAATAAGCCTGTAACAAGTTTTGGCATTGCTGCAGAACATGCATGCCTCACAAGAATTCTCATACCCCATCAATGTTGCATCCTCCTGTGAACCTTGGGCATTTTTTGGTGATCCATGTAAACTGTTAATTATTTCAAATAAAATCTAAAGTATCCCCTGCAGTGATCTTACATTAAATAAAATGTAGCATTTTCTAATTCTTATTCTACCAATAATTTCTGAAACAACAGGCAGCCTCTTTAAATGTCAGGTTTGTTGTGGAGGCTCCTCTGACTCAGGGTCAAATCGACCCCTCTAGTGGCTTTCAGGGGAATTGTAATCTCGTGGGTCCTAGCATTTATTTCAGCACATCCTTCCTCTTTATCTGTCTGCTAGTGAACAACCCCTGTGACAGGAAGAAATGTGAGTGGCTCTGTCTGCTCAGCCCCAGTGGACCGGTCTGCATCTGTCCCAACGGGCGTACCTTGGACAACGGCACCTGCGTGGAGCTGCCGACTCCTACCTTGTCTCCTCTCTGTAAGTGAGCGGCGAGCAGAACATGAGGCAGAGAGTCTTTTGAGGGTTTCTGCATGACTCTGAGCATTTGTCACCTACAGCTCCCCCCAGTGGTCCCTGCGACACCCAGTGCATGAACGGTGGCAGCTGCATCCTGAACGCCCACATGCAGCCAAAGTGTCGCTGCCAGCCTAACTACAGAGGTGATCGATGTGAGATTGATCAGTGCAAGGACTACTGCAGGAATGGAGGCGCATGCACACCCTCCCCTACAGGTAACATATAAGGGTTTACGACATGTCTTCCTAAGATGCATCGTTTCTTGCTGATTATCTAAAGCACCTGTCCTCCCACAGGTTCTCCTACCTGCAGATGCCTGATGGGATTCACAGGACCCACCTGTAACCTGCACACATGTAAGAATTACTGCAAGAACGGAGGCAACTGCACCGTCAGTGCTGGAAATCAGCCCACCTGTCGCTGCCCTGCTGACTTCCTGGGAGACCACTGCCAGTACAGTGAGTGTTCACACGGTTCACTGTTGCGGCAAAAAACAATAACTAAGACTGGGATTCATTATCGAGCAAACCTGCGTGAGATATGATGGTTATTAGCACCAGAGGTGAATTATGAGAAGGTCTCAAGGAGAATAGAGAGAGACATACTGAGAGACTTGAAGAAGATTCTTAAACATAGATGAAGGAACATTTTAGAAACTATGCAGACAGTTGTATCACTGACAGGACAATATGACCTTATCTTTATCTGCAGTACAGAATCGAATAGAGACACGTCATTAGATCACATTTTCTGCTATTTGTAAACTTTTTTGACACTTTAAGTGTTGTATGTGTCCGTGTGTTTGAGCAGGAAGATGTGAAGGCCACTGTCTTAACGGCGGTACCTGCCTGCAGATTGAGACTGGCGCTAAATCGTGCCGCTGTTTGCCCCGGTACATCGGCGCCACCTGCGACATCGACAGGTGTCACTACTGCCGGGATGGCGAGTGCATCCCTAAGGATGGGTTTGTTACTACGGGGGATTTCACTTGTCGGTAAGAGCACTGAGCGATAGGTACATATTGCACCCTTTATGTTTATTGTGACTCCTGGTAAAATAAAATCTCAGTTTTAACTGTTTTAACAGTTGCTCTAAAATGAATGGAACTGTAGGATTTTTATACTTCGCTTTTTAAAGTTGATCAGCGTTGATCACCAAAGGACATGCCATTCAAGAAACACAGGCGTCATCATAAGTTCATCTATATATTTACAAAAATAGAATATTATTGTACACTAAGTTAATGTTCTCAAAACAAGTTTCTTTTTGTTTTTTTATGTTCAGTCTGATTATTTGACCCAAATGAAAGGTGCTGTAATGTTCCTCGTATTATAGATAAAATCTTTTAAAATCGTTTCTATTAATATATGTGTTATTTTCTGTCGGCCACAGCTGCACAGATGGCAGGAACCAGCCCAGCTGTTACACATGTGATACAAATGAGTACTGTGCGAACGGCCAGTGCACTATTAACCCCATCACCCGCCTTCCAGAGTGCAGGTGAGGAAGGCAGTTTTTCTGCAACCGTCGTCGTTGTTTTTTTGTCTCCATCGTGCCATCGCAGTGGAACGATGAAAGTCTTTGTTTTTGCTTGTCTGCAGATGTTCTCCTGGCTGGTCGGGGCATCGCTGTGAGTCTGTGGCCAGCGGCAGTGAAAGCACCAGTTCAACTGGACGTAAGTTCTTGAAAGCGGCGTCAAAGCTGATTTCATGATCAGTCCAATGGTGTATTTATATGTATTTATAAGTGTTTGTGTTTGCAGGTACAGCTTCTATTGTGGTCACGGTGTTGATCCTGCTGCTGCTGGTCCTCCTTGCTGCAGGGGTCTTGTGGTACAGAAGAAGAATGAGAGGGTCAGTAACAGTCCGACAGCCCTGACCTCTCTATGCCTTTGGGCTCTCTCTCCCTCTCTTCCTGTCTTTGTTTTATCTTTCTAGTTTTTTTTCTTTGGTTTCACTTTTCCTCTCTTCTCTCTCTAATCTGTTTTGCTCCTCAGGTCTAGCCGGCCCGGAAAAACCGGCTCCAAACGCTTGCGGTAATGGTTGCCAGGCCTGCCTCCATACTTTGCTTTTCTCTGTTCGGCTCTCTGATTCTCTCTCTTCTCCCCAATCATAAGTGTTCGGTGCTGTGGTCAATGTTTGTGCCATTTTACTGGTGTTTCTGAGCCTACAGGATCTGTTTGCTCTGGGCAGATCTGTTGAAAAGATGCATTAAATAGATCTGTCTGTACAGTGGACCTAGATATTTAATGTTGGTGTGCATCATTGTGCTGTATTGTACTGTGCTGTGGTTTGTACTGTGGCATTGTTTTCTCATAGTGGGAGACATGGAACCCCATGTAAAATGGAAAAAGGAATAGATTAATTAAAAATGTGTTTGCAGTAAAATATAGAAGATCATAGGCAGGCCCACAGGGTCTGGACCTTTGCTACATCAGTGCTGATGACTTGTGTTTGTGTCTGTGTTGTGGCTTAGCTTGAATGGTGGTTGTTTTCCTGCTTGCACTGATCAGGCTCCGACTATATCACATCGGGAAAGCGAAGATCTGACTGTGAAATTAATTTTGTTTAGGGCAAAGGGCTTCCAGCACCAAAGGATGACCAACGGGGCCATGAACGTTGAGATCGGAAACCCTGCTTACAAGATCTACGAGGGCGAGCCCGAGGATGATGCCGGGGAGCTGCTGGACGCAGATTTCACTCTGGATCCAGACAAGGTAGATAAAACAACAGGTCCTGAATGCAGTCCAAAGTATTCATAGCCCTTGAACTTTCTCACACCTTGTCAAATGACAGCCACAAGCTTCATTGTATTTTATTGGGATTTTAAGTGATAGACCAACACAAAGAAGAAAATAGTTATAAAGTGTAAGAAAAGTAATGCATGTTTTTTTTTTTTTACAGCTAACAATCTGAAAAGTGTGGCATGCATGTGCATTCAGCTACTTTGAATATTTTATAGAACGTTGTTTTGCTGTAAATCTTGGGTATGTCTCCATCTTCAGACATCAACTGGTTAACATTCTATCCATTCCTCTTTGAAAAATAGGTCAAGCTTAATCAGACCAGATGGAAAGGGTCTGACAGCATCAGTTTTTAAGTCTTGCAAGATATTCTAAATTAGATTTAGGTCTGGGTTTTTACTGGGCCATTTTAACACATGGATATGGAATATGCTTTAATCTAAACCATCCTCTGTAGCCCTCACTGGTTGTTGCAAAGCTGGAAGGGGAACCTCCATCTAAGGCTTTCTTTTAAGATTGTCCTGTATTCATTTCCATCCATCTCTACATCCACACTGACCAGCTTGAAAACAGCTACCCCACAGCATTATTCTGCCTCCACCATGTTTGACTGTTAGGTGATTAGTTGTGTGAGCTTTGGTCTCATCTGGCCAGAGCACCTTCTTCCATATACAGGTCCTTCTCAAAATATTAGCATATTGTGATAAAGTTCATTTACCAGTGGTTTTGGCACTGTGAGCAGGTGCCAGGTCGTGCTGAAAAATGAAATCTTCATCTCCATAAAGCTTTTCAGCAGATGGAAGCATGAAGTGCTCCAACATCTGCTGATAGCTAGCTGCATTGACCCTGCCCTTGATAAAACACAGTGGACCAACACCAGCAGCTGACACGGCACCCCAGACCATCACTGACTGTGGGTACTTGACACTGGACTTCTGGCATTTTGGCATTTCCTTCTCCCCAGTCTTCCTCCAGACTCTGGCACCTTTATTTCCGAATGACATGCAGAATTTGCTTTCATCCGAAAAAAGTACTTTGGACCACTGAGCAACAGTCCAGTGCTGCTTCTCTGTAGCCCAGGTCAGGCGCTTCTGCCGCTGTTTCTGGTTCAAAAGTGGCTTGACCTGGGGAATGCGGCACCTGTAGCCCATTTCCTGCACACGCCTGTGCACGGTGGCTCTGGATGTTTCTACTCCAGACTCAGTCCACTGCTTCCGCAGGTCCCCCAAGGTCTGGAATCGGCCCTTCTCCACAATCTTCCTCAGGGTCCGGTCACCTCTTCTCGTTGTGCAGCGTTTTCTGCCACACTTTTTCCTTCCCACAGACTTCCCACTGAGGTGCCTTGATACAGCACTCTGGGAACAGCCTATTCGTTCAGAAATTTCTTTCTGTGTCTTACCCTCTTGCTTGAGGGTGTCAATAGTGGCCTTCTGGACAGCAGTCAGGTCGGCAGTCTTACCCATGATTGGGGTTTTGAGTGATGAACCAGGCTGGGAGTTTTAAAGGCCTCAGGAATCTTTTGCAGGTGTTTAGAGTTAACTCGTTGATTCAGATGATTAGGTTCATAGCTCGTTTAGAGACCCTTTTAATGATATGCTAATTTTGTGAGATAGGAATTTTGGGTTTTCATGAGCTGTATGCCAAAATCATCCGTATTAAGACAATAAAAGACCTGAAATATTTCAGTTAGTGTGCAATGAATCTAAAATATATGAATGTTAAATTTTCATCATGACATTATGGAAAATAATTAACTTTATCACAATATGCTAATATTTTGAGAAGGACCTGTAGTTTGCTGTGTCCCTGCCTGTAACAAACTGGAAACATGGCTTCTTTTGGCTTTGTCTCAACAATGGCTTTGTTCTTGCCACTCTTCCATAAAAGCCAGATTTGTGAAGCACACAACTAATAGTTTTCCCAGCAAAAGATTATCCTATCTTAACTGTGTATCTCTGCAGCTCCTCCAGAGTTACGGCTAGCCTCTTGGCTGCTTCTCTGATTGATGCTCTCCTTGCCCGGTCATTGATTGGGTGCACTGGATTTTATTTAGGGGCATTGAAGCAAAGTAATACAAGCACATGCGGTACTTTTTAGATTTGTAAAAAAAAAATGGAGAACCATTTGTGGACAAATGATTAAAGTTTGGGGCTGAAACTTGATAAAGTGTGAAAAAGTTCAAGGGGAATAAAAACCTTTGCAAGGCTGTGAATGATAACTGTATTTCCTAATTGGAATTATTTTTCCATGCTTTTCAGCCCACCAATTTCACAAACCCTGTATACGCCACCCTGTACATGGGCGCTCACAACAGTCGCAACTCCCTAGCCAGCACAGACGAGAAGAAGGAGCTGCTATCGCGTGGAGATGAGGAGCCCCTCGTAGACCCCCTGGCATAGATTGTCCATCACCTTCATCACACTACTCCTAAATACATCATTCTTCTTGCCTTTTAAAGAAAAACTAAACTACAAAAAAAAAATCAAAAACAAGTGTGAGAGAAAATCGCTGAAGTGTGAACACTGTATAAAATGTACAAAATGAAGGACTACTTTTGTATGTGATTGCAGTATTATATTTTGTTCTTTTGAGATTCCTCTGGTCAAAAATAAAACAACGAAATAGCATTTTTTATGAGATTTTTGATTTACACTTTGTCCTTCACCCTTCACCTAAATAGCCACTACCTCCGTAAGTGAAAAACACAAAAACAGTGAAATGGAAACAGGAAAATCAGAAGAGAAGATGCTACCATTGGAGCAATTTTAATTTTTTTATTTTTGTATGAACTGTATAGATGAGAAAACATAATGTTCTATTTTAACCAGTGCCAACTGTTTGTGTTGACTTTGAGCGAGAAAAGGAGATAAAACTGAAAGTTTTCTGAATCGGTATGTACAGTAATGTCATCCTGCAGGACTGTGTGAGAAGGCTCGTGTATAGCACATAGTAAAATGTCTGTACCAGATGCCAGCTACAGTATTTTCCACCTTATTTTTATTCCTTCAGAGAACAATGTTCATAAAATGATTGTGTTGTCTTCCTTGCACAGAGCCACTCAGTTTACGGTACAGCGTGCACTGCAGGCTTTTTAGGGCAAGGTGTGAAGGACGTGTGGGTGTGTGTGACTGCAGGACGATAATGTTGCAGTGGGTGTGATAGTCCATACAGGGAGATTAGAGGTTTTATAGTTATGGTGGCTGATCTGCAGATGTAAAACTTTGATGTACAGTAGGTGTCATATCTGCACTATTTAGCTCTATGTTACAAAGGTCTTCCTCCAAATGAAAAGGAAGGGTTGGAGCTTTTTGCTGGTCTTTTAATTCCCTGTGTATTTCTTTAAAAGATCAGATTACACTCGTCTGGCTCTGTGAATAAATGTATTTTTTTGCCTTTCGCAAATCAAAGTCTGTACGTTCACAGTTCTGTAACGACTGATGTCTGAAGTGCATTATGTCCATCTGTCCTTAGCAGTTCTCGATTTACTGTCCTCCGTGCCCTGCTGCTGCTAATGCTGCCGCTCTGGTCCTTACGCTCGGCCTCTGTCCCCAAAATGCTGCTTCTGTCAGAAAAGCGTCAGCCATATCTTAACTCTCGAGTGAGATGATACGACTCTTTAATGTGACGATGAGTTTTTGCTTTGCTTACCTGTCCAGTGTTATTTTACGCTGTTTAATGTGTACGTTTTTGTCTTAAAACTGAGAGTACAATCATTTTACCTAAAGAACACTTTTGCTGAATAATACGTACATTTCCAGGACCTTTATTATTTCGGATCAGTCATTTTTGTTACGTTTAAATCAGAAATGACGCATAGCTTTTATATAGTACACCATGCATGGAAGCTCCAACTTTCTTCTGGAAAGAGAACAATGTTTCATTTTTGCTGGAGTACTTTACAAACTAAATAAGATATTGTCATAAATAAAATTTTTTAAATTGTACAGACAACCAGGCAGTGTGCAAGTGTTTGTTTGTTTACCACCTGTTCTAAAATGAAAAGCAATGTCAATGAGTCTGAGTTGAGTCATTTATTTATCAGGGAAAAGCGCTATACAAGCGCAGTGCATTTCCAATTTTACCAAGACTAAATCTGATCATCTTAAATAATATGGATGTAAATTACATTTGTATCCAAGTTACATTTGTGATTCATTCTATGCATGTAAAGAAAAATCCACCAAAATGACAAAAAGATCATTTAAAACAAATTAAAAACAAATTCTTAGTTTCTGCAAGCTGATAGACAGGAAACTCTTGAGCTGTCAGACTTTACTGATGCGCTCTAAATTATTTTATTAAGTATTACTTTTCAAAAAAGAAGTATGACCTAATATTAGGGCCTTTTTATATCAAAGAGAAAAAAAGTATGTGGGCACGGAGGAACACATTTCCCCCGAAAAACCCAGGAATTTCTGGATTAATTTCACATATTTACAAGAAAACAACTTGGATATTCTCTTTGCAGGAAAAAGGGTAATTTTAGATGATTAAAGACAAAGATTTATGATATTAAAGCGAGGAAATTATCTAACCTTGTCGAGTGAGAAATTTGTAAGAAAAAAAGTCTAAAATATATCAGAAAAACTAAGTCGTTTACTAAGATTGTAAAGTCAAACATCTACAATGGCGTCCTCTAAGTTTCAGTGGTAAATATGAGATGCACATCTGGATATTTTCCAAAGTGGAATATCAGATCTTTTTTCCAGGTATAACATCTCCCAGGTGCAGACTTGATGCAGCCATGTTGCAGTTTCTTCCTCGCTGTCTCAAGCGTGTACTCTGGATCCCATTCATGGCGTTCATGGTGAGTCTGCACCCAGATGTTCTGACTCAGGAAGAGACCAGATCCACCGCTTACACTTTGGACAATTTCCAGATGCGCAAATCATAAATTTACCACTTCAGCCTTAGAGGACTTCTAGATTTTTCTGTCAAATATTTGACTTTACAATTGTAGTAAACTTCTGAGTTGTCTTTTTATACAAATTTCTATCTTAGTTATCTTAGTTTTAATATTGTAAATTTATGTCTTTAATCATGGAAAAATTTTTTTTGCAAACTTACAACTTTTTAAGAGAATATGTAAATGTTTTCCTCATTAATATGTGAGTTTTTAGCAGATATTTACTCCTCTGTGGCCACATTAGTGATTTACGTTTTTTTTCTTTTATCTACATTGGTCCTCTAATACTTGATCATAGAAAAGAGATTAATTCTATTTTTTAAATGTAAAATAAAAACTTTAAAACAATTCACTTAATTCCTTTGGCTTTCAGCTCATCCTTCACTCTGCTCAGGTACTTCTCGTCAGGATATCCAAACCTGTAAAGGCACATTGTGTGTAAGAGTTAATGCATGAAACATTAAACCAGCCCAAAAGGTAAAATATATATAGTTTTTAGAAAGTGTGCATGTGCCTGTTATCTATTGGATGGAGCCTCTGTTGAAACAACTGACTTGGATGCATGTTTAGACTCCCTGTTGTGCTAAAAAAATAAATCCCTCTTTTCTTTGAAAGCAGATAAAACCATGACTTTCGCTAAAGGTTGTAGATGATTAAATACCAAGGAAATCTTATCCACACATCTGAACCCTATTCTGGGATACCTAAACCCTTATATTTTCATGGTGGGTGTTCACTAACTCAGAGTGCTTCAACAAAGTATTAGTTTAAGGGTTGTACATGTATACAAATAAAATAAAAATACAATTGAATACAAATTGAATAAATGAAACTGGGGAACCGTACCCCTCTGGTCCTCCTATCGAGGATGTCTTGTGGTGGATGTCATTCCAGGTCACCACATCCTCTGCCCCACTTGTCCTAGAAGTTCCAACAGTGAAAATCAGCCTCTGATCAAAAGCTTTTTTCAGGAGATTCAGCACTTCATTGCCCTCTTTGTTGTCTGGAAGATATGCACGTCTGGTGGTTCCTACATAGCATTGTCCAGGATTGGGGTGTTTTTCCTGTTAGAATGGGAAAAAGTCAGGTAATCGAGTCATTTCTAAAATACATTTTAAATTACTGATATAGACGACGTGCCTCGCCTTTACCGTTTGTTTTCCGCTTGGAATATCATAGGTGATGACTATGTTGCCGCAATTTGGGAATCCAGGGAGCGGGCAATGATTTCTATCCCACTTCATTGTTCCATCAGGTTGGTGTCCCTTCATCACACCAAAAACATCCTTGCATATAGGACAGATGGGTCCACTGTGTTTCTCTGCGCTTTTCAGGCACTCCCCACAAAACTCATGTTTACACTTCAGCTGTTTCTTATCGGTAAATTGGGACAAACATATAGAGCAATCATCATCTTTGCTGTCCCCTGTTGCGCCCCCTCTGGCTGATTCTTCTCTGTTTTGTGTTGAATGACCGTTCACTTCAGCTCCACTAGAAGTCTCTTCAGAACCATTGAGCCCAGTTGCACCATAAGGTGGAGGCAGAGGTGACGTCATCATTTTCTGGTACAGGCGCAGCAGAGCTCTGACAGCATGACTCTCCATGGCTGCGTTTCCTCCAGGTCTTTTGTAGGAAGTTTTGACATTAACTTTTCCCTCACTGATGCTGGATTCTTTGAAGTTCACATTGAACTTAGCTTTGATCTTTTCAAGTTGGGGGGTACAAGACGATTTTAAATCCTTCCAGCGGTTCTCCTCCATAGTTAGTCCTGCAACACCAAGATCATCTTTGATCGTCATTGTGATCTTCAGGGAGAGTTCATCATTGAGGTTATCAGACCAAGTCGGCTGTTCAGACTCTTCAGAAGCGCTGCTGGATTTCTGCATTGGATATAAGGTTGAACTGAGAGAATCTTGACAATGTTTTTGCCCACAGACGGTTATTTCCTCAGAGGACATGGTGACTAAAAGCTTGTTGTTTTTGTTCATAATGACTTTCAGTGCATCGCCCCACTGATCAGGATCTACAAACTTCAGAGGAATAACTGAGCTGCTGGAATCAGACAAGCATTTTTGGATCAGATCTGTGAACCTATCCAGAGCTTCATCTGGTTTTCCATCTTTCTGTTTTGGTTCAAAACTCACTGTGAGATTTGGTTTTATAGTAACTTTAGTTTCTTCCTCTATGCATTTGAGTTCCTTTTTGCAGATCTGGCTGACATACCAGTAAAGACCCAGTGGAACAACACAATCCTCCGATCTCTTTTTATCATCTTGAAGATTGTTTCCTGCTGCAGTGACTGGGTCCTTCTGTCCTCCAAGCTGCATCTGTTCCTATAAAAATGTAAAGCAGGTTACTAAATATAGAAAATACACGGTTTATTGTAGTTTTTATGTGTTTATTTCAGAGTACATACGGCTGGCAGCTCTGACACTGAACGTCTGGTGTTCATTAAAGCAGCTGCAGGAGTAGTATTTGCTGAAGCATCATCTGCATTCATCTTTGGTGATCCCAGGCTGACTGACAGTATGGTGGCTGTTTTTGTCCCATCTTTCTGCGTTAATGTTTCACCTGTCAGTTTCTGAAGCTCATTCACGGCTTAAAAAGAAGAAAAACACTAAATGAATTGATGTTACAAAACTTTGCGATATTGTTTACAGTTTTATAGTTGCCATGGTGATAGATTATCTGAGGATTTGTGGAAAAGCTGACATTCAACAGTTATACTGCACCTGGAGGATGTGTGATCCTTATTACAACCCTCTCATCTGCTAGGATCTCTTTAACTGAGCAGTCAACGTCAGTTCTGATTTTGCTGAACCAGCTTTGAAGAGTTTTTTCCAGGTACGCCTTTACTTTCTGTGGTTTCTTGGATTCCTCCCACTTTATGAAGAGAGTTAGAAGTGTCTCATCTTGGTGATTTGAAGAAGCCATCTCAACCTTAAAAAGAGGCAAAGAATTTCACAAAATCCTGAGAAATCTACAGTGCTGAGTACAAGTATTTATAGACCTTCAAAAAGTATGGCAGGTTACTAAATATAGAAAATACACGGTTTATTGTAGTTTTTATGTATTTATTTCAGAGTACATACGACTGGCAGCTCTGACAGTGAATGTTTGGTGTTCATTAAAGCAGCTGCAGGAGTAGTATTTGCTGAAGCATCGTCTGCATCCATCTTTGGTGATCCCAGGCTGACTGACAGTATGGTGGCTGTTTTTGTCCCATCTTTCTGCGTTAATGTTTCACCTGTCAGTTTCTGAAGCTCATTCACGGCTTAAAAAGAAGAAAAACACTAAATGAATTGATGTTACAAAACTTTGCGATATTGTTTAATTTTATAGTTGCCATGACAATAGATGATCTGAGGATTTGTGGAAAAGCTGACATTCAACAGTTATACTGCACCTGGAGGATGTGTGATCCTTATTACAACCCTCTCATCTGCTAGGATCTCTTTAACTGAGCAGTCAACGTCTGTTCTGATTTTGCTGAACCAGCTTTGAAGAGTTTTTTCCAGGTACACCTTTACTTTCTGTGGTTTCTTGGATTCCTCCCACTTTATGAAGAGAGTTAGAAGTGCCTCATCTTGGTGATTTGAAGAAGCCATCTCAACCTTAAAAAGAGGCAAAGAATTTCACAAAACACAGAGAAAACTACAGTGCTGAGTACAAGTACTGTCACCCCTTAAACATTTTAAAATTACAACCGGAAAACCTTAGTGTTTTTATTAGGATCATTACGTTATTGAAAAACTTCCACTTAACATGCCATCACTGGTTTAGCTCAAATCTTCTTTGTTAGAATGGCCTAGTCAAACACCTTAATATATTTAATAATCTGTGGCAAGACTGAAACATTGATGTTCAGAGGGGCTTCTCCATCCAATTTCACTAAGCTACTAATTTGACTAAGCTTAAGTTGTTTCGCAAAGAAGGGAGGGCAAAGATCTTATTCTCTAGATCTGCAAAGCTGACAAGGTGTCTGAATGTTTTTAAGGGTATGGATTTCTTTGCAAGGAATTGTTAATGAATTAATTGAATTAATGACAATCCATTAATAAAATATTTCTTTTAAAGGTATTTATAATAACACTTTTAAAACTAAGATGTTTATACACTTGTTGGGGTCATCCATTTTGGTCTGATAGACCGACTGAGCTGCGCAGTTCAATATGCGCAGCTCAGCAGTTTGTCACAGCGATGGACATCGAAGCTGACGTCATCGGAGCTATAAAAGCTTAGGAAACAAAAGTTTTCACCACCATTTCCAGGGTGTCTCCTGGGACGACGCAACGGAGGTGCATATTTGGAGAGACAAAAGCTCGCAGGCGAACTTTTCCTCCACACGGTTGTTCTCGCAGGAGCTTGAAAGCTGGAAATCTGTCCGATACAAGAAGGTCTGAAGATTTATTAACCAATCGAAGACCCCCCCGACACTCTGGCGCAGTTGAAAACCCACAGACGTTTCTTGCCAAGGAGATGAGTTTTCCTCCTTGTTGATTCAGTCGACTGCAACGGTTCCTCTTATTTTCTGGTTTTGGATGGATGAGAAGTTTACCGTTTTTGAGTTGATCACGGACGCGTGTAACTCTGGTCCCCCTCCCCTCGTTTTTCTTCAGACCTACGACCCATTCTCATGCCGGTGAAGAGAAGGAGTCAACATCAAAGTAATTTTTTTCTATTTATATTAAATCGGATAGGTGTATTTAGAGGTCTGGGCAGTGATTTAGAATCACCAGAAGTTAATCCAAGATATCAACTTGTTGCATGCAATACTGATCGAAGTGTTTATGCTGAGCTGTTTGATTTGCTGTGTGGCTGAATCGCGGAGCACGGATGCGATCAGCAAGGTGGGTGTTCATGTTTTTGTTCGGCTGATCCCAAATCAGCCAGGAGTTAGAAGTTGGACTTTTTAAAGTTTTTAATCCAAAGTAGCTGTGGTCTGGGCCTATTGGCCTGACCACTCCTTTGTCCCAGGTTTATTACTGGAGTTTTTTTCACTGAGTTCCCACCTCAGAGTTTTATGACCCTTTGATTGAGATTTGGGGCAATCAGCTGTTAGTGGCTAAAGGGGCGCGGCCCCGTTGTTATACCAGCTGATAGCCGCCATCCAGACGCATCAGCGCACCAAGAAGGCTGTCCTATACAGTGGTTCTGCTTCACTTTCCAAGTCAACACAAATTGCACGTTTGGTCCAGAAAAACTGCTGGTTTGATCTTCAGAGATATATATTTTCTTTTCTTTTTATTTTTAGATGGTCATTTTGCTCCCTTCTGTAGAATAGTGCATATTTAGTTAGGTGAAGATTTTTGGACCAGAATAGTAATTGTATCGCTATATGGTCAATAAATGTTCACATCTTATTAATCAAACACGTCTTCCGTTCTCTAACCTGCTGTGGGAATACAATCAGCGTGCTTCCTTTAACTTAGGTCTGTTTACCTTCGATCTCTGTCATAAGGATTATTTCCAACTTTAAATCATATCCGCCTTCTGAGTTGGACTTTGTCTCAGTATCTGTCATTCTGAAGCCTTGACCAGTTTCTTTTAGCATTCACCCACACAGCATGTAAGACGACCTTGACTGTTGGATTTAAGCAGAACCAGTTTGCATTTACTGGTTTTCTAGATAGTTTTCTAGATAGATAGATAGACAGATAGATAGATATGTATAGCAATGCGAATTAAGTATTAATTTTGCTCACTTGTGCTGATATTATTTAGTAAGCTTTGCATTTGAGACAAGACATCACCTGGGTAGGACCACCTGGCGTGTCAACATCCATGGGCTCAACTTTGTCCAGATCTTTCTCCGACATTGTTACAGTCTTCTCCCTTCGAAACAAGACGAACATTAACAAGTCAAGTAAAATGAAATGAGTTTTTTTCGGTGGTTTAGGTTGTTCTGAGTAAAGCTACATATGAAAAAGCTGACAGTTAACTTTCGGTTATGGGAGCTGCATGCAATCTTGGACTGAAACATTCCTCGAGGCTTCTGGTTAAATGTTTCTACAAAACATTTGACATAACTATATCTACTGAGAATTGCGATATATCCAACATAAATAGAGACAAAATAATATGATTTCAACCCTGTGGCGCACTTACCGTCTGTTCGATGTTTTCGACGACACTTCTCTGTAAATGAAAGTGAAAGCAGCTGCAGCTCCGTCTGAAACGTCACGCCCCGCTTCGTACCTCCCTCACGTACCCACACGTTGTCGTTTCGTTCCTTCCTCATTTCATCTGTTGCCTGTAAGCAAACGTTGCGTTGATATACAGACCCGTTCGAAAAATCGAAATCATATTGAAAATGTATTTATTTGAGTTACTCCATCACTAAGTGAAACACATTATATATATTATTACACACAGATTGATGCTTTCAAGGCTTTCTTTCTGGTAATTATGATTTTTCGCTTACAGCTAATCAAAGCACAAGATTCGGTTACATCAGACCAATAAAAAGAACATTTTTATACAGAAATGCAAGCATACTAAAAAGTATCTGGAAAGTATACTGAAAAGTATATCTCTCTGTTATAGATCTATAAAAGAGAGAGAGATACCTATAAAGATTTATTTATGAACTTGAGTGGGATCCCATTTTTAATCCACAGGGTTTGTTGGTCATGATGTTGGTCAATGACTAACTCTTCTGTAAGGTTTTCCACAAGGTTTAGGAGCACGTTTATGGGATTTTTGAACCATTCTTCCAGAAGCGCATTTATGAGGTCAGACACAGATGTTAGACAAGGACTTGCTCATGGTCTTTGCTCAGATTTATCCCAATCGTGTCCCGTCAGGTTCAGGCCAGGACTCTATGCAGGCTATTCAAGTTCCTCCACACCAAACTCATACATCAATGTCTTTATGGATGTTGCTTTGGCACTGGTGCAAAGTCATGTTGGAACATGAAGGGGTCATCCCCATACTGTTCCCATGTTAGAAGCATGACATTGTCTAAAATGTCATGGTAAGCTGAAGCATCAACAGTTCCTTTCCACTGCTTTAGACTGCAGCGGTTAAATGATTTACACCACTGCATCCAACACTTTGTATTGCACTTGGTGATGTAAGGCTTGGATGACACTGCTCTACCAGGGAAAACCACTCCATGAGGTTCTTGAGCTAATCTGAAGGCCACGTTCAATTTGGAGGTCTGTAACTATTGGCTCTGTAGAAGGTTGATGAGCTCTCTCACTAAGGACCTCTGCATCTCTGATCCCACTCTGTGATTTCACCTGGCCCACCACTTTGTGGCGACATCCTGTCGTTTTCAATCACCTCCACACTAACAGTTGACTGTAAAATATTTAATAGAGAAGAAAGTCAACTTGAATTATGGCACATTTTAAATCCTCATACAGTACTACACTGGAATTCACTGAGGTTCTTTCATAAATGTTTTTAGAGCCATCTGCAAGTCATGTTGCTGGATTTTATCCACCAGTAGAAGTGATTGGAAAACCTGAATTCAGTGGGGGTTTTTCAGGTCCCATTTAAATGTAAAATTGTTCTTTAAAAGTTGAGAATTGCTATATAATAAAACATAAAATGGATAAAAACAAAAGAATTCCAGGAATTTCTGATTTTGTTTTTACATTTTTCATCTTTTTTAAAACTATGACTTATAATTAGGCTTCACTCTCCATCAGTGTCGCTCAATGCCTTTAGCTTTCAGGTCCTCCTTGACTCTGCTCAGGTAATTTGGGTCAGGATATCCAAAACTGTGAGGGCATAACATGAAAGAGGGTCATAAAACATTAAAGTTGGTCTTTACTGTCTCCTGATCCTCCTCTCTTGATTGACTCTGCTATCACTTAAAGATGATTAATGTCCTCTTCCTTCTGAGTTCTTTAGCATGCTATTGAAACCAGTGACACCACAAGGTTGGGTCAGGCATGGGGATGGAGGATCTCTGAGGAAGGCATATTCTAATGGTGCTGTGTAGGGAGCTCTCACATTGCCATATCTTTGTCTGTTGCTGGATTCAACGTTTAGATCACCTTTAGCTTTGATGTTAACATCTTCTGTCATGGTTGAGGTTTCTGGCAGACCAAAGTGCAGACAAGAGCTGGGCAGCAGCATATTTAAAGGAAGGCTTCAACTTTATTCCAAAAGATCTTTCCGAAAACGTAGCATAGTTGAGATTCATAGTTTTACAAAAACATAGCGAAACGTAGCATAATCTAAATTCGTAGGTTTTCCAAACATAGCAAAAACGTGGCATAATCACTGCTGGAGTTAACAGGAGCTGAGCCAAAAACTTACATGAAGACTCATTGCAGGTACATAGCAAAACTTGAACATAGCCATAGTAGTATACGGACGGACATAACATGAACGAGGGTGACTAGACGGAAGGAACCAGCGAAGAACAAAGAGAACCAGAGAGCTTATAAGCAGAAGGGAGTGAAGTATGAACCATTGAGACACAGAGGCAGGAAATCAGAGGTGAATAGAAAACAGGTGTGAACTAGGCTGCAGAGAACTGAGGGAGTATGAATAGTGGCTAAGATAGCAAGGCATAAACAAAGGAAACACGAGAACTAGACTATAACCTAAATCCAGGGGGGGGAACACGACTACAAAACAAAACTATAGCAAAGGACTGAATAAACAAGAATCAGGGACCAAAAAGAAAGGAAGCAAAGGACAAAGATAAAATAACCAAAGAAACATAAGAACCTACAATAATGATTAACTAAAGTAAACAGAAACTAGAGGGAACAAAAGAACACCACAACCTAAAACCTATCCAAAGAAACCCTAAGTACAAAAATAAACAAAACTAAACAAACACTGACTGAACCCAACAGGGAATGAAGCAGAGGATGTGAGGACTAAAATAAATACAAACCAAGATGTAAACAATAACTAAAGCTGACCTAACATGGGGTAGAACTAGAACTATAGAAACTAAACATAAGTAACTAAGCTAGAAAGAACAGAATAAAGGAAACTAACACAGAATAGTATAAACCACAGAAAGGGAACCAAGACGAGGAGGAACAGAGAAAATAAACTAGTAAACAAGAAGAGCGCAAAGTGAACAAATACCAAAACATAAATAAACACAGAGATACTAAATGAGAAACTAAACTAGAGAATACAAGGAAGACAATGGAACTAGAATAACAACAAATATAACAATAATCACAATAATAGGAAAGCCATAACAATAGGAAAGCAACCACTAAAGGAACTAGGAGTGAGAGAACTAAACAAACATGATACAAAACCCAAACTAGAAACATCTAGACAAAAGTAAACCATCACAAAACCACAAACAAAAGTCCAAAATGTCGCACCCCAACATCTTCTGCTGGTAGTTTTGTCCTAACATGTAGACCCTTCTAGGTCCAGTTTATCATCCTCAGTGATGTATCATTTTATGCAGGTTTGAGCTGTTAGTGTTTGTCTTCTGCATTGCATTCAGGACTGAACTGGTTAACGATCTGATTATTTGTTTGACCTGACTCAAGTTTTAGCTCCTCCGCCCTGTTCCTCGTGCTGCAGCACTAATTCATTTCAGGTTTCAGGGCAGCTGGCTCTGTGTAGTCTAAGAGATGGTTTCAGGGCTGGAGAGTACGAGATAAAAGGCCTATCTGGGGTGGGCTGGGGTGGGTTTGCTTGTTGCCCCCCAGCTCAGCCGTCTCGTGTTAGGGTTTACCCCAGTGGATGAGAGGGTCGCATCCCTACGCCTTCGGGTTGGGGACAGGTCTCTGACTGTCGTTTCGGCCTATGGGCCGGGTAGTAGTGCGGAGTACCCGGCCTTCTTGGCGTCCCTGTCGGGGGTGCTGGATAGTGCCCCTCCCTGGGTCCATTATTCTGCTGGGCGACTTCAACGCCCACTTGGAAATGACAGTGATACCTGGAGAGGCGTGATCGGGAGGAATGCCCTCCTCGATCTAAATCCAAGTGGTGTTTCGTTATTGGTAATCTCACCCACGAACTCCCCAAATATAGACAGTTTATTAAATGTCCGACCAGAGAGGACAACATTCTGGATCACTGTTACACCACCATCAGAGACGCTTATCACGCCGTCCCACGAGCTGCACTGGGCCAATCCGACCACATCATGGTCCACCTGATTCCTGCATACAGGCAGAAACTAAAGCTCTGCAAACCTGTTGTGAAGACGACAAGGAAGTGGAGCAGTGAGGCTGTGGAGAATCTCCAGGCGTGTTTAGGCTGTACAGACTGGGATGTATTCAGGACTACTACCAACAGTCTGGACGAGTACACAGAGGCTGTGACTTCCTACATCAGCTTCTGTGAGGACAGCTGTGTACCATCATGCACCAGGGTGAGTTACAACAACGACAAACCCTGGTTCACAGCTAAACTCAGAAGGTTAAGACTGGATAAGGAAGAGGCCTTCAGGAGTGGGGACAAAGACATATACAGAGAGGCAAAGTACAAGTTTGGCAAGGCAGTGAAAGAGGCCAAACGACTGTACTCTGAGAAGCTCCAAAACCAGTTCTCAGCCAACGACTCTGCGTCTGTCTGGAAAGGGCTCAAGCAAATCACCAACTACAAGCCGAAAGCCCCCCACTCCATCAACGACCGACGCCTCGCCAACGACCTGAACGAGTTCTACTGCCGCTTTGAAAGACAAAGGGATAGTCCTGCAACCATCAGCCACGAAGCCCCCCAACAGCTGCAGCCACAATCCACCACCCCCACTTCCCCAACCTCAAGAGGGGCCTTGGCACCTCCAACCCCCACCCTGAAGTTCCCCCCCACCAGCCCCCTACCCACGCCGAGGACGGCTCTTTCCATCCAGGAGAGGGACGTCAACAAACTTCAGGAGACAGAACCCCCGGAAAGCTGCTGGTCCGGATTCTGTCTCACCAGCCAGCCTGAAGCACTGCGCTGATCAGCTGTCTCCAGTCTTCACAGACATTTTTAACACCTCACTGGAGACATGTCATGTGCCAGCCTGCTTCAAGTCCTCCACCATCGTCCCTGTTCCCAAGAAGCCAAGGACCACAGGGCTTAATGACTTCAGACCCGTCGCCCTGACCTCTGTGGTGATGAAGTCCTTTGAGCGCCTTGTGCTCTCACACCTAAAAGACATCACCGACCCCCTCCTGGACCCCCTGCAGTTTGCCTACAGAGCCAACGGGTCTGTAGATGATGCAGTCAACCTAGCCCTTCACTTCATCCTCCAGCACCTGGACTCCACAGGAACCTATGCCAGGATCCTGTTTGTGGATTTCAGCACTGCCTTCAACACCATCGTCCCAGTTCTGCTACAGGAGAAGCTCTCCCAGCTGAGTGTGCCCGACTCCACCTGCAGGTGGATCACTGACTTCCTGTCTGACAGGAAGCAGCGCGTGAGGCTGGGGAAGCACGTCTCTGACTCCCTGACCATCAGCACCGGTTCCCCCCAAGGCTGTGTTCTCTCTCCTCTGCTCTTCTCCCTGTACACCAACAGCTGCACCTCCAGTCACCAGTCTGTCAAGCTTCTGACTTTTGCGGACGACACCACCCTGATCGGACTCATCTCTGATGGTGACGAGTCCGCGTACAGATGGGAGGTGGACCATCTGTTGGACTGGTGCAGCCAGAACAACCTTGAGCTCAACGCTCTAAAGACAGTGGAGATGGTTGTGGACTTCAGGCAGAACCCAGCCCCATCTGCCCCCATCACCCTCTGTGACTCCACAATTGACACTGTGGAATCTTTCCGCTTCCTGGGAACCATCATCTCCCAGGATCACAAGTGGGAGCCAAACATCAGCTCCCTCATCAAGAAAGCCCAGCAGAGGATGTTCTTCCTGCGGCAGCTGAAGAAATTCAACCTGCCAAAGACTATGATGGTGCACTTCTACACAGCCATCATTGAGTCCATCCTCACCTCCTCCATCACCATCTGGTACGCCGCTGCTACAGCCAAGGATAAGGGCAGGCTGCAGCATGTCATTCGGTCTGCTGAGAAGGTGATTGGCTGCAGTCTACTGTCGCTCCAGGAACTGTACACCTCCAGGACCCTGAAGCGGGCAGGGAAGATTCTGGCTGATCCCTCCCACCCTGGTCACAGACTCTTTGAGACTCTCCCCTCTGGCAGGAGGCTGCGGTCCAAAACCTCATGCCCCAAGAACAGTTTTTTCCCATCTGCCACCAGCCTGGTTAACAAAGCCTGATTCTGATTCTGACTTCTGTGCTAGTCACGGATTGTCTATAATGAACACCATGTTCAAACATAAGGGTGTCCATCAGTGCACTTGGCAGTAGCACACCCTAGGCAGGAGGCCGATGATCGACTTTGATGTCATATTGTCAGACCTTTGGCCGCATGTTTTGGACACTCGGGTGAAGAGAGAGGCTGAGCTGTCCACTGATCACCACCTGGTGGTGAGTTGGATCTGCTGGAAGAGGAGAAAGCCGGACACACTTGGCAGGCCCAAGTGCATAGTGAGGGTCTGCTGGGAACATCTGGCAGAGGCCTCGGCCAGGGACGTATTCAACTCCCACCTCCGGGAGAACTTTGATCAGATTCCGGGGGATGTTGGAGACATAGAGTCATGTTCTCCGCATCTATTGTCGATGCTGCTGCCCGTAGCTGCGGCCATAAGGTCTGCAGTGGCTGTCGCGGCAGCAATCCCTGAACCCGGTGGTGGACACTGTCAAGCTGAAGAAGGAGTCCTATCGGCTGTGGTTGGCTTGTGGGACTCCTGAGGCGGCTGACGGGTACCGTGAGGCCAAGCGTGCCACGGCCTGTGGCAGAGGGAAAAACCCGGGCCTGGGAGGAGTTCGGTGAGGCCATGGAGAAGAACTACCAGTTGGCCTCGAAGCAATTCTGGCAAACCGTCCGGTGCCTCAGGTGGAGGAAGCAGTGCTTTGCCAACACTATTTACAGTGGGGGTGGGGAGCTGCTGACCTCGACTGGGGGCATTATCGGGTGGTGGAAGGAGTACTTCGAGGATCTCCTCAAACCTGCCTTCACTCATTCCCTGGTGGAAACAGAGGCTGGGGACTCGGGGTTGGACTCTTTCATCACCCAGGCTGAAGTCGCCGAGGTGGTTAAAAAGCTCCGTGGTGGCAGGGCTTCGGGGGTTGATGAGATCCGGCCTGAGTACCTCAAGTCTCTGGATGTTGTAGGTCTGTCATGGTTGACACGCCTCTTCAACCTGGAGAAGGCATTCGACTGTGTCCCTCGTGGTGCCCTGTGGGGGATGCTCCAGGAGTATGGAATCGGGGGCCCTTTATTAGGGGCCATCCAGTCTCTGTACAAGCGGAGCAGGAGTTTGGTCCGCATTGCCGCACTAAGTCGGACCTGTTTCCAGTGCATGTTGGACTCCGGCAGGCCTGCCCTTTGTCACCGGTCCTGTTCATAACTTTTATGGACAGGATTTCTAGGCACAGCCAAGGGCCAGAGGGGGTCTGGGACCAGTGGATTTCATCTCTTCTTTTTGCGGATAAGGTGGTCCTGCTGGCCCCCTCAAGCCAAGACCTACAGCATGCGCTGGGGTGGTTCACAGCCGAGTGTGAAGCGGCTGGGATGAGGATCAGCTCCTCCAAGTCCGAGGCCATGGTACTCGACCGGAAAAGGGTGGCTTGTCCTCTTCAGGTTGGAGGGGAGTTCCTGCCTCAAGTGGAGGAGTTCAAGTATCTCGGGGTCTTGTCATGAGTAAGGGAAGAATGGAGCGGGAGATCGACAGACGGATTGATGCGGCTGCCGCAGTAATGGGGGCACTGTGCCGGTCTGTTGTGGTGAAGAGAGAGCTGAGCCGAAAAGCGAAGCTCTCGATTTACCGGTCGGTCAACGTTCCTACCCTCACCTATGGCCATGAACTTTGGGTCATGTCCGAAAGAACGAGAACCCGGATACAAGTGGCTGAAATGAGCTTCCTCCGTAGGGTGGCTGGGCACTCCCTTAGAGATAGGGTGAGGAGCTCGGCCATCCGGGAGGGGCTAGGAGTAGAGCCGCTGCTCTTCCACATCGAGAGGAGCCAGTCGAGGTGGCTCGGGCATCTATATCGGATGCCTCCTGGACGCCTTCCTCGTGAGGTGTTCCAGGCACGTCCTACCATGAGGAGGCCCAGGGGACGGCCCAGGACATGCTGGAGGGACTATGTCTCTCGGCTGGCCTAGGAACGCCTTGGGCTCCCCCCGGAGGAGCTAGAGGAGGTGTCTGGGGAGAGGGACGTCTCTGCTGAGTTTGCTGCCCCAGTGGCAGAAGCGGTAGACAATGACGACGAGGTCTGATCACTGAATGATAATTAATGTCCTCTTCCTTCTGATTAAAACTGCTTGAGTTCTTTAGCATGCTATTGAAACCAGTGACACCACAGGGTTGGGTCAGGCTTGGGATGGAGGATCTCTGAAGTAGGCATATTCTAATGGTGCTGTGTAGGAAGCTCTCACATTGCCATATTCTTGTCTGTTGCTGGATTCAACATTTGGATTATGGTTTATCATCCTCAGTAATGTATTACCTGATGCAGGTTTGAGCTGTTCAGGTGGAGGGTTTGTCTTCTGCATTGCATTTAGGACTGAACTGAATTCCTCCTGGCTTTGCTTTGGACCACATACAACAACTTCTTCAGAGGACATAGTCAGCAAAAGCTTGTCCTTGCTTCTCTTGATGACTTCCAGTGCATTGCTCCACTGATCTGGATCTACAAACTTTAGAGGAATCTCTGCCCCGCCTTTCTATTAATTATGATTATTTCTGGCTTACAGCAAATGAAAACAAGACATTCAAGATTAGAATGTTGCATCAGACCAATACAAAAACATTTTAATGCAGAAATGTGGGCTTAATGTAAAGTATGTTTAATACCTTAAAGGTTGTCAGGTTAGAAAGGTACTTTTAATCTGACAACGAGGTTAATTGGAACACATATTCTAATTTTATTACAAGTTTCACTTTCTGAAATAAGTGACAAAAATTAAATGGCCAAATCCATAGCCAGAATGATAAAAGCTCTGTTTAAAAGAGAAATATAAATAATTCGCTAATGTGAAATAAAGATGTACTAGAAGTGCTGGAGGATGTTTCAAGAAATGAGTAAAACTGTTTCTTCCAATGCTACATAGGTCTGTGCTGTTTCACTCATTATAGCGGAATTTATTGTCAATATCGACACAGACCGGCAGCAATCTGACTTGCAGTGCACCTGGACGTGGCGCTTGTCCAGGACATGGATCAGGTTCTGGCGGTTTCACCTTTGAGGACGGCTGTCTGTCATTCTCAAACAGGGGAGTGACAGTGCACCGGAGGCACTGTTCAGCCTGGGATGCCGTGGACCAGAATTTCTTGCACCGACGGACATGGAGGCGAACAGAGGTGACAGTCCAGTAGTAGAGGAAACATGAGAGTTAATGGCGTAATCGACCCAGGGCAGGTACGTGCTCCAGTCTAAGGGATCAGAAGCAGATAAACATCTGAGAATAGATTCAATTTGTTGATTCATGCGTTGAGTCTGTCTGTTGGATTGTGGATGATAACCCGAGGTTAATGTAGGTTTGGCCCCTAGAGCAGAGCAGAACTGTTTCCATACTCGGGAGGTAAACTGAGGCCCTCTGTCAGATAATATCTCTAAGGGTATGCCATTAAGGCTAAAAACATGCTGCACCAAAAGTTGAGCTGTTTGGAACGCTGATGGAAGTTTCTTTAACGGGATGAGATGGCAAGCCTTTGAAAAACGGTCTACAATGGTGAGAATAGTAGTCATACCTCTGGAGATAGGCAAACCAGTGACAAAATCCAAGGCAATGTGAGACCAGGGACTTTTAGGGACACTGAGTGGTTGAAGTAAGCCAGATGGTGGATGATTTCCAGTCTTCTGCCTAGCACAGTTGGAACAAGCTTGAACATATTCTTTTACATCGCTATGTAAAGACGCCAGGGTCAGGTTCATGGCGCTTGGCCTGATCTACTAGTTTCTCTATCTCCCACGACAAGGTTCCAACAGTCCAGTGGGAAGGAATAATGGGTTCAGCCTCTTTAACTGAGCCATCTGGGGAAAACTGACAGGACAAGGCATCGGGCTTTAGGTTCTTAGAACCAGGTCTATAGGAGATGGAAAGGTCAAAACGAGAAAATAAAAGAGACCAACGTGACCGGCACGGATTCAGTCTTTTAGCAGACTGTGAATAAGCCAAATTTGTATGATCTGTCCACACTAACACAGGGTGTTTAGCACCCTCTAGCCAATGCCGCCATTCCTCCTGGGCCAGTTTGATGGCTAGAAGCTCTCTGTCCCCCACATCATAATTTCTCTCAGTGTTGCTAAATTGTCTGAAGAAGAAGGCACAGAGATGGAGCTTACCATCTACGGTAGATTGTTGTGAGAGTACAGCTCCTACACCCGTGTCAGAAGCGTCCACCTCTAAAATAAACTGTCAAGAGGAGTCTGGGTGAATCAATATGGGAGTCTGTGAGAATCTCTGTTTTAGTGTGGCAAAGGCCTTATCTGCTTCCCGAGACCAGGAGAACAAAGTCTTGGTAGAAGTAAGAGCAGTGAGGGGGACAGCCAGCAGGCTAAAGTCTTAATAAACCTGCGATAAAAGTTCGCAAATCCTAGGAAGCGCTGGAGCTGCTTGCGGGAGTCCGGGACGGGCCACTCCAGGACAGCCTTTATCTTCTCCAGGTCCGAGCGAACCTGTCCACCCTCCAAAATATACCCCAAAAAGGTTACTGAGTCTTTATGAAAATCTCATTTCTCAGCCTTTACAAACAAGCGATTCTCCAGCAGTTTCTGTAGAACAAGGCGCACATGCTGACAATGTTCCTTAATGTCCTTTGAATAGATCAAAATGTCATCTAGATAGACGAAAACAAAAACATTCAAAAACTCTCTGAGCACATCATTGATGAGAGATTGGAACACCGCAGGTGCATTGCAAAGTCCAAATGGCATCACTAAGTACTCGAAGTGTCCCAAGGGTGTTTTAAATGCAGTCTTCCATTTGTCCCCCTGGCTGATCCTAACTAAATGATAAGCATTCCTGTGGTCGAGTTTAGTAAAAACCTTGGCACCATGAACTGGCTCAAAAGCCGAAGAAAGGAGTGGAAGTGGGTATTTATTCTTTACAGTTATCTGGTTTAGACATGGGCGAAGAGAACCATCTTTCTTACCCACAAAGAAAAACCCGGCGCCTAAGGGAGAAGAGGATGGGCGAATGATTCCAGCCATAAGGGACTCGTTAATATAATTTTCCATAGTCTGACGTTCTGGTCCAGAGATATTGTATAGCCTACTAGTCAGTAAGGGGGCTCCGGAAAGTAGCTCAATGGAACAGTCATAAGGTCTGTGTGGAGGCCAAGTTAATGCTTTAACTTTACTAAATACCTGTTTTAAGTCATGGTATTCAGTGGGGACAAGAGACAGATCAATATTTTTACTCTCATCTAAAATGACGTCGGTAGGTTGCAGGGGTACAGCTGACTGAAGGCACGAAGAAAGACAGCTTGTGGACCAGGACTCTACACGACACTCAGACCAACTTATATGTGGGTTATGTTTCTGTAGCAATGGAAAACCTAAAACCATAGAGTTCAGAGCAATGGGGAAAACAAAGAAGGATATATCTTCTCTATGGTTTCCTGATAATAACAAGGTTAATGGCTTGGTGCGATGGGTAACCTGTTGGAGTCTGTGCCCATCCAAAGCTGATACTAACTGGGGTGAAGGGAGAAGTTCTGTCTCAATCTGAGCTTCCACAACCAAACTCTGATCAATAAGATTCTGTTCACTCCCGGAATCAATTAAAGCTGAGAGATTCTCAATATGACATTCAAATATTAAGGACGCAGGCAAGCTAAGTCTGAGGGCAGTAGGATGGTTTAAACGGTCTGCCAGTTTCCCCTCGTTTGCTGGCGGACCCAACCTTTTGGCCCAGTAGGACAGACAGGGCAGCTAGCAAGAAGATGCTCGGAAGAGCCACAATAAAAACAAAGATTAGCCTGACGGCGTCTCTGTCTTTCCTCAGCCGAGAGGTGAGTACGCCCGATCTGCATGGGCTCCGGCTCAACGTTTTGGGTAGGAATGGGTGAGCAGACAGCTAAACGAACCTGGTTGGGGCCTTGTATCTTACTGGCACTAAAATCTTGTCGGGACCTCTTCCTCTCTCTTATGCGGTTATCAAGTCTGGTGGCTATATTTATTAACCCATTAAGAGCCTTAGGTTCATCAATCACAGCAAGCTCGTCCTTAAGGGGTTCGTTTAGAGCCTGAAAAAACGCTGTCTTGAGAGCACAGTCATCCCACCCAGAAGCTGTGGATAAAGTCCTAAAGTCAATTAAGAAATCATAAACTGATTGGCCTCTCGGTTTCAAGGACCAGAGTTTTCAAGCTGTTGCAGTCTGATCCACTTCGTTGGAAAAAACTTCTCTAAACTCACTCTCAAAATCAGAGAAAGTACAGCTAAAATCGCAGCAATTGTTAAAGAGGGCCTACGCCCATTTTAACGCCTTGCCCGACAACAGTCCTAAAATAAAAGAAATCTTAGCATGATCATGAGGGAAGGATTGTGGGGATCGGTTGAACACAAGTGTACACTGCAACAAAAACCCTCTGCAATCTCCATATTTTTCGGGGTTGGGGGAAATGACATCACGAGAGTGAGGGAGCTGCTGTGCAGTGTTACCAGGTGAGAAATGTAGGATTATCGTACTAGAGATGTAAAATTATCGTATTTTGGGGAAATTATCGTACACTTGTCATAACCAAAATAACAAGTCTGTTGATGTGTCGAATAGCGTCTAACAGGCACTCGCAGCTTTGTGGCGTTAGTACGGAATGGATTTATCAACATCTGTAGCCACACTGCCGGGCTCTGCTTCTTCTTCTTTTCCTCAATCATGGGTGGGAGCAGTGGACTATTCACCCAATCATGGCCGTTGTTCTGAGGCCAACGGATCACGTCACATTTAGAAAACACGATTGGCTGGAATTTCCACTATCTGTTCCCAAATCCGGACACAGGTGCCTTCAGAGTTCACAAAAACATCTCCGGCAGACTTTGGCGATAGGCTGATGACAACTGATTACAACCACACATTCACGGAATGGTCAAATTATCCTACATTTGGCCTTTTTTACAAATATACATCGTACAGAGAGCAAAATTATCGTACAAATACGATAATTATCATACACCTGGCAACACTGCTGCTGTGTGACCGGTGGGGCTCCTGCGCGCTCTGCGGCTGGGCTAGACACACTATTCAGGGTATGTTGTAGCAAGGATGCTAGCTGTTCGATCTGGAGATTAGTCTGTCTTTGCTGTTCAGCTAAGGACCAGAGAGTGGAGTCATGTGCCTGGATTTGGTGAGATTGTTCAGAAATAGATCTCCTGAAAGCCTCTGCTGGGTCAGATTGGCCAGAGTGTTCTGTAATGGTTTTATGGATAGATTTGACCCACATGCAGAAAGCAATCAGGAGACCAAATTATGTTTACAAAGGTTTATTTTACAGGGAACAGGTACTGGGAGTGGTGCTGGAACCGGAACACAACTGCAAAGGTAAGTAGACATGGTAAGGATATATAAAGTCAGGAAATGATGAATATAACAAAATAACAAAATCTGTCTTACTAGGGGGTTAAGTTTGATCCGCCAGGAGAGGCGAGACAGCAATGGAAACTGCACACTGAGATGAATGAAGCTGATAGGTACTTGGACTCACTTGAGGTGACTCAGAGGTTCGGCTGATGATGTTATAATGTGGGAGGGTGGACAGGGTTCGCTTGTGGTGGTTTGTAGTTGATCCAGGAAAAGCTCAGTTGGATTGGCCGCCAGCAGTCCCTAATGGTGCGTTCAAACCAAATGCGATTTCTGCGAATTTTTTGCCTCATTTGTGTGCTTTTGCCCGCTTCACATTCCGCGTGAACTCCGCGTTGGCATTTGGCAACAAGCGACAACGCTTCGCTGCGTCATCAAATAGGAGGAGCTTCCATCTGCTGCTGGCTGGTTTCAACTGAACATGGCGGACATGGATTTCACGTATAATAATGGTGTTTTACCTGTGGAGAGCCGAAAAACGCCGCCGACATCAATGTCCCTGGGTTCACCAGATTCTTCAGGGACGGGAACAGTTCGGAGATTACCACCACCTACTCCAGGAGCTGCGTCTGGATGACGGTCGATTTCAGCGGTACTTCCGTCTATCCAGGACCCAGTTCGAAGATCTGCTGCCCCGCGTTGGGAGATGAATCGGCCTCCGGGACGCCAACTACCGGCGACCGCAGTGAAGCCAGCCCGAAGCCGGACACCGGACACTCAAGCTCCGCGGAGCCAGCGGCATCCAGCCCACGGCCGATCCGAGTCAGGCACCCAGATTTCGGCTAGCTGCTCTCTGTTGTTCCCTCTTCTGACGCGCGGTGGTTCACTAGGGACCGTCAATAAGTTTCCGAACCAAACAATTGTGGAAAATCTGAGTGCCTGAATCGGATCAACTGTGAGCTAGATGCCGCTAACTCCGCGGAGCTTGAACATCCAACTTCAAACTAACTTCACCGCGGTTTACCGGCGCTGTATCCCCGCTGCTGAACACCTGTCCATCTGTCTTCGGTGAGTAAATAAATCTCAGCTCAGTAAAAAAAAACAGCCGATTTTTAATGTCCACATCTCCTAAATTTAAGATATTTGTGCCTAAACATAACCAGGCCAGTTCCTTTCTGTACTTGTCTCGGTAAAAGTAATTAGTTGAGTCATACAACTCTGGCTTGCTGCACACCGCCACTATGATCTGGTCCTCCATCATTGACAACTGCTTCTTCTCCGCTTTGGTCCTTCACCCTACGTCACAGCCACATCCAGTCCCTGATTGGTTGACACGACGCGTCCATCGCGCCGCTCCGCTCCCGCTTCGCTTGCCGCGCCTTCCGCGCCGCGCCGCTCCTGAACGCGCCTCTACATAGGGATAACATGTAAATTGGCCGCTCCTTTCGCAGAAATCGCGTTTGGTGTGAACTTACCTTTAGGAAGCAAAGTGTTGGTAACCCGAATTCAATCCTCGTGGCTAGGAAACCCTTTCTCCAGTAGCAAAACATCCAGGTAGATTAGGATTCTTCAATGGTTAGGTCTGGTATAGTTATCCAGTCACTGAGGGCAACACTCTGGTGCTGAACTGCTGGCAGCAACCATCTTAAATACCCTCCAGGGATGATTAATGGGACATGGAACACCTGCCACCACTCCTGATGACCCCAGAGCCACCTAGAGGCCAAACACAGAGCAACAACAACGACAACAGCACAGATCCTGACAGTTTCACTGAGTATGATAGCTATCATACATTTTAAATGTACCATATTGTAATTTTAAATTTATTTTGACAAAGATTAGCTTTAAAATACTTAAGGCCACTTCACAATTTTGCCACTTCAAGCAAAACCCTTGGAAAGCCCTGGAGAGTCTTTCAGGTGTTGGAAGCCCGCATGGGTCAGGTTTGTGTTAGAACACTTTGAAGAGCTGGCTTGTTCTGTATGTTGAAATTGTTTTTTGTTTTTTTAAACCATGTTTTGCTTTATCCTGCATTTTTCAAGGCACATTTAAAAAATGTATTTTCCACTGATGAATTTTGTTACAAATATATGTCCAAAAAGGAAAAATCACAAGTAGGTTTATGCTGTTCTTGTCAGGAGGTGACATTTTGGACTTAGTTTGTGGGTTTGTGTTTTTGTTTTGCTAGATGTTTCTTGTTTGAGGTTTTGTATTCATGTTTATTACTTTCTGTTTTCTGACATTTTCCTTTTGCCTCTCAGTGTATTCTCCTCTCGCCCTTAGTTCCCTTGGTGTTTCTCCCCTATTTATTAGTTTATTTTCTGTTACCCCTCTCGTCATTAGTTTTCCTTTTTTTTAGTTATTAATTTCTCAGTGTTAGTCCCCTTTACATTCATTGTCCCTCTTAGCTTTGTTTCCTCTAGTTTACCTCTATTCTCCAGTCCCTCATTTATAGGTTAGCTTTAGTTATTGTTTACTTTTATTCTTGTCCTCGTTTCCTCTGCTTCATTCTCAGTTTGTTCTATCAGTGTTGGTTTAGGTTTGTTTACTTCTGTAATCAAGGTTTCTTTTGCTAAGTCCTTAGATCTTAGGTTGTTGTGTTACCCCCCCCAGTTTCTCAGTTTACTTTAGTTCATGGTTTCTTATGCTTCATTTGATTATTTTATCTATAGGTTTGCTTGGTCTGTATTTTCTCTTTATTGTTTATTAGTCACTTCACCTTTGCTCAGTCTTGTATTTGTTTCACCTGTTCCTTCTGTCTCCTCTGCCTCCATGTCTCACCTGTTCCCTGTTCCTTTGATTACCAGCCCTTTGTATCCTCTTAGTATATTAGTTAGTTTGGTTCATTTGTTCTTCGCTGGTTCCTCCCGATTACAACCCTCTGGTTTTGTTCGTACCTTGCTACGTTTCCTGCAGCGTGACTTCTAGTAAGTTTTTGGCTCTGAACTCTATTATGTACCTGTAGTGATTTTTGTGATGCTTTTGACGGTTTTGGAATAAAGCTCAAGATTAACTCAAAATGCAGCTGCCTAGCTCTTGTCTGTGCTTCGGTCCACCCACAAACCATAATGTGACAGTTCTGATGGGTAAATGTAAATCTGGATGTCATACAGCTAATAACTAAGTGTATGCTGGTCTGACAGGGTATGCTTGTTGGACAGATATGGTTTTTGGTACACGTATCCTGATCTGACGATGTATGCTGACAGCCGTGACACCAGTGGGAATGGCAGCCTCAAGCAGCAAGCCACCAGACTCTTAGCAGGTAAAGATAGGCAGGGTTCTAAGGGTGGGGGAGTTATGATTTATGCCAAAGACACTTTTAACTGTAATGAAATACTTGTGGCACATCATGAACATGGCCTAGAATTTATTGCTTTGAATTTAATGTCACAGCAAATGTCTTTTACTCTTGTAGTGATCAGTAGACCTGCTCCTCTGATGTATGTTTTTACATAAATTGGAAAATCTAGCGAAAGAGTTTAATCTGGCCAAAAAGGTGATCAATTTGAGTGACCCAAATGTAAACTGGGAGGATAAACAAAACTGGAAATATCTGAAAAAAGTTTGGAAAAATTTGATATGACTCAGGTTATCAGTCACATTCAGATAGATCTAACTTTTACTAACAGACTAGAGAGGATACTAAAATCTTGTAACACGTTGACTGGTTTGTCTGATCACAATCTGATTATGGTCACCAGAAAATTAAATAATAAGCAATTTAGGCCATTGGCTGCCACAGAAACAAATGGGATCCCAAAAAATGTACAGTTTTATTTTCAAAACTTAGTTGAGTAGGTGAGCTGTAATGGAGTGATCTCAGGAATCAATGTAGTTTAGGATTGTTCTTTGCTAACAAGTAAATTGCACAGACAATTAGGCATAGAGCTAGGCAGAACAATCTTCCTTGGTTAAATGAATCTATTCAGAGATTAATGAATGAACGAGACCATGCTTTGAAATTGGCCTAAAAGATGAGAAGTAGTAGGAATTATTATGTCTCTTCAAGAAATAAGGTAGTTAAAGAAATCAGATAAGACAAGGCTGTTTTTTTTATTAACGCTCTGAAAAGCACAAAGGGAAATGCCAAAATCATTTGGAACCACATAAAAATGTACTTTATGGGGAATACCATTAAAAATGGAAAAACAATTGGAAATCCACTTTAATGGTAAAATTCTAAGGAAGCCAAATAAAGAAGCATTTAATCACAACTTTATACTTCTGTCACCGACATTTCCAATAATTTCCTAAAACAAGACAGAATACCAAGTAGTGGCCACTGCCCTTCTTTTTTCATTAGAAAACGTTAGAGACAAGTTTTAAAAATTTTAAACTCACTTAAACCCTCTATGGCTAAAGACGTCTTTAAAATGGACACAAGCATGCTTAAAGACCTGGGTTCAGTTCTTGCTTCCTCTATTTCCAGGCGTTTTCCAGATGCTTAAAAGTCTGCTATTCTCCAGCATTCAAATCTTGTGATTCAACTTTTTTAAGCAATTACTGACCTATAAGTAGTCTTCCAACCATTTCAAAAATGACAGAAAAATGAGTCGCTGAACAAATTGTCCATCATTTAGACAACAGGTCCTCTCTCCACCCCATGCTGTTTGGCTTTTTGGCCAAACACCCAACTGAGACAAGTCTGTTTGTAGAGAAAATAAAAGCATCCCTAGATTTGGGTGGTGTGGTAGGAGCAGTATTTTTGGACCTTAGGGAAGCGTTCGATACGGTAAATTATTCAGTTTTCATAGCTAAGCATTTACATTTTAACTTCTCTGTTGATGCAGTGAAATGGTTTGAATCCTACTTAAACAATCATTCTCAGTGTGTTTTGATCACCAACTACAAAATTCTGTCTCTATCTCCTTGGGTAGTTCCTTCGACCTCATGGTTCTCATTTGCTCTGACATGCACTGTGAAGTCTTATATAGACAGGTGTCTGCCTTTCCTAATCAGATCTAATCAGTTTAATTAAACACAGCTGGACTCCAATAAAGGAGTAGAACCATCTCAAGGAGGATCAGAAGAAATGAACAGCATGTGAGTTAAATATGAGTGTCGGAGCAAAGGGTCTGAATATGTATGACCATGTGATATTTCAGTTTTTCTTTGTTAATAAATTTGCAAAAATGTCTACATTTCTGTTTTTTTTCTGTCAAGATGGGATGCTGAGTATACATTAATGAGAAATAATGACTTTTTTGATTTTAGCAAATTGAATGAAATGAAACAGAGTGAAAAATTGAAAGGTGTCCGAATACTTTTCCCCGTACCCACTGTATGTCACAACTTGGCTGTAAGAGTATTGTCTACAGCTGAATGTCTCCAAAACAGTTAGTATGTTTTTCAGTAAAACAAATAGAAGCTCCCATGATCTTGATATATGGGTTGCAGGTGAAACAATCTTTCCTTTAAAACTCCCGACCACAAAATATGTAAAATAGTCAAGCAAAATCTAGCAAATCTTTGTTCAATCCAGAATCAAATGTCCAGCAATGAAATGGCGGCAATAATCTTTTTACACTATGATTTTCAGCCACCTTAATTATTGTTTAACTAGCTGGTCACAGGCCTACAACAGTACAATGAATCCAGTCAAAATGTTGTACAAGCAAGCCATTAAGGTCATGGTTAAAAAAGCCTAGAAGCTACCATCACTGTAATATACTAAAGTATGGTTTAGTAAGCTGAACTGACCTTAAAAAATTGCAGATTTATGCTTGATTTATGAGGTAAGGTCACTCTCTCAGAGTTTATCACTCAGAGAGTGAGCATGTGACTAGAGGCTCTGGAAAGAGACTGTGTTATCCCTCTAATGAAGAACAGCTTTAGTCAGCCTGGTCTGTAAGAGATGCCTCACTACCAGATGAAATTAGAGTATTAACAACATTTAAGGCTTTCACTAAACATATGAAAAAATGGCTTGTTGATTCATACATCTGTCAACATTAATGGAAATTGTATCTATTGAGGCGTATTGTTTCTATTTTCTCAGCAGTAATGTTTCGTTGTATCCCAGTTAGGATTTGTTTACTCTAATTTTATGGCCTTACAAATTTTATGTCTGTGTTGTACTTGTATTTCAACCTGGAAAAACTCACAAATGAGAGAAACACAGAGATGGCAATTAAAAGAGTTTATTAGCTGATGTTTGTTTTTCTTTTGGTGCTCGGACCTCGGTGGAAGGCATGGATGCTGATAATGACATGAGCTTGAATGAACATCTTAGGGTTAGAATTAGAGAAGTCTTCCCCTGATACTGGTGGTGGAGTGGAGGCCTGAGGAGATAAGGGAGTCGGAAGGAGCTTGAAGCCTGATGGTGGAGATGGGGTGGAGGAGGGTCGAAGCTCAGCGGAGGAGCAGGAGATTCTGTGTATGAAGGTCTTTTAAAGTGAAGCCTGGAGGGATGATTGGCTGACGAGGAATGTGGATCAGGAGCTGATTGGTTGGAGCGAAGAATGTGGTGGAGTAGTTAGATGGAGCCGGAAGTGGAGGTGAGTCTTCCAAGTTGAATTTTCTTCTTCATTTTTGTATTTTATTGCTTTTAGCATTATGGCCTGGGGACTCCAGAGGAAAAATAGCCTTTTGGCTAATTCTGGGATTTTTAACTCATGGATTGTCATGTGTTTTATTAAATTGCACTGTTCCCTTTCAAATATATAAATCAAATCAGTCTGTTGATGACACTAAAATTAAAAATTAAAAAATCCCACCAAATAAAACATCAGGTGTGAAGCTGCAAAAAAGTTTATTTTATTTTACTGTATGTCAGCTATCAGGATTTGGTCTGATCTTAAATCTTTGCAGATATACACACAAACGTATAAAAGAAAGCATGTGAAAAAAAATGCTAAACTGTAAAAAAACAAGTGTATAAAATGATTGCAATTAAGCTAGAAGGCAAGGTGCAGTAAAATTATTATAATTCCCACTTTAAGCTTGTCTTAAAATAAAGTTTAAAATACTGAAATGGCATCAAGACATTAATTGAAGAATACATATTAAACATTTCTGGCCCTCATACAGGATTCTCTCATACTTAAAATCGTTCCTTGAGAACAAAAATCAACAAATGTGAACAAAGTTCTTCAAAGGCCTCTTCATTGTTCCCTTTCTCAGCTCCATCTGTAGACTCAATTTCTTTCTTTCTACTTATCTTTGGTGCGTGAACATGTATGCAGTGCACTCCACTTTATACAGGTCCTTCTCAAAAAATTAGCATATTGTGATAAAGTTCATTATTTTCTATAATGTAATGATGAAAATTTAACATTCATATATTTTAGATTCATTGCACACTAACTGAAATATTTCAGGTCTTTTATTGTCTTAATACGGATGATTTTGGCATACAGCTCATGAAAACCCAAAATTCCTATCTCACAAAATTAGCATATTTCATCCGACCAATAAAAGAAAAGTGTTTTTAATACAAAAAACGTCAACCTTCAAATAATCATGTACAGTTATGCACTCAATACTTGGTCGGGAATCCTTTTGCAGAAATGACTGCTTCAATGCGGCGTGGCATGGAGGCAATCAGCCTGTGGCACTGCTGAGGTCTTATGGAGGCCCAGGATGCTTCGATAGCGGCCTTTAGCTCATCCAGAGTGTTGGGTCTTGAGTCTCTCAACGTTCTCTTCACAATATCCCACAGATTCTCTATGGGGTTCAGGTCAGGAGAGTTGGCAGGCCAATTGAGCACAGTGATACCATGGTCAGTAAACCATTTACTAGTGGTTTTGGCACTGTGAGCAGGTGCCAGGTCGTGCTGAAAAATGAAATCTTCATCTCCATAAAGCTTTTCAGCAGATGGAAGCATGAAGTGCTCCAAAATCTCCTGATAGCTAGCTGCATTGACCCTGCCCTTGATAAAACACAGTGGACCAACACCAGCAGCTGACACGGCACCCCAGACCATCACTGACTGTGGGTACTTGACACTGGACTTCTGGCATTTTGGCATTTCCTTCTCCCCAGTCTTCCTCCAGACTCTGGCACCTTGATTTCCGAATGACATACAGAATTTGCTTTCATCCAGAAAAAGTACTTTGGACCACTGAGCAACAGTCCAGTGCTGCTTCTCTGTAGCCCAGGCCAGGTACTTCTGCCGCTGTTTCTGGTTCAAAAGTGGCTTGACCTGGGGAATGCGGCACCTGTAGCCCATTTCCTGCACACGCCTGTGCACGGTGGCTCTGGATGTTTCTACTCCAGACTCAGTCCACTGCTTCCGCAGGTTCCCCAAGGTCTGGAATCAGCCCTTCTCTACAATCTTCCTCAGGGTCCGGTCACCTCTTCTCGTTGTGCAGCGTTTTCTGCCACACTTTTTCCTTCCCACAGACTTCCCACTGAGGTGCCTTGATACAGCACTCTGGGAACAGCCTATTCGTTCAGAAATTTCTTTCTGTGTCTTACCCTCTTGCTTGAGGGTGTCAATAGTGGCCTTCTGGACAGCAGTCAGGTCGGCAGTCTTACCCATGATTGGGGTTTTGAGTGATGAACCAGGCTGGGAGTTTTAAAGGCCTCAGGAATCTTTTGCAGGTGTTTAGAGTTAACTCGTTGATTCAGATGATTAGGTTCATAGCTCGTTTAGAGACCCTTTTAATGATATGCTAATTTTGTGAGATAGGAATTTTGGGTTTTCATGAGCTGTATGCCAAAATCATCCGTATTAAGACAATAAAAGACCTGAAATATTTCAGTTAGTGTGCAATGAATCTAAAATATATGAATGTTAAATTTTCATCATGACATTATGGAAAATAATGAACTTTATCACAATATGCTAATATTTTGAGAAGGACCTGTACTTGATGTTAAAACGCAATGAACTGGGTGGATGCAGGTAAAACTGCAGCAGTGGTGCAAAGGTGGGAAAGAGAAGGCATCAGTGAGTGTAACAGCAGCAGCGGGTCATTAAACTCTCAACGAGAGCGAGCAAGGCAGCTATTCAGCCTCATCAGTCAAAGTAAACCTGCAATAAAAAACAGACATTTAATGAAAAATAAAAATCATCCAACATTAATAAAAGATAAGAAGAACATTCATAAAAGGATTGGAGAAACTAAACTATCTACTACCTTCTATTGAACAATAACTTTTTGAAACCAGGTTGCTTTAGTGAGTTAATTTGCATTTTCAACACTTTATGAGCAAAATTTATAGGCTACAACATGAAGTAAAATGTTGGTAATTGAATTAAAATAGAAGCATGAGATGATTTACAAATCACAGGTGATTTCATACAGAACATAGCCTTTTCACAGAGTTGCATTCAATCAGCTCTGCTCACCAGTCAATGATTCCAGACTTCAGGTCAATCTGGGCCAACTCAATCTGGACCTAAACGAACAAATAGGCAACAGTGAATGGTGATTCTCCATGTGTTCAGTGCGTGAAAACATCAAAAATAAACATATTAATGGTAGAGTAAGTCATTAGCCAGGCTGCATGTTTTAAGGAGCAGTCACATCACATTGTCTGTATAGCCTTGTGTTTGGGTTGCCATACATTTAGGGTGAGAGCAGAGATAAACCTGGGTATGGACGCAGCTTCAGACTGACCTGTCCAATAACATCCCGGCTCCTGAAAGAGGCGGAGTTATTTTTCACCGACACGCTGAGGCGCCTGAATCTGGCCTCGTCCTCAGGCAGATCATACTCAAACCTGAAAAGATGTGAACAAACATGAAGAAACTGTTAAGAAATAATAACAGCTGCAAAAATACATCGAGACGACGTTTACCTTTCATTGTACTCTGGGTTGAGGTCTTTCTTCCTCACCGCTGTCTTTTTCTTGGTGGCTTTACTTTTGTCAGGCAGCAGCATGAGGGAGACGTAGCTGTCAACAGCATCCTTATTTTGGGACAGCAGACCTCTGTACAAAAAAATAATCAGCTGAAGCCTTATTTGTCACTCTGTACAAAAACATCCTCAGCAGGTGCTGGATGTGGGCTTGTTTCAGACGGCAGCTGTATTTGCAGGTCAGATATATCTTTAAGAGCAAATGATAAACCTATGAATGTTTTAGATGAGAGCGGCCTTCAAGCATCTACATGGGGTTCCTTCCAGTATACTTAGACATATCTGACTGGGACTCAGATCAGCTAATAGTTGTTCTTAAATGACCTGGATTAGTTTTTGGGGCACAAGATCAACCTGCATGCCACCCGATAACATTGTAAAATAACCAAATTTCTACATAAAAATTATTCCAGTTTCAATAAGAAAAATAAGAATTTTTCGTAGCTTAATTTTCAATATGACTGATTATTAAAAGCAGATTTTAGCTATCATTTCCTGGTAAGAATGTAACTGGTTGTTTCTGGTATCGGTTTTATATAGTAGGATATAATGATACAATGTGTCTTTCACTGCATTTTAAATTTATTCAGTCCACATTCTCATCAACAGTCTGAGGTTGTCCAAGTGAGCTCAATGAGACCTGTAACGTTTTGGGATGAAACATAACATTTAACTCACATAACTTCTAAAACCAAACTGGCCTGTGTGTCAACGTCTTGTCGGCTCTTAAATAAGATTTTTAAAAATGCCTGTAAGAGTTTCAGCACACACCTGCAGGCATGGACGATCACAACAAGCTTTCTCTCCTTTGAGGCGTATGACAGAGACAACTTCACCTGCCCATTTCCAGGTGCAGGAGAAGTACAGGGCAGAGTCCCTGAACCAATCATTTCCACCATCCTGGAGCTCAGAATCTATGAGAAACAAAATGAGACTATCAGTCATCAAAGCTGAAAGCATTCAGATGAAGCATGCCGACATCATTTTTGTATTCGTCAGTACCTTGAGTTCAGCCCTCAGTAGGATTTGACTGTCAGGCAGGGCTCCATCTAAATGAAACCACTGATCCAGCACCTGCTGTGGTGCAGCAAGAAGCTCCTTAACTGTGATCACCAGAGATCCCATTGGTTGGTCCCAGCCACTGGACAACTGCAATGCAATGAGAGGGCTGGTTAGTTTCAGCTGAATGTAAGCCTGTTTACTAAGCAATGACAAGAGATACGAAAACTGTCTTGCCTTTGCCACAAGCATCTGACGTTTGGGGTCATGGATGACGAAATAGAAAGACTCATTCCACTGAGGTTCGGTACTCCGGTCACACAGCTGAGGAGGAATTGTAAACACATTATTGGAAAAAGATGTATCATTCCAAGCAATGAGTAAAAGGTATTATGGGTCTCACTTTAGATTTGTGGGTTGTTTCACCCAGAACAAGCTCAACACCTGCTTTGGGTTCTTTTCCACTCTTCTTGAACTGTATCATACAGAAAGATTGTAGTTATATTTTACATACTGTAAAATCATGTCTCTAATCTTTGGCAGAGATAATTTATAAAAAACAGCTGACTTACTGGTAGTGAATGCGCTCGCTCTAAGTAGACAAAGAGCAGAGCTGCAGCTGGAACAGCTTTGTTCTGATATGACTGCAGAGTTTGAAGCTGCAGCACCTATAAACATGGAGCACAGCAACTCATTTATGTTGTTGGCATACAGCCATCTCTAAAAGGCCATTACTTAAAAAAGATTATAAAGTTGTGAAGAGGGCCGACCTGTTCTAGTCTTGCTGAGTTTGACACTGTAGGAACCCATTCCAGAATCAAATGAACCCGTCCAGATTTCACATCTTTCAGAGCGAACCACTGCAGCGGAGAGAGTCACAGATAAACAGGCAGGCCAACACCCTTCATTAAAACAATACAGTAGAACATCTCAAAGTTCAAGGGTCACACAATGACTCAGGATCACCTGATCTGTGTACTGTGATCTGATGACCTCAGTTAGCTTAACCGTGAACCTGTAAACAGGAAAACAGGTCTTACAAACTAATTATTTTCTCTCACATTTAGCAATGCTACAACAACTAACCTCAGTGTATTTTATTGAGATTTTATGTGTTAGACCAACTCAAAGTGGTTTTGTAACTGTGAAGTGAAAGGGAAATGATACGTGGTTTTCTATTTTACAAATAAAAATCTAAAACATGTGCTGTGCATATGTATTCAGATTAGTTGAACCACCCTTTGATGCAGTGACAGCTGCAGGTCTTTGGGGGGTAGGTCTCACATCTTAAAACTGTAACTGTTGCTCATTCTTCTCTGTAAAACAGCTCAGTCTCAGTCAGAATGGATGGAGTGTGTCTATGAACATTAATTTTCAGGTCTTGCTACAAATCAGCAACAGAATTTAGAGCCGGACTTTGGCTGGGCAACACAAGAATAAGCTTTGACCTATTCTATTGTAGCTGTGGCTGTACGTTTAGGGTTGTTGTCCTGCTGGAAGGTGAATCTCCCCCACAGTCCCAAGTATTTTGCAGCAAGTTTTCTTCCATGATTGCCATGTAATTAGCTCCAATTATATTCCCATCACCTCTGACCAGATTTTTAGTCCCTGCTTAAGAAAAGTGTTCCCACAGCATGATGCAGCCACCAACCAATATGTGTCACCATGGGGATGGTTCAGGCGGGGATGAAATGTCTCAACACAGCCTTTTGCACGCAGAAAGTCCCATTTTGGTCTCATCTGAGCAGAGCGCCTTCTTCCTCACATTTGCTGTGTTCCCTACACGACTTGTAGTGAAAACAAAAACTTAAATACACATTGAACACACCATATGCAGTTCCTGCAGAGTAATGGGCCTTGTGGGAGGTTTACAGCTTTCAGTGTTGTAACCTAACCTAAACCTCTTAACAACTTTATCTCTTCAGTTATGCACTGCCTTGTGTTGGTCTACCACATTAAACCTCCTAAGACACACTAAGGTCTGGTGTTGTGCATTTTATGGAAAAGTGCAGAAGGTATGAATACTTTTGTGAGGCAATGAAAGTTGAAAGCGTTTGGACATAACTCTATATATTACTAGAAACGTTTTGGCCTTTTTTACTACTTTTTCACTAATCTATGAAAACATTACATGAGACTCACCTTCCCAAGAAGTCATCTGAATCTATGTCCTTATCAAATGCTTCAAACTTGATGTTCTGATCACTGCGTCCACTCAAAACTACCTGTATAAGCAAATAGAAATACACACCTTCAGCAAAAACAACCACAAAAGAAGAAAAAACGTTGCAGTATTTGAACCATGAAACGGCCTACCTCATACATTTCGTTCCATGTTGGGTTCAGGTTCTGTTTGATAACATGACTTTTAAATGCAACGTCCCCAATGTTGATTTTGACATAAGGATCACTCTTGCCCTTCACCATGCCCCCCATTAGGTTGTCTTTTGCTTCGAGATTCTGGGCTTCCAGCAGGTGGATCCTCAGCACCCCCTACAGGAGGAAGATATGAAGTGTTAAAATATACACAAAGTTCCATATTATTAACAACTTAAAATCTGACATTTATCTTCATTTAGGACTGCATTATGTCACTGAAATGTGATATTGGATGGTTCCGTGATTGTTTATTGTAAAGTTTAAAAACGTGCAGTTTCTTCTTGTTTGATAATTGGGCAGAAGGTCCACATCAAAGCAGCATTTGTCTCTAAATCCATTCACAGTCCAATTCTTTTAATTTAAAGTACTTTTTTTAGGAGTGGCTACAGCATATACCTTAGAACAGTAGGGCTTATTTTAACGAGTACCACCTTTTTCTAATATTACATTTTTCAAGTACTATTAGAATGACAGTAATAGCCATATAACCGGACCTGGACTTTGATTAGTCGCGTTTTCACATTAGCTTGTCTGATACAAACTTCACTGGTGTTGCATAAGCTCCCAGTTCATAGTCGCAGTAGTCAGAGTACTACCAGTGGTACATGTGCTACAGTTTGAGAATGATGTACTAAGAGAGATGCTATAGAACCTGAAGGTTGTTGGTTTGCTTTCCTAACTGGAACGTCCCCCAGTCTGCCTTCAATCAAGGTCTGGGTACCCAGGGGCAAGGCATCAGCGCCCTTACAGTAACAGATAAATTACCTTACTCTAGTGTTTGTGCCTGATTGCTCAATGCTAGCAGGGCTTTGGGTGAATGCAGAGGTTAAATTACTGTGGGTATAAAGGATTTTTAGAAAATGGTGATTCTTCTTCTCAGTTCCTCTTCTTTTAAATGATTAGGGACAAATAAAATGTCTCAATTGACATCACTGTTTATTCAGAACAATAATCGGACATACATTCGATTGGAACTCAGTCATGTTCAGTTTCAGTTCTAGTAGTTATACTATTATGCTGTAAATTCAAACAGACCACCAGGGTGGTGGTCCTTTCATGTCACTACAAATTAGATTTATAAATAGTTAAAGACATATCAAGACTTTATTTCCACTTCCACTGGACATGAATTCCTCAACATTTCTAGCTGCTTGTGGAAGTTTTTGTTCTTGATTAAAAACTAATTTGCATAACAGTGAAGCATCACTGCAAGCATATTCTTTCACTTCACATTTCATATAATCAGCAAACACACCTCTTTACCAAAGTTCTGACCCGGCACTGTGTGTGGTGGAAGACTGGGACCCACTTTGGGCATTTCTGTGACCTTTGCTGATGGGGCTGGGTCAAAGGGTAGACCTGTGACTGTGGCCTGAGCAAGACCTCCTAAGCCTGTCCTATTCACACACATAAACAAACAAAACCACATTGTTTATTACACGGTGGTTTGTATCTCATGTTTCTTCTAAATGACGTTGATGGAGTAAAAAGGATTTGATTCAACTCACTCCTCAATGTGGACTTCCTGTGGCTCCACGTCTCTTTCAACCTCATAGTGTGACTCAGTTTCTGGCTCTTCTTCATATACTGGTTCTTCCACCTGCTGATAGAAATTATTTCAGTGACAACTCTGTAAATAGACAATTAGGACATAGTTACTACTGCCTTTTATGTGATGTGACTTACTGCAGGGGAATGGTGTTTATCATGTGTCGCTTCAGGGTGTGCAGATTGGATTGACACCACAGGAGAGCTGAAAACACATTCGGTTGGAAAATATAAAAGCCAGTCTGCAGTAAAACTACCTGAAAGTACAACTGTATGAAATTTTACTAGAGTATAAAGTTCAGCTTTAGAAGGTTATATGTACTCATGGTTTAGAATGAATATGAAGAACTCACTCATTTGTTGCCAAGTTTGGCCTTGTTTCCACCTCTTTAGCTGGTTTGAGTATCTTCTCAGTGGTAGCGGTTCTAATTTCTTCTTTTGAAGCAGCTACAGATGTCTGTGGAACTTCTGTCAACCGTGTGTCAAGGATCTGCCAACAAGAAATTACCACTCAGTCTCTACATTGTCTGTTGAATGCAGTAAATCTAAGCGTGTAAATATCGTCATACCTTCAGCTCAGCCCTGAGGAGGATTTGGCTTTCAGGTAAGGCTCCATCCAGATGCATCCACTGGTCCAGAACTAGCTGAGGTTCAGAGAGCAGCTGCTTCACAGGGAGCACCAGAGATCCCATTGGCTGGTCCCATGCACTGGATAACTTCAGGTGATATAAGACATTAACAACACTAATCAGAACTTTGGTTAATTTCTTGACAGTAGGAGCAACTTAGTACTGTGAGACATTCAGAACATCCACCTTCACTATGAGCATCTCTTTGCTGGGGTTATGAACCGAGAAGTGGAACGCCTCATTCCACTGTGGCGATCTGGAGCGATCACAAACCTTTGGACAGAAAAGGGGAGACAAAAGAAATGTGTTGAATATAAACTCAGTCAGTCAGTAATTTTCTACCACTGCTTCCATAGTGGGTCGTGGGAGAGCTGGTGCCTATCTCCAGCAGTCTATGGGCGGGAGGCGGGGTACACCCTGGACAGGTCGCCAGTCCATTGCAGGAATATAAACACATTTCCTATAAATTCAGAGTTCTCTAATTTTACTTAATTTTTTTAATTCTAATAGCTGCTATTTCTTTGTAAAGCAACCTGCTTTCTAATGTTTAAAATATTGGCTTTTATTTAGCTATTGTTTACCCTCACCATTACGAAGAAGTGATAAAGTCATACACATGAAATGTTACTTCAGCTGAGAAAATGGATTAAAATTGACTAAAGAAAGTGATAAAAGTAAAAAATATATACTATACAGAAACCATAATTAGAGACTGTGATTTTTAATGTTTTGTTATCAGTTTCATACCTTGGTTCTGTGAGTTGTGTTCCCAAAGACAAGCTCAGCTCCAGCTTTGGGCTCCTTCCCGCTCTTCTTAAACTGCAAACAGCAACACAACATCCCAGTTTGAGAAGAGCCTGTATTCCCTCCTAGTAATTATGGTTTCAGATCCAACACAGAAACCATAAACTATTCCTTAATCATTGGTTCCTACATCAGGGTATTTTTAAGTATGACTAAATCAGTGCATGCTTTTCAAACTACCTATCTATCTAGTCTCAAATGACAAACTTGTTGTTTGTTTCAGTATACTAAACTGCAGGCAACTCACAGGCAACAGATGTGCTCTGTCCATGTAAACAAAGAGCAGTGCTGCAGAGGGAACAGCCTTGTTGTGGTAAGACTGGAGAGACTGCAGCTGCACCACCTGGAATCAAAAGTGCATCACAGTGACTCAGCGCTCAGAAATACAATGCAGAGAGACAGCGATCAGATATACCGATAAACACGCACCTATAAGGTTTTTACTAGCCAATACCAATTTAAGCTTTTCAATAATATAATGTCTGACCAGCTTATTCTTGCATCAAACGCATCAAAGCATGTGCTGTCGATGAATGCATGTGAAAAATATCGAGTTTTTAATTTAACACATGTAATGAATGTGTAAGAAACATCAGATTTTCCAGTATCTGGTCTGCCATTCATTGATCAGCGCTAATCAAGGGAAAATTGGGTCCACTGATTGGTGCATCTGTTTTTCAATTAACATGGGGTGGGTCTTTAACGCATTAATTACAATGAACTAATTTCAAATAAATGAACTTGTAAAAAAATTGCATTTAATCACAGTTTGCACGCCAAACAACACGGAACATTTGTCAGTAAACAATTTCCTGGTGCACCGATTACACTGATGCAAACGTCACAGCTGGGCTCATGGCTACCAAAATAGAGGAATCGGATAAAAGTGTGTAAGAAAACTACCTGATGAAAGCCTTGATATAAGAGTGGTTTTAAGCAAATTGTGCCAGAACAAATTTGCATACAACCGAAGCACGTTAACCCTACTGTATCACCTAAATGCAAAGCATGTTGCGGTGAGCACAGAAACATGTGCTGTACTGGTACAAGTAGTATTCTGAAAATGTATGGCACTTTAACTTCAGGTCTGCTCAATTTGGCCAGGGATATTTTTTATTTCTTTTTCTACTGTTCTGAATTGAAATGCAATTAAATGCATTTTTCCAGACTTTAAGACTACAGTGTTCTTGTCTGTGTCAATTATTTGATTCAGTCGTCCACCAAAATCCATTTAAATAAAAAATGTTGCATTTTGGAGCAAATATTACGAGATTACATAGTGATTAATCGGGTTTAATTAATTACAAAGCCTCCAATTGATTAGATAATTTCTTTAATCAAGTCCGACCCCTAAAATGAACTAGTGAGAATAGTGAAATAGAACTAACATACAGAATTAGGAAAAGGGAAAAAATAAGGATAAAGAAATATATCTACTATATACCAACCTGTTCCAGGTTGTCATTGCAGGACACTGTTGGGACCCACTCCAGTATGAGACGAACACGCCCAGACTTCACATCATTCAGGGTGTACCACTGAAACAAACACATTCATTTACAGACATCATGTATCTGCATCCATGACTACATCAAGGAAGATTTATTAACACTGTACTAAGAAAAAGAATACCAACCTGATCGATGAACTGGGAACGGATAATGTCTGAAACACTGATTTTTAACCTGTTGAGAAGGAAGAACATAATATGCAATATGATAACATGGATGAACACATATGTGATATGAAACTAGATCAATAGCATCTAATTAATAATATGTAATTGTGTAAATCTTGCTGAAAATTGTGATAGCAACAACGATTATGATTAACCCACTTTTTCTGGATGCCTTTATTTCTTTATTGTTACATTACGTGTAGCCCATTCTCCATGGGCTTTAGCATCTCAGCCACTCAAAATATACCTCAGAGTGTGTGCATTAAGGGCAATTAGAGTGTATCAGACTGGCCAAAGACATTATCAACAAATTCATCGATATATTGTGCAGCTCTGTTTGAAATTCATGTAAATTTATTCAAGCAAACCAGAAAATGTCAAATCCTCTAAACAGAAGAAAAGATTTTGTCTTTCAATGAGACATCACACTCTCAGTTCTGATGATGTTTTAAATCGTCATCACCCTCAATGTTTTGTGATTTATAAATTCAGGTTAAACATGTTGATTTCACAGAATAACTTTCAGTAAACATATATGTTCACTGAACTTCGTAAAAATGAATCCAGGGCAGGCAGCCTCACCTGCCCAAGAAGTCATCATGGTCCATATCTTTATCAAACAGTTCCACCTGTACCTGCTGCCCTGACTGTGGCCTCAGCACCACCTGAGGAAACGCAGAGCAGTTTAAATGAGTGTGTAAAGGTTGTCATAAAGTCAAACTGTGTGTCGCAGTTTAAGACAGACCTCATAGAGCTCATTCCAGACTGGGTTGAGATTTTCCTTCACCACAGCGCTCTTAAATATGACCTCACCCACGTTGATCTTTGCGTAGGGGTCACTTTTGCCTTTCTTCAGACCACCCATAATCTTATCTTTAGCAACCAAACTCTGAGCCTCCAACAGGATGAGTCTTAGTAGTCCCTGTATTAATGACATGAATTAATGTGTATTGATTTATATTAGATTTAGCTTTTTATGCCATATATCTTAAATACAATAATACAAGAAGCTAAAGAGCTCTGTTTGTTTATGTTACCTCACTGGCAAAGGTGAGGTCTGGGGATGTATGAGGGGGTCGTGTTACAGCCGGGCTTGGTGAGTCTTCCACTTTATGTTCCTTCACATCAACTGCACTTTTCTTTACTTCATGAACCTCCTCATCCAAAAGCACCGAGGGAACAATAGTCTCCACAGGAGGAGTGTCCACTGAAGTTGACCTAAATAACAAAGAAGCAGCAACAAGAAATTAAATTCAAGATGTACTGAGGTCAAAATAAGTGAAAATAGACTTTTATGAACCATCTCACCTGAGGATTGTGTCTGTCTCCGGCTGGCGCTTCTCTGGAGAAGGGTCTGGAACTACAGAGACTTTAGCCTTTTCAGTGGCAACAGGACATTTGGTAGGAATCAACATCTGTAATTAGGTTGATTAAAAATACTTAGTTAGATTCACTGGAGTCATAAAAAAAGAAAAACAATTCTCAGCTAAAGAAGCAAAAGCTTAAAAAAGTGAATTAATAGCCTCATTCTTAATGGGCTTAAAGTGGTTCGAAACATGAAGAAATTAAGTACATTTTGGGAAACTTCAAAACCTGTCACCTATTTGAAGTATATGTTACTTTTGTATGTACAGAGAGTGTATTGGGATTAAAGTTGTAGGATTTACTGTGTTGTACTATGTCAAGACAGGTGAAGTTACTTTTGCTGTAATGCTCCGTCTTGTTTTATTACATTTTTCATATTTAAGGGACAACTGAAATCTGGTGAATAATGTTAAAAGCTCTGTAACATCCACTAAGTGGTTAAATACGTTTTAGCCGAATGAATAAAACTGGGCCAGTCATAAGTCCGTTAAGACATTCAGCATCCAGAGATGATTGGATCTTCACCAGTCCAGATGAAACATCAGCATAGTGTATCATGGGGTTAAGAAATGTCAATATTAGGTCCGTGCTGTTTAGGAAGCGGTTGCATAAACACTGAAGCAGTGGCACCAGTGTGTGTATATTGCGTCTCCTAATTGAAAAGATAATGTGAAAGTTTTAGTGTATTTAACCAAGCTAGTGATTATATTTTTTTATACCGCAGTGACAGATCTGTAGGTAGCTAGAGCGTTATTTACATAAAGCTTGAGTCTCCTACCATGCCACAGAAATGTAAGCCAAGTAGGCAGCAGTGAGATAGGGGCACTACCTACTATAACGATTAATTAAAGACAGAGTGGCTGTCCTATTACAGGTAATAGCTTTACTTGCACAATGATCACCTGCACTGTTGTATTGCTCTTGCATCTTATACTGCTCTATATTTACTCTCACTCACTTAAAACTGTGCACTTATATTTATATTATATTGTAGATATGTTTGTACTGTTTAATTTGTATTGTATTGCACCGACTACGCCAAAACAAATTCCTTGTATGTCCAAAAACGTACTTGGCAATAAAGCTTTTCTGATTCTGATTCTGATTCTGATATGACAAATAATCAGATCAAACTAATTTAGATTATCCTACCTTAAGCTCGGTCCTTAACAGGATTTGACTCTCAGGTGAGGCTCCATCCAAACTGAACCACTGATCCAAGACCAGGTCTGGTTCAGCCAGCAACTCTCTGATAGGAACAATCAGAGAACCAATAGGTAGGGTCCAGCTGTGAGAGAGCTGAAAAAAGACAATCCATAATGTTCCTTGTTATTTCAGGAGTATTAATCCATGACAAAGCTCTCTTGATCCATATGCATGGCCCACTTTTTACCTTAAGTAAAAGAATATCCTGCCTTGGATCCCGAACAGGGAAGCAGAATGCTTCGTTCCATTTAGGTGAGGTTGTGCGATCACACACCTTCAGAAGAGATGGAACAATGAGCAAAAAAAAAAATAAATGAACACAAATAAAGAAGTGAGCCAAGCGAAATGTCTAAAACGGGGATAAATTATCTGATGAATTATCTTATGATCTTACTGTAGTTTTACGGGACATTTCTCCAAGACTTAACTCCACTCCAACTTTTGGATCCTTTCCACTCTTCTTTACCTAAAGTCAGAGAGAGGTTATGGTATTCTCTGGCAGTTCCTAAACTAAATAAAATTGTATTTATTATCTGCCATAACAGTATTAAAGGACTCACTGGTAAGCCATCTGCTTGTTCGACAAACACAAACAGAAGCCCTGCTGAGGGCACTGTCTTGTTTTGGTAGGACTGTCTGGAGTAAAATTGAAGGACCTGAAGCCACAGAAAATACGTATTTTTTAATTTAAAAAAAGCTCATCGTTAAGTCATTTTTATTCACTGGACTGACCTTTTCCAATCCATCTGGTTCTGAAGATGTCGGAACCCATTCCAGGACCAGATGAACTCGACCAGTCTTCACATCGCTGAGAGTGTACCACTGATGAATAAAGACGCAACACTTCAATATGGGAACAACCGGGTCTGTTCGGAGCAAAATCCTTCATGTGGACATGTAGGAAATTACATGCTTCCCTTCTTCGCTAAAATACATAATGAATCTGGAGATACGAATATTTCTAAACTACTGCGTTGTAGTTTTTAGCTTCAGCTTTTTAAATTCTAACATAACCCCTACCTGGTCGGTGTACTGAGAGCCAATGATGTCCTTCAGACTTATCTTCAGCCTGCAATTCATGAAATATATTCTTATAAAAGGATCATTTAGGATCTAATTACCATACTATACAATTAAAAGATGCAAAGTTACCTCCCCATGAAGTCATCCTTCATGTCCATATCTTTGTCAAACATCTCCACATGCAGCTCCTGACCAGGGAGCTGGGTCAGAATAACCTACACATCAACAAAAGTCATTATGCCTTAAAGTAGCAGGAAACCTATTGCTATGTACAAACTCCAGTCACCCTTTAAAATGAACAACAATTAACAGTAGGGATGTCCCAATTAAAGCTTTTTAAAATGGTTATTTAAAGAGTCCCTGACTAAACTCAACTCCTGACACCCCTTTGTTCATGATCTGTCTGGGATGTTGTGTCTGTTGTGCTTCTAGTAAGGCACGCCTCTCCATTTTCTGCAGTAGTATTGTTTAGAATATTTATGATCATAGGTTGTAAAACTGTTTTATAGACTATGTACATTTTTTTTTTTGATCAAGCAATTCTGGATTTTCTCTAACAATCTAAGTGTTTTTCACATTTTACAGAACTGTTTACAGTGAAAGAGAAACCGTATTGGCTGCTGCAGCTTCCTGTCTCTCTGTATGATGTGATGTGACCTACAGTGTGTGCTGTGCTTAGATATCACCAGACAGATGTCCATGTTCAAGGTTTTAACACAATTAACTGGAGATGAATTAATGTATGTTAAGAAAAATAATCAACGTGTCAATGAATTATTCATGTATCAAATCAGAGGCTATCTTTAGCCTAGAACTTCAGCAAACTGCTCCATACACTGAAGACTGTAGATGCGCTTAATCAAGTTGGATTTACCTTTCGAAACGAATAATAAACAAATAATAGGTCATTCATTGTCAGAACATTATAGTAGATTTCATAAGATAGTTTCAATGTTGGAGCAGCATATTACTCTATTAGTCTTTCACTGCCAAGAAAAATGCAAAGGAGAGACTGGTGCGCCTGATAAATGAGTTAGATTGGGCACGCTTGCAACGCTAATACGGACCATGTAAAGCTGATGAAACATTGTTGTTTTTCTGCATATACCTGCCAATCATTTTCAAGTATTAGACCGAGGCTCAGTAATATCAAATTTAGTACAAAAATATTGGACAAAAACATCCTAATCGAGACATCCGCAGTTATTACAGATATTTACCTCATACATCTCATTCCAGGTTGGGTTCAGATTGCCCTTTATAACTTGACTTGTAAATGTTTCGCCCCCAATGTTGATCTTGACATATGGGTCACTCTTGCCTTTCACCATTCCACCCATCAGGTTATCTTTTGGAACGAGATTCTGACCTGCCAGTAGGTGAATTCGAAGCAGTCCCTGAAGACAAATAAAAATACAAGCTTGAATACATATAAAACCTTAAGCAACAAGTATTTAGTTTGCTTGGGAAAAGTGATTTAACTGTATTTCATTACCTCTGTGGCAAAGCTGGGATGAGGGGAGGCCTGCTTGGCCAACTGTTTAGAAAAACCAGCTTCCAAATTAGAAGAGACTTCAGCTGAAATATGATCTTCATCTAACCACAACACCTGTGTTGCATTGGAAAAAGGTGAAACAGATACAGAGAGTACAAAAATATGAATGTGAATGAATTTGTGGAATTCAGAGCAGGATAAATATAAGGCTTTGCTGCTATTTACCCTCAGAACTGCGTTGATGTAGATGCGACTCGCTGTTCCAGAGTTTTCCAACTGGAACCACTGGTCTAGAGAAAGATGAGAAGTTTCCAGGACGCGGGAGAGAGGGATGGACAAACTGCCCAAAGTCTGCACGCGGTCAGCATCCTTCACCTGATCAAAGCAAACCAAATTATAATTATGACGTGTTTAGTTTTATCAGATTACATGTGCTTAGTATCCAGTTTTGATGGCTGTTACCTGAATGCTTATGTCTTGACTGCGAGGATCTCGGATGAAGAAGGTAAACGCTTCTTCCCATTCTGGGTTGATGGTTGTGTAACAAGTCTAAAGAGATAAATAAACAATGTTCAAAACACAGAAAAAAAGGAAAACCCACAATCTAGAGTATCTCAGTAAGTTCTTGCAGCAGTTTCACCTTGCTGTCTCTTGTGGTTCCCTGCACAGATATCTGCACCATGGGATTGGGCTCCTTATTTCCCTTCTTCATCTGAGGTTTACACAAAATAAGAATACAGTAAGATACACAAAGATATTTAAAGCAAAAAGTGCAACAACAAAGAAATAGCTGCATCTCACTTAGGGCTGCAACTAACGATTATTTTGATAATCGATTAATCAGTGGATTATTTTTTTGATTTATCGATTAATAATCGGATAGCAAAAGGAGCCTAAAAGGAGATTTTCTTACAGAATTTGAAGCTAAAGCTATGCCACTCGACGAGATCTGGATAGAGCATATTTACAGACAAAGACTTAACATTTGCCCAGCAGACAGTCACCGCCAACCCTAAAAGAAGCGTAAGCCACAAAATGGTCATTAATACATACGCTGGCTGTTCACAGAGTGCTGTATAAATAATGGGATAAGCACAACCTTGAGAGAACTGTGAAGCAAAGCCCTTTCGAGGATATGAGGCATATACACAAGTCAAAGACTGCAGCTGGAGTCAGTGCTTCAACAGAGACTCACACACAGAGGTATCCAGGGCATGGGCTACAACTGTCACATTCCTTGTGTTAAGCCATCCTGAATCAGAGACAAGTTAGACGCATCTCGTCTGAAACAACTCCAAAGAGAACATCTGTAGTATTGTCAAGAAGACGTGGGACATCAGACCCAACAATGTAGATGAGCTGGAGGCTGCTAACAAACCAACCTGGGCTTTTTAATGTTTTCAGTAACATTCTATTTTATTTTGATGCCCCTATATCTGGTAATACTGAAAACGTGGTTGCGATTATGGTTGTGTGTGTTTTGAGGCTACCATAGTAACAGCAAGGAGTGATTCTGCCTAGTAAAAAAAAAAAAAAAGGAAGTGTGCTTAGAACCTCCCCGCCCCACAAAGATGAGGCGTGACTCTCATTGCTGTTCCCTTTGCTGTTGGATATACCACCAAATATTAACGCTAGCTGAAACTCTCGGGCAGTGTTGGCCTAAGTTGAGTGCCTTCTTCCATGGCTAAACAAAGTGAGAGAGCGGCTGGAGAGCAACACAACAAAGTTGAGGAATGCAAGAGAGATGGCATCTCCAGCTCTGCCCCAGCTTAACCACACAGGAAGCAGCTCTGAGCTAAGCACGCATGTGGGCAGAGAGGGCAGAGATATTTGACTCACGGGAAGTGCCTCAGCTTTGTCAAGGTACAAAACCAAGATTGCTGAAGAGGGGGAGTTGGAGTTCTTGCTGCTGACGCTTTCATTCCTTTTTAGGACCTGGGTGAATTCCAAACACATTTTTTCAATTGTTAGACTGCAAGAAGGGAAATAGAGAATGAAGCATTTTTTTAGGATTCAACACAAAAATGTTTAAATAGAGCAGAAAGGGTCCAACCTGCTCAAGCTGTTCAGTGTTGGGCTGCAAGGCCAACCACTCCAGTCTGAAGTGAACGCGTCCAGATGAAGTGTCTTTCAAAGTGAACCACTGGAAACAGAAGAACGTCTTAGTCTGATAACACGAAAGCTGTCTATAGACAGTTTAGTTAGAGTGAAAAAAGCTTTTCACTTACGTCATCCACAGCTATGGACTTCTTCACAATGCCCAGATCTAATTTGGTCCTGCAGTAAAATAAAAATTATAATATTGCTAACAAATAATTACAGTTAATAACCAACAAACTTTCATAGTTTTCTTAGCGGTAGGTGATAAATGAATGGTGAAAGGTGAACATGATAGATTCAACAAAGCACAACAAAGACATGAATTATCAGCATGTACCTTCCCAAGAAATCATCTTTGTCTGTGTCTTTGTCATAAACCTCCACCTCCAGCTCTTGACCCGGCACCTCATGGACAATAACCTTACATGCAACACACACATAATGACATGAGGACTGACAGAGGGATTTGCATGGAAGCTGTCTGTGTGACATATGAATGAAAAATGAACGTTTTTAACACAGTCCGAGTCCAATCCCTCGAAGTGAAATGGAGTTCTATTACATACGGTTGTGGTCAGACGTCTACATAGATTCATTACAGGCAAGAATATCATATGACTGACTTCTGAGTCCACAAAAGTTGAACAGGGTTAAGGTCGAGGCTTTGGGAAAGCAATTCAGCATACTTAAAGTTAGCCTGTTTTATCCATTCCAGAACCAGTCCTGCTGGAGCACCCAACTGTATTTCAACCATCTGACCCAAACTGTGACCCTTACATGAAAGCAAATTGGTTGGAATATTTAAGAACCACCCGTGAACCGCTAAGCCTCAAACATATCGTAAACTTGAAAGTGCTGAAACACCGGGTCACTGTCCACAGTTAACGGGAATTTACCATAAACATGGAGTGAGAGGGTGCGGAACAAGAAAGAAATGCCTGCTCCACAATCTGCACCTTCATGCATGACTGAAATTTGCAGCTGCCCATGTGGAAAAGCCAAATTATTGAGAAAGATTTAATTGTCAGATGAGACACAGATTAGGTTAACTGGTCTCTCTAAATTGCCCTTAGGTGTGTGAATGAGTGTGTGCACGGTTGTTTGCGTGTTGCCCTGCGATGGATTGGCGGCCTGCCCAGGGTATACCCCGCCTCTCGCCCTTAGACTGCTGCAGATAGGCACCAGCTTCCCTACGACCCACTATGGAATAAGCAGTATAGAAAATGACTGACTGACTGACACAGATTCGACAATTTTGCCACAATGACCCAAAGGATTAAGCAGAGGGTATCAAATCTAAAAACTTTGTACCAACTGTCAGGCATGCTGGTGGTAGCATCACGCCGATGGTCTGTTTTATAGTTACCGGTCGGCTGAGAAGGAAATAGCACTTAGAGTTTATTTATTTTTCTTCTGTTGAACCCGCATTTGAACATGTCTGCGGGGAGCATGAAGGGGAGGGCCAGATAAGGGAGAGCGACTCAGGAGGGAGGGACAACGAAGCACGAGGGAGGAAGAGGCCCAGGGCCGAGTAGAGAGAGAAAGAGAGATGAAGCCACTACAAGATAACATGCTGGAATGGTGGGAAACTGAATGACTACAAGAAAGGAGGTCAAATTTAGATGTATTCGTAACATTCTTATTAAGACTGAGTATATATAAGCTATAAAAATACTAAGCATTTTATATAATGCATTTTGTACAATAATAATTTGTTTTTAAGCCCAATTTTTTACATTTTGTTTAATAATGCATTTAATTTAGCCATAAATACATAAACACTCCAGAAGGAGCTGGGATATTTTCTGTGAGCCAAGCCATAAAATGCTGCTCCAAGTAAGGATCCCCATTACTACTGTTTCAGTGAAAGGAAAGCTGTGTCCAAATTATTCAATTTCCTCTCAAATCAAAAGCTAAATGGTTGAAACTTGCAATTTGGTGTTCTGGCAGAACAAAGAGCTCAAACACACATCAGAACCGGTTTTGGAATAAAGCTCATCCCTTTTGTGCACTGTAGAGGTATCGGATGAATCTCACCTCATACATCTCTCCCCATTTGGGACAGTCGGTATTATCGATGTGTTTGGAGGTAAAGGTCTGAGGCCCCACCCTTAATATGGCATACGGGTCAGATAAGCCAGCCATGACACCTTTAACGTAGTTATCTTTGGCTTCCAGATTCTGCGCTTCTAGCAGGTGGATGCGCACCACACCCTGAGAAGGAAAACAAGGATAGAATAAAACTGTTTAATTATTGCGGGGCTGTGAACTAATGCAAGACATGCAGGTAGTGAGGCTTACCCTGGGTAGGGGACAGCGCAGCTGAGCCACGTGCAAATCAGGGACCAGTGGGACAACAAGACGGTTGGGCAGCACCAAGAACGAAGCAATGGCGTCCATGATCATGCTGTCTGACATAACACTGTAACAAAGTGCAGTTTAATATTTTATTGAAAAAAGTGGAAATGTATAAAATATTTCAAATAATGTTTAGAAAAAAACAAAGCTCTATACTGCTGAGTAAAATGTAAGAAAGCTTATCTCAGCATGACCTACTTCAGTCCAGGAATGTCCAATAAATTGGTCAGTCCTGTCCAATTGATGTCTAGTTTCTGGGAAGAAATGAGAAACCTGAGCTTAGAGTAAATCAGTGTGAACTGAAAGAGAATCAATAGCAACACTACACACACAGACACATGATAGTCACATCAAAGCGAGGATATTGAGCAATGTGAAAAGGACAAACAGAGGTGACTTACAGGCCGACGGATGAAAAACATGGTGACTGCACCCACTATGGGAACGTCTCCAATCAAAGGCTCCAGAATCACTCGCATCATCCCATGTAGCTAAGGGCAGAGAAACAAAAAGGATGAAAAGGGTAAAATTGGAAAACTTACATTACATGTTGTCGCTTAAGATACATATATTTTAAGGCTGGACAAAGGGACACACCTGTATTCCTTTGACTCCAGCTTTGCAGAAGTATCTTTTCACTTCAACGTTGATTTCCACATTTCCAACGTAACTGAGGAAATGGGAACAAAGGATTTGGTTACAACAATGCTCATCTAAAAGCTGCTAGACAGAGGAAACACATGAGAACAAAGGAGAAGACACCTGATGTAGAGGTCTAGCAGAACTTGTCCTTTGTTGTTCTCTGTGTGGGCCTTAATGCCCACCACCTTCATGGCCTGAAGCAAACAGAAAGCAGATATTTTTCCTTAAAATGTCATCAAATGTTTTGTATGAGTGAATACAATCTCCTGATAGCATTTTTACAGCACCTTGCAAAATTATTTATGCACCTTGAACTTTTTCACATTTTGTCGCATTGCAACCACAAACACCAATGTATTTTATTGGGATTTTATGTGATAGGCCGACACCACGGCAAGGTTTTCAACATTTTTCTACACAGAAAATTGTTGCTTGCATCTTTATTCAGCACCCTTTGAGCCAATACTTTGTACTGTACAAACACCTCCTGCTGTAATTACAGCTGCAAGCATTTTGGAGATTCTCTGTACCACCTTTGCATGCGTAGAGCTTGAATTCTTTTGCCTATTCTTCATATCCAAAGTAGGATAAGAACGGGGAGCATCTGTGAAAATCACTTTACAAGTCGTACCACAATTTTTTTGTTGGACTTAGGCCATTTTAAAATATAAATATGCTTTGCTCTAACCCATTCCAGTGAAGCTCTGGCTTTATGTCTAGGGTCATAGTCCTGCTAGACGTTGAACCTCTAGCTCCACCCAAGCTCCCTCTCTTTTTCCATCTACTCTGAGCATTTTCTCTGCCTCTCCTGAAGAAAAGCATCCCCACAACACGATACTGCCACCACCATATTTCACTACGGGGTTGGTGTTCTCAGGTTGATGTGCAGTGTAAGTTTTTCATCAGAGTCAGCGTTGTGCAGCTGGGTTAAGATGCTGAATTTTAGTCTCATCTGAACGGTGCACTTTCTTCCAGGCTTGCTGTTTCCCCTACCTGGCACGCAGCAAACAGGAACTTCTGTGACTTCCTTTTAAAGATAGTTTTCTTCTTGAATGCACAGCTCATAGTTCAACTGTTAACAAATTCTCCCACTGAGCAGTTACTATGGGCTTCTTGACTGCTTTTCTGCTGCTCTGTGTTGGTGTGTCACACAAAACTCCTCTAAAATACATTGGTATGAATACTTTTGCAGGGCAATCTAAGGTCTCGATGCCAACACCTTGTCTCCCATGTCCACTTTGGTGAAGCTGAGCGTCTGGAGGTGAGCGCTTGAACCTCGGATAGACGGAGCGATTGTTTCTATCAGCAGCTTCTCGAGGTACTGGCCGACGAAGGGCCACACCTGCTGCAGTACCTGGACAGGAAAATCAGCACATGCTAGAAAGATGATTCACATGTGAAAAACAGCCATACATATCATCAGATTGCTGCCTCTGCTTTAAGCTTTGGCGATTAAATAACAGATCTCTGTCAAACAGAAGAATGACGGCAGCAGCTGACAACGGTGGAGCCTCCTCAGCTGTTAGCCCGCTCATTTGGTTAGTGACATGCAGTTCCTACATGCATGAAGGAACTTATTTTAATATTAACAGTAATGGAGATGCATACCCTGCAAGTGAAAAATACTGCAGTTTTATAAAGTTGTTGAGAGAACAGTTTTCCCAAGAAGAGACTCTAAAGGCAGAGGCAGAGTTTGGCTGTAAGCCTCTGTGACTCTGGGAAAAAATGCGGGTGGTTATAGTCTGGCATAAGTATGGAGTGAGTCATCAGCAGCCTTCTCCTGTGGAGAACAAAGAGAATCTGCTGACCGTCCCTCAAATAAGCAGTCTCAAACCAGTGCTTTGTCTGTAGTCAGACACTTAGATCTCGTGGTTCTTTTAGCTGGAAAATTTTTTATTTTTTAATGTGTGTTCAAGTGACCCTAGTTTCTCTGGGGTGAAAGCACAAAGGGACTGCATCATTTCTTTTTTTAGTTCCAGGGAATGACCTCCTCCCCCTTCCTGTCAGCCTTGTTTGCTGCAATGAAATGGAAATGTTGAGAGGATTGTCTGGTGCAGGGCCTGCTCTCCTGCAGTACAGTACCTATACTAATAGGGGTGTGGCCTTCACAGGGACATGGCAGCAGCAGCAGCAGTAGGAGCAGCAGGAGCACTGCTACTGTTTATCAGCTAGCACCATCTAATAACTTACCATATGCTGTCAACTCTTAATCAACACTGCAGCTGGTCTACTGAATAGACAAAGGCACTGGTTGAACTTAAAAAAGAACCGAAAGTCGAGCATTAAAAATATGAAGTAAACAGATCATGCATTATCTCACCTTATTCAGCCATTCAACCTTCTCCACATCTGGAAAGTTTACCTAAAAACAAAAATAATGTAGAGACCTACTTTAATTGTCTAGAGCATAATAAACACACGCCAGGATGGGGGAAACTATTCAGTGAGACAGAATACCTGGAAATCTAATTCGGTACTCTTAGACACACCTAAAAAGCAAACTGTTTCAAAACAGAGGTAGGCAGGAATGTTGATAAAACATATCTGAGCCCAAAGATTACTGGATTACTGGAGATTGGCATAACAGACAGGAGGATCCTGTTGCATTTTAAGTCTATTGAATCTTTTTGCGATTAATATTTCATTGTGTTTTTGTTTTTAGATGAATGTGAATTTATAATGGCAGCTGAGTAGAAATCAATCCAGAGAAGCACTCGTTTTTAATACTTTAATGGAAGGTGGCATGCTGCCTTGTTATGCAAGCCATCACGGCAAACACGAAGGAACCCACAGAAACCTCGTTTGGGTGCAGCACGATGCTTTGAGTCAAATCGTTTGTGGGTTCTGCATTATAGTTTTGTCTCCAAGCATTCATAACTAGGCAGCAAGTACAAACCTGCATGGCCTGCAGCCCCGATCTCCAAGTCAAGTTTGATTACAGCTGCAAAGATAATATTGAGTTGTGGGTTTGTCTTCTTCGAAAACTGTACACTGACATAACAACCCAGCTAGGTAATGATGTATGTATTTCTACTTCAGGACTTTACAAAACACAATGCTTTTTCAAAAGTGCATTTGTGGAAAAAACTGCTAATCCTGCTTTATGTGTATTTTTGGTTAATGACATCACAGTAGGCACAATAATCCTTCTGATTAGTGAACACTATGGCGGATGACAGCCTTTTGAGAGATTTCTACACATATTCTGAAGGATTCAAAATATATTTGAGTTACAAGGGGCTCAATCGGGTCTGAGCCAGAGTTTTAAGTCTGATGGATGCTGATGTGGATGGCGAAGCTAAACGCGACAATGACAACTGTCGTCTTTAAATCTTTAACTGGTGCAAATCTGTTTATATTCCTGTTTGAATGAATCCACCTGATTGGCTTCTGTGCACATTAGCTACTCATATTTTCTCTAAAGATCTTTAATAGTAAAATCTTGTGATCAATGTGATTGTTCCACCATAACAGCCATATAAATAGTACCGGATTGGTTTGTCAACTGTAATAAGAATGCATCCTAATGTATCCTGAATAAATATTATGATTTTAGAGTCTACTGCTAATTTCATGCTTTCAAGCAGGTCCAAGTGAAATGGAGGAGGATTTATTACTAATGGCAGGCTTTGCTATCTCGACAGGTATGTTCTCACCCACGCAGGGAGGTCTCTCCTGATGCTTTTGGACGCTTTCATGGATGTGTACTCCTCGTCGTTGTCGAGCAGCTGCATAGCCGACCTGAGGCGCTCCTCCTTCGCCTCTCGGGCATGTTTCCATCCCGTGTAAACCATCATGCCGCACACCAGCAGGCTGGTGCTGACCCGATAGTACCCGGCCAGATAGACGGGGAGCAAGGCGCTGAGGCATTTCCCGAAGGTCCACAGCACCGCCGCGGCGCTGATCCCTTTGGGTTTGGTGGCTTCTGCTGCTCTCACCTTACTTAACGCTTTCTCCTCAGCGCCACTTGTGCCCAGACCCTCGGCGCCATTGGCTTCGGTCGGCTCCGGCTTGTCGCTCTGCATTTATTTTCTGGCGTTCTGTTAATTTAACGAGATGAACGAGCGGTACTCGGTTAGAACGGTGTAAGAACCTACCTAACGGCTAAAGTTTCATCTCTGACGTCAGCGACCGTTGGAACAAACCGCACGTTCACCTCAGATTCCGCTGCTAGCTAAACCGTTTCACATATCATTGTCATAATATAGGAGCGTTTGTATAAAAACAAGATTAAATAACGCAGTTCTGCATGAACACGAGAGCCGAAAAAGTACCAAGTTCCGTGCCTCACCCACGTCCCGTTAGCTGAATGAAATCACGCCCACCGCAGCCTAAAAAAAAAAAAAAAAAAAGGCATCCTTGACTTTTTCGACTTTGCGTGACGCTGCCCACCTCGGCGTTAGAACCACAGCCGGTCCAAGATTATATGAGACCCAAAGCCGAATTTCATTTGGGGGCCAAACTCCGGTTAGGTGTAAGAGCCACAACAAGACTCTTGCAAAACTATTTAACCTTTTCAAATTTTATGTAACAACCGCAACTTTCAAAGTATTTGTTTGGCTTTTTTGTGTTAGACCAACAAAATGTAGTGAATAACTGTGAATTGAAAAGAAGACATTCACCATATTTTAATAAAAAAAATCTAGAAAGTATGACATGTAAATGTACTCAGAACCCTGAAGAAATACTTTGCAGAACTCCCTTTTGCTGGAGGTACAAGTAGTTTCTTTTGTGTATGTCTCTACCAGTTCAGAACATCTAGACACTACATTTTTTTGCCAATTCTTCTTTGCAAACAGCTTAAGACTACCCACAGATTCTCAAATAGATTTAGGATGGGTAGTTGAGTGGGCAAATCAAACATTTATGTTTGATCTAAACTCTGTGCAACTCTGGGTGTGTGATTACTGTCATTTTGCTGCATCTTAACAGGAATTACCATGAATTGTTCTTCATACATCTTCCCATCAACTCTGATCAGCTTTCTTGTGTTTGTTAAAGTAAAACAATCCCACAGCATGATGCTGCCACTACCATGTTTCAGGGTGGTTTTCAGTTTTAGGTTTCCCCCTCACACTGCATTCTGCATCTAGGAAAAAAGCCCAACGTTGGTCTCGTCTGACCAGAGAACCCTCTTCCACCTGTTTGCTGCATCCAATACATTTTTTTATGGCAAACTGAAAACTAACTACAAGACTATTCCATGTTCTGTTAACAAAGGCACCTACCTGAGCTTTGGATTGTTGTAGCTCATCCAGTTATTATGCCCCATGGCTGCTTTTCTGATTAATACACTCCTTGTACTGCGATCAAGGAGAACAGTCATGTCTTTCGCAGTTATGCTGTACTTTCTTTTTATAACCCGTCCTGCTTTAAACATCTCCACAGTTGTCTCTCTGACCTGTCTGTTGTGCTCATTGGTCTTCATGATGCTTTGCTCATAAATACATAAACACCACAAATGGAAAAAGAAACAGGATTAAAAAAGGAGCATATTTTCAGTACATAATTATGCACTACTTTGTCTTTCCTCAGTTCATTTACCCATTCTGTGGTTTACGGAGGTGTTTACTAAAGCTAATAAGATACAAAAACTGGATTGTGTAGAGGTATACCAATATGTTTAAGGAAGTGGTCACTGTGAATAAACAGGGAGCGACTTCTCATACTTACTCATTTGCTGTCACATCAGGCTGGCAGGCATAAGACAAACAGTTATTCAGAAAGAAAAGGCCAAGTTTAATGTTGTATTCACAAGTAACCATGGTAAAATATGGCTTTTACTTGCCGATTCATTTACAACCACCAACAGTGGTTGAATCTCAACTCTGTTAATTAACTTTTAATATATGAAGAGTTTTCTCAGTGTGTACAACAGTCAATATGGTCTCTTTGAACTCAAGCTCTTTTGGGGCCCTAAGCAGCTGCAAGGTCTGTTTATACCTCATGCCAGCCCTAGCCATTATTACATTAGCAAAGTTGTAATATTTCAACAAAAATAACATTCAAATATATTAATTTGCAAAAAAAAAACAAAACAAAAAAAAATCACACTATAGCCTTACTTTTGCGACTTTGATACTGAGACCCACCAGATTCAGCGACTTTAAATTCACATTCATTTCATGCTTTAAATTTTATATTGACTTCTGAAGGTCTCAAGAAAGAGCTCTCGAAATCCAGATTAACATTTTAAAGAAACTTCAGATCACAACGTACCAAAATAAGAACATTTTCATGCAATAATTAAAGCAAATGTATAAATAAAATTAAATGCAAAAAAGCAGAGAGACAGCCGGAGTTCACAGAATCTGATGGATCGCAGTTTCTCACATGGTTGTGAAAACCACCAACTCAAGGGAAAGTCCTACATGTTACAGCTGTTAAAGGAGACAGATCTAAGACTCCTGAAGAAACTGAGATTATGTTTAAGTGTACACAGCATGACTCCACCCAAACTAAAGCAACAGGATGTTGGAGGCATTTGACACATTAAACCATGTCTGCCTCCAGTTGACTTAAGTATCTCCACCTACCAGTTAAAGAAATTAAACTACCTATAAGCATAAAATAGGATCACCACAGAGACATAAAACAGGACTCATCATAAAAAGGGTTGTTAAAAGTTTTTTTTTTTTTTTTTTTTTAAGAACCGAAATTAATTTACAGAGTAATCCACAGAAACATCCGCACAGACTGCTTCCCTCTGTCTTTATGTGCAGACATGGAGGAACAGAAGTCTTACACTGCTGGGAAACTTCACACTTTGTTGACATCTCAGGGTGAAGACATCCCCTGAGGTACATAGAGTAGTTTGCAGATAATTCAGTCTGCAGGAAACTGATATTTATAATGTTGCCATACAACATAAACACAAGTCTTCATACTGTCCTGTCGGGGGAAAAAAGTCTCACTTTTCCCTGTTTTTTGTCACTTTAGTCCTAAACACATAGAAAAAAGAGCATCTGTGTTAAAAATTCCCCTTCATGATGCTACAGTCTCACTGAAGGGTTCAACATATATTCAGTGAGGCAGGGTTGTGATCCTCATGCTTTGACTTGCGATGGGGTACGATACCATCGGGGTGGTAGCATGACTCATGGTGATGCCTGGGAGAGGCTGTGTCATGGACACAGCAACCGGTGCCACAGATACTGCCACTTGGGCCATGGAAACAGGTGGCGCCATTCCTTGGGCAATGGTCTGTGCGAGGGCAGCTGAGAGCGGGGTAATCTCAGGGTTGAGGTGCGGGGGAGGTGCTGAGGGTGGGGCCGCATTGGTAGGCGGAGCAGCAGGGGCACCGGTGGAAGCCACCAGGTCTTGTTGAGTGACGGGCCGAGGCTGCAGTCCCGCGCTGCTGAGGGTGGTGTGGGTCTGAGCAATGCTGTGATTGTAGGAGCTCACTGCACCCACAGGGGGCGCCAGATTCTGCTCAGTGGGAGCAGGGGTGGACGACAGTGTCATCACCTTGGCCTGGCTCCTAAACTGGGCGTTCTGCTCCAGGAGGACCTCATTGGTGGCAACAAGATTGGAGACCTGAGGAACACACCAAACACGACTTAGAAAATACTGTGATCAGAAGAATAAAAACATAAAATTTTAAAATGAATTTGTCCTGTAAGGTTACAGATGTTTGGTCTTTCTCTGTCAGTCCTAATTGACAGTGAACATAGCAAAGAAAAAAACATTCCTGTTTAACTCTGTATGCTCTGTTCTGGCCAGATACTGCTGCAAGATGACAATGCAAGGTATCCTCTGGATTGGGTTTTATGTATGCCTGATAACTAAGAAAATGTTTTCTGATGGATATTTGGACTCATCACCATTGCACGGGTTCTCACGTTTTCATCTAAAAAGGTTCTGGGTCAATCACCCACACCAGCCTTTTTTTTATTTATTTATTTAAGAGCAAAAAACGTAATTTTTAAAAGTAAATAGGGAATATAAACCACTGTTAAAAGGTACACTGGACTGTATACTGTGTTTTTGAAGCTATACAACATTCAGGTGATATAAATCTAACCTGCTTCTTTAACTCCTCCACTCTCTTCCTCAACAAGGAATTTTCTTCTTCCAGGAATCTGTACTCCAGAGGACGAGGTGGCAGCACAGCTTGAACCCCCAACTCTCCCCAACCTCCATCGATCAACCGGAGGCCCTCCAACCGCCGCCTCTTCAGCTGTAGAGCAGTGTGATCTATAGAAGCCTCCAAAGAATTAGCATCAAACAGCCCACTTTCGAGGAGTGGGTCGTACACTGAGCTTCTGTCATACCGTCGCTGTCCCGAAGAACCAATGGAGAGACACCCACTTATTCCACCTCCACCTATCCCTCCAACCCCTGAGAGACCTGCATCTCTGCAGCTACCCAGGCTGGGGCAGCCTGTCCCCATCATGTTACCCCCACCTCCCACAAGTCCTTGCATTCCTCCACAGGCGCCTCCTCCTCCACCCATCCCTCCCCCAGTGGTCACCATTCCAATTGGTACCTGTCCCACAACACCACCCACGCCAGCTCTTGAAGGTTCGTATTCATAGTCTTTTTTGACATGGCGAAATTTACATTTGTTCCCTCTCTGACACTCTCCCTTAAGGAAGTCTCTGCAGATTGGGACCTCCCCTCGGCTAAGAGGGAGATCCATCAGGGACAGACCGAGTCGTGCGGCAACCTTCCCTCGTAGTCTGGGGGGCAACTCTCCTGTTTTCTTGTAATAGTCCTCATCCTCTTTGGACCCATGCACAAAGCGGCAGTTGGAGCGCATGCAGTCCTTATTCTGATAGTCATGGCAGAAGATGAACTCATTCTTTTGCACTCCCAGGTCTGGTACTTCATTAAAGTCTGGGTGTTTAAAGCGACAGCGCTTCCCCCTCTTGCAGACATTGCGTATGAAGTCCCTGCAAACACCGTCTAGTGCCAGTCCCGAACCTGGTCCCCCTCCTCCACCGTTCCCAAAACCATTGCTGTTTCCAGGCGCCCCTCCTCCACCCATGCCCCCAGAGCCAGAGACAATCCCACCAACACCTCCCCCAGAACCGCCTCTGCCGTCCGCCGAGCCCCCCGCCAAACCAGACCCAGGTCCCCCCTCTTCACCCAGAGTACCGCTACTCCCACCACCACATGATAGGTAGGAACTGTCCCGGTCAGGCATGGCGCTTGGCCCTGCTCCAAGAGAAAATTGGACTCATGTGTGTGGGAGGGGCTGGCTGAAGTGATCTGGCAAATGTGCACATATACAGGTCAGGAGATCATGGACTGTAGAAATGGAATCCCGTGTTCACAAATCTGCGAGACAAAATTATACAAATAATTTGAAAAAACTGTTATTGAAGCTGCCACAACAGAGAGTTGGAAGTCAGTGAAAACAGTAAGAATGTTGAACAATCATTGCTTTATTTTACTGGAAACATTTTAGTGTTGATAGTTTTTAATTTTTCATTTGTCCAGAATGTAACTGCTCTACATTTACTCTCACTCACTTAAAACTGTGCACATATATTTATATTGTAGCTATATTTATACTGTTTAATTTGAGTACTGTATTGCACCGACTACACCCAAACAAATTCCTTGTATGTCCAAAAACGTACTTGGCAATAAAGGTATTCTGATTCAGAAAAAAGTGGTTAAAATAGATTTGCCAGCAAAATATTCAAAAGGTGCATTAAAATAACTTTCAAATGATACAAAGGTGATGTACGCTAGTTTAAAATTGCTACAGCAACAGTGTTTTAAAGCTGAAATACTGCGGTCAGTTATGTTAATGAATTTCCACTGAAACTTGAGAACATTTGTGACGCCCTTCTATAGTTTAAGAAATGGAGATCACTTAAATTTATATTTGCGTGAAGGCAAATTAGCCAGTACTTTTGGAAATGTAGTGCATGTTCACCATTAAAACAGTAACAGATAAGTTTTCTATCTTTAAAGCAATGATGCACTCAGCTTGCAATCTTTGTCGAATTAAAGTTAGACAAAGAATTAAGCTGTTTTATTGCCATTTGGGAAATATGATCACAATTGCTTTAATTACACCAGCACCAAATGATACAAGGAACAAGTGCATTTATGCTAAGTTGTATATTTTAACAGCCTCCATTTTTATTAGTTAAGCTGTATGAATTCCGTTGTTTGCACAAATGACAGCTGGATTTAATAGTTGCTGTCTTTATCTGTAAATAATAGTCAGTACATTGTATCAGGTCCTGGGTGACGCCAGTTTAAAAGGGTGAGGCGACCTCACCGAGCTCGCTGCAAAGCTAACTGCTAGCAAACTTCGACACCTGGCGTAATGCTAACATTTTCTTACCGGAGAGAGCAGCCGAGTAGTTTCGCGGTCAGAAAAGGTGTTCAAGAGTTCTGCGGTCCGTCTGACAATAACATTATCAACAAGAGGTTTGTGTCATATCTAGAAATACATCAGGGCCCGACCAAGGGTGCTGTTTACCTCCTTTCTTGATGCATCTTTAACTACCAACGAAGAAAACCTTTTACAGTTTGTTGTTTTCTGCCCCCTAGTGGTAGTGTAGGGAACCGACACACAATACAGTGTGCTAGCTTTTAACAAGGAAATAACTAGCGTTTGATATAAAGATGTATTCATAGATTTCAGAACAAGCTGTAAACAACGTCACGTGGATGCAACACTCTTTTAACGCCATTTCTGGTAAGTTAAAACATCCGTATCCCCCCTGCTTCTGCTGCTCATAACTCATCTAGATAGCTTTGTGCACATATGGAAATGAAGCTGTCAAAAGGCCAGAGAGCAACCGTGTCTCCACATTGTTCCAGGCGCTCAGCATGGCAGCACAAGGTGCTTTCCGCAGGATGCGAACCTGTGCGGTCTTGTTGGTCCTGTGTCTGACTGAAGATCAGCAAGCCTCGGCCTCAGAGACAGCCAGAAGTTACTATGACACTCTGAATGTTGAGCCAACAGCCACGCACAGCCAGATAAAAAAGTCTTTTCACAGCCTGGCAGTGAGGTACCACCCCGATAAGAACAAGAGCGCCCAAGCTGAAACCACTTTCAGGGAGATTGCAGAAGGTAAACAATGCTTCAACACACACTGGTATTTTCATTTCATCATATGTAATGGTCTCCTTCTCCTTTAAAGCAAGTTCTATATTTCCAGAGCAGGAAGAATATGTGTGAGAACTTGATTTGGGGCACCAATTCCACTTCACATGATTTATTATTTAAATAGCAGTCAATAAATTGTGGCAATAAGGTTATTTCTTGCTTATTCATTCTGCCAGTCATGTTTAGAGGACAGTGTTTCAATGCAAACTCAGAATAGTTTTAACAAGGAACCTATTGTCATTCATCTAGGAATTAGTTCGCAGTTACATTGTTGACGAAATTTGAATCCAGCAAAGACACAAACAGCAGAAATTAGTAAACTAGCAACATTAAATTATGAGAAATTGGGTGCTGACCTTTTTTCGATCAGTGTTACCATTTTATCCTTCTCCAATTAAACTCCATGCTATAAAACGGTTTTATACTCATGCACTGAAACCATTGTATATCAGTTTATTTCTTATTGCAGTTAAGTATTTTTTATGAATTATAGTAATTCAAAAACAATAGATGTGCTTAAATGTATCTGGATATAATTTTTGATGGTCCTGATAAAACCAAAATAACTCTAAGCCAACTGCTGCTAACTTATATTCTTTTGTTAGGTCAAGTAACCACATTTCCTTAAAGTCATCTAATAGTAAATTATAGAAAATTATCAAATCAGGTACCCCTGGTGGGTACGAAATGATGCATGATTGGAACAAAACGTCAGCAGACGGCTCCAAAACTACAAATCATCTAGCACTTGTGAAAGCACCATACAAAGCACTACTAGGTGCCAATAACACTCATCCGTGTGGAAGTTGTTGCTGTGTGAAAATGATTACATTTTCACTTTTTCAGTATCAGGAGTGTAAAAACGAAGTCAAAGAAAGCACAGAGATGCAAGAAGCCATTATGAAATGAAATGCAGTTCCTATGACATGTTGAGACATGTCTGCACTTCATTCAGGCTTTGACAGAGTAAGAGAGAGAGCAAGCCTTTCAGCTAACAACAGGAAGGGTGAATTAAGTACAGTAAAGTCACTCTGTTTTGCCCTTTTGAGATTTCAACCTTTGTCATGGAACATGTTGGTTTTAGCAATGTTGGGAACCTTTCGGAAACCTCAGAATTAAAGGAAGGGTCTAGATTTTCTAGACAGTACACATAAAAACTGATGTTTTAGTATAGCTTATCACACAAAGCTAAATGCTAATATAAGGTACGTTTAAAATGTCAACTCTAAATATTCTTTCTTTTATTTAAAACTATAGTAAAACTCTGCTTTACAGCAACTCCGCTCCTAATACAAATAGTTAACCACTCATGGCAAGAAGGTGTTTATATCTATGTAACTGTGTTTCTATTCTTATTGTATTACAGCTGTTAATTGGAAATCAGAGATCGTCCAAAAATATATATCGACAGGTCAAAGCTTTACAAAAACCCAAACAAGTCACAAAATGGACCCAAAATTTTGATCGGTGCATCTCTAATCATTATCTAATCATTATCATAACTATCAAACTAGGAGTATTTTCTTCTATATTATTATGAATAGTTCTTTTGGAAGTTCTTTTTAAATCCTAAATACATTTAGATTTTGAATTCCTTTATTTCATGATGCCTTGGTATAGCACTTTATATAACCTCACAAATAAAAGTTTGAGTTTATAGTCACAAAAGGTAAAAACATATTTTTTCTCCTGTTCTCGACTAGCCTATGCAGTGCTCTCAGATAAGAAGAAAAGGCGGCTGTATGACAGTGTGGGCCATGAAGCCTTCTTAGAAAACCAGGAGTCATTTGAGGATGATGATGAGAACAGCTTCCACTTCGGTTTCTCGGACTTCTTCCAGGATTTCTATGACGATTCCATATCGGATGAATCACCCTTTCACTGGAGCTTTCTTCAGGAAGAGGAAGAGGAGGATATTCAATACAAACATTACAGTTTTGGAGAGTCTACCTTCAGCTTTTTATTTGATGATGAAAATGAGGAGGAGCATTACTATTAATTTTAGTTCCAGTTATGTCATGTTTTAATGTGCTCTTGTATTTATAATAAATATTTCCAAACAAGTTGTACTCTGTATTCATTATGCAGCGACTAAAATATTCAAACCTCTTGAATTTTGTTAACATTTACTCACATTAAAACCTCACACTTTAGTGTAGTTTATTAGGATTTTATGTGATAGACCACCACAGCATAAGGCACAATTGTGGAAAAAGTGGAAAGAAGAGGATTAGCCTCATTCAGAGAAATTGCCAAGACACTCATGGTAACTCTGGAAGAGCTGCAGATATCGTCTGCTCAGTTGAGAGGATGTTGACTGGATAAATATTTTAAAAGTCATGGACTGAAGAAGTCAGGCCTTTATGGAAGAGTGACAAGAAAAAAGCCATACGACATTCAATTAGAGGTTTGCAACATTAGGGAAACTGCCAAGATGTAAAAAGGTGCTGTGGTCAGATGAGACCAAAATGTAACTTATTGGCCAATGTGGCGGAAAACTAACAAGGCAAACAGCCTTGCACCAGTGTTAATCATGGTAGTGGCAGCATCATGTTGTGGGATGCTTTTCTTCAGCAGGGAGTGGGAAGCTGATCTGAGTTGATGGGAATGATGGATTGAGCTAAATACAGGGCAATCCTGGAAGAAAACCTGTTAGAGGCTGCGAAACACTTTAGACTGGTGTTGCGATTCACCTTCCAGCGTAAGCGTTTTGCATTATTGTAGTACTGTACAATGGAAGGGTTAGGAAGCCCATTTATGTGTTCGCATGGATGGCCTAGTCAAAGTCCAGACAGAAATCCTATTGAGAATCTGCGGCAAAACTTGAGGTATTTTGCAAAGATGACAGGCAAATGTTTTAGTACCTAGATTTGAAAGCTGGTAGAGACATTTACCAAAATATTTGCAGCTTTAACTGCAGGGAAACCCGATTCTTCAAAGTATTAATTCAAATGCCACCAGAACTTTTTAACTCTATTTGTAAAAAAAAAAACTTACATTCCACTTCACAATTGTGCACCATATGTGTTAAAATAAAATACATTTAAGGTTGTGGTTGTAACATGATAAAAGGTTGAAAAGTACAGGGAGAGTGAATACTTTAGAAAGGCAGTTTGTGTTCCTTGGAAGCACATTTTTTCCTTCTTAAAAGATATCTTGTAAATTCAGTGGTTGCAAGGTTGTAAAGCTGACGACTAGATAAATAAATGGACCGTTAGGGCACTTTTCCTGTGTGGGCGTGCCAACGATCCAGAGTTAAAGACTAACATGTCGTTTACTCATCTGTTTCCCTGCGACAGCACTTCTAGATTTGCCACAGTTTTACTTTTCTCATGTCTCTCAGGTCCAGTGTGCACTTTGACCCAGAGGATATCCTGTGCTTTCTCAGCAGCAGAGGACCAAAAAGCAAGCAGACAAAGGATCTTCTGAGTTTTTATGCTTTTTTTTATTGAAAGAAAAGAAGATTAAAACATTTCGCAAGAGCAGAGAAAAGTTTAAAAACTAACTTACAGGTTTGAAAATGATGGTAAGTGAGCATTAAAAATAGTTGTTTTTGAAAACTGTTGAGTGTCATGTGACAATGTTTTAATTCAACCAAACCGACAGCATTGTCGGTTTATTTTTTTATTAAAAACATTGAATGTAAGAGTTGATTTTATTTTGGATGGCATTAACTACAAGTTCCAGAGTATTTAATTTTTCAGCAGGAAGAGGTGAATGAGGCGACTTCTGTTCTAAGCGTCTATGGACATACCATCAAAGTTACAGAAGTGCTGCAAGACGGAGACACGCTTACCTTTATAATTGTTTCTCAAAAGGTGGGAAAATGAATATTTTCTGATTACATTGGCTGCAAAAGGTTGTTTATTGGGATCTTTGTTATTACACCTAAAGTACTCTGTTTGATAAGTAATGTTAACTGCAGTCTCTGCTGTTTGTTCAAGCTGTCTGGGACAGGAGAGTACCATGTGGACCGGACCTATGAGGACTTTGAATGGCTGCAGCAGCATTTGTATGCTCAGGAGTATGTGCCTGGGCTACAAGGAGTTATCGTAAATACTTTTTATTTCTGCTTATGCCTTATCTGAGTTGCAAATGTTAGAATTTGCAAGTTGCTTTTTGACCCTGAATGCGTCCAATATGAGGACAACCTTGTCTGCCAATCTGTCAGGTCTGCAACCAGAATTTCTTAATGTTAGCCTCTAAAAACCTAAGCTTTTTCATGATATATTGACAAGCTTGCAAAGTTATTTTTTGCAAGTGATTATTGTGACTACAAAGAAATGTGAAAAGAGCCTTAATGCATGTTTGGACTGCTGTTTTGCTATATCCCTTAAGTATTTTTCCCAAACTATGCTGAAAACATTTCATGAAGACCCTATAAAATTGTGTCAGCTCATAAAGGAATTTCTGAATATGTTTTTATTTTAAAATATTTAAAACATTTAACGGCATAACGCAGGGGAATGTTTCCTCAAGCTGCACCAGTGCTTTAGATAATTAAGAAGTAGCTTTTTGTTACTGCTGTTATTTTAATATAAACACCTTCACGCTTCTTCAAAGTATAATAATATGAGCTATTTGTGTTAAATGCACTTACTCTAAGCTTTGCTTGGAGAAACTGTGAACATAACCAAGTGAAACAAGTGAAATGTTGCTTTTTTGTTTTTAAGTTTCCTCCTCTTCCAGTAAGGCCTCAGGTGAATGCATCTGCCAAGGTGATGAAACAGCTTGGTGAGTGTTCCTGAACATCAACTGAGCACAAAACAGCAATGCAATAAATTCTATGAGTTTCCGACTTAGTGGTATGTTTTTTTACTTGCAGAGTTTCCTGTTTGAAGTAAAAAGCTGTTGTTTTCCCTGCAGGTTTTCTCGGTTTAGGAGAGTGGCAGCCGTACTGCAAAGCCTTGGAAACCTTCCTCAGGCAGGTTGCTGCTCACAGCATACTCAGGAAAAATAAAACTGTGGAGGTCTTCCTCACAAGCACTGATGTAAGTGGCCACACGTACATTTTCAGTGGACTTTATATTTAATTGTCGTATTTAGCGCCAATGAGCAATGCAGATTTTAATAGTATGTAATAAAGAAGCTTTATATGGGACAGACTCAAGTTAAATGGTTAAACTTTCACCAAGGTTGTTTGACAGGAGAGATTTTCATGTGACCAAAATGGCATTCTCGGAAAAAGTTAGGCTTTTACTATGTAATCCTTTGCCTGTGTGGTTATAACACCTACTGATGAAGAAAGAACAGAAGTCTTCAGAAAGTTTATTGCCCAGATTTAATATGAACATTAGACAGGCCGAACATGCAGGAAATCAAAGACTTATGTTAGAGACTGGTAGATGGGTACAAGAAGCTTCTCACTGAAGTTATTTCAACCAAAGCAGGTAAGACTAGCTATTAGAGGGTAAGGGGTATATATATGCATGTACATGAATGATGCGATATGGTAACTGTTGGGGATATTTTAGCACAGAAAATGACAGAATATGTTTCTTGTCTGGCTGAATGCAGCCTTGTGTGGAATAGTGTATTTGGAGTTTTAGTGGTTTTACTGTGATGTTTGTTGGAACATACTCTGATCTTCTCATACGTGTCCAGCCTCCAGGCAGACAGAAACTTAGGAGAAACATTTTCAACCGTCTGAGTCAAGCTGTGGAAGAACTGCGGAAAGAAGGACATAAGGTTTGCAACGTGGACTAGCGACAGAACGTATGAACAGGTGTCGGAAAGTATAAAAACTTTAAAAATCTGCCTGCAGGATGTTGATGAGTTTTTTCATACTGAACGTGATCATAACCTCGTTCTAACTGGACATACCAGGATTGCAGCAGAGGTGCGTCATCTATTTCTCTCTTTATTTGTCCTCCTCTCCACCTTCTCTCACTTACTAACAGGACATCCTTTTAAAATGTTATCTTTTTTTGCAGAAATTCCTTGATGTGGTTCTAACCGAGCAAAGTAAGAGACTTGCTGCTTTTCTATCCAGTCCTTCATTTGTGTTTGGATACAAAATGACAACATATTCAACACCAGTTCATGCCTCTGTCCATGCATTTTCTATAACATCTTAATTGTTGCAGAGTCAAAGGGGGCTGGTGCCTATCTCCACCAGTTAATGGGCGAGAGGTGGGGTACACCCTGGATGGGTTGCCAGTCTATTACAACAACACAGAGACACCCTTAAGAACAATTTAGAGTTAATGTAACATGCATGGTTTTTTTGTCCAGAGAGCAATCACCTGGGCACCCGGGGAGAACCCTCACATGCACTGGGAGAACAAGCTGCAAGGAACAGTTCTAGCAGCTGTGCCACTGTGCCGCCTTCAGTCAATTCAGTTAATGTTGTATGCGATGCATATGCTCAGATACTTCAGCAGATATTTAAAGGAAGTTCATGTTTAACAGACTGTATTGTTGTTAATGTGTTTATGGTGCCACATCCCTCTTTTGTGGCCCAATTTCTAACCATGCCATTTTTCCCTTCCTGCTTCCATGTCGTACCAGTAAACAAAAAATTTATATCCATCATTGCCCATGAACTCAACCATTGCACATCAGTTTATTTACCTAGATTGGTCATAATTTTGTTGAATTAGGATCATAATCATAAAAATGCTCAAATTTCATGTAGAATTTAATTTAATTGTAATTCTTTCTGAACACAATTAATACATCTGATTTCCACCTATTGTGGTTCCAATTCCCACATTGGAATAATCGAATCCAAAAACCAAAATGCCTTTTAAGCGACTAACTGTAGATAGATGCCATTTATTGGAGTCTCATAACTACACTTACTTACACAATACCATGAGCTTATCAGTAGTTGTAAAAACAGGTGCAAAACTTCTCCAACAATTGAGCAACTGACGCATTCAAAGCGATCTTTTGCACCAAAAAGTCGTGCTTAAATCGGCCAAAATGGCAATTACAAAATAGGCAAATGATGAAAATGACCAGCATTCTTTTTCTTTCTTTGCAGAAATAGCTGTGGCCTGTGGGCACTTTGCTGCAGCGTTGCACATCTGTGTTGAAAATGGGGAGGATCCTGAGAAAAAGGCTTTTTCAAGGTAAGAAAGCAAATGTTTGGTTCCCTATTCCATATTTTACATATTTATAGTAAATAAAAAGCTGTATATGATGTGAATAAAGTGCAGTAGTTGCAGTGGTATCAAAAGAAGAATGTGTTTTTTGTTTGTTCTTGAGTTCAGATTTGTGCTCAGCAGTTCTGGCTCCTTTGTTTTAGTTTTTGCTTTTATTACAACTATTTCCAAATGGTTATAGAGCAGAACCTGGGACAAGCCTGTTTATCAGTAGGCAACACGTTGGAACTTTAAATCATATCGTATCTTTAAAAGCTTATACCTTGTCCCATTCCCATGAAAGATAGTAAAATCAGGGGCTTTACAATCACATCCTCCATCAAATGTGGTCTTTACAAGGCACATGACTACAGCTGGTGCTTTCTGCTATGCTTTGTGATAATTTAATATCAAGAAATGCTGTGTACATTACTGGCTTATTACCAATTCTGGGTTTGTGGTTTTAAACTAAACCAATCAGTGCCTGGATCAGTGTATGCTTCACTATATGAGGGCACCTACTCTCACGATGGTGCAAATTTACAATATGTTACCTTATAGCCACAAATGTCATGTATTTGATATGGATTTCATAAGACAGACATACAAACTGTTTTCAATTTGTTTTACAAATAAAAACCTGAAAGTGTTGCTTAGATTTGGATTCAGCCTCATTTCCACTGATACCTTTAAAAGCAACCCAGTGCAACTCATTGCCTTGAGTCATCACCATAGTTAGGAAATAGAGAAAATAGATTAAATGTCAGTATAAATCCAGCTGTTCTGTGAAGGCCTCAGATGTGTGTTAGAGATCAGTAGTGAACAAACTGCATCATATAGACTAAGAAACAGAGGTGAGAGGTCATGGACGTTGTTTAAAGCAGGGTTAGGGTATAAAACAGTATCACCAACTTAAATTTATCACTTGAAATGGGAAGAGTTTAGCACAACCGCAGCCCTACCAAGACAATAACCGTCCAGTTTAGGTGCTCCAAACATCCACAGCTCAGGTGGGACAATCCATTGACAATTCTAGCTTTTATTGGCAGTGGCAACATTAACGTGATTGTTAAAGAAAAGCCACAAGGAGCCATGTTTAAAGTTTATCACAAGCCATGTAGGGACATTGAGTAGTGCAGGACAACACAAGGAGAAAAGCTGTGCAAAAGACTTGAGACTGGGGTGATTCTTTACCTTCCAGCAGGACAACATCTGGAAACATACAGCCAGAGCTACAATCGCTTAGCTTAGATCAAAGCATTTTGATTGTGAGAATGGCAAAGTCCAAGAAAGAGTTAAGACATAAATAAAATAGAGAATCTGTGGCAAGACCTTATAATTATCCAATCTGGCTGTGCAAAGAATGGGCACATATTTTGAATGTGCAAAGCTGCAACAAAAGACTTGCAGCTGTAATCACAGTGAAATGGTTATCTTAGGGGACCAGAATAAAAATGCATGCCAAACGAAAACCCTGTATGCTTTTCCTCCACCTCAGGATTATGCACTACTTTGTGTTGGTCTATTACATAAGATCTCAGTAAAGTACATTGAACTTTTAAACGTGAAAAAATACATTTTGAAAGGTTCAAGGCTTGTGAATGCTTTTTCATGGTATGTAATTGTTCACAATTGTTAAAACGCAGCTATGTGATGTGGATGTTTTCTTTTAAACAATCTGAGGTGTCCATTAAAACGACTTTCTGCTTGCAGGGTATGTGTGAAATTATCAGAAGTCTTTGATTCTATAAAGGTAACTATTTTGTCCTTTTTATAGTAGAAATATCCTTAATGCATCAGTGCTGTACCAGTCACTTTTCTTCTGTGTGAGCAGAAAAATATGACAAGTATCGCTGTGAACGACATGAACACTCTTGGACTGGGTCTGGATCTGGACTCGCGTTACCTGGAGGCAGAAAAGGTGAGCTTTCTAGTCGTAGAGTCCATTTGTATCCACTAGTTCTTTCAGTCATTTTCATGTGTGTGAATAAATTATTCTACTCGAAGGAAATGCTTTTCAGAAGAACCTGCAAACTGGTGGAGTTGGAAAATGCCAAAAAAAATGCGGAGAGGGCCAAACCTGTGAAGAAGAATGCTGTGAGTGCCTTTACCCTTTTATATAGAAGAAATATTATTAGAGCAGATGCACATTCTTAAGGTGAACAGCAGATGGCAGCGACATTCTGCTTGTTTAGCTCAGCACTAGCACAAGCAGAAAATACCCTCCAATGAAGCAAACAATGATGTTCACACTGATGTTTTTCAGATGGAGGAGGTGAAGAAAGCAGCAGAGGTGGAGTTTGAGCAAATCTGTAAAGTTGCAAAACAAGAGGTAAAATATTAAATATGCAACCAGAATCCATATTCCTGCATAACTGGATTGCCAATAACAAGCATCTCTTGCATATTTCAACAGCCACATAATGTATTGTTATGCTTTTTTTTGCAGATTGTCCAACTGAATCGGGAGCGTGTGGAAATGTTGCAGAAAAATCTGATTCAGTGGTGTGAACAGCAGCTTCAGACAGCCAAAGAAGGTGCTGATGCTTACAACCAGCACCTGCAGGCCTTTATAGCGATGGCCTAAGTGACCTCGGGGGTGCCACGACTACCTTCATACACAACATGAGTTATTACCAGCGTGTCGTTTAGTCTCTCGTACTGTTGTCTGATGAGGTCTTGGATGCACGTTCTGCATTGAATCTGAACCATTGTTAGCTGAAGATGGTCTACTGCCTCAACCAAACCGTACTCTGAATCCCAGTAATGGGGCTGTGTAAACAGACTGAAAATTAGGACCTGTAATCTATAATCTATAAACCTTGGGTGTTATTGACTGCTCTGAGATTTAACACTGATTATCTGCTGAGTTTTGATTGTACGTGTGCTTTATACAAAGCTGCCGGATTGTGCTGAGATTGTGTTGTGCTGCTTTCTAGCTGCTACATCAGCTGGGGTGGCGGTGGGGGTGTAACATAAAATAAAGTGCGATGAGTTCTAAAGCACCTGCTTGCCTCTTCACTCCTGGATCATAAATCAGTTTATTTGACCACTCCTGCAAGGACATGGCTACAAGGACGCTCCATTCTCGCCTCCTGAAACTATTCCACTGGTGTTGATATGAGTAAATGACTTTTTTATTGTTTAAACCCATTTCGACTGACTATGTCAAAACTATATTGATGACTGATTGATGACTGCTCTCATATTGTAGAGACCGGTGAGGTATAACAAGTCTGAAGGAATCACAGTAAGGCCACTGAGGGCTCAGAGCAGGAGGGTTTCCCCCTAATATTGAAATTACGAGTTGATATTGTCTTTAAAGTACTTACAGATTTAATTGAATGGCTCAAGTTGTAATAGTTTCAGGAGCATGTTTTTGTAGGACACAGTAGCCTCAATGTTGGTAACATTCACTATTAGCACAGATTTCCTTTACTATGCACTTTGATTTGATCATATTATTATTCAACACAAAGCTTTGCATAATTCACCGATACTAGTTTCAGTTATTAAATGCAACATGAACGGCATTAACAAACAAAGCAATCAGCATTACTGCAGGTAAGATTTGGAAGCTATTTTGAGTCAAGGCGATGTCCTTGTTTAGTATGGTTGGCCTGCGATGTGGGTATGTAGTGTGATGGAAATTCTTGCAGTAAGCATTCCACAATGTATGACCTTTGGTTTACCTCACTCCAGTGAACATCTGTGTTAGAGGAGGAAGCTGTAAAAGCCAACAGTAGTGATGCCATGATTTTCTGCTGCTGATGTGGGGCTTTATTGACTTTTCTAGTTTTATCACCTTTACACCACCGTGGTTGTTATGCACTTGTAATGTCTGCAAGCTAGGACAGCTATTTATACCAAATAATTCCAGGCATTATACCTTAAAGCTTTGAAAAATGAGCTGTTATGAATAATAGTGTGTTGCAAAAGTATTCATATCCAAATAAGCCACAACCACAGGCTTCAGTGTATTTTATCAGGATCTCATGTGACAGATGACACAAAGTATTTTATCATTTTGAAAAGTAAGTCTTTTTTGGCTGCCCCCTTATCCAGGGGTCGCCACAGCATGGCAGAGTTTTATGCCAGATGCCATATCAAAGACACCTCTAAATATTCTTTTTGGTTTTCAAAATATTTAAGTAAGCACTGCATTTGTATTCAGCAACCATGTCTCTCCTTAGTCTCAACTCTTCTGCAGCCTCTTACATGTTGTCTTCCAGGTTTGTCGTGTTTTAACTGCATCCATCTTCTGGTCAACTTTGATCATGTTCCCTGTCCCTGCTGAGGGAAATCATCCCCACAGCATGATACTGCCACCACCTTGTTTCACCAAGGAAATATTGTGTTTAGAGTGAAGTGCCATTTTAGTATTCCACCTTACATACCATTTTGCATTTAGACTTTGGTCTCATTGGACCAGAGTAACTTCTTCCACATGTGTGCTCTGTCCCCCTACATGGCTTCTAGAAACTTGAAAGGGAACTTCTAACAGCTTTCTTTCAACAAAAGGTTTCTTCTTGTTACCCTTCCAGGTGGGCCGGTTTTTAGTGGTTCTGTGGACAGATTCTCCCACCTGTGTTGTAAATCTCTGTAGCTCCTCCAGAGTTACCTTGGTTCTTTATGCTACTTCTCTGATTAATGTTCTCTCTGCCTGGTCTGTCAGTTTATGTGCATTGCAATGTCTTGGCTGGCTTACAGTTGTGTTGTACATTTTGCATTCCTGGAAGAATGAATGAATGAACAGAGATCTGTGAGAAGTTCAAAGCTTGGGATATTGTTTTATAATTTAACTCTACTTTAAACTTCTCTACAACTTTGTCCCTGACCTGTCTGCTGGGTTCCTTTGTCTTCCTGATGCTGTTTGTTCACTACTGTTCTCTAACAAACCTGTGAGGCCTTAAAGGTACAGCTGGATTCATACTGAGATTAAATTACACACAGGTGGACCCTGTTTACTAATTAGGTGACTTTTAAAATTATTTTATTCGGGGGGATTAAAGTAAAGGGGCTTCAATAAAAATGGATATCATAAGTTATGCAGTGTCTTGTGTTGGGCTATGACAAATACAAAGAACTTTGTGATTGTACCATGACAATGTAAAGACGTTCAGGGGATACGAAAGCTTTTGCAAGGTATTGTTACAAACAGGGACAAATCATATTGTGCTTTTTCTTTCCACATTCTTGATATTCCACTGTCTTTGTTTTAGTAAAGGTCTGCTGCTGTGTTGCTCACCTACTTCTGCTAGTTTTATCACTTTTTAATGTACATGGCTGTGCTTGTAATGCATTTGTAAAGTTGTTCAAAAACCCAAATAATTCTAAGAATAATATATCAAAACCCTGAAAATAAAAAGGAGACATGTAGTGGATTTGATTCGAGGAAAATAAAATGCAGGGTCCTGGAGTGCTGACAATGACACACATGGAATATGAGGAATGCCTTATTATGTTGCTGTGATGGAGCCTTTCTATATGTAAGACTCAGCAGTGAGTCTTTGTCCATTTTAACCTCTGAGAGGATTATTTTAGCAGCTGCTGGCAAAGTTATTTAGTTACTAATGTTCAGTTCAGCTCCGTGACTGAGGTGAAAGCAGCACTTTCAAGATGTCACAAAGAGGTTGGTAGTTCAAGGAGGAACGTAAAGTGTGTCTGGCTGGGGGCAGGAGTAAAGAAATGCCGAACATCTACTTGGATGCACTCACTGAAAAACAGTTTATCTCGCTGGTTCTGTACACACTTTCATGTACCTCTACATTGTGGTCTTTTTATCACTGTTCCCATCATTTCTCCCTTTAACACATTTATAATTTCTATAAAACGTGAGTGTGCATACACTTATGTTGAGCAGAGTAAAAATACCAACTGACTCAAATTAAAGTCATAGAAATACTGTTTTGATTGAAAAACTGAAATGTACTCCCTGACTACAATTCATTCACAGTCCATGGATGAGAGCTCACAGAAAAATCTGTCTAATAAAGATTATTTTGTCTTAAAAAATATGTGTCTTTTAAATATTAATTATTAATTAGAAAATAAAACCTTGCAGAGTACCATGCTGTCATGAAAGGTGAGGTTGTAGCTGAACCAAACAACTACCGCCTCACCACTAGAACTAGGATTTAATAATAAAATGAAGGCTAACTTACAGTAGACATGAGGATAACAGGACAAAAAACATGAGCAGAGAACTGGGCAGAGTAACGGAGCATAGGGCAGTACAATGGAAGAACCCAGCAGGGAACAATGAGAAAACAGGAGCTTATATACAGTACAACGGTAGGGGAGACAAAATGACAAGCAAACCAGAATAGCAATCAGATTAGAAGTGGAGCAGCTGAAGGAGGGAGACTAATTAACACAAATGAGCTGAACAGAGATGCAAAAGACTGCAAATCATTGGGGGAAAGATAAACCGAGGTCTAAGAGGAATAATTCCAAATGTAAAAGGAACAGAACAAAAATACAAATTAACTCAGAGGAAATACCTAACAATAATGAGCTCGGAGAATGAACTGAAGAAAGACATAAGGAATAATAAGGAGACTGTCAAAATACACAAAAGAAAATAAAAACCCAAACGCCTCTAGATCATGACACATGCATCAGAAACCATCCAGTCTGCACGGGATAATAAGACACTGAGTAGAGGTTTACAGTAAGACAGGACGTACAACCAAACATGACTTATGCCTTTGTAGGCATAGCCTAACAAATGATGTGTTGCATAGCAAAAACACATATTTAAGCTTTCAGCAACATTGTAATATATCAGTATTATCAAACTTAATATGTGCCAATTAGGCATCTTCTGACTATAGAAGTAATCTAAGATCATATTTGTTATCTTACCATGGTAAAAATATGCCTGAGAGTTATTGATGAAGTAAGTACAGGGCCCCATAAAGATTGTTTATACATGGGGCCCAAAATGTGATGCTACATTCCAGACTGGCTGTACGTTAACTTTTTTAGCTCACAACACTGGTGCTACATAGGTGCATAGTTTTGTAGGACAGCCCCAAAGGTTGTAGCACAAGCATAAATTATAGGTTACAATCTGTTGAAACCAGATGTAGATGATTTAAACACCCTTACAAAGGATATTCATGCAAATGATGCACACAGAACAACAATAACAAGAAATCTTACCAGACAAATGTTTGTCAGGAAAATTGCAGATACAGAATAACTTGCTTGTGTCCTGATCTTAGGGTGTTTGAGTTTTGTTTTGGACTTTGTTCATGATTATGATCTCCAGGTTGTGTTTTAGTATTTAGTTCCTTAGGTTTAGTTTCTGTGTTTTAGTTTATATCCTGTGTATGATGCATTTTGTGTTCTGTTGCATTTGCTAGAGTTTCCTTGGGTTATATTAGGTCTTCGGATTCATCTTTTCTTTCTTATTCTTGTTTTCACTCCCTGCCGACAACTTGTAATCAGTTTCATTCAGTTCAGCTGCACCATGCCAATCAGTCTCCTTGTTTCAACTGCATATATTCTCTTCTGTTCTGTTTGTTCCTTGCTGGGTTATTCTGTTTGCTCTGCTCTGTTGTTTACGCCAAGTTTTGCTTTCAGTAATTAAACCTTTCTCCACTCACCATCTTCTGCTGCCTTTGGTCTGTCTGCATTCGGGTCCTGCTCCAGAAACCAATCTGACAGTTTGTGTGTAAGTGTCTTAAATGTGTATCATACTGCACTTGTTCGTAATGTGCATATAATGCACCGGTATGTGTTTGAGAGAGGTAAATGTGTAATAAAAGTGTTTATCGGTGTGTGAGTGAGAAACTTCTAAGGAAAAATTTATTTATTAAGCTTACATATTATATTGAGTTTGTAAATGCTAGAGAATGATACATGCTGCCCACACACAGTCTGAACAATGTGGTTCTTTGGAGAATTGTCTGTCACGGTTCTAGGACGGTCCTTAAAAGTGGTACCGATTTGGGTCTTCAGCAGTTGTCATTCCTAGGTGACCTGGTCCAACTGATATCTACTCCTGTTTCAGTAAAGTTACACAGAGAGAGATTGAGTGGGAAAATGGTATACTCACATTTAACAACAGTAATAAGATATACCTGTGAGGTGAGCAGTGGAAGAGAGGAGAGGAGCAATGACATCCTCACAATGTCCCATTTTTACTGCTGTACAAACTGCTCCAAAGCCAACATGAGATCCATTGATATTTAGTATACAGATATTTTCATCATTCCTTATTTTCCTCCTTTCTGTTTATGTCTTACTGCTTGGAAAAGGCACATCAAACTTCAAATGTTGTTGAACTAATCATTTTCATGTGTTTACTTTTGTCTTTCAGGGAGAAAAAAAAACACTCTGCTTTAGCTCTTACAGTGAGAAATACATACAGAAACGACAATGTGTATTTCTGCAGCATTGATCTCATTACAGCATTGTTTTCTACTCTTTTCTGTAATGCCGGTCCCTGCAGTTTGCAGTGCCATTAAAGCTGACGAAATTCACGAGAGGGGAGCCTCATTTCTGCTGCTTTCATTGTGCTGCTGCAATAGCTAAGTAGTGCACTGCACATGGTGGGTGCGGACTCATACAGTCATGAGAGCCCTTCTCAACTACTGAGAGCATGACCCAGATCAAGGGCAGAGGGGGTTCTTAGCAACGCTTCGTGTGTGTGTGTATGTGTGTGTGTGTGTGTGTGTGTGTGTCTGCAAATCCCATTAAAAACAGGCACTTAAAACTGATTTGCCAGAGTGGCTCATTACTGGTGAAAAGGCAGCACTCTGCATATCATCTTGCAACTTGACAGGGACTGGTTTATCCAGTGAAAAGTTAAGGCAGAAGCTTGTCTGAATGCATCCTGTGACGAGGCATTATGACTCAGCTGGTCGTTCTGAGCTACAGTCTATCTGATGAGTGACATTTAGTTTGACAGTAAAACGTATGGGTGCAGCCCCCGATTACTGAGCAGGATTTAAGGATCACAGGTTTGTTAATGATGTTTCATCTCTCATTCAAAGGCTTCCACAATTAGGCCGAAAGTTCAGTTCAGATGAGAAAGGATCGTTTTTCTCAGACCTGTGAGAAGTTTACATCCACTCATCATCTGCACGCCAAATGTGTTATAAATTTAAAATTTTTTACTATGCATCTGAACTGTTGAGCTTTAAAACAGTTTCTATATCAGAAGCACACATTGAATTCATGGTGTATTTTCTGTAATCTATAAAGGGTAATATTATACATATAGGCTCCAAAAAATACAGACATTGGTCAATGCCCATTATCAAGTTACTGTCAGAGAAAACACTTTTGTGTGGCCAACATTAAGCTTATGGCACAATTCTGGTTGGATATTTAACAACTCTGTAGACCAGGACTCATTATGATATTTAAATTAGCTTTCTGTAGTCTATATATTTTCAGCAAGATTAAAGTCGGGTCCATTCCACAGTGGCTTAGGTGGTAGGGGCTTGTCCTGCAACTGGTGAGTTGCTGGTTCAAACCCCCACTCCGTGCGTCTGAGTCGCTGTGTCCTTGGGCAAAACACTTCACCTGCCTTGCCTATTAATGGCGGTCAGAGGTCATCTCTCAGAGGGCCCGGTGGTGCCGATTGTATGGTAGTCCCACCTCTGTCTGTCTGCCCCAGGGCAACTGTGGCTACAATGTAGTCTACCACTATCTGTGGTAGACTACAATGTAGTACACCTGCAAGAACGCCGGAGGGGGTGGAGCCGTGAGAGACTTCGTTGAACACGTGTTGCTGCAGAAGGAGCAGGCCAAAGCCCAGATGAAGCAGGACCGGATCGACCGCAACAACTTCTGATAGCAGCCTACAGGAACGACAGTCATTAGGGCACATTTATAGGAAGCAGCTACAATGTAGTCTACTACAGATAGTGGTAGACTACATTGGTCTACAGGGTCCAGTAATACTGGTGTATTAAACCAAATGAAATATAGAAGATAGGGGTCTACTTTTGAATTCTTCAACTTAAATCAACATCTAGATGGCTGAAGCTTTTGCGTGTTCCTCCAATACAATAGTCTCAAACACTGGAGTATAATAGTACTTTATAGTACCAAATAATAGAATGGATGTACACATATATCTAGGTCTGTATGCATAATTTTGACCTTGTCTGGAGTAGAGAAAATTCACAATAAATTCTTGTGCACCCAATTCTTGTTTTTAAAATTCATAGAAATTGTATGCCGTATAAACATTCTAACCTGGAAGAAAACTGTGCAAATGCACACAAACAAATTAGACATCCATTCCCATGATGGGACCATGACCAGATCTATATAGGAAGCAGTGAAGGAAGCTCAGTAGCCATAACATGGATGACTCTAAAGACTTGTTCTTGTCTTTTTCATGCATCTCTTATATTAAAATTAAAGATGAACAGCAGACAATACCAAAATAACATCCTGGCGTAGATCCAGATCTGGTTGTCCTATTTTCCAGCAGCTCCCCCAATGCTGCATCTCTCCAGCAATCTTTGATATCTGAGAATATGCCACCACAGGGGAAGTTACTAGAACACGGTCTGAAGATCTAAAGTTTGCTGCTTTCAACTTTCCAGATGAGACTTGACATTCGTACCCAATTATGCAGGTTTCGACATCAAAACGGAAACCAAAAGCTTAAATCCTATATTTATCTGCAAGGTGCTTTATTCATGCATCCAAATGTGTGAAATCATACATCTGAGTTGGTGGTAAATAAATCCAAGGTTGTTGGAACCTCTTAGAGTTGAATTGCTGCCATAAACATTTTATTAGAAAGCAACTTTATTCCTCACATCTAGGCAGTATATATGAGATTAAATAAAATAGAGCCCCCCTGTCTCTGACTTGACTCTTATGGCAGCACTCGACTGATGTTTTGGATGTTATATCAATTTCCCTTCCACTGCAAAGCATTAGACTTGCTAATCTAGTCCACTTTCCTGTTCAGCACTAAATGGATCTATAAATATTAATGTATTCACTCTCACCTCCTGGCAGCTTGTCATGCATTCAAGGGATTATGGGTGCGTGTATTATATTGTTAATTAGTTTTGCAGGAATAATGTTAGCAGCACACCTACGGGCTGACAGGGCGAGGTGATGATTTTCCAGATATTCTTCGAGAGCACTGCAACGCTGAGAGGAGTCTCCCAGGAGACATAGAGGAGCAGGGCGGGGCTGTCTATCTTCTAGATTTACAAAATCATGATTTATTCACACTTTAATGAAATATTACACACACACACACAAAACACACACACAAAACACAAGTACAGCAATTAGAGTAAAATCAATTGTTCATGGTTTCTTCTGTTAAAGTAGAAAAGCACCAAGACCGTTGGGATCTTAACTCTGTAGGTTATTTCCCACATATTGTCAACATAACAGTTTTTTAAATCTATATTACCAATAAATAACCCACAGCACACAGTATGACTTTGAGTCCTACAAAGCCATCAAAGAAAAAAAACACGTATTTTTACTTCTGTTTTGCAAGTACTTCAGTTCTGTAAGTTTTCTTGTGCATGTTCCTTTTTGTTTAGACATCAGTTGCACATCTCTTAAATAATAACATGAAACAAACAAGTAATTACATTAAGGACGCACATTTCTGCTGGTGGAGATAACTTGTTTCCATTAGTGAGGTTAGAGATCATGTTCTGCCATTAGATGCTCTTACAAAACAGAAGACTTTTTTCCAGATTTTGTAAAATCACTTTTTTTTTGCTTTTACAGGACTCAGTTTGTTGTCTTATGTATACAATCTAAATAAACTACAAAAACTTGACAAAAAGATCCCCTGAAGTCAGAATTCACACTGGGAAAGTTGGAGGCTTCTCACAGACACCAACGTAGTGAAACCTTTCACTGATTCTGCTTGTGGTCTTCATTAATGGGATCTTGTGGTGTAGTTTAGCAGAAGATGGTATGTGGTTTGGGAAACTCACAGTTTCCTCTTTACTTTTTGGACTTTATCATGTGGTTCTGTTCATGTTTTCCAGCCAGGCATGATCAGCATGCACTGGAACAGTTTGGAGGCATGTTTATTGGAATTAATTGGAATGTATGTACCTGACTTTTGTAAAGTGCCTTGAGATAACATGTTCTGTGAATTGGCGCTATATAAATAAACTGAACTGAATTGAATCAGTGATGGTAGGATGGAGTTAGAGATGAATAGATGGATTGGGGCATCAGAGACAGTAACATGGGCTCTGCTACATTCCTTCTGCGATCCCCGAGCTGGAGAGTGCTGTTGGGAAGAGGGATCTCCGGGTTTCACCTCTATACCTCTGCAACCAGATGCAACGAGTGGATGGTGAAAATAATGGCAATTTGTGTCTCTTTGAATCAGCAACGAACAATTTCATACAACCTCCTTGAGTGAACATTTTGCTACAATGTAAAATGTATGACAAAATGCTGAGATATTAATAGTTATTACATGGAACTGTTATGATTCGGGGTTGTTTGGTTGTGGGTTTTTCCTCATATGTTGCTCACAATTAAGGTTTTGAATCATGCTTCTGTTTATTATTTTCCTGGTCATGCTTTAGTTTTTGTCTTCTAGTTCATGTTTTGTCAAGTTAGGTTTTTGGATCTGGTTATGCTTTAGTTTCATGTTTTTCTTGTTATGTTTTTATTAGTGTGCATTGTTGAATTTCTGTTTCGCTCCTCTCACGTTGGGTTTTGTCCTGTCTGTCAATTAACTTCATTCGGTTCACCTGCACTAAGCAAATCAGTCTCCTCGTTTCACCTTGTTCTTGCTCCATATATACACCTCTGTTCTGTTCATTCCTCGCGGAAACATTTCGGATCATGTCACTCTGTGTTCAGCCAGTTCATGCTGTTTATGCCAAGCCTTTCCATGCCTGTATTTGCCACCACCTTCCGAGGTAAGTTTCATTTATTAAACCGTTTCACTTACCATCATGCTGCCTAGTTGTCTGCATTCCGGGGTCCTCCGTTACACCGCACCTGACAGGAACATGGTTAAGATGTCCCAGAGTTTAAAAACCATGGCTCTAGTAATGACGAAACTAATTCAACACGGAACAAGAAGAATGTGAAAACTTCTACGGTTTCTGTTTCCACAAGCTCAAAGTAAGGAAGTCTTCATCTTTAATGTTCTGATTAGTGCCCGATACAACAGGAGTGTTTAAATAAATAAAAGATATCAGCAGAACGGAGCATGAATAATAATAATATTAATATATTTATTGGCATTTATTTTATTATTACATCCCATCACAGAGAATGATGTTTCTCTGGTAAGTAAGGGAAATTTTTGACGAGGCTTATTTATTTTATTCATCATTCAGTGAAATGGGTAAAATCCTCTTTTCTCTGCCTTTTTATTCTCAAGGCAAAGCAAAATTTATCTAAGCAGCCTACTCTGTTTCTCTTTTACACCAAACTCTCCCTGAACGACGGCTGGGCAGCAACAAGAGTTTTACCAGGAGGCAGAAGCTCAAGGGAGAAATAAAAAGTCAGTGCAGCCGTGTTCACTGATGTTATAAAGTTTTAAACAGCCCGTTTTGGATTTATGTATGCAGTATTCTCATCAGAAATTTCCCATAAATCACAGGTGATATCTATAAAACTAAAAATACTGAACTCTGTCAAACAAACAAAACAGCTTTATATTTCTCTCACAACATCTCCACTGGGATGACCCTGTCCAACGCAATGCCTTGTCAGTGTGCAGAAAGTTATGTTTGGTTTTTGAGCTTTGTTTTGTATTTCCAAGTATTTACACAAAGAATCTCCGGCCTGAAGAAAAGCAACAGAGATAACAACAAAAAAAAGTGCAGATCAGTAAAAAGTTCAAAGATTATTTACAGCTGATGAACTAGTTTTACTACTCCATCTTTTTCCAAAAATCTTTTCCCAAGAACTTACTTGGTTTGTCCATGTGGGCAGCTGCATGTGTCAGCCAGGCTTGAAGCTTTCGATTTTGGAGTTGGTGCTTATTCTTGATGGTCCCCCACTCAGTCCAGGTTGATGTAAAAATCTCTTCACAGTGACACTGGTGTTCAGCCACCAGCTTTTAGGAAAGTATTGGTCCTTGCTTGTTCCTGGATTGATCCAAGAGGAAAATGATCCTAATCACATCTCAAAATTGGTTTTGGAATAGATAAAGTAGGCAAACATTAAGCTTCGAGATTCACTGGGTGTGAGGATGGGTCATATGGGGAGGCTTGCTGACAGAGGCTTGGGAGGAGGTAACTTAGCGTGCCAGTGCAGTCTTCAAGAAATGGCAACTTAGGACCCCCCAGATCCTGCAACAAAGAGGACCGGATAGAGATGAAAAATGAGACTAGGTTGTAGGGAAAAGGGTGAAGGTGATGGGGTGAACAGGAGGAAGTGAGATGAAATAAGATCCAGTTGAGAGTGAGGAACAGTGGGGTTGAAAGAACATGAGGGACTGTGAAAGAAGGGTCAGCTGGGTAAAAGTAGACTGTTGGGTAAAAGAGGTGTAGTTGAGACATGACCCTGCTCCTAAAACTAAATTAATATATTAGTTTCATTTCTGATTGGAAGAGTGGTCAAATATCCAGACACAAATATGGCAGAATGTTGGTGGTGTTGACAGAAATTTGCGTTTCTTTGCAACTTGCTAGTTGCAGAAATTAAGCGGGGTATATGCATGTATTTGTCTCTGTCTGTATAATTTTAAAATTCAGGCTAAATTCATATTTGTGCCCCTAATTCCAGTTTTTAAAATTCAATCATCTGGACTGTATAATTTTTCCACCCAGGAGATAAGAGTGGCTTAAAAGCTTCATTAGGCCAACAATTTATATGATATTTATGCCCATAACGAGTTAATGTGAACTTCTAAATAAAACACCAAAGTATTCCTTGAACATTCAGGTTACTGTTTGATTTAAAACAAAATGTATTTATCATACTTTAGGTTTTAATGTATGATAAATACATTCAAACACAATGATGTTTTAATGTATACATTAAAACATTATAACATGTAAAACATTATCATGTTAAAATAAACATTTATGGGGAACTTATCATTGAAGAAAGCAAGAAATTATCAATCTGCTTTATCTTCTCACAGAAGTGAAAAGATTGTTATCCTGAGGAAAAAATAACCCAAATAACATTTTCTTAGCATTTTTTTCCAAAACGAACACAAATAAAAGTTGAAAATCAAAGTTGTGATTGCCTTCATGTTTTTCTGTCTTTAGTATTGTTTCCCAGGACGCATTTGATAAAGAACACAGTCTTATCAGGATGATGCACCACCCACGTCCTCAAATCAAATCAAGATTTAATAAGTATCCGCATGTTTTTGTCAATGCTAAATTTAATAGCAGTAATTACAGGGCAGACGTGACTGGATCTCAAAATTTTGTTGCCAAATCAGTCAGAGGAAACAACAGCAGAGAAGATGAACCCTGTGTTTCATGAAAGCATCCCTGCAGCAGATGTTCAAACTCTGCTTGCTGTTTGCCTTGGATGACCATCCGTCTGCTCTGTTTGTCCTTGAATGTTTGAAACATCAAGGTGGAAAAGGTGAGCAGAGAGGCTGTCCTTCAGCTACTGCAGAAGGTCCTGGTCTGAGCCCCTCAGGCAGCACACAACACCCCGCTGAAGTGTCCTTGAATTAAAAACAGTCACACCAGTTCCACAAACAACTATTTTATCATGGAAGTCACAAATGGTTTACCCCACAAAAACTGATCAGGGTTGGTGACTATGCTTTTTCCCCCTCTTTCATTGTGTAAAAACCTGCTTCAAACCTGTCATCGCTTGATGAGAACAGATTTTCAAGTAAAGTCAAGAACAAACATGCAGTTAGGGTTTTGGATATTATTTTTTTACCTAAGTCCCCATCGTGCTGTGATGGCACAATAAATCTGATTCCTCATCCAGCTTTCCAGTTGATTCTGTTTAACTTTTTTTCGGGTTGCCATTTACTGACTTATGAAGATCAAAACACCACCTTGCTTAAATTGGATGCTCTCTTATTTGACCTATTTTTAAATAGTGGCTAAGGGAAATGGGTCAAATCAAATTCACACCTCAAGAAAACAGAAGGTCACGAATTACTGATTCAGAATTTCTTGACACTGATCAGCTTTAGTAAGTATACCTCAAAAAACATGCTCCGGGTTCTCCTGGAACCAGAGATTAATAAAAATAAACGATTTTTTCTATAAAATATTATGTCCCCTCAATTGACTTTTTCTCTTTTTGCTTTTTTTGTCACACTTGTTTTCAAAACAACCTAAACAAATACAGTAACAAATACAGTTTTCAAATCATTATTTCATTGATTGAGGGGGAAAAAAGCTTTCCAGACCAACCTGGCCTTAACTAACCATGAAAAATGACACACCAAGGCTCAATTCTTCTCAGACCTGAAGAACAAAGAAAATTTTTAAATAGAACCTGTCTGACTACACGAAGAAGGCTCAAATATCTCAAAAAGCGAATTTCTTCAGTTTCTAAGAACAACTGCACATTGATCAGGTCATGGCTGGAAAACATGAACAGAACCACATGATAATGTCCAAAAAGTAAAGAGGAAACCCTGAGGTTCCCAAACCACATACCATCTTCTGCTATACTGCACCACAAGATCCCATTAATGAAGACCAAATGAGAAACTAATTCACTGACATCTATCAGTCTGGAAAACGATTTTTAAGGCGACTGGATTCTAGGGAACCACGGTGATAGCCATTGTTCACAAGTGGAGAAAACATGGAATATTTGAGAACTTTCCAAGGAGTGGTCAGTCAATCAAAATTAGTTCAACAACAAACTATGGACTCATCCACGTCTAAACCAGTGCAGGCCTCAGTTAAAGGTGACCTTTATACTTCCGTTTAAACATTTGGGATAGGTCTATGGACTATACAAAACATGTTCATAAAATTTTTGCACAAAATCATTCTCAGATAATGAGATTTCCCCTCCTCAGTTGCCCCTTTTTTGAGCTTCTTTCAGAATGAGCTGTTTTGGGGCTTTGTCACTTTTATACAAATTAGCTGTATCTACCTCAATTTTGGGGGGCATGGCTAGCACTTCGTACACGTGAAAATGGCTGCCAGCAGATCCACACCAGTACAGCCATACATCTTTGACCCTGAGTCAGACCCAGAAGCAGAAGAAGTGGAGCCTCCTGAACAACCATCAAAGACGCAGCAAGCAGTTTCTGGTAACTTCAGAATGTCATGTTCATAAATCAAAATGTTATTGATTATTATCGTCTCAATTAGGGTTGCCATCCTTCCCATAACATACGAAACTTTTAAGACACAACAATAAGAACTTACATTTCTGTCACCTGCAGATTTGCCACGAACAATAGGGACTGAAATTTTCTTCAGTCTTTCTGCAAATCCTGACGTGAACTGATGTGAGTTCTAAAAGCAGTCTGCGGTGAAGTGATTGATGCAAACTAGTACTGTCTGCAGCAATGTGACTGGAACATTGCCCTCAAAAATAAAACGAAGCCACCTCAGGAATCTGCGCAGGGAAAAGGAAGAAGCTCACAGCAGTGGAGATTGGGCGCGGTACAGTGAGAAGCTTAAGAACAGCCTTTCTACTGGTGATGCTTCAGCTGTATGGACCAGTCTGAGAAACCTGACTGCCTATAGGAGCCCCCCCACCCATCCTGAACAGAGTCGTCTCCTGGCCAACCGTCTGAATGGCTTCTACTGCAGACATGACAAGAAGCCATTCACACCTCAAATCATCCCCTCTACATCCCATTTAGGAACAAGTTCTTCCCACAAAGCTACCAACCCCCTACCTTCAGATCCTCTGCCTGCACTAAAGATCTCCGAGGAAGAGGTAAACAGGCTCTTTCAGCGCATGAAAACAAAGAAAGCTGGAGGACCTGATAAGGTCTCCCCATCATGCCTGAAAGCCTGTGCAAATCAACTCGCTCCGATCTTCACAAGGATCTTCAACAAGTCACTGGAGAAATGTGAGGTTCCCTCCTGCCTCAAACGATCCACCATCATCCCGGTGCCCAAGAAACCCACCATCCTAGGATTAAATGACTACAGGCCTGTAGCCCTGACGTCTGTGGTCATGAAATCCTTTGAGCGGCTGGTGTTGAAGCACCTGAAAGACATCACAGGCCCCCTGCTGGACCCCCTGCAGTTTGCTTACCGAGCAAACAGGTTGGCAGATGATGCTGTTAACTTAGGTCTACACTTCATCCTGCAACACCTCGACCACCCAGGGACGTACGCCAGGATCCTGTTTGTAGACTTCAGCTCGGCCTTCAACACCATCATACCAGACATCCTCCACCAGAAGCTCACCCAGCTCAACGTCCCAGCCTCCACCTGTCAGTGGATCAACAGCTTCCTGACGGACCGACAGCAGCAGGTGAGACTGGGGAGCATCTTCTCCCGATCCAGATCAATAAGTACTGGTGCCCCCCAGGTGTGTGTTCTATCCCCACTCCTCTTCTCTCTGTACACAAATCACTGCACCTCAGCGGACTCGTCCGTGAAACTCCTGAAGTTTGCAGACGACACCACTGTCATTGGTCGGATCCAGGACGGTGATGAGCCTGCATACAGACAGCAGGTGGATCGGCTGGTCCACTGGTGTAGTCAGAACTACCTTGAACTCAACCCACTCAAGACTGTGGAAATGGTGGTGGACTTTCGGAGAACACCACCACCATACACCCCCCTCACCATCCTCAACAACACTGTATCGGCCGTGGACCACTTCAGGTCCTTAGGAACCACCATCTCTGAGGACCTGAGAAGGTCTTCACACATAGACACTGTTCGAAAGAAGGCCCAGCAGAGACTGTACTTCCTGAGGCAACTCAAGAAGTTCAACCTTCCACAGGTCATCTTCTACACTGCCATCATTCAATCTGTCCTGTCTTGATCCATCTCAGTGTGGTTTGGCTCATCCACAAAACAGGACAAGTCCAGACTGCAACGAATAATCAAGAATGCAGAGAGAATAATCAGGGCTGACCTTCCCTCCATCCAGGACTTATACAGGTCTAGGGTCAGGAAAAGAGCTGCTAAAATCTCCGCAGACCCCACACACCCTGCACATAAACTGTTTAGAGTTTTACCTTCAGGCTGCCGCTACAGAGCACTGTTTACTAAAACCAGCCGCCACAGAGACAGTTTCTTCCCCCAGGCTGTTTCTCTGATGAACATTTAATAGAGTACAAAACAACAGCATACAGATGTTGCAAATGCACCTTTTTATTATATATGTGTATATTTGTACATTGTAAATTTGTATATTCTGTAATACAAAAACAAAACCAAAGAGCAAAGTGTACCGGAGTCAAATTCCTTGTTTGTATGTACGAACTTGGCAATAAAGTTGGTTCTGATTCTGAATCTCTGTTATCCGACAGCAGGAGAATGTGCATGGACACATGTGGGTCTTTGCAGCCAACAACAGAACATCTGCCTTTGAGGGCAGCCGTTGTAAAGCGCATGTAAGATAAAACCAGCCGGTGAGGCGTGATCCTCTACTGAAAATCAAGTGGGTGGAGCTCCGCTTCAGTTGCTAGTCATGGGCAGGACTCAGGTAACGTTGCTAGGTGCCAGTGTAATTGTGACATCACAATTACAGCTTTTGAAAGCGCGTGTTTTCTAGAAAAAATTAAAACATTTATTTATTGTGATGATGTATGGTTGTTTGGTTTCGGGTTTCTTCTTATGTTTTTCACAGTTAAGGTTTTGACTCGTTCTTTATTATTATTCTTCTTAGATTTTGAATCATGCTTCTGTTATTTTCCTGGTCATGCTTTAGTTTTGTCGTCTTGTTCATGTTTTGTCAAGTTTGGTTTTCGGATCTGGTTATGCTTTAGCTTCATGTTTTTCTAGTTTGTTTATTAGAGTCTCTGTTTTTGCCGCAGCCACGTTTTGTTCTGTCTGTCAATTAAGTTTATTCGGCTCACCTGTCCAAGTTAATCTGTCCCCTTGCTCCACCTGGTTTTCACTCGATATATTCACACCAGCTCTGTTTGTCTTCGCGGAAACATCTTTCACTCTCATGCTCATGTCTAGCTTTGATTCTCAAGTCTTGTTTTCGGTTCATGCCATGCCTGTCTCACCTGCCCATCCGTTGTTTTGTTCCTGCCTCCTGCTGTGAGTGAGTTTTTTTTGTTTTTTCGTTATTAAATCTTTTTCACTTACCATCACGCTGCCTGCTCGTCTGCATTGTGGGGTCCAATTCCAAGTGAACCGTGACAGAATGTTTCCGCCAAACATGGACCTCGTGGACAGTAGGCAGGAGAGCACCAGGGATCGCTGGGTTAAGCAGCAAATGAAGGAGGCGATGAGACTTCTGCCGACTGATTTGGAGGTTCTGCCGTCTCCTCTGCTGCTGGAACAGATGGAGCGTGAGGCGGCCCAGCGCCAGAGAGTTCGGGAGGGCTGTTCTGTCCCTCCGCCTCAGCTCCGACGTTCCCCATCTGCTTCCGTACCGGCAACAAAGCCGTCATCTTCCTCCCGCCAATCACCGTCATGCAGGGATTCCCAGCCGGTCGTCTGGCAAGGAGGTGGTTTCCCTGCCAGCTGACGTGAGGGCTGCAGCAAGTAAACCCGCATCTTCGTCTGCCACAGCACTGTCTGCCAGGCTCGCTGCACCTCCGCCCATGCCGTCTGGGCTCGCTCCAGCCCGGAGTTCTGGGGCAACACCTGCCGAGCTGGAGCAGCGCTTGAGGTTCACTGCACGCCAAATAAAGATCCTCAGGATGACAGGTCTCCTGTATTCCTCTCCTGAGCTGATGGAGAGGATAAAGCAGATCGAGATGGAGTATGAAGCGGCAGTAAGGCTGTTTTACTGCCATCCTCCATCATCCACGCCAGGACTCCAGGGAGCTGCTGCAGAGCAGCCCACGTCAAGTCTCCAGGGAGCTGCTGCAGAGCAGCCCACGCCAGGACTCCAGGAAGCTGCTGCAGAGCAGCCCACGCCAGGACTCCAGGAAGCTGCTGCAGAGCAGCCCACGCCAGGACTCCAGGGAGCTGCTGCAGAGCAGCCCACGCCAGGACTCCAGGGAGCTGCTGCAGAGCAGCCCACGCCAGGACTCCAGGAAGCTGCTGCAGAGCAGCCCACGCCAGGACTCCAGGAAGCTGCTGCAGAGCAGCCCACGCCAGGACTCCAGGGAGCTGCTGCAGAGCAGCCCACGCCAGGACTCCAGGAAGCTGCTGCAGAGCAGCCCACGCCAGGACTCCAGGGAGCTGCTGCAGAGCAGCCCATGTCAGGTCCACAGCCTCAGCCTGACACACCACAGCCTGACCCTAAGTCAGCCTCAACCCCCTCCACACGGCGCAGGAGACGTCGTAAGAGGGACGGCCCGGCTCAAGTCATTGGGGGCCCCGGCGACACCTCTGCTCACGCCACTGATGGTCCAGTTGACGCCTCAGCCTCTGCTCACGCCATTGAGGGTCTCGGCGACGCCTCAGCTCCTGTTCCTAGTCTGCAGGAGTTTAAGGAACGTTTTGTCCTCGTTCTGGCTTTTGAACCCAGAGCTGAGGGTTCGCCAGGCTCTGCTTCAGCCTCTGAGGGTTCGCCAGGCTCTGCTTCAGCCTCTGAGGGTTCGCCAGGCTCTGCTTCAGCCTCTGAGGGTTCGCCAGGCTCTGCTTCAGCCTCTGAGGGTTCGCCAGGCTCTGCTTCAGCCTCTGAGGGTTCGCCAGGCTCTGCTTCAGCCTCTGAGGGTTCGCCAGGCTCTGCTTCAGCCTCTGAGGGTTCGCCAGGCTCCACGCCTCTGGAGTTCCACAGAGTGTCAGGGAATCCTCTACTCTGCTCAGTCGGCCTCCACGTCTTTGGTGCAGGCCTGGTCGCCCGCCTTAACTCTGTTTTTGTATTTCACCAGCCCCTCTGGTTAGGTTGTGTTTACTTATTGTTCACTTTTTGTTTGTTTACATCCTAGTCCTCATGTTCTCTGCTTCCCTTCCTGTCTGTTCAATCTGTGTGGTGTTAGGTTTGCTGTATGGGTTCCTTGTTCGTTCTTAGGTTATGGTATTCCTTATGTTCCCTCTAGTTTCTCGGTTCATGTTTATTCTTTACTCTCATGCTTCATTTGGTTATTTGTTTATAGCTTCGTTTCGGTATTGTTTATTAGTCCCTTCGTCATGTTTTAATCTATGTATTGTTTTCACCTGTTCCCTCTGCCTTCCTGCCTCCTCGTTACACCTGTTCTTAGTTCCTTGATTACCTGCCTTTGTTCTCGTTCTGTATATTAGTTGGTTTTGTTTCATTGTCCTTTGCTGGTTCCTCTCGTTCACTACCCTCGTCCATGCCTTGAGTTCTGCATGTTCCTGCAGTGTCTCTGTAAGTTGTGGATCGCTACTCTGGTCAGTACCTGCAGTGTTTTTGTTACGCTCTGACCCCCTTTTTGAATAAAGCTGAAAACTGCTGAAATGCTGTTGCCAAGCTCTTGCCTGCGCTTCGGTCCACCCACAAACCACAATGTGACACGCTCCATTTACGAAAAAGAACATCCTACCGACAGTCAAACATGGTGGTGGTAGACTGATGGTCTGGGGCTGCTTTGCTGCTTCAGGAGCTGGCCGATTTGTTGTAACTGATGGAACCATGGAGTCTGATCTCTAGCAGAAAATCCTGAAGGAAAATGCCCAGCTCACTTCAGCTCAACCTTGGGTTTTTTGAAGCGGTACATTGATCCAAGCACCCCAGCTGTCATGGTAGGTATTTTGTTGGACCCAAATGCAGACAGACCAGAGGCGGAGAGGTAGATTAAAAAGTGTTAATTATGAAATAAAGGGCATATAATTTATGGCACAAAGAGATCAGGAAATGGAACTGGAGTGAGCCTAACGAAAGAAACCAGAGATGAACAATGAAATACAAGGAACCTAAATACTAATTAAAGGTTGCAAATGAAAACCAAAATCTAAACACTCATAGATCATGAATCTATCAAGTCCACCTCTAAATAGCTTAAAAACAAGAAAAACATTTTGGAGTGACCCAATCAAAGTCTGATCTTGTATCTAAGGTCGTTCATGGTTAAAATCCAGTGTGGTTAAATTAAAACAATTCTGCAAAAAATATGCTTTTTCCCTTAATAAATTAAACCATCATTTGAAAACTGCTTATTGTATTTACCCATGACTATCTTTCTTTGATCATAAAACTAGTTTGATCATCTGAACCATGACAAAATACAAAAACAGGATAACTCTTTAAGGGGAGCAAATACTTTTGAAATAACATTCACCTCCTCTCCATATAATATGTTTTCTTTTTTACTTATTTGCAGGCAATTTACAAGTCTTTATTAGAGATTGCCGCAAATACAGGCCCTTCTCAAAATATTAGCATATTGTGATAAAGTTCATTATTTTCCATAATGTAATGATGAAAATTTAACATTCATATATTTTAGATTCATTGCACACTAACTGAAATATTTTAGGTCTTTTATTGTCTTAATACGGATGATTTTGGCATACAGCTCATGAAAACCCAAAATTCCTTTCTCACAAAATTAGTATATTTCATCCGACCAATAAAAAAAAAGTGTTTTTAATACAAAAAAACGTCAACCTTCAAATAATCATGTACAGTTATGCACTCAATACTTGGTAGGGAATCCTTTTGCAGAAATGACTGCTTCAATGCGGCGTGGCATGGAGGCAATCAGCCTGTGGCACTGCTGAGGTCTTATGGAGGCCCAGGATGCTTCGATAGCGGCCTTTAGCTCATCCAGAGTGTTGGGTCTTGAGTCTCTCAACGTTCTCTTCACAATATCCCACAGATTCTCTATGGGGTTCAGGTCAGGAGAGTTGGCAGGCCAATTGAGCACAGTGATACCATGGTCAGTAAACCTATAAGTAAGCCTATTCGTTCAGAAATTTCTTTCTGTGTCTTACCCTCTTGCTTGAGGGTGTCAATAGTGGCCTTCTGGACAGCAGTCAGGTCGGCAGTCTTACCCATGATTGGGGTTTCGAGTGATGAACCAGGCTGGGAGTTTTAAAGGCCTCAGGAATCTTTTGCAGGTGTTTAGAGTTAACTCGTTGATTCAGATGATTAGGTTCATATTTAGAGACCCTTTTAATGATATGCTAATTTTGTGAGATAGGAATTTTGGGTTTTCATGAGCTGTATGCCAAAATCATCCGTATTAAGACAACAAAAGACCTGAAATATTTCAGTTAGTGCGCAATGAATCTAAAATATATGAATGTTAAATTTTCATCATGACATTATGGAAAATAATGAACTTTATCACAATATGCTAATATTTTGAGAAGGACCTGTATAGGTGGAAATTACATTTTTACTGAGCTGAAATATAAACACTTTCAACACTTTCTTTGAGTCCTTTAATTTAATGATAGGTTTTACATAGTAGGAAATCAAGTTATAAGTCTGGATTTAAAAAATCACAAGCTGGCAGTTTTCTCAAGAAGGAATACAAGTTAAGAAATGGGGTGAAGGAAAGAAAGAGCTCTTCATCTTCAGGATTTTTGTAATTCTTGGAAATACCGAGGCCTGCCTGCTGGATTAAAAAGGTTATTATGTAAAGACCTAAGCTGAAGGGAATTGGACACTTTTATCGGTCATTAGAGTTTGTCTTCCTGTTTGAAAAAAAATGTTTTTCATAAACTTTAGAGTGTATTTAGACAGAGAGCTGCGATACAATACAATCTGTAAGTCATCTTTTCCCTAACGTCTGTGTGTGGTTCTATATCTAAACATCAGAAAAGACTCAGGTGTCTGGGGCTGTGCACATTAAAAAGCTGATTTTCTGCTGATTATAGCAGTTGCAGATCATCTATGGGAAAGGAGGTGCTGAGGAGAGGGCTTGAAATATTTTTGGTTTATTGTAGAGAAACCAAAAGAACAATGTATCCACTCTTTGCACAATGAAGACCCCACAGATGTAAACAGACACTCCTGGAGGCAAGGTATATATGATTTAACAGAGAAGACACTTTCACAAACAAATCTCAGCAGATCAAGTTATATCCTTTCTGGTCCAAAATATGAAACTGTCGGAGGGGAACTTAAAATTTATATCCATTGTATGTACTTTATTGTATTAACAATCTTTGCTTAATATAGCATCTTCTTCACATCAAAAACACATGTAATCCAATTTTCAAAATGTAATTTTAAATAAAATCCAGCCCATAAGGGGTCCACCTCAGACTCTCACAGAAAGTACCCCTTGTGATGTCATGAAGCACAAGATCAACCCACCAGATCAACCCACCAGAGTAAGAAAAATTAGTTGCTGTGTTGATTTAAACACCCAATTAAGAGTAATAGTAGATTATTTTTCTCAAATTATCTGGGAGAAACTGCTCCAAAATACTTAAAAACTAAATATAAGCATATCTCTAAAAGGTTTGTGGTCATGGTTACCATAGTGTACTGTAATATTCTAGGGACGAAAAACAAAAACAATGCATTCAAAGTATATCATCCCTTTATAAAAATAATTCATTCAGCATAATCTCAAAATCTTACGGAGTTCTAAACTAGCAAAATAGGTTTATTGATTTGAAGAAATGTCAAGAAATAACAGGCTTTCAAACTAAACAGTTTTAAAATATGGAACACCACCTGTGGAAAAAAGATTAATTTAGCTCAGTCTATTATCATGAGGAAGGCCATATTGCAAAGGTCTTGGTCAGAGTGTGAAATATCTGTAAAGGGTCAGATTTCTGAGGGTCCAACTTGCAACATTCACCACTACAATGATAACTACTGGGTTGTGTCGTACTGTACCAGTCTCCTTCATTTTTCTCTCATCAATAAGACCTTATGTTGCCGTTATGTCTCTAACATGCTTGTATTGTTGAAAAGCCTCTCACAACTGATTGGGAGAAAATGAGAGGAAATTAGTAATGACGTTGGAGGGGGATTAAACAAAGGAGAAAGAAAAATACTTTCTATTGGAAAATGTTCTTTGTGTGAAGATTTTAACAACTCTGAAGCAAAGTCTTAGAGAAATGATGAGTGATATGGGACAACATGTCCACTTTTGAGCTCTGAGGAATACAGAAAAGAGCATCTGCATGACTCAGACCTAAATTACTGACGGGAGCCATCATCGCTACACCCACAACATAAGTTATGTGTTTACTTTACGGATGTATTCTCAGGTGAGGGGATACTGTGTCAGGGATCTATCTCAGGTTTATTAGGGCTGCTGGATCTTTCAACTTAAAAACATATCATGCAGAGAATCCAGCTAAGGCTAGAAATATCTTAGTTCACTTCACAGCAGCGGTCTGTCATTGATCAGCCCTCAAACAGAAACACCAGAGGGTAATTTCAGTTTAATTTGAATTGACCTCATATCAAAAGAATGAGGTAGCAGCTGCAAAAACAAGGTTAATAACAGTGAAATGAAGGAGCTGAGTCAAAATCAAGTCTTCTTAAATTGCCTTTTATCTTCTCATATGTGGACAGTTTGAATAATGAGTCCTAACACCATCCCAAAGCTGTTTCTGCACCACTGCAGGCTCAGTAGGGTGCAGACGGGTTGAGCAATCTAAATCCGTTTTTGCTACGCTATTGATTTCTCTAACTATCTATCTATTTGCTGTCCTGCAGTGGGTGTTAAATGCTTTTAGGACTAACCATCCTGCAACACCTCTCTATCACACTGTCTCACAGCAGTTCATCTATCATCAACTGCACAACCGCTTCATTAGGCTGAGGTATCTGTATCTTGATTTATCTTTCTCTTTGCACAAATCCTGCTGTTACAGTACCTTGTGAAAATATTCACACCTGTTAAAGTTTTCCCTATTTTGTCACATTACAACCACACATTTTAATGTCTTTTATTGTCATTTTATGTGATAGACCAACACAAAGTGGTGCTCACTCTGACTCACACACATCACCCTCACAACACACCCTTGCTAAAATGTGGTAGCATTAGCATTATGCTGTGGGAATGCCTGTATTTCTTAAGGACAATGAAGCTAGTCAAAGTTTATGGAATGGATTGAGCTAAATTCAGGGTAATCTTGGAAGAAATCCTAACCTAAACCTTAACCATATAGGAAGAGCTAAAGTGGAAAGGTTTAGATAAAACATAGAACGGTCCAGTCAAAATCCAGATCTAAATCCAACTGAGAATTTGTTCCCATGTAATCTGACCAAGTTTGAGCTGTTTAGCAAAGAATATAAGGCAAATGTTTGCGTTTGCAGGTGTGCAAACATACCCCAAATGTCGGGGAAGGACTGTGGGTCAGACCAAAGCGCAGACAAGAGCTCGGTAGCCGCATCATAGTTACTTCCTTGTTTATTCATAAAAGTCCAAAAGGAAACAAAACACACTGCAGGGATGAAACAAGGACTAGATCAAAACTAGCGCAAACCTGCAGGTACTCATAACAAGGCATAGCATAGTCCAAACGAAGCATAGGTATCCAAAGCGTAGCATAAACGAAGCATGAACAAAGCATAGACATAGAAACGTAGCATAAACGTAGCATAGAAACGTAGCATAAACGAAGCATAGACATCACCGACATAGAAACAAGGAACCAGCCAGGAACTAAACAAACAGAACAACTAATATACACAGAGCACAGAGAGGGGAACAAAAGGCAGGTAATCAAAGAAACAGGGAACAGGTGTGACAAGGAACAGGTGAAACAAATACAAAGGCTGAGGATGGGTGAAAGGACTAAAACAGAAAACACAAACTAAGCAAGAGAATAAATCAGAGGAGGAAATAAAGAACTAGAATAACTATGAACTAAAGCAAACAGAGAAACTAGAGGGGAACATAGAAACAATAACTTAAGAAATAAACAAAGAGCCATAAGGAGAATCAAAATGACAAAATAAACCAACAAGTCCAAAATGTCACTCCATGACACCAAAAGACTTGCAGTTGTAATTATTTGTAAGTTTGTCCTACAAGCTATTGAAAGAGGGAGGCACAACACAAAAGCACTCCCCACTTTTCAGATATTTACACGTAAACATGTTTTTACGTGTTTCTTTTTCACAACACTTCTTTGTGTCGGTCTTTTTGTCATCTGTTGATGGCTCTACTGTCTCAGTTTGAGTTTGAGGAGGACCAAAGCAGCAACAGGAAGGCAGGCGCATGGTGAGTGGACTTATTTACAGAGAACACAGAAACCAGGGAGAAAACAACAGAGAACCTAACAATGAAGGGACAGAAAACAGGAACTTAACTGAGATTTTACAGACTACATGAAAAACAGGTGACTCAACAGAAACAATAACAGGTGCAGATCATGACACTTTAAAAAAAAATCCGACATAGAAACATTTAAGTTTGTTGTTATGATGGTAAAGTGACAAAATGTGGAAAGGTTTAGAAGTACTGATGCTTTGGTCAAGGTAAAGGTATTTGTCTAAACCTGATCTAATGTAGGCTTTGTACCTTATTTGCTATCAGACAGAACAAGTTTATTTGGGAGAAAACGTTGGATGATGTGCTAATTTCTGACTGTTTCACCAAATGATCATCTTAGAACCTACGCAGAAATTCAGCTCGGCTTTGTTTTTCTGGATTGACTGTGAATAAACCCTTTGAACTTTTTCCTGTTTTCCTGACCAGGGCTGCAGATCCTATAAAGCTATGAGACTAATTTATTCCTGTATCTAACAATGTAGTTCATTCATCTAGAAATCGTTACCAGCAATACTTTATGGGGACATAGTAATGCTCAGTTTCTTTTCAGAGTTCACTCTAATATAATGCAGCATATTGTGACAGTGACCTCATTATCTCAGATGATGATCTGCAGAAATGGACACAAAGCTTGCTCATGTGCTTTGTGCAACCAGTGTTGAATATGCATGAACATATGACAGTAGTTTATAAAAAACAGCTAATTAATATTGATGAAGACAACTTCTCCTCCCTCCGACTGATGATGTGGGGACACAGAGTGGAACCAATTCATCTCCACAAAGCGGCCACATGATTGGCAGGTCGGCCTGTCTGTCTGTTTGAGTGCGACCGCTTTGCAGTATGTGTGTAAGGTTTGAGTCTTTGTGCTGCAACAGAAGGGATAAAAATACGTATTTATGAAATGTTTCTGTAAATTTAAATACATCTCTGATTTTTTACATTCATGTACATATATACATTTAAATACATCTCTGGTAGATTTTATGAACCCCCCCCCAAACACCTAAGACTGCCTGAAAAATAGAGGCCAATTGGAGTCTTCAAATGGCCACTATAGAAAACATGTCTATATATGAACTTTAAAAAGCTGTAATTCCTTAATCATTCAACATACAGTCTTACTGCTAAATAAAAGTCCAGAAGGTGGTAAAAAAAGGTCTTGTACAACTTCACCCAGGTAAATTCACACGCACAGGTAAACACAAAACTACCATGCGCTCAAACTTATTTTAAAACTGTATTTCCCAGTTATATATATAATCAAACCATAGCTGAACACAAAAGTTTCCACTTACTGGTCAAGGATAAAATCCTCTCCTAAGTCTTCCACGGCCAGTCGGTTAACAATAAGAGTCCCCCTTGTTCCGGTCCTCCTCTAAAAACTTGCTCTCCCTTCTCTACCTGCCTCATCAGGCTTTTAGCTACTCTTAGCAAAATGTTTTGCCATGATTTGTTTGGTAAAAAACTCCGAAAGTCATTCAGTGATGCGGTAGGCACAATTATACAAAAAACACTGTTTACTCTTGTGTTTTTCAAAGCAGGCTTCGAGTTCGGCTTCCCTTTCCTGTAATTTTTTATGACAGGAATTTCATTAACTACATGCCTGTAACATCAGAATCAAAGTCAGAGCTAATAGACCAGAACTGTATGCATGAGAGTAGGTGGAACTTGTATCACACAAGATGTCATTTAGTGAATATGACTGGGTCTGGAGAGACCATAGGCTGACACAATTAGTCGAAATAGGTGTAAATTAAAAGAAGAAAAACTAGCGGCCATTTTGGCTAAATGGTGTTAAGAGTTTGATTTTATTTTTAAATGGTTATGTTCTGAAAGCAAATTCGTGCACTTTTGGACTCTGCGAAGGCTGCGGACCCAAAAGGGATTAAGCACCGGTACCAGCTGTGTTTCATTTGAGAAGATGTTAGAAGCTGAACAGTTCATAGAATTTCAAGCTTTAAGCTTGTTATACTGATTAAAACTCAGAGCCTCAGACCTTATTTGGAATCAAATGTGAGATAAACTGATGGCAACTCAGAGTTTTTTCTATTAATACATTAATTAAAGCAAAACTTGGACAAAAGCATGGTTGTTATTCTGAGTATTTGACATGGTTTCTTTAATGTCACTCAGTACTCTCCTCCTTCGGTTTTACCTTCATTCTGACAGGAAATCCCTCATGCAGGTTCAAGCTTTTTAGTGGTTAATTTCCAGGCTAATGTAGCATCACTCGTACCTACACCTAAGGGATCATTTGCTGCTTCCTGATCCTCATTAAGCCCAAAGTTCTCATTGCAGGGAATCAACAGCTCTCAATAGCAGCATTTTAACTACTATCTGAGCGGCATCGAGTGTTTAGCTCTTCATTCCTGAAAAGATTTAGTCAGAGCTTAAATGTCTACATGGATACCAACACAATACAGCATTAGTGAAGAAGCAATGGAAGTTCAAGGGTTCCTCTTCTGACAGTATTGGAGGAAGGGTTTCATAGACACTGAATACCATGTAATCATCAGGTGTACACATTAATGTGTACACCTGATGAAGGTTGTTTTTTAACTTGTCACTACAATAACAAACTAGAAAATTTCAGAAGAAATTTAGACGGGGCCTGCCTCTTGGTGCGTGCTTCTGGGACCACAGTTTCTCTGGCCGTTAGGTTTAGCTCCCATCAGGTTTCAGGGCAGAACTATGAAGAGCTTAAAAGAACTGTAAATGTTTGTGTTAGTTCAATTAAAGTCACCAAAACTGTTTTCCATTTACCTGAAACAGGATTCAGGTTTCATTACGTGAGGTTAAAACATGACCTCAGACTGGAACCTGTCATAATAAAGCATTTCAAAAACAGCTGGGAACAATGGTTTAGCAGCAATAATAATGTTCAACCAAATTCAGCATTTTACATTTACATGACTAAATGTTTTTATGAAATATTGTAGTTAAATTTTATTCTGTAGCCAAGAATATGATTCATGTTGATGAGGAAATAAAAACTTTCTGAATCAGGATGCATTTGCACCATGAGTTTTAATGGTAATTTACACAAGTAAATCCACTTCTTGATACTTGAGATAATTCAATTCAATTCAGCTTTATTTATATAGCGCCAATTCACAACACATGTTGTCTCAAGGCACTTCACAACAGTCAGGTAAATACATTCCAATTAATCCTAACCATTGAACAGTGCAGTCGGAGTTAGCTTTTTATTCAAATTGTATAAAAAGTTTTTCTATCCAAGGAAACCCAGCAGATTGCATCCAGTCAGAGACTTGTAGCATTCACTCCTCCTGGATGAGCATGTAGAGACAGTGGACAGTCACTGGCGTTGACTTTGCAGCAATCCCTCATACTGAGCATGCATGTAGCGACAGTGGAGAGGAAAAACTCCCCTTTAAAGGGAAGAAACCTCCAGCAGAACCAGGCTCAGTGTGAGCGGCCATCTGCCACGACCGACTGATAGACATTTATTGATCCAAATAAACTTGAAGAACTAAGAGAAAGCACTATGAAATGACTGAAGTCCTTAGCGATGACAAACATTACAATTAGTTTCCTTCAGAACGGATTTGAACAATAACATTTGGTCTGACAAAGCAATACATGTAATTAGTTCAGCTCAGTGATCTCCTGCTATAGTTTCTTCTGAAGCTCTTTGACTTGAGACACTTTAGTTTCCTGTTGGGATGTGATCTGCTGCTTCACATCAGAGCCTTCATGGCGAGAAGTGGAGGAAAGTTCAAAATAGCCACCTGTAAAATTCAATTTAAATAAATAAAACATTAATATACATGGTACATTTTTTGATTTATTTGATAATTAACAAATGCAGTGGAAATTAAGCTTACATAAGTCCAGAGGTTGCAGACTGTGTGCCGCAAATGCTTGATGTTTGCTCCCGCCTCGTTGACGCTCCAGCTGTTGGTCAAGTTGTTGATGGCGATGACCCGTCCCACGGCATGTTGAAAGAAACACAGACATCATGATAAAACTTTCAAGCCTTAAGAAAAATCATCATCATTTAAAATCATGAACATGCAGATTTCTAACTACGTAGGTGACCCAGGAGGGGTCTATGTTGCAACTGCAGTAAGTTTTGAGAAAAATGTACAATCACAACTTCATTGTGTTGTTGCAAATTACCCTGAACATGTCGTGGACATACCTGGTCATGGGGCACGGAGTCCAGAAACCTTGACATAAAGAAACAAATTACTTCAATGAGAAAAGCACAGAAAATAACTTATCCTAAACTCAGTTAATGAAAAGCAAAATGAAAGCCATATCTTGTTCTCTGTAGACTGCTTGGAGGATCAAGGCTGCCAGGTGGGTTGGGGTGTCCTGCGCTAAAAGCATGGATACATGAATAATTACAATCATGAGATTCATGTTATATTTGAACTTTTACCAACAGCTACTATAATTGCAACATACAAAATACTTTTTAGGTTCATAGTCTATCATCAGCTAGATTTTGGATACCTTGGTGACGTATGATGGGCCGCTCTGCAAATCGACCAGGTCCAGCTTCCTCCATCTCTTCTTGGAACCCTCATGAGTCATACCGTGCGTTGCATGCTCTCAAGCCTGCAAAAACTTACTAAAACTGGGCAAAAAACGGTTATTTCCACTCAAAGCAAATTAACATAATGGCCAAGCAAACAGAGCGGAGTGGAGAATGTCCATAGTGTGGAAAAAACTGCTCCATCAGACTGGAGCATTGGCTCATGATCCGAAAGAAAACCAAAAAAGGAAAATAAAAAGAATACTAGAGAGCTCTAGCAGGTTCTCTAGGAGAGTTAAATAAAATGTTTCAAAAATGCACTGGTCTCCAAATTAGTTCAGTGGTCGTCTGAAGTAGCTGTATTCAAGAGTAATAAGCTTCACAGCCGTTACTGGACCTGTACAGGCCATCAGCCGACACCGCTATTCTTATTACCCTTTAAATACATCAACTGGATTTCCAGTATCCAAGCGAATCATTGAGGACATTTGATTCTGATTATTTGTTCTCACTTTGGTGTTTTTACCTAAGATGGAGTACCATTAAAAATGACAGGACTATTGTCCTAGTGTAATTTGTTTCCCAGCCCTCCTCTCAAGTCATGGTGAAGATGCAGCTGAAAATGAAGCTAAAATACAATATACAGGGTTGTGGTAACTGTAATAAGTCTGCAACACACCTGACTGAACACAATATTCTGGCTGAGATATGTAAATGTGGTCAATGAGAGTCTGCCTTTCCGTTGTTGGATCCGAGATGAGTTGAGTAAATCCTTTGCTTCCAAACAACTCCTTGATTGCTGATTAAGATTTCTACATTGGAAAGAACGGCTCTCACTTCATCCAGTGTATTTCCAAGTCCTTTGTATGGTGGCTTTAAGCTTTTGGGTAGCTTCAAAACTGAATGTAAAGTCTTGCCTGAGATGTTGTAAGCTGCAGTTCCAGTAAAAGCTGTGAGGAGTACCGTGGGCTGAGACATGTCACCAATATCATCAAATCTGGGAAGCTGGCGCAAGAGCTTGGTTGCTTCCTGGTAAACACATTTGATAACATGAGACTTGCCACAGCCCGCCCCTCCAGTCAAAAAATAAAAGAACGGGTCTGGATTTTGATGGACGCTTGAGTCTCATTTAAACTACTATTTGTCTAATAAAATCAGGGCTCAATTTGGGTATTTCGATTGCTGGCACGGCTCCACTGTTGACATCAACTTGGTATTCTGGGACAGGGTCTTGTTCTTCATTTTCATCGATTGAGGGTCGCTCCGCTACGCATTCCAAACGAGATATTTTTCAGGCAATCCTGTCATCCAAACATTCTCTTCATCTGGGGCCATGTTCATCAGTTTTCTCATGGGAAGGCTCATTTTCACACAGTCTTCATCAGTTTGGATAAAAATGACACTGCGTGATGACTTTTTAAGGGGTAGACTACATGTACGGGCTACTGACTCTTGAGCACTAACTGTTTTGAAAAGGCCTGCATGATCTTTTTCATCTCGTCCTGTTGGTTGACATCGGACTTCTTTCCAACTTCAGCAAGCCAAGCTGGCATTTCCTCTTCATTAGAAGTGCTCTCTGGTTTCTCAACACCTGGGCTTGCTTGTGTGGATCCAGGTGAAATATTCAGATTGCTCAAGGCCGGAGGAGGGGCATCACCAATGTCGTCGCTGACAAACGATACAGCTACAAACTCATACGTGGCATAGGGGCCACGGTTCTCAAAGAGTTTGTACAGATGTTCAACCATGAGCGTTAGGTCGCTAAAAGTCATGACTACTGCAGTTCCGTTAGGATGGGGCAGGCCTGCTGAGTTTCTGGAGTGAGAATCAAAAACTCCAAACCTACCGTCTCTGTCCTGGAAAACTGCAATACACTCTGGAGTCACCAAAAGAAAAGCATGGGTGACATTTTCAGACAGACACTCTAGTTGTGAAGCAAGAGGCAATCCAATTGGCCATGATCTTTGAGGGCTATCATTCTGACACAAAACATGACCAACTCTTACACCTGTTGTGTGTACAGTGTAGATGTTCCCGTCTGTCAGTACTCGTTGGGGCATCTCTTCAACTGTCAAGTGATTATCAACAAATCTACCGTCCAACATGAGCTGCTGTTTAATGCCAACATAAAGTGCATCTCCTTGCTCAAGTACTCTGTCAAGTAACACTGCAACCCCTCACTGTGGTACGCTAAAAATGTCAGAGCCATACAGGTGCACTGGTGATTACGGGAAAATGTACCGTATCTGTAGTCAGCCTGGCAATGTGTGGCCCTCAGAGTCTGGACAGGCGGACCGCTGGCGCAGGGTTCCAACGAAGAAGCCTGAATCATAATCAGAAAATGGCATAAATTTAGCATTTTTGCATAATTCTTTTGGCTCATAAGTTAATGAATTAAAAATATACAACTGTATTAAACAAAAACTTTTATTATCCTGTTAACAGTTCAAACAAACTTTAGTTTCCAGGATGTAGATATTCAAAATATTTGACATTTCAACAGTAGATTATTCATGAAAGTTACCTGGCAGCTGTCATCCCTGACATGGTCCTCGAGAGGCACGGGAGAGGACTCGGCGGGGGCGTCAACCTCCAACGTGGGGGCGGCTCTCCTGGGCTGGCGACGGGCTGGCCTGGTCCTCTCAGTCGGAGTTCCCTCCACCTGAATTCAAGAGGAGCTTTAAATTTGGTAGAAAGTACAGAAGATGCACAAAACTATACATCTTGAGGTCTCTGATTTAGGCTCTGTTGCAAATATATTTTAAATAATTTAAGACAACTTACATCCACTACTATTCAACTATTGAATTACTGAAAAGTAAACTACAGCTTTACCTTCTTCTCCGGAGACTGGGTGGGGGTCCAAGCCTGCGCGGTGGGTGGGGATGTCCTGGGCTGCAAACACAGGGATAAGTACAACCATGTTGAAAGCACAAAACTACCAACAACTACTGTTATACTAGGAAAAAAATAAACTATTACGATTTATAACTCAAGATACCTTGGCGACGTCCGGCTGGCTGCCCTGCAGGTCCTCCAGGTCCAGGGTCCTCCATCTCTTCTTGGCGGCCTCGGAGCGTCGTCCCTTGCGTGGCATCCTGTTAAGACAATGAGAACAGAAGAAAACTGGGGGAGGAAAAACAGGTTATCTAGACCAAAGCAACAGAGAAAATACAAACTGTGAAATGTATTTAAATATGTTCCAAATTAATTAAACAGTGTTTGTGGGAAGATAGTATGTGAGTGAATGTGTGTGTGTGTTAGTGAATATTATGTGTAGCTTTGAAAATAAATGTCTTGTGTGTCTGAATATGTTTATCTAGTCAGTGTGTTGTTTTCTGATTGAGATGTAACAGTAGTGTAGATGATTTAAGGTGGGTGTAGTAAAGCACAGGTGAAGATCACAGCTGGCAGCACTGGAAAACTTCCAAATCGCAAAGTCTCGCACAAGTGAAAAGCTGTAATAAAAAGCAAAAATAACATCCATTAAAAACAATGCTAATCAAAATATTCAGTTCCAAAATATATTTAAAACCAGGGATAAAGCTCAAAATTGCTCTTTAATGCTCTTAAAGGACCAATATCATGTTCAAACATCAACACATTTCATAACCCTGGTCATTAGTAGTATTTAAAAGAATCAAAACCAAAACAAAGTGAAGATTTTTTTTGTGCAACCAAAAATAAAGTTTAACCAAATTATCAAGATCTTTCACTCTAGAAGCTAATTAAAATAACCAAACACAGCTGTAACATGTTGAATTTGTTCTTAAATGTATATCCAGTCCATCTTAATTGATAAAATATGATAACTGAATAAAAGGCAAATTAAACAATATTGAACAAATACTGAATGGCAAGTCAACATAGTATAATAAATGTCAACATATATAAAGAGTTGCAAACAATCAGGCAACAAATTACAAGTAGTCATATTGTTGATTAGAAAATATTCCTCATGATCTCTGTGATAAAAGACCAACAAACTTAATAATTTAGTGATACATTTCTGTCTTTATTGTTAAAATAAAATCAGCATAAAAGTATTTAGATCCGTCTCTTCTACTAATGTGCAGTTCCACACAAAGACAGAACCAGCATTACATTGATCCACGTTTTCACCATCAGAAACAAAGCTTCACTGCAGAGCAGACGGTAAACAACGCATGTTTGTGCTGGTTTGTAACACGTGGTGGCTCAACAAACGATATATTTTATATTTTGGACCAGCAGCAGCCCAGCATGTTTGGGCAAAAACATGTAAATGGACATATGAGGGCAAAACAGCTTTATAAAGTAGATGGGTAAACCTCCCCAAAACATGTTTGAGCTTTTCAGGACATGCAGAGCTCCTTTGAGACACAGCACACTATCTGATGAGTAAACAGGGACTGATTTAAGATCGTTTTTTTTTTTTACCTCATTATATCTCAGTAATTCACTTTAAACCACACAAAAAATGTGAATACCATACAAAATATTAAGAAAAGCCCTTGCCTTTATTCTGTACTTTTCCGTGTTTATGTAAATCAAATACAAAGCATGAAATGCTATCAAGCTAGCATCTATACAAGCCAAAACCGAACGTTTCACGACAACAAAACATATAAAAACACACTAGTTGTCTATAAACACGCATCAGGTTTAACAATCCTAACCATTTTAAATCATATTTCACCCTGATAAAGCAGCTAAACACGATATTTTACAGAGAAAGCACAGAAACTTCTTACCTCGACCGGAGCGGACTAGCAATGAAAACACTGAGAAGCAGACCGGGAGGGGAGGGGGGTAGGCGCAGCGTCAGCCAATCAGAGAGCGACGTCTGTAGGGGTGTGTCGTTGTTAACGACTTGGCTTTTCAAAAAACACATTTTAAAAATAAAAGAACTGTATTAAAAGCTTTATAGTAAATAGATCAACTTTAAGACATTATAAAAAACGAAAATAAAAAACGTTTTTTTTAACAGACTGAGCCAGTCATTACATTGTGTTTAGTGAATCCCAGCGAGAGCTCATGACGTCACAGACGTGAGTACAACATTACATGGTCTAAAATCACACCTAAATGCTTCTGGTATTTAATGGATCTCCTACAAAACTGATGCTCTGTACTTATTTTAAATGTAGATTTGTAGTTTGTAATTAACAGTATGCTCCTGTTTTTAATCCATGTAGAAATATCAGCTCCAATTACTGATTGTGACTTTTATCCTCTTGAAGGATACCAGAATCATAAATATTATTTCTCAGTTAAACTTGCCTAGGCAAACTCTGGTCTCAGAACGCAGTCAATCCGCTAATTGCTCACAGCAGTGCAATCAGCAGAGGTGCTGCAGTGATTTTTTAGGGCTGGGGCTGGGGGGGCTTTTTGTGCTAACAATGCATGATGATTAATGGAGTTGTATTTTACTGTCTGCTATATTATGAAAAAATAGTTTGTATGTGAGTCAGCCTCATGTTTGATCATTAAGACACATAAAGACCTTTGAACAACCAACAGTTGTCTGTGTGTTGGTTCTACAGGTCCTTCTCAAAAAATTAGCATATTGTGATAAAGTTCATTATTTTCCATAATGTCATGATGAAAATTTAACATTCATATATTTTAGATTCATTGCACACTAACTGAAATATTTCAGGTCTTTTATTGTCTTAATACAGATGATTTTGGCATACAGCTCATGAAAACCCAAAATTCCTATCTCACAAAATTAGCATATCATTAAAAGGGTCTCTAAATGAGCTATGAACCTAATCATCTGAATCAACAAGTTAACTCTAAACACCTGCAAAAGATTCCTGAGGCCTTTAAAACTCCCAGCCTGGTTCATCACTCAAAACCCCAATCATGGGTAAGACTGCCGACCTGACTGCTGTCCAGAAGGCCACTATTGACATCCTCAAGCAAGAGGGTAAGACACAGAAATAAATTTCTGTACGAATAGGCTGTTCCCAGAGTGCTGTATCAAGGCACCTCAGTGGGAAGTCTGTGGGAAGGAAAAAGTGTGGCAGAAAACGCTGCACAACGAGAAGAGGTGACCGGACCCTGAGGAAAATTGTGGAGAAGGGCCGATTCCAGACCTTGGGGGACCTGCGGAAGCAGTGGACTGAGTCTGGAGTAGAAACATCCCGAGCCACCGTGCACAAGCGTGTGCAGGAAATGGGCTACAGGTGCCGCATTCCCCAGACCTGGGCTACAGAGAAGCAGCACTGGACTGTTGCTCAGTGGTCCAAAGTACTTTTTTCGGATGAAAGCAAATTCTGCATGTCATTCGGAAATCAAGGTGCCAGAGTCTGGAGGAAGACTGGGGAGAAGGAAATGCCAAAATGCCAGAAGTCCAGTGTCAAGTACCCACAGTCAGTGATGGTCTGGGGTGCCGTGTCAGCTGCTGGTGTTGGTCCAATGTGTTTTCTCAAGGGCAGGGTCAATGCAGCTAGCTATCAGGAGATTTTGGAGCACTTCATGCTTCCATCTGCTGAAAAGCTTTATGGAGATGAAGATTTCATTTTTCAGCACGACCTGGCACCTGCTCACAGTGCCAAAACCACTGGTAAATGGTTTACTGACCATGGTATCACTGTGCTCAATTGGCCTGCCAACTCTCCTGACCTGAACCCCATAGAGAATCTGTGGGATATTGTGAAGAGAACGTTGAGAGACTCAAGACCCAACACTCTGGATGAGCTAAAGGCCGCTATCGAAGCATCCTGGGCCTCCATAAGACCTCAGCAGTGCCACAGGCTGATTGCATCCATGCCACGCCACATTGAAGCAGTCATTTCTGCAAAAGGATTCCCGACCAAGTATTGAGTGCATAACTGTACATGATTATTTGAAGGTTGACGTTTTTTGTATTAAAAACACTTTTCTTTTATTGGTCGGATGAAATATGCTAATTTTGTGAGATAGGAATTTTGGGTTTTCATGAGCTGTATGCCAAAATCATCCGTATTAAGACAATAAAAGACCTGAAATATTTCAGTTAGTGTGCAATGAATCTAAAATATATGAATATTAAATTGTCATCATTACATTATAGAAAATAATGAACTTTATCACAATATGCTAATTTTTTGAGAAGGACCTGTATTGTGATAAAATGATCAAAAAAGTTGTGAATGTGTCCATACAGGCCCCTAATAAAATCCATTCTGCCTATTAGATTCATCTTTTGGAGACCAAAACTCAGCTGCATATGAATGTGTGTGAATGTGATGCAGCTAATTGTAAAGCTAACACAGAGTTCACCTAAACAAAACCAACCAACTGGATCTTTCTCTTTACTGGTTCTCCTGGCCATTTAATTGAATTCAAATTCAGTTCCAATTCAAAAATACTTTATTGATCCCAAACGGAAATAAAATGTTGCTGACACTCATATTAATTTAGATTTTTTTTAAGTCTCTGTTGTGTGGATCAGAGGTCAATGGGTTCCTCTCAACTGCTCTGTCTCTGTGAGAGTGGATCTCATAGTGTGTCGCTGTGTCTGTGTTAGAGACATGGCTTTTATCAAGACTAAAATTTTAAGAAGAAGCTGGTACACTGACAGTGACAGCATTCAATGATGTTCAGTGTAAAATAAAAAGATTTTTATTTTGTATAGTATTGGTAGGTCTTATTTTGAAAGCCCAGTGTAGCTGTCAGTTATGGCTGGCTTGAATGTGATCAGTCATGGCAGCTTCTGGCCTAAGGTCATGCTCAGAGCCACTCTTTGTCAGAGTTAACTTAAGTTCACTGGCAGCTGTGTTCTGTTGCTTTGGTAATTAATGAGCCCCAACAGCTGTGTGATTGACTGCTCAGGCCTTCGAACTCCATTTCTGCCCCTTTGATTCAGCAGGATTTACTCAAAACAGTAGTCCGAACAGATCCTTCGCAATCGAAAGCAATACAGGCTATTGTAAAAATTTTCAAAGCATGAGCGAAGGCAGTCTTTTGTCTTCTTTTGTCTTTTGTACAATCACTAGTAATTATTAAAGATTGGGGCTTTTATTTTGATAGTTTCACTAAGCCTTATTTCAAAGGACCAGCATGGTCCCATTTCCAACACTGGGTGAGCTCCAACATTAGTGTGAAGCCCAGTGCTGCAATCATCTATTGTTTAAAGGCTTTTATTTTGTAGAGCATGTTTTGTCTTATTTTGAAAATCCAGCATGGTTCTCCTGTCAGGTCTGGGTTACTTCCATTAATTATGTAGAACCCATGTGCTATTTTTAAAATCATTGTCTGTACTATTATCAGCTTTCAAAACTCATTAGTAACCATTGAAGGTTGATTAAATAAATTGCCCTTTAGGACTAATCACTGTTGTCTGGATGTTGGAACAGCAGTACATGCTGTTTAAGGACCCTACACCAAATGGCCGCCATGTAGTTGCCCCCTATGAAGATGGTCAAAGGGTTAGGTCAGGTTTAAGCCATAGGAATGAATGGAAGTCCTCAGAAAGATAGTAATCCATGGATGTGTGTGAGACACAGAGAGGCAGAAAGAAAGACAGAATCACATCCAGACATATACCGTAGGAGATACACAGAGCTATAAATAGAACAGTGAGGAATGAATCAGCCAATCAGCAAAGAGCGTCAGTGTAACTTGACACCTGCTGTTTCTCACTCACGCAGCACCTCACTCTCTGTCTCCCCTGGTCTAGGCTTTATAACATGGAGGCGCATTCTCCCGAACGACTGGCAATAACTTGGAAACCGTAGCGGCTATTGATGTCATTCTTGGACTGTTTTTATCAGAACGGACAGGGGAACATTAATATTCATCCTTTATTAGTGAAAATATAATAATAAAGACACAACACTGGGTGAAAAGAGAGGGAAAATGGCGAAAAAGACAAAAACGCCTGAACATGCTCCCGAACAAAGTCTAATATCTCGGAAACCGTACATGGTATTTGAATAATTGTTAAACTGTGGGTGAAAGCCATCCCTCGTCCCCAATCATGGAGATTTTCATAGCTCTATGTCATTTACAGTATAAAATAGGAGGATGGAAAGACATGGTGTCACTCATGGATTACTGGTCAAACTGTCATTGAAAATACATCCCCACAAATTCCCTCTTTCTACACTCTAGTAACTGCCATCTCCACTGTTAAAGTGTGATTTTCTTGCAAACTTTGTGTTTTAATAACCAGTTGTCAATTTGTTTGATTTTCAAATTCATCTCACAACACAAAATCAACTTTTACTAATTTACAATTTCAAATCAGAGTTAAAGGTGGCGGTTTTTCTGTTTTGGTTTCTTTTACATTTAGTTTCTCTGTTTACGTAAAAAAAAAAAAGTTTAGGCCTGAGTGAAAAATAATTGTCTTTCAGATATTCCTATGCTACAGGTCCTTCTCAAAATATTAGCATATTGTGATAAAGTTCATTACTTTCCATAATGTCATGATTAAAATTTAACATTCATATATTTTAGATTCATTGCACACTAACTGAAATATTTCAGGTCTTTTATTGTCTTAATACATTTTGATTTTGGCATACAGCTCATGAAAACCCAAAATTCCTATCTCACAAAATTAGCATATTTCATCCGACCAATAAAAGAAAAGTGTTTTTAATACGAAAAACGTCAACCTTCAAATAATCATGTACAGTTATGCACTCAATACTTGGTCGGGAATCCTTTTGCAGAAATGATTGCTTCAATGCAGCGTGGCATGGAGGCAATCAGCCTGTGGCACTGCTGAGGTCTTATGGAGGCCCAGGATGCTTCGATAGCGGCCTTTAGCTCATCCAGAGTGTTGGGTCTTGAGTCTCTCAACGTTCTCTTCACAATATCCCACAGATTCTCTATGGGGTTCAGGTCAGGAGAGTTGGCAGGCCAATTGAGCACAGTGATACCATGGTCAGTAAACCATTTACCAGTGGTTTTGGCACTGTGAGCAGGTGCCAGGTCGTGCTGAAAAATGAAATCTTCATCTCCATAAAGCTTTTCAGCAGATGGAAGCATGAAGTGCTCCAAAATCTCCTGATAGCTAGCTGCATTGACCCTGCCCTTGATAAAACACATTGGACCAACACCAGCAGCTGACACGGCACCCCAGACCATCACTGACTGTGGGTACTTGACACTGGACTTCTGGCATTTTGGCATTTCCTTCTCCCCAGTCTTCCTCCAGACTCTGGCACCTTGATTTCCGAATGACATGCAGAATTTGCTTTCATCCACAAAAAGTACTTTGGACCACTAGCAACAGTCCAGTGCTGCTTCTCTGTAGCCCAGGTCAGGCGCTTCTGCCGCTGTTTCTGGTTCAAAAGTGGCTTGACCTGGAGAATGCGGCACCTGTAGCCCATTTCCTGCACACGCCTGTGCACGGTGGCTCTGGATGTTTCTACTCCAGACTCAGTCCACTGCTTCCGCAGGTCCCCCAAGGTCTGGAATCGGCCCTTCTCCACAATCTTCCTCAGGGTCCGGTCACGTCTTCTCGTTGTGCAGCGTTTTCTGCCACACTTTTTCCTTCCCACAGACTTCCCACTGAGGTGCCTTGATACAGCACTCTGGGAACAGCCTATTCGTTCAGAAATTTCTTTCTGTGTCTTACCCTCTTGCTTGAGGGTGTCAATAGTGGCCTTCTGGACAGCAGTCAGGTCGGCAGTCTTACCCATGATTGGGGTTTTGAGTGATGAACCAGGCTGGGAGTTTTAAAGGCCTCAGGAATCTTTTGCAGGTGTTTAGAGTTAACTCGTTGATTCAGATGATTAGGTTCATAGCTCGTTTAGAGACCCTTTTAATGATATGCTAAATTTGTGAGATAGGAATTATCCGTATTAAGACAATAAAAGACCTGAAATATTTCAGTTAGTGTGCAATGAATCTAAAATATATGAATGTTAAATTTTCATCATGACATTATGGAAAATAATGAACTTTATCACAATATGCTAATATTTTGAGAAGGACCTGTATACTATTCCAACTTAAAAAAGTTACAATAAAAACGTTTTCACATATTTATCTGTTACCTTATTTTCTATTTGCTTCTGGACAAAGAAGAAAATTAATTGCCCTTAAAAAGCAAAAATTCACCTTGTTTCACTCATTAAAATAAAATATATCAACAACAATGTGTTTTCTAGCTGAGGAAAAAGCTCAGACACACAACTCCCTAACATTTCCTCTTTGGCTGAAGGAACCCTTAGAATTACCAGTCTCTGACACCAGTCTGATAAAAGTCTGGCCCACTCCTCACTTTCAGCTGCGAGATATTGGAGGGCTCTGAGACTGGGCAAACATTTATAAGAGTTCCAAGGCAAATCAAATGCAAGCCAGAAAACCATCCACAAAGGCCTGTTTCACATTTTGCCCCGAAACATGTTGACGGTTCCCAAGATTGTTGGGACAGTATTCTGTTGTCTGGCAGGACAAAAGTGAAACGTTTTTAAAGATGTGTGTCACATCTGGTGTAAAACTAACAACAAACTACTTTTTCACACAGGGCCAGATTGGTTTGCATAGCTTTTTCTCTAAATAAATCAAATCATTTGAGAGTTGCTATTTGTAATTACTCAGGTTATCTTGATCCGATTGTAAAATTTTGTTTGATTCTGAAACATTTAAATGTGACAAAAAAGCAAAAACAGAAGAAATCTGTGAATCTGTGCAAATAGTTTTTCACAACACTGTATGAGCTGATGGAGGTCTCCTGATCCCTACCTATTCAGTTTTGCCTTCAACTGAAAAATATTTAATACATTTCTTTCCTCTTTTCTGCCTGCTTTACCTGCAGGTGATGAAGCTTTTCAACAACCATGCACAGATGTTTGTCACTGCAGGCCTCTCTCCCCAGCATACCACAAATGCATATGAGCTAAGACGGAATAAATTCAGTGACCTTTCACTTGGCTTGAATTGAAATTTTGCATAGAAATATTCATGTCTATATTAGCTGTCGTCAACATCAGACTTCCATTTCAGCAACTTACGTATTTGACCTGCAATCAGGGCCACATCGGGACAATGGTGTGACCCATACAAGACTGTGTAACCCATGTCATAAATATATTATCTCAGCAATGTGCATGATGTTACCCCTGCGGCACAGCTTGAGCAAGAGACACTGCGAAATCCCTTGGCTTCTTTTTAAAAGACAGAGTGCATATTATGGAAAAATCCTGAATCTACAATCCTTCATGGACATAATTAGCGCTTAATTTGTGACCATCCAAAATAAAATGTTACATGATTATCTCTAAGTGGGGGATAATCGGCTTACACAAACCCATCCAGAGGGCTTTTAGCCAGCCAAAGGTGGCATCTCCCTGAGGCTGTACGATTCTGTTCATCTTTTGGATACACCAAAATACAACATGTTAAGCTGTGTATGCCCAAAAAAAGGTCTCTAAAGTGGAAGCTGCATATAGTGTCCTAAATGGGATACATTACCTTTTTTTATTTGGTTAATGGTCCCTAAATTCAGATGTAACTCTACGCTGATAAAATCTAGATATGTTTAAATATAGAAACAGACTCTTGGGTCCAATACATCTCAGTTTCCTCTTCTGTCTCCACAGTAGAACCAATTGGTCAGATGGATTTGCTGTCATGATTCTAGTTTAAACCCGACTAAAGTGCGAAAGAGTCACCAGGAGGCCGACAATTTCATACTGACCGGATTCCGACCAGACCGTTGACTTCTCAACCTCAGGACATACAATAAGAACGCCCGGAACACAGAAACATCAGGGTATAAAAAACAGAATACAGGGAGAACCAATGAACAGAGGGTGAGAGTAATCATGTGGAACAAGGAACAGGTGTGGGTCAGACTGCTGGGATAACCAATTAACAAATCCAAACACAGAACTAAGGGTAAACAATGACTGAACCAGGACTAAATAAACAAAACTCAACATAAAACACAGACAGATCTTGACATGTGCAGGAGGATCTTCACTTTTGCTTGTCTCCCACACAGCATCTATAACTTGTTATCGGCAAAGTACCATATTTATGATTACTTCATAAAACCACTTGAAATCATTAGCCACCATACACTCACTGTTTAAACACTGCTCTGCCCTGCAGCAAAAACTCTAGAATTTTTCAAGTTAGATTCACTCTAGAATTAATGAAACAGGCTATTTTCAGACATTATATCAGACTTACTGTCATATCTACAGAGCTGTGTGCAGGTTGATGTGTATGTGTATGTCTCCTCACCTTCTCTGACTGCAGGGTGTGAGTGGCGGGTGTGCTGCCGCAGCTGCTGCTCACCAAGCCAAATCAGAAGGAGCATAAAGAGTAGCAGACCCTCTGAGGCAGCTGCCAGATTGTTTAGCTTACAGATGTGGCAATCAGGCCTACTTTCATTGTGTCATTGCTCTCCTCAAAGTTCTGGCACTTACATATAGCCACCATTCATTATGTGGGTAAGGCTCACCTTTCCTGCAATTTTATCACTGCCTCTAACAGAACCACTCTCCATCCATTATACAACATTATTCATAATTTCCAATCTCAGATAATTAACCACTTACCTCTCCTCCTCAGTGTTGGTCTGGAGCTCCATCATAAACCCAGAAGAACCCTCCTGCTGCACAATAGTTTCAATAAACCTTTCAAACTTTCCTTGTGTGTCCGCGATTGTTGCCAGCACTAGTCTAGCATTTAACAAAAAAGAAATGGACATGGTTAAGAAGCACTTATTGCACTATTGTAATGTCCTGGTGATTCAGATAGACTTTTTCTTTAAGATTATCACCATTTTTTTCTGTAGCTTAACAGAGCACAGAGATGGTTTTCTAATGCAGCAGCAGAGAAATAAGGTCACAATTCAATTTGGGGATAAAAAAAGAACTAAACTCAGTCAGTTTTGTACCTTGTTGATTGCTTGTTTTTCTTTTACAATTTCTTAATCTTTTTTTTACTCCTATTCACATTCAATATTCTAAGAGTTTGCATGTGCCTGATATATAAAAAAAACATGTAATCTGGTTGAAGTTTACCAAAACAATCCTAAACACTAATGACATGTTGAAACATCATTAGTTTCTTCACTCCCATCTCCACCCATCACACTATCACTGTGTGGGACGCTATGTGGTAACTTGGGACAGATGTCCACTTCCAGAGACAACCCCCCCATCAGATCCTGGGAATGAATGAGAAACTACACCAGGCTTTGGCTCACTCTGCTGCTCACACATTTCCAAATGTCTTCACTCAGAGGGGTCTGGCACTCATCCGTGCTGGAGGTGGGGTTTTGTTGTGCCTGGTGCAATGCTTCTCCCTCAGCTGTCTTCCTTGTCCTATTGATGCCCCAAAGAGCCCAGGTTAGAGGTCAGCCCTTCAGGGGTGTCAGGGTCAAACATCAGCTCATGAATATGGAGAAACACTGGGCTCAAGGGACCATCTGGTCGGCCCTTTTGGAAACTAAACAAATGATCCTACTGAGAGAGGTGCATATTAGTGTAATTACTGTGGACTTCCCAGGCCTTAAACGTGCTTCTGGCAGGACTTTTGGTTCAGTTTCTGGACTCGGAGCAAGAACCTGGATTAAACCAATGTGAAACAAGAGAAATCAGACAATGCTCCTGTAACTGAATCACTGAGAAAATGATTTGTGTCCTTTTGGATCAAATTTAAGCTCACGATACTGTTTGTGCTTTGTAATTTGTTCTTTTGCTTATTGTGAACTTTGTTTGTGCAGTTTTGTTGATTTTGTTTACTTATTTGAATCAGGCATATTGTTTCTGTGATTCATGTTGCTAAAGATTATCTCCAGCCAGGAAATAAAGTATTGATCATAACCTTTATTTTACCAGATGAAAAACAGTTTTCATTTACAAACATGACCTGGTTAACATGAAAATGTTTTTCTTAGTTATAAACCTGAGTAATGCATGTCATGACTTGAAGCTGTCAGTACCAACCAATACCAGTCAATATTTATTTGACTTCATTACATATAACTTAATTTATAGACTAGTTTTTTAGTTTTCTTTGTGTGTGTGGATAACTGGGGTTTTCACCATTATCTGGTGTTAATCGTAAGTCACCTGATCTATTAGAAATATCACTAAACGTGAGTTTCACTTTAAGAAATTATTTTGTAATTTCAGTACTTGCTTCTTTATGTCTTCTTTGGTTGTTTAACTCAAAGCCACATAATGTTCAGTTTTATTTCACAAATATATTAAATATAGAACCAACTTGGAATTAAATTTACATTCAGAAGGGAATAATATAGATTATATAAACAAAAGAAGTATGCTGTTTATGTTTTGGTATAATTACTATGACAGTAATCTGACAAAAGAAAGTGAATAGTGTATCTTATGAGATGACCTTTTGCAACACATGCAAAGAATGAAAGGTTTTCTAAAAGCGTATGATGGTGAAGAATAAAGGTGTTTCTTTCGTCTGGTGATAAAAATCTCATTGTGTTTGAGTTGGCCTTTGTGAGCTCTCTCACCAGAGGGGAATCATAGGTTAAGCTCCTCTTATTATTCTGCTCCTCTGTATGTCACTTTTCGATTGTCACACCTCCCTTTAGTAAAGAATGCAGCATAGCTTTGTGTAGTTTAACAGTGAGATATGGCGCTCTCTTTTGTCACTGACACAGGTGACTTGGAGTCCATGAAAGCAGAAGCATCAGCCTGAAGATTACAAAGAGATACTGTGAGGGTTTGGATACCTTTCACACCCAGCTGCACTGTCAGAAAGCTTGTTGATGGAGGGAGAACAAGAGAGTTTTGGCAGTATCAGAGCAGGTGTTCAGTGGTTATGTCTGCATCAGTTTTTTATCCTTTTGTTCTTCACTGCTAAAGTCATATGAGCTTTCCAAGAATCAGCGGTTCCTGTCCAAAGCTTGTTTCTCAGTAATGCTTTTTATTATACAACAGCCGACAGCAGCTTTATCGGCTATAAATAATTTTCAGTCACTATCTCTGGATAATAACACTTGTTCTGTATTGATAATAAAACAATTGCTTGGGGAACAATTGTTCATTTTTGAGCTCAAACAGGGATTATGCTTTGAAAAATTGCTTTTTGTCTTCTATTCAATTAATCCTTCGGAGTCTCTATGCATTGGGCTGGTTCATCCTCCTTTGGTTCCTATGCTTTCTATGGCCATTCAGCAGAGTGCATTTAAGTTCTACTTGCAAACAACTTAACTAAACATAGTGTTTTATACTACATGCTATGAAAAACTGACATCACCCTAAACACAATTTCCATGGTGACACATGGTGGTAGAAGCACAATGATAGGGAAGGTGGAGTTAAATACAGGCCAGAAGAAATCCAGTTACAACCTTCAAAAAGCCTGTAGCTAGAGAGGAGATTCACCTTCCAGCAGGACAACCCTAAATATTTAGTCAGACCTACCATGGTTTAGATCAAAGCAAAAGATGGTTTAACAAAGTATTGAATCAGGAGGCTGTATATAAAGGCACACCACACTATTTAGAATTTTTTTGACAACTATTTGAACAACACATTGTGCACAAGATTGTGTTGGTGGTACAGATGATCCCAATCAAATGCAGTGAAGTCTGTTACTGTAATGTGACACTGTGAAAAAGTTCCTGAGTTATGAACACTTTCAAAGACCTAGAAGAACTGTAGGAGATATATGTTAAATTGTATGTAAGAATATTTGCATTATGGCGATGAAAGTCTGAAAATCAGAAGTATTTCTGTTCAGAGATGGGTGAGCCCAGAGCTTGCTTGTCAAGAGGAGTGGCACTAAAGACTCAGAACATGAATAAATCACCACAGTTTGACCCATTTAAATACCAAATGGAACCGTATTCTCCTCCAGGGAACTAGAGGGATGCCTGAACCAACTGCCTCATTTCCATTGGTTGACAGATAGACTCAAGTACGTCCTGCATGAGCGTAGTGCCTTTAGCTTTGGGTCAAATCACATAAATGTGTTCCCAGTTTTAGCGGGAGGTGGAAAGCAGTGTAGTATATGTGGTAATACTTAACACAGTGATACTGCTGACTAAACCATGTTATCTCAGATTATCTAATGTGATTTCAGAAATATCCTCCATCATATGCGGCCTTTTACTCTTGTTTTCTGTGCCGCTCAGTCTAAACGTTTTCTCTTCCGTATCATATTCTTTGTGATCTTACTCAAATCAGTTAAAGTAGGTTTCTGTTCATTTATCGCCTTCTTCGTTTAACATAACCTCAATGTGAGCCTCAGTCATTGTTAAGATCCTAAGACATGGCTGAAGTAGATACATTTCATTCTACAGCTGCGTCATTTCTAAGTCACATGATAGTAGAATAATATGGGACATTTGGCAACAAATATATTGTCTGGGTTTTTAAATGAATGAGAAATTATTAGAACCAGTTTACTTGAAGTTTAGGGCAGATGGAAAAGTAATTTGCAAAATAAGACAAAGACAACATCTTATTATCTTTTAAAAAAACGTCTTATTCTGAGTTTCTGCTCATTTTGGCTTACAAATGATCTAATGGTCTTATCAAAGTGTGATACTCCTCAGCCTCCATGTTCCCCTTTTATTCAAAGATGTAGATGTGAATTAAGTTGATTTTTTAGCTTTTGGTCAAATAATAGTTTTCCAAATTAGATAAAAAATAGACTGTCTTTGCCAGTTCAGCCACTTAAACCTGACCTATGAATTATTTAGGCACAAAAAAGATAAAATAGAGGACCAACTGAAGATCTTAGCTTTCATGTCAGGTTTCTGCTGAAAGGTGCCCCTGTTTCTAGCTCAAAATTAATATTTATAATAATTGGTGAGCACCTGGTGGCTGGGTTACTCCTGGCCAAGCCCGGACGAGAGACGCCTTTGGGTCGGGGACAGGTCTCTGACTGTTGTTTTGGCCTACGGGCCGAGCGGTGGTGCAGAGTACCCGGCCTTCTTGGTGCCCCTTTTGGAGGTGCTGGATAGTGCCCCTTTCAGGGACTCCGTCATTGTGCTGGGGGACTTCAACCCCCGTGTGGGAAATGGCAGTGACACTTGAGGGGGTGTAATTGGGAGGAATGGCCTCCCCGATCTGAACCCGATTGGCTCTAGGTTTGAGACATAGAGTCCGAGTGGACTATGTTCTTCGCCTATATTCTCGATGCTGCTGCAAGTAGCTGTGGTCGTAAGATCTGCAGTGCCTGTCGCAGCAGCAATCCCCGAACCCAGTGGTGGACACCACCAGTAGTCCTGTCGGCTGTGGTTGGCTTGTGGAACTCCTGAGGCAGCTGATGGGTACCATGAGGCTAAGTGTGTCATGACTCCAGCTGTGGCAGAGGTAACTTGGGCCTGGGAGGAGTTTGGTGAGTCCATGAAGGACTACCGGTCTCCCACGAAGCAATTCTGGCAAACCGTCTGGTGCCTCAGGAGAGGGAAGCAGTGCTTCGTCAATACTGTTTACAGTGGGAGTGGGAGTTGCTGACCTCAACTGGGGACATTGTCGGGCGGTGGAAGGAGTACTTCGAGGTTTTCCTCAATCCTGCTGTCACGCCTTCCCTGGTAGAAGCAGAGACTGGGGACATGGAGTTGAACTCTTTCATCACCCAGACTGAAGTCACCGAGGTGGTTAAAAAGCTCCATGGTGGCAGGGCTTCGGGGGTGGATGAGATCCGCCCTGAGTACCTCAAGTCTCTGGATGTTGTGGGGCCGTTGTGGCTGACATACCTCTTCTTATGAATGCGGTGGTCCCCTTCATAAGAAGGTGGCACTGGAGGGTGTGTTTTAGCTACAGGGGGTTTTTGTCCCTGTCGTGGAACACTGTACCAGCTCTACACCCTCTACAGGGTGCTCAAGGGTTCATGGGAGTTTGCCCATCCGGTCCACATGTGTTTTGTGGACCTGGAAAAGGCTTTCGACCTTTGGGGGGCAGTTCAGGAGTGCTGAGTCGGGGGCCCTTTATTAGAGGCCATCCGGTCTCGGTACAAACGGAGCAGGAGTTTGGTCCACATTGCCAGCACTAAGTCAGACCTGTTCCCGGTGCATGTTGGACTCTGGTAGGGCTGCCCTTCGTCACCAGTCCTCTTCATACTTTTCATGGGCAGGATTTGTAGGGGCTGCCAAAGGCTGGAGGGGGTCTGTTTTGGGGACCAGTGGATTTTGTATTTTCTTTTTGCAGATGACGTGGTCCTGCTGGCCCCCTCTACCCAAGACTTTCAGTATTTACTGGGGCGGTTAACAACTGAGTGCGCAGTGGCTGGGATGAGGATCAGCTCCTCCAAGTCTGAGGCCATTGTTCTTGACCGGAAAAGGGGGGCCTGCCCTCTTCAGGTTGAGGGCAAGCCAAGCCCCGAGTGAAAGGAGAATGAAACAGAAGATCGACAGACGTATCAGTGCGGCTGCCGCAGTAATGGAGACGCTGTGCCGGTCCGTTGTGGTGCAGAGAGAGCTTAGCTGAAAAGCAAAGGTCTCAATTTATTGTTTGGTCTACGTTGCAAGCGGCTGAAAGAAGCTTCCTTTGCAGGGAGGCTGAACACTCCCTTAGAGATAGGGTGAGGACCTCGGCCATCCAGGAGGAGCTCGGAGTAGAGCCACTGCTTCTCCACATCGAGAGAAGTCAGCTGAGGTGGCTCGGGCATCTGTATCGGATGCCTCTTGGAAGCCTCTCTTGGGAGGTCTTCCAGGCTAGTCCAAGGAGGAGACCCAGGGGGTGGCCCAGGACACGCTGGAGGGACTATGTCTCTTGGCTGGCCTGGGAACACCTTGGGCTCCCCCCAGAGGAGCTGGAGGAGGTTTCTGGGGAGAGGGACGTCTGGGTGTCTCTGCTGAGTCTGCTGCCCCCGTGACCCAATACCAGATGAAGCGGAGGACGACGAGTACGAGTATGAGTATGAGAACGAGAATTTTAATTAAACCAGAAATATAGTAGAGGAATGGAGAGAAAATACATGAAAAGCTACCCAAAGTCCAAAGAAAAGCTGTGCAAGACCTTCATCTTCAAAGACTGCAAAACATTCTGATTCCTCAAAAAGAGAGAAAAAGCCATCTGAGGTGTTTAAAGTTTACACGCCCCTATTAAAAAAAAGAAATAAATAAATCAACAACCAAGTGACTATTGAGCCGAGAAACTTGGAGAACAACCGCTGACTCGGTTGTGTGTGTTCTTTTGTGTGTGGTTGAGTGTGTAGTCACACAGCTGCATTATTGTATGCATGAAAATGACCTCTTTTTGTCACAGAGCCATTAGTATCCGGTTTTCAGAAGATGAACCTGATTGTGGGAAATACACAAAAATGCAAACATATCTGCTTATTTTTATGAGTAAACATGAAATTTTAATAATATTTTAGATGCTTATTGCAGATTTTTCATAGCTATTTATTTGTAAATTTCTCCCTTCTTGAGATCTGGAGCTATTCTAATAACAACCTGTGCTTCAGCCCTACATGGGTTATAATGACATCACCTGTAATGTAAGCCAAATAGATCTGTGAGATCTGCAGAAAAATAACAGATTTAAAAACAAAATACAGGCTGTCATCGTACATTTTATTTTCCTCTGAAGGAGCTTTAATAGAAAAACATAATTAGTAATTTTTGTCTAGGTCACATAGCAGTTCATGTTCATGCTCACAGGAACCTTGTAAGTTGAACATTAAGGGTGGTTTTGCCATGCCCCACATTGCCCCACTGTGTGTGTCACTTCTTGTCAGAAGAACTCATTAATATTGTAAATTCATGTTTGTCTGGATGTGATAAGTGAAAAGAACAGCGGCACTGGGAGGCAGGGTGGGGTGGGATGTAGGTTGCAGGGCTGAGGTGAAGGGAGGTGGTGGATCACAGGAGGTCGACACTTATGTGAGGGAATTAGCTTTTTCAGTCTGTATCTCAGCAGAGGAACTGACTTAATCTTAGAGTCACCGATGAAAAGGCCATGTTTTTGCATGTTGAACAGCACTTGAACAAGCATGGTGACATGCCTGGTTCCCAGTGTGAACTGTACATGCAAGAACCCCTCAAACATCTTACAATTAAAAGTGAGGAGTGGGGCAAACCTTTACCACAGTGTTAGCCGAGGCTTGTAGATGTCTACAGGCATTTTGCTGAAATTATTTCAGCCAAAGTAGGGTGCCCTAACTTTTTTCTCGCTGAGATGATATGTTTTTGTGCAGATCTTTTATTTGCATTTTACAAAAGATAGCTATGAAAATTATAGCCCAAACAAATTATTGTGAACCAACTAATCTGTAACTTTAAACATTAAAGCTATGTATGTATTGGTAAATTATTTTCTTTACCAGAGATGAATAAAAAAAAAAAAAAGGATTAGACACCAATATGTGAACATAGCGCCTAGTGGCGTGTCCTAATTATTTTCACATGACTGCATGTGTTTTGCAGACCAGGATAACTGTACTTTACGACTTCATGCTATGTTCCACAAAAACCCTTCATTTCTCACATTCAGACCCAGATAAAGATTTTTTTTAATACCCCTGCATATAGGCAACATAGGAAACAGTGTGAGAGCAGCTTGAGCTGTGTTTGGAGCCAGTTTTGTAAGGAGCCATTCTTGTTCTGGACAGAATAGTAAGTGTCTCCACACATCGAGGTTACAGAAGCAGGGCCATGCTGTTTGTTTACCTAAAATCTTCTAATTATGCTAACATAATGAGGCTCAGAAGGGTTTAAATGCTCCTGGACTATGTCCCTTTGAAGACGTGTCTGTATTGATCTAACCGAATGTGTTTTTCTTTTATGAAAATCCCAAATGTTTTCCAATTAGTTTCCTGGATCATGAGTCAGCAATTACCTCCAAACGTGATGCTGTGTTGTGGGCTTTAAAGGGATCACCTGCTGACTGATCCCTAAAAAAGATATCAAGATATCAACGTTGCCTCAGAAGACATCTGAATATGTGAAGATTGGCCACTTGGTGAAGTACTTTCATGTACATTCCTAAGTTTCCCTGTCCTTGACACCTTCCTTCTCTGAAATCATCTTGATTTATTAGTGCCAATAGCCATCCTCTCCTCGCACTCTTTCATTATCCATCTATTGACGTTAGCCAGCCAGGAAATTGAGCTAAATTATCCCATTCACCACAAGACTTGCGACACCCTGCAGGATTTATCCTCTATCGGAGAGCCTCTGTTGTACTCTGCAACATTTATGTGGGGCACCCAATCTGACATCTGCAATTAATAATGCATTATCCATGTGTTATGGAAATGATTAATTATAAAAGCTCCCTTTTCTTCTTCCAAATGAACACAGTAAACTGTAACTAGCAAGATAAACCAACATTGTTGCCCTCTCTTTAACTAGCTAGCCTGGTAAATAAGCCCACCAGCCCGGAGCAAACTGGTTCCCGACTGGGTGTGGCAACAGAGAGGAAATAATTTCATCACTCTTCATTTTTCCTCCTAAGAAAAATCCATTCCCTTCTGGTAATATGTGATTATCTTCCTTGATTCTTCCCAGTTAGACAGGCAGTCATTTTACTGAAATCTCTGTGATCACCAAGCATTATTTAAAGAAGAAATGAAAAAAGTGTTGGGATGTAGAGAGAAAGTCCTTTATAGTTTGACTTTGACAGGTTCTCAGCTTTCTGACAGGAAAAGAGCAGTGTTTCTTTGAAAATCTGGGAGGTTTTTAAACTGAACCACTGAAGGCAGCAGAATATAAAAAAATTAAGTGGTTCAAACAAGAAAAGGTGCTGGTTGAAGTGCATTCATAGAGACAGCTGCTTCAGCTCTCTTATCTCTTTTGATAACATCTGAAAAAGGCACCTGTGATCTAAATAGAGACTCAAGGCCAAACATGTTTTTGAGTATTACATTTTTTGCAGAAAGCTCCCATCTTTGCTTCTCGTATCAGTGAAAAGATGCTGGCCTCAGTCTCACACAGACCACGAAGCCAACAAAGAGCAGTTGTCTTTGTTCAGCTGGTGCAGGAGAGAGGGGGAGTGAGCAGGGAGGGAGAAGGATGGAGGATGGGGAGATTTTTCTTTTTCCAGCATGAAGACATGAAGCTGAAAAGATATATTTATTCCTGCTCTGATCACAAAGTGACACTCATATTTTCAGTTCTGCTTGTTAGGACAGACAAACATGAGCACATTTTTAACCCAGACAGGGTTAAAAACATGCCACACTCTGGTGGATGTATTGACTGTTTATCCAGGCAGGTGGAAAATCAAATAGTAAACCAAAATCAAGAGATTTTAGGAAACTGCTGAGTGCAACATGCTCCTCAGTCACCCTTGAATATCTTCGGCTTTGATTGTTTTGCAGGAATAAAACCATTTTCTTTTGAGTATATTACAATGTCATCTAATCTGTGCCCAATAAGCCTATTTAACTGTCTATTTAAGCTTGGATAAACTGTAGAGTTTAAAGTACTCTTGATAGCCAAAAACTCTTTGGTATCTTTAACGATTGCTTATCTGCAAGCAATGTGAACAAAACAGCTACATCTGTGGTAATGGCTTCTAAAAATCTTTGTATTGAACTGCAGTGACTCTCATCTCCAAGGAGACAAGTGGAGAAAAGCAACAGCAGTAAGATGCTTGCCTCAGCACTACAGAGTCACTGGCCCGCCCACTGTCGATGGTTCTGTTTTGTCCTTTAATCTATAATCTGCCACTAAATTAAGTTTATGGGTCATAATTAGGTTCCTCCCACAAGCTATCAGTGTATTTTCTGAAGGCTAAATTCAATGCTACAAAATGTTGGCAGTGTGATCTTGTGATGCAGGTAAAATTGGATTACTATGTGGCTTACAAAGTTTGCGTCCTTATGTTTGTTAATTACCTTTAAACACAAGTTTACCAATATACAGGCATGTAGAAAACATATTTTAATATATTTCAACATAAATATTAACAACATTGAACATTTTAACTAATAGAACTGAAGTATGAAAACCTTTCTATAAATTAATTAATTCATTCATTCATTCACCTTCTACACCGCTTATTCCATAGTGGGTCACGGGGGAGCTGGTGCCTACCTCCAGCAGTCTAGGGGCGGGAGGCGGGGTACACCCTGGACAGGTTGCCAGTCCATCTCAGGGCAACACAGAGACATTCAGGACAAACAGCCATGCACATACTCATTCACACCTAAGGGCATTTTAGAGAGACCAATCAACCTAACAATCATGTTTTAGACTGTGGGAGGAAGCCGGAGTACCCGGAGAGAACTCACGCATGCACGGAGAGAACATGCAAACTCCATGCAGAAAGATCCCCGGCCGGGAATCGAACCCAGGACCTTCTTGCTGCAAGACAACAAAAATTTATTTCTGGGGAGGAATAAATAAGGATACCCACAGATTTATTCCCACTTGAAATAGCTAAAATCACACACATCACATCAGTTGCACATGAGCACATTGTTAGTCAACATTTTGAAGAAGGTTTCCCCTGTTTAATGTGCTTCTGACTGTTAAAGTGAGAGTAAATGCCTTGGAGAGATCTAAAGAGCTGTCTGTGGTGTTCAGAAAGAAGATAGTAACAGATTATGTGTCTGGTGAGGGGTTTCAAGATATCCCCAAAGAACACGCTCAAGGTTTTGTTAAAGCAGGTGTATGATGGCATCTTCAACTCCAACTCCACAGCTTTAAGCAAACTGAAGGGGGTCCTGATAGTTTATTCTTTGCTTATTCAGGTGGTCCAACAGGAGCCTCTCTAGGACCTTCATGATGTGGGATGTCAGAGGACTGATGGGTGAGTTTTCTTTGGTACTGTAACAAGACAGGACATCTTCCACAACACTGGAACCTTCTTATAGGCCAGGCTAAGGTTGAAGAGGTGCTGCAGAATCCCACAGAGCTGCTCTGCACAGGCCTTCAGGACTCTAGGGCTGACACGATCTGGACCTGCAGTCGTGTTCTGGTTCAGTCTTTCCAGTTGTCTCTGCTTGACTTCTTGAGCCAGACAGGTGGAAGGGGAAGGCAAAGGGAGCATCAGCATCTTCAGATTTGGTTGAAGACAAACGTAGAAGCAGAAGGTTCATGGCTGAGGTGGAAGATAAAACATTTGAGGTGTGAAAGGAAAGCTGTGGGTCAAAGGAGGGTGGGATGTCTCTTTGGGTGTGGGCAGGAGAGGAAGATCCTGAGCCTGTTTATGAACTGAACCTGCCACCTTTAGCAGTGCAATTCTAGAAAAACTGAAGCTATTTCAGCAGAAAGCGGGTAAAAGGAGCTTTAGAGAGTAGGATCTCCTAATTCATTCTTTAGTTAGAAGTTACAATTTCGTGATTACCTTTTCTACATTTTACAATAGAGAGCTGTGTACATATGTACAGAAGTCTTTTCAAGGTCAGTTAGGTGTCTGGACTGTAAATTGCTACAATGTGATGCAAACAAGAGTTAAACATTTGACATGCTGAGAGACTAAAGATTCTTTGATACCACAAATTGTATGATTTCAATATTTGAACAAGCTTCATGTACTGACCGTGCCAACTAAAACTATAGATGGAAATTTGATCTCATTAAATAAAATCTCTATCTATACTGATTACACATATGCAAATTCTTCTGAGGGAACTGTGAAGATATTTCAGTTGCCTTCAATGCAAACTTATAAACTATAGCGTCTGTTTTTCTCTGCTTCTTTTTATGCAGATAAAATGTTTACAGCTTAATGATGAGATGCAGATGATACGGTCATCTTCTAATCGGCCTTTTTGCCAAAGTGCACAAAAATCACATAGTTTAAGAAGGATTTCGCCCGATTTTACAGAGTTTCTGAGCTAGAAAAAACAAGCACTAATGATCAGCTTTAAGCAGCATTTCCCCACCTTTGCAAAACATCAGAAATGCAAATGCCTGCCACAAATCCAATAAACATTAATGTTACTATGAAATAAACTGAAAGCTGAGTACTTGACTGGCTGATATTCATGATTAGAGCAAATATAAGACAACTAAAGCAGATTAACAATCAGTTTACCTTTACATTAACCAAATAAGCTCACAAATAGTTCGCATCATAGTTAAACTTTTGACTATATTGAACAAATCTAGTGAAAATCAGTCCCCAGCAACCTACAACTTAATCTCTGGTTAACTACTTTACTCCAAATCAGTCAGAGTGAGATGTGTTGATTTTGTTTTTAAAAGGCTTTGATGTGGATACTAATGCAAACTGAGCCAAGACCCAATCACCTGAATTTCTATTATGATCTGTTCTAATGAGAATTTTACATTCACTTTGATCCATCCAGTGCAGTTCAACCAACCTTTTGTTCCAATGCAAACCAAACAATGATTCAAACAATTTGCAAACTGCTGGGAAACGTAGAGAAGAATGTTGTTTCATAGCAGGCATAACTGTGAAGTGGTAGGAAAACGATTTTAATTCACAGATAAAAATCTGACAATTGTGGCGTGCAGTTGTACTCAGTCCCCTTCAGTTAAAGTTTTGTAAAGCCTTTTATAGAGCCAAGTACAACTGCCATTCTTTTGAGGTATGTCTCTACCAGCTTTGCACATCCAGACTGAAAGGTGTGCCTATTTGTTGCAAAATACAGTTGCTTAAGCTCAGTCAGACTGGATGAGAGCATCTGGATTGTTTTCTCTTTACTTTGTCTAGAATTACTTTTTTTGTCGACCCTCTTCAGCAAACATGGAATGTGGGTCTTTTTTATCTGCAGAACAAATAAATAGGCACCCCCACCTCTGTTTTGAGCAAAAGCTAGTGGACATTTGTGCTCCTATTTGCTATCAAATGAAAATAAAAACAAAAAACATTGTTAATAAAGGATGAATACTTTGTGTTGTGCCTAACATTTTTCTTGTTTTAAAGTTATCAGTGAAAATATTGTACTGAAAATGCATTATATGTCAGTTTGCATCAGCTGCCAAATATGTCCCTAATGTATGAATGATCTGACTCTGGTGCAGATAAAATTACAGACAACAGGAACAGCTTTAAGTGGTTTATTAGAAAATGAATCTGTGATCTTTCTCTTTTGCGTTTAGGTGGACAGCAAAAGTAGGAGATGTGATTAATGGAACATCCTGGAGATGGTGGTTAGTGAAGAAAGAATGAACTGAATGGTTGTTATTGTTTTACTTGGTCTTTGGGTAAGAAGTCCAGGAGGAGAAGATGCCAAATAACCAGCTTTTGTGTCCTGCTGAAGAAAAGCATTCCCGCAGCATTATGCTGTCTCCATCATGTTTCATAGCAGGGACTTTGTGTTCAGGGTGTTTTCCACCATGCATATCATTTTGAGTCCCCAACGTGGCTTCAGGCAAACTCCAAACCGGACTTCCTCTTGTTTTTCCTTTAACAATTGAACATTCTTTCCAGTCTTCCAAAAACCTAGATTTGTGGAGTGCACAAGTAATAGTTGTCCTGTCATCAGATTCTCCTGCCTGAGTTCAGCCTTTCAGCAAAAAACCACACCAAAACCTTCCCCCAAAACACTGCATGTAAACAATTAAATATAAAGCCTCTTCCATAAATCCAGTGAAGCGTATTATGCTAAATTTATGATGATGCTGAAAGACGCTGAGCTAGCTGAGTGCTGAGCATCTCAGACAGCTTTCATTTGTATCAGAGTGCATCAGATTGTCTGTGTCTAACACCTGCTAACATTACATCAGTCCTGCAGATTAGATAACATGAACCATGCCAAACATGGAGTCAGATTTGTATGTGGGTGTGCATGTGGGTTGTTGTGTGAATGTAACAGCATGTGCACTTTGTCAACAGTGTTTTCAGCAGCCTGGGACAAGGTGCTGATGGTTTTAATGGTGTGTACAACAAGGTTGCAAATGTGCTACATGCTCAACTGCAGGCATCTGTTCCCGTTGCATCTGAAGAGAGCATCAAGCTGCCAATTTGATCAAGAAAGTTTAATTTGCATTTACTGTATACATTTTATCTTATCAAGTTAAACTGTCTCATGTTAAGAATGTGGTGTGAATATAGTGTGGGTGAACTCAGACTTTCTGCTAAAAAGTGGAGGTGTTCACCAATTCAGCTACAGAGAGGATAGAGTCTCTGTGTGTCTCTGTCTACTTTTCATTGGGTAGTTTATTTTCATCCGACCATTCATCTTCTTACTTCGGATTTCACATTCCACCCGAGTGTGAATGAAAACAAACACTGACAAAACAATACTAAGCTCCCTGTCTCCTCAGCAGTCGATGCAGCTCCATCATGCAAAGACATGCAGAAGGTAAAACGGAGGGCATGCGTTTCTTCGTTCCCTTGTTTTTCCCAGATGGCCATGTGGAAGAGGCTGTGTGATCAGAAATCTAATAAACCGGTGTGGATGTGCTGCATCGCCTCTCCTTATGTGGGAAGAGTTGCCACGGCAACCACACCACAAGCGCTGCAGGTTAATGATGGGAAATTATGATTTTGCTAGCTGGAATACACACACACATGCACGCACACACACACACACTGATTGCAGAATAAACTTTAAGGTCTTTGTGGTGGTCGAATAACAGCAGGCCCACCTTGAATTTTTGTATTAAGATGGCAGTTATACATATGTACCTAATCTGTATTTGCTATGGCACATACAGTGCTGTGAAAAAGTCCTTGTCCCACTCCAGATTTCTTGTGTTTGTGGACAAAAATGTATCTTTCCACAAACTGGAAAAACCTTTATGCAAAACTAACATCATTTCAGATAAAGACCATCATATTTACATCCCAAGATGGTGGTGTTAATGTATTGGTCTTAGACTGCTTTGCTGCTTCAGGAGTGAGATGACTTTAATGTAACTCTAATTGATGCAACAATAAATTCTACTCTCTTCAAAAAGATCTTGAATGAGAATGTCCAGACATTATTTTGTGACCTTAACCTCAACCTCACTTGGGTTAACCAGCAAGACAATGCACACCAAAGCCCACCAGCAGCTCCAGCTACAAATGGCTGAAACAACACAAAATGAAAGTTTTGGAGTGGTTTAGTCAAACCTCAGACCTAAATCTGACTGAGATGCTTTGGTACAATCCTTAACAGGCCGTTCTAGGTGAGAACCTCTCCAATGTGGCCAAATTCTAATGACTCAAATAACAGTTTGTTTTTTTTTTTTCAAAAATGTGTTCTAACAGTTGTTGCTCCTAAGAGTTTAGGGGGCAACTAGTCTTTCACATAGAGGCAGCAAACACTGAAGAAATCTGATGAATGGATGGATTCCAGTCAACAAAAGGGATTGAAATAAAACTAAGCAGTTTACTCTTTTTACAACAGCATTGATTCCTTTTCATTTTCTTTCTTGTCTGTCAGATATCAATGTTGAATACATGTCTAAGTTATGATTCATAACTTATGAATAGAGTTCAGGATTTTGCAGACAAATTAGCAGGGCAGCAGAGTTCTTGTTTGCTTTAGTGTCTTGAATATGGAAGTATGATGACACTGTAATTTTCTGTGAACTGATGTTCAAAGTGCTTCATGGTGATTTTAGATATAATCAGGCACATGTGAGAGAAAACTCTTAATTTTCTCAGCACATGTTATAATAAAGTGTTCATATGCTGCATTTAAAGCAGATGGTATCAGGTACAGACTAAGATTTCTGGAAACTGACAAGCAATCCATCCATATCAAAACTGATGTTTTAATGAGTGTGTGTGTTTAGAAGAGAGATGCATGAGATCCACTTTGAAGTACATTCCATAATAATTATGAATCACTGAGTAGCAGGTCATTAAATTTAGATCATATATGGCCTCCTGGTGCCAAATGTCTTTTGATATCCTCTCCCCCAGCATCCTCTTTGAAGCTTAAGAAAAAACGATGAAAAACACGTTCCAGTGATGTTGACCCACTGAGCGAACACAGCCTAAAACTGAGCAGCTCTGAACCCAAGTCAGCCAGTCAGAGCGCTCGGAAAGTCATTGGGTCCTTCATCACCACAGTACCACAGGGTGGGACTTTTGTTCCCATGGCAGCAATGTCACAACAGATGGTGAGGTTGCCTGTTCGGGCTCAACAGTGAGTGTGAGGTGGGTTTGAGTCCAGCTGACCTGCGCAGGGGTGGGCGGGCAGAAGGGGGGCAGCTGTGCATCTCTGGAAGCTGCTGGGGCATCATTGTGTTTGCAGCACCACGATTGGAGTGGGACGGATACAGCTGCATCCACTTCTACAGTTTTTTTTTTTTTTTAACCATCCCGACAATTTACACTCAGAAACAGAAACTGCACATTTCGCGCATCCTCCGTGCGCCGAGGAGGCTGACTGGTGTCACATATGATTGCCTGCAGCATTCCTGCGTTCTTACTCAGGATACAGCGCTTCATAGGTGAGTGCCATCTGTGCTGTTTGTGCATTTCCTCTAATGTTTTTATCTGTTAATTGTTCTGCATTTGTAATTTCCCTCTTATGTTGAACCTTTTCTAAGATACATACTTGATGATATCGTGCCTTACACGTTTAAAGAAGTGCACTGATCAGCAAAGATGAAATCAAACAATAAGTGGTGCCGGTCCTCGTGTTTTAAATAAAATATTGCTCTGGAATTTGAAGTATAGAAAAAGCTTTTTTTTTACGCATGGACAATTGCGCATGATTTCTCTGTAACATGTGCGCTTGTTTGTTCTTATAAATACAGTTTGCAATCATGCTGCGCCCTGTAGTGGATCATTGTTTCTCTTGATGTGCAGAGATGAGAAAATGGAAACAAAGAAAACGAGCAGCAGATCTGTGTGCTATGCTGGGGTGTAAAAATGTTGGTTCCCCATAAAAAGCACAAATGATAGCCTATGACTGTATAAATGCATTTCCACGCCGCTCGGTATTAAATCTTACTAGCAGCTCCATGCATAAACCGCAGCATCTCCTCCCGGTGCAGAGCTCTGCTGGAATAGCTGTGCAGCGGCTTATCTGATTGTCTGCCTCTAAGTGAAGAAGTCAAATTCTGAGGCAAAGAGGGGAGAACTTAATAGAAATGTTTATTCGGCAGAAGTTTCACAGAAAAGTAGACATTTCTATAGTTTGGCTTATACTTTTTATTATAAGGGGCTTTGATTTGCACTAATTAACTGAAAGGTACCTGCAACTAACATCAATAATGTAATGGAGAAATAATGTGGTTTATTTTTCACATAGCAAGCAGCTATATCCCTTATATAAGTTAGACTAGTACATACAGGAGTATAACTTTGTGTACTGCCTTTGCCTTGTGAATAAAAGGACACAGCTGATGCAGATGTCACCCAGTGGCCCAGTCCCACAATAGTTCACAAGGTTGTGCCACCTTCCCCCAGGCTGACAGCTCACAGCTCTGTGACGTATCTCCTCCAGCCGTGGGGAGGAGTGTGAGAAAATTCCCTAACAAAGACACATCTTGGTGTGTCTGAGTGTGTTTTGGATTGGAGCCATTGTGCGCAATAGGCCGGATTCTGCAGCATGTGTTCCTGTCTGGGTTCTCACAGCAGTGGAGGGGAGAGGCAAGGGTGCAACAGCCTGACCTCCCCCAACTTAGACAGCAAAAGGTGCTGTTGGGGATGATTTTTTCTGAGGGTTCAGTCACTAATGTAGAACATGTTTATATTATATATATTATATATATCTATAACAATAAACATGAGACATTTCTGTTTTTGATGAAACTGTATGAGTTGAGGTGTAATTAAAGCTAATATCCAATCTTTTCTGTAAAATTAATGAAACTCTCTGTAGCTATTTTTTGTCATCTATAAAACATATAAAACAATATATTTTTTTTCTGTTTGTTGAAAATCATTATTTAATCAAAATAAAATCTACCTTTCCAAAAACAGGCATCCAGGCACAAATGCCTCTGGTGACATCACAAAAGGTAACAGGGTATTTTTTAAAATTTTATTTATTTATTGTTTTTGTTTACCCTGTATTTGCACATTTCTAACAAAATACCCCATTTAAATTTGTTTTTTAATGTCAGTTAACCAGCTTAGTTCTTGCACCTCTTGTGATGCCTTCAACCTGAACACACTCAATGCAGAAATAGAATATTTTTTCTTCAGTGCACTTTAAAAAAAGTTGGTATTTAGTGAACTCCTGGTGTGCAAATTCATACTTCTGGGCTTTGTTTTAATTGTCACTGTAAATTTGCTATTGAAATGTGTGCATTATTGCAATCACAAAGGATTACTTGGATATAATATTTCATAGGACGCTATATTTGTGTTGCCCTGCGATGGACTGGCGATCTGTCCAGGGTGTACCCTGCCTCTCGCCCATAGACTGCTGGAGATAGGCACCAGCTCCCCCGCAACCCACTATGGAATAAGCGGTAGAAAATGACTGACTGACTGGCTATATTTTAAGCAAATATGCATGCAAATTCTGCTTGCCAATAATATCTTTGGCCTGTTGGATAGACTTTTAATGCCACAGATGTACTTAATGTATATTTTTTGTGGCCAGAATACTTAAACTCACATGGAATAGTGGGGAAGCAAAAAGACATACAAAAGTACATAAAATGTGGGTTAATTATAGTCAATTTCAATGAAATGTTTTCCTGATATTGTGCAGCCCTACTGGATAGTATCTTTCATTATAAACAAGACTAATATGCATTTTGATGAAATTTTAAAGATGGATTTTCAACTTACACACAGTCAAGGCTAATACTCTTTCCTGTTAAAACAATCAAACTAACGTTAGATACAGATTGTCATATTTTTTCTATTTGTTTTGGTTTTTTGTTGTACATTTTCAATGAATAAAGATAAAATCTACCCTTTCAAAATCAAGCTTCCTCGCACCCATGCATCTAATAACATCACAAAAAGAATAAGACAACAAATCAGTTATTCTTAGCATGTTTTTTTTTTTTGAAATTGTTCTTGTTTTTTTCTTATTGTGTTCTGCTTAGCTGCAGCAAATCATGTGCAGGTATTACCAAATTTTGAAAATCTGGTCATATATCGCAAACATATAAGGTTGAGCCCCTTGAAACTGAAATGCAACTTATGTCAAAGTGTGTCAAACGTTGCTTGTCTGCTATAGTGCTTATTAATGGCAAGTGTTGAGCTCCATTCCTACACCTCTTGTAAAGTCATTAATGCAAATTAAAAAATGGCAAATATGGTTTGTTTTCTTCTGCTAACTTCGTTTCTTGTGAAAAACAGAAGAAAAAAAAATCCATACTTTAATACCCATTTTTGTATTTATTGTTACAGTACTTTTGTTAATAAAAACAATACACCATTAGATTCTTTATTAGATTTTCTTTATTGGTAATTTTCTTTATTGGTAATTTATTGGACCCTATTTGGTAACAATTATGAAAAAGCAAAAAAAGCATCATTGCTTTTGGCTGATTTATTGTATGCAGGCTGATTAACACTATGCGTGCTAACTTTACCTGGATTCCCCAGGGATTGGAGACTTTGGCATGGTAGCATGATTGATCGGTTCACCACTGACAACATATTAGGTCTTCACAGTGTGACTGAACAGGGACCTTTAAAGTGGATGGAGAGGTTGCGGGCAAAGCGTGGAAAGACAAAAGATATAAGCCAGAGAAGAAGAATTGTGTTAAGATCCGTCTCGGTTCCACTGGGAAATAAGGTGACCAATAGGAAAATCTTGAGACAATTTGCTGCCCTGCAACTTTTAAACCTCAGTGGAATCTTGAGAGGCTTTGTCCAAGTTTGCAGGATAATTTGTTCCCTTTCAGTTCAAATTTAGCTAAAGGACTTTCTTTGTCCTTCCTTCAGTTGATCACTTTCCTTCCCGCGACCTTCCGGCTGAAACAGAACTCTCTATCCTACTTCTCTTTCTGACAGAGTGGACATGCGTCCGTCTCCTCCTCCTCGGCTTTATGCCTCCTCTATCAGCAGCTGCAGCAAAGCCGCCTGTGATGTGAAGTGAGACGCCTGCATACTAATGGAGCAGAAGCAGATATCTCCCAGGCAGGGCATGGAGAAATATCAGGAAATGTTTTTACTTTTTTGCTGTAAATTATTGCAATATATTTAGACAGCTGAGAAATATGCCATGTTAAGCTTTCTGAAAGATCCTGCTGTATTTACTGCTTGGGTTTATGCAGGGTCTTAAGGCAGGGACCACATACCCTGTTGTGTTTTGAATTAGTACTGTTACAGTCACCTTCTTCAGGAGGGATGGCACCATATGATCTCCTCATGTCTGCTTCTTATTTGGTTACCAAACATTAAAGCTGGTGGCATAGCCGTTACCATGACGATGTCATTCCTGGGAGCTGCTGATTCACTTTAATTTAGCACCCAGTATGACAAAAAACCCCAGAAACAGATGGGGGAAAGCTGCTCCTCCTGTGAAAAACATTAAGTGTTATCATCTGAGGTTCCTCCTGCTTGTGTTAGTGTAGTATTACTGTTGCCGTGTTTGTGTCTAAATTCTACATAGAAGGATCCATCTGCAGGTCTGCAGCTCCTCTATTCACTCTGATTATCCTGCTCACTGTATAGTTAACCTCTGTATTGCCCCATTGCCTGATAACTGTGTTTATCAGATGTAGCATGTTATAAAGAAGATAGGCCTCATTAGTATCCCACAATCGCATTCTACTGCCTTGTTATAAACCTCATTGCAATACCATGGCAGCAGGTTTGTATGAACCGAGTGCAAATATTAGCTGTAAAGTGCCTTGCAAAAGTATTCTCATGTTAAAGAAAAAACATCAATGATTTTTTTTATAGGAAGGAAAGTAATACGTAGATTTTGCATTTTTTTTTACTAATGAAAATTTGAAAGCTATGGTGTATATTTGTAGTCAGCCGCTTTCCTCTGATTCCCCTAAATAAAATCGAGTGCAATTAATAGACTTAAGAAATCATCAAATTAGTAAACAGTCCATGGGTAATTTAATCCCAGTATAAATCCAGCTGTTCTGTGAAGGATTCAGAGGTTTGTCAGAGAACATCAGTGAACAAACAGCATCATGAAGACCAAGGAACACAGCAGACAGGTCAGGAAGAGAGCTGTGGAGATGTTTAAAGCTAGGTTATAAAATCCTATCCCAAGCTTTGAACATCCCACTTAGAACTGTTCAGTCCGTTATCCAGAAGTGAATATAGCACATCTTCAAACCAAGACATGGCTGTCAACCCCTTATTAGTACTGTATACTGTTTAGTGAATAATTGGTAATTCACTTGGTTTAAATGGCATGGCCAAATGTATTTAATAATAATAGTAATTATTATAATTCACCACTCGAGAAATCACTTGTCACCAGAGGATAAATATTTCCAACTGAATCAGAATTGGCAAATGTCTGATCAAGTTATTCAACCATAGTCAAATGGTGGGGGCCAAGGTATAAAGGGTTTCCCTAGATGAATGACATATTACATTTTTTGCTTTTTCATTTTTATATTGGTTAAAAATATTGGTTCCTCTAATGATTTATTGGTGGGGACAAATCTACATTTTTCCCGGATTGGGGGGTCCAGACCCCCCTGTACCCCAGTGATCTCCAACAATGTGTCAACCTAAACTGACAGGCTGGGTAAGGCTAACATTAATGGTAAATTCACCCAATCACACTGACAAACGCACACACGTTTATACACCAGTCATTTATATAGAACCATAGGCAACCTTGGGTGAGTGCCTTGCCCAGAGGCACATGGAGATGCTGCAAGAGGAAGATGGAATCAACCCCACAACTTTTGGATTGCAAGAACTGCAAAACTATTCTACCTATTGTCAGAACCAGCCAAGAGGTGGATGGTAATTCTGGAGGAGCTGCAGAGATCCACAGCACAGGTGGAAGAATCTGTCAACGGGACATTTAGTTGTGCACGCCACAAATCTGACCTTAGTGAAAGAGCTTTAATTGTTAAAGAAAGCCATAAAAAGTTCTGGTTACAACTTGTCACAAGCCATGGAGGGGGCAGAAAACACTGTTCAGATGAGACTAAAGCTGGACTGTTTTGCCTTCTTGCACAAACCGTCAGCAGAAAACTAAAACTGCTCATAACTCTGAACACATTATGTCTTAGGTGAATTATTTTGTTGGCAACAACATGCTTTGAGGATGCTTTTCTTTAACATTGACAGAAAGTCTGATCAGAGTTGATGGAAAATGGATGTCACTCAACACAGGGCAGTACTGAAATAAAACCTGTTAGAGGCTTTAAAAGATTTGAGATTGGAGAGGGTCTCCACCCTCCAGCAGGACACCCTTCCTAAACATACAGCCAGAGCTACAATGAAATGGTTTAGATCAATGCATATTCATTGATTAGAATGGCCAAGTCAAAGTCCAGACATCAATCCAAATCAGAGTCTGTGGTGAGACTTGAAAACCGATGTTCCAAACACTCTCCAATCTGACTGAGCTTAAGCTATTTTGCAAAGAAGAATAGGCATAAATGTCAGTGTTTAGATGTGCAAATCTGATGGAGACATACCTTCAAAGACCTGCAGCTGTTATTGCAGCAAAAGGTGGTTCAATAAACTATTGACTCAAGGGGTCTAAAAACAAATGCACATCACATGTTTTTAGATTCTTATTAGTGAGAAACCATGTATTGTTTCCATTCCACTTCACAGTTTTGTACCACTTTATGCTGGTCTAGAAAGTTCCAATGAAATAAATGAAAGTTTGAAAATGTGCGAATACTTTTGCTAGGCGGCTGCACGGTGGCACAGTTGGTAGCAATGTTGCCTTGCAGCAAGAAGGTCCTGAGTGCGACTCCTGGCCAGGGGTCTTTCGGCATGGAGTTTGCATGTTCTCCCCGTGCATGCGTGGGTTCTCACCGGGTACTGCGGCTTCCTTCCATAGTCCAAAGACATGCCTGTTAGGTTAACTGGTCTCTCCAAATTGCCCTTAGGGGTGTGAATGACTGTTTTCATGGTTGTTTGTGCGTTGCCCTTCGATGGATTGGCGATCTGTCCAGGGTGACCCCACCTCCCGCCCACAGACTGCTGGAGATAGGCACCAGCTTCCCCGTGACCCACTATGAAAGAAGCGGTATAGAAAATGATTGACCTTTGCTAGGCATTGTGTACAAGTAGCTGTAGATAGATGTATGCAAACTTTACACTGATAATGTATGAGTAGAGTAAAACACTGATAATGTATGAGTAGAGTAAAACCTCTCAGGGATTTGGTGAGAAAAGAAGATAAATCTCACTGCTGAGCTTTCCGCTCACAGTCAGCTGGATAATACTGACAGTAGCTGTTGGAGGATTTCTCTGCCTTTTTTTTTTACAGGATTCTGTGTACGGTTGCATGCCAAAATGACTTCTTGAGAAATGTAGATAATGGTGCAATCTTGGTGCCAAGAGAATGTGCATGAGAAGACAGATTATACAGATTTCCTGTATTCGGGTGCTGGTACATACCTGGTGTGACTCCGGTGTTATTCTTACTTGTAATCTCAGTAACATTCTTTGGCTTTTTGAAGGCGGTGTCCATGTTCACTGATGTTGTAATAATGTAAGGTATATTTTCTAATATTGTAAGCTTAAGGTAATGCTGGGAGCCAGTCTCAGTGGAGCTGTCTGCGGCATCTAAGAGTGCACAGGAGAGAGACTAACAGAGAATTTGTGCACTTAAGTGATTATCAAACAGGTCCTCAGTGAAAACAAGAATACTTGTTAAGCAAACCTACACACAGTCAATAAGGTCAAAACATAGGTGCAGTGAGGGATCCCAGGGAGCGGATACAGACCCCCACAGTGATACCAGCCTGCCAAAAGAACCTGCTGCCAGGTGTCTGAGTTTTATTGCTTCCGTTTGAAAGCAGCGATTAATCCGCCGGCCTCCTCGGATTTAATATCTGAGCTGCGCAACACATTCAAAAAGAGAGGACGAGACAAAATAATCACTGAGTCAAACAATTTGCGTATAAAAGCACTATAATTATGGGTAATTAAGATAAATAAAACATGACTGGATCATTTGGGAAACGGGATGATGGGTGATTAAAACAGAGGTAGACGGTACGTTGGCAGCAGTTATTCTTAATCAAAACCAACACAGAAAAGAAAAGAAGCTGAAAGTCCCAGCTGGTGTAATTTAGTCCCATTGAGGGAATCAGCTCAGTTTGTTTGTGGCTGGATCTCTGCAGAATCCAACCACCTAACAGCAGGCATCATATGGAGGTAAATTTGTCTCAATATTATTCAATCAAAAAAAAAACTAATCTCAATCACAAAAAAAAAAACTAATCTCAATCAAAAAATATTAAGTTGTGATCAAAACTTTCAGTTGTAACAATTTTTTTTAAATGGAATATTTAATTTTGGGGAGAAAAGAAATTTGTTTGAAAAAACTTTTTTTGATTAAAATGACAATTTTTTTCTCACGAAGAGTAAAACGTTATTTGCAAAACATAAACTTTTATTTGCGCATGTCAAAAATCTTTGGTCACGAGTCTCGCTCTTTTGGTTTTGACGCTCTCTGTTTTTGGTTGAACTCAACGAATTTTGAGTTCTGGAAACATGAACATCCTGGGCGGGGCCTAAATACGAACGCTGTAAGACGTTTCCCTATTGGTTAGCGCTGACTAAAGCAGCAGACTCTGATCCCTCCACCTCTGAACGTCTGCTCAAACTGCAGGGCTTGCAGCGTCGCTTCAGTTAGGAGACATCAACTCTACAGAAGAAAACTGCGGTTAAGTGAGCTGACAGTCAGAAATACGCGGTGACGTCAGACGACACCAGCTCTCTCTTAAAGATTAGCGTCACGCATACAAGGTGCATTACGGTAATGGAGCAGAAAGGACCCCGATCCTGGCAACGGTTGAGAAAATAAGAGGAAAACAGAAAAGGAACCTACAGAACATTTATATTAATTAAATTTTTACAACTTTCACATTCATGATTTATGTAAAATAATAAATATTTAATATTTTACTGTACAGTTTTGGAGAAATACACAAATCAATGTACCTCAAAATGCTTAACCAGTATATGCTTTTGCCTAACTTTGAGGAATTTATTTCTCCAAAACCATGAGAGGTGACAACACAATCTCTTCAGATTTTATTAGAGGGTTATCTATATTATAACCAGAATTAATATTTCATAATTTTACCGCGTATTTCTGACTGTCGGCTCACTTAACCGCAGTTTTCTTCTGTACAGTTGATGTCTCCTAACTGAAGCGACGCTGCAAGCCCTGCAGTTTGAGCAGAAGTTCAGAGGTGGGGGGATCAGAGTCTGCGGCTTTAGTCAGTGCTAACCAATAGGGAAACGTGTGCGTTCACACCAAACGCGATTTCTGCAAAAGGAGCGGCCAATTTACATGTTATCCCTATCTAGAGGCGCGTTCCGGAGCGGCGCGGTACGGTGCAAAGGACGCGCAGGGCGCGGCGCGGAAGGCGCGCCAAGCGAAGCGGGAGCGATGGACGAGTTGAAAAATCTGAACTTTTTCCTAAATCAGGGACTGGATGTGGCTGTGACGTAGGGTGAAGGACCAAAGCGGAGAAGAAGCAGTTGTCAGTGATGGAGGACCAGATCATAGTAGCGGTGTGCGGCAAGCCAGAGTTGTATGACTCAACTAATTACTTTTACCGAGACAAGTACAGAAAGGAACTGGCCTGGTTATGTTTAGGCACAAATATCTTAAATTTAGGAGATGTGGACATTAAAAATCGGCTGTTTTTTTTTTACTGAGCTGAGATTTATTTACTCACCGAAGACAGATGGACAGGTGTTCAGCAGCGGGGATACAGCGCCGGTAAACCGCGGTGAAGTTAGTTTGAAGTTGGATGTTCAAGCTCCGCGGAGTTAGCGGCATCTAGCTCACAGTTGATCCGATTCAGGCACTCAGATTTTCCACGATTGTTTGGTACGGAAACTTATTGACGGTCTCTAGTGAACCACCGCGCGTCAGAAGAGGGAGCAACAGAGAGCAGCTAGCCGAAATCTGGGTGCCTGACTCGGATCGGCCGTGGGCTGGATGCCGCTGGCTCCGCGGAGCTTGAGTGTCCGGTGTCCGACTGCGGTCGCCGGTAGTTGGCGTCCCGGAGGCCAATTCATCTCCCAACGCGGGGCAGCAGATCTTCGAACTGGGTCCTGGATAGACAGAAGTACCGCTGAAATCGACCGTCATCCAGACACAGCTCCTGGAGTAGGTGGTGGTAATCTCCGAATTGTTCCCGTCCCTGAAGAATCTGGTGAACACAGGGACATTGATGTCGGCGGCGTTTTTCGGCTCTCCACAGGTAAAACACCATTATTATACGTGAAATCCATGTCCGTCATGTTCAGTTGAAACCAGAGAAATCGCAGAAATCGCGTTTGGTGTGAACGCAACTAACATCGTTCGTCTTTAGGCCCCGCCCAGGATGTTCATGTTTCCAGAACTCAAAATTCTTTGAGTTCAACCAAAAACAGAGAGCGTCAAAACCAAAAGAGCGAAAGTCGTAACCAGAGTTTTTTGACATGCGCAAATAAAAGTTTATGTTTTGCAAATAACTTTTTTCTCTTCGTGAGAAAAAATGAGTCATTTTAATCAAAAAAAGTTTTTTCAAACAATTTTTTTTTCTCCCCAAAATAAAATATTCCATTAATAAAAAAATTGTTACAACTCTGAAAGTTTTTATCACAACTTAATATTTTTTGATTGAGATTAGTTTTTTTTTTTTGATTGAGATTAGTTATTTTTTTTATTGAGATTAGATTTTTGTTTGATTGGATGATATTGAGACAGATATACCTCCATAGCATCAGTGTCATTCAGAAAAACTGTAGCACAACTAAAATTTGATCCTAAAGTTTGTGCTGGATATTTTTACTGTTTTGCATTTTGCTGTTAAGTAACTTTTAGAGGATTTTTGTTCCTTGGTATTCACTTCTGAGTTGTTTGTGGATCGTTTTCTATTTAAATGTGGGACAAAAAAAGAGTGTGTTAAGAGGAACCAACGAATCACTCTACAGGACATGGAAAAGCAAAAACAATCCATGTTTCCTTCATCAGAATATCAGTGGAGCTTGTCAGTTTTGATGGGAGACTGCCATGATTTGCAGGTGTTGAGTTTTGTTTTGAGTCTTGCCTCTGATCATTGTTTATGTTTTCCAGGTGCTGCTTTAGTTCATTCCTTTAGGTTTAGTTTCTTGCCCTATTCAAGGTGCATTTTAGTTCTGTTACATCTGTAAGATTTATCCTTTGGTTTCATTGTCTTTGTTTCGCTGTTCAGTTCAATTCATGTTTTGCTTCTATTTTCAGCCACTGCCACCTTAATCAGCTTCATTCGATCCACCTGCTTCATGCCAGTCAGTCCCACTGTTTTCACCTGTGTCATGCTCTTGATACACTCTTCTGTTCTGTCTAGTCCTTGCTGGAGAATACTGGGTTGTCTCTTTTTTTCTTCTCATGTCCAGATTTAAGTTTTCTTTTTAATGTCCCTGTTCTGCTGCTGCCTGCCTGCCTGGATTTTGGGTCCACTACAAGAACTGCATTCGTGACAGAGACTATAGTTCACGTACTCCTGAGCCTAGCTGGGATAGAGGATGTGGAGTTTTTTTTTTCCTTCTCTGATAATACAGCACCATTCAAATGCTTTTTCACATCAGGTCAAACTTTTTGTGTTAACCATTTCAATAGAAGAACAAAGGTTTAAATTTAAATGTACCACGCTTTCTTTCATATTTTATGGCAGTTCGGTGTATTGTTTTTGCTTTGTTGAATATTTTAGAGAAAAAAATAGTTTTTTGCACATGTAAACATTTTTGCTCGTCCAGAAATTGAAGGTCTGTGATCACGTTAACAAAGGTCTCTTAAATAGCTTTTTGACCAAAACTACAGGTGCCCCTGATAAAGAAAAGAGGGTTGCAGCAAGAATGGCAAATAAAGATCTGTGAGATTTATCATAGGATTGGTGGAAAACTAAACAAAAAAAACAAGCTGTATGCATGTATGAAAAATAGGTAAATTTGCTCCTTCACCAATTTGTACCTGTATTTTGTACCTGTGAACTGACCATTTTATATCCATCTACTTAACACAGCTTCTTAGTTTATTTCTCTTTGTTACGAAACGGTGAATGGCTGGTACAAACTGACAGATGGTCAGTAGGCAGACAGCCTCCTGGTACGCACTGACTGGGCAAAAGGATAAGAATCTGAGTATCTTTGAGATCCACCAAGACTTATCTTCAGTTATGATTGTAGGACCTCAGGTGGCCACCAGTGGCCTTTTTGTCATTTTTCTTTGAAAGTAGGCAGATAGGAAATGGGGTGAAGGTAGGGCTGAAGCATCTCTACACATGGGTGTTATGCTCTACTGCTGCGGCAGCGCCCTGCCTAGGTGTTTTCTGTTTTTTTAAGAACCACCACCCTCAGTGATGTAACCAGCAGTGCAGTAGTCACCAAATTATTTTTAACCTTCACCCACTCCATCCCAAGGTGCTGCAAGCTGAGCCAGGCATCTGTTTTTCAGAACATTTTGTGGAAATATTTCATAACTCTGAGGGTTTCCTTTATTTTCAGGAGATCTCTGGGCATAATTTATTACATTTAGAAAGGTGGTGCATTGTGAGCACAAATATACATAGTGCCTGACAAAATTATTCACACCCCTTTTTCACATTTTGTTATGTTACCAACAAGAACTTCATAGTATTTATTGGGATTTAACGCTACAGACCACACAAACCAGCTGATAATTATGAAGTGGTAGGAGAAGGTTTTCAATTTTCTTTATAAATACACATCTAAAAAGAGTGAATACCTTGAAGAAAAATTTTTGGCTGCAATTACAGCAGCAAATCTTTTGGGATATGTCTCTACCAGCTTTCCAGACAGACTTAAACTTTGCCCCATTTTTATTTTCAAAATAGCTCAGTTTTACTCAGATTGAATGTAGAGCATCTACAAGCATCAAATTTTAGGTTTGCAACAATCTATTAATTTTATTTATGTCTGGGCCATTCTAACAAAATAATCTACTTTGATCTAAACCAGTGTATTTGCTTTGGCTTAATACTTGGGGTCGTTATCCTGCTGAAAGGTTAACCGTTGCCTCAGTCTCAAGTGTTTTGCAGATTTCTCTCCAGGATTGCACTGTGTTTAGCTCCAGCTGTCTTCCCATCACTGTTACCAACTTCCATGTCCCTGCTGAAGAAAAGCATTCCCATAGCCCAGGGGAGCCAAAGTCCAGTCCCTGAGAGCTACTATCCTACAGCTTTTAGATGCATCCCTTCTGCAACACACCACAGTCAAATGGCTGAATTCCCTCATCAACATGTGATTTAGCACTGCAGAGGCTTGGTAAATGGCCATTCATTTGATTCAGATGCGTAGGATAGTAGTTCTCGAAACATAGGACTCAACCACTGCCATACCATGATGCTGCCACCACCACTTTTCTCAGTGGGGATGGTGTGTTCAGGGTGATGCAATGCTAGCTTTCTTTCACCCACAGTCTTTTGCTTATAAGCCATATTTCCCTACCTAAGCTGTGGATCTGCTGCTTCTCTGAATAACGATTTTCTTACTTGATCAGCCAGTTTAACTGGACAGTCATGTCATGTTGGAGTTGCACTGTGACATAGTGTGGTTTGTAGAGCTTATAATGCTGCTTTATTACCTAACACTGCTTTAAAGTTCTCTATCTGCACCACTGCTGTGCTCTGTGGTCTTCACGATGCTGTTTGTTCAATAATGATCACTAACAAATCTCTAAGGCCTTCACAGAACAGCTGGATTTATACTGAGATTAAATTACACATACATTGACACGATTTTCTGTTTAGGTGAATTCTGAAGGCTGTTGGTTGCACTGGACTAGATTTTATTTAGGGGTCCCACAGTAAAGAGGACTAAATTAAAATGCCTAACACTTTTAACACTTTTTTCAGATATACATAATTTCTGAGAAGTTTCGAGTATAATTGTATAATTGTATAACTGTATAATTATGCTCTACTTTGTGTTGGTCACAACATAAAATGCCAATGAAATACATAGGAGATTATGGTTGTAACATGAAAAATTTGAGAAAGTTCATAAGGTGTGAATACTTTTGCAATGTAGTATTGATCTTTTTATATGTAACCTTTATTTACCCAGATAAAAAAACTAATTGACAAAAAATCTCCTTTTCAAGAGGGACTTGGCAAGACTACATGAAGAATAAAATGTGGCTATAGTCACAAGTTATTAAATATTCACAGTAAAAAGCTTAGAAACATGATCTGCTGATGGATGAAGTTAAACTAGATTGTTTTGTATGCAACGAGCAAAGGTTTGTTCAGGAGAAAAGGTGAAGAATTTAAAGAATACATTTATAATTCTAACCTTTAAGTACCACAGTGGATCAGCTATGTTTTGAGTTTGCCTTTCATCCAGTTGGCACAGGGAACGTTTTATATGTGCATTAAACATAAGATTTGATTAAATATGATTTGATAAAATTCTGGATACAACAAAACATCTCTAAAAAGCTGGACGTGATGAGAATATGACTGCTGGCGACATGTTCCATAGTCTACATGACCCTAAACATACCTTAAAATGGAAAAAAAACTTCAATAGATGCAAGCTTTAGAATTTGCCATGCCAGAAACAGATCTAGGTAAAACGGTATTGACAAATAAACACAAAAATTTTAAGTCATTAAAATATACCTTAGAAATAATGGCGGCAATAATGCATCATTTTCTTTGCTCGTCTTAGCTTAGAACCTGGACATGTTCAGAGATGGCAATGAGTGATGTTATAAAACTAGTAAACACAAAGTCATTTCATAAACCTCTGACTTTCTGACGTGTATGCTGAGTTGTGGCTGATTAAAGGCCCCCGCACTCCCTGCATTTTAAGCCTATTGCGTAATCGGCTCACAGAAAGGCTTTGCCGGCCCAACACACTCGTTCAAGCAGATAACTGATACTAAGCTGGTACGAAAAAAATAAAATCAAACAAGAGAGAGAAACACTCGTTCTGAATCTCCAAGGAGACAAACTCCCCAAGAAAGCTAAAATTAAACTGATCATCCTGGAGACTGACAAACACAACCAACACTACATACAGGCTGCCTTATGTTAAGTTAGGTAATTAAAATAGGTAAAGGTTAGGTAAAGCTAAAACTTTCTGTGATGAAACATGAAGATCCACCTCATGCTTTATTAGATTTTTGCATTATATATTCTCAGTTTTATTGCTGTTAATTATTTCTGCTTTCCTCTCTTTTTAGGTTGGGAGTGATTTGGCTTTGTCAAATACATCCACCTGGCTTAGGAATCAGCTCCTTTAGCAGCAAAGTACACCGATGTTTGTGAGGCATTCCTTCTTACCCTTCTTGCAAACACTGCCTTTTTACTAAGCCCTTTGATAGAGCGTAGCAAACATGGCAATCGGCTCTCAGCTTTGGCCTCCTCCGGTCTTGCTGTGCGTAGGATTTCTTTTGGCTTTTCTTTTGCCTGTGTGCAGCAAAGAATGTCCACGTTTGTGTGTTTGTGAGATCCGCCCCTGGTTTACCCCCCAGTCAACATACAAGGAGGCAACAACAGTCGACTGCAACGACTTAAAACTGACGCATATCCCCACTAACCTGTCAGCAGATACTCAAGTGTTGCTGCTGCAAAGTAATGCTATCTCTTGTACCAGCGGAGAGCTGCAGGTTCTGTTGAACCTGACGGAGCTTGATCTGTCCCAGAACAACTTTACCAATGTGGAAGCTGTTGGCCTCAGAAACATGAATCATCTGACTACTCTGCATCTGGAGGAGAACCAGATCAAAGAGTTGCCAGACCACTGCCTGGGAAATCTCACCAGCCTCCAGGAACTCTACATTAACCACAACCAGATAAGCTCCATCTCCCCTCATGCATTTTCAGGTCTAAGCAGTCTATTGCGGCTCCACCTCAACTCAAACAGACTCCAAGTGATAGACAGCCGCTGGTTTGAGGAAACTCCTAACCTTGAGATCCTCATGATTGGAGAAAACCCAGTCATTGGCCTTCTGGATATGAACTTTACACCTCTGGGAAGGTTGAGAAGTCTGGTTCTGGCTGGCATGGATCTCACTGATGTTCCACCAAATGCATTTGTGGGTTTAGACAATCTGGAGAGCATTTCATTCTATGACAACAAACTGGTTCGAATCCCCCAGTTAGCCTTACAAAAAGTTCCCAACTTGAAATTCCTGGATTTAAACAAAAACCCAGTTAAAAAAATTCAGGAAGGAGACTTCAGAAACATGCTAAGCCTTAAGGAGTTGGGCATCAACAACATGATGGAGTTAGTGTCCATTGATCGCTATGCTCTGGACAACCTACCAGAACTAACAAAACTGGAGGCCACCAACAACCCAAAACTTTCTTACATCCACAGATTGGCATTTAGGGACATGTCCTCTCTGGAAAGCCTGATGCTCAACAATAATGCTCTGACCGCCCTTTACCAGCACACCGTGAAGGTGCTGCCGAACCTGCGAGAGATCAGTATTCACAGCAATCCATTGCGCTGCGACTGTGTGATTCAGTGGATGAGTTCAAACAGGTCCACAGTGCGGTTCATGGAGCCACTGGCCATGCTCTGCACCGCCCCACCAGAACTCAGAGGCCAACGAGTCAGAGAGTTAAGGCTACTGGAGTCCACAGAGCAGTGCCTTCCGCTCATTTCCCATGACACCTTCCCCAGCCACTTGAACCTTGAGCTAGGAATGAGCGTCAGCCTGGACTGTCGGGCAATGGCTGAACCGGAACCTGAAATCTACTGGGTGACCCCTCTTGGTGCCAAAATCACAACAGATACTGTGTCAGAGCGGTACCACCTAAGCAGCGAGGGGACTCTACGATTGTCTCATGTGCAGGTGGAAGACTCTGGGCGGTACACCTGCGTGGCACAGAACCCAGAAGGCGCCGACACATGGGTTTCCACAATCCGTGTAAACGGGACCCTGCTCGACAGCGGTCAGGTGATGAAGATCTACGTCAAGCAGACGGAGTCCCACTCCATCCTGGTGTCCTGGAAGGTCAACTCCAACGTCATGTCCTCCGACCTGAAGTGGGCCTCGGCCACCATGAAGATCGACAACCCGCACATCACCTACACGGCTCGCGTCCCCGTCGACGTCCACGAGTACAACCTCACGCACCTCCAGCCCGCCACCGAGTACGAGGTGTGTCTCACCGTCTCCAACATCCACTTGCAGACGCACAAGTCCTGCGTCAACGTCACCACACGTGGTGCCACCTTCGCTCTGGACCTGTCCGACCAGCACCCGAGCATGGCCGTGCTGGCTGTCATGTCGACCGCCTTTGCCTTCCTCAGCCTGGCCACTGTGGGCATCTACATGGCCCGCAGGTGGAAGAGAAAAAACTACCACCACTCCCTGAAAAAGTACATGCTGAAGACCTCGTCCATCCCGCTTAATGAGCTTTACCCTCCCCTCATTAACCTGTGGGAGGCTGATGGAGAGAAGGACAAAGACAGCAGCACAGAGGGGAAACCTTCCCCTGTCGACACCTCACGCAGTTATTATATGTGGTGAGGGTATTACTTAATGAGGCCTAGCGCCTCTCTAGCAGCACAATAGGACACTCTTTTGCCATTTTGGTGCAAAAGTAAAATAACGTTGCAAGTGTTTTTTGTATTTTTAGCTTTGCTATTAAGAGGCAGAGTGATCAAGTGCAGGATTTATATTAGTATAGCGTATCGCCTTTGTTTAATCTATATCACTGTTTGTTCTTTACTCTCCAAGACGGCAGCTGTATTTAGCCTCCCGGTGGTCCTGATTGGTCTGCGCTGTTTCTGTGGTGCAATTTAGACTCCTGTTCTTTCTGGGTTAATCATGCAGCAGTAATGGGTGGAGCCTTTTTGGACCGTTTGTAGAAATAAGTTGTTTTTTTCTTGTTTTGTATAAACAGTTAATCTGTTCTGCACTGATAGATACAGAGGTTTGTGAGAACTTCAGTTAAAGGCGGACTGCAGGGTTTAGGCTCGGTAAACTGTCTAATGGATGTTAGCGGTTGTGCAGTAATGTTGTATCAACTATACATTTGAACTTTTTGATTTATGCTGTGAGGATGTAGGACTTTAGTTTGCTAAAAGTGTAACTCTAAAAATTCTAGAAATATAAAAATGTTTCTTTTGAAATTTTCTCAACAAGGTGCACTAGAACATTTTTTGACATTCTCAATTTACTTATGTTTTTGCTAGAGTTTTTGTTTACTAATTGCGTAGTTTATCATCTACACATGTAATATGTATACTTAAGTAATGATAAATAAAGATTTTGTTCTTTTGCATAAATTTGTTTTGTGTTCCAAGAGTCACTCTATTTTTCAGGTTTCAACACTCAGTTTGCCCAAGTGTTATATGACCTTTTGGTTTTATGTGGATTTTTCATTACTGTAAAAGAGGAACTTCTGAGTTATGAGTTAGGGTTAAATCTTATGTTTTGCTTGCAACACTGATCAATTTTAACAGTCAGAACTCAAATTATGTACATTTTGAGTCAGGGTTCCAGTGCAATCTTTAAAGGTGTTTTCCATACCTGAATAAGCATGGAAACAAGAAATTAGAGTACAGAAAAACCTCTTAAGTGGGGCCGCACTGTTGCCTTTCACAAACTTTGGAAATTTCACACTGGACCTCAACTAACTTGTATTCTGTGTCTTACTTGAAACAAAAGACACATTTTAACTGGTCTTATGTAATATTCTAAATTTCTAGGCAACATTTTTTTTTTCTTTCCACTAGCTACAGCTAGTGGAAAGAAAAGAAAAATGGCAGTAATCATCAAAATTAATGACTATACACACATATCACAGTGTGCAGCAATCTGTAAATAAACGTTACTTAAAGGGAATTTCTGAAATGATATTTTCATTTATAAAGATGCACCTGTATGTGTTAAAAATGCTCTGAAAATCAGCTGACCAGTCTGGAAGAAGCTGAGTGGATTGAAAATTGGAACAGCAGATACATATGAGCAGCTACTGCCCCCTAACGGTTTCTATGTGTAACTACATAAAATGGGGAATGTCCCACAAAACCCAAAATCAAGATGTCTTTTTTCTGATGAGAACTGTATTGTTTGTTGTAAACGTTAAACATATACTAATGTTTTAAAAACATTTTCTTATAGTAATTTTACAGCAACCATATAGCAGCATTCCACAATAATAGACTGAGTTGTAAATGATGCTAAATCTAAAATGAACACTGCTATATTTAAGAAAAATGATTATTAGAATAAAGACTATAAATCTCATACATTTTATTAGAAAAAGTGAAAATACATTCAAGGTGTAAAACAGGTTATCTGCAGTAACTGGATATTTCCTATATTTTCCTTTCTGACCCTAAAACCATAACGAACTGGCCGCATAAAACTGTGCCATCTAGTTCAAATCCTTCATGCATTTATCCTGCCTTCACACTTGGTTTACAGTTTAGAGGGAATCTTCTTTAAACACAAGCAGGTCGGGTTATTGTTTCTTCTGAGAAACACAGCGAAATCCCAGGTTGGAGGCTGAGCTGTCTGGAGTATTCTGGCTCCGAGCCGCACATCGGTATCTGTAGCAATAAGACTGAAGGAGAGAGAGCGAGACGGGACAGAAGATTAAGTCAAACTATAATCCTCACACTGCAGTGGGAATATTTTTAAATTAGGCTTGCTGCCTCTTTTTCTTCAGCAGAACATTTTTTGTAGAGAACAGTTTTCCTTTGCTCATATGCCGTGGACTTTTATTATGCAGTAAGCTACATTCCCATGGCAACCAGTGCTGTGGAAATTCACACTAGCAGAGTTAACACTGGACAGCTATCTACATATGCATTTCATAACTTTCATAATACATTATTCAGTATGTATTTATTTAAGTTCATGTGTATTTAAATACCATGTACATGTTTCTAGGTTGATCAGGGGCATCAAGATTAAGATTTAAGACCAGTGTTTAAACTTTCTCTGTATAGTTTTCTTGAAAAAGGGGTTCCTAGTATTTTAATTAATTATTTAGCCAATTTATATTATTATGCATTAAACTCAATATGAAAAGGTTGTGTGTATAAGCAGGAGAGCGGGATACACAGCTACGAAGCTGAGTTTTCACAAGCAGGAAGAGATGCGTGTCATAATTCTAGAGGTCAGGCAGCATCTTTGTCTGATGATAAAATCTGTTTAATGATCTGGAACATTTAAGAATGACAATAAAGAAAAAAACAAAATAAATCTGTAACGGTGGAATACAACCATCCTGCACTATATGCCACCAGGAACACATTTATAACTTCCTAATTAAGAAAGTAGGTAAGGGAGCAGTAAATAATTATAGGGTTTGCCTTCTTTACCTTGTGGCACATGTACGACCCTCCCTTCTTCACCTTGTCTTGGCCTGAAGGAGGACCGGTCTGGAAGAGAATAGAAGGTGGTAGTGACCCAAAACTAAACTCATGACAGTTAAATAGAGAAAATCCACGAGTTTTCTTTTACTGGATTGTGTTGCTCGTCTGTTGTGTGGTGCACAGTCCACCAGTCTGAGGTCCACTCCCAAACATTCCCCACCGTGTCATGCAGACCGAAAGCGTTGGCAGGAAAAGACTTAACCTGCAAAATATGGATGCGCAGGTTTGGAAAAAATGCCGTAGTTGATCTACCTGAAGCAAGTTTTTAAAGTTTTATTCATCAGGAAACAAAAACTTGCTACTTCGAGGTACTTTCTATAACTAGAGAAAGTAGTATGAAAAGCATGTTAACTTTGTTCATGTTGGTTTTCTGCTTGTGTCCCAGTTTCCTGTATCCTCATGCCTAAATGTCAAGACTAATAAATTAAAATGTGAATTTAGAATATTTTTTAAGAACAATTATATGTAAATAAAAACAACCTATTTAAGGAATTTGATTATTTCAATGATTTTGTTGCTCTTGATGACCAAATAATCAGAAAAGACTCAAATATGCTACTAAACGTGTCATGCATAAAAGCATGCATTTAAAACCTCTGCTCTTTTCAATACAAGCAGCTAAGTTTAAAACATATTGCACACCAGTCTATTTTGAATTATTGTGGCCATCTTAATAAAAAAAAAGTCTCACGTGCAGAACCTGCAAGTAGCAACCATACAACTTGCAGGTTCCTTCTTAAAATATCCAGAGCAGGGTGTGTCAGCCAGATGTTTCTCACTGCAAGAGTTTGTACATTCAAAGCACTTTTAAGATACATATGGTCTAATTTTATGCAATTTCTGTATTCTAGTGCATAACAAACCCATTAAGAGTCGTTTCAGGTATTCATCCAGACCAAGAGTCCACTGGTTAAAATGATTTTCTTTGCTATTTGTTTTTTAGATTTTACATAGATAGACATAGATATGACACAGTTTTAAAGAAGGACCTGATAAATAAAGAAGTAATCTGTATAAACAATCAAGATAGCAGCTGCTTGTCAAACTCACACAGATTTTGTTGATGTTTTTATACTGTGAAATATAATTTATCATGATTAAAAGTGACTATATAATCACTTATACGCATGTGTCTGGTATCTGGATGGAAATAAAAGAAGTTGACTGGGTTACACTAATATTTACAAAGTGTAAGTTTGAACCTTCTCCACTTCTTTGGATTTGTACATTTACTGTAGTATTCATGAAAACCTCATTACCTGGGAGCAAAGTTAAAGACTTTATGATGCTTACTATAAAGGACCAGCAACAATATTCGATGCGCCTTACATGACTAGATTTAAGTTAAAATGATTACGTTGGACAGATGGAGACTGGATCTGTATACAATTTACAGAGCTCCTACACATTATGCATGTCCAAAGGTAATATTTTTATTCACACTGCGCCACTGCCTTTTGAATCAAATCTTTTCACTATGAATTCATGGCAGATACTTATACATTGTTCAGGATTTACATTTGGACCGGAAAAAACAGAGACTGTAAGAAAACGATGGATGGACGGATGGATGTTTTAGGGAAAAGTCTTAATTTTTCAGGATTTATTTTATTTTTCCCCACACTTTTCCAGACTGGAAAAGACTTAAACCAATTTTTCACCTTTAAGAAATATACCTCAGTCCTGGTTTTCCTGTCAGTCTTTTCTCATCCGGACATTTTCTTCCTGTCAAACTGTTCTAGTCTTCAGAGAGGGAAATTCAGCATTCAGTAGAAAGCCTGCCTTGAAAAACCGGAGGTGTTGAAGCAAATGATTAAGTGGAGTATATTACCGAGACTGTGTTTTCTCCTGGCTACCCTGAAAAATGACATCTCTGTGACAGCCACAACCACGAAACTTCCCCTTCCTTCTTGTCCGACTTACAGGAGACGTTTTGACGTATCCATCCTCTCCAGAGTTGTGCACGGGGAAATCCCCCTGCCAGAGGTTGGCGTAGTGTTGTCCTTTTGGGTTCAGCTTATTCCCCCATGGGTAAAGTCTGTGAGAAGAGAAAATGCACCTGTAAGTTAAGCTCATTGATGCATGCGTTGCAATTTCTTCATTAAATCACATCCCACCTGTCTCTCAAGCCCCCCCTGCAGGCATACTCCCACTCAGCCTCAGTAGGGAGTCTCTTGTTGGCCCAAGAGCAAAAGGCGACAGCGTCGGCCCAGGAGACGTGTACCACTGGATGATCCAGCCTGCAAAAAACATTTATTGTTACTCAGACCCCTTTAAATAAAATAAAACATGAACCTAATTTGTTTTGGGATAGGGTGTACTCTAAAGCATATTAAAGGATTTTACCAGGTACATTTAGCAATTTTTGGCTACCTGTCTGTAATGTTCGAGTCTTGACCCTCTGGGTGCTTCCAGCTGGCCCCTTTCACCGGGAGCCACCAGGGGGCAGCAGCCACCTGATAACAAAGTGGTAAAACAATAACTTCTTTAATTCATCCTCTAGTCAACTTTCTGCTCACAAACTCCTTACAAGGTTTGTCTCCAGTTGTCTTTACAGAGTACAAATGGCTCTGCTGTTCTCCTGAGCTGTTGTGTCCACAGCAAAGTTTCAGCCCCATGATCAGGCATGACAGCTGAGATGAAGCGGTAAATACTCTGCTGTCTGGCTTTCGTCTTTGGGAGGCCTGTTGGACCCTACAACCAACATCTGAACCTTCTAAAGCCTCTTTAAAATCGGGAACATATAGTATGTCTTCCTGCCAGCTTAAAGTCATAAAAACTCTGTATAACCTGGATGTGGAACAGCAGAAAATTTAACTATGGATAAGTTTTGACTGGGAGAATAATATTTCTAATACAGCCCTGTCCTTGTTGCAGCCACATTTCACACTGTCCTGATGAAAGGACGGATACAGGTTTGGGATTTTTTACAGTTCTTGACTCTGAAGTTTTAATATTCTATTTCTTCCCCAACCTGCTTTTGGGGGGTTGGGCCTTTCCAGTTATAAACTCCTGAAGATGATCAATCCATCATCTTCTGCTTATCTAACTACAGGTCATGGAGGTAACAGATTTAGAAGGGAAACAAAGACAGTCTCCAAGCTCATTCTCTGGGATCCCAAGGAAGAGGTTGTTATGGAGATACTACATATAGATTTGTCCTGTTTTTGCTTTATTGTCAGACTTTAATGTTTCTGACCATCAAACTAATTATAATATCAGAAAAAAATTACCTGAGTAACAGCAGTATCAAGAAATCATTTAAACAGATCCTTTCGGACAACATGAAGTAGACTAAAGGATCTCAAAAAGAAGGATATGGCCCTGATCTAATGAAATTCAAGAACAGATGAGGAAAAAACATCACTGACATCTATAAGTCTGTAATGAGCTGCAAAGCCACTTCTAAGGGTTTCAGACTCCAATGAACCACAGTGTGAGCCGTTATTTATGAATACAGAAAATATGAAACAGCGGTGAACCTCAGGAGTGGCAGGCCTACCAAAATAAATCCAAGAGGGCATCGATGACTCATCCAGGTCAGAAGAGAACCCAGAACAACATTTGAGACTCTATGGGCCTCACCCACCTCAGAGAAGCTCAGTGTTCATGATATAAGAATGAGAAAAAAGACTAGGAAAAAATGCTGGTCATGTTTCATGTAACGGCTCTGAATAAAGAAGTACTGCTGACCAGTTTTATGGTTGGAAGTCAATTGACTTGAGTCCTCATTTCGTTGACTCTATGAAGGTGTTTCTACAGGGCTCAAACAATACTTTCTGCTGAAACATGAGGTAACCCCAAAGTGATCATATTCATGTCTGGATAAATATACTCACTGCTTGTGTAATTTGACTTTTGACAGCTTCGCTCAAAATTCCCTCAAACACAAATGAATTTCCAAATTTCTCTGCCTAAAAATCAGGAGGAAAAACAAGGTTATTCCCAGAGAAGATCGTGGGATTACAACCAGATGTAAAAATACTTCATTCAAATATTTAAAAAGAGAATTACTAGATACCTCAGTGACATAACCTGTAGCTTCGATGAAGCTCTGAAACTGCTGGTTAGTTACTTCCAGCACGTCCATGTAGAAGGAGTCCACATGCACCGCTCTCTGTGGTCCCTCACCATCCTGGGGGATACCTGGATTGTCTGTTCCCATCAGAAACTCTCCTCCAGGTATGAACACCACCTGAAAGTAGCACAAAACCTTCAGCAGCATTTAACTAAACTATATATTTATCATAAAATTCTCACGCACAACAGAGGTAATATTTTCTAATATTGTCAGTTTAAACTGCAAAATCCAAAGCTGACTGTGAGGAAAGTCTCAAAGTGACAATGAACAGTTTCTTACCACAAACTCAAACAGCCATTTTATTATGAAAAAAAAAGGTAAAAGTCACAGAAATATTAAGCAAATATTAAAAATAAACAGAGTATAAAGGATATAAAGAAATAAAACAACTAAAACAAATGCACTCTGCTTCCAATTGGTTTTGCCCTGTGCATAAAATGTACATTTCGATAAATAAGAAAAAAGAATACTAACCATGTTTGACAGAAAATAGAACAAAAACAATAAATAAAATCTTTACATAGAATTTTGCAAAATTGTTAGTAACTCCTGCACAGGAGAAGCACCCCCACAGCATGATGCTGCCACCACCAACTTTCACGCAGAGCATGGTGTGTTAAGCGATGGATTAAAGATGGACAGTGCTTCATTAGAGCTTCAAAACTTGAGATATTTTATAACCTAACTCTGCTTTAGATTCCTCCACAACTTTATCAAGTCTGCTGTGTTCCTTTGTCTTCTTATGCTGTTTGTTCACTAACACATCTGTATTTTGACTGAGATGAAATTACACCAAAGTGAACTCTATTTACTGATAAGGTGACTTTGGAGGCATTGAATTTTACTTCAGGGTATCAGTGTAAAATGGTAGGGTACAAATGCACCCTACAATTTTCAAATTTCTATCTATAAAGAATTTAGAAAGTTTATCAATTTCCTACTATTCTTTCAAAAGTATTTGCTGCTTTGTGACCGTCCACCACACAAAATACATTGGAAGGTGTCGTTGTAATGTGAAAAAATGGGTCCTGGATTTTCCACCGGGTCATAAAATATCAGACTCAGTAATTTCTTGTCATCCCCACTAACCTCAGATGTTTCCTCGTAAGCAGCTGCTGTGTATTTTACAGCGGCTTCGCTAGATGCTCTCTCCTCCGGGTCCTCAGAACCAGCGGCGGCTCTCCTCAGCTTATCGCAGCCGCAGCCCGCTGCTCCCTCCTGGGAGGCGGGCTCCTGTTCTCCTCCGCATGAACTCTGGAGACAAACTTGTACCTTGATAAACACCGCCACTAAAAGTAAGGGAAAACAGCGTACCATTCTGGTAAGTCCCTTTTTGTCAGGCTCTGATAATGTTGTTCATACTCTTACTTCCGCAAAGTCACGTGGGAAGTCAGCTGGTCTGACTGGAAGAAAAATGTAACTCTTTCCTGCCCGACTCACTTTCATAAAAAATGTAATAAAAAATCTGCTAGGATTTCCTGTAAATACAGCATCTGCTTGCTTTATTTCATTTAATGACTAACACATTCGAGGGCCCAGGAGATGATAGTGAGGGGAGCTTAGAAGGTCATTAAAGTTCTACAGGGGTTGGACAATGAAACTGAAACACCTGTCATTTTAGTGTGGGAGGTTTCATGACTAAATTGGACCAGCCTGGTAGCCAGTCTTCATTGATTGCACATTGCACCAGTAAGAGCAGAGTGTGAAGGTTCAATTAGCAGGGTAAGAGCACAGTTTTGCTCCAAATATTGAAATGCAAACAACATTATGGGTGACATACCAGAGTTCAAAAGAGGACAAATTGTTGGTGCACGTCTTGCTGGCGCATCTGTGACCAAGACAGCAAGTCTTTGTGATGTATCAAGAGCCACGGTATCCAGGGTAATGTCAGCATACCAGCAAGAAGGACGAACCACATCCAACAGGATTAACTGTGGATGCAAGAGGAAGCTGTCTGAAAGGGATGTTTGGGTGCTAACCCGGATTGTATCCAAAAAACATAAAACCACGGCTGCCCAAATCACGGCAGAATTAAATGTGCACCTCAACTCTCCTGTTTCCACCAGAACTGTCCGTCGGGAGCTCCACAGGGTCAATATACACGGCCGGGCTGCTATAGCCAAACATTTGGTCACTCATGCCAATGCCAAACGTCGGTTTCAATGGTGCAAGGAGCGCAAATCTTGGGTTGTGGACAATGTGAAACATGTATTGTTCTCTGATGAGTCCACCTTTACTGTTTTCCCCACATCCGGGAGAGTTGCGGTGGGGAGAGGCCCCAAAGAAGCGTACCACCCAGACTGTTGCATGCCCAGAGTGAAGCATGGGGGTGGATCAGTGATGGTTTGGGCTGCCATATCATGGCATTCCCTTGGCCCAATACTTGTGCTAGATGGGCGCGTCACTGCCAAGGACTACCGAACCATTCTTGAGGACCATGTGCATCTAATGGTTCAAACATTGTATCCTGAAGGTGGTGCCGTGTATCAGGATGACAATGCACCAATACACACAGCAAGACTGGTGAAAGATTGGTTTGATGAACATGAAAGTGAAGTTGAACATCTCCCATGGCCTGCACAGTCACCAGATCTAAATATTATTGAGCCACTTTGGGGTGTTTTGGAGGAGCGAGTCAGGAAACGTTTTCCTCCACCAGTATCACGTAGTGACCTGGCCACTATCCTGCAAGAAGAATGGCTTAAAATCCCTCTGACTTCTGTGCAGGACTTGTATATGTCATTCCCAAGACGAATTGACGCTGTATTGGCTGCAAAAGGAGGCCCTACGCCATACTAATAAATTATTGTGGTCTAAAACCAGGTGTTTCAGTTTCATTGTCCAACCCCTGCACATGCTGCTACACAGATCTCTGTGGAGATCTAAATGTGCCACAATTGAATTAAAAGTTATTAAAATAATTGCAATCTTAACAAAATTTTTATTGAAAATAAACAATCTACTAATGTATAGTTTAAAGTATGTAACTATTTAGTGCATTTATTTAATTTACAAAAACATTTAGTTTTAACCATCAGAGTCGGCGGGCAGGCTAAGATGGTTCTTTCAAGAAAGATCTTTCTATCGATGGCTGTACAACACTGATAAGAAATTACATCAAAGTTGGAATCTGATTTTAGATCCCCTACAAGTGCTAAATTAAAAGACGTTTTTGGTTTTTTGTATTAGATCATCTCTAGTCAGTAGTAACAAACCATATGGCTGAGTAACCAAGTGTGTCTAACCAATCCATTTTAAATGTAATTCCAACAAATTCACAGGTAAAACAACAGACCAGTTCCAACCTTCTGACCGATAGTCAAATTGTTGCACTCAGGAACTGTTTGGGATAACACAAAATAAATACCAATGGGAAAACACAAAACCAACTACACAAAAAGTGCACAACAAAGCAACAATCTGACACTTTAAGAGAAAAAGGAGTGATGGTTGAAACAAAGATGTGAAGATCAAAACCATATTTTGGTATAAAAACAGTTATATTAGCTATTTATTGCTAGTTATGACTGCAAAGCCCACTCACTTAGAGGCAAATGATATGATTATACTGTCATTTATGACAGAACTCCCGTATCTGTCACCGAGGTGATGCTACTGTTTGTCTTCCTTGCATCAAAGCAGAAAATAAAATAAAAACTTTAAAAAATAAAACTGGAAATTCCAACACTTACTAAAAGTCCCTAATTTGTGTTCTAGATTTTGATTTTGGTGTGCAACTGTGAGATTGTTAGAGGTCCCTCATCTGCAGGGGCGCCGCCAGGAATTTTGGACTCTGGCTCTGTAGGATGTAAACAATGCATGTGATACTGTATAATATACGTATTAAAATATGCCACATACCAATAACACTATACAGGTCCTTCTCAAAATATTAGCATATTGTGATAAAGTTCATTATTTTCCATAATGTCATGATGAAAATTTAACATTCATATATTTTAGATTCATTGCACACTAACTGAAATATTTCAGGTATTTTATTGTCTTAATACGGATGATTTTGGCATACAGCTCATGAAAACCCAAAATTCCTATCTCACAAAATTAGCATATTTCATCCGACCAATAAAAGAAAAGTGTTTTTAATACAAAAAACGTCAACCTTCAAATAATCATGTACAGTTATGCACTCAATACTTGGTCGGGAATCCTTTTGCAGAAATGACTGCTTCAATGCGGCGTGGCATGGAGGCAATCAGCCTGTGGCACTGCTGAGGTCTTATGGAGGCCCAGGATGCTTCGATAGCAGCCTTTAGCTCATCCAGAGTGTTGGGTCTTGAGTCTCTCAACGTTCTCTTCACAATATCCCACAGATTCTCTATGGGGTTCAGGTCAGGAGAGTTGGCAGGCCAATTGAGCACAGTGATACCATGGTCAGTAAACCATTTACCAGTGGTTTTGGCACTGTGAGCAGGTGCCAGGTCGTGCTGAAAAATGAAATCTTCATCTCCATAAAGCTTTTCAGCAGATGGAAGCATGAAGTGCTCCAAAATCTCCTGATAGCTAGCTGCATTGACCCTGCCCTTGAGAAAACACATTGGACCAACACCAGCAGCTGACACGGCACCCCAGACCATCACTGACTGTGGGTACTTGACACTGGACTTCTGGCATTTTGGCATTTCCTTCTCCCCAGTCTTCCTCCAGACTCTGGCACCTTGATTTCCGAATGACATGCAGAATTTGCTTTCATCCACAAAAAGTACTTTGGACCACTGAGCAACAGTCCAGTGCTGCTTCTCTGTAGCCCAGGTCAGGCGCTTCTGCCGCTGTTTCTGGTTCAAAAGTGGCTTGACCCGGGGAATGCGGCACCTGTAGCCCATTTCCTGCACACGCCTGTGCACGGTGGCTCTGGATGTTTCTACTCCAGACTCAGTCCACTGCTTCCGCAGGTCCCCCAAGGTCTGGAATTGGCCCTTCTCCACAATCTTCTTCAGGGTCCGGTCATCTCTTCTTGTTGTGCAGCGTTTTCTGACACACTTTTTCCTTCCCACAGACTTCCCACTGAGGTGCCTTGATACAGCACTCTGGGAACAGCCTATTCGTTCAGAAATGTCTTTCTGTGTCTTACCCTCTTGCTTAAGGGTGTCAATAGTGGCCTTCTGGACAGCAGTCAGGTCGGCAGTCTTACCCATGATTGGGGTTTTGAGTGATGAACCAGGCTGGGAGTTTTAAAGGCCTCAGGAATCTTTTGCAGGTGTTTAGAGTTAACTCGTTGATTCAGATGATTAGGTTCATAGCTCGTTTAGAGACCCTTTTAATGATATGCTAATTTTGTGAGATAGGAATTTTGGGTTTTCATGAGCTGTATGCCAAAATCATCCGTATTAAGACAATAAAAGACCTGAAATATTTCAGTTAGTGTGCAATGAATCTAAAATATATGAATGTTAAATTTTCATCATGACATTATGGAAAATAATGAACTTTATCACAATATGCTAATATTTTGAGAAGGACCTGTAGAGCAGTATATTGACCCAAATTACCTACAGTTCTATACCACCACCACTTGATTATATACAATTAAATGTTTTTGTGTATGTGTGTCCGCAAGCTTTTTAAAGAAATTGCCTAATGATGGGAATTATAACATCTGCATTTATAGATGTCATTCATAGTTCAATCTAAACAAAAGCATCAAACTGGATTATTTTAATTGTCTGTAACTTAAACGCAGGCTAAGGTAGGATACTCGCTGTTTATATATATATATATCCATCTGGCTACCCTTTTGAAGACTCTCTAGAGCCGCCCCTGTTTAAGCATATAAGATCCCCTTTAGTTGCTTTATGATCAAATGACAATATATTAATGTGATTTGTTTGTTTGTTTAGGATTCAGCGGTTTAATCTAAAACGTTTTTCGATGTTTTAAATTTTAAATCAAACGCAAACCTTTTTTTTTTTTTTTTTTTTTGACACCATACAGAAGCAGCTGCGGCTCACATTTCAACGGGGGTGAAACGGAACCACATTTCCCAGCTATCAACACAGCAGGCGCTTAAAAAGAAGAAGAGGAAGAAGTATCAGTAAGCCAGGCAGCTCAGCTCAGTCAGTGCCTGCCGCCTGCCTGCAGAAAGCTGTCAGAAACGGGATTTTCGGAGCCGCTGACGGCTGGATCTCACCCTCGGTCCGGCGGAGAGGACGGCCACAGCATGCTGGCTTTTCTAGTTCGGGGAAAGCTGGTCGTCTGAGCGGGGTGTAGCACTACCGAGGTAAAGTTGAGCGCACAACTCTCAGTTTTGCCATCCTCTCTTCCGATCTTCTCCCCTTCTCTCTCTCAGCTGAGAAAAAAGATTTGTTTCTTCCTTACATGGTTATTAAAACTCTCCGCTGAAAACAGATAGTTTTATATACTGACTAGAAATCCAGAACGGCCATATTTGACCATAAGGAGCATTTATGAGTCGCGGGCAGCGATTCTAAAAGTTTCAGAGTGAATCTTTTTTTTTGGGGGGGTGTTTGGATAAACAATCACAACATCCTGATGCTCCGCCCTCATTGTTCGCTGCAATCTGTTTATTGAACTAAAAGCTGTTGTTTTAAAAGTTTTATTCGCGTTCACAGCTCAGTGTTTCTGACACGGTTACAGGCAGAGTCGGTGGGGATGACCTGCTGCAGGTGCAGAAACCTTCCTGGTAGGTGGCTGCAGCCTTTAAAGCCGCAGGTTATTGTAACATCGGTGGATTTTCATTTCCTACCGCTTCTATGCAAATCCGTCCTGCCAGACTGGGTTGTTACAGCTTCTCCGGAAAGTTCACTTGTTGCTTTTGATTGCGTGTTACTACCATAGACTGAAAGGGGATTTTATTTGATAGATCAACACAAAGTAATGCATAATTGTAAATTGGAGAGAAAAAATGTATTTCTTTTTTTTCCCCATGCAAATCGAACCGCCTTTTGCTGCTACCACAGCTGCAAGAAAGATGGCTCTACCTGCTTTGCAACCATTTTTTCTTTCACTTTTTTTCTTTTAACAAAATGTTTAAAGCTCAGTCAAAGTGGATGAGGAGCATTGGTGAAACCTGATAACCAGTTTGATTTAGTTCTCATCTTTCGCTTGGCCTTGCTAACACATACAAACCTTACAATTGCAGCTCTGGTTGGGCCTCTAATCCAATCTCAAACATTTTGTGGCCTCTTGCAGGTTTTTCCCAGTATTGCCTTTTAACCCTATCTACTCAACTCCGATCAGCTTATCTGTTCCTGCTGTAGAAAAGCCTCCCCTCATCACTATGCTGCTGTCACCGTGTTTCAGCATGGGGATGGTGTGTTCAGGGTGATGAGCAGTGTTAGTTTTCCACCTCACAGCCATTTGAATGTAGGACTGAAACTTTGACTTTGGTCTCATCTGACCAGAGCACCTCTTTCCACATGTTTGCTGTGTCCCCTTCATGACTTGTGGCAAACTGGACCTCTTATGGCTTTTGTTTAAACAAAAAACGTTCTTTTTGTGCCATCTTCCACAAAGATCAGATTTGTGGGATGAACAACTATAAGCTGTTGTATTGACAAATTCTCCCACCTGAGTTGTGGGACGTTGCAGCTCCTCCGAAGTTACTATGGGTCACTTGGCTGCTTCTATGATTAATGCTCTCCTGGCCCAGAGAGTCAGTTCAGATGGATGACCATGTTTTGGTAGGTTTGCAGTTATATACTTTTTCCATTTTCAGATGATGGATTGAACAGAACACCATGATATGCTCTAAGTCTGGGATATTGTTTATAACCTAACGCCACTAATGTTCACTAACAAACCTCTGAAGCCTTCACAGAACAGCTGGATTGCACACAGGCAGACTCTACCTACTAATTATTTGTCTTCTGAAGTAAATTTGAGTCACATGAATTTATTCAGGGGTACCAGTTTAGAGGTGCCCCAACACACATTCACAATTTTTCTGATTTTATTATTATTTTTTTTTTGGCAGAGAAATTTCTAAACCTGGTATTATTTTCTTTCCATTTTATGCTTATGCACTATTTTGGCTCTGTCAATCACAAGAAATCCCAAATAAAATACACCGAAGTGGGTTGTTTTAGTGTGACAAAATGTGAAAAAGCTCCAGGGGTTTCAGCCCTTTGATGAAGCACTGTAGATGATTGCAAATCTGGGTGTTTTTACATCTTGGTCAAACTCAGTAATAAGTAAAATAATTAAACACTAAATATTTTGTTTTTGTTTTTAATGTTTTATCTTCTTTTCTTCCTTTTCCAGGTGCTCTCTAATTGGTGTCAGATATGTCGGATAAGATGTCCAGCTTCCTGCACATTGGGGACATCTGCTCCCTGTATGCGGAGGGATCCACCAATGGGTTCATCAGTACCCTGGGGTATGTTTTCTCCAACTGGTCACATATATTATATATTGTGCATCAGAGCCTGCTTGTCACTCTTTTCTCTGTTCTTTTGAACGAGAGGTTTCATATTTTTAATGTGGGAAAGCACACTTTTTTTTGAAACGTTGTGTGTCCCTGAAAGAAAAAGCTAGCTGGGCTGTTACCTACCTCATCTCTGATGGTGTGAGGAGAAAGGAGATGTTGTCTTTAGGAATGTGGCAGCAGGATAGTAGGTGTGTAGGGTAATGCTCCATACAGCCAGACAAAAACACCGGTCAATCCAACATTCTCCTTGGCTTCTCATTGTGTTGCTCAAACTATTCAACAAATAATAGGATATTTAGTTTTCTGAACAGGAAATATAGTAAATGAAATATACCTAATAAATCAACCAATACTCTAGTGGATTTGTTCTTATTAGAAGCAGATGTCTTTGCTGGTATCAACCACTGTACAGGTGAAAAGTATCATTTGTAACCGAACCAGGGCAAACAGCTCAAAGTCCGGGACCTCCCCCCACCCTCCCTGCCGACTCATGAAAAACAGAACGACCCACAGCAAAGACTCAGTCATTATAAAGACATTGTGGACTTTCTTACATTCAGGCACTTCCCACGTATAGTTCTGCACACGCTCACGCAGTAAAACACACTTCTCTGCAAAAACTGTCATGAGAGTTTTGGCCAGCAGCCACCCACTCCACAAACAAATCCAACTCCGCTGCGTTCTTCAGATCATCAGCCCTCGAGGAAGAAGCTCCACAGAGTTGCTGAGAATGCTGTCAGCATCAGACTGTCCCCTTCTGAGCTGTTCCCAGTATCAAACTGCAGATCGGGTTCTGTGAGAGAGGTTAGATACGTTCACTGTGAACGAGCAGCAGGATGAGTTCTGGATGTTTAGGGGTCACACTAATCTGTTAGGTGTTAACAGCCAACCAGAAACCTCTGAGGTGAATGTTCAAGTTTCATGTGTCATCAAGATATTCTCACTTTATATCCAGGCTTGGCCAGCTTGATCCTTGGCCTTTAAAATGCTAAGGAGTAGTTGTTTCTATTGTACAAGTCCTGCTAAATGGGATGTGGGATTTGGCCTCTGTCCCAGCATGTGTTTTATAAAGGGCCAAAGCGAAATCTGCCTGAAAACGTTCAAGTCATCTTAGTGGTCATCTCATTTGGTATGTTTGTTTGTTTTGTGAAAGGAAAGATGGCGAAACAAATGCATGTGTTGGACGGGCAGCTGTCACTCAATGGTGATGGGTGTCTTTTAATGAGAGGATCTAATGTGGGATCCCATCCTTGTTATATAGCAGACCTTAAACTCCGCAACTGGCTCTTATTGCATTCGTAGATGGTTAAACCTGCCTTTAGACATGCAGAAGTGTAGATTTCTTCCCTAAATATTTGCAATTAGAGCGGGACAAAATCTCAAATTGTAATCTTCATCGTAAATTACATTCTTCATTAGGTACACCTCGCTAGTACAGGGTTGTACCGCTGGTTGCCTTCAGAATTGCCTTAAATGTTTGTCCATGCTTGTCCATGATGTGAATCTTCTTTTCCACCACATCCAAAAGATGCAGTATTGGATTGAAATGTGGTGACTGTGGGGACCTTTTGAAGTGCACTTAAAGTATCTTAATGTTCAACAAACCAGTTTTAGGTGATTTGAGCTTTGTGATATGGTGCATTATCCTGCTGGAGGTAGCCATGAGCAGGTGGGTACACTGTGGTCATATAGGGATGGATATAGTCAGCGACAATACGGGTGTAGGTTGTGGTGTTTAAAGAATGCACAGGTGGTACCAAGGGGCCCAAAGAGTATTTTAAAAGAATATCCCCCCCATAATTACTCCACCATTAGTCTGAACCATCGATACATGAGTCCATGCTTTCATGTTGTTTAGCCCAAATTTTGACCTTACCGTTTGAATGTTGTAGGTGAAATTGGGACTAATCAGACCGGCAACATTTTTCCAATCTGTGTCAGTTGTGGCCTCAGTTTACTGTTCTTTTAGCTAAAAGGAGGAGCACATTATGTTGTCTTCTGCTGCTGTAGGTTGAAGGTTTGACGTGTTGCAGGTTAAGAGATAGTATTCTGCATACCTGTGGTGTATCCATTCAGTATTTCAGCTATTGTTGCTTTTCTATCACCTTTCTATTACATCAAACGACTCTGCCCTTTGTTCTCGCCAAGGCATTTTCTTTAACACAACTGCAATCCACAGGATATTTTCTCTTTTTTTGGCCCATCCTTTGTAAACTCGAGGGACAGTTGTGTGTCAAAACCCCAGCAGATCACCATGTGAAACACCAACAACTAAGCCACATTCAAAGTTACTTAAATCCCCTTTCATCACTTTTTCTAATGCTAAGGTTTGAACTTCAGCAAGTCGTCTTCTCTTCACCATGCACTGATGTCTAAATGCATTCAGTCGCTGCTATGCCATCGTCTGATTTGTGTGCGACACAAAAATCACAAAGGACTGCTTTGATTAATTGATTTTAAAGGCAAATATTTTTTAAATAACCAACCCCGAATCCCAACATTGCAGAAGATCCACCCAAACAATCAGGAACACAAAAGTCATGAAAATCTGAGAATGTGTTAGAAAACCCCATGTCCATACTAAACAATTGGAACAGCCCAAATTTTAGGGTCACCAGTTTACAAGTTATTAAAGAAAAACAAAAACCTAAGCTAAGATAATGGTAGAAGAAAAGCAAAACGAAAATTGGTCTCTATTGGACTGGTCCATCATGGTGGAGGATGCAAAGCGGGATGCTTATGGATGTATCTCTGCATCTCATCACAGGAGCACAACCGCATTCTCCGTCCATTGGCCAAGGTAACATGGACACAGGCGGGAATATCAAGTGATGGTCTTAATTCACTGAGGTCCATGTTTTTAGATTAAACCCATGATATGCATGCCTGTTAAATATTACTGGCATTGGGGATGAAGGGCACCTTGTATAGATTTGAGTGGCAGAGATGCTAAAGGTCACCGAGACCTAGTTCTAGTGGACAACCTGGTGATGACAAGGAAACAGAACATTGAGAAAATGCCCTAGTCACTGTCTTTATGGTATTAAAACGGTATCTCACGTTTATCAGTTTAGTTTTCAGAAACATAACGAAAATAACAAATAACCTAACCCAACATCCAGGTGTGTTTTTATCTGCTTTGCATCAGTTAAGTAGTCCTTTAAAACATAATGTTTTCAGTATAAACTCCCAAGATGTTCAGTATGTGATTCTAGAGGCATTAAGAAAGTAATAAGCATTCCATCTTAAGATACCACCACAGTAAAATATTTGCTTTTAATGCAGAAAATTTTGTTGAAGATGATTTGACCATGTCCATTGTTGCAATGGATGATACCTGATTCAGCTTGTGAAACAGTCCATTCAGTTTTGACTTCAAAAACGTGGAGCTGAATGTATCAACAAAGGTTTAGGCTTCACTTTACAGGTGGGTCGTGGTTATTTTGGTTTGATCAGGGGTCGGAGTCTTTCAGATTTCAAAGGAGTCAACTGACCGAAATAGGAATCAGAACCACACATATAGGAGGAGGGAGGGTTTAACAGGAAATATCCAAACAATATAAATAGAATTGAATTTATGAGTTTAGTTTATCTCCTTTATGTATCCCAAGATAAGTTGGTTGTAAACAATATTGATGCACAGGGGTATGACATGGTTGTGTTAGCGGTATGATTGACATTATGTTTGTTGGAGAAGTAGGTCCAACAGATCCAAACTGAAGAGCGGAAGTCCTTTTTTGTCTCTCATGAATTTTGAGGGTATTTGTGTTCCAGCAGAGATAATAACATGGTGAAAGAATATAGATGAAAAAGTTCCGGTTTTTGGAGATAATAAAATGGCATGTGGTTGTTTTCTTTATGACTGCTAATGATATCAGACAATGTTTTCACTGCGTTTGTTGAATTTGCACATTGTGCAATGTAAGCTGCAACCATTATAGGAATTTCCAGTGAAAATAACATGGTCATCAGTGCATAAGCCTCCAGAAATACAGAGACCATCAATGCTAGTTGCAGTTGAGCACTGAGGTCATCTGTGGAGACTTCCATTCCTCCAGAGGAGTCACATACAGATCTTCACACTGTGGTTAAAAATGTCAGTAAGAGATGCACCAATCAGAGTTTTAGGCCTGATTTCCTGATACCTACTTCAAAGCTTTGATGTGCCTAATCTGATCTTGGTGATTACAGTTTCACTTTAAGAACTATTATTTAAAGCATTCAGTGTATTTTGTTATGCTCCTTCCTGCAGCAAAACAAAAGGAATATGGTAATGGATTTCCCCATTTTATTCAATCTTTAGCATACTTATTAGCTATTTGTTGAGTTTCTGGCACTCCCAAAATAGTAGTCATTGGATGTGTTCTTAACCCTATCTCTGAAATTTCCCAAACTGCCAATGTTTCCAAACACAGCATGTTCCATGACAGAGTTTCAAAGCTCAAAAGAATAAAAACTGATCCATTTTGCTGTCCTCCATTTTTGCCTTCTTATCTGTTAAAAGTGTTGCTCCCTCTCGCTTTTTTGCAGCCTGAATAAACCCTGACATGTCTCGACCTATTTTTGGAAAATACAGTTTTCTTTTAAATACCTTCTTATACCTCTGTGCTTTCACTGCCTTCAGTTTTGAACACCTGCCTGATAGTAAATAGAGCTGGATTAGAGTCTTCCTCACACAGAAACAGCATCTACCCTGAACAGGGCTGTCCTCAGCGCAACCTGGTAGAACTTTCATGTGGTGCATTGATGGATCAGTAACTAGCCGGTCATGGGTATGGGCTGATCAAGAAGAACATTGTCCGATTAGGTCAACAGCCTAGTTCTTTATGCGACTTTACAAAAGCTCCAAACACAAAACTCAACTTTTCTCCAACTCAGCTGTGTATTTTACTGTATGATCGGGAATGCTGTTCTTTACCCTTATTATTTGTTTTATTTTTACAGCTTGGTGGATGACCGCTGCGTTGTCCAGCCTGATGCCGGAGACCTCAACAATCCCCCAAAGAAGTTCAGAGGTAAGAAGCACAGACTCGACTCCCCTTTTATTGTTGTGCTCAGGCGTTACAACCCTAGCTGCAGTGTGTTGACGCTGCAGAGTGTGTGAGAGACAATGCTGAATGTGTTGTGCTGCGTCTCTGTGGTGACAGTCACAATGTCTCTGCCCACTGGACTTCAAACAGACCTGCCTTTGTCATTGTTATTGATGCAACAGTGTGTGTGTGAGTGTGTGTGTTTGTGCACATATATGCCGGCATATTTATGCATGTGTTCATTCCCTGTGCGTCCAACCAAGTAAGGCCGGATGGGGACAATCATTACTGATGCCGGTTAGTAGAAATGACAAAGCTGCCATATTTGTAAAAACCTTGAGCTTTTGCTGAACTTCCTATTATTAGCTGATATACAGGAATTAAAACTTGTGACCCATAGTTTCCAGACTGGAAGTTAATGTCACTCAGGAGGCATGCCCCAGTATTCTACTACGAGCAAAGGTGCAAATGTTTTAGACCAGAATCTCCTCATTTCTTTTTATCTTGCTTCCAGGGGCCCAATTGGTCCTCATCAGAAGGACTATTATTATTATAACTTTTTTTTGGGTACTTCAGCTGTTTTTCCAGAGATTTTCTGTCAAGCTTCCTAAATTTCCAGATTTTATTTTGTGGCTGATTTCCGATCTCTGGTCTTTGTAAAGCTTTGACTCGCAAATACAGATTTTGGCCGATTCTGATTTCTCTTTAAGAACGATAAGATGTGAGAACGTGAGGTATGTATTCCTACCATGGGCAGTCATTAATTAATAATATTAGGAGCAGAGGCAATGTCATACTCTGTGTGTGTGACAGAGGAGTTCCTCTGTCAGTAAAAAGGGTTTGACTAGTATGTTAAAACAAAGACAAAATCATAATGGAGTTAACATTTAAACTGGCTTTATCATCTTATTTTAGCAAGGCTAGATGACTAAACTAGCTCTCTCATTGTGGATTCTCCAGATCAGTGGCTCACAACCTTTTTTCTATGATGGTCCCCTGTGTGAAAGTTTTTTTTTGAGCCAAGTACCCCATAGCTAGGACAAGTTTTGAAAAGCAACACATAAAACACATTGCTCTGCCATTATTGATTGATTTATTAAACTTTGTAACTAATAAACAATAATTATCAAACTAAAGTGGGGAAAGAAAATTGAAACACTTAAACACCTTTAAAACATTAAAATAACATTTAATTTAGTGATGGCAAAACTTTAAGAAATAAGGAATGGAATGCAGTCTAAGGTTTGCCAGATAAATTGTTGCAGTTTGACAAATTAAAAGGATAAGGTATGAGGAAACTTAAAGAGAGAACCCTTGCTTGAGGACATGATTATACAAACTTGATATACAGAAGAGAACACATACTTAAAATACTTGTAATGCTTTTATTTTGTAGACCAAAGCATCTGAACTCATGTGCTTTGTCAGTTGCCATAGTTATTTCATCCACATTACTGCACTTGTTCTTTTTTTAAAGCTTGTGGCAAATAATATTTGCTTATACACTTTTTATACACTGCATAACCACACTTCTACCAGTGTCTCCTACTTAGTGTATTTTTCAATTAACATATATTTCAGTTTACAGTAGCTGAAATAAAGTTGGTCAAAATCACATTTTTTTCCAGTCACACAAAACCGGTTTTTCTCAATCCAAACAACAAACTTCAGGTTGCCAGCACAGTAATGTGGGCTGTTGACTAATTAAAGACCAGATTACTCGTGGGTGTCTCGTCCTGTGAGGAATTCTAAAATAGAGTAATAATGGAGGAAACTGTTTATGTAGGCATCTGTTTAGATAATTTTATCTCAGAACCCATCATGTGTTTGTGTACACAGCTTTCACAATCAGGGGTTGAGAAATAGCCTTTTAAGTGCTAATTTAAAATGATAATTAATAGGGGTGCACCGTTTGATTGGCCGGCAGATCGATCCTTAATTTTAGGTGATCGGCCGAAACTTAAACCAATCTTATCCACCGATTTTATCTACCTCTGAAAGGTCTGAAAATCGCCCACTGTCCCCTTTTGCTCTGTCGTGAGAGATTGCTGACTGACAGACCCACCAGAGAGTGACGGTTTTAAAGAAAATTGTTATTGGACAAAATTAGAATTGGCAGGTCAGGCTTTTTAAAGATTGGTGATCGTCCAGAAAACTGCAATTGGTGCACCTCTAATAATTAGCAGTTCACTTTGAAGAGATTTCTAGGGCTGTAAAAACATTAACCTGTGACAATAAATGTTTCAAAATATAAATACTTGGTTGAAACCTGGTTAATTATAACAACCTGATGTACAATCCAATATTAATATTGCACACTCTGATAAAAATGGTGTTGCGACATACGCTGTTGTGTAAAAGTGTCTGCCCGTTTCAGGATTTCTTCTGTTTTTGCTTTGTTGTGTAATCCAATAAATTTTGATATCAGACAACGGTAACCTGAGTAAATACAAAATGTAGTTCTTTATGAAGATTTTAGTTAATAAGAGAAAAAAAGCTTTCCAAACCAACCAGTCCATATGTGAAAAGGGAATAGCCCCCCTTGATAAGTCATGATTATCTGTGCTTAACAACATTGTTTTAGTTTAGTTTCACTAATCACACTCAGACATGATTACTGACCCTGACATGAGGCAGGCTGAATTTCTTTTAAAAGCTACACATCATGCCCTTATCTGAAGACATTCAAGAAAAGAAGAGAAACATAATTGGCATCTATTAGTGTGGACAGAACTTACATAGTGCTCTTCTAGTTATACTGACCACCCTGACTCTTCCCCCTAGCCATGTTCACAGATTAAACCACTCTATAATCATACAGAAATGTTGATGAAACTCCTATTTTTAGAAATATTTAGAAAGTTAATGGCGCATTTTTGTATGTTTCGAAGCACAAGTCATTAAATGCAACACTAAAAACCTTTTTAAACTTGGATAAACCTTTTATACATACTGATTATTTGCCTTGTTTTCAGTCCTATATCTTTGTGTTTGAATCGTGTTGGAATGTATGCCTTCCACATGGGTAATGTGATTATGAATATATTATTTAATATTACTTATACTTTCATATTTTATAAAATAATAATTCGGTCTGTTAAGAGTTGTCCTGTAAATACCAGCCCAATAAGGCTGTGGTATTAGGACAAAATTGAAAGGGATGAGCCAAGCTCTGACATTATTGAACTGCATAAACTCTGCACACACATGAAATGAATTCACACAATTTATTAAGATACAAGAATTTATTAACAAAACTAAGGGAACTCAAAGTCAAACATATTTCAATCAACAAACTCTTACTATGCTAAAACAACTCAACTAAACCACCAAGCAAAATTTAAAGAATAAGGAAGACTGATGGGCTATGTACAATATAAACAAGTTGATCTAAGATGGTTGAAAACCATAACCGAAAGAGTGATGCAACATTACCATGCAATGTTTATGTTAACTTAGGCAATAATTGGTATACCTTCAAGCAAGATCAGATAAAACATTATTTTAATAAAATAACATTTTAAAGAATGATTTGCTGAATTAAACCAACTTTTTGGATGACTAATTCTCAACGGTGTTTAATTAGTTGCTGTTATTTATTAAAATAATCTTTAGGAAATATTTTGAAAAAGAACCAAACCTTTTGGATAAATGGGTCTTAATGGTGTTTAATTATTTATCACATTTAGTAAAATAATATTTAGGGAAATATTATTTCCTACATTGGAAACCAACAACTTTCTGTGTAAACAATCTTCAGCTGACTCATAAAGTGGGCGGGCACGTGTTCTTAGCCGTTAGCAGTTGGAGCTAGCAAAATAAGCTTATAGCTGGTTACCAGAATTAAACAAATACCTTTTTAAAATACCACTAATAAAAGGGTTGAAATGCATAAGCATGGAGGGCCCGTTATGGCCGATCTACTGTGTTTAAAAACCATCCTTTAATTAAAGTTTGTCTTAACTTTAAAAACACAACACAGAACACATCATTAGCTGAGTTTCTCAACACAAACAAAAACAAACATCATTAAACGAACATTATTTAGATTGTTTAGGAGGAGTTCTCCTGGGTGTTGAGGGAATCATCCACGTGTGGGTAAACGAGGGTTAGCTTGCACCTAACCTCTGTAGCTTTGGGGAAAAAACACCTTGATTATCCTTAAAACATTTGGAAAAATATTCAGTAGACTCAGGCGACAAAAGTGAAATACCTAGAAGGTTGTGTGTCCTTTTTACATCTGGTGTAAAACCAACACAGCATATCAGAAAAAGACAAGAAATCCTGAAGGAGAAGGTCCGGCCATCAGTACATGACAAGCACACTTGGGTTATGCAGCAGGTTAATGATCCAGGCAGCTGGTTTAGCCCAGCAGTCTTTAAACCATTAAAATAATTTACCTCAAAGTGCAGTCATAATGAGCAATTCTTCTCATTTTGTGGAATGATATCACACTGAAAGTATCATCCTGATCTACACAAAAATGTATTTTTTTCTTTTACTCACACTCCTCTCTACCAACTGTTATGAAATTCAACCAGCCTTTTACATAATCTTGCTGGTCGACAAGCATGCAAAACACACTGCAGTCATACTTCCACCCCATCAGAGGAACTACAGTTGTTTTTGAGCCCAGATATAAAGAAGTTATTTCACTAATTGTGATGTTCTCAGACTCTTACTTATTATTCAGTTTTTATATATTTCTTAGAAAAGCACACAACACTCAAAGTAAAGATTTTGTTTAAATCTAAAGATCATTGCATTTAAAATTTAACATTTGAAGCTTTTTTAGTTTCATAGATCACAATTTTAATATTCATATTGCTTGTCTGAAGATGAAATCAGGAAAAAAAATGGAAAGAAGGAGGACGGTCATTTTTCAGGAGACATGCATGTGTTGACATGTTGCTGCTGCAACCTGGTATGACTGAGTAGTCTCCACCTAAAGATTGCAATGTCTCGCAACATTTTGAGCTGTAGTTGATTTGGGGTGAGTGAGATTGATCAGGCACTATTATAAGTCCTCATAAAGTCAACTGAAGTTCAGTTCCTTTACCTTTCCTCTCCATGGCTATATCCTGTCTGAGTAAGAAGATTACATTAAGATAAAGCCTGTTTTATTCCCAAATCAGACTGTGGTAAACAGGGTGGGTTGGACTGAACCAATTTAGAGGTTTAGGGGGAGGGGACTACCACTTTGTCAGTTGCTCCACTAGTTCCATAGTTCAGGCAACTCTTGACATAAAAAACAGTTGCTGCCTAATAACAATGTAGTAATAGCAAAGTCCCCAGCTCAGATATGAACTCACAAGGTGAAGATTTTCATTGTGATTTTATCAGTGTGGAGGAGAAAATCAGGAGAAATGTTATTTAAAAGCAGTAACCTGAAGACCTAACAAACCAGGACCGTAACAATGGACTTAGAAGTGCCCTGTGGAGAGTCCGGTCTGGTTGTTAAAACTAAATTTCTGTTAGCTTTCAGGTAGATGTCGGTCACACCACCCAAACTCTAAAGGCCCTTTCAGATTATAGTTTAGCAAAAAATAGGGAACCACAAACTACACATTACAGATCACTTCTTCCTTCTATATCAAACAAGTTAATCCCACAAAGATCATGAGCACTGTGTGCTTTCAGATCATGCAGCTGGGATTGCAGAACCAATGGAGACTGGCTTACAATTTACAGCATTCACCTGAGTGATATGCTTAAGCTGTTTATTGAAGGTTTTCAATGTATCTGCCTGAGCTCTTTGGCCATAGAAAGCCACTTCAAGCTAATGTCAATATGGTGGTTGGAAGAGAAGTTAAAATGCTGATGTACAATGAGATGACAACTGCAGTAAAATACAGTTTTGTTAATTTTTCTCAAACACTGACAAAAAAAATAGTTTACTGTGAGTAAAATGGGGCAGAAGGACTTTTTGGAGAAAGGTGCTGTTGATTTATTTAAGAATGCAAACTGCAGACATAAACAGATGTTTGTACTGACAGGGAATGCATATTATTTAAAAACAACAAGAAAACAACAAATTGTCTAAAATGGGAAACTGCTTGCCTCTGCACAACTGAAACCTGTAGTCGGTTTTATAGTCACGCTGCAATCCCATAGCTCAGGGTTTCTGCTGAGCCTGTGGCATAAACAGTGGGGGTGTGCCCCATCCATGTGTGTTGTTCCTTTCCTTAAAACTAAGATTCAGCATAAGCACTGGTTTATCATCAGGTTTTTGGTGGGTGAGCAGAGGTCTTCCCTCATCACTTTGAACTTTATCCACTTTTTCCCATGAAGCTCAATCCTTGTGGCTAAGTATTGGTGCTCACTCCATCTTTATGATGCTGTTGAAACAGGGCTACAAATCAAATCGGCATGTTAGTATTGCAAAGGTCTTTCTTGTTGGCAAAAAAAAATCTGGTTTATGTGACTTTCCATTAAAACAAGCTCTAGTGATTCTCTGAGCTACATAGTAACTCAGTACAGTATATGGTAACCTGTGCAGTGTCTGGCTTCGACAGGCTGTCAGGCGCATCAAAAAGGTATGTTATAAAATTACGATTGGTTTGAAATAAAGTTAAAAAAGACCTAGTTAAAATTTATCAAGGCTAGGGCTGTCATTTATAGGTTTTCTAAGTATGTTTCCCAATGTTTAACCATCTTGCACCATGTAATTCTGCTCTTTTGTTTTATGTGCGTGTGTGGTTTTTGTTTTTTACTCACAACATGTTTTCTTTGTGTAACTACAACATGCATGCAATATATGCTGTTTGTTGGAGTTCAGGAGTTCCCAAGGTGGCTGCCCTTGACCCAATTAGATCATTTCAGATGAGAGATGAGCGTCCTGAAGAGAAACAGAAAAGTGTTTGCACATGACACTATAATTACTCCAATTAGGCAACTTCCAGAGAGATTAGCTGTAGTCAGCAAGGGTTTAACAGAGCCCCAGTCAGTTTTATCAACTGATAACTGATTTGAAACAGATGCTTTTATGAAGCTGTGGTGAAAATAATACATTAATCCCTTCAAAATGATGTAAAAATCCACTGCTAGTGTCCTCTGGGCGTTACTGTCACTGCTGAGCTATGCGTAACATTTCCTCCTGATGTAAACACAACTCTCTCCTCACCATTATAATCTCTCACATGAAGCCTGTATCTGCACTCTGAAGCATCTGCTTGGCTAACAGTGTGCTGAAATACCGTGGGATACAAATCACCGGTGGCTCATGGGTAAAGCCGTGCTAGACCTAATGTTGTGATCATTATGTCATGCAAAAAAGTTTGGTATCAAAAACACATGACCATTTTAAAGTGAAATATTAACAATTAGTTTACCTCATGTAAATGAGGTATCGTATTGATACTGATTGTATTTTCAGTCATGCTTATTTGAATAATAGAATCAGAGTAAAACAAAAGCTTGAAAGCTGTTTTGACATCTTATTTTAACCCTGAGTGTATTATTAACAATCAATAATTTCAGCTTCAGAAATATTTATTTAATTAAAACTTTCACAGTTGGAGCAACTTCAGGAAACTTTTAGGTCAATAATCTCACTTGAACACAATGGAGTCCTCTTAAATAATCAGTCCTCACACAATAATAATAATAATGAAGAACCTTGACCTTGTGTGGTTTTTTACAGTACCATGAAAATGTGTTTACCACTTATATATATTTTAGATCTTTAAACAAGTTAAAATGAAGTAAAGATGACCTGAGAGAATGAAAAAAGTAGTTCTCAAACAATGATTTCATTTACTACTGAAAAACTAAACCCAACCTGGCCTCATGTGGAAAACTAATCGCCCCATTTATTGATAATTTAACTTTGATTTATCACAATGTTTAGTTCTATTTTACTAGTCCCACTTAATAATATCAGAGCTGTAAAATCAAGAAATCAGTTTAGTAGACCCTGACTAACAACATGAAGTAGGCTACAAAGACATTTTAACAGCAACACATGACACCATGATGTATAGATTTACAAGACCAAAAATTTGATAAAAAGTAATTGGTATCTGTCGGTGTGGATAAGGTTACAAAGCCTTTTTAAAGGGTTTGGGACTCTCAGATATGTGAATACTCAGATGTGGCCAGTCTACCGCAATTATTCCAAAAGGGTGTCAACGACTCATTTAGGAGGTCACAAAAGAACCCAGAAGAGCATCTAAAGCACTGAAGGCATCATTGGCCTCAGGTCTCCAAGGTAAAAACAGCTACTGACCAAAGCAGAAGACAAAGGCCAGTCTGACGTTTCAACCTTCTTGGAGGTTGTGCATCCAGTTAAATAATGAGTAAAGCTGACACAGCATTTCAGAAAAAAACGTCATCCCTACAGTCAAACACGGTGGTGGTAGTGGGATGTCTTGGGCTGCTTTGCTGCTTCAGGACCTGCTCTTTAGCAGAAAATGTTAAAGGAAAATGTCTGGCCATCAGGCCATGACCTTAAGGTCAAGTGTTCCAAGAACACTTAAAGTTCTTGGAACTGCCCCAATTTTCTCAAACACTTGACAACAGTGGTTGCCAAGGGTGGCACAACCAGGTATTAGGTCTAGGGGATGGTTGCTTTTTCCACACACGGCCAGGTTGGCTTGCAAAGCTTTGTTCCCCTCAATGAAAAATATCTTTTTAAAACGGGGTTTTGGTTTAACTCTGGTTATATTCGTTCAATACAATTGGAACTTGGTAGTGTGGACAAAAAAGTATCACGATTACCACGGTATGGTTTCAAATTAAAAATTCTAGTTTTAAGATAGTATCTGTTTCAATAAAAACGTAAATTACTCATTTTAAATCTCTTATTAACTCTTTAAATATTAACTGATTGGATTTATTAAAAAAATGATACATTAAACATAGAATTTCCCGAAGAATTGCACAACTTTATGGCTATATACCGACCCTTTCTCATGTAGCAATATATTGAATAAACAAATCCCATTTGCAGAACTGTTTAAAACTGCAAATAAGTTCAAGTACAACCTGAAAATAATGCAAATAAAGTTACACCTATAGTTGCAATCTCTTCCCCATCTTGTAAATTTTTACAAGATGTACGAGGTGGCCCCACGTACTGCCTGTATCGTCTGTCTTATTGAATTTTAAAACCAACCTTTAACATTTTCTATTTCTCAATAAATTACTTAAATTGATTTACCGACCCGAACTAATGCCAATACTTTTTCCCAGCACTGCATGCATGTCTTAATAAGACTGAAATAGTAGCAGATGCATTTGTAAAAGATGTTCTAAACAATGTTGCATATACTATGTGCAGTAAAATAGTTATGGTATAGAGCTGAAGCTGTTAAGTCAACATATTCTGCTTTTCTAAAGGGGGGGGATTTCTGTTTTTTCTGATTAAGTCCTGCTGAGATGAGGCATGTCTTCCAACAGGGGGTCCTTGTCAAAATGGCAGCATATATAAACTCAATTAAAACAAATGTTCCAGAAAACCTAAACAAAAAAAAGACAAAATACAAAGCATAACGCTATATTTTAAAATGCGCCGAATAAAGGTAAAACTTGTGTAATGTAGAACAACTGTCATATAAACTAGCAGCTTCGTATCTTTTATGGCAGCTGGATTATAATTTCATTTTTCAATTTTCAACATTCTGGAAAAAGTTTCTCAGTACTTCACCCCAAAATACTTTTACACAATTTCAATTTTCAAAAATGGTTATGATTATTTAATTCATCACATTATAAGTCATTCTTTATATTCAAATGTGTTAGTATTAACTTCTTTAGACTTCTTTAAAAATGCAGCCTGAAGATTTTACATGTTATTTTCCACCATTTGATTTGTTGATTGGCTTAATTTTTAAATTGTTGATGTTTTTTTTATATATATAAATACAGTAGATAGTAGACTGCTATTGATTATTGTATTTAAGTTGCTTCCCCAGGTGTTTTCCTGCTTTTGAATTTTGTATATATATTTGTTTTATTATTAGTAGCCATTATGTTGATTTATTCAAAACATTTAAAAACCAAACAGAAAAAACGTTCCTCCTTCCCTTTAGTCCCAACTGCATAATTTACCAAAAACGATGAAAAATAAAAACCAGTTTTGATTAGTTCAGCATTTTTGTTATTAAACTAGCAGCATGTGTTGGCCTGCTCGTGTCCATATCAATTCCTGGCTAATTTATTTAATTCATACCACTTGTGTCAGCTCTGAAATATTAAAACCTCACTCAGCCCACCTCAGTTTATTGCATTTCACCACCTTACCGGCTCACAGCTGTTGTCAGAGCAAAGTGCTGCTGCTGTCAGAGACACACAAGAGAAAATCTGCGTGGTTTTACTGAGTTAAACAGTAGAAACGGTTGTGTTTCTGTCAAGGTCTTGCAGGGAAAGTTCTGCTTTTGAATCAGTGATGATTAGCTGCTTCCTTTAGTTAAAAATATCTGAAAGAACTGCCCTTGTCAGTCTGTGTAATGTAGATAAAGCAGAGAGCTTGGTTAGATCTGTAACAGAAGTGTGAGCAGGCCTCCCTGCTGGTTGCTTGGTTTTTAAAATCCTAGGCAAAACATGCCAGGAGTCTCTTCAGATCTCTGATCTGCTCCAGATGCTTTTATGACTGCATGACCTAAGCTGTAAACAGTGGACATCGACGAAGGGTTAATGGGAACCTCTGTTAATTTCCTCCTGGAAAAGGTTTTACCCACTGTGTTAAGAACGTTGAAACTGTACAATTTAATGAAATTATTTGAAAAATAAAATAAAATTTTAAAGCAGAATTTGGAATTTATTTGAAAAGTTTGAGTTAGGGTCATTGTCCATTTGGAAGACCCATTTGTGCCCAAGATTTTACTTCCTGGCTGAAGTCTTGAGATCTTGTTTTCTTCTCATGAGGTCATTTTTTTTTTTGTAAAGCGCAACCTCGTTTCCTGCAGCAGAAGGCCTCCAGAAATTAAGGCATTTGTCACCTTTTGCATTTGTAAACTGTAATCTGAGTTTTTACGTTGCTCCGGTAGCAATGACTTCTTCCTTTCTGAGTGTCCTTTCAGCCCAGGACTCTTTAGCGACACTCTTTTCTAGCTGAAGTCAGCGTCCTCACAAGGCCATTTGCTTTTGTTCTGGGCTTGATTTTCACATTTTACACCTAAACACATCCATCTCTGGGACACAGGACCCGTCTCCTTCCTGAGCGCATGATGGCTGGACGCTCCCATGCTCTTCGTCCCTCTGTATCAACGTTTGAACAGATGATCATAGCACCTTTAAGCATTTGGAAGTTGAACTCGAAAATGAAACAGGCTTGTGCAAGTAAGGCAGGAAAAGTTTATTTCGATTTATTGTCAGACTGTGAAGAAAAAAAAAGGTTCTGCTTCTTTTTATACCGTGTATGTAAATATGTGGTTTAAACTGTAAATGAAGCATTAAACGTACCCTCTGACATCCTTGGCTGTCATGTAACCCTCTATGGTCTCTGTTTTACATTCTTTCACTCTGTCTTCATCTTCCTCATTTGTCTTTTGCTTCCTTTTAACTGTTTTCTTTACTGAATTATGCATCAGTTTGAAGTAAAAACTTTGTCTGATGAGAAAAGCCACTGGGGGAATGGGGTTTGCATGGCTGGAGAAGATTTAGGTTACTGAGGGAACAAATGGTGTGTGTGAAATAGTTTGAGGAATTCAGAGGGAAGGAGAAGGAGGGATGACAGAATATCGAAGGGGGAAAAACAGGGTGTCCCCACCCTCTCCCCCTCTCTGAAAGTCCTCTAACTCCCTTTCTCTCGGCTGGCCTTATTTGGTCATGTTACTGTGACTCCAAATGAAGTTCAGAGACACAGAATGGGGGCAAGGATGGACAGATTGTTCTTTTCCTCCTCTTTTCACCCTCTCAGCAAAGAAAGAGCAGTGCTCTGATAGGAGATAAAAATTAGAAGAAAGCCAGAACTCAGAGGGAGGAGACAAATTCAGCTCTGTAGGGGAAAGTAGTTCATCTGTTTCTGCTAAACAAAACCTAACTTTAATCCAGCGTTAAAATACTGGCGAGTTGCAGAAGAGGAACTCTTCCGGGACACAAGAGGAACTTTTCTAAAACGATGTCCACATGCAAATATAAGGCCTGGTTTCCCTCCTGGCGGGTTTCTGCACAGCTTATGAAAATGAACATCACAATTAGGTGCTATTGATAACGGCAGCATTTCCTCGTTGCCTGTGGTTACAAGTGACAACTGACCACACCTGCCTTCAATGCCCTTTTACAATGCAAACAGAACAGGGATGTCTTTCATCTTTTTTACAAGGTGATAGTTGGTGCCGTGTAACCAGTCTGTGACCACATTTAGGTGATCTGGTGTAGGTTGATTGCACACACAGAAACATGCCATCTCTTCCCCGTCACTCCTCTCCAGAGCAGAGAGAGGCCTTTGATCTCTATTCAGGAGAATTATTAATAGGCACACGCATGGCCGGATCAGGGTACATAGAGAAGTGAACGAAGATGGTTTCCATTTTTTTTTTTTCCGGACTTGGCTTGGAGTTTTGTACTGTTGATGTTTTATGATATGTTGTTTTGGGAGGTTTCCTATTGAAGCTCCCTTTACATTTATAGAATAAGTGATGAGTTTTATTTCGGTAGAATATTCTCACTCTAAAAAAAATGTTAAAATCCAACTTTTAATTTGAATGCATTTTATTCAGTTATTGTTTTTTTTTTTTTTTCAAAGCCCTTTGAAAACTACACTTTTGCTTAACAGCAATCAGTGTCAAAGAGCATTTAATCAATCATCTAATGTTTTTGGTTTCCTTGGGGTAAGACGTGACACAGAAGCATGTTTCTCTAGCTCACTCTTCAACATGGGAAAGACAAGAAAACATGCCATTCAAGTAGGCATATGTGTGTCAATCTTTAGTCAGAAAAATCGTGTCTTGCGTATTCTTACTTCTTGAACTTTGTTACATGACAACAAACTTCAGTGTATTTTTGGGGGTTTTATGTGATAGACCAACACAAAATAGTGCTTAAAGTGAAGTGGAAGGAAACAAATGCATATCTTTTATTTCTTTACATATTTCAGTCAGTAAAAAGTGTGGCATGTATTTGTATTCACTTGCCCTGTTCTATTGTTTGTAGAATCCCCTTTTGATGTAAAAACAGTTGCAAGTCTGCTGAGGTGCGCCTCTACCAGCTTTCACATCTAGAGATCAGGGCACATATTCACAAAGATTCTCAGAGTCCTCTCAGGGAGCTCCTATCTAAGCCTAAAATGTCTTGCCAAGGACTTCTAGCTTAAGAGTGATTCTGTTCTCTGCTGAGAGCAACTCAGAGCGACAGAGATTCCTATCTTAGTGAGGCGGTGTGGTTCACTTTGTTGCTAGATATGATGCTCTCTTCTAAGAGCTGTGATTGGTTGTTAAAAGAAACAAACAAAAAAACAAATGTGCTCCTAGTAATCAATGGAGAGAAATTAATCGATCATAGAATTTAGACTGGATTCAGAAATGTGTAAATCATGATGATAAAACTTAGCAAAACGAAATTAATTGTCACCCATCAAAATGTTTAAATGTAGTTTATTGACATGCTCGTCATTGTTTTGATTTTCTTCTTATGTTTACTCACCATGCTGGTTGTTTTCATGGTGCATCTGTCTTTAGTTTAATACTAATATTACAATTCAGCATTTTACTGTGATCTCCTTGTATGATGAGGTTTAGTGTAGTAAAATGACCAAAACAAAACGGAGAAAAAAAGGTGGAGAAAAATGAACTGGACAGAGGAGCAGAGCCTGCTGGTGGAGGTGAAGAGAGGAATGTTGAAAGGTGAATTTGGTCCGGAAATCACGGTGAGAACAAACAGGCATTCCCTGCTGTGATCAGAAGCTAGAGAGAAGATTCCAGCCCACCAGAGAACTTCTCCACAGACGGAGGAGCATTGTAGATGACCACTTGGCTACTGACATGATGTACAATACAGCATGTGCTTAGATTATTGTATGTATATTACATGGCTTGTGGCAAACTTCCATTGTGACTTCTTATGGCTTTTTGTTTTGCCACTCTTCTATAAAGGCACATTTTGCCATTTGAAGTGAACAACGCACTGGTGACCCACTGGAAACGGGCGACATTCTCCCCACGACCCTGCAAGGATTAAGCTAGTATAGAACACAGATGACTGAATGTACAACTAATATTTATCTCGTCAAGCCACTCTCCCACCTGAGCTGTGGATCTCTGCAGCTCCTCCACATTTACCGTGGACCACTTGGTTGCTTCTCTGATTAATGCTTCCCTTTCCTTGCCTGTCAGTTCAAGCTTTTCAGTAGAGTTGCAGTTGTGTCATAATTTGTGATGAGATATTGAAAACTTAGCATATTGTTTTTTTAACCTAACTCTACTTTAAACTTCTCCAAAGCTTTTCCCCTGACCTATCTGCTGTGTTTCTTGGTCTTCATGATGATGATTGTTCACTAATGTTCTCTAACAAACCTCTGAGGCCTTTAGAGAACAGCTGGATTTACACTGATATTAAATGTGACACAGATGAATCATTAAATCATTTTAAAACAAAAAGATATATGGTAAACAAGGCTGGAAAAGGACCTAAGTCTATCTTGCCACCAAACAGAGTGAAGAGGGTTTTAAATAAGATTTGAGTAAATCTCCAATGGTCATTGTTAATCCAATGTGAGACTATGCTGCTGCAATAATAGATACGTTTATTTCAAGTATTTTTTGCACATCTTCACCAGGGTTGCCGTTAATTGTGTATGCATTTCATATTTTCCCCCTTTTCCTGCCAGTGTGTGGTTTCTATTTGAAATGAATTGAGCTGAACTGAGGAGTTTGTGCCTCATGTTTCTGTGCAGACTGTCTGTTTAAACTTTGCCCCATGAACCGCTACTCAGCCCAGAAGCAGTTCTGGAAAGCAGCAAAGCCTGGAGGGAACACGGACACAGTGCTGCTCAACAAGCTCCATGTAAGCATCAGCTCACAGCTACCACAACACACAACCCAGCCCTTATGTCTTGCAGTTAAAGTACATCTTGAAAGCAGATTTTAATACATCTTGTAAATAAATTGAGGTGTGAATGAAAAACGTTTAGCTTCCCTATTAACTGAATGTACAAAAGTGTTTACTGTGCTCTCAGCTGTAGGACTTAAAAGCATTATTTCTTCTGGATATTTGGAGGTAGAATCCTTCTAAGTCCTTTTATAGACATTTTTGTGAACCTTTCACTCCTACAATCATACCTAACTGCCTTAGATGCTTTCCTTTCTTTCTTTCCACTGAAATACATTACCCTTTAAAGCAATCTGTTCGACCAAACTGTCATAAAATGGAGAATGGCAATTTTTCCTGTGGATAGGTGAGGCCAGTATTCAGTTCGGTTGTTTCTGCTGAAGATCCAAGATTTGGTTAAGACTTTCTTTCCTGGGCTTTTTGTTTACAACAAATACGACTGGTTCTTGGAGCACATTTCTGTAGGACTGAAGGCGATGAGCTATGATCTTGTTGGTGCAATTAATTTTGTCCTCCTCTCTTTTTTGAACCCCAGCACGCAGCCGACTTGGAGAAGAAACAAAATGATTCTGAAAATAAAAAGCTCCTGGGAACTGTGATACAGTATGGGAATGTCATTCAGGTTTGTTTCTGAGAAATACCTGCCTGTATTTTTTGTGTAAGGTACATTTTATAACTGTAGGAGTGGGGTTGGTATAATTAGAAAACTATTCCAAAATACCTAAATCTAAAATGTTCTTGAGCTTGAGGGACTCTGAGCACACTTAAACTTCTAAAAATAAAAATAAAACCCATGCTAACATGGTGAAGATATGCTATAGAGATTTCTTTAAGTGCCCATGAAACAACATGAGCTGAAGAGGCTCTTCTGAAAACGCTGAATCAGACCAAGTGTTTACCAAAAAGATCTTTACGAAAAGACTACTTCATTTTGGATCCAACTTTCATACAGTTCAGGTCAGATGTTTACATACACTCACCATGGCCATGAATGTTGCATTAATTTTTGGCTTTTAGTTATTTATTTGAACCATTCTTTTTCCAGGGCGGATTGATGACGCAACGTGCAACTTCAGTGAAGAAGAATTTGGTTCACAAGTCTAAAATTACTCACAGAGGTTGAAATCCATACATATATCCCCACTAATATTTAGTTGAAATGCCTCCTAAATAGCAGCAGGGAAGCCACGCCCGTTTTGTAGCTATCAACAAGGTTCTGGAGAAGTTCAAGCCTACAAGGCTACAAAAAGTGTGTGGTTTCCCGGCAGCTTGCCAAGAGACATTTATCTAAATATTAGTTGGGGTGTGTGTATATATGTCAGCCTACATGTATAATTTAAACCCTGTGTGGATTAGAAAGCCCAAAAATAACAGCATTCAATGATAATGATAATGTCTGTACACTTCTGACCAGTAGTGCCGTTTGTACCTACACAGCTGCTTCACCTGAAGAGTAACAAATACCTGACGGTGAACAAACGGCTGCCGGCGCTGTTAGAGAAGAACGCCATGAGGGTGATGTTGGACACTGCTGGAAATGAAGGCTCCTGGTTCTACATTCAGCCCTTCTACAAACTGCGCTCTATTGGGGACAGTGTGAGTATTCCAGTCTGTGGGAAGAGTTCAGAGTGGGAGCACTGGACTGCATGTGAAAAAAATATCATGCAACAGAACAAAAAAGTCTGATCTGTGCCAGAGATGAGATCCAGTCATCACTTCAGAGTAAAGTGGATGCGCCGATACTTTCTTCTGTACAATCCCCTTGCACTTACAGCTTCAAGTCTTCTCTGGTACGTTTCTACCAGATTTCAGGCTGCAATTTTTGGCTGGTCTTTGCAAAAGCTACATCGGATTGGATGGGCAGCATCTTCGGTATCAATTTTCAAGACTAGCAACAGATTCTCATCTGGATGTAGGTCTGCACCTGGACTGGGGGCATTCTAACACATGAAGATGGTTTGATGTTAACCAGGGGTGTCAAACTCCAGTCCTTGAGGACTTTATTTCTGCAGCTTTTAGATGTGTGCCCTCTCCAGCACACCTGGATCAAGTTGGTTGAATAACATCCTCAGCAGGCAGTGAAGTTGTATGCAACCAGACTAATGACCAAATTATTTTATTCAGGTGTGTTGAAGCAGATACACAAGTTGCAGGATACTGGCCCTCGATGACTGATTTTGACACCTATGGTTAAAGCATTCTGTTGTATCTCTGGCTCTAAGGTGAACCTCCTCCCCACTCTCAAGTGGGGCCTCCACCATATTTTCTACCATGATTGCTCTGTATATAGATCCATCCATATACTCCCTAGCCCTAACCAGCTTCCATGTTGCTGAAGAAAAGCACCCCACAGCATGATGTTGCCACCACCATGTTTGTGTTGAGTTGAGTTTTGTTTTCCTATTTCTACAAAGCATTTCTTTCTGTGGCTGATCTGTGGTCAGGTAGTTTGGGGAACTTAATTTAAGCAATTCTCCAGAGCAAATCCTTTTTAATCCTGTTTGTGTTGATTCCAACTCACATTAGGGTTAAACCTCAAACAGTAGGATGCAAGCTTGCAGTTGTTTTATTCTGCAGTTTGAATATATTATTTATTCAGTAACAATAAAAGTACATTTAGGTTTTTTTTGTGTGAAAAATGCACAGTGCTCCGCAGTAATGTTCTGCATTTCCGTCTAATTCTTCAAAATGTTGTCAGTTTTTGCTTGAGATATTATGAGTACAGCTCAGTATGAGCTGACATGCACATATTTTCTACTCCTCCAGATTTTGTTTGCTAGAATTTTATGCATATGGAGTAGGATGTCTAGAAGTTAGATCAACAGGGACAAGACTGTCGCTTTTTCATCCATCTGAGACGTTTTTTCACTCTAAATCTATCAGCCTACCACAACCAGCTGTGTAGTTTTTCTGGAGGAACCTGTGTGCATGTTCTCCTTAACCATCCAAAGAAAAGACCTTGTTATCACAAGCTCCTCAGGAGTAGAATTTAGATATAAGAGTTAACTGTCTACTTTATTAATGTTCTAAAATGGTAACTCATTAAGTATTTTATAAACTAAAATAATTAAAGGTTTTTTTACTTTTTGTTTGCTTTGGTTTGAATTGTTTGTTGGAGAAAAAACCTTAAACTAGAATTGTGAAGGTCATTCGAAAGTTGTCAAAAACTTAAAAAGTTGATCTATTTTTGCAGGCCAAATAAAGAAATTATCCATTTATTAGGAAATAATATCTGATTATTCCACAGTGAAGGTTGTAGGTATTTGCAGCCTCAGTTTGGTCCATTTGATGATACAGAGCCTCAGACGAGTTCAACTATCCTCAAAGCTACTCTGCCTCCGTCTCTTCCTCTATTGCGTGAGGAAGTACTGGGGAGTTGCTAAAGAACCAAATCAACTCCGCTGGAGATCATACTTCACATATTTTCTCAGGTTTTTTTTATTATTTCTCCAAAAACTACAAAATACAAAGCGATCGTGACAGTGACACATGGCCGCAAGTTTGGACCAAAAGTATTTTGCCTGTGTAAATTAAGCTTTTTAATTTATTAAAATAAATTAAGGTTTGTGAAGCTGTAGAGCAGCTTAGTTTTATTCACTGATTTCAGCAGTGTATCTGTGTCAGATTAACAACTGCACAAAACTTAGATATTCAGTAAATGATCTTTCTTTGTCCTGTTTTCACATTTGTAGCGTGTGTGTTTTGTGTGACTGCAGGTAGTGATCGGGGACAAAGTGGTCCTGAACCCAGTTAACGCTGGTCAGCCGCTACATGCCAGCACACATCCGCTTGTGGATAATCCAGGATGCAATGAGGTTTGCCTAAGTTTACCTCTTTTTCTCACCTCTCATTACTGCTGTCTGGTTAGGCGCTGTTTTAGATCCACAGATCTACTTTTACCTTTAATAATAATCATCCGTCTGAACAGACTCCGGGCTTTTAATCATACTGGTGCTTCTTGCGATTTGCCATAAATACAGTGTGTCATCATGTTCTCCAAAGAACATTAAAGTTGGTGCTATTGGCTTTCCAACACCTGGTTTAAATTGTCCTTAGGTCATAGTCAGCTTGTATAATTGAAATATTTTAGATTGCAATCTTCACCAGTTGTCTGTGGTGTTCCTCAGGGCTATGTCTTAGGGTTGCTTTTGTTTGTTATCCATATTTTTCCTCTTTTGGTAAATAAGTCTCCCAATTATTATTCTACTATTGCACATTCCTATGTGTCCTCTTTTGAATGGCACTGATTGTGTTAAATTAAAGCATGAATTTCTGCTAACTTCTTTAAATTAAATAGTAACAAAACTACAGTTTTCTGGTAGGAACATGATCTGATGTGGCTACGTCTGGTCTATTATCTAATCTTTGCTTTTTCCCAGGTTAAGAGCTAGTGTTTTTTTATTTTATTTTTATTTTTTAATAACACTTTAATTTTTTAAAAGCAGATCAATAGCGTTTGTCATTGTTCATACTTCCGCTTCCTTAACATAAGTGGATTATCCCCATTCCTTATTGTAAACAGTATTGCTATTCCTGTATGTCATCTGGTTAGATCTTGTCTGGTTTACCACATAAATGTCTGCATAGATTTAAATTGGTAGAAATGATTCTCATTTAGTTTGTGGAGAACCCATGCAATAGATTTTTCAGTTGAGATACAATTCAATTTTGAATGCACTCGAAATTTTGCTGTCAAGATGTCATTTAGAGATGGAAATTGTTTTCTTTAAAGTTAGGTGATTATATACAGGTTCTTTTTGTTTTACGTTTTTGTCTCAATCAAAAGAATTCACATCATCAAACAGATTTTAATATCACACAAAGATAGTCTGGGTAAATAAAAAATGCACTTTTGAAATAATGGTTTTATTTATTAAGGGAAGAAAGCTTTCCAAACCAACCAGTCTTATGCCACCATCAAGAGTTTGGAGAAAACTTTCAACGAATCTGGAGTAATTTGGCCCACTCTGCTTTGTAGTATTTTTTTTTACTTGAACCACATTGCAGGGTTTTTGAGTATGAAACCCTGCTACATGTGCTCATTTGGTTTTAAGTCCAGACTTTAACTAGGCCATTTCAAAACCTTTTTATTGTTGTTTGAGCCATTCAGATGTGGACTTGCTACAGTTATTTGGATAATTGTCTTGGGGCAAAACCAAAGTATACTTAATCTCAAACTGATGAACTGATAACTGGTATTCGTTTAGGATTTTCTGGTTCAGAGTTTATGGTTCCATCATTTATGGCAAGCCATCCAGATGCTGAAGCAGCAAAGAAGCCCAGGACCTTCACACTACCACCACCATGTTTGACTGTCACTATGATATTCGTCTTCTGAAATGCGGTTAGTTTTATGCCAGATGTAACATGACATTCACCTTACACTTTCGTTTCTTTAGAGGCAAAGGGCTCAAAGACTTTGGCATTTGAAATTTAATTAGTCTGATATTAAAATTTGTTAGATGATCTGAAACAATACAGTGTGACAAAAAAGCAAAAACATGAAATCTGTAAGGGACAGCTACCTTTTTTTAAATTTACAATAATAACTTTACATTTTGAGTTGTTGCAGTCCTGCAGCTTTGCAGAGGAATCCAAGCTTCAGTCACATCCAGCTCTGTTTGTTTTTCAGGTGAACTCTGTAAACTGTAACACCAGCTGGAAGATTGTCCTGTTTATGAAATGGAGTGACAACCGAGAGTGCGTCCTGAAAGGAGTGCGTTTCTCAGAAGAAGATAAATCTTTTTCTAATTGTTTATTTCAAATGTTATTTTTTGGTACTGAACACTTTCTCATTCTTAGATAATATGCATGGACTATAAATATAAATACTTTGAAATATTTAAGGTAAATCCAGGTAATTTAATAACATTGTTGTCACATTATGTGATAGCTTCAAACAGCTTCAGTTAAATAATTTTGGTAGGGTTTCTAATGTCTATTTTTCTTTCTCTAAAGACCTTACTGTTGCATAAGGTTGCTCGTCTGCTTTGAGTGGGTTGGTTGGTTTGTTTGTTTCCATATTAGTATCATCAGTCAGCAGTACATGGCTGTAAATGACATTTTAACTGACATTTTAAATGACATTTTATCACTTTAAAAGCCCTATATTAGAGATTCTGTGCTGTAACTCACAGAAAGTGTATGGTGAGTGGACTAATCGGTCTGCTTTTTAACCTTCCTATAATAAAGTCCTGGCCCCAGAAAACTCATTATTTAATACTAATTGATTATTTTCCAAAACTGATTGAAGCTGCTGTCCATTTATATTGATCACATGGACAATTTCTAGTAATAATCCGCTGTAGTTTCTCTCTGCAGGGTGATGTTGTACGGTTGTTCCACGCAGAACAGGAGAAGTTCCTCACATGTGATGATCATAGAAAAAAGCAACACGTCTTCCTTCGCACTACTGGGCGGCAGTCGGCTACCTCGGCGACCAGCAGCAAAGCCCTCTGGGAGATCGAGGTTAGCAACAGTGAATTCCGACCTGCTTTTACTGGATGTGCTTTAGGGGAAGATTTTTTTTTTTTCCTTCTTTTGTTGCAGGTTGTACAGCATGATCCCTGTCGAGGCGGGGCGGGTTACTGGAACAGCCTGTTCAGGTTCAAACACCTGGCCACAGGACACTACTTGGCTGCAGAGGTCAGTCTGTCCGTCTCCATGTCCTGCATGTTTGCTTGTGAACATTTGAAAGTCAACCACTCTTGAATTTGTGCAGGTAAACCCAGAGTATGAAGAGGAGTGCCTCGATTTCCGCTCTTCGGTGAGAAAGGCTGACTTTTTGTCTGTAGTGCAGAGTCGCCACTGAAAAAGCATCATTCAAAGAGTTGTCTTTATTTTCATGACTATGAATATTGTAGCTTCACACTGAAGGCATCAAAACTATGAATTAACACATGTGGAATTATATACTGATCAAAAAAGTGTGAAACAACTGAAAATATGTCTTATATTCTAGGTTCTTCAAAGTAGCCTCCTTTTGCTTTGATTACTGCTCCACACACTCATGGCATTCTGTTGATGAGCTTCAAGAGGTAGTCACCCAAAATGGTTTTCCAACAGTCTTGAAGGAGTTCCCAGAGATGCTTAGCACTTGTTGGCCCTTTTGCCTTCACTCTGCGGTCCAGCTCACCCCAAACCATCTTGATTGGGTTCAGGTCCGGTGACTGTGGAGGCCAGGTCATCTGGCGCAGCACCCCATCACTCTCCTTCTTGGTCAAATAGCCCTTACACAACCTGGAGGTGTGTTTGGGGTCATTGTCCTGTTGAAAAATAAATGATGGTCCAACTAAACGCAAACCGGATGGAATAGCATGCCACTGCAAGATGCTGTGGTAGCCATGCTGGTTCAGTATGCCTTCAATTTTGAATAAATCCCCAACAGTGTCACCAGCAAAGCACCCCCACACCATCACACCTCCTCCTCCATGCTTCATGGTGGGAACCACGCATGTAGAGTCCATTCGTTCACCTCTTCTGCTCTGCACAAAGACACGGTGGTTGGAACCAAAGATCTCAAACTTGGACTCATCAGACCAAAGCACAGATTTCCACTGGTCTAATGTCCGTTCCTTGTGTTCTTTAGCCCAAACAAGTCTCTTCTGCTTGTTGCCTGTCCTCAGCAGTGGTTTCCTAGCAGCTATTTTACCAAGAAGGCCTGATTCACACAGTCTCCTCTTAACAGTTGTTCTAGAGATGTGTCTGCTGCTAGAACTCTGTGTGGCATTGACCTGTTCTCTAATCTGAGCTGCTGTTAACCTGCGATTTCTGAGGCTGGTGACTCGGATGAACTTATTGTCCGCAGCAGAGGTGACTCTTGGTCTTCCTTTCCTTGGGCGGTCCTCATGTGAGCCAGTTTCTTTGTAGCGCTTGATGGTTTTTGCGACTGCACTTGGGGACACTTTCAAAGTTTTCCCAATTGTTCGGACTGACTGACCTTCATTTCTTAAAGTAATGATGGCCACTCGTTTTTCTTTACTTAGCTGCTTTTTTCTTGCCATAATACAAATTCTAACAGTCTATTCAGTAGGACTATCATCTGTGTTCTGTATCCACATCCTGCACAACACAACTGATGGTCCCAACCCCATTTATAAGGTTTGAAATCCCACTTATTAAACCTGACAGGGCACACCTGTGAAGTGAAAACCATTTCAGGTGACTACCTCTTGAAGCTTATCAACAGAATACCAAGAGTGTGCGGAGCAGTAATCAAAGCAAAAGGTGGCTACTTTGAAGAACCTAGAATATAAGACATATTTTCAGTTGTTTCACACTTTTTTGATCAGTATATAATTCCACATGTGTTAATTCATAGTTTTGATGCCTTCAGTGTGAAGCTACAATATTCATATTTCATATTCATGAAAATAAAGACAACTCTTTGAATGAGAAGGTGTGTCCAAACTTTTGGTCTGTACTGTATGTATATATACTGGTCCTTCTCAAAATATTAGCATATTGTGATAAAGTTAATTATTTTCCATAATGTCATGATGAAAATTTTACATTCATATGTTTTAGATTCATTGCACACTAACTGAAATATTTCAGGTCTTTTATTGTCTTAATACGGATGATTTTGGCATACAGCTCATGAAAACCCAAAATTCCTATCTCACAAAATTAGCATATCATTAAAAGGGTCTCTAAATGAGCTATGAACCTAATCATCTGAATCAACGAGTTAACTCTAAACACCTGCAAAAGATTCCTGAGGCCTTTAAAACTCCCAGCCTGGTTCATCACTCAAAACCCCAATCATGGGTAAGACTGCCGACCTGACTGCTGTCCAGAAGGCCACTATTGACACCCTCAAGCAAGAGGGTAAGACACAGAAAGACATTTCTGAACGAATAGGCTGTTCCTAGAGTGCTGTATCAAGGCACCTCAGTGGGAAGTCTGTGGGAAGGAAAAAGTGTGGCAGAAAACGCTGCACAACGAGAAGAGGTGACCGGACCCTGAGGAAGATTGTGGAGAAGGGCCGATTCCAGACCTTGGAGGACCTGCGGAAGCAGTGGACTGAGTCTGGAGTAGAAACATCCAGAGCCACCGTGCACAGGCGTGTCCAGGAAATGGGCTACAGGTGCCACATTCCCCAGGTCAAGCCACTTTTGAACCAGAAACAGCAGCAGAAGCGCCTGACCTGGGCTACAGAGAAGCAGCACTGGACTGTTGCTCAGTGGTCCAAAGTACTTTTTTCGGATGAAAGCAAATTCTGCATGTCATTCGGAAATCAAGGTGCCAGAGTCTGGAGGAAGACTGGGGAGAAGGAAATGCCAAAATGCCAGAAGTCCAGTGTCAAGTACCCACAGTCAGTGATGGTCTGGGGTGCCGTGTCAGCTGCTGGTGTTGGTCCACTATGTTTTATCAAGGGCAGGGTCAATGCAGCTAGCTATCAGGAGATTTTGGAGCACTTCATGCTTCCATCTGCTGAAAAGCTTTATGGAGATGAAGATTTCATTTTTCAGCACGACCTGGCACCTGCTCACAGTGCCAAAACCACTGGTAAATGGTTTACTGACCATGGTATCACTGTGCTCAATTGGCCTGCCAACTCTCCTGACCTGAACCCCATAGAGAATCTGTGGGATATTGTGAAGAGAACGTTGAGAGACTCAAGACCCAACACTCTGGATGAGCTAAAGGCCGCTATCGAAGCATCCTGGGCCTCCATAAGACCTCAGCAGTGCCACAGGCTGATTGCCTCCATGCCACGCCGCATTGAAGCAGTAATTTCTGCAAAAGGATTCCCGACCAAGTATTGAGTGCATAACTGTACATGATTATTTGAAGGTTGACGTTTTTTGTATTAAAAAAACCTTTTCTTTTATTGGTCGGATGAAATATGCTAATTTTGTGAGATAGGAATTTTGGGTTTTCATGAGCTGTATGCCAAAATCATCCGTATTAAGACAATAAAAGACCTGAAATATTTCAGTTAGTGTGCAATGAATCTAAAATATATGAATGTAAAATTTTCATCATTACATTATGGAAAATAATGAACTTTATCACAATATGCTAATATTTTGAGAAGGACCTGTATATATATATATATATACACACACAGTATATAAATAACATCTTAAATCTATTTATAGCTGCTTTAATTAACAGGGATATAGTAAATATGTTTTTTACTTTGGAAATGATTAGATTGTTGAAGAGAAAAGAAAATAAAATAAAAGAAAAGAAAAGAAAAAGGAAAAGGCTGCCCCTGTCTCTCCTGGTTGCAAAGGTTGAGGAATGTTAAGGCGTTATGCGTATTGTCCAGCAGATGGCAGTCTTTTTCCACCTGCGTGTCTCTTAATGACTGACTGGTTTGCTTCAAGTTATCTTATGTTTCAAACATTTGCTTCCATATGTGAGAGATGAGGAAGCTACAGTGTTTTAACAAAACGGAAAAAACAAGAAGATGATTCATCAATTTAAACAGTTACTAAGGAAAATTTAAAGGTTTGAAATGTCATTAAAGAATTGTATAATTATGAAATTGATGATTAACTCCATCCATCATTGCATCTGTGCTTGCTTTTCTTGCTTTCTTCCTTTTAGGGCTGTTACAATTAAAGAGAAACGTCAGCTTATTTAAGTAATATTTAATTAAATGGAGTGCTGGTTGGGCTGTTTTTTAATTTAGTGATTTTAAGACATATATTTTACTACCTGCATGTTGACTTAGTTCCTAGAAGTCAGTGATTTTTCTCATTCCTTCAACCACTCAGTTGCTAAAACACAATAATTTGATTTTTAAGTATGTTCTATTTTGCATTCAGTTTCTAATAGGATTTTTTTCTATAGCTTGACTCTGACCAACATGCCCTGAGAGCCCGCTTGCAAAATGTCCAAGATAAGGTCATGTACACACTCATATCGGTTCCTGATGGAAACGACATCTCCTCCATATTCGAGCTGGACCCGACCACCTTAAGAGGGGGGGACTCTCTTGTGCCCAGGTAGGAAAGACGTATTATAGAGAGGGGGCACTACTTAAATTTTGTGCTTTAACGTACTCTAGTTGAACTAAACGGCTGCAGTCTATTCAGCTGTGCTGATGGGATGGATCATATCTTTTACAAATGATATTCACTGATTCATGTTTTGTTCTAAGTCCAAAATCTGTAAAAGGAGTTGAGCTCGGTTAGGAGTTGGGAACTGAAAAGCCACATGATGTCTACGTGTTCTTCACTTTTATCCAACCTCTCTGTATCGTATTCTAGAATTCTAGAATTGCGTCGCTCAAGGTGGCAGCAGGTTGGTGTAGCTCTGTTACTTTTGATTCTGATTTATTCTTTTTTGGGAACTATTCCTCTTGTGGTGGATACAGTTGATTTTTTTTTGGATGACTGTCCACTCCAGTGTCGGATGCTGTGCAGCTTGGAGGATTTTTCTTAATACTTTCTATTTTTGGACATTTGTTATGATGCATTGCCATGGCAAAGGGGTTGTTTCTTACAACTGGGAGCAGCTGATAAATATCTCAAAAGCTCAAATAATACTTCAACTTCAACCCCAAATCCCCGATGAGTTGAAAAGGAGACACCGTGGATGCAGAGCAGGAGCTAAGAGAAGAGAGAGAAGGAGGAAGTTCAAACTATCTCTTCCGTCGTTTATGATGGGCAATGTGAGATCGTTGGGAAACAAGTTGGATGAACTCCAAGCCCTACAAAGGACCCAGCCACAGTACCGGGCATGTAGTATCATGTGTTTTAACGAGACATGGCTGCAGGATCATATCCCCAACTCCAGCGTCTCTCTGCCGGGCTTTTTAACCATACGAGCAGACAGAGATTTAAAGAGGAGCGGCAAATGTAAAGGAGGTGGACTGGCAGTACTTGTGAACAACAGATGGTGTAATCCAGGACATGTAACTGTGAAGTGTCATCTCTGCAGTCCAGATATTGAACTGTTGGCAGTAAGTTTTCGTCCATATTATTTTCCCAGAGAGTTCACCAGTGTTATTTTGGCAACAGTTTACGTTCCACCTTCTGCTGTTGCCAACACTGCATGTGATGCCATCAGCTCAGTTGTTGCTAAGCTACAGACACAAAACCCCAATGCTTTTGTGGCAATTTCTGGTGATTTTAACCATGCTTCACTCTCTGCTACACTTCCAACGTTTCAACAGTTTGTCAGCTGCTCTACCAGAGAAAACAAAACATTGGATGTGTTTTATGCAAATGTCAAGGACTCATACATCTCTACAGCAAGACCTCCTCTAGGCAAATCAGATCACAATCTTGTTTTTCTCTGCTCAAAATATAAGACACCTGTTCAGAGGCAACCTGTAATAAAGAGAACTGTGAGAAAATGGTCACAGGAAGCTGAAGAAGCTCTGCAAGGTTGCTTTGAGGCTACAGACTGGGACGCACTGTGCCAGCCACATGGAGAAGACATCAACGCCTTGACTGAACGTGTAACCGACTTTATAAACTTCTGTGTGGATAACATCATCCCCACCAGATCCGTGAGATGATTTCCCAATAACAAACCTTGGATCACCAGTGACCTGAAGGACCTGCTTAACAAGAAAAAAAGAGCCTTCAGAGAGGGAGACAGAGAATTATTGAGGAGTTTACAGAAGCAACTTAAAGTCAAGATAAGAGACAGCAAGGAGGTGTACAAGAAGAAGCTGGAGAGCAAGCTCCAGCAAAACAATATCAGAGATGTGTGGACAGGGATGAAGAAGATCACAGGCTTCAAGCAGAAAGAAGATCAGACCGATGGAGGTCTGGACAGAGCCAATGAACTGAACACATTATTCAATAGGTTCAGTTCAGAAACCAGCTTTGCATCCTCCTCTCCTGCTCACAGGCAAACAGACATTCCATCTTCCTTTGACCCACAGGACCCACAGCTGTCCAGTAACACCTCACATTTTTTATCTTCCACCTCAGCCCTAGACCCTTCTGCTTCTACATGTTTGCCTTCAACCATATCAGAAGATGCTGATGCTTCCTTTGCTTCCCCCTTCCACCTGTGTGTCTTAAGAAGTCAGGTGAAGAGATAACTGGAGAGACTGAATAGGAATAAGGCTGCAGGTCCAGATCATGTCAGCCCTAGAGTCCTGAAGGCCTGTGCAGAGCAGCTCTGTGGGATTCTGCAGCACCTCTTCAACCTTAGCCTGGCCCAGAAGAAGGTTCCGGTGTTGTGGAAAACCTCCTGTCTTGTTCCGGTACCAAAGAAAACTCACCCATCAGTCCTCAATGACTATAGACCTGTTGCCCTGACATCTCACATCATGAAGGTCCTAGAGAGACTCCTGTTGGCCTACCTGAGTAAGCAAACAGTAAACCATCAGGACCCCCTTCAGTTTGCTTATCGCTGTGGAGTTGGAGTTGAAGATGCCATCATACACCTGCTTCAACAAACCTACTGTCATCTGGACAAAGCCAGCAGCACTGTGAGGATCATGTTCTTTGATTTTTCCAGTGCATTTAATACAATCCAACCTGATTTGCTTTGTCAGAAACTCCAGAAGACTCAGGTGGAGGCCTCAACAATCTCCTGGATCAAAGACTACCTGACAAACAGACCACAGTTTGTGAGACTGAAGGGTTATGAGTCTAACCATGTAGTCAGCAGCACAGGAGCACCACAGGGGACTGTACTCTCACCATTCCTCTTCACTCTGTACACCTCAGACTTCTAGTACAAGACAGACTCCTGTCATCTGCAGAAATACTCGGATGATTCTGCAGTTGTGGGGTGGATCAGAGATGGACAAGAACCTGAGTACAGGAATGTGGTGGACCGCTTTGTGGCATGGTGTGGAAACAATCATCTCATTTTGAACGTGACTAAAACAAAGGAGATTATTGTAGATTTTAAGAGAAACAGGAATAAGTCAAAAACTATTTCTATCATGGGAGAAGAAGTGGAGGTGGTGGTGGAGTATAAATACCTCGGTGTTCACCTGGACAACAGACTAGAGTGGTGATGCAACTGTGAAGCTGTCTACAAGAAGGGACAGAGAACACTGTACTTCTCGAGGAAGCTTAGGTCCTTTGGTGTTTGCAGCAAGATGCTGCATATCTTCTATAAGTCTGTTGTGGAAAGTGTGATCTCTTCTACCATCATCTGCTGGGGAAGCAGCATCAGAACCAGGGACTTAAAAAGCTCAACAAGCTGATAAAAAAGGCTGGTTCTGTTCTGGGGACTCCTCTGGAACCTCTGGAGATCATTGTGGAAAGACGGATTCTTCATAAAATGAAGAACATTATGGAGAACCCTGAGCATCCTCTTCATGAGACTGTCCTACAACAACAGAGTGTCTTCAGTCAGAGGCTTCTTCAGATCTGCTGTAAGACGGAGCACTACAGGAGATCCTTCCTGCCCACAGCCATCAGCATCTACAACGGCTCTTTGAAGAAACCTTCATAATATGAGCTATAACAACATTTAATTTCCCTTTGGGATTAATAAAGTATTTTTGAATTTAATTGAATTGAATTGTAAGAGCCTCTTTAACGTGAATTAGAAGCAGCGTCATTCTGAAGGAGGCTACTGGGAACTGTCTATTAATTTGTTTTAACCTTTTTCTCTTAAGCACGTCTGCCCACAAGATGGCTCTTAAAAAGCCCACTTTTTAACAACATTGTACAGGATGAAATCAGTGTAAGAACTTCATCCTTGCAAGAGTCTGGTCTTGTTTCCTGCAGGGACATTTAAGGGTTGTTATTCTTGTGTATTGCTCTTACAGCCCCCCTCAGTACTTACTGGCACCACGAGAGCTCCAAGAGTTGGAAGAATAGGACAACCTTTATTGTCGTAGCATCATCTCCAAGAGAAACATTTAGACAGGTTCACCCTTTAATTTGAGCATATTTACAGTGTACTTAAGGCCCTCACGATGCTATGCTCTCTGACAAGACTTCTAGGATATTTGGAAGAAAAAACTGCCCTTACCATCACAGGTCCTCCACTGTACGAAGAAGTGGACCTTGGACACTTTTCCACACAATGCTGTGTGATGCTAAATTTACTTGGAACTGTCTATGCTAAAAAAATCCAGATGTTTATGCTTGTGAAGGTATGACAGAGAGGGCTTTGCTGGAACTTCCAGCAAAGTCATTTGGGATGTAGATAACATCTGACGGGTGTTGTGAGGATTTAGTGGTTACAAGCTGCCTCTTTGAGCTTTCGAGGTTTTTCTATGGCCCCTTACCATCCTGCTCACTGTGTGTGGTGTCAAAATAAGATTTGGTCCTTCTGGCCACTGGCTTAAAGAAGCAGACCTATATATCTGGTCATATTTATACCCATAGACGGTAATTAATGAATTACAAGTTCATAGGCGCTTAAAATAAGTTAGGTTTAAATTAGAAACGCTTGAGTTGCATTTAATATTTAAGAGATGTTTAGGGTGCCAATAAGTGTGGCACGGGTGATTTGTTTTTACCCCTTTAAATAAATGTACTCAAATGAAAGGTTGGATTTTTCAACATTTTTAAGTCTGAGATTATACTTCTGCAATAAAATCTGAATTTATTTGAAGGCTTTTTATGCATCTTTAACAGTGTTTGGTTACTGTAAATCCAAGCATCATTGTCATCATTAGTAACTGTACCTAACCAGTTAATCATTCAAACTTTATTTGCATAACATCTTTCATTTAATTAGTGCAACACAAAGTGTTTCACAGCATTACAATCTGACCGCCACACACTATTAACAACGTATGTTTATAGTGTAGTGGAGAAATCTTACATTAGATGTCATAATTCCACCATTTAGCAACTTTATTATATCAACCAGATACAAAATTTAAATCATCTGGCTGGTAAGTTTGGGTGTCCAGGGAGATTTGATATCCAGCTTGTGACTGAAACATGTAGAGTTGAGCCCAAAATTTAGGTTGAAAATCTTTAAATTTTTCTAACGTGTTTCTTCTGATGGGAATCATATTAACGTTATGGAGTGGCCTAGCCAAAGCCCCGACTTGAATTTAATAGAGAAACTGTAGAGGAAGCTAAAAATTAGGGTGATGGCAAGGAGACCTTCCATCAACCTGGACAAACAAGCGAAACGCTGCTCAGCAATTATAAGAAGGGTCTGATTGCTGTAATGTCAGTAACAATATTATTACATATTATTGACCAAAGAATAGATCATTTTTGACTTGCCGTATTTTTAATAACATATAAATTAAAATAGACGATTATGAATTTGTATTAATGCTAGTTGTTTGTTAATGTTTTAATTATGTTGTATTATCATTATAATCTTTTAAGAGATCTCATTTCCCATCACAAACAAACATTTTGGATGAATGAAAATGATTTAAAATCTAAATCTGAGACAAGTATGAATAACTGGGCCTAACTGTATAACATCTGTGTGAAAGCATCCATGTTTGTATTTAATCCTGCCTTTTTTTTAAATTGGATTTAGTTTTCTAATAATGCAGGGTATTTTCTGGCAATACATCAATATTTTAATGAGCCAAAGCAGATAAAACAATTGTAAAAAATGTATTTTCAGAAACTCGTATGTGCGGCTACGACACCTCTGCACCAACACGTGGGTTCACAGCACCAACCAGCCGATAGACAAGGAAGAAGAAAAGCCTGTCATGCTGCGTGTAAGTGACTAATCAAATTTATTTTGGCTTTTCTTCACTTAATCTGTCAACAAGACTTATCTTTGTAGTAGAAATATTTAAAGAATGTTAAATCGTGAATTTGGATTTATTTCTGAACTTTTGCCACAAAGAATCTGAATCCCTCTGATAGCCAAACAAAGAGATTTTTATTTCGGATTTAAGATTGGCACATCTGCACATAAAGAGGACAAAGAGGCTTTCGCGATCGTGCCCGTGTCCCCGGCCGAAGTGAGGGATCTTGATTTTGCAAACGATGCCAGTAAAGTGCTGGCCTCTATTGCCGGAAAGCTGGAAAAAGGCACCATCACGCAGAACGAGAGGAGGTAGAAAACACAGAGGCACTGTGCAGTTGTCTCTTTGAGGATGATAGTCGTGTTGTTAATTTGTGATTATGTGGTGTTTTTTAAATAAATAAATTTAGAGCGGTTACGAAGCTTCTGGAGGATTTGGTGTTCTTTGTGGTGGACATACCCAACAACGGACAGGATGTTCTGGAAATTATGGTGAACAAACCCAACAGGGAGCGACAGAAACTCATGAGAGAACAGAATATTCTTAAACAGGTAATGCAATAAAGTTACACTGGGACCTTTTTGAGGTTGATAAAAAGTCCACTGACTTCCTCCTCCTTCTCTGATTGTTGAAACTGTATCAAAGTGGCATGCACAGTTGACTTCAAACTCCTGCATGGTTACAGTTATCACAGTGTATTCCCTGCTTGTAGATCTTCAAGCTGCTGCAGGCCCCCTTCACAGACAGCGGGGATGGGCCCATGCTGCGACTGGAGGAGCTGGCCGACCAGCGTCATGCCCCCTTCAGACACATCTGCCGCCTGTGTTACAGGGTCCTGCGTCATTCTCAGCAGGATTATCGCAAGAATCAGGTACAATTGGTCAACCATGAATGTCATTTATGAGCACCAGGACTGTAAGGACTTTTTCGTTTTGTATCAACATTTATGCAATAAAGTAAAGCTGAACATCCTTACAGTCTGCACTGTGAGCTGCTAAGCTGCTAACTCCAAATACATATACCCAGAACAAGGGTGGGTAAAGCTGATACTGTAAAAAAAAGCTCACAAATCTCAAATTGTTGGCTTCTAAGAACATTTGATTTTCATAAATAACACTTTTTTGTTTAGCAAGGAGGCTATCTGACCGGGGTGAGCATGCTCTGTTTCTCTGCACATGAGGATTAATGTCCAGAAATAAAGTATTCATAACCCTTTAACTTAACAGCTTACAGTCACAAACTTAAATATATCTTATTTGCATTTTTTGGTGATAAATCAACATAAAATTGCACATAATTATGAAGTAGAAAGAAAACGATACAAGGTTTTCAGTTTTTTAATAAAATAAAAATGTGAAAGTTTTGGTGTGTATTTGAAATAGGCCCATTAGCCTACCTGCCCAGGCTGATAAGAAGGCATCCCCACAGCATGTTGGTGCCACCTCCGTGTTTCATAGTGAGGATGGTGTGTTCGGGGTGACGTCCTAATTGCTACACATAGGGTTTTGCACGTGGGCCAAATTGTTTAATTTTGGTCTCATTTAACCAGAGCACCTTCTTTCACATGCTGTGTGCTCTACATGGCTTGCATCACACTGGGCTAATAGTAGTCCAGTTAACAGATTCTCACACCTGAGGTGTGGGTCTCTCCTGCAGCTCCTCCAGAGTTGCTATGGACTTCTTGGCAGTGCTCCATGATATGGTGAAAGGTTGGAAAACTAACTAGATTTAAACTTCTCCACAACTTTCCCACTGACTTGTATGCAGTGGTCCTTTGTCTTCATGGTGCTGTTCGTTCACAAACGTTCTCTGACAAACCTCTGAAGCCTTCACAGAACCGCTGGATTTATACTGAGATTAAATCACAGCTCTACTCTGTTTGTTAATTAGGTAGTTGGTCACACTGGATTTTATTTAGGGATATCAGAGTAAAGGGGGCTGAGTACAAACACAAGCCACACTTACCTGATTTTTTTATGTAAAAAAACTGAGCAATGTGTAAAAGAGATATGAATACAATTTCAAATCTTTATTAAACCTTCCAGAGAGCGCACAATGACATAAATGTACCATGTCGTGAAAAAGTTGCATCTGCACAGAACCAATGTTTTTTTTTTTTTGTCTCTTGCAGGAGTACATCGCCAAACAGTTTCGCTTCATGCAGAAACAGATAGGCTACGATGTCCTGGCCGAGGACACCATCACAGCATTGCTCCATAACAACCGCAAACTGCTGGAGAAGCACATCACTGCTGCAGAGATTGACACATTTGTGAGCCTGGTCCGCAAGAACCGGGAACCCAGGTGTGTCACTGTTTGTTCGTTTGATTATGGACCCTCAGTAAATCTGATTAGTTTTTTCTTTAGTGGTTGAACAACTCTTAGGTTCTAGATATTCCTTTGCTGTAGCGTGGTGTGTCATTGAGTTCTGTGTTGCCTGTATTTGTGTCCAGGTTCTTGGACTACCTGTCAGACCTGTGTGTGTCCATGAATAAGTCCATTCCTGTGACACAAGAGCTCATCTGTACTGCAGTGTTGGATCCAGCAAATGCAGACATCCTCATAGAAACAAAGTAACGCTTTTTTTTACGTTTGGCCCCAGATTGCCACCAAACACAGTTAAACCAGCCTTATTGGTTGAATTTACTCCCTATCCAAACACAGCACTAATCAGTTAGGAAAAAGGAGCTCTTAGACTATTGTTTTAATAAATAAATGAATACAGTTGCAGTCATGAGTGTTTACACACTCATCAGGGCCATGAATGGCAAATTAATCTGGGCTTTTAATTATTTATTTGAAACATTCTTTGTCCAGAGTGGAATAACGACTTCAGTCACCAAAAACTTCAGTAAATGGCTGTTGAGCTCAGTCATCATATCTTCAATAGGGTTAAAACAAACAGGGCCTCTCCAAGAGGTTAAATGTTGGCCTGTTTCATTCATTCTATAACTGGTTTTGATTTGTCGTTGGGATCGTTGTCCTGTTGGAACAACCAATTGTGTCCAGGTTTTAACCATGTGTTGATTTGAAGATTTGGGGGTAGAGAAATCCTTAATCTTCATTGGTTCACCCATTTTGCGATAACAAAAAAGCAAAATCATGTCCCAATTTAAAGACATTCAAGAAAAAATTAGAAATTGTTGAAATCTGTTTGTCTGGAAAGAGTAAGAAAGCTAAATGGAGAAAACATGGGACAGCAGTAAACCGTCCCAAGGAGTGGGTGGCCTACCAGAATTACTCCAAGAGCACATCAATAATACAGGGATCACTAAATAACCCAGAATCACATTAGAAGCACTGCAGGCCTAAGTTAAGGTTGGAGTTCATGAGGCAACAGTAAGAAAGAGACAGCGCAAAAATTGCAAAGGTAAAAACCACTGCTGAACATAAAGAAGACCCATCTCACATCTCCCTAAAAAAACAAAAAAAAACAAAAAAAAAAAACATTTTGACCAACATAAATAAAATAAAATAAATAAATAAAGTTAAAGTTAAATAATAAAGTTATTTTTCATTCTTTAAATAACTTTTGTAGACTGGTGCTCTCAAGGTTTGAGATTGAGGGAGCACAGATCGGGGAGAACTCTGTGGAGGCAGAGGAGGATGAGGAGGAAGTGTGGTTGTTCTGGAAGAACAGCGACAAGGAGATCCGCAGTAAAAGCATCAGGGAGCTGGCCCAGGATGCCAAAGAGGGCCAGAAGGAGGACAAAGAAGTGATCGGTTACTACAGGTAATTTCTGGGCCTCATTTTACCTGGGCCGGGCAACACTTGTAGTTTGGGTTGTTGATTAGTCTGACTCGTTGGTTACAGGTATCAGCTGAACCTGTTTGCCAGGATGTGTTTGGACCGGCAATATCTGGCAATCAACAAGATCTCCTTACAGCTGGATGTCGACCTGATCTTACGGTGCATGTCGGACGAAGATCTGCCCTTTGACCTGCGAGCCTCTTTCTGTCGGCTGATGCTGCACATGCATGTGGATCGGGACCCCCAGGAGCAGGTCACGCCGGTCAAATACGCTCGGCTTTGGTCTGAGATCCCGTCGGAAATCTCCATTAACGAGTGAGAGACAGGAAACGGACAAGTTCCTATGCTATAAAATGTTTCCTTGTGTTTAGTGTAAACTGTGCTTGTATGTAGTTTTCTTTTTAAAGCTGCGTTTATCTTTTAATTTAAAGCTATGACAATGATGGGACTACCAAAGATAAAATTAAGGAGCGATTCTCGCAGACTATGGAGTTTGTTGAAAACTACCTCAGGGATGTGGTGTGTCAGAACTTCCCGTTTGCAGACAAGGAAAAGAACAAGCTCACCTCTGAGGTCAGTCTGGTCCATACAGGGCCTTGCTAAAGTATTCACACAATATGAACTTTTTTCACATTTAGTTGTTTTAAAACCACAAACTTCAATGTATTTTCATCAGGCAGTGCATACTTAAGAAGTACAAGGAAAGGTTGCGTGATTTTTAGTTTTTCTTTCAGAAATAGGAAACTGAAATGTTCAAAGCTTGGTATATTGTTTTATAACCAAACTTTCTCCCTGACCTGTCTGCTTACATTGACCTTACATTACGCACAGGAATAGTCTGTTAATTTGGTGACTTGTGAAAGCAATTCGTGGCTTTATTTAGGGGTATGAGAGTAAAGGGGGTAAATACGTTTACATTTCGAACGTTTTTAGAATTGTAATTGTAAAAAATCTCAAAAACTATCCGTCCTTTGTTTCTACTTAAGAATTATGGACTAATTTGTGTTGATCTGTTGTAGTTTTCAAACTTGCATTTATTGTTCTTATTTCAGGTGGTGAATCTGGCCAGGAATCTGATTTATTTTGGCTTCTACAACTTCAGCGACCTGCTCAGACTAACCAAGATCCTGCTGGCTATTCTGGATTGTGTCCATGTGAGCACCGTTTTCCCAGTCAGCAAGCTGGGCAAAGAAGATGGAAACAGAGGTACGAAAGGCCAGAGCGGCGGGTTGAGGACATGAATCTGGTGGCCATGAAGATGATTTGTGTTTGTGTGTAAATATGCTTTCAGGCATTAATGTGATGAGGTCCATTCATGGCGTAGGAGAACTCATGTCCCAAGTAGTCCTGAGAGGAGGCGGGTTCCTTCCCATAGATTCAAACGGCGGCTCAGATGTAGACACAGTGAAGACGCAGATTGAACCTGAGAAACAGGACATACTGGTCATGGACACTAAGCTTAAGATTATTGAGATCCTGCAGGTAAAATATAAATCATCTTTGGAAATGAAAGTTGCATATGCAGTATTTCTGGATTTTTTTAAATTTTCTGTCCTGCAGTTCATCCTGAATGTCCGTCTGGACTACAGGATCTCCTGTCTTCTGTCGATCTTTAAGAGGGAGTTTGATGAGAGTAATTCCCACAACGACTTATCGATAAGTGGAGCAGTAGAAGGGCCAAACAATATTCCAGGTTAGGTTCATCCTTCGATGCATTGCATACCGAAGTTGGGTCCACTTAAATTGATGCCTAGTGTCTTTCTAAAACTCCAGGAGCTTTGGATTTTGAACACATAGAAGAGCAGGCAGAGGCGATCTTTGGTGGAAGGTAAAGACAGACTATCCTCAGAACAGGACTTTAAATGAGATGTTTTGGTTTTTTTTTTATTATAGTTTCCGTTGTCTGTGTGTACAGTGAGGAGAACACACCTCTTGACTTGGATGATCATGGCGGTCGAACCTTCTTGAGGGTTTTGCTCCACTTAACCATGCACGAGTACCCTCCGCTGGTGTCCAGAGCCCTGCACCTGCTCTTCAGGCATTTCAGCCAGAGGCAGGAGGTCCTGCAGGCATTCAAACAGGTAACCCTGCTGTTAAAAGTAGCCTATTAACTGTCAGCGTCAAATGTGTTTATATAGCACATTTAAAAAACAGTTAACCAAAGTGCTTCATAATAAAATAGCATGCAGAATAAAACTGTAAGAAAGTGTAAGAAAATAAATAAAAGCCAGAGGAGTTAAAACTTCTAAGAAATACTTATGCTCAAACAGTTTTTCACAAACATTTTAATGATTTTGTGGTCTAAGCTGTGCAGACATGTAGAAGACCTTAGGGCAGCCACAGCGAACGCCGAATAACCTCTACGTTTTAACTTTGATCTGGGAGCATCAAGGAAAACCTTTCTGATTACTGTAAATAAAGGTGCTAGAAGATGCTCTGGTAAGATGAGACAAATATTGAATTTTTTGGCGTACACCATCCCCACGGTAAAGCGTAGTGGTGGCTGCATTATGCTGTGGTTTTGTTTGTTTTTTTTGCATGGGCAGGGATATCGGAAAAATTTGGACAAGGAAGATGGATGGAGCTAAATACTGGAATCCTTGAATAGAACCTGCTGCAGAAGACTTTAGACTGGGGTGGAGGTTTCCCTTCCAGCAGGACAACAACCTTAAATATACAGGTCCTTCTCAAAATATTAGCATATTGTGATAAAGTTCATTATTTTCCATAATGTCATGATGAAAATTTAACATTCATATATTTTAGATTCATTGCACACTAAGTGAAATATTTCAGGTCTTTTATTGTCTTAATACGGATGATTTTGGCATACAGCTCATGAAAACCCAAAATTCCTATCTCACAAAATTAGCATATCATTAAAAGGGTCTCTAAACGAGCTATGAACCTAATCATCTGAATCAATGAGTTAACTCTAAACACCTGCAAAAGATTCCTGAGGCCTTTAAAACTCCCAGCCTGGTTCATCACTCAAAACCCCAATCATGGGTAAGACTGCCGACCTGACTGCTGTCCAGAAGGCCACTATTGACACCCTCAAGCAAGAGGGTAAGATACAGAAAGAAATTTCTGAATGAATAGGCTGTTCCCAGAGTGCTGTATCAAGGCACCTCGGTGGGAAGTCTGTGGGAAGGAAAAAGTGTGGCAGAAAACGCTGCACAACGAGAAGAGGTGACCGGACCCTGAGGAAGATTGTGGAGAAGGGCCGATTCCAGACCTTGGGGGACCTGCGGAAGCAGTGGACTGAGTCTGGAGTAGAAACATCCAGAGCCACCGTGCACAGGCGTGTGCAGGAAATGGGCTACAGGTGCCGCATTCCCCAGGTCAAGCCACTTTTGAACCAGAAACAGCGGCAGAAGCGCCTGACCTGGGCTACAGAGAAGCAGCACTGGACTGTTGCTCAGTGTTCCAAAGTACTTTTTTCAGATGAAAGCAAATTCTGCATGTCATTCGGAAATCAAGGTGCCAGAGTCTGGAGGAAGACTGGGGAGAAGGAAATGCCAAAATGCCAGAAGTCCAGTGTCAAGTACCCACAGTCAGTGATGGTCTGGGGTGCCGTGTCAGCTGCTGGTGTTGGTCCACTGTGTTTTATCAAGGTCTGGGTCAATGCAGCTAGCTATCAGGAGATTTTGGAGCACTTCATGCTTCCATCTGCTGAAAAGCTTTATGGAGATGAAGATTTCATTTTTCAGCACGACCTGGCACCTGCTCACAGTGCCAAAACCACTGGTAAATGGTTTACTGACCATGGTATCACTGTGCTCAATTGGCCTGCCAACTCTCCTGACCTGAACCCCATAGAGAATCTGTGGGATATTGTGAAGAGAACGTTGAGAGACTCAAGACCCAACACTCTGGATGAGCTAAAGGCCGCTATCGAAGCATCCTGGGCCTCCATAAGACCTCAGCTGTGCCACAGGCTGATTGCCTCCATGCCACGCCACATTGAAGCAGTCATTTCTGCAAAAGGATTCCCAACCAAGTATTGAGTGCATAACTGTACATGATGATTTGAAGGTTGATGTTTTTTGTATTAAAAACACTTTTCTTTTATTGGTCGGATGAAATATGCTAATTTTGTGAGATAGGAATTTTGGGTTTTCATGAGCTGTATGCCACAATCATCCGTATTAAGACAATAAAAGACCTGAAATATTTCAGTTAGTGTGCAATGAATCTAAAATATATGAATGTTAAATTTTCATCATGACATTATGGAAAATAATGAACTTTATCACAATATGCTAATATTTTGAGAAGAACCAGTAGAGCCAGAGCTACTATCAAATAGTTTAGACCACCACACTTTTCTAATTTTAATTTGCAAAAAAAAAAACAGGAAAAGAAAATAAGAAAAGCAATGTTTTTATTTCTACTTCACAATTATATACTACTTTTTTTTTAGTCAATCACATAAAATCCCATTAGAAGAGATTGAGATATGTGTTTGTAACATGACAAAATCTAAAACACGTTAAAGGGGCATGAAAACTTTAGCAAACCACTGTAAGTTTAATTTTATTATTTGGGACTTTTAAAAGTAGCTCATCAACTGTTGTCACACTTTAAAAACATTAGAATATCAATAACCTAAACAAAAGCTTACATGTGATTACTTGTCCCAAATACCACATAAATCATCCCTTAAATAAATTACCTACTGGAAAAATGAACGTATTGAACACAGGGGAAAAACCTCTAGTTTTATATCTCCAGCGCACAAACATCGATATAAATACTTCTACAGTAATTATTTGGTAGATTCTGTATAATTGTTTCCCTCCAGTAGCTCCTGCAATGATCTCTATATCTCCCTAACTCTGATAACAGGTGCAGCTGCTGGTCACGAGCCAAGACGTGGACAATTATAAGCAGATAAAGGAAGACCTGGACAAGCTGCGGTCTATAGTGGAGAAATCTGAGCTGTGGGTGTACAAGAGGCAGGGACCAGATGAGGGCTTGGACGGAGGAGAGGGGCTCCAAGCTGAGCCGGACCTTCAGAAGGTTCATGTTTACATCATGCAAACTGAGCGTAAAAGGACCTGTTTCCCTAACACTTTATGCTGTCTTCTGCAGGAAGGCTCAGTGGCCACAGACAAACCAAGGAAGGCAGAAAGCTCTAGCAGCAGAAACTACAGGGTGATAAAGGAGGTAAAAGTTGTTACAAAAATAAAAAAAATGTTGCATAACAAATAAAATCTTTTTCCAGATGTTTAATATTGTTGGTTTTTTCTGCCTTCATCATGTTTCCCTCATAGGTCCTGCTGCGTCTCAGCAGGCTGTGTATCCAAGAAGGTCTGTCCGGGAGAAAGAGCCGAAAACAGCAGCAGAGGCTGCTGAGAAACATGGGAGCTCATGCTGTGGTTCTTGAGCTGCTGCAGATACCTTATGAAAAGGTAGAAATGGTTTTAAATTAAATCTTTTTGTTGGGGTGTGTAATTGTGATCAAACATTTATAACGTGGTTATTTTATCTTCCAGGGGGAGGATGTACGCATGCAGGATAACATGAAACTAGCCCATCAGTTTCTGCAGAACTTCTGTGCAGGAAACCAGCAGAACCAAGTCCTACTACATAAACACATCAATCTTTTCCTCACTCCAGGGGTATGCCATCTTTCCTCATCCTGGCTCACACCCACAGCAGTGTTACAAACAATCTCTGACTCTTGCTGCTTCTGTCTGTTTTCTCTCATTCAGATTTTAGAAGCTGTCACCATGCAGCACATTTTCATGAACAACTTCCAGCTCTGCAGCGAGATCAATGAGCGTGTGGTCCAGCACTTCGTCCACTGCATCGAAACGCATGGCCGCAATGTGCAATACCTTAAATTCCTGCAGACAATCGTCAAGGCGGAGAATAAGTTCATCAAAAAGTGTCAGGACATCGTCATGGCAGAGGTTGTGACTGTTTCTCACTAAATGTAACCTTTAAAAATACTTATAACCTTTGAATCTTTCCACGTTTTTTCATGTTACAAACACAAACTGTATTTATGTGATTGCATTTAGAAGTCATGTAGTTGGTAAATGAAGTCCACCTTATATGTGATTAAATGTCAGTATGCAGCTGGTGACAAATCTGGACTTTTTCTTAAAGTGGCAAGAATAAGTTCTGTTTGCAGTTCCTCACAAGCCATGTATAGGATAACGCAAATATGAGGAAGAGGGGGCTCAGATGAGATGAGATCAGCATTGCTCCATGCTGCCACTGCCATGAGAATGCATTTCTTCTGCAAGGACGAAGTTGGTCAGGGCTGATAAAGCTACATACAGGGCAATCCAGGGAGAAAACTTGTTAGAGGCTGTGCAAAACTTATGACTGGGATGAAGTTCATCTTCCAACAAGGCAACAACCCTAAACATACAGCCAGAGCTACAATCAAGTGATTTTAGATCAAAGGATGCTCATTTGTTAGAATGGCTTAGTCAAAGTACAGACTTAATTCCATGTGGAAACACTGTACGACTAATGTTCACCATCCAAATTTCCCATTTGTATAAAGCTGGACAGGAAATTTTATTGAATTCAAAACATTTCTAAATGGGCAAAGATGATAGAGACATACCCTGAAAGACTTGCAGCTATAATTCCAACAAAAAATGGTTTTACAAAGCATTGACTAGTTTGTTTTTTTTCGCAATTATGCACTACACCGTGTTACCCTGTCACAAAAAATCCAGTTTGTGGTTGTAACATTAGAAAATGCGGAAACGTTCAACAGGTGGGAATACTTTTTCTCTACAGCTGGTGAATGCCGGAGAAGACGTTCTGGTCTTCTACAATGATCGAGCCTCTTTCCAGACTCTGGTCCAGATGATGCGGTCAGAGCGGGATCGGATGGATGAGAACAGCCCGCTGAGGTACCACATACACCTGGTGGAGCTGTTGGCCGTCTGCACCGAGGGCAAGAATGTCTATACTGAGATAAAGTGCAACTCCCTGTTACCGCTGGACGACATAGTGCGGGTTGTGACCCATGAAGACTGCATCCCTGAGGTGACGGGAGAAGCTAGTTGCATTTGGAACGATTTAGGAAGAAAGTTTTCCCACTAATTCTGTTTTCCTGGTGTAAACCTCCAGATCAAGATTGCATACATCAACTTTCTAAACCACTGCTATGTGGACACCGAGGTGGAGATGAAGGAGATCTACACCTCCAACCACATGTGGAAACTCTTTGATAACTTTCTGGTTGACATTTGCAGAGTAAGGAGCTTTGTATCTTTTTTATGTATAAAATAAGAAACAGATTCTGTCATTTAAACATTTAAACTGTTGTTCAGGTGTGCAACAACACAAGCGACCGTAAGCATGCAGACAGCGTTCTGGAGCACTACGTGACCGAGACGGTTATGAGCATTGTAACCACTTTCTTCAGCTCTCCTTTCTCCGACCAGAGCACAAGTCTGCAGGTAATCACCATTCACATGACAGAGGTGATATTTCAAGAAAAAAATGCCCTGAAGAGCATCAATTCAACATTGTAAAGGTATCTAAAGTACCAAGCATATACTTTCGTTTAAGTTTTATTTTAGCCAGACATCAAGAGTTGTCTGGCTATCACAAAAATATTGCAATTCCCAAAAGATGATTGCTAGTTATTATGTGGCTATATTTTGCTCTGCCAGTATACCTTCATTTTGTTTTCTAAGTGCAATGTTTTCCGAACTTAATAAGAAATCTTGTTAAATAATCTGGATAAAAAACAACTGTGATAAGAATATTCCCCAAGCAACGCTAGATTAGAGACCAAAGAAGATAATTATCCCCTAATGTAAAATTTAAATGATGCATTCACTGAATCACTAAGGTGGGAAACCAATGCCCTTTAGCTTATGTTTTTTCTTTGATATTGACTGCACATACCGACAAGAAACATGTATATTTGATCTAACATAATTTATAGTTTTTGTTAATTATGTAGTACCAGGTATGTTTAATACTGACTAGTAGAGTGCCTTTGAAATGTAGTCATATCCCATTAACCTTTTTCACATTTAGTCATTTTATAACCATAACCATCAAAGTTCTGCATTAGGATTTGACATGGAGGTGGCAGCATCATGCTGTGGGAATGCCGCCACCACCACCATGTTTTCATTGTGTTTGGTGTGATCAGGGTTAGTTTTCCTCTAATGATTTGCTTGTAGGCCAGAAACTTTAACGTTGTCATCATCTGGCCAGAGTGTTTGCTGTGTTCCTTACATGGCCTGACTTACTATCAACAATGGGGTCTTTATTGCCAGATTATTGGGTTGCACGAGTAGCTGTCGAATTAACAGATTCCCCCACCTGCACTGCTTAGAAGCAGCCGTTCTTGCCTTCGGCCTTTTAAGACGCAAAACCTAGAACAAAATATAATAGCAAATGCCAGAGTTTATGGAACTGTGGCTGGACAAACACAAATCCTGGACGAGAAGGGAGGTGTGGAGTTGCATGGTTCACTACAACCCACCATAGTTAACTTATGTGGTTTGTGTTCTATTAATGCAAATATGTACAGCTTTTATAAGAGACTGGCAACATACCTTCTTTCCTCTTTTTTCATGACCACCTAACTTTATACATTGAAGGGTAACGGTAGGTGGTTGCATGGACTTTCAAAGATGAAAACAATTGCTAATAAAAAGAACATATGCCTAAAGTATGTTTTTATATCTATATCATTTTTTGAGAAATGGAAACAAACTGTCTTTGGACTCTGTTTTATCTGTCTTGATTTAGTGTGTATGGTAGTGTTGCTGTCTTTTCATGAATTGTTGTCCTCTGCTGCAGGATAAACATCTGAGGACAATTTTGCAGGTATTGTTGTGATTTTCTTTTGCAGGGAAATAGATAAAGGTGCCAAAACTTTTTGTGGGATGCAAAAAAAAAACAAAACATATTTACCTTTCTGTCAAGTAATGCCGCATGACTTTATGTCCACTGGGTGAAATACGGGTAAGCGTCTGCAGTGGGATTCATGTGTGCCCAAGAAAAGCAACAGACAGGAGTGAGTTAGCATGCTGGTCTAACGACAGCTTTTGTCACTCTTGCTCATTGACTTTGAAGAGAGGTGTTGGATATTGAAACACTGTGGTGCTGTTGGACTGTTGGTGGAATGCAGCAGTGGTTCCCAAACTTGGAGAGCATCTCAAGAAATCATTTGAAAATGATCACATATTCGTTACAGAGATAACAATGTCAGTAGTAACTTCCACTCCGAGGAGCATTGTTGTCGGTTCGACCTGGTAATGCTGATGTTCACTGATCGGAGAAAGATCAAATATTTAGTTTTTTTTCTGACCTGTCGACTGGAAATTTGCCGGTTCTGGTCATAAGCCAATTTCTCGGGGCATCTCTGAGCTGTTTGTGTTGCTATTGTTCCAGAGGCTGAAATGTTTGGGAACCACTGTAACAGAGGAAAGATGGGAGACTTTGATGTTGTTGGGGGCATTTGTCGTTCTCTCAAGACAAGAGAAACTCATTCAAAGTGGAAGGAAAACATTAATCCCCAGCTTTATTTGTTTTCCTTCTTGTTTTCCCCACAGACCAGGCAACCTGTCTTTGTGCAGCTGCTGCAGGCAGTTTTCAGGGTCTATCATTGCTACTGGTTGGGGTCGGGCCAGAAGGGCTCTGTTGAAACCTGTATTAAAGTGCTCTCTGATGTCGGTGAGTTTACATCTCTTTTTCAGTGCTTACATTAAAATCATTTAATACACAATGGGTAGCAAACATAAAAAACATTTTTCCCTGTACTGACCAGCCAAAGGTAGAGCAATAGCCATCCCAGTGGACCTCGACAACCAGGTGAACAACCTGTTTGTGAGATCTAACAACATCGTGCAGAGGACTGCCATAAGCTGGAGGCTCTCTGTTCGCAACTCGCAGCTCTCAACTCGCAGAGATTCTGTAGTGACCGTGTCGAGGGACTACAGGAATATTATTGAGAGGCTGCAGGTACTGTTTGGGCATGACCGAATTAAACTCATACCTGTTCAATTATGCAAACATTAGGGACATGCGTTTGTATGTGATGTAGGACATCGTGTCAGCTCTTGAGGACCGTCTGCGTCCACTGGTCCAGGCTGAGCTGTCTGTCCTGGTGGATGTTCTGCATCGGCCCGAGCTGCTGTTCCCTGAGAACACTAACTCACGCAAGAAGTGTGAGAGCGGGGGGTTTATATGCAAGTGAGCGATGCAATCATTTATGTAAATTATAACTTCATTTGGAATGTAACACTGAGACTTGATAACTGGTGTGTGTGTGTGTGTGTGTGTGTGTGTGTGTGTGTGTGTGTGTGTGTGTGTGTGCAGGCTGATCAAACATACTAAACAGCTGCTCGAAGAAAATGAAGAGAAACTGTGCATCAAAGTTCTGCAAACGCTTCGAGAGATGATGACGAAGGACCGAGGTTATGGAGAGAAGGTAACATGCTGTTCTCTGTAGTAAAACACATTTATGCAGCCATAAATCTTATTATTAACCACCTACTGGACATTATGTGTACACTGATCAGCCATCCCAAATTATGACCAGCCACCTTGCATTAGTTCCCCATTTGCCATCTCAACAGCTCTGTCTAAAAAAGGCATTGGAGCAAGATATCTGAAGGTCTTCTGTGGTATGAAACTCATGGGAGCAGATCGTCCAAGTCAAAGTTGTTCAACTCCAGTCTTTAAGAGGCGGTATCCTGCATGTCTCATCGCTGAGTCCCTGCTCTAACACGGGTGGTTCAAATAGCTGAGTTATCTCCTCATAATGTCTTAAAGTTCAGCACGAAGTCTGGTAATGAACCATTTATTTGATTCAGGTGTGTTGGACCTGGGAATCATCTGCAACCCAGGTATTTAAACTTCAGTCCTCGACTGAAGTCCTACAACTCTTAGATGGGTCTCGCCGTCAACACACCTGAATCACACAATTATAGGTCCTTAGCAGGACTATATACGTTGGATTTGGGACACATCACAAACTTTCGACAACATGCAGGATACTGAGGCCTGGAATTGCCACCATGTGTGAGAAAGCAGTCGATATACAACAGGGTTTTATCAATATTTTACATCAAAGACAACCAGAAGACAGTCTGTCCAACACATTAACTTCAAGGATCAAATATTTTAGTACTGACTGAGAAGCTCCACCCACAGCTAGATTGATGGGTTCAAACACCCAGATACTTAGCTCTTGCACAACGGCCATGCCCCCTTTTGGGGGTAGGCATACCCTGTTGCATAAATTAGACTTCTGGGAGGTTTGCTGCAATAATTTCTAATGATTTGACCTCTGTTCACTGATTTTCAACATTATAATGAGAAGCATTGAAGTACTGAGCCAAAAGGTCTGTCATGTCAGCCTGGCTGCTGCTGTGGTGCTTTTCCTTTAAAGGTTTTCTATCCACCTTATCCTAGATCACATGATAGTGTCTGAATATCGGTTAGTAACATCCAGACTGGCAGTTTGACATGTAAACAAATGATCCCTTTCAGAGCAGATATTGGTAGAAAACATGTAGGAACATCAACTTTTAGATCTTAAATGAGACCATATTGTCAGACCGTCATTATGTATTTCTTCCTATTTATTTGTCAACTCGACCGTTCCTGCCAAGAATAGAGAAAACAGCAGAATTCAGTTTGAGATAGGCCGGCTGTTTATTATGCTTTTAAATCAGAGAGACCTCAAGAGTTGTTCATTTGACTATTTTAAAGTGGTAATTTAAATCTGTTGGTTGACAAGCACAAGCAGTGTTTTAAGGATTTTATCCTCCCTGGGGTCTAGTTTACGAGTAAAAAGAGCACACCTGCAGGGCTTTTCGTGGTCTCTTTAAATTTTGATTCTTCAGCCAAATTCATCTTTCTAGTCTAGTTAAGTGATAGAAAATAATCCACTGATTGCAGGAATAATGCATCTTTAACACGCAGCAGCTGAAGCTACAACTAAAGCTTTGTCTGATTAAAGGTGCAGCCGCAAACAGCGCAAAAAGTAGACATTTTCGGACATGTCCAAGCTTCGAAATGGCGTGTCCGTAGATGTGTGGGAAATGACAGGGAAATGACATGACGCTGAATGAGATAATAAAGGTCTTTTTTAAATGGACCAGCTAGTGGTCACAATTTTATGGCTGATCAGTGTATAAATGCAACCTTAAAAAGTATTTTTCAAAGTATGTTCATATATGTTTTAAGAGTTTATTATGGAAGTTTTTGACAAATTGTATTTAAATGAATTTGTGTTTTAGATTTAATCCTATAATAATAATAATAAATTGTGTTTTGTTTGATATCAGATTCAAATGATAATATTTCAGGCTCAAGGTTTCTTAAAGCTGCAAACCTAAATCAAAGAGACCGATTCGTCCTGCAGGGCTTTGCATAGAAGCAGCAATATGAGGCAGCAAACTGTGTGCATAATGTCTTCATATGACTTAGAATTTTGCCTGTTTAAGATGAAACACAAACAAATTGCATGACCTGTCTCATAAACAGTTAACATTCTGTAAGAAAGTGGCTTCTCTATGGTAATATACATTTTTGGTAACCCCAAACCTCTTTCGGAACATTTCAGCAATCCTTAACTCACAACTAACAAGCACGCCATGCTGTATGATTGACCTCAACTTGAACTTCCTCCTTCTTGCATTGTTATCTAACCCCTTAAACTTTCTGTTCTCTTTCAGCTCAGGGCCTTTGATGATGAGATGGAAATGCCTAAGGTTGTCTCTCTTTTTCTTTAATTCATGCCCTTGTTTCCCTGAGCCCCTGTCTGTCGTGTCTGTGCAACATCTTCAGTTGTGCTGTGACTGCACGGTAGCAGCTGCTGTTGTTGTTAGTGGGGGCACTCTGAGCATAGATGGTAGCAAATATAGGGCACAGGAATTCTGGTATTGACACCTGCTGCAGCCTTTACCAAAAAAAAACAACTGTGTGCAGACTAACTGAGGAGGTGGTATGTGTGTGCTGTGGTTGACATGCATGCTGCTCAGTAAATATGGGTTATTCCAAACACTAAGGTGGAGCGCTTTCTAGCTGGGCCAGATGGCAGAGGTGCATTTGTGACTGTTTACTGTCTTCACACTGGAGGTTGATATGTCTGAACTCTTGCAAAACTGTTTATCATGTCATAAAAAAAATGCTTTTTTGTAATACTTGTTACTTAATTTCAAAGGTAAGTTGATTTTAAACATGATCAGGAGAGTTTTAAAAGCAACTTTGACTTTTGGTTTATTAACTCATTCTTCAATGTTTTCCATATCAACTTGCTTCAAAAATGTTCCTGAACACAATGTTTTTATTTGAAATTTACATGGGCATCTTTTATAAACTGATTTCTGATTAAATTATCATCTTGCCTTCCTCACTTCTCCATTTTCTTACCTGCAGCACTTACGGAGCTTTTTATTATATGTTCTGATGAGGCACACATAACGCCAAGCCAGAATTTCCTCCTCCGCTTTGAGCTCTACTGAAAAACCTAGTGACTTGTTGACTAACAAACATTGTTATCATAACTTTCAATTACTCTTCTTAAGTGTTCCTCATATCCTCTTAAATGTGCTTTAGATTTGAATAATTTAAATGCTGAAGGTTCACCTTCCAGCAGTACCACAACCATAAACACATTGAACTACACTGAAAGGTTTTATTTACATCAAAGCATAACTTTGTTCTTAAAATGGCCCAGTCAAAGTCCAGATTTAAATCCAGTTGGGCTGCACGGTGGCGCAGTTGGTAGCACTGTTGCCTTGCAGCAAGAAGGTCCTGGGTTCGATTCCTGGCCTGGGGTCTTTCTGCATGGAGTTTGCATGTTCCCCCCGTGCATGTGTGGGTTCTCACCGGGTACTCTGGCTTCCTCCCACAGTCCAAAGACATGCCTGTTAGGTTAATTGGTCACTCTAAATTGACCTTAGGTGTATGAATGAGTGTGTGCGTGGTTGTTTGTGTGTTGCCCTGTGATGGACTGGCGATCTGTCCAAGGTGTACCCTGCCTCTCGCCCATAGACTGCTTGAGAAAGGCACCAGCTCCCCCGCGACCCACTATGGAATAAGCGGTAGAAAATGAAATGACTGACTGACAGTTTTCAGAATTTTGTCAGGTGTCCTTTACTTTCACTTTACAATTTTGCACTACTTGTGTTCACATAAAATTCCATTTAAATGCATTAATTTGGTAAAATGTGGAAAAATCAAAGGGGTATGAAAACATTTGCCTGGTGTTGCACGTTGGCATTTTGCATTTGGACCTAATCATATAACTTGATGCCTGTTTCTGCAGAAACAACAGTAAAGAAAGTAAACCATGAAAGCCATATCCCTATTTGCCCTGTTCAAAAAGGAGGTTTTACAAACATCCAATCTTTGTGTGGCGTTTCCTCTATGTCCCTTCAAGGAGCCAGCAGGGGGCACTGTGACTGTGTGCATATCTAAACCTGAAAGTAATATATGTGAGGGCCTGTTGCAGTCATTGAGGCTGTGTCCTAGTTTCCCTTCCCTGCAAGCTGCACGATTCCTGGTTGCCTGCCAACTCTGGGCTGAGGTTACATAAGAACCAGGCTTTTTTTCTTGGAACTCAGCCCCACTGCTGATGTGCGACCTTCAACAGTAATTGCCAATAAAAGTGTGAAGAAGCTGTTTACCCACTTGTTGTACAGGTCCTTCTCAAAATATTAGCATATTGTGATAAAGTTCATTATTTTCCATAATGTCATGGTGAAAATTTAACATTCCTATATTTTAGATTCATTGCACACTAACTGAAATATTTCAGGTCTTTTATTGTCTTAATACGGATGATTTTGGCATACAGCTCATGAAAACCCAAAATTCCTATCTCACAAAATTAGCATATTTCATCCGACCAATAAAAGAAAAGTGTTTTTAATACAAAAAACGTCAACCTTCAAATAATCATGTACAGTTATGCACTCAATACTTGGTCGGGAATCCTTTGGCAGAAATGACTGCTTCAATGCGGCGTGGCATGGAGGCAATCAGCCTGTGGCACTGCTGAGGTCTTATGGAGGCCCAGGATGCTTCGATAGCGGCCTTTAGCTCATCCAGAGTGTTGGGTCTTGAGTCTCTCAACGTTCTCTTCACAATATCCCACAGATTCTCTATGGGGTTCAGGTCAGGAGAGTTGGCTGGCCAATTGAGCACAGTGATACCATGGTCAGTAAACCATTTACCAGTGGTTTTGGCAATGTGAGCAGGTGCCAGGTCGTGCTGAAAAATGAAATCTTCATCTCCATAAAGCTTTTCAGCAGATGGAAGCATGAAGTGCTCCAAAATCTCCTGATAGCTAGCTGCATTGACCCTGCCCTTGATAAAACACAGTGGACCAACACCAGCAGCTGACACGGCACCCCAGACCATCACTGACTGTGGGTACTTGACACTGGACTTCTGGCATTTTGGCATTTCCTTCTCCCCAGTCTTCCTCCAGACGCCAGAGTCTGGAGGGTTAGGGTTAGGGTTAGGGTGCCCCCCGGCACCTTGATTTCCGAATGACATGCAGAATTTGCTTTCATCCGAAAAAAGTACTTTGGACCACTGAGCAACAGTCCAGTGCTGCTTCTCTGTAGCCCAGGTCTGGGGAATGCGGCACCTGTAGTCCATTTCCTGCACACGCCTGTGCACGGTGGCTCTGGATGTTTCTACTCCAGACTCAGACCACTGCTTCCGCAGGTCCCCCAAGGTCTGGAATCGGCCCTTCTCCACAATCTTCCTCAGGGTCCGGTCACCTCTTCTTGTTGTGCAGCGTTTTCTGCCACACTTTTTCCTTCCCACAGACTTCCCACTGAGGTGCCTTGATACAGCACTCTGGGAACAGCCTATTCGTTCAGAAATTTCTTTCTGTGTCTTACCCTCTTGCTTGAGGGTGTCAATAGTGGCCTTCTGGACAGCAGTCAGGTCGGCAGTCTTACCCATGATTGGGGTTTTGAGTGATGAACCAGGCTGGGAGTTTTAAAGGCCTCAGGAATCTTTTGCAGGTGTTTAGAGTTAACTCGTTGATTCAGATGATTAAGTTCATAGCTCGTTTAGAGACCCTTTTAATGATATGCTAATTTTGTGAGATAGGAATTTTGGGTTTTCATGAGCTGTACGCCAAAATCATCCGTATTAAGACAATAAAAGACCTGAAATATTTCAGTTAGTGTGCAATGAATCTAAAATATATGAATGTTAAATTTTCATCATGACATTCTGGAAAATAATGAACTTTATCACAATATGCTAATATTTTGAGAAGGACCAGTATATGCGCGCATGTGTGCACACCTGTATGTGTATAAAGACAGGTTTGGGGGTGGAATAGAGAAGTGTTTACACTTTCCTGTTAGGTGTTGCATCCATTTGTCCTTACATGTAAACTCAATGTGGTGTAAGCCAACGCATCTCCTCTCGATGAACTAAACTCCTTCATTCTTTTTTTACTGCCTTTTGCCCCCAATAAATCATTCTAACACAGTTTCCAAACTACCTGAAATACCACCCTGCTTCCATTCACACCCTTTCTCAAGCAGTCTCAATAACACCCACGTACTTTAAACCTAATTAAGTTGGCTGTGAATGTTTCCGTGAGTGTAATATGAAAATACATACTTAGCTTTTGTCTCCCCTGCTGATCTTTTAGATGAGCCATGGTGTTTGATTCTCGAGAAGGACGGGTGTTTATTTGCATTTCTTTCTCATGGACTGAAAAACTATTTGTAGAGCCTAAAGTTTTTCGTCCATCTTCAAATTAACTTTGATTGGCTTCTCTGCCCTTAATGGAAATAAATATCCCCACGACATGATGCTGCCACCGCCATGTTTTTGCAGTGATGATGCCCCCTACATGGCTTGTAGCATGTAGTTTAACTTATTTTGGCTGTCCTTTTCATAGATTCTCCAACCTGAGCTGTGGTTCTCTGCAGCTCCTTCGGAGTTCCGTTGCATCTTTGATTATTGCTCTCTTTGCCTGGCCTATAGTTTTAAGTGAACGGCTGTTTATGTTTAAATAGGGTTGCAGTTCTGTCAAAGTCTTTCTAATTATGGATGATGGATTGTTGTTCAGTCAGGTATTCAACTTTGGGAGATTGTTTTATAACCTAAACCTGCTTTAAACCTCTTCAAAACTTTATCCCATTTATTAATGTTCCCTAACAAACCTCTAAAGGTATTATCAGAATACCAGGGATTAAATCACTAAAAGTTGGACTCTATTTACTAGTTACTGTTACTAGTGACTTCTTAAGACAATTGGTTGCACGGGATTTCATTTATGGGGATCAGAATAAAAGCGAGTTGAATAATAAATGCATTCCATACTTATATTATTTTCTTTACATTTTCTTTACATGCAATTAAGCATTACTTTGTGTTGGCCTATTATATAAAAATCCCAAAAAATACATTCATGGCTTTATGGCGTAACGTGACCAAATGTGAAAAAGGGGTTTAAATACTTTTGGGGGGCACTGTACATAGGTATTGCATGGAGACGAATCATGCAGTCATCGTTTTCAACCTCATAAATGGTTTAGATGGTTTCACCTGTATTTTTAAGACTCACTTCCACCCCTTCTTTCTGCTAAATGTCAGGCAGGTGATTATCAGTTAAACTTGCTGCTCTCTGAGTTATGTAAGAGCCAGAAGGACTCAGCATACCCTCCTCACACGGTTTCATTGACTGTAGGCTTTTTATTTTTTTATGTTCATCAACCCTGCATTTTTACCCTCATGCAGGCTCACAGCTAGGCTGCAGCCTTTCTGTTCAGGACAGAAAATTATTTTACAAATCTAGCTGAACAAAACGTAGGTTGGGTGAAAAATGAAAACGAGAGACCGCAGTCTTTTAAATTAGCCTTCATTTCTGTGCGCATAAAACGAGCACCAGAGTGGTAAACCCCAGCTCTTTGCGTCATTCACCTCTACTTTAATCATGACTCAAGTCTCGCGCTGCATAGATGCAGAGATGTGTTTATTTTCGCACTTTCAGAAGAAACAAAGTAGAAGGGCTTCTTCGTGTTGATGTGTGCATACACGCATTTATTTCCTCTAGAGTGGAACTGAGATGTGTGAGACTGCTCAGGGGTTTGCCATGGGGAGATTCCAGCTCAGTAAAATACACTAGCTGCACCGGATGTGGGAGCTGAGAGGGGTTACTCTGTGGTGTCTGTGGTCAGGCAAGGGGTGGATTGGCTACAAATATCTACCCTGATCACCACGTTGCTCTGTAGTTTGATGTGGCCACAGTAAGACAGTGTCCACAGATTGGTAAGAGATGATGGTGTTTAGCCGGTGTCAGTGCTAAGGGGTTTGACCCCCCTAACCTGCTGCTGAACTACGGCCCACTGTTTCCTCAGAGCATTAAAGCTCCAGTTATGTTGAACTGGCTCCACAAAAGGGGGTGGACCTCACTGATCAGTTTCAAGCTTTTCCTGCGAAATCTTTATGGAGTTTGTACAATAAAAGCTGAAAGTGATTTGTGTGCTCCAGCAATTTGTGCATTTGCAAGTGTGAATCAGCTGTGCTGCAGCTGATTCAGCCACTGTTCACTAGAAGATATGCAGAGAGTCCTAATTTTAAGGATTTATTACCAGTATGTATTAAAAAAAAAGCTTTTGTCAAAGACTGGAGGTTAGTTTATAGTCAGAATACTGAGTCATGAATCATTTTCCCATCTGCAGTATGTTGTAAAGATACTTCTCCTTTCTCTAAAATAATAAAAAAAAAACGAAAGATATCAGGAAGACGACTGTGGACCTCCACACGTCTTGTTTCAATTTGCAGACGCCTGACGGTGCCAGGTGGAAGCTTGTAAACCTGACAACACCATCCTAAATGCAAAGTACAGGGGTTATACAACCCCTGGCAAAATCATGGAATCACCAGTCTCTGAGGATGTTCCTTCAGTTGTTACATTTTGTAGAAAAAAAAACAGATCACAGACATGACAAAAAACTAAAGGCATTTCAAATGGCAACTTTCTGGCTTTAAGAAATACTGAAAGAAATCATGAAAAATAATTGTGGTAGCGAGTAAGTTACATTTTTAGAACAAGCACAGGGAATAAATTATGGAATCACTCAATTTTGAGGAAATAAATATGGAATCATGAAAAACAAAATAACACTCCAACACATCACTAGTACTTTGTTGCACCACCTCTGGCCTTTATAACTGCTTGCAGTCTCTGAGGCATTGACTTAATGAGTGACAAACAGTACTCTTCACCAATCTGACTCCAGCTTTCTCTGATTGCTGTTGCCAGATCAGCTTTGTAGGTTGGAGCCTTTTCATGGACCATTTTCTTTAACTTCCATCACAGATTTTCAATGGGATTGAGATCCGGACTGTTTGCAGGCCATGACGTTGACCTTATGTGTCTTTCTTCAAGGAATGTTTTCACAGTTTTTGCTCTATGGCAAGATGCATTATCATCTTGACAAATAATGTAATCATCCCCAAACATCCTTTCGATGGATGGGATAAGGAAAGTGTCCAAAATGTCAATGTAAACCTGTGCATTTATTGAAGATGTAATGACAGCCATCTCCCCAGTGCTTTTACCTGACATGCAGTCCCATATCATCAATGACTGTGGAAATTTGCATGTTTTCTTCAGACAGTCGTCTGCATAAATCTCTTTGGAACGGCACCAAACAAAAGTTCCAGCATCATCACCTTGCCCAATGCAGATTCGAAATTCATCACTGTATATGACTTTCATCCAGTCATCCACAGTCCACGATTGCCTTTCCTTAGCCCATTGTAACCTTGTTTTTTTCTGTTTAGGTGTTAGTGACGGCTTTCTTTTAGCTTTTCTGTATGTAAATCCCATTTGTTCCTCATTTGTTTTGTTGTACATTTTCTGTTTTCAAGGCATATTGCTTTAAGTTTTCTCTCTTGACGCTTTGATGTCTTCCTTGGTCTACCAGTATGCTTGCCTTTATCCACCTTCCCATGTTGTTTGTACTTGGTCCAGGTTTTAGACACAGCTGACTGAGAACAACCAACATCTTGTGCAACACTGCGTGATGATTTACCCTCTTTAAGGAGTTTGATAATCCTCTCCTTTTTTTCAAGTGACATCTCTGGTGTTGGAGCCATGATTCATGTCAGTCCTCTTGTTGCAGCAGCTCTCCAAGGTGTGATCACTCCTTTTTACCTGGACACTAACGAGCAGATTTAATCTGATGCAGGTGTTATTGTTTGTAATGACAATTTGCAGGGTGATTCCATATTTTTTTCCTCAAAACTGAGTGATTCCATAATTTATTCCCTGTGCTTGTTCTTAAAATGTAACTGTTGGTGGCAACCACAATTATTTTTTGTGATTTCTTTTAGTATTTCTTAAAGCCAGAAAGTTGCCATTTGAAATGCCTTTAGTTTTTTGTCATGTCTGTGATCTGTTTTCTTTCTACAAAATTCAACAACTGAAGGAACATCCTCAGAGACTGGTGATTCCATGATTTTTGCCAGGGGTTGTAGCATCATGTGTGGAGGTTTTGCTGCAGAAGGGACTGGGGCAATGCATAATGTAAATGGTATCATGAGGAAGGAATGTTATGATGAAATGTTGAAGCAACGTTTCATGATAATATTCAGGAAGTTGAAGCTTGGGTCGTCCAAAAACACAAATACCATAAGTAGGCCAGCAGATACGATAGCCGGGGCCTGGGACACGATAATCTTAGGTGGGCCCCCACCTACGGTATTCTATAACTAGTAGAAAATTAATTCATATTTACCATTTAAAGAAATTATTGATACTCTATTTTGCTTTCTTCTTTCTCCTTCCATGTTCTCACTTACTCTCCTCCTCCCTTCTTCCACCTCCTACCTGCTTTTCCTTCTTAGAACAGGTTCCAGATAATATTCCTACTATAGAAGGCTAGCAGTAACACAAATTCCCCAAATTAATGTTATTTATACATTACTATATTTGATCATTTGAATAAAATTGGAAATATATATTAAATAAATAAATATTTTGTCAACATCAATTTATTATTTAATGAAGGAATTAAATTGGGGAATCTAATTAAAGCTTAAATCTAATATATAATAAAATAATACACACAATTAATTTTTTTAATTACCTTTTTGCATCTTGAAATAATTTAAAACTGCTACAATTCTTTACTGACTAAACCCTAACATCTGCAGACCGATCACTTTTTCTATAATAGTGTAGCCCTGCTGAGTGCTTTTGATTTTTTAATTTATGAAATAATTAACAATTTGAATTAAAAAAATGCTACAATTATTTCTCCAGGATAAACATAGATTAATTCATTTGACACATACAGCTCCAACTATATTTAAAAATGTCAATTTTCGGTATTGAATTGTGGCACTTGGGGCTTTCCATACTGCTGGATGGTCCAAGTCGTTTGTATTTTAGGTTAATACTTGTGTTACATGTTTAGATTTGCACCCTAAATTTACTATCACTACCAGGGCAGGTTAAAATTTAAAATAAATAAAAAACTTCTACTTAAATATTGATCCTATATTTTTATCCACAGGTCTATTTGGAAAAAACAAATCTTGACCCTAGCTTGGTGGTGGTGGTTTGAGGGTCCAGTTCTGGGGCACCCTCTGTACCCTGGGATGAATTGTCTTGTTTGTCCCCCACTGTCTGCGAAGTGACCATAAGCATACTACCAAATCAGTTTCAAAGTCGCAAAAAGTCAATGTTTTGGAGTGGCCGTCACAAAGGCCTAATGTCGGTCCCGTAGGAGATCTGACTCAGTTACAGCAGTTTTCTTAGGAGGAATGGGTCAATATTGCAGCAAACTATTGTGAGTTTGAGGAAGGAAACCCAAAATATGTGACCCAAGTCATACAGTTTAAAGGCAATTCTAACAAATACTAAGGAAACATCTAATTTGAAGTAAAGTTCTTGTACTTGTTGTCTTCTGCTTCATTCGGAACCGGGTCGCGGGGGCAGCAGACTCAGTAGAGATGCCCAGACATCCCTCTCCCCAGACACCTCTTCCAGGTCCTCCGGGGGGAGCCCAAGGCGTTCCCAGGCCAGCCAAACATAGTCTCTTCAATGTGTCCCGGGCCGTCCCCTAGGCACGGTGGGACGTGCCTGGAACACCTCCCGAGGAAGGCGTCCAGTAGGCATCCGATATAGATTTCCGAGCCACCTCAACTGGCTCCTCTCGATGTGGAGGAGCAGCGGCTCTACTCCGAACTCTTCCCGGATGGCCGAGCTCCTCACCCTATCTCTAAGGGAGTGCCCGGCCACCCTACGGAGGAAAGTAAAGTAAAGTTGAAAAGTAACTCATAGCAAGTAATGAATTTTTTGGTCATCCTAACTGACCTAAAACAGGAAAAGTTTTGTCTAATTTATTGTCAGACAGTAAATGACAGTCTATGTAAATATCTGATTTACACTGCATGAGTTAAATTACCAAAAGTCAGTAAAATAAATACAATTGTGGTGAATTCAGAAAGCTTAGGCTACAATAACTGCATTTGCGTTTTATATCTTCAGCAGCCTCAATGTGAGCATGTCCTGTGTTTGCTCTCGCTTTTACTCCTGCCCCACTATCTTTTTCTCACTCTGTCTCTGTCTGCTTCAGCACCCCCACCCACACACACGGATAAACCAACAGAAATCAGCTCTCTTGTAACTACTCCCTATTTTTAAACGAGCGTCACATCACATTGTAGCAACACTGAAAACATTTCTGGTTACATAAACTGAAAAACAGGATGTTTTGGAAGAATACATATTAAAGTTTTCAGCTTGGGGGAAACATCTTTAGTTTAGTGGAAGTAAATGTGTTTTGAATACATGAAAGGTTAGCTGTGTAGACTACTGTTTTTGCAAAAACAACTTGCCGTCTTCTGTTTAATGATAGATTGTCATGTTGTCTTAGTTTGCCTCTGGTTAAAACTTGTGCAATTGCATGCACATCTTTTTTAATCCACTAGCATAACGAAAAGTGCAGTTTTGCACATCTTTCTATAAAACAAAACAGGTATAGTATTTGTGAAGTAAAACAGGGATATTTATGATACAGAAAAACAAGTATTTTCAGCTGCTAAAAAATTATGCATCTTCTTCTCTGAGCTACTCACGTAGCCAAAACAGCTTACTCAAATATTTTAACAATTCCAAAAGGCCAGAAAACAAGTACTACATGCCTTGAGTAAACACAGCATCTCACGTCTGGCTGCTCACATTATTCATGTTAGTCCAGATGTGGGAAAACCTGTTTCTTCTTAGGGTTTCAAAGTTTGTGGTTTTAACATAGCTACATTGGAAAAGGTTTAGTGGTTATGAATGCTTTTGCACCACGCTGTTGTCTTGTATGCAAGTTCCCATGTTAAAAGGATTATAATTGTAGTGCTGACACTGAACACTTTAAAAGTTCTTAGACTTTTTAGAGGATGATATTTATTAATGTAACCGAATGCTAATTTTGGGCAGTGTTGTTTGCATGGTAACTTATTAGTGGCCTGCTATTCTCATCACCTTTCAACACCTTAACTGTAGTTTTCAGTTTGTCTACCTGTATACTTGCACTTTCTTTTGTTTGCAAATCTGCTCTGAGTGTATTACATTTATCAGTTCAAAAACTCACTAGTATAAATACTGAATCCTACAAAACATTATGGCCCTGACACCATCTAGTCGGAGCATGCACATTGTGCATCTGTGACCCTCTTGCTCCTTTTTTTTTTGTCTTTCCTGTGTTTTGGTGACAGATGGCCCCTGTAAGCAGCTCTGTGTCATTGGTATAGTGGCCTGGTTTCTTTTGGAGTGATTATGTAACTCTAACCTCATCACCCGTTGCCTCTTCCCTAACCTCTCCGGCCTCTCCTAATTTCGTCCTTTTACATAACGATGTATGAGAATCAGCATCTTCTACAGGTTTCATGTTGCTTCAGTGGGTGCACGCCTAATATACAGGTGTATGCACATGCTATAATATTTCATCTGAGTTGGCGTTCTTCAGGTGAGCTGGTGAGGAAAGTAAAAAAGGGGAAGACAACACTTCTTTATATTTGATGCTTTTGAAATGTGATTTTTTGCGCACGTTCTTTGAAACGTGGCTCATACCGAAAACTTCTCAGCTTTCTGATTACTCATGTATGACTTTAACTGACAGTTGCCGTGTGATTTCAGTTTCTGCTCAGTTGGTCCTTTGTTCTTGAATTGTGAAAGATGAATTTGGCATTTTGGTAAATTGACTGATTTCCTCTCCTGTCTTTAACGAAGAGTCGTAAAAACACTGAAGACCGGAAAGACAGGAAACCATTGGTAAAGTGAACAAAGCAGCTGCTTTGTGCAGGAAATAATCTGTCATTTAAATTCAGTCATTTGAATAATTACTGTGCATTTCCTATGAAAATAATACAACAACTAAGTTTAATTTATCCTCATCACAAAATACCAATTAATAATAAATTCTGTAGCCTGAAAAACAATCCATAGATATCTTGAATTAGCTAAATATGTTTCATTGTTCCTTTTGAATGATTAACAATGAAACAATGAACATATACTTTGGCAGTCTTTCCAAACCAGGTTAATTCTTTAAGTTGTGTGTTTTGGAAATGTTAATTTGTTTTTCAGTTTTTACATTTTCACCAAGTCAAGTTCAGCAGTGTCCTTTGTTTTAATTCTTAATGTTGGAATGAGATAAATTAGCTATTATAAAATGAAGTAGATACAATGTGATAAGCTAAAGTAGCTAAAACAAACTAAATAAAATAAACTAAACTGAACCAAGATTGATTAAAAAAAAAAAAAAAGTAAGCTAAACTAGCTAATAAAAGTTAAGATATATTACGTAATATACAATAAGCTAAATGACCTAAAATAATTACACTAAATTAGCTATAATAAACTAAATAAAATTAAATAAAATTATAAAAAGTTAGCTAAATTAGCTAATTTAGGCTACTGTAAATGAATAAGCTAAGATAAGAAAACCTAATTTATCTAATTTTAGGTCAATTAAATTAAATAAAAAACAAAACACAATGGAAACTGTATTTGTGCACTGAATTGTGCTTTACTGACTTTGGCACATTCATGATTTTCTTTGAATGGTACTATAAGAGCTTTGTGGTGAAAATTACCAACTAAACACTCCATAGCCTTACTATCATAGGGAACTTACTATGATAATAAAAGCATCTAAACATCTGACCAGAACAGAGAGATTGATAGTTGTGTTGTTTTTTTTGTTTTTTTTAACCAATGTGAGGAGTCAAATTAATTCCTGAAGAACCAGGAGGAAACAAAAACAAATGTAAAACCATTGAGGAAAGCAAATGTCTGTGAACTACTTTACCCTGTTGGGGAAATACTTCACATGACAGCACAAATATTTAAGAATGTCGAGATCCAAACGCTTGTTTTTCCTAGTGAACCTTTCTGTGTGGAGTGTGTATGATTTGTGCATGCTTTCATTAGCATTCTCTTCTAAGAATTCAAAATCATGCATGTGTGTTTAAATAGTGATTCTAACCTGAAATGAGTTTGTGCATGTGTGTCTGTCTCATCTGTGTCTGTGTTAGCCCTGTTTTGGAATTGCGACTGCCTTTTGCCCAATGACAGCTAGGAAAGGTTTCACCCCAACTTGTTAACCTTTGACCTAACACTGTATTTACTACCATTTTAGGTCAAAACCAAGGCTTCATTTCAACAAGCTAAACATGTGGTTAAACCTTTTGTGATTAACCCTGATTTAACTAAATTGGCCCGTTCTAAATTGTAAATCTTTGCCTTTTTCCTGTGTTCTGACCTAACTGTAAAAGCATGGCAACACATACTGAGCAGACCTTTGCATGGCCAATTGTGACAGCTAATAAGTACACTATGTAGTATTTACTCTGAAAGATGCTCCGTCTGTACTGCATGAATATTAACTTTGTATTTGTGTTACAATGCTTGAACTACTCACTGCATACAGAGGCTGGATCAGAACGTGCCTGCGAAACTGTTGGCAGACCAGAGGAGGGTAGGTACTTACACCAGCATGGCAGCTTAACTAACATATTTAATACTATAGAGATACACAGGGAATAAAAAAAATGTTTTACCCCTCTTGTTAAACAAATTAGTCTTTGTATTCTGACTCCTATTACATTTATGTGAAACAGTAACATAGCAGAAAAATAACGTACAGTATATTATCAGTTTACTACACTCTAATATGGTTTCATTGCAAATTAAACTGTAAATGACTGTAAATGTCTCCAGCATTCAAAATTGCTTTGCTGGCATTATTTGAAAGGAAGTTTGATGAATCGGTGAACTCTTTCATTCCCCGTCAGTTTTATGATACATTTGTTTGGCCTTTAAAACTTCACGAAAATCTCTCTGTTTGGACTGAAGCACCAGCATCTTCTTGTCAGTTTGTGATAATCCTTGAGTCATTGTGAGTTTAGTTCATTAATTTGAGTTTTTTGAATCTCAAAAGTTTACACATTAATGTTTATGTGCCAAACAAGACAGTGGTGAACTTTTGCAAAACCTCTGTCCACCTTTTAATGTCAGATCATAAACAAATAAATCTGGTAGGTTAATAAAAATAATTAAAAAGGTGTTATAAGCTGCATGATTTTGAAAACACACCAATACTTTGTTGAAGCACCTTGGAATTAATTTTAACATTCAGTCTTCTCTGGTAGAAATTTGTCAGCATGACACGCACCTTAACTTGAGGATTTCGGATTCATCCTGCCTCACGTACATCATATATCATCATCACATCACTCCCTCAACCAGCAAAACTGGCTTTCCCCTAGCTTATGCGAGGCTGTGACTATACCTCGCTTGGCAACACAGTGGGGGTGCTGACCTCAACGCCCTGCTGGGAGGAAGTGATGTAAGAATGACATATGGATTGTGGTACCAGTCAGGGCATGATTTAAAAGCAAAAATCAGACTCAGCAATCATAACAGAGTAGAGAAAGGAGGTAAGGTATACATTTAAAGCGTTTGCTTTGGCAGCAACAGGATCGCTACCTTAAGTTTGTCTGCCATTATTATTTTGAAGAAAAAAAAAAGGTATGAGTAGAAGTCCAACTTAGATTGTATCATCGATGTGTCACCACACTTCCTGTCGTCCTGCACTACTGGGTTTATTTAAACAACTTATAGCTGTACGGGATGAATCCATGCTGAAGTTGTGATTTAACAAATGGCCAGAGGGAGCTAAGAGACGCTGTGTTGTTGCAGGTTTATGATGAAAATGTTTTGTGAAAGAAGCTACAACATGCACATGTCAGGAAAATTCTGCTGGGAAAGCTGAAGTTTATTTCGGGTTATTAATTTCCACTGTAATGGACGACAGGTATGAACTCAAGACTGGAGGCTGTAAGTAAACAAAAAGATGCTTCTATAAATTAAAAGTCTGCACACTTGTGCAGCTTGGGTTACTGTAGCTGTTTTATAAATATACTGGTTGCTTCATCAGTGATATTGCACAGTATTAATGTCGCATTACAGATGGGAAGAGTTTATAATTGATTCATCATGGTATCATTTTTTACATCAAAAAAACCTGGCCATTTAATAGGGATGTGTACACATCCCTATTAACACAGAGACTTACAGTTACAGTTTGAGATCCACTGTAAGTCTCTGTGGGAAAGTGAAACTTGAGGACTTTAGGGGGAAAGAATATTTCAAAATCAGAGCAGGAAATAAACATTATGCACTGCCAATAAAATATGAGTTCTTTACAACACCTACAAAAAGTAATCGTGACCCGCAGAGCATGGTGCCGGCGACAAAGTTTACATAATTTCAGTCGTTTTTCAAGGACCACTCACAGATGACAATAATTTGCACATAATTGCACACAAATGCACAAATCATAGCCCTCGATCTTTTCCTTCACTTTATCCCATGGGAGGTCTTTCAGGTAACGATGGGCTGCGGTTGCCATGCCAACAGCCGAGTCGTGCTGCTGACTGCTCTACAGCGAATGAGTCACAGTGTAGGAGGGCTGCCCTCAAGTCTGCCTGAGCGAAAAACAAGGACCTCCCATTGTCATTGCTAAGGGTCACTGTTGCTATAACAAACAACACTTGTGTGGGAAGCAACATGGCATATAGTTGATGTTCAACCATGACAGGTTTTGTTTTTTTAAGTTTTAAATATTTACAATCAGTCCTGCTGAAAACTATTGTAGGCTAGGTTGTGACTGGTGAAAAGACTCCTTTGTGCTTGAATTGAAGGGAGCTGGACTTGTTGATTCTTCTGTTGTTCTGTTCAAGAAACCCAAAAGTATATCCAGTGTCACTTGTGTGCAAACACCAAGGATTACCTTGACCTGTGTTCCTAAGAGGCTACACCAACATGCTGGCAGGCTGTGGTTTTTTTGGGTTTCTCTTGCAGAATATATTACTTATGTTTATAAAAACTCCCTTCTCTTCCTGTTGCTGATGTCACATCATTACATCCTGCCCTGTCTTTTCCACTTTTAGGGCGAGGCGCTCAGACGGATTCTGGTGAGCCGTTACTATGGAAACTTCCATCGGAGCGGTGGGCGGAGGGACAGCCTAACGTCACTTGGCAATGGCCCCCTCAGTCCAGTAGGACCAGGCAGGAGCCAATCAGGTGACCATTTTGTTCATTCCCAGCCCTGTACACAAACATTCATTGTGAAGAATTTCTTTTTACAATGCCTTCTTTCCAGTTTGCAATAAAAAAGACTGTGAGAAAACTGGTTTCAACATCTCTGTGACCCGATGCTTAGTATTTTCAGCCTTGGGAAAACACAAGAATGTGGCTGGATCTGTCTGGCCCTGAGGTGGTTATCAGCCCTATGGCTGTGTTGCGTGCTGCCCTTTGAGCACGCAGAGCACAAAGTTCTTATCAATACGTGATAATGAGGTCAATGTGTTACTATCTGGAGTTGAAATGCTGAAGCAATGCACCATGCCTAATTGAGCCATGGGTTGATTTTCAACATATGTAATTATATAGCGGGTTTCCATCATCCTATAGGTGCAATGACTGTAATTATCATTCATTTAGCATGGCCAGATTACAATGAGCTGTGTCTGTCCTAAAGTGCATTTACATTATTTTACTTGATCTATTCAAACTGTTGTAATGAGCAGCGTTTGACTGAGTTTGAAATCACAGTCATACACGAATCTATTTTCCCATCTTCCCCAATGCACAGCATCCAGACCACAGAAAGCTTGCCCTTTCCTGTCCATTATGAACTTCTCTTTGTTGCTAAGAGACTGGCTTGTGTTTCATGTGGAAACAGCGTATGCACCTGTTGCAGAAACAAGAGCCAGAAAAGGAATTCAATATGCAGCCTGAAGTTGGGGCTCCACACGGGGGAGAAATATGCCGGAAAAGCTGGATGCAATGGCTTACACGGCTATAGAGTGGCACTGTATAGGGCTTGTTCCTGAACTGTTAAGTTTTTGTTTAAAAATAAAATAAGATCTGCTGCATTTATGCACAATCTCTCCAGATCATCCAAAGACCTGGGTCCTATCGTATGCCCTCTCCTCTTCAGTTCACCCTATAGGTTTTTATATGATTTTGGTCTGTGGACTGGGATGACCATCCAAGAAAGCTAAACCACTTCTTTGTTTATTTGGCCATATGTTTTTATCATTATCATGTTGAAAGACCCAAGAATGAATGTTCAGTTTTCTGGTAGAGGCCACCAGATGTTTTTTTTTTTTTCCCCAAAGTCTCGTGGTATTTTAAAGAGTTCATTATACACACGCTCTGACCAATATCTGAAGCAGTGATGACTGGTGATAACAATTCTTGGAGGAGCACGCTAGAGGTCGGGGATTACACGTCCACGGTTACTTGCCTGCTGTTGGATTTTTAAGACTAAGTTTTAAGTCCAAGTTGCCAGAGTGGGTGACATTGATTGACGGATATCTTGAATTAATCAGACTGGATGAAGAACGACACAAAAAGTGCTGAGAGAGAGCTGTGCCCAGAGGAGTTTCTTTAAGTAACCAATTAGAGACCGGCAGTGATGGGAGTAAAAGCGTTAAAATAAAATGCGTTAAAATAAATGCTGTTACGTTTTTTAGTAACGAGTAATCAAACAAATTACTTTTTTCAGCGTTACAACGCCGTTACCAGCAGTTAATTGGGTCACGTTATAAACTAAAGCTACTCTTTGAAGCTGTTGTCATCTGTACTCACAGCCGCAGGAGCTAAGCCTTATTTCTTTGGTGAAGGGAGGAGCGAGAGGCGAGACAATCGCATAACTGATGATGATTGGCTAAGGTACAGTAAGGTACAGTAAGGCAATCAGAGGCAGTGTTCAGTTCACACACAAACTACAAACGTACACGGCAGGCTTGCTCAGGCAAACTAGCAGATGTAAGCTGCAACAGTGTTCATGTTCATTCAGGTTTTTTTGGGGTTTTTTTTAAAGATGTTTTTTTGCGGCACTGGTGCCCTTTATTTTTCCTGTATTTTATGACAGTAGATAGACAGGAAATGGGAATGGAGAGAGAGTTTTTTTTGTTCTTTTTACACCAGTCTCACCTGGAGTGTTTGGCAGTAAAAAAACAATTTTCATTCTCATCTGACCAAATCACTCAGTTCCATTAAAAGTCCCAGTAACTCCTTGCAAACGCCATGTTTACATGTGTAATGGTAGAACATAAAATGTATTTACATACAATAGGTTGGCAAGTAGATGGCATCTTATGGTTGGTATGGAGTCGTGGTGACCCCAAGATGCCACTCTTTGCTGCAGCTCTCTAACAGGGAGCTTTATTATTATCATTATTTTCTACCTCCTTAACAACCCTCCTTACTGTCCATGGTAGCAAGATGAACATGCAACCCTCTCAAGCCTTGTTTCATACAGTTCCAGTTGTTGTAAACCTTTTAATCCATTGTCTTTCCCATTTTGAAGAATGGCTAAGAGAAACGAGCCTCTGTGTCTAACGGGACATGTACCCAACTGAAACTCAGATTCTGGTTAAAGGTTTTTAGAGATTCGGATTTGTTTAAAAGACTATAAATTACAGAAATTCTTCAGTTGTATTTATTTTCGAGGAGTTGTTTAGGGAGTAATTGATTCAATGTGGAGCAGGAATGTTGGTTAAACACAAAATGAATAAATTAATTAATTAAAATTGAATGTTTGGTGTTCCTAAAATTTCCAGTGTAAGAATATGCTGCTATAATTAAAAATAAATATATTTTGTTCAATTAAAAACTGACAGCCCGGGTTTTACTTGTTAACTTGTCTTGGTCTTGCAGCTTTAGGGGTTCCGGGCGGCCTCAGTCGGGGGGAGATGACCCTGGCTGAGGTGCAGTGTCATCTGGACAAAGAAGGAGCTTCTGATCTGGTTATTGATCTAATCATGAACACTACCAGTGACAGAGTCTTCCAGGAAAGCATCCTCTTGGCCATTGCACTGCTTGAAGGAGGAAACACAACCATCCAGGTCAGTCACACAAATATGGACTCTTTCATTTGAATTAACATTTTTGTGGATGTTGTTTACTGTTAAATAATGCCTAAATCTTTATTTTTGATCAGTAGCAAATAGTTTGTACCTTTTTATCTGCACAAAATTAAAAGAATCTGCTACATGTGGGTCAGTATGCCATTACAGTCACATACACATCCCCACCATCTATTTTTCCTTCTACTATATATTGTTGAAAACCAGGCCATCTGTTAAAGATTTTCCAGGTCTGTAGATAATAAAAATGATCAGGTTGTGACATTACCTTAAAATATTTTTTCCCCCTTTGATTTAACCTTAACCCCACAAACCTCTCTGCAAGTCTTTGTCATCTCTGTTTCTCTCATTTTCTAATCAGTTTATCTTTTAGTCTGTCCATTTTTGTCAGTCGGTCTGCATGCTGTTGTGTAAGCATGGTGCTTACATAACCAGATTAGAGTGAGGAAGCCACTAAGGCAGAGATAATGCATTGGCTTCCCACGGCTGCTGCAGAGCAGCATCACGTGATCAGTCTGTGTTACATAAGGCTGTGTGAATGAACAATGAGGAATGTCTCAGCCTTCAAAACATTCCTGCCCCGCTCCCTTACGTGCTGCTGCCGCCCAAACTGGGTCATGCTGGGCCTCCGGAACTGGGGCAGTGGGGAGAGAGGACGGAGGGTTGATGAAACACAGAGGGGGGATTGAGAATAAACTGGAGCTTTCTTAACTATCCAGGCTCAAGTTTGCTCTGGGAAAGATGCATTTTCTGCAGGAAAGGTTACCCTGCAGAGATAGAAATGTACCACATTATGCAACATCTGTCTGCTGTAAATTACAGGATATTTTCCAGCAGTGTGAGTAGAAGCCAAGCCCGTAATAAAAGTCATAGTTCACCTCAGATTTAGTCTTCATTCATTCTTACTTCCAGGATGCCTGTTGGGTGTCGCGTATCTTGTTCTCATGTAACACTGTTAACTATTTACTCTTGCCCTACATAGTGCACAAAAATAGCCCGCCTATGTAAATCAGCATTCAGTTCTTTACACACTTAATGCAAAGCAAATTCATAAATGTCACACTTAAAATGCTGTAAACAGAAATTCTCCAAAGCACAAAACAAAAGAGGAACACATTAGATGGGAAATGTTGCATTTAGTATATTTCCCAAATATGCTTCAACTTGTTATTTAGAAACTTTATGGATTAATTCAGGAACTTGAAGACAGGAATATAATCTCTTGAGAATATTATGTTTCTGATTTTTAATTGATTTCTAACATCACCATCAAAATGTTAGAGGTGGGGCACAAAACAAAAAGAAAAGATCTGCAGTTCTGATAAAAAATGGCATTATTTAACTATGTGTTAAGTTAATTTACAGAAGATCGGCAACAGGATTTGGAATAGCAAAGCCATCTAGGAAATTCCAGGTGGAAAAATTGGGATAATATAAACTGCATGCCAGCTTTAAGAATTCACAGGATCTGGAGAAATCTTTTTTCAGTAAAAGTGAAGATCGTTGATTTTAAATGTTTGTTGCAATAAAAACAGATTTTTATTGGCGAGTGCACTCACAGAGGAAGATTCATCCACATGTCTTAAACTGCCAAGAATACAGGGTTTGGTCCCCATGAACCTTTTCACATTTTGCCACATTACAACCTCAAAATTCAATGGTCATTCATTTTATTACAAAGTAATCTATAATGAAGTGTTTGGAAAACGATATATGATTTTCAACATTTTGAGAAAATGAGAAAATGTACCTTTATATTTATGCCCCTTTTAATCAAATCCAGTCAACCTAACAGTTAATAGAGTCCAGCTGTTTGTAATTTAATCTCAGCATAACTTCTATATAGCTTCTGTGAAAGCGTGAACAAGCAGCATCATGGAGACCATGGTGCACAGCAGACAGGTCAGGAATAAATTTGTGAAAGGGTTTGAAGAAGGATTAGTCTTAAACCCCAATTCCAGAAGTTGGGATGTTGTGTAAAACATAAATAAAAAGAGAATACAATGATTTGCAATTCCTGTTCAACTTACATGCAATTGAATACACTACGATGATAAGATATTTAATGTTCAAACTGATGAACATGTTTGTGTTTTTTGCAAATATTCACTCATTTTGGATTTGGTGCTTGCAGAAGTTCCTAAAAAGCTGGAACAGGGTCATGTTTACCACTGTGTTACATCACCTTTCCTTCTAACAACACTCAATAAGTGTTTGGGAACTGACAACACTAATTGTTGGAGCTTTGTAGGTGGAATTATTTCCTAGTCTTGCTTGATGTTCAGTTCGTCAACAGTCCACGGTTGCCATTGTTGTATTTTAAGCTTCATAAAGCGCGACACATTTCCAATGGGAGACCAGTCTGGCCAGTCTAGTACCACCACTCTCACTGCGAAGCCAAGCTGTTGTAACACGTGCAGAATGTGGCTCGGCATCGTCTTGCCGAAATAAGCAGGATGTCCCTGAAAAAGACGTTGCTTGGATGGCAGCAGATGTTGCTCCATGCCCTGTATGTACCTTTCAGCATCAATGATGCCTTCACATATGTGCAGTTACCTGTGCCATGGGTACTAACACACCTTCATACCATCACAGATGCTGGCTTTTGAACGTTGCGCTGATAACAATGCGGATAGACCTTTTCCTCTTTGGCCTGGAGGACACGACGTCCATGATTTCCAAAAACAAACTGAAATGTGCACTCATCAGACCACAGAACACTTTTTCACAGAGCCTCCTGAGTTATCGAAGGTCATGGGCATTCAATGTTGGTTTTCGGCTTTGCTGCTTACGTACAGATATTTATCCTGATTCTTTTAATCTTTTGATGATATTATGGACTGTAGATGATGAAATCAATAAATCCCTCACAATTGTATGTTGAGAAATGTTGTTGTGTTTTTTATTATTGTTTTTTTTTGTGGCACTAACACTGGAAATGTCAGCTTACTTTCATGTGGACTAAGACATGGTAGTGGCAAAATCATACTGTGGCGACACATTGCTTTAGCAGAGATGGGGAAGCTGGTCAGAGTTGATGGCAACATGCATGAAGCTAAATACAGGACAATCCGGGAAGAAACCCTGTTAGAGGCTGCAAAACACTTGGAAATATGTTGGAGGTTCAACCTTTAGGTGGGACTGAGACCTTGAATATAAGCCAGAGCTACAGTAGCATGGTTTACATCAAAGCATACAGGTCCTTCTCAAAATATTAGCATATTGTGATAAAGTTCATTATTTTCCATAATGTAATGATGAAAATTTAACATTCATATATTTTAGATTCATTGCACACTAACTGAAATATTTCAGGTCTTTTATTGTCTTAATATGGATGATTTTGGCATACAGCTCATGAAAACCCAAAATTCCTATCTCACAAAATTAGCATATCATTAAAAGGGTCTCTAAACGAGCTATGAACCTAATCATCTGAATCAACAAGTTAACTCTAAACACCTGCAAAAGATTCCTGAGGCCTTTAAAACTCCCAGCCTGGTTCATCACTCAAAACCCCAATCATGGGTAAGACTGCCGACCTGACTGCTGTCCAGAAGGCCACTATTGACACCCTCAGCCAAGAGGGTAAGACACAGAAAGAAATTTCTGAACGAATAGGCTGTTCTCAGAGTGCTGCATCAAGGCACCTCAGTGGGAAGTCTGTGGGAAGGAAAAAGTGTGGCAGAAAACGCTGCACAACGAGAAGAGGTGACCGGACCCTGAGGAAGATTGTGGAGAAGGGCCGATTCCAGACCTTGGGGGACCTGCGGAAGCAGTGGTCTGAGTCTGGAGTAGAAACATCCAGAGCCACCGTGCACAGGTGTGTGCAGGAAATGGGCTACAGGTGCCGCATTCCCCAGGTCAAGCCACTTTTGATCCAGAAACAGCGGCAGAAGCGCCTGACCTGGGCGACAGAGAAGCAGCACTGGACTGTTGCTCCGTGGTCCAAAGTACTTTTTTCGGATGAAAGCAAATTCTGCATGTCATTCGGAAATCAAGGTGCCAGAGTCTGGAGGAAGACTGGGGAGAAGGAAATGCCAAAATGCCAGAAGTCCAGTGTCAAGTACCCACAGTCAGTGATGGTCTGGGGTGTCGTGTCAGCTGCTGGTGTTGGTCCACTGTGTTTTATCAAGGTCTGGGTCAATGCAGCTAGCTATCAGGAGATTTTGGAGCACTTCATGCTTCCATCTGCTGAAAAGCTTTATGGAGATGAAGATTTCATTTTTCAGCACGACCTGGCACCTGCTCACAGTGCCAAAACCACTGGTAAATGGTTTACTGACCATGGTATCACTGTGCTCAATTGGCCTGCCAACTCTCCTGACCTGAACCCCATAGAGAATCTGTGGGATATTGTGAAGAGAACGTTGAGAGACTCAAGACCCAACACTCTGGATGAGCTAAAGGCCGCTATCGAAGCATCCTGGGCCTCCATAAGACCTCAGCAGTGCCACAGGCTGATTGCCTCCATGCCACGCCGCATTGAAGCAGTCATTTCTGCAAAAGGATTCCCAACCAAGTATTGAGTGCATAACTGTACATGATTATTTGAAGGTTGACGTTTTTTGTATTAAAAACACTTTTCTTTTATTGGTCGGATGAAATATGCTAATTTTGTGAGATAGGAATTTTGGGTTTTCATGAGCTGTATGCCAAAATCATCCGTATTAAGACAATAAAAGACCTGAAATATTTCAGTTATTGTGCAATGAATCTAAAATATATGAATGTTAAATTTTCATCATTACATTATGGAAAATAATGAACTTTATCACAATATGCTAATATTTTGAGAAGGACCTGTAGTTGAGAATCTGTGGCAAGAGTTGAAAATGTATGTGCACAAACACTTTTCATCCAATCTGACTTAACTTGAGGTTTATTTACATAGAATAATGGGCAACAATTTAAATGTCCTAAATTTATAAAAAGAAACATACCACAGAAGACCTGCTGCTGTAATTGCATCAAAATCCAGGGGTTCTATAAAATATTTATTCAGGGGTGCCCAATACAAATGCATGCCATACTTTTCAAATTTTGCACAATTATCGATTGCACAATATATAGTTTTTAAATTACCGTACATTTGGAAAAAAGCTTTTCACCTCACAAACATTTCACTTCACAAAATTGCAAGAGCTAAGGTGCCAGAGCATATTTCTTTAAGAAAAAAGGAAGCACAAACTGCTGAGCAACTGAAATCTAAAACCACATTCTTTAACAGTGGTTAACTTACCCCTGACCCAACATTTTAAAAATTTGTTGCTGGCATTAAATTTGGTATATGCATTTATTGTCCAAAAGTAACAGAGCAAAGGGTTTTTGCACTAAACAAAGTCTTTGTTGTGTTGTTGGTTGAAAACAACATTTTTTGATTATTTAAAAAATGTTGAGATCTCTTTATTTAGGTTTTATGTACCGGTAGTAGCTTTTGTCCAGACTCACTACATTTACATCTCGTGCATGTGCTTCTTCATCTCTCCTCTTCACCTCTGTCTCCAGTCAGCTTTGCTGCAAAGAGCCATGACAAATCTCATGCAAGTGTGAATTTTGTTGTGACATGGTGACTTGTGACATTTCACTCATCAGCCATCTGTTGTCTAACTGCACGCCACGCTGCTCTCGCTCCCTGCAGAGCTGTTGTGAATGGAAGGAAAAAAGAACCCTGTTGATTTTAAGTTAAAAAATCCTGACAGACGTGGATGGTTGTGGGAGGAAGAAAGGGAAGAGATAAAAAAGGAGGGAAAAGTCTTCAGGGGGTATAGAAGAGCTGAGCAGCAGCTCCATTTGGTCTACATGTGGCACTGGCTGATGTGAGAGGGAGGGTGAGAGGAAAAGAGGAGCGCAAGTATAAATAGCTGTTACATAACATCCTTTTGTTGATGCCAAGTGGCTGAACGGAAGGAGAGAAGGGAAAGCGCTGTGACCTTGTTTTTCAGCACTGTCCGCCCCCTCCTGGCCTTGCTCCTCTCAGTTTCATAGTTACAGACAGGCTCTGTGTTTACCCAGCACTTATAGGGGGGCTTCTGAGATGTGTGCCCCTCTTCTCCGTCCACCTCATGTCTCTCTGCTTTCGTCCTTGCCTTTTTGTTTTTTCCGCACAACCAAAACACGCAGAGGGACGTGCTGAAACGTTGGCACAGATTTTGTAGATGAACTTCCCAGGGCCGACGTTGAAACTACAGAGGCAGCAACGTGGTTAGATATGAAAGTTTTAGGGTTTCACTTCTGATTCATTGTCAAAAACATTTCTGAAGAAATCAAAAAATGAAAGTTGGGTCACTTTGTTTTTTTTTTTTTGTGTTTGTCTTTGCTGTGGCATCATCTTTGTTTCGGTGACGCATTCGGCCGACTAAAGGGCAGTTCTTAGAAACTGTGTTTTTAAAAAGCAACGCATGTGGAGCTTCTGTGCTGAAAATTCCTTTTTAACATGACCAGCACATTTACCTTCTTTGAATGGAAATGAAAGAAACATGGCTTTACCAAGGTGAAACATAATGTTTCTAATAAAGATGAAATGGCCTTTCTGGCATCCTGCCGCACACTCAGACTGATTTTGATATCTGTTACCTGGCACTTCCAACAGAGGAGCCATTCTGCTTTGATAAACCATAGTGTGGAAAACCAGTTCGATTACATAAGGATAAAATCGTCTGACAGTTCGAAAGAGAAAACTGTGCTTTAGGGCATGTGTGAGATAGTGGGTGTGTCCTTTTCAAAATTGGCATGTGCTGATTGCCGGAGACAGCTGATCCAGTTTTGGTTTTTTTTGGCGAGTGCAAAAGTCGGTGAGCTTACTGGTGTGTGCAGTCTCCCGCTTGTTTGTGCTTCAACTGTACAAGGGTTTTGTGTGTGTCAGTGCCAGTTATGTAATGGTTAAGGATGAGTGGTCCTCTGTGTTTCCTGTGGTCGGACTGATGTATGTTATGCTGGCCCTGTGCCTCATGGTTCACCCCCTGGTTCACAGAGTTATATAAGCATCCATAACAATAACTAACCCCCACCCCTTCCACCGTCCTACCCTTCCCTCCATAGGCATGCTTGGACTTGTAAACTCTGGTTGGACCGTCAGTGGTGCAGCTAATCCCGTCTCTGCGCTTTCCATCTATCATCAGGTTGTTTATTATTTGATGGCCTTGTCTTGGCTGGCAGTTTCCCTCCCTCTCTCCATGCTGCCTATCTCCTTGTCCCTGAGTTTGGGCAGAGTGCATACGTGCAGGAGGCCCCCAGCTCAGTGGTGGAGGGCCGGGTGGGGCACAGGGCTGTGAGTCTCCTTTTGAAGTGCGAGTTCTGAGTAATGTCATTGTTTCTCTCAAGGTACTTTGATATAAAAACTGATTAGACTCACTTGTTTGATTGCCTTGTAGCTCCTCGGCTGTTTTTAATTTCAATGAAATGAGGAGCAGAGTGTTTTTTCACAATGGAGTAGGAAAACCAGTAAGCTTAATTTGTCTCTCTACTGTTGTCCAGATTTACATCTTACCTGGAAAGGCAGATGGTTATGTAACAAAATTTGAGACGTGCCCTAAATACTCCCTGATAACATTCTGCCCCCCCATCCCTTTCTCTGTTTTCCCCGCATTCAATCATCCGTTTTTTCATTTATAATCAGTTTTTCTTCTTCATTTGCTTTTCTTCTCAATTCTCCCACATACTATCTCTGCCCCTCGATCTGTATAAGTAGGCCAGGCTTCATTCCTCCCTCCTGTCCCATGTATTTTCAGCCTGTAAGTGTGGCAAGGCTGCTTTGGCTGGTAAAAAGCCTTTCCATATACTGCAGCAGTAACGGCTCTTACATAATCAAAACAACAGCCTTGTGGACTGGGACATGGTGTATACATCGTCCCTGGCAAGCTTGAAACTGCTCTAATTCTCTGTGACCCCATTCTGCAGCCGTAACCATGGCGTTAAACCCTCTCATATCTCAGACCTCCTTCATGGATGTTATATAATATTTTCTGAAGGTCCTGATAAGACCTGTTTTTACATATCAAGTGATATTATTTTTTACTCTTGATTGGTCAGACCATAAGTGTCGATAGTAATAACATGTTCTAACTCGTATTGAAAGTGTAACATTTGTATTAACAATTAATTTCCCTTGCTTTATCTCCAGTAGGACAATGCTTTCAGATCAATAGGTGCATTGAAACGTTTGCGTTCCTAAGATTTCTGAGCTAGAAAGCGTTTGACCAGTTGTGCCAATTTACAGTAAGGCTTAAACAAGATAACACCATAAACATATTTAAAGACATATATCATTATTTTTAGGCTTTTTTCCTGTTCAGATGTTTTCAGACATGTTTTGATGGTTATGCTGTTTTCCGTGTCCAAAGCTAACACACACACTTTCAGGCCAGTAGTATTCATTCACACGCACATGAAGTTTGGTGACATCCCTTTCTTAATCCCTCGAGTTTAATATGTGATTGGCCCAACCATTGCAGCTATAGCACCTATAGCTCGTCTAAGAAGCCTTTCCACAAGCTTCAGGAGTGTGTTTATTTGGGGTTTTTGGCCATTCTTTCAGAGATGCGGTTAGACATTGTGAGGTTAGAAACTGAGATTGGATGGGAGGCCTTTGCTCTAATTCATTCCAAAAGTTTTCTGACAGGTTGAGGTCAATACAAGCTCAGAGAGATCTTGTATTGAGTTAAAATTGATAAAGCAACCTGCAGACATCAGTAAACATTTGTACTGAGAAAACAATGTATTTTTGTACCTAAGAAACTTTAGGCTCACAAACGACATCCACAGTCACCTCGTTGATCTGGTGCTATCTGTGAAAGCCATGCATGGATTGTGTTGTGGTCTTGTCCCTCAGCTTTGTGTTATTACTGTTTAATATTAAGAGTGCTCACTCAATCCTTCTGCATTACCGATGAGCAACCACACAACCACTTGACATGTTCCTTTTAAAATAAAATTCAAGTAAATTATCTATTTTCTATTTATAGCCGTTGACATATATGCTCTGCTGTTTATTTGCTTCATCTTGATGGTAGTGCTGTCTGTTTTCGAAGGGCGGGCCCTGGAAATTGTTTTAAAATAGTTTTTCTGCTCTTAAAAAAAACAATGTAAAAGGCTAATTGGTATTCATTATTATGTCATGTTTTGAGGATTCCTGGGTTTTCTGGCTCTAAAACTTGATGATGTTTTCTATTTAGTATAATTGTGACTTTGTTTTCCCATATATCCAGCGTTCGTTCTTTTGTCGTCTGACTGATGACAAGAACTCAGAGAAGTTCTTCCGGGTTTTCTACGATCGTATGAAGTCTGCCCAGCAGGAAATCAAAGCGACTGTGACAGTGAACACAAGTGATTTGGGAAATAAGAGAAGAGATGATGACAGCCAGGACAGAGATGTCCCTGTTCGCAAGAAAGGTATGATATCACCTACTATGGTTAGAAGCAGGAACTGACATCAGATTGTGTGTCAGGTCACAGATATCAGACTTTGTAAATTGATGGTTACCTGAATTATGTTTTATTTCACAATTTTTATGTAGCTCGAGATTTAGCTGTGACAATGACAGAAGATGTGAAAGAGCAGTTAATAGAGGCCTCATCTGCCACCAAGAAGGCATTCAACTCCTACAGGCGTGAAGCTGACCCAGAGGACCACTGTTCCTCAGCAGATGGCCTGCCCAGCACTGGGGCCAAGAACCATGAGGAAAAGATGAGTTTTGTTATCGTTATCATGCAGCCGATTCTTCGCTTCCTGCAGCTACTATGTGAGAACCACAATCGTGACCTGCAGGTGGGACACACTGACTATCAGATTGGTTTAAGTCTATTTTTTAGATGTGTTCGAGGACATCCAGTTTATGGCTTTTAGGGGGATGTTACTATTATATTCAAATTATTTTTCATCACCATAATGCCTTTGGTTAAACGTCAAACTTTCACTATATTTGTACAGATCAGAACAGTGCAAATCTTTATTTAATAACCGTCAAGATCTGTTACAAAGTCTTTTGTCTTTCAATTTCTTACAAAAAAAAAATATATATATATAAGGCATTAGGAGCATAAATAAAACCAAACAGTAATTTTTGCATGTGTTCAAAACTCTTCATTCATATTTATTATTTATTTGGTTCCCAGTGATAAACTAACTAGTTACGTCTGTTTATGAGAGTAAATCTGACAATAACACACCTGATTAGAGGTGCAGGGTTATTTTAAAGAAGCACGTTTGACAGCAAATTATTTTCATTCATGTTTTTGCAGAAGTAATTGTTTTTTGTATTTGCATTCAGGCATGAGCAGTTATCATAACAATAAGTAAAAATACCACAGTTTCATTGTATCCGTCCATTCCCACAAATTCATAAAATGTATTTACAGAAAAAAATCTGTTACATGATGTAATTTCTTTTAGTTAAAATAGAAAATCTTCCTCCTGCTGTTAGAATATTAATAGTTATAATAACTGCATCTATGACATGTATTTATTCTTATTTTTATTTCAATACAAAGACCTAACTGGAAATACAAAATAAATAACCAGTGTTAGTAGTGGGTTTAAAATGCTTGTGCTGTTTTTGGTATCTCTTGCATATTTTTATATTGGTTTCGGCCACAGTGAGCAAGAGCCTGTGTGGGGGACAGAAAAAGCCATATGCATCTCTGGAGTCACTGTTTGCAGACCCAGATATAGAAGATCAAAGTATATCAAGCTGAAATACTGGTTATTATCCTTGGCTATCTGCTTGGGTAGTCAGGTTACCAGCACTGCATAGCAACGGGTGGGGGAGGGGCTATATGCTCTAAAAAAAAAAGTCAGGGAAAACTCTTGTCACTCTGGTACAATCTACGATATCTCATTAAAAGGACTGGTATAACAAACAATTGTAGCATTTTTGAGATAGGGATGTTAAATAATTCTATCGTATATGTTTATTTGTGGAAGCAATTGATCATGATAAGAACTTTCTTTCTTGGGATAACAATAAACACCAAACACCACCAGTCGGGTTGGAGATGGTTACTTTTATTGTTTTTTTCACTGTTGGACCCATGAGATCATTTCAAAACATAACTAAATGCTGTTTTTGTGTGCTGTGTAGCATTATAATTGTTTTATTTTATCTAACTGGTGTACAGAAATTGATATTAGATAATGTTTATACTCCGTTGAAAGAGAGGAATACTTTTTAATCATCACTTTTATCATTTATCACAATAAATACCAAATTAAATCACGGTAATAGTTTAAGTTCTTGTCCTACATCCTTTGAAACTCTTTAAAACCTTTGTATACCAGGTTACCAGAATCAAACCTATACCTATTTACATTCAAAGTTATATAGCTAGTAGGTTAGTTAAAATCTTTATTATTTTATTGTTAAACTAGGTTTTACTCTAACTTGTCGGCATTAATGCAAATGTCTAGCTCTAACTTTCTCACTTTGTTCTGCTAGAACTTCCTTCGTTGTCAGAACAGAAAGAACAACTACAACCTGGTGTGCGAGACCTTGCAGTTCTTGGACTGCATCTGTGGAAGCACCACAGGAGGCCTCGGCCTGCTGGGCCTGTACATCAATGAGGACAACGTTGCCCTCATCAACCAAACACTGGAGAGCCTAACAGAGTATTGCCAAGGCCCCTGTCATGAAAACCAGGTGCGAGAGATGCAACTAAAATAAAGGTTTTCTCACAGCACCATCCAATCATATTCAATTTATTTAGGTTAAGTTTTTATTTCCTACAGAATTGTATAGCAACTCACGAGTCCAACGGTATTGACATCATCATTGCACTGATTCTAAATGATATCAACCCGCTTGGAAAGAAAAGGATGGATCTAGTTTTAGAGCTCAAGGTGAGGCTAGAACTTTACTGAAAACCCGAGCCTTAGGTTTTGTCCCTTTGGTAGTTCCATGAATTGTCCCCACTAACCATCAGTTATTGGTGTTTCTAACTGTATAAAAAAGGTTTTATACCTTCATGCAAAGAGAATAGAGTGCATTTACCTAACAAGCTTTTACTTAATTTCCTTCCCAGAACAACGCCTCCAAGTTGCTGCTCGCCATCATGGAGAGCCGACATGACAGTGAGAACGCAGAGAGGATCTTGTACAACATGAAGCCTAAAGAGCTGGTGGGAAACTCAATCTTGCTTGTTCTGTTGTGAAAAATACGAAGGTGTCTTTGTTCCCTGGAAATTTGTTACATTTTGACACTTTCAGCCACAAACAATGATAAATTTGGAGTTTTAATGTGATAAAATTTGTAGATGTCAAGAGTTGTAAAAATATTTCCAAGCATTTATATTATTTGCAGGTGGAGGTGATAAAGAAGGCCTATCTTCAGGGTGAGGTAGAGTTTGTGGACATACAGGAGGAAGAGGATGCTAGAGATGAAGAGGAACATGATGCTGCTTCACCCCGAAATGTTGGGCATAACATCTATATTCTGGCTCACCAGGTCTGATGTTTATATTTGCTAAATCTGAGTTAAATCAGGATGTTTTTCAGGCTGTATGAGATAAAGAATATTATTGTGAAAAAAATATACACTTCTTCCACTGCTTTTTTTAAAAGTTCACTTGTGTTGACCTCTTTGCAGTTGGCACGTCATAATAAAGAACTCTCCATCATGTTAAAGCCTGGAGGTGCCAGTGGAGATGGAGACGAGGCCTTGGAGTTTTACGCCAAGCACACCGCTCAGATAGAGGTCATACATGCTCAACTAAAAAGCTAAATGTTTCACAGGAATTACCACATGTGACCTATGGGGCCCAGTTGGAGTCCCTCTGAGGTGACTGATTGAGCCTCTCTGTTTTAGATTGTGCGCCAGGATCGCACCATGGAGGAGATAGTGTTCCCAGTACCCAACATCTGTGAGTTCCTGACCTCGGAGTCAAAGCTGCGGGTCTACTACACCACTGAGAGAGACGAGCAGGGAAGCAAGATTAATGACTTCTTCTTGCGAGCAGAAGACCTCTTTAATGAGATGAACTGGCAGAAGAAGCTCAGAGGTAGGGCGAAGACTGTACCACAATGTGTTAAGATAATATTGAAGTAAATAATGTAGCGTAGGTATAAAGGAGCCTTACAGTAATGAGTCGGGGATCCAGATAGGTTTCTCTTAAGGAACGCTTTTTTTCAGCACTTTTGGACATGTTGCTGTCTGCAAAAATGTTTAAATAAGATATGCACCAATCAGACATTTGCAGCCGGTTTCTCCTCACCAATTTTGTAAAACTCTGACCTGCCTATGCCTTTTCAGCATATTCCTATTTCTTTTAAAGAACTATAAATAGTACTAAATGCTATGGTTTGCAGTTTTAGATTAAATCATTTGTTTATTGCAACTCTGCAGGAGCCCTTGAGTCATGATAAATCATTAATTATTTATATTAAGAGTAAAGGCAAGGTGTGTGTGACAGAGCAGTCAGTGTTACTCAGCGGTGCAAATAAACACGATTTTAAAACAAAGGCAACATGATTACGTAGTTGACATTTTAAACTGTCTTTAGCATCTTATATTATGAGTTAGCATTGGTAATTGCAGTCCCTGTCTGTATTCTCTGTAGAATGAATAGACCAGCGGTGTCTAAAGTCAGTTCTCAAGAGCAGATGTCCTGCATGTTTTATGTTGCCCTGATTCCAATCACCTGAATCAAATTAATGCTTCAACAGCAGGCTGCTGCAGAGCTAGGTGACCTGCCAAGGAAGCAATTTGGCCACTTAAATCAGTTGTGCTGGAGCAAGGATACATACACAACCTGCAGGAAATTGTCCCTTGAGGTCTGGAGCTGGACATCCTGTACATCAACTGTGAGATTTCCACAAGAATGCCAACTTTTCCAGCATGACATAATAACAGAATTAGACTCTACAAAAGGAAAAAAACAAGTTTTTGTGTGATATATTCAGCTTCCTTTTAGTTGCTGCTTTTTACATATTTTGTGCTTCTTATGGCTTCATTTTTAAACACATCACTGATACTGAGAGTAGCTAGCTTGTGTCTTCTTCACTCAGTAACAACCTCCACAGGAAGGGTGTTGTTGTCAGGGCGACCTCTTAGCTTGTGGGTATGGTGTGGTCACTGGTCCATCCCCAGTCTGTGTCGATCGAGATTGTAATGAGATGATTCCAATTGACAGACGATTTCTTTGTGAATTTCCACCAGTTTATTGTGGACGGCCGGTCGATCGATTGGCTCAGACTTCCTTTATTTTGGGGGATCGGTGATCTGCCGATACTTACATTTAAAACCAATCTTATCCACTGATCTTATCTATTATCTATTATCTTAAATTCACCCACTGTCTACTTTTGCTCTGCCCTGAGAGAGGGTTGACTGACAGACCTGCCTTGGGTCACATCTGCACGTGCATAGTTCTCAACTGTTGACAACATAAGATTGGAACATTGAAGATGTGTTGTGACCTTATGACACCTGACAGTGTCAGTTATAAAGAAAATCGGTGTCGGCCAAAATCGGAATCGTCAGGTCAGGCTTTTTAAGGTTTAGTAATCGGTGATTGGCCAGAGAACTGCAATCGGTGCACCCCTTGTGCATGGGGTTATCATATAAGGTGCCCGTGCTTAGAACACCATTGACCAGCATTTGAAAGGTTTTTTCTGTCTCATCATCAGCTCTTTAGATCTTACCATGGTGTTTATTCTCAGAGAGGTTTGTAGCAGCTTATCAGTCTAGTAGCAGCTTATCAGTCTAGTAAGTAATTCAAAGAGGTCTCAAAAGAAGGTAAAATCAGCCATTCCCCTGTACAGAAAATACTCAAAATACAAGTGGAGGATATTCAAAGTATCTGCCAGTAAGGTCATCCAAAAAGTTCACCCTGAAACCAGACCACAAGATGCTAAAAGAAGTCTCCAAAAACCCTAAAGTGCCATCAAAGGACCTACAGCAGGCTCTCACTAAGGTTGATATGAAAGTGCTTTTACAATAATAAAAGAGACTGCAGACGTTTAACCTTTTTATGGGAAGTCAAAGTAGTGAACCATTGCTTTCTAAGAAAACATGAAGGCCAGGCTAAGGTTTGTTGTAGACATGGTAGAAAAAGACCAGGACTTTTGTCTAAAATTAAATTATGTAGACACAATAACAGAGGACATACTTGGTATTAAATAATTAGAGTATTCAAGGAAAATAAACGTATATCAAATGTGCAAAACAGTACAGGTGTCATGGGTTTGGGATGCTTTGCTGCAACAGGACCTGGTCAGCTTGTTATCATATAATCCACCACAAATGTTTTAGAGGTTGCTTGAGGAAACCTTGAGACCATCTGAAAAAAAACAAAATAGTCAAAGCTAAAGAAGAACTGGACTTTGCAGCGTGACAATGACCCATAACATACCAATAAATCCACCAAGGACTGGCTGAGAATTAATAAAAGAAAAACACTGAAATAGAGTCAAAGCTCAGGAAATGCATTTTTGTTTATATTTTTATTTTATGAGTAATACAAAGTTTAGTTTTTGGTTGAAAAGAGTTATCAAATCACTTTCTCTTCAAGATATGGGAAAAATGGATTAGACATGAACATTTATTTTAAAAGAACTGAAGGTTTATTGGGGTGTCCTAATTTTGTCACATGACTATATACTGATGAATGCTGCCTGTGTGCATTATTTCTTATCTGATAAATGACAGGATGCAAGCCCAGGCAGGATAAGAGAACAGCTGTGCAGAGGCAACAATCTGCATGGACAACTGCTGCCCTCCTGCATGCGTTCATGTTACAAGGCCATGTTTCCGCTTTGTAAAAGCAGACAGGGGCTTTCCAAACTCATTTGAGCCGTGAAGCATTTTGTACAGTAATCTTGTGAATCACAAGTGAGAGTGTGCGTGCTTGTGCGCACAGACATACACACTCAGACCCACACCCACTCCCAGTGACACGACTAATCCACATGCAAGACTCCCGTGCCCACGCACAAACTTTATTTAGTCTTTCACTCAGAGGAGGGGATGGACGTTGAAAAGTCCCTGCATCTGTTTCTGTTTTCCTATAAAACCCAATTTTGCAAAGTCTCTGAAAAGTGAGGCTGTAGGTTGGAGGAAAAAGGTCAAGAAAGACATGATTTCAAAAGGCCTGCTCCTCAACTTGATCTTTTTACCGAGAGTTCAAAGTTGCTTAAATTTATTTACCTCATTTTATTACTTTTCTCCAGTTCTGATGTTCAAACTCTAATGATATACACTATATTTATAAACTATTAAAGTATATTACAAAGTATATTATATATGAAAACCAAAGCACTACAGGTAGAATTTGTGGTTTTTGAGTGTTATTTTATATAATGTTAACGAATGTCTTCACATTCACAAAATAAACAGTCTACCAGCTTCTATTCTGGCAAATAGGCATTACATTTGTTTATCAGAATGAACGAAGAAAGAAATTTAAATTAAAGCTTGACTGACTGAAATAATTCTTTGTCTTCCACCCCTGTCCTCCCTAGCCGAGCCAGTGCTTTACTGGTGCTCCAGAAACATGTCGGTGTGGAGCAACGTCTCCTTTAAACTGGCCTTGCTCATGAATCTGCTGGTCTGCTTCTTCTACCCCCTGGAGGGGGTACATGGAGGTCAGTTACGCTCATCTTATCGTCAGCAACCAAGTTTTTGAAGAAAATCATATTCATATTCTGATGTTTGTGTAAGTGTGAAATGTTAGGTTACAAATACATTTACATATGTTAAGCAGCAGAGAAAAGTGAAGTGGAGACTCATAGCTCTCGATGAAGTCATGCTTTCAGATTTTAGTTCATCTTTTTTTTCTCTGTTTTTGATCTTGCAATCAGAATTCTTTAGAAACCAGGTTCAGAAAAAGGTTAATGCAGTGAGCAGCAAAAACAAGGAGGGCGCTGGCTTGCCATAATGTCATTTTTTAAAATATATTTTCCAAAGTTTTCTAACATGCAGTGGAATACAAAATTATTCATACCCTGTGAGCTTTTTCACATTTAGTAACAAGCCATGTAGGGGACACATTATACATGTGGGAGAAGCTGTTTTGGTTAAATGACACCAAAACTGAACTTTTTGACCTAGATACAAAACACTGTGTGGTGCCTAAACACAGCATCATCATCAGTGGGGATTCGACAGAACAATTGTTAGTGGGTCCACTCCACAAATCTGTCTTTTATGAAAGAGTTGCAACAAGAAAAGGTGGCAAGGAGAAAGCCTTGGTTGAAAGAAAGATATTACTATTATTGTTTGCACTTTGCCTCAAACCCCTCAGGGGGACGTGGCAAACGTGTGGAATAAGGTGCTCTGGTTAGATAATACCAAAACTAAATGTGTTGGTCTACCCTGAACACACCATTGGGAAACATGGTTGTGGCAGCAGTATACTGTTTGGATGCTTCTCTTCAAAATGGTCAGGGAAGCTGGTCGGGGTTGATGGGAAGCTAAATACACTCTTACAAAAAATCTTGAAAGCAAATACAAAAACAATGATTGAAACAAATGCATGTTCATTTGTCAGAAATCAATTTCAGTCTCTACTGTACATGTGTAATGCTAGTAGAGACATACCCTAAAAGACTTGGACCTCTGTTTGCAGCAAAGATGTATGCATGCCACACTTTTCAGAAATTCGGTCTATCACATGAAATCCTAATAAAAGACATTGAAGTTAGAGGCTTTAAGAAAATAGATCTATACCCGTTTTTTTTTTTTTTTTTTTAAACCAACAGCAACAGCGCAGTCAAATAACTAAATCAGAAGCTATAACATAGTATTCTGATATATTTAGGCCAACCTCATGGTTTTTAAATCCTGCAGTATCTCCACCCACAGAAACCATCTTTAGAGCGCCGACTTTCAGCCCTCACACTGGAAGCCAGCGGTGACCCACTGATCTCCTTTCCTCACCACATTCAAATCTACTGACGTCTAATCACCTGATCAGGATTAGGAGCAGGACTATCTCGGCTTAAGACACGCCTGCAGCTTTCATTGCTTCCCCTCATGTTTGCCCTCCAGTGCTATGGAAACAACAATAAACACTGCATCAGTGCCATCTTTACTGTAAACGGAGCCTACACCCTCTTAAGGGTCACATATAAGGAGATCTGAAAAGGTATCCATCATGTATGTTACTTAACCCTCTGAGTAGTAGGTCTTCTGTGTTTTTATCATTTTTAACTTTTGTAACTTTTTACACAATACAACAGGAAACCACACTCTCCAATTATTTTTACCTCTGCCTTCCTCCCTCCCGGTTGGATGGAGTAAGGGGGAGTCAGGTTTAGCCTAAACCGGCTCAGTTATGGTTGAGGTGCAAACACACCCTCCATTTACCTGTGCGACCCCTCTCTTTTCCAATGGTTATGGTCAATCTGACAGAGAGAGGTAACCCCAATCCTTGTGGTTTTCAGTATAACAATGGCCACCAGTGGGCTCTACATGGACACACTTCATCAGTTTATTATTTTACGTAGTACCCCGACACATAGCCCATTCTAAAATGGCCAAACTCTAGCACTCAGTAGTTTAATCTGACCTCCCCAACAACCCTATACCATTCTAAACCCTTTGTGAAGTGCCTTGAGACAACATGTGTTGTGAATTGGCTCTTTATAAATAAACTGAATTGGAACTTAAACTGAATTAAATCGTGTAACAAAAAATAATTTGAAAGATGGCTAATATACATTGTCCTGCAAAATTACCTGTACCCTTCAAATTTTCTTTCCCCATTTTGTCACTTTTCAACCTCACATTTCCAAGTTTTAATTGGGAATTTTTATCCAAGATCATCGCAGTTTAATGTAGAACTGTTAACTGGAAGGAAAATGATTCATAGTTTCAAAATGAAAAGAAATTAAAACGTGATAAGCTTTTGTATTCAATCCCTTTTACTCTGAAATTCCTAAATGAGACCCAAAGTTCCCCTTGTATTTTTACAGTTATACACTACGATGTGTTGGTCTATCACAGGTGTGTCCAAAGTGCGGTCCATGGGCCATTTGCAGTTCTCTGAATGATTTTGTGCGGCCGCAACTTAACAAATGGTACATATTTAAACCACCAACACAATTGATGCAAATGAACTTCTTAATTTTTAGGATTAGATTTTTATTAATATAAGGCATTTTAAACTAGATGCGGACAAAATAAATCATCTTTAAAAGGAAAATACAAGGTTCAACACAAAATTCTTATTTTTAACCACTATGTGTATTTTCAGTTTAATTTCATCGTAAATAGGACCAGAAACCGGAAAATCCAGAAACCTTTACTCAAAAGTAGACTTGGGTACACCCATTTATTAAACTTGGCTAAATTCATAAAGAATTTCAAAATAAAAAAGTGAGCATTTAGTCTTATTGCTGAAAATAGACAAAACAAATTTCTGGATCCTGTAAACAGAAAACAGCCACCCCAAAAAGTGTGGGAATTATTTAGAAATCCATTTTCTTAGACTAGTTTCTTTGTTTCATTAAAATCTTGTCTATTTGGTTTTTTGTTGAGCAGTGGCCTCAGAGAACTTTTAACTTAATATTTTTGTGGCAGAAACTTCGGACACCACAGAAAAATCCCACCAAATGAAATTAACAGCTTGGTTGCTGTAACATAAAACATTTCAAGGGGTGTGACTCGGTTTGTATGGCTATATTTGCGAATAACAAGGTTAAAAACAATAAGTGCTACAGTCTGAAATAAAAACTAACCTGGTATGTTTTGTCTGTTTTTGCACACAAAAAGTTGTTATGCAACCCAAATGAGGCCTGACTCTCTCTCTTTCCTCTCTGGAGCTTGGTCTGTGTGCACAGCATCACGTGAGACTCCTGCATACCTTTGACATGTTGAAACAGGCACTTTTTATAGCTTCTGACCCAGGCCTCCTCTCTTGTTCTCACACACTTGGAAAACGCTTGCTCTCTCCTCCCTCCATTGCTTAGGGCTTTAGAATGGAGGTTTTAAGGGCAAAAATTCTAGGTCAGTGTGTTCAATCTGCACGCATGACTGATTGGCTTATGATGAGCAAGTTTGGTTTGCATACCAAACTCCTAGCACGCGCAAGTTTTCGAACTTTGCAGCTCTGCAGCTGTCCTGCAGATATTTGCACACAGTCGTAAGGGAGTTTGAGAGAGCACGTTAGCACCCCTCTTTCATTCTCCAACATCACAGGAGCTGTGTGCTGCTCCCCGCTTGTTCCTCATGAATCTTTCAGCTGAGGTATTTTTAGAGGCTGTTATGTAAGTGGCACCTGTCATGTGATCTCCACTGGGATTGGAAAGGAGAGAAAATTAGAGACAGCGAAAGACAGAATGAATAGAAGGGGGGGAAGAAAGAGAAAACCTAACCGCAGCAGTCCCTTGCTCCCTCTCTGTTTCATTTTCCTTGAAGTTTCCTCACACTTTGCTTGTTTCTGGTTTTAATCTCAATTGTGACCAAGCATGCATTAGAGTGATCTTTTAGGAGAAAGATCTGCTAAGGCGTGGCCTTGCCTTTTAAGAAAATTAAACCTGGTAGAAGATTTTAGGTTGATGGGCACATTGCCAAATGAAAGGCATGTTTCAGGCTTTAATCCAGGATTTAGTTCAGATCAGAGGGGGCATCAGTTTGGCTCTCGCTAAAGATTTGCTTGCACACGTACAAACTCTGTTTAAACAAAACAGTCACCTTCTGGTCTTATGTAATTTATTTTGATATCAAATACTTTCTAATGTATGGGACATTTAAGGTACTCTGTTAAAACTCAGATGATCCACACTTTCTTTTTAAGATACAAACAGCACTCAGTTTCAGTAAAATCCTGTGTAATAATGTGAAATTAATTAAGATTTCTACCTGGAGTATTATTTTCTCAGGGTGGACTAATGATGCTGCAAACAATTTCATACATTTTTTAAACCAATAATTTGGTGCACAAACTGGAATTAATTGTGGATTTGTTTCTCACCAGACAGAATCAAAATTATACATACAGGCTAAAAGATATACTGTACATGCACCCCCACTAACCTCAGTCATATTTGGTTAAACGTCCGTTATTAATTTGCAGAGAAACCAAATCCTGTTGAAAGGCTTTCAGCAAGCTTCTGTGATCACTCTGGCTGGATTTTTGACCACACTTCAATTCTACTCCACAGAATTGGTAGAGCTCCTTTAAGTTGGTTGGTTTCGTGTTATAGAGACGGCTTTCAGGCATAGTCCATAAATTGTCAATAAGGTGGAAGTTATTAATTCCAAAACCAGTTGTGATACATTTTTGGTATGTTGGAACACCTAATTGACTCATTATAAGCCACATTCTTGACTTGAGTTGTGTCCAACATTCAATCACCTAACCTAGACTATCACCGTCACACAAAAAGGAAAATGGCTTGGATTTAAGAACAACCCAGGAACCACCACGGTTCAAGTCTGTCAAAACTGAAAGATGGTGCTGAGGCCACGTCCCAGAGTGGAGGGCTCCTGTCAGCTGGGCTTTGGTTCCCCGGGATGTGTCAGGTTGGCCATACGCAGGGCTCTGGTGGGCATCCCTCCCTCTTGACCTCCTAGTGGCTAGCTCACCAGATGGGATGGTAATGTGCCCTCCCTACCTTGGTCCTTCCGAGTCCGGCTGCTGTGGTGGGCTGTTGCCTGCCCAGTATGTTGGGGATCTGGGGGGGTCTCCCCTTTTTGGTGCTGGGCGCTATGGCTGCTGGGGGGTCATTGGGGGCCCTGGGCTGCCGGGTGGCTGGGTCCCGTGCTTGCAGGAGATTGCGGTGGTGCTGGGTCGAGGCTCGTCTCACACTGCGTCTCTTTGGTCTGGGAGCTGCTGCTCCTGTGCTTTGCTGATGACCTACCTCTGAACGTATGGCTGCCTTAGGGTGATGCCTTGTATCTGTCGGCCTGGGGCTACTGTGGCCTTCAGGAGCAGAGTCCACCTGTCCTTTGCTGCTATTGGGTGCTGTTGGTTGCAGGCCTTCTACCATTCTCTCCGCTCTAACATCTGTGCACCTCCAGGTTACAAACTCACTCACATACACCCACTCAACACAAAAACACTTATTTCTACACACACACTCACACAAACACACCCACGCCCCGTCACACAGAATACAGATGATTTAAAGGTTGTGCAAACACAGGTTACTATTACATCAATGTGACCTGACTTTGACCGGATCCAGTCTTGATTTAATAAAATTGATCACACAACTAGGATTCTGTCTGAAGATATTATTTTTGTAGAGCAAATCTGCCTTACAACATGTAGGCAACGAGCTTCTCCATATGGTTTCCTGAACTGCCATGATAGGACATGTTTAAAAAAAAACAAACACCTGAGAGATCGGGGGGGGGGGGGGGGGGACCAGCATCACTGTCCACAGTGAACTCAGTTAACCATTAGCCTGGACCATGTGGGTTCCTACCAAGAAGAAATGTTGGAGCTGGTTGTCCCTAATGATAAGAAGAATGCTTGGAGGACTCAAAGTATGGCTTTCTGATACTATCTGTTAAACATAGTGGCTGCAGTGGTGTTTTGCAGCTGCTGGTGCTACTGCGTTTGACCTCCACATTCTAGTTGAAGGTTTAAAATTGGACTCAACTGGATGTTTCAACAGGTCATTGATCCCAAACACACATCTGAACTGGTTTTAAAATAGACAAAACAGGCCAGCAATAACATTCTGGGAGGGACCTGGGGAACTCAACCATTTTAAAAATGTACTATGCTTAAAAACCAGGTTCGTAGCAGGAAGCATAGCAATTTAAAAGAAGTCCACAGATTCAGTCAAATATCAAATCAGATTGATTCCAAAAAGTTGTTGATGGCTACACAAAGTCTGCAGTTTTTCTGCAACCTGCTGAAGGGTATTTAACTAAATATTATGGTTTATGTATATATTTGAGCCTGTGAATAATTTCAGCATGTAATCTTGCAACTTGTTACCTGAAAATCTTTGAAGTTGTTTGTCTTATATTCACTCTTCAATGAGCAAAGAACAGTTCAAATATGTCACCAGGATCCTGATATTAAAACATTTAGCTTGATGATGACTGTTTGTAAACGTCTGACCAGAACTATTGGTCCATTGAACTGTCAAGGTTTTGTTTTTGTAAGAAAATCACTTTCAGCATGGAGGTTTTAATACGTAATATTCAGTTCTGTCTGGCCATTGCCCATTTAGTTAACTTATATGTGTGTGTATTTGTGTTCTGCAGGGACGCTGGAGCCCCGTCTGTCTGCACTGCTGTGGATGGGAGTCTTTGCAGCGCTGTTCCTTGTTGTGCTCATGCCGCAGCCGCTGGGTATCCTAGCCCTGGTCACTGTCACTATTCTCCGTCTAATCTTCTCTGTGGGCCTGGAGCCTACACTCTTCCTTCTGGGTGCTTTCAATGTGAGTGAACTCAGTTAAAACCTTGCCCTGGTGTTTATTCAAATGGCTTTAGTTTACATTTGGATTCTTTTTAAAGTTTATTTTTACGTTTTTTGTTCCTTTTCTAATACAAAGAAAGACAGGAAGAACACTTTTTCAGCTCTTAGGCAAATAAATCAATTATTAATTACTCCCTTAGAAGAAAATCTATCAGTAGGTTAAATTCTTTGCAAAAGTTTTAAATCTTAAATGTGCGGAGTACCGAGTCAATACTTTGTAGAACCACTTTCTGAGTATGTCTCTACCTGCTTTTCACATCTTGAGAATGAAATTTTTGCCCATTCAACTTTGCAAAAAAGCTAAAGCTTAGTCAGACTGGATAGGGAGCATCTGGAAACAGCAATTTCCAAGTCTTGCCACAGATCCTTAGTGGGATTTTGCTTTGGACTTAAACTTAGACTGGGCCAGTCTAACACATGAATGTACTTTATTCTTAACCAGTCCATAGTAGCTCTGGCTGTATGTTTAGGGTTGTTTCTTCTGCTGGAAGATGAACCTTCTGGGCTGTATTTAGTTCACCAATCTTCCAAATAACCCAGACCAGCTTCCATGGCCCTTATGAAGAAAAGCATGATGCTGCCACCATCATGTTTCATCGTGTGGATGGTGTGTTCAGGGTGATGTGCAAAGTTAGTTTTCTGCTACGTATAGAGTCTTAAATGTAAGCCGAAGTGTTCAGTCTTGGTCCCATCTAAACAGAAAACAGTTTTCCACATTTCTGCTGTGTGCCCTACATGGCTTGTGACAAAAACTGCAAACTGAGCTTCTTATGCCTTCTTTCAATAATGACTTTCTTTTTTGCCACTCTTCCACCTAAGGAGATTTACACAGCCAATATTTGACCAGACTCAAACACCTGAGCTGTGGATCCCTGCTCTGCCTGTGAGTTTAGGTAGATGGTAATTTCTTGGCTAGTTTCACAAAGTTCTGGACACCCCTAACTATTGTTCATAGAAATTATTTGAAATTCTTCATCTTCATCCTTTCTGTGAGAAAATGTCGCTCTGTGGTTAAATGTAAATTTTTCCCAGACAAATACTACAGAAGTCGCCAGTTTGTGCCCTGTCAAGTACTGAGAAACCTCCACCCAGTCAGTTCCACTTCTCCTTTCACCTCCCATTCTAACTGTCTCTTGGCAAACCAGTGCCCCTCTCGTTGCCGCCCCCCATCCTGGCAGTACTGTGCTGCCTGGTGTAAAATGCGTAGCTGGATCTAAGAAATGACACTGCCACGTTGCTCGTGTTTTTTTTTGTTTTTTTTAAATGCTCTTAAACACACCCATTCAAACACACAAAATAAAGAATAGATGATCTTCTGGCTCCCTTTGTTGACTTGTACAAACATAAGTAGGTTATTAGCAGAAACCAGGTCAAGGCAAGAAACCAGAGATGTTACCATGTGCTGCAGTAACCTGGTTACTCTGAAATCTAGTTTATATGCAGGTGGTCGGATTTCTCCCTTGTTTTGCCATTTTATTTTTCTATCAGTTTCTCTCTTACAAATTGGAAACTTTCCACTTAGACTCAAAGATAAGCTGTAACACAACTTATTGTGAGAACAGTATTTAGATCTTAGTTTTATTTTGGCTTAAACTCCTAATTTTCTAAGATACAAGCGCTGTTATTAGCCCCCCTCCCACTGCCTACTCTTCCCCCCCGCATAAATCGGGCACATGAGCCGAGGAAGAAAGTGGGTTAAAGTATATACAGATATATGACAAAGAAGTCAGGTTTCTCAAGCAGGACCCATTCAAACTGTATTAACCGGGTTTTTTGTTAATCCCTTAATCTACAAAGAAAACCGAGCTTCTTATATGTAATAAATCTAACAGTGTGTCCTCATTTAGCTTAAAATTCACTATCAATATACTGATGTCAACACTTTGTTCCTACAGGAGAGTTCGCAGCAACAGGTTCCATCTTTAGAAGTATTAATGATTTATTGGTCTTCTTTTGCTTTAATAATTATAAAATGTGACCTTTTTATGTTCCAGGTTTGCAATAAAATCATCTTCCTGATAAGTTTTGTTGGAAACCGAGGAACCTTCACGCGAGGCTATAAGGCCATGGTGATAGACTTCGAGTTCCTCTATCACCTCATCTACCTCATCATCTGCTGTCTGGGGGTATTTGGTCATGTCTTTTTTTACAGCCTGTTGGTGAGAGAAACACAGAAGCTGTATATCGTACGATGCTTGTGTACAGGATATAAATCCATCCTTTTTCATAGCCATACACATGGCCTACTATTTTAAAAGATAGGGGACTTTGGGTAAAATCATTTAAGAAAATCCATTTTAGGGTGTAATCGAAGCTTTTTTGTTCAGGCTCACTGAAGTTCATATGGTCTAAACCAGAAAGTGTGTTCATCTGCACAGTTAGCATTTTTGCCTCAAAATATAAAGTTTTTAAAGGGTTTGAACTGCAGCCTTCATCGCAGTTCTCCCCTTGCATGCTCCAATTTCCACAGCCCAAAGACATGCAGGTTAGGATAATTGCCCACTATAAATTGGTGTTAGGTGTAAGTGTGTGCATGCATGTTTGTCCTGTGTGTCCCTTTGATGTATCAACGATCCATCCAGAGAGAACTGTACCTCTAACCGTTGTCGCTAAAAATGGGCACAATGACTCTGTAATGGAGGGATGTTTTTTCTGGAGGTTTTTTAAGGTTGCTGCTGTGGTTTTTGAGGTGCGAGAGCTCTAGGTTGGTTCCATAACTCTTCAGATTGATAATTCCAGTATTTTGAAAATTACACAGTAGACAACGGCCGGTTTCCAGTACCAAGGTATACCAAGGTTTTTAATCATTGTCATTAACTTTATTTATAAAGTGCTTTAACACAAGACGCAGCTGAAACAAAGTGCTGAACATCAGGGATAAATACAATAAGAAAAAACATCAAATAAGACAACAAAGCTAAACACAAAACAGTGTAATTATAAAATAAAAACTCAATACAAACATAATAAAAACTAAACAATAAAATAGTTTTTATTATGTTTGTTGTCGTATCATCAGACCTTCGGCCGCACGTTTTGGACACTCGGGTGAAGAGAGGGGCTGAGCTGTCCACTGATCATCAGCTGGTGGTGAGTTGAATCCGCTGGAGGAGTAGAAAGCCGGACAGACTTGGCAGGCCCAAGCGCATAGTGAGGGTCTGCTGGGAACGTCTGGCGGACCCCTTGGCCAGGGATGTATTCAACTCTCACCTCTGGGAGAGCTTTGACCAGATTCAGAGTGATGTTGGAGACATAGAGTCCGAGTGGACCATGTTCTCCGCATCTATTGTCGATGCTGCCGCCCGTAGCTACGGCCATAAGGTCTGTGGTGTCTGTCGCGGCGGCAATCCCCGAACCCGGTGGTGGACACTGGCAGTAAGGGATGCTGTCAAGCTGAAGAAGGAGTCCTATCGGCTGTGGTTGGCTTGTGGGACTCCTGAGGCGGCTGACGGGTACCGTGAGGCCAAGCGTGCCGCGGCCCGGGTGGTGGCAGAGGCAAAAACTTGGGCCTGGGAGGAGTTCGGTGAGGCCATGGAGAAGGACTACCGGTTGGCCCCGAAGCGATTCTGGCAAACCGTCCGGCACCTCAGGAGGGGGAAGTAGTGCTTTGTCAACACTGTTTACAGTGGGGGTGGGGAGCTGCTGACCTCGACTGGGGACATTATCGGGTGGTGGAAGGAGTACTTCGAGGATCTCCTCAATCCTGCCATCATGCATTCCCTGGTGAAAAAAGAAGCTGGGGACTCAGGGTTAGACTCTTTCATCACCCAGGCTGAAGTCACTGAGGTGGTTAAAAAGCTCCGCGTTGGCAGGGCTTCGGGGTTGGATGAGATCCGCCCTGAGTACCTCAAGTCTTTGGATGTTGTGGGGATGTCATGGTTGACACGCCTCTTCAACATTGCGTGGCGGTCGGGGACAGGGCCTCTGGACTGGCACACTGGGGTGGTGGTCCCCCTTCATAAGAAGGGTGACCGGAGGGTGTGTTCCAACTACAGGGGGATCACACTCCTCAGCCTCCCTGGTAAGGCCTATGCCAGGGTATTGGAGAGGAGAGTCCGGCCGATAGTCGAAATCCGGGTTCAGGAGGATCAGTGTGATTTCGTCCCAGCCGTGGGACACTGGACCAGCTCTCTACCCTCTACAGGTTACTCGAGGGTTCATGGGAGTTTGCCCAACCGGTCCACATGTGTTTTGTGGACCTGGAGAAAGCATTCGACTGTGTCCCTCGTGATGACCTGTGGGGGGTGCTCTAGGAGTATGGAATCGGGGACCCTTTACTAGGGGCCATCTGGTCTCTGTACAAGTGGAGCAGGAGTTTGGTTCGCATTGCCGGTACTAAGTCGGACCTGTTCCCTGTGCATGTTGGACTCCGACAGGGCTGCCCTTTGTCACCGGTCCTGTTCATAACTTTTATGGACAGGATTTCTAGACGCAGCCAAGGGCCGGAGGGGGTCTGGTTTGGGGACCAGTGGATTTCGTCTCTTCTTTTTGCAGATGACGTGGTCCTGCTGGCCCCCTCTAGCCAAGACCTACAGCATGCGCTGTGGCGGTTCACAGCCGTGTGAAGCGGCTGGGATGAAGATCAGCTCCTCCAAGTCCGAGGCCATGGTTCCCGACCAGAAAACGGTGGCTTGTCCTCTTCAAGTTGGAGGGGAGTTCCTGCCTCAAGTGGAGGAGTTTAAGTATCTCGGGGTCTTGTTCATGATTGGGGGAAGAATGGAGCGGGAGATCGACAGACGGATCGGTGCAGCTGCCACAGTAATGGGGGCGCTGTGCCGGTCCGTTGTGGTGAAGAGAGAGCTGAGCCAAAAGCAAAACTCTCGATTTACCGGTCGGTCTACGTTCCTACCCTCACCTATGGCCATGAACTTTGGGTCATGATCGAAAGAACCAGAACCCGGATACAAGCGGCTGAAATGAGCTTCCTCCATAGGGTGGCCGGGCACTCCCTTAGAGATAGGGTGAGGAGCTCGACCATCTGGGAGGGGCTCGGAGTAGAGCCGCTGCTCCTCCACATCAAGAGGAGCCAGTTGAGGTGGCTCGGGCATCTATACCGGATGCCTCCTGGATGCCTTCCTCGGGAGGTGTTCCAGGCACGTCCCACCGGAAGGAGGCCCAGGGGACGGCCCAGGACACGCTGGAGGGACTATGTCTCTCGGCTGGCCTGGGAACGCCTTGGGCTCCCCCCAGAGGAGCTGGAGGAGGTGTCTGGGGAGAGGGACGTCTGGGCGTCTCCGCTGAGTCTGCTGCCCCCACGACCCGGTCCCGGATAAAGCGGAAGACGGCGAGTACGAATACAATAAAAGAGATAAAATCAATACCAATAAAAGTTGAGCAAAATCATAGTTGTTTTCAAACTGCTAGTAATGAACTGCTAAAGGAAGTACCAGAGAGACCAGTGTTTTATCGGGCTGTTTGGAGCATAGAGCCCCTCCCCCACCTATTGTTGCTCTCCGCAGGTTGGTTGAATTCAGGCTGCTACATTTTAGAAACATTTCAAATCACAAATAACAAGAACAGTCATGTAGAAACTAATAGTGAAACACCCATCACTTTTATGAACTAAGGCTGTTTTAAAGCTATAAGGAAGCTACAAGCAGCATGTCTGTTTATTAGCTGACTGCACGCTCACTACTCAAGCAGCCTGTTATGCCCCTTTTCCAGTGGCTCGTTTTAGCCGATGTAGCTCCGCTCCACTCGGTCTCTGTCTACTCGGCATGGTACCAGTTGTGTTTCCACTGACCTGCTGACGGCTGAAGCCCCGCAGCTGATGAAGCCCCGCCTCCAGGCGTCAGTTTAGTGAGCTGTGCCGCTATTATCGTTACTGTGAGATTGTCACATTAAAGAAATCTGCGTGAAACGATAAAAAATAAATAATTAAATAGAAAATAAGAATATAACTAAACTAAATACTAATAATGTTTGTATTATTGATAATAAGCTGGACCACATCCCAGCCAGAACCTATAAAATAAAATAAGGCTCAGGGGTTCTGATATGGGGGGTGGCAGGAGAAGAGGAGAGGAGAGATGCTGCTGTCTGGACTGGTGAAGCTTCAAAGATTGCCTGAAGATGTTCCAGTTTATGGCTTTATAATGGAGTTTTTCTATCAGCCATGGCAATAACGAGGACAAGAAATTTAAAGCGCAAAACTGTGGACTTTTGATCACTGTAGTTGGTTTTAGGTTGGATATTGGATTTTCATGCTCCACGGATCTTCCTCCTGTTTGATCCGATGCAGGCAGTCTGATTACGGGCAGCTGCTCTCTGCCTGCTCCCTCCTCCTGCAGATGCTGGTTCATTTATTGACCATCGATAAATTTCCGAACCAAATACATTGTTTCATGGTGTTTTGTGTCTTTTGGGAGAAATGTTTGTGCCACTGAACAGCTGATTTTATGTGATCAGCTGATTTAAGATGTTAGTAAACAAAGCGCCCCACCTGCTTGTAATTCATTAAGCTGATGTGTCCTTTGTTTAGTTTATAATTTGTAAATGGTAAAATTATATTTCGGTTTGACCCACTCATTGTGATCCTTAATATTATTGTAGTCACTCTTTAGTTTAATTAACTTTCCCTGCACTACTTCTTGGAAAACCTTCTCATTTTTCCTGGTCCCATGGCCAATAAGTGAACAGCTTAAGTGAACAGTCTGTTCACGTCACATGGTACCGCTATGGAAAGAAAACACTCGCAAGGCGAGCCGAGTGGAGTCTAGTAAGGTCAAATCGAGCCCGTGGAAAAAGGGCATTATACTCCCATTGCTACTTATGAAACGGGATGACATCCAGGAGGTAGATCAAGAAAAACTTGGGTCATGTTTTACATTTGTTTTGCGTAAATAAAGCGCAGCTGTAGTATTTTTCTGTCATACTGGCCCATGCCAGTATGACACGCATAGTGATATGCATTTCTTAAGAAGAGCAGCTAAATTTACTAAGGGAATCTAAAGCAATAAATGTGATTTTCCTTGGCCTATAATTAGCTTGATATTTATTTTTTTGTAGACTATTAATTTTGTTCCTCTGCGATGCGTGCCATTTTTCTGCAGCTGTTTGACCTGGTGTACAGAGAAGAGACCCTGCTGAACGTGATCAAGAGCGTGACCCGTAATGGACGCTCTATCGTGTTGACGGCTGTGCTGGCTCTCATCCTGGTCTACCTGTTCTCCATCGTCGGCTACATCTTCTTCAAAGACGATTTCATCTTAGAGGTGGACCGTATTTCCAACGCGACGCAGAGTGAGGGTCAGACTGCAACCCAATTGTCACACTTTTCCCTGGTGTAGACATAAAACAACCTGCATTTTGAGAGCCACCAGAAAATCTGTGCATTGTCATGCTTTTTACTTTATAGATAGTGGAGGCAGTCTTGCTGGAGAGTTTCTGAGCACAGGAATGTGTCAAGGAGGCATTGATGAGAACTGCACTACCAACGCTCAGCAGGAAGGTAGTTAATGATCTCACATATTGTCTGTGTAAAGAGATTTTTATTAATCAATGCTGATGTGAGGATTTACTGTCCTAAATTAGACGTAATTCTAAATGTTTGAAGATGGTTGAGATGTTTAAATAATGTTTTGCAGGTCGGCTTTTGAAGTGAAAGGCCTGCATTCCCTGAGTTGACCTCAGGGTAAAAAATGTGTTCTCAAGCACATTTACAGGCGAACTGGTAGATAGGTTTGGTTGGAGTTTGGTTTCATGTTCCTTGTTTTCTAAATGGGCTATTGAACGATTTCATAAAGAAAAGGGTAGTTGCTGGTAAAATGGGTGTGTATTATGAGGAAGATACCAGAGAAGTGACTTCTCAGACCACAGATAATGAAAATAATATTGTGAGATTCATTTTTTTTACATGTTTGTTTTGCTTGTGTTCTGCATTTTGCCACCAACTCACACTTACCTGCACGTGACTCGTCCGAGCATCACATAACTGCAATTTGATCCAAGGAGATCACATGCGGCCTCGTCGTCCTGCATGTGGCATTGATTAATTGTTGCATCCCAGATAAAAACAGTAAATTCCCTGGAAGTTTCCATCAGTCTGGCTGTTCGCTGCCCTAAAAAACTTTCAGCAAAGTGTGTAAGCTATAAAATAATTGCAAAGAACCCAGTGGCAACCATTATCTGTGAACTGGCCCACAGCTGCAATATTTCTATAGTTTACCTTCATAAAAGACAGAAAACGTTCCTTAAAGCCATTAGAAAGTTTTGAACCAAAGCCTTGAGACCAGGTGCAGAAACGTATAATTTTGTCACCTCTGTTACAAACAGATCGGTTTCAGAAGCATTAAACTGTACCCTCCTTTCAAAATGTTAAAATGACCTGTAAACTGATTTGATTCTGACTGTTTTTTGTGCGGTGTCTCACATTTCAGCAAGACAAAAACATTGTTGCTTTGACTAACAGGCATCACACCGGGAACCAAAGCGTGTAAACACAAATGATGTGGAGTTATGCAACAAAGTCAAGGATTCTTTTATTAAAACAGTAACCTTCAACTTAAAGAGTGAATTCGTGTCTATTCTAGGCATAGGCCAGTTATTGCTGTCAGGGATACCAAGCTTTGAAAAAGTTGACCATTTCTATATTTTAAAGTCCTTTCAGTGAGATACTATAGAACGTTCCGGCCGTATAAAACACAGAGCGCAACGCTGCCCCTCCCCCCACATGTTGCTGCACAATGCCTGTCAGCTGGCTGAAAAAAGGCTGTCACACTTTTTCCTCACTTACAAGAAAGACAAGTCCAGTAGTCTGAAAATATTCTATTTGTGAAAAACACAATCATGTTGTCTCTTCTATCCTCGAACATGATATCCTTTTATAAACCAGCACTTTATCTGTTTCTGTCACCCAGTCATGTAATGGAGGCTTCACGGGTGTCTTCCAGTTGTTTAGGATCAGGATTGTTTGGAATATTGCTGCCCAATCACAATTGCAAGTAAAGCTGTAAAACCACAATGGGTAAGCTGCAGGTAGTATGTTAAGCAGCTGACTTGCAGGCTGGCTACATGAGCAGACAGGCCGACTAATTAACCAGCTAATATCAGCCTGTTATTCATGTGTTACTCTTTAAAGAGCAGAATGCAAAAATTAATAATATTTTGCTCAAAAGCTTCTTGAAAACTAGTGCTTCGCTTCAGGTGCAACACAGTTGGAGACGTGTTTTTCTTTTGAACTCGTGGGAACCAAATGAAGCTGAAGCCATGAAATGTAGGCCATGAACAAAGACATAATTCAATTAAAAAATAATTTAGACTATAATCAAAATGAAAATAAATGCATTTTACAGATATTATTATAACTGTAGTAATCAAGATGTTTTATCATATTAGCAGCAGTAGCAGTAATATCTGCTCCTCTGTTTTCAGTAAAATCAACTCAATCATGCTTTACATTTATGTTTTATAATTTCTTTAGTAAAGGGTATTGTACAATTAAACTCTCATACTTAAGCCTAGATTATGTCGTACTCTAACCCAAATTGAAGATACTAATGATTAATGGGCAATTTTCAAATGAAGATGGTATTTGGTTTATTTTGTTTTTCTTAAAATATCATCATCAAAGCTAAATTTGGACATAAAAACAACACGAGTGCATCGTGAGTGCATGTTAAAATCTATTATGTAATGCCTGTGTGAAACTAGAGATGCTTTTTTCCTTAAAGTCCTTAACTTCCCAGTAGTCCAGTTACACCAGTTCAGTAAAATAAAACCTGCAGCAATATTGTAACTATACTGTGATTGTTTTGTTTTTGATGAGCTCTCTACTTTAGATTCACTAAAATGTCTCGGGCCTTTCTGCTTTCTCAGAGCCTGGGATTGACAGCGAGGATGAAGGCAACATGGAGCGGACCTGCGACTCTCTGCTCATGTGTATTGTTACGGTGCTGAGTCATGGCTTGAGGAGCGGAGGAGGTGTGGGAGATGTTCTCCGTAAGCCTTCTAAGGAGGTAAATTCCAGTCTGAATTGGCCCCAGGCTCTATGTAAGTGTGTGTGTGTGTGTGTGTGTGCTGGAAGGGTACTGCATTGGCTGCTGCTACAGCGCAGGTCACATGAGTTAGCTCTGAGCTCATTGTGCATTGAACTTGTTTGTATTTCAAAAGCATGGAGCTTTCACAATGTTTCCCAACAGCTGCACTGTCTCTGGCTTGTGTTATGGAATGAAACTTTAAAATAGATTTCCACTGAATTCAAGCTGAACCACAAATGATGTCAAAAAGAGGATGTGACTTGCTCCCTCGCAGGCATTTTTGCAACGCACTGCTACTTGGATCAAAAATTTGAAATGTGTGCTTAGACTTCCGAAGTAAGGTAAAGTTGCCCAGTACTACTGAGTTTACTGCAGGGTGGGGAAATTTATAGAGAGAGTGTTTAAGAAAAACTATCGCAAATTTGTTGTGTAAAAGCATTGCGGTAGCATAATCTCATACTGAAAAAATTACTGAAAAATCCAGCTTTTATTTAGCTACATTTTATAATGGGGAAAAAAACATTTTGATCCCTTAAAAATGTTTGCTTCAGTTTTTTCCTCTGTTATTAAGTTGATCAGTTTCTAAGAACTGGGGAATAAACGTTGTTTTACTACTGGCCACTACCCAGGATGTGATGACCCATATTTATCTTGCCAACACACAGAGAGACAGGGATGGTAGGAATGATAGCTGGAAAACTCCAAGCTCTCAGAACTGCAGTTAGAGTGGCATGTTGGAGGCAGCATGTCCCCATTAAAACCATTCGATGCTGCTATATGTCAGGAAAAAACACCCTTTCTGTCCCACCATCACAAATGTAAACATAAGGAGTTTGCTAAATGCTACTGGGACTTTAACTAGAATACTTACCTTTGTTGACAGGTCGGGTCTAATTGTCCAAAACATAGGGTCAAATTCACCAAACACAAAATCAACAGTTCTGTTAGCAAAAGATGGTTGGACAAAGTATTAACAGCAGGCATACCAATTAATCTGCCAGTGGTGATTTGGTTAATTATTTAATTATGTCCGAATGTAAGATATTTCCACACTGAAAAAAGTTGCTAAAAATTAAGGGTTTGATTTTTATGGTAGTGCAATTAAATTTGACCCACGTATCGAAGACTGAGCACATTAGGTTGACATGAGCAAGACGGGCTGCGTCATGTTAACTCTCTGTCCTCTTTTGGCACTTGTTGCGCTGTTTCCATCCATGAACACCAAGCTTAACCTTTTAAACTCGACATCATCCCTCACATGTAAAAGCCTGGCTCATCTATTCAAAAAGCTCTATTTTCCTCACTGATACCAATTTGGTTCATTTTCTTCTAAACGCTGTTTTCTATTAAACTGAAGATAATTCATGACACACCTCAGTTTTCAGGAATCCACAAATTTACACCGCACACCTCTTTCCTTTACTTTACTTAGGAGCCACTGTTTGCGGCCAGAGTGATTTACGACCTGTTGTTCTTCTTCATGGTCATCATCATCGTCCTTAACCTAATCTTTGGTGTCATCATCGACACCTTTGCTGACCTGAGAAGTGAAAAACAGAAGAAAGAAGAAATTCTGAAGACTACCTGCTTCATCTGTGGTGAGTGTTTTGTAGTCCTTGTAGCACCCTTCACGGTTATTGGCACGTCATGTAAAAAGGCCATTAATTAATGTATCTTCTGTGCTGCAGTTTTCTAGACTTTCAGTTGTTTTAAACTTTTAAATTAATGCCTCTGACTGCAGATATTAAACTGTTTAGGTGAGCAGCTGTTTCCTTATAGCCATCTTCTGACTTATGAAGATCAACACACATCTGGAGTTGGATCGTTAGGAAAACTAATGAGTGACTGCAGGGATCTTTTGCCAGAGGTGCCAAAGTGAGGAGGAGCCTTTCCACTCCTTGGCATTTACTGGGTTTAAAGCAGACTCACGGTGTGACGCCCTTTCTCACAAACTATCATGATTTCCTGGTTTTATCATAAAATCTCCCTGATATGCTTAAGTAAAAAACAAAAACAACAAGCAGCATTTTGTTCTGCCTTGTCCTTAGAGCGCTTTCCTTAGCAGAAAGCTCTAGTGATAGTTGACCCCTCTCTGTCTTTCACAGGACTTGTCTTTTAAGATTGGTTTTGTGTAAGCACAAGTTACCCACTATTAACTACAATGTGCAGCCTGACATTTACCAGTAGCAATGAACTAGCAAGGTTAAGGATTACTTCCCTAGTAGTTTTTACCAGAAATAATTACATCTTCTGCATTCCTGTTTCACACTCTTGTGTTCCACATTTTCTCTATGGGGTTCAGGCACAGTAACACCACGGTCACTGAACGAGTTTTTGGTACCTTTGGCAGTGTGGGCAGGTCCCATGTCTGCTGGAAAATGAAATCAGCATCTCCATAAAGCCTGTCAGCAGAAGGAAGCATTAAATGCTCTAACATGTCTTGGTAGATGTCTGAGGCTTCATAAAACACAGTGGACCAACACCAGAAGATGACATGACATCACAAATCATCACTGACTGTGAATCTTCACACTGGACTTCAGGCAATGTGGGTTCTGTGCCTCTCCACTCCTCCAGACTCTGGGACCTTGATTCAAATGAAATGCTAATCTTACTTTCATCTTAAAAGAAGGTTCGGGTCACTGAGCAACACTCCAGTTCTTTTTCTCCTTAGCCCAGATAAGAACATGCTGTTGTTGTCTCTGATTCAGAAGAAGCTTAACACCAGGAATGCCACAGTTCTAGCTCATGTCCTACAAACGTCTGCAAGTGGTGGTTCTTGCTTGTCCACTTTTTTCTACCTCAGTTTTTTCTTTCACTTAGCTTTCTGTTCAATGCTTGGATGCATCTTGGATGTCAGCCTTTTACCAATGACGTTTTGTAGCTTAACCTCCTTGTAGAAGGCATCATTAGGTCATAGGTCGGCAGTCTTCTCCGTGATTGTGTATGCCATAACATAACATTTCAGAACCAAATACCTGTTTTTATTTGTCTTATTTGTTCTAGTTTTCAGAGAAACTGAATTCAACTTTCTTTACCTGTAAGTTGTAGCCATGAAAGTAACATAAATTAAATATATTTTTTCCTCAATAAACTGAGTTTTCCATTATATTACAGGGTTTGAGGTGCACCTGTAAATCACATAACATTATCCAGTAACTTTCAAGTGCAGGACTCATAGGAGCACCATGTGTTACGGCTATTCTCTGTTGCTTTCTGCTTGAAGCGCTCTGCATCATCAGACCTCTTTTAATCTGTCTAAATTGGCTCCATTCATCCCGACATTCCCAACGCATAGCAGCAGGTTTTGGATTGTGTTAGTGGTTTCTGGTAAGTAGGTTTGTGGAGGTCTATGTAGTTTGTTAAGTTCCCCTCATCTATTCCTCCCCCTTTTTCACTATGCTGTCGTTCCAGCGAAAGCTGAGTCATAAGAGCTTCCTGCCACCGCTCTGCTCGCCTCCATAGTTCATGTCTGTCTCGCGCACACACACATTCTCTCCTACACATTCACTCACAGTCTTAATTTCCCTACCATATGTTTTTGCGCAACTCCAGGGATTAGTCCAAACTGCGTTTCTGCTTTAAACTGGTTTATCTGCATATCCTGAGATGATCACAACATGTGGATGCGTCCACGAAGTACAAGTTGAACAGTGTGTGCATCCACACCCTAATGAGTGTGAGCGCAGCAATAGATGCAGTATGGGAGCATGTGTGTGAGCGTGCATATGTTGCGACAGGCAGGCAGAACAAGTGGTAAGCATAAGGAAGGAGAACAGCCACCGGCGGTGAGTCAGTCACGTTAAATAAGGCCAGGCCACAGGGGGAGCTGCTGTCTCTATGGTTTCCAGAAGGACCACAAGAGAACAGGAGATGCAGAGATTAGGAGCTGACCTCCACAGGAATTAAGTGGCCTTACCTCCTCCGGCTTGGTTTTATAAGCCATTCTGTCTCCGAGTGTGTGTCTCTGCTAGTTTGTAGATCCCATGGGGTCTGCAGCGAATGGTTGCATTACTTCATGTACTACATGCACACACAGATCGGGTTTTTACCTGTAGTTGAATTTGTTTTTGTGCAGCAGGTCCAGCTCACTGATATCTACTATGGAAAAAGTTAGGAAACAGGACTGATTTTGAAATAACCTGGAGATCCAAGCCATCTATTGCTAAGCGCCACACCATCTTACGATGCTCCTCCCCTTAATGAGAATTACTTTGCTGGTTTAATTATCATAATGTTGGTTTCCCAGAGCTACTGTTTTTTACTAAGGGATGTCTTATTTTATGCCTATGTCCTTTTCTTTCCCTTAAGATTAGAAATGCACCGATCAAGTTTTTCCTGGCTAAAACCGATTTTCAGTTTTCTTAGAGATCTGACCTGTAAATTCAGATTTCCACTTTTTTTCAAAGGTTAACAATACTCAAAAGAGACAGATTGTGCTGCAGGTTCTTTAATAGTGGAAGTAGTTTTAAATTCCTGAAATGAGATGAAGGAATTATAACCTTCATTAGATTTTTTTCTACTATATTTGTAATGTAAAAATAATGGGAGCATTTAATTCACAGAGGAAAAAATTAGAAAATGTGTGACTCTAAATGTTGCATTTTCCAGTAAAATGTGATATTTGCTGTAAAGCAATAAAAATGGCCAACATTGTCACATTTCAGGTTTGTTTTGTCTTTTTTGTTTTGTTTTTTGCTTTCTCTCATTGTGTTGAATTAGACTTTGGCATGTAAAAGGCTCAAACTCCACACTAAAGGAAACATGACTGCCAAACAGCCTGAAAAACAGCGTGAAATCCAGGTTTTTCCTTTGTTACCAATCTACATCAAGTAGATAGTTTGGCTCACTTTACCAAAGGCAGTCTAATTGCAGTGGTATGTGAGAGATATGGGTCTGTAGACAGATCAGAGCTAAAATGAGTTTTACACAGTAACAATAAGTGGTTACTGAAACAGTTGACTACAAATATAAGAAAGGATTTAATATTTCAGTAATATCATCTGCTAAATGCTACGAGTCATTTAACTTTCTTGTTTTATTTTATGGAAACAGTCGTCTCCTGTTTGTTTGTTTTTTTAACAACCGACTGAATGCATTCTCTAAACAGTCTGTTGAACAAGTCAACAACCTTCATGTTCTATAGTTTTCAGTCGTGTTTACAGAAATAAATCTACTTTTTCATATATGCGTTGCACAGGCTTGCATGATGCCAAAGGTCATTTACAGCTTCTGTAAGAAATGTTTTATAAGAGCGTAGTTGTTTTTTAATGCCCTGCTTCTTATTTGTTGCCAATATTGTCTGACAAACGTGAAGCAAACATCACTCATAGTTCGGACATTTAAAAAAGAGCATATTTATAATACACTGTTGTACTAGGTGGCATGATTTCTGGTGACATTCATTAGACAAAATTACTTGAGGCTGATAACAGTCTTATGCCTTTAGAGTTATTTTTTATTTTTTATTTTTTGATTGCAGCTAGTTAGAGGTGTTGACTCCATTTAGTTTACAAAATTTTACTTTGTGAGTGTTGAATGCAGAAAAATATCTTAAACAACCATATGAGCTCAGTTTTTGACTGAGAAACTGCCCAGCAATGACCTCAAAATCCAACCGGCATGTAAAACGTGTTTTTAGCTGCAATAACTGCAATAGTTTATTTTTCTCATTAAATTTGTTCCACACATATCATAGACCAACATCTATTAGCGAACATCTAATATCCATCAATTGTATTGGCATTGTCTTGATTTGCTAATGCAGGCTAGCTTGATCCCTGGGTACAACAATTAACTAATCTAACTGGTTTGCTGACTTGCAACTGGAACAAGGTTATGGAAGTGTTCTGTCATTCCAAAGGTTAAATTCCAAGGCAAAGGGGATGCACCTCAGATCCACCTCCTTCTTTCTTTTCTTTGAGAGTATTTTTAATACTCCCTCAGGTGATCAGATGCAACCCCGATTCTTTAAAGTCATTGCATGCTAACTGTAAGAAACTTTGGTATAATTTCTACGGATCAAAAACAGCCTTAAAGTCATAATGTTCTGTGATTTCAACAGTAGAGTAGCAGAGAAATTAAAGTCAGTGTAAAATAATTAATTTTAAATTTGAGGTATTTGATCTGAGATTGTGATGCCACAAGAAGTAATCATAGAGATGCGCCAGTCAGAATTTTGTGGATAATCTCAGATTTTTGTAAACCTTTGACCTTCTGGTACCAGTTATAGCCAATTCAGGTGCTCCTTTAGAGCTGTAATATATACGAACAAAATATAAAATATAAGAAAAGCATTCAAATCATATATTCTAGTCTTCCTGCTGCAAGCTTTCATAAATTACTTTTCTTTAGAGCCGTGATAACTTTACACTGTTTATGTGGGAGAGCAGTCGCAGTGAGACAAGGAATGTTTCAGAGTAAAGACCGAATGATTGTGGGGTTTAGCATTATATTAGTGATTAGCACGCTTAGTGCAGCTAGCATTACTAAAATAGCAGGCTACGTGTGTATTTCTATAGAATTTCGACCTGTACCTTAATGCTGAGATTTCCAAAGGCCTGGCAACATTTCCAAATGCAGTACGTTTCATGACTGACAGAAGATTAATGCTCAAAAGAATAAAACAGAGAAACTGTACTCAGTTTAGCCTTCCTGTTATTTACTGAAAGTCTCGCTCTTTCTTGCTCTCGTGCAGCCTGTATGAAACCACGGGTCTTGCCATGTCATATAAAATACTATTGTATAGTAGGCACTATAGTAGGTACTATAGTAGTGCTTACGTGTGCTACCGTAACTAATTAGAAAAAGATCGGATTTTTTTAGACAGCCAATCAATGTAAATTAAGCTAAATATTTTACGTTTTTGGTCACTGGTCAATTTCTTGTTGCATATCTAAACTATATTCATTACATCTGTGAAGGTATTTAAAACTTCAGAAGTATATACTCTCAACCATCAGGTAATACAGTCACAGGCTTGTCATTTCAGACCTAAATGCAAAATGACACGACAATGACTTGGGTCATAAATAACAATTTTAGCCATGAAAAGAACAACAAGCTCTGCACCAGATGGCCTGGCTCCCAGAGGGTTCTGGTCTTAACATCATAGAAGTCCTCTGGGGTCAAAGATGCTGACACTAAAAAATGTTTGAAACAGTTCATTTACTTCAAGACACTTGAACCATACAGAAACCGGATGTTGACTTTGGCTTAGTTTACTACAGATTACAGAATCTTAGCTGATAGATTCAAACATCTGTAACTTCTTTTCAGAACATATTTCATGTCATTTAAATAAATGTGGGGTACAAAGTTAACTGTGACTCTATAAAACTAAAAGTGGTAAATAAGAAGCCATCAGCAGCTTTGTTTGCTTGTTTTTTTCCTGTGTTTCTAAACCACACGCTACTATAAACACAGCTCCTTCTGTGTTGCAGGTCTGGAGCGTGACAAGTTCGACAACAAGACGGTAACTTTCGAAGAGCACATCAAAGAGGAGCACAACATGTGGCACTACTTGTACTTCATAGTGCTGGTAAAAGTGAAAGATTCTACAGAATACACAGGACCTGAGAGCTACGTGGCAGAGATGATTAAGGTAAACAAAAATCACCCAGAAATACCCACGCCTCCTTAGCAGATTGCATTTGTTGTAGATGTGTTGCCTTTCCTGTTCATATGTGCACTTTTGGAAATCATTTACTGGTCGAATGAGTTAAAAACATGGCAGTGGAATAGTTGATTGTGCCACATCTTTTTCTTCAGAAAAATATGCTTGGTTAGCTTTGTAAGGTTTTTTTTTTAGCTATGTCAAAGCTTTTCTGTGGAACTAGGGAGTTTCTTAACTCACAGATGTTGTCAGTTGTGAATCAAAAGCTTTTCAGGTTGTGTCACGTTTTTGGCAACTGTAGTTAGGAAAACCATTTTTTTTTTATCAGTTTATGTTACTGATTCATACTTTTAAACAGGTCCTGGCTTGTCACACAGCAATACACTTACTCCAGTGTGCTTATCTATTCCTCCTTTCTAATCTTAACCAATGGGTTATGCCCATTAAACAGTACCAGCCAACTGGTGCAGCCAAAGAGGAAGTTGACCAAACAATAAAAAATGACCCTGTGGTTTAACATTAAAACTAATCTTGGATTCATTGATTAATTCTTTTTACGTTTTGCATTTTTACCACCTATGTACACCTCCCTATACTACAGAAACTCAAGCAAAAATACCTGATTGAAGTTGCTGTTTAGGTGTTATTAACCCCTAGATTTCTATGTCAATGGTCATTTGTTTGGCTATCCACAGGAGCATAACCTGGACTGGTTTCCTCGGATGCGCGCCATGTCCCTGGTGAGCAGTGACTCGGAAGGGGAGCAGAACGAAATCAGGAACTTGCAGGAGAAGCTGGAGTCAACCATGAGACTGGTGATCAACCTGTCTGGACAGCTGACAGAGCTCAAGGAGCAGGTATCTTCACTACCGAGCCACAGATTTGCTCGTAAAGTTACTCACCCCCTGGATTTACATGGGTTTTAGCTTCTGTATTTTGGTTCCTTATAGGTAATGATATCATTGTAGGGAAGCAGTACATGCCAAAATACCAAATGGATAAACACTAGGGTTTAATTTCCTGTGCATTTACCTATATTGCTTTATTTATATAGGAATTTATTTATCAATACGAGCTGAGTGACCACACCAAACGTGTCATTTTATGTTGGTATTAACCTCAGATAAATGCTAGTTTTTTAACTGTTCCTACACAAAAAGAGACTGCTTTATTTTTTTCATAGTAGTTTTGTGGTTTTAACATCATGATCAACCTTCGACGTAAGTAAGAGATGGAGCTTATTAACATATAGCCTTTCTGCCAAGTGCGGTAAATAATTATTAATTTTAGGAGCAGAGGGGACACCAAACCACTCGATGATAGCATCCTACATTACCATGTAGTGCCATTAGCACAGCTAACAGTACTAAAGCAGCAGCCTCCATGTGTAAATTTTGTAGATCGTTCCCAGCTACACTACGCTGGATACTTTTTTAAATGAGCACTTTCTCCTGGTTTAAAAAATGTCTGCATCTACACAGTTAGATTACAATTAAAAACACTGTAAGACCTGTGCTTCACCAGCGGTTGTTGATAGCATTGACATTAACTACATAAAAATTCAAGAGAATAAGATCCTGAGCACGACTAAAGCAGTACTCAGCTAAAGATTTTCCCAAAACAATTACAGACGGTGTTTTCTTTGACACTGTTTACCTTTCCCTCCTAGACATTAAGTTTTTCAGCTCCCATTTGAAGTTAACAGAAACAGAGTTGAGACAAAACCCCTGCACTGTGGTTTCTTGCTCAGTAAGCCAGCGTGGACATGTGCTAAGCGGGCCTCAATGTCATTGTTTCTAGTTTTCCCCCAGATATCCAGTCTGCATATACTCACCACAAACTGAGGGTTTTTTGTCTCTTAGAAACTCCTTTTTTTAAAATGACTTTTTTGACGCCATCATTTTTGTTTGCATGTGGATGAGGGGTCCAAATTGAACATCTAGTTTTAAATGAAGACAGGACCAGAGATTTCTTAAAGGCTTTCAACATTTTCTAATTCAGCATCTTACGTGACAAAGGTTGACAGTTCAAAGGGCTAAATCTGTGCAGATTTGCTGTGCTCTGATCAGGGTTCGTGTTTTCTACTGAAAGTCTTGCTCTCTCTTGCTCTCTTGCAGCTGGAATGAACCAGAGACAAGTCTCAACATGTCATAGAATATACAGTTTTCTTATATTTCCTCGCTTCATCGAGCTTAAATTTAAGCAGTAGCAACTTTCACCTCTTTTCAGCACAAACTTATAGCACTTAGTTTGGTGCTTTCCCTGATCTGAGAAACATTACAATTTTGAGTTTATAAGTGTCCAGTCCCCACTCTGGGCTTGTCAGGGTTATTTAAGTGAATTTGTGTTATCTGATGCTGTGGCAATATCTTAGAAAAACACAGCTCCTTAATAGTAACCTACAATCCCCTCCTCACTGATGATCTATTAGTCATTTTATTATTAGTTTAATTATTAGTTTTTCCACCTGCAGGGTTTCAATGTAAGAGCGTGTACACAGCTCAGCCTGACAGCAGTACTGCAAGGTGGTTAAGGTCATGATATTAGAATACAGAAGTCCCTACTAATTGAAATGTCACCTTTGTGTTGTTCTTCTTGTTTTCTCCATGCAGATGACTGAGCAGAGGAAGCAGAAACAACGAATAGGACTTCTGGGTCATCCCCCACATCTGAACATTAATCCCCAGCAGCCTGCCTGATATCTCTGGAGGAGACTCCATCTTTCACTAGTGCCTCTGCAACACCTAACATGTATTCAGGTGGATATCTGTCTGTATGGTTCACCTGAACCTCCTGAAATGTTGTTCTTCAGCAGACATGTTTGTATCTATGTAAAGTGAAAGTTGTAATCCTCTGCAGCGTGGGCGTGTCTGTGTAGGCTAAGTTTGCACAAAGTGCCTAGAGACCTCAGTCAATCCTGCAAGTCAAGGAAATGAACTCAATGACTTCAGTTTTAGGACCCCCAACTTTTCTCTGCCTTTTGTCCCTCCTGAAAGCCAAAGTTCAGTCATTGTTGCTGAAAAAGATTTTCTCGTCAAGTGTCCTTCTGTCGAGGGTTGAATCCTCAGTGTTGCACCAGCAAACTCAGGCCCTATGTGGATTTGAAGGTTTGTTTCGGCATTTTATTTAATATTTGGCTTTACCTGACGGCAATAGGAATATATAAAATGCAATGTGTAAACAAGGATGAATTATTTTGGAGTTACTTTTACTTTTTTTTTATTTGAAAGAGTTTATTTTGTATTTAAAAAGTGAAGACGAGACAATCTTGAATAGTTCCAGAGCTCACAATAGCTTCTCTATATTATCTTTTTTTGTTTTGTTTTATAAAAGCTTTAATGTCTTTTTTGTTTTTTAATTTTAAGTGACGTATTTATCATTTTCAGAACTCCTTACTATCTCTAACTGAGGTCCTGTTTGTTCTAGGACAGTACAGATAAAAACTAAAAGATTTCCAACCCCTGAAAAGCTTTTTGTCAAGATAAATTACTCTGACTTCTTAAAACCTTTCCATAGCCTTTACTTTGAATGATGTCTAGTATGAACTCAGTGGAGGGTTAATTCAAATCCTTACCAATATCTCCATGTTGTGATTAATAATGGGGGCTTTATAGAAGCCAGTAAAACACAAACTTTAGTGCGTCTACACTGAATTATGTATCCTTTTTTTAAACATTTAGTCCCAATCACTGATATTTTCTGTGGCACACAACTACTTTGTAAAAAAAAAATCATAATGAGAATGCCTTTTTGAGTGTTTGAGTGTAAATGAGGTCACTTGGCATGCTGATTGACCAAACTAAGCTTTTCTACTAATTGACGACTTGGGTCTGAATTGTACATTCCATTCTTGGAGTTTATTTAAATAAAGAAAGTGTGTAAAATATACTGCTTTCACATAGCGTCTGAATCAGCCGAGCGAATCAAAAGGATTGCCGAAGCAGATGTCATGCTAAAAGGACAGAACTGTTAGGTTGGTATTTCCCCCACAAGTCGCTTCATCACAGTTCATTTTCATAAATTTTAAAAGCTCACCAGTTTACGTGCAAAGGTTCTCTCCGAGCACGCAAGGATGACTCAAGAGCTCTACAAATTATTACCAAATAAGATTATATGTGCTGAACAAATGAGGAAGTGCACTCTTGGTGTGTGAAGAAGGCATGTCTTTAGTATTCATTTATGTGCACATTTTAGGTATATTGGAACCTTTAAGACTTTATAACACAAGGTGATAATTTATCAAATATATCTTAATTTCATTTGATTTCCCTGCGTTCAGGATAATATGAGAATATAATAGAATCTTTAATATCACCGCACAGTGAAACTGGTGGCAGTCCCTTTTAGTGCAAGAAAATTAGGAAATTATTTAAAATTAAATAAACTACAACTTATATGACTAGGATAAAACCAAAGAGTAATACAAATTAATTAAAGAGAAAACCCCCAATTTTGATTTGAGGACAATTATTTAATGGGAGAACCAATCTCACATAAAGAAATAATTATTTCTGAGAAAAATAATGTTAAAGTAAATGTAACTGAAGCATTTTTGGAAGTTATACTTTATTTGGTCAGAGTTTCCAAGAGCTTCTAATTAGCAATCCATGTGTTTGTTTCCTGGGGTATAAATAAATATGTGACACAGAGAGTACCATTAGTGTTAGCATCTGACCATTATCACACAGTGAGCAGGGTTGTAGGGCAGGTAAAAGATCTCCAGGACTCACTGTTAGAAGAGCTGGAGCAAAGAGTGGCAGCTTGGGGTTACCATAACAACAAGTTGACACTTGTCTGTCCTACCATCACAAATGAAAACAAATAGAGTTTGCTAAACTCTGGTGAGACTTTAACAAGAGCTGTGAGTCTAGGATTGAGCTTCCCAGTAACAACCTTTCCATATGGGTTTGGTGTGGAATAAAGGATGACTGTGGAAAAGCTCCTCATGATCGCTGCTAAGAATAGTGGAGGATTTGTGAAGCTGTGGGCCTGTTTGTCTTTTAAGAACTTTTGACACATTATACAGAATATACACAATAATATTATTGCACATTGTTTAAATAGTGCACAGAACAATTTACATTAAAACATTTGGTTCACTATACATGGGATATGTGCTGTTTTGTAAATCCTCAATCATCTTTTAACATGTATCACTATTTTAATACAAATACTAATTCTCTCAGATATGATGAAATGTGGCTCCTGAATTATTTAAAATAAATAAACTTTTGCCAGTAAAGTGGGAATAACATACATGTGAATAATTGTAACAATGTGATTGTTGTTTTGTTTTTTCTTTCTTTTTGCTTGGCAGATCTTAAAATTGTTTTGATCAATCACTTTCAAACATCATAATCTAAGAAACTGAACCAAAATAAAAAGAGAATTGTGTCTGAAAACAAAATTATTCCAACTTTATGGGCAACAGTGTATATACATTTTATTGCTATTTCATGTTATTGGTAGATATTTTTGATTATTATATTTCGCAACACTTAAACATTTTGTGAAAATGCCCAACAATTTCAGTCTAAATAAAATGACTAAAGGTATTTTACCAGATTATTTTATATCCTTAGCTTGAGGGACTTTGTCATTGTCTTGATCTTTCAGTTATAGCAAAAAAAAAATTTACTTTCTAGGGCAAAGTTTATAACCAGCTACCCAGTAAACTGCCTCATTACTACTTCAGTCTCTGGTGTTTTTCTAGACACACCATCGGCCAAAAATCCGACGGGTTCTTGCAGTGGGATGTCACCTTTGGAATGTTTTTCAGGGGAATGCGTTCTCATGTTACTGTGAAAGTTTTTACTAAAACTTTGGCACGTCTGTTTGATCACAGTAATCTTAGAATCAGTGTCATTAAAGACAAATGTTCTGAGATGTAAAAATTACATTTTTATTTTATTTTTTACATATTTGCCACTGTCAGATTAAAAAGATGGATCTCAACCATTTGGTTCCCGATGGGCACCAAAGGCTGCCTTTTATGACAAGACAACACAACATTAAGGCAAATGCATTTCAGATGAGAAACATAAAATATTGTAAAATCTATCACCCTGGCTCCACTGCCTTGCATGCATAGCATTTTTATGCATGAAATCATGAGGAAAGGACAAACTTTGGTTAGTTTCAATGCCTTTTTATTTATCTTACTATGCTTTCTTTTTTGTTGTTCATAGTACACCTTTCTAAGTTTCTGTTATTTTTAAAATGATATTGGAGTCACGTTAAATAGAAAATTAAGTTGTGGCTATTTAAAGTCGTGGACACAAAACTCTGCAAGAAAAATAAACTTTCAGCTTATTTTCAGTACTTTGAAACATTCAAAAAAAGTTGCTGTCTTTTCATGTCCACTCAATTTATTTGATGACGATTAACTTCAAGGCTAAACTAAACGGTTATTTCATAGTTTTTCAAGAAACCTGGTATCTTTGAACATTTCGAGAACAACATCTAAAATACCTAGACTGGTCAAACTTGAACTGGATTATTCTGTGCTGATGGCAAATTCTCAAACACAGTTTGAGACTCTCGAAACCTTTATCCTATTTATATTTAAAATATTTGATGCTTTTTTTTGTTTTTATCAGTATCACTTGAGATCGGCACAAATGTGAAAATAAAATGTATACATATGAGCAAGGTTGGATATCTGGATCATAAAAATATGTGATCTATATATCATCTAGCTGCCCTGATGCAAAAAGCCCAGATTTGCAGACGATGACTAGTAATGTTGTTTTTAACAACTCAGCTGTTGTCAGATTTTACACAAAGCAGATTAGAGAACTGCCTCCAGTGACAGGATGAAAATTCAAACTTTAGCCCTTTTTACTCAAGATCTGAGCCCCAAAGATTTAGAATAATGTTGATCTTTGTGGCTTTGTCTTACAGAGGCATGCTTTCTAGAAGGGAAACACAAGTAAGGCGTTTTTGAAGTAAGAAACCTTGGTTCTTAAAGCATAATAAAAATAAGGGACTGGAGGGAAAAGGAGGGTGTTTGTTCTGATCCCGGGACAGCAGCAGACAGATGCAGCCGCCGTGTGCAGGATAAGCTGGATGGGCAGGGTCAGCGGGCTCCTGGGGCCATGAGGAGATCAACGTGACAGTCTGCATCGCCTCATGACAACACACACGGACTCCACGCAGCAGTTCTTTTACGGGTCCACGTGGATCCTCCCGTCCCCGCTTCAGCTGTGCACTTTCAAGAAATTATTATTATAATTGCATTGATTGTGCAACAAGGCCTCTTAAACAGTTGACTATTTTTTCAGTGATCATCTACAAGCATGCATTGTGCAATAATTCTGGAGAATATCCCTCCTGACAGTCCTGTATTTGCTGAACATGTTTCTTGGCGGTAGATAAGCTATTCGCTCATGCTGAACTCCTGCTGAACACTCCGCCATCACCGCCCTTCTCTCTTTGCTGCGCGCACCCTTGTTTCCATACACTTCAGCATGGTGGTACACGGGATCCGCGGCTCGACGCCCCTCGCTCTGACGTACGCAGCGCCCGGGCCACTAAGGCGCCTAGCCCGGGGAAGGTGGGCCGTCCTCCCCGCCGAGGATACAGCGCCGTTTAACACGTGAGCCTCATGTGACAGAGGTAGGTCAGACAGAGCGGAGAGTCAGAGGGTTTATTTAACTCGTCGCTCCATACTCCCCCACTTTCCCGACGCGCCACTAAGAGAAGGTGGACTTCCTCCTGCGGCGGGACCACAGCGTGGAATTTACATGGGCTTAACCTGAACGCATCTTAGCGCTTATAATAAGAGCTGTCCTAAAAATGACACATTCTTAAACGTTTTTTAATAACATTTTCAAAGCGCTTTAGAGTACTCCACTCCGCTCGTAAATAAATGCGTGTTTATGTGTGGCTGAATTTGTGATATATTCTTATATATTTGGACCCGAACAAAGAATGGAGCGAATTCCAAGCGCACAACCGCCTGCTCTCTCCAAACACCAGCCGGATCTGTCAGACGTGCAGGGGTAAGTTTTATTCTTTCCTCAGCTGTGACACCTTTAAGTTATTCTCAAATTCATTACGGGTTTGTTCTGTTTGTTTCCTTAGGATGGATTTCCAAATGTATGTTTATAAACCTAGAAGAGGGATAAAAAGGGGAGAAGAGAGCAAGGTTTGTGTATTTCTATTATATATATTCACTATATTACATATTGCAAACGTCTAACTTCCCGATTACAGAGCTTGTTTCTCGTAATCTACAAGGAAGGATTTAGAGTGGCAGCAGTTCCCATAAATGGTTGACCCAATTTGTGCTATGACATAACTCCTGGATTCCTCCCCATGGGTGTAACTGCCTACAAACACGAAGGCTTTACGCAACTCTGTTTATTTCTCGCAGGACACCTACAAGCTGCCCCACAGACTCATCGAGAAGAAAAGGCGCGATCGGATAAACGAATGCATCGCTCAGCTGAAAGATTTATTACCAGAACACCTAAAGCTCACCGTAAGTTCACCCTGAAGTGGCTGGCAGGCAGAATGGGATTTAGCTATGTAGAGTAGAGCGCACCATCTGGTGGCTGATCAGCGGTATTACAGTTGTGCGTCAGCCGCGCTCAAAATATTCGCTGCTCACTCTAAATAAAAGGAGTTTCTTTTTCTTTTTTATTTGACGAAAAGTTCCCTAAATGCTCTGCTCTATCCCGTTGACATGCTGCTAATGTGCTATACACTTTAATTCTTTAAATGTTTAAATGACCTTCATATATCCTGCCTTATGGCTGTATTGCTGTGAAAGTGTGATAGCATAAGAAGCCTTATACTTAGTAGTGCAGCTTAGCCTCTGTGTTTGAATAAGCGGTTAAGATGTGCTGACTTTGTGCGTCTCCCACAGACTCTGGGCCATCTGGAGAAGGCTGTGGTTTTAGAGCTAACGCTCAAACATGTAAAAGCCCTCACCTCTCTTCTGGAGCAGCAGCAGCAGAAGATCCTTGCTCTGCAGAGTGGCATGCAAATTGGTGAGCTGCAGACATTTGCATACATGCACACACAGCGGTCAAACAAATCTGTAAAGGTGGCATTGTGCAGACATTCAAGCAATATATCATTCCCAACTGAAGTTATTCAGAATGGAAAATAAATCCGTTTTTACAGATTTACTCACATTGCTTTCCTTTAATTGTTTTAATTGTTAATTGTTTTTTTTTTTGTTTGTTTTTTTTTATAATTTATAGAGCCCCCAGTTAGCCAGGAGAAGTCAGAGGAAACGTTTCGGTCTGGTTTCCACATGTGTGCCAAGGAGATTCTCCAGTATCTAGCCAATCATGAGACAGATGGAGTCTTGACTCCAACTCATCTGATGAGCCACCTTCACAAACTGGGTGCTGAAGTATTGCAGGGTCCGGCCAGACCCCGCACCCCTCTCACTCCACAACCCAAAGAGGTTCCAGGCTATCACCAGCGCCAGGCTCACAAGGAGGTGCCCACCGCCTCACCCCCTAAACCCGCTGAGGGTTATGGGAGGAACTGCGTGCCCGTTATCCAGCGGGCGTATGCTCCAGCAAGCAGTGAGCAGAGTGGCAGTGACACAGACACAGACAGTGGCTACGGGGGGGAGCTGGAGAAGGTTGAAGTGGGGGCACTGCAGGGACGTGGCGATTATTACGGCCATGACAGTCAGCAGAAGCGACCACTGGGCGACAGGCAGAACTCTAGCATCAAGCAGGAGGACGACGAGCCACGCCACAAGCGACCACGCGTGGAGTCTTCTGAGGACGAGGTGCTGTCAAGTGGAGAGTCATCGATTTCATCATCCTCCAGTGGTTATGGTAGTTACATGAGCACGTCCCCCAGCCACCCACCTCCCCCACCCCACCCTCTCTGTATGCCGTTCTACCTCATCCCCCCCTCAGCTGCAGCTTATCTGCCAGTGCTGGAGAAATGCTGGTATCCCGGAGCTGTGCCTATGCTCTACCCTGGCATGGGAGGCTCCTCACCCACCATGTCCAGCGAGAGGCCACCCCCACCTCAGCTTGTGTTGTCTCCCAGGGGAGGCTCTCCTGCCCCAGCCCTATCTCAGACCCCCATGGACTCCCCTGCTCTCCTTCAGGCACTAAAGCAGGTACCACCCCTCAACCTGGAAACCAAAGAATGAGAAATGAAGGAACAGGCGAAGGGACAATGCCTTTCTAATTTCTAATAGCCAATGACAATGAGTGGAGATATGTTTGAGCTGTTTGTAATCTATAATCATTCATCTTCTCTTTTCCTCATCTGGAAGTCAGACATTACCCATACACACTGGGAGGAATCCAAAAAGTGACTGAATGTTTAAAACTCAATAGTTTTCCTCATTTAAAGATGTATTGTCTGAACCTGAACTGCCCTGCACATATATATACATTGGTTGAATGTAAAAGAAGAAGTCTTTAAGATGCTGCTGTTGAAATGTAAAAGCCTATGACAATTATCCATCTCACTCTGTAGCTGTTGTAACAAAGACTTGCCATGTTGTACTTTAGAGACTTTTTGCACCAAAATAGTGGTAATTAATCACCCAAAGTTTGTTGCCTATATCCTTTGTTCACCATTCTGATCATTGAAATGCCCTTTTAGCTCGATATTGATGAATTTCAACACCTGGAGGTTCTGAAGTGTGTACAGAATGGGTCAGGAGACAGCCTTAGTAGATGAAGGGATAGGCCACCACAAGGCCAAAATGAATGACATGTCCTGTTTTTGTTTTTGACGAACTGAGAGGGATTTCTGTAATTATTGTTCATAGACCTCTTGTATATTTTCTATTTTTGATACCCGTGCTTGCGCTCTGCATTCTCAGGCAGCCAGAGGGAGTAAAGAGTGTGGACAATGTGGTGTACTCACAAAGTGTACGTTCTGTAGCACTGTGCCGGACCTGGTCTGCATACTCAACGTGTTTCCACTCAAGTCAAACCCGGTGTTTGTTCTTGCTGTTGCGTTTTACTTGTGAGAAGCTAATAAACTGCAGATGTTTATTCTCTGTACAATATATTAAATCTGGAGTCAAAGATATGAGGAGGGGGTGAAGTGAATGTAAGTTTTACCAGAAGACTAGTTTTCTATAGAAAGTAAGGTACTTAAGGTTTTATATTTTGGGACCTAAAGAAAGATGTTTGATGTACATATTTTGTCTATAAATGTTGATATAAATCATATAAGTGTATTAATAAAGTATTTTTCCCATGGATATTTGTTTTTATTGTGTGTGTCTTGAAAAAGATAGAGAATATGTGAGATAACAATGTAATCACACCTATTCACACCTAGGATCACCTGACTTAACCTTAGCTTAACTCCTCTTCTGGTGAACCACATGTGCAATCTGTTTTACTTCAGTTTATTCATATGGAGCCAAATTACAGTAAATGTTCTTATAAGGCACTTTACAAGACAAACAGTTATCCATACATTTGATCCAATACAATTTAGTCTTGTAGTTAGTTTAGTCTCATATCTAATTACATATACTCCAGTTCAATCAAGAAATTTACCACACTATAATTGATCATATAACGACCGGGAGAAAGCCCAGCTGATTTAATCAAGCTGTTGACTTTGCAGCAATCCCTGACCTGTAGGAAGCATGTTGCAACAGTGGATAGTAACAAGCATAGAACAGCACAGGCCCAGGATCGGTTGAGGTGAGAAGGCATCTGTCATAACCACCTGGGGAATTGAGTGGATAGAAAGAGGAAACAGACAAACACATACACTGCCCCAGGAGTATTTTTTTGAAGATAAAAAAAAAAGGATGCAGAGAGTTAATGGCAGCAATTATTCTATTTCAGTGGTTCTTTTTGAGAAATAGACACAGTTAAACCCCTGAGCACTGGGCCAGGAGTACGTTCTATTAAAAAGACAACAATGAGTACACAGGGTTAATGGCAGCAACAGTCCTGTCAATAACTTTGTCCAGAAAAGATATGAAGCTAGGAATAGTTTTTATGGGAAAGAAAAATAAAGGGAGTGCACATGGTAAATTGCAGTAACAGCTCTGTAAGTATTTCTGTCTAAGAGAGTGACACAGCTAAACAGAGTAGCTGGCTAGATATAACTTCAATGGAAACCAAAAAATGAAGACAGAAAAAATTACTGGCCAGAATGAAGAATGGAGAAAATACCTACAATAGCGATAACTATAGAGATAACTCAATAAAACATACACCACTCAAACCATAGGTTTTATAAAAACTGACATTTAAAGCTTTGTGTGACAAGCATGCAGGGCGCCTGCCTCAAAGACAGAAAATGGACTCCCATAACTGAAAGCTTTTAACTATCACTTAAATATGTTAACACATAGGAGCATAAACAGCTAATCTATGTTAATATTATAGGAACAGTCTCTTGATCATTTGTCCAGTTTTTCCTTTTCTGTAGCCCTTATGAAGTCGGCTGAGTTTTAAAGGTGCCTGTAAAGTTTTACTCCTTGGTTTTAAAAACACTAAAACAATAGCAGATCTAGAAAGATAAGAACTCTCATATTTTATTTATTTCCTGTAGTTGCTGGGGATTTACCTAAATGTGCTATTTTTCACTTTATTACCGCCTGCTGGGCATTCAATGGCATTACAATTACTTGTTTGGAATGGAATATAATATTTATTGTAATTGTTATAAAAATACTATTAAGCACCATCTATTCAGCTGTCAGTAAACTGCCATTCTCATTCAAATACTCAAGAAAAAGGATCAGTAAATAGCTTCTCTGTTATATTGCAGAAGTCCTTCCATCTCACCTGTGAAAAGACAAAAAAAAACCCATTAACAATCTGCTTAGATCAAAGCGTTTGGCTGCTGTGTAGATAAGTGTCTAGGTAAGTGCAAAGGAGCTAAGTAGGTTCCTGTCAATCCCAATAAATAAGAATATAATCAGAAGTTCATTTATATCAGCAATGCAGGTGAAAAAGTGATTCATTACACAAAGAGTGACATATTTAAAATTGTTATTTTTGATGATTATGGCTTAAAGCCAATGAAAACCCAAAATATCAGTTCCACAAAAAACTGTAATGTTATTTAAGACCAATGAAACATTATAATATTATCACTAAAAATCTAATATGATGACCTGCACTAGGAAGATTGCTGACTTGACAATTATGCAGCAGACAGTCTTTGACATCCTCCACAAAGAGGGCAAACCCACAAAACATCCCTGCTAAACAAGATGGCTGTTGACAGTTTAGTGCTGTATCCAAACGTATCAATTGAAAGTTGATTGGAAGGAAATTGTATGGTTGGAAAAAGGTGCACAGGCAACAGGGATGACCACAGTTTGTGGAGCAGTGATCTCAAACTCTAGTCATTGAGAGGACCAGTGGTCTGCAACTTTTAGATGTGTCCGTTGATGACAATAAGTTGACCTCCGGTAATAAAGTAAAAAACCCTTGGTGTTATTTTCGACCAGTACATGTCATTTAAATCCCATATTAAACAGGTTTCTATGATTTCCTTCTTTCACCTCCAGAACATTGCCAAAATTAGAAATATCCTATCCAGGAGTGATGCTGAAAAACTAGTCTATGCATTTGTTACTTCAAGGCTGGACTATTGTAATTGTTTACTATCAGGATGTCCACAAAATGCAGTTAAAAGCCTTCAGCTGATTCAAAATGCTGCAGCAACAGTTCTGATGAAAATTAAAAAGAGAGATCATATTTCTCCTATTTTAGCTTCCCTTCATTGGCTCCCTGTTAAATTTAGAATAGAATTTAAAATTCTCCTCCTCACATATAAAGCCCTTAATGATCTAGCTCCATCATACATCAGAGATCTGATTGGTCCATATACATGTGACGTGTCTTCTCTGGGCTATAGAGAAAATTACCAGGTAAGATGCCTTGTTTTCAGATCATGGTGAATTTTGCATTTAATTTGGAAATCAAGGTCCTAGAGTCTGGAGAAAGAGAGGAGAGGCACTGAATCCAAGCTGCTTGAGGTAAAGTGTGAAGTTTCCTCAGTGATGTTAATTTGGGGATTCATGTCATCTGCTGGTGTGGGTTCCGTGTTTTTTCAAGTAAAAAGTTACTACAGTTGTCTACCAGAAGATTTTACAGCATTTTGTGCTTCCTTCTGCTGGCAAGCTTTATGGAGATGCTGACTTATTTTTCCAGCAGGACTTGGCACTAGCCCACATTGCCAAAGATGCCAACTAGATCAATGACCATGGCGTTACAGAGTTTGATTGTTCAGCAATCTGGCCTGACCTGAACCTCATGGGGTATTGTCAATGGAAGATGAGACACCAGACCGAACAATGCAGATGACCTCACGGCTGCTATCGAAGCAGCCTGGCTGCCAATACACCTTAGGAGAGCCACAGGCTGATCGCCTCCATGCCACGCTGCATCAATGCAGTAATTCCTGCAAATTAAGCCTCGAGCAAGTATTGAGTACATATACTATACAGTACATGGACACACTTTCATTAGGCTGACGTTGCTGTAGAAAAATAATTTTATTGGTCTTATATTCTAATGTTCTAAGTCTAGCTTATGTTTTGGACTTGAATTACTGAAATATCTCCAGAGACCATGTGATATCATTGTCAATGAAATGAACAACATAGACTTTCTTTCTGGACATGCCATTTGCTTAACATAGAGATTATATTTTGCACTGTCGTGTTGCCCCACAAGGGGGCGATCTAGGCTTTTCTGTCTAGTTTCTAGCATTGGATCAAATAACCTTAGTCAAGTATTTTTGCTGAATAAACTTACACTTCCTTTATGCCTTTAGTTAACTGAGTATGTTGTAACAAAAATGCAGTAATTTATAACAATAACGCATTGTTTTGACTTCTACAATCAAGGTTTTATACACCGCAAAATACAATTTCTATTACAATTTATATTACATCATAACATTAAAAAATAACTTTAAGCTACTAGATACTTGTAATGCCCTTGCTCCAGTCATCTGGAACAAAATTCCAGAAAACTGTATAAATGCTGAAACCCTGATTTATTTTCAGTCAAGCTTAAAATCCCATATGTTAAAGAGTTATTTGAGTGTTCTATTTAAACTATTAACTAAAACATTTATTTCAGTCTGTAGTGCTACTTTACTTTGATTATGCCATTCCAAAGTAATTTTTTATGTTTTCATCATGTAAAGTACTTTGAATCATCTTATTGCTGAAATATGTGGTACAAATAAACTTGTCTTGCCTTAATAACTATTATATTTTTCAAAGTTACAGTTTTTGTCTGAAATAGTATTTTGGTCAGAACTTGAAATGAAGCTTATAGAAGTAAAAGATGAATTTTAGATTTATGAAATTTGAGAAATGAACCATTCAAAAATCTTAAAGCTGCTTTAACACCTTGTATCGATCACTCAGCCAGAATATTATGACCACCTGTCTCATCCTGAGTGTGTCTGCTTTATTTCCCTCAAAGAGCTACAAATAGTCCAGGCATAGGCAAAAAACATCTAGAGGTGTCCTGGGAGATTGTGAGACGGGATTTAGCAGTTTGGGCTGCTAAATATAAGTAAATTCTGATTATGAAAAAATACTTATGGTGATTATGATTTTTCTTTCACGTGTCTGCAAAAATGTTTAGTGCTTCACTTTGTACACTAACTTTCAGGAGGCATTGTGTTTTGACTGATACGTATCACTATGTGAGCGATGTTTAACTGAAATGCATTGAATTGACCCGGGGTTGTGAGGTGAAAGGGTTTAGCACTGCCTTATTGTGAAAATGTCTGCAGTCCAAATCTCTGCAGTTATTTTTTTTTTTTTTCCATGTGGATATCACATTTAATCTTATAGTCAGTCAACAACATGCATACATTTTAATTAGCCTCTCTGTCACCCCTGGACACAGGCAGTTGTGTTTTCCTCTCTCATTAATACAAAATTGACTGTGAAAAGTCACTGATAGCTTATGTCCTGCATTTCACCTAAGAACTGATATTAAATTGGACTTTATGGAAATGGTTACCTTGTGGGTTTACCTTCTTTACACAGTTCAAAAACATACATAATTAGTTTAGTGAAAAATCTATAATGGTATAAGGTTTTTGTTGAAATTATAATAACTTTGAGTGCATCATGAAGTTAATTTGATCATGTTTTTAAAGCCAACACCACACCCTTTCCACCTGCTGCACTTGACCTGCTACTGTTTCGCTCTAGGGCAAACAGATTCACAGATGATGCAATAAATTCGGCACTGCATGCTCCCCTTTCTCAATGAGGCAAAAATGATAAAAAACACACACAGGGGCGTGAAAAAGTATTTACCATCCCAAAGATTTCTTCGGTTATTTTTTGTCACCCCTAAATGTTTCAGATCTTCAAACAATTGTAATATCAAAGATAAGTAAATAAAAGAAGCAGTTTTCAAATTAGCAAAGCAAACCAACCTGACCCCATATCAAAGCGTAACAACCCCTTAAACTTCATTATGCAACCCTTACCAAGGCAAGTTTATTCATATAGCACCATTCACACAGAGGGTAAAACAAAGTGGTTTACAGAAAAAATGAGCAAAGATTAAAAAAACAAACACCAAATACATATAAAAAGCAAATAAGCCTACACTATAAAAAAGAAACTCATCGTCTGTATGAGAAATGACAGAGAAACCTGGAGGGGTGTGACTGGGAGGAATGGCTCCCCTGATCTGAACCCGAGTGGTGTTTCGTTATTGGAATTCTGTGCTAATTGTGTATTGTCCATAATGAACACCATATTCAAGCAAAAGGGTGTTCATCAGTGCACTTAGCACCAGGATGCCCTAAGCTGGAGGTTGATGATTGACTTTGTTGTCCTTCTTTGGACCTTCTACTGCTTGTCTTGGACACTTGGGTGAAGAGAGGGGCTGAGCTGTCTACCAATCACCACCTGGTGGTTAGTTGGTCCCACTGGAAGAGGAGGAAGCTGGACAGACTCGGCTGGCCCAAATGTGTAGTAAGGGTCTGCTGGGAACGTCTGGGGGAGCACTCGATCAGGGATGTTTTTAACTCTCACCTCCAGGAGAGCGAGAAGAACTATCGGCTGGCTGCGAAGCAATTCTGGGAAACTGTCCAGCCCCTTAGGAGAAGGAAGGAGTGCTTCGTCAACACTGTTTACAGTGAGGGTGGGGAGCTGCTGACCTCAACAAGGGGCATTATTGGACAATGGGAGGAGTACTTTAAGGAACTCCTCAATCCTACCATCATGCCTTCCCTGGTGGAAGCAAAGACTTGGGACTCGGAGTTGGACTTGTTCATTACCCAGGCTGAAGTCACCGAGGTGGTCAAAAATCTCTATGTTGGCAAGGCTTTGGGAGTGGATGAGATCCATCCTGAGTACCTCAGGTCTCTGGATGTTGTTGGGCTGTTGTGACTGACACGTGACCACTTCTTGTGAAGGGGAACAGGAAGGTGTGTTCCGACCACAGGGCAGTCACGCTCCTCCAGAGGAGGAGTTTGGTTCACATTGCTGGCAATCCTGGTGCATATTGACCTCTAGCAGGGCTGCCCTCTGTCACTGGTCTTGTTCACAGCTTTCATGGACAGAATTTCTAGGCACAGCCAAGGGCTTGAAGGGGTCTGGCTTGGGGACCGGTGGATTTCGTCTTTCCTTTTTACATATGATGTGGTCCTGCTGACCCCCTCTAGCCAAGACCTACAGCATCCACTGGGGTGGTTTGCAGCAAAGTGTGTAGCAGGGTGGATGAGGATCAGCTCTTCCAAGTCTGAGGCCATTGTTTCCAAACTGGAAAAGGGTGGCTTGCCCACTCTGGGTTGGAGGGGAGTTCCTACCTCAAGTGGAGAAGTTCTCTGGGTCTTCTTCAGAAGCGAGGGGAGAATAGAGCAGGAGATTGTCAGACGGATGATGTACATTCCAACGAACCATCAAGGACAATGGCCTCTGTGACAGTGCTTCATGGACTTACTTGTACACACTCACTTGCACACACACATGCTCAATATAAACATATGCACCCCTCACACCACCTTCACCGTTCCCGGCATGATGTTGTTTTGTCAACTTGTTGCTTCTTTGTGCTGAAGTTTTTTGCAATCTCAAACTGTATCCTGCTAAGGATAAAGTGTGAAATATGATTTTTTTCCCCTCTACTTACCTAATGTGGTCTCTTTTCTCATCTAGCAAGGGCAGCGCCTGTGAGTGGGCAGCAAAGCCTCGGTGACCCGTCCCCCCTTGTCTTGTGTCATGATGTATGTTTGGATGGGTTGTACTGGAATTCTAATTTCCCCTCGGGGATCAATAAAGTATCTTTGAATTTGAATTGAATTGAATTTGATCACTGCATGGTGAAGAGAGAGTTGAGCTGAAAGGCGAAACTATTTATTTACCGGTCAATCTATGTTACCCTCACCTATGCGTATGAACATTGGGTCATGACCAAAAGAAGGAGATCTCCGATACAAGCGGCTGAAATGAACTTTCTCTGCAGGTCGACTGGGCACTCTTAAAGATGAGGAGCTCAGCTATCTGGGAGGAGCTCGGAATATAGCTGCTGCTCCTTCACATTGAGAGGAGTCAGTTCAGGTGGCTCTGGTATTTGTTTCGGTTGAACCCTGGACGATTCCCTCAAGAGGTGTTACAGGCACCTGCCACTGGGAGAAGGCCTAGGGGATGTCCCAGGACACACTGGAGGGACTATGTCCCTTGGCTGGCCTGGGACCGCCTCGGCTTCCCCCTACAGGAGAGCAGAAGGAGATGTCTTCGGAGAGGGAAGTCCGGGCATATCTGCTTAGACTGCTGCCGCCTCGACCTGGTCCCATATAAGTGGAAAACGATGAGTACTAGTATAAAAATCTTAAGCATTGCTTGAAAACATTTAAAATCTGTCACATAATCACATAAGAAAAGAAGCATTTGTTATAACTAGCAATGAGTCTTTCACATCACTGTGGAGGAATTTCGACTTTGCAGAATTCTTTTAATTTAGCCATTTGGGAGGGTTTTCAGGCCTGCTTAAGGTCATGCTACAGCATCTCAGTTTGTATTGGGTCTGGACTTCAACTAGGCCACTCTAAAACCTTTATTTTTAGTTTTTGGCCATTCAAATGTGAACCTTCTGGTGTACTTTGGACATTGTACATTGTCCTGCTGTATAACTTAAAAATGATTGTTTCTAACAAATGTGGCAAGTCATCCAGATCCTGAAGCAGCAAAGCAGATTGTTGTTATGATGTTCTTTTTGTGAAATGCTGTTAATGTTACTCCATATCTTACCAAGACCTAAACCTCACAAAAACGTTGTCTCTTGTCAGTCCACAGACTATTTCTCTAAAAGTCTTGGGGATCAAGATTTTTTGGCTAATGTTAGAGGGGCCCTTAAATTATTTTTCATCACTCATAGTTTTGAACTTGGAACTCTAAAATTGATGCCATTGTTGCTGCTAAACTGAGGATTTTCTGGGTTCTTTTGTGACCTCCTGGATGATTCAGCCATGTAATTTGAATGATTTTGGTAGACTGGCAATTCTTGGTCGCTACTTTACTATGTTTTTTCCATTTCTGGATAATGGCTCTAACAGTGAATCACTTGGTTCTCAAAGCCTCAGAAATTGCTTTTAACAACCCTTTCCAGGCTGATAGATCTAAATGCCTTTGTTCTTCAGTTTTTAGGTTTAGTGGGGCAATTCAATTTCCATCCATCTATCCATTTTCTATATCCGCTTCTTCTGTACAGGGTTGTGGGAGAGCTGGTGCCTATTTCCAGCAGTCTGCAGGTGAGAGGCAGGGTACACCCTGGATAGTTTGCCAGTCCATCGCAGGGCAATACAGAGACACACAACTATGCACAAACCCATTCACACCTGACGGCATTTGAGAGAGACCAATTAACCTAACAGTCATGCTTTTGGACAGAGGGAGGAAGCCGGAGTACCTGGAGAGAACCCATGTATGCAATGGGAGAACTTGCAAACTCCATACTGAAATACCCCCAGCTGGGAGTTAAACCCAGGACCACCTTGCTGCAAGGGAACAGTCCTGCCAACTGTGCCACTGTGCGGCCCCAATTCAGTTTCTGCACAGAGTCATGTTTGGATATTTGTTTTCCCCTAAATAAATAAAACAATAAAAGTAAAAATGTGAAATCTGCACTTTTGTATTTACTCAGTTTGTCTTTGTTTGTTACAGAAACTTGTTTAATAAGTTCTCAGCATTGTGCATGCTCTATGCAGTAATGGTGGAGAAAATACCAACAGGTTTTCTGTGCTGTGCATTTTAATATAATTATATGTGTATTTCGCCCGTTATATGTTTTTTTTATTTATTTTGCTGAATGCAAAAGTGCTTTTTGGCGGCCGCTGAAACTTATGATCCGTGATTACTGCTTCCAGCCGCGGAAACGCTGAAGCTTTTAAAGTGAACACTGTGTACGATGAAGCTGCTGTATAGACTTATTGGCTTTACTGGTTAGCAGCAGTGCGTCAGCCTGTTGTGTGCCTCTGCGTTCTGATTGGCTCAGTGCGCAGTGATGCTGTCTGCATCCTGCTTTATCAGGCAGGACAGGAGGGGAGGGGAGTTGGAGGCGCGGTTCGGAGATCATCACTTAACAGAGAGGGTCAAAATAATCATTTCTTCCATTCATTTGAAAGAGATGTCATCTGTCAACATGTCTGCGGCGATAAAAGCGGCTTCCGTATCCAACCCGTGACCGCTCCTTCTGGTCGTCCTGTCAGACGGCGGCGGGCAGCAGTCTGACTCAGAGAAAGTCTCACCTTTACACTCAGTGAATGCCGACAGGGTCAACTCAGGAGCCATGAGTGTGTCCGGGGACGACCCGCAGAGTTTACTGTGTTACCAGGTAAAGTGAATTTTGATTCATAAAGTGCAGCCCTGCGAGCTGGTGCATCATCCAACTATTTTCTCCTGCATTAACTTAGAGACGCTCCACGTCCAAGAGGACTGTGAAGTGTTGAGTTGTCTTTCATTCATTGGAGACTGAGGATTGTTGTTGTTATTATGGGGTGCCAGCACATGTATCACTTCTGAGATCGCGTCACATTGCATTGCACAGGCGGACCTCAGATGCCGAGACCACCGCTCAGGCATAAATTAACGCGTATCCTCCGGATGGAGAAATCATGGCCACAGTCAGAGAGCAGCGGGTTATTGATTAGGGATGGATGAATGTCCACAGAGCCCGCTCTCTAAGCATTAACACGTCAATTGCTTGTCCCTGAGTCACGTGTTATCAGGAAGGAGAACTGGATTTTGTCTTTTTTTTTGGAGATGTTTATTCAGTAATTACCCCCAAATGACCTTGACGCCATTCTTTCACTGTGTTTTCCCTGCTTCCAGTTGGAGCACAGACAGTGCTTTAAACTGGGGAAACGGGGACATCTAGTACCATTTTAGGTCCCCTTCCACTTTACCCTGCTTCATAATAGTTTAATGGACTTGTTGTTGCAGGCTATACCTAAACAGTCATATAATCACGGTGTTATAGACTAACATCATGTCAGGAAGCAGATAGAGAAGAACCAGAACCAAGCTGGAGAGTTGCAGATATCAATAAACTGCTTTAAGACAAGGAGGGGAAATAGCCTCTGAGCAGCACCCTAGAAGCAAGTTATGTAACCTTTTTGTCATGCATGTAAGGTGGCATATCTGAAACACACCGACTGTTCAGTTTGCATTTTCTGCAATCATATAATTTTTAAGAGATTAAAAAAAAAAACATTTTTAATTCAGAAATCTGTCAGGAGGAATGGGCCAAAATTCCAGCAAACGATGGTGAGAAGCTTGTGGAAGGATGTCTAGATAATTTGACCCAAGTCGCACAGTTTAAAAGGGAACTCTATTAAATACAAGTGAAATAAATGTAAACATCTGAAATTGATGCAAGCTAAAAATACAAATTAAAAAACAAAAACCTAATTTTTCCAACATTTTGCAAATAGAAATAATTTAAGTAATACTAGCTGACCTAAAACAGGAAAAGTTTATTCTGATTTAATGTCAGACACAGAGATAAAAGTTTTGTCTCTGAATGCTCATCTAATCAATAAATTAGATGAGCTTTCCGATCAGGCTTGTTTGTCAGATTAAAATTACCTTTCTAAACTAACAACCTTTATTTATTAAACATACTTTTCATTAAGCCCACATTCTGCATTAGAAATATATTTTTGTATTGGTCTGATGTAATATTCTAATCTTAAATGTCTTGTTTTCATTAGCTGTAAGCGAGGAATCATCATAATTAACAGAAATACAGGCTTTAAAACATCAGTCTGTGTTCAAATAGTCTATATAATGAGTTTTACTTAGTGAATTTAGTTAGTGAAATAAATGAACTTTTCAGTAATATTCTAATTTATTGAATATGATTGTATGTTAACACACTGTTAATGTATGTGTTTTCACGTCTGTTACATTTCCCTGTCCCACTGCATTTGCAGTTGCTACTTGTCATGTGTCCCATACTTTAATCACTTTATTGGAATAGTTTCCATTTAGCTGGAGTGATCCATAGCAGGACAGACTGAATGTGCAGTGTAGAGAGCACAAATAGGCCACATATTTGTGCTCGAATATCAGTAGTATTCAACTTATCCCTCCATGTATTAAAGGTACTGTAGTTATGTGGCCTACTGAAAGTCAAAACTAAAGTTGAAGCACATAAAGGTTTGCAGATTTAAGTTCTTTTAAACTTGATGCATGATTATAAATACATTTGTGTATGTATATATATGTGTGTGTGTGTTAGATCATTTATATCATAAAAGTTACTAAAGAAAATATTTAGTAGTTTATTAAAAAAGGAAAATCGTTAAAATTTTCCTATGTGAGTGGAGCTACTTTGTAAACCTTCACTGTGTCTGTTGTGGCTTTACTCATTTAATAGCAGTTAAACTAAATGCTTCTTGTAACTCTTGAACAGTCTTCTTTATTAAATGGGACTTTTGCTCCATTGATTTAATACGAGTAGATTCGTTTGTGGATATCCTCTTTTAAACTGCTCACATAAATATTCCACAACATTATTATTGGAATAAGTTGCTGGGGTACATTATCCTTTTATCATTTAACCTAAACTTTACTGCTTTTTAACTGTTGTTTAGAACAACCAGTTGTTTTCTTTGGGTCGTTTTGTTTTTCGTGATATCTATCAGCCGCCAGCTGACTTTAATAAACTAAACTGAACTGAACTTTATAGCCAGATATTAGTACCAGTTACATCAGAGATGGAGTATAAAACAATTTCATTTTAGTTGACCACAGTTACAAATCTTAGCTTAAAAAAACTGCAACATAAAAAGAAGATGTTTTTTTCTGCTGATTGCTATCAAATCCGAGTGCACGGTTGTTGAAAAGTTGAAGAGCCTAGTCCTCTGAATTACTTCTTCCAGTGTTCCTTCTGAAAGGGGAAATTGTGTGGTACAGACGCAGACGAGATTGATAGCATCCTCTTCGGGAAATAAACCATACCAGATAAATGATCTGCAGATCTGAGAATAGAAAAACACATCATGTGTCTAGCAGGAAAGCGTTAGCCAATCAAGGAAGAGCTGTTGCCTCAGGTTAATCCCAGTTGGTGCACCTCGTTCAGGGCAAATTCAGCGCCTGACCTGTCTTTACTCAGGTCTAATTTCTGCAAGGTTAATGTCATGAGAAATTGTGACCTTAACAAGCAACAGGAAAACATGGGGAATATACATTCCTTTATGAACATAGCATGATTAAGCTATATTAAACTATGTTATGGTCACTAATTAATCAGTCATAGTTTCATTATTATCAAAAACAGTCTTTAGAATGATTCATTTCCCTAGGAGGAATCTTTCCCACAAAAAAGATTTATTCAGAACCATTCAAAGAAAATGACCCTTCATCTTAAGATTTTTAAAAAAATCAGCTGGGGCCACTAATCACTGAAATCAAAGTCTAAACGTCTCACTAATCAAACTGATATCCTAGAAGTACTGATTAGAAGTAATAGAAGCAAAAACAAATAAAGGCAAACACAAGGACAGATCAGCCAATCAGAGGCAGTCTTGTGGTAAAATGAGAGGGCTTAAGGCATTCATTTATCAATATTCTATGGTAAACCTAGTCATTGATTATTTTAAAGCCTTCTGAATTTCTAAATCTGTCAAATAATATTATAAAAGAAACTTTCACATGTATCGAGAGGCGTCCAAACCGGACATTCTTTGGCGGGTGGGGGCATAACAGAACAACATGGTGTTTAACAGGTGGCATATGGGTCTTGAGTTGGAATGCAGTGTTTCCCCTCCCTCAAGAATTAATGAAAAAAATTCGACTTTAAACCAAACAATGTTTTATTTTGGACTTATCACAAAGCATTCAATAAAGCAGCATCTTGGCTTGTCCATGTGACCCATAGCAAACTTAAAATACTGCAACGTTCTTTCTAGAGAGCAGATATAAGTTTTTACAGCTCTGTCATGCACGCCATTGTTTCCGCTTACCTTTGGTGAACTTGCAAATATTAACAGTAGGCAATGTGATGCAGTTATATAAGTTACACTGAGTTCTTTCAGGCTTCAAACAATAAACGCCTTGATATTGAAGTGATCTTTGTTAGAGTAGCACACATGCTGAGGGTAAAAATGACCTTAAATTTCCTCCATTTGTACAGAGTCACTTTATAGATAAGAGAGATGGTTTTGTAACTATTTCTGGCCTGATAAGCATCAATTACTGTTTTCTTTAGTTCTGTTTCTACTTTTTTTCTCACTTTCTTGGTGATGTGAAAATCAGACTTCAAAAGACCTCCCATTCTTTATCCAGCCTGTGTAAAAATCTGCTAAATATTTGTGTAAAGAAAAATCTTTAAGCGTCACCGTGGGCTACCATTAACCCTGTTTGTTTTGTCTTTAATTTACCTAATTTAGTTACATGTATGTAATAGAACTGTAATAGAAATGTTACTGTTTTCCTCCCATAAAGCATTCAAATATTTGTAGAAGGAAAACAATTAGAGGCAGACTTGTATGTGTGGAGATGAAAGAGGTGACTCATGCTACCCGTGGGCTGAAGCAGTCAAAACATCCGTCTCTCTCATTCCATCTTCTCCGGCCTTCTCCTCTCCTGTCTCTACTTATACCATTACCTCTTATTTTCATTCATTCATGCTCAGTCCTCCTCCTATGAGTGAAGATATGTCTCTTGTCTCTCTAACAGAAGACTGAAAACGATGCAGTGCTATGAGGGGGGCAGCACCTGCCTGGGGACATGTTAGCAAATGTCAGTCTTAGCTCTCAGATGCAACCCTTGTTCAGGAAGTGACAGGCCCAGTTGTGAGAGTCAGGATCCGTGTTCCTGCTGTCAGCTTAGGATGAATCAGGGACAAAGCGAGTAACTGGTTTGGCTTTGAGAGAGGAAATGGGGAGGTGTTTGGTGTAGGTTAGCGGATGAAACATGGGTACTGCAGAGTAAGACACAATACAAAGAGGTGGTTGAAATTTGCCTAAAAAAGATTGATTTCTGCCCCTCTGCATAGTTGGGGTGTTTATGACAAAAATCTAAATGGCATCTTTAAAAAATGAAAGGAAAGGTCATGTATGTTGCAAAACCTGGGACGGAATTTAGCTTCTTCATGGGCTGTCCTCTTCAATGATAAACTGTCATGGTTTATGGGTGTTTTGGGGTTTTCTTATTATTTTTCTTGTACGTTTTTGAATCACGCTTCTGTTTATTATTTTCCTGGTCATGCTTTAGTTGTTGTCTTCTAGTTCATGTTTTGTCAAGTTAGGTTTTTGGATCTTGTTATGCTTAGGTTTCATGTTTTTCTAGTTATATTTCTATTAGTTTGTATTCTTGGATTTCTATTTTGGTTCAGCCAAGTTTTGTTTTCTCCTGTCTGACAATTAACTTATTCGATTCACCGGCACCTACCTAATCGGTCTCCTTGCTTCACCTGGTTCACGCTCCATAAATACACACCTGTTCTGTTACTCATCGCGGAAATATTTTGGATCATGCTTGTCTCGCCTGCCTGTTACTGCTTTGTTCCTGCCTCCTCTCTTGAGTGAGTTTTTGTTTTTTCTAAGATTAAATCATTTCACTTACCATGCTGCCTGCTCGTCTGCATTCTGGGGTCCTCCACTACACTGCGCCTGACAGAATGTTTCCGCCAAAGTTGGACCTCGCAGACGGTAGGCAAGAGGGTTTGCCAGGCAACGCTTTAGCCTCTGAGGGTTCGCCAGGCACCGTGAGTTCCAAGTATGACTCCAAGCCTGACTCCAAGCCTCCGGAGTTCCGCCGAGTTTCTGGAGGGCCCTCTACACTCCATGGTCGGCCTCCTGATCTGCCGGCCCGAGGGTCCTCTACTCTGCTCAGGCGGCCTCCTGATAGCCTGCTCTTTCAGCGCCGGCCTCCAAACCGAGGGTCCTCTACTCTGTTCGGCCAGCCTCCTGACCAACCTGCAGGTTCCCGCCACCACGGTCTCTACATCTCTGTCGGCCTCCAAGTCTCCGTCTTCGCCGCCACCCGCCATGGTCTCTACGCCTCTGTCGGCCTCCACGTCTTTGCCGCTAGCCTCCACGCCTTCACCACCGACTGCCCAGGACTCTGTGTTGCAGGTCCTGGTGCCCGCCTGAACTGTGTGCCTGCGCGGGATGACATCCAGAACTTTGTGCCTGCGTGGGGCGACGTCCTGGTCACCCGCCTGAACTTTGTGCCTGCTCGGTACGACGTCCTGGTCACCCGCCCAACCTTAGTGCCTGCGCGGGCGACGTCCTGGTCCCCCAGCTGAACTTTGTGCCTGCACGGGACGGCCCCCTGGTCGCCCGCCTGAACTTTGTGCTTTTATTTTTGTTTCCGGCCCTCCGGCCGAGACCCACACCGCCCACCCTGTGTTGGTTGTTTTTGTTTCAATTCACCTGCACCTAGCTAATCTGTCTCCTTGCTTCACCTGGTTCAAGCTCCATAAATACACACCTGTTCTGTTACTCATCGCGGAAACATTTTGGATCATGCCATGCTTGTCTTGCCTGCCTGTTACTGTTTTGTTCCTGCCTCCCCTTTTGAGTGAATTTTTATTTTGTCTAAGATTAAATCATTTCACTTACCATGCTGCCTGCTCGCCTGCATTCTGGGGTACTACCTGACATAAACAACAAAAAGGTGATCCGCTTCTTTACCTTTTTAGAACAATAGGTGCTCAGATAAAAAAAAAAACGTCCTGTTTTAGATCTGCTAGGATTACCAAAATTGGACACATAATTGTTTTTGCAAATCCTTACTTGCTTCATATTTAGAATTTACATACAGTAAGATTGCTTTCCCTTTAAACAATAATAATGATTTGATTACTTGTTAAGCTTCTGACAGGTTAATCGACTACATTTGAGTTAAGTAGAGGCCACGCCACTGGATGTACAGGGGTTGGACAATGAAACTGAAACACCTGTCATTTTAGTGTGGGAGGTTTCATGGCTAAATTGGACCAGCCTGGTAGCCAGTCTTCATTGATTGCACATTGCACCAGTAAGAGCAGAGTGTGAAGGTTCAATTAGCAGGGTAAGAGCACAGTTTTGCTCAAAATATTGAAATGCAAACAACATTATGGGTGACATACCAGAGTTCAAAAGAGGACAAATTGTTGGTGCACTTCTTGCTGGCGCATCTGTGACCAAGACAGCAAGTCTTTGTGATGTATCAAGATTGCACACTGCTTCCTGTTTCCTAAATTACCTAAAACATTGAAAGTTTAATCTGATTTAATGTCATAGTGAGAAAATAGGTTGTTTTTTCATACAGTGCATGCAAAAACCTGGTTTCAACTGTATTTAAGAGGAACGTGTATTTTTAGTCACACTGCTTACTTATGTGACATCATGGAAATATTGAAAGGACTTAGGCAATACATCAGGAAGAGCAAAGTGGACCTCCACAGGTCTGGTTTTTCCTTGAGTAAAATTTCTAGATATCAGCAGATAACACGTTCCACTGTTCAAACTATAACTTTCAACTATAAACTCTGTGAAAATCTCCAGCCATAATACTGTTCAGGAATTAAGACAGGTTTTGTGTCCCAATGATGAAAGTGTTTTGGTCAGAGATGTGTGCATTAAACCCAGAATAAATAGAAAAGAACCTTTGGAAGATGCTGGCTGAAGCTGGTTAGAGAGGGGCATTATTTACAGACAAACAAGTCGTACTAACATGGGCTGAAAGGCCACTCAAAGAGGAATAAGCTATTACTCCAAAGAAAATGTGAAAAAGACATATTAGAGATTGCAAATGCACTCAGGGACATAGATCTTAACATTGTGTGGACTGGTGAAACTAAAATAAAATTGTTTGGCCATTATTGAGACAACAATCTCAAGCCCTCAGCCAGAATGTTTAAAGAACTCAAGTGGGTCTTCCAAATGGACAATGACCCTAATCATACTGTGAAATTAGTTAAGAGCAACAAAGTCAGTCCTTTGGAGTGGCCAATACAAAGTTTTGATCTGACATCCATAAAACATTTAAAAAAAGATGTGTGTAAGCACACCTGTCTCAGGTACACCAGTTTTGCCAGGAGGAAGTGGCCAAAACTCCAGCAAATGATTATGAGAAGCCAAATACCAAATACTAAGTAAATGTATATAAAATTCTCAGTTTGAAAAAAAAACATCCCATGTATCTAACCTTTTATAAAAATTACATTGAATGAAAATAGAACAAAAATGGACCAAAGAGCGTGCTGATGGTGCATTGGTTTGTTTGTTCAAAGCTAAAAACACAGTAGTTTTGAATTCTTTCCAAATTTAAAATCATATTTTTCCATATTTATCTGCTGATCATCAATCAGAGAAATTAAATGAAACATTTTATAAAACGTTTTTCTATCTAAGGAAACCCAGCAGATTGCATCGAGTCAGTGACTTGTAGCATTCACTCCTCCCGGATGACCATGTAGAGACAGTGGACAGTCACTGGTGTTGACTTTGCAGCAATCCCTCATACTGAGCATGCATGTAGCAACAGTGGAGAGGAAAAACTCCCTTTTAACAGGAAGAAACCTCCAGCAGAACCAGGCTCAGTGTGAGCGGCCATCTGCCACAACCGACTGGGGGTTTGAGAGAACAGAGCAGAGACGCAAAAAGAACACTGAAGCACTGATCTAGGAGTACTTTCTATGGGAAGGAAAATTAAATGTTAATGGATGTAGCTCCTTTTGTCGTTTCATCTAGGAAGAAAAAACAGATAAACTCTGAGCCAGTTTTCAAGGTTAGAGTCTGAAAGAGAGCACATAGAGTTAGTCACAGTAAAAGCTCAGTCAATTGCCATGTCTAGGAGAGAGAAAGGGTTAAACACTAAAAGACAGGGCCAAGTGGATCATCGGTAGAGGGTGAGCATTAAGTTGTTGCCAGCAGAAGCTTGGACGATGCCCCCCTCCAGAAAGGTGTCACAGGTAGACACAGAGTTAGGCCAGGTGTAGCTTCTAGGAGGAGAAAAGAGAGAGAACAAAGTTAAAAGCTGAAATAACAGCAAATAATGCAAAACTGGAAAGTAGTGTGAGAATGTAGCGAAGAGATTGAAAGTGGTCATTATGTCCCCCAGTAGCCTAAGCCTATAGCAGCATAACTACAGAAATAGCTCAGGATAAACTAAGCCACTCTAACTATAAGCTTTATCAAAAAGGAAAGTTTTAAGCCTAGCTTTAAAAGTAGACAGGGTGTCTGCCTCACGGACTAAAACGGGGAGCTGGTTCCACAGGAGAGGAACCCTTTTTAACTAAAGGATCTGCCTCCCGTTCTACTTCTAGAGACTCTAGGAACCACCAGTAAACCTGCAGTGTGAGAACGAAGTGCTCTGTTAGGAACATATGGAACAATCAGATCTCTGATGTATGATGGAGCTAAATCATTAAGGGCTTTATATGTGAGGAGGAGAATTTTAAATGGGATTTATCAGGGAGCCAATGAAGGGAAGCTAAAGTAGGGGAAATATGATCTATCTTTTTAATTTTCATCAGAACTCTTGCTGCAGCATTTTTGAATCAGCTGAAGGCTTTTAACTGCATTTTGTGGACATCCTGATAGTAAAGAATTACAATAGTCCAGCCTTGAAGTAACAAATGCATGGACTAGTTTTTCAGCGTCACTCCTGGATAGGATATTTCTAATTATGGCAATGTTCCGGAGATGAAAGAAGGAAATCCTAGAAACCTGTTTAATATGGGATTTAAATGACATGTCCTGGTCAAAAATAACACCAAAGTTTTTTACTTTATTATCGGAGGTCAATTTAAGTCAATCACTTAACCATCCAGGTTAAGTGATTGACTAAGCAGTTTCTGTTTTAAAGACTCCGGTCCAAAGAGGACAACTTCTGTCTTGTCTGAATTTAGAAGCAGAAAATTTAAAGTCATCCAAGTTTTTATGTCTTCAAGACATGCTTGTGGTCCATCTAATTAAGTTTCACTTGATTACTTTTATTAGTCTACTAATAGAAAGATGATTCATAACTTGGATACCTCGTGAATACTGGACAGAAAGAGAAAAGCCTTGTGCTATTTAATTATCTCAGATTACAACATCTCACTTTTGGAATCATGATTACTTTCTTTTATCTATGACTGACATACTGCTAAGCCCATAATTATTTATATCTGTTGCAGTTTTACAAATTTAAAATAATTTTCCTTCAGCCAATAACTTTGGTTCTGATAAGAAATGTCAAAGGCATCTCTCAAAAGAAAAAAGTAACCTATAATTTTATTTAAAAAATGTCATGTTGGAAATTCCTTAAACCCTTCATTACATTATTTATAACAGCAATCAGACCCTTCTCATAACTACTGAGCAGCTTTTTGCCTGCTTCCACAGGTATTTTGAGAATTCATCTGGTGATTAGCTGCAAGTCTTTTAGGTTGGAAGGCCTTCCTGCCATCACCCTAACCTTTAGCTGCGCACAAGATTCTCTTTTTAGATTCAAGTCAGGGCTCTTGTTGGACCACTTCCAGTCATAAGAGACGTGTTACTAAAATTAAAATATCACTATAAACCTAAACCTGCCAGGGGTGTGAATAGTCTTAACTGCTTACTCTAAGTTAGAAAACACACTATCTGGTCTATCCAGTGAAATCACTGATTTTGTAAGAGAGTTAAATATCAATGCTTATTGAGGGTAGATCATGGAAAATTGTGAATCCTCGTTGAATGAACATGTTGGCCTATTGTAGAAGATATTACAACATGATTGATAATCTCAACATTGTTTCAATTAAGAGCTCTTATCAGCGGCTTACTGGACGCTGAGCTGCCCTAAAGGTCAGATCCTAAAATCTTTCCTGTTTTTAGCAGATGCAAAGATTTACAAAGCAATGACAAGAAGTTAAAGTTTTATTTTTTCATTTGAGAGAACATACTAGGGTAACAATATTCCTGCAATATTTCTGTAGTGTGACGAAAGACAGGTAATGTCTTGACACCAGAAAAATATTTATTTTGTTTCTTTTTACAGACTATTTGACATTATGAATAGATACACAGTAAGATAAATAATTATTCAGTGCCTATTGTCACATCTCCCTCACAGTGCATGTAGAGTGAGAGGATGTTTTGGTGCAACACATCGATTGCCCCACTTAGTGAGGACACAGGACGCATTACTTTAATGCAGCTGTACTCTGCGTTTGCATTGTTGACAATATTGTTCATCAGCAAAAAAAGAGAAGGAAGGGAATTAAGTGTAAAATATTTTTGTTGGATTATGTAGCAAGTTCTTACTTATTGTTTATTAATTCAGTTAAAAATCCATGTGTGAATACTATGGTTTTCTGCATGAAAGGGAGTTTTTTCAGCATCAAAAGTAGGACACTGTTTAGCTTTACTTTTTATTACCATTCTGGGAATCCAGCATATCTTTAGGCCGTTGTGCTTTACTGGAAAATACATCTTGATTCTCTTGGTGATTGATGGCACTGCTCTATTTGTGGTTCTTGCATGCTGAGACTTCAGATGAGGCTGTCTAACGTTATCAAAGGGGTCAGTGTTGAGGGCCTAAAGATGCACAAAAAATATAACTTTGTGTTGGTTCCATTTCTGCACCCTGCAAAACGAATTATATCATTTCGTTATTTTGTTATGTGACAACCACAAAATACATTGTTTTTATGGAAATGTTATTTGATAGACCAACACAAAGTAGTGTATAAGTGTGGAGTTGAAGGAAAATATGCTTTCCGATTGTTTTTTGTATGAACACTTTGTTTTTCAGCAGTTGAAGCTGCATGACTTCGGGGTATGTCTCTGCCAGCATTAACAATTTTGCCTGCCATTTCTTAAATAGGCACAAACTCAGTCAGATTAGATGGAGCGATTCTCTGAACAACAATTTTCAATGGTTCTCATTTGAATTTAAGTCTCTACTTTGACTGGACCATTCAAACACCAAAATATCTTTTGATCTAAATCATTCCACTGTAGTGTCTGTATGTTTGGGTCATTGACCTACTGGAATCTGAACCTACATCCTACCCTGCTATAATGTTCTCCACAACTTTATCTCCGACCTGTCTGCTGTGTTCCTTGGTCTTCATATTGTAGTTTGTTCACTAATGTTCTCTGACAAATCTCTGAGGCCTTCAGAGAACAGCTGGAGTTATGCTGAGGTAGAATGATGCACAGATGCACCCACGTTATGAACTTGGTGACTTCTGAAAGCAGTTGGTTCTATTTTATCTTACTTAGGTATTGCAGAGTAAAGGGGCTGAATACAGATGTACACCACACATTTCAGATATTTATTTCTATAAAAATCTGGAAATCATGTAGCATTTGCCTTTACAATTCTGCACTACTTTGTGTTGGGCTATCACATAAAATACATTGAAGTTTGTGTTTGTAATGTAACAACATTATTGCAGGGTAAGTTAATTAGCTCACTAACAACTAACAGAGATTGTAATGTATGATTAAAGACAAAAGGTTTTTACGCTATGAATTTTAAAATGTGAATTATGTTTGTATGAATACTGAAAAGTTTTTGTGGTGATCAATCCTCCAAACTGTACATATTTAAAAGATGAACTGAAGCCTCAGACAGAGAAGGATTTATAGCCTTTTAAATAAAGTTTTTTCAAACTTATGTGTTTAATCAAACCTGCTTTAAATTGTTAAAATGTTTGTATTGAATAACCTTAAATAAAGCTTAATTTAGATCAAGAACAGTTAAATAATCAAGTAAAGATTAGACATAACAGAGCTGTACCTTAAGAAATCTGGAGGGCCAAACTAAGTATTAAAATCTGCCTGTGATGCACCGGATAAAAAAACAATCAGACCTGTATGCCTTTGCTTAGAATTCAGTTTTCTTAAGTTAAAACTCTTTGAATCCACATCACAATTGGCCTAACTCATCCGTGTAGCATATGATTTCCTCTGGTAACAAGGCAGCCCCTGTGTGCATGTGCCTCAGCTGGTTATCTCCGGTATGCCCATAAAGGGCAGAACCTCAAGGACATGCAGCCATTTCGGGTCCAGCACTGGGTGAGTTCTGTGGCGCGGAGGCGCTAATCTGTATGAGTCATAAACCTTATCTGAAAGCTGCTCCTGTTACCCAGCTGGAGGACAAGAGGGAAGACAAAAAGGATGGTTGCCAGGTAATAGAACCTGGCGGCAACACAGATTATGTTCCCTTTGCTTGTGCATGGTTTGAGAGTCACAGATGTGCTCAGCAGCAGAGACAAACAAAAACTTTGAAGTGCAGCGTGGGCTTTTAATTAGCTAAAGTACTTGATGTGACACAAGGGGTGTGACATGTGAATGACAGGAAACCCTTAATCTGTTGAAAAAAAACTCTGAACATGCCTTTAAGAAGGTGTTGTTACTTAACTGTGACCAGTATTTATGTGGGCCCCATAACTAATATGTAAGACAAAGTGCAAAATCCAACAGGGCTCCTATACATTTTCCATTTTTTTTATTTCATACTTTACATGCTTTCAAATGCCAAAAGTTATCTCCTTTTCTAGCTATTCTTAATGTATCAGTACAAAACTGACTATGAATTTATGGCAGATATTTATATGATGGTTAGGCTTAAAGTATGGAACCTCCAAAACCAGAGGATGGTGGTCCTCTGTTTCTTTCTTCCCTTTATTTAAACCGAATCGATCCAGATTAATCTGATCCAATTGTCCGCCACCCATTCTGGGACAGAAAGCTTTTAGAGTTGTTGTTTTTTTTTATCTACTCCATCCTGCAGTGTGTCTTTCTGTATAATTTGGTAACTATGGTTCCAATGCCTCCAGCTTGATTCAAAATACAATTAATGTGACACAAGATTCACCAGCACAGCTGCAGACACCGATAGCACATTGGGTTTTTGAAAGGGAATCTGGATTTTGTACAGAGAGTACAGAGAGACTTGACTGCTCTGTACAACTATGGTTAAAGTCAGAAATGTGATGCTTTACTTAATTTAGATTCTAAAGTCATTTTGTTTCTTCTGTTGATGTAAAGAAAAAGATTTATTGCAAGATATTTCTTTGCACATCATTTGCATACTCAAATGAAGATTTATGCATTATCACATTTTAGTTTTAGACATCTACATAGATTTTTCACACTTGAGGGACAGATGTGTTCCTTTCCAAATTAATTATGGTGAGTTCAGTTATGTTTCTTAAACAGATATATATTAACTAATGCTAATACTGATGTTACACTGTTGTATATCTGGCATAGAAAAAGAAGGCTCTGGTATAACCTCCCTACTCATTTGATGCAAAAGCATACACAATTGTATCACCACATAAACCAGGAAGCAGTGACCCAATAATATTACCTACTGTCAGGCTATGGTGTGCAGATGCTTCACTCACCCCAGGATGCTGGATGCTTTATAGTGAAAGTGAAGCTATGACTTAAAAGAGACATAGACAATATGACAAAAGTAATGTACCAAAGCCTGGTACTCTTGATAACAATACGTGGGCACTTTGCTGTAGTACAACGCATATTGTAACAAGAATGGGTGTTTCACAAATTGCCCTTTATTTCCTCGCCTTTAGACCTGCATTACACATATTTTTCAATATGCCAACACACATGGCAAGATGGGAAACAGCAAGAAAACAGCTTAACATTGAAGAACATGCTTAACTTTTTAAACAAAGCTGGGTGTCATCTCATAAAGTTAACCTGTGTTTACTCACTCTGGATTGTGCATGCCAAATTAGAGGACCAAACAAAATTAGGAGGCAGAAGGTAAGCTGGTCACAAAAAACACTAAAGGTGTCACTTTGTGGACATCAGAGGAAGTTATAGTTTTAATCTTAAATGTTTTAAATCTTCTTAGCACTAAAGTGTCTCTAAAGATAAGTCATTCAGTCCCTCAGGTAGAGATATTATTCATTTTCTGCCATCCAGACCCTTTAATATGACAGAATTGGGGCCTGGTTTGTGTATGAACCTAAAGATTGTCTAAAGAAAATATTCAAGTGATGCGAGTCAAACACAAAGACAACAATTTCATTGTAAGGTACTAATGAAGGAACACAACCAACGTTGGGTTCTAATTTTCAGCTTTGAACTGGAACAAATTTTAGGGTAATCTATATTACAGTGCTGGAAAATAATATTTGCCCCATTATACCATCAATGGAATAACTTTTGAACTGCACACACTACCCCACTGACACAAAAAAAATAAACCAACATACAGGACAGTGAAAATGTATTTTACACATATTTATATCAGACAAACATAACCTGGGTAAATGCTAAATCCAGTTTTAAAATTGTTTTCTTCTAGTAAAGGGAAAGTTACCCTGACCCTTCAAGAAAAAATAATTTCCTCTTTCATTATATTACGAAATAACTGTGTTCAGCCACATGTTTTGGAAAGCCGCACCCTGGCCAGATCATTGCCTGACTGCCTGAAACCACCAAAAAAGAACTTGTCTGACAACTTAAAGTAAGCAAAAAATATCAAAAAGCAACGATCTAAAGAAATTCAAAAACAGATAAACATAATCAGTGCTATCTATCAATTTTAAATGGCTTATAAAGTTATGTCTAAGGCTTTGGGATACCAGTGAACCACAGTGAGAGCAATTGTTCACAATGGAGAAAATATAGAACAGTGGAAAACCTTCCCAGAAGCAGTCGGCCAACCAAAACTACTGCCACACCACATCAATGACTTATCCGGGAGGTCATAAAAGAACCCAAAACAACATCTATAGCACTTAAAGTGTCACCTGCATTAGTTAAGGTCAGTGCTTATGGTTAAAAACTGGAGAGTTCCAAGGCCCAAACCACTGCTGACCAAAAACATCACAAAGGCCGGTCTCACATTTGACAAAAATCATCTTGACGATCCCCGAGAATTGGGGACATAATTGGGAACATATTTTACAGAAGTAGAACTCTGCAAGGTATGCAAGCTGTTTAATCTGACATAACACTAACAGCAGTTAAAAACAGAACATCATGCAGACAGTTGGACAAGGTGGTGGTAGTGTGATGTTATGGGGCTGCTTTGCTGCTTCAAGACCTGGATGACTTGCCATGATTGATGGAAGCATAAATTCTGCTCTCCTGTAAGAAACTCTGAAGGAGAATGTCCCACCCTTGTGGCATGACCTTAAACCAGTGCTTCAAAGCCCTCCAATGGGGCTGAATTAAAACAAATTTGCATGTTAGAGTGGGCCAAAACTCCTCTACCATGATGTAAAATGCTCTTTTACCCCAATGAATCCCTAATTCTGCTTTGTAGTCCAGGCCCCAGGCAACATGAACCAAGACCTTTAGCAGAAATACCCAAGAATAACTAAACACAGAGAAAGAACTAAGGATGACTTGGATAAAAACTGAAGACACAAAACCAAACTCAAAACATTACAAAAGACTCGGATCATGACAAAAATATTAAAACTGAAATAACTCCTAAGACTTTATTACATTGGACTTTAAAAAGACTTGAAATTTATTAAGAAAGAGTGCTTGTGTTTGTGTGGTACAATTTCCCCTAAGGATTTACTGCTGTGCTGCCTGTATTCTGACGCAGGCATACCAAGTATGCCAAGTAGAGTTTGTTCAAATTTATTACACTGTGAAGAACTGTAAATGCACAATCTTTCTGCTGCCACACATTCATGTTTTGCACAAAACCACAAATCAGATTCCGTCTTTAGCCAAAGTATGCCTTTCTAATTAAGAGGCTTTATGCTTTATAAGGCAGAACTCTCTTGGGAAAATGAAGTGCTCAGTCATGGAAAGAAAACGAAATCCCAGTGCACTTATATGGTGCTTTGTGTATGAGAAGGAAAGCAGGAAAGCAGCTCAAGATGGAGCAAGCCTGTGAATTTGGTGGATCTCATAGGACCTTGAAGCTGGATTTGAAAAGTTGAATATTATACCCTCATGTTAAAGAGAGATTTCCAAAAGCAGAACAAAAATATTTTGATTATCACATATAGAGACATTCTTCAGTACTTTTCTCAAAATTAAAAACTTAAAAAGAAGATTTATAATGCAATACTAGAAAGTGGAGGAATCCATCAGTCTGCTGGAACCAGGAGAACTTGGCATTGGGACCTCAGCCTATGTCCAGTCAGCCCCAGTTTGTTTGTAGTAATGCTTATGTTTGCAGAAAACCCCAAAGCTGTTCATGCATGTGTAACGAGGTTTTATTTTAACATTACTATTGATGTGAAGTTTGTCAAAATTTATTTATTCTTCAAATTCATTTTATTTAATCAACAATTTATTTTTTTCCTGACTTTTATTGCTATATACATTTTTTATGTTACTCTTGTCAGTTGGTGGTTACCATAGAAACCAGTAACAGTCAGTTCTTCCCCTTTTTCTGTTGCTGTCTGTTACTGTGGTATGTATTAGGATCAGCTCTGTGTTTTCTTAACAAATATGATTTTTTAACATATATTTTAGATTAATTTAATTATATACATTTTTTATGTTACTCTTGTCAGTTGGTGGTTCCCATAGAAACCAGTAACAGTCAGTTCTTCCCCTTTTTCTGTTGCTGTCTGTTACTGTGGTATGTATTAGGATCAGCTCTGTGTTTTCTTAACAAATATGATTTTTTAACATATATTTTAGATTAATTTAATTATATAAATTGTTTCATATTCGATTTTGCCATATTTTGTAAATGTTTTAAACGGTTATTGTAATTCATGTTGTGTATTTCAGCTGTGTTTAATATTACAACTGCTAACTGTTTTATCAACTGTTCATTTGATTACTCAGTAGTTTGTCTAGAGTTATTTATTGTATTTTATTTAATGTATAGGGGCAGAAGCTGCTGGAGCTGCTAACCACCAACTTGTTTATTTGTCTCTTGTTAGGCATGTTTTACTTTTTGATACAAAGTAATAATTCAGTTGCCAATTGTACGATAGTCTTTGAATGTTAAATATTTGTGTGTACTCTGTTTCTTTTACCACAATATATGTATTCATTGCTAACTGTGTTAAATATAATGTAGAAAATTGATGTAAATTGATGTTAAAACCACTATACGATCACAGTCAGCTCACCCCTTTTTCTGTTGCTGTTTGTTACTGTGGGCCAGAAGCTGCTGGAGCTGCTAACCACCAACTTGTTTATTTGTCTCTTGTTAGAATAAATACAGAGAACCAGAATGTGTCTGTCGTGAAGTCAACCTGCTGGATAAGAACGAACAAGAAGTGTTACACGTGTATCACATCAAGTACAAGTTGACCTGTGAGTGAAAACTAACACAACTGGAGGGAGACCCCAAAACTCCACATCGACCAGCTCTGATTGGGATTTGAGCCCAGGCCGTTCTTGCTGGGGTGCAATAGTACTACACAAAGGCTAGCCTACATGAACATTTGCTCACGAACAGCAATGTATAAACCTAGGAAACTTGTTCAGGCCATCAAATCATAACTACAAACAATGTTCAAACTGAAAAATATAGCTAATCACAAAGACGTTTCTAATCATATATATTTCCAGAGCTTTGGCATCTTTCCCAAAGCCAAGTTCTCTGATGGACTCTTCCACTTTCTAGTATTGCATCATAAGTCTTTTCCCTAGCCAGTTCTTTACATCAATCCATTTTCCATACCTACTTGTCTTGGCACGGTCACAAGGGGGGGTGAGAAGGCTGTGACTGTGTGAGAAGGCCAGAGTACCCAGAGAGAAGCCATGCATGCATGTCCAGAACATGTAAAGTCCATGCAAAAAGACCCCAGGCTGGGATTTGAACCCAGGACCTTCCTGCTGCAAGGCAACAGTGCTAATAACAATGTATGCACCCATATTAGCAAACAACTGTCGTAAACAAATATTATAGAAAAAGACCAAATGCACTGTATATAATTAAATACATACTAACACTGAGTAGTGGCTGGAGGAACCTCCACAGACATGTAACAAGAGGATATTAAGGATATTAAGGGATTAAACCCATAACTTTCAGATTGCAACAAGATTATTCCTGAAAAATAAATAAAACACCTGGAACTGACAAACAGCTATATCAAAGTGTGGCATATTGGGCTCGCCAAGTTTACTTCATACATTTATTTAAAGGATTTTTTCTGTACAAGTTATCTGTACCAGTGGAGCAAATTTTTTGCAGAACACTGTAGATAGTCCCATGTATTTTACAGCCAAGGAGAATAGATATAAAAAGAGGAATGCATGCAACCCCACGGTTTATTGCAGGTTGCATGTTTGTGAATGTTGCATTTCTTGATTTGTAAAGTAAAACCATCTACAAGGGGGAAGATCGTTCAGAAAAGTTGACATGCAAAGACCAGACACAGTGAGAAGGATTTGCTCCCTGAGGGGACCTAAGAACAAAGTTTCAGTTTGATCATAAACATACTGGCAAAAATGAGATGTCAGGGCATCATGTATGATGATTTGGAGAAAGCAAAGACCAAAGGAGGAGATAAACCTCAGACCAGCTGTGAAGCACAGAGCTGGAGATGTAAGAGGCTGCAGTGCAAAGTTCGCTTTCTGGAACTGAGCAGCTTGTAGTCTTTTTGGCGTTAATACATTGATTTCACTGCAGTTAAAGAGTAGTCAAAGACCACTGGATACTGCTTGTATTAACTATTAATGAAATGTTGGTCTATCTTCACTTATTTTCCTTTGTATCTATTAACTCTACTGGTAAATCCCACTCTTTTTAAGAGTCAGTGCAGATTGGAAATCAAACATTTACTGATTGCATGCATTAATGCAGTGAAATTAGCAAACACAGGTTCAGTGCAGTCGCACAGTGACTCCACAGGCACTATAAAGTTTATGTGACACCTTAAACTCATTGTCATAAGACCTGTGATGTAATGATGGGCACCAGACACCACTTATCAAGAGCAGACTGCAGCATTTCTGAGAAATTCGCAACACTGATTAAGTTAAAATATGTGCAGTACCATCCTGCAGGAGTTTGCCAAAAGCAGTTCAGCTGATTGTGGCTTTCCGGTAATTTCATTTGTTTGACACTGAATAGCAGAGCCCTGTCCATTTTCCAAATTACTAATCCTATTTATGTGTAGTTTGGTGTTAATCACTGCCAGGCTTTTAATATGTGTCCATGCAAGACACTTGGAGCATGAACTTTCTGGAAACTATTTTACTATTTGATAGGCTTGGATCAGATAGTGTCAATAAACTTCTGGACATACGGTGATTTTTAAAAATGATCATACCCCAAAACGTTAAGCGGTGTTGTAATTATGAATATGAATATATTATTTAATATTAATACTTTAATATTTTATTAAATAGTATTTCGGTCTGTTATGGGATGTCCTGTGAATACCACCCCAATAAGGCGATGGTATTAGGACAAAATCAAAAGGGTGAGCCAAGCTCTGACATTATTGAACAGCAAAACTCTGCACACACACAAAATGAATTCACACAATTTCCTAAAATACAATAATTTATTATAAAAAATAAGTCAACTCAAAGTCAAACATATTTCAATCAACAAACTCTTTACTATGCTAAAACAATCAAATCAAACTACCAAGCAGAATGATAGAATAAGGAAGACTAATGGGCTATGTACAATATAAACAAGTTGATTAAAGATGGTTGAAACCATGACCGGAAGAGTGATGCAACATTACCATGCAATGTTTATGTTTGAGAACCAAGGATTATCTTGAAGAATCTGGAAGTGAAGTTAAGTTAGTCTTGGAACCAATTTAGGCAATAATCAGCAAATGTTTAGACAACCCTTCACAATGCAAGATCAGATTATTTTTTTATTTTTTTTATTTATTTCAGACAATGATTTCAGACAATGACAAACAACATTAAATAAATCAATCAATTTCAGAAATGCATATAACAAACAAACAAATATCCAAATACCATACGAAGAAGTGTTTGGTAAAAATTAAATAAAATTTCCAGTTCCAAATAAATCAAATTAACTTAAACACAAATAGAAACTAGTAGAATAAACATTTTCCAATAAGTAAACTTGTCAGTATATTTAACCTGAGATCTGACATTGATTATTTATTAATATAAATTGTCTGAAAAGGGGTATGAAGAAGTAAAACTTATTTTTCATACCCCTCTAATTGCACTTAAATTAACTTTAAGTAACCTTCCTAATTAACATCTATGTTTTTGATCCAGAATTCACAAACCAAAAAATAATAAATAAATATATATACACAATCATATATGTATATATATATATATATATATATATATATACATATATACATACATACATACATATACATACATACACATACACATATATACACATACACATATATACACATACACACATATACATACGTACACATACGTATGTATATGTATATATATATATACATACAGACAAACATGTACCTCCACATATGTACATGTAACTGCACACATGCATACACACAGAAACACACCACACATTAGGCCTAAATCCACATTCACACTCATGTATATTGGCACTTAGAGACCCCCCCTCCCCAAATCATCAGAGCCACAATCCAACACCACAGCTCCACCACCAGCTCCTCACACCCCACAGCGCAAAGAGGTGGACAAGATCCCCGGGACCCCCTGAACTACCAAGCCGTCCACAAGAGTCCCCTGAACCCCGACCTGCCTCCCACCACCACGAGGCACAGAGCGAGGAGCAGCGAGAGAAGCCAGGCTGCAACAACTGCAGCGTCAGGCTGCAGCCACAGAGGACCAGAAGCAGAGAAGAGGGCCCAGCACCCCCCATGCACCCCATGCAGACACACAGCAGACACACACACACACACACACACACACACACACACACACACACACACACACACACACAGTGCTCAGATGAGATGAGATACCATTCACCTCAACTCCTCTTCCCAGTACATGTTGAAAAACATCAGTTTTAGTCTTTTTTTAAACAGACTCATGCTTGGACATTGCTTCAGCTCTTTTTGGAGTTTATTCCAGACCTTCACACCACTGACTGAAATGCACATTCTCTTCATGGTGGTTCGAACCCTCAAGTTTCTGAAATTGAGATTTTCCCTATAGTCATAACCCCCCACTTTATCAGCGAACAGCTTTTGAATATTTTCTGGTAGTTGTTTATTTCTAGCTTTATACATCAGCTGAGCTGTTTGAAATTCTATCAGATCTGGGAGTTTGAGGAGGCAGGACTCTATAAATAGTATGTTAGTATGGTCGTGGAATCCTGCCTTATGAACCATTCTGATGGCCCTTTTTTGTAATGTGCATAACGGTCGCAGTGAGGTTTTATAGGTGTTGCCCCATATTTCCACACAATAACTCAAGTAAGGTAATATAAGTGAACAATACAGAATATGAAGAGCAGCATGATTTAGAAAATATTTAGCTTTGTTGAGAATAGCAATACTTCTGGATATTTTTGTTTGAATGTATTTTATATGAGGTTTCCAGCAGATCTTATTGTCTATCATTACTCCCAAAAACTTAATTTCCTTAACTCTCTCTACTGTCATATTATCTATTAGGATCTGAACATTTGTACTTCTTCCGCAGTTTCCAAACAACATAAATTTGGTTTTATCCAAATTTAATGATAATTTGTTAATATCAAACCATATCTTGAGTTGACATAACTCTAAGTTGATTTCAGCCATAAGCTGATTCAAATTATCACCTGTACAAAAGATATTAGTATCATCTGCAAACAAAACAAATTTAAGTATTTTAGAAACTTTACAGATGTCATTAATGTAAATAATAAACAATTTTGGCCCCAGTACTGACCCCTGGGGGACACCACAAACAATGTCCAAGCATGGTGACTGGCAGTCACCCATTTGCACAAATTGTTGCCTGTTGCTTAGATAACTTTCGATCCAGTGCAGGACTACTCCCCGGATGCCATAGCGCTCCAATTTCTTAATTAATATTTCATAATTTATTGTGTCAAAAGCTTTTTTGAGATCAATAAATACACCAACTGCCGATTTCTTATTATCTAAGGCGCCAGTGACTTCCTCTATGAATTCAATGACTGCCATTGCTGTAGATCTTTGTGATCTGAATCCATACTGACTTTCAGAAAGCAGATTATGTTTATTAATGAATGTATCTAATCTACTCACAAATAATTTCTCCAAAATTTTGGAAAACTGTGGAAGTAGAGAAACAGGCCTATAATTTGTGAAATGGTGTCTGTCCCCAGATTTATAAAGTGGAATAACTTTGGCAATTTTCATCTTTTCTGGAAATTTACCCGATTGAAGTGACAGATTACAGATGTAAGTCAGAGGCTGGATAATTTCCTCAATTACCTTCTTGATTATTGTCATATCAATACCATCACAATCAGTTGACCTTTTGCTTTTACATTTATTGACAATATCTATAATTTTGTTTCCTCCCACCACAGTGAGAAACATAGAAAAAGGATTTCTACTGATTTTAGGGATTTTTTCTGCCAGTTTGGGTCCCACAGTCACAAAACATTTATTGAAATTATGAACAACGTCATTACTCTCCTCCAATTTGCCATCATTATTTATAAAAAACTGCGGAAAATTAATTTGTCCCGAGTTTTTCTTGATAATATTATTTAATACATTCCGAATCCCTTTTATGTTTATCTTATTTCTATCTAATATTTTACTGTAGTAATCCTGTTTAGTTATTCGTAGAATAGCAGTTAACTTATTCTTATATTTATTCTCCACCTCCACGGATCTATACTTTATGAAATCTCTATAAAGTTTGTTCTTTTTTTTGCAGGCATTTTGCAAACCCTTTGTCATCCATTGAGCTTCTGAGTATTTGTTTTTGTGAGAGTACATTATTAATGGACAATTTTTATCATATAATACTTTAAAGGTGCTTAGAAAATTTTCATATGCTATATCAACATTATCTTCTTGCAAAACAGACTCCCAGTTGTGTTTCAGTAAATCATCTTTGAAAGATATGAGTGATTCCTCTGTTCTTACTCTTTTAAAGTGTGGATTACTTTTATTCTTATTTTTCATATAGAAATTGTTGCTAACAACAAAGACTGGAAGATGATCACTAATATGCTGAATAATTAATCCACTTATTGTATTATTATCTAAGATATTAGTAAATATATTATCTATTAATGTGGCACTGCTCAGTGTGATCCTGCTGGGTCTAGTGATTTTGGGAAAAAAGGCTCAAACTGTACATGGTGTTAATGAACTCTTCAGTAGGTTTATGATTATTTGAGTTAAGTAGATCAATATCAAAGTCCCCACAGATGAAAAAGACCTTCTGAGATGTAGCTGTGTATGTTTGCTCAAACCATTCTCTATATATTTCCATATTGGAACCGGGAGCTCTGTAAACACAACTGACAATGACATTTTTTGACTTTTCCATATATATTTCAACGGTTATACACTCAAATACATCTTTAGTCACTCTGGTCATGTTTTCTACTATTTTATACTTTAAGTTTTTATCAACATACACAGCTACTCCTCCTCCAGGTTTCCCTTCTCTGCTGATATAATTGAACTCATAACCTTCCAGCTCAAAGTCAGCCTCCTTCTCATGACTGATCCAGGTTTCAGAGATCGCTATGATGCTAAATGGTTGTTTAAACTGGCTCAGACAGTCTTTGATGCTGTTAAAGTTTGCATATAAACTTTTGCTATTGAAATGTATGATTAAAAGCTTATTATCTACTTGAACTTCCCTGTTGTATTGATCCGTTGTGTAGTAGCAGCAGTTATCAACCATATCATTAAAGAAGTTGTTATCTGGATCCACATCCAATTCCATGTCCTGACTTTTATAATCCGTATAACTGAATGTCTTCAGCTCCAGGTTATTGGCACTAACAGTTGTAGGTGTTAGTGTTGTGTTCATAAGTGAAGAAGTTCCTGTAACTTGTGAAATGGTGAAGTGAGTCGTGCATGATATCACCTGTGCTCAAACGATCCTCAGATAGTTCAGTCATATTTATCCAACTCTGTGATGTCCCGAACGACCAGAACCTTCGCCTCCTCCGGTGTTCCGATCAGCTTAATAAAGACTTTACAGTTCGTGGTCCACGTGGACTGGATCTTCTTCTGTCTCCTCAGGAACCGGGCCTTCCTTGCGATGTCGGCGTTTTTCTTGGTCAGGTGCTCATTAATGAACACGTCTGACCCCTTCAGCAACCTGCCCTGTTTCAGCAGAACAGATTTGTGTTTCCGGTTGCTGAACCTCATGATGATTGCCGGTCTGTCGTTGTCACCTCGTCCCGGGAGAGGGTGGCATGCTTCCACGGAGTCACAGTCCAGCTTTATCCCCTTGGACAAGAGGAAAGAGGCCACCTGTTCCTCCGTGGACTCCGTCACGCGAGGTGACGGCTCACCAGCCGGACAGGGCCCTGCCACCGCGCCAGCGTAAGAGTGGGGCCTGACACGCAGTCCGGTGATGATCACTTCGTTCATCCTGGTGTACTGTTCCAAATCTGCCACGCGATTCTCCAGAACGGCGATCCGCTTATCCTTTTCTTCATTAAGAAGTCGCAAAGCTTTCACCTCTTCAACCAAGTCCAGGATGTACTTTTGCTGGAGTCGGATGGCTGAGGTTTCTCCAGAAAGAAAATCCAACGCTTTCCTTATCTCCTCAAAATCCTCCAAGGCTGGATTCTTCTTCGGGCCCATGGTGGCTTACACAAAACACCTAAGATAAAATATTATTTTAATAAAATTATGTTTTAAAGAATGATCTGCTGAATAAAACCAACCTTCAGGATGACCAATTCAGAATGGTGTTTAATTAGCTGCCTTTACTTATTAAAATAATATTTAAAGAAATATTATTTTGCATAAGAACCAAATCTTTGAGAAATGGGCTTAATTATGTTACTTAGTTATCAAGTTTTTTTAAATAATGTTTAGGGAAATATTCTTTCCTAGATTGAAAACTAACAACCTTTTTGGGTAAATGATCTTTAGTAGGCAAGCATGTGTTCTTAGCCGTTAGTGGTTGGAGCTAACAAAATAAGCTTATAGCTTATCATCAGAACCAAACATATACCTTTAAAATACCATTAATAAAAGGGTTAAAATGCATAAGCGTGGACGGCACGTTATGGCCGATCTTCTGTGTTTAAAATCACCCTTTAAATAAAGTTTGTCTTAACTTTTAAAAAACAAAAACAAACACAGAACACACAAACTGAGCACATGTGCTGAGCAGATAATCTGCTAGCACTAAGATGTCTGAGTTTCAACATAAACAAAACCAAACATCATAAAACGAAAAATGTTTAGATTATTTCATTCTAAACTACTTACTCTCTGCCCAAACACAACCTCTTACGTGAACCGTGCTGAGGAAAAGTTGTCCGGGGACAAAGTTGAATAAAGCTTCCACAGTGAACAAAAGGTTAAATTGGTAACCTCCATAGCTGTGGGGAGGGGCGGGTCATTCTGTCTGCCGGCCAAACTGCACGTTACTGCTGTAACCACGGTGATGCGGTCCTGTTGTCCTTCCTTCAGACCGGGAAAACTGCTCCACTCGGTGTCGTAGAGACAGGGTCTCTGCTGGGAACTCTCTGGAACACAGTTTGCTTCTGTAGACCTCAGAGAGAAAAGTCAAGCAACGCTTGTACCTTAATTACGCCGTTCATGAATGAATACCAGATACACAAACAGCAATTCATTCCTACTTAACTTAGTGCATATGATCGCGTGATTGTATGACACTCTTGGATCCAGATTGAAGAGTTATGTCTGTTTGCCTGCAAAGAGACATTAGTGCTCTGTGTCCCTTAGTCCAGTTCCTCTGGGGACCTGCGTGGAAGAGGTCAGCGTGTTGCAAAAGCGGTGTTTTTATTCGGACAGTGACATCACGGGAAGTCCGCTGTTATTCCGTTTCTGGCTGTGCTGGAAGTAGGTTAATGCTATTTATTTTGAAAGTTTCAGAAAAGTTCATACTGGCCATTCATATTGTCCCCATGGCTGGGTCCCAACAGCGGAAAGCAATGATGCATGGTTTTCAAGTGTGGTCCACATTTGTATTTACCAAATAGAGTTCAACCATTTGTAATTGAGTCTCAGTATAAATACAACCATTCTGCAAAGGTCTCAGAGGTCTGTTAGATAATATTAGTGAACAAACAGGTCAAGGATACAGTTGTGGAGAAGTTTAAAGCAGGATTAGGTTGTAAAACAATCTTCCAAGCTCTGAACATAATTTAAAGACTGAAAGTGTCAACTGCAAACCTACCAAGATATGGCTGCCGACCTATATTTACAGACTGGGCATGAAGAGCATTAATCAGAGAAGCAGCCAAGGGGTTGGAGGAATGAACATACCATCCCCAGTGTGACACATGGTGGTGGCAGCATCATGCTGTGGGATGCTTTTCTTCAAAGGGACAAAGAAGCTGGTCATACTTGATGGGAAGATACAGGTAAATCCTTGAAGAAATCCCTGAAGAAATTAACATTATATTGATAAAATACTGAGAATAACAGCACTTGTGTGTTTTGGTGCTTAAAAATCTGTGGCATTTGACTATTTTCAAGGGATCAGAATCCTTCAAGAAAATGTGTTAAAGCCTACCAAAGATTTTAAAACTGTGGTAGAGGTTCACCTTCCAGCAGGACAACAACGCTAAACATGCATCAAGGGCTACAATGGAATGGTTTACATCAAAGCACCTTCATGTTTTGGATGACTTAGTCAAAGTTCAGATCTAAATCCAGAAACATTAACTCTCTATCCAATATGATTGAGCTTAAGCTATTCCATGAATAAAAATGAATGAATTTCAGTCTCTCTGTATAGTTCAAGGGGTATGAATACTTATGCAATTTAAAGTGTCAACCTTTCAGGGTGTCTTTTAAGAACTGATGTGGGCAAAAAAAACATTTTTAAATAATGTTTGCTTGACACAGAGATTATCTTGCTGTAAAGCCATGTGTTATCTGCTCCAAAAAGCACAAACATGAACTGTGACTTCATCCTTTATGTTTTCTCTGGGTGTGTCTGTCAGAGACCTGATGAGGAGGTGGTGGTCGACCAGGGAGGGACCAGCTCAGTGATGAACATTCACTATGAGAAAGAGGAGCTAGAAGGTGAGAATAGTTCACATTCTGAAAATAGCATATGTCTGGTGGTCCCTTCCTAAGGGCATGCATTGTTCTTCTTTGTGGTCCCTCTGGCAAATGTGTCGATGATTCTATAATCCAAGATACCATACCTAATCATGTACATACCCGTGAAAACAAGTTTATCTGTTCAGAGAAGAAAAAAAAAAGCCTTGTGAGTCTGATTTAAACTTTTTTAACTTTAGCCAAATTTTTATTTTATTTTCTCACACTTTCTAGAAAAAAACAGTACCACTTTGTGCTTTGTGTTACTGAAACTCAGGGATACATTGAATGTGTAATTTTACATCGTTTAGAACAGAAGGGAGGATTTTTGGACCTTGTTTCCTAATAGGACTCAACTAAAAGCACTTGAGCCAGAACCATCTGCCACCTCAGCCTACGTCCCAGTCAGCCCCAGTTTGTTTTGTTAGTAATGCTTATATTTCCACATAACCCCAAAGTTGCTCATGCATGTATCACAAAAGTTTGAAAATTAGGAGAATAGGAAGTTAAGGCATGCTAGACCATGCATAAAGGAACATTTTGAATTTGACATTGTATTTATGTTTATGTTTGTACCTGCATAGTCCTGTTAAGGGTCACAGGGGAGCTGGTGCAAGTGATTATGAGTTTGTCACAGAGCCAAACAACCATGCAGACACAGCAGTAATTTACAATATCTAATTCCACAGTAAAATGCATGTTTTTGACTTGTGAGAGAAAAACAACACAAGCAGAACACCCAAACTCCACATAGACCAGCCCTATTTGGTGTTTGAGCCCAGGCCCTACTAGCTGGGATGCAACTGCGCTAACCACCGCTTCATCGTGCTGCTACATTTTCATAAATAAAACAAGAACTCAGCATACATAATCAGAAAACAAACTATTAGCAGGAGGTAACCATGAACCCGGATCAAACAGACAAGAGTCATTCTTGTGCCTGCTTTTGCAGTAATATTCTGTAATGGTCTAAATAAATCCCTTACACTTTCTTTCTGTCTTTTGCTTTATATCTGCCCTTAGGCATATTGGGTTTTTAACATGGTTACTGTATTTTTTTATTCTATTTATTTCTAGTTTTGCCTATTGTAAGGATTATGATTATTGAATATTTATAAAAAATTATAATTAAAAATCATAATTCACGAAAATAGTTTTCTTAACCAAAAATCATTGCTTATGAATAGAAATCAGAGATGTCCTCTGGTGTTGTGATTATGGGCTCAAAGCACTTAATAATTACAATTAGTTAATTATCATTAATAATTGATAATTATTCATCAAAACCACGCTAAATGTCATTGTTTAATCAGCTGCACCACTGATCGAGGGGTGAACTTTGACCTTATTTTGACAGATAAATAACTCTTGCACGAAATAAACACAAACGCTTCTCTTTATATATGTGAACATTTATTGACCATATAGCAAAACAATTACTATTCTGGTCCAAAAATCTTCACCTAACTAAATATGCACTATTCTACAGAAGGGAGCAAAATGACCATCTAAAAATAAAAAGAAAAGAAAATATATGCGCATTGAGTGTCTATGAAGATCAAACCAGCAGTTTTATGGACAAAATGTGCAATTTGGGTGGACTTGAAAAGTGAAGCAGAACCACTGTACAGGACAGCCTTCTTGGTGCGCTGATGCGTCTGGATGGCGGCTATCAGCTGGTAGAACGGTGGGGCCGCGCCCCTTTAGCCACTAACAGCTGATTGCCCCAAATCTCGAACAAAGAGTCATAAAACTCTGAGACGGGAACTCAGTGGAAAAAAACTCCAGTAATAAAACTGGGACAAAGGAGTGACCCAGACCACAGCTGCTTTGAATTAAAAACTTTCAAAAGTCCAACTTCTAACTCCTGGCTGGTTTGAACACCCACCTTGCTGATCGCATCCGTGCTCCGCGATTCAGCCACACAACAAATCAAACAGCTCAGCATAAACACTTCGATCAGTATTGCATGCAATGATGTCTCTCCAGATATGCGCTTCTGTTGCGTCGTCCTGTGAGACACGCTGGAAATGGAAACAAAAGTTTTGTTTCCGTTCGTTTTATAATCCCAGGTGACGTCAGAGCTGCGATACCTGTTGAGCTGCGCATGTCGAACTGTGCAGCGTAGTCGGTCTGTCCGACCAAAATGGATGACCCCAACACTATTTAGCAAATAGTGTTGCTCTTGTGTTTGCTAATTTAATCCACAAACTCTTTTTATTTTTGTTGTTAAATCTTGGTTGTGTGAAGCACCTTAATCTTCATGCCAGTTGGAAAGAGGTGATATAAATATAAGTTTGATTGGCCTCAGTGGATAATCTATATACTTTTAATGAGGTAATTAACATTACATTGATAAAATATTGAGAATAATGGCACTTGTGTGATTTTGTGCTTAAAAACCTGTGAAATTTGACTATTTTCAGGGGATCAAAATTTTTTAACTGCTTAATTGTTTTAGGGCTTAATTTCCAGTTTATTGTTTGAATTTGGGTGAGAGTAATGGGAACATAAATCTGATGGTAAAAGGTAGTCTAAGAGCTATAAAGATTGCATTATGTCAATGAATGTTTGCATTATCAAATTATCGAGGTCTTTCATAGTTATAAAGTATGTGTTAAACTCATAAAAATCTTACAATGAAGAAAAAAAATATTTATTTTTGCTGTTTTTAGAGATTTTCTTTGCGGTTTGAATAAAACTGTCACATTCAGCTTGTTGTTGCTGCAGCAAGTTGCATCCAAAGTTAAATCCCGCGATAATTACAGTTAGCAGTGACTGCAGAGTAATGGATGAGTGAAAGCAGCAGGAAAGGTGTTTTTCCCCCACTCTCTCTGTGGAGCATTAGGCCGACACCTAAACCTCAGCTGGATGCCTGTCATTTTCAGTCCCTCTAACTGTCAGGGACTGTTGTGTGCATTGTTCTGCTTATCTGTTTCCTCTCTTCATCCAATCCTGCTCTGTTCTTCTGTGTTTCTCACACACATTTAAAGATGTCAGCTATGGAGAGCTAATATAAACAAGCTATAACCTATACTAAAAATATACTTACAAATAGCTGAAGCATGTATGAAAACAAAACAGCAGAGAGATACATTTCATCAACAGACTGCAGTTAGACTACATCTTATTAAATGATATCTTGCCTCAGCCGCATCTCTAATCTGGCAAGTCCATGTATAGCTGACTCACACATGCAGCACACTTTGTTTATTTGCTCTTGATCCCACTCATCCTCCTCATGCCTTGTTAATTCTCCCTTTTTTGCTGTCGTTCATCTCAATTCAGTTCAGTTTAAGTTTATTTCAACAATGCTCATTCACAGTGACTTTACTCTGTAGCCTTGTACAAAATGGGTCCATTGGAGATCCAGTAACATGCTGTCGAACCCAGTCAGTTCAGTAGTCACATTACAACCACAAACTCCTTTGTTTTTATTAGGATTTTATGTGATAGACCAACACAAAGTAAAAGGACAAAATAGATTTTGCCAAGCCATGTCTTGGTAAGGTTTGCAGTTGTGCCATACTCTTTCCATGTTCAGATGATGGATTGAACAACGCTCTGTGAAATGTTTAAAGCTTTGAATATTGTTTTATAACTTAATCCTGTCTTAAACATCCCCACATCTTTCTGCCTGACCTCTCTGTTGTGTTCTTTGGTCTTCATGATGCTGTTTGTTCTCTAATGTTCTCTAAAAAAAACCTCTGAGGTCTTTACAGAACGGCTGGCATTGTACTGAGATAAACAAATTGCACAAAGGTAGACTAATTTTACTAATTTGATGACTTCTTAAAGCTGTTGGTTGCACTAGGTTTTATTGAGATTAAAAATTACACAACACTCTTTAGAATACTACTTTGGAAAAAAAAATTGAAATGATGAATAATTTGCCAACTTTGTGTTGGTCTGTCATAAATTCCCATAAAAACATTGGGGTTTGTGGTTGAAATGTGAAAAAGGGCAATGCAACTTGGATTCATGATTGAGTTAAAGATGGGTGCATTAATATTTCTCATCCTTTGCTGTCACTTCTGTTTTAAAAGTTTTTGCTTTTAATGCTGTTTGCAAACTTTTAAAATCAACTTTCAGCTCCCTTACTCACCTAAAGATTTCTGCACACTGATTCCTATTCCTAACGATGACATGTCAAAGTCTTACTTCCCATTTAAAAAATCTTCACATTTTCCTTCAGGACACAGGACTCTGTTTGTGGGGGTTCGGATGCCGAGGCAGAGCCATCGGCACCACAAACCCCACGGATCCCGCCACCGCAAGAAAGATAAGAGGGCAGGAAGTATCACGAACCAACAAAATGAAGAAAGTGAGGCAGCCGGTAGCAGTCATGGTAACAAACACCTTTTACACACACTCCATCAATATAAAGATCTAGTTAACATTTTTACTGTTTTTTATAACTCATACAGTCACACGTGTACATGTATGTACAGGCTCCTCCCAAAGAGATCAATGATGCTGATTATCCTCACATGGTTGTATGACCACTGCACTTCAGGCAAAAATGGATAGGCCACTAATGACCCAAATAGGAACAGAAACTAGTGTGGAAGATGGATTTCTGTGTAGAGTTTTTGTTTTTTTAAGTTGAATGTGCCGGTAATGCCATCTAAAGGCATGACATAAGTAAGAGATTGTAATGTGTGTGCTTTCATCTCTCCCTCATTCCTCCTTCCCTCTCATCCTGTCATTCCATTAGATACACCATCCCAGCGGGTCCAGTTCATCCTGGGCACAGAGGAGGATGCCGAGCACGTGTCCCATGAGCTGTTCACCGAACTGGATGAGATCTGCGTGAAGGATGGCAAAGATGCCGAGTGGAAGGAAACTGCCAGGTCAGAAGAAGCTGAAAAGAAAGCCTTCTTATAAAGAGTCTCATTGCCTGGCTGCCCTGTAGCAGGGCCGGTACAATGAGATATACACATGTACAACTGGTTATTACATTTAGAGCTTGGGGAATCATTTATTGCTTGGTTTGCTCAAGGTGAAAAGATGAATCCTACAAAAACTGCTATACCCTCAAGAAGCAGAATTTCAAACTTACATGCTAATGTAAGGCCTTCAAGCCCCCCTGACATAACTGCAAATTTCCTCATAATATATTGAAAGCAAGACAGAGAAAGTAATCTCTCCTTGCAGTTTAAATGCTGCTAGTACAGCACTGATGTAGGTCTGCACTGATCAAACGTTCAAGAATAAAATAAAAACAAACAAGCCAGCTTTGAGCATAAGAAAAGCTTCTCAGAATCACATATGGCTTAATAAAGTCAGGTCATTTCTGCTCTGCAGACAAGGTGTTTTATGCTCTGCTGTCAAGGCTGCTAGTTTGATTGTCAGGTTTTTCTCAGGAAAATCAGGTGTAACACTAAAACTAAACCTAAAATAAGTTTAAATCACTACTAACTCAAGGCACTTTATTAACAAAATCTATTTTATATACATGATTGAAGTCAATTCAGATTAAAAGTCAGTTACCTATATTCCAATTTAGTCCTAGTTATGAAACAATACAAGATTGAGTTCAGTTTATTTAAATTATATTTACTGATACAACATTTTATTTAAATGTTGTATTGATAAAATATTTTCCATCTAAGAAAATCCATGTTGAACCACTGACGTTTAGCAATTACATCTCCTAAATGAACATGTAGTGACAGTGGGCAGTTTATTGCATGGTGTCATTAACGTTGCAGCAATCCCTCATACTGAGCATGCATGTAGCTATAGCAGAGAGGAAAACTCCCCTCTACCAGGAAGAAACCTCCAGCAGGAGCTGGCTCAGTGTAAGCGGCCATCTGCCACCACCGGCTTGGTGTTTAAGAAGATAGAACAGCTACAGTTCTTCCTTTGTGAATCTCCCCCAATTTCCTGAATGAGCTTTGCTTCACACAAGGCTGTGGTTATCTCTGTTATTTGTGCACATTTTCCTTCCACTTAACTTTATTTTAATATGCTTGGATACAGCACTCTATGAACGGCCAGCTGCTCAAGCCATGGCTTACCCTCCTTAAGTCAGTCTTCCCTATGGTTGTGTAGGACTTAACATGGCCACAGCATATACTTTTTTAACTTATGTAATGTTATAATTTTCTGAGACACTGAATTTTGGGGTTTTAGCAGCTATCAAAATTAATCACAATTAACTAAAATAAGTACTTGCAAGTTGTCGCTCTGTGTTTAATTTATCTAAATCATAGATGGTTAATAAAAGAAAATAGCTTTTTATTGATATTCTGATATATCAAGATATTCTACTCAAGAATCATCATCTTTCATTCCACCTGTGGGAATGTTTTAAAGCTTTACCATGTGGGGGTAAGAAAGGGTGCAGTGTTTTCATTACTTTAAATATACCATATCTCTTAATGTGAAGCTTCGCTGCAAATAACTATGTTTTAATATACAATGTGGGATTTTTAAAACCAAATTTTTATTTTTCTGTAAAGATTTTCAAATGCAGGAAGGTTCCCTAATTCTATTGAGTTTGTCTGTTGCACCTGTTTTAATAAAAAAAAAAAAAAAAGCAGAAAACTAAAGATTTTTATCTGACTGCTGTTAAAAGCGATTCCAATGACATAATCAACACTTCCTGTGATAGTCTATGATATGTACCATATTTCTGAGCTTTATTTATCTAAATCTTTTTTTATTAGCATTTTAGATCACAGAAATTATATTTTAAATAACATGAAATCTTTATAAAGGGGCTTATTTGTTTACAGTGTAAAAGAAGAAATTAGATAGAGATGCGTTAAAATTGCAATATTTTAAATGACTTCTATGAGGTGAAGTCTCTGATCTGCGGTTTGTTTTTGTGTTTTTGTGTTGCAGGTGGCTGAAGTTTGAAGAGGATGTGGAGGATGGTGGAGAGAGGTGGAGCAAGCCTTACGTCGCCACACTTTCCCTTCACAGCTTGTTTGAGCTGCGAAGCTGCATTATCAACGGCAGCGTGCTGCTGGACATGCGGGCTGACTCCATTGAAGAGATAGCAGGTGAGAAATTTCCTGCCTTATGTAAATCTGTATCTCAGTATCAGAAGGCCATAAAACCCACGAACAGTGAAAGGCCTCTGCTTAACATTTTTATTAAGGCATTGCAGGAGGTCCATTTTTATTGTAGGTGCTAATGGACAACATCAGTTCTTGATTCTCGTTTAAAAAACTAGAAATGGATAAAAGTCTCCACATGTAGAGTATTATTTGTTGAAGTCATTTGTGTTTGGGTTTTAGGAAAATTGTTTGGAGAAAATAGTGAGGAAGACATATAATAATGTGATTATTCTCACAAATATTGAATCCAGTTTAAAGTGATATTTTGTTTTGTGTAGGTGGGGTTGTATAAGGTATTTCTGAACATTTTGAGCAATATTTGAGTAGTCATAGTAGTCACTATGATCCCTGGAAAATGTGAGATGAACTGAAGTTAACAACTACTCTGACTCTATCCTAAAGCAACTCAAAGTCAGGCTAACTGTTTCTCAGATGTGAGATAACTACTAATAGTCAAGTTAAAACTATTCAGATTTAGGGAAACAACCACCCAATTCATACAAGAAGCTATTCAGAGTAAGTCCATCCCACTAACCAACAGTTCTTCCTCTGTATAATCTAGCAAATACAAATATTCTCTTAACTTTACATAATCACTGACTTGTGAGAAGAGGTAATGAACATTTTAGCTGCCAGGAAAGTGATATATTGTCACTTTCCTGGCACTTTCCTTGCGTAGAAATAACACTTATTAATAAAAACCAGGATGTTTATAAATCATTTATGATTCCTGAAGCTTAGGGCACCACGAGAGACATCCAAGAGACATCCAAGTTCTCAGCCACCAAAAACAACAAGCTGGCATTAAAGTCACTTCTGTTTAATATTGTCCAATGTTCAAACAACTAGTAAGGTACCATGGAGTGCGTCCATCAGCTGTGGTCTAAACCGATTCAATAAACCTGTCAATGAGAAAAATATAACCATTAGTTCCCCGTAGGTTTATTTCTCTGGTAAGTTGGACACAAAGTGTAATACAGAGAATGTCATTGCCTGTTTTATGAATAACGCTTAACTTTTACAAAATTATATAGAAATTTAAATACAACATCTAAAGTTTGTTTCTGTCATAAACTGATAAATTCAAGAAGCAATTTAGTTCAAGATCCAAATAACTTGTACCAAAAGCTAACTTTAATGGTTGGTATAAACTGGATGTTGCTATAGCAAATGTTCTAATGTTGTGTTCATACCTAACCACTCGTACCTAAACATTTAAACTGAATTCACACAAAACATCAACTATTTGCCATCCATTTATCTGTTTTAATGAAATAAAGGTAAAAAAGATTAAGATTCCCTAATTAACGTATCAATCATGTCATCATTATTGATATGATAATTACCTGCATGCTTCCGTTTACCTTTTACTTTGCTGCTGCTAAACCTGAATTTCCCCACTGTGGGACAACAAAGAATATTTCTATTCTATTCTATTCTATTCTATTCTATTCTATTCTATTTTGCAGAATTTACAGGCTTGAATTTGAAAGTTAATTTCTATCTTTTTATTTCTCTCCTGTTTTTCTTTCTCACCCAAATTTATTCTGGCAAAATTCTCAGAAGAGCTGTTCTGATTTACATATATTCCTGCTATAAATGTCAGATACCAAACTGAGATGTAATTTTGACCAAAAAAGAAACACTTTCATCACACTATGAGGTTGGTGTTCTTCTTTGGTAATATTTTGTCTAAACAAGTCAAACAACATTATCCTGCACAAAGAAAAAATTTATTTTGGCTTTACTTAACCTGTAAAAGTAACAGAATGGATTAAGCTGCAGCTTTATTCCTGTCTCTCTGTAATACGTGCAACCCCACCCTGAAGCAAGCTCTTGCAGAGTAAAGGCAGAAGTGAGTTGCAGAAACAAACGAGTATAATCCATCATGTTCATGGTTAGGGGATGTGCCATAAGTTTAAAGCAAAGGGAGGAGACACACTATCAATAACAGGTCCCTGCACAATATATGTGTGTAGCAACCTAAACCTTGCAAGCATGCAGACTCACACACAGCAGTTTGTTACACCCTTTTCTTGCTTAAATAAGTTTGTTTTAAACATTACTTAGGTTATAGATTTTATTCACTACCAAGCAGGTCGACCTAGGATTTCAAGTCTGTCATGTTTTGAAAAGTATTAAGTTTAAGGTTCTCCAAAAATGTTATAGCCATTCATGAAAGCATTCATTTTAATGCATTGGTGCACCACACTAAGCATAGCCTTGCTTCAGATAAAAGCAAAGCCTTAGCCTATTTATTATTTATGCATTTCTCTTTATCATGCTTTCTCATTTCTAAACAGATAATTTACTGTTTATATTTTATAATTTTATCGTAATGCTTAAAGCTACACGTAGAAATAGGAAAACAAAGAGCAAGAAGCCAAGAGACTTCTCCAAAACACATGGGGAGTCCATTTTAGTCTTTTAAAAAAATTAAACATCTAAAGACATACACCTGCAGCCTTAAAGCCTCCCGGGTTACTGTGTGCAGGTGTTCTGTTTCTCTGTTCCTGTTCTTAACTTAGCTGATAAAGTCTCACTGAGGTCAGCTCATTATCACTGAACTTGAAGTCTGCTCAGAATAAATTCAGTTACTGCAGAAAAATTTGTGTAAGAATGTCTTGCTGGCTGCTTAAAAAGTAAAGAAGCAAACTAAGGTGTAGTCTTATGCTGACTAAGCAAATCAGCTTGAAAGGACAAGGCATAGAAGGAATCTGTTGTTCTGCAGGTCCATTTTATGTTGTGTTAGCAGCATTGATTTAGCTTCTACACCACATTGTTCTCAGCACAGAATAGACAGATGTGAGAACGCTGGTTTAACATAGCAGCTGTCATGATCCAAGGTAATTTGCTGAATTTCAACTGGCTTGGGTCTACCAGGCAGTTGAGGATCAGTCAAAGAAAAGCAGACTTACTGCTCCTTAAGTCCAGCAAAGATCCTCTGTGAGAACAGACCTCACATAGCACAAAACCCACACTCACATGCCAGGACCTGACAGCAGCTGGAAAAAAGATTAATAAAGAAAGTTATTATTATTATTATTTAGGGATTTAAAATCCCATCATTAGTCCACATAAGGTTTTGACAGCATTACTGTAATGTATTTTGTAAAAACATTATTACAAGGGCACCATAAAAAACTATAAGAATGCATTTTCTTAGCTGAAAACCTTTATTTTTGCAAACATTGCCAGTTGGCTTGGTAGTCTGGCTGCTGACACATTGCGTGAACTGTGTTGTGTCTTCATCACTCAGCTTCTGGCCATGCAAAAAGTGTTTCTAATAAAGAAAGTGTCTTGGATGAAGAGTTCCTGTGTTGACTTCCAAGGGGTTCACTCACATTTCCAGCGTAAATGATCCTTTTAGCAAAAGTGCTCAGTGCATCCTCCATCAGTGCGAAAAACAAGTGACAACACATCTATTTGACAAATTCCTATTAGAAAAGTCTTATTGTTAGTCTGTTCTCTGTTTACAGCTGTCGTCAGTGACAAGCGTTCAGCCATTTTGGTAACAAATGCTACGTAATCATCCATATGTGGAAGTGCACATTCAGTTCTGATGGCATAACTCAAAAAGCTCCGTTTGTGTCAGAAAACAAAATTTTAAAAAGTACTTTTTCACGTTGAAAAACAATGGAAAAGGCAGATTGTGGTTTATTCATGTTTCATATTTTAAATATTGTAAGGTTTTCTGACTCTAAAATATTATTATTTTAAATTAGCTTTAAACAGGGTTCTAATTCACAAGAGAATAGAAACTCTGAGACTAAACCTTTAGTTTGGTCTCCTTAGATATTCAAACAAGTCCTAGTTACATTATGAGTGTACCATTTTGTTGTAGACATGGTGCTGGACCATCAGGAGGCGTCACATGAGCTGGACGACAGCGTGAGAGTGAGGGTGCGCGAGGCCCTGCTGAAGAGACACCACCACCAAAACGAGAAGAAAAAAAACCTAATTCCAATCGTACGCTCCATCACTGAGGCCTCACGCAAACAGTCAGAGCCTCAAGTAGCAGGTACCTTTCATACTGCACATAACACACTCATTAGTGGAGAATACCAGATTTAATTTATCAAAACTCACAAGTATTCATTCCCCTTTGAACTGACAATACAACCACAAACTTTAATGTATTTTCTTGAAACTGTAGGTGCCACACCAGCACAAAGAAGTGAATTATTATAAAGTAGAAGGAAAATAATAATTGGTTTGTAAAAGTTTTATAACTTACTTGTAGCTTGCATTCGTATTTACCCCCCAGCAGCTATTAGTTTGTAGAAGCACCTTTAACTACAATTAGCTGCACATCTTTTGGAGAATGTCTCCATCAGCTCTGTACATCTATAAAACAATGTGCAAAGCCAATTATTCAATTTCTTTCTTTGCCAAGTAGTCCAAGCTCTGAGATTGTATGGATCGCCCTGCATATAGCTCCATCCATCTTCCCATTAAATCTGACCAGTTGCACTATCCCTGCTGAAGAAAAGTATTCCCACAGCATGATGCTGCTGCCACCATGCTTCACAATAGAGGTAATGAGTTCAGGGTTATGAGCAGTGTCCTCCACAGTTGGCCCTGCTTGGGGCAATCTTTGAATGGTACGTTTATGGCTTTCTTACACATTGGTAGACTGTATTTGCCATTAAGGTAACTTCTTATGACAAATGGTTGTGCTGGATTTCATTTAGGGGAAGTGGATTAAAAGGGGCTGAATGAAAAAGCAGATATGGTAGATGAAGTGTAATATACACCCCAGAAGTCATGATATGTACAACTGAAAAAATATAGTATATAATATGCTGTAAACAGTCAATTTATGGAAGGAGGTCTATGAAATACATATTTACATATGTTACATGGCTATTAGAGGATGTAATAACAAATAACCGTTTCAAAGTAAATAAACTGCAGTTGAAGGATGCATGCTTGTATGTAGTTTGTATGGCCCAAGGGAAGAAGCTGTCTGTTAGCCTCTGGTGTGGGATATTGTTGACCTGTAGCACCTCCCAGAGGGCAACAAGTCAAACAGGGGGTTGGAAGGGTGTGATGGGTGGCCTGTGATGGTGTTTGTTCTCCTGAGGCAGCAGGTCATGGCGCTGTGTTCCAGGCTTGGCAGAGGGTAGCCTATGATCTTTTAGGCGGTGTTTGTGACCCTCTGCACCGCCTTCCTGTCCTCAGCTGTGAAGCTTGCCTACCACACACCCAGACAGTATATCAGTATGCTCTCCACCAAGGACCGATAGAAGGTCAACAGCAACTTTGTGTCCAGGTTGTTCTTAGTGAGGACACACAGGAAGTGGAGCCGCTGTTGGGCCTTCTTTACCAGGGCTCTGATATTGTTGGTCCAGGAGTTGTCTGTGGAGATGAGGGTGCCCAGGAACTTGAAGGTGGTGACAGTTTCCACCCTCTCTGTCTATGAGGAGGGGGTTGTGGTCCTGTATGATCCTTCTGAAGTCCATTATCAGTTCTTTTGTTTTGTGGACTTTGAGGGTCAGGTTGTTTCCTGAGTACCAGCACAACAGTTCCTCCACCTCAGCCCTGTACGCTGTCTGTCAGTAGAGGGCTCAAGACGCAGCCTTGAGGAGAAACAGTGCTGAGTGCGATTGTGGAGGAGTGGTGGGGGCCGAGTCTCACGGCTTGTGGGCGGCCTGTCAGAAAGTTTTTAATCCGGTTGCAGGTGGGGCGGGGGATCTGTAATTCCAGTAGGGTGGTGTCTGGACTGATGGTGTTAAATGCTGAGCTGTAGTCCTCACACAGCTCTTGTACACCAGGTGGCTCAGTGCTGTGGGGAGTGTGAGGGCGTTGGCGTCCTCCGTAGACCAATTTGCCCTACTCAAACTGGTGACCGTCGAAGGAGGAAGGGAGGCACTATCTGATGTGTTGGTAGACTGATCACTCCAGGCACTTCATGATTTCAGATGTCAGGGCGATGGGTCTGCAATCATTCAGGCTGTCTATGGCAGGTTCTTTGGGAATGGGGATGAAGGTGGAGGGCTTTAAGCATGTGCCAGAGACAGGTTAAAGAGTTAGTATGCACATGCTTCAATCACTACCCCTGGGATACCATCGGGACCAGCAGCTTTCCTGGGGTTCACTGCTCTCAGGTTTTTCTTCACCTCATGCTCCTGGAGAGAGAGAGGTGGGGTGCTTGAAACAGTGGAAACCAGTGGCTGCAGAATAGTGGTGGTGGGCAAAACGGGCAAAGTAGCTGTTTAGCTCATCTGCCAGTGTGCTGCTTAGGATGTGGGAGGGAGGTTACCTTTGTAGTTTGTTAGGGCCTGGATGCCCATCCACATCTTACGTGGGTTGTTGTCCGTCAGGTATCCCTCTATTATCCCTCTATCCCTCGAAACACATTGGGTTTGTGTACGTAACTTAGCACAATGTAAAAAGTTCAACAAATGTGAATACATTTGCAAGGCACTGCAGGATCATCTTAAAACAGTAACACTCCAGGGCTTCCAAGAATTAAACCAGCTGGCAATGTTCTCTCAGAGGAATATAACTTTTCAAACATTTTTTCACACTTTGTTCTTGGAAAGATATTTCCTCTGATTCAGTTGCTTTCTCTCTTAATCACATAACACGCACACCCACACCTTACCATCCAATAGGGTCAGCCACGTCTCCCCAGCCTCCTCTGCCGACTGAACCAGCCAAAAATGGTGCCGGACAGGACAACACTCAAGTGGACCTCAGTAAGGTAAACAAACTGTGGGTTTCTCATTTATCTCATTAATATTCATGAATAATGGAACATCTACAGCTTATTATTCATGAATATTAATATGTTCATGTTAATACAGAGTTCATTCCACTGCTTAGTATTTTTGATGAACTGATAAAATCTTTGAACCTTTTACTTTCAGTAGGTGGATATTTATGAATTAAAATAAAAGATATTAAAACTTTACTCTGGTAATTACCTCTTACTTTGTTCTCCCAACAGGTTGATTTGCACTTTATGAAGAAGATTCCTGAGGGGGCAGAGGCTTCAAATGTGTTGGTTGGAGTTTTGGACTTCCTGGAGAGGCCCGTTGTTGCATTTGTACGCCTCTCCTCCGCTGTCCTGCTCACCGGACTCACTGAGGTCCCCATCCCCACCAGGTGGACAGTCTCAGCTCCACCAGGGCCTGTTTACAATTCATATTAATTCATCTTTCAAAGGACAGTTTATGAAGTATTGTTTCTCTGTTGATCCAAATCAGATTCCTCTTTATCCTTTTGGGCCCCGATGGAAAAGCTCAGCAGTACCATGAAATTGGACGCTCAATGGCAACCATCATGACAGATGAGGTAGGAGACCTTTCACATTTACCGTGCCTTGCAAAGCTATTCATACCACTTGAACGTTTTCATGTTTTTTTGCAGTACAACCATAACTCATGCTTATTTGTTGTGTTTGAAGGAAATGAGATGCATCAGATTTTAGTTTTGGGTATTAGAGCAAATGGGGATACAAATGCAAGTCAGATTTTAATTTTACTTCCACATCCGTATAACACGCTACTTTGTGTTGGTCTATTACAAAAAAAGTGACAAATTTCATCTGAATACTTGTGCATGCATTGCGCATACAATGCAGCTTCTGAACCCTTATAAGTTTTTTGTTTATGTTTCCTAATTATTTCACTTTGAATCAGATCTTCCACAATGTAGCATACAAGGCAAAGGACAGAAGTGACCTGTTAGCAGGGATAGATGAGTTTCTGGACCAGGTGACTGTCCTACCACCAGGAGAGTGGGACCCTTCCATCCGAATAGAGCCCCCAAAGAACATCCCCTCTCAGGTATGCAACAGTTACTCATTTTACTTTTCAGAATTTAATTTTATCCACGTCAGATGCACATAGAATCGTTTAAATAACGTGTTTCCTGTTTATTTTTGCTTGCTTCTGACCTGCAGGAGAAGAGGAAAATGCCAGGAGTTCCCAACGGCACAGCCTTGCAGGTAGAGGAACTACAACATGCTGAACACCACGGGCCAGAACTGCAGAGGACAGGAAGGTACGCAGTTAACAAGTCGGGCTTGTTTCTGAATGTAGGAAGTAAATTATGATTGAGTAAAGGTTAGATCAGCAAGTCAAATGTCAACAAAAAACATTCATAAAAACTAATATTTTGAAATAAGCTGGGACAATTTCCAGACCCTAAAGAGAATTACAGAAAAAGGTTTTTGACTTTACCTTTTGAGAAACAACAGGCAGCTTTAAAATCCCAAACAGACACATCCACTGCCTTCCAAAAGTATTTACACCCTTTTCACAATTTCTCACATTATAATCACAATCTTCAGTGTATTTTTATAGGGCTTTTAAGTTATAAATATACACTAAGTGATAAATGATTTTAAAATCGAAGGAAAAATCTATATTATTTTCCTTCTTTTTACAAACAAACATCTAAAAATTGGGCTGTGCATTTCTATTCACCCCCCTTTGCTATGATACCCCTAAATAATATGTAGTGCTATGGACAAATCAGGCCAAACTTGAATTTTTGGCCTACATGCAAAGTGACTGTGTGGCGGTAAACAAAATTCTGCACATCCAAGCATCCCCATGGTAAAGTATGAGGCTGTGTGGATGCTTTTATTTAGCAGGAATGGGGAAGCTGGTCACAGTTAATGGGAAGCTGTATGGAGCTAAATAGAAGGCAATCCTGGAAGAAAGAGACTGCCAAAGACTTGAGACTGAGGCAGACGACCACTGTCTTCCGAGTCAACATGTCAGAATGGTCTAGTTAAAGTACAGACGTAAATCCAATTGAGTATCTGTGACAAGATTAATAAATGACGTTCACAACCTGGCCAACCAGACTGAACTCAAGCAATTTCGCACTGCAAAGAAGAATTATCAAAACTTTCAGTCTCTAGGTGTGCAAGGCTGATGGAGACATACTATAGACACAGAAAGACTCAATACAAATATGTGACACTCTACAGATTTTATTTATTAAAGGTTTTGGAAACCTTATATTATTTCCCTTCTGCTTTAGGATTATGCACCACTTTGTATCGGTCTTTCACATAGAAACCCATTGATATACGTTAAGGTTTGTGGCCACAATATGCAAAAGTTTAAGGGATATGAAAACATTTGTACATTACTGTATTTCAGAGGTTAGCTCCTCAAGAAATTTTTTTAAAAGATTTTGTGGCACAAGTGGCTTTTAGTTATTACTAGCTTGACATGATGAAGGGCATAGAGAGGGGGTGGACATGCAGAAAATGGCCTTGAGTCAGGAAACTAACCCGGAGGAGGTGCGTTGAGGACTATAGCCTATACATATGCTGTGCCTGGTCTATCACTGAGTCATAAACGCCTAATCCTATACTTTTTGGAAGAAGATTGATGATTACTTATCTTGTTTCTTTATAAAGTGGCAATAGGTTTCCCATACTGATCTTTAGTCGTCTCCTCTTCCCTCTAAATGTTTTTATTGTGTAATGTGGTCAGGTTGTTTGGTGGCCTCATACAGGACATTAAGAGGAAAGCTCCATTCTACGTGAGTGACTTTAAAGATGGCCTCAGCCTCCAGTGTGTGGCCTCCTTCCTCTTCCTCTACTGTGCCTGCATGTCTCCTGTCATAACCTTTGGTGGACTCCTGGGGGAGGCGACTGAAGGACGCATTGTAAGAGCAAAATCACATTTACATCACTATACTGTGCTGTTTGTTTTTATAACATGTGACTAAAGCAGAATCAAGCAAAATGCAATACCACCACCTGTCTTAGAGCGCCATTGAGTCCTTATTTGGTGCGTCAATGACTGGAGTGGCCTACTCTCTGTTTGCTGGTCAGCCTCTCACCATTCTGGGCAGCACTGGCCCTGTACTGGTTTTTGAGAAAATACTCTTCAAATTCTGCAAGTACGTTTGGAATTTAAACAATTCCTTTGCTGGCTGATCACGCATCTGCGTTCCTCATGTGACCTTTATCTCTCCTTTATTCTCAGGGACTACGATCTGTCATATTTGTCACTCCGGGCTTGCATTGGCCTGTGGACGTCCCTGCTGTGTTTGCTGTTAGTGGCTACAGACGCTAGTTCTTTGGTTTGCTACATCACTCGGTTCACAGAGGAGGCATTCGCTGCCCTTATCTGCCTCATCTTCATCTATGAGGCCTTGGAGAAACTGCTCCACCTGGGAGAACTGTACCCTTTCAATAAAAACAGTGAGCTGGATAAACTCACACTAGCATAGTGAGTAGCAGAACTTTTACCTGAGTGTTGGTAACCGTTCTTTCTTTCTTTGTGGTAATACCTAAGAGGTTACTTTTATATTTCCATTATTTTCTGAACCCTAAAGGAACAAAAGAAAAATAGCATCTATGATTTCCCTGTTTATGTCCATCTCTTTGTGTAGCTGCAGGTGTGCAGAGCCTGATAATCCCAGTAATATAACTTTAGAGCTGTGGAGTGACAGAAACATCACTGCCTCAGCTGTATCCTGGGATAACCTGACTGTGAAGGTAATTTCATTCCATCCATCCATCCATCCATCCATCCATCCATCCATCCATCCATCCATCCATCCATCCATCCATCCATCCATCCATCCATCCATCCATCCATCCATCCATCCATCCATCCATCCATCCATCCATCCATCCATCCATCCATGTCCAAAATTAAGAACAAACACACATACACAATTCTGTCGCTATGTTGCTTATTGTTTAAAAATGTCATATTTATTTAAATAGTTCACGTACAAAGAGAAAAAGCTGAGGGTGAATGTTAAGCCTCTATGTCTTCATCACACCAACATATCATGTCACATTCAGTGAACATCATAAACAGAAAGACCAATCTTTTTTTTGGCAATGGTTTCTGCACATTGTCACCAGAAGATATGTAGTGTTTTTTATTTGATTTAAAAAGGACTGACAAAAACAAATAAAACAAGCTATGTTTTGTTGCATTGGACAAAGAGTAACTGATTTGTGAGATATGCCATTAACTGTTCAGTAAGTTGTTAGCCTGCCAAAAAGGTGCCTGGTTTGTCTCTTTAATGACATGTCTTTAAGCCCCAAAACACACCGCTTGCGACCGAGGTTTCTCTGTTTTGAGCTGTATTCTATTTCTTCAGAATATTTAGTTTTTTGGTCAACATTCAACTAAACCTCACCTTCCCATGAGCAGTTAAAGGAGGACATCTGTACGGTTGACATGTCTTGCATTTCACCTAGGCAACACACAGGTGTTTGATCATACAACATGTAACCACTTTTTTTATCATACTGTGTTGATTCTTTTAACCCAACAGTTCAGATAAGGAGTTCTCTCTGTTGATTTTTTATTAGAGTCTGAGCTGACTAATCTCTGTGTGTCCCTGCAGGAGTGTATCAGCCTACAGGGACATTTTGTTGGGACAGCATGTGGGCACCATGGCCCCTTCACCCCAGATGTTCTCTTCTGGTCCATCATCTTGTTCTTTTCAACATTCTTCATGTCGGCCTTCCTCAAACAATTCAAGACAAGTCGTTATTTCCCCACCAAGGTTATTCCAAAATTAGCCAACACAGTGCCTTGCAAATATGTTCATACTCTTTGGACTTTTTCACACCTAGAGCAAATTTATAAATTGGAACAAAAAATACATGATTTTGACGTTATTTTATGAATGAAATTAAATACTTAGATACCCCTAAATAAAGTTCAGCGTAGCCCACTGCCTTTGGAAGTCACCTAATTAGTAACACTCCACTTATTTGTCATTTAATCTCAGTAAATTGACACTGCACCAGACCTTTACTGCTCCCCAGGGTCTTTTATCCATGTTGTTTGTGAATGTCCAGGCATTTAGGACCTCTAGGTCAAACTAATTCACTGTCTTACTGAAGTAACTGCAGCTCGTCTAACTTTGGACCCAGTTGTTCAATTGTTAATTGATGATTCACTTTCTGATTAGGAATACAATTATTCTGGACTGTCAGGATGGTGGACCCTGGGAAAGGGGTGGAGTGTGGGAAGGGTTCGGGGGGTTGTTTTCAAATGTTAAGCAGGAAGACTGTTATTAAGTATGTGTAAGTACCTGGTTGTGTTGTAAACCACACTCTTCCTAGTAAAAACTTTTAATGATAAAAGAAACAGGTATCATATTGCTTCCCTTTGATAATTATGCAATACTCTATGTAGTCTATAAAATCCCCCAAAAAATATTAAAGTTTATGGTTGACAAAATGTGGAAAAGGTTCAAGGGATATAAATACATGAGGAAGTCACTATAGTTTGTCTGAGATTGTTTACTTGCAACCTGATGTTAGTAGTAATGTCTAAATGCAGTAATCTGTCTTTCCTAGGTTCGTTCAATGATCAGTGACTTTGCAGTGTTTCTTACAATTGTTGTCATGGTCTTGCTCGACTTTGCCGTTGGAGTGCCATCCCAGAAGCTGAAGGTGCCGAGCAAATTCCAGGTAAATAAAAAGAGAGATATACAAGAAATATGTTTTATATATAACCCTGAGCTAAATTTAAAAAGACGACTTTGCTTTCCATCTAAACAACATTTAAGTGGAGCTGAAAAGTTGTTAAACAGGTCAAATGAGCAAACAAAACTTGACTTTCAACATATTTATCCTGTTTTCAACACATATTTATGGGCTAAATAAGGACAATTACTTGTTGCAGAGAAACAACAATAAAAATGCCCAGGTGCACCCTGCAAAGGGACATTTAAACATCTCTGCTCTGTTCCTGCAGCCTACTAGAGATGACCGTGGTTGGCTGATCAATCCTATAGGGCGCAACCCCTGGTGGACAGCCTTGATTGCATCTATACCTGCTCTTCTCTGCACCATTCTCATCTTCATGGACCAACAGATAACTGCTGTCATCATCAACCGCAAAGAGCACAAACTACTGGCAAGAAGAAAATATAAAAATCTTAAAATACTACTTCGCTCTTGGATTCTGAAACGGTATCTGACCCGCTCTCTGTTTTACAGAAAGGCTGTGGGTACCATCTAGACCTGCTGATGGTGGGGGTGATGCTGGCTGTGTGCTCCATCATGGGATTGCCGTGGTTCGTGGCAGCCACCGTGCTGTCCATCTCTCATGTTAACAGCCTGAAACTTGAGTCGGAGAGCGCAGCCCCAGGAGAGCAGCCACGCTTCCTGGGCATCAGGGAGCAGAGGCTCACAGGCCTGGTTATCTTCCTGCTTATGGGCTGCTCTGTGTTCATGACCGGTGCCCTGCAGGTGGGTCACAATCACAATTCAGGGATAATGTCTGATGAGTTCAAGAAAATGAAAAATACATGTAATTGACTAGATAATTGTCTTGCATGTGCAAATGTTATTTATTACATCAAACATTTTTATTGCACTAATAATGTTGTACATCAATTTTTGTTATTAATAAAGTGTAACTAATGTTTTTCTTTTTATATTTCAGTTTATTCCTATGCCTGTGTTGTATGGAGTTTTTCTTTACATGGGAGCATCCTCATTAAAAGGCATTCAGGTAAAACTTAATTTCATCATGAGTGTCACATCTATAGGAGCTCTACAAAGTAAAGTACAGCAAAAGTCAATGCAAAGGATTAACATTAACTGTGGTATCAGTTCCAAAACCTGTTTAGTTGTGTGTTTAGGATCAATGTCTTCTTAGAACACTGTTTCCATGTTTTAACCAACTAGCTGTTGATTTGAGAGGAAGTTGAAGAATTTAGAGGAAGTCCTCCTTATTAATTTTTCCATCCACTTTGTGCAATGCACAATTGCCACTGGAAGGAAAACGTCCTCACAGCATGATGCAACTGAGAATATGTCTTATATTCTAGGTTCTTCAAAGTAGCCACCTTTTGCTTTGATTACTGCTCCGCACACTCTTGGCATTCTGTTGATGAGCTTCAAGAGGTAGTCAACTGAAATGGTTTTCCAACAGTCTTGAAGGAGTTCCCAGAGATGCTGAGCACTTGTTGGCCCTTTTGCCTTCACTCTGTGGTCCAGCTCACCTCAAACCATCTCGATTGGGTTCAGGTCCGGTGACTGAGGAGGCCAGGTCATCTGGCGCAGCACCCCATCACTCTTCTTCTTGGTCAAATAGCCCTTACACAGCCTGGAGGTGTGTTTGGGGTCATTGTCCTGTTGAAAAATAAATGATGGTCCAACTAAACGCAAACCGGATGGAATAGCATGCCTCTGCAAGATGCTGTGGTAGCCATGCTGGTTCAGTAGGCCTTCAATTTTGAATAAATCCCCAACAGTGTCACCAGCAAAGCACCCCCACACCATCACACCTCCTCCTCCATGCTTCATGGTGGGAACCAGGCATGTAGAGTCCATTCGTTCACCTCTTCTGCGCCGCTCAAAGACACGGTGGTTGGAACCAAAGATCTCAAACTTGGACTCATCAGACCAAAGCACAGATTTCCACTGGTCTAAAGTCCATTCCTTGTGTTCTTTAGCCCAAACAAGTCTCTTCTGCTTGTTGCCTGTCCTCAGCAGTGGTTTCCTAGCAGCTATTTTACCAAGAAGGCCTGATTCACACAGTCTCCTCTTAACAGTTGTTCTAGAGATGTGTCTGCTGCTAGAACTCTGTGTGGCATTGACCTGTTCTCTAATCTGAGCTGCTGTTAACCTGCGATTTCTGAGGCTGGTGACTCAGATGAACTTATTGTCCGCAGCAGAGGTGACTCTCTTCCTTTCCTGGGGTGGTCCTCATGTGAGCCAGTTTCTTTGTGGCGCTTGATGGTTTTTGCGACTGCACTTGGGGACACTTTCAAAGTTTTCTCAATTGTTCGGACTGACTGACCTTCATTTCTTAAAGTAATGATGGCCACTCGTTTTTCTTTACTTAGCTGCTTTTTTCTTGCCATAATACAAATTCTAACAGTCTATTCAGTAGGACTATCAGCTGTGTACTGTATCCACCTCCTGCACAACACAACTGATGGTCCCATTTATAAGGCTTGAAATCCCACTTATTAAACCTGACAGGGCACACCTGTGAAGGGAAAACCATTTCAGGTGACTTCCTCTTGAAGCTCATCAACAGAATGCCAAGAGTGTGCAGAGCAGTAATCAAAGCAAAAGGTGGCTACTTTGAAGAACCTAGAATATAAGACATATTTTCAGTTGTTTCACACTTTTTTGTTCAGAATATAATTCCACATGTGTTAATTCATAGTTTTGATGCCTTCAGTGTGAAGCTACAATATTCATAGTCATGAAAATAAAGACAACTCTTTGAATGAGAAGGTGTGTCCAAACGTTTGGTCTGTACTATATATATATATATATATATATATATATTGAGGACAAATATATATATATTTGTCCTCAAACCCCCAACCTTATTTTGTGCTCAGATACCCTTTTCTCAAGGCAACACATTTATCGTGGCTTCATCTTTAATTTTTCAAGATGATTATTTCAAGTTTTTTTTTTTTTCTTGGACGTCGTCCACTGACATTATGCAGTTTGATTCCCACTCTGAGCTGTCACAGACACTGTGATTCCCACTGAAGAACCTCATGCCAAGCCTGAAGCCCTGGTGAATTTCTGTTTTTTTATGTAAATAGCACACTGCTTGCATCGGGATTTTAGGACGGAGTGTAAGTGTGACTGGTGGACCAAAGGCTGGCTCTGTTTATCTTGCTTAGTGATGCAAATATTCTTCTACCTGTCCTTGTACAAATTTGGTGTCCCATCATTTTTAAATCTTTCTAAAGATTGTCAATTGTTTTTAGGTCTGGACTTTGATTAGACCATCCTAGCTCATAAAATTTTATTTTTTCTGAACCTTTCCATTGTAGCTCTGGCTGAATGTTTAAGGTCCTTGCTTTGCTGAAAGGCGAACATCCACCTCAGGTTCTAGTCTTTTGCAGCCCTTGTAAAGGTTTTCTTCCACAGTTGTCTTTTAGCTCCACCCATCATTCTATAACCTCTGACAACTTTCCTGTCTCTGCTGAAAAAAATCACCCTCGCAGCATAGGGATGATTTGTTGAGGGCATCTGCCATGGTAATATACCAAAGCATTTTGCATGTTGCCCAACAAGTTCAATTTTGGTTTCTTTCAACAATGACTTTCTTCCTGTCCCTCTTCCATAAAAAACAAATTGGAGTCTATGACTAATATTTGGCCTTTATACCGATTCTGCCGCTTGAGCTATAGGATCTACAGCTCCTTCAGAGTTACCATAGGAATCTTGGCTGCTTCTCTAATTGATGCTCTCCTCGTTCATCCTGTTAGAGTAGGTGAACAGCAATGTCTTGGTAGGTTTGCAGTAATTACACTCCGATGGACTGTTTAGTAATTAAGTGACCTCTGAAGGCAGCATGTTGCACTGGATTTTATTTAGTGGTATCAGACTACAGGGAACTGAATACAAATACACACTGCACTTTTCAGATTTTGTGTTGGTACTTCACATTAATTCTTAACAAAATATGCTGAAGTTTTTGGTGTTTTAATAGTTTTTTAAAAGGAAGTCACTGACGTGTAACCTTGCAAATGACTGGACTCAACAACTCATATGATGCACATGCACCTTATTTTATAAATACTAATAATTTTGCAGTATTCTTCCTTACTTACTGATCTATTGTTTTCTAACCTTCTCTAACTTCCACTCCACCTGTGTTTTCTTTCGTTTCGTCTCAGTTCTTTGACCGCTTGAAGCTTTTTGGTATGCCGGCAAAGCATCAGCCAGACTTCATCTATCTGAGGCACGTTCCCTTGAGAAAGGTGCACCTGTTCACTCTCACTCAGCTCACCTGTCTGGTGCTACTCTGGGTAATCAAGACCTCTCCTTCGGCAATCATCTTCCCTATGATGGTAATCATTTTGATTAAAAACAACACTGTCTTCATTTGTTCTTTCAGTTTCTTTTTAGTTGAGATCTTTTTTACACCTGTTCCTGCAGGTCCTGGCTCTGGTTTTTATACGTAAACTGCTGGATTTGTGCTTCTCTAAACGAGAGCTAAGCTACCTAGATGACTTAATGCCTGAGTGGAAGAAGAAAAATTTGGACGATGCCTCCAAAAAGTTGGAAGAGGTAATTTAAGGAAGAATCTTGAAAGGTGTTGTTCACCTAAAAGCATCAAGTTAATTCTTTTTATTTATGGATGTACGCATGTTTGCGTCGTGCAGGAATCGCAAGAAATGCTCAGCTTAGAAAAAGACGATTCAGCTACTGTTCAGATTCCCATGGAGGGCAGCAGAGTTGTTCAAAAAGCACATGATCCCAAGTGAGACACACGCACACACACATTCACTATGAATATGGACTTTATTAATAAGATTTTTAGAAAGATTTGTCACTTTCCCATCCATCCTCATGCATGCCTGAGTTTTCTATTACCTGGTATGTGGTGCTCTGTCTTCATGTCCCCCCTGTGAGTCCTGTGTATTGCTCTGATACCTCTCCTCAATCTTACCCAGTTTCCTCCTCCTGTTCCTCAGGTGTGATCCCTCTGATATTAACATATCTGATGAAATGTCTAAAACCACTGTGTGGAAATCCCTCAACTCTAATCAAAAGGACATTCGCCCTGTGGCTACTAAAAAGGCAAGGCCATACCCTCTTTTTTCCCCTCGTCTCTACCTGGAAAAAATAACCCTGGTTCACACTGTGATCTTCTGCTTTTTGATGGTTTGCTGTTTGTGGTCTATTTTTCTAATCCTTGTAGTCAGCTAGCTTGTGCTCCGTGGTGTTATGAATCTGCGTATGTGTGTTTCTTCCTGCAGGATTGAAGGGATCGCATTCATTGATGAGTAAAGACATTCAGCTGTATCATCTGGCTGTAGCTCTGGACCACAGGAGGCCTCAGATTGACCACTTCAACCAAAACAGCCTCTTCAGAGCACACAGAAAAAAACTGTGTCAGCCACAAATATACAGAAATTGTCAACTGTGCAGTACACCAACTTGTGTACTTCTGTCTTTTTGAGGTTTGTAGATAAAGTAGAGATTCAAGTCTTATTCCCATGCCCCAAACACAACTGATGGGATATACAATTCAATGCAATTAAATTAAATTCACTTCAATTCAGTTTTATTTATATAGCGCGTGTCGTCTCAAGACACTTCACAAAGTTAATTCAATGGAATCATACAGATTTCAAGTCAGGTACATACATTCCAATTAATCCTAACTATCGAACATTGCAGTCAGATTCAGTTATTTATTCATTCAAACTGGTTAAAAAAAAATTTCTATCTAAGAAAATATACACAAAAACATCACCAAACAAACAAGCTAATAAAAAATGTTTTCATTAAAAAAAGACAAAATGTAATGTAATTCCCTCCATATTGTTAATATTTCTTAATGTCTGTCCAGCTCAATACAGCCCAGTAATATAATTCTGCTCCACATCCAAGAGGACCGAAAAGGGAGACAAACATAAAAATGCAAGGCCCAGAACACCTGGAAAGAAGAGAAACACATCTCAGTGACAGAATAAAAGAGTTTGCATGCATGAATTGTTTAAGACATTATCCAGTGGTGTATTTATTTCACTAACAAATGTACATGGACAATAAAAAACACAGATGAGTAATGAATTAATGATTTCCACTGCAGGAATTTACAAAATCATTTTTTTAAGAAGCGCCCTGAGGGGAAACAGTACTAATACTGTGCCTGTTGTGATGACATCGCAAAAGGCACAAAAATCTTTCTCTTCAACTGACCTCAGTTAACATTGTGGCAGATAAGCCATCATTTTGCTGGAAAACATTCATTAAAGAGAGAAAAAACAAGGATGGTACAAATAGACATACTCAAAAGAACTGTGGTCAGTTGCCCTATGCCTTTTGTGATGTCACCAGAGGCATGGAGCCCTGGAAGCTTGTATTTTGGTAGGGTCAATTTTATCTTGGTTAAATAACAACTCACAACGAAATAACCAACAACCCCACAAAAACCGACCATAGAGATTATTGTGATAGTTGAGAAATGTACATCTAAAATAAGTTGGATTGATTAAGAGAGTAAAAACAGGTGAGGGAGTGAGAAGATGTTGCCAGTACATCAGGAGAATATTGTCCAATAGCAAGATAACTGAATGTGGAGCTTCAGTACTACATGAATTAGCCCTTACAATCATCTTTTTTAACAAGGTGGACTTTCAGGCCAGGTCTTAAACGTAAAAAAGTGTAACTTTGTAATTGAGGGCTTTGCCTCCCATTTGACCTTGAGAGACTCAAAAAAACAGACCTAAACCTGTGACCTGAGGAAAAGGTCACTGTTGGGATAATAAGAAAATAGAAGGTTTCTAAAATGTAGTGAAGCTCTGTCATAAAGATGTGGGAAGATTGTTTAATAATTGAATGTGGATTTTCCAGATTATACATTTTCCAGATTGAACATTTTTATTGGAATAATTTGTCAAAGGCATTTTTAAAAAGAAAATAGCTTTTTAGAGAAATATTTAGACATAATGACACTAGATGATTACACTGACACAAAAAAATGTTTTATATTGTTCACGATCCCTTAAATTCAAATCCAATTCATTCAGTCTGCCATGATCACTCGTTTTCTTCTTAATTGTCATCAGATAATTGGTAGATTTAAAATCCTGTTGTAGTTCAAGAATCATAAATAGATTTATTTACAATTTGTTTCACTTTTGTGTGATGTTGAAACAAATTGTAAAGGTTAAAAGAACTACTTCAGTGGCACCATTCACATTTTTGTTTGGCCTCATCTTTTCCCTTTACTGCCTTTATAATGACTATGGAGGTCTTCTGTTGCGCAATGTCTGCCATGTATTTAATTTTATTTTATTATCACAGACAAGATTAAGAATGCGACAGAAAGGCACTTAGATTGATTGAGGTCCCCTATTGTATAATGTTTTAAAGGAGCTTAATGTCATTTAAGCAATAATTTACCTTCTAATCTCAGTTGAGCAAAGCACAGGTTATGAGTGCAATCTTTTGCCTTTTTTGGTTTTACCTTTTTATTTACTGGAATAAAAGTAAATACAAAACATAGTTTTTTTTCTTTTCAATTAAAAAACTATTTACACACAGACAGTAGTTTTAGCTTCTATTGCTTTTGTTTCAGGATGTCCTGGCATTTACATGATATTCATCTTTTATTTATTGGCTGTATTTAAGCGATGTTCCCTCAGTCAGTCAGTCAGTCATTTTCTACCACTTATTCCATAGAGGGTTGCGGGGAAGCTGGTGCCTATCTCCAGCAGTCTACGGGCGAGCGGCGGGGTACACCCTGGACAGGTCGCCAGTCCATCGTAGGGCAATACACAAACAACCATGCACACACTCATTCATACACCTAAGGGCAATTTAGAGAAACCAATTAACCTAACAGTCATGTCTTTGGACTGTGGGAGGAAGCCAGAGTACCCGGTGAGAACCCACCCATGCACGGGGAGAGCAATGTTCCCCCAGTTTTGCCCAAATTATTGTCACCTTAAAGGAAACAGAGAGATTATTGCTGGAAACAATAATCTTTAGTAAAACTTTATTTATTCACACTTTCTGTAAATAAAGATAATATATTTATTCTCATACGATATTCTTAACAATTTCATTATTTTACAAAAAAAAAACATTTATTATGTTTAGATGTGAAATAATATGTTCTATATATTTTATGTATATACTGTAACAAGGACTAGGATAGAAAGGCTAAAGAAGTCTAGTTTTTGTTTGATGGAGATCAAAGATACCAGCTTAGAGAAATGGAAGATTAAACTTTTTTCTACAGTGCCTTGCAAAACTTTTTAAAATTTTGTCATTTTAACATCACAAACTTACTTTTAACTCACACCAACACAAAGTAGTGCAAAATTATGAAGTGGAACAATAAGGACGCATGGTTTTAGATGGCTTTACAAGCTTTACTAACTACCTCTAAAAAAATTCAGTGCAACTAACTGCCCTCAGGAGTCAGCTAACTAAATGCCATAAGAAGTCCATTTTGCCGTTTACCCCAACATATATTGGGACACAGCAAACGTGGAAGAACAAGCTTGTGTAAGATTAGATCTAAAGGAATCTTTTGGGTCTATATGAAAAACTATATGTGTATGGTGGAAAACTGACTATGTACATCACCTTGAAAACACCATCCCCTTTGTGAAGCATGGTTGTGGGTGGTGGCATCATAACATGTGGGATGCTTTTCTTGAACTGGTGCCAGAAAGCTGGTAAAGGTTGATGGGAAGATGGATGGTTCTAGCTATGTTCTACAATGAATTGACTCAGGGTGGCTGAACACAGATCCACATCAAACTTCTCAGATTTTTAGTTGTAAACATTTTGAAAGCCAGGTATCTCTTCCTGCCTCACAATTAAGTGCTGCTTTATGTTGGTGTATCACATAAGACTCCAATAAAATAAACTGTAGTTTGTTGCTGCTGTGCGACAAAATATGAGCATATTTAAAGGGTATGAATACTTTTGCAAGGCAATGTAGTGAGTTTTTAAACAAGAGTTGCCTGAACAGAAAACACAAGGTTTCCACCTAAGAATAAAATGATGATGATAATAAGACCCACAAAAGCCTGTAGTTGGATTATTAAAGGATTTCTGTATTAAGAGTATTCCATAAAGTCACTAAAATGCCATGTATCTGTGCTGAAGATGTGCAAACTATGAATAAATATTAGCCAATATATTATTTTACAACCACTCCCTCGGATTCATCATCATTCTTTAAAGCAAAGTAGACAAGTAATGAATAAAAAATGAATCTTCCTTATAAGCATTTCCTTATAAGCATATAAATGCAGTGCTTTCATGTAATTCTGCCATGAGTCTGTCAGACTTCTGAATGTGAAAGGTTACCGAACAATGACCCAAAACTAAGTTAATCTAAAGCATGACTAAACATTACTCAAAGTGTAAATATATGTGCAAAACCACAGAGTTAACTTAGTCAAGCTAAAACCATGAGATGTGCAAAAGTGTGAAATTGCTGTTAAACATCTTGAGTTTAAAGAATGTAAATGTGCTTCAACAGTAGAATTTAATTATGAGAAAAATGCAATTTTAATGTGTCGTAAACTTGACCCCTATTGCATTATAATAATGTGAATGTAAGGTTAATAAACAGTAAACTACCTTCAGGATATTATTGGTTAACTGTATATACAGCCATCGTGAAAAGAAAGTACACCCACAGTCAATTCTAAGGTTTGAGTGTAGAAATAAGCTTGTCTTTACCAGGTGCTATAGTTCTTTAAATTTAAGTTTACTGAAACACACAGTGAAGATGCCTCCACATTACTGTTCATTAGACTAATATAACACTAACAAAACAGACAAGTTTGTGAAAAATTAAATACACCCTGCAAACCCTGGCAGGGCCACCCGAGTCATAAGCGTGCTTGGCCACTTCTTAGGTTGGAGAAATGAAATTTACACAGGACATGTTGACAAATTAACCAGTTGCACACATGCTAACAATATTCATAGTTAATAAGTTATGGTAACAAAGTTAAAATTACAATCTAATCTGTTTAATTTAATCTGTTTTGGGTAGAGATTGGTCATTTATTGAAATAGCGGATAAAATAAATGTTTAGGTGTTTGGTATGAAGATAACTAAATTAGGCATATTTAGACATACATTTGGGCACTAGATGGCAGAAAACAGCTTCCACTATGTTGCTAGTTATGTGTTAAATTATCAGCATGCATTTGTGGTATACATGTGCCACCTTGGCTGGGTGGTGGCTGAAGGGTACAAAATTTAAATTCAGTTAGGAATCATGGAAACTCTGATTTGTTGACTGATAATTAAGAATGACTTGATTTGGTTGAGGAAGTAGTGGCTGTTTTTCTTTGGTCGCCTCTGAATGCAAGATCAAATAAATAACAACAAGGTGGGCCCCATATGAAACATTTCTTAGGCCCTCATATCATTTTGAACCGACTCAGGGTTCTAGGATATGGGCACAAATTCCAGGTCCGAAATACAAAATATGTACAGACATATGTAAGACATTTAATTTAAAAGGGATTTGCTTTCTACTCACCATGACTGCACATACATGTAACCAGGAGACATAATATATATGGTAGATATGAGTTTAAATATATTAGGAGTACATTTGTGCCTGCAATCGATATTTCCTGTTGTGTTTACATCCAACTAAAAGCACACCTTTTGTCAGTAATGAAGTACCAGCTGTCAGAAAACATAGCTCCTTAGTCACATTTAGATGATTGTACCAAACATTTTACAATCCTCTAGCCACTTTGCATTTTGTGCAGAAGAAAACATCTCTGCACAATGTGAGCCTATGTCCTTCTGGAGAAAATATGTGCTGAGTTGGAGGACAAAGTGACACCAGAGGAATGGGATGTGAGAAGATGCAATGAAAGAGGAGCACCTGTTCTGCAGTAACCTCGTGTGTAGTTTGATTTGAGCCACAGTGAGTGTGATGCCTTGTGTTAAATAATACTGTTTTATATGTATCTGTAATTTAATTTTTGATTATGGCAAAATGGAAAATAAATTAAAACTGCAAAAGGAGTTTTTGAGTATGAGTTTGAGTATTTGTGGTTTTATAGTAACAATAAAGAAAGTACACCCTCACCTTCTGTGTGCAAAACCAACCAATTCCACAGCGTCATTTTTTATTAAACAAAGGTCAGAGTAAAAGAGTTGTGTGTGAAAATAATATGTACAATCTTGCTGCTTTCATAGGAATGAAGAGGAAAGGTAGCAGCGAGGGGCTCCTCATCCACTTTAATAATTCATATGCGGCATTTAGGACCACCTCTGTGAAAGCTTCCAGGTCATGTGACCCACGGACACAAAATCTGTCTGGAATTGTTCTACTAGACTGGATAGATGAGGCACACTCATTCTTATTCCATTTTAAGTCTTTTTATATTTTTTAGGATTTTGTTTTAATCCAAAATTTGTATTTATATTCAATAGCTTCCAGGTCATGTGACATACTGACACAAAATCTGTCTAAAATTGTTCTACTAGACTGGATATCTGATTTTAATGCGTTTTCTATTTTTTATACATTTCTTTCATCACAAATCATGATTTTTTCAATAGCATTTAGGTCACATGACCCAATGATACAAAACTAATGTGAAATCATTCTACTAGACAGAATAGATGAGACACACTTCTTTTTAAAGAATTTTTGTAATCACAATTGATCATTTTGATTAAACATAGGATTATAATACATACTGTGATCAGTTGCAAGGTAATTCTCAAAGTTTACAAGCTACAGTCAAATATAAAACATTCATTTTAGCAGATCACACCTGCTTTTTTGAAACTGTCCAGCTTTACTGTATAAGTCTTCAATACATGAACCAGGTTCTTGGTATATCTGATTGTGAGTTAACCTTAACTTGGAAAAAGAGGGGCACAGATGTTGTCCCTTCACAAAGGGTCGAAGCATGTTCGTCCATCATTCAGAGCTATGCTCCTTTTGTCCACATCAGCAGTTGACAGGAGAGGTATGTGTGTGATTGTATTTTTTAAGTTCATGTTTCACTTATTTGTCAACATTTACTTCATCATTTTAAAACTGATATCAACAAATGCTCAGATTTGTTGGCAAAGACAGTTTTAGTCACTCTAAATATTTATAAATTATCATGTTGCTTATGCAGAATATTGCAAGCCTGTTTAATGTGTCTGCCCATGCATCGGGAGAGGTGGATGCCAATTACCTCCTAAATCACTCCACAGCTGGTGTGATTCTGTTTGGTGACAGAACAGAGCTTCCTCCTCACAGTTAACCAAAGGGAATATATGTTTGTTTATTGTGATATTGTACCAATGTAAGAAGTAGAACTCTCACACATCAGCACCGAGTTAAATATGACTGGAAATCAACAAATCTGCCATATAAACTGGTAGAGAAGAGTTTTAATAATACCTCTCTTTTAGAAGGTGTACTTGTCACTAAAATAAATGACATACAGTGCATCCGCAAAGTATTCACAGCGCTGCACTTTTTCCACATTTAGTTATGTTACAGCCTTATTCTAAATGGTATCAATTTAATCTCTTTCATTAAAATTCTACACACAACAACCCATTATGACAATCTGGAAGACGTTTGTTTGAGATTGTTGCAAATTTATTAAAAATAGAAAAGAAATCACATTTCCGTAAGTATTCACAGCCTTTGCTTAACACTTTGTTGATCCACCTTTGGCAGCAGTTACAAACTCAATCTTCTGAATATGACGCCAAAAGCTTAGCCCACAAGTTTGGATCCTTTTCTTCTTTGCAGAACATCTCAAGCTCCATCAGGTTGGATGAGAGAGATCTGTGCACAGCTATTTTCAGATCTCTCCGATGTTCCATCAGATTCAAGTCTAGACTCTGGCTGGGCCACTCCAGGACATTTACAGGGTGGTTCTGAGATCTTGGCTATGGGCTTCGGGTCGTTGTCCTGCTGAAAAATGAACTGTCGCTCCACTCTGAGGTAAAAATGCTCTGGAGAAGGTTTTCATCCAGGATGTCTCTGTACATTGCTGCATTCATCTTTTACTCTATCCTGACTGGTCTGCCAGTTTCTGCTTTGAAAAACATCCCCATAGAATGATGCTGCCACCACCATGCTTTACTGTAGGGATGGTATTGGTCCGGTGATAAGCAGTGCCTGGTCTCCTCCGAACATGACGAATCTTTGTGTAATCAGACCAGAGAAGTTTGTTTCTCATGGTCTGAGAGTCCTTCAGGTGCCTTTTAGCAAACTCCAGACAGGCTGCCATGTACCTTTTATTAAGGAGTAGCTTTCATCTGGCTACTCTACCATACAGGCCTGATTGGTGAGTTGATGCAGATTGTTGTCCTCCTGGAAGGTTTTCCTCTCTCCACAGAGGAATGCAGGACCTTTGACAGAGTGACCATGGGGTTCTTGGTCACCTCCCTGACTAAGGCTCTTCTCCTCCAATAGCTCAGTTTAGATAACCGTCCAGTTCTAGGAAGAGTCCTGGTGGTTTCAAACGTCTCCCATTTACTAATGATGGAGACTGCTGATCGTGGTGACACATCTTTAAAACGTGGAAACCTCTATGTGGTTTGAAAACATGTTTTAAGAATGTTTCACCACACTTTTTAATCTAGTTGTCATTCTTAAAACACTGGTAGAAGTATTCATACCCCATAGGTTGTACCACAAGTGATGCTGTACAACCACATATTTCAATATATTTTCTCTTTATTAAGCAACACAACTTGCACTAAAAAAAACTATTCGTACTTATTACATGTTTATCTGCCTTAATGCTGTGAAACCACAAATTACAATGCATTTTAGTGGCGTTTTATGTGATGACCAAAACAAAGTACAACGATAAAAAACCTTTGTTTGCTGCTGTTAAACTAAGCAAAGCCTGAAAAGTGTGGCCTGCATGTGTGTTTAGCTCCCACCAGTCAACACTTATAGAATCATTGGGTTTTTTACAGCTGGAAATGTTTTGTCAATATGTTTCTTTCAGTTTGAGGATGTAATAAAGTCTCAAACAAATCTTATGGATTGTCCACAAAAAGACTTGTCCTTTCAAAAGCATGAATATGGTTTGATATAAACCCTGGATCACCAATGACCTTAAGGACCTGCTTAACGAGGAAAAAGGTGCCTTCAGAGAGGAAGACAGGGAATTATTGAGGAGTATAGAGAAGCAATTTAAAGTTAGGATAAGACACAGCAAGGAGGTGTACAAGAAGCAGAGATGTGTGATCAGGGATGAAAAAGATCACAGGCTTCAAGCAGAACTAAGATCGGACCGATGGATGTCTAGACAGAACCAATGAACTGAACACATTCTTCAATAAGTTCAGTTCAGAAACAAGCTCAGCATCCTCCTCTCCTGCTCACAGCCAAACAGACATCCTACCCTCCTTTGACCCACAGCTTTCCTGTCCCACCTCAAATGTTTTATCTTCCATTTCAGCCATGGACCCTTCTGCTGTATCTAAAAAAACAATCTAGTTTGTTTCTATTGTGCATATATATAATTACTGCCCGGTTCATGTTGCCTGGCAATGAGTTAAAAGAGAAAAACATTTTATTTGTTCACACAGGCGGTACCGCGACTGCGCAAATATGCGCACAGTCACCGGCGGACTGTCCATCCAGTAGAAGTTCAGGACGGCTGTTCAGTCCAGAGCCGTCGGCCTTCCTCGATCATGACCCGAAAAGTTACACTGAGCGCCTCGAACAGGGCTTATTTCAGAGTCAAGACAGAGCAGCATAACTCAGGTTTAAGTTAGCGATAAAACCTGAATGCTGACCCAGAATGACCTGAATGTAAGTTAGAGCTAATCACTTATTCACTCAGACAGGTTTACTCTAACGAGCATCATCAGGGTCATGATGAGGAACAGAGTAGAGGGACTTTCACCTGAGCTACAGGTAAAGTTAAATGGCCTGGCTGTGATAAAAAACAGTAGGAATCCTCTCTGTGAGCTTCTAGCTGGATTAATCATGATGTGAAAAATATCTGGTCCTTTAGCTCAGTCAAAATAAAAGTTACTAAACACATTGCATCTCACAGTTGCAACCAGTCCTATAGTCCAGTTTTACATGTAGAAATAATAAATTGTTTCTGAATACACTGGGAAAACTTTTACTGGTGCCACTATGACATATTACAAAGTGTAAAAATAAGCCTCCGGCTTCTTTTTCATATCTTCTGTGCTGATTCTAAACAAACAGCTCTGGGTTGTTTAAAGGTGCAGTATGAGAAATACAAATCATAGAAATTAATCACAGGTGTATCATTAACTGTTTTATTTTTCTGAATAACGTGATATTATATAAACTAATTAAACAAGGATGCAGGATTACTCAAGGCAATATATTCATACCATATTTATACAGTTATTAATAACTGTAATATTAATACTAAGAACAAAAGATAACAGTCCAGTAAAGGTCCAGGATGAGGCTCTATGTTATGTTTAAAACTCCACAACTTGACACCCATTTCTCTCAGAAAGTGTTTAATAGTTAGAACTGAACTCATGGCTCACAGGCTCAGTGGAGAACAACAGATTGTGCTGTAAATATTTGATTGATTATTTTTGACAGCCAAAATTTCTTCATAAGTGGAATGAAAGGCTGAAAAGATGGCAGTAAAACAGAACAGGCTCATAAAAGAAGGAACAAGTTTAATGAAATGTTTGGAAAGCTCTCAGCATAATTAAATAAAATAAATGTGCTTTTAGGATCTTACCGTTTGACTGTCTTTTAAATAAATCAACTTTATACCAGTTTCCTTTTTTGAAATGTAAGAAATTAAGACCATGTAGCCTCAGAAGTGAAACATTTGGATGAAAGTGTGATGATTAAAAAGGTCATTTACATAGATGAGAAATTAAGCACATTTATCTGGCCCATAGTAAATATATTTGAGTTTAAGAACACATTTTGTCAGCAAAAATTTAGATTAGGTTTTTTTTTTCTAAATACAAAAAAATGTGTCATTACCTGTTTCAGCAAAATGTTTTTTAATTAATCCTAAACTCTGCTTTTCCTTCATTCAGCTTCTAACAAAAAATAAAAAACAAGTAAAATTATTGTAAACCTTCTTTGTTTGATTCCCAATAATTTACATTCAATCAAAACCCGGTCTAGACAGAGAACTGGTACAACATGTCCTATGTTATTTTAACTTTAAATGACTTAGCAACTTGACCGCCGTCTTGTGAAAAATGAAACTATTTTGGGTCTGGGCTAAAGCCCCCAATGTTTCAAGATCCTAAAAACGTCCCTGGTATGAACAGACAGAGAGACAAATTATTTCAGTTAATAGAATTTCACTTGTGTTACACTAATCTGTAATATGTAAAATGATAAAGAAGACAAATGTATTGGCACCATTGGCAAAGATGTGCAAAAGCCTTGAAACAGATTAATCTTCATAGCATTAGCATAATGTGTAAATATTAGTGTGCTATGTTAAACACATACAGGCTAATATACATATATAGAGTATATATGCTCCAATTTCTTTTGTCTATTTTTCTGTTTTTGTTTAGCAATTCAGGACCTGTACATAAAGAGCCTAAACGTATAAGACAACATAGCTCTTTCAAGCTCAAGAACAAAACTTTCATATGTAAAATCCTACAAAAACATTCCTGTTAATTTTCTCTCTCTATTCCCTTTACTTCCATTTGCCTCACTGAGCAGCTGTCCTTTCTTCAAACTGAACAGAAGTGGCTCTTAGTTCATCCCTCCTCTCCATCAATCTCTGTCATAAATCTGTCAGGCGGAGAGAAAGGGAACTGCTGAATACAGATTTGTCAGCAATTAATCTAACCTCTATTAACAGAGTTGGATATTGTTTCCTCTGTGCCAGAGGACAATGGGCCACTATGCATGTGTGTAGAATGGCAGGAATAAATGGGAAGAGTTTGATTAAGAAAGATCATCATGTGTAAAATCTAACAACAGCCTCAAGTAATGTTGGCTAGCTGATAAAAACTGCTTCTTAAAGATGATGAATATAATCTTTGAAATTGACCAACATTTATTTTCTGATGGTTCTTTTCCATTTATTCTGATTTATTTTTCCATAATTGTTATTTTTTTTCTAATTTCTCCTTTTTTGCCTCTGTTTTTACTTTTTTTGTGGGAGTAATATTAATGTCAGACTCCTGACAGCAATCCAATGGAGAATCTGTGTGGGAGCAAAATATCGGGGAGAGGTTGTCTATACAACACCAAAGAGGAGTTCACTGCAAAAGATAATTGGCCAAAAATACCAGCATAGACATTCTTATAAAGCTTGTCAGCAACTATAAGGAGGGTATGATTGCAATGAAGGCTTTTGCATTAGTTATTCGCACAGCAAGTGTATTTGTTTGGTACATTTCAGAAAAAAGAAAGTGGACATTAAAGTGGCAAAAAACGTTTAAAAAAGTACATTTTTGTGTCATGATAAAGAAAAGTAAAGTTGGACAACAGATGTTGGATCAAATGATGTTTCTGTTTCAGTTTCAGTTTTATGATCTGAACTAGGGGGGGCATGTAGATATTGAATAGGTGGGGTCCCAGGATAGAACCTTGAGGAACCCCGCATGTGATTTTTGACAACTCTGATGTAAAGTTACCTATTGACACAATAAAGTCCTTGTCCTCCAAGTAAGACTCAAACCAGTGATGTGCTGTACCAGAAAGACCGACCCAGTTCTCCAGTCACTCCAGTAATAACCGGTGATCAACAGTGTTGAATGCTATGCTAAGGTTTAATAATAGCAGCGCTTTGGTTCTTCCACAGTCTGCAATGATGCGGATGTCAATGAACACCTTGACAAGGGCAGTGTTGGTAATGTAGTGAGCAAAGGAACCTAACTGGAATATGTCAAGGTGGCTGGTCATTGTTTAACTGTTGAAACACAGCGCCAGATTGTTCTTTTTTAACAGTGGTTTAGTATTTGCTGTTTTTAAGGCCTGGGGCTAAAACACCTGACAAGATGGATGACTTTATTATTATAATTAAATTAGGCGCAATGACCGGCAAAACTTTCTTAAGGAAAGCTGTGGGTAAAATATCGAGATAGCAGGAGAAGGAGCTTAGTTGATGTATAATTTCTCATAAGTTCATAATTTCTTCTATTGAGAAGAGTATAAATAAATGTTGACAAACAATTTGGGAAGGCCCAGATGTGTCAGGGCTCTGTGTTGATGCGCAGTGTATGTGTGTGTGTGTTTCTTTCCACCCTCTGCTCTAGAGCGTTTCCTGGCAGGTGCTGCTGATCAGGGCCTAATCACTGGCCTTCTTAAGGAGCTGAGACCAGGAGGGCGACGTCAGCCCGTTGCTACATTTTTGTGGTACTGACCGTGCTTGTGCATACATTTTGCTGAACCTGAACTTAATCGGAAATTTCTCTTGTCTTTTTCCCCAGACCTTGCCTGAAGGGTTTTTAAGGCTCCTAGTCCTGTGATCTGTTGTCTGAGCGAGCTTCAAGGTTTCGTTCCTCATCTCCCACCGTGAGTCTCCCTGCCTTCTCAGCTTCTGGCCCTGGCTTGGGTGAGGTTTTCTGGAGAACCTTACTTCTGTTGTCACCTGCCTGTCCACCCTCCTACGAGGGAACGCTTAAACTGAGTCATCACTTGAGAGCTAAAGGAAACTGCCGCCTACCACACTCATCCTGCCAACCTCCATCTCAGAGGAAAGACATGGCTCAGTAGGAAGAGTAGTCGTCTTGCAATCGGAAGGTTGTGGGTTTGATTCCGGCTTCCTCCTGCTGTATGTTGATGTGCCCCTGGGCAAGGCACTTAACCTCAAGTTGCCTACTGATCTGCGTATCGGTGTATGAATGTCTGAGCGTTAGTGAGTGCGATTGGGTGAATGTGGCTCTAGTGTAAAGCGCTTTGAGCGGTCTGTATGACTGGAAAGGTTCTATATAAATTCAGTCCATTTACCATTTACGTACCTCCCCAGCTAAACCACAACCGCTCTGGCTGTAAGTTCCTAAACAAACCCTTCTAAAAGAAAACACCTTGAAATTCTCCTGGGATATCCATAACCTTGTCACCTTCCCTTCCAGAGAAGAACCAGTCTCCTGCTGTCATTGCCTGGGTCCCTGTCTTGCCTTTTTCTTCACAAAATAAATCTGTTAAAACGCTGCCCTGAATCTGTGGTTGTGTTCTCCTCAGAGTTTAAAGAAACGCTACATTATGACAAGATGATGATGTCATGTGTTATTATTATTTTTTTATTATTATTGTTAATCTTATTATTATTATTGGTTTTGTTTTTATTGTTTTTATTATGACTGTTGTTTTTTCCAAACCTATTTAGGTTACATTTCCATTTATTTCGTTACTTTTAAACCCCTTGTATATCTGTATTTCGATGGATTCAGTCGCTGGCAGTTTTTAAAATAAATGGTAAGAAACAGTGTTTTTTTGGGGGGGGGAATTCTCTTCACTTGAAAACTGGAATATTCTGGAAAATAAAATTCAGATCCCCCTGGTACGTTTGTCCTGTGTTTTCATTGCCATGGACAAGTCTTTCTTGCGATTAGTTTTCAACCTGATCTGCAGACAACGTTCTAAAGCTGGAAAACCTGGAGCGCTCTCTTGAGCATTTGAGTAACTAGGGATGATTTTACTCACAAATGTTTTTGTTTTATCATTTGCTTTTATTTGAAAGATAAGCAGTTTCTTTAGCATTTGAACATAATGAACACACACTCATCTTGGTTTCTCTGCTGTCACTTTCAAACCTGCCACATCTTCCAAAACATTTCTCTGTTGAAATCTCCTGGCTTATTGTGGCAGTAGGCAATCTGAGCTCAGAGCTGTATTCCGGAAAGGCTTCACATAAATGACGTTTCTTGTAGCAGGAAACTCATACTTGAAGCTGTCAGTTGTGTTTTTTCTGCTCCAGTCAGAACTGGTAGTTTGCTCTTATTGACTGGAGTGACTAGCAGTGTTTTCACCAGATAAAGAGAAGGTTATGGTCCTCCTGAAGGCAACAGGCTGTGATGGTTTTTTGTCTGAGCTGTGATGTGATGTTACAGAGCTGCATTCTGGTAACGGCTGGAAAAGGCTCTTTCTTACCATTTCTTGTGCATTTTTCATGCATTTGTTTTAGCTCCCAGCAAGGTGTTTCACAGTTATGAAATCCTGTCTAAGAGCTTCAGAGGGACTGATTCGTTTGTTTGGATCTAAAGCCATCATCTGCTTGAGGAGGCTTATAAAGGCTTGGATGTCTTTACGCTCATCTGGGTCTTTCCCAATTGGGGACATCCTCTCCAAGTCGTCATAGCTTTGTATCAAACTGTACGATGCTTTTGGTTTTCTTACCTGTTCCCCTATTGTTGCTGCATATTCATTTGGTGTTTTGAGTTTCCAAATTACTTCAGGGGTTTCCTGGGTCAACTTGAAAAAGATTTTGGCATGCAACCCTGTGTTCAGTAGATAATTATCAGGCTGGCCGTACAACTCCACATATGCCCTCATGTTTTCATATTCAGAATCTGAAGGAAACAGGAGCCCACCAGTGTAAAAGAAGGCCAGAGTGCAACCTAGACCCCACATATCCACACCCTCATTCAGGGGAAGGCCCAGCATGACTTCAAAGGCCCTGTAAGAATTAGGCTGAATCGAGATTCCGGTCCTTAAGTGAGATACCTGTTTAGCTATGCCAAAATCAATTAGCTTTACCTTGAAGGGATTTAACCTATGATTGACCAACATTATGTTGTCTGGTTTGATGTCAGTGTGAACCACACCAATGGTTTTCAGCGCTGCTAGAGCTACAAGCAGTTGTTGTGTTATCAGTCTGATTTCTGGCACACGCATTGGCAGAAAATGTCTGTCTTTCATATATTCAAAAAGATCTTTATCCAGCATTTCAAAAACCAGACAGTCTTGTTGCATGTACACAAAATGATCAGTCATCTTGATTATGTTGCATGTGTCTGAGTTAAGCCGTCTGAGCAAATTCATGTTCGAAATTTCCATTTTTCCAGCATTTTTCAAGTCCTTTCTTACTATTTTAAGTGCCACTATCTCCTTTGTGTCCAGATTTTTGCACATAACAACTTTTCCATAAACCCCCTGGCCGAGTATCCTTTCTGTGCGGTAGGTAGAGGAGGGACCTTTAAGAACGACGTTTTTCCCCATCTTGGGAACTTGGCTGTCCCCTATTAAACAACAGCTGTTCCCCATATTTTCGGGAAGTAAGAACTAAGAAAGAAACTTAATTATATATATATATATATATATATATATATATATATATATATATATATATATATATAATGAAATGAATGAAATTATGAATGAGTTTTCACAATGATAAATTACTCCAGTCGATATGTGACGTGCTACGACACGTGTTGTGACACATGAGAAAAGCCTTTGATCTTTTGCTGAGCAATCAAGTGATGCGATTCTTTTTAAATATATTGCTAGGTCTCATTGATGCTGAAACATGAAAAAATAATCAGTTCTCCCTGTCTCTTCAGCGTTGCTTCTGTTAGTCTTTAAACCGCGACCAAATGGGAGCAAACGTGTAAAACCGTAATTTCTGTGTGTTGGTTTCGGGAGGGGAGAGCGGCGCCTAAGTAATAACATGCCAATACATTAATCTAAATAATAAAATGAGTAACAAGTAATATAATTATTAAACTTAACTAATAAAGTAATAATAAGCTCCATACTTTACAGAAATTATGCTATATAGATTCATTAAAACTGACGACTGTTTCTGTCATCTGCCATGTTGGTGGCTGTGCTGCGTTTAAGTTAATTATTTTTTGTTGCAACACTGACCCCTAGTGGCCATATATTTATCAACAATATTTTCTGTTTTGTTTCGATCACATTTGTCATTTCTCTAAAAGTTGAAGAGGCCATGACTATCTTCTATATTGTTTGACAAAAATTCTCATGGTTATGGATAGGGTTAGGGTTGTATTACTGGGTTAATTAATGTGGTAATGAATAAAGAATGACGTCATCATGTCTTAAACACATTTTTGTATATATGTCATAATTTAAAGTATTTTGGGTTTCACCCTACAATACAATTGTCCAAAGATGAACTAGAGCTTCAAAGCATGGAATGAAATAAGGATAGTGCTTAATGTGTTGATGCTGTGGTCATAGGACAAAATTAGGAAAGACGTCTTGTAGCAGCTTTCCTGTGATTTGAAGTATTTTCAAAATCCGGATGGGTGCTCTGTGGGATAGGCCAGAGAAAAACCAACAGAAATGTACATCTTACGTCTCTTCACTGGCTTTGTTGTGCATGTATAAAAGGGTTATTATGCATCTTTATGATTCTCGCCTCAAAATGGAAGCTGGGTGCATCCAATTCTTGCATTTCTGCCTGTTTTGCAAGACAAAACTTGTAGAAATATGTAGACCTGAAGCTCTAACAAAAACCATCTATAAGTAGGGAGCATGTTTTGAGATAGTAAATAAGCATCTCAGTTTAAAGTATTTGAAGTATTTTGTTTTTTTAAGATTTGATAAGATCTGATTAATTTCATATTAACAAGTACAGTTTTTTATAAACAAAATACAAATGAACAAAAACCAAGGCTGTGCAAAAACAAAATTACAAATAAGGCTAAGAAATAAAACAATATGCAAACTTGTGGTGGAGAGGATTAACACATACTCTACTATATAGTCATTGATTACCGCTGCAAAAATACAGTGAAGTAATTTGCCAATGAGATGCAGTGATGTGCATGTTGGGAGATTCATTAAATGGCCTTGATAAATACACTGCTCAAAAAAATAAAGGGAACACTCAAATAACACATCCTAGATCTGAATGAATGAAATATTCTCATTGAATACTTTGTTCTGTACAAAGTTGAATGTGCTGACAATAAAATCACACAAAAATCATCAATGGAAATCAAATTTATTAACCAATGGAGGCCTGGATTTGGAGTCACACACAAAACTAAAGTGGAAAAACTACAGGCTGATCCAACTTTGATGTAATGTCCTTAAAACAAGTCAAAATGAGGCTCAGTATTGTGTGTGGCCTCCACGTGCCTGTATGACCTCCCTACAACGCCTGGGCATGCTCCTGATGAGATGGTGGATGGTCTCCTGAGGGATCTCCTCCCAGACCTGGACTAAAGCATCCACCAACTCCTGGACAGTCTGTGGTGCAATGTGACGTTGGTGGATGGAGCGAGACATGATGTCCCAGATGTGCTCAATCGGATTCAGGTCTGGGGAACGGGCGGGCCAGTCCATAGCTTCAATGTCTTCATCTTGCAGGAACTGCTGACACACTCCAGCCACATGAGGTCTAGCATTGTCCTGCATTAGGAGGAAAACCCAGGACCAACAGCACCAGCATTTGGTCTCACAAGGGGTCTGAGGATCTCATCTCGGTACTTAATGGCAGTCAGGCTACCTCTGGCGAGCACATAGAGGGCCGTGTGGCCCTCCAAAGAGATGCCACCCCACACCATTACTGACCCACTGCCAAACTGGTCATGCTGAAGGATGTTGCAGACAGCAGATCGCTCTCCACGGTGTCTCCAGACTCTGTCACGTCTGTCACATTGTTGGGCTGAGAGCACAACCCCCATTTGTGGACGTCGGGCCCTCATACCATCCTCATGGAGTCGGTTTCTAACCATTTGTGCAGACACATGCACATTTGTGGCCTGCTGGAGGTCATTTTGCAGGACTCTGGCAGTGCTCCTCCTGTTCCTCCTTGCACTAAGGCGGAGGTAGCGGTCCTGCTGCTGGGTTGTTGCCCTCCTACGGCCTCCTCCATGTCTCCTGGTGTACTGGCCTGTCTCCTGGTAGTGCCTCCAGGCTCTGGATACTACGCTGACAGACACAGCAAACCTTCTTGCCACAGCTCGCATTGATGTGCCATCCTGGATGAGCTGCACCACCTGAGCCACTTGTGTGGGTTGTAGAGTCTGTCTCATGCTACCATGAGTGTGAAAGCACCACCAACATTCAAAAGTGACCAAAACATCAGCCAGAAAGCATAGGTACTGAGAAGTGGTCTGTGGTCCCCACCTGCAGAACCACTCCTTTATTGAGTGTCTTGCTAATCGCCAAAGATTTCCCCCTGTTGTCTTTTCCATTTGAACAACATGTGAAATTGATTGTCAATCAGTGTTGCTTCCTAAGTGGACAGTTTGATTTCACAGAAATTTGATTTACTTGGAGTTATATTGTGTTGTTTAAGTGTTCCCTTTATTTTTTTGAGCAGTGTATATGGTGTATTCCTAAGAATAATGGGTACAATCTTGACTTAGTGTAGGCAGAGCTGTTTTTTAAAGAGACCACAGAGTCCACAGTTCTCAGGCTCAGGGGGAGAGAGTTTCAGAATATGGAAGCCACTGCAGCAAATGCTCTGTCTCCTTTGTCTTTAGTCCAAGACTCAGCATAACCATTAGGCTTTGCTCACTGGACCTCAGAGATGTACTGGGGGTATAAGGATTTAAAAGATCACTAGCATATGCTGGTGCTTGTCCATGTAAAGCCCTAGACACCAGAACCACAATTTTAAAGTGAACTCTTAGATTAGGGAGCCAGTGAAGCTGGAAAAGTAGCAGGATGATATCATGGTATTTAGAAGACTTAGATAAAAGCCTAGCACAAGCAATTTGAACCTCTGCTACCGATCCAAGGAAGTTTTGCCAAGACAGGTGAAAAGCGAATTGCAGTAGTTCAGACCTGACAAAATGAATGCAGGGATACAAATTTCCAGTTTAGAGCAAAAAGAGAAAACTAAATTAAAATAATGCAATTCATTATCAGAGGTGAAGAATCAGAAGTAGTTTAAGTCAAGTCAAGTTTATTTATATAGCGCTTTTCAGGAACAAGGCACTCAAAGGGCTGTACATGTGGAAAAACATTTACAATGATACAGAAAATCAAACAGAGAAAAACAAATCAAATGACATTAATAATCCTTGGGAGTTTACTGGTAAGAGCTTGTTCTAATCCAATCTTTCTAATAGAGGTAATTAGTTAATTAAGTCCTCTGTGGTAAGGAATTCATCCTGTGCTAGAAGAAAAATGATAATATTAATCCTTGAGGTCGCTGGTATGAGGCAGTTGTGGTCCCATCATTCAAAATAGTAGCAGTCATGGGCGCTGACTGAAGTCTAAGTAGAGAAGCTGGGTCACTGGTATAAAACAGTTTTAGTACAAACTTTTTAAATACTAATAATGTTTGGCTTTTACCGGTATGAAATTGTTGTAATACAATCCTTCTAAGAAATCTAAAAATCTCTGGTCATTGGTGTAAAAACAGCTTTAGTCCAAATTTTCAAATACCAATAATATTTGCTTTTGCTGGTAATACTTCTGAGAAATCTGAAAATCTTTGAAAAGTAATGAAATCACACATTTAGGTAAAGTAAGATAGGAGGGAAAAAAATCATATTGTACAAAAAACCTGAGCAGGGGTAAGCAACACACACATAAGTAAAGATTTAGCAAGGGTATCTTGAGGGTGCGAATGAATAAGTCTGGGTGTGTTTGCAAGAATTAGACTGTCAACACTGATAGAAGCGTCATTGTCCTTGAGAAGAGAGGTGGAGGTTTTATCAATCGGCCGCACAGTCCTATCAGCACACAGCTGGTAGGGGAGTGCTGGGGAAGAGCGTCGTGCTTATATAACATCCAGGAGATATTTTGTCGATAGCCAGTTAGCAGAAGTTGCCAAGGCCACATTGGGGAGCCAGATTTAGAAAAACTATAAATGTTGTGGTTCAAGCAGTTGTGAATTTCCAACCACCTTAAGAGTTTTACTGGTATGTCTCAATTGTGAATCCAAATAGCCAACTTTCTGGTACAGATCTGGAGCGTACAACGTCTCCAAGATTATATCCTTTAACCTCTGAGTCCAACCGCTGCCAGGCTGCGATTTTGTTCAAGAATCGTGTCCAGCTTGTGATTCTGCTCTCTTAACATTTCAGTCTGAGTGTTGATCGCTCTACAGACTCCATCTAACATTGCAGGAAGCTTTGAAACGCTTTAAACAGCCGCCCACGTTTTGCGAATCACTCGATAAACCAGGTAACCACCAACTCCAAAAAGCAGAAATCCTGTTATCAAAAGTCCAAATATGTACACATTTTCTACGTCCGCGACCGACATCGTAGTCAGGCACTCAATCTTCCACTGCTGCCAAGAATCCATTGTGTATCCAGAGAAGAACGTCCCATCTGGACAAGAGGGTCTCCTTTATCTTGTCTTCCCATCAAAAAAATGTGATCAATTACGTTGAGAGACCAGCTGACCAAATCCATAATTTAAAAGTTTGGAGGATATGCAAAGCGAGGCTCTGAGAAAAATACAGACAAAAAACAGAAGCAGGAATCAGCAGGGAGAGAGAGAGAGAAAACGCGTGTGTCTTCCACTGAGAGCAAGAGAAAAGTCTAGTTTAGTTTCAATTCAAAAATCTTAAATTATCTTCAAAAGAAAATGAAATGTTGTAGTAACTCAAACTATCCAAGTTTCTTCTAAGAGTCTATGTAGATGGTGATTGCTCTGGGCAGGAAGAATCTTCTGTGTCTGTATTACAGCAGAACTGAGGAAATTTCTGTGTGAAAACGTTCTGCTGTTGTAAGAGCGTCTCGTGAAGAGGATGTGCAGGGTTATCCGTAATGTTCATAATTTTATGAAACATTCTTCTTAGCACGGTCTTTCCCAGAGGCTTTTACACTTTACCGTTGCATCTCTAGTCTAGTCTGCTGCCTGTGTAAACACCTAAACTAGAAATTAGCTAACCAACATTCATCTTAATAATTTAAAAACTAATATGTATCTAAGTTAAATAAATATCAGATGTTTTTTTTATTCTTTAAACAGAGCAGAAAGCAGAAAATGACTTGTCTAGATCAGGAGTGAGCAAGTTGGTGGCATAAGAGACCTTTCCTTTTTTGATCAATGGGCATTCTGTATTACAATCAGATGGAAAATTAAATTCAATTTGGAGTATATTAGTACAAAATGTAAATTATGTGAGGAAATTAAAGTACCCATGCAGTGATCTATACTAAACCTTAAGAAAAAGCATGTTAACAGTAGAAAATAAAAATAAAAATGTTGATTCATTACACAAGGAGTAAAATATTTAAATGATTTATAAATACATTGTACTTGGACTTACCTTTTCTTACAAAAGAGCAGCCCTTTGGATATAAAATATTATATCACGTGCATTTATATTTCTGCTCACTATTATTGACAACATTTTCACTATTTGTGTTTACCTGAAATATGACTAAACACTATGTAAAGCTTTGGCTTACAGAACAACATCCAGTTGCTGTTTTTTATTATTATCTGTAAGCATAATGGTGAATATTTAGAAAACACAGACCAACCCTCAAATACCAGCCCAGGACTTGGACACTGAAAGGGCCTCTTGTGAGAGACAATACCAACAATGCACACATATCCTGCTCTTTTCCGAAATATTTCCTGTTCCTGTTTTGCCCTTTCTCCGAGTCTGTTGCACTCCCTCTCTGTCTCATAACTGACCCTTCACATTAACCCTGAACATGCTCAGACTGGTCGGAATGATGTCTGGTTTTTAGCTACATATTTAACTCTATGCACAGCAAAACATTCTCACTTGCAAGGTAACTAATTAGGAATGAAATGGAGACAACTAATAGCTAATAACAAGCCTAATAAATGAATCATTATAAAAGACTGATAATTAAATAACTATAATGTCAACAAAATTGTATATGACAGATCACATTGTTTTTGTGTGAACAATTAAGTGAGTAACAGATGCCTTAAGAATGTCTGTAAACTATGCCTGCAGTCTTTTTTGTGTTATCAGAGGTCATACAGGGATGGTCAAAAGCTTTGAGGTTGACAATAACTTCGATCTTAAACTTTACTGCATCAGGGTAAAAAAAAATCTCTCTCTATTTAGTGATGTTCAAAAATAAGTATTCCATGAGTTTCAAAGGCTTTTATTGAGAAATACAATACAGTGTAATGCAATATTGTATTTACAGGATTTCAGTAACATTAAGGTCTAAGACGTTTTCTGGCCCTGAATACAAAAATTCAATATTTTGATCTCTCTGCTCTGGGATGAAGTTTTGATCACATTCTTTATATATGATTCTGTTTTTCATTCAAATTGTGAGTGAATGAATAGTGTTTGGAAGCTTCACTGTCATCGTAGCACTGAACTTATGAGAGTCAGAAAGTACCATCTTTTGAGGAAATAACTTTACACCAGTTCTTCTTGCATCAATTTTCCCTTAATGTTTGTCTTGGTGCAAAGTAGCTGCTTTGCTGCTCTCCTTTCCACGTCCAAAAGTTTTAACCTTATAATTAATGCAGAAACATTCACACCTGTCTCCTGGTATTGCTGTGCAAGCTCTGCGCTGGTGGCAACCGATTGCCTTAGTTGTGTCCTCTGGAGGAGACCATCCAGGCACTGACTGGACTATAGAGGGCACCCTGAACACAATAGAACTTCTTTTCTTGAAGTTCTTGATTATTTATTCATGATTTGATTTAGGTGAAAGGCTTTTTATTGTAGTCGTCCTTGCCTGTGCATATCTACTGATAACAAGTGGTGGTGACGTGTAGTTGGAGGCAGCCATGATTAAAAAAAGAACGATTTCAAACATCACTCTCTTTTACTGCAACCATCTACAGTGCCTTGTGAAAGTATTCGGCCCCCTTGAATTTTTCAACCTCTTGCCACATTTCAGGCTTCAAACATAAAGATATAAAATTCAAATTTTTTGTGAAGAATCAACAACAAGTGGGACACAATCGTGAAGTGGAATGACATTTATTGGATGTGTTAAACTTTTTTAACAAATAAAAAACTGAAAAGTGGGGTGTGCAATATTATTTGGCCCCCTTGCATTAATACTTTGTAGCGCCACCCTTTACTGCAATTACAGCTGCAAGTCTCTTGGGGTTTGTCTCTATCAGTTTTGCACATCGAGACACTGAAATTCTTGCCCATTCTTCCTTGCAAAACAGCTGGAGCTCAGTGAGGTTGGATGGAGAGCGTTCATCAACAGCAGTCTTCAGCTCTTTCCACAGATTCTTGATTGGATTCAGGTCTGGACTTTGACTAGGCCATTCCAACACCTGGATACGTTTATTTGTGAACCATTCCAGTGTAGATTTGGCTTTATGTTTTGGATCATTGTCTTGTTGGAAGATAAATCTCCGTCCCAGTCTCAGGTTTCTTGCAGACTCTAACAGGTTTTCTTCCAGAATGGTCCTGTATTTGGCCCCATCCATCTTCCCATCAATTTTGACCATCTTCCCTGTCCCTGCTGATGAAAAGCAGGCCCAAACCATGATGCTGCCACCACCATGTTTGACAGTGGGGATGGTGTGTTCAGGGTGATGAGCTGTGTTGCTTTTACACCAAACATATCGTTTTGCATTGTGACCAAACAGTTTGATTTTGGTTTCATCTGACCAGAGCACCTTCTTCCACATGTTTGGTGTGTCTCCCAGGTGGCTTGTGGCAAACTTTAAATGAGACTTTTTATGGATATCTTTGAGAAATGGCTTTCTTCTTGCCATTCTTCCATAAAGGCCAGATTTGTGCAGTGTACGACTGATTGTTGTCCTATGGACAGACTCTCCCACCTCAGCTGTAGATCTCTGCAGTTCATCCAGAGTGATCATGGGCCTCTTGGCTGCATCTCTGATCAGTCTTCTCCTTGTTCGAGATGAAAGTTTAGAGGGACGGCCGGGTCTTGGTAGATTTGCAGTGGTCTGATACTCCTTCCATTTCAATATGATTGCTTGCACAGTGCTCCTTGGGATGTTTAAAGCTTGGGAAATCTTTTTGTATCCAAATCCGGCTTTAAACTTCTCCACAACAGTATCTCGGACCTGCCTGGTGTGTTCCTTGGTCTTCATGATGCTCTCTGCGCTTTGAACAACCCTGAGACTATCACAGAGCAGGTGCATTTATACAGAGACTTGATTACACACAGGTGGATTCTATTTATCATCATCAGTCATTTGGGGCAACATTGGATCATTCAGAGATCCTCACTGAACTTCTGGAGTGAGTTTGCTGCATTGAAAGTAAAGGGGCCAAATAATATTGCACGCCACTTTTCAGTTTTTTATTTGTTAAAAAAGTTTGACACATCCAATAAATGTCATTCCACTTCACGATTGTGTCCCACTTGTTGTTGATTCTTCACAAAAAATTTGAATTTTATATCTTTATGTTTGAAGCCTGAAATGTGGCAAGAGGTTGAAAAGCTCAAGGGGGCCGAATACTTTCGCAAGGCACTGTAACTTAATAAGAATGACAGAGATACCAGCCCTCAGCTTTCCTCTGAGCTAACCATGCGGTCACTGACTTGATGTTAGCAGGCTATTTGTAGCAGAGATAAAACGCCTTAGGTAAGTGTTGCATTCACCCTGAGCATTAATAAATTACTTCAGTGTAACGATGTGATGTCTAGCTTATGTGCTCATCTGCAAATATCTCTGACAAAAAGCCAAATCTGTTGTTCTGTGATTAAAGGGGTTAAAGTAGATGCAAACATAACAAATATTAACATGCAGCTATTGTTAAAGCTATATAATAGAATCATTTTACATTAGTAATTTGCTGAAAAATACCAAATCATTAGCTTATTAACAATATTCGTAGAATAAGTAATTGTTAATTAATAATAAATTCCTGTTGTTTCCTGACACTTTGTGTTATTTTACTCACCATCAAGCTAGATAACGAATCCATATCTAAATATTTACCATGATTACATCTGGAGTTTATCGTTAATCAAGGGTTAATTAGCAAGTAGTCACTGATTTGCTCCTCAATAGCAACTAAGCAATTCTGGTCACCAATATTTAAAGTGTTACCCATGTTTCATTTATTTTCACCAGTTACTCTCACCCCATCTGCATGTTCATGTTGTCATCTACACACACACACACACACACACACACACACACACACACACACACACGCACACACACGCACACACACACACACACACACACACACGCTTGCACCAGTATCATTACTAGGAACAGTTCAATGGAGCAGTGGGTCAGCGCTCAGCTGCTTGAGACAGAATTAGAATGGCTAACAGCTGAGCCTCTAATGGGTGATATCATGTGACCCATCCCACCCACAGGCCCTGAGCAGCACAGGACTAGAGTTACCATTTCCAATTTCCACCAAGCCTGACATGTATGAGTGTGGAAACCTTGTCCTCCTGTTTACATTTGCGTTGCTTTACAGTGGAGGAACTGTAATGGAAATCTGTCAGTAAATGTTTCCTACCAGCTGCTGCTGGTAGTCTCACCTTTATGTTTGGATCTGCTCACTATGGCCTCTGTCCTTCTTTCTCCTTTGACCCACTTTGGCACTTTTATTCATATATGGAGAGGTTTTTCAGAGGCCACGAAACCGAGTATATCTGGTGGCTTCGACTCAGGCAGTGAGAATGTATCAAACTTCCCACCTTACCTGTGATGAAAGGAACAGCTTCTGCAGCACATTTGGGATTGTTCAGATGTATTGTTTTCTTGTCTGTAGAATAAGAGAGGGGCTTTTTCCAGGGTCTGTCAGCAAAGCATGTAAGGCTGAAAGGGCTGAGCGCTGCACAAGCCATTACTCTTCTGAGTCGCCTATGAAAGGTCTTATAACAAGCCTCGACTTCCACTGCTGTTAGTGGCAACATTTTAACTCACAGTTCACCCAGATTATTTGGTTACTGCTGTAACCTCTGTAGCACTGATATAGTATAAATATAAGGAGGACCAGAACTCTCCTTAAAGTGATCAGTGGTCTCTAAAAGTATTCATGGCCTTAACCTTTTTAACATATTGATGTTACAGCTGCAGTCTTTGGCATCTTATTGAAATTTAAAGCATAACTATAAAACTGAATAAAACTGATCAGTTGTTTTCAAAGTGACCTAACAGCATCATGAAGACAAAGGAGCACAGCTGAGAAGGTCAGAGTTGAAGTCGTGAAGAAGTTTAAGACATGAGTAGTTTGTGAAAAAATAACCCAAGCTTTGAACATCTCATAGAGCATATGAAGCCGTTGTTCAAAAAAAGATAACTTTGCCACAAACCATGACGGGGACTCAGCAAACGTGAAATAAATAAATCTTTTTCTCTTCTTGCAAAATGTTGTGTGCAGCAAGAGTTAATGTGACTCTTAACAAACGATAACCACAGAAAAACACGGTGGTAACAGTATCATGCTGTGGAGATGCTTTTAGCTACCAGAAACATGAATGCTGGTCAAAGTTAATCAGGGGATGGGTGGAGCGAAGGTCAATCCTGTTAAAAAAAACTGTTAAATGCTGCAAAAGACTTGAGACAGGGACAAATGTTTACCTTCCAGCAGGACAACAACTCTTACCATGCGGTCAGAGCTACAATACAGTGATTTATTTCAAAGCAGAATTATGTGCTACAATGGCCTAGATATAGTCCAGACCTAGATGTAACAGAGAACTTGTGGCTAGACTTGAAAATGTATGTTACAAGACGCCACCCGTCCTGTCTACTGAGCTTGGGCAAAGACGAATTGGGAAAAACTTTCAGAGACAAACTCAAAAAGACTTGCAGCTGTATCTGGTTGTAAAGTATTGACTCAGGGTGGCTAAATACAGATGTCACACTTTTCAATCTTGTTTTTTTAAATATAAGATTTTTTAAACCATGTATCATTTTAATTCCACCTCACAATTACAGACTACCTGATGTGTGTCTATCAAATAAAATTCTAATAAAATAAATTAAAGTATGTGGTTGTAAACAGACACATTTTGAAGCATTTAAAGGTTGTGAATATTTCAGGCAGTGTACAAATGAAGTGAAATCTCTTTTTTTCTGTTGACATACAATCCTTAAAACATAGCTCACATATGTAAAACATGTTCATGTATTTTTGATCCTTGCTGAGGCAGAAGTGGAGCAGTCCTGCAGGGCCAGGATTATTTCTGAATGGTAACATGAGCAGCCTATAACATAACTCTAAATGCAGAGTCACAGCTGTGCTTCTGCGTGTAAGCTGCCTGAAGCACAGGAAAAAAATGGTCTCAGAAAGAAAGGAACAAATGTAAGAATGTGTGGAAATGTTTAGAGGATCTAAATAAATTACAGGCGAAGAAGTGAATCCACTGAGTCAAATGTCTGAGCTGAATTTGCTGCATGTTTGTAGGCTGACGCCTGATGAGTGGTGTGTGTGTGTGTGTGTGTGTGTGTGTGTGTGCATGCGCGCGCGCGCGCACGGTGGATTGAGGGGGATGGGTCCCAACAGGAATTAGGTAATATTGACATGGTAGTTTCAAGCCCTCCCTCCCAACAAGACTCAGATCGATGCAGCAGATCAATAGAAGTCATTGGCAATAACTGAACTTCTCATGTGATCACTGAAGGAGAAAATTCAAAAAAATCCGCTCCCTCGCATGTGTCCCAACACGCCCATTCATCAAACTGAAGGTTTGCAATCTCCCAAGTGAGATGAAACACCAATGCACTTCTGCACACACTGATATATTTTATATTTATTTATGTATACATTCACAGCAGGGATAATTAGGCTCTTCTCTGACATTGCATGATTGGTCACTTTTCCCTCTCCTGTCTCTCTCTCCCTTCCTGCCAGAATAGTTTGAACAAAAGAGAGAAGGGGGAGGAGGTGGGTGCATGGTTGGGGGAGGGGATGTGTGTGTGCTGCTCTGTTGTCACTAGGAGGGAGGGATGGAGGTGGGAGTCAGATGGGGGAGGGAGAGTGAAAGGGAAGAGGATAGGGTCCCACAAGTGAGAGAGCGAGAGAGAGAGAAGCCCTCCTCCTGCACACTCAGCCACAATCCCGTTTACATCGACTCCCCCCTGCTGTATTTTGAGGAATATTGGATTACTTTCGGCACTGGAGCTCTAACCGAGCACATCCAGGGATGGTCAGGTCTGTAATCATTTCTTCACTTGTTGAGAAAGTTGTTTCATTTCTTGAGCGACATAAATATTTCCTCTGCTTCTTGTGCATTCCTGTCAATTCTGGTGCCGCGTTCTTCATTTATTTTCCTTCTGCACACTTTAAAGTTTGTCTTTTTGCACGCACGGCGCGTCATTCTCGTGAGTCGTCCTCTTAACACGTCAGTCCACTCAGTGTGTCGCTCAGGCTTGACTTTGTTTTACACAAATGGTTACGCGGTGTCAGGCAGGAGAAAGGTTTTTTTTTTTTTAAGGAAGAGTACTAAGTTCTGCTTGTGGTTATATGGTTCCGAGGTTTGGGGTTTGCCAATTTTGTCTTTGGAAGCGCATGTTTTCTGAGAGGTTTCTAAACTTTCGCACAGTAAAGTAAGAGGGTCGAGGAGCGCATGATAAACCAAAGAAATATCTGGACGATTTATATATGGAAGACCTTCTCCCCCCACTTTCCAATACTTCACCATATATAAAGCAATTAATTTACCATTAAATAGATAAAAGGAAGCATGCATTAGTGTGTGTGTTTTGTGTCATACAAGTTTCTATCTCTAAAAGGTCTGGAATTTAGGTGTGGAAAAACATACATAAGTGTCCTCAGTGGCGCCACCATTTGAGGTGGGGGGCAGGTATGGGTAATGGTCTCCCTCTTAAATTTGCTGGGCCCCAGCAAATGGCCAGACAGTTTTATGCGCATAATATTTTTTACGTGTGGGTTTAAGACAGGAAAGGACAACCTCAGACAAGCTGCAACTTTTTATTTATTTATACTAACATGCTTTCATTTTGTCCTTAAAATGATCCCTTTGATTGTGTGTCACCCAGTCCTAGCCCAATACTTAAATGATTTTAGAATCACATATTTAGGTCAAAAATTGGAAGGGCTGAAGTATTTTAATAATATGGACACCACATTTTGGTGGGGATGAAAATAAGAATGACCTAACATAATAAATCAACTGATTCGTGGTATGGAGGTATCTGAAAATAGGAATTTACAGATCATTAAGTTTAAAGGAAACCCTGAAAAGGACCAAGATTATCTTTTTATCAGTCTTGAGTTTTTTTTTTTGTTTGTTCTTTTTTTATTTCCTATTTGTTATAGAAACAGTGTACATTGTAAATTACAGACTTTGGATAATTTATATCCTTTGATGATATTCACATAAACACATAAAAACAGATGGCAAAAAAAGCACAACTTTATTATTGCATAGGTACTGGACCCCATTATTGCACATTATAAAGCACACTATACCTGTAAGTATTAGTACTGAGAATTATAGAGTACCAAACAAAATGGCGTCCATATTCAAATTATTTATGGCAACATACCTGAATAATCTGGCTGTTGTGATTTGTAACCTTGCCGTTTTGGTTGTTTCATACCTGTCTGTCGTGGGACGTTTCTTATTGGCCATTCATCAATCTTAACCCGCTACAGGGATGTTTAATGCCCGCTCTGAAAATTCCTAATTTAAACTGCCTTGATATATCCTGATCATAGTTTACAATAGGAAAATGTGGTCTTATGACTCCAAGAAATAATATCTGTTAGAAAGAGTAGGCAGAGAGTAGAGTAGGGGTCTCAAACTAAAATCTTCTGGGACTGGGTTCCTGCAACTTTATGTCTCAACTTCAACACACCTGACTCAAATAATGACCTAATTAGTAGGACTCTGTTGAGCTTGACTGCATGCAAAGGAGGGAATGTTGTCATTTGATTGAGATGAGTAGGACCAGGGACACTTTTAAAAGTTGCAGCAACCCGGTCCACAAGGACCAGGGATCGTGACCTTTTAGTTTGTTAGTCTGTCATATTTCACAAGAGTCAACTGGATCAGAACCAGAATAAGTGGAACTTGGGTGCAAAATTTTCGGATAAAAAAAAAAAAAAGGAATAACAAAAAAGTGTAGTTATGCTTAAGGTTTGTGCATTATCATTGTTTATCTCTATAATTCATCAAAATATTTACTATACAAAATGTAGCGCACAATGGTTTTAGTATATGTACAAAATTGTTTCTTTTGTTATTCGAAACATAAGCAGGAAGGGGATAAAGGGCAACTTGTTGTTATGAAATGGGGTTTGACCTGGAACCAAGTAAAATTCTTAAAAACTTTTTCTGAGTTTCAGTTTTGATGCTCCATCCCAAGATTATTAGTGCATCACCCTTTACAGAAAACGTTCTGAAAGCGCCCCTGCCTAAATAACATTGACAGTGGCTGTTTTCCCTCTTCAGGTGGCAGCGTATCACAGCAGTGTTGAAGTGTGAGCTGAACCATGGAGCTGTATTTGAGGCTGACCACTAGCAGAGACAGCAGTCGTTCATTCTACAGCAGAACAACCAGAACTGACTTAGGGAGGCCCCACAACATGCAGCTGGGTCCTCAGTAAGGACAAGTGGACCTGGTCCTCTTCTTTTCACCTGGGGCCAGAGCTGCAGAATGCTCAGTCCTGCCACCCCATACAGTAAGTCATGACACTTTTATGTGTGTGCAAATCCTCGCCCTCAGTCACTTTTCCTGTACACATTCTTCTTGTGGCTTGTCTTTTGTCTGTCTCATGTGGTTTGGTTAGAGGGAAGCAAGCTGATGGGAGGGGGAGATGGGGAGTGTCTTTGAGAACTCATGTTGAGAAAGCAGATATGGTAATGCCTTTAACAGCTGAGCCTCCAGGATTCGTTATGAGGAATTTCACAAAAATAGTTCAGTTGCGGTTTTTTCAGCCTCTCCACGTTAATGGTGTACAGTTTAAACAGCTATAAGGCTCCAAATCATGTTTTGCAGTAAAGCAAAATGTGCATCTGATGCTTTTTTTTCCAAGAAAGGATGATTTATTGTGCAGTTCTAAGAGCAAAAATGACTATTCCCTATTTATTAGGGAAAGTCCAGTTTTACAAAAACAAAGGTTGCAAAGAGCTGACACTTGGATGCAAATGTGTTACATTTTAAGACCAGATAATTGAAATTATTAGTAACTGAGTGTGCTGCATTAATGTTTTAAGGAGATAAAACTGCAGTAAATGCCATCAATAAATCAGAATGTTTCACTTTTTTATATATTTTGTGTGATAATTACATATGAGATATTAGAAAATTAACTAAACGTAATGAAAAATACCACACTATCACAGTATTCACTCTTTTTTTAAAATGAAAATCTATACCATTATCTAATGGCTTATATTTAAACCTCTTACCAGTCAGCTTGTAGCTTGCCAACTTTAGATTTAAAACAGCATATCCATAATAAGTGTGATTGGTGGCAATTAGTTTGTACACTTTGACAGTGAGGTAGCCTACAGATGTATTTTGAGAATCTCTAGAAATAAATAAAAAAGACATGGTGCCTGAGTGACAGACAAAATACAAGCTATTGGTATTGTAGGCACTGCATAGCTAACCATTAAACCCTAACAATGGTACTATAGGCATCTGCTTTTGATTTTCCCATCTAAAGGACTAATTCACAGATTTTTCTGCAGATATCTGGACAAACAAATGGGGATCAAGGTTTCTCAGAGATATTGCTAAAATCTATTTTCTTTTCTTCTGTTGTTCTTAATGTTACGTTATATCAATAAAAGAAAGTAAAATCCTTCTGTTTACTGATTTTAATACCAGTGTGTTATGTTGTTAATGACTGTAGCTGACACCAAAGATAGTTTTACTTAAGCAACATTCGTTTTTGTTTTTTGTTTTTTTATAACTTAAGCTAACATTGGTGTTTTACCTGTTATATTGTTAGCGCAAGCTACAGCTGGCTATATACCAAATGTGTGCGTTGACCGAAGAATTGATCCTAAAGTCAATACAGAAAACCAATATTCTATATAGTGTTATATACCATGTGTTATATACCATGTGTGTAAAAAATGTCTATTTTTAGAAATTATGAGGATGTTGTCTATATCTTTTTTTAACCTGTTCATTTTTATTGCATGAATAAACTAAAAGTAAAAATCATTATTTTTAAGCTTATCATTAGACATTTGTCGCTTTAAGCAATTTGTTGGTATGAAAACAAACCCAGTTTGCTGGATCAGACCCATTACCCAACCAAGTGGTGGTAAATCAACCTAGCTGTGGGCCTATATATTTGATCATATCTGATCCAGAACTTGGCTAGCAAAAAAACCCAAACAAGTTTGTCTTTCAGCCCCCAGTTTTTAGAGTCTAGGCTTTTTCATATTGACTGACTGGGTTATTGATCAGGCCAAGCTTTAACAGGATTACAACACTAACCTTATTAGATTAATGCAGAGGGAATTTCCTTCTATGGTTTTGCATTCAGAATCAGACAGAAAAATGCCCCGAAGCTTCAACAGAGAAAGAGGGAGTTGTCTGAGCAGACATGAGTTTTTGGTAACATGCATTTGTCACATTCCTTCCTCAAAGTGCCTCACAGCATTGTGTTAGTTTTCTTCCTTCTTGACTAAATGCATTCCTAAGATAGCGTTCATTCGCTTTTCCCCCCAATCAAATCTCCCACACTAACCCATCACGGATCATTCTGCAAACACAAACAAGTAAACATGTAATCACCATCTCCCCACACCTCATTAAGGGGGCTGTGTACATAATGATAATAGTGTGACGCGTAGAGAGAATGATGAGCCGTTTTAGCTCTTTTTAAGTCACCAGTTACCAAGGCGAAGCACTCCTGTGAATGAAAGCCACATCGTTAGTAACCTGGTGTCAACAGCCTCTCATTAGCTTTGAATGGTGGGCCACATAAACGTCGGCTTCTACAAATGCATTACCTCTCCAACAGTAATCATGACAGTTCGTTAAGCTAGCCGCAGCCCACTGTAGATTCCTCATTAGGAGTTAAGGTAAAGATGTGAGCTGCAGCGATTGAGGAAAAAAGCAAAGGGAAGGACAGATGGGGAAGACATGAGGAGGGACTGGTCAGCTGCAGGCTTGATATATGAGTGGACACAATGAGCAGAGAGGAGGTGGGGGGCACAGTCCGGCCTCTGCCACATGTGTGGAGTTAAAGGAGTGGGGGAGGTTAAAAGTGACCACACAGATTGGAAGGCAGTCACCTCTTTACTACACTGCACAAGAGAAAAGGGGAGACATACTCAGAATATAGGTAGAAAAAGGAAGCAAACACATTTAAAGCAGATTATTATTTGTCTTTCAACCAAACAGGATAAAACTGAATCTGGTGGGGTACAGTGTTTGCTTGGCTAACAGTAGTGCAGCCGTGTTACACTTTAAGAGAGCGCTCTGTTCACCTTCACTCTGACATTGTGTTTTAGGCAATGGTCACTGCATACATAACAATCTAACCCTCATTTACACTGTAAGCAAGGACACAGACAGCTGGGTGGAGAGTCCACTGTCTTTAACCACAGTAATTCTGTCAAATAATATTTCTAATGCAAGCATGGGCCGGTTTCCTGTTTCAGGGTTTATCAAGGTCTCAAAAAGGTAACGTATGCCAGAGAAAGTTTCTCAGTGACTTTTTAGCTGTATGAAGCATAGCATATTAGCAATGCCCCTCCCCCTGTTTCTGCACAGTGCCAATTAGTTGGCTGAAAGAGGGCTACCTTTCCCCTTGTTGGTTCTGGTTCTGGGTACGGAACATAGGCAGTAATAGTGTGGAAACTGAGGTAGTGCCACCTATCACTCCTTTATTAAGGGCCATACCTATGGGGTAAGAACGCTGTCAAAAACAAGGTGTATGTAAAGATGGAAATGTGTGCATATTAGTCAATAGTTGTGCATAAGTAAAATCCACGTGATCTCAGGCTGGTTAGTGGAGCACAGAGTCAGTCGATTTGCGTTGTCACACTCCTCACCGCCAGTAAACGTAGTGCAGGGATTGGATGACGGAAAAAGGCAATGGGAGATAATTCAGTCTAAAAGGAATATTAGGGACAGAAGGGAGATAGGGGGGAAATCAAGAGTATTATAAATAAAGCATTGTTCTTTTTTATGAAATACAAAACTAAAACATAGAATATAGTGGATGGAGTTATACAATGATGTACAGTGGGTGGCAGTATGCACCTCTGAATTTGTTGCGTACCGCCAGCAGAAGAAGAAGAAGCGGCAGCACTAACACCAATTAATTTCGTTAATATATGCTCTTGGTCCGTCATCTTGGCGCTAGTGCTGCACACATTGTTTTTGACAGCGTTCTTACCCCATACATACCTGTTTTAATGTAATATTTCCTGTATTAATATTGGCAGAGGTGTAAATCAGCTTCTATCACAAACCTCTGTGCAGTCCAAACAGTTCATGTGCCATCATTGTTAGTATTTCCACCATCCCCTTTTCCAGATTTTGGAAATTCACTAAGTCTGATGAGTGTCTGGAAAACATATCTGCTTCTCAGGTTAGATTCCTGGCAAGCTAGCAGCCTAAATCATCCAATGGTTGGTCAGGAGTCCCTCTGCTTGTTGGCCATCTGAAGCTAAACGCTGCATGAAGAACCGCAATGTGGGAGTTCACTTAGCTGGTGCTTCTCTGTGTGCATGTGTGGGTTGGTGTGTGTATTTCTGAGTGTCTGTCCATCTTCAGGGGATCTCTTTGTTTATTGTGAGTGGAGAAAAAGCGCTAACAGAGACCCTTCAGCTACAGAGGGGTGACTTTTTTTTTCTTTTTTACTCATCCAGTCCAGGACCCATCTCTGATGCCACACAACCCCCAAATCCCATCACAGCCAGCCCCTTCCCCCATGTGTACTTCCATCCTATTGGCCCCTAATTACTCATACTGACCATGCAGTGGCTTACTATTCAAACTGGAGTCCACTCAGGCCTGGAAAGCAAGAATGACTTTTACATGCTTGCATCATTAAAACATAAAATCGTGTGGTTAGAGTTAAATATCCACAAATTCAAGCAAAAGTAGCAGTTGAATACAAAAAAGCTCTTTAATTGGTTTTAAGTGACAATGTGGATGTTTGGACTGAATGCTTTGAGGTTTCTTTCTTCTTAGAGCAGCTGCAGGCATCCTATATGCTTTACCCAAGCACACTGTGAACATGTTCTTTGTGCATACAATGCAGTGGAAAAGCATTTGCCCCAGATGTTCTCTGTTTTTGCTTTTTTGTCACACTTCAGTTCATTAATAAAATTTTAATATCAGACACAGATAACCTCAGTAAATACAAAATTCAGTTTTCAAGTGTGATGATTCTATGGAAAAGGCTTTCCAAACCAACATATTATTATTATTATTATTATTAACCCTTTGTTAATCTGGGTTCAATTTTGTCTTCCACACCCAGGCCTGATTACTGTCAGTCCTTTAGAATCAACAAATCAAAAATAGACCTGCTAAAAAGCAGTAACATCATGCCCTACCCTAAAGAAATTCAAGAACAGATGGGAAAGAAAATCCCTGATATCTATCAGTCTGAAAGGGGTACAAAACCGTTTCTAGGGATTTGGGACTACAGTGAACCACATTGAGAAGCATTATTCACAAATAGTAAAAACATGGAAGAGTTGAGGACCTACTAGGAGTTGCTGGCTTACTAAAATTACTCTCAAGAGCACATTAAGTATTCATCCAGAACAATATCTGTAGCACTGCAGGCCCCACTTACCTCTGTGAAGGTCAGTGTTTGATCAAATAGGCTGGGCAAAAGACCCATCTCACATGTTGTGATAATGAATATTAATGTATTATTTTATATTTAATATTAATACTTTATTTTTTCATTAAATAAGGGTTGTTAAGAGTTGTCTTGTGAATACCAGCCCAATAAGGCGGTGGTATTAGGACAAAATTGAAAGGGATGAGCCAAGCTCTGACATTATTGAACAGCAAAACTCTGCACACACACAGAATGAATTCACACAGTTTCTTAAAATACAAGAATTTATCAACAAAAATAAGTCAACTCAAAGTCAAACATATTTCAATGAACAAACTCTTTACTATGCTAAAACAATCCAACTAAACTACCAAGCAGAATTAAAGAATAACGAAGACTAATGGGCTATGTACAATATAAACAAGTTGATTAAAGATAGTTGGAAACTGTGACCAAAAGAGTGATGCAACATTTATGTTTGAGAACCAAGGATTATCTTAAGGAATCTGGAATTGAAGTTAAGTTAGTCTTGGAACTAACTTAGGCAGTAACTGGTATACCTTTAAACAACCATTCAAAATACAAGATCAGATATTTTAAAGAATGATTTGCTGAATAAAACCAACCTTCTGGATGACCAATTCTCAACGGTGTTTAATTAGCTGCCTGTATTTGTTAAAATAATATATAAAGAAATATTATTAAGGAAATAGTAAAATAATATTTAAGGAAATATTATTTTGAATAAGAACCAAACCTTTTAGTTAAATGGGTCTTAATGGTGTTTACTTAAGTATCAAGTTTAGAAAAATAACAATGGGTGAATGATCTTTGAGTAAATGACCTTTAGCTAACTCAAAGTAGGCAAACACGTGTTCTTAGCTGTTAACAGTTAAAGCTAACAAAAGAAACTGGTAGCTTATCATCAGAATCAAACACATACCTTAAAATACCACTAAATATAAGGGTTAAAATGCAAAGGTGTGGACGGTGTGTTATGGCCAATCTTCTGTATTAAAATCACCCTTTAAATAAAGTTTGTCTTAACTTTAAAAACACAAACTCAGAACACAAACTGAGCACGTGTGCTGAGCAGATAATCTGCTAGCACTAAGATGGCTGAGTTTTCAACACAAACAAAACCAAACGTCATAAAACGAAAAATGTTTAGATTATTTCATTCTAAACTACTTCTCTCTGCCTAAACACTACCTCTTACGAGGAAAAGGGTGACGAAGTTGAGGAAAGCATCTACAGTGAACAAAGGGTTAGTTGCAGCTAACGTCCGTAGCTGTGGGGTGGGGTGGCTTGTTCTGCCGGGTCGGCTGAACTGCACGTTACTGCTGTAACCACGGTGATTCGGTCCCATTGTCCTTCCTTCAGACCGGGAAAAACTGCTCCACTCAGCGTTGTAGAGACAGGGTCTCTGGTGGGAACTCCCAGTTTGCTCCTATAGACCTCAGAAAGAAAAGTCAAGCCACGCTTGCACCTTAATTACACAAACAGCAATTCATTCCTGCTTAACTAATGCACATTATCGCGTGATTGTATGACACTCTTGGATCCAGTTTGAAGAGTTATGTCTATTTGCCAGCAAAGAGACATTAGCGCGCTGTGTCCCTCCGTCCAGTTCTTCTGGGGACCTGCGTGAAAGAAGTCAGTTTGTTAGCGCGCAGAGTTTTTATTCCAACAGTGACGTCACGGGAAGTCCGCTGTTATTCCCTGTTCCTGGCTGTGCTGGAAGTAGGTCAATGCAATTTATTTTGAAAGTTCCAGAAAAGTTCTTACTGGCCTTTAATGTTGTAACCATGGCTGGGGTCCCAACACACATTTGGAAGAAAAAAACATGATCCCCAATAATGTTGGGGAAATATTCTGTAGACTGGCAAGATAAAAGTAAAGTTTTGGAAGGTGTGCATCCTGTTACATTTGGCTTAAAACTATCACAGGATTCCCAAAAAAAGGCATAATATCCATAGCCACACATGTCGGTTGTAGTGTGATGGTCTGGAATGATCTGAAATATTTGTGTGGGACAAAAAAAGGAAAAGCAGAAGAAGTCTGTAAGTGTTTAAAACCTCAATGTTGTCAACTGAGGAGAGAAAAGTAAAGACTATGGGGCTGATCTTCAAAAATTTTGCGTGTACAAAACCACACGCAGACTTGTTTGCATCCGCAAAGCTAATCTACAACCCAGGTGCCAATCGGATTGCGTGTGTAAAATCAGCGGAACAGTGGGCATAAAGTTTTTTGCGTGTTTCCTTCATGAATATCCACAACATATGATCATGACCCAAATGCGCAAATATACGGGAGGATAATACCACCCGCAATGTGATTTATCAAACCTGAAACTCACTGTGGGTACTGTTTTTGCATCTAGATTTAGCACATTTGAAATGCAGGTACTAACTGGCACGCAAAAATGTCTGCTGTCACCATAGTAAAAAGGATGCATAGATAGAATGACAGACAACAGAGAGAGAGAATCATCTGTACATGTCAACAGATTTGGGTTGTCAAACATAAAATAAAAATAAAAATAAAAATAGATGAAAATAGAGGATTCAATGTAGAATGATCTAAGGTCTGATTTGAAGCCAATCACAGACAGAAGCCAGGAAAGAAATAAAATCATTATAAGGCAGATTAAATCCGTCATTTGAAAACTGGATGCTTCAATCACTTTTTATCAGGTGGAAAATCACCATTTAAAGGTGGCTTTTCCATGTGGTGAAATAGACAGTGTATGCTTTAACCTTGTCACTAAACAAAATACATTGCATTAGTGACGGCAACACTGTGACATTGCAGAGCAATCAAAGCTGGATCAGTTCGATTACGTTCTTTGCAAATGAACATAAGCCAAGGGAGGGGGTATACAGTGAAAAATGATTTCATGTCACCAAAGAACAATTTACACTATCAAACACGTTATATGTCGTTAAAATATTGGCAAAACGAATTCAGTAAAATCATTGGAAAATTATTTATTTTTATGTACTGAAATGTTAAATTTGAATTCTTTGCAGGACAGTGATGTGAAGTTATGTTTTAAAATTAGCAAAGCTATACAGATAGCCAACTCCTACAACTATTTTTATGTTGCTAATATTACGTTTGTTTGCTTTTCCTCTAGTTTCACTGGGGGCAGTAGAAGCCAGCCAGTAGCACACACAATTTCCTCATTTCTTCATCAATAGGGTGTTCTACACCTTTTCTGCACCTGTTATCCATAGCATGTGCTACCTTTGAAGATTGCATGCAACATGCCCACTTACTGCATGTTTAGCACCTCTTATTTTGGGATCTTTGAAGATCAGGCCTTATATCTTCAGGGTGATGCAGCTATTTCTTTGTTATATGCAAATCTTTCTTGCAAACTAATACAGTTCTTCTTAATTTGAGGTTGCATCTGGAGTTACTTAAAAAATACTTACAAAGACTTAGCCATATTAATGAGAATGATTTATCGGTATGCACTGATCTAAGATTTGTGACTGGTTTCCGATCTATGGTTTCTGTAGAGCTTTGACCTACATTGTGATTTTTAAGAATTGCAATATAAAAAAATATTAGAACAGCCTTCAAACTATTTTTTCAGTTGTCCTGCCTTGATTGGTGAATAACTAGGTATATTCGGAGCAGAGGCGATGTAAGAACGGAGTCACTGTAAATCATGGTAATACTGTACAATCAAGACAATATTATGATGGAGTTAACATGTTAAACTGTCATCAGCACCGTGAATTAATGATGGAGCTGCATTACTAAAACAGCAGTCTCTCTGTGTGTTTTCCTAGAGAATGTAGTTCCCTCCCTTTACTGTGAGATTTCCAAAAGGCTTCCAACGTTCCTAAAATCCAGCATGTTTCATTACAGACAAAGGTTGAAAGATAAAAAAAAACTACTGTTCATCCTTCCTGTTATCTGCTGAGTATTTCCCTCTCTCTCGTCGGCAGCCTCAGTGTGATCAGGACCGACTGATTTATTAATCTACATTGAATCACTGCCTTTCCAGTAATTCAGCTTCATTAACTCTTAACTAAATTTGCAGAAGCTGACTTTTGATCAGTAGAATGAATCAGTCCGAACATGGAGGCCTGTCATTTATTTTAATGAAATAAATATCCTACCATATTCAGCTCTTCTTGAGAACACACTGAGCTTTAAAAGTAAACAGTGAAAGTGTGGGTTGCACATCTACATACAAAACTTGTATGTAAGCAGCTCAGCTCAATAATGCTAATGTCAGAGTCTAAAAACAAAAAGCCTCACAAACATGCAGTGATTTATTCAGAGCATTTAACCATAACTTAGGTCACTATAGTGATCAGTTACTCAAAAACATGTTTAAATCTATTTTTGTTGTATTTGATGGTCAGTTTGGCTGTGCACCTGCAGCTATCACATAAGCATGCTTGTCTTACTGTACTGTGCTATACAGTGATGATTAGATATTCACATACACTCTTCATCAACATGGACATCATATTATGTTGGGTGGTATGAAGTATTTGGCCAGTTCTTTTTTCAGTTTTGAGTTTTAAAAACAGCAATTGCATGCTCTAATTTAACATTGATGTACATTTATTATAATACGGGTTCACAATTTTAAAAACAGACCAAAATCTACAGATACACTCACACTGACATTTGCTTAATGCACTGATTTGACAGGTCAGGTCAGAGAGCGGAATCATATAATTTTCCTCGATTAGCATTGATCCGTATTCAGCAAGTCAGATACTTTTTTCCCTGTTTCCGAAATGATTTAAGGACTCCAACCATTTTGCTCTATAAACACATCAAACAAAGCATGTGTTTTGTTATAAAAAATCAAATAAAGATTTGGGACATATGCTTCAATCTGCAAATAATGGTAGTATTGAAATTTAATTTACCGTATTTTCCGCACTATAAGGCGCACCGGATTATAAGGCGCACCTTCAATGAATGGTCTATTTTAGAACTTTTTTCATATATAGGGCGCACCGGATTATAAGGCGCATAGAATAGAAGCTACTGCAGTCAAACGTTTGACTGGGGTTGCGTTATGCATCCACTAGATGGAGCTGTGCTAAAGAGAATGTCAACAAAACAGTCAGTCAAACTTTATTAATACACTACAAACCAGCGTTCTGATAACTCCATTCACTCTCATGGTAAGGTCTCCTCTACATAGAATTCTATTGAATAGAGCCAACCGCACGTTAGGAATGCATTGGAGTCTATGAAGTTGAAGTTGAAATCAAACGTTAGTTAAAACGTGAAAGGGAACTTTTCCCTGATTCAGTAAACACGTAAAAGAAACAGTTTGATGCACTAAATCAAACGTTAGTACTGTTAACCTTTCCTGTTTCTGTCCCCTGACCGTAGTCTGATGACACAGGGGAGACGCTTTCTCCAGGGCCGAAGTTACTAGTTTCCTCGGGGTTAACTCCCTCACTCATACGTTGCTGAGTTGAGCATGAAGAAACAGCATCAAAACACTGAGTTGTTGACGAGATTCGGGGTTCTTTTTAATGACTTTGCAGCACGTAAAAACACAGGGCTTACAGACTCATACACCACTGCTCCGGTCGCCGTCTCTACCCACCCCACACACACAATAATACCGACGTCACTCCTTCACTCTTGATTCTCAGCTACGGCAGCACACAGCGCCACCTCTGTCCGGAGGAGTAATGTCAGCATCTTCCATACACACACACGAAACATACACCCCACACACTGAGCTTCTAATCACATATAGTTCAGGCAATTCCTGCAACAGTACATTCAAACCTTATACACACACAAGTGGTGTTGGACTAGGAGTAAGCACAGTACAGGTGTTTACCGCTATTACTTCGGCGACGCCCCTGACTACGGTAGCCGTAATGCTGGAAGCGGTGCGGCTACCAGTCGTACTGAAACATTTTGACAGAGCGCCGTGTACAACCAGTATGGATCAACCAATTAACCAATTGATCCATATATAAGGCGCTCCGGATTACAAGGCGCACTGTCATTTTTTGAGAAAATTAATGGTTTTTAAGTGCGCCTTATAGTGCGGAAAATACGGTATTATAATGTTCAGAAACAACAAATGAACGACCAAAGCTCTAGCTGAATATAAACTAAAAGATGCTGGTAAAACAGTGTCACTAACTATGGTAAAGCTAGTTTTCAGCATGGACTGAGAGGATGCTGCGGAAGAAAGAAATGTGCTCAAAAATGAACTTCTTCAAGCATGTCTAAAAACTGTAAATGTAAATAAGCCAAACATTGTCAGGAGAAAGGTTTTATGATTAGACGAGACAAAAATGGAGATGTTGGGCCACAATAAAATAAAGACTGGCACCATGATCAGGATTTCAGACCTAACAACAGTGTTCTGTGAAGCATAGAGGTAGCACCATCACATTGTTGGGTTTATGATTATTGATTGAATAATCTTGATCAATAATTATAATTACAAATCATAATCTGACAAAATCAATTTCTTAACCAAAAATCCTCATTTACGAATCGAGACCAGAGAGGTTTCTGGTGTTGTAATTGTGGCTCAACGCCTCTGACAATTACAACCGTTAAATACTCTGTAATAATTAATAACCATTGCCGGAGATGTCACTGTTTAATCGACCGTTTCTGCCGAAACGTGTGGAACTTGAACCTTATTTTGACTGACACATCACTTTTTGCACACAATGAAACACCAAACGCTCTCTCTTTATCTATGTGAATATTTATTAATTTTTAATTTTCACATCTAAATAAGCAAAGTCAACAAACGGTAGTGGGTATGTATTGAGTCAACCAGCAGTTTATGGCACTACAGACGAAGGGAGAGGGGGATATGAGTGGTGGCGAGTGGTGGGGGTTGGAGCGCAGCTCCGACTGTCCTTATGGTCTTCTGATCATAAAACTTCCCCCTAACTCCTGGCACAACGGATTGATAACTTTTGGCGGCAAGCTAGCACAGTGAGATTGAAGACAAAGGTAAAATGGAGAATTTTACCATGAGGTCGTTTTAACAGTCCAGTCTTGCAACGCACCCGCGTTCAGATAGTAAACACAAACAGCTCTGGGAACGCGGCGGATCCCGATATCAACATAACACATCAAAGTTTCAATAAGCAAGGTTACATGTACATATTATTCAGAACACATGAGATCCTAACCAGCGATTCTGATCGCTTCTACAACCTCTGACCCTGCCCAGGCCTTCTAATAAAGCAATAAAAGATAAAATAAAAAGGTTGGTTTTACTTGGTGTCGTCTTCTTCCTGAGTGAGGGAATTCGAGCGAGGAAAAGTGGGGTTAAGTTAATTGTGCGTCCACAATTAACTTCAGGGGAAGCGGTCAGTTTTCGTCCTTTGGTCTTCTTGACAAAAAGGAAAAATATGATCTGACCATCAAAGTCGACTTGAAAATGAAACACGGTAGCGGTTCATCTCTCCGAAACTCCGTGTCCTCAGTTACGTGTTAACTCACGTCTTCGATCGGCAAAGTGAAATCTCTGGCCTTCTTAGTCCAAAAACCTCAGTTATGAATGGTTCGTTGTCCAACGAGAGAGAATGAATGAACTCTGCACAGAGCTCTTCTCTTAAAGTGGTGCGCTTCAGTCGCTAGACCGGTTTTCTAGCAGAAGGCGAGTTTTCAAACATGAGCGCCTCCTATATAGCACCCTGTGACGCCGGACTTGGGACGCCCAGTCATATCAGTCGCAATGCTCGATGGGATATGTAGGAGTGGGCTGTCCTGGGTACAAAATGGCCGATGCCTTTGGAGGGGCACAGTGACGTCCAACAACGTGCAGATAATCCAATACTCAGCAAACAAGTGGTCCAACAACATTGAGGGCCTGTTTTGGCAGCAAGTGGTGTTGTTACATTGTACAAATTGGTTGGAGTTATGAAGACAGAACCATTATATTTTATAGCCTTAATGGATTAGAGAAGTTATGCATTAAATTAATAATTCTTGTTAAATCATTGCAGCTTATTTTATCACTAATTCCACCCTAAGAATAGTTAAAATGCATCATTAAATACCAAGATATATAAATGTTATATTAATATAACATTTATGTCTATGATGAGAGATTTAAACCTTCTGAGCAGCACTGCACATGTGCAAAATGCTGTTTCATACATTCTAGACAACCTTGCAAACTGACTTGATGCAAATGAGCAACATCTAGTTTTCCTTCAACTGTAACTGCAGTGAACCACAATTCAGGATAAGCACAGCTTTCTTAGAAAAGGTAATGAAGTACTCATTATTTGATTAACGTGAGTCACCCCAACACAACAGGGTTTAAAATACCATGCATTCTGGTAAATGTCATTTATTTGGTCTCTTTTATCTTCATCATTTTCTGAGTCTGTTGCCCCATTTCACTAGAAGCTGTTCTTTTCCTGTGGACCAAGGGCCTATCATAAAGTTTTGGTATTTTGATTTGTATTTAATATATTAATATTGGCAGTCAGCCAATCAGTACACTGACAGGTAATTGTCCAGTTTTAAGGGGGTTTAGTGGAATCAAATGGTAATTCAGTACAAAGGTATGCTACTTTGATGAAGCTCCAATAGTGACACATGTTTGGGGACTTCCATGCATGTTCAGTTATTGCCACCTGGACCCTTCTTTTTGCGTTTATATTTTTGTGCTCATGCTTTGTATATGCTTTTCATTCATTTGTCTTCAATAGTTTGCTGCAGTATTAGCAAAAAGTATGGCCAAGAATGAAGGAAAATTTGCAAGCCCCAAGAAAAAATGAATTATCACAGATGTGGTCGCCAAACCCTACTTCTTAAAAATCCTCTTATTAAATAACATTCAGCAGCAAGAAGTGTTAATTTTCAACAGAATATTTTGGTGTAAGGCTTTAACATAAATAATTCCTTCATAAACATTTCTTATTAGCTTGAGTCCAGGTAGTCCAGAAGATGAACATCTGATGAAAAATCTAAAATATCAATCCTTCTATAGAAAGTGTACATACTGTATAACTGTATGGGAAGCACCCGATGATGATATTAGTGTCATAACTGTTTTTGGCTATGTAAGAGATTTTTAATAGGAAGGGCACATATTTATTTTATAAGTGACAGCCAATTACGAAATGTAACAATGATGTCACTATATTTTAGGTTTAACGTTGTAGATTGTATAATAATATCTGATTTTGAGTGAATTAATTAATTGAAGTAAATGAATTTTATTATTTTATTAATTAGTTAGGGCTTCCTCTCCAGTCTTGTTATTGTCTAACTCAGGCTTGATTTGTAGTCTTCTGTGTGCTGATCTTCCTACAGTCCTTGACATTGTTCAAATTCAGGGTGAAAATCTGATTGAATTAAAGGTTAGTGATGATGGTGTCTGTAGCAGCAAAACATAATTTTTAGGTTTATTATAAGCAGTCAAGTATTACTATGAGGATCCTGATTGTATTTCAATATTAAATTATGAAGTCTAGATTTGGATGCACATGTTATTACCCTCAATGACCCCTTTGCATGTTTGAACACGCCATGTGTTTTGACAATAAATCAAAACTTCAATCAACCCTTCAGAATAATGAATTAAATTCTCTGAGGACTAAGCTCGACGCCCTGAAAACTTAATTTGATCCAATGTTTATCAGAAATCCTGTATTAAATGTCATGGCATGGTTTACATTAATGTCATTATTTTCTTAAAAATAAAAGCAAAGGCAACATCCTGCTATGTGTGAGCGAGCAGATGCTGCAACAGTGTTTTACTTTTATTATAAACAAAGCCAAAATGATTGTGGGTGTGACATTTTAAACTGTGCGTAGCATCCTATGTTAGTGGTTAGAGTAGTAAGCATGGGTATCATTACTAAAACAACAGTTGCTGTGTTTATTTCCTTGAGAACATAGATTGGGTAGGTAAAAAGGTCGATATGTGTATCCAAATGCCGGTGGAGAGCACCGCAATCCCTGGACTGGATGAGAAGGATTATTGGGCTAAAGGATCATTTGATTTAAGAACATGTGGATTTGTTAAAGCACTCATCTGGTGGTCCTGGTGTACATGTGCCTCAACCTAGCATAATCCGAATATATTTAGCTTCAGAACAGACATTAAAAGTAATCAAATATTTTTGTATAATAATGAATACATGCAAAGGACTGCATCTTTTACTACCACCAGACATCTAAAAGAGTAATTTTAATGTTTACAGACAAAAACAGAAAAAGGGATGATGAATAAAGTTGACTCCCACTATTTTGGTGGTTAATGTAAAAATATCATATATACAGTTGCATCTATAAAGAAACTGAAGGCTCACAAATAAAAATGTCCAACCAGTCTGAAATCTTCCAGTATCTTCCTCCTCTGTCCAGGGGTGCAGCAGGAAAAACCCTCTGGCCTAGGCCTGGTATTGGGATAGTTTAATAATGCTCTGCAATGTCTGGAATGTCAGTCTAACTCCAGTTCAAAAAGATCAGCCCTCAGCCACTAAACCAGTGGATTACTCTGTCTAAATGTGCACGCTTACCTGCTCATGTCACCTGAAATTTTGATTCCCCCTGCCTAATCAATCATAACAATAGTGATCATCTGTAGTGAGCTATAATTAGCCCCCGTGTAACATGAAGGAACAAAAGACTTTGATTTCTTTCCTCAGGGACCCCACCCACTTTCCCTCTGTCCATCCGACCCCTGAGGTTTTGGCCGAATTAGATCACACGCTTGGTGGGGGTGGCTTTGTGGACTAAGAGACTCACAGAGAGACAACAATGGCTCTAATGTGAGAAAAGCAGATTCGGACGGTAGCATGCAGGCTGATCGAGGCTTATCGCTGTGGAGACCAGGCTGGGGGCTATGTTGATAGTTTCTCATAAAGGTTAGAGCCGTTGTTCCCCTGCCTGGATGGATCTGTGCATAAGAGTGTGGGCTAAACACTGACAAGATTCTGTAAAATGCTTAGTTTGAAAGGTGATTATGAAAACAGATGGATTGAGCTGACTTTTGAAGCCGCGTTGGAAAACAGAAGGGTTAGATAGTCGGTACTGCCATCTTGTGATGAATTTCTCCCTTTCTGCATTGTTACAGCTGCACCGGGTACAGCTTGGTGGCTGATACTCGGTCTTCATGTTTGTGAAGCTTTAACATGTCATTTTAAGAGCCGTAAATAACAGCATTTAAAGGTATGTTAAAGATTAGTCACTGTTAAACTGGGATTTACTCATTTTTAAAGGCAAAATGATCACAAAATGGACTATATTTAACGTCTTTTATTATCAGATAGCACAGTAAGTATAAGAATGTGCAGAAAGCGGCCTCTGTGTGTATGCCCTAGAGAATGTACTGTAGGTCTTTGCTCTAACTAGAAGGTTTCCAAAAGCCTTGCAAACATTTACAAATCCAGCATACAACACGGACAGAGGTTAAAATCTCAAAATAATAAATTAGCCAACCTTTCTTAATGTGTTTCTTCCTGTCATCTGCTGAGAGCCAAGCTATTTCTTTAAAAATCTGCATAAATGACCCACAAACCTTTCTCAGCATGACACAGAAAAAATACAGATTCCTTTCAAAATTCTTCTTATATGTCTGTGCATTAAACACCTCATTGGTACTGTAAATAGTTAACAGCTTCCAGACTGTAGAGTGTTGTTATTGCAACCTGTTATTTCTCAGGTATACTGCATTCCCTGGTCATAATTTTCCAACTGGTCGTGCATCGGTCAGGACCGATCAAACAGAACATCATCCGATTCTCAGATTCTCTCTGCATTTTTGTGAGTTAACTGATGTTTCCTTGTTTCTTTCAGGTCTGTTGAAGATGCACTGGTCTCCGGAGCACGCCGCCCCTTTATCTCAGTGGCCTGAGCAGCACCTAGATGTAACGTCCACCACCTCCCCCCAGTCTGCCCACAAACAAGACCCCTACAGTACTGCTGCCCGGCGCACCTATGCCCCTGCTGGGTATCCTTGGGCCAGTGACGACATATCTGCTCTTACGGCTTCTTCGCTCCTCAAACGATATGCTGAGAAGTACTCAGGACTGGAACTGTCATATGAACGCACTGCTACAGGTGCCTACTCTGAGTCTGGAAGTTTCCTAAAAACTGAATCAGAGCCCTGGGCTCTGAGTCAAGGCATGGATTGTTACCCCGGACTTGAGGCACTAACTGGCTCCAAGGTGGGGTCTGCCACTGTAGGAATACCAGCCACAGGAAGTGTAACATTAGTGAGTAGTAACTTAGTCTCGGAACCAGGCTATAGTGGCACTGCCACCTGTAATGCCCCACCATCTCAGGAATACCCTCCTGCCTACAATAGCACCTATCTGTCCCCAGGATACTGCCCTCAGCCCAGTGCAGCACTTCCACCTGCCCCTCTGCACACCTTGCAGCCAACACCTACTCTAGTGCCCAGCTACAGCACCAGCACTCCCGTCTACAACTACCCACCGGGTTGCTACCCCCAAGCCAGCCTTTCTTCTGGATACAACCACCCCAGTGCCTCCTACCTGCCCTCAGGAATTAGCGCTCCCACACCCCTGGCCCCTAGGCCTACCGTGGTCGGGGGTAGTTATAGTTACCAGTGCCACAACCTTGGAGGGAGGTCTGATGCAGGTGTGCCACTTAAACGCAAGGCCTTTGAGATGACAGAGGAAGTACAGGAGGAGGTAGAAGCGGAGGGATCGCACTACAAAAAGTTTGGCAATGGTCCAGGAAGCAGTCATAGCAAAGGTAACGGTAATGGCCAGGCCAATGGCTATGATGTTAGCGGCTCTGCCTCAGACCAGCAGGCCTACAAACCTGGAAAGCCCCTGATATCACCTACATACAACGGAGCAGGGGACTATAGCCCACCATCAGGCCTTGCAGGGGAGAGCGTAACTGGGGAGCACAGCTTTTCTCAACAGCAAAGAAGGTCTGTGAAGATACCTGCATCTCACACACGAGCAAAGGACCCCACTGGTGGCCGCTAATAATCCCAGTCAACATCAAGGAGGAGTATCTAAAGACTTAGTCGTTCTGGAACAACAATGAATTGCTCTACGGAAGTGTAATCTCTCTGGCAAACACAAGAGGGCACAAGACTTCTATTTCTTGTGGATGTTCATCATTTTTCATTACTCATATTTTTCCAAAGATTCACAGTGGTATTTTGTCCACTTAGGTTGAGATAAGTGTTAGGTATTAGGTTGAGCTATTCTCTGCATAGACAGTCTAAATCTAAGAGTGTCTCTTTCTCTCAGGACCTTATATATTTCCTGTTGGCTACTCCTGGTGGTGTTGTTTAAGAAGTTGGTGTACTCATCTGTGGCCATTATGTGTGTAAAAAGACCTTTGACTGCAAAGACGCTCTTTGGCACCACACCACAAGATGACCAAAAAGAAAAGCAAGCAATAACAAACATATTAGGATTGCTGTGCTACTTTAGCATAATCACTGCTACACAGCTGAGTGCAAGGCTTGGTGTGTCATTGGGCCTTGAGAGATGAATGTTTCCCTCTTGCTTATTCTTTATCTTTCTTTCCTAATAGTTCTCTCTTTGTCTCCTCTTGCATTTAATTTTTTTTATCTTGGAGACCTACCTTTTCGGCTCAACAATTGTCAATGCTGATCAGCTTAAATCTTTTCCTCTTTACACATACAGTGCTGTGTCAAAATATTTATCTTTCACAGATTTCGTCTGGTTTTATTTTTTTGTTACACGTCAGTGTTTTCAGGCCAAATAAATTCAAAGTAGTACAAAAATCAGTTTTAAAATGTTGACTTTTTTATGAGTGGAAAAAGACCTTGGCAAACCAACCTGACCCTGTCTAAAAATGCAATCCCACCCCCCTACTCAATGACTCATTGTACGGTAAATGGAAAAAAAACAAGAACTTTCAGGTATTTACCATAATCAAGAATGAGTTTTCTACATCACTTTGGATGCATTTTTTTCCCTCTTGTAAGATTTGCTTTATATTAGTTATGCTGAAGGGCTTTAGAACCCATACAGCTTAAGTCTGGACCTTAGTTAAGCCACCTTAAAATCTTGTTTTTCGGGGGGCCTTTTAGAAATGGACTTGCTTGTGTGCTTCTGATCATTGTCAAGCTGTATAACCCAAGTGCACTTGAGCTTAATGTTCCAACTTGATAGCTGGACATTCTTTGGGATTTACTGCTTTAGAGCAGAATTTATTGTTCCATCAATTACAGCATTACAGTTGGACCTGAAGCAGCAAAACAGCCCTAGACCATCACACTACCACTACCATGCTTGACTGCTAGTATAAAGTTCTAGTTTTATGCCAGATTTAATGGGATGCTCACCTATCAAAAGTTCAATTTATGTCTCCTCAGTGAACAGAATATTTTATAACTCTTGGGGATCACCAAAGTGTTGTTTTTGGACAGTGGTTGTTTTGGCATTTGAACTGTTCCACAGTTCAGCCTTTTCTTATGCTTGCCTCATGCATACTGACCTTAACTGGGTTAAGTGAGTCCTGCAATTCTTTAAATGTTGTTCTGGGTTCTTTTGTGACCTGCTGGATGCAACGTTGATGCACTTCGGTGTAGTTTTGCTAAGTTGGCAACTCCTGGCAAGGTTCAGTGTTTTCTCCTTTTGTTGATAAAGGCTCACGCTGCATTTTTCTGGAGGCCTTAGAAATCAAACTCTTTCCAGAATGATGTCTATGAATTTGCTTTCTATCTGTCCCTGAATTTCTTTAGATGCTAGCATGATGTGTTCCTTTTTGATATCTTTTAGCCTTCTTCATGTTCTCAGACAGGTTCTTTTTAATTGATTTCTTAATTGTACGGGTCTGACAGTAATAAGGCCTGGGTGTGGCTTGTGAAATTTACCTGAAAAAAAGGGATAATCACAGTTAATTAATGATTTTGTCAAAGGGGATAAATAGATTTTTACATAGGGGCAGGTTGGTTTGGACAGCTTTCTTCCCTTAATAAATTAAATCATCATTTAAAAAGTGAATATTGTATTTTCTCAGGTTATCTTTGTATATTTGAATTTGTGTAAGAAAAAAACTAAAACAGAAGACATATGTAAGGGGGAGATGTTTTTACATAGCACTGTATAAAAGCCTTCGGCAATATACATGAAGTCACTCTTTAGGTTTAAATCTGTTACCAATCATCCAATATTTTATTTTCATTTGAATGTTTTTAGCATTCAAGAAATTGCAAGATACAAATATCTACAGGTTATCTTTCTAAGGGTGTAGTTACCATGCACATTTGTGCTAAACTCAAGAGCCAATGAATAATATCCAGTCAAGGCGCAAAACGCTGTTTATTGTTTGGATGCACAGCATGTAGGTCCCAGTGCCTCAAACGTTTTGCCCAACATTATAGTCTTTATGAAGAATTGCCTGCTTATCTGCTTTAATTAACTTTTTTTGATATGCAATCTCTTTAATTAACCCTCTTAGAAGGATGATTTATAGTCATGTTATTGAAAAACTCAGGAAGAATATTGTTACCTCAGAATGATAAAAGTAAGAATGTATGTTATAACCTTAGGGTGTTGGTAGCGAGCTTTATGGAGAAAGAAAAACAGAGCCATGGCTAAAAACTTCAGGGAAACCAAAAACATACAATACCTTCAATAATATAAAACCTCAGCAAATTCACACAATAGCACACATAGGCAAATGCAATCCCCTCAGTTTTATTGCTCTGGGAAACTTGAAGTTTTCTTACCAAGGCCCAAAATGTTGAATGTAATTCAGATATTTTTTTTAAGGACAATACATGCCATAATGTACATCAGTGATGTTTTTAGATATATAAAACATATTTTCTTTGTGTATAGATGTAATTCTATAGGTTTTGGTGGAAAAAATGAATGCCATGTTAAGTGTTAGTGTAGTTAGTGTTAGGGAAATGGTTTTATGGACAAAGCACTCCTGGTTTAGAAAAGATAACATTCATATATCAGTGTCTACATCTTCTGCAATTTGAATGCTTGTTAAATGTCTTAATTAAAAATCAGCAGTTCACTTTAATATTTTTTCAAACCTGAATCAAAACCATATAATGTAAATATGCGTGCACTGTCTTTGCGACTTTTAACTTCTTTTTTTCACCAAGATGTTGCTCAAGGCGTTTGTTAGTGTCCTGCCCTTAAAGGGCGGGATGATACTTTGTTTTCTCCTCAAACACTCAACCAAACTTCAAAATATATGAGCGTGCAGAAATTTAATTTTTTCAAACTAAGCGTGCTCAGAATGTGGTAAAATGTCACAAAGCTTCATAATATCTTTAAGAAAATGAAATATAGATGTTAAGGATAGACAAAAGCAACTTGACTAGACTTTGTAAATTTCAAGCGAAGCGCTTAGCTAAAAGAAATATATGCTCCTCAGTGCCACACAAAGAGCCTATTTTATGGTGAAATATGCTCAACAGCAAATATTTTACATTTTTGCTGTTTCTCTGAAGCAGCGAAGGATGTGGGATAAATCTGAACTTCTACGTTGTCTTTGTAACTCACTCTCATTGTTTCTTGTACATTCTCCTTAACCGTTTCTACCTCATTTTGAAGACATTGTACATGGAAATATTTATTTCATGTCATTTTCAGATGCCAGCTTAAAGAGCAATGTTTTTTACTGTTGACCTGTTTTAAGTCTACCTCACTAAAGACTCTTCTGTCATGTCCTGTCAAATGAAAATATACAGAAAATAAAATCATGCTTGACTTTGTCTTTGTCTTTGAAAACTAAAAGTGGTATGGTTTATACATACAACTCACTTTGACTTATAATAGTTTTACAGTATTTCTCTTCATCCTTAATTTTTGTCTAGCTATCCAGCTAGCTAGCTAGCGTAACCTGATGAATAGATAGCTAGATAGCTATCTACTGTATTTTTCAGTTTAACTGATAAACATATCAAAACTGTCTGTATGCACAAATATCCACACAGAAGGTTCAACTTCCTGGTAATTCATCTGTTATTCTCTTCTGAAATTCACATAGAGTTGAAACTTGATACTCACTGTTTAAAAAAATGCCTACCCTTTTTTTCTCTATGTCTGACATTAAGTCAAACAAAATTTGTATTGCTTTAGGTCAATTAGGATTACCAAAATTAATTATATTTTCCAGAAAAGTTAGGTTTTTTTTACTTTCTTCAAAGTCAAATGTTTTATTTAAACTAAGATTACTATGCCCTTCAGCAATTTGGACAGGCCAGATGATGATGTCACAGTTTTGTAAGCTTTTGGTTGACTTAATTCACAAAGTATTAAGTTAATGGAGGCACAAATGTGGATTTATTATCAGGCAACACCTCAGCAACTTTCAGATGCCTATAACTGTCACATTAATTTGTTCAAACAACTATATGCAAGTATAAAGGTACATTCAAAGCATTATAAAAAGTTTTATATTTCTTGTTACTCATTTCAGAAAGTGAAACTCATATGTAGATTCATTCCACATAGAGTGAAATATTTCAAGGTATTTCTTGTAATTTTGATGATTGTGAATTACAGAAAATAAAAATCCAAAATTCAGTGTCTCAGAAAATTGAGACACTAAAAGATCAATAAAAAAATATTATTTTATACCAAAATGTCAGGCTTCTGAAAAGTATGTTACTTTTTATGCACTCATTACTTGGCTGGGCCTCCTTTTGCATGAGTTACTGCATCAATGTGGCGTGGAATGGAGGCGATCAGCCCGTGGTTCTGCCTGATGGAAGCCCAGGTTGCTTTGATAGTGGCATTCAGGTCATCTGTCTTGTTGGGCCTGGTGTCTTTCATCTTCCTCTTGACCATACCCTACAGATTATTTATGGGTTTCAGGTCAAGCCAGTTTGATGACCAATCAAGCACAGTAACACAATGGTCATTGAAAAAGCTTTTGGTAAATTTGGGCCGATACTAAGTCCTGCTGGAAAATTAAATCAGCATCTTTATAAAGCTTGCCAGGAGAAGGAATCATGAAGGGCTCAAAAATGTTCTGGTAGGTGGTTCTTCAAAAGCAACATAAAAACAGATTAAAGTTTGCAGTTGTTTGTGGTGACAATATTTTGCTGCAGATGCAATGCTGCACTTCAGCAATTAGATGACATCAGGAGTGAGAACATTCACTGGAAATGTTGAATCAACATTTAAAGAAATCAGCCAGGAGGTTTAAGCTTGGTCACAAATGTGTCTTCCAAATAAACAACAAACCTACCCTGCCAAATTAGCTACAAAGTGGTTTAAGGACAATTATGGAAGATTGTAAATCTTGGAACTTCCTCACTTTTTAAAAGTATGTAGGGTTTTTACTTAATTTTTTATCACATACCTTACATTTATTATAGATATTATATTTCTAACTATTAGGAGTGAAAATGCCAGAAGATGTACTCATGTAAAAAAGCTTTCCAAACCAAGCTGCCCCTATGTGAAAAAGTATTTGCCCCTCTTATTCTACTTGAACAGAAAAAATGGGACTCCAGTGAACCACAGTGAAAGCCATTATTTACAAATGGAGAAAACATGGAAGTGGTAAACCTTTCAAGGAGTGACTGGCCTAACAAAGGAGCACATCAATGACCTATCCAGGAGGTCAGAAAATAACCCAGAACAACATCAAAAGCACCACAGGCTTTACCTTCCTCAGTCAAGCTAAGTGTGTTCATAATTCAACAATAACAGAAGGACCAGGCAAAAATGTCATCCATGGAAGATGTCTACACCAAAAACCTAAAAGAACACAAAGGCCCACCTAACATTGACTAGGAAGCATTTTGATATTCCCCAAGACCTTTGGGAAAATACTCTTTAGACTGACCAGATAAGTGTGGAATCTTAGGAAGCATCTTGTTACATCTTGTGTGAAATTAACACAACTTTTCAGAAAACAATGTCATATCTACAGACAAACATGGAGTCGGTAGCTTTTTTTCCTTTACTGCTTCAGGAGTTAGACGGTGTGCCAACCATAAAATCCATAAGGAGAAAGCAGCCATCAGTATGTGACTTTATGCTCAAGCACACTGATCCAAAGCAACCCAGAAAGTCTAGTTCTGAGTGGCTAAAAAATGGTTTGGAGTGGTTTGGTCAAAGTCCGGACTTAAATCATATTGAGATGCTGTGGCATGACCTTAAACCTACTGTTCATACTAAAAAACCCTCCAATGTGGTTGAACCGAAATAATTCTGCAAAGAGGGGTGACATCAAAATGATGTAGAAGACTCATTGCCAGGTATCACAAACAGTTGATGGCATTTGTTACTACATAAGGATGGCACAATCAGTTGTTAGGTTTAAGGAGAAGTTAGTTTCCATACACGGTCAGACTGGTTTGGCTTTTTCCCTTAATAAATGAAATCATCATTTAAAAACTGCTTTGGTATTTATTCAGGTTATTGCTGTCAGATATTAAATTTAGTGTGATGATCTGAAAATTTTAAGTGTAACAAAAATAAAATAAAAAACTGAAGAAATCTATACGGTGGCAATTGTTTTTTTAGTAGCAGTTCTTTCAAGCTCAGTAGAGGGTGTTAGAGAGCTGTAAGAAATAACCGACTTAAAATAACTCCACCATCTGGCTTAGACATTGCATTAATCGGAGGCATAATAAAGCAGTCTACAGTCATTTCCTCAACAGTTGCAGTCTGAACCTTGAAGCTCCAGAAAGCCAAAAAAATAAAAAACTGACAGCTAATGGCATATTTTTCCATAACTGATGCAAGTATTGATAGGCTGTTGTTGCAAGTCTCAGCAGGAGCTACTATGTGGGTCAGAAGCTGGACCACTGATCTGCAGATGTCCTCAGAGGGGAGATGAAAAGCTAAATTTAGAAAAGACAGGGTCTCATTCATTTTGTGATCAACTTGCAGGGATCAAGATTACAGTAAATTCAGAAATGTGTCCAATTCAAAATAATTCTTTCTTTGCCATTCTTGTTCTAAGAGAGGTAGTATGTAGTATTATTATATTGTGGATTAACACAGAAGTCATGCACCTCTTTTGCATGCAGGAAGAAACTTGAGTCAGAAAGTAATGACTACCATTTTGTGCTTAATTAAAAGAAACCACCTGACCGAGTCAGTTGATCATGAGTCCGATTACACTGATTCCCTGAAGAACAGCCTCCTTGTCTGTGTGCCCCCCTCACATAAACACACAGTCTACCTCTATACTTCACAAATCAAATCTGTCTCTGAGCCCTACATTCAGATAGATTTAAAAAAACAAAAGACAGAACCTTAACAAGAAATAAAACAAGAATTGTTTAAGGCAGCATAATGTTCATAAAGGGAAAATAATATTTAAAGAAAGATCTGCAGTTCATGGGGGTAAATAATCAGTTTTACATGAAATATGTAATTATATAAAGAAATAAATTCATTTTACATGTGTCTTTATAATGCAGTGTGAAACAGAGATATATCAAACTTTACAAACAGCTGGATCATTAGTAACAGGTAACTGAAGGTTGAATCTTGAGCAGAGTACTTGCTATTGACCGCATGAGCCTTTTCATTGTTCTCATTTACTTTCCTTCTCCCTGAAGTGGCTGCCTCTTCCTCTGATTTGCTCGGTGTGGGTAGGAAGGTGCTTTACAATGCACTGTGTAGTCTAAGCCTGAACATGCTGCTGAGTCAGCCCAGGCCACTGCATTCATCTATCTGCACTGCAGTGCTCCCCCCCTCTCTCTGCTTACCGGCATTGGACTTCTCCCTCATTCAGTGCTCCACACAAACACACAACACGAGGTGGGGAGAAACACTCATGCACTCACACCTGCCATCCTAGCATTATGACACACATGACCACATAAGGCTACAGGGCTTTGCAAAAGAATTAATTTCTCATATTTTGCCATGTTACAGACACAAACTACAAAGAAATCGGATGCATTGGGATTTTCTGTCATACACCAACACAAAGTTGCCCATAATTGTGACCTGGAAGGAACACAATCCATGGTTTTTGAAATTTGTTTGCGGATAAGAATTGCATTTAGCCCCTCTAAGTCAACACTTATGGGCATTTTGGCTGCTTCTCTTATCAATATTCTCCTTGGCAGGCTGTCAGTTTAGGCCAATTATACTATACTCTCTCCATTTCTGGATGATGTATTGAAGAGGCGTCTGGGAGTATATTTAAGCATCTTCAGGTGAGCAGTGTTCAAAACTTGAGATGTTGTATTATAAGTTACTCCTGCTTTAAACTTCTCCACAGCTCCACCCATGACCTGTCTGTTGTGTTCCTAGGTCATCATGAAGCTCCATGAAACAGCTGGATTTATACGGACATTAAATCACACGCTTTTATATATATATATAGAGAGAGAGAGAGAAAGAGATAGATAGATAGATAGATAGATAGATAGATAGATAGATAGATAGATAGATAGATAGATAGATAGATAGATAGATAGATAGATAGATAGATAGATAGATAGATAGATAGATAGATAGATAGATAGATAGATAGATAGATAGATAGATAGATAGATAGATAGATAGATAGATAGATAGATAGATAGATAGATAGATAGATAGATAGATAGATAGATAGATAGATAGATAGATAGATAGATAGATAGATAGATAGATAGATAGATAGATAGATAGATAGATATTGTTTTGCAGCACTTTTGTTTAGTTTTTTCTGAAAGTAGGCCCAGAGGAAACAAAGTGGAGAGAGGGGAAAGACAAGCGGCAAGCATCACCAAACCCAGGACAGCCGCGTCAAGGACTGAGGTCTCCATACATGGGTCACGCGCTCTACCGCTGCACCAAGAGCTGCGCCCAATCACACGGTTTTTAAGACAATTGGTTGCACTGAATTTGATTTAGAAGCATTCAAGTAAAGGAGGCTGAATACAAATGCTCTAAATGCACTAAACTTCTCATATTCCTATTTGTGAAACATGTTAAGAACCATGTATCCTTTTCCTTCCACTACATAATGATTCATTTCTTTGTATTGGTATATAATATAAAATGCCAATAAAAATTGTTGAAGGTTCTGGTTGTCAGTCAGTCATTTTCTACCGCTTATTCCATAGTGGGTCGCGGGGAAGCTGGTGCCTATCTCCAGCAGTCTATGGGCGAGAGGCAGGGTACACCCTGGACAGGTCGCCAGTCCATCGCAGGTTCTGGTTGTTACTTGACAAAATAAGATGCCTGAGGTGTGTAAAAAACGTTTTTAAGGGACTGTAAAACTGGACCCATGACCAAAATGAATCTAACTATCCATCTTCAATGTGTCCCCTTCTGTTATGCAGTGATCAAAGGTTTTCTGTGCAAAACTACATTTTATTAATTAAAACGAAAAAAAACTTAAATTCCCACAGCCTTTAAAAACTATACAAACCATCCACTATATGGAAATCATATAACAGCCATTTATTTTATACCCAAAAACGACACAGGTCACAGAGATAACTGGAAGGCTGCTTTATTGTTTGGAAATAGGTTCGTGCTCAAATGAAGACATTCTTTCACCGATTTCTCACTTAACTGTCCCATGTGGTGTGCAACATATTATTCCCTCTTTCTTGACTGTAATAGTGGAAAGAAATGACAGTCAAAAGTTGTTTTTATTTAGTTTTTTTTTCCTTTTTAGTGAAGCTATTTTCAAAGAGAAGAAATTCATCTCAGTCATGCTACAAAATGATGGCCTCATATACTGATTGATAAATCAACCTCTGAAAAAAAATTAAAACAGAAGGCAAGCTGTTCTCTTACTGGCCGACGAGCCAACAAAACAACAAAACACAGAGAGAGAGAGAGAGAGAGAGAGAGACAGAGCGCTTCCTACAACACTCTACACAATGTTAGTCCAGACAGTCTAAACTATAGGTGGTGAGTTTTCAGTTCGCTTCGAACTCAACATGTCGACGTGCTCCGTTTTTGATCCACTCTCAGGCTGTTGAGATCTTTGTTGCAGGTTTTTATCGATAGAAAGCTAAAAAGGCACGTGCCGTTAAGAGATATTGCACCATAAACAAACATACAGACAGTTAAGACAACTAATCCTTAAATCTTTAGATATATCTTATTAAACGTTTTGGCAAAAATCAAAGATCAACTCTAAGCTGCAGCAAATGTGTTAAGGTTAAGGGTGGGGGCACATCAAGGGTTAGGGGCTGCAGCAAGCAATTGAAGTGATCTGGTTAAACAGCTGTTGCCTGCAAAAAGGCCAAAATGAGTGACCGCGTGTATGCCATTTTGCATCTGTGTATACAAAGTGGAGAAACAATAGGGGCAAGACATCTTCACATATGTACAAAAAAGAGAGAGGGAGTTGGTAAGGGGGAGGGGGAGGTTTAATGGGGACTGGTATGCTGGTAGTGCAATCCTCTCACCAAGGCAGGCTCCACAATTCTCAGCAAGCAACCAGTACAACATCATGCATTGAAGGCCAGTACTCGGTACTGGGGAAAGTCCCGGGTCAGGCCAGACATATTCTCTGAGCGTACTGCACAAAGAAAGAGGCGTGTTTACTTTCACTCAGTGGATCTGGTGTCACCTCAATGAGGGTGGATAGGAGAGTTGAGTTACAGACCTATATATATATACATATTGAGACCTATATATATATATATATAAATATATACATATATAGACCTATATATGTATATATATATATGTATATATATATATATATATATATATATATATATATATATATATATATATATATATACACATACATACATGTCTCGGTATAAAAGAATATATATCATATATGTAATACATGTGCGCATTGATTTATACAGTTTAACACATAGTTTACTGCTTTTTAATATAGACTCATTTCGCTTATTCCCGTCTTCATTATGAAAAGTGACACACAAAAAAATCTACGCCTTCTAACAATGCATCAACAGCCTAACGAGTGACAAAGGGGCATAAGCTGGAAGCCATTCTATTTATGGTTATTGGTATTTAGTGTTAAAGTAATAGCTGTAGTTTTTTTCTTTACGGTAATCCTGTATTTACAAAAAAACTACACATGCTCTTAAAATAATATGTTACATTATTTATAGTACATTGAAAAAAGATAGCTTTTGCAGTTTGTGCCCTTTACAGCAAAGCCTGAATTTATGTAATTATTTAAGGACTTTTTTTTTTTCCCCATCAGAGAAATTTTGGAGATGTTGGAGAAAATGCACGGCGATAGCTTTTATGCTTTCAGATTTTTATTTGGTTCAAGTTGACACCCACACTGATTCTGGAAATCTCATGCAGCAGCTGGGGCATGGGATGAGGGCGGTTATCTATAAACAGGGAAGTGACATCGCTGCACAACAGGAAGCGCAAATGCTCCAGGTTGTGGTGCTCAGGTTCACAGTACCATTAGAAGAAATGCATCCGGTGCTCTGTCGGTTATTTGGTATGGTTTTCTATTATACAGTTAAGCAATATGAAGGAAAATGGAAAATGAGAAGCTTAAAACTCTTGCCTAAACTTGGGGCTTTTCCATTTCTATCCCGGTGCTGCTCAAAACCCAACAAATCCCAATTCACTCTTCTGACGTCTCCTTCTCTTTTGACCTGTGTTTGCAATCAGGGTGAACATTTTTGGTTTTTATTTTTAATCCACATTAAAATGGCCACAAACATAAATACGGCAACAGTTGCAAGCCAGTTCTGTCGCCTAGTCATTGTGATGCCTCTACCCTTATATTTCCAAAGCATCAGAAGCAGGAAGCGCTAAACTTGCCCCTTACCGGGGCGGCTGTTGGACTGAGATGGCCAGCCGAGATCATTGTCCCACAAGAGTGACACAAAACAAAAACAATCAAACATGATTTAACATATGATGATACTCCCGCCACATTCAATTGCATTTTGTTGCAGAGCTCTTAATAATACATCTATATTATCTCCTGAGAAAAAGGGAAGAATTTTTCAAGCATTGCATACATTTCTAGGGTCTCTGTCTGATAACGACAGCAGAAAAAAAAAACAGAATGGGCGGTCCCACTCCGTCAGTAAAGGACAACAAGGGATTACAAGGCAGATCTCTTTGGCTTCTCCACACACAATGTTCTCATCACCCATTCAGACGTTTACGCGTTTCACTTTGAATACCCCAAACATCAGCAGAAAACAACTTCCCTCTCAGCTTGATGCGGTTTATAAAACTGTAATATAAGCTTCAACACCCTCTGAAACATCAAAATTACACAAGGGATGAAACCAAACATTTATATTAGTGAAGAAAACAATTTAAAACAAAAATCCAAACTCTTCCAAGCCCTTTTTTAAAAAAGGTTAGAGAAAAATTAGGAAGCAGAAAGAGGTTGGCCAAAGCCCAAAATTCAAACTGCGTAAAGTCAGACTCTCGCTTACATTAAAATAAAAGGCAGATGATGCGAACAGTACAGGAGCATACAAATTATAAACATAAGCTTTTGAAGCTTCCTTAAGAACATTCCAGTTCAAATGAACCTTTTAGTCCATCGATGCACTCAGACGTCTTTTTCTTCACCTTACATACCCAAAATCTTTCGAGCAGCAAAGAAAGTGCTTGCATTTCACCCAATGAGGTGGTGTTTTTTCTACTGTTTATAGATTAAACTTCTGAAATGTGTTGAATGATGAAATTTGATCAGTTTTAGCCGATCAACCCACATACCGCTTGTTTCCATTGAAGAAATTACCTGCCATCTCTTAAATTTTGACCAAAAGAAACGCCTCAATCATACAGATCGTCAAGTCACCGGTGAGGTCTGCGTATTAGTGTCTTGTGGACTATGATAATTCATGCAAGAGTTCTGATCAAAACATGCCATCATGCAAGTCATTTCTATGCATTGAACAAGCACAATTATTTATGTATTTGTCTGAAAATCTTTCTGAGTAAATGGAAGCCCTTGGCCGCAAGTTGAACCCCTGTAATTGAATAGATCCTTTTACCAATTTGGTGCAAAAACCCCATGTAAAATAAAGCATTTTGTATGTGGGTGTAACAAAAACAATGTGAGTAGTTGACCGACATGGGCAAACTGTTTGAATATTGTTCTTTTTTTTGTTGGTTTGTTTCTCGGCTTGCATTTTTGCTGCTCAAAAAGAAACAAAAATCTACTTTTAATAAAACAAGAGAAAATACTTTTGACTCTCACAGTTTGTCTATTTCTCTCACTCACCACTCATCCCTCTGTTTGCTCATTGAGTGAGTCTGTCATTTGTGTCTCTACACAATGACACAGAACCACTTTGGTTGCTGAAAGATCGAGCAGCTTCCTTGTTACCCGTCCTCTGCAGCCACACGGCGCTGGACTCCCGTTTTTGCCTTCCACCTCTTGGTGCAGAGTTACTTGGTGGAAAAACACAGGATTTTTCCTTCTGTTGCCTTCCTTTCGCTTTTGTTAGGATCAGTTGTGTTGATATAACGGTGCCACACAGAATGCTGATTATGTTTGGTTTGACTAAAGTTCAGTCACTTCTCCCCTGCCCCTCTGCATCCGTATAGGAATGAAGTCTGTAAACAAAATTATTGAGGACTATTTTTTCTGACTTGCAAATGAAATAATCTGTACATCTGTGTGGGTGAGTTTTCTCTCACTCTGCTTGAAGTTACATTAGTTAAATCTGTACTGTTATTAATGTGGTTATTTATCACCCTCCCCCATCCTAACACTGAGACTCCCTGATGTCTTTTTGGTTTCTTCCCTTTTCTTTTCTCTCTCCCCTGCCCTCGTTGTTGTCGTCCTTCTTCTCCTTTTCAGGTTTGGTCACACTGTCATAAGAAGGCAGGGAGGCAGTGGATGGAGTGCTCTCCTTCTTTTCTTGCTCCTGATTCTCGGCTTTGTTGTTGACCGGTTTGCGCTTGCACACAAATCCCCGCCAGGCCAGGTGGGAGCGGTAGGCCCGTTGGATGATCCTTGCGGACACATCCTCCTGCTTTCGCCTCAGAGTGGTGGTAATCGGCTCATAGGAGACCTTAGAGGGATTGGCAGCCACAAAGCGCTCCTCCATTTGTTGCCTAAGCATATCCAGCTCCCCGCTGTCGCCCAGCACTCGCTTGGTAAATGCAAACAGGATGTCCAGGCAGTGGATGCGGTCTCCACTCACCATAGGCATGTCCATTGCGATCAGCTCAATGGTGTTGGGCTTGGGGACGCGTAGCGGGTGCTCAAGCGCATCAGCAAAGTCAGAAAGCTTGGCATAGGTAATGAACTGGGAGGCATCAGGGTCAAACTTCTCCCAAATTTCATAAAAGGTCTCAAAGTCGTCCTCACTGAGTGGGTCTGCGCTCTCCTCCGTGGCCACACTGAAGTTCTCCAGGATGATGGCAATGTACATGTTGACCACGATTAGGAAAGAAATTATGATGTACATGACAAAGAAGAAGATGCCCACGGATGGGTTGCCACAGTCTCCAGTGGCGGGTGTGCCAGGGTTCTCTAAATACGGGTTGCAGTCTGGCGGGTAGTTGAGAATGGGCAGCAAAAGGCCATCCCAGCCAGCTGACGTGGTGATCATGAACAAGATGATCATGCTGTTTCCAAACGTCTCAAAATTGTACATGTCGTCGATTCCGGCTCCGTGTTTCACATAGCCAAAGTTGGACATGCCAAAGATGGAGAAGATGAACATGACCAGGAAGAGCAGGAGGCCGATGTTGAACAAGGCGGGGAGCGACATCATGAGGGCGAACAGCAGGGTTCTGATTCCCTTGGCGCCCTTGATGAGACGCAGGATTCTGCCAATACGAGCCAGACGGATCACCCTGAAGAGTGTCGGCGACACAAAGTACTTCTCGATCAGGTCAGCCAGAAACATGCCTGAGGTTATGAGAAGAAGACCACATATGCATGGTTAAAGCGTCACAATTTTTACAAAAAGTGCAGTCAATTCAGACAGAATTTCAACGAATAAGACAAATACATATTTTTAAAAATGTTTTAATCCTTCATCAGTATTACATTTTTATTTTTTGTTTATATACTATTGCTACTATTTTTTGAATTTATTTACTTACTACCTTACATTTTAATTACCTTATTACTTATTCATCTTAGCATACACGTGTTTGGCATCTTAGGGGCAACATTTGTTTTACTGTAAATACCAAAGTAAGTAGAATATTTGTTCTTGTTCTTTATAAAAGTACAGTTTCTTGCAATTGTATTCATTATATTGGTCTGTTACATAAAATCACAATAAAAAAGATTGAAGTTTGTGGTGGTAAAGACACATAAGGCTCAAAAGCAAACCAAGATAACTATTTATAAAACTATACATTTTCTTCATATTCACATAAATCTTTCAGTTGTCATTGTGAAAATGTTCACTTATTTCTTTGGCAAAAAGGTGCAAACAGATCCAGTTTTGTTTGACTTTTGGCTTGTGTACGATCCGCTGCTCTCAAGATCATAGGAGTAAAGCACCAAAACAAGTACCATTAAAGAAACCTAATATATGGAGAGCCGTTCCATTCAAAATTAATTAAATAAATAAATACTGTTATTATAAATAAATAAATATTCCATCAAATGAATAAATGTGCCCATGAAATAAAACAACATAAATATTTAAAAAATACATTTCTAGCTTATTTTGTCATTTATTTATTTACTTCAAGATTTATTTATGCATTTATTGATGTATGTATTTTATAACCGTGTTTTATTTTGTGACACTTTTATTTTGTGAACCTGCTTTACGTATTTCAAGGACTTTGATAAACATAAGTCCCTATTATGAAATACATACATAAATAAATAAATACATCTTGAAGTAAATAAATAAATAAACCTTGAAGTAAATATATAAATACATACATAAATTAATCTTATTTTATACTTAATTAATACTTAATAATTTATTAATAACAGTATTTATTTAGTTTTGAATGAAACAGCTCTCCATACAAATAGGTTGTACGACTTTATATGTATTATAGCATATATTGTTATTTTAGCCCATTTGGGTGGGCAGCATTTGAAAAATGCCCAAGCAAACTCTTGATTTTCCTTAATCCACACAAAGCATTAAATACTTGCCCACAATAGACAGGATGACCACAACCACATCGAAGATGTTCCAGCCATTGGTGAAGTAATAGTGGCGCAGTGCAAACAGCTTCAGAAGGAACTCGCCAGTGAAGACCACGATGAATATGAAGTTGACCCAGTAAAGCACATTCTCCGTGTCATCCGACTGATCATCGGTCTCCACCATCATGGTGACCATGTTGAGGCAGATGAGGATCATGATAGAGATGTCGAACACCTGCTGCGTCACAAAGTCAAACACCATACCTTGTATCTTGTTCTGGGGAAAAAGGAGGGGAAAAGAAAGAGTTATGTCTGGAGGCATTTTGCTTGGCTTTAGGATCTATAAAGTATAAACCTCTCTACAAGTGATACAGATGAGCAGCTGTGTTTACCTGAGGCCTGGGTATTGGTTTTTGTGGTTTCTTTGATCCAAGTTTTTTCATGGCATTGTAGTATTTCTTTTGTTCTTCTGTCATGAAGATATCCTGACCTCCAAAGTAAAGGGACACAAACAGTTTGGTTACAATCTGCAAAGACCTAAACTACTCATTCCAAAACTAATTTCAGGTTTGCCAGCAGCACAAAAAGTACCTTTTCGTATTTTCTTCTTTTGCATCAAAACTACCACCAGGTTTCAGCAGATGGTATTTTTTCATGCAATCGATTTGACACAAAAAGTTCAGGTTTTTAGGCATCCATAACAGTTTACTTTGAAATTAATTTCCATAAATACACCGAAAATGGGCAAAATCTCCATTAAATGCAAGGGTAATACCTTTTAAATATGTTTGAAATACATTATTGCATGGACATTTGGTATTCTCTCAGTAGAACAATTTTATGAGCAACTCTTCCTTTGCATATAAATTAAGAATAAGACAAGACAAGCACAATTTTTTCAGTAAATACAATAAGCAGATTAACGGTGTTGGAAGATTTGTACATAAATTATCATTGCTTAGTTTAAAAAGGTTCTTTATATCCTTATGATTTACCATTAAAAGACATTTTCATTTATTTAGTTAGGTGAACTTTGATAGAAGTGATTTGAATACTCTAATTCACAAACATTGTTTTCTGAAAAGTAAAATAGTTCTTATCTTTTTCTTCTGTTGATTGAAGTTATCAATGATGACACCAATGAAAAGGTTCAGGGTGAAGAACGAGCCAAAGATGATAAATATAACAAAGTAGATGTACATGTAGAGGTTGTCCTCATAGACAGGCTGGTCTTCCACCTGCCAGATGGCAAAAATACATTAGAATCTATTCTAAACATTGAACTGGATGACAAACAGAATCAAAGCTGCAGAAGATTACCTTTCTAGAATCAATTGCTGCGTACATAATGTCCATCCAACCTTTAAAAGTTGCCTGTGAAGCAGGTAGTCACAAGTGATAATATTTAAAATTTGCGAGACAAGAAAACCTTCATAATCACCAGAAAGTTTCTTACCACTTGCAAAAGTGCAAGGTATCCTGCACCAACATTGTCAAAATTGATCTTGACGTTTTTCCATCTGACTTCGGTGTAATTTGCAGGTTAATCAGCGCGAAGCACTCAGTTTTATTGTTGACGACGTCCGGCCTAAAGTACAGTTCAGCCGTCTCATTGAAACAGTAATAGTACTTCCCAGCAAACAGGTTAACGCCCATGATGCTGAAGATGAGCCAGAAGATGAGGCACACCAGTAGCACGTTCATAATGGAGGGAATGGCACCCACCAAGGCGTTCACCACAACCTGCAGAAAGCCGTGAGGAAACAAAACTGTAGGCTGACAATCATACCCCAGCTGCACATAAACATCAACACACAGAGAAATGCACACTCTCTTCTCACATTACAGGCTCACTTGTTTTGGTTGTTTTTGGTGAATATTAAACCCTTTCATGATGTACTACAAGGGAGTGCAACAATACTCAGCAGGGCACACAATACAATACAAAACACTGAGGGTTAATGAGGACAAATGCCCCACCGTGACTCACAATTTACTAGCTTTGCTGTAAAAATTTCATTGAAGGATAACAAGCTTTTTCAACCATCTTCTGAATCACAAAAATACAAAAAATTAAAATAACTAAAGTAAATGTAAAAAAACAAAAGGAAAAAAAATGATTTCAGAAACTAATAGGAAAATACAAATGTAATGTTAAAAGTATTATATATACAAATACAAAAGCATGAAATTAACAATACAATAATATTATTATGAAGAATATAAGTAAAGGAAAAACAATAATGGAAGTATATAAATAAATTTAAATAAATATTGATAAAATACTATTTTGTATGAAAAATGCTGAGAAAAACAATATAAAATAAAATATATAAATATGAAATAAAATAATTCTAGGAATAAATATAAACACATGGGGAAAAAAAAAATAATCTATTTTAGTTAATTAAGAAGTGAGTTTCCACTTCTTCAGACTAAATTTCACATGTGGTACCTGCTCATACAAACATGACATTTATAAGGCTAAACATCTCTTGATTTCATCTTATAGGACATCATACTTTGAGTAGTTTGTTTTGAAGATAAATTAGATTCATTCCAATTTTAATGACCATAGATCAAAAGATTCTAACTTACAGTTTTGTGCCATGATGTCTTGTTACACTCCTCCAAACCAATGTTAAATATTGTATGCTGATGTTCAAACCAATGTGTAAAAGATTAACTGGGTACATGAATAAAAACTCTTCCGGTATCAATGTAAAATATGCCAAGGAAATTTGACAAATAAAATCATCTTCTCATACAAAAACAAATTGTTCTTTATATGAATAACAGGAAGGAATTGAAGCCTTTACAGGTAGAGAATACCTGAATGTGCATTTCCACATACAGAGATGGCATGTATACAAAAAGCCAAACAAACCAAAACTATAAACATACCACAAATGTTGTTTTTTTTCTTCCTTTTTGTATTGTTTTTCTTCAGCCCAATATCATATTATAGTCAATGAATCAATATTAATATAACTGCATAACTGTGATGATGAAAACCATAGTGATGAGAAATCACTAAAGAGTGATAAGCAAAGATGGCGGGGGAAGGGGAGGGGTATGCAACCAGAAGTTTATTGATCTTCCAGTGTGACAATGCCAAAGCCAAACTGTGATAATATCAGGTAACAGGACACCTCAGGCAGAGCAAAAGTCAGAGGATGCTGAGCCCAGACATGGACAGGATTGTTTGTTTTCTGCCAAACAACAACCAGAGGCTGATCGGAGCCATCACACAAATCAAGTGCCGCTCAAACGTGAACATGGTCATTATCTTATACTTTTCATATTTTGTGACGTGACAGCCACAAACCAAGTGTTTTATGTGATATACCAACACAAAGTACTGCAGAGTTGTACAATTGTATTTACAAATTAAAGTCTGAAAAGTGCGGCAGGAATTTGTATTTGGTCCCCTATAAATCAATACTTTGTAGAAAGCTTTAATTACAGCTACAAATTTATTTGTGTATGTGTCTACAAGCTTAGCGCGTCCAGAGAACTAACTTTTAACCCTGTCTTTAGTCCAAAATAGCTCAAGGTCAGTCAGATTGGATGGAGAACATAATTTCTTGTGAACGTTTCTCAGTTTTGGATTTAGTTTTAGATTTCCTCTGACATTTGCTTGTGGCAAACTAGAAACTGAATTTTTTATGGTTCCTTTCTTGCTACTCTTCTATTAAGGGCAGATTTGTGGAAAACGAATGGCTGGCCTAAAGGATTCTCCCACCTAAAGAATGGCTCTCTGCAGCTCCTCCAGAGTTACAATGGACCTCTTGGCTGCTTGTCTGATAAATCTTCTTGTTGGCCAGTCTGTAAGTTTACGTGAATGACTATGTCTGTGTAGATTTGCAACTCTATCACTGACCTGTCTTCTGTGTTCATGGGCCTTCAGAATCTTCTCTGTTCAGTAATGTTCTGTAACAAGCTCTCTGATGCATTCACAGGACAGTTGGATTCATATTGAAATTTAACTTCAGCACAGGTGGACTCTATTTACTAATCAGGTGACGTTTGAAGCTAATTGGCTCCAGGTATTTTATTAAGGTGTATTATAGTAGAAGGGTCTGAATAGAAATGTACAACCCACTTCAGGCACCATTCATTTTCCTTTCCAGCTCAAAGTTTTTTACACTACTTTGTGTTGGTCTTTCACATAAAATCGCATAGAAAAACATTTAGGTTTGTTGTTGTAAGGTGAAAAAAGTGAAAGAGATATGAACACTTTGAAAGATATTGTAAGTTCATTTGTCCATCTTTGTACTTTAGGAACACTACCAACAGGTTGTGGGCATCTAGAACAGATTGCATTTAATATTTCAATTCTGTTTTTAATTTCAGGTTTTAGGGTTTGATGTGACAGTTCACGCCAACCTCTTGTTGTTTCTCAGCTAGCACCAATCGAAGCTGACTTTTTTATTTTGCTGCATCATTCAGGTAGACAGGAGGGAGATATCTTTAGATCAGGCCATTTTTTCAATAAATACTTCATTCCTAGGAGCTTTAACAGAATGCTAAATTTATCATATATGAAATGAAATATGATAAATCAAATCAGATGTATTAAACCATCTGAGATGATCTTAAACCATGCAAAAAGCTTCTCGCTTATTAAAAGGGTTGCTGCAAAAATTCCCCTCAGAGAGTTTTTTAAGTTTTTTGGGTTTTTTTGCCATTTCTAGCATGCGTTGATGCTTTTTCGTTAAATCGGCATGCAAAAGGAGCAGCTGCCTGGAGTCTTAGGTCTTACCCTCATCCCTTCAAAACGTGACAGGGCCCTGAGGGGTCTCAAGGCCCTCAGTGTCCTGAGTGATTTAATCGGGCCTAGATCGGAGTAGCCCAAAGCATTAGCTATAAGGCTGACTATAGACACCTACACAGATAGGGACAGAAGGAGAAGGAAAGACAGAAGCAGAAGAAGAAGAACGTCGCCACACAGTTAGAAGGAATATAGAGAGAAAGGTGGCCCTAAATCAACTGTAAGGATGGCTGAATGATTATATACAGAGTACAAAAATAACTCCTTTATGTGTAAGAATACTTTTACAACATAAAGGTTCAAACAGTAAAAGAAATGGTCAATAATGTGTACCCAGAGTTTTTCCCTTTATTTAAAAACCTTATGTTCATGTTTGGTTTAGTTTTGGCAAGCCAGTCTAGCGTGACAACCAGCTTAACAGCACAGTGAGCACACCTGGAAAGAAACTTGTGGTTGACACAGTGAGAGGAAGAATAGAGAGTCCAACAAAGGGACAAAATCGGAGGAGAGATGTGTTCACGAAACACTCAAATCAATGTGACACAATAATATAACACACAGTACACAGTACGAAACGGTACCGACACCAGCGGGCATTTCACTCAAAGAGAGGAGAGCGAGAAAGAGAGAGAGGGAGAACGCAGGAGGTTGAGGACAACTTTCAGGGTTAGAAGAGAGAGGGTAACCTGTGAAAGTAGGAGCCCCACCACAGCACACAAACCTTACCCTGGACCCCCAAACACCGACCTCTCAGTCCCCCTCTTGAGGTGCACAATGTCTCTCTTAACTTAAAGGGAGACACAGTTATAGGAACCTGCTGTGAGAGAGAGGACAGGTCAGTATCAGGGCAAATGATTGAGTTATGTTTACAGGATGTGACGCTTTACGCTAAATAACTAGTTATGCATCAGTTTTGTATATTTACAGTCACCTTCATAAAGTACAGTAACCATAATGGCTGGTCTCATACAAGGTCCATTCTCCTGTTTTTACTCCAATTTCTGTGTTTAGTTTTTTCAAGTAAAATTCTAGATATAGTTTTTTTTTTTGTGAATGCGAATCTATCTGGTAAAAAAACACATGCACTGGATTAGAGCTCCATCAGTAAAAGCTGAATAGAAGTTACAGCAAAGATTACAAAATCAAGGTCAGATTATAAGGGTTTGTTAAATTAGTGTGCAAAACTGGTGTGCACGAATAACTGTGTTTGTCTACAAAACTTTTATTTTATTCATTCATTCATCTTCTATACTGCTTCTTCCATAATGGGTCATGGGGGGGCTGGTGCTTATCTCCAGCAGTCTACGGGTGAGAGGTGGGGTACACCCTGGACAGGTCGCCAATCCATCGTAGGGCAACACAAAGACACAGAGACATACACGACAAACAACCATGCACACACTCAATCACACCTAAGGGCAGTTTAGAGAGACTAATTTACCAAACAGTCATGTTTTGTTTTTTTTGGACTGTGGGAGGAAGCTGGAGTACCCGGTGAGAACCCACGCATGCACGGGGAGAACATGCAAACTCCATGCAGAAAGACCCCCGGCCGTGAGTCAAACCCAGGACTTTCTTGCTGCAACGCAACAGTGCTACCAACTGCGACAGTGCAGCCCACTTTTATTTTATTTTTTTAATCTGGGCTTACAGCAGATATAGGCATACCAAGTGTCGTTGATGAACGCATTCGTACATGAATGATCCTCAACTTTTTGAGAACCTTAAACTGAATGGTGCTGTTTTTTAAGTGTGGAATGTCAAGGAGACTTAGCTCAGTCCCTGGTGAACGTCTGTGTGCATGGACAGCAGAGACTGTCTTTTATGCAAGACAAATTCAACTTTTATTCAATATTAATGTGGGTTTTCAATTGTGCAATAATATTTTAAAGGGCAAGAACCTTATGCCAAATCCTGTCTGTGGTAATAAGAAGGTTAAAAGTGACAACAGTGACAAACGTAGTCTAAATGGATACTTTTCAGTTCTTGTAAAGACAGTTTATTTGAGCAACAACAACAGGAGAGAATAAAACAGATGCTGGCAATGGCATTATTCATATACTAATTTATTAATGATGTCATGACCTATATATTTTTACTTTATTTTAGAGAAATTATGATAAATGAATGAGAAATAGTTCAAGTTGGAGTTGTGAACTATGAAAATATTCAGGTGGTGAACTATGAACACGAATCAATTCATTTTAACACAGCTAAGCTGAGTTAGGAACCAGGTCTTGTTAAGGATGAACTGGTACAGCACTCAGTACTTAATCGCGGGGGGGACAATACATCAATTTCAATTTTTATATAAATTTAATAGTTTCTGAAAACTCTTTAATTACTAAATGTTAAGGAGTTAAAATATACTTCTCTAAATTGAATATATAGGCAACATCAAGAATGAGCTGTGCATTGCTAGTACTACTGTAGTTTTCTTTTAAGTTAACTTTAATATTATATACTCAGCACAGTAAGTAAAGAAACGTGTGCTTGGTTATTATTATTGTTTTATTAACACTGCCTCACAGCAATAAATATATAGGAAAACCTGTTTGTTACTGTCATTTTTGGGATTGGATGAATGAAGTTTGAGGAAGCAAGACATATTGATAATTTAACAGTTCACTCATTTAACAAATAGGGCCTCCATAGTGTGTGGAAGAACCATACACAGCTACAACAACCTGGCACCCAATCCGATCCCTATATTCAAACTGCATTTGTTGAAAATCAGGCAATGTGGTTATCTTGGTCACCATGTCATGAACCGCACAAGGAGCTAAGCTCACACATGTTCAATGGGAGGGGGAGGTCATAAGTGCCGGAAGGCCATTTCATCCTCTCTAGTCCTCTCTAAAGTATAATTTTTCACTATGCCACAAAATATAAATGAGTCCTTCAAGGACGTCAGCAGATATTTGGACTCATATTGGGTCAAATATGCAGATTACTTCATTTGGCATTGAATGACTTGCCAGAGAGCAACAATGATCAGCCATTTTGTAAACAAACCTAAAGTAAAGGAAGGTCAAAAACAACAACGAAATCTGCAATTTGCGCTCAGTGATTTAGAATGGCTCAGAGTGTCCCGATATGAGAGACAATCTGTCTCTCTGTCTATTTTCATTTTGTTTTTGCACCTCACCTAAAAAAGTTCCCACCAACACATCCATCTGTATACAAGCATGATGACCTAATAAACTGACAAACAAGGATAGTAAGAAAACAGTTTAACATTTTGGAAAAATAAAAAACAAGCTTATTATTAGGGGTGCACCGACTGATCAGCTGGCCGATCGATTGGCCTCAATTTCCTTAATTTTGGGCCATCGGTGATCGGCTGGTACTTACATGTGAAACCAACCTTATCCACCGATCTTAACTACTTGTTTAACCTATTATGCCAGTTTTGGGAGGTTTTTTTTATGTGAAATTTGAAAGACTTAAAGAACTGCAAAGCTCTAAATGTCTAATTTATATTTGAGAGCACTGCCTCATGTGCAGTTAAAAAAAGTTTGTATTATTTCACCAATATTGTTCAATGTTTTTGAATAAAATAAGATTGGAACTTTAAAGGTGTATTGTGACCTTATAACACCTGACAGTGTCAGTTATAGAAAAAAACGGTATTGGCTGAAATCGAAATTGGCAGGTCAGGCTTTTTACAAATCTGTAATTGGTGATCGGCCAGAAAACTGCAATCGGTGCACCGTTAGTTATTATATTCCTATTCTGTAATTTCAACTGTATTAATCATAATGTCATTAGATATTTATTTTCAGCTTTCTTGCTACCTCCAAGTTTCATATAAGAACTGAAAATCACATGTCACTAAACAGTCATTTTTACAACTAAACTTTTATATTTTTATAGAATTTGGAGCCTCATAAGTGTTATCATGTGTGCCAAACTCCTCATGTTCTTTTAGTTGACATTAAAACAGCTCAGCTCCAACAAAACAAAAGGTTTTGGTCCTACAGAAGCATCCCAAAAAAGTGCAATTATTGGACTTTGAACTCATCTTGAACCAAAACATGTAGAAACAATCTTCTCAAATACACAAAAATCTCAAATTTAAGTTATCATTGTCATATCTAAGAAAAGAAAACACGGTAGGAATTTGGAAACATAACAGCTTACAGAATTGTACAGAATCAGCAATGTTGTCATGAAAAGTTCTTGCGGTTCAAAGAGTTTCTCAGTTTCTCAGTGAGGATCTCCAGCTTTTAGTTCAGCAAACAGACAATGGCTTGAGACCTTGGCAAATTTGGTTAGACAGACAAAAATCATACAGCAATTTTTAAAATATTGGAATGTAAAACTAAAAATATGTGATAATAATTTTTAAAGGTAGTACCAGCATTAGGAAATAGGAAAAATAAGTCCATTAGAAAGGTTAAAAATAACTAAATATAAGAACATAAAAAACAGATTGAACTGATCTAAATCTAAACTAACATTATAGAGGAGCTCACTGAAGACAAAGATTTTCTTCAAAGTAAAAAATATCTCTTTAATTATTTCCAGGTAGATTTTTGCCCACATCGCTACACTGTGACTGACCTGGAAAAAGTTTCAAATGACCTCAACAACAATGCCTGTAAAACATTTGTTTTGGTATCACTGAATCTCAGTGCTGGATTTGACAGAGCTGATCATAAAACACTGATTAATTGACTGGAAAATGGGTGGGATTGTCTGGTTCTGTGCTAAATTTGTTCAGATCTTACTTGGTAGGCAATGAATATTTTGTGTTAATTGGCAATTTTAACTCTGAACACAGAAAGATCACATGTGGGGTTCTGCAAGTTGCAATTCTTGTGCCACTTTTGTTTAATATCCATACGCTCCATCTAACTGAATCCCTTTAAGATGATAGAATATTACAACATTTCTTACAATATCTATAGCGATGACAAAAACCTTTTATTTCTGTCTTACCACATGACCATAATCAAGCAAGTGTGTCTGTAAAATATATGAGTGAATGGGTCAGGAGTCCCTTCAGCAGAAAAGACAAAACATTGTTTTTGGCCCCATAGTGCAGGGTTAGATATTAGCATATACGTGGAATCCATGATGCCAAAAACTATAAAACATGCAAGGAAAGTGTATTTATTGGATCAGACCTAATTCTTAACCATCATAAGGTCTAAATTAGAAAGAGGGCCTTATCAGTTTCACAGAAGAGGCCTTTGTAGGTGATAGAAAACAAACAACAGGATCTGTCAGCTAACACTGGGCTCATCCAATTCAATTTTTGCGTGTCATTCACTTTCTACTTAATATTTTTTAAACTTGGAGGAATTAAAATCAACTGAAAGATTTGTAGTGGATTGTTTGTAGATCCCAAAACATGTTGCTTTAATCAGAAGCACTATACTTTTTAAGCTTGTTGTTTAAGCTTGTTAAGCTTGATATAATAAATATAAAATTAATATATAAGAATCTTGGATTGGTTTAAAACTATCTATTGTCAGTAAGGTGTGGTAACTGAAATTGCCATGTGCAGTATTGTTTTAGGGTCAACTAGACCCATAACAATTATTTTTTTAATGTCTTTGCACTCCTGATGCTTTGACCATAAATTATTATGGTGAACAGTTGAAAGAAATGAGCTGAACATAACCAGACAGAATTGAAGTGTACTTACATCAACAATGAAGAAGTCCAGCCAACACCAGGCATTAGTGAAGTACTTAACGAAGCCGTAGGCCACCCATTTCAGCAACATCTCCAGGATGAAGATGTAGGTGAAAACTCGATCGGCGTAATCTAGGATGATGCGCACTGTCTTCCTCTGTTCAATGTACACATCTTCAAAGGCCTGAAAGTTAGCAGAAGTACACATTGGCCAGTGGGTTAACTGAGAAAAGCCATTTTTGACATTTTAATTGTACTGAAGTTAAGAACTGGAGATGTTTTTTTGTATTTTGTATTTTTTATTTATCATTAATTGTGATGAAGAAAAGAGAACAAGTGCAACAATTACAGAGGAAAGCATAAAGAAAATAAAAAACAAATAAAAAATACATATCAGTATACATTTAGGGTGGTAGAGTTTCACAGCAACATAATAAAAATTATTATTATTAATAAAGAGATGAATAAATAAATATTGGAGTAATTGTGGTCTCATGCCCCGCAGTCATCAGCTAGATAAGTCAAGTCTACTGATGCTTTTGGCTTGCACCTAAGAATGGCGAACTAGTGAATCACTTTCAACAAATCTGCTTTTTCTTTACAAACAGTAGTTTTGTACAATGTTAAGTACAAAAATAGCGATAAATAAATTATAAAGACTAACAACTCCCACCATGGCATGTATGCATTCTTCAGCACAGAAGTCCAGAGGCCCTTTTTTCCTTCAGAAAGCTGCAAACCTAAGCTGAATCCTTTTGGTTGAGAGGTTGGGGCATTACAGCACTTTGCCATCCATTAAGGATAATAATATCAAGAGGGGCCGCAGCAGACAAGCAAGGATGTTGATGCTCCCTTACATCTTTAGAGACAAACGATACTCACGCTACATAAATGGATGTGTGTTTATGCACCTATTATTGCAATGTTCTTTTTCCTGCTCTTACTTAAACGTTAATTCTTGCATATTTAATTTCAGTGTAAAACCAACACCAACTGTGTTTTGATTCACTTCATAGTAATCTATACTATTAAATGGCATTTTTGAGTACTTAGATAAAAATAGCTTTTGTGGGTGGCTGGCTGTGTGTGTCTGTGCTTTTACCAGAGCTCCACTGCTGAGGAGGATCATAAAGATGATGAGGGTCTCAAACCAGTTGTGTTCCACTATCAGGTAGCAGGTCTTCCTCAGGAACCACCAGTGTTTTCCCCATCCATGAGTGATGGGAACGTCACAGCACTTGTATTTGGCCACGCACTCTGTATGACGAATGAAAACACACCTGCTGACACGTTCTAAAGAGGCAGATGTTTTGCAAAATACCAACACAATACAAAGCATAGCTTACATTAACACTAAATATATAAATTAACCCCCATATTCATTGATATCTATGGTACGAGATGTATAAAAAGCCTTAAAAGTTTATTTTTTCATCGCAGTGGCATTTGACTCTTTTCAATTCTCTGCCATAATTTATAATTAAATAAATTAAACGGTTACTGTGGCTCATCAAATACACCGTAACATCTGATTTGTACACAGCGACTCAACTGGAAACCTTTTCTATAGCTGTATTTGCCCTGCCCAATGCGTTTGATGAGTAAGCCTGACAGATAACATAAAAACATAATATGCTGCAACAAAGGACTATAAAGTAATAAAATAAATGAATATCTACATATGCTTTTAAAATATAATGCATCCAGATTTGTAAGGATAGTTTTTAACAACAATTATATAAATATATATTTTAAAAAAAATTTAGCTAATAAATTATTTAAAACTATAAATAAATATTTGTTTATGCATGTATTTAATGTAAGTATTTGTATGTAAGAATTACATTTCAAATGTCCTAGTACTTTAAACAGTTCATGATGCCATGCACAGGTCACAGGTCCTAGGCCAATAGAATCACAGCTCCTGAAGCACACTTAACTGTGTGAATGAGGTGCTTCTCCACAAATCTCTCCTTTGTTTCACCCCAAACCCGTCTTAAGGATTTGTTGCTGTAAAGCTCAATCCTAGTCTCATCTGACCAAGGCACATGGTTCCAGTTAAAGTACCAGTAGAGTTTAGCCATGTTTACATTTGTAATGGTAGGACAGAAAAGTCTTTTGTCTTGGAATGCCTACCACAGAACTGGTTGCCACTGTAGATTTCTTTACCTCCCTTACTCTACCTCAACATGGCCAACAAGATACATTTAATGTGATATAATGCTACAGAAATAAATGCAATATAAATACATTTACTTTAAGGTTTTTTTAAACATCTGAATCACAAGGTCTGATGAGCATCACACACCATCAGTCCAGCAGGCATCTGGGTCGAGATACTCCTCCACGACTTCAACCACCGCCACCTCCTCTACATCAGGTTTGATGTCTATTGTGCTGCCCTCAGATGAACTGGTGTCATCCAGCTAAGGAAAAAAAGAGATCAATTTACTCTTTAAGATAAAGATTTAATCAATTAGATGGAGAAGCTGTATCAGTTACACAGAATTAGTTTTAAGTACTTCTGGGTTATTAGGCATTCCCACATTACTCCAATATGTACATGTTGTAGTAATGTAGTATTCACAGTTTTCTCTCTGACACTACCTAACTGGCAAAGTTAAGATATTCATGTGGCATTTATTAATATAAACCCAACTCATGATTGATGCTCACCGCTGTATTTGTAAAAATCTATAAAACTTAGTGTTACGTGCTAAATTCATTTGTTATGAAATAACTGACTAAACTTTATTAGCGTAGTCACGCCAAAAAAAAAACAACAAAATCACCAAAGAAACCTTCAAATTTCTGCTGATTCCAGTCCTTACCCTGTCTGCTCTACAGGGTGCTCAGTTTCTGCATGTAGTGCAAGGAGGATAAGGTGACTGATGATATAAGAACCATGTGCTGGTATAATAGTTATGCAGTTGTATTATCTTAATTCGTCCAACGATAAGCCAGATGAAGATGACCTACATATTATAAATGTCTACGGGTTTTTGGTCCGGATTGTGCTGCTTGCACATGCATAACATGCAGATGACAATGTTTCTGTTGCCTCATCAGGACCACTCCCTGTCTGCTTGCAGGCTTTTTTGTCTGCATGCTCAGCATTTATGTCTAAATGGATATTCTTTAAAGATATTTTTTGGCACTAGTGGCATTTATTTATTTATTTTTTGACAGTAGGCAGACAGGAAAGAGGGGTAGAGAGAGGGGGAGACATTCGGCAAATGTCGCCCGGTCCAGGACTCGGCCGCTTCGATGACTGTAGCCTCTGCATATGGTCGTGCGCTTAACCCCTACACCATCAGCGCCACGCCTAAATGAATGTTCTGAAATGTCATGCCAACTTTGTGTTTCATGTGGAAGCCAATACCACCTCTGCAAACCTAGTCTGGAATAATAATTGTAATGATTTCTTAGAGACACACTGAGAAATCAGCTGGTCAATAAAATAATAAAATCAATATTGCCGGGTCTAAGCTTTACAAAAACCAGAGATCAGAAATCTGCCCAAAAATCTGGATTTAGACATCTTTGTTAATAATAATAAATAACATAATTTTTGTATTTCAAATATATCAGCCAGAAAGTACGGTTTTGAACACAATGTTAGAGTAGTTTTTTCTATTGGAAACAGCTTCTGACCACTACCTAACTAAGCAATTTTTACTCACATCTTTGCTGTTTTCTACATCCGATTCGCTGCTGAAGTCCTCCGTGTTGAGGTTTTCAAAGTCCGACTCTCCAACGGCGATAGGAACGCACACGGTAAGGTTGGGGTTATGGATGAAAGACATGAAGTCGTCATCGATCATGTACTTGCCCACACTGCTCCCTATGCCACTGGTGGTGCCGTTGCCATTTTTGGGATAGTCCAGTTCACGGTTGATTTCAACAGTGTGGTTCGCGATGCAGTTGAGCTTTTCCTCATAACTTCTACCCAAAGGCTTCTGCTCATCCTCTATAGGCTGCTTGTCAGGAAGGTTAAACAAGATAAACAAAATTACTGTCGGAAAATATGGATGTAGATGCTGAAGTTAAGATTTTAAATAACTGTGGAATAAGAGATTCTTGTGGTACGGTAGGTTCAGGTAAAAATGGCACGGACTCATGGTATTATGATATTTACACAAAGTTTTTCAACATAAATGTACAGTGTCACCTAATTTCTTTAATATAAAACCAAAAAGTAACAATTAATCCTAGTTTAGTTAAAGTCATGTAACATACTAATTATTGCCGACATAATAATGCTTTAAATAACCTCAATTATAACTGTTAATGAATAAGGCTACCTCAGGTAGAAAGACTGCAGTTCTTTGCTAAACAGACCAGTTTTGCTAACTCTTCAGCAAGGGGAGTAACTATTAACTGTCCTATAAGACGTTACAAGTCACTAAATGACATCATTGCATATGTTTAGAAGAACAAAATAACTTATTTTTGCCGATTCTTGCTTGTTTAAATCTCAATGCTACAATTCCAACACTGCTCCAAAAGTGATCAAAAAGAGACACACTGGTACTGTTACTTCACTGTTACTATCAATTTTTATAAATCTATATTTTTTGAACATGATTTTTGTAAAATGTACTGGCACTTTCTCTGGCTTTCATCGACAGAACTTTAAACTGTAGGAATAGTGTGATGGAAGTCATCAACACCTTTGAAACCTTGGCTTACCTTGATACCAGTATATCACCAATTGTGATGTACCTTTTTGAGGACTGTGGCTACAAAGACCCGCATGTTGGCCTTAAACCAAGCGATTCCGGTCTTGATGCGGGCAACAGCGAGTTGAAGGTTGTTGGGTTCTCCGTCGTCATCAGTGGCAGCGAGGTTGTCCGCACTGAACGAGCTCAGCAGCAGAGCCAGAAACAGGTTCAGCACCTTACAAGAAAACACAAAACAAACTCTGGAACCCTAGAACTTAGTTAACATGACCTACTTTTAAAATGTAATGCTGTATTTTCTTTTCTTACCACAAGATTTCCTATAACCATAACCATCATGAAGACGATTATGCACATAGCCTGTCCTGCCACTTCCATGCAGTCCCACATTGTTTCAATCCACTCTCCACAGAGCACTCTGAACACGATCAGGAACGAGTGAAAGAAGTCATTCATGTGCCAGCGTGGGAGCTCGCAGTCCAATGCAATCTTGCACACACAGTCCTTGTAGCTCTTTCCAAACAGCTGCATGCCCACCACAGCAAAGATGAAGACGATAATGGCCAAAACCAAGGTCAAATTACCCAGAGCTCCCACTGAGTTACCAATGATCTTGATCAGCATGTTGAGTGTAGGCCAAGACTTGGCCAGTTTGAACACTCTTAACTGTAAATGGAAAACAGGATTATTTGCTTGTATTTTAAACACATTTAACAAAATAGTTTGGCATTTTATAGAGCTAGCTCAAGAGTAAATTTAATCCTAAACTTCTTCTTGTGACAGGAAGCTGATGATTTCTAAAATGTTCATCTCTTATTTCGGTATTCTCAAAAACGTGGCAGACAACATCAACCCGAGATTCTTTTTCACTCACCAATCGGAAAGACCTGAGAACTGAAAGTCCTTCCACATCAGCCAGTCCCAATTCAACTAAACTCAGGGTCACAATGAAGCCGTCAAAGCAGTTCCAGCCTTCCTGGAAGTAATAGTAGGGGTCCATGGCTACGAGCTTGGCAAACATCTCCCCAGCAAAGATGCCAGTGAAAACCTACAGGGGGAGACCAATTTAGAATGAGATTTAAGTGGGAACATATCACTACATTTAGTGGTACGTAATTAGAGAATGTTTTCAACCCCTTCTATAAAACAAGATGTCTAGATGGCAACATACTTGCATATTACTCATGCTGTGTATATTAAAACAACTATTCTAGTGCTGGAAAATGTTTGGTGAATATAAGGAGGACACCTTATCCTGTTGTTAGCCAGACACACCTTCTCATTCAAAGAGTTTTCTTTATTTTCATGACTATAAATATTGTAGCTTCACACTGAAGGCATCAAAACTATGAATTAACACATGTGGAATTATATACCGAACAAAAAAGTGTGAAACAACTGAAAATATGTCTTATATTCTAGGTTCTTCAAAGTAGCCACCTTTTGCTTTGATTACTGCTACGCACACTCTTGGCATTCTGTTGATGAGCTTCAAGAGGTAGTCACCTGAAATGGTTTTCTAACAGTCTTGAAGGAGTTCCCAGAGATGCTTAGCACTTGTTGGCCCTTTTGCCTTCACTCTGCGGTCCAGCTCACCCCAAACCATCTCGATTGGGTTCAGATCCGGTGACTGTGGAGGCCAGGTCATCTGGTGCAGCACCCCACCACTCTTCTTCTTGGTCAAATAGCCCTTACACAGCCTGGAGGTGTGTTTGGGGTCATTGTCCTGTTGAAAAATAAATGATGGTCCAACTAAACGCAAACCGGATGGAATAGCATGCCGCTGCAAGATGCTGTGGTAGCCATGCTGGTTCAGTATGCCTTCAATTTTGAATAAATCCCCAACAGTGTCACCAGCAAAGCACCCCACACCATCACACCTCCTCCTCCATGCTTCACGGTGGGAACCAGGCATGTAGAGTCCATCCGTTCACCTCTTCTGCGCCGCATAAAGACACGGTGGTTGGAACCAAAGATCTCAAACTTGGACTCATCAGACCAAAGCACAGATTTCCACTGGTCTAATGTCCATTCCTTGTGTTCTTTAGCCCAAACAAGTCTCTTCTGCTTGTTGCCTGTCCTCAGCAGTGGTTTCCTAGCAGCTATTTTACCATGAAGGTCTGATTCACACAGTCTCCTCTTAACAGTTGTTCTAGAGATGTGTCTGCTGCTAGAACTCTGTGTGGCATTGAGCTGTTCTCTAATCTGAGCTGCTGTTAACCTGCGATTTCTGAGGCTGGTGACTCGGATGAACTTATCGTCCGCAGCAGAGGTGACTCTTGGTCTTCCTTTCCTGGGGCGGTCCTCATGTGATCCAGTTTCTTTGTAGCGCTTGATGGTTTTTGCGACTGCACTTGGGGACACTTTCAAAGTTTTCCCAATTGTTCGGACTGACTGACCTTCATTTCTTAAAGTAATGACGGCCACTCGTTTTTCTTTATTTAGCTGCTTTTTTCTTGCCATAATACAAATTCTAACAGTCTATTCAGTAGGACTATCAGCTGTGTACTGTATCCACCTCCTGCACAACACAACTGATGGTCCCAACCACATTTATAAGGCTTGAAATCCCCCTTATTAAACCTGACAGGGCACACCTTTGAAGTGAAAACCATTTCAGGTGACTACCTCTTGAAGCTCATCGCCAGAATGCCAAGAGTGTGTGGAGCAGTAATCAAAGCAAAAGGTGGCTACTTTGAAGAACCTAGAATATAAGACATATTTTCAGTTGTTTCACACTTTTTTGATCAGTATATAATTCCACATGTGTTAATTCATAGTTTTGATGCCTTCAGTGTGAAGCTACAATATTCATAGTCATGAAAATAAAGACAACTCTTTGAATGAGAAGGTGTGTCCAAACCTTTGGTGTGTACTGTATATATATATATATATATATATATATATATATATATATATATCCCATAGGAAGCCATTGCAACAGAGCTTACATTAGTGCTACTCATATGTTGAAGCAATGCCTTAATCACATTACCTAATCTCAAGCTACGCTATACAGAACTTCTGTCTGCATCAATGATGAATTAATCCCTTGGCATGTCTAATACCAAGTGATGAAACTTAAATGGATTTTATGTGTGTATGTTGTGTTTTTATTGAATAAAACAATATTCTGATCTGAATTTACGTTAAACAACTTCTTTAGCTCTTTTACATTACTGTCAGTTACTGTAAAATGTATGTAAAGTATATTTTACATACATCGCATTTTAGAGTATTTCTAAAATTGGCAGAGATGATAAACATTAAAAGAATGCATATTCAGTTTAAAACCTTTTTTGAGTGCAAATTATAAATGATAGGGTAAGGTCAAAAATCTGCACATTCACCCACCCAGCAGCTAATCATGTGTCCAGTCAGTGCTGCAGAAGACACCCAGTGATTCACACTGCACCATCCAGCTTCTAATGCAGGGTGAATTAAATTCTTGTTTCACTTTGGACAGCTACCAATGCTTATGACCTCATTTCCTGTTTCAGTGCTGATGCAGAGCCAATACTGCTGCGCTACAGTGTTTTTTTGGGAAGCACAGCCAAATCAAAATGTCTTTCTCAGATAAGGCAAACATGTTCCCTGCTAAAACATCTCAAACCTCATTTATATATGTCTTTGAGGTGTGCCAAATAAGTGAGATTTCACAGATCTGACAAAGCACAGACTTTGGGTAAGTGGGAACAGCGGGCAAAGGAAAAGTGAACTACGGAGGTAATGAGACTGCAGAGCTGACTAGATGGCATCACTAAAATGGAAATAAATATTTAATGAGAATTCCATCTGATTACTCCATGTAGTAAGCTTGAGTTCTTAAGTGCACATATGAAATGATGCGTTGTCTTTCTTAAACAGACAAACAAGACTGGAAAATCCTCTTTAGCTCCAGAAGAAGAGAGAAGAGGTGCATGGAAGATGAGAAATGTTCAGTTACCAGGTTGCCAACAGCCAGGACATTCTCAAAATTTTCGGTCATTGGGTAGTGCTCCATGGCCATGAAAAGAGTGTTGAGCACAATACAGATGGTGATGGCCAGGTCAACAAATGGGTCCATGACAATCAAGTAGACAATGTGCTTGAGTTTTAGCCAGAAGGGGAAGCATTCCCAGATCAGGAAGATGTTTGCAAACTTGTACCAACAGGGAGGACACTTCCTTTGAGATTCCTCTAACTCTGCAGGATGAAGAAGAAAAATAAAACGTGATGAATTTTTATTTCAAAGAGGTTGTCTATTGTGATCATTTTTGCAGGGTTAAATTTAGTGCAACCTATTTACAATATTCATACCTTAAACTTTCCCCATTTTGTCACATTACACACAAACGTCAGTGTAGTTTGGGGGGGATCTTATGATATTGACTAGCAGAAAGTAGGGCATAATTGGAGAGTGGAAGGAATATTATATGTTTTTACATTTTTTTTTAGAAATAATAATCTAAAAAAATGCGGTTTGCATTAGTGTTCAGCCCTTCCTGAGTCATTACTCATTAGCTGCAAGTCTAATGAATAATAGGAAAAAGCATATGTATGTGTTAGAATGGCCCAGTCAAAGTCCAGAGCTAAAACCCATAGAGAATCTGACTGAGCACAACCATGTTTCAATGTTAGGATGGTGTGTTCAGATCGATGTGCGTTGTTAGTTTACTTCCGCTCATAGCAAATAGTATAGTTTTGGTATCAAGTGACCAGAACACCTTCTTCCATATATTCAAGACTTCATATGGCTTTCTTAAAACAACTGCATTTTTCTTACTATGCTTCCATAAAGGCCAGATTTGTTTAGTGTATGACTAATATTTGACATGTCAAAAGAATCAGCCACCAGAGCATTGGGTCTCTCCAGAGCAACCATGGTCTTCTTAGCTGCTTCTCTGATAAATAAGTATTTTCTGATGACAGTTTGATCAGAGTTCTGTGAGATGTTCAAAACTTGGGATGTTGTTTTATAACCTAAATCTGGTTTAAAGTTCTCCCCAACTTTTTCTCTGACCTGTCAGCTGTCCCTTGGTCTTCAGGATGCTTTTGATTTACTAATGTTTACCCTTGCAAACATCCAAGTCCTTTAAAGAAAAGCTGGATAATTCTCGCCATTCCTATAAAAGTATTATAAGATTTTTGCGAAATAAAATAAACCAAGGGCACCAAGCGTACCTTCTAACAGTGTGTTGGTGACCACGCTCATCTGACTGTTGGCACGGTCCTTTCCTTTGAAGGAGGAATTGAGCTGATCCACAGATATCATAAGAGAGCCGGAGTGTTTCTTCTTAATCTCCACATCTGTAGTCTGTACTCAGAGAAAACATAGATGGTCCTTCAGAAAAGCACCAGATATGTACAATTACACTCATTAAAAGCAATGCTTTAAAGCTACCTCTGCCACTAAATGATACCCATGTTCCACAGAAAAGACAATACACCCACAGTCTTCATATCAAATCTGCAAATAACATTGAACTCTTCATGATGCCTTTGCAACATTGAATTGCATGCACTGGCATGCATATCATGTCAACAGAGGGGAATTCAAGACACCATTAACATCTACACCATGCTAAGTTTCAAAAGAGGTCAACAGGTAGAAACAGGTTGACTGGTTGAGAGAAGAGGAGGTCTACCATGCTTGCTGTAAGGGGAGAAATATTGTTACAGAAAAAATGTTTCAGGCTTGTTTGTTGCGCCATCTAGGGTTAAGAATGGAGGGTAGATGTAGACAGACAGGAGGAGAGCTGCAGCAGAAGAAGGTGAGTGTAAGGGAAAGACAGATTTGGAGAGAAATTGGTTGATAGGAAAGACAGTAAATGCTTGGGTGCCGGCATCCCATAGAGGGAATGTTTGGTAATGGTATGAAGGGGAAGTTCATGAACATGAAATGTTCTTTTTGTCTTAAGTTAGTTGATAAAATATTCATTAAGTTTGTTAGAAAGGGAGTTTGTAAAGATGTTTCTGCTTGGTATCTGCTTTTTAGGCATTTAAAAGATGGAAAATAGCATTAGATCAATCAGAAAGAGTAAGAATCTGGTTATTCAGGAAGAGAAAGGAGAGCTTAGAGTTTGGGAAACAGAAAAACAAGGGGACAGGGATCTGGGCTTTGAAAGTAGGAGCTGCAGAGATCAGGGCCGTCATCATGCCTAAACTGTATTGATGTCCCATGGACGTCCTTACACTGTCATCAGTGGCTGCCTTATCTATTTTCACCTCAGGCAGTAGCCGTCTGCCAGGCCCAGGGCCGATGAGAGACACCACGCCATTGCAGTCCACCGTGCTGTTCCGCTTCCCTCCAGAGTGTGGCGCCAGTGGGTGGATGCGCGACGAGCCTTGGCTGTAGCCGCTATAACTGTTGCGACGATAAGGTATGAACAATGAGCCTCGGCGGTCTTCGCTCTCCTCTACAGTGCTGTGCTCGTCATCTGCAAACTCGTTCTCCGAGCCCATGTCCTTGGGGCGCCCCTTGAAGCTGAAGATGCTGCTGCGGCTGTTGTGGCGTGACATGAAGGGCGAGCCTGGGATACTGAGCAGAGACTGAGGAAAGACACATGGAGGCCTTAAGTTTGTTAAAAACAGCTAGAGAGAATGAGCAAATAAAAACATAGAAAACAGACAGCAGACATGAGAGAAATGAGAAGTCTCAGTCAAATGAGAGAGAGGTTTGCAATTGAGACAAATACATAAGAACTACTACAGTGTATAATGTTTACGTTTAGAAATAACATTTTAAACTGTAACAATCATTTATTGCGTTTCTGTCTTACATACATTTTTTGCATTGCACCAAAAGAAATAAGCAATTTTGATTGATAATTGCTTTCCTAATTGTAATATTTCAAATTTGAGCAAATGTTTAGGTGCCGATCAGTCTCAGCAAAATATAAGATTATGAGATGGAGCAAAAGCAGCTTGTCAACTACTTATGTAAAATTACCAAAATACAGGCACAGCTCAAAAAGTTAAAATAACTATATTTATTTTCAAGTTATTTAGGTTAAGTAACATATATTGTATTGTTTTATGACCCATAAAAGAGGTATATTTGTAGCATTTATTACTTTTAATTTGGATAATTATGACTTATAGTTAATAATAGGCCAATATTCAGTTTCTCAGAAAATGTGAATATATAAACATCAATAAAATTACATGTTCTGTTAGGGCCAACACAATAATGGGCTTAACTGACTGCAGTAAATGTCACCCTCCAAAAGGAGAGCTGGCCACAAAAGATCATTGCTAAAGAATCTGGCTGTTCAGAGTGCAGTGGCCAAGCACATTATTGAAAGTTGAGTGGAAGAAAAAAAGAGTGCTAGAAAAGGGTGCCCAATCAGCAGCGATAATTGGAGCTTTAAAGATGAAGAAGCACAACGTATTCAAGGGTTTGTGAGACAGCGGCCGGAGTCGGTGCTTCACAAGCCAGCACATGAGAAGACACATCTTCTCATTAGCTTCAGGCCATGGTCAGCAAAATTAGGAGAAATAAACATGCTGTTTAATGAATGAATAATATATGAGCTGCAGTTGTTAAATAGGTTATTGAAAAAATTTGTATTTTTAAAGGCAATTTATTTTTTTTAGATGTTTACCAGTTAAAGTGAATTTCCATAGCAGAGTGTTCTCTGGTAACACAGATTATGTGCCTCTTAAAATGGAAATTGAAAAAGCTGATCACATCAAACACACTAAGCATGCCTTAATCCCCTAAATCTGAAATTCGAATAAACTTCTATTAGGTGGCCAGCTTAAACATGAAAGTATTGCAAATCAACCTTTAAGTTACACAGGATCACTTAAAATTCAGAGGAAATGAACCAGTCTCTACATCGAGTTCAGCCTGATCTTCAGTTTGTTAATATAGAATAAAGCTGCAGATTAGTAACGAACATACTAGTCCTCAAAAAATGACAGCACAACAATAAAAAACTTATATCGCAGGTGAACCTGCTGGTGTACTTAGGATTATTGTCCTGCTGCATAACTGAAGTGGACCTGAATTTAATGTCACAAACTGATGGCTGAATATTCTCCTTCACGTAAAGCCGTCAATACTTTAGATGATGTTCTGGGTATCATTAACAAGCGTTAACATAAGCGTTTTGTAACCTCCTGGATGAATCGTGGATGCGGTATTGGTGTATGATTGGCAGGTCGACCACTCCTAGGAAGGTTCACCACTGTTTAATGTTTTCTCTATTTATGGATAATGGCTCTATGGTTTGCTGGTGTCCCAAAGCCTTTGAAAGGGCTTTGTAACGCTTTCCAGACTGATAGATGTCAATTCCTTGACTTTGTTTCTCATATGTTCTTATGCTTCTTTAGATAGGCTCATGTAGTGGTGCTTTTTGACGTCTTTTAGCGTACTTCATGTTGTTACACAGGTTCAATTTAAGTGATTTCTTAATTCTAGAGATCTAACAGTAATTAGGGCTAGACGCAGCTAGCAACCTGAACTCAGTTTAGTTTTCCAGGGAATGTGGCTAAAAAAGCAAAACAGAAAAACTCTGGGATAATACTTTTTTAAGCACTGTACAAAGTGAATATTAGTTTTTCATTTCCTTTACAAATAATTATACTTGATCAAAAAATGCTGAAGTGGGCAAACAAACATGACAAAACCAAATTAAACAAAGCAGTTATCTTGACAGAAGTCTACAAATCCCCTGAAAATCCTCCATGTAATTGTTAACAACAATCCAAGTCCAAGAATAGCTTTTACTTTTTCAGACTGCAATAAAAAATATTAATCTAAAAATGACAAGGACGGAAAATAATATTTTGAAAAATATGTTCGTCTATTTCTAAGCATTACTGCTTATTAACATTTAGTGAGCACCGCACTTATTCCCATTCTAAACGCTATACACCCCCATGTATCTGTTAGTGATCTTCGGGATTCAACAAATCAGGGAACTGAAATTAATATCAGCTTGCCTTCCTCCATGTAATACAAAGTTTTAAAAATGTAATTTTAAACTCAACATAAATATTACAATGAATAAGTCTGCATACAATAAAACATTAAACTTCGTAGTGTCAGGATCTGGGTTTGTTTAGCTCTCGGAGCCGAGATTTCATTAACTTCAGGTTACCACCCACAGTCTAATGGTCCGACCGAAAGATTAAATTAGCAGCTAGAATCAACCCTACAATGTCTCATGTCCACTAACCCTTCTGACTGGTGTGCATATCTACCTTGGGTAGAATATGCTTTAAATTCTCACATCTCCTCTGCCACTGGACGTTCGCCTTTTGAGGCCTCACTGGGCTATCAGCCACCCTTGTTTGCTGCTGATGAAAGAGAAATCACTGTGTCATCCGTCCACCAACATGTCCGCCGCTGTAAGACCATTTGGAACTCAACTGTCCAGAGCCTCAATCGCACTGCAGATCAAAACAAGCATTTTGCTGACCGCAAACGCAGACCTGCACCGGCGTATCGACCTGGACAAAAGGTTTGGTTGTCGGCACGTGATGTGCCCCTTAAATCCATGTCTAGGAAGCTTTCGCCTCGTTTCATTGGACCCTATGAGATTGAGATGGCAATTAGTCCGTCTGCTGTTCGTCTTCGCCTTCCTGCAAGTCTTCGTATCCATCCCACATTCCATGTTTCCCAGATAAAGCCAGTGGTCTCAAGTGACCTCTCTACGGATATACCTGCTTAAGACCTGGATCCTGAATCTCATTCCCCCTGGCGACCTGACCATCATAACTCAGTAAGCCGATCTTAGTATCAAAATAACTATTTGCTCTTATTTTCGTTTTTCCCTCCGTTACCCGTACTCATCCATTCTCTTCACTTCTCTCCTTACAGTGAGAGATTTCGTCCGTTCGGTTCTTGACTATATCTTCAATAAACAATCTTTATTTTACTTCCTCCTCCTGAGTGTTCTCTGTATGTGGGTCCGAGCTATTTTCGAACATAATGACACATAGACTTTTATGTCTCCAAACTGAACAATGTTATAACCTCATAGTCATTTATATAAAATAAATATATACAATACTTTAACAATCTGACCAGATGCTATTAAAGAAAACACATAATTTAATTTATAATCTATAAACTATTTATGACATTCAACTATAGCTCTAGAGTTTTTGATAGTCAATAATAAAGTTGATTTCTACACTGTTAAACGCTTCTGGAAAATCAATAAAACGACAAAATAATATTACTGGTGATGTAAATAACTATTGGCAATTTTTCAACAAAAATATATGGTCCTGAAACCGGCTTGACAGGATTCCTTTTCTTCAAGAAAATGACAAAGCCTCAGGTTAAAAACATTTTTCCAAAGACAAACTAATCTATAATTACATAAAATGTGGCCTAATAAACATACTTAAATTATTCACCAGAACAATATCTTCTTAAAAAGCAGGAAATACAGAGGGGAAAAATTGTAAAAATGCCAGCTTTAAGGCTACACCTGTGAGACTGTATGAAAATGAAAAATCTAATGTAACTTGTTAAGACAATGTATCAGCTGTCCCATTTGTTCAGGACCACAAATGAGCCAATGCAAAACGGCCGGCATATCCACCGTTAAAGCAAATGTTGCACATCACTGGACTGAATCAATAATTTAGGACCAGGCAATAGCAAGAAGCCACACACCAACCACTAAGAACACATATAACCTTTTGATATGAAGCCCTCAAAACATGTCATTTTGCAAAAGCTGATTTTTTTTCCTGACTGTACCTGGTTCATGATGGATGTCTTCCTCCCGAGTCGAGGTCCTGGGAAGCGGATGGTGCTCTTCTTGCTGCCATCGTCTGACTCAGACTTAACTACCTTCTCACTGTCTCCTTTCTCCTTCTCCTGCTCTTTCTGGCGCCATTTCTTCTTGCGATTGCGACGCTCTTTGGCACTTTTTGAACTCAGCTTGGAGACCTCAGAGGAGCTACGGGACAAGTGACCCCCTTCCACATCCTCTAATGCAGCCTCTGACACAGTGCCTGCTGATGTGGCCATAGCAGCAGCCTGAAGTAAAAAACAGACCTCATAATAAGTACATGCAAAAAAGATCCAGATGCTTCTATCTCAGAGGAAAGATAAAGCCTACCTGTGTCTCCTCCTGTTGCCTTTTGAGTTGTTCCAGCATAGCTTTGAATTCAGCCTCTTTTTGCTCAGCCTCCTCCATTGTGGCCTGATTCTGCTCCTCATAAGCCATGGCCACCACAGCCAGGATCAAATTCACTAGGTAGAAGGAGCCCACAAAGATGACCAGCACAAAGAAAACCATGTAGGTCTTCCCTGCAGCTCGCAAAGTCTTCGAGAAAACAGAAAAATAACATGTAAGACAATACAGACGATTATATAAATAACCAACAAAAAAGTGCCAAATTGTGATATGGACCAAAAAGGATTGTTTTTGGTTCTAAATAAAACTTTTAAAAGTGTGGTGTGGATTTGTATTCAGTCCCCCTGGTTCAACAGTCTTTGGGGTATGTCTCTACCAGCTTTGCAGATTTACAGACTGAAATTGGTGTCATATCTGTGAGGAAAATATCTCAAGCTCCATCAGACTGGATGGAGAACATCTGTTCACATGCATGTTTAAGTCTTACCACAGTTCCTCATTTTATTTTAGGTCAGAACTTTTACTAGGCCTTTCTAATATATTAATATGCTTTGATATAAACCATTCTGCTGTAGCTCTGGCTGTATGCTTGCTGGTTTTGTCTTAGAAGGTGAAGCTCTGCTCATGGGTCAAGTCTTTTACAGCCTCTAACAGGGTATCTTCCAGGACTGCCCTGTATTAACTCCACTGATCTGTATTCAGCTTCCCTGACCCCACTAAAGGACAGCACCACCACAGCATGATGCTGCCAACACAATGCTTTACAGCAGAGATAATGTGTTATGGGAGATAAGCATGGAGCACCTTCTTCCAAATGTTTGCTGTGTCCACAACATGTTTCCAGTCAAACTGCAAACACAGCCTCTTAAGACCTCTGTGTAACAAAGACTTTCTACTTGCTACTCTTTCATAAATGTTAAGTGCCCAACTAATAGTTGTTTAGACAGATGTTTCTTCTCGATATGTAGCTCCTCCAGAGTTATCATTGGCTTTTGGCTGCTTTGCTAATTAATGCTCATCTTTACCTGACCTGTCGGCTGTCCTTATGATGCTTTTATTTCACTAATGTTCTCTATCAAACCTCTGAGGTCTTTAGAGAACGGCTGGATTTATACTGAGACTAAATCAAAGAAAGAGGGACTATGGGTGAGTTCTGAAAGAAATTGGTTACAATTGATTTTATTTCGGGGTATCAGAGTAAAACTGGCTTAATACCTACACATTTTACACTTTAAGGATTTTTCTTATCATTTGTTAAAAAAATAGACCCATGAATCATGTTCCTTTTACTTTCACCCATTCATACTCGCTTGTGTATGTATTTGTATTTGTGGTTGTGGCCAAACAAAATGTGAATATTTTGTAAGGGACTATATGTAATGCAAGCATGACTGGGTGCTTCTAAATTTTATTTAATGCTTTCACCCAGAAAATGCCGTAATTGAGACCAGTGACAAACTTATTTGACATGAAGGGAAAGCTATTTGAACTGTTTGTGTCACATCCAGAGGAGGTGGAAATACAAGTCAGATGAGAGCTATTGAAGTCAAACTAAAATCACAAATACATTTGCTTGAATTTGTGAAATCAACAAAGGCCAAGGTCTAAACCAGGGATCAGCCACCTTTATAAGCCCAAGAGCCAATTTTGCCTTCAGTCCAGCTTGACAAAATTTGTTTAGAGCCACAAAAGCAACATGACTATTTGAAACAAAATAGCTTTTTTATAACACCTACTATAGGAAATCAGTTTAGATATTTAAATGAAATAACATTTTATTTAATAAAATTTTTCTTCAAGGGGCTTTCATTTTTTTATAGAAATTGAAGTAAAATGATGAAAAAGGATGTAGTTTGCATCTTACTGACAACAAAAATTACTTAATAAAAGAAAATATTCCTCACTATTGGTTTCATTCTTTGTGGAAATGTTATGCATATATTGCATGAAGGGTCATAGGAAAACTGCTAAAGCTAGCATTTTTAATTCTAAAACGCTCAAGACATAAAGAGCCACAGTAGAGGGTCTAAAGAGCCACATGTGGCCCTGGAGCCACAGGTTGCAGACCCCTGGTCCAAACTAAGCAGAATAGACACAAAGTGTTTAATAGAAATCAAGCTGTTAAAGTAGAACTGAACATATAATTTAGAAATCTGAAAAACATTAGAAATATTCACAAAGTGAGAATAAATCCCATCTGTAAGTTACATTAGTAGCAGCGGTTTTCCTTATAACTTGTCCTGTTCTACCTTTTGTTACACTGACAAAAAAAACTGAAGTGGTGTTGATGAAAGTACCTTTCATTAATTCATGTATACAACTTATGAATTACTGGCTAATTGGGTCAGGTCTAAACAGTGGCGCAGAAAGGTGCAAAGATTTTAAAGAAGAGAGTAGTGAAAATTCAGGAAAACTTCTCCTTACCAGCATGTAGAGATTTTCCCAGAAGTCTTGAGTCATGAGACGAAAGAGAGTAAGGAAAGCCCAGCCAAAGCTGTCAAAGCTGGTGTAGCCGTAGTTGGGGTTCCTTCCAGCTTTCATGCATGTAAAACCCTCTGGGCATCGTCTGAAAGAAAAATCACAGAAATATATTAAAAATCAGTTTTAATGAAAATATTTTACTATTTTTAACGCCATATTAGTGTGACTAATATTTGTGTTCCAGTGTATTTAACAGAAGTAAAACTGGAATATACAGACCCATTCAATAAATTAAAATATTGTTAAAAAGTGAATTAATTTCAGTAACTCCATCACTCTGTGAAACACATTACACAGATTAATTGCACAGAGAGCGATGTTTTCAAGCCATATAGCTACTGAAAACAGAACATTTAAGATTAGAATATATATCAGACCAATAAAAACATTTGTAATACAGAAATGTGGGCTTCATGACAAGCATGTTTAATACCTGCTTAAAGGTTATTTTCAGAAGGTGCTTTTAGTCTGATAAACCAGCCTGGCCGGAATACATATTCAAATTTATTGTATGACTGTATTATTATTTGTGGAAGGTTTTTCTTTCATAGTTCTTGTTTCTCTACAAATACTTCAAAAAAGGAGATAAGATTTACTTGCGTTTTTCTATTCAAAGATAGTCAAGTTGGACTAGACAACAGGAAACTTTCAAGATTTCTTCTGTGTTGGGTACAGTCCACTAACAGGGACCAACCGACACCCATCGTGAACCCGTATTAAGTCACAACTCACCCTGAGTCGGAACTGTTTCCACAAAGCAGAGCATCTAGAGCACCGGGCAGGAAGTAGAAATTTGCTGCAAAAAAGCAAAGTGGGACAGTCGCTTTCATTGATCAATGCCTGTTTGAAGAGTTAGTCAGTGTTTATCTTTCTATTTCATAAAAGCAAAATGAAAAAAATATTGTATGAGCTCAGAAATGTCCAGGGTTCCTACATATTTTTTCTTTTATAATTTCATAATTGTCAGACTCAAATTTAGCATTCTCTGTCAATTTGTGAGTGACCCCATTTGTTGGATATTTAATGTGTTACAGGAAAAAAAAGACTTTGGAATAACTGTGCATCGTTTTAATAAAACCAGCAAAAAAACTGTCAAACTGGAGCAAAGAAATTTATTGTGTACACAGTATATTTTAAGATTTCATTTTTTCAAAAATGTTTTCATACATGAATGCTGGAAAAATACTTCATCAAGTTCCATACTTGTCCAGAGTTTTCAAGACTGTAGGAATCCTGCACGAGTCTCTAGTTTAACCCGTGCGACAGAGGTTATACTCACAGGTGTTCATGATGAATTTGTCCCAGTCAAAACCTCGGCTACCGTTTTCCAGGTACTGATCAGTCATGTTGATCGGCCAAAAGACGCACTTGTTCCGGAGGTTCCCCATGAAGAGCTGCAGTCCAATCAGCGCAAAGACGCTGAGACAGAAGACAGTCAGGATCATCACATCCGACAACTTCTTTACAGACTGGATCAGAGCGCCCACAATGGTCTTCAGGCCTGTTCACACACATAAAGAACATCCACCCACACACACATACCCAAACAGATGTGCACAAATGCACAATCATGGAAATGGGCCACCTCACACATAGACACCATTTGTATATATTCACACACAAACATATGAAGGAAGGACGAGAGTAAGAGAAAAACAAATAAAATGTCTGGCAAATGATTCCAAACACGCATGAAACAGTTTCTGCTATGAGTAAACAGGCTAACATTAATTGTCTGAAATTGCTCCGACCACCTTATAGAAAGTTTGTGAGGTCTGTGCAAGTTTAGATTGAACTCTTCTGAATCTGCCAAAAACAGGGGTCAAAGTTCACAATAATTTCAAACAAGACTCGGTGCTTTGAGTTAAAATGAATTAAGCTCACTTTCTTCTAAATACAACTTACATACAGGCGATCTGCACTACACCGTTCAGGATGTGCAGCACACAAAACAGCTGAATTAAGGCTGCAACATTGTCATTGTTTTTAGTAACTGATTGCATTTGTTAAACTTCATGTTTGTGGTTTTTGCCTGTTGTGCTTACAAATATTAGCAAATATGTTACCCTGAATCTTACTTTAATTCCCAGATGGAGCAGTTTCTGCCAAAATATTGTCAAGCAAGAAAGTCTGATGAGAGCTGACTGAGCAGATTGCCCTGGAACTGAACATGTTTTTATTCAATCTAAAATATTAAGTAATTTAGTCAGAAATGCAAGATGTTATAGTAGATATGGAATATTGTATTATACTTTATAGAAGATTTTTTAAAAACCATCACAACAAATACTGAAGCTCTATGGGACGTTTCCATCGGACAACTGTATTATCATTATTATTTGCATGTTTGAAAACATCTCAAGAAATAAAAAAAAGCAGAGCAACACGACAACTAAAGTAAGGTTTAAACAGGAGAGGAAACATTCCTTCATTTCCTTTAACTGCATCAACGAAACAATCCCAAACCAACTTCAGTAAGTGTATGGTAAAATCTACACGTCATTTAAACGCAGCAAGACCAAAAGTGCAAACAAAGCACAGATGCAGGTTTACACAGGGAAGCAGAAAATGAAGATAAAGGAAAAGACATGCACATAGACTTAGCTTTTAAGAGCTCTGGAGTAGGAGTTTAGGGTTAGTGAGAGGAGGCATGCAGGTCCTTTAAACGCCAAGGCTGATGGAAATGGCTACGACAGTATAGTATTAAGCAAGATGATGAACTTATTTTAACTAAAAGAAAAATGACTTTTATCCCACCTTTTTTTATTCTCGGTGCTCTTTGCACAATATAAAGGATGCTAAGTGTGTGTGTAGTAAAAATGCAGTTTTCAAATGATGGCTTCATTTAATGAGGGACAAAAGCTATCCAAACCAACCTGGCCCCAAAAGTAAACTTTACTTTTCCTTTCCGGCAACAACTGCCATCTGTGAAAATGAGTCTTTTACATTTTGGTCTACTCAAGTTTGGACTTTGAATAGGCCACTTCAAAATCTTCTTTTTTTAAGCCATTCAGAAACCTTGCTGGTTTGCTTTGGATTATTGTCCTGCTGCATGACCCAAGTGCAAATGAGCTCAAGATCATACGCTGATGGCTGGTTATTATTCCTCAGGATTTTCTGGTAGAGGGTAGAATACATTGTTCAACTACCACCAAGATGGGCAACAACCAAAAAGTTAAACTTTTGTCTCATCAGTCAGGAGAATATTTTCCCGAAAGTCTTAGGGATCATCAAAATGCTTTTTTGGACATGTGAAATGACCCTTCGTGTTCTTTTTGGTGATCAGTGGTTGTAGGGCTTGCAGCTCTCCCATGGAAGCCATTTTCTTTGTCTGTTCCTCACTCCTAAATCATGACCACTCAAGTGAGGCAAGTGAGGCCTGTATTGCTTTAGATGTTGTTCTGGATTCCTTTGTTTACTCCTGCATGAGTCACTTATGTCCTCTTGGAGTATTTTTGACACTGCTGGGAAGTTTCACCATTGTTATCTCCATTTATTGATAATGCCTCTCACTGTGGTTCACTGGCATCCCAAAGCTTTAGAAACGGCTTTGAACCCGATCCCAGAGTAATAAATGCCAAAGATTTTGTGTATCATCTGTTACTGAATTCCTTTAGATCAGAGCACGATGTGTTGCTTCCTGAGATCTTTTAGCCTACTTCATTGTGAGATAGGTTCTATTTAATTTTTTTGTTTTATTTCATGGTAATAGTAATGGTTACTAGTAGTAATCAGGCCTGGGTGTGGTTATTAAAACCTAACTCAGCTTTTCAAAGCATGCGATTAATAACAGTTAAGTCATGGTTTAACAAGGTGACCATTAACGTTTTTGCATAGGATCCATAATATAGAAAGCTTTTTTACCTTTATAAATAAATAATAATAATAATTTGCGTATAATAGTTTTGTGTATTTACTCAGGTTATCTTTGATATAATTGTTTTTGTTGGACCAATTGTTTGTTGAATATTGGACCAATTGTACGTTGCTGGACGCTACCAGGCCTTCCTGCGTTTTCGGCCATTTTGTATCCAAAGGACAGTCCGTTACTACAAATCCCAGTGGCCACTGCGGCAGATATGACGGGGCCGTCCCAAGTCTGACGTCACAGGAGGTAATATAAAAAGGTGAACGCTTTAATCCATTGCCTTCAGCTTGGGACCTCGACACGGTTACCACGCAACTGAAGCATCTCTCTGGAGAAGAAGATGTCCCATGTGGATTCTTCATTTATTCTCCTTCGTTGGCCAACGAAAAATTCATGAAAGAGGTTTCTGGAATAAGAAGGCCAGAAATTTCACCTTGCCGATTGAAGACGTGAGTTTAACACGTAACCAAAAACCACGGAGTTTCAAGGAGACGCAACTTTCCCTCCTTGCTTGGTTCTACTCGACTGCAGACGGTCAGATCATATTTTTCCTTTTCGCCAAGGAGGCCAAAAGACGGAGATTGACCACTTTCTTGGAGTATCCGCGGACGCGTGGAACTCTTAGACCCCCTTTTTTTTCACTCGCTGCCCCAGAAGGAAGACTTCAACAAGTAAAGTCCACCCTTTTATTTTTATTTCTTTATTAGGAATAGTTTGGGCAGGGTAGAGGAGATTTAGTGCGATGTAGAATCGCCACTTAGAGACTAATGTGTTCTGAATTGTATGTGCATGCCATTGTTCTTTTGAAACGTGATTACTGTTGTTTTCTGAAGCCGCCGAGTCTCGCAAGATTGTGCTTTTACTGTGCGAACACCTGAGAGCAGGTGCGCTGTGAAACTGGACTGCTATAATAACCTTATGGTGAAAACCAACCATTTTCTTTGTCTTCAACTTCATGTTTTATGAGTTGCTGCCAAAGGTTTTACAACCCTTTGTGTTCTGTAACATCCCCAGCGGTGGGGGAAATTTTATGACTGTGCATCTCACTGAGCTACACTTTCTGGCAGGCTGCGCTCCCAAAGCTTCGTTCAACACCATATTCCCTTGTCATATTATCACTTTGGCCACAACTGCTGGTTGATTCCATACACACCCACTGCTGTTTTGCTTTATTTTGTTTAGTTAGATATTTTACCCTTTTGTGTAGAACTTTGCATGTTGAGTAGGTGAAGATTATTGGATCGAAGAGTTGATTGTATCAGGCGGTTGATTCAATAAACATTCACGTAGATAAAGAGGACTCGTTTGTGTTTATTTTGTGCAAGAGTGATTTGTCAGTCAAAATAAGGTTAAAGTTCCCCACGCTTCGGCAGAAACGGTTGATTAAACAGTGACATCTCTGGTAATAGTTATCAATTATTACTGAGTATTTAACGGTTGTAATTATCAAAGGCGTTGAGCCACAATTACAACACCAAAAGACATCTCTGGTTTTGATTCATAAATGAGGATTTTTGGTTAAGAAATAAAAAAAATTTAAATCATGATTTTTAATTATAATTATAGATAAATATTAATTAATCAATAATCATAATCCCAACATTTTTCAGTCAAAAAAAGCAAAGACAGAAGAAATCTGCATGGAAAACATCATCCTGAAATATTCAGATATAACTGAAGTGACTCACTGATGGGTGAATGCTGTTTCACAAGCAGTTTAAGCAATGCTTAATTTAGAGGTTTTGCTTTAAGTTATTTTTTTAATGCCTTTATAATTTTGGGACTTACTCCCATTACCACAGATTAAGTTGCTAACATTTGGTGAGACAAAAGCTGTGACTTTAAAAAAAAGATAAAATATCTAAACTACGTGGAGGTTTTGCGTAATACTGTTTATTTCACACATTTATGGGATGCAATTAGTGTATAATAATCTAGTAGACTAAACAAAAATAAATAAATAAATGATTTCTGAATCAGATTTGAACAGTATGTTTCATGCAGAATATTTAGGCTGGCAGTCTTACAGAATTAAATAGTTTATATGAGAACAAAAGGCTGTTCTGTGCGCAAAGATATGATAGCGTATTCTTATTTTTCTTCCTTCTTACATATTTCTTGCCTAAAAATTCACATTGACTCGTTAAAAAGTCAAAAATACTGTAAAATGTTTCTGGCAAATCATCACAGAATTTTTTACAGTCATGGGTGAAAGAAAGCATATTTACATATTTTCTATCAATTGGGGGTTTTCAGAGTGCTTATATTCATCACAGATATTTCTATTTAGGCAAAAATCAGTTGTGTGTGGTTTTGTATATTTTAGTTTAGATTGAAATATTTTTTAACCTAGTATAGAACAGATCATTAACAAGTTCAAATCCTATAATTGACAGACATCATGCTCTCTTTTAACCATGACTGTGCATTTGTCCTTCAAAATATTCTTGCTGTGCATACAGAACATGTGAACCCACAAGACTGCCTGCAGACTGCTCAGCCAATCAAAAATGATCTACTACCATTTTTGATTGCAATAAAGGAGATATACAAACAAATAAATCAGAGAAACATCCTCTGGTTAGGCAGGTAAGTTTAGGATCAGCCTTAGTGTTTAAATGGGAGTCTCACCTGGAATGACAGAAATAGTTTTCAATGCTCGGAGAACCCTGAACGTTCTCAGCGCCGAGACATTCCCAAGGTCCACAAACTCTGTTATATATCTGTAACAAGGTAGGATGACACACAGAACAGAACCCTATGATACACACCACACACGATAACAACACACACGAATGACTGTGCAAGAACATGACACCAGCACTACCATCGAAGACCAGGAGGGGACACCACGGTGGGACAGATGCTGAACACCTGTCCGGCCAGTGAAAGGAGGACGGAGGAGGAACAGGAAGGGGGAGTGAAACACAACCATGACTAACATGAAGCCCCGTGATCGCCCACCCGCAAGACAAACACCTGTCTTACCTGGGATAACTGAAATAGTTTTCAAAGCCCTCAGAACCCTGAACGTACGAAGAGCTGACACATTGCCTAGGTTTACAAACTCTGTTATATACCTGCAAGGTGGATCAGATACAGTCACTCAGGAGTTATCCAAGATAGAGGAAGAGGAAAAAAGTGACAAAATATTTTAATAAACATAACTAACATGATGGGATTGAATAATGTGGACTGAATTTCCTGGAAAAGTTTAACCTAATTTCATTTCAGTTCATTTCATTAAATCAAAAGTCATCCAAACAAACAGTTAAGGTCCACCAAGGTCAACCAATCAACAAAACCTCCAACAAGGATAGTTTGGTTTTTGTGAAGTGGGGTTTTGGCGAGTACTCATGAGTAGTCAGTATTATTTCTTGCAGTAAAAAACAATCTGAACCATTTCATCCCATAAAAACATGGGAAGAAGATTTCACAAGAGAGTCAAGCTAAAAGCTTCTGAGAGCAGATCTTCAGGGAGATGAAATGACGGATCCTAACAGCAATGACATTACAGGTCCTTCTCAAAATATTAGCATATTGTGATATAGTTCATTATTTTCCATAATGTCATGATGAAAATTTAACATTCATATATTTTAGATTCATTGCACACTAACTGAAATATTTCAGGTCTTTTATTGTCTTAATACGGATGATTTTGGCATACAGCTCATGAAAACCCAAAATTCCTATCTCACAAAATTAGCATATTTCATCCGACCAATAAAAGAAAAGTGTTTTTAATACAAAAAACGTCAACCTTCAAATAATCATGTACAGTTATGCACTCAATGCTTGGTCGGGAATCCTTTTGCAGAAATGACTGCTTCAATGCGGCGTGGCATGGAGGCAATCAGCCTGTGGCACTGCTGAGGTCTTATGGAGGCCCAGGATGCTTCGATAGCGGCCTTTAGCTTATCCAGAGTGTTGGGTCTTGAGTCTCTCAACGTTCTCTTCACAATATCCCACAGATTCTCTATGGGGTTCAGGTCAGGAGAGTTGGCAGGCTTTTCAGCAGATGGAAGCATGAAGTGCTCCAAAATCTCCTGATAGCTAGCTGCATTGACCCTGCCCTTGATAAAACACAGTGGACCAACACCAGCAGCTGACACGGCACCCCAGACCATCACTGACTGTGGGTACTTGACACTGGATTTCTAGCATTTTGGCATTTCCTTCTCCCCAGTCTTCCTCCAGACTCTGGCACCTTGATTTCTGAATGACATGCAGAATTTGCTTTCATCCGAAAAAGTACTTTGGACCACTGAGCAACAGTCCAGTGCTGCTTCTCTGTAGCCCAGGTCAGGCGCTTCTGCCGCTGTTTCTGGTTCAAAAGTGGCTTGACCTGGGGAATGCGGCACCTGTAGCCCATTTCCTGCACACGCTTGTGCACGGTGGCTCTGGATGTTTCTACTCCAGACTCAGTCCACTGCTTCCGCAGGTCCCCCAAGGTCTGGAATCGGCCCTTCTCCACAATCTTCTCAGGGTCCGGTCACCTCTTCTCGTTGTGCAGCGTTTTCTGCCACACTTTTTCCTTCCCACAGACTTCCCACTGAGGTGCCTTGATACAGCACTCTGGGAACAGCCTATTTGTTCAGAAATTTCTTTCTGTGTCTTACCCTCTTGCTTGAGGGTGTCAATAATGGCCTTCTGGACAGCAGTCAGGTCGGCAGTCTTACCCATGATTGGGGTTTTGAGTGATGAACCAGGCTGGGAGTTTTAAAGGCCTCAGGAATCTTTTGCAGGTGTTTAGAGTTAACTCGTTGATTCAGATGATTAGGTTCATAGCTCGTTTAGAGACCCTTTTAATGATATGCTAATTTTGTGAGATAGGAATTTAGGGTTTTCATGAGCTGTATGCCAAAATCATCCGTATTAAGACAATAAAAGACCTGAAATATTTCAGTTAGTGTGCAATGAATCTAAAATATATGAATGTTAAATTTTCATCATGACATTATTGAAAATAATTAACTTTATCACAATATGCTAATATTTTGAGAAGGACCTGTATGTTATCTTACACTGGGTAAGGTTTTTTAAAACAGTGTTACTGTTTACACCACCATGTCAGGCACCCACTTCAGTTTCAAATTTAAACAGCAGCTACTGCTATAAAGATAATCTGCCTGTACCTAAGTGGTTGCCAAAAAAAGATTAGAGGAGCTACATTCTTCCTATAGAACTCAAATTAAACATTTTGTCCCTTGCAAGTGGTAATTCTAGGCAGATTTTGTAGGGCTTATGCAACATTTTGCAATAAATATTTTTTCTGTGGTGATATTGGGCTTCCACCCTACTGACCAAAAAGACCGAAAAGAAGAACATCCCCCCTCCTAACATATACATGTGGACATAATTATTGGTACCACTCGGTTAATGAAAGAAAAACCCATAATGGAGACAGAAATAACTTGAATCTGGTAATCATGAATAAATATTCTATGAAAATGAACAAATGAAAGTCACACAGTGCTTTTCAAAAATGCTTCAACAGAATTATTTTTAAAAATAAACTCATGAAACAGACCTGGACAAAAATGATGGTACCCCTGAAAATAATGTGACCAAAGGGACATGTTAAATCAAGGTGTGTCCATTAATTAGCATCACAGGTGTCTACATTCTTGTAATCAGTCAGTGGGCCTATATACAGGTAGTCACTGTGCTGTTTGGTGACATAGTGTGTACCACACTCAACATGGACCAGAGGAAGTGAAGGAAAAAGTTGTCTCAGGAGATTAGAAAGAAAATTATAGACAAGAATGTTAAAGGTAAAGGTTATAAGACGATCCCCAAGCAGCTTCATGTTCCTGTGACTACAGTTGCACATATTATTCAGAAATTTAAGATCCATGGGACTGTAGCCAATTTCCCTGGACGTGGCCACAGGAGGAAAATTGATGACAAAACAAAGAGATGGATAATAAGAACGGTAACAAAAGAGCCCAGAAAAACTTCTAAAGGGATTAAAGGTGAACTTCAAGCTCAAGGAACATCAGTGTCAAATTGCACCATCCGACGTTGTTTGAGGCAAAGTGGACTTAATGGGAGACGACCAAGGAGACCATTGTTGAAAACAAATCATGAAAAAGCCAGACTGGAATTTGCCAAACTACATGTTGACAAGTCACAAAGCTTCTGGGAGAATGTCCTATGGACAGATGAGACAAAAATTGAACTTTTTGGCAAGGCACAGCTCTATGTTCGCAGAAGGTAAAATGAAGCATATGAAGAGAAGAACACTGTCCCTACTGTGAAACATGGAGGAGGCTCTGTTATGTTCTGGGGCTGCTTTGCTGCCTCTGGCATAGGGTGTCTTGAATCTGTGCAGGGTATAATGAAATCTCAAGACTATCAAGGGATTCTAGAGAGAAATGTGCTGCCCGGTGTCAGAAAGCTTGGTCTCAGTCGCAGGTCATGGGTCTTGCAATAGGATAATGACCCAAAACGCACAGCCAAAAACACCCAAGAATGGCTAAGAGGAAAACATTGGACTATTCTGAAGTGGCCTTCTATGAGACCTGACCTAAATCCTATTGAGCATCTTTGGAAAGAGCTGAAACATGCTGTCTGGAAAAGGCACCTTTCAAACCTGAGACAACTTGAGCAGTTTGCTCATGAGGAGTGGGCCAGAATACCTGCTGAGAGGAGCAGAAGTCTCATTGACAGTTATAGGAATCGTTTGATTGCAGTGATTGCCTCAAAAGGTTGTGCAGCAAAATATTAGGTTAAGGGTACCATCATTTTTGTCCAGACCTGTTTCATGAATTTATTTTTAAAATAATTTTGTTGAAGCATGTTTGAAAAGCAATGTCTGACTTTCAATTGTTTATTTTCATAGAATTTGTATTCATTATTATCTTTGTCAGATTCAAGTTATTTCTGTGAACATTGTGGGTTTTTCTTTCATTAACCGAGGCGTACCAACAATTTTGTCCATGTGTGTAGTATGCCCTATCATTTCTGTCACAAGATGATGTTGTCCTTATGAACGGCACTAGCCTGTCCCTCCCCCAAAATGTCTTCTTGGTTCTCCAGACTGAAATCTTAGAGATTACTGAGTACTGCAGGTGCAATACTGACTCTCACTAATACTCCACACAACCCCCCTTAACAAGGATAATTAAGTCTCTTTTTGATCACCAAGAATATTACCACGTATCAGAAACACAAGAAACAAGTATTATATTTAGACTTTTCACTCTTTACTGTGTTAAACAGCAGAAGATTTCATCAAGTTGATTACTGACATGGGCATAACCTTAAAATAGAGAAATACCAATAATTTGGTCTAAAATAAAGCTTTAGAGTTCTATTTACCTGCAGCATTTTCATATGAGAAATAAAGCTTTATTTACTAAGAATACAACCCATTGACTCCAAATATTTTTATTGATGCTCCTTATTTTAAGGAAAAAATAGAGAATATATATTCCTTAAATTCTCTTTTAACAGTTCCATTGCAGATTTTAGTTTTTTCTCCATATTGATATTAAACCTGTTCTGCAATAACATTGTAAAATTAAAGGATTAAAGCAAAATGAAGAATATTATAAATGTGCAGTGACATATTTGCCTCCCTGACAGATGTTTAGCTTTTTGTCACACTTAAAATCAAACAAATGTTAATCTCAGAAAAAGATAACCAGGGTAAATAAATAAGCAGTTTTCAAAATATAAATATAAATAAAGTATATTTACCACCTTTTTGACTCAACATCACTTGCAACACTCAGGCCTCATTACTGTCAGACCTGTGCATCAACATACCACTTGAACAGGACCGTTCAGGCAACACGAGGTAGGCTAGAAGATTTCAAAAAGCTACATTATTTATTCAGGTCTGCATAAGTGTGACAAAAAGTAAAAACAGAAAAAATCTGTATACATTCTTTTTTGTGCATTGTATGTTTTAATATCTACAGTGCCTGTCAAAAGTACCCACACCCTTTGAACTTTTTCCTATTTTGTCACTTTAAAACCACTAACTTAGGATTTTAGAGGATTTTATGTGACAAACAACCCAACGTAGCACATCATTGTTCTTTGAAGGCCTCAGAGGTTTGAGAAGGGACACAGCAGACAGGTTGTATAGGAACAAAATGTGAAAACATCCAATGCATATTAATACTTTTGAAAGATACTGCATATTTTAGGTTAAGGTACATAGGTATTATTACTATTATTATTATTATTATTATTAAAACATTTCCTGTATGAGCCATTTTGACTTGTCATTGACATAAAAGTGCTATAAAGCAACTTTACAAGCACAATTATCCACTGATGGTGTCAGTAGTTGCAAAAGAGACAACAGGTTCACCGCTGCTGCTCATGATTGAATCTACACTAAAAATAACGTGAAAATATTTTATTGCTATATTTAGTACATTTGCTGCAGTTTTATACTAAAAGTGTTTAATAGATCATTTGCAAGTTTCATATGCTTGTTTATGCCATTTCTGTTTCCTTGTCATTTTTTTTTTTTTCATTTTAATATGTAACTACACCTCTTTTTATGGAAATGAGTCAACTGTTATATTAACATATACTTACGCCATTGAAATGACCATGAAGTCCAGCCAGTTCCAAGGGTCTCTGAGAAATGTGAAGCCATCAATGGCAAAACCTCGGGCAACAATTTTTGTGAGCGACTCAAATGTGTAGATACCCGTGAAGGTATACCTATAAAAGAAAGCCCAACGGAGAGTCAAGAGCTGTGACGAGATTAAGATGTAGGTTAGGATTTCAGAGAAGCAGTAGTGGGATGTATATACTTACTCTACTTGTTTGGACCACTCTGGTGGATCACTAAATGTCATGAATATACAGTTGGTCAAAATGGTACACATGATGATCATGCTGAATAATGTGAAAACACAAATGTTAAGGAAAACATTGAACAGCGCACATAAAATAACAAGATAGTATAAAGTTTTTTACGTTTTTTTTTACCAGAAAAATAAGTAAAGAAGCTGAAAAGGCAGATAGAAGACAGCAGTGTGATTAAGATAAGCTCCACTTTCAGCAGAAAAACAGTCAAGTAAATCATTAATCTGTACACTTTAATGGGAACACAATTAATGTATTAATAACAATTATAAATCACAGCAAAACTTTAATAGATATTTCATTATTAAGACAGAAAAGAGCTATATTGCTAAAATGTACCTTCTTCTAATTAAGGAATACATTGTTGATAATGTTTAATAAAAATAAAACTTTAATAATTTTGATTTATTACTAACACTATGTATTCAATCCAACTAATTTGGTGTGGAGCTTTAAGAAACTCTTCAAACTTTGCTTTCATTCAATAAAAAACCTTTTCTCGGATATTACGACCCAGCAGACCTTACACGTTTTAGCTGTCATTTCTTTAAAGTAATCTGATTGATTTCCTGCAGCCTCTCCAACGAGGTGGACTATGTTGATGGACAGCTTATTTTTATACAATGCTGACACATTTTAGAGGTGTGGTTTGGGTCAAGCTCCTTGCCCCAGCAAGGTGCTGTCCACAGGTAATGGCACGTTGCTGCAAAATCTTGTGATAGTCTTCCTTCTTCAAGGTTTTTCCCTCTCTGTTCTATTTTACCACCTCTGCATACCCAAACCATTATACTGCCCTTACTATGCTTGACTCATGGTATTAGTCAGTGTCTTTGCATCTTCCAAATATTCCTCTATTTGATCCATACACTTCAAACTTCGACTCATCTGTCCATTACGGATTTTTCTACTCTTCCATTTCCAGTTTTAGTTATTTATTTTTACTGGCCAGTTTAAGATGTGGGGGTTTTTATTTTTGGGCAATTATGCCATGAAGTTGTCTCTTCTCTGTTGATGCTGATGCTTGTATTTGACGGTACTATTTAGTGCAGCTCCCAGTGGAGGATCTGTCAGGCATCTTTTTCTTAAACTCTCAGATATCTGTCTTCTTGCACATTTCCAAACCAGGACCTCCAACCTCTTTCTATGCTTGTTAGGGATAGTTTGTGTTTTTATAAAAAATGCCCCATGTAATATTATAATTTTCTCTATAACTGAAATTCAGAAGCTATAATCAACAAAATGAGCAGAAATACATGTTTGAAACCTTAAACTGGGTAAAAAAAAAAAAAAAAAGTCAAATAGCATACGAGCTTCAGTTTTTGAAGGGTTTCCTAATAATCAATAAGCCTTAAATGATTAACTTGGATTTGCAACCAAAGCAGGAGATTAATGCAGAAGGTTGATAATAGGCCTCAATGTAAAAACGTAGATCTATCTTTGAAAACTGTCTGATTAATTTGAAATGTTTACATTTTTATTACATTGCATGAAAACCTGATTTTCTTTGGAAAACAAATACATTTGCAAGTTATACCATTCTTGGGAGAGGGACTTAAACTATGGCAGAAGAAAATGACATAACATTATCATTACTAACTGTACGAACTAAAGGTTTGGGAAATTGGATTTGAATCAGCTGTTTCAATTTTTTTTGTAAGATGGTGTTGAGAGTTTGAAGGTGATCAGAAGCCACGCATGAGGAAAGAGATCAGCATAACTGATTGATTAATTTATTTAATTGATTAATTAAACACTCCAATCTGAAGTTAATCTTTAAATGATGGTCAAGTTGAAGGAGGTTCCTCATTTCTAGGCAAATTATTTCCCCCAAAAACTTCCCAAAAAAGGTTTTCCATCCCTTATTGTAACACTACTCCATTTTGTTTGTTCATTTGGTGCGTAGCACAAAACATAAATAACTTGAAAGGATATGAATGTATCAAAATCTTTATAGCTATTCGTCTAAATAGATTAAAAGGGCTTATGATGTACAAGGAGGGTGTGGCACTGAAGCGGAAGATTGTTTTCCCCTTGTTTAGGACTATAAATGTCTGTGGAGAGAAGAGAGAAAAAGAAAGAAGACAGTTAGTCAAACAGTGGAGGCATATGCTTGACACATGTCCTGAAAACCTTTCTCTCTTGCTTTAAAGGAGAAAGTGTCCCTGACCCATGGGCCTTTCTTGCCATGGAGCTGCTGCACTGTACTTCATTACATAGCTTCCCTCTTATAAAGACTACAGGCCCAAACATTAAATAAAAATGCAATTGTCTAGAAGCATTTACATTGTTGTGAAAATGTGTATCCCTCCTTACATTTTGTCACACTTAAGTGTTTCAGATTATCAAACAAAATCAACAGAAGCAGGATTTAAATTATGATTTCAAATATTAAAGGAAAAAAGCCATCCAAATCAATATGGCTGTATGTGAAAATCTAAACCTAATAAATGTTTTGCCACCCTTTTGCACCAACGCCTGCCAGCTTTGCTCCACTCTTCTGAAGAACTGTTTTAATTAGGGGTGCACCGATAGATTGGCCGTTCAATCTCGCAAAACTTCCATAATTTTGGGAGATCGGGGATCGGCCACTTTTAATTCAACCACATTGGAGGATTTTGGAGCATGAAATGCCTGTTTGAGGTCAAGCTACAGCATCTTAATTGCATTTAAGTACAGGCTTTGAGTAGGCCATTCCAAAGGTTTCTGTTTTTTATCCATTCAGAGGTGGGTTTGCTGGTGTGCTTTGGGTCATTGACCTGCTGCTTGACCTAAGTGCCCTAGAGTGTAAGATTACAAACTGATGGCCAACAAAGTGTCCTTCAGGGTTTTCTGGAAGAGACCAGATTTTGTGATTCCATCAATTAATGCAAGCCATCCATGTCCTTTTTTTTAAAAATTCAGTTAGATGAACACCAGATGCAATGAGATGCAGTTCCACTTTTTTTTTGTCAGTCCACAGAACATTTTACTAAAAGTCTTTGGGATCATCGAGATGTTTTAGGAAATGCGAGATGAGCCATTTACGTTTTCTTCTCGATAAATTAAATCATCAAATGAAAACAGCTTTTTATATGTACTCAGGTTATGTTTGTTAGATATGAAAATGTGTGTGATAATCCACAACATTTTCTCTGCTGCACAAAAGAATAAACTGAAGAAATTTGTACATACTGCAAAGCTTTTTTACAGCACGTTAGAGGAAGCAAAGAAACAACACTTTGCCCTACTGACAGCACTTCCTCTGTGACCGGTTGTCAAAGAGCACCCATCAGTCAGCAGCAGGACTTTCACTGTGACAGAAGCTGTGAGCTCTCTAAGAAGGCCAAGACAAGCAGACAGCCACATGCAGAGCTCTCTGGCTTTTCTGTGGCCGAACGACTCTCTTTCTACCGGGTTTAAAGCTCTTACTGGAAAGGAACAGCAAATGCTGTCATCGATCAGTGCCGATCTGCTGACTCAGAGTTCACAGCAACCACTCCCTGCCCATAAGCAGCATTGGGCCAAGTGCAGCCGGGCACCGGGGTGAGGCAGCAGCCTCTGTCTGTTTCTCTGTACTCGTGTGGGGTCTGTGGATACCTGTGCCAAAATCCTGAGCAAAAGGCACATGAGGTCAGCGTTATAGGCATGAGCATCATTTGCAAACAGACTGCTGAGGTGCTGCATGGTATCTCCAGGCATCACAGCTCAGAGCTGCTTTCACCAACCAGTTATAAAATGCGTAGCTCAGAGGAGAATATGTCTGTGAAGAATGGGTGTTTAGATTAGGAGGCTCTTCCTTGTTTTCCATAATAAAACAACTCAGGACGTCAGCTGCAATGACTTACAGATGCTAAATTATTAATTTGTGAAAAGAAAGACGAGGACGATTATATCAAAATCTAACGATTATATGGTTAAAGTTAAGATAGAGGTTTCCGATCAGATATGTTTCACTGTGACATAATTAACAGTGAACTGACTGAATTGGCCATCACTACAGTCATTTATCTCACTGCCTTGGAAAATTAAATGAACTTTTTCACAAACGTCAATGTACTGTAATGATATTTTATAATGGACCATAAAATGTCATTAAAGCAAAAGGATAAACAGTTTTCAGTGTTTTACAATTTTTTTGTATTTTCTTGTTTCTATTCAGTAACTCATAGGTTTCTGTTTTGTTATATTTTGTAAGTATGTTTACAGTTTAATAAATTGTGAGAAAACTAAGTTTTTTTGTTTAGGGAAAGACCTTCTTGATACAAAAGAAAACTCAGATTTTTAAACGAACGCGCACTCATCAATGAATCGTCAGTCAATTAATAAGATCATTCAGCTGTAGATTAACTCATAAATCGATAACTCAAACAGCAAAAGTTACAATTCCTACGATGTTGGGGATTCATTTTGAGTTCATTTTCAGTTTTATTATTTTCATGTTAAATCACAATTTGTAGCACAATAATGATTGCCCATCCCTAAAAAAGACCGGATTTCAGAGACCACAACAAATAGTTGAATACAAATGCATGCAGCACTTGAAAACCATGCACTCTTTCAATTTTCTCTGTAGTACAACTATGTGCTACCAAGTGTTGCTCTAACACATAATCTCAAAATTATCCAAAAGTTCAAGAGTATGACCTTCTGCAAGGTACTCTATTAATACAGCAAAAAAAAAAAAAACTATTAATAATGACCTTCTGGTAAAGAATATCACACTAAACGTGAAGACAAACACCGAAGGTGTGGAGTCAACACTTCCTAGAAGGAAGAAAGAAGCCAAGAGGTGAACGAAAGTGTCCAACACTCTAAAGAGCAACATAATGTGTTTTTATCATCTGGAGACTTTTGTCTAGTCAATGTCATATAATCAGGAAACCAAGGGACCTGAAGTCACTTTCAAAGACTGTTTTCTCTCTCAGAGGTCAAAGGCAGCATTTTGCTGACCAGGTTGATACGATATGAGGGTGGAAGGAGGGAGGAATGAGAAGCTCCTCATTAGGAGTTAACATGTACCCAGCATAGCTAACTGTGCTTAGTGGTTTAATAAAGGAGTAAACACCCATAAATACATTCTACTTAATTATTAAAGTTAAGAAAATAAAACATCCTTTTAAAGTGAGAGTTTCAGTCCAAGTCATCCCCTGATGTGTTTTAAAGATAAGATAGTTCATATAAAAAAAGACCTTAGTTCTTTATTTGTTGACAAGGATGCCCTTAAATGGCATAAAAAGCTATCGTGACAACAGAAAATGCGAATTTCAGGCAGTTCACACTTACTGACACCCAAGATGTGCACAAAAGCTGCAAAACATGAGGACTTGGTGACATCCAGATGCCTGTTTCAAAACCACTTAATTACTGCTCTGACTGTAGATACGGGCTGGTTTGAGCAAGTTAGTGTGTTCTTGTAGCCACATCCTGAGTTATGAAGATCAACGTCTTTCCCATTTTGAGTAGCACTCAAAAGAAGTGAGCCTGTCATCACAGTTATATGCCAAAGTAACAGGAAGTTATGGATTATTCATTTAAAAATCCCAGACAACCTGTTTCATTTAAAAAAGTACAAATAAAATAAAATGTGTTATTTTATAGGAGTATTTAGGGTTGCTAATGCAGTAGTTGTACTGGTGATTTTCTAAGAACCAATTGTTTTTTAATCAATATTTAATAAAAATATCCAAATTAAAGGTTGGAATTTTTCCATTTCAAAAGTGAGAGGTGCTTTGAAACATGAATTTATTTGACAAGAGTACCAATAATTGAGTAGGGGACACACAAGGAAAAGTAGCCATAGTGGGATATGACTGGAATCATTTAGATGTCCAACCTGTCCATTAATTGAATCCCTGAGAAGATCTGAATGTCACTGCATAAATATTCTATTGATTATTTAAATAATGCAAAGAGATCAGTCTGTGATTTTTGGCAGTTAAATAGATTTTTCTGATATTATTTACCAAAATTAGAACCACTGGCAATAACTTCATCACCATACCTTAAGCAAAAAATGTCAAAAATCCAAAAATATTTAACAAACAATGAATTTTGCCTTTTAAGCGCCAGTTAATGGTGTGGTTCCCTTCTTGTTGTGGCTTTGAGCCAGGCCAGAACAGGTTGCACAAACTTAAAAGTACATACACAAACTACCTTCTGGTTGGAAACACAACAAGAACACTACCTTAATAGATGGAGATCCCAAAGCAGCTCTGAGTTTGATATCAGAAAGGTCCAAAGTGCAAATAAAACGTAATGAAGGTTGCAGGTATAAACCATTCATCAGCAGTTCTGACAGGTTGTATTAAACCTGCTGCACACATACTTTGCAATCTTTATTTGTGAAAATGTTCCTTTGGTCTTTGACTACAGAAAACTGAGAGAAATACATTGCGACTAGTAGTTAGAGACACAACAATTGAAACTGATTTTTCAACTTGTAACTTGAACAGAGAACAAAATAATGGTTATAAGAAGATGAAGGAACACAAAACCCACTAGACCAGCCTCCACTGGAAGGAAGCCATATTTTGTGCAAAACGGTTCCCCAAAACAATTAAAATAACCTGCAACATGCAAGAACCAGAAGACAGAATTTATTTGCAAGGACAGTGTTTTTTTGTGTCTCTCTATTGATGTGAGGAGAAGGAGCATCGGAGCAAAGAGATGGAGGGGGGCTTGCAGAGGCACAGGACAGCAGCAAAGAAATCCAGAGAAAGAGAGAGATGGGGAGTGGGGTGGGTGATGCAGAAAACTAAAGAGCTGCAGAGAACTGAAAGCCACACCTGGGATAAATGGGCAGATGTAGGGAGGAGGAGGAGGAGGAAGCATGCAGCAGAGAAACTAAGAGAGGGGAGGGGGGAAGTCATACTAAAACAAAGATTAGTGAGATCTCAGCTGGGGAACAACAGGGAGGAAGTCATGGAAAGGGAATGTACGACTTCATAAAGCAAAGAGCAGTTCTAGTAGTCTTAGTCAAAAGCACCACAAACATCTGTGTTCTACTTCTTTAGGTTTGCGTTTCTTTGTGATGTATTAATCATTGCTAATCAAATGTTTATGAGATCTATTTTTTTTCCAAAAGCACATCTATTAAAAAGTCATCCAGCTAAGTAAAAGGCAAAAAGCAAGACCACATGAAGGGAACACTCCCTTTTCGCTGCATTCTAACCTATTTATTGCAAAAAACTAAATTAATACCTATAATGGTCTAATGTGGGCATAGTGTGCATTTGGCAGGTGCATAAATTAACAATACCTTAATTAAAGATTTTAAAATACTTATTAAATCATTTTAAAAAGGTCTTGTTTTTCCTTTTTTCTGTTCAAATGTTTCTTTGTTTCTAAATTGTATCTTGTAAAGCACTATGTAGTTATTTTGTTAAGGTTCTACATAAATAATAATTTATTTTCATTATTATTATTATTACTATTGTTGTTTGAAATCACAGTTGGGTTTTCTTTGTGACATTTCTAAGTCCAGCTGTGAGGTCAGTATATCTAATTTAAACAACCTATCTACTTTAACTATCATGTGTAACGACTAAGGCTGCAGTTTAAAATCAAAAGGACAGATTTTGCTTCTTCATCAGTTCATCAATTCCCCTTATTAGCTGTAAAAATATAAGTTTTTGGGAGATTTTCTGACTTTAAATTCCCTCAGCAGTTTAATTTTCATTTCTTGACTATTGTAAAAGGATCAAATTAAAATAGTCGACTATCTTCATACTTTCAGTGTTTGAATGCACCTTTTATTACTTGTTAACCAAAAACGTTTGATATGGGCAATTTGGCTCACCACCCAGGGCGCCATTTCATCAAGGAGTGACACAAGCACTTAGAAAACGAAAACTTAATATAATTAGAGACCCAAACAGGTTTTCTATTGCTTAATTGTATGTCCAGTGCATTTGGAGTGGGTGCCCCTCTGTTTTGTTACATTGTAAATTAAAGAGCTATTTCACTCTGTAAAAGAAATCTGGACTGTGTTTGTTCAACATTAGTTTAAATTATAAAGAAACAGGTCAAGCCTGGAAGTAGATTATTCTAGGTTCTTGAAAACACAGTTTGATATTCATGGGACCTATTTATTTATTTTATTTGTAACAACACAACAATAGCATGTTTAAAGCTTTTTTACTATCAAGATTACTTTATAGTGAGAGAAACATGAAAACTGCAAAAGAAATGTAAAACTATTGCAAAAAACCCCAAGAATATAAAATTCTGGCTTACTCCACCTTTCTTTTTTCTACCAGACTGTATCACAGTGACAGCACTCAACCTCCCCCTTCCTCCCGCCCCCATGCACTTCTTCACTCAGCCAAGTACAGGAGGATGCTGTGTCATCAGCGACTGAGGACTCAGACGGAGCACTAAAGCCCGGCCCTCGGTCTAATTTACTACGCCCTGATAGAATGAACGCCACAGACAGCAGGGAGAAGAGGAGAGGGAAAAAGCATAGTAATGGAGGGGAGGTGGACTTCAACAGAAAGCAGGAGGAACATAATGTAATGCTGTGGACAGTGAGTCTCCGAAGCTGCTGCTGTGAGCGCCACTTGCGCGCCCTCTAACAGCTGCTGCCGAGCACAGACCCGGCCAGGAATTACTGCTCTGGTGCACACTGCTAATACAACCATCACAGCGGCAGTGAGGAAAAATTAGGCTGTGGAAAATTCATAGGTTTTTGGATTGCGACGCATACTGACAGTGTCCGTCTACACACAGACACACACGTGTATACACCCTCCATCCGTCATGTCCTACTCTTCTTTCCTTTAACATTGCCACGTCACATCAGACGTTCGAAAGCCCAGGCAGTCTTCTCCCCATCACAGGGGAAAACAAGAACTGCAACTCTGCATTTCTCTTCCTCGCCACTGCCTCCTCTTCCTCTCTTTTATACATGAGTGCTGTGATCAGGTTTCCTGCAGCAACGCTAACACACACACACACATTTAGTCTCACTCATTGACATACAGTGCAATGTTGAGCGATTGGATCAGCATCGGTCAAGTAAAGGAGACAGACAGCCTTGAAAGGTGAGGTCAGAGACAGAGGGGTAGGAGTGGACCCTTACTCATTATATACTCAGAAAGACATCCTCACAGTGGGGATAAAGGTCAAATATGTCTGTGGATTAGGTATAATGCTGTCTTGAATGATAGAAAGATGGTGTGTGTGATTTGTGATAAAGATCCTGAGTGCACAGAAAAGCCATAGCTGTTGTTAGAAGTACAGCTCCCTCCACAACTATTAGCACCTTGAGCTATGCACTAAAGCCTTAAAACAGGTTGCTGTTATGGAGACATAAGATGTCACCCTTTGCTGCAGCTCTCCAACAATGAACTTCACAGATTTTTTTACCACCCTTTTAATTCTCCTCCTTGTTCATGATGGATAGATGAGCCTGGGTCTTCGTCAAGCCTTGTTTGTCCCACTTCTATTTATCTTAAATGGTTTATCAATCTGACAATAGAAATTGCTTGAAGTCATTTCCTGACTTGTTAAGCCAGACACATGCAAGGCACGTCTGGCTGTCTTTTCCATTTGAGGTTTTTCACATGCTAACTTATTCATTAAATGTCAGCTGTCCTTTACACAAGTTCGCAATATAGTACAAAGTGATTAAGATCTGTTCAGAAATTGTCTTTGGCCTAAAAGGTTCGGCACTTTTTCTTTACAAACTACATTTCACATTTTAGTGAAACTGTTTCAATTGTGAATAGGATTTAATTATAAAAAAGGGGGAGTATTTACTTTTTGCCAGTTATATGGGTAAAGAACTAAATGTATCACATACTTCCTTCTTAATAGTGTTTTTGTACCTAAATTGTGCTGAACTATATTAAGAAAACATGCAATTACAAAGTGACTGCGGAATAAGGTAATGACAATGTCGGTTACGCATAACCCTCATCTTCTTCTTTACACACATGTAAAAATTCTCATCACTCCATGAGCTTCAGCAACCTGGTAAAGAAATCAACTGAATCAGTGGAGGGCAACAGGGGTTGTGGGAAGTCCATCCAACTTGCCAAAAATAGCAACTACAGCGAAACACGTCCTACAGCAAATTTATCTGTAATTTGCCAGGTGACATGAAATGCATATCATATGTTGGTAACCAAGTAATACACAAATAGTCAAACGAAGATGTTTAGTAGTTCAGTTATTTGTAATAAAGTGGAATAAAACAGGGAATAAGCACTGAGCACACGAAAAAAAGAAGATGCAAAAAGGCATAGGAAGCCAAGGAACCAAATGAAATCTGTCAGCATTTAGACCGCAATCCTACTTCTTTCTTGCTGTCCTGTAAAAACATTTACCATTACCAAGGTGTCTCACAAGAGTGGTTTCATGACGGTTTAAAGCAAAGGGCTTATTTTTGGAAAACATACTGATGGTCTTGTGTACAAAAGAATAGTCAAGAGCCAAGAACCACTCACCAAGAGCTTCAGAGAGACCTGGAGTTAGTAAGTACAGTTGACTACTATATCTAATGCACTCAATCGTAATGGCCTCTATCTAAACTCACCTATCAAGACTTCACTGCTGAAGAAAAACTATTTTAAAGGATTCTTGTTTCAGGTTTGCTGCAGAACACTTGGGCAAACTGGTGAAATACTAAGAGACTACGGCATGCTCAGTAAGACCAAAACTGAAATCTTTGGATGTCATTACACATACCATGTTTGGAGAAATGGTACTGCACGTCACCCCAAAAACAACCATAAAAACAGGGAGCTTTGGAGTTTTTTTTTGGTATTTGGTACAGGCTGACCACATCTTACTGAAAGTGGAATGAAAAAAGAAATGTACCAGGTGATTCTCAAATCCAGCAGATAACAAAAATAACAAAGACAATGCCGCTGAACATGCATCCAAGAAAATGCTCAGCTGTTTAAGGTTAAGAAAACAAAGCCGCTACAATGACCCTGTTAAGCAACTGACTTGAATGCAATTGAAAATCTAAGAAAATAACTGAATATCAGACTGCAGGGAAGAGACTCCTAGAACCTTCAGGATCTGAAAACACATGTGGAAGTATGGACCAACTTCATACCTGAGCAATGCATCGGACTAGTTTCTCCACACACAAGACTTTCTGAAGCTGTCAATACCAAAAAAAAAAAAAATGTTTTCTACTAAGTAGCGAATAGATGTAAGTAAGCATGTTCAATACTTATTTTCTTATGTCATCTCACTTTATAACATATAACTTAAATTATGGACTGATGTGCTTTAACTTTGTCAGTCTGTGTGCATAACTTGGGTTGTTACCAACATCTGCTGCCAGTTTCATGTCAATCCCCTTATTACAAAACTATATTCACTGATAAAAACACTCACAATGTATGTTGCTGGCATTCAGGGCGTCAATGCATGCCAGTGGAAATGTAAAACCTAACAAATATTGCATCCAATCAGTCTTTCATGAGCACAATATTGCACATATTGAAATTATGACAGCAGTTCCAATTTGACACATTGTGCATGTTTTTCATATAAACAAAATGACCTAAAACAACAATTACAAGAGGGAACTGTAAATTTATAAAAATTCAGTCCTAGTTGGCTGAAGTCATGTGTTTTTGTTATTATAAAAATCTTTGTGACAGAATGAAGAAGTGCCATCCATAACACTGTTATTTTAATGCGCCAATTTTTTCACCATGTGTAACAGTCTGCAAATAAACAGCATCACAACAAAGGGGCCGTGTTCCTAGATCAGCAAAGTAACTCTGCAGCACAGAGAAATGAAAGCTAAGGAAGAATGCACAGAGCATCAGGAAAAGTTGGGAGGGATATTAAAGGCCATAATGTAACCCTTCCTGTGGTAACCACCGACCTGGGACTGTGGATCAATAGATCACAAGAGGCACATGCCATTGATGGTTCCATCTACCTTGGGAAGGAGTGCTGCACTGCGAGATTGCCAGTCTTGCTGACTGGCTATTCTGCTTCTATAGAGCCCACAGATAGTCCTATGCATTATCATTGCCCCAACACAAGAGACAGGAAAGTCCACACAGCTGCATGCCCCTGCACCTTTCTCTCCGCTTCCTGTCCTGCCCTCCATCTTCTACTCTAACTTCTCTCACTCGCTTCCACTGGTGCAGAGCAGCTTGGAAGGACAGAGCTCAGACACGTCTAAGGAATAAAAGATAACGAATCTGGCAATGAGCTAAAGGGGTTTAAGCCAACTTTTTAATATCAAACTAATTCAAAGGCTGATTGCCATTCTGATTTTGTTTATGTCACTTGTGAAAAATCTATGTTCATAAATAGCACTGATACTGCAGTACACCAGTAACAATCTGCAGAAAATGACTGTTTAGTTGCACATATATAAGCAAAAGTGAAAAGAAATAAGGCCAGATTAGAAATGAAGTGTAATTGTTACAAAGGTTTCCCTTGGCTGTACTAATATCAGCACGTTTTCCCCTTCTGCCACATCGACAGAGCACTTCTATCAAAGTTTGTCTTACTATGACAAAAAAAACTGTTAACCAATTGGTTAGCATAAAAAGTCAAAGGCAAACCTGTCCTTCCCTCCTGTAGTTACACTGCCGTTCCCAGACATTACTAGGTACAGCGAATCAACACAACTGGTAAAAACATAAGACTAATTGCTCCCTAAGAAGTGCTTTGCACAGCAAACTTGCAGTTGCCGAAAAGTGCCACAATACTCCCATCTATAAAGTAAAGCTATGTTTGTAAAAGAGAAGCACTTTATTATCTTTGTGAGGACAATGTAGAGAATGAGCAGCACTACATGTGACAACAAACAATGCTTTTTTTTAATTTTTATTTTGTGACACACTAAAATACTTCACATCACCAAACCCATTGTGATATCAGACAGAGATAACCCCACTAGACACATACAGCTGTTTTATAATGTTGATTTAATTTATTAAAGGAGAAAAGCTATCCAAACTACACATAATGTCCCAATCTGAAGAAATTCTGGAGCAGATGAAAAACAAAGTCATTGAAATCATCCAGAAAGGGATACAAATCCCTTTCTACAATTTTAGAAACCACAGCGAGAGCCATCAAACTCCATTCTCGAAGGTCGGTGTCCTGCAACATTTGGATGTGTCGCTAGTCCAACACACCTGGGTCAATATCTGAAATACCTCCTCGTGCACTCAATTTCTAAAGAGTCAGGGTTATGACTTAATTAGGTGATTAAGTTGTGTTGACGCAGATATATCTAAAAGTTGCAGGACACCATTCTTCGAGGTATGAAGTTTGACACCTCTGCCTTAAGCTTAAGCAGAATTGAGTTATGCAGCAGGATAATTATTCAAAGTATCCCAGCAAGTCCAGACCTTAATGGCTCAAAGTGATAAAAATATGTTTTTGTCAAAGTAAAGTTCAATTTAAAAAGTCAAAGTTCAGATTTAAATCTGATTTAGAACCTGTGGCATACACAGGTTGTCCATGTGTAAGAAGAAGTGGAGCTGAATTTAAGCAATTCTGCTAGGAACTGTGGACCAAAAGTCCTCCACAGCAATTTAAGAGTCATTGCCAGTTATCTTCAGGACTTGATGGCAGTTGTTGCCACTAAGGGTTGCACAACAAGGCATTAGGATTAGGGGGGGATTACTTTTGGATGTATGGGCCAAGTTGTTTTGAATTGGTTTTTCTCCCTGAAGAAATGAAATCATCACATGAAAACCTTTGATATTTGCTCAGATCATCTTATTCTCATATTAAAATGTGTTTGATGATTGGTGGGCTGCACGGTGGCACAGTTGGTAGCACTGTTGCCTTGCAGCAAGAAGGTCCTGGGTCCAACAGGCATGTCCAAAGACATGCCTGTTAGGTTAATTGGTCACTCTAAATTGCCCTTAGGTGTATGAAGGAGTGTGTGCATGGTTGTTTGTGTTGCCCTGCGATGGACTGGCGACCTGTCCAGGGTGTACCACGTCTCTCGCCCATAGACTGCTGGAGATAGACACCAGCTCCCCCACGACCCACTTAGGAATAAGCGGTAGAAAATGACTGACTTACTGACTGACGGAATCATTTAAGTCCAAGAAAAAAAACATAAGAAACCTGTGAGAAAGCAAACACTTTTTTACATCCCCATAAAAGTTTTGGAATGGCACAAGGTCATCTTTCCAAGCATGACATCTATGCATCTGCAGTAAATACTCAATTTTAACTGAAATACTATGAAATCTGAATTATTTATAATGTCATGAAGAATGTGTATTCAATGATTATTTAGCAACGCTGGAAGTGATACGTGTCCATTAAAAAGGTTCTGCAGAAAAGCTTAATTATCTGTAAAGGAAGTCTAGTATTATGATGGCCTGGACAATAACTCACTTTCTGGTTCAGATAGAATGGATCCAAGTCCTCCAGGGGCGTAGCCGCCATTCCATCAGGAATATCGCCATAAATGAAGGGAAGACTCTTCCCTGCCTCCAAGTCGCTGTTGGGCTTCGGCTCATTGTCGTCAGATGTGTCGCGGTGACTACTGTCCGATCTGGGCTTGGGAGGCTTCTTGTTTTTCTCTTCTTGGATGCGCTTCTCGATGTTAGCGAGAGACTCCGGGGTGAATTTCTTGAAGCTGTCAGGTCCTGGGGGTGCAAGAAGGGGTGCGGCCATGTTTTCATCCTGCAGCTATTTCCTTTTTATTTGTTTTCCATCCCCAACATCCAGTCCTGGGAAGAGGGAGACAGAGCGATTAGAGGGTGGAAGAGTAAGAATAAAGCCACAGAACAATTTAATTGTTTTCTAAACCAAAGGTTTTAGGAAGAGATGCTCCAATAAACGGACCAGTTTTTTTCTCGATCGTCTCTGATCGGATAACAGAAGATGAAATTCTGAAAAATCTGATTTTTTAAAATATATTTAATAACCGCATCACAATTAAGAATGCTCTCAATTTTTGGTATATACTTTGATGCACTTTGTTTTTATTTAATAATAAAAATTGCATTAAGGTGAGGGAAAAATGCTTTGATGCATAAATGTCAAAAGTACTACCTCTATCAAATAATTTGCAGCACATTTTCCTCTTATGTGTTTTGGTCAGAATTAAAATCTAGAGTTTAAAAGTCTGAGAAAAAACAGAAATCTACATCAGCAAGGAACAGCCTGATCAGTCCATTTCTGGTTTTAAGCATTTAATTTAACTACCATAGTGTTCAGAAACATAATGTCTGTGTGCATTGGAGAGTTCTGACTATAGTTTGACAACAGACACTATTATCAGATGTTTAAAAATACATAAACTTTGGAAACCAATTATCCTGTACCTCTTACACCCTTGCTATCCCGCAGGTTCTTTTGCATGCTAGAACAATAGTCAAAACAATGATTTTACACAGCTTGTATACATCCATCCATTAATTTTCAGATCTCTTTTTTTATTGGAAGGGGTTTCAGGGGAATCTATGCCAGCTGTAACAGAGAGGGTGTAGGGCTGGATTCATCCTGGATCAGGCTAAGACAGAAAAAACACCAGATACCCATTGTTTAAATAGATAGAATTTTCCTATTTAACCTAAAATCTATGTTGGGCTTGTCCAGACAGAGGGATGGCATGGGAGAGAATGCATAACCCTTCACGGGGGGACCTTACCCGAGATCCTGATCCTCCAGGATCGATTAATACATGTGACAGTGGTAAAAACCACACTATAGTTCTGCAACAACTTAGTTTAGTGCCACACAAATGCCCTATAAATTGTTAAATAGTGACACAGAAAAATCATAATTTATTACTTAAAGGAAGTGTTTAAATATATTAAAAGACAAGCTATTGTTAAAGCAGCAAATTTTATATCAGCTTTTATTAAATGGCAATTTTCAGGATCAAGGCAAGAAGGTGCTCCACAACACTGAGAGCATTTAAATACAGTAAAACATTTCCAAAAAAATAAAACAAATACAAAATTTTAAAACAAAATAAAACACATTTATTTAAAAATAAATTGAAAATAGAAATATAAACAAAATGTAAAAACATGCGAAGGTCAGAAACTAAGACAACCTATTGCCACAGCTTCCTCTTGTGTTTCCATCGAACATGAATTTCACTCACCAGTTTGCTTGTGTTTTTTGCTGTTTGATGCACTGAGCAGAATCCAAGCAGAAAATTTAGAAAAACACCAGCAAAGTAGGGTTGGAAACACTTTTAAAAAGCAATCAGAGGAAATTCACAAGCCGGAAAGCACCTGACAATCCTATATCATTAAAGGCAGAAGGGAGAAGAAGTCCAATTACAGTAGTCAGTCGGCACAGCCTCCAAGAAATATCTTTCCAGCAAGGTTACATCAACAGATCCCTCCAGGCGATCGCAAACAGGACAAAAGAACATGACCAGCAAATTTTAAGTAATCAATAGGCAGTTGATGTAACTTTTACAGCATTAAGCACCTGGAAAAAAACAAAACAAAAACGTTGTTCCCAACCAATTTCATTTCAGCAAATTGTGCCCTGAGCGGAGTTAAAGAAATGATGACAAACGTTTTAAAAACCTGTGCAGCCTTTACTGCTTCCCAAACAGAAAGAAAAGCTGTTTCACTGTCCTGTTCAGCAGCGTGGAAATGAAAGTGGGGCTGTGTCCTCTGTGGAGATAGAGGCATCCAACGCAGGGCGTCATGCATCCGGAAACAACTCTCTTTACTCTCTGTGCACTTGGAAGATCATTTGATGGGGTTTGAGCTCACAGGAAACAACAGAGATCCAAAGCAGGTGGTCTCATCTACACAGGATATCCATCTGGGTCGAATGACTCGCTTTTGAACTTCAATTTCTGTTTTCCTTTCTCCTGCAGTATGTTAATGCTGTCTGTTCCGTGATAGACTAGATCAGCGTTAGTAAACATGTGGGAGCAGGACAGGTTCGGGTTTAAATTCCAGAGCCGACCCAAGGTTGCATGAGGCCCTGAGCAGAATTTCATTTGGAGGCCCACTTTATTTTGCATGCAACATGTGTTTTACTGTGGACTAGTAAGCTAATGATAAATTCAACCATTTATTTTTTAGTTAAATATCTAATTTTTGTAGTAGTTCTATGAATCTTTCCAGAGTTTAGAAAAGAACATGGTGAAAATGATTAGAAACATATGAATTCATCTTCGTGTTCTTTAGGTAAAACCGTAAATTCGAGTTATGGATTCATGTATGCCCTGCGATGGACCGGCGGCCTGTCTAGGGTGTACCTCTCCTCCCACCCATAGACTGCTGGAGATAGGCACCAGCCTTCCCGCGACCTACTATGGAAGAAGCGGTAGAAAATGACTGACTAACTGGAGTCGGGTAATCCTTTTTTCTGCTGACGTCACAGTTTTAAGTCATTTGTCCTACTACAGAAAAGAGCACAGATACAAGGAGTTGTTTTACTTTTTCATTGTATCATTATAATAACCAAAGAACAGTTGTTTGTTTTTGAAAGATATATTTAAATATATGACATTTAGTTAATAAACATTTAACTTAAATTCTTTATTGGCTATTTATTTTAGATGGAAAGGAAAGAGGGTTTGTTGACATTTGGACTGATGAATCTTTGGTTCTTAATTTTTCATTTCTAATTTTCTATAATGGTGCTACTTTTTAGCTTTATCAACATGTAACCATGGAATACAGGGCACTTTTAAAATCAAAACGTAGGGTTGGTCCAAATCAACAGTAATTTAAACACTTTAAAAGACAGGTAAATCAGCTGCAACTCCCACTCTATTAGACCAAATGTAGTCAATTTTTCATTCGTTACATTTCTTTTGAGATAGCACTCCAGAGACTTCTGAATCATCTTTTGAGAGAAACTTTATTATTACAGCTCTTCTGTTTTTGTAGTTTGCAGAATTAAAATATGTATCGTTTTCTTTTATTTTTGTTTAGTATATTCCATCCGTCATCTACACTCAGTCTAGTCTGTACAGGAGGCTGGTGCCTATTTCCAGCTGTCATTGGGCAAGAGGTGAGGTTCATGCTGGACAGGTCGCCAGTCCATCACAGAGCAACACACGACAAACATCCATGAACACACGTTCATATCAAAGCGCAATTTAGAGAGACCAATTACCCTAACAGTCATGTTTTAGGACTGTGGGAGGTAGGAGTACCCAGAGAGAACCCATGTAAACATGGGGGGAACATGGAAACTGCAGGCAGAAAGACCCCAGGCAGGGATTCGAACCCAGGACCTTCTTCCTGCAAGGCAGCAGTGTTCCCAACTGCCACCATGCACACCTATGGTAAACCTTCTTTGTCAAATCTTTTTAATGTGGAATTGATGCTTACTTGCATTTTTTGTCATATATTTTAATTTAGCTATGTTGAGACATATAAAAAAAAAAACAGGGTTTTTATTTATTCAACCGAATATATTTTTTGTTTTATCATTTTGGTTTATTTCACATTTGCTGTGATGGGGTAAAAAAAAAAAAGGAAAACTAAAGATGCCACTAGTTTTATTGTAATTTTGATATGGGCGGTTGCCCAGGGCACCAGGACAAGGGGACACAAGCATGATATAAAGAAAAATAACTTGTATTTCTGCCAGTTGAACAACTTTTCTATGGGTCTTTTGCATGTGTAGTCAACGGGAAGTGAGCACCTCCCTGTGTTGAGTAGGCATCCCATTTACTTCTGAGATTAGAGTGACCAGGTTACTTGCTCTGTACGTTTTTGCCTTTTGGATTCCCTGCATTTTGACTGCTTTTTTAAAAGGCATACATATTGCTGTCAATAAAAATGTGCCCATATTGGGTGAAGAGTAAGCTGTCACATTGCTTCTGCCTTTAGCAAGAGAACCTGGGCACTACTTTTACCTACGTCTAATGAGGATATCTGGAGAAATTAAGCATTCACAAACTGTTTGCATGGATGTCCCCAAAGGGGAGAGAATATAACTCTAATAGTCAAACACAGCAGGCGCTAACCAAGCTGTTGTAAGTCAAAATGGACAGCATGTTTAGCATATCTTCTGTTATAGCTGTGGAGAATTCTGTCTCAGAGAAGGCTTCGTGAAAGGGGAAAAAAATCACTCAAAAAGTCTAAAAAAAGACTATTCAAGGTAAGAGGATATTTGCATAAAGTGTGCTGCCGCTGTTTTTGTGTCGCACAAAATCGAGAGCCTCCAGAGGTTTTATGATGAAGGGGGATGATTTGACTCAAAACCTTCATGTGCGCACTGCTTCCTGACTAGATTCAATTAACTTTACTAATATTTGTTTCCACATAATTTCAGTACACTCTGGCAGGACTTGGGTTAGCATGCAGGAGGAGAGGCAGCTGCAAAGTTCGCTTGTGCTTCAGCCCAGCCAAACCAGAGAGAATATCCACTCCCTTAATATTAAAAATGCCATTAAGGGAACTAATGATTTTTTTTTTTGTCATTCTAAATGGGGTAATACCACATTCTTGATGTGGGATGAAACAGATTAAGGTTTAACTCATGCTGGCTGTAAATGTTGGTGTCATAACAAATCAACTGGACCAGATTTCATTTAAAGACAAAGTAGATTGGGAAGAAAGAAAGTCCTTGGAGGACTTCCTTGAGTTACAAATGATGACCGCCTGATCTTTTTCACAATGTCATATCACAACCATAGTGCTATCCCTACCCAGAGTGAGAGCTCCCTGTAGCCTGCAGTCCTCACTAAAGTGTTTTATTCCGGGGTGCGTCGTTGTTCTATCGGGCCAAAGCCTGAAATACTGCAGTGTGCTGCTATAGGTTCTAACTAGTAGGTCAGTGGTATCTACAATCAGGATGCTGACAACTCAAACCTGCAATAACCCGGCAGCACATTTGAAGTTACTGCAAACCAATATCACAAAAAACATGTTTTTTAATGAACATTATTTACAGCGAGGGGAAAGTAAACCGCACCCTGCAAGGCCGTGTCGGCAGATATATGTGTGTAGTATGTGCTGTTTAAGAGTGGATGAAACAATGGGAACGTTGTGTTTTAATATGAAGCCTGAATGAAAGGAGAAAACACGGTGCCGCGGTCCCTTCAGAAGACTGCCAAACTACAGACGCACCTTCCAGCCGTTCACGCAATACAGTCTCCGGAGAGACTGCAAGCGGAAGGCAGGGGAGGGGGTGGCAGGGGGGGGTAAACTATTACCGATACAAAATAATGTTAGAAAAACACGCAAATACAATGTAGTTGCAAGCGAGGCATTGTTCGTGTAAACCTCGCGTGTTTTTTTTTTTCCCCACTCCGAGAAGTTTGACATGATCACTTCCACATCAGGTTTTTCATTCTGACACTGAAATGTCATCCCATCTAGCTGCAGGCCAACTCCCCAGAATAAAAACTAAAAGAAAGCCATGTAACCCAACGCGTCGCATCATAGCTTCCCGATTTTCCTCCACATTTCCCACTTCTGACTGAAGCGATCGCATGCACGTTTTTACATGTTCATACTGGCAGGAGCCCCTCCAGAGCCGCTACAAGGGAAAAGATGCTGAGAGAGGGACCCGCTCTGCGGCACTGGGATGCGGTCAATCGACAAAAAGTACGACCGAGCTACATCCCGCGGCCAAACATGCCGGACAAAGACGACAACAGACTGTTCACTTACTTTTTCTCGCATTAACAGATATCCTGACAGCTGGCACTGAACTGCAGATGTGGAAAGGAGTCGGGAGTAACTGCGGCTGTCGCCATATTGGTGCTGCTATCTTCCTTCCCAGTGCGTGCCGCTGCCCTGCATAATTGATGACTCTCAGCAAATTGTTAGGGAGTGTCGGTAAATGCCTTCACTCCCGATAACGGGCAAGAGACCGCAGCATCGTAAGCACAAAAAGACGGGGTTTACTCTTCATTTAAAAGAATACGCACATACTCTGTATTCTGCTTGGCAGCGATTTTTGTCGCCTCTTTAGTTTTATCTTTTTGTCAGAGAATTTCAGGATTTTATTACATAAAGATGATTTTTTTTTAAATTAATATTATTTATGAAAAGTGAACTGCTTATGCCTTTATCTGAACTTGGCCTGTAACGACATAAAACTCTTGTGTCTTGATTATAGTGTTTAAGTTAATCACGGTTATCAATGTTATCACTAAAGTAATTGAATTAAAATGCGCAAAAAATATACAGAAAGAGTTATTACAGGCTAAGCACAGCCAGCTGCATAATAATGTTTGGTGTTCGTAGTAGTAATATAGGTGCCTTTCATTTGTTTACTTTAACTTTCTGGGGTCCCTTTATTTTGTGCACCACCTGTGTCTCTTGGACACACACATTTTAATGCCATTGTAATATTGTAAATTAGATGTTTATTTTTTTATGAATTACATTATTAAATATCGGCGAATCTTCTGAAATGTTAGCCATTTAGTTGTTTCAGATGTGTCCCTTAATCAACAAATGCTCTTTTAAATTCTTTTTTTTTATATATATATAATTGTTATACACTGCTGAAAAAAATCAAGGGAACACTTAAACAACACAATATAACTCCAAGTAAATCAAACTTCTGTGAAATCAAACTGTCCACTTAGGAAGCAACACTGATTGACAATCAATTTCACATGTTGTTCAAATGGAAAAGACAACAGGGGGAAATCTTTGGTGATTAGCAAGACACTCAATAAAGGACTGGTTCTGCAGGTGGGGACCACAGACCACTTCTCAGTACCTATGCTTTCTGGCTGGTGTTTTGGTCACTTTTGAATGTTGGTGGTGCTTTCACACTCGTGGTAGCATGAGACGGACTCTACAACCCACACAAGTGGCTCAGGTAGAGCAGCTCATCCAGGATGGCACATCAATGTGAGCTGTGGCAAGAAGGTTTGCTGTGTCTGTCAGCGTAGTGTCCAGAGCCTGGAGGCGCTACCAGGAGACAGGCCAGTACACCAGGAGACGTGGAGGAGGACGTAGGAGGGCAACAACCCAGCAGCAGGACCACTACCTCCACCTTTGTGTAAGGAGGAACAGGAGGAGCACTGCCAGAGCCCTGCAAAATGACCTCCAGCAGGCCACAAATGTGCATGTGTCTGCACAAATGGTTAGAAACCGACTCCATGAGGATGGTATGAGGGCCCGACGTCCACAAATGGGGGTTGTGCTCACAGCCCAACACCTTGCAGGACGCTTGGCATTTGCCAGAGAACACCAGGATTGGTAAATTTGCCACTGGCACCCTGTGCTCTTCATAGATGAAAGCAGGTTCACACTGAGCACATGTGACAGACGTGACAGAGTCTGGAGACACCGTGGAGAGCGATCTGCTGCCTGCAACATCCTTAAGCATGACCAGTTTGGCAGTGGGTCAGTAATGGTGTGTGGTGGGATTTCTTTGGAGGGCCGCATGGCCCCCCATGTACTCGCCAGAGGTAGCCTGACTACCATTAGGTACTGAGATGAGATCCTCAGACCTCTTGTGAGACCAAATGTTGGTGCGGTTGGCCCTGGGTTCCTCCTAATGCAGGACAATGCTAGACCTCATGTGGCTGGAGTGTGTCAGCAGTTCCTGCAAGATGAAGACATTGAAGCTATGGACTGGACCGCCCGTTCCCCAGACCTGAATCTGATTGAGCACATCTGGGACATCATGTCTCGCTCCATCCACCAACGTCACGTTGCACCACAGACTGTCCAGGAGTTGGCGGATGCTTTAATCCAGGTCTGGGAGGAGATCCTTCAGGAGACCATCCACCATCTCATCAGGAGCCCAGGTGTTGTAGGGAGGTCATACAGGTACGTGGAGGCCACACACAATACTGAGCCTCATTTTGACTTGTTTTAAGGACATTACATCAAAGTTGGATCAGCCTGTAGTGTGTTTTTCCACTTTAGTTTTGTTTGACTCCAAATCCAGGCCTCCATTGGTTAATAAATTTGATTTCCATTGATGATTTTTGTGTGATTTTGTTGTCAGCACATTCAACTTTGTACAGAACAAAGTATTCAATGAGAATATTTCATTCATTCAGATCTAAGATGTGTTATTTGAGTGTTCCTTTTATTTTTTGAGCAATGTATATACAGTCATATTCAATAAATTAGACTATGCATTCTGAGGCTTGTTTGTCAGATTAGAAATACATTGTTCTTTTATTGGTCTGATGTAGTATTATTAAATGTTGTGTTTTCATCAGCTGTAAGTGAAAATTCCTCACAGTTAGAAATAAAGGCTTGAAAACAGTCTGTGCAATGAACCCGACAAAGGACCTGAAAGTCCAGCCTGACACAGATCACAGTTTACAAGACTTATTTTAAATTTGAATCTTGTGGGAGTCAGGGAATTTGTGCAGGAGCACACCAGAAACTCTTTTCAGGATAGGTATGAGTGGTTTGGCCCAGATGTAATGCTTCTCCAGAAATCCTTCTGTTCTGGAAATCCAAAAGGATGTGACCTCTTCTGTCTTCAGACATTTCCTTTTCAACCTGCACTCAATAGTGTCACTTTTGCTTCTCCAAAGAGAAAACACGGAAACGGCAAGCAAGGGTGATGACTTCACAACAAGTAACGTGGAAACAGTTTTGGGCAGGCTTGAATCTGTGCGTAATGAATACAGACAGTAAAACAGGAGACAGAAAAGGGTCATACACGAAGAGGCAGTGATCAGATTACTTCTTTAAGGGTTTAGCAAAACTCGGAGGTTGGGGCACAGAAACAAGGCCAACGTCCAGAGATCAGAAGCTCGGCAGAAATAGGACAAGGGCAAGGCAAGGCAGACGAATCCAGGAGACAGAAAACGTGGTCGTAACAAGGAGATCAAATGAGGGTGAGGAAAAAATGCTGGACATCTACAGGCAGGAGGTTCTGAAAATCTGGCAGAGACTTGAAGGCTGGAGAGCCCTGAAATAGAGCAGAACACAGGTGAGTGCAATTACACTGATTGCAGCAGACGAGGTGGGTGTGGCAGAGCTGAGAACAGACAGTCAAACCATAACAGTCTGTGTGCTATTATCTATATAATGTGTTTCACTAAGTGGACTGAGTTACTAAAATAAATGAACTTTTCAATAATACTCTAATTTATTCCATATGACTGTAGATGTATTTCTTAATTTACCCTTTATATGCCAGTTTTAGGATTATACGCTCTTTCCGTGTTTTCGTTTAATGTTGACAAAAAGGTGGTGGGGGGGGGGGGGGGGGGTTCCAATTAAAACAAAATAAATGGTCCTGTAATAAACAATGTCAAATGGAGGCTATGATGTCAAAAAATACAGAAGGGAAGATATAAAAGACTTAAGAAAAAAAAGAAAATTGAAAATTCCATCAAAGTATAAACCCTGACCAACTACTATATGTACAAACACATCCAAGTCATGAAAATACAGTTTTAAAGACGGAAACACCAAAAAAAAAAAGGGAACAATGAGGGTTAACAAAGTTAAGACACTCATAGAACTGCTTCAGGAAAAATTATGAAAATAAAAAAAATATTAACACATAAACTGCTTGTAATCAGTAACGTTTTTGCTCTTCAGGGTGAAAGGATTTCTAAATGTTTACAATCTGACATTTATGATTGTCACCCCCTAGTGGAATGATTAAGAACTGCGCTCAACTCGTCCATGGGGGAAAACATAAACACAAAATCTTTGGGGGGCCTGCGGTGATCGAAGAGTGATGTAACATCAAGCAACAAATGCTTTGTGTAGCATAAATTCCGCTAGCAACAATCTAAATGATAGAAAAGACTACTTTAAAATTATATAAAGGATTTTTGAATTGAATATTCTCAAAAAAACTACTTTCAATTATGGCTAGCAATTTCTAAACATTAATGCAATGAAAATATCCTGGTATACTACAACTGACACTAATCCATCCACCTATTATACCCACTTATCCTTGCATGGTCATGGTGGGGCTGGAGCCCATCTCCAATGGTCACTGGGCAAGAAGTGGGATACAGCCTGGACAGGTCACCAGTCCATCATAAGGCACCAAAGATACACACAAGACAAACAACCATGTACACACACACACATCTAAGAGCAAATTAGAGAGACCGATTAATCTAACAGTCATGTTTTTGGACTGTGGGAGGAAGCTGGAGTATCTGGAAAGAATCCACGCACGCTCAGGGAGAACATGCAAACTCCATGTAGAAAGAGCCCAGAACCGGGAACAGTACTAACAACGGCTCCACCACCACTAAACAATTAATCAAACATTTATTATTATTCATATTTTTATTACCTCTTGCCTAGCTATCGCTGAAGATGAATAAACAGATATAAACCACGGAATGGATGGATTAAATACTTATGATTATTATATTATAAAATAATTTTAAATTAAATTGATCATTGTCATTTTTATTGCTGTTAAAATGAAGTTACTAAACATATTTTTTATATTTAGTTTTTACATTATTTATATAACTCAAATATATAAATAATATTTTCTATATGTTATTATTCTTCATGATAATCCATCCCTATCCATTTCCTTTACCCCCTTAATCCTTACAAGATTATTGCTAGCCTGGTGCCAATTTCAGGCTAGAAATAGACAGTGAGAAGCAGGGTACACTTTAATCACGTTTGTAGTCCATTAAAAGGAAACACGTTGACAAACAACACAAACAACCATGTACTAACACACAAGGGTGGTCTTCATACCCAGGATGATCGTTTCTTGTTTTATTTGTGGGCTTAATGTGAAGCATTTTGTGATCTTTTCATTGGGGAGGTGCTTCATAAATAAACTTTTTAATAATGGTATTAAACATACATATTAAATATCTAGTTTAAGACAACGTGTATTAGGAAAACAAACACTATATCACCTAAATATGTTACCAACAGCTACCACCAGTCATTTGAGGTCCCAGTAATTTTAAAGTTATGAAATTTTAAACATTAAGTAAAGGCCTCAACTAAGGCCATTATACGCCTAAATACTAAAATAATTATAAAAATGTGGGCATTTCAGAATAAACTTCCCTTTAAACTGGTATGTGCACGTTTTACAGCTTTTATTTTGAAAATCCCAGCCGGACATCAAGTTAGACTTTCCTTGTTGCAGCTTTGATATTAATGGTGGGTTGTTGACTCCACACGCGTTGCGTTTGACGGTCGCGATCAGTAGCAAAGATGAGTCTAGCGATAAGATTTTGGACCCTGGTGGTCAACATGTTGTGTATTCCGATGCATGTGATCAATGCGGTCGGTTTGTATAAAGTGTACAAACGCGTCTTTCCCATGATTCTGCAAAGCTTCTCAGGAAGTTACAACCAAAAAATGCATGAAAGGAAAGTAGAGTTGTTTCGCAGTCTGTCAGAGTTCATCAAGCCTGGTGGAAAGCTCACAATTCTGGAAATCGGCTGCGGCACTGGGACAAATTTTCAGTTTTATCCGCCTGGCTGCAAGGTGATCTGCACTGATCCGAACCCGCACTTCCAGAAATATCTGGAGAAAAGCATGAAGGAGAACGAGCAACTCACCTTTGACCGATTCGTGGTGACCTCGGGGGAAGACATGTCGTCTGTGGGGGATGAATCGGTGGACGTTGTTGTGTGCACCCTGGTGTTGTGCACAGTCCGAGATGTCCCGCAAACCCTGAGAGAGGTGCACCGCATACTGCGACCAGTAAGAAGTTCAAACTGGGCAAATATTTGATTAGTTCAAAACGATGAGACATGGATCTGCAGCCACGTTGCTAATAAATATGGAGTTCTAGATTTAATTATTTCTGCTCAGTTTAGTCCTTCAGCTTTTGTATAAAGTAACTGATGGTAATTAATTGTTAAACTGAGCTGTAAATATTTCTCTTATCACAGTGACGAAAATTTATTTAGTTATTGATTAATTCACGTATCAGTTTTCGCATTACAATTAGGTAACATGTTGCACAGAAACTTACAAGGGGTCAAAGTAATAGAAATGACCTTGAAATGAATTGAAGGGCTGAAATACTGAACATGGTAAAACTGAGTGCCAAATTTCGCCTCTGAAAATTAGAATTTGGATGCTATCATTAAAATAATAACATGGTAATTATTATTGTTATAAATATTACGGTTATCAAATTTAACATTGCCGTTTTCATTCACTGTCTTAATTTTAGCGCTTCCAATTTTACCACTTCAGTTTTATGATTCATTGCGTTCAGTATAATTTTTGTTACTTCCGGTAGGTTTCCTGTAGGTTTGTTGAACTCAATTTATTAAGATTCCACTTAATTTAAAAAAGGTTTGGCGTTTCTCTGCGCCAGCTCGCTTCGGCAGTTTTCCCTCCCTCCTCCGGAGAAAGCGTCTGATTCCCGGCTCATCGTGTTGAACCGCTGGGTTTAACTACTGGATGGAAGGGTGGAACCCATTTTTGTCATTGTCTTTTTCCTTGTTTCCATGGAAATAAACCATTGAAAAGACATACTTTTGTTTGTATATTGGACTCTTGAATAGCAGGCTACTACCTAAACCACAAGCCTGTGGTGTGCATCAGGGATTATTTGAGTGAAGTCCTTAGTTTGGTTGATTTTTTCCTTTGACAAATAGTCACACATAGCCTGAAAATAATCCCACAGCATCCCACTCATTGGCGATTTTTGAGAGCGCTGTATGCTGAGTTGTGGTCCCTAGAGAAGTTCCAGCAAATCTTTTATTGTCCCATTTCCATACAAGGGCGAGCGACATCAATGCCTATTACTGAAAATGCTTGGGAATGGACTACAAGTACTTCGCTGTCGCGCCAGGTCTGCTGCCATATTCCGATGTACTGGACATAACAAAAAATACACTGTGAACACAATGAATGATAAAACTGAAGTGGTAAAAATGGAGGCGCTGAAGTCAAGGCAGTGAATGAAACTGGGCAAACTTAAATCTAATACACTAATGATGAATCTGAAGTGGTAAAAGTTGAGGCGCCAAAATCAAGGCAGTGATTTAAAACAGGCAACATTCAATTTCATAACCTTAATATTTATAACATTGATATTTACCTTGTTATCATTTTAATGACATCCAAATTCACTGATTCTAATTTTCACAGAGGCGACATTAATTACAAGTTGGTTTTTATGGCACTCAATTTTACCATGTTCAGTATTTCAAACCTTCAAATCAATTCATGTTAATTTTTGTTACTTTGACCCCTCATAGAAACTAGCATCCAAAGGCAATTGCAAATCTGGCCCAGAGGAACAGGCCTGAAATCCAGATTTTCTGGCAGAGAAATGAATACTTCTCAGTCTGAACATATAAAAAAAAACTGGAAAGATAAACAAAAGGAATTGGGAAAACATAACAGGAAGTGAGTGCCAGAGTCTTTTATTTTTGTTGTATAGTATCTGGGATCCTGTTAGTATTATGTTTTAGTTTTCAATAGTGTTTAATGTCCTCTTCTTAAACCTTTTTTTTAAGTGGTGATTCATGGTTTGTTATTCAGAAAGCATCTCAGTGTTCTGGTAGGGATGGTGCTGTCAAGACAAAAGTTTTCACAGTCAGTCAGCCCCACACACAGTCAGGGCACTGACACCATCTCCATGTAGTTGGCACAATGCAATCCAGACTGTATCCTCAAAACAACCATTTCTTCAGCTTCCATCAACCATCTTTTCACAGTTCTTTTTAATACATATTCCCTCTGAACATGGGGTTCATACACAGATAAGAGAAAAGAAAGATTGTATCTAATTGGCCAACGGAAGTTCTTCCTTTGGAGACTTATGCATGCTTGACAACAAATCAGATGTTTTGATTTCTCTGGTAGAGCAGCTGATAAACTGTTAAAATGCTGGAAGTGTAGCAGAGAGTGAGGCATGGTTAAAATCTCTGTTGTACTGTTGTACTGCTCTCGCACCCAATACTGCTCTATATTTACTCTCACTCACTTAAAACTGTGCACATATATTTATATTATATTGTAGATATGTTTATACTGTTTAATTTGTATTGTATTGCACTGACTACGCCAAAACAAATTCCTTGTATGTCCAAAAACGTACTTGGCAATAAAGCTTTTCTGAAATCTCCAGATATTGTCACACATTCAGGGGGGTATTATGTCTACAGCTTAGCAACAGCTGAGCAGATGACATCACATGTCGAGTCAAAAACAGCTGATTACAGAATGTATACGTTGCAGTGATAACATGGGAAACTCCCTTGGCGAATAATATGGAAGAAAACTGACAACTATCAGTTCAATATCCAGGCTGCCAAGATGATATTTTGCAGATGAAAGTCATAGATTACTCCATCTGTTGTTGACAATCATTGCTAATTCACCTCCTTTGCTTTTGTCGCTCCTCTACAAATTTAGGCCTGCTTGAATGGTCAGAAAGCCAGGCAGAGAAATGTTGGGATTCTGGGATTTGATCCTACAGGTCCTTCTCAAAATATTAGCATATTGTGATAAAGTTCATTATTTTCCATAATGTCATGATGAAAATTTAACATTCATATATTTTAGATTCATTGCACACTAACTGAAATATTTCAGGTCTTTTATTGTCTTAATACGGATGATTTTGGCATACAGCTCATGAAAACCCAAAATTCCTATCTCACAAAATTAGCATATTTCATCCGACCACTAAAAGAAAAGTGTTTTTAATACAAAAAACGTCAACCTTCAAATAATCATGTACAATTATGCATTCAATACTTGGTCAGGAATCCTTTGGCAGAAATGACTGCTTCAATGCGGCGTGGCATGGAGGCAATCAGCCTGTGGCACTGCTGAGGTCTTATGGAGGCCCAGGATGCTTCGATAGCGGCCTTTAGCTCATCCAGAGTGTTGGGTCTTGAGTCTCTCAACGTTCTCTTCACAATATCCCACAGATTCTCTATGGGGTTCAGGTCAGGAGAGTTGGCAGGCCAATTGAGCACAGTGATACCATGGTCAGTAAACCATTTTACCAGTGGTTTTGGCAATGTGAGCAGGTGCCAGGTCGTGCTGAAAAATGAAATCTTCATCTCCATAAAGCTTTTCAGCAGATGGAAGCATGAAGTGCTCCAAAATCTCCTGATAGCTAGCTGCATTGACCCTGCCCTTGATAAAACACAGTGGACCAACACCAGCAGCTGACACGGCACCCCAGACCATCACTGACTGTGGCTACTTGACACTGGACTTCTGGCATTTCCTTCTCCCCAGTCTTCCTCCAGACTCTGGCACCTTGATTTCCGAATGACATGCAGAATTTGCTGTCATCCGAAAAAAGTACTTTGGACCACTGAGCAACAGTCCAGTGCTGCTTCTCTGTAGCCCAGGTCAGGCGCTTCTGCCGCTGTTTCTGGTTCAAAAGTGGCTTGACCTGGGGAATGCGGCCTCTGTAGCCCGTTTCCTGCACACGCCTGTGCACGGTGGCTCTGGATGTTTCTACTCCAGACTCAGTCCACTGCTTCCGCAGGTCCCCAAAGGTCTGGAATCGGCCCTTCTCCACAATCTTCCTCAGGGTTCGGTCACCTCTTCTCGTTGTGCAGCGTTTTCTGCCACACTTTTTCCTTCCCACAGACTTCCCACTGAGGTGCCTTGATACAGCACTCTGGGAACAGCCTATTCGTTCAGAAATTTCTTTCTGTGTCTTACCCTCTTGCTTGAGGGTGTCAATAGTGGCCTTCTGGACAGCAGTCAGGTCGGCAGTCTTACCCATGATTGGGGTTTTGAGTGATGAACCTGGCTGGGAGTTTTAAAGGCCTCAGGAATGTTTTGCAGGTGTTTAGAGTTAACTCGTTGATTCAGATGATTAGGTTCATAGCTTGTTTAGAGACCCTTTTAATGATATGCTAATTTTGTGAGATAGGAATTTTGGGTTTTCATGAGCTGTATGCCACAATCATCCGTATTAAGACAATAAAAGACCTGAAATATTTCAGTTAGTGTGCAATGAATCTAAAATATATGAATGTAAAATGTTCATCATTACATTATAGAAAATAATTAACTTTATCACAATATGCTAATTTTTTGAGAAGGACCTGTACATCCACATCTCTGCAGAAACCATAATACTGCATTCCTGATACTCTGGCTGCATCTTTGTCAGCGATTGAAGTTCATCCATTTTGTTTGACAGGGATCTCACATTCCCCCTTTGTGATCAAAAGAATATATTTTTAGAATTCCTACCTTTTGGCAGCCACATTTCCCTTTTAACTCATTTGGGATGTGGGGGTCGCAGTTTAGGTGTCATTTGATCTTTTGAAATGCCATCAGCTGCTTCCAATTTGAAAATAAAAATAAACCATTGCTATGAAAAAGCATCATAACTGTCAGAAAGTAAAAAAATTTAATAGCAAAAATTCTTCCAGCTGCACAGCAAAATCATTCCAAACAGCCACGTTTCAACCAGAAAATGTTGTCTAAGATTGGCCCAGGGGGAATGCTGCGCTAATCTTTGCTTCTTTCAGCTAAAGAAAAATTTACACCGACAATTTTTCTGGCATCTCGTTAAAAGAACTTTTAAATGAAGGAAAGCTTAGACCATAAATTGTAGCATTTTTAAAACTATCTTTTTAAAACCTCAATACATCTTGATAAGGGAAACCAGCCCTGGCCTAATGAGTACCGAGAATTAGAACAGGACCATGTAAATATGCCATTTAGTCTGCTGTGTCAAGCTTGTAAAGCAGAGAAAATATTCATCTGCACGTTAGAAATATGAAATAATTTGAGTTAAAAGTCACCAATATTCAAAAAGTAAAAATGTCTATTATCAGGCCTAGTTATCCAAGTTGAGCCTTCTGTGTGGTTTAGAGTTCAGCCTTGCAGTGCATATAATAAGCTGCTTGTGAAACAATGTATGAAACTGATATGTCAAAAATATGAAAAGAGAAATATAAGTTGTTAAAAATTAACTTGGCCTAAGCTAGATGTTATACTTACAAGTAATACATTTTTGTCTTTCAGGGTGGTGCCTTCTTTTTCTTAGAGCACGTGGTTGCAGACTCCTCAACATGGGCATACTTCTTCCAGCAGGTCCTCCAGCCTGTGTGGTATTACTTTGGGGATGGATGCAAGGTCACCCGGGAAACCTGGAAATACTTGGAGGGAGCTGGTTTCTCTGAGCTCAAACTCAAACATGTTGAAGCACCACTTGTCTTTATTCTCAAAGCGCACATAGTAGGCTCTGCTGTGAAATAAGTTCCTACTAACTAGCTCTCCAACATGTTATAATGACTACCAGCATATAAATATGCCGAGCTTTGTATCATGCCAATTGCTGCGTGGCATGATCACCAGTTTAAATGAGCAGTCACCTTAAATTTTCAAACAAATGTGCTTTGTAAATATTTTTCCTGTTTAATGGTTATGGTACTGTTAAGTACACATCTTGATTTTATATTAGCAAATCATATTATCATCCATTAGTAGTAGCACCTAACATAGGAACCTGTACCAGCAATAATCTGTGAAACCTATCAATCGATTACCATGTAATTGAAATTCCTCTTTTCAATTGAGATTAAAAGATTTAAAAAGTATATAAAATGTTTGTTTTTTCCTGGATTCGGCTGGGGTCACACTTATGAAGGTAGCTCAGTTCCCCTTTTTTAAAAAGAAGGGATTGTAACTTAAAAAAGGAAAATGGTAGGAACTACTGCAGTGTTGCCATTTGTCGCCATCTAGTGGTAAAAACAAAATGACAGACCAGAATTAACAACATAATCTTTTCATCTTCTGGAGTCTGTTCGGCAGAGGGTACTTCAAAGTTTTTTCTGAGGAAGATGCAGTGTTGTCTTATGAAATTTTGCAGACTAGTTTGCTTAGCACTGAGCACCCCTTTTTATCTTCTGCAGTTTGTTGGCCTGCGTGGTATGTACAAACGTCTGTTCCCCTTTCTCGCCTACAACATGACATTTTCATACAATGACAAAATGCACGAGCTAAAGAGGGAACTATTTCGAAACCTTGCAAGGTTCACAAACGCTGACGGCACGCTACGGTTGCTGGAAATCGGTTGTGGCAGCGGAGCAAACTTCAGGTTTTACCCCAACGGCTGCACGGTGATCTGCACTGACCCCAATCCGCACATGGAGCCGTACCTGCGTATGAGCATGGACGTAAATAAGCACCTGAGTTACGAGGAGATTTTAGTTCTCTCCGGTGAGGACCTCAGGGAAGTCCAGGACGAATCGGTGGATGTTGTGGTCTGCACGCTGGTCCTGTGCTCTGTGAACAACGTGGAAAACGTCCTGCAGGAGGCCCGACGCGTTCTCAGAAATGTGAGTTGTATTGTGCTGCCTTCACGTGTAGTAGGATATACAGCAACTTCCAGAACCTTCCACTTAAACTCATGGGCCAGAAAAGAAGAGGATTATTTATTAACAGACGTAGCGGTAATTCTCTTCACAGTAATGCACTTTGCCTTCCATTTTTCCATAAAGGCCAGATTTGCAAAGGGTAATTTTCAAGAGAAGGAAAGCCACAGTATGATACACGGTAATCCAGGAAGAAAACTACTAGTTTGCAAAAGACTTAAAACCACAGCTGATGTTCACCATCCAAGCAGGACGATAGCCTTGAACATTTAACCAGAGCTGCAATAGAATTGGAATATTCATATGCTTAAATGGCCCAGTCAAAGTCCAAACCTAAATCAAATTGTTTACATCCAATCTCAATCAGGTTGAGCTATTTTGAATGAAGATTGGGTAATAATTTAAGTCTCTGGATGTGCAGAGCCAGTAGAGACATAGTCCAAAAGACTGGCAGCTCTGACTGCAGCACCAGATGGACATGAAGAGTTTTACTTCCACTTACACTCACCGGCCACTTTATTAGGTACACCTGTCCAACTGCTCGTTAACGCAAATTTCTAATCAGCCAATCACATGGCAGCAACTTGATGCATTTAGGCATGTAGACATGGTATAGACATCTGCTGCAGTTCAAACCGAGCATCAGAATGGGGAAGAAAGGTGATTTAAGTGACATTGAACTTGGCATGGTTGTTGGTTCCAGACCGACTGGTCTGAGTATTTCAGAAACTGCTGATCTACTGGGATTTTCACTCACTACCATCTCTAGGATTTACAGAGAATGGTCCGAAAAAGAGAAAATATCCAGTGAGTAGAGGTTCTGTGGTCGCAAATGCCTTGTTGATGCCAGAGGTCAGAGGAGAATGGCCAGACTGGTTCGAGCTGATAGAAAGACAACAGTAACTCAAATAACCACTCGTTACAACCAAGGCATGGAGAAGAGCATCTCTGAACGCACAACACGTCAAACCTTGAGGCGGATGGGCTACAGCAGCAGAAGACCACACCGGGTGCCACTCCTGTCAGCTAAGAACAGGAAACTGAGGCTACAATTCACACAGGATCACCAAAATTGGACAATAGAAGATTGGAAAAACGTTGCCTGGTCTGATGAGTCTCCATTTGTGCTGTGACATTTGGATGGTAGGGTCAGAATTTGGCGTCAACAACATGAAAGCATGGATCCATCCTGCCTTGTATCAACGGTTCAGGCAGGTGGTGGTGGTGTAATGGTGTGGGGGATATTTTCTTGGCACACGTTGGGCCCTTAAGTACCAACTGAGCATCGTGTCAACGCCACAGCCTACCTGAGTATTGTTGCTGACCATCTCCATCCCTTTATGACCACAGTGTACCCATCTTCTGATGGTAACTTCCAGCAGGATAACGTGCCATGTCATAAAGCAGGAATCATCTCAGACTGGTTTCTTGAACATGACAATGAGTTCACTGGACTCAAATGGCCTCCACAGTCACCAGATCTCAATCCAATAGAGCACCTTTGGGATGTGGTGGAACGGGAGATTCGCATCATGGATGTGCAGCCGACAAATCTGCAGCATCTGTGTGATGCTATCATGTCAATATGGAGCAAACTCTCTGAGGAATGTTTCCAGTACCTTGTTGAATCTATGCCACGAAGGATTAAGGAAGTTCTGAAGGCAAAACAGGATACGTAATAAAGTGGCCGGAGAGTGTATGTGCTGCATTATTTTTATTATTTAACATAAAATCCAAATAAAACATATTTAAGTTTGTGGTTGTAATGTGGTAAATGTGATCACATTCAAGGGGCATACAGTGTCTTGCGAATGTATTCGGCCCCCTTGAACTGGTCAACCTCTTGCCACATTTCATCATAATCATCATCTTTATTGGTCATTGCACATGTACATTACAACAAAATTTGTCCTCTGCATTTAACCCATCCCTTACAGGGAGCAGTGGGCTGCCATTGTGTGGCACCCGGGGAGCATTCTGGGGCCAAGGGCCTTGCTCAGGGACCCAGAGTGGTAATCTGTGGGATACGAACCTGGCCCCTTGTGTCCCCTCTGGAACACAAACCTCCTGTTCTAACCACTAGGCCACCACTCCTCAGGCTTCAAACATGAAGATATAAAATTCAAATTTTTTGTGAAGAATCAACAAGTGGGACACAATCGTGAAGTGGAATGACATTTATTGGATGTGTCAAACTTTTTTAACAAATAAAAAACTGAAAAGTGGGGCATGCAATATTTTTCAGCCCCTTTACTTTCAGTGCAGCAAACTCACTCCAGACGTTCAGTGAGGATCTCTGAATGATCCAATGTTGTCCCAAATGACTGATGATGATAAATAGAATCCACCTGTGTGTAATCAAGTCTCCGTATAAATGCACCTGCTCTGTGATAGTCTCAGGGTTCTGTTCAAAGCACAGAGAGCATCATGAAGACCAAGGAACACACCAGCCAGGTCCGAGATACTGTTGTGGAGAAGTTTAAAGCCGGATTTGGATACAAAAAGATTTCCCAAGCTTTAAACATCCTAAGGAGCACTGTGCAAGCAGTCATAATGAAATGGAAGGAGTATCAGACCACTGCAAATCTACCAAGACCCGGCCGTCCCTCTAAACTTTCATCTCGAACAAGGAGAAGACTGATCAGAGATGCAGCCAAGAGGCCCATGATCACTCTGGATGAACTGCAGAAATCTACAGCTGAGGTGGGAGAGTCTGTCCATAGGACAACAATCAGTCGTACACTGCACAAATCTGGCCTTTATGGAAGAATGGCAAGAAGAAAGCCATTTCTCAAAGATATCCATAAAAAGTCTCGTTTAAAGTTTGCCACAAGCCACCTGGGAGACACACCAAACATGTGGAAGAAGGTGCTCTGGTCAGATGAAACCAAAATCAAACTGTTTGGTCACAATGCAAAACGATATGTTTGGTGTAAAAGCAACACAGCTCATAACCCTGAACACACCATCCCCACTGTCAAACATGGTGGTGGCAGCATCACGGTTTGGGCCTGCTTTTTGTCAGCAGGGACAGGGAAGATGGTCAAAATTGATGGGAAGATGGATGGGGCCAAATACAGGACCATTCTGGAAGAAAACTTGTTGGAGTCTGCAAGAGACCTGAGACTGGGACGGAGATTTATCTTCCAACAAGACAATGATCCAAAACATAAAGCCAAATCTACACTGGAATGGTTCACAAATCAACGTATCCAGGTGTTGGAATGGCCTAGTCAAAGTCCAGACCTGAATCCAATCAAGAATCTTTGGAAAGAACTGAAGACTGCTGTTCATGAACGCTCTCCATCCAACCTCACTGAGCTCGAGCTGTTTTGCAAGGAAGAATGGGCAAGAATTTCAGTGTCTCAATGTGCAAAACTGATAGAGACAAACCCCAAGAGACTTGCAGCTGTAATTGCAGTAAAGGGTGGCGCTACAAAGTATTAACGCAAGGAGGCCGAATAATATTGCACACCCTTTTCAGTTTTTTATTTGTTAAAAACGTTTGACACATCCAATAAATTTCATTCCACTTCACGATTGTGTCCCACTTGTTGATTCTTCACAAAAAATTAGAATTTTATATCTTTATGTTTGAAGCCTGAAATGTGGCAAGAGGTTGAAAAGTTCAAGGGGGCCGAATACTTTCGCAAGACACTGTAGATACATTTGCAAGGTTCCCACATTGCTGAGTTAAACACGGCACATAACCAGAATTTGCTAACGTTGACGTGTTTGTGTGTGTATAATGTAATTTGCAGGTCGCCCTTTAACTTTGAAAAACCATGCAGCACTACACAGACATAAGTGCTAAGTTTGCATCCCATCTTTTAAAATCAAGTTAAATTACTTATTATGCACATTTATTCACGTACTTATGTACAAGTACAGTCGTAAATAGTAAGAGGACAACACTGGTCTGGGAGGAGATCCCTCAGGAGACCATCCACCGTCTCATCAGGAGCCCAGGTGTTGTAGGGAGGTCATACAGACACATGGAGGCCACACACAATACTGAGCCTCATTTTGACTTGTTTTAAGGACATTACATCAAAGTTGGATCAGCCTGTAGTTTTTCCACTTTAATTTTGTGTGTGACTCCAAATCCAGGCCTCCATTGGTTAATAAATTTGATTTCCATTGATGATTTTTGTGTGATTTTGTTGTCAGCACATTCAACTTTGTACAGAACAAAGTATTCAATGAGAATATTTCATTCATTCAGATCTAGGATGTGTTATTTGAGTGTTCCCTTTATTTTTTTGAGCAGTGTAGTAAGAGGACAACACTGCAGGACTTAACTGTGCTGATATTGCATCTCATTAATTCAAAATCCAACACATCATGGCTTAACGAGGTAGATTTTAGGCCCGTGTTAGTTTAGGTCTTTATTAAAAATTACATTTCAGAGAAAGCTGGAGATGCCTTAAGATGTCTATGAATGAAAGAAAGGTGAATATAACGCTAAAGCAAATCTGTGAACAGGGCAGGCTTTAACTGATTTTCCTTTAGATCCCTGTAATGACTGAGTTCAGGCTAAACTGCCTTCAACCTCAGTGCAGATATAATCAGTCACAGCCAGAAGGCTGCCTGGTTTATACAAGAGCAAACGTAAACCTCCTGAACACAACCTGCCGCTGGTTTTCTTTCAGGGAGGAGCCTTGTATTTTCTCGAGCACGTGGTCTCTGATCCCTCTACATGGACATACTTCTGTCAGTATGTGTTTGAGCCTCTGTGGTACCTCCTTGGGGACGGCTGCATGGTTACCAGAGCAACATGGAAAAATCTGGAGGCAGCTGGCTTTGCTGAACTTCACCTAAAACACATAGAGGCTCCAGAGGTGTCTTTAATGATTAGGCCACACATTATGGGATATTCAATTAAATGAAAAATGATTTTCTTCTCTTGTTAGTTCAATGCTTAGTTATGTTCTCAAAATATAGTTTACTGGTTCCAAACGTTTTAGATAAATTGTCTTTTAAAGTTAGACTTTATGGTGAAACATTTTTTTATCAATACAAGACACACTTAGGGCAGCAGATCCATTGTTAAGGAGCAAAAACAGCAACATGTTCATGCACAATAAATGTGACAGACGGCAACACATCATACTGAGAGAAAATATATTTATTTACTTACTGAATCAGAAACATTTCATATACTGTTTGTACTTTCTCACTCCTCCCAAGATGTACAAATAAATATTACCTGGACTTTGTGCTTTTTTCCCTGATTGTCAAAGTAACTGCCAAGTAACAACCAAACCACACTTATTATTTCTGATACCCTTTATAATCCATTGCACACATATATGGAATGACAGTCGTAACATCTTTTTAAAAAGGGGAACGAGGGGAATTGTTGGTTCACATAATTAAAAAGAAATGACATCTTTGTGATATTTATACAGTCAATATTCTGCAAATGCTGGTAAATTGACTCAGATAGCAACAGTTTTAAAAACACAAGGAAATGGGAAAAGGATACACTTGGAAAATGAGACTCAACATTAAAGCTCACAATTTCAAATCTCCCAGTATTAAAATGTACACAACTATAAATGTTATAGCGTTAGCATTTTTGTAAAAAACAAAACAGCAGTTGGAAAAATGGCCAATTTGTCCAGTAAATCTCACTGCCAAGAGTCACTTTATATCAGAGTAAAAAAAGACTGGAGGCTTTCAGCCTGAAATAAAGTGTTCCCAGAAACCCAGACTTGTCCAAATGGATGAGAGCTGTGCCACTTTCACACAGTCTCGATATGTACTCAAAAAGGTTATCCCGTTTTAACGCAGTAAAGATCTTTTAATGTTTTCAGTTCTTCAATCAGTGTCTTGTTTTGGTTCTCCAGAACAGCAACACGGTTTTCCAGACATTTAACATATTCCTTTTTCTTCCGTCGACATTCACGGGCTGCCTCTCTGAAAGCAAGAAAAGCTATCAGTTTGTGGAATGGTAAGATAATCAAATGAATGTATTGTTTTTTCAAAGTATAACTTTTCATAGCATCAAGATAATGTAAACATGGATCAGCTCCAAATGCAGTTCGCACAGAAAACAACTGAATGAATATGAATTCTCACAGTTAATAACTGAAGTCACCATATAATACCATATATTGAACAACTTGACAAGTCACATAATGTAATTTCTTAGTTTTTTTTATGTTAAATACATTTACAAAACTAATAATAAAAAAATATTTTGTCATTATGGTGTGCTGTGTTGAGGGAAAATCTATTTAATCCATTTTACAATAAGGCTGTAACATAAAATACTAAATTCGTGAAGTGCAGTGAATACTTTCCAGATGCTCTGTATTTATTACATTAGTGCATACAACCTACATTCCTATTGGCCACATTTGTTTAACATCAGTTTGCTTCTCTGACATTTTCTGTACTTGCATATATCTTATTGTAGACAAAATCTATATAAAAGTCCTCTCATTTAAACTTTCTTTGTTGCTAGAAAAAAAAAGATCAAAACTTGTGATGAATATATTTCTTATTGTGGTCATTTTAAACGCACTGAGCAGATGATGCTCCACTTAAAATGCCTGTGACACGCTTTTCACACAAATGCACAAATTGAAAGAAAACATCTATATATTAAAGGAATTGGGCAGTAATCGACATGATATTAGGATTAACCACGTGATAAAAGACAATTGTGACACAAACGTTGTTATATTTTGTAAGTCCAAAGTCGCCCGGGAATGACGTCAAAGGGGAAGACTCTGGTCATTCATTGTGTGAGCGTCAGTGATAAATGGTTCAGGTAGAAGCCAAGTTGCCTTAAAACAGCGTTTATATGGTGAAAGGCTGTATTGCCGGGGGAGGCAGCAATACTACAACAGCAGCCGTTAGTCTGCACTACTTTCCTGAAGCAAAAAGGATCAGAGCTGGAAAACTAAGCACAGCCAGTTGTGATTGGAGGACTATTCAGCAAACTACTTCGAACAAGAAACCTCTGAATTCACAAGAGACATGATGTCAGAGGTCAGGATATCTTCTAGGCAAAGCAGAATGTTTGAAGCTGATGCTATAGTCACGCTGTTCACAGCATCATGAGAAAAGATTGGCAAAGAAAAGGTTGTTGCTCCTATTGCTTAACGGATCAAGGCTCAGCTAAGAACACATTCTTGTCACAAAAGTACAGTTAGATATCGACAGTTAATGATTAAAAATCTGAAATAATTTTTATTATTAAAATAAGATAAATTACACGCGCTTACAATATTTTTTTAAAAACAGTTCTCTAAAGATTCTAATATAAAGTTTAAAAAATGACACCAGGTAGTGTCTTCAGATCTTGAATCATCCCTTGTGTCTGCTGCTGCTGCTCCTTGATTCTCAGCTTTGCCTCAGGTTGTTTCACTCAGTGCCATATTTACTGTAACACTGGATTTACACTGCATCTGCTCTGTTCCGGTCCAGCCGCAAACTTCTCTACCCTTCTGATTTACATCCGTACCTCACAGCTCCTGTGGAGCCAAGAGGAGCTCCAAGAAGCATACACAGATCACGCAATAGTATGGAGGTAAATTTGTCTCAATATTATTCAATCAAACAAAAAACTAATCTCAATCAAAAAAATTTATTTTTTTGATTGAGATTTCATGAATGTGAAAGTTGTAAAAATGTAATTAATATAAATGTTCTGTAGGTTCCTTTTCTGTTTTCCTCTTATTTTCTCAACCGTTGCCAGGATCGGGTCCTTTCTGCTCCATTACCGTAATGAACCTTGTATGCGCGACGTTAATCTTTAAGAGAGAGCTAGTGTCGTCTGACGTCACCGCGTATTTCTGACTGTCGGCTCACTTAACCGCAGTTTTCTTCTGTACAGTTGATGTCTCCTCACTGAAGCGACGCTGCAAGCCCTGCAGTTCGAGCAGAAGTTCAGAGGTGGGGGGATCAGAGTCTGCCACTTTAGTCAGCGCTAACCAATAGGGAAACGTCTTACATCGTTCGTCTTTAGGCCCCGCCCAGGATGTTCATGTTTCCAGAACTCAAACTTCGTTGAGTTCAACCAAAAACAGAGAGCGTCAAAACCAAAAGATCGAGACTCGTAACCAAAGATTTTTGACATGATCAAATAAAAGTTTATGTTTTGCAAATAACTTTTTTCTCTTTGTGAGAAAAAATGAGTCATTTTAATCAAAAAAAGTTATTTCAAACAATTTTTTTTCTCCCCAGAATAAAATATTCCATATAAAAAAAAATCATTACAACTCTGAAAGTTTTGATCATAACTAAATAAGTTTGTTCATATTGCTGATCCCAAACTGAAAACAAACGAATGACGGCAACACATAAACTGAACAACTATTATTTTTAAATTATTTTACATCTCTGACTGAACTTTTTGCTCCTTTTTAGTCCTGTTTAGTTTGTTTCTCTTCATGGATCCTTCACATTTTTTATTTCGTACTTTTCCAGACTGAAGTTTGCAGATTTTGTTTTGGAGCTTCTAGACAATTCAGTAAATTTGAGTACAAATTTTAAACTTTAACATCTTCAATAGTAAAAGAGTCTTATTTCTAGGTTGCACAAGTCATGAAACAAAACAATGCTTAAAAATGGAGTCTGATTTTTAGAGTGTAGTACTGCACCATTTTACAAAATAACACAGTAACATAATGTTAATAAATGGAGATTATTAAAGGCCACTTTTTCTATTTTTCAAAAACAAACAAATAGCTGTTTTAAAGACCCAGCTTGTGAAATAGCTCTATTTTGATATTTATTGAGTCTGCATGCAATTAATAAGTAAAAAATGTACAATACTTGCGTGTAAAATGGTTAACTCAAGATGAGGAAAATCAAACATAGACAATGCTGACTGAAAATAAATAAATGTACAAGCTACTGCTTTTCTTAAGCATCATTAGATGTTTTTCCTTTTTTCCTCCACTGCAGGAGCGCTGTCTCTTATAAGCAGTATTCAAGCTCTTATTGATCTGCTATCCAAGCAGCCAAGGCACCTTTGAGGGATTTCTTTTTTCCAAAATGATAATATTACTCCATCCAAACTGTTGCAAAACACTATTGATTTGTTTTAGTTGAAACACCAAACCACACTGTATGATTACCTGTTTTTTGCAAGCCTGATTTCCCTCTTTAGTGTTGGATCATCAGTTTTAGTCTGGGAAAGTCCAACAGGAGAGGTCATCACGACAGTCTGGGGAAGGGAGGCAGATGTGGGTGCTGTGCGAATCTGGTATGTTTGCACCTCTCCTCCGGCACCTAAGTGCAACACATGAAAAATCAAAGAAGAAAAGGGAGAAAGTGGATCACATGAATCCTGTCACAACTATTAGCATTTCACTGGAATGTAATTTTTATATTGTGACTACTTATGCACAGGAAAATATTTTATTTTGGATAAGTGTTATTTGTAAGAGGATATTCGCTTGTAAGAAACATGGTTAGAATTTTTCCCTCTTTTTTTGATTACTGTCCATCTTGCCTGGAAGAAAAGGAAAAAACTTTTAGCACTGTCTGAACCGGGAAAGAAAAAGTCACTTCACGTCTGACGAACATATAGATGTCACAGCAGAGGAGAAGTGCACCAGAAAACCCAATACTTAAATTTTCTTTGGTCACTAACCCTTTAGTCAGTAACTCTCTTACTGGAGCAGCATAAAAAGATCATTTTCCAAAAGCACCTTCATTTGGTAGGAACATAGCTTTTGGAAGGTAATTAATCTGTTGTCCTATTTCAATTACAAAATAAGACTGCCAAATAAGACTGGCACAGCAAAATTTGATAAATATGCCAAATCCTCACCTTGTACTACTACTTGGTTGCTAGGCACGAGTATCTGCTGGCCATCAGGTGTCTGGGCATACTGAAGGATGGTAGCTCCTTGCTGTGCTCCACCAGAATTGGCCATGGTGACAGCCTGTAGTCCCTGAATGCCTTCAGACCCTGGAGATGCCAGCTGGAGTGTGCCATTAGCAGCTATGGTAACTAGATGAATAATGAAGATAAAATCAGAACCTGGTAAGCCACAAGAAAGTAACACACTCTTGCTGGCACAGTTAAAACATGATAGGAAAGGGTATTCTGTAGGTGATTATACATAATTATTCCCACATTTGACTCCATTAGAGAAAACCAAAAACCAGTACATTTAAAGGAATTACCGTAAATTCCGGACTATAAGCCGCTACTTTTTTCCCCACACTTTGAACAATGCGGCCTATAATACGCTGTGGCTAATGCATGCTTTTTTTTTCTTTTCATGGCGCCAAAAACATTTTGCCTGGTAACAGTAGACCAATAAAATTGATGAGTAGTTCAGAGGTCCAGTGAAATTGTGCGATACATTACGGTATTGTAAATCAGTCATTTGTCCTCATGAACATGGAAAACACTCGAACAAAAGCATATGATGCATATAAATATAAATGCGATCGATCTGGCGATTAAAGAAGGAAATCGAGCTGCTGCACGTCATCTTGGCATAAACCATGGTGAGACGGTGGAGATACCAGAGTGAAGAACTGAGTTGATTCAAAAAGACGACAAAAGGCTGATATATGTTGGTATACATATTACCAGTCAACAGGAGATATTAGAATGTTGTTCGTGCACTGTTCAGTTAAAAGCATATACGGTACGTACGTATATTTAAAAGTGGCCATGTTAGAGTCACTGTTTGGAAAAAAAGCATTTGTAGCCTAATATTTCCTGTATTTGTTTATATTACCATAAGGATTAAATTAATAGTTTAAAAAAATCCTCAGGTGTAATATCTTTCTGTGTCAATATATCATATAACGTGGGATACCTGCGGCTTAAAATCCGGTGCGGCCTGTCCAAATACAACATTTATTTTCTTTCTAAAATTAGAGCGTGCAGCTTTTAATCAGGTGCGCTCTGTAGTCCGGAATTTACGGTACAAATATCAATGCATTTCTGAACTTCAAACATCAATGCATCCCATGCTGGTGAAGTATCTATATACTGACTAAGCTGAAGAAGCGGTTCTTACTGTACTGGCCGGTGCTGGTCTGGTAGATTGGTGTATTTGATACTGTAACACCTGTCACTCCTGTGGATGCTGGGCTGCTATCCTTTCCTTCAATGTGTGATGTTTCCTCAGATGAAAGGTCATTAAGGATTTTTCTGCAGGACAAATTAAGTTACTTGATTTCTCAAATTACACAAAAGCTGTTCTTTCTGGGATTTCATTTAATCAACTTTTTACCTGTATGACGGCCGCCTTGCAAGTATTTCCCTGGTCTTCTGGGCTGTTGCTCCACTATCTGAGGAGTCTTGTGAATCTTCACTATCAGAACCCTGGGTCTTGTAGACGAAGGATTAGGTTATAAGTGCACATGGTAATAAGATACTCTTTCTTACACATCTACAAAACTCTCATTCTTATTTAAAGTAGTGCCTTCTGGTTGAGAAGTTGTACTGTAGTTAACAAAACAAAACAAGGAAACTATTCACTTTCAATAATCATGATGAAATAATCACTCAAAATAAATATTTCGCTCGGTCTCACAGGCAATGTTGCATCTTTAATGAGAAATTATTTCTTCTGGGTGTTTTGAATAACTGTGCACCAGTCTAAGGTTGACTTCAATTTATAAACATTTTGTGACATTCCAAATCCAATGCATTTAATAACACGTAGATGAGCTTTAACTCAGTTTTTTCCTGGTGGATGGATCACAGTGATGTCTCATATACAGGTCCTTCTCAAAATATTAACATATTGTGATAAAGTTAATTATTTTCCATAATGTAATGATGAAAATTTAACATTCATATATTTTAGATTCATTGCACACTAACTGAAATATTTCAGGTCTTTTATTGTCTTAATACGGATGATTTTGGCATACAGCTCATGAAAACCCAAAATTCCTATCTCACAAAATTAGCATATCATTAAAAGGGTCTCTAAACGAGCTATGAACCTAATCATCTGAATCAACGAGTTAACTCTAAACACCTGCAAAAGATTCCTGAGGCCTTTAAAACTCCCAGCCTGGTTCATCACTCAAAACCCCAATCATGGGTAAGACTGCTGACCTGACTGCTGTCCAGAAGGCCACTATTGACACCCTCAAGCAAGAGGGTAAGACACAGAAAGAAATTTCTGAACGAATAGGCTGTTCCCAGAGTGCTGTATCAAGGCACCTCAGTGGGAAGTCTGTGGGAAGGAAAAAGTGTGGCAGAAAACGCTGCACAACGAGAAGAGGTGACCGGACCCTGAAGAAGATTGTGGAGAATGGGCCGATTCCAGACCTTGGGGGACCTGCGGAAGCAGTGGACTGAGTCTGGAGTAGAAACATCCAGAGCCACCGTGCACAGGCGTGTGCAGGAAATGGGCTACAGGTGCCGCATTCTCCAGACCTGGGCTACAGAGAAGCAGCACTGGACTGTTGCTCAGTGGTCCAAAGTACTTTTTTCGGACGAAAGCAAATTCTGCATGTCATTCGGAAATCAAGATACCAGAGTCTGGAGGAAGACTGGGGAGAAGGAAATGCCAAAATGCCAGAAGTCCAGTGTCAAGTACCCACAGTCAGTGATGGTCTGGGGTGCCGTGTCAGCTGCTGGTGTTGGTCCACTGTGTTTTATCAAGGGCAGGGTCAATGCAGCTAGCTATCAGGAGATTTTGGAGCACTTCATGCTTCCATCTGCTGAAAAGTTTTATGGAGATGAAGATTTCCTTTTTCAGCACGACCTGGCACCTGCTCACAGTGCCAAAACCACTGGTAAATGGTTTACTGACCATGGTATCACTGTGCTCAATTGGCCTGCCAACTCTCCTGACCTGAACCCCATAGAGAATCTGTGGGATATTGTGAAGAGAACGTTGAGAGACTCAAGACCCAACACTCTGGATGAGCTAAAGGCCGCTATCGAAGCATCCTGGGCCTCCATAAGACCTCAGCAGTGCCACAGGCTGATTGCCTCCATGCCACGCCGCATTGAAGCAGTCATTTCTGCCAAAGGATTCCTGACCAAGTATTGAGTGCATAACTGTACATGATTATTTGAAGGTTGACGTTTTTGTATTAAAAACACTTTTCTTTTATTGGTCGGATGAAATATGCTAATTTTGTGAGATAGGAATTTTGGGTTTTCATGAGCTGTATGCCAAAATCATCCGTATTAAGACAATAAAAGACCTGAAATATTTCAGTTAGTGTGCAATGAATCTAAAATATATGAATGTTAAATTTTCATCATGACATTATGGAAAATAATGAACTTTATCACAATATGCTAATATTTTGAGAAGGACCTGTATTTATGAAAAGGTTCACCATCAGTTAAATGTCCAGTTCAGCATTTGGACAAATATCTTCACATACCCTTCAACTGCTTCTTCATGTGATTTCTAATTAATAGTTGAACCAACGACTGGTAAATGTCTCTGAGGCAGCCAAAGGAATAACAATAACAAGTACAGATATTCTAAAAAAATATGTACTAAATTTACAGTTTGATTTCATTTTTTTAATCAGGGCTTTATAGAAGCACATATCTCATATGGCCAATATTTTATTTAATTAATAATGTATTAATAAACCTGAGCACATCAGCTGCAGGAGTTACTTACGGGTGACGATAGTTTGGGACTTTTTTTAATTGACCAGTCTATTCTTGGACTGAAATTCTTGTGGCAGGTAATCAGAGACAACATGACAAAAAGGTAAGGCAAAATTTGATCTTGTTTTTTTTTTTTTTCTAAGTGAAAAAACCTACCAGATTTATATGGATTTAAGTCATAACATTTAATCTGAGATCCCAACTCTAGTTTTACACATTAAGTAGACATATTCAATGTGATTGATCTGTTTTACTACACATCGAAAATGCAAAAATGATTATAAAATATCAAGCAACATAACTATGAAGCCTAAATAGTGTTATTTATGGAGCACTGATTAGGACTAAATAACTTGCAGGACATTTTGTGATGACATTTGCACTAAAATATATAAAAAGTAAAAATCTGTGGAGGGCATATTTTATCATTTGCTTATTTACTCAGTAATGCTTATAACAAAATGCTGTTTCATTACTCTGTTTCATATGTTGTTTTAAATGGACTGTTATGAACTTTTTACTTCTTAAAAAAGGAAGTAAGATCTGAAAAGTGTGTTTTAGATGGAGGTTCGCCTACTATGAAGTCCTAGGTTTTTGTTAAGCTCCTTGGTAAAATTAAATATGAAAACATTCCTGCAGTCAAAAACCACAGTTTATGACATATCTTTTTTGTTTGACTATACCCTCATTTTTCTCTTTGGGGCCAAACAGAAACAAATATATTCATTCAATATATAAATAAGGGTACATTTCTCTTGGTAATTTTTCATCTGACTGTATTTTGCAATCATGTGAGGTTAGTAATTTAGATCTGAACAATGAGTTACTTTAGAATGAAAAACATGAGTGCCAGGAAAGGCAGCCGTGCTCACCGTGACACACTGTGCTTGAGGGGACTGAATGACTGACGACTGTGCAGACTGGATCACTCCCTGAACCTGAAACTGACCCCCAGGCAGCTGCACAACAGCCACAGGAGAACCTCCCAATGACATCTAGACAAATTCAAATAAAAAATAAAATACAAAAATATGGTTCACCATAAGTCTCATATAAAACATTATATAAGTAAAACTTTATTTGAATTGTCTAAACATTTAAATACTCAAACTACATACAACATGTAGTCTCCTTTAAAAAGAGAGAGATTTTAAACCAAGACTTCTAAATGCAATGCTTTTATCGTAAAAATGTAAAACATTTTATTTCGCATTATTCAGAGGCATTAGAAAACTTAACTTGGAAAAACAGAAACAATTCTACTTTTGTGTTGGTTGCAGTTTGGACTGAGAAGAGTTATAATTTATATTTGTAAATATTAGCCTAAACAATTAGAGGTCCAAAAGTGACACAATTATGAAACGGGAAAGAACTACATAAATAATATAGACATATAAATATTGATAAAATTGATTTTAATTACTCCACATCATGATTTTTTTTTTTACCCTCAGCTCCAGTCATGGATGTCAATGGGTGTGGCCAATGCTCCTCTGTCAATCTAACTGGATTAAAATGGACTTGGCATCCAGGTTAACCAATCAAATGTTAGAACTGGATCTTAAATTATTGCATGGCGCGAATAAAAAAGTAATTTACAAAAATGATTCTATGATTTTAAACACATAATTGTGTCGAATTAACTGTATTTAATATATAAATATTTAAATGTGTATTTAATAAATTAGTGACATATTTAAACAACATTTTTTATTTATTTAATGCATTCATTTAGAATTTTAAATAATTGGGAAATATTTGAATAATTACTTATTGATATCCATATTACTTTGTGGCATTTGTTGCACTGAATCTGCAATAACTCAAACTCGATGTTTTTACCAAGTAAATTTACTAGTGCAAGTACCCAAATGTAAACCATTTCAGGCACTGTAAATAATATTTAATTATTCCTATTTGAAAAGAGCTTTGATCAGTAACCTTTCAATTAAAAAAAGTTCATGACAGACATTATCACTTATTTTATAACGAGTGATATAAAAAGTTCAGAGAAACACAAACAGGCTTTATTATTTTTTATACTGATTTGAAGCGTCACGTTTTTAATTTTTAAGCAGTAGATCTGAACTGCTGCCTGAACACGTTTTAAAGCCCTAATACTATGGAAGCAAATCGTTACCATATTTCAAATGAAAAAGCATTTTCAGAAATGCTTTTTCATTTTAAGAATGTGGCTGCGTTATTTGACCCATAAATAAAATTAGTAATCAATCATCCTATTTGCATTTTCTTCTTCATGACTGCACATTTTATGCCATAATCAAAAAGAAAACAAAGCAGACATTGCTTTTTCGTTTTCGTGGTCTGCCCGCAAAGTACTGCCCAGAACTCGAAAACGAAAAAGCATTCCGAGCTGCGGGCGCAGAAGAGTGACGTCAGCAGCCGCCCTTCCTCAGCTCCCTGCTGACCGAGCTACCCATCTTGTTCAGTAGGGGGCGCTGTGCACGTCTGCAGTGCATTACATTGCAAACGTGCTGAGAAATTGATTGAATTGCAGCAGGACCGAGCTCAATTTGTGGCAGTGGCAGGCAGAACTGGTAGTTCCGGTGGCAGCCTTATGGCCTGGGACATCCAGCGTGTTTTTAAGCATTTATTTATAATTTTCTGTGAGTGACGATTCAGAATAGCCGCTCATGCTCTATAATAAACCGGCTGTTTGTGCAATAAATCTTCATCATCCTTTCAACACGTCACACATACACATAGTGCTATTTATTTTCCATGTCAAGTAAATACAATCACCTTATGTTATGGGTCTAAAGCTGTTTATTAAATAATAATCAATAATGAAATCATTATTTAAAGGTAACAGGCTATAACAATAATGACAACCCATTTGCCGATAATCAGCATCAGCTTCCACAAAAACAGCGGCAACCGCATTGGCAAGTTTTGCGGCCGGTCTGGCACCTTCTGGCATCCTCGCGGAATCCCCTGCCACCCTGCGGCAGGCTGTGGCAGTTCCGGTGGCAGCTTCGGTGGCAGCCTGCCACCGGAACTACCAGTTCTTCCTGCCACTGCCACAAATTGAGCTCGGCCCTGCTGCAATTCAATAAATTTCTCGGCACGTTTGCAATGTAATGCACTGCAGACGTGCACAGCGCCTCCCACCGAACAAGATGGGTAGCTCGGTCAGCAGGGAGCTGAGGAAGAGCGGCTGCTGACGTCACTCTTCTGCGCCCGCAGCTCGGAATGCTTTTTCGTTTTCGAGTTCTGTGCAGTACTTTGCGGGCAGACCACGAAAACGAAAAAGCAATGTCTGCTTTGTTTTCTTTTTGATTATGGCATAAAATGTGCAGTCATGAAGAAGAAAATGCAAATGCAAATAGGATGATTGATTACTAATTTTATTTATGGGTCAAATAACGCAGCCGCATTCTTAAAATGAAAAAGCATTTCTGGAAATGCTTTTTCATTTTCAAATTTTACATTTCAAATTGAATTTTGGTATCTATTTGCTGGGGCGTATTTTGAAAAATAAATCTCAAAAGTATTTTTCTTTTTCATTTTAATTAAGTGAAAGAATGTGCAGTCTTGAAGAAGAAAATTAAAATGCAAATAGGATTATTGATAACTAATTTCATTTATGAGTCAAACAATGCAGCCACATTCTTAAAATGAAAAAGCATTTCTGAAAATGCTTTTTCATTTGAAATATGGTAACGATTTGCTTCCATACTAATACTGCAGACTTCCTAATACTATAAAGGTGCCTGTGTAGCTAAACAGAATGGCAGGTACTCTTTTTAAATGTAAGTATATGTTACCTGCTGCGCTATCTGTGAGAACTGAGAGGTTGTGATGGTAGTGGGAATGGTTGCAGTCTGTGACTCAGTGCCATTGCTGCCTTGTTGTACTTCTTCCATAGTAACTGAGAAAAAATAAACCAGTATTACCGACTCACATTAACTCTAAACAGCTGTCGTGCCGCGCAGTTGTCCGTCTGCACTAAGCTACATGTTCCAACTGATTGCACCTTAGCAAACGTAATAAAATATGTGCAGCCGCTAAAATAAACAATAAATCAGCGAGAGTGAAAATATTTTCTTGTTTTACAGGAATTAAAAGTTTAAATAAACGAAAATAATTCAACTGAAAAATGACTTCCTCTTTGGTTCACTCAAATTTGAGCAATGCAACTAACGTTAATATCGAGTTACAAAACATTGCAGGGTTCTCGACTCAATACAGTTGACTTTTAAAACCTCATTTATTTGATGCCCAATCCTATAATGTGCAACTTTATAACAACAAAACAAAAACTCGGCACTTGAATATAGCCGTTACTTCTAGAAGGTTCGAGCTCACTAATGTTACAGCTGCTAGTGAACGAGAGCTAACCTGTTAAGCGGATGTAATGCACTTTAAAACGATAAAAGCAACCGTTTCTGAATTATATGCTTGGCAAGTTTCCTTAGACTGGTACACGGGATGGACGAGCTTTTTGTCCCGGTAAGCAAATGTATGTAACTCTGTCACTGGCACGCAACTTATCGCGTCAAAAGACGTCAGCGATACGAGGAGCCATTAAGCTAACTACACCTTCCCTTTTCGTAGAACGGCGAGCCGTTGACGAAGCAACGAGCCGCCATTACGATCAGAGCGGAGCAGACATACGACCACAAAAAGTACCGCTCAGCCAGCAAGTTAATTTACCTTCTCAATTGATGTGTGACTGCTCAGGTTCACAGCGTGAAGCTCGGGCAATTCGTGTACAGACTTTTATTTCGGTAAGGACCAGTAAAGTTACTTAGCAGTAACGGCTAATAGCTAAAAACACTAAGATGTCAGCTAAAAAAAATAGCTGACCACTTTCCTCCCCCCCAAAGGAAATGGGCGGGACTTCTGAGCGCAGAAGGCATTACGTAACCACTTCTTTGGGCTTTGTGATTGGAGGAAAAAAGTTTGAGCGTGTTGTGCCAGAAAGTTGTTTAGTAGGAAATGATATGTACATTGCAGAATAAAATATTCTATAACAAATATATATTGCATATTATGGTTCTATACTTGTAGTTGTAAAAGCTGTATAGGGACATTTTGTATTCACAGTATTTAAAGCTTAAACTAAACAACTTGCTCTTGTGCAATAATCTTACAGTTGTGCAATTATTCAGATGATTACCAGCTTATGATCTTCTGATGACTCAAACCCTGTCCCCCACAAAACTCATATAATCAGAGGGCTACTGTTTTTTTAAAAGGCTCCAAAAACTTGGGGCAAAGTACAGGTCACTCAAACGATCAGCTCTAAATAAAAGCTAATGTCATAAAAAAATACATGTGTATATGCATGTCTTTAATATTAAAAGTACGTGTTGCTATATATATTCGTATGTTTTGAGAATCTTTTAAAGTGGAGCTTTCGGCAAACGTTTTGGCTAAATTGTAAACATGAAATTTGCGCGGGCACAACACCTATGCTTATGACTTTTTGTACAAATGAACAGGTTTCCAACATGGTCTGTGATTTCAGTTCTTCTCTACTATAATCACTGTGCAGAAATATGGGATATTTGAACACATGATTCTTTACTCTAGATTAACATTGAAAGAGACATTTTTTTCAAATAATGTAAAGTCTTTAACAAGTCAGATACTTTCAATTACTGTTGCATCATTACTATAAATGCAGAAATATTCAGGCACGTTGTATGATTAAATGTTTCTGTTTATTCTGCATGTCTTATACATTAAGTATAAAACGAAGTACAACAAACCAAAATGGTAGAAAGCAAAATGGTATATCTTTTAACAGACTGAGTTAAAACACCTCCATAGACAGTGGATTAAACCCTCTTGAAGCAAATGTAAATTTAATTAATAATGTAATTAATATACAACATATTCAGAGTGCCTACACAAAATATTGACAAAACAATTCAAGACAGATCTATGCAATCTTAAGTACACTACTGGGTACATTTTATTAGTTCCTTTTAAGTCTTTAAAAAATTAGCATCATGTTGATTTTTCCATATTGTGCAAGCTTTAAAATTAAATTGCACCATCATTAGGATTGCATAGTGTAAGGATTTTAAAATTGAAAAAGAAATAAAAGAGTAGGAACCAGAAGAAGCCCTTGTAGACTTCCCAGCAAAGCAGGTAGATGGATTCTGGTTGTCATCTCAAGTCTCTGATAAAGGAGACTTATTTTTGTCAAATATCCAGGTTATGGATCCTGCCCTCACACTTGTTAGATCACCAGGTCCAGCCCTGTTTTACCAGTTTTACTCCCTGAAAGTACAGTTTCATACCTGTTCACCTCTCCTACTATATCAACAATGAGAAGTACCTCGAGCCAGTTCCTTCGTGGCCGAGTCATGCCAACATTCTGCTGCAACTGTAAGACAAAGTGTTGAAGCTAAGATGAAGTGCTATTGGACCCTTCTTGGTTAGAGGTGGGCTAATATGGGGCACTACTTTATGTAAGGGGAGGATGTGCCAAAAATTATTAAACAGTGCAAAGTACATTATTAAAAAGTTCATTAGTGATCATCTTTAAGGTTTACAAATCTCTCAAAAATTAGGCTTGACTTGTTTGAACGGTAAAATGGGGCAACTGCAAAGTCTGACAAAATTAAAAGAAGAATAAAAACAATTAAATGCCGACACAAAACTTTCACTGAAATACTATGCAAGCCATTACAAATGGTATTTAAATGAAAAAGCACAAGGAAAGCACATTATTGCTGATCAGATGTTGAAATACACTTCTCTTGGTTTCACAATAATTTGATCTTAACCGTTGTCTTTTCGGGGTTAAATCAACATACAAAACAAAACTGCATTGATTTTTAAAATTAGGTGCAAACGTTTGCATTTCCATAAATTTTCTCTAATCTGTATTAGATCAAAATGATTTATATTAGCTTAATGATATGCATAAAACCCAATTCAATTTCTCTTCTTGATAGAATTGATTGTCAATTATTTTTATTTGGTTTCCTGGCACGGACCTGGCTTTAAAACATAATAATAAATCTTCAATCAAATCGAGGTCGGGATTGTGTTTTGCATTTATATACTCCTGGGTCTCAATGGCTAAGTGCATGGTTCCCTTGCTACAAGAAGAACCTGGGTTTGAATTTCGACCTGGGTTCTGCCTGCATGGAGTTTGCATGTTCTCCCTGTGCACACATTCTCTCTGGTTACTCCGGCTCCCCCACCATGATCTACATGGATTGGACTATAGACAAAGGATGAATGGACAAAAGCTCAACTGGGGACATGCATTGTAAATTAGCTTAGGCTGCAAGCGATGACATCTGAACACTGGTCCCTATAAAAATAAACTAAGTGAAAAAATCAGCAGCTAGATGGTTAAGATCTGGACACGGCCTGGTGTTCCAACAGGACAATGATACCAAACACACATCAAAACTGGCTTAGGAATGGATAAAGCAGGCTAACTGTAAGCTTCTGGAATAACCCGAACTTCAACCCCAGTGAAAACTTATAGACTATACTTGAAAAGGTCTATGTCAGGAAACAAAACAATTTAAATAAACCGTACTGGTTCTGCCAAAAAGAGTGGTTAAATAATCAGCCAGAATTATGATAGAAACCTTCTGATGGCTACCAAAAGCATTTAGTAGAGACGTAAGTCTCACGAGAATACTTAGCAAAATATTACTGGGGCTGTATGAATATATTTAAGCCTTTTTTTGTCATCTTGACCCTGTGTAGATTAGAGAAAATTCTTACTTGTGCACCCAAGTTTTGCTTTTCAAAAATCATAAAAGCTGTTTGTTGTATAAACATTTAACAAACATTTCAAATAACCCAAATTAATACAACATTCACGCCTTCGATAGGATATAAACCTCTGAACAGAACATTTTGACGAAATGCCGTATTTTTATTCTCCCCTCGACAGCGCCTTACATGTGGCTCAGCTTTGCAGCTGCCTTCAAGTGCTTCAAATTCCAGTGACTGAATACAGAAAATAATTTATGACACATACCTTTTGCTGGCTAGCGTACGAACGACAATGCTTTTAGAATTCAAAGTAATTATATACAAAACGTCGCACAAACACACACAGAAAAAAAAATACAGTTGGAACTTATGTGCACTGAGAGGAACGAGGTTTGAACTTATCGTTCCAAAATGTTTCACACAATTGAGAGGAACATGTCTGTTTGGCAGCATGGTGGCCATGGATGTGGGATAAACATCATTTTTAGATTGTTTTTGTTTACAAATTAGCCCATCAGCCTGAAAACAGTCATATTATTAGTTTTGCAACCTTCCTTGCAGACAGTAATGGGGAAAGTTCCTGCAATAACAGTGAGAGCCCTCCCAGTAAACTTGGATTATTCTCCTCAGAATAACATGCTCCTGAACCATATGCTCATAATGCCTCATTGTTATAATAAAATAGTTTTTTTCTTTAAAAAGTGCAACGTTATATCCATACAGACACACAATGATTTAAAGTTGTTTATCTTCCCGTCCCTCATGTAGCTAATATGCTCCAACAAAAGTATATTTAACTGTTTAATCTTATTTACAATCGTCTTTCTGCTACTGTTACAGCCTCCCAGCTCGGTTATATATTCAGAAAGATCAGCTGAGAGAAGTGAGCAAAATAATTATACATTTATACACATAAAAATATCTATACAGTGACATACAGTATCGAAAATACAGTTGTTACAGTACAGAATATGGGCTCTTTTATTTTGTTCTCATCCTTTTTGGATATTTGTCAGAACATTTACTCCACTGGTCAAGGAAGAATACGAAGCCGATAACAGCAAATTCAATAAAAGTTAAGATAGGAATGTATATGGCTGAAGTTTTGTAAGGCAAGAAATATATCAAAGCAGGAATATCTATTTGGCTTCAATAAAAGGAGGGAAAATAGATTTTTAAATATGCACACTGGCCTCATGGCTTGTCCTCTGTTCTCCATGACTTATCCATGTTGCTGAGAAATTAAGTGAACGGGGCTCAGGAGATGCGTTTGTGTGAGTTTGCTTAAAAGCTGCATGTACAAAAATACATCAAGTTGTGTTAAGATTAGTTCTGTGTGGACATGAAGAGGAAAGACTTTATAAGACAGGACTGTATTTTTTTATCAAAGTGACCTGTTGCCTTATTTTGTCATTTCTCCACAAAAAAGTGCATCAGAGACTTTGCTTTTCATTTTGCAGCATATGTTAACTGCTTTGTTTGCAAAATTATGTTACTATAAAAAAAACAGTGTTTAACCCCAAACACAGACATGCAGTGGTGTAGATATGCTGGTGTCACACAGGGCTGTGTGTCTGTACACGTGCTTCATGCTTTTCTGCTCCGCACACACACACACACGCATGCACGCACGCACTCTCTGTCGAGCCCGGTCATTGGTACGATGTTGCAGAAGACACGTCCTAAAATAAAACCCCAATGGCCACAAGCTCCTCACATGTTGTACGCAACATAGATGGGATCCAGCTGGTCAGCGAGGAACGAGTCGCGGAGGTGCATGCGCTGCTTCTCTCCCCTGGAGTTGATGGGTATGACGCCTGGGTCGACGACCACCACCACGCCCACAATGAGGTGGTGCTCCTCGAGGACCACGTTTGTGATGAGGGGCACGAGGTCCAGCGCGTCCTGCTCTGACCCGCACAGCTCCGACACCACCACCAGCAGGTTGGTCCACGTAAACACGGCACTGTGATGGACGAGAGCAAGGAGATCTGCTTCAGCAATTAAAAGTTCAAAAACAGAAAACCAATAACAGGACTCCTTCACATCTGTATAATGCTAAATTTAACCATACCTTTATAAAAGACATTCCCACAGTAAGAAATGTTTAAATATGGAATTTGATTAGGAAGCATCCCTCTGAAAGCTTTCTCATCATGTTCCATTGGGAGGAGAACCTGGGCAACCCAGAACTACCTGCAGGGATTTTATATCCCTTCTGGCATAGGAATGTCTTGGGACCACCCGGAATGAGCTGGGGTGTTGCTGGGCAGAAGAATGTGTGGGTTTTCCTTTTTGGACCTGTTACCATTATCTGTCTCTCCGGCTGGATGGAAGATCTGAAAGTGTTTACCTGTAATCTTTCTAAGGTAGATCCTTATAACAGTAAGACTTTTTGTTCTTGTGTATCTAACCAGTCCAACAAAGTGTAATTAATTAATATATGCTTTATTTGCCAGCTAACACTGCTGAAGCTTCAGAGCTTTATTGAACTGCCCATGTGTAATTGGAAACACAAATCGGGAGCTTTCAAGGATTAAAAAAAGCATTGGTGGCACCCTCACCTCTCAGCAATACTACGGTGAGCTCGTGACACAGAAGTTTCGATGTCACTAGGGTGGTAACGTAACCCTCGTAGCTCTAGAGTCTCATCCAGCGAGCCCACCACAAATAGGGCATCGTGCCGATCTGAAACACAAAGAAATGCTTGCAGAGACACTGAAAAAATGTGGACCTGGGCTTCCCTCTGTGTCATTATTGTGATTATTATCATAGTGCCTTAAAAAAAGCCTTCATATCCCTTCAACACTATGTCATTTTTAAACTCTAGATTTCAATTTGGGATTTCATGTTATAGACCAATACACATCAGCACACAATAGTGAAGTGGAAGGAAAAGGATACATGGGTTTCAAATCTTTAACAAAAAACATTTTAAAAGGTTGGAGTACATTTTTATTTGGCTTCTATTGCCCTGATACATGAAAATAAAATCACTTTCAGAAGTCACCTAATCAGTAAATAGAGTCCAAGCTGGTGTAATTTAATCTAATCGTAAATACAGATGTTCTGTCAAACCCTCACAGGTTTGGGAATGAATTTTAGGAAACAAACACAAGTATTAGCCATGCACTCCACAAATTTGGCCTTCATGGGAGAGTGGCAAGAAGAAAGCCACTATTAAATCATAGCATCAGATGTCCTATTTGCAGTTATGAGCTTTTCTTTAACACCGACAGAGGAGCTGGTCCAAGCTGATGGGAAGATGAATGGCACCTAATTTTATTCATTTTTTTTTTAACAAATAAATAAATAATCATCTAATGACGTGTTTCACCTGTTTTTATTTAACTATCTGTAAATATCTCAGCAAAAACGTATTAAACTCCAGGCGTCTAATTCCAGTCTAACGTTTTTCTAATTAGTTTGATCAACCTCTTTACCTCCACTTGCATCCAAAAGCTCTGTCCTCTTTACAAAACCCAAGTATCCAGTCCGGGCCCATAAAGTGTGTGGGTCTCCAAAGCTGAGTTTGGTGTTAAAGTGGTTGGCCTGAAGACTCTCCTCTCCGTAGATTGTGTAATAACCGCTGGCATTGTGGGGGCTGTTCACCCAAATCTGAGACAGAGATACAAAAATGGTGTTTGTTCCACCCTGGAGGGGTTTGTTTTGATACTGACTTTTAAAGAGGAGCGTCAGCTACAGTACCTCCCCCAGGTGAGAATCACCAAGCGGGCCTTTTGTCTCTGGATTCACAATGATCACCCTGACACCAGGTAGTATCTGCAAAATGACCCCCCAAAAAAAAAAAAAAAAAATGCAGCGTCAACATGTTTATGTCTGAGCATTTAGCAAACTAGTCTATAACACTGGAGTACACTTTATGTATCCCACCTTGCCAGACTCCATCAGAGGAAGACTCTGAGGTGCTCCTCTCTCCACCAGCCTCACTCTGAAAAAGCCAACAGCATGTCCAGTTAGACACATGCAGTCATATCAAATTAATAGTTTTTGGAATATTTACACAAGGCTGAGCCAAAACTAAAACTCCAACATATTACACCTTATTTGTCTAATCCACAAAAATATAATGCAGGTTAAGTCTACTACAGTATCAGTAAGTGGGACGAACACTGATTGGCTAAACTGAAAGGTAAAGTCTTCATGCGCCAGATGTCTCGAGAGAATTCAGATGTGCTGAACGTCTCTTTGACTTTTAGACCCTTGCTTGAGGTGCAAGCCATTTACTGCAGTTTCTGTTTTAAACAGTGGGTGTCGCTGCAGGTCAAATCTGCCTGTATTCAACGATCTGTGGCAGAAGAGTCTGTAGAGGACGTCCCACCCTGTAGTGAAGATCTTAGGATCTATATCTGACGAGCCAGGGCGGCGGGTTAAATTAATTCATAGGACACTGCAGAATATGAACTGTGAAATAATGGAGCAACTATTCTAATATTATAAATAATCTTTTATAATAGGCTCCTGCCCTGAGCTGTTATGGTTAATAATAAAAACGTAAAATTGTTTAGATTTTTTTTTTTTAAAGCAATTTTTTGTACATTTCATTTAAAACTCAGAGGCTTTTCAGTCATTGCATTGAGCTCACTTTTGGCACCACTTTATAAGCCTGTAAAACCCTGCTAGAGTGACACAATTAACTAGGTTTAGAGAATGTGAACGCTACATCACAGCAACTATTTCATCAGCAAACAGAGGAGCTAATTCAGTGACAGACTGATCCATTCCAGGTGTAGACCCAACAGATTTAAATACTCCTTCGTTCCTCACGCCCTCCCTTCTGGATTGGGTCTAGCTCTGTTTGGACAGAAAAATCCTATCTATGAATAAAACTGATCTTTAATAATTTGCACCAAACAATACAGAAGAAAATCTCGTATATCCCAATAGAAGATGTACACTTCACTGTTTAAAATATTTGGTACTTATTTTGTGCTGCTAAAAGTTATTTTTGATGCCTAAAAGCTTGAAGAGGTTTATCTAAACCACTAATTTTAGTTAGTTTTAGAGCTCCTACCTGTCATGCCGCAGAGACTTCATGTCCACATACACCGTACAGGGATCAGGACCAGTGGTTCCCTGTGACATGCAAACAAGGTCTGACAGGTTCACATTTTTTCAACATTGTCACATGTTGAAATTCCATATTTAATTATTTTACTGCAAATATACAAGTCTGCAAAACAGTACACATAAAGGGATGGATGGATGCAAAATCTAGACAATGGAACAAGAAAAAAGGTCTGGAAATACAAATATCGTTACACACTCTGCTTTCTGTTTCCAGAATTATCCAGACCTCCAGAATTATCCACACTACGTATGAATTTCAGCTGTGATTTGAAGTGTCTGTGAGACCAATGCTGATGTTTGGTTTACCTGCAGGCAGACTGCAAGGTTAACTCTGGAGCCAAAAGCAGTGCTGACAGCCCTGGCCGACAGTCCCAAATCCTTAAACAGCTTGGAGAAGGACTGCGAGAGGGTAAGACGAGGACGTTCCTCTGCTATCACTACACAGCTCCGCACACATGACAGGTTCACCCCCCGGGCCTAAAACACACCCAGACACAACAATCATAGTCAAGGCTCTGTTTGCCACAACTCCAGATTCTATGTGTGAAGATCCCTCACCTTCAGTAACTCCGTCTGAGTGCCCAGTCCTTTAGTGCACAGCTCCATAACAGAGTAGGAGCAGAAGGTGTCTCTAATGCGGTACTGACTGAGCGTGCTCAGCCACAGAGACAAGCAGCTCTCAAGCTCAAAAGGAGGAATTAAGATGGACTGGTGACCAGAATATACACTGCAGGTAAAAGCAAAAAGGAGTATGAAGGTCTAATGAAAAACAGTGCAGACACATGTTCTCTAAAATGTAAGGAAAGCAGTGGTTACTGTACCTCGCAAGACACCACAAGACAAAGCCCAGACCACAGTAAGGATCCAGACAGATGGCTATTTGGCGAGATGAGTAAAGCTCGCACTGAAGCTTTATGGAGCGACAAAGGGCACTGACTGCTGCATGAGAGATCTGTAATAAATACACAGGAAAAAAGGTTCACTATTATTATTATTAGTTATATTATTAATATCTTCAGTTTTTTTTTAAATATGTCTCTCTAACAGCAAATCTACAACAATGCACAGATTTTTGCCACCTGTAAATCTCCTACAAAAAGTATTTTGTTGTGTTCCTTAAATGGTCGTTAAAGTGCAGACTGTAGATTTTGTAAAGCTGAGCAGGTCCAATCTAGTAAAATATCCCATCTGATTATCACCTGAGCCACTTCATTCAGTAGCTGATGGAGTCTGGCATTGCCATGCATACCATAAAAACGTTTAGATTCGAATAGTGTGTACTATTATCTTGAAACAACAAGATCTTGACCTCACTTTGACTTTTATTTCTCATTTTAGTGAGATAAAACATCTCACGCTTGCTTTGAGGGGAAAACTGTTTATTTCATATTTGTAAAGATGCGATCTCAAAGTTAGTTCTTCAAAATACCAGTGGAAAGCTTTGACCAGTGCTGATCAAGCTTTTAAAAGGGTTTTGCTGTAACCCCAAGAAAGATTTTTTTTTATTGATTATTGAGAAGGGTAGAAAGAATGTATGACATTTTATTAAAATGTAAATGAAAACCACATCAATTAAGTTTTTTTTCAAAGTTGATACCTATTTTATATTGTTTTATAACCCTTTAAGAGACACCTGCCCCATTTCCAATAAGAAAATAATATAAAATCTAAATTTGTCAGGGCCAGATTAGTTGTAAGTAGAGTTTCATAGCCTTAATATCTAAGATAATAAAATTTCAAGCTTGTTTTTGTTAACACTTTCTTTACATTGTTATGTCAAGAAAAGATCTCAAACTTGTTTATTGTCATGATTACAGTTTAATTATTTTGTTATGTCGAGATGAGACGATCTCGGGTTGTTTTATTGTTGCAAAAAATTTTTGATTATCTAATTTTGTAGAGATAACGAGGTCTCAATCTGGTTTCATTGTCATAATGCTTTTAATATATCATTATCTCAAGATAATGACATTATGAACTGCATGAACACTTTTATTGCTCTGCTATGTGGAGATTACATCTCAAGCTTGTTTTGAAGTGAAAATTGTTAGTTAAATTGTGTTGCCATGACACCTTCATTGTCTCATTATCTCAAGATAATTAAATTACAAGTCTGATTTTTGCGGGTTTATTTTAAAACCCCCAGAGAAGATCTGATTTGTTTCTTGATGATGGGTTTATTACATCACTATCTCGAGATAACGTGAAATTGGGTTGAGTCGCTAGACCTAAATTCTGTTTCATTATAAGTTTTATTTTATCAATATGTCCAGATAACATGAACGTGAACCTATTTAGTGTGAGTACAGTTCATTATCTAGTAATAATAACTTTTAAAAATGTTTTTTTGCCATGAATTCTTTCCACAATGATCTCCAGAGGTTCCAGAGGAACCTCTGGAGATCATTGTGGAAAGACGGATTCTTCATAAAATGAAGAACATTATGGAGAACCCTGAGCATCCTCTTCATGAGACTGTCCTACAACAACAGTGTCTTCAGTCAGAGGCTTCTTCAGATCTGCTGTAAGACGGAGCGCTACAGGAGATCCTTCCTGCCCACAGCCATCAGCATCTACAACGACTCTTTGAGGAAACCTTCATAATATGAGCTATAACAACATTTAATTTCCCTTTGGGATTAATAAAGTATTTTTGAATTGAATTGAATTGAATTGACAACAGTTTGATTATCTGTAATGTTCTAGAAAATGGAAGAAGATAATCTTTACTTTAGTCATATCTATCCAGACTTTACTGGACTGTGTAGGAACCCTGCCAGTTATATGTAAGATATGACACATGGCATCAACACCAACAGCACTGCTTTAACATCATAACATTTTTATGTTTTATTCACTTTATTTTATCATTTCATTTTCTCCTCACATCCACAACTTTAATATTCGGCGCCTTTTAGGAGGCTGTATTGGTTAGAGACAAGTGAAAAGTAGAATCTCTCACCTTGACTCCAGTAAGCATACCCGTGGTGGAGACGCTGAAGTCCAGATAAGCTATCATCTCTGCTGTGGGAGGCTTATAGATCTGCGGGGGCCGGCGGCGAGGAAGATCATCTGCAAACAAGAACAAAAAATAAATGTAGAAGTCCACACAGCAGTTAGAAAATAATCTTTGTTAAGTTAAATTACATTTTTTGGGTATGTATCTCTTATAACGTATCTAGGTACCAATAAGAAGCATACAGAGTAATTATTAAAAAACAACAACAAAAAGTTAGAGAATAAAAGAAAAACAAAGCTTTCACGTGTTTTTTTTCCCCCAAAAGATTCAATTCTGACAATTCACCTAATTATTTTTCAACCAAAAATCCACCCTCTAAACAATACTTTCCTGTGTAGCAAAGCATACTAAAAGTATAAAATTAGATTCTCTTGCACTAATGGTTAGGATTCACACTGAAGTTGGGCATCTGTAGGTTTATTACCTGTATCAATGATGGTTGGCCAGGTTTTTATGTTGACTGAGGCTGCAGCCTCTTTGGATCGCAGAGTTCTCATGAGGTTCTGCGTTGTGAGGATGCACGCAGCTTTACTGACCTGGCATCAAAACACAGGTATGAATTATGAGCAAAGCAGAAGCTGCTGCAAAATGTAAATGAGAAGCATAAACACCCACACACCCATTCATGTAACATAATCACACTCTTTAATGTTGAATTAATCAGGTAATGTTGTTGTTTTTGTCATTGATTTAGTGAATGGCCTAGTCAAAGTCCAGACCAAAAATTACAGACAGTCTAGTCTGACTGAAGATGAGTTACATTATAAAAAATAACATTGGATACAATTTTGTGTTGGTCTCTACCAGCAAAACAATTAGAGACATGACAAAAATGACGTGCTACGGTGACTCACGGGGGGCTGAACACCCGCCACATTCTTTCAGATTGTTATTTAACATTTTTAACATATACTCATTTTACTTAAAACATTATAGTTTGTTTAGTTGGTGTGTTTCTATTTACAAATGTAATAAAAACATTTTAAACAGACACAAACAGGCATACATCAATAATCATCCGAACAGTAGGCAGAGTCGCTGCCAGGTTCTGAGGGTGCGGAGGCCTGACGTTGACCGGAACACAACCAGCGTAGAGACAACCATAGAAGGCCGCGATCAAATCGATCCCTGGGGAAAAAAATGAAGGACAAGTGTGTAGTTATACAAACAAAATACAGTCATTTAGGTCTCATGCATAGGAAGTAATTGCTTTGGGACTAATATTTAGAAACAGAGCCAAGGGTAGAACTTGCCAGGAGGATAGAGCAGCACAACATTCTCCCCTGTGTTAATGCTGCTTTTCTCATAAAGGGCAGCTGCTATCTTCTCTGCTCTTTTGTGGAGCTGGACGCAGGTCGCCGTCCCAACTGTTACACCCTAACAGAAAAAAAAGTGGAGACAAAAGCACATATTGTATAGTAATGCAGAAATCAGCATTAGAAAAATCACATACAAGTATAATACTTAGAGCTGAGTGAAGTCATGAGCTGCTCTACCAATCAGTAACTTAGTACCTTTGCGTTAAGGAGAACATAGAGGGCGTGGTCTGGGTCTGTCTGGGCCCTCCATTGAAGAGCTTCAGTCAAATACTGGTGCTGCAATTTGATGAGAAAGCTAATCAGAAACCACGCATCTAAAGAAGAACAAACAACCACAGAGGGCTAACTCGAAGTTTTTGTGCACATGAAAGAAAAACAAAGTGGTGATCAGAGGCTGCACAGCTCAGTGGACAGCAGTCCAGCATAACTTGCTTATGTACAAACAATGTAAAACTCTAACTCTGAGTCAACAAAGCTCTTAGGGTAATGAACAATAACTTCGGGTGTGAGAGGTAGTGAACATCAGACGATGCATATCCTGTAAAATTGAAACAAGCATGCCGGTTCCTGCTTGTGTTTGCCCATCAAATAAAGCCACAATACAGCACAGGTTAGCACATGACCAGAATAAACACAGGTGTGGGGAACATGCCAGAGAGGACTGTAGTTCTTACCATCACTGTGGGCCACATACAGAGCTACATCCAGAGAGACACGAGAGCAGAAAGAAAGAAGAATCCAGAATGTTCTGTAAAACTAACTTCAGCCAGAGCTTTGGCCATCGCTACTGTGGCAGTGGAAAGCATTCAAGCGTCATTTTTTATAACTCTAATACCACTACTGAGCATCAACTGTATCTGTGTGCACATCATTCCTGCAGCTTTTGTAGTGGTAGATGCTGTTAGTAATTTATTGGATCAGGAGCTGCCGTTTGGTTGGACATGTGGGTTAAAGTACCTTTCGGACAAGATCCTGGTCTTCGATCATGCCAAGGTCCCTCCCTACAGCCTGGGCGATCCGCTTCCCTGCTACCAGGTTGCCCACCATGACGGATGCAGGACCTACACCGACTACAAAAGAGGAAAACAGTGTTAGAGACGGAGGAAAGAGATGAAAAAACAACACAGAGCTGACATATGAGGAGATTTACTGGCAATTTAGTCCCAGCTAATTGTGATTATAGAAATACCGCAGTTCTAACGTTAACATTGTTACTTGAACTCTCCTTAATCTTTGCATACTTTAATTTCATGTATGTACATTTTATTTTATATTTCCAGATACAGGTATAACACTTTAGCTATCTATAGATATTCCATTTGTCTAACTGTATGTATGTGTAAAAACACCAATCATGAGCGAGTACTTCTAATGTCAGACTCACCTGGCTGCTTCTGGCGGGGCTTTGGCAGATTAGTGACACACGTATGGGGACACATCAAGATGTTGCAGGGGTGCAAGTTCCCATCCAAAAAGAACTGCTTGGTGTCCGAGATGTGGATACCACCAAGGGGCGTTTTGGGCAAGGTGTTGGCCGGGACCAGAGCCAGACAGTAGAGGCCAACCTGGTGAATGCTGTCGATAGCCTGGAGAGGAAGCCAGACAACTACGTGAAATTTGTCGGGCAATGTTGGTTGTCTGAAGAAATGAATGGAGAAGTTTTCGATTTACCTGAAGCACTCTGCTCATCCACTGGAAGCTGTCCTCCTCACTGGCGTCTGGCCTTTGCTCTGCAACAATTACTACCCTCTCGTCATAAAAGACTGTGACTGAAAACACAGTGATCCTGATGCCCAAACATAAACAGGAATGTTTTGAAGACTTCTCAGGGGGTTTGGAGACAATTTGACAACATGGTGAAAAAACAAGGCTTACAGCTCCCGTCAAAAGTAGTCATACCCCATGAACCCCTTTATTCCCCGTTTTCCACTATAATTTTTTTCAACGGGATTTTATGTAACAGACCAACACAAGGTAGCGCATAATTGTGAAGTGTTTGGAAGACGATACATGGTTTTAACTAAATATGTGAGAAGTGTGGTACGTTTGTATTCAGGTCCCTTGAGTCGATACTTAGTAGAACCACCAAAGTCTTTTGAATTTGTCTGTACCAGCTTTGCATATCCTCAGGCTGACATTTTTCTCCATTCTTCTGTGCAAAATAGCTCAAGCTCAGTCAAACTGGATGGAGAGCATCTGCAAACATCCATTTTTAAATCTTGCCACAAATCTATCAATCTTTCCATCAGCTCTGACCAGCTTCCCTGTACCTGCTAAAGAACAAAATCCCCACTGTGCACAGTGTCCACCGCCATGTGTTTAGTGTGATGTGCTATATTATATTTTCCAATCACCAATAGATTTATTTTAGTCTCATTGGTCCGGAGCACCTTTTTCCACATGCTTGCTGAGGGAGCTACGTTTCTTGTGGCAAACTTTAAACAAAACTCCATATGGATTTCTTTCAACAGTTGCTTTCTTTTTGTTCCTCTTTCAAAAAGACCAGATCTGTGGTGTGCAAAGCTGATAGTTATTCTGTTGAGAGATTCTCCCACCTGAGCTGTGGATCTTTGCAGCTTCTTCCCTTGGCCAATTCTCTAATAAATGCTCTCCTTTAAATGTCTCCACTACTTCCCCCTGGCCTGTCAGTTGTGTTATTTGGTCTTCATGATGTCGTTTGGTCACTAATGTTCTCTAACAAACCTCTGAGGCCTTCAGAGAACAGCTGGATTTATGCCGAGATCAAATTACACACAAGTGGACTCTATTTAGTAATAAATTACTTCTGAAGGGTCCTGGTTTCCAAATTGCACTGGATTTTTTAAGGATATTAGGACATGCATGTTTGCTTTTAACCACTAGATGTCAGTAGTGATAAACACGCAAAGAGTGAAATCAACTTTCACCCATGGTGAAAAATGCATGCCAACCTCCCACGGTACACAGTCTTAACTGGCTCCACAGCGAGAGCGGTGGCCACCAGGTCGTCAGCGTTGTGCCTCCGCCCGCTCACCATTAGCAAGCCTTCTATCTTCCCCACCACAAAGATCAGACTGCCCTGTGCAGAGAAGGGAAATACAAAGCTGAGCAATTATCCTGCATGTGAGATGAGAAAGGTTTCACACAACCAGAGATGCGCTCTAACATAAAGAGTCGTGCTTACTGGGCCAACAAACCCCAGGAGTCCTGACCGCACAAATGGAATCTCTCCAATAGGAACTCCATTAGCATTAACGGGTATCACCTGAGCGAAGTAACAGAGAGTTAAAGCATGGGCAAATTACTGAAAACAAAACGGTTTTCCTGTCAGCATACATGGATCCTTCCCCCCTTGCCTACCTCAAAAGTGTTTTTGGTGAGTCCAGGTAGGCCGTAGTACATCATGCCTCCAGCACGGGAGTTGATTATTATCTCTCCTATCTCATCGGTTTTACACAACTGAGGAGGTCCATCTGGCCTAACTATACACATCAGAGCTGAAAGTATAAAAGAAGAAACTATGCTATAATTGGAATGCCTGAAACAATGACACTGAACATCCTGGCTTTTATGCTGATGCCTTTCTGTCTGAGATATTAGTTGAAATAATAAGGGAAAAAAGGATTTACAGAGATTAAGTGATAATAGGGAGTTTGAAATATAATTAAATATATATACAGTGGGCACATAAAGTATTCAGACCCCTTCAAATTTTTCACTCTTTGTTTCATTGCAGCCATTTGCCAAAATCAAAAAAGTTCATATTATTTCTCATTAACGTACACTCAGCATCCCATCTTGACAGAAAAACACAGGAATGTAGAAATATTTGCAAATTTATTAAAAAAGAATACTGAAATATCACTTGGTCATAAGTATTCAGACCCTTTGCTCAGTATTGAGAAGAAGCACGCTTTTGAGCTAGTACAGCCATGAGTCTTCTTGGGAATGATGCAACAAGTTTTTCACACCTAGATTTGGGGATTCTCTGCCATTCTTCCTTCAGATCTTCTCCAGTTCCGTCAGGTTGGATGGTGAACGTTGGTGGACAGCCATTTCCAGCTCTGGCTGGGTCAGTCAAGAATGGTCACAGAGTTGTTCCGAAGCCAGTCCTTTGTTATTTTAGCTGTGTGCTTAGGGTCATTGTCTTATTGGAAGGTGAGCCTTCGGCCCAATCTGAGGTCCTGAGCACTCTGGAAGAAGTTTCCTTCCAGGAAATCTCTGTACTTGGCCGCATTCATCTTTGTTTCAATTGCAACCAGAAGTCTGGTCCCTGCAGCTGAAAAACACCCCCATAGCATGATGCTGCCACCACCATGTTTCACTGTTGGGATTGTATTGGGCAGGTGATGAGCAGTGCCTGGTTTTCTCCACACATACCGCTTAGAATTAACGCCAAAAAGTTCAATCTACATCTCATCATACCAGAGAATCTTATTTCTCATATTCTGGGAGTCTTTCATGTGTGTTTTTGCAAAGTCTATGTGGGCTTTCATATGTCTTGCACTGAGGAGAGGCTTCCGTCACTGTGCTCTTACCAACCTTGAGTGCTGCAGAAATTCTTTTGTAACCTTGGTCAGATCTGTGCCTTGCCACAATTCTGTCTCTGTGCTCCTTGGGTAGTTCCTTCGACCTCATGGTTCTCATTTGCTCTGACATGCACTGTGAAGTCTTATATAGACAGGTGTCTGCCTTTCCTAATCAGGTCCAATCAGTTTAATTAAACACAGCTGGACTCCAATAAAGGAGTAGAACCATCTCAAGGAGGATCAGAAGAAATGAACAGCATGAGAGTTAAATATGAGTGTCAAAGCAAAGGGTCTGAATATGTATGACCATGTGATATTTCAGTTTTTCTTTGTTAATAAATCTGCAAAAATTTCTACATTACTTTTTTTTCTGTCAAGATGGGATGCTGAGTATACATTAATGAGAAATAATATAACCTTTTTTGATTTTAGCAAATGGCTGCAATAAAACAAAGAGGGAAAAATTGAAAGAGGTCTGAATACTTTCCATACCCACTGTCTATACACTAGAATAGACTATTAACATGAAGTTATTTTATCCTTGCCAAACCTCGTGGCTGCTTGCTAATGATCATTAGTCACCGTAGCTGGTAGCTCCTCTGCAGTCAAACATTGGGTTTGTTTGACTGTACTAACAAGACAGACTATAGGGTGTCCAAGGAGCTATTTTCAAAAGCAGCAGAACCCATGATTATCAGCAGTTCAACAGTTGCATGCGAATAAAAACTGTTGGGACAGTTTGCACTTACCTAAGGCCTGGAGTAAATAAGAACCTGCTTACTATAGCTGCTGTACCTTAATATCATCCAGAAAAATAGAAGTTCCAAGAAAATATGCACTTGAACTCTCTCCCTAAACAAACTCTAGCACCATGCACTGACACACTGGACTGCTGAGCTCAAAAACTAGCTCATATAATGCTTAATAAAGGGTTTGTTTTGGAGTTAAAAACTATAAGTGAAATTTGCTAATACACTGAAATGCTGAGCATGCATTGCTATTATCTATCAACAGTATTTTTGTTTCCACTTCCCATTGCGATTAGTGAAAAATGACTGTGACCATTCTTCTTACTAGGTAACATGTTCATGCGATGGCTTTGCAGAAGGCACTGTCTGACAGATTAGGGTCTGATGTTACTTTTCTGTGTTTATTTTCCAATCAATTTTGACGATATTATTCCTTTTACCATATATTACCTGATGGGGCTTTTTTGCAGCTTACACCAAAATCTGCATCAACGTGACATTTATTTTTCCTGCTAGTCACATAACACAAGTATGCTTCCTCACCTCCAGGCATGACGTGTCCCACATCTTGTACGGTCAGAGCGGAGTTCTTGTCCTCAGTGTTGACCCGGATGACCCCATAGCTCAGGCCGCCCATGGAAAGGATGGCACGAGCCGGGAGGGGTGCACCTGGGACCCCCGGCCTAAAGAAAGTGAGAGTACAATTAAATATTTCTAATTACATCCATCCCATCTCTCTAGTTAGCATTGTTATCCATCAGCCAACATACAAGTGTGCAACAAACGACATCTTCATCTATAAAGCAGTTCCAGAAAAACTGATTCAGGTGTTGGTCTCTTTCAGTCCATGTTGTTGTTGTGGTCTCTGTACAAATTCATGGTGTTGTTTTAGGGCTCTAATGGCACAAAATACAGTATTCATAACCTTGACCCTTAATTTAAGAGCTACTATCAGCCCAAGCTGCTCTGATTGGTTAGCTGCATCTTACATGGGAAAGACAGGGAACAAAACTAAAGCATTTAATGTCCTTAACTGTAGTGTCATGTGTAGGTTTAGTATGTTTGGATAAAAAATATGAGAGAGCAATGGATCTTAGGTTCATTAGTGAGATACCGGCGTATAGCTACTGTCATGGCCTCGGGAGAGGCGGCACAGGGGCAGATAACCTCAGGCTTTAGTCCATAAGACTGAAACAGATTCAGGAAGGCATCACAGGAAGAGACAGACCCTGGAAAAGAGCAGATAGGCAATTCAGTCATGTTACATCTAATCCGTTTTGGTTTACAACAAAGCAGTTTACAAGATTCCCACACAATTTTAATTTTAAAATGCCATATTTTCCAGACAAAGGTTTATAGTCAATTTTCGGTCAACTTTAAAGTATAAACACAATATATGGATGGATGGATGGAGCTTTCAGAAAGTGAGACAGAAAGTCTGGAAACAAATATTTTCCAAACTTCTTTTTTTCTTTTTATGCAGACCAGGAAAATACATCAATTAAACTCCAGGCTTATTCAGACTTGGTAGGAACCCCGAGCTCAACCAAAGCGAGTATTGAGGATCTACTCACAGGGGTTAGCACCATCAGCAACAATGAGCATTCGTAGCGAAGCCAGGCTGATATCTCTCTGGTCCCGGTGAGCCATCATGGCCCAGTGTAGATCCCGGCACTTCACCAAAGCTACACGAGCTGCAGAAGAAGATGAGAAACACAGCAAATGACATTAAACGGGGATTTATACAAATGTGACTCACACTGAAAGACTGAAGTCATTTACCTTTATTCATGTGCACCCTCTGTACCCAGGAGAGAGGACATGCTTTCATTACAGCATAGGGAACACTGATGGTGTGAATCCTGTTCATTACAGCCTGGCAAAAAAAAAAAAAACAGTGTAAGGTAAATTTGTCTTTTGTCATTCACTTTCTTACTTTTCTTTTACATTTTATCCTGTTTTTCAGCCTTTTCTTGATCTGACGAATGGAGGACACATCTTGACATGATCATGTAATCTTACGTCTAGGCTTCAAATGCTTTTTTTTTTTTTTAAAAGGCTATAGTTAAGAGTGGCTTTGGTTTTCTTGATCTATCTTTAAAGTTATGCTGCCATAGGCTAATGTTGCTGGATGATACACTGACCTCTTCCCCTCTTGTAACAAATTTTCCTTCCAATTCTCCATTTCTGCATAATTTGCACTGATTGCTGCCATTGTTCATAGAAAATACTCCTGACCCGGTGTTTCTGTGTTTAGCTGTGTCTCTTTACTAGACGGAGCCATTGATGAGGCTACTAATGCTTTTAACTGTGTGTACACCTTTTGTTTTCTTTTTCAAAAGAAAATATCCCTGGATCGGTGCTCCTATGTTCCTTTCTTGGATGATCCAAGTAACAGAGCTTTATTTTTTTTTTTTTTTATTTAACCTGAAGATTCCTTGAGATAAAATCTATTCTGCGAGGGGGACCTGGTGATAAGACATACCAATAAATTACACTGTATTGTACTGTATTATTTTTGCTTTCAATAATTTAGTTCACTCTCTTCTGGCGGGGTGCTTTTGCATTTATCTGTCACTTTCTAGGATAAAACCTCAGATGGAGCATTAAACTGTATTGAATTATTTTCAATTCTGCATTTAATAATGCTGTGTGCTTCCTTTATGTGTACAACACTTTGTCAACATTGATTGTTTTAGTTGTGCTTTATAGACAAAGTTGACTTGATGTCTCTGTAATTTTCTGAAAATGGACCAGACTTCAAATTTTTAAAGAGCTAAAAAATGAATAGATTTCTAATTTTACTCTTTTCAGGGTTTTTGTATTCTTCTACAAAGGGCCCCAGATGTTACTGGAGGAATACCTTCACTAAACTTGCATTTAATGGATTTATTCAGAGGAAAAAATACTCACAGTGAGAACACCATGCCATAAGCCCATATCCTTCTTGAAGTCCAGGACATTCACTAAGGTTTCCCCTTAAAACAGAAACATATTACAAGCTAAGGTTGTAACGTCTGCTGTTCTAATCCAGATGTTTTTTATTGTGGCACACCAATAATCCACTCACCCTCACAGTAGTTGCAGGCCTGGGTCAGTGCTTGACAGTGGGTCAACATGGCCACTTTAGAGACAGCCACACCAACCACCGTGCCCTCTTTACTGGCCTTATACTACACACACACAGGGAGCATAACGTGGTAAAAAAAAAATGTAAACAAGTTGTTAAACATGATGAAATGAATCATCAACAGGATACGATGCACCATTCAGGCTAAAAACAGAGTAATGACAGGAAGTCAGTCAGTGGCTCTGTTACCTCAATATATGCAGGATCAGTGTTAGCTGTGGGGATGTGTGGCTGCCAGTCTTTGGACGGCTTGGTCAGGTATTTAGAGTCTGTTATCACCCACTTCATTCGAGGCCAACCTGGCAGAGAAAATCATAAGGAAAGAATAATTTCAACATTTAGATTCAAATCATGTGGACACTTCACTTAAATGGCGCCGTCCCTTTTATTTGCAAGCAGTTGAAAGCTAGAACCGCCAAGACTCCCACAACCCCTAAAACTGCAAGAAGGCATCATTTTGACCCCTGCATCAGAGGAACTTCAACAATAAGAAATCTGGCATTTACTTTGTGTTTAGCTGTTTTATCAAATGGTAAGTAGAATAAGAGCTGATCAGCAAATGATAAAAACAAGTTTTAGGCTTAGTAATTTAGATTTTAACTGTATGAAGAAATTCTGCTTAACAAATCATAGAAACAATCCAAACAAAATGGAAAAAATGATTTTTGTTGCTTAGAATCTCATATTAAGAGTTTTTAATAGTATAGTAACAGTGATAATGTGACGGCTGAAGCCTCTGTGTCACCTTTTAATTGATTTAGCTGAGACAGAATTACACCAGTCAAATCAGATAAAACTGAACAGTTGTGTCTTGTGGGGGGATCGTTTTATAGTCGCTGACAAAACATTTTTATATATGCAGAGAAAGAGAAAAGTCCTGCACAGTGGTCAGAGGGATTTTAAGCCATTCTTCTTGCAGGATAGTGGCCAGGTCACTACGTGATACTGGTGGAGGAAAACGTTTCCCGACTCGCTCCTCCAAAACACCTCAAAGTGGCTCAATAATATTTAGATCTGGTGACTGTGCAGGCCATGGGAGATGTTCAACTTCACTTTCATGTTCATCAAACCAATCTTTCACCAGTCCTGCTGTGTGTATTGGTGCATTGTCATCCTGATACACGGCACCGCCTTCAGGATACAATGTTTGAACCATTGGATGCACATTGTCCTCAAGAATGGTTCGGTAGTCCTTGGCAGTGACGCGCCCATCTAGCACAAGTATTGGGCCAAGGGAATGCCATGATATGGCAGCCCAAACCATCACTGATCCACCCCCATGCTTCACTCTGGGCATGCAACAGTCTGGGTGGTAAGCTTCTTTGGAGCTTCTCCACACCGTAACTCTACCGGATGTGGGGAAAACAGTAAAGGTGGACTCATCAGAGAACAATACATGTTTCAAATTGTCCACAGCCCAAGATTTGCGCTCCTTGCACCATTGAAACCGACGTTTGTCATTGGCATGAGTGACCAAAGGTTTGGCTATAGCAGCCCGGCCGTGTATATTGACCCTGTGGAGCTCCCGACGGACAGTTCTGGTGGAAACAGGAGAGTTGAGGTGCACTTTTAATTCTGCCGTGATTTGGGCAGCCGTGGTTTTATGTTTTTTGGATACAATCCAGGTTAGCACCCGAACATCCCTTTCAGACAGGTTCCTCTTGCATCCACAGTTAATCCTGTTGGATGTGGTTCGTCCTTCTTGGTGGTATGTTGACATTACCCTGGATACCGTGGCTCTTGATACATCACAAAGACTTGCTGTCTTGGTCACAGATGCGCCAGCAAGAAGTGCACCAACAATTTATCCTCTTTTGAACTCTGGTATGTCACCCATAATGTTGTGTGCATTTCAATATTTTGAGCAAAACTGTGCTCTTACCCTGCTAATTGAACCTTCACACTCTGCTCTTACTGGTGCAATGTTCAATCAATGAAGACTGGCTACCAGGCTGGTCCAATTTAGCCATGAAACCTCCTACACTAAAATGACAGGTGTTTCAGTTTCATTGTCCAACCCCTGTATATATATATAACTGTTTATCAAAAAGAAAATAATCCTGCCCGAACCAGTTAAAAAAAATAAATAAATAAACGTAATCATTATTTTATTTTGTTATTCAAGACTGCCTTAAATTGTATGTGCTGCAACTTGGATGCCATAATAACACACAAACCTTCACTCTCAAGCTGACTGTGTAATATGTTAGGTTTCCACTGGGTAAAAATAACTTCTTTTTCAATGTAGGTGTACATAGTCAAAACATATCTATTTTATTTTATAATAGCCCATAACTGAAAAGGAGTTTAGAAGACTAATTTTAGGTCATTGAGTTTAATCCATGGGGGTTCGTTTTAAGAGAGTTCTGAAATGTTGAAAATGCTCAGAGGGTCAAATTAACCCATTAGTCCTTTTATTGTTAAAATTATTTGTTTTCAAGAAGTATTTAGTACTAACCGCAGAATATGCAGAAACAGATTATCCTGTATTGTTATTGTCAAAAGTACAACAAAACTGAGAAAAAAAAGCAATCTGGTCTGTGCTTGAGGAATAAATTATTTATGTAAAATAAAAAACATATCCCTCCAAACTCCGGACATCTCGCCTACCTTTGAATTGCAGTATTTCGCCAGTGGGGGTCTTGGGTAGACCTTTCAAGCAGATCTCACTTGTAAGAGCCAGACCAACTCCACAGCTGCCGAGCAGGAAGCCCACCTGGCTGATACCTGCATCCTAAAAACACAGTGTGAACAGAAAATAATCATAGGTAACACAACATAAAACCTCTAAATGCACCGGTTTATGTGATGGGTTCCATACCTTGCGAGACAGCGGCACCTCAATGGGTACAGGTATGACTTCAGCCAGGAGACAGCCGTAGAGGGCCACCCAGAACATGCCTGGGTCGCTGTTTGGGTACACCAGCGCCACCTAGCGAGACAGTTATTTTCTCAGGATTGCTTTATGTCACAACTTTTATTTAGTGTGCCAAACTCTGGGGTTGGGACTAATTATATAGCAGAGCTTATCTGACTGAAACATCTTGTAGTTTTGGTCCAATAAAAAAAACCAGTCATTTGTCAGTGACTGTTTTTCATTTTTCTAACACATCAACTTCAAGAACTTAACTTACTTGCTGCTCCTTAGAGCACCTAACGAAAGTATTCTCTCCCTTTCTCACATGTGCAATGTTACAACCACAAACCTTAATGTCATTAAAACAGATTTTGCTCCACAGAGAAAACAAAAGAAAAAGGATATCTGGTTTTAGATCACTTTTGTGAATAAAGATCTGAAAATTGTGGCGTTTATGTTCATTCAGTCACCCTCCTAAAAACGCCTTAAGGCTTTCTTCCTGCCACTCATCCAAAAAGGCCAGATTTGTGGAGTGCATGACTTGTAGTTGATCCTATAACCTGCAATCTCAGTTATTTTTCTCAGATTTAATTCTAATTAGGGGACTTCTGTAGGCAATTGTAAGCACTGCATTTTACTTTGGGGCATCAGAGCTGAATACAAACGGAATCCAGACTTTTAGATTTTTTTTTTTGCAAAAACAACATTTTATTAAAGCTTGTATTATTTTCCTTCCCCTTCACAATTAGGCACATCTTTGTGTTGGTTTATCACACAAATTCCCAATAAAATGCATGAAAGTCTGTGTTTGTAACATGATGTGACAAAGTTAAAGTTCAAAACTGTAACAGGAGGAAATAGGAGTACATTTTCCAATTACTTGTCACTACATTTCAATCTGCTCTGGGCATGTGGCCTGTTAGTAAAAATTATACTGAATCTTCACAGTGAATATTGGAGGTTAATAGATATAAATCAATGTCTGCAGCAAATTTTTCCATCTAATTCCTATCCTAATAACCCCCTTTCTGTGTCTGTGTGTCTGCTGCCTCACTCTGTCTCCAGGTTTGAGGATTTGCTCGTTCTTGGTGCCCAGCTTGTTCAGGAGGGTGTACGCAAGCTTCACACTGCGACTCCACAGCTTCCCTAACACACAGAAGGTGAGGTCGGGAGGAGGCAACATGTTACAACGGCCAAGACAGTCTTATGTTACAGAGAAATCACAGTTTTACATTTTCAACAGTTTTCTAATTATAGAACCTCACAGTTTAGACTTCCAGGCAGATCAAAAACCCAGGGATTTGACCGAAAAAATTATTCCGTAGTCAAACACTTTAATCTTGTGTCTTACCATAAGTCAGGGTATAGAGAGGCTTGCCCGTGATGTCCAGAGCAGTGAGAGCAGGGCTCTTTCCCTGAGTGGCCCCCCAACGAGCTAACGCCGCCTGCAGGGCTGGGGGCCAGTTGCTGACTACTCCCAGAGGCTCCCCTTTCACTGGGATGATCTGACGGCCCTCTGGCCTGGGTGTGTTGGGGTCCGGCTGGGGCACTATGACAAAAAAAGACAACAGGAGGCTTTAGGTTATGTTTAGAGCCTGATGGTTCTCTTTAGTATGGAATCAAAGTAAAGCTAAATGCATATATTACAGCCTGCAAATACTGCCCCTACAGCAACATATCATCTTATCTATTCATTCAGAGAAGGTATGAATGTGATGTCATCATACCTGCATCACCCTGAAGTTAAATCCATTAAGTGAATAAAAACAATTTAATAACTTTATGAGCAGAACAGCAATAAAAGGTATTATACTATTTTAGAGAGGGAGCTTAGAGGAAAAGATGTTAAAAAAAAGTGTAAATTACAGATAAGCTTGAATATCAACTACATGGGCTGTACAAAGAGGGGACAACAGTCAGGATCAGGCGATTGTGGCTATGTATTGCTATTAGCAGTGCAAGCTACAGTAATAACAATATAGCATTCTAAATGTTTCACTTTCGACCAATGTTTCTACATGTTCATTAAAGGGGGTCCCATTGTAGTTACTGTGTTAGCAAAATGTTTGCACTGCCTTGCAAAAGTACTCACACCTCTTGAACCTTTCAACATGTATTCATGTTAAAGCCACAAACTTCTATGTACTTTATCTAATTAATTGATTTCTGGAGGCAGTTAGGTTGAACCGGCTTTAATTTAAGGGTAACCCAATAAAAGGTAAAAAGCCAATAAAACGAATTAGTTTGTGGTTGTAGTTTAACCAATCTGAAGACATTCTAGGAGTATGAATAATAACTGAATATGGGGCACTAATCATAACACAAGTATTTACTACTGCAGCTGTTACAAAGTGCTACATGCAAGGCAGCCCTATAGGAATTTAATGTCAGGGTTAGGGAGAAACATCTGATTTTACCACTACGAAAGTCAACCTTCTGTTAACTTTTCCAACTTCAACCTTGGAAATTTCAGCTTCTGAGTAAAAATAAAATACATAATTCATCCGCATCCTTGAACCTTAAATTATTTAGTGCCGATAGAGGAGAATATTTTATTTATTTTTTCTATGACATAACACAAGAACCTGAAAAAGGTAAAGGTTTGGTATACAACCATTTCTAAAGGTCTATCAAGATGGAGGTACTTCGAATTCTTCATATTTACTGAGGTGGTACTTCTCATGAAAAGTCTGAGAACCACTGCACTGTAGTTTGTTGTTGATGGGTACTAAAGATCTGAATATCATAGCAGAGGTTCAACCTAAATGTCCCTGATCTAAAATTTGGTGACTACAGATTGTATCTGTAGAGATTTGCATGAACTTTCAAGTACTCCTTACTCAATTATGGAGTTCCTCACTGTTCAGTGCTTGGACCATTACTTTTCTACATCATATACATTTATAATTAAGCGATAGCATTAGGCAAGGGTAGTGATCATTATTATTATGCTTATTTTGCTATAAAGGTTGATAAATCCAAATAATTAGTCTCTTAAACAAAAACAAAAGCTGTATTTTAATAACTTTACAAAAATGGGATTTATTGTTGGTAAAAAAAACACCTCAGTGGAAGTGATAATGTGTATAAGTTTACAGTAAAGTGGTTTACCTGTAACTCAACCCTAAGGGTAAGGGCCAAAAGGTTTTATGAGCCAGCATACCTTGGACGATCTCCTCAGAGTCATCGGTGAAGAACTCACTGAGTGGGGGTCTCTTTGGCCTCTTCAGGGTGTTTAGCAGCTGCTGGATCTTTGTGGAAACTCTGCTGTTCACAGGAACTCCTGCAAGGTGGGTAATGGTGAAAACACACAACACAAGGACGATACGGTCACGTTTCAAAGCTCTAACAACCTTAAAAAAACCAGACATGTCCAAAGGTCTTAAAACCGTACAATCTGCTGTTCTTCATTCCATTTCACACTATTAGAGTGAATTTGATCTCTTACTCATTAATATCTTGGATTTGGGGCAATGAAAAGCAGCAGTTCTATGTGGGTGTCATCAATACTGGGAAAACACTGAGAGATCTGGGAGAAAGGTTTTCAGTCTCAGGGCCACACATGAGGATTTACTTTTTGTGCACATGTGTTTGTTGTATTCCCTTCTATGATCATCCAGTACAAATGACAGGAAGAGTGGGGGTTCACCAGGAAAGAGGCAGTGGATATTATACAAGAAAAGTTTCCTTACTCTGCATATTACCTCTCCCTGATAGCCAGGCAAATAAACAGGACAGGGTGAAAATGATCAAAAAGACAGGAAAACATTAAATCTGATGTATGTAATATAAAAGATGAAAATCAACACCTTTCTGATAAACAGACAACTGCTAGCGTAAAGATGCATAGGCTAATGACTGAACGTTGTGAGGCAAAGCTGTTACCATCAGCAGTCTCCATCATGCTGGAGCGGCTGTGGCCGCGGCTCATCCCTCGGGCGACGGCGTTGGAGGGCAGGTCCACCCGTGGGCCTCTGGATGGGGGAGCCACAGCGGTCACATCCGGAGGGGGGGCGCTGTTCTCAGAAGGAGCTGAAAAGAAATCATTGTGGAAACAAGTTTTGTTTTTAGTTTTCACCAAAAGCATAAACAAGGAAATATGAGCATTTAATCACTAGATAGTGTAAAAGATATTGATGTGCATGTACCAGATCGGAGTCATTTTGTTGTGCACAGGTGGGATTCTCTTATTTCTTCAACATTTCATAAAATATCAGCAGAAATTTCACCTGACAAAGCTCAGAGACCTACTTCATAAATACGCTTTAATTATTACACTGCCTTGCAAAAGTATTCATACACCTTGAAAGTTTTTCACGTTGTGCCAAATAAAAAAATATGCCTTTTTGGGCTCTTATTGAACAGAATGAGTCAAATTAATAAACAAAATGTATTGTTCATTATGAAGTAAAGGAGTCTTCTCTCAGCTTTTGACACTAACTGTTTAGGGTCCATACCAGATATTGGCTACAGAAACAACTTATAGAACAAATGCAACACTTTGTGTACATGAATATTTGATTAAACTCTGCCTCACCAATGCGACTGAGAGCCAGCATGTCAGTCACGGCTGCAGTGCGACTCTGCTCCTGAGGCTGGCGGTGAGGGAGCTGCTGAGGTTGCTGCAGAGGTTGATGGTGAGGCTGGTACAAGGGCTGGTACTGCGGCTTGTACTGAGGCTGAGGCTGAGGTTGGCTCTGAGGCTGAGGTTTGGCCTCTCCATGTGACAGCGTGGAGGAGGCCGAGGATGAGGTGGAGGAGCCCTGGGCGGAGCGGTTCATCCAGTAGTCTGGGCTCTGCAGGTAGGGATGGACTTGAGGCTGGGGAGCGACCACTGAAGACTGTCTGCGGGCAGATGTCTCATCTTCAGATCCTGACGAGGAATCTATGTGAATGACAAAAAAGAATTACTAATCAATTTAATACCCTGATGTCTGGATTTACAACTGCAGCGACAGAAAGATAAAAACTGTCTCTTTTTGGGTCTTACCTGGAGGTGTGCGGGTTTCAATGGGGGACTGCACATAAGTGGAGCGCCGCTTGGTTGGCATAGGAAGTGCCATTTTTTCCTCTTTGTTTTTAGCCAGTGCAGCTTGGACAGCCTCAGTGTGGATATCTGCATAGACAGAGATAAAAAGATACCTGTTCAGTCTAATATAGTCTGGTTCTGAGGCAGAAAACAACAAGGACACAAAGGAAACAAAAATAAATCCATTAAAAAGGCACACAGGGTTTGCTTTCAACACCAGCGGGCTTTGCAGACAAACTTGTTGAATGGCTTTTTTGTTGTATAGCTTCTAGACAGCAAGACAGCAAAAACACTCACTATGATCTACACAGAGAATTTTATTTTCCTTATTAAATCTTGTAACTAAACCTAATTAAATAATCTTACAACATTAAAACATTGGACTAATCCTTGGATGGATGGATAGATGGATGGATGGATGATGATGGATGGATGGATGGATGGATGGATGAATGGATGGAAGGATGGATGGATGGATGGATGGATGGATGGATGGATGGATGGATGGATGGATGGATGGATGGAAGGAGGGATTCAGTTTTTCTTGATGGTATATATTTTAGCTTTATTTCAGTGAGATTGTGTTAAAATCTGAAAAAGGAATGTGGATAAACTACGCTCAGAAGATGAAAATGTTTTCTCGATGAAGTATGAAGCCATGAGGAGAGAACAAAGCTATGTATTAGCCCACTCGCAAGCCTACACAGACAAAATGCACATAGCAATAAACACAGAGATGCTTTTCACTCGACGACACCCACAGGCGCATTAAAATGCACCACGTGACCCAGAGCACGCTCAGACCGTGCAACACAACATGTGCAAGACAATTATGCACTGAGAGAAAACACATTTATTACTTCAGTGAAGATGTTTGAACGTCGAGACATAAAAATAAATCAAGAGCGGCCCACTGTGCAGTGTAACGGGGACTATAATTACGTAAATGGCACTGATGAACAGATTACTGTGGGCTAAATTATTCTTCTTCACAATGTGCAAGTTGTTTCCCTCACATAGAAGTGCCAGGAGAGGTTGACTCCTCACACATGTCCTGATGACTGTCTTCAACAGGGACAGTGTGGTGTTTAGAAGCTTGGCATGTGTTTAACTACAGGTCCAAACCATACTGACAGCTGAATCCAGTGGTACAACGCTAAACTAATATATATGGATGCATATTAATAAATAAAATAAATTAAAATTAATTAATTAAATTAATTAAATCCAGTTTTTCTCATCAGTTTTTACAGATTGGAGGTTCATACTTTCATACTTGAGTAATAGAGTAATAATGTTAAATTAGTAATAATGTTTATAGGCCATAAATACAAAAGCCTGGCAAGATAAACAAGTCAAGTGTGTTTATTATAAACCCAACAGGAGACAAGTTGTTTAAATGCTGCAATATCTGAAGAAAGCCAGGCTGTTTGGCCTGTAAAATGATATTTCATATCATAGTTTTTATTTATTCAGGTTGTTTGGCTTTGCAGTCGCTGTTTACACTAAACAGAAATGACCCTGCTCAGCTAAACTGCATAACTTCTATACAGAGAAGCAACATTTATAGGGAAAAGATCAATCTCATTGCATGTGGATGTAAATCTAAACCATTTAACAAAAAAATCCAGATTCATGCCAATTTTTTTTTTTTTTTTTTTTTACCGTGTCCTGTCTGGCAGAGTATCGCTCAGAATTGTTGTCTGAGTGCCAAGAAATTGCCCAACAGATTTACTTTCACAAGCAGAGCATCACAGCTAGTGCTTTAAAGCTCTGCTTAATATTTTTAAAAGAAACTTTATTATAAACTTCTTTGGGAATATTTCAATTGTTACGGACATGGAGACTGAAATGAAAAGGAAAAATGAAGCTCAAAAAAGAGAGAGATGGGGAAAAAGGGGAGAAAAGGAGGAAAGAGTGGAGGAGAGAAAGAAGGATAAAGAGAATACAAGATTACACCCTGCTTGCTTATACACCTACAGCTGTTTTTTTTTTGCCAATTTGTTTTAATTGTTTTATCTGTCAGAAAGACAAGACTTCTTCCTTTAAACATTTTAACACATTTTTAAAAGGTTATTGACTTAAGTTTAAAAGAAATGCACATTCAGCAGAAGTGAGCTGGCTGTCGCAGCACCCCTCGCTGCTTCTAGTTTCCCTCCAGTGACTCTATATAGATCTGCTGCTGACATTTCAGATGACTCCATAGGTTTATTGTGTTTTCATTCTTCTCTTTTCCAGCTCCCCTCCTTATCAGTCAGTAGCAGGTTTTGCACTTGGGTTTCCCTGGATATGGATCAATAAAATATTTAAATAAGGAATGAGGACCACTGTTGAGCCATCAAACTGCAGTTATTCAAAATTCATCAATGAAGGAGCTCAAATGTTGCAGTGCAACTGTGTGGATATGAAGGAAACAAAAGCTGTATAATTTTCTCAGTGAAAGAGCAGCCAAATTTGTTTTCTTCTTATTATCATTTGAACAGGCAGTGCATTGTTGTCACCTATGAGGCTAGAGTGCAAACTGTGGTTGCCTGAGTGGGACACTGTGGAGCGGCTGATCCAAAAATAGCATGTGTAAATTTTACTGTCTATGCAGCAACAACATTGTGCTGCTTCCAGATGCACGATTGTTCATTCCCTACATTTCCAATAGAATGTAAATATTTTGTAATTTGTTAATTAACTGGCTTACCTATATGCAATCCCTTGCAATGATGTTTTGCAACCCCCAACTACAATACAAGAATGGTACAAATTGTGGCCCCCCCAAGCACAGATGGTTAATGCAGTAGGGCAAGTTTTTCAGCTCTTAGAACGAGATTTTCAGATAAATCTTTTTGGGGGCTGATGCCTATCTCCAGCGATCATTGGATGAAATGAGTGGTACACATTCATCCAATCATTACTTGATTAAATTACTGCTTATTAATTAATTCTTTGATACTACAGAAAAGCAGTAAATCTGACCATAAAGTAGCTTATAACTCATTACAGTTATATGTTTGAACATAAAATACTGCATGTGAAATGTTAGATCAGCACATTTTAAGTTGTTAGTTTTATCTCTGATTTTTCCTTTGCTTTCCTGATTTATTTTAAACACATGTTTCCTCAGTAACTCAGTGTAACAGACAGGCTCTGGTTCATATGGCTTCATATTTAGCCTGCTGCAGTGTTACTGTGATTCCCATAAGAGCAGAGCAGAAGCAGACAATAATAAAAAGAAGCAGCAGGGTGTCCATGCACCAAAATGAACATTGGTAGTATTTATCATGTGCTTTTTGTGATCTTTTACCTCATCTTAACTGCTCAGTCTCTTCAGCATCAGGTTTCCCAATCAAGATCAATGTTGGCTTTGTAGAAAGTATCTGCACACACATGCAGCCAGTGACATCATTTTGCTGTGAGAGTGGGGGTTCTCACAAAGGGGTTCCCCAGCTGCAGCCCCACATTGCTGTCTGTCTCTCTAATCGCCTCACACTCCCACAAAGAAACACACTTATTACAAACTCCAGTTTAATTGGTCCCTTTGAGACAGCCCAGAGTGAGATTAAAAAAACAAGCTCACTCATCAAGTCCAGCTGATGTAGGCTCACCAAAGAAGTCAAAGTTTGAAAGGCAAATCAAATATCAGCCGGCTTTGGTGCCCGACTGTTTCCTGACCTGATCTGTAGCGGTCATCCCTGGTTCCTCCATTACGATGTGTCCTGCGAGAGCGGCGTTCACGGTACCGGGATGAGTTGGCAGGGGCGGGGGCATGGCTGGACGAACTGGGAGCAGAAGGCTGTGCATCATTCTGAGGGGGCGCCACTGTCAAACAAACACAACAAATTGGTCAATTTTCAGCTCTGTTGGTCCATGCTGGATATAATCTATGAACACATCATGTCTAAGTGCCAATAGGTAGCACTAACAATCAAACTCTTCATTCTGGAGGTTGTTACCATGGTAAGAAAACTCAAAGTTTCCCATTTTCATAAGCAGTGAGATGTTTAAAAATGAAATCAGTGGAAGCACAGAAAGGTAAGAACCTGTTTAAAAGAGACACTGTATTTTCTATGTCATACTGAGACATGTCTGTGTTTCAAATGTCAAGAACTGAATTTTCTAGAATGAACACATAAAGACTGTTGTTTTAGTGACTGGCTGTTTTGCAAATATACAGGTCCTTCTCAAAATATTAGCATATTGTGATAAAGTTAATTATTTTCCATAATGTAATGATGAAAATTTAACATTCATATATTTTAGATTCATTGCACACTAACTGAAATATTTCAGGTCTTTTATTGTCTTAATACGGATGATTTTGGCATACAGCTCATGAAAACCCAAAATTCCTATCTCACAAAATTAGCATATCATTAAAAGGGTCTCTAAACGAGCTATGAACCTAATCATCTGAATCAACAAGTTAACTCTAAACACCTGCAAAAGAGTCCTGAGGCCTTTAAAACTCTCAGCCTGGTTCATCACTCAAAACCCCAATCATGGGTAAGACTGCCGACCTGACTGCTGTCCAGAAGGCCACTATTGACACCCTCAAGCAAGAGGGTAAGACACAGAAAGACATTTCTGAACGAATAGGCTGTTCCCAGAGTGCTGTATCAAGGCACCTCAGTGGGAAGTCTGTGGGAAGGAAAAAGTGTGGCAGAAAACGCTGCACAACGAGAAGAGGTGACCGGACCCTGAGGAAGATTGTGGAGAAGGGCCGATTCCAGACCTTGGTGGACCTGCGGAAGCAGTGGACTGAGTCTGGAGTAGAAACATCCAGAGCCACCGTGCACAGGCGTGTGCAGGAAATGGGCTACAGGTGCCGCATTCCCCAGGTCAAGCCACTTTTGAACCAGAAACAGCGGCAGAAGCGCCTGACCTGGGCTACAGAGAAGCAGCACTGGACTGTTGCTCAGTGGTCCAAAGTACTTTTTTCGGATGAAAGCAAATTCTGCATGTCATTCGGAAATCAAGGTGCCAGAGTCTGGAGGAAGACTGGGGAGAAGGAAATGCCAAAATGCCAGAAGTCCAGTGTCAAGTACCCACAGTCAGTGATGGTCTGGGGTGCCGTGTCAGCTGCTGGTGTTGGTCCACTGTGTTTTATCAAGGGCAGGGTCAATGCAGCTAGCTATCAGGAGATTTTGGAGCACTTCATGCTTCCATCTGCTGAAAAGCTTTATGGAGATGAAGATTTCATTTTTCAGCTCGACCTGGCACCTGCTCACAGTGCCAAAACCACTGGTAAATGGTTTACTGACCATGGTATCACTGTGCTCAATTGGCCTGTCAACTCTCCTGACCTGAACCCCATAGAGAATCTGTGGGATATTGTGAAGAGAACGTTGAGAGACTCAAGACCCAACACTCTGGATGAGCTAAAGGCCGCTATCGAAGCATCCTGGGCCTCCATAAGACCTCAGCAGTGCCACAGGCTGATTGCCTCCATGCCACGCCGCATTGAAGCAGTAATTTCTGCAAAAGGATTCCCAACCAAGTATTGAGTGCATAACTGTACATGATTATTTGAAGGTTGACGTTTTTTGTATTAAAAACACTTTTCTTTTATTGGTCGGATGAAATATGCTAATTTTGTGAGATAGGAATTTTGGGTTTTCATGAGCTGTATGCCAAAATCATCCGTATTAAGACAATAAAAGACCTGAAATATTTCAGTTAGTGTGCAATGAATCTAAAATATATGAATGTAAAATTTTCATCATGACATTATGGAAAATAATGAACTTTATCACAATATGCTAATATTTTGAGAAGGACCTGTACTGTTTGCTGCTAAACAGTTTAAAATCCCAACTCAGCAATTAATTTGTCTTTGTTTTATGACAGTAAAACTCAAACTTTCATGCTGGGTTGGTTCCCAATATCAAGGTACGCTAAAATACTGCTCCTACATTTCAGAGTGCTCATAATGTGATGCCAGATAAAGTGCCAGAGTGACTGCCGGGGAAAAATGGGGAAAAGAGTAACGCTTGCACTGCCACTCTCCCATGTGTTGCTGCACACTACTGGTCATCTGGCTGAAAGACGATTGCTATGCTTGATATACTGTAGAAACTACACTGCTCAAAACAATAAAGGGCACACTTCACACAATATAACTCCAAGTAAATCAAACTGTCCACTTAGGAAGCAACACTGATTGACAATCAATTTCACTGATGTTGTTCAAATGGAAAAGACAACAGGGGGAAATCTTTGGTGATTAGCAAGACACACTCAATAAAGGAGTGGTTCTGCAGGTGGGGACCACGGACCACTTCTCAGTACCTATACTTTCTGGCTCATGTTTTGGTCACTTTTGAATGTTGGTGGTGCTTTCACACTCGTGGTAGCATGAGACGGACTCTACAACCCACACAAGTGGCTCAGGTAGTGCAGCTCATCCAGGATGGCACATCAATGCGAGCTGTGGTAAGAAGGTTTGCTGTGTCTGTCAGCGTAGTGTCCAGAGCCTGGAGGCGCTACCAGGAGACAGGCCAGTACACCAGGACACGTGGAGGAGGCCGTAGGAGGGCAAGAACCCAGCAGCAGGACCGCTACCTCCGCCTTTGTGGAAGGAGGAACAGGAGGAGCACTGCCAAAGCCCTGCAAAATGACCTCCAGCAGGCCACAAATGTGCATGTGTCTGCACAAATGGTTAGAAACCGACTCCATGAGGATGGTATGAGGGCCCGACGTCCAGAAATGGGGGTTGTTCCCCACACCTGAATCCGATTGAGCCCATCTGGGACATCATGTCTCCCTCCATCCACCAACGTCACGTCGCACCACAGACTGTCCAGGAGTTGGCGGATGCTTAGTCCAGGTCTGGGAGGAGATCCCTCAGGAGACCATCCGCCGTCTCATCAGGAGCCCAGGCGTTGTAGGGAGGTCATACAGACACGTGGAGGCCACACACAATACTGGGCCTCATTTTGACTTGTTTTGAGGACATTACATCAAAGTTGGATCAGCCTGTAGTTTTTCCACTTTAATTTTGTGTGTGACTCCAAATCCAGGCCTCCATTGGTTAATAAATTTGATTTCCATTGATGATTTTTGGGTGATTTTGTTGTCAGCACATTCAACTTTGTACAAAACAAAGTATTCAATGAGAATATTTCATTCATTCAGATCTAGGATGTGTTATTTGAGTGTTCCCTTTATTCTTTTGAGCAGTGTAAATGAGTAACACCCATCATTCTTAGTAAGGTAACGCTGAATTTAAGCTAGGAGTTGGATAGGAAGCTGCTTTAAATAAAAGCAATTAGATGATGTCACACATTTTTGATTTTAATCTTTGAGTTAAAACAATGAAACAGTGAAACTGTGGTATTTTTAGTCCAATTTATCACACAGTGAGACTCTTATACCGGCCTATACTTCTAATAAAAAAAACTATGGCTACTGACGGCAGGAAGGCAAGATTTTGTATCCTCTTATGTTTTTTGAAGAGGAATTAGAATCGGATTGGTGCATCTCTAGTTCTGACAATATCCAATAGCTTTCAACTTGGAAGGCATAGAAAAATGGGTTTCCTGATTATTTTAAGGAGCAAAAATATTTAAAGTCAGCTCAAGAAATAAAAGGTTTTCTTAGAGGTTTGGTATACATTTTTTACCTTTCTAGAATTAATATTGTGTGTATCTTCTGGCACATCAATTCTCTTGATTTGATTCAAACATTTTAACATTTTTTTTTCCAGGAAGGATATTTAAATCAATGTGTTTCGGAATGTTTTGTATTATATGGCTATAGGAAAACATCTCGGCAAATGCAAGTTGGCCAGGACATTAAAACCACCCAAACCAAGATGGCCTTTCCTCTGGGAGGAACCTTGGAAATAAGGTAAGGATTCTAGACATTCAGTATGAGTTTAGAGTAGATTCTTTTTATACTCTTGGAAATAAAGAGGTGATCGGATCTTACCTGGAGTTTGGATTATGAAGGGAGCCAGAAGTTTGGTCCTCTTCTTCTCGTAGCCCTTCTGAGTGATGTCACCTGTGAAACAAAAAGGTTACTTAGATTTAAATTGGCAGAAGAACATAAAAACATCAGCTTCTTCATTGTGCCTATAAAATGAAAGAAAAGGTTTTAACTTTGCTACATGAATAACTGTCCCTTCTTCTGACGACTTTCAAAAGATGCCATCTGTGATCAAAAGAGAGAGCAACAGGGAAAAATACACGGGTTGGAAACCAGTAAAGAGGATGGTGAAAACAGATGGGTGTACACAGTGTTGCAGTGATCCCTAGAGATAGCTTCGGGCATCAAAGATGTGCCTCTGTTCCAGCCTCAATGAAGAGAAAAACAAAACAGGACTAAATGTGGACGGAGACGGAAGCGTGGGCTGGAGACGAGGTGATTCACAGACTCGGAGACAACAAAGACAGCGGACTGGTGGGAGATGAAACAAAAATGACGAGATCACAGAATCGAAAAATGTGGAAATCAGGAGAAATGGAGAAGAGAGTTGGACAAAGCCTAATTTCTAGCACCTACTTTAACCTTAACTAAGGAACAGGAAGTCCCCCTTTGAAATCCCCTCCTGCTAAACAGCCCATCTGTACCCTCTATCCCAATAGACCAAACACAGGTTCACAGAGCTCTCCTCTGGCCTTGCAGCATCTCTGCCAAAACTCAATGTGGGTAAAGCTTTTACATTTTCACATGTACTATAAATTTATCTGTAAAACCTCTCCTCACTTTTGCAGAAAAAGGATCAGAGATGGATCGTTTACTCTTGCTTGTTCCTGGCAAAGTGATGACCAATAATTTTTCTGTTATCAAATTTTAGACTTAACCTCGAGAGCTGAAGGATACCCTTAAATAGGGCCACTGTCTGATCCAGCCTTATAAAAACCAGTCATTGTTCTGCAGTAGTATTCGTTCCTGAAACGCTGAGCTTTGATCACCGATTATAAATAATCAGCTGCAGACTTGGGTCAACTTATGGTTCCAAAGTATGTAGCAGTTTCTAAACCACAACATGTTCTTCTCATATTTCATTCCTGCAGGTTATAATACTTTTAATAAGATACCAGAGACAGTGCAGAGCATTGTCGTCTTTTTGAAACTGTTCCTAGAATTTGTAGAGTTACGGCTTGAATACCAGTAGAGCATTGCATATAGATCTTTCTCAGTTTACAGACAGTAGCCCCTTTTCCACTGCAGGGACTTTCAGGCATTAGCCAGGATTTTGAAAGGCCTCCGTGTGTTTTTGACACAATTTTACCCGAGAAATGTTAAATTCCCGGGTCCACACTTTCCGGGATAAAAAGATCATGGCCTGGGGATAGGACTTTCATGTTACACAGGGATTTTTAAGGGGCGGGGTTATGTGCTGAGCAACAATGATTGGTGGACACTTTCTTGCAGTGTTCTGACTTCTGCTCACCCACCATGTTTAAGACCTGAGTGTTTTGTAGTTGTTTTCTATGCATTTTATATTTTAGCATGCTTAGAATGAACCAGAGGAAGAGGACATATGATAAGTGGGAGAATGATGAAATACAGGCTCTTTTGACAGTTTTGATATTTCCTTCGGGCTTTGCTTGTTTGGCCTTTGGTTTCTGATTAGTGGGTAGTGCAGTTTTCTTCACAACGTTCCCATATGTCATTAGGCTGATTTAAATAGATTGTCCACTGCTTTTTAGAGCTGTGTCTGACAACTATTATGTGATCGGGAAATTCGAAGTGGGCGTGGTTGCTAATCTAAATAATAAGACATAAAATGGAAAATTTATATCAACCAAATACACACCTCAAAAAAAGTAAAGGACCCAATTTTATTGAGAGCATAATATCAAGCCAGTTAAACTCCTTTAACACTGATCTGGTCAGTAGGAAAGGGGGTTGTTAATCACTGTTAGCTGCTTTGATGTTAATGAAATTAACAATAGGTGCACTGAAGGGGCAACAATGAGACAACCCCAAAAAACAGGAATGGTTTTGCAGATAGAGGCCACAGACATTTTCCCCTCCTCATTTGTTTTACTGTATTTCAGTAGTTTTACATTTGACCAAGGTCAGTGTCACTACTGGTAGTATAAGGCGGACAGGGCGGTTGGAGGTCCTTAACACATCAGCAGGACCAGTATCTGCTCCTTTGTGCAAGGAGGAACAAGATGAGTACTGCCAGAGCCCTCCAGTGGGCCACTGGCAAGAATGTCTCTGACCAAATCATTACAAAAAGACTTTATGAGGGTGGCCTGAGGGCCCAATATCCTCTAGTAGGCTGTGGTCATTGCCTGGCACCATGGAGTTTGACTGGCATTTGCCAGGGAACACCAGAATTGGCAGGTTCAGCCCTATTCTTTTCAAAGATGAGAGCAGGTTAACTCTGAGCTCATAGACGTGAAAGCGTCTGGGGAAGCTGCTGTGAACATTAGGCTGCCTGCAACATTGTTCAGCAGGATTGGTTTGATGGTGGGTCAGTGTTGGTCTGGGGAGGCATATCCATGGAGGGACGCACAAACCTGTACAGGATAATCGATGACACCCTGACTGCCATTGGATATCGAGATGAAATCCTCAGACTCACTGTTAGAACCTTCACTGGTACAGTGGGTCCTGGTTTCCACCTGTTGCATGATGTGAAGAGTATGCAAGCAGTTCCTAGAATATGAAGGAATTGACACCATTGAATGGCCTCCATGCTCTCCTGATCTAAATCCAATAGAACATCTCTTGAGGCCATACGAACTACTCAGTACCATGTTGAGTTGTTGCAATTGGACAAGCCTGCCACATATGCTTTTCAGTTTAAATTTCTCTGTGACTTCAGACTAAGCCCTCTGTGGGTTGATCACTTTCATTTTCATCAAATGATGTGGCATCCTTTTGTTCCTAACACATTACCCGTTCCATGTCAGTATGGATATCCACCATGACTTCTTTTTCCAATTGAGATCTGACATGTTTTCAAAGTGTTCCTTTAATTTTTTTGAGCTGCATACCTGTGCTCTCTCAGTCTGCGCATGTTTTATTTGTGCATCAAAATAAATATAATTTAATTAAGTTTTGTAAATAATCAATGGTGAGACGACGTTTAAGATATGTTGGGAAGGCCAGAAGTGGTCCCAGGAATAAGATTTTAATGAATAAATACATACATACAGTACAGACCAAAAGTTTGGACACACCTTCTCATTCAAAGAGTTTTCTTTATTCTCATGACTATGAATATTGTAGCTTCACACTGAAGGCATCAAAACTATGAATTAACACATGTGGAATTATATACTGAACAAAAAAGTGTGAAGCAACTGAAAATATGTCTTATATTCTAGGTTCTTCAAAGTAGCCACCTTTTGCTTTGATTACTGCTCTGCACACTCTTGGCATTCTGTTGATGAGCTTCAAGAGGTAGTCACCTGAAATGGTTTTCCAACAGTCTTGAAGGAGTTCCCAGAGATGCTTATCACTTGTTGGCCCTTTTGCCTTCACTCTGCGGTCCAGCTCACCCCAAACCATCTCGATTGGGTTCAGGTCCGGTGACTGTGGAGGCCAGGTCATCTGGTGCAGCACCCCATCACTCTCCTTCTTGGTCAAATAGCCCTTACACAGCCTGGAGGTGTGTTTGGGGTCATTGTCCTGTTGAAAAATAAATGATGGTCCAACTAAACGCAAACCGGATGGAATAGCATGCCGCTGCAAGATGCTGTGGTAGCCATGCTGGTTCAGTATGCCTTCAATTTTGAATAAATCCCCAACAGTGTCACCAGCAAAGCAACCCCACGCCATCACACCTCCTCCATGCTTCACGGTGGGTACCAGGCATGTAGAGTCCATCTGTTCACCTCTTCTGCGCCGCACAAAGACACGGTGGTTGGAACCAAAGATCTCAAACTTGGACTCATCAGACCAAAGCACAGATTTCCACTGGTCTAATGTCCATTCCTTGTGTTCTTTAGCCCAAACAAGTCTCTTCTGCTTGTTGCCTGTCCTCAGCAGTGGTTTCCTAGCAGCTATTTTACCATGAAGGCCTGATTCACAACGTCTCCTCTTAACAGTTGTTCTAGAGATGTGTCTGCTGCTAGAACTCTGTGTGGCATTGACCTGTTCTCTTATCTGAGCTGCTGTTAACCTGCAGTTTCTGAGGCTGGTGACTCGGATGAACTTATTGTCCACAGCAGAGGTGACTCTTGGTCTTCCTTTCCTGGGGCGGTCCTCATGTGAGCCAGTTTCTTTGTAGCGCTTGATGGTTTTTGTGACTGCACTTGGGGACACTTTCAAAGTTTTCCCAATTGTTCAGACTGACTGACCTTCATTTCTTAAAGTAATGATGGCCACTCGTTTTTCTTTACTGAGTTGCTTTTTTCTTGCCATAATACAAATTCTAACAGTCTATTCAGTAGGACTATCAGCTGTGTACTGTATCCACCTCCTGCACAACACAACTGATGGTCCCAACCCCATTTATAAGGCTTGAAATCCCACTTATTAAACCAGACAGGGCACACCTGTGAAGTGAAAACCATTTCAGGTGACTACCTCTTGAAGCTCATCAACAGAATGCCAAGAGTGTGCAGAGCAGTAATCAAAGCAAAAGGTGGCTACTTTGAAGAACCTAGAATGTAAGACATATTTTCAGTTGTTTCACACTTTTTTGTTCAGTATATAATTCCACATGTGTTAATTCATAGTTTTGATGCCTTCAGTGTGAAGCTACAATATCCGTAGTCATGAAAATAAAGAAAACTCTTTGGTAAATGGACTGAATTTATATAGCGCCTTTCCAGTCATACAGACCGCTCAAAGCGCTTTCTCCTAGAGCCACATTCACCCACACTCACTAATGCTCACACATTCATACACCGATACGCAGATCGGTAGGCAACTTGAGGTTAAGTGCCTTGCCCAGGGGCACATCGACATACAGCAGGAGGAAGCTCGAATTGAACCCAATACCTTCCGATTGCAAGACGACTACTCTTCCTACTGAGAAGGTGTGTCCAAACTTTTGGTATGTACTGTACATATCTTATAACTGGAGCTCTTTTGAATAAGTCCACAATAAACAGACATTTAAACTCATAACAACCAGAACAGAACACTTAAGAAAAATAATATAATATTCAGGCTCACTATATCAGTTTTCACTTTGTTTTTATCATTTAACTGAGTTTTAATGAGACCCCTGAACTTGTTTGCTTTTGATAAGCTTTGATAGATCACCAGAGTGGAAACTGGTGTTTCTTTTCTCTCTCTCCCGGTAGAGGAGCGTCATGAAGGTGAACAGCAATGACACTCCTGCTCTAGTCTTTCCCACCTGTAGTTGTTTTACTGTGCCTTTTTTGCTCTTTTGGTTGAATAAAGCTTGGTGAATTTTACACCTGGGTCCTACTAAAGCATCACACATACCCAACGATTATCCCTACTAACTGCTGATATTTACCCATCATCTTGGAAATAAAATATTAAATGTTTCCACGTACCCACTGCAATGCGCTCACTTAGCACTAGGGGTACGAGTTCCCCCTGTTGGGAATCACTGCCTTACAGTGATTCTGTTTTAGGACAAAATAAGCCAATCAGACATTCTTCTCTGCGGTCAATTGGCAGACTTTGTCAACTGTGTCTGAATGCATTCAGATTCAAACTGAAACTCAAAGTGTACTTTCTGACTGACTGATCGGCTCACCATATTTAGATTTGCAGTCAGTGGCTGTTTTCTTCCCCGGTCCTAGGTTTTCTCTCTGGCCAAGGGACGATTATCGTAGGAGATGGAGCTAGCAGTGGTTCCAGAACACTAAAACTGCCATGGGGGGAGCAAAATGTCTTATAGGTTGCTATTTCTACCTTTTTTGAGAGAATTAAACCCCCCCCCCAAAAAGGTATCCGCTGCTAAAAAAGTTTGCATAATATGTTCAGTTTTTGAATCCTGTTTTCTTTGGGGAGCGGCAGCTGGAAAAGGATGAACCTGGCTCACAGACAGCAGCTTGGCTCAGGAGGTTTTGGTTCTGGAAGACATCTGTGGAGTGAGGTGGCTGCAAGAAACTGGCAAAGCTTTGAGCCTCCCAGCTGTTAATGTTGCAAAAAACACAAACATAGGAGATCGTCATCAGATAATGATCACAATGAAACGTTTGGGAGCATACTGACGGATTATTCCAAATGAACAGTCTTTTCAGTTAGAACTGCGCAAATATTGTGAGTAAAACAGATTATTTTTTATTTATCTTTTATATATTTTGTGTTTTTGCTGAAATAATTTTAGTAAGACGTGTAGTCAGTCTCATTAAACCAATTTTTTATTTCCAAGGATGCTCTTCATATGGTTTTTATTTTGACTCTAAACTTCCCAAATTTCACTTGGTCTGATCTTGGTGGCCTACTTGGCTGTAACTGCGTTGTGAGCTATTAGTATAGAAACATTAGTAGGCAAGGTCTGCTGCAAGTTTACCAGAAACTCATTGCTAGCTAAGTGGTTAACTTGGTAATGTTTAGAGTGCTGTAAAACTGTAATTTTTTATTTTATCATCAAATAAACTGAGGTTGATAAGGTCAGATGTTTGTTTTGGAAAGTTTAGTGTTATTTACAAGATCTTTCTCAGTGGTTTGTCAGAACAGATAAGATAGCCATGCTTAAAGATTTGTCACATCTCAGTGGAAAAACCACAGACACAGGGAATAGCAAGACCGCTCATGTTTGTAATCGCCTGAGAGCTCGCTCCAAAATAATACCAACTCAGGGGCTTGGGAGCTTTTTTTTCTGGGGAAAAAATATGGAAGAAAGGCAAACACTTCCATAAGTAATGGATGAACAGTACAGTTGGCTGCGCTCAGTCACATGATTTATTTTTAGCTTTTGTGAATAGGCAATTTCTCTGCAAAAACACAGAGAGAGCGAGAGAGAGAGGAAGGGATGGAGTCAGGGATGGGGGAGGGGTCAGCATGCATTAAATCAAACCCAAAGTAATCGCTCCTCCATCTGGATAATTCTGAAGTTATCTGTTTTCCAGCAGTTAGAGATGACAAGAGTTAAACTACTGCTGCCGCTGGACATTTGTTAGAGTAGGAAAAAGCGAGGGGAACTGGTGGATAATAATAGTTTAATTATTGCATCTAATATGTTTGCAAAACATGCATTACAAAGAAAAATATGAACTAGTACTTGTAAACACTCAATTTACAGGTTACCAAGGGTCAAAATCTTCTCAGGAGGCAAAGCACAGCTCCATGGGGGGAGAAGAGGGCCTCACTTGTTAGCACACTTTTACACAGTGACCCAGTCGTATCAGTCCCAGCGTGGACGTCACAATCAAATGATTTCAGAGCCGACCTTAGCACGAGACAGCCACTGCTTGTCCCAGTTTTTCAGCTGCATCATAAAAAAGAATGATGCAAAACATCAAAGCTCTGCATCCTCTCAGGCCTAAACGTTCTCGTATTTTTTGTAATATTTGAGCTGTGGTACTGCTGCTCGCCCTCCGTCTGCCCCACAGCCACTCAGGCTGAATAGTAATTAGCTGCACATCTTCATTCTCTTTCTCTGCTTCTCACGCACCCCCATCACATCACACTCAATTGCTCTTGCCAGAAAACAACAAACATTTATGTCAACATCTACTTGTTAAAAATCACACAAACACATGATAAACAATCGAGTAAGACTTTATTTCCACAATGTCTGAGTAATCTGTGTTTGATCCAATCTTTCTGATGTCATATGCTGACTCCACCATCAAGAGCTGTGATAAGAATCGGCACTGTGCCACTTCTGCCTTTGTTGATTGAGTTCAAGTCTGTAATTTTCAACAGGGTTGTTTTTTATTCAGCAAACCAGTATTCCTGAGGCCCAAAGAGCTGGCACAGTTTTATTTGCAGAATAAACATCTTCTGAGACCTCCAAGTGGCTATTTTTGCTCTTATCAATTCCAACTCATCGCTTACAGACACCATCAACTGGACACACATAACCAGCATGAGTATCAATCAGAATCAGCTTTATTGCCAAGTTCGTACATACAAACAAGGAATTTGACTCCAGTAAACTTTGCTTTCTGGTTTTTGTTTTTGCATTTCAGAATATACATATATACAATATACAAATATACACATATATAAATAAAAAGATGCATTTGCAACTTCAGTATGCAGTTGTTTGGTACTCTATTAAATGTTCATCAGAGAAGCAGCCTGGGGGAAGAAACTGTCTCTGTGGCGGCTGGTTTTAGTGAACAGTGCTCTGCAGCGTCGGCCTGAAGGTAAAACTCTAAACAGTTTATGTGCAGGGTGTGTGGGGTCTGCAGAGATTTTTGCAGCTCTTTTTCTGGATGACCTTCCCTCCTAGATGGAGGGAAGGTCAGCCCTGATGATTCTCTCTGCAGTCCTGATTATTCGTTGCAGTCTGGACCTGTCCTGTTTTGTGGATGAGCCAAACCACACTGAGATGGATGAAGATAGGACAGACTGAATGATGGCAGTGTAGAAGATGACCAGCAGCTCCTGTGGAAGGTTGAACTTCTTGAGTTGCCTCAGGAAGTACAGTCTCTGCTGTGCCTTCTTCAGAACATTGACTATGTGTGAGGACCATCTTAGGTTTCAAGAAATGGTGGTTCCTAGGAACCTGAAGTGGTCCACAGCTAAATATGACATCATTAATGGTTAAAATATAAGTACTCAGAACAACATGCGTTTGTCTTCAAAATGCAGGCATGGAGAAGGGAAGTGGTCGACCATTGCTGTTTATATCTGCTGATGGTTAAGAAGTAGTTTTAGACTATTCTCCTTACTGAAGATCTGCTTCTGTAATGATTTTTCTGCTTACTTGTGCTAGTCCATTTACACTTGTTAACGTCTGGGTTCTCACTGAAAACAATAAAAAGTATAGGATTTTCTTCACTGCTTAAACCCATTTTATTGTAGATTTGAGCTATGACTAATATTTAGGCTCATTATTTTGTAACATCTATCAAATTTGTCTTTTTCTTTCTTTGTAAAGTACTTCTGGCCCAGTGCCTTTGTGTTTGGAGTGGATGACTCCATCGTGGATGGAGTCATTGATAGAGCTTTATTTATCATTACATCTGTGCTCTCTTTGTATTAATTTAGCATAGAAAACACTCCCAGCCCAGTGAACGTATGTTAAGCTGTGTCTTTTTCCTGGGTAAATCCGCTGATTGAGCTATTCATGCCATTAACGTTGTATTTTCTCTCTCCATTATTTCTTTCCACAGAAAGTAAGCCTCGATCAGTGCTTCTTCTTTGCTAAGCTAAAGCTTTTGTTTTCGCTTAATTTTTTTCTTTCCATTAAAAGTCAGTCAGTCATTTTCTACCGCTTATTTCATAGTGGGTCGCGGGGGAGCTGGTGCCTATCTCCAGCAGTCTATGGGCGAGAGGCAGGGTACACCCTGGACAGGTTGCCAGTCCATCGCAGGGCAACACACAAACAACCATGCACACACTCATTCATACACCTAAGGGAAATTTAGAGTTACCAATTAACCTAACAGGCATATCTTTGGACTGTGGGAGGAAGCCGGAGTACCCGGTGAGAACCCACGCATGCACGGGGAGAACATGCAAACTCCATGCAGAAGGACCCCAGGCCGGGAATCGAACCCAGGACCTTCTTGCTGCAAGGCAACAGTGCCTTCTTGCTGCAAGGCAACAGTGCTACCAACTGCGCCACCGTGCAGCCCTCCATTAAAAGTACTATACGCAAAGTTTTTATGTTTGGCTGCATCTCTTTCCTAGATGGATCCATTGATAGAGCCATTGCTGCTATTGACTTATATATTCTGTTTTTTATTCAACTTTGTTGAATGGTTTTCTTTCTCTTTTAAAGTACTCTTGGCCCAATGCTTCTGTGTTTAGCACTGTTTTGGACCCAGCCATTGTCAAAGCTACTCCTACCCTATCACTACCTTTACATCATGGGTGATTTTACACAGGGGCCAACAGGGGTCAGTGCCCCTGTAGAACCGTCCCTGGCCCGTTATGGCCCCTGTGCTGAAGTGATAATTTTGTAATGCGACAGGCACTGGCATTAAAACTGGAACGAATACGTTGCAGCTTTACACGGAGTCTTTAGAGCACTGCACGTTCGCTTATTGGACCGAGCTGTTTAGCCAGTGCATATCTGAATGAGAAGAGAAAGAAATGGTAAACAAGACCACAACTACAAATTGTTAAAGATAACTAATGGAAAAGTGGTAAAGAGACGGAGGTAAGCAATACGATTTAGTTTCGTGACACCAATGTTTGGCTCAGTGTTACTGTTGTTGCTTACTGCAATGGAATGCGGCTTCATTGTTTTAACATGCGCTAAATCCAGTTCTTACAAGGGTTAGGAACTGATTTAATTTTTTTCCTTCATAATTTACTTAATCTTTAATTTACTTTAACAGTAAATTAAAGATGAAGTTGTTCCACTTTTAGCCTTAGTCATATTGATATAGGATCACAGTTTTCACCTATTAGACATTATCACTTTCTTGCAGCACTGGAAACAACATTAGTGGTCATGAAAAGAGAAGGGGACATCACATCATTTTTTGGTCGCTGTTAACAGCACAGCGAGGGAGCTGAGGTGCAGGATGAAAGAGACAGTTAATTGGAGAGGATGCTGAGATTGACAGATCAGAAACAGAGGGTGTCAATCCTGAGAGTGAAGAGGAACATGCAGTGGTGTGAAAAAGTTTCTCCCATCCTGATTTTTATTTTTTTTGCATGTATGTCACGTGTTTCTGATCATCAAGCCAATTTAAATATTAGTCAAAGACAACACAAGTAAACACAAAATGCACTTTTTAAATGAAGGTGTTTATTATTAAGGGAGAAATATCCCTTAATAGTTAAATGGTATTTAACAGTGTACATGTGGTTTCACACAGGCCCTGTGTGAAAAAGTGATCACCCCCGAAACCTGGTTGGGCCACCCTTGGCAGCAACAACTGCAACCAAGCATTGGTGATAACTTGCAATGAGTCTTTTCCAGCGCTGGGGAGGAATTTTGGCCCACTCATCTTTGCAGAATTGTTGTAATTCAGAGACATTGGAGAATTTTTGAGCATGAACAGCCTTTTTAAGGTCATGCCACAGCATCTCAATAGGATTCAGGTCAGGACTTTGACTAGACCACTTTAAAGTCTTCATTTTGTTTTTCTTCAGCCATTCAGAGGTGGACTTGCTGGAGTGCTTTGGATCATTGTTCTGCTGCAGAACCCAAGTGCCTTTCAGCTTAAGGTCACGAACAGATGACCAGACATTCTCCTTCAGGATTTTTTGGTAGCCAGCAGAATTTATGGGTCTATTTATCACAGCAAGTCTTCCAGGTCCTGAAGCAGCAAAACAACCACAGACCATCACACTACCACCACCATATTTTACTGTTGGTATGATCTTCTTTTTCTGAAATGCAGTGTTACTTTTACACCAGATGAAATGGGATACACCTTTCAAAACGTTTTGTCTCGTTGCTCCACAAAATATTTCCCCAAACGTTTTGGGAATAATCAAGATGTTTTCTAGAAAAATTGAGACGAGCTTTAATTGTCTTTTTGCCCAGTAGAGGTTCTGGTCTTGGAACTCTGCCATGCAGGCCATTTATGCCCTGTCTCTTTGTCATGGTGGAGACATGAACACTGACCTTAACTGAGCCAAGTGAGGCGTGCAGTTCTTTGGATGTTATTGTGGGGTCTTTTGTGACCTCTTGGATTAGTCATCGCTGTGCTCTTGGGGTAATTTTGGTCAGCCAGCAACTCTTGGGAAGGTTGACCACTGGTAGATGTTTTCACCATTTGTGGATATTGGCTCTTACTGTGGTTCGCTGGTGTCCCAAAGCTTTAAAAATGGCTTTAGAACTTTTTCTAGACTGATAGATCTCAATTACTTTCTCTCTCATTTATTTCTGAATTTGTTTGGATCTTGCCATGATGTTTAGCTTTTGAGGATATTTTAGTCTACTTCACTTTGTCAGGCAGGTCCTAATTCAGTGATTTCCTGATTGAGAACTACCTGATTAAAGAAAATGGTTCCTCGCCACTGTCGCCATATGCTTTGTTTTTAACTGTGACTGGTATTTTGTTTGTAAAATTTCAAAACATAAGAGTGCAAAGATGCTTTGTTATGTACTGTACCGAACCATGAAACAGGTTAAGAACTACATGCCCTGGTCTGACAGGGTCTAGAGGCCCAGAAAGTAGTAAAACAGTTGTTTGTTTATTCTTCAACAAGTGTCCATGATTCAAAATCCAAAAAGTTAAATGAGCAAAAAACTATTTTCCTCATTAAATAAATTCTTATGGAACGACTGACATGAAATTCACATCAGATGTTCGTTTGTTATTTTAACCAATTCTTCCACACAATCTGTCTTCAAATCTTGAAGGTTCTGGTGGCTCTTCTTTGCTCTCCGCTCTTTAATTTCTTTCCACAGACGTTCAACCTAGGTGACTGACCGGGCCTATCTAGCAGCTTTATTTTCTTACTTTGAAAACAGTTAAGAATTTCCTTGGCTTCTAATCACAGACGTCCTGGTACATTTCTCCATTCATCCTTCCCTAAAATATGTGAGGTCTACCAGTACCAAAAACTGACAAGCAGCCCCTCACCATGATTCTGCCACTTCCGAACATCACTCTTGGCATGCTGTTTAAAGAGTGAAGTGCAGTGACATTTATCCTACAAACATGATGATGTGAGCAACTACCATGGGTGTTACAAGATCTCATAGTTGTTATCAGCATGCAATTCCTTTTTTTTTTTTTTACACAAGAATATATTTAACAGCATATTTCTTTTAAAAAAAAAAGAACTTTTATGTGTTGCCAGTTAATAATGTTGGTATGCTTGTTCATGACTTCCTCATTGAGATGGTTCTCTTGCTTGTGCACTGCTTGTGAAAGAACAGCCGGCGTGCATGTTGATACAAGTATCTCAAAACAAATATGATGTGCGACTGACAATTAAGCTGGTAGAGCTACTCAAAGAACTTGTGAGCAAATCTCAACTAAACCCTGCAACCATTTTGGAGCTGCAGAGAAACACTAGACGAAAACAAGTCTATCTCATGCATAATGGAACCTCTGTGTATTCTGTCACAGTGGATTATATTCCTGAAAGAGAAGAAACATCTGTATGTCTGTCAGCTCAGACCATAAAACTGGTATTACAAGCCCAGCAGGGCAAAAATGGTCTCAAATGATTCTCTTCTTGTGGAATAGGAAGCTGGGTGTGGCCAACACAGGCAACAAAGAGAATCATATTTTCCTCCTAACATTCATTAAACTCATCCCAGATGGGACTGATGACATCAGACGCGCGCACACACACACACACGCACACAGAGTCCCGAGAGGCCCAGAAGCAGCAAGAATAAGGGTCACACAGATAAAAGGCAAATAAGTGCAGGTACGTAACTGATATCCTCCTCCTGCCTCCGGATCCTAAGTATTCTCTTTGTGATAAAAAGTAGGAAGAAGCAGGGGCTGACACACCTGATGCATCGCTACTAAATAAACTGTGATTTGACCATGGCAAGGGCAGTAACAAACAAGAAAAACGGTAGGAAACGATGCGTCAAGTGTATTTAAACACCTCCCTTCAACATTCAAACTCTTGTTGTGCTTTGACCAGACCAAGCCCATAAACGAATGAATGCAAAAGACAACACAGAAAAAAAAAATCAAAGGAAAAAAGAATGATTTAGAAAAATTGCCACTCTGTGGAGGAATGATATTTTTTTACACTGGTTTCTGACATTACAGCCTCAAAACCACAACAAATTTCACTTCCAACAGTTTAAAGTCCTTTTATTGAGATGCCAAACAAAAGTGCTGAACTCAAAAGTTTTGTGGTGATATTTGGAGCCTAAAGTAGTGAAGAGATGCCTCTCCTCCACCTGTTGCTGTGTACCGCCAGTTGTCTGTTTGAAAGAAAGTTCCCACACTTATCTGAAACTTACGACAAAGACAAATTGAGCTGTTTCCCAAACATTTCCTGTCACAAAAAACAACAAAGCCGATCACTCTTAATAAGGCAACACTGTTTTTGAAACTAAAGTTTCCAAGCTAGGAGGAGCATGTTTGTAAAGCAGTGGACTGCAGGATGGCTACCTGCACAGATAGCCTGACTAATTAACCAACCAATATCAGCTTGTTCTATCTGTGTTACGCCCTTAAGAGCCGAGCACCTTAAAGACCCAATATTCTGTGCCAGTAGCACAATTATTTGAAGAACAGCAGCTACAATTATTAGGTGTTTATCAAGTCTATCAAAATCCAAATAATAACTAAATGTTATAACACCGCTATAACTCGAATGATCAATAAGTTCTATAATTTTTGCTGTTGTTTTTGGAATATCTTTACACCTACAGTTTAGGTTACATGTGGTTTAGTTTGCGCCAACAGTTTTACTTCAAGCAACAGGTTAAACACTCAGATTATCTTGAATACCATTACAAACGCCCAGAAGGTTACATCTATCCCCAGTTTGTTGCTTGATGAGAATCCATTCAATGGATTGTCAAAATACATGAAAGAATCTGTTTCTATGTTTCTCCAACACATTTGAAGCAGAGGAAGTCTCACGTTTTGTCTCTGATGGCTTTTACAGCTTAGTGCAGTTTTTGTGCTGTTGTACAAGTGCCTGCGACATATGGCCATTTTAATCTGGAAAGGCTTTATGGAAATTTCAGAGAGTAGAGCAGTATGTGGGAGCAGACATATGGGAGCAGCACGAGGGGCCGTGTCAGTAACAACCAGGCCAACATGAAGAAAGAGTGGTGATAACACATGGAAACACCTAAAACTGATCAAGCTGCATTAAAGAAAGACTGTAAAGACGAACTACATCCAAACGAGTTATAGGCATGATTAGGAATGGCCTGCCAGTCCCAGCTGTTCAGTTTCTTCAACTCTGTTCACTCGTCCTTTGAGCAGAGTCTGATAAACAGGCGATGGGTAGGGCAATCCTGGCTCCAACCCTTTCCACACCCACTTCCACTGGTAGACTATCCAGCAGTCGGGTTTTATCTGTGGTCCTGCTAGGTCATGCCCATATATGGCTCGTCTTTCCCTATAGCGTTGGTAAGCCGTCCCTACTTCTGACAGGGTACTAACTGCCGTGTACAGAGAGTGGCCATCAAGCCTGAGTTTTACTTGTCGACCTGGGCGTACAGGAATGGTACAGTGTTGGTGTGGAGGGTTAGGATAAACTGTGCTTGCTTCCAAAGAAATAGGTAATTGAGTGTTGTTGAAAACATAACAGCCAGGTAGACGTTCTCTTTTCTTCACTTCTTTTGACATTGCAGGTGAAGTGGCCCAAATTACAGCTCCGCCTACAAAAACTTCATGATACATGCCTTGTAATGGTTCCTGGTAATGTGGTCCCCCATCTGATCTCCATTCCTCTCACCTGAAGATGGACTGAGTTAAATATCCATGGCAGGCTTTCAAGCCCTTCCGGCGAGATAGTGACCCGAGTATTCAGCGGATCACACCCTTTGTTGCCCTACCAGAACATTCAGTGGTAGGAGACAAAAAAGTTACTTGTGTTCCAAGGCAGGGCTTGGAATCTTCCAGCGTGGTCAGGTTGCTGCAGATCGGTCGTTCTGTGGTATTCAATATTGGAAACAAAATAACTTTCTGAAGCTGGATAGAAAGGGACAAAATCCGCTCTGGGCTTGTCTAGTAGAACTAATCCTGATGGCAATTTCAGATATGGGATTCCATGCCTCAGGCCATTCCAAGTGTTAGGGCCGACTTTTATTCTGAAATGCGTGTGGGATCTTGACGGGGAACTCTCTTCTTCTCTTTGTTTCTTTCTTCTCCTTTGCCACCTGACAACTTTTGTCCCTTTTTCCTGTTGGTCTGTCAGTTTTTGTCCTTTCTTGTCCATTTCCACTTCTGTGGCAAAGAGGACCAAGGCCAGGAATGCAAGTGTTTATTCCTATATGCTGCTGCAACTTCTCCTTTTTCAGGGTCTACTTTCTGTTGTTCTGGAACTACTGTTATTATTGCTCCAATGGAGTACACTCCTCTAAATGGCACTACAACCATCAGTTGGTGTGTCTGTTCAATGAGCCACAGTCCCTGGAATCTGTAACACCCTGTCACGATGCCAGGCTTCAGAGGTCACCTTCTGTTTGGGTCTGGCTCCATGGCTGCTCCAGCCATCCAGACTGGTGGTGAAGTAGTACAGCCCTGTACCCCGAGTACCCCTCTCCTTGGGAGTCTCAGGCAAGTCTTCCAATGGGAGATCTGTATTTGCAATAACTTCTAATATTAACTGTCCCGAGGTTGTCAGCTTCCAGGGGCCCACACATCCTCTTGGCAGTGCTTGTTGTTCTTCATTTTCGGGTGTTTGGTCTAGAACAGTGTCGACACCTCCGTGACCCTGGTCTCTATACACTCGAAAGACCAGGGGATGTTGTGTGGTGGTTAAAGGTGGGAGGCTTACTTGGCCCAAGGCTGGATCATATGGCCAGGACTCTCTGATCGATATATTTAGCAGATCTGTTGGTCCCCCATCCAGGCCATCAGTCAGGTGGCCCCATCCTTTGGTTCCACATAGCCATTCATAAAGTGGGGGAGCTGATGGTTTGGCTCCCAAACTGTCTAGGTCCTGGGTGGCTTGTCTGTATGGTGCAGGCCTCCCCTCATTAGGATGCGGTGTGAAGGATCTGAGTGGGTCATAAAAACGCTGTACTTGCCATCCTTCTGCTTGAACCACCTGCAACAGCCCTCCTGTCCTCATCCAAGATGCACAAAATTCACAGAACTTGAGAAATTAACCGTCCCACAGGCAGGTACAATTTCTTGGCCTTTCTTCATGCCAGTCCCACTGGCTCACAAAGACCACTGTGGGGAGTCCCCACAAACTCCCCACAAATGAATAAAAAAGTTATAATGCATAAGCACGGACGGCGCGTTATGAGCAATGTTCTGGTTAAAACCACCCTTTAAATAAAGTTTATCTTAACTTTAAAACATACAAAGACCACGAACTGGCCTGTGTGCTACAGATAGCATGCTAGCACAAAGATAGCTGAGTTCCACAAAACAAACTTCATAACATGAAAACGTTTAGATCATTTCATCCTAAACCTATCTGTTAATCTGCCCAAACCTAACCTCTGACCATGGTGAGTAAACGTTGTCCAAGGGCGATGAAGTTCGAATAAACGTCCACAATCAACAAGTGGTTGGCTTTCAGCTAACCTCTGCGTTCGCTCTGTGAACAATAGCGTTAGCTCCGGAGATCTGGGCGGCTGTTCGTTACCGTAACACGGTGGTGCAAGCCGTAGTCCGTCCTTCAGACTCGGCTTGTAGAAACAGCTTCTCTGCCGGGGACCTCTTCGACACAGTTTTGCTTCTGCGGAGCTTCGGAGAGAAAATGTAAGCGACTCTTACACCTTAATTTCCCCGTTCATGAATGAAAATACCGGATACACAGACAGTATTTCATTCTACTTAACTTTGCATATGATCGGTGATCGTATGGCTTCCTTGGATCCAGTTGAATTTATGTCTTTTTGCCAGCAAAAGACATCAGCGCGCTTTGTTCCCTCCTATCCCGATGGTCATCGGTGTGGAAGAGAAAGACTTGTGGAAAGGTGGGGGCTTATATATGCGGCAGTGTCATCGTGGGAAGTCCTCTGCTACCTTCAGAGGACAGTTTGTCGTACTCTTCTTTAGGGAGAAAGGTGCTTTTCTTCTGTGGGCCTTGTGAAGCTGGTGGTCTGTAAAATCTCTTTTGCGTTCCTTCTCTTCTCTGAGGCAATGGTCTGTTAGGGGGGTTGGCTGGAGCTTTTAAACTGGCCTTAGTTGGTAGGTTGGCTCCTTGTCCTGTCTCTTTCTTTCTTCGTAAAACTGCTGCTCCAGATCATAAGAAATCACTGCTTGATCCATCTGTGGAACTGTCGTGCCTTGCACTGGCATTTTGGTAAAGGCAATTTCTCCTCTCCTCCCCTTGGTTACTTCTTGGAGGGCCTTCACATATCTAGCTGGTGAGATTGTTTGCTTAAGCACAAGCCACACCAGTGCAAGGCGCTGACCTCCATCCATGCGTAGCCTTGCTCTTCTGATTTGGGAGTCTTCATCATTCATGTCTTCCAGCACCAACCTTTCATAATGACTCTGAGCTGTTCCTTGTTTGTCTAAGGGATGTGCTGTTACATGGCTCAGCCACAACTTCTTAGCTTCGTCACTTTTTGTAGCATTGGTTATCATTGGCCACACATCTTTGATATAATCTTCACTACTTTCTTCTGGTCTTTTCTCTCTACTACACAACTAAGGTCTTGATCTTTTTGTACTCATGGAAAACATCAGTTTCTGGGCTGGATGCTGTGAGTTGTTCAGGCATTCTTCCTATGGGCTTCCTTGTGGAATGTGGTGCTTGCGGCAGTGAAGGCTCCTCTTCTTCCTCTGCCAACAGCTCATCAACCTGTCGCTCGATCTCTTGTACATACTTGTATGCTGCTTTCTTTAGTCTTCTTAACATCACATCATGCACAACTCCTATGTAAGCAGTTCTAAATTTGTTGGTCAGGGGTTGATAAGTTGCTAGGGTGTGGTAGGATGGCATCATTAAGATGTTGGTCCATTCCCTAACTGTGGCTTTTACCTTGAGTTCGACTTTCTCTTCCAGGCGATCAGCCCATACAGCCGGGATGTGATAGTCTCTCTGTCCGGCTTCAGGTATGTACGCTCAACGCTCATCGTTTGTTTGAACAGGCCCCCATGTCAGGTCTCTGGCCATTCCTTCTGAGACACAGTAGATGTCAACCACTTCCACTGCCTTCTTTTCTCCTTTTCTCTGTCCCATTTTGAGTGGCTTGTGTGGGGTTGCCGACTGCACTGGGATTGAAAACAGGCTTACACTTTCTTTGCCCTCTGCCCCAGAGGTCTCATGCTCTGATGGTTCTTCTTCTTCTGAGCCACTGAATTCGCCATCTTCTCTTTTGTTGGAACCCACTCTGCTTTACCTGGGTCTTCCAGGCTGTAGTCGTCTAGATCCACAGCCTGCACAGATGTTGAAGGAGCAGCTCCGTCTGTCTTTGCTGATTTTGTTTTTTTCTCTAGGTGGGGAGCAGGGTTAGTCTCACTCCTCTGCTGATATCGTTGTTCATCAGGGTGTGGTTTGATTTCGTTCCTCTGTTGGAATTTTTGTATGTCTGGGTGAGGGGGATCTTTCGGCTTCTTCTCATCCATCTTTTCTACTAATACCAACTCTTGCTTTCTCCAACTCTCATGCTGGCTAAGGGAAGTGACGATGACTATCTCGGTCAGAAAGGTGTCTGTCAGTAGATTCTTGATTACATGGTGTGCTGTTGCAACGGCCACTTTTTCTGCTGACTCCCATGGCAGGTCGTGAGATCTCAGTCCATCTAGGGATTTTGTCACTCGTCTCAGGCCGTGGTTGATGGCAGCATTCAGTCCTTCTTCCAAAGCTACCCACATTTTCTCTCTGTAATCTTTCAAATTTTCTCCCTTGTGGTAAGTGGCAATGGGAGAGTGGATGACAGCATAATAAGGAAGGTCAACCCCACTGATCAGATGCATTTTACTTCCTTTGTTTTGGCTTACTTGTCTTAGTTCCCGAACGTCCCTCTTGTAATCTTCTCCAGCCTATGTCCTTAATCTTTTCCTGAATTTAGCATTGTTAATTTTGAAGTTGTCATTTGTGAAACCTAGCAGTCCATCTGCTACTGTCGTACAGAGCAGTCCAACTAGCAGTCCATCTCCCTCAATGCCCCAGGGGTCTCTGATAACCTGGTAGACTTTTGACAATCTATGACCACATGATACTTGCATTCCCTAAATAAGGAGAAAGCAACATGTAAACCAGAAAGAAACCTGGATTAAATGACAGTGCACTTCTTCTATTGAATAATTTAGTGAACAACACACTGACCTATGAACCACTTACTGCTCTCTATGCAGAACCACCAACCTTGTATTATTTATTTTAGTTTTTGCCAGTTTTACCAGTCAAGTTGAACGACTCAGAGAGTTGTAATATAATGATCACAGGATGTTGTAAGGAGCAACTTAAAAGGCAGAACAGTTTAAAAGCCCACCTGAGGTTCCCTGTAAACATGAAAGCGAGATGATTCAGGATTCAGTTTCACCGCTGACTGTGTGGCTCTCTGTGAAGGTGTGCGCTGGAGTCTCCTCTAAATTATTCAGTTGTTTCGGAACACAGACGTTCATTTGTAACAGTGCTTGTCCGGTTCTAGCCAAATTAAAGCTTTAATATAAAAAGCTTTTGTGTTTTACTGTGGCATGAGCAACACCAGAATTTCTTCTTTCATCATGTTAGACCATGTCCAGGCAGGAAAGCAGAAAACCAAAAGGCCACTCCTCCAAAACGGTTAACGACTGAAATTGGCTTTTTTCCAGGACCTCTCAATGAGGTATCCACACGCAACTAAAGGCTGCGCAACTCATACTTCATGCAGACACAGAGTCAGTATTATCCAAGGACCTTTATAGAAAAGAAGACAATATTTTTCAGTTTTCGCTTCCCTAAAGAATCCACTGTAAACACTTAAGCACAGATGACTATTCTTGCAGGACTCCAGGCTACATTTTTGCACTGGTGGTTCTAACTTTTCAGTCAGTGGCACAATCCAAACATTTAGGTGCTTACAAATGTTTCACAGCTCCTTCATCACAACATAATTCATATGCAAAATGTTCGGTCATTTCACCTTTGGGTGTTGCCTGGTGTAGCGGTATATGGAGGCTAGGTTCTTAAAACCTTTGCTGCATGTCTTCCCCCCTTCTGTCTCTGCTCATTTCCTGCCCTGTTACAGTCAACAAAGGCCACTAGTGATGAAAACAAATCTCAAAAACTAAAAATGTTTGGCATTTCCACATACAGTGACATGAAAAACTATTTGCCCCCTTACAGATAACTTCTGTTTTTGGTTTTTGTGTAAATGAAATGTTTCCGATGATCAAATGAATTTCAATCTGAGAAGGATAACCAGAGTACACCCAAAAAGCTGTTTTCAAATTATGAGGTTGCTTATTAAGACAAATAATAATAATAAATTAATAATAATAAATAATTGTGCAACACTTGGCGGCCACAACTACGTTCAAGCCTGGCAATCAGTCTTCCACGTCTTTGCTGGAGGAATTATGACTCAACATTCTTCACAAATTGGTTTTATTTCAGTCACATCTGAAGATTTTCAAACATGAACGGTCAGACCACAGCATCTCAATCGGATTTAAGCCAGGACTTTGACTAGGCCACAACAGACATTCAAAGGTGGATTTTCTGTTGTGCTTTGCATTGTTTTCCTGCTGCATAATCCAAGGGCCCTTAAACTTAAGGTCATAAACTGATAGTAGTGGCTCTTGGAACTCTCTATGGCTGCACAATATCGGGGAAAATATGGAATTGTGATCCAGCTGCTGAATATTGTGATGACCAGACAAGTGCCGCACCTTGTCGGATTCCTTTCTTTTCCATTATTACAACTTCCCCACATTTTGTGTGAGCTTTAGCATTTCAGCCACTAAAAATATGCATCTAAAGAAGGCATCAAAGACAGCTAGTTATAGGCTGTAGTTCTTTAAATATATTGTGCAGCCCCTAGTAGGAACACATTATTGAAGATTAATCAACATTTTCCTCACTTTTCTCCTTCTTTTCCATCATCACAATGTTCCCAGAAGTCTCCTTGAGCTTTGGCATCTTGGTCATTAAAATCTAGGTCAGGGCCAAATGCATTGGCATGGAGCTTTTGGATTAATGGCACCTGAAAGATATAAGCCTACAACATATTGCACCCAAGCAAACCTTTGCTATTGCAACATTGCACAGATTGCAATTACAGGGAGAATTGCAATTTAACATATTGTGCAGCTCCAGTCGCCAGCCTTTTGGACCCATCCTTACTTCTGGTGATGCATGGTACCAAATTATCTTTAAGTAACTTAATTTCCAGACAACTAATCTCAGTTCAACTTAATCTGTGTGGTTAAATTTAAATAATTGTCTGCAACATTTAAGATTATTAAACAGATGAAAGAGATGGACAAATGCATCTTGGGTTTCGGACTCTAAAACAAAAGCCTTATGATGTTCGAAGGAATCTTGTTGTTATAGAGAGGATCTCATGCAACACATTAGCAGGGGTAAAGAGAAAGCCTGACAGGGAGCAGTTATTGGTGGTGGGCGTGTGAGAGGCAGAGATCCCCAGCAGCAGTCCCAGCCTGATGTGACTCACAGGCTAAATGAGCTAGGCTTGTTGCCCCCTGGTGCTCTGTGACCTAGATTGAGAGACGCAGGCAGGACTATAATCTCTCATTTCCCTCCCTCTCCTACAGTATACAACAGGCTGCCAACATGAGAACCCGTTCTGCGCAGCGTGGCGGGCAGACAGCAGAGAGAGGTTCTCGACAGCTTCACTCGACATTATTGATTTGGCCTTCCACAGCTGGAGCTGAGAAGATGATCGAATTTTGAAACGGAGAAAAACTGCTCAAGTAGCTCCGGTGTGTGTCAAACTGTTTGTTTACAGGACACATTTACAGTATAGCGGCACACATACAGGTCCTTCTCAAAATATTAGCATATTGTGATAAAGTTCATTATTTTCCATAATGTCATGATGAAAATTTAACATTCATATATTTTAGATTCATTGCACACTAACTGAAATATTTCAGGTCTTTTATTGTCTTAATACGGATGATTTTGGCATACAGCTCATGAAAACCCAAAATTCCTATCTCACAAAATTAGCATATTTCATCCGACCAATAAAAGAAAAGTGTTTTTAATACAAAAAACGTCAACCTTCAAATAATCATGTACAGTTATGCACTCAATACTTGGTTGGGAATCCTTTGGCAGAAATGACTGCTTCAATGCGGCGTGGCATGGAGGCAATCAGCCTGTGGCACTGCTGAGGTCTTATGGAGGCCCAGGATGCTTCGATAGCGGCCTTTAGCTCATCCAGAGTGTTGGGTCTTGAGTCTCTCAACGTTCTCTTCACAATATCCCACAGATTCTCTATGGGGTTCAGGTCAGGAGAGTTGGCAGGCCAATTGAGCACAGTGATACCATGGTCATTAAACCATTTACCAGTGGTTTTGGCACTGTGAGCAGGTGCCAGGTCGTGCTGAAAAATGAAATCTTCATCTCCATAAAGCTTTTCAGCAGATGGAAGCATGAAGTGCTCCAAAATCTCCTGATAGCTAGCTGCATTGACCCTGCCCTTGATAAAACACAGTGGACCAACACCAGCAGCTGACACGGCACCCCAGACCATCACTGACTGTGGGTACTTGACACTGGACTTCTGGCATTTTGGCATTTCCTTCTCCCCAGTCTTCCTCCAGACTCTGGCACCTTGATTTCCGAATGACATGCAGAATTTGCTTTCATCCGCAAAAAGTACTTTGGACCACTGAGCAACAGTCCAGTGCTGCTTCTCTGTAGCCCAGGTCAGGCGCTTCTGCCGCTGTTTCTGGTTCAAAAGTGGCTTGACCTGGGGAACGCGGCACCTGTAGCCCATTTCCTGCACACGCCTGTGCACGGTGGCTCTGGATGTTTCTACTCCAGACTCAGTCCACTGCTTCCACAGGTCCCCCAAGGTCTGGAATCGGCCCTTCTCCACAATCTTCCTCAGGTTCCGGTCACCTCTTCTCGTTGTGCAGCGTTTTCTGCCACACTTTTTCCTTCCCACAGACTTCCCACTGAGGTGCCTTGATACAGCACTCTGGGAACAGCCTATTCGTTCAGAAATTTCTTTTTGTGTCTTACCCTCTTGCTTGAGGGTGTCAATAGTGGCCTTCTGGACAGCAGTCAGGTCGGCAGTCTTACCCATGATTGGGGTTTTGAGTGATGAACCAGGCTGGGAGTTTTAAAGGCCTCAGGACTCTTTTGCAGGTGTTTAGAGTTAACTCGTTGATTCAGATGATTAGGTTCATAGCTCGTTTAGAGACCCTTTTAATGATATGCTAATTTTGTGAGATAGGAATTTTGGGTTTTCATGAGCTGTATGCCAAAATCATCCATATTAAGACAATAAAAGACCTGAAATATTTCAGTTAGTGTGCAATGAATCTAAAATATATGAATGTTAAATTTTCATCATGACATTATGGAAAATAATGAACTTTATCACAATATGCTAATATTTTGAGAAGGACCTGTATATGTGGAGTGGGACGGTGCAGATGGCATGCTTTATTGCCATTGGAAGGAGTTTTCACTTGGTTTAAAACACCTACAGTGCTGTGAAAAAGTATTTGCCCCTCGTAAAGATTTCTTCTGCTTTTGGTTTTTTAACACATTTAAATGGTTCAGATACAAGACAAATATAATCTAAATAAATAAAAAAGAAAGTTTTCAAATGATGACTTCATTTATTAAAAAGGGAAGAGCAAACCAACCTGGCCCCATGTGGACAAGTAATTGCCCCCTTGTTAAAGTCATGACTTGAAAAGCTTATTCAAAAGCCATGACCAGGCCTGATTCTTGCCAGACCTGTAAAATCACTCAAATACTGTAGAATCTGTCTGGCAACATGAAGTAGGCTTAAAATGAAACAAATCCTGTGAGAAAAAAAGTCACGGACATCTATCAGCCTGGGCAGGGTTACAAAATCATTACCTGGGCTTTGGGATCCAGTGAACCACAGGGAGAGCCATTATTCACAAATGGAGAAAACATTTTTTCTACAAGTGGACAGCCTGCAGAATTACTCCCAGGACTCATCAAGGAGGTCACAAAGGTACAAACAAATTGATGTTGTGCAGGGGCTTAGTCAAAGTCCAGATATAAATCCTATTAAGATGCTTTGATATAGTCTTAAACAGCCTGTTCATTTGAAGGTACTACCAGTTAACAGGTTTAGGAGTTACTTATTTCATCACATAGGTTTTTGCATGTTTTCAGGTTAAAAAAAAACAAAAAACACATTAAATACAATGTTGTCTGATATTCAAATTTGTTCGATGATCTGTAGGGAATAAGCATTGGATCTGGAGACTTGTTCTCTCGTTCTGAGCAGCTTAAACTGTTGTGGTTCAGTGCTCTACATTTCAGCCAAGATCAGTCACTAAGACCTTTACCCCATCAAAGGTTTTCTTTGTGTCTTTCCAGTCATTGACATTAAAGTAGGTGGAGTTGCTCTGTTTCCTCCTCTGGCTGTGATTACCACCACAAACACAAGCAAATGCACATCAGACTGCAGTCCCTTTATATTTACAGAAAAGACAAAAAAGATGCTGATGCACATTTTCGTTTGCTTGTTGCTAGGGAAATCCCATCTACAAGGACAACAATGGGGGGTTGGGGGGGGGGATTGTTGGCATGTAAAAGATATCCATGAGAAAGTTTCAGGCTCACTGGGTGTCCAGCTGCTGCTCGCCTTGTTGCCATCAGCTGTGTACAGCCTGAGTGGACACTGGACAGATGGCGAGGGCCCTTCATCACACTAGAAGGTGTAGATACAGAAGCAGAAGCATCTGGAAAGCAGCAGCTCTTCATCGCGTTTGAGCTAACGTTTCAACCGTCGGCATGGCCCTCTGAGACGGAGTGAAGCATTTACAGGGGGAATATGAGGTGTCGCCTTACCGCACGGCTTCACTCAAAGGATTACAAGTTTGAATAAACTATTTGTGCTGCAGTGGAGCTGTTCAAGCAACTTTGACCACACGCTTAATCCAGGACATTTACTTACTTTGGTAACTAATTTAAAAATAACTGTGTTGTCTCTTACATTTCAGATCATTAAACCCGTTTTAACAGCAAAGATAAACTGTTAAGAGTAATCGCCTCCCCTTATTAAATCATGAAATAACTGTACTTAACTATATTTTTCGTTAACACCCAGGCCGGACTACTGCCTGTAAGATCAAGAAAGCACCTAAATAGAACCTGTGTGACATCATGAAGTTGGTTAAAAGATCTAAAAAAGCAACACACCAAACCCTGATCTAAAGAAAAATGCAAGAATAGATTAGAAAGGGTCATTGACATCTATCAGTCTGGAAAAGTTTAGAAAGCTATTTCTAAGGCTTTTCAACTCCAGTGAACCACAGTGAAAGCCATTATCCACAGATAGAGAAAACACTGAACAGTCGTGAACCTTCCCAGGAGAGGCTGGCCTACAAAAACTACTCCCAAAAGTGCATCAACCACACATCCATAGGGGGCAACAAAAAGAGCCCTTTTCCACTTGTACCCACTCAGCCTCCAGAACAACATCTAAAGAACTGACCTCAGTTAAGGTCAGTGTTCATGATTCAACAACAACAAAGCGATAGGGTAAACATGGCATCCATGCGAGAGAGACCACAAAGGCCCGTCTTACAGTTGCCAAAAAAATAACCTTTTCATGATCTTTAAAACGTTGGGGAAAATATTTGGTGAACTGACAAGACAAAAACAGAACTTCTACATCTGAGCTTAAAACAACAACGTATTTCAGATCAAATCATACCTACAGTCAAACATAGTGTGATGGTCTGGGGTTGCTTTGCCGCTTAAGGACCTGGACGGCTTGCTATATTTGACGGAACCAGGAACTCTGCTCTCTAGCAGAAAATCCTGAAGAACTTCCGGCCATCAGTTGTGGAATTAAGCTTAAACTCACTTAGGCTGTGCAGCAAGACAATGATACAAAATACACCAGTAAGTCCACCTCTGAATGGTTAAAAACCCTATATGGAGGTTTTGGAGCGGCCTAGTCGAGGTCCAAACGTAAATCTGACCAAGATGTTGTGCCTTGACCTTAAACATGACCAAAAACCTGCAAATGTGGCTGAAATTCTGCAAAATAAAATTGGGCTAAAATTTTTTCATAGCATAATAAAAGACTTACTGTTATCGTAATCGATCGATAGCAGTTGTTGCTGTTGGTACAACTAGTTAGTAGGTTTAAGGGACAAGGACCTTTTTCATACAGGGCCGGGTTGGATTGAAATCGTCATTTCAAAACTTTTTTTGTAGCTACTCAGATTAAATTTGTCTGATATTTAAATTTGGTTAATGATCTGAAACATTTAAGTGTGTCAACAAGACAAAAACAGAAGAAAACAGAGGAACATGTGGTTTTTCTTAAGAAAAGAATCAGTGTATGTAAAACCATAAAGGAAGACTTGCAACAAGGACTAAAACATCATTAGTGGCCCTCGTCCTGCTTGGCTCTATGCGAAGCATAACATTACTCATCCTCCTCTGGGCACCAGAGAACTGCACAGCACAAATCAAGTTTCTGCCTAGTGATTCACAGCGTGACGAGAAGACTTGCATAACAGCCAGATCCATATTCCCTATCCCTACAGATATGTTATTTTAAGAAAATGAGCCTTCTATAGGTGCTGGAGTCAGGGTTAAAGCTATGAGGGCAGCAGAAATGGATGCTGGATGGGCCACAGCATCATCACTGTCCATTGATCGTCACACACAGGGCCTCTGGGATGACAAACCTGACCCACATTCAACAACAAGAGTGGGTATATGCTTATCTCCCACATATGGACTACCTACAGGATGATAACGTGGATTAAAAACAAGAATGCATTGTATTTGTCTCATAAAAACATTTGTACTTACCAGTCTTTAACTATAGATGATAATCCCTACTGGTAACAGCACAAATGGCAGAGATTTAATGTTTTAAAAGGGGGTCAGTGTGTGTTTATAATTTGTTAAATTCGTGACTCGACCCACTGCAGTAGCTGGAACTCGACCAGCTGACACAGAGAGCCTGTCAGTCCCCGGAGGAACATAAACACGCCATAAACTGTCCAGTCTCCATCAAATCTACAGCACATAAACGCCCTGAAGCCGCTGCATGAACATCCAGCCTACCTTCGGACAGCTCCAGGTCCAGCTCCGCCAGCTGGTCCCTGACCTCTTTAGGCAGAGCCGACAGATCAACGCCGCGGTCGGACATCGTGGGAAGCTCGTCAGCCAGCGGGGTGGATCTAATATCTCGAACGGCAGCAGGAAACGATCCAGCGAGAGGTTACGGGGGAGGAATGGAACAATCAAGATGTAGAAGCGGTGGTGTTTACTCCATCTCCGCGACTCCCCGACGCCGCCATGACTGTGGGAGATGGGAACAACTCGGAGAGAGGAGTCCGTTCGTCACGTGACCCGGGATGAAGGGACCCTGTGGAGGGAGGAAGTGGACGCAGTGCGCCCTCTGCTGTTAGCAACTGGAAGTGAAACCAGGCTTCCTCCACCGCACTCACCTGACTCACCCATCCCAGGTGGAAAATAGCAACCAAGCATACAGCCATGAGAAAAATAGGACTCGTTATTGATCTCTGGAAAAGAAAGCGATTTAATTGCACTTAAACAACATACATTTACCATATCTTACTCAGCAAACAAAAGATATCCACTTTTTTCTTCTAGCCGAGTCAAAAGTTAGGACACCCTACCCCTAATAGGTATTCTCATCCTTAAATAACTAGCAGTGTTTGATATTTGTCAGAGGACGGTCTTACATTTTCCTCAAGCATCCTCTAATATACAGTAGAATCCATGGTTGACCTTGGAAACATAAACAGAACTACAATAAGTAAAACTTTTTTCCCCAAGGAGAAAATGCTGATGAGCTGAGATTCCAGTCAGGTAACAAAAGCAAACCACCAATATCCTTTTGTTACACATTAATTTATTTTGTTTGTCCAAGACAATTTATTACTTAGCTGAGACTATACAACTTATTTCCCATCTTGAGGCCTGAGTATTGAACAAACTTTTTCCACACATTTTCAGAATGCCCGCCCCCAATGTAGTTCAACTTCAGTTAAACACTAAAATAAAATAAAAACATCTAACAAAAAAGGGGGCATACAATCATGTGATGGAAGAAACCATAACATTCCCACAAAGAAAAAAAGAAACCTAAAACATGTTGTAAAAATAACCGTTACAAAGGAAGAACAAAATGATAAGACTCGGAAGAACAATGCCATATTTAAAAGCCGCAAAACAATGTCAAAAGAAGCACCTTGCGTGTGTTTCATAATGTAATAGCACTAGGTTTTATGGTATAAAGCTCTCGATCAGACCATGTGTAACTCTACATGTACACTGATTAACAATCCATTCATTCAACAATAATCTTCACATTTCCTTTGGTCACCTCGTAACTGTAGCGTTTGACTGAAATAGAGCAAACCCTGTCAGCAGCTGGACTACACACGTCCGCTCAAAGCAAGAACATTGATATTCAATAGAAAAATATATTGCACTACTCTTCACTCCACTAAAATGTCTGGGTAAAGAATTTAAAACCTGTTACTTTCGATTATCAATTAAAAGTAGTCTAATGGTCCAAAGTTTTCACGGCCAAGGATGAAATCCTAACAGAACCGGGACAATCTTCACATTTATAGCCTGATGTTACAAAACAGTGAGAGTATGAGGGGCTACATACAAATAGTGGTATTCTTCAGCCTCGAGTAATCCATGCAGTCAGCAGGGGTTGATACAATTGACTAATATCATGATATCCGTTCTAAATGCGTTAAATATTGAAAAAGGGCACACAATCACAGGATTAACTGTGTTCACATCTACGGTTTCTTTTGCTGTGAACTCAACTTTCATTGACTGCATGAATCAAGAGTTGACTCAAAAAAAAAAAAAAAAAAAAGACAGACATTTATAAAGCAAGAATAAAAGACAGGTGACAAAATAAAAGGGGAGAAAACCTTTCCAGACTGCATTCACTGCAATCTCAAAAGGGTTTACAGCAAATAAAAATAAGCATTAAACATTTTTACCAGTGAATTTTCTTAGAAAATATATTTCAAATAGGAGTTGTGACATGAAATTGACACCAGTTATCAGTAACAATCAACTGTAATCCAAACAAAGAAATCAACAAAACCGAATCCACAAATGAAGCTATTAATTTGAATACATTTAGGAAAAGTCAACCAACTTGGCCTCTATGCTCATTATACTCGCAGTGCAAGACTCCACTGATGAGGAAAATACATGCTTGAGCCCATTTAAAGTTTACTGTACAACATTTAACACACAAGTGAGTGAAATACTGGAAATACTTCAGTCTGGTCAGATGAGTTTGAAAAATGGATCTCAAAGCTGTTAAAATAGCCAAATAAATCACTAGACTTTAATTCAACAAAACATCTATGGAAACAACTGAAGATCAGAGCACATAGCGGAAGCTCAAAGACCCTACAAGTATAGAAGCTGTCTTTAACAACAATAGTCTTCCTACCGTGTATTAATTGATGTTAGCGTGTTCAGTACTTATTTCCTACGTTAGTCCACTTTTCATTTTGATTTCTTGTATGTTTGGATTACTTGGGTTGTTACCAACATGGAGTGGTGATCTGTACCCCACTTCTCAACTAATGACCGCTGGAGATAGGCACCAGCGCCCCCGCGACACAAGGAAAACTGTATATAGACAGTAGATGGATGTTACCCTCATCTGGTGAAATTTTATGTTTATAAGCCCATTAAATATATATTTTCTCAGAAAAAACATTGGTATGTTTGATACTTTTTCCTAAATGTGAAAAAATGCTTAAGATGTTAAAAACCTTTTTTTTTTTTTTACAATAACAAAAAAAAGAAAAGAAATCATATATATTACAGTAAAAGTGTTAGCCTGGAAAGAAACAAACCTCATCACAGCCAGCGTGGGAAGAAGTTGGAGTGTTGCTGCTTTCCAAACAAAATAAAATAACTAATTGGTTCAAAAGCCTTTTCATATTTTTCTTCTTAATCTAAAAAAATTTCAAACTGTCATAACCGACCCCGAACCCTGCAGAGTAAGTGTTCGACACGTGATTCATATTTACATACACAGAGTGATGAAGCATTTCTGAAAAGGGAGCCTGTTGGAGGAGGTACCTCACCATGTCTTTGTGTGATTACTGTAAGGTGTTCAGGGGGAGTGGGAATCTATAGAGTGGGGGGGGGGGGGGTTCCCTCTTCACACTGAGCTTTGCTCCGGTCCGGCCTTTAAATGCCACTGGAGTTCATTCTGGCTGCCGTCCGCCCGCACATCATCTCGGGGCTGTCTGTGATTGCGGAGCGATGACAACTCCTCCGTGCTGGCCCGAGCCCATGCCAGCTAACACTGACATGGCCACTGCCTCCGCAGCTCGGACGCTCAGTCCATTTATGGTGGGCCCTGGGCTTGAGGCCACGGCGGCAGGTGACGGCACGTGCTGAATGACCGCCGCCGGGGATCCGATGTGTTCAGTGGGAGCCTCCCTCGAGGCTTCCTCTCCTCCTGCAGCTACAGACAGACAGAGCAACATTCACCCTTAGAGAGGTGAGCGAGTAAAAATAACACATTAGACGGATGAGTCCTGGCTCAAGAAGTGATAAAACAGGATGATTGTTAGGTAATGATCTTAAATGGTTACCTAAGAAAACTGCCTTCTTCTGCATGACAGTGACAGGGCAGTCTTTGTGAGCTAAAAGGAGCTGTTTCAGCTGCGCCACCTCATTCCTCAGCAGAGTCACTTCATTCTGATGGCAGCACAAAATATACAGCACCCCACTCATTCAGTCATCCCCAGACTAGTGACAACGTTTAAATGTTTTATATACAATCCGCGGATAACTCACAGTTAAGGAGATGTTCATGTTGGCAAGATCTTCTGCCTTTTTCTCCAAGGAGTTGACCCACAGCTTTCGCTTTTGTCTGCAACGAGAAGCGGCAGCCCGGTTTCTTTCCAGAAAACGCTGCCTCCTCTCGTCGGGGTCCATCTCTGATGCCCGCCGCCGCCGTCCCCCTGTTGGCTGAGCAGGGGACACCTGGAGAATAAGGAGGGGTTAAAAGTGGGCCACTTGCAGACATATACTTGTAAAATACCCCTTGATATTTTACTTTGCAACTAAAATCTTGAATGCGTTTTGCTGGGATTTTATCTGATAGACCAACACAAAAGTAGCATCTGATAAGAGTGGGGTGTGAGTGCTTTAAAAAAAGCTGTTTTGTGAAGGCCTCAAAAGTTTGTTAGACAACACTGAAAAAATATATATTGTAAGGACTAAGAAACCTAGCAGACACTTCGAGGATCAAGCTGAGGATGCTAAAAGGACGTTTAGGTCCAGAACAAGGTATTGTAAGCTTTGAGCAACTAACGGAGCACTGTTCAGTCCATCATCTGAACACAGAAAGATTATGGCACAACCGCAAACCTACTAAGACATGATCATTCAGGGAAAACTAACACTGCCCATTACCATGAATACAAAGGTGTTCGAGCAGATGGAGGTCAGTCAGGTTTCTCCATACCAACCTTTATACACCTGCAGCCATGGAAGTGACTGGAACAGCATTCATTGGTTTGGTGGCGGGTCCCAATACTTTTGGCAATATAGTGTATAAAACCTATGCTACTATAGACAAAGTAACTTTCAGATTTATTTCTTAGTTTATACTGTTCCTGTTCACATGCACTTCACAGCAGATATACTCTAATCGAGACATGTGGTGACTGCATTAAACATAATCGGTAAGGTATATTGTAAAGGGTACACTGTTGAAAACCTCTTATTTACATCGTCTTTAATCATCTTATCCTGGCCCTCAGACCACAGTGTTCTGCATGGCTTGGACGTTCTGGCTGCAACCCACACAATTTGAAGCAATGAATCACACCAACAACTTGTCGCCAAGTCCTCTTCAATAGAAGGTAGGTGTGCTTAAACATCTCATCTAAAACATGCAGGCAGGACCCCCCGAGGACACAGGACTGGGAAGCACTGGTTTAACACATGTTGGAAACAGGTGATGAGAATCACAGATTGCTTCCTTATATCAGTAGCACACGTAGCTGCATGAAACCATTTATTTAATTGAAAACAACAGATTGTTGGAGAATATGAATATAACCCTTTTACCAGAAAGCCCAATCACAGTAGATGCTGCATTCATTCATTACTGTGGTTATCTACTAGAGATTCTACAGTGGAGGTGGTTACAAAAATCTCTATAAGAGGTTTGTAATAACAGAAGAAAATGCATCAGTGGTACAAGACATACACTCAAGAATTTGCCCTCTGTTAATTTTCATTATACAACCTACATTGTGTTGTCTGACCACCACCCTGCAACCCGTCTGAGCACTGATCTATCTTTAAATGTCACAGCTTCCTTAAGAACGATATAAAAATATCCACAGCTGAAGTCCAGTAGTATGTGTTGTCTCAGCTTTTTTTGCGTTATGGCCAGAAATGACTTTCACCTGCAGCACGTTGCTGCAGTGCTCCAATGTGTTTTTACCATAAATTTGCAGTCTCAAAAAGGTCAGATGTTCAGAAATCTCCAAAACGTTAAAGACTCTTCTGAATGTCAAATTACGGAGGAGTTGAAAACTGCTTTTTCTGTTGTCAGCTGTTAACAAAAAGCAAGAAATTTGAGTCAGTCCTTTTGGGCCTTTTTGTTTACACAGCGGTACAGAAAAAGACAGCGGAGAAGGACAGATTACAACGTGCTGCTGGGGCTACACAGAAAAGGAGCGAGGATTTAAGGGTTTTCAGATGACATGAAGAATGTCTGTAAAACATATTATATGAGAATCTGCTTCTTCCCTTTGGATCACTTTCACCGTTTGGTTCACTGGATAGTTCAGGTCCATTTCACACTGCAAGTGAACCGAGACCCACGTTTTCAAGCGAAGCCGGGTTGGGCTTGTTTAGCCCGCACCAGGTTTAAACGACCTTTCACACATACCCAAACAAAGTGGACTATCTGAAAAAACGAACTCTGGTCCATTTAGACAGGACCAAACCATTCTGGTGTGAAAGAACCTTCCATTGAGATACCAGAGGAAGTGCTGGCGCCAAAGGAATCTTCTAATGCAGCCTCCATCCCACCTGTTCCTGCATACACTGGTTGTCATTCATGTGTTAATACTGGAATATAAGGACTTTTGGCTACATTAGAGCTGTATTAGTTTGAGGACAAGTGTCACTGTATGAATTCCTGTTAATACATTTTCCACACTGCCAACTAACAGTCATGTCCACATATATTCGGAAACTGACAAGTTCATTTTTTGTTTCCTATGTTTATAGTCATATAATGAACCTGGACATAATGTGCCAAATCTCACCCTTCATTTAAGGGTCTCCACATCCAAACTGGATGAAGGGTTTCGGGGTTTCAGCTTCTTACATGTGCAACCCTCTTTTCAAAAGGACCAGAAGTAATTGGACAATCGCCTCAAAGTCTAGTTAATAGGCAGGCGTGGATAAATCCTTCCTTTTGTCATTATCAACTACGCAGATAAAAGGTCTGCAGTTGATTTGAGGTGTGGTGTTTGCATTTGGAAGATTTTGCTGTGAATAGACAACATGTGGACAAAGGAGCTTTCCATGCAGGTGGAGCACGCCATCCTTAAGCTGCGAAAACAGAACAAAACCCATCCGAGAAATAGCTACAATATTAGCAATGACAACACCTACAGTTTGGTACATCCTGAGAAAGATAGAAATCACTGGTGAACTCAGCAACACAAAAGACTTGGGGGATGACCAGAATCGCTTCTATGGTGAAGAGAAAGCCCTTCACAACATCCACAACACTTCACAACACTTTCCAGGAGGTAGGTGTATCAACATCAAAGTCTACCATAAATAGAAGCTTGCATGAAAGTAAATACAGAGTGTTCACTGCAAGGTGCTAGCCAATCATAAGCCTCAAGAATAGAAAGACTAGATTGCAATTTGCTAGAAAAAAAAACCATCTATTAAAAGCCGGTACAGATATAGGAGAGCATTCTTTAAACAGATGAAAGCAAGATCAACCTCTACCACAATGATGCCAAGAAAAAAGTACGGAGAAGAACAGCTCACAATTTAAAGCGTTCCACATCATCTGTAAAACACGGCGGAGGCAGCGTGATGACTTGGGCATGCATGGCTGCCAGTGGACCCGGGACACTAACAGTTATTGATAATGTGACACAGGACAGAAGCAGCCATATTAACTCTGAGGTGTTCACAGACGTACTGTCTGCTCTAATCCAGCTAAATGCCGTCAAACTGATTGGGTCGCGCTTTATAATACAGATAGAAAACGACCCAAAACATACAGCCAAAGCAACCCAGAAGTTTATTAAGGCAAAGACGGGGAATTTTCTTGAACGTCTAAGTCAGTCACCCAACTGTTTCTTGACTTAACCCAACGAAACATGCTTTTCACTTCTTAAAGACTACATTTTGGGCAGAAAGGCCTACAAACAAACATCAACGAACAGCTGCTGAGATAAAGGACAGAAATGGCAATAGAAGGACGAAACCCAGCGTCTGGTGATGTCTATGAGTTCAAGACTTCAGCCTGTCGCTGCCAGCAAAGGGTTTTCAACCATGTATTTGCAAATGAAGATTTAATTTTGAGTTGTTCAATTAGTTCAATGGCTTTAGAGCTCCTGAAATGAAGGGATTGTTTTAAAAAATGTTTTAGTTCCTCGTATTTTCATGCAATCTTTTTGTTCAACCCACTGAATTTAAGATGAAAGTCCGCACTCCAACTGCCGCTGAGTTTAAAAAAATCATTGAAGTGATGTACAGAGCCAAACTTGGAAAGAAAAGTTATCTCTATCCAAATACTTATGGACCTAACTGTATGTGTGGTGCACGTTATTGTACCTGGGGTTGTGCAGGCGATGGGGTATCAGAGTTCTGAGTGGGCTGCTGGCTCTGTTCTTGTCGCTGGGGGATAGCAGGGATGGATCCTGACCCACCACCTGCTCCATCTTGTGCTGCTAGGCCTTGATGAGACAGAGCTGCCTTCAGCCTCTATACAGACACATGGACAACACTTCAAGTAAGTGATTAACTCCGGCGAAAAAGAAATCGGAGAGTATGAGAATTTCTTTAGAGGCAACGGCTTACAAGAACATCTTAACAGATTTGAATATCACTGAAAAGGTAATCCTGACTTTATTTTTGAGTCATTAAACTGAGAATGATATATTTCGAGCTCTAATTTCTGTTAATTTTAACGATTGTGGCTTATAGCCAAGTAAGACTGAGACAAAAGGTTATGTTAGGGCTTCCACAGTCATAAGGAGGACCTGATGACCTGAAAGTTGTCGAATAGACAGTCACTGAAACCCTCCACAAGCAGGGTATGAGCCACAAACGGTCATAGCTAAAGAGTTTCGTACCCGAGCATATTAATGGACAGTGGAAGGAAAACGTGTGGTAGTAAAAGTTGCACTGCAAGGATAACTCCTCTAGGAAGATTGTGAGGCAATGCCTACACACAGACAAGTCCAGACCATGAGCTACAACTGTCACGTTCCTTGAGTTCAAGCACTCCTGAGACAACATCAGAAGCATCTTACCTGGGAAAGGAAAAGGACTGGAGTGCTGCTTAGCGGTCCAGAGTCCTGTAAATGTTGCATTTTGTTTAAAATCAAGGTCCAAGAGTGTGGAGAGGCACTGAATCCGAATTGCTTGTGCAGAGTGAAGTTTCTACAGTCAATGATGATTTGGAAAAACTAGTCCACGGAAATTTTTCTTTAAGCCCAAAGTCATCACAGTCATCTACCAGCAAATCTTAGAGCACTCCAAGCTTCCTTCTGCTAACAAGCTTCTTGGAGTTGCTGATTTAGTTTTCCAGTGGTATCAATGTATTTGATAGGCCAGCAAACAGGTCTGACCTGAACCCTACAGAGAATCTATGTAGTCTTGTCAAGAGGAAGAGGAGCGACACCAGACCTGAAAATGCAAAAATGGAGCCTCGACCAAGTACTGAATGCATACACTCACCGGCCACTTTATTAGGTACAGCTGTCCAACTGTTCGTTAACACAAATTTCTAATCAGCCAATCACATTGCAGCAACTCAGTGCATTTAGGCATGTAGACATGGTCAAGATGATCTGCTGCAGTTCAAACCGAGCATCACAATGGAGAAGAAAGGTGATTTAAGTGACATTGAACTTGGCATGGTTGTTGGTTCCAGACCGACTGGTCTGAGTATTTCAGAAACTGCTGATCTACTGGGATTTTCACTCACTACCATCTCTAGGATTTACAGAGAATGGTCCAAAAAAGAGAAAATATCCAGTGAGCAGCAGTTCTGTGGGCACAAATGCCTTGTTGATGCAAGAGGTCAGAGGAGAATGGCCAGACTGGTTCGAGCTGATAGAAAGGCAACAGTAACTCAAATAACCACTCGTTACAACCAAGGCATGCAGAAGAGCATCTCTGAACGCACAACACGTCAAACCTTGAGGCAGATGGGCTACAGCAGCAGAAGACCACACCGGGTGCCACTCCTGTCAGCTAAGAACAGGAAACTGAGGCTACAATTCACACAGGATCACCAAAATTGGACAATAGAAGATTGGAAAAATTTTGCCTGGTCTGATGAGTCTCCATTTCTGCTGTGACATTCGGATGGTAGGGTCAGAATTTGGCGTCAACAACCTGAAAGCATGGATCCATCCTGCCTTGTATCAACGGTTCAGGCTGGTGGTGGTGGTGTAATGGTGTGGGGGATATTTTCTTGGCACACGTTGGGCCCTTAAGTACCAACTGAGCATCGTGTCAATGCCACAGCCTACCTGAGTATTGTTGCTGACCATCTCCATCCCTTTATGACCACAGTGTACCCATCTTCTGATGGTAACTTCCAGCAGGATAACGCACCATGTCATAAAGCAGGAATCATCTCAGACTGGTTTCTTGAACATGACAATGAGTTCAATGTACTCAAAAGGTCTCCACAGTCACCAGATCTCAATCCAATAGAGCACCTTTGGGATGTGGTGGAACGGGAGATTCGCATCATGGATGTGCAGCTGACAAATCTGCAGCATCTGTGTGATGATATCATGTCAATATGGAGCAAACTCTCTGAGGAATGTTTCCAGTACCTTGTTGAATCTATGCCACGAAGGATTAAGGCAGTTCTGAAGGCAAAAGGGGGTCCAACCCGGTACTAGCAAGGTGTACCTAATAAAGTGGCCGGTAAGTGTATATTGTACAGTGGTGGTTTTCAGTCCTGGTCCTCAGGACCCACTGTCCCGCGGGTTTTTAAATGTTTCCATGACTCCACATATATGGGTGATCAACAGGCTTCTGCAGCACTTCATGGCATGCTGAGGAGGTAATGCAATCATTTGATTTAGGTGTGCTGGAGGAGAAAAACATCTAAAACATGTAGGACAGTGGATAAAACCACTGCTGTACAGTACGTGTACCCACTTTCAGTAAGCTGATATTTCTGTGTTTAAAATTTATATTTAAATTGTTCTTCTGTCAGATTCTAATTTTTAATGATAACAGCTTGAAATATTTCACTCTGTGTGTATGGGATTTATATTATACAAATTTTACATTCTGAATTTAATCACTGAGATGAATTCATTTTTCAATGATATTCTTAGTGAACAGTAAAAGAGTAATCTTACCATTTTGGCCTCAGAGTGAAGGCCATATGCAGATGGGGAGGAGGAACCACTGCTGGCTCCCCCTACAGGAGGTCCTGGAATCCCAGGGATGTTAGGCACTGTGTTCACTGTCCTTGCAAGCTTCCACATAGCAACACATTTCCACAAACAGAAAAACAAAACAAAAGTGTTCATGAAATACAATTTACTATAGCACTCTTTGTTTATTTCTTTTAAATCTTCACTTACAGATATAACTGAAGTCATCTGCACAGGACTGGGCAAAAGAGGGACCGTATGCCCATTAGGGAGGTGCCTCACCAGTGGATACGCACTTGTGGGAGATCTGTTCACAAAAGAAGTCTGGTTTTAGCATGTTTCAGTAAGTGTGCAATCTACCTCTCTTATACACGGATTTGTTTATAAATGTTATAAGATCTTAATTAAGCTTTGAGATGTTTATTTACAAGTTTAGCCTGAGGAGAATAAAGACAGAGGAACACAATGTAATTTACCCAAGCTGTCTGTTGGAGGGGGGCGCCTGCGTGATCACAGACGTCGGAGAAGGCAGAGTTGGGTGTAGCGGGTCACCTGTCAGGTGAAGGGGAAGAGAACCTGGACGAATGATTGTTGGCGTAGGAGCGGAGCTTGCCACAGGCTTATTGAGAAACTCCTGTTAACAAGATTATGAGTATTTTATCAAGATGCATTAAGAGTGAATCTGTAAGGCACTTAAGTGAGCAATGCTTTACACATTTCTTCTCACCCTAGAGTCTCTGCTGTTTTCAGACATGCTGGACGAGGAATCTGGACTGTCGGGGGGAGAAGAATCAACTTGTAAGGATGACTCGTCCTCATCTTTTACTTCAGAGGGTGTCTGTAAAGGTGCAGCCTTTAAGACCAGAAACACAGAAGGAAACACATGAACGCTGTCTGATCATCGGAAATAATCAAAGATCAACAGCTAAAATAAGCCGAACGTGGCCTTACACCTCTGAGTCAACCTTCTTACTCACAGGGTGCTTTGTTCTCTGCTCGTCTTCCTGTGTTTTACCAAACTCCTGGTCAAAGGAACCCGCCAGCTCATTGAATAGACCGACCTCCTCACAGTTCTTCAGGAAACGAGTGGGGGTTGGGGTCTGGTCTGGAAAAAACATTTGTTAGATCTTTGTTAGGGAAATAACTATTTCCCATGCCCTATTCTGGGCGGTTTTAAATAGTTTTTTTTTTTTTCAATAAAGTGGCATTTACCTGCAATAATAACAGAGTCCGTCCTGGCAGGACCAAATTTTAATGTCATTTCATGCTTGTGTTTGTGGACTGAGAGGTGATCTTCATTTGTGAATCTCTGCAACAGAACCGATTAAACAGGAGGAAAACAGAAGCTTAGGAGCAAATAAAAGACAAATCTACTAATGTATGACAGAGCATGAATTAAATCGACTTATTTATTCGTTGCTCATTTAAAGATGAATCCCACCACCCACTTACTAAGTAGATGATCCAGAGGCAAACTATGATAGCTGTGTGCTTCATCATTGCACACAATGTACAGTAGTTTAACAGGAAGATTGACTTTAAGCCTAAAAACAGTGATTTTCTCTGGAGAGATGCTCCATGTACAACTTGTCAAGGTCAACTGTGGCAACTTTAAATAATTCATTCTTATACTAACTCTAATTGATAGCATATGCAAGTTTTATAAACACATTTTTTTGTTTATATAGAAAGTAAAGCAATGAGTATGATGTTGAACAGAGGTAGTGGTACAGTAAATACAACATAAAAAGGAGCTTCAGGCTAACAGAAAATTCTGTTTATACAAAAAATAAATAAAGCAAGGGAGGGAGCTAACTTATTTTAGAGTTTGCTCTAAATACGCTGCATTGCAAAAGTATTAGTGCCATTTTAACATCAAACCGCTGCTTATGTGATAGACCAACACAAAATATTCCATAATTGTGAGGTTGAAAAGGAAGCTTTGTTTTCAAACTCTTTTACATATTCAGCTCCCCTGCGTCAACATTTTGTAGAACCACCTTCCACTGCAATTATGGCTGCAAGTCTCTACCAGACTGTAATATTAACCCATTTGTCTTTGCAAAATGCTTCAGCCTCAGTTAGATTGGGGGAAGAGCATCTGTGAACATTAGTTTTTATGTCTTGACACGTGGTTTAGTTGAATTTCAGTCTGAACTTTGACTGGGCCGTTCTAATGCATGACTATGCTTTGATCCAAACCATTTTATTGTAGCTGCATGTCTTGGGTTGTTATCCTGCTGGAAGGTAAATCTCCAGTTCAGTCTCTAATCTTCTGCAGCCTCTAAAAGCTTTTCTACCAGAAACGCCCTGTTTTTAGCCACATCAGTCTTTCCATCAGCTCCGACTTGCTCCAAGTCTCTACCGAAGCATTATACTGCCTCTTCCTTGAGGCTTCAGGGTGTTGTGAAGTGTTATTTTATTCATTTTCTTCACATTTTGCATGTAAGAAACAAAATCTATTCTAGTCTAAACTCACCATAGCACCTTCTTTTACATGTTTTCTGTCCTCCCAAGAGTGTGGCACTACTTTGTGACACACTTTAAATTGAACATTTTATGGCTATCTTTAAACAGTGGCCTTCTGTTACAGCTCTTCACACAACAAATAGAGACGGATGGATTTGTGGCTGCACAAGCAACACGTGCCTTTTTAAACACATTCTCCCACCTGAAATGTGATTCTCTGCAGCTCCTCCAGGGTGACATTAGCGGCCTCTTGGCTGCTTCCCTGAGGAATGCTCTCCTTGCCTGGCCTTTCAGTTTAGGTGGTTGGCCATGTCTTGTGTTACAGTCACATCTATGCACTACTTTGTGTTGGTCTATCATTTAAAATCCTAACAAAGTACACTAAAGTTTGTGGTTGTACTTTGACTAAACGGGAAAAGGTTCGAGAGGTATGAATACTTGTGCAACAATCCATGAATTGTTGCAGAAAGCTCTGTAGGGGACAATGTTTATTTCCAGTTGAATGGCTGGCTCATTTGATGGGAACTAGCTTGTAGCTCTCTTTAATAACAATTTCAGCTTTTCAAGTTTGAGAAAGAAACACTGTTTTGCTTGCTTTCTCATTGTGGTAATCACAAAATGGCTAAGTGGACCAATTCTCTTTACTATATATATGCTTCCAATAGGTATAATATCAGGCAGCATAGGATACATTTTCACTGTTACGCTGATGATACTCAGCTTTGCTTATCCATAAATCCTGATGAACCCAACCAGTTAGATAGACTACAAGCATGTCTTGAAGATATAAAAACTTGGATGACTTTAAATTTTTTGCTTCTAAATTCAGACAAGACAGAAGTTGTCGTCTTTGGACCGGAGTCTTTAAAAAAGAAACTGCTTAGTCAATCACTTAACCTTAAATTGACCTCCAGTAATAAAGAAAAAAGCATTGGTGTTATTTTTGACCAGTACATGTCATTTAAATCCCATATTAAACAGGTTTCTAAGGTTTTCGCCTTTCATCTCCGGAACATTGCCAAAATTAGAAATATCCTGTCCAGGAGTGACGCTGAAAAACTAGTCCATGCATTTGTTACTTCAAGTCTGGACTATTGTAATTCTTTACTATCAGGATGTCCACAAAATGCAGTTAAAAGCCTTCAGCTGATTCAAAATGCTGCAGCAAGAGTTCTAATGAAAATTAAAAAGAGAGATCATATTTCTCCTATTTTAGCTTCCCTTCATTGGCTCCCTGTTAAATCCAGAATATAATTTAAAATTCTCCTCCTCACATATAAAGCCCTTAATGATCTATCTCCATCATACATCAGAGACCTGATTGGTCCATATGTTGCTAACAGAGCACTTCGTTCTCAGACTGCAGGTTTACTGGTGGTTCCTAGAGTCTCTAGAAGTAGAATGGGAGGCAGATCCTTTAGTTATCAGGCTCCTCTCCTGTGGAACCAGCTCCCAGTTTTAGTCCGTGAGGCAGACACCCTGTCTACTTTTAAGGCTAGGCTTAAAACTTTTCTTTTTGATAAAGCTTATAGTTAGAGTGGCTTAGGTTATCCTGAGCTATTTCTGTAGTTATGCTGCTATAGGCTTAGGCTGCTGGAGGACATAATGACCACTTTCACCCTCTTTGCTACATTCTCACACTACTCTCCAATTTTGCATTATTTGTTATTTCAGCTTCTAACCTTGTTCTCTCTTCTTTCTTCCTAGAAGCTACACCTGGCCTGGCTCTGTGTCTACCTGTGACACCTTTCTGGAGAGGGGAATCGTCCGGGCTTCTGCTGGCAACAACTTAATGCTCACCCTCTACCAATGATCCACATGGCCCTGTCTTTTAGTTTTTAACCCTTTCTCTCTCCTAGACATGGCAATTGACTGAGCTTTTACTGTAACTAATTATATGTGCTCTCTTTCAGACTCTAAACTTGAAAACTGGCTCAGGGTTGATCTGTTCTTTCTTTCTAGATGAAACGACTAAAGGAGCTACATCGATTAACATTTACTTCTCCTTCCCATAGAAAGTACTCCTGGATCAGTGCTACTTTGTTCTCTTTGTGTCTCTGCTCTGTTCTCTCAAACCCCCAGTCGGTTGTGGCAGATGGCCGCTCACACTGAGCCTGGTTCTGCTGGAGGTTTCTTTCTGTTAAAAGGGAGTTTTTCCTCTCCACTGTCACTACATGCATGCTCAGTATGAGGGATTGCTGCAAAGTCAACGCAATTGACTGTCCACTGTCGCTACATGCTCATCCAGGAGGAGTGAATGCTGCAAGTCACTGACTGGATGCAATCTGCTGGGTTTCCTTAGACAGAAAAACTTTTTATCTAAGCTTCAGTGAAAAAGGAACAGGGGAATGTGTGTGTGTATGTGTGTGTGTGTGTGTGAGGGAGAAAGAGTGTGTAAGGCTGTGATGATCATTATTTACATGAAAGATAACAGCACATTAAAAGTCAAACTTATTATGTTGGGGTGCTGGTAATTTCTTTGCTCTTTCCTACATTTCCAGCTCGACCTTCTGCCATGAGATGTTTTGTACCAACCATGCATCTACTCCTACTGCCAGACGGGGCTTTTTATACTCGCTTCACAGCTAATGCATTTAAAGTAGCTTTCTACGCATAGTTAGCTGTTAGGAAATGAGGTTATATTAACACCATTAAATAAAATCTAAAAGCAGAAGGTTGCTTAGCGGTATTCGGTTTATTTCAAATATCCTAATCTGTCAAATGAAGAGGTCCAAACAGACGCAAGAACTACAAGCAATGGAAAAAATGGTAACATAAAGTCTTCAGAAAACAATATACAAATAAATCAAGTTACACGTTTTTATTTTCACAGTTGTCTAAAAATATAAAACTACCAAGGGGAAAAAAATGATTATGTAACTGTTAAGTGCATGAGTACACGATGGTTTGTTTACGGTACGAAACGATAGTATGAAGAGATGAACTGGGAATGCATGGATACATAACGGGCGTGACAAAGGGATGAACTGACCAGCAGCCATTCTACTCTACTCGCAGGCCTGGAAATCTTTGCTAATGTCATGGAACAAGCTAAAGTTATTTCTTTAGCAAAAAATTGGGATGCAAGGAAAGGAGTAGATTTTATAAGAGGTGCTGTGTTTGAGAAATTTTACCTGCCCACATCCAGGGGCTGTGCAGACAAAGGGTCGATCATCCCCCATCTCAAACAACGTTCTACAAGGGAGAGCAAGAAATGACAACAATAAATAATTATTAATAAATATTAAGTCATTTAAATAAGAAAAAAAAGATTGCTGTAGATGTCATGCAGGACTGTTTCATTTGAATATTATGAATACCTTAAAAGGTTTTCAGTTTCTTCAACATGCCTTTGACAGAATACAGCAACAGCTGTCTCATACTGTACAAGCTGTTCTAAATACAGAGAAAACAAAATGTCTGTTTCTCATACTGACACATCTCACGTCGTTAGTCACTGATTTCTGTTCATATACAAATCCAATCTAGGTAAAATTGGAAATCCCAGTCTTTATTTAATGACCATTTTGAAAATAGTGGCTAGAAGAGCAGGAACTGAACAGGGAACAAAGCTTTCGGGTTTTCTGTACCTGATCACAGGGGGAAAAAAAATCTATCTGAACTTCATCTGCATATATTACTATCTCTGAATACATTTAAAATCTGGGAAAAAACATTGGAGTATAACCTAACTGTGTGAAAGTGCTTCCAGCCAGATAACATGATCAAGCATAACAACAAGAACACTGACAAGTTCAGCAAATAACACGGATTATTTCTTCATCGTGGCACTTGCTAATGGGAGGAATATACAGGGCAGCAAGTAAACATGTTTTCAAATTTAATGTGTTAGAAGCAGGGGAAAAAGGACAAGCATAAGGATTTGTGGCAGTTTGAAATTGGACAAATTGTGATGACTAGACTGTGTCAGTTTCTCCAAACCTGCAAATATTACGGAGTGTTCCCAGTCTGCAAGGATCAGTATCTATTAAAAGCAGCCCAAACAACTTTCTGGTGAGCCGGAAATAGGGTCATTGATGAAGAAAGGAAGCGAAGGGACCCGTTGATTGGTCCGATCCAACAGAGGAGCTACTGTAGCTTAAACTGCAGAAGACGTTAACTGATAAAAAGCTGTCTATTGCACAGTGCATCGCAGTTTGCTACAAATGGGGTTCCATAGCTGCAGACCAATCAAAGTACCCATGGAGACTGGACTATGGAGCAGCGGGAGAAAGAGGTCTGATGAATCGCATTTTCTGTTTAAGTCACCTAAGTGTGTATTCATCACTTACCCAGTCAACACATGGCACTACAATACACAGAGCAACATCAGTGGCGGCAGTGTGATGCTTTAAGCAATGTTCAGCTGGAAAACCTTGGATCCCGCCAATCATGTGGATGTTAATTTGACACATACCACCTACCTGGGCAGTGTTGTAGACCATGTTTCATTGCAGACCCTGTCATTGAAAAACGCATTCACTGTTGGCTGTGGCCTCTTTCAGCAGAATAATGCACCATGCCACAAAGCAAAAATTGGTTCTGGAAACGTTTGAATTTGATTCCCCAGATCTTGGTCCAATTGACCAGCTCTGGACAGTCAAGTCTGAACCATGGTGGATCTGCTGCAAACATTCTAGTGCCAGATACCAAGGCACACATGCAGGGGTCTAGTGGACTCCATGCTTTGAAGGGTTCAAAGCTGTTTTCTGGAGACCAATACACTGTATCAGTGTATGATTTTATGTGGTTTACTATGCCGTTAGTAGTAAACCTGAACTGTGCAACAGCTGTCTAGATCAATAGGTCAAATCTGATTAAATAAAGGAAATGAACCTCGCACCTGTTGAGAACAAAAACCTGCAATGGCACCTGAAATCCCCTGACCTCACCTGTTATTGAAAGCGCTTGAACTGGTCACCCTAACTACTGGTTAAAAAGGAGGGACATACAGGCCGGGCAATATCGGCCTAACTGAAGGGTTTTGCCATCTACTCCGTGGAGGATGATCAGGGACAAAACGTTCAACGACGAAGCGGCACAACCAATGCAAGCTCCCATGCAACCCGCTCTGCAGTGTCATCGAAACGGTCCGCAATGGTCGTTTTTACTGGCTTTCTAAATAAATATTTTCGGTCTCGGACAGTAGACAGGTTGAGCTATAGAGAATATAATCTTTGCTTGCCTGGACTCTCTCAAATATGGTTCGCAATTTATCATACCCTCACCACATTTATCACTTTTATTCAAACTAAACGCGAAAATAGAGCAAATATGTGTGAATATGAATACTAGCGTCGGAGAAACAATAGTATTTAAAGCCATACCCTTCTAAAAACATACACATTTTTACTCACACATAGGCTAGCTGTGTTCATGCTAAATGCTAAGCGAAGCTCCCTTAGCTTACCTAGAGAATTTACACTACACGTTCGCAAGCTAATGCTAACGATAACTGTGATTATAAACTCCTCTGTGGGCGCAAGATGCTTCACAAACACTAACAATGTGCTCCGCTTAATGCGAGATGTAATATTACGTGATGTGAAATCCGTCCAAACTCACCGGACGTTTAAAGTGCCACTTCACTCCCCCTCCCTGCTCCGGACAGCGCCGCTGGCTGCGCTGCTACTGACCGTTGTTGACACTGACACTAGCATTGGCCAACTCTCGCGAGAGCTAGAGCTCAGTGTTACGTAACAGGGCTGATCTGTCGGAACATGTCATTTCTATGCATAAATCTAAACCAATGTTTTCAATCTTCAGATTTCGCAGCTCTAGACTATCTTATGGCATTAACCACCTATGTATGTTGTGTTAATGTTAAAATCGAAATATCTCTGTTGATACAGACGAGCATCCAGTGGTTACATAATCTTCAGTTATTTCCGGAAGTTTACTTGGCAGAATATTAGGGTGTCTTTGTTTCCTACATTGTGTAACAACCCTACTCAATATACACACAAAGCTTAAGGACATATTGTAAATATTTAATTTTACACAATATTTACATAATAAATCAGTGTTTAATGGGTGGAAAAATTAGTCTTTTTTTTAATTAAGGACTTTAATGTTATAAATGGAATTTGCAACATGACAAAAATTGATTGACATAATGGACCAACAAGATTTATGCATCTGCTCAACTGGCCTGAATATGACTCCAATAAAGTAAGACTTGAGGTGGAATGAATACAAGCACCCAAGATGAACACAAATCCTTTCAGATTTGACAATGAACCAGCTACTCCTGCTGTCCGTGATGTGTTTAGGATGCTCTTACTGCTGAAATATAGAACTGGTAAAGAGCACAAATCCACAAGAAAAAGAACTAAAAATTTAATTTTCATCAATTATGTTGTCCTAATTTTCAACAAATGCATAAAAAAACAAAAAAAAAACAACAACAGGAGCATTTCAATCCCCCCTCCCCACATTTTTAAGCGTTACAAGACTCAAATTCATTTGAAGTTAATTTCATTGACCACCTCCACAGGTTTGTTGTATTCATTGCCAAGACATAATCCAACTCTTTTACTGTAAATAGACCAATTACCACAGACTCCACAAATGTTGAATCACGTGATAAACCTCTTAGACATCCCATTAGACTCAACAACATTAACCCTGAGCACAAATATCTAATAAATCATAGAAGACTAGAAAACACAGTGCTACAAAGAAAAGGCAAAGCTAACCAGTAGTTGCAGACCCATAGATGGCATTCACCTTTTCATCTCATCATACAACTGCAAACTATTTGCATCAACAGTTCAAAAGACACCAATTGGTTCAAAAATAAAAAACTACTTTAAAAGTGAGAAGAGAAAATATTTGAGTTAAAAACCAACTTTTCCTTAAGGTCCCTTTGATAAACAATAGTACAAAAACAGAATTATGAAATTCTGATTAACAAAAGCTGCAGTTAAAACATGAAAATACTACACTATCGCATTCTTATAGTTACAATAAATGTATGCAGCAACCAAAGCTAAAACTCAAACCATAGCTAGAAAGTCTGATAAATACACTTGATTTCCAGGGTAGCTTACCACTGACCATTTAAATTTAAAAATGAAATCTCAAAATAGTATTTTCACAAAGAACATAAATAAAAAACAAAAAAAAAAATACATTCAAAAAATAATTACCTGATCAGATTTGGAACTGAGTCATTTCTCTCTACAAACAAGTGCTAAAGTTTTACATATTTCTGACGCTTCGTGGTGCTTTTGTACAAAATGCATGTTCAAAGTGATATCTATATCATTATTTCACAAAAGTAAGTAAAACCCTCACACTTTTGTAAATATTTTATTCTATCTTCTCATCAGACAACACTGAATATATAACACTGACACGTCAAGCAGTCAGTGCCCACCAACAGTGTAACTTTACTGTCTGCTTGAAATGACTCAACACACACGTTTAATGTCCAATTGTGCCCAATAAGACATTTTCCCTCCCCGATGTCATGTGACTCCCTAAGCGTTACAAGGTTCCAGGTGAGGTAAATTGTGTTATTGCTCTCACACTGGTGACTGGAAGTTCAACATGGCATCTCTAAGCCAATAACTCTCAGAAGCCGAAAGAAAGAATTGCTGCTCTACATAAAGATGGCGTAGGCTGTAAGAAGACAACCAACACCCTGAAACTGAGCTGCAGCACGGTGGCCCAGACCATACAGCACTTTTAACAGGACTGGAGTTATTTTTGTTGAGACGGCAAATTTACGGTTATACAACCTACTGACTACTTAACATTGCAAGTGTCATATCTTCAATGTTGTCCCTGAAAAGATGTAAATGTGTGGGTTGTACTCACTTTTGAGAGATACTGTAGATGTTTCACAATTACTGAAACACTAAAACAGCTCTATCAGAGGCCCTCTTCCAAGTGTTAGCAATATGAAGTAATATTTACATCTCTAAAGAATAAACATCAGAAAAGAAAGAAACTGAAATGAAAATGTTTTACAAAATAATCTAAAATTGTTACCCTCAAACTTTAAAAAGGTAACTTCACTATTCATCTGCTCAGGACTCAGCAACAAGTACCATAACATGATCACACATTCTAGGTTTCAACAAAAAACAACTTTGATGAATAACACCTTGAAAATTAACAAAAATAAAACGTGGCTTCTTTTTTCAAATATTTACAAACTATGCTACTGTATTAAAACACAGTTAAAAAAGCAAAAGCAAAGGAGAAAAAGATCCAACCCATTTCTTCTTACCTACCTCCATCTATGAAAGCTTCCATAACCTTGGGTGAAAACTTAAAAAAGTTGCAATCCATGATATTCACGATCTCTGATGGTGAAGTGAATTTAAAATCAATCTCTAAAGTCTTCAGATTTTGAGGTTTTTACAGATAAACCCTCTGTAATGCCTTTTGTAGTCAATGAATATAATTTCTTCTGCAGAGGAAAATCTGAACGGTTGCCTCAGATTGAATGCACCAGACTGCAAAAAACATAACTCCTGCAGTAAGATATACAACTTGCCAGATCAGATGACAAACATAGAGAAGTATGACAAATGATCTCTGGTGACAATACATTGCTTATCTCTATGTAAGTGAAGTACTGCCGTATTAAATATCAAAGTTAAAAATAAGTCCACATTTAACCTTTAAGGGCTGTAATATAGCACTTAGCCATGAATCCTGTTGAAATACACACTTTCCTTTAAGGAATATCAACTTTAAGTCTCTGAATAATTTTAGATATCATGACTCTTTGACAAAATCTGTCAAAAGAAATATATTTTTCTGTATTTACATATTTACACATTTTAAATAGGGTCTGTAAAGTTTTAATTTCAGTTATTTTGGTGAAGAAGGGGGTATGTTCTGCTCTTTGCCACTGCGTTTGGGTCCCCGCTGTGGGGAAAACCGCTTGCCAGCATTAAGGCCCCTCTGATGCTCCCGGATCTTCATCCCCGAACCCTTTGCTCTGGCGTGACCGGGTGCACCTCTGAATGTACGTGAAGGTTGTTGAGGAGGTTTATCTCCAACTCTCTCGGTACTCTTTTTGGAGTTGTGCTGAGACTCCTTGACATTATTGACCTTGAGCTCTTTCAGAGGGTGGTTAGGTGAAGCGGCAGGAGGGGGAGGGGAGGGCATCTCTGCTGGTGGTGGGTCTCTGGCCGGCCTCTGGCAAACCTCTGCATAGCTGAGCTTTCTTGGCCCCTGCTTAGAACATTAAGAAAAGTATTAAGAAAAATAAAATAATTTGATCAAGCACATAAAGTCCAGTCTAAATTATGCACACGGGGTTTCAGGTGTGACCCAGCTGAAATGGGAAGGTCAAAGCAGAACTCTTGCACAAAGACTGAAACATGTGAGAGAATAGGGCTGCCACATCTGGATATAGGGCCTACCTGTTCCTGTTCGGATGTTGAAGATGAAGGGTTTTCAGTGGAAACACTTTTGCTGCACACGGTGGGAGTGTGTCCTGGAGTGGTTTTAGAATCGGGTTCAGTGGATGGAGAAACATTTCCCTGAACAGCAGCTGGTACTGGTTCGGTTTTATCTTCTTTTGTTACTGTTTGACAACCACTAAATATATAATAAAAAGAAAAGAAAAAGAAGCCAAACGTTTATTTTCCATTCAATATAGAGTGCTTTTATTGTTAACTGGCATAATTTACCTTGATGCTGATGGAGTTGCTGTTTGTATCTCAACAACAGTAGGTTTAGTTGGTAGAGCGGTAGAATCCTTTTTGCTAGCAGAACTTTCAGGCTCTTTTGTGTTTTGAGCCAAGGTGTTTTCCTGGTTTCCTGCCTGAAATACATTTCAAGACAAAATGAATAATAAAGATGACGTACAATCATGCAGTGAAATCCATCTATTCTTCTTCAAAGTGCAAATGTTTTGAAGAGGGACAGTCACCTTGGTTGGAAGCTTTAGGCCACGGACGACATCAGAGAGGCGCACCTCTGTCACGGCTTCTCCCTGAACAGGGACCACAGATCCTGGCAAAGGAGGAAAACTAGAAGCTGCCAGATCAAAATTAGGAGGGGCTGCCTTGACCTCCATCAAAGGGACAGGCTTCTGTTTCATTTAGGAAAGTAGAAAACAACGATTTGAAAATAATTCATCAAGTCAATGTATTGAGATAACTGAACAGATGCTTTGGAGTAAAATAAAAAGGGGAGAAATGCTTACCATGGACTGCTCATCTTCTCTTTTCCTCCTCATGCCTCTGTGCCCATTTCTCCTATTTTAGGTTAAGATTAGAAAGGCAAATAAATAAAATACACCAATACAAATTGCCATATGTCTTGTACAGCAAGTAAAACTAAATCAAACCCATATGTTTTTTCAGTTACATGTAAAAAAACCTGCTAGTTCTAGTGGTGGACAACAATAAAAACAAGAAAACTGTTAATAAGTTGCATAAACGCTCACTGCATTACATTTTGGTCGGAAATGCTGACCTCTAGACGTTTGCTCTACTATTAAAGATCTAAGCTGACCTTTCTCGTCCAACCCCGTTCTGATCTCCACTGGATATGGAGGATAGTAAAGAAGTCTCTTTAAGGCTGAAGGAAGATGAAGAGGCTGACTGTGACGTAATACTGGACAGAGTCCTTAGTGCCCGGAAGTCCTGAGTACCCAGGGGGCCAGAGATCCCATCCATCATAGTCCCTGAAGCCAAGTTAGATGAAATGGGATCTCCTGGTCTAGTGTGAGCTTTTACATTATTCCTAGGGCCCAGAAAACAACATTCAATTTTTTTGTATGGGGAGGAGAACTCCAAATATGAGCAGAAGAGGAACAAATGGTCGGCTAATGTTTTTTAAACTTGTTACGACATTGATGTCAGAACTTAATTTTGTCTGCAATGTGCATCAGTTAAATTACCTTTCAAGACTATATGTTTTGCTCTGGGCATTCCACACAGCTGTTTAAGCATAGATATAAACCTATTTGTTGCTTAAACATGTCATCATTTAGCTCAAACCTAAAAGTGGTGAGGCTTGAAGCTTATAGAGCAAAAACCCATCTGTCAAAAAATGTCTATTTGATAGCAAAACTTGATCGAGAACGGACATGAAAGAGATTTTTCTCATAATTTGGAGGTACCTGTTCCTGCCAACAGGACGATGGCCGCTGATGGAGCTGGAGTTTGATTTGTAGTTCCCAGGACTGCTGTATCCATTCATGAATGCAGCATTAGGGAAGGGTGCCTGCAACAACGGTAAAAAATAAATAAATAAAAAACTTAACCACATAATGCACAAAAAAAAAAAAAACATCCCTCTAATTTGCTGGTCCAATCATCTTTTAGTTAATAAAAAGATGATTTATCACACTAATTGGGTCAGAAATTGATTTGACTTTAAATGAGAATTTGATGTTAAAGCTCAATAAAACATTTATCTGAAAATCCCATAAAAAGAACTGAATAGTTCTCACCAGTGGCGTTTCAAAGTGTGGCACAATCGAAGGGCTCCAGGATGGAGACACCAGAGGATAAATGGGGTACTCCTGCTGGGGGCTGTACACCTGCTGCATGTACACCGGAGACACATACTGGGCCTGAGGTTGGGCGTGCTGCTGGTACACTCCTGATTCCATGCTGGGAAAGCTATTCTTTCCAAAGCACGTATTAATGGCTTTAATACGGGCCTACGGAGAAGACAAATACTTTGGTTACCTAACAGACAAGAGCAACACATGACAATTAGTTGTTGCTTTATTGTTCAATCCCCTCAGATCTCATAATCTCACGGTCATGAGGCCATAAAACACTGCGCTAACAAGGGGGAGAGGAGGAGAGTATGGGGAGGAAAGGGTGAAGAAAGAGAAGAAGATGAGTGAGGGTGGGAGTAAAGCAGAGATTAAGATTTATGTAGAGTAAATGAAAGATCCTCCTGCATAGACAGTGCATATGGGTCCTTCCAAGCGCGATACTGATCATCACAGGGGTATACAGAGGCCTTGCAAAAGGATTCATACACCTTGAACGTTTTCAACTAAAACCAAAAATTCTGTTTTCTACTGGAAATGTATGACTGAGCAACAAAATGTTGAAAAATACAGTGTAAGGAAAAGATTTAAAAGTCTTATTTTCTTTTTTTTTTTTTTACAAATAAAACTCTTAAATTTGCGCCATCCATTTGTATTCAGCTCCATCAGTACAAGACTTTGTAGAATCACCTTTGGGTGCAATTAAAGCAGGAGGACCTTTTTGCATGCAGACCATAAAAGTTCTATGACCAGAGCACATTCTTCCTCATGTTGGACTTGTCCACATCATGGCAAGCTGCATACATTAACTCTTAAGGCTTTCTTCCCCTAACCCTTCTATAAAAGGCCAAATCAATGGAGATCATGATTAATAATAATCCCATCAATAGCTTCTACCACATGAGCTGTGGATCTCAGCAGCTTCTCCAAAATTACCATGGAGCTCTTGGCTGCTTCTGCCATTGTTGCTCTCCTTACCCAACTTCATCCTTCTGTCAGATGTTCAGAGTTTGGAATATTGTTTAATAATCTAACCCCGCTTTAAACATCTCCACAAATGATTTCCTGACATTTCTTGTGTTCCTCGATTTGCATGATTTGGATTTGTTCACAGACCTCTAAGGCCCTCACAGAATAGCTGGATTTACACAAAGATTTTTTTAGACAGATGGACCAATTAGGTTGCTTCTTGTGTAGGTTTATCTCCTGCAACCCCAATGAAATACAATAAAGTTGTGGTTATAATGTGACAACTACGGAAAGGTTCATAGCATTGTAGAATGGACCTTTTATACCCAATATAATTTAAATGTTTTGTTTTGTTGTGGATGTGTGGGGTGGGAGGGAACCAGGGCAAAATTTATTTAGCAAATTCATAAAATGCATAAGTTTCACATCATGTTAAAACCCTAAATCAGAATAGTTTGATTGGCCTTCCAAAACATTTGTCCCCCCCACAAGGACATTTCTGTGACAGCACATCTAATCCTTATTACTGGCTTCTGACCTCTAAAAATACAAGTTGAACTTGCATTGTAAATTAATTCATGTTATTTACCATGATGGGTTTCCCCTGGAACATTTTCACTTCCTCTCGTAGATATCGGTATGCCTGAATGAGAGAGAATAAAAAGGAACAACTTTTCACCAAACAGCAAATTCAGCTTTTATTTTTGTTCAGTAACTTCTGTCTCCTAAACTAACCTTACAATGTTGTAACAAAGTCAAAGAGCATAAAAACTGAAACCAAAAACTACCAGTGCTTTTAACAGTAACCCTGTTAGAATGCTGGATATAGATTTTTAGCAACCCAAACCATTTATACCATAAGAAATATAAAAAAAAGTACAACTGTCAAGCAAAAAAAAATTTGATATATGATTGTTAATAAGCAAGCATACCTGCAGCGCATCCATATCTGACTGAAATGTTATGTACCAGTTGTTGTTGTGAGCAAACTCAACACCCAACACCTTTGGACAGTTTTCACTCTTGAAAAGATCCTCTACTTCCTGTGGAAAAAAAACAAGACAATATGGATTTAATTTCTATCTCAGAATACTGGTTAACCCACAAACCTAAGGCATATTTGGTGACGAGACGACTAAGGCACAACACGCAGATGAAGCAAGCAATCTATGACTTACGTTTAAATCAAGTTGTAAACAAGTAAAATCATCTGGTAGCACTTTGCAGGATTCAGTTTATTTACGTAATCCAGAAAACTGCTTAGTGTGCAGTATTGGTTAATCTTTACCTCAACTGGAGTAGTGTCGGGCACTTCCCTTAAAATAATGATACAGCGGCTGTGGTTAGGTCGAACTTTCTCACCCGCATCATCAACTTGCACCAAGGGAGAAGCTGGGAAGAAAAAGACATGCTAACATAAGCTTTATGTCAAGGAGGTTAAAAAATATATAAAAACCAAGTTGCATATCAAAAACCTGTGAAAACCACTATATAAACTGATCTCATTGTGTTGCTGAAACAGATTTTCTTCTACATTTCAAAGAAAACATGTTATGTTTTTTTTTTGACAAAGTACGCATTTATTTCCCCCAAACGTAATAAAAAAACATCCCCAAAAAAAGTTGATTTAAATAGTAGAAAAAGTGTGTTGTTGAGGTTTACTAATCATGATTTCATATGAAAAGTTGACCTAGGACCAAATTAGGACACTTTCAGGTTTCTTTTGCTACAGAAAAATAAACCAGTTCTTCAAAATTTTTCAAATAATAGAAAAAACAATAAAGACACCATTGTTGTGGGGAGTTGGGAAGCTTAACAGATTCTGTTATCTATGAACAGATGGGTGTATGCTTATTACTAGCTGAAACCAGAGCAGATATGCCATATCTTCTGGCAATTCTGTGTAATTTAAGTCATGATACAAAACTCCTCTCTAGGACACACAACTTCTCTGTTCTCAGGTACAAGGCTAGCTAGAAAACACCAAGCCCCTGGTTCATTTTATCCGTTGACAAAGCCAATAGCCCCCCTCTTCCACTAGTCCCTACTCAGCGCAGTTCAGTAAGGCTCTACTTGGTTTTTAGGCTTCTCCAATAGTAAAGGTTATGTGGAACTGTTACTATTTTTAGTACCCACTTGTGGTTCCCAGCAAGCCGGGTTGTGCTGAAAATGCAACATCAGAATACTGTGGGTCACTGATTGGGTAGGGACATCACTAGTCACAGCATATTTTAATAACGAAAATCTTCAACAATTAAATCATTTTATGATGGCCTTTTGTGTTTATGACCATTACAGCAAGCTAGCATTAGGTAGCATTAGCTTACCCTCACATATCCTCTAGCTTGTATCGTTATTGCCATTGACTATACTGGCACATTGAGAAGGTATTCAATTGTAATGGAAAACAAAGCAAACTTTGTAGGGCCAACCCGACCCAACTCGAGTAAGTACTAATGGAAAAGGGGCATAAGGTTTCTTGCCAACCAATGTCATGATGAGTTCAAACCACTTTTGTTCAATGGCACATGACCAGAGTATGAGTTATAATGAGGCAAAGGAAAAGTTTCTCTTTTAAAAAGGAGAGAAAAATGTCAGTCTATTAAAAGGTCAGCAAAAAATACAGACCCTCTCTTAGAGCGATTAAAGTTTACCCTGTCATTAAAAGCTGGCATCATGTGTGCAGTACAAGAAACAAAGGATGAAGCAACAGCTATGTGGTGCACAGCCTGGAAATCATCATAGCCTAAATGTATTTTTCTGCAACTTAATTCTACATCTTAACTAGAGCTGCAGAATATATCGAATCACATTGGGATAGGTTAATATATTTTAAGTAACACTTTTGTGTTTGCCTTATCAGCTAAAGAGGTTAGCCTATATTTTTTTCTGGATGTACTCACCACACCGCAAATAATGGATCAGTTTATAGATTTTGACATAAATAAGTATCTTTGAATAAATAGGTTTTTTTTAATATAGATTATATCATGCTTTAACGTTTTGCATGTTAATAATATATTTGGCTAGTTGAACATTTACTGCTCTTGATGCACAAACTTGATAAAGATCTAAGTCGACATCACGTGTTAGCTCACAGAAATTGGTGAAGAAATTGTGATGAAAAGCAAGAGAGGTGAGAAAAATGTTAGTGTCAATATCGTCATCACAATTTTCAACAATTATATTGCAGTTATTTGTTTTCCTAATATCATAAAGCCTTAATTTAAACCCTGCAACATCCTACAACCCATCTTGTCTTATGCATATACCCATATAAAATGGGTGTATGCTTATTAGTAGTTAAGAGTTCGTTTGTTTGTCGGTGTCGGTTACCTATGCTCTTGTGCCAAGTCGTTGCTGATATGTGGTTTAAAATACTATGCAGACTCTCCTACTTAACAGAGTAACAAAAGTAAAAGTTGGTATACATAATTTCGCTTCTTTCCTCAACTTTTGAATTCAGCAGTTAAAAGATAATGGCAGTTTTTCAGCTAGTACTGCTTTTAGTGAGTTTTTCCACTCAGTTTCTTAACATCTCTCCAACAAGCCTTTACATTTATACAATAACAGCATTTCAACAAGCACAATTTATACTAGTTATAAGGAGTAGAGTAGCACCAGTACCTCTCAACACTTCCAGAATTAGATCCATATCAGTGGTGAGTGCTTTGATGTCCTCCATGCAGGCAACAGTCCAGACAGGAATAAACTGATCACTGTCCATCTGGGATATCAGGTACAGATCCTTAGAAAGGTTCTCCCTGAAAAATATGACATTTTCTATTGAGTTTGTATCATACATTTCCCCTTAGATACATTTAACATTATTATTATTAAGAAAATACAGCCTAATGTAAAATGGGCAAATCGTTCACTACAGAACTTCACAGGAAAACTATACATTTATAATGACTTTTTACAATTACTTTTTCCACAACATCACATGAAATACATTTCTTAGTGAGATGCGTTTTAAATTATAACTACCAAGACTTACCTTGTGTTGGAAAACATACCTTATAATACAGACATCTGGGGAGTAATTGGCTAGACTAATCCAAGTGGAATTGAATAATAGTAAGAATTAAAAGATAAATTACTTCTCTTAAGACTAAATCCTTTGAGGATCATACACAATTCCTTGCAGTTACAACACAGTAATTCTGTTTAGTTTCCCTGTTCTTTAAGCAATTTGCACATACATGCATGCCTTGACTGAGGCAATAGGTGGGACTTACCTAGAAAAGCACAATTCCAGTCGTTTCTTTAATGACGACCGTAAGCTCTCTTCAGTCACTACTTCTTCCTTAGACACTTCAGTGTCTGTGGCAGAATCAAAGATCATATATCCCAAGTCAGGTTGCTCCACATCATCGCATGTGGAGTACTCGTCAGGGCTATTCGGAGAGTCCATACAGTATCCTTTACTCCCCGAAGAGAGAACGTCTGAGAAACCTACGACAGAACGGAAAACGGTAGCAGAAACATTGTAAAATGACTGCTATGTGTGCAAACCAGAATAATCTACTGATCGAGTCACGATTTTTATTCACCGCAGACACTTAAGGTCAAGGGTTAACAGTTCTTCATATGTTGTGTTTACTCATAATTATCAGCAAATGCTGTGTCCAACCCCGATGAAGCCGTTTTTCAGCGCCATACTGATACGAAAGACAGATAAGCAGCTCATACTGTGTTATCAAAAAAACAAAACAATATAAATCAAAACACATACCACCATTCATCTCGGCAGGGGAAGAGTTGGAAGGAATCCAGGAAGAATTCTCTGATACCTCTGGGATGTCATTTTGTTGGGCTGGGATCTCCTGCCATACTTTGGCATTGGGGTTAAGATTTGTTCCCTTGGTGGTAACCTGCAAGGTAAGGATGGCCATAATAGGTGTCAGAGTAGCATGTAATAAAAATAAAAGACAGCTAAATTCAGTAGTAGCTTTCAAATTTTTATTCATTTATTTATCTTCTATACCGCTTTTTCAATAGTGGGTCACGGGGGGGCTGGTGCCTATCTCCAGCAGTCTATGGGCGAGAGGAGGGGTACACCCTGGACAGGTTGCCAGTCCATCGCAGGGCAACACAGAGACATACAGGACAAACACCACACACACATTCCTTGCAGAAAGACCCCTGGCCGGGAGTCGAACCCAGGACCTTCCTGCTGCAAGGCAACAGTGCTAACAACTGTGTTTTATGAGCAATTTATACATTTTTGCCATTCTGCTCTTCACAGAGCAACACTGATAATATAACAAGCTGACAATAGCTGTTTAATTAGTTGGGCTATTTGCAGTTGGCTGACATGACAGTTTATAAAAGTGTTGCCTTTATGAGTGATGGGTGGCAGTTCTTTAATTACCACGCTGTGACTGTCAATGTTTTTCCATTACTGGATAAACAACAAACGGCTATATAAGTTTGTCCTTTAAAGCGAGGGAAAGGTTTAGCAGCTTTTCCAGCCAGAAGACATTCATGTTTGAACATGCTTGTGGTTTGCAAAGTTAAAGCAAATTCAAAAAGGTTAAACTTTGAATGCAGAATAACAGTCCAAAATATAAAAGGTAAAATCAACAGATTAGTTTATAGATGTATTTCATTTGATGTACATTGCCTCCTTGAATTTTTCATAAAAAAATAAATAAAATGCGGTTTAAAAAGTTGAGCAACCTTGGATTATCAAATCCCGTTTCGTCACAAGCGTATTCGCTAAATATACCACATCCAATCCAGTGAATAAAGCCACTGCAGCAGCAAATCCAGCTTTACAAAGACACGCAACCCTGAGCTTTCATTGGTTTGCTTCACTCTTTCCACGCCCCTCTGTGGTCACGTGGATCAATACTCTGAGTTGATCCGCCTCTACATACCCAGCTCGCCTTTCACAACGCTGTGCTACCGTCTGCTAAAAAACACCCAACCAAAAACACGAAGATGCTTTGGTCTCGAACGTATTTACGAGTCGAAACCTTACATGTAATACCATCTTCTATGCTAACCCAATGTAAATACCAGCAGCTTTGTTTTTAGTAACCTAAACGAAAAAAACAAAAGACAGGTTCGGGAGGAGCACGTGGCGCCGACGTGCTCCTGCTACCTTTAAAACTTATCCATATGATGAACGATTATTTTTTTTCAGCTTGTTATAAACACATGTGTTGATGCTAATCGATAATTAACATGTTCAATCACAAATAACCTTTTTAAGATAACGTCCCCATCGACCTTCGACAGCGGCTAATGTTCAACCCGAAATCACGTGCAGAAGTTACTACACGTGTAACGGCGACACATTGCTAAATACAACTTTTTATTTACAATAAAAAAGTGCTTTAACTAACCTGGAAAACACGAGAACATACTTTAAAAAGATGCATTTGGTTTGTAAGAGTTTCTTTTAATGTTACCATAAGTTAACTTTATGACATCAGCGTCACCGGCGTTAAGCTAACTAGCTTATGTTTACTACTAGCAGACCAGCTGGAACCGGCCTGACTTTACTTTGCTATCCTATGCTAATGTGTATGACAGGTTAATATAAACGCAATTTGAAGGTTAACAGTTTATTCCTGCCTTAAACTCACAGCTTCTAAAACCGCTAATAAAACAGACATGCGGCTGCAGAGTGTAGACGACCTTCAGATAGCACGACTTTGTGAACCAGAGAAGAGGGGAAACTGAGACAGGTTGGCAATCATTAGCCGAGGTGAAAGCCTTGAGGCCGCACACTTACCATGATAACTCGATCTTCGTTTCTACCCTGGTCAGTGCCGGTAGACTGGAGTAAAGCGACCCCTTTCCTCTCCCGTAAACGATTTAAATTACCTGACGCTTGTTAGTAGTTAAGAGTCCGTTTCTTTGTCGGTGTCGGCTGTAACTGCCGTGTCGCGTGCTCCAGTTTTCAAGTTTGCCTCGCGCACCGCAACTTTAACCAGTAAGTAGCACTAACGGACTCTTTCGCTAAATCTGTACTAAAATATCCACCTGAATCATCAATGAAGGTAATTCTGGCTCAATTCCTCATCCCTGGCTGTCGGCGACGCAGCGGTAACTGCAGCATGTGACAGCTGCTTCAGACTGACTGCCTGCTTGATTACGTCCGTCCGACCCAACAACAGGCTGCACCCCGCCCGCCTCGACCTCAAAAAACAACGCTACGGCTGTGACCTCCCTGACGAGGCCGTTCGCCGCTGTAGGAGAGGTGTTGACGTAACAACGACCTCCAACTTTTTAAGTTAGCCGTTTTAAACCAGGGATAAGGCAAGCTGGCAAGTTTAAGTTTACCCCTCGTTTCTAGTAAGCAAACTTAAATCATTCAGCGAGTTTTAAACTAGCGGTTCTCAAATGTTTTAGAGCTGCGGCCTAAAGAGGTAGAATATCAAAATTTATTTTAGTAATTTAATTCTTAAAGTTAATTATGGATTTCTTACACGGAGTGATGTATTTGACACATTAATTAATGACTATGCCTTGCAGCTAATGAAAAACTTACCAATTGAAAATGCATTTTTAATTCAGAAATGTAAGCTTACTGACAAGTGTGTCCATTTCCTGTACAATATTTACCTGGTGGGGGCTTCTTTTGTATGAATTATTGTATCACTGCAGCACAGCTTGGATGTGACCAGTCTGTGGGTCTTCTGCGGTGTTAAAGGGCTTCAGCTCACCTTTTCTTCTCTGCCGTTCCCCATTTTCCCCTTGAGAACCCTCCATAGATTCTCTTTTAAGTTTAGATCAGACTAGTTTGCTGGCACATCAAGAATATGCCATGGTAATTAAAGCAGGTAGTGTAGACAGGTATCAAGTTCTGCTAGAAAATGAAATTAGCATCCCCATAAAGCTCGTCAGCAGAGGGAAGCCAAAAACAGCTCTAAAATTTCCTTGAAGATGGCTGCGCTGACTATGGACTTCATAAAAGACGTTGGACCACACAGACTCCATCAACATTCCAAACCCGTTGGTGCACGTTTTTGTAACATTTTTTTCTTCCACTAAACCTTCCATTATTGTTTGCATATGACACTTTGTGACCAGGTAATTTCATTAGAAGTGATCTTTTGTGACTTAGCCTCCTTGTAGAAGGTGTCAATGGCTGTCTGCAAAAACAAGGACCATTTCAGTAAACACTTTTCCAAACAAAGTTGGGAATTTCCTGCCAACACCAAACTTCAAAATCTAAAATGGCTGCCATTTGTTTAAAAGGTAGCAATAGTTGAAATGAAAAACTGTGTTTCTGTTGGTTTGTATCTCATCAAGTCACCCATTATTCAAAGTGCTATGCAACCAAAGTTAGTGAACATGTTGCTAAAGTTTTTGAAAGCATAGTATGCAGATAGATACTTTGTTGTTGCATTGTACTGGTAATAGTCACTGGGCCCAACTACGAGCAAACAATGTAGTTTTACTTTGGAGTCAAATAGAATGCAGCAGAAATAGTCACCAAGCCTTGTTTAATGTACACAGTCATCCACCATATAATTTTAAACACCCTGAAACATAAAACCCTCGAACTGAAAGAGTGTGTAGACTAATTGGAATGTAATAAAGCATATTTATCACAAAATAGTTTTAGCGTGTTTGATATTTTAGTGGAATAAAACCTATTTTCTAGACCACGTAGGATGGTAAACTATATACTAGCATTTGATACAGTAACATTTCTCTTTTGTGCACTTTTAAAAATTGCACAGTACACCAAATGCATTTTGCATATAAAGTATTGCAATAAATACACAGTACTGGTACAAACTATGAGTGCGGTGTACTATGCACACACATGGCTTTACGGTGTAAATCTAATAGTCTTTTCCAGTTGTAAACAACAGAAGCTTACAACTTTCAATATTTAACCATGTTCATTCTAGTTTGCTTTATTCCATGCTCCTGATGAGGCGCATGTTTACTCTAAATGATTTATAGTGGTCCAGCATGGAGCTAGAAGCCAGATAACTTTACAAATCTACTCGGTACAGAGATCTTAACTTAAAATTGAAATTGGCCATAATGACCCATATGTTAAATTTGGAGGAAAAAGGGTGAAGCTTTAAGCCCCAGAACGAGATCCAAATGTAAAGTAAGTGTGGCAGAAATGTTTGACCCAAAGGATACAGTTTAAAAGACAAATCTACCAAATAAAAAAGAAATATCTTTAAACTTCAGAATTAAAAATCAAGAAAACGTATCTGAAAACGTCTAGTATTTAGCAGGTACTAAAACTAACTGACCTAAAACAGGAAGTCTGAGTTTTGGCCAATACGAGAAAAGTGGGGGTTGTCTTTTTATTGTTTGTGTGAATATCTGGTTTCAACTGTCAATATGAGGCAAACCTTACACCAAGCAATACTTCAGGGGAATTTTAGTGCCAAATTACATATCCACTTTTCCTAATAGCAAAAGTATCTAAAGGACTGGACACTCGGCTAAATCTAGGTTTACACTGAATACACTGAATGTCTATTTTGGAAGATTGCAGATACAACAGAGATAAGTCACCAAAGTACTCAGTTTAGAAGACGTACACAGTTTAAATTTTACTTCTTTTAACAATATTGAGGTTTTCTTGACAGACTTGTTTTACAGCTGCTGAATAAAATGAACAAATAATTCAGATAGGTCTCCAGCACTGTAAATTAAGAGGAAAGTAACCATATATAGGGTTGACTGACCGAACCAATTAATAAATATGGACAAGATGTGCATGAGCTTTGAATCAAGAATTAATTAGGTTTAATTATGAAGATTTGTTTAATTTAAGTTGTTGCAAGTACATCATCTTTTTTTAACAGCTCACCTAGATTGGAAACATGATTTGAGCGTTTTAGACAAACTCAAAAATGTCCCTAAACCTGAATAGCTCCAACAGTTGTTTTCATTAGGCCTTGGTACTTCCAACCATCTGTGATGCCTGTTGATTTTGTTGTAATTGTTGGATCTTCATGTTCATAACTTCAATGACCGCTGCAACACAGAAACAAAAAGAATTAAATCTGCATCTGAATGTTTATCAGATGTTGTGGGTCTACCAGAAACATTTTCTCAGTAGGTGCCAGGTTTTTAATCACACCTACAGTACCATCAAGTGCGTTTTCGATCGAGTGAAATTTAATCTCAGATTAAGATATTCCGAGTTCACTAGCTACAAAATGTTCAGAGCATCACTCAGATAGTTCATGTCATTTTACCTTGTTTCATAGCATGCTTCTCTTGAAGAGCTGGCTGAATTTTCTCTATTTGCTTCGTGAGGAAATCTATTTTACGCTTGAAGAACGCCTTTGAGTCATCCACATTCTACAAAAACATAAAAAATGCATGATTCAGTGTTATGTACTTAGATATAGTTGGCTGACGGTAGTATGCTTTCAATGGCAAGCACGTTACCTTTTCAACATAATATCCAGTCCCCACATCCACTAACACATATTCCACATCATTTAACGTTCCGGGGACATACATCTGGATACAATCGACAGTTAAGGATCTCAAAAGGTATACAATATCTTTTAACACACAATGACCAGGCATAAAAATAGGGCCCCTGCCAGGTGAGGTGAAGAACACAAATCATCTCCTCACCATGGCACCTGTTAGTGGATGGGATATATTATGCAAAACATGAACAATATGTCCTCCAAGTTAATGCGTTAGAAGCTGAAAAAAAAATGGGCAATTGTAAGGCTTTAATCAAATCTGATGAGGGATGAATAGGCTGATGTTTGACACTAGTCTTTTATAGAGACAGTATTCCCTGAAGATTGCGCCCTACAACAGCAGGATGATAGACCCTGCCACAAGCAAAAATGGTTCAGGAATGGTTTGAGGTATTGACATGTCCTCCAGATTCCCCCAGAGCTTAATCCAATCCAGCTTCCGTAGGATGAGTTCGATCCATGGATTACCCATTTAGCAAGACTTGAAGAATCTTCTGCTATTATCGTAGTGCCAGATACTACAGCACATCAATGGTGGCCCTAACTGAGCAAAATACGGACCAACAATATTAGCCATGTAACCATAGTTACAAGTTATATCTGACCAGTGTATATTGCACCACCCAGAAATATGTTCTCACAAAGAAGACGTGTCTTTTTATTCTTTAGCTTAGAAGTATCAATGGCTAAAACAGGTGTAAAAGATGGTTCCCTGAGTGACGCTTTTTTCTTGGCTTTAAAAATAAATCCATGATGTCACCTGAGGCTAAAGTTTAATGGAAAACTATAGACACCCAGAGGTAAACAGCTGATACCAATAAGCTACACCTAAGATTGCAGAAAAAAAAAATTAAAGACAAATGGTAATGGAAACATTTCTTTTCATCCAGAGAAGTTTGATGTGGTATTCTGCACAGAGTACTGTGTAGAGTGAAAGGTGAGTTGTTAAAAAGGATACAGAACTGGTGAGAGGCACAAGCAGCTCTTTTCCTGTTTGGGAAAACAAAGAAAGCATGGTTACAAGCAGCTGATATAAGCCATACAATCACAAACATAAGATGAATTCAACTATGATTAAACAGTAACAGTGAAAACTGTAATCCTGGTCATTATATGACTAATTATAATAAATCACTATCATGTAGAGACATTCAATTATGCAAACCATTATGTATTATAAATTCCCTATATGCATTTTGTTCCAGCAGAAACGTAATTAGTACCTTTATTGTTTGAGTTCAGGACATTCAAGCTGTCTTTTGCTTCGACAAACTTGTTCTGGGCAACTTTCAGCTGGCTTATGGAAGACGTCAAGAACTCAACCTCCTGAAATAAAAAACCATTATGACCAAACGAGTCCAATAAAGGAAAGCATCATGGTGGTAACCGACTAGGTATCCACACCAGCAGCGTTTAAGCAGTTTTCCTTTAACCCATGGAAATGCTCTCATAACGTCACTTATGGCAGATAAATTAGAATCTATACAGGAAAAAATGCAACGATACCTGGTCCAGTTGGCCTTTTAATCCCTCTAACTGAGGAAGGGAGAGGTCAGTGAGATTCACCGCCATATTGGAAGCGTGATGAGCAACGAGCCGTGGTGGGTGAGCACCATTTGTCAACCAGTGTGTCGAGCAGTGCGCCGGGGTGGCGGAGTTAACCCATATTTTGACTGGAGAATCAAGACACCTAACATGCAGCATTCAGCTAAACAGCGTTGAACCGAGGTTTTATGTGCTAAAATGAAAATACATTTAATAACAATGTTTTGTGAATCTGCATTATCCAGCAGGTGTTTTCTAGTAGAGTATATTATGTCTCCATTAAAACGTCCGTTTAATGACGTAATTATCTCAGATCGTCCCCGACTGTCCCGCCACCGCTACATTTCCCTCTTTTAAAGAACTCCTCCTTCGTCATCGCTTCTACCCGAGTCATCCACCGGCTGACTGTTAAGGAGTATACGCATTTAGTAGTGCTTCCGAGTGATCGATGGAGTGAGATTAATCTGAAACACTGCCCCCATGTGGTCACAATAGCATTCCTCAACAACATAGCCCTGAGGACAAAAAAAAAATGAAAGAATGAGACTACCGTACTTATTTATATTATAAAACTGTTGATTGCAGAACTGTGTCCAGGAGTTATTGGGTGGGTGCTTATCCGTGCTTAAATGCAAATTATAATCTGCTTAAATGCAAATTATAATCTGATGCATAAACCCACCCCATCTTTTTTCATTAGAAACTATAAAAATAAGTTTTCTCAAATTAAAAACATAATGTAATTGGATCATTTATTCCAAAAGACAAAAATAATTTGATAAAATTCTTCTGTCAATATCTCACACAACTGAGACAACATAAATGAACAACTTTACAGAAATGAAAAAATGTGTCTCTTTTTGTAACATTTAAATAGTTTTAACAGTAAAACAGTCATTTCCCTGTAACAATGTATCACAGCATGTTTCTCTAACGCTATAATCAATATTTCCTAAGCTTTTAAGATGTCCAGGTGACACATTTTGAAGAAAACCCTACAAACTGCATGACTTAGCCAGTTCACCTAAAACACAAGGAATCACTCTAAAGATATTATTTTATTTTAAACAAGCAACAATAGCTCAAACAATTCAAATGAAAACAATTAGCTTAACAAAATGAATAATGCAGAAAAACAACAGTAAAGTTGAAGTTCAGAGCAGAGCTACACCTCAGATGAGAGCTGACACAATAACAGGATTCTCTTATTGCTGGTGAACTTGGATCTCATACTGGTCCTGCTGTCAGAGCAGATGCTTTTATTCCTGCACTATAAAACAGTTTAAGCAATGCATTAGTAAAGGAAAGCTTAAATAAGTGTTAAAAACAAAAGGATTCATGGATTTATGAATGATTTATTAAACAGTTATATTTGATGGTAAACTCTGTCAAGTGTACAAATACATTTTAACGTATGGATGTGCAAAAACATTTATTTCATGATATCAGGCAAGTTCTGCAAAAACCACAAACTAAGGAGGATGGATGGACAAAAAGGTGGAGAAGGTACAAACAAAAGTATGCGTAACTGAATAGTTGGGCGTATAATTGATGGATAATGGACAAAAAGATGGAAAATGGACAAAAGGGTGGATGGATGAAAAACTGAATTGGTGGACAAGCAGATATAAATATGAATTGAAGGCGGATAAATGGACAGATAGAGCAATTGAACTTCAAGATAATGGTATAGAGAAAAAAAGCCTGGAAACTAATATTTTGATGCTTATCCAGACCTACTAATAGGGATCAGGAATGCTTGAATCAAAAAGCAGGATTTCCAGACTGTGTAGAAATCCTGTATAATTTGAAAAAATGAAAACAGGAAATTCTTTTTGAAAGAAATCTCCGCTTACCTTTGATGATTGAACTGTCCTCAAGAAACGACTGAACCTTTCCCATCTGCTTTGAGATGAGATTTTTCTGCCGATTTAAGAATGCCTTGGCCTCCTCCACGTTCTACACAGGTAAATGCATAACAAGCTGTATGTACTGTGAATACCGCTGCTGTCCATCAATCCAGGAAGGGTTATAAGGCCATTTCCAAACATTTGAAGTCTATCATTACACAATAAACAACATTATTCACAAGGGGAAAACATTTACGACAGCTGAAAGCTGGAGGTCACAGCAAGTTAACCAACAAAGGGCAATTTCTCTGCAATGTGCAGAGAAATTGCACACAAAAAAAAAAAAATCAATCAAGGAATAAATCTTTGAGTAGGGCTTCATAGGGCTGTTAATGGATGTTGAATGTAAAAGTTATTGTTATAGAAATAAACTGGGCACCTTGCTCATTGAGTCGACCATGAACATGTCTGTAAAACAAAGTATTCTAGAGCCAAATGTGAGGTCATCTAATCAGCAGCTATTGCTTGGACCAAACTGAATAATGAAGCACAACAGCAATCACAATAGATAAATAGGAAATAATCAAGTTAATGTAATAACCTAGATAAAGTCTAGACCTCAAGCTGATTACAATACTGTGGTGGGACCCCAAGACAATTGTACAGAAAAAATGTCTGCAAGGTACAGATTTCAGAAAATAATAAAGGTTAGATCAGCTTTTTATAATATCCTGATTATGAAGAGCGCACACCTCCTTTTTACCACATATGGTCCAATGACTGCAACAGGGTTAAAGTTGGCACGCCTTAACTAGTAACGTCTTCCTGCTTACACCAAGTCTGGTCTACGGGAGTCCAGTGGTGAAGATACAAAAGGAGCAACAAAGTAATCAGAGGGTAATGGTAACAGGTACCACACCTGAGGTCATACCCCACTCTTCAAAAGGGTTGCAAGATGCATCTGCCCATGGTCATTTGGCCTCAAGATGCAAAGTACATGAAATTGAGGTGCTGGGGAAGATTCAGATTGCTTGGAGAAAAGTCTTAGAGGTGTTAAGATCGTTTATTGTGGGAAGAAAAATCTCCTCTGAGAATTTAAATGTGATCAAGGTTTTGCCTAAACAAAGCTGCAGTCCTCTACAAACTGCCAGCTGCATTTAACGGGCACTATCAGGTGTCATTACTTGGTTGCTTCAGGCCCAATTACGCTGGGTGGGATGTCAGGCCCTTGCAGTGGTCTGCATGAGGCCTGGCAGCCTTGCTCTGGAACTGGAACATCCATCATGGTGGTAGAAGGCTTACAAGGTCACATCACACAGACAGTGGATTTTGGTACTTTTCTGCATCTTGCAGATCACTTAGGGTTTGTATTATGTCAATTGATTAGATCCTAACATAAAAACAAAGGCAATAAATCCAACAGTAAAAGCTAACGTAATATTTTATATGAAAAATGAGATGGTGAGTAAAAGACTTCTGCAATTTGATAAAGCAGTACAATCACTTATTAAAACAGTTATCAAAACCAGATCTGATCTACAGCACTAACTTGCATAATGTGATAAAAACACCACATCTTATTTCTCAGATGCATACTGAACGTCTTAGTTCAAAGCACAAGAACAGGCTTTTAAAAGCAAACGTATCCTACCATTTCGACAAGAAATCCTGCCCCCACGTTCACCATGACGGGTTCCAAGTTTACTGTTGCAGGAACACACATCTAAATCAACAGTTCAGGTCAAACACAGGGATCTGAAAGCGCTGCTTTTAACGCCTATTCCACCACAAAGAAAGACGGTTAGATTACATTTAGTTTAGATCAGTGGTAATGCTTGCACTGACAGACAGGTTTATAGTGCAGTTATTAGTGTCGTGGGTTAAAACAAAATGTGTGCACTTAGTGATGCTGAGGTGGTGAGCTTTGTAAGCAAATACGTGATGTTGGTGTTTTACAGCTACAGCTAAAAAAAATTGATTATAATAAAAAGGTTCATTATTTTTCTCGCTCATTTCATTCTTAATTTCTTGTAATTTTGATGATAAAGGCTTACATATTATGAAAATCCTAAATTCAGTGTCTGAAAATTTGAATATTGTGAAAAGGTAATAGAAACCCAGGGTGTCGCATCCTAATCAGCTGATTAACTCAAAACACCTGGAAAGGTTTCCTCTACATGGTCTCTCAGTCTGGGTCAGTTGGTCGCACGGCCATGGGAAAGACTGTCTTCTGGACATCTGTCCAGAAGACAGTCTTTCACACCCTCCACAAGGAGAGTAAGCTACAAAAGGACGTCGCTAAAGAAGCTGCTGTATTCAGGCATATTGATGGAAAGCTGAGTGGAAGGAAGAAGTGTGTTAGGAAAAGATGCACCAGCTACAGGGTTAACTGCAGTCTTGAGAAGATTGTTAAGTGACATCCAGTCTGAGCGAACATCCCAAGGAGTGGACTGAGGCTGGATTCAGTATGCACAGATGAACAACAACAACAGCAGCGTCTTAGCTGGGCTAAGGAGAGAAAGGACTGGACTGCTGCTCAGTGGTCCAAAGTTCTCTTTTCACATGAAAGCAAAGTTTGCATTTCATTTGGGAAACTGGGTCCCACATTCTGGAGGAAGAGCGGAGAGGCACAGAATCCACATTGCTTGAGGTCCAGTGTGAAGTTTCCAGTCAGTGGTGATTTGGGGTACCATGGCCTCTGCTGGTGTTGGTCCACTGGGTTTTCTGAAGTCCACCATCAACGCTTCCATCTATCAGGAAATTTTAGAGCACTTCATGCTTCCTTCTGCTGACAAGCATAATGGAGATGCTGATTTCATTTTTCAGCAGGACTTTGTAATGTCCCACACTGCCAAAGATACCAAAAGCTGGTTCTATGACCATGGTGCTACTGAGCTTGATTGGTCAATGTTATGACCAGTCCAAAATGGAAGACCATGCCACAGGTAAACGTACACAAAAATTAACATGAGACGCAGCCCAGCAGAGCAGCACACACACGTGCTTCATGGAAAATGGAGAAAACAAGCAGACAGAGAGACCCCTTCCTCCCTCTCCTGGAAGGAGAAAACAGACAGCTTATATATGCTGTGGATGCTCCGAATCCACAGCATCAGCACAGAGGAAGAGCAAAAGGGCAAACACGCCGCAACACACATAACCCAGCCCATGAGGCCTAGGGCCGTAACAGTCAGCAAACTGGCCTGACCTGATCCCTGTAGAGAATCTGTGAAGTATTGTCAAAAGAAAAATGAGACAGCAGACCCAACAATGCACATGACCTGAAGGTTGCCATCAAAGCAACCTGGCTTTTCATTACACCTCATCAGAACCACAGGCAGATCACCTCCATGCCACGCCACATTAATGCAGTAACTCATGCAAAAGGAGCCCCAACCAAGCATTAAGTGCATAGAAATAAACATAGTTTTCAGAAGCCTGACATTTTTGTATAAAACATCCTTATGTAATATTCTAACTATGCGATACACTGATTTTTTGGTTGTCATTATATCTAAGCCACAATCATCAAATTTACAAGAAATGTCACTCAGTATAATGCATTTATAGAACAGGTTTTACTTTCTGAAGTATGGCAAATAACATTTAACCTTTCACCATTTTTTAAAAGGTCCCCGAGTTCTTTAAAGGTAGGAGTCAATGGTTTAACCAGGTGATGTCAATAAACCAACACTAAAAGTAAGAATGGCTGCAGGGATAGATAGATACTTTTTATCTTGACAAAAACAGCAAAGACACAAAGGATACACAACTAGTGAGTGGCACAAGGAATTCATCTGTTTTTGAGAAGAAAGGATGGTTACACAATCTGTGTGACAACTTCACATACCTAGTAAATAAAATGACTTCATTAATTTTCATGCTTCATCTCTGATCAACACTGAAGACATAATAAAACCATTTTTTCTATCAACAATAACCCAACTCTACAAACCCTGCAGTACTGAATAAGTTCTTGTGTAAGACTATGACTAAAGAAATGTTTTTTTAAGCAAACATTGATTCGGTCATACCAGTAATTCCCTAAGTTCACTAACCTTTCCTCCTCCTGATCAGGATCTCTAACGTTTCTAATGCTCGAGCATTCCGGGCATCAGCCTCTTTCAGCTGTCTTACTGAAAACACCAGGAACTCAGCTTCCTGAAAGAAACATCGAAATGTACAAAGGAGGAGTAGCATTTGATGCAAACAAACAACAGATAACTTAGAATGGTTCTAAACCTGATGTATCATGCTGTGTTCGATTCGTCTCAAAAGCCAGATCTCTGAGCTAGGAATGTCGTACCCAAGCTGAGCTCGTTCTCAATGCAAGTTTGCCATTTGTTTTGTTTACTACCATTCCCAAATCCAAGCCAATAATATATTTCCCTTTTATTTGCTCAATCATTAAATGGTACATGTTAAGCAATAGAGGTTGTGCAATAGTCTGACACTGGCTTAATGCAGAAGTGCTAATGGTCATAGTGCATTTCGCTCCTCCAGTCGGAGGAAAACGGGTCCTTCCAGACAATGGCTCAGAAGAACAGTGCACTTTGATTATAAAGTTAGATGAATATGGGAAAACATAGAACTGTTGAAAATAATAGGCTGCTCAGCTAAAATAATCATGAGTTTTAAATCGGAAACCAAAACCAGAAAGAGGGGAAACAAATTCAACACTGGCATTCAAAAAGATCTGAGAATGGCCAAAAACAGCAAAGACTCAGCAAACGATCATCTCAACGGGGATCAAAGGTCTACTATAGTCTGAGCTATATTTCCAATGCTTTCATCTGTAAGGACATAAAATCTGTTTTAAGGGCTTTAAAATAAAAGCAGTGTTTATATAAAAATAAAAAAATTAGGAAAGTTTAGACAACTGTATGTTTTGATAAATATGTGGAAAATCTCTATATATTCTTTATTTACTGTTCCATTCAAAACCATTACCTCTACCAAAGAAACTTCAGCAAATTTTAGGTTTTTAATCTCACGCTTTAAAAAAGCAAAATTGGTTAAAATCGAAATCGGCTCCTCCGACCTGAACGAACACCAGATAAACCTTAAAGAAATGTGAATCCATGAATCCAGTTTGCAAAATGGACAACTCTGTACGGTGGTCCCAGGACGGAAGAGCATTACAAACACCCGTTTTTGAGCTTTCACAAATTGTATAAAGATTTTACAAATCGCAACCTGTGTTTTATACATAAAATATAGTATACAATATAAACCGCTTCAAACTACAAAGGTAGTCCAGAGTCCTTGAATGCGGCGAATTAACCCTTTAGTCAAACAGCCATTAATATTTCAGCAACTTCAACGTTAGGAAATGCCAGAGTTAACATTTAAAGAACCATGAGAACTTTGAAGACCACAAAGCAACTTTAATTTAATGTCATTTCCTCGACTAGCCTCTAGCTAACATTCCCCTTGGCGGCTGGACGAATATTGTAGAATATGAAGCTAATGGTGGTGTTAACCGATTCGTCCTGTTTAATTCCAGGTCAGTGTCCTCATTCAATAAAACAAACAGATACAGAGTTAATACCTGTAATATCCGAGGTTTGAACCACTCCAGACGAGGAAGGGCGACCCCTGTAAGATTCGCCGCCATGATGGAAGCGCGCCAAACAAAAACGTTATACTTCTGATTAAAAGGATTTTTTCTGAAACACTGCCCCCATGCGGCCGAACCAGGATCTACCTCTCAAATCATTGTCTTAATCCGCCCCTGCAGACCCAAAACGGGGTTAAGACGGAATACAAATCTACTACAAGCACATCTGAAACTTTAACTCCATTAATATACATTCATTAATACAAAGAAACAACTCTTACTGGTTAAATGAAACTGTTTTGAGTCACAATCATTCTTCCAAAAGTAAAACTTCAATCTAAGAAGGAATAATTTAATTCCTTAGTTTATTTCCAGAGTTTAGTGCTCAAAATGTTGCACTAGACAAAAATTTCTAAGCAATAACTAATATCTCTGTTGGGGGGCAGGGTGTAAATCATAAAAAAAAAATGAGCTTGATGGTAATTTAAATGCACAATTACAGATATTATCCATAAAGGCCGAGAGGTTTATACACATCTCCATTCAAAATAATGAATCCTCCAAATGTATATTTAAGTTGTATCTACAGTGAACTACTGCATCTACAAAACACTTCCAAAACACAGACTGCTTGTGTAAGCTCATTTATTCAAATTATGCAACAGTTCAGCTTGAAAACATTACTGGGAATTTTAAAAATCAACAATTCAAAAAAATGATTGATTGGATAAAACATTCAGAGTTCATAAACAGCCTCATAGGAGTGGATGAACAAAATGTTTATTGTGTTTGTTGCTTGGTGGTTTAAGGCTTCCAGGCCTACTTTAAGTTAATTGGTAGCCCATAGATGATGGGTGCTGCTCCTACGAGGTATTTAAGCCGAGTAGCCTGACGTGATGAATCTATGAACTCCATGAGAGATGCTCCGGATCCTGCAGCCAACCAGGACTCGAGCAGGACTTTGGTGAAGCGATCGATGTCCCGATCCGTCACGTCCCACAAGTTGCCCAAAATGAAGGGGCTAGAAGGAAAAAATTAAAATAAACTCAAAATAATAATTCAGGCCACATATGTCCCAGGCAATTCATTAAATGAAACAGTGGACTTTAAGTTTGTACCGTAACTATTATTTTCAGTATTCTTTTCATTTTATTTCCTTTTATGGCCATTTTTTTAAGGTATAAATAGTACAAGGATTCACAGAGGACTTTCTACAGAGGACTAATTTTGCATACAAAACCAGCAAACACATCTGGATGAAGGGATGGACAACTGAAAAAAGAACACCTGGAAAGACAAACGAATGGACGGACAAACTGACAGATAATGTGAACAAATGAATGGACAAAAACAGATGGACGATACAAGACAAAAGGATGAATGTCTAAGACACAACAGGACAGACAGGAATGATGGATGGATGGACGAACAGATGTACGGATGTATCTGCAAATGAATGGACAGAAAGACAGAGCGATGGATGGATAATGGACAGAAGAGAAAACGGAGGAATGGATAGATGCCCAGAAAAATGGATAGAACAGATTTCCTTTAACAATGGGATGAGTAATACTAGAGTCTAGAAATACTACACTGCTCAAAAAAATAAAGGGAACACTTAAACAACACAATAAAACTCCAAGTAAATCAAACTTCTGTGAAATCAAACTGTCCACTCAGGAAGCAACACTGATTGACAATCAATTTCACATGTTGTTCAAATGGAAAAGACAACAGGGGGAAATCTTTGGTGATTAGCAAGACACTCAATAAAGGAGTGTTTCTGCAGGTGGGGACCACAGACCACTTCTCAGTACCTATGCTTTCTAGCTGATGTTTTGGTCACTTTTGAATGTTGGTGGTGCTTTCACACTCATGGTAGCATGAGACAGACTCTACAACCCACACAAGTGGCTCAGGTGGTGCAGCTCATCCAGGATGGCACATCAATACGAGCTGTGGTAAGAAGGTTTGCTGTGTCTGTCAGCGTAGTGTCCAGAGCCTGGAGGCGCTACCAGGAGACAGGCCAGTACACCAGGAGACGTGGAGGAGGACGTAGGAGGGCAACAACCCAGCAGCAGGACCGATACCTCCGCCTTTGTGCAAGAAGGAACAGGAGGAGCACTGCCAGAGCCCTGCAAAATGACCTCCAGCAGGCTACAAATGTGCATGTGTCTGCACAAATGGTTAGAAACTGATTCCATGAAGATGGTATGAGGGCCCGACGTCCACAAATGGGGGTTGTGCTCACAGCCCAACACCGTGCAGGACGCTTGGCATTTACCAGAGAACACCAGGATTGGCAAATTCACCACTGGCACCCTGTGCTCTTCATAGATGAAAGCAGGTTCACACTGAGCACATGTGACAGATGTGACAGAGTCTGGAGACACCGTGGAGAGTTATCTGCTGTCTGCAACATCCTTCAGCATGACCGGTTTGGCAGTGGGTCAGTAATGGTGTTGGGGGGCATTTCTTTGGAAGTCCGCACGGCCCTCTATGTGCTCACCAGAGGTAGCCTGACTGCCATTAGGTACCGAGATGAGATCCTCAGACCCCTTGTGAGACCAAATGTTGGTGAGGTTGGTCCTGGGTTCCTCCTAATGCAGGACAATGCTAGACCTCATGTGGCTGGAGTGTGTCAGCAGTTCCTGCAAGATGAAGACATTGAAGCTATGGACTGGACCGCCCGTTCCCCAGACCTGAATCCGATTGAGCACATCTGGGACATCATGTCTCGCTCCATCCACCAACGTCACGTTGCACCACAGACTGTCCAGGAGTTGGCGGATGCTTTAGTCCAGGTCTGGGAGGAGATCCCTCAGGAGATCATCCGCCGTCTCATCAGGAGCATGCCCAGGTGTTGTAGGGAGGTCATACAGGCACGTGGAGGCCACACACAATACTGAGCCTCATTTTGACTTGTTTTAAGGACATTACATCAAAGTTGGATCTGCCTGTAGTTTTTCAACTTTAATTTTGTGTGTGACTCCAAATCCAGGCCTCCATTGGTTAATAAATTTGATTTCCATTGATGATTTTTGCTGTGATTTTGTTGTCAGCACATTCAACTTTGTACAGAACAAAGTATTCAATGAGAATATTTCATTCATTCAGATCTAAGATGTGTTATTTGAGTGTTCCCTTTATTTTTTTGAGCAGTGTATTTTTCCATACTTATCCAGATATGGACAAAAGATACAGGAAATCCATCTCTTCTAAACTTTTGTAGACTGTGTAGGAACCCTGGAGATGGCTTTCAAGCAACAATACAAAAAATACAACCATCATCCACACCTGCTTATCCTGTCAGGGTCATCTTTAGGAACCATGGACAGATCCCCAGTCCATCAACACAGACACACAGGACAAACAACCATCAAGACACACTCATACCAAAAGGTAAGCTAGAGGGACCCATTGTCTTAAATGTCATTCCTGTGGGAGGAAGCCAGCGTACTCGTAGAGAACCCATGCAGTCAGGGGGAAAACATGCAAACTTCATGCAATCCTTACCTCCACATCAATTAAACTGTATGCAGATAAAAGTAAAAAGACTGTTCTCTTACCATCCTGATATGAGGTAGTTCAGAATGATACCCTGTCCGTCCTGATTGCCCCTAACAGCCAGGGCGGCGCTGCTACAGCCTAAAAGCAGCGAGGCTGCTTTCATCTGCTGCTTTAGGACCGCCTGGCTGTCCAGGAACCTTGCTCCTGCACCATGTCCCACATAACTAAAATCATAAACAGAAGGACATTCAGTTAAAAATAAAATACATGAACCAGAAACATTCATAATGGATTTTAAAAAGGCAGACGTTACATCGTTTCTACCAACTGAGTTACAACAGCTTTTGCACAATTTGGTGTAAGTCAACTTTATACACATTTGAATTAATCTGAGTTTTGCTTGTGTGTTTTCTTTGAAATATTTACTCGAAGGCTGGGAACACGAGCAGCAGTAATGCATTTTTCTGAAAGATTCTTACAATACTAAAGATGAAAGTACAGTGAAATAAAAGATCAAAACCTAGCTATGCCTTGAAGGTGAAACATTAAGGGGTTTGAAAAGTGTCTCCTTCTTTGGTCCCTCATCGTATGAATACTACCAGAATTTCATCTCAAACTCACATGTATAGGTCCTTAGAAGCAACAGCTTCTTCTAGTTGTTTAGAGTCAGGAGGAACACCACACACACCCTGCCAGTCTGGGTTGCTTTCACAAAAAAAAAAAACATTTGTTCAGTAATGCGACAGAACACAAACTGGTAACAGAAATGAGTGCCGACATGAATCTCTTGATATTTGCCTCACCTGCAAAACCATTCCTTGAACCGATCCTGAGCATTTGGTAAATTGCCATCAGGGTCCAGCACGTAAAACACCTTCCTTGGATCCACACCGTGCTTCAGGATAGACTGAGAATCCACCTGATAGGGATAATGTACTCCGTTAAATTATCTCTACTATACACAAACATTAGGGCATGAAGTGGATCAGCTCCACAGACTGTGCTAATAATCCTAATCTCACCTCCTTCTGAAAGCTCAGTCCAAGCAGAGAATGCAGTGAAGGCATCCGGCTTACAGAGTGAGACTTTAGGACCGACATGTTCTCCCACGGCAACCTCTGAAGATACTGCGTTAAACGCACAGGTTGGTAAGCATTAAACACTTCCCCACAAACGTTAAAATCAATAACATTTTATTTGTGATCAGTTGTGTGTCACGTTTCACAGGACAAACTGACCTTGTCCAAGATGAGAACCACATGACCTCTGGTCTCATTTCTCTCTGAGAGCTGGGACACCGCTGCACGGAAAAGATGATCACAGGCCATGTCCCAATTTGGAGAAAGTCCTGATCCAAATCCTTTAAGGTCTTTTTCAGAAAGGGATTGAGAAGCTGAAAGCACAACCTAAGAGACAAAGCGTAGTTTAAAAGCCGACTTTTACCAACAAGACCGACTCATAGCTCCAATCACCAAGAAAAAAGTAAAGAAAATAAAACATACCTTCAGCATCTCCTCACTCACAGTGACTCCTCTCTTAGACAAGGCCTTGCAAAGTTCCTTAGCCTGCATGGAGAGCTCTGGATCCAATGAGAGAGGTAGGAGAAGGCTCTTCCAGCATCCAAGCAATCTCTCCATTGCTTTTAGCAGTTGCTGAAAGATGGCAGAGCATTTAACTTTCCTTGTCATTAGTTGGTCAAAACCTAACAGGAACCCAACACTCCTGGTTGAACCTGGACTAAGTATTTAAAAAAATTATAGAGACTAATAGTTGTAAAAATCTCAATTATGATAAATTAATTTGATATTAGGTATGAAGCCACTATAACAACAAGGGTAAATTTCCCCCTCCTAAGTGTTAATCACTTACATGAACCTGACAGTCAAGAGCTCGGCGTGCCTCCCACCACTTCGCCTTTTCGGCCACGCAACTCACAACCTTTTGTTCCACCAGGATGCTGTCCATCTCCTGCACCAGCCATCTAATGTTGAACTTCACAACACAAAAACATTTTTTTTTTAATGTAAAGCAAACCAAAAACTTTTGACAAATAAATCCTTTTATCAGACCGCAAAGCGTCATCTTAAAAAAATCAGTTTATTAAACCGTCTCTCTGTACGTGTTTCTGTTCTGTTAAAAAGGCATCAGATGCATTGCTGTGAAAACAAGACCTGAGGTTCTGATAGTACCAAGATGCATTTAGGGTAAAAGGAGTTTAAAACTTTCGCACTGACGAGTGACAGATTGGAACCGCTAAGGGGAATCTTGTAGGTAAGAAGAGTTTGGTTTTATCTGATAACGCTGTTGAGCTAAATTACTTTCAAACTCAAACCGTGGGTGCAACTTTATTAACCTGAAGGCCCATTTAACAGCTAACACAGCAACATTCACAAACCAACAGACTACTCAAAAACGCCAAAGTAAACTCTCCATTAGATCAGGGTTTTCCATGACAAAATTTCCCCGACTCAAAGCTCAAATGTTCTATATTGCAAACGTTTACAATGAATTAGAGCTTAAATGTAAATTAGATTAAGTTTATAATCCGTCAATCACACCTAAGCCTGGCAGATGGTGGTAATACACTACAATTGTAAACTGGCAATAAATAAATTAACCAAATAAGAGTTAGGGCTGAGCTATATTAGGAAAACATGACATTGGAAAATTATCATTAAATATTTTAAAATCGATACTGATTAACCCATGTTTTTCTCACTGTTGTCTTTTCCATCACAATTTCCTCATCAGTCTCACTCAACTTTCTGATCCATGTCAATAATGCTCCCTTTCTTCTGGCTCTACTTTGCCCAGCCACACTCAGCCCAGTTTTGCGAATGCATCTATTACTTGCTTCTCCGGCCTGTAATTAGCTGCCTTGGTACCTGATTGATTACAGGGTCGAAATGCGACGTGAACAAACTACTGTTTCTTGCTTGGGCCATGGGCGTGCTCAGCCGTATGTCAGCAAGAGGACAAAGTGTTCACCGAGGTGGTGCAAAGAATGACGAGCCACGGATTTTACTGCACAGCGCAGTGCCAGGAAGAGCCATCTGGGCGAAACCGAGTGAAGTCAAAATAGGGCTTAGTGTGCACTTCAGCTGCTGCTCAATGTAGAACCATTCGAAGGTAGCTTTATTATTTAATTTACATAACAAAGTTTAGATCACCAAACAGAATACAATTAACTCATGGTGCAGAATTGTGTACACGTAATTCCACCTCTTTGGCACCTCTAGACCAGTGAAAGAAAAGGAAAACACCAAACCACAAGACAGTAAGGGTTAATAGCAGCAAGATGCTGATGGCTGGAGGTCAGGGTTCAAGCCATGACTTCAACAGTAAGTGTGTCAATGCAAACACAACAGGTTCAGTGCGAAGTAGAGTGAAGATGAGTGGAGCTGGAACCGTAAATGGAAAAAAGGCATAAGTACTATGCGTCGAAAGTCCATCCAAGCGGCCAAATTACATGGGATCGGACATTTCATAATCTACCAGGCGGTTCTTTGCTATCGCAATATTTAACATATTGTTATCAAGAATACAATTGGATAATTTATGCAGGTTTAATATCAATAGTGCACATATTTTCCTACAGATGTCAGATTTTAAAGAGTCAATCACCAAAAACAACAAATTTTAAGTGGATGGATGGAGAAAAGGATGAACGTGTACAAAAAGACAAATGGATGGAGAAACGGAGGCAGGGTCATTGATTAAACGATAAAACCAAACCCTATGATCAATCTAACCTCTTGTCTAGAAGTGGAGATATGAAGTGTGATGGGAGATAAGTCCTTTTCCAGACGTGACAGCATTATGCTGTCCCCCATTTCCCCCGGTTTTACTGCCAGCACGGACATCAAACACACAGTTACTCCTGTACAAGGAGAGAAAGTGGGGAAAAAAAAGTTTTTTCTTTATACTCAAATTCAAATAAAGTCAAAATAAGCTTTTGAGCTCTAGGAGAACAGATGCAAAAAAAACTGGTTCTACCTGGTGGAAGCTGTTGGATTTGTTGGATAAACTCTTGGCACGGGTTCTGGGGGAAAGAGCAGAGGTCTGCAGTGGGGAAGGAGAAGATTTCCTCCATCTCAGACACCAGCCTCTGTTGAGTAGAAGTAGAGGACATGGCTCCAATGGGCTCATTTAGAGCCAGAGCATCCATTTTTTCAACTAAATCACTGGATGCCTTTTTCAGTTTTCTATAAGAAAGAAACAAAACAAGCAAATGTTTGTTTCTAAAAACAACCAGAATGATTTCAACCCAATAACTAATACACTTTACCAATCGAGATTGAACTTACTGGCGAGAACAGTTAAAGTGGCGGATTGAGCGATGACGACTGGTGACTCCCAAAGACTGGGCTTGCAACATTGCTGTACTTATGGGGTCGCTCTGTCCCGTGGTCAAGGCGAGAAGAGTACAGAGGTTTGGATAGATTGTTGGGCAGGGGAAGTGCTGAAGAGTCAGCAGCGCTGAGTGCAGCAGAGACTGGACATCCTCCAAGGAAAGGTTGTCTAGGGACCAAAAATTATGAGAATTACAAAGAAAAACAAAGTTAAGAACTCCAATCTTTTCGATAAGGACACGTTTTTACGTTAGGCAAACTCTGCACGGGAATATTCAACAGAAAAAGGAAACTTAATTAGAATGTTCTAAAACTGAGCCACATACCGGGCCTGCTGTCTGTATTGGAGATGTTGGTTAATAGATCTTCTGTAGGGTGGTCATTGCGCCACTTTTCAAACAGCCCTTCTTTCTCCAAACCAGAGCACATATCCCTCCTCAACACCTCAAAGTCGATGTCTGAAGAAAACATGAAAAAAAAAAACAACATGATTCAAGACGGTTTTCACGTCAGGATTTTACAAATTTAGGATGCTGCCTAAGAGAGCTCCATGAACTGTATACTGAAACAAGCCCAAATAAAGTTTGAACACATGAAATTTTTTAAAACTAAAACTAGTGTCAAAGAAGGCAGAAACTGAAGAATAACTTGACTTAGTCTCCCTCCATGAACACAAAATACATACTGTCTTTACTTCCAGCTGAGTTATTATCCTCCTCAACATCCGACGTCCTGAGCTGCTCGATGCTTACATCCAGAACTCCATTAGTTTCTTCCACAATGGTCCTCATTGTGTCAGGCTCATCCGGTGATTCTTCGGTCTTAGATAGCCGTTTTCTGCTTCTTCCTCTTCTGCTGGACGCCGGCTTAAGAAGCAAAGGCTCATCTTCCTCAGAAGAGGTTGAACGAGGCGCCATAACACTCCTTTTGGCCTTGGTCTGCCTCTTCGGGGCGGTCTTCTCTGCAGGTGGATCTGCAGACGTTTTAGGATCAGCAACAGCTCTTCTAGAAGTTCGCTTTTTAGGGACATCTGCAGACACTTTGAGCTGTGCTTGGGGAGCTGATTCAGAGTCACTTTCATCACTACATTCCACCTGTGATCAGATTAAAGGATAATGTCCTAATCAAACATCTACAGATGCATCTTAATAAACGACATTATCATTTTAAAGTTAATTTATCACAGTAAAAATCATAGATTCATGACAAGAGTGATACATAAAGTGTTTATGTCTGTTTACTTTGATGATGACAGCCAATAAAAGCCCAAAACTCAGTTTCTAAAAAACATGATTATACCAATAAAAATTTGTTTTAATACAAAATATATTAGACAAGTGAAAAACATCCCAGTTAATAAAACTTTTAACCACAGACGGAAGTTTGTGGGTTAAAATGTGACGATGTCTTCTAGGTTTGTCCTTTACAGCGGGCGATCAAAAACAAATACATTTTAAAACGTATGTTAAATGAATGTTTTTATAAGGCGTCTGGATTTGGGGCAATCTTGAGGGGAAAAAAATGAAATCCAGTTTTCTATTGTTTTTAACAGCAATTAAACCTTTTTTCTGCTTACCTTGAAACGTAATTTTTTTGTCCGTTTAGGAGCTGCAGGCACAAGCTGGACCTTGTCTTGAACAGGCGACACTTCTTCATACACTTGAAACTGCAGTTTCGCTGCAGGCTTTAAACACTTCTGTCCCAAAGGAGGACATTTTATCTTCTGAACAGGAGTGCAAGCTAAAGTAGGAACCGCTGTGTTGAAATCAAATACTCCAGCAGACGACTTGGACTTTGCAATGACTGGTGTCATGTGAACCAGAACCTTTCCTTTGGCTGAGGACCTGGTAACTTGAATCTTGGGTTTGACGGCTTTGGCTCTTTTTGATTCCTGTTTTTGCTCTGCAACATCTGGGTTTTTAATAGAAGGTTTGAGCTTCTTTAGTATGGAGAATGGAGCCGATTTCTGCTCAGATTTGATGTCCTTCTGCTCCTTTGGTGCATTCCATGTCCAGCACTTTGAAAAAAGTTCCTCAGTCCTGCAGCCTTGTTTTGCAGCCAAGATCTTCAGTGATGCAATGGCTTTGGTTGCCATAAGATGTGCTCTTACAGGTCTTAGGGCAGGAGAGGTTGTGGAATCCAGAAATGCTAAACCAGCCTCTAGTACTTTCCATAAGCCACAGACCTTGTTGGCCTTTATTTGGAGCTCAGTCTGGGCCATGCTCAGGTACACACGGCCCACCACGTCCTGCATCAGGGAGGGTTTGGGGATGCCTTTTGCAGGGTCATAGGGAGGGAGAAGCTCAGCGAGCTTCTCTCTAAGTCGCACGGTTACATTTTTACAGCGGACTAAAGCTGCCCAGTGAAGTTTGGAAGTAACACTGAGGTCATTTGGATCAAGGTGGAGAGCAAGATCCGCCTGTGTTAATGCCCAGCGAGCAGAGGCTCGGCCTAAACACGGCTCTGAGCAGCATGACAGCTGACAGTCAGATTCATGAGTCAGACAGGACAGCCAGCGCAGAGGCGGAGATTTAAGGGGCGGGGAACAGGCCACGTCGTTCATCACCACTTCTTTGGCACTCCATCTGGTGCTCAGGATGTCCTTTAGATCGTTTTCCGTGAATGGAACGGGGGACTGAGGTCTTTGAGCAGGACGACCCTTTCTTGGTTTGATTTTAACATCTGCCCTTTTAACTTGATCCGACAAAACTAAAAGAAAAGGGAAGAAAATGCTTTTATTACAAAATTACACCCAGAAACACCTGAAACTTGGAGCAGGTTGAAATAAATTCATAAAAACATTCCAAGAATTTTTCAGAAGTAATGACGTGCCATGGTAAATGTATGTAAAAATGATTTAAAAGGGAGCAAAGAAAAATCAAATAGTATAACTACAATAAGCAATGTCAACTATTGTTGCAATTTAATTTTAATGAAACCCTGTTAAACAATATGACACCCAGTACACTGGCATCCCAAGTAATGATGTGTTTAACAAAATAGATTCATTTTATATTGCAGTAACATAACAACATTGATTTGTTTTAGAATAATTAAACCTTTAATCCGATTACATTTATTCAGGGCTAAATAAAAAAAACAATATTGTTGGCACACCTAACAATCTCTTTAGAATAAGGCATTTGTTAGTTATTAATTATTTATAATTAGTAATCCATGTCATTCTGCTTCTCTGGGGTTCTCAGAAAGCCTCTATTTACGATGAGCTGAACGGAAAAGGGGGTAAAAGAAAACTCACTGTTCGAGAACAGCAACAAAGAGTGGAACGTTGGGGACACCAAGTCTTAATAACCAACTATTAAAAGCCAACAACATGGCTGCTAGTTGTATGTAGGGGATGTCGGGAAAAGGCCTTTTCTGTCCTACCATAACTAACGTAAAGATGCAGAGTTTGATGAACTCTGCTGGGGCTTTAACTGGGAACTTTGTGCTTTGACCTAAGATTGAGGTTTATCAGGAATAATCACTCCACGTAGGCTTGATGTGATACAAAGGATGACCATACGTCAAACACCCCAATGTTCAAAATGTGATGGCATCATGAGCTCTTTGAAATACCGGATGATTTTAAAATTTATTGTTGTTGGACTCAGCCAGTGAAGTAAAAACAGATCACAATTTGGTCTTCCAACACGATGAAGATACAAAACATGAGGACAAGTCAAACAGAAATACACAAGGTCAACCTGCTCACATGCCTATCTCAGACCATGTAACTCCTGCAGGCGACGTGTGGAGTCAGCTGAAGAGAAGAGACATAAATGAAGTCCTTCAAAAAATAAACTTCCTCCATCAAACGTGTAAGCTAAAATGTGCCTGAACCTTGGATTTTTGGACTTTACAACTGTGCAGGGAAGGCTTTTTAAAGATGTTTGCTTTGCACTACAGGTAGAGGGAAACTATTACTGCAAACCTCTCCTCAAGCTGCTGTAGGGTCAACACAGCAAACCTTCACAATAAAAGTCCAATCCCAGTAAAACGTTCTGAAATATAGATAGCATAATAAAAAACTCAAAAAAAACAAAAAAACACTTACTGTATGCTCTCTGCTAATGGAAACAGCAGTCTCAATGCTGAACGAATTGTGTTTTTAGGCTGCAGGCCATAATTTATCCCCAACAAATATAAATATGTTAAAGAAGACAGTGAGTGTGTGTTGATGAGATCGCAATAAATTGATAATATATAATTACAACTACTACTGCTAATAATAATGGTAACTTTGATGCTAGTTAAACTTATAACTGACGGATTTACAGACAGTAATCATGATAAATAAACTTTCACTGCTACATATATAAACAGGCAGCAATAGTGAAGTTTATGTGAGTGATGTTTTATTTTGAAATTCAAATAAATTCTGAATTTGCCAGAACAGTTTGAGGTACAATGTACTTCAGGTCTTAAAAATGGCAGAACATTACTTATGTGTCAATTCTGCTTGAGGCAAGTTTGAATATAGTTAGGGAGTATGGTTAGAAATCTTTTTCCTTGAAGAACTAGTGTTTTATGTAAGCAAATCATAATAAAAAGAATTGTGATATATCAGCCAGCTCTATGTTATCCTAATAGTACTTTATACAACCCACTTTGACCAACAGCTGCAGTACCAACACATGCACCATCTGAAATATGGAATAAATAAACTCGTGTTAAATATAGGAGATTTCTACATATCAGTGTGACTTTTTGATTCTGCATTAAAAGTGGAATTTCATTGAATGTTTTTACACCTCTTTAATCAGTGGTGCAAATAAATGTGGCCAGGACACACAAAGAAAATTAGAGTAAAAAGTTTAATATTTCCTGTCGCTCATTCCAGAAAGTGAAACTCATTATATACTCATTGCACAGAGAGGAAATATTTCTAGCCATTATTTCTTATTATTTTGATCATTATGAGTTACAGATAATGAAAACCCACAATTCAGTGTCTAAGAAAACTAGAATATTACATAAAATCAATATAAAAAGAATATTTTAAAACATATGTCAGGCTTCTGAAAAGTATGTTTATTTTTATTTATTTCATGTTAATTTGAAAAGATCAGATACAATAAACATAAATCATTACCTCAAAATAATCTGATGCCTGCATCTCAGGGTTTATAGTTGTGGCTAGTTTGCAAAACCCATCCCAAGAAAGGCCTTCAACAATTAAATTAGATGGAAAGTAAAACTTAAATACAATGAAAATCCAGAAGGGGTTATAAAATGATGCCTTCAAAACACTTACCTACTTAACACAATATTTAAAAATGAGCACATTTCTGGTTCGTCTTTAGCCAAATCTTGAACCTGGAAATGAACATTTTAACATCAGATAAGGTCTTAAAAGTCAGGATGAGAGTGACATCCAGAGCTTACAGCTCTTAACAGAGAAGCTGTCTGTGCAAAGGTCGTCCTGCAGTTTGGCATTTTACAGTCCTGATTTATGGTTCTTCTGGTGACTCCATTATTGTTCAGTCTCTCAACAAATTTACGCAGTGGCTCAGGTGCTAAATGATTGATGCATTTGTGAATTTACTGTGAAATTACTAAAGCTATAAAAGATGTCGATGACTGTCTTCCAGACATCTCTCTTCCCAATGATCGTGTAACCTATGACCCAGACTAAGAGACCATTAGAGACACAGGAAACCTTTACAGGTGTTGAGTTAATTAGCTGATTAGGGCGTGACACCGTGAGTTTCCAATATTCAACCAGTTCACAATATTCTAATTATCTGAGACTGAATTTTGGGTGTTTCTTTATCAGTAAAAGCTTAAAATATTTCACTCTATGAGTAATTAATCTATATAACAAATTAGTTTGACTTTCTGAAACGAGTGACAAAAAAAAAAATACTGAACTTTTTCATGATATTCTAATTTGTTGAGATGTCCCTGTATGAGGACAGCGGCTCCATTTGAACCGATGCAACAAAGCGTTCACATACCTGCACCATGCTCCAGGAGAGTTCTAACGAAAGTCAGGTCTGTTCGACTTTCTTCCGTTTCGCCCTGCATCAGCTCCAATTCTGCTTTAATCACCAAGAGCTCAACACATCTTAAAAAAAAAAAACAACAGCCACACACACAGACAAAGCAAAAATTATAAAAACTAACTGTGTATGAAAGTGACTGGATTAGTTGTGGCCAATTAGCTCTAACATAACCGAGTTATAATCAGAGCATGGTGTGTGCCTCTATCAACATACTGGTTAAGGGCTTGCAGTTTGATGGCCAGTTTCAGGGCTTCTAAACACTGGAGTCTGGCATCGTTGATGGCCCCAGAGCTGCTCCGCACAGCGACCAGCTTTGCAGAGCAGCTCAGGAGTTCTGAGAGCAGCTCCCACTTCAGCACCAGGTTGTCTCCTAGTTAAAGACGAGAGAAAACCATGACAAAAGACACAGACAGAAACAGGAGACAGTTGTAATGAGGGGAAAAAAAAAATAAAAATAAGAATTCATACCTTGGTGGACGAAGTGCACTTCTGCATTATTAGTGGTGTTCCCATACAGGCCTTTTCCCACTAAAGTGACCAGCAAGCTGCAAAGAAGCTTCAATCCCTCATATAGGGCAGAATCAGGAGAACCTATACCTGAGATACACACATCATATCGTGTCTTGGCTTGAAGAGAAAGAAAAAACCTGTTCATACAGTGCCTTGCCAAAGTATTAACACCCACACTCAAATATTTCACAGGTTATATTTGGAGGGTTTTATGTGATAGACCAAACCAGAGTAAAACAGGTTTGAGGCTGATGGAAAATATACACTACCAGTTTGGACACACCTTTGTCATTCAATAGATTTTCCATATTACACAGAGAAGACATCAAAACTGTAAAGCAAAAGTATATAGAATTATGTAGCGAAAAAAGAAAAAACCTTGAAATAACTCAAAATATCTTTTATATTCTAGATTCTTCAAAATCACTGCTTTAAACAGTCTTGGCGTTCTCTCGATGAGCTTCATGAAGTTGTCACCCGAAAGGAGTTCCCAGAAGAAGGAATAAAAACAAATGCAAACTATTGAATGAGAAAGTGCGTGTACAAACATCGTATAAGTGTACTGTCAATTTTATTCAGCCTCCACCAGCCAATTTATAGAGCAAGGTTTGCTGCAAGTCGTTTAGGTTTTGTCTTCACCAGCTTTGTATTTTAAGAGACCGTACTTTTTGCCCATTCTTCTTTGCAAAATGGTTTTATCATTTATTCAGCCAGAGTGGACGGATAGGGTTTGATAATTAGTTTTCAAATTGTGCCACAAATTCTCAATTGGGTTTAGGTCTGAACTTTGACTGGGCCATTTCATATGAATATGCTTGAGGTTCACACCAAGACTTAACATGGTTTAAATCCAATCCCAGTCTAAAGTTGCACAGTTGGACTCTATTAACCAATTAAGAAACATCTTTAAGTAATTGTGTGGACTGCGTACTATTTAGGAGTATCAAAGTCAAAAGGGGCAAAATACAAATGCATGGCATACTTTAGATTTATTATTTGTAAACATTTTGAAAGCCACGTCATATTTTCCTTTCTCTTTAGGCATTAGCTACTTTGTGTTGATCTATAACATAAAAGGCTAAAACACACTGAAGTTTACATTTTCAGAACTCTAAAATTTGACAAGGTTCAAGTGTGTTGGTTACTTTTGCACCTTACTATATATTTACAAAGAAAACAAAAAAGTAAAAGGTGTTTTGATGCAAAAAGTGATGCAAATGGCCTCACTCACCGTGCTGCGTGATGAGGCTTCTTTGGGCTTGTGGCAGCTGAATGACATCTGAATTCAAATAGGAGCTGCAGGCCTGCAGGGCCTTTGCACGCAGCAGGTACCAGGCCTTTGAGTGTCTGTGGTCATTTACTTCTTTCAGTACCTGACACAGATAAGGGACTCCCAAGCTGACCTAAAATACAGGCAAAAAGCACAGGATGGGTACAATAACCTGAGTAATGAAACAAGCAGGTTGTTCCAAAATGACACACCTGTCCGATGCTGTAGAGGTACTGCGCCTTTAACAAGACAACCAGCATGAAGAGGGATGAAGGACCATCATCTTTGGTGTCTGAAGTAAGCATTTTCTCAGCTTCCTCTATCTTGGCCTTGAAATGTTAATTAAATCAGAAATTGATTACAACAAAGAATGCGACATTTCTTGTTGAATTTATCGTTTACAAATGAAATCACCAGAGCCAGGTCAGGGGAGCCCAAATCCAGGAGGATGCTGGCTGACTGACAGAGAGCAGCAGCACAACCACGAGCATCAGCGAGTTCACGGCAAAATTTAATCCCAAGATGGTACGCCTCCAAAGCCTTCAGGGGCTAGGTAAGGAAAACAAGACATATTATAAACTAAACTTAGTCACGATTACCTTCATATACTAATAAGATTATTCAAAAACATACTATAAAAATAACATAGGATTTTTCTTTTTCAAAAATAAAGAAATCATAACAATAATCACCTTCAATTAATAAATTTCAGTCAAGATAACAATGAATTAAATAAAAAATAAATAAATTCATGCTATCTGCAACACAGGACTACGACAAAATTAAAAGGAAAACACTCTAAACGTGCATATGCTTTTCACATTAACGGAGAACATTTTTAATTCATTTTAAATCCAATATTGCCATTCTTAACTACATATAAATTAATTTAAAGACCATGCATACTTGGGCTGATCTCACATTATCTTCTCTGTGTATACATGTACATTTAAGATATTTTATCATTTTTATTTCCATTTATATTGCAATAAGAACTTCACTGAGAGCAAAGTGTACCTGAGTAAAGTTCATTGCTTGTATGCACAAACTTGGAAATAAAGCGGATTCAGATTTCCAGTTTTATTTTAATGAGCTCCTATATAAATAGTTATGGCACTTTTGGCCCTTGATAGAAACCGAGCAAAGGAGACATGGTGCAATAGTCTTCATGCATCTGGTGGAGTTACCTTCCCAATGAGTCTGAAGAGAGCTGCTGCAACAGATATGGAGCTGCAGGTCTGCTTAGCGTTTCTGACAGTAGGCACGGCTCGATTCTTAAAAAGGTCAGTCCAAATATTCAGAGCTTTTTCCAGCGGCTTACAAAGCTCTTAAAAGGAGGTAGGAAAAAGAAAAAAAGATTATTCATAAGATATCTATTTTAAGGTTGACTACCTCATGAATCTACAGATAAGACTTTAGATGTATACCGACAGGCGACTTGTGTTCTACAAAGGGTAGAAAGAGATGACTGGTGAAATTTGAAACAACACTCTTACCATTTGCTGCAGACAGGTTGAAATGGAGCCCTTCGTACACCAGAGTTCTGTCCTGTGTCTTTTGCTCGTCTTCATAATCAAAATCATTGTTGCCTATAGGATTAGTCACACAATGCGTCTTTTCACGCAGCTCTCTCCGTTTTTTATCACTCTCAATGGCCTGGGGGAAAAAACAACAACAACAATGAAAACATTTTTAAAAAGCATCGACCAAAAGCTTAAGTCTAGTCATTTAATTTTTTTGGTTTAAAGTGCTTTCTATAAAGATGCTAGAAAGGGTTTTCTGTGGTAGGACAGAGCAATGATGCAGCGCTACCACTGTGCACTGCCAGTTAGCTGGCTTGAAGATTAATACAACACTTTTCTTTTGCTTGCAAAAAAGACTGTTGGGAAATGCTTCTGGTTGTGGAAAAAAAAACCACAGAGACTAACTGAACAGCGCCCATCACTCTTATTAAGGTAACACTGTTTTAAAAACTATAGATGTCAAGGTGTGAGCAACAAGTCTGTGAAGCGACTGACTGCAGGCTGGCCCCCAGCAGACAGCCCAACTAATATCACCTTGCTAGTGTTACTCTATAAAAGCAGAACGGTAAACAGGTATGCAATAAGCACTTAAAAAAACTACAGAAATCCACAGGCTTTAAAGTTTCTGTATCAAAGGCAAAATTTCAAGTAAATGTTATAAGGTTAATATTGACTAAAAATTCTCAAATGTTAAATTATTTTGTCAGCAGCAGAAATAATTGTTGCTTTTCGGTGGTTTAAAAAAAATAAGCCAGTTAGATCAAAATTTTAATTTAAAATGTTTAGTACTGTTATTTGAATAAAATGTGGTATTTTTACTCTCGTTTCAGCCCACATAGGTAGATTTACTAGTCACATCTTTTAAAATGAGCATACTATGAAGACAACATTAAAATGTTGTTCCAGAAAATTAAGATGTTCATAAAAATGTTTTTAAAAATATAGGAAAAATAGAGAGAGACGTTACCTCCTGCAGATTCTTCTCCAGGGTGCAGATATAAAGCCAGAGTAAGGCTTGTGCTTTGTCATCTTTCAGCCCATCAGCATTTCCTGAAGTCTCTGGTTGTTCTTCAAAAAGCCGTAAAGCTTCATGGGTGAAATCAACTGCTGTGCTGTGTTGGCAGAAAACAAAAAAACAGAACAAATCCAGTTGGTTCCCTGGTTTGTACAAATAAGACATTTGTAGGCAACAGTTCATTACATTTTGTGCAATAATTAAAGTGATTACCAGTCAGTTTGCTCACTGAAGTCCTGGAAGCACACCACTTGAGCCATTTCGCAGAGGTAGACAGCACGTAGATGGGTGTAAGAACTCTCCTCATGGCAGATGTCCAATAAATCACAGAGTGTGTTGTAACGTTCTTCAGCCATGTCCCTTGTCGACTCCTTATAGGCACGCAACTCTTCATCCAAAAGGCACAGCATGACCTTCTCCTCAGGGACATCAGATCCAAAACCATCCCGTAACGTCCTGATTTAAGACAAACAATTGGCAAGTTGAATTTTTATTAACATTTTCCTAAATGTATACATAAGTGAAAGGTTTAAAGAAGCCACTTAAAATAATAGTTTTCTATACTTTAGTCTTATGTCCTCGTCATCGTTACGGGCGCCCTCGGCCTTTGTTTTCACCCACAGAGAGACGGGTTCAGCCATTTGAATTACCATCTTGTCCCCAAGGGCCTTCAGCCACAGGATGATCCAGTCAAGTGCTCGCTCCAGTTTTCCAGCCCGCCGCGAAGATTGCACAGCAAGCATGAAGATCCGATTTACCTGGTTTTGTGGCAATACAAATCAGATTTTTAAAAATAAAATTTGAACCCAAAGACAGGGGGGTCTAGTAAAACGGATCACATCTGACAAACTCACTCTGTCAGCAGAAAGAGGGCTTGTGATATTCTTGCACAGATCCCTGCAGATGATTTCCACCAGCGTGAAGGCCTGCTCATACAGGCGTCGGTTGAACATGCAGCAAGCCACGTTGCTCACTATAATCACTATAAAGCACATATACACAACAGCTACGATATTTAAATGGCATACAGATGGTTCTAAATTATGCAACAATTTCAGAGACAGTCAACTTGACAGTGCAAGTAAAAAAGAAACAAAGCATTCACCTGATTTGTTCAAAAGGTTTTCACTTGACAGCTTGCGAAGTTCAACCATCAGCAGTCCAGCTGTTGCTTGGCAGTAGAGCAGAACCCTCTCCAGTGTGTCACAGTCCTCCAGCTAGGTACAACAAATCAGATAAAACAAAAGAAAACTCAGAACCAAGCAGAGCATGTGGGTCTGACGTTTAGGCTTTTACGTACAAAAAAAAAAAAAGCATCCTGGATTTTATACTTGTTTGGTTTGTTCTCAAAAACACAGGAAAAAACAACAATAATGAAATTCTACATGTTTATTGAACTTATAAAAAATGTATTAATGATTTTCAAATAATTCTTATGAACTTTCAGCTAGACCAGTGATGAGAATCGACCCAATTTTACTCTTGACCAGCAGGTGTGAAACTAAAAGCAGTTTCCCCGATCAGCGAACATGCTACCATGTCGTGTCACCAGCAACACTTTTCGGTGTGGAAGCCATTACTGAGAAAAAAAAAAGATTCAGTGAGCTATATTTAGTATCGTTGAGTTGTTTTAAAAAAAATTATAAGTCAGTCGAAGGTAAAACAGGAGAGAAACCACCTTCAACTGAGGCCTGTTATCAGGGAGAGAGATTCCAGCAATTACCAGAAAGCAGAACATCTTGCCACGAAGCTGATCTGTTTTATCCTTTTGAAAAGTCCACTTCTGTCAGTGATGGACAGGGAGATGTTTTTTTTTTTGATAATGTCAAAGTTAAGGTAAGGTTCTACTAATTGTATAGGCAATGCACACATAAATGTATGTTTATAGTGCTAAAAACAGTTTGTTAACATCAATCATTTTGTTTTGAAATTTTAGCAAACTCCTGTTTAACTGCAAAGCTGTCTAATTCTGATTGCTCTGTGACACACAAACAATGATACTGCTTCTGATCTTAATGAGAATAATAATCAATAGATCACAAAACCTCATATCGCTGTGACATGGTGCATTTTGAATTTCAGTTGTCCAAAAACAGAAGTCAATCACATTCTGAGATCTGGTCTGATCCTTCAGTTGGTTTTATTTGCTGTGATGGGATGGCTACCTGTCCAGGGTGGACCTCCTCCCAATGACCCATGAGAATGTGCAGACAATGGATGGTTTTTACTGCATTTGTAGATTTTTTGTAAGACAGCTCAGTAGAACCATGTATTGACATTATGCACAAAGTAGAAAAATATATCTTATTGGCATTTGAGATCTTTGAGACATCACAATTGGGGATGATCTGTATTGGCAGGTCAGAACTTTAAAACAAATCTGATCTGAAACTGGTCAAAAATATTACTTGGCGCAGATGTTGTTTTAAAGCCAATCTTGTAAAGAGTTAAGATTTTTTTCTTAAGCTCTTTGAATCTGCATTATTTTTGTGTTGATTTTTAAATGCAAACTTACCTGTGATGCCATCATGCTGTCATGGGCAAACCCAAAGCTGTGGTAAATGTTGCAACAAAGGGACTTCCGCAACCTGTCCGCCTCAGCCTGACATGTTGAATCCTGGAAAAAAATAAATAAAAAAAATCAGGAAAATAATAACAGACAGATTTTTTTTTTTTGAGAGACTGGTCTTTAACTCCAATAGAGGCAACACTAACCTTTTTAAGCATTTCCAATACCCGCTCTTGATGCTCCTCCAGAAATGAAAACAGCGCCAGCAGCTCTGGTCCACTCAATTCTTTGGTGTGACCGGTTTCAACAGCCCATACCACCAGATTACAACCTTCAAGAACAGCGTGACCCTCTCTATAGCCCAGCTTAGCTGAAAGAGACCTCAAGGTTCTAGCACATTCTGTTAAAGCCTGGCTACTTTCTTTGTCAGCCTTCATCGCTGAATGAATCTTTACTCCCCATTTGGCAAGAACCAGCGGTATCCACTGAAAGCCAACACAGTTCAAAATCCTCTTCTCCATTTCATCCAAGAAGGTGAGGGCTAGACTGTGGTGGCCGGCCTTACAAACAGACTTCACTGCAGGCATCATCATTTCAGAAAGCACATAAAAACGTGATGTCTCTATACACTGTTTTTCCTCCTCCTCTTCACGGGGTTGACTGTCCGCAAAGGTTCTGTTAAAAAGAGTTCGTATTTCCTGCAGAAGAAATAAGGAATCCTCCGTGGTCAGAGCGCCGCGGCAACTCTCAAACGAAGTGATGGCATCCTGCATGTATACTGAAGTTTTAAAAAAAGCAGGAAATGCAATTTCTGAGTCCATCAACAGTGAGAAGCACAATGTTTGAATCTGCCATCGTAGTTTTTCCTGAGGATTCAAAGTTTTTCTTTCTTTAGCAAGAGAGAGGCCATTCCAAAACACAGAGAAACAGCTCCGCACAAGAACGATGTAATCCTCTCCAGCCTACAAATGACAACACAAACCACATTAGAGCTCACAGCGACACAAAGCATGGATTATAGATGCATGTTTGATAAAATGCTTCACAACTCTTGCCCTGACAGTAAAAAACGTACAATCATCATCGCTGTGAATGTATCATTTTGATTTTGAGAATAATCTCAAAAACGTGTTGGTGGCTACAAAAACATTTTTGTTCCTTTGCAAGTTGCTAGGTTACAAAATCCATTATTAAAAAAAACACCCAAAAAAACAACTCAAAGGCATTTAAGATTCAAGCTGAAGATGACTGCCACCCTCACTGGTTCTGTATACCATACATACCTGTTGCTGTGCGGACAGCTTGCTGTAAAGCAATCCAGCCACACCACTGCAAAGGGTGTGAGCCTCTAGAGAGCAAAGGTTCTTGACAATATGGAAAAGGATCTTCTCCATATATAACGGAGTTCTCTGTGGCACAAACTCTGCAGAACGATAATAGGCATGAATAGCCAGCTCCACCAGCTTCACCAGCTCATTGATGTGGTGAGAGTGACAGGATCCAAATCCAAGCTGATTGTTACAAGCTCTGATAATCCGGTCACACAGTAGGCGAACCTGTCCAGGTCCAGGTTTACTATTCGCATATTTCTGAAAAAGAATAATAATAATAAAAAAATAAAAAAAAAACAGAGACGCCGTGTAAGAAAATAAAAGTTAAATTCACACAGAACAGATTTATTTTTTAAAGTCATACCCAAAACAAGTCAGACGGAAATAGGCTCATTGATTAGCTAATGCTCATAAAACGTAATTTACAGATAAACTTATTTAACGTAAAGTTGCTGGTTAAAGCTAAACATGTGGTCGTCATGCCAACCTCAAATTCCTGATACAAAAGCTTCGTCTCTTCAACAGAAGCTGTCCTCTTGATGTATTCGTCCACTTTCAAACACTTCATGTCGGCTCCTGGAAAAGTAAAACAGCAGCAGGTAGCTCATGCCAAACCTTTACTTCGATAAAAGGGACTAGCTTGCGTTTGCGCCGCCGCGGTTCATCAACCGCAATGTGACGCTAGTATTTAGGCTTACAGTTTAACGTGTAATCACCGTTAACGTGAACTTACTTGACTCCCTCGGTATTGGCAGCAAATGTCCTCACGGCTGAAAAATTGCTGAGCTGCTCCTCATAACCACAGCCTGAGAAGCAGTTATTGATCAATGTATCGGTTCAGCTTGTGTTGCATTTACCAACTGCACCCCGCGCACTGTTTTTGAAAGATTTAAGCTAACCAATCACAAAGCAGATCCACTGTCAAGGAAACGCTCGGACTTATGGGTGTTGTAGTTCTGTTTTAAAGAAACATGCCCAAGCCTGCTTTTGAACAGACCACAAAACCCTTCAATGTTTTGACTTGAACAGATATTTAAATAGAGTGCTTCATTACAGTGTGTACGGCAGGAGATGTTGCACTTTAGGTTTCCCACGCACGTTTTGAGAAACCCATTGAGATGTATCAAAAATATGTCAAAACACAAAAGGGTCTAACCTTACTGATAAACTAATCTTAAATTAAAGTAGTTAAATTCAGTGGTCAAACATGACACACTGGAAACCTATCTAAAAACTGAATGCCCATTGTCACAGATAAAACAAGCTTCAATGTTTAAATAAATGTTAAACAAAATTTAGCATTTGGATGTTTTGCATGCTAATAGATGATATTAGTGAATAATGAATTTAGTCATTCTCATGATTGAATTTATGCTGCAACATCAAACACTGAGCAAAACTCTTCCTTTGGTTTTACTTCAGAGATTTTCTTGTAATTTTATCTAGAACAATTATTTTTTTCCTTTTCTTTCTTTCTTTCTTTCTTTCTTTCTTTCTTCACAATCCTTCACATTAAAATAAGTATAAACAGTATAGCATTAATATAATTTAAAGCAATGATTTTTGAACTTTTATTTCTTATTAACAACCTAGCAAAGGCAATCCTCAAAAATGTTAGCCTGACATATCTTGATATAACTTGTAGTCTTTCTTCAAATTCTTTGGCAACCCTAGATTCAAAGAAAAGTCTAATCTAAAAAACGTCTTGGTTGAACAGCAAATATTGGCTTTCAACATTTAAGAGAAAAACATAAAATAGGATCTCAATGGTGCATCATCGTCCACATGTAACTAATGTCATTTTGTAGGTTAAAAGTGTTTAGAAATCAGTGGGTTAAAAATACAGTCCAAGAGAGATTACAGGGTCTGTAATATTTGGTACTTGGTACTGTAATATTCAGTGGGCCACTTCTACACTAGTCATGTAGTTCCAATAAGTGATGTTGACCGTGTAAATTTAGGCCACATCCGAGCAATACATTTGTTTAAGGCATTCTCACTCTAGGTGCTGCTGGAGGCTGTGATGGTTGGGATATTAAACCTGAATTTTATGCATAACAGTATGCAAAGATTTAGAGTCAAACCTTTAATTAAAAGACAAAAAATTGCAGGACACTTCAAAGCCAAAATTTCTAATTCACGCAATAAATTATTAAATGTTGTTGTTCTGGGAAAAGGAAAAAGTGGAGACCAGAGAAGCCAACTTGGTTAATCTGTGTATTTAATATTTAGTAAAATAGTTAAAGGGGATACACATATTTACCACCTAAACCCGACTCCACAAATCCCTTCAGGGACACCGATTAAAGCATTTAAAATTGCTTACCAACATAGTCGCACAATCATAGTCGCACACTGTGTTGGTTGAAACCAGACACCAATTGGAGAGTTTAAATTACCGAAAATCCTGGTGTTTGTACAATTTAGCTAATACATTTCACTGGCTTTCATTTAACACTGACAGTATGATTTATAAGTACTAATTGTAAAACTACCAAATAAGTTTTATATTAATTTCTTTATATATATTGCACAATCCTCAAATCAGAGTTTACAAAGTGCTTTAAAAGGAGATGACGAATGGATGTCCGCTCCTGAGTAGTCACAAGCTACTGAGGAACTAAGCCTCTCTTCTTGATGACGTGCTCCATTGCAGCCTTCTGTGAGGTGTCCAAATTGATCTTGTACTTGGCCAGGATCTTTAAAATGGGTCTCAGCCTCAGCCACCACTGGATCTTTGGAATACGGTGTCTGCGAAGGACAGCATTTATCAGTGGAAAAATGCAATGTGAAAACATTTAAAATGTTAAAAAGGCCAATAAGAGTGTCCTACAAAAGTTTTCTTGAACTTATTTACATGCTGTACCGTTGTACCCTCAAACTTTAATTTATTTTTGGGGAATGACAGAGCAACATGCATAATTGTGAAGTGGGAGGAAGACATTACATGGGCCAGTCAAAGTCCAAACTGAAATCCAATTGAGAATTTGTGGCAAGACTTTGACACTCTCCACTCAATTTGACAGAAGAACAATGTGCAAAAAGTCTTTAGATGGGCAAAGCTAGTACAGACAAATGTTTTGAAAACCAGGTATAATTTTCCTCAGTTTTATTATAATGTAGTATTTTGTGTTGGTCTATTACGTAAAAGTGCGTGCATCATCAAAAACTGTATACTCTAGTGTTTTAATATAGGGCACTGTAAGTAAAGGTTTAATGCTCCTACTCAATGTCACTCTCAGCTTTGAGTTCTGCCAAAGGCTGGAACACCAATGCTCTTTTCCTCATTCCCAGCACACAGGCAGTTTCTTTAGAGTTGGCAAAGATGCGACCTGGAGATTTGTTTTAAAAACAGAAATCATAGTTTCTCCTCAGCGCCAGACAAAAAGAGCACCAGATACTTTATGAAAATAATAGAAAAGAACACCAGAAGTCAGTAAAATGTCTTCTGTTTTCAAACACTTGGCCCTCACCGTGCCTGTAGCATTCCTTCAGCTTGTCAGTCAACCAAAGGACAGACTTGATCCCCATCTTTGTGCCAAAGTTCCTATCAAAAGGACTGGGTGTCCCACCCTAATTGGGAAAAATAACTTATCATTCACAGTGGTTGCTAAGTTATGAGAAGTGGAGCAACAAGCAGAGGATAAGAGACAAACCTGCTGCATGTGACCAAGAACGTTTTTCCTGCAGTCAAACACACCCTTTCCCTCCTCTGAATACAGGTTGAAGATAAAATCAGTGGTGTAGTTTGCATTGCATTTCTCATTTCTAAAACAAGAGTAGACATATAGAGAAGACGTGAACACCAAATAATCAACGTGAATGTAAGTAGGATGAAGGAATTGATAGTTTTAATTCCTACAAACCTCAGAATGAGTCCTCTCTTCACTGTTGTCTTCATCTTTTCCACCAGATGATCCACGTTCAGCTACAAACAAATCATCAATCAGACTGATTGAAAAATATCTACCCATCTCTAACTGTTGAATGTTTAGTTTGGCATACCTCCAGGTCATGAATGTTGAATGGTTCCTCGTAAATGTAGGCCACATCTGCTCCAGATGCCAACCCAGCCATGGTGGCCAGGTAACCACAGTATCCTCCCATGGTCTCAACAATAAACACTCTCCTCTTGGTGCCAGCAGCAGACTGCTTGATCCGGTCACATGTCTGCAGAACGTGGCCAAGTAACAGGATACAACAAAACGGTGAAAAGGACTTGATTGTTTGTGGATTACTTCATGCTTGTGCTCAATAAGACGTTTACCATGGTTATGGTGTTGAGGGCTGTGTCTGCACCTATGCTGAAGTCAGATCCAGGAACATTGTTGGAGACGGTAGCTGGAACAACGACAAGGGGAATACACAGTTCCTCATACTTCTCTCTAGCTTCCACCATCTCCAGACCACCCAGGAATGCCTGTCAGGAGGAAAGCCGTAGCTCACAAGAACATCTCTTTTTTTTTAGCATTTGCAATCCAGGTCAAGTTTTACATACAAGTTTACATACACTCCTTATTGGCATGAAATTGGGGTATTTTATTGATGGATTTAAACCTTTCTTTTTCTAGGATGGAATGATAATACAAAATATATCTTCAATGAATTAAAAAAGATATGGGTGCAGAGGCTTGATTATTTTGGGGAATTTTCTGCAGACCAAATAGGGTGAAAATTATACAAATAGATTCAACTATATACATACAGGGGTTGGACAATGAAACTGAAACACCTGATTTTAGACCACAATAATTTATTAGTATGGTGTAGGGCCTCCTTTTGCGGCCAATACAGCGTCAATTTGTCTTGGGAATGACATATACAAGTCCTGCACAGTGGTCAGAGGGATTTTAAGCCATTCTTCTTGCAGGATAGTGGCCAGGTCACTACGTGGTACTGGTGGAGGAAAACGTTTCCTGACTCGCTCCTCCAAAACACCCCAAAGTGGCTCAATAATATTTAGATCTGGTGACTGTGTAGGCCATGGGAGATGTTCAACTTCACTTTCATGTTCATCAAACCAATCTTTCACCAGTCTTGCTGTGTGTATTGGTGCATTGTCATCCTGATACATGGCACCGTCTTCAGGATACAATATTTGAACCATTGGATGCACATGGTCCTCAAGAATGGTTCGGTAGTCCTTGGCAGTGATGCGCCCATCTAGCACAAGTATCGGGCCAAGGGAATGCCATGTTATGGCAGCCCAAACCATCACTGATCCACCCCCATGCTTCACTCTGGGCATGCAACAGTCTGGGTGGTACGCTTCTTTGGGGCTTCTCCACACCGTAACTCTCCTGGATGTGGGGAAAACAGTAAAGGTGGACTCATCAGAGAACAATACATGTTTCACATTGTCCACAGCCCAAGATTTGCGCTCCTTGCACCATTGAAACTGACGTTTGGCATTGGCATGAGTGACCAAAGGTTTGGCTATAGCAGCCGGGCCGTGTATATTGACCCTGAGGAGCTCCCGACGGACAGTTCTGGTAGAAACAGGAGAGTTGAGGTGCACATTTATTTCTGCCGTGATTTGGGCAGCCGTGGTTTTATGTTTTTTGGATACAATCCGGGTTAGCATCGGAACATCCCTTTCAGACAGCTTCCTCTTGCATCCACAGTTAATCCTGTTGGATGTGGTTCGTCCTTCTTGGTGGTATGCTGACATTACCCTGGATACCGTGGCTCTTGATACATCACAAAGACTTGCTGTCTTGGTCACAGATGCGCCAGCAAGCCGTGCACCAACAATTTGTCCTCTTTTGAACTCTGGTATGTCACCCATAATGTTGTGTGCATTTCAATATTTTGAGCAAAACTGCTCTCTTACCCTGCTAATTGAACCTTCACACTCTGCTCTTACTGGTGCAATGTGCAATCAATGAAGACTGGCTACCAGGCTGGTCCAATTTAGCCATGTAACCTCCCACACTAAAATGACAGGTGTTTCAGTTTCATTGTCCAATCCCTGTACATCCTCACTAATATTTGGATGAATATCCTACAGCAACTTGCATAGCAACAAGACAGATTTTTTAGTTATCAACAAACGTCTGCCATAATTCAGGCTGGATTTTTTGACAGCTCTTCTCATCGCATATAGTAGAGCTAGTTTAATCTGATATATTCCCTGCCACTCACCAGGCTTGAAGCATTGTCCATCCATTAGGTGGAGGTTAGGGGAATTTATAAGCTTAATGTTGGCCAATAATATTAATTTCAACACCATTTTCAGTGTGTAGTTGGGATCATTGTGTCCAGGTTTCAATCATCGGACCCAAACCCACAGATGGAAGTAAATTGTTTATATTTAGGAACAATCCAAGAAACACCTTAAGCCTTAAGACTTAAGCTTACAGTGGTCTGAAAGAAGATGAAACCACCAACTGTCCACAGCGAAGGAAAAACACTTTTATTTGTGAAGCAATATTTATTCAGATGGTTTATAATTCAAAGGGTTTTAGAGAAACAACAAAGGAATCGAGATCAAACATAAAATAAAAGAAGGAAATGTCAAAATGACAAACTTTATCCATATAAAAAGCTACATTAGGAGACTTTAACGTAAGGATGGACGTAGAAGGAGGAGATCAAGAAAGAGCCGTATTCTAGACATTGACCTCTTGAAGTTCAACTGGAATTTCCTACATGAACAACCCAAATCCCTTCTGGAAGCATTTTTATGGTCAGATGAGATAAAGATTAATCCATTTAGAAGAAGAAGAGTGTTCGGATAAGTTAAGGTGAAGCTTTCAAACCTCAGAACACTGCACCTACTGTCAAGCATGGTGGTGGCAGCATCATGCTGATGGTCTGTTTTACTTTCAGTGGCACTGGCACATAAGGTGAATGGTAGAGTAAAGAGGAATGTCTAGGTGTAATTTCTTGAACTTCACCATAAGTCAACAGCTAGATGGTTGAACGTCTGCAATCAAGCTAACACTGAGCTTCTGGAACCCTGAGAAAAATCTGTGCACTGTGCTTACAACCTGGGTTGTGGCAGGAAACCAAATTATTTCAATGAGCTGGTAAAATACCAGCCAGAATTATGCCAGATGTTGATGACTACAAATAGCATGCAGAGTCTTGAAGGGACGTGAAACCAGTTATTACTGGAGGGGATAGAAATTTATTCAAAACTGTATGCATAATTTTGACCCTTTTGGGATTAAATTCTCACCTCAAAGCCTCCAATTATGACAATACCATGGATGTTGAACTTTGTGATGTTCAGACTGATCTCCTCCAGAAGCTGTTTAGGAAGAGTCCTTCATATACAAAATAACAAACATCACAGAAGATTATGTTGGTATAGATTTAGGTTTTTATTCAGGCAACATTTACTGGAGTCCAAATCATCCGAATTACAGTGAATCGGCTCACCTCTTGGTGCCAAGCATTGAACCACCCTTTCCAGTCCATCCTGCCACTCCAGACCAGCCAATTGGCTCAATCTGTAAATGCAGACATAATATGCTTAGGTTTAGCATTTTGTATTAAACAAGATTTGTCCCAATAGTATATTATGTCCCAATAGTATATGATTTCCCAATAGTATAAATTAACTCCATTTTTTTATTGGGGCAAGTGCTTAGAGTTGACAAAGAAGTTAACTGATATATTTACAGCCTATATTACCATCCCATGTGCCAAGCCATCAAAGCCATCATGCACCGCCAGCATCTGGTGGCCCTGAAGGAGCCCAATCCTGACAGCTGCACGTACTGCCGCATTCATTCCTGCGCATGGAGCCCCAACATTCAGTAAGGCAATGTTGATATTGCTCTGAAATAAAAAATAAAAAAACTCATCAGACCTAGCTTGTTTTTGTGGGAGAAGAAGAATTTGGGGAAATTTCATCAGATATTCGATACTAAAAGTGTAGTTTCTAACCTTTGTTTCTGGAGGTTGCACATGGGCCAGCATTTTATACGTGTTCCAATTGTTCTCAAAGCTCCTGTTATTAGAAAAGCAAAAGTGAGCAGTCAAATGAAACCAAACGCAGGTAGAAATTTACATGAGTAACGCAACGGCACAGGCCTTACTTTCCCCTGAGGTTCACTGCGTCATTGTACCGCCCCTCAGCCATGGCTGTTGTGACATCTTTAGTCTTGTACGAAAAGAGAATAAATAAATTTTTAACATAGATTTTAAGTAAATCAAACTTTTACAAAAGGTTTCATACCCCTTGAGGTTTTCCCTGTTTAGTTACATTACAACTGCAAACATCAATATAATTTGTTGGGATTTTATGTGATAGACAAACACAAAGCAGTGCATAAATGTGAAGTGAAAGGAAAATGATACATGGTTAACAAAAATCTTTAACTGAAAATCTGAAAAGTGTGGCGTACCTTTGTATTTAGCCCCCCAAACCCAAATCAGTACCTGTAGAATCACCTTTTGTTGCAATTATAACAGTTTCATGACAGTGGATGGGGAGTGTCTGTTAACTTAAATGTTTTAATTTTGTCATACATGCCAGGTGAATTTGAGCCTGGAGTTTGACTAGACCATTCCAACACATGCATGTAAATTAACTCCACTGTACCTCTGGCTGTATGTGTAGCTACCTACTGGACTCCACCTCAGTCTCAAGTGTTTTGCAGTCTCAAACTATTATTTTCCTTTCCAAACATGGCCAACACTATTTGACCAGCCATTCTGTTCCTTTTAAAAAAAACATTCCCCCAGCTCGACGTTGCCACCGCCGTGTTTCGATGTAGGAAATGGTGAATTCAGGGTAAAGTTTTTAAAAACAATATGAACTTTTCTTTCCACTTCACAGTGATCTGCTACGATGTGTAGGTCTATTACATAAACACAAATTTCAATAGAATACATATGGTTTGTGATTACAGAGTGACACAATGGCAAGTTCAATTTACTGTCTTTAAAAGGCACTGTAGAATAGCAGCTTGCACCTATTTGGCACAACTGGGAAGCCTAACAAACCTATTGTCAATTTCATCATGTTATTGTATTATATATGCGGACATACCACTTGTACACATTCCATAAGAGGCAGCCTGACGGCCATGTTCCCAGACAAGCTGACTACACAGGCAGGAGTATCTGGTGTGGCTTCGAGCAATGCCATAACAGCCTCCACACCCATCCTGCTTGCCTGAGTTATAATAATGGAACAGGAGACACTCTAACATAACCAATAAACCTTATTCAAAAAGACTAAGATCAACTGGGCTATTGAGGTATTACCAGGATCCTGTCGAAAGCAGAGGGGGTTCCTCCTCTTTGCACATGGCCCAGGATGGTGGTGCGGGTGTCGAAGCCCAGCTCCTTGGACACCAGCTGGAAAAAGACAACATTTATGAGCAAACCTTCTGACATGGTTTGTGCCTTTCTCCTGGTATGCTAGCGTATTGACCTGTTTGACTTGGTTGCAGGTGATCGGATTTCCTTTGCGATCTATTGCTCCCTCTGCAACAATGATGATATTCAAACGGGAACCACGGCCTCTTTGCTAAATAAAACAGGTAAAGATTTAGGACAGAAGCCAGAGTAAACTTGATGTGACACTATAGAGCAGGACATTTACATCAGTCAGTCTTCTACATAGATGTCCCTCCCATCCTTCATCTGGAGGCATCTCTGGGATGAATACCCAGTCAGCACCACAGGCCAGTGCTGTCACCAAGGCAAGGTAGCTGTAAACAATTAAATGTTATTGAAATGTGGAATTACAATGTTGATTGCTGCTAGGTGATGCCCAAGTGACAAACGTTATTTGTATCTGCTAAGGGGGGCTTTCAGTTTCAGCCATCTTAAACCATCGTTCTTGATGGAATCATAACTGGAATTTAGATCAATATTGATATTTATGACCAAGTTGGACAGAACATTTTGCCTTTAAGATACATATACACAGCACCATGGTCTGTGTATCACAGCAACAGTTTAAAACTTTGCACTATGTGGGAAACTTAAGATGAGTAGTTATTTCTTTGTGTTTCCTGACCTATAAAGATCAAAACAAATCTGCTTTAGTTGAATGGTATGTTCTCTGGTCTTTCCTTTGTCAAAAGCAGCTACTAGAAATGGGGCTCTGTGTGATTTCCTATGTGTACCCCAGGGAAACAGGAATTCATGGTTTACTAATTATAAGTTTCTCAACATCTGATCAAAGTAAAAAGTACAGTATACATTAAAAATACTTCAATTAAATGTTTAGATATTGTGCCAGAAAATGTGGCATGTGTTTTGTTAAAAACAATAATTTCTTAAAGAGGAGATAACAAGCTTGTAAATCCTTCCTTTTCACACTTAAATCATTGAGTTATGGTCCATATAAAGTGGAGCTGCAATGCTTTGGTCTGAATTCCTTGTTATCGAAGCTCCACAGGCCCCTCTTTTACCCCTATTCTGAGGTGCGTCTGAGAGCAACTCGTTTTGCTACGATCTCTTTAAATGCTATTGAGGCACTTCACATCCCGCCCCCCCTTCAGGTCAAAGAGCGTTCCAGTCCACCCCGTTCAGCCATTTTTGTGGTATTGATAACAGAGATACCATTATCTAGCAGCACAGAAACAAGACAAAAATAGCAAAACATTGCAAAATTGTTAATATAATAATAATATTCAAAACACGCAGTACAGTTATGTCGTCAAGGAGATAAAAGCAGCACACAGCACTAACATAAGCAGAAGGCACGATGCTACTGCTATCAAAACAATGGCCTGGACGTCATATCTGCACACAATAAATTCATGTCTAAAATAAAGTTTGTTGTCATTTTAGTGTTATTTGCAGATTACTGCTTTGCTGTGTCCGTCGTTTTCATAGACAGAAGGAACTGACCCCTTAATCAGATGAAGCCTTTTGGCAAATCCTTCTTGATACTTGTGGAGCTTGATGAAGCACTTGTCCTTGAAGTGTTTTGCACAAACAAAGAGGAATTTCTGCACTAATGTGGTAAATTTACATGAAAAATAAAATTTAACCAGGCACTTTGAAGAGGTTTTGATGCTGGGGGACAGTGTGATGAGTTGTGTGGGTTAATGCACCCGACAACACAACATTTAGACTGACCTACTTGCAGCTTGGGTATATGGGTATACTTGAGCTAGGACTACAAAATCACAGCGAGAAATAGAGATCGTGAATATGTGAAGTGGTCAGCTGGAAGTCCATGACCTTGTTTAGCTGTTCCGCAGCAAATACTGTGACATAACAGTTAAAAACATTTAACAGACTCCAAGTGCACAACAAAATGTATTTAAGGGCTAAAAAAAGTTGATTTTGCATGACATGTCCCCTTTGATTTGATTTGATTTTTCTCCCCACTGATTGTATACAGTATACTTGCAAAGTCGCAGGGTGTTCAAATACTTATTTTCCTCACTGTATACTTAAATTAAAGTGCACAATTTTCCTGTTTTTTAACTTGAGATTATTGTACTACAAGAAATATATTCTATTCTACTCTATTCTATTCTAAAGCATAGCTCTTGAAATTTTTTTTTACATTTGGTCACATTATAGAATAGAATAGAATAGAATAGAATAGAATAGAATTCTTTATTTATCATTGCTCCACATGGGTGCAATGAAATTTTCAAAACAAAACAAAACAGAAAAAAAACAGTGCAGGCAAGAAGTGCAAATTAAGAAAATAAATATTAAAAAGTTTAAAAAGTTATAAAGTTATAAAAAGTTATAAAAAAAAGTTATAAGAAGGACTGTGCAGGTGGAAAATTCTGTATTCTAGAATTGCGCCGCTCAAGGTGGCAGCAGGTTGGAGTAGCTCTGTTACTTTTGATTCTGATTTATTCTTTTTTGGGGAGGATACAGTTGATTTTTTTTGGATGACTGTCCACTCCAGTGTCAGATGCTGTGCAACTTGGAGGATTTTTCTTAATACTTTCTATTTTTGGACATTTATTATGATGCATTGCCATGGCAACGGGGTTTTTTCTTAAAACCGGGAGCAGCTGATTAATATCTCAAAAGCTCAAATAATACTTCAGCTACAACCCCAAATCCCTGATGAGTTGAAAAGGAGACACTGTGGATGCAGAGCAGGAGCTAAGAGAAGAGAGAGAAGGAGGAAGTTCAAACCATCTCTTCCGTCGATTATGATGGGCAATGTGAGATCGTTGGGAAACAAGTTGGATGAACTCCAAGCCCTACAAAGGACCCAGCCAGAGTACCGGGCAGGTAGTATCATGTGTTTTACTGAGACATGGCTGCAGGATCATATCCCCGACTCCAGCGTCTCTCTGCCGGGCTTTTTAACTATACGAGCAGACAGAGATTTAAAGAGGAGCAGCAAATGTAAAGGAGGTGGACTGGCAGTACTTGTGAACAACAGATTGTGTAATCCAGGACAATATCTGTACTGTGAAGTGTCATCTCTGCAGTCCAGATATTGAACTGTTGGCAGTAAGTTTTCATCCATATTATTTACCCAGAGAGTTCACCAGTGTTATTTTGGCAACAGTTTAAGTTCCACCTTCCGCTGTTGCTGACACTGCATGTGATGCCATCAGCTCAGTTGTTGCTAAGCTACAGACACAAAACCCCAATGCTTTTGTGGCAATTTCTGGTGATTTTAACCATGCTTCACTCTCTGCTACACTTCCAACGTTTCAACAATTTGTCAGCTGCTCTACCAGAGAAAACAAAACATTGGATTTGTTTTATGCAAATGTCAAGGACTCATCTCTACAGCAAGACCTCCTCTAGGCAAATCAGATCACAATCTTGTTTTTCTCTGCTCGAAATATAAGACACTTGTTTCGAGGCAACCTGTAATAAAGAGGACTGTGAGAAAATGGTCACAGGAAGCTGAAGATGCTCTGCAAGTTTGCTTTGAGGCTACAGACTGGGACGCACTGTGCCAGCCACATGGAGAGGACATCAATGCCATGACTGAGTGTGTAACCGACTACATAAACTTCTGTGTGGATAACATCATCCCCACCAGATCCGTGAGATGCTTCCCCAATAACAAACCTTGGATCACCAATGACCTGAAGGACCTGCTTAACAAGAAAAATAGAGCCTTCAGAGAGGGAGACAGAGAATTATTGAGGATTATACAGAAGCAACTTAAAGTCAAGATAAGAGACAGCAAGGAGGTGTACAAGAAGAAGCTGGAGAGCAAGCTCCAGCAAAACAATATCAGAGATGTGTGGACAGGGATGAAGAAGATCACAGGCTTCAAGCAGAAGGATGATCAGACCGATGGAGGTCTGGACAGAACCAATGAACTGAACACATTCTTCAATAGGTTCAGTTCAGAAAGAAGCTCAGCATCCTCCTCTCCTGCTCACAGCCAAACAGACATTCCATCTTCCTTTGACCCACAGGACCTACAGCTGTCCAGTAACACCTCACATTTTTTATCTTCCACCACAGCCCTAGACCCTTCTGCTTCTACATGTTTGCCTTCAACCATATCAGAAGATGCTGATGCTTACTTTGCTTCCCCCTTCCACCTGTGTGTCTCAAGAAGTCAGGTGAAGAGACAACTGGAGAGACTGAATAGGAATAAGGCTGCAGGTCCAGATCATGTCAGCCCTAGAGTCCTGAAGGCCTGTGCAGAGCAGCTCTGTGGGATTCTGCAGCACCTCTTCAACCTTAGCCTGGCCCAGAAGAAGGTTCCGGTGTTGTGGAAGACCTCCTGTCTTGTTCCGGTACCAAAGAAAACTCACCCATCAGTCCTCAATGACTATAGACCTGTTGCCCTGACATCTCACATCATGAAGGTCCTAGAGAGACTCCTGCTGGCCCACCTGAGTAAGCAAACAGTAAACCATCAGGACCCCCTTCAGTTTGCTTATCGCTGTGGAGTTGGAGTTGAAGATGCCATCATACACCTGCTTCAACAAGCCCACTGTCATCTGAACAAAGCCAGTAGCACTGTGAGGATCATGTTCTTTGATTTCTCCAGTGCATTTAATATAATCCAACCTGATTTGCTTTGTCAGAAACCCCAGAAGACTCAGGTGGAGGCCTCAACAATCTCCTCGATCAAAGACTACCTGACAAAGAGACCACAGTTTGTGAGACTGAAGGGTTGTGAATCTAACCAGGTAGTCAGCAGCACAGGAGCACCACAGGGGACTGTACTCTCACCATTCCTTTTCACTCTGTACACCTCAGACTTCCAGTACAAGACAGACTCCTGTCATCTGCAGAAATACTCGGATGATTCTGCAGTCGTGGGGTGGATCAGAGATGGACACGAAGCTGAGTACAGGAAGGTGGTGGACCGCTTTGTGGCATGGTGTGGAAACAATCATCTCATTTTGAACATGACTAAAACAAAGGAGATGATTGTAGATTTTAAGAGAAACAGAAATAAGTCAAAAACTATTTCTATCATGGGAGAAGAAGTGGAGGTGGTGTAGGAGTATAAATACCTCCGTGTTCACCTGGACAACAGACTAGAGTGGAGATGCAACTGTGAAGCCATCTACAAGAAGGGACAGAGAACACTGTACTTCTTGAGGAAGCTTAGGTCCTTTGGTGTTTGCAGCAAGATGCTGCATATCTTCTATAAGTCTGTTGTGGAGAGTGTGATCTCTTCTACCATTATCTGCTGGGGAAGCAGCATCAGAGCCAGGGACTTAAAAAAGCTCAACAAGCTGATAAAAAAGGCTGGTTCTGTTCTGGGGACTCCTCTAGAACCTCTGGAGATCATTGTGGAAAGACGGATTCTTCATAAAATGAAGAACATTATGGAGAACCCTGAGCATCCTCTTCATGAGACTGTCCTACAACAACAGAGTGTCTTCAGTCAGAGGCTTCTTCAGATCTGCTGTAAGACGGAGCACTACTGGAGATCCTTCCTGCTCACAGCCATCAGCATCTACAACGGCTCTTTGAGGAAACCTTCATAATATGAGCTATAACAACATTTAATTTCCCTTTGGGATTAATAAAGTATTTTTGAATTGAATTGAATTGAACGAAAAAATATATATACAAGAATATTGACAGGTTGTTCCAGTATTGCACATGAGGTAGCATATTGCACTTAGTGATCCTGTGGAGCTTCCTGAGTTATAAGAAATATTGGCTTCATCTAAACCTTCAACTTGTATGTTAGACCCAATCCCAACCAAATTATTTAAGGAAGTGTTCCCTCTGATAACCAGCCCCATTTTAGATATGATTAATCTATCTTTAGTAAATGGATATGTACCACAGGCTTTTAAGTTAGCTGTAATTAAACCTTTACTTAAGAGACCTTTGCTTGATCGAGATGACTTGAAAAATTACAGACCTATATCCAATCTTCAATTCTTATCTAAAATTCTTGAAAAATAGTTGTTAATCAAATGTGTGAGCATTTATACAACAATGACCTGTTTGAAGAGTTTCAGTCAGGCTTCAGAGCTCATCATAGCACTGAAAAAGCTCTGCTGAAAGTCACTAATGATATTCTTATGGCCTCAGATAATGGACTTGTGTCTGTACTTGTCCTCTTAGATCTCAGCACTGCATTTGATACAGTCGATCATAATATTATCTTAGAAAGGCTGGAATATGCTGTAGGGATCAGGGGAACAGCGCTAGGCTGGTTTAAATCTTATCTGTCTGACAGATTCCAGTTTGTTCATGTAAATGATAAATCATCTTTAAACTTCAGGGTTAATTGTGGAGTACCACAGGGTTCAGTACTTGGGCCAATTCTCTTTACTATAAATATGCTTCCAATAGGTCAAATTATCAGGCAGCATAGGATAAATTTTCACTGTTACGCTGATGATACTCAGCTTTACTTATCCATAAATCCTGATGAACCCAACCAGTTAGATAGACTACAAGCATGTCTTGAAGATATAAAAACTTGGATGACTTTACATTTTTGCTTATAAATTCAGACAAGACAGAAGTTGTCGTCTTTGGACCGGAGTCTTTAAAAAAGAAACTGCTTAGCCTGGATGGCATTAAATTGACCTCTGATAATAACGTAAAAAACCTTGGTGATACTTTTGACCAGGACATGTCATTTAAATCCCATATTAAACAGGTTTCTAGGATTTCCTTCTTTCATCTCCGGAACATTGCCAAAATTAGAAATATCCTATCCAGGAGTGATGCTGAAAAACTAGTCCATGCATTTGTTACTTCAAGGCTGGACTATTGTAACTCTTTACTATCAGGGTGTCCACAAAATGCAGTTAAAAACCTTCAGCTGATTCAAAATGCTGCAGCAAGAGTTCTGATTAAAATGAAAAAGATAGATCATATTTCTCCTATTTTAGCTTCCCTTCATTGGCTCCCTGTTAAATTTAGAATATAATTTAAAATTCTCCTCCTCACATATAAAGCCCTTAATGATTTAGCTCCATCATACATTAGAGATCTGATTGTTCCATATGTTCCTAACAGAGCACTTCGTTTTCAGACTGCAGGTTTACTGGTGGTTCCTAGAGTCTCTAGAAGTAGAATGGGAGGCAGATCCTTTAGTTATCAGGCTCCTCTCCTGTGGAACCAGCTTCCGGCTTTAGTCCGTGAGGCAGACACCCTGTCTACTTTTAAGGCTAGGCTTAAAACTTTCCTTTTTGATAAAGCTTATAGTTAGAGTGGCTTAGTTTATCCTGAGCTATCTTCCTTATTTTTTACCTCCATCTTCTTCCCTCCCTGTTTGTTGGAGTAAGGGGGAGTCAGGTTTAGCCTAAACCGGCTCAGTTATGGTTGAGGTGCAAACACACCCTCCATTTCTGTATGACCCCTTCTCTTTTCCAATGGTTATAATCAGTCTGACAGAGAAAGGTATCCCAATCCTTGAGGTTTTTAGTATAACAATGACCATCAGTGGGACCCTTTGTGGGGTGCCTTGTGACAACATTGTTGTAAATAAGCGCCGTTTAACTAAATAATCTGAACTGAAACTATCTGTGTAGTTATGCTGCTATAGGCTTAGGCTGCTGGAGGACATAATGACCACTTTCACCCTCTCCGCTACATTCTCACACTACTCTCCAATTTTGCATTATTTGCTGTTATTTCAGCTTTTAACTTCGTTCTCTTTTCTCTTCCTAGAAGCTACACCTGGCCTGGCTCTGTGTCTACCTGTGATACCTTTCTGGAGAGGGGAATCGTCCGGGCTTCTGCTGGCAACAACTTAATGCTCACCCTCTACCGATGATCCACATGGCCCTGTCTTTTAATGTTTAACCCTTTCTCTCTCCTAGACATGGCAATTGACTGAACTTTACTGTAACTACTTACAGGGGTTGGACAATGAAACTGAAACACCTGGTTTTAGACCACAATAATTTATTAGTATGGTGTATGGCCTCCTTTTGCAGTCAATACAGCGTCAATTCGTCTTGGGAATGACATATACAAGTCCTGCACAGTGGTCAGAGGGATTTTAAGCCATTCTTCTTGCAGGATAGTGGCCAGGTCACCACGTGATACTGGTGGAGGAAAACGTTTCCTGACTCGCTCCTCCAAAACACCCCAAAGTGGCTCAATAATATTTAGATCTGGTGACTGTGCAGGCCATGGGAGATGTTCAACTTCACTTTCATGTTCATCATCTTTCACCAGTCTTGCTGTGTGTATTGGTGCATTGTCATCCTGATACACGGCACCGCCTTCACGATACAATGTTTGAACCATTGGATGCACATGGTCCTCAAGAATGGTTCGGTAGTCCTTGGCAGTGATGCGCCCATCTAGCACAAGTATTGCGCCAAGGGAATGCCATGATATGGCAGCCCAAACCATCACTGATCCACCCCAATGCTTCACTCTGGGCATGCAACTGGTTCTGCTGGAAATTGGACCGAGAAATTCCCAGTGGATTGCTGAGTTGGATTCTGCTAGTGAGAAACAAGATGGCGAGCCGTAACCCAGGAACCCTGTTACCGCCGTCTAGCAGGATCTACACTTCTGCTGGACATTGCGAATCATCCAAACTGGTATGACCTGCCCGTGCTTTCCAAAAAAAAGAGCAGTAGATTCAGAGAAACGGGATTAACCACTCAGGAGCATCAGAGAAAAAAGACATTGATTTGAAGCACAAGTTATTCGTTTTTTTTGATGGATTGTTTCTGTTGTGTTGTATTGTTTTTTCCTCTTCTCGAACCACATCCAATATCCATTGTTAGTGTGTGGAATGTAAAATTGTCTATTTGGGGTATAATAGAAACAAGAAATGGTTAAAACAGGAAATTAAAAACTCTTAACTTCTTAAAAAGAACACTAAATAACTAAAATAGATTTAAACAGATTAAAAACATAAACTGTAAATTAAATAGATTAACAGTATTAACTTGAACTTAAATAGAGCTATAACCTAGGTTTAAATAAATATTATCTTTTTAATACCTGAGATTAGGTTTAAATTTCAACAGGGATTAAATAAAATATTCCGAAAGAAATAGGTAAACTATTTTGGATTGAATTTTGTGTCATTGTACGTCAACCGTTGTAATATTGTTGTTTTTTTATTTCTCCCAACAAATAAGAAGCTGGCAGTTTAAACTTATTTTTTTGGGTCTGTGGTCATTAATACACTTACGCATTTCTCTATTCCTGTAGCTGAACCTAGCACTGGTCCTATTGTCTGTTCTATTAACTGTAAACACATCGTGAGTGTTACACAAAGCTCTATTGGATTGAGATATGGTGACTGTGGAGGTCATTTGAGTACAGTGAACTCAATGTCATGTTTAAGAAACCAGTCTGAGATGATTCGTGCTTTATGACATGGCGCGTTATCCTGCTGGAAGTACATTGTGGTCATAAAGGGATGGAGATGGTCAGCAACAATACTCAGGTAGGCTGTGGCGTTGACATGATGCTCAATTGATACTAAGGGTCCCAAAGTGTGCTAAGAAAATATCCCCCACACCATTACACCACCACTACCACCCTAAACTGTTGATACAAAGCAGAATGGATCCATGCTTTCATGTTGCTGACGCCAAATTCTGACCCTACCATCCGAATGTCGCAGCACAAATCGAGACTCATCAGACCAGGCAACGTTTTTCCAATCTTCTTTTGTCCAATTTTGCTGAGCCTGTGTGAATTGTAGCCTCAGTTTCCTGTTCTTAGCTGACAGGAGAGGCACCCAGTGTGGTCTTCTGCTGCTGTAGCCCATCCGCCTCAAGGTTTGAAATGTTGTGTGTTCAGAGATGCTATTCTGCATGCCTTGGTTGTAACAGTAGTTATTTGAGTTACTGTTGCCTTTCTATCAGCTCGAACCAATCTCCTCTGACCTCTGGCATCAACAAGGCATCTGCGCCCACTGAACTGCTGCTCACTGGATATTTTCTTTTTTGGACCATTCTCTGTAAACCCTAGAGATGATAGTATGTGAAAATCCCAGTAGATCAGCAGTTTCTGAAATACTCAGACCAGCCCGTCTGACACCAACAACGATGCCACGTTCAAAGTAACTTAAATCACCTTTCTTCCCCATTCTGATGCTCGGTTTAAACTGCAGCAGATCGTCTTGACCATGTCTACATGCCTCAATGCATTGAGTTGCTGCCATGTGATTGGCTGATTAGAAATTTGTGTTAACAAGCAGTTGGACAGGTGTACCTAATAAAGTGGCCGGTGAGTGTAAATGTCTCCATATCTGTATCCCTGACCTGTCTGCTGTGTTACTTGGCCTTCACAATGCAGTTTGTTCACAAAGGTTTTCTAACAAACCTTGGAAGCCTTCATTAAACAGTTTTCACTTCCCACTATGCACAACTTTGTGTTGGTCTATCAACTAAAATATGTTGGTTATGTGGTTGTAATTTGAATTTTTAATCTAAAGCTTCCAAAACACATACAAGTAGTACTCACCCACAGTGCCTACCCATTACCTCGAGGATGAAGGTCCTCTGGTGACTGCACAGAGAAACATGTACTGTGAAAGCCTTTAGACGTGTCATCTACTGTTTCTGTCTTTGAATATTTTAAAGCCCACATGCATACCTCTGCGCTGTGGTTGTGATGGCATCTACTATCTCGATAATGCGATGCAGGGCGCTGTCAGTGCCAATGGTCATATCAGTTCCACAGAAGTCATTGTCAATGGAGCCCACCATGCCAACAATATTGAGGTGGGAGGAGTTCTTCGCTTCATTTGCTAAGATTTTTCCTGAGACCAGATTAAAATAACACTACTGTTAATTATATCTTTACAAAGATGCTATCACACATAGAAATTAGCAGAAATTTTGCATGCATATTGTGCAACTCTCTGAGGTTAAAGCTCACCTGCTTTAACCAGGTCTGCCAGTAGCTCTTTCCACTCTGTCCTGAACTGGTTGGCACCTGTGAGGCTGCCGTCACCTCCAATAACACACAAGTTGGTGATGCCCAGCTTGACTAAGTTACAAGCTGCCTTGGTGCGCCCTTCCTTGGTGCGGAAGTCCTGACAGCGGGCGCTACCGATCACAGTCCCGCCCTGAAGTCAGACAGGGAGAAAGGATTTCAGTCGCAAACATGAACATCAAGGAGGCAAGGACACAGTTTAGGTGGTTAAATTTGAAACCTGTGCTCTCGTGTCCCTGAAGTGCTGCTTCCCAATGAACCTTGACATTTAACTGACTATATGACCTTCAACACTGCACCATGCAGAGTAAAAGCTAGACTGTTAGACATATCACAGACTATATATAGTACACATTTTAACATTTTTGCCTGTATGCGTTTGTTCTCACCAACTGCAGCATCATTGACACACTTTCCCAGGTAGCTGGGCGGATATTGTCTCCCCCATCAACCAGACCCTGGTAACCCTATCCGCAAACAGCACAATATCACCACATAGCACAGAATTACCTCCTTAGAAATAGTTTTTTTTTTCAATTTGTAATATATTTTAATTTGTTCAGGTTATATTATTTACTTTAGCAATACACAGAAAACACTAAAAGTAGTGCGTACCTCATGAACAAAGTACACCTTGGCTCCAGTGTACAGTCCGACTCGAACGGTGGCTCTCACAGCTGCATTCATCCCTGCATGAACAGAGTGTGCATCTTGATAGCATCCTTGAAACTGACCTCTAGTTCTTTTGTTTGTGTAACTCTTTTGCAGCTTTTAACAGCTTTTCTTTCATTAACTCTAACTAACGTCCCTTTCTGTATTAAGGAAAGCATCCCCCAGCATGATGCTGCCACTGCTATGTTTGAACATAGAGAGGAAGTTTTCAGGGTGATGTGCTATGTTTTTTCTCCACACATTGTGTTTTGGACGTAAGACAAAAAGTTCAATATCTAATCTGACCAAAGGACATTCTTTCACATGTTTGCAGTTTCTCATACATGGTTAATGAGAAACTTATAGGAATTCTCAGAATTTCTTTGAGTAATGGATTTCTGTTTTCCACTCTTTCACAAAGATCAGTTTGGGAAATGCATAACTATAACTTAACATAACTTTTTGTCCTGTCAGATTCTCCCACCTGAGATGCTGAGCTGCAGCCCAGCAGCTCCTCCAGATTTAGCATGGGCCTCTTGTGTTGTGTGTCGTATCAGGTTAGAGGGGGCTACTGTACGCAGCAGCTGTTTGTATTCTTTTTCTTCTACTTCCCAGCCACGCACTACGTTGTGTTGGTCTGTCCCATAATATCCCAAACTCAACACATTATCAAAAATTTACGAGGTTTGAATATTAATGCATTGTAAATTTAGATTTCCCATTCTTAGATATATCAATAAGAAGGGAACAGCCCCATCCCCTTAATTTTAAAAAACCTAAATAAATAATTTCAGAAAGGCTACGTTTAGCTTCTATTAAAAGTTTTTGAATGCAAGACACCAGATAAGAGCAACAAGAGCCACAAGAAGATGGTGTGATGGGGGGGCGGGGGGGTGGGGCAATTAAAGGACAAGCTGTGGATAGATTAACTTCAAGATGCCAAGAGCTTCTCCCCTTACAGTGCAAAAGAGAAGGGGCATGGGAAGGAAGAGCACAACTGCCAACCTGACCTGCCTCACCAATGTACACACAGGAATGAAAGGCCACGTCTCTAAAATTAGAGGTCATAGTTCCTAAAACGAAATGAGGATTCTTTTAAAGAAAACTTTATACTAAAAGAAAAAAAGTTGCGATGAAATAGAAGAAAGGTAAGGGATGTCTGGTTTTGGTTTTGCATATGTGATTATGTCCTGTGTTTGATAAAGTTCACATAGTAAACTGGAGTTGGAAATCTCAGCCTCTCACACGCTCACACTTCAGCTGTGTGGGGTCACCGGTAAACCTTTCAAAGGTCACTTTGGACATATTCCTCATCAACTTAAAGGTCAGAAGATCGTCTGCTGTTCTCTGTCGTTCTAGCAAATCATGTCTCCCTTTTACATTACATGGCTCAATGACAGCTAGGAGAAATTACAGAAAATAACCTGTAATAACAAATGCTGGACTAGATGGGTAAATATAAATTAAGTGTTTAAAATAATTTCCCTTTACTAAGGAAACATCAAAGATAGACCAGGAGGTGATTGATAGATTATAAACAGTCACGTGTGAGTGGAAAAAAGACCTCAGCTAGTCAGAGCACAAGTGAGTCAATGACATGAAGGTTTGAAGATTTATTTTCTTTTTTACAATACGACTCAAAGGTGGTCAAATCCTCCAAGTCCCTGCTTTGCTATCACAATCCTTTAACCTCATTATGGAAAGCCTTCACTTACCCTGGGCATCGCCACCAGAAGTCAGTACAGCAATCGCCCGACCCTCGCCCATCTTAGTGGGGTCAATTTGAACTGGTTGTGCCATGGTCCTAGTCCTTGTCCTTGTCCTGGTCCTGGTTCTGGTCCTGATCCTTGAGCTAAAGCTGGCTGATAGAAAGAGGCCCTGAGTGTAAAACTCTCTGCTGCCCTGCTTTACTCTGAGGAGCACAAGGTACCACTGCAGTAACCCAGTCTGCCTGGTATGGAAAGTAAGTGCTGTTGCAAAAGTGCCCAGCTTAACTACTCTATTGGCAGACGTGGAGGCACACATAGCTGTGACGCATTTAGACACAAAAACACACATACAGTACAGTACACACCACTTACTAAAAGCCTACCCTTTCATTTTACACTACAACTGTTTCTCACTATTTGAGGTGTTTGGTAATCATAAATACAAAATATTTACCTTTAAGAAAATTCCAAAATGAAAAGATATTTTTTAAAGTTACCATAAAGTTTAAGAATAACTTGTATTGTTTTTTTTAAAACTGGTGCTGGTCATTTTCCCCTTTGACCATTTTGTATTTGTGTACAACAGCTTTTTTTGTAGATTTGTTTGTTTTACACATGACTTCTTCAGGTGCAAAAAGCACGTCTAGAATCAGGACGTTTTGTACTGACGGTGTGTTAGCTTATATCTACCTTGTGGACGAACTGTACCTACTTCTTTGGTAGCCAGTTTTCTACATTCTTCTCATGGTCTACTGGAAGGAAATCTGGTTGTGAGATTTCAATAAGTATTAACCCATCAGCAGGAGGCTGGTGGGAGTTATTTTTGGTTTGATCAACTTGAACTTGCACTTGTCATCTTCCGCTTTATCCAGAAACAGGTAAAGGGGGCAGCAGACTCAGCAAAGATGCCCAGACGTCCCTCTCCCCAGACACCTCCTTCAGCTCCTCTGGGGGGAGCCCAAGGCGTTCCCAGGCCAGCCGAGAGACATAGTTCCTCCAGCGTGTCCTTGGCCATCCCCTGGGTCTCCTCCCGGTGGGACGTGGCTGGAAGACCTCCCGAGGAAGGCGTCCAGGAGGCATCCGGTATTGATGCCCGAGCCACCTCAACTGGCTCCTCTCGATGTGGAGGAGCAGCGGCTCTACTCCGAGCCCCTCCCGGATGGCCGAGCTCCTCACCCTATCTCTAAGGGAGACCCCGGCCCTCCTACGCTCATTTCAGCCGCTTGTATCCGGGATCTTGTCCTTTTCTTCTCGGTCATGACCCTTTGCTTTTCGGCTCAGCTCTCTCTTCACCACAACGGACCGGCACAGTGTCCCCATTACTGCGGCAGCCGCACCAATCCGTCTGTTGATCTCCCGCTCCATTCTTCCCTCACTCGTGAACAAGACCCCAAGATACTTGAACTCCTCCACTTGAGGCAGGACCTCTCCTCCAACCTGAAGAGGACAAGTCACCCATTTCTGATCGAGAACAATGTCCTCATACTTGGAGGAGCTGATTGTCATCCCAGCCGGTTCACACTCGGCTGCGAACTGCCCCAGTGCATGCTGCAGGTCTTGGCTAGAGAGGGCCAGCAGGACCACGTCATCTGCAAAAAGAAGAGAAGTAATCCACTGGTCCCCAAACCAGACCACCTTCGGCCCTTGGCTGCGCCTAGAAATCCTATGCAACAATATATGTATTTATTTTACTCTTTTCTGCTTTCAAAATTTCATTTTATTAAATTCCCTTTATAATGTGATGTTGTCTGCCTTTTAAGGACTGGTGAATTTGATTGGTGGAAGGTTGTTGGTCAGCCTAAAACAAAATATCAAGTTTGGTCGCACCACAAATGTCAAATTTTTTATTTTATTTGAACTGTCATGTATAATATTTTTTTGACACCAAATGTTTTTCATATTATCTATACTTTACGTCTGACCATGTTTACACTGTTTTGTTTTTCTTATTTCCAGCAGGAATCTTTATTTTGAAACAAAAAGCTTCATGTATAAGTGGAATTTCAGCATTTGTAAGATTATTTATCTCCATAATTTGTAAAGAATTAACTACCAAGAGAAATAAGCCAATGCACAGTTGTTAAGTATGGAGGTATAAAAAGGTTTGTTTACGGATAGGAAACTGGGCTACCAATTAGCAAACACACAAACCTAACCTGACTCGTTTGTTTAGAAGTTGATTAAGTTAACAAGTTAATTACTGTATCTCCTTTGTCCTCCTAATAATTCAACAGCTTTTTCTTCTAGAATAGACTTGAATAGAAATGCAGTTTTATGCATTTTTCCAGAAGATTCAGTAAGCAGATGGATTTTAAACACACATTTGTTAGAGGTTGATTACAAATGAGCTATTAAAATTTAGAGATCCCATACACAAATGATGTGTGAGTGGCATCTGATTCAGCAAGAAGCTGCAGTGAGCTTCAGACTAGTAAGCCCCATTTCTTGACTTAAAAAGCTTATCTTAAAATCTGCAGTTTCAGGTAACTCTATGGTTATTGTGGAGATATATTATGTGTGTGCATCATTATTATTATGTTCATAACCAGTGTGAGAAATAAAATGTAAAACATGTGTTAGTATAAAGACATTGTGTATTGTGTGGTCTGCAAAAGTATTTCTCACAGGTAGGTGAAGTGGAAGATTACTGGGAACTGAAGGAGTGTGTGAAAAGTAGAGACTGACTTACTCCCTTCTCATATCAGTAGATACGGGGTGCAGCTGGTGGACAATGACTGTCTAAATATGGTAAAGCCAAAAAAGTGTGTACGTGACTACATGTGAGAAAAAAACTGTAAACAGGGCGCTGCCCATTTTAATGTGTGTTTTAATAAAAACAATGTGCCCAGTGGGAAGCTCCGAAGTCGTCTCGGTGTGTGTCCTGATCACATGAGAGCTTCCCCTGGTCCAGGTACTTTGAATAACATACAGCTGTCTCCATGTGATTTATTCTAATGTGTTGTGAATTCCTCCAGGTTACGGTGAATAAACAAATGCTCAGAAGGCCTCTTTAAAGGGGTACTTCAACATTATCCAGATTACGTTTTTAGGATTTAATTAAATATTGTCTGTATCAAAAGTGCTAAATATGTATTAATTCACTGTGATATGTTGGATGTATAACATTTTAAACCACAGTTTGTGTAAATTAGCTTCTGTACAGTATCCATACCCATTAAACCTTTTAACATTCTGTCACATTACCCAAATTAGTAGATAACTGTAAAGTCAAAGTAAATGATACAAAGCTATTTTTTATTTTTTAACTGGAATTGTCTGGCCCAAAATATATCAAGCTAAGCCAGATTGGATGGACAGCATATACTAACATAATATTTCAGGTTTGATACATATTCTTAGGTCTGAACTTTCACTAGGCCATTCTAACACATGAATATTCATTGATCTAATTCCACTGTTCCAACTGTGTGTTTAGGGTTGTTGTCCTGCTGGAAAGAGAACATTGGCTTCATCCCAAGTATTCTGCTGTCTCTAAACAGGTTGTCTTCCAGTTTACCCTGTATTTAGATCCATTCATCTTCCCATCAACTCTGACCAGCTTTCTTGCACCTGCTAAAGAAAGACATCCTCCCAGCATGGTGCTGCTACCAGGCCCGCCGACAGGCCAGACAAACGGGTCGGTTGTCCAGGACCCAGTATAGGGAAGGGGGCTCAGTCTGCAGTCTCAAAGCCAGAGCGGTGCAGACAAAAGTGATGCGGGAGTGACTGCCCGCCTTGAAGGGGAGAGACACAGTCAGGCTTATAACTTAATTTAGCTGTGTCACCAACTCTGTCACCGTGCAGATGGGCCTTGACAGAGTCTCCTGTCCCGAGCCCCAGCAAATCTGTCTATGGGCCTGGCTGCCACCACCATGTTTCACTGGAGAGATGGTGTTTTCAGGTGTAATGCTAGTTTCCACACAGCTAGCATTTTGCGTATCAAACAAAAAGTCACATTTCGGTCTCATCGGATAAGTGCACCTTCCCCCACATGGTTGCTGTGTGCCTGTGTACATGGCCTTTGGTAAACTGCAAACAGAGCTACTTATTTTCTTTCAACAATGATTTTCATCTTGTCAATCTTCCATAAAAGTCTGACTTGTGAAGTGCATGAGTAAAAGTTGTCCTATCAACAGATTTGCCCCCTTGAGCTGTGGATCTCTGCTGCTCCCCCAGAGTTACTACAGACCTCTTGGCTCATTCTCTGATTAATGCTCTCCTTGCCTGGCCTGTCAGTCCAGGTAGACAGCCACGTCTCAGTAGGTTCACATTTATGCCATTTGATGGAACAGTGCTCTGTGAGATGTTCAAATCTGTGGCTGTAATGTGACAACATGAATGAACTGAACTTATATAGCACCTTTCCAGTCATACAGACCAGACCACTCAAAGCACTTTACACTACAGCCACATTCACCGATACGCAGATCGGTAGGCAACTTGAGGTTAAGTGCCTTGCCAAGGGGCACATCGACATATGGCAGGAAGAAGCTGGAATAAAACCCACAACCTTCTGATTGCAAGACGACTACTCTACCTACTCTACCACAGTCGCCTCAAACATGTGAAACATGTTTCAGGTGTTTTCAATTCAATTCAATTCAATTCAATTCAATTCAGTTTTATTTATATAGCGCCAATTCCCAACACATGTCGTCTCAAGGCACTTCACAACAGTCAAGTACATACATTCCAATTAATCCTAACAACTGAACAGTGCAGTCGGAGTTAGCTTTTTATTCAAATTGGATAAAAAGTTTTTCTATCTAAGGAAACCCAGCAGATTGCATCCAGTCAGTGACTTGCAGCATTCACTCCTCCTGGATGAGCATGTAGAGACAGTGGACAGTCACTGGCGTTGACTTTGCAGCAATCCCTCATACTGAGCATGCATGTAGCGACAGCGGAGAGGAAAAACATTAAGTTGTTGCCAGCAGAAGCTCGGACGATTCCCCTCTCCAGAAAGGTGTCACAGGCAGACACAGAGCCAGGCCAGGTGTAGCTTCTAGGAAGAGAAAAGAGAGAGAACAAAGTTAGAAGCTGAAATAACAGCAAATAATGCAAAATTGGAGAGTAGTGTGAGAATGTAGCAAAGAGGGTGAAAGTGGTCATTATGTCCTCCAGCAGCCTAAGCCTATAGCAGCATAACTACACAGATAGTTTCAGTTCAGATTATTTAGTTAAACGGCGCTTATTTACAACAATGTTGTCTCAAGGCACCCCACAAAGGGTCCCACTGATGGTCATTGTTATACTAAAAACCACAAGGATTGGGATACCTCTCTCTGTCAAACTGATTATAACCATTGGAAAAGAGAAGGGGTCATACAGGTAGCAGAAATGGAGGGTGTGTTTGCACCTCAACCATAACTGAGCCGGTTTAGGCTAAACCTGACTCCCCCTTACTCCAACAAACAGGGAGGGAAGAAGACGGAGGTAAAAAATAAGGAAGATAGCTCAGGATAAACTAAGCCACTCTAACTATAAGCTTTATCAAAAGGAAAGTTTTAAGCTTAACCTTAAAAGTAGACAGGGTGTCTGCCTCACGGACTAAAACTGGGAGCTGGTTCCACAGGAGAGGAGCCTGATAACTAAAGGATCTGCCTCCCATTCTACTTCTAGAGACTCTAGGAACCACCAGTAAACCTGCAGTCTGAAAACGAAGTGCTCTGTTAGGAACATATGGAACAATCAGATCTCTGATGTATGATGGAGCTAAATCATTAAGGGCTTTATTTGTGAGGAGGAGAATTTTAAATTATATTCTGGATTTAACAGGGAGCCAATGAAGGGAAGCTAAAATAGGAGAAATATGATCTCTCTTTTTAATCTGCATCAGAACTCTTGCTGCAGCATTTTGAATCAGCTGAAGGCTTTTAACTGCATTTTGTGGACATCCTGATAGTAAAGAATTACAATAGTCCAGCCTTGAAGTAACAAATGCATGGACTAGTTTTTCAGCGTCACTCCTGGACAGGATATTTCTAATTTTGGCAATGTTCTGGAGATGAAAGAAGGAAATCCTAGAAACCTGTTTAATATGGGATTTAAATGACATGTACTGGTCAAAAGTAACACCAAGGTTTTTTACTTTATTACCGGAGGTCAATTTAATGCCATCCAGGCTAAGCAGTTTCTTTTTTAAAGACTCCGGTCCAAAGACGACAACTTCTGTCTTGTCTGAATTTAGAAGCAAAAAAGTTAACGTCATCCAAGTTTTTATATCTTCAAGACATGCTTGTAGTCTATCTAACTGGTTGGGTTCATCAGGATTTATGGATAAGTAAAGCTGAGTATCATCAGCGTAACAGTGAAAATTTATCCCATGCTGCCTAATAATTTGACCTATTGGAAGCATATATATAGTAAAGATAATTGGCCCAAGTACTGAACCCTGTGGTACTCCACAATTAACCCTGGAGTTTAAAGATGATTTATCATTTACATGAACAAACTGGAATCTGTCAGACAAATAAGATTTAAACCAGCCTAGCGCTGTTCCCCTGATCCCTACAGCATATTCCAGCCTTTTTAAGATAATTTTGTGATCGACTGTATCAAATGCAGCACTGAGATCTAACAGAACCAGAACAGACACAAGTCCATTATCTGAGGCCATAAGAATATCATTAGTGACTTTCAGCAGAGCTGTTTCAGTGCTATGATGAGCTCTGAAACCTGACTGAAACTCTTCAAACAGGTCATTGCTGTATAAATGCTCACATATTTGATTAGCAACAGTTAATTTTTTTAATACTTTTGCAATACAAAACATGTTAATTTCCATCAGTAGTGATTGTATTTGTTGGCTGGTCTCCACAGATGGTCTACACTTTACACTTTACATAACTAAAAGTTATTTTTTCTTACCAGTAATGTCTGCTGAATCATAGCCCGAGCACTTCTCGCTTACACATTCAGCTGCAGAGTCATCTCCTTCGAAAAGAGAGAATGAAGCAAATTTATCCAAGAAGTAAATAAATATTCATTGTTTGCTTTAAAATCCAAGGTGTTATCTTACATGATAAACCCTCTCTAAGACAAGCTGCTCTAATATATTTCTCCTCTTTTATCCACTTTGTTTATTAGAAAATGTCCCATCAGTGAGTAAAATCCCATATCTGTTCATTACAGACAAGCCTACTCTCGTATCTTGTACTTGGGTGGAAGGTTGGTTGCTGTAGATTGAGTGTACAAGCAAAAAGCAGATGGAAATGTTTATTTTTTTTGTCTTCTTAGCAAATAAATCTGTCAATACAGCAGCAACAAGTCCCAGGGGTATTTGAAATTGATAACTCCTACACACGAGGTCTGTAATTTTCATTTATTAGTTTTACAGAGAAGACGTTTACCCCTGAAAATGCCAGCTGGTTTCATTTCATTTGTAATGTTCTCATTATTCAACAGAGATTTACCTTCCAGCATGAAAATAACAGTAAACATCAGGTAGAGCTAGTTTAGACTCCCCTTCCTTACACCCATCACTGTGAAACTGCACAGTCACTCCTGTAACTGAACATCCTAACATGTATCAGGCTTGACAATTTATTATTATGCTGTAATCCCCAATTTATGAAAACAGTTACACAATGTAAAGAAAACCTCAAAATGTTCTTTAGGAAAAACTGATTTTAACAGGTTAACTAATCCTTCTCTGACTTTAAACATAAACACAGACTGAAACAGAAACAGCCATGAAACACATAAAACACATATATTAACACCAGTTGCTCACCATGACCTTTACTTCTGAACCATCGCAACAGACCCAAGAACAACGCAACACAGAGCATCTCCAGGATTGCATAAACATCGAGGTTCCACATCCTCTCGGCGGCTTTCTTGCTGGAAAACTATGATGGATGTGATCCATATTAATAGCTTCTATATCACTTCTTCATTGTGGAGTAATGGCCCTCATCAGTAAAGCATGCTCAGTACGCAAAACCTGCCCTCCAAGGTCTGCTACCTACTGAGGGCAAATCGTCTCACATATTCAGATATCAAGTCTGCATACGTTAAACAGTCAGACAAAAAGAGAGTTAAAGGGTTAAACTTAATATATAGTATTCAACTAGAACGAGACAATATTATACCTTAAAAAAACAATATAGTCAACCCACACTGGCTGGTTAACCATAAGAAAAGATATAACAAATTTAAACATTGCAATAATTTTTTGTTTATTGTAGTTTTGCAATAGTGAATTTCCAAAACAACTAACTAGAGAAAACTCACACAAACAAACAGGCAAGAACTGTTGGCCTGACACATGTAGGAGTTCAAAAAGGTTTTGCTGTATCATTTTACGTTTTTATTTGCAAGTTTGAAAAAAATGACTGAACTGTTTACAATCATTCTTGGGGACGGTATTGAAGTACAGAGGTAGAATCAGGTAACACGGTGTGAGTATTTGTGTTCAATGGCCTGAGGTGACTCTGAAGCCAGTAGACTGGGAGTTATGCAGCAATGTGACACTGGTGTGATTGTCATACCAGAACAGCATGGGCAGCTTAGCTCCGTGAATGTATCCAAACCCACACATCAACACCTTTAATAAATATGAAGACTTTAACTCAAAAGGTTTAATTTTGCAGAGATTCGTCGGCTTGTTAAATCTCCGAGGACCTTGACTGAACAGACACCACAAATCAGACCAGACAGCGAAGCAGCAAAATGGCCTCTAAAAATGGATACATCACTTAATACAAAAGGGAATTCATCAAATTCACACGCCTCAGGTGGCATTTGTGCTGTTACCTCTTTATGTACCATCTTTTAAAAAAATTGTACACCTCTCGGGGGGCTGAGTGACATGTAGCTCTCTCCTGAGGCAAACCACATCAATCAATAGCCCCATTTCCAGGTAATCCCTGCTCCTGTCTTTCAGGAGACTGTTAACACTCTGGTGGCCTGTTATAAACCATACGGATCAATAAAACAACTGTTCAACACAAAACACTTCCACCCTCAGCTAATGCAGTGAGATGTGGACTGGATCTTACTGCAGTCTGACCTTTCACCAATTATCTGAATTACTCAGTTCGTAATCAGATCATGTTGCATTCAATTAAAGCAGATGCTCTAATAATGACAAGCAGTTAAGAAGAAGATGTCAGAGGTTTCCCCGCTGATGACGCTCTGGCATTTAGAAGCTTGCTGCACTCATGTCTTTCCCTCTTCTGGCCTGTAATTTGTTGTTTATCTTTAACTCAAATTATTAACAGATGTTGCACATTTACTCTTCTATTAACATACCTTTTCACCTGTATTATTTCCTCACAATAACAGCCATCTTACCAAGTGATGGTTCTATGAAAGGCCCGCGGGGTCAGCCTCTCCTTTTGCCCCAACCAATCAAAACGCAGAAAATCATCTCAAATTTTGGGGTAGGAAAAAAGGCAGTGGAGTCCCGCAGAAAGCATGTAACCTAGACTTCCTAAACAAGTAGCATCTACTTAACACATGGGGGCGCTAACTCCCATTTGACTGCACATTCATGAGCAGTTCAATGGAACTGACAGACAAGTTACATTTCTTTATCTGGTGCTTGTGCTACCCCTTTCTAATGCCTCCCTGGGCAACTGTCCCTATGACCCATATCAGAAATCAACAGTTGTCATCCCACAGTCTCTGTAAAAATAATATGTTCTTGTTTCAGTATGTCTACATTAAATCTGAACTTATCAGCATGTATATATAATAACAGAAGAACAACAGAAGCAAGAGATGGTGATTGTGAGCTTTTTCACTTTCAGAATTTATTAAATAACAATTTCTGCAAAAAATAAATTATTAAATAATTATTTACTAATAATAAGCTTCAATGTCACTCCACTCTGTTTTTTCACACTGTGCAATGAAACCTGCCAGACTTTGCTACTTGTTGCAAGAATCACATCAGCGAGTTTTGGGTGTTAATGGGTTTATTATTAGCGTTGGACTCCAAATCGAGGGAGAGGAGGAATAGAAAAAGCACACTGCTGTGGAAGTGCTTCTGGGTGACCTAAAGAGGTCAAGAATCAGATGTTCATGGCAACAGTCACACTGCCCAATTTTCCCAGAAAACATCTAACAATGCTCGATATATGATCAAAGACCACACAGTAATTATCACAACCACAGATTCTTCTTTTATGACAAAAAATGCTGAGTGTGCATCTGGCTTTTGTCTCATCTAGTAAAAGAACACCAGTTAAAGACCAGCAGAATCTGGCAAGCTCCACATGTTTACGTTTGTGATGGTAGCATCCCAAACAACTGGCTGAGTTATAGAAAATGATGCCCAGTGACCCTACAGTGCTGCTCTTTCTCACAGCTTTTTAACTTTGACCTTTGGATGTTTTATACCTCTGTTACAGTCCTGCTCAAGCCAAGTGGCCACTGGCTAAGAGAATTGGGCCTATGTGTGACCTTGTAAATCCCAGAGAAACACAGTTGGTTCCTTAAAGTTCTGATCAATTTAAAAAAAATATATATATAAATCGAAAGCATTTATTAACTCCATTCATTTTAAAGCAATTGTTGAGGGTACCAAAAACTGTGTTACCAATGATTTCTTGGGATTATTCAAATTTTAAGTGTGAGATTGTGCTACTGCAATACAACAATTTATTTAAAGGATCTTTACACCTCTTCATCAGGCATATCAATAAGTGTAGTTGACACTGCATGGCTCACAAATATAAATAAATAAACTGGTTAAAGGTAGCCTATTGACAACATTAACAATGAGACTAAAAAACAAATAGGTGAATCCTATGAAGTCAGTTTTAAGACAGATTTTGGTCTTCTCTTACTTTCTGTCCATATGTAACATAGAGTAATAGCAGTCAGCCAAAAGGTGGCAGCAGTATCTGATCTTTCCCTTCCTAGTGCCTTTCAGTGCTTGTGAAACACATGCACAAAGCTCTGGCCTAATAAATCATATACTGAATGTATCAGTGAAAATTTTGTTAGATTTTATTGCAGTTTAATCAGCTCAATGAATGTTTTAATAGGCTGATATTTCAGAGAGTGAGCAGCAATACTGTGATAAATTATGAGGGGAGAGCAGCCTGGGCTCACTTCCCCCGCTCTTGTGTGTGTCTCCAAATTCATTCAATTATTTTCCTGCAGGGAATGGATACCTGCACAGCTATCTGTCCACTTGCTGGTGCAGGCAACTGTAGTATGACTCACAAAGACTATCTTTTTCTTTTTAAAGCAGACATATTTATAATCCTTACTCCCACATTGTTGTATCAACTTCTCTCCTTCTGCTTTTTGTTCATAGTTTGTTTGCTCCAATTCGTCTGAGTTTTTTTTACAGGGTAACACCTAAGTGTCAGGCTTCCCAATGCATTTATCATGTGTTTAACACTCATTTTCCCTATTGAGGGTTGTCTTTTATTCCAACACATGTCCCTTAATCATATTATGTACATATATTGAGAATATTTTCCGTGCTCCTAGATTTAATTTCTTTTAGTTCTGCCTGACTTTAATTCATATTCTTTCACACTTACATCTCCCTACGTCCCTAATGGGCTGGGGACATAATTAAAGACTATTGGGTTCTCTTGTTGGATAAGTATGAGGGTGAGGCAAAAACAGCAGCTATCTTCTGCTGCAACAATAAATCAAACTGCCCCTTTTGCCCCCCTCAACACAATATAACTAAATTGCATTCAGCTCCCCTTCTTTACAAAAGCTATTCCGTCATGTCAGGTTAGCTCATTTGTCTTCATCAAGACCAGTGGGAGGTTCAAACCCCGTTTTCTCACGCCCCACCTCCATCCCATCAATGCCAGACACCACTGGTCAAAGAACAACCAGTCTGTGCATGGGCATGGATGTTGTATCACTCAGAGACAAACCTAATGCACACACCATGCACCCACAGCGCCATGCAACAGCTACACAGAGGGACAGCCCTTAGACCAATCCTTGGCCTGACTGTTCAGATCTGCTACAATATTATTAATGAACGCCTGGTTAACACACAAGGTGCGCTAATGACATTCAGAGCCAATTAAAGGATGACTAATTAATGAGACATTTCCTAAAAGGCTTATTGATATGTTAATTTGCAGTCAAATAAATCACAGTCTTAATTGTGCTGACTTAAGATAATGAGATTTTCATTATATGTAATTATGTATTGTTAAACTGACTTAGTTCACCCAGAAACGCAGTTTTTATTTAAACTTAGATTTACAAGGGATGTTTCAAACACCCTATTGTTATGTTTTTCCTTTCTATTTGGAGAAAATTGTTTACTTTACATTTAGTCATACCATGATGGATTCTAGTATATAAGCAGTAACTTCTGGGGAACTTGCCCATTACAGCTGTGCTCAAACTTCAGGTTAGACAGGTGGATGAGTAATACATGCATATTAGATCATTTAAACTGAGAAACAACAAAGGTTTTGATGTATCGTCTCACAAATGTGCAGCAATGCATGCAGCTTTATTATGATAACTCAAAAAATAAAGGTTTGAACAAATGTGTATCTATTTAGAGACTTGTTCTACTTGACCCCTCGGTTGCACCACAACTAACTTGAAGGTGTTGTCTTTTACCACATTAATTTGTTTATTTTTATATTCAAACAACAAACATGTTATCCACATTAATTAGGAAGCTAAGTAATTTTAACATTTTTATATATCTTTTTGATATTACAATTTCTCTTTTACTTCACTCTGGTTACTAAATAGCTTTTGTTAGAAGAACTAACGTTATCAGGTTTTATTGTGGTTCTCTGTGAAAGTAACAAATTGTGAAGAGGAAGGAAAAAGATACATAGTTCTAAAAAAAAACTGAAAACTGTGAAGTGCATATGTATTAAGCCCCCCTGATATTAGCCTTAGATGTCTGCAGCTCCTCCAGAGTTACCATGGACCTTTGGCTCCTTCTCTGGTAAAGGTGCTCCTCTTAAAGCCAGTCAGTGAATGTAGGTGGCCATGTCTTGGTAGGTTTGTGGCTGCACCACACTCTTTCCATTTTCAGGCGATGGATTGAACAGCGCTCTGTGAGATGTTCAAATGTTAGGATATGGTGTTATAACCTAACCCTGCCTTAAACCTTCTATATTTGTCTCTGTGAAAAACAATTAAAGCCAGCAATTGTGCACTACTTTGTGTTGGTCTATCACATCAAAACCCACTAAAATATGTTAGATTTGTAGCTGTAAAAAAGTTGAAGGGTTTGACTGCTTTTGAATTATTTCTAATGTCAGTACCTTGTTTTTGATCAGTCGAAAGCTTTGAAATGGCCAGGTTTTGTAAGAAAATGTATTTTTTCTATTTTGAGAGTATTTTTCTTAAAGTGAAGTAAACCGCCATACATGTTTGGCATTTCTTTACGTTCACACAAGAATCCACATGTATACTGCTAACAGTAATTCATTTTCAATTTAAAAAAAATAACTCTAGTGCAGAATAAATATTGTATCTTAGATCAGGTATTAGTGTGTTTGCCCCTTTGCAGAATAAACCTTTAGGTCTGACTTGTCCGCTGTACACAGAGGAGTTTGATCTGAAGGCTTAGTTATTAGAGGTTTGGAGCCAGTCAAAAATAACAATGCAGATAAACAATGGATGCGTGTGATGTTCCCACACAAACAAAAAAATTATCTGAGAAGTATGCTGCTCACTGAAAACCATTAAAGCTATTTGTTTGACTCCATAACAGAGCAAAGAATCCAGTATTAAATGGACAAAACCACAAAGCCAAACTCTTAAAGTTTGGATCAATAAGGACATTTTAGTATGGACACCTCTGATATTAAAGACACAAACACAGCCACCGTCTTCAGACGCTACCCTCCCATGTCACAGCGCTGCCCAGACATTTGATTGGCAGCTGTCAATCCAGCTGATGAGAGCTGACTGAAGGGGTCACCAGTGATACCAGTGGGGACGTCTGTACTGTCAGCAGCAGCTGACCAGTTTGGAGGGGGATGAAAACAGACAAGGTCCTCTGTGGTCTACTGGGATCTCCTTTCTCTCACCCAAGGGGGACAAGCAAGTCAGATGATGAATCATTCACAAACCGGTTCAGTGCAGACACAGGACACAGGACAGCAGGACCTGTCCAAAATTAGACTTAAATATGTCTGAACTACTTTTCTATCCATCAGAAGACGGCGAAGGAAAATGTTAAGAGCAGACATGCAAATTGAAACAAGGAGGAGAATGCATCTCACATCCACGATCCTCCCAACTGGATACAAATAAAAGGAAGAGGAGGGGAATTGAAAAGAAGCATGAAATGAGAGAAAAGCTAAATGGCTGGAGGGGAACATACAAGTGTTCTTTTTTAAATAAGGCTGTATATTTTGGTCACCATCACTGCAGTGAGAGTAAGAGGAGATGCAATGAGGGAGAGAGGGTTTATAAAGGACCAGGAGAAAGTGTCAAAGAAAGACAGCTACAGAGACAAAAGCAGGATGCTAAAAGTATTCACCTTTTTAATAAAGCAGAAAGTCAGAGAAAAGACTGCAAGCACTGACAGAGGCTATTAAGAGTCAAATGTTGCACTGAAAGGCTGGATAGCTGTTTTCACAATGAAGATGGAAAGCAACAAAGAGGAGCAAAAGAGATGTAATGGAAGAGGAGCCGTCAGTACTCTTTGGATTTTTTGGTACATGCTAACCTAAACCTTTTAACACGGCTGCTGGTCTCACTCACACTCTCTCTCACACACACACACACACACACACACACATATACATCAACAAGATTCATTCATCCTGCAGACAGTCTGATCCTGTTCCCCCCAGGGAGGTGTTAGTCAGGAGGAAATTGAGGGGCTTCGTTTGGACACGAAAGTCAGGACAGTAATAATTCTCATTCTACCCTCAACACAGACACACCCACCATCCCAAAACACACACGCTCTCATACACACAGAGCAAACCACAGGAAGAAGTGTCAACACCAGCACAGGTGAGTGTGTATTTAGGCTGGTCACCTATTACATGAAATCCTACTAAAATCCCCCGTGCTTTGGACAATCTCCCCTCGACATAGGAGATTGAGGGGAGAGATCTTGTTAGAGGTCAGTTGCAAACTGGGAAATGTAATTTATTGCAATAAAAATCTTTGTAAATTGGGGCAAGAAGATTTTTACAAATATCAGTGTTAACCAAGCCTATACAAAGTTATGGTTTTAAAACCAAACGAGTCACTACCTATGTATTATATAATTGTATAATTCTCCACACATTAAATAACTGTAATTAAGCGTATTTTTTGGATCAATTTACCTGACCAGCTACATTAAGTCCTGGTCACTGTCAGACCAGTATAATCAAGTAATCAAGAAATCAAGTAATAAATTGGGCAGTAAATGACATTATATTAGAATTAAAGATGTGCTAAAAGACAATTGTGACACAAAATCTACATATTTTGTTATTATATTTTGTAAGTCCAAAGTCGCCCGGAAATGACGTCAAAGGGGAAGACTCTGGCCATTCATTGTGTGAGCGTCAGTGATAAATGGTTCGGGTAGAATCCAAGTTGCCTTAAAAACAGCGTTAATGGGGTGAAACGGTGCATTGCTGGGGGAGGCTGCAATACTACAACAGCAGCTGTTAGTCTACACTACTTTCCTGAAGCAAAGAGGATCAGAGCTGAAAAACTGATGAGGAACATATGGGGTGGTCCCGCCAAGCACAACCAGTTGTGATCGGAGGACTTCTCGGCAAACTGCTTCAACAAGAAACCTCTGAATTCACAAGAGAAACTATGTCAGAGGTCGGGATATCTTCTAGATGAAGGAGAATGTTGAAGCAGAGTCTATAGCTACTCTGTTCAGAGCATCTGATGGGAAAAGATCACTAAAGAAAAGGTTGTTGCTGCTATTGCTAAATGGATTAAGGCTCAGCAGGTAAGAACACTTCCTAGTCACTAAAGTACTTTAGATATCGGCAGTTATTGTTAATAATTAAAAAATCCAAATTATTATTTTTATCATTAATAAAAATAATAATCATAGTAATCTGAAATTACTAAAAATAAGATAAATTACACACATATACAGTATATTTTAATAAATATTTCTCCAAAGATTCTAATAAAAAGTTTAAAAAATGACACCAGGTAGTGTCTTCAGATCGTGAATCATCCCTGTGTCTGCTGCTGCTGCTCCTTGCTACTCAGCTTTGCCTCAGGTTGTTTCACTCAGTGACGTATGTACTGTAACACTGGATTTACACTGCATCTGCTCTGCTCCGGTCCTGTCCACTGCAAAGCCCAGTGGAGCTCCAAGAACTATACGCAGATCGGGCAATAAATGCCAGTGATAAATAAGGAAGCAAGTCCAAAACAACTCATTCTGTGGAAGTTAAACTAGATAGACTGCTTCACTTTTAGATTTAAGCATCCAGATATTTTCATGTGTTTTGTTCTACAATGGGTGAGTTCACTGAGTGCAGCAAAACTCTATTTGTTGCTTAGTTTAGTGCATTTAATGTTTAATTGTCAGTCCAGTAACTGAACTAATTGATCTAATGTAAACATGTGCTATACACGTGTATATGTATACAATTATTCGATGGCCGTCCGTGCGACGCAGCACTTGTGCTCTGGCATCTGATGAAAGCTGACTTTCTTTTCCTGACTCTACTGCGTCTCTCTGTGATAGTGACTGAAATATATCTAAAGAAATATCAGATTCTTTGTATGGTTCCCTTTCTATGTCATAAAGAAGTGCAAAGGAGTCACAGGCACTTTAAATAGAGACTGTCTAACAACATGAAGTAGACTAAAAGATCTCAAAAGCAACACATATTGCCCCTATCAAAAGAATTCAAGAACACATTACAAAACAAAGTCACGGACATCTATGAGTCTGGAAATGGCTACAAAGCCACTTCTAAGGTTTCGGAACTCCACCAAACCGTAGAGCCATTATCCACAAATAAAGGAAACTTGGAACAGTGGGGAACATTCATAGGATTGGCCAATTTACCAAAAGTACTCCAAGGTTGTAACAACGGCTTATCCAGGAATTTACAAAAGAATTAAGAACAAAATCTAAAACACTTTAGGCCTCACAAAACCACTGCTGAACAAAAAGCACTGCATGTCAAAAGATCTTTAAGACTTCACGGAAATATTCATTGAAGTGACCAGACAATACTGGAAGTTTTACACCTGGTCTGAAACAAACATGGTAGTTCAGAATAAGTCTTACCTACAGTCAAACATGGTGATGGTAGTGTGATGGTCTGGAGCTGCTTTGCTGTTTCAGGAACAGGATGATTTCCCATAATTTATGGAACAATAAATTCTGTTCTCCAGTAAAAAATCCTGAAGGAAGCACAGATTGGACTGTTTTTGAAACTTCAGCCAATGATTTAGACCAACTTACTGAGGTGGTGACATCATACATCAGTTTCTGTGAGGACATGCGTGTGCAGACCTAGACATTCTGCACAGCAGTAGCGACTGGGTCCTGTATAAGGAGGCCAGGAAAAAACTGACCAAGGACATTAAAGCAGCGAAGAGAAGTTACAGTGAGACGCTAAAGAAAAGCTTCTCACATAGAGACGGGTCTGCTGTTTGGAATGGTTTAAAAAACCTGACTTCCTAGAGGAGACCTTCCCCCAACCCTGAGCAGAATCCTTGCCTGGCAAATCAATTGAATAGCTTCTACTGCAGGTATGAAAAGCAGCAGCTCACACCTCAACCCAACTCCTCCACCTGATAACAAAGAAGGCCTCAGGACCTGATAATGTCTCCACATCATGCCTGAGAGCCTGCACCGACCAACAGGCACCCATCTTCAATGAGATCTTCAACAAATCACTGGAGTTGTGTGAGGTTACCACCTGCTTCAAACGCTCCACCATCATCCCAGTACCCCAGAAGCCCACCATCACAGGAATAAATAACTACAGGCCTATCACCCTGACATCTGTGATCTTAAAATCCTTTGAGTGACTGGTGTTGAAGTATCTGAAGGACATCACAGGCCCACTGCTGGACCACCTGCAGTTTGCCTGCCGGGCCAACAGGTCGGCAGATGATGCAGTCAATATGGGACTACAATTCATATTGCAACACCTTGACCACCCAGGGATGTATGCCAGGATCCTATTTGTGGACTTCAACTCTATCAACCAAGACATGCTCCACCAGAAGCTCATCCAGCTCAAAGTCCCAGCCTCTACCTGTTGGTGGATCACCAGCTTCCTGAAGGACCGGCAGCAGCAGGTGAGGGTGGGGAACCATCAGCACAGGCGCCCCCCAGTGGTTTGCTCTCTCCCCACTCCACCCTCTACACAGATGACTACACCTCAGCGGACCCGTCTGTGAAACTCCTGAAGTTTGCAGATGACACCACTGGTCTGATCCAGGACGGTGATGAGTCTGCATACAGACAGGAGGTGGATTGGCTGGTACACTGGTGTGGTCAGAACCATCTGTAACTTAACCTACTTAAGACTGTGGCGATGATGGTGGAATTTTGGAGAACACCACCCTCACACACACCCTCACCATCCTCAACTACAATGTATCTGGACCACTTCCGGTTCCTAGGAACCACCATTACTTGAAACCTGAGATGGTCCTCACACATAGACACTGTTCGAAAGAAGGCCCAGCAGAGACTGAACTTCCTGAGGCAACTCAAGAAGTCCAACCTTCCACAGGAGCTGTTGGTCATCTTCTACACTGCCATCATTCAGTCTGTCCTGTCTTCATCCATCTCAGTGTGGTTTGGCTCCCCCACAAAACAGGACAGGTCCAGACTGCAATGAACAATCAGGTCTGCAGAGAGAATAATCAGGGCTGACCTTCCCTCTATCCAGGACTTATACAGGTCTAGGGTCAAGAAAAGGGCAGCTAAAATCTCTGCAGACCCCACAAACCTGCACACAAACTGTGCTGTCTGTTAAAACCAGCCGCCACAGAAATACTTTCTTTAGTCAGAGTTTCAGAACAGCACCATGCATACTTGGACTGATCTTACATTATTTTCTCATGTAATGTCAATTATGTATATATGTACATTTAAAAAGACATTTTTTATTTCCACTGTTATATATACCTAAAAATTAAATATAAAAAAATCCTCACTGAGAGCAAAGTGTACCGGAGTCAAATTCCTTGTTTGTCTGTACAAACTTGGCGATAAAGCTGATTTTGATTATAACAGATACAACATTTTCACAGTTTTAGTACAGTTAAAGGCTGAACGTTGAAATGTAACCCTTTTGAAAATAAAATGTAATTCCAACAGTGTTAACATGGAGAGATAAAGCAGTTACCAGATAGGAATGGGGAGAGAAAAGAATGGGTATTTGTAGCAAGATCAATACAAAGCTGTGCAGTGACACCATATTCGTCCTGGGGGCCTATCAGCGAGAATGTCAACAGCCTCGGGTGAGACAGAGTCTCCATGTCACTATTTTTTTCCTTTTTTTTACCAATTCATTATGGACGAACTTGCTGGGCCTCATTAGCAGAGGGCCACACAAGCAAAACAAAACGCTCCACAACAGTAATTGCCTTCTTCCTGCATGCCTCCGCCTCTGAGCTTCCTTCTTGAACTGACACCTGCAGTGGAGAAGTTGCACAGGAAACCAAATGACACACACCGATGTCTCTCTGTGACCATTTATTTAACATTCATCTCGTCATAAGTGGACCTAAACTAAAAGAAACAACACCCACATCCAACATGAAACCTTCTCAAATTAGTATTAGTCCTTACTTATTTATACTTTATAATTTTGACCAATTATTTTCCTTTTGCTATTTATAATTAAACAAAACCTAATTAGGAGTAACCGAATTAACAAGATTAAAAAAGGAATGAAAAGAAGAGCAGAGTAGGAAGACAGAGCAGAAGCAACAACGTAAATTGGCAAAATAAACAGAAGGGATGCTCTGCTGCTTGGCTGACACACATGGGGGTCTCCACAGACCGAGAGGATGTGAGTAGAAGAGGCGGGGAAAGAAAGACAGAGAGTTTTGTGGTAAGCTGCATCCACCCCTCCTCCATGGAGGGGTGGATGCCCCCCCCCGGAGCAGTATGCTTGGCATCTTTAGCATTCCTCTCCATGCTCTCCTAAAGCCTGGGAGAACTGAGGCAGACAGCAGGGCTTGTCATAGTCACAGGCCTTGGTCTAAACAGTGATTGTGGCTGAGTGTATTAGAGCAGCAGTAGGCCCTTATAAATGCGTACCGTATCTGATTATGTTAGAACATGTGCTTGATAAATAATTTTTTGTGATAACAGTGTTACTAATTTGTCTCTTCATGTCTGCTTGTACTGTGATCATATTTGCAATTCATGTTTTATACCTGTTGTTTCAAAAACTAGTCTCATGAATGTCAAATCTGACAAAACTGTACCTTGAAAAAACAATCTGTAGAAACAAATGTAAGGTCACAGACCTACTCCTAAATGTAACGACTACCCGTTAATTTTGTTAGACTAAGACACATGCAGTGGAAACCAGTTATTTTCATCCTCTGTGTAAAAAGACACATTTTTTGTCATCTTAAATCTGACTAGTTGCTTTAAATTATTTCTGTTTGCATCATACTAGATTAATGATTGCCAGAATTTGTTAGAGTTTTTGGGTGTGGTGTGGCGGTGAAGTGCTCGACTCATCTACGGAGGCCCAAGTGCTCGACGCAGCCGTTGCTGGTTCGAGTCCCAATCTATGTGTCGTCCCCCTCTCTCCACCACTCTTCCTGTCTGCCTACTTTGGAAAAATAACAATAATAAAGTGTGGCAAAACAACCCAAAAAAATAATTATTTTTAAACTTTCTTCCTTTTTTTTTATCAAATTTGATAGCATTATCCTTAAACTGTATGACTTGGTTTTGGGTTTTCTTCCACATGTTTCTCACAATAGTTTTCTGGAATTTTGGCCCATTTCTCCTCACAGAAGGGTGTGACTGGAGCAGGTTTGTAGGTTGCCATTCTCAAACACACCTTCTCAACTCTGCAGACATATGTTCTATGGAAATGATGTCAGAGCTTTTTGATTAAAGCTCCGAAGTATTGTCTTTGTTGTCCAAAAGCCATACTTTAACTAATCTTGCACTATCCTTAGGGTCATCTAAAACTCCCTGGCTGATGTCTGCAGATGTTGCTTCTATATTGCCGCATAATGTTTTTTCCTTATGAAGCCATCTATTATGTGACGTGCTCCAGACCCTCCTGCTGTAAAAATCCCACACAACATGATGCTGCCACCCTCTGTTCTGTTTTGCAGTACTTGTTTTGAATTGGAAAGGTCATTTTTACAAACCGGTTTTAATCCTAAATATCTACAGACTTGAAAGGCAGGATAAAAAGAAAGTACATGGACAATTTCTTTAGTATCTTAGGTGTACTTAGTTCTCTTAACATTTTCAATATTAACATCATCTATGCCTAATAAACAATGACATTTTGATCTGTTGTGTGTGTTTCTGTACAGTTAAAATAATTGTATAACTTGATGAAGATCAGATTATTTATATATTAAAACCTTCAACACAAAATTCAACACATTTACCATGACTATAAAATACTGTAAATACCCACATAATGCACGTGTTATGATAATATGATTAAATATTTATAAAACTGTGTTTGCATGAAGCACTGATGCATTATCTTAATTTGGTGTTATTTTAACAAGGCAGAAGTATGATTTTTTATTACCTACTGCAGGTAAGATATTGACTCCCCCCCCAACACACATTTCCATCAGACATGAACATGAAGTCTTTAGTTTAACATATGTGAAGCAGGAATGAGCAATGTTTTTAGAAACAACAGCATTGATGTTCAATAATTCTAGCAGAAGGAAACAGTTTGTAGTATGCTTAGTTCTTTTGTGGAAAAATTGTTTTAAGATAAAAGAAATGGTATATCCTTAACTGTTGTAATCCCATTTTAGTTGTTAACTAGGGATGCACAACGTATTGCAAATTAATCGTTATCGCAATATCACTGTATGCAATATGAATATTGTCAAGAGCTCTCTGGACTGCAAAAAGAGTTAGTTCATTATTTAAGTAACATGCATTCAGGCTCTTGTATGTTTTGAGGGGTGGGTTATGATTACCTGTTGATGTTGAATGTCTCAGGGAGGACTGTTTAACTTGAGTTGAACAAAAGACGGATTTTATTTCAACCAGCCCCATATCAAAATCACAGATCTGTGAACGATTTGGGGGGATCAAAGTCTATTGTATAAGGAGTCCTCGTTGAGGTGTACAGGCAGCACATGCACAGTTTCCCAAGTTTGGTTAACACACACTAGGGTGTGATTTGCGGGGGGGTTAGGGGGGTTATGACCCCCCACAATATCACTCAGTCATTTTCTACCGCTTATTCCATAGTGGGTCACGGGGAAAGTTGGTGCCTATCTCCAGCAGTCTATGGGCGAGAGGCGGGGTACACCCTGGACAAGTTGCCAGTCCATCACAGGGCAACACACAAACAACCATGCACACACCCATTCATACACCTAAGGACAATTTAGAGAGACCAATTAACCTAACAGGCATGTCTTTGGACTGTGGGAGGAAGCCAGAGTACCCAGTGAGAACCCACACATGCACGGGGAGAACATGCAAAGTCCATGCAGAAAGACCCCCGGTCGGGAATCGAACCCAGGACCTTCTTGCTGCAAGGCAACAGTGCTACCAACTGCGCCACCGTGCATAACATCACTCCAATTTACAAATAACTTGTTGATTTGTTGATATCTGATGTTGTTGATTTTTTTTTTTTCATTTGCCAGCAAAATAACATCATCATCTGGTAATGTAATCCCCAAAAAGTGGTTATTTGCGCACACGCGGTACCTCGACTGCGCAACTAAGCACACAGACTGGCAATTTGTCCATTCTGGAGAAGTCCAGAACGGCTGTTCGGTCCAGGAGCGTCGGCCTGCCTCATTAATAACCCGAAAAGTTACACTGAGCGCATCAAACAGGGCTACAATAGGGGAGGCGGCTGATTTCAGAGCAGCCACGGACCCAACCAGAGAGTGGGAGCCTGGTGGTTATGTGCGCTCAGGAACAGGTGGAAGCAGAGTGACTTAACCCAGACTGTATTTAGCGTTAAACATGAGAACTGCCTCAGAATGGACTAACTGTAGGCTAGCACTAATCACTGATTCAGCCAGCAAGACATGAGGTAGAGGTTCACTAATGAGCATCATCAGGGTCATGATGAGGGACTTTCACCTGAGCTACAGGTGAAGTTAAATGGCCTGGCCGTGATAGAAAACAGTAGGAACCCTCTCTGTGAAGTAGCTGGATCTGCATCATGATGTGAAAAATATCTGATCTTTAGTCAAAAGGTTAATTAAAGGAGGAACATATTAAATGAAATGTTGGGATAGCTCACAACATAATTAATAAATAAGTGAATGTGTTTTTAGGGGGTTACCGTTCCATTAAAATCTAAGAAAATAAATTTATAGCAGTTTTCTTTTTAGAAATGCAGGAAATTATGACCATGCAGCCTCAGATGAGGGAGAGAGAGTGAGAGTGAGAGAAAGTAAAATAAAAAAAAGTCATTTATATGCATGAGAAAAGAAGCACATTTGTTTGAGCCACAGTAAACATAGTTTCTCTGAATTTAAGAACAACTTTAGTCGGATGGACTGAGCAGAAAGTGTTTTCTAAATATCACAAAATATGTCATTAACTGCTTCAGCCAAACGTTTTTCATCAGTTATAAACTGTTAATCTTCATCCTTCACTTAAATAACTAAGAAGAAATTAAAACCAAGTCATGTTATGATTTGGGGTTGTTTGGTTTCTGTTTTTTTTCATATATGCTTCTCACAGCTTTTGAATCATGTTTCTGTTTGTTTTCCTGGTCATGCTTTAGTTTTGTATTCATGTTTTGCTAAGTTGTGTTCTTGGATTGGGTTTATGGTTATGCTTTGGTTTCATGTTTTTCTAGTTAGATTTCTATTTGTTTGTATCCTTGAAGTTCTGTTTTGCCCCTGTCACATTGTATTCTGTCAGTTAATTATCTTTATTCGGTTCACCTGCTCCAAGCTAATCTGTGTCCTTGCTCCACCTGGTTCACACTCCATATATACACACCTGTTCTGTTTATTCCTTGTGGAATCATTTTCAAATCATGCTCATAGTTCTCAGATCATGCTCATGTCTTGTTCAGATCATGTCACCTGTGTCCTGTTCTTCACGCCAAGCCTGTCTTGCCAGCCTGCCCATGTCTGTTTTTGCCTGTCTTGCCTGCCCGTTTATTGTTTTGGTCCCTGCCTCCTCCTGTGAGTGAGTTTTTTGTTATTAAATCTTATTCATTCACCGTCATGCTGCCTGCTCGTCTGCATTCTGAGGTCCTCCATTTCGCAAGCGTTAACAAGTCAAACTATTGTGAATCTTTTGAAACACCTCAATGCAGCATTCATGAATATGAAGGTGCTCTAAATATTTTTAATATTTGGTTCTGTGTTAGAAAAAAGATCAAGTAAAAGTAAGCTTTTAAGAAAAGAGGAAAGTTAAGTAAATCACAGTAAAAGCATTAAAATGAATTTCTAAAACAGGAACGCAAAATTAGCAGTACTCTGTTTACAAAAGTAAATGATCCAATAAATAACGTAACCCCCCCCCCCACACACACTAGACCCAAAGTTATGCCCTTGCACACACACACACACACACACATGCACGCACGCACACAGGCAGGCACGCACGCACGCACGCACGCACGCACGCACGCACGCACGCACGCACGCACGCACGCACGCACGCACGCACGCATGCACTCACACGTGTCAATTACTTCCATTTATTTTCCTTGATTTCTAGTGCCTAACCCTGACCCTAAAACTAACCCTAACCATTCAACTCAATTCATACCCTCGTCCTAAACCTAACCACTGTCCCAAGAACAGAATTTGGAAAAGTGAGGACCAGGAAAATGTCTTCAGTCTGTCAAAATGTACTCACTTTGCGATAAAAATATGAAAAATGGTTCTCACTCAGCAACAAGTACAAGAACACACACACACACATTTTCCATATTTGGTATCATCAGACTATAACGTCTGACTTGGAAATGTGGTTCCAGTTGCAGAGGCCTATGTGTGTGCTTCTTGCTTGAATAACTAATACCTTTTAAGATCCACTATGTTATAGGAAAGAGTTATGAAGCTGTTAGGCATGCATTGCTTCCCTTTTTGTTTACTCTCAGCATATGGCTTTAGCTTAGAAACATGCTCCAAACTTAACCTAAAGCCTTAACAAATAAGCTATTATCAGACATTAGACTCTCAATATCTGTAATTTACTAGGTGACTCTTGTTTATTGCGGCATATAAATATTTAGGTAACAAGGTAAAGGTAAAAAGATCTAAGGTGATAAAGTCATTAAGAAAAAACTAAGTTCTTTCTATGTTAAAACAACAAATGTCTGTTGGTTAGAAGCATCTCTGTCAATAAAATCTTGTTGCTTAGATACAAATATTAACTTCAATTTTTTTCATTGGGTGGATTGACTATGCATTATCTGAGATCTATTTTTGCTATGAGCCAAAGAAGGAAAGACTTTAATAGTTTATTATTATTTGTTTATTAATCACAGGTCATATTGATATTGCAAGAATTTTGTTATTTTTATGTGGCTGTGTAGTTTGTGACAGAATATGAACGTCCCTTGTAGACAGTAATGACAGAAAAGCTCACTTGACTCTTGAAAGCATCATATTCACACATTCAATGTCTATAAATTAATGCTTTGATCAACAAGAAGCATAGTCTAATGAGTAAAATCTGTCAGGAAGATTCAAATCCGTGTCCCTGTGCTACATGTGAGTATGATTGAAGAGTAGGAAAAGACACATAGATTGCAGTTTAACATGTATCTTTCAGTATGAAATTGTACCTGAAAAACAAATAACAGAATGATCTCTGTGCTTGAGGTTTATTTTCAGAACTTCATTCCCTTTTACCTTTCATCAGAACAAAAACTGGGGAAAGTCTATGAATTGGGGAATTGAAGAGTTGCGTTAATTACAGATTAACTGACATAGCCCTTCAGGCAGATATAAAACATTTTTTAAATCAGCAAAGGCACTGCAATGGAAATAAATTCAGGGAGTGAAAAGACAAGACTTTTTATCACAAAACTAAATATGCACACTGAAGGAAAGTTAAGATGCTGTCACAGTTTTCTATCTTGCCATGCATGCTGCCATTGTGAACAACATGTGGGTGTATATATGTAGAAAGTAAAGTGATATTGTGGAATTTCAAGTCAATGTCATGTCTATGGAATATGTTTTTTGCCTCTGTTGCACTCCTATTCTCAGAAGTTGGTGTATACTAGGATCAGAGAAGTGAAATTCAGTGTTGTGCTGTGTCATGACCGGGTACTTTTCTGTGACACAATCATCTTCTCATTTTATTATTATTTATATTAACTTATCAACTGACGATCTGTGAATGAAAGTTCAAATCTGTACCAGTGCTCCCTGAACAGTGTTCCAATGATTGTTAACGGTAAAAAATCTGACAGAAAATGATGCTTTCACCTTCAGTTTTACCATTTCACGTCCCGTGGTTAGTAAAGCATGAGTGATGATATCATTGGCTCATTGCTACAACATTAAATCCAGACAGAGATTGTTTCTGTAGCAGTGGTGCATAGGTGTGATATAGAAGGCACTGAAGAGCTGCGTTGGGTTATTTTCCAATGTCTTACAACCACAAAATAAACATTGGTGTGACAGGGGCATTAGGACTTATACCGATTGTAGCTGACAGAATGGTTCTAGACATTCACCAAGCAGAGATCTCCAGTTTTGTTTGTAAATCTCCCAATGCCAATCTAAACCCATTCTAATTTGAACAGCAATGAACAGCATAAAGAGCATTTAAAAAAACATTTCTAGCATTCATCTTAGGAGCAATAATTTTGGAATTTAAGTTAGGAGGAGAGGTGATGTCCGTTGTGCATGAGAGATGAGTGCTGTAAAACAGGGTTTTTATAACATATTAAAACAAAGACAAAGTTATTACAAAGATAACTTTTGAAATTGTTTCTTGCTATATTCGGTTGTGCCTTCTTGTTATCTGCTCAAGTCAGTTCCAGGTCATTTCTCTCAAATTTGCAAAAAGAGCTCCAAAGTGGATATAAATAGATCTCCTATGGCAGATGGCTCATTTTTGTATCTAATAAATCAAATATGAAACAACCTAAACTGCAAAAGTACAAAAAGAGGAAGAACTATAAGCAGCATCCATTGACGTCTAGCACTCACTACTAATAAAATTTCTGGCTTTAACTGCAGTAGCAACTTGCAGAATGAAGAACTGTTGTTGCCAAGGTGACCTGAAAGCTTAGGTATAGAGCATTCACTGATCAGAAAAGACCTGTCTTTTGAGTTTCTATGGGTTGGTCAAACTGAAAAATGGACTGATCCTGTGCAAAAAGGCCTGGAAATATACTAACGTAGAAAATCCAACCTTTAATTTAAGTTTCTTTATCATTTATTCAGTGAATAAGTGGGGTGGGGGGAATAAACAAATATTAATTTATGATTCAGTGTACAGTTTAACTTACTGAGCTTCACAGAGAGGGTGTTTAAGCTTAATCAGCTCTTGGAAACTCTAAGGTCAGGGCCCGTATTCACAAAGATGATCAGAGAGCTCCTAACTTAGCCAAAGTATTCCTGCAAAGAACTCCTAGCTTAGGATTGATTCCAACTGCGGCTGAGAGCGACTCTGAGCAAAGAGACGACAGAGATTCCTATCTTAGTGAGGAGGTGTGGTTGACCTCGTTGCTAGGTGTGATTGATAGCTGCAAAAACCCCCAAACAAAATCCAAAACAAAAAAATTGTGGTCCTAGTAATCAATGGAGAGAAATCAATTGATGATAGAATTTAGACTGGACTCACAAATGTGTAAATCATGATAAAACTTGTTTGAAAAATGTTTGAATGTTGTTTATTTACATGCGCGTCATTATTTTGATTTGCTTATTATGTTTACTTGCCATGCTGGTCGTTTTCATACTGCATTTATTTCATATTAATTCCTTTTATATTAATATTAAAATTCAGCATTTTACTGTGATCTCCTTCTTGTATAATAAGGTTTAGTTTGGTAAAATGACCAAAACAAAAAGGAGACAAAAAGGTGGAGAAAACTGAATTGAATAGGAGCAGAACCTGAAGAAAGGAGTGCTGAAAGGTAAATTTGGTCCTGGGATCACGGTGCGAACAAACAGGCATTCCCAGCGGATCAATGCTTCGTTCCCTCTGCTTTCAGCACCAGCCTGGAATGTGAGCAGCTCTGGTACCTGCTGCGATCAGAAGATAGAGAGGAGATAGCAGCACACCAGAGAACTTCTCCACAGATGGGGAGTGTTGTAGATGACCACTTAGCTGCTGACATCATCATGAACAATACAGCAAATATGTATTCACCTGATTTACATCTTCCGTCTATTTATGTAGTTTATTGTACTTAATCTTGTCTAGAGTTTCTATTTATGTATATATAAGTTTTTGAGTTTTTACTATGTTTTCCAATTTCTTATTTTTTGAAAGCATTTTGCAGTCTGTAAATATTTAAATAATTCCATATGATATTGCTTGTAATTTTGTTCACTTTTTAGTCATGGTTATTTATTATTGTTTCTATTATTTCTTTATTCTTCCTAATATTACCTTACTAGAGGTGCACCTTTAATATGTCCTGCTGCTGAAACTATTTAATTCCCCCCTAGGGGGAAGATAAAGTTAATCTTATCAGAATCAGAATCAGAATCAGCTTTATTGCCAAGTTTGTACATACAAACAAGGAATTTGACTCCAGTACACTTTGCTCTTTGCTATTGTTTTTGCATTACAGAATATACATATTTACAATGCACAATATACACTTATAGAAGTTTATGTGCTCATTTACTCGACTATTAAGGGGGTGGATCCATGCGTGGTTGAGCCAGTAGCATTTTATTAATTCACTGTTGTTCATTGTTCGGAGAATATATTGTCTTTCTCTCTGTCTTTCCACCATCTTGCCTGCTTAAGACACTCTTAGGCTCACTAAAAGTCCTCCTCACTACTCTTAACATCTTCTCATGTTAGGAGCTCTCTTAAGGCCTAAGATGCTTCGTGAATAACTTTTATCTTACCGAGGGAAAAAAGTCCCTAGGAGCTACTTTTAGTCTTAAGATTCTGATCTTTTTCCGATCGGTGAATGCACCATACCAAAGCTGCAAGGCCGATTTCTTTGTAGATGTCTATTTTTTACTTAATTGATATTAGTGCAAGTTTTCAGATTGCTATTTGCACATTGTGGTGTATACAATTGTTGTATGCTTGCTTTATACGTAGATCTGTTCACCGATTTCGAGTTGAGAATAAAATGATGTAAAGTGTTTTCAATCACAGCCTCCAAAGCTATCTGGAGTCTTTTAGCAATACACAGCAAAGCAATCTGACCGAAAGGCAGATGACACAGATACACTGAATTTTCTTCCTTTCTCACCTGTCGGTTTTCTCTTTCTCCCCACAACAACCCCCACAACACCTCTTCTGTCTGTCTCTCTGTTACCTTGGAGCCTGGCCGTCATGCTCTTGTGGCTCCACTCTAAAGGTTACGCTGTGTACCCACCGTCACCGCCTGTCACTCCTCTACCACCGCACACCACACACACATATGGTCTCATCACTCTTTGGTTCTGTCAGTGAAATACTGCCCAACGAAACACAGACCTACCATTACAAAGGAACTCTAAGGGTGAATAATGTTGGAAGGCCTTGTTTAAAGTTCTGTTGATAAAGCAGGTGAAAGCTCAGTATATCAGTCACTCTGTGCAGTACAAATACAATAGGTTCTATGGTAGTTTGAAAACAGGGTCATAATGAATAGATCAGATTACTTCCATGGACTGGTTTTTGCTCTTTTCATTTTAAGTTAAAAATAGAGGAAACTTATATAGTTTCATGTCTTTTTAATGTGCGTGTGTGTGTAGGGTAATATCATTTAATTCTAACAATGTCTTGGCTACTGCGGTGCAGATGTTTATGGAGTGGGGTTCTGTGGAGTCGTTATCAGCGATCATTAAACTTATAGAGTGGGTAAAATAAGTGCTGAACACGTCAAAGGTTAAATATCTCCAAAGGGTCCATTGTCACAAAATTCACCACAGATGTTGGCAACAACCCAAGTAATCCATACTAAGAAATCAAACCAAAGTAGTCCACAGCTGAAGTTATTGGTACGAAAAGTGGAATGACACAGAGAATAAGCAACAATACTTAAAGAAATTCATTAAATACTTTGTGGAAAAGCCTTTTTTGTCATATTGTTAGTTTAAACGACTCTAAGCATGGGCAACAATCATTTGGACAGAACAGCAGTTTAACAGTTTTATTATTGTTTGTTCTGGTGAAGACCTAGTAAGTTGTTCAGGACAGGAGTGAGGTCTGCTTACTGAAGGCGGTGGATGATGGCTTGTTGGAGGAGGTAAGTTTTCCCACAGAGGCTGAATTAGGCAGGAGGAGCAATGGTTTGGTGTTTTCGGGAGGTGTTCTCTGGGTCGTGGGGCTGGAGACTGATGAGGAAGGGAGACTCACAGCCGGAGTGGCAGGGAGTAATTCCTGAGCAAAACATGATAAACAGGAGCTTGGAATTTAGGACATGGTCACCAGAGGGATCAAGATCTGTGAAAGCAGGAACAGAAATGCGTTTAAGAGCTGTCTAATGAAAACCAGGAGAACTGCAGAACACAGTCAGGTTACCACACTGGCAGAGATAATGATCTGACGCCTCCCTCCTGGTTCCTGCTCCTTTAGAAGCCCTCTTGATTGGGCTCAATGAGAAGCACCTGCAGAGCTGCACCTGCCAGTCACATCCTATAGGAAGAGAGAAACACAGCACAAACACAACCACCTGCGCACAACCATTGTGGGTATGACAGTTTTTAGTAATGAAACTTGAAGACCTCTCTGGTATGGAAGAACTACACATGCATTGCTCAGGTGTGATTGTGACAGATTCTTACACACTAACTGTCCTAAAATCTTAAAGGTTCTGGGCGTCCTTTCTATGCACATTTTGGTTGATGAGTAGACTCATTCTTTCTCCAAACATGACGAGTGCAAAGTTATCCAAACAGTTAAGAAGTGGCCTCATCTGACCTGGCAATATTCTATTTTACTGGTTAAACTAGCTTCCACATGTTTTTACATCACCAGTGGAGTCTTGTGCAGTTAGTGTCTATAGAGGTTTATGTGTTTGAGTGCATTACATATTATTTTTATGGGATAACCTCTACCTGCTAGTTCCAGGTCTTTCAGAAGCTCTCTGCTAGTGCTTCTTGGCCTTTGGACAACTATTTGGACTCATCTGTCTAAAATTTCATTAAGGGACACATGGCTGTGTAGGGTCTAATAGTGAAATTATGTTCTTTTCACTTCTGGTTTATGGCTCCAACAGCAACCCCTGGGATATTTAGAAGTTTATATATATATATATATATATATATATATATGTGTGTGTGTGTGTGTGTGTGTGTGTGCAGTATGTTCACAGTGTTTGTGTGTATTTGTAATCCTGCAAAGTCACACTCCAGAGAAGCTGAAAAAATGAAATGAACAAAACCCACTGGAATAAATCTGTAATTAGGAAGTGATTGACATTTTGAACTGAATGTAATAAGGTTAATCTGATCTGACATGCTCAGTCCTTGTGAAAAACTGTAAAATCCAAGAAACACATGCAGCTGCTCGCTCTAATATCTCTACAATGTTTTCAGCCTCTTGAACAAAAAAAGCATATGTATTATATATCTGTGTCTCCTTACTCTTCCTCTCATCTTTCTACCCCCTTCTGTTTCTCCTTCAGTCCTTCTCTCTGTGGGCCATACGTGGAGCGTTCAAGCGCTCTGACGACATGCACCACTGAGTTCTCAACATCTTGTCTCGTCACGCCAATTACACATACACTCACACCCATACACACATACACACATTTAGCATGCTCAGTGCAGTCTTTAAAACGGAACAATGTGATATATCCTCAAAAGTCATACCTAATTATACAAAAAAAACATTTTTGGGATTTAAAATGGGAATAAAATGTTTAAACATGGCTGCATCAAGCAAACAACCACTCAATATTTGAGAAGAAACTTAAATGGTTTAATTTTAACAGCAAGCTTTGAAGGGATTGAGCAGGTGGTCTGAGAGGTCAGGGCATGGATCGGTCATTGACCCCACCCCACAACTGGGAAAGGATAAGGGTTAATTAACTGCAGACTTTAATCGGCTCTGATGAATGATTCATAGTTTGCGGGTCTATGACTAATATTTAAAACACACGGACGCAGACAGAGCAGATATGAATTATTCAGATGCAATGATACTCGGCACTACATTTCACTCACAGTGAGCAAAGACAGCTGAACTTCAGGCTCTCAGCATCCGTGAAATGAACACTTTAACGAAAGCAGAGTAAAAGACTGTTTCTTAAACATTCTATAAAATATAGTAGATATGCTGCATTTTTATTATTCAACGGAGGAAAAAGACAAAGGGAACTGAACCAACAGACGTAATGAAGGCCTGGCTTTGAAAAAAAAGATAAATGACCAGAAAAAAGAAAGGGAGTGAGTTTGGTCAGCTGAGATTTACTGTCTCGTCTGTGAAGTTTGCAGAGAACAGGTCACAGTTAAGAAGCTTCAGTGTATTTTAAAATCCTGTCCTGTTCTTTTCTCTTCCATCAACTTCACCCTGCTCCAACAATTTGACTAGATAGTTGCATAAAAAAACATTTATTTGCCTCCATATTCTTGAGCAAGATACTAAGGCTAACTTTTCCTTTAATTTATAAGTGACTCAGGACTTCCCTTTGAAACTGCAGAGATTTGTAAATATGCCTCGTTATTTAGGAGCTATTTTGACTTTTTGATCCACAAGAGCATCTTCACAATTCCAGCTGAATAAGCATAAAAGTTACAGTTAGTATTCATACCTGTGATTGTTTTCCCACATCTTCTTACTATTTATTTATTTATTTAACCTTTTTTTACCAGGAAGGTCAGTGGAAAACTAATTCTCATCCACATTGATGACCTGGGTAAGAGGCAGCATGCAGGCTTACATTACAGTTGCAATCTTTATTGCATTTTATTGGTATTTTATGAAGGAAAACCAATACATAGAAATGTGCAGAAAACCGTGGAAGAGGTGAATACTTTTCTTTAAACCCCTCCTATACTAGATTTACAGAGTCTGACCAGTATCACCTCCTGTGAATCCAGCCTTTGATCTGTTTCCAGCACTGCATATGTTTTACCAGATCTGCTCCTGAGGGATGTTTGACTGGTCATCACTAGGAAATATGTAAGTGTAAGTCCAAAAATATGAAGCGAGGAGTTGAAATCTTCGCAGAAAGAAGAAGAAGGAGGAGTTTTCAGGCCTAATTTTCTTTCCACCCTATAATGTTGAGTCTCATTTACCTATCTGTGGAATTACAGAAACAAAATAATTTTGACATATTTTTCAGTCTTATGAACTGTATCTTCAATAGATGTAAAATCTCACCATGTGATATCTCCCCATAGTACATTCAATTACAAATATGCATAAAAATAAATTACAAGACTTTTGGGTTTTACATGGAGCTGTGGAGGTATTTACTTTTGCCGTCTGTAGTAATATAACAGAAGAAACGCTGACTATATACCACATGTATTAAATTAATGACTGCAAGACAGCAGGTAAACAATTTGGAAACTCATTGGTTGAAAATACAAGGAGTGATTTGTAGAGAACAGAAGCTTCACACCCTATGTTTTAAAACGGTTTGTAACTAAATACGTTCAATGCAAGTAAAAACCTGGATAGGAATCCTTTCCTGGACATTTTGAATCAGATTTACAGTTTCCTTTGATAAAAAGAGAACTGTTTTATTACTGTCTCAATATGATGTAAACAAACTATACAGTATTAGAGATACCATATTCAATGCCAGACATCAGCAAGAGGTTCAGATCAAGGTGTTGCTGAATGATCGACATGGAGTCTCCACTAAACTCAACTCCTGAAACCTGCTTTGGTCTAATGTCTGAGATTTTTAGATTCCTGCTCCTCCAGCTGAGCCAGATTTTAAAACGAGCGGCCATCTTTCCTGTGAAGAGCTAGCAAAATTGCATTATCACCTATGCATATTTTGTGGTCAAATAAATCTGGAGTTTTCCTAAAACTCTGAGGGGAGAAATTCACAAGCAAAATGGAGCAATCGGCTCCACCTGCTTGTGCAAATTCTGCACCAGATTCAAAAAGCAGCTGCACCAAAACAAGTTCCTCTCTCTTGAGCTAGAAATATAGAAGTAATCAAAGAGGAAAATTTATTATTTTCACTATTGTTTTGTTTTTATTTTTATTATTATATTGTCAATATAGATAAAAGTCTCTGAGAAATATCTCTGGCCTGTTGTTGAATCAATGCCTTGAAGAATTTAATGTTTCTGAAGGCAAACGGGGGTCCAACCTAGTTCAAGAACGGTGTACCCAGTAACCTGGCTGTCTACATCTAATTTCTAACACAGACATACAACTTGTGTCAGATTTGTAATGTGGATTTTCTGCTTTTGGCTGCTTTGAGTCCACAACTAAAGCTGTTTGACTGATGGTTCTCTATGAACCTGTAGTCCATCTGACAGAGAAAAACAAAGCAGTTTGTATTTACCAGTGCAACCAAGCACAGGCTAAATGAAATGTAGTTATCTGCAAGATAGAAAACAAATGAGGCTACCGCACTTTTCGGTTGGCGGGGAGATCAAGACTAAGAGCGCGAGAGCTGGAGGTAAAGCTTCAAATAGAGGGACAACGTATTAGACTGTGTGGGAAGAAAATAGAAACTGTGCAGGAGGGGGGAGATTTATTACTGTAATTGTGTCCAGAGCTCTTGTTTACCCAGCGGTGAAGGCAGGTAGGGTCGTCAGATTAAGGACACAGATGGATAGATCAGGCTGAGACATCCAGAGCGTGAGACGGATGGTTTTTCAGAATGACTGCACATTTATTCCTAGTGAATAATGATGGATGAGCTATTAGTATCAACATGCAATATTGAGTCATATCTCATCGAAAACAGCAACGAGGTTTATGGTTCAAACATACAGGATGTTATGATATCGTTTGATACACTAATGTATAATGTTTTTTTTATCCAATATTGATCTATTAATAATCTGTTAATGCTTTGTCCAGAGTTCTCTTATTCATAAGGCTGAAAAGACACTACATAAATATTATGCCTGTTTCTACCATAACTCTTGTATAGATATAACAGTTAGTTTGTGTTTTGGTGAATTTTGTTGGAGGTTACAAGCAGATGAATGACATCAGAAATTATTGTACACACATAGATTTGTTAGTGTGTGATTTTGAATAAAACATCAGATTTATGAGATCATTCAGAAGTCATCTATTCGTGTCTAAACTGTCCTTATGCCTGCTTAGTTTTATGCTTTGGTGTACACAGCAGTAATATTTATATGTTTTATTTATTTGACCTTTAATACATCAGGAGATAAACTCACTGTGACTGCTTTACATTGTGTGCACAATGTACAACAAAAATGCTTTTCTAATGGAGCAGTGAAAAGACTTGATATAAATGGAGAGAGTAAATACATTTAGATAAAAATTCCAAAAATCAAATCCACAATTTTTGGAATATAAAAATTAGATCATGATAAATAATTTCAAAGCTTTACATACTTTTAATGTGACAGACAGTCATAATTGATTAATTAGAATATGCTTTGTCAGGTTAAAAGTACCTTTTGGAAATAATGACCTTTAAGCAGTGTAACAATGAGCCATTTACATGTATATTTATATTTGTTAATGAAAGACAACACAGTTAAACAACATCTTGGTTTGCAGTTCAGTTTATTTTGGTTGTTTTGAGTGTAAAAGATTTGTTTGGGGTGTGGCTTCTTTAGCAGGCCTCATCCTGATTTTTCTGTAAAGGTACATTGAATAATCTTTTCAAGATAAAATTATTGTTAAATGTTAATTGCATAAAAGGAAAACATGAAAGTTCAATTTGAGTACTTACCCCTGCCATTTCTCTTTCCCAGCAGGTGTGCACGGGCAAAACATTCCCCAGGGGCTTGTGCACATTATTTGGTTCTGGGACCGCACCATCAGGGAATGGGAAGGGAGTTTGGTTTCACATATGTTTTCTATGTCAAGTTTGGAGTACTTATTGGGATTAAATTAAAATATTTCCTGTTTTGTCTGGATTTGTAATGTATTGTTTCATTAGCTGTTCATTTAATGTAAATATTCTCGTTTTGTTTATCCTTTTGCAGTTGTGTATCCCTTGTAATGGTTTGTCCCAATTTAGTTCCACCTCTATTTACGTAGTATGTCTGTCATTGTCGGGTTTGATGTTGTTGGTGCGGCTTGGTTACTTTGCTGTATCAAAAAGATTAAAGCAGTTTCAGCTGAATTCTTTCTGAGCCTGCTGTTTTTTCAACTGTTCGTGGGTCCCACCTCCAAGAACGCTAGACCTCCTGACAAGCATGTGACAAGCAGATATTAAACATACTTGTAATTAAGCCCACATCTCTGTATATAAAATGTTTTTTATTTGTCTGATCTTAAATGTTGTGTTTTCATTAGCTGTAAACTAAAAATCATCATAATTATCAGAAAAAAAGACCTGAAAACATCAGCCTGTGTGTAATCAGTCTATATAATGTGTTTGTGAATGGAGTTACTGAAATAAATGAACTTTTCAATAATATTCTCATTTTGAATGGGTGTGCTTATCTTGTAAAATTCAACTTAAATAAAAGGAGAAAACTGAAAAGATTGAAAAACCTGCAATAACCGGGTCCTTAAACTAACACTTTGATGAAGCACCTTTTTGATCTAAATCAGCTTCAGTATTATTTGGTAGGAGCCGCAGATCTTGACTTGGTGATATTTCACCACTTTTGCCTTGCAAATGTTTTCCAAATCTATAAAATTGTGGGATTGTCTCTCATCCACAGCCCTTTTCAGGCGACACAAATATTCTGAATTTTTGCTATGAACTTTGGCTGGGCCATTCCAAAACTTTAATTTTCTTGTGGTAAAGCCAGTGTTTTTATTTATTTATTTTTTGACATGTTTTGACCTACTGTGATGATGAAAAATAAAGCCCTTTTTTTATATTCAGTTTTATAGCAGACAACGGGAGATTTGGATTCAAAACTGGCTGGTATGTACAACCATTCAGAATTGTATGCATCTTAAGAAATAACCCTGTTCCATCTGAAGAAACATAACCCCAGAGCATAATGCTGCCACCACCATACTTCACCATGGTTATGGTGTTCTTTCAGCAATATGCTACGTTGTTTTTGTGTCAAGCTTACCTTTCAGAGCTGTGGTCAAATGTTCTAGTTGGCTTTCCTCAGACCACACATCCTTCAGCAAGGTTTGGGGAGATTTTGTCCAGGCTTCAATGCTTTTTGTGGAAGAAAAGCCTTTTGTCTTTTAACCCTACTCGTTCATCCAGACATATAGAGAATACATAAGATTGCAGTCACCTATAGAACATAACAAGCACTTGCTAAAAAGTGATCTTTCATGTTCTTCAGTGTAATTTTGGCCCCTTGGCAGTCACCCTGACCATTTCCTACCAGTTCTATTTTTTCAATTTTTTTAAAGTTTTTGTAATGCCTGTGTTATTCTACTTTTACTCCAGTTATTAATGACTGGAGCCTTATATCACTACTGCCATGATATATAAATAATGCTGTGAAAGCTTTTAGACTCTTCACCTGACTATCTTTGTAGAATGAGATGCTTGCAATCATTTCCAAACTGCTTGCAAACGATGCCTTTATGCTAAAATGTCCAAATGTGGGAAAGTCAGGAATATCCAACTATGACAGCTAGGGTTAGACATTGTTTCAATTTGATCGTTTTCGATTCTGATTCCTTGTTTTGATTCCAGTTTCTATTGATTCTCGATTCCAATTCTTTTAAGGGGCAGGGACAAAAAAGTTTACATGGTTTAAATGAGCTAGCTAACCAGAGTTTTTTTCTGGATTAAATAGTCTGATTTTCTCTATGAATTTTAATTCTACAAACTTTTCACTGTTAATGAAATTTATTATTAATTCCTAGCAGGGCTGTTTCTAACCAGTATATTCATATCAAACCTTTAAACTTCCTGCGACCCACTATGGAATAAACGGTAGAAAATGACTGACTGACCTTTAAACTTCAATATTAATATTATGAATTTTCTTTTTAGAGGGCTACATTTTCACAAAAGAGCCTTCTTTTTGAAAACCTAATTAAACACATTAACACATATCCTGTGTTTGATGAAGCGGATATTGAGCTCCCACTGATGGGCTAACCTGGTGCAGAATATCAAACAAACAGATAAACAAAAACAACTTGTACAGCCCAGTCCAGATTAACAGCAGGTACAGTATAATTCAGAAACAGGTCCGGCTGAGTAAAATGATCAGATCTCAGACAATAAGCCTGAGCATTCTGGACAGACAGTGTCTCCTGCAGGGGAGAACACACGTTTGCTGGGTGTAGAGCTTGAACACATAGAAAAGAGAAAACGATGAAAGTCTTTCGTTGGTTCTACCACTGTGCATCATCATCCTTAGACATAATGCAGTAGCACATCATGAATGAATACATTTAAATTACTTTGTAAAGTGCCCTGAGATGACATATGTTGTGAATTGGTGCTATATAAATAAAACTAAATTGAATTGAATCACGAAGTCTGGTAAACTGCTTGGCTAATGTCAGCAATTTCAGGTAGTTTGTCTATGAGAAAATACATGGACTAACATTAGGTGGGTATTTGCATTTGAGATGAGCCGCCATTTTAGGTAGAGAAAAACTTATTACCTGCCTCAATGTTGGTATAAGGTGTATTTTATTGTTTTACTTACCTGATTCTGACTGCAATGCGTGCTCGGCTGAGTGTTGGAGCTGGAGCTGCAAACCATAATGTCACTCATGGGGAAGTCGATAGAAACAATAAGTACGGCGGCAAAGATGAAGAACGTACCGTATTAACATTTATATGTTTGCAAAACACACTAAAGACGCATTGTATGACTACTCTTTCCCATGACCTTTGCTGATACTGAACATATGAAAACGAAAACATTCTTGCTTGGAGTCGCCATCTCCTTTTCTGTATTAACTGTAGTTCATGGATGCTCCCCTTTTGCATCAAAAGGAACACTGTGCACAGCCCAGCAAGCTCCACTGTCTCGCTACCACACTTCCCCCCGCGTTGTGTAACACCTACTGTTGAGGAGTCTTGCTTGGCTCCCAAAACTGGTGGAAATACTCGTTGGTGCTCAACAAAGTTCGAAAGAATGCGTACCAAACCGGTTCAAGATCGAAAGTTCCTTAAGTGGAAAAACATTAAAGGTGGTTCAACGCAGTATTAGTTTCAAGGTGTTCACATTTATGCAACCAATGCTGTTGCACCTTTTTATTTGTGTATTTTTTAGATGAATTGAAGAGATTTTCAATAATTCTCCACGCTCCATGTGACATACATGGAGCGTGGAGAATATTTGAAATTAACCATTGTGGTGTATTTTTTTTTACTTACTGAAATCTTGCATTTTAACAGGGCTGCCCACACTTTTGAGAGCTGCAGTATATTCGTATTTTTGTGCATGAATGCCAAAAAGGTAAAAATTAATAATTGTTTACAATAATAAAAGCCCTTTTGGTTCAAAAATGACCAGAATTTATTTTTCATGATTCTGTGCATGACTGTATACAGACTTTCTCTTATTGTTACAAGCTGCATTCTCCAACATGCCTTCAGGAATTTCTTTTCTGTGAATCAAAACCCATAAAACCTCATAACAAATGATTTTTATCTTCAGGACCACACTTCATTTAAGAAGAATACTCTTAGTAAAACCAGACTTGATTTCTTCCTAAATCATGTTGCAAACCTGTGCTGAAGAACACTAGCATGACATTTTCATAACTTTTCAACTTTTAGTCAACATTGTTAATACAAAGTACACTTAGATTTATTTTTTAATCAATGTAAAAGCAGCCGACTAGGCAGTTAATTACTCATTTTTATTATCTTAGAGGTTATTTTTAATGTGTACAAAACTGTCTCTTTAACATTAAGTGTGGCTCTTAGGACTGATAGTTACCTCTAGGGGGACTGGTCCCCCAGGTTAAGAATCACTGGACTATTGCACACCATTTCATACATAAACTGTACTGATAAATAAAAGTGCAGAGCAAGTCAAAAGGCTACTATAGTTGTTAATTCAATAACTTAACATCTAATTCCCCAGTAAGCTCTGGTGGGCGCAATACTGTTATTTCACAATATATCTCTGATGTAATCAACCCTCATTGTGAGTAAAATAGTAGGCTTCCCATTATTTAGCTTTTGAAATTATTTGCAGCCAATTAAACCAGGATGAGATGGTCTGTTTGTAACACAGGCTCTTTGTTGCATGTTCCAGAATGCATTAACCGGTTCTAATGAGGCACTTTAAATGAAAACTACATTTAAAATAAATCTATAATCCCACAAAGCCTGGAAAGGAAAACTGCATGCGTGTAAGTGGTTTTGTGTATTAGATAGCAATGTCCAGTGTATTAGACAGTCCTGTCATGTTCATGTCGCAGCAGCAGGGTATAGAAGGTGTTCTTGTCTCTGAGTGATGCGATGGCATGAACAGCATGGTTTAAACGCGAAAAGAAGGTCATCGATGTCTCGCTTCACCATCCCTCCCTCCTTTCTTCTCTTCTCTCTGTTGCCCCTGTCATCCATACTGGATGATCCCTTGCGCTCTTATCCAACCCGCCTGTCTTTCTGTCCTTCGTCACGGGTTTGTACTCCACCCTGCCATCCCCGCATCCCGCTACGTGTTTAACCACACTCTTGAAAAGTGATTTTATTTTTGCTGCATTCATGCTCCACAGTACGAAGTATTTGTAAAGTGTGAAAGTAAGAGCTGTGAGGTATTGGGTGTGCCCAGTAAAATCAGGGTTAAAGTTAAGCCTCAAAGAACAAGACCGAGGGATCCACCTGAATGGTTTAATCCATGTCCTAGCATCGAGCCTAGAGCTGATTAATATTCACAAATGTATTACACTAGTTGTGTTAAGTTAAAGTTTTGTGGACCTAAATGAACTGCTGACCATCTTTGGTGCCTGAAAGCTAGAACTCCATGCTGCTGTATCAGATGAAATCGCACCACATCACATCTGGTCATTTTAGTATAAATATCAACATTTATATAGCATTGCAGGTTGTGATACAGTAAGATTGGATGTGTATCAAGCTTATCTGAAATAACCTGGATGGTAAGGGATCTGTGAGGGAATGTGACCCTGTAAAAGTTTGCCTATAAAAAAGGGCAGCCAACCACCAACAGCCAGTGGTAGTTCTTGCATGAATGCGATCCTACTTCTGCTCCCCCCTAATCAATCAAACTGCAGGTATTTACCTAAATTCTGGTGGTGGAATAAAATTCAGTGCAGTCCTGCACAAAGCATGTAAAATAATCTCCTTATTCTCAGCAGCAAGCAGGAGAGCCAACTCCCTTTTGACTGAACATGCAATTGAAAACTTGCTCAAGGGCGCAACTGACCGATAAGTTGTATAGTTTTATCTGGTGCTATTGCTGCCCTGGGCAACGACCCATATGGTCCATATGAAAATGGCAACTGCCAGCATCAACAAATGGGCTTCAACAATGGCTAATGGCAGCCTGGAAACACAGTGTCTCACCGCTGGAAATATTCTGAATTTTGTCACAAAACAAACTTTGATGTTTGGCTTGTGGATTATATATATGGTTTAAAAACACAAAGTAGCAAACAATTGTAAGGAAGAGGATGTTTTTTAAATGTTTGTATAAGTAAAAATCTAAAAATTGTGGTGTGCTCATGTGTACAGTCCCCGATGGGTCATTCCAAGCTTTGGTGGCATCTAATGGCAAAATAGACAAAATAATGTCTTAGTTGTATGAATATAGCTTGCCTAGTGAGCTTTCTTTTGGGTAAAATATGTTTGATCGATGACTAAATAGTCCTTAAAAGTCTAGGTTAAAACTGGTACATATTTGGTCGAAAATTGAAAGGTTTTTCTTTGTGTTGAAATCTAAGTTATAATCTTGGGCTGTTCTTGCCAGGTTGACAAGCAAAATAAGAGGCAGGGGATAACATCTTCGAACCCAGCAGAGGCTTTAAGGAGCTAGCCTCACAATCTGGTACATTGTTGTTGTTGTGAGTGGAATAATTACGTTTTTATGTTGAGTAGTTGATGGTCAGTGCTGCAAACAATGTACTTGATCTGTTCCTAATACTCCATACTGTTCTTGACATTGTCCTGAAACCATGTCAAGAACAGATCTGCTATTTTTACAATAATCCATCTAAACCTGCTTCTGTGGGAAGATGATTCTGCACAAACGTCAAAAAGCTTCAGTCAACCATGAAACCAACTGTTGGAGAGCAACAGTGAATATCCATGTTTCCATGTTAAAGTTGTGAATGTTGTGAATGACTCTTTTGGTGTAGGACCCAAATGCAGACAGGTGTCAGGATCATGATTATGATAAATTGTATGAAGGTGAAGAAAAAAGGGAAACTCACAGAGAACCAGAGTCCGGAGCATCAGAACCAAAATCATAGTGATCTCAGTTGGAGCAGAAAAAAACACCGAAAAAATGAATAAGAAGAAAAGCAGGAGTTTGACAGGAAGGGACAAAATAAAGATAGGAAGCTAAGTCCTGCTTTGGTTGAATGCACTTTGCAAAACAGGTGTTTCTGATTAACTGGGTGCAGCTGTGAACACTCAAAAGATAAGTAAAACAATACAGGAACATCACTAAACACTGAATGCAAAACATCAAAATTTACTAAAATACTAGAAAAAAAAATCAAAATAACAGAAACAGCAAATAACAGATTATTGACCACCAAAGTGATCACCTGAACTCAAAATCATTCAACTCAAGATTAGGCCATTCTAATACACAAATAAACTTTCATTTAAACCAGGGTCCTCTCTGGAACCTCTGGAGATCATTGTGCAAAGATGGATTCTTCATAAAATGAAGAACATTATGGAGAACTCTGAGCATCCTCTTCATGAGACTGTCCTACAACAACAGAGTGTCTCCAGTCAGATGCTTCTTCAGATCTGCTGTAAGACGGAGCGCTACAGGAGATCCTTCCTGCCCACAGCCATCAGCATCTACAACAGCTCTTTGAAGAAACCTTCATAATATGAACTACAACAACTTTTAATTTCCCTTTGGGTGAATAAAGTATTTTTAAACTGAATTGAATTGTTGTGTAAACAAACAGTAGAAATGCAACTAAGCTTCTCCATTTTCTCCAGAAAACGCTGTCACTTAAACAGGGCTGAGGCAACTTTTAGTTTCTATGCTCCTCAGTTCTGGAACAAACTCTTTGAAAACCTGAGATGTGCAGAAACTGTTACTTCCTTTAAATCAGGACTCAAAACATAAATGTTTCCTGCAGTGTGTAATCAAAGAGACTCACAAATGAAATTTTTGTCCAATCACTGAGTTATTGAAGCGTGAGGTTTAAAATTACATTTTAACATTTGTTTCTGATTATGCAATGTTTTTCAAAACGGTTTTGTTATTTTAATGCTTCTCCTTTGATTTTGTGTAAAGCACTTTGAATTTCCTTGTGTGTAAGTGATGCTTTATAATTGACTTGCCTTGCTCAACACATTCTGCATCAAAACTACATACTGACAATCAGATTAGACAGTTGCGTCTAATTATCAGCACATTACTGCTACTTACTTAACTTGATTCCAATGAAAACATGAAATACTGAAGTTTTTACAAGCTTTGAGACTTTAAGCAATATATATATTTATGATAGAATATTTGCATTTATCTTTATGTTTTTGCTCTTAATAGCTAAAAAGTTGGCTCTTTATCCTTTTTAGCCAAATTATTAAGAGCTTTGGAAGGTCCAACGAGCCACTTGCACCTCCAGAACCACAGGTTGCAGACCCCTGGTCAAGCCACAGTCCAGAACTAAATTTGACAAAACTCTAAGGAGTCACCTGAAGAGGGATTTGTACAACAGATGTCCTCACAATCCAGGAGGTCTGGAGAACCTTTGCAATGCAGAAGAAGCAAATATTGCTAAGCCAAGATGTGAAACGATGGCAAAATTTGAAAAGGATTAATCATCATTTTATTGTTTTGCATCACCAAACCTGTTGTTTTAACAGAGATGTGCAAGTTCAAAACAAGTACAAACACATAAGTACAACATTTCAAAGGAGTGAAAAACTGAGTTCAGCTGATCCTGAAAAAAACACAGTCACCAAACACCAAAATTCAAACTTAAAAATAACAAAACCCACAGATATCAACTAATCTAAGCAAAAACGTAGAGAAAATGCTATGTTAACAACTCAACAGCAAGTAAAAAAATCATGCCAGTGTTTATTGTCTTAGCATAACTTCAGACTATCCAGACTGTCAAACTAATAGAGCTCAACTCAATCATTGTTCATAAAGCGTGTCTGTGTTTTCCTGTATGTGTCATTTAGCCACTGTGATCATGCTCTGCGTTTTGCAGTGTTGGAGAGATCCAGAAAACAGATTTCCTGAAGGGAACAGCAGGTTCTGGGACAGACAAGAGCTTTAATTAATGCTCAGTGTGGGGTGGAGAATTTCTGACATGGCTGCTCAGTAGGGATTCACCGGAAACATTTGATGTAGCAGCTTAAAGTTTTATCCTTATACTATTGTTCTCTTGTTTCTTTCCAGACAAAGTGCCACTCATTGTGGTGTAACCATTCTGCAACTGCATTTCAGTGGAAGTGGCTTTCCAAAAATTAATACATCAATACATACAACAGTATGGTTCCTCATTTTATAAATTCATGAACAATTTTCTAAAAAAATAAGGGCAGTGGAAGTATTTTAAATAAACTGCCCCATTGCTTTCAATAACATAATGACAAAGCAACACGTATGGATATTAAATGAAGTTATAAATCATTATTTACCAGTGTGAGAGGGCTTACTTAACCTTGGTGTGCTGGCAGAATTAAGATGTGGATTTCAGGGAGGAAACCACTCTGTATGCTTGGCCATACTGTCGAAGGACACAGATGTGGGAGGGAAGAAAGAAGAATAAAAACTGATGGCAGAGAGGGCAGGAAAGAGAATCTATACAAAGTAAAAAGGAGAAATTCTGGGAAAAAAATAGTTTTAAATAGGAAGGTGGCAGTGGGGGAAAATGAAGATAAGACATTTATTAAGAAGATGGGAGAATGGGGCAGGAAGAAGAGGGTTTAATGTTTGTACGGGAGGAGGAAAAATAGTGGGAGGAAGAGAGAAGGACAAGACGGTGAGTGCGGAGAGCGCAAGACAGATGACAAATTGTGATTAATAGATGGGGTCCGGGGCAGCAGTGTGGAGCTCAACTCATTAATAGAGAGAATTAGAGAGGCTGTGCAACTCAATCTGCACACTGTCACTCGCAATCAAGGACCATAATCAGATCTGCACACAGACAGAGGTACACGTCCCCGAGGAGCGCGGTTCATGCACGTACACACATTTTTCTCAACACTTATCAGGAACGCTCACTGCTGCATTCCCCACACTGAACATTTAATCCGCTCCTCGTGATCTGGTATCAGAGTTTTAGCAATAAACTCCAACTCTGAAAGCTGGCGGGAGCAGAGTGTGTTCCTAACACATGTTTACTAAGACAAACCCTCATTAAGACATAATTTACTTTGCAGAGGAGTTCAATATATTGTATGAAAATAATGTTTCTCTATTAGCTGTACATTATTTTTTAAGTTGATTTGAATACATTTCTCTTCACTACTGTTTAGAAGGTCTTTAATAATTAAGCCAAATTTAAAAAGAAATTAATTTTCTATGCAAAGACAGGGTTGTGAATCCCTGAAATGCTGTGTGGAACAAACAGGACACAGTCATGGTTTGCATAGTTTGCAGATGACTCACTCTGCTGAGGCTTAAGATGATCAAAATCAGGACCCCCTGTCACGTTTAAGGGTAGGTTTTATAATGTGCATAACAACAAGGGACGTTTCCAGAAAATTTTCAGATTGGGTGGCTAGTTAAGGGCCACTGATAATCTTAGGTTACCTCACCGAAAATGAAATGTTTTATTAGGAATAGTTATCATTTTTAAGAGTTTTTATTATGCTGTTGTCATGCTTTGAAGGCTGAGGCGAAAACGAACATACACTCATAAATCAATCTTAAAAAAATCATATCTGATTGTCTGGCCTAGGAGGACCCAGTTTGGATGGAAACCAATTTATAGGGATTTTCTGAACCACACCTGGCACCACTGCAGAAAAGGAAACAAATGTGAAGTTAGAAGAAAATGTAGTGGAGTACATTCTAACCAGACTGCTGGTTTGTTGGTGGACCAATGAGCAGACAAGGGCTTGGCAGCCACATGGTGAGTAGAAAAGTTTTTTAATAATATAGGACTGGTAACTTACAGATAACAGTAGGACATAGAGCACAGACAGGTATTCAGACATGGAGCGGGTAGTAAACAGGAGGATCCAGTGGTGAGCAATGAATACCAGGTGGTATAAATAGAGATGTAGGCTGGAGAATGGACCAATGGACATGGGGGACCTAATCAGGAAAAACGTGGAGCAGCTGGTGACAGGGAGAACGCAGGGCTGTGGAAGGAGGGAGGTTAATTAACGAAGATGAGCAGGGAGTCCAGGGAAGTAACAGAAGCATCTACACACAAGAATGAATCATGAACCTAAACTACAATGAATAAAACTAAAATAACAGCAGCTGAACAGCATAAACAACACAGAGGAAACAGATGAATAAAAAAAACTTAAACACTGAACATGGGAAACTCATGACAAGTACTCATTCTGGGATACCTACTGTACTCATGACTGAGTTACAAAAGCTTTTAAAGCTGTATGAGTCAGGCTGTGCACCAAGCAGCACCACTGTTGACTAACGGAGTCTTTTAGTTTGGTAAGAGTTGTATATGTTAAGTACAATTACAGTTATTGGAAATTTATCAAGAGAGTTGTTACTAAATGGCTCTAAGTTCCAAAATAATAAAACAGTCCTACTGAGCTTAATTTGAAAAGTTAACAAGGATTTGATTATTTCTTTTTATCTTTAGAGTTGGTGCTCAAAATCAACACCAGTTCATTGATTCTTTGACTGACTGTGCAAAATGGCAATTTCTTTACATATATTTAGCCAATTGAGTATATTTTACCTTGCTAACTTTAAAAAGTAGATTTCAGTTTTCAGCTGCTTTTTTTTAAACTTCAACTTACTGGGAATCAGTTAGCGGTTAATATCTATGTCTGCATGTTTGGAGAACCTTTCATTTCTGTGTCAAAATCAACCTTTAAATTGAAATATATATAAATATCTAAATCCATTTCGGAGGACACAAACAAACAGATTTTTGCTGAAAATGTCTTTGGTCATCCATCTGTCCTTCTATTGTCTTCAGCTCATTCAAGATCAAGTAGTTGAGGTAGAAGAGAAACCCACTTCTCTGCAACATTATTCAGCTTCTTCTGAGTGATCTCAAGGTGCTGGCAGGCTAGAAAGAATGTACGGTCCAGTTCTGGGTCTGCCCCGAACCTCTTTTTATGGGGACAGAGGAGGCATCTGGATCAGGTGCCCAAACCACCTTTTTTCAACAGGTGATGATTTAAAGTAATTTATATACTTTATACAGAATTAATTTCTGCAGTTTTATCGGATTTTTACATATCTAGACCTGTAAACATTGGAATCTTCTTAGTAAAAATCTGAAAATTTAAGAATGATATAATGTTGCCAAGCCAAAGGTCTCAGTGAGCGCAGATTCACTTAATGCACTTTTTTCCTGGTCATTTATGGACCCATAAAAATTATGCAGAATAAATTACACCACGTTGTGTTTGGAAAAACAAGAAATAAAACATATTTTTGGTGAAAGCATTTAGTTTCTCTTGTGTCTAAACGCAACCAACATCCTCAACAGCTGCATATTAATGCAGTGTGATGCTCTGATCACAATGTTTTCATTGGCATTACTGCCTGTGTGTCCTCAGCCCTCTCTGATTCTTCCTCTCGCCTTTCTCCCCACTGCCTTACCTATGAGATTGCAGGTCAGGTTGAGCCTTTTCCAAAGCCTCTTTACACCACCTGTGTTTCTGACGTCCTGTGTTGATGGCACCTCCATGTTGAATGAACGTGTTAATGCCACAGTAACCTATCTGATAAGATATGACTCCGTGCACATGCCCGGAGGAAGACCAGCACATCAACTAGAAGTAATCATAGCAAGAAATAGGACATGCTTGTTTAACTTCAGATACTTTGTTTTAAACATGTTTGCTGGAAAGTTTCAACATTATAAGGAACATTTAACTAGAGTGAAAGTATAGAAAGAATAAGATATTGAGGTCTGAGGTTTGTTGGGATCAACCTAAAAGTGAATTTATTTGGTTTCATTCTTAGCATTCATCATTTCTCTGTCACAAATTTAAAAGCTGAAAAGTGTGACATGAAGTTGTCTTCAGCCCTCTTGTATTATTCTTCAGCCCTCTTCATTATTCTGTTCCTTTTGCTGTAATTACAGTTGCACATCTTTTTGTGTGGGTCTCCACCAGCTTTGAGCATCTGGAGATTGAAAAGTTTGCCTGGTTTTCATTGTGAAATAGCTAAAGTTCAATCAGACTGAATTGAGAGCATTCCTCAAAATTTTTCAAGTTTTGCCACAGTTTCTTAGATTTATTTGGGGTTTTGACTGGACCATTCTAACAAATATGCTTGATCTGAACCTTTACATTGTAGCTCTGGTTGTCTTTTGTAGCCCCTAGCAAGTTTTCTTCCACAATTGACCTGAATTGAGCTCCATTTATTTTCCCATCAACTCTCCCTGCTGAAGCACCCCCATAGCATGATGCTGCCACCACCATATCTCACTGTGGATATGATGTGCTCAGGGTAATTGGCAGTGTTAGTTTCCCTCCACACGGAGTGCTTTACATGACGGTCAATATAATTACATTTAGAAGTACTATAAAAATTTAAAACTAATGATTGTCCTGTCGACAGATTTTCCCTCCTCTGAATCTCTTCCACGCTTGCCATGGATCTCTGCTCCTTGGTTTTCATGATGCTTTTTCTTTGCTGTTGTTCTCTAACAAACCTCTGGGGACTTAAAACAACCAACTGTATTCATACTGAGACTAAATTCCATATAAGTGGGCCCTATTGACTAATTAGGTGAAGACAAAAGCAGTGAAATGGTTCTTCTAGATTTTTTTAAATTAGAATGCATTTTTCCAACAACCAAAACAATCAGTGAGTTGGACAAAATGCAGTTTTGACCATGTCCTACTTTATTTTTCAGATAACTGGATGACAAATAAAAGTCTAAAAGATTTTTCCCTATTCATATTTAACCATACTTGGAAAATGGTGGAAAGCATACTAGCTCAGATTCTATATTTTTTCCAGACTTTTCAAGACTTTGCAAGAACTATGCATTATAAACTTGTGGAACCCACTAAAGGAACAATGAACATCTTTTTTCGAACTGTAAAAACTTTACTTTATCATTTGTCAGAATTGAGCTGTGAGAGTCTTGCTTATCGTCAGTTTCTCCTCAGTTAAAAAGGCTTTGACCGTCTTAGAATCATGGGTTAACTGCCAGCAGCCTTGTTGAATCTGAGATCTATCTTGTGACTTTGGTCCTCAGAGCTCACATTCCTATAACACCTCTCTTGTATAATCATATTTCTGCAGCTCAGACACCTAAAGGTCAGAAAGCTGAAGGATGGATACCAGAGTCAAGGGTAAAATGAAATACATAACATGTAAGTGGGCTAATAAACAAAGATTTTAAAATAAATTTCAGCTAAAAAATCTGACTATGTAAAGGATACTCAGCATGTTCCTCCTGTAAACCTGATTAAACAAAAAACAAAGAAAAGGAAGATGATGAAAACTGAGCCGGAGACAGACATTATCTCTTCACAGATTATACAGTCATCCGCTTAGTTAATATTTTATAAGGCCCTAAAAAACTCATTCTCTCTAAATTGTCCTTCCATCTGAGCAATTATAATTTAAATTCAGGGAACCTCTTAGTGTTTAACCGTCGTGCCAAAGCCACATGCTTAGTATATGTGTATGTGAGCGCACATGTATGCACAGATAAGGAGGCACAAACAAACCCAGGCACCGTCACACATATATGCGTATGTACAAGCAGAGGGTTTACTGTCATGTTCATAAATGCAGAAAGTCCTCCAGCTTTTATATTTTCCATTTACCGGTTTTGTGAAATAAATAGAAAATAAATGTAGAAAAGCAGAGGCCACATAGTTTCCCTCTTTCTGACAACCAGTAGTTATTTTCTGTCTCCAAATGCAAATATGACCAGAGGCTTGGCATCTGCCTGAGGGCTCAGTCGGCTGACAGTATGCATCCTGGGGAGTGATCTATTGATCCATATTCAATATTTGCTACACTCTCCAGCTCAGTAAAGTTGAGAGATGAATAAATAAGGAGCAAAACTGACATTGCATTCAAGTATACTACAACTGAGTGGCTAAATTGTTTTACTGGCCTCTTTTTGTGTGTAAATGACCAACATTTCCTTGTATGTAAAAGCAAAATTTAGCAGAGGAAGAGTAGCTGTATTTTATACAAGATGTGCAGCGTTTTGCTAAAGTATTTCTCTCATTTTGTCCCATTTTCTGATGTTACCACCTCAAGTTTTAGTGCTATAATTTGTATTATGGATATTATAGACAAACATAAAGTGGTGCATAAGCAGAGCATAAATGTGAAACTGTCATAGTTTTACGGATTGTTTTGACCCACATGCAGTAAGCAATCAGGAGACTGATAAAGTTTAACAAAGGCTTTATTTTACAGTGAGCGAGGGGAAAGGGGCGGAGCTGGAACCGGAGACAAACTGCAAGGTAAGTAGACACGGTAAGAATGTATGAATCAAAATGGTGAATATTACTAAATAACAAATCTGCCTTACTAGAAAGTGGAGGTTGATCCGCCAGCAGGGGTGAGACAACAACAGAGCTGCACACTGAGATGAACGGAGCAGGCAAGTACTTGACTCACTTTGAGGTAACTCTGAGGTTCTGTTGGAGATGTTATTGTGTGGGAGGGTGGACAGGGTTCGCTTGAGGTAGTTCGTAGTAGTTCCAGGAAGAGCACCGTCGAAGTAGCCGCCAACTAGTAGTTCCGGAAAGCAGAGGGTAGGCAAACCAGGTTTAATCCACGTAGTTTATAGATCCTTTTCCAATGTCAAAATCCAAGATAGCAAAGATGCTTGGGGCCAAAGTCAGGTCCAGGTATCCGGCCTGCGAAGGACCACATACAAAATTAATTGGATGGCAAAGACAAAGCTAGGTTAACTGTGGCTTGAGTCTATACCACTGAGGGCAACAATCTGGTGCTGAACTGCTGGCGGCCTCCATCTTAAATACCCTCCAAGGATGATTAAGGAATATGGAAACACCGGTCACCACTCCTCACGTACCCAGAGCCACCTAGAGGCCAAGCACAGTGCACAACAACAAAACACAACACAGAGATCCTGAAAGAAACAGAAAGAAGAATGATGAATGGTTTTTATTTTTTTACAAAGACAACTCTAATACATGTTAGACAAAATCGGTGAATAAACAGCATTATGATGACCAAGGAAAACACTAAACTGACCAGCTGGCAAGGAGAGCATTGCTCAAAAAAGCTCCCATGGTAACTCTGGGGGAAATCCACTGGTCAGATGGGAAAATCTGTTGAAAGGACAACTATTAGTGTGAGCAAATACAGCCTTTGTGGAAGAGTGGCAAGAAGGAATTAATTGCTAAAAGGAAGCTTTATTGCCACAATTTACATTTTTTCACAGAACATTTTGGGGACATGTGGAAGACAATGAAACATTCTGCAAAACGATATGTGGTGGAAACCTACATCTGTCATCACCTTGAATACACAATTTACATGGTATACAGAAACATGCTGGTGGCAGCATCATGCTGTGGGAATACTTTTCTTTAGCAGGGACTTTAGGAACTTTACATGAATATGAAAGATTTTGTTTGCTCCTCCTGGATATTTTAATACCTAAAGGTAGACACAAAAGTCTGGTTAGACAAATGTTATTTAGGAGGAACGAGGGCTTTCCCCCCTGGTTTAAAAGCACGTTTATGTGTTAAAATGGCCAAATCAAAGTCTAGACCTAAATACTCTTGAGAATCCAAAGCAAGCAGTAAAAACTATTATTTTACAGTTAAATGTGGTTGGGTTATATTCTTGGCAAACACTGATACCATTTTTTCTAAATAGTATTTGTAAAAAATGTTTTTAAACTTTTCATCCTTTTCTTTCCACTTTTCAATTATGATGTTATGTAGGTCTATCATATAACATCCTGATAAAATAATTTGAGTTTTGCGGTTGTAATTTGCTAAAAATATGAAAAGGTTCAAGGGGGATGAACATTTTTGCAAGGTGCTTTTTGACAGATAAAAGATACACCTAAGAGTGCAGTGTTACCAAAAGGACAACATGGAACAATGTCCACTCTGAGGATTAATTAATTTAGCTCTAAATGTACAATCAGGGAGAGGGAGAGAACAAGAAAGAGACCATGTAGGAGGAGGTGGAAGAAGAGGAGGAGGAAAGGGGGAGTTGTCACTATCAATACATCTTTCATCACTAATGAGCTCTGAAAGCTACAAAAACACTGAAATTGACAGCAAACCTGGAGAACAACCACTCTCCTTTATTTTTTCATGTCTTGACCTGCATGCAGGTACTCCTCTGTCTTTTCAGATGTGCTGCTCTTCATCTCCTCCACCAGCTACATTTTTATTCTACTTGATTTTTTTTTAAATTCAGCTAATCAAGGGTCCAGTTCTGAAAATGATCAGCTGCAGAATGAACCAATGGAGCCTGTTACATGCAGATCATCAAAAAAGACAAAAATACTAAATTGTACAATTTGAAAATGTTAAGTAAATAGCTGACCATTGCCTTGTATCAAATTCACCTAAAAACATTGTATTTAATGGGTTCAATTAATGTTGAAATAATCTTTTTTCTTATGCTTTAATATATAGTGATAATAGTTGATGCTCAAAGCTGTTCTGTACAGTTGAGACCAAAAGTATTTATACCCTTGGCAAATTAAGGTCTGCAAAATAATCTTTAACTTTGACTAACATGTTTCAATCAATCAATCAATCAATCAATCAATCAATCAATCAATCAATCAATTTTTATTTACATAGCACTATTACATATAATAGAGTGACCAACATGCTTCACAGGTAAATTAAAATAATACAATATTTAAGCGATAAGCAATAAAACACAATGCCACAGTAATAAAAAAAGCAAAAACACCATAACTGGTTAAGTTATCTCACTCAAGTTTCTTCTGAATGCAAATAACATAGAATAGAATAGAACTGATCTTTATTGTCTCTGCAAGAAAACATTGTTAGCAACAAGCTAAAAACAGTGAAACACAGTTTGGTCTTCTTCCTTGGCAGTAACGCACAGTATTAATAAACAGCATCAAAACAAAAATAGATATCTATAGAACGTATGTATAAATAACAAAAAGTTTGTGCAAAATGTGTGTGCAGCTTCATGCTAGTGGTTTCAACTTCAGTCATAGGTTCTGGGTAAATCCTTATATTCTGAGAGGTGTCTGCCTCATTTCAACAAACTTCTTGGATGAATGACAATTATTCTGAATGTAAAACTACCAGCGGGTAGATTTGCGCTTAACTATATATGTATGGCTGTTGGCTGTTCTCTTGCTTCCAAGTCAATTGATTAGATTCTGGTTCTGGTGTGTCGCTCCATACGCTGCCACCTATTGGCCAACCAATGCATGTTCACAAGAATCCAAACATTTACAGCTAGAGAATATCTTGCCAGCCCTTAACCTATTGTAATAGACACGTTCAAATAAGAACAAAAACAGTAACACCAATTAACAACTACATATAATTGCTACAATTTTCAAGAATTACTTTTATGCTGGGGGAAACTGCAATTTATCTTTCTTTCAAAAAGGACATCATACATCACTGGCTATTTTTTAACTAACATTTTTACCCAGTATTGGTTGTTCTTGAAGGTTCTTGAAATGCTTCCAGAATAACTGAATAAATGTTAATACATAGGTAAATAAATAATTTTTGTAATTATACTTGTATTTTTTATAAGCAACACCTATTTTGTTGCATTTTAGTTCAACTTTTGGAGTAACTATTAGTGTCTTTTCAATTTCTAAAGTAGTACATGACAGAAAGACCCGCTGGAAAGGTGGTGAAGCTCTATTTAAATCTAATGAGGATGATCCAAGTGGCTGTATCTATAAACATCTCCCACCAATATAAGGATGGGGAAAACTAGGTGTAGTTACAACAGACATGAGGATGCTGAGGGAGATAAGGATGCCCAAGAAGAAGAAGAGGCTGAAGAAGCTGAGGATTTTCCAATTGACAGCACTCAGAGACAAAAAAAAAAAAAAAAAGCAAAATATCAGATATCCATAACATTAAAAAGAAAAAAAAAAAAAACATTTTGGATGAATGGGACAGAAGCGTGCAGAGATCACAAGCTGATAAGTTGAAGGCAAGGTCCATATTTTTCATAGCCTACACTGAACAACATCAGAAAATGGTCAAATATGTGGTCACATAATTAAACAGCAATATTTTTATACCATGTCAAAGATTTCACTCAGTATATAATGACATTAACTTCTCTCTCTCAACATATTTCTAAGCCTAAATATAATTAAAAACCAATAGGATAAAACATGTTGAGAGAAATTAAAATGAGTGAAACATGAAAGAGTAAATGTGCTCCAAGTGAATTCCACACATTTAAACAGAACTGATAGAATTAGATTAAATAATTAATTAATGTAGGTATTTGATTTGTGAAAAGGTCACACGCAGGCTGAGACAATGCATCTGTGTGTGTGTGTGAGAGTGTGTGTTACAAAGCAAGGGTGGGGGGGCAGGATCGTAGGCAGATGATGCTGAGGAGAGAGAAGCAGGACAGAAAATACAACAAGTGATTGAACTGTTGCTCTGCAAATAAGCTGACTGTGCGCCGAAATATACGCACAAAGTCTGGAAAAGTGACTCATCTGAGCCCATAAAGCATTTTTATGTCTTTTTGAAGGTCTACATAGGGTTCGGTCGCGTTGTTTTAACATTATTTAAAAAATATTTTTTCCTTTCTCTGCTTCGGACCGTTTTGGAATTTGGACTCAGGGTGCACCACTCATGGAAGAAGTTTAAATGTTTTGTAGGATTCTGGATGCACCGAGCTGAGTTTGGACCGAAGCGCAGCAACTTCGCACCGATGCGCCGGTGAAAACCGCTCGCTTTTCCGGAGGATTTCATTCCGGGTTTGGAGCAGAAGCGGCGTTTTGCATCGGAAACCTGCAGAATGAACACACACCGAACTCCGGGTTGAAAACAGAGACAGGAAGAAGGTGGAAAAGATAGTTTTGGTAAGCCGATTTGGTGATTTGTTCACGACTCTTTTAAAAGTTTTCATTTAAATTACTTGCTTCACTCTGATTAAAAGGAACGCGCCATACCATTAGAAATAAAGTAATCCTTATTAAGTTTTATTGCCATTAAAAAACTAACCGAGTTTGTAGAATACAAAGATCATTTCCTGTATACGCATATACGTACAATATGACTTAACATTTACGAGCAGCTGCTTGTCTCATACCTTTTATTATTATAATTATTGTTATAATTCTTATTATTCATTTAGCACTGAAATTCTTTTAAATCTGTATAACTTTTTAAATGTATTTTAAACTTAGTTCATTTTAAATTTTAAAAACACATTAAACTCTAAAGTATAAAACAATGTCGTATTTGGCATGCATTTTGTTTCCCTTTGTGAATAATAAGACTATTCTTCAGTTCATGACTATGACCTTGTTGCATCTTTCCATGTATCCTTGTTGCTTGTATCTTCCTTTTCTTCTAAAGTTATGAAAGTCATCTTGTGGTATGAGTTAAAAGGTTACTTTCTCCTTCTATGTTTCATTTTAAAAACAGATTCTAAATTTACATTCTTGAGATTTAGCCACTTTTTCATGATAATCACCTTATCGCATGTACCTTAATTTCCTCTATTTTTCTCTTTAAAGTTGTAAGAGACTCCCCTTCCCTGATGCTTGTAATAAGATGTTTCCTGCTTCTTCTGAGTTACTTTTAAAAGAACAGATTGACCAGTTCAGTTCCCATTCCTGAGATTTAACCCCTTTCTTTTATGAGCTGCAATAAATCTGAGGTGTGAATGAAAGATCAGATTTCTGGGATAAATCTTAATAACGAGCAGAAGCAGAAGAAAAGCAAAGAGCAGAGATTTAGCTGTTTCCTTGTTCTTCTGTTCTCATTCCTAGACAGACAAGCAAAGCGCCTTTCACTGAATGCGGAGGGTGAAATGAACTCCAGTGGGAATACTGAAGACCCCACCTGACAGCTCCTCCCTGCCTGAGAAACTGAAGGATTTTTTTGCTGGAGCTTCCAAAACTATAGAGCTGGAAAAAAATCAAATCCTTAAGTTTAACATCTCTTCAGCTGCGAACATTTTACAACATCATTTAGAATATGTATCCCCTACAAAATGTATTGTTTTAGATTGGATGAAAGTCACCAGACCATGTGAACCAGAAAAAAGAGACAAACAAAAACGATCCACAAATGGGGAATCTGTCATTTCCTCCCCTCTGAATACTGACATTCCTTTACTCATCTGTGACTGTTAGTCCTTGAAAAGGCTAAATTAATTTTTTCTGTCAGATAAAATCCAACATTATCTTCAGCACTTTTTCCTGTGAGTAGCTTTCTGCCCGAAGGTCAGCCTGGCCGGCACAACCATTCCAGCCAAGGGGGAGGAGGACTTCCTCACGCTGGCCGCCTCACGGCTCAGCCGAAAGAAACGTGTCATCGGGGCTGGAGTCGGCGTGGCCATGGTCCTGGTCCTGCTCGTGGCCATTCCTCTATTGGTCCATACCACAAAGGGGGCAGGGTCCGGAGGTGGTGGCACGCATTATGAGATGCTAGGGAGCTGCAAGATGGTGTGTGACACTTTGAGCCCCCCTCAGGGAGAGCTGACTGCTGTCTCCCCTCAGCCTCCTGACTTCCCAAACCGGAGGGGCAAACAAGGGTTTAGAGGAAGCCCCGGACTTCCTGGTCCTCCAGGCCCTAAAGGTCCACCTGGAGAGCCGGGTAAGTCCGGTCCGCCTGGTCCACCAGGCCCTGGTCCAGGTGGATATGGTTCCTCAGTCTACACTCCTAAAATAGCTTTCTATGCCGGTCTGCGGAAGCAACACGAGGGTAGTGAAATACTGAAGTTTGATGACGTGGTGACCAACGTGGGGAACTACTACGAGCCGAGCACAGGCAAGTTCACGTGTCCTCTGCCTGGCATCTACTACTTCACCTACCATGTTCTGATGAGAGGGGGTGATGGAACGAGCATGTGGGCTGACCTGAAGAAAAACGGACAGGTGAGTGTGGGTCAGGTGGTCTCAGGGGTCTCTCCTGAAACAAGACACCAATTATAAACACATAAATGGTTCTACTGAGTCTGATACAGTCTTACACACAACAGTGAATTCAGTCATATTAAAAAAACAAGCCTTTCATGCTATAATCTTTAGTTTTAGATGTTTAAGTCAGATTAGATTTTAATTTATTAGTCAGAGACACCTTTTCTCTTCACAGTGCATTGCCAAAGTTTCATAACACTTTGTATCAACCATAAACTTTGTCACAAACTTCAGTGTGTTTTATTGGGATTTATGTGATAGACCCACACAAAGTAGTGCATTATAGAAGAAAAATCGTACATGGTTTTAAAATTTTTATGAATGAAAATCTGAAAAGTGTGGCATGTACTTGTAATCAGTCTTTTATCCCTAAATAAAATCAACTGCCGACCAACTAGCATCAGAAGTCACCTAATCAGTTAATAGAGTCTGTCAGTAGGTAATCTACCTAAACCTAAAGGCATTAATCAATAAAGCAGCCAAGAGGCCTATGGTAACTCTGGGGGAGCTGCAGAGATTCACTGCTCATATGAAATAATCTTTTGACAGGGCAACAATTATCTTAGCTTTTCCCCAGTTTGTTTTTTATGGAAAAGTTACAAGATTGTTAAGTTGTTCACAGAAAGCCAAAAAATATTCACTCTGCGGTTTGCCATAAGCCATCCTGAACACATCATACCAACCAGGTAGTGGCAGCATCATACTATGGGGACGCTTCTTTTCTGCAGAGACAGGGAAGCTAGTCAGATTTGATGGGAAGATGGATGGAGCCAAATACAGGGCAAGCCTGTTAGAGGCTATATGGGGTTGAGGTTCACCCACATACAGTCAGAACTGATGGCCCAGTCAAAGCCCAGGAATAAAATCAATTAAGAGTCTGTGGCAAGACTTGAAAATCACTGTTTACAGATGCTATATCCATTCAAGCGGAGCTTGAGCTTTTGCAATGAAGACAGAATAAATTTCCCAGTCTCAATACAAATGCAAGCCACACTTTTAGATTTTTATTTGTAAAACAAATGAAAACCATGTGTTGGTCTATCAAAACAAATTCCCACAAAATACAATCGCATTTGTGCCTGTAATCAAAATAATGTAAAGCACTCTTGCAAAATACATCACATAGATTAAGCTTTTGTTTGTCTGATGCAATAAAACCAGTTGAGATAATTAGAGGGTGAGATATAAGGTTTAAAATAAGGCTATGTTGTAGAAATATTTGCTATAAAAAAGTTATCGAAGATATATATAAATTACTCAAAAAGGCAAAATGTATCACCAGGCTAATGTTTCAATAAGACTGCTTCTCTATTTTTAGGAAGGTAACTATACAACATGAGAAACATCAGTTTAGTAAGAAAGAATACTATTACAGAACATTTGCTCATAATGGATCCATAAAAACTAATTGCCATTTAAAAGCACAAGGTTTTACTCAAAAACTATACTGGAAAAAGATTAGATAAACGATTTTTTTTTGTGCAAAACTTGCAAACAAGAGAAGAGGACCGGAGTGACAGCCGAGCGATCAAGAGAATAACCATCCTCCATGTCTCTGTGGAACGAAGCCAAAATGCAACAGCTGGCTACTGTCCTCTGAGGGACTCTGACTTTAACACTAATAAATAAACAAATATAAATGCCTGGAAAATGCCTTCCATCTGGAGAACAGGGATAAGCTTGAAGTACTAAGCTTTCAGTCGGATTTTGACATGTGTGCTGCATAAAAAAAGCAATGTCCAGGGAATTGCTAGAGAGAAAGAAGAGGAAAAAAGAGACATGCTTTGCATTTTTACAAGTGTTCAATGGCGCAACAGTTTGTCTGCACAATATTTACAGTCCATGAACTGACAGCAAAATGATACAAGAAGAGACCGTCCACCAGATCCACGTTCATTAAGATGATTTAATAAATCCACACTCCAAAAGATGTTAAATACGTAAGTGGACGTAGTGAGAGAATTTGGCAGCCGGGAAGCTAACACTGGAGAGGTAGATTGTGTAGATTCTCATCCGTCCAGGTACTCGACATTACTTCTTTTGTTTATTTTTAGCTTCTTACTGTAAGTTCACACCTGTTATTTACAACAAAGAAATCTTTTTAGGTGAGAAGATCCTTTTGCAAGAGTTTAATTTGTATAAATGTTAAGAAAATCCCGAGCTGCAGTAAGATCTCACACTGTCTGGTCAGCAGTTCTGTTGATGTCTCTATTGTCAATGATTTTTTCATGCAATCTCAATTTAAAAAATAAACTCTAATGGTATGCAAGAGCTGTTTGAAATGTGCCAGGACTTTACAAGAGGAATAGGGGAGTGCTAGTAGGATATACTGTATACTGTAAGTGAATGACTTTAGTAGTGAAGATTATAGTTGTATTTCTTGTTATTTTTTAAAATAATTTTCTTTTTGATTCAGTGCCTGTGTCAAAACTCCTTGGAAAAGTTCTGGTTTTGTGAGTTTTAGAAAAAGGATAATTACTTTTAAGCTTGGAGGCATCACCAGGGTTCTCCAACAGGTTTTTGGGGGATCTTTTCAGTGTTGCTGGTTTTCTTTAGTGGCTCTATGTGACCTGAAGGTAAACACTGTGCTACCAGACCAGTGTGCACATAATGGATGCTTTGTGTCAGTTTTCTCTGGATGCTCTGGTTTCCTCCTACAGTCCATAAACATTCACGTCAGCTCGGCTAGTAACACTGATCAGGATAAAGTATAAAACGAAGTATTCACCTGGAGAGGGTAAGTAGCTAAGTGGAAGAAGACTTGGGCATTGGCTTTTTCCAAGCTACACCTTTCTTGCTTTTTTGCTTACACTTAAAATGTTCAGATCATCAAACAAATTTTAAAATCAGGCAAAGATGAATGGAGTAAATACAAAAAACAGTTTTCAAATTATGATTTCATATATTAAGGGGAAAAGAACGTATCCAAGCCAGCCCTACTAGTTAAACAATTAAATAACTTTGATGAACTACTGTTTCGGAAGTTAATTAATAAAACCACTGATTATGCTCTCTACCAGGAAGGCCATGAAGAAGAATATCTGGTCACCAGCTAGTGACCTTGGCTTTGAGCACACTTGGGTTGTGCAATGGGAGAATGATCCAAAGCACCCAAGAAGTCCAAACTGGAATGGCTCAAAAAACAAAATCGAGGTTTTGGACTAGCCTAGTCAAAAGACCTAAATCCAATTTAGAAGCTGCAGCATCACCTTAAACAGGCTGTCTATATTTAAAAAGCCCTCCAACGTGACGGATTTAAAACAATGAGGCAAAGAAAAATGGGTCAGAATTTCTCCATAGTGATGTAAAGGACTCATTGATGAAAGTTTGATATCAGTTGTTGCCAAGGGGGGGCACAACCAGTTGTTTAAGAATAGATTTACTTTTTCACACAAGGTCAGGTTGGTTTGGGGGCGCCTTTAGACCTTTAAAAAAACAAATTGTCACTTAAAAACTGCTTTTTGTATTTTCACAGCTTATCTTTGTCTGCTAATAAACTTCTTTGATGACCTGAAATATTTAATTGTGACAAAAAGCAAAAAAAAAAAAAAAAAAAAGAAATCTGGAAGGAGGCAGAACCGTTTTCACAGCAGTTTAAATTATTAGAGTTTTAAAAATAGTTTTATTTATGAGCCAGAGACAGATTTTGCAGGCTCTTGGTGAGTTCATCCCATTACAGGTGATGGATCAAGGGACTTTCCCAAGGGTTACCAAGGGGGGTTTTCATCTGTTGTAAACAGGTTTGATACCCAGCAGAATTTGCAAGGTCATGAATGATAATACAGGAAAAATTGTGAGTCCAACATTTTACTCTAGTTGCAGAATCAAACGTCATCTTACCTTATTAATTTTTCAATGAGGAGACCTGGATGTTTCTTCAGTTTTGTAACATATGAGATATTTTTCAAAGCTGAGCCGTCTGAAAAATTTGTGACCTTTTCCACTGTATGTAAAAATGTTTAGATTTTGAGTAAGTGGCATCATAACTAGTTTAATCACTCATTTATTATTTTATGAATATAATTTAATATTTTAGGTGCCTGTTTTGCCTAAACAATAACCATAAACCTTATGCAATTATATAATGCTGTGAATAGTATTGAAGATAATAAGACCACTGTCTGTCATATAGACTTGGAAAACCATATGGAAATCCACCTAATATATCAAATTAATAATTAAAATTTTTATTGTGGATCTGGATATGATCTCAATATGTACACAATACTTTCAGATGACAGAATTTATGTAAAAGAGAAAAAAAACACCCAAAAAACAGTTTGGCAAAATCTAAACAGAAAACACAAATATGTTGCATCACGTTATGGCTGGTTTCTCTTTGGGTCAAATCTTCTTGAACTCCTCAATTCTCAGGTGCTCTGCTAACAAAAAGCAAGGTAATGTCAAGTCCGTTCTAATTTTTTTTTGTGTGATTTGGTTTCACGGGATTCCTAAATGCAAATATCAGCAGTACATGTTTTATGTGACTGACCAAGTCCATAAATATAGCAATTTCCTTATTTTATTGCTTTGATGAAATGAACAAAAAGAGTAAAATAGGATGGACGGTTAAATGCCAGATATAATTGGGGGTCTTGGTTTTGTTGCGCGCCTTCTCTGACATTGTCATTCCTGTCTCCTCCTGCTGTTAAATCTTTCATAGCCTTTAGATGAGATCTTCTCCCCTTCACCTGTGCCCTCCTTTACGCACACATGCACACACTCAGGCACGCAGGCACTCACCTTCTACTGTCCTCGTCCACACTGTCTATTGACTCCTTCCCCATTAATTATTTTTCCATCAACTAAATTATTTAACTCAATTTAAAGCTGACTTGGCTTACAGGTTCATTGCACTTGCTGCATATTCTGCTGAACAGTGAAGCGAATTTGTCGAGACATAATTACTTAATCTGCAGACGAAGGTACAGCTTTCAAAAAAAGTTATCGTATTAATTTGTGTTTAGAAGATGTCTTTTTTTAATATTGAGATAAATACCTATTAAGCTGCTGTCACACCATTTGTTATCTCTCCAGGTATATTTGTGTATCTAAAAACGCGTTAAAGTGTTGTCTGGGTCTAAATAGGAAGAAATTAAACCCAAATTAGAAACATCAAGTTCTGATACCTATAAAGAAGGTTTGTTGCTAATGATAGGTGTGTGTGTTGGCATAGAGGGTGAAATATGTCTGCTGCTGCATAAGGTCAGTATAAGTTACCTTTATCATGATGTCGGTATAATGTTTTTCATTAAGGATCAATATGCTGTCTGTGAACACCTCCAAGTGGCCAAATAATTGTTAGCTGAATTAACCTGGAAATGAGTCAGACTGCTCTGCTGTTGGAGTCACTCCAATCACTTGGCATTTAGAGATGCGTATATGTTCACTGGCGCAGATAGAGGATTATCATCTGGTCATTGCTGCGACATTTAAGTTGCGCAAATTCAGTGGTAGTAATGACTATGTGTTGCTGTCTCAAAGTTTCGATGCTGATTCCACTGACAGGTTTTGACATGTGCAAAATACTTGAACATACCCATTCATAAACAAAACAAAAAATCCAAATCGCTTCACACTACATGCGGCCATCCAAACATTCATACACTGACAGTGGTAGGCTGCTCTGGTGCATACTGACAGACGTGAGGCTGCCATACAATCGGCATCACCGATTGACCACCATAAGCAGGCAAGGCAGGTGAAGTGTCTTGTCCAAGGACACAACAACTGAGATGGACAGAGCAGGGGTTTGAACCAGCAACCCACCAGTTACCGAATGGACTCCTTTTTTTTTTTTTTCTTCTTTTTTAACCGTGTCCTGTCCGGCAGAGTAGCGCTCACAATTATTGTCTGAGTGCCAAGAAATAGCCCAACAGATTTACTTTCACAAGTGGAGCATTACAGCTAATGCTTTAAAGCTCTGCTTGATATTCATAAAAAGACACTTTATTAGAAACTGCTTTGGGATTATTTTAATTGTTACGGACACGGAGACAGAAATGAAAAGGAAAATAAGAAGCAGGGAAGAGAGAAAGGGGGGGGGGAAGGAAAAGGGGAGAGAAGGAGAATAGAAAAGAGGAAAGAAAGAAGGATTAAGGATGGACTCCTACCAACAACCAATATAGGTCCTCACAAAGCTGTTTTCCATGCACTTACCAGGCAGAGTGCACACCTTGAGGGGAAATGCTGTGACTCTTTTTCAACAAAATATCTAAAGCTTGCCCCTAAAAAAATCCAATAAAAATCCATCCCCAAACATTAAATGGTGTCATAATGAGCATAATGAGTTCCCTTGATGTTCCATAGAAAACTGCAACGTTCAGTTCAAAGTTCTCAAATATCCGAGGTCAATTCGTGCACAACACTGCTCCTAGTGGTAGGCCCTGGCCTGGCCATCTTGCTCCGTATTGGGACTGACTGTGCACTGTGTAGGGCCGGTCTGCTTAGTTTGGTGGTCTGATCTTTCTTGTTTAGGGGGCAAGCCGCTGGTCTACTATGCACATCCTGCTCAGGGAGTTTGGTGAAGTGTGGGAGCCATGGGACGTCCAGCGATGAGCCATGGCCCCACTTCCTGGGTTTGAGTTGGCGGCACGGACTGTTTTACAGAGCTTTTGTGTCATGTTTCAAGTAGCGTGTTTCAAATAGCAAATCTTGTAAATCCTAACTGACCAAAAACAGGCAAAATCTAGTCAGACAGTAATAAATAAGAGTTGATGGGATCTTTAATGCTGTTAATGTAAATATTATGTTTCAACTGTAAAATATAATAGATTGTTTGTGATCTGGCAGGGGAAATGTTTCTGGCCTGTGATCTGCACATAACTGTCATCTTACTAATCTGTTTAAAATCAGATTTAGTGCATCATCAGTAACATTAACATTGAAGGTATGAACTAGTGTAGAAGCTTGGATCAGGGTCAGATTTCATCCATTTGTCTCATCTTTTGTCATGGATTTATGTCACTCTGCGCTTGGTAGAAACAGTAGAAAAGTTTTTTTAATAATTAAAAATGTGTGTGTAACCATGTTGTGGTTGAATCCAAAATTCTCTGAAGGAAAATGATCATAGTTTCTGGTGTGTGTATCTGCAGCATCTTTCACAGCATGTATAGATTGTGTGTGAGCATGTGTGCTCATAGCAGTTGTCAGGCTGATATGCACTGTGTTAATCAATGTCTTGTCAAAGGGAGCTGAGAACGAGACACATCCCATGGAGAGATCACTGCGGGGACGGGGAAGACGCAGAGAAGAAATCTGACATGAAAGGGGACGAATATTTACAGGACATATATATATATCCATTTTCTTTTCCCAAAAAGAAAATGGATATATCAAACTGCTGTCTCAAACGCTTGCCAATGAATCATGCAGCGTATGTGCAAGATTACAACTCATTGACTTGATTAAGCACTCAGTGAATTGAATCTTTTTTCCTTGCAGTGTGTCTTAGAACTCATGAAAAGATTGCTGTTGAGGTGGATGACCTTTTCAATGGATATATAATTCATGACCAATATGTATTTTGCCCTTTACAGCGATGAGCGTGGAGTGAGAGTATGAATATTTATAGCTGGTCCAGTATTAGTGAAGCTGAACTGGTCAGTTGGTCAGTTTGCTGGCGTGGTGGGACCTCAGGGGCAAACTAGGTTTTCATTAAAGTAGGAAAACGGTTCAACAGATATAAAGATTTGTTTTTTTATGTTCTTAGTTAACAGTTTAAAAATCTATATTCTCAGCCAAACTGTAATTTTATTTCGATCTAACCATCCAGGATGCGGTTGAGGGGTAACAGGTTCAGGAGGCATCCTGATCAGATGCCAGAAACACCTCAGATGATTCCCTTGTAGAGGAGCAGCAGCTGTAGTCTGGATGATGGAGCTCCTCACTCTGTGTTTAAGGCTGACTCCACCCGCCTTACGGCGGCAGCTCATTTCAGCCGATTGTATTCCCGTGTCTTCAGTCATGATCCATTGCTCCTGACCACAGAGGTGGGTTGGATCAAAACATAGATGGACCTTTAAATTGAGGGCTTTGCTTTTTTCATCAGCTCTTCTATAACCTCAACAGACTGCACCCGCATTACTGCAGGCGAGGCCATCTCTCACAATCTTTCACCAACAAGATACTTGAACCTCTACACTAGTCAAAGATAGACCCCAAAGAGCAATCCTCCTTTTTGAACCATTGCCTCACAGTTAAACAAGCTGACTCTCATCCCGACCCTTTCACTTTTGGTTGTAAATCTGCAACAGTGCATGTTGAAAGTGAGGGTTTGAAGACTTGAATGGAGCAACATCATCTGCAAAAAGCAACAATAAAACCTTGATGCTCCCAAACTCCACACCCTCTCTATGATTATGCCTTGAGATCTTGCCTATATACACCACTATAAGGGTCAGTGAGAATGAACAGCCCTGGTGGAGTTTAACCTGCATTTGAAACACGCTTGCCTTTGTGTGTTATTATGTGGAAACAGCTCTTGAAGTGGACATACTGGTCTGGTAAGCTCATAAATGCATTCCTTGCACCCCTTATATTTGCTGTACCTCCTGCAAAATGTATTTAGGAAAGTGATTGTAAGCCTTTCTGAGATCCAGAAAACACATGTGGACTAAACAACCAAACTCCCACAACCCCTTCAGCAGCTCTGTGAAAGTAAAAATCTGATCTACTGTCCCATAGCGAGGAGGAAACCCACACCGTTCCTTCTGAATCCCGTAGGAGCCTCCTTTTCAACACCTGGGAGTAACATTTCCCAGGGAGGCTGAGAAGTGTGATCCCCTTATAATTGGAACACACTCTATGGCCCTACTACTTAGCAAAATAAAACCATTATCATGATCTGCTTATTCATGTATTTACTTAATTAAAATAAGTACCTAAATGTTTGCAGGTGATGTCATACTGCAGAATCTGTGCTCTCTTTTGCATCTGTGTTAACATAAGCTATATTTTAATGTAAATGAACTGTCAAAAACGTTATTTTCCTCAATCCATACTTTTGCTTTTTTTGTCAGAAAACAAATTACTTCTGAGGTTCACTCTAATAAAGGTTTAATCACAGTCACTTTGAAATCACAGTAAAACTGATTATGCACTTTTGTTAAACTCAGATTTGATATTTAACCTAATATTAGTGGATTTATGTAATGCAAAAGTGTTTCAACAAGCTTCATTGTGGTTACATAAAAGCAACCTGTACATCAATGTTTTCTTATGTATTCCCCTAAATGTGAGGGTTTAACTTAAGCATCTACATGAGGTAATTAACAAGATCTTTGAGCTAATTAGATAATAAATAAATCACTCAAAAGTTGTGCTGATGACAGGCTTGGACTCATTTAGAAGGGAGGAACGACTCGCCATCAGTCGGCAGGTTCGATGCAGCTTTGTAAGATGGAAGGTGCTAATTAGAGTAAGAGTCAGACAAGGTGTCAATAGAAAGCACTCCATAAAGCATAGCATATTTTAGCTACTTTTTATTCTACTACCTGAGTCTTTCCAGAGTAAATCATAATTATAGCCTGTTTATCATTACATAGGAGACATGATATGATATAAAGATGTAAGAAGATTATTTCAGTTTGCATTCTTGCTTATGAAAATAAAATTCCTTTATGTCCTGCAGATTTACATTTCTGTCTTAAGGTCTTACTGACTACACACATTCATGCTCATGCACACAACCCAATATTTGACTATATGTTTCCCTTTTAATGGCCGAGGCCATTATATTCTGAGACCAAAAGGGCTCAGCTGGTTGTTGGCTGTGTTTGGCCTCTGCCTTTGTTGTGCTTTCCTGTTCGCCTCCCCATTATATCATTGTTCCTCCTCATCAAGGAAACAGAGGTTTGTTTCATTTATGGGCAGCAGTGTGTCGCAGTGTTGCTGGCATTGTCACGCTGAACAGGAAGAGCTGCATTTAATCTCAGTTAACATTTTGCGAGGCTAGAGTGTGTAAATATGATTTTGAATGATGCTAAATATGGATATTTAATCATGATTTTATGTGATGAATGGTGTTTATTCTGAAAGCTACATTGTTTTTTTTTGTTGTTGTGGTAAAGTGCTGTGTTTATGTCAATAAAGGTGCATGTAAAGAAGACATACAAGGCATGTACAGTAATTTTAATGAGGTCACTGACATGAAATTCACACCAGTTGACGGTCTGTTGACCACCAGTTGAGTCCAAGTAATCCACACATACAAAGATGTCATCACAAATAATCCAGAAATTAGGTTATGTGTAATAAAATGGAACAACACAGGGATTAAGCATTGAACAGATAAAGACAACGAGGTCAAAAACACATAGAAAACGCCAAGAAAATGAAATCTGAAATCTGTCAGTTTCCAGAAGGCAATTATTCTCCCTATGAATTAATAATGGTTGGTTTGGTTCCACTTGATGGCCTATAAAAATGTTTCTGAAGACCTATAGTTTAGTGATAACATTGGTTGTGGAAATACATAAAATAAAATAGAATAGAATAGAAAAGAATAGACATATCCTTTATTGGCCCACAATTCAAGTGTAACAGTAGCAAAGTGAAAGGCAAAAGGAAGCATGCAGATACACACAATGGTAAAAAATATAAAAAACAAAAGCTAAGAATAAGAGACTAAAAAAAACACTGTACAGTTGTTAAAAGTAATATACTCAGATGGTCAACTGAGTAGGGTGATTTGAAAATGTACAAAATGTATGTGTATAATTGTGCATGAAAAACAACAATAGCAGGGATGTAAATACTTATTGGATTTGTTGGGAGTAGTGGTGGGTATAAAGTCTAACAGCTGGTGGGAGGAAGGACCTGCGAGAATGCTCCTTTGTGCACTTAGCGTGCAGCAGTCTTTCACTGAAGGAGCTCTTCAGTTCTACAACAGCTTCATGCATGTGGTGGGATACATTGTCCAACAGTAATGTTATTTTTGCTTGAGTCCTACTGTCTCCCACCACCAGCACTGGTTTGAGAGGACGTCCTAGGTCAGAGGCCTTCCTCATGACTTTTTTTAACCGCATACAATACCATAGATAACTGAGTCAATAAAGGTCTTCAGGAACATCTCCTGCACTCCAAAAAATCTCAGCCTCCTTAGCAGATAGATTCTCCTCTGACCCTTCCTCTAAAGAGCAAGTTGAAGCTCAAGTTTGCTGCAGGACATTAGGACAAGGGTAAATGAAACACTTGGAGAATTTAGTTTGTCCAGATGAGACAAAATATTTTGGATATCAGTGCAAACACCATATGTGGATGAAAAATGACAATACACATCAACCATAAAATATTATACCAACAGAGAAGATTGGAGGTGGGAGCATCTTTGTGTGGACATATCGTAGAGACCGCCGTCATGCAAGAAAAATCTTGATTAGAATCTAAAAAAGGAAATGAGGGTGGACTTTGTAGCAAATCAACTCTCAGTTGGTTCCAGAGAAAGCAAACAAAGCTGCTGAAAGTCCCTGCCAATCACCTGTCTTGAATTACGTACTTTTCAGAAATCATGTTCAATACTTATTTCCCTTGTCATTTCACTTTATTAGACATAACCACTGAACCAGTTTTGGTTGATTTCTTTGTATTTGTGTGTTACTTGGGTTGGTGTGAATTTCATCTCAATAGCACCATTAGAAATAGATTTACCGTACTGAGAAAGATTGTGTTTTCCACAAACTTAAGTGCTGCATATACTGTGAAGAATATATAGATATTTAATTCAACTTGAGCTCTGTAGGTAGACCAACCAGAAAACTCCATTCATATCCAATTAAGCCATCTCCTCTTCCCTCAAAGGTTTCAGTCTAGAGCCAATTAGATACTTTCTAATCAACATCTTGACACCTTGGGTCTTGAGTGTCACGGCAAAATATTAGCATTTAGTATGCCAATTAGTGTGTGAGTCAGCAGTGCAGGAATAGGGTTACATGTCGACCTGCATAATAGAAACAGCTGGTATGGAGGCAGACACACGGCAGCAAAAGATTTAAAAAAAGGCCATTTCAGTTGCCCTTCTTCTTTCTCCCAGTTCACCCTTTAAGGTCCCTCAGGTAAGTTTAAGAGACCCTGTCTCAATCGCCCGCTCCGCTCCGAGAGGTCTGTACATCACAGTGAATGAATCCTGTCAGTTTTATTACCAGAGGATCAAGGCGCCACAGCGAAACAAAACAAAACTGAAAAAAAAAAACACAGTACATGGAGACCTCCATCCCCCGAGCTCATTTATACCCCCTCCTGCTATGAAACAGGCATGCTTGATCAGTTTGTTAGCTTCCTCTCCATCACCCATGGCGTTTCTCAACTTTGGCTGTGTGTTGTTGAATCTTTCTGGAAGCCAAATATATTTTCATTATTTATATTTTTTTCCTACAGGCTGCAAAAAATGGCAAGCATCTGTTAGCTAAATATATTTAAAAAAAAATACTGTCACATGAATCAGTTGGACACAGTTGGAAATACATATTTTACCAGGCATTTATCCTTGTCAGAGGAAAATTTCTGTGCTGTCACTTTTTTTCCTTCTCCCCCTCCTCCCCACTACACCCATTTAATGTTGCCCATCTAATGAAAAGTGTTGGCAGTGTAATCTTCTCCACTGTCTCCTGGGTCTCCCCTTCTTCCCTGTAGTAGCAGATCAAGTCAGAACGGCGTTGGTCCAACAGACAGAAATTCTCTCCCTTGTCGCTATCAATCTCCACAGCTGCTGACAATAATCCTGATTTGCCTTTCCCCTCTTGCTTTCTCTCCCAAATCCCCAGTGCCTTCTCCTGTCCACTTTAAGAAAACAAGATTTCACTCTGATTGGTACTGACAGCTGCACCTCCGGACTCATCTGTGCAGGGTTCATTGTCTCAGCACACAGGGATTATCATGGCCATGGTGCAAGAAACTAATAATTGTTCGTTGGTGATGGGATAAACAGTATCCCTCAGATGTAATACACAATTATGTAATCAATCGAATGCTTTACACATGCAATGTGTAGAAGATATTTATGTAAGTTATGACACATTTTGATAATTTATACTTTATTTTTTATATATTACCACAAGGTCTCTTCTGTATATAACTGGTAAATTTACACAAATTATTATTAGTGGGTTGGGGAAGGTTGCTTGTGAGGGATGAGTGAAAAACCTTGGGAATTTTTGACATACAATTCCTTGCAAAAGTAATTACACCAATCGATTTGTTTCCCAAATGTTGCCATGTTACAAATACAAACTTCAAAGTATTTCATTGGGAATTTATTTGGTAGACCAGCACAGAGCAGTAAATAATTGTGAAGTGGCAGGAAATCTGTTTTTCAATTTTTTTCAGTTTTATTCATGTAATTTAAGTGTCCTGTGCATTTGTGTTCAGCCCATTTTACCCTAATACATCTAAATAAAATCCAGTATAATCAATTGCCTTTAGAAGTCACCCAATTGTTAAATGGAATCCACCTATGTCTAATTTAATATCAGGATAAACATAAAATAAATAGAAATTATTTTAGTTGGCACCTCGCATCAGATTCACTCGTCATCTATTTCCACCATAATCTACTCTGGCCACAACATTCCCCTAGCTCTACAGTGACTAATCTTGTAATATTTGACCCTCATCTTACTAAACTAACATCAAACACCTCTGCAAGACCTTCTGTCATCTGAAGAACATCTCCAAACTCTGTCCATTAATTTGATTTAATGATGCTGAAAAACTTCATGCTTTCGTCTCCTCAAGACTTGACTAATGTAACACACGTTTTTACAAAATTCCAGCCAAACACATCTAAAACTTGCATACGTACAGAAGAGTGCAGCCCAAATCCTGATGAAGCAAGGGAGACATGATTACATCACCCCATGCATTAAATCCCAGCTCACTCCGCACTAACTACAAGGTTTCCTCACTCACCCACCAGTCCATCTACTGCAATGCTCCATACTAACTCAAAGAATGGCTCACTGCTCAGACACCCACATGGTCCCTTCCCTCTACTAATTCCTATCAGCTCTATCCCCGCTGAACAAAACTGTGCACTGTGGGCGATAGAGCCTTCTGCTCTGTTCCTCCTCGTCTCCGCACACCCTTGCTGACCATCTGAGGATGCCACACAATATAGAGAGTTTTATGAAAGGACTGAAAACCTTCTATTGTAGCCTATATTGTAGTACTTTGAGTTTGCAAAATGCAAAGTGCAGTACGAATTCAATAAATATATTCTTATATATATAAATACAGCAGTTCAGAAGGCTGCAGAGGTTTGACAGTGAACATTAGTAAACAAACAGTATCATTAGGAACAAGAAACACAGTTCCAACACAGAAAGTTGTGGATAAGATTAAAGCACAGCGGGGTTATAACACAATATCTGAACATCTCACAGAGCTCTGTTCAATCCATCATTTGAAAATAGAAGCAAATGCACACCAAGACATGGCCGTCCACCTAAACTGACTCGCCAGGCAAGGTGCCAGTTAGTCAGAGAAGCAGTCAAGAAGCACATGGTAACTCTGGAGGACCTGCAGAGATCCACAGCTCAGGTGGAAAAATCTGTCAACAGCACAAGTATTTCTCATGCTGCACTTTACAAATCAGGCCTTTATGAAACAGAAGCAGGAAGAGGACACTTTTGAAGAAAAGCCATAAGGAATCCTGTTTAAAGTTAACTAAATGCAGAAACCGAGTTGGAAAAGGTGCTCTGGTCAGATGAGACCAGGTTTACCTTCCAAGAAAAGAACCTCTTGAATGTACAACCAGAGTTACACCATGGTTTAAATCAAGGACTATCTATATGCCATAATTGCTCCATGAAAGACCTAAATTCAATTAAAAAACTGTGACACAAGTAGAAAATTGCTGTTCACATACAATCTCCATTCAATATAACTGAGTGGGAGCTATTCTGCAAAATGGTAATTCTGTTTCTAGATGTGCAAAGCTGCTAGAGAAATACCTCAAAAGACTTGCAGCTGTAATTGCAGCAAAAGATGATTCTTCAAAGCGCTAACTCAGGAACCTAAATACAATTGCACACAACACTTTTCATAATTTTATTTGTAAAAAAACAAAAATAGCATTCAAAACATTTCTTATTTTCCAATTGTGTGGTTGTAACAGGACAAAATCTGAAAACTTTAAGATGCATACATACTTTTCCAAGATGCTGTAGCTATGTATTTCAAACCCAAGTAAATTTATAGCATTTTGTTTACTACTAATCAGCTTTCACATTATTCAGAAAGGCAAATATTACAATTTTAATAACCGATCAGCCTTATTGGTGTCACTTCATGCTATTGTAAAATGACTTAATGTGAGATTATTTATGTGTCTTTAATACACGGTGTCATTTGATGGTGACCACAGTCATATCCTAAATGTTACACTCTTGTAAATATGTGTTTAAAATGTCCAAAGAGGAGGATTTGTTCACTGGGTCACTGTACTTACAGAAAGAGAGAGGGACAATGAATTAATCATAAACACACCACATTAAATGTCAGCATCTCCACTGTCTGAACAGAGGCTAAACAAACCTATGTGCCTTCTAAACAAGTCAACCATAAGCAATAAATAACATTGTGTCCTTTTGGCTGGCAAATATAATTAGCCGATGTTCATATTTAAAGGCCGTTTCAGTGAGGTAGTGTGAATATCACTGCGGCAACATTTGTTGGCGGGTATGTTAGGGGTTACTCAAAGGATGATTTATGGTACCATTGTTCATTTACATATAAATATAGTATATATAGAGAGGTAAGTTAGGGTAAACTGGAGTTTTATGTCAATTTCAGCAAATATACAGTTAGAGATCTAGTAGAGTCCCTAAAGGAAGATCTAAGTCAATGGTGGGAATGCTTCACAGGCCTAGTTGTTAAAAAGACACTCTCGCTCAGATTTTAAGAGTTAAGGTTAACAAGTTGACACAGGAAATGCATTGTTTTTAATAAAAAAGTGAAACAATTTGTTTCATCTATGAGTGGCTCTACATCCTTTCTTCATCTGTGTGCTGTTCTTAAAGCTAGTTATATCAGGCTGACAGCCTTTAGCTCAGCTGACGGTACTATCTGGGGACTTTTTTCAGTCAGCCATGCAGACAGATGTTGTATGTACAAGTTGTCAGAAGTTTCTTGTTTTTTTTCTAAAACCTACAAGATCTTCTTGAGGGAGCTGTTTATTTATTTTGGAGCAAGGCGCTCTCACTCTATAAAGCAACAGCACCCCCTGAATCCTGCACATTTGTTCCTCGGGTGTTTACTTGAGTTTTATACAAACAAGAGGGGAAGAAGAGCCACTTCAATCGAATGTGTTGTATCTCATCCTGGCCTCCTGCTCGTATTTCACTGCCCCGTTTGACCACTGTTGCCTAGCCTGCGCCCCCATTTATTGTGATTGTATGGAGTTATTGAAGAGTTGGACCTATTAGGCGGGGATCTGCCATGGCTGTCAGACTACCAATTACTGTAGCTTGCAGCCATGTATAGCCTGCCCTAATGCATCTGGACAATATGGGAGGGGTGAGGGATATTGCAAGGAGTGGGGGGAGGGAGGTAAGGAGGGTATTTTAGGGGTCTGGTAGGGTTTCTCTGGAGACCTGCTATAGCGGCGCGTCGTTAATCCATCCGATTTAGCCCGAACAGGGACACACTTAGTTGCTGCTACAGCCAACACTGGCATGGCGGGGGAAAGAAAATGCGTGCGTGACCTGCATCTTATTCCAATGCGTGGACACAAAAAGATGGATACATGGGTTGAGAATGAAGAGAAAGGGATAGGGTGGGGAATGAGAGAGGGATGATGGAACGGGTGAGAGGTGGGGAGGGAGAGACAACAATTAATGAAGAGATGTGAGCTGAATTAAAACAAAGGATATGTATTGATTTATTTATTTCTTCGGGAGCGAAACACACATGTTCACCTTGTTGCTGTTAAATAAATGCTTTTCCAAAAAAACAAATATGTTTAAATATATTGAAGTGATGTGCTAATGGTGGGACAGTGAGGAAGAATATGTTTTTTAGACTTATTTGATTTATCTTTTGATCACAAGGGAATCTTGATGACTGGTGGAGATGATGAGCCATATCCTCCATCAGGCTGAGACCCAGAGGAGGAGACAGAGGATGGGGTTGGGGCATTGTATTTGCATTCATTAATATGTATGCAGATGCATCCTTTATTCTCCACTGTTTGTCTACTTGGGAAGTTTGTTACTTGGCCAGTGAAAGCTCAATTTATTATAAGGAGATTTGCTTACTGATTGTAAAAACAGACTTCAGTGAGGGTGGATGAAAAAAGCAAAAGTGATAGGAAGGCTTCTGCGCAGTTTTGTGATTTCTTTATCTTTATCTTTAGAAATATACAGCAGAAATTGTGTTTACAACTTTTTCTTTTCAGTTTATGTAACAACAGACGCATTCATCAATATCATTTCTGAACACAGGCGCACCGCTAAATCATTGTAAAACATTGCAACATTAATTTAAACTGCCCTGTAAACATAGTCCTCATCAGATGTCTTTTTTCTGAATTAATATTAGAACCATTACATATAAAAAAGGGGTGGGGTGGGGGTTTACCAGGGATGTTCTGTGGATGTAGCTTCAAGGGGGGTCCTGGATGCTGTACTGTGACCTGCTGGACATTTATGGGCAGGGCATTGGGGGTTGGGGGTTGAACACCTTTCCAACCATCTTTAGAATTTCCCTTCAGGGAACTGCATACATGCACCTATGCAGACACAGACCTATTCACACACATTTACATTCACAAACACAGCATGTACACATGGACGCAAGCACAACTACACAATGACATGCACACACCAGAAAGCGTTGAGAATTACATTAGCTACTTAATAAATATCTGTTGATCGATCGAGTATTAGCAATATTGTAAATGTGAAGAACATGCAAAGTCCAAACATAAAACATTTTAAAGCATTATTCAAAAAGAGAAAAGAGATGGACATAATTATTCAGCTGTTATTGCTGTTGCTTATTATTATTATTGTTGTTGTTGGTGGTAGTCATTAACATTATTAGTTATTATTGTTAATATCATTAGCATTGCATATTGATACATATTAGATAATTTTGAGTGGAACCCCTGATGCTTGCTTATACTGGCATGCAAATATGAAAAGCACTGGACTATTTCTAAAGATATATTAGATGAAGCTATTTATTATTATAGTAGAATGTTATATTTAAGCTAATATGTAGAGGAATAGGAAGTGGCCCGAATGATGTTTTTGCTGGGAAAGAGGTGGGTTAAAATAAGTTTATACTCTCCTTTGTATGTGTAAATATTTGTTCTTTACTGTTGTTTTTCGTCTGTTTTTCCTTTTGTTATGCATTCAATAAAATTCAAATTCAACTACTAATTTCTATTCCAGTGTAGCTGCATATTTAGGTTCTAGTTAATGTTGTGTAGATTAAGTTGTTCTTCTGCATACATAAAATAAGCACTTTTCATATGAACTCCTCGACACGGACTGCTGTTTAGGGATATCTGAGCACAGCGCACAGACCAGTTAACATACACAGAGTCAGGAAACTGCAGCCAATAAAGTATCTTTGGCTGAAAGAGCTTCATTGAGAAAGCTTCACATAACCATCTTCCAGGGGTGCCCAAGTCCAGTCCTTGAGAGCTACTATCCTTCAACTTTTAGATGCATCCCTTCTGCAACATACCTACATCAAATGGATGAACTCTTCATCAGCATTCAGTCATTGAGCTCTTCAGAGGCCTGGAAACAAGACAAACATCTGAATTAGGTGTTTTGTAGCAGGGATGCATCTAAAGAGGCAGGATAGCAGCTCTCCAAGACTGGACTTACACACCCCCTGGACTGAGGATTGTTTGGCCCCCTCTTGCATGCACCGCCTGTTTCAAGTCACCCTGCTGCATCTCAAAGAGATCAAGATCTAGGCTTTGACCCAGCTCTAGACTTTCCATTTTTTGATTCTCAGTTTGTCCTTGGTGGATTTACTGGTATGTTTTGGGTTACTGCCATGTTGCAGGGTCCATTTCTCCTTTAACAATTTTTTTAAGGATGATCTCACATTTTCCCCAGGCAACATCTGACACAGTAAAATTCATTGTGGATATAGTAAGCTGACCAGGCCCTACTGCTGCAATGCATTCCCAAACCATGACACTTCCACCTCCGTGCTTCAAAACTGGTTCCTTTTCTGAAATGCAGTCCTGTGTTCTGGTGTTATTATTCAAGAGGTTCTGGTCCAATTCTGGTCTGGCTCAGTAGGAAGAGTAGTCGTCTTGCAATCAGAAGGTTGTGGTTCGATACCACCTTCCTCCTGCCATATGTCGATGTGCCCCTGGGCAAGGCACTTAACCTCAAGTTGCCTACCGATCTGCGTATCAGTGTATGAATGTGTGAGCGTTAGTGAATGCGATTGGGTGAATGTGGCTCTAGTGTAAAGCGCTTTGAGTGGTCTGTATGACTGGAAATGTGCTATATAAGTTCAGTCCATTTATATTTATGCTGTCTCTGGTGATCCTTAGTCTGACCTTCATATTTTTAGAGGGCAAAGGTCTCCTACTGATTGCAAAGACATGTATTTTCATAACATCAGTAGTGTCCTGGCTGGGTAACAATGTTTTCTTCATGTACAGCTGTGGTGATATGCCTGTGTTATTTATGTGCTCATGTATGGTTGAAAAACAGGTTTGTTGTTGTATGGCGTCCGAACATTTCACATGACTTATTATTGCTGTATGAAGTTTTAGTTCGGACCCAGAATAAATCCGACAAAGTCTGCAGTAATGATCAGAACACATGTGCCAAAAGGATTTGCTGTGTATGTTTTAAAAGCCTGACAAATTAACTGATGTGTCCCCTGATACCTTCATCTCTTTCAATTTCATGTGCAACAGGTGGATCAGCTGTGAGAGCAGCAATCCTCTGGAAAAATTGATACTGACTTAGAATGCACCTCAGATGGAGGTCTGAGGCCAAAGATCACTGCACATCTCATTTATCTACCCAGTGAGCAGGAAGGGATCAGCACTGATGAGATTACACCCAGATCAGTTTGAGAGAAGAAGCAAACTGGAAGCTATCTTCCAAATAAATTGTGAGATAGTTATATGTTGGAAAACATATGCTATTTACAAGGATCATGTTATGGCCCTTTGGTTTAAATAAAATGTCAACCGAAAAATAAAACGAGGAACTATTATTGAAAAGTTCAGTGTTTTCTCAGCATGGTGGCCCTGATCAGCACAGGTTTGAAAACATTTGCAGCTAAGCGCCTGTTGTCGTATTCCAGGAGTCGTGGAGTCCAGTAACTTTAACAAACGATCATTTGAGGCCTGTGTTTGTGGGATGTGGTCCCAGTGAATTGGGTTTGCTTCTCACAGTTCCCTGTCAAATCTCACCACAGTGGTATCAGTACTTCAAAAATCAACCCCTTCAGAGGTGTTCACAGTCTTTGAGTTATTTCAATGCAGTTTTTCACAAAAATCCAATTCACTGTTTACACATCATTAAACTTCAGCTTTGCAAGGGTGCTTAATGGGTTCTTAATTTCAAGGTAAGGTATACCAGTATGTATGGAGCTAAATTGGGGCCATAAAGTTTGTTCAAACGAAAAAAATGTGTACTTGAAAAATAAAGGTTTGTTCAAACAAAAAAAAATTAAACCTGAAAAATAAAAGTTTGTTCAAAAGAACATTTGAACCTGAAAAATTATTTTGAACATCCCCCCAAAAAATTTGAAAACTGGAAAAAATGTTTTGTTCAAAAGTTCAAAACTACTTTTCAGATTCAAGTTTTTTTTTTTTCGAACTTGCAGATTTTTTTTTTCGGCTTCAAACTTTTGGCCCTGTTTTGGCGTGGGGGAGGGGGCCTCAGATCACGGGGGTGCGGAAGCATGACTGACAGCTCAACACAGCGGCTGAACAACATATTCCCAGCTGTTGCATTCAGGGACCGTGGGAACTGGAAATATCTGTAATACATCATCAATATTCTATATGCAGGTGATTGGTTTTAAAAGATAACATGCTTCACCCATAGAGGCAGCTTACGTGAATACACGACGCGCATCTCAGAGGAGAAAATATGATCTTGACAGATTTGCAGAGCATTTTAAGTCCGTGTTGGAGATTTCCCATGCTCTCAACATAAAGCAAAAGAACCGCCAGACTAAGCGACGGGATGAAACCAGATGCAAAACGAGCCGGTATTTTCCGAATATTGTGGCTAAAATTAAGCCTGGACTTGTTTTCACATGGACTGGACTCGGTTTTCAGTTTCTGGTGCATTTTTGATTAAAACGTGTTTGGTCTCCATTTAGTGAAGTGACTCACAGCCAGGGGCAAACTGGCATATGGGCAACCGGGGAAATCCCCAGTGGACCGCTGGCTGAGGCATTTCTTATTTTGTGAATGTTTAGTTTTTAATAACCGCCTTTCACAGACGCAGGGCGCTGGGCCGGTGATACAGCTCGTGGGCCGGTGGTTCACTTCAGCCCGTGAACCACCGGCCCACCGTGCAGGGCGAGTGCGACATCAAGTACGGAAGAGGCGACAGTTTCTGGGGCATTGATATTTTTCTGGACCATTGTGCCCTAAACTATGCCATATCAACCTGTTAAGGATAACCTTTATTTATATGACTCATAGCTGTTTTTCCCATTTATACCATAATGATATGAAGCACAAGTTCTAATGTTTCCGTTTTGTTAGAATAGGACAAGAATGCTCATCGACACACATTACAAAGATAAATGGCCCAAGGTTTGTCATGAATGACCTGTGGCTGGGGCACTGGGTTTGATGGTGGAGCAGCTGGTATAACTGGTTTGATTAGAATGCAGCACACTTAGATTAAGGATGGACACCAGCTACAACCAGATAGACACCACAATGGTGACACATAGTCTACTGATAATCACTGAGGGAGTGCAGATTCATTGCATTGGAGTGCCAGATATAAAACTACATGTGACCTTCTATCAAGGCTCTTCTTCATCCTTTCACAGACGCTACAGTCCGAGACGAGCCTCGGCGCTGATCTCTGTAATCATTCCTCTGCCTACTTTAGATTAAAATAGCTGAAAATTAGAAACTGTTTAAGAGTCGTTCATTTAAGAGTCAGTGTTAGATAGAGTCTGATCGCTTCTGGGGACCAAGGACCGGAGAAACTTCAAGAGGTCTGAACGCCAACAGGGTGCGGTAGCTCGGACAAACCTCTCCTCTGCTCCAGTCAGGCAGGTCAGCTCTGCTGCACACTGGCAACAGCTGATCTGTAACACATAACATGCGCTGCAGGGCGGCCAGCTGAGCTGACAATGAAGAACAGAGATCAGAAAAAAAAAGCCCGGGATACTAAAACAAACAATGGCACTTATTAAAAAAAAAAAAAAAGAAACAAAAACAGTTGCCCCGTATGCCAGTTTGCCCCTGGCTGTGAGTCACTTCACTAAATGGAAACCAAACACGTTTTAATCAAAAATGAACCAGAAACCGAAACCCGAGTCCAGTCCATGTGAAAACAAGTCCAGGCTTAATTATGCCACAATATTCGGAAAATACCGGCTCGTTTTGCATCTGGTTTCATCCCGTCGCTTAGTCTGGCGGTTCTTTTCCTTGATGTTGAGAGCATGGGAAATCTCCAACACGGACTTAAAATGCTCTGCAAATCTGTCAAGATCATATTTTCTCCTCTGAGATGCGCGTCGTGCATTCACGTAAGCTGCTTCTATCGATGAAGCATGTTATCTTTTAAAACCAATCACATATATACAGGTCCTTCTCAAAATATTAGCATATTGTGATAAAGTTCATTATTTTCCATAATGTCATGATGAAAATGTAACATTCATATATTTTAGATTCATTGCACACTAACTGAAATATTTCAGGTCTTTTATTGTCTTAATACGGATGATTTTGGCATACAGCTCATGAAAACCCAAAATTACTATCTCACAAAATTAGCATATCATTAAAAGGGTCTCTAAACGAGCTATGAACCTAATCATCTGAATCAACGAGTTAACTCTAAACACCTGCAAAAGATTCCTGAGGCCTTTAAAACTCCCAGCCTGGTTCATCACTCAAAACCCCAATCATGGGTAAGACTGCCGACCTGACTGCTGTCCAGAAGGCCACTATTGACACCCTCAAGCAAGAGGGTAAGACACAGAAAGAAATTTCTGAACGAATAGGCTGTTCCCAGAGTGCTGTATCAAGGCACCTCAGTGGGAAGACTGTGGGAAGGAAAAAGTGTGGCAGAAAACGCTGCACAACGAGAAGAGGTGACCGGACCCTGAGGAAGATTGTGGAGAAGGGCCGATTCCAGACCTTGGGGGACCTGCGGAAGCAATGGACTGAGTCTGGAGTAGAAACATCCAGAGCCACCGTGCACAGGCGTGTGCAGGAAATGGGCTACAGGTGCCGCATTCCCCAGGTCAAGTCACCTTTGAACCAGAAACAGCGGCAGAAGCGCCTGACCTGGGCTACAGAGAAGCAGCACTGGACTGTTGCTCAGTGGTCCAAAGTACTTTTTTCAGATGAAAGCAAATTCTGCATGTCATTCGGAAATCAAGGTGCCAGAGTCTGGAGGAAGACTGGGGAGAAGGAAATGCCAAAATGCCAGAAGTCCAGTGTCAAGTACCCACAGTCAGTGATGGTCTCGGGTGCCGTGTCAGCTGCTGGTGTTGGTCCACTGTGTTTTATCAAGGGCAGGGTCAATGCAGCTAGCTATCAGGAGATTTTGGAGCACTTCATGCTTCCATCTGCTGAAAAGCTTTATGGAGATGAAGATTTCATTTTTCAGCATGACCTGGCACCGGCTCACAGTGCCAAAACCACTGGTAAATGGTTTACTGACCATGGTATCACTGTGCTCAATTGGCCTGCCAACTCTCCTGACCTGAACCCCATAGAGAATCTGTGGGATATTGTGAAGAGAACGTTGAGAGACTCAAGACCTAACACTCTGGATGAGCTAAAGGCCGCTATCGAAGCATCCTGGGCCTCCATAAGACCTCAGCAGTGCCACAGGCTGATTGCCTCCATGCCACGCCGCATTGAAGCAGTCATTTCTGCAAAAGGATTCCCGACCAGGTATTGAGTACATAACTGTACATGATTATTTGAAGGTTGACGTTTTTTGTATTAAAAACACTTTTCTTTTTTTGGTCGGATGAAATATGCTAATTTTGTGAGATAGGAATTTTGGGTTTTCATGAGCTGTATGCCAAAATCATCCGTATTAAGACAATAAAAGACCTGAAATATTTCAGTTAGTGTGCAATGAATCTAAAATATATGAATGTTAAATTTTCATCATGACATTATGGAAAATAATGAACTTTATCACAATATGCTAATATTTTGAGAAGGACCTGTATATAGAATATTGATGATGTATTACAGATATTTCCAGTTCCCACGGTCCCTGAATGCAACAGCTGGGAATATGTTGTTCAGCCGCTGTGTTGAGCTGTCTGTCATGATTCCGCAACCCGTGATCTGACCCCACGCCAAAACAGGGCCAAACGTTTGAAGCCACAAAAAAAAATCTGCAAGTCCGAGAAAAAAAAAAAACTTGAATCTGAAAAGTAGTTTTGAACTTTTGAACAAAACATTTTTTCCAGTTTTCAAATTTTTTGGGGGAAGGTTCAAAATAATTTTTCAAGTTCAAATGTTGTTCTTTTGAAAAAACGTTTATTTTTCAGGTTCAAATGTTTTTCATTTAACAAACTTTATGGCCAGAATTTAGCTCCATAAGTATGCAGGTATTTCATAGAACATTTAAAAAGCATATTTGGTAACATGTTTTTTAAGCAAAGTGCACCTCAACATAATTCTGGGTGGAAATATTTGACCACTCTTTTATCAGAAGTTGTAGATTTCATTTAAACTGGTTGGTTTCCATGTCAGGTAAATACCTGGCTTTAAAACAACATTCCTGTTTTTGACTTCGATTGAGGTACAGAAATACAATTTCAGAAGCTTAATCGTCGAATGATTAATTAATTCCCAAAGCAATTATGATGGATGTTTAGGATCATTGTCCTTGAACATTTGTGTCCAAGGTTTAACTATCTAGCTGTAGATTTGAGGTGAAGTTAAAGAATTATTTTTTTTCCAGAAGGTACTTGGATTATCCATGTAGCAGCTACGATTTCCAGTTGTGCTTGAAGGTGTCAATTTTAGAGATTTTGTAAATCAGACCTCTCTAAGTCTGTGGGAAACTGGTGTCCTAGCAGTTTCCAGTTCATTGCGGACTTATAAAGCCAGTTAGGATGGCCCTGACCAGAGCCTAAACAAAAATTTATTTAGTATCTTTAAAAGCCAGGTCAATGCAGGAAACCAACCAGTTTGGATGAAATTTACACATGCTGCCAAAAAGCAGTGGTCAAATATATATCTAGATGAATGCCAGAAGCTTGTTGGTGGCTACAAAAGTATGGTAGATGTGCTAAGGGGCAAATCTTAGTGAAGGTGTATGCATATGTTTGGACTCTTACGTATAGTTTTAACTTCATGTGGATTACATAAAATTCCACATTAAATGTAAACTTGTGCACCCACTTCCTGTTTTTGTCATTCATTAAAACTCTATGTAAGGTATAGTCATTCCAAAGTGAAAAAGAACAGGTTAAATGCATCATTAAAAGGCTGCAATTTAAATGATATGCATGACGATGATGTAAACTTTTTACCGCAACTGTATATAATGATGAAGTGACTATTGTATATTCAATGGTGTTGAGTGATTGTTAAATGTTAAATGTTTCAAAATGTTACCTAACTGACAAGAAAATAACATTTCCTGCAGGTCCAACTCAAGAATCTTGTGCAAAATGCCTAGAATGTTCAAAAAGAGAAACAACATATAAAGTTGCAACATAATGAATCTTAAAAACAACTGAGAGGTTCTCCCTTCTCTTTCTTTCTTTTCTTTGTGCCTTGATCTATATTCTTGTCTCTGCACCAGGTGAGGGCCAGTGCAATCGCCCAAGATGCAGATCAGAACTACGACTACGCCTCCAACAGTGTCATCCTGCACCTGGACGTCGGCGACGAAGTGTGTGTTCAGCTGGACGGGGGCAAAGTTCACGGGGGAAACACCAACAAATACAGCACCTTCTCTGGCTTCCTCATCTACCCAGACTGACAGTATAATCTTACCCTCCTCCACCCTTTCTCTGTGATCAAGCAAAAAGTTTCCTCCTGTTTCTTTATCTAACACATCCTGCCATCCATTTGTCACCTCTGCATATAATACACATAGTGACATAACAACAGAGTTAAACAAAGTTTGTGTAAAAAAGAATATAATGTACATATTACCAGATAAGATCGACTCATGGTGCACACACTTTTGTGATATTTAATACAGTGCCATGTACAGTATGCATAAGCATGGCTGAAATACACAATTAACACTTTATTCCATTCATGTTGCTGTTTATACATTATTGTACTTCAGTTTTAGCTCAAAGACAAACCAACTGAAATAATATCTGAATGTAGACTGTCAATCCAGCGAAGGTATTCGGCTGCAGCCTCTTGCCCTTGCTGTGAGATAGATTTCCATTCCGGCTGTAGACACAAAACAAGAAAAAGGCATGAATATATTGATCTCAACTGATAATTCAGCACACCTCACAATTATAATGCTGTGTGTTGTATGTCTGTGTTAATGCCTGCGTGGAAGCATATGAGTGTGGTTTTGCCCTTTAGTTCTGTGCAAGTGTAAAAGCATCCTGCTGTTGGTGTAATTAGCGCAGAAAGGGAAGGGAGTGAAGCTGCTGGTAACAGTCCCTTAACACACACAGTTTATCAATACTATGGTTTAGCTTTTAGATTGATTTCTGATACTCAGAGCAACATCATGTTGTGGTAACAAGGTGAGATTTCATCTGAAGCCCATTCCCAGTTACACAATACCTTTACGTCATAGTGTGCTGTATTGATCAGAAACACAGATGTTTAGGAAATGTGCTCATTTATTTTTCTCAATAATATGAAAAGAGGCTGGTAATTTTGATGGTTCTGATAGGAAATATGTAGTTATTGAAACTAATTTGTCCTCTTCTAAACTTAAATGAATTTATATTTATTTCAAATATTTACACAGAGGTTTAAACACCAAAACAAAAGCAAAGTGAATGCGTTCATATACACAAAGTTTTAATATCAAATATAACCTGACTAAATACAAAAAGCTGTTTTAAAAGAGGATTTAATTTATTAAGGTAAAAAGGCTATCAAAACTGATGGCTCAATTTTGAAAAGTAATTGCCTCCTAAACTTAATACCTGGTCTTTGGCAGCAACAACTGCCAATAAGCTAAAAAATCAAGGCGCTTTGCGCATCTTCCAGAAAACAATGACTAAATCAGCTGCTGCAGTTGCCAATAAGTGTCGGTTTTTTCATCACTGTGGAAGAATGTTTTTTGGTTTCATCTTAGTTGAATTGTTTTTTTTTTTTCCATCAATATTTTTATTGTGTTTTTCATTTACATTGACATACACTTCTCATAATCAAACAAAAAGCACCCTCATAAAATAAACATCTGCATATTTTCCAGATATACAACAGACAGCAACCCAGGATACTGATTGTAGAGCCTCTTAACATTCTGGTTTGGTCATTCTTGTCCTTAGTTGGTTTCTTACACTTGCGATATGTCCACACCTTCCACAAATGTCCAGAGGGGTCTCCATATGTTTTCAAACAACTTTCCTTTTCCTTTCTGAAGATATGTTATGCGTTCCAGGGGTAAAGTCATCAGCATTTATCTGATAAGTGCTATCAGTCTTTTGGCTTGTAGTAGACACATATCAATCAGTAGCTGTTCACATTTGGTAAACAAAGTATCCTTTGAGACAAGATGTTCTATGATTTGTTTTATTGCTTTCCAAAACCTTTTAATTTTCCTGCATTCTAAGATACAATGAAATAGTGTCCCTTTTTCTCCTGAACATTTTATGCATGTGTCTGGTATACTAGGATAATACCTATTTAAATTGGCTGGTGTAATACAGATTCGATTAACCATTTGTACTGCAGTAGCCTTGAGTGTGAGTTCATTGTTTGTTTTTTACATACCAACACTTTACATCAGCTGAATTGTTTTAATTTGGTTTTCAAGCATGGACAGCCTGTGTAAGGTCATCTCAACCAGATTGAACTCCAGACTTTGACTAGGCCTCTCCAAAATCTTAATTTAGTTTTTCTTTCAATCATTCAAAGGTGGAGTTGCTGGTGGGCTTTGGATCCTTGTCCTGCCACATAACCCAAGTGTGCTTGAGCTTAAGGTTACAAACTGATGAGTAGAGCTAGGTCTGTGTAGGTTTAATATAAAGGTTAATAAAATCGTATTTGAATGGTGCTTTTGTTTTTCTTCAGGTTATCTTTTTCTGCGATTAAAATTTGTTTGATAATGTCAAACATTTAAGTGTGAAAAAAAGCAAAAACAGAAGAAATCAGTGAGAGGGAATGCTTTTTCACAGCACTGTCTGCTGTTAATAAGTCAGACTTTTCCATAAAACAAGGTGTTGAGACCTTTTAGTTAAAAAAACAGGTATCTTACCTTTCTTCACAATATGCATTCTGGTGTTTTATTTGCATAGGAAATCAAAAGAAAAAGTATTGTTGTAGGCACAAATTAGATATACTCCGCCAGAGCAAGATTATAAAAACTCTAAAAACCATCAGGGACTAATACTAAACACCCTTCTGCTTTCTTTGAATGTGCTGAAAGGTTTGAAAGGGTAAGTAAATGTAAGCAAGAAGAACAACTCTTCTGATCTTCTAAAACAATTAAGAAAAATATTGGAAAATACAAACTTGGCATCTCTGAATTATTCTGGCAAATTCTTAAATCTACTTAAAGGCCTCAAAATATATACATACACCTGGCTAATATTGAAAAGAAGGTCTTTAAGGTACTTGCAGAAAAACCACAGACATTATTCAATTCAATTCAATTCAATTCAGTTTTATTTATATAGCGCCAATTCACAAAACATACAGGTACATACATTCCAATTAATCCTAACCATTGAACACTGCAGTCAGATTCAGTTATATATTCAAATTGGATAAAATGTTTTTCTATCTAAGGAAACCCAGTAGATTGCATCCAGTCAGTGACTTGCAGCATTCCCTCCTCCTGGATGAGCATGTAGAGACAGTGGACAGTCACTGGCGTTGACTTTGCAGCAATCCCTCATACTGAGCATGCATGTAGCGACAGTGGAGAGGAAAAACTCCCTTTTAACAGGAAGAAACCTCCAGCAGAACCAGGCTCAGTGTGAGCGGCCATCTGCCACGACCGACTGGGGGTTTGAGAGAACAGAACAGAGACACAAAGAGAACAAAGAAGCACTGATCCAGGAGTCCTTTCTATGGGAAGGAAAAGTAAATGTTAATGGATGTAGCCAAAAACAAGCTTCTGATGAAAGTAGCTGGATGTTTGACAACTTTTATCATCAGAATTTAGTAAAGATCATTTAAAATTGTTTGTTTTGCACAGACCAGTCTTTTAAGCATAGGGGACCCAGCTGTGTTCGAGTTTTAACCACCCGGCTGTTAATTTAGGCTGAAGAATTTGGAGGTTGTTCTTTGTTATTTCATCCACTTTGTGCAATGCACCAGTATCTTTAGCAACTCAAAAATGACCTCAAAATGTGGGCATCTGCAAATTTTAGTCAAGCTTGAAGGTATTGATTTTGCTTCTTGCTTTTCCTGTGGACAGTCACAGTCGTCATCCAGGATCTTCCAATTGATAATAGGCTTGGGGGTTGGTGGGTTCCTGGACTGTTCCTGAACATTCAAGCTAACTTCCTTTTATCTAAAATATGGACCCAAATGGGCGTTCCAGTCGCACAGAGATACTAAATGTGCATCAAAACTCATTTTGGAATGGATAAAGCAGGTGAACCTGGGGATGGCCTTGAAAAGCCAGCTCTGTGGGAGGACATTAGCCAATTTAAAAAAGCTTCTACAGCTTGTCCTTCTTCAAGCCTTAAGAACTATTGTGTAAAGGGGGTATTTTAGCCTGTCTATCCCCTTTAAAGTGAGGGGAAAAAACAACAAAACAGACTGCATGCATTATGTGAAGCTTCTTATATGCCATGAATTATAAAAAGCCAATTGAATGGCATCCCAAAAAAAACACACACAAAGTTGAAAAGGAGCATAATCCTCTTTAAAACACATCTCTTGTAAGGCTCTTTACAGAATGGCAGCTACTTGAAGTAAGAGAACTGAGCTAGAAAGATTCAAACCTCTCATCTTCAGCTCTGCATAGCAAGGTGGTTACAGTGAGACAGGGTTATGTCTTTATTTAAATGTGTTTTCTCATTATTTCATTGTAAATGGACACATATTAAAATGTTTTTCTATTCAAAACGTGATGACTGTTGTCAAGTGTTGCTGCCATTTGCCATATATACAGGTTCTCTGAATCTTATATATTTTTTTCTTTTCAATATTTTTTCCCTGTTAAAACAAAGATTCAGGCAGAATCTGTTGCATTGGATGCAACTGAAAACAGAGGGATTTTATATTTCCAGCACTGGCTGTCCTTGTGAATATTAAGCAAAAGAAATTTACTGTGAATCTTTGTTTTTAATTAGATGGAAATAAATCCCGGAAAGCTGAGATGAGGAGTAATACCGTAAGTAGCAAAAAAACAAGTTAATTTATTTCTGGATCCAGAAAAAATAGATGTAATCCCTAAAAAAATTCTGTGAAGAAATGAGTTTCACATGTAAGTTTAATGAAGAGCTTCTTATTATGCCTGATACTGACCTAATACTATAAATGTATTATATGCCTTCTTGTCCCAAATCTCTGAGTGGCAGTATGATTCAACTGTCATAATATATGGGGTAAAATAATCATCTCATAATTTTCATGCTGTGATAGAAAAACTCACCTGACTCATAATAATGTATATTTTTGCGAGACTCTTGATGGCTTTCACACCGCCTCAATGACATGCTGCATCTCAATGTGTGTGTTTTTACAGGAACTGTTACCTTTGACTGGAAGAAGTTTGGATTATTGTCAGTGTGCATTTGCAAGCCGAGTTGTGTGTTTTACTTTGTTATGTGACCTGCAGTGTTTTTTCCTCTGAAAAACCATAAAATACAATAAAAAAGAAAATTCAGAACTATTTCACTGTAACTAAGTACAACAAATGGGTTCCCTGGTTTTATTACATACTTTTATTGTTCATTCTGGGGAAAATAAAGAACCATTTGATGAAATCTGTTGTGAAGGGGTAACATTTTTAAAGTGCATTGAGTAATATTTTATAGCACTTTAGAAAAATCTAGTCAAATGGATTTGATTCATTTTACAGCAGAGTTTAGATATTAATTCACTACTTTCACAGTGATGAGCCGGTAAGTAAAAACTCACAGTGTGCAGCAGTCCATGTCTACCATTACTACACTGAAGTATTAGTGAATGGTTTTGCATCTTCTTTCTTATTTTGGGTTTCCAAAAAAGCACAACATTCTAAACATACATCAAATTATTATTTTATGTTTTTTTTTTTTTTTACAAGGACTTGCCAGGATGAAATGTTAAAAAAGGACTAAGAAAGATCATCTCAATTCCTTTTAGAAACATATACAGAGGTAGTGTGTTGTTTTTTTTTTTTTTAGAGACTGAAATAATTTCCAGAAAAACTGCTAAATAAAAATAACAACAGAAATCAATAACATAATAAAATTAATAAAAATGTTCTATTCCAACATCACAATCATGCCAAATTATTTAAATGTTGGTGTTTTGGTATGGAGACAAAAGGGTGTTCATCTTTCTTTCCAAATATTTTGACGTATTAATATTATGAGGATCAATAATAAGAATAATAGCAATTCATTTTCCAACTGTGATATTGCTTCAACTACAGCTGTACAAGTGACTCAACAAGTTCCAAGTTGCTTGGATGGCAGCAGATGTTTCTCCAAAACCTGTATGTACCTTTCAGCATTAATGGTGCCTTCTCAGATGTACACAGATGTCCATGGCATTAGTGCCCATGCCATGAGCGTTAACACAGCTCCATACCATCACAGGTGCTGGCTTTTGAACATTGCGCTGATATCAATCCACATAGTGCTTTTCCTTTTTGGCCCGGAGGACACGACGTCCATGATTTACAAAAACATTTTTAAATTGGACCCGTCAGACCACAGCACATTTTTCCACTTTGCATCAGTCCGGTGGCATTTCTGGGTGTTGTTGGCTCTTATGTCCAGAAATGTCTATAGATTTTTTGAATCTTTTGAAGATATTATGAACTGTAGATGATGAAATCCCTAAATTCCTCGCAAATGTTGAAAATGTTCATAAACTGTTGGACTACTCGCTCACGCAGTTGTTCTCAAAGTGGTGAACTTCGCCCCACCCTTGCTTGTAAGCAACTGAGCCTTTCGGGGATGCTCCTTTTGTACCCAATCTTGAAACTCACCTGATTTCAATTAATCTTTTGGTTCAAAACAGATCTTTTTTAGCATTCCTCAATTTTCCCAGTCCTTTGTTGCCCCTTTTCCAGCTTTTTTGGAACATGTTGCAAGCATCAAATTCAGAATGAGGGAATATTTACAATAAAACAATAAAGTTTATCAGTTTAAACATTAAATATCTTGTCTTTGTAGTGTATTCAATTGTAATTAGGTTGAACAGGATTTGTAAATCACTCTATTGTGTTTTTATTTAAGTTTTACACAATGTCCCAACTTCGTTGGAATTAGGGTTGTAAGTTTACGGTCCAAATATGCTCACACCTCTCTCAGATGCTTCTGTTTATATTTGTGTCACGGTGGGGTTTGTGGTGGACCGAAGCGCAGACAAGAGCTTGGGAAGCGCATTCTGATAGATCCAGAGCTTTATTCAAAGTTTCACAAATACGTAACAAACACTGCAGGTACTGACCAGAGTCGAGATCCAAACACTTTCAAAACCGACTCTGCAGGAACATGGAATCTCATGGCATGGACGAGTGTAGAGGAGTTGTAACGAAGGAACCAGCAAAGAACAATGAAACAAAACCAACTAATGTACTGAGGGAGAACAAAGGCAGGAAATCAAAGGAACTGAGAACAGGTGAGACATGGAGGCAGGGAGGCAGAGGGAGCAGGTGAACCTAAAAACAAGACTAACACATGGCAAAGGAACTAACTAACAAATAAAGAGACACACAGACCAAGCAAACCTATAGACAAGATAAATAATCAAATAAAGCATAAGAAACTAGAATAACCATGAACTAAAGTAAATTGAGAAACTGGGGGGTAACACAACAACCTAAGAACTTAGCAAAATAGAAACCATAAAGAAACCCTGATTATAAAAGTAAACAAACCTAAACCAACACTGATAGAACAAAGTGAGAATGAAGCGGAGGAAAAGGAGGACTAGAATAAAAGTAAACAATAACTAAGCTAACCTCTAAAAGGAGGGACTGGAGGAACAAAACTAAGGACTGGAGAATAAAGGGAACTAAACCCGAGTAATAATCAACCAAAAGAGAAAAACTAATGACAAGAAAACACACTGGGAGACAGAAGAAAACCAGAACTGTAGGAGAAACAAAAAACAATGAACCATGAATACAAAACCATAAACAAGAAACCTCTAGCTAACAGTAAACAAAACCATAAACAAGAAACCTCTAGCTAACAGTAAACAAAACCATAAACAAGAAACCTCTAGCTAACAGTAAACAAAACCAGAAACAAAGTCCAAAATGTCCAAACCCTGACAATTTGAGAGATTAATATTTAATTATCCTTTAATTTTAGTTTAAGTAAAAAGTAAAATAGAAAAGGAAGTGGTTTATGTCCTGAAATGTAACATAAAAATTAAAATAATAGATGACAGTATGTTATAGGACCCTTCAGTTCCTAAAGACTCAAGTTTTTGCTTGGTAAAACCTGTACACACTCCTTAATGGACAACCTAAGTGTTTTTATTCAACTTATTCAAAATGCAAAAAGTTATATATATATATATTTTTATTTTTCAACTATTTTAAACAAAATATTTAACATGAAGGAGGGAGGAGATTCAAATGTTTGGATGCATTTAAGTATGGTGTACAATGTTCCCAATCATTGTTATTGTTACATAAATTAACACATTGCACAAAGTTCCCCCTTTACATTACAGTTAATTTTAGGAATTTGATTTTGTAATAATAAATGAAATAATAGTGGCAGGTACAAAAGAAACACTATGTCACTCGGTCTTCATCACAGGCAAAATTTACAACAGCGACTTACAGGGTAACCACTAAAAGAAAAATACACGTGAGATGGTTGGAGGTGCTTCGCTGCTACCGGACCTGAACGACTTGTTATAACTGATGGAACCATGAATCCTGGTGTCTAGCAGAAATTCAAGAAAGGAATGGAGAAGATTCAACAACCAGGTTTTGATCTTATGCTTGGGTTATGCAGAAGTCAAATGATCCAAATCTAACCACCAAATCTTCCTTTGAATTGCATTAAAAAAAAAAATACTAAATGAGGGGTTTGGCGTGGCCTATGCAAAGTCTAGTCTTAAAATCTGACTGAGATGTCGTGAAATGACCGTAAACAAGCTGTTCTTGCTGGAAAACTTGTAATATGTCTGAGTTTAAAACAATTTAGCAAAGAGGAGTGGGCCAAAATTCCTCCACAGTGATGTAAAAGACTCATTGCCAGTTATCAAAAACACTTGATGGCAGTTCTTGCCTTCATGGGTGGCACAACAAGTTATTAAGTAGGTTTTAATAGCTTTTTTTTCTTAATAAATGACATTTTTTGGCAGTAACACTGGTTATCTTTTTGTCTGTTTAATGATATTAATCATGTAAGTGTGATAAAAATGCATAAAAAGAAGAAATCTGTAACGAGGGAAAATACTGTTTTTAGAGTTGTAAATAACATTTTAGTTTGTTGGTTTCTGTGAATTCACACAAATTCCATACTTAAAGACTAAATAAAATAAAGCACACTAAAATATGCTATAGGGGCTATAATGACAGGGATAATAATAATGAACAAATTTGTTGCAGATGTGGTGGAAAGTTTTTCGAGGTGTTGAGATGCTGTAAAAATGAATTTGAGGATAGCCGTGGATCTTCTTGAAATATCTCTGCAATCTGAAGCTCATCAGAGACAGATCTTATAAGCACATTGCCTTCACATATCATTATGTTCTTGTAGCAAATCTGATATATTCTAGCTAAAGTTAAATAATGAAAATTAGGCCACATAAATTAGCTTCCTTTGACTTTGTCCACTTTATCCACACTGCTTTGATTCAGGTTAAGAATCATACATTCTGCTCCTTTATCCAGTTTCAGGACAGAGCTGAACACATTTCTAAGAAAAATATTAGTATGTGGGAGAAATGTCAGAATTACTACAACAACCTGTGAGAAGGTGGCTTTCTCCCATTAAAATGCTTGTTTCTGCTTCTGCCTCCACTGTCCACATGGCCGCCCTGTGAAAATGAAACACTGAAACATTAAAAATGGAGTTCTCGCCTACCAAGAATAAAAACAAGGAGATGGATCTTTAATTAAAGGTGAGAGGTAATAGTATTCTGGGCGAGGGGGTTCTTGCAGAATGTGGTGTAGATGACTGGTTTGAGAAATGCCGGACTACAGCACCCCCTCACTATCTCCTTGCCCCCCTCACCCTTTCCTCTGAGTCCCAGCGCACCCTCCCCTGCACATTCCAGCGTTCAGTTAATTGGACAGGGAGAGTGGGCTGAGGAGGGAAGCGTTCAGGCCCATTAGCAATCCTCCTGTGGAAGGCTGAGCCGAGAGGATCACAGACTCACAAATAGGAGGATTAAAATAATCAATAGGCTCCTCTCTCTCTCTCCTTCGCCACAGACGACGGGTGGATGGCACACACACACCTACATGGTGTTGCACACACACACTTTCAAGAGCAAATACAAACGCACCGAGAGTCAGAGGAATTCTAGTTCAAGGAGCAATTCTTTTCTCTCAGTGTTGTGTCTGGATTTCACAAATTAGTCTGGGTCAAGACTTTCACACACACACACGCACACACACACACACACACAGATACTGTCTGTTAATGAGGGTTAATTTCAACCTCTGCCTAAATGAGGACCACTGAAAAGGTCAGACACCTTAAAATATTCTCACATCTCAGACACGTCTTTGGGTCTATTTTTTCTGTAGTTTTATATTTATTAGAATTTCTAACACTTTAATAAACCGTATAGAGCTAAATAAGTCCTGATGACAGAAGCTGAACACAAAGCTTTTAAATGTTTTATCCTCATTTATAAACCAGGAAGCTACTGCCTTTATTGTACTTCCTATGTTTTTTCTTCTTATGGGTTGAGTGGATTTATATTCAGTGTATTTTAGTTGTAAACAAATTAGATAAAATAAGTATTGTTTTAATTTGTAGGTTATTATTATTGTTATTGGTAGTAGCAGTAGTAGGAAGAGGAGGAGGAGTATTTCTCAAATTTATTTTTACAGGAATATCGTTGCGTGATTACACCAATTATTATTTTAGATTTTTTGTTATTTAATTTCTTTATTATCTACCTCAAAGGGCAAAGTTAGGAAGTATTATCTAAAACCTTAACAGGCAATTAGTTTTTTATCAAAAACTAATTGCCTGTTAAAAACAAAATCCTCAGAATCCTTCAGAACAATGGATTGTCTTTATTTTACTTTATTGTACAGTTTGACAGGCTGTGTTACCAGGCTGTAAAAAGGACAGTTTGTTTAATTTTGTTAGAAAGTTATAGGAAACCATGTGAACTAATTGGTGAATCCATAGCAGAATCAATCAGACATCCACTTACTTTGTTTACACCGTTGCAGGTATGACCGGCTAAACATAATTAGGAAATCAAAACACACACATGAGCCAATGAATTTTGCACAGTGCTGTCAAATTAATTATATTATGTTAAAATTTGTGTGTATGATTAAAAAGTAATTTATTAATGACTAATTCACTTACTTTCAGCAATTTGTTTGCTTGTTATGGCAGTAGTAAGATTTTCTGGTATGTTTATTTGATTCTTAACAAACAAGGTAGGATTCCTATTTCCTGTTACGTAGGAAGTCATGTGTTTCTTTAGCAGCTGAAATGTTATGTAATAAGATTTAATTGACGTTAAGGTTATAAACCTGAACACTGAGGGGAATCTTTGGATTTTTGTTGATTGACTACCTTCCTCATTCCCAAAACATCAACTTATTGTGATCACAGACAAAATAACTGAAAGGATATGGTTAATTGTTAACTTTTTTTGCTGAGTGCTGGGATGAAATAAAAATAAAAATGTATATAAAATATAGATAGAAAACCTTTTTAAGCCAGAAACATGAAGTAGGCTGATTTGGAAGGACTTACATCAATTACTTTCTCTATTGTATTTTGGCTAATTTATAGGATGTTAAATGGTGGCAAATAACCAAACATTCTCACTCAAGCCATTGAAGGAAACTATATTTGCTTTTTCTTAGCACTTTTCATTCATTTTAATCCACTTTATACATTCTCATTTGAGCTCAAGCAAAAACACAACATAAAAAGCAATTCAATAGTTTTGAAGCAATCCAAACCAGTCCTGTGATCTGTGTGTGTGTTTCCATAATTAGATGTTCTGTTCAGAAACCAGTAATGCAAAACAAAAATGCAAGTGGTTCCTTAATTTTCATTAAAAACATGAGGTTTCCAGAAAAGACAAACAAATTGACCCGTTTTATTCATATTCCAACAAAAGTACCGAAGTCTGAGCTCATTGTATACTGTGCCTGCAGGATGCAATGTTTCTTCTGTAAATCTAAAATATATATTTTCTAATCTCAATGATGAAAACAAAACACTCACTTTTACTATTTATGGACAGTAATATAATGGATCGATGCTTTTACCAGTAAATTGGGACTTGGAGGGATTGAGAATACAAGAAATGGGCACATTTTTTATTTCTTTTTGCCTGTTGATTTTACTTTTTTTTAATTTTAAATATGACAAAAACATTCATTTCTGCTCAAGTATTTTTGAGCAAAAAAGAAAAAAAAGCTTGTATTTCAATTTAATATTTAATATTTACAAAACTCAAATGACTACTTTTTTTTCTTGTTGCTTGTGTTGGTTTTTTAATAATAGTGTCTGATGAAAAAATCTAATAACCAAAAACATGCTACCTTTATCAGAATCAAAAATATAAGAATCAGAATCAGCTTTATTGCCAAGTTTGTACAGACAAACAAGGAATTTGACTTCGATACACTTTGCTCTCAGTGAAGATTTAATTTTTTTATTTATCATTTGAAATAGTATTTGAGAGATGTCTCCTTCTCCTAATCCTTTCTGCATTCAGCCTGACTGCAGCAGGGACTAATGTATTAATGTGAAGATTTTTTTTAAGGATTGAGGATTAGTTCATACTGTAGTGTATTTGCATTTTCTTGTTAAACTGTTATCTGGAATTATATAGTTGTCTAAAATATTTTATTCATGTTTCCATTCTGACATTTTATTCTTTGCTAAGTGTTTGCTTTTAGAGCATTTTGACAAATTAAAATTCATATTCTGTAATTTTCCTGTGACCCTCTTTATTTTCATAATAAAAGTGACTGGTACCGTTACAACGGCAGATTAACTTAAGCACTGGTTTCAAATTGATTCTAGTTACCAAAAAGGTTTGATCTTTGTTGCTAAGTTTGTAAAACCAATTAGGGACGAATATTATCAGTATATCACAATTTTCATATCCTGGAAAACTGTAATTTGCCTCCTAAGACACACGATGAAAAGAATGATCTGCACCACGCCGCCCCCTGCTGTACTTTCACTGTCATTACAGCAACCGTGTCATCCAACAGATGCAGTGACATGCTCTGTACGCTAGGCGGCAGGCAACGTCGACTGGTTGTCTGCAGGCAAAGATGGCGGTGCGGAAGAAAGACGGCGGCCCGAATGTAAAATATTTCGAAGCGTCTGACACCGTTTCCCAGTTTGATAATGTCCGCGTCTGGTTGGGAAAGAATTATAAAAAGGTACTGAGCGCACGTTTTTTAAGCATGCCCACTGAGCTTCCTATTTTCCTGTCACCCTGAAACGTAGAGCAGAGGCAATGACAAAGAGAGGAGGGAGGGTGCTGCTGCTGCTGCTGCTGATGAGCGTCCAGCTGTTTGATTCACAAAAGGATGCTGAGCCAAAAGCTGCAGCAGATGCTGCCGCTAACGGTGGTGTCTGCCTACGTTTGGGTAGCTAAACTGGCTGAAAGCCTTTACAGAATCTGACCCGAGAAGGTAGAGTTTAGAAAGATAAATGTGACTTTAGCCGGGCAGACGGCAAGCTAGCCAGCTAATCGGCTAACGGTTAAAGCAGCTCGGATCCAGATGTGGCGCGCCTCTGTGACTGAAGTCATGACCGGGGCTGGATTACAGCAAGCAGCCGTAAGCTCTGTAGACTGTTAAAAAAACTTAAATAATAATCGTAAAGGCTGTGATTATAGCCGTGAATTCTTGCTCTCACCACAGATCCAATCACATTCTGATGTACCCTTTGCAATGATAAACGTAAAAGCGCAGGAACTTCAACACTGAAAATCGGACATGTTTCAGTTTATTACAGCCACAATGGTACAATGTTTTTTTTTTTTTTTTTTTTAGTTGTGGCCTGACGTTTGTCAAAGGATTAGCTACATTTTAAATGATACCAAGATTATGTTTGTTGGTTTAAAATTAGGTTCATTACAGCATTTTAAAATGTGGCATTTGGGGGTGATTTTTGTCCTTCGAGTTACATTAAAAGGGACAAAATTGTGGCCCAAAACAAAATACTAATAAGAACCAATAGCATCATTTCTAAACCAGGGGTCAGCAACCTTTACAACCCAGAGAGCCATATTTACCCTCGGTCCAGCTAAACAATTTCTTTTGAGCCACCAAAGCTGTATGAAAAAACTGAACCTATTTGAACAATATCTACTATAGAAATCTTGTTTTGATTTCAAATTTAAAGAATGAATGAATACATTTTCTTTAAAGGAAAGTTCAATTTTTATATTCAAAATGACAGATTAGCCAGTAGTTTGCAACCAAAAGACAAAAAAAAAAATACATTAGTGTATATTTATAGAGAATATTCCTTACACTATTAGTGTCATTCTTTGCAGCATTTATTTATTACCTCTTCATTTTAAAACATTGCTAAATTCTTTAGCATTTTGGCCAAAGTCATTAAATCCACAGTGGAGGGTCTCAATCTAAACTCACAGTGCCATGAAGCCTTAACAGATGTTGTTTGAAGGATGTTCTAACTCTTCCTGATTTTGGAATAAATATTAAGCATTTAATTGACTTCCAATAGTCATTCATTTAGCCAAAAGGTAAAGTTTGCAATTTTAGAAAATAAATATTTTTAACATTAAATACTTAACAGACTTTTTGTTTTGTGTGGCATGAAACAAAAAGTGATGTGTCTTCAATCCATTTTCAAAGTAAACTTTATAGGTAAATGAAGAAATAAATATAAAAATAATTAAAACATTTTTAATTACCGTAAAGGTTTGCGTTTGAAAATGTAGAAACCTCAGTCAGCTACTAGTACTTTTAGCACTTTGACATGGACACTTGTTTCTGCTCAAGTTAGAAAAGAAGAGCTCACATTTCAAATCTCAGTGGATTTTCAATGTGTAGGTCTTTCAAAACATTTGTTAAAAGGCTATTTGGTTAAAAAATATCTACTCGCCTTTACATTAACTATGTCACTGACAGAAAGCAACTGCTTAGATAATGGATTGAATCCTGAATCCTACTTCACTAAGGGATTACTTTTACGGGGATTCTTGAAACCTCACATTTCTGGTAGAAAACAAGTTGCAGCTTTTGAAGGGATGGCATATATGGTATATAATACCATATCCAACAACAGGAACAAAGCTGCAACCACTGATTCACTGATTGTAACATTCCTCCTTAAGCAGGAGACAACTAGGATGTATGTTAGGAACCATTCGTAAAAGAGCTGTATGTCTGAATAAACTATATCATTTAAAAGAGCATTTAAATACCTTTAAAATAACAGTAAGATCATGTATGTGTCATCTGAAGAGCATAAACTCTGGTTTTATTTTTTCTCAGGGCTTACTTTCATATATGATGAATAAACCTGATGTAGTTTGTGTTTGAACTCTAAATGTAGTTCAGAACTAGCTCACTATTAGGATATTATATTATATTATATATATATATATATATATATATATATATATATATATATATATATATATATATATATATATATATATATATATATATATAAAAACATGAAACTTTACAGCTACAGAGAACATTCTGCTGTCAAACAAAAAGGCCTTCAAGCAAGTAGTCTTTGTTAAAATGAAGATTTAAAGTTTTGCCCAATTATTTGATGGAGCTCAGACGTTGCTCCGGTCAGAAAGGTATGTGCTCATGTATAAAATCAGTTAATTTTTAGTATATAGATTGTTAATAACATCAAATAACAGATTATTTAACTAATAGAGAAAACTGTGTATATTCAAGCAAATTACATGTTTTTGTTTGGGATTAAAAGGTAAACATTATGCCTTGGTTATTTCACTAGTTGACCTTTATGTTGTCATAACTCCAGCCCACAATAGTAAATCGAAAGATATCTTTGAGGGACGGCACAGGCAGCTACATAATCACAAATCCAGTAACTTGAGCACATCTGAGGGCTGCCTTAAAGTATACGTTGTTTCAAAAAGATAAACCTAACCTTTAAAACCCCCATCTTTACCATGTTTTAAGTGTCTATAGTTGCATATTATTAAATTGTGTCTTCTCTTCGTCTCTTCAGTACATCCAGGCTGAGCCCCCCACTAACAAATCTCTGTCCAGCCTGGTGGTCCAGCTGCTCCAGTTCCAGGAGGAGGTTTTTGGCAGACATGTCAGCAATCCTCCCCTCACAAAGCTGCCGGTTGGTCTCTTTTTATCTCCCCGGCTAACAAGTTCACGTTGCTTTTCATTGATGCGTTAAGCTTTTTTATTTTCTGCCTGCAGATGAAATGTTTTGTAGACTTCAAGTCAGGAGGGGCTCTCTGCCACATTCTGGCTGCTGCCTACAAGTTCAAGAGTGACCAAGGATGGTAAGACTTTCTTTCCAGCTGGTTTTTGTTGCTTTTGTTTTTTTTTTTTGTCTAAAAGTTTCAACGCTGAGTTGGATTTTGGCTTTCTTGCCGTTTCGTGTGTAACTCCAGTCTAATTTCCTGGTAGGCGCAGGTTTGACTTCCAGAATCCGTCGAGGATGGACCGAAATGTGGAGATGTTCATGACGATTGAGAAGTCCTTGGTGCAGGTACATTTGTTTTAGTAATCTTTACTGGTATTTGGCCTGTAAACAAATTTCTTGGATGGTCAGTTTGCATTAGTCAATGTTTTTGCTCTAATCTTGCACAATATAAAAGAAGCTTTTATGTTTTTTATGACTTTATTTTGGTCAGGCTGTATCTGACACATTTCCCAGCTTTGGGCAGCATTTTTCAGGAAGGTTACATGTCTCTTTTTGTTTTGTCAGATTTGAGAAGCATCTAAAGATGGCACTGCTGGGCTTTAATGATGGAAATAATGAAACAGATTGCAGCAATTCTGCTTAATCATTCTAAAAATAAGGATCATTCAGGTTGTTTCTTTCTCAGAGGAGACATTACTAATAAAATATGTGAATTTAAGTCTCGCATCATTATTTCCTGCAGAACAATTGTCTGACTCGACCCGTCATCTACCTGAGCCCTGACATAGAACCAAAGCTGCTCAGCAAACTGAAAGACATCATCAAAAGACATCAGGTGAGTTTTTGCTTTGTAAAGAAAGTTTTTTTCTAATCTTTTTTGCTAGTATCTGTCATGCTCTCTCATGTTAACTCAGCGTTTCTAGCCTGGTCTTCTTTTTAGAGATGACTCCTCTTTGCAGTGCATGTATAATTTACAGGGTCGTTATGTGTTGCAGGGCTCCGTGACTGAAGACAAGACCTCCAGCTCCCATGTTGTGGTGCCTATTCCTACCAGTCTGGAGGAAGGTGAGGTGCTATTATTAATCACCTTGTTGTATATTTGGTAGATCTTCTTCTGCATGAGCAACTTCTGTGTTAATATGAAATGAATTGTTTCTGTCCAGAGGAGTGGGTGCGTCCTGTGATGAAGAGAGACAAGCAGGTTCTGCTGCACTGGGGATATTTCCCGGACAGGTTTGTTCTGGATTGATGTGTCGGTACCTAGATCATAATGTAAAACATTTTATTTCATGTTAAATCATCATCTGTACTTTTTTCTGTAAAAGATGAGCTTAGAAATAGTTGTGATTTATTTATATTGACACGTTTAGATGTAAACAGATGAATTGACACTGTTGTTGTTTGTAAAGTATTGGTTGTCTCTGGGAATCATAACAACAAGAGGATTCTGTAATTCTTGTAACATACCTGATGAACGTATTTAACACATTTTCCCAACCTGTGCTCAGAATCGGCCTCCTGTGTTTGTTCCTGTTGCAGTAGTCTCACAGCCTGAACATGTCATTTGTTCCTCTCTTCGTTTAGTTACGACACCTGGATCCCAGCCAGTGAGATTGAAGCTGCAGTGGAGGATCCTCCCAGCACAGAAAAGCCCAGAAAGGTAATTATTTTTTGTTCTGTTTCATTGTTGTTCATTCCACGAGTTTCAAAAAAAATGTTCCTCTTGTTCCTATGCGTTTCACATTTTGTCACAATAAGACCACAATGACCCTTTCATCTGGATTTTGTGTGATAGGTCAACATGAATTGAGACATAGGTAGGAAGTGGCAGAAAAATTATGCATGGTTTTCAAATTTTTCAGAAATAAAGCACCATGGGTCAGTACTTTTTAGAACCACCTTTTGTTGCAGTTAGAGCTGGAGGTCACTGGGGTTATGTCACTACCAGCTTTGCACATGGCGAAACCTGCTCCTTGCAGAACAGTCAGATTTGAAGGGGAACATCTGTCAATTGAATTTGTAATAAAATTTTCAAATCTTGCCACAGATTCTCAATTGGATTTAGGTCTGGCCATTGACTGGGCCATCCTAATGTACGGACAGACATTGATCTAAACTACTTCATTGTAGTCTGGCTGTATGTGTAGTGGTACTGTCCTGCTAGAAGAGGAACCTCAGCACATGTGTCTCAAGCCTTTAAAGCCTCTAACAGGTTTTCTTCCAGGATTACCCTGTATTAGCCTCCATCTAACATGCCATCAACTCTGATCTCTGTCCCTATTAAAAGACAAAAAAGAAACCTATTCCCACAGCATGATGCTGCCACCACTATGTTTCAAATCAGGATGACTTGTTCAGGAGCATGGATTATGTAGTTTTGGTCTTTTTAGGTTCGCAGTGCTGCCAAAGTCTTCCCCTTCATATGATGGATAGAATAATGCTCTGTGAAATGTTGAGAATTTTGGATATTATTTTATAAACAAACCCCACCTTTAATTTCTCCACAGTTTTTTCTCTGAGCCGACTGCTGTGTTCCTTAGTCTTTATGATGCTGTTTGTTCACTAATGTTCTCTAACAAACCTCAGAGGCCTTCAGAGAACAGCTGGATTTATTCTGAGCTTAAATTGCAGACACTTAAATGTAATTTATCGATTAGGTGAATTTTGAGGGCAGTAGGATGCACTGGATTTGATTTAAGGATATCAATGTAAGGGGGGTTTAAAAAAAATGGAAACCACATTTTTAAGATGTTTATTTGTAAAAAAGAAAAAAATTAAAACCATCTATCATTTTCCTTCTGCTTCACAATTATACACAACTTAGTGTTGCTCTTTCACCCCAATAAAATAGATGGTTTATGGATACAACTGAACTAAATATAGAAATGTTCAATAGGTATGAATATTTTGGCAATGCACTTTGTTCATGTACTGATTCTTAGAGCTTTAAATAATATGCAAGTATTTTCCTTATGCCTTTTACTTGCTTACTGAAAATGTTCAAACATTTTCACTGACAGGTTCATGCAAAATGGATTTTAGACCTCGACCAGTATAACGAGTGGATGAATGAGGAAGACTATGAGGTGGGAGAAGGTTGTCCTAAGAGGAAGAGGATCTCTGCCAAGACACTAACGGATGAGGTGACCACACCAGATGAGCGAAGGGACAAGAAACCAGGCAATGCCAAGAAAAGAAAGCGATCACCATCACCTTCGCCAACACCTCCACCTCAAGAGAGCAAGAAGAAAAATACCAAAAAAGGGTTAGAGTTCAGACATTTCCCTAAGTTGGATTCGTTTAACTAACAAACCTGCAAGTCATACTCACCTATTTGTCCGTGCCATTCGATTTCAGTTCATTCTATTCACACTGCACATGCTTACCACAAATGTTGTTAAAACAGTTTAAACCCAGAAATATATAATCACATCAAACCAATGCTATCCAATCATATAGACAGATTATACTTCAGTTACATACGTTCCAGTTGGACTTCATTGTTTAATAAATGGCAGTCAGCTTCTGTTTATAATCCTGGTTGTAGAACAACAACATTGACAACATTGGTTTCTTTTTCATACATACTGTGTTTATTATCTATCTTATTAATTCATATAAATTTTTTAGTTAGAATTTACACTTAAAAGTCATTTTTTAAGCTCTGCCTCTAGTCACTTCTTTACATTTGAGCTAAGTTTACTAGTTAAGGATCTATAAGATCTTTCACAAAATCGCTTAAAAAGTCAGTATTTTTTACCAGAAACCCACCCTCCCCCATCACTGACTGATTACCAGAAGTTTGTTGTTTTTGTGTGTGATGGCAGGCCGACCACCCCGTACACCAAGTCTAAACGAGGTCAGAGGGAGGAGGAACAGGAGGAGCTGTCCAAGGACCTGGATGAAGCCTCACCTATTCCTGCATCTGAAGAAGGAAACACAGCAAAGACAAGTACACGAATATATATAAATTGAAATCTAAATATATTTACACCTAAGAATTAGGGTGGTTGCAAAACTACTTTATAGCCGTGTCATCTTTTCTACTGTCCGTCTTTTCAATGATGTAATTTCTTGTCTGCCTGCAGACAACACCAAGAAGGACCCAGAATCAACCCCAGTTAAGGGAGGCACTGAAATGGGTATGAATGATAACATATAGACATCATTTATCTTTACATAACGTGCTTTAAAAGGTATTTATTGATATATTGTCATCTTTTATATGTTCTTTAAACAGATGAACAAGAAGATGAGTCCATGGAGACAACAGGAAAGGTATCGTTGTCCTAAAACGTCCAGTTAAAATTAGAAGTAACACACTCACGGTGAGCAAGATTGATCAAGCGTATGAGTTAACTCTGTGAACTGAAGTGTGTGTTTTTTTAACAGGAAGAGGAGGAGGGCTCTCCCAGTGTAAAGGGTGAACCAGTGAAGAGCTCAGACCTTCATGAGGACAACGTGACGGAGCAAACCCACCACATCATCATCCCGAGTTACGCTGCCTGGTTCGACTACAACAGGTAATGATGTAACTTGTTTAGCTTGTTTCCCCATTCATGCACTGGTTTTACTGGAAATGTCTTAACGACCTAAACTTGTAACGTAAATTATGTTATCCTTATCTACAATTGAAAGCATTCCAGCGGTTTGATGAATTCTTTGAATGGTTTTCAGCATCAGTCATATAAAGAAGTGAATCAGTGAAATGAAACATTCTTTCCTTAATTAATTCCCACATTAAACGTCACATTGACCTTTGCTCATTTCACCCGCAGCGTTCATGCCATTGAGCGGAGAGCCTTGCCTGAGTTTTTCAATGGGAAGAACAAATCTAAAACCCCTGAGATGTAAGCATGCGATTGGTACACAAAACAGAGTGATTAATCAGGTGTTTGGAAATTACTGTAACATACTATTTTATCGCAGTAGTTGTCTTCTTTCATCCTTTTCGCCTTTAGTTATCTAGCCTACAGGAACTTCATGATTGACACATATCGGCTGAACCCTCAGGAGTACCTGACCTCCACTGCCTGCCGAAGAAACCTGGCAGGAGACGTGTGTGCCATCATGAGGTAGATGGGAGGTTGATCTTTATACATCGTTAAGCCTTTAATCAAACATGCCACTAGTGGGAAAAACGCTATGTGTTTACTTTTCCTCAGAGTTCATGCTTTTCTAGAGCAGTGGGGACTGATCAACTACCAGGTGGACTCAGAGAGTCGGCCCACACCCATGGGACCGCCGCCGACCTCTCACTTCCACGTCCTTGCAGACACTCCTTCAAGTCTGGTGCCGCTGCAGCCCAAGACATCCCAGGTTAATAAATACTCACATGTAAACAGGCAACCAGGAATTAGTGGATATTATTTTACATCCTTGCTCCTTTCACCATAACCCCCTCAGACCCCCGCCACCCAGCCAATGATTTCATTCCCAGATAAAGTGAAAGATAAGCCCACAGATCTGCAAAACTTTGGGCTGCGGACCGACATGTACAGCAAGAAGACTGGATCTGCAAAGGTAAAAACAAGGGGTGTTGCCTATAATTGATGTATAACTTACCTTATTAATCATTATTGTATGACTTGCATTCAAATAAAGTGGTGGTAATATTTTTGTGTGCAGAGCAAGAGTGGAGCAAGCTCCATGAGAGACTGGACAGAGCAAGAAACACTACTTCTACTTGAGGTATGGCATTTTGCTGACACAGCTAGTCATAATAATCCCCCTGTGGAGACAGCAAGATAAAAAACGAATGGCTGAATGACTATCCCATGTCTCTCAGGGGCTGGAGATGTATAAGGATGACTGGAACAAGGTGTCTGAACACGTGGGCAGCCGTACACAAGACGAGTGCATCCTGCACTTCTTGCGGTTGCCAATTGAAGACCCATACTTGGAGGACAGCTCCTCCACACTGGGCCCACTGGCCTATCAACCAGTTCCTTTCAGCCAAGCAGGAAACCCTGTCATGAGCACCGTGGCCTTCCTGGCTTCTGTAGTTGACCCACGTGTGGCCTCAGCTGCAGCCAAATCCGCTCTTGGTGAGAAGTGGCTTGTTTTGAACATTTTACTGATGAACACAAATCAAGAAAGCTATTAAATTATTTAAAGCTATGAGCTGAGCCTAATATGTTGTTGTGGCCTTTTGGAAATCTCCTTCATTGTGATACTTTGTGAACATGAATGTAAAGTTTTAGTACATTTCTTAATCAGGAGATTTAAACATTTACCAGTGTTTATACTGAGGTAAAACCTTAACTAAGGCACAATTTCTGTTTATTCATGAGGTGTTAACTGCTGCTCACATGTTGTCATAAATCTTAATAGCTGTAGGTAAAACAGTTTAGTCTGTAGAAGACGAAGAGTGTGTAGGGTATATTAAACAGAAAAACGCCTACAAATGTCTTCATCTCGTCTCTTGCAAGCAGTTCCTTCCCTGTCATGACAGCTCATCCTGCTGGAAGCATACACAGCTTTGGAAAAGTATTCATACCCCTAGAACATTTGTATATTTTGTAACCTTACAACCATGACCTTTAATGTATTTGAAGTGATAGAATAGCACAGGTCAGTGCATAATTGTGGAACAAATAAAAATCGGGGTGCATTTGTTTTCAACCCCAGTGTGTCGGTGTTTGTAGAGTCACCTTCTACAGCAATTGTAGTCCAAGTCCTTTGTGCCCTGTCTGTACAAGCTAAGGTTTTTGTTACATTTGATAGGGAGTGTCTGTGAACATCAGTCTTGGCACTTGCCCTCAGTTGTATTTTTCAAGCCTTTATTAATGTTCATTATGATGATTTTCCGCTTACAGCTAATCAAGATACAACATTTTAAAACAGAATATTACATCAGACCAGTAATAAATCAATTTTTAATACAGAAATGTGGGCTAAGACTCCCTCTCTTGAGCTTTGGATATGTGTAGCTCCTCCAGAGTTACCATGGTTGCCTCTTGGCTGATTGTCTGATTAATGCTCTCCTTACCCAGCTTGTCAGTTAAGGTGGACGGCCATGTCTTGGTTGGTTTGCTGTTGTGCCATACTCAACAGAGCTCTTTGAGATGTTCATTGTTTCATAACCAAACTATAAATTTGTCGACTTCTGAAGCTGACTGGTTGCACTTTGGTCTATAGCATAAAATCTGAATGAAAAATATAAGGACATTTCTGGCTGTAAGGTGATAAAATGTGAGAAAGTTCAAGTGGTGGATGGAACTAGTACTCTCTGGCTGCATAAATAATGTTGCAGCAACACTGGACATTCCTGGTTCATGTATCTGTATGCAATAAAAAAAAAAAAACTAAAAATGACTAACCAAGCAGTGATCCTAAGGTCCTGATAACAACAATGTGTCTCTCCTTATTAGAGGAGTTTTCCCGTATGAAAGAGGAGGTCCCTGCAGCGCTCGTCGAGGCTCATGTGCGGCGCGTCGAGGAAGCAGCGAGAGTCAGCGGCCGACAGGATCCCATGTACGGCCTGGAGGGGAGCGGCATCGCAGGCACTGGCCTGGAGGAGGGAGACAGGCCTGGTAGGATAAAACACAGCAACACAACAAACAGAGTTATAACCACTGTAACAACGAATGTTTAAAAAACAATTCTGACATTTCTTCAGATGAAAGCAGTGATGAAAGTAAGAGTGACAGCCAGTCGAACGAGGAGAAAAGAGAGGCCAAGGTTTTAGACTTATTCACTTTTACAGATTTACAAATAATTTGTAAATGTGAGCTGCAGTGGAGTTAACTTTACTGTTGTTGTTTTTCTACGCAGGAGAGCAAAGATGGAGCGATGGAGGAGGAAGAGAAGCAGGTGGAGAATGGGAAGAAAGAGGAAGAAAGAGGAAGAGAACCTGAAGGCGAGAGGGAGGCAGATAAAACAGAGCCTGAGATGGGTATGCAAGGTTTTATCTGTGAAAAGTCAGATGCATAAAGTCCTGCTTAAAGCTAAACTTTATATTTTTCTTCTCTTAGTTGATGGCGAGAACGAGAAAGATGCAAAAGAAGGAATAGAGGAGGGACAAAGAGAAGGAGAGATGGAAGGGGAAAGGAAGGCTAAAGTCGAGCGTGATGTGGGAGAGGGAAACCTGGCAACTGCTGCTGCTTCCGCTTTAGCAGCTGCTGCTGTCAAAGCCAAGGTGAAGCTTAATATATAACTCCTGTATCATCAATACATTCTTTCTTACTTTTTTACCTCCTATAAAGACAGATTCCCTTCACTGTCTTCACAGCATTTAGCTGCAGTGGAAGAGAGGAAAATCAAATCTTTGGTGGCTCTGCTGGTGGAGACCCAGATGAAGAAGCTTGAGATTAAACTGCGACACTTTGAAGAACTGGAAACTATCATGGACAGAGAGAGGGAGGCTGTGAGTGAAGGAACCTGGGATATGCAGTTCTATAAAACAGCTCATTACCTTGTTACAGTATTTATAATGTGAATATTGTTTCCCCAAAGTAATCCAAGATATGTTTGTGTTCACAGCTGGAGTACCAACGGCAGCAGCTGCTGGCTGACCGCCAGTCCTTCCACATGGAGCAGCTGAAATACGCTGAGATGAGGGCCCGCCAGCAGCACTTTCAGCAGATCCAGCACCAGCAGCACAGCCAGGCCGGAGGCCCTCACTCCAACCAGGCAACCTCAGCCCCAGCGCCCCAAGGCCCCAACGCGAGTCAGCCAGCTCCCAGCACACCAGCTCCACAGGCGGCCCCTAGTCCTGCACCACCAGCTTCTTCTGCCCCGCCTCCCGAATCCCAACCTCCTGCAGGCACTCACGCTCCATCTCCCTGCCCCCCGGGCCAGACCCCGGCCCCTCACTCCAGCTCCAGCACTACACCTGCACACCACGGTGAGTTAAAAGTTAAAGCACATTTATCACATTTATTATTACTCAATAAATCTATGACAGAAAATCACATCAGCAGGACATATATTTTTAAGCCAGTGAGCTAAATGTTTAAGCAATCTTTAAGCTTTTGTAATCTTACTAGATGTTGTGGTATTCTGTCACGCTCCCTATATTTTCTTAGGACCCCTGATAAAGATGTGTTAAAAAACTCTAAATACATTTATCTTTTATGCACTAGAATAATCTCAAACGGAAAAATGTAGGACTGAAAAATTAGGACAATTTAGGAAGGACTAAAATATTTGTATTTATGCAACAAAATCGCTGCTTGTACAAATGTTGGCACCCCGATGTCTAAATATTTTGTAAAAAACCCTTTTGCGATACGGGCAGCACCTCTTCTATATCATTTCACAAATTGATCGCTTCCCACTACTTGTCCAAAGTCTTGGGTCCTTTCTTATGCTCTCCTGTCTTCAGCTCACCCCTCTGCTTTTCTATGGGATATAGGCCAGGGGACTGAGATAGCCATTAAAGAGGGTTGCTTTTGTGTCTGGTGGACTACTTCTGGGAGGATTTGGCCATATGTTAATTACATTTATCACAATGTGGCCACAAATAAGTTCATCTGCTTGTGATTTGCATTCTGGTTGAACGTTTAACAGATATTTTATCTAAAGTGTCCTGGTTTATGATGGTTTATGATGTCTATGATGAAAAGAGAAACAGGTCCACAGCATCAAACACCCTCCACCATACATAATAGTAGATCTGAGGTGCTTTTCTACAAACCTATCCCTCATTTTATACTAAATCATCCTGAAGTGTTTGTTCCTGAAATGCTAAATCTTAAGTCGCCTTTAATCAAAGCACAAAGTTCTAGTTCTAGTTCCTTAGATTCTAGCAAACTCCACATCTGAAAAGGCTTTTGCATGACTCTAAAACAACCAGTTGGTATCTAGACACTGTGTAGTAGTTGCTATAGAGACTCAGTGACCCACACCATCCCACTCAATGTGTGTGGTGGGAAGATAAATATGGGTCCTCAAGCAGCCTGGTGGTGAGCGGCTAATAGAAATGAGTCTCTTTGTCGTGACATTCAAACACAAAGTCCCAGATTAGTAATTAGAGTTTCTTAGAAACTCTATAACAATAATTGTGCCACAGGAGATTCTTCTGAAAACAATAATTTCTTAATTTGGGATTATTTCCCCTTTGAATGAACGTGCTCAAATTAAACATCTTAAGTGTGAGATTATGCCGTCTCAGTATTCAATTCAATTCAGTTTTATTTATATAGCGCCAATTCACAACACATGTTGTCTCAAGGCACTTCACAACAGTCAGGTACATACATTCCAATTAATCCTAACCATTGAACAGTGCAGTCGGAGTTAGCTTTTTATTCAAATTGGATAAAAAGTTTTTCTGTCTAAGGAAACCCAGCAGATTGCATCCAGTCAGTGACTTGCAGCATTCCCTCCTCCTGGATGAGCATGTAGAGACAGTAGACAGTCACTGGCGTTGACTTTGCAGCAATCCCTCATACTGAGCATGCATGTAGCGACAGTGGAGAGGAAAGACTCCCTTTTAACAGGAAGAAACCAGGCTCAGTGTGAGCGGCCATCTGCCACGACCGACTGGGGGTTTGAGAGAACAGAGCAGAGACACAAAGAGAACAAAGAAGCACTGATCCAGGAGTACTTTCTATGGGAAGGAAAAGTAAATGTTAATGGATTTAGCTCCTTTAGTTGTTTCACCTAGAAAGAAAGAACAGATAAACTGAGCCAGTTTTCAAGGTTAGAGTCTGAAAGAGAGCACATATAATTAGTTACAGTAAAAGCTCAGTCAATTGCCATGTCTAGGAGAGAGAAAGGGTTAAACACTGAAAGACAGGGCTATGTGGGTCATCGGTAGAGGGTGAGCATTAAGTTGTTGCCAGCAGAAGCTCAGATGATTCCCCTCTCCAGAAAGGTGTCACAGGTAGACACAGAGTCAGGCCAGGTGTAGCTTCTAGGAGGAGAAAAGAGAGAATAAAGTTAAAAGCTGAAATAACAGCAAACAATGCCCGAATTGGAGAGTAGTGTGAGAATGTAGCAAAGAGGGTGAAAGTGGTCGTTATGTCCTCCAGCAGCTTGAGCCTATAGCAGCATAACTACAGAGATAGTTTCAGTTCAGACTATTTAGTTAAACGGCGCTTATTTACAACAATGTCGTCTCAAGGCACCTCACAAAGGGTCCCACTGATGGTCATTGTTATACTAAAAACAACAAGGATTGGGATACCTCTCTCTGTCAGACTGATTACAACCATTGGAAAAGAGAAGGGGTCATACAGGTAGCAGAAATGGAGGGTGTGTTTGCACCTCAACCATAACTGAGCCGGTTTTGGCTAAACCTGACTCCCCCTTACTCCAACCAATAGGGAGGGAGGAAGGCTCCCTCCCTGATAAACTAAGCCACTCTAACTATAAGCTTTATCAAAAAGGAAAGTTTTAAGCCTAGCCTTAAAAGTAGACAGGGTGTCTGCCTCACGGACTAAAGCCGGAAGCTGGTTCCACAGGAGAAGAGCCTGATAACTAAAGGATCTGCCTCCCATTCTACTTCTAGAGACTCTAGGAACCACCAGTAAACCTGCAGTCTGAGAACGAAGTGCTCTGTTAGGAACATATGAAACCATCAGATCTCTGATGTATGATGGAGCTAAATCATTAAGAGCTTTATATGTGAGGAGGAGAATTTTAAATTATATTCTGGATTTAACAGGGAGCCAATGAAGGGAAGCTAAAATAGGAGAAATATGATCTCTCTTTTTAATTTACATCACAAGTCTTGCTGCAGCATTTTGAATCAGCTGAAGGCTTTTAACTGCATTTTGTGGACATCCTGATAGTAACGAATTACAATAGTCCAGCCTTGAAGTAACAAATGCATGGACTAGTTTTTCAGCGTCACTCCTGCTCAGGATATTTCTAATTATGGCAATGTTCTGGAGATGAAAGGAGAAAACCTTAGAAACCTGTTTAATATGGGATTTAAATGACATGTACTGGTCAAAAATAACACCAAGGTTTTTTACTTTATTACCGGTGGTCAATTTAATGCCATCCAGGTTAAGTGATTGACTAAGCAGTTTCTTTTTTAAAGACTCCGGTCCAAAGACGACAACTTCTGTCTTGTCTGAATTTAGAAGCAGAACATTTAAAGTCATCCAAGTTTTTATATTTTCAAGACATGCTTGTAGTCTATCTAACTGGTTGGGTTCATCAGGATTTATGGATAAGTAAAGCTGAGTATCATCAGCATAACAGTGAAAATGTATCCTATGCTGCCTGATAATTTGACCTATTGGAAGCATATATATAGTAAAGAGAATTGGCCCAAGTACTGAACCCTGTGGTACTCCACAATTAACCCTGGAGTTTAAAGATGATTTATCATTTACATGAACAAACTGGAATCTGTCAGACAAATAAGATTTAAACCAGCCTAGCGCTGTTCCCCTGATCCCTACAGCATATTCCAGCCTTTTTAAGAGAATATTATGATCGACTGTATCAAATGCAGCGCTGAGATCTAATAGGACAAGTACAGACACAAGTCCATTATCTGAGACCATAAGAATATCATTAGTGACTTTCAGCAGAGCTGTTTCAGTGCTATGATGAGCTCTGAAACCTGACTGAAACTCTTCAAACAAGTCATTGCTGTATAAATGCTCACACATTTGATTAACAACTATTTTCTCAAGAATTTTAGATAAGAATGGAAGATTGGATATAGGTCTGTAATTTATGTCATCTCGATCAAGCGAAGGTTTCTTAAGTAAAGGTTTAATTACAGCTAACTTAAAAGCCTGTGGTACATATCCATTTACTAAAGATAGATTAATCATATCTAAAATGGCGCTGGTAATCAGAGGGAACACTTCTTTAAATAATTTGGTTGGGATTGGGTCTAACATACAAGTTGAAGGTTTAGATGAAGCCAATATTTCTGATAACTCAGGAAGCTTCACAGGATCAAAACAGTCCAAACACAAATCAGGTTCTGCAGTTATTTCCAATGTTGTCTCACTTGCTGAGAATGAAGTAATCATCTTCAGGAGTATGTCAAAGATTTTCTTTTTAATAGAATCAATTTTATTTAAGAAGAATCCCATAAAGTCATGACTGCTGAGAGCTAAGGGAATGGATGGCTCAACAGAGCTATGACTCTGTGTAAGTTTAGCAACTGTACTAAAGAGAAACCTAGGATTATTCTTGTTCTCTTCTATTAATGATGAGAAATAAGGTGTTCTAGCTTGGTGAAGTGTCTTTTTATACAACAGTAGGCTATTTTTCCAGATTAAGTAGGAATCCTCTAGGTGTGTAGAGCACCATTTTCTCTCCAATTTTCTAACATTGTGATTTAACGTACGCAGCTCTGAATTAAACCAGGGAGCCAGCCTCCTATTAGTGATTACCTTCTTTTTCAAGGGGGCTGCATTGTCTAATGCACCACGCAATGATGAAGAAACACTATGAACAAAAGAATCAATTTGTTAAGGGGCAGAAACAGAATTATTGCCCTCCATTGTGCTTTTCAGTGATAATGAGGAAATTAAAAGTGGAACAGATTCTTTAAAGGTTGTTACAACATCGCCTGATAATGATCTACTATAATGAAATTTTCTTTCAGGTGTGGAGTACTCGGTTAAATTAAACTCAAAGGTTATTAAGAAATGGTCAGACAGGACAGGGTTATGAGAGAATATTGTTATGTCTTTACACTCAATGCCATATGTCAGCACAAGGTCCAGAGAATGAAGACAAAGGTGGGTAGGTTTGTTAATGTTTTGAGCAAAGCCAATTGAGTCTAAGATAGCATTAAAGGCTATATTTAGGCTATCACTTTCAGTGTCTACATGAATGTTAAAATCCTCCACTATAATAACTTTATCTGTATTTAACACTAAATCAGATAAAAGATCTGAAAACTGATCTAAAAATTGAGAGTAAGGGCGTGGTGGACGGTACAAAACAACAAACAGAAGTGGTTTTGGTGCTTTGCAATTTGGATGAGGAAAACTAAGGATTAAATATTCAACACAGTTGTAGCTATTAATTGGTCTGGGACTAATCAATAAATCGGACTGAAAGATGGTTGCTACTCCTCCTCCTCGCCCAGTATTTCGAGGAATGTGAAAATTTAAATAATTAGTAGGAGTTGACTCATTTATAGTAACATAATCCTCTTGCTGCAGCCAGGTTTCTGTGAGGCAAAATAAATCAATCTGATTATCACAAATCAGGTCACTAACTAGCAAAGTCTTTGAAGAGAGAGATCTTATGTTCAGTAAGCCACATTTAATTGTTTTATTTTTCTTTTTAGTCTGAGTTGTGTTTATTTTTATGAGATTTTCCTGATTTCCTCCTTTTAGATTATTTTTTAATTTATTGAATTTTGGATGTGGGCGAGACACTGTGTTAATAGGGTAATGGCTGGGTAGCAGTACAGAAGCTGCAGAGAGGAATATTAAACTACGACCCTGCTTCCTGGTCTGAAGAAGAAGTAGAAGAGGAATTTATTTTAAGACTTTCTACACATCTTTACCTCAGGTGACAGATTTTGATTTAAATAAGTAGGGAAAACTCATTCTGTTTAGGTAAGGTTCTGGTTTTGCACACTTTCAACCCAAACAACAACCAGTGTGCAGAGATGCATAAACGGAATGCAGCCTTTTTATCACACCAAAGTCTTTTTTATTTCTTAAACTCAGATTAGGCTCATCCCCCTCTTTGGCTTTTCGCGTCTGTATTTAGAATTCAGTTCAATTCAATTCAGTTTTATTTATATAGCGCCAATTCACAACACATGTTGTCTCAAGGCACTTCACAAAAGTCAGGTACATACATTCCAATTAATCCTAACCATTGAACAGTGCAGTCAGAGTTAGTGCCATAACATGCTCCAACTGCTCTGTTTTTCATCATCATCACCACACTGTCTACTGGATGACACGGTCCAATGTACAGACTGTTGGACAGCGCACTGTACATCCATGTGGAGAAGAAAAATCACACCAGAAAAATACCCAGGAGGTTTCACCGAGACATCTCTGTTGAATTTACATCTGGTCAAATTGGTCTTCATCTTTGCTGTTTAGAAACTAAAGCATTTTAGAACAAGCGAAAGATGGTCACCATTGGCTCCGCCCACCATGATTTGTCATTTATTTCTCATTCACCCTGTAGCTTGCTTTTGTCTCATCCTGTCAGCTGCTACTCAACATTTCACTCACTAAATACAGTGTATTTAGCTGGCAGTAACATAATGCTCTCCACCTAAAGCCAACTGTCTAAGAAAACAGATCAGAGTATAACAACTGTTACATGTTTCTTCCTCCTGTTTCACCCCCACAGAGGCCAGCGCTCCTCACCAAGGTGAGTCACTCCACCCGTCAGCTCCTGTTCCTGCTCCGCAGTGAGAAAAAAACCTAAATGAATTGCCTGCGAAACCCAAATGACTGACCATTTGAAACCCTGCCTGTACCATCTGAAATGAAGAAGTCATCAACTGATGGATGATGAAGATATTTTACATGTTTAGTTTTTGTTTTTCTACAAGGCCAATTGATGTGAAGATCATAATTGTAAATGAACCCACCTCTTTGTTTGAAAATAAGTCATTTTAGAATACAACTGACACATGAGAAAAACTGATTTTAACCCTTTGTTGCTGACCAAACAGTAGCAAGTCGAGTTTGAGTTGAACATCTGTTAGATGGTTTTGCCAACATGTCAGAGCAGAGATGGGCAAAAGCCTCATGTTGTGTTGTCTTTGTTTTGGACATTGTTGCATTTGTTTTTCTGCAGCTGTCTCATAGTTCATCATCTCTCCAGTGGCCCCGCCTCCTACTTGTAGTTTAGGTACGTTTTGAAACATACATGTATGTAAGGAAAAGCACTTTTCTCATTGAAAGTCTCGCTGAAAGACTTGAAGCATCCGTCGTATTGAACTCTAGCACTTATATCTTTGTTTTGTGGTCTTAAATACTTCAGCCAACAGGTTTTAAACTTAATCATGGTTCTTTTAGATCCTCTTGTGTTTACGTTACATGGATAAGTTGTGTCTACAGGGTTGAACATGAAGGTTACATGACTAAAAGTCAGTAATGAAGTAAGAGATTTAAATTGCTAAATTAGCTAATCTAAGCTTGGATGCAGTTAAGGAAAACGTACTGTAAACTGAATTTTCTGTTACAAACACACCTATTTGTATCCAGTATTAAGATGCTATACAGCCTGAAGTCCTGAAAAGACTTGCCTTTGATTATCTCATTTAATTTCCCATCATGCCAGCAGCACATGGATGGACTCTACGCATTCAGATCTAAATGTAGTTATGTTCAGAAGGGAAAGTCTTCACTATTAGCAACCACTTACGAAACAGTATTAGATGCTGTGTTATGTAAACCAAACTGTTTACTTTTATTATGGTTGCCAGGAAAAAACATTTTTTGACAACTTTGTATTTTTTTTTCATATAAAAAATTGGATTAAATTCCATGGCTGACAAAAACAAGGGAACACCTTAAAACTCTGTCCAACAGAGAACTGTGTCCTTAAAATCATTGTTTTCACTTTTTATCCTGTCGATTTTTATACTTTTTACATGTAATTTTTCATCTTTTTCATTTGATATGTCAACATTGTACCTGTATAATATTATCTTTGTAGCCTGTATCTACCCTCACCATCTCTGTGTGTGATCTGGACTGTTTCTGCCGGATCTGTCTGAGACGTGACTGTAATCATGTGTGCCCCTGCCATTAAGATTCGTAAACAACATGACCTTTCTGATTTTTTATGAAGTGCCATCAGTCGTGTGATCACCCAGTTTGGAAAAGTAAAATAAAAAAAAAACATTTTGCTCCACACACAACATGTCAGTTTCATGATATATAATCCAGTCAGGTGGTGAGTTTGCAGTTGTCCATCTAGCCAGTATTGCAGTCCTCACCTCCGCCATGAGCATCAATGGACATCTTTTATCTGTGTTATTACATTGTGTGAATTTTGTGATATGAAATATGCGTCTGCTCAGTTTCTGTATGTTTTTCACTTTGCTCAAGGTAGCAGCAAGTGCGGTATAATACAGTAGACATGGGTTTTTCCTCTGTAAATCATCACATTAGTGCTGACAGTTTATTAATAAACATCAGAACTGGTTGAATTATATGTTTGAGGATAAAATAAAGATGTGAAGAGGAGTCACTGTGTTGTTGTTTTTGTTTACTGCTGATACTTTTTAATCGCATATATAACCATAATACAGGTCCTTCTCAAAAAATTAGCATATTGTGATAAAGTTCATTATTTTCCATAATGTCATGATGAAAATTTAACATTCATATATTTTAGATTCATTGCACACTAACGGAAATATTTCAGGTCTTTTATTGTCTTAATACGGATGATTTTGGCATACAGCTCATGAAAACCCAAAATTCCTATCTCACAAAATTAGCATATCATTAAAAGGGTCTCTAAACGAGCTATGAACCTAATCATCTGAATCAACAGAGTTAACTCTAAACACCTGCAAAAGATTCCTGAGGCCTTTAAAACTCCCAGCCTGGTTCATCACTCAAAACCCCAATCATGGGTAAGACTGCCGACCTGACTGCTGTCCAGAAGGCCACTATTGACACCCTCAAGCAAGAGGGTAAGACACAGAAAGAAATTTCTGAACGAATAGGCTGTTCCTAGAGTGCTGTATCAAGGCACCTCAGTGGGAAGTCTGTGGGAAGGAAAAAGTGTGGCAGAAAACCCTGCACAACGAGAAGAGGTGACCGGACCCTGAGGAAGATTGTGGAGAAGGGCCGATTCCAGACCTTGGGGGACCTGCGGAAGCAGTGGACTGAGTCTGGAGTAGAAACATCCAGAGCCACCGTGCACAGGCGTGTGCAGGAAATCAGCTACAGGTGCCGCATTCCCCAGGTCAAGCCACTTTTGAACCAGAAACAGCGGCAGAAGCGCCTGACCTGGGCTACAGAGAAGCAGCATTGGACTGTTGCTCAGTGGTCCAAAGTACTTTTTTCGGATGAAAGCAAATTCTGCATGTCATTCGGAAATCAAGGTGCCAGAGTCTGGAGGAAGACTGGGGAGAAGGAAATGCCAAAATGCCAGAAGTCTAGTGTCAAGTACCCACAGTCAGTGATGGTCTGGGGTGCCGTGTCAGCTGCTGGTGTTGGTCCACTGTGTTTTATCAAGGGCAGGGTCAATGCAGCTAGCTATCAGGAGATTTTGGAGCACTTCATGCTTCCATCTGCTGAAAAGCTTTATGGAGATGAAGATTTCATTTTTCAGCATGACCTGGCACCTGCTCACAGTGCCAAAACCACTAGTAAATGGTTTACTGACCATGGTATCACTGTGCTCAATTGGACCTGCCAACTCTCCTGACCTGAACCCCATAGAGAATCTGTGGGATATTGTGAAGAGAACGTTGAGAGACTCAAGACCCAACACTCTGGATGAGCTAAAGGCCGCTATCGAAGCATCCTGGGCCTCCATAAGACCTCAGCAGTGCCACAGGCTGATTGCCTCCATGCCACGCCGCATTGAAGCAGTCATTTCTGCAAAAGGATTCCCGACCAAGTATTGAGTGCATAACTGTACATGATTATTTGAAGGTTGACGTTTTTTGTATTAAAAACACTTTTCTTTTATTGGTCGGATGAAATATGCTAATTTTGTGAGATAGGAATTTTGGGTTTTCATGAGCTGTATGCCAAAATCATCCGTATTAAGACAATAAAAGACCTGAAATATTTCAGTTAGTGTGCAATGAATCTAAAATATATGAATGTTAAATTTTCATCATGACATTACGGAAAATAATGAACTTTATCACAATATGCTAATATTTTGAGAAGGACCTGTATATGAAACTAATGACTTCTAGATTCAGTTTATTTTGCTTATATTGCACTAGTTTCCAATAAGTCATCTTAGGCTAACTTATAAGACAAGCTGGTCTAATTAATATCCAATTATTAACCATATATCCACATTTAATGTGTAAAAGAACAAATTTACCTTTACTAACATAAAATCACACATTTTTTTACTTAGAATTATCAAAATTATTTCTATTTGCTAAATCAGAATCAGAATCAGAAAATAAGTAATGCCAGAATGATGAGGGATGTTTCTTTTCTATTGCTTTCATCCTATTTAAGTTTAAATATAATTGCAGAATTGGTGTAACTGGATCAGGTCCTAAGCCACTTTGTAACTAATTTGTTGGTATGATCAGGGCCATTGTTCATTTGGTCACAGGTCAATATGGAGAAATGTTTAGTTTCATCAGACCACATGACAGTTTTCAAAAAAGCAAGTCCTTTATCCTTGTGTGCATTAGAAAAGTGCAATCTGGCATTTTATGTTGCTTTTGGAGTAATGACTTCTTCCTCGCTGAGTGACCTTTCAGCCCACGCTGGAACAGGAATTGTTTCACTGTGACTAGTAATGAGCTAGAATGAACTTTAGCCAGTTGTTCTGCAGTTGGTACACACATTTCACACCACACTTTAATCTCTGGATCCAGACTTGTAGAGGTCCTCAGCCCTCTTCCTATTACATTGGTTTAATTATTTGAATTTGTATTATTATGCCACAAGAAAGCAGTGCATTTAAAGTAAGATACATCAACATCTTTGCCTCAATTTACCTGTGGAATCCAGTTCAGTCCAAATTCAACTATAGTTTTATCCAGTTCAACAAAAATCTATACACCATCTTCTGTTTTCTTCCATCAAGCATTCTTGGAAACTTTATGATCTCGATATTCTGCCAACATTTCATCAATGGAATCCATTGATGAAATGTTTAATCAACTTCAATACCTATATAAAGACATGGAGGCTAAATAAAACTTTGTAAACAAGTTTATTCAATATTTATTAATGTAACATGTCACATTATCATATCCATCCAAAAGACAAGACAGCAAGCCAGAGGATGACTGCCAGAAATGACGAAGGTAACCCTACAAGCGGAGATGTTCCACTGATTGTGCCTGCAAACACGAACAGTTTTTAGGAATATGAGATGAGAAGAGTTTTCACATCAGACAGAAAAGGCATGTAAAAAAAAAAGTTCAACAGTAACAAAACAACATGGTTAGAGGTAGAATGACATGGATGGAGGGGCAAGACAAGACTAACAGCACAGAAAATAGTCAGGAATAAAATTAAAGATGGAAGTGTTTGAAGTCCTTAACCACTCATCACCATCCTGACAAGTTCTGCAAAGAGAAAAAAACAAACTTGGCATTAGTATGTCAGATAAGTGCAAAAACACACTTCTAGCACTATCACTCAGGAGAGATGAAAGCTCTCTCCACCAAAAAAAGAACTAAAAAGTCAGACAATCCAAGACTTTGTTTCAAATACAAAACCAACCATGGAAAAGAAAAGAAAACAAAGATTCTGCTGTGATCTTTGGTGTTTCAACGAATCTGGCCGTAAACAGCTTATAGTCAGAGGTGAGGAGTATGGTTGGGTAGTCAGTTTTCCTTTCCTAAACCCTTTCCCTTGTTGGTAAATTAGATTTTACTTTAGCTTGATGGCTGAGAACAAATTAGAGATGAATAAGGAGTTGGTATCAAAAAGCAACATTTGGATGAACTGCCTTTACCCCGAGCCATGGGGTCGTTCTGCTGCTCTAACAATACAGATGTACAAAAACAAGTCCGCAAAAGTGCTTTGAACACTTGTTCAACTGGAATCATTTCAAATGATATGTAAAACAAGCTATGTTTGTAAAATTTTATTTAAAATAATTATTGTCCTCTAACATATCTTTCAAACCTTCAACATAGGCATCTGCCTGCTTCTCTGTAATTTGATTATATTACATAGACCAACCGCACTGAATGCCTTCATACTCAACAAAAAAATGACTTTCTGTATTTATAATGTTTTCCCTTTTCATGTTTTGGCATCTCTGAGATCATGAGCATCTCTGAGAACCTGACCTCCAGCTCAACAGTGTTTGGCAACAGTGAGAAAATATTTTTTGAGTTTCCTTAAATGTAAATTTCATCAAGCAACATGGGATAAATCTAAATCTGTGAAATAACTACTTTTTTTTACCATCCCTTCCTGTTTTCAATAGTTGATTTCCTATTTATTTTTTTTTATTTTTTTTTCTTACAATCTCTTTTGTGGGGTGGGGTTTTGTTGTGGTGTATCGTTTGGAAAATAGTTAAAGAAAAAAAAATCATTACATAAAAAAAAAAAAAAAAAGGAAACTTGCCCTCATATTTTTACTCACATGAAACCCAATGGGTTTGACTGTAAAAACATACTCAAACATCACTTTGAGAATTGGGGCAACCAATAATAGTTGGGCTGGGTTATCTCCTTTGTTTAAGTTTGGAAAGCCTGGTTAACAATTGCTTCAGGAGATACTAAACACAGTGAAACGTTTTGGTTTATGAACGTGTCCCCGTTTAGTACCCTCGATGCATTCTCTTCATTTCTTGCTCTATCCTGATTTACCTTCATAATTAATGCAGCCATTGGCATCTTCATGTCCCACTAAAAGTGTCTCCACTTCTTCTTCTGTCATTTTTTCACCTGAAACACAAAAATAAAATTCACATCGAGAGACATTAAAGCAAAACTCTCTCTTCGATTTAAAACATAACAGCATTATTTTGCATACCTGAAAGTGTTGATCCAAACAGACATCTGAGCTGTAAAAAAAAAGGTCAGGCAGACCTTTTATTGCGCAGGCCTTACCTAAAGTGGTGAGGACATGACGCAGCTCTGCCCCCATCACTGTGCCGTTTCCCTCCTTGTCAAAGACACGCAGGCCTTCAACAATATCTTCAAAAGAGCCCTGGTCCTTGTTCTTAGCGATGGCGTGAAACATGGGCAGGAACTGCTCAAAATCCAACAACTTGTGGTTCATCTCTGTAGGAGGTAAACGAGAACGCAGGAGGAAATCTTTTATATTCCAGAGATGTAACACAAAACTTTTTTTTTTATAAGTCATCTGGTAAAATTAACAAGTTATAGTCTGGCCCAAAAAAAAAAGGAAACAAATAAGTAAAATCATCCACAAGTTCCAAAAGTCTGAGGGAGTGCCAGTTAATTACCAAAACCAACATGAGAGGTTACAACTTCCTCTTTGTGTGACTGGTGAAATTAGACGCTTGCCTTCCATTTTGGGGTTCCCGAGCACTTTGAGCACCTCGGCGTTGACTGGGTTCTGTCCCAGGGCTCGCATCACATCGCCACACTGGCTGTAGGTGATTTTCCCGTCACCCGTCCGGTCAAACAACAGGAAGGCCTCCTTAAACTCTTAAAAGTGAGTAAAAGACAGAAGTTTGTAACTGACAAACTGCCCAGACACAGGTTAATGAGAGCATAACATTCAAATGGCTCCAAGGGCCACAGATAAGTTATTGAACAAACTTCAATTCATAATTTGCCTGAAGTTAACACATCCAGTTAGTGCATATCCATAGAAGGAGCAGGACAGACACTGCTGGACAGATAGGTCATATCCCTTGTGTCATATCAGAGCTAAAAAGCAAATAAGCTGTACAGAGATGATGTCCCTAAAAAAATTCCAAGTAAATTTCCTGTTTTGATAGAAGCCTTGTGTCTGGTCCTTTTTAACGATTTGGAAGGAGTAGAAACTTTAGGAGTCAGTTTTGATCCATAGTGATGTGTAAAAAAAAAATTCTACAATTACACCAAGAAGCATCTATTTAATGGCAGTTCTGCAAGTCCACATCTATGAACAAGTTTTGGAAGTTATTCTGCTCTACAGCTTTGGGTGGCAGCTCAAAACTGGCTGTATTTACCTTCAATACTAACAACTGGGTTAAGAGTAAAACCATTCATTCTTTATACAACTGATCCTGTATTCATGTGAGAGTTTGGTAATCAGACATTCAATGAAGTATACCTCTGTTGGACATATCAATTAGCAATTCCTTTGGCTGGTCTTAACTGTGACGAACTGGTTAGCTGTCCAGCAGGCGCCCCGCCTCTCACCCATTTAGTGAGAAGAAAATAAAAACGCATGGTTCTGGTCTATGCACTTACAGACTAAGGTTGTGAAAGGTTCTCTGTTTAGATGCATGTAATAATTTCTGTCTGAATTTTCAGAGTTCGGCCAGTCGATCACCAATCACAAACGACCAAGGGAAAACTGTCCATTTCTGAGCTCTGAGATATTTATTGGTGCATCTCTAGAAGGTAAGGTAAGGTAAGGTTATTTATAAAGCGCTTTTCAGCAACGAGACACTCAAAGCGCTGTACATACAATTACAATACAATCACAAAGCAAATAAACACAGATACAGACACAGAAAAACAAATCAAATGATAAAATCAAACAACAGAGGTAATTTAAAAAAGTAAAATAAAATAAAATAAAGAGAATAGAATGATGGGCAAGAAAATGAAAGGAAAATTGGACTGAAAACGCAACTAATCATGCCTAGATGGCACAATCAAAGGCCACTCTAAACAGTCAGTCATTTTCTACTGCTTATTCCATAGTGGGTCGCGGGAGAGCTGGTGCCTATCTCCAGCAGTCTAAACAAATACGTTTTTAATCTTGATTTAAAGCAACATAGGTTTCGGCACTTTTACAGTTTTCTGGGAGTTTATTCCAGATTAGTGGAGCATAAGAACTAAAAGCTGTTTCTCCATGTTTGGTTCTGGTTCTGGGTACGCAGAGTAGATTTGAGTGAGATGACCTGAGAGGTCTGGCTGGTTGGTACACTGACAAGAAGTCTGTAATGTATTTTGGTGCTAAGCCATTCAGTGATTTATATACTAACAGAAAAAAAGAAAACAAGCAAGCAGGGAGCTTAGGAGAAAAGCCTCTGAGCAGGCAGAGAGGCAGAAGCTAGACATGCATTTTTATCCTAATTTTACATTTTAACTAAATTAACCCAGGAAAACAAATACGAGCATAATACGTTTTAGTTTCACAACAGGATGTTCTCTATAAATGCTTTTACAGTAAATAAAAAAATAGTATATTCTATAGTAATAAATGTGCCTTTATTGATGAATAAAGGGCTATTACAAGTCAATTAACTTGCATTTATTGTAAAAATAGACAAAAACAAAATATTCATAACAGAACATTTGCTTAATTGCTTTTTTGCAATATCTAAATGAATAAAATAACAAACTATGCCATTTTTTTAAAGTTTTGTTTGGACATATATTACAGAATTTCAGCCAAAATGATACAACAGTCTAATTTTTTACACTACATGCATTATCTTGGTATCATTTAAAAGGGACTTTAATGCTCTTGCAAAATAAATATTTTTCTCTCTATACACACCAAATTACACGGGCTCGTTGGACTTCAGCATTACCCTATAACTTGTTGACCTGCTCCAACACCCAGCTATGAACAACACGCTTTTCTCTATTGTTGACGCCACACCAGTGACTGTTTTACACCGTGATGCACACACACTGCACTGCTTAACACAAATATCTCCCCACTCCCATGCAAAAACCACACAGTTCATCAGCAAATTGTGAGTATGGCAGTGGCAAACCTTAAAAACAACACGGGATTTTAAAGGTCTGTTCCATCATCGTTTAACTTCGGGGTTCCAGCAGTTTGTAGGGAAACAGTCGAGCTACAGGGTCAGGATTTATAAAACCGTTTCAAATCTGCGCTGCATCACGTTAAATTATACAACTAGTGTTTTTTTTACCAAACCAATAAAATCAAAAGGTATTTATAAATATGAACTCACCCAGGATCTGGTCTTCCGTGAAGTCAGACTGGTTGAGGTAGATTTCAGACAGGCGAGACAACACAGTATAAAGCGTTAAAACCAGAGAGTGAAGTAGGCTACCATTAGCTAACCCGCTTTAGATTTGCTCCACGTTTAACAACCTTTCACCGTGAATTTACCAAATTATATGCTTTAACATACGAGTCTGGAAGGAAATCTTTACTCACCATGTTTTAGTTTTTGGTGTTTATGTGACACGGCCAGCCGAGGATATGAGTCTGCACCGAGCTAATCGGACAGCGGCAGCTAACCAGTTTGGTAGATACGCCCCTCTTGTGACGTCACGTTGCTCAAACCAAATTAGCCAATCACCAGCAAGGTTTTCAAAACAGCATTTGTCACATATTTTGTAGGTTTAAACAGCTGCTGCAATCTCTGGGCAAAGATTGTATGAGGCACATATTTTCATCCCACACCTTATATTTGGTGCATCACTGACCTACCTTGACTCACGTCTAAACTTAAGTTTATACCACCCTTTGAAGCTTCTGGGAAGGCTGTCCACAAGGTCTAGGAGCATGTTCATGGGAATGTTTGACCATTCTTCCAGAAGCGCATTTGTGATGTTGGACGAGAAGGCCTGGCTCTGAGTCTCCACTAATTCATTCCAAAAGTGTTCTGTCAGGTTGAGGTCATGACTTCATCAGAATCAGAATCAGAACCAGCTTTATTGCCAAGTTCGTACATACAAACAAGGAATTTGCCTCCGGTACACTTTGCTCTTTTGTTCTGTTTTTGCATTACAGAATATACAAATTTACAATTTACAATGTACAATATACACATATCTAATAGAAAAGGTGCATTTGCAACATCTGTATGCTGTTGTTTTGTACTTTATTGAATGTTCATCAGAGAAACAGCCTGGGGGAAGAAACTGTCTCTGTGCCGGCTGGTTTTAGTGAACAGTGCTCTGTAACGGCGGCCTGAAGGTAAAACTCTAAACAGTTTATGTGCAGGGTGTGTGGGGTCTGCAGAGATTTTGGCAGCTCTTTTCTTGACCCTAGACCTGTATAAGTCCTGGATGGAGGGAAGGTCAGCCCTGATTATTCTCTTTGCAGTCCTGATTATTCGTTGCAGTCTGGACCTGTCCTGTTTTGAGGATGAGCCAAACCACACTGAGATGGATGAAGACAGGACAGATTGAATGATGGCAGTGTAGAAGATGACCAACAGCTCCTGTGGAAGGTTGAACTTCTTGAGTTGCCTCAGGCAGTACAGTCTCTGCTGGGCCTTCTTCCGAACAGTGTCTATGTGTGAAGACCATCTCAGGTCCTCAGAGATGGTGGTTCCTAAGAACCTGAAGTGGTCCACGGCCGATACAGTGTTGTTGAGGATGGTGAGGGGGTATATGGGGGTGGTGTTCTCCGAAGGTCCACCACCATTTCCACAGTCTTGAGTGGGTTCAGTTCAAGGTAGTTCTGACCGCAGTATGGACCTTGTATTGGGAACAATCTCCAAACTATTCCCATAAAGTTTAGAGCATAGGATTGTCCAAAGCCTCTTGGCATGCTGAAGCATTCAGGGGTCCTTTCACTAGAACTAAAGGGCCAAGTTCAGCTCCTGAAAAACAACCCCACAGCATAATCCTCCCTCCACCAAACTTTACGCTTGGCACAGTCAGACAAGTAGTCAGACAAGTATCATTCTTATGGCAACTGCTTAACCCAGACTCATACATCAGATTGCTAAGAGTATTCACTGAACTACCTTGACTCACATATAAACTTCAGTGACAAACCATTCTTAATCCATAGGATTCAATATGAAGCTGGTCCACCTTGTGCAGCTGTAACAGCCTTAACTCTTCTGGGAAGGCTGTCCACAAGGTTAAGGAATGTCAGTCATTTTCTATACAGCTTCTTCCATAGTGGGTCGCAGGGAAGTTGGTGCCTATCTCCAGCAGTCTGTGGGCGGGGTACACCCTGGACAGGTCGCCAGTCCATCGCAGCGCAACACACAAACAACCAAGCACACACTCATTCACACACCTAAACTTATTTCTTGCTAATTTTGTGAGATAGTAATTTTGGGTTTTCATGAGCAGTATGCCAAAATCATCCGTATTAAGACAATAAAAGACCTGAAATATTTCAGTTAGTGTGCAATGAATCTAAAATATATGAATGTTAAATTTTCATCATGACATTATGGAAAATAATGAACTTAATCAAAATATGCTAATATTTTGAGAAGGACCTGTACATTTGTGAGGTCATAGGCTGATGTTGGTCAAGAGAGCCTGCCTCTATCTCCACTGAAATGTATCCCAGAGGTGTTCTGCCAGGTTGAGGTCATGACTCATACATCAGATTGCCAGATGGAGAATGCGCCTCCACTGCTTGAGTCCAGGTACGTACTTTACACCACTTAGATGCAGCTGCCCAGCCATGGAAACCCATTCCATGAAGCTCCTTACGCATTGTTCTTGAGCTAATCTGAAGGCCACATTGGAGGTCCGTAGAACGTGACGCTGCAGAAAGTTGGCAACCTCTGCGCACTATGCACCCGCTCAGTTTACATGGCCTACTACTTTATGGCTGAGTTGATGTCGTTTTTAATCGCTTCCAATTTATTATACCACAAATGTTGGAAGAAACAGTCTGCGTGCCTAGGAGCTTGAGTTTATCCACTTGATTTCAATTATAGTAATAGATAGGGTTAGGTCAATTTCTTTATAGTTTGCTAGTAAATTAGCTCATAGCAGTTCTCAAGAACAAACAGCTAAGACATTGAAAATTGCCCTTCCCCCCCAACAGATTGTCTTGTTTTTCAGTCTCTATAGAAGAAATCTGTGTGAATCTTATAAAGCGTTCGCTCAGAAGAGCATATTTTACATTTTCAATTCACAAATTAACATTCGGAAAGCAGACACAAGTTTCTTGTTACATTTTTAATCCAAATTTACACCATTCTGCTATCACATTCATAATACCACTCTGAGTCTTTCTCTTGCATTTCTTTGCTGTACATGGGAAAAGCAGAAATGTTTTGGGATTTCTTCTTTCTCATTCCCCTAGAGTCTCTCCACACTGAAATCGGACAAAGTCCAACACTCGAGCCTGCTGACCCTTGAGGAATTGCGCCACGGTCCTACTGGGGTCTGCCAGAAAGGTCTGAGGCAGCAGCCGTGTCTCAGATTCACCACAAGGCAGGTCATCCATGTTGCCTAGAGACAAAGGGTCCTCCCCCACTATGTGCTGTCCAAGTTTACGACCTAAAGTATCTCGCTCTCCATCCTTTCCACCCTGGAAAATGACCAGAGCACCGTAGCGGCCCATTGACACCTTGGTCTGGCTGATGATATTGCCATGCACATATGAGCCTATGTGCCACTCAGCAGGGACCCCCAGAGTCACCGCTCGCTTCAGAGACATGTTTTCACCAAGGCGACCTAGGAAGAAGAGAAGATATCTATTTAATTAGTGCTAATATTACTGAGATCATTAAATATTTAGGAGGTTGAGTTGCTGGTGTTCTTCTGATCATTGTAATCCTGCATAACCCAAGTGAGCTTGAGCTTAAGGTCACAAACTGACACTCCATTATTTTCTGATAAAGGACAGAATTCATGGTTTAATCAAGTACAGCCAATTGTCTAGGTCCTAAACCAGAATTTATTTAGATCGTGGCATGATGTGATGAGTCTTGAAATCTTTTAGCCAACTTCAGGGGTGTCCAAGGTCAGGCCTCCTGGATATTTTAGATGTTTCCCTGCTTTAACACACCCGATTCTGGTGATTGTAGTTCAGCAAAAGCCTGGTAAACAATCATCAATGGAAACCTGGTGTGCTGAAGCAGGGAAACATCTAAAACATGCAGGACACCAGCCCTCGAGGACAGACTTTGGACACCCTTGGCCTACTTCATGTTAGCATAGGATCTCAAAAATGATTTCTTGATTCTACAGATTTGACGATAATCGGGTCTGGTTTTGGCTGTTGAAATTAAACTCTTTCAAAGAAAATCTGGTTAACCACAATTAATTCATGATTTATTATTTTTCACGTAAACCTGGTTCTTTTGTGCAGCTTTGCCATAATAAATTAGGTCATCGTTTGAAAACTACATGTTGTAATTCCTCAAGAAATAATTGTCTGATATTATTTGTTTGATGATCTGAAACATGTAAAAACAGAAGAAATCTGAAAAGGGGCAAATACTATTTTTCAGCACTGCACATAGAAATGGTGTGATCATAAATAGCTGCCTGAAGCTGCCATTACAACCCCCCCCCCCCCCCAAAAGGTATCATATGGTTCTGAAACGTATTGTGAAAAACAGAACGTTACAATGCAGAACAAAATGTATCAGAGCTTTACAGAACTGACACAAATACAAAAAAGTATGAGCATTTGGTAGAAATGACAGCCAGGGGTTTTGTACAGTACTTGTAAATAGTCAATGTTCTGTCTGAAGTAGGCCTCAGCCAGCTCTCTCAGTCTGAGTAAGTAGTGATGATTCAAGACAGATGAGCTAAGCCTTTCACTGTTCAAACCAGTTTTTATTTATACAAAAAGGGCCAAAATAGCAAAGATTTTACAGCATTTTGTTAACTAAATAAAAAATGCCATATTTTATTCCATTTAACATTTGCAGCACATGGATATTTACCCTGTTACTACACATTCTTAACTGCAGAATTATAGTTTTACATCATTTTGTGACATTTGATTTTGCATCCTGGACCATTTCCCATAGGCCTTCCCAGAAGACTGACTAAAACATCTGGCCTGCAAGGTTGAGGCAGAAACGGCACTTTTTGGTCTTTATTCAGCCCTTCTTCAATGCTAAGGAGGAGCATACAGGTTCAACTGATGTGGCAGATGGGAGAAGTCCGGTGTCTGCTAAGCTGAGTAAGAACTGAGCTTCTAGAAGATAGTAGCAGTTTTGAAACAACAGAATTGGGAAGATATTCACAGTAGAGAAAACATTGGGAGAGTTTGTGAACGAGGACGTTCTTATTGAGTGAAATCTGCTGAGGGGACGACACTGGTGAGTTGTCCACACTGACACTTTATCTCAGTAAAAAAATTGCTGTAAATTATTTCACTACATAAAATGTCGGGTTAGATTTGTTGCATCAATATTCTGATTACATTTTGGAGCGAGCTGTGCTTCATTATTATTCAGTCCTTTTGAGTGGGATAACCATTTTAATCTTCATTTAATTGGTGTTTGCTACAGTGTTTTGAGTCTTGTTTAGGACCCTTAAAAGCTTTTATTTTAGTAATTTTACGGTTAATTCATACCATTTATTGTATTTTGCTTTCTTTACTTCTATATTGATTTTACTATTTGAATAAATCAGGGGTGAGCAAACTTTACAGTTCAAAATGTATTTTGAACTGTTTAGTGCTCAGAGAGTACTGGGCACCATCCTTAAACATCCTCTAAAGGTTCTTACACGACTTCCATTGTTTCAGTTTCCCAGTTTAAACTTTCCAAATTTTTCTTTTCAAGAATAATTGGTTCTTTTGCATTTACAATAAATGCTTAGACTGATCAGACTTTTCTAATCTGTCTGCTCCAGAGAAAAAAAAAAACAATTGACTGTGCACAGAGATAAAGAACAAGGAATACAATCTGTGAAGCCAAGCAGAACATTTTTCTATTTAATTTATGGTCTTAATAACACAATTAGAGCAGTTTTCAATTATATACGTAAAGTTGGCAACATTATGTTACCGCTTACAGCATGAATGAATTTAAGTCATCGGCAAAGTCTGAAGTAACACCAGCACAGAAAGTCAAGACCACAATGATTTCCTTTTATGTAAAATGTTCTGCTTTTAAATCAGGCAGCTTATCTCTGTGGTGGGAAATAAATATACCAACCTATTGTGAGAGCCACGTGGTCAGCTAATGAAGATCCTTCTGCCATCGTGAGTTTATTCAACTCGTCACCAACCAGAACACTCTGAAAATACATGTTCATCATTAGAAAATGTAGTACAAACAAAACATGGAGGGGGGGGGGGGGGGGGGGGGGGACCAGAATATGTCACATTTTTGACTGAATGTTACCCTTAGAACTTCTTCCATGTTTTCACATGTCACATCAACAAACTAATCTATTTTATACTGGTTTCTGTGAAACGCCAACACAAAGCAGCGCATCACTGTGAAGTGGAAAGAAAATGTTTCATGTTTTTTTTTGTTTTAGATTTTTATTTGCAAAAAAATAAATAAATAAATAAAACCAGGCATGTTTTGCCTTCTACCTCACAATTATGCACTACTTTGCTTTGGTCTTTTAGAGAAATCCAAACAAAATACATTAACGGTTCTAGCTGTGTGATAAAATGTGGAAACATTAAATTGCAAGGCACTGGACAGGTTTAGCACATTTGCGTGTTTACTTGATCATCTGGAATGTTGCAGTATACGACCATAAAAAGTTCAATAGAAGCTCTCATCAGCTCGTCAAAACAAACGAATTGAGGAGCAGCACAAGAAATAAAAAGCCCTTTTAAATAATAAATAGTTAACAGAACTGAACTGATTCCCCACATCACTAAAGGCAGGGACTACACGTGTGTAATAAATCTTTAATGGCCCATCTTTACCTTTACATATCCTGTCTGGCTTTGATTCTTATTCTGATGATGAGCCAATGTGGCCAACGTCACATCCTTCACCAGCTGCTGGAACTTCTCATTACGGGCAACAAAGTCTGTCTCACAATTCACCTGTAAGTGGACAAGAACTAAAGCATAAACTCTAACAAACAGGCGATCAAGTGTGCTGAGAGATCCCTGCAGTCCTTACCTCCACCATCGCTGCAGTTTGATTCCCCACTAACAGGCCAATCAGACCCTCTTTGGCTTTTCGACCCTCCAGCTTACTGGCTTTTGCCCAGCCTTCTTTCTGGGCCTGCTCATGCAACCAGCTTTCAGCCTGAAAGTTCAGCATCAAAAGCACTGTCACATATTATCCCTTCACCAGCCAGTGAGAGGAAAAAAAACACACCAGACAATCATACCTGTGCTATGTCATTCTCAAACTTCTCCAGGGCTTTCTTGCAGTTAATGAAGGTGTAGCCCGTGTTTTTCCTCAGTTTCATCAGCAGGGCTTTATCTGCAGCCAGCAGCTGAAATCCTGAGTGCAAACACAACACAGGCTGGCCGATGCTGACCTGAACCACAGAGAGGACAAATATTACTATTCTATTTTTAGCCTTGATAATAATCACAAGGAAATAAAAAGTAGTATCAGTAAAAATAACCCACTGAAACTGACCTAGGAGAAGTCAGGAAGGCAACAGTCTACCATGTAAAACAAAAGCTCTTAAAACTGCTCAAGCTTCAAGTGAAATTAAAAGGTTTATTTGCTTACCTTTACGGCTTCTCTTGTGGCCATTCTGAATGTAAAAGCTAACGACATGATTAAAGCTAGAAAACAGAACTATCTTATGAAAGCTCAAAATGTCATTGAAATCCACGCTGTGGAAGGAAGGAAGCCCAACGAGGACAAAAAGCTTTAGGTTAAAGACTAGTACTTTTAGTCGACGCCATCTACAGGATTGGAGGACACGTTTACCAGAAAACTGCTCCTAACCTACTGAAGAAATACTGTTATGGATGTGGCCTTTTCTAATCATCTCTTTGCTGCCCTAATTAAACATATCTGCCCTTGTTGCTTATCTGCCGCACCGCTCACCGCTGCACATTTATACACCATAACCACTGATCACATAAAATGCAACTCATAGTCAAGGATAAACTGATACAAGAGGATGACAACCTTTAGGAGGGTTAAGAACAGGCAAACAGGTCCTTCTCAAAATATTAGCATATTGTGATAAAGTTCATTATTTTCCATAATGTCATGATGAAAATTTAACATTCATATATTTTAGATTCATTGCACACTAACTGAAATATTTCAGGTCTTTTATTGTCTTAATACGGATGATTTTAGCATACAGCTCATGAAAACCCCAAATTCCTATCTCACAAAATTAGCATATCATTAAAAGGGTCTCTAAACGAGCTATGAACCTAATCATCTGAATCAACGAGTTAACTCTAAACACCTGCAAAAGATTCCTGAGGCCTTTAAAACTCCCAGCCTGGTTCATCACTCAAAACCCCAATCATGGGTAAGACTGCCGACCTGACTGCTGTCCAGAAGGCCACTATTGACACAGAAAGAAATTTCTGAACGAATAGGCTGTTCCCAGAGTGCTGTATCAAGGCACCTCAGTGGGAAGTCTGTGGGAAGGAAAAAGTGTGGCAGAAAACGCTGCACAACGAGAAGAGGTGACCGGACCCTGAGGAAGATTGTGGAGAAGGGCTGATTCCAGACCTTGGGGGACCTGCGGAAGCAGTGGACTGAGTCTGGAGTAGAAACATCCAGAGCCACCGTGCACAGGCGTGTGCAGGAAATGGGCTACAGGTGCCGCATTCCCCAGGTCAAGCCACTTTTGAACCAGAAACAGCGGCAGAAGCGCCTGACCTGGGCTACAGAGAAGCAGCACTGGACTGTTGCTCAGTAAGGTAAGGTTACTGATAATTACTGATAATAATAATACTAAATAAAATGTGTTATTTAAAATGAATTAGATTTTCTTTTTCTTTTAAACATGAAACTGTAAGACTAATTCAGTGTGTGCAGCTTATACTAAATGGAATTTTGTGGACATTTGTGCAAATATGTTTTATTATGTCAACATTATCTAATGTTCCACTGATCTGAAACCCTGTGAGAGGAATATGTTTGCTTCATGGTGTTTACACATCCAATGAGCACGTAATCTCAAAGTGATCAGGGACCTTGCACTAACAACTCCTTGTTTTCACGTTGTATAGACCCTGAGAAGTAAAACATCTGATCAAATTTATTTGATAAAAATAGAAAAGAGCTCAGGTCGGATATTGTTTTAAGCTCTATTTCGTACTCAGTACTGTCACAAGATGGTTGATCGATAATTTAAATAATTATTTAACCAAAACGTTTTTGAAGTCCAGTCCCAATCATTAATAAACTAATAACTTTATCTGACTGTATGTTGCTGCATCATAGACAGGTGTACATTTTCACACAGGAGACAAATATTGGATTTTACATATTTACTTTTTTAACATATCAAACCTTTGTCTTAAACTTTTTTGTATTGTTTAAAATACAGCAACAATCCAAACAATCTACACAATGCCATGAAGGCAAAGTATGCAGTGAAAATGGCTCATCAGAAAAAAGTTTTTAGACTTCAGTTATCACAATCATGTCCAAATTGATACGATTGGGATTGGGTTGAGTTTGTGTGGCTCCCTCCGGATTGGCTGAAACAAACTGCTATAAAAAGATGGGCATGGTAAGAGCTGGGTCACCTTGTTTTAGGTATCTGCTGATCCAAGATGAAGATCGCTGCCATCCTTCACCTTTGCATGACCCTCTTCCACCAGGGATACAGCAGTAAGACACTTTTCTTCTTTCAATAAACACAGCACAACTTCATAATAAACCTCTTAAAAAGGTATAATGTGAGTGCACCGTCATGATGAAAATGTTTCTGTTGTGTTTTCAGACAACCTGGCCTCATGTCAGGGTCGTTGTGGGTATGGAACTGACAGTGGTTACCCCTGTCAGTGCAACACCGCGTGTGAGAGGTACAATGACTGCTGTTCCGACTATTTTACACTATGCAAAGGTAAATAACAAAACCAAGTACAATTTTATAAAATACAACAATATTGCTGTAAGAACATGTAAACACTTATGCAAACCTTTTCTCTATTCCCATATGCAGCCACATCTTGTAATGGCAGATGTGGTGAAAGCTACAACTCTCAGAATCCCTGTCACTGCAACTCTCTGTGCTCCCACTTTCCACTTCACATTATCTCATTGGCCGTTAGCCAATTAATAGTTTGTTTATGTTAGTCCTTTCATGAGATATTTTTTGACACCTGCAAAGTTTCACATGGGGGAAGCTTAATGTATCACTGCATTTAAACAAACCATTGCACCCTAACTAAATATATTCACTACTGGTCAAAAGTTTTAGATTTAACGGTTTTCTTTATATTTATTGTACGTAGATTTTCACAGAAGGCATCAAAACTGTGAATGAACACATATGGAATTATGTAGCAAACAAAAAATTGTAAAAAACTTTAAATATGTTTTATATTTTATATTCCTTAAAGTAGCTGCCCTTTGCTGTGATGACTGAAACATTACATTTTATAAATAAATATTTGATATATACATACAAATGTATATATAATATATATTTTACAGTCTAATAACTAATAACATATCTGTAATTAAGGGAATTTATCAGTATAGTTTTGGGTACATATCTCACCTTAAGTTAGTTCAATATAAAAAAGTATGTTTTTTTAAAATCATTATTGTGCAATAATGATTTTAAAAAAACATACAGCAGATTTTTTCTGAAAATATTTAAAAAAGGGGTTGCCACGTCAATCCAAAACAAGAAGCTTTTCATTTATATTTAGCTGTCACCAAACATAGTTGGGTGGTTCATGTGCATTTCAAAGGGGCACATTATAAGGGGCAATAAATAAATATTGCAACTTGACTTTCCCTTTCTCAAATTCACACAAAATGCCCGCTGACTGTCAGGCCAGTTGGGGTGGACTGACGCATTACTTGGGGGAGCATTCCTCCCTTGGCCCTCCCTTGGTGGTGCCACTGCACAAATGTGTAATTGACCTGTCACCTTTTTTTACTCAGGCTTGCAAGTTATTATTTAGAAACACTTTGAAGATGTTTGGTCACTGTGCATTGATTTTAATAAACATAATTTTAATTAATGTTACCATTATTTAGTTTTAAACTAATATTAAAATGTTTGAAAAGCCTGAAGTGTTCCAAAGAATAAGGCAGTACAGTTTTTGCATATTTTCATCTCACTCACACCAGTAGCAGCAGAGTTGCTGCATCTTTAGGCAGACATTATGAGTTTTGTCAAGTAGACAAAATCTACTTTGTTACTGTAGGTCCAATATATCTACACAAGAGATTTTTTATACTATCTGTTCAGTATGCTTTATGTCTTTGTTGAATTGTATAGTGATACATTTCCGACTCAGTAAAAATGGAAGCATATGGTATGGGAGGATAGATCCCTTTTTGCTCAGTCTCTTCATGTATGCATGATTAATGTATACAAATGACCAAATTCAGTCAATAAAATCTAAACATTACAGTTCTCATGTCTGAAAAGGGCTTTGCAGCAGACAAACTTGAAATCATCTATTACTACTCTACATAACAATTTTATAGCTCAGAACCGAAATGGTGTGCTGGGAATCAACTGTTTAAAAAAATAAATCTAAACTGTGGGAAATGTCAAATATATAAATAAAAATATGCAACTTTCCTTTTGCTGCAGCCAGAGCCACATCTTGTAATGGCAGGTGTGGTGAAAGCTATAACTCTCAGAACTCTTGCCACTGCAACTCCCTGTGTTCCCAGTACAACAACTGCTGTAACGACTATTCAGACTTCTGTGCAAGTAAAACCAATGGTGTTTCACCTTGCTGCTAAAAGCTCTTGACTGCACCACAGTATCTCTTTGGTCGCTACTCGTTCAGTTTTCTGTGAAAGTCCGTCCCTCAGTAACACCTGATTATTTTCACATGAGGTGAGCTTAACCTGTTTCCCAGCAGTTAGGGAGACATTTTTCAGCCAGAAATGTGAAAAAGAGTGTAGTAAATATTCCCCAGAACAAAAAGAAAGACCTTAAAGTGTTGTCTCCAAATATTTATGGTTCCACATAGTTTTGTTTTCACATTTACACATGTAGCTATAAATATTTTCCTAAAAGTCCTTTTGCTTTTTCTTGGAAAATGTCCAGCAGGGGTCAGTGTTTTCCTGTTTGACAGTTCTATACTTAAGCAGCTTCTATAGGACTCACTAAGGAGTGTCACTTATAATTGCCAAATCAAACACGGGCAAAAACAAAACTTCACATCAAATTCAATTTGATTTATTTTGTAGCTTACAGTGTCAAATAAAATTTAATAAAAATGAAATAAATGCTCTACAATGAGCTGCCACAAGCAAAATCTTGGTTATTATCTTATGTGGTTATTTTCAAAAGGTTGGTGTTGCAGAGGTAAAGGCAAAGAGGGATTCCTAACTCTGAAAGATATTGTAGAGAAAAAAACCTGAACAGTTTTAAAATCGTGTTTTTCTGAATAGGAAAATGTAAATTACAAAGATTTAAGATTCAACCTTCTTTGGGCTCGAATTTGACCGTTTTGGAGCAATTTTTAACTGTTTCAGCACAACAACCTTCTGATTCAAAGGCCCAAGGCCGTTTTGTGGCCTTCAACAGCAATTGAAGAATGGTACAAATTTCCATGCATTAATGCAGATTTACACTTGTTTTATTGTTAAGGGTGACATTTTCATTTATGCCAGGCCTTTCCATGAAGATGCAATATATTAAATTATTCTTAAAATAGACAATGTTAGGTACAACACAAAGTAATTGTCTTTTGTTAACCAGGCTTTTTGCTTTAATTGTTTCATCAAATACAGAACGTGAGTTACTTAAAAGCAGACTTGGAGGCCCCCATTTATTGAACTTGTCTGAATAAATTTTTTCACAGGGAAGAATGACCCATACCCTGTTTTTATTGCTATGGATAGACTAAAAGGTTTCTAGAACAAGAAAACATAACAGCGGATCCAAAATATTTAAGACACAGGTTGCCTTTCTTTTCCTAAGGCAAACAAACAAAACCTTTATTATATTTCAGATCCACAATGATTTTTCTTATAGTATTTTGTTTGACTGATCAAATAATATTGTGTTTATTTGATTGTTTTGTGGTAAAAAAAAAAATAAAGCATTTCAGAATAAAATGATTTTAGTGTTTTCAATGAAAAAAAATCTAATAGTGGTGATGATACGTTCAACATGAAGATTTTACCCCAGGTGGCAAAACGTTCTACTGTTGTATCCTTAGAAAGACAATATTTGCCCTCAAACAACACTTCCCTTAGTTTCTAAAAATGTTATATACATGTTTTTTATTTGAACCTTACAGTGACCTGTTTTGTTTTAAAGATGACCCAAATTATTTACACCCCTGGCAGATTTTGATTTAATGTAATCTTTTAATTTGACATGTCTTCTGACTGGAAGTAATATCAACACTATGGAGTCCAGGCTTGAAGCTGAAAGAGAATATGATTAAAGATTAGAGAAAGTGAGTACTTTAAGACATTATGAGTTTGTGTGTTTGTTATGTTCCACAGCTGCTTCTGGTGCTACTATCACTGATGCTGAGCTCAAGTCTCTGTCTGAGACGCTTTACACTCTGGACTCAAACAAGGCCTCAGCCTCTCAGCTGGTCATTGACCCTCAAGCCCTGGTGCCGGACTCACAGACCAGCTCCCAGTCGGATCTCTCCCCCGGGAAGTAAGAAGTTTTATGGATCACAGCAAACCCTAATTTACAGATTATTCTACTCCTGTAGAAATCCTTCTGAACATCTTTCAGTTTGAAGTGTAGCTGTTTTTGCTGTTTGTGCTTCCAGGTTGTTCAAGTCCCTGGATGAAAACACTCTGTTTTCACGCCCAACCTATGCAGCCTTGCTGAATGTTCTGGACAACTACAAGAGGATGACAGGACAGGCAGAGAGCTTCAGCTCTCAACAGATAACTGAGCAGGAGACGTTCCTCAAGGAAACTATGTTGAATACCAAGCTGGGCAGAGAGCTGTATGGTTTTCTGTACACCAAGGGTAATGAGGGGGTGTGTTTGAGTTAAGATGCCTTGTAGAATTATTCATACCCCTTAACACAGTAATTTTATTTATGGCTCTCAGGCTCCATCCAGCTTCCCACTGATTGTGACCAGCTACCCTGTCCCTGCTGAACAAAAGCATCCCTTGTGCGTGATGGTACCACTTTTGGGTACACAGGGATTGTTTAAGAGTAGCACTTACTTTCAATCAATGGAATCAAAACAACGATTCCTTTCCTTCTACTTCACAACTATGTGCACCTTGCATTGTTGTGAAATAAAATCCCACTCAAATACATTGGGATTAGTGATTATAATGTGACGAAATGTGACAAGGCTTAAGTGCTATGGATACTTTTGCTTGGCACTCTTCCTAAGTTGTTATTACATTGTGATAAAAAACATAATTACACCTCAATTTGTGAGACATTTGGTTATATTCTGTATTTCAGGTATTTATGGGTCAGAATCAGAGTTTATTGAGGACTTGAAGAATATGTGGTTTGGTCTCTATTCCCGCAACAACAACGTCTTGGACTCCAGCGGATTTGAACACATCTTTGCAGGTTTCGATGAAACAGACCTTATTTAAAAACTGCAATCACATTTAATTTGAGATTCTTAACAATACCATATTTGCAGGTGAAATCAAGGGAGGAAAGGTGTCTGGTTTCCACAACTGGATTCAGTTTTATCTTAATGAGAAAAGAGGGGTGCTTAACTACTACAGCCACAGCTTCAATGGACCTGTAAGCATCCACCACAATCAACGACGTATTAATCTAAGTTGTGCGAAATGTACTAAATAGGCGTCTTTTTCCCTTTATTTTCCATTCAGTGGTCCAATTATCCAGATGTTTTGGGGCTGCAGTTCATGTGGGATGGCTACTACAAGCAGGTGGGCTCTGCAGTGATTGGTTCCAGCCCTGAGTTTGATCTCGCCATCTACACCCTCTGCTACATTGCGCGACCTGGAAAACAGTGAGTAAATGTACTGAAATGAGAAATACAGAGCCTTACTAACATATCGGTATCCTTGACACTTTACCCCTGTTGTACAACAATTGGTCTGGTTTGGCTATGAATAACTATTAATAAGTGCCAAAGGCAATTATTAACTAAGTCAGCAATTTTAATCAAAATTACCAAGTCAGAGCATCACCAGATTATCAGGTATTAATACCCAAAGAGCTCTCAGTCTCTGTCAATTATTTTTTTATGAATACCTGCATGGTAAGGTGTGATATTATTGAACATAAGATGAAGGAGTGAATTCATGCACTGGCGTTCTCCAACAGCAAGCCCTGCACACATTTAAAGAACAAACACAAACAACATCTCTCCAAAATATAAGAGTTTGTTTAAGAACCAAGGTTTGTTTTGAGCAATTGGGAGTGAAGCCAAATTAGCTTTAAAAGCTAACAAAGAACAACAGTTGCTAGGTGTTCAAACAACCAGTTCACAATACAAAGCACATGAGTAAATAAAATACCATTTAAATAAAATATTGTTTAAAAAATAATTTACTGAATTACAAATCAATAACATTTTGGACAATTGATTCTTAATGTTGTGTTAACTAGTCATCACAGTGACTGATTGAAAGAAGTTATGGACTACCAGGTGTAAAACGTTTATGGACACAATTTGGTGGACGGATGGTAGGTGTGATAATGTGACATCTGGGATAAGCGGCTTAGCTAATGCTAAAGAAAACAGTGGCTGCCGTGCTGTTTAGCAACCTCTTTTAGTCCCACGTGTACCTTTAAGTACCACCAGTAAAAATGTTAATGTATGTACAGTATGAGTGCAGGTGGCATGCTATGGCTGATCGCCATGCGAACAGAATGAGGTGTATGATAAATAAACACAGTAGAACTAATGGTGGCTACTGTCTTAGCATTAGTAAAGGTTTAGCATTAGCAGCATGGATGATGAACACAGTTTAGAAAGTTTAAATGGACTATAGATGTGGATTTACTTTTAGGCAGGTTAAGACAGGAGATGAAGAGAAAACAGACAAGCTCATGTTACCGGGCCATCAGTGTTTAAACTGCTCATTGAAATAAAGTTTAAAGCACAATGACATAAACAATATTTAGATAGTTTTATCCTAAACTAATTTTCTCTGCCCAGACTAAACCTCTCACTGTGAACAATTCTGATGAACAGGAGAGCGAGTAGATCTGGTCTCAGTATATTGATGTGAAGACACTGTTGCAGCAATCAATTCTACTAAAGATAAATGCACGGATGACTTTTTCAAGATCCTGCAGGGACATTAGTCTTTTAATCCTGGAAATGTTCTGCAGGTAGTAGATGGCTGACTTAGCAATTGCCTTTATGTACCTCTAAAGGTTTAGGTCTCAGTCCATCACTACGCCCGATTTTGGGCCTAATCAGTGGTATCTAGATGTCATAACTAAGGCTGTGTTCAGACTCTTGATCACTTCTCCTTTGGTTCAAAAATATTACTTCAGTTTTGTTTTTATTCAACTGAAGCAAATTCAAGATGAAGGTGCAGATATCAGGATACAGTTGTTACAGCAGTCAGCAGAGTTGTTTTAGGATACGAGACAACTCAAATCACAACAATACTTTTAACTAAACTATTTTGTGTTCCCTTGTAAGTTGCACCAAGATTATCTAATAAATTGTGATGCATGGCCTCCAGTAAAAAAAAAAAACTACAAAATAAAAAAAAATCATACAAAACACAAATCTTTTTGCATGTGTTTGTTTTCTGATCGTTTTCATATCCCTCATTCTTAGGTGCCGCCTCAGTCTAGGAGGGACTGAGCTCATCATTCAAACGTACACCTGGGATAACTCTTCATATGGAAATGGAAAGAAGTATATCGCTTCGGCCTATCCTGCATCAATGTAATGTTAACAAACGAACTGATACAGAAATTAGCACAACTGTATCACCCCAGAACCATTTTACTCCTAAATGCCAAAATAAAACTAAAATAATCTGAATGTCTGATATTTTTCTGATGCCCAGTGTGTGAATAAATCCATAGTGAAGCCCTCTGGACTAGTCTAGTGCTGCATGAGAATGTAGTGCCCTCCAAGTGGTACAATCTATCTGTGCCTAATGGGGCAAAAAATGGGCGTTTACACACCCAGTAAGGGCACAAAGCTGACACCATCCCTGCAGTGGTGGGAGCATGTGCGCATTGTGCACAGTTTCTCATTGTCTTATGTAAGAGCAAAACAAAGCAAAAAAAAGCTATACTTGTGCTATGAAATGAAGAGACAAAAAGACATTAACAGATTTTATTCTGCTTGACCTGCTCTGAACAGTCGCACCAGCACAAACCTTTTCTTATCAGCTGTCCATAAAGCCGTGTGTGTGTGTGTGTGCGTGTGTGTGTGTGTGTGTGTGTGTGTGTGTGTGTGTGTAGGTTGTGTGAATGGGTGCATCTCTGTGTGTGCATGACCAGCTGGACTGGGGGTTGATCTTGCTCTTTCACTCATCTAGGGTGACTAACAGGATAAATTCTGGTCTGCCGACAGAACAGGACACACTTGCTGGCCTGTTTAAAGAAAGTATTACAGGAGATGGATCTGCCACTGATCCTATTGTCCGCCAGTCTGTGTGCATTCATGCAAAATAAAAGTAAAAAGAGCGCAAGAGCAGATATTTTGGAAGAAAAGTCCAGCCAACACTGATTCAGTAACTTGGGCCTCACAAGCAGTCAAAGTGTCTCAGCAGCAGGACAATAAAGTCAGTTTCGATATTTTGTCAGAGCATATTACATTTACTAAGCTGGCGGTTCAAAATTAGAAGAGTAAATCTTTTCTCTTTTCACACCACCCTCCTTTCTGAGCCCCAGTGGAATCAAATTAAATTCTGGAGTAGTAAATAAAAGGAAAAAAAAGATTCAATTGTGTCCTTTGTTGCTCACACAACTTTATAATCAAATTATAGCTGGCCACCCGCCAGTGTGTCCTCGCATCTCCCCCAATGGGTATTCTCCCTGCAGATCCCGTGAACCACCTGACTTTTGTTTTGTAATTATATTATCCAGCACTCCCTTTAGCGTGTTGTAGCTAATGGCTGAGCGGGCTATCCCAGCTGCACATGCAGAAACAAAGCTGCTTATGGGGCCAGACAATGGAGCCATGGAATAGGGACGCCTGAAGGCGGTCATCCAATGAGCACGCACAACAGGGGGGCTTGCACAGGGTTTAGGAAAGGGTTAAGGGGGTTTTTAGGGGTGATCACTGAGGAGGGTGTCAGGTTAACCCAGGAGTCGGGGGGCCTTCAATGAGATGGTTAGTGGAGGGACACATGGTCAACATCACCTCTGTCTCCCCAGGGTCGGTGCTTGGCTGGAGGGAGGTTCAAGTTTGGCTTAGATGCAGGCCATTTCTAAAGTTGATGGGAGACCATGAAATACAGAGCAACGTTCATTCTCTGCTCGTGTTTTGTGCACTTTCCAAACAATTTGATGACCATATTGTCAGTGCTCTCACCAGTGGATACAGACATATGCAGAGAGAAAGAGAAATACGATCTTGGTCTGCTGAGATGACCTCAGACTGTCATTTGAAGCTGCTGCTCTCGGGTTGCAGAAAAGTTTCAAACTGCTACTCATATAGCTTGTCCTCAACTGCTTACAGTGTCTTACAAATGTATTCATACCCTTTTAAACTTTTTTTCACACATTTGTTCATGTTAGAGTCTCAAAGTGTAATGCATTTTAATAGTATCCATGTGATAAACCAAGAAAGAATAGTTGATAAATGTGAAGTTTTTTTTTTTACAAATGAAAATATTTTGATATGCATTTGTATTTGACTCTCTGAGCCAACACTTTGTCGAACCACTTTGAAATTAAAGCTGCAGGTCTTTAGGGTTATTCCATACCTCATTTGCACATTTAGAGACTACAATCTTTGCCAATTCTTCTTTGCAAACAACTGAAGCTCCAAGTTGGATAAAGGACCTTTTCATTGTAGCTTTGGCTGGATGGTTAGGGCAGTGGTGTCCAAAATCAGTGGTGTCCAAGTCCAAAGTCAGCAGCTGTCCTGCATGTTTTGGAGCTTTCCCTGAATCAAATGGTGGCTCATTACCAAGCCTCTATATAACTTGATGACATACTGAGGAGGCAATTCAAGCATTTGAATTAGCATTGCAGGAGCAGGGACAGATCTAAAACATACAAGACACGAGTCCCTGTGGAGTGGAGTTGGACACCCCTGGTTTGGAGTCGTTCTTGGAGGTTCAGTCTCTGCTGCAGTCTCATGTCTTTAGCAGCCTTTTTCCAGGATTACACTGTATTTAGATTTACCCATCTTCCCATCATCTCTGACCAGCTTCCCTACTGGAGAAAACTATTCCCACAGCATGATACTGCCATCACTATGTGTGACAGTGGGAACAGTGTGTTCAAGGTCATATACAATTATAATTTTCCTCCACACATAGCGTTTTACAACAGTTCAAACAGATCACCTTCTTTCCCATGTCGATGTGTCCCTTACATGAGGTAGATGGCCATGTCTTAGTATGGTTTGCTGTTGAACATTGCTTTGTTCTGAAGAGCTCTTACCAGCTTCATTGAATGTGTTGAAGAATAGCATCTCCCGTATGATGGTGCCACCACCATGTTCACTTACATTTTATTTAGGGGTATTAGAGTAAAGAGGACTGAACTGTGAAAACCATGTATTATTTTCCTTCATCTTTTGTTTTCTTTGTCTGTCACATAAATTCCTACAAAAACGCATTGAGGTTTATGGTTGGTAGACAACAACAAAAAGTTTAAGGTGTATAAACACTTCTGCAATACTTTTCACAGAGAGCAGTCATATCTGCACACTATTGTAGCATTCACACTGTTCGTCTGGCATCTCTCCAAGGATTTCCAGTATGACAGATGGACAAAACCCACTTTCCCCCCACTGTCATACACAAACACTCTGGGAATTAACAGGAGGGTCATGTTTGTGTGTGTACTGAAGTGAAGTTTTATATGTCATTCAATTTTATGGGATAAACTAAATTCATATCCTCAGAAAGGTAAGGAAAGGACAAAGCAGTTCATGGGAGAGCGGATGGGCATCTGAGCCACAGTCAGAGAAGACCATCTGCAGCAGGACCTCATCATGTGCGGCCACTAAAGAGGAACCAGGGGACATCACGGTATAGTTAAACCTTTGCTCTTAAGCAGCACTTGTGGAACATGATGCCTGTTTTCTAAGGGGGTCCATCTGGGGAAAAAAAGGCAAAGTTAAGTTTCGAAACCAAAACATGTAATTATACATTTTTAATGCAAATTAATGTTATTGTTAAACTATGACACAAGTCTGTGCAGCGGAGACATGGAACCTCGGCTATCATGCTCCCGTGCTGCTTCATCTCTTGGGATGCAGATGCCTGGCTATCCTATTCCCATCTCAGGCTGCAGGTGTGGAGTATGACTGGAAAAGGATGCAGGGGGAGGAGCAGCAAGCAAGGTGGTCGACTAGGGAATGAGACAAGAGTGAGAAAAATGAGTTTTCATAGTTGGACGACCTTGTAACCCATCTAAAATCTGTCCCTTGGTGCATGCATTTCTCTGTTTTTACACCTACCTTACATCCTGACTTTATTGTCTGAGATTCAGTCATTAAACTTTTATGGAAATATGCCAGAAAAACAGAGATACAAACAAAACAATCCACATTTACACCATATATTATCCATATTTAAAAATAACAAGTGATCTAAATACTTTCCTATTTTATCAGGAAAATGTTTCGATTACTATTTTCTTTTGTTTGCCCATAAATCAAGCAATTAGTATATACATTTCTCAATATCAAATAGGTTATACATTATCCCCTGGAATAAAAGCCAAGTGATCGAAGAAGAAAGGTGAACCATTTTTTTCAACGAGTCTGGAAATGTAACTGCTAAAATGTATGCTTAGACTATTGTGAATAATAGTTTTTCTCAGAAATAGAAAACCTATAATTCAATTTTTATTTTTGATTTGGCAATGTGGATTTGTGCACTTCACGTCTACTCAGTAAGACTTTTGCTGAAAAACAACTGAATTTGGATAACAAATTAATTTTCAAAAATATGGTCATAAATTGTACCTGCTCATACTTATGAGCATTTCTCTGGTCAAAGTGCGAATGTTGAACATAGCTAGCTCTAGCTTGTGCTAATTACTTAGTAGGTAGAAAGCTAATGTTATCTTGAGTGATCAAGTTGATCCTCTGGTGTTAACGAAAGGCATTTACAGAACCCACTGTGTTTAACATTACTGTATTGTTGAAATGGTTCCATGACATCTAAGTGGGATGTTGTATAGCCAGGATTCCTGAATCTGGACCTTTAGGGCTCACCATCTTACATATTCCCTGCTTTAATACACCTGAATCAAAAGGATGGGTCATTCACAGGTAATCCAGTTGTTTGATTTGTTGCAGTAGGGAATCAACTACAGCATGCAGGACAGTGGACCCTGAAGACCAGGGTTGGTTACCATTGTTGCATAGTGCAAAATGGTGATCTGTAAAGAAGAACAAACTAGTCAAACTAGTTGCCCCAATGTTTAATTAAAACCATCCAACTTCTTTCTCAACAGCATTAATCCAGCATTTGGTTAAAGAAATAACTCGAAGTTTCTACATTCACTGACCATCATATTATAAAGGAAAATATGAAGAAAATTTGAAACAGAATGAAAATGTTTGACGAAAAGAGATTAACAATCTCTAAAAAGAGATTAACAATGTTGACAAAAAGTAGGTAACATTATTACTGTGAACACTCTTTTGGGATGTTGGGTTATTACCAGATGTCGGTAACAAACCAATTAATTAACACATACAATGAAATCCAAACAAATTGGTCCAAAAATGTAATTTGTGTAATGAGGTGGAATGGTACAATACGTATTGAACACATGAGGACAACAATGTGCAAAAATTCACCAAGAGCCAAGAAACCAACTAACATTTATCATCTTAGAAACCATTCCCGCTGCTATGTGCTAATCAGTATCATTTAGTTTAATATTAACTGATTTCCAATTAAGAGGTTTCTCATTACCAAAGTATTTCACAGAGTAGTAACAGCAAAGAGACAGAGAGAGACCTTCAAAAAAAGTCTTAACTGTACATACCAATGGTGATGGTTAAAGCTGTTTTAGACAAGCCAGTAAAATAGAATACAGTCCGATCAGATGAGGCCTGAGCTTATGTTGAGGAGGAACGGTTCTCCCCAAAAACACAATGCCAAATTTGAAGTTTGCAGGTGTGAACACTATGGTGTGGGCTATCAGAGTTACAGCATATGGTGCTGGCAGACTTCATAGGACAGAAGGAAGGTTGGATGGAGAAGGTTGAATGTGTGGATTAAGAGACAAGACATTTGTCCCACATGACAGCCAAAGAAACTCCTACAGTAACTGATTTCAGAGAAAGACAGTAAAACTGCTAGAATGGTCCAGTCACTCGCCTGACTTGTATCCAATAGAACATCTAATAAAAGACCTGTAGATCAGAAAGCATATAGGACCCCCAAAACCTTCAAAATTTTAAGGCACTGTAGGTCAAACTCACACCTGAGCAATACTTGTGGCTAGTTTCTATTTACGGAAGAAATACATTTTCTGTCATCCTAATATTTTTAACTTATGTCTTCATTTGTGAACTCCTTTGATCTATTTGTATGTGTGGATTAATTGAGTTGTGGCCCACATATGGTAAAACCGAGAAAAACATGGATGTGTTCAATAGTTATTTTACCCGGTGTGTACATTTTCTCACTACATTGTTTATGATTTAATATATTAAAATTGTCCTACATTTTAAGAAACTCACCTGAACATCATTTGTGGTTATGCATGTCGCAGATTTTTTAAAGTTTACTGTGCTATAGAATTTCTCGAAGGGAATTTTAAACTAATATCCTGACACAGACCGTCTTTTGATAATGTTTGAATGCTCCAAAACCCCCAAACATTATCTCCTACACTGCAGAAAGTCGAAGGTCCCTAAATTAATTTTGTCCGTAGCTGCGCGTCTCATTTGAGCATGTAAACCTTCTGGTCAGAGAAACTCCTCAGGAAGAGAAATGAACTTGCTCGACAGTCTATCTCAGCGCTTCGTTGGGATGGATGGAGCAAACACCTGCTCACACGCAACTTCAAGCTGTCACATACAGTTAGGCTCATGCTGCTGAGCGCGTCTCCCCTCCGTTCAATGCTGCCGCGCTCCGGATTTAGCGGCCGCCCTTGCAAAGCAACAAAAGCTTGGGCCTCTGCTGTTTGTCTGCACAGTTCCAGAGAGCTTTCGCGCACCTCTTGAACACACACGCACGCAAACCGACACACGCATCCACGACGAGTGGAGCTCCACTCCAAGGGGCGGGTGGGCGGTGGGGGAGCGTTGAGCCACGGGCCGGACACGCGTGATCCCCAGTGCGTCAAAAGGAATTGGGTGGGAGTGGGAGGAGGAGCTTTAATGTGGAATTTAAAACCTGGAGCCTGCGTGGAGTGATCCGCACACTGAAGGGCTGCTCTGCTTCAGGTCACTCCAGCCAAATTTGGGGCTGATTGATGAGAACAGACTGCAAGCTGTGATCCGGGTACAGAGCAAAAAGGGTCTGCAAAACGTCCTGAAGAGGGAACTGTCAATACAGGTAGGCTTCCAAATAACACTGCGAAGTATTTTTTTTTTTTTGTATTATTATTATTACTTTTGTTAGTGGTAGTAGTAGTTTTTTCGTTTCCAATTTGCACCGGAAGTAACAAGGCAATAAAATGCAAGGCAAGTTTTGGTAAAATCAAAAGAAAATATGTATTTTAAGTTCTCCATATCTACCCAGAAGTTCGAATTTGTCACGTAGGACACAATAATTGTGACTTTTGAAAGTGCCTGTTTTAATTCAGCCTGAGCCCTCTGTCAGGCCAGTGATCTGTAGGATGTCGATGTTTCGTTTAATCCTTGTGGTCGCCGCTTCATCCACTGAGTAAATCCTGCGCTGTCCCAGATTGAAGTCCTGTCAGTGACTTTATCTTGCTGCAGCATTACCAGTTCGCAAAATGACCGGGATTAGGCTGACCCCAAGCAGTGGGGAGAGCGGGTCACTGCGGGTACATAATATATGTACCCGAATATATATATATATATATATATATATATATATATATAAACCATGGTCTACTAATCTAGAACACATTTCTTATATTTTATTTTTTAAGTTAAGTTTTGAACAATCAGATGCACCTGTGGGCGAGGCGGACGGAGCTGTCCGGTGCTGAAAGATATCTTTAACAAAAGGTCAATATATAGTGTATATATTTTAGATTTATCCAAAACATTTTATTGGGTTATGGTGACATGGGTGGCCCATTACATTAAAGCCCATAAAAAGTTCAAATTCCCCTTAAACTGTATTTAATAAAATTCAGTTATTAGAAAAACTATACAAAACTACCCCAATGTTGTTACTTCAACTGGTAGAGAAAAGGTTTATTCTTCTCCTGTCAAAACAGCACATAAACGCATTATATGCAGCCTCAAAACGGGGACTAGTTGTTTCAAATACTTCAGGCTTTATTTTTGTTTAAAACGTTAGTTTTATTAGTTTCATTAGTTAATGCAACTGAATATTTATTATTCCAAACAATATACAACAGCAAAAAACAGGTGTAATAATAATAGTAATAACAATTATCATTATGATGATGATAATGATGATGATGATAAAATAGGCCAAAAAATGTGCACATTAATTCAGAATAAAGCCACTGGTTGTTCCTGTCAGTTCAGTTTTATTTCAGTCTACATATATCAATATATCAAGTCACTCAAGAAATCACTGAGGCACAACTGTCACAATAATGTACAACATTGCATAAGTTGAGTTAAAATGAAGCAGGAAGAATAAAAAAACTCCTTTGCAAGCTGCTTCTCTTGCATTACAAATATGAAAAAGTACAGGAGTTCATCTCTATTTAAAAATATTGACATAATGAATGTAAACAAAACAAAACAAATGCATATCTTCTTTCACAATTTAATAGTATTCTATAATCTCATGTTCACTAATATTTTTTAGGATTGATTCAATTCAGTAACAGCTAACACAATTATTATTAAAATGTTCCCTTAGTTCTACTCTAAACTAAAATATACTGCTTTAATGTAGTTCGCACATATAAACTTCTAAAATCATTTCGTCACCTATGATTTTTGTCATTGGATGTTAATATCAAAAGCTTCTTCAAAAAGCTTCCTGTTTAGTGATAGAAAGATAATTTTTTATTTGATAAAATAATTTAAAACTGGCGACAAAATGATAAATAGCAGATTACAAATTTAAATGTCAAGCTGCAAATAAAAAAAAAAAAAAACCAGGAGCATTTATGTTGTTTATTTTAATTTGGCTGTGTGGCAATGCATCATACCTTCTAAGCGGTATTTCTTTTAGTATGTATAATCTGCACAGGCAAACCAACAACCCAATAAATGTATTGCTTTTGAGCTCTGACAATGGAAGTGAAATTAAATTGTCTGCAAAAGCAAATACAGTTACTTATCTGCTGGCATCGTTATCTTTTCTATTTGGTTGTAAAAGCAAAATAGTGCACTGGAAACGTTTTTTCTTGGAAAAAACAACAACAAGACCTACATAAGCTCATGGTATTAACTTGTTGAGTTGTAAGAAAAATGATGATGTAGAAAATCAGTCATCAGAAACATAGCCAAGTAGATCTGTTTTAACTGCACAGGGTAGAAATAGGAGTAAACTGACCTTGGATGGAATACTAAATAAAAGACTTTCAAACACAAATGAAACCAGAAATGTTCATCCACTGCATAAAAAGACAGATCCATTAATTTTCTCAGTGTTTGAAATAAAATCAGACTAACCTTTTCCTATTTCAGGTCAGTTAGGATGAACAAAATTAGTTGTTTTTTTTTTTGCTAAATCCCAGAATAATGAAAGATATTTTTAAAAAAGATTTTTTTTTTTTACTTTCTTGAAATTTAGAAGTTTACACACACTATAATTACTTTGCTTTTAAATCAATTGGGAAAGCCGGGATCATGAGGCCATGGCTTTGTAAGCGTCTGATTCGGTTCATTCACAACACTGTTAATGCAGGGTTCAATGGCCATCCATTAGTAAAAACCTTTACTTAGTATAGCCAAATTACAGTTTGCAAATGCACTCAGGGACAAAGACCCTAATTTTGGAGACCTGTCCTATAGTCCGATGAAAATGCTTGGCCAGCATCATGTTGTTGGGGTGTCTTGCCTTACAACTGACTGGTATGGGATAAAAAAAATAGCATGCATACAATAGCATACAAATGGCATCATGTGGAAATGTTGAAGCAAAATCTGAAGACATCAGCTGGAAAGTTAAAATCGGAACAAATGCCTTTCAAATGAGCATTAACTCTAAGCATACCAACAAATCAGTTACAAAGTAGTTTAAGGGCAACAAAATCACAAAGCCCTGACCTCAATCCCCAAGAAAATGTTTGGACAGAGTGAAACTATTGTGAGAAGCTTGTGGATGGATACCCAAAACCTTTGACCTAAATGTTAAAGTCGAAATGTCACAAAGGAAATGTAGGTAAACGTCTGAGTTTGAAGAGAGTTACAATTCTCAAATAAATAATTTCTCTATATATTCTGACATTTTGTAAATATGAATAAGTTTGGCAACCCTAACTGGTTTATAACAATAAATGTTTAGTCTGATTTAATGTCAGACAATTTATGTAAATATCTGGTTTCAAATGTTAGTATATTTGTAAACCTCTGAAACAGCATGTGTGGCTGACAAAGCTCTTGTTTGCAGAACATCATGATGATTAAGCCATACTTGAGACAAGCAGAGGGAGAGGAGGTCATCAGCCCCCTGCAGTGGATGGATGGAGATGTGAGCTCACCTGATGGGAGCACCTCAGTCCCACCACATCACTATGGAGCAGGCGGAGCGTGCCAGCAAAGCAGAGAGATGGGAAGTGAAGATGGAGAGGAGGACGAGGAGGATGTAGAGGAAGGACAGGAGGATGAAAATGAATCTAGGAGACGTGGGCCCAAGAAAAAGCGAATGACCAAAGCCCGGCAGGAGCGTTTTCGTGTAAGACGTATTAAAGCAAACGCCCGAGAACGCTCGCGCATGCATGGCCTAAATGATGCTCTGGAGAACCTGCGTAACATCATGCCCTGTCACTCCAAAACACAAAAGCTGTCCAAGATCGAAACGCTGCGACTGGCCCGCAACTATATTTGCGCTTTGTCCGAGGCCTTGGAGGGAGGGCTTTCCACCGAGAGCAGGGCTTTTATGGAGACGCTGTGTAAGGGGCTTTCTCAGCCCACATCCAACCTGGTTGCTGGATGTTTACAGATAGGATCTAGTCCTGGTGCTGGGATGAGACCAGAAGACAGGCTTGGAGTTCATCCACCACCTAATCCTCTGGGTGGCATGGTGGGATACACCTCTCCAGGCTTGCCGAGCCCCCCATACGGCACCTATGACACGGCTCACATGCTTCACCTGAGAGCGGTGAAAGGAAGACAGACCGAGAATCACTCTCCGCAGGAGTATAATGCTGGAAGTGTGGGAACCCCTCCATATGATGGCCCACCTACACCACCTCTGAGCATCAGCAGCAACATGGTGCCCAAACAGGAATCATCCCCCCACTACCCACCACCGCCACATCGGTACTCCCCCTCCCACATGGACCAGGTTCTCTATCAGACTCAAACCAGCTATGATGTTCAGCTAGAAGGCCCATATGACTCCTATCATCCACCACACATGGTCCCAAGACAGATAACCTCAGTCTACAGAGACTGAGAGGAGTCGAATAAACCATTTCAGGTATCACTTCATCTTGACTGAGTCCAAATAATGAATCCTTCCTAAATCTTTGCTCTGGATTTTAAGACTGAGGGATCTCTTCATGAAGAGTGTAGATTTTCATAAACACAAGGTGCATTTGCACAGTAGATTAGCACTACTCAGTTTTGTTGTATTGTATGATTAGAAAATACTTGACTGAAACCAATACATTATCTTCCAAACTGATTACCAAATGATCAAAGAACAGTCCGGGTCCTCACATCTGTTTTTTTTGCCATTATGACCAGATGTTCTTGTACTGTACAGTAAGCACTTCTAAATTTTGCTTTGGTGACATGAGATCTGCTGCATAAAGTACTTTTATTTATTCTTTAATTTAATACAATGAATATGGAGTTTGTTTTTTACTTGCATATATTTTTGTCAATGCTTTTATGTGTTTGCTTAGTTGATCCCCTTTAGCTTATTTTGTGTCCAGTTTCCTTTTTGTGTTTTATCTGATGTTTTGCACTAAAACACATCAAGAGCTTGATTTGTAAATGAGGTACTTCATTTTTGTGGATATTAAAAGAAGAAAACCATGCAATTCTCAGGTTGACAAAGTAGCCATTTCTGCGTTGGATTTGTGTTCTGTATTAGACTTCTTCACTGTTGCTTCTATTTGTCATTAAAATATTTAAAAAAAATTATCAACTCTTTGCATCTTTCATAGATAGATATAAACACAATAATCTTTGGTATCTATGCCATTTTAAGTTTGGGCTTTCAAATATTTATTTAAATGCTGTGGAAAGCACTAATAGTACAATAAAAATACCAGAATACATCCAAGTTCAGTGTTTTGAGGCCAAGAGCTGGGCACACCAGCATCAGTTTGTTTTAGATTTCCTGTAATCCACACACGTTCAGTGGGAGTTGACACTCCCACTAATATTTGGATAAATGCAGGGGTGAAAGCAGTTTTAAATTCTTGCCGGTACTCAGGGGAGGAGCTAGAGGGGGGGGGCTGGGGAGGCACCGGGGGCATATATGCATGCATATATAAATATACATATATATATATATATATATATATATATATATATATATATATATATATATATATATATATATATAGAATATGTGTGTGTCCAGATCAAAGCTCAAACTAATTAAAATGTATCAATATTTTACTTTACTGTAGGCTGTCTGTATAAGGCAGAAATTATAATAACTTAACAATATATATATATATATATATATATATCAATTGTTAAAGAGCTGCCATGTATGAAACAATGATTAACCATTTTCTGATGCATAACTTCTTTAGTTTCCATCTTTTCTTTGAGCAAAGAAGTTATTGTTCTCTGCATTGTGGTCAAGTTTTGATTTCATTTAAATTAAAAATTTTACAGTTCGGTTGTTTTCACGGTTTTTATTTAAAAGTCTGTAGATGGAAAGTGTTTTATTGTTCGTCCTGTCCTAATGCAAGGGGCGTTTTTGTATGTCTGTGCACCACCTGTGTAAAATTTCCCAGTCCATTAAATCGAACGCACCAATCTCCTTGGCAATTGCTCTGTTTTGGAGATAAGGGCGCATGCGCTCTCGTGTAGCATATGTGAAATCTCTGGTCATAAGCGATGTTTTCGAGTTGTACTGTGTTGATGTAATTCAGCAAAATAGCATGAACCACAGCTAGTTACTCTCCCTTTGCTTTTAACTGGGGTATTTAGCAGCGAGCAGACAGACATTAAATGTAGCGGTGCTCGTTTTAAAGGCTGGCCGTTCACAAAAACCTCGAGCTCCGAGGGGAGAGAAGGAAAGCAAGAGCACTGAGACTCCAGCATAGCAGAACAGTTCAGAAACAGTTTGGAATGAGGGGGAAAAAAAGCTATATTTATGTTTTAGACTGGCTTTTGGTAGGGGATCTGATGTTCTTTGTGTGCTCGTGAATTTTTGCAGCTGTAACTGGTTCTGGATGATAGCTTCATAGCAGACAGCCGTTCCTCCCTCTTCCCAGTACTGCGTACCGGCGCAGAATCTTTTAGTGGTACGCAGTACCGGCTCACTTTCACCCCTGGATAAATGTCCCAAAAGCAATTTGCACCTCTGTTCTGTTAGAACATTCAGTGATGTCCGTGTTTGAAACCATCTAATTGCAGATTTAAGATTGAGCAGAAGAATATGGAGGTAGTGATCCCTTTTATCATTTCAATGCACCAGTACCAGTGGTAGCAGAACAAGCCCTAAGCATGATGCAGCCACCACCATGATTAAGAGTCGTTTTTTTTTCGTTCTTATGTTTGAAAGTGGGGCTGCACAGTGGCGCAATGGGTAGCACAGCTGCCTTTCAGCAGGAACGTCCTGGATTCTCTATGTGCATGCATTGGTTCTCTACGGGTACTTCGACTTCCTGCCACAGTTTAAAAACATAACTCTTAGGTCAGTTAATTACTCTAAATTACTCTTAGGTTTTAGTATTTGCCTGGTTGTTTGTCTTGTGTGCCCTGTGATGGACCAGTGACCTGTACAGGGTATTAGTGGGTATAGACAACAGATGTATGGATGTTTGAAAGCTTCAGACATCCAGCCTTAACTCAAAACAATTTTCTTGTCAATGTTGCTAAAAAGTTCATACTTAACAGTAAATGGAGTTAACTTATACTGCACATTTTAGTAATACTGATAACTGAGAATACTTAGATTACATGTCTTATCATTTCCTACTCATAAATGCTGATACATTCATACACGGACATGGATGGAGGCAAAAGACTAGTGAGTGTCAAAGCGACTATCCAGGATGAAAAAAACCAAAGATCCTGGAGTACATCAGGAAGATGGCCCCCAATGGCTAACTTTTAAATGGATACCTCAGGCAGCAAAAACCCAGACTGCAAGAAATGGACCAAGTGGAACCAACATTGAGAAACAAGCATTTGCACGGCGCATGACACCGACAGACTGAAGAAGTGGACAGTACTGAAAAGTCTTACCAATGACTAGAGAAGGCAGGACTGAAAGACAACACAGAAGCACTCATCATGGCTGCAGGAACAGGTTCTCAGCAGAAGAGCAATAGAGGCCAGGGATTGCCACCTGAAACAGGAACCAAGACATAGGCTGTCAAAAGATGCCCCTGAAACAGTCCAACACATACAGGGGTTGGACAATGAAACTGAAACACCTGGTTTTAGACCAGTGTTAGTATGGTGTAGGGCCTCCTTTTGCGGCCAATACAGCGTCAATACGTCTTGGGAATGACATATACAAGTCCTGCACAGTGGTCAAAGGGATTTTAAGCCATTCTTCTTGCAGGATAGTGGCCAGGTCACTACGTGATACTGGTGGAGGAAAACGTTTCCTGACTCGCTCCTCCAAAACACCCCAAAGTGGCTCAATAATATTTAGATCTGGTGACTGTGCAGGCCATGGGAGATGTTCAACTTCACTTTCATGTTCATCAAACCAATCTTTCACCAGTCTTGCTGTGTGTTTTGGTGCATTGTCATCCTGATACACGGCACCGCCTTCAGGATACAATGTTTGAACCATTGGATGCACATGGTCCTCAAGAATGGTTCGGTAGTCCTTGACAGTGACGTGCCCATCTAGCACAAGTATTGGGCCAAGGGAATGCCATGATATGGCAGCCCAAACCATCACTGATCCACCCCCATGCTTCACTCTGGACATGCAACAGTCTGGGTGGTACGCTTCTTTGGGGCTTCTCCACACCGTAACTCTCCTGGATGTGGGGAAAACAGTAAAGGTGGACTCATCAGAGAACAATACATGTTTCAAATTGTCCACAGCCCAAGATTTGCGCTCCTTGCACCATTGAAACCGACGTTTGGCATTGGCACGAGTGACCAAAGGTTTGGCTATAGCAGCCCGGCCGTGTATATTGACCCTGTGGAGCTCCCGACAGACAGTTCTGGTGGAAACAGGAGAGTTGAGGTGCACTTTTAATTCTGCCGTGATTTGGGCAGCCGTGGTTTTATGTTTTTTGGATACAATCCGGGTTAGCATCGGAACATCCCTTTCAGACAGCTTCCTCTTGCGTCCACAGTTAATCCTGTTGGATGTGGTTCATCCTTCTTGGTGGTATGCTGACATTACCCTGGATACCGTGGCTCTTGATACATCACAAAGACTTGCTGTCTTGGTCACAGATGCGCCAGCAAGACGTGCACCAACAATTTGTCCTCTTTTGAACCCTGGTATGTCACCCATAATGTTGTGTGCATTTCAATATTTTGAGCAAAACTGTGCTCTTACCCTGCTAATTGAACCTTCACACTCTGCTCTTACTGGTGCAATGTGCAATCAATGAAGACTGGCTACCAGGCTGGTCCAATTTAGCCTTGAAACCTCCCACACTAAAATGACAGGTGTTTCAGTTTCAGTTTCCAACCCCTGTAAGAGCTGAGTGGAAGGACATGCTGGCAGACAAAGCACGAAAGAGCAGTAGTGGTAGATGTAGCAATCAGAAGCAACAGCAACATCAGGAGGGAGAAAGATGAGAAGAATACAGAAGTTGTAGAGTCAAGGCCTCAGTGGTGCCATTGGTCATACATAGATAGATAGATAGATAGATAGATAGATAGATAGATAGATAGATAGATAGATAGATAGATAGATAGATAGATAGATAGATAGATAGATAGATAGATAGATAGATAGATAGATAGATAGATAGATAGATAGATAGATAGATAGATAGATAGATAGATAGATAGATAGATAGATAGATAGATAGATAGATAGATAGATAGATAGATAGATAGATAGATAGATAGATAGATAGATAGATAGATAGATAGATAGATAGATAGATAGATAGATAGATAGATAGATAGATAGATAGATAGAAGGATGATGGATGGATGGACAGAGAGACAGGGTTGTATCTCATTTACTCTCTCATTTTCTCTGCAGCTTTCTGTGGTTTAGCTGCCCTAATCCCAGGGCTGTCTCTTAATGAAGCCTGGATGAGTGCAGCTGGATTGTAAGATAAAGATTTTATGATTAACGTGTCTACCCGCCTATGCAGACTTTCCCCCTCACTAACTCCGGGTCAGCATAATCCCGTCCTGACATCAGACAGCAAACTAAACTCTCCCTCAAATACTATTGACTTTACACAGACACATAGAGGACCAGAGAAACAGACAAAAAGTGAAGATGATGACAGAAAGAACAGATCTGATCTGAGAGCGGTGTGTTCTGTTGTTGGTCAGTATAAATGACCACCCACTGAGAGGTCAATTAAAGAGGTCACAAGGCCACACTGGGTCATGGCTCATTCCCGAATATGGTCACTCATTGCATCATTACATTTGTTATCATCTCCTTTGTATTTCTGTTCAGCTGTTCTGTATCTCACTGTTTTTAGAACAGAGATTTGTGAGTATGATGTTAGAGGCTGCATTATGGGTGACATTTTCCTAATCCTGATAAACAAACTGATGAACATCCCACTCCTGATCTGTGCTGAGAGAAATATATCGTTTTGTTTTCACTAGGATTAGTATAAGCCTCTGTGTGTGAAAGTGTATTTGTGAAACAGAAAAAAAGCAAGGACCTTGCTTAGGAAACAGGGTGAATAACAAAAGACATCGGACATGCAAATACTCACAGACAGGACATTCGTCTCTGCATGCTTACATGATAAATGATGGATTTAACAGAGCATTGTCTTTGAAGCAGAAAAACATTTAAAAGGAAAAAGACAAAGAGAGGGCTGGGTTCCCTATTAACGTTTTTGACCTTTGACTTCTGAGATTTTCATCTGATCAACTTACTTTCCTAAAGAAACATAGACTGCTTTGGTTACTCAGCAGATCTTTAGTTTTTGAATAATATACCCTCAACCTTCCTACTGGATAACTAAGGAGCCATATTCACAAAATTTGGACATTTTGATTAATAAGCAAATGATCAAGAAAATGTACATGGATATACTTCAAACTATTTGGAAAAAAAACATATTTTGGGGGGAATATTTTTCATAACTCAATAAAAATGATTTATTAATGATTTATCCCTTCTTATTCATCATTACAAATGATTGACTACTATCAAGAACTATTGTTTTTGATAGTGGGTCATTTTCCACATATGGCTACTGTCCAGAAAAAAACTTCTATTTCCACCTTAGTCAGTTAAATAAAATATTCATCGCCCTTCACATCTGTCTGTGGTTCAAATTACCATTATCCAGCGAAAAGTATCAAAAAGAACAAGACTGGCCAACAGTGTGAATTTATATTTAGAAGCAAGTCTTTAGCTTTTGGTTAGTAAAATCCATTACCTCAGCTCCTTTCCTCAGTTTCCCTGCTAATGTCCTTCCCCAGCTGATCTACATTTTCTAAGTCTCTCCTGGTTATTCTTTGTCTGCATCCTCCATGCCCTTTGCTCCAGTTGCTTGGCTGTGTCCAGTCAGTTTATTTCCCAGCTCTCTTTCTTTTTCTTGGTTCCTTTTTCTTAAATAGTTCATCACCATAAACTTCATGCTGCCATTTTCCTGTCTGCACTTTGGTCTGATTCAACAATCATGACAGTGACCCTAGGAAACGGTCACTATCATGATTTTATGTACCTCCCTTATCATCCCGCTCACTGTGCTTGGTGGTAATGTAAAAATGGGTCCTCATCCAACCTAGTAACTGTGCCACCAAATATTTTGTTAAAAACAATTATTTCTAAACATGGGATTCTTTTGTATTCTTTTTTTTCCTAAAATAGTCTTTTCCACATTGTGCTGCTGCTATAAAAGATTAACATATTTAAGTATTTTTACACATCTTAACCTGGCTGTGTATGTCAGTTTGCTCAGGTTTGTCTGACATGTTCATCTCACACACACTCATCACGTACACACTGTCGGGTGTGCTGTTTGGGATAAAACACTATTAAGCTGATGATCAGGGCTCAGTGTCTGAACGTTTCCATTAATTCACTAATCCTGATGGGAGAGGGGCAGTCAGTGCAGTTTCTCTTCATGTTTACTGATGCAAAACACCAGGGCATCTGATGGAGCAACACATTTACTTTATAAAAACATCGGAGATAACAGCTTATTATGTAAAAAAAAATATCCTGTCAAGAAAAATATTAATAAAAAGGAAGAAATACACTGCCACCAAGTGGTAAAGGCTCTAAAAGAAGATTAAATAATAATTTGGATAGGAGATAAGGAGTTCGACCACTAGGTGTCACCACTAGACAGCTTCCTTATGTCTGCTTGAGCCTTCAGAAAACATTGTACACATTAGGCCTCTACATTCAGTCATCTGTCAAATATGCTAAGATGTTTTTCATGTCTCCAACAATATATTCATACAAACGCAGATTCAACAAAAGACACATTTGGTGAGAAACCATCTTTTAAACACACCTTGCCAGCAGAGCAAGAGGGGGATTTTGGAATAAAATTAACCTATTTCCATGTAAACTGGCTGATGGAGTTTGTTTGGATCATAATAATCAGGCTAATGAAGATACCTGGGGACTCTGCTCCATCAGACATCCTAATGCTGTTCTCTCTATCCTGTGAGCAATCATATCTATAATTATTTACTGTGAAAGTACATGAAGCGGGATTTATCAAGAAAATTTGACTGATTAAATCTTCAAAGGCAGCAATGAAGCGCAAGGGCTAACGGGGAAAGAGGGATGTAGTTTGCGCTTTTATCTTTGAAGTGGGAAAAAGGGATGAGCATAACCAGGCTGTGCTCTCCAGGAGCTTAGAAATACTTGCACAATGGTAAAACACTGCAGAAAAAAACAGCCACAGTTTGAGGAAGAAGTTGTAGAATGTAGTTGGTAACTGAAATTATAAAAGATATTAGAGACAAATATTGGATTTTAGTTACTGCCTTTTAGGTGTGCCGCATCAAGAGGTACACATTGTGCATGCATAAAAATAAAGTTGTTTAATTTAAGCTTTGTATCTGCATATTTAACACTTTCCAGATAAATTGACAAGATTCTTAGAGAAATATGTCTGAGTAACAGTTTTCTACTGAACAGGTTGAAGAGAAATAAAAAGTATGATGGTTAATGCTTTATTGTTGATGAAGTCATGATTTAAATTTGCTTTCTTCCAAAGTCCCTTGAAGATATTCTTGACAGACCTTTTAGATTAGTAACAATATTTTATCTGATGTGGTCTCGCATCTTTAAAATATTTATATTTTTTATCACCCTAAAGTGTTATGCTCAAAATAAATATATATTTTTAACACACTATTAACCACTTAAAATCCATTAACTTTACAAATTAATGTATTAATTTCTGAAATCTAAATCTGCATTGTTTTAGTTGAATGAATACAAGTTGGAACGCTTAAAGGTAAAACAGCTTTAGGCATGAGATAATATTTTACCTACAGTTATTTTACATTTTCTTTCTTTGGTGTAATGTAATTTCTAATAATGTCACAAAAATAAAATTTTACATTTGTGTTATTGGCTGACCTTCTGAAGTCTGCTTCTTATTGGCTGATAATGCCCTTGTGATGACTCCTTCCCCTGAAAGCTGCCAGTTACCCAGTTACAGAGGCAGGGAAGTTCTGAGACTTAGGGATAGAAACGGATCCACAGAGCCAGCATAAAGTTTTTGCTCAGTCAAGTCAGAACCAAGCCTGATCGACTTGCCAAAATTGGTAGCAATATTTTATTTTTCATTTTGATTGTACATTTTGCCACATTAATCTAATTTGATGCAAAATTCTTGCAAGATTTTTGTTCTTTTTCTTTTGTACCATCAGTCAAGTGAGGAGCCGTCTGGACATCCAATGACCTAATGAAAACCAACAGCCCTCCCTTCTTATTCATCTTGCCAGGCAGCATCCCACCGGCTGAGAGAAGGGATGAGGGAAACAGAACCTCAGAACGGAAACACAAGGTAGTTCTGAGAAAATAAAAAGCCCATCTGACCCACAGCTTAATCAGCTTAGATAATTTGAAGGTTAGATAATTAAACTTTCACCTTTTCCACTGTAGTAGTTGTCTGAAGATGTCTGTAGAATTAAATATATAAATTGCGTATTTGCATATTTGTGTTATCATCATTGTTTTTGTGTTTTGGTTTTTGCTGAAATAAATCATTGGAAACTGATTGTACCGTCAGTAATAATAAATACAATCCTTGATTACATGTAATTATAGTACATTTTGCTCTTGGTTTTAACTTACCGATGTTGGGTGATTGTTTCTATGTTTTCGCCTGGCAGGAAGGCAAATTTCCCTATTTAAGCACATTAATAAACCTCAACAATAACTTTGATGGAAAAACATTTAGTCATACTACTATTAAAAAGAAACATGATAAATTTGTTTGTTCCTCCAAGATAATGATTTCAATTTAAAAATTCTGTTAGATTCCTTCCAGGATTTCTGTGTTCTCCTGCCCATATTCTTGCCTCCCTCAGTTTTCTCTCCCTTAATTGGTCTCAGCTGTGTCTCAACTCCATCTGATTGCTCCCACCTGCTTTGCCCTGCCTTTCTCCACTCTTCCCTATCTATTTATACAGTCTGGTTCTCATTGTTCTTTACTGGATTCTACCGTTGCCTCTGTTCTGCTCAATGCTAGTTGGTCAGCTCATGCTACATGTCCTGTTTTTCATGTAAGTTATCAGTTCAGTTATAAAACATCTTCTACCCACCATGTGGCTCCGACGCTCCTGCTAGCACATTGGTCGGAATATAAAGCAAGTAATAAATAATGACCTAAAAATTAAAGTATCTCACAAAAGATAGGTCGCACACTGCATCAAGTTGGCCTGCATGGCTGTCGGGCCCAGAGGGAAACTTCTTCCAAAGATGATTTACAAGAAAGCCCACAAACTGTTTGCTGAAGACAAGCAGACTGAGCACATGGATTACTGGAACCATTGTCCTGTGGTTTAATAACCAGCTGAGAAGTACAAGGACAAATGTGTCGTGCCTACAGTCAAGCATGATGGTGGGAGTGCGATGGTTTTTGGCTGCATGAGTGCTGCCGGCTGTAGGGAGTTAATTGAGGGAATCATGAATGCCAACATGTGCTGTGACATACTGAAGCAGATGTCATCATGGAGGAGTGGAAGATGATTCCAGTGGCGACCTGTGAAGCTCTCTCTAACTTCAGGCTCAAGAGAGTTAATACAATGCAAGAATATAATGGTGACAACACAAATAATTGACACCTTTTGCACAATTTGGACATTTTCAGATAGGAGTGTAGTCACTTTGTTGAACCCTTGTGAGATACTGTATATCTTATTAAATGATTCTTGAAAATCTCACTGACCTAAAACTGGAAAAGGTTAGCCTGATTTAAAGACAGACTGTATCTGTGTAAATATAATGACCCTTTTATTAGACAGAAAAAGAAATGTTTTATTAGTTTTTTAACTTGCTGAAGCATTTATCATAAAACGTATACAAGTTCTCCTTCTGAAAAACTGTCAATGTCTGAAAAACAGTCAAATCTAAGATTTAAAGAAAGTGCCTTTGATTGGTGTGAGACGTTGGGCTGCAGTCATTGTAGAAAGATACAACTAAGCTCAGCAGTAACGTTAGGGGCCAAAACATGCTCCACAAGAACAACAAAATTTAGTCTTGGTACATCTGGCTGCCCCAGGAAGTTAGACAAGCAGCTGGCTAAAACTCTTATGAGCCTTTATTTTAAGTCATGGGACTGTTTGTAAACCACCCATTGATTTTTGCTATGTTGCAAAGAGTTAGGCAGATAATTACATTGTACATTATATAACTATATTGTAGGAGTGTTATTCAGCGGTTTAGTGGTTTTCAGTATTGCTTAGGACAATGGCTAATATAAGTGACCAAAATAAACGTTTCCCTGCCAAATAGTCATACTGTACAGCAAGGCAATGCAATATCCCTTTCTTGCAGTATTCTATTTAAAATGCATATTGTATTTTGGCATTTATCAAGTATAAAAGTAGTTGTGAATTTGCTCAGACCTTTTGCAAACCTTTCATTGCAATTAAAGGCCCTGAAAAAGGGAATATCATTCAAATTGTCTGAATCATCTGGTAATTATACATTATCAATCAAATATAATGGCTGATCTATATACATATTGAGTAGACAGAACAATAAAAGATTTATCAGTACATCCTGTGTGTTCGGCTGTCATTTATTTGACAGAAGTTTAGTCACTGCTCTGGAGGGTGTAAACATTGCTGAGCCATATATAGATCAGAGACACAGAGGAATGCAGCGTCCTGCATAACCCTGAAGATGTTATGTAGAGTATTCATGTAAAGGTTTTGTGACTCAGAGAGAGAAAAAACTGTTCATAGAAGGCAGGGGGGTCAGCTGTCTTTACACCAATAATGCTGTTAGGACATACTTTTGTTAACAAGATTATTTTAAACACTTCACCCTTCTAGCCACAAAATACGTTCATGCAAGATTAACCATAAAGTAGTTAAGTAAGTAAAGGGTATTTATTAACCCCTTTTCATACAGACAAAACCACCACAAAGCACTGTACAAAATTAAGTACTTATAAAAAAGATAAAATAACACACAATTAAACACACAATTAAAATAAACATTCAACAGAAACAAAACTTTTTACCTTCTTTTGAAAAGAGTCCACAACTAAACGAAGCTGTAGAGGTAGCCTGTTCCACAGCCTTGGTGCCGCAGACCGAAAGGCTTTGTCAGACCTTGGTTTTAGGTCTGGTGTGTTGACCAACTAAAAAATGTTGAGCCTCTTAACAAAGACAACGAGCAACAGCTTATTTTTAGGAGCAGATTAGTAAAGTAAAGTAGGGCTGTTTAACGCTCTGCATGTTAGTGTGAGAAATTTGAAACAAAAATCTGCTGGTAGCCAATGTAAAGAATGTAAAATAGGGGTCATGTGAACTTCATTTCTGGAAGGTGTCAGTAGTCTGGTTTAAGGATAGAGTTATGCAAAATGGTTGGGTATGAATCCGGTGAAATTTGTGCATGCATGTAATGTGTTTTTAAGTGAAAGAGAGACACAAATTTGTGTGTTGGTGTGTAACTGTATCCCCTGATGAAATGTGCTTACTGCTCCAGTTTGCTGTCCTTTCTTACTGTCCCTGAACCTAACCTCTACGTGGCATGTTGCCAGAAGGTGCTGGTGCCTCTGTTTCCTGGGCATTTGCATTATACAAATGGAATAAAACTGAGATTTTATGCTTAAAATAAACCTGGAATGTGAGTTTAAATGGACAAATATTTAGAAGTGGGCCCCACCATACATGACAAGGCACTAGTTGTTTTACTCTTAACTTTAGACATTTACAACAACTTATCTCTAAAATACCATTGTTGCATGTTTATATTTTTGTAAGATTAATCCCACCACATGTTTATTTTCCGCTCTGTGTCTCTGATAAGGCAGAGTGGAGCTCAGCCGTCCTCTACATCAGAATTAGACTGACATTTACTCGACATTGCACCACGCGGCAGTTTCACCTCAACCCTCGTCTCCTGCTCCTCCGCTCAGTACTTTCCTACCTCTTTAAAATGACACTTGCAAGCACATTTCAGATATCTGATATGAATCTACACCTTAACCGGCAGTGTAGAGGAATTGACATGTGGGCACACAGAGCACCCACAGTATCGTGTTTGCAAAGTTTGCAGGGACTGTGTTAATGTCAAAGCCACGCATTTAATTTTCATCAATGCTTTATGTATATTAGTTTAACTTAGATTCCAGCGTCTTGTGCCGATTTTCATCAAGGTCTCCTCCTCACATATAGTAGCCCCTCTTTCAAATACATTTGAAAATTGTATGGGAGCAGATAGAAAAGTCACCTCACCTTTAGTCACCAAAAATGCTTTAAGTCAGATATTTAAAGTTTGTTAGTCAGCAACATTTGTCTACAACCTTATAGAATCCTTACTGCCTGCAATGCATCTTTTTATCCACCAAATAAAAATTTCATTTGCTTCTTCATCTTTAGGTGTAGTTTCAGTGACTTGACATCCTCCTGGTTCTCCACAGCACCCAATCTGCATTCCTTATTTCCTTTGATCTGCCATCCGTTGCTGGGTTTTCCCTCCTCCGTCCTGCCCCTCCTTCACTTATTTTCTCTCTCTCTCTGCCTCTGCCTGTATCTCCCCCTTCCACAGTTGTCCTCACATATTAGGTTCCCCTGTCCTAAGAAGCAGAATTAGCCTGGAATCTTGTGCACTTGTTTCCTTCAATCCTAGGCAAGAGGTGACAGCTTAAAGGGAAAACAACGGGGAAATACAGACAGACCCTTAAAGGGATTTTAAAAAGAACTAAAAAGGGAGGATAAATTGGGTAAAAGGAAGATAAGCAAGATGAACATGCACATGCTTGTTGTTTGATGTGGCTACACTGAAGGCATGTGGCTGCCTGCGCAGAGCATTTCCCTCCACACTCTCCAGCTGACTGGTGGAAGATCTGCATTCATGTGGTTGAGCGCTAAATGATTTATCTCCCCACAATAACTTGAGAATAAATTCTTTGCTCCATTCAACACGGACATCTCTATACTACTTTAAGCTGGCTGACGTTATGACTTCTGGACTTTTGGAGAACGGATCTAAATCAGTTTGAATAACGAGAAGAACGGAAATAGCAAATGTGGGGCTCAGGTAAGGTTATAACTGTGCACTGAGAAATAAGAAGAAGCACCTAAAGGTCGGAGTACCTGTTCGTTGATGACTTTAAAAAGAGCCGAGAGGCTAGATCAGCAGGGGTCCTCTCATAATTGCCTTTTCCGAACAGAACTTAAGAGCAAATGACACAGAACACAAGGCTGTGAAGGTTTTATTGGTTTGATGAAAGTTAAGGCAATCACCTACAGCACGTGTAATACATCTTTCTCCTTAATTCTGCTCTAAGGGGTATGATGCAGTAAAAGGAGTGATGGAGGAAAGGAGAGGGATACAAGGAGAAAGAGAAGAGAGCAAGTTCATCTGTATACAATGACTGGCTTTATGGTATATGTTGGTGGTGGCAGAGTCATGCTGTGGGGATGTTTTTCTTCAGCAGGGGCAGAGAGACTGGTCAGAGCTGAGGGGAACATTTAACCAGAGCTACAATGGAATGGTTTGGATCAAAGTGTATTAATGTCCTGGAATGACTCAGTCAAAGTCCAGACATAAATTGAATATTTTACGAGACTTGAAAACTGTTGCACTTTGACTCTCTTCACCTGATCTGACTGAGCCTGAGCTATTTTGCAAAAGAATGGGGAAACTTGTCAGGTTTGTGCAAAGGTGGTAGAGACGTACTCCAAAAATCTTCCAGCTGTTAAAGCATCAAAAGGTGAACTTTTGACTCAGTCAGGCTGAATATAAATGAATGCAACACCCTTCAGATTTTTATTTAGAAAGAAATTTGAAATCTGTTTTTCAACTTCACAAATGTGCATTCCTTTGTGTTGGTCTGTCACAGAAAATTACAATAAATACATTAAAAGTTGTGGTTGTAAGGTCACAAACCAAAAAACTTCAAGGTGTATTAATACTATTGCAAGCTACTCTATTTCCTGACATTAAAGCTGCCCCTCCATCAGCTTTACAGCAGAAATATCAGGCACACATACAAAGCCCCAGGTGGTGGAAACAAAAAGTCAACAAAACTTAAACTCAATGACTGCATTCTGCCTGAGGAAGACATGTAACTGACTGACACACTCTGTGTGTGTTTTCCTCCTGCTGTTGTAAAAACAACTAATTCTGAAACAGATCTTGATTTAAAAACGAAAGAGAAAGTAAGAAAATCTTTGGAAGATTTTGAGCTAAAATGTGGAAATCTTATAGGTTACAATATACTTTTTAAACATCATGAGTAGTGTTTTGGCACCCACTATAAGTGTGATTTATAGGCTAACCCGATATATTAGGGAAAAAATCTCTTATTCAGAAGATTTTTGGATGAGACCTTTATGAGAGTAAGGAAAATCAGAGATGTGACAATTTATGTTCATTTACAGTAGAAGAGATGTGTTACTGCTTAATCAGCTTCAGTTTAATCTAATTCTTTTTAATTCTGTGTATTTATTTTTTTAAATTTTAATTCTAATTTAATTTCAAAAAATATATCAGTTTTTATTTACCTTGCATTAAAGGAAAACTGTCATTATTTATACCCTTCTTGATAATCACTGGAAACATCTCTATTGGTATTATGGCAATCAAAGTAATCCTAAACTTTCTGGTCAGGTTTTTGCATCTTTCCACTGATATTTTGACAATTTATCTTCTTTGATGAGCTCCAAGTGTTTGAGGTTGGAAAGCATCCTGTCCATCTTTAGTTCTCTCCATGGATTCTCTATCATATCTTAGTCAGTACTTTGGCAGGAGCACTACAAAACAAGAATATTATTATAATTCAGATAAAACATCTATATATAGAAATACTCGTACTCGTACTCGTAGTCTTCCGCTTTATCCGGGACCAGGTTGTGGGGGTAGCAGACTCAGCAGAGACGCCCAGACGTCCCTCTCCCCAGACACCTCCTCCAGCTCCTCCGGGGGGAGCCCAAGGCGTTCCCAGGCCAGCCGAGAGACATAGTCCCTCCAACGTGTCCTGGGTCTCCTTCCGGTGGGACGTGCCTGGAACACCTCCCGAGGAAGGCGTCCAGAAGGCATCCGGTATAGATGCCCGAGCCACCTCAACTGGCTCCTCTCGATGTGGAGGAGTAGCGGCTCTACTCCGAGCTCCTCCCGGATGGCCGAGCTCCTCACCCTATCTCTAAGGGAGTGCCCGGCCACCCTACAGAGGAAGCTCATTTCCGCCGCTTGTATCCGGGATCTCGTTCTTTCGGTCATGACACAAAGTTCATGGCCATAGATGAGGGTAGGAATGTAGACCGACCGGTAAATCGAGAGCTTTGCTTTTCGGCTCAGCTTTCTCTTCACCACAACGGACCGGCACAGCGCCCCCATTACTGTGGCAGCCGCACCGATCCGTCTGTCGATCTCCCGCTCCATTCTTCCCTCACTCGTGAACAAGACCCCGAGATACTTAAACTCCTCCACTTGAGGCAGGAACTCCCCTCCAACCTGAAGAGGACAAGCCACCCTTTTCCGGTCGAGAACCATGGCCTCGGACTTGGAGGAGCTGATCTTCATCCCAGCCGCTTCACACTCGGCTGCGAACCGCCCCATTGCATGCTGTAGGTCTTGGCTAGAGGGGGCCAGCAGGACCACGTCATCTGCAAAAAGAAGAGACGAAATCCTCTGGTCCCCAAACCAAACCCCCTCCGGCCCTTGGCTGCGCCTAGAAATCCTGTCCATAAAAGTTATGAACAGGACCGGTGACAAAGGGCAGCCCTGCCGGAGTCCAACATGCACTGGGAACAGGTCCGACTTAGTGCCGGCAATGCGAACCAAACTCCTGCTCCGCTTGTACAGAGATCGGATGGCCCCTAGTAAAGGGCCCCCGATTCCATACTCCTGGAGCACCCACCACAGGGCATCACGAGGGACACAGTCAAATGCTTTCTCCAGGTCCACAAAACACATGTGGACCGGTTGGGCAAACTCCCATGAACCCTCAAGTACCCTGTAGAAGGTATAGAACTGGTCCAGTGTTCCACGGCCGGGACGAAAACCACACTGCTCCTCCTGAAGCCGGGGTTCGACTATCGGCCGGACTCTCCTCTCCAATACCCTGGCATAGGCCTTACCAGGAAGGCTGAGGAGTGTGATCCCCCTGTAGTTGGAACACACCCTCCGGTCACCCTTCTTATGTAGGGGGACCACCACCCCAGTCTGCCAATCCAGAGGCACTGCCCCGACCGCCACGCAATGTTGAAGAGGCGTGTCAACCATGACAGCCCCACAACATCCAAAGACTTGAGGTACTCAGGGCGGATCTCGTCCAACCCCGAAGCCCTGCCACCGCGGAGCTTTTTAACCACCTCGGTGACTTCAGCCTGGGTGATGAAAGAGTCCAACCCCGAGTCCCCAGCCTCTGTTTCCACCAGGGAATGCGTAATGGCAGGATTGAAGAGTTTCTCAAAGTACTCCTTCCACCGGCCGATAATGTCCCCAGTCGAGGTCAGCAGCTCCCCACCCCCACTATAAACAGTGTTGGCGAAGCACTGCTTCCCCCTCCTGAGGCGCCGGACGGTTTGCCAAAATCACTTCGGGGCCAACCGGTAGTCCTTCTCCATGGCCTCACCGAACTCCTCCCAGGTCCGTGTTTTTGCCTCTGCCACCGTCCGGGCCGCGGTACGCATGGCCCCATGGTACCCGTCAGCCGCCTCAGGAGTCCCACAAGCCAACCACAGCCGATAGGACTCCTTCTTCGGCTTGACAGCATCCCTTACTGCCGGTGTCCACCACCGGGTTCGGGGATTGCTGCCGCGACAAGCACCGCAGACCTTTCGGCCGCAGCTACGGGCAGCAGCACCGACAATAGATGCGGAGAACATGGTCCACTCGGACTCTATGTCTACAACATCCCCCGGGATCTGGTCAAAGCTCTCCTGGAGGTGAGAGTTGAATACATCCCTGGCCAAGGGGTCCGCCAGACGTTCCCAGCAGACCCTCACTATGCGCTTGGGCCTGCCAAGTCTGTCCGGCTTTCTCCTCCCCCAGCGGATCCAAATCACCACCAGGTGGTGATCAGTGGACAGCTCAGCCCCTCTCTTCACCCGAGTGTCCAAAACATGCGGCCGAAGGTCTGATGATACGACAACAAAGTCGATCATTGACCTCCTGCCTAGGGTATCCTGGTGCCAAGTGCACTGATGGACACCCTTATGTTTGAACATGGTGTTCATTATGGACAATCCGTGACTAGCACAGAAGTCCAATAACAAAACACTGCTCGGATTCAGATCGAGGAGGCCATTCCTCCCGATCACGCCTATCCAGGTGTTACTGTCGTTCCCCACGTGGGCGTTGAAGTCCCCCAGCAGAATAATGGAGTCCCCAGGAGGGGCACTATCCAGCACCCCCGACAGGGACGCCAAGAAGGCCGGGTACTCCGCACTACCACTCGCCCGTAGGCTGAAATGATAGTCAGAGACCTCTCCCCAACCCGAAGGCGCAGGGATTTGACCCTCTCATCCACTGGGGTAAACCCCAACACGAGACGGCTGAGATGGGGGGCGACAAGCAAACCCACCCCAGCCCGCCGCCTCTCCCCGTGGGCCACTCCAGAGTAGAAGAGAGTCCAAACCCTCTCAAGGAGATGTGTTCCAGAGCCCACGCTTGTGGAGGCGAGCCCGACTATTTCTAGTCGATATCTCTCGACCTCCCGCACCAGCTCAGGCTCCTTGCCCCCCAGCGAGGTGACACGTCCCTAGTATATAGAAATACATATATCTATATATAGATGTACATAGATGTCACAACCTGCACAGTCCTTTTTTATTCCAATGTACAGTACAAACCAAAGGTTTGGACTCACCTTCTCATTCAAAGAGTTTTCTTTATTTTCATGACTATGAATATTGTAGCTTCACACTGAAGGCATCAAAACTATGAATTAACACATGTGGAATTATATACTGAACAAAAAAGTGTGAAACAACTGAAAATATGTCTTATATTCTAGGTTCTTCAAAGTATCCACCTTTTGCTTTGATTACTGCTCTGCACACCCTTGGCATTCTGTTGATGAGCTTCAAGAGGTAGTCACCTGAAATGGTTTTCACTTCACAGGTGTGCCCTGTCAGGTTTAATAAGTGGGATTTCAAGCCTTATAAATGGGGTTGGGACCATCAGTTATGTTGTGCAGGAAGTGGATACAGTACACAGCTGATAGTCCTACTGAATAGACTGTTTGAATTTGTATTATGGCAAGAAAAAAGTAGCTAAGTAAAGAAAAACGAGTGGCCATCATTACTTTAAGAAATGAAGGTCAGTCAGTCCGAACAATTGGGAAAACTTTGAAAGTGTCCCCAAGTGCAGTCGCAAAAACCACCAAGCGCTACAAAGAAACTGGCTCACATGAGGACTGCCCCAGGAAAGGAAGACCAAGAGTCACTTCTGCTGCGGACAATAAGTTCATCCAAGTCACCAGCCTCAGAAATCGCAGGTTAACAGCAGCTCAGATTAGAGAACAGGTCAATGCCACACAGAGTTCTAGCAGCAGACACATCTCTAGAACAACTGTTAAGAGGAGACTGTGTGAATCAGGCCTTCGTGGTAAAATAGCTGCTAGGAAACCACTGCTGAGGACAGGCAACAAGCAGAAGAGACTTGTTTGGGCTAAAGAACACAAGGAATGGACATTAGACCAGTGGAAATCTGTGTTTTGGTCTGATGAGTCCAAGTTTGAGATCTTCGGTTCTTTGTGCGGTGCAGAAGAGGTGAACGGATGGACTCCACATGCCTGGTTCCCACCGTGAAGCATGGAGGAGGAGGTGTGATGGTGTGGGGGTGCTTTGCTGGTGACACTGTTGGGGATTTATTCAAAATTGAAGGCATACTGAACCAGCATGGCTACGACAGCATCTTGCAGCGGCATGCTATTCCATCCGGTTTGCGTTTAGTTGGACCATCATTTATTTTTCAACAGGACAATGACCCCAAACACACCTCCAGGCTGTGTAAGGGCTATTTGACCAAGAAGGAGAGTGATGGGGTGCTGCACCAGATGACCTGGCCTCCACAGTCACCGGACCTGAACCCAATCGAGATGGTTTGGGGTGAGCTGGACCACAGAGTGAAGGCAAAAGGGCCAACAAGTGATAAGCATCTCTGGGAACTCCTTCAAGAGTGTTGGAAAATCATTTCAGGTGACTACGTCTTGAAGCTCATCAACAGAATACCAAGAGTGTGCGGAGCAGTAATCAAAGCAAAAGGAGGCTACTTTGAAGAACCTAGACTATAAGACATATTTTCAGTTGTTTCACACTTTTTTGTTCAGTATATAATTCCACATGTGTTAATTCATAGTTTTGATGCCTTCAGTGTGAAGCTACAATATTCATAGTCATGAAAATAAAGACAACTCTTTGAATGAGAAGGTGTGTCCAAACCTTTGGTCTGTACTGTATATAGGGTGGTATGTATACCCTAACAAATGACACGAGAAATGTATCATTAGTTCAACAACATGAAACAAACAACTTGTCACTTCAGGTTAAAAACTAAACCCAGTTTAAATTGTGAATCAGTTTGCTTTATCTCAGAACATCAAAACAAAAAGACTAAAGCTAAGCTGTCTGGTACATGAGAAAAGTAAAGCATGATCCTGTCATCTCCTCCTCATAGTGAAGCACTTTAACCTGTTAGCTGACTATAACGCTTGCTTAAGACACTTTCCTTGGGAGTTGCACATCAGATGAAGACATCAGTTGGCAAGACTCTCATCTGGAATCACTGCTAACGACCAAAGCTAAATTTAGTTTAACAAGGTTGTCGACACAGTTATAGCCTCCTGGGGCAGACTGAGGGAATGAGAAGATGGCAGAGGTCACAATAATGTAATCCTCACTGCACAGCTCACAGCCAAATAATATTCATTAACGCTCTGATACAGAATGTTATGATTTTGGGATTTTTTTACATAAATATTATAAATATTGTTTACGTGAATAACACAAAAGTTTCAAACCACACGTTGTTTTTTTTTTTTTTATAAATCAAAGCTCAGAGTAAATGGGCTGTCACATGAGTGTCAAAGATCATAAGAACCGTTGGCTCCTTGAAGGCAAATGATAAGCTAGAGTATAAAGACGTAAGAGATGATTTCAGACTTTTGAAAATATCAGATAATTAAGCTGATACACCATGGTCTTTGCACATTGGCCAGAAATGGGTTGTTTATGGGCACTAAATGGGAGGAAGATGGGACAAAATGGCAACACCTGTGCATTGGTGTTTCTGGCGTTAATGCTGCTCTCGGTGAACCCCTTGTTCTACACCCAAGAATGCAATAACAAGTTTAATTGTTTGTTAATTTGAGAAAATACATTTATCCATTGCTTGGTTTTCAAGATATATGATTAGTGTAGAATAATTAGGTGCAGAATTGACCTATCTATACATTGCTATTGCCGTGCTAATCTAAATCTAAGATTGTCTTGAAGAACAAATAATTATGAATCTCAAACTGTCTTTTACAGAATTTATGCACAACAGATTATTTAAAAAAAATGTGAAATAGGCTTAATTCGATAGTCCGTCCGGCCGTCCTTCCATCATCTATGCCTCCTTATCCTTGCAAGGTTGCAGGGGCCTATCTCCAGCAGTCATCAGGAGAGAAGCAGGGGACAACCTTGACAGGTCACCAGTCCATCATGGGGCAACAAAAAGACACACAGGACAAACAAACATGCACACACATTCAACCATGCACACACATTAAGACCTAGGGGCAACTTACAGACACCAATTGACTAACAGTCATGTTTTAGACTGTTTGAGGAAACTGGAGAGAACCAATGCATAAACGGGGAGAACATGGAAACTCCATGCAAAAAGACCTCGGTCTGGGATTCAAACCCAGGAAGGATGTGGCTGCAAGGAAAATGTGCTAACAACTGTGCTATCATACAGCCTCACATTATATAACTTTAGCTTAATTTACAATTCACTAGAATGTAGTCTAATCCCCTAAATACCTTGAACCAAGACAACAACATACTGCGGACATACACAGTACAAGTATACTAAATATACTGGTGTTTCCCTTTGTGTCCCAAAATAATCAGTTGTCTCTGATGGTAAGAAAAATGCTTAGATCCTTAGACATTATGCAAATTGAAAAATAATGAATGATGTATGTAGTTTATTATGGGGAAAACTCAATTTGAGTTATGTGATGAACCAGCTGATTTATGATCTGGTGTTGTTCCCTCAATAATCTCTTTTGAACTTCAAATTATTGTAAATTTGAGGCTAAATAACATAAAATATATTTTCAAAATCTTTCTTTGTTTTGATACCTTTTAAAAAGGCATGTCTTCCTAAGACACATTGGAAGAATACATAAAGTGAACCCCAGAATATCAAAAAGAGCATTTCATTATAACGTTGATGAAGCTCTCAGACCATGACATTTGCCTTTGCATATATTTAAATAATAAAAGCTTATTAGAGTTTCAGAGATCACAGTGCCGTGTGCTGCGTAAATGAATAGGCCTGTAATACATTTTTATAATCAACAGCCCTGTAAACATCATAAAAGTTTGCTATAAATCCCCGACAGAGCAACACCCACACACACGCACACACATGCAGGGTGGTTTGTAACATGAGCCCAGTGGTCTGGTTTCATCCTCCCATGGTGACATCCATTAAAGTCATGCTGCGTCTGACCCTGCACCCTCAGACAGCCATATTAGCACCTGGCCCATTGGGTACAATAATACACCTGTCTGCATTATTCAGGCCGGCTCTACTAATGAGGAAACTTTATCACACTAACTCAAGAGCTCTGTCCCAGGTTCACACAGGCTTAAACAGAACTGAGCCTTTCAAATGTACTCATTCGCCTAAAAGGGTTTTCAAAGTTTGATTTATGTGATACACAAACACAGAGTAGTGCACAATTGTGAAGTAGGAGGAAAATAACAGGCTAGTGTTTTACATATTGGCTCAGTGTCACTGAGCCAATATTTTGTAGACGTTCCTTTTGCTGCAAAGCTTTGATTGTAGGTCTGGTTGTATGTTTAGGGCTGTTGCCCTGCTGGACAGTGAACCTCCACTTCTAGTCTATTGGAGCATCTAACAGGTTGTTTTAGGGTTGCCCTGTATGCAAGCATTCCCACAGCATGATGCGGCCACAACCATGTTTCACAGAGGGAATGGCATGTTCAGCTTGATGTACTATGCAAATCTTCTCCAAAACACACATGTAGATCTTATCTGACAAGATTCCTCATGTTTGCTGTCCCTCGCTACATGGCTCGTAGCGAACTGCAAACAGGACATCTGATGGCTTTCTTTCAGCAATGACTTCCTGCGTAGAGTACACAACTAATAGCTGTCAACAGATTCTTCCACCTGAGCTGTGGATCTCAGCAGCTCCTTCAGAGTTGTCATGGGCCTCTTTTTTACTTCTCTGATTAATGCTCTTGCTTCCCAGCCTGTCAGTTCAGAAGGGAATCCATGTTTTTGTAGGTCTGCAGTGCCATTCTCTTTCCATTTTTAGATGATGGATTGAAAAAAGCTCTGTGAGATGTTCAGAGCTTGGAATAAGGTTTTATAACCTAACCCTGCTTTAGGTTTCTCCACAGCTTCATCCTTGACTTGTCTGCTTACAAACATTGAAGGTCTTCAAAAAACAGTTTTATACTGAGATCAAATTACACACTGGTGGACTATATTTACTAATGAGGTGACTTTTGACTTTAGCGGTGTAAATGGGGCTGAATGCAAAGGGACTCCCCACTTTTGTGATTATATTTGTAAAAAAATCTTTGGGTTGGCCTTATTTCATAAAATCTTAATTAAATACATTGGAGCTTGTGGTTCTAATATGACAAAGTGTGAAAAGGTTCTATGTGTGAATTCTTTGACGAGGCAAGGATTTTCTTGCTGTCAGCATAACTCTTATATTACCTAAAGCTTAATTTTTTGTGACAGCCTAATGTAATTTGACAGTGTTTTATAAAGTCTTTAAACATCCATTAGCACACAGTTCTGCACTATTCTGCTATATGCTGCTAAAGATGTGCATGGAAAGAATATTTGAGCTCATTCGGCAGACTTAGCCTCTGACTATCAAGCAGCTGTCAGCTTTTCTCTTCGTCCTGCTGTTTCAACACATCTTCCACATTTCCTCAGCCAACACGTCCATGCAGGAGTCAGTTTATATTATCCTCAATCTCTCCTAACCTCCACACAATGTTTCAGTGAGTCTCTGGAGCTGTCAGTCTGCGTTGCACCTTTGTGTCTGCTTTTCTTTTTGTTTTCCTTGCACAACTTTCTATGAACTCTGTCAGCGTTTTTATTTTTTTCAAAACACACCTGCAACCTAAGAGTCTAAAGACTTGTAGACACCAGTGAAAACATCCAGGGTTATAGAGGAAGAACATGTTATGAGACTGGGTATTAATGCACCTGACAAACGAGTGAAAGGAGGATGGGTGTGCAGTGAGACAAGGAAACATGAATGAAAAACGGCCAGTAGTAGACAGCAAAGAAATGGTGACAAAGAGGAAAAGAGAGCAGAAATGACAGCTGCATTATCACTCTGCCTCCTGATTCAAACACCACAAGTAAATGCTCTTCTCTGGCTTGTCTCATTGGTTGCGCCTCCAGCCAATCACAGCTCTGGAATGCAAGGTGCCTTTAGGTTATACCCAACCCCAAAATATGAGGGAGAGACAGAGAGAGGCATGCTGTAGTGCAGAGGTTCCTCCTGTGAGGCAAGCCTCCATCTCTCTGGTGTTCGTCCTGCTAGACAGAATACATCACAGTGAATAAATTACAGGGCTCCTTGCAGTAGGTTGAGTGCATGTTGTTGTGCAGCTCAAGCTGCTGGGTTTTGTCCTAAGTCAACAGCTGGTTGAGCAGTGTCGAGATCAGAGGCAGAGGGAGCTTCTTGCGAGGACAAGGAGAACGAAGAGGTGAACGAAATTAGGTGCAGGCGCTAAAAAGTCAAAGTTGTGGTGTTGATTGGGTTCTTCCACCTTAAATGAGAAATGTAGGGCGCCAAAGATTTGAGTCATCCCTGTAGCAGACTGAGGAGTAGAGGAGTGAAACGGGAAGACAACGTGGGAAACAGAAGTGGAAGGATTCAGGATGATCCTGGGTAAGACAGCATTTGAGAGCTTTCATTTCTTTTTACCACTGTTGATCTGATTGCCTGGCTTCTTACAGGTACACAGCTTCCTTTCAGGATGGTCAAAGTTTTGGCTGTTTTATTCTGCTCAGTTTACAAAATTTTTGGGGGCATACACCAACTAGAAACTGCATGGTTCACCGATTGTCTCGTTTTTGGAAAATCTTTCTTATAGGCTGTGTTATATTCTGGAGGAAATTTCTCATGAGATCAAGATATATCTTTTCAGCCCAAAATGTAGAAAATAAATACCAGAAAAACACCTATTATTGGTCGACGGTATTACACCAAATATGCCAAACAGGATTATTATTACAAAATGCTCTTTTACAAAGCCGTGTTTCTTAGTCGTTTTTTTTTTTTTTTTCTTTTGATAAATGAAATGAGCTGTTTTCCATTTTAAGTACCTAGAGCTGCTGTGACAATATCCTTATGTTGCCATGTATGTCGCCATGACTAGAACCCAGTTTTACATGGATCTAAACATAAAGAATGTCGCGTTTTGTGTAATGTCATATCCTTTTATGTGTATGAAGTAAGTGCATCGCTTATATTTGTATAGTGCACATGTATTGGGGTAGAGAGTATAGGATGTGCAGTCTGCTAACTTGTCAGAGCAGAGGGATTAACATTATCCTCATAATTCTTCCATACAAAATGACTGCCATATCATCTTGGGATGAAAGTTTAATAATAATAATTATGTAAACTATTCAGAAAATAGATGAAATTCCTAGCCACCCGGGTTATCTTCAATCATTCTGTTGACGTTAAATCCAAACAGAGAGTCTGCATAATGCAGCATCAGATTGTGTAATGATATCATTGAGTTATTGAATTACTGTGTTATCTGAGTAGGATTTGTATAAATATTTCCAAAAATATACATCATTCTAACAAAATATGGAAGAACGAAATGCTGTAATGCCTAGTCTTTGCCTGTAGATGGCGATAACATTGATGTTAGTAACATTGATAATGATTTTAACAACTATAACAAAAGTCCAGTTCCATCAGATCATAACAGGTTTTCCCACGATGTTTTTGGTAGATTTTAGTCAAAGCTGGATGGTTTCCTTTGAAGAGAAGACTGCTGTCTTTGAACCCTACTATTTACTCTAGATATCTAGAGTACATGCCATTGATGCAAAATGTAGAACAAAACCAGCACAAACCAGAAATTTCTGCGGCTTCTTAGTTGTTGCCATTTGTTGGCTCTTTTTGGACCCTTATCCTGACTGATACCTTTGTACAATGAGATTGGTTTGATCCTTCACTGAGAATAATGGCTTTAACTAAAGGAAGCAAATGAGATAATGTCAGAAAGATCATCCCAGCACAGCTGGGTGTTATTTATGATTGAGTAGATTCTGTATAATTGTTTGCAGGTGTAAACTCAAGAAAACTGATTGCTGAAACTAAATCAAAAGGTGCTTAAGGCAAGTATTAGGTACTTATGCAACCATTTTCCCTGCAACACATTTGTTTGTTTTTCAGTTTAATAATAGAGTCACATTATAGGTGGATTTTGGTTTGATTTTATGACATCACAAAACCTGACATTTCATCAGGGCTTTTACACACACTATATGCTTCTACATCAAAACTTGACTTGCAATAGTTGGGAAAGAAATTTATAATTATACACACATGAATGGAGATTAGTTGGCTTTTGTATAGTAGATTTAATCATCAATATATTTGTCACTGTACTGACAATATTTAATGTCCTGCAGTGAAACAATCTCAACCCCAATTTTGAGCATAAAGCCTATATTTTGTGATGCAGTTACAACAAGGCGTCTCACTCTATCTCATCTTGTCAATTTACTAATAACAGTAATAATGATTTCAACATGTAGCTTCTCAGTAAATTTGATTAACTGCAGTGACCTTGTTCCACGTAGGTTTTCGCTCACTGAATATTTGCTTTCTCTCAGCCCTGCTTGGGTCTTCCTGTGATCTGACTTTAAGCTCCAGCTTGTGGTAATCCCCTTCCCGGTGCGGAGGCTTTAACTCTACGTGTATTATAAACTCTGAACACACAAACTCATGAACCTGACAACAATGGTAGGTGGAAGTCCATACACTGCTTTATTTGCCTTTTAGGCAGAGAGTTAGACGCAGGCACCAAAATAGCATCAATAACATTGACTGCAAAGATGGTGAGATGAGCACAAGTCCTCTATTCCTCTGTTTACACCATCGTTATGTTGTTCTTGTCATTCTGCTAATCTGTCCTCATCTATCTAATTTTTTAATGAAAGGAAAATGTAGAAAAAAGGTTGAGACTGAGAGATTTGTGCTAAAGCAGGCTCCCTTGATGCACAGGAACGTGGAGCACGGTTTTGTAACTCTTGTGTGATTTTTTTATGATGAATATTTCAGACCCAGGGGTGCTTATTTATTTAAAAGTGAGCCGAGGCTTCCACTAGTCTGATGCAAAGACCTCACTCAGCAGTATGTAAAACTTCATTGCTTGCATCATGGCTTACTAAGCCAGTGTCTCTTTCCCTCTCTCTTTCTCTCTCTCTCTGTGTCACAGATTGCATAAACCTTGTGTTTCTGTGTGTGTTTCTCTATATACTGTACAACCAGCACACGGACATTTCAAACAAACATTTCCCCCTATCATAAATGTCCTCTGAAAGAATCAAACGTACATGCCGCCCCTGATAAACAGTGTGACCTTTAGATCAGGGCGATGCAATGAAGGGTGAAAAGTATTGACATTTAAATTGGAGAAATGCGCCCGTCACCCTGCATGTCTGACCGACTGGCTTGCATTTCAGGCGTCTGGGAAGCTTGAAATAAGTGCGAAGACATGACAAGCTGCTCAAAGTCAGATAAGTGAAGGTCAAATCAAAAGACTACAAATACCACAGACCATAAATAAAAGATGGATCATTAGATGTGTCTTCACTTTAGCCTTCATGGTAACAAATCATTAATGTTGATTTGGTTGCTGAGGTGGGGGTTGGAGGCTGAAGACAAACAATACAGATGTATTTGGATTTTACTCTGATATCTCTAAACTGAATTGAGTGCAACCACTTGCCTAATCATCACCTTATTAGTACACAGAAGTGACGTAAGTGTCATTTTATTTCAATTTAAATGCAGCTGTTCTTTTAAGACCATAGATGTTTGTTAGAAAATGTCAGTGAACCCCTAAAATCTTTTGGATAAAGATTTGGAGACGCTCAAAACAGGGTTAGGGTATGGGGCAGGGTTGGGTTTTTAAACAGGAGCTGGTCTTCAGGAAAGACTGGCAATACAGAAGTAATTGTTGAAAGAAAACTAAACCTTTTTGTAGTTTGCCACAAGCAATGTAGAAACACAAGAAACACATGAAAAAAGGCAAATGGATGTTGCTAAATAGAAGAAAAAAGGTAAACACTGGAAGAAAACCTGTTATAGACTGCAGAAGAGTTGAACCTGGGGCAGAGGTTCACCTTCCAGCAGATCAACCACTCTAAACGAAATGTACAGCCAGACCTACAATACAGCCAGCATCAACGCTCCTGAATAGAAAAGGGTGAAAAAGGATGGCTGGGTACCAGTCCTCGGAGCATCGAGCGTCGACCACACTTTATAATGCACATCTGATGGTGCTGGTGTGCATTGCCCTTTAAAGGCTTCATATTAGTTTCTCCACTTGTCTGCTTTCCTGATTTTCTAATTACAGAGTGGGTTTTCAAGGTCAAGTACAAGGACTGGACAGCCAATTAGAGAAAAAGAAGAGGAAAATATATGTGGGAAGTTTCCCACATAAGAAGTTGTATATCTGAAGTTGGATGTGGATCAAACTACTCTAGTAGACCCATAATTCAAAGATTTGAACTGAATTATTTAAAATAAATTATGATTTATTAACCACCCAAGAAATATTTGCAAATCAGAAAAACTTGTGGATGACTGGACCTGAAAATTACTTTGAGTAAAAAAGCAGTTGATCATTTTATCTCGCACCCTGTCGCTGTGTTGTCACAGCAAAAACGCTTGTCAACATCCTCTTTTGTTTGCCGTCTTTGACAAGGTGTCATGTGACATTAACTGACAAGGGCCATGTTTACACACATGTAAATGCAGCAAAAACCGCTGAAAGCTGGTGCAGCTCTGCTGCAGCCAGAGGGAAAACCTCCACCTTTATTTATCACTTTTTAGGAAGATGATGAGAAAGTTTAAAACCAATGGCAGCATAATTTTCTTTCTGAATTTTCCATTACATTGAGTGTTGCTTCAAAATGGCCCCTTTAGATAAAAACACACACAAAATGTATACTCAGGTAAGCTTACAAATTCATTCTGTAATTATTTGTTTTGTTCTACACTTATGGGATTGCTTACTGCCATTGTGTGTGCTCTATTTATCCAGAGCCATTATTTGCTCTTTTTGCACACATGGTTTCTTTTGTGTGCAGTATTAATGTATGCCCATTCTAACTTACACTCCCAGGTTTCTATAGGTTCATATCTACAGATAAGAGCTGTTCTGCTGTTCCCAGCAGGTGTGTGGATAGTGTGACAAAAGAAATAATAATGCGGTGCTGGTAGTTGTGTTGACATGGTGGAGCTCTAGCTCTCTCTTTTCTCTATGTGGCTTTCTGACAAAGGAAGCGTCTGTTTGCTTTAATCTGCAAAATTTTATGTAATAATCTGAGAAAAACATAACACCAAAATATTTGGGATGTTTTAACTTTTTTTAAATGCCAGCGCGTAAGATGTATACAAGCCTTTTTTGTGGCAGCCAGTTATGATTACATCAGTAAAACTGGATGTAATTAAAAAGCTGCATTACTACAGTAAACACAGACAGTTGAAGGTCTTATGAGACCATTAAGTATGATTTGATAAGGGTTCCTTCTCTGTTTTTAACTCATTAATCAGCACCCACCTTATTATCAAATGTGCTCCACAATAGAAAAAGTAAAGCACCCAGAAGAAACAGTAGGTTTCGATAATTTGGTCCACCACAAACCTGTGATGCAGAAGGCATAAGTGTCGGCATCTTGAATCGGATGATTTGTTAGAGGCGTCGTCTGTCTTACAGTGAGTCAAAACAATGATTATCACCAACTAATTAAACCAACTAAACAGCATTACCAGCACTTAACAGAGTTTATTATGGGTTGATATTGTGGTATGAATGAGGCGAGGTGGTATTGCAGTGAAATTGCCAGGCATTTGGAAGGTATAGGTTTTACAGTGGCTTTGGAGCTGTGGGTGCACAATAGCAACCACATGCAAGCGCACAACACAACCACGCTGCCTCATGCAAAACAAAAATTTAACCTCTGTCAAACTCCATCAAGAGCTGGTAATAGTCTAATGCATCAATGAGGCTTCCTTCTTTTCTGGGGACCTAAGTACCAATTCCTGCAAACTGCACCACTCAAAACCTGGTCTGCATACTTACCAATATATAGTAAATGTTCTGAACTTATACCCTACTTTTCTAGTCACACTGACCTCTCAAAGTACTTTTCAGGGTTCCAATACATTTAATGTCACATTTGCATACTTTTCCAGGCCCCAATTCAGAGCTTTGTCATTCCTTATGTAGCCCATTTAAACAAACGTTCATTATGAATTTATGGAGAATATTTCTATAGAGATCAGACTTTGAATATAGAAGCTGCAAAAGACTGGATGGATGAACAGACATAAATAAAGCATGGATGGATGCAACTTTTACAGAATAAGATTGAGAACACAGTTAGGAAATAAAAATCTCTTCCCATACTTTTGATCAAATCCCATCTTTTTCCAGACTGTGTGGGAACACTGCCCTTTACTCAGTGGGTCACCATAACCCATCTACACACGTTCGCTGGTCAGTAGGCAACGTAGGGTTTACTGTGTCTTGCCCAAGGACACTTCAACATGTGGCACCTGGGTGCTCATTTATTTATTTATTTATTAAGTAAAAAACAATTGAATAAACATAAAGTACAAAAGCTGAATTTAATGCAACAATGAAAGTCGGGATAGTGCACCTATATTTCAAAAAGAACATTTTTAGTCCTCAAAATAAATTGGCTCTTTGGGAGCTTGAACTTCCACGTGCTGAGGAAAAAACTGCAGGAAGGTTTCCCCATTGTTGTTTTTCTTGATCATTCAGCTCAGTCAGGGAATTTTAAGATCTTCAAGTTGGTGTTCCTCCTGTTTTAGTTTTGCTTTTATTTTAGCAGTTTATGGGAAAAATGTAGAAAGTTAAAAACAATTGATAATTCATCAGTTCATCAAAGCTTACATCCTTAATTTGTTTAGCTGAATGTACAAAATGTTATTCTACTCCAGGAAAATTTAAATCCTTTTAAGTATCCTCTTAAATCATTTTCATTGTTGGAGGCACGCTGCTGATCTGGTGGACCAAAGCAAGAGCTGGGTTAATTTCTTGCCTCGGGCCAACTGACAGAAAATAACTGTGAAAAATAAGGCCTGTGTCTTTACTTTGTTCTTGAAGAAAACCCCTTGATCATTTGTGTTGTTGGAGTGAATCTAAACTTACATAAAACATTGATTTCCTGCTTTATGAACTCATCATTTGCCATTGAACATCTTACAAATCAATGAGTAAGAGTTTGAAATGGTCTATGCAAAGCTCTTTCTCACGTGGAAAGATGTTTGTGCACAGCATGCAGGTCATGTCACATGACACAGTGAGTTGCAGCTGCCAATACAGTCTCTCCTTCACTCTCAAAGTCATTGCAAACAGTGAAAAACAGATTGTTAATGAAAAACCCTGGTTTATAGATCAAAAAAATAATATGCATGGACTTTTGCTTTCTTCCTATTATATTTCTTTCAGCAAAACTGCATGGTTACTAGAGGTGTAATACCTCCGGCTAATTAGATAAGAGGATAACTATTGGGTCATGGAAAAAAGGATGAGATTTTAACAAAATCTTTGAGAAACTTAGAATCCAAATATACTTGTTTTCACCAAAACAGTAACGGTTGCACCGTTTAAAAACTACTATCTGGTGATTAGTATTTAGTGTTTCACAAAAGAATAAAGGTTTCATGAATGTGAAATGGTTTTTAAAAGTCTCTAGTTTTAGTGTGAAACAATCCAGTTCAGGTTTGAACAATGTGAGTGTTTTTACACTCTGAAGTGCAGTGCAGAGTTCCTACAAGCCATTTAGTTTGTTACCATTAGGAATCTGTGAAGCAGATGCGAACTTTAGTGTTGATAGCAGCTAATGGTTAGCCAGATGAGGTTCTCTTGGTTTATACCTTGTCTTCTGCTCTTTCACAGTTTCTTTCCTGTTTGACTTTCGGTAGGATATTGTTTGTCTGAAATGCTGTTAGTTTTACGTCAGATGAGACAGGATGCGAACATTCCATAAAGTTCTAGTTTTGGCTTATTAGTTGAAAGAATATTTTCAAAAAAATCTTGGGGATCATCAAGATGTGTTTTGATAAATATGTGTCAGGGCTTGGCCATGGATGTTATTTTTCCCCAGCCTCTTTTTTATATTGTTGAATCATGAAAATTGAAATTTACTTAAGCAAGTGATGCTGGCAGTTCTGGGTTCCTTCATGATTTCCTGGGTGAGTCTCAAAGCCTTTTGTAACATTTGCCAGACTGATTGATGCCCGTGACTTTGTTTCTTGAGATTAGGGCATGATGCGCTACTTTTTGTGATATTTTAGTTCACTGCATCTCCTCACTGCTTAATTAATTTTTTATTGCTACAAGTCAGGCAGCACTCAGGCCTGTTGTTTTGGATAATTGTCCCACCTAACAAATTAGATCTGAATTTGAAAACGGCATTTTGTATTTACTCAGGTTATCCTTATCTTACATTAAAATAACTATCTAAAATATTTAAGGGTGACCACAAAGCAAAAACAGAAGAAATCTGTAAGTGGGTAAATGCTTGTTTACAGCACTATCAATGGAAACATGAAACCAGTTCTGGCTAAGTGGAACAAAACCAGAAAAAAACCTAATAGTTCATGCATGTATTACACTGTATGGCGGACATGACAAACAAAGGTTAGACTGAGGTTTTGTCCATTTTGACATGTTGTTCTTTAAAAAGGCACACCAGGGACTGGCTGTCTTTAAAGCAGCTGGTGTTCTGTACATTAACCTGCAGGTTAACAGCCTGCTTTACCTGCGCCGCTCACCTTGGACTCACCTCGAAACATGCAGCTCCCTCCTCCCCCTCTCTCTTCACATGCGTTCCCTCTCATTCCACCTCATCTCCCCCTCCTTGTCCAGACCTCTTTTCCTCGCTCGGTTGATTCCAGCCACTCAACATACCATTATTATGTCTCGGCCCGCTCCTGCTTCTCATCTCCAGGTCCTGAATGACCAGTTTGTACAACCTAATGATTCTTCATAACAAGAAAATGACAAAGAATAGAATATTCAGAACAGGCTATCTAAAAAAAATGATCACGAAAGCTGTGTAAAAATACGTCAGGGTAAAATAGAAAAACAAATCTTTAATTACGAATTCTGCATAAAATCAGAAAGTCGACTAGAAAATGGACTGGCTAATCTTGTGAGCACACAGTAGACACACACAGGCACACATTTTCTGCGAAAGAGGACTTCTGAGAGTTCTCTGGGAGCCGGCATTTCAGTCAGGCTACTGGAGTGCAGTGCATCTATCATTAAAACAAAGTGCAGTCTGGTATCAAATGCGTTCTCCTTCAATGGCACTCAGCTTCCCTCTTCACCCTGCTCTTTCCTCACCGTTCCAATCTCACACAGAACAACTCAACATTTATCACCCCAGAGCACATAAGTTACTCTTTTTAAAGCATCCTTTAGTCAGATTCCAAAGGTTTGTGTGTGGTTGTGTTTGCAAAGAGCTTGCACATGGTCGTCCATCCCCCGCCTAGGTTGAAATAGCTGCCTCTGTCTTGAGGGTAAGCTGAGCTGCAGTAAATTGGATTTCATGCTCAGTCCTTCGCAGTTGCAGCATGCGACATTGAGACAGAGCCATCTTCCACTGCGAAAGGTTAGGAGCCTCAAACACAGCTGCATTTCATTTACACCACGTGAAAGAGATGGGTTGGTGTTACAAATACTTTAGAGCACTTATTTTGCAAAGCAGGGGTTATAAATATCAGCTCTGTCAAATTTGTGGCACTGAACAGCCCAGCATTGCTGCAGCAAAACTAAAATCAAGAGTCATAAATCACAAACCTACAAATGATGCCATCTGCCACCAAAAGGTGCAATCAAATCTTTTTGCACAATTTTTATTTTTATGCACACATTTTGGAAAAACTAACAGAATCGTCACATGGTGGATTTCTGGTTAACAGACTCACTCCCACCCTGCTGCAGTGACAGTAAGCTGGACATTTTGTAAGGGGGGAAGCTAATCCACCACAAACTCATTTCAGAGTCATCTTTGCACAGCAGGCCACTTAGATGCAGATGTGCCACTGCTGGCATTGTCGAGCTGGCAGGCCTATAACCAAAGGCGGCTGAAATTCGGTTTTTTTCTTTTCCATTGGCAAATACCACAGTGTTTCTGGTTCAAATCACATTTCATTTTGGCAGACAACATATCGCAAAGTGTCCAACCTGAAGCCATTGTAGAGCACAGAGACAGAAGTGAATACAAAGAGGCTCAGAGGACGTCTCTGGCATTGGCATTACCTCTATGATCATTAACCCAAATTGGCTAAATGAATTGCCAATTTAGGAGGCCTTAGTCACATCTTATTCGATCGTCCATGCCTGTGTGTGTATGCAATGTGGTTTGGGAAATCTAGAAATCTGTTTTTCTTTAGTTTTCTCTTAATTTCTGACCAAACACTCTTTGATCACAGCTTACCAAAAAATTCAACAAGCTATTACACAGGCATTGATCTTTTTATCACCCAAACATTTGCATTAGAAAAAGGAAAGTCAGTAAGATGGCATCCATTTTAGTGAGGTGAAGGAGCTGTAGATACTGGTGCCTGGATTTATTGAGTTTGGCAGCTCTTTAACACTTTAACGCTCCTCAGAATGTGTCCAATCAATGCTCCTACCCCCTCCCGGCATGTTTGCTGCTGAAGTCACGCCGTTCGCTTATCTGATGTCATTGTAAATCACTCAGAAGCAGGGTAGGTCAGGGGGGATAACGCTGCCATGCTTGCACACACACCATTGCGGTTCTGCGATGGTGCAGAACGTGGCACTGTAAAGAACATCCCTTTAGTGTAAGTGTCTGCATCTTAAATAGAGATTTATAATAGAAGATGGGCTGTGACCTTTCACTTGTAATGTAGCGTAAAATGAGTTGCAGATTTACCAGAAGCGTGTCTGGAATAAGCTTCATTAACCAGAAAGGAAACAGTGATGATGCCAGTATTAATCCTCACAGCTGAGACATTATTGTCTAACTGTCTGAATGCAGTTTTAGATTAAACTGAGATATTTACCACCCAGTTCAATTGTTCTTTCAAATACATAGGTACTTGTAAACAAAACAAACAAAAAAAATCACATTGTCATTGTTTAGCATTTAGCAAATAGAACAAAATTTTGTAATATTTACTGACATAAAACAGAAAGAAATGTGTGATATAATGTCAGAAAGTGGATAACAAACGTTGTGCATCTTTTTATACAGCATATGTAACTATCTGACTTAATCTGTATATATTTGATACTGATAGATACTCTATGTATAATTTGTACCTTGGGATGAGAAAAAAAAATCAAAATTCATCTTGCAGCCCTAATTTTAAATGGTATCATGTGTACCCATCTATCTCTAAGAAAGATCTGAGCACCTGCAGGGGCCTGCAAGGTGCCTGCAGGTGCAGATCTCTGGTGGTAGGCTGGCTTGCTTGCCAGGCCCAGGTTCTCCTGAACTGCTCCTGCTAAGGGGGATGGCTGCTCTGTGGAGGCTACCTCGTGGTGTTTTTGGGGATCTCTGGGGAGTCTCTCGCCTTGGTCGACGCTGGACTGGTGTGGATGCTGGTGGGACAAGAGGAGGCCAGTTGGGGAGCTGGCCCCCAAGGGGGGAATCATGCTGGTGCCTTGGTGACCAACCCCTCCTCTGTCGCATGTGCAACACCACACAGCAGTAGTCTTGGGGTGTGGAACAATGGGTCTTGTGGGCATGGGAGGAGCACCATGCAGTGGCCCCCCTCTGCTATATTTGGCCCCATCCTGCACCTCAATTTTAATGCACTAGAGATATTTAGAGCTTTGGTGTTGAGGTGGAGGAGATTCTGCTGTCAACAAGCAGTGGACACACACAAACACCACGAAGGGGGTAAGCTGTGTTCTTGGGGCATGGCGTGGTCCCCTGGCTCCTGCCTCAGAGCCTACGCCATTTTGGCAGGGACTGGGGATGCGGGAATGGCCTGGGGGTCTCTGACGGGGCCATGGGGGGGCTTCCAGGTCACAAACTTGCACCCACTCAATACAAGCACACATTTCTACACATGCTCACCCACAAACACAAACACCCACGCACCAACAACACTTACTCTAAGTGGTTGAAGGTCATATACAGGTTAATATAACATCAATGTGGCCTGCCTAAAAATGTTCAAAAGGTTAAAATTATTCTCACATGTCTGCTCTTCATGATTGAACTGTATGTGTGTAATATTTGCTTGTCATTGTAAAAGATTCAGTCCCTGCTATAGAAAGCAGACAGTTAGGGACAGAGCAGCACAGAGACTGATAGAAGCTGGACGTTATCAAATTGCCCTGCATTATGCTGAAGTACATAATAAATCTGCCAAACCCCACAGAATAATGTGTTACTAACTTAAAGCTACACAGCAAGGCCTGCCTTCACCAGGGCATCATCTAAATAATGGTGCCCCTGATAAAAAATGAGATTTTGTCATCAGTCAACATACAATGTTGGTATTGATTCACCTGCTGGCGTTTCTGGTTCTGCAGATTTGAATGGTTTTATGAAAGACAAACGGTTCAATAGTTGTCATTCTTTAACAATGCCCATCATTCATGTGTTATGTAACATTAGTTATTGCACATAAAATCTTGTTGTTTATTGGATCAATCTGGGACCATGTGGAGCAAAAAGTATTAGAAAGGAAACTGGACTGGTGCTAGAAACTGGAAATGAAATGTAAATGATTGCTGAAAGATGGGAAAAAATGGAAATATCCTGGTCATCTTGTATTTCATTTTCTCATCATACCTAAGGCTTTGAGTACAAATGTTTCACAGTGTTTTTTAGCATCCTGATAAGCTGTAGTCTACAGTCCAATGTATGCACAGTTGAGTCCTGGGTTTGAAGCTATAATCTTTTATCGTTTCTTTCCAGGTACTCCAGCCCTTACACACAATCAAAAACATGCACGTTGGGTTAATTCTACCTCTCTAAATTATTCTTAGGTGTGACAGCATGTGTGCATAGTAGTCACCCTTTGTCAGACTTTGTCACCCTATGACAGACTGGCAACAGACCCAGGTTGTACCCATGTCCATTTGACCACAGGGGATACAGTAAGCCCCGGTAACCCTGCAAGGACAAAGACAATGGATGGATAGTTCAACCTTTTCATTGTTGAACATGAATGATGCAAAGAATTGCTTCAAAGTGAATGAATCAATACAATTGTCTGGGCTTCCTTAGATGATCTTGGGGGCTCTATTCTCTTTCTGGTTCAAGAGGTTGTATGAAAGACGCTATACTAATAATGTTTTACTGAGCTATGATTTGTTAGTTAGGTGGTTGACACCACCTAAATAAATTTAACTAAGTTGAACTGAACTGAATGAGTCACACTGACATTGTTCTCTACTGGCTAAGTGTTTAGTCTATCGTTGCTGCAGTTTCAGTTTTTTTTTTATCAGATATTTTTAATTTGTCAATTCAGCAATAAAAAACATAAAATATCACAACTCTTCCAGGGTTTTGCAACAGGCAAATCAAATAATGTTTTTACTGAAGATTTGTATTTTTATTTTAGTAGATGAGTGTAAACTGAAGTGTTTAAACACTGCCACTTTCTGAACCTGAACTTTGCTGTGGGTGGTTTAGAGATGAGCTGTGGGATAGTGTGTGTAATTCAGACTTTCATATTATTTCTTCTGCTACTGTCTGAACAACATTGTTATGAAAAACAGCCTGAGTAAAAGTTTCCAAATACAAGTGAGAATATCTGTACCAAAGTTGGCCTGAGGTCTAGTGGACTATGCAGCTGCTTAGAGCACCATGTTGGCTCAATGGGCCTAAGTTTAAAAATAATTCAGCCATACACATAGTGAGGAAAAAACAAATCCTAGATTTTTCATTTACTTTTCCCAAGAACAGATTGAACTTGGTTACAATGCCATTCCTAGGTCTGAAACAAAATCACCAAATTAAATAATTTCTGCTCCTGAGGTGACAGCTGCACCTTTAGACCCTTAAAAGCTGGCTTTTACTTTCTGGCTTTTAAATCAGAATGAGTTCCACTGCATTTATTTATGTTACTTCTTACATAAAATTTTGTTATTTGCCCTATGTTTCTATGTTATTTGAATATTTCAAATATACAGCAATTTGGTCAACAGCTGTATTTTAAATGTGCTTTAGAAATAAATTTGACTTTATGCATTTCATACTATAGCAGTTTTGCTTGTTTTGTATGTGCATCAATTCAAGGCGTCTGCCTTTAAAACTGCCAGCTTTTGTCTAGAAACTGAACAAACTGTTGAGCATTCAGCATGAAATGGTGGAGATAAACATTGCTAGCTATCTATTACCACAGAAAATGTTACACTACTTTCTTTGGCTGATCATCTTCTAAAGCAAAAAAATAAACATTGGAACACCTGTGAAACAAGGGAAGAAAATATGAAGATGAAGAAAAAACAAGAATTGGTGCTGGAGGAAGAAGGTGAGTGAGGGACCCAGAGGCAGGCAGAGCAAGGGACCATGAAATGAAAACTGCTTGGAGAGAGAGAGAGAGAGAGAGAGAGAAAGAGAAAGCTACAGAGGGAGAATCTGAGTATAGACTGATATCTGCAGCACCCCAGCTGTGGAGCTTAAGAAGCTTAGCCCTCCTGCCCATCACAGCAGACTCCTCAAAAGCAGGCATTTACTGCTGCAGAGCTACTACAGAGAGTACAGGCAGCAAGAGGCGCAGAGAGATGAGTGGTGTGGGTGGGAAGAGGTGCTCAATGCTGGAAAATCATGGAGACGATGATGGAGTGCGTCTTGAAAAAAGTGGAGAAGTGGAGTCTCCTTTTAAACACATAAGTAGAAAAACAGAATGGTTTCTATCTGGTTTTGCATTGATCGTCTGTTTTTATAAGTGAACAAAGCTTCATTAGTTTGGAAAAAATTCTGATGAGCAGTTATCAGTTCAATATTTACTTTATATAAGACCTCACACTGAATTTAACCATTAAAAGCTAGGATGGATGGATGGATGGATGGATAGATGGATGGAGTAGGACAGGAAATGATGTCTGGAAATGCAAATATTTTTCCAAGCTATGTTTTCTGTTTCCATTCTTACATAGTTTTCCAGACTTCTTTGGAACCCTGAATAAATGCGAACGATTGCAAAGTTGGAGTTTTACCTTGAAGAGTTTCTCACAATGTTTCCCAGCAACACTTGTTGACATAGCTGTATAAAATGTGCTTTTCATTTGCACTTCTGTCAGTCAGTCTCCAATTAAATCAGTCTAGTTCAGCTATATTTAGTATAAATGCTGTGATATTTTGAATGAACCTTTTGGTTGTGTGTTAGCTAAACCTTTCTATTTACAATAGACATCAACAACAATATTGATCATTTCATCAAAGACGGAAGGGGATTCTCAGCCTGCTTTAGTTCTTAGAAACTCAGATCTGACCTATTATGAGATTTTGATTCATTGATTTATTTTTTTTTTACTTTGTAACCATCTAATGTGTTTTTTTTTTTCTTCATCATCTACCACAGGAAGTGTAAACCGACCGACGCCGGTCCCTGCCTTCCTCAGGAACCCACCTGTCCTCCCACCACCCCTGGACATGAAACCTTTCCTCCAGTTTCCCCTAGAGTCGCCTCACCCGGCCAGCATCGGCCTCTTCCACAACTTTAATGCAGTGAGTTCTCACACACCAGCATGAGCATTGTGTACACACAGCATCCATGGTGTGCCTTTAAAGCTGTGCTGTTACTTAAGACACAAATCAAGGCAGTGACAGAGATGTCTTCATGGACTAGAAAGCATTTGGTGTGAATCCTGTGATCCTATATTACCATATAGATTAATGACTATGAAATGGACAGAAAGGGCTGAATACACATCCCTTCTACACTGAATGCAACTGTGTCTTGAAGAAAGTTTCTACTGCAAATGGGCTCCACTTTTGAGACAAGCACAGAACAAAACAGAAAGTTAATTGTTGTGGTTCTAACTAAACTGAAAACAATGTATTTCTCTCCATTTTAAGTTCTTAAAAACTCAGGGAACACATTCACAAATAGAGGTTGTGTCGCGTTCTGAGGTTTAGAGTGACCAAAGCACAGACAAGAGCTCGGCAGCTGCATGTTTAAATAAGTCTTCTTCTTTTATTCAAAGAGAAGTTCAAAAAGCAAAATCCCTGCAGATACAAGAAATCCAAAAACTTACAAAGTTGATACTGCAGGAATATAGTAAGCAAAGTACATAGACAAAGGTAGGTGAAAGGAGATATGAACGGGGATTCGAACGGAAGGAACCAGCCAGGAACAAACAAGAACAGAGAGCTTATGAACAGAGGGAAGTGGAGTATGGACCAATGAGAATGAGAGATAGGAAATCAGGGGAGATGAAATTCAGGTGTGGACCAGGCTGTAGAGAACTGAGGGAAAGTGAATAGTTGCTAAGGTGACAAGGCTAGAAACAAAACAAAACACGAGAGCTAAACCATAACATAAATCCAGGGGGGAAAACATGAGGGAAGCTAGACAGTAACATAACCAAAGGAACCTGACTACAAAAACGAAACTATAAATAACAAAACTCAGGGAAAACAGATCAAAGCAAAACTATGGACGAAGATAATAAACCAAAAGAAACATAAGAACCTAGAATAATCATTAATTAAAGCAAACTGAGAAACTAAAGGGAATAAAAGAAACACCAAAACCTAATAATTAACAAAGAACCCATAAAGAAACTCTGACCGAAAATAAACAAAACCTAAACCACAGAAAGGGAGCCAGGACGAAAAGGAACAGAGAAAATAAACTAGTAAACAAAGAGCGCAGGTGAACAACTATTTAAACATAAATAAACACAGATATACTAAAAGGGAAACTAAACTAAAAACTACAAGAAAGACAAGGAAACTAGAATACAATGAATATAATAATAGTCATAAGAAAACCATAACAAATAATAGAAAATAAACTACTAAAAGAACTAGGAGCGAAGGGAGAGAAAACAACAAACACTAGGAGGCAGGAAATAAACAAACAACCATGACTATAAAACCAAACTAAAGTCAAAACATAAAACCACAACGTAGTCCAAAGATGTCGCCTCACGACAGGTTGTACATTATGTGCATCTCTGGTTACATGAGAACCAAACCATCAGAAGTCCTACTAAATATTTTACACCTTAGACTTTGCCTGTAGGAAATCCAGCTTCAGGGTCGTTCTTGTTGTCAATTCTACTGGAACTCAGAAAACCAGATTTCTGAGTACAAATAAGATGCATGTCACGCAACAAGATTAGGCCGTACTGTTCACTATGCACTAAAGTTGGTATCTATCTCAGACATTCAGTGCTTAATTAAATTTGTCTTTTTTTAAGGAATGTGGAATCTTAGAGTATCTCTAGTATGAAATCTAAAATACTTTGACTAGACAAACCTAAATTAGGGTATTCTACACAGAACTGAGCCTTTTTGCTATTTGTAAAAACAAAAGAAAGAACATTATCCATGCTTTTTTGGCATTATGACCAGCTTAGATTGAAAAAGGTGACAACTGCAACATAAAGACTGGTCAAATCTGGACTCAATTATTCTACATCAATAATAGATTATTTAAAACTTGAGCCCTGGGCACAATTCATGCAAGAACTGACATTAGTTTCAGTTGAGTTTAAAGCCCTCCATTTATCTTGACTGCATGGGCAAATCTAGATAGGGGCCAACAGGGGCTAATGCCCCTGTAGAACTGATCCCGGCCCTTGGTATGGCCCCTGTACATAATCCAAAATGTATTTCTTATCAGGGTAGCACTGTTGCCTTGAAGCAATAAGGTCCTCAGTTCGACTCCTGGCCGGGGGTCTTTTTGCATAGAGTTTTCATGTTCTCCCCACACTTGGTTCTCTCTGTGTACTCTGGCTTCCTCCCAAAGTCCAAAAACATGACTTAGTTTAATTGGTCTCTCTAAATTGCCCTTAGGTGTGAATGGGTGTGTACATGGTTGTTTGCGATGGACTGACGACCTCTCCAGGGTGTACCCCAACTCTTGCCAATAGACTGCTGGAGATAGGCACCAGCTCCCCCATGACCCAGAATTAAAGAAGCGGCTATAGAAAATGGATGGATGGCAGGGTTTCCTCTAGGAATTTTTTGAATCGTGGTGGTTGGCTGCCTTGTAAAATTTATATTAATTAACTACATTACTGTCATTGAAATGAAACATATGTCCGCTCTAGTTCCTTAGAGCCCAGAGAAAGCATGCGCAAAAGGTACATTGGTTGACCCAGCCGGAGAAAGACAGACCGGAATGGAACAGAAAATTGGAGTTGTTCCGTAATTTGACGGAGAACAACGGAGAGCGGGTCTGTCAACAGTGACAAGTAGTGACGTAGAATGTGGAACCATTCTCATTAAATAACATATCAACAAAGTTGCTCCGTCGGTCGGAACGGAACAGAGCAGGAACGGAGGATGTGGAATTCTTTCACAGGCAGGAAGGAGCCAGCTGTGTTAGTTTTTCAAAATAAAGTACATTTTATTTAAAAATGTATTTAAAAAAAAACACTTTATTCTGAAGGTGTGGCAGCTTTTATTCTATTTTATTTCAATTACATGCAGCGGAAACCCTGGATGGATTTCTTGATGATGACATCCACTAGCAAAGAAATTGTAACTGATTGGTCCCTTGAACCAACTTTATTTCTTACCTTTACAGTTTTACTTTAACAGTGAATTAAAAATTAAGGTGTTGCTTGTTTAGCTTGAGTCGTATTGAGATAGGATCACAGTTTTCATCTGCTAGATCAGAGGTCTGCCACCTGGCACTCCAGAGCCGCAAGTGACTCTGTGGTTCACTTACTTAGTTCACTGACTATATTAAATGATGAAACACTGCCGTGTTTTGTTTTTGTTTTTATTCTTTTGTTCTGTGCGCCCATGAAAAATCATTGGCCCCACCCTGGCAAATTTGTTCTACAACCACCACTGCCTATATAAGCTTAGTGTCATCAAGTTGTATGATTGTTTTCTTATTAATCTTGAACAACAGGTGTGTAACAATACATCTAGTTATGAACCCAGATGAATTCTTGGCAACAGCCTAGAGGAAACTAGGAAACCATGTTGTTATTTTTTATTTTTAGAAAGAGTGGTCATGGAGCACAACTGTGTTTTAAAGAATGTGTAATCACTGTAGAACAGTAAATGCTATGTTTAACAAGTCTACGTATTGTGGTTTTCATGCATGTCTCATGAAACCCTTTGCCTAAAACATTAGAAAAATAGCTCTTTTGATTTTACGAACGGAACAAATATTGCTGTAAAGACAGAATTATATCATTCTAGCCTTCTGAAAAAAATATCATACCGATATCTAGCCTAGTATTTTTGGGACCTAAAACCAATCGATTCATTTATATTATGCATATTCAGTCACTCTTATAGACCGTGGTCATGTTTAGACACAGAAATATATAGCTGTGTGTCATCAACTGACATATCTGAAGATATGTTGTTTTAATCCATAATCTGAGCTGGAGTATATTGAATTATAGATGCCCGAGAAGGGAACCTTGAGGAGCCCCACATGTGATTTTTCTTTGCTCAAATTTATAATTGGCAAATGACACAAAGTAGTCCCATCTGCCAAATAAGATCTGAACCAATTTAGAAGAGTACCAGACAATACCATCCTCTTTTCCAGTCTAATAATCAGTATATTTGACATCAGTCAACTTTGTTGCACCATCGGGCAACTACTGAAGAACTCCTTCCTGCTTTACTGTAAGAGTCTCAAACAGATACAATAACGTTTCAAGCTCAAAGCACTCAGGCTCAGGTCATTATAGGTAAACTTAAACATCAACAAGAAAGTACTAGAAATCTCGTTACACCCTAGTCATCAATAACTTAGGATGAAATATGTCTGGGAACCCATGACTACCAATTTATGACTTCATCAGAGGTGTGTTAGCTATCCTGTACTACTCAAACTTATTGAGATCACCTGAATTATGCAGATAATCAAATTCTATGAGTTGCCAAAGTACCAGTCTTTAGGTATTTTTCCTATAAGCCATAGACAGGTTTAAAAACAGGTTTAAAATAATGTTAGTTCTTACCCATGTGGTTTAATTCAGAGTATGAGATTCATGCTTCAGGCTGGCAGTAAATGGTTCCCTAGAGACGCAGTAATTGCTTCAAACATTCCTTTGTCCCTCTGCACTTAGGTTAAAATAAATACACAGAGACTGTCCCCTTTTGTTTGTATTACTAGCTCTTCACTTGCTCTTGAGAGCAAACGTATTAGAGGTGCATAGTTCACAGTTATGTCCATTGTTGTGTTTATGTTTTATTTATACCAAGACAGATTTCCCCACTGGGACAATTAAGCCCATATTATCTTATAGTGCACTGCGTTATCTAAAATGATGAGGTGACAGTTGTTTTTTTTATTCAGCACAACCAGTTTCAGCGTAGCTGAAAAGATGCACAGCCGAGTGGTTTGGTGCAATGAAATGAGTTACAGCTAATCAATTGAATAAGAGGCACAGACTGTGTTCTCCACAGTCAGCATTTTCTGCGGCTCCTTTTCATTTCGAGATTGGGTTTCATGTGGAGGTCAGGCTAATCACAAACAGAGATGCATAAACATTTGATCAATGTTCTCATCTGCCTGCACTCAGACAAACTGACCCCTGCGAAGCATTGTGATTTAACCTGCTTCACTGTAAACTGTCAGGGGGACCAATGATGTCAGAGCACTTTGATTCAAACCACTCTCTTTGCACAGAAAAAAATTTTACACCAGTCTACATTTTTGTTGCCAGCTAGAGACAGATAACCTCAGCCACTTTTTTTAAATGTAGCAACTATTCTTAGGTTTGGCTTTAGCGGTCGCAGGAAATAAATGAAATTTGAAAAGTACAAATTGGCAAAAAAAAACTTTCAGTTACCTTGATTATGTTTGTAGGTACAGCTATAGCTCTGTTTGGAGACAAACATTTATACAAAGTAGAATTGTCAGTTTTTCAAATACTTCTCTGTCACATTGGGTTATTTTCTTAACAGTCCCAGGATTGTAGAGTTGGGACCGCTGATTTTTCTTAAACAAAAGCTACACAGTGGATACAAAAGCTAAGAACAACCATAACTGAGCCCCTGAATAATTTCTCTAATTAACTTAAGACAAGAAAGCTAATGATATCCAGGTTACAATTACTTATCTTGACAAAATGAAGTGTATGTTTCTGGAAACCCTCAAGAATGTCAGCTGAAAGAATTTTCTATTGTTTATTTTTATATCCAGTCAATGCTCATCCAGCCACCGTCATGTGGTGTGCATGATGAAAACGCTGTTCACCAGTGTGGCAGATGAAGCTCAAGTTGGGGTCTAAGTTGGTGCAACAGCTATGTCATTGTTTTTAGGGATTCTGGACTTTCTATCTGCAGATCAAAATCATACTTTAGATTGATCAGACCTCAACATTATAATTCAACAATAAACAGTGATTCTTTTAGATTTATGGAACCTTTATCATATATTAAAAAAACAAAACAGCATTTTCAAAACTTTAAAAAAAAGAAAGATCAGTTTTAAAAAGCACAATATATAATTCAGAATGGCCAAACCTGGACTTAAATATTTTCCTGTACAACCAGTATGGATTTTTATTTGTCAAATCTGTGAAAAACAAGAGGATCCTTAGTTTAAAAAAAATATATTATTAAAAAAGGCACAAATACTTTCAGTTTTTGTACAGTAAAGGTCTATTTAAAAGGAACTTTTGGGTAGCTATTGCTGTAGCTGTCTCTATTTCTTTGGTTAGTCGTATAACATCTGATTAAGATTTGTTTCTTACAAAAACCAAGGCCTTTTTGATCAAACTGTTTAGAACCATTGTAACAGCTATTCTACCTTCAACGAATAAGAGTTACCCAGACCAATATTAATTAAGGCTTAAAACATGTGTCATTCATGCTTAGCAGGTTAGTGTCGTGCAAGCTTGTTATATTTGTTTTCTCTATTTTCATTTTATTATTTTTAATCATCTATTTCCATTATTGTACTTCACAGTTATTATATTAATGTAGTAATTATTGGCTCAATATTTAGTGCTGAATATTATTGAATTGATTTTTAAATGTGCAAAAGTAAAAAGCTTTGAAGAAGCAGACCATTTGAGTCAGATGAGTTCTCACAAACTGAATTACTCTGAACTGACTCTTAAAGAGAGCAAAGAAGAGAGTAAATGCAAAAGGTTTGGTTCGTTACCTAAGAAGTAGACAGGGAAAGACTAAAGGTTTAAGGTGCTAGTGCAGTAATATCTGTGTTAAATGTTATTTAATTTAGAATTAATTTAGAAACAGCTAAAGCTACGTAATTGCAACCAAACAAAGCTCTATGTAGTGAAAAAACTGCCAGGTATGTGAAACAAGGAGAGTAGTATGGAGTGCGGGATCAACAAAAGCTCCAGTGTATGAAGGAGTGAAAGAGGAGACAGGGAGTAGATAAAATAAGTTAATGAGGTCGTAACAGTGGGAACAGGAGCACAGATGGAGATCCTGACAAGAACAGGTGGCCAAAGAAATGCAGTAAGGAGATGCAACACAGAAAACATCAATCAGACTGTGGACAAAACTAACAAATTGAATATGTATTTTCTCCCCTACCTACACATACTAAAGCTGCATAAAAACACAAATGCAGCACCAGTGCCTTACAAAAGTATTCACACCACACATATAAGAGCATAATTTAACTATTTGGCCTACATGGAAAACACTTCATGTGGTGGAAACTAACACTGCACATAAACATGAATGCATCATCCACATATTGAAACAGGGTGGCGGCAGCATTATGTTGTGGGGATGCTTTTCTTCGGCAGGGAAATAAAAGCTAGTCAGAGTTTCACCTTTCAGCAAGATAATGACACTAACCTTACAACCCATGTTCTAAAGAACAATACACAGGTTTAGATCTAACTGCTTTACATATTAGAGTGACCCAGTCAACATCCAGACCAAAATCCAGTTGAGAATCTAGAGGTAATTTTGATGCTGACCATCCAACCTGACTGAGCTTGAGCTAAATTTGCTAAGAAAAATGGGCAATACTGGTGGCAACACAAACAAAAAGACTTGTAACTGTATTTGGAAAGCATTGACTCAAAGGATTGGAATACAAGTCATACCAACCTTTATTTGTTTTGAAAACCATGTATCATTTTCCATCCACTTAGATTATGTACTACTTTATGTTTGTCTATAACTGTCAAATAAAATCTATTAAACATTGTCGTCAGTGCGTTGGATGTGTTCTTGCTCTCAATGTGTTCGCACAGAGACAAACAAATCTAGGCTTGTTACAAGTCTCTACATGAAAAAACAGACCGACTGAAGGGTAATTTGGACAGACTACCAGCTCCATCAATTACTGTAGATAACATTACTATAAACTATGAATTATGTCAATTTTTCCTGTTTTATACAAGCACAGGTGTAAATAACACAACTGCATTAGCTCGGTTAAAACGAGGCTCGTTTAAAAACTTTTAAAAACTCATTAAACCAAGATTCCAGAGTTCAGACCAATTACACAGTTGACGCTGCTGCCTGAAGCATTGTGGTGTAAAAGATCTAATATAGCAACATGCATTCAGTGTGAGCAGGAGATGACAGGCTGAGTAAAACCTCAGTGTAATCTTGGATGTTTAACCAAGGCAACACCCAGCTCTGTGGTTTTTCAAACCCCACAAACAGGACAGGGAGGTCAAACAAGTCAACGGCAACCATCTGAAAAGGTTGGGCAGGATAAACCTTCAATGAAAATGACACGCCACATATATGTGCTTGATTTGGAAATGACTGGGTTAGATGGTTTAATTTTAGGTTATAGCACAATGTTTTAAATTTGGAATATGATATTAAAGAAATGTGCATGCCTTTACATTCTCTGCATTTGTTTCATCCCACTGTTGAATTATTTTAGCTTTTTCTATGTGCACATTTCTTGTAAACTCATTTACAAGGCTGAATTTTATTTTGAATACCATTTATCTCAATTTTTTAAAGAACAATTACTACTTTTTTGGATAATAAAGTAAAATGATAAAAAACCTTTAATAAATTAAGTATTATTACCAAGAACTGATTGGGTTAGGGAGCTTGTAATTAAAACGTTTTGACTCTAATGTGAATTAAAGTGTTTAAATGTCATCCAAAAACTCTCCTGCTGAGGCAACAGACACTTTTTTGTCAACATTTAATCTCCACTCCATCTTCATTTCTCCCAACTCCTTAACATCTTCCAGTATTTCTCCTCTGCGGCAGCTTCCCCTGTCATTCACCTTCACTCTTTTTACTGTCATCCACCTTTACTAAGCCGAACCTCTATATACTGCATCGGAAGAATAAACAGTGACGTCTGTTGCTCATTTCTTGTGCTGCAGAGTTTTTGATGTGACCTCTGGCTTGTGTCTCTTCTCAGATGGACCCCGTCCAGAAGGCTGTGATGACACACACATTCGGGCCACCAATTGTGAGGATAAAGAGGCCAATAATCTCCTGCAACGTTTGTCAAATACGCTTCAACTCAGAGGTATGAAAGCTTTGACTGCTTACAGTGCCTTGCAAAAGTATCAACTTTTCCTAATTTTGTTACAATGCAACCACAAACTTCAGTGAATTGGATTAGGATTTCAACTGGTAGGCCAAGGCAAAGTAGTGCCTAATTGTAGTGCAGATTGAAAATGAAACAACTGCTTTTGCAAATAAAATCTGTAAAAGTATGACGTGCTTTCGTACGTAGAGCCCTTGAGTAAAATGTTGTAGAACCACCTTTTGAGTTAACTGCATCTGCAAGTCTTTTGGGGTCTGCCTCTACCAGCGTTGCACATTTAAGATTTTCACAAATTTTTATTTGTAAAAAAGCTCCATTAGATTGGATGCAGAGGGCTTTCACATATTTTCCAAGTCTTGTCATATAACCTGTTTTGGATTTAGTTCTGGACTTTGCTTGGACCATGCTAACACATCAATGTGCTTGTATATAAACGTTTCCATTGTAGCTATGGCTGCGTGTTTAGGGTTGTTGTTCTGCTGAAGGTTGTAACTATATTAGTCTCCATTTTGTTTAGCCTTTAACAGCTTTTTTTCCCAAGATTTCCAAGATTGAAGAAAAGTATTATGGTATGGATCTGTTTTTAAGCACTTGGACAAATAAAGGATGACAAGAGGTTATCCTGTATGAAACAATGATTTCAAAATGTTTTTAGCTTTCATGGTCAACATGTTTATAATTTAACAATCTCTTTGCTAGAGGTAACACCTCCTCCAAAGTAGCAGCATGTCTACACATTGATTCAGAACATTTAATTTTATTTGCAGGGGTCAGTTTGCAGCTTTATGATCATAACCCATGGGATGTGTATTTTTGAAAAGGGAAGCTGTACCTGAAGGGAGAAGATTTGTGGAACAATCCACAGATGGAGCATCGTGTAAGGAACATCATAAAAACTGAGGCTTTCATATAGACATTTATCTAAAGCCTTCTAGGGCCACAGAGCTTTGTTTATTTAAATTTTCACTTAAAGAGTAAATTCTTCGGACCCTGTGCAGGTCACTGTTTGACGGCACAGCTGAGAAAGTGAAAAGTCTTTCTCAGCTCTAATTTTAACTTGTTGCAACAGGGAAGGTAGAAGGACAGAAATCCCTGCTTGCTTAACTTACACTGCAATGTCCGGGAGAATTTTTCCTTTGGTTGACGGGGGTATCAGAGTTTACATGATGTTAAGTAGGAGTTTATATCAAGTTAGGTAAACAAGGAACTGATAATTTACAAAAACATTCTCAGAGGCTCTGCATGCACATATGTTATCAGGTTGCACTTGATGTCACTAACATTTTTCAAGAGTTCATTGCAAAACTGTGAATATGATTGGTTTGGTTTGTGATGAGATTTCATTAGATTGTAAGATGCTTGAGGGTTGATGTAAAGCAAGAGGAGGATCCACAGCTTGTCCTCTAGGTCACCCCAGTGCTGATCAAGCATGTTTTCTGCCTTTTAGTTTTGACAGGCAGGGCTTTGTTAACACTGGGCAGAGGGACTGAAACCAAAGAGGCCTGAAGTAATAAAACTTTAGATGAGTGATTTGACTGTCCCTGTTAAGGAGGCAGCAGTGTTAACTGAAGAGAAAAAGCAAATAACTCATAATGCAAGGGTCCAAAACCTACTGGTTAACGTGACTCACATGAGCTGAGTCTACTGCACTGTGTAGACTCAGCTCTTATTAGGCATATGCCTTATATGAGACTCAGCTCATACAAGGCATAATGTGAAAAGAGAAGTTTAATGTTCCACACTGCTGTTCTTTACATGGATGAAAATAAAATGTGATCACAAATTTCTTGATTAGCTGAGAACTTCAGATCAAACTTATGCCATTTAAAATGTTTTAAGCACACGAATCTGGTTGATGGACTAAAGCTTTAATGCCCAAATTTTCTAAAGTGAGGTTCTGTTAAAATGTTTTAAGCAGTTGATATTTCACCTGCAGTAACTCGTCTGGGGTCTTTATTTAGTATAGATCCAGATTTGTTGGTACTGGAAGTTGAAGCTAGGAGCTAGTCTAAGTGGGGCCAAGACCAAAGCAGACTTCTACTGTCTTGGTTAGTCACAAGGAAAGAAAATACAAGAAAGCAGGTGAATAGTTACACAGGAAATGGAGGTTGGATAGTGTTTACTTTTATAGTGTAGAATAGTGTTTGTTACTTTCCACGCTTTTGTACTTTTTGATGTACGTATTCTGACCAACACCTCATTTCTTTCATTTTCCATGTAAATAATTATCACCTTCTTTGTAAATAATCACCCAATGCAGACATCACAACAGTATACAGCAGTCTAATAAACTGCTATGACATATTTGATATTGGAAATGTTTTAGACCGGTCAAAATTCGCTGTACTGCTAATCTCTATGGATCTCTATGGATCTATTATCTTCATCAACTGGGTTCTCCTAATCTGAATTTATACTAAACAAAGGTGCCAAAAGACCCATGAATTGCAGATAAAATATGAACTGTTCACAACATTTTTTGAAAACCTAATTTCCAAAATTCTGAACTGTCCATTGAGATCTTATCTACACTAACCCAGATATATTTTGAAAACGGAGCCTTTCTACTTCATTTGCACCTTCTGTCCATATGCAAACTGACAAAAACAAAATTCTGAAGAGAGAGATTTTTAAAAACCATACAGAGTATATGTATAGATTAGATGTTCAGGCTTTGTTAAAAAACTATGATATGGAGGTATACTTTGCACATGCCCACCCTGGTTTTCTGTGCTACAAACCACAGGAACAGTGAATCAGTTTTGTTATGGCTTATTTCATCTCTGTCCTGCTCTCTCCTGACTCAGTTTCCACCAAACTTCAAAAATGTAAGATGAGTAAGTTAATGACTGAGATGAAAAAATCTACAGTGTCAAAGAAAACACAATCTATAGTTTTTAACTTAGCACAGCTTTAGCCATGCTTGTTTTTCTTTCGAATTATGATGTACATAGTCAGTTGTTCAATACTGGGGAAAAATATGTTTATTATATACAGAGTAGCATAGTTAGAGAAAATGTTCTTATCATTGGCATTTCATTTTTGGTTTACAGTTCATATTATTTTGCGCTTTTTATTTGTCCTTACGGGATGAATTTTCAAAGTTCTGTGTTGGGAAAATAGATAAAAAGTAATCAAATTGAAATTCCATGCAGAACATTCACAGGTTTCTCAACAACAATGACTTCTAAATCCAAAATAGCTGCTGCTTGTGGAAAATGTAAACATGTTTACATTTTGGCTGCTTTAATAAACATTTTATTTATCTTTTTATCAGCTTATTTAATAATTATTTTACCAACAGAGCTTTTTGCAACCTCTTTTATTAAACATGTTGCGGTGGAGTTTGAATAAATAAATGCAAAAAACACACCTTGATTTGCTTGTAGTTAGTTTATTAGCATATCTGGTTTTCCCACTTGCAAATGGAGCATGGATAAATTAGACTGGGACTCATTCCCAGATCTAACCCCAAGATTAACCTTTAGAGGTAAATAAGTAGCCACTAGTACTTGTTCTTGCTTCACTGCTGTCTACTCCTGTTTGTTCGGGGAATTTTTTAATACTCTTTACAGCACTCCTCTGTTGAGTACTTTTTGTTTGAAGGAAGGATCGGTGTGCTTTAAATGACTCATCTTTTAGTTCATTTCTGCTTATTAACTCTACATAACAGTGAATGGGGTTTACTCTGAAAATAGTTTAGGCCAAAAATACACTTAGGGGCAGGTTAGATAACACTAGCGCTGCTTCTATTATAGTTTGAGAATGATGGCTTTAAGAGATGAAAACATCTTGTGTTTATTATTTGTCACTGTAACCTTTGGCCTAAACATGAACAGGAATCAAACAGCACCTTAATATACAGCTTAGGCCTAACATATATGACTCTATTCCTGGGGTTAAGTGCTAAGAATTTGTTCTCTAAACTCAGTGGTGTGTAAAGGACACACTCAGGTATTTCAAACTTGTAAGCCTCAGACCTGCTCTCTCTTTAATGGGCCATCAAGCATGTCTCCTTCTCTTGCAGACCTTTATGTTCTCACATGTTCTACAAGAGAGTGGTGTACTTGACATAGAAGGATTTTTATTTACTCCAGCATGTTTACATGCTGGAGTAAATAAAGAGTAAGCATATTTACATTCTTAACACCTTTGAGTTCACTTAGAGCTCATGCATAAAACAGATCCATGTGAGGGTTTCTCTGCACTCTTGATGGCCGTGTGTGAAGTCTTAAACCAGAGCACCTGTTTCTCCACCCTGCTCTCGTATCGCTGCGTGCAGCATCTGCTTTTCTGCAGCTCAACAGCTCCTTCCACAGTAACCTGAGAGACTGGGAGCTTAAAGCACTGTGGACATTCTTTAATAATGAACGGATTCTCTGCTTTCAGTACAGTTCTCGGCTTACTTATTGTGGCTGGGTTTGCAGGCACTTTATTTTTGGGACATCTTCAGGACATATTGATATTGAAGGGCGAAAACATCGTCATATTTTAGAGTTAGAAAACCTAAAAGTCTTGAAAGTTTTATATGTAAATAAATAACAATCTAAGTTAACATTGATTTTCAGGGCATAAGTCAGTTTAAAATCCGTTTTTCTGCCTCAGATTAGCCGTTTGAGTCACACCCAGTAAAGCCGGAAGGCACAACCGTATGCGGATGATAATACTGAGTCACCACTTTGAAGACTTTAACTCTACATGACTGTAGACAGGTAACCAATTGTTTTCTAAACCAAAAAGATCTTTAAATAGGAATTTATCAAATTGATGTGTGCTTGTTTATTGGTGTCACAGAAAAAGGATATTTAATCAACAAAGATTACCTCTGCAGGAAAGGTTTGAAGGAAGGAGGGAAGATTAATTTCTCCTCAGCTACTGAAAAACCTTCTTTTTTTAGTAGGTTAGGAGATGTTTTAGCTACAACGTGAAACTGAAGCATGACGCCACAAATGTTTATAACGGCTACTTCAGACAGCTTGAGAAGGGAATCAACAGCCAGACCACGAGGCTACCGTGCCTGTTGTTTATAAGCATGAACTTAATCAAGTAAGGTGCTTTTCTTTACTGTGTACCCTCTGTCAGTAAAAATCATTCTCTGATATATAGATTGCATTATTAAACCAGTCAATATCTGAACTCTCTAAATGCTTTCCTACAGTTATTAGCTGCAGCTGCCCTTCAATTCGTCTCTGTGTTTTTCTCAAATGATGGAGAGAACATCAAACTGCAAATGCAGTCAAAATATTCTCCCTTCTCATCTGTTCACCACATGTGCAGCAATAGCTTAAAGTGAATGTTTAGGGCTAAACCAAATGTTGTTGTAAGAAAGCTAATTGGACTTAAAATTTAAGTGGTGTGACAGAATTTGTCCAGGCAATGGCAAACTAATAGCTTTGTAATTTGTGCTCTGGTCAGAACCAGAGCACAAACCGTACAGACCAAATGTTTGGACACACCTTCTCATTCAAAGAGTTGTCTTTATTTTCATGACTATGAATATTGTAGCTTCACACTGAAGGCATCAAAACTATGAATTAACACATGTGGAATTATATACTGAACAAAAAAGTGAGAAACAACTGAAAATATTTCTTATATTCTAGGTTCTTCAAAGTAGCCACCTTTTGCTTTGATTACTGCTCCACACACTCTTGGCATTCTGTTGATGAGCTTCAAGAGGTAGTCACCTGAAATGGTTTTCTAACAGTCTTGAAGGAGTTCCCAGAGATGCTTAGCACTTGTTGGCCCTTTTGCATTCACTCTGTGGTCCAGCTCACCTCAAATCATCTCGATTGGGTTCAGGTCCGGTGACTGTGGAGGCCAGGTCATCTGGCGCAGCACCCCATCACTCTCCTTCTTGGTCAAATAGCCCTTACACAACCTGGAGGTGTGTTTGGGGTCATTCTCCTGTTGAAAAATAAATGATGGTCCAACTAAACGCAAACCGGATGGAATAGCATGCCGCTGCAAGATGCTGTGGTAGCCATGCTGGTTCAGTATATCTTCAATTTTGAATAAATCCCCAACAGTGTCACCAGCAAAGCAACCCCACACCATCACACCTCCTCCTCCATGCTTCATGGTGGGAACCAGGCATGTAGAGTCCATCCGTTCACCTCTTCTGCGCCGCACAAAGACACGGTGGTTGGAACCAAAGATCTCAAACTTGGACTCATCAGACCAAAGCACAGATTTCCACTGGTCTAATGTCCATTCCTTGTGTTCTTTAGCCCAAACAAGTCTCTTCTGCTTGTTGCCTGTCCTCAGCCGTGGTTTCCTAGAGGCTATTTTACCATGAAGGCCTGATTCACACAGTCTCCTCTTAACAGTTGTTCTAGAGATGTGTCTGCTGCTAGAACACTGTGTGGCATTGACCTGTTCTTTAATCTGAGCTGCTGTTAACCTGCGATTTCTGAGGCTGGTGACTCGGATGAACTTATCGTCCGCAGCAGAGGTGACTCTTGGTCTTCCTTTCCTGGGGCGGTCCTCATGTGAGCCAGTTTCTTTGTAGCGCTTGATGGTTTTTGCGACTGCATTGGGGACACTTTCAAAGTTTTCCCAATTGTTCGGACTGACTGACCTTCATTTCTTAAAGTAATGATGGCGACTCGTTTTTCTTTACTTAGCTGCTTTTTTCTTGCCATAATACAGTCTATTATGTCTAACAGTCTATTCAGTTGGACTATCAGCTGTGTACTGTATCCACCTCCTGCACAACACAACTGATGGTCCCAACTCCATTTATAAGGCTTGTAATCCCATTTATTAAACCTGTGAAGTGAAAATCATTTCAGGTTACTACCTCTTGAAGCTCATCAACAGAATGCCAAGAGTGTGCAGAGCAGTAATCAAAGCAAAAGGTGGCTACTTTGAAGAACCTAGAATATAAGACATATTTTCGGTTGTTTCACACTTTTTTGTTCAGTATATAATTCCACATGTGTTAATTCATAGTTTTGATGCCTTCAGTGTGAAGCTACAATATTCATAGTCTTGAAAATAAAGACAACTCTTTGAATGAGAAGGTGAGTCCAAACCTTTGGTCTGTACTGTATCTTGTGTTCACTTTTGTCTTGCCATGCCTTTTTACATATTATTTGATTTTGGTCATGGAAATAAATATAAATATTGGGAGAGACAATGCTGAATACAGTTGAAAAATAAAAGTTGTAAAATTGGTGACATATACTCTTTAAATTATTTTGTGTCGATGTCCAACAGAAGCTGGTGTTATTGGGTAATATTAGCTGCAAAGTGAAAGAGGTCAGTTGCTTAAGAGTGGCCAATGAGAGGCAGGTGCTTTACCCGCATGTGTTGTAATTATAACCCTGCAATTCATTGCAGGCCACAGAGGACAGATTAGCCTGCTAGTGTTGAGCTCAGCTCTGCTGCAAGGTTGACGTCACAGTGTGCTGCATTAGCCATCGTCACCTCTGCTGTGCCACAGCGGACACATCTCGCTCTCATCCCTTCCTCTCTGTTCTTGGTCTGCTCAGGCTACCATGTTTCACTGCCTTTTTTTTTATTGTTTTAATTTCTCTCATCAGTTTTCATTTTACTGCTTCTCCCTTTGTGAGGGTCCTCATTGTGTACCATGTCCATCTCTCCCGCTCTCAAGCTTCTTTCCACCCTCTCTTCCTGCCGCCGCTGCTCGTCTTCAGCACAGACTTGGCTCCTCAGCCGCACTATCAGCTTTCTGTGCCTTTGTCGCTTTGGAGATAAAACATCAAAGCACATCCTGCTTAGGAGGGAAAAGGATTTTAGGAACATTTTCTCGCTCTCATTTTGTCCTTAAATCCCCTTTCTTGTTCTGCAGTCATTTAAATCTTTCTTTGCCTGGCTCTGTCATGGCACTGTACAGTCAATTTAACTTACTGTGCTGAAAAAAACTGTACCTTTTGTGCTATTTTAATTCTATCAACAATGTCACTGAGGACATTAATTATAAGGATAAATTACAATTTGAATACATTACTTTCTCTGAAAACCTGGTATGCAAAGTTTACAGTTTACTAATCCATTTTGTATGATTTCATTAAGCTGGAATGCCTTAATTAGGCATCCAAATTGAAGGTCATTAAGAACAGCATAACTGAATGCCTCATTATTAAAAAAGCATATCTTACAAAGAATTGTCCCTACATTTAGACAAGCTCGATTAATTTGTGCAAAACATCCTCATATTGTTTGTCCTGTTTAATGAGGTGTTTTGCTTGAATTTGACAAGTTTTTAGAATTAAAATCTGCCGTTATTGTTCTATTCAGCCTGACTTTGCTTGCCCCCCATCAGCTTTACATGCAAAGATTAATGGTCCTGTTCATGAAATAAAAGGTAGTTCAGGGTGGGGGATAATTTAAAACAATATCAAGGGTTCTAACATTAGTACGTAGTTCAAACCTCGTTAGCAGTCTTCCAAAAATAAAATCCTTCATCCAAAACATAGTGTAAATTCTTGAGCTTATCAAAATTAATTTAGCCTTATTAGCACGTTTAGGATCAGATATTTAATTAATGTCAACAAAGACAACAAGACAGCTGCTAATCTATCTGTTAAGGTTTTTTTAAACTGTTTAAATTAATTTCGAATTAAAGCATGATGATGATTAAAGCAGGTTTACGGGTTCTGATATGTGCAGTCAAAGGGAAATGTTTGCTTCCCTTTGTTGTGACCACAGTAATCAATGTAAGAAAGCATCCTTCAGCATCATTGATAGTCACAAATGATGCTGTGTTTTGGGGAGAAATCTGGTCTGCATTTGATCATCTCTCTTTCAAAATATAAAATATTTTTATTGGTCACATCTGAACTGGAATATCATTCACAGTGTGTGAGTGAGATTCAATGCTGTTATACCACCAAAAGAGTTAATTCAGATTCAGAATTAACTCTCTAATCCTCTCAATGGCTGTGAACTATCTGACTGAGCAGATTATACTGAGATGAGGCAAATTTTATTTCAAAATCAGACTGTGGCTGAGTTAGACTGAAACAATTCGAAAGCAAAGGAGGGTAGGACTTAAATTCACCAATTATTACCCTATATTATCCATCCATTTATATATTTTCTATACTCACTTCTTCTGCACAGGGTCACAGGGGAGCTGGTGTCTATATCCAGCGGTCTATGGGTGAAAGGTAGGATACATCCTGGACAGCTCGCCAGTCCATGGCAGGGCAACATAGTGATACACAGAGGACAAACAACCATTCACCCACCCATTCACACCTAAGGTTAGCTGAGAGTCCATTTAACCTAAAAGTCATATTTTTGGACTGTGGGAGGAAGCCAGAGTACCCTGAGAGAACCCACACATGTATAGGGAGAACACGCAAACTCCATGCAAAAAGACCCCCATCTGCGACCCAGAACCTTCTTGCTGCATTGGAACAGTGCTACCAACCCTATATTATATTATATTATATTATATTATATTATATTATATTACATTATATTATATTACCTGTCTTGTCTAATTATGGAGAAGACACTGAAATTGCTGACATTACATTACATTTTAGAAAAAAATACATTTACCTGGCAGCAGAAAGTGAACTACCACACAAAAAGGCAATGGTAAAACACAGTGGAAAAGCAATATTGGGTATATTGTCCTAGTATTTGTATGTTGATTTGCAGGCCTTCATGACTTTGGCTAATTGCAGGGCTGCAGGGAACAGGAGCCAGAGGAGTAGGGTTACAGTAGCAGAGCTATATCTACCTATCTGTCATCACCAATCAGGAAAAGGGCTGCATGGGTATCACTGGCAGCTAAAACCTCAGACTTACGGAGGTATCTTGGACACATCCCAGTTTGCCTTCTTCCTTAAAGCCCCCCACATGTACCTTTGACATGCTTTATTTGGGTCCCTAAGCTGTGTAATGGATATAATAAGAATCATGTGTAACTGTATGTGTAGTCAGGCAGAAAGTGAGGGTGTGAAGGTTGTACTGTTTCACTGCTGCTGCATGACAGACTTAATCTTTCAAGAGTTAAGTCAATGCAAAGCAAAGCCTGCTTAAAAACTAAATGTTTACCAAACATCAAAGATTTACAGTTTAATTAGGAGTCCAGTAAAGTTTTCTAGGATTTTAACTGAAGCCACTTAACATTATTAGGATGGCATGGAGCCTATACCAGCAATCAGCAGGCAAGAGCTGAGGTACTTTCTGAACAGATTGCCAGTCACAAAAGACAGACAATCATACACAATCACACCATGGTAGGAAACCATAGTTGCTGTAATTTTAATCAGAAACCTTCACACTTGTGCTAACCACAGTACTTCTGTGAGGCACAAGAGAAACCATGTCTTATCCTAACCACTAATGGGCCATCATGAACAGACACTGTTGAAAGTACAGTCCCTTGCAAAGCTATATCCTTTGAACTTAAACCACTGATGTCAATATACTTTGTAGAAACTCTTTGTGGTAAAGCAGTACATTCAAAAAGTTAACACGGTTTTCATTTGGGTGCAAATAAAAATCTGAACAGGATGGTGATAATTTGCATGTACCAGCCCCCCTGTTTTAAATCTATGTCCCCTAATAAAACTCTAGATAACTGCCTTCAGAAGACCTCTAATTAATAGAGTCCACGTGTGTGTAATCAGAGAAGGTTAAAGCAGGGTTAGGTTATAGAACAATGCTCCAAGCTTTAAAGATCAGCTTTCCAGCCGAAACAGATTGGCCAGTCCAATAGAATATTATTCAGAGAAGTAGCCAGTAGGGTTTATGAAAAGGTATCGTAATAAGAAAGCTGTTTTTGAAAGATACTCCCAATTAAAGTTAGCCACATCCATGTAGGGGACATAACAAACATGTGGACAAAGTTCTGTGTGCTCTGATCCAGTGACCAAAACTGAACAATCTGGTCCACATGAAAACCTCTTTCTGTGGTAGAAAATTATTTCTGCAATTACACACAATGGACAAAGTTTAGTGTCTAGATGTGGAAAGCTGGAAGAGATTAGAGAGTAGTTGCACCAAATGGTGGTTATAAAAGTTTTCACTCCATGGGGCTGAATGTAGATAGAGACTTTTTGAATTTTTGTTTATAAAAGCTGTTGAAAACTACATTTCATTTTTCTTTTACTTTTTAATTATACGATATCTTCAATTGGTTTCTCATATAAATCCCATTAAAATACATTTAGGTTTGTGGCAATAATGTGACAAATTTGAAAAAGTTGAAGGGCTATGAATACTTTTCCAAGACACTGAATTCATGATTAAAGTTACATATATTCATAGAGATGAATCATTTGCAAGAAAATGAGACCTGTCTAAAAAACAGTGTTGCTGCAGGAATGACAAAATTCAAATGAAAAATAAAAACATCAAAAACCTTTTAGATTATCAGGTTTGAACTGATGCTTTATTGTGCACTTCCTCTACCAGTTTCTGCACCTTTTCCATCAGCATCTGACTGCCGCAGGCAAACCCCTTTTAGATAATCCCACCACTAAATCATCATCATCAACTCACTACTGCGATTTGGTGGTAAAGGAGGGCATGAAAATTCAGAGGCTGATCTTGACTGACAGCTTCATCAGCACATCCTACCAGCAAACCATCTTCTCAGCTTGTCCCATCAGCAGAGGGACCCACAAACTCAGGACAAATTCAGTGCCTGCAGTAGACAAAAAGAGTTCAATGGAGGTTACCTTAGTGGCCATTTTTTTTTCTTGTCAGCTCTTGGTAGTTGCAAGTCAAATAGTGAAAAATCTGATTTTTCGGGATTGGTATTTCTCCACTCTTTGTTCCTTCCTTAAAAAGCCCTCAGATGTCGTCTTCAAATACAACTAAATTTACTAAACGTAAAAAATGTTTTAAGTTTAAAGCGAATTGACATGGTTTATAAAACCCACATTGTAAACTAAGCTAACTGCTTGACTGAAAAATAAAAAATGTAATTTCTTCTTATGTTTTGTTGCAAAACAGCTTCAGTTAGTGGAAACCAGTGAGTGGTAGAAAAGAAGAAATGATGTATATTTTATATTTTCTGTTGTTTAAAATGAAACAAATCAATAATTATTCCTAACTCTGATAAAGTAATACAATATATTAACTTTTACAGTAACAATAATGTTATCTGAGCCATTTATGCAAGACTTAAGCAACATTATAGAATAAACACTAAACTTGTTGGGAGATGTCCTGTAGCTTTTGAGCAAAATATTTTCTGTATTTGTCATTCTGATCTTTATTGAGTGTAACAGCTGGTTAATTAGTTTGAGTAAAACCAAATACGCATCTAATTAGTATGGGTTTTATTTGAAGTTTATAGCTTTTTATTATCTCTTATAGATTATTAACTTATTTCATATTTACCAACCTTTATATAGTCTATTAATATTTTATAATTTTACTGCTGTTAAGGCTATTAACATTCATAGCGAAAACTGTCATCTGTTTTAAAACTGCTCTTTAATGTTCTGGATTTCATTACCAGCTACTCATGTTTTTGTATGTTTACTATGTATAGTTTTAATTTTCCAGTTTTTATTTTTATTATGTTATTTTATCTTTCTCCTTATAAAAATATACATATATCACTAGTATTTTCTCACTAATCTACAGAATTGTGTTTCCACAGTTCCTTATTCACTATAATAGTATAATTTCTCTCACTACATGTATAATAATAATATTAATATAGTTATTTGTTTTGTCAATTTGTTTATTTCATTTAATCAGTTTAATAATTTAATTGTGTGTGTCTCTAGTGGTTTAGTGTCTGTCCTTCTGTTTATAACATCTGTAGAGCACTTTGTGTTATACCTGACTGTTATAAAGTTTGATTGACTGATCTACTAAGGTAGTGAGCCTGCAGTCGCTGTCTAACCTACATGCAGCTGGTAGCCTTCAAACTCTACAGAGTGATGAGTGATGAGTGATGAGTGATGTTTTCACACAATAACTCCGGGTGTTTTAAGCAACCAGAAATATTTACAATTTGTTGCAAGCAAGAAAAAAGAGTAGCAGTCTTCTTTCAGCCAGCTGAGCAGCAGATTGCAGCATCATTATCACTTTTTTTTGTATCTTAATAAAATGATTTTAAACCACAGGAACAATATGATGGAAAGTTTTAAATATACCCTTAATATTAGTAGCTGACCCATGCGTTGTCCAGTGCGATCTCCTGGGCTGCTGAATATTGACTTTAGAAAAATAGATAAACTACTAGATTTATTTAATGTGATCTTGCCATGTATATTTTTTGTCCAGAGTCAAGCAGAGGCCCACTATAAGGGGAACCGCCATGCTCGAAGGGTGAAGGGCATCGAGACATCCAAGACATCACGTCTCCAGGATGGAGATAAACAGCAGGCTCCACCTCCAACCTCTCCATCCCCACCAGGCCTTGCACCATCCAGCCCGATGCCTGATCCTCATCCTAACAAGCAGGGTGAGGGTTGTCATTTTAAATAGATATGGCACATCCACAACTGAGAGAAAACATCAATAAATCTGCAGTGTAAAGGCATGTAAAATAAAAAAGAATAAAAATTTAAGTGTCTTTGTGTCACTTTAATTAAAAAAATTAACTAACTTGCAATTTGATGTATAGTTAATATGTTACTTGTTTTGTTTTTACCTACACACCTCATAGAAAGATGTGTTTAAACTATGACTCTAGGAAACAGCAGCCGCTAAGCATCATCATGTAAACATGTCCTGTCACAGCGGGTTGGTCAGACCTGCTGTTTGCTCACCCAAATGGAGTCTCACTGCAGTCTGTTTGACCTCAGGAAAACAGCAACCACAGCACTACTGCTGGAGGGGTGGCATGGACTTTTATATCATGACTGGATCATCACTGTATGACAAGATAAATAATATACTGACAAGAAATATTTCTGCTGCTTACAGATGATCCTCAGTCCTGTCCCAGCCTGAAAGAGTCACCCTTGACCTCTAACTACCTACCAACTACTTTGATGAACTCAGCAGACGCAGAATCATCTGTCGGCATGCCTTTGCCATCCTCTCCCTCCTCTTCAGCAGCCCTCAGTAGCTCCTCTGGGGACCCATCAGTGGCTGCTATACCTGACACCCCCTCCCCAGCACCGAGCCCGTCTTCGGGAGAGTCAGAGGAAGAGAAAGCCAAGAAGCTTCTGTACTGCTCTCTCTGCAAAGTAGCAGTTAATTCCCTCTCACAGCTGGAGGCACATAACAAAGGTTGGTTCAATATCTAGAAGCTTCATTAGACCATATAAACAAATGTGGGAACTGAATCTTTACAGCTTTTAGAAGTACGTAAAAAACCAAAGGTTAGTTGTGAGACTAACACAAGTGTTTTAGCGCCTCTTAGTGGTCTGAAATTCAGTGTCACTTTTTGTTTCACTGAATACATAACCATAATTAACAGAAATAAAGGCTTGAAAACATCATTCTGCATGCAGTTAATCTATATAATGTGTTTCACCTAGTAAATTGAGTAACTGAAATAAGTTTACTTTTCAAAAATATTTGAATTGATTAAATACGACTATATCAAATCTAATCTCACCCACTTAGTGTATTCAGGAAAAAAATGTCACATCTAAAACCTGAAATGTGGCTTCTGAACCTTCTGAGGTTTCTCTCCTTTTACATGTAGCCCAAGAGGATTCCTCAGCTATAATAGAAATGCAAATTAACATCCTACCACTTCAAGGACTTTTTATCCTCATGGGCTTAAAACATGATTGTAGGAGTCAAACCTGCAATGTCTCATAAGAAATGGGAAACAAGGACAAGTGGTATGCAGTGCAGAACCCAGTGTTTGTTTGAAGTCCATACTATTATTATAAAAAAAACTTTAAAAAAAAGCATTTTTATTCAAGTATACTGATTATCTCACAAAGGAAACATTTAATATTTTTGCTCAGTTATAGGCATGACAAATGTTTCTTTCTTCAAAATTATTGGCACTCTTAATAAAGATGTGTTCAAAGCTTTAAAATACATTTATGTTTTATGACTATTCTCTGGGAAGGAGTCCTATATTTAGAAATAATAATATATTAACAAAATAACCTGCGGAACACCATCTCCTATAATATTTCATAAGGATGGAGCACAAACAAAGAGGGATCTTTGACCATTCCTCCCTGCACAGTATCTCTAGAGCCAAGAAGAGGAAGGTTGTCCTTCCTATAGGATACAAAACAAGGAAATTGAGGTAAAGGACAATGGAAGAAAGTTCTGTTCAGTTAAGGTTTATTTTGTCGTATGTTATGGATTAATATCATGCTGATACACCCAGTGACGACCCCTTTTTCAGGTTTCTGGCAGAGTCCAGAACATTCTAATTTAAAATGACTGTCTGATTATGTGATGCCATGCACTGTATCAAGGTTCCCAGGGCCTTTGGATGAGAAACAGGCTCTAAGCATCACAGATCCTCCACTATACAGGTCCTTCTCAAAATATTAACATATTGTGATAAAGTTCATAACTTTCCATAATGTCATAATGAAAATTTAACATTCATATATTTTAGATTAATTGCACACTAACTGAAATATTTCAGGTCTTTTATTGTCTTAATACGGATGATTTTGGCATACAGCTCATGAAAACCCAAAATTCCTATCTCACAAAATTAGCATATCATTAAAAGGGTCTCTAAACTGAGCTATGAACCTAATCATCTGAATCAACGAGTTAACTCTAAACACCTGCAAAAGATTCCTGAGGCCTTTAAAACTCCCAGCCTGGTTCATCACTCAAAACCCCAATCATGGGTAAGACTGCCGACCTGACTGCTGTCCAGAAGGCCACTATTGACACCCTCAAGCAAGAGGGTAAGACACAGAAAGAAATTTCTGAACAAATAGGCTGTTCCCAGAGTGCTGTATCAAGGCACCTCAGTGGGAAGTCTGTGGGAAGGAAAAAGTGTGGCAGAAAACGCTGCACAACGAGAAGAGGTGACCAGACCCTGAGGAAGATTGTGGAGAAGGGCCGATTCCAGACCTTGGGGGACCTGCGGAAGCAGTGGACTGAGTCTGGAGTAGAAACATCCAGAGCCACCGTGCACAGGCGTGTGCAGGAAATGGGCTACAGGTGCCGCATTCCCCAGACCTGGGCTACAGAGAAGCAGCACTGGACTGTTGCTCAGTGGTCCAAAGTACTTTTTTCGGATGAAAGCAAATTCTGCATGTCATTCGGAAATCAAGGTGCTAGAGTCTGGAGGAAGACTGGGGAGAAGGAAATGCCAAAATGCCAGAAGTCCAGTGTCAAGTACCCACAGTCAGTGATGGTCTGGGGTGCCGTGTCAGCTGCTGGTGTTGGTCCACTGTGTTTTATCAAGGGCAGGGTCAATGCAGCTAGCTATCAGGAGATTTTGGAGCACTTCATGCTTCCATCTGCTGAAAAGCTTTATGGAGATGAAGATTTCATTTTTCAGCACGACCTGGCACCTGCTCACAGTGCCAAAACCACTGGTAAATGGTTTACTGACCATGGTATCACTGTGCTCAATTGGCCTGCCAACTCTCCTGACCTGAACCCCATAGAGAATCTGTGGGATATTGTGAAGAGAACGTTGAGAGACTCAAGACCCAACACTCTGGATGAGCTAAAGGCCGCTATCGAAGCATCCTGGGCCTCCATAAGACCTCAGCAGTGCCACAGGCTGATTGCCTCCATGCCACGCCGCATTGAAGCAGTCATTTCTGCAAAAGGATTCCTGACCAAGTATTGAGTGCATAACTGTACATGATTATTTGAAGGTTGACGTTTTTTGTATTAAAAACACTTTTCTTTTATTGGTCGGATGAAATATGCTAATTTTGTGGGATAGGAATTTTGGGTTTTCATGAGCTGTATGCCAAAATCATCCGTATTAAGACAATAAAAGACCTGAAATATTTCAGTTAGTGTGCAATGAATCTAAAATATATGAATGTTACATTTTCACCATTACATTATGGAAAATAATTAACTTTATCACAATATGTTAATATTTTGAGAAGGACCTGTACTCATATGTAACAGTAGGCACGAGGCGTTGATATATAGTTGCCATCTACTTCAGTTATTGAGATTTATTTTCTTCCAAGATAACATTGTTTGATACTGTTCTCCAAACTTTTGAGAGTTTTTTCCTCCCGTCTGATTACTGTGTTGTCAAAGGATAAATATGCCCCCTGTCATAATTTGTCTGTTTGGGGTTTTGAGTTTGAGTTCTACTTACCTTCTCTGAACTGCCATGTTTTCACTTGCTTTGTTTCAGTTCATTTAGAATTATTAGATTTCACTCTTGTGTTTAGATTACATGCTGGGATTCCTGAGTTAGATGTTTTAGTTTATATTTTCCTTATAGATCTGTTTCCCCCTTGTTAATGTTCTATAGTTAGTCTTGTTGTTTACTTGCTCTAGTTCATTTAGATGTTTTTCTGTTGCCTCCCTGCACATTTGTGTTAATTAGTCACTTTCCCTCAATATTCTTTAGGCTTCTTCCCACCAGCTGCTCCTGATTTTCTTCCTGATTTGACCCCTCAGTTCATTGGTGCATTCTCCACTGCCCTCTGTAATTTTCCTTTCTGGTTTTCATTGTCTGCCACTGGTTCCTCCTTAAAAATGCACTGCTGACATTCCCGTACCATGTCTCTGTGTTCCTGCCTGTATTCCTGCTTAACTTCTGTCCTGTAAGATATGTGTTGCTTATCATTATTAAAAGACTTCTCACTTACCATGCGCTCCCTCGCTCTGCTCAGCACACTCTGAAACCCCCTCGTCCAGCCAAGTTTATCTCAGGTTTTCATTCTTGCTCTGATTGTAGATTCAGGCATGTTTGATCACTTCCTGATCAACACACATCTCAGTTCACTTGTGTGTACATGTACTCTTTCGAACTTTTAGTTAAAGACTTTTAAACACTCTGATCAATTTAAAACACAAAAAATAAGACATTAGAATTAAATTCATCAGTTGATGTATATTATATATATTATTAGGGTGCAAACAATGTACAAAATATAGGTTGGATATTTCTAGATCCTTCAGCGTGCTGAACGTAAAGGTACACTTATTTGTAAGGATTTTTGCACACAAAATGCCGTAGGTGCTGTAAGGAATTACAAGTTCTCTTGAATTATTATACAACACAAGTTCATTGTTGTTACCAAAAAGAACAATAAACTAACATAAAATTATGTTGAAAGTAGTACTATATCTGCCAAATATATTACCTATTGTTCTGCTGTTCCCAGGGACCAAACACAAAACTATCCTGGAGGCTCGAAGTGGACTGGGACCCATCAAAGCATACCCACGCTTGGGTCCTAAACCCAGCCCTGAGCAGGGAGGGGAACTCTCCTCTGATCCAAACACTCAGGAACGCACCTTCCACTGTGAGATATGTAACGTCAGAGTCAACTCTGAGCTGCAGCTTAAACAGGTAAAAAACACACACACATAACCAAGACCCAGGGACAGGTGGCTTACTAAAAAGTTACACTTGTTCTACTTTTCTTTTATGTTGCAGCATATATCGAGCAGAAGGCATCGAGACGGAGTTGCGGGTAAACCTAATCCTCTTCTCAGTAGACACAAGAAGCGCACAGACTTTATGGTATATATTTATTTATTTTGTTTGTCTATTGTTTCAGCTGCTGATCAGAGTTTATTTTTAAATGCACCAGTACCTAAGGTGACATTCTCCTTTTTTGTCTCTCAAAGGAACTTTCAAAAACTCTAGGGCCTGGACTTTTACCAAGTCCTCTGGCTGTTGCAGCAGCGATGGCAGCTGCAGCGTCATCGAATCAGCTGGCCCTACGCCCCCCTGGACTGACCTCCCACCCTCACCCACATCTACTACAGGGAACACCCCTCAGCTTGCTGAGGCCAGCCCCGGGTCCCATCCGCACCACACATGGGCCCATCCTTTTCACTCCTTACTAACAGTGAGGTAATAAAGATGAATCAGGAAGAAGCACACTGTGAACTGGAGGCAACCATGCGCCACTGAAAGCCAAACTGGCTGGTCTGGCTGCACATTTTATTTTATTTATAAAAGATATAAATATTACTCCTTATTGTGTTGAGATGTTTCTATTCTGTTTAGTTTACCTTCGTCACCTGAGTATCGGTTGGCATTCAAAATCTACGGCTTTTTCAAGTATTTAAATTCTGCAATTAAGCATCTTCAACTATTACAGAGTGCCTTGCAAATGTATTCATTCTCCTTGAATGTTTTTAACTGTGTTACTGGTATTTAATATGACAGACCAACACGAACTGAACGATATGAAAAGGGCAGTGTTTGTTTGTTGTTTTTTACTTATTTGTCTTTGCAAAATAACCCCAGCTCAGTCTGTGAACAGCAGTTTAGAAGTCTAACCAGATTTACTTTTGGACTTTCACTGTGCCATCACCACTGGTAGCTGCAGTGCTGAAAGGTGAACCTCTTCGCCAGCCTCCGGTCTTTTGTAACCTTAAAGAGGTATCCTACCAGGAGTTGTTTTTAGCAACTCCAACCTGATTTCCTGTTACTGCCCAAGTGACAAAAACCAGACATATTGCTTTTCATGATGGCCACAATGTTCAGTTTTGGTCTCATCAGACCAAAGCACCTGGTTCAATGTGTTTGTGGTGTCACATGGATATTAGCAAACTATAAACAGTCAGATTTGTGGAGTGCATAACTAATAGTTGTCCTGCTGACATATTCTCCCCCCTTAGCTGCAGCTGCTCCAGAGTTACCATGGGCCTCTTGGCTGCTTCTCTCAATCCTTGCCAAGCCTTTCATGTAGAGTGACATGTCTTGGTAGGTCTGCGGTTGTGCCATATAGGGAGATGTTCAATCCTTGAGATTTTGTTTCATAACCTAACTCTGCTTTAAGCTACTCCACAACTGTTTCTCTGATCTCTCTGCTGTGTTCCTTGATCTTGATGATGCTGTTTGTTAACCAGTATTTCCCAACAAACCTTCTTCTTGAGGCAGTTGGAGGCACTTTAGACTTATCGCGGGATAAAGGGTTCTGAATACAAATGCATAACACTCTTTTTTTAGAATTTATTTGTAAAAAAAAAGTTTAAAAACAAATTTCCTTCAACTTCACAGTAATGTATCCCTTTGTGTTGCTTTATGAATTAGAATCCCAAGAAAACATGAAAAAATGTAAAAAAGTTCAAGAAGTATTAATATTTCTGGAAGGCACTGTTAAGATCCTATGCGACAGACTCAAAACCCTACCTCTCTTTTGTTCATCTCTCTTCATTACAAATTTATAGCAACTGTATTATAAAACAGAATTAGATGTAGGAGATCCAACTGCAGTTAGCTGGACTCATACCTTAGCTGTCCTTGTAGAATGGATTGCACCACTGTAATGTTCTGCTGTTGTGTCTCACACAATGTGCAGGTGACTCTCTGTGGTTTGGTTGCTTTTTAACAGCTGGACTATATTTGCCTCTGTGGGACACAAAAAAAAGATGTCATGGGAAAATGGAAATGATAAGAAATTACATTGCGTCTTAAAACTGAAGTGATATACACAGGAATTTGTGAAGACGAACCTGCTGTTGCACTATGCACATTTCAGGATTTGTTTTTTGTGTTCTGTGTGCAATGCAGTTAAACTGGAGTAAATGCAAAAAGAAAATACACATTACAGTTTTTTGTTTTTTTACTGACTGAAGATATTGTGCCACTAGTTAACTTTTTAAAGAATCCTAAATTATTGCAGAATCTCCTCAAACAGCTACCATTCTGACACAAATCTTGCAGAACACACTATTTGGTAAGAAGTCTGCATGTCGATATCCTCATTTTCTTACCCGCACCGCACAGCTAGAAGCTTTCAGTGTCCTCTTGAAATAACTTTCACACTGTGGGCACAGCAGGACAACAACTCCTTTATGACTTCTGGCCCAGGTCCCTATCATGTGGGCACACAAAAACAAAAAATAACCACCTTTCACCAGAAACCGCCCTGGAGGACAGAGGAAACAGTGGGAGGAAAGACCCCAGCATAATGTTAATTAGAGGACATGTACAGGACCACATCCACTGATGAATAGATGTATGCAAAGACTAACAAAGAAACAAAAGAAGGTCACATTTCTGGATCATATTGGACTTGGGTAACAGTATTTTTGTCTGGTCTGCCTTGTGTGTTCTGGTCCCCCAAAGTAACTACCAAAGTTCTCAATAAGAATTTGGAAATTATTAGAAGAAAACTTTAGGAAATGGGAAATGTAGCAATACCGTAAGCACTTCTGTTACATGTTTTCTGTCAACTGCAATAAAAACATGTAGATAAATGTAATGATGTTCCTTAGGAGAAGTTTATTGAAACTTTACTGTAAATGTAGATTATTTTAAAAAAACAAGAAACTGTTCATGTTGGGGCTAAATAATTGTTAGATTTAAACTATGAAATCATTAAACTGAGTTTATGGTCAAAAGAAGTGTTGGTTTCTGATTTTTTTCTTATTTCTAAATATTTTCTACAAGTACGTAATTAACGTGGGTTTCATATGTAATGCAGTCCTAGTAAGAAGCAAACAGCAGACTAATCTAACCAAAAGCGCAAAGCAAATCCAGTATTCACATACAGCCTTAAAATAAATCAACCTTCCTTTGCTGTCAATAGTGTGACTTAGGTACAGTTTAGCAAAAAACCATTCAAATCCTTGAGGGATGAAGCTAGTTTCTGAGAGGAAATAAGACATAGATTCATCAAAAAATAAAACAATGTAAAAATAGTATGAGTTTGGAAGAAATACTGTATTTAACAACTTGTTAAGAGGAAGCCACATGATCAGAGATAGTTACAAAAAGTGTAATTTGGTGTTCATCTGTTGGAAGTCATTGACTTTAAGGTAAGATTGCCTGTCGCAACATCATTTTAAATAACATCAACCATACAACAGGGGAAATCTCTCACTTTCCCCTTGTCATTATCTTTCTGTGTTTAGTTTTTTTTTTTTTTTTAATTCTGTTTAGTTTCTCTGCACTGCCATGTTCTTTACTTGCTTTATTTCAGTTCATTCTGGTTTATAAGATTCATTCTGGTGTTTATGTGTTTGTTAATTCCCTGGATTACTATGTAAAATGTTTTAGTTTGTATTTTATTATAGATCAGTTGTCTGCCTATTCATGCTATTTTGGTAGTCTCATTGTTCACTTCTTTCTGTTCACTTTTGTTTTCTGTTACCTCCCTGCATTCCCTGCTCATCTGTGTTAATTAGTCAATCTCCCTCTGTTGCCTTCAGTCTCTCTCCTACCAGCTGATTCTGATTCCCCTCTGATTAACTCCCTGTGTTCAGTAGTCCATTCTCCACCCTACCTCAGTACTTATACTCCCTGGTTTCATTATTCTCCACTGGTTCCCCCTGAAAACTACCTTGTTTACAAGCACCAGGGCCTGGAACACAGGCAGGTAAACAGGGTAGTTTCCCCTGATAACTACCTTGTTTACCTGCCTGTGTTCCAGGCCCTGCTGCTTGTAAGTTTTTTTTGTTCACTATCGTTATTAAAGAAGCTCACAACTCACCATGCGACTCCAGCACTCCGATCTGAACTTTGGTCCTACCAAACTCCAGCCAAACATGACAACCCTTTTCTAGAGCGAATCTGCATCTGACACTATAAGGCAACACCACCCACCACACTGTGTGTATAAGCTGCCAGAACAGAGCATTAAACGTAAAAAAAACCTTTGTGGTATACATTTCCTCAACAGTACTATGTTAAACTGTACTTAATCATAATTTATAGAATTTGGACAGAGACATGTGACGTGGTTGCATGATTATGCTTCTTTTTTTGGTTTTCTCAACATGCATTTCCATTTTTCCCATTTTTTTCTTTTGTTTCATGACCAGTTATTACAACATCTGCTGTCAAACCCCACTGTACAGCTTACTCAGAAAACAACTAAAGTGGTATCAAGCATTTGTCATGAATGAATCAGACAAACCAAACAGAGGTCTTCTCTTGCTACAGCTCCTCAGTCAAAGAGTACCAGTAATTTGCCGTGCTGTGCGGATGTGCTGTAACAATGATTGATACTGTGGGAAACCTGATGACCATCCTGGCCTTCACCTTAGATCCCTGTCTGCGGACTTGCTTCAATGTGCTCATCGTTAACCTGGCAGTGGCTGACCTTCTGTGCTGCCCCATTCTGCAGCCTGTTTCTGCAGCCCAAGTTTCACAACTTCTCCCCACCGTAAACCTTTAGTATAAAGCTGCACACTCTTTGGTACATGATGCCGTAGCACTGAAAAGTTGCTTCAACCCAATGTTTTGAAACAGCAATCGCAACCACGCAGCCTGGTGACGTCAACCCATCACCTGCTGGAAACACACAAAGATAGCGATAAAGGACCTAAAGTATGTTAACCACACGTTACCCAGTTTTTTTCTACTTTGTGTGCTATGTCCCCAATTTGTTGATTAACATGGTCAACAAATATAATAAGGCCTCTTGTATTGTGCATGTTTTGTCCCATCACTGGGCTCATCAGCTGTATCAACCCTGTTCTAAACGTGTTTCTAAACATTAATGGACAGTTTAGACAAGCCTACAGCGCGTTGCTAACCTGGGGTCTCATGTATAAAACATTTATCCATACTAAAATTGTATGTGCGCCCAAAAGCCGAAAATGGTGTACGACAAAAAAAAATCCACTTATAAAACCATGCGTACCCTTTTATAAATCGCAACTGCACCTCAGCTACAAAGTTCCACCTCATGTTCTGCCCAACACACGCCTACAATCAACCAATAATGGTCAACGCAAAGCACCTCATGAATGACAATGTGTATCTAAATGAGCCAGCTGATCAACCATGGAGAAAAGAGCAAAGAAACGCAATTTCACCGAGGCAGAAATGAATATGTTGGTGAGTGAGGTGAAGAGTCGAAAAAATATTTTGTTTCGTAGCAACAGTAGTGGCATGTTAAATAAGATGAAGTGTTGTTACCACTATTAATTCAGTAAGCGGCACAGAGAGGACCATGGCTGAGGTGAAGAAGAAGTGGTCAGATTTGAGTGTAGGCAAAAAAGTGACTGGCACATCACCGCCAGAGCAAAGGTAAGGGAGTACACAAACTGACACCTTTTAAGAAAAGGATGGCCTTCATACCAGGAGAGGCATGCTTGTGTGGCATTGTGTCAGAGAAGGAGACAACGATTTGGATGAAACCACAGACAAGCCATGTAAAGCCCAGTTAAATCTGTATCAAATGTGTAAATCAGAAGTAAAAGCAAAGTGGGCTAATATGTTGTTGTTGAGACGGCAGGTGGCGAGAAGGGTCGGTGAGAGGGGAGTACAGGCGAGGTGGCAATGGGCACCTGGGGTCCAGCTGTCCCCAGCACCAGAGGGCCCCCAATGCATCCATCGCACAGCATGACATACGAGTGTCTCCACTGTATTTAAATATTTACAGCAATCAGTGTGATAGCCTCACACCTTTCACAATGTGTGTGTTAATCTGTGGTACACACCACCCTGGTGATCCCCAGAGAAAGAGACGTCATGATGAGAAAACTCTGATCAAATGTTTTGCGGACTTTGATCTAAGATTTAAACTGGCTTACAGGCCTTTTTTAATTTATGTGAAAAGTCCTTATGCTTAGTTAGGGTTCACCAGGGCAAGCATAAATAATTTGAATGCATATGATGACTTCAATCTAGAGTTAGAATTATGTATAAATACTTTTGCAAGGCACTAAGTATACACTTGTTTATTATGTTATACGCTATTAAACAGACTTTAACTTTTATATTGTATATGATGCATAAAAGTCCTTGATTTTGAAATATTTAAAAAGTTTTTATTTTGTTTTAAGATAATGTGTTGTGTAAAGAATAATCCTGAATAAGTGCATCCAAACATAGGAAGTGTCTAGCATACAGACATGCAGATAAGTGAGTTTAAAGGACTACGATTGGTTAACACTGTATGACAGGTTTTGTGCAACCCAAAGGAACACCGGAGATCAAAGACAGTAGATAATTACTCCCTCACTTTAGAATTACTTTCATTATCTCCTATGTTATTTACCTGTACTATTTCTATTGGCTATGTTTTTCTTGGTTCAGTCATTTTTTTCTTTTGCCACACTAAAAGAGGCCCTAAAAGGATAGTTCAGCTAAGAACTATTCACTAAATAAGTAAAACAAAGACAGAGCAATAGCAAAAACATCCCAAACTTAAATCACAGCTTCCAAACATGTCTCAGTTGAGGGTGGAGGACAGCAGCGAAAACCAATGAACAGACTGGAATCGAGAACCAGAAGCTAAGGAGGAAGATAGTGGTAAGGCTCTCACAAAATGAGGCTGAGAGTGATATATGGAACATTGGAATATAGTTGAGCTATAGTTTACACAACCAATTACTGTCATAATGTGGGGTTTTGATGGACCAAAATGCAGAGAACTCCTGAAGCTCTAGGTTTTCCGGTAAGATGAGTCTTTATTATCAATGGCAGGAGACAGACAGGGTAGCCAACACACAAGATCGCACATACACATAACATAAGGAACCAGCGGGGAACAACGGAAACAAACAGGCTTAAATACAAAACTGAACAGCAGGGGGAACCAATGACAAAAGTGACAAGACAATCAGGGGAAAACACAAAACAGGTGTGGGCTTGGGGTGCAGGGAGACAGAAAACAAAGGACCAGACCAGGTAATATTACAAAAACACAAGCAGGTATGACAATTACACAAAATAATGATTTAGTGTTGTTCCTATGTATCCAGCCAGGTTCCTTTAGCTTTGTTTTTTACATATATAAAAAACAAAGTGTTGGATGGGTGCAAAAACTTGTTATCACTCATGTAAAAACCTTGGGTTGCAAGGCACCTGCACTATGCCTTCCTCCCTGTGTGTGGGAGATCATTGTTATCTCTGTGTGAACCAGCCTCCTTTCTGTCTCACACACATACACCCTGTCTGAACTGTCTGTTGAATTGTGTATATAAATAAAGAGATAGGGTGTCAAAACTTTGTAGTTTCACTGCAAAGTGGGCTACCCTTGTCACAAGTAACTCTGACTGTATCGTTCTTACCTCTGAGTTGACTAAATAATACCTAACATTTATTGGTCCTTCGAAGCCGGATTAATTCAATAACCTTATTTCTCTTTGCTTTAACAGTGACTCTGGGATCCGTGGGGGAAGCCTGACGTCGAGCGAAGCACCGCTGCACAGCCTCCTTTAGCCGGAGTGGCTGAAAGTCCCGGTGTGTGTGAATTCACACCTGGCCAGTGGGTTATCGCCTTCCTCGGCGCGGGGTGACTCTCACAGGGTCCAAAGAGTCACCAAGAAGTCAACTCCGAGGTGAGACAGTTTTAAAATACAGTTCATAGGAAAAGTACTTAACAGTCGTTGGTAGTGCGTCGCCGGTAAGGACGCTGCATTCGAATGGTTTTATTCCACCTATGGCAGATCATGCCTGCTCCGAAGGAGCAGGCATGATCTGCCATAGGTGGAATAAAAAACATGGGATAGTGACAAATTTGGTACAATCCCGCCGTGAAGGGGATTAAAGAAAACGACTGAGGATTATTCTCCTGAGAGGGAATAGAGTAAGTGCTATATAAATAAAAGAAGAAAAGTACTTAAAAGTCGTTGGTAGTGCGTCGCCGGTAAGGACGCTGCATTGGGATGGTTTTATTCCACCATGAAAGGAATAGTGACAAATTAAGGTAGGGCCCCGCCAAGAAGGGGGCCAAATAAAACGACTAAGGGTTATTCCCCTGCGTGGGAATAGAATAAGCGCTATAAAAGTAAAAAGAACGGAGTAAATTGAGCTCATAAAATAACACCAAGTTAACTTAGAAAAAATTACAAGGTACCTGAAACTAACTGTGTGACTGTGTTGTGTGTGTATATGGAGGACTAAGCATTTTAATAGAATCAGCAGGATTCTGCTAGTCCTGTGTTTTCTTTTGCCCAGATTAAAACTACGTACTGGTGACTTTGGAGATTCAGGTCGGATTTCATTCCAGAAAATTAACACCGCTGCGAATTAGTTGCAGTAGAAGGGCGTGTTAATGTCCTCTCCTTAAAGTCTCATGCCAGTGACCTTTTATCTGGGACATTCATACTACAATTAAACTAACATAAAACATAATGGGGAAACAACAAAGTAAACAGAAAAATACTTTGGAGGGAGATGTAAAATTTATGGAGAATTATGTGGAAGGAGCAGGCATGATCTGCCATAGGTGGAATAAAAAACATGGGTTTTTGGGCAAATTAGAAACAAAGGCTGTCTTAAAATTACAAGGGGATCTAAAATTAGAAATAATGAAAACTAAAAAGAGACAAAAGACAGGACAAAGGAAGGTTGAATATAAACTGTCAGAAAAATGGTTGGAACAGAGCAAGCTGAGAGACATACAGAGGCAGGAAAAGAGGGAGAAGCGAAAAGAAAAGTTAACAGCCGCAGTTATGGTGCGGCAAGAGGAGGAGACTACAGCTGTTTTCAGAAAGCAAAGGCGGCAGCCTCCAGGAGCGCAGCCGCCTGCTACACAGGCAGTGATACAGCGTGAGGAGGAGAAAGAAGGCGCAGCAGCAGCACCTCCTCAAACCCCCGACCAAAAGCCAGATAAATCAAGCAACCCTTTTAAAACAGAAGAACAGAGCTCCTGGTCTCCTAATTTCTGGGGGAGCACAGGCGTACAAACTAGGAGTAAAAAAAAAACCACTACTGACCCCGGCTTATACCCAAATGAAGCCTTAAAGGCTCATGAACAGAAATTTCATCCATCTGAAAAAAAATAAAAAAATAATAGAGGAAGACACATTTCCTCTTGTAGAAGTGGCCAATCCAAACATAGGTAACGCTGATAATCCACAGCCGCCAACCATTCTAGTATATAGGCCATGGACGCAGGAAGACAGAACTGCATTAACTTCTCTACTACTCTCACAATCAAATATTACCTTGCAAAGATGTGGCCCGTTAAACCCAAGTACCTTAATACCTACGGCAGAGGACGGACAGCCACATTCATGTAAAGCAAAAGTAGAAGAGGACACCAAACCCAGACAGGACATTTCCCAAACGCCACTGCCTAACTCACAAACTGTGTTTGTAGATGGGTCAGCATCAAAAGATGAATATGGGAAAAATAGAGTTGGTTACGCAGTGACAACCATTGACAGCATAATAGAAGCTAAATCCTTGCCCAAAACATGCTCAGCCCAGACTGCAGAGTTGTATGCTGTAGTGAGAGCATGTGAACTACATGAGGGACAGATACTTACTATATACACAGACAGCCAATACGTTTTTGGATCAGTACACCACCATGCTAAAATCTGGCAGAATAGAGGTTTTAAAACATCATCAGGAACAGAGTTAACACATTTTAATCTTTTGAAAAGATTATTATCAGCAATACAGCTACCTGGTAAAATAGCACTCTGTAAATGTAAGGCTCACCAAACAGATTCTAGCACAGAAACAAAGGGGAATACTTTTGCTGACATAACTGCAAAGAAAGCTGCAACAGAACCCCTAACACTAAAAATGACTGACCTGCTATTTATAGACATGTCAGTACTGAAAGATGCGCAATAGACAGCACCCAGTACTGAAATAAAGGCCTGGCTGAAAAGAGGGGCTGAGAAAAAAGATGATATATACCACATAGAAAACAAACCTGTTTTACCAAAAAATCTATATAAAACGGCGGCGGTGGTGACTCATGGTAAATGCCACGTGTCACAGAGAAATATGTCACATCTGGTGAAACATCAATTCTATGCTTTAAATTTTTCTGACTATGCAAAGAATTTTTGTAGATCATGTATTATCTGCTGCAAACATAATCCACAGGGGAACATGAGACCCAAAAGAGGCCAGTTCCCAGCAGCAATTCATCCCTTTCACACGATACACATGGATTTCATAGAATTATCATGGTCAGGGGGAAAGAAATATTGTTTAGTAGTTATAGATGCATTTTCAAAGTGGGTTGAGATGTATCCTGCGAAACACTGTGATGCGCTCACGGTGGCAAAAAGTTTAGTGACACATTTCTTCCCTACATATGGTATCCCAAAAATCATAAGATCAGATAATGGGACTCATTTTGTAAATAATGTAATAGAACTGTGCTCTAAAGCATTAGGGTTTCAGTTAAAAAATCATTGTTATTACCACCCACAATCTGCTGGGCAGGTTGAACGAACAAATGGGACAATAAAAAACAGACTGAGAAAAACAGTTGAGGAGACAGGCAGACCGTGGCCAGACTGTCTGTCTCTGGTCAAACTATGGATGAGAATAACTCCAAATCAATCTGGGCTCACTCCATTTGAAATAGTACATGGCAGACCGTTTCCTCTGCCTTCTGATATGAATGAAATAGAGAAAGCACAACAGGAAACTTCATTAGCTGAGTGGATGAACAAAATGTTGCAGACAAAAGAAGCACAAATGTCCAGTGGTCTGCCGATAACCTCTGCTCCTATCCCACAGAACGACCTGAGGCCTGGAGACCTGGTCCTGATTAAGACACTCCACAGGAAGGATTGGAGCACCCCCTGCTGGAAAGGGCCGTTTCAAGTGCTCCTGACAACGCCCACAGCTCTGAAAATAGCAGAGAGGCCTTCCTGGATCCATAAAAGCCACTGTAAGCCAGTTTTGCCGTTACAGGAGCCAAACCAACCGACGGGGTAAGCAGAAGGAAGTCCGGATTCAAAGGGGTTGGAGGACCCATATGGCCCAGCGTCTCAAACCGGTGAAGAAAACAGCTGATCTGCGCCCAATTATAAAATGGCTCTCTGTAACATGTGGACAGGACTGATAAGCCTGAGCTTAATTCTGGTAGTAGGACTCTTTCTCTATCTAAAGCAGGATCCACAGGAGGTGATACCGAACCAGAAGAGATGGACATCAGACGGGACCCATCTCAGACCACTGACGGAAGGACATGACACACACCCATTTCTGCAAAATTACTGGTATCGTTATGTGTATGACACAGCTAAAACTCAAAATAAAACTGATTGTTATGTGTGTTCTATAATGCCCGTGCATTCCCAAGGCCCCACTATATATGTCAAAGCTATGAACCTCACCGAGACAAGTTGCGCCATATCAATGGGCCTGATAGGATACACAGATAAACAGTTCTTTCTTATGCCAAACCAATCTTTCATATTTAACACTTCTGGAATGTGGACAGATAAAAATCAGATCGTTGTGAATTATACACTGCGCAGTGACCAGAGATTAAATTATAGCTGTGACCCAGAAAACTGCACTTGCGACAGAAAACAATGGCAACCTCTCAACATTACAGGGATATCAGAACCATTCAAAGCATATGTAACAGACCCCGGAAACCATCGACACTGCATAAGACAAAATATTATAGGGAATCATACTCATTTTGTAGGGAATACTACGAAATGTAACTACTTCTACACTTACAGGAATAATCCCGGAAACGGCACATACTAGATAGAAGGGGTGGCATGGTTATGTGGTAATAATGCTTATTATGTACTTCCACCCAGTTGGTATGGTGTATGTGCCCCAGTTTTCACATCAGATCACACTGTGATACTTAGTAAGCAGACTATAGTTATACCACATAGGAGGTCAAAAAGGGAAATAGATGTTAAACCACATGACCCCATTTGGGGAACAAATGTCCCAGATGAATTTAAACTTTGGTCTAAAGATGATCAAACATTATTATCTCTCTTACCCTGGTTAGGTGTGGGCAAATTAATGCTGCGCGTGGAAACTTTAAGTTATCGATTTGGATTGTTTCTAAATAACTCCATAATAGTAGAAGAGGGTCAAAACACAGAAATAAGCGCTATGCGAGCCATGATAATTCAAAACCGCATGGCTTTGGATATTCTAACAGCATCAACGGGGGGCGTTTGTGTTCTATTGAATAACACCTGTTGCACATATATCCCAGATAATATACACTCTGCAAACATAACGGGAGCATTAAACAACCTACGGAATCTGCAAAATGTCATGGCACATGACCACCCAGATCCTAACTCTTCTTGGTTAGATTGGATGCTCACAGGGGGATGGATAAATCTGTTTAAGGTTCTCCTAGTTGCAGTAATAGCATGCATGGGCCTTCTGTGTCTCCTATCAATATGTATTATCCCATGTTGCAAATGCATGGTACAAAGAATAGTAACTCAGTCAGTCACGGTGGCATATGCAACACTGAACCAGGTAGAAATGCACGAAAATGAAGGGGACGATTATGATGACATGTTGTAAATAAATCACATCAAAAGCCTGAGTGTACTCATACATTGTATTTCATAAAATGACCTTACAGCAGAAAATCGAAAGAAGTTGTTGCTTAAGTGAAATGAGAAAAAGTACAATGATGACATAAACAGGGCAGATTTTTAAATTCCTTTATGTTTCACTGTTTTCATTAATTAAGTATTATTCTTTTATTTTTATGATTTCAAGTATTATTCTTTTATTTCAAGTATTATTCTTTTATTTTTATGATTTCAAGTATTATTCTTTTATTTTTATGATTTCAAGTATTATTCTTTTATTTTTATGATTTCAAATATTATTCTTTTATTTTTATGATTTCAAGTATTAATCAACATTTAACTTTTCATGGTCACCGAGGGCGGCGGGGCCGTATGAGTATTTCCCACAAAATATAATCTGTTTACCGTCCGTGGGTTTTCGCTCATACAGAGTATTTTTCTTACTCGTTTTTATATTAAATGTTTTTACTTGTGATAAAAGGAGGGACTGTTGGATGGGTGCAAAAACTTGTTATCACTCATGTAAAAACCTTGGGTTGCAAGGCACCTGCACTATGCCTTCCTCCCTGTGTGTGTGAGATCATTGTTATCTCTGTGTGAACCAGCCTCCTTTCCAGCCTCCTTTCCGTCTCACACACATACAGTCTGAACTGTCTGTTGAATTGTGTATATAAATAAAGAGATAGGGTGTCAAAACTTTGTAGTTTCACTGCAAAGTGGGCTACCCTTGTCACAAGTAACTCTGACTGTATCGTTCTTACCTCTGAGTTGACTAAATAATACCTAACACAAAGCTAAAGGAACCTGGTTGGATACATATCAAAATCAAAAACATTTTCGTTCAGTATGAGCATTCAGTTTATCAGCATGCCACATCTCCATGTGGCAATATTTGCCAAATCGGTCTTTTGCTCACATTTTTCTAATTTGTTGTTTCTTATGTCTTTTTTGCAACCAAGGGGTAACTAAAACATTCAGCTTTGCTCTACGTTTAGCTTGCTTCCTGTTTTTGTTTATTTTTGGTCATAGATTTTACAGGAAGGTTACTGATCAAACTGGAATGTATGCAGTAAGATTTTAATCTTTTTATATGATTGTATTGTCTTGGTTTGATATGAATTGATGCTGTTTGCCTTGGAACTTCCCTTGAGAATTATTGTGAATTGGCGCTATAAAAAAACTCCGCACTGACTTTGAAACTCATTAAAAAGAGAAACATGTTGTGGCTTAGATTTTTTGGTTGAAGTTTTTATCGCTCCTTGCATCAGTTTCTGATTCTGCCCAGAAAAATGACTCCTTTGTATCATACTTTGTCTTCTTGCTGTGTTAATCATCTTAAAGCTCCTAAGTGTGTCTCTCCTCACCTTATCTGTCATCAGTCTTTACTTTTCTCTCTGTGTATATAAAACTATTCTAAATAAGATAGTTTTATAGTTTTGAGCCATTTGTATAGAGTTTAAATGTTATATTGATGTAACATTGTTTCATCTATGTCCACATTTTAATTGTAACCAAGCTCATTTCTATTCACATCTACTTTTTAGAAATTGAATTCAGTAAAGTTTGATCAACTATCTATTATTACTACTCAGTATAATTATATAAGCCAAATGGAAATACACAAATGTAAGAAATTTTTATGACAGAGCATTAATTTTGTAAGAAAAGTACAAGTTTTCTCATCTAAATTTAGACGTGAAATGGAAAACCCTTGAATAATTTCCTCATTTAGGGGGCACTTCTGTATTGTGAAGTTTCTGAGCTGGACTTACCAAGCTGATGTGTGTCTGTGTCACAGTCTGCTTGAGACAAAATGTAAAAAGGTCCTATATAAAATGTGTATTTTTGTTAAGTTGGTTCATCCCAAACGTTTACAAGTCTTTTTTAAGAGTTTAGAAGCACTTTTTTGCCTGAATAATTAATAGGTCAGAGCTAAATGTTGGTGTAGATTCTGATTAATCCGGAACATGAATCCCTGCTTTTGACATAGCTCCCGAAGCTCTTACTCTTATTTTTTACTAAGTGGAAGAAGACTCTGATTCCAAACATAGTTGAATGTTCTGCGAATCTCAGTAGGATATTCTTCAAGCACAACATTGTGATGCATTTCCAAGACTGACCCCCCAATGATAAAATACCCAAAAACAAAAGTAGTGATATGGATGCAGCTCAGGCATGTTCTGACCTCCACATTTGTGAAACAAATGAGAAGTGAAAGAAACTATCTACATTAAACATGAAAAGCCAACCCTAAAAGACTGTGGAAATGGTGGTGGACTTTCGGAGAACACCACCCCCCTCACCATCCTCAACAACACTGTATCGGCCGTGGACCACCTCAGGTTCTTAGGAACCACCATCTCTGAGGACCTGAGATGGTCTTCACACAAAGACACTGTTCGAAAGAAGGCCCAGCAGAGACTGTACTTCCTGAGGCAACTCAAGAAGTTCAACCTTCTACAGGAGCTGCTGGTCATCTTCTACACTGCCATCATTCAGTCTGTCCTGTCTTCATCCATCTCAGTGTGGTTTGGCTCATCCACAAAACAGGACAGGTCCAGACTGCAACGAATAATCAAGAATGCAGAGAGAATAATCAGGGCTGACCTTCCCTCCATCCAGGACTTATACAGGTCTAGGGTCAGGAAAAGAGTTGCTAAAATCTCTGCAGACCCCACACACCCTGAACATAAACTGTTCAGAGCTTTACCTTCAGGCCGTCGCTACAGAGCACTGTTCGCTAAAACCAGCCGCCAAAGAGACAGTTTCTTCCCCCAGGCTGATCTCTGATGAACATTCAATAAAGTACAAAACAACAGCATACAGATGTTGCAAATGCACCTTTTTATTATATATGTGTATATTGTACATTGTAAATATGTATATTCTGTAATGCAAAAACAAAACCAAAGAGCAAAGTGTACCCGAGTCAAATTCGTTGTTTGTATGTACGAACTTGGCAATAAAGCTGATTCTGATTCTAAATATAGGAGGGGCCTTCAGGTACCATCTATTTAACATCTTTAGTACAGCCCTAAGGGAAATCCCAGACAGTTTCACCAGTATTGATACCTTGAAACAAGTGACAGAAATACTTCATGCATTGACCTCTTAAGGAAGCGTCCTACAAGAGCCAAGCCTAGCCAACTTTATTTATAAGCACTTTAAAAACAGATTCTGTGCTGTGATGTGACTTACAAAAAGACTGAAAAAACTCAGGAAGGTTATGTTGTGTTAAAAAATCCATCAACTGTACATAGACTATTTTCTTCAAGATTTTTGAAATAAAAGGCAGCTTGCTAATAACGGCAAGAACAGGAAGTCCTAAATTGAAAATACTTCTTTAAAGTAAACTCATGTGACCTTTAATTTAACAGATCCAATTCAGCATCAGAACCTGTGTACCTATATCAGTGTGGAAATTCCTCTTTGTTGCACCAAGCACTTCAAGGACAAGTGCTTCATCAACCTCCGCCAGTATCAAGAAGGATTTAATCTGACTTAATCTGACAACAAGCTTTATTTCAGACATTAATTTATTGTGTGTTAATATGATGTCCTGGCCATTGTTTTGAAAGCAGTAGCATTGTGCCTTCTCCTCTCGCTCTGAGTCAGATTCTGGCTCAACCATGTAAGGCTGGATGGACAAGTCTACCATTGTGGACATCTTTTAATTAATTTTTGAATAAAAGGTTTCTGCGCTGGTAGATAATTGCATCTCTGTTACCAAACTACAAAAATGGACGAACGGTTAAAGTGGAACACTCTGACCTGGAGGGGGCCGGGTGTGAAGTGCCTCAGTACCATTTAAAGAGACCACAACAAAACTTGCCTCTCAGACGCACCTCAGAATTGGGGTAAAAGAAGGGCCTGTGGAGCTTCAGTAACAAGGAATTCAGACCAAAGCATTGCAGTTCCACTTTATATAGACCACAGTTGAATGATATGCGTGTAAAAAGGAAGGATTTAAAATCATGATATTTCCCATTTAAAGAAAAATGAAGCACGCAAAGCTAATGACAGAAGGAACTCTGTTAGTGGCTTCATCAAGGAGTAACACATTGTTAAACAGAGAAACTCTGTGCTCTGCCTACCTTGATCCTCCTGGGTTTCGACTGCCGTGGTGGCCTGGCCGGTATGTTAGGGGATCTGGGGGGATCTTCCCTGCTTGATGCTGGGTGGTCTTGTTGTCAGGAGTAGGTGGGGACCCTGGGCTGCCGTGGGGGCTGGATCCCGGGCTTTGCGCGAGATGGCTGTGTGGCCAGAATCGGGAGGGTTTGGGTTTCGGCTGCCGTGGTGGCCTGGCCAATGTGTTAGGGGATCTGGGGGGATCTTCCCTGCTTGATGCTGGGTGGTCTTGTTGTCAGGAGTAGGTGGGGACCCTGGGCTGCCGGAGGGGCTGGATCCCGGGCTTTGCGCGAGATGGCTGTGTGGCCAGATTGGGGGGGTTTGGTGCCCCACATCTTACCCCGTGCCTCCTTGGCCTTGGGGATGCTGATCCTGCGCTTCACTGATGACCTACCTCTGTGTGGGGCGTATTAGGTAGGTATCACATCAGAAATGCAGCAACAGCACACGCTGAGGCAGGAGTACCGTCTATAGCAGAGAGTCTAATTCTTGACTCCAATCTGGAGCCAGAATATACAAAATGTCATTCTGAATCAATTTCAAGTCCTGTTCTAGGGCACGCTAAACTGAGGCTCAACAGACAGTTATGTATGAGTTACCTCGCCGTAGTGTAGCATGTTCCTGTAACACTAGTCCTTAATAATTATGACCTTTAGAACAAAGTTCTTATGTTATGAAGCAGGAGAACAACTCTCTCTGTGAGCTTTGTCTATACATGATCAATTGGAAACGCTACAAACGCTGAATTATCAACAAGTCATATCAAAACAGAGAGGGTCTGGAAGCTCAACAAAAATACTCTGTAACCTTATGTTTCTGATAAAATGTGTGAATGTTTTAATTGAACATTAATTTCTATTTTATAACAAATAAGTGTTTTTTCACTTTCATATGAAACAAGTGTGCTACCTTTTATTACAAAAACACTTTTGTAGCTTTTATTGGAAAAAAAAAAAAGAAAACAGAACATAAAACTATCAGCTATCAGCAGCAGTCACAAAGTTGATTGTACCTTCCAGGAAAAAGACAATTTAACAAAGAAACAATGGACCAGAGTGATTTCCCTAACAATCAAATACTCATGATCAAAACTCAAGATGCCTCTTAGATAAGAAGCAAAATGTCTTTAAGGAGCAAGAGAAGGAATAACTTAAATTGATCAAGATCACAGTAAAAGATTAAAATAAAGTCTGACCCCTTCAGATCTAAAATAGAAATAAAGTGTGGCGCTTTGTAGACTTCTGCACAACACTGAATAGATTTTAATGTTCAGTGGTGAAATTTAATGGTACACTGGAATTATGGTTTTGTCCCACTTCGTGTAAGTGAAGTGCCACCATTACATGGTTTATATTTTTACTTTGGACTGTAGTTTAGGGTGCAAGTTTTAGTGGTTATAAAAGTTTTAAAACATTAACTGTCTGAGGATGTTTTCTGATCCCTCATACGAATCCTCTTTTTTTTCAAAGTGTCTGTGGTGATTTATTTAAAGGCACTGCCGGAATTAACAAGAATTTCTCCCTACAGCGAAAGCCCAAAAGTATTGCATCATCGCAGTCTAATAAAGAGGTTGCACAGGAAGGGTGATTTAAGGGGGGAAGAGAAACACACAGCCTGTCAGAACAGCAGAAGAATGACTAACAGACACATCAACTATTAGGGAGAAACGCAGAATAGTCTTAAGGTAAGATCTTTGTCTGGTTTTTGATCAAATGTACTTAAAACCAGCTACTTCAAAACAAGATGGCTCATTATCAACCACTCAATTATAAACTTCTGTAAAATTTTGTGGAGTTATAGCCTTAAACGTAGGGTTTTATTCTGATTTTATGTGATAGACCAACAAAAAGTAGTAGGGAAAATTATACATGGTTTTTAAGATTTTTTAAAAGATAAAAGTCTGAAAAATATTGTGTGCATTTGTCTTCAGCCCCTCTACACAAGTCCTGTGTAGAACCACCTTTTGTTATGATTTCAACTGAAGGTCTTTTGGTGTTCGACCATTCCAGTTTTGCATTTTTAGACAGTGAGATTTTTGCAAATTAGCTTAATATCCTTCAGACTAGATTGAGAGTGTCTGTCAACATCAATTTTCAAATCTTGACACAGTTTCTGAAATATATTCTGGTCCATTTTCACCCACTGACCTAAACCATTCTATTGTGGCTCTGGCAGTACTTTAATGATTTCTGTCTGGCTGTAAGAAAATCTTCACCCCAGTCTCAAGTATTTTGTTGATTTTCTTCCAGGATTGGCTTGTACCACAGCATGATGCTTCCACTACCATGTTTCTCAGAGCAGTCAGTGTTTTTTATCATCTGACCAAAGCACCGTCTTTAGAGTTACACTTTACTTGTGTTGGTCTATCAAATAAACCCCCCAAAAACCTTTGTTGAATTTATGGTCATCTTTGACAAAGTGTCAAAACTGCAATAGGCTGTACTGCTGTAAATTTTAAACCAAGATTTACAGGTCCTTCTCAAAATATTAGCATATTGTGATAAAGTTAATTATTTTCCATAATGTCATGATGAAAATTTAACATTCGTATATTTTAGATTCATTGCACACTAACTGAAATATTTCAGGTCTTTTATTGTCTTAATACGGATGATTTTGGCATACAGCTCATGAAAACCCAAAATTCCTATCTCACAAAATTAGCATATCATTAAAAGGGTCTCTAAACGAGCTATGAACCTAATCATCTGAATCAATGAGTTAACTCTAAACACCTGCAAATGATTCCTGAGGCCTTTAAAACTCCCAGCCTGGTTCATCACTCAAAACCCCAATCATGGGTAAGACTGCCGACCTGACTGCTGACCAGAAGGCCACTATTGACACCCTCAAGCAAGAGGGTAAGACACAGAAAGAAATTTCTGAACGAATAGGCTGTTCCCAGAGTGCTGTATCAAGGCACCTCAGTGGGAAGTCTGTGGGAAGGAAAAAGTGTGGCAGAAAACGCTGCAAAACGAGAAGAGGTGACCGGACCCTGAGAAAGATTGTGGAGAAGGGCCGATTCCAGACCTTGGGGGACCTGCGGAAGCAGTGGACTGAGTCTGGAGTAGAAACACCAGAGCCACCGTGCACAGGCGTGTGCAGGAAATGGGCTACAGGTGCCGCATTCCCCAGGTCAAGCCACTTTTGAACCAGAAACAGCGGCAGAAGCGCTTGACCTGGGCTACAGAGAAGCAGCACTGGACTGTTGCTCAGTGGTCCAAAGTACTTTTTTCAAATGAAAGCAAATTCTGCATGTCATTCGGAAATCAAGGTGCCAGAGTCTGGAGGAAGACTGGGGAGAAGGAAATGCCAAAATGCCAGAAGTCCAGTGTCAAGTACCCACAGTCAGTGATGGTCTGGGGTGCCGTGTCAGCTGCTGGTGTTGGTCCACTGTGTTTTATCAAGGGCAGGGTCAATGCAGCTAGCTATCAGGAGATTTTGGAGCACTTCATGCTTCCATCTGCTGAAAAGCTTTATGGAGATGAAGATTTCATTTTTCAGCACGACCTGGCACCTGCTCACAGTGCCAAAACCACTGGTAAATGGTTTACTGACCATGGTATCACTGTGCTCAATTGGCCTGCCAACTCTCCTGACCTGAACCCCATAGAGAATCTGTGGGATATTGTGAAGAGAACATTGAGAGACTCAAGACCCAACACTCTGGATGAGCTAAAGGCCGCTATCGAAGCATCCTGGGCCTCCATAAGACCTCAGCAATGCCACAGGCTGATTGCCTCCATGCCACGCCGCATTGAAGCAGTCATTTCTGCCAAAGGATTCCCGACCAAGTATTGAGTGCATAACTGTACATGATTATTTGAAGGTTGACGTTTTTTGTATTAAAAACACTTTTCTTTTATTGGTCGGATGAAATATGCTAATTTTGTGAGATAGGAATTTTGGGTTTTCATGAGCTGTACGCCAAAATCATCCGTATTAAGACAATAAAAGACCAGAAATATTTCAGTTAGTGTGCAATGAATCTAAAATATATGAATGTTAAATTTTCATCATGACATTATGGAAAATAATTAACTTTATCACAATATGCTAATATTTTGAGAAGGACCTGTATATTTTCTCACAAACAGGATCCCGGGGTACGTCCCTGGACGGTCGAGGTGTTGCAGGATGAAGTGTAGACCTCACAATATTTTCAAACACAACTTTAGGGCTATGTTGTTAAGAAAATATGAGGTTTTAAATATAAATATTTTACATTGTCAAACAAAAAGCTGATGCTGATGTTCCTCCACTCAGCTACAAGGAAATCAAACTATGATTAAAGCTAAAGCCAACAACGAACGGTTTCAGTCAGCTATATAAGGAAGTGGTAAACTTATTTTGTGTACCTGTCATATAAACCTTTCTCTCAGCCTTTGACAGTACTGCTTTTACCTCCAATAAGCTCAGTTAAAAGAAACCACCTTGTCTCCAACTTTACAGAATGCAGATGAATCACACAAACCAAACAGAGGACAGTCTCTTCTCCTGCTACAGCTCCTCAGTTGAAGAGTACCGGTACTTCGCCGTGCTGTGGGGATGTGCTGTAACCATCATTGGTACTGTGGGTAACCTGATGACCATCCTGGCCTTCACCTTAGATCCCCGTCTGCGGACTCGCTTCAATGTGCTCATCGTTAACTTGGCTGTGGCTGACCTTCTGTACTGCACCGTTCTACAGCCCATCTCTGTTGATTCCTACCTGCACCTTAGATGGCGCAGTGGTCAGCTTTGGTGTCAGATCTTTGGGCTGCTCCTCTTCCTCTCTAACTCTGTCTCCATCATTACCCTCTGCCTAATAGCAGTGAGCAGATACCTCCTGGTTGCGAAAAGAGCTGTTTTTGACCGAGTGTTTTCCAACCGCGGACTTATTTTGCTCCTGGTCTCAGCATGGGGTTTGGGTCTGGCCAGCTTTGGCCCACTCTGGTCTGTCTACCAGTTTGTGCCTCAGGTGTGCACCTGCAGCTTCGATCGCACCAAAGGTCGCCCCTACACCACCATCCTGCTTTTTTTATATTTCTTCGTCGGCCTAGGATGTGTTGGAGTCTTCTACCTGCTCATTTACAGAAAAGTCAAGATTGCTTCAAAAGCTCTCCTGCGCTACAGGCTGAGTCGACACTCTTCCCGGAAGAAACCTGCTCTTTCAACTCAGGGGACGGATGATAGTGGAGTGGAAAGTGGTGTGGGAAAAACATGTAGCTCAGAGATAAGCAGCCAAGTAGAACCAGAACAAACCCCAGATGATAATGAAAAGGCTATTGTCCCATCTAAAAGCTCAGCCACACCCTTAAAGTCATCAGACAGCAAGTCAGTGACCCAAACCGCTCCTCATACTTCTCAAGCTGCAACTTCAGGAGATGATAGTGAATTTAAGCGAGTGACCCGCATGTGTTTCACTGTTTTTCTCTGTTTTGTATGCTGCTTTGTTCCGTTTATTTTACTGAACGTAGCCGACAAACACAACCGCGCCCCACAGATGTTGCACATGTTCTGTGCCAACCTCAACTGGCTCAACAGCTGCATTAACCCTATTCTGTACATGTTCATGAACAAACAGTTTAGACAGGCGTACCGCGAGCTGCTCACCAGAGCTGCTTCTCCTTTCACCTGCTTCTGCAGCCGAATTCAGAACCACTAACTCTGATTTCCTGGAACTTACTTTGACTGTGCCATGTGTCTACTTAATGGTGTTCTTTTGACGCTTACGGTTCCCTGACTTCACTGGGTCATGCATCAGGGTTCCCACTTTCAGGAAAAAGGGCCCAGTGTGAAAAGACAAAGGGGCCATAAACAAATGTCTCAGGGGTGAAAAAAACAAAAAAATCAGTATTGAGAGAGGCGTTGCAACAAGGCTTGCTCTTTATCATGGTCATTTTCTAGTATGGCACACACTGCTGATTTTTGTTAGACAAAACACATATAACAATTGAAGATACTTGTAACACACATCAGAAGTACATGCCACAGCACACAATATTCCTAATGAAGCTTGGTACCAGCCTATTGTTCAGTACCGATTTTATTCACATGCGCAGTAACGGCATTTTCAATATTTTTCACCTACTCCATAGTATGCCTTTTTTAATTGTTATTGTCACTCATTCTGTCTTATTTTTGAAATTGCACAAAGTTTTTTAAACATTTTTATACTGTTTTTTTAATTGAGTAAAAAAAAGTAGATTTTTATATCACAGCTACTTATACCTCATAGATATTTACATCTATTTAATTTTTGAAGTTGATATTTAGGTTACAATTTGCAGTTGAATGTGCAGAGATCTTTGTACGGCATTGCATATAACTTGCTGTGTAATAAAGTGTATGTTTTTTAAAGGTTTCATGTGTCATGACGCCATTCAGTAACGTGAAGGAACAAATCAGCCTATTACTCATTACAGCTTGTGGAAGTGTCAGTTACGTCACACCAGAAATGGCCATCATTGCTCAAACGTTTCAGGACAGTCCCAGCAAACACAACACTTAATTTCAATCATTCAGGAACTCGTGACTTTGCTCTGTCTCAACACGGGGTTGCATGTGTTGACAAGGCATGACTAAGGTTAAGGATTCAGGTGATTTGGCTTTTATGAGGACACAAAATGGGTGTAATATGCATGTGGAGGCACGCAAACTATTTGCTGAAGCTTTAGACTGAAAACACAGACCGTGTTCGTGGCTGCTTTGAGGCTTGAGGACAAAGACTGTACTTGTCCCAGATTTGTTTGAGAAAAGATAACAGCAGCAAGGCGTTATCTAAGTCATATAAGAGTAGAGGCAATACTTAAACACTCTTTAATCTGTAGGTTACTACTGTTACACCCAATGATAACCTCTGTAAGGATACATTAACCCAGTAATGCAAGAATTATAATAACATCATTAGGAAGTTTTGTACAAACATCATAAGAATAAAGATATGCAATTACTGTTTTATGACAATACTTTAAAAATTATTTTAACTGTTTTTCACATGTACATTCAAGTGGACAACATGTTTGGACTTCTTATGGTTATGTTGGATATGTGGCAAATTGACAATATGTATTGAGAGAAAACTAGAAAAATAAAATGATCCCATATTTTACCCTTTTCTTTAAAAGCTATTTGTCTTGACTCTTCTGACCCCTTTAAAGTTGTTTAGCAGTGTATTCTAACAATACAAAAATGTGTGATGTCTATGAACAAGGACATGAATAAATAAACTCAAAAATCTGTCAGGTCAAGTAAAGAACTTAAAAACAAGGTTCCCATGTTGAAATTAGATTCTTTTTCAGCTTGCTGATATCAGATATTTTGCTGCCTTTTTGTCTTTTAAACAGACTTAATCACAGTGTTTAATCTTCTACATGCTCACCTCGCTGACCTCTACCACCACTAAGCCAATAGTACATCTTTCAGGAGGGACATTCATTGTGAAAATGTGTCCATGTCAATAAAACAAATCAATAGAAACCGACACTTATAAACATGTCTTAAACAAAGAAAGCTGGAGGACCTGATAACGTCTCCCCATCATCCCTGAAAGCCTGTCCAAATCAACTCACCTCGATCTTCACCTGGATCTTCACCAAGTCACTGGAGAAATGTGAGGTCCCCTCCTGCCTCAAACGATCCACCATCATCCCGGTGCCCAAGAAACCCACCATCCTAGGATTAAATGACTACAGGCCTGTAGCCCTGACGTCTGTGGTCATGAAATCCTTTGAGCGGCTGGTGTTGAAGCACCTGAAAGACATCACAGGCCCCCTGCTGCACCCCCTGCAGTTTTCTTACCGAGCAAACAGGTCGGCAGATGATGCTGTTAACTTAGGTCTACACTTCATCCTGCAACACCTGGACCGTCCAGGGACGTACGCCAGGATCCTGTTTGTAGACTTCAGCTCGGCCTTCAACACCATCATACCAGACATCCTCCACCAGAAGCTCACCCAGCTCAACGTCCCAGCCTCCACCTGTCAGTGGATCAACAGCTTCCTGACGGACCGACAGCAGCAGGTGAGACTGGGGAGCACCTTCTCCCAGATCAATAAGTACTGGTGCCCCCCAGGGATGTGTTCTATCCCCACTCCTCTTCTCTCTGTACACAAATGACTGCACCTCACCGGACTCGCCCATAAAACTCCTGACGTTTGCAGACGATACCACTGTCATTGGACTGATCCAGGACGGTGATGAGTCTGCATACAGACAGGAGGTGGATCGGCTGGTACACTGGTGTTGTCAGAACTACCAGGAACTCAACCCACTCAAGACTGTGGAAATGGTGGTGGACTTTTGAAGAACACCACCCCAATACACCCCCCTCACCATCCTCAACAACACCGTGTCAGCTGTGGACCACTTCAGGTTCCTAGAAACCACCATCTCTGAGGGCCAGAGATGGTCCTCACACATAGACACTGTTCGGAAGAAGGCCCAGCACACTGCCATCATTCAGTCTGTCCTGTCTTCATCCATCTCAGTGTGGTTTGGCTCATCCACAAAACCGGACAGGTCCAGACTGCAAAGAATAATCAGGTCTGCAGAGAAAATAATCAGGGCTGACCCTCCATCCATCCAGGACTTATACAGGTCTAGGGTCAGAAAAAGAGCTGCTAAAATCTCTGCAGACCCCACACACCCTGCTCATAAACTGTTTTACCTTCAGGCCGTCGCTACAGCACTATTCACTAAAACCAGCCGTCACAGAGACATTTTCTTCCCCCAGGCTGTTTCTGTGATGAACATTTAATAGAGTACCAAACAACCTCATACTGAAGTTGCAAATGCACCTTTGTATATTTGTATATATGTATTTAAGGACATAAAGATATAGGCATAAATATATCTTATAATGCATAAAAAAACAATAAAAAAAAAAAAAGAGAAACCCAGAGAGCAAAGTGTACCGGAGTCAAATTCCTTGTTTGTATGAACTTGGCAATGAAGCTGATTCTGATTAAGACTATATTTTTGGACTCTGACTAGGTAGTCATTAAAGCTCAAGTGGCAACTGCTACTACTTGGAAATTTGAACATTACTGCCACCTACTGCTCTGGAGTTGTAAGCAGGAATTGCAATCTTAACCAGCTTGAATTAAGTCGTTTTAACATTAGTTATTTTAGCTAATTCTAAATTGTTTTATTTTAAGCCAAAACTACATGCTTTAAAACTGTTCAAACACAAAACATAATTTTATATAGTAGAAGCTACATGTTAGACTTAGAATAAGGTAACAGGTTTGTGGTGGGTAACAAAAAAAAACAAAGAAAACAAAATTGCAGTCTAATAGCAAAAATTATTTGGTTTTACTGCAGAAGCATTGGCTGATATTTTAGTATTCTCAACAATAAAGGCGCAATAATAGTTTTCAGTTCAGATCTAGCCAGTGATGCATGATGTCCACTTTTATTGGCAGATCATTCATTTTAATTTGCTTTCAACATAAAATGCCCCCAAATTTAAACAAGTATCAATCCTTAGTTGATTTGTGTTACCCCTATGTGTAATGGTGTCATGGATTAGATTGCAGTGACACACTAGAGTCCAAAAAAGTGGTTGACATGCAAGGGTACAATCAACAAACACACACATACAAGAGAATGGCATTTAAAAAAGCCACTGACTCTGGTGACCATTGTGAAAAAATCAAAGAGGTTCACGTCTAGAAATGTGAGGATCTGCAAATGATTTGGCTCTTTTTCAGTTATATTACATAATTATTGAGATATGATAAAACAGCCATCAGCTGTAGCACCAGTTTCAACCTTGACCTTTAGTTTTCAGGAACCTTTGTGTGCAATAAACTAGATTACAGCTACACGTGAAAAAACAGGAAAGCTTTAGGGAAGCACAAGTAAACTTCCACTTTAAACCATGAGACAAGATGTGCAAATAACAGAGTGAACATAAGCAATCATTTAGCTATATGTTAGATTAGCAAGTACACGAAGTTACCAAGTACAAGATGGAAAATAGTCTGCAGTTGTATAGCACTTTGTCAAGTCCCCAGAGACCACAAAGCACTTTACACTGACTGTAGCTTACCACAAAAGTGAGGCTGAACAGGTGATCCCACTGAACAGGTGTTCCCACTGTATGTTGTGACCATAGGAGGCGCTGTTGCGTTTTTACACTGCATCTTGGCCATTTGCGTAAGCTTGGCGGAAGAGAGTGGGGCAAACAAACGCAAAGAAAAATCCGAGCAAGCCCTGTTTTTTTTTCTTGTTTTTTTTGAAAAGGTGACTTGAGTAGAAAATTCTAAACTCAACTCTCACACGATAAGAGAGCAACAGGACCAGTGCACATGCGCATTAATATTATTATTGTTATTAAAACGTATTAGAGTAGTTGTTTTATGTTGACACGTTTGTTTGCGTTTGTTTACGCTGACATAATGGGTAACATTAAATACAGACGGTCAGATAACATGACAGCTAATATCACAACTTGCAACCGTAGCTACTGTAAATTATAGTAAAAGACTAAGTAATTGAACCAAACTGTTTCTGATGACTCTACTTCTAAAATAAATAAAAAGTAACTGTTGACCACAAACATCCTGATTATTATTGAAATATGCACGGTCACATATATGGTAACAGCTATCATATTCTGTGACCGTGTATATTTCAATAATAATCAGGGTGTTTCTGGCGAATGTTACTTTTTATTAATTATAGTAAGTAAAGAGCCACTACAAACTGTTTGGTTCAATTATATAGTCTTTTACAATAAGTTACAGTAGCTACGGTTGCAAGTTGTGATATTAGCTGTCATGTTATCTGACCGTCTGTATTTAATGTTACCTATTATGTCCGTGCAAGCAAACGTGTCAACACAAAACAACTACTCTAATACGTTTTAATAACAATAATAATATTAATGCGCATGTGCACTGGTCCTGTTGCTCTCTTATCGTGTGAGTTGAGTTTAGAATTTTCTACGCAAGTCACCTTTAAAAAAAAAAAAAAGAAAAACAGGGCTTGCTCGGATTTGTTTTGCGTATTCTACGCAATTGGCGTAGAATACTCTTCTTTGAGGCCAAGATACAGTGTAAAAACGCAACAGCGCCTCCTATCGTCACAACATATGGTGGTCACAGAATATGGTGTAACACCGGTAACCCACCGGTTACAGGACAAACCTCACCACTGCATTCCTAAATTTGTTCCTATTTTCTGAAGCTAACCATAAGTTTCAAAGAACGTTTTAATTAGGAATCAGTGACTTCGCTTCCCTGGGGTATAAATAAGATGCAACATAAAGGCCCATTTCTGTTAGACACTTGCAGCTAGTGGGCTAAAGAAAACCGTCAAAGACCAGGTGTTAGGTTGTGGAGGATCTATAATGCTTGGGAACTGTTCATATTTCAAATGCATTGGGGATCTTGTTAGAGTGCGTGAGATTACAAACTCTTTCAAATACAAGTAGATTTTTAATAAAAACCAACAGGACTACTAGAAAACTGAAAATGGGTTGTTTTTAGGTCTTTTAACAGGGTAACGATCCAAAATGTTTGAACAAATTAACACAGAAACGTTCCACCACATAAAATCAACCTTCATTCACAGCCATCACAGCCCCTAGGCTGAAATCCTGAAGTAACAAATATTGTAAATTATTCGGTATGAGAAATTAATGGTGAATTTAAGCCATTTTGAGCATCTTTACCAGGTGTACGAACACATCTATCCACATCTATAACCCAAAACATTAGCAGAATAATATGCCCTGTTCCAGTGTGAAGGCATTTAAAGCCACCAAGGTGTATACTTTTCATTATACCAAGTACACTGTGTGTATGAGATGTAAACATAAAACGACCTCTGCATCCGTTCAGTCAGTAATTTCTACAGAAGTGTTGGAAGATTTGTACATAAATTATCATTGCTTAGTTTTAAAAGGTTCTTTATCTTTATGATTTACCTATAAAAGACATTTTCATTTATTTAGTTTGGTGAACTTTGATAGAAATGGTTTGAATACTTTTCACATTTATCTTTGAAGTATTTTTATGAACTATTAACAGAATTGTCATCTTGTCTTTGAGTTGCATTTGGGTGGTTTGCAGACTGAGCAGGAACTTGTATGCGCGGGAGCTCTGAGAAGAGTACTGTTCGCACCCCAGCCAATCTCCGTGTCCTTAAGAGCCAGATGTGGACGTGTGTGCTGTTATCAGTATCTGGACAGAACCAGTTTTCTTCAGTAGGACTTGTGTTTGTGAAACTGTGTGTGGCCACATCCATGATGCTGTAACATGAGTGTTTTTTTCCTTTCTTTAATAAAAGGCTGTGACACAGGGCAGCTCCTCTGAGAGAATGGACTGTCTCTCCCTGGCCAGCCACAGATGACTTTGACTCGCTTGTGTCTTCATTGCATACCTTCTCTGAGATTATCAGTGTGTCTAACTCTGACAAGAAGCCTTCAAAGTGGGACAAAGACAGATCCGATCAGCATTCAAGTGAGGCAAATAAAACAGTTTCCTATGAATAGGATTTATTGCATGAACCAAAATTTTCCAAGAGAACTATTAACTAACAAGGGGATAAAACAATAGGATTTAAACCTGAAAAATACAGATTAGAAACGACTTACATTAAACCCAAGAATCCACAGGATAAAGTTAAATAAAGAACTAAAGTAAAATTTGGAGACATTTTACCCAAAATAACAACCTATGTGAAAGTGCAAGAACAGAAAAAGATATGTAAAAAATGCAGTCCTTAAAATAAAGTAATACAATAATGGAGAACAAGAGAAAAGGGTACATTTTTACCACAGTTTCACAGAAATTATATCTTAATTCGAGATAAAAAAAAACAAAAAACATTTTAATTAAATTGAGTGCATTAATATAGAATGTAGATTACATAATCACAGGAGAAAATGTTTCACAGGGTCGTTGTGATTCCAGGTGGAAATATTAAAATGGCAAAAAAAAAAATAGTTTGAACCCATCAAGACGACAATAATTTAAATTCAGCATTGGCATGATGGTGTAAAGTGCCTTAAACAGTACTTCCCATCATGGTCAGTTTTCTTTAAATCCTTTTTCTGTGTCTGATCTTTAAGTAACGGGGTGCTTAACGTCCAGGTTGGCAGTGCATTAAAACTCGCTCCTTCATCATTGCAGTTTTGTTTATTTTATATAAAATATTAACAGGTGAAGATCAGCTGCTGAATGTTCACATGATAGGACAATAATCAACAAGCTATATTTAGTTTGTTTGCTGCATCACATTTGCAGACATGGATATAGTGATGTAAGCTGCTAAGAGTTAGCCGATGGATATTTGTACAGTGCTGTGGAAGGTATACACAAATCTACTGGAAAATGCTTCCACAGGCTTATGCAGACAGGAGGTTAAAACCTGAAAGGACAAAATCATTTGTGCTTGAGTCAGGCTGCATAAAGTCAGAGTTAGTTATGCTGGGATTTTCAAAGTACAACAGGAAGTCTTCATCATAGGGTCCAAGAGAGCTGCTCAGCATGGGATCTTGAAAGGAATCCAGTTGTGACTGCAGAAGATGAGACTCATCCTCTTGTTCTAGGTAGGAAGAAAACCCGAAAAGAGAAAGTTGTCGTTTTTTTTTAAATTGCTGTGGCTGTATGTGTTCTTCATGACGCTACATTTAAAGAGGAAATGAGAGTAATAAAAATGGGATGTGGTCATGCGCACAAAAAGAAAAGCAAAGACTGATTCTGTATGAAAGCACAGAGGAGAAGGAGTTTAGGTAATACAGCAACAAGGGTTAAATAAATATATTAATAAAACTCAAAACAAATAAAAGATTTAGGGAAGTACAAAGGCATCTCAGCAAGTAAGAAAAATCATAGAAAACTTATATATTTCAGTAAATCAATTGAAAAAGTGAAACGTCGACAGTAATTTGCTTCATTACACACAGGAGGCTTTTTTCAAGCATTTGTTACCATTAACCTTTGATAATTATGACTTCTAGCTAATAAAAAACTAAAATTCAGTTTCTCTGAAGTAATAAAAAAGATTCTGGAACAGAAACATCTGCCTTCTGGAGAGTATGTCAATGTACGGCACTGTATATAGACTCACTACCTTGACAGGCCTCCTTTTGCATGAATTACTGCATCAATGCAGCGTGGCATGGAGGTGACCAGCTGTGGCACTGCTGGGTTGTTACGGCTGCTTTAATACTGGCCTATTGTTTGATCTGCTGTCTCTCATCTTCCTCTAGACAAGACTCCATGGATTTTGTTAATTGGTTCAGGTCAGGCCAGTTTGCTGGTGAATCATTCAAAGTGATTAAAGCAGGTACTGGTACCTTTGGTAGAGTTAGCCGGTAGTAAATCCTGTTGGAAAATGAAATCAGCATCTCCATAAAGCAGAAGGTCTCTAAAATTTCCTGGTAGATGGCTGCGGTGACATGGCATCCCAAACCATCACTGACTGTGGAGACTTCACACTTCAAGCAACTTTGATTCTGTGACTCTCCACTCTCCCTTTTGACTCCAGGACCTTGATTTCTGATTAAAATGCAAACGTTACGTTCATCTGAAAAGAGGACTTTGGACCACTGAGCAACAGTCCAGTTCTTTTTCTACTCAGCCCAGGTAAGACACTTCTGAGATATTATGTCTGCTTCAGCAAAGGCTTAACGCAAGGAATGCAACAGTTGTAGTTTTTTAGTCCAATGTAACGATAATTTGCTTTTATTAGTTGTAAGCCATAATTATCAAAAGGACCGAAGATAAACATTTGTAATACTTGTGTGTGTGTTATGAAGCTGTATATGAACTCACACTTGCTTTCAGGCATGATGTCATATCTGATCATAAACACTGATCCTACAAAGATCGACACTAAGCTGAAGAGAAACAAGTATATATGGCGCAATTCTGTTAAGAACACTGTCGAAAAATGTTGGTATTGAAAAACCTAAATGCAGCCACACTGAATGAACATGTTAGTAACCATCTTAGATAACCCAGACACTTCAGACACAGAGAAATCTTCTGAGAGCAGAGGACAACAGGAATGTGCATGCAGAAGAAGCACCCAACCGTCCCCATGAGAGAAATGCTCAGACGTTTAACGCTGTCATAGACAACACCAAACATGGCGTGCGCTCCCCATTAATCTTAAACCCCGTAAGAATGTACTAAAAACAGTGGCAGAGCTCTCTGATGATGGGGAATGATTGGTTTGAAGGGATTTTAGCTGGATTGGACAGCAAGGAGAGCCAGGACTCACCAGCTGCCTCTCCACACGGGCCATTCATTGGCTCCAGACCTTCACCCTGTGTCATGTCACAGGACATGGGAGACCTAGCCTCCAGTGTGTTCCTACATGACCAATGACAAACAGTCATTACAACCAGTAGCTCATATAATAAAAATTGGGAGTGGATATACCATGTATTTATATTTCTTTCTATTATAAAAGCCTAGTTTTGTTTTGTTTTTTTACAGACAGACAAGACAATGTAAATCAGCGTCATTCAAGAGAAGAAAAACACTTACTCTTTAGACACAAACACCAGCATGGTTTTGATGTACTTCATGTAAGGATTGTCGTCTGCAAAAGTAAAATTAACAGATGTTATTTTATGTGCTCTGCAATGTTTCTTTTTAAATAAAATCAACAATAACATCTTGTAAAATGCATTTCTCCAGTGGCATGTGAAATTCATACCTCCACTTTTCTCAGTGTACCACTTTCCAAAAGCCTCGTCTTTTGGGGTGTCTGGATACAGGAAAAGTAGAGGATTTTCCGGGATGTTTTCGGCTTCTAAGATCTGGAAATTCCTGATGATTTCATGGAACGGGATCTGGCAGAGGTCAACTTTGGTGAAGGGCTGGACCGTTTTTATATCAGGCTCACCTTAAATCAGTGGCAGAGGTAAATGAGTAATAAAATAGATGGGCAGAATTTCTGTCCAGTAAGAAACAGTTTTAATTGGTTTTGAAGTTATTGTGAAGTAAAAATATCAAACCGTTTGAGTCTATTTCCACCCAGGAAAAGGTGATTCCTCCGACCACACTTTCACTGAAGCGCAACAAGAACGTGCCCCTCTTCTTCTTCCTCAGCAGGAACTTTTCTTTACCTTTGCTCACAAAACCCATGATGAGACTGCATTTCAGAAAGGAAGAAAAATGGTTTTACCCTAACATTATAAAACCAATTTGGATCCTGCTCCTCCTACATGTCTACGAGTCTCATTTAGTACCTTGTAAAGGTATTCATACAGTTTGAAGTGTTGTGTTTCTTATTTGGATTCAGTTTGATAGACCAACACATTGTAGGGTTCAATTGTACTAATAAACATCTAAAAACATGTCACATGCAATATATTCGACCGTCCTGCAGAAGAAGCACATCCACACAGCATGATGCTGCCACTATCATGTTTCACTGTGGGGATGGTGTGTTCAGGATGATGTGGACTGATAGTTTTCCACCTCACTTAGGCCCTGTCCACACGGAGACAAGCTAAGTTGTATCAGCAAGGGTATGTTGCCATTTAGGGTTGCATCCACATGGACCCAGCGTTTGGGAGACCAAAAACGATAATTTTTGAAACCAGGTCAAAGAGTGGAAATATTTTAAAACTCCAGTTGCGTGTTTACATGTGAAACGCGTCTTATTTGAAACAATGACATCATAGCTCCACCTCTCTCCATAACTGGTGTTTTCGCCGGATTTCTGTAGCAGTGTCACAGCGCCACCAATGGCCCCGGCATAGATACTACAGTGCTTTCAATGGTGTTGCATGCACTCGTGTGTGCGCACACTTTTCTAAACCGTTTTTGTCTCCGTATGGTCAGGGCCATAGTGATGTGCAGGTAGGCCCCTACATGGCTTGTGGTAAACTGCAAATGGGCGGCTTTATACAAATGTATGCCATACTTTCTGATTTTTATTTGTAAAATAATTTGTAAACTATGTATCCTTCCATGTGTCATCATGTGCTAGTTTGTGTTGATCTGTCCCATAAAATCCCCCATACATGTAAGTGGAATACTTTAACATGTTAGTTATTTCAGTATGTAGACATTTCTAAATGTTTTAACAAATTTTATTTAAACAAACATACCTATAATGATTCATAAATGCATGGTGTAATCGCCATAATATAAAGGAATGATATGTTGTTTTGACTAAGATGGCTGGGCTACAAGTAAGGGTCCACATTCCTGCAGGGTATGAAATCTAGGCAGGACAAAGTTCTGAGCACTCACCCTTCCCTCCAGATGTTCTCCAGGTAGGATTTCACCATCACTAAGATGCCATCAAACCACAACCAGAAAGTGTCTTGACCATTTTCCTGGAATACACACAAATCTAAAAACTCAACTTACCAAGAAAATGCATTCATAAAGAATCTTTGTCCATGCAAGCAGCTCAGCAACAACCAGTCATAGCAATATTAAATGATATTATCAATATAATAATAATAAAATAACAAAAAGTTGTGTAAAATGTTAGAAGTCCTTAACACCAAAGCCAATGCTGATGGAAAAAAACTGTAAGACAAATAAAAGCCGAGGTGCACATATGCAAATGTTGCATTAAATGGAGAGGTTGAATTTCCCTTGCGCTACTTTATAAACAATTTACCTGCTTCGCATTCTCACCTTTGTAAATTTTGACCACGTCACTTTACAGTTGTCATAGTTCTGCTGCTTCCCTGGCAGAGCACAGAAACAAACAGCTGCATTATGCAAGTCCATTCAGTGCCACTACCTGCTATAAAACATGTCTGAAGGTAAAAACACTGAATTACGCTGTGCAATCCTGATTAATATGAATTCCCGTGGAAATGTCTAGAAATAGTGTAGACAGGCTTTACAATCTTCTTACAGCAGTCATTAGGAAAAACTGAAGCACGCCCTTTAGTCCTTTTAAGGTTTTTAAACGACAAAATTATAGATTTAGATGTGCAATGATGTATTGTACATTAAACTGATTTACTCAACAAGGGCCAAAACAAACTGCAGAGGAAGTTTAAGAGTTCAATTTCTGCATCATGAGCCAGCCGATAGGCGGGAATCACGTTATTACAGTGCTTAAAAATGTTTCTTTCCACCTAGAACCCAAAATGCTGCCACAGAATCAGTTTAAAAGTGGTGCGATCTTCTGCAATGCTTATTTCATTATCTCAAGTCATGCAACTGGATAATGTTTGTGAGACAGACTTTACTTAGAGGAGAAAAGTTGCTATACCCCTATTACTTATGGAGGCAGTCTTTGGAGACCTTGTTTGACCAACCTAAATAATATTACATGATCTCCCCCAGGCCTTCATAGGTTTAGATGTAGCTCTTTTTGTGGTTTCATGACTTTGTGGTGAAATAGATGGGATCCCCACATCTGGGAGTTCTGGTACAAGTGAAGTATAATAAGACCAACACTGTGTTATATGTGTGTACGGTGTACATGTTAGGACATCCTCGGGTCTCAGAAAAAACGTTAAATGGAATGTGCTTTTCATATTTAAATGTTAAGCCTGAGAACTAGAGGGTGTTTTATTATTTCCTGATATGTAAAACCATACAATGAAAACAAGACACTTTATTTTGACCCTAATGGTAATAGCTGATATAAAACTAATAAAGCAATCAGGAATCATACTTCACTTTTCTCTACAATGATGTCTATAAATACAAGTCATTTCTGCTCTGAATGAAAAAAAGCCACAATAATTATGAAAATAAAGGAAATATACCAAAATATCAGGTCATTATTTCCTCATAGTTAAAGACAAACGCAATATCCACAATAACTCTTACTCTCATAACTAGATGCATAAATAAAAACCAATGACTGGTCCAAATCAAAATGTTGGGGGAAGTATTTTTCTTCCTGTCTGACATTAAATCTGAATAAACTTTTCCTGTCCTGGTTCTTCCAAATGGACCCTTAGCATACCACAAAATCAGAAAGACAGGCAAAGTCAAAGTTTTGGCCATCACAAAGCCTTTTTCTACGTCCCAGAGAAACCTGAAAGGTGTGTGATCAAAGCGACCTACAAACTTGACTCAGTTACACCAGTTCTAGAGGACTGGGAGAATTGGGCAAACTCCAGCAAACTATTGTCAGACGTTTGTGGAAGGATAACCAAAACATTTGACCCAGGTCATAGAGTTTACAAGGCAATTCCACCAAATATTAAGTAAAAACCTTTGAATTTGATAAAAGTTAAGAAATTATCTTTAAAAAAAAAATCTATTGTTATTGTGGCATTTAGAAATACTTCCGGTAATGCTAACTGATGTTAAACAGTGAGGTTTAATGTCTGAAAGTGAGAAAAAAAGTATGTATTTTTCGACTGAATATTTAAACAAAGCACACGTATGCAGCTCTAAACACAACACACTACAATGCACTGTGCATTCTGACACATTTTTCTCAGAATTAATTAACTTTTTAAGAATTTACCGAATAGTTTGTTTGCAATCATGTTGCGCTGATCATCATCCAGACCACGTTTTGTGGCAGAGAGAAACTGCCAGCTCAACATCTCTCCAAACTGTGGCCAAGGAGCTGCAGGAACGTTGGCGAAAAACATAACATCCTGGGCAAAGATGAAAATGTTAACATTGTCACACTTTAAACGTCTTACAGATGTCTTGGTAATGTCAAACACTACAACTGAACTGCAATACGCTTAGTGGTGTGAGGTAAGGAGAGCAATTTTTCACCTTTGGATCCAGGCTAAGCATGTTGAACCAGAGGATAGATGCCCAGGCACTTTGCTGCTGGCTGGAGTTTGAGATAATGACCACAGGAAGGGAGGAGGCCTACAGGAGGGAGGGTATGACAGTTTAATGCAGGTCAGATAAATAATGTCTATGCTGTTAAATGCTAAGGGGCATAAATCAAAAGAAGCAGCAGAAACTTCACCTGGAGCTCTACTGAAAAGCCCTTCAGCTCAAACACAGTGTTGAAGCAGATGATGTGCAGCTCCTCTGTAACACTCAGAGAAATCTGTCAATGTCCAAACACACACCATCAGATCAGATCCATGATGAAAAAAATAATTGAGGATGTATTGAGTTAAACCATAAACAGAAATGCTTCATTTAGCTCACATCGCTGATTCCTTTTCCACTTCCTCCAGATTTCTGCTCCCTCAGACTCTAAAGACAAACAGCACACCTCAGATTAAAGCTGTAAATGTTTGACTTTGGGTTAGTTGCAAGTGACAGATTTATACTTAATTCGATAACGTCTACTGTTACACGCGATATAATTTAACCTTGGAATTATTTTGGTTTTGAAATTATGTAAATGCTTTAAAATAATTACTGGTAAGCATTTACCAAGTGTCCTGTATGAGATGTATGTCTCCACAAACCTGTATTACTCACCAGATGTCTGAAATCTGCAACCATGCCTCCGCTGTGGCTCTCAGCCATGTTCAGATCTTTACTTGCAGTTCCCAGGACATTAAAGCGCCGATATCTACAAACAGACTTAGTTTTAGTTGAAACAAAAACAAAATCTGCCCAGCGCTTTTGTAACATTAAGGCTGGGGCGTAAAAAAACTCACCCTTTGATCTGAGGAGCCTCCCTAATTTTAAGGATGAGACGAGGAGGGCAGCAACCAGAGAAAGGAGATAACATGTTATTCACCATCACATGAAGGGAATCCGTTCGGTGAGTACTAACATTAAACAGAACTGTAAACTAGAAACTTTACCTGGACATGGATACGTTCACTTTCATGGAGTGGTTCAGTTCAGGAAACTTAACCAGAAGCCTAGGATTCGAAGTGTCAAAACAAAGAACAGGGCAAATTGAAGCTAACAGTGCAGAGCAAAAAGGTGATAGATCCAATCAATATTTTTAAAAACAAAACATTAAATCAGTAACTGGTGAATAAATACAACATTGTCCACAAATTATATCAGAACTGATGTAATTGTTATGTGATAAGATACAATACAATGAAAATGGTTTTAATTTAACTGCAAATCTGCATGTTTTATGTGTCTGCGGAGATGCAGAGACGCACCAATCAACAGGCCAGGATGATTTGCGGCTCTGATCAGTAATCATACCTTTTGGTCTATAAATGCATCAAGCAAAAGCATGTATTTTGAAGCAGGTTTTTTTTTAGTTTATTATAAATCAGGTAAAGGTTAGAGACACATGTTTCAAAGTATAAATGGGGATAATCCTGTAACTATGGAAAAGGACCTATTTTGCAAATGTCTTATTACTAAGTATCAATATTCAAAATGCTTCAAACACTGCAACACTGACCTTGTCTTAACAGAGAACTGGACATTTGTACGCAGAACCAGAGGACCTTTTCCCTGAGGCATGGATGGCTGAGTCTCAACCACAAATGAACTTCAAGCATCAAAAACACAGAATATCACTGCATTTTCACAAAAAACACCTCAAACATCACTAGAACACAAACTCTGCTTTATAATAATATACCTCTTGAGTAAGTCTTTAAGAAGAGCATCTGCTCTCTTCTGTAATGCAGGTTTCTGGGCCTTAACAGGGTCATTTTCATAGGACATTTTTCCTACTAGCTCCTCAAGCTTATTGAAAAACTCCTGCACCTGGAACAGACACACTGCCACACAGGTAAACCTAGAAAACAATAAGAAACAAGACTTAAAAGCTGTGAAAAGAAAATAATTGAGTTATTGAACTAATTGATGGGTGTGTTCAATTTCAGCTCTGGGATAGTTATATATCCTGGCTCAGTGGAATAACAGATGTGATCTGGAGCAGGTGGGGAGAAGCATACCACTTTTCCAGCTGATCCAGGCAAACATTGTCTGGAGCACCAATACAGGATTTCTGCTGCCTCCTCTGCCAGTCCACCAGCTCCTTCCCCACCAACAGGCTGATCAAATGTTCAGCCCGGTCCAGAAGCTTGGTTAAGTCTCCCAGAGTGCTCTGAAAGTTAAATATAAAAGACAAATTAAAAAAAACAACTGAACGCAGTATGCAGGTAAAGGGAGAGATGTACCGATCTGGATTTTTATGGTCAATATCAAAATGCAGTTTTCTTTGAGGTCTGTTCTGCCCATTCCAATTTTTTTCTGCCGACTATAACACACAACTGAGAAAACAAAATGTGCTGCAGAGAATTATGACATTATCCCCACATATGCATCAAAACATTTGTTCCTAACCTATATTCAGATTTTTAATAAACTCAAGAAAAGTGCATCAAAAGCACATGTTGTTGGCTGATGAGTTAACAGTAATAATAATAGCTTTATACCTTCCTACATTCATTCAGTCTGTTGATTAGTAACTGAAACATTTTTATCCGTTCATTCTTCTGTGCCTCGTCTGCCACAGCTGCATAATAGTTTCCATTGTGGGTTGAAAGTTTCCATGTAAAACAAAAGAGCATAAAGCTGTGATTCAGACCATTGTACCACTCAGTATCAGAGAATGAACACTGAAGTAGAAGTATTTAATGTCCTGACCTTCCATCTTGTGGGTTTGATATTTAAAATCAAACTCATCTTGCTGTTCCTCCAGGCAAACAATTGCATGTTCCAAACACTATGTGCCAAAACGTTCAGCAAGAGACAGAAAAAGAGAAAAGAATAATGAGCATGATATATTTTAACTATACAGCGCAAATCTTAAATTACACAAGATAACGCTATCTGCACCTGCACATCATTCCTCAGTCCGGCCATTTTACGTTCAAGCTCCTGGTGACAGGTCGTCTCCATGGCTTCCTGGCCAACGTGCAAAAGCTGCACCTGAAACAAAGGATGGGGGGGGATAATAGGCTGGGAAAATCTAACAATGTATTTCTCCAATCTGATTCAGTGAGAAATTAGTGTATTAAAGTAGCAATTAATAAGCCATCGACAAATCAAAGTCACCTCAGCAAGTGCAGAATACATAGCAGACATCCAAGCAGTCCTTAAATGCAGTTTGCAAATTTGTGCATATTGGTTTTGAGATCACTATCGCAATTTAATGTATTGTGCAACTCCCTTTTAAAGTGAATTACGATATTATTGAGAAACAGTAACATGCAGATGGCTGACAGATGAGTCGCACATACAAACAACAAACGAAACACAAACAATAAATGCTGTTGCTATTATGTTTTGCAGCAGGGTGTGTTGTGTCTCCTTTACATTGCATGCACAGCACATTGGTAAAAGAAGAATTGTCCTAACCTGTTCATCCAGGTCAGCACGGTCCAGGATTTCCTTCTCTTTTTCCAAAAACCACAGGATTGTGCTTGCCAAAGCACATGGCTCATCCTGATACCTCTATCAAACACATGGGTCAGATGACGATCAGAAAAAATGAGGAAATGTTACAAAAACATGTGGGCTGTAATCCTTTTACAATGCATAGCATGCTTTTGCTTATCTTTACAACCTAATATACCTAAAGCAACAACAAAGGAAACTCTGAATCTCTTGCTCAAACATAATGCAAATATATAAAAAAAAAAGACACAGAGATAAAACAGAAGGAAAGAATACATCCCTGTGTTGTGTTTATGTTATGCACACCTGGAAGGTCTGTTTATGGCGTCTGATGTTGTGCTGCTGTAAGAATGACTCCTCCTGAACAAAGCGGCTGTGTTGGATATCCAGATTCTCCAGCAGGACCTGGTACAACACCATGGCAAGACCATAGTCCCTTGCTGCTCGTTGCCTTGAGGGGAAATCAGCAAGATACAAATAGGGTAAGTTGTGTCCAAGCTACAGTGCAGTAATAACCAAATAACATCATGGGAATTAGTCAGGGTCTTACCACTCCTGCTTCTCAATCCAAACCGACAGGTAGTGGCGAACATCCATAGGCAACCCATCCCTGTCGTAGAGCTCATGTAGCCTGTGCCAGTAAGCAGGAGAGAGCTGCCTCAGTCTGTCCCACTGAGCCATCCTGAGATTTACTGGGAACACGCCAACGTGCAAAGAAACATCTTAGACAATAAAACCCAGCGGGAAACAACAAACCTATAGCTGTAAGCTATGACTATGTTACAAATCATACGCGACGGATCTAAGTCCGAAGTACTGATAAATCTGATAAGTTTTTGACTGAATGTTTATAATAACAAATGACTATGACTACATGCTACAAAATCACTAATACTTTATTTGCAGAGAAGCAGGACTTCGGAGGAAATGTCAACACCATTAACAGGGCTGAACACAGCAGTAATAATATGTTTACTCACCTTATGCTGAGTTGTCACAGTCCACGCAGGATAATCCAAGTTAGTAACAGCTAAGCTACCATAGATACATAGATAACTGTCGTTTTAGGCTTCGTAAAATGCCAGTGCTGCTGTTTTATGTTACTAAAACAACTATCAAGACGAAGAAGGCGTGTAAATGTTATTTCCTCTTTATCGTCTCCTCGTCTTACCTCTAATTGGACAGCAATTTTCCCTCCCAAGGTGTTCTTAAGCGATTAATTCAGGCGCCATTTTGGCTCTCACGCAACAGAATTTGAGCGCAGTCCAAAAGCCGAAATGTCTTCACGTGTCACAGTTTCCTCGCCAGCTCAGGGCTAAGAGCTGATTGGTCGAATCGTTCAGAGAACGGTATATTTAATTGGTGCGTCTTCACGTCAATCAGTGAGCGAGAAGAGAGGAAAATAGAAACTTATGGCTGTTGCTGCCATTTTAGTTTCCCAGAAATGACGTCGAGAAAGTGACTCACTAAAGCGGAGCATGTGACGCACCAGAAATTACAGCAGGTTATTTGTGCAACGGTAACTAAAAACATTTAACTAAGCAGCACCTTGCCTTTCTTTCAGCTGTTTTATATTTTACTACACACATGTACAAAGTAAGTGCGTTTCTTTTTTGTGTAGTAAATTCACAATGTTGTTTTGTCTTCAAGTGGAGTATTAAACATCACTAATGAGAACCAGCTTTATTTGCCAAGTTTGTTCACACAAGCAAGAAATATGGCATTGGTTCAACTTTGCTCCCAAGAAGGCAATTTTTTAGTAAAAATGTATATAAACAGTATTTTTTTTTTACAAAAAAGGAAGACAGAGTTTTCATCATAGAGACAGAATGGGAAAGAAACTGTCTCTTTGGTGGCAGTTTTTCGCAAATACAAGTGGTAAGACAGTTTCTGTCCAGGATGTGAGGGGTCTGCAGAAATGACAGCTGTCCTTTTCCTGTCCCTAGACTTGTACACTGGAGTGATTGTTTTTGGAGTGAAGGTCAGCACTGATGATCCTCTTTGCAGACCTAATTGTTGTAGTTTGGATCTGTCCTGTCCTGTCCTGTCCTGTCCTGTCCTGTCCTGAATGCCCTTTTATGTAGTTTTACTATATACAAACATGTACCCTACACTATAATTACTACAACAATTTATATGGGAAATAGTTGCATTAAAAGATAAAAGTAAAAATACAATCAAGTAGCAATAAAATATTTTACTAATTTCCATTAAAAAATCAAAAATTGCTATCTTCTTTTTATACTAATCTGATCATTAACTACTCACAGGTTTTATGTGTTTTGTTATTTAGGAGAAAATAAAATTGTATCAGTTAAAATCATAAATCTGTATTAGACAATAAAAAGTCTGGTTAGTGCATCTCTACCTGATTTATTGGATTGTTGCACTTCTGTCCTTATAGATAATAGCCTATGGTGGATGTTAGTACAGACCAATTCATTTTGTTGATTTCAGTTTCTAACACTAGATGTCATTCCTGGGTTATACCTTCTCTTTGTGTAGTTATTTCAGAAACAGAATTGATTTGTTGCATGTTTTAACCTTTAAATTTGGAACTGTCAAGTTGACATATTTACATAAAAAGATAACAATCTTTGGGTTTACAGATTATAGATTTATTATGTTGGTAAATATGTAAAGAGAGTAAACATCACAGAACAGCCCACAAGCTACAGCATGAGGTGTACAACCTACTTAGATCTGTACATTATGAACTTGCTAAAACTATCTGCAGAAGTTATCTATCTATATCAGATTATCTACTTTGGGCTGTCGAAGAAGCAGATTTCACTGGTCTACCAAAGAAGCCAAAATACACTTTACATGGAAACTGTTAACATAGAATAGGGCTAAAGAGAAAGTACGCAAATCCTAGAAATGTCTTAGTATGACTAGCCTTAAATTAGCCATTTGATAAGACAATTTTTACTTGTGTGAAAACAAAATACACAACATTTTTTGATCAGTTCCCACATCGGGCCTTTGTGAAATCTATATGCCGGACAGTTTCACTCTACAACCACCAAACCTCTGTCTCTGAAAATACTGCTGGTTCTCTGATAATGCCACCATTTATGTCCTTTGGTACCTCCTTTAGATATCCACACATCGTGTAATTATTGAGTACTGACGTCTGTGTACCAAAGCTAATTCAAATCATGGTTTTCCTTGTAAGTGCCTATTTTTTTGTTAGTGAGTGTACATTCTTGATCAAATCTTAAGACTGAGGAAGAAGTTATAAATATTCAAATTTTGTGCTAGTGGGTCGTAACCAGGTTGCAAGTTAAAATGAAAAAATAAGCAATTGGAACAAGAGATAAAATAATGTAGAAAATAATTTATTGAAAACTACATTTACTGTCAAACAGCATGATTGCCAGCAGATAAAAAATTTAACAGCATAGCCTTAAAAAGTCAAAATATGTGCATTAATCTGGCTTTCATGTGATTATCTGTTAAGCATTTGCATTGTCATCACCCCTGATGGCGAAGCACAAAGGCTTTCTGTCATTAAACACGGCAGGACTGCTGCTGGTTATATGGAGAGTCCTTTAACAGGACGATGCAGCAATTCACAACCCCCGTCTGACAAAGATCTTCTTCCAGGAGAGTATGGTCCCTCATTTGGACCAACCTACATGTTCCTGTGTTTGAATTCCTGCTGAAAATGTTCTGGCTGGGATGGAAATCAAGTGAGGTACACCAAACAGACATCAGTTTTAGATCCCCTTCATGAAGCCATCTTCACCACATCAGAATCAGCTTTATTGCCAAGTTTGTACATACAACAAGGAATTTGACTCCGGTACACTTTGCTCTCTGGGTTTTTTTTGTTGTTTTTTTTTGTTATTTTTTAATGCGTTATAAGATATAATATAGATGGAGGGAAGGTCAGCCCTGATTATTCTCTCTGCAGTCCTGATTGTTCGTTGCAGTCTGGACCTGTCCTGTTTTGTGGATGAGCCAAACCACACTGAGATGGATGAAGACAGGACAGACTGAATGATGGCAGTGTAGAAGATGACCAGCAGCTCCTGTAGAAGGTTGAACTTCTTGAGTTGCCTCAGGAAGTACAGTCTCTGCTGGGCCTTCTTCCGAGCAGTGTCTATGTGACCATCTCAGGTCCTCAGAGATGGTGGTTCCTAAGAACCTGAAGTGGTCCACAGTTGACACAGTGTTGTTGAGGATGGTGAGGGGGGTGTATGGGGGTGGTGTTCTCCAAAAGTCCAGCACCATTTCCAGAGTCTTGAGCGGGTTGAGTTCAAGGTAGTTCTGACCGCACCAGTGTACCAGCCGATCCACCTGCTGTCTGTATGCAGACTCATCACCGTCCTGGATCAGACCAATGACAGTGGTGTCATCTGCAAACTTCAGGGGTTTCACAGACGAGTCCGCTGAGGTGCAGTCATTTGTGTACAGAGAGAAGAGGAGTGGGGATAGAACACACCCTTGGGGGGCACCAGTACTTATTGATCTGCTGCGGGAGAAGATGCTCCCCAGTCTCACCTGCTGCTGTCGGTCCGTCAGGAAGCTGTTGATGGAGCAACTTTCCCTGATCAGTCTACTTTCCCTGCACTTAGATCACAGCTGGTGAACTAAGGAAACAAGACAAAGAGCCAAAACAAAACTTTGAGGAGTTGCAGGTTTAATATCCTGAGATCAGTCTTTCATTGCTGCCTCAAAATGTTGTACAGATACTTCATACAGACATAAACAATGGTACTAGTTCTAAAAGAGTAAATTTTATTATAATGTTGGTTAGGACTACATGCAGTCTACTAAAACAAAGTCAATTATTAATAAAAAAATAATGTTTATTTCTGAATATGGAGCAATCTAGTTTATGACTCAGCAAGCATGCTTGTTAGAATATACAGATCCTTTCTGTGTAAAAATGTATCCAAGTGTGCCATTATGTGTTGCCAAATATTTACAGATGTGTGCAAATTTGTTTGCACCCCTGACACAGATCTTTCTTATATTAGTACAATATTTTTTATTTTTTACTAATACTTTAATTTTGGTACATTTATTCAGAAGGGGGAAAAAATCCCGTTGTAGGAAATGACTGGTTTCAACAAAATCATAGGTGGACCAGTTATTGGTATTAGTAATAATTCTTTTAAAATAAATGTAAATAAAGCATTTTCGTATTTTCACTTTCTTTTTAAAAGTTGATCAAAGTTTCCAGAAACTTCTAATCAGTAAGCTATGACTATGGTCACTGAGTCTCCATGACAACCATTAGACACAATCTACATTCCAACTGGTTGTTAAGGAGTGATGGCATGAAAAGCCCTTTACGTAACTGTTAAACGTAAACATGTGGACTTTGGTCAACTCTTCTGGAACTTTAACTGGAACTGTTTGTTTTGGTGAGACCAAGATATAACGTTTTACACTCCAGGTGGTTTTGCCATAAAATAAAGGATAAGTATGCCGAAAAGAACCTCACTCCTACTGTAAAGTACAGCAGAGGATCTGTAATGCTGTGGGCCTGTTTCTCTTCCTAAGGCCCTGGGAGCCTGTTTAAGAGGGCATTACATCATGAGGTCTTGGAAAAACCAGGATATTTTAATAAAAATTCTGGTTGCCTCTACCAATAAACTGAAAAGGAGTCGTCATTAGGGATTTAATCAATACAGAAATGATTCACCAGACCTAAAGTTAGGTTTCTCCTGTGGACGTCAGGTTTCTCCTGTAGACGTCACAGTCCTTCAGACCTAAATCCTACAGAAAACCTGTGGGGTGATTTCATGATAAGAGATGATGAAATCTTACAGCAGAAAATTAAATACTGCCCCATTAGTCAAGTAATATTGTAAAGAAGATTGGCAGTTTGACCACCAACAATATTTCCATCTATGATTTTGTTAAAAAATATAATTTATTTAGATGGGTTTTGTTTTACCTCTGAATAAAGTCAGTATTTTTCAGATTTTTACATATTGTCTGCATCTGAAGTATAATTATTCCTCCTTCAGTCTACTCGATAGTAAAAGTTCCCCTCTCCCTGCTGGACTGGTTCACCACCACATCGTCCTCTGCCTTCATGGAGTTGAAAAGGTACCTGACTCCAGCTTTCACACCGGTCTTCACCCCTGCTCCAAGAGCGTAGCCTGCCACCCCAACAGTCCCACCTGTGGCCACCATCAGGGCATCTGTTCCAAGGTCCACAGCGCTGAGGAGGGCTCTCTCCTTAGCTGTTGCTGAGCAGTTGACTGAAGCGTAGTACACAGCTGTGCCGAGGTTGTAGAGGGTGCTGACCACAGGTATCCACTCCACTACGTTGTACACACGCTCCTCATCCTTGTTGATGCAGCTCCTCTGGGGGCTGCGCTTTAGCCGCTGACCTGAGGAGCTGCACTGACGGACCCAGCACTCAGACTCCAGGAATCTGGATGGAAAGATGCGGCTACCTTTCTTCAACACTGCTTGGTATATTCCAGGCATGAGAGGCCCACCGCTGGTCACACCAGCACACAAGGCCCTGAATCTTTCACAGCTTCTGATGCTGTCCTCCAGTCGACCTGCAGCTCCTCTCACAGCTGTTCCCAGTAGCATGGTCCCATTCACCCTGCTCCAACCCTCACAATGACCCTCCTGTAATGTTTGGGTGCTATCTCCTATCACAGCCAGCTGCTGAATGTTAAACATCACGCCATCTATATGCTGACTTGCTTCTTCTCTCCCCAAAGGCAGTGCTGCTGATGTTGGTGCTGGTGTAGATGTAGACCTGCTCATCTTCCTCTCTATAAGAGCCACCAACTCCATCAGGAGCTCCTCAGTATCAGCCTTTCCCAGCAGGTCGTACAGCTTTAGAACAAGGGTCTGAGCCTCCTGTGGGCAGCCTGAGACCACCAGGACAGGGATTAAGGAGAGTCCCAGTACTTCCTGAGGGAACACAGAAGATAACTGATCATCCACAGCGCTGGCAGACAGCAGCTCTTTACAGCTGACGTTTCCATTAATGTTGAAGTGATCTCGAATCTGACCCTGAAGTTTGACTGAAAGAGCCAATGTCATGAGCTGAGCAGATCGAACCATCTCCACATTTTGTGAAGACGGTGACTTAGGTTCAGATTTGTCTGTGGAAGAGAGAGCTGGCTTGGGACTGGAAGCCAGGAGAGCATGATTGTCCTGCTTCTCCTCAGCATCTTCGGTGTCGATGGGAGTTTCTTGAAGCAGATTGACCATTTTGGGCGGAGGAGGTGTGACTCTGCACAGGGCTTGTTCTGTCAGCATGAGCTGGATCAAAATCAGCCACTTCTGCTTGGAGAACATCCTCATACTCCTCATTGATGTGATCCTCAAAGCCACTATTTCAAAAGCAAGAGAATAAGCACTCAAGGTATATTAAGCTGTCAAGGGATAACATTTGCAGAGACTGACTCTGAAGATACAAGTTCTAATCTCAAATGATTTAAAATCAAGTTTATCTTGCAGACTTGGAGGCTCTTATGCTCCCAGTTATAGTTACTGCACCTGACAGGAGCCATTGGACTTCTGGTAGTTCTGTACAAATGGTGAGTGGATTGCTGTGTTTTTTATGTTTTGTTATTTTGTTTTGTTATTTCTATTGCTCCAGTTTTTTCCTGGTCTTCTTGCCCCTGCTGTTTATTCATTCCATGTCAATTAGACCAACTCAGTACCAACTTTTTGCTAAGTGCCACCTTTTTGCGTTATTGTTCACATTATAATTTTAATGCGCCTGCAATCAGGCTCTACTGTAAACATTCTATGGTTCTGAATGACTCATGCAATTAAAGGATGTGGCAAGAAGAACATCCCTAGTTATAGCAAGTAGCGTGTCGATGTGTTTAGCTTGACACACATTTAAGTGGCAGTTTATCTACAGAGAGTGTGACTAAAGACACAGCTGAAACCTGCAGCTCTGAACAATGATGAGCATACGGTTGTTAAATAGAGTAGCAGTAACAACATCTGTCGTGCTTGTTTTATCCATTCTTATATTTGATCTTGCCACTTTCCATCTCCATAGTCCCTGTGCACATGACAATGGCCCGTTAACACAGCTACATAACATTTTAATTAATATCTGTGCACAGTGCTCTAGTAGAAATGTTAAAAACAGTGTAATCTCCCTGCCATGCCACTAGTAGGCAGTATGTTCTTTTAAACTCAACAACATGCACATGCATACAAACAACAGGGTAGAAAATTAGCACTTTGTTGGAGAAACATTGGTATATTCAAAAGTCAGCAGCACAAAGTACTCTGCAATCCGCCATTATTATTGTTGATATCTTCTTCTTCTGTCGGTTTTAAACTGGTCGGCATCCATTCTGCTGTGCCCGTGCACATTAATTTCTACTGAGTGCAGGCATACTACACGTGTAGGGCTTCCCCATACAGGAAGATTACGTTTTTCCTGTTTACATGATAATGGCAACCGGGACGGTTTTAAAACCTTCCACTCTTTAACCCGTTTTTAAGTCGCTCAGAGAAAACAGGTGTCATTGTGGTGTACATGAACAGCAGAAACACAGCAAAACCTTTCAGTTTTCACCAAAAATTTTGGTCGTGTGCACAGGGCCTTAGTCATTTTTCCTCAGCTCCCTCCCCTCACAGCTGCAGTGTGTTCAGTTAATTATACTCACCTGTTCCTCGCTCCACTAATCAGCAGTATTCAATTCAGTTGTTCCCTGTCAGATTTTCTGCTTTCTTCCTGCTTTTTTTCCCCTTTTTTGCACCTTTGTGGCCTTGTAAACTGAATTTGTCTTTGTTTTGTTATTTGTCTCTGTAATTTATGCTTCTTTATGTCTTCTGCCTGCCTTCTGCTTGCATTTTGGTCCACAACAACTGCTTCTCAGTTGCAGACAGTAGGAAAATACTAGCAAAGCTGCTTTTTAAAAAACGGTACACAGTAAACCAGATTGGGAAAACAGGCGTCTAAAAGTATATTATGGAACAAGACCTAATTCTGCAACGCGCGAAAGGGGGTTACAATTCAGCGATGGCAGTAAGTTCAAGCATCCAGCGTGTGATTCTTATTTCTTCTCAATTGCAACTTACATTATTCATCTTGTTCAGTTCTCAAATGAAATATTTAAGTTCAGTTTTTGCATAATTAAACATTAATTTATCTCACCTACCTTAATAATAACCAGATCTTGCAGTCCACAGCTTATCAGGACAGGCTAGATGGTTTCAAGATGTGGGAGGCTTTTTCTTCTCGTTCTCTCAACATGTATAGCAGCCTTTCTTTCTCTCTCTGCCTCCAATGAGAATCTGCTTCTCTACACATGACATCTCAGAACCCTCCCTTTCTACCATCCGTCTTTCAGCTGCCTCTTCTATTTGGCCTCATTGCTCAACAGGGAGCTCAGGGCTTGAATATTGATTCATGTGGGGAAAGTCCATGTGGTCTAAAACAGTTTTGTTTGTCTGTCCTGTTATCCACTATCCCCCCCACAGTCCTTCTGCTCCCTCTCACGCAGCTGCTAGGTTTTGTTTATGACCCACATACTTGAAAGAAAATCCCAACAACATCTCCACCCCCAACTCTTTACGCTGTGAGTGAATTTATCTCATTCATTGCCAACAAGAAGAGTAAAGAAAGTGGCGTTGTTTTTAAAGTAAAGGCAGGATTTCCTTACATAGTGGAATATAGTCCACAGGATCTATTTGAATCTATTTTCTGCCTTCGTTCTATTTGATTTGCTGTTTGAGAATTGTCTGCTTCAATCCTTTGTGGTCTACAGTGCTGGTCACCTTTATCGCCACTCCTGGTACAGATGTATAAAATGTCTTTTATCTGTATCTTAAATAGCCAAAGCATAATATGGCGCTTACAGTTTAGAAAAATCGTATTAATTAATTATTTAATTTGATCACATTTTACTTAGTGTAAACAAATATTTTCTAAAAATCACTGCTGCCACAACCTTAAGCAATTAATATATATTCCTGTGAGAAGTGCCTTGAAAACCTCCAATGGAGGCTCCCAGGAGGCGTCCTAAAAAAGATGCCTGAACCACCTACTTTTAATGCAAAAGAGCAGCAGCTCTACTCCGAGGTCCCCTCAGATAACACAACTCTTGTAGCCCACCTTTGGAGGAAGTGCCACTTGTGTTTAGGATCTTATTCTTTCGTTCATCTCTCATGACCATAGGTGAGTGTTACAATGTGGACACACCACTAAATTGAGACGTTCATGTATGGGCACAGCTCTTTCTTCACCCAAAGAGACTACAGGTCATGGCTTGAAGATTCAAATAGAACCACATCATCTGCAAAAATTAAAGGTTGACATTCCCAAACCAGACACCCTCTTTTTCACAACTACATCTGTGTACACCTGTCCATGAACACCATAAACAGTATGAGGACAAGGGACAGCCATGGCTGAGTCCAGCCCTCACTGGGAACAAGCTCAACTTTGTGCCAAGAATTCAGACACAGCTCTTGCTTGGGTTGTAATAAAATCGAATACCTCTTAAACATATCCTTTGTACCTCATACTCCTGCAGCACCACCCAACAAAATGACTATAGGGACACAAAATGGTCTATGAGAGACTTCAACCCATCTTACTGAGCCATCTCTGTCCCCATGCCTAAATTATATGAAAACCCTATTGTCAAAATAAGGTGAGATCTTTCCATGTAATCCATGCAACATTTAGTAACTGCTCAGTTAACTCCATAAACATTACAATAAAGACCCTTATGTGTAATCCATGCAATAATTATTAAAATACACAGTTTAAGCAGTAGAGAGTGAAAACAAGCATACAGGTCCTTCTCAAAATATTAGCATATTGTAATAAAGTTCATTATTTTCCATAATGTAATGATGAAAATTTAACATTCATATATTTTAGATTCATTGCACACTAACTGAAATATTTCAGGTCTTTTATTGTCTTAATACGGATGATTTTGGCATACAGCTCATGAAAACCCAAAATTCCTATCTCACAAAATTAGCATATCATTAAAAGGGTCTCTAAACGAGCTATGAACCTAATCATCTGAATCAACGAGTTAACTCTAAACACCTGCAAAAGATTCCTGAGGCCTTTAAAACTCTCAGCCTGGTTCATCACTCAAAACCCCAATCATGGGTAAGACTGCCGACCTGACTGCTGACCAGAAGGCCACTATTGACACCCTCAAGCAAGAGGGTAAGACACAGAAAGAAATTTCTGAACAAATAGGCTGTTCCCAGAGTGCTGTATCAAGGCACCTCAGTGGGAAGTCTGTGGGAAGGAAAAAGTGTGGCAGAAAACGCTGCACAACGAGAAGAGGTGACCGGACCCTGAGGAAGATTGTGGAGAAGGGCCGATTCCAGACCTTGGGGGACCTGCGGAAGCAGTGGACTGAGTCTGGAGTAGAAACATCCAGAGCCACCGTGCACAGGCGTGTGCAGGAAATGGGCTACAGGTGCCGCATTCCCCAGGTCAAGCCACTTTTGAACCAGAAACAGCGGCAGAAGCGCCTGACCTGGGCTACAGAGAAGCAGCACTGGACTGTTGCTCAGTGGTCCAAAGTTCTTTTTTCGGATGAAAGCAAATTCTGCATGTCATTCGGAAATCAAGGTGCCAGAGTCTGGAGGAAGACTGGGGAGAAGGAAATGAGACTCAAGACCCAACACTCTGGATGAGCTAAAGGCTGCTATCGAAGCATCCTGGGCCTCCATAAGACCTCAGCAGTGCCACAGGCTGATTGCCTCCATGCCACGCCGCATTGAAGCAGTCATTTCTGCAAAAGGATTCCCGACCAAGTATTGAGTGCATAACTGTACATGATTATTTGAAGGTTGACGTTTTTTGTATTAAAAACACTTTTCTTTTATTGGTCGGATGAAATATGCTAATTTTGTGAGATAGGAATTTTGGGTTTTCATGAGCTGTATGCCAAAATCATCCGTATTAAGACAATAAAAGACCTGAAATATTTCAGTTAGTGTGCAATGAATCTAAAATATATGAATGTTACATTTTCATCATGACATTATGGAAAATAATGAACTTTATCACAATATGCTAATATTTTGAGAAGGACCTGTATTCTCATATTCTGGGACTGAGAGACTGGAGGGGTCTGTGTGGAGCCACATATTATCTGTCTTATCTTTTGCAGAAATATAAACAAGTATCCAAAGAAATTATGTATGATGATTTTCCATTCTTTTACAAGTATTAAATGAAATGAGTAATCTTTGATTATCAAGTTAAAAGATGTATGATTGAAATATGGTTAAGAACTGATAATTAAAGTAAAAAATCAGCTATATATGAAAGAGATATAATGTTGATCAGTTGTGATGTATGAATAAAAAGAATGAAGTGATTGTTTTGTAACTGTGTTTTAAAGTAAATGCAGAAAGCTGAGAATGGAATGTGTAATGCGGTGTAAAGTTTAAGACTGAGCAGATTAGGGAGAGAACTGCAGGATAAATAAGAGTGACGAGAGCCAGCTTCATGCTGACAGGGAATCTTTTGAAGACCAGCGCAAGGAAGGGAGGATGAGTCCACAGCCAGCTGCGTGGGTATTACCGGCATCTCCGGGTTTCCTTCAACTCTTCAGCCACTGGAAACTACTGTCTTTGGAGACATATGATAACAAAGTTTCTGTTTAACCATCGAAGCCTGGAACATCAGTACCTGCCACTTAAAGGAAGAAATCTGAAGATTAAGTCGTATTCCCTTCAAGAAACCACTTGTTGTTACCAGAAGAATCTTCTCCATCAGGTGCATGAATGAGCCTCCGTCTTCAAAGCCTCTCCAAACTCACTAGTTTCAGCATCAGGGAAAGACAGATTGAGTTGATTGATTCATTTCTATTATTGAAATTATTTTGTGTTGCCGAATTTAAGCTGTTACTGACCCCTGCAAAAGCGTTACTAATTAAAGAAAGCATATAAAATTCTAGTTAAATCGTGGCCATTCAATTATTTGAGTCACCGTATTTTTGGTTTTTCATTGGTGGTAAAAAGTCTTGTTGCCTGGTTCTAAGATATTTTAGGAAGTTTTTATAGGTTGCCTTAGCCAAGTTTGTTAAAACCGCACCCTTGGGGCTCGTGCCGAGCCACTAAAATGAACCTAGCCCATATACCAAGAGCCATTTGTAAAATTAGGGAATGAGCAGCCGTGAACAAAAGTGACTATTGAAGTGTGAATGACTGCGGGGGTCTACTCAGTCGTCCAGACCACCAGTTGAAGAAGGGCGAGACTTTTGTATGAAGGCTGTCAGAGGCTAGGCGAGTCATTTCCCGACACCAGCTTAAACAGAACTTTCATTAAACCTGCTTAGTAAAGATCTTTCAGGTTTAGGGAAGTCTGGACAACGAAACTATATGGTGAGCAAAAGAGGAGAACTTGAGATAAGACCCAGGAATTGGGTTAAAATGGAGAAATTGTACAAAGAATAATGTTTCTTTGCTTCAACATCCTCTCTCTGTATGTGCCAAATATGTGAAATGTTGTAGAAGACTAAATGTTCTCCTACATTTACATCAAGTTTACACCAGGGGTGTTTATAAACTATTTTATAACAAGATGCTTTCCATATAGAAAAAATGTACAAAAATTAGTCAGTGTGAGAATTTCTTACTGAAATAAAAGATGATTTAATTCAAAGCCTTTCACATCTTTATCAGGGGTAGAAATGCACGTGGCTTCCACTGCATAAGGAGAATAAATAAATTCCAATTTGTTCACATTCACATTTGTTCAGCAATAACAGCACCAGTAACACCCTGACTGTGCCGCTAAGTATTATTAGTTAAAAATCCGGAGTCATGCTAAATGCTGTGGCAAAGATACATTTGCAAAGATGTCAGCGTTATTGTTATTAATATTAAGACGTCTCCTTATCTTTATGTTCTTCCTTTGTGCAAAAGTGGAGTAGTACTGATTTACTTTTTCAGAGCTCTCCAAAGTGGTTTCCAATTTTTCAGAGGCGGGATACATCAAGAGCAAACTATTGACTATAACCAAAATCTAAATAAGTTATTCAGGCTTTTTGGAAATGACATCTTGTCTAGACACTGAAGGTGCCTAAAATTGTGCAAATCCTTCTTGTTCTGCAAAAACAGCTGTGGCTTCTGGGTTCATGTCTGACTTCACATGAATCAGGCTTGTTCCTGTGCATGAATGCTTGATTAAGTGGGTGTGTGTGCCAATTGCTTTTAGCTTTTTGTTCTGTTCTTTATGATTGTTTAGCAGCAGGTTTGATTATCCAACACTGGGGGGTGCTGTGTTTCCAGAAAAGACAAGTGTCTAATGTAGAGAAAAAGAATACGGAAGCAATAAATATGTCACCTCTCTGTAAAAACATGGGTAACTTTGTGTCACACCTTATAGGACCAAACTGGAATAAAGAGATCGTACATTATGACAGTACTGATGGAACGGCTACAGGATAGAAAAGTAAATGTGTAGGTTATTCCAAAACTCACAATTGTTCCCTCAGAAAAATGTTTGTGGTAAGAGCCAGTTATAACTATAATAACATATGCTGTAACAAATGGGTCTATCCAAACACATTTAAGAGAGAGGGAAATCTAATTCCCACATCCCGGATATGCTTTGTTTTAATGTTTTGATAAAGTGTTCTGCCTATTTTTATTACTCAGTGTTTAAATAAATTGCTGCTGATAGTCAGTGGAAGTAAACCTCTCGGCCAGCAATACATTAATGGCAGCCACAAAGAAAAACTTCACTTGTGTGCCTGAAGAAAAAAAAAATTAAAGCTTATAAGTAAATACAGATAAAAATAGTAACAAAAGAACACTGTGACATTGACTCTTAGAGACTTCCAGCATTTCAGTAAACAGAGTTACATTTCACTTCATCTAATAAGCAGGCTTTATTTAAACACATCCATATAATATTGACATTGGAACACACAGCAGAGCAAGCCATTTATTGTTTTTAAAAACAGAGACAAAAGAAAAAGAAACATCTGAAGAAGTGAGAATGTATTTATATCATTTTCTTATTTAGTGACTCATTAATCCATTCATTTCCTACTTTATCCTTTCAGGGGACGGGTTTCTCCAGTGGTCCATGGGCCGGTGGTGGGTTAATCACCCGTTCATTGCAGGGCAATGCAGAGACACACAGAACAAATAACCAACCATGTACACACTCACACTTGAAGGATAATTTAGGATCTCTTAACATGCATGTTTTTAGATTATGGAAAATAAGCTAGAGTATCTGGAGAAAACACACACAGGCTTGGGGAAAACATGCTCCATATGCTTGCTGCTGTGAGGTAACAGTGGTAGAAACTTCGCTATCTCTCGTCCAAAAGGCTTCTTCAGTTCTGGACATGGGTTGAACGTATCAGGTTTTTAAATTGTAGTCAGATAATCACACTAACAGGGCAATAAAGGCCTCTAATGGAGCCGTTAAGGTTACTTGAGTCACTGGCTGTACTTTTCATTCAGTTCAATGACAGGTTGTTGACTATATAAACATGTAACATTTGCTGTTTTGGCAACATGTTTTGGTCTGTGAATGACTGTAAAAGATCCAGGGTTCATTTTAGGTGTTCATTTTAGAAGAAACCTGAGCCCACCTTCTCTGTTTTACGTTGGTTTCTCATCCTCAACGTAGATAGCTCTTTTCACTCCAGGCTCGCCTGGGATTTGTAATCCCAAACCCCACGAACATAAAGCAAGAATCATACCAATCTGGCATTGAATTGGCAAGCTACACAATAATAGAAAAAGTATTACCTTTATCTAAAATCTGAAAAAAACTGGCACAACAAACATCAATCAGAGCCATAAAACAAACAAGGATATGTTACATTTCATAAATCAAAGTGGCTTAAATAACACATACGGAGTCCTGACCAGTGGTAACTTCTAATAAAAATTATACTCAAAATAACAAAAAGAGATGAGAACAGCAAAGATAAACAAAAGAATGAACAAGCCTCAGACCAGCCAAGCAGCTGAACGCTGTATACCTGCTTCTTCTTTTCTACTCAAATACCAAAACCTGGAAACCAGGACTACTCCATCCTCAACCCAAAAGCCTCATAGGTAGCAGTTGTAGGAAGAACTAGGTGGGGCTTAGTTCACTCCTTCAGCCTTTTATTTTCTGGCCAGCACATCGGCTGTGAAGGGACAAGACTTATTCAGTAAACACACACCTGGGGCATGTAACAAATAAACCGCTGAGGTTTGACCAGATGAGCTTGCTTTTCTGTGCTTGTCCATCATTTTTCAGACCTCTATACTGGCGAAACTAAACAGCGGCTACACAAAAGGATGACTCACGACAGAAGGGCCAGCTCATTGCATCAAGACTCAGCAGTTTTACACCCATTCACACCTTGAGAGATGTGATAAAACAACTCCCTGTTGGCATCGTTGGTATGAATCGTCAAACATTGAACTGAATGGAGGGTAAAACCAGAGACAAAGATGACTTAATTGGCCCTATTAATGCAATTAATGTGAACAACAATTTATAAGCCTGATGCTTCCAGCCCAGGTTCTGAACTGAAGAAGCCTTTTGGACAAGAGGTGAAACGTCTTTAAGAAAGTCGAGAAGTCTGGTTGCCTTCTACTCAAACACTTATGATTGTTAGGTTCTGGATGAGTGAAAATCTACATCAACGTGTTGCTTTATTGCATATAATGCCAACAAAACACACAAAAGTTTGTGGTTCTAACATAAAAAAATATTTTTACAAGCCACTGGACGTTTGCTAAATATTGGCTGTTGTCCATCAGCTTTAACAGTTAACTGGTGATACACAGTACCGTCAATAACATGGTCAATGCTCACATCTGAGTAAATTCAGGAAAGCAGCCTCGGGGTTTTAGCTGTTGATGTGGAAGAATTAAGCACCTGGCTGTTGTGGGATATTTAAAGAATGAGTTAATGAGTGCTGCTTATGCAATTATTTCTGTAGGGAACTGTGTAGAACTGACACCTGTTAATAGATAACAAACAGCCACTGTAGCCCAATCATAAACCAAAGGTAACGTGACTGCTGTTCACACAGCTCCCCTCTCCAGAGTGTTATAACTTCAATGACGTCAGTCACTGTTTGAAGCCTAACCAAATATCCCACGGCAATAAAAGTACATATCAGAAGCATCTGAGCATGAACATTTATGCTAAGTTTGACTGGTTCTTTAATTACATCGGGGTATTTAAAACTGAATTTAGTAATCAAGATATGAAAGAACAAGATGTAGAGAAAACTAAATACGCCTTGATCTGTATTCATTGTTACAGGTCCTGCACAGCTGCTCCTCATTAAGATTCATGGTTGCCTGTGAGGAAAACAGAGTTACTAGTTGGAGTACATAAGGTCTACTTCCTTGTAAAACTTGAGCAAATGTTTGTTGTGTATAGCCTAAAGGTAAAAATGTAAGTGTGAAAAAGTTGTTTGTTAAGATGTGATTACTGACCTGTCTCTTCTGTGTCCTCTCCAGGGTGTTGAGACAAAAGCTTCCCCAGAGTACGGACACCATTTAAAGGTTCCAGAAGAGGCAGTAGGTTAGGAGAATGTGGAGGATTTCTGAATATGGAGATTCTGGTGTTTTCATAATGGTGCCAAGGTGTAAAGTTAAAATATAAAATATAATTATTAATAGTGTTGTGAATCCCTAATGTGGAAATTTAAATGAAGCAGCCACTGCTGGAAATATTTATGGGAAATATTTATGGGAAAAATTCAGTATTCAAGAGAAAAAGAGAAGTGTGTACTGTGAAGAGGGGGTACAGGGTCAGAGGTCAGCCCCCTGTCGGCTGTGCCGAAGCTCTTACGTCTCATGATGGTGGAGGACCCCCAACCCTATGTGTTAAATGTGCTTTGGTCCATCCTGGCACAAGCTGAGAAGAAAGAGAGTAAGCCTACAGGAGTGAGAGACCATCCAGGAGAAGGAGTTGAGGAGCGCCGGAGGGGTGGGGGAGCCTGCTACAGCCTTCTTCCACAAGGACCATGGAAGTCAAACAAGCTGCCAGGAGAAGCAGAAAGTTCATACGTGGCTTGCTGAGTAACCCAGCATTATTTGATCTATCCTCATATGTTTTCTGCTCGTATAAAAGCCTAGAACACAGATGTTAGGAAGAACTTTTCTTTACCCATTCTTTACTCACCAGTGAGTAAAAAATGGTTTAGTCAAATCCCAGCAGAGACAATTTAAGGCATTTGTCATCAGAGTGTAGTTTTGCTGCTGTTGGGAGGCTTGACATTAAATTGATGGTCTATGGGGTTGTGCCATATGTGGACAAATAGACCACTTGTTGCTTTAACCATACTCTGCCTCAGCCTTCATCGTTACTGCAAATCCAGCAGCTAAAGGTTGCCTTATCACACTGGGTCTGCCAAGACTGCAGGTGTTACTTGTCTCGGTCCCTATGATGTTATTCTGCACATTACCAAAACTCAAAATCAATCAAACTGAGTTCTGGTCTACTTACAGATGTTTTGCCATAACAGAAGTTAAATCTAAACTAGAATACGCAGTTCCTAATGAGTGTTGTTGCTGTAGTATTTATATATGTAACTAGAAGTGCACAACATTTCTAATCACAATTTTAATGTAATATCAGTGGGTGCTATACACAGTCACAAAAGACTGCTTGGATGCTACGGAAATGTACACTGCCTGGCCAAAAAACAAAGTGGCCACCTGGATTTAACTAAGCAAATAGGTACGAGCCTCCCATTGGATAATTACTGCATGGGCGATCATGTTTCAGCTGGCAACAAGTTATTTAACCCCAACTGGTGCAATAAGTTGCTTCTCATTTCTTAAACAACCATGTCAAAAGACACATCCAGTGGTCGTGGAAAAGATGTCAGTCTGTTTCAGAAGGGTCAAATCATTGGCATGCATCAAGCAGAGAAAACATCTAAGGAGATTGCAGAAATTACCAAAATTGGGTTAAGAACTGTCCAACGCGTAATTAAAAACTGGAAGGATAGTGGGGACCTATCGAGGAAGAAATGTGTCGGAAAAAAATCCTGAATGTTCGGCGAAGAGTTAAACGTTTGGTGAAATCAAAACAAAGAAAAACAAAAGTAGAACTCCAAGCTATGTTTAATAGTGAAAGTAAGAGCATTTGCGCACACACAAGGTGAAGGGAACTCAAGGGATTGAGATGGAACAGCTGTGTAGCCTTAAGAAAACCACTAATCAGTGAGGCTAACCGGAAAAAAAGACTTCAATTTCCTAGGGAGCATAAAGATTGGACTCTGCAGCAATGGAAGAAGGTCATATGGTCTGATGAGTCCAGATTTACCCTGTTCCAGAGTGATGGCCGCATCAGGGTAAGAAGAGAGGCAGGTGAATTCAATTCAATTCAATTCAGTTTTATTTATATAGCGCCAATTCACAACACATGTCGTCTCAAGGCACTTCACAATAGTCAGGTACATACATTCCAATTAATCCTAACCATTGAACAGTGCAGTCAGATTCAGTTATTTATTCAAATTGGATAAAAAGTTTTTCTGTCTAAGGAAACCCAGCAGATTGCATCGAGTCAGAGACTTACAGCATTCCCTCCTCCCGGATGAGCATGTAGAGACAGTGGACAGTCACTGGCGTTGACTTTGCAGCAATCCCTCATACTGAGCATGCATGTAGCGACAGTGGAGAGGAAAAACTCCCTTTTAACAGGAAGAAACCTCCAGCAGAACCAGGTTCAGTGTGAGCAGCCATCTGCCACGACCGACTCGGGGTTTGAGAGAACAGAGCAGAGACACAAAAAGAACAAAGAAGCACTGATCCAGGAGTCCTTTCTATGGGAAGGAAAAGTAAATGTTAATGGATGTAGCTCCTTTAGTCGTTTCATCTAGAAAGAAAGAACAGATAAACTCTGAGCCAGTTTTCAAGTTTAGAGTCTGAAAGAGAGCACGTAGTCACAGTAAAGGCTCTGTCAATTGCCATGTCTAGGAGAGAGAAAGGGTTAAACACTAAAAGGCAGGGCCATGTGGATCATCGGTAGAAGGTGAGCATTAAGTTGTTACAGGCAAAAGCTTGGGCGATGCCCCTCTCCAGAAAGGTGTCACAGGTAGACACAAAGCCAGGCCAGGTGTAGCTTCTAGGAAGAGAAAAGAGAGAACAAAGTTAAAAGCTGAAATAATAGCAAATAATGCAAAATTGGAGAGTAGTGTGAGAATGTAGCAAAGAGGGTGAAAGTGGTCATTATGTCCTCCAGCAGCCTAAGCCTATAGCAGCATAACTACACAGATAGTTTCAGTTCAGATTGTTTAGTTAAACGGCGCTTATTTACAACAATATCGTCACAAGGCACCCCACAAAGGGTCCCTCTGATGGTTATTGTTATTTATACTAAAAACCACAAGGATTGGGATACCTCTCTCTGTCAAACTGATTATAACCATTGGAAAAGAGAAGGGGTCATACAGGTAGCAGAAAAGGAGGGTGTGTTTGCACCTCAACCATAACTGAGCCGGTTTAGGCTAAACCTGACTCCCCCTTACTCCATCCAACAGGGAGGGAGCCTTCCTCCCTCCCTGATAAACTAAGCCACTCTAACTATAAGCTTTATCAAAGGTGAACTGATGCACCCATCATGCCTAGTGCCTACTGTACCAGCCTGTGGGGGCAGTGCTATGATCTGGGGTTGCTGCAGTTGGTCAGATCTGGGTTCAGCAACAGTATGTGTTCAAAGAATGAGGTGAGCTGACTACCTGAAAATACTGAATGGCCAGGTTATTCCATCAATGGATTGTTTCTTCCCTGATGGCACGGGCATAGTCCAAGATGACGATGCCAGGATTCATTGGGCTCGAGTTGTGAAAGAGTGGTTCAGGGAGCATGAGACATCATTCTCACACATGGATTGGCCACCACAGAGTCCAGACCTTAACCCCATTGAGAATCTTTGGGATCTGCTGGAGAAGGGTTTGCGTAGCGGTCAGACTCTACCCTCATCAATGCAAGATCTTGGTGAAAAATTAATGCAACACTGGGTCGAAATTAAATCTTGTGACATTGGAGAAGTTTATCAAAACAATGCCACAGCGAATGTGTATCGTAATCAAAGCTAAAGGATCCAACGAAATATTACAGTGTGTGACCTTTTTTTTTTTTTTGGTGGCGACTTTTTTTTTGGCCAGGCTGTGTATTAAAATACTGTTTCTGTCAGGGTCTGTGAGTTTACTGTGCTCGACTGAAAAAAAACCCTGTAACATTTCAGTATGGTGGTTATGCCCAACTAAGGCATTTAACTATTTATTAAAAACAAACATTGGTGTCAAATTATAGTCATGTCTCCATCAGGTCAGCTTTACCACAAGACATCTAGTCTTGTGTTGTGAGACACTGGCGCGTCTTATCTGAGTAATTTTGTTTGTTCATGGCAATGTCTACACGGATGTCTTCTTACAATGAGCCATTGTTTGCTTAAACTCTATTGTCTGTGGGTTTGCAAAGGGAGTCCCTGGCCAGAAGCGTATGCTGTTTGTGGGGCCAAGGTATTGAAATGTTTGGGATCTCTTGGCCTGTCATATTTGCCAAAATAACAAATCTGCTGAGGCTAGCGATTGTTTAATTCTTATCTTCCCTCCAATTTTCTGAGGTCCTCCTGGCGACCCCCAGTTGTAAAACACCAGCTTAGAAGCCACTATCCATTTTTAAACAATATCTGTGACCTAATGTGTAAAGATTTAAACATTATTTAAATGAAGCATCAATAGTTCTTCCTGAGGTTTAGTCATTCTATCTATGAGAATTATTCAGATTTTTCTTAGGATGATAGCTAAAGTATATCTAATACATGCAGTTGGATGTTAAATAATTCTGTTTTCTACAATAAATAAATAAAGAAGTGAATGTCAAGGTCATTTTAACTTTCTAGGTTGTTATTAAGGTTGTTTACATCAGGTTTATGTTGTCTTTTTCAAAATTAAACTTTTAAGCTAGACACAGTCACCTAGGATCTCTATATATAAAACAAGTGCCTCCTATCATGTGTTGTGAAATATTGCTGAAATATTGTTTGTGATTCAGAATGACTGTTTGAAAATGATAAATTGGTGTTAATCAAAATTTTGAGTACTTGTCCATAGAAGGTCAGTCAGAGTGCATCCTTGTCCTTTCAGGAATCATTGGGTCAGAGAGTGTTCGAGTTATTTGACCTGTTGCTTTTATATACCAGTCAATGGGAGTGTAGACTGAAGAGCAATATCTGCCTGTAGGGCGTAGTGTAGGCTGCTTACATTACAGACTCTATTTCCTGGGTAACACACCCTTTTTAATATACTCTACACTGTAGAGCAATTATCATAAATATAATTGCTCTACAGTGTAGAGCAATTATATTTATGATAATTGCTCTACATAATGCTAATGAATCATACTGCATTTATGTAATAATTTATTTTTATACCTCAGGATTTATAAGCTTTCATGTTTCAGACTGCATTTCTTTCTTCCAACTAACACTTGCAATAACAATAGTGTTCAGTAAACAGTTTCCACCAGTGGCAGCAGAATAGGTTCTACGCCACAACACATTTAGGTGCACTCATCATAGACATGAAAGGCATATTAGTTTTGGACTTTTATTTGCTTTGGCTTGATTTTTTTTTTCCTGCATAGAATAATTATACAGCAAACAACTTCAATGAGTTTTAGATACAGGAACTGGATTTAAAGTTTAGATTTTAGTGTGGGTTTTCCCTAATCCGCAGAGTCAAAATAATAAATACTAGAAAAGGTATATGCACCCAGCCCCACTAAAAGTTTTATAAATATCCTTTGTACATTGGTCATTGCAGCCATCAACAAGGTTCTGGGATGATTCTGGTATAAAATTGGATCACTATTCTAGGCAAAATTGATGGAGTGCATGTAATTTGACTGGTTTCTTCTTAAGCATGGTCTTTGAATTTCCAATAGAGTTGAGGTCAGGTACAACCATCTTTCCACAACAAGTATCTGTGTGCTTGGGATCATGTCCATGTTCCAGTTTCAGCTATCAACTATTCAGTTGAGGTAAAGTTGAAGAATTTGCAGGTAGTTCTACTTCTTTTTGAGTCTGTCCAATGTACTATTTGCAGCTAAAAAGCTGCACATCATGATGCAGCCACCACCATGCTTAAAAGTTGATAGAGACAGACGTTTCCAGGTAGTAGTGTAAGTGTGATGGCTCCTCTCTGAATTTAGATTGGTTTTAATAAACTTGTGGAAACTACAACTGATCTCTGACTGAGGATTGTCCTTTGGGGTGCCAAATAAAAAGAGTTGATGAGAGGTGAGGAGTAATGTAAGAGTTAACGGACGGCCAGTAAAGTTTTCCTACCTCGACAGGTTTGCAATCAAACATTATTTTAACAATAACATAATCATATGTACAAGCATTAGCACGTTGTAATTGAGACCACACACCATCTACTATGTTAGCTATTATGCTGACAGGCTGTTAGCCAAGTTTAGCTATCACAATAGGTATAAACATATTTATAAATGTATTTATATTTTGAGCTAACACCATTTGCTATACTAAGAGTAGCTCATTTTCTTATTTGCAAAAATGCTAACAGCTACTAATTCTGAATATGTACTATACTTAAGTTACATACTGTGCTAGCATTAGCTGCAGTAAGGCTAAAATCATGTTAGATAGCTAAGACTATCTGCTATGGTAACATCACCCAATGCCAACTTTAGTGTTGGCTAACACTATCAGAATCAGCTTTATTGGCATTAAGTATACTTGAAGTATAAATATATAAACTATAAACTTTAAGGGAAATAAAACAGCCTACTATCATTTTAGTTAACCTTAACTAATGAGCTAATAATGCAATAGTAGCTTATAGGTTATCCTTAGATAAGTGCTAACATTAGCTGAGGATGTCAAGTTACCCAGCGTCTAACTATCTGGTAGTATCAGTGTTATGCTCTTATTACCTTAAAATGCTAACATAAGCTAACACGCTAGCATTAGCATGTTATTCTAGCATTTTAGCTAACACTGGCATGGAAGCTACAATTAATCAGAATCAGCATCAGAATCAGCTTTATTCGCCAAGTTTGTGCACACCAAGAAGGAATTTGACTTCAGTTCCTCTTTGCTCTCAGTAAAGACATTTTAAATGTAAATATATAAGAAGGGAAAAAAAATTTTTTTTCTAACTATATAAAAATATTTAGTGTTTTCACAACAGAGAACATGGTTGAATTAGTGCAAATATGCATGGTATCAAACTGGCCAGTCTGTTAAGTGTTCATCAGAGAGACGGGCTGGGTAAAAAACTCTCTCTGTGGTGGCTGGTCTTTGTAAATAGCGCTCTGTAGCGCCAACCTGAAGGTAAAAATCTAAACAGGTCATGTCCAGGATGTGTGGGGTCTGCACAGATGTTAGCTGCCCTTTTCCTGACCTTAGTTCTTTACATTTTCTGGGTGGAGTGAAGGTCAGCCCAGACGACTCTTTCTGCAGACCTAATTGTTCATTGTACTTTGCACCTGTCCTTGTTTTATGGATGAGCCAAACCACACGGTGATGTATGTGCACAGGACAGACTGATTGTAGTGTAGAAGATAACCAGCAGTTCCTGTGGAAGGTTGTACTTCTTGAGTTTCCGCAGGTACAGTCTCTGTTGTGCTTTCTTCCAAAAAGCACCTATGTGTGAGGACAATCTCAGGCCCCAATAATTCAGTTTAGTTCAATTCATTAATACCAAAGATAAATAGTTAACTATCTACAAAGGTAAATATTTATTTAACATACAGTCATACGATTGCTAGCATTTGAAATTGTATGACTGATCTCTTTTCAGAGAAATGGAGGTAAATCGAAACTGCTGCAGCCTTGCTTCCTTGGTTCTGTTGATCATCCTTATTCAGTTTCCTGTGAAGTGCTTGAGTGCAGGAGACACCTACAAACTACAGGAAGAGGTAAATGAGCTATTTTTTCTATGCCAGTCCCTGTACTTCAAATTTTGTTCCCTAAAAATGGCACCCTTAGCGACAGCTTCACTCAGCACTTTTCTTTTTACTCCCTCACTCGTGAACAAGACCCCAAGATACTTGAAGTCCTCCACTTGAGGCAGGAACTCCCCTCTAACCTGAAGAGGACAAGCCACCCTTTTCCGGTCGAGAACCATGGCCTCTGACTTGGAGGAGCTGATCTTCGTCCCAGCCGCTTCACACTCGGCTGCGAACCGCCCCAGCGCATGCTGTAGGTCTTGGCTAGAGGGGGCCAGCAGGACCACGTCATCTGCAAAAAGAAGAGACGAAATCCTCTGGTCTCCAAACCAGACCCCCTACGGACCTTGGCTGCATCTAGAAATCCTGTCCATAAACGTTATGAACAGGACCGGTGACAAAGGGCATCCCTGCTGGAGTCCAACATGCACCGGGAACAGGTCCGACTTAGTGCCGGCAATGCGGACCAAACTCCTGCTCCGCTTGTACAGGGACTAGATGGCCCCTAATAAAGGGCCCCCAATTCCATATTCCTGGAGCACAACCCACAGGGCATCACGAGGGACACAGTCGAATGCTTTCTCCAGGTCCACAAAACACATGTGGACCGGTTGGGCAAACTCCCATGAACCCTCAAGTACCCTGCAGAGGGTATAGAGCTGGTCCAGTGTTCCACGGCCGGGACGAAAACCACACTGCTCCTCCTGAAGCCAAGGTTCGACTGTCGGCCGGACTCTCCTCTCCAATACCCTGGCGTAGGCCTTACCAGGGAGGCTGAGGAGTGTGCTCCCCTTGTAGTTGGAACACACCCTCCAGTCACCCTTCTTATGAAGGGGGACCACCACCCCAGTCTCCCAGTCCAGAGGCACTGCCCCGACCGCCACGCAATGTTGAAGAGGCGTGTCAACCATGACAGCCCTACAACATCCAGAGATTTGAGGTACTCAGGGCGGATCTCATCCATCCCCGAAGCCCTGCCACCGCGGAGATTTTTAACCACCTCGGTGATGGCAGGATTGAGGAGATCCTCGAAGTACTCCTTCCACCACCCGATAATGTCCTCAGTCGAGGTCAGCAGCCTCCCACCCCCCACTGTAGACAGTGTTGGCGAAGCACTGCTTCCCCCTTCTGAGGCGCCGGACGGTTTGCCAGAATCGCTTCGAGGCCAACCGGTAGTCCTTCTCCATGGTCTCAACGAACTCCACCCAGGCCCGAGTTTTTACCTCTGCCACAGCCCGGGCCTTTACCTTTACAAACAGAAAACTCCAGTTACAAAACTTTGTAGTTTATTTGCAATGCAGTGTTTAAATCTGATTAAACTGGTGTTGAAAAAAAATGTAAAAATGTAATTTTTGTAATGTAATTTTTCTTGCACAGATGATGCCAATCACATCCTTGCTCACCTACTGCAACAAGAAACAAGTGAGTGACTCTGGATCGTCAAAAGCAGTTTATTCAGGGCAGTTCATGTAAACTTCTTGGGAGCTTAAAAGATACCCTTCTTGTTTTATAGCTCTCTATATGACCTTAGAATGAACTTGATAATAAGTATTTTGCTTTGCTTTTGATATTGTCTTGTGGCACATATGCTTTTGGTCCTAATTTTTTCTGACAAAATTTAATAGTTTAAGATTTTCATTACATTGTTAAACTAAGTTTGGGATTTGAATTAAAATCTTGAGCTTGTGAGTTCAGCTTAATTAATCCTGTCTGAAGGATGTAAAGGACTAATAAAACAGACATTTTTATGTTATTCCTAAAACGTTATGGATTTTTCAGTAAAGGTCCCACTTTGAACCTCTTCAACAGTAAATGCATATTCTCATTTATTTGTAGTATTAAGTAAAACTAGTACACAGATTCTAGAAACCTTTTTAAGCTTCTGTCTTTTCATGTGACTTTTGGTGAGCAAAACATCCCTTGAACTGTCAGCTTGTCATATTCTTACTCTTCCCTATTTGAAAAACATATTTGACATTCCTGTACCATCATTTATCTGGCTCAAACTTTTTTTCACATTCCAACCGATTAACCGATTACTAATCGGATAGCAAAACGTGCTTAATAGAAGATTTTTTTTACAGAATTTGAACCAGATGATGCTAATATTTACATATTTGTGAGGATCCGTATATTTTGTGATGTAGAATAAAATATTGCCTAAAATGTTAATTGGTGACTGCATCTTTCTTTGTGTGCAGCAGGAGTGGGTTGTCCATCAGCACAAACATTTCTACAGAAGAGGTTGTTTAAATTCACCAACTGTGGAAAGCAGAGGTAAGAACCAGACTTTACCTGCCCAGAAAATAAACAGAATGTATCTCTGACTGTTTGGCCTTTAAACCATATTTGTCTTTCCACAGAAAGACAGCCAGCCCCCTCTGTGATGGCGACATCAAACATCCGTGTGTGACCAACATACCAAAAACCTGCCAGTTATCAAAACATTGACAACCCTCTCAACTTTCTTATTCAATGAGTGCACCCAGTGTTAGCAACCACAGAGGGATGAACACCGTGTTTAACTGCTTATGTTAACCGACACTGGAAAACATGCTGAAAAAACAACTGTGATATCTTTTGGAAAAATGTATACCTTAACAGTAGGGTAAAATATGCATTTATTTATAGTGATTAAAGTACTTTTCACAAAAAAAAAAAGAAAATCACACATTCTGTGCTCTCACACTGCCTAATAATTTTGAACACTTAAATCAAATTCCAACACTAAGATAAATACAATTAAAATATTATTACAGCACTGTACATTTCTCCTTAATATTGACAAGATTGTCAAAGAATGGTAGTGCCTCACTCTTCCCATTAAAACCGATGCAGCAGTTATCAAACATGAGCCCAAGCAACTCCCATTTTTAAAAGGAACCGTTATGTAAAACATCACAATTTGACACTGAAACTTGTGAAATCTTACAACCATTTTCAATACAAAAAAAAATAAAATAAAAAGGAACTAGTCTGTGTTCACGCGCACATAAACAGTTGTAAAAAACTAGTTTGAAAGGCATAATACATTTTCAAAGTGGTTAAAAGAAAATAAATTAAAATTGTTGTTTTTTTTTCTTTTTCATACAGCTCTTAGTCATCATTTCCTGTCAACAATATGAAATTGTCAGATTATTAGACATTAATTAAGGAACCACATGAAATACTTTTAACACATGGTGCATCATCTACAAAAAAGTTTTATCCAATTAAAAACAATCTAATCATGTGATCTCCCTAGAACTAAAGCATAAGGAAACCAAAAAGGGGTGTGTATGTATGTATATATATATATATACATACATACATATATATATAAAGGACTGAATACAACTAACCTTCACCCTCCTTTCCCTATTGTAACGTCACAGTGCAAAGTTGTGTGTGCAGCTCATGGCTCATACATTCTGTTTGCAAGGCACATCCTTTATGCATCACCTCGGGGAGAGGGAAGCAGGAAATTGTAATATGTATATATGTGTGTATGTGTCTCTAGTGGCAGGAAGCGCAGACCAACATTCTGCTACAGGTGGCGTACAGCAGACCAGCTTTCTTTACAGTGGCGAAAAGATAATTTTATCAACAACTTCCTCATCCATCTAGTTTATCCACCCCACTAAAAACAGTCTGGAAACGTGGCAGCACTGATCCTGCAGCAACAATGGGATTAACTGAATTAATAAAGGCCGACAACTTCATAAACAAGTCGGCTTTTAGGGTAATCTTTTCCCAAAAGTGGGAATCTTTGGTTGGATCATTTCGATCTGGGATAATGTAGTCACCCTGTCCCATGTATACTTTGCAACGACCTTTATATGTTCTCTTTTCCAATTGCTGGAATGATAATACTGCTGTGAGAATGTTTTGGCTACTTTTCCGATTTTTTTTTTTTTTTTGCGTTTTGATTCACACATATGTTCCAGATCACCAAGCTAATTTTAATAGCAGACTGCCCCTGTGTGAGAAGACAATTGCCTCAATGGTCAAATCAGGACTTAACTGTAGTTACACACAATTTCCCTTGCCACAGAATCAAGAAATCACTTTACTAGAACCTGCATCACAACATGAAGTAGGCCAAACGACCACAAAAAACAAGACATTATACTGCAATCTAAAGAATCTTTAGAATGGAGAAACAAAGTCACTGAAATCCTTCAGTCTGGAAAGAAAACACCATACCGATGATCCCATTACTGACTGATGCAACAATAGTAGGACGTTTTGGAAGGTGTGCGTCCTGTTACAGCTGGCAGGAATGCATTTCAGGATAAGAACGCCATACCTAGTTGAACATGGTGGTGGTAGTGTGATGGTCTGGGGCTGCTTTGCACCTCCAGGACCTGGACTACTTGTAACCAATGGATGATGAATGATGTCCGCCCATCAGTTTGTGATCTTAAGCTCAAACAAATATTTGAACGGTTCAATAAAATAAATAAGGTTTTGGATTGGTCTAGTCAAAGTTTGGACTTGAATAAGATTGAGACACTGTAGCATGACCTTAAACTGTTCATATTGAACTGCTTTTTCTCTTGATGAAGTCATCAGTTACAAACTGCCCCATGTTATTTCTCGAGACATCTTTATCTGATATCAACATTTGTTTGATGATCTGAAACTTTTAAGTGTGACAAAAAAAAAGTAAACAGAAGAAATCTGTTAGGGAGCCAAATACGTTTCAAGCTCCATTGTATCTTTTATATCTCTATGATCACTTTCATCAAAAGCTGACTTGCTTTATTTGTTTCATTAAGCAGCTTTTTGACTTTAATAACTGCCAGTAAAGTGATTTAATGTACAATATTACCAAAATGTACCTTAATCTTATTTCATCTGTAAGTATTTTGTGCCTTTTTAATTTTTTTAATTGTTAGCAAAAATGGCAATTTTTAAAGTTTTTGAACCATAATAAGGAAATGTTTAAATCTAAATTAGCAAAACAACAAAATAAAATCAACCAATAGTCTATCGCAGCCATGGTCATCTGGGTAAACAGAAAAACTTCATAAATAAGTATTCAACACTAGGCACGGGCTAGTATGGGAATCTCCTCTCCAGGATTTTAAACAATGGGAGCGGAGCAGTTTAGAAAGCATTGCTTCTTAAAACTTCCAAATGCCTTGGAATCTGTATACAAAACCTGTCTGTTCTGGACAGACCAGATTTCCTTCATCAAGCTTAAACAAATAAGATGCGACTGATACTGATGACTCCTACACGGAAGTTGCCCTTATGCTTTATGTCCACCAACAAAAGGCTTTAAAACACAACCAACATCAGGTTTGAGAGGTAGCTCATGCAAAAACCAAACAAATGTAATTGCAGTTGTTTTGACTTGACAAGGACGTCCTGCAGATCGGAACTTAAATACCAGACCTGCGTGTGGAATAAAGTCAGACAACTTCTCCAAGTAAACAGAACGAAATGCCAGTTTTCTTGTGACTGCAGGCTTAAAATGCACAACATAAAACACAATGATTAAATGAGAATGTTTTAAAATGTTGAACAGGATTACTAGCTCAAAATCAATATGAGACAGACACAGGTGACAACAAAACACAGTTGTAAAAGCACTTGGAAAAAAATAAAATGGTAAAAGTCATAAAACGAGATCTCAGTCCAAGGAACAGTCTTGCAGTCACAGCTGACATAAAAAGCAGACCTTAACTTCCAGGATCCTCAGGGTACGCACTTGTATGTGGAAGAAACTTAGGATCAAAGTGGACCGCCTTTCTGTTTGTGAAGAACTACAAGCCCAGATTATCACAATGAATGGGTAAACACAAAAAAAACTTCAATTTTCTCTCTGCCTCAAAATCCGTGTCATTATCAAACCGGAGCTGCAGCAGCGTCTTTACCAACCACAGGCGGAGGACCTGCATCCTGCCCTTGGTCAGGTCTAGGTAAATCATCATCACCGTGCTCTTTAACGCCAGAAGTCCCCTCTTTCAGTTCTCCTGCAGAATCCAGGGAATTTGAGAGTTCCAATCTGTAAGCCTTCGGAGTCGGTGGCTGGTAGCGGTATCTGTAGCCAAAGGCACGCAGGTGATAGGCGTAGTACTCCAACAAATACATGCCGCCAGCGTCTACGTAATGGAAAGACACCGACACATCTGAGCAGCAGTTTGAACCCTAAAAAAAATAAATAAACAGAGAGAGTAGGTGGTCATACACCATCATCAAAACATAAGACATAATACAGACCTTGCAAATGCAGTCATGCCGCTAGAAACTTTCCATGTTTTCGTCATGACAACCACAAACATGAATTCATTTTATTGGGAACCATGACGAAGTTCTACTTAAGTTCAAGGGTCCGAACAAAAATGATCTATGATTGTTCTAAATAAAAGTCAGATAGGTTTGCCGAGCATTTGTATTCTGCCCCATTTACTCTGATAGACCTAAATAAACTCCAGAAACCAATTAAATTAATTCAGAAGTCACCACAGACCAGTACAAATCCAGTCAATCTGTGAAGGCCATGGAGGTTTCCTGGGGAACATTAACGAACAAACAGCATTATGAAGACCAAGGAACACAGCAGACAGGTCAGGGAGAAAGTTTAGAGGTTTAGAGCAGGGTTAGGTTATAAAAACTATTTCCTAACTTATTACCATCCACCTAAACTAATTTGCTGGGCAAGGACAGCATTAATCTGCAAAGCAGTCAATAGGTCCATGGTAACCCTGGATGAGCTGCAGAGATCTATAGCTTAGGTGGAACAATCTGTTGACAGGACAACTATTAGTTGTACACTCAACAATAAGGCCTTTATGGATAAGCGGCAAGTAGAAGGCCATAATACGTTCTAAAGGCCATGTAGGCGACAGAGCGAATATGTGGACCAAAAACGACTTTTTGGGACTACAATAAGTAGGTTGGAAAAACAAACATCATGTCGACAGTGAAACATGGTGCTAGCACCGTTATAATGATGGTCAGAGGTAAAGTGAAGATCGATAGGGCTAAAAACAGGCCAAACCTAGATAAAAACTGTTAAAGGCCACTAAACAATTGAAACTGGGGCAGAGGTTCACCTATCAGCAGCATGACAAACACACAGGCAGCGTGACGAGGGAACAGTTCTGTGTTTTTTTTATTTCTGACTGAGCTTGAGCTAGTTTGCAAAGACAAATTGCAAAAAAATGTGTTTGGAGCTGTAAAATTGGACAAGACATTCTTTGAAAGGACCTGAAATCTGCAGCAAAAGGTGATTGTATGTGTGTGCAGTCAGTGGGGCTGAACACAAATGAAGGTCACTTTTCTTTCATTTGTGAGAAAAATTAGAAAAACATGTTTTATTTTCTTTCCACTTTACAACTATGTGCTTATGTGTTGGTCAATCACATAACATTCCAATAAAACCCATGGAAGTTCAAGGTTGTAATGTAATAAAATGTGAAAAATGAGTGAGTATAAGTACTTTTACAAAGGACTGAACAAATGCATGTCAATGTAGTTAATTGTAGAAAATGCAGAAAAGTCTCTGTTTAATTATGAACTGAAGGTGTTAGTTTCTTTAAATCAAGGCTGTTTGAGGTAATCGTCAGTCTGAGGATGGCCCTCGACATGCCCCAGTCTGAAAAAGCATGTCTCTGCTTCTTCAGACAGGAAAAAATACCCAAATTTACCAGGGGATAAAAAAAACCAAGTAAAGCGCACATAAGCTGAAAAACATCCAGTGGTTGTGTGCTTTGTGGTTGTGTTGAGAACTGTATTTGCTTCTCCAAGACAGGATTATGAAAACTACATTCTAATGTAGTTACTGCAACAACTACCTCAAACAACAACATTTTATTCCTTTATCCCATAACCATGCTTTATAACACCTTAGGCCAATGCTGGGATTTAGGACTTCCACTGAACTTGCCTCTGATATGGGGTAGTAGCAGTAGCTCCAGTACCAGAAGCTCTTGGGGAACTTGGCAGTGAGGTGTTGCTCGGGGACGAAGGGGTGAAATGTCTCCCTCTGTGCGGTGTCTCGAGAGTCTCCTGCCAGCACCCCAACTTTCTCCATGCACTGTCCCATTGCCAGGTCCTCTACAGAAGTAGTGTGAGTACACACTTTGTTTTTAAAACCTTCTACGAATCTCCGCAGGGCTTCTCTGCTCAGCACGTATCCAGCACCGCCGCTCATGTACCCCTGCTTGGTGTAGGGTTTGAATCTTCGGCCAAAGTAAATAGGCTCATCTGGTGTGTGGTTTGCAAGCATCCATCGCAGGTTGTCCACTATCACGTAGGTATCATCATCTGCCTTGAGGAACCAGTCTGCCTCGTTGGCGTGATGCTCATAGGCATAATGGAAGGCTTTAATCGTTTTCCAGTACAGCTGATCGCGTCCCTCCTTTGTGCCAAGCCCCACCGTAGGGAAGTCGGGGTCCTCCACTGAGCTCATGAAGATGACTATATTGCAATGGCGACTCCACGTGTACTTCACGTGCCGAGCCTTCGTCTCCAGGTTGTTGGGACCAGTCATCACCCAGCAAAGGATGCGCACCTTGTTGTACAGCTCGTCAGCCATGCGGCTATCCTCGCCTGGCAAGGAGACAAAAAACAACGTTCTTTTATGTGCAACGTCTAATTCCAATCAACAAAATTATACTCACAGCAGTATGCCCAAAATATTCAGCTTTAGAACAGTCACCGTGCCTTGAAATGGTATTGGTACATATGATTCATATTTTGTTGTATTACAACCATAAACTTTTATGTGTTTTATTGAGATTTAATTCATCGGACCAACTTTTGAGCTGAAGGGAAACGATGCATCGTGTTAAAAACTTTTAGCATTCCTACTGCTGCCACCACTGTGTTTCTGTGTGGGTTTTTTTTCAATCCTGATGTGCATCGTTAGTTTTCACTTCCCATTTTTAGATGACAAATTCAGCAGTTTTCTAACAGATTTTCAAATCTTGGGATATTGTTTTACAACCCAACATTAGGGATGGGCAATACGGACTTAAAACTGAATCACAATATTTTGTAGTATTGTGATTAAGACGAAAGTTATGACACAGCACTGGAAAATGTCTTCAGTCTTTTTAGCAATATTATCTGTTCATGCATACAGTCAGAGACAGACAAACATAAATACTGCTATAAGGGTTAATTAAACATGTCTACTATAAAAATACTCCTCTTCAGTTCACCAATTTCACTGCTCAACATTTTTAAGCATATTTTAAAATATATTTATACTAATCAGTGCTGTCAATCAACCAATAATAGTTCAAACATCAAATGAAACACTCCCTACCATGCTGTGAGATCAGTTAGACCTGTCTGCTGAGCTCCTTGGTCATGAGGTTTGTTCTCTAACACCTGGATTTACAATGAGCTTCAATGACACACAGCTTGAGTCTGCTTATCAAGTTACTTCAAAAGGAAACTGGTTGTATTGGATTTTATATAAAGTAGTGAAGGCTAATTAGAAATGCACACCACACACTTCATTTTGAAAACATGGCGTTTTTCTTCCATTTCACAATTAAGAACTACTTTTTGTTGGTTCATCAGATAAAATCCCAAAAATGACACTGAAGTTTGTGGTTGTAGCAGGACTAGATGTAAAAAAGTTAAATGGGTATAAAGTTGTTCTCAAGGCATTGACTTTCTTTTCTGCGTCTCAAAGCTAGCCTCAGCCTCTCTTCGAAAAAAAAGATGAACAACTCATTCTATCATTCAACAACGCCCAGAAATCAAAATCTAAAAATTATTAATATAAACGATGAAATATATTAATAGCAATGGCAATGTCTTGCTATGTCAGTTGCAGAGAAATTTTACAACAATGACCCATAGTCACATACGGGATAAACTTTCACATTTTCTCATATGAAATGAAAAAAGCTCCTGGTTCTCCACACCTGACCGCAAACATGTGCTTAACATTAGACACGGTAGAAACAGAAGCTTTATCTAGCATACATGATATTATTCAAAGCATGCATGTATGAAGGCTTTTGTGAGAATTTGCTCTTTGATCTATTGTGTTATTGGGATTATGTGCAATTATGCCCTTAGCTCCCAATTCCTTGATTAAATGAGGCCTAAAGTTTTGCCAAAAGGTTTCAGATAAGTACTTATTCAGTTTATTTAACCAATGACAACGAGTCACTATATTAGTTTGTTATTCTGACCATGTCTTGCATAAAGATTTGATAGTAAAAGAAATCTGTGGAAACGTAACTTATTTAATGGCAGGCGGTTTGACTTAAATGAGTAGGAAAGCAAAGTTGAGTTAACAAGGTTTTTATTCAGTCTCTGCATGTTGGTCGTTTGACACGTTTGATGTAAAACCTGAAACTGATGTTGAACTGAAAACCGGTGAGTCTTGTTCTCACTTCCTGTAAAAACTGTGTTTATAAATAGATAAAAACGCAGCAGATGATGGTGGTATTAACAAACTGTACCATAACATTAATTTTACTCCTACAACACCCCAATTTCGGAATTATAGTAATGAGTGATAAGAGTTTCTATAAACATCCTGCTTAATTTGATTGGTAGTTGAAAGCAAGACCGTCGGCTGGATATAAATGTTAAAACTTATGTCTGGGTTGACAAAGATTCAAAGGATATGGTTTGCAAACCGGTCCTCGGCCTACAGTTGAACACTTTAAACTTTAGCGACTGAGTGGGAGTTGTTTTTACTGTCAAATTTCATCCTAAAGTCAGTTTTACACTTTCAGTACATTCTCTAAGCCTGACACCAACTGGGGGTTTCAGCAGTCGTGTGTGAATTACCCTCCTGGTATTTTGCTCTAACCGCTTGTGATGAAAATGTAGGCAACTGAAGATAGACAGTCATGAGGCAGAAACCAAAGAACTGCCACACAGGATCCCAATTATTAAGGTCACCCTTGCTTTTAAACTATAGACGACAAGATATGAGCAGCGTGTGTGACAAATTAACTTGCTTTCATCAGCCTGATAGACTTTTGTTACACAATAAAAGAGCAGAATGTCAGAAAGGGGTCTTGCTCCTTGCTATCAGCAGTTGAAAACTACTACTAAATGTAGTAGCTTCATAATCAAATTAACAAAAATAATTATGGATTTTTCAAACTTAAAGCAATCAGATTGCATTATACATTTCATTTAAAATGTATGTGTATGCTAGAATGGCATTTATTACTCAACGTTATACTGCGAGAACCAACTGAACACACTGACCCACACCTATTCAGCAAATAAAACAGACCATTTAACGACTTTTTCCAGTTTAGCTTCATCCACTAAAAGCACACTCGCTTCTTGTGTAACAAATGCTGCCTGTCCTCTTTCATTCACCTCAGAATGTATGCAGGAGGTACATCAACACAAAACTAAACAGCTTAAGAAAGCCACTAATGTTAACCCCATGGCTGAAAGGGGTTTAAAGGCTTTCAACGTGGTGATATCTTTAACTAACACCCAACAGATGTGAGAAAATACTAGTGTCTCTGTGCAATGATAAATTAACTACATTATGCTGATCAAATTTAAACATCTATTTGAGTTGTGCTGCCTAAAACAGAAGCGCCACTATGGCTGCTGGGAACCGAAACTGACCTGTATGGTGAGGGTGATCCAAGTTAAACAGTGCGGATCTCTCTTTCTTCCATATCCCCTTGTCTTTGTCCAACTGTTGCTGTCGGTCACTAAGTTTCCCATAGTTGCCGGCGAGCTGGATCCCCTCAAACCACACCGGCCGCAGGATCACATACAGTAAGACAGTCCCCACCACAAAACCCACATAAAAGGAGAATCTGGAGGCCAGGGGCTTCATGCTGGACCAGGTGTCCTGCGGTTAATCAGCGTGGCAGCGGGTCAACCTACAGGAGGAGGACACAGGACGGTCTTTAACGCTGTAGACAGACTTCGTGGTTGCAGATTTTTCAGGTGTGGTTCACTCACCAGTAGTAGTATAAAAATCATAGCAGCTGGACTATCCGACGGGCTATTTACTCACAGCCATCATAGCATCTCGGTTCTGGAAAGCGAAAGCTGAGAAGATACGTTTCGTTTCCCCTACGAACAGTAACAGCTAGCCATACTAAAACCAAGCTAATTTCTCACCTAGAACCACAGAGAGAGGAGCGAGCAAAGCCCCGAACCGTTGACTGAGTAAACTCCTAGTGAGAGAAAACTAATCCCAACACATGACCAGTTAATCATTGATTCCCGCTCTGTGTTGGAACTGCTGGCGAAAGCTAACGGGCTAATGCGTTATTCGACCGACTGAGCTAGCGTCAATTTCGCTGTTAAGTTATTTAGCAGTCCTTTCGTGGCTGTGCAGCTAACTGGAACATTACTGATTAAATATGCAGGTTGTTTGTTCAGTTTCCCTAACATAAACCATAAAAAAAAAAAAAACTGGTTGAACGAGTTTCAAATCGCTGGAGGAACTACATCTAACTTATCTTACTGACTGCTGTCTTCCATCCAGAAAAAAAATAAAAAATAAAGCTACTTCCGGTCTATTAAATCAGAGGGCAGGGTTGAACTTTAACCCGTTTTTATGATTCTTTAAATAAAATAAATTGACAAAAAGTTATATTTACCTTATTGGGCTACTATTTCTATCTACTGAAGAAATAAAAAAAAAATAGCCAAGGGACATCGCAATTTATACAAGTGTATAAAGATATAGGGTAGCTGTACAATTTTCACACCGGCACACATGTACAAAAAGGAACTTTTTTAAAATGGAGATCTATGCTGTTTTATACAATATAAATGTAATTCTTACAAAGACTTTTAATATTATGGCTAGAATGATAATTGTCATGTGTAAGATATTTCAAAGTTTATTCTGATGATTATAAGAGCCTTTGGAGGATTACCCTGAGTGTGGAAATATTATTGTCCTCATGAAGTTAAATGTGAGTTTTTTTACACATCCATGCCAACACGTCATATGGAGTGTCTCATGAAATACACGACTCCGACTACGGATGTGGCAGGAAACTACAGAATTAAATAAAAAAGGAAGAACTGGATGCACATAATTATAGATTTTGAACTCCACACAGGGTCAAATAGGGTCAAGTTTTAAGCTGCATTATTTATAAAGTCATAATGTAAAATAAATGTTTAAATTGAGAATGTATATATTTAATTTATATATTCACATATATCATAGAAGTGTGATTAATGTTGTTAATATTGCTGTTTCCTAACAATATTCAGAAAGCAGTATAAAGAATGTCCAGCATATTTTCCAGAATAGTAATTATTGGTTAACAAGTTGGAGATGAATAGTTAATCTGTTGGAACTGAATTGTTTCATTCATTCATTGCTTATGATTGCGGCCGTGTAGGCTACTATTTTATTGTTCTTGAACGGTAAAGTTACTATTTTAACCGAGATTGGGAGAAATTTTGGCACAGGTAATCATGTCAGTAATCATATTTAAGGATGCAGAGATCAGAATTTTCTTGTCAATACTGATTTCCAGTTAACTTTGCGGCCTGACCTGCTGATTCAGACTTTTTCATCTAAGGACCATAACACATAAAAGAGGAGAAGACGTTCCACAGGTCCTTTGATAGTGGTAGCAGCTTTGAATCCAATATAAGGAAGAAATTACAAGATCCTCATTTATGGATCAAAGCAACAATGTAGATGCAGCTGGTCAATGCATTTATAGACCAGAAATGATAGTTCTGATCCCTGGCTGATTTATTGGTGCATCTTGTTCATCATATACCAGTTAAATCTTATACAAATACTCTTTTATAAGTAGTGTAAATAAAAGAAGACATGTCAAACAGAAATACATCAATTTTGTCAACTGGTGTTTTTAAATGTGCTTTATAAATACATTTTACTCAACAGTCAGCAAATGCATTAGTTCTACTTTGCTCCAACTCATATCCCAAGGCTAGGATCTTCAGTTATGAATATATAATTAAACACACACCTACTACTTGAATGGATTAACCATGTGTGTAAAACCAGTTTACAAATAATACCCTTCCACAATTATTACACAATGAAAGCACACAGTCTGAATTGTTAAACACATTAACTCAAGTTGTTCAATCCCCACCTAAGCTGTGCTAATACACAACAGGAAAGAAATTAAACTGTATTGACAACAATTATTTACAAATAGAGCTCCCAGAAGAAGAATTATTCACAAACTATACAAATTCAGCCCTTTAAATCCACATCTGAATTCATTTATTTCGTAAGCTGAACCTCACAGAGAATTGTGGCACTTCCTTTGCTAAATTAAGATAAATTAACTGTTTTTGTCACAAACAACCAGAGAAACATACTTGAAAACCTTGCTGCACTGCAATGGTTCATTGAACCATCTAGAGTTCCTTTAACAATGTGCATTTGGCAGAGAGAAAAAAAAAAAGAAACAACACATATTTGCTTGGTGCATCAACCAGTGCACACATACAGTGCCATACAAAAGTATTCATACCTGTTAAATTGCTTGTCATGTTACAACCACAAACATGAAGGTGCTTTATTAGGATTTTACATGACAGATCAACACCAAGTAGTAAACAGAAGGGAAATGGTAGGAACATGTGAGTGGTTTTCAAATTATTTTTTACAATGCAAATCTGAAAAGTGTTTAACCGCCTCTACTTGAAAACCCCTAAATTAAAACATCTGCAACCAGCTGCCTTCAAAAGGCACCTATTTAGTAAACAGAGGCTTGAGTGTAATTTCTGCTCACTACAAATACAGTTGTTCAGTGAAGGCCTCAGACAAACATCACGAAGAGAACGGAGGACACCAGACGGGGATAAAGTTGTGGAGACGTTTAAAGCAGAGATAAGTTATAAAAAACTCACAGAGCTCTATTCAACTCATTATCTGAAAATGGACCCGTCAGCTGACCTGCCAGCTTCTCCACAGAAGCTAGGAGGAGAATGTATTGACAGGACAACTGTGACTTAACGTTTGCACAAATCCGACACAAGAAATGGAGCAAAAGAACTGGAAAAAAAACTGTTAGAGGCTGCACAAGACGTGAGACTGGAGCAGAGGTTCTTCTAGCAGGACAACAATTATACAGCCAGAGCCACAATGGAATGGTTTAGATCAAAGCATTTTACAACTGCCCAGTCAAAGTCCAGACCTAAATTCAATTGACAATCTGTAGCAAGACTTGGAAAATTACTATTCACAGACCAGTTCCATTCAATCTGACAGAGTTGGAGTTTTCAAAAGAACAATGTCATGATTCTCAGTCTCTGGATGATTGAAGTTAGTAGCGCCATAACCAAAATGACTGATCTGAAATTGGCGCAAACCGTGGTTCTACACCATATATCCTAGCAGGTGAACATAAATGCAAGCCATGTTTTTTTTATATTTTAATTACAAAAACAGTTTTGAATACAATGCATCTATTTTCCTTCACTTCACATTTTGCAATACTTTGTGTTGATCCGTCACATAAAAACTCAAATATATATTTACGTTTTTAGCTATATGGTGATATATGGGTAAAACAAAAAATCAAAAAGGGTATGAACACTTTTTCAAGACACTAACATACGGCTGTGAGTAACTAATTTTTGTTGTTGAACAAAATTTGTCTGAAGGTTTCAAAGTTGCTTGTTGTTGTAGTTTACTTTTCGGCATGGTAAATATTCAATCCGAGGTACACATTTCTACCCTTCTGATACATTAAGAGGTAGGAACTGTGTAGTGAATGGCAGCATTGAGGACAGTGCAGAACTGTTTGCAGCTTCAGAACTTGATGTAAATGTTCAGAAAAACTGGAAAATGTTTCTAGAAACATATTCGCCTTATAATCATCAGGCTGTCTCCGCCTTCTAGAAACTGAATCCCATCAAAAAAGGGAAATGCATAACTTACTTCAACTGCATAAATACAGCTGACACGTACTTTCACTGTGCAACATTTAAACGGCGTCTATCACACACGGCAACATCATTGCCTTTTCAATCACAATAAATCATTTTCTGAATGTGCAAACAGCTGACTTGGACACAATTTTTCAGGTTCAACAGCCAAAAAAAAAAAACCCAAATCAATCAAGCTTTTCATAAAACTGGTAACTATTTTTAGTCCCTCCACCTGCTGGTCTCCACAGGAGTTCATCACAACAGGGGCATTGGATGTACACCATGAGCTCAAATGTCCACATCGTCTGAGTCTGACGTACTGGATGACTTTGAATCCTCTTGATTTTCTCCCCACACAAACTTATAGTTGTTTTCCAGCTCCTGCTGCCTTTTTTGCTCTTTATAAACCTCCTCTGTGCCTCCAGTCTGTGGGGTAAAACAAATAATAGTCAGATCCAATGTTATTTGACTTGCAACGTTCAAATTCTTTCGTTAACAAACATGTTTGCCTCTAAATCTCCACAGGGAAATTCGCTTTAAACAGGTTTACGAGACATTTACTCAAACAAATCACATCTGAATGACTAACTCGTCTTATAAAACGTAACTATGTCCTTGGTCTACCTCTATTCATAAAAGTGCGGTCAAGCCCGGTCAACTGTTTAACCACCGGGGCCATAATGTAAAATTCCACATTAACTCTGATCTCAGAGTTAATGTTTCAACATATAAAACAAATCAAGATGATGCTTAATTGAATGGTTTCCGCAAAATATATAGGTCAACTGGGGTAGGGCAGCTTGATCCTGGATAATCATGTGATTTTCATGGTTCATATATTTGTCTTGATTTTCCTTGAGTTTTCTGTCGTTTTAAAATTGAAATACGATACCTCGCTGTGACTTTAGAGCAGATATTTCTATAGAGGTCAAGCTTTGGGTATGGAAGCTAAAAAAAAGTAGGGAGGGAGGATGGAAAGGAAGAAAAGAAAGACAGGAAAGGAGGTGTAAAACAAACACATCCCTACTGAGTAATGCCTTTAAATACCAAAACATCAATAACAAATACAGAAATCTATCCACAAAATAAATTTTATGTGTCTATATCGTTAAAGATGTTCACGGATGTGACTTGTGAAAAACCACATTTTCCAAATTTTCTTACAAGCTTCCCCTTAAACAATGTAAATGTGTTAAGATCTCAAACAGCAGTTAAACCAGAAAAACTAAAATAATACATACAGAAAATGACATATAGTTCATATAAATCAGGGGATTCAGACTCTAGTCCTTAAGGGCTGGTTTCATGCAACTTTTAGGTATGTTCCTGGTCCAACACACCTACATCTGATGGCTAATGAGTGCAATAGAGTTCTACAGAGTCCTGTTTATGACCCAATTATATTAATCAAGTGTGCTAAAGCACAGACACATCTGGTCCTCGAGGAATGGAGTTTGAAACCTGTGGTAAATATGTTATACAGAAATACAACAGGTTATTATTCCCTTAAGACTAAGGGCAGTTTTTTCACTTTGGGCCCACAAGCTAGACTGGATTTAATTTGGCTGGTAAAGAAACTAAACCAAAACTACTTTTGACTTTTGGGAGAAAATTGGTCATTTAAATTCGTTAATTAAAACAAAAAATTAGGAGACAAACTAAATAAACAGTTATTGGCATCACTGTACCAACATAAACCCAAATAGCTCTCTGATGACAGGATTGTGGAGCTAATTGATATGTAAAAAGTAATCAGAGTACAAAAAGAGATTTCTGTTTTTACGGTGTGCAACTTTTTATTTCTACTGAGATGTCAGCGATAAATTATGCACACAGGAAAAGGGGAAGTAACTCTCCCTGACATGTCCTGACAAGAACCCATGAAACTGAAGACAACGTAAAGAGAAACACGTTTGCTGCCCTGACAAGTGAAGAAGACAACGAAGAAACACTTCATGAAAGCTGGTCTTCATCTGTGCAGTGCTCGAGCGCAAACTGGGTCAACCTGGATCAGTCGGCTTGCAGATCAAGACAACTCTCCAAAGCAGACCTCAACATCCACCCAACATCTGCAGTTTAGAGAAGCAAACGCTTTCATAAAGTTCACCTCAGTCTGATGATTTGGGATCTACTGAAAAATCTCATAATATATAGATATATAGATTTCCTAAAAACAATAAATAAACTGCACAGGGACCCATAAATACAAATAAAACCAGCTTGTAATTTGCAGTCTGCCTCAGGAAGATTACTTAGTTCTACATGCATGAATTCTGTACAAACGAAACCAAACTTGAGCGTAAGGTTGTAAACTCTGAAGTGAGTGGATGGAAGCACCAACCCGACTGACCTGATCCTCACTGATAAGTTACTTCCTTAACTCTGCACAGCGTCATGCTTTTCCCCCAGGGCATCTGTTAAAGCTCCTACTTTACCATGACAAACGATGACTATTTGTCTTCAAATGCCTCTTATCTTACATGATTTTATATTTCATAACGTTTTCAAAAAGGTTATCTGTGCTTTTCAACAAAGAAGTTACAAGGAACAGCAGCAACTGAGGACAGCAGCCAATGCAAACTGAAACAAAGGAGGAACATCTTCTGTTTGCTCTATCATATCTATGACAGATATGACTGTGAGTTATGGGAGCAGCATTTTTTTTATAAGTGCATAGGTTCCTAATATTTCAAACTCAAATTGCAGTTTCTGAGGGATTTTAGACTGAGGCATTAAAACAGGTAGTTATTCTGTCTAGAAACACTTACTATGCTCCATGCTCACTTTGTTTCCCACAGGAAGATCAAAATGTATTGGTGGCACAAAGCCTCCCACCTTCCTTCATTTTCTGTGTAACTAATCCTTAGCTTCTCTGTACAGAACCACCTAATACAAATGGGAAGATGGCTTAAAAGTTCTTGAAATAACATTTGTATAAATCGCCATGATGGTTTTGAGACTGGAGTTGTTTTAAGATGGTAGAAATCTGCTTGGTCTTGGCCTCCTTTAGACTAGCTGTTAGCTTTAGCTTCCAAGCCTAACTAATCTGGATTTCTACAAAATGAAGACGCCTAGAGAGTTCCCTACTGCATCTGAGATAAAGCACCAGAACCACACTTTAAAAATGCTGAACTATACCTTTAAGTTTCAAAGTAGCAGTAAATGTGAAATTATTTTCTTTGGAACAGTGGACAGAAATTATTGTAGTAGTTCAAAGTACAGATAATAGTAACCTGGAACTACTCCAAACATATTTTTCTTTAGTACTTGTCTAAATTTCCAAAAGTTTTCAGCTACACTAGTTATTTTCTCTGAGCTTCAGGACCACTGTTACAGACATGTTTTGTCCTGAATGGGTTGGAAAAGAAATACGTAAGAAATAATTTGCCATCCATAGCTTGATATCTAGAGAAAATTGATCCTGCCTACCTAAACTCCACAGCACAAAGCTGCTTTCAAACAGTGTTTGTGTTTAGGTCAGATTCAGTTATGGCAAGTTAAATTACCAGGAGATTTATAAGCAGCTCCCTGAAGGACTTTGTATCTTCTTCAGTCAGCCACTGATCACCTGCCTCCTCTGCATTCTTTCGCGTCAAAATCTTCACCTCAATTTTACCTTTAAGAAGAACAAAAGGGAAAAACAAGATCACACATATAGCTCAAGAGCATTAAAGCTGAATGATAGATTAGTTGAAATGAAGTGAATGGATCGAACAGAAGCGTGGATAAAAAAAAAAAAAAGACACATGAATGACAAACCCTTCATGTCCATTTCTCTTTTAAATGAGCTTCAGCTCACAGCTGTCATCTGTTGAAATTCAGCAGAAATCTAGAGACCTATCTCCATTTTCATGGCTAAATATTTCCAGAAAATGATATAACAGGTGTAAAGATAAGATGGAAGGAGACAGACAGTAATAAAAGCTAAAGACAGGCGATGGAAAAGAGAAAAGCCGTGTGTACAGCCGCACTGCCCCTTCATACCTTCAGCCTTTAGTCCTGCTTTCTCTAGCTGTTCTTTAACCACGTCCTTTATGTGCTGCCACTGGGGGTCTCCTTCGCCCATCTCCTGAACTTTGACCTCACCATCAGGGCTGCTGCCCGTCTTATACTTAGTAATTTTGATCTTAACGTGGTCCTCAGCTGCTTTGTCTGAGGTGACGAGACAAGAGAGGGACAAAAGAGACAATTCACCTTAAACCCATCAACAGGGTCACAGGCTGGAGGCGCTAATGGTCTGTCAGAATGAACTTCTTTTATGAACATCTTTGTGCCGTGGCAAATTCAGGTAATGAGTTTTGGTTCAGATTTTACTAATGAAAACTCAGTCACCCACATTTATATTAATGGCAGCAGCAAAAAGACCTCCAACCGACAGTTTACTCGGAAATCATCTCTTATTTGTGCATCCGTGTTCTCTGCCTGTTTTCTGAGATGAAGACTACAACATGAATGGTTGTGATGATGACACACACGCAAATAATGGCAGCAGCCCAGGGCTTTATGTCATGTAGATGTTACCTGGCTGCTTCGGAGCCAGGCTGGGACTGCCTCTGCTTGGGTCACTGGGCCTTTGGACCTTCTGCTGCTGGGGATCTTGATCATCCTTCTCATCCAGATGATCCAGTAACTTATCCAATGTCGTCTCCAGAGCCTGCGTTGCCTGAGAGCGATCAAACTCTCCTTTAAGACCCTCTGTTTCCAGTTCCTGCTGGGCCTACAAAACAAAGACAATGTCTACTTTAGGTGTAGTTAAAATACTAGAGATTAGATATCCAAGTATCATCTATGGGCTGAAACCTCATCTATGATGTTGTCAAACTCCTTCTGCATTTCCTCTTTTATCTCTTCAATCTTCTCTGACGGCACAGAGAGGTCAGCAATCTCATCCTCGAATTCCTCCAGCAACTGTTCATCTTCATCTTTCTCCTCCCCTCTGAGCTTCCCTGGATGCTTGTCGCCTGTTGATTTCTCTTCTCTACCTTTTGCCTGGTTTTCCGCTTTCTGTAAAAAAACAAAAAAATATCACTGTCTGTTCTGTCTAGGTACCACACACACAGAAAAAAAAAAAAGAACAGGGACCAATGAGAAGTGGGGAGAGTACTGACCTTCCTGTTACTCTCCTTAAGATGTTGAACAAACTTCATCAGATCTGCTGGGTCAGTGATGATTTTAAAGTTGAATCTTTCTACTTAAAGGAAACAAGAAAATGTATAACCCATGGCCACGGGGTCAAATTTATCTCAATAACTTAGAATGTCATTGAAAAATTCATTTATTCCATTAGTTCATTTATAACTCATATTATGAAGATTTATAACACACACAGGGTGATATATTTAAAGTGTTTATTTCTATTGATTTTGATGATTGTGTCCTATAGCCAATGAAACCCAAAATTCAGTTTCTCAGAAAATGTACATTTTAAATAAGACCAACAAAAAAAAGAGTCAGAGCCTGCAGAGAAACCAGACGCAGACATACTCAGGTCTGGTTCCTTGTGTCAAGCCTCTGCTGAAGACAACAAAAGTCTCTTATCTGGGCTAAGGAGAGAAAGGACTGGACTGTTGCTCAGTGGTCCAAAGACTCCAAGTTGCTTAAAATCCAGTGTGAAGTTTCCAGTCAGTGATGGGGTGCCATGTCATCTGTTGGTCCATCGGGTTTTCTGAAGTCCACAGTCAACTCAGCCATCTATCTGAAACTTTTAGAGTACTTCGTGCTTCCTTATGCTTAGTACTTATCCACACTGCCCTGACCTGAACTCCGTCATAGAGAATTTACGGAGGATTGTCAAGAGGAAGATGAGACACACCAGAACCAACACTGCGGGTGACCTGAAGGCTGCTATCAAAGCAACCTGGGCTTCCAAATTGCCCATGTCCATGTACTGACATACAGTAGGTTTCAGAAGGGAAAAAGGTCTATAAAAATACTTTTTAATTAAACTGATGTAATATTCAAATATTCTGAGAAACTGGATTTAGGATGCTCATTAATTATTAGCCAGAATCACCAGAAATAAATACTTAAAATAAATCACTGTCTTTAATTAATCTATAGAAGTTTGACTTTGTGAACTGAACTACTGAAGTAGATTACTTTTTGATGATATTCTTATTCACTGAGATAGACATGTATATAAGTACATTTTAAATGTAACAGAAAATATTTAAAAACGACTTGAATAGTCATGAAGTGAACTCTTCTTCCTTTTGTGCTAAAGAACAGTACCTTCTTCTCCTTCATTGTCTGCTGGGGAGCTGTAGTCACCATCCACCACCTTTCAGAGAGAACAATCTAGTCAAGATTGTGAAACAGAAATGATGGAACAGAAAAAGAGACAAACTGTACCCTCTAGTGCCAGAAAATGATAGTGTAAAAAAACATTTTGATGCTAGTGTTCTTAATCAGAAACATCTGCTTTGTCAAATGATTGTTATGTGCTTTTAATGTTATCATTTCCTCATCCTTACTGGAAAATCCAGTATTTGTATTCCCAAGAAAACTGCTAACACATGTTTTATAGAGGCAAATATTTTAAATCATCAGTAAATCACGTGCAGTTAAGCAGCATCTAACTGCTACTTCATTATTTTATTTCCTCCCAAAGAAACAATGATGGACTGAGCTTTCTGAAACATGTTGCCTCTGCCTACTTTCTGTAAAATTAAACAAACAGGTTTAGTGCTAAGGACCAGAAATAATGTTTATTGATGTTCGTTTTAGTTCAGAACCTCATTGTCTTCCTGAGAAGCTGTTGATTTTACTTTCTCGGGTTTCGTCACTCCCTCCCAAAAGTCAGCATCCTCCGTCTCTTCTGATGCTGAATCTTCAGACATGTCTGCTTAAAAACAGAAAGAACATCCATGCACATTAGGAAAATATCACAATTTGTGTTCAAAATATATAAACTTTATATATACAGGTCCTTCTCAAAAAATTAGCATATTGTTATAAAGTTCATTATTTTCTATAATGTAATGATGAAAATTTAACATTCATATATTTTAGATTTATTGCACACTAACTGAAATATTTCAGGTCTTTTATTGTCTTAATACGGATGATTTTGGCATACAGCTCATGAAAACCCAAAATTCCTATCTCACAAAATTAGCATATTTCATCCGACCAATAAAAGAAAAGTGTTTTTAATACAAAAAACATCAACCTTCAAATAATCATGTACAGTTATGCACTCAATACTTGGTCGGGAATCCTTTGGCAGAAATGACTGCTTCAATGCGGCGTGGCATGGAGGCAATCAGCCTGTGGCACTGCTGAGGTCTTATGGAGGTCCAGGATGCTTCAATAACGGCCTTTAGCTCATCCAGAGTGTTGGGTCTTGAGTCTCTCAACGTTCTCTTCACAATATCCCACAGATTCTCTATGGGGTTCAGGTCAGGAGAGTTGGCAGGCCAATTGAGCACAGTGATACCATGGTCGGTAAACCATTTACCAGTGGTTTTGGCAATGTGAGCAGGTGCCAGGTCGTGCTGAAAAATGAAATCTTCATCTCCATAAAGCTTTTCAGCAGATGGAAGCATGAAGTGCTCCAAAATCTCCTGATAGCTAGCTGCATTGACCCTGCCCTTGATAAAACACAGTGGACCAACACCAGCAGCTGACACGGCACCCCAGACCATCACTGACTGTGGGTACTTGACACTGGACTTCTGGCATTTTGGCATTTCCTTCTCCCCAGTCTTCCTCCAGACTCTGGCACCTTGATTTCCGAATGACATGCAGAATTTGCTTTCATCCGAAAAAAGTACTTTGGACCACTAGCAACAGTCCAGTGCTGCTTCTCTGTAGCCCAGGTCTGGGGAATGCGGCACCTGTAGGCCATTTCCTGCACACGCCTGTGCACGGTGGCTCTGGATGTTTCTACTCCAGACTCAGTCCACTGCTTCCGCAGGTCCCCCAAGGTCTGGAATCGGCCCTTCTCCACAATCTTCCTCAGGGTCCGGTCACCTCTTCTCGTTGTGCAGCGTTTTCTGCCACACTTTTTCCTTCCCACAGACTTCCCACTGAGGTGCCTTGATACAGCACTCTGGGAACAGCCTATTTGTTCAGAAATGTCTTTCTGTGTCTTACCCTCTTGCTTGAGGGTGTCAATAGTGGCCTTCTGGACAGCAGTCAGGTCGGCAGTCTTACCCATGATTGGGGTTTTGAGTGATGAACCAGGCTGGGAGTTTTAAAGGCCTCAGGAATCTTTTGCAGGTGTTTAGAGTTAACTCGTTGATTCAGATGATTAGGTTCATAGCTCGTTTAGAGACCCTTTTAATGATATGCTAATTTTGTGAGATAGGAATTTTGGGTTTTCATGAGCTGTATGCCAAAATCATCCGTATTAAGACAATAAAAGACCTGAAATATTTCAGTTAGTGTGCAATGAATCTAAAATATATGAATGTTAAATTTTCATCATGACATTATGGAAAATAATGAACTTTATCACAATATGCTAATATTTTGAGAAGGACCTGTACAGCAGAAAAAAAATGTATTTAAAGTCCTTTAGGTTTAACACAGTGGACCTTTACCATTTGACCCATCTTGGGTGCTGCTGGGCGGAGGTGTTGTCTCCTCAGCTGTTACTTCCACTGTTTCATCTGCACCTTGATTACCAGCCAACATCTCATCGAGGTTCTTCAGCTCCTCAGAGATCTGCTCCACTTTACGCTTTGTGTCCGCTGGGAACAGATAGAAGAGAAACGGGGCAGCAACAGACAAGTCGTCACACATCCTGTTAGGTTTTATCAGGGTAAACAACGGATATAAAAAAATACTGTATTTCACATTAGATAACAGGATTTTCATTAACACACTAATATCTATCAACAAAAATAAAATATATTCCTATTTTTCCATCTTTCTATCAAATACGATGCAACACAACCTTGTAAACCTTGTGTTTCTGATCACTCACAGACTTGAGCCTTCACATAATCCATGTACTGCTGTGCACTCAGAGCCGGCTGGCACACAATACCCTGCGGCTTGGAGGTGGACGGCGGCTGCAGAAACGGATGCTGACAGGTGCGGCTGGTGTGAACTGTAAACACATAACGACACGACTGTGGCTCGTCCACTCGGGCGATGTAGTCACTCGAGCCTTCTTCGCATACAAACTGCAAATAATAGTCAGTGACAATAAATGCAACTGAAAAGCCCATGGAAAGGGAAGCCTCCAAACATTTGAAAGCTAAACAAGGAGTTTATTCAGTTGTGCCCACACTTTTACACAAACAACTCTGAATTTAAAAGAAACTGTTAATGGAAGTTAAACCATTTACAAACAAAGCTATTTCAAAAGTCTCACCCGGACTTCAGTCTCTCTAGGATTTCCATTTAGGTCACACCTAGACCCATTTACATAGGCCTGGCTGTGGTATCGTTTCAGCTTGTGCTGTTTGGAGGCCTGCAAGAGGAACAGATCAAATGTCTTGAGCTGAAATGATTTGCAAAAATCTTGCACAGTTATATTAACTGGAGTGTGCATTCCAGCTGATTATTAAAGAGACACAGTGTCTTGCAAAATTATCAAATCTGCGAACCATGTTCATATTTTGTTGTGTTATAACCACTACCCTTAATGTATTTTATTGGTATTTTATGGTATAAAATTGAATCCCTTTAATTCTTGGTAGATTTACAATCGTTTTCTACATAGGAAAACTACCTCAGACTCTACCAGACTGGACGGTCGGTAAACATCACTTTTTGCATCTCATCATAGATTCTCAATTCAATCTAAGTCTGGGCCTTGACTAGGCCTTTATATCACATGAATATCCTTAGCTCTAAACCATTCTCCACCTTCCTTCAAATCTCGTTTCTTGCAGCCTCACCCAGCATTCAGCTCCATCCATCTTCCCATCATCTCCCAGCCTCCCTGTCCCTATTGATGAAAAGCATCCCCACAGTATGATGCTGCCACCACCATGTGTCACAGGGCTGGTGTGTTTAAGGTGACTTGCAGTGCGAGTTAACCACCACAGAAAACATTTTATTTGTATTCATAAAGGTTTTTCTTTAGTCACATTTGACCTGAGCGCCCTCTTCCACTTGTTTGCCGTGTCCTCTACATGACTTGTGAAATACAGAAAACTTTTTTTTTTTTTTAAACATATTTTTTCAGCACTAGAGGCCTTTATTTTGATAGTAGGTAGACAGGAAGGGGGGGCAAAGAGAGGGGGAGACATTCGGCAAAGGTGGCCGGGTCTGGGACTCGAACCCGGGACGGCCGCTTCGAGGACTATAGCCTGTATATGTGGTCGCGCCCCTGAAAACAGGACCTTTTACGGCTTTTTTCTTGCCACTTTTCCATAAAGGTCAGATTTGTAGAGTGCACGATTATTAGTTGTCATGTCAACAGATTCCCAACCCAGAGCTGTGGATCTCTGCAGCTCCTCCAGAGTTAGGGTGGGCCTCTTGAACACTTCTCAGGTTAATGCTCTCCTGGACTATCAGTGTACATGGCCATGTCTTGGTAGGTTTACAGTTATGCTCTTTAAGATATCCAAAGCTTGGGACATTCTTATTTAAACTCTCCTTTAACCTTCATCACAACCTTCTCCCTGACCTGTCCCTGCTGTGTTCCTTGATCTTCATAATGCTGTTTGTTCACTAATGTTCTCTAACAAACCTCTGAGACCCTCACAGAACAGCTGGGGTTATACTGAGCTCAAACTATGTATTTTGTAACAAACTCTGTTTTATAATTAGGTGACATCTGAAAGTAACTGGTTGCACTGGAGTTTATTTAAAGTTATCAGATTAAAGGGGTCTTAATTCCAATGCACTTATTTGCTACTGTGTGTTGGTCTGTCAGATAAAAGCCCAATAAACACTCAACTTGGTTGTAATAAGACAAAATGTGCAACAAGAAACTGTGTACAGCAAGTCAAAAGTACCACAACAGAGCTCTTCTTTGATGGCTTTGCTAAACTAACAACCTACTGGTTTTGCTGTGATTAACTAAATTAAATGCAACTCAGGAACGAACATGGGTTGTTATAATGTGTAGATGACGTTCTTAGACCAATATTTTGAATGCAGAAAGAATTGTCTTTATAGTTTCCCCCAATAAATACTAAATTTACCACTTATTGTGATAAACCTTCACTTCATTAAACAACTTTTTACCCACCAACCTTTTAAAAACACATTAGTTCTAATAAACATGGAGGCAGTCTTACCTTTGCGGTTTCGTTGTTCCAATCAAATTCAGACTCATAGTATCCCAGAAAGAGAACGTCCCCTTTAATTTCCGAGTCTGAGAAGAAAACACATTATTCAAAACAGAATTTAATGAAAACAAAGTGTAGATTTAACAGAAAAAAATAAACACTACTCTGGGACAAGTTATTTTCCAACTGATACGAGAGCTCAGAGAAACCTTACTGTAACAAACAACAATAGTTTCTAGTGTGAGCGAACTTCGAAATGGCAGAGCTGGAGACACTAAGCCAAGTGAATTCACATGTGCAAACTACACATCAGTCAGTCAGTCAGTCAGTCAGTCGGTCATTTGCTACCGCTTATTCCATAGTGGGTCGCCCGTAGACTGCTGGAGATAGGCACCAGCTTCCCCGCGACCCGCGCGAACTACACATATTTTATAAAAAATATTATTTTACTGCCCCTCCTTGAACCGCCACCTTAAAATAGTGGAGGGGTTTGAGTGCCCGAATGATCCTACAGGCTATGTTGTCTGGGGCTTAAATGCCCCTGGTAGGGTCTCCCATGGCAAACAGGCTCTAGGTGACGGGTCAGAGAAAGAGCGGTTCAAGACACCCTCATGAGGAGTATACGATCGAGGCACGTGACGTTGCCCGGTATGGCGGAGCCGGGGTCCCACCCTGGAGCCAGGGTCGAGACCTGTCAGAGAGCGCCTGATGGCTGGGTTGCTCCTCGTGGGACCCGGCCGGGCCAAGCCCGAAGGAGAGACGCGAGGCCATCCCCCAGTGGGCCCACCATCTGCAGGGGGAACCGTGAGGGACTGGCGCCAAGAGGTTTGGGCAGCAGACGAAGGTGGGAGACCTCGGCGGCCCGATCCCCGGATGCTTAGGCTGGCTCTAGGGACGTGGAATGTCACCTCGCTGGGGGGGAAGGAGCCTGAGCTTGTGCAGGAGGTCGAGAGATATCGACTAGAAATAGTCGGGCTCACCTCCACGCACAGCGTGGGCTCTGGAACCCATCTCCTCGAGAGGGGCTGGACTCTCTGCTACTCTGGAGTGGCCCACAGAGAGAGGCGGCGGGCTGGGGTAGGTTTGCTTGTTGCCCCCCAGCTCAGCCGTCTCGTGTTGGGGTTTACCCCAGTGGATGAGAGGGTCGCATCCCTGCGCCTTCGGGTTGGGGACAGGTCGCTGACTGTCGTTTCGGCCTACGGGCCAGGCAGTAGTGCAGAGTACCCGGCCTTCTTGACATCCCTGTCGGGGGTGCTGGATAGTGCCACTCCCGGGAATTCCATTATTCTGCTGGGGTACTTCAACGCCCACGTGGGAAACGACAGTGACACCTGGAGAGGCGTGATCGGGAGGAATAGCCTCCCCGATCTGAATCCCGAGTGGTGTTTGGTTATTGGACTTCTGTGCTAGTAACGGATTGTCCATAATGAACACCATGTTCAAACATAAGGGTGTCAATCAGTGCACTTGGCACCAGGACACCCTAGGCAGGAGGTCAATGATCGACTTTGTTGTCGTATCATCAGACCTTCGGCCGCATGTTTTGGACACTCGGGTGAAGAGAGGGGCTGAGCTGTCCACTGATCACCACCTGGTGGTGAGTTGGATCCATTGGAAGAGGAGAAAGCCGGACAGACTTGGCAGGCCCAAGCGCATAGTGAGGGTCTGCTGGGAACGTCCGAGTGGACCATGTTCTCCGCATCTATTGTCGATGCTGCTACCTGTAGCTGTGGCCGTAAGGTCTGTGGTTCCTGTCGCGCCAGCAATCCCCGAACCCGGTGGTGAACACCTACAGTAAGGGCGCTGTCAAGCTGAAGAAGGAGTCCTATTGGTTGTGGTTGGCTTGTGGGACTCCTGGAGGGCTGACGGGTACCGTGAGGCCAAGAGTGCCGCAGCCCGGGCTGTGGCAGAGGCAAAACCCCGGGCATTTTTTTCAACACCAGTTTATTCAGATTTAAACACTGCATTGCAAAGAAACTACAAAGTTTTGTAACTGGAGTTTTCTGTTTGTAAAGGTAAAGGCCCCAGCTGTGGCAGAGGCAAAAACTTGGGCCTGAGAGGAGTTCGGTCAGGCCATGGAGAAGGACTACCGGTTGGTCTCGAAGCAATTCCGGCAAACCGTCCAGCGCCTCAGGAGGGGGAAGCAGTGCTTCGCCAACACTGTCTACATTGGGGGTGGGAGGCTGCTGACCTCGACTGGGGACATTATCGGGCGGTGGAAGGAGTACTTCGAGGATCTCCTCAATCCTGCCATCACGCATTCCCTGGTGGAAACAGAGGCTGGGGACTCGGGGTTAGACTCTTTCATCACCCAGGCTGAAGTCACCGAGGTGGTTAAAAAGCTCCGCGGTGGCAAGGCTTAGGGGGTGGATGAGATCCGCCCTGAGTACCTCAAGTCTTTGGATGTTGTAGGGCTGTCATGGTTGACATGCCTCTACAACATTGCGTGGCAGTCAGGGACAGTGCCTCTGGACTGGCAGACTGTGAGAGTGTGTTCCAACTATAAGGGGATCACACTCCTCAGCCTCCCTGGTAAGGCCTACGCCAGGGTATTGGAGAGGAGAATCCGGCCGATAGTCGAACCTCGGCTTCAGGAGGAGCAGTGTGATTTCGTCCCAGCCGTGGAACACTGGACCAGCTCTATACCCTCTACAGGGTACTCGAGGGTTCATGGGAGTTTGCCCAACCGGTCCACATGTGTTTTGTGGACCTGGAGAAAGCATTCGACTGTGTCCATCGTGATGCCCTGTGGGGGGTGCTCCAGGAGTATGGAATCTGGGCCACTTTATCAGGGGCCATCCAGTCCCTGTACGAGCGGAGCAGGAGTTTGGTCCGCATTGCCGGCACTAAGTCGGACCTGTTCCCGGTGCATGTTGGACTCCGTCAGGGCTGTCCTTTGTCACCAGTCCTGTTCATAACTTTTATGGACAGGATTTCTAGACACAGCCAAGGGCCGGAGGGGGTCTGGTTTGGGGACCAGTGGATTTCGTCTCTTCTTTTTGCAGATGACGTGGTCCTGCTGGCCCCATCTAGCCAAGACCTACAGCATGCGCTGTGGCGGTTCGCAGTCGAGTGTGAAGCGGCTGGGATGAAGATCAGCTCCTCCAAGTCCGAGGCCATGGTTCTCGACCGGAAAAGGGTGGCTTGTCCTCTTCGGGTTGGAGGGGAGTTCCTGCCTCAAGTGGAGGAGTTTAAGTATCTTTGGGTCTTGTTCACGACTGAAGGAAGAATGGAGCGGGAGATCGACAGACGGATCGGTCCGGCTGCCGCAATAATGGGGGCGCTGTGCCGGTCCGTTGTGGTGAAGAGAGAGCTGAGCCGAAAAGCGAAGCTCTCAATTTACCGGTCAGTCTACGTTCCTACCCTCACCTATGGCCATGATCTTTATGTCATGACCGAAAGAACGAGATCCCGGATACAAGCGGCTGAAATGAGCTTCCTCCGTAGGGTGGCCGGGCACTCCCTTAGAGATAGGGTGAGGAGCTCGGCCATCTGGGAGGGGCTCGGAGTAGAGCCACTGCTCCTCCACATTGAGAGGAGCCAGTTGAGGTGGCTCGGGCATCTATACCGGATGCCTCCTGGACGCCTTCCTCGGGAGGTGTTCCAGGCACGTCCCACCGGGAGGAGGCCCAGGGGACGGCCCAGGACACGCTGGAGGGACTATGTCTCTCGGCTGGCCTGGGAACGCCTTGGGCTCCCCCCGGAGGAGCTGGAGGAGGTGTCTGGGGAGAGGGACGTCTGGGTGTCTCTGCTGAGTCTGCTGCCCCTGCGACCCGGTCCCAGATAAAGCGGAAGACGACGAGTACGAGTATTCTTTTACTGTTTGATGGCTCCTCACCATAGTGTTTACAACATTTATATATCTTTTAAATCAGGGATGTCTCTTTCTTTCAAAAGCTTTAGGCAATTAAATTAAGCTGATTTAAACACAATCCTCTAAGAATATTCCACCAGGTCAAACTTAAAGGGAAAACTGACACATTTTCCAAGGCCCAATATAGGAACCCGTACACAGCCGTAGCCCAGTTGAACAGTCCAAAAGAGAAGTGTCAATGATTTAACTCTCAGGACAGTTTGAAAAGAAATGAGGTCTAGAGAGAGGAAAAAATCCATTCTTATTGTGACATTTGTGTTTGTCAATTGAAGAATGACAAAATAGATTAAAAGTGTTTTGTTTTTTTTTACCTTCAAGGTGATACTGTCTAATATGTTGACCGTGACAAAACTCATATGTCCACCAATCCTTTGTCTGTAAAGAACAAATACAGAACATTATATGTTTTTCATTTAAGCAATCTTCAGCATTCTTTTTGTCACCAGAATACATAAGCAAGAAATCCACCAGTTACCATATTTTCAATCAAACTGATGTTTTTAAACATGGTTTTATGTGAACTTGGAAGGTCCTGCAATAAAACTGTGGAAAATGTTTTGTTGTTGACTAAAGAATAAAATATAAGCTTGCATACTCTTACATAGAGAGTTGCTCAACCTTTTCCACTTAAGATTTCTTCACTTTTTTACTTCTAAATTCAGATAATTATCATGTAGGTAATGGGACAGGGAATACAAATTTGACAACTTGGCTTGACTATTTGCTTTGACCATACTTTTCCAGATCTTTCAAGACTGCATAAGAAACACGACATACGAAAGATAGTATTGACTATTTCCAACAGGAGTCGAAAAAGAAGAGAAATAACATCATGCCTGCCACTGTTGCATCAATTTGTTTTAAAGGTAAAAATAACAGTAGAACAATTAGGGCTGTGGGAAATGTATGTGATCATTTTGCAGAAATACTACCCCAACCCAAAGATGAAGCAGTAAAAATACAGGACAAGTGTTACAGTGATTCACGTTGTTGGTTCCAATTTTACTGAAGCAAAAATGTATGAGCTGTAAGCCTGCAAAATGTTTGACATTAACTGTCAATATACTAGCAGTATTTGCAATATCAATATCGTGAAGAACTGCTTAGACAGCAGTATAGCTGAAAACAGATTTTTACATACATTACAGACATTCAGCCCATTTTTTTCCCTCACTGTCTGACATTAAATCAGACTAAATTTTTCCAGACTTAAGTCAGTTAATTTTAGTTACCCTAACTGACCTACAACAAGCAGGTTTTACACATATTTAATGTCAATCAGTGATGAAAAAAGGTTACAGTTCTTTTTATACACTGTATGTTATACTGAAGCCACAATAATGTCAAATTAATAAAGTGTATACATTTTTAATTGGAACAAATCAATTCACACAATTAGTGCAGTTATATAGCTTACATCCCCCTTTACATGCAACATTTGCTTTGAATCTTTATCCAGTAAGTAGAGACAAGTTTCTTCCACAATACCTAAACCTAATTTAAAAACATGGTCAAAATAGGCTGGAAGGATTAGATTCCTGCATTTCTTGACTGGCCTATGACCCACACTTGCATACTGTTAAAACGTGTAACAAACAGTTTTCCTGTCACAGCCATCATCACTTGGCTGTAGTTTGAAAGGGAAGCTTCCTAATGGCTTTAAAATATCAACAGGCATTCGACAAGTGGATTACACAGATAAGCAGAGACAGACGCGGATACGTTTTAGCACCAACCTTCACAAGACACGGGGCTTTGTGCATTGGCCTGAGTAGGTCCGGGACGTCTGGTCCAGTGTAGCCCTGCGAGTCGGGTTCAGAAGCTGGATCCTGATGAAACCGGACCGCCTGGGCTGGAAGTCGACATTCATAGAGCTGCTTGTACTTATTGGACACCATCACAACCTCCTCTGTCTTTGTCTAGAACAGGAGGACAACCCAAAGGACTGCTTTAACTTTTAACATGAAGCAGTGAATATGGATTTTTAACAAGATAGCTTGTTGGCTTCCAAACGGTCAAGTGTAAAAAAAAAATATATGAAAACAGAGAAGCTACCTGTGTGAAACATGTAACAGTTGTGACAGTGACAGTTGTTGCAACGAGCTGCGTAAGTAAACTCACAACTATTCCTTTAACCTTAACGCTACGATTTAATAAGAAACCTTCTTTTTTTCGTGTTCTCCCAATAGACTTGCTGGTCCTAATATAAGTGAACTGTTAAGATTATACAAAGATATAATAGTTGAGAAATAGTAGCCTCCACCCTAGCCAACAAGCTACATGTTACCGTTAGCGTCTGGAACGCCTTCACTCACCTGCCCCAACATGACGGGGTCAGGAAGAATCTGAATCCCATATTTCATCTCATTCAGCTCCTCCAGGTTTAAAAAGGCGGGGACACAGAGGGGACATATCAACACAAAAAGGCACAGTCTCTTCAGCCACCGCACCGAGGAAGCGGCCATCGTTAACCCTCCGCTCATAACCACCTCCTCTTCCCTTAAGCGCTCCAGTGACAACAAAACACACAACGCCTGACACGGTGGACGCTGATTGGTCAATGACTGAAATCCTGTGCTGTCATTGGACTATCTTTCTGTCCATCAGCGGGCTTGCCGTTTCAGAGATGTGCTTGTTTGAAAGACAGTCATATTTTAAAAGGGCGGTGCTATATATGTATGACTTCACAACAGATTTAAATAGCGTTCAACTTTTGTCTTGATGTAAAACAAACTCACAGTTTTGGATAGAGGCATGCAGAAATAGAACAATTGGCCTGATGGATGAGGCACATTACATGCGGATACATTTTCCTGCATTTTCTAATTTTATATGGCATTTTTGCATTTTATGTGACTTAATTTACTTAATTTTTGCTGTATAATTATATAACAAATAATTGTTTGTGTGAATCTTCCATTCATTCACACACAGTCACTCGAGGATTTGGCCTGATTTGTCAGTTGCCTAAAAAATAAGTTGTGTATTTTTTTTTTGACATGTCCCATAAATGGGAATGAGCCCAACGACCTTCTGCACACCAACACACTGTGTGGACATTTTACCTGGTCCACAGACGGGGAAATGGGTGTTGTGGGTTAATTGTTCGGTTTAGGACAATGAATTGATTTTAGGTTAGGTTCGGGGTAAGATAAGGGTTAGATTTAGGGTAAGGGTCAGGGTTAACCTATAGCAATGCATGGAATTCAATGCAAGGTCCCTGTAAGGACAGCAAGATACTACATGTTGACGTCCACATGTATCTATTAAGAATGAGCTGAATGGGCCATCCTGCACAGAACACCAAGCCCCACATAGAAAGGGGGTTATGTGCAGGATAGCAGAAGGAAGGGTTTTCCCAGGGTACTATTCATGCAAGAACCACCACTGCACACAGTAATTGTGCACACACACATGCTAAACACGACTTAAAATTTTTTTTTAAAAGCATTACATGTTATTTGATCGAACACACTCCAGTATATTTGATCATTTAAACATAAAACACTATTTATTTCAGGCTGGAGCCCGTGCAGCTCGTTGAACTCTCTGGCTCTCGGGGTGTATAGGTGTGGTGCCTCTCCGCTGCGTTGCAGCCGCTGTAGCTGCAGGGGGAGCATCCATCCGTCCATCCACAGCGTGCTGCTGTGTGCTGCGATGTTCCGCGGCCGCCTCATTATCCGCCTCTTCTCCGTGTTTCCCTGTTATCTGATTTCCCTTCCACCAGACCGCCGTGGAACGGATCCGTCATATAAGGGGAGAGCTATGCGAAGGAAGGAGGTGACACATCGGAGCGCGTCTTAACTGAGGTGAGAAGCCTAGTTCATTTAATTTCTTTATTTATTTTTCAATAATAAGCCTCTGATTAAAGAAAAAAGGCCCTTCGATTGTTTCGCTCCCCAGATGAACACTGGACAGTTAATTTGTTGAACAAAAGACAGGGAAGACAATAATGCATTGCAAAACATTTTTTAAAGCTGTTTAATGAGGAAAACGGTTGCATTTGTCAGATGGGTGTAGGATGTAAACCGTGTATTCGACAATCAGCCTTTTAAATGCGCGTATCTCCCCTGCAGTATTTTTCACCGTGAAAGGTATAGGCTAATGGGCCTGCTTGCAGCTTGGCATTTCAGCCCACTGTTTCGGATAACTGCACGGTGAACTGGGTTATTTTCCCGTTTTTATCATGGATGTTTGTCGGTGCATGGGATGTGCAATCAGAAAGAAGCACATAATACAAATGGACCCTGAGCAGTGATTCTGACAGTTTGGGAGGGACCCTCAGAATATTACAATCGCCCAAAACACTCCTAACAATATGCTCCTTTTTTTGCTTACTACTTTAAATGATCGAAAACAGTTTTCTCCAATGATTAAAGACGACACACTAAATGCAAGGCTTTGTCAGGCAGTAAAAAGGTGGATGAAGAGGATTTGATTTGCAGACTTTAAAACTAATTCCGGACTTTTTCTGTAGAACCAATCAAAGGGACTTCAGATATAGTTAGTCGTCTTGGGCACATTTTCTCTTTTACCCATTTTGTTTGCGTCAGTCGTGGCTTTTACTTTTGTTGTTGCTACAAAGTAGGCAGATAGGAAGCGGGAAGACATGCAACAAAGGTCTACGGGGTCGGGACTCGAACCCGGGATGGTTGGGTCGAGTACTGAAGCCTCCGTATATGGGTCGCTAGGCCACCCAACGCGCAAAGCAGGGTACCTTTAAACCTGAAGCCAGCTTCCTTGGACACATGCTTTTCATGACATCATAAAAGGAGTAAGGAAATTGATCAGAGTTATTCACCTGTTAGGGAAGTCCCAGCAAACACTTAACTGTAACGTCTTATGTACATTTCCGCAAAAACAAAAAAATCCCCTTTACAATTTTCTTCAGCTTTTCTTTTGCGTAGCATCAACAATAACCTGAGTAAATACAAAATGCAGTATTCAAATGCTTATTACATGTGTTAAAAAAAAAAAAAAACTGTCCAAACCAACCACCCCCTTGCTATATCATAAACCTTAAATAAAACCTTACAAACAGATGACAAACAAACTCATTGAGATCTAAGTAGTCTGGAATATGAGAGAAAACAGTGTCAGTTCTGTGACGAAGTTAGGCTTCCATAGTCCAACTGAACAACAGTGGAAATGAACACATTTCAAATTTGTAATAATACTATTAGGATAGTTATCAAGCAATAAACATGAAAGTTAGATAAAAGCATCTGGGATTTCCTCCTCGGAGTCAGTTTCGCTGTCCAAATGGGAGAAAAGAAGTAGGCTGACCCTTGCTGTCCAGGCAAAGGAGCGCCTAGTAGCCACCAAATCAAAAGAAATTAAGAAGAATAAACATCGTGGCGCATGGTTGACAGTCTCTCTGTTGCAGACATCGCCAGTCCATCACCCGGAGAAAGGTTACGTGCAAATGTGTAGAGGTCTTCCCTGTATGTATCCTATGTGTCTCTCACTGTGGTGTGTGTGCAGTGAGGCAAATGACCTTATGATTTCTAACTTTCAGGCAAGGTGCTGGGCATTCTGAAATATTGTTGCACTGTCCAAGGGATTGTTGTGCCCTTGTAAGAACAGTGTTCTTCAACCACCTCTTCAATCACTCGCCAGTGATCAGCTTACAGTTCTTTGTCTTGTGGTGGTCCGCTGTCCTCACACCTTGTCAGGTTCAATCAACCTAGAATACTTATAACATCACAAAAAGAAGAGAAAGACAAGAGAATTAGTTTCTTACTTGCTGCGATGAGAACGGACAGAGATGTGCTTTCTGTTACAAATCTCCTACCACTCTGAAAACACATCTCTCCAACACCTCTTTTTATTATCATTACGGTGGTCTCTAGTTACATAAACGTTGATGCTCTTAAAGGGTGGGGAACAAACAGTAGCAACGTGACATAGATCATGTACCCCATTATCTTGTACAAACACACTTGCACAGTCTCCATAGTCTCAAGATATGTGCATTCTTTGTTCAGCGCAATCAGCCTTCATCTTTATGATGTCCTCAACTGTGACTGCATCATCCCGATTCCACCTTTCCTCCTTGCCTGCAAACAACTCATCACATGTTTACTTACACATACAACATGAAAGGTTATAAAGGTCAAATAGTAAAGTTAATAAAGAAGAGGAAATATAAGATAAATCTATATACAATTATTCCAAGAGGTTTTGACAGTAAGACAACATCCTATCTTCACACAAACATGTGGAAAGCAGTGATATCAGCAATATCCCCATGCCTAAATTAGGAGGCCTGCCAAACAGCACTTCAAAAGGACCGAGGTGTGCCCGTGCCCTTTGTCTCATTCTCTTGTAAGTGAATAGGCAGAGCCTTCATAACACTTGGCTAATTTTAATTTCAAAGGCCCATTCTCACACTTCACGTCTCCATCACTCTGTGGGTGATATGCATAGTGTGTTCGTAGCCCAAAAACTTATCTCCCCCATTGTTGCATCTACAGAGGAATCACAACCATTCTATGGCCTCCAACAGCGCAAGAAACAAACAAATGTTTCTGTGTTTTCACTACACCAACTAAATGAAGCCTATGTCTTTCCTTCTGGATTTTGCAATGTAAATGCAGTGGTTCATTATTATCCTAGTTACTTAATAACATGGAACTTCATCAAAATATCCAGCAAAAAGCAAAGAGAATTAATCTTCTGACTCCACCTGGTATACAAGCAGTGACCATTAGCTAAATATTCAGAATATTAAAAATGTGACATATGATGTTTGTGGAAGGCCTAATCAGAGGTCATTATTTCCATAGTTTCAGAATACCCAAAGAGAATTTCAGAAATGGTCTAATCTGTGGAGATGTAAAATTTCACGAAAGCATCAACAGCATACATTCAGAGAGGTTTTCAGAATGTGAACTTGGGGAGCTGGGCACCGGTTATATGAACAAAGCACAATGTTTCTCTCGCATTGTCACTAAGTCCTTACTGGAGATATGAGCTACCCTTTTTGCCATGAGTGCTAGAAGTTTTGTAACCCCATGTTACTTTATTCTGACATTCCCCTTTTCTGACGCAGGGTCCAACCCATGCAGCAATTCAGCAAAATGTTTGAAAATGAGTAACCAGGATCACATTACATAGAACAAAAGTTACGACTGTAACTACGGTTCTATGAATCCCGGATGACCGCCAAAGCGCTTGGTCCCTCGGTCTCCTCGTGCACGCGAGAAGATTGTCGGGACTGGGCTCCCGGTGTCATATGACTATATAGACTCACGTGAGCCACCGGTAGGTCACATGTGACCATGTTATTAATTTCTCGACCTGCGCATGCGCGAGAATGATCATTCAGTGCTTGAAGCACCGCCTCTGGCGGTCAGTAGGGATGAAATAGAACCAAATAAATAAATTCTGACATAACTATGTGCCATTATGAATTTACCAAAAGCAACATAAAGAAAATCCAGTTGCTTTTAACTGCAACGCAGTTCCAATAACAACTAAACACAAACTTTAGTTGTTGTGCAGTTCATCAATATCTAACTTAAAGTCACATATCATCCTGATTTGTCTTGTATAAAGATGAGTATTAGATTAATGGAAATCTAATGTAATTTTAATGCATAAACCGTACAAATTGAATCTAATCATTAATTCCCACCAAGTATGAAGTCATGTCAAAAATATATTCCTTACTTTTGGCATATCTTGAACTGTCAGCTAGCTTAATGGCAACAGGGAAAGCTTTCAATCTAATAAATCACCAATGATTCTGCATGCAAAACTAATCCTTTAAAGAACTTTAGACTATTTCATGAACCTTTTAATAGTAAAACACAGCAATCTAAATGTCATGTTTCATCCTTACTCAATTATTACACAACAAAACATGTTTTTAGCACAGTAATCACTACAAACCTTTTGACCCTATTGTCTCTTAAACAGTGTTAAAACGCAGGAAGGGAGGTGCTGAGCGTTTCCATGAAAGCAAAGGTGTGTACAAACCTGGTAGGTATGGAAGCAAATCGTTACCATATTTCAAATGAAAAAGCATTTTCAGAAATGCTTTTTTAAGAATGTGGCTGCATTGTTTGACTCATAAATGAAATTAGTTATCAATAATCCTATTTGCATTTTAATTTTCTTCTTCAAGACTGCTCATTCTTTCACTTAATTAAAATGAAAAAGAAAAAGACATTTGAGATTTATTTTTCAAAATGTACCCCAGCAAATAGATACCAGAATTCAATTTGAAATGTAAAATTTGAAAATGAAAAAGCATTTCCAGAAATGCTTTTTCATTTTAAGAATGTGGCTGCGTTATTTGACCCATAAATAAAATTAGTAATCAATCATCCTATTTACATTTGCATTTTCTTCTTCATGACTGCACATTTTATGCCATAATCAAAAAGAAAACAAAGCAGACATTGCTTTTTCGTTTTCGTGGTCTGCCCGCAAAGTACTGCCCAGAACTCGAAAATGAAAAAGCATTCCGAGCTGCGGGCGCAGCAGAGTGACGTCAGCAGCCGCCCTTCCTCAGCTCCCTGCTGACCAAGCTACCCATCTTGTTCGGTGGGAGGCGCTGTGCACGTCTGCATTGCATTACATTGCAAACGTGCCGAGAAATTGATTGAATTGCAGCAGGACCGAGCTCAATTTGTGGCAGTGGCAGGCAGAACTGGTAGTTCCGGTGGCAGGCTGTGGCATCCTTGTGGCAGCCTTATGGCCTGGGACATCCAGCGTGTTTTTAAGCATTTATTTATAATTTTCTGTGAGTGACGATTCAGAATAGCCGCTCATGCTCTATAATAAACCGGCTGTTTGTGCAATAAATCGTCATCTTTTCAACACGTCACACATACACATAGTGCTATTTATTTTCCATGTCAAGTAAATACAATCACCTTATGTTATGGGTCTAAAGCTGTTTATTAAATAATAATCAATAATGAAATCATTATTTAAAGGTAACAGGTTATAACAATAATGACAACCCATTTGCTGATAATCAGCATCAGCTTCCACAAAAACAGCGGCAACCGCATTGGCAAGTTTTACGGCCGGTCTGGCACCTTCTGGCATCCACGCGGAATCCCCTGCCACCCTGCGGCAGACTGTGGCAGTTCCGGTGCCACCGAAGCTGCCACCGGAACTGTGGAGCTGTGGCGGAACTACCAGTTCTGCCTGCCATTGCCACAAATTGAGCTCGGCCCTGCTGCAATTCAATCAATTTCGCGGCACGTTTGCAATGTAATGCACTGCAGACGTGCACAGCGCCTCCCACCGAACAAGATGGGTAGCGCGGTCAGCAGGGAGCTGAGGAAGAGCAGCTGCTGACGTCACTCTGCTGCTGTGCCGCTCGGAATGCTTTTTCGTTTTCGAGTTCTGGGCAGTACTTTGCGGGCAGACCACGAAAACGAAAAAGCAATGTCTGCTTTGTTTTCTTTTTGATTATGGCATAAAATGTGCAGTCATGAAGAAGAACATGCAAATGCAAATAGGATGATTGATTACTAATTTTATATATGGGTCAAATAACGCAGCCGCATTCTTAAAATGAAAAGCATTTCTGGAAATGCTTTTCATTTTCAAATTTTACATTTCAAATTGAATTTTGGTATTTATTTGCTGGGGTACATTTTGAAAAATAAATCTCAAATGTCTTTTTCATTTTAATTAAGTGAAAGAATGAGCAGTCTTGAAGAAAGAAAATTAAAATGCAAATAGGATGATTGATTACTAATTTCATTTATGAGTCAAACAATGCAGCCACATTCTTAAAATGAAAAAGCATTTCTAAAATGCTTTTTCATTTGAAATATGGTAACGATTTGCTTCCATAGGTAGGTGGGCAGAGCCAGGCAAACCTAACCTTTGATTGGCAGCCTATGGGCGGACCCCACAGTTCCTTTATTCCAACCCATCTTAGTGAACCTTAAACTACAAAACTGTTAACATGCACCTACCTCAGAAACAAGCTGCTTCTTAACTCTCCTGGAAACTCCAGGTTTTAATCAAACTGGAATTTAGAAACATTATTCTAAACATGGATTATTGTTTCATGCAACAAATAAACAAACATTAATTCCAACAAAACAAAGACAAAACATCAAAGACAGACAAATGGCCAAATTTGAAGCTTAAAGAATTCAAAGAAATTTTTAACAATCTCTTTTCAAAATATGTTTTCTCAGCCTTATCTCTTAATGCTGTAATTGATGAATTTTGTTATGACAATCATCCGGATCCTTTTTAAAATGAGTGCACATAGTCCAAAGAGATCTCAAACAGTTTAGAAGCACAGCAACAGTTTTCTCTTAAAGGAATCCAAATTTACTGATGCTGGAACCCTTTGTCAATTATTTGTACTGTAACTCTGTAATAATAATAGCAATTATAATCCTGAGATTTATTGTTATAATTATGATTTTGTTTGGCTCAATTTGATCGCAGCTGTTTTCAAGAATTTCTCTGCTCAGGTTAAATGCAGAGAAGTATTTTAAGCCGGCGTTGATTTGGTGATAAATGTTCCAATATTTTATTTCTTAGAAATCTGAAATTACCTTGTGTACCTTTGTACTCCTGTGTATTCTTTTAATCTTTAAACCCTAAGAAATCAAACAAGGAGACTGGAGTTTGAGCTGACCGTCATCTTTAATGTCAAGAGGGCCTTCATTTCTTTTTTTCTTTTTTTTTCTCTAAAATAAAGGACTTTAATTGTCTTTATTCCGTTATAAAGAATCCTAGCCCTGGCTCCAAAACAAAACTCTTCAGCCCCAATCTGTGTTCTCCAGATTAGAAATTTTGAGTATTAATGCATTTTAAAGCCATCAAAATGACTGGAACTTATCATTAGCTTAGATCTGTTTTTAATAGGTCTACCTTAAATTAAGTATTATCATTTTATGGACCCAAAATCTATGGCTCATGGGCTTCCGGAGTCCAGGAACCACAGGTTGAGGACCGCTGCATTGAACAATGATGCCAGCTTTCTGCAGAGATTGAAAGATTGGCTAAATATCTCGAGACCTAAGAGTGTATTATTTCTGGCCTGGACAATAATCAGATTTAGGGATTGCAATCATTAGTTCACAGCTCCTAATTTGCCCCAAACTATATTTGCTCCTAACCACAAGTGGTATTGAACTCTGTCGAATTATATAACATTCATAAACTAATCAGTCCCATAACATATTGAAATTCAATCTTTGAGATAAATTCTTCACATTCTCTATGATAGATGAGGAAGGAGATTTCTATTTCTCAGACTAGAATATAGCTAGGGTCAACACTGAAATTAGTATTTAGAATAATGAACTAGTAGAACTAGTCTGTAACCAGTAAAATAATCCAGCCTTGGATCTGTCAGCTCTCAGCACCAGAACCACCACAATAAAAGAGAAAAAAAAATCTTACTGCGTGGTCAGATGTGGGCCGTGTAACTTTGACAGAACCAGCTTGTGTTGTTGCTCACTTGGTTCCCAACTTTTGTCTCTCTTAACTTGAAAGATATTTATATTTCTGCTCCAACCATAGTTCAGTCTGCACTAAGGCAGGCACGCCGTTGAGTTATGGCACAGTTCATCGGACCGCTGTGGTCTTTTGGTTATAATGGGGCTGTAATATTATATGACAAGGAGAAATTCTCCCTGATAACTTGCTTGCTGAAGCAAAATAATCTTCTATATTGTGTATGGATAAAAAAAACTAAACAAGGTAGGGAGGACGAATTTAAAGTAGGGGACGGTGCAAACACAAACATTCAATGCAAATTAATTAAAGGATAATCAGTCCTGTATGAGCAATGTCAGGCAACTTTTATTCCTAATGGATTCTAAAATTCAGTTCAATTCTCTGAACTCAGGGGGAGGAGTTGCCATGAGGGTCTCATTGACCAATCAGAAGAGGATTTGGAATAACATCAGCGCTACATCACATCAGAATCTACTATTGTAATGTTTTTTTTTCTACCTTTTTTGGACATCAGAGAAACTCCTCTAAGCCCTACAAATTGCATCAGTCTACCAATAGTTTGGCATGCTTCCATTTTAACGATGTTATAATTCTACTCAGTAGCAGACAGGTTCAGATTCAAAGTCAAACACCAACAAATAATTCATACTGAAAATCTAAATTTGGTTTAGGATTAAACCAATTTTAGGATTGGTTTAAACAGGATTAGGATTTTTTTTCCTACAATAAACTAAATCTGATTATTTGAAGTGATCTGGAAACAGAAAGCCCTTGTTTGTGTGTGTGTGAACCTGATATTTGCGTACACTGTATAAAAGTATGCATTTTGTTCTAACCTGAAAAAAATTCTTATGTGCATTATTTTCTCTTAATAAAATTATTTACTGAATATTTGGCAAGAAGAGTAAGACCCAAAAGCAGACAGACAGGCAGAAGCAGCACTGTAAGTTGAAAGGTTTAATGAATAAAAATTAAAAACTTACAACCAGGCTTGATGAAACAGAAGCAGTCATGGACATTAACAGGTCATGACAAAACAGGATGAACCAGCAAGGATCAAACAGAACAGATGAGTATATATAGTGACATGCGCAGGTACGACTGGAGACTGATTGGCAAGACCCAGGTGGACTGAATGAAGCTGATTGTATGGTGGTAGTTGGAACCGAAACATTTTAGGAAAACAACAGATACAAGGACACAATCTGGCCAAAGGAAAAAAATCTTACATATGCACCATTAACTTGTAAAGTACCACCTGGATAACATAAACAATAATGATCCAAAGGAAGACCCAAAAAAATAATTACAAAGAGATGCTGAAAATAAACCCAAAGGAATCCAAACATCAACAAATCGTGACAATTTTGCTAAATTAAAGAATCATTAGATATTTTTTTTATAGATATTCTTTGTTTTTAACCTTTTTTAAAGTCAGAAGTCTAGATATATGTCCTTATATCTGAATATATTCAGATATGAGGATATGTATTGATTTCCATCTTAAACTTTATGACCTGGTTCAACTTTTTTGCGTATTCCTCCTCAAGCTTCCCATCTTAGTTTGCTGGCATTTCGGTCGAGACTGCATTGCCATAGTGTATTCTGCCTTATGGATATTGTTGGAGTAGTGGGTTCTTCCTGTCTGAGTGGTCCCTCAAAAAGGTATTTTTATACAGTTTATATAAATATCTGGTGTCAGTAATGCTGCTTTTGATCGTGAACTGCCAGAATAACCACCAGTAAATTGTTTTGTTATCTTATTTTCAGATGAAGCAGCTGCTCAAATGTTTACTTCACTGTCTGCTTGGTTTCTGGAGATGCTGGTCTCAACAAAGATCAATCCTTCACTGACTGGATCGAGCCAGTGAGGTATATTTCAGACAGAAACTGAGAGATTTGTATGTTTATGACTTATTTAAAATGGTAAATACATTCAGAGCCAGCTCTATTTGGTGCATGATGATTACTGTAGACTCAGCTAGACTGCAGGCTTCTGTTCAAAAGGGAGTGTCTCTCAGACCCAATAACACATAGAGGCTTGTGTTCTCCATTCACACTACATCAAATTGCATGCATTTATTAGCTGGAGGCTTATAATGAAATCTATTTGGCTATTTTGTGTTTTCTTCATTGCTGTTTTTCACAAAAGGGTCAATCCTGACATTCTTTCTTAATGACCAGAGCTATATGTCAACAACATGACTTATTCAAGAGCACTAAATGAAAAAAAATATGAAAGCACACAAACAGATAATTTATTTTTGTATTGTTGGTCACTTCAGGAAGATAAAGAAAGATGTGTGGTTGCTACATACATTTTGTAGAACTGAGTGAAAAGAAAGAGAAACCTTAAAACCAGATACAAATTCATTTGCGTCATTATACGATTAACTCTTAAAATAACATATTTGAAAAGTGCCAAATCTGCCAACACCAAGCACAAATAGACAAGGGTAAATAAAATACCTCTGTTGTCATTAAACTAATATTTAAAATACTCTAAAATGGCTTTGTGTTTCTCCCAGGCAGAATAAAATCTATTATAGCATTTACTCACTCATATTTAGTCAAGGACAGCACCTAGTTTAACGATACAAAGTAACTTTAGAGGTTTATGTGCTATGTTTATTTAATTTACATAAATACATTTATTACAATCTATGTCTTTATCACATATCTGAAGAAGCAGAGATTCAGTATATTTGTCAGAATTCAAATTTATTCAGCATCGCTAAATCAATTGTACTTCAGTCAGGGAAGGTCTGGATCTGTTATCTCTCCTTGTCAGTCAGACTGGGTCTCTGGACCAGTGGACACTCATCTCCCTGCTTGGCTAATGAGAAAATCTCAGTTCAATTTAAACTGGTACGAAGGTCGTTCCTGAGTGGGGAAGGAGGTTTATATAGTTAGTCACTTTTGATCACTGTAGAACCGAATTGGATGTAAAGAGAAAGAAAAAAAAAAAAACACTGAGTGCTGGAGAGAAAAGAAAACTATCTAACACAAAAACATTTATCACAAGAGTTTAACACATTAGGCACTATTTAAAGTTAACTAATCATGGGTTATTTGAAATCTTTTCTTCTTTTTTAAATAAAAAAAATGTTTTGTTCATATATTCTGACTCTTTCAGATCTCACTGTTTTGACCATAATACTTCTAAGTTAAAATAACAATGAAATTTGAAGACACTGGATGCCTTAGATGTGGGACAATAGTTGATTACGGCAAATCTTAAAGTTCCAGCACGGACGTTTTGATGGAGATTGATGAAGCTTAGGTCAGATGTGTGTTGTGGCAAACAAAAACGTTAAAGTAAAGAAACAAATTGTTTGCACGTATATAATTGTTTAGGATGTCGAGATTAAAGAAAACCTTTTACTTTCAAAAAATGTTACATCTGGACCATGGACTTTGTATAACACGGCAAAGGGAAACATTTAAAACTGGACATATGTGCATGTCAGACAACCTAGTTTTATTACATTTCCTAAAAATAATAAAATTTACTATTGATTTCAAATGAGCAGGTAGTACGTTACAGGACTTTTGTCATTTCGCAGAGAAAGTTGTCCTGGCAAAAAATATATTTCAGAATGAAATTTGAATATTATCACTTAAATCAGCCCTGTTGTAATTCTGTAGTTTTAATATAGTAATAAATATAGAGTGTAAAAATTAAATGTTTTTTTTATGGGGTCGCCAGTCTCTGGCACTGTTATTTTGGGGCTCACAGGCTGAAAAGTTTGGGAACAATTGCTCAGACATGTTTAAAGAGTTTTGAAATTGAGACATTGCTATTTATTGTGTTAAACACCTTCATATCTGGAAAAATAACCTGCACATTTATTGTATCAAAGAACTCTTTAACAGTTTCTTAAAGGATTAATGTTAGCAGATATACAGTACAAAGATGGTGTTAAAATCCAAATACAACCAAATCATGAGTTAATATGGTAAATAAAAAGTCATCACAGTTATTTATAACTGGGAGGGAAAGTTAAGAGAAATCAAACTACTCATTGTATGATATCATGACATTTAAGTATGAAAAATTCTCATATCATATCATATCATATTATATCATAATCGGCTGCATAGTTGCACAGTTGTTTATAGTGTTCCCTTGTTTCAAAAAAGTGTTATGTGCAAATTCCTTTCTGCATGGAGCTTGCATGTTCTCCCTGTGCATGCATAGATTCTCTCTGTGTACTCCAGCTACATTTGCACAGTCCGAACATATTCACATTTGGTAAGTTGGTCTCTTTAAGTTGTCCTGAGGAGTGCATGCAGAGCTTTGTCCTGTGTGATTTTTTAGGTCTTTGTATCCTCAACTGGGGGCTTTCCAGAGTGCTCCCTGCCTCATGACCATTGCCACACACTTCCCCAACTCTTCAAGGACAAAGCAGTTATAGAACATGATGAATGTGGAAACTAATGAGGGAGTGCTTGCTGTCTGTTTAATATGCTGTAATTACGTAGTGAAACAAGTGTGAATTCAGTCACGAAGCATGTGGCACTGACAGAATACTGATTGCTCATATCTCCTGATTGCATTGGGTCTTTTTTTCCTGAGTTACAGTGGGACATAGGGTGTGTAGTCAACGATTAAGAAACCAGAAAGTCACGTCTACACACTTCTCTGACAGGATTTAATATGCGGACCCTGAGGAAGACAGTGCTGTTAGCCATTTTGGTGTCTGTTGTGCTGCTACTGGCTCTCTTCCACTCATGGCCCACTCGGGTGTACAACACAGTGGATGTGTGGCAGCGCCTAGGGCCAACAGTGGAAAGGCATCTGGAGGAGAGGCTCCCAGAACTGGACCACCAGTTAAGCAGCATTCCCTTTCGTGTCAGAGAAAGTGTAGCAGGGTAAGGTTTATATTTGTCAAATTAGGAATTCATTTTACCCTATGTGTGAATTTAAATCTGATTTCATGTGTCTCTTACTGTCTGTTCAGCTTGCTGGCACGTAATGGATGTGTTTGTGAGGGTGAGAGTGCAGGTTTGGACCTGCCCTTCACCCAGCTCCTGTTCCCTCGAGTGTCAGCTCACCCGCTGCATACTGCCTTCAATGCCTCTGAGCTGGAGGAAATGAAGATGAGACGGGCTAAAGAGTACAGAAGTTTCCAGCAAAGGTAACTGGGGAAGTAATATTCAATTCTGGGTGCCAAAATCATTATGGCACTTATTATTATATTCTTTGTTAATCCACAGACAAAGGAGAACATGCAGAAATATCTTATACAAAAGAAATATAGGTGATATTTACCAAAGGCAAGTGAGAAGACAAACTCTGTGCAAAAACAAAGCGGATCATCAGAAACATTAACACTTAGGGAGGAACCTTTTGATTTGCTCCACCAAAATAAACAGTAAATTGTTCTGACAATTTCAGGTTCTGCTGTTAAATTTTCCTGGAGAGGGGGACTGTATATCAAAAAAACTGTTCTAATTCTGTTCAGATTCTGGGAACCATCATTAGTAAAATACCGTAACTTGATGTGACAAGCCTCACCGGATTGGGTTATCTGAAAAGGGGGGCAGGCATTTGTTTTCAGACCCCTTTCTTTAGATTCCCCTAAACAAAATCCACTGGAACAATTACCATATCGGTAAACAGAATCCATCTATGTGTAATTTAATTTCATTATAAATGCAGCTGTTCTGTTAAGGTCTTAGAGGTTTTTTTAGAAAACATTATTGAACAAAAAGCAGCATGAAGACCAAGGAGGAGAACAGAGAGGTCAGGAAAAAAGTTGTCGAGAAGTTTAAAGCAACACTGCCCAATACCCATAACATACTCTCCCCACAATGAGGCAAAGTGATGGAAGCATTATGCTGTGGGGATACTTTTCTTCAGAAGAAAACCTGTTAGACACTTCAAAAGACAGAGGGTCTTCTATCACAGTAGCAACCCTAAACATACAGCCAGAGCTACAATGAAATTATTTAGATCAAATCATATGTGACAGTGGTCCAGGCAAAGTTCAGACTTAAAACAGTGGGAATCAGTGGCAAGACTCAATAGCTGATGTTCACATAATCAACCTTACATGTGAAACCGATCCAATCCACCGATCTTATCTACCTCTGCAAAGGTCTGAAAATCTGAAAAATGAAAGACTAAAAAAACAGATATTGTTTAGTTTAGTTACTTTAGTAGTTTGGACAGCAATGCTCTAAACATTCATTTAGATTTGCAAGCACTACCTCATGTGCAGTTAAAACAGGTTTGTATTGTTTCACGGATATTGTTTAATGATTGTCACGAAAATAAAATTGGAACATTAAAAGTCTATTGTGACCTTATAACAGCTGACAGTGTCAGCTATAAAAACAAAAATCAGTATCGGCCAAAATCAGAATCGGCAGGCCAGGCTTTTTAAAGATCGTAATCAGCCAGAAAATTGCAATTGGTGCACCCTTAGATTTTAGCATTGTGTCTCTGCTTATTCTTTTAATGAGTTGTTTTCTAGATTATCTGCATGTCTTTTGCACCATTCTGATTCAAACTTTTCTCATCAGATCCAGAACAGCTGCAGACATACTCATCATCGCAGAGGCCAACAATCCCCTACAGTATCCAACACAGGGGCTGGAAGTACGGCCTCTGAAAACAGTCATCATCCCAGGTATTTCTTTACGTCAAATCACATGTATGACTTTAATCAGGTTGCGGAAAAGTCTTGAGGCAATGGTTGTAACAGTGGTAGGGGTTTGTCCTGTATCCGGTGGGTTGATGGTTCAAACCCCTGCTCTGTCTGTCTCAGTCATGTCCTTGGGCAAGACACTTCACCCGCCTTGCCTGCTGATGATGATCACAGGGCAGCCTCACTTCTGTCAGTCTGCCCCAGGGCAGCAGTGGCTACAATGTAGCCACTGTCAGTGTGTGAATATGTGTAAGAATGGGTGGATGACTCATTGACGTATAAAGCTCTTTGGGGTCATTGAACGTGAAAAACTGCTATACAAGTGTAGGCCATTTACCATTTGAGTCATTTCTGATTTCTTTGTATTTGGGTTCAAGAAGTCAGACTTTAGTTTATTCTTTTAAAGTCATTTTAATCATCCCAGTTCTCAGAATTTTAAAAGTGAGCTCAAAAACTCTAAACCAGTGTAGCTCTGGTAATCTGGAATATGAATGCATTGGTGAGCACAAGTGCATTAACACATGAGAACAAATTACAAGCAGGAGAATGTGTTGTGGCTTTAGTACTTGCTTGTTGCAAGTCATGCAGTCGGCAGAAAAAGGGATAAGTGGCCTCAGAGGTCCCAGTCTTCTGAAAGGATAACTGATGAATGAGATTCCTGCAGAGTTTGTCCATCCATCCCTCTGGATGTTCATACATTTGTTTGTCCATTTGTTCATCTGTAGGTCTATTTATTTGTCTGTCTATCCATCCATTCATCTTCCTTACAGTGTGTGTGTGTTTTTTCCAGGTTCTATATTTAAAGCCTGACCGCTGTAGAAATATATATTTTAAATTCATTGTGAATCTTTGTATTACAGTTTTAGATTTATCTATAAAATGACTGGCATGATTCGGTTTGTAAAGGCACTCAAATGTAGAGACAGGCAGGGGTGGAGGTGAATACTAATAAATAAAAGGATAACTCACAAGATAGTGCTGCACTTGGAGAATGGACACAGAAAATGGGTTAGGCATGGAGCAGGCTATCAGAGCAACAGAAAACTGGAAGCAGGCAGGCAATAGAAGGCAGGTAAACAGTCAGTCAGTCATTTTCTGGGTAAACTAATGAATGATGAACTAAAAAAGCTAAAAAAACAAAAAACAAAACAGGTAAACAATAAGGAAATGGTCAAAGCACATACACAAAAAAAAAAAAAAACAACAAATCCCAAACACCTCAGGATCATGATGGACTGAGGATTCTGGAAATAGTTTCTGGAGAAGTATGTGATTTTGACATTTATTATGTGTAGGAAAATCCTGTGTAAGATATAGAGATTGCAAAGCTCAAAAAGGAGACCATCCACACAATAAGGTTTGGGGGATAAATAAGGTATGTTTTATACTCAGTGAGGTTTAGGATTCTGAAGGGATGAAACTCAATGTCAGAGCCTCCCCAGATCAATACATTCAGTTGTTTTCACAAAGTAAAATAATCTTCTATAACAACTTTTAACAGAATACTCAACAAATAACATATTTAAGGAACTTTATTTTTAGTCCGCTGAAAAGAAACAATTACTTGCAATTTGTTGCGAAGAGCTGCTAGTTGAAAGCTGGACATGTGGTAGATAGGCTACTAGAGGATGTTGCATCTGTTGAGATTTACAGCCAGACCGAGCCAAGTACAAAGACAAAACGTTGAAAGACCACAAGAAATCATGGAGAATTATTGAAAAGAAAGCCACTTTAAAACTTACAAGGAAATCTGGATCAATGGAACCAAAGTATGAAGAAATAATAGGTAATCTTTGCAATTAACTGATACATTTCCAAAAGCAGGATTTGTAGTTGTTTGACAAACTGCAGACTCCTTCAAATCTGCTAACAACTAATTCTGTCTTTATTGTTTTCAGGCTTGGCCTTACATGACCTTCCCAGAGACCATTACACCGTGAGTATTTTCCTCTTTTCCTTTTTTTTGTTTTACGCCTTCTAGGATTTTGGATTTTCATAATTGTTTCCATTTTGTTTTCCATCCTACTGCAGATTAACATCACTGCCACACTGGGAACACTAAACGTAGCAGCAGAAGTGGATGGAGTGAAAATAAAAGGTGACGGAGACATGCACATGACTCTGTTTAGCAGTTCGCTGCTGAACATGAACCGACAGCTGCAGTTTGTCACCTACACCAACACGTTGTTTCACCCCAGCACTGCAGACACAGGTAAGACTTCATCACATCTAGGGGGGGCTAAAAGACTGGCAAGATATCTCAGTTTGCAGATGACCGGAGCATAATAACATTTTATAACTCACAGGCATGACCAAGGCAAAACTGCACTGTTATCTGATCCATTTTAGTCCAGAGAAGTGTTTTAAACAGATAGGAGAAGCAAAGCAATAAAGTCTAATGAGTAAAACAATTTGTTTACAAAGGCAGAACATCCCTGCAGACATGCAGAGTTCCTGCAGTTTGAGCTGTTATTTAGTTTTGTTGTATCCAAACAAATAACAAATGTTAATTTTGAACAAATCTGATATGCATTTTCCCCTACATAGACGTACCTTTATAATCATTTGTTGACTTACTTTTTCTTCTGATGGATGACATACAGAAGGTAGCTCCTGTGTTAGCCCTTTGAATATAGTCAGCATTGTTCTCTCTTTGCATAAAGTTATGCTGCCCATTTGTAACCTTGTTGTCTTGCTCCAGACAATGACACTTTATTCTACTATAGTATTAGTAAAGGTTACATACAATCATAATAAGCATCAATGTCTCAATCATTTTGATCCTTTAGTTATGAATTTAATTTGTCCTTTTTTCAGGTTACCATACCAAACCACATTATTTCTAAAGCACTTAAAAAGCAATATAACAGCTGATCAAAGTGTTGTCCAAAAATGTAGGACAGAAAGGGTAAGGGTGAAAGATTAAGGCAAGATGACAACGCACACTTGGTAAAAAGCCAATGAGAACAAGTATTTTTTTCTGATAAATTTTAACCTAAATGAGTTCTAAAAGCAAACATTTGGTGCACAGGTATAAATTTGTTGTGTTTTTTTAATTATCTTGTCTGGATATTTGTCCAACTCTTCTTTAAATAATTGGACGAGTTAATTTAACTTGGTTAGTTGTCTTGTTATTGGCTGCACTTGACCTTAACTCTATTAAACACGGGGTAGAGGTCAGGAGTATTTCAGAAACCTAATGCCAGCCTGGTTTATCTGTTCTAAAACCAGTTTTCATGGTTGCTCGGGTTATTTTATCAAAGTTTTAACTGGGTAGATTAGTAGTTGAGTTTTCTTTCCTCCTTTGGTATTCCATCTTAGTTTATGTGATGCACCAGTGTCACAGTCATCAAAACAAATCCTCAGCATGATGCTACCATCACCATGCTTGACCAAATAGCTACAATTTTGTCTCAGCTCACCATTAAACTTGGACAGCTCCAAACTGTTTGTGAACTTGAAGGTGTCGATTTCGAAGAGAAACTCCTTTCCTGGTGAACTGTCTTTAATGCGGACATTGACACCGCCCTAGGATAGTTTGTGATTGGTTTGAGCCTTGCTGTTTGTTGGATTGTAAATGACCACCATAAAGTGTTTTTCTTTTTTTCTGATTGTTTTTTGATTGTTTTGTTTGGGTTAGACATAAAAACTGTCTTTAAAGTGGATAATAAGGCTAATATTAAGCTTCTAGAATAGCCCCAAACCCTGATCACAATTATGGACTATGCTTCCCAGAAAACCAAATAGTTTAAATAAGCTTTACTCTTTTTGCCAAGAAAATGTGAAATATTCAGCAAGAAATAGGTCAGAAGTTATTTCTTTGCAGTTTGCTAATGACATTTAAACAAATATTGGTAAGGGTTAAAATATACGTATTTGAGAAGCTATGTGTAGTGTTGGCAATATTAGGTAAGTGAACGAATTAAATTTAAAATTGTGCACTTATTAATTGTTTTTAAAATTTCTATACTACTTCAATGCATCGCTAAAAGCCCAAAGAAAAAATGATGTACCTGCCCATACTGAGTGAATATCAACTTTTTAATTAGTATTGTATTTAAAAGCGTCGCTTGTCTGTAGAGAGGAAACTAATCACATTTGTTTTTACGTCTCTTAGTGCAGTTTGAGACAGAAGGCCATCAAGCTGTCTTCAGCATCAAGATCCGTCATGGAGTAACTCCAAAACTTTACAACACTGGATCTAAGGAAGGTACAATACCATCATATTTTTACAACAAAATTTAAATGTCATAACAAAACCAATGATTTCTGGAGTGTTTTTTGAGTGTTTACTGTAAAAGCTGTCTGTTCTTTACAGAGTACAATATCAGCGCTCTTGTTACTATAGCCACAAAGACCTTCCTGCGTTATGAAAAGCTTCAAAGCCTTATCGACAGCATCAGAAGATACTATCCTACAGTCACGATAGTAATCGCTGATGACAGCGAGAATCCTAAAACCATTTCTGGGCCTTACATTGAGCACTACATCATGCCTTTTGGGAAGGTAAGGAGCTAGTGTTTCTCTGCTGTTATTGCTGATCCTCTTTGAATCTCTAAAGCTCAAACCTCTGGTGATGTAGGGTTGGTTTGCTGGACGAAACTTGGCTGTGTCCCAGGTTACGACGAAATATATGCTTTGGGTGGACGATGACTTCTTCTTCACAGCCAATACTAAGCTGGAGAAGCTTGTGGATGTTTTAGAGAGGACCACTCTGGATCTGGTGAGTGCCCTGAGAGATAAATTATTGCTCAAAATGTGTCGGTAAAGTATTAACACTGAGGTTAGACTGTGCTTCCATGTTTGTGTCTTTGTAGGTTGGGGGTGCAGTGCGAGAAGCCACAGGGTACACGGCTACCTACAGACAAACCATCTCCATAGAGCCAGGAGAGGAGGACGGAGACTGTTTGCACATGAGAAGAGGATTTCATCACATAATTGAAGGATTTCCTAACTGCGTTGTGACAGATGGGGTCATTAATTTCTTCTTGGCTCGCACAGATAAAGTCCAGCAGGTCGGCTTTGACCCTCGCCTTGCCAGGGTAGCTCACCTAGGTAAGTACAGGGAAGAACTGAAATCAGATTTCATTTCAAAACAGAAAAACATGTAGCTTTTTTGCTTTTCTGCATCATTTAAACATCTGCAGACATGCGACTAAAAATAGGGTTCACCTAATGTTCTCTCAGCACACGCAAGAGAAAATGGAAATACACTGTTCACTGTAATATTTTTAGAAAAGCTACGAGGCAATAGCAACGTATGGCTCTGTCTTATTGTAGATTCTGAGAAGTCGACTTGTTTTCACTCATCAATTTAACTGTGAATTCATCTCTGCAGTGTATCAAAAGGCTAATGCTGTGCAGTAAATAGATTTCATTTAATTACATTCAATTTCATCTTTTGACCAACTCTTCTGATTTTAGCTTTTAAAAAGCTGTCAAAAAGTTGTCATAATTATAATTTAAATAGGAGAGTAAATGCAGTGGTGCTGATTCTGTAATGTAACAACTGTGTTAGATCAACTCTTTTTTTGGCCCCATTTGCACTGGATTAAGACAGTAACACAATCTTCGGGATCTCTAAGACCATCTAAATGTTGCAGGATTGCAGCAAGTTTGCAAATCCTCTTTTCAGTATGAAGAAAAATATGACTCTAATGCATTACTGGCACACCACATATTGGCTTTTCACTTCTGCTTTTCTAGCCATCCTATCACAATGCTATCACACTGCAATGCACTTGGAATTTCTGTTTAAGTGGGGGAGGATTCCCTGCAGGGCAGAGGACTTTCTGTGCAGAACATGGTGCACTAAAGAGCATGACATTTTGCACAATTTATTTGTAACCAGACACAGGGCTTTATACACACATCTTCATTAGTGCAGTCATAATGATTCTACACACAAAATCCCAAATGTGTGTTTGTTTTACAAGAGTCAGAAACTGTTTTCCACTTATTGCCCTGTGACTATTGTAAATATATTTCCCAGCTTGAGCTTTTTCTTTCTCCTCCTCTTCTTCTCTCCTTGTTACTGATTACTTAGTAAAGGCTAGTTGTTCCTATCCCCTCCTTTATAACATATGCAACACTACAACATCAGTAGGGTCTTGAAGTGTTGGAGGATGAACCTTGGTATCCTCACCAGCTGTCCTGCACCTCAATCTACATATGCTAGAGCCACTTCGGGGTTGGGGAGACTCTGCTGTCTGCAAGCAGTGGGGTCTTGCACATTCCAGCCACAACTCAAATTTTAACACTCAGGTGTCACAGTGGTTGCTTTTTTGCTCCCGCCCTGGTGCCTGTGCTGATTCGGCAAGGACTGGAGGTTTGGGAATGGCCCGGGGATCTCTGATGACATCACTGTGGGCCAGCAGGTGACCATGGCCCTTTGGTGTAGTGTTGTTTGTGTGGGTGCTCGGGATAGAGTGGTGGGGCCCCATTGGGTGTCCTATTGCTCCCTGGGATGTGTTTGGCTGGTCGTGCGTCACAGGAGCTACTCTGGGTCCAGGTGGGCATCTCTTCCTCATGACCCATCAATGTGGCCTGATTACATTCATGCTGGATCCAGTCTTGGTTTAATGAAGTTAATCAAAGTTTTGTCTTGATATATCCTTTTTGTAGAGCAAATCTGCCTTGGAACATGCAGGCAACCAACATCTCTATATGGTATGCCTAAACTGCTAAGAAAGAACATGTGAAAAAAATAACATTTACAAATCTTTGACAATGTTACAAATACATTTTGCATTTGTACTGAAGCCTGAAAACTCACCACTTCCCTCTGTCGGCCCCCTATCCGTATGCACAAATTGGAGGTGTGTGTGTGCTTCTCCCCCAAAGAGCCATATTCCACAGGGATTACAGAGCGTAGTGGTCTTCATGTGTGTGGATGTGATTTGGGTGTAACCTTTGGCTAGAGGCCACTGTGCCCACTTTTGTAAATGAGGCACAACTGCTGTTGGCAGCCTCCTTCAAGCAGCACCCTAGGCCCATATAGGCTGCTCAACCACCACAATTTCATTATGGAAATGTTGTGCTTGTTAAAAAAAAGCTGGACAACTCATGCTCCACTGCATATAATGTAGAGTGCCCTGCTTTCTTGATGCAGCCCAGAAGACCTCTCCAAGAACCTGCAGAGGCTGTCCGTGTTCCAGTTAATTTTTGATGCTAGGGTGCAGGCTCGGTCTGGTGTGAAGGGGGCCTTACCAACACTTTATTTTAACATTAGTAAGTAAACGGAAAACTAAATTTTATCTCTTTCACCCCCCAGTTTTCAAATTTTAGCAGTTAGGAATCTCCATAAAATATTTTTATTTTTATAATTAGCTTAATGTTAGCTAGATGGTCTGGAATGCAGGCAGGCTGTTTAAGCATCTACTTTTACTATACCAACTGTAAAAAATACAAAATCATTGCTTTGACAACAAAGCTCAGGTCCAAAAACAATAAGGAAAAGTTAGATCAGTTGTTTTAGTTTCTCCAAAACCTATATTTGGCGTTCCTGTTGCCATCACAGATTTAAAAGTTACCTGTTGCATGTTCCATAACTCCTTCACATAAGGTCTAAAATGAAGTAATTAAGGATTGGGAAAATTGTTTCCCAATCTTTGGTGCATGGTTCTGAGTTCCCTTTTTGTAACTTTTTTCAGAGTTTTTCATCGACGGCCTCGGATCTCTCCACGTTGGCTCCTGTGACGATGTCATCATTAATCACGCGACCAAAATCAAACTACCGTGGGTCACACAGTCGGAAAGCGACAGGACGTACGCCAAGTTTCGCTACCCGCCTGCCTCCTCTGACGCCACACGCACAAAAAACGGCCTCCTGTACTTCAAGAACCGATTCCAGTGTTTGACTCGTAACTAGTTTCAGATCTCCCCTTGTCTCCCTGAAGGTTCATCTGTTCTTCCTGAGTTGCCAAAGATGTTTTCCTCCACCCTGTGCCGTCAGATAAGATTTGTGGCAAACAGTTTGGTTTGTAATGTTGAAAACCTTAAACAGGTTCTGCTGGTGTCTGCCTTTTAAGCAGTCCTAACCTGTTCTGTAGAAAGCTTAAGAGAGACTTAACAGGGTTTATTCTGGGAAGGCAACAGAAGAAGATCAGATCCAATTGTTTAGTCACAGTATATTTAGAGAAATATGCTTTGTCAAATCTTATTTGGCTAAACGAGCTTGAGTTGGTCAAGCACAGAAGGAAAACCCAACTGGTAGCAGCTAGTTGTCATCTCTTCCTTTTCACTTTGTTTTCCTGTGGGATATGTGTTTTCTTCTTTGGAAAACCATTCATGGCACCTGATGGCCTGAGAAAGAGAACTCCTTATTGGTGTGAGACGCTTCCCAGTAAGAGACAATCCTGAGCTTATCAATGCCACATGAAGAACATTCAGATTCAAAGTTCTAGTTGCAGACTTTGGATTGTTTCAGTTATTTTTGTCACCTTTGTTCTACCTCTGTACACAGAGTCCTTTTTGTTATGTACATCTAAAGTCCCATCTGAGGAAGAGAAATTTATGAAACTTGCCATCTGGAACAATAGCTGTTGTAGGCAGATCGGGAAGCAGCTTCGGTCGTTTGTCTACTGCCGTCTGCAGGTCTCCGATTTCTTCTGACGGAGGCGAGGTTGTGTGTTTGCACCCTTGTGAATGATGAGAAAATGCATCCTGACATGCTGCCCAAAAAGAAACATGGATGACCCCAAGGTGCATGTTAATATCACTTAATAAAAACAATAATGAACAAAAAAACATACAGATTGGAAAATTAATTAAGATCTTGAGGCACAGTGGGAGCAGTCAGGGTGAGAAGGAAACTGAGTAATAGAAACGAGCACCATTTCTCTGTTTTCATGTGGTTCTTTACTGTATGTTAAAGAGTGTGTGGCATGGTCATGCTGGAAGTTATGAAGCTGTGCTTTCATATCATAGCCTCTAGGTGGCACCCTTTAATCCATCCATCCATCCATTTTCTATAACCGCTTCTTCCATAATGTGTCGCGGGGAGCTGGTGCCTATCTCCAGCAGCCAACAGGCGAGAGGCGGGGTACACCCTAGATAGGTCGCCAGTCAATCAGAGGACAACACAGAAATACAAGACAAACAACCTTGCACGCACTCTTTCACACCTAAGGGCAATTTAGAGAGACCAATTAACCTAACAATCATGTTTTTGGACTGTGTTAGGAAGCCGGAGTACCCGGAGAGACACTCTTGAATCATTGCATTGATTCCTGGAAACGTAGAAAGGGTTATTTACAAAAACATTTTGTTTTAACTTATTTTTGACGGAAATATTTTAATTATTTTGGATATTTTTCTGTCTTATAGAATTTTTTTTGTTTCTTGTTGACAATTATGATGTTATTTCTGCTGACACAAACAACACAATAGCATCAATGATACTGTTAATTATGACTTTTGCACAGTCCAGTTTGTCTCATTTCATTTGTCCACAGATGTGAACTTTACCAATGCTGCGATTGATGTGTTGACATAAATATGTATTGTTTTACTCACTTTGAACACCACCACCCATTCCAAAAGAATGACTGAAGTACCGAAGGGAAGTTTTTCACAACCTTCTCAGCCATTTTTATTTCACATGATATTAAATGTCTACAGAAAAAAACCCCATGTTTTATATGTTTTAGATGAAGTTTAAGGTGAAACTATGAAGATGCACGTCGCATTATAGTAACCTTCACAATGATTTGTACACCTGCAAAAGATTTGCACACAAGCAGAAAGCAGAAACAAAGTCATTTCTGTAGGCTGTAGAGGAGCTATGAAAAACAACAGCCATGTGTTAAAATTAATGTTAAGAGTGCAAACATCTAAGCAGAAGTGTTAATTTACCTCCCTCATCACCTCACACAATTTGCACACAAGCCTTAAAATAAATGACCATTATGGAGACTTTCTGAGCCCAGGATGCAACTATTTGTTGTAAGTCTGCAACATTGAGGTGTGGAGACTTTTTTAACATCCTCACTGTGCTTGGTGACCAGAAAAACCTAAATTACCACTCAGTCTTTTCATGGTTTCTGTTTCAAAACTGGTCCCATTTAAAATTAATCCTCACACTGTACATATTAAGTTTAGGTGATCAGCTTTTTCATCATAGCCAACAAGATTACCACATGTACTTAAATGGCATTATTTTCTGTCTTCCCCATTTTGGAGAATAGCTAAAATAAATGGGCCTGTGTGTCATGTTATATTTTACTAAAAGTTCTTCTGGTTAGATAGATAGATAGATAGATAGATAGATAGATAGATAGATAGATAGATAGATAGATAGATAGATAGATAGATAGATAGATAGATAGATAGATAGATAGATAGATAGATAGATAGATAGATAGATAGATAGATAGATAGATAGATAGATAGATAGATAGATAGATAGATAGATAGATAGATAGATAGATAGATAGATAGATAGATAGATAGATAGATAGATAGATAGATAGATAGATAGATAGATAGATAGATAGATAGATAGATAGATAGATAGATAGATAGATAGATAGATAGATAGATAGATAGATAGATAGATAGATAGATAGATAGATAGATAGATAGATAGATAGATAGATAGACCAAACAAAAGGAATATTTGGAACACTAAACAGTACAATTGTTTAACATTTAACATGTGGACAAAAACGCTGTTTGGGTGGACAGTCTTGTAAAACTTAGTGTAAGCTAATGAGCGCTGGTCTGACATGTTTTGCACTGAAACACAGTGTAAATGAGCGAAGAGCCTCTGGGACTGGATGTTTTGTACAGCGGGGACAACAAACAGGCTCTCTGAGCAGAAACGAAGTCATTTCTGTAGGCTGTAGAGGAGCTGTGAAAAACAACAAATTAATGTTAAGAATGCAAACATCTTAGCAGAACTGTTTTTTTAAGTCACACTAGTGTTTGAATAAACTGTTTTTATTAATTTACCTCCCTCATTCCCTCAACTGTCTGGTTTTCCAGTTGTTCATAATATAAAATCTTTGGCACTGGAAGATTTTGCAGGCATTGCTATGACGCCACAAATTAAACACAATAAGTATTTTTCGTCCAGTAGAGGGCGGTGCACACCACTAGGTTACCTGACCTAGACATCTATGCCCCTTTTGCACTGGCTTGATTTTGCCCTACTCGACTCTCGGCTTACTGTTTTTTCCATACCGGAACCTACTTTTCTGGTCCCTGCTCCTGAGCAGGTCCGACTACAGGTGATGTGAATAGACTGCTATTCACTGATTGGCCATGGGAACAGGAGAAATGGTAAGGTTTTTGATGAGGTAGTGCAGGGAAAAGTTAATAAAACTAAAGAGGGACAATAATATTAAGGACCACAATGGCCGAAGCGGGTCATACCGAAATATAATTTAGCTATTTACAAATCATAAACCAGCCTGAAGGCTGAAAGAAAAGAAAAAGGACACATCAACTTTGTGAGTTACAGGCAGACGGGTCGCTGTATTTAATAACATCCTAAATTAGCTGATCACATAAAATTAGCTGTTCAGAGGCACACACATTTCCCCAAAACACCATGAAACAGCATGTCAATCAACAATTACGAACTTTAATTTATTTTATTGGAATTTTATGTGACAGGCCAATGCAAAGTAGAGAATAATTGTGAACTGGAATTTGTTTTTTACAAGTACAAATTTGCATTCAGGCCCCTTAAATCTAAAACTCATAAAGAAAATCCAGTGCAACCAGTTGCCTTCAGAAGTCAACTAATTATTAATCAGAGTCCATCTGTGTGTAATTCAATCTGTGAATGAATGCAGCTGTTCTGTGAAGGTCTCAGAGGTTTGTTAGATATCCCAAACTTTGAACATCTTGCAGGGGTTAGGGTTAATACAGCTCATGAAACAACAGAAGGAGGATGGCACCACTGCTAATCTACCAAAATATGGCTGTTCACCTAAACTGACAGGCAGAGCGAAGAAAGCATTAATCAGAAAAGCAGGCCCATGACTCTGGAGAAGTTGCAATGATCCACAACTCAGGTGGAAGAAACAGAACAACTATTAACTATGCATGCAACACATATGTTCTTTAGAAAGAGTGGCAAAACGAAAACAATTGTTAAGTCAAGCAAGAAATCTTGATTGCAATTTGCCACAAGCCATGTAGTGGACGAAGGTGCTCGGGTCACCTTATTTCTTTGGCTTTTTGGACAATACAAAAACATAAAATCTAACTGTGTACATCAGCCTGAACACATCATCCCCACAGGGGAACATGGTGGTGGTACCATCATGTTGTGGAGAAGGTATTTTATCAGTAGGGACAGGACAGCTGGTCGGATTTGACCAAAAGATGAATCTAAATTCAGGAAAAAAAAAAAAACTGCCAGAGTCAGTAAAAGATTTAAGACCTGAACGTAGATTCACCTTCCTGCAGTACAGCAACCCTAGACATACAACCAGAGTCACTTAAAATGGTTTAGGTCAAACCATTTGCATACGTTAGAATGGCCCAATCAAAGTGAAAATCTAGTATCCTGTTCATTCCACTTTGCCATTATGCACAACTTAATTAGCAACAGACTGATATTAATGATAGATTGCAGACATAACAGGATATTCAAGGCTTGAAAAGACATTTGATTTTAAACATGAAGGGAAAGACAGGAAGTTATATTCTGTTTTATTAGTTTTTTATCAGGACACAACAAACTGTTACAAACTGTTATGATCCCACACAAATTATTAACATCAAAAGTGACAGTGACAGATGGTCACCTCAGTTTTATCTTTGTTCCCTTTTTCCTTCTCGGCTTGATAACAGCACATACATTGTGAAAGTTTCAAAATGTGCTTATTCCAGATAACACTCACAGTGGGAGGGTTAAAATAGTCCATTGAATGGAAAACAAAAGCTGTTTGCTAATCTTCAGGAAACGCACATATGGATCTTATCCGAGACAGGTTACAGTAACTCCAAGCTCTTTAGGTTACATTTTGTGACACGGAGCTGCGATTGCAGTGTGGGAATTTTGTATGTTGGTTCTGAGGGAGACTAAAATTTGAAATGGTCAATTGAGACAAGTTAAAGTCATTAAAAAATAGCCATTGAAAAACAGAAGAGAAGAAAACATGTACAACATCAAGGAACCTGAAAGTCTCTGCAGTGACATTTTACAACATTTTTATAATTCCAGTCCTTACTACTATTTTGATAAACTGTGTTTGTTTAAATGTGGCAAAAGCACACACACTCAGACAGACTCAAACATGGATTATTTCATAAGATCAACTCCAGGCTGGTTTTGCAGGCTGTCCAATTTGCAGAAGTGTAAGAACCTGTCCTGACAAACTGCAGACAGGTGAAACGAGTTTATGTCCAAATGATGGTCAGTGCTGCTCGCTCTCCTTTAGCTGATCCAGGCTGTATGGACGATGTGCTGAATAGGCTGCTCCATCACAAAACGCAATTGTCTGGAAACTGGCACTCACACCCTGTGAGGAAATTTACAAACACAAAAACATTTCCTAAGAGATGCTGCTTTCCAGTCCTTCTGTAAAGACTCTCAGGCATCTAAGACATGGTTTATCTAAGATATCAAGAAAAACAACTGGACTTGCTTGACTAAACAAACTTATTTGCAAATGTGTGACAATGTAAGACCTGGTTTGTCTGCTTAGAAATCAGATCTGCATCTAATAGATAAGGGATCTTCCACTGAGGTCTCATTTCGTTCCCATTTTAATCAAATGTATGCCTCATAAATTGCATCTTTCCCAGAGGGATCTAGGATTTAATATGAATCTCAGCATGTAGATATCTTTACAAGAGGTAAAATTTCAGGCAATAAAAGTGAAGAGATTATTTGAGTCCTCATTATCATCCAGCAGAGGCCTTGATCCCAATGCATTAATAATTGATAAGGCCCCTTCACAATAGATTAAGACCACCCTATGGTCAATGGACCCTCTACAGTACATTGCTAGATTGAAGCAAATTTCAGGGTGAAGCCATTCATGGTGCTACTGAGCTCTTAGTAATTAGGAAATAGCTTTTTCTTTGGCGCTTCCCTTGCCATTTTACTGTAATACCATCAGACGTATCAAATCTTCACCAAGATATTTCGTCAGAATCTGCAGAATGTCACAACAAATGTGGGAGGTTTCTGTGCACCCGTAACCATTTTCAGCCTTGCTTTTGAGGAAGAAAAATCATCTGCCTTTTCATCTGAGGATGCAGGTGAAGGTATGTTTCTGTAGAGAGGGCAGTGCACCACTGAGACACACCCACCCATTGTATGTAGACGTTTTAACTGGGACGGCTATCCCTGCTCATTTCTCAGTGACAGCAGTCAGAAGTAATTGTGCAAACAAAATCCCAAATCTGAGTGTTTTACTCATCACTGTGAACAAATCACACCAGGGACCCAAAGCCCACAATTTCCTTTGACCTCAGCTAGCTTATATGTGCAACTTGGAAGCGTAATCACTTCTCCCCTTGTGGGAGTCCCATCGTATAGGGAGCCCAGACCATACTGATCTTCATATGCGGGGGCCTGATCAAGGCACTATTTATTGAGAGGAGGTTATATATTGTCCACTTCAGCTGTTTAGTGAGATGCCTTTGGCTGCAGAGCAGCGGTGATCTGCTAAGAGCATTACAATGAATTACTTGGAGGTTTGCCAGCATGGTGTGGACGTGATGAGGCTGCAGCCTCGGCATTAGGCCAATCTTGCATCAGATTCTCTGAGGACCAAGTCCTGTACATGTGGGCAGCTCATGTGTCTTAGATAAGCGACCACTGCTGCTACAAGTATCCTCCATGTTGTTCCCAGGACCCAGATAAGCTGCTACCATGATAATGAATCACCATATTCCCACCACGTACAAAACAGTTGGAGAACTCTCATGGTCCATCACGTATCATAGGGAATTGTCTGTGCTCTTAGTGCACCCCAGAAGACCTCTTCAAGACCCTGCAGCAAACATCTACGTTCTGCCTAATTTATGATGTCAGAGTGCGATCTGAACGGAGACAAATCAAACCACTTCTTGTCTGGTTGAAATGCTTTGTGCCACTTTGTGAAAAAGTAATCACAAAATAAATTGTTGACTTTTAACCAGAACCTTTTTAGGTTTAACTGGTTGAATTGGTTTAATGAAAACATGACAGAAGTACAAGAGGTTGTTTGTAAGCAACATATATTTGAAGAATTTTTGATAACCTTGTGCATTTCAAAAAATGGAAAAGAAACCTATAACTCTAATTATACCTGACTGCTGTACTCGTTGCTATATTTACAAGACCACATGACAGTCATGCTCTTTGTGTGCAGACCTTTTTTAGGTACATGGGAAATTGCTCTGTACTCTAATGCAGCTGGAGCACAATGGAAACGCTGCGGATCCAAAAATACAAAGCTGGAGCCAAGAGGACAAGAACAAGGCTGTGGATTCAGGCCAGATCAGCGTGCCTAATGAGTACTCTTCAATCAAACTCTTGGTGGAAGTCTTAGCAACCAAGATAAAAACAGCGGGTCAGTGGGTTTCCATAAACTGGATGACTGAATGCAACAAATTAGGCTGAACAGGTTTATAAATTCACGGAGAAAAAACAACAGGATACCGGACAAAGGCAGCCGGAGACTTATTTCCTGCAAACATCAGTGATTGTGACAAAAGTCACAGAGATTACAGCTCTGCCAACATAATTTAGATTATTTAGCTGTTCAATAAATAAAAACGGTTATAGAATTGTTCATATTGCATAATCTAAGTATTTGAAATGCATTCTTGTAATAAAATCTGGTGCTTTTCCTCCTTTTGCTTAGAGAATTTCAGAAAGTGGCAACTATTTAATGCACACTGCATAACAACTTTTGCAATAATGGAATGACCTACCTTACAATGGTGATGGCTGCAGGGTGACAGGGTGCTGAAGGTGCTGCGGTCATGTTTCACCTCTGTGCACAATCTGAGCTGCTGGTGGGAGCAAAACGGAGAGTGGGACGCTCGAAGAGTTTCAGCTGACACATTTGAGACCTTAAACGGAAAGAGACATCTGGTAAAGGTGGAAGAATAGTGATGTAGGGTTGTGCATAAACAAAACTGTGTGAACGGGCAACCTGTGACATAGAGCTGAGTCGTGGTGAGTGCAGAGAGGGCAGCGAGTTGTTGTAAAACAGCAGGCAGGGCTGGTGACGTCTGTCTATGGGTGATGAGGAGTCAGTTGGTTGCACATCTGTAGACTTCATGCTCCTTCCCAAACTATTGGTTGTGCTTTCCCTGCGCTGGTACTCTATCGGGGACTGAAGGGCTGCAGAGGACAGGAGGATGCATCACATCATTCTGATTTACAAAATCGTAGAAGGATGCTAAAGCAAAACTGAGCACAGCAACCATTTAGGAAGTTCCTCTGAGTCTCTAGAATCTGGACCACGTCATTGTGCCATGCTTGCTGTATTTCAGGAGATGAGGCATGCATGAGGAAGCGAGTTATACTGCCGTCTGTCCCGCGAGAGGTCAGGACCAGACAGCATGGATCCTCTTCAGAAGGCCCCTCTACACCCAAGCAGCTGACCTACACACATCAAAGTGGCTAAATTAAACAAGAAGAAAATAAAATATGTATAAATTCATGAAAATTAAGCCCTCTCTTCACCTTGATGCTGTTTTTGAAGGTGTACCCTGGCAATGGGAAGCCTTTTTTCTTTTCAATTGGCTCACTGAAAATGACCAGCTGCTCAAACAGGAAGACGCGTCTCTCCCTCACTCTGGACACGAGGTTGCCTTCCTGCTCGCTGACAGAGAAAGTATCCTGCTGGAGCAGCTTCCCCTGGGCTGTAATCTTCCCCTAAAACAACAGGGTATCGCACACACAGCATCAATTCATCACATCCCTTTTTTTTAAAGAAAAATCCATTAAATATTATATCTAAATAAAAAAATACCTCAAAACCCTGTAGCCTTCCCACATTCATCATATCATTACAGCGTTTTGGCACAAAACACATCACCTCCACCGCTTTCTGATGGATGACATGGAAAAAAAAAATTAAACACAAATATGATGAAGAAAAGACATTTCTACTGAGCTGAAACTGAGTCCATACCTGAAGCTTCTCAACATCCCGTCCTGCTTTGCTATAATATTTCAACAAGTCCTAAAAGTGACAGAGAGAGGAGTACATGTCATTGTTTTGTAATAATACCTAAGGGGCATTGTCATCATCTTTGATGGCCAAAAAATCTTTAACAGTAAAAAATAATAACTCATTTTAAAACAAACAAACAAAGAAAGACAAGCACTACTAAATACTAAATGATGACTTGTCATCTGGAAGCGCAGATTTCAATTTTATTTTTTTTTTAAACACAAAACCGATCATTTGACAAATACTGTTGTAATGAGAATATGTAAAACGAATTAGTGCTTACTTATTGGCAACAATGAAAACAGATGGAGTGAGTACTTTTGCTTTTCCCAAGGAAAGGGGGGGGGGGGCATTGTGAATGCAAACAGGTAGAGAAATGCCCGCCCCTAATTCATCTTCATGTTCTTATGAAGAGTGTCTGAGTAAATTTCTCCATTCACTCTACTTTTGATTATACTCAGTCTGCCAGTACCACAAACTAAGACAGCCCCACACCATGATGTTCCCACCTCCATACCTCCATACTTGACTGTTTGCAAGGTATTTTTGAGGTGATATAAAATGCCATTTCTTCAAAGTGTGTGCAATACCAAGGAGTTCAGTTCCACTTAGATAACCAGACAGTGTTTTCCAAGTATTTCATCGACTTGCCATAAAAGTTCTGCAGCAAACTTGAAATGAGCTTCAACCTGTATTTTCTTCAGCAGAGGAGGCTTGTGCAGTGCACATGGATAGTGATTATAGAGGTTTAGTGCACTACTTCCTGTTTTTCTGAATGTCTTTGTGGTGGTTGTTCTTTGCTTTTAATAATCAGGAGATGCTTTTTTGTGTGATTCCTTAATAAAGAGAAACAATTTATAGACCACAAAAAGGACTAAAACAGCTCATTTTAATCTGGTGAGAAGGTACTGTTAATAGGCTCAGAAGAAAGCTTACACTATTACAACAGATGAATACTCATCACCTTTAGCAGCAGTTGATACTTCATGATCCTCTGAACGGGTTTGATCAGCAGATCATTGAGCTGCAGCCTGTGACCCAGCTGCTGCCGAAGAAACTGTCACCACATAAATAGGAACAAAATGTTTGACTGTGCAGTTTAACACACAACATCTCAATTTGTTGGAGAACATGGTTGTTCAATGGGGTGATAAATTAAAAAGTTCTTATGTATAATGCTCTCACCTCAAAGTAGGTCTCAATGTACTCTGAGACAATATGTTCCGACTTGGGTTTGTTTTGGCAGTAAACCACGTACATGTGAAGACGCCGCTCCTGCAGGTTTAACACAGTCAGAGCCTCAAAAGTTTCCAAATATTGAGTTTATGTGAGCGATCGAAGGGGATGATGAAAAGAGAGGAAGTTACATTAATGAACCACCCTGATTCTTGGTTTCCTCTCAGTTTAACTGTGTTCCCTACCAAAGATTTTAAATATCAGTCCAGGAAATTTGCTTCATTAAAAAGCTTCACTGGCTGGAAAATAAATGTTTTATTAGCAGCAGCTTGCGAAAGTGAGATAAGAAGGTTGAGCTTTGTATAAAAATGCATGCAGATCTCATCCCGTTTATTTTCTCTGTCTATCTTTACTAGCTATCAATAATAATTTTGTCCCCACAAGGAAAAAATAAAACAAGTAAAATTTTATTGTTTTCATCCTTAAAGTTTAGAGTGAAAAAAATACAGATGAAAACCAGAAAAACTCTCAGAGCAGCCGAACTTGTTTCTTATCTCTTCATGGAGGATCTTTAACTCTAATTGCAGGCTTTAAACATTCTTTAGTCAAACTACAGTGATTATGAGACCCCTTTATTCTGCAGCTGCAGCTGAACAAACCTGATCCCCAAAGAAAAACACATCTGCAAAGCAGCTGGCCAAAATCTTTACACCAGTTGGGGTCTGAGATGACTGTACAAACCTTCATACAAATGGAAAGCACACAGTAAAAACCTATCCCTCACACTTTGTGTGTTTTTGTTAGACTTACATGTTTAATAAAGAGCTGGGCCAGGCTGTCTGGATCGCTAACACATTTCTCCAGCTCTCCCAGGAAATAGCTGCATGACAGAGGCATCATCAGACACAGTCATGTTTTCAGGCAGGACACAAACAGCTGAAGAGGACATGACACATGCTGAAGCATCGTGAAACGTCATTAAAAACTGTAATAGATTATTCCGATTCAAAGAGAGTGCGGGCTCACTCCTTGTGCCAGTCGTAGATCTGGTGGATGTTTCCGAAGACAATCCTGTCCTTGCCTCTCATGTCCTCTGGAACACCCTGACTGGCCATCATGGTCATGTAGCCCTGAGCAAATAGGCATATACCATCTATCAGTTATCAGACATTAATTTACAAGGTGTTTATTAAATCAGCTCTCTACAGTGGATACTTTGGAAGGAGACATACCTGAACTATGAGTCCAAGATCTTCAACATATAGCCTCTCTGTCTGTATCAGCTCCGTCAGTACATATCTGGGAGAAGATTATCAGAATCAGAATCAGAATCAGCTTTATTGCTAAGTTCGTACATACAAACAAGGAATTTGACTCCAGTACACTTTGCTCTTTGGTTTTGTTTTTGTATTACAGAATATACATATTTACAATGTACAATATACACATATATAAAGGTGCATTTGCAACATCTGTATACTGTTGTTTTGTACTCTATTGAATGTTCAACAGAGAAACAGCCTGGGGGAAGAAACTGTCTCTGTGGCGGCTGGTTTTAGTGAACAGTGCTCTGTAGCGGCAGCCTGAAGGTAAAGCTCTGAACAGTTTATTATGAAAGAGACATGTGAACAGTTAGTCTGCAAGATGATAAATAAAACCAATAATGTGTGTATACCCCATTAATTGTTTCAGACAATGAACTTGGATGGTTGGATATGGCTAGCTCACTTCTTAAAATTTAACCAGAATTTTAAAACGCATGACAGTTTTTATAATTGATAGGGCCCTGGCGAGCCGCTTCTTTGGCACAAATGTAATATATTCAATTCATAAATGTTAATTAAAAAATATATGTAGCATTACTTACGCCCTGTAAAATAATAGATACAAAGAGAGCTCAGTACTCACAAGCTCTTCTCCAAAGCGAGATTTCTCTCTTCCTCGCTGTCCACTGCAGCAGATGATAGACATGGTGAGTCTTCAGCCACAGCACAGCTGTCCTCCACCTGCAGAGTTTTGACGTCGGATGTTTGACTCTGAAACACAAAAGCAAACAACACAGATTTAAAAAAATTGACAACATGTTAAATAAAACAGGTCGAGAACCTGTCGGGCTCTGTGTGTTGGTGAAATTTATTCAAGTGCACCAGGCATGAACATTTTTGATGTGCTTAGAGTTTACTCTACTCACTTAGTGTCTGTTTTTTAACTTGAACTCAGAACTTTAAGTCAAATGTGATCATTTCTAGTATCAACTACTTTTGATACAAATTATAAATCAACTCTGACAGTTTTGTAACAGCATTATTACAAGAAAGCTGCTTGCAAACAGTAGGAGTTAGTAGGAGTTGCTAATTACTTTCATATGTCAATACACAATAAAACAACACATTCAAATAGATAAATGACAAAGTCAGCTCTGGGATGTATAATTAATATTTTATTGCATTTATATATTAAATTTCTTACTTAAGCAAGTTTGATGCCTGGGTGTTGTCTGAAGTGGAAAATAATGGAGAAAATGTAATTATAAAAAATCTAGAAAGTACATATTTCCTTTATGTTCGGTTTAATGTTTCTACATCCAGCAACCAACAATCTTCTTTCAAGATACCTTCAAGCACCAAAGCAGCAATTACTAATGTCATACATGGTGCATGAGCATGCTTGCATTTGTACTCATTGAAAAAAAAAGTAAACACCCAAATTAAATGGTGGAGTGAAACAAAGCTGCATGCTTTTGAAGGTCGTGTGTCTGTGTTCCACTGATAAAAATATCAGTTAAATAGATGGTCCTGTTCCATGATGCTGCTGCATTCCTGAATACCCTGGAGAAAATTAGCCAAAGTGGCTGGAAAACCAGCTGTCAAGATCTGGCAGATCAGAACCGGATAGCAGCGAGTCATTGGCTGAGCTGATCCCACATGATTTTTATCTGGGAATGACAGGGTGGACCATGTAATTAATGGTAAAACCTCAAAGCATTGGAGAGAAGTCCATAGATATAGATGTTATCTTTAGACAGGCAGTACCTTTTTGAGAGATTTCACTGCACCAGGGAGTTGCCTCAGGAGGGCAAATATACATAACTGAGTAAATACACTTGTGTACTTACACTTGTAAATACACAAGTGTAAGTATTCATCTCTTTTTCTGTAAATTTATTAGGTCAGGACTTTCACCGTTTGAAATAAAATGTATTTTTTCTAATGGCCATTGCATTGGCAGTCATGCCTCTGTTGTCTTTTACAAACTTATTTGCGTTGGTAGCTGGTAAGGTATTATTAGGTCTCACTAGTGTGTGCACCTGTCACATGAAAAACTATGAAAAATACTTGTTTAAAAAAATTTGAACATGAATAAAAACAGGAAAAATATCCTGCCTAAATTTATAATAATTAATGCATTTAGGAAATAATAGCATTTCTAAGTGTAGTAACAATGCTTAAAGTAAATAATGTGAACAGTTTTCTGTCGAAGACAAGCAGTGTGTCAGAGTCTCAGACAGACCCGTCAATCAGTGCTTAATAATCTTTTAACTCCAGCATCTCCAGCTGGGAAGTACCTCAGAAATGCAACTCTGAGTAACCTGAGAGTTAATGAGCACCTTTTATGATTTACTGCAGTGGAGAGAGATAACCAGACAGGACGGGTAATGGTGTGCTGCTTGTCAAGTCATATAACAGATATCAGGGTCACTGACCCAGGCACAGAGTCTGGTTATATAACAAATACCCCTCCTCACCTAAAAGCACCACAGTCTAATGTGAAAATGTAATCCTCCTGACATGCTTTAGTCTCAAAACATTTTGTCCTCTGCCTCGGTGAAACAGATCTTTAATCTCTCTGCAGAATTGCTGCATATTTGTAGGTCAACAGTGCAGTTTATGTTTATCCAGAGGCACTTTTTTCTTCTTTCTGGATTTGGTGTTCACCACTGAAGGGTTTTTAAGGCGAAACATTGTAATACCTATGTTTATTCTATTCATTGCTGAGTTAGAAGAAACAGCCAAGACCACTCTGACGTCTGGGAAATGAAATCTGTGGTGCTAGCTGTAACAACCTTCTGGTTGGCCCAGTTTAACAGAAAAACATAAACAGAAAAAAAAAAGGACATCAACAGTTCTCTTTGGATGTTGAAAAGGGTTGGTTGGACTTTACATCTTTGGTGTAGGAAAAGAAGGTAATTATTCATAGGAGGCTGGCTCCCTGGTTTAATTCAGAGCTGCGTACTTTAAAGCACAATGTTAGAAAATTGGAGAGAAAATGGCGCTCTACACACCTAGAGGATTCCTACTTAATCTGGAAAAATATTCTACTGTTGTATAAAAAGACACTTCACCAAGCTAGAACAGCTTATTTCTCATCATTAATAGAAGAGAACAAGAATAATCCTAGGTTTCTCTTTAGTACAGTTGCTAAACGTACACAGAGTCATAGCTCTGTTGAGCCATCCATTCCCTTAGCTCTCAGCAGTCATGACTTTATGAGATTCTTCTTAAATAAAATCGATTCTATTAAAAATACAATCTTTGACATACTCCCAAAGATGATTACTTCATCCTCAGCAAGTGAGACAACATTGGAAATAACTGTAGAACCTGATCTGTGTTTGGACTGTTTTGATCCTGTGAAGCTTCCTGAGTTATCAGAAATATTAGCTTCATCTAAACCTTCAACTTGTATGTTAGACCCAATCCCAACCAAATTATTTAAGGAAGTGTTCCCTCTGATTACCAGCCCCATTTTAAATATGATTAATCTATCCTAGTAAATGGATATGTACCACAGGCTTTTAAGTTAGCTGTAATTAAACCTTTACTTAAGAAACCTTCGCTTGATCAAGATGACTTAATAAATTACAGACCTATATCCAATCTTCCATTCTTATCTAAAATTCTTGAGAAAATTGTTGCTAATCAAATGTGTGAGCATTTATACAGCAATGACCTGTTTGAAGAGTTTCAGTCAGGTTTCAGAGCTCATTATAGCACTGAAACAGCTCTGCTGAAAGTCACTAATGATATTCTTATGGCCTCAGATAATGGACTTGTGTCTGTACTGGTTCTGTTAGATCTCAGTGCTGCATTTGATACATTCGACCATAATATTCTCTTAGAAAGGCTGGAATATGCTGTAGGCATCAGGGGAACAGCGCTAGGCTGGTTTAAATCTTATCTGTCTGACAGATTCCAGTTTGTTCATGTAAATGATAAATCATCTTTAAACTCAAGGGTTAATTGTGGAGTACCACAGGGTTCAATACTTGGGCCAATTCTCTTTACTATATATATGCTTCCAATAGGTCAAATTATCAGGCAGCATAGGATACATTTTCACTGTTATGCTGATGATACTCAGCTTTACTTATCCATAAATCCTGATGAACCCAACCAGTTAGATAGACTACAAGCATGTCTTGAAGATATAAAAACTTGGATGACTTTAAATTTTCTGCTTCTGAATTCAGACAAGACAGAAGTTGTCGTCTTTGGACCGGAGTCTTTAAAAAAGAAACTACTTAGTCAATCACTTAACCTGGATGGCATTAAATTGACCTCCGATAATAAAATAAAAAACCTTGGTGTTACTTTTGACCAGGACATGTCATTTAAATCCTATATTAAACAGGTTTCTAAGGTTTTCTCCTTTCATCTCCAGAACATTGCCATAATTAGAAATATCCTATCCAGGAGTGATGCTGAAAAACTAGTCCATGCATTTGTTACTTCAAGGCTGGACTATTGTAATTCGTTACTATCAGGATGTCCACAAAATGCAGTTAAAAGCCTTCAGCTGATTCAAAATGCTGCAGCAAGAGTTCTGATGAAAATTAAAAAGAGAGATCATATTTCTCCTATTTTAGCTTCCCTTCATTGGCTCCCTGTTAAATTTAGAATATAATTTAAAATTCTCCTCCTCACATATAAAGCCCTTAATGATCTATCTCCATCATACATCAGAGATCTGATTGTTCCATATGTTCCTAACAGAGCACTTCGTTTTCAGACTGCAGGTTTACTGGTGGTTCCTAGAGTCTCTAGAAGTAGAATGGGAGGCAGATCCTTTAGTTATCAGGCTCCTCTCCTGTGGAACCAGCTCCCAGTTTTAGTCCGTGAGGCAGACACCCTGTCTACTTTTAAGGTTAGGCTTAAAACTTTCCTTTTTGATAAAGCTTATAGTTAGAGTGGCTTAGTGTATCAGGGAGGGAGCCTTCCTCCCTCCCTGTTGGATGGAGTAAGGGGGAGTCAGGTTTAGCCTAAACCGGCTCAGTTATGGTTGAGGTGCAAACACACCCTCCATTTCTCCTACCTGTATGACCCCTTCTCTTTTCCAATGGTTATAATCAGTCTGACAGAGAGAGGTATCCCAATCCTTGTGGTTTTTAGTATAACCATGGCCATCAGTGGGCTCTAGATGGACAAACTGTCTACTTTTAAGGCTAGGCTTAAAACTTTCCTTTTTGATAAAGCTTATAGTTAGAGTGGCTTAGGTTATCCTGAGCTATCACTGTAGTTATGCTGCTATAGGCTTATGCTGCTGGAGGACATAATGACCACTTCCACCCTCTTTGCTACATTCTCACACTACTCTCCAATTTTGTATTATTTGCTGTTATTTCAGCTTTTAACTTTGTTCTCTCTTTTCTCCTCCTAGAAGCTACACCTGGCCTGGCTCTGTGTCTACCTGTGACACCTTTCTGGAGAGGGGCATTGTCCAAGCTTCTGCTGGCAACAACTTAATGCTCACCCTCTACAGATGATCCACATGGCCCTGTCTTCCAGTGTTTAACTCATTCTCTCTCCTAGACATGGCAATTGACTGAGCTTTTACTGTAACTAATTATAGGTGCTCTCTTTCAGACTCTAAACTTGAAAACTGGCTCAGAGTTTATCTGTTCTTCCTTTTTTAGATGAAAGGACTAAAGGAGCTACATCCATTAACATTTACTTTTTCTTTCCATAGAAAGTTCTCCCGGATCAGTGCTTCTTTGTTCTCTTTGTGTCTCTGCTCTGTTCTCTCAAACCCCAGTCGGCCGTGGCAGATGGCCGCTCACACTGAGCCTGGTTCTGCTGGAGGTTTCTTCCTGTTAAAAGGGAGTTTTTCCTCTCCACTGTCGCTACATGCATGCTCAGTATGAGGGATTGCTGCAAAGTCAACACCAATGACTGTCCACTGTCTCTACATGCTCATCCAGGAGGATGACTGCAAGTCACTGACTGGATGCAATCTGCTGGGTTTCATTAGACAGAAAAACATTTCATCCAATTTGAATAAATAACTTAATCTGACTGCACTGTTCAATATTTAGGATTAATTGGAATGTATGTACCTGACTGTTGTGAAGTGCCTTGAGACAACATGTGTTGTGAATTGGCGCTATATAAATAAACTGAATTGAATTGAATTAGGATGTTCTTGATATTTTTACATTTCTTTATGTAAGTGAAGGGTTTATCTACTGGTCCTGTTTCTCCTGTTCTTTTATTATGTTACCATTCCACACAAAGGATAGCATTAATATTTCTAACAACCAAAAAAGTGAGAAATAGCACATTTTCTGTAAATTTCTAAGTATTGCAACAAAAGAAAAGTACACTGTGTCTTGCAACAGCATTATAGTTGTACTTCCTACACAGTTGTACTGTTATTTCACTGGGATTTGAAATGATTGACCAACACAAAGTAGCAAACCTTTATGTTTTGGCATGCATTTATTTCCAGACCCTTTTAATTTGATACCCTTAAATAAAATTAAGCACAATCGCTTGCCTTCATATGCCTCAACTTTCTACTAAATAGAACCCGCCAACAACCCCCACCCATAAAATATTGCAAGCTTTGTCACAGAGCACTGCTCAATTTATCATCTGAAAATGGAAAGGGTATGGGGCAATTACAAGACACGGCAAGACAGTAACAATCACAGCAGTGGAGATAAGGCACTTAGAGGCTCTGGAGGAACTACAGAGATCCACTGCTGAGGTGTAGAATCTGTTGACAGGGCATCTACACTATATTTCCCAAAGTATTTGTCTATCTATGTTTTCATGTACATGAATTCTAATCACATCCTATTCTTAATCTATAAGGTCAGTTTGTTGATGGACCACCCTTGCCAACAATCGCAACTTTACGTATTCTGTAAACATCTTCCACAAGGTTTAGGAGTGTGTTCTCAGTTGGATGAGAAAACCAGAATTGCACCCTCAACTATAATTCTTCCAAAAGTTGTTCAGAAAGGTTGAGGTCAGGACTCTGTGCAAGACTTTATACACCTGCAGGCACGGAAGTGATTGGAACACCAAAATTCAGAGATTTGGTGCTGTGACCCAATACGTTTGGGGTGAAAAGAAGAAAACCATTGTTGAAAGAAAACCATTAGAAGCCCCCTTTACAATTTGCCAGAAGTCATACTAGGAACACGGCAAATGTGGCGAAAGATCCTCTGATCAAATGACACTGTGAACAAATACCGAACCCTGCGCATCACCCTGAACACACCACACCTGCTGTGAAACACGGTGGAGGCAGCACCATGTTGTGGAGAGCAGGGAGAGAGAAGCAGGTCAAGCGTGGATGGTAAGATTGATGGAGGTAAGTCCAAGGCAATACTAAAAGAAAAGCTGGAATTTCTAAAGTGCTGCTGGAGATCAACCTCCTGTTGATGTAGATTAACACTTTTCAAGGCTGAGCTTTTAGGTGATGTAAGAATTTTAAAAACCAAATTTCTTGGATTTTTATACTTGCATTAAAATTTCCTGGAAAATAGGTCAACAAACATCCAGCGACTTTTACTCAATTGCAAACTTGACTGTACCCATTTATTAAACTAAGCTAAATATAGCAAGCCTTTAAAAGTCAAAGACCCTTTATATGCTGATCTATAACGATTTACTATTTACCTTAACTATTTTTACTAAACTTAGCTTACTTTGTTGTTTATTAAATTACTGTGCCTTTAGTTTAGCAGCTTGGCAGGTATTTATAATAAAATAAAGTCACAACAAAATAATTGTTGCATGTTTATAATAAAAAGAAATGTGGCCCACAAGTTCCTATAACTTGACAATTTTGGCCTGTGTGGCACAAAGTTTGGTATCTGTTGGTTTAGAAAAAGTATATTCATGTTTTAAAATGACCCAGTCCAAGGCAAGACCGGATTCCAGCTGAGAGTCTGTGGCAAGAAAACTTCTTTTCACAGATTTAACCCATCCAGTCTGACTAACTGTGGCAGATTTTGCCTTGTGTGACATGATCCAAAACAGTATAATTTCAGCGAAAGGTGGTTTTACAAAGAACTGACTCAGGGAGGGCTGAATACAAATGTATACCAGACAAACATTCTGGAAACCATGTGCACATTTCATTGCACTTCGCAATTATTTACCACATTACTTTGTGTTTGTATGTCACATCAAAAAAGGAGTTAAACTGCAAGAGGAGTGAAATAAATTAAATGTTTTATCAAACAAACCATTGTCCATCTCAGAAAAAACATTGATTTACACCTTCAAAATTTTTTTAACCTTCGATTTGTTTGCAGAAACAATCATTGCATTCACCCATGGCTGGGGAATGTTGGGATGCTGGAGAACTCTCCAACATCCTCAGACCTGTTTCCAACCTTGACTTTGAGCTTCTTGTTCTCCTGGTTTAAGGCTACCTTCTTCACTCCTTAATCTGACCCTGTTTTTTGCTGTTAAAGGTTGCTTGACAAGTCAAATAGTTCCAGATGTCATCTACAGAAGTACACATGATTGATTATGCTGTTAAAGATTACAAGCTGCAACAGTATAAGTTACAGAAGCCTGTGAAAGAGCATGCACATGAACCATGCAGAAAGATATCTAAAAATAACATGTGCTTTTGTATATTTTGATGTATAATAATGTGTAGTTAGTTCTGTTAGTTATGTTCGAAGTTAACCTGAAAGTATTTTTTAAACTGATTTATAGTTTTTGAAAGATGAACAGTGCTTCAAGTACAGTGTTTAACTGTTGTAATAAACACAAATTTGCCTGAAATTGCACATTTGCTGCCATCATTTGTATCAATACATGAATTTACAAATCTAAGCAAACAAACATTGTTATTAAGATTTAGTAAAACAAATTCTTATCAGAATTGGGTTTTACAACCATAAATAAGAAAGGTACTGCATCTTACATATCCTTGACTGAATGAAAATTATCACTATTTCAGTATTTCTCATGAGCAAACTACACAAAAACTGTGAGAAAAAACATATTTCCAAGAAAGGCAATACTATTTATTATTTTATTAGTGGCTGCACATATGGGATTTTTTAACTTTATGTCTTACGTTTAAAATAGCTAAAATTAGTGCATTGTTGGTAGGTATGACATGATTGGCTGTTATTACATTATTGGCTGCTTTGAGGTGTTTATGCATATTAAAGTGAGAGCAGGCAGCACATTACTGGGCTCTTTGAGTCATCCAGAAGGTCACATAAATAGCTCTGACGAGACAACAGGGAAGGAGACACAGCTGTAGGACTTTTCCCCTCCTGCACACAAAAATGGGCATTGTTAGGAGCAGTAAAAACAGAAGCTCGAGAAGGTGGGTTGTGCAGCTTTAGGGTCTCACCATGTTTTCAGAGGACAGGATGGTGTAGTTATTGTGCATTTCAAGAGAACTTTGCCGAGCTTCACTGTGCAAAAAAGGCTTTTGCTTTCCCTCTGCCTTGAACGTCTGCTTCTCAGCTTTCCCCGTTCCACCCGTGGGTTCAGAGCTCAGCTTCCGGACTGGATTGGTGAGCCATTTTTTCAGGGCGCTGACGGGGTGCCGGGATGCTCCGGACGAGGAGTGTGAGCAGGGGCTGATGCTGCATGAAGCCTGGTGGGTCAGAGATCCCACAGACGGAGCAATGCTGCCTTCACTGCCTGCTACAGAGTACGACTCAGCTGCAGGGGGAGAGAACAGCAGATGTTAAAGACAGATTTCTGCACAAAAATGTTGATCAATTTCCTGCGCTAAGTCCAGAAATGTAACCTCAGTCAGTGGAGCTCCTGGAGGTATTGAGTGTAACTTGTAAACACAAGAAAGAAAGAAGGGGGGAATAGTCAATTTTCTAATGTTCTCCATGATGGAATGAAAACCCTGAAAGACATGAAAGAATTCCAACTCAAATTTTTGGATTTAAGATTCTGGGAACAAAACTGAGATTAATCTGAAGCCATCCTGTCTGCACTGAAACCCTCCGTCTCCAACTGAACCTGGACCACTGCCTTTTTCTGTTCCTGCAGATCTCCTCACTGCATAGAGTACTCCCTGAGCCCTGACCACACTCCTCAAATCAGGCTCCCCATAATTATTACTTGCTAGTCTTCGCTGTCAAAGCAAAGACATTCAAGAGCTCAATTTCATGCATTTGCTCTCCTTTCCAGGGGCCCTCGGTCACCGTTACAATCATGTAAGCAGTAATCATGATGAGAAGGTTTCAAGAAGCCAGTGAAAAACTGGGTCAGCCATTTACCCAAATTACTTGATATAGCAATCATAAACAAACCAGGCGGACTATAACAAATTATACATTGTTTTTATTCCTCCTGCACAACTTACTGTTCCATTTATTATTTATTCTCCATTTATTTTATTTATAAGATTCAACACTATAGAAATATGTAAGTTTTTTATTAACTGTTGATGGGACGGACACGGGAAGCGATTCTCTGCACGGCAGCCATTTATATACAGGTCCTTCTCAAAATATTAGCATATTGTGATAAAGTTAATTATTTTCCATAATGTCATGATGAAAATTTAACATTCATATATTTTAGATTCATTGCACACTAACTGAAATATTTCAGGTCTTTTATTGTCTTAATACGGATGATTTTGGCATACAGCTCATGAAAACCCAAAATTCCTATCTCACAAAATTAGCATATTTCATCCGACCAATAAAAAAAAAGTGTTTTTTAATACAAAAAACGTTAACTTTCAAATAATCATGTACAGTTATGCACTCAATACTTGGTCGGGAATCCTTTTGCAGAAATGACTGCTTCAATGCGGCGTGGCATGGAGGCAATCAGCCTGTGGCACTGCTGAGGTTTTATGGAGGCCCAGGATGCTTCAATAGCGGCCTTTAGCTCATCCAGAGTGTTGGGTCTTGAGTCTCTCAACGTTCTCTTCACAATATCCCACAGATTCTCTATGGGGTTCAGGTCAGGAGAATTGGCAGGCCAATTGAGCACAGTGATACCATGGTCAGTAAACCATTTACCAGTGGTTTTGGCACTGTGAGCAGGTGCCAGGTCGTGCTGAAAAATGAAATCTTCATCTCCATAAAGCTTTTCAGCAGATGGAAGCATGAAGTGCTCCAAAATCTCCTGATAGCTAGCTGCATTGACCCTGCCCTTGACTAAAACACATGTGGACCAACACCAGCAGCTGACACGGCACCCCAGACCATCACTGACTGTGGGTACTTGACACTGGACTTCTGGCATTTTGGCATTTCCTTCTCCCCAGTCTTCCTCCAGACTCTGGCACCTTGATTTCCGAATGACATGCAGAATTTGCTTTCATCCTAAAAAAGTACTTTGGACCACTGAGCAACAGTCCAGTGCTGCTTCTCTGTAGCCCAGGTCAGGCGCTTCTGCCGCTGTTTCTGGTTCAAAAGTGGCTTGACCTGGGGAATGCGGCACCTGTAGCCCATTTCCTGCACACGCCTGTGCACGGTGGCTCTGGATGTTTCTACTCCAGACTCAGTCCACTGCTTCCGCAGGTCCCCCAAGGTCTGGAATCAGCCCTTCTCCACAATCTTCCTCAGGGTCCGGTCACCTCTTCTCGTTGTGCAGCGTTTTCTGCCACACTTTTTCCTTCCCACAGACTTCCCACTGAGGTGCCTTGATACAGCACTCTGGGAACAGCCTATTCGTTCAGAAATTTCTTTCTGTGTCTTACCCTCTTGCTTGAGGGTGTCAATAGTGGCCTTCTGGACAGCAGTCAGGTCGGCAGTCTTACCCATGATTGGGGTTTTGAGTGATGAACCAGGCTGGGAGTTTTAAAGGCCTCAGGAATCTTTTGCAGGTGTTTAGAGTTAACTCGTTGATTCAGATGATTAGATTCATAGCTCGTTTAGAGACCCTTTTAATGATATGCTAATTTTGTGAGATAGGAATTTTGGGTTTTCATGAGCTGTATGCCAAAATCATCCGTATTAAGACAATAAAAGACCTGAAATATTTCAGTTAGTGTGCAATGAATCTAAAATATATGAATGTTAAATTTTCATCATTACATTATGGAAAATAATTAACTTTATCACAATATGCTAATATTTTGAGAAGGACCTGTACACTATTTCAATATTCAGCATCCAACCCACGGCTTCACTCAATTTGCATAAAATTACACATGAAACAAATTGTTTCATGTTGGCACATGTTGCACGGTGGCACAGTTGGTAGCACTGTTGCCTTGCAGCAAGAAGGTCCTGGGTTCAATTCCCAGCTGGGGGTCTTTCTGCATGGAGTTTGCATGTTCTCCCCGTGCATGCGTGGGTTCTCACCAGGTACTCCGGCTTCCTCCCACAGTCCAAAGACATGCCTGTTAGGTTAATTGGTAACTCTAAATTGCCCTTAGGTGTATGAGCGTGTGCGTGGTTGTTTGTGTGTTGCCCTGCGATGGACTGGTGACCTGTCCAGGGTGAACCCTGCCTCTCACCCAGAGACTGCTGGAGATAGGCACCAGCTCCCCTGCGACCCACTATGGAATAAGCGGTAGAAAATGACCGTCTGACAAATTGTTTATTCCTGCAATGAATGTCACAACCTCATTTTAGCAATGGAGTTTTTTGGAAGGAATTTGGGCAACCAAAGCTTTGTCGTTTAGTTCCCTTGGTGAGAAATGAACTGCTGAAATGATCATTTATCTTTGTCATGCAGCATGTCCTGCTCCATATTACTTGGTTTAATGTGTGACCAAATACAGCGGGTCTCAAAACTGCACACACCCCTCATCAACCCAGTAGAACCTAACTGACAACAAACACAGCTGTTAAAAATAAAAAATAAAAAAGCTACAACAACCAGGTTTTGTAAGCTTTCACTTATGCTTACTTTGTTGAAAAACACCTTTTTATTTAATTTCATCATTTAGTTGTCTTTGATTGGAGTCCAACCAGCATTCCACGTCTTGACTTGACAACATTTTCCCACTTTAAATCAGAAAAGTTCTCCAAATATACTGTTTTAGGGTCAAAAACTAATATTTGGATGTTTTTCATATTTTTAATCACCTTGAAGAGAACAACTGTTCTATTTGTAGACAAGTAAACCCAGATCATAATGCTGCCACTACCATACCACTGTGGGTAGGGTTTTCTTTTGGTAATGATCAATGATGTTTTTGCGCCTCATTTACCTTTATACTCGTGGCCTACAGTTCAAATTTGGTTTCATTGGACCATAGCTGAAATTGTTTGAAAAAACAAATGGTTTTGTTTGTTTTTCAGTTGAAGTTTACTTGATCCATGTCGCATTACAGGTAGAACAAAGTTTTAGAAAAAATTATCATGGACGTATTTTTGAGTCACCAAACCTGGCATTTTAACCAGAGCATGTACACTATTTAGATCCAGTCTTTGTGTAATTGTTATGTAAGTTGTTACATGTGCATGTATAGCGTAGGCTTTATAATACCAACAAGTGTCTCACAGGATTTTCAGAAAAGTCATCAGCTTTGGAAAAGTTAATAAACAGCCACTGGATCAGAACCGAAAGAACAAGGAGCTTTAACAATGCATGTTAATATTAACATCCTAACAAAGAGTGCTGGAGACAAAAATATATAAACTTTTCCTAAAGAAGTACATTCATTAATTCAGATTTAATTCATTAGAAGGATGAAGCTATTCAGCTCATAAGTGCCTACCCTTTCATTCTTCATTTCAGATAAACCATTAGAACTCTTACATTACCTTACATCATTTAGAGTTGGGCTTAAAAGGAAGTAAAAAGGTTTTAAACAGAAAGTGTGATAAACTGGTAAAAAGTGAATGAAGAAGTGGCCATGAGTAGATAAACAGGTGCAAAACAGACATGAATGACAACAAACTTATTAATTTAGCCTTGACAAACACTGCATTGTTCTCAAAACCAGAGAACAATAAACAAAAACTTGGACCAGAACTTAACCTGAGGGACCGTGAGAACAAAATCCAATGAGAAAAACAACAATCAGAAATCTCAGGAGGTGATTCACGTTGAAAACACTGCCGGTAAGATGATTATAGGAAGAAATGTGATGTGACAACAAAACAGGAAGTAGAGGTGGAAATATTCAAAGAATATAGACCAGGAAGTAAGATTTACTGAGAAAAAAACTGAATCTAACAGCTAAGACTTAGAGCAGCCAGAGTAATATAAACGTAAACACAGAAACATAATGAAACAAGAGCCAGAAGCAATAATCCATGAAAATATAACATAATAAGAGTAATTGTCTAACATCTCATTAGATCACTTCCTTTAATCTAATAACGAAACGTCTTCCAGAAGAAGATAATCTGTTAAGTAATCAATCAGTAAAGCTATAATGTTTGCTTCAATTTCTATGTAAAGGGTTAGGGTTAACATCGCTTTATAATAATCCTACAGAAAATCTACTTTTTTTGAAAAGCATTGAATGAGTAAGAGATAAAGACTAACACAAAAAATGAAAAAAATATAAAATACCCCATCTTTTCCTGAGTTAATATTTAATGAGAAATGTTTTTAAAGTTCAGTTCTTGCTGTTTGTTCTGCCAAATTAGTACTCTTACAATTCAATTAATAATTTTTATAAACTAATATTACTCTGTAGATGACATTTTCAACAACATTACTTATTAAAAACCCAAATAATATATTTAATTTAATGACACTCATTTTTATTACCTAATATGATTAAGTAGTCAATCAATAGTTACAGGAAATGATCCACTAATTCTCTACATCACCAAAGCAAAATTAACGAGGCTCGCTAAAAGTGTGCACTCCAAAGCTTGCCAGGAAAAGTGGCAAACAGTAAAATCAATAATATCCAGATATCATCGTTTGTTGAAGAGGCTAATGGCTGCTAGCAGGAATAAGATCCTGTAGCATTCTGGAAGTTGAACTTTTAAGGTCTCTCTAATTGTAGATGTTCACATGAACAGTAGCAAGAGCCCGCTGGAGGTCCTGTGATAACATTTTAGAGTTTTTGGGGACTTCTTTTAGCATCCTGCAGTTGGCTCACAGGGTGAACCCGAACAGCCAGACCTGGGCATGTTCCCAATTGTTTTGAGTGTCCTCCAGCTGTAGACAATTTTCTGAACAGACGACTGACTTGGTTTTAATTTGTTTTAAACCTCTTTAAATCTCTTACCAGACTCAGAAGCTCCTACACTCTTCTTTTGGGAGACCTCAGACCAATCTTTAGATCTCACCATGGTGTTCACTCTCAGTCAGGACATTAAACTAAATGTCTAGGCAAACCTCCTTCAAAATGCTGAGTATTTGAGTTCTCATCTTGTGCAATAATTGTGATCCACTTGTGTGTGATTTTATGCATTTTTATGTGGGAATGAATGTGTCTTAGTTTATTTCTCATTAGAATCCCTTTTTTTCATTTAAACAAATTCAAGATCTTTTATTAAGTTTTTATCATTTATTTATGTTACTTAATTTTTTCAGTATTGTTATATTAAATGTAAACCACATACTGTATGTCCAAATATGTTACAAAACACACAGGCTGTTCTAGGGCAATGTCATTTTTTTACATAACCGTCCATTAATTTAAGCATGTTATCATTGTAGGTCATTACTTCTGCAGCTCAACTTTAGACTGGCTCTTGGTATTTTACTACATTTCAGTGAATTTCTTGTCTCATTGTTGCCAAACTGGCCCAAAATACAACATGACGGTAAAAAGAAACTCACTTATAGACTTCCAAACTTTACTAGGCTCAAAAAGTATTTTAATCTAACCTCTGTACAAAACCAGACACCACAAATTCAATCAGATCATGTTTTGTGAGCATGTACAGTCATGTTAAAATAATAGCACTCCATCACCGCTAATCAGATCAGTCACTATTTTGGATACAAATTATATTTCTAATAATTTCTTAAGATGTGTAGTAGTATAATAGAAAACTATCAGATCCAACAGAAAAAACGTCATCACGTGTTAGACTTTTTTTCTGTTGTGTAATTAAGTTTCTTGCATTTAGAGTTGTTTTCTATTTCTGAGCATCTTATTGGTAGTTTCCAGTTGTATTTTCTCTGGCCCTTTCTCTTGTGTGTTCTTTTTACTTCCTGTTTTCATACCGTTTCTGAGTTTCCCTATCTCCTGTTGGTTCATAGTCTCTCTCGTGCCTAACTGTGTTGTTTTTATTATTTCTGGTGTCTTTGTTTATGTACTGTTCTCCCATTCATTGGATTTGATTCCCTCTGTCTCTTTTCTCTGGGTTCTCACCCAGCTAATCCAACTCTGCTAATAAGACTCATTTGTTTCATGTTCCACTGATCAGTTCTCCTCAAAACCGTTTGATTCTTCAGTAACCACTGGTTCATCTGTTCCATTATGGTCTGCTCTACTAGGCTCTGGTCAGTCATCTTCTCTCCATGTTCCTCATTTGTTGCTGGATTTATTTTGTTTCATATTCTTCAGTTCACGTTTTTGGATTTTGGACCTTGGACTTTGTTTTTGGTAAGTTTCTCTTTGACTTATGAAATATCTTTATTTTTCCATATGCCTCTGCCTCACTCTTGCCTGCATGTGTGGCCTCCAACACATCCACCTCGGTGACACAAATGCTTTAAATGGAAACCAAAACAAGAAAGATGTTGAAGAAAACAGAAAACCATCTTTGGGATGGATCAAAAATGGCCAAAATGACAAAGAGTCAATGATCACCTACGGGGTGATCGAAGAAAGTCTGAGAGTTTAAAAAAAATAAGAAGACACCAATGTGAGGCCAAGCAATTGACAAAAAGAGAACGAAAAGCCCTGTTGTTGGAAAAAATAATGACATGGATTTTACAATATGCCTTAAGAACAAATCCACTGCCCTATAAAGAAATACAACAACATTTTATGGAGCGATGGAGGCAAGATTGTTCTTTTTCAGTCTCGACAGTTTATCAGATTATACCAATCACTGAAATCAAGCCTCAGATCACTGTGAAGTATGTTGATGTTTCTCATACTATGGTGATGCCGACCTATTTATCACATACCAGGAACCATGTTGCCATATGCCAAATAGGAAACGTTCTTGAAATGGTTGTTTCAACAAAGACCCCAAACACACCAGTAAAAAAAGCTAGATCTTGGTTCCAGACCAACAACACTAACATCTTGGAGAGCTCAGCCTAATCCCAGGACCTTAATATAACTGAAAACTGGTGAGGTGACATCAAAAATGCTGTTTCTGGGAAAAAGCCAAGAACTACAGAGGAAATGTTGAATTTAGCCTTCCTGAGCTGGAATACTTGTTCACAGGTTGACTCCATGTAGCACAGAGGTGAAGACGTTCTCAGAAACAGAGGTTATGAAACTAAATATTACTCAGTGATTCAAAGGAAAGATCAATCTTTAAAACATGATCAGTTTATACAATAAATGCCTGAGGCTGCAGACAGATATGTTATAAACAACCAGATAGTTTTCCTCACTTTTTATAGCTGGATAATAACATTTTATACATTTTTGTATTTCATGTTTTGCTTTGGAACAGAGCATGCAACAGAGTGTTCCCAATGCATTTGCGTACATGGAAATAAAAATAAAAAACTTATGAGGATTTTAAATTTATACTTACTTTTAAAATTTACTGATATCATTTTAAACACATCTGTGCATTCAGGTTTAATGCCAGTTAAAATCTTGATTTTATTCTCCTGCAGTCGGCAAGTCAGAGGAAAATGGAAGTCATCTGACATTGCTTTGGTACTTTTCACCCTGAACAAATTGCTTCCTCACATTGTTTAATGCATGTTCTTCTTTAGTGCACCTGTTGTAGTCATGCGTGTGTGAAAACACTTGTCTGGAAATTATTTGTACTTGAGACTCACAGCAGGAAAATGTGTTGCAAATGAAACATAGTTTATAATACACATTAGGATTCTTTAATAGATTCATAAAATCTTAACAAAAAGATAAACTTAACATATGTTAATTTTCTGCATAAAATTAGAATCAGATAAGGTTTGTTGCTTCCTACGTATTACAGAGGAATGGTTTCTCATCTTCTAGACTCCCTGTGGTGAAGGTTAGCAGCAGCAGACAATATGAGAGCTCTGTGGAACAACACTTCAATCAACATGATGATGTATCATTTCTAAAAATGATGAAAGCTTTGCATATTTCACATGTTGTTCCCACACTGGTATTACATAAGGGACTATAGGGTTGATTATGATCAGGGCTTAATAACATGCAAATACTGCTGCATGCTATTATTATTATTATTACTGAGTAATGGAAAATACTGTGATAATGTTGTCACAAAAACTACAAATCAGCAACTCTCCTGGCATGTGCAAGCACTTACTCCTGTGAGGGCTCAAGGCAAAGTTTATCCATGACAGATACTGAAAATGCACGCATGTAGACAATGTCTCATCCTGCTGGATCAACGTGAAACCGATGAGGGTTTTACTCATAAATCACAGTGGGAGTTTATCTGGAGGGCATGAAATAATAGTGATATGGTTAAAAGGGTATATATGGGCTGAAAAGCCAAATTAAACTTAGGTTAAAATATACTATTTATGTTTTCTTTAAAAAAAAGTCCCTGCATGTCAATTTTTTTAATCTGCATTTTTTTGGCTTTTTTTTTTTTTTTGCACTATGAATTTTCCCCGATCTGAATCCGAGTGGTGTTTTGTTATTGGACTTCTGTTCTAGTCACGGATTGTCCATAACGAACACCATGTTCAAACATAAGGGTGTCCATCAGTGCACTTGGCACCAGGACACCCTAGGCAGGAGGTCGATGATCGACTTTGTTGTCGTATCATCAGACCTTCGGCCGCATGTTTTGGACACTCGGGTGAAGAGAGGGGCTGAGCTGTCCACTGATCACCACCTGGTGGTGAGTTGGATCCGCTGGAGGAGGAGAAAGCCGGACAGACTTGGCAGGCCCAAGCGCATAGTGAGGGTCTGCTGGGAACGCAGGGCGGAGCCCTCGGCCAGGGATGTATTCAACTCCCACCTCCGGGAGAGCTTCGACCAGATGTTGGAGACATAGAGTCCGAGTGGACCATGTTCTCCGCATCTATTGTTGATGCTGCTGCCCGTAGCTGCGGCCGTAAGGTCTGCGGTGCCCGTCGCGGCGGCAATCCCTGAACCCGGTGGTGGACACCGGCAGTAAGGGATGCTGTCAAGCTGAAGAAGGAGTCCTATCGGCTGTGGTTGGCTTGTGGGACTCCTGAGGCGGCTGACGGGTACCGTGAGGCCAAGCGTGCTGCGGCCCGGGCGGTGGCAGAGGCAAAAACTCGGGCCTGGGAGGAGTTTGGTGAGGCCATGGAGAAGGACTATCGGTTGGCCTCGAAGCGATTCTGGCAAACCGTCCGGCATCTCAGGAGGGGGAAGCAGTGCTTCGCCAACACTGTTTATAGTGGGGGTGGGAGGCTGCTGACCTCGACTGGTGACATTATCGGGTGGTGGAAGGAGTACTTTGAGGATCTCCTCAATCTTCCATCACGCATTCCGTGGTGGAAACAGAGGCTGGGGACTCGGGTTTGAACTCTTTCATCACCCAGGCTGAAGTCACCGAGGTGGTTAAAAAGCTCCGCGTTGGCAAAGCTTCGGGGGTGGATGAGATCCGCCCTGAGTACCTCAAGTCTCTGGATGTTGTAGGGCTGTTATTGTTGACACGCTTCTTCAACATTGCGTGGCGGTTGGGGACAGTGCCTCTGGACTGGCTGACTGGGGTGGTGGTCCCCCTTCACAAGAAGGGGGACCGGAGGGTGTGTTCCAACTACAGGGGGATCACACTCCTCAGCCTCCCTGGTAAGGCCTACGCCGGGGTATTGGAGAGGAGAGTCCGGCCGATAGTCGAACCTCGGCTTCAGGAGGAGCAGTGTGGTTTTTGTCCCAGCCATGGAACACTGGACCAGCTCTATACCCTCTACAGGGTAATCGAGGGTTCATGTGTGTTTGCCCAACCAGTCCACATGTGTTTTGTGGACCTGGAGAAGGCATTCGACTGTGTCCCTCGTGATGCCCTGTGGGGGGTGCTCCAGGAGTATGGAATCGGGGGCCCTTTATTAGGGGCCATCCAGTCCCTGTACGAGCGGAGCAGGAGTTTTATGGACAGGATTTCTAGACGCAGCCAAGGGCCGGAGGGGGTCTGGTTTGGGGACCAGTGGATTTCGTCTCTTCCTGCTGGCCCCCTCTAGCCAAGACCTACAGCATGCGCTGTGGCGGTTCGCAGCCGAGTGTGATGCGGCTGGGATGAGGATCAGCTCCTCCAAGTCCGAGGCCATGGTACTCGACCGGAAAAGGGTGGCTTGTCCTCTTCAGGTTGGAGGGGAGTTCCTGCCTCAAGTGGAGGAGTTTAAGTATCTTCAGGTCTTGTTCACGAGTGAGGGAAGAATGGAGCGGGAGATCGACAGACGGATCGGTGCGGCTGCCACAGTAATGGGGGCGCTGTGCCGGTCCGTTGTGGTGAAGAGAGAGCTGGGCCGAAAAGCGAAGCTCTCAATTTACCGGTCAGTCTACGTTCCTACCCTCACCTATGGCCATGAACTTTGGGTCATGACCGAAAGAACAAGATCCCGAATACAAGCGGCTGAAATGAGCTTCCTCCGTAGGGTGGCCGGGCACTCCCTTAGAGATAGGGTGAGGAGCTCGGCCATCCGGGAGGGGCTCGGAGTAGAGCCGCTGCTCCTCCACATCAAGAGGAGCCAGTTGAGGTGGCTCGGGCATCTATACCGGATGCCTCCTGGACGCCTTCCTCGGGAGGTGTTCCAGGCACGTCCCACCGGGAGGAGGCCCAGGGGACGGCCCAGGACACGCTGGAGGGACTATGTCTCTCGGCTGGCCTGGGAACGCCTTGGGCTCCCCCCGGAGGAGCTGGAGGAGGTGTCTGGAGAGAGGGACGTCTGGGCGTCTCTGCTGAGTCTGCTGCCCCCGCGACCCGGTCCCGGATAAAGCGAAAGACGACGAGACGAGATGAGACGAGAATTCTTTAGTAATTTAATCTGTCCTATCCTTCTAACCAACCTGTCACATCTGAATGTGTTTAGGTTTGCTGGTAACTACAAACCATGTCATTTGTGCCCCTAATTCAGCCAATTACTGCTGCTGTAGTTGCGGAGGCAACATTTTGTTGCATTACAACCACAAATTTTAATTAATTTTATTGGGGGTTTGATGTCATTAGGTAACACAATATAGTGCATTACCATGAAGTGAAAGAAAGATTATACCTGGTTTGAACATTAGAAAACGGACATCGTGAAGGCCAAGGAACACAGCAGACAGGTCAGGAACAAAGTTGTAGAGAAGTTAAAATCAGGGGTAGTTTAGACAACAATATCACAAGACTGTTCATCTAAACAGACAGGCCTGGCAAGGAGAGCATTGTTCAGAAATACAGTCAATGAACCTATGGTGACTCTGGATGAGCTGCAGAGATCCACAACTCGTGTGGGAGAATCTAATTGCCATACTCTCCACCCATCTGGCCTTTAGGGAAATAGCAAGAAGAAAGCATTTCTTACAAGAAAGTCAAAAGAAATCTTATTTAGTGTTTGCAGTGATGTAGGAGACACTCCAAACATGTGAGAGAAGGTTCACTTTCTGGCCTTCATGCAAAATGCTATCTATGGGGAAAACTAACACTGCACATCACCCTGAACACACCCTCCCTACAGTAAAACACGGTGGTGGCAGCGTCATGCTGTAGGGATGCGAGTAGAAGGTCAGAATTGATGCAAAGATGGATGGAGCTAAAGAAAAAGGTGGTTCTGCACAAATTGACTCAAGGGTTATGAATACAAATACACACCACACTTTACAGATTTCATATGTAAGAAAGAATTAGAAAACCATCTATCATTTTCCTTCCACTTTACAAGTACGCTTTGCTATGTGTTGGTCTGTCACATAAAATCCCAATAAGTGTAAAAACATTCAAGGGGTGTGAATACTTTTCCAAGGCATGTATGAATACATTTTCTGCCTAGTTGGGTTTCAGTTAAGGATAAGAGATTAATAAGGAGCTCACACAGACAGAATTGGATCTATCAGTGTCTGAAAATGAAGAAGATGAAGCAGAAAATTAGTAGCTGTTCGGGAGCTTCAGAGGTCAATCTTCATCTTGTATCATATTTGAGGCTCAGTAGCTAATCTGATAGGAAGTAAATCTTCAAGTTTGGATGCCGCTTGATTTTGCATATTTTATTTATGTTAAATTTGATCTATGCTTTAATTTTTTATAAATTCTTTGATGTATAAGTAATGCGTTACAAATAACTTTTTAATGGCTTTCATGCAACATGCACGACTTCCAAACTGCACTTGTTTATGAACAAATTTCACCTCATAGAACCTCATAATTATAAACACAGACTTTTATTCCTGTCGGACTCAGCATTTCAACTTTTAATTCAAATCAAGTTTAAACGGAGATCCGTCTGATTTAGCAGCAAAACTCATCATCACCTATCACAAAAGTGTGAGATATTTAACTTGACAAGCGTGATGCTATTTAATTAGAGCAAACCGGTGTCACTGTATTTATTCCATCACATATTGGTAGTAATGACTTCACTCTTACTGGTGCACTGGGTGAATCAGACCTGGAAGCTCTTGAGCCAGACTGATGATGTGTGGTGGTTCAGGGAAACTGTTGGCAGGACTTTAAAATAGAGGTCCACCTACTCTGCATCTGCAGGAGTTTCTCTGTCTTTTATAAAGTATGATTTGCCAAAGAACACTCATTGAACTACCTTGGATAGCTGAAAGAGAAGGAAGTATTTAGGGGAAAGAGACTTAAAAGGTACAAGAGAGCTCCAGAAAACAGCATTTGAGAGGTATTTCAAAGAACTGACAAACACATTAGTTTGAAAATAAGAGACACATATTGTTGATTAGGATTGCTTTTTCAAAAACACACAGCAAACCCATCAATGGATCTACAACAATATTAATCCCAGAGAAAAGCACCAGAGGCATTCTGGTAAACTCAGAGAGAGGTGACAAAGTGGGACGTGTCAACGAGGGGCCATTTTCATTTCACATCTCGCAGGCTCGTGGGGTCTGTCACAGCGGTGCGGCTCAGAGAGAGGCCGCTCTGTAATCTCTCCCCTGAACAACTGGAACAACAGAGGATTTAATGCTTGGAGTGGGAGGAAGACGATTGTCTATGCGTGTGCATGTTTTCAGCTGTCTGTGCTCTGAGGGAGTATTAACGCATTTGGTAAATCACTTTCTGTGCAGAATGGCACTCAGAAAGCCCATCAAATGAGATAAAAGTAAGCGTACAATGCAAAAAATATCCCTTTGTTTGCAAATAAATATTTTTACTAAACCTTGTGGCATTTTTATCCTGACTGAAACAGTACGGAACTTATTTAAACTAATATATTTTTCTAACTCTACTGCAATGTGCCACTATGTTCCTCTAAACAGTGTGAATGAAAACTGAGTTTTCCTCTGTAACTGTATTGTCCCAACTTTGTCTGGTCTATGTACAAATCTATCATCATAAACAGATACTTTTTTGTATTCTTCCAGTGTTGTGCAAACCTCACACTAAATGCTTTGCTTCTGTCCCTTGATGTCAGCAAAAATGACCTGTTTAGTGTTTATCATTACTCTTCATGGCAACAGCTGAGTTAGCCCAATCTTCTGTGGTTAGGCAGCTCTCTCTGGGCTTTAGAATTGAGCTTGACTCAGAATGTAATAACATAAGTAGAGTTTTCCAAATCTGATTCAAATACAGATTTAGTTTAAATTCAAATCACATAAAGAAGACTGAACATGAATTAAATTCAAAGAAATATTTACACTGCTTCACAAATAATGCATACCCCTCGAGCTTTTTCAGATATTGTCCCTTAACAACCAGAAACTTTAATTGTTTTTGTTTGGACTTTTATGTTATAGATCAATATAAAGTAACACATAATTTTGAAGTGGAAGGAATATTGAATGGTTTTCGATTGTTTCCCCTCGCTATAAATCTGGAAAGTGTTCCGTTCATTTTATATTTAGTCCCCTTTACTCTGATACCCTAAAATAAAATCCAGTCAAACTAATTGCCTAATTATCACAGTTCAGTTCATCATCTGAAACTAGAAAGAGTGTGGCACAAACGCCAAGACATAGGCGTCCATCTCAGCTGGCAGGCTTGGACAAGGAGGACATTAATCAGCAAAGTAGCCAAGAAGCTGACAGGACAACTAATAATCATGCACTTCATACATCTGCCCTTTATTGGAAGACTATTAGTAGAGTAGCAGGAAAATCTGGTCTCTCTGGTCTCATCTGGCCAGCTGACCAGATGTGATGAAGGATCGAGCTAAATACAGCATAACTTTTGGTTTTGAAAAAATAATCCTCAATTAAAATATGGATGTTAGTTAACAGTTGCAATGTAAAAAAAATGTGAAAATGGTTTGCAAATGAATAACAGTGCAAGGCATTGTTTTATTAAAAACAATAAAACTTATTTTGCATTTCAGTGTAGACCCTGTACGCTATAAAGTTATTAGTACTAAACAGTATATCTATTATGTAAGTATTTGTCCTGCTTGTAAACAGATTTATACACTTTTTATGCAGTTAGTCTTCAAACTAAAATTCTATACAAAAAATAAGGCCTACAGTTACCAAAAGATGTTTTTTTCCCATGTGGATGCTCTTCGAGTATTGAAAGGAGATCTAACTTTGCAACTTCGTGACAAAAGGACTCTGCCCAGGAGGTAGCGATGTTATTATAGAATCCACCAGAAAGAAGGTTTCAGAAAGGCAAAGGTAGAGGGAGTAACAGAAGCTGCAAAGTGCAAACCACTTGTAAGGCTCCAGAACACAGGAGTCAGAAAAGACCAGAAAAAACATCTACAAGAGCCAGAGGAGTTCAGGGAAACTTCAGGTAGACTAAACTCTAAGCATGATTGACCAGAGACAAGCAGTAAAACATCTGTAAAACACATGGAAAAAGTGTGAGTGAAGGAACTCTGAGAGAACCAGTTGGATAGGTTTGGACATGAACAGAAAAACTGTTTGTACCAAATGCATAAAAACTGCTTACAAGGTGCCTCAGAAATGTTTGAACATAAAAAAGACCAACATAATGTGATGGACGAGTCAACAACATGATCTCAGCCAGGTTTTGAAAAGTTCCCTTTGTCAAAACAAATCTAATGATAGAAATGACCCAAACCAACTGAAAGCAGCTGCTGTAGATGCCAGAAGAATCATCACAAATAAGAAAGCATCTTGTGAAATCCTGGGTTTCAGACTTCATTCAATCACGTTTCAAAACATTTAATAATTTAATGTTTTATTTTTGTTAATGTTATTTGACCAGCTAATTCTGATCCCAACATAATCTCATCCATTTGAAGGATTAATATTTGAAAATGTAAAAAAAAATCTATAATTTCTATTATTTTTAGAGCAGTCGTTCCACAGGGACCTTTGACTATTTCCTTTTTGTTTACTGGATTCTTTGGTCTTCTTTAGTTAATTTTGCCCATGATCCTTATTGTTAGAAAGGTGCTTTCCATATAAGTTTATTCTTTGTAGTTAGCCTCTTAGTTTATTCTAATTTTATTTGTTTATTTAGAATTATTTCTGTTAGATATCTTCCTTGTGTTTTTTTATGCTACGGATTTTCTGTGATTACTCTTCTGGTTTGCTTGTCATTTCTCCACACCTTCCTCAGTATTTAAACTCACCTGTTCTCATTTTTTCCCCACTGTTAACATGCCCGTATTTCCTGTTACTCTTCCCTGTAGTTGTGCTTGTGACTCTACCCGTGTTCCTCGTCCGGTTTTATTTGTGCCTCCTTGTAAGTTTTAGATTTTCATAGTTCTGTTCATCCAACTCCTCTGCACCTACACACCATAACACCCATATGATGTCAAATTAATGCAGTTCATGTTGATGGAGTGGAGAGCTGTGCTTAGCTGTAATCTTTTTCTGAGACTGAATATAAAATGAAGTTGTATTGTAAAACCCGAAACTAATGTTATCCAGTGAGACTTTTTGGTCTTAGAACAAGCAAGTGAATGCATGAAGCATTAACTAAATGTGATAAGTAAAAGGTTTGGACTTATTTTTACTCTTAAAAAATCAGTTTTTAGACCACATGAGGCAATAAAACTTGAGCACATCGCCAAAGATGATGAATAAGTGCAAAAAATGTACTGTATGATTTTTTTTTAGGAGAATCTCAAACATTGAAGTTTTCATTGAAGTTCCTTAAGCTGGGCATCAACTTTCAGTTCCAGCATTGAGAATCACATCCAGTGAAGGTCTGACTGAAGAGCGGACAGTACTTACCTCTACTTCTGACAGAGCAGCAGTCACATTTACTGAGAAGTTTTCTGAACAGATGCCGACACCCACAGCCTCGCTGGTGGTGACCCCCTCTCATGGTGATCCACTCGTGCTGCTCCACTCGACACCATCAGAAGCAGACACAAACACAAGCTCACAGACACACACGCTCTATTCCTGCGGTAATCCCCCAGGGAGATGAGAGGAAAAGTGTGCAGCGAGTTTTGCCATCATATTCCAAATCAGATGGGGTAAAAAAAATTGCTGATGGAAGAATGACAATCTCATCCCATGGTATGTCAACAAATGGAAGGAGAGTCAGAGAGAAGCTCCTGACTTTGGATCAAAATCCTGTCTATGTGGTAAGACAGATTGTAAGTGGTACCGAGGGTAAGTGAGGGAGCGATACAGAGGCAGGAAGGAGGAGGAGCTGAGATGGGAGACGGATACAAGCTGTACTGCTGTGCCAGCATCTGTTTCCAGGTCCCTCCTCTCAGTTCAGCCCCCTCCCTTTATGTTTATATCAGCTAAATCAGCCTTTTGTGACACCATTCCTGCTCTGGATATGGCACCTTCATTTTTATTACAATTATTGTTATTTATAAATCTAATTTTTAGTAATTAGTTTTACAAATAAAGATTTGAAAAGTGTGGCATGTTTATGCATACAGCCCCTCTGAGCCAAGTTGTAGAACACCATTTTGCTCTGTTCATTACTGCAGGTCTTTTGGGGAATGCTGGCCAAAAGGTTACATCTTAGTCTGATGTAACTAAAGCTCCTTCTCCCACATTCTGAATGTATCCCACACGACTTTGGAAATCTGCAAACATGACTTGTTGGATGTGTTTTCCACCACAGCCCTCATCTTGTCCCTCTTCCATAAAGGCCAGATTTGTGGAGTACACAACTAATTGTTGTCACCCTGTATATAATACAGAAAATACAGAAGTTATTGTTTTTGGCCCCAAAAATACATTGTTAGAAACTGCCACTCAAAAAGCCTCTTTTTTATGATTATTTTATTTCTGTTCCTTTGATCTTCTAGTAAAAAACTTTGAATTACGCCAAACTTGCTTTGCCCTGTTATAACACAGGCCTTGCAAAGACCACGTGTCATCATGGGCCCAGACATCTATTTTAAAAACCACAGAGCATCTGCTAATAAATCAGCTTACTACCACCCTTGAAATGCCAGAATAAAGAGTTTCCAATCAAACATGGACACAGAAAAATTCATGCATGCTTTTGTTTTTAATAATAAGAAATTGCCGTATTGCTGTCTGCAGTGTTTTTCAACACGGGTCCACAAGGCACACTGCCCTGCATGTTTTAGATGATTTCCTGCTTCAGCACACATGATTCTAGTTAATGGCTTGTTAACAGGTCTTTGTGAAAGCAGTGAGACATCTACAACCAACAAGACAGTGTGCCTTGAAGACCAGGGCTGAAAAACACTGTACTGTATATTCAATCCATGAGGCAGCTGCAGCTCATCCAAAATGCTTCTTCCTGCCAATATCTGTCAAAACTAACAGGGAACAGTGATGGGGAAAGAAAAAACCCAGTAAATGTACAACTGTAACTTTCTGGCTTGTGCCATACAAATGTGAAACAGTTTTACTGGTGAACATTTTCTCTGAAAGCAGGTAATTATTGTGTTCATTATATTAAAGCTGTACATTTCCATTGTGTTTTAATACTATGCTGTTATGACTGTTGTAATGATTTTAGGCATCTCTGTAAGAATACATTGCCTTTCCCTGAGGGAATAGATGGCTGAGATAGAGCAGGAGTACAAATACCCGGAAGTACACTGGGTCAGGAAACTGGACTGAACTGCAAGGTTCAGACACAGGTCCACAGAAGGTGGATCCTTAGTGCATTAACAGAGGAAAGAGGCCTAGTTTGCTCAGGGTTAGCATTGCCCACAAATAAATGTTTAGAATTAGAGAACCAGTTTAGAAAGAGCATATAACATCTTTAAAATTAAAATAAAAAGCATACTTTCATGCATGTGCATGTACAATGCACATGTACAGTTTCTTGAAATAGTATTCACAAACCTTTAACTTTTCAACAAACAAGTATGTGTTTTACTTAGATTTTATGTGACGGACTAATACAAAGTAGTGCCTAACTGGAAAGTGGAAGCAAAATGATTCATGCTTATGTCACAAATAAAAATCTGTGTCATGCATTTGAATTCCTTTACCCTTGCACTCCTAAATAAAATCCAAATAAACCAGATGCTTTCAGAAGTCAGCTAATCTGCAATTTAATCTTAGTATGAACCTACTATATACAGGGGTTGGACAATGAAACTGAAACACCTGTCATTTTAGTGTGGGAGGTTTCATGGCTAAATTGGACCAGCCTGGTAGCCAGTCTTCATTGATTGCACATTGCACCAGTAAGAGCAGAGTGTGAAGGTTCAATTAGCAGGGTAAGAGCACAGTTTTGGCTCAAAATATTGAAATGCACACACATTATGGGTGACATACCAGAGTTCAAAAGAGGACAAATTGTTGGTGCACGTCTTGCTGGCGCATCTGTGACCAAGACAGCAAGTCTTTGTGATGTATCAAGAGCCACGGTATCCAGGGTAATGTCAGCATACCACCAAGAAGGACGAACCACATCCAACAGGATTAACTGTGGACACAAGAGGAAGCTGTCTGAAAGGGATGTTCCGGTGCTAACCCGGATTGTATCCAAAAAACATAAAACCACGGCTGCCCAAATAATGGCAGAATTAAATGTGCACCTCAACTCTCCTGTTTCCACCAGAACTGTCCGTCGGGAGCTCCACAGGGTCAATATACACGGCCGGGCTGCTTTAGCCAAACCTTTGGTCACTCATGCCAATGCCAAACGTTGGTTTCTATGGTGCAAGGAGCGCAAATCTTGGGCAGTGGACAATGTGAAACATGTATTGTTCTCTGATGAGTCCACCTTTACTGTTTTCCCCACATCCGGTAGAGTTACGGTGTGGAGAAGCCCCAAAGAAGCGTACCACCCAGACTATTGCATGCCCAGAGTGAAGCATGGGGGTGGATCAGTGATGGTTTGGGCTGCCATATCATGGCATTCCCTTGGCCCAATACTTGTGCTAGATGGATCCACTGCCAAGGACTACCGAACCATTCTTGAGGACCATGTGCATCCAATGGTTCAAACATTGTATCCTGAAGGCGGTGCCGTGTATCAGGATGACAATGAACCAATACACACAGCAAGACTGGTGAAAGATTGGTTTGATGAACATGAAAGTGAAGTTGAACATCTCCCATGGCCTGCACAGTCACCAGATCTAAATATTATTGAGCCACTTTGGGGCGTTTTCCTCCACCAGTATCATGTAGTGACCTGGCCACTATCCTGCAAGAAGAATGGCTTAAAATCCCTCTGACCACTGTGCAGGACTTGTATATGTCATTCCCAAGACGATTTGGCCGCAAAAGGAGGCCCTACACCATACTAATAAATTATTGTGGTCTAAAACCAGGTGTTTCAGTTTCATTGTCCAACCCCTGTAGCTGCTCTGTGAAGGCCTCAGAAGGTTGTTGGAGAACATTAGTGAGCAAACAGCATCATAAAGACAGCAGACAGGTCTGAGAGAAGGTCGTGGAGACGTTTAAAGCAGGGTTAAGGTATAAAACAATACCCTGACGCTTTGAACATCTTTTAGAGCTCTGTTGAATTCATCATTTGGAAATGAAAACAGTGCAGCTCAATTACAAAACTACCAAGACATGGCTGTCTACCTAAACCGACAGGCCAGACAAAAAGGGTATTAATCAGAGAAACAGGTAATTCTGGATGAACTCCAAGATCTACAGCTCAGGTGGTAGATTCTGTAGAAATTACAACTATTAGTCATATGCTCAACACATTTATGTGAAAAACCTATGATGGACCATCTTGCTAAGGTAGGGAAATCTTTTGGAAGGACAACTATTTGTGCACCGCATAAATCTAGTATTTATGAAATGAAACATTCTGACCTGCATGCAAAGCATTATGTGCTGCGGAAAACTAACACTGCAAATTCCCTTGAGCATACCAATCATATGGTGAAACATGGTAGTGGCAAAATCTTGCGGCGGCATACTTTTTTTTCAGCTGGTATAGAGAAGCTAGTCAGAAGTGATGGGAAGATGAATGGAGCTAAATGCAGGGTAGTGCAAAAGACTTGAGATGGATTGAATGGAGGTTCACCTTTCAGCAGGAAAACGACCCTAAATATACAGCCAGAGGGAGAACAGAATGGTTCTGATCAATCATATTCAACACGTTAAAATGGGCCAGAACTAAATCCTATATGAGAATTTGAAAACAGATTTGAAATGTTTTGTTCATATGTCATTCTCCATCAAACTGTATTAAGCTTAAGCTGTTTTATAATGAACACTGGGCAGGGTTTTCAGTTTAAATATGCAAAAAAGTGGTTCTAGAAAGTATTGACTCAAAGGAACTAAATGCATGCCACACTTTTCAGATTTATATTTGTAAAAAGTCCATATATTGTATCCTTTTACTTCCACTTTGTGTCAGTCTAGCACATAAACATTCATTAAAATACACTGACGTTAATGGATCTAATTTGACATAATGCAAAAACGTTTTTCAGGGCACTTTAGAAAAAAGGACATTGAGTAAATGTTTCATCAAGTCAAGTCAAGTTTATTTATATAGCGCTTTTCAGCAAAAAGGCACTCAAGGCGCTGTACATAAGGAAAAACATTACAATGATACAGAAAATCAAACAACAGAGTTAATTAAGAAAAAATAAAGAGAATAGAATGATGGATAAGAAAATGAAAGGAAAATTGGACTGAAGACTTAACTAATAATGTTTAGATAACACATTCAAAGGCCACTCTAAACAAATAAGTTTTTAATCTTGATTTAAAGCAATTTAGGGTTTCTGCACTTTTACAGTTTTCTGGGAGTTTATTCCAGATTAGTGGAGCATAAGAACTAAAAGCTTCTTCTCCATGTTTGGTTCTGGTTCTGGGTATGCATAGTAGATTTGAGCCAGAAGACCTGAGAGGTCTGGGTGGTTGATACACTGACAACAAGTCTGTAATGTATTTTGGAGCTAAGCCATTCAGTGATTTATAGACTAACAGAAGTATTTTAAACTCTATTCTCTGAGCTACAGGGAGCCAGTGTAAGAACTTTAAAACTGGGGTGATGTGCTCCACTTTCTTAGCATCAACTGCAGCTGTCTGATCAACTTTTTAGGCAAACCTGTGAAGACACCATTGCAGTAATCAATTCTACTAAAGATGAACACATGAATTAGTTTTTCAAGGTCCTACTGAGACATTAGTCCTTTAATCCTGGAGATGTTCTTTAGGTGATAGAAGGCCAACCTTGTTACTGTATTTACGTGCCTCTGAAGCTTCAGGTCAGAGTCCATCACTACACCCAGGTTTCGAGCCTGACTGGTGGTTTCTAGCTGTATTAACTGAAGCTGTGTGCTAACTTTTAAATGTTCTTCCTTTGGTCCAAAGATTATTACTTCAGTTTTGTTTTGATTCAGCTGAAGAACATTTTAGGCCCATCCATGCATTGATTTCTTCTAAGCATTTACCCAGCGCTTGAATTGGTTCATAGTCACCTGGTGACATCGTCACATATAGCTGTGTGTCGTCTGTATAGTTATGATAACTGACGTTGTTTATTAAAATCTGAGTTAGGGGGAGCATGTAGATATTCAATAGGAGGGGCCCTAAGATGGATCCTTGGGGAATGTCAAATGTGATTTTTGTGCTCTCTGATGTAAAGTTACCTACTGACACAAAAACGTCCCTGTCCTTCAAGTAGGATTTAAACCAATTGAGTGCTGTACCAGAAAGGCCAACCCAGTTTTCCAGGCGAAAATGGAGTGATCAACAGTGTCAAATGCTGCACTAAGGTCCAATAATACCAGCACTGTGCTTCTTCCACAGTCTGCATTTATACGGATGTCATTGAACACCTTGACAAGAGCAATCTCTGTACTATGGTGAGCAGGAAGCCTGACTGGAAGACATCGAAGCGGCTGGTCATTGTTAGGAAGTTGTTTAACTGCTGAAACACAGTTTTTTCAAATATCTTACTGATGAAGGGGAGGTTTGACATAGGCCTGTAGTTCTGTAGTAGCAGCTTGTCCAAGTTGTTCTTTTTCAATACCGGTTTGATAATCGCTATTTTCAGGGCCTAGGGGAAAACACCTGACAAAAGGGACGCGTTTATTATTTGTGTTAAATCAGATGTTATTACAGGCAAAGCTTTCTTAAGGAAAGCTGTGGATAAAAGATCGAGACAGCAGGAAGAAGAGCTTAGTTGCTGTACGATTTCTTCTAAGTTTTTGTAGTTTATTTGGTGAAATTGGGACATTTTGTCAAAATCAGTTCTAGTTGGAGACAGCATTGGTACTGGAGTTGATGTGGATGTGCTGACTGCCTCTCTAATCTTTTGGGTTTTTTCAGTGAAGAAATTAGCAAATTCATTGCAGGCCCGGGTAGAGTGGAGTTCAGATGCTACAGTTACAGGAGGGTTTGTTAGCCTGTCGACCGTGGCAAATAATGCATTGTTTGTGATTTTGCTGATAATCTCAGAAAAGAAAGATTCCCTTGCATTTTTCAGTTGTGGGTTATATCTGTATAGTCTCTCTTTATAGATAATATAGTGAACTTGGAGTCCAGTCTTTCGCGTTCAGCTTTTTGACACTCCTTTTTTTCACTTCTGACTGGTGGAGCACTTCTCCACGGAGACATTTTCTTCCCAGAAACGACTTTCACTTTAATTGGAGCAATTGAATCAATGATGTCTGAGATTTTAGAATGAAAGCTCATCTACAGTGTTACAGGGCAAAGTGGAGGTAGAAGAGTAATGGAGGTAGAAGAGTAAATCTGGTTAAAGGTTTCAGCAGCACCGTCCTTAAAGATGCGTTTTCTTTTAATGTCTCTTTAGCTAACTGAGTCATTGCAGATGATGCTTTCAAAAATAAGAGAAAAGTGGTCAGATAGAGCAACATCAGTTACAGACACCTTGGAAATGTTTAGACCCTTAGTGATGATCAAGTCCAAAATATGTCCCTGTTTGTGCATTTACTGTTTAACATGTTGAGTCAAACCAAAATTTCTAAGTGTCACATAGATCTATTGTACTTCTGTCTTCAGGATTGTCCATGTGAATGTTGAAGTCTCCCACAATAATTAAACAGTCATAATCAACACATATCACAGATAAAAGCTCATTAAAATCACTGAAAAAGTTTGTTATGGTCTTAGGAGGCCTGTAAATATTCAAGAACATGGTTTGGACAGGGCTCTTTACCTGGAGAGCCAAATATTCAAAAGAGTCAAATTTGCCCAGAAATACTTTTTTACACGTTAGTAAATCTTTAAACAAAGAGGCCACCCCTCCACCTTTTCTTTGCTGTCTGCTCTCACCAAGAAAATTGTAGTTTGGAGGCGTCGACTCTATTAGAATGGGAGCTTCATTAAATTCATGTAACCATGTTTCTGTTAAAAACATAACATCAAGATCGTGGTCAGTAATGAAGTCATTGATTAAAAAGGATTTAGTTTGATGATGACAATCAAACCAGTGGAGCATTCAGTCTGCTGAACAGTAGCAGTTATTGCACGAGAGGTGCCCTGGGCGAGCCTCCTCTTCGCCTCATCTAAACCACTCTGAAAGGGCTTCATAAAGATCAAACCATGTTCTTAAAAACATGGCTAGTGTATAATCACCAGGTATAGGTTTGATCTCTTGGTGTATTTTATTTTTGAGCTAGAGCTGAATAAATACAGTCTAGATTAATTTAAAAACAGCAGAAAAGCCCATTAATTTGGCACTAAATCAGATAGATACAACTCTGAGCAGGCAGGACTGAAGCAGAAAGATTTCATCTGAAAGCCAAGATTAAGGATTCATGATCTGAGCACAGCTGTTTAAACCCACCACAAACAGGATTAGATGTAAACACATTTGTGCATAAACTCAAACAAACCTAAACATGGAAAAAGTCTGCACAGAACAAAGTAAAAGCGTCTGCTTGTGTCTGCATAAACACGGTTCTGTGTTCAGACAGAGCACAGTCACATGCAAACATCAATTTATTGTTCAACAAACTTCTCAAACAGATCTTTTCACAATGCAGAAAATATTAATATAATATGTGCATGCCTGTTAATGCAAGCAAACACAAGCTTTATAAGTCTGTAATTAATCATCAAGACAGTGTAATATGAGATCCTTGCCTCTGGTCACTCTGTTTTTCTCTTTTTGCACAGCAGAGCACTTCTCAACAAATATGACTGATGTGAGCACAGCTCCCCTTCAAGGGGGACCAAAGAGGTGCAGGCAGCAGAAAGCAGTCTGTTACTCCTTACCCTTTAGCTACTGACCCACAAACAGTGGCAGAGACTTTACAGATTTTCACTCAACATAAATATCACATATTTTCATTAAAGATTAACATAATGAAAACAGAAACAACTAGCTTGGGCCTGAATATCAGCTGAACCCAACAAATTTGAGCCCAACTCTTAAAGACATAGGTCTATTTGTTTTTATTAACAGGAAAACAACTGTACAGTCTCTTGAAAAAGTTTTCATATCCCTAGAAATCTTTTAGATCTTGCCATGTTACAACCACAAACCTTAGTGTACTTTGCTAAGCCAGTGGAGTCAGTTAGTAGATGGAGTCCATCTGAGTGTAACTAAATCTCAGTATAAATCCAGCTGTTCTGTGAAGGCCTCAGGTTGTATAATCTTTTGTGCTCTCCACAAATGATGAAGATGCTCCACTCAGCTGAGACCATAATTTATCATTTTGGTCTACATGGAAAACGCTGTGTGTGGAGGAGCATTAAAACTACACATCACCCTGAACACACCATCCCAACAGTGACACATGGTGGTGGCAGCATCATGCTGAGGTGATGTTTTTCTACAGCAGAGACAGGGAAGGTGCTCAGAGTTGATGCGATAGATGGAGCTGAATGCAGGGCAAGGATATTCATGTTTTAGAATGATGCAATTAAAAATCCAGACCTTAATCCAATTAGGAGTCTGTGGGTAAGGATGAGATATAATCCATCTAGTCTGAATCAGCTTGAGCTATTATGCAAAGAATGGGCAAAAATGTCAGTTTCCAGATGTGCAAAGCTTGTAGAGACATACCCCAAAATACTTGCAGCTGTAACTGCAGCACAAGGTGTTTCTACAAACTATTAGAGCAGGGGGCTGCGGACTTTTAATTGCAAACTTGATGATTTTCTTTATGCTTTAGGCTTTGTGTGGGTCACTCACATAAAATACTAATAAATGACTTTGAAGTTTGTGGTTTAAATGTGACAAAATGTGGAAAAGTTCAAGGGGTATGAATATGTTTGTAAGGCCCTGTACCTTTCTGTTGTACCTTTGCATCTTGCTGCCATGCTGGACATCCTGGCACACTTGAGCTGTGTTCTGACGTCCTGATAGTCCTCATCTGACGGCACAGTTTCACTGCTGCTTTCTGAAATCTTATCCACACAACAAAAAAAACTGAGTGAGCAGGTCAGGAAGACAGAAGAAAGAAAACGTGATTTGAAGAAAATGTAACGAGATAAAGAATAGTACATTCAGATGTAAACAGGCTTGAGTAGAAGAGAAAGGGGTGATTATATGTCTTTGTTACTGTTTCACCTTTCTTAAGTCTTTTACTTGGTTATCTGTCAAATAAAGAGGTCTCTTATCTCATCTGTGGAATTTCTCTGAGGGGCAAAAAATAAGTGAGCCTAAAACTGAACAACATGAACTCCTCAAGTCAAAGAGAACAGATAGCAATATATATGTGTATATTTATTTACCTGGTTTCTACTTTATTTGTAAAATCTAATTCAAATCTGAATCATTTTAAAAACAAATAAAGAAATGCAGACAAGGAAAACCCAGCAACATGTTATAGTTGAGTAGACATATCCATAATTGATTTTAAACTGAACCACTAAGAAAGAACCACTGGTTGTAAAAACCCTAAATGCTCTGGCATCTTTATGTAATAAAATATCTTCCTCAATTAGATATTAAATAAATGTTGCCTTTGTGTACTGATTACTGAGAGCAGCTCCAATGTTACTTTAACTATCGTTACACTTGAGAAGCCCAAACCATCATAAAGAACACTTTTCACCTGGATCATGCTCTGATCGGTACCGTCAGGCAGACGCTACAGATCAATTAAAGCAGGAAGAAGAAAATTCTGAAACCGTTTCAATCCAACAGTAAAAGATAAACTCAACACAGCCGGAATGTCATGAAGATGCAATAATGAAAATGTGCAATCAATATTAATGTGTGTACATGTGTTTTTATTTATGCTTTTTAACTGCTTCTATTTTTCTAATTTACATGAATTATTCACATCTTATGCACAGACCAGATAGTTTTTTTTTCTCAATGTCATTGTACTTCTGACAATAATAGTAAAAGATATTCTGAAAGCTTGGTGCCACGGCCTAAAAAGACTCACTTTGTCAGGTCCCTCAAATCCTTTTTCCTCTTGAATCCTTCCCTCGTCGATTATTTGGTTTCATCTCATCAATTGCAGAGAAGTTTTTTTACAGGGTTTCAGAGAAACTTCTGCATCATCCCACTCTGACAAACAGGTAAAAGAAGACAATTCCCTCTCTCCTGCAGCTCTTTCTTCCTCCCTTGGTTTCAAGAGGACAACAAACTGCAGACTTCTCTCCTCAGGTCTTTGTGGATGACTGGTGGTCGATCAATCCAGGCAGGTCTGGTCACATCCCACAGATCCTGCTTTCAGTCTGTGAAAAACAGTCTGGGGTACAAACATGTAGTGCTTTGCAAAAGTATTCACAACCCTCAACCTTTCACTTTTTGTCACGTTACAACAAACTTGAATGCATTTTATTCAGAAATATATTCATTAAATGTGTGTCACTGACCTACACAAGCTGGTGTATGAGAAGTGAAAGGACAGGAGGAGGATAGGAGGTTTTCAAAGTTTTTATAAATAAAATCTAAATCAATACTTTGTTGAACCACCTTTTGCTGCGATCACAGCTGCATGTCATTTTGCAGTATGTCTCTACCAGCTTTGCTCGTGTAAAACCTTTTTTTGAAAAACAGCTCAACTTCTGTCAGATTGGATGGAAAACATCTGTGAACATAAATTTTTCAAGCCTCTCCACAGATTCTCATTTGGATTTAGTTTTGGACTTTGACTAGGCCATTCCACACAAATATGCTTTGAACTACACAAACAAACTTACAATCAAAAGAGACATTTTTGCATTGGCCTCCATTGAATACAATTAGGGAACAGCCTTAAAACCTGCATGATAAATAAAACAGCTTTTCAACATTTATAATTGCTTATTGTAACAAATGTGTTTTTTGGGGGATTTCTTAGATGAACCACAATTTTGTTTTTCTGTTGGTATTTAGTAACAATGAAAAACATCAAACTTTTATTTAAAGACATTAAAACATTTTCTTATATGGAACATTACATGTGCAAAGGTTGCAGCAAACTACCAACTAAAAGCATAAAATAAAATTACTGAATAAAAATATTATGTTACTTAGTGCCGCTACATGCAATGTAGATGTTGCAGGGGAAAAAAAGAAAATTTACCAAAGCTAGCATATGTGTTTTTAAATCTTTATGTATAAATATTAATTTTGGTATATCTTACAAGAGGACCTTTTTCTACGCTTGTGGGAAACTCCAAATGCGACTTGTCATGGCTTTCATTTGCATAAAGGCCTGATTTGCAGAGTTCAGGACTAACACATTCTGCCTCTTGAGCAGAATGTGTTAGTCCTGAACTCTGCAACGTGTTAGTGTGCATATGTGTTAGTCCCAATTTCTACAACTCCTCCAGAGTTATCATAGGATTTCACACATATGGACCTCAATTATAATCAGGTGACCTCTGAAGGCAAATGATTGCCACATTTTTAAGATTGATGTGTTTTACAAATGTTGAACACCATATCCCATTTTCATGTCCCAACACAATTATATGACATTATGTTGTTCTTTCACATAAAACCACTGAAGTTTGTAGTTTCAATGTGACAAACATGGGAAAAAGTTCAAGGGGTTCAAATACTTTTGCATTGTTGTTTTTAATTTCTGACTGAGGCTTACGTCACAAAGCTATTTCAGGATTAAATAAGATAAAGCTGTTTTCACCGCGCTCATCCTGGATCTTTTTGACTGATCGTGACCATATTGTCAGAGCTGAAGTCTGATATGTAAACCCTCTAAGAGACCCCCGAAATACTAAGCCTGAGACTCACCTGGAGTTGCTTTCCCCTGACTTTTGTTGAGCTGCGGTGCTCCTGGATCAGTTCAGAGCACTTTGGTCACACCTGAAGGGATTTCACTGTCTAATAAATTGATTGAATTCTGCTTCATAAGCAGCTTACACTTGTTTTATTACATTGCATTTTAATTAATTACCTGATAGCTGGTAGATTGCAAAATCCAGTACATGCGGCCTTTTAATTTTACTTTAAAAATAAATCTGGAGAAATAAAGAACAATTTATCATTTTTATATAAACAAATCACTAGAGACGATGTTGCTGTAGGGTTTTATTTTCTTCCGGGCTGTGCTGTTTTTAATTAAATATCATCATGAACGGCTGTTTTTAAGGCCAAATTGGATTTAAATGAATCATGTGTTCTGAATATGAAAATAAGAAAATAGAAAAATAATTTTAGCTTAGAAGCGATAAAGGAAACAATATTAAATTGGTCTGAGTGGAAAGTAATCCCCTCTACTCAAAGCTGTTTTAGAAGGGATGAGCTGAACACAGGAGATAAGTAAACAGTGTCTCCGTTAGGACTCTGTGAAGACTTCTCCCAGTTTTCTATGATGGCTCGGAAATGGGTAATGTCCATCTGCTTGCAGAAACTTTAGGGAGCTGTGACAGCTGTTCTGGAATAACACTGGGAGAAATCAGACGTTATTTAGAGGAAACGACGGAGGTGTAATGCTGGATTGTAACAACTCATAGCTGAGCTGTTACCCTTTATTGGTAAGTTTATCTTCACATGTATCTGTGTATGTATGTGGTAGACCCTGCAACTCGATTTCTCCTTTCTCCAAACTATTTGAAAATGTCTGACACATTAAGACACAATTGCAATCCTAAAAAACATATATTGACACTGGTTTATTTAAAGGATTAAAATATAAAAAATTCAAATTTTACATTGAATGTAGGCACCAAATAACTTTTTTTTATGATCAGATTTTTGTTTGTGACATAAGTGATTCAATTGGAGTCAAAAAGTCCCCCCACAAAAGTTGTAAATTGGTTTGAGAAGAGTTTGATGTTTTCAGAAATCAGTAACAGTGAACGTGTTTATTCTGCTGTGAGTGTTTCCTCGTTTAACCCGGCTGAGTTCTGCAACGCATTACTGCTGATCCACTTACTCCCCAGTAAAGGCACACTGATCTGATGGCGTTATATCTGTGGCACACAGCGACATAAGAGTCATAATCCTTGACTCTTACAGCTCCTTCCCAACCTGTCAATAAGTCAACCCTTGATTTGTTTTCAAGAAGCAGATCTAAAATCTGATTTGAAGTGTGTTGAAACACAACATTGTAATTTGACATGATACAGTACCCTGCAACAGTGCTGCCCCTTGAACTTTTCCACATTTTGTCTCATTACAGCCACAAACCTCAATGTATTTTATTGAGAATTAATTTATTGGACAAATACATTTTTGTAAAGTAGAAGGAATTATAGATGCTTTTCTAAATAATTCACAAATAAATTCTGAAAAGTGTGGTGTGCATTTGATACTTGGAACCACATTTACTGCAGTTATAGCAACCAATCGTTGAGGTTTATCTCTACCAGCTTCACACATGAAAGAACATTTTGCCAGGTCATCTTTACAAAATAGCTGAACGTTCAGTCAGATTGGATGAAGTGCATCTGTGAACATTATTTTCAGGTCTTGGCACAGATTCTCAGTAGGATTTAGGTCTGGACTTTGACTGGGCCATTTTATCCTATGAATTTGGGTTGATCCAAACCATTTCCCTGCAGCTCTAGCTGTATGTTAAGTGTTGATGTCTGACTGGAAGGTGCCCCTAACATGTTTTGTTCCCTGTATTTGTCTCCATCAATCTCCAATTCAACTTTTATCAGCTTTTCTGTCTCCTCTGAAGAAAAGCCTTTCCACAGCATAACATTGCCACCACCGTGCTTTACTGTGGGGGTGTTGTGCTCAGAGTGACATTCAGAGTTAGTTTCACAAACATGACTTCCTTTCAACAAAGGAATGTTGCCATTCTTCCATAAAGGATAGATTTGAGGAGTGCACGGCTAACAGTTGTTCTGTCTTTAGGTTTTTCCACCTGAGCTCTGGATCACTGCAGCTCATCCAAAGTTACCATGCCTATCTGATTAAAGCTCTTCTTGCTTAGTTTATCTTCACAGGTTTACAGTTGCGCAATACTGAATGTTGCACATATTGACCAGAGCTCTGTGGGATATTTAAAGTGCTGGATATCGTTTTATAACCAAACTCTGCTCTCCACAACTGCTGTGTTCCTGGTCTTCATGATGCTGTTTGTTCACTAATGTTCTGATGGCCACCGGGTCCTCTTGCTGCTTTCAGCGTCTTTGTTTATTTTTTGCTTTCATGTTTAATTTGCTTTACAGATGTGACCAAACGAGCTCGAGTGAGTCCCATTCCAGCGGTTCTGTTGGAGGATGGCCACTGCCGCAGAGGACCCCCACCTGGGCTCAGGTCCAGATGATGACAACACATCAGGACGAGACTCAGACTCTGAAAGCATCCTCTCCGATGACTCTGTGCTGCCTGACTACACACAGGGGGCAGCAAACAGCAGGGCAGCTAACACCGTGTATGAGGCGTGCGCCTGCAATGACTCCGCCGCTCTGCAGAAAGTTCTGGAGAGAGGGGTGACAAAGGAGGAGGTGATGGAGCTGGACATCAATGGATGGGTGAGAGTGCAATTTATGATGAGAGTAGCTTTTAGCTTTGAAACCCAGTGTAATTACTGTCTCTGATTTCTACCAACAGAATGGCCTGATGGTGGCTTGTTGCAAGGGTTTTCTTGACATTGTGCACGGGCTCCACAGCTGTCCCTTTATGGACATAAATCACCAGGACAATGAAGGCAACACAGCACTAATGATTGCATCACAAGGAGGTGAGAGCAATGAAATGCAATAATTATACTGAATAAATGCTGTAAAGTTAAGGTAAATTACCACAGTTCTAATAACTGAGCTGCATGAGCAACATACCTGAGAATAATCATTTGGTCTCTTCTTCCTGCAGGTCATATATTCACAGTGATGTATCTCCTAAACTACTACTCTGGTGTAGACACAGAAATTAGGGACTGCAGAGGGTTCACAGCCCTCATCAAAGCTGCTATGACCGGCCGCTGTGATGTCGTAGCTGCGCTTGTTATGGCTGGTACGTAACAAAAAGAAAAATGTGTGTTTCTGGTACAGTGATGAGTTAATGTACTGCAATGTGCAAAAGATTTTGTGTCGTCCCTTATATCTTTATGTTTTGCTTCCAAGAAGCCAGTATTCTGGCATTTTAACAATGGTCTTAAAAACAACTTCTTTATACTTTCTGAAGGGCTCTGGGGTTTCTATAAGGTGCTTATTTTGATCTTTGACTGCTTTGTCTCTTACTGTCTTTCCTTCTTTTCACGCCAGTGCATGAAGTTTGTCAGAGGACAGTTTAGATATGAGAAAAATGTGACTTTTAAGGTACTATTCACCTGCTGTAAACTGTATTTTAGGCCTGAAAGTTCTTTCATCCTTCAACAGATAAACTTTGTTCGTTAAATTTTTTAACTCAAACAGCACTACAGTTTGTCATCATGATCAGGTACAGAGACTGGACTGAATATGAGTGAATATAAGTGAAAAGGCAGCCAAATTTCAGAGAAAAACTTCAGACTTTCAGAAAGTCAAGAGAAGTGATAATTCAAAAGATAAAATAATATCTTGGAAGGGATGACAAGGATCTCTTGGATGGTGTAAAACTTTTGGACTTTTCCGTACAATAAGGGGACTGATTTCAAAAAAAAAAAAAGCAGTGAGTGTGTTGTATAGATAAAAACACGTATTTGTCAGCTCTTGAGTAGTGGTTACAGCACAGCTGATGACAGCAGCTGATCCCATGTTTCATCAGTGTGTATTTAAAGCCGCCTGACTCTGCTCCCCAGTTAATGACTCGGTGACATGTGGCTGCTTCAAGGGATCATTGTGAGGGCATTATCACATGTCTACAATAATCTCTTCCTTGCTAGTCCTTCTAGCTGGCTGCAGATTAGGCACTTGCCTATTTTAGTCCACGTGTCTTTGAAACTCCCTGTTGTGTCTAACCAGATTTCTGTTAAACGCTGCATATGTCAACTAACTCTTGACCCATGGAAATTTGTAAACTGGAAATGCTGGTGAGGCATCGCTGGTTGCTCTAATTATGCTCAACGAAATTAATGTAAGCAATATTTGATGGTGATAGCATCATTATCAATATCAAGTTATGAAATATTTGCTACGGTGCCTGTCAAAAAGTATTAATCCTTAAGCCTTTTCACATTTTGTCAAATAAATGACAAATAATAATACCACTAAGTAAAATCCAGTTGTCTTCAGAAGTCAACTAATTATCAAACAGAGTGCACCTGTGAGTAATTTAATCACAGTATAAATCTATCTGTTCGGTGAAGGCCTCAGAGGTGTTTATAGAGGATTATTGAACAAACAGCAACATGAAGGCCAAGAAACACAGACAGTTCAGGGAGAACGCTGGTAAGAAGTTTAATTCAGGGTTAGGTTATAAAACAATGTGCCAAGGTTAGGACACTTCTAAGAGCACTGTCCCATCTGGGAATGGTGAAAAACTGGTGAGAATAAAGCCACTGTTGAAAAAGCCGATAGGAAGGTGGAATTTGTAGCGGCCACTTGGATTAATACAGCCAGACGCAGGGAGTTCCAAACGGGTGTAGTTCAACCTTTCTCTGGTTGCCATAAACAACGTGAAAACTATTGCATAAAACAGAAAAGATACAAGATTGTTGATCATGTCCGATCCAGTACAAATCATTTAAAGGGATTAATCACGATGAAATAAAAAGTGTTTTTAAAGCTTTTTACAAGTGTGAAACACAAAATGTACTCATTGTTTCCTTTAACTTTTTAACATTTGCAGTTTTCCTTGTATGGCCTAATAAAACAAATATATTCTCTCTTTTCTTGAATACATACATCACCCTTCTAATAACAACATGTATATGTATACCTCATTCTGGTTTCCAAGGGCACTAGTTTTAAGATTTCCTCTGATTCTCTCAGGATCTGCCGCCTTGTGGTTGAAAGTACAGCATTACATTAAAAAAAAAACCACGAAGAAGAAAAACTGCGCACTTCAAAATAAAACCATAACAGACCACAAAGTGTCACTGTAGGACAAACTAAAAAGCATGAGGATGTTAACCATTTAGTGGCCATTTACAGAAGGTGCTCAGATGAGAGCATGCTTCAGAAGATCAAGGCTGCCCAGCCATCTTGACACACCAGGGCCACCGTGAAGCATGGTGGTGGCAGCATTATGCAAAGGGATGTTATTTCATCAGTATAGACAGAGAAACAGTTTATTTTCATTTTATTTTATTCTATTTTATTTTAGTCACTCAGTCAGTCGTTTTCTACCACTTATTCCATAGTGGGTCGCAGGGGAGCTGGTGCCTATCTCCAGCAGTCTATGGGCGAGAGGCAGGGTACACCCTGGACAGGTCGCCAATCCATCGCGGGGCAACACACAAACAACCATGCACACACTCATTCATACACCTAAGGGCAATTTAGAGAGACCAATTAACCTTACAGGCATGTCTTTGGACTGTGGGAGGAAGCCGGAGTCTATTTTATTTTATTTAGTTATTATTTAATCCCCAGAAAACCCGTTGGTGCTGAGGTACATCCAGTAGAACAGAATACAATGAACGAAATTGATCATTTAAAATCCTGACAAAGAGATTTTCATCAGGTAAGATTAGAAATTTAAAACTGAAACTGAGACAGTGGATACTTTTATTTTCAAAGTCACCCAAAACTGCTCACCCCCCAAACAACTGGAAAAAATCTGAGTCAATTTCAAATCACCCTGAGAGAGCCTGAGGTTCATGTGGTTCAATATGCCTGAATCCAATGAAGGGTTTACTGCGAGGCCTCTGCAGAATTCAATGACAAACTGAGTAGGTAATTCAGCTATTCATTCAGCTGTGCTGGAGCAGGACACTGGTCCTTGAGCACTGGAGTTTGACACCCCTGGTTTAGAGCAAAGTATTTTCTTGTGTTTTAAAATGTACGAAGCTGGAAGAGACCTACTATAAAATACTTCCTGTTGCATTAAAACAGAGGCTCAACTCCTCCCCGTCCCACACTTTTCACTTTTTTATGAGTAAAAAAATTTGACAAACCTGTATAATAACCTGCATTTTATCACATGAAATCACAATGAAATACAATAAAGTTTGTGTTGTAAAATTTCAAGGAGTATGAACACTTTACTCTTGGATGACACTCTAAATGAACAGAATCAGCCTAATTAATGGTCTTTAAGGTGTTTTCCCTACTAACCAAACTTCCAGCCAATGAAAAGTCCAATCACCTCTGGCTAAAAAAAGAAGCTGAATTTATTATTCATATTTAAATGAAAGATTAACCCCCACCATCCCGTTTTTACCCTTCCCCTTGTCTTTCTTTTCAGGGGCTGATATAAATGCAGTAGACTCTTTCCGGGGAAAGTGTTCTCGGGACTGGGCTCTGAAAACAGGTCGCTATGAGACCTTTCATCGTCTCCGCTGCCTCACGATGAGGCCAAAAGCCGAGCAGTTCTGTGAAAGCTACGTCCCAGAGTGGCCCGAGCTCACAGGGAGAGTGGCAAGAGCAACATCTCAGAAGAGTTCTGCAGAAAAGATCACACTGCGGATCAAAAACAAATTTGGATTCAACTTTCCACGGGACCCCCAGGACAACGGGGTCATGGACCACATGGTGCGTATGACCACCAGCATCCACTGTCCTCTCATTGCAACTGCGTCCCGTCCATTGTGCCCCACGAGCCCACCAGAGGTGGGGAAGAGACGGCTTGCAGTGCCAGAGCTGGTGAAGAAACATCCACAGAAGGAGCTAGAAGACAGCTCAGTGTGTCACAGCAACAGCTCAGTCTCGCAGATCATCCCCTCGATCCACTCTGCAGAAACAGTGGCTTCAATGTGCTGCCCTGACACCGAGAGGAGAGGCAGCATCCTCTCATTGGCCTCCAACAAGGTGGCCACAGCGTTCATCCCTCGAAGCATGGCCAGACGGAACAGCGTGTTCCCCTCCGGGTGTATTCCTCAGATTAGTGTGGTCAGGCCTTCAGACCCAACGCCGAAGAAAGAAAAAAAGAAGAAGAAAGACAAGCACTACCTGGAGCCACCTAAGTGGAAATACAAGGAGCAAAAGGACGAGAAGAAGAAGGAGAAGAAAAATGCTGAGAAAGACAAGGAAGGAAAAGGGAATAAAAAGGATAACAAGAGTGGGAAGACAAAAAAATAATATTCCTGCTTTCACAAACATTTTCTTCCAAAGTTCTTATTCATTTGAGCCAAGTATGTAGGAAACAAATATATATCGAAAAACTCATAGGCACTCTCCTTCAAATAATAATAATAATAATTCAGAATACAAATAGAAGAACGATTCACGTTAAAACAAATCTGATTTTGGTCTTTTAAACCACGCTATGCCAATAAAGGTATTCTAGTTTTTTGTTTTATGAGGAGTGTGTCTTGGAGTTTGTGGACATTCAAGTTCATGCCTGTTCTATCCAAAGAACAGCTTGTCTTTTTTTTTTAAAACACTGAAGCCCAGGAAGCACTCCTTCTACACAACCACCACAAAAATACTTGTTTGAAACCTTTACAATTTAGTATCAGAACATAATGCACTTTTTTAAATAGTCTAGCAATATTTGAACCTTTATTGCATCAGGTATTACAGGTTCAGTGCCTACCTCATTACCCATTTAATAAAACCAAGCGGCCACAGATAAGGTGTTTGTGTTTATATATATATATGTGCATGTGTGTGTGGTTATTTACAACACATGGTGTAAATATAGAAGCATGATTATTGCAGGTTATTATTGATGCTGTGTAATACAAATATAGGGACTGCTTTGACTTTAAGGTAGGGTAATGTTCAAAAATATACCTACAGCCTAAACTTTTTTTCATTTGTCAAAAAAAACCACACAAACCTCAGGGGATGTTACTTCATATGTGACGGATCAACACAAAGTAGCCAAAATCTATGAAGCGGGAGAAAAATCATACATAGTTTCCAAACATTTGAGCAAATAAAAACCTGAAAAGTGTGGCATGCATTTGTGTTTGGTTCCCTTTACTCTGACACCCTGAAATAAAATTCCGTGCAGCAAAGTTGCCTTCAGAAGTCACTGAATTTTTAATTAGAGTCACCCTGTGGTCAATTTACTCTCTGTATAAATACAGCTGCTCTGCAATGACCTCAGAGGTTTGTTAGAGAACAAACAGTGAACAAACAGCAGCATTAAAATCATCAGGGGACTCAACAGACAGGTCATGGAGAAAGCTGTGGAGAAGTTCAAGAAAGGGTTAGGTAATAAAACAACAAGCGAAGCAACACACTAAGCGCTACTTATGACAGAGAACCAACAGGAAGCTGGTCACAGTTGATTGGTAGATGGATGAGTTAAACATACAGAATAGCTACAATGGGATGAATGAAGCATAAAAATTCAGTAGTGCTGGAGACATAGCCCAAAAGCCTTGCAGAGTAATTGCAAAAAGAACGGTGATTATACAAATCGTTCACTCTGGGGCTTGAATAAAAATACACATTCATATTTGTATTTATTAAACAATAGAAACTAATATGTACCCTTTTCCTTCCACTTTGTAAGTATGAGCCACCGTGTGTTGCTCTATCACATAAAACCCCAATAAAAACATTGAAGTTTGTGGTTGTGACAAACGTGACAAAATGTAGAAAGGTTCACAGGCTGTGAGTATATTTGCAAGCCGGTTTATCCAAATGGATGGAACTTTATTGTTTTGCAGCCTGTGTGAATGAGAAAGTATGAAACTAAGAGTACGTTTTAATCCTCCAACCTTCTGCAGTTTTGTGATATTGCCAACACTGCTCCTCATGACATAAACTGCTTTTGTAAAGTTGCAAAGTCTATAAGTGCACGGATTCATCTTGCAGGAAGTTTTAAATAAATTTAGTTGCGAAAGTTTCTGATATATTTGTTAGTATCTGAAGCTCTACTTTATATTGTATGTATATATATATAAAATTATATATATATAATTATATATAATTTATTGTGTAACATGAAATAAAATATCATTGAATCCACCAAATGTTTATATCTCTGCAGTTTACATACATTCTATTAAGCGTCCAGAACTTTCTTGTTCATTAAAAATTTATGAATAATTATTTCATGATCATTAATAATGACATTAAAAATTATTCATTCATGCACGATGGTGGAGGGGTGATGATTTGGGCTTGTTCTGCAGCCATAAGACCTGGGCAGCTTCAAGTCATTAAGTTGGCATGAATTCCTCTGTAGGTTTCGCCAAAGTGTTTTAGAGTCAATGGTGAGGCCACCTGACCGACCACTGAAACAAATGTTTAACTTAATTGCTAGAAACCTAAAGAATGAAGCTGTTGCAGAATTTATAAAACAGGACTGATTTACGGATAGTTCCCCCAAACCATCAGGGGGCTCCTGATGACCATAGGTTTAAATTTCTTTTTTTTGTTTACTAAGAATGAGAACGGCGTTACATGTGATTTGACAGTTTGAGCATAGATGAATTAACTAATTTTAAATTGTTACAATTTTTATTTTAAGATTCAAAAGATTTGGCAAGTTTACTTTGTAAAGGTTCAAAAGCTAATCATTGTTTGATTGTTGTGTTAACATAGTTACAATCCGATGCTACGAGTTTAATCTTTTCTTTGTTTGAGCTCAGTTTGTTCATAAAAACTTCTCATCAAATAATAATCAATGATCCATTATTGCATTTAAACTCAGCCAATTAAACTTAACCCGCCTGCCAGATGCCACCAAATCTGCATTGACACACTTAGCGGTGGTGATGTTCCTAACAGGAAGAAGGACCCCAAATCAAATTCAGCTTAACGCTTCATACAACCTTAGGCCAGCCCTGTCTGCACATAACCTACCACACAATGAGGATGCAGCTAACTGCTTCATGACATTACTGTCTGGATTACTGCTTAAACTGAGCTTATGCAGACTGTGAGCAAACTATGTTACTTAAGATCAAATGCCTCAGACTGTCTCAGTAAAACAGTCTAATAACACGTTTTCAGCTTACTTAGATACATGCATGTGTGTTTTACTCTAAAAGAGTCTTGAAGACTGTTCCTTCCACTGCTGTTGCAATGTGCTTCTCAGCTAGAAAGTTATAGCCATCACCCTTGTTGACTGATCTAACCCTCCTTCCTTTTAATGCATGAACAGTACAGAATGTGCACTGGCGAGTTTCCTGGATAAGTGGGGGGGTTGCAGTTTCCTGCATTTTTTTTTTTTTTTTCCTACAAACATATTTCCTGCAGAGCTGGCTGTAAGATTACTGTAGTAAATAATTTTGCTAAAGCAGCGTGAAACAATGGAAAAACTCAACAGGAAAGCCTGAAGCAGCATATTTTATTGTACATATGTACAGATATAATGTACAAGGAAAACATTTCTCAAAAGAACCTTAATTGCATACCTGGAAAATGTATAGACATGTTCTAACTAATGTTATCGCTAGCCAAGACCTATTACATGGGCAGAACTAACAGCAATTCATCAGCCTGCATACCCAAGTGTCTTTGACCTTAAAGTAACTTACTGATGGCGAAACATTCTCCATCAGGATTTTATGGCAGAAAGCAGAATTCACAGGTCCATTAATTACGACCAGTCGTCCAGGTCCTGAAGCAGCCCAATACCATGACACTACCATCACCATGGTTAACTATGGGTATGATGCTTTCTGAAATGCTGCAATAAAAAAGTTCCACTATTGTCTCGTCAGTCCCCAGAATATTTTCCCATGAGTCTTGAGGATCATCAGCACAGTTTTTTTGCAAATGTGAGATGGGCCGTTTGGTTCCTTTTGTTCAGCAGTGCTTTTGATCTTAAAGTCAATGACTTTGTTTCTTATCCACTCTGGAATTTCTTTAAATCAAATCATGATGTGTGGCTTTGTGAAATCCTTTACCCTACTTCCTGTGGTCAGAGAGGTTCTATTAAGTGTTTTCTTGATTCTACAGAATGTAATCGGGCCTCGGGTGTGGCCAGTTAAACCAAAAAATGTGGCTGGTCAGTTTATTTAACAAGTGAGTAAATTATATTTTAACATAGACCCATAATAGCGTGGATAGCATTTTCCCCTAATAAATAAATAATTTGTAAAGTGCATTTTATGTTGCCTCAGGGTATCACTGTGTTATACAGGTCCTTCTCAAAAAATTAGCATATTGTGATAAAGTTCATTATTTTCTATAATGTAATGATGAAAATTTAATATTCATATATTTTAGATTCATTGCACACTAACTGAAATATTTCAGGTCCTTTATTGTCTTAATACGGATGATTGTGGCATACAGCTCATGAAAACCCAAAATTCCTATCTCACAAAATTAGCATATTTCATCCGACCGATGAAAGAAAAGTGTTTTTAATACAAAAAACGTCAACCTTCAAATAATCATGTACAGTTATGCACTCAATACTTGGTCGGGAATCCTTTTGCAGAAATGACTGCTTCAATGCGGCGTGGCATGGAGGCAATCAGCCTGTGGCACTGCTGAGGTCTTATGGAGGCCCAGGATGCTTCGATAGCGGCCTTTAGCTCATCCAGAGTGTTGGGTCTTGAGTCTCTCAACGTTCTCTTCACAATATCCCACAGATTCTCTATGGGGTTCAGGTCAGGAGAGTTGGCAGGCCAATTGAGCACAGTGATACCATGGTCAGTAAACCATTTACCAGTGGTTTTGGCACTGTGAGCAGGTGCCAGGTCGTGCTGAAAAATGAAATCTTCATCTCCATAAAGCTTTTCAGCAGATGGAAGCATGAAGTGCTCCAAAATCTCCTGATAGCTAGCTGCATTGACCCTGCCCTTGATAAAACACAGTGGACCAACACCAGCAGCTGACACGGCACCCCAGACCATCACTGACTGTGGGTACTTGACACTGGACTTCTGGCATTTTGGCATTTCCTTCTCCCCAGTCTTCCTCCAGACTCTGGCACCTTGATTTCCGAATGACATGCAGAATTTGCTTTCATTCGAAAAAAGTACTTTGGACCACTGAGCAACAGTCCAGTGCTGCTTCTCTGTAGCCCAGGTCTGGGGAATGCGGCACCTGTAGCCCATTTCCTGCACACGCCTGTGCACTGTGGCTCTGGATGTTTCTACTCCAGACTCAGTCCACTGCTTCCGCAGGTCCCCCAAGGTCTGGAATCGGCCCTTCTCCACAATCTTCCTCAGGGTCCGGTCACCTCTTCTCGTTGTGCAGCGTTTTCTGCCACACTTTTTCCTTCCCACAGACTTCCCACTGAGGTGCCTTGATACAGCACTCTGGGAACAGCCTATTCGTTCAGAAATTTCTTTCTGTGTCTTACCCTCTTGCTTGAGGGTGTCAATAGTGGTCTTCTGGACAGCAGTCAGGTCGGCAGTCTTACCCATGATTGGGGTTTTGAGTGATGAACCAGGCTGGGAGTTTTAAAGGCCTCAGGAATCTTTTGCAGGTGTTTAGAGTTAACTCGTTGATTCAGATGATTAGGTTCATAGCTCGTTTAGAGACCCTTTTAATGATATGCTAATTTTGTGAGATAGGAATTTTGGGTTTTCATGAGCTGTATGCCAAAATCATCCGTATTAAGACAATAAAAGACCTGAAATATTTCAGTTAGTGTGCAATGAATCTAAAATATATGAATGTTAAATTTTCATCATGACATTATGGAAAATAATGAACTTTATCACAATATGCTAATTTTTTGAGAAGGACCTGTATTGGAATTTGTTGATAATCTGAAACATTTCAAATTTCAATATTGCCAAAAAAGTAAAACCAAAACAAACCTAGAAATGGCTAAATACTTTTCAAGTAAAGGTTTAACCACAGCAACCATAAAAGCTTCTACATCGATTGTTATACAAAAACAAATATGTACTTTAGATATTCATACCTGTCTGAATGCAGTCATTAGCCATAGATTTATTTCCTTAATTTCTTATCTGGTAACAGATTTCTTAATGTGCTGTTAGCTCTTAATGTCCTTTGGATTTGTGGGTCAGCATTTTGGATATTTCCAGGAAATGGGAGAGTTTTTCCTCAGCTGTTCAGATGTTCGTTGGGTATTGTGGACTGTGTATGCTGCTAAAGCAGAGATGCCACCTGGACCACTGCTGAGCTCAAGTCAGAATCATCTCCAGCTAATTAAGGTCCAGGGTTAAGGTAAGAACGCACTAGGGAACATGAGGTCTACAGAAACCACTCCAGGAAGTTGCAGGGCCCTGCAAACTAAAAGCTTTTTAGATCATTTGGTATTTCCTCTGAAATATATAAATCATTGTAATTAGCAGAACATCCAGTTTTATTTAATTTGGCTTTAATAGTTTTTAAAGGCAACAATGACCAGCCTTTTTTTTTTTTTTAAATACATAAACATATAGTTAAGCCTAAAACTATTCATACCCCTGGCAGATTTAGGTTTTAAAGCATTTTTTATTATAAATTTAACCAACATGTTTCTTTTGAGTGATGTAATATATATGGAGAACCTTTTTTGGGAGCTAATGATTAAGGTGATGGCAAAGAGGCCCTCCAGCCTCAAACACATGGAGTTCATCACCAAAGATTAATCAACACCAGAATAAACATGTAACAAGCTGTTTATATCCATCTATCGTCTATATCCACTTGTCCTTGCAGGGTTAAGAGAAGCTGGTGCCCATCTCCATTGGGTGTGACGCGGGGTACAGCCTACACAGGTCATCAGTACATCCTTTTCTTATTATCTGTACTGGTTTTCTGGTGTGATCTCTTTTTACTGAAAGCTTTAAATGCGTATGAAACCTCTTTGCTTTGCTTATATAAGGCTTTTGAAGTGACTTCTGTGACCCGAAAGTGAGAAAAATATCAGTAAATGGGAAAAGAAGAAAATGCAATATTCCCTTGATCCAACAACTCTCAGGTGGATGTTAGGGACAAGCTGGTAATTTATGCAAATTAGAAACAAAAACTTAGAAGTTTTATTTGACATCTATTAAATTAAGGATCTCAGATTAGTACAAAAACTATGCATTTACATGCAGTTGTACACTTCATCAGGATTAAATCAGGGCATTTAAAGTCTTAGAAAATGGAATGAAAATGCTGGATTTTAGGGATTATGTCCTCTTAACACAATGGATCAAAACAAAAACAAAAATCCACTCTATTCAGTTTTGATCGCCATCACGGTAACTACCAAATGACCAAAAACATTTTAACTTGACCTTAAAATACTGGAACTGTTTACTAAAATTAAGATTTTGCAGATTGGTGAATCCATCCACAACTGCTTCAGCTGCAACCTGCAAACAGCCAGACTTAATGAATAAATCCAGACATTTATCACACCTTTTCATATTTAATGAGAAAAATGTTTTCAAACATTCCTAATTTGACTTTCTGATATTGCTGAAAGTTTTTTTTGTAGCATTAGAAAATTAACATAAATAATCAACGTTCAAGTCACAAACTGTTGTAATTACACACATAAATAATTACAATGATATATAATCAGCACTACACCTGCACTGAAATAAACCACCTAATTTAAATGAACAATAAGAGAATAATGCAAAAGTTATCATACAAACCTTTTAACAAAAAGGTCTGAGGGGTTTAGACACTGATGCTGATGTGCTCGAGCTGCACCATCCAATTTAAAGCTTAATGCTTTTGTTGATTTCAGGCTTAAAATAAATTTAAATGCTGGCAAAATGGGGGAATAAAAAATAAAAAAAAGTTTTACTTCATAAAGTAAAGAGGGGCAGAGAAGGTGATTGTTCTGCATGTTCAAATCTCTGCCACCTAATAGTGACTTTAAATTTGGCTCAATTTAAGGAAGATTATATAAGTTCTTGTGCTACTACAGTTATAAATTGCTGTATTGCTAAAACTTGATGAACCACATTGTTCCAGAGATGGAGAAGTCTTTCTATGTGGGTGTTAAAGGAGAAGGCAATTCGCTCTCATATTTATCTTCCCACATGCTTGTGCTTTTCCTTTGCTCTGGTCTCATCTGAAAACAGCGTAATCGTTCCTAATTACTCCCTAAAGTTGTGCCTGATGACAGAAAAAAACAACAATAAAACAAAATCAATAAATTCATTTATCATTTACAAATTTCAAATATGGAAACAATTCAGATATATTTAATCCAGCAGTACTTTCCTATATTGAAATGAAACGTGAAAGCAGCTGTACTCACCCTCTTCTCCATCAGTCAACACTAGTGCCTGGAGGATATCAGAAAGGGAGACGATTCCCTTCACCACTTCGTGCTCATCTACCACCACTAGTCTGTGAACCTGCAGGAAACAGTGGACCACCATCCAAATTAGCCTCAGAAATGTTAAAGGCAACACTACCACAGGAAGGAAAAAGAGAAGTATCGTGATGATGTGAGCTTAGCAAGAACAGTATGTTGGATAACTTTCAATCCTCTGCAGATGAGATTTACTGAAGTGATGACACACATGTAGAGAGTTGTACATTATGTTTTTCTACACACAACCTTAAATTAAAACCAAAGACTATATATACCGCCTGCCCTGTAAACGCCTTGGGATCCCCCAGAATAAGAATATGGTGCTGGGGAGAGTGAGGTCTGGGGTTCCCTCCTGGACCAGTTGACCCTGTGACCTCATCTTAGATCAAATAGGATAGGATAGGATGGGATGGGAGGGACGGACGGTAAAAATTGGCAATGTAATATTTTTTACTTGTCCACCACGCAAGCAGCCAAAAGGAGGCCTAGACGTTGCAGGCGTGCCTAGATGGTTGAATCCATCCACGCCTTTCTTTCTCTGTCTGTGCAGCTCTTTTTTTTCCCACCTTTTTATTAAAGTCAGTTTATAGGACTGGTTGCCTTGGAGTCATCTAACCATCGCATCACAATAATAGGAGGTCTGACTGATTGGATCTCTGCCATCAGTTAGACACAATGCAAAGAGTCGACCACAACCTGGTGCTGGCACTATTAGCAGCCTCTTTGTGAGACGCTATAGACAGTAAACACACGAAAAGGTTTACAATAAAGTAGGCAGTACCCACCTCACTAAACAGCAGACTTGGAAAAGTCCACCTTTGTGTATTATGCCAATCTGATCTAATTCCTGTGATGCCATCAGCATTGTTTAAAACAGAATGGATTAAAAAATGTTAACGTTTGTCCTTACAATAAAAAACAAGAATCTGGAACTTATTATATTTTATGTCTTGGTGTCATCGTTCACCGTGGGAAAAGTGGGTATTAGTGAGATCCACTCCTCACCTCAGCCTCTACCAGTCTGTTGATGATGGCTTCTAGGGTTTCGTGCCTGTTGCAGGTCAGAACTCCCTCAAAGTACTGCGAGCGGTGCTGTAAGGCTTTGGTCACGGTCACATCCAGGTTGTTGTACGTCTTCTCCGCAGCCAGATTCTATTAAAGAAAAACTCTCAGTGTATGATGTTTCACAGTGAAAGGCATATTCACAGAATGCATCTATGAGAAGCAAACAGCAGCGTGACTCTGAGACGCTTGCTCTAAGGCGGTGGAAACATAAACACCAGGCAGCAGCAGGTGAAAAAACAAAGAAAAAAACAAAACCAGCTTCTCAGGCTGTTTTTAACTATTTTGAAGTCCTTTTCTGCTGGGAAGATGGGGCAATATGTGGGATGAAACGTCAGCATAACTCTGAATGTGATTTCTTAATTGTGCATGGTCACCATTCCCTGAGGGGAAATCAGACGGCACTCACTGCTACACCCTTCAGTGACTCATACTGATCACAGTCATGCTCTAGGACCTTCTGTCCTGTCCTCAGCAAAGTGCAGTCACCACCCTGACTCTGAGACAACTCAACTAATGTGATTAGGCTGGCTATGAAGCTAACATGCTCTTAGATTGAAATGTATGCATGCTGGTCTGTCATGTTATCTTCAACCATTTGGTAAAGCACATTGAAGCACTTACATATATAATAATAAAAGAATACATTATTGTTAATATTACAGTTGCAAGAAGCTTAAAGACAACAATTAAACCCTTTCAAGGCCATAGAAGAGGTATAAAAAAATTTTATACACAAAAATATTTGATCAGCACAAACTCTGGTAGAGACAGCCCAGAACTTACTATAACATCAAATTTTGAGTATATGTCCACCACTCGTCCTGCAAGACAGACAAAAACGTTAAAATGTAGGAGAATGTGGGTATTGAAGCAAAGCCAACAGAAAAAAAGATTTTAGCCAGCCCACATACCTTTATCATCCACAACAGGGAGCGCAGATACTCGCTGCTCCACAAAAATACCCAGCGCCGTGTACAGAGGGGTGTCTGTGCGGACCACTGCTATGTTTTTGAACGTCCCAATGTTCAGTTCCTCTAAGGTTTGACTCAAGAATGAGGGTCTTGGCATCTCTGATATCTGAGTACAAGAAACAGTAAATATTTGATGAAAACCATAAAGGAATAACAGGTTTCTTTTAAACATGGTATTTTCCCCACTTTAGTTTGCCTGTTTACCTTTGAGATCTAAAACCTAAAATTAAAACCACATGCACTGAGAAAATTGTCTTGTAGCCGGTTACCGGGAGGCAAGAACCATAACAAATCGGATATTTTTCTAATCAAAGTTTGCTTTGCCGTGTCTCTGGTTCATTCGGGCTGTGAGACAGTGAGTGAGAGCAAGACTTCAGCAGATAACAGGAAGGTTGAACTAAGTGTTTCATCTTTTTGAGATCTCAACCTCGGTTATAAAACATGCTGGCAGGAAAATATTTGCAGCCTTTCGGAAATCTCAAAAAGACAAGGATTTATATTCTCAAAGGAATACATACAGATTGGTGATTTGGTATTGCTAGTGGTGCTAATGGCTAATAAAAAATGCTAAGACAGTTTGAAAAATCTCAACTGCCTAATCTTGCCTTTGTTTTAAAATAAAACTAATGGTTGGAAATAGTTCAAAAAACTCAGATTGGTGCATGTCTACTGGAGTAATATTCATCTTATATCTGTAGTAAATCCTGTGGAAACTTACAAAAAGCTTCAAGAATTTAAGAATCCTCTTGTGTGTGAGGATATACAGTGTGTTCCCCGTCAGAGGGTCGATTACAGGCAATCTGTGGATCTTGTTCCTCAGCAGAGACGATACTGCATCATACAAACTGAGATATAATAAGAAAAAAGAAGGAACTAAGTTATTCCACCTTCTGGAAAATAAAGTATGCTAGTCATATCTGAATGGCCTTTTGATCTCTATAATGCAATCTAAATCCGCATAATTAAAAGTCCAGTTAAGGCTAAAGAACAACCACAACGTTGACTATGATACTAAAAAAATGTGCTCCGAGAATTAAACTTGACATTAAAAACAATGTAGTTCTATTACTAACCTTGCATTGGGAGATATGCAAACTAAAGGCTTGAAAGAGTCTTGAAGGTACACCTCTAAAATAAGAAAGAAAAAAATAGGAATTAATCGCAATTAATAAAGCATTAAATGCGGTGATTACATGTTCTCACCTCTCCATGTTTCAATTTTGTGCTCTTCCACCTCGTATATCTGAACCTGAAATATAAAAACAGTACGGGTTCAGTAACAGTTAAAAAAAAATTAAAAAGAAAACATTTTTAAGACACATACAGCTACTAAAGGAGGCAACCACCTTACCAAGGGAGACTTGTAATAGCGATGAAGAATGTTGATGAAGTCTGTGATCGTTAGCATACCTGCGCATTGGATTAAAAAACTGGATTGGTTTTCATTGGATTTAAAAAACACAGTGAATCATTAATTTATGTTAAAATTATTACTATCTTTTTTTTAATATAATGTTTTTCAATAATGTTACTTTTCACTAATATTATGTTATAGAAGTATATGACAATTGCTCTTACCAACAAAGCACTGCTTCTTGCTGTCCCAAAGAGGAGCCGCTCTTACCCCATTTGAAACGAGAGCAAAGAACGCCTTCTTCACCTAAAAGATAGTTAACATTCAATTGAGATATTGGAACCGGAGAGTATATATATTTATATAAACGTATTTGTTTTACCTGCAGTGAAGTATCAAACACCACTAATTTGGAACTAGTAGGTACGAGGTCATAACAGCGATGGGACTTCATAAACCTGGTGTAAACATTCTGCTCTCGTTCTGAAGAAAAGAAAGATCACAATGAAGAACCTTCTTTCTTAGTGGTTCTGATTAAGGTATAAATATTATAATCCTCTAACCTTCAATGATTAGGTCCTTTTTGCCTTCAAGATCGTCAATGGTTACTGGAATCTGAAAGAAAAAGGTCATTAATGTCATGGTTAAACTATTAAAGGTCAGTTCATACTTTTTAAATTAGAGGCGTTGTGTTGATAGCTTACGAACTTTAAATATTTTATCTGAAGCAGATATTTTTGTCAGCCTTTTCAGTTTACCGAGACAAAATTAGTTTCTGAAGGCTATTCAGAGCGAAGACTCAACCTGATTTCTATCATCTTCAAACAGCTCAAAAATAACAAAGCAGTGTATGCACAAGGTGTTTTATAACAACTGTCACCTTTGCATTAGATACTTATTTACATTGATGTCAGTGGTAGGTCAAGTCCTACAACAATAACCTGACTATCTGAGACACCAGACTGAAGGTAAAAATAAGCAGAGGTTCAAGTTCATTTTATTTTTACACTGGCTAAAACCTTTCCAGTTTCCATTGGGTGTTTCAAATGAGAAAGTCGTTGTTACAAACTGCGGCCGACCACCTTCTATGTAAACAACAATCTCATGCAAAAATGACAGCAGGGGTTAATGGGCTCATAATATGGTTTTCACATTAACAGCTGTTGTTTTTGCAACAATTGCTTGAAGGTAAAAAGATCCTCCTCTGAATAGCCGTCAGCTGGAAAACTACTCCGTATTATCAAAGAGACGTTAGGAGAGTTATCTGCTTCAGGTAGGATATTTACAGGTCATAACCTCTCAACAAAACCCCACTTAAAAAAAGGTGTTCCTTTAAATGTAGGATTCCTCGGGTATCTTGTCTTTATAATAAGCTCAAATAAGGTTTCTCTGTGTTAATTATGTGTTATATTGTTACCTTTGGGCGAATCTGCATGCTTCGATTTGCCTGTCACTTTGCTGCTGATAGACCTGAATTTCCCCACTGAGGGACAATAAAGATTATTTCTATTCTATTCTAAACATAACCAGCCTCGTTTACATGCAAAAAAAAAAATTTGAAAGTGTGAGAACATGACAAGTTTTATGGGATTTTTTTTTTTGGGGGATGCACCGATATGAACATTTTGGGCCAATATACAATATAAATTTTGCGGTTATGGCTGGTAACCGATGTTTACAGATATATATATTTTCCTACACTTTCAACATAGTGAAAAAAATGACCGTCACATGCCCAAACAAATACCACATGGCCAACCTCCTCCCCTCCACCCTTGACGAAACACACACACAAACAGCAAAAGGATGGAAATAAGCATCGTTTATTAATATCGGCCAAGTTTTACTTATCTGACCGATATGTCAGAAAATGACTAACATCGATCAATACCGATGTTAATGCCAATATATCCTGCATCCCTAATTTCTTTTTGTTAAGATTTTAAAGTCCACCTGTATTTTGTGTATAAGTAACTATGTTTGAAAAAAGTCTAAACCAAAATATGTTCTGTTAATTATTATTTACTTTCTAATAGAGCTGCCTAATGTATCTAATTGGAATAGTTAAGTCAGTATTGCAGTGGTCTGGTTTAATGCAATATTTGGTTGGCTATCATATTTCAAGCGCCATTCCTCAACATTCTGTATGCAAGTAACACATTTATCCAATAAGATAAACTCACTCACTAAAATCTGATACAGATGTCAGTGAATGAGAAGCTTAAAATCAGATGGATGAGCAGCAACATCGTGACGATGGCAAACACACAGAAGAGAGGAAAATACCAACTGATATAATCTTTGTCATATTTAATAATATCACAGTTGCATCTTTTACTTTTATTATATGCGACCATATCTCAAAAACAGCTAATTATCTTTTTACTGTAAAATCCAAATCATAATTTTATAACAATTTACCTACTTAAAGAAAAATGCATAACAGAGCATTAAGAGCAACAAACATTTAAAAACAGAGTATAAGCGGTTTGCGCAATTTGGACAACTTTCAAGCACAATTGCCATTTTGTAAAGAGGCTGACAGATTTAAGACTTGATGAGCACATTTGATCACAAACTGATTTAAGTAACTCGAATATGTATTTGAATTTAAAAGGCAAACAGCAACATCACTAAAGCAAAGCAAACTCTAAACTACATAAATGCTAGGTTAAGAAGTCGAAGGAAAAGGAAAGCAACAACACTGATAATTTGGTGTAAGAGTTTCGAACATTAATGGCCAGAATGTGGCACCACATCAGGATCTCTCTGCTTCACCACATCCACCCCCATAGTGAGTACACCTAAAGTTGTTAACAGTGCTGTTTTTCAAGGAGAAACGTGAAAAAATCGACTTTATATGCTAAAATTGTTTAAAAAAAACAACTGCATTTGCACTGAAGAGAAACATCAAATTTAACCCAATGTATTACTGAGTGTTCTGAAAGCTAAATTGTACAGACAACCTCTTAGAAGCAAGTTTAATACAACTGTAGATCTAACCCCAACCTCGCTGAACTATTGACCCTTGGTTAATGGTAAACGGACAACGTTTAGCGATTAATCAAATAATGTTTTCACATCCTACTTCATGCATCAGGTAGTTTCCTAAAGTTAAGATCATGTATAAACACGACCTGGCTCTTAGTGTAAGACATGCAGGGATGCAGCTAACTGTTCTCCAAATACACCAACATGGTTAAACATCACACTGCAAGCCAGTCACTTGACACATTTAACAGTTTAATCGTAACCCCTCGGTTATAAAAACAACACTGCGGTTGTTGAAGCTGTGTACGTGCTTAATAAAGACACTTCTGTTAACAACTATAACACTGGTGTTAGCTTGTGAGCCAACTAGCGACACAGTTGGCTGACTTTTAAAGCGCCAGTCGAGGTGACTTTTCATTTCGGCTCAAGCTTTTAATGCATTTTATATTCACAGCTTAAAATCTGTGCAGCAAATTTTTATTTCTAAAAACAAAAGTGACTTCTGTTATGAGCTTTCCTAACTAACCTTTATGACGCATACAATCCTTAAAACAACTAGAAACAGCTCGCTAGCTAGTAGCTAACGTTAGCATACTCGTCAATGTTTTATATTTAAGCGGTTAGGCAGCTGTATAAAGCTTCCGAGAGTAGAAAGAAACAGCAAAGTTCATAACTTACACACTCCATGTTCCACCCGGTCTACAACCGATGGGATCTCACAAAGCCACGCAAACCTTCTTCTTCTTCTTCTTGTATTATTTTTGGCAGTTGGCAAATAACTTTATGATGTGCATTACCGCCACCGACTGGTAAGGAGTGTGGTTCTTCATGGTTTTAAATCTTATTTACTATTACAACAATCAAATTCTATTTATTAATTTAGTTTTTTTTTTTTTTTATCTAATTATAATTTGAATATGCTTGCTACCTAAACTTCTTTGCAAAGTATCTCTCAAAATAAAATTTTCTTTAATACCTACAAATTCTCTCCTTAAAATTGATCTTTCTTGTTCATATTTCTGACACTTCAGTGTTACATGTTCTATTGTTTCTCCACAATGATCACATTTTCCTGTATTATGTTTCTTTATCTTGAACAATGTAGAATTAAGTCCTGTATGTCCAAATCTTAATCTTGTAATTAATCTTTCCTCTTTTTTACTCCTTCTTCCAGTTCTTACTTCTCCTACTATCTTGGTGATTCTGTAAAACCATCTTCCTTTCTTTTCTTCATCCCACCTTTTTTGCTACTCTTTCCTGATTCTCTGTTTAATTATATTTCTTGCCTCTGACCTACTAATATGAATTATAAAGCTAATGTTGTTTTGTGTTGCCTTCTTTGCTATCCTGTCCGCCTTCTCATTCCCTCCAACTCCTACATGTGCTGGTACCCATAAAAACACTAATATTAATCCCATTCTTTATATTCTAAATAAAGTATGTTTTATTTCCAACAAAATGTCTGGTCTACCCTCTGAATGATTATGTTTTAAACTTAATAATGCTGAACTTGAGTCTGAACAAATGATTGTTTTTAATGGTTTTATATCCTCCACCCACTGCACCGCTAACAATATGGCTAATAATTCTCCTGAATATATCGATAATCCATCTGTAATTCTTTGTCCTACTTTTATTTTAAATTCTGGTATTACAAATGCTACTCCTACTTTTTCATCTGTTTTTGATGCGTCTGTATAAATCTGGACATAATGATAGTAATTGTTTTTATATTCCTGTATTATACTTGAATCTAAACTACATTTCGTATCCTTTTTCTTTTTCATCAACGCCATATCCACCACTGCTTCTGGTAACAGCCACGGTGGCACTACTGGCAAAGGCAACATTAAACTTATTTCTTTTTCATATATTTGAAATTCTTCTGCTATATTATTGATAATCCAACCAAAACTCTTAACTTGTTTTTTTTTTCTTTTTCCCAGCATGGTTTTAAAATATCACGTGTGGGATGATCTGGATTATTACTTTGTAAGTTTATCCAGTAATTTATTGCTAACTGTTTCCTTCTTAAATCTAATGGCATCTCTCCCATCTCTACCTGAAGTGCTGCTATTGGACTGGTTCTGATTGCTCCTGTACTAATTCTTAAAGCTCGATGTTGAATATTGTCTAATTTTATAAGATGAGTGTTTGCTGCTGATCCATAAATTATACTTCCATAATCAATGTTTGATCTAATTAATCCTGTATAAATTCTTTTGAATGATGTTCGATCTGCTCCCCAATCAATACCAGCCATACATCTCATAATGTTTAATATTTTTTTGCATTTATCTATGATTCTTTCTATATGTACTTTCCATATAAATTTTTCATCAAACCATATACCTAAAAATTTTATATTTTTTACTTGTTCTAAAACTTGATTGTATAATTTTAGTTTGATATTTTCTCTTTTCCTTTTCTGTGTAAACACCATTAGTTTTGTTTTTTCCACTGAGAATTTAAATCCCCATTGATTTGCCCATTGTTCTATTCTAATAATCTCATCCTGTATTTTCTTTTCAATAAGTTTGATATTACGACCCCTTTTCCATATAGCTCCATCATCTGCAAATAGTGAGCAACCGACTTCCTTACCAATATTTTTAAATACATCATTTATCATTATAGAAAACAATAACGGACTTATAATACTTCCTTGAGGAGTACCATTATCTACTATATATTTTCCTGACAATTCTTGACCAATTCTTACTTGTATTGTTCTATTTGATAAAAAATCTTTAATCCAGTTAAACATTTTTCCAGTAATACCCATTTTATTTAATTTAATTAATAATCCTTCAACCCACATCATGTCATAAGCTTTTTCTATGTCGAAAAATACAGCTACTACATTTTCTTTGTTTATTTGTGCTCTCCTAATTTCATATTCTAAACATAATGCAGTCATTTGTGCTTCTCCTTTTCGAAAGCCATTTTGATTTCTAGATATATATCCATTAATATTTAAATAATATGTTAATCTATTATTAATCATTTTTTCCATTATTTTACAAATATTTGATGTTAATGCGATCGGTCTATAATTTTCTGGTTTTGTGTTATCTTTTCCAGGTTTAGCTATTGGAATAATTATTGCTTCCTTCCAGCTCTGTGGCAGCTCTCCCTCCTCCCAGACTTTATTGTATAATTCTAATATTTTGTCTTTTGCTTTGTCATTAAGATGTTCTATCATCGTATAGTACATTTGATCTTTTCCAGGTGATGTATTTTTTGTTTTCCTGGTAACAAAGTTAAATTCTCCTTTTGTAAATGGTTCATTTATTAATTTATTCGTATCTACATTATTTTGCATTAATTCTTTATATTTCATCTTTGTGATTTCCCTACCTTTCTTTCCTTCTTCACTAATATTATTTGAACTATGAATTTTACTAAATGTTTTAGCTAATATTTCTGCTTTTTCTTTATCTTCTGTTGTAGTTGTATTATCTATTTTTAATATAGGATATCCATATTCTTTTCTAATACCCTTCATTCTTTTAATTGTTTTCCAAATTTGGTCTATTTTTGTTTTTCTCCCTACGGTATTACAAAAGTTTCTCCAATATTCTCTTTTTGCATTCTTAATGATCTTTCTCACTTTTGCTTGCTTTCTTTTGTACTCAATTAGGTTCTGATAAATTGGGTTAGTTTTTTTTTAAATGCTTTATTTCTTAATTTTATTGCTTCACTACATTCTTTTGTCCACCATGGCACAATTTTTTTATCGTTCTTTCTTCCTCCTTTTTTATTGATTCTTCTGCAGCCTGTAAGATTTTTTTACAGATATTTATATTTAAACTATTTATATCAATTGACTCATCTATTTCTTCCAATTTCTTTTGACTTAAATATTTAAAGTTTTCCCAATCAGCTTTATTAAAGTTCCATCTTTTATATAATCCTGTATTCCTGTTATTTATTAATATTCCTGTTATGATTTTAATGGGGTAATGATCACTACCTACTGTTGTATCTTTGTCAATGTCCCACTCACAGTTATTGGCTAAACAATTTGATACTATTGTTAAATCAATCACAGATTCTGTACCTGTTTTTACATTAATTCTTGTTCCTTTTCCATCATTTATACATACCAAATTTTTTATTTCCATTATTTCTTCAATAACTTGTCCATTTTTATCATTACATTTTCCCCATAATGTGCTGTTAGCATTAAAATCTCCACACCAGACTACTTTTCCTTCTAAATACCCCATTAATTCATCCATCAACTCAAATGATAATATTTTACATGGATTATAAAAATTTATTATCTTACATTTTTCTTTTTTATTGTAAATTTCAACTATTATGTATTCTAAATTGTTACCTTTTCCTAATATCTGATATTGTATCCCTTCTTTTATAAATATTCCACATCCTCCTCCACTTCCTTCTTGTCTATCCCTTCTGATACTATTATACCCTTTAAACACAAAATCTAGGTTTGGTTTTAACCACGTCTTCTGTATACATATAATTTCTGGTTTTTCTTCAATTCCATCTCTATACCCTTTAAATTCCTGTCCATTAGCGATTAAGCTTCTTGCATTCCACTGTAATATTATCATATATTTCTATCAGCTGGGGTTCCTCCTTGCCTTCCATCTGTTTCCAACTTTTTATTAATGTTTTCCCAAGATCCTTCTTTAAACCCTAAGAACTTTTCTGCTCCTCTGACTATTATTTTAATCTTTTCTGTTTTGTGTTTAGCCTGTTCAGTGCAGTTAATGACATAAGCTATGAATATCAGTGTTTCCACAGACATTGTAACATTTTCCTGTGATTCTACTTTTCTTTGTTGATAATCTGGAATCCTAATTTGACCTTCATCCCTTGATCTTTCATTCTGTACATTTTTGACTGCTTCGGCATAGCTTATGTTTTTAGTCATCTTAATTTGTTGAATTTCTTTTGCCTTCTTCCTTACCTCACATCCCCCGAATGTGACTCTATGTTGCCCTCCACAATTGCAACATTTTTCCTGCACTTCTTCCCCACAATCTTCAATTCTGTGATCTTCTCCACATTTTGGACATCTTTGTTTTCCTTTGCAGACAGCTGCTATATGACCATATCTCTGACATTTAAAACATCTTAGTGGTGGAGGAATGAAAGGCCTCACAGGAAAACTCAGATATCCTATTATAACATTTTGTGGCAACACCTTTTCTTCAAAGTCTATTAAAATTGACAGGCTTCCTACTCTTTCTCCATTTACATTTTTTGTCAGTCTTTTGAGATTTTTTATCTTTGCACCAACAATGCTTTTTTTTTTAACTTGGCTATATCTTCCTCCAGAGGAATGCCATAAATTACCCCCTGAATGATTTTATCTTCTCCTATAATCTTCCTCTCTGTCACCGTTTTCTTGCAAATGTTTTCAACTTGTAAAGCCTTTCTTCTTTGTTCTTAGGTTTTACACACCACCAGTATATTTCCATCTCTCAAGACCTTCACCATTTCAACATCTCATATCTTTTTTTATTTTATTTCTCTAGATAGTGAAATAGGACTCAGGTTCTCTTTTTCTTCTTCATTTTTTATCTTTAATATTATTTTACATTCTTCCCTTCCAATTTTCCTCCTAACTACTCTCTCTTCTTCAGAACTGTCAGGCTGTCTTAACATTTTCCCTTCTTCTGCTTTACCTCTTCCCCGTCCTCTCCCTCTACTTACTGGCGTCCATTCATCAAAGTCCATATTATCCTCCTGTGTGTCCATTCTGAACCATTCACATACCAGTTTATGCCTTTTACCGCCACTTCCAAAAGTAAATCATCTCTGACAGTGTGGGGTTTTAAGGATTCCGGCGTTTTCAGACCGACTACAGCCGCCCACCAAACCTCCTTCCGCTGCAACGCAAAGCGAGCTTCGACCGTAATGTCTGTGGTATTAACGCAACACCACGGGAGCGCCGCAGTTTATTCAATGAGACTATGCGGATTCGTCGAGTCATTAGAGTAAAAACACTCATCTTCTGTATTAAGTTTGGCTTTTAAATATTGCCTTGAAAATATAATTGTAGAATTTAGGGGTCAGTGAATGAAATAGAACGTAATACTATAGTTTATTTATTCAGCAGTGGGTACAGTTTCAGTTTTTGTAGATGGAATGGGAAAGAATAATAAACAGAAAGATCGTAAATTACAGCTGAAAGTTGAAGCTCAAGATGGCTTCCGAATCGGAAAACAGTAAAGAGCAATTCCGCCTCATTTTCTATCATTTATTATTCATTTTACCTTGAGTATCCTTAATCTGCTCCAACCCAAAAACTAGACACTTTAACCCTGGACTAGATGGCAGAATATTTAAAACCCCAGTTGAGGATTTGTGAACGCTTTATTTGATTTGTGGATGTTTAAAAAGGGCTATAATCATGCTTTTTGCGTCTGGACCACATCCAGCTCCAAAAATACAGTCCTTAAGACACTTCAAACCAGTCTAAGCTGCAATCGGAAGCCAACTTCAGCTTTGTTTATATAGGAAGTATAAAAGTACAAAACTTTTCTCTTTAACTTAAATCTGACAAAACTGTTGTTTCAGGTCTGGTGGGATAACAAGATTATTTCTAAACGCTAAATGCCAGAATGATGAGAGGATATTTAAGAGATTTCTTTATTGTTTTCTTTAAATTCTGCAGTTTATTAAATACATTTCCTCGGTATTTGGTAAAATTGCCTTTTAAAATGTATGACTTGTGTCAGACATTCTGGGCATCTTTTCACAAGCTTCTCATAAAATATACTGAAATTTTAACCCATATCCTACCTTGCTCACACATTTCAGCCATATCCATATTTTTTTTATGGACTCAGATCAAAGTTTTCTGAAGGCCACTCCAAAACACTAATTTGTTGCCATGCTTAGGCTCATTCTCCACATGGCAGACCCGTTTTTGCTTTATCTTCTGGCTGACGTATTGAGATTGCTTCAAATTTCCACATGTTCTGTCCTCATGATCCAACCCATTTAGTTGCTTCTGTAACAAAACCCCCACACAGCATGATCCTGCCATGATGATGGGATGGTCCTACAGGCTTGCAAGCTTTCAGCTTTTTTCACCAAACAATGGTCTTCATAGTCAAATACTACAATTTTAGTTTCATGAGGCCTCAGGGTATGTTTCCAAAAATTAACGTCCTTGTCCCGGAGTCTATTGGCAAACTCTAATCTGGCTTTCTATGCCGTCTGAGTGGCCTTTCAGCCCATGTTAGCGTTCTCTTTTGTTTTTTTTCTCAGGTTCATTCACATTTCCTCCACAGCATGTTGATCTCTGGGACAAAGAACCCATCCCCTCTCTGAAAGGCATAATGACTGGACTTTTCCATGGTGTTTCCATACAATTGTTTAGATCTGATGAATGTGGCATCTACATCTGGAAATTGTACCCAATGATAAACCAGACTTGTGGAAATCCCCAATTCTTTTCCTGATGTTCTGCCTGGTTTCTTTTGATTTTTTAATAATTTAACTCATGGAAGGAGGGTGTTGAGTAGTTACGTTAAAATAGATCAAACGTGAGCCTCTATTTAAACGTTCTGCATTAACCTATACATTTGCAATATCATAATTTGGGATTTCACAAATGATACAAAAAAAGAAATAAAAATTCTAATTTTCTACATCAAATCTTTACAGGTAATAAAATGAAAATATTGTAGTAATGGGCATAAAGTTAATTACAATGTTTTCAATTGTTTGATTAGTTTTGCTGGAGGTATTTAAAATTAACATTTCAAAAATTACTTTACATTATCGGGCGGTGGAAGGAGTACTTCGAGGATCTCCTCAATCCTGCCATCACGCATTCCTTGGTGGAAACAGAGGCTGGGGACTCGGGGTCGGACTCTTTCATCACCCAGGCTGAAGTCACCGAGGTGGTTAAAAAGCTCCGCGGTTGCAAGGCTTTGGGGGTGGATGAGATCCGCCCTGAGTACCTTAAGTCTTTGGATGTTGTAGGGCTGTCATGGTTGACACGCCTCTTCCAACATTGCGTGGCGGTCGGGGACAGTGCCTCTGGACTGGCAGACTGGGGTGGTGGTCCCCCTTTATAAGAAGGGGGACCGGAGGGTGTGTTCCAACTACAGGAGGATCACACTCCTCAGCCTCCCTAGTAAGGCCTACGCCAGGGTATTGGAGAGGAGAGTCCGACCGATAGTCGAACCTCGGCTTCAGGAGGAACAGTGTGGTTTTCGTCCCAGCCGTGGAACACTGGACCAGCTCTATACCCTCTACAGGGTGCTCGAGGGTTCATGGGAGTTTGCCCAACCAGTCCACATGTGTTTTGTGGACCTGGAGAAGGCATTCGACTGTGTCCCTCGTGATGCCCTGTGGGGGGTGCTCCAGGAGTATGGAATCGGGGGCCCTTTACTAGGGGCCATCCGGTCCCTGTACGAGCGGAGCAAGAGTTTTGTCCGCATTGCCGGCACTAAGTCGGACCTGTTCCAAGTGCATGTTGGACTGCCCTTTGTCGCCGGTCCTGTTCATAACTTTTATGGACAGGATTTCTAGACGCAGCCAAGGGCCGGAGGGGGTCGGGTTTGGGGACCAGTGGATTTCGTCTCTTCTTTTTGCAGATGACGTGGTCCTGCTGGCCCCCTCTAGCCAAGACCTACAGGTCCTTCTCAAAATATTAGCATATTGTGATAAAGTTCATTATTTTCCATAATGTAATGATGAAAATTTAACATTCATATATTTTAGATTCATTGCACACTAACTGAAATATTTCAGGTCTTTTATTGTCTTAATACGGATGATTTTGGCATACAGCTCATGAAAACCCAAAATTCCTATCTCACAAAATTAGCATATCATTAAAAGGGTCTCTAAACGAGCTATGAACCTAATCATCTGAATCAACGAGTTAACTCTAAACACCTGCAAAAAATTCCTGAGGCCTTTAAAACTCCCAGCCTGGTTCATCACTCAAAACCCCAATCATGGGTAAGACTGCCGACCTGACTGCTGTCCAGAAGGCCACTATTGACACCCTCAAGCAAGAGGGTAAGACACAGAAAGAAATTTCTGAACAAATAGGCTGTTCCCAGAGTGCTGTATCAAGGCACCTCAGTGGGAAGTCTGTGGGAAGGAAAAAGTGCGGCAGAAAACGCTGCACAACGAGAAGAGGTGACCGGACCCTGAGGAAGATTGTGGAGAAGGGCCGATTCCAGACCTTGGGGGACCTGCGGAAGCAGTGGACTGAGTCTGGAGTAGAAACATCCAGAGCCACCGTGCACAGGCGTGTGCAGGAAATGGGCTACAGGTGCCGCATTCCCCAGACCTGGGCTACAGAGAAGCAGCACTGGACTGTTGCTCAGTGGTCCAAAGTACTTTTTTTGGATGAAAGCAAATTCTGCATGTCATTCGGAAATCAAGGTGACAGTCTGGAGGAAGACTGGGGAGAAGGAAATGCCAAAATGCCAGAAGTCCAGTGTCAAGTACCCACAGTCAGTGATGGTCTGGGGTGCCGTGTCAGCTGCTGGTGTTGGTCCACTGTGTTTTATCAAGGGCAGGGTCAATGCAGCTAGCTATCAGGAGATTTTGGAGCACTTCATGCTTCCATCTGCTGAAAAGCTTTTTGGAGATGAAGATTTAATTTTTCAGCACGACCTAGCACCTGCTCACAGTGCCAAAACCACTGGTAAATGGTTTACTGACCATGATATCACTGTGCTCAATTGGCCTGCCAACTCTCCTGACCTGAACCCCATAGAGAATCTGTGGGATATTGTGAAGAGAACGTTGAGAGACTCAAGACCCAACACTCTGGATGAGCTAAAGGCCGCTATCGAAGCATCCTGGGCCTCCATAAGACCTCAGCAGTGCCACAGGCTGATTGCCTCCATGCCACGCCGCATTGAAGCAGTCATTTCTGCAAAAGGATTCCCAACCAAGTATTGAGTGCATAACTGTATATGATTATTTGAAGGTTGACGTTTTTTGTATTAAAAACACTTTTCTTTTATTGGTCGGATGAAATATGCTAATTTTGTGAGATAGGAATTTTGGGTTTTCATGAGCTGTATGCCACAATCATCCGTATTAAGACAATAAAAGACCTGAAATATTTCAGTTAGTGTGCAATGAATCTAAAATATATGAATGTTAAATTTTCATCATGACATTATGGAAAATAATGAACTTTATCACAATATGCTAATATTTTGAGAAGGACCTGTACAGCATGCGCTGTGGCAGTTCGCAGTCGAGTGTGAAGCGGCTGGGATGAGGATCAGCTCCTCCAAGTCCGAGGCCATGGTACTCGACCGGAAAATGGTGGCTTGTCCTCTTCAGGTTGGAGGGGAGTTCCTGCCTCAAGTGAAGGAGTTTAAGTATCTCGGGGTCTTGTTCACGAGTGAAGGAAGAATGGAGCGGGAGATCGACAGACGGATTGGTGCGGCTGCCACAGTAATGGGGGCGCTGTGCCGGTCCATTGTGGTGAAGAGAGAGCTGAGCCGAAAAGCAAAGCTCTCAATTTACTGGTCGGTCTACGTTCCTACCCTCACCTATGGCCATGAACTTTGGGTCATGACCGAAAGAACGAGATCCCGGATACAAGTGGCTGAAATGAGCTTCCTCCGTAGGGTGGCCGGGCACTCCCTTAGATATAGGGTGAGGAGCTCGGCCATCCGGGAGGGGCTCGGAGTAGAGCCGCTGCTCCTCCACATTGAGAGGAGCCAGTTGAGGTGGCTCGGGCATCTATACCGGATGTCTCCTGGACACCTTCCTTGGGAGGTGTTCCAGGCACGTCCCACTGGCAGGAGGCTCAGGGACCGCCCAGGACACGCTGGAGGGACTATGTCTCTCGGCTGGCCTGGGAACGCCTTGGGCTCCACCCCGGAGGAACTGGATGAGGTTTCTGGGGAGAGGGACGTCTGGGCGTCTCTGTTGAGTCTGCTGCCCTCGCGACCCGGTCCCGGATAAGCGGAAGACGACGAACGAACGAACGAACGAACGAAAAATTACTTTAATAAAAAAAAAATAATAATACATTTCATTTTTACATTAAAATGGTTTCATCCGGAATTAATTCTGTCATTTTAACATATTCTTTTAACAGCATTTCTGCCGTTATTTTATTATTTTGTCAATTCCTTTTAAATGGTCAAGGCCTTTTAATGAGCTGCCGGACTAATGCTAATAAATCCATATTCCAGTTCAAGTTTAATGTGTTTAAATAATGTTTGGAACAGACGACTAATATAGAGACCAGAATATTAGCACATGAATGTCATTATCATAAAAATAAACTTTAGCTTTCTAAATGAAGCAGAAAATCAGGGACATCCAACAAGTGACAGATTTATTTATTTACAAAACAGTTTACAGCAAGATTTCTGAATTACCGTTGACCCACAGGGTAATACTGGTGTTCAGGTGCACAACACCCGCACCTATGGTGTCAAGTCAATGGAGGGAAAAAAACAAAAAACAAAAACAAACTTAAGAGCACCTCGAGTCAAGGAAAGGATGAAGGACTTGGAACATCTGTAAGGCACAAGACACAGCATCACCAGCCTCTGCTCAACTGCCATCAGTTATCCACCATTTAACTATTTACGCAAAGCATTTTATGAGGTTAGAGGTATCGACTACAGCTACAACACAATGCTTTAGGGCAGAAAACTACTGTACATTAGATCTCTGTAAGGCTACAGGTTTTGTAAAAAAAAAAAAAAGAAAGAAAGAAAACATTCAAGTGTGTGACGGCGACCATTTGTCAGAAAGGCTACAGGCACTAAGGTTGGGTTATATCAAGGACGTTAAAGCCATCAACTTAAAAATGACTAAACTAACTCTGTGGCCTCTTTAATAGTATTTTGTAATACTAAAATGCAATTCAAAAACTGAAATTTATCAATCTTTTTCATTATGGTAAACACCTAAGATTGTACTCTACATAGAAAAATGAGGAGAGCAAAGGCTTGCACCGGTCCAGATATTATCAATAGTACCAAATCACATTCTAAGATTCTATCTATAGAGTATATAAAGGGCATAACTTGTAATTAGCAAATATCTATTCCATTTACAAGTGTTGTCCATAACATCATCACGCAGAATGGGGAGAAATTATGCTACAGATATAAGGGGTGTGTATCTGCGTAGAAGATCTTTAAAATATGAGTTATTAAATATTCAATGAGAGAATCGTTTTATGGCGACATCACCACAATTCATGAGTGAAAGGTACCTGAAGATGAGTAGATAACAATTACAGCGAGAACTGCGAAACCCCAGTGAGATTTCTTATGTTGAATATCATTACAGACTACTAAGGGAACTCCACGGTTGTGACCACATTTAAAGCAATGTGAACTGTGATTGCATTACTGTCAAAAAGACCTGCTGAAATCATGGACCAGTCCTTAGAAATAAAAAAATAAAAACAATTATTCCCAGGATGCATTAAAACATCAATGTATCCAGAGAAGATGCTTCTTTGAGAAGTTAATCCTGCTCTAGACATTTTCTTTAACGGTTACAATTAGTGGGATCTGGTATAATTTTTTAGGCAGCTGCTTTGCTATTTAAATCAATTTGAATTTTCAGCGGAGAACAGATGTTCCTCTGCTGCCATCTCGGCTTCCTATGAGGCCACAATTAGCAAGCTGGTGAAGTTGTGCCTCATGTCTTCAGTAAATCAGCTCGCTGGTGTCCTGCATAAACCTTTACATCACTGCACACTTCTTCTCCTCTGGAGGTGCATTCCCGTCAGCTTTTTCCATCTCCAAAATGATTCGTTTGAAAACCTCCACAGCAGTCTGTGTTTCAAGTCAGAATCTTTGTCAGACACCGTTTGCAGACTGCAACAGTAAAATAGCATTTAGGGTTAACTTTAAGGGCTTGTTACCTCATTTTCTTTGGCGGAGGACTCCATGAAAGCAGCTCCCCAGGAATCAGCTAGTTTTTTCCCCTCCTCTGGTTTGATAACCCTTGGAATGAATGGACACAATACATACTGAAATGAGAACACATCTCACATGCATACATTGCTCAAGGGCGCTGTTTTAAAAGGGTTCTTGAAACTCTGATATGGTGAAATTCAGAAACATTCATAGTGGCTACTTAAGATATAATAAACCAATTTTATTAATAAAATATAATTGAACAAATATTTGTGACCTAAGCTCCAGTTCATAATTAGAAACTAATAAAGTATGCTGTTGTTGTTAAATAATAATTAAAATCTACCCAAATAAAATCAAACACAAAAATAAAACATGTTGGCAGGCCCGGATAGGAATACAAAACTAATTTTGTAGAACTTTCAAGCACTTTATTCAAAATTCAAGCACTTTCAAAACTTTTAAGGCTTTCAGGTGTCCTAAGAATCCTGTTTAAGAACTGTTTCAGTGAATCCTAATTACAAACGGCAGTCACTTAAAAAAAACAACAGACCATTTTGCTAAAAATAACATCTTTTAACCAGAACTTGATGTTAATGCCTTACTGCTACCACAAGATGGCGATAATGCATTTCTGTTTAAAGACTGCTGAGAACATCACTTCTAGTTAGCCTCATAGCATATTTGTCCAAGTCATATTTTGGCAATGAAACTAACTAATGTGCATTTTTTAGGTTTTTTATAGCTGCTCCTAAAAATTGTTGCTTTTTTCAGAGAGTTTTCACCATCGATTAAAGCTATTTTTCATAGTGATCAGCTACATTGTTTATATGCTTAATTAATCATTCATAATGTACACAGGGGCAAGCAGTCATAAAATCCTGACATGTTGAAAAATACGTCCACTTCAAAGTAGTAATGAAATCAGCTTATATGGAAGAAGTACTATAAGCACAAACAGTTTTAAGACACACTAATAACAGCTGAACAGTTTTTACTAAACAATCACATTAACACCCACCTTTCCATGTGAAGATCTTTTTTGTTTCCTACAAGAACGGTTGGAACTCTGAAAAGAAATTTGGTTAAAAATGAACAAATATAAACTTTATAAAACATTTAAATTTTGACGGATTTGAAAGGATCAACTGGACTTACTGAATCTTCCCAACCATGTCTAGCAGCTTGTCATGTAGAACCTGGACGACTTCAAAACTGGATAGGGACACACATTAGTTTAAGCATTGATCTGAGATTAGGCACAAACTTTCTGGAAGCATAACATTGACAATAGTTCAACATTTTGATCCAGAAACCACCAAATATGCATCGCCTGACATGTTTTACTTCATGATGTAGTGTAATTCTAGTCAACATCTGTCTATGCTGCTATTCTGCATACAATACTCTCCTCAGTGTAGGAATCTGAGTTGTTTTGCAGCATTTCAAGCAGCATTTAAAAACATCTTTGCTTGCTTCCAGATTTTTTGTTTTTGCTTTTTTCCCCCCAAAAAATGAAACGTTTCAAATGAAACAAACTTTAAATGCTTCTTTTTAAAATGTTGATTTAATTTCACATTTATGAAGTGCTTTTGGCCTTGGAACTCTGTGATGGAGTCTATTTATGCCCAGTTTCTTTCTTTTTGTTAAATCACAAAATCTGTCCCTGGGACAAGTGAGACTTGGTTGGTTCTTTACCAACTTCCTGGATGAGTACTTGATGCTCTCCTGGAGTAATTGTGGTGGTCAGGCCACTTCTGGGAAGGTTCACCGATGTTTCTTATTTTCTCTATATGGGTGGTAGCTCTCACTCTGGGTCACTGCAGTCCACAAACCTGAGCAACGGCTTTGTAAGCTTTTCCAGACTGATAGATGTTGAGATTGCTCCTCTGTCCTTGAATTTGTTTAGATTGGGGCATAATGCATTTAATAGTGTGTCTTTTGAGATCTTTTTGTTGTTAGCTGCTATTTAAGTAATTTTTTGATTCTACGGGTCGGGCATTAACAAGGGCAGCAGTTACTTTTTCCCCACAGGGCCAGGTTGGTTTGCATAACTAAAATCATAACTTAAAATTGCTTTTTGTTTTTCCTCCGGTTATCTCTGTCTGATATTGAGATTTCTCTGAAGATCTGAAACATTTAATTCAATCAAAGATTTGTCTGAATCTTAATATTAGAATGTAACTATAATGTTTACATTGAGAAAAAGAATGTAATTAAAATGTCTGTTTCAAAACTGAATATTCTCTGCCCCTGTTCGAATCGCGAACATATTTTATACGGTAACAAATCTAACCTTTGGCTGCCCAAAAGAACTGTTAGAAGTCAATTAACTGAACTTTATTCTAAGGTCAAAAAAAAAAAAATTGATGAAACACCCTGTGTTGAACATTTAATAGCAATATCTTTAAAAATGTGGAAGTTAGGAAACCTTTTTCTGACGTTGGGTCCTGTTTTTTGTTGCTAAAGGTTTCAACATAAATCGAAACATTACTCTGGTATTTCAGCTTTTTAAAATAATATTGTATAATCTAGTACTATTTAAAGGTTCTTGTTATGTTCGGGCAAGTGAAATTGTTGGTTTTGACATTCAACTCTACATCATATGGCTGATACACCTCTCAGTTTTATGGTTCTACCTACAATGCAAAAACAAAAAAGCAGAGTTCCTCCTGGTCACACATCAAAACTACAGTCTGGGATGAACTACTGTGGTTAAAACTTCAATCATTATTGACCTCATTTAGAGGCTAAGACTGAATTTAACCTAAAAAAATTCCCTTCTTGATAAAGATTACTCTAAGACCGTTTAATGTCAGGTTCATTTCTGATATAAAAAGGTAACTACAAAACTATTCACTGACCTTTTCATGGAAGTCACTGAATAGACAAGTACATAGCCATGAATATCCATTGAGTGGGATTGTGGAAAAATTGAGTACTCATCCTACAGAGAGAGAAGAGGCATTTCTATCAGATTATATAAATAAAACAGAATCTTGAAAATCTGTCACTATGAAATAGATATTTTCAAAAACAGCATTTCAAAGCAAGAGACAAATATGCGTATTGGACAGAAATATCTAAGATTAAATGACCCGGATCAGTGATGACAACAATTAAATGACTTACTTGACCAGCTGTGTCTACTAGCTGCAGATTGAAGTCCTGACCGTTCACGTTGACCATTTTGTTAAACGCTGGAAAGAAATTGAGCATTTTTTACAATTTTCACATTGAACCATGTAAACCATACAAGCAAGATCATTTAACTGAGCAGATCTAAAGTCACTCACTGTTTTCAATGGTGGGGTCGTAGGAGTCAACAAACTGCCCTTCAACAAACTGTATCGTAAGAGAGGACTTCCCTGTATGAAAAACACAGTTACAATGATGTTAAAAACATAATCAAACCATGTAATAAGTATCGATGTTCATTAGCGATTGATGCTGCTCAGTTTTTAAATGCAAACCATTAAAAAATACCCATATGTTTGCCAGGAAGCTACTCTGGATATTGGAAAATGAGAAAGAGGAACTAGCTGCCAGTTTGTCATTTTTGTCCAATCAGAGCCGACTGGGCCTTTGACAAAGGGACTCTTAAAGCCAAGTTTATGATCACAGTTTTTGTCCTTACAGACATCCGCGTGTTCTTCGTATCTGGTGCATCGGTTTGTTTAGTGTTATTTCAGCTCGTTGCAAACAGCAACAATTGTACTTTTAACAAGACAAGGGTTCTGTTGTAAAGCCACTTTCTGTATGACATCTTCGGCTGTAATTTTAGCTGTGGATTGTGACATTTTCTTTACAGCGACTCGGATTAGGGTCGGGAATGTAGTAAGTAAAGAATGTCCCAGAATAGCCAGTTTTGTCTCTGTGTCGATGTCACAATTGACTCAGAAAATGACCAACGTGTCAGGCATAGCTAAAAAGAAAAGAGCTGAAATTTAGATTGGATAACTCAGACAGAGGGTGACAGGAATGGATGTTGCAATTTGTAAATAAAACAGGAATGTGTTTGACATTTAAAAAATGTTAACAAATTCTAGTTTCCCAATAGAAAGGCTGGGCTCAACATTCTGCAGTTTACCTTAACCCTTATAATGATGTGCAAAAACAATTACATTTATCTTTTATTGCAGGAGCACAATCTCAATGTAAAACTTGCTGCAGCTCTCAAAGGCTGAGTTTTGAAGTTTTTTACCTCTGTTACTAATCTCTACACTGTATTTGGTGGCAAGATAAGCTTGGATCGTCAACCAACTTTGTTTCTTATAGAACCAGTTGTTTAAAACTTTTAATTCCTTTAGCAGATAGGGTGCATTTATATGTTTTTGTAGCCATTACCCATCTAATGAAGATCAGTGCATATCTGCCTTACTTGAAGGGCATACTCTTCTGTCTTCCTACAACTTATGGGTCTCTCTGTTCTGTTCTGTCCAGTCCAATCCATCCATCAGATCAAGTTGCATGGAGAACCAGACTAGGAGGTAAACCCAGACATCACTTTCTCCAGTGACACACTCCTGCACTTTGATCAATTTAAAGCCATAAAAAAAAACTTCAGTTATATTTATTTCAGAAGAATTGTTAAGGGTGCCAATTGCTGAATTATCAGTTATTTTTTATTTTTCTTAAAACTATTATTTCTTAAAGTGGGATTTGGTTTACCTCTGAATAAATATACTCAAATTAAGGCTTGATTCTATTTTTTTCTCAGTGTGAGATGATGCTGCTGCAATAAAACATGCACTTATTTTTAGCCATTTTCCAAATGCATACTAGGAGTACCAATAAAAGTGGAGGGTGTTCGAATTATTGCCTTTAAAATTATAAAATGTCAGTTTAGATTACATTTAGATCACAATATTCACATTAATAAAATGTATGTGATTTTACAAATCTAGAGTTCATTTTTTACATAATTATGGTAGATTTGTGACTAAATAGTTGTTTTGGTTGGCCAAATGTGGGTTCAGGGTCCACTGAGAGTCAAAAATAACTATGTGTGGGACTTTGAGACGATTTGATTGAATTCATTTAAATTAAGTTGAAAATTATGGCTAGAAGCACATGTATGCCATTAGGGCTGAAACGATTAATCGTGATTAATCGAATATTGAAATAACCTTCAACTAAGTTAGTAATCGAATAATTGTTAGGTGGAATATACTGACTCTAAAACCTGCCATTTGCTGAAAGAACAACCCACTCAGAGTAGTAATTACGCCAAAACTGTACAAAATATTTATACATTTTGCATTTAAGATGAAAAACCTTCTTTCTCTGTGAATATGCTCTATCCAGAACTCCTCAAGTAGCATAGCTTTACCTTAACCTGGTTCAAATTGTGTAAAAAATCTCCTATTAAGCACCTTTTTCTATCTGATTAGTAATCAATTAATCAAAAAAAATAGTCAACAGATTAATCGATTAACAAATAATCATTAATCATTGCCCTATATGCCATACTCAATACAAAATAGTAGCTGTTAACCATGGGTAAATCAGAATGCACTGGCTGAATTAACACTTCCAGGGTAATAAACATAAAATCCTATTTGCAATCGCGAATTGCAGTATCAATAAAAAAGGTACCCAGAAAATTCTCTTTTTTTCTTCCTGTCAGCAACAAAGCAGGGTTCTCTGGTGAAGTTTTGAAACGAGAAAACTATGTTTTATTCAGCTAGATCTGATTGTTTTTTTGTTTTTTTAAAATCAACCAAATATTTTGTCAGTGAAAGGTTCCAAATACCAATACACCATAAATCGACTGATTTGATACTTGAGCACATGCTTATTTAGCCTACCCATAGTGCAGATTCCATTAAAAACATGGAAATAACATCTAGTAATTTCAGGATGTAACTATAAATTTTAATTTAGAAAAAGAAAGCAAGCTGAAGGTTGTTTTGTTTTTTAAAAAAAGGCAGAATATTTTCTGCCACCATTTTTAACTGTACAAAAATATTATTCAGTGATAAAGAATTATCACACTGTGGTTGAATAAAGTCAAACAACCAACTTCGAACCAACTGATTCTAATCACTAAAAACTGTAAACTGGTTTAAAACTGTTTATTTAACATTTCATTGCAATATCTTACAACTTTTGGGTCACAACGTTTTACAGGTTTTAATGTAGATTGTGGGATATAAACTACCCCAGAATTTCAGCTTTAAAAATGTGATAGGTGTTAGTTTATGATGTACATACATGATCTTAGTATCATTTCAAAGTTCTCTTAATGGTCAATCACATGAACACCTTTATTTTGATATACAACTCATAAAACCTTCTGCTAAGACAGCCTCTACTAGCATATTTATGCCCTACTAGAGATGAAAACAGTAGTTAGAAACTGATAAAACAGCATAAAGCGTAAAATAGTCTCAGAATCCATTCACTTAAAGAATAGGTCTGGTGAGAAAATATGTAATATTCCTTCTTATTCAGTGTAGACTAAAACCTGAAGGATGTGTAAAAACTACTACAAATAGGTACAATATGATTAGTGAGTCTGCAGCTGCTGCTTGAGCTCCAGTTGTTTGGAGCACAAACAACTGAATTTTTAGTTTCTATTGAAGGGTCGCAGTTTCAAGAATTTCCTATGTTACCGAACATACCCAGAATATAATCTGTTATGCATTTTTTTCATCCCTGTTAGATACATAGTTGTGGCTTATTGCTCAAGTTTTGGGTAAAAAAAAAATGTTTTAAAAGTTTCATCATCTGAAAGACATTTTTGTTTTTTGAATCAACCAAATAGTCTGTTAATGTTTCCTAGTATCATTTTACTAAATAAAAAACTATTTTAAAAAAAATCAACAGATTTCATATGTGCTTATTTACCCCAAGGAAGGTCCAGATTGCTGGGAAGATGGGAAGAAAGCTTTTTCTTATTTTCAGGATTTAACTACACTCATTTTTTGAAAAAGAATGAAAGGTGAATATCGTTTTTAAGAAACAACATTCTCTGTTGCGTTTTTTTTTTTTTTTTTTTTTGGTTGTTGAGAAAATATCAAGAAGACGAGAATAAAAAGACAATAACATATCAATTAACTTACTAAGCCTAACCACTCAAAAATGGCAAGTCATTCCTAAAAGATCATTTGCTTATCTTTCATGGCAACATATGAAAAAAAAAAAACATTTTGAAATTGAACCTTTCTTTGAGATTTTGGGTCTCAACTTTTCAAAGATATCAATTTTAACCCACAATTAAACCTTTCAAAAACACTAAAACTAATCGCTTTTTTAACCAACACAAACTGTTTAATTTGACATGCTAGTTAAAAAAAATGCACCAGCTTAAAGAACACTGCTGGAGAGATGATACATATAATATTCCTTATTAGTCAATAAATAAAACATTACACGTGTCTAAAAACTACTTTAAGTTAGGTTCATTCACACTTTTGAAAACGTAACAAATTGTGATAAGCACAATGGTTTGTTGCACTGTTTTAAACTGTAGTAATCTCAAAAGTGTTCCTATCTAAACCGTAAATAAACATTTTCCGAGTTAAGTCTAAAATGTGGTGCAATAATGAGCAAACAGAAGATATTATTGAACATAAACAACTGGTATGAGAGGTCAAGAGTGCTTGAATGGTGGTTATCTTATATTAAATGAATAAACTACATGCATGTTATGGTGGAAATCCTGAACGAAAAGCACCTTGGCAGCCGAATAACACCTGCTGAGCTAACATTTAGTGGTACATATAGTAGCATATGGCAGCAAATATAGAACAAAGACATTTGGTGTTGTTATCGAGAATGTAAAAATCATATCTGAGCCATTAAAAAGATAGACCAGATTTTAGTGCTGATAGGCAGATACTCTCAAAAGGAAAACAAAGCCAGGATATTAGCATGTTAGCCTGCTAGCTCGTCGACATCAGCTGTACTTACCTACGGACCGGTAACCTATAACGGCGATCTTTCTGTATTTTGGTTGAGGCATCGTGGTGAGGACTGTGTTGAACAGGTTCTGGGAAACGTAATACGCCACCTAGTTTCACTATCTAAACAAACTTTTATCGCCACATTCGTTCCGCGTCACGTGACAACAACAAACTTTTCGGAGCTGTGCCCCGCTCGAGCTCTTCGAGGTGGGCCTCAAGCTGGATTTTCACTCTTTAACCGAACCAAAAGAAACCTACTCCAAAGCGCTATCTCTCTCTGTACCTGACGCGGGCGTCGACATATATACGCGATTTCTAACGGAAAAGCGGCCGTTTAGAGCAAAATTGTAAACACTAAACACGGCGAGTTCAACGCGTTCGCGAGCAGCAAGTCAAACTGGCGGAAATTGCCATTGTGCAAGCACACCGTCGTAAAACCAGCCGATGCGTCAGAGAAGTGACATGAACGGGCTTTCAGGCTTATTTGTACAGCAGAGGTCACTCTTTGGACGTCCCAGTACGTTCCTGACAACCGTCCTTTTTTAGACTGTTCCAGACTGACGCCAAACAACATCAAATAACTCATTTTTGTTTTTTAAATCACAAATATTGAACTCATCTATAGAATACATATATGAACACGTGTTTATTCAGTGTGCCTCCATGACAATGTTTCGGGGCGTTTGGAAATAGAGATTAGAAGGCTAGTCATTAAATTTTATATATGTCTTTTTTTCGTCCATTATTTTTTCCTGTCCTGGGAGGAAAAAAAAAATAAATAATGGGTCTGGTTGCCTTATAATGTAAGGGCAGATTTTCTCTAAAAAATGGGGGAAGAATTAACTATTCTCCCCACTGAATATCTGACAACACAGAGGTACAAACAAAATAGTATGCATATTTTTCTGGCAACAATGTGGACAAGCTTCAACAGGGTATGTTAATGCTAGCTACAGCATTATTGGTAAGAGGTTAAGAGCCAAAATAAGTAGGTCTGATGTGATTGTTTTAGTTTAGTTTATTTTTTGTCCTTACAGTTTATTGAATCATTTGTCAACCAAAATGTATAAAAAAATATGTTGTTTATTGGTCTGATGTAATTTTCTAATGTCATGTGTTTCATAAGTGGATAGTCATTATAAAAGAAATAAGGGCTACAAAACATCAGTATGTGTGTAACTAATCTATAAATTATAATATGCTTGACTTAATGAATAAGGTTACTGGGTTACTATTCTAATTTACTCAATATGACTTAAATTATATATATATATATATATATATATATATATAATTATTGAATTAATGAACATCATGAGACTTTGAACATTTTACCTTCACTGTCCTATTGAAGTAAATGTACCCTTACATTAAGGGTTTAAATTATAAGAGATAATCCTATGCATTCATGTGAAGTTTTTGTCTTTCCTGTCTAATCAGTCACCTTTTGTGCATGTTGTGTGTATTTAAAAAAAAAAAAAAAAATGTAGTTAATCACAGTTCAGTCCTAATTTTACTTGAGGTAATTACTTTTTTTTACAAAGGACTAGGTTGGTCTGGTCAGTGATTTTCCCTTAATAAATGAAATCATCATTTGAAAACGGCATTTTGTATTGAAGCTACTTTTGTCTAAAATTAAAATTGGTTTGAAGACCTGAAACATTTAAATGTAACCAAAATGTAAAAGCTTAATAAATATTTTTTACAGTGAGCATGGACACCTTCCAGCCTCAAAGACCTGGAGTTTGTGGCAAAAGAAAAATTGCCAAAAATACCACTCCAATTGAAAAGCTTTTTAGCAATTATAAGATCAGTTTGATTGCTATAATACCAATACAATTGTTTCCTTTGATTATAAGAAGCGTATAAATAATATTCGAAATGTAATTTTTTTAAATGTGAATGAAAAAATTATGTTTGTATCAAAACTGATTTTGATACTAGACAAAGTATAAAATTGATGTTCAAAATGTGTACACAGTCTATGCTAAATGTCAAATAACCAAATTCCTTGAAGTGAAACGCCTAGTGTGATCCGGAAGTTATCCTAACCTGGAAAACTATCCATCCGGTGAATATTGCCGTCATAAACAGGCAGATAACAAATCAGATTTACCTCAATGAAACGGCCTTGACAGAGACAGGTAATTCGCCAGGTCCCTGAGAAGCAGACACTTTTTAAAAAGCGCTTATGGTCGTTAGCCTTGCCGTGTTGTAGCAGTCACACCACCAGCTGACTAGCTGCAGCAGTTGGTGTGGCTGCGGCTGCCATAGCAACCGCTAAAGAAACACTGACAGGCTAACGGTTGTTTGTTGTGTTAGCCTCAAACATGACGTCGAGTCGAGTAGAATATACAGTTTTGTTACAGATACCCCGTTAATATAACAAACCAATGCTACGCCCTGGCACCAGTGCTGTCACTGCTTGCTTGCAGCCTTGTTCCTTGAGTTTTCATCAAGCTGTCGAAAATGTCAGACTGTTGTATCGTCTTGCTGTTGAGTTCAGCTAACTTGATCAACGGTGATTTCCATCCCATGCAGCAAGCTAACGTTAGCTGCCAAGGCCATAAACTTGGACTACCTCACCGCCACCGTTATGTGAACGCTGTCTTTCGTTTTCTTGATCGGAATTTCAGATTAAATGCACACAAACAAATTATACAATAGATCGCTTTAACTTTGAGCTCATTTTCTGAAGTTGACATGAGCTGGTTAGCTTTGTCTGGTTAGGTAAGGTTATAAATGGACTTAATTTAGCTGTCAGTGATCTGTTTTTAATACAATTAATTGACTCACATAAAATGATCTACGCAAACATTGTTGAGTTTAAAAGTTTATCCTCCAATCATCGCGCATTGATCCGCATCGGTCAATTGTAATCCGTATTTGTTCTCCTAATGCTTAAATAATGTTCTACATGTAATAATCTGCTGTGGTAATTGTCTATGAGAAAGAGCCCACCTTGACCTAAATGTAATTTCAGGATTCCGCTTGAACTAGTATGGATGTTGATGACTGTAATGGCAGATCCTATGTTTCAGGTAAAGGTTTATTTAGTAGAAGCCACAACTGCTGTATAACTTTGGCATGTTGATCAAACGTGAGGTTCCTCAATTACTATGGTTGTGGTTTTTAGGCAGTGGAGACTCATCACTGGAGCGAGAGTTTTCTGGGGCCCTCGGTGGTCCAACTGTAAGCACCCCAAATAGCAAGGACAACTCTCCAAGTCGCTCTTTAAGTGGTGAGTGGGATATTAAACCATTCTTACTAATATCTGGATCTCAATAAACTAGAATATAATCAAAAAGTTAATTTATTTAACCCACTGAGTTTAAAACCTAAAGCTCAATATACAGCTTCAAGTGTTTATTTCAGTTAATTTAGATAATTATGGCTTACAGGCTGTAACCTGTAATCATAACAATAAGCTCGAGCTATACTGAAAACCTAAAATCCAGCTTCTGAGAACATTGATTTTTAATACAGAAATGTTAACCTGCTGTATTACATGCGCTGTACAGTATATGCACTCATTACTTGGTTGGAGCTCCTTTTGCATGAATTGTTTTGTTGGCGCCAATTGGCCAAGTCCTTGTTTAGAATGAGTGGTTCTCGTTTGACCCACCTGGATATAAAAAGGTTAGTAAAGCCTGTGGCTAAGAAGCCCACGTTTACTGGAGCAACGGCACAAAGTTTGATTGATTTTTGGCTAAATTAAGTTTCTGAGCTGTTGCAAATGTGGCAATCTGAGACAAAGAGATGAAATAAATCATTTTAGAATTCAGCAGTCCCAATGTCCAGTAGAATTACACAGCTGAACGCTACACCATGTCCACATCTGCTTATAACCTTTTTTATCAGGCTAGCCTCCGTTACTGTTTCTGTCCTATTCCCTGAAGAAAGACTCATCAAAATCGTATTGTTTGTTGGACATCATCAGGCCGAGCTGGGCTGAATGCATGTCTAAGCCTACGGATAATGTTTTTACACATGAGAGTTGAGCGTCTGTTTTTGACAATTTAATTGCTTAAAAATAAATGTCTTGCATATATATTTTCAAAAACGCTATAGACAGTAACTGTGAATATCATATTTTTAGTCCGGCTGAGTACATGTTGAATACTGCAATTTATGAGGCAGAGAAGTTGAAGACTTGATTCTCTGATTAAAAGCTTGTGGCGAGTAGCACTTCCCAGTAGTTAAATAGTTAAAAAGAGATTTAGTTTGCCGCTAATAACAGCCACATTTTCCTTTGTTTAGGCCACAGACACATTTCCTACCCAACCAGGCGTAAACTGGATTGGGGGGACACTTTGTAACTTCATTGGAAGTATAACCCTAAATTTCATCATGATCATGTTCTCAAGCACTGGATTTTTAAAGATTTTTTTTTTTTTTTAACTGGAGCTTTTTTTAGGTCCCATGGTACTGGCATCATTTGTAATCATACAGCAGATACTGCTGTAAAGAAAGTCCCTTATTGATGAACTCACCGAATGTTTGCTTCCTGCCTCAGATCTCCAGTCTTGATTTTAGTCTATTTGTGAGATAAAGCAGAATGGATGGGATGAATTAACCCTGCTGTTAAAAAGAGCCCAGGTTTTCCTTTCCAAACAGTGGAAACCAAATATTTTATACAAGGTGCCATCTTGGTCACTTGCTGATTCTGATTTTATCAGAATCAGCAAGTTTGTGCACACAAAAAGGAACTTTAAATTTGGTTCCACTTTGCTCTCAGTGAAGACATTTTAAATCTAAATATATAAAAAGGAAAAATAAAACAAGTTGTAAAGATATATACACAGTGTTTTTAGTAAAGAGAACGACATTGTTGAATTAATGCAAATTATGCAGCATTGTGACGTTAACCTGGAAAAAATTAATAAGGTACGACCACATAAAGTTCTGCGTTTTTATCGCATGTTAATTTAGCAAAGTGGTTGCATTTTTTTATTGTAACCTAATGATTTAAATAATTTATGTTGCCTATTGTATCTTGTTGCCATAATGTAGAAATTGTTGATAAATTGGCTTTAATTGGTCGTGGCGCTGGTGATCTAGGGGTTAAGCGTGCAACCATGTGCAGAGGTTATAGTAGGCTGTCCCTGGCCGGACCCAGCGACCTTTGCCCTCTTTCCTGTCTACCTACTGTCGAAAAAGAATGAAAAATAAATAAAAAATTGGCTTTAATCGTAAAACACTTACTACTCTATGGTGTTTTAGTCAGGTGAGTTGCTGGTTGATCAACCACAGTGATACCAGGGTTATTACACCAGGTTTTGGTACTTTGGTAGGTACCAAGTCTTGCTGAAAAATTAAAGCAGTTTCTCCATAAACCTTGTCAGCTGGAGAGAAGCATGAAGTGCCCCATATTTTTCCTGGCAGACAGCTTTGCTGACATTTGACTTGATTAAAATGCTGGACAAACACCAGCAGATGACATGACCCATCGTTATAATCATCAGCCTCACACTTTTTCCATCCTCTCAACTTTCCATGGCTATGCTTGAATAGAGCACTCTGTCATCAGACGACTTTTTAGCAATGAGCTTATGTAGCCGACCCTCCTTGTGGAGGGTCTCATTTACTGTCTGTTGCACGACTGTCAAGGCAGCAGTCTTCCCGATGACTGTAGGCTAAGCCATAGCTATAGCATAACATCTCGATATTAAAATATGTTTTTTGTTACCCCTTTGTATTTTTTTCTATTTTTTGATAAACTGAAATTAGAGTTTTTATTAGCTGTAACTCACGATTATCCAATTTGTTTTTTACTAAACTTATATTCTAGTTTATTGAGAGGCACCTGTATTTTCTACTGTATTTTAATATTCTACTCTCTACTAAACGTCTCATATTAAACTCCAGATAGTTAATTATCTGGTTTAAAATAAGGTTGCTGTGGCAACTCATATGACTTAATGACTTGTTTCCTCCGTCTGATTCTTGGGCCTCTGCAGCCAACTCTATTAAAGTGGAGCTGTACAGCGATGAAGACCTAGGACGCGGTAATGAAGATGAAAGAACCGAGCGGATAGATGACGGAGGTTCAGGGCAGGTACCAGAGTCTGGTGGAGGTTACAGAGAAAACATCAACCCTGAAACCATGGAACCTGGAGCCACCAGACTGCCGAATGGAAAGCTAAAGTGTGACATTTGTGGGATGATCTGCATTGGGCCTAATGTTCTCATGGTGCACAAACGCAGCCATACAGGTGACTAATCTGTTAAAACTCATTATGTACGTTTTTGTGCAAGTATGATAATAGTGGCTTATGTGCATGTAAACATTTTAAGATATTTGCGAGGTTCATACAATTTTAAAAAGTATGGAGTATGTTTTTTTCAATCTTTCAAATATGGATATGATTAGAAAAACAGTTTTGAGTTTCCAGACATGATTTCCTTCTCCATTTTCTAGATGGGAAAAATATAAAATCTCCAAAATTTAAGTGCTTTTTACCATTGATTTATATTTAAATGGTCTCTTTTTACCTGTAATTCGTCACGGGTTTAAAATTTAGCCTTCAGTATTTAGCTTTTTAAGTTTCTGTCTTAGAACCCACAAATAAAAACATACCTATCTGAAATGGAAGAACTTTCACAGCTTTTATTTCTACCTTCAGCTCACTTTAAGCCAGGGTTTCAAATGGCAACTGTGGTATTTGCATTGAGCTTAATCAAGTGTAGTTCAGATGCCAAACAAAGCTGTAAAACATCCCAATGTAGTGCTTCCGTGTACATTCCCAGTTGTTTTACCCAGTTTGCTGCATATTGTCTGTTTTTGCTTGTATGGTTTATAATAATGGTGGACCTGTTGTGCTGTTGTCTTGACCACGACCTCCTAGCAAGGGGATTTTAAATCTCTACTGGATTTTTCCTAGTAAAAATAAAGGTTAATTAAAATGAAAGTTTAAGAAAGTTTACAAACTGTTTTGAAGAATTTGTCAAATATAAGGGTTGTTGATTTTTCTTTCTAAGTTGGTGCAGATCCTAAAAAAGAAAGCAAAGAAACAGCCCTTTACCACAATGCTTAATCAGTAACCACCTGAAGTGTTGTGTTATGTCAGGATTTGTGGTACATAAAGATAATAAAAATGTAAAGGTTTAGTACTCAGATGTCTAAAATGTTATAAAAGCTGCTGGGAAAAGAAATCAAGAAATTCTGGCTCTGGAAATGTACTGGGTTTAGAAATAGAAGAGCCATAGGAACCCTATATTGTTGTCTGAGTAGAATAAGAGAAGGTGGCAAGCCATTTTGCTGTTAGTAGGGAAGGCAGGCTAACTTGCTTCACAATTCACAGGGGAACGACCATTTCAGTGTAACCAGTGTGGCGCCTCATTCACCCAAAAAGGTAACCTGCTTCGCCACATCAAGCTGCACTCAGGGGAGAAGCCTTTTAAATGTCCCTTCTGCAGCTATGCTTGTCGAAGAAGAGATGCCCTTACCGGCCACTTACGCACTCATGCAGGTAGAGCCATTTGAAGCCTGATAAGTGTGCTTTGTTTTCTTTTTAAACTGCTTTATAACGGTCTTCCTCCTTTATCTCCAGTGTCCTCTCCAACCATAGGGAAGCCATATAAATGCAGTTATTGCGGCCGTAGTTACAAACAACAGAGCACTCTGGAGGAACACCAGGAGCGTTGCCATGGCTACTTACAGGGTCTGGAGTCACAACCAACAAACTGTGCACACAATCTAGGTATAGTACAGGCAGTTATTTCTTTAACAGAATGGTGTCCATGAAAATTTGGTTGATGACCACAGTCCTCCTTTCATAATTGCCTGAAGCCCCAAAAGGTGGTTTAGATTCCACCACAAACTAGGATTTACAAGACACTATGTTTGAGTTAAGAGGAAACTTTAAAATAACGTAACAGTTTGTTTGTACTCTGTCCAGGAGAGGAGATGAGAGAGCTAGAGTTTGTACCAGACTCTCTTCTGCAACCCTCCTCAGACAAGATGGCTTTTATCGATCGGCTCGCCAACAGCGTCACTAAACGCAAAAGATCCACACCACAAAAATTTGTAGGTGAGCATTTAGTCTCAGTGTGGATGGTGTTAGGGAATTAACAAAGCAATATTCATTGCTTCGAGTGTAAATTCGGATACCGTCAAATCTGCTTATTTGATGAGATTGACAGTCTTCTAATTATTCTGTCAGAGGGTTCAAGCAGCTTCCCTATTGTGTTTCTAGGAGATTTATAGGTGCAATAGGAGTGAGTTTAGTGAATTAACTTGAGCAAAAAAAGTGTATAACGAGTGGCGGTCTTAACTGGCCGCATGAAGACATGCAGTACATTGCTAGTATTTAATTATTTAAACGCCTTGAAGTTTTGTCTCATTTTCTCACCTGCACAGTATCATAACATGTAGTTGTGATTCTGCATCATTCATAATTTATATTCACGGCACTTGAAATGCTATCTTACCAAATATTGCATTAAAGCCGCCTTTTGCAATTGCGATTATTGCACACATTGATGTTGCTATGACAACTGCAATTTAATTCTTTGTGCAGCTCCACTTTAAAACCAGTAACCAGAGGTTTTGTGATTGATCAACGCAAAATAGCAAACAATTGTGAAGTGGAACAAAAGGGGATACATGGTTTTTAAAACTTTATGCAAATAAAGATCTGAAAAGTGTGACATGCATTTGTTTTCATCTTCCCTTACTGTTATATCGAGAAATAAAATCCGGTGCAGCTAATTGACCAAATAGGTCACCTAATTAGTAAATTACACCTGTGTGTAGCTTAACCTCAGTACAAATCCAGCTGTTCTGTGAAGTTCTCCGAGGTTTGTTGGAGAACATTAGTGAACAAGGAACATAGCAGACAGGTCAGGGAGAATGTTTCAGAGAAGTTTAAACTAGGGTACGCTGGGTAAAGAGAGCCTTCTTCAGAGAGGCAGTCAAAAGGTCAAGTATAACTCTGGAGGAGCTGCAGAGACTTATTTGGGAAACCGTGTTGACAGGACAACCATTAGCGGTGGACACTTTAAATCTGGCTTTAGCAGAGTGGCGAGAAGAAAGTCTAGTTGAAAGAAAGCTGTGGACCGTCCTGCTTGCATTTTGTGACAAGCTATGTAGGGGACACAGCAAACGTGTGAACAATGATGCTCTGGTCAGATTAAACCAAAATGGAACTTTGGCCTACATTCAAAATGCAGCTTGGAGGGAAACTAACACAGCACACCATGGAGAAACATAGTGGTGGCAGTATGATGGTGAGGGAGATGCTGATTTCCTCAGCAGGGGCAGGGAAGCTGGTCAGAGTTGACAGAAAGATGGTTGGTGCTGAATTCAGGGAAGTCCTGAAAGAAAACCCTTTTAAAGGCTGGAAAAGATTTGAGTCTAGGGCAACTGTCCTGCTGGAGAACCTCTGCCCCAAACATACAAAGTAACAATGGAATGGCTTAGAGCAAAGCAAATTCACCTGTTGGTATGGTCTAGTCAGAGTTCACATCTAAATACAATTAAAAATATGAAGCAAAACCTGGAAATTGATGTTCACAGACCTTTTCCATTCAATCTGACTGATCTTGAGCTGTTTTGCGAAGAAGAGTGGGGCAGGAATTTAAATCTTTGGCTGTGCAAACTGGAAGAAAGACCCACCTCAAACACCTAGCTGCAAGAGGTGTTTCTACAAAGTATTGAGTCATGTGGGGCGAATACAAATGCACGCTGTGCTTTTCTGATTTTCATTTGGGAAAAACTATGAAAACCTTGTGTTGTTTTCTTCCACTGCACAATTTTTTATTGGTCTGTCCCATCGTCCACCCAAAAAGTCAACTTTAAGGCTGTAATAAGAAACAATGTGGGGAAAAACGGACTTCCAGGAACATAAGTACTTCTGCAAGACACTGGAAATAATGCGGTCTTCATTTTTTAATGGAGCTGCATGTTATATAATGAGATTGTGTGTTTTTATGTTGCAGGACAGAAGCACATGCGCCTCAACATTGCAGATGCACCTTATGACCTGACAGCTGGTTTGGATAAAGGCGAGGACATGCAAGCTGGGGACCTTGAAGCTCCTCACTTTGCCAGCCTTGGAGGGGAGTACACAGCAGGTAATGGAGGAGGATTATCAGACGCAATTAGGCCTCTTCAGCTTCCCACCACTCATCCATCCTTTTTTAAAGAACTCCGGCCAAGCCACACCTCCCCTTACACCTCCATTGCTTTGGGCCCACGGTTGGATTGCACAGGCACCGGACCTGGACTTGGAGCTGTAGTTGTCGGGGGGAGGGAGGCAGCTGAGGGTCATGAAGACCTTCCTACTGGCCAAAGTCACGCCCCGTCACCTAGCAATGGTTTCCAGGACTCTACAGACACAGAAAGCATGCCAGACGAGCCCTGCAACAGCACAGCTCCTGTTCCAACATTGCCCAGTAACAACGGGCATCAGCTCCTTCACTCCAGCAATCACATCACAAGACCTCCTCCCACCTCACACCACAGGAGTCGGGACAGACACAGCCCCAGCCGAGCCAAAGATCGGGAGGTGGAAAGAGAAGACAGAGGACACCCAGCCCTTCCGCCTCCTGCCTCGGCTCCAACTTCCAGCTCACCCACAGCACCCTCCTCTACTTCCAGGGAGGCTTTCCGGGTCGTAGATGCAGAAGGACGGGCTGTGCGGTCGTTCCGCTGCGAGCACTGCCGCGTGCTTTTCTTGGACCATGTCATGTTTACCATCCATATGGGCTGCCACGGTTTTCGACAGCCTTTCGAGTGCAACATCTGCGGCCATCGCAGCCAGGACAGATATGAATTTTCTTCACACATTGTCCGTGGAGAGCACATTATTGACTAAGGCTAAAAGCTGGCCAACCTCCTCTTTACATAGAGCCCCCCACCCCCACACACACACACACGCACTCAGACAAGGACCTGGCTCGGTTTGATCTGCATGGGAGCTTGAAGGGGTCACTGATGGCAAGAAGCCTATCCTGAATGTTTCAGATATGGGGCACGAAATTGTTAATATGGGTTCTGGTTATTTTGTGAGTGAATTAATTATTTAAAGTACATTTTCATTAAAGGTGTTCCAAAGTGTCGAAAGACGAAATGCATTCTTTTATCCACAGATGTGCCTTGCACCAAAATTCAGGATTCAAACTGAATGCACAAATTATTGTAGACAAATCTTTATCAGAAGTGACACAAGGACGCCAATGATGAAATCTCTAAATACAGACATGCTTCATTCAAAATTATGAGTTCTTTAACATTCAATGATGTATTAATCCTGTGCAGTCAGTCTCTTATTAGAAAAAGTGCAAATCAAGCTCAAAAACCAGGTCCATGTTGGCTACAGTCAAATGATGGAAGGGGCTCTCCTTAAATTAGAAATGCACTTTGGTTTTGACAAGAGGTGAAATAAAGATTTCCATGTTTCTATGTTTTAGTGTGAGAGAGAGACAGACCCTGAGGGGCTCTTTGTTTTGTTGTAAACGTGGATAATGAAGCCCCTTTGTTTTTGTTTGTGTCGATGCCTTGAGGAATTTAGTATGAATCTGTTTTCTTCTCTGTTTTGTTTGCACTGATACCTGCCAGAAATCTGATTATATTAAATTATTTTATAGAAATACGTTTGTGATCTGCACATCTCTGGAAGAAAAAAAAAGTGGAAGAACCCATGAAAAAGTTCTGCCTCAAGAGGAGCGGGTTTCAGATATCACTGCCAGAGTTTAGAGAACTTCCCTTTGAAAAATAAACTAAGACATACTCCAACACTAATATATAACAAATCTATTTAAAATCTATTTAAAATGCGTTTAATGTTGGGTCATTGTTTCGTGCCTTTACCTTGTTCCCCAGACTGGAGCTACTGGACTTCATGTCTTGAAAAAAATGTTTGTGGATGATTCAATAAGTTTAACATGTTACAGAATAATTTAAACACTAAAGTTCTCGTTTTTATTAATATGTCTTGCATTTTAAATCCTTTGTGGTTTTCAGTAATTGTTTGTCCGGTTAAGCAGAATTTGACCTGATGTTATCCTGTGATAAAAGGCTGTTGAGGGTTTTGTTTCTGATCCAGCTTTGGCCATTTCAGCAGGAAGTAACTGTGAATGGAAACGAGGCATTTAACACCATGTGAACGTTTTTGTTCTATGTTAGAAATTCAGCTTGCTGTTGTAATGGGTTGATGGACCTTTAACTGTTAAAGCACATTTTTTTTTCTCTCTCCAGAAGACAGTTTGGACCTTGATGAGCCAAAAACAGACTTGATGCACATAAACAGGATTTAAAACATTTTTCTTAATATTTAAAGTTAGAAAATAGCTAATAAGTCACAAAACGATCTGCCGACTCAAGCCCCTCAACTTTTTTTTTTGGTTCTGGATTTCCCCTTTGTTAATCCAAGTTGTTTTATTTTATTTCCCAGCTATAAAGTATGTTGCTTTTCCTAACACAAACTAAATTGAACCAGCCCAGCCACTTCCGGCTCTAAATGAATATTAGTGGTTGTACTAGTGTTGTGAACAGTTTCCGTTTGGTCTTACTGAACCCAGTTGTTAATTGATTCTTGCAGTTTTAACAGTTGTTTAGATATGCAGAAGTTCTGAAGAAAAATGTTTGAAAAATAATTGTTGCTTATTTGGTTTGTGTGGTTCAGTGTGGCACCAAATTATTTCCTCATTGCTGGGCCAAAGAACCACTTGTCTGCTACTGTAAAGCACTTTCCTTGGTAAAGGTGGCGAGAGGAAAATTCAGATATTTGTACATTTGGAAAAAAAAGAGCTGTTTATTGCTGTTATTAAAAGCTTTTGGACATTATAATCCTCATCTCCACTTTATTTTGTGAAAGTTATTTCAAACAGCATGATGTAAACTTTTACCTCATTTCATCTGAGCACATATTTGCTAAAATACTAACTTGAGTCACATTGCACTTTGTTTCAGATTCAAAATGAACACAAATTTTACTTTAAGAGGAAATAAAAGGCTTTCCAGGCCACAGTGTGCCTTTAGTTGGAAGTCATATTTTATTTTTTCTAATAGCTGTCTTGGTCCCAATTATCCCAAACGCTGACCAGATCGTTTTTACACAACTGGACAATTTGTCCAAGATTTAAGGTGAACAAATGGTCCTCAAGACATTTTTCTCTTTGTTGACATTCACATTTTTGACCCCACATAATATCCAGGAGAAACCTCTTGGCTCTCAAACTTATGTCGTGTCACTTTGCAACATTTACCCACTAAAGTCACGTGAGGTGAAATCTGTGGAGATTTCTTTACTTTGAACCGTTGTGTTGAACCAAAGTTATTTGCTCTTGAGCCAATCCAATTACCTTTCAATTGACTAAAAGAAAACAAAACTGAAGTTATGAACGTCATATTTTCTAATCTATCGTGATCTGTGACGTTTCCTTAATCTCAATATTGCTTTAAATAACTACAGATTTTTAAATCATATGTACTTTTGCTCAACTCAATCTGAACTTGCTGTAAGATTCTACCCTAAATAAAATCAGATTCATTTGTGTTTCCTACAAAAATAAAAGACTGAGTTCTGCTCATTCAAGTTTTGTAAAGATGTTTTAATGATCTTTTTCAGGTACACAGCATCTTCAGATTTTGCTTTACATTGGTTTTGGAGGAGCTCTTGGTGCACCAGCCTGTGAAGAAAACAAAAATACACAGATGTTAAAACAACTCTACAAACATCTTGTAGATTTAGCTCGTCTAACCCAGCTATTTGAGTTTAAACCTTGCAAACCAGCTTATTCCAGACCCAGTCAGACTTATAAATGATGCAAAAGAAGGCAAACATTTCGTGGAGAACACTCACTGCAGGCCTAAATCTTGGTGGTGGAGTACGGTCCTTCCTGGCCTCACAGGAGCGGTTCCTCACCACTTTGCTGTGGATAGCACAGCTGACACAGTAGTGCAGCTTCACGTAAAGTTTGGGCAGAACATATGCTGCAAAGTGAAGAATGACAGATGAGAAGATACCAATAATAAGACGGACAAAATATGGTTTTGAATCCTTTGTAAAGTATTTGCATTACAGTATTACAGTTAAAGTTGTTAAAATAAAAACCTGAAGACTAACTTATATGAATCATTTTAAGAACTATTTCTGTCTAATATAACCTGTGTAGATTTCTCTGTTAAAAAAAAACAAAAAACTATTCAAACCCTGATTTCATTGTCAACAAGTATATTGTCTGAGAAGACACTTACAGTCAAAGACACTGGCGTCTGAGATGTCTCTCACGGCCGCTGCCTCCACGATATTCCTGATGACAAACTTCTTAATGGCCTTGTCCTTGGGGACGCAGCGGGCGCAGTTGGTGCAGCGGATGGGCTGCACGTGTCCGCGGCCCTTCTTGGCACGGCCGTTGTTTCTCCTTTTCTTGGTCTTTAAAACAGTGTAAAAAACAAATTAAAAAGGTTCATTTAGAATTAAAAAACAAACAAGTGGGTGTTTCCTCTTGATAATTCAACACATGGTAAAAATTTTAAAGCTACAATAACAAGTATGCATCAACGGTTTTCCTGCCTAACGTTCAAACAAACATTTTCCACATTTGATCAATTCTACATTTAAGCCCAGTTACTGAGCAAATGACTGATTAAAAACAATCCTAGATGTTACCCAAATCCAACCTTTCTAACTGGCAAACATCACTAAGCAATCTGCTCAATATTAAATAGAAATTACTTAACAAATCGTTACTTAAACGGTTTGTGAAAGGTGAGCTTGCACTTAAAAAAAAAACCGTGGTAGACATGTTAATAGATGACTATTACACGTCAATTAACTAACCTACTAGTCAATGAACATACGGGACAATTAAATATTTTATTAATGGCAACGTCTAAAAAGGTTTTGGTAATTTAGGTGACATTTTTCTCACAGACTTTAATGTAAACTCAATTTTATTGTAGGCTGAAACACCTCAAGGATGCGGCCGGTTAGCCGACTAAGATACGAGGTTTAAACCTTTCGCCACCGAAAGAGATATATTAGGAACTGTGTGTAGTCAACATAGCGTTTAAATTAATTAACGCCTTGAAAATATCATCTTACAGACATATTTACATGGCTGTAGCTTGTCTCGGTTTACGTTAGCAGCTACTTTATCGTTAGCCAGCTGAAAGAACACATGCACGAAACGATTAGCCTGCTAATGGTTAGCATTAGGCCGCGATTCTTTTTACTCATTTGGAGTGATTTTTACGGCCTGTTTTCTGCGTCGTGTATTCGATGTGTGTTTAAAAAGACTCACACGTGTTCAAAACGCCAGCGAATGTGACTAAAATAAGAGTTTAATGCGTGTGTGAGACGCCGCCGTCTGTAGCACACACTCACCATGTTGCACGGGAAGCTGGAAAGAGGACCGGAAGAGGCTGCACCGCGACAGAAAAACGCTTCCGCTCCGCCCTCCTCACTGCTTCAACCAGGAGGAAAAGGTTTATTCATGTTTGCGTTACCACCGTCCACAAAAAAACACATGTTTAACATAAAATAAAATTTTTTAAAGTATTTTTTATTTATTTATTGTTGACGATGTCTTTTGTTCTTATGCGTTTTACTACATTTTACTACTCGTTTACATGTAAAAGTTCGTCTTTCAAATGTTTAATGACTGCAAAATGATAATCACTGAAAAGACAGGACAATTAAAGATTTTAGCTTTTCACGGCAACATCTAAAAAAGTTTAGAAATTAACATTTTTTGAAACCTTGAATTTATTATAAAATGAATATCCTTTTATACCACTGGTCCCAGATCTCAGGGTCCCAGATCTCAGGGTTATGTAGGACCCTGTAGTACTCCACAGCACCCTGAGGATGTTATTACGTTCATATGTTCTGATCTAAACTATTTCATTGTTGTTCTCACTGTTTAGGGCCATTAAAGGATAACCTCGGTCCTCGTCTCCAGTCTTTCAGACATTGTTCTTCCAGGATTCCCCTTCATTTAGCTCCATCCATCTTCCCTCTAACCAGCTTCACTTCTAAAGAAGAGTATCTCCACACCATAATGCTGCCATCACCTAATTTTCCTGCATGGTGTTTTTAGGGCCTCCATAAAAAGCATTTTGTATGTAGGCCAAAAAGGTAAACTTTTGGTCTCATCTAATCAGAGCACCTTCTTGCTGTGTTTCCTTCATGGCTTGTGGTAAACTGCAAGAGGGACTTCTTAGGATATTCCCTGAACAATGTTGTTCCCCGTGCCCCTCTTTCATAGAGCCCAGACTTGATGAGAGTATGACTATTAGTTGTCCTGTCAACAGATTCTCACACCGGAGCTGTGGGTCTTTGCAGCTCCTCCATAATTACCATGGGCCTCTTTGCTGTTTGTGATTAATACTCTTCTTGCATGGCCTGTCGGTTTAGGTGGATGGCCATGTCTTGGTAAGTATAAACTTAAGAGTGCTCTGTGAGATGCTGAAATCTTGTGATGTTGTTGTATAATCTAAATCATTTCCACACAGCAACAGAAACAGATGTGTGAATATAACAAAAAAGCCCACAATTCTAACACATTGATAACGCCCATGTTACACAGAACATCTACTCTTTGTGTAAAGCAGATCCTCACCTTCTATTTGACTGTCTTAACTCGGAAATACATGTAATGACAGGAAACAGGCTGTTTCAGTAGATAAAAGACATGTTATTAGGATAGTCTACCATGATTTGACTATAATCATGCTTTGCTAAATGACTCATTTTATTTCAGCAACAAAGAAACATCGTTTTGTTTGATTTCCTTCACTCTAGCATTTGCAGTTGATTTGTTTTTTAAAAGTAATAACTAATACAATCAGAAAGGCTTTGATTTCTCCTTGCCAATGTTTACACACTAATACAGATGTGGGTTTGGACTCCTTACATTCATTAATCTCGGCATTTAAATCCTGCCCTAACTGCTTGACTGTGCACACAGCATGACTCAACATCGATCTCAGATTATAATGAAGTATTACAGAGGATTTTAGAAGTGCACACACCCATTTTAGAATACCAGGTTTAGTGATGCAGAAAAGAGATCTTGATTAAGTATTTAAAAAGTTTTTCCAACTTTAATGTGGTATACATGCTGTCCAAAAAAGGGTACATAAACATGGTTGCAGAAGCACACTCTTAAATTCAAACTTGGTTGAAGCATCGATTCAATTGCATCAGTCAGTCTTTTTTGGTTGAAACTCTTTTTAGGCGACCCAGAGGATTTCCAGTCAGATTTACCTCTGGACACAGCTCAGTACCAGAACTTTAATTCTCCTCTCATGGACTGATTGTTTTGTTGATTCAGATGTACGCCAGGACTCTCTGTGAGGCTGAAAAATGAAATCCTTCTTCATCTGAATTTTTAGCAGACATCTAAAGGTTTTTAACAAATATCCCCATTCCACCTGAAGAGCAGGAATCCCAGAGCATGGTGCTGCCACTACCATGCTTCACTGTGGGTATGGTGAAACATAAATACTGACATCTATGGGTCTGGGAAAGGATATTAAGGAATTTCCCAGGCTTTCTGCTGTAAAACTACGAGAGGAATTTAGAAAAAAGCATCATACTGCAGTCAAACATAGTGGTGGTAACGTGATTTCCTGAGACTGCTTTACTTCTTGGTGGAACCATGAATTCTGCCAGATGGCGAGTTGCCAAATATTAAAATCAGTTTGATAATCTGAAACATTTAAACGTGACAAAAAAAAAAAAGCTAAACAAGAAAAAATCTGCAGGGGGAAGTGTTCTCTGTTTTGTAAAAAAAACACTTAACCACACAATCATTAAGAAAACTAATTTTCTAAATAAATAAAAAGCAGTAATAACCTGGTTGCATAAGGGTGCACACACTGTCTGGGAAGAACTTCCTGACATTTGGATCATTTAGCTAAAGCCAGAGTTTTCAAAGAGGTTTAAAGGGATCAAAATAATCTCACTGGACAAAAGCTGACAAGTCAGGACGTGGATACCAAAAACAAATCAACAGCATTTTATCATATAATGCTTGCCCAGTGATGGCAGTCATAGAGAAAATAACTGGACGTTTCTCTAAAAATACAACAGAATTGCAGACAGCAGCACTAAAGGAGCAGGAGTTTCTCTATAGGGTTGCAACACAGGATCCTTGTGTTATGGTGTGTTGATACCATACTTGACTTTCTTTCTAAGCCAATACAACAATACAAAGCAACCCCAATTAATTGGGTTTGCTTTTTGAGATTTTAACCTACTTCATGTTGTCAGACAGGTTCTATTTAAATTATTTCTTCTTCTACAGCTCTCTGACTCATCTTTCAAAAAAAAAAAAAGTGGGTAGTCACGGTTAATTCATTATCTAACAAGGGGCCCAATCATATTCATATTTTCACATAACAACACATTGGTTTTGATATATTTTTTCTTTTTATAAATGAAATAATGTTGATCTGAAACATTTACGTGCAACACAAAAGTAAAAACAAAAGAAACCTATAAGGGGGGAAAAACGTTTGTCACAAAATGCTTACAGAAGGGTGTTCTGTATAAAATAAGCAAAAACAACAAAGTCATTGAAAAAGTTTATTTAAATTAAATTCTCCGCCTAGTCCTTATTTCTTTTTGCTCTTCTTATCTTTGGACTTCTTTTTGCTTGGCTTCTGAGCGTTGGCCTTTTTGTAAAGGTAAAGCCCCACCAGGCCGAGCAGAGTGGGCACCAGGGCCAAACACACCAGGGGGAAAACGTCGTTGATGATCTTCTGCCACTGCGTCTGCTGGGCCACAGAAATCACCTCCACCTCAAATTCCAGAGCTGCATCACCTGCGACAGATGCAGGACACGTCCATCCACCAGGGATGTACACCGAGACTTAATCAAATGTGTCCTGTCTTCAAATTTGTTATTGTTGCGTCTGCGTTCATGGGTTGTGTACCTGGAATTGTAGGAGGGTATCCTTTTTTGCCATACGCAAGGTGAGAAGGAATGGTAGCTTTTATTTTTTGCCTAAAGATGAGAAAACAAATCTGCTTCTGAAAAATCATTTTACATATTCAAGTGGTATTTTTTGGATGTTTGGTAAATGAAAGCTTTTTCTTGCATGATGGTCTTACCCTTCACACACACCAATCAAGCTTTGTTCCAGACCTGTAAGGAAAAATCACACAACACTGACTATAGGAAAAAAAAACTCATGAAGATGTCCCTGACTGAGGAGCAGAACCTGCAGAAAAGTTGTATTATTATTTGTTACCTTACCAGGAATAACTGTCCTCTTCCCCAGCTCGACAACGAGAGGGTCCCGGGACAGTGAGGAGTCGATCACCTTCCCATCCATCAGCCTACCCTGGATAATCAAAGCATCAGCAAGCAGAGTAAGATAGTAAGAAATTATATTTTTAAGATGAATTGTAACACAACATACCAATAACATTAGTCTTGGATTAACATTATTTTAGATCTAACATATAAACTGCTTTCAATTAAAAGAGATGACTTGACATTTTTCTTGGTGCAAAAACAGAAAAATCTGTAACTACATTTTCTTAAAATTTGACACCCAAAACCTAACAACCTTTTCACAGATTGCTTTTATGTCAGATAAAACACATCTGTGAGCTTTAGACCAGCTGCATGGCTATCTTATATGTATTGAGTGAACTAAGACAGCTGATTGTAACTATAGTATTTGTGGTAATGAGCAACATTGTCACTTTTTATAGATTAACCAACAAAACCTCAGTCGTTTTTAGGTGGACATAACTGTGACCTGAAAGATAACACTTCTATAATATCTTAAATAACGTGAGATTTCATATTGAATCTATTGTCTAATCACTATATTCTAAATCCTTTGGGCTGTTTGTTTAATCAAGAAGCTACAAATTTAAACTGGAGTCTTAATTAAACTACTTAAAATCTTAAAACACTGAGTTTATGTTTAAGCAAGACAAGGGTTGTTCATTTCTGCTAAAAATGTAAAATGTCTCATGAAGCTCAATTTACGTATTAATAAATATTAAAGCTAAAGCAAAAATCCCTTTTAAATCTTATAGTTTTTATTCAAATGTTAATTGTTAGAATAGACTTAATTTTAATTTGTATTTAGTTTTATTATTTTTGTTAATAAAGCCATTTTACCAACGGTCTTTCCGGTTATTTCCTATTATCTGAACATAAACATATATATAAATAAAAACTGCTCAAAATGCAATAAAATTTTAATAAAATCCTTATTTAAATTTTAGAGGTTATTTTATTCATTTTAGTTGTTTTTTTTTACTAATTTAATAAGTTTTACAATGGTCTATGCTATTTGTGTAATTAGGGAAAATAGACCTAATAATAATTGGCACAAAAATCTATTATTATGCTACCATTACTACTGTTACCACTGTTGCTATTTTATTGATTTGCACAAGCAAAGTTCATGCTTCACCATGACATTGCCACCCATATGGCAAGAGTTGCGCATTTTAAATAGGTTTTTAAAAATATTTATTGTAGTCCAAACTATCTTTGGACTACAATATGTGTGTTAAAATCATAGAAATGTTTACATAATCTGTTTTTCATTTATATTTGTTTTGTGTTGAAATAAAAAAAAAAAAAAACATAGACCAATACCTTTAGGATAAAGGGAACGAGTTCTCATCTGCTCCAAAGGATATTTGTGTTTAAAACACTAGAAATGCCTCTTAGGTTACACCTGAACGTTTATGAAAGATAAACCTTTACTCGAGTATTTTAGATGAGACACAATTGCCAAGTATATGTTTTGATACTTGTAATGTTATTTTAAACATGCGGATTAAAACCGAATTAGAGCAATTCAAACACAATGTATTATATTTTCATTATTATTATTATTATTATTATTATTATTACTAAATGAATGTGCTGCCCCACAGAACTGTTATTGCTGACGTGTTGCACCGCCCTCTACATACCCATAGTAAACTCGGACCCCATATAAAGTCCCGTGAAACACAGACATGCGTAAAAACCCCACGCTACGTTCAAAGTCTACAACAGAGATCCTCTAAATCCTGAGCCTGAGGCTTTTTATTGTTCAATCTGAGCCTCTGCGTGGAAATGCAGCTTGATCCACGTGGTTCAAGCGGACGGTGCCACATAGACATCTGCCCTCGTCATCAGCTCGGCTCGTCTCTACCTTTCTTTGTAAAAAAAAATAAAATAAAATACATCCCTTCCACAGATAGAGAAGGTTTTACTGATTTATGAGGCAAAGAAGAGCTGAGCGTGTCTCTGTGAGTTTACCGTGTAGTGGATTCGCAGCGTGTCTCCCACTGTGGAGAGAACGGAGCAAGTTTCTGGCTTCGCCTACAGTAAGAAGAGTTCAGAGAGTTATTTTGCTGCAGGTTGCTGATTTACTGCGGTTATACTGTAATACTCGTATCCTGCTCACCAGTGTCTCGACCTGCAGCTGATCTGCTTCATTTTCTTCAACCTGTGCGAGTCCACGGGAGAAAACCGCAAGCATTAGGAGAAAAACGCGTATCTTCATTGTGAACTTGTGGAGAAGAACCATCCACTAACTTCCGTCTGGGTTCTTCTGGACCCAGCAGAGCCGACAGAGCTGCACTGTCTGCCTGTCGATAACTGCGTTCAAAATGGCTCGGCAACAGGTAATGCTGATGTGTTGTAACGCTGTGGTGATAAGAACTTGGCAGCCTGTGGATGTTGTCCCAACACCTGGGTCTTCACGAAGAGCCCGCCTAGAAATATCGTCCAGCAGCATCCCGTCTGCCCTGCCTCAGCGTAGCCGCTAGGGGGCAGTAGCGTGCTGCTTCAGCTCGGCTCGCATGTTTGCTGCGACTGATGGGAATTCCAGATCTTTCTTGAGATCCATATCATTTGGCTGAGCTCAGCGAAAAGAATCGGATCTTTCGGCTGCTTTCATTTTGGTCCTTCAGGCTCGGTTTCCTGTCTGTTTTACATGTTTGCTTGTTTAGTTCACGCGATTTAAATGAACAGGTCATTAGCAGGTTCCGGCAGAAATCAGTGACAGTATGAGGAGCACCAAGAAAAATGTTGGAAACCACTGAAACATTCTTGAAGAGACCCGGTGGTTCTGTTTTCAGACTGGTGTGAGCTGACATCCGAAGTACGCTCAAATGTCCAGAACAATTCAGAACAATTGGGCAATCGCTGCTGAGACAAGCAGTCGGGCAGGATCTGATTTATGCAAGGAATCAAAAGTTCAGTCTCTAATAACAAACACAAAAATCTAGGATTTGAGTTTGAGAACTAGGCTATCTCACAAAATTGTGATGAGTTTTATTATCATAGGAATACTGAGTTTAAACCCTATCCTAACCCCTGAAAATAGACCAAAATCACTACCGATCCAAGCACATAAAGATAAGCCCAAAATAATTAATATTTGTGGCCGACTAATATTTAAACTTATTTTTATTCAACCAAGAAGGTTTTTTCTGATAAGAAAGAGACAGACATCAATGAAAAGACAATAAAAAATGTAAAAGAAGTATACATTTGGATGAAAATATTAGTATTCACATTTTAATAAAAAATGGAATGTTGAAATTATTTTATACTCTTCTCTATAATAAATGGAAATATCTGTATTAGCAATACAGCAGTCATACCCTTCCTATAATTTTCCATGGTTCCATGGGTATTTTGATGATTTATCTTTGGTGATGATCTCCACATTTTTGAAGTTGGCAGGTCTCCTTGCCTTTACGCTAATCTTTAGCTTCCTCCAAAGTTTTAAGTTGGGATTCTAGCTGGGCCACTTCAAAATGTTATTAGCACTTTTAGTCAAAAGAAACATGTTAATATGAAAAGATAACTCTAAACCTAAATCAGTCAGTGGTATGAATAATTTTGGACTGTGCTTGTTAATTTATCAGGTAGCTTCACTTTGTGTCTCTTTGTAAGCTCCACAATGGACTGGCCATCTCAAGTTTTTACCCAGTTACCTTTTTTATTTTAATAAATGTGATCTACCAGAGCAGCACAATGTCACACATAATTATGAAATGAAATTAATATGATACTGTTTTTTTTAAAATAATTACACAAGAAAATGTAAAAAGTGTGTTGTGCTTTTGCATTTAGTCTCTTTTGATATAATACTCCAAAATCAAATTTGTTGCAACCAATTACCTTCAGATGTTACATGCAAATAGAGTCCATCAGTGTGTAATGTGCTGACAGTGTTAATACAGCTGTTCTTCGAATGGTGTAGAAAATCTTTTGGAAGCTTCAAAAGATTTTAGATTGGGGCAGAGGTTCATGTTCTGGCAAGACACTGACCTCAAACATATGGCCAAAGCAACAGTGGAGTAGTTTAGATCAAAGTATAATCATCTGATAGAATGGTCTAGTCAAAGTCCACACCTCAATCCAACTCAGAATGTGGGGCAAGACTTGAAAATTGATCTTCACAGAAACATTACATGCAGTCTGATTGAGCCTTAGCTATTGCAGAGTAGAAGAGGAATACATTTTAGTCTCTAGATGTGCAAAGCTGTCAATCCAAAAGACCTGTAGCTGTAAATTCAGCAAAAAGAAGTCCTAGAAAGTATGTTTTATTTGTTGAAAGACAAAATTTAAAACCATGTATCCTTTGCCTTCAACTTCATAAATACGGTATCTGCTACTTTGTGTTGGTCTATCAAATCAAATCTTAATAAAATATATTGTTTGGCTACCATCATGTTCTGCTGAGTTCCCGACAGTCTCATATTTGCACCTGAATATTTCTGAAAATGCCCTGTGATAGACTGGCGACCTGTCCAGGATGTACCCCGCCTCTCGCTCATAGACTGCTGGAGATAGGCACCAGCTTCCCTGTGACCCACTATGGAATAAGCGGTAGAAAATGACTGACTGACTGACAATACTATTTCTGAAAATGAACAAAAATGTGGAATGGATTTTTGTGAAGGTCAGGACTGCACCCTAGTTAATAAAAAAATATTTCTTATTGGCCTGTAAAGTCTATTTTAACTGGAGCATGTAGATTAACTTAATTTAGTTTTGCACAGTTGAACCTCATCTCTAGATATATGCTACCAACAGGATGTATGGTGCAAAGGTTATTATTGTGAACACAACTAGAGGTGCAACAGCTTTTAAGGCACAGATGCTGCACCATATAGTTAATATATTTTTCTGTCAGCATATTCTCAAATAAATGTGAAACTGTTGCTGCTCTAAGAGTCTAAAACTGCCATTAAACACTCAGCAGTACAGTGTGTATTGTTCTCACAGATTATTCTATAAACAGGAGATATTCTGGGAACTGCTTGTGCTGTAGAGGCTAGTTTTCTTCACCTATGACTCACTGTCATCACATATCAAACTTCTGCACCTCCCTGCCAGGCGGAAATGCATACTAGCCTGTTACCAGGTAGCTAAATGTCAATAAGTCATACATGAAAATGAAATTAAATGTAACTAGAGGTATCTCTAATGCTTGCATTTATGGACTGCAAGTATATAAATGTTTTTCTAATCAGAAAAATCCAGGCTAATGCCACATATTCCAATTTATTTTCAGCTCATATGGTGATTATAGTTTCTACAGTGTTTATACATTCTAGCTTTATGAAATATTTGCCGTATTTGACACTATCTAAAATATCAAACCTGAGATGTTGGGATGAGAACATAAGTCAATTTTAGGTCATCAGTTTTATTTTTCCCTATATATCAGTCTTACTTACAGAAAATCAAATCAAAAAGACCCCCAAACATACACCATTTGTCTCAAGAACAGTTTTTTTCTGGTAGGATATTATAAAAGGCAGAGTATGTGCCAAACAGTTTTAGACAAAGGAGTGTTTGACATGCAGAGATTACTGTTAGGTTGTGGTGTAAAACTAAGGCAGGCATCTAAAGATGCATAGACCAGGTTTCATTCCACCCTGCTTGTTGCACTTAAGGACCATGATGAGCCTTAACATCAAAGGTAAGGCTTCAATGCAATAATTTAACAAATAAAATGTGTGGAAAACTGATTTCTTTCCTTATAGACAGACAAAGCTTTTTCTTTTTGAAATGTGTGTCTGACTAAGCAGACTATTTGAAAGCAATTTGTGCTGATGCAAGATAGAAACTGATTACTCATTTGTGTGCCAATAAAACCTACTTCCTCCATCAGACCACAGAAGTACTCAGAAGAATGCTGGTAAACATGCTTGTTTACATTTTAGATCTTTGTTTTGGCTCGGTTTGCCAAATTTAAATGTGCGTCAGATATCACTAAGTAATGGATTAGGCTACTCAGAGTGATTCAATGGGTTAACACCAAAAACCTACAGCTCTGTTTGCTCTAAACTGCTCGGCCTACCCAGCCCTTTTGTTCAGTTTCTCATAGTTATGTTTCACAATGCTGTTTGTGTCGTTATTCGAATGCAAGACTTTAATTCGTTCCCCTTCTGCAGATTTAAATATTGCACAAGTGTTACACCACTCTCAAAGCTATTTAACCAGTTCAAAAAGTTATTACATAACGTTTTTTATTTAAGTGACAACTTAACTATAACATCAGACTTAAATATGTATAACTAATCTAATTTTAAACTGGTCTGCTGATGGTTTGCCCAATATACTGAGTATTAAGAGCTTTTAAAATGTATAAAAATATAACGTGATCTGATCACAATGCTCCCTGCGCTCTAATATGGTCTCAAACCTCTTAAAAGTCATAATCAAGAAATATATTAGTAACACTAAAACAAGTTATACAAAACAAATTATTAACATTAAAGCCGAGTAATTTTTCTGAAAATGCTATTTATCGGCAATTCTGTTTAGTCAGCCTGCAAAAGATTTAACTAAATTACACATAAAGACAGTTTGTAGTTCATCCCTTCGCTTTAGTTTTAATATCGCGAGGTTTCGTGCGCTGCCGAGTTGTCCTCCAGAAGATCTCGTGAGACCCTTCAGTAGTGGACAGCACGGCTAAGGTAAGCGTGGAGACCGACTTCACCATCAACACGGCACGTATCACGTAGGTTCGGACAGCTGACTGGATTATACGGGGGATGCGTCGCTCCTGTAGCGGCCGAGCTGCCTCGGTGACGCCCGCTCTCAGGTAGCAGCGGGCGGCTCGCTGGTAGCGGGATGCCCTGTGAGGTGATGAGCGGAGGGAGGGATGGTTGGATGGATGAATGGGGTGGATGAAGACGATCCTAACGCTAGCAGTCGTCGCATCCAATTATCTCTACTATAAAAGTTAATCGCAACTGATAAATCCATATTATTTAGCGCAGACAAATTGGGACTCGTGTGGTGAAATGTAATGTATCTGCGGCGGAGAGGGGCTGCTACCGAGGACAGGCAGGATGGCTGTATACCGTTACCTAACGTAGCATAACCTGAGACACCGGAGCTGAGGGGGGAGTCATCGGCCCTGGTGCCCTTTCATGCCTCCATTCAGAGATAAAACTTGCGGTTAGACATAACAGAGGGGAGCCGGTGACAGCCAGTGATCAGCTGTTGAGCCTCTTTAGCACCATGGACAGGGCTGCAGAAAATGCCCTGTTTTTCTTTTAATTATCTTCAGCAGCAGTATCTATTTACAACAAATGTTTTGATCCATTCTTTAAAATTGTATGTATTTCCACACAAAATAATACCACGCTTAATAACTCAGGATGCAATTAATGTTATTTACTGAACGTTGTATTTTCTATTTAAAACATTTCTTTCAGTTTATGTTAAATCCTTTAGATCCATGTTACCTCTCATGTTTAAGCAACAATCTGGCATGTGTCCACGCTAAAGGAAAGTCCCCCTTCTGCAGCTCTTTATGTATTTTTAATGTATCCAGTATTTTCAACGTATGGATAATTATGGAAAAAGAAAATAAAGAATGGAAAAAATATAGCTACTTCCTGACCTTTTTTCCATTGTGCAAAACATCCATATGTCTAGTTTCCATCAATCTATGCATTTCCATTCATCCATCAAAATAATATATGACATAAATGAATTATGAACTTTTATATTGTTACGTTACAATAGTCTAAAATGGACTGAGGTCCTTGAAAATTATAGTGTGTCAAAGTATGGAAAATTGACCTGAAAAATAGGCAGTAAAACTACAGTAATTCAACTTTTGATGCTCATCATAGTCTCCAGTGTAAATCCGGTGTTTTCTATTGTCATGGAAAATAAGGTTAGGTGTTGTGTGTTTTTTGCGCATTCTGTAATGCAGCTGAAACTGAGCCCCTACGCTGATACAACTTGTTTTCTGCCTTAAACCAGTTCCCTCTTAATGGCTGGCTCATACCATTACCATCAGATTCTGGTGGCAAAACATCCATTTTTATCAGGTTTTGCTCTTTACAAACAAGCTCTGGTTTTACTGTCTGACTTATTGCTTTTTGGTACAACAGTATATGGTGACATGGTGCGTGGCTCATCTTTTACATGCATCCTAGCCAGGCCTGGTAATATAGGACATGCTGCCTGTGCTCTGAGGGGTTGGCGTGGTTGCAAGCTAACATTTGAAGGAGAAGGAAAAGCTGTGAAAGGAGTCTGAACAGATTGTGCTGTTGCCTCGAGTCATGGCGCAGACATGCATCTTTGTCACCTTCTGTGATGTTGACTGTGGCTGTGTAACGTAGCTCCGCACCTGTCACGTGGTGTGCATGTACAGTAGGAGATATCATTTCAGTTTTTGAGAATTTAGAGCATGGCACAAGAAGGGTTTACTTTACTTTTCACTTTATTTATTTAAAAGAGACAACCCACATTAATCAATATAAGCAAAGCTGATCTTGTAAAAGTGTCTGATTTTGACATTAAGTTTAATTTCCAGTTGCAGTCCCTGGCAGGCCGATTAAAGAAAAACAAGATTAAAACATTAAATCATGTAATTTGTTAAATTACAATATAATGAACAAAAGTGAAAATTAAAAACATAGTTACTAATCTAAATGTTATCAAATATTTGATTAGTTATCTAACATAGTTTTATACCTTTAGAAATCTTTAAGATGTTACACTATAAGATTTCTTAGATGTTACTTTATTCCATGGTCCAAGTATGAGCTGCCCTACAAGAGAAAGCTGACTGCCCAAAGGCACCTTTTTCTGTGTTGGATAATATTATCTCCTCTGATTGTCTTGCTGAGACATTTTGATTGTGTTTAATGAAAATATTCAGTCGAGAAAAGGCCAGAGAATACTAAACCTTTTGTGCTATCTGAATATTTTATCCTTTTTTCGCAAGATACAAATTTATATATACTTAAAAACATGCAGTGATGGTATAGCTTTGACTTTTTATTCAACATTTCAAAAGCCCTCTATTCATTGTGATTTAGTCCTTCCTGTTTAACTGGTCATACATAAGTGAAACAATCATGGTACATAGTAACATCTGGATCTGAATCTTTATTGACAGACCTCAAAAAGATCACACACACTTATCAACATTGAGATGCAAACATGAGTTAAATAGCCAGTCATAGATCTAGTGCCGACTGGTTACATAGATTATATCTCACAGTCTTTCTGCAGCTCTGCCCTAAATTTTGCATACAACAGTGTCTTCTGCACACATTTGACAAGTGGCATGAGGTGGACATACTTCAGGAAAGTCATTAATATACAAATTAATATGTAGAGGACCCAATGTGGATCCCTGAGGTACACCAATACTGTTATTTACCATTATAGCAGAGAGATATTTTGTAGAAAGCTACTTCTTTTTTGCATATAAAAATGCAGCAGTGTCGTCTGCATACATCTGATAAAAACATTAGCTGAAAAAACTTAAGGAAATTCTTTAATATACATACAAAAATGCAAAATACCTATTCTTGTCATATTCTGAGGTTTTTGTGGACCAAAGTGCGGAGGCAGGCGAGGAGACGGCATGGCGAGTAGAACGATGATTTATTAAAGAAAAACACCGCCTAAACAGAAGGCAGGCAGGGTTTAACAAAGACTTTAAAGGAGTCCAGGTCTGACAGAGTAACGAGAACAATAGGGAAGTTGACGCAACAAACCAGCGGGGAACAAAGAAACTAATATAAACAACTAATATACAGAGGGAAACGAGTGTGGAACAATAGGCAGGTAATCAATGGAACTACAGACAGGTGTGACATGGCTAGCAGGGAGGCTGAAGGACAGGTGAAACTAATACAAAACTAAACCATGGGAGAAGGGACTAAATAACAAATTCAGAGAAACAGATCTAAGAAAACCATAACAACCTGGAAAATAAGAACCAACAAGGTAATCTGAAGACATAGAGGAAGACCTAACTGAGAAGTAAACAAACCCAAACAAATACTGACTGAACTAACTGGGAGGGAAGTAGAGAAAGCGATGACCTAGAATAAATGCAAATCAAAATGTAAACAATACGTGGAACTAGGTATAACGGCATACAATAACTAAAAGCTAACCTATCAGAAACAATAGAGACTAACACGGGGAACTAAACTAGGGATAAGGCTGGGAAGAACTACAAATATAAAGGGAAACGAACACTGTGTAAATAATAACTGAAGGGGAACTAACGACAAGAGGAGGAACAGGGAAAATAAATAATAAACTAGAAGAATGCAGCAAGAACAAATAACGTAACAATTAACAAGCACAGAAACACTAAGCGGGAAACTAAACTAGAAAACCCAAAGAAGCAAAGAGAACTATAATCATAATCATAATAATAATAAGGGGAGGAAACCATTCTTGGTAATAAATAAATGAGGAAGCAACCAACAAGAGAACTATGGGCGAGGGAAGAAAGAACTACTAAAACTAGGAGTCAGGAGAGAGAACAAAACTATCAGGGAACAAAAGGAATAAACAAACATAACTACTAAATCCAAAGAAATAGAAACATCTAGCTGAAAAGTAAACAAACACAAAACCACCACAAAGTCCAAAATGGCAGATCCTAACAATTCTAGACCCCTGAGGTACACCATAATTGCTATCAACCACTTTGAGATTTTGTTTTTGTGTTTCATAGAATATTCTGTCTTTCACAAAAGAATTATAATTATTTTCTTTTTCAGCCCTCCTTAATTGTCAGTCCCCACAGGACGGTAACAAACTGCCTCCAGAACCTTGACTGAAGTAACAGAACCTTTCCTGAAATCATGGGGAATATTTTTGGGAATTTGCTGAAGAGCCTCATAGGAAAAAAGGAGATGAGAATCTTGATGGTGGGGCTTGACGCTGCTGGGAAAACGACAATCCTTTATAAACTGAAGCTGGGGGAAATAGTCACCACCATCCCTACTATCGGTGTGTGCTAAGCGGTTCACATTAATTGCACATTCACAGTTGTTCACTGTGTTCACCTTATATGGTGCATGACGTCTCCCCTTTTGTCAGGATTTAATGTTGAGACGGTGGAGTACAAGAACATCAGCTTCACCGTGTGGGACGTGGGTGGACAGGATAAGATCCGGCCCCTCTGGAGGCACTACTTTCAAAACACTCAGGGTGAGCAGAGCTAATCAGCCAGCTTTACCAAAGATATGCTTTTTTTTTAGAAAATGGTAAGTTCAGCAAGTTTTTGTTTTTTGTTACTGTTTCAGGTCTGATCTTTGTGGTGGACAGTAATGACAGAGAACGTGTGAACGAAGCTCGAGAGGAGCTGATGAGGATGCTGGCTGAGGATGAGTTGAGAGATGCAGTGCTCCTTGTGTTTGCAAATAAACAGGCAAGGAACCCCTACATTTCTGTTTTGTTTTGCAACATATATACATTCGTCTTCTGTTTAAGGGTGCTCTAAGTGTTTATATTTCCAAGTCAAATTCTGTTTTAACCGTTAGAGAAAAAAAGCATCCAAGACACTTTTCGTTCTGAACTAGCTAACCGTGTGAGATAAACAGATGAGACACGTCAGTCATATAGAAAGAATAATTGCTCCGTAGGGACTGATATATAAGACGTATCTTTAGAAAATAAAAAGCTCAAACATCCAAACCTGCTTTCTTCTTAAAGTGATTAAGCTGATGGAGCTTGATGCTGATGAAGCACCCTCCCCGACATCCCCGATAAATGCATGAAAAATCTTGAAATAAATTCACCTTCTACTGGAGTGGCATAATCTCACACAGAAAATTATTTGAGTACATCTGTTCAGGGGGAAAAAATGTCCTGTCACTTCTGTCGCATTTATTGGCTCCCCTACAAATTACTACAAAATAAATAGCTGAGGGATTTTTTTCACTTACATGTTTTAATATATCAGAGTGTCTCGCATTTTTTGATTACAAACCAATTATTACATGTGTAGAAATGAACAACTGCCTTTTACAGGACACTGCCTTTTGGCACAGGGAGCAGGGTGGTAGGGCCGGTAAAAACACCCCAAATCTTGCTATTTGAACTGCAGCAAAGACTGGCATCTTGGGTCACCAAGCCTCCATAGCAACTAGCCGACCGTATCTACATGCCAACCAGTTGTTTGGAGGTCCTACTGGAACTTTAATTAAAAAACATGTTTTTGATCAGATGAGACTAAAATTAACACTTACTTAAGGGGGGTGTGGTGTAAAAAAAAAAGGTTGAATGTTTCGAGGGCCTTTACAAGAGAGACTGATGTCTCTCTTGTAAAGGCCCTAAGAACCTTATTCGAGTGCATAGCATTTGAAATGTCAGGGCATTTCAAATAAAAATCTGTTGGCCTCTACCAGAAGATTAAAAAAAGAGTTGTTATTGCACCCAAGAGAAGCTAAAGGTCTCTCTGCGATCTCTCTAAAGAGGAATGGTGAAAGACCCTTCTTGGTATGCTCCAACCTTATGAAATGTTGGAGAAGATGGAGAAGACAAGTGCTGTCATATTTGGAAAACGGGTTACACAAAGGATTACCAGCAGGGGTATCAACAATTAAGATGCACAAGATTTTATGTTGTTTTTTTGTCATTGAATTTGGATTCTTCAAAATCTTTACCTACTGACCTTTACCCTGTTTTGACAGGATTTACCAAACGCCATGAATGCCGCCGAGATCACAGACAAGCTGGGCTTACACTCCCTCCGTCACCGCAACTGGTACATCCAGGCCACATGTGCCACCAGCGGCGACGGCCTCTATGAGGGCCTCGACTGGCTGGCCAATCAACTCAAAAACAAGAAGTAAAAGGTGGCAAAACTGGAAAACACAGCCAGCAAGCCACCCCAATCCAGTGTTTTCTTTCCTCTGGGTATGGAGGGTTTGGGTTTGGTACAAGGGTTGTGATTGGTAGGTGCAAAGCAAGACCCTGATTTTAGGAAGACTTCATTTTTGCTCTGTGCTCAGTGGTTATTTAAAGGAAAAACAGGTTCATATCTAACCACATACACTGATTCACACTAATCTTAACCAGTCACAGCAGACACTTGCTTTTTCTCCGTCCACCTCTTGTTCTTTGGTTCAGTGTGCTCTGTGTTAGTTTGCAGGTGCTGTGTCCAGTTTTTTTTTTTGTTTTCAGCTGTAAGTCATTTATGTAAACAGCAGCAGTCCTGTCTGAGTTCTATTTTATTTTATCAATGTTCTGTGCTGCAGGGTCACAGAGATGTTTTACACAACAATAGTGTCTCACAGGCTGCAATGGTTTGCTCTCCTCTTTGACTCGGCGTCTAGATGTGGTTGCAGGCAGCAGAGGGATCATTCATCACAAACAGCTCTCTCCAGAAGATGATAAAAATGGCCTCTACTGCCACATAATGCGAATCAATTCATGCCCTGTATTCAGCTTTAACCATATTCCCGTCAACTCAGGGCCAACATCTCTGTCCCTGCTGAAGAAAAGCATTCCCACAGCATGATGCTTCCACCATCATGTTTCATGGTGAGGATGGCAGCTCCCTCCACATGCTAAAAAAACATAATCCTACTGCTGTATTTTGGGAATCTTATGATATCCAGTTTTTAGTTTCATCAATCTCCAATCAACTCTAACCAGCCTTCCTGTCCCTGCTGACTAAAAAGCCTCCCCACAGCATGATGCTGCTACCACCATGTGTCATGGTGGGGATGGTGTTTTAAGGGCAATGTGCAGTGTCAGTTTTCCAACACACCTAGCCACACGTGCATGTAGGCCAAATAGTAAACTTTTCTTCCATATCTTTGCTGTGTCCCTTACATGGCTCATGGAAAACTTGAAACGGGGGTTCTCATGGTTTTCTTTCAGCAAGTCTTTGTTCTTGCCACCCTTATAAAGGCCTGATCCGTGGTGTGCAGACTCGAAGACAGCAGCAGTCCTGTGTCAGTTTCACTTCCTGTTGTGGTTGTTCTGACCTGCATGGTTATAGAACCATGTTTTACAGAATTAAAGGATATTGCAGAATTATACCATCACAGCTGTTTTTGATGGTTTTCTCGCCTTTCCTATTTGTGAGCAGTGCTGAAAACTTTCAGTCAGTGTCCAGATGTGCCTGCAGGGGCCTGAGTAATAATAATTCACAAACACCCTTCCTTTCATGTTAAAGTAACCACCTCTTACTGGAACATTTTGGAAATCTCTTGGGATCAATGCTGTGTTTCTAGTCACCTTGTGGCAACCCGAAACGCTGAAGCCGTCCTTTTTTAAATAATTAAAGCTGTGAAACACGCTCTCAATTGCCTGACCTGCATGCAACCTTATCAGCATCACTTCTCCATTCATAGCTCTGTAGACGAGGATGCTGTTTGTAGATCTTCTCTAACCTGCCTTCACTTTCATCACAAAAATCGAACTAAGACACCACTTTCTGCATCAGGTGGCAGCATTTGCTCATCAGCTTTAAAAGGAGACACAGGGATTAACTTTTTATAACATGCACAACTGCTGCATGTCCGCCTTCTCATGTGTCTAAACCAGCTCTCAAACAGCATAAGGTTGTGTTTTTTTGTGTCCCTAGTCGATTCTGTTACTGATAACTGTACTACTGAATGTGAATATTGTGGAGGAATCTATAACCGGCTATAATTATAGATAGTTTATGTTCCCGGTCATGTATTTTCAATTCAATTCAGTTTTATTTATATAGCGCCAATTCACAACACAGGTTGTCTCAAGACACTTCACAACAGTCAGGTACATACATTCCAATTAATCCTAACCATTGAACAGTGCAGTCAGATTCAGTTATTTATTCAAATTGGATAAAAGGTTTTTCTGTCTAAGGAAACCCAGCAGATTGCATCCAGTCAGTGACTTGCAGCATTCACTCCTCCTGGATGAGCATGTAGAGACAGTGGACAGTCACTGGTATTGACTTTGCAGCAATCCCTCATACTGAGCATGCATGTAGCGACAGTGGAGAGGAAAAACTCCCTTTTAACAGGAAGAAACCTCCAGCAGAACCAGGCTCAGTATGAACAGCCATCTGCCACGACCGACTGGGGGTTTGAGAGAACAAAGAAGCACTGATCTTGTATTTGCGAATATATGCAGAGGAGAGCAGAGTAAGCAGATCAACATGTCAGTGTTGCAGTTTTTACAGAAAACACATCCGCACCACATCTCTGAAACCAGCAGAATCCTCCTACAAAAGTATTCTTCACGTTTTTCCACGTTACAACCAAAAACCTTAATGTATGTTATTGGATTTTCTGTGCATAATTGTAAATTGAAAGGAAAACGAGACCTGCTTTTCAAAACTGACCCCCCTCCCCTCAGCTTTGACCAGTTGTCCTGTCCCTTCTGAAGAAAGGCTTCCCCATAGCATGATGGTGCCTCTGCCATACTTCATTGTGGGGTTGGTGTGTTCAGGTTTTAGTTTTAGTTTTCTGGTACGTTTAACATTTTGCCTGTAGGTCAGAAAGTCTGGTTTCGGGCTTATCTGACAGAAGCAGATTTTTTTTTATGTAAAAGAAATTGAAATAAATCATTTTCCTACCTTTCCAACACTACTTTGTGTTGGTGTATCACACCATATCCTGACAAAATACATTGAAAGTTGTGATTGACAATATGACAAAATAACAAAAGTTCAAGTTCAAGGCGTATGACTACTTTTGCAAGGCGCTATATGTCAATAAAATGTTTTGCTTGTGCCATACTCAGTCGTGCACTAGTAACAGTATCACATACTGTACATCAACTCTGACATCTTATCAGTGTATGTCTCATATCTAACATTTATTATAGGGTTGGGGACCAATTAGGTTTTTGAGGTGTATGTGGCCTCATGCCTTCAGTTTTAATTTGACCTGCACATATTTATGTTTTTGAAGAAAAACAATATACAGCTTATTAGGCAGTGCCCTCAAAAGGCAGATGTTGCCCTGCACTTTACAATTTTAGGTCAAATATTTCCTCAGAAAGTATTTTCTCTGTTTTGCTGGTATACTGGATTCATGTTTGGTGGTTAGAGTTCTTTGGTTTTCTTTGGGGTTTAAATAAACTTTCATGTAGACTGTGTCTGTAAAACAATGGTAATTAGTGTGGAAAGAATATTCACTATAACTAATTCTTTATCACGATAGTTGCACAAGTAGATTAATAAACAAATGTTCCAGTGCTGAATGCACCGAGACATCTGTATGTGATGTAAGACAAGATCCTGCTGTATTAAAAAATAAACTAATTTTCTGTACAGCCTGTTTCCTCAACTCAGTGTGATTGTTACTGATGGCAAACAAAGCTACGACTCCTTAATTTCACCTTTTCACCGATAAAGTTGCCTGGTCTGATGAGTCTCGATTTCTGCTGCAACATTCGGATGGTAGGGTCAGAATTTGTTGTCAGCAACATGAAAGCATGGATCCATCCTGCCTTGTATCAATGGTTCAGGCTGGTGGTGGTGGTGTAATAGTGTGGGGGATATTTTGTTGGCACATTTTGGGCCCTTAAGTACCAATTGAGCATCATGTCAACGCCACAGCCTACCTGAGTATTATTGCTGACCATGTCCATCCCTTTATGACCACAGTGTACCCATCTTCTGATGGTAACTTCCAGCAGGATAACGCACCATGTCTTAAAGCACGAATCATCTCAGACTGGTTTCTTGAACATGACAATGAGTTCACTGGACTCAAAAGGTCTCCACAGTCACCAGATCTCAATCCAATAGAGCACCTTTGGGATGTGGTGGAACGGGAGATTCGCATCATGGAAGTGCAGCTGACAAATCTGCAGCATCTGTGTGATGCTATCATGTCAATATGAACCAAACTCTGTGAGGAATATTTCCAGTACCTTGTTGAATCTATGCCACGAAGGATTAAGGAAGTTCTGAAGGCAAAAGGGGGTCCAACCAGGTACCAGCAAGGTGTGCCTAATAAAGTGCCCGATGAGTGTATGCTGATTTCATTATTTTATAAACTAAGTCAAGTCTAAGTTATCGTATGAAGAAGTTTTAAGTTGAATTACTAATTTTGTTAAAGTCATTACAGGTTTTTAAGGTATAAATATATAGTACTGAAACTGGAGATAATTTCTCTGAGGGAGTCCAGTTTATATGGAGGACCGGGAGAGTCACTGAAAAACAAATATAACCATTTCAAATTTAACATTTAAATGATACAATTAGAAATCCTTAATTTAACCATCTTTATTTAGCGTTTGCGTGACCCTCCTGATCCTTGAGCACACTAAAAAACAAATTAAACCAATCACACTTGCTCCTTGGATGTAACCGGCTCTCGCATTGGTTAGAGTGCCACACTTGGATCACAGCACTGTTGGCTATCTAACCAATGAGAGAGCTGGTTACATCCGAGGAGCAACTGTGATTGGTTTAATTTGGTTTTCAGTGTGTTTAGAGACTAGAAGGATAACGGAAATGCTAAAAGGAGAGGGTAAAGTAAAAAAAAATGCAATTGCAAAAAGGATTTGAATATGCAAGGTGAAAAAGAAAACGGAAATGGATAAAGGAATTACCTTTTTTAATATTTGATAAGGAAAGGTATTTATAATCATATTTTGGAATTGTGTTTTTTAAATCTCCATTTAGAAATAGGATTTGAAAATACATTTTCAAATTGCAGTATTTAATAATGGATTAATACATACGATTTACAATTCCACTTTAACAATTCATTTTAAAATGTGCAATTACAAAACTCTTTTCAAATTGGATTTTTAATTGTATCATTTAAATATTAAATTTGAAATGGTGGTATTTCTTCTTCAGTGACTCTCCTGGTCTTCCATAAGTTCATAGTGTTAGGAACATCTGGAAACAGGACAGTCCACAGAAGACAACATGAAAACCACCATGGAGTCCGGTGCAGAGCTGACTGGGAACCATCCTGGCCGCTCGTTTGTGGGATTGCCTCCTGTCCGAGGAAGTGGGCTCACTCACAGGTTTGACCAGAAGAGGGCGATCATATTTTATTTTTTATGCCATTTGTTTAATTTAGGAGGGACAAATGCAGTGAACATTGGTTCATATGTATGATACATAATAGATGTCAATCGTACAGGCTTCAGTGTGTCCCCGGGTAGGTTAAAACACAAACCTGAATATAAAAACTTTACAGCAAACTGCTAAAATAATTTCTAAAAGACAAAGTTAATTAATACCTAAATAGATTGATGGATTCCAAGGTGATCTTAAGGAACTATCTAAAAAAAGGAGGAATTACCCCACACACACACACATGCAAGGATAAATACCTGCATCTGCATTGTTACTTAGTGTGATTGCATCTGACCACATTACACTGATCATATGTAGTGAAGAAGAAATTTGTCCTAAACAACTTGTTTTAGAGTAAAGAAAAGGAATATTGTTTCTAAGCTCAAGTTCTAAAAGAAGGATTGTCATCTTAGTGCAAATCTGTGTCATGTTGAGAAGTTGTGTACACCATATTGGCAGTGGTATTTGGTGACCTCTCCTGATCTTTAGTGTTTCAGTCGCTTCCATTGCAGCAGGTGTATGTAGTCCATCCATAAAATGTATTTGCTTCTAAATATCCCTCTGTCAACTGTTAGTAGTGTTATAACAAAGTGGCAGCATTTAGGAAATGACAGTAGCTCAGCTATGAGGTGATGTGCCACGCGCAATCCCAGAGCTGGGTCAGAGGATGCTGATATGCATGTATGAAGAGCTCGCCCACTTTCAGCAGAGTTGAAGAGCTAGAGACCTTCAAACCTCATGGGGCCTCCAGACTAGCCCAGGAGCAGCGTAGAGAGGACTTCAGGGAATGGGTTTCCTTGACTGAACAGCTGCATCCAATTCACCCAATGAAATGCAAAGAACTGGATGCAGTGGTGTAAAGCTTTAGAACCACTGGACGGAAAACTAGCAGAGATGTGTTTTTGAATTCTCTGGATCTCTGGATGAGCCTAGGCTTCACAATAGTCAGGAGAACTACAATTGAAGCATGACGTTTGTTGTAAAAGTTAATAAGGTGTGATGCTGTTCTAGGGGATCTGGGCTCAGCCTCTTAGTTCCAGTGGAAGGATATCAGTGGAAGGATTTTAGTGCTTCAATATAACAAGACATTTTGGACAATTTTATGCTCCCAAGTTTGTGGGAACAGTTTTGGGATGTGACCTTCTTGTTCCAGCACCACTGCACACCAGTGAACAACCCAAGGTCCATAAAGAAATGGATCTGCAAGCTTAGTGTGGAAGAACTTAACTGGCCCGCACAAAGTCCTGACCTTAGCGTGACAGAACACCTTTGGGATGAGTTAGAGCACAGACTGTGAGCCAGGTCTTCTCCTCCAACATCAGTGTCTGACCTCACAAAAAGGGAACACATTGCTACAAACAGGCTCATAAACATTGCAGAAAGCCTATTATTGTTGCTAAGTGTTAGCTGACATCCTAATAAACCCTTTGGGGTAGGATGTCACGCAGGTTCATATTAGTGTGAGGGCTGAGGAATACGTTTTGGCAACATACTCCACATCTGAAAGGGTGAAGTAAAGTAGATGGTTTTTTCTGTCTGAAAAGGAAATTGCTTCAGATAAAGCCAGAACTAAAAATAATCAGCTTTGTTAACATATTTTAGAGTTTTATAATGCTTTAAATAATCTTAAACAGAACGTTCTTTCAATTTCAATTCAATTCAGTTTTATTTATATAGCGCCAATTCACAACACGTCGTCTCAAGGCACTTCACAAAGTCAATTCAATCAAATCGAATTTAAAAGCATATTTGCAATGTTTTATGAATTTGCTTGAACCTTTATCAGTATCACATCATTTTGAATTATGTTTTCACATTAAATACATTTCAAGAGTGTTGTTTTTGACAGACTTGATTTAAGGAACAAAATATTTTCACAGATATGTGCTGGGACAAGAAGCCGTGACATATTTAATAATCCTTTCCTGTTATTAGTAATGTATAAACCATTAGTCTTAAACAGCCTTTCTACCTCCTGACAGGAAGGTAATAGAAAGGTTTGTTTTTCTTTCCTCTGTACATTTTCAATCTTTTTAGGCCTGAGCAGATAGAAAAACAGAAATTGTTTGTGTTCCTGACAGGGACTTGAGGTGCAGGCAAAACCAGTTTCCTCACAGCGGTTTGACCCGCTCGTCCACACTTTAGTTGTTTTTTTTTAAACCAAAACAAGATAACTTATCTAAAGCAGGAAGAAATGTGTCTTATGAGTAAATGAAATAATCTGCTTCTCCTGTTTTGCACAAACCTTAGTCCTAAGTCCAGCAGTAAATTTGTGCAGCCGCAATGCTATGATGCAGTTATAAAGAGATCTTACACCTCAAGAACTTCAGCAGAAAGGAGTGGCGGGGTCAAAGTCTCCTTGTTAGGCCATTCGTGCCAGCAAATGATGAGTAACGCACAGTTAGAGGAGAGCCTTTAAAGCTATTTTAGTTGTTGTTTTGTCTGTTGCAGTGGACAACGTCAAAAAAGGCTGAATTCATTTTCTGTCCAGAACCCATATTTTTTTTAGGTTTCAAGAGAGATGCTGACTCACCCGGTCTGATTACAATGATAAAACATATTTATATCAAAGAACAAGAAGAAAATCAAGGGCTGAATTTGCAGTTATCACAGTAGAACAGCTTTGATTGACACTTTATAAGGCATTACAGTCAAGTTAATATTGCATTTATAAATGCAGAAATCAGACATGCAATACATGTAAACTGCATTGCAAAGATATTTACGCCCTTTGAACATGTGCACATTTTCCAAAGACATTTTTATTCCAAAAAGCCTTTAGTAAGCCCTGGGCTTTTATGGTTGTAGGTATGTTTTCTGTTTCTTTTGCAAAGATAATCTGAAAAGTGTGGTGTGCATTTGTGTTCAGCCCTCTAGTGTCAACCACCTTTTCAATGTAATTATATTAGTATTAATTATAGTATCTCTACTGCGCTGAGCCCTGTCTCTGCAGTACAGATAATGTTCTCTGTTTCAGCTGGAGTGGGATCGTCTAGGTTGACTGGCTGAAAACATCTAAGGCTCAGATTCTGCTCAATGTTCTGGTCTGTTTAAAGCTGCCTGCTCCCTGACATCTTCAGCTGCTCTCGATTGCACCTGTCTGGAGCAAGGATTTTGGACTTAGGTTTTGATTTTTGGCTTGGTTTGGTATATTTTGGTATTTTGCCAAATAACATTTGCACAATTTCACCTCTGCACATCTTACTTATTGATGCTAGCATGCCATACAATATTATTTTTGTTCTATTAATCTTAAGTCAATTAGATGTACAAAACATAAAAAAGAGCTTTCATTGGCTGCTAAAATTGTTGTAGTTTCTCTTGTGTCAGTACCTTAGAAGTCTGGTTGTGACACGAGTAGTTATGCATATCCAGAAATTAAAAATTTTGCAAAACATTATTTGCCACAGATTATCAATTAGATTTACAATTGAGGACAAAACAACATGATTTTACTTTTCACTGAGTGACAACATTTCTTTACAAAAACTACCAGAGTAGAAGTATTGCTCCCCCTGATGCTATTAGTCGTTTATATATCCTTTTTGCTGAACACCCAACCTGCAGTGGACTGCTGTAGCTTTTAACTAGTCTCTGACATGTCTACTGGAAAATCCCACTGGATTCCTATTTTGCAAATCTGTCACCTCTTTGTCTTCTTTTCTCCACAGATTTTCAGTGAGATTCCAGTCATCGCTTTCTGCTTGTTAGTTAGCAGCGCTCACTTTGGATTCCTGGAGGTGATTCTTTACAAGGAAGCAAATGGAAGCGTCCCACCCATACAAATAATCCAAAAGGTTGAAGTTCATGCAGACATAGTTTCCAATTTCATTAATGTAACCTATCTACTTACACCAGATGCAACCCTTTAATAAATGCAATTACACTATTGCTTTATAGTTGTCCACACATTTAGGCAATCATATGGTATGACGATAAATCCAACACAGGACATGTGATTAAAAAAAATAAAGGTTTTCTTTCAAAATCTTTATTATCAAGAGTGGCAAAAGCAGTTTTTAGGTTTTAGGGGGCAATAAGTTTTTCACACAGGGCCTTGTTGGTTTGGATAGCCTTTTTTTTTCAGATTCCTCTAACTCAGGTGTCTGCAACCCTAATCCTTGAGTGAAGTTGTCCTGCAACATTTAGATGCATCCCTGCTCCAACACACCTGATTTAAAAGGCTGAATTGCATGTCAGCTAATTTTGCAAAGCCCTGTTCATTCTCTAACCAAAACCATTAATGAATCCTACATAAGCAAATAATGCAGTCATATTCTATTAATTAGAATATTTGTCCCAATTATGCTCATTTGTCTGGTTAAAAGTACCTTTTGATGTGACAACTTTTAACAAGGTATGAAGGCCAAATTTCTGGGGTAAAAAAAGTTTTTTAAAGGTCTGAGGTAATATTCCAAGCTTTCATTAGCTGTAAGCGGATCATCATAATTAAAGGCTTGAAAACATTAGTCGTGCGTAATTAATCTATATAATGAACTATAAAAGTCATTTTTCAATAATATTCTAATTCATTGAATGGGTCTGTAAGTGTGACAAAACATAAATGCAACAAAACCTCCCTCTTGGTTAGAAGAACAAAATAAAAATTACCAATACTAATAAATACACATTTGTCCATGTTGAATAGCCTGATGGCAGAGGGAATACAGGGCCTAGATCCCTAACAACTAATATAATCATTTAAAAACTGCGTTTTGATTTGTTTGTTCATCTAAAACATGCAGTGTGACAAAAACAAGAATTAGTTTTTTTGAGGTTGTAAAACAGGTTACAGGTAGGCTTGCTGACCGCCCGTCAGGCCCCTCCCACATAAATCAGTGCCGCAGAAAGAGCCGCACCCGCCGCCGATTGGCTGCAATCACTGAGCTGTACTCGTTCCTGTAAGCCAAACCGGGGCGGGCGGCTTGTACGGTTCCAGCTAACAACTACGAGTCAAACCAAAAACACTGGCAGGCTTTCTCCTCACGGATCTTTACTTTCACCCCTGCAGAAAGCGAAGCGGGGGAAAAGAAAAAGGAATTTATTGATCTAAATGTCTCGGACTGAAATCCCCCCCAGGACAGCTTTGGGTGACAAAGGAATATTTTTTCCCCTTCCTGCTGATTGTGTGATGTTTGTTTGAAATTCACTAGCCTGGATATTTAAATGAGGATGACTGCACTCGCGAGGAAGGTGCAGCAGGTGCTCTGCGTCCTGCTGCCGTGCGCTCTCCAGCTTTGCTGCGCTCAGACACAGGGAGGTGGGTCTATGCACACACATATGTCTTTCTATCTTTACAGGGACTTTTCATTGACTTCAGTTCATTTTCTATTATTTTTCTATGGCCTAATCCTGACCCTAAACCTAAACTCAGTCATTACCAGTACGTTCCTAACCCTAAACATAACCTAAACTCAATTCAAACCTTAGTCCTAAACCTAACCCCTAACCCAAAAACAGCACCTCTTCTTTTGGAGGCCAAAAGACTGGGCCGGCATAAGAAGACTGGGTAGTATATGTTGTGGCAAATGCTAGAACACACACACAGAGGCATCCTCATTATTGTCTTTTTTAATAACTTGAAACATTTACCTGCGCTATAGCGTACGACTACAACAGCAGACTCCGCAGGGTTAGAGTCGCATTCGCAGTGGGAGGACACCTGCTTAAAAAAAAAAACCTGTTCCGCAAACGTGAAACTTGTTTGCTGTGAGTCAACTGCGCCTCTCCCACGACTTTGTGTGCTTTATCATGTTTGTCTTAATTGTTTCAAGGTTTTGCGACAGAGCCCAGCCTTTTTACCACCAGAGGAGCCGCGCTCAGGCCAAAGTGTGCGTCCCAGATTGTGAAAGGGTGATCTTAGAAATGTTGGAGCCTACTTTCTTTCACCCAACTATTCAGGGTTGTTAGTTAACTGAAAGTAGGTTGTAAAAGAGACAGTAATGTATTTTTCCTATTTAAATCTATCTATCTATCTATCTATCTATCTATCTATCTATCTATCTATCTATCTATCTATCTATCTATCTATCTATCTATCTATCTATCTATCTATCTATCTATCTATCTATCTATCTATCTATCTATCTATCTATCTATCTATCTATCTATCTATCTATCTATCTATCTATCTATCTATCTATCTATCTATCTATCTATCTGTCTGTCTGTCTGTCTGTCTGTCTGTCTGTCTGGACTTTGACTGGGCCATTTTAACATATGAACAGTTTAGGCCTCTATCTAGCTTCATCCATCTTCCTAACAACTCTGACCAGTTTCCCCAACGAGAGTAAAACCAGTAGTTGTCCAGTGAACATATTTGCCTTACTGAGCTGTGGCTCTGTAGCTTCTCCAGAGTTACCGATGGCCTTTTGGCTGCTTTGTGATCTGAGTTGTTTAGATGGTTTTGGTGGGGTTTTCAAATGATGGATTGAACAGTGCTCTGTGAGATATTCAAAGCTTTCTCCCTGACTTATCTGCTGTGTTCCCTAATCTCCATGATGCTCTTTGTTCACCAATGTTCCCAGACAAACCTTTAAGTTGTTCACAGAATAGCTGGATTTATACTAAGATTAAACCAGACACAGATAGACTCTATTTACCTAATTGTTTTTATTTTATTTAGGGATGTCATATTAAAAGGTGTCAAATATAAATCCAAATCACACCTTATCAGGTTGGAGACTCTTGATATAGGCTCACCTTTACTGTTTATAGATGCTATAAATTAAATAATCAAAAGATCAATAATGAGAGACAGTAATGTGAATATTTCTGATATGTGGATAAAAAATAGTGCTGGGAGTGAAGAGCTGTGTTTTCTTATTTCATAATGTAAATATAGAGCTATAAGTATATCCTATACAAAAGATGTCACATGGGATATTCATTTTACTCACTTTTAGTAGGTTAACATAAAAATGCAAATATGCTGCTGAAATTGCTGCCAGTGAATATTGTTCAGCAACTAAATGTGTGTCAGGGGTTTTCAGTAGTAGAGCAAAGGCAGGGCTGGCCCAAGATTGTAGGGGGCCTTAAGTTGAATTTGATTTGGGGTCTTCTTCATCACCTCTACATCACCACCAATAAGTGTTTCAGTACAGATTTGGTGGAATCTGGGAGAGGAGTTTAATTAGCTGAGTTTAAAAATGATTACAATTAATTAGTTGTTGTTTGCTGAGATGTATCTGTGAACAAACCGGACTCAAAAACAAAGAAAAATATTAAACTTGTAGCATCACATTGCAACCATGTTAATGCTACAAACAGTGAAGGTTATTCGTTGCATTTTTACAAAGCATACTTGCCGATTCCTGTAAAGCCTAAATAAAAATGTTAAGCAATTTGTCTGTGTTAAAATTTAAGCATTTAAGGAAGGCCCTTGACAGTTTAGGAGCAATAAGTTGCGGTTTAGTTTACTTGTGCCTTGGGCTGGCTCTCGGTAAAGGCTTCCCTCTGCTCCAGTCTGACTGAGCTAAAACTGAGCTATAGAGAGGAACAGATTTGAACTGTTCCAGCATACACTAAAACTTCAGATGAGTGCAGATGAGTAAATATGTTGTCGGTACTTGAGTTTAAAGGAGGAAGAGATATGATTTAAATCTGTGTGTGAACTTTGTGCTTGTGTTGTTGTTGCCACCTGGCTGCTAGTGACAAAAGTGACTCTGATTGTGAAGAAAACAATGCAAACATGAGGTCATGGATTGCTCAGGTGACAGAGCCTCTGGTAAACAAACGAATCAATGAAAGCTCCATATGAAAGCAAAGGCATTAAATTTCAATGTCTGATTCAAAATGTTTTTAGTGCAGTACAAATGAAACATTTTAAAATAATTAAAGTTGATCCAAAGTTGTTTTATGAAACATTCAAAACATTTCTCCAAAGTGATTTGGGATTTATTTGTTATTTTTTGCTCTTGTTTTGCTCCTGTTTTTACAAAACGTTTGGCACAAAGCTTCAATATCAGTTTTTGTTTTATTGGTCCCCCTGATAAAGATGTAAAGTTTTATGCTGTAGTATAATCTTACACTGGAAATTTTAGCCTCGACCATTACAGATTAGACCATGTAAAATTGTTATTTTTACAGCAACCTCCATGTTAGTTGGCACCTTATAGATGTGCAAAACGTTTGGAGGAACCACTATTAAAATAAATAAAAATTTAGAAAAAATCCAACCTTTATTTAAGTAAATTTATTCTGTCGAGTAAAAATCTGTTGTCAAGAAATGCTTGTTTTTAACAAATCGGCAATAACGCAATACTAAAATACCCAACAGTTCCTATAAAACAGATATGTCTGAATAATTTTTGTTATTTTTGCATACTTGTTTCAGTTGATGAGATAGTCCAAGAACTGTTTTTAGTCATCAACGACTTCTTGTTTCCCTGAGGTATAAATATGACATTCTGGATTATAAATGTGACATAGATGGTCTGTTTTTGTTTTTGTTTTTTTGCTACTTTTCAAAACGTGAAAGACAAGAAAACATGTCTTACTATACCACTATACCACTACTATTACCAAAATCCACGGTGTCATAATAGTTCAGATCCCTCACAGTTCCTATGAAGAAACCCAGGCATTAAAATGGTACATGTTTAAGATGAAGAGAGTCTATGAATTTTTAATTTAGTTATTTGTGACTTCTTGTATTTCTGGAGAATAAACATGACGTAACAGGGATGTTTGTTTCTTTTAGCTACTGTTACAAATGGGAAAGACAACAAAACCTGCCACTCAGTGAAATAAATGTGTTTTGTGCTTCACAAGAAATGTTTACACTTTAGACAATGTAATTCTTTTCTATTTACAGCACCCTGCACATTTATTTACTCCCATACCAAAGATGTGTACAACAATTAAATTCATCTTTAACTATTTAGAATCACTATGACATTTTTACTTGAGTTTAAGTACGGTTTCTGTTATATCACATTAATTATGACATATTTATCTTATTTAGTTTTCAAAACAAGGAAGGATAAGAGAACATGCCAAGGCATGCGGTTAGCATAAAGGTAAAGAAATGGGTACACAAATTGGCTAATGGACTAAACTTGCACTTATCTACAGTCAGGGAAATAAATCCATACAATGTATTGTTAATTAATAACAATGAAATCAATTGATCACTTATTGAAAAGGTTAAAAGCAACTGTGACCAAGGTGAGATGATGATCCATGTAAATCTTACCACCACACATAGAACCTTTACTTCAAGAAGAGCTGTAGTAAACTTTTTAGTATTACAATTATGGTTCTGCCTACAATAAAATTTTACTGTATTCTAAAGGTTTTTATATACACAAAGTTGGTAATAAATGTGGAAGGTGCTGTATGTCTTCCCACTTTTCTCTCATCAGGCAATGGGTTTCATAAATGTTTATTTTTATTTGTTTGAACATAAAATCAAAGCAACGCATAACAGAATCCCTCCCTGAAGGTAAACATGTTACAGGTTTGTCAGTTTGTTATACTTCCTTTATTAATGGCGTCATTGTGTAATCAGGATGAACACATAACTTTCGTTTTTAATGGTGAATGCTGATCTTCATTTGTTTTTGTCAATTTCAAAGTCATTTTCAAATCTTATAACAGGTATGTAAATGATAGGAGTTGAACCAAAGGCAAACGTGGTTGAATTTAAAGCCAGTGATTGATTTGAAGTAACTCACACGTTCACTGGTATTATAAGAAGGACCTTCCAATTCTTTTATGCTCAAATTCTGCCTGTAAACAAGTGAGTTCACAGCGAAGTGAACCGGTTCATATGTTCAGGTATTTTTCCGTGTGTTTGCACATGCACGCGTGCACTCTCAAGGTATGCAGTATCTCTGGCTGCACAGTGCCAAGTTTCTGTTTACAACAGTCAGCGTCTCCTCTGCTTCTATTGAACTTGTTTATCTAATCCTCCCTCTATTCTTCTTCCCTCCCTCTGTTGTTTTGCAGAGCTGAAGCCTTGGTAACAGATGAATGTAAAATGAAAACAGCCAAACCCGATCTATGGTCTATCTTTCATTATTGTGTCGGGTTACAAGTTAGCACGGGGGACAGTGATGCCATGCAGCAGAGAGTTAATCTGGTTTTCGATAGTTGGTTAAGCTCTGTCACATCGCAGCTTTTTTTAAAGGGTGGGAAAATACATGGAGAATGTTTGCAGATAGAAGAGAATTTAGAGACACATTTACTCTTGCTTTCCACTCTTGCAGAATAGAGCCATTGTGTTCATGTGTTTGTATATATTGACTCAGTGCCTTCTACCTCATTCTTTTTTCCTCCATCATCTGTTTGCTGACACTGGAAGTTCTCCTCTGACAGAAAAATAAATCCTCCTCCAGCTGCAGCTTTTGCATGTTGTGTAAAAGGTGGACATACCATATTTGTCACATTCTGTCCTGTGTAAGTTTGTACTGGTTTGTCACCCTATCCACTGGGCTGTACTGCATGCGTTCTGCATGTGTACTCTGCATTCGGCACCAGGTGAAAGGTTCTCGAACATACACAGGTGTTTTCTAACACATAGTTTAAGCAGCATATAGAGTCAACAGCGTCAGTCATCCACTGATAGCGTGGAGCTGCTCTCAGGCCTTAAACAGTTAAAGAGCATGACAGTTTGGCTCATTAAGTCATATAATTTCAAAAATAGGCTGCAGGACCCAACATAAGGAAACAAATATGGAGCCTAATGCATGAGAATGCCCAAAGTCAGCACAGAGGTTTGTATACAAGCCCTTTTTGGTTAGTTGTACTTTTCTTTAGCTATGGATTATTTTTGAACCACTAAGCAATGGGGTTGGAATGAGCAAAAAAAAAATTTGGTAGAAGAAAAAAAAACTTCAAACTTCTAAAATAAAATAAATACATAGACATCTTGTCAGTAACTATCTGAAGCAAATTTCTGAATCTCAAATTTTGCTGTGAGAAATAAACAAGTTATAAACAGGTTAACAAAAAAATGCTATCACATACAGTCATTTTACCAATAACTCACATCAGTTGGGTATTTTTTAATGCCATTTTGAAAACTTGACACTTGGCTCTTCCTTTACAAGCAACTATTTTCAAAAAAGTAAAATAATGTAGTAGTTTGCCAAATAAAGTTTAAAAACTGCAGCAGTACCCAAGAGCAATAGGAGGCAGGCAGAATAATGGAAAAATAACATCTCAATGAAACAAAAACTGGAAAAAAATGTAAAAAACTACCAGTATCGTGAATTGCGCAACAGAGGAACAAAGCTTTCCGCCACTGAGCAGGTAATGACAAAGACTGAATACAAACTAGGACTATATATACCAAGAAGATTACTTGGACAGAAATCCAGTGAGCCTAAATATCTGAATTTGACACTTCTTTTCTCTCTTGATAAATTGCTAGCAAAATTCAGGAACGCAACATGTTTATAAAACAATTGTTTTTATTGCACTTGCACAAGCATGCACATGTGCTCTCGAGGTATGTAAAACATATGGAACAAGAGTATAAAACTATTTCTGTTGATGGACCAGCAAATAATGTCTTCTGTAAAGTGTGGTTCTTCACTATTCTTTGAAAGAGGCGGCTAATGTTGACTGTCATCTTACGTTAAACCTGCTTTAGGTGTAACTGACAGATGCAGATCAGTCACACACGAAATGGGTCACAGAACCATGGCTTGAAGCTTTGCACTATTAATTCCCTCACAATGTTTTCAGCTTTCCTATCTCACTTTATCTAAACTGAAACAGTAAACTCTGAGAAATCAAAACTTGTAGTGCTAAGTTTGTGCTGTTCAAGCGCCAAAAAAACAACACCCAATATTTCTCTTTAGATAGCACTAGTATAATATTTCATTGCAGAGTTGAAGAGATAGTTTAAGGCTTTTGAATTGAGATTGAGTTAAAAGGTTATGAGCAGTTAATAACTTACCTGCAGTAGATAATTCTCTTGTTGGCAAGTTCATTTGGTATAAATCCAGATTAGTTGGTTGGTGGATAAAGCTAATTGGTAGTCTGGGTGGGGCTTTGTCCAAAGCGGACCTCTCCGGTCTTAAAACAACTACAATCTCAGAAGGGTTTATGGAAAGGTTTTTACTGATTTTTACACTGAATTTCTTTTCTACAAGTTACTTACTCTGATTGTTAAAGCTCAACATGTTAAATTCTCTGTACTTTTCACAGGAAAGATCATGGGCGGCGCTCCACCTCCTACATCCATTTCCTGCGAAAGCAATGATAGCCTTATGTGTAAATAACTGTCTAATGCAAACGTGAAGGTGCTTTAAATGTTCAAAAACTATGTTTGTATAAACTGCTATGAAGTTATTTATTTAAAAGGGTATTTTTTTTAGATGCTAGAAGTCCGCTTTGGAAGTGGCCCCTCATGGTATAGCTGTTAGATTAATCATCTCGATTCGACCAAACTGTATTTATAAAAATGAAGATGAACTGAGGTCTGTTAAGAAATTGCAAGTCAGTATCTTAGTTGCAGCAGATAACTTTCTTGGAGGTATGAAATCAGTTGGTCCTGGAGGATGAAGCTAGCCATCCTCTAACTTTTCTAGTAATCCGGCTAGTCTGAGAGGGCCCAAGAACATGATGGACTTCTGCTGTCTCAAAGAAATTTCCAATTTCAAAAATGTCATTGCGGTGTATGCAAACGCTATTTTATGAGCCTTTAAACTGTTGTTTACCTTTTGCATTAGCCCATCATTTACACTGAAGCTGCGGGATTTTTGCATTGGAAATGAAACTAGTAGATGGTGCACCACTAATCAACTTTACTGCCAAACACCTACTAGGAATTGAACATGTTAAGCTTTTCCAGTTAGAGAAACTATGTGATGTAAAAAAAAAATTAATACAGTTTCCTCAAACAACTGTGAAGTTTTGGAGAGCATAGAAGCTTAAAAAAAAAACAGCTTCACCTTGGCCTCTCTTGGACTAACTGTTTCATCTGCTTCATCCCAATCTGGATTTGCACTTAATTAAGAAGCCAAGATATCTACTTCAAGCAAGATATTTCTACCTAATCAAATACTTTTTTTTCCTACAGTAATAAAGAAAAACAGGTTTACAACTGCCAAAGCTTGAATATTGTCTGCAGCTGAAAAGTATTTAATAAAAAGTTCTGAACTGTGGCGTTGTGTTATGTGGCGGTGTAATGGCCCCGTATACAGAGTCCTTGACGCAGCCGTTCTGGATTTGATTCCCTATCTTGAGACATTTGCTGCATGTCTTCCCCACCTTCTCCCTCTGCCAACTGTCAATAAAGACCACTAGCGCCTTGAAAAAATCTGTTCACCCAAATACAAAATGCTAAATAAATTTACTTCAGTATGAGATCTTCATCCCAAGCAAATTATTTATTTTTCAAGTTCAGATTAAGATTATTACTTAAATTAATCAGACATGGACATCTACAATGTTCAGCACAAATAAAACTGGCATCCAAAAAGGTCTGGTGATCTTCCCAGGAATAATGTCCTGGTTTTTCACAACAGTTCATGGAAACCTGCACTGGAAAACAAACTTCGATCATGATACACTAACAAACTTGTTAAATTAAAAATGTGACAGATCAAAACTGAAAGAAACACAATCATGACAAAACATCAATCAAAGAGATCTTTGTTCTGTTTTTGTTGTCTTAGTGGGCGAGCTTCTTCAGATTCATGGTACAAAGTCAGGTCCAGTGAACCCACCGTTCTCAGAAACTCTTAAACAACCATCAATATGACTTTATGATCACCGATAAGCTTGTTGCCACACTTGAACACACACTGAGTGGTTTTTCCATTCCTTCAGGGGACGTCACATTGACATAATTTCAATTCCAGGAGACTTAATCAGTATTCAATGCTTCAAATAATAATGTGTCTATAAAGTGGATTACTCCTGTGAAACAAAGCCTCTGCAATGTTTTTTATGAGAAAATTAGTAAAGGAAGGGCACTCACAGTGGGCTTTGACCTGACGACTGCAGTGCCTGTGGTCTAAAGTTAATAATCATTAGTCTTTTATGCCCTTGTTGATCCTGTTGTTGGCTGGCTAGCTGGCTTTTGACTCATATATGGGATGTTTATGAGTGTGCTGTGTAAGTGCTCATCAAAATCCTGGGAATTTGGTGACAAACACAAAAAGCCATCAACTATGTAGCTCATAGAATTTTGTATGTGATAGACTAAAAATTTAATGCATGTTTAAGTTAAAGGATCGCTTAAAAAAACAATTTCCGGAAAATCCCCCTGTGTCTTTTAGCTATGTAAATAGTTTTTGACTTTTTAACAGTAAAGGACATTATTTTGTTTAAATCTTTCTCCTTCAATCAGATTTGAAATCATGAATATATATACTTTTAACTTGCAAGGAAAGCATTATGTTTGACAGGTCCCTGCAATTTCTTCATACAGTCATAACTTATTAATTTAACCCTCAAAAATTGGCTCAAGTTCTACAGATTGCGGTACAAATTGAAAAATAACCAGTCCCTTCAAAATAAATGGTGCTGAAATACTTTCTTAATATTTAGTTTAATATTCTGTTAAACTCTACTAGGACCTTAACTGAAATTTTGTGCTTTGGTCACCAGACACAAAAGCAATCTTCTTCCATGGCCATCTCAGAGTTCAGACCTAAATCCATTAGAGAACCTGGGGGTGAGTTGAACAGAAGACAGCATAAGAGTGGAGCCAGGACTCTGGACAACATAGAAACACAATAGAAAGAGAAACTGTGTCACAGGATTGTATTACAACTATTTCATACCAGTGAAAGCCAAACATTATTAGTATTTGAAAGTTTGGACTAAAACTGTTTTAAACCAGTGACCCAGCTTAGAAGGATTCATTGATTTTTAGATTATTAGAAAGATTGGATTAGAACCAGCTCTTACTAGTAAACCCCCAAGGATTATTAATGTAATTTGATTTGTTTTTCTGTTGTTTGATTTTGTGTCTCATTGTAATGATTTTCCTTATGTACAGCGCCTTGAGTGCCTTGTTGCTTGACTGGTGATATTGAGACTTTACTCCACTAAATAAATGGATGCAAATTTAAGGGAGGGTTTTTGTATCTTTGTAGTTTGAGTTGATGCTGCTTCAACAAAGTGTTCGTTTATTTAAAGTCTTATCTTTACCAGGGGTTGGTACTATATTTGTGTTTGTAACACGCAGATCAACAGTCATGTTGAGTTTGTTGTCCTCCTTTCCTTCTCTACATCATCTCCCGTGTTACCCAGGCATTTGAATAGCAAAGCAGCCTTATGGTGATGGTGACTGGGTGAACTCCCACAGACCATAAACAAGGCTCTGAGTGTTTGTTGGACAGGACGACAAGTCCTGAGCACAATCCTTAGCTTGTTTCACACTTACAGAACATTCATTCGTTTTCACCAAAGCGAACACAGCCTCTTGTAGTATAGTCTTTGTGAAGAAGCACACTGTTTGCTCATGAACTGTTTATTATGATCAGTCACTACTTTTCGTTTTTATTCTTTGTTGTACCGTTCATCTACTAAAAAGTTAAAGATGTCATTAAAATACAGGCAAACACATTATACATGAGAAAACATGCTGGTGATTCTTAATAAACAGAGATAGATGTACATCTTGCAAAAGTATCTATACCCTTTGGATGTTTTCATGCTTTAACATATTAAAACCACAAATTTCAATGTATTTTATTAGGATATCATCTGATAGAACAATACAAAGTAGTGCATAATTGGGAAGTGTAAGGAAAATGCTACATGTTTTTCAAACTTTTTACAAAATAAAAACCTAAAATCCGTGTGTGCATTTGAATGCAGCAACACTTTTTTGAACATTTATTTGCAATCACAGCTGCAAGCTTTTCTTTTTATTGTCTCTAGAGTCTGTCAGTTCTGCCCTTTGTAGCTCAAGCTCAGTCACAGTGGATGGAGCATCAATTTTCAAGTCTTACCACAGATTCTCAGTTGGATCTAGGTCTTGACTTTGACTAGGCCATTCTAACTCATGATTTTATCTAAACTGTTCTATTGCAGCTCTGACTGTGACTCTGGTGGTGGCTACATCATGCTGTTGTGTGTACATGATGATATGTTGTGTTAGTTCCCCCCCACTCACAGCATGTCCTCATATTATTTTAAGTATCATTGAAACTAACTATGCTCCCCTGTGTTTGCATCTTCAAAATATTTTTACACAAGATTTGGCTTCTTTAAATGAGGTGATACAATCTGGATCTGACATTAAATATTAAATAGCTGAGCAGGACATGTTGACTTTTATTGGTTCATTGAATTTAATGGGTCTTTTTTTATTTTAGAGGTACTTTTGCTATATTTTAATTAGTCATATATTGCTATACTTTTTATTTTACACTTTACTCTTCATAAAGCCTTTTGGTCAATGGAAAATGTATTTTAAATGTCCAACCTTTGAGCGAAATATAATAAATAATATCAGTTTCTTTCTTTATTTCCCCAGTGGTCATTTGCACCGGCACCCATAACGGCCTGAGCATGACGAAAGACTCGGACATCCAGTACAACCTGATGAAGAAGATATACAGCGGCTGCAACATTGTGATGGGAAACATTGAGGTCAACATGATGGAGCACACCCGAGACTTCAGCTTCCTGCAGGTGAGCCTGTGAACATCGCCCTCTGTGTAGAGCAGATTATTAGTAATCCTTTCACAGAAAATGTGTCACTAGAGAAAAATCACTAACCAGTTCAGACATGGATGTGGAATCAGCCAGTGCCAGAAACATTCCTACCCTGAGGTTTCTCCAGAAGTCGCAGTCAAATCAGACTGTGCACTGGAAATGATGTCACTATGAGATCATTATTTTTGACTAAAACACATTTAAGCAATGCAAGATTGTCTAATGTGTTTTTTTTTTATTGTTGTCATTTTGAACCTTGCAGTCTATTAAGGAAGTGACAGGCTACATTCTGTTTGCTTTGAATGAGTTCAGTCGCCTCCCTCTCGACAACCTGCGTGTAATCAGGGGCAACACTCTTTATGATGACCGCTACGCCCTAGCTGTGATGATCAACTACAAGAAAGACGGCCAACACGGCCTTCAGGAGCTAGGCCTAACAAATCTCACAGGTATGCTGAGTGACATGTAAGTTTAAAGTGTGGGAGGCTGAGACGAAGCAGATAAGAGCTGGATGTGGCATTCAATTACTGTTAGAGCTCCCATTTGCTCTCAGTAAAGCCGCACCCTTCAGAATGCCGTCTTTAAGGTGGCTGGAATGTGTCATGTGTACAACCGCTCAACTGTCAAAGTAACATGAGCTCTGTCCTACTACGCCGCATTTATATGTGCTGTAGTAAATAAGAATGCCAACGTCTGATAGGATGAGTCAAGGGCCTGTCTAGGCTTGCTTTGATAATTCCTATTTTTTTCCCACACATTTACATGTGTGCCTCCCACAGAGATACTAGAAGGAGGTGTCAAGATCATCCAGAACAAGTACCTGAGCTATGCTCCCCAGGTGAACTGGCTCGACATAGTGAAGGATTCATCAGCTGACATCACGATCGAAGGCAATGGTCCAGAAAGTGAGTCTGAATTATGGTGCAAAAAACTTAAGTCTACATAGGGGCACAGCCTTTATGTTTGTAAAAGGGAAACTTTCAAACAGAAATCAGCCTGGAGCTGTTTAAGTTGCATAGCTAAAATTCTACATAAATAATACAACATAAATAATGTAATATACCCAGTTTTATTCATGCTACACAGACATTTATTGAGATGCACCCAGGTGCATCTTGATAAACTTGAATAAACTAGAATATCATTCAAAAGTTAATTTATTTATGTAATTTAATTCAAAAAGTGAGAAGTACATTATATAGATTCATTACACACAGTGCTCTATTTCAAGCATTTTTAAACCACAAAAGACCATCGCTAAAGAAGCTCTTCATAGAGTTCTGTATCAAAGAATAATAATGTAAAGTTAAGTGAAAGAAAAAAGTGTAAGGGAGATTCATAAGTGATCAGGGCTTCAGGTGACACCACACAAGGACAATCCAAGGCATGGGCTTAAACTTTCCCATTCCTTGTTTTAAGCCACTCCTTAACCATAGACAACATCAGAAACATCTTACTGGCATGATTCTCAGTGGCTAATGTCCCATTTTTAAAGTAGAAGTCGATTTTTGGTACAGAATCCAAGTTCCTTGAGATCCAGTATGAAGTTTCAACAGTCAGTAATGAGCTGGAAAGTTATGTCATGTCCTGGTGTTGGCCCACTATCTTTTATCAAGTCCAAAGTCAAGACAGCCGTCTACCAGGAAATTTTAGAGAACGTCGAGCTTCACTCTGCTGACAACCTTTATGGAGATGTTGATTTTTATATTCTTGCAGGGCATGGCCCCAGCTCACACTGCTGTACACCATGTGTGATCACCATGGTATCACTGTGCTTGATTGGCCAGCAAACTGACCTGAACAAAACCAAAAATCACACCACCAGCTTCAGAGAGTCGCAGCCTCCATGCCTCGCTGCATTGAAGTAGCAATTTATACAAAAGGAGCCTCAACCAAGTATTGAGTGCATGCACTAGGCGGCCGTTTTTGTGTTAAAAATCCCTTTTGCTGGCCCTATGTAATAATCTCACTTTCTGAGAAGCTGAATTTGGGGTTTTCCTTTTCTGTAAACCATAATGTTCAACGTTTATGCAGACAAATTCGAGTGTAATAAATCTACATAATTTATGGCTTTAACTTTTTAGAACTAAACTTTCCAAAATAAATCAACATTTTTATTATGTCTAATTTACTGAGATCTGTATAAACAAAAAGCACATTTGGCCAGTAAATCAGTTAACAGGTTTGATATGTTTAACACAGAGTAAAAATAATACTTCTGTTGTCACCTGCTTTAATCTGCAAAACTACATCCACTGACAATAAAAAATGTTTTCTAGAACCTTGTAACGAAGCATGTGGAGATGTGCCTTGTTGGGGACCAGGAAGCAACTCTTGCCAGACCCGTGAGTGAGATTAAAAAAAACCTTATTTTTGATCTATTAATTTTTAACCTATTAACTCAGCTCTAGTCATAAAAATGCCAGTCGACTCATGGTGGCCTGATGAGTTAGATCTTTCACTGTACACTAATATAAACTGCAGGGTAAATTCACAGTTTAACGTAACTGCCATTTGTGTGTCATGTTTTACACCCACTTCAGTGGAAGCATAACAAACGTTTTCCTCTGTTTCAGTGACAAAAACTGTGTGTGCGCCTCAGTGTAACGGCCGATGCTTCGGGAAAAACCCGAGCGAGTGTTGCCATATTGAATGTGCTGGTGGCTGCAAGGGACCTCTGGATACAGACTGCTTTGTGAGTCTAAAGCTTGCAGTAATTGTTTTTAATCATTAACCTGCTTCTTAGTTATATAAAATTAACAAATCTTTTTGATGGAGTTTTGGGCCAAAGTAATGCACTGTTTACTCCAACTCATCTCAAAGGCTGTTCTTAAAGTAATTGTAGTATTTCTGCCCAAGTGTAATTATAAAAAGCCAACAGAGACGTTCAATGTTTTATTTTTCACCCAATTGTTGTGTGAATGGTGAATCAGGTAGCAACAGATTTTTTTGGAGGACCTTAAGGGTTTGTATTTAAGATTTTTTTTGGACACAAATGGAAACAACCTTTTGTTTTTGTAATCCTGCTAACTCAAGCATCTGACAGCCCATCGGAAAATAGTCTGTTGATTTAAGGTGTTCAAACATTTTTCTTGAACATTACTTTGGTTTTAAGAACACGGCTATGACAACTAATGCTGTCTTTTAGAATACAATATTGCAGTATGTAAAATGTTTTTACCATACCCAACATTTAGTAGCCACCTGTACATATTCAAAACCTTAGGTGGTGTTCCTGTAAGATCAATTGTGGATTCATTCTTTTTTATTCAAAATCTGAGTAATTTTGATCAGAACATTTTTAAATCAAGTGTAGATTTTTATGCACATGGTACTATGTTTTACTGCTCAACACATCCACCTAGCCTAGTTATTGGCAGCTGCAAACAAGCATTAGAAACAACTCTTTTATCTTCAGTACAATTTAAAATCAGGCCAAGAGGAGCTTCTGAATAAAGTATAAAAGCAACTATGAACAAGTAGAGAATGCTGGTTCATTACTTCCATAGAACCTTTATAAGCTTAAAACAGTTTTTATGCTGCTGCTACTCCCAACTCAGCTGTCTTTAAGACGTAAAAACACGCTAAAAGGAGGTGATTGTCATCTTTGAGCACTTCATGTAAGGTTAAAAAAGAACAAACATGTGCAGATAGATTATTATTTTCAAATAATTTATTACAAAGATGAAGTTCTGTGTAAAATAACCACTTACATAGTAAAAGGGAAACAAAATCAACACAAAATGCATAACCTTTGCACCTGATTGTGCTTTATGTTACATTTTACAGGCTTGCAAGAACTTCAACAACTCGGGCTCATGTGTGCCCCAGTGTCCCCAGACTCTGATCTACAACAAGCATACATTCAAAATGGAGCGCAATCCCAATGCCAAGTACCAGTACGGCTCTATCTGTGTGGCCCAGTGCCCCAGTGAGTCCCCACACATGCAGCCTTATACTCAAACACTTTACACACTGTCACTGTTCTTCCTATTTAAATGCAGCTTTCTTTATGCCTGATAATCATAAAGCTCTGGTTGTTAAACTGCTGGAAGTGTTTACTCACGGATTAATGTAAGTCCCTGCAATGTGTCCATTAATGCCATTTTCTCTTTCTGAACAGCCAACTTTGTGGTGGATGACAGTTCATGTGTAAGCAACTGCCCAGCAGATAAAATGGAGGTGGAAAAAAATGGAGTAAAACGATGCGAGCCCTGTAGAGGTCTCTGCCCTAAAGGTAACCAATGCTTTGCTTCGATGCTCTGTAAATGATGGATAATTAACACTTTCTCTGTAAGGGAAAAATATACTGTAGTATTCCAATTCACAACTATAAAAAAAGTTGACAGAAATGTTGATTGTGTCATAATTTTGTTGCTGTATTTAGCCCAAAAGGTATAAGCTTTGGACTTTAAAGCCCCATAGATATCTTGAACCTACAATTGTAATAATTAAACCATGAGTGTTATAACATATAGCATTGGCATGTTGCTATTAATAGCAAAAATCATTACACTAAATTAAGGTATAATGCAGACATTAACATTCTAGTTAAACAGAACAAACTAGTAATGCCTCTTTAGCTGTCAGTGGCTAACAGCAGTTTAAATGATTCAGTAGTTTAAATGTTAATGTTAGCTAACATGTTATCTAACATTAGCATGTCAGTTATCAGTGGTGAACATAATCTGTTATACTAGAGTCTTCTAGCATTCACTAATATGTATGTTGCTAATCATATGTTAGCTAACAGTAGCTTATACTGTCTGCTATGCAATCATAGCGACCCATAGCAAAATGTCATGGGAAGCTACTATGATCGTTGTAGCATGTTAACTATATCTAATATGCTAACATTAGCTTGTTTGCTAACACTAGCATTAGAAAAGTCATACTTCTAAGGTTCTAACAGTACCCTGATCATAGGCTAAAATGCTAACAGCGAACATTAAAATGCCAGCTAACATTAACTATATCTACAATAATACAATAATATTATATGTTTAGATTAGATGATACCGTGAAAAGGGAGGACCTTTATTTTGAAATGCTTCTGTGAGCTTTATTTTAAAAGGGAAATAATTATACCTTTTCCATAATTCCATTAGAAAAAGTGAGGCTTTTATTTTATAGTGTCTTTTAACTATTTTGATAGTCCAAATTACAAGCCCTGCTGACCCATGATTTAGGTCTATGATGTATTTAAATCCTCACCAGTAAAAAGACAATGGTTTATTTATGAACTTAGGTTTGAAATTGTAAAATTAATTCTCTGTTGATCGCTAGTCTCAACCCACTAGGAAATTGATATACACTAAAACAATGCTGTGGCAGTCATCAATAACTTAAACATAGTTCATTGTACCAATAGTATTTGATTATCTGCTGTTTTTACTTATAAAAGATTTGTATGTAACTTTTTTCCCGTTTTTTCGCAGTTTGTGAAGGCACAGGAAGTCAGGCCAGGCAATCCGTTGATGCACACAACATTGAAAGTTTTATAAACTGCACTAAAATCCAAGGCAGTCTTCACTTTCTGGGAATCGGGATAGAGGGGTAAGAACACATGAAAAAATGGAACTATTTTATGTTCATAGTTCACTATCTGAACATTGGGAACCAACTAGTTCAGTTTCATGACCAATTTCCCAACAAAATTATTCGCATACATGTTATCCTGATTTAGTTGTCAGAAAGCAAAATGAGTTAAGGCTGTAATGGAAAACTTGCCCATTTTAACTGCGGACACTTTTAAAATAGTTGGTGTCTATCATTGATAAAAAATCGTAGTTTAAACATTTCAGCTGGGAAAATTGTCACACATCAAAATTAAAAATGACCCATGAACTGTTATTTTGGCTATGTACCTGAACAATGGTCAGGGAGCCAAAGTAAATATGACAAAATGCATTAAAGTGTGGGTTAATTCCTCAGCTCATATCTGTTACCTGCAAGGCCACATCTGGGCTCACTCCCTACCAGCAGCAGGCTCTGCACAAGAAGCATAGAAGTAGGATGTACACACAACAGTCTGTTAGATTTGATGGTTGGGACATAATCTTTACAGTAATATAGTTAAATTTAAAGCAAAGGGTGCATAAGGTACCTAAAACTTTACCCCTGAAAGACCTCAGGTTAGCTCTCTCCTTCACTCCTGATGATAGTGCCGTTTAATGAGGCCAGAGAGAGTTGCACTTAGTTCAGATTTGTTATGTAAAACATCGCCATCGAGTCCAAAGTTCTGTAAAAAGTTGATTGAACTCATGAATGCACCCTTTTGAGAACTTTAAGGCGCAACACTGCTTTCATCAGGTTCGGGTTTTTACCATTTTTAGCCTGTCTACCATTTTTCTCAGTGCTTCACTGAATATGTTATGCATTTGATAATTCATTTAGTGTTTTTTTTTTTTGCCCGAAGCGATGAATACAACAAGATACCAGCCCTCGATCCAGAAAAACTGAAAATCTTTAGCACTGTGCAGGAGATTACAGGTGACTTGGGGATGGGATGGATGGTTTTATGCTACTGTGATGGCACTTGCAGTGTGTTTAAAGGCTCTGAAATACAACTCCTCCATTTTCAGACATCCTCAGTATCCAGTCATGGCCCAAAAACCTGTCTGACCTGTCAGTCTTTTCCAACCTGCAAACAATACAAGGCAGAACACTTTACAAGTGAGTAGTAGTTGTTTTTCCTTCTTTCGTTGTCCTTTTTTTTTCTCTCTAACCACTGAGCCATAGCTTATTGTATCGTGTCCTTAATTGCATGCACAATAAACCTTGACTGACATTGAACTGCTTGTCTTTTTTTATTTCCTTGTCGTGTTGTGTTTACTTTCTGTAGAGGAGCGAGGTCTGGAAGGTATGGTAAACAACTCAAAGCTTGTTTTTGGTGTTGCTGTTGGTTTATCTATACTGGCCTTTTGAGATTCAATTGGTGGTGGACACTACTGTTTAATAGGTTGAAGAAGCATGGTTTTTCTCTGGGTTTTTTTTTTCTCTTGTACCTAGGCAAAACTAGTATTATGTGGGTGGTATCAAGTTTTTATCAAAGGAAATTCTTTTCTAATTTTCTATTTGTTTGTTCATGTTTAGAGATTTAAATGCCACCGCATCTTTTCTGTTACTCGTATATGTTTTAAACAAAATCAAATTCTGTTCAATTCCACTTTCTACTTCCTTTTGACATCTCCCAGATTCAGCCACAGGTTTTGCCTTTCAATAAAAAGTCAAATTTCTTTTTGAGGTCCAAAATAAATAAAGAAATAACTTAACATATAGGAATACCTGAGAAATAATAAAAATCAGTTTGTGTTTTGTCTTTGATGTGATGTCAAGCTTCTGAAAAGAAACTTAAAATTCTTTATCTGTATTGTCTATTGAGACGGCAGAACCTGAATATAGTGAATCCACATAATCCAGAACAAGTCTTTTCAAAGTAAACACTTTGTACAATTTAAATTTCTGCATGCAAAATATACATTCCAATTCCTTGAAACCTGTTGTTTCAGGGGCTTCTCGTTCCTCGTGATGAGGATCAATTCTCTCACCTCCCTTGGGTTGCGCTCCCTGCAGAGGATAAATGATGGTGGTATCTACATCACCGGAAACAAGAAGCTTTGCTACCACAACACTGTAAACTGGTCTCGCATCTTGAGCACCAGTTCCCGTCCCCAGAGACGGCCAAAGGACCTCACCATCAAGGACAACCGGCCACGGGAGGAGTGTGGTGAGTAGTGTGACAGAGGTGGACTCATAGATGAATAATTTCACATCTTTTTCAAATAATCTGTAGCACCCCTGATTGGAAATAACAGTAACTCAGCCATGAAGTGGTAGTCACTTCAAATCACAGAGTTGGGTCAGCAGATACAGAGGTCACCATCTTTCTGCAGACTAAATAGTTACAGACCTCCAAACATTATGTGACATTCAGACTTGTTCAATAACACTAAGTAGACTGCCTCCTGGTTTGGGTTTCCATGGCTCTGTCCAAGCTTTACATTATCAAGTGCAATGCAAAGCATTGGATACAGTGGTGTGAAGCATGGCACCACTGGACTCCAGATTAGAGCAGATGTGTTCTCTGTGCAGTGATAAATGGTATATTTCTCTATGGCAACCCAGTGGAGGAGTCTGGGTTTGGAAGTTGCCAGGAGAAAGGTTCCTGCCTAACTGCAGCATGTCAGGTGTAAAGTTTGGTGAAGAGGGTGTTATGGTGTGGGCTGTTTTGTTTCTGTAATAAAACTTGCGGTTTCAAACGCAGTATAAAGTTCATAACTACAAAACGTCATCATCACCTAAACACCATATCATATTTATAAATAGTATTTAACAAAAGTAACATAAATCCTTTAAAACTAAATTATTTTTCTGTAAACTGGAACAAATGTATTCTGCTGAAGTTGTACAGCAACTGTAATTTTACACATAATCCATAAAATAAGAAAATCACTTAGTTTCTAAAGGAGCAAGCATTCTTTTAGCCAGTGGTTTGTACACAAAATGTATTTTTAGTTCTGTGTTCAGACCTACTGATATTATTTCAAGTGTACTTGTGTGGTACCTCAGCCCTTTTTGCTTGTGTGACAGGCCCTCCTGGGCGTACTTCAACACATTGATTTCTCTTTCTTCTCCCCTGTGCAGTTAAAGAGGGCAATGTGTGTGACCCCTTGTGCTCCTCTGATGGCTGCTGGGGTCCGGGGCCTGATCAGTGTGTTTCCTGTAGAAAGTACAGCCGGGGAGGGATATGTGTACCAGACTGTATGTTCCTAACTGGGTAAGTCTTCAAAAAAAATCCCATTTAAAGTCAGACTTTCCTGTTTTTAGGTGGGTGCTTTTTAGATTATTTTTCAGTTTGCTGAATGCCATCATATGTTTTTTGCTCAAATGCAGAGAGAGGAGGGAGTTTGCCACAAAGTCAGGCGAGTGTTTGCCATGTCACCCTGACTGTAAGGTCCAGGAAGGAATGGAGACATGCAAGGGCCAGGTATGATCCCCTTGGCTCTTCTCTATCCCCTTTTAATATGTACAGAATGTTCTTGAACGTATACACTTATGTGTCCTAATTGGTCAAAGTTGAAGAGTCCACTGCTGCCCCCTAGTGACTTCTTGACAGACATGTCAAGTGCTGTAATAAAAAAATGTTCTTCGTTCTGTCTTCTGTCTATCTACAGGGAGCAGATCAGTGTGTAGCATGTTCCAGCCTGCAGGATGGTCCACACTGCGTGTCCTCATGTCCTGAGGGTGTGATGGGCGGAGAGGGAGTCATCTTTAAATATGCCAACAAGCAAGGCCATTGTGAGCCATGCCACATGAACTGCACCCAAGGGTAAGTGATTATTAAAAATCTGTACCATTGTATGTTTATGTTCCTTCTGTAAACTGACTCTTTATGCATTCTGCCTTCAGATGTACTGGCCCTGGAATCGGGGACTGTGCAGGAAATACTCCTCGAGGCCTGTCTGGGTAATCTAACCTCTTTTTTAGATACATGTTTTATAGTTTTGACTTTTTTGCTAATTATCAGGTTCTGATTGTATGTCATGCCTTTGAACTTGTGTAATTAGACAAGCAGCCACCGGCATCGCATTGGGAGTAATCGCCACACTCTTCACTTTATTCTCCATTTTTGTGCTGACTACTCTGTACCGCCGAGGCCTCGCCATCCGTCGTAAGCGAGCCATGAGGAGATACATGGAGAGCGAGGAAGTAAGTTGGCATACCGTTCTCAGGTTTCCCTGTACTGTTATAATTTATGGATTACAATATAAAGTTATGCCCTGTGTGTCTTCAGAGTTTTGAACCTTTGGAGGAGAAAGAGAAAGTCCATGCCCGAATCTTGAAGCCCTCGGATCTGCGTAAGATCAAACCGCTGGGTAATGGAGCATTTGGAACAGTCCACAAGGTACATTGTTCTGTCATCTTCTACAATGTTCCTCTTCCTGATTTGATTTTTATTGATCAGCGTCTGAAGCTGTCTCTGTGCTCTCTATACTTCTTAGGGCATTTGGGTCCCTGAGGGAGACACAGTAAAGTTGCCTGTTGCCATAAAGACGATTTCTGATCGCACTGGTCGACAAACTTTCTACAATGTAACAGATGTGAGTCAACGCAACCTCAGTAAAAAATTTCATATGAAATAAACACATATCAGCAACAAAATTAAAATCACTTGAAATATTCTGTAGCAATCTCTGCTGAATAATTAGCTTATTATCCAACCATCCATCCATCCATATGAAATCAGGCTCAATAGGAGTGAGAACTTTCAAACTTTGAGTCTGGAGGAGAATTTAATTTTGTTGTGAAAAATGTGTTTTGACTAAAAACTCTAGTATTAAACAACGTCTAACAATGTGACCTCTCCACAGCACATGATCGCAATCGGAAGCCTGAACCACATCAACATTATGAGAACGTTGGGTTTTTGTCCCGGTGACAGTCTGCAACTCGTCACTCCACTCAGCAATCATGGCTCCCTGCTGGAGCACGTCAGGAACTACAAGAACAAGCTGAGCCCACAGAGGCTGCTCAACTGGTGTGTTCAGATAGCAAAGGTAAAGGAACAATACTTTCTCAGTTTTTTATGTACTGTATGAATGTACATTCACACATATATTTTAACGAGGACTCTACTCTGATAACCACATTGTTCTACTTCACCATCAGGGAATGAATTACCTGGAGGAACACAGGATTGTCCACAGAAACCTGGCTGCCAGAAATGTTCTCCTCAATAACAACTTCACTGCGCAGATCGCAGATTACGGCGTTGCCAACCTGCTCTACCCAGATGACAAGAAAGGCTTTCATGATGAGGGCAAGGTCAGTTTTTTGGAAGGATGTGCAAGAGTATTAAAACCCCTTGAAAATTTCCACATTTTATCCCGTCACAACACAATCTTCAATGTATTTTATTGTGGTTTCATCTGATAGAACAACACGCACCTATTGAGTCATTGCCACCCATATAGACTGAGGTTGGGGAAGAGGAGCATTAATCAGAGAGTAACCAAGAGGTGCATGTTAACTTTAGGAGAGCTGCAGAAAATTGGTTGACCGGACACCTGTTTGTCCTGAAGTTCACAAATCTTTATAGAAGAGCTGCAAGAAGAAAGCCATTGTTGAAACAAAGTCATAACAAATCCCATTTTCAGTTTCCCACAAGCCATGTGGGGGGAAACATTCAACATGTTAAAGAAGGTGCTTTGGTGAGAGGAACCATGGGGAAACACGGTGGTGGCAGTGTTGTGTCGTGAGGATGTTTCTCTTCAGCAGAGATAGGGAAGCTGGTCAGAGTTGATTGTAAGATGGATGGAGCTAAATGCAATCCTGGGAAAAAAAAAAAAAACAGGTGGAAAAAGTCAAAACTTTGGCAGAGGTTCACTGTCCAGCAGGACCGAATCACCCTTCACCTACCGTCAGTGGAATGGTTTAGATCCAGGGTGTCAAACTCCAGTGCTCGAGGGTGGGTGTCCTGCAACTTTTAGATGTGTCCCTGATCCAACACACCTGAATAAAATAAATTAATTGCATCATCAGCGTGTCGTCAGGTTCTTCAGAGTTCTGCTAATGATGTAATTATTTGATTCAGGTGTGTTGAAGCAAAGATGCATCTAAATGCTGCAGGACACCAACCCTTGAGGACTGGAAGTTGACACCTGTAGGATAGATCAAAGCATTTAAAAAGCATTTAAAGTCAGGATCTTTGACACGACTTGAAAGTCGAAGATTTTTTTTTAACCATGTTTCAGTTTCCTTAAAATTTATAATAATGCTCTATTTTGTGTTGGTCTCAAATAAAATCTCAATAAAATAAATCGAAGTTTGTTGTTGTATTATAACAAAATGTGAAAAAGTGCAAAGGTATGAATATCTTTGTAGGGCACTGTAAGCAGATAACAGACTTTCAGAAAACATGTTTAATAATAGCCTTTGGTATCCACTTTTTGCCTAATATTTCTTTGTCTCTGTTGGTTTAATTGATTTCCAATAAACACATTTTCTACATTTGCAGACACCAATCATCAAGTGGATGGCCTTGGAGAGCATCTTGTTTCGCAGATACACTCATCAGAGTGATGTGTGGAGTTATGGTACGCTTTGAGTTCTGACTTTGTTTAAAAACTGAAAGGATGTACAGCTTAGCTCAGACTGCTCTAACCTTTTCTTCTTTATCTTAGGTGTGACTGTTTGGGAGATGATGTCTCATGGGATAGAGCCATATTCCACAATGTGTCCACAGGAGATTCCTGATCTGCTGGAAAAGGGCGAGCGTCTCTCTCAGCCTCACATATGCACCATCGATGTCTACATGGTGATGGTTAAGTGTAAGTAACTTTAATTTTGCAGGTGAAGCTGGCAGCGGAATGGTTTCAGCTCCCTGGAAAACAATGCATAACAACTTTATTTCTGACTTATCCAGGTTGGATGATTGATGAGAACGTCCGTCCAACGTTTAAGGAGCTGGCTGGAGAATTTACCAGGATGGCAAGAGACCCACCTCGCTACCTGGTTATCAAAGTAAGACTTGACTGTCTTAGGACTGTGTTTTAAGGACTTAGCTGTTTGTGCTAATGCAGCATGCTCATCGTTGAATTTCCCCGGTGCGGTAGGAGGACTGCAGCCAACACGATTCAGCGCCTGATGAAGTTGCCCAGCGGAGTGCAGACCTGGATGATCTGGATGATTTAGATTTTGAAATGGAGGACCTGGGAATGCATGCAATGGCAGATGGCGCGGCTCTAGCCCCACACCACCTGTCCAGGAGCCTGAGCCGTATCTCCAGGACGGACACTCACAGAGTAGGGCATGGTCTTCTGTTGATATACAAGCCATTTTATGTCTGAAAAAGCCATTTTCTCTTCACCTGTATTTATATAACATTCATAACTTTTTCTGGTAAAGATGGTGCTCAATCCACCAACCGGGGCTGGATATCTGCCCATGACCCCAGGCATTGACATTGGAGGACAGGTAGAAACATTTAAAAAAAGCTTTATTTTATCAAACCACTTTGCATCTAAACTTCTCAAGTGATTAATTTCAAATTATCCGTGTTGGTTAGCAGTCCCGTTCCCGACTTAACTCTGCGCGCACCATGTCCGAGAGCTCAGAAGGGTGCGGCACGGCGGTGGAGCTGGAGATGAGTGAGGACTTTTCTTTGGCAGGGAGTCTGAAAAGAAGACGCCACCGAGAGGACAGTGCTTATATGTCACAGAGGGACAGCATGTCTGGTGGGCCGCCGGAGACTCCTTCCCCTGAGATAGAGGAAGAAGATCACAACGGATATGTACTTCCTGGAGGAAGCCCAGAAAGAGGTGATAACACAATTTAAACACACTGAGCATTTAAGAAGATGGGACATATGGCTGAGAAGCTTTGGTCAATCTGGTGAAGTTGGCAAAGGGTTTGATGTAAAGCTGTCCAACAAGATTTGACCAAAGTGAAAATTAAAAAGAAGATATAAAAATCATTTGAATGTGTGACAAAGTACATCCAAGGAGTATACATTTCTTTAAACCAATATTAGCACCTGTTGTACTCTTGTCCTCCTGCTGGTTGGCAACTGAAATATGAAACTTCAAGACCGATCTTGGTCTTGCCTCAGTCTCGGTCATATTGGACGTGAGATACTTTTCTCAAGACTAGTCAAGACCACCTCCACCCGTTGTCTCAGTCTCCTTGTAGCTAATGCAAAGTCAGTCAACTTTAGCTGGATGTATGCGCTAATGTTTTCTGGTTTGTCTGTTTAACTTGTTACCAGTTTGTCATATTTATTGGACAAATGGCATGTAGTTGCGCATCTACTTCCCCTGAAATGTTGGTGGCATAGCACCTAACTGAAACGTTTCAAGTCACCAGTGCAACTAGTTAGTTGGGAGCCCTGATACAGGTTAGCTTGCTAATGAACGACCACTGGCAGATTTCTCTTGAATGTTTAGAGAACATTATCTTATTATTGTAACGGCAATGGTCTTGATAATGGTCTCACATTGGTTTAGGTCTTGGACTTGGTCTTCCTTACTCAACGTCTTGGTCTTGACCCGGTCTTGGGTTAGGTGGTATTGACCACAACACTACATATAGAAAATCTGAAAACAATCGAAGTAGTAACATGGTCACACAAAGAGTTATTAAGAAATCAGGCATTTAAGCTCTTGCAACAATAGGGGTCTTTTATTTATCATGTTTAAGGTTGCATCGACCAATATAATAAATGTTTTGCAATCATATTTTTGATGAATGAAATTTTTGGGGTAAAAGGAGTTTACTAGATTTAAAACAAAACTTTTATTTTAATCCACATTGTTTTATACAATTTTTAAAGATTCCTGTGTCAAATTGCTTTAAATGTTCAGATTGTAATGGTCTAGCTTTTTATGGACACATTTAGCTGTTGTTCACAATTTTCAGACCCTGTTTGTCACAAAGGAGACTATCAGAGGATAGTGCATTTTGTGAAGAACCTTAAACTTTCAATAATTTTAAGTTTTCTAATGGTAGTAAAAAATTATATTTAGGTTTTTTTTAATAAAGTGGAACAAATAGCAGAAACGTTTCAGAATATGTAAAAAAAAAAAAAAGACATTTGTTACTCCAAATACAATAAATGCCCGTGCAAATTTGAGTTATGTTTTTGTATACTTGGAAAAAGAGGATTTACCCTCACTTCAAAGGCCTTTTCGTAGTAGGTCCTCTTTTAATTAATGCCTTATTATTCAAATTGACACCTATTTTTTCTGTGTATTATTTCAGATCCTCTAATGTACCCAGCTCGAGCCACCTCAGGCAGAATGGGAAAGTCTTACTCATTAGGCCTTCTGGATGACTCAGGCGATGAGGAATATGAGTACATGAACAAGCAAACACCTGTTTCTCAGAGGCACAAACCCCACTTGCTGAGGTCGAGCAAGAGACGAACCTATTCCTTATCATCACAAGCGACAACCTACTCCCAAGACACAACGTTTAGCATAGATGTCAGAGGAAGGCAAACAACGAGTAAGAACAAGCTTGATTCAACCCAGCAGGGTTCCAAGGAGGTCCAGTATGAATATATGGACATTAGATGTAATGACTGTGAGGAAGCCCCACCAGAGCACGCCCCCCCTAAACCTCCAATTCTACCGAGGATGAGAGGAGTGGCTAAAGAGGGAGAGGAGGATGAATACGTGGAGAGTGGCGACTATCAACAACCAACACAGCAACAAACTGTGGCAGACAATAAGGAGCCCTGCAGTGACAACAACGAGGCGGATGAATACGAGGACATGGGCTGCTTTGCTGCTTCACCAACTGCAGATGATGCAGTCGTTTACCAGAACATGCAGAGGGAGGGTGAGAGAGCAGTGGGAGGCACTGGCACTGGGTTTGATCCCCATGTTAGGGTGCGAAATGGAGCTGGGGAACCTGCAGCTACTGAAAAGTCTTTTGACAATCCAGGCTACTGGCACAGCAAGATGTTCCTGAAGCCTAATGTAATGCCGACTTGAAGAACATGTTGATCTCACTCTTGGGACAAATTCATGAAGGACCTGTAAAAGGAAAAGCATCCAAAAACCACAAAATGTAGCTGTTGATACAAGCTCAAAAATTCATAAAAACTTACAGTAAAGTGCACACACTTGAATAAAAACTCAGAGACCATAAAAAAGGTGTGAAGTTTTTTAATGATTTCTATCGTTTCAATGAGCTTATATTACAAACATATGGGCTTTCCAGTTTTTTATATTTTTTAAAGAAAAAAATTAATGTGTACATATAGAGACAATGTTGCTATTAATATAACTGCCCAGATATTGTCAGTTTCTCTGGGGAAACAACTATACTGGAAGTGTTTTTGATGACCTCCAAATATTAAGGAACTTTATCAGAATAAAGGCTGGGCTTGTCATAACTTAAATAAATATAAAAATATACCTTCATAATGCTAACTGGTTTAGCCATGTGTAAAAATGCTAATATCCACATGTTCTTGCCTACCTCTCTATAATAGCAGGGATGTGCAGTTATGTCAACTGTGCAAAAAAGATTTTTACAATTTTGAAACAACATATTAGGAGAACGTTTCTCATTAAATAACACAAGTAAACATGTTTTATTTGTCCATCATTGTCAAAAATGGGCTTCTGTACATTTTTCCTCATTATGTTTTAGGCTTATGATTTTGGGCATTCCATGAATTAAAAGCACTGAGTTTTAAAACACTTACAAAAGTGAACAGATTACAAGCTACATTTTACTGTTTACATTTTGAAAAAAATGAAATGTTTTTTGATGACAATCAATGCATGTCAATATATACTTTAAGACCTTAGTGGGTGTTTATATATGAAATGCATTTTGTACACAATAAAATTATTAAAATGTTTATTTGAGAGCAGTTTTTCATGTCATTGTTTTGTGTTAAAAGGTAAAGTATTAAATTTAGATTTAAAGAAACTGTTAATGCCAAGATGATTAATATACATTTGTTGAACTTTTGGGAGCCAGGAGCCATTGGTTCAATAACTGTGTAGTGGTGATTTAAATTTTTATTAAATATTACAACCGGAGCGGACTGGGTAGTAAAAGTGATCCGGTAGTTCCTGACAGACTGGCCTATTTTCAACTGCTGGGTTGAAATTTTTTTGAAAAATGTAGGCCTATAAATATATATACACACATAGTTACAATGTTAATGTGGTGGTTTTTATTCTCAGATGGCCAATACAATTAACTGCAACAATATATACATATGTAGCCTCTAAGGCCAACTATAACAAAGCCTCATAGTTTCTTGTCTTCCAACAAAATAATTTCTAAACTTAACAGAGGGACAAAAAACAGGGGAAGAAAAATTGGAACGCTGCTGTTTTGTACACCTACATTGTTCACTCTATGTAGGAATGCTGCAACCACTGATTATTTTGCTAATCGATTAATCTGTTGAATATTTTTATGATTAATTGATTAATAATCAGATAGCAGATGGTGCTTAATATGATATTCTTTAACAGAATTTAAACCAAGTGAAGCTAAAACTATGCAACTTGAGAAGTTCTGAATAGAGTATATTTATAGACAAAGAAGGTTTTTCATCTTAAATGCAAAATGTACATATTTTTGTACAATTTTGCGCTAATTACTGCTCTGAGTGGGTTGTTCTTTCAGCAGATTGCATGTCTTAAAGTCTGTATACTCCAGTTAACGATTATTTGATTACTAAATTAGATGACAATTATTTTAACAATCGATTAATCACAATTAATACGATTAATTGTTTCATATGTAACTCTGAGTAACCTTTACAGCAACTGATAATTTTCTGCTACAGCATCTATAATCCTATCACTCTCCAGCATCCTTAGTACATCTGGCTTTCAGAGGTGGAAACAGTACAAAAATTATTTACTCAAGGAAAAGTACAGTTACTTTGATAAAACTTTACCTAAATACAAGAAAAGTTACCAGTGTAAAATGTTACTTAAGTAAAAGTAAAAAGTACCTCATAAAAATGTTACTTGAATTAAAAGTTACTTAGTTACTTTGGTATGAGCAGAATATACATATCTAAACCAAACATTCTTGTTTTTTTCTGCTCAAAATATGAGCTACTTGTTCAGAGGCAACCTGTAATAAAGACAACTGTAAGAAGATGGTCACAGGAAGCTGAAGAAGCTCTGCAAGGTTTGTTTGAGGCTTCAGACCGAGATGCACTGTGCCAGCCACATGGAAAGGACATCAATGCCATGACTGAGTGTGTAACCGACTATATAAACTTCTGTGTGGATAACATCATCCCCACCAGAATGGTGAGATGCTTCCCCAAAAACAAACCCTGGATCACCAATGACCTGAAGAACCTGCTTAACAAGAAAAAAGAGCCTTCAGAGAGGGAGACAGAGAATTATTGAGGAGTATACAGAAGCAACTTAAAGTCAAGATAAGAAACAGCAAGGAAGTGTACAAGAAGAAGCTGGAGACCAAGCTCCAGCAAAACAATATCAGAGATGTGTGGTCAGGGATGAAGAAGATCACAGGCTTCAAGCAGAAGGATGATCAGAACGATGAAGGTCTGGACAAAGCCAATGAACTGAACACATTCTTCAATAGGTTCAGTTCAGAAACGAGCTCAGCATCCTCCTCTCCTGCTCACAGCCAAACAGACATCCCATCCTCCTTTGACCCACAGCTTTCCTGTCACACCTCAAATGTTTTATCTTCCACTTCAGCCATGGACCCTTCTGCTTCTACATGTTTGCCTTCAACCATATCAGAAGATGCTGATGCTCCCTTTGCCTCCCTCTTCCACCTGTGTGTCTCAAGAAGTCAAGTAAAGATGCAACTGGAGAGACTAAATCAGAATAAGACTGCAGGTCCAGATCATGTCAGCCCTAGAGTCCTGAAGGCCTGTGCAGAGCAGCTCTGTGGGATTCTGCAGCACCTCCTCAACCATAGCCTGGCCCAGAAAAAGGTTCCGGTGTTGTGGAAAACCTCCTGTCTTGTTCCGGTACCAAAGAAAACTCACCCATCAGTCCTCAATGACTATAGACCTGTTGCCCTGACATCTCACATCATGAAGGTCCTAGAGAGACTCCTGTTGGCCCACCTGAGTAAGCAAACAGTAAACTATCAGGACCCCCTTCAGTTTGCTTATTGCTGTGGAGTTGGAGTTGAAGATGCCATCATACACCTGCTTTAACAAACTTGCTGTTATCTGGACAAAGCCAGCAGCACTGTGAGGATCATGTTCTTTGATTTCTGCAGTGCATTTAATACAATCCAACCTGATTTGCTTTGTCAGAAACTCCAGAAGAGTCAGGTGGAGGCCTCAACAATCTCCTGGGTCAAAGACAACCTGACAAACAAATCACAGTTTGTGAGACTGAAGGGTTGTGAGTCTAACCAGGTAGTCAGCAGTACAGGAGCACCACAGGGGACTGTACTCTCACCATTCCTCTTCACTCTGTACACCTCAGACTTCCAGTACAAGACAGACTCCTGTCATCTGCAGAAATACTCGGATGATTCTGCATTTGTGGGGTGGATCAGAGATGGACAAGAACCTGAGTACAGGAAGGTGGTGGACCGCTTTGTGGCATGGTGTGGAAACAATCATCTCATTTTGAACGTGACTAAAACAAAGGAGATGATTGTAGATTTTAAGAGAAAGGAATAGGTCAGACAATATTTCTATCATGGGAGAAGAAGTGGAGATGGTGGGGGAGTATAAATATCTCGGTCTTCAACTGGACAACAGACTAGAGTGGGGATGCAACTGAGAAGCTGTCTACAAGAAGGGACAGAGCAGACTGTACTTCTTGAGGAAGCTTAGAATGAAAGCATGAATGAAAAACTCTCTTATCAGATACCAGGAGCATATGTGCAGAGCTCTTCTTAGAACTGCGCAGTATATTGAATTGCAGTTGCAATTGCAACATCAACCCGAACAATGTTACAATTGTAAAGAGCTGCTTGGATGCAGTGTTTGGTAAGCTATGATATTTCAGTGGCTGTGCAATAAAACAGTGCTTTCACTTATATTTGGCCACCATGATTGACTTTTGCCATGCTTTATGCCCACAACTGATATAGATTTTAGCAACAAAGATCAGAAAGCTCAGGGAGAGTGATAGGGAAATTGCAATGATGGAAAAGAAGGAGACTAATGACGAATTTATGGGTTGATCATAACATAGATCATGATCACAATATTAATAATATCACAATGCTGTGTTTTCCTGCTATTGTCCAGCTCTAAGATATAAATTAATATTCAACAAAATAATAATGTACCCCCCAGTACAATGACAATAAAGACTATTCTATTTTATTCTATTCTAAAGAAAATATTTTTTTTCTGGCAAAAAATAAAATCCTTGAACTACAAATATAGATTAATAAATAAAAAAATCGGAATAAATATATAAATAAATAACTAGCTATAACTAATTAAATGCATGAATAAAATTTGCAGGACTCGTACTGATGATGAATAACATTGCTGGCATTTTAAACTGAGAACTGCTCTGGAAAACTGTTTGACAAATGAACTTGCCATACATTTCCCGCGTTTTTTGGCGGGCTGGGGTTGCTGTGACGTCACCCCGTCAGTTGGGAGGAGCTTGTGGGGCATCCGGAGTTCTTGCGCGCGTACAGTGAGCAGCAGCAGCGTAGCGGTCAGAGCCGAGCTGATCTGTAGGGAGCTGTCGCTTCGTTGGGCCCAGAAGCGACGGAAACTTCACTGCCAACATGTCTGACGAGGAGCAAGAGCAGACCATAGCCGAAGACCTGGTGGTCACCAAGTATAAAATGGGGGGTGACATCGCCAACCGTAAGTTGATGAAAAAATTAAAAGTCCTTAGTGGCAGGAACGACGTGCCTGTATCGGCCTGTCGCGCTGCCAGCTTACGACGTTTCCCACACAGCAGCAGCAGCAGCCATGTGCTTTTACATTCAGGGAGCACGTATGGTGTCATAACTGGCAGGCGAACAGGTGCAGCGCCTGCAGTTTCATACAGCCGAGTTAGCCACAGCTAACGGGTGTAGTTCAAGGTTGATGTTAGGGTTTTAAATGGTGGGAGCCGTTAAACTGTTGTGAGATGCTAACTAACAAGCTAGCTCAGCTTGGTACATGGTTGTCCGTTTATCTAAACGCCAACGAGCCGAAAGACAAGAAGGGTTTAGAAACCCTAGAGATCATTCAGTTCTTTCTCCCTGTTATTACAGTCATTATGGGGTATAACAGAGTTCCTGGTGCATTTTTCTTTACTAACGTTACAAAAATGTGTTGAGTAATTTCTGTTCACTTTCTACTATAACTTTTTTTTTTTTTTTGAACCACATATCTACCATCGTTTAATAGCTTCTAACTGGAGAACACCAGCTGTAACAAAGATTGGAGTTATCAAAGAAATTGATACATTTCAGTTTGTTGTTTGTTTTCAAATTAGCCGAGAGAACTTTTTCTTAATTAAATGTAATGTCTGTTTTGCAGAATTACATGTATTAGTCATATGGAAGGTTAAAGTAACTCACAGAGCCTGAGAAGTTTAAATAATGTGCTAAATTTAAAAATGACGTGTCCTGTTTCACATTCAGTTGCATGCTGGGTCAAAAAGGGAAATTAATTTATTTGAAAAAACATTAGGATGTATATTTTGCATGTATCGAAGCTGTTAATATCCATCTTTAATTCACTTCTACGCTCATTACGTTTTCGCTTGTAGACATGCTTGTGAGTCATCCAATTAACAAAAAAAGTACCCTCATTTTACTCTGCCATGTTGCCATTTTGTCCTTTCGTACTTCTACACAAAATATTTCATACCCGTGTACGTAAACTATTCTGTATCACTATGTTTTTCTATCTAGTTGAGCAATTTTGGGAATTATTGAGCTGAATAGTCATTAAAATGTTTAGATCTCAAATATATCTTAAGTTAATTGTACATTATCCTTAAAAACGTTGTATTCCACCTTATATCTATTTAATCTGGTTCTGATTGCTGTTTGGACCAGTTTACTTTGAAATATAAGAGATGATGACACGCCGAAAAAAGCTAAAATATATCCGAGCGACCTTCGTTAGTATATATTTTATTTTTTTTGTAAAACTATCAGAGCGGGTACAAAATGCTCCGCAGGCAGGTGTAACTTAAGCTATGGTCCATACAAAAATTTTCACGACAGACAACTTCATTTCATCAAAAAGTATGAAACAGTCCAAACCACAAGCGTACAAAATGGCAAAGTGAACAACACCCAAAGAAAATCTCCATTAATCCAATTAGTAAATGCAAACAGAAACAGAGGTGCAACGTTTTTCTCCATCTTTATATATGCACAGAAAATGGTTAAACAGAAATTCACTCTGTGTGTTTCACACCAGGGCTTGTTTTACCTGCCGGTATTATACCTGCTGGTAATTACAGGGATAAAGCAGTCCTTTGGGAATTGCAAAACAGAGGGTTGAGCAGCATCACAAATCTTTGGGTGGATAGATCTCAGAGCACCATTACACTCGGTCTGTACGCTGACACACCATAACAGCTCATAGTGCAGTATTGAATATGTTGAAACAGAATGCCTGATATCTGTCTCTGTTTAGTGGTACCGTCGTCATGCCACAACATAAGCGACTAGACTGTCCTACGTGTTAATTTCCTACGTTTTGTCACTACACAGAGGCTCTTCGTAAGGTTGTGGAGGCAGCTAAAGCCGGGGTCTCGGTGCTCAGCTTGTGTGAGGTAGGCGACGCCTACATCATGGCTGAGACTGGAAAAGTCTTCAAGAGGGAGAAAGAGATGAAGAAAGGTGTGGAAACGATGGTGTTGCTTGCATCTTTACATTAGCTCAGTTTCATTCAAGTAGATTTCACATACTTGATTAACTTGATCAGATGTTTTGAGGAGTATTGTCTGTTTTATAGTCATCTTGATGAAAAACTGTTAAATTCGTAGCTTGTTTCTAATTGAAGACTCCTCTTTATCCCTTTTGTTCTCTCCTTCTTCTAGGCATTGCCTTTCCTACCAGCGTCTCAGTCAATAACTGTGTTTGCCACTTCTCCCCCCTGAAGAGTGACCCTGACTACACACTTAAAGATGGGGATCTGGTGAAAATGTAGGCACTACACTATGCATTGATGTTACTGTGCTGTGTCTGAGTCTTCCCATGTGTGGTCCTTCTTTATGTCAGTGTTATATTATGAGTTTTATATGAGGGATTTATCTTTATAGCTGACTGTTGGTTACTCCAGGGTGGATTTGGTTTGACTGCCCCTTGTTAAACCACTAAAACGGTTCTTAAACAGTTTCAATAATTATGCGACGGTTTGTATTGCCTCATGTGTCTTTATCCTCTGATGTATTTAGTTTTTCTTGTCAAATAGAGATTTAGATTTTCACAGATTTTTCTTATGTTCCTTTTTTTTTCTCTAAGAACTATAACACATACAGTGGATCTCAGAAGTGTTCACACCCCTGTTACAACGCCAGGGTTTTCTGACATTCAAAATCTGACCAGGAGGAATGCATTTTTATGGTTTCCCACCTTTAGTGTGACATTTGTCCTGAAAATAAAAAAAAAAATAAGAAGCGGCAACAACTTGGTGGCATAAGTGTGCACAATGTGAAACTAATAGTTTTTTGAACAAATTTAATTTAATTTCAGTGTTAACTCTGATGTCAGAATTTAGTTCTGGACTCTGCTGGGAAAAAGTAAAAACTAACTTCTGTCATGAAATTATTCCATTTTTTTAATTGGACGTATGCTGGGTGATACTGATGCTCTTCTTTAACTTTGTTGCAGACAGAAGGTCGTGGGTCACACCTGACTTGTATTTTGAACTGTTTCTGACTTCGTTCACCCTAACATAAAGTCGTTTCATCTAAAGAAAAGCAAGCCCACAGCATGATACTGCCACCACTTTGTTTCACTGTGAATATGATGGTCCTTCGGTGATGCACATTGGTGTTTCTGTGGCCAACGTGCTTTTTGCAACTAACTAAAAGTTCTGGTTTGATTCGATCATAACAGTTTCTCCCACAAGGTTGGCGGAGGTCTTGATGTTTTCTTTAGAATGACATAACTGTCTTTCAGTCCTATCCGTTAGTCCAGAATATGGAGAATACAGGATTGTTTGAACACCACCAGTACTGGGCAGAAATTCCTGCTGCTCCTCGCTGATGTTATTCTGTCTCGTCTTTTCATCCATTTTGGAGAAACCCCCAGTTTTTGTAATGGTGCCTATTTTCTTTTATTTTCTTGACTGTGCAATGGTTTGTATAAAATGCAGTTTTCTTCCCCTCTCTTGACTGGAACATTTGCACGGTGAGATTGTTTTGATCCTTTGTGACCTTCTTGCTTTGTTGCTTCAGCTGATGGATGCAAATGAACAAATTATCAGGAAAGCCTATTAGGTCTGCTGAACTTTATATCTGGTTAAGCTGCTTTACTAGTTGGCAGAGGCAAAAACACCGAGGCTAAACTGAATGATGGTTCAACAAAGTGTTAGTTTACGGGTCTCCGCATTGATGTCTTGTACTTACCCCAAACATCTTTGTTTTAGGTGGAATTGTGCAGGATAATGTCACATTAAAGGTTAAAAATATTTTGACATTAATTATGTTGACATTTTAACAGGATTTTGCAACGTGAAAGTGTTCTGCAGGTCCTTCGATAGAGGCAGTAGTTACTCAGATTATCACCATTCATGCATCAAATGTTCTTATTTAATTCTTTATTAGACTCAAAGCAAATGGTGTTGGTGCAACTGAAGACCAAAGTTTCAGTCCTTTATTTTATTGCATTTAGTAGATATGAAAATAATCCAGTATTTTACCCGTGGATTACAGATCACAGCCAGTGAGGAAAAATTGGCCGATTAATCGCTGCATCTCGATTTCTAATCATGTCTTTAGTGTTCATAAGGAATTGGGTTTTAAAAGCTTGGTGGTTCGTGCTGTATGTTACTAAATATAACCTCTTGTCATTCCCAGAGTTGCATCTTTTACTATTTTCCAGCTGTTCAACTGCTAAAAAACTAAATTCACCATGAAATGAATTGTATATAGCAGATTAATTCCTGCTTTTTATCCGGCCTCTTATTTTTAGCCTGGTATGTCTTGTTTATGCTTTAATTGCTCGTCTGCAGCAGAGGGGCAGCCAAACTTGCTCAAAATGTTCACACTGCTGTCTTATGTTGTTTAGAGATCTTGGGGTTCATGTTGATGGCTTCATCGCCAACGTTGCTCACAGCTTTGTTGTGGGGATCAGTAAGGTGAGAAAATCCTGTTTTTTGTTTTTTTTTTTGGGGGGGGGGTTGGTCACAGTTTTACATCCCCTTTTCAACATTGAAGATCTGTTTCATTACTGCAGGAGAACCCCATCACAGGCCGAAAAGCTGATGTCATCAAAGCAGCCCATCTGTGCGCAGAAGCAGCTCTACGCCTTGTTAAACCCGGCAACCAGGTAAAACACCATCATATGACTGAAGAAAACGACCTCTGTAAAATTGATTTTTTATATGCCTCTTAATTATATTCCCAGGTTTTTCCACCAGCATTTTCTCTGCATGTTAAATGGTTCAGAGCGGATTATCTAATGCAACAGATTAGAAATTGGTTTGAATGTCTAAAATCTTAAAGATGTTCAGGGAATTTTAAGAATACCAGCAGATTTTTAGCTGTTTGTTGTAACATATTTGTCCTCTTGTCTCTCAGAACACTCAAGTGACAGAAGCCTGTAACAAGATCGCACATTCGTTTAAATGCTCTCCTATTGAGGGTGAGGATTGTGTATTCATAAACTGTCAGGTGCCATTTTTCATTCCATAATGTACAACAATATTCACTGCTTCTGTATTTGTGTTTTAAAGGAATGCTGTCTCATCAGTTAAAGCAGCATGTGATAGACGGAGAGAAAACAATCATTCAGAACCCGACAGACCAACAAAGGTACTGTTGTTGGTTTTGTTTTTTGTTGTTTTCTATTTAGGAAAGGTTCAGGGATTAGGAAGGGAATGGTAAAGATCAGTACATATTGAAAGGTGCTGGAAATTGAGATTTATTTTTGGTTTTATTCTCTAGAAAGGACCATGAAAAAGCAGAGTTTGAGGTACACGAAGTATATGCTGTCGATGTCCTGGTCAGCACCGGAGAGGGGAAGGTTAGGGTCTTCTGTGCTCCTCACTGTCACAGATTTCCACTTCAAATAATTTAAACAAAAGTAGAGAATATGGAAAGTTAAACTCCATGTCTTATTTATCTTCAGGCCAGAGATTCAGGTCTGAGGACCACAATCTATAAGAGGGACCCCAGCAAACAGTACGGCTTAAAAATGAAGACTTCTCGTACGTTCTTCAGCGAAGTGGAGCGACGCTTCGACGCCATGCCCTTCACACTAAGGTTAGTCTGCAACACTTCACTTTTACTACCACCTCCTGTCTGAAATGTTGCACAGACAGCAGGTAAATAAACGTCATCGATTCTTTCATCAGGGCCTTTGAGGATGAGGCCAAAGCTCGTCTTGGGGTGGTCGAGTGTGCCAAACATGAGCTGCTGCAGCCTTTCAGTGTGCTACATGAGAAGGAGGGTGAGTATTTACTTTCTGTTAAGAATGCAGGTACATCTCAATAAAGGTATTTCAGTAATTCAGTCAAAGAAGTAAAGTTTGAATACAATAGATTCATAGCAGACAGTGAAATACTTTGAGTGTTTCTGTCAAGTTTGATTGTTATGGCTTATAGATGATGAAAACCCAACATTTAGATTACTAAATAAACCAATTAAATAAATTTCAGTACAGAAATCTTGGCCTAATGAAAGGTATGTCCATGTGCTGTATGATATATGCTCTCAACACTTGAATTACTCCACCAATGCAGTGTGATGTGGAGGTGATCAGCCTGGGTTCTGCTGAGGTTTTAAGAGGGTCCTGGTTGCTTCGGCTGGCCTGGTGTCTCTAATTTTCTTCAGGAGTTATGCCTGTTGCTTGTGCACCTTTTTCCATCACATTTTTTTCCTTCCACTCAACTTCCCATTAATATGGTTGGATATAGCACTCTGAGCAGCCAACAAGTATTCTCCATGATTGTGTAGCCCGTAACAACCTTTTTTTTTTTATAAACGTTCTTATTTATTGAGCTTGTGGTAATTGACTTTTCAGAAGAAATTAAATTTTGGGTTTTGCATTAGCTGGAACCCATAATCAACATTAATAAAAAAGAAAGAGTTTCCCCTCTTGACATAAATCACTAATAATTTATTAAGCACCTTTACCATAATTTTTCCCCCCAGGAGAACTTGTTGCACAGTTTAAGTTCACAGTGCTGCTGATGGCAAACGGGCCTCATAGAATCACAAACGGACCCTTTGATCCAGAGCTCTACAAGTCAGAGCATGAAGTTCAGGACCCAGAGCTAAAGGTGAGTCTGAAATAAGTTTTAGGTTCTTACTCAGAAATCAAAAATTGTGCATCCTAAATATCTCCTCTTTTCTCCAGGCTTTACTACAGAGCTCTGTGAGCCGTAAAACACAGAAGAAAAAGAAAAAGAAGGTAAATAATAACAGTGATGTATCTGAATGACGTACAACAAAACGACGCTGCAAATGTTGTCAATGTGTTGCTTTTATCTGCACAAAATAGATAAAAAGTTTGTCAGTTCCCATATAATATTTCTCTTTTCACATCCTCTAGGCCTCAAAGACAGCAGAAAACGCAAGTGGACAACCAACTGAAGACACAGAAGCACCAGAATAAAAAAACTGCCTTTCCACACAAGCGAGACCCCAAAGACAAGGGAGACTAAATACGACAAGTTTTCCTGAGCTCTCTGCCAGTTAATGAACTGACTAATTAAACTAATACATTTATTTAAAAAAAAAAATACTTGCATCTGATCAATATTTGGTTTAACTCATTGTCGCATTAATTGATAGGATCACTGGAGAAATGTTTTCTTCTCTTAATTCGGTCAAGGAACAGTACAAATTTGCATGTTTTTATTTTTTGTCCTGAAAAAAGCATCAGATACGTATTCTGTATATTTTTGTTTTCATGCAGTCGCTCCTCATTTTTGTATTTGCCATTTTCTTTTTGGATGAAAATCACCAAATTGAGGACATTGGCTCAAACACGTTTAAGACATTCAGTTTTTGAGATCTCTGTGGAAGTTTCTTTGGCTTTATTAGTTACAAAATCAGCTCATGTTGGTTGCTTTTCGCTCTAAAGTGATTTTAATGTATTTACACGTGTTTCTAGTTTACAAACACATTTGAAAAACTTAACTTGGAGTCATCCCTACTTATTTTTATTGCTAATATTATGCAGTAAAGGGTTAATTATTAAAATAAACATTTATGTTTTTATTATGGCCAATTTTTTTACTTTGAATCTGTAGTGTTTTAATCCTTAGATTTTAAAGAGCCAGAGAGAGACTATTCTACGTATACAAGAAAGAAAAAGTGGAAACAAACCTGACTTTAGGGAACAATGCTACATTTACTGCCATTCCCCTTTCTTGGTGAAAAAATTTAAAAACAGAACTTTTCTAGCATTTCCACCTGTTACACACTTTAGTCTTATGAACCATGGAGACTAAGGCTGTTAAGTTTTGGAAAACTTGTTGGGTTGACGAGTCTTCAGTCGAGACCGAGCTGTAAGATTGTGTCATGTCAGTTTTCATTTTGAGGTCTGAGATACGTGTTGGTTTGTATTTGTCCACAATGAATTATGTTGGTGGGGAAAGCACAATTCTGCTTTTCAAACTCAGCTACTGGGCAAGTAACTTTATGTCTGAGAAAATAAAAAAATAAAATCTTTTCATACACATCTGATTTTCTTTGTGTTTTATCAACCTGCTTTCAGTGGCGTATTCAGTTTTAGGTGTTATAACGAATGCATCCTGGTTCTTTTTATATTTTTATACAAGTTCACAACCTGCATGAAACAGTATAAGTTTAGAACCTAACAAAATATTTAAATAACAGGTGATTTATAATTTTTAATCCTAACCCACCACCCTCTCAAATGTTCTTCCAGCATTGTTCTGTAATTGGCTCCATTCACTGACCAGCGTCACTGTCCCTCCTGAAGAAAAGCATCTACAGTTCATAGCATGATGCTGCCGTTACCATGTCTTAAAGCTGATATGCGGGGTTAGTTTGCTGTCACCGCCTTTTACATGTTCAAGAAAATGTTCAACGTGCCATCTTACTTCCTTAAATATATTGCTGTGTCCCCTGCATGATTTGTAGCAAACTCCAAACAACTTATGACTATCTTTTAACTGACTTGTTGGGTGCTTAGCTAAAAGCTGCCCTATCAACAGATTCTCTCTCGTGAGCTGTGGATCTCCTCAGCTTTGCACTTACCTCTGATTATTGCTCTCATTGCCAGCCTCTCGGGTTAGGTGGATAGCCATGTTTTGGTAGGTTTGCGGTTCTGCCATACTCTTCTAACTTTCTGATGTTGGACTGAGCACTGCTCTGAAAGATATTGAAAGCTTTTTATTTTGTTTTATAACCTAACCCTGCTTTAAACCTCTGCACAGCTGTTCCTTATGGTACTGTTTGTTCACTAATGTTCTGTAACAAACCTTTGTGGCCTCCCAAGAGCAGCTGGATTTATACTGAGATTAAATTACACACAGATGCACTCTTTACAAAATTGTTGACTTCGAAATGCAATTGATTGCACTAGATTGTATTAGGTATATCTGAGTAAAAGTGGCAAAATACAGATGTATTCACACAATACCTTTTAAGAAGATTTGAAAGTAATGTATAATTTCCACTTCAGTTTGTTGGTTTATCAAAAAAAAATCCCAATAGAATTCATTGAAGTTTGTGGTTTTAACAGTACAAAATGTGGACCAGTTCAGAGGTGTTAATGCTTTTGCATTATTCTCTATATCAAGAAAATTGCATTATCTCTACATTAAAGGAAAACGAAACAAGTAGCAGGACTTCTTATCTCTCAACATCCAAGCAAGCCAGAAGACTTCCCTGAGAAGTAATGTCTCTCCACAAGCCTGTGGTCTGTCTCCATGGGAACCAACAAGAGGTGGTGGCAGTCTCCACTACATCAAACTTAATTATTTGTATTATTTTGACATTTGCCACACCTCAAGAAATACAGTATGTTTTGCAGCAGATGCGCCAATGATTGAAGGATATTAGTTGTTAGCACCACCAGTGCATCCAGCTGGATTTAGATGTGTTGACATGGAAACAGTTAAAAACAAAAACCCAGCAGCCTCCCTCTTGCATCTGTACATGCTGCTTGCCCATTTGCTGCTGTGAACAAATCTGCATTGAATTTGTCTTTGACGTCAGAGCTCCGGGATTGTAATGACCACACACCCGAGAAGATTTGTACTCTGAAGTCAGAATTTCCGTCTTCCGAGTCCGAAATTTCAACTGGGACTAAGGTCGGAATTATGAGTTGGAAAGTCGGAGAAACAGGACCATACCTGATGGCTGCTACATGCAAGATGACTTAAACTCCGACTTCCCAGTTCTGACTTCCGAGGTTAATGGAACGCAGCAATAGAGTGATTTGCTAACAACTATTGAAACACAAGCCGCTTATATTATATATCTCCATTTTATGTGTTTAAACACAAAAGAAACAAGATAACAAATTCATATTTTACAGAACTATGTGTGCTGTGGTTTAATGAGACACAATTTTCAAAAGTGCTAATATGTTCTGCAGCCATATTGGATCCTGAACTCTGAGCTAGTAAGGGAGCAAAGAAATGCGACTTCAGACAAGGCGTCTTTTTTCCAACAGTAACTTGGAATATTTGACTTTAGAATACAAAGAGAACGCATCTTAATTCATCATAATATCACTACCAACAAAACCTCCACAAGTTTATGAGTATTAATTGGTCAGCAAAACAACAACCCGGATTCTTTTGAAAGATCTTTTCAGTTTTATTGGTGAATGTCTTGTCCTGAACTACATTTCCCGCATCAGTGTGAAATGACGTCACTACTCAATAAAAGTCGCGCTCCTTCATCGTCACATCCTCTTTCCGTTGCTCTTCTCTCGTTGAGGTACGTTGACTAGATTCACTGCAAACCAAATCCAAATGAATCTTTAAATATAACCAGTCATCTGCAGTTGCTAACCAGTTATTTGTGTCATTTTCACAGAAAAGTCTCCACACGATGAGAGCCAAGGTAAGATAAAGAGTTAGTGTCTGTATTTTTGACGTTTGTTTGTTCTCGTGCTTCTGCTCTGCTAGCTTGTATTTCAGCACGACCCCATTCGCTTCTTATCCATGTCCGATTGATAAGCACGTCGCTTTATGTGTTCGCAATTATTTTTTTTCTAATCTTAGTTAATATTGATGTCGGGTAATTTCACCCTATTGGTTTTGATTATAAGAAGGCCCCTTCACTGCGTGCTGCTGGTAGGAGAGAACCAGTGGACCCATTAATGCCATATTTATTTTGGTTTGCTGTGTTGCAACAAGGCTCGACGTGTTGAATCGCTTTCATAAAAAGCGTGCTGTTTTGCTTCTATGCTGCGTTGTTTAAGTAAAAAAACTCAATTTTAATAACTGTTTTTATTTCATGTTCCAGTGGAGGAAGAAGCGCATGCGCAGGTAAGCATTTACTGCCAGCCCACCCACATTGCTGATTCCTAATTATCAGTTGAGGGTTTATTTCTCAATGGGTTAACTTGCTGTGGTAGTTAAAGCTGAACACGTGTAGTTTGACATAGCCATGTCAGTAACATTAACAAATGAGTTGTCTAAATTCATTTAATCTGAAAAGGGATTAGAATTTTATTTTTTTTTAATGCTGGGAAAATCATGTATGAAGGTGAAAAATTTACTAAGTTGCAAAATTTTAAATCTGATTTTATAAAAACGTATCACCAAAACAGTGAATTTAGCATGACTTGGCATCATTTCTACATCTTTTTGTTAAGAATTGCCATACAGCTTTTAGGAAGTGTTCTTTGCAGAATTATGAATGCTTAAATTTAATTACATAATTGATTTTAATAGTCTTATTCAGGCTATAGCTCGTGTCCCATACTGTAGAAAATCTTTGCCATTTTAAAAACCGCAACTAATGACATTGTAACATGAGAAACTGATACAAAGACTAAAATCTTTTTTTTTTTTTTATTCCCCAGTTTTATAAAATGGGTGTTTTTAGGATTTAATGTAGCTTCCAAACTCATTTTTTTAGACCTTTGAACATGGATACCATTTTTTGCTCATATTAGTAAAGCATGTGCTCATGTTTACTAGCATTTTTATATTTTTTTTGTCTATACACACCTAAAAACATTAAAGGTTGATGCACGAAACACTGTTTTGTGAAATGGCAAATGGGTGGTTTTTGCGCTGCCTATAAACATTAATCCAGCTACAATGTAAAGCCCAGGTAGTAAAGAAGTAATCTCATTTCAAAGGGAAACAACATTTTCAATGACTGTTTTTACAATGACCAATTCAGCGCAGACTAATGGGACATTTTATGCTGTTTTTTGAGTGAGAAGTGGTTCTGCTATTTTGTACGTTTACTGAGTTTGAAAGGGCTAAAACTGCAAAGGGATGCAATGGCCTGCATCTGAAGGCTTAAAATTAAAGATGTAATGGTTAAAATTACACTTTAGCCACTGTTAATTTGGGAAACTGATTTCAATTGCCCAGATTCCATTAAAAACATTTTTGTCAGGGTTTGACTTCAGTATGAGGAAGATGCTCCAGATTTTACTTAACTTGAGTGCATAAACCAAGAAACTAATTTCTAAATCTCTTAGTGGTCTGCTTGAAGCTAGTCAAGGTGATTCAGAGGAAGCAAAAAGTATCAAGTCCATAGATTTGCTTTAGTGAAGATGAGCTGGATGTTTTTCTCAAAGCTGCTGTTGTTTTTTTGTTTTATTTCCAAAAGGCTGAAGCGTAAAAGGCGAAAGATGAGGCAGAGGTCAAAGTAAGCCCTCATCCCTGCCAGCTGTGATCCCATGTGAGCTTCTTCAGACGCAGTCATCCAGGAAGTGGATCGCTCGAAGCATCGGCTGAAATTGTGACCAGGTCCTGATCTTGGTATCTGAGGACAGCGTCCACTGGCCCAGCTGTGGATGTGTTGCTGGAAGAAGTTTTAAGATGTTGGAATCCATCAGAAGTGCAGCTGCATTGTTCATGGACCATAATACAACTTGTTTACTTGCAAACTGTCATGTGGTGTATTGAACAATAAATGAACACTGTTAAGTTTCCAGAACTGTTCTGCTTCTTTTATTTAGTGTATATGTAAACATTTGTTTTCAGTGCTGGGGAAAAAGAAGATGTATGAACTCAAAGAAACCAGAAGAGTTCTGAAGTTTTTATATGGAAGCATAAATTGTACAGGAACACCTCAAATGAAAAATTAGTTTCCTTTCCTGAAATAAGCTATTATATAGATTTAGAGTGAAATATTTCAAGCCTTAATTTCCTGTGACTTTTGCTCAAAGATGGACACAGTAAGAAAATTTGCTTTAGCATTCTAATCTGCTAGTCAAAGCACCTGCAGAGGTTTCATAAGCCTCTGTTCTTGGTCTGGGTTAGTAGGCTACACAATCATGGGGAAGGCTGACCAGATGTCCACAAGACACATTTAACAAGCACAAGCTGAGTAAACTACTAAAGGTCACTGCTAAAGAAGTTGATCAGAGTGGTGTATCCAAGTGTATTAATAGAAAATTGAGTAGAAGAAAAAGTGCAGCAGGGATATTTGTAGCCTTGAGAGGATTGTCAAGCAAAACCCATTCAGGAATTTAGGGGAGCTTCACAAGAAGTGGAGTGAGGCTGGGGTCATATCGAGTCGTTATGCACAGATAAATCCTACATATGGGCAACAAGCGTCTTACCTGGGCTAAGGGGAAAGAGAACCGGGTTGATGCTTAGTTGTCCATCTTCTTTTCAGATTAAATACAGGTCCTTCTCAAAATATTAGCATATTGTGATAAAGTTCATTATTTTCCATAATGTCATGATGAAAATTTAACATTCATATATTTTAGATTCATTGCACACTAACTGAAATATTTCAGGTCTTTTATTGTCTTAATACGGATGATTTTGGCATACAGCTCATGAAAACCCCAAATTCCTATCTCACAAAATTAGCATATCATTAAAAGAGTCTCTAAACGAGCTATGAACCTAATCATCTGAATCAACGAGTTAACTCTAAACACCTGCAAAAGATTCCTGAGGCCTTTAAAACTCCCAGCCTGGTTCATCACTCAAAACCCCAATCATGGGTAAGACTACCGACCTGACTGCTGTCCAGAAGGCCACTATTGACACCCTCAAGCAAGAGGGTAAGACACAGAAAGAAATTTCTGAATGAATAGGCTGTTCCCAGAGTGCTGTATCAAGGCACCTCAGTGGGAAGTCTGTGGGAAGGAAAAAGTGTGGCAGAAAACGCTGCACAACAAGAAGAGGTGACCGGACCCTGAGGAAGATTGTGGAGAAGGGCCGATTCCAGACCTTGGGGGACCTGCGGAAGCAGTGGACTGAGTCTGGAGTAGAAACATCCAGAGCCACCGTGCACAGGCGTGTGCAGGAAATGGGCTACAGGTGCCGCATTCCCCAGGTCAAGCCACTTTTGAACCAGAAACAGCGGCAGAAGCGCCTGACCTGGGCTACAGAGAAGCAGCACTGGACTGTTGCTCAGTGGTCCAAAGTACTTTTTTCGGATGAAAGCAAATTCTGCATGTCATTCGGAAATCAAGGTGCCAGAGTCTGGAGGAAGACTGGGGAGAAGGAAATGCCAAAATGCCAGAAGTCCAGTGTCAAGTACCAACAGTCAGTGATGGTCTGGGTGCCGTGTCAGCTGCTGGTGTTGGTCCACTGTGTTTTATCAAGGGCAGGGTCAATGCAGCTAGCTATCAGGAGATTTTGGAGCACTTCATGCTTCCATCTGCTGAAAAGCTTTATGGAGATGAAGATTTCATTTTTCAGCACTGACCTGGCACCTGCTCACAGTGCCAAAACCACTAGTAAATGGTTTACTGACCATGGTATCACTGTGCTCAATTGGCCTGCCAACTCTCCTGACCTGAACCCCATAGAGAATCTGTGGGATATTGTGAAGAGAACGTTGAGAGACTCAAGACCCAACACTCTGGATGAGCTAAAGGCCGCTATCGAAGCATCCTGGGCCTCCATAAGACCTCAGCAGTGCCACAGGCTGATTGCCTCCATGCCACGCCGCATTGAAGCAGTCATTTCTGCAAAAGGATTCCCGACCAAGTATTGAGTGCATAACTGTACATGATTATTTGAAGGTTGACGTTTTTTGTATTAAAAACACTTTTCTTTTATTGGTCGGATGAAATATGCTAATTTTGTGAGATAGGAATTTTGGGTTTTCATGAGCTGTATGCCAAAATCATCCGTATTAAGACAATAAAAGACCTGAAATATTTCAGTTAGTGTGCAATGAATCTAAAATATATGAATGTTAAATTTTCATCATGACATTATGGAAAATAATGAACTTTATCACAATATGCTAATATTTTGAGAAGGACCTGTAAAGTTTGCATATTATTTTGAAATCAAGGTCCCAGAGTCTGGAAGAACAATGGAGAGGCACAGAATCCAAGATGTTTAAAGTCCAGTGTGAAGTTTTCACAGTCGGTGATGGTTTGGGGTACCTTGTCATCTGCTGTTGTTGGTCCACTGGGTTTTTCTGAAGTCTGCAGTCAATACAGCCATCTACCAGGATATTTTAAGCACTTCATGCTTCCTTCTGCTGACAAGCTTTATGGAGATGCTAAATTTTATTTTCCAACAGGACTTTGTACCGGCCCACACTCCTAAAGGGACCAAAAGCTGGTTCAGTGATCATGGTGTTACTGAGCTTGATTGGTCAGCAAACTGTCCATACCCAAATCCCAGAGAATCAATGGAGTATTGTCAAGAGGAACATGTCAGACACCAAACCCAACAATGCAGATAACCTGCAGGCTGCTATCAAAGCAACCTGGGCTTCCATCACACCTGAGCAGAACCATAGGCTGACCGACACCGTGCCACGCCTCACTGAAGCAGTAATTCATGCAAAAGTACAAAAAAGTACTGAGTGCATAGAAATAGACATACTTTTTACTTACATGTCTGTTTGAATTTTTCTAATTTTCTGTGTGTAATAAATAAGTTTCACTATTTGAAAAACGTGACAAAACCTATTGAACGTTTTCACGACATACTCATATTTTGAGATGGTAAATCGTAAATGACCTGCACTTGTATAGCGCGCTATCAAGTCCCCAGAGACCCTAAAACAGTTTACACTACAGTTTTCCATCCATTCACACAATGACAGTGGTAAGCTTCAATGTAGCCACAGCTACAGAAGTGAGGCTGCCACACACTGGCCACCATCAGCAGGCGAGGCAAGTGAAGTGGTGTCTTGCCCAAGGACACAACGACTGAGATGGACTGAGCAGGGCTTCGAACCAGCAACCCCCGGTTACAGGACAAATCCCTACCACCGTCGCCATCATGAGATGTACCTGTAATTAGGAAATTTCAGACTTATTGGGGTTGAAGATGTGCAGCTACATCTTGAGAGCGACACATTCGTTCAGTGAAACTACATTTAGTATATTTTATTTAAATGCAAGAAATTGCATTTTTTTTTTCTTTACTTCAAGCATTTTCCCTCTTTTTTTCTGAACAAATGAAAACATGGGTCCAAATATTGGGATGTTTAAAAATTGTCAATGGTAATGAAACTTCATTTGTTTATTTCTGCGCACTGGCAGTAAAACTAAAGGACATGGATTTATTCAAGCTGCAGATTCCAGTCTTAGTGCCATTCAGTTCCATTGGATGTGTTAGGATTTTATAATTTTGAATGAGCAGAACGGAAAGGTTTTCAAAGGAGTGCCATTCAGAGAATGCTTAGTTCAACCGTTTTAAGATAGGAGATGAGGCTGAGTGGCTTTTGCTGTGCAAAAGGACACAGTATGTAGTGAACATGCCATGCTAAATATAGCGTGCACCCATGAGGTGGTAAGAAAATGATAAGTTTCAATTTGTTTACAAATTTGACAACTGGTATAATAATATTGAGCCCCCTTACTCTGATACCCCCAAATAAATTACAGTGCAACTAACCATCTTCAGAAGTCACCTAAATAGTAAATGGAGTTCACGTTTGTTTTATTGCATCTCAGTGTAACCACAGCTATTCTGTGAAAGACTGAGTTTCATTAGTGAACAAGCAAATCTGCTTACATAATTCTTTATGTAAGAGCGGCAACAACAAAGCCATAAGAGGTACTGTTTGTCTGTGACAGAAAATGTGAATGAGGGTTTCCCTGGTCAGATGAGACCAGATTTACACATTTTGGCCTGAATGAAAAACGCCACGTTTGACAAAACAAAAGAACAACACTGCACAAGACTCTGTACTCCATCCTGATAGTAAAACATGGTAGTGGCAACATCATGCTGTGGGGATGCTTTTCTTCAGCAAGAAAAGGGAAGGCAGTCAGAGTTGATAGGGCGATGGATGGAGTTAAATACAGAGCTATTTAGGAAGAAACCCTTAAAGTTGAAAAAGATTTAAAACTGGAATGGCGGTTCGCCTTCCAGCAAGAATGAGCCTAAACATACAGCCAGAGCTAAAATGGACTGGTTCTGTTTTTATTCTTAGGGTCACCAGGCGGCGCTCTTCCCTTCATGTGAGCGCGGCACATAGAAGAAGCCGTAGAATAAGAGTTGGCATTGTAAACACAAGGATATGGCTGACGAGGAAGGCGGAGGCGAAGACAACATCAACGACAACATGGGGAACCATCTGCATCTTCTACCAGGTAACAACGAGCAGCAGAAACAGCTCAGAGTGTCCGCAGGAGACACTTCATGTCCTCCTTCTGATAACAGCTGAGACAGCTTCAACACAGGCCACTCCTCAGGTTTCACAGCCTCACTGGTCCATCTTTGATCCCCGAGCTTTCGCTTTCTGTCTTTGTTTACCTTTTTAAAGCAGTAATTCGGGCTCTTATAGAAGGCTTTTAGCAGCTGTGGTTGTGTTAGGACGCAGAATCTGAGTTAACCTGCATCTCTGTGTCTTCACTAACTTGCGCCGCGGCAGGCAACGAGGAAGAAGAGGAGGAAGATGACATGGAGACTGAGGACCGAGACAGTGACGAGGCGGAAAAGCCCAACATCATCACCTTTGACCCCAGTCTTCCCACATCTCATGCGGTGAGCAGTGACTCTTAAAACGTCAGCTGATATAATATGTGAACTTATCGAGCTTCTGTTTGCTTTTTGGTTTTGTCAAACTCCCATCTTTGCGTCCCGGAACTGAAATTTCAATCTCTCCTTTTTCCTTTGGAAAACATTCCCACAGCATGATGCTGCCACCACTATGCCTAACAGTGTGGATGTGCAGCGTTAGTTTTCAGACACACATAGCAATTACATTTATGCCTAAAAGTTCAACATTGGTCTCCTCTAACATTCACACCTTTTCCCACATTGTTGCTATTTTTCCTACTTGGCTTGTGGCAAACTGCAAACAGAATTTTTTCACCTATGACAAGTGTCTTACCATTATTCCACAACAACTTCATTTGTGCACAGCTAATGGCCGTGCCATTGACAGATTCTCCCACCTGAGCTATTTCCTCAGCTCCTCCAGAGTTACCACAGGCCTCTGAGGCTTTCAGGTGGAACAGCTGAATTTATACTGAGATTCTTCTGAAGGCATTTGATTTCATTGGATTTTATTTAGGGGAATTACAGTAAAGGGATGCTGAATACAAATGAATGACACATTTTTCAGGTTTTAACCTCGTAAGAACTGAAATATTTTTAACTGCTACTGGCTACTTCCTAATTTTCCTCTTACACTATCTTCACCAGTTGTCTTGTTTTTTAACAATAACCAACCCCTTTGATTGCAGTACCTGGGTTCAGACATGGAGGAGTTCCACGGGCGCACCGTGCATGATGACGACAGCTGCCAGACCATCCCTGTGTTGCCTCACACAGCCGTGATGCTGGTACCGGGTCAGACGCTGCCCCTGCAGCTCTTTAGGCCGCAGGAAGTCAGCATGATGCGCAGCGTTATCCAGAAGGACCGAACCTTTGCAGTGCTCGCACACAGGTGTGTAGTGGAAATGTAGGGTGTAGCATGCAAAACTAAATTACTATCATCCCATATTTTTTCTTTTTGTCAGAATAGCTATGCTCTGCTGAAATCATTCAAGCTGTTCTGGATCAACACTATTTCAGAGTTTCTCTATGTGTTTGCAGTGATGCAGGTGAGCCCGAGGCCGAGTTTGGAACAACAGCTGAAATATACGCATACCGAGAGGAGCAGGAGTACGGCATTGAAACCGTCAAAGTGAAAGCCGTTGGGAGGCAGAGATTTAAGGTCCATGAGATAAGAACTCAAGCTGACGGGTAAGTTGATTTGGTCTCATGTAGTGTGAAATCAAAGGTCAGGGACTGAATGCTTGTTTTCACATCTCAGTTCAGTGGGGATTGGCAACAGACAGAATCTACGCTGTGTACTCACAGAGTGCGAAATATGATTTCTCCTAGCAGGTTGTAGAAGTTGAAACTGTAGTCATTAGATTACGGAGTGTTACGACCCAGCTAATCCAGGGAAAAGGGCAAGTAACATTAAACCAAATGTTGGTGGGTTTTAAAATAAAAAGCAGTTTATTGTTCTGTCAGGTTCAGGTTTTTAAAAAAGGAGAACTAGTACAAACATACAGCTGAGGTTTATATACATAATCTCTAATAAATAAAAAACTTCAGATGAAACAAGAACAATCTTCAATAAAATAAAGTCGACAATGGAGTTAACCTAAAACTAATATTTCCAAAAGTATGATTAACCAATAAGGACCCAAAATAAAAAGCTTTCAGTCCCTGATCAAAACTTAAACAGCTTCCCAAAGTGAGGCTTCTGGGCCTGCTTTCAGAAGCTCATAAATGCCAGTTAAGGTACACAAGACAGGTCTCTATATAAACTCTCATTTGCAATCTAGACATGGCAGTACCTAGTAAATAGAGCTAGCAAACATTTTTACAAACAAGCAAGAGTCAAAGTCAACCATTTTCACTACAAACCCAACAAAGAGGCAAGCTGCACAGACTAAATCACAGCCACCCTCAGTGACAGGTGAGCTGAGTATAAATAGGAGGGTCTTTTCTGTGATTGGAGGAGCAGGAGATGAACAGTCCAATAAGGTTCCAGAAGGACGTCCATAAGGAGGAGTTAGGACAACTCAGCCAATCCCAGAGCTGCACAGCTGGGCCAGCAAATCCTCAACGTGCAATCACACAATCCGATGCAAATCAAATGGCCCTGAGGCCATAACACTGAGACATACCAGAGCGCAGTTTTGTTTTTGGTTTCCTGAAACAGAAGAGAACCATGTTGGCCACACGTAGGAGTTACCCACTAATTATTATTAAGGCTGACAGTTTAAATTCTTGTCAATCTACACACCAAGATGTCCCTGGGCAGACACTGAAGCCCTAAATCTAACATGAAAACTTAATATTAAGCACCTTGAAGCTATTAACTCAATAATATAAGAATATGGGTTTGAACCAATCATTTAACTTTCTGGAATCTTGATTTAATTGACTCTAGAAGTTCACAGCTAGAGGGCAGTCTAACCTCCAGGTATTAAATACAAAAACCTTGAGTGCAGTTGTTGTCACATTCACAGAGACGGCAGGGAGTTTTTTTGTTTTTTTTTGTTTTGAGAAATATGCACAAACTTCTATAAATCCAGACAATTATGCTCCATGCATTCATGCGCATGGATTCATTAAAGCTGCACTTCATGAATTTGTGAAGAAAACTGAAATATAAATGCAGTAAAATAAAACACTTTGTTTCATTAAAATTATATTTTTTATGTTACTATTGAAAATATACATTGTTTTGACATTGCATCACCTGAGATGTTTCATTTCTCCCTTAAAGATCTATTAGTGGGTGTCTCAAATATCACACCCACACTCAAGTCTCACTCAAGTCGCAAAAAATCCCCAACTTAGACTTGTACAATAAAGACCTGAGACTTGACTTTGACTCATGGTCCAAGACTCTAAACCTGAGTTAGACTCGTGGTCCAACGCTCGAGTCTTACAAACAATATCTGTCTCATGTAATGAAAAGTTAAAGCTGCTCTGACAGCCGATCTGCTCCTCATGTGGATATTTTACTGTGAAAAGAGCCAGATCATTTATTGCTGTTGTTAGTAGACTGTGGGCTCTTAATGGATCCTACCAATTTTTCTAATGTTAGCTGTTACTTCACAACTAGGACCACACAAATATCTCTCCAACTGAACAAATAACTTGGGGACATTTCTGGACAATATAAACTTTACTGAACTCTAATGTTTTATTATCTTGCTGGTAAGCTAGCTGCATCATTACAAAGACACTGTTGGCTTAAATTTAGCTTGTTTCCTCTCTTTTATGATGTGACTCTAGCTTGAGTTCGGGCAGTTCCTGTTGACTGTGTAAAGACAAAATTGAAAGGAAAAAAGTTGTTCGTCTGTTTCAGTTATTTATCATTTTGCTTTGAACAGCATAACATGTATCGACTGTCTCGAGATATCTGACAATCTAGCAGCACGGCAAACTGAGCTGGTCACATGACAGAGACAGACAGGGAGTTTCAATTGCCAGTTCAGTCTCTCCTCCACGATAAACATCATTGTTAAAGGTGAAAAACAGGTTGATTGTACGTGAAAAACCCAAATCTGTTTTAAGCCGCTTCTTGTCTTGGTGTGAACATACAGATAAAATACTTTTTAATCTTTGTATTCTCTGTTAATTAAACAGGTAGATGGTAGATAAAATACAGCACAAACATACTGTACTTTTCATTCAGTTATACATCTGTCTGCCTAATTTGCTGCTGTCTGTGCTGCACAGCTCTTTGAAATGGGCTTAATAATGTCTCAGTTTGTAATGAGCAGTTGTTTGTTTATGAACCAAGGAAGTGTTGCTGGATTAAAGCTGCTTGCGTAACAGTTGTACCCCTATTATAGATCATTTTAACTACCATCCTCTTCTGCCCAGGAAATCATTGAGGTTTTCTTTCCATATAAGTGAGCCTTTATAAAGACACATCTGCATGTTTTTTTAGCTATGATTATATAATGCACATAAATTGTTGTTCATAATCTTATTATGACCTCCTATTATAGTTATAACTCCAGAAATTAGAGCATTTAAATTATTGCTCACTTAAATTAACCTTTTTATCTTGTATCTGCTTTAAATTACATAAAGTTTGTGCTTTTTTAGCCTAGGAAGAAATATTTGTTTAATTTGTATTAAATGTATTTTGTGCCAGTTAAGGATGTTTTATAGCTTATTGCTAGCTTTCTTGTTGCAGCACCTCTCACATTTGCAAACCTCCTGTCCTACACTTCCTAACATTTACTCGTCACATCACATGTTTATGCTGCTATTCATCATTGTCCTTTTTGTGTGTCTCTCAGGATCAGACAAGCTAAAGTGCAAATCCTCCCTGAACGAATCCTTCCAGACCCGCTCTCTGCCGTGCAGCTGACGCCCCTGTCCAGGCTCCACATGTCCCCCTCTTCCAAACCCAGAGCTCAGGGCTGTAAAGAGGCACAGCGCTGGTTGAATCAACAGGTCAGATGCTCCTCCACCAATTGTCTTAATATGTATGCCTCACCTCAAAGCACAACCAGGAGTCTTTACCTATGAGACATTCAGAATGTTCTACTGAGTGACCAAAACTAAGTGCACACTACTCTGTATTTGTTTCTTTAATAGTGAGGCTCTGTCATAGTTTGAATTAGGGTCCTTAGTAAGAAATAACTGAACTTAAATTGCTACAGAATACAGTAATACACCACCTACAGTACAAACCTTTGTTAATGCAGTAGGTTTATGTACATCAGCTTGCAAAAGTATTCCTATCTGCATTTGTCACATTACATAAAAACATAAAGTGAAGCGGAAAGGAAATGATACAAAAATCTTTTTAACTAATAAAAATCAGAAAGTGTTGCATGTGTATTATATATATATATTCAGCTGCTCTGCGTCAATGCTATGTAGAACCATCTTTCACTGCAATTACAGCTGCAATACCTGCTTTGAGCATCTAAAGTCTGTAATATTTGCCTCAGGTTCTACTTGGATTTGATAGAGAGCACTGTGTACATCAGTTTCAAGTCTTGCATAGATTCTCAGCTGGAGCCCCACAGCATGATGCTGCCACCACCGGTTATGTGCAGTGATAGGTTTCCTCCACACACAGTGTATTGCATGTAGGCTAAATGTTAGTTGTTTTTTTTGTTTTTGTTTTAACTCCCTCTCACTTTGATGTCTTTGTCCACATGTTTGCTGTGTCCCCTACCTGACTTGTGGCATCCTAAAAGCCTATGAGGCCTTCACATAGCTGCTGTATTCATGCTGAGACTAATCTACACACATCTTGGCAATTTAATTTTATTTAGGAGTATCAGAGTGAAGGGAGGCTGAATAGAAATGCACCGCACATATTTCAGATTTATTTTCTGTTTGAAGGAACAAATTGAAAAGGGGTATGAACAACATATGGATTTCTGCTCAAAGGCGTTGTAATGTATTGGTCTATGTCCAAGTGCCCATATATAGGCTCAGTGCATAATGGACTGAGTCTGTCTGAAAAAAGGGTTGGGTTGGGGGTCCAAGAAAAAAGTTCCTCAGTAAATAAAATTCACCAGCGGTTGATTCGATGCTGTTTACAGAGGAAGTTTCACTGTGCCAGCCTGACTCCATGGCCACCCTGGGTGTACTCTCTCTATGACTCTGTGAGTGCTGCAGTCCACTTACACAACATGGACTATCTTTCACGAATGATCATCTCACCTAACAGAATGGACACTTTTCTCAACCTCACAGGAGTCCCTCATGAACAGAGTGAAAAAGCAGCTCCACGAATGGGACGAGAACCTAAAGGATGACTCACTCCCAACAAACGCCGTAGGTCAGCCACTCTTCAGTTTATTGCTCATTGATCGTGCACGTCCGTGCACACCTGGCTCTTGTTTGTGCTCTTTTTTTTCTGTCTCCTGTTCAACTCATCAATCTCTTCTTCTGTCTGGTTTGTGTCAGACTTCTCCTACAGGGTGGCGGCCTGTCTGCCCATAGATGACGCTCTGCGGCTCCAGCTGCTCAAGATTGGCAGCGCAATCCAGAGACTCCGCTGTGAGCTTGACATCATGGACCGGGTAAGTGCTTTGTCCCTCTGCTCTGTCTTCATAGAAGTGGAAAAAGTTCCCCTCATTTTGTGGTGAGATCCACTTTGCAAAGCGTGTCTGTTCTTCCTTATGGGGTTCTTTGAACAGATGAGTTGTTGCTGCAAAGATTCAGTCCAGAATTGATTTACTGCAAAACATAAGTAAGTATTGTTTTATTTGAGGAAAGTGGTTGATCTCAACAGTAGGAAGGTTTGCATCCAGGGTGAAAAGTGCACACACTGTTGAAGCAGCTTTTTGTGTTTAAGTCACACCATTCTTACTTCTCATGTTTACTTTAAACATAACAAAGCAGTCTGGTCTTTGTCATCCTGGTTTATCTGTGTCTCATGTGTGTCAGGGCAAGTTTTTAGTCCTGCAGACAGGTCCCCTCTAGGACAGGAATGTCCATAAGTCCCACCGTGTTGTTACAAACATTCACATGTTCTGCATGATTCATTTCAGTAATTTGTCAGTCCTTTGTAGAACGTTTTGTAGGCAATAGCTTGAGCTTCCCTCAGAGGGAAGGTTACAGCAGATGAACTCAGTCGCCTCCACATCCCTGTCCTGATCAAGTGATGCTTCTATGTACAGGACATAAAGGGCCGCTAGTGGTAACTGAAGGTATGACCCTTGTCTGTAACAATCAGGTTTAATGCAGGCTTGATATCAAATAAGGTTATATCCTGTTTTAAAAAATTGTGTTTAATATATAATTATGATGAAGCTGTTGAGATTTTTTTTTTAAACCAAGCTAATTGTTTCATACTAATATGCCCATATGTGGTTATATCTAATATGCTTTTAATATTTGTACACAGAGACACATTTTGCACATGGGCACCAGAAAACCACCCATACTGGGGGATCCCAAGGTGTTCTCAGGTCAGAACAAAAATCCAGTCCCTCCATCAAGTTGTAGGTCTGCCCTGGGTATCCTTCGACTGGGACTCCGCCTGGATTAATGAGCTTCTCCCACCATGTCTAAGGCAGAGCCAAGCTACCCTGTGAAGAAAGCTAATTTCAGCCACTTGTATCAGGGATCCCTACTTTTATTTTGTTGTGATCCATATATATTATAATAATAGATTAGGGCAAGAAGATGGAGGGACTAGTATAGCTTTGCTTTTTGGCTTAGCTCTTTCCTCACCCCAACAACCCGGAGCAGCGGCAGCATTACCGAAAACGTACTCTCCCACCCTCTATCTTACAATCGGAGACCAACATAGTTCAACAAAACACCACTTTAGTTGACATCTAGTTGATAATTACAAATATTGTGGGGTAAAAATAGCAGGATAATTGTTTTAACCTACTTTAAGAAGAGGCTGTCGCTGCCTAGGTCTAAGCTGGATATGTGCAGCACATTTAAAACCTGTTATGACCTGAGTTTTTTTTTTTTTGTTGAAGCCTGAAGGTTGAAATGAATTTTACAGTGTTGTTCATCAGAGTCATCAGTGTACATTTATCATAGACAGTGACTGGAGAATATAACCTGTTTTGGCGCTATGTCTCCTCTTCAGTGTACGTCATTGTGCTGTAAACAGTGTCAGGACACAGAAATCACAACAAAGAATGAGATCTTCAGGTGAGGACTTATTTTTCTTAATTTCCAGTTGTTACTTGGACTTCTTTCAGATGTTAAAACATCATAATTTAGTTAATTCGATGGTTTTGAATGGATTTCAATGACTATAGCACTCCTTCTTCTGACTCATAGATAAAAAATAAGTCCCAAAATACAACTACAGGTCCATAAGGGAGTAAAAGTAAAAGAAAATACTTAATGAAACAAACACTTTAATAAAATATTTATGTATATAATATTCACTTGCACTTCTTCACCTTCTGTCTCGTTACGTTATTGTATTTTATTGGGAGTTTGTGTGATAGACAAACTGAAAGTAGTGTATAATTTTACTCTGATACCCCCTAAATAAAATCTAGGGCAGAAACTGCCTTCAAAAGTCACCTCATTGGTAAACAGAGTCGACCTGTGTGTAATTTAATCTCAGTATAAATCCATTTGTTCTTTAAAGGCCTCAGAAGTTTGTTAGAGAACATTAGAGAACAAACTGCATCACAAAGACCAAGGAACACAGCAGACAGGTCAGAGAGAAAGCCGTGGAGATGTTTAACACAGAGCTCTGTTCAGTCCATCATCAACTTCGAAAGAGCTGCAGAGACCAACATCTCGGGTGGAAGAATATTTCAACATGACATCTATTAGACATGAACTCCATAAATCTGGCCTTTATGGAAGAGAGGCCACAAGGAACGCCATATGTGCAGAAAACTGAAACACACCATGCCCACATCAACACACGGTGATGGCAGCATTATACTGTGGGGCTGCTTTTGTTTAGCATGGAAGGGAAAGCTGATCATCTGTGATGGGACGATGGATGGAGAAGTCTGCAAGAGGCTGATACTGGGGTGAAGGTTCACCTTTCAACAGCCAAAAGCAGCGAAAGCCACAGAGGAATGGTTTAGATTCACTCAAAGTCTAAATCTAAATATGTTGAGAATCTGGCAAGGCCTGAAAACTTTTGTTCAGACACTCTGAATCGAACCTGACTGAGCCTCATTTGTTTTACCAAGAAAAATTACCAAATGGTTTAGACCAGAAGTCCAAAGCTAATGGAGACATTCCCTAAAAGATTTACAGCTGCAATTAGAGTGAACTTATTAACTCCGGGGGCTTTGGACAAATGCACACCACGCTTTTCACTTTTTGTGATTGTATTACACAATTATGCACTAATTTGTGTTAGTCTGTCACATTAAAATAGTAATAAAGCACCTTGCTACAAGTCTGTGGCTTCGAAAATGTGCAAAAGCTAATGTATGAATAATTTTACAAGTCTCTCGTCATGTGCAATACAGCAAATACACTTCACTTGAATACTGCTGCAGAATAGATGTAGTTGAATCTGACGGAAAATCTGTTTTATTTTAAAAAGACTTCTTGAATAAAGTAACCCTCTGTTCTTCTCTGTGATCACTGTTATTACAAACACATTGTGGTTGAGGCCTGTTTGCCTGGACATTGTACAGATTCAAAGGTTACGTCATGACTAAAGATGACACCTCCACACTGACAGTCTCTGTTATATAATGTCATTTTCAAGCTGTCTGTGATCCGTTTTGGGTGACCTCTTTGTTCACAACACACAAAAGCCTGAAGACATTGGAAATTGTCCAGACCCCTGCTGGATATTTTTCCAGATGAAATTGTTGTTTTGTCAACCAGTGATTATGTGTGTGACATTCAGTAATTACAGCTCTGTTAAAAACGCTTCCTGTCAGAAATAATGTCTGTATTCTACTAATGCATTTCATATAGGGGGCCAAGAAAAACATAGTTGTATTAAAAAATACTGTAATTACTTCTTGGAGAAAATGACAACAACGATGTTTTGAAAAACAGTACTTTTTAAATTTAATCTGAAGAGTTGCATCAAAGTTTATGAAATATGTTCTTTAACAGCACTCAGAAAACTTGATCAATTAATTGACATTTTTAAGTTATAAATCTCTACATGGACTTATATAATTTAAATAAAAGAACATATTTAATAGGGTTTTGTTGGTAAAATATTTACTTATATTTGAATAATTGGGCATATTTAGTGCTGTGTGCAAAATGCACTATATTTTAACTCTATTTGGGGTATCTGCAGACTTTTGGCCAAGAAAATGATACTAAATATCAAAATCAAAAGTAGTAAAGGCTTGGATGTAACAAAACAATTACCTGTAAGAGGAAAATAAATTTCCAGCGCATTGTAAAGCATGTTTGAAATGCCGTTAGTACTTGATTTATTCATTTTGATAAGTTATCAAAGCTGCTTATTTTAGATTTATTCAACTAAAAGTGGATTTTAAGGTCTGATTTAAAATTTGCGTTGGTCCTGATGTTCAGAAAACATGACCATGAGATTTTATTGTCATGTTGTTCTTGATGGTGATTATCCCACATTTTCTTCCTGAGCTCAGTGATGTTGGTGGCTGAGATCTACATCAGGTGTGGAAACAGGAAGGACACTTTGAGTTTGAATGAAATGTGGCTGAAAGATTATAGCCTTCAATATAGCCTACAACTGAGATATTGCACAAGTTGACAATTTGCGATTCCATATATAGTTCAGCTCTAGGTCTCAGTATACATAGCCATGCAACGTGAGGTTGTTGAACAAACAATTGTCTTCAGACATGGCAGAATTAACATTTGCCTTTTAATATCTTTTAAATCTTAAATATCTTTTTATCTCTTTCCTTCTGTTGTTTTATCTTTCCCAATCTGAATCCCAGCCAATGATTTGTTCCATCTGCCACTTTCTCCTCCACCAGTTTGTCCTTGTACGGCCCCATGGCTGCATACGTCAACCCTCACGGTTACGTTCATGAAACTCTGACTGTCTACAAAGCCAACAACCTGAACCTGGTCGGCAGACCCTCCCCACTGCACAGCTGGTTTCCAGGGTAACTCTCATTATGTTGAGCTGACCTCCTAGAGCTCTTTACCCAACCTGTTAATTGCCTTTAGAACTCCTGGGGTTGAATTCACCAGTATTTGCATGTGCCCTCTGTTTCATATCTGCACTCAATAGGACGATCAGAGGTGTCCTTGCTTGGGGATGTAAAAATGATCTTCTGCGACAAAGACAGGAGTGACAAAAAGATAGAGCTTCAGGTCCTGGAAAGAGCGAGATGCTTCTCAAACTGTAAAAACCTCAGGGTTGTATTTCTAAATGAATAAAAGATGCAGACGTACTGCTTTTGGAGATGAAAAGCATTGATTCAAGTTAAAAATATATCATATTGTACAGTTCCTGCATGCTCTCTATGCAGATATGTACCGTGTTATTATATGATATACTGTCAGAATGAAAAATCATGGTGATTTTTCTTAATAAATGAATACAAAGGTTTATTTACACACAGTTTTTATCATTTTATTTCTGTCAAGGAGAATGAATTATACTTTCTGTGACATCCCTGTCTTGTCTGTGCAGAAGGTCACTTGCTCTCTTTTTCTTTACCTGCATCAAAGTTAACACCAACGGTCAGAAGATGAAAGGCATTTCGCTCAATCTGTGTGTCGCTAATAGCACTGGTCTTTGAGAATTTGGCTCAGTTTGCTCTAGCTGTAACAGCAGTCCTGGTTTTGAACCACTAGAACTGTGAGGGGTTTAAGCTCATACAACATTGGTCTGCATGCATTTACTGCATGCTGATTGGTGAATTTGCATGATTTATTTTCATTTGTATTTTTAAAGTTAAATGACTTAGAGCCAATGATTCAGATTCTGGATTGTGATTTATTTCTGCAGAGCTAAATATATCCTTTGCAATTAGCTAAAGACCAAACCTTCCTCACTGGGACCTTGAAGAGTCAAAATAACAATGTCACTTACAGTGATTAAGGAAAATGTTTGATGATTGTAACTTTAGATGGATATTTATTCAGGACCTTAAAGGACCTTTTAAATTATTTATTTATTTTGATCCAGGTCTGGATTAAGGTGGAAAAAGAAAATAGAGCCTGGAAAACAGTTTTTATTTTCAGACTTTATTCCCCATCCTGTTGTCAGCTATACACTTTATCCAGCCTTATATTTATGCTTATTTATATATATTTATACTTAAATATAAAATTATTTGAGACATCTTTGGAAACGTATGGAACTTTGACATGAAACCTTTGTAGGAACCTTGAAAATATGTTGTTGATCCTCTTGTTTTTAACACCATGGTAATGATTTTATTGGGATTTTAGCAAACTGGTTGTTTTTGTGGGAAATCATAATTGGGCAAAATTTATAACTTCTTTATCTCTTTATTTATTATTAAATGTCTCTTTGCTCTCAGGTACGCCTGGACCATCGCTCAGTGCCGGACCTGTGGCTCTCATATGGGTTGGAAGTTCACGGCCACCAAGAAGGACTTGTCTCCGCCTCGCTTTTGGGGTTTGACCCGTTCGGCTATGATGCCCCGCATCCCGCAGGGGGAGGGCGAGGACGGCAGAGAGGGTTCTCGTGTCTTCTGCCAGTGACTTCAGACCTTCCAGTCCTCCTTTAAAAAAAAAAAAAAAGAAAAAGCCTCGATCTCCTGTCAGTGTCTAGCTGCAAATACTTTCTTACTTAATAGTCATCAGTGCATCACAAAAACTGTCACCTCTGGCAGGAAATCCATCACCATAATGGATGGGGTTATGGGGTCTTTGAATGGCACATTTCAGAGTAGATTTTATGAGGTCGGATGAAATAATTGCTTTAATGAGCTTAAGTTGCGGCAGCGAGATGTTGCTAGTGAGAAAGAAAAGGAGGCTGACTGGGAACGTGCGTTTAACATCTCTGCATGCAGCAGCTACACATCAAGCTGTTTTTTTTTGTATACAAAGCAATATGGCTGAAGGTTCACACACCTACACACAGACGCAAAATGGTTGGCTGATTGCATCGTGCTTTATGATCTCAACTGTTCTCTTCCTGCAATGCAGAGTCTCAACTGCATGCAGCTGGCACCTCTATGGCAGCCGCTTAATCTAGTGAACTTGTAATTTCAGCTGTTTGTATCTGAGATATTTTATCTGTCATAGAGCAGCGAGGAGAAGAGCACTGAGTTGAGGTTCATCTCAGTAATTTAGAATATCATTGATATGTTCATCTATTTCAGTAATTCAGTGTATATAGATTCAGTACACACAGAGTGATATATTTAGAATGTTTATTTCTGCTAATGTTGATGCTTTTGCCTTACAGCTAATAAAAACACTACATTCAGTTTCTCCGAACATTAAAGGTTTAAATAAAGTGAAAAGGGATTTTTATGCAGAACTGTCAGGGCTTCTTTTGCATGAATGACTGCATCACTGTAACATGAAGGCCCCCAGGTTGCCTGTAGGAAGAATAATAATTTGGGTAGGCATTTGTCTTTTTTAGCACAGGTAAGACACTTGTGATGTTGTCTCTGGTTCTGGAGTGGTTTAACACAAAGACAGCTGTAGTTCAAGTTCTGGATACTTCTGTGTGGTAGCTCTTAAGGCTCTGACTCCCGCTGGGGTTTATGTCTTGTTAATCTTCCCCCAAACTCTTTACTGGGCTCGAGGTTATCCCTGTTGGTTGTGTACATTTTTCTACCACAGTTTTTCCTTCCACCCAACTTTCCAATAATATGCTTGGATACAGCAGTATATGAGCTGCCAGATTCTTTCACAATGACCTTTTTGTGGCTTATCCTTTGCTACTGTGAAAATCATATCATGGTCGTAGCATTTCTGGAAATATTTAAACTTAATGTATTATTTCTGAGAAACTGTTTTTTGGTGTTTTCATATTCTGTTAGCAATAACCAGCAAAATTAACAGAAATAAACACTTTAAATATATCATTCTATGTGTAATGAATTTATATGAAATGAGTTTCACTTTCTGAATGTAATTATGAGAGTAAAGTAACTTGTCAATCATATTTTAATTTATTAAGATGCACTCATGTATATGTAGATCTATGATAAGGGGCTATTTTTGGAATGTTAGATCTGATGTTATTTAGGTATGCAAGAGTTTTTTTGGGGATTCATTTAACATTCTTGCTGATGTGTAGAGAAACTGCAGGTATTTATCACAGCTATGTGTGTTTTTTTTTTTTTTTTTTTATCTAAACAAAAACCAGGTGGTAGTACCAGTGATCATAATAATGTGTAATATACCTGATAAAATGTGCTTGATTTGCATTGAACAGAGGCTGGTTGTCTCATCTGACGAAATGCTTCAGCAGCCAAGCGTTATCTCTGGTTGCACAAGTGAACATTGGATATGTATCTGTGCCTCAGGGCGGACTGTTTTATAAAGGTCAAAGCTAATTAAGACAGAGAGCAAAGCGGAGGTCTTGCCCTTCTCCATTTATTTTGTTCATGACATGTGGCATGTTAAAAATGCGGTGCCTACTCTCCAGCTCGACGTTCCTTTTGTTGCTTTGGGAAATCTGTGAACCAGTCCTGAACATAAGCTCATAAACAGCAACTCGATGATAAGATTCACAGCTTATTGTTTCATAATATCTGGGTTCTCTCAAGTTTGTTTTTCATCCGTTTTTGCCGCTCTGCAGCAAACATCCTGGGTCTTTCTGTGTATTATGTAACTGTTATTCTACTGATTTGTAGATTATCATTTGAGCACAACGAGAAATCATACAAAAACTGGGAATGTTGCTCTGCAAACAATTTTTGTTGTTGTTTATGGTTGACATCTTTTAGACAACGGCTTCTTTTTTTTTTCCCTTCACTTATTTGCTAAGGAAGATGATTATTTACACAGCTCATTTAATCTTAATCATTCAGCTACAAACAACTCAAATTAGAGGAACAGTTTGCATGTTTTGTCTCATTTCTCTGACTTGTACAATAAAACAAGAAGTCCACAGTTTGGGTGAGGCTATTTGCTGAATATACAGGTTTTGAAAAATTTTGCCTTTTCACTTTTTGGTAAGTTTTAGATCAGTTGGTGGTATTTTGGTACTGCTTTGGTCCAGGTTTGCTTTTTATGTTTTTGTTTTTCGGTCTTCAATGTAAACTGAGCTGCTTCTCCAGTCTTGGTACTATGCTTGGAAGAAAATATGCAGATTTACTTAGGATCTTCGGTCAGATGTAAGACACAAAACAAATCAACATCTTAATTGTAAAACATACCCTGGAAATTTAAATGGAACGGCTTTAATTATTTATATATATTTTTTCAAATTGTAGTGTAAAATGAAATTGACATTTAATGTGCACCTGTAAAACAAACGCCTGTACAGGTCTAATTATGCTAATGAGCTTGCAGTTACAAATGGGGGTGCTGCAGACCTTAATGAGCTGGCTGAGATGTTCCCAACAAGAGGGGTGAGAAATTATAAATTACAAAACTCCTTAAAACATGGGATCAACGTGGAGTTTGGCAAATGATGTAGGTACAAACGATGATTAAACAGGGTTTCTATAGTGTTTTCAAATGTTATTATTTGAATTATCTTAATTTTTAGGCCTAAAAATGGTTGAATCATGTCCGTATTTTTCATACTATGTCTTTATGGTTCCCCCATCAACGTTTTTTTATGGAACTTGTATATTTGTTCACGGAGTTACTCTGAAAACATCCCAGTTGCATTATTCACTACTATCTCCTAGGAAAGTGTATATTTGGCTTGAAAACAGTGATTGAAGCGTTTGGCTAAAATTAATTTTAAGTAATCTTTATAATGCTTAATGTAAGAAGGTGCTGAAGTCTGGTAAGCTTGCTTTAAAAGCAGCGACGTGGTATGGAAAACCCCTTATTTAACACAGTTATGTTCAACTTACTGAGGTTTTTCAATAAGTTAATATATACAGTTGTGAAAAAATTAGGACACCTAATGGAAGTTTTAAAAAATGGCTAAAGCTACACACAGGTCACATCTGGTGCACATTATGGGAACATCATTATTCAGTATTTTGAAGGGTTGTTCTGTTTAACATTTAGGTGGACGTGCTCCTGACTGTCTCAGTGAGAGTGAACATCATGGTGAGATCCAGAAAGCTTTCTTAGGCCTTCAGAAAGAAGATTGTAGCAGTATTTGAGTCTGGTATGGCATTAATGGAGGTCTCAGGTATTTTGAGGAGGAGGACATGTGCCCAGGTCTTGATCCCCAAGCAAGTTATCCTGAAATTGGAGCACAAGATGCCAAAAGAAGTATTAAAAAAAAACCTCAGATGTCATTGCAGGATCCACAGCAGACTGAAGTGGAAAGAGACAGAAGCACTACTTTAACTTTCATGGGAGGTTTGCGGTCCAAGAGTCTTTCTGCATGAAGCTTAAATCAGTTCTCTATAGTTTCCTCACAGTCCAAAAGCATGCATACTTGCTTAATAAGCCACTAAATTGCCCATAGGTTTGGTTGTGGCTCTTTGCGTTGCATTGTGGTGGACCTGTCTCTCCTTGCTACTGGAAACAACCCTGCAAGGAACAATTGGGTAACAAAAATGGGTGGGTAGATTTTATTTAGGATTTCCAGAGTAAAATGGGTGAATATAAAGGCAAACCACTATTTTCAGATTTTTGTAGGTAAAAAACGTGGAAAACATGTATCATTTTCCCTCCCAATTCACCTTGGTTAGAGTGTTCTCCACGATTTATACTCACACTTGGCATCCAGAGAAACAAACCTGTCAGTTCTCACCACAGTTGTCTGTGTTTTTATAAAGCCGGGACACATTAGTGGGGTGACGCTTTTAAAGAAGCTGGTAAAAGCTCCTTTTTAATCCCAACACAGCTACAGAAATGTCAGCATGTGTTTCCTTTTTGTTCCCAAGCTTTGTCTCTGCACGTGATGTGGCTGTTTTTTTAACGTCTAACGTGGATACACATGGATGGAGGCTTATTTGAAGTAGCCTAATGAGTTTCTGTGTGTGGGAGGAGAAACATATGCTTTTGCGAGGATTTGAACGTGACAACCTATCGAAGAAAAGCATTTCTTGCACTGTTTTAAGAGATGCGTCATGTGACATTTCACCAGTACAGCTTGTTTTTAAAACCACCCCGAGCCTATAGTTATAGTACCTCAGCTTCAGAAAGAGCAGTGTGGTATTCATCCCGGCTGAGGAACACTGAACCAACTCTACACCCTCTACAAGTGCTTGAGGGTTCATGGGAGTTTGCACATTTGGTCCACATGTGTTTTGTGGACCTGGAGAAGGCTTTTGACCATATCCCTCATGGTGCCCTGTGGGGAACCATCCAGGAGTATGTGGCCCTTTTTTGGGGCCATCCAGTCTCTGTACAAGCGGAGCAGGAGTTTAGTTAGCTTTGCTGGCATTAAGTCAGACCTGTTCCCAGTGCATGTTGGACTCCAGCAGGGCTGCCCTTTGTTACCGGTCCTGTTCATAACTTTCACGGACGGGCCTGCATGCGGCTCCATGGGCCTGTAAGGATTTATGATTATTGATTATAAATATTTATCATGAATTATAATTAAAAATCACAATTCAGAAGCACACATTGATGTAACCATTTCCTCAGTTAGTACAATCAAACTCGGTGCCTTTGTCATGGGACATAAATGCTTTTATTCACCTCGGGAACAAATTAGTCTCTAAAAAACAAAAAACATTATTCGATGTATCTGTGGAAAATAGAAAAAATACAAGATACAGACCGATCTCTCTGAAGACATCTCCTTACATTCCTTTGAGGGATTGGCACCCAGTACATGAGGTCAAACAAAGTTCAGAAAGTTTATTTGATCCAGTCAATTTTCCTGATACAAACACATGCTATTCCTAGGCAATGACATGGCCATTTTAGCTGGAGATGGCAACACAATAAAGATCATGTGAGGTTCAAGGGCAGATATCAAATTAAAACCATCCTCCAGTGGTCCTACTTTTACCTAGATTCATATATCACACACATTAAAGTAACAGATGCTGCTGCTGCCTGGACTCATTAGCTTTCTCACACATTACAGGAACAGGCACTATCACCCCACATCCACCATGGTCTCCAGGGTCATCTTCAACACATTCATAGACACTGTCTTAAATCCAGATTCATCCCACTGCTTTGTGTTTTGTGTCTAATTAGCCAGACTTTCTCCTAATCTAAGTTGTTTAAGATTTCTTAGAAATTCAGTTTTTAACACATTTTAAGGTCATTAATTATTTATGTCTAAGACCAACAAACCAACTTAAATCTGACTTTTTCAATTTGTGTTTGTGCTTTCTTTGTCTCTAGTGTGTGATTAAATTCCTGTTGTGCTTACAGTAGTTACCTGACTTTAACACCTTCACACAGTAAGCATTATAATACTATTGAAATTCTTGTTTTTCAGGCCAGACCTTGCTAAATATGTGCTCTACACAAGGAGCTGGTAGCAGATAAGTAAACAAGAATGTTTTATTTCAACAATAAGCAGGTTTCAAGAGCATATCTCTTTAGTAGGCTTGTAGGAAATGCTGAGTGTGGGTAATAAATCTCTCCTTTTGATACAGCGCAGTATCACCCTAATTCCTTTGCCACAACTACAACACAAAGAATAACATAAATGTGTCCAGGGCATTTCTGTAGAAAACAAACTTAAAATGAAATGAAATAAAATAAAATAAAGCAAAAAAGCAATGGAAGAACAGGGATGTGCCAATTTAACAAGTATTTAACTTAAATTTAACACCCAAACTGGCAACATGCCTAGGTCTGGCTGCCACATAGCAGACTGCAAAATGCTAAGATAAGCCTCCAAAAACGCTTAATTATCATCACTGAACTTAAAATAGGCTCTTTCTACTTTTAGCTTGAAAGTGCATGACTGTGCAATCAGAAAGAGCCTGCACAAGTTTCGCTACCAAGCGTATTGTGCAAGGAGGAAACCTTTGCTCACTAACAGAAACAAGGGCAGAGCTATCTGAAATAATGTTGTTTGAACAGATGAGTCTAAAATTTAATTATTTGGACAACGGAACAGAGGGCATACTTGGAATAAATGAAATACAGCATTCCAGGAAAAAAAAACTCATGGTATGGGGATACTTTGCAGAAGCAGGACCTTTTCTGTTCAACATTAAAGAATTAAACTGTGTATCAGAGGGAGCTTGAGGAAAATATGAGACCATCTGTAAAAATTAAAGCTGTAACAGATCCCTGGAGCATCAATGACCCAAAACATACCAGTAAATCCATCAAGGACTGGATGAAAATAAAGAAATGTATGTGATTAGGATCAGTTTAAAAGATGACAGGAAAATCTGTCTCTTTGCAAACAAATCCAATAAATTGCACTAAAGTTTATGTTTGTAACATGACTAAATGTGAGAAGCTCAAGGCACTCTATCACCATAACTAAGAAATCAGAAGATCTCTCGTTTATTTGCAATGGGGTTTTGAGTGAAGTTCATTTGCCTTCTACTTAAGGACCTGAAATTGCTTTGTCCTGGATGACAGAATTTACATCAATTCTCATGAAACAGCAGCCATGGTTCAATGAAAAACGTTCATTCAGAAACCCTAGAGAACTGTTGGTCTAAAGCACTTTTAAATATTATGACAAAGTCTGGGACCTCGGGGGTTAAAATTTGTTTCACTGCATTATAAATTATTGAAAAAAAGTCTCTGTTAACAAAAAGTGTCAGTTATGTTCTTGGGTTTGCTAATTGGCTGAGTATCAATACACACCGAAGTTTTAAAAATGTGTGGTTTTAAAATCTCAAAAATTTGTTGTACCATTCCTAAGGTCGCCTGAAGTCCTTTTTCTAAAAAGATAAGATGCCAGGGAGAGTGCTGAAGTGACCGGAGTTTTCTCTGGGCTGTAATGAACACAGAGTAACACAGTGTTACCCCTCCCCCACATGTTGCTGTGCACCGCCAGTGAGCTGGCTGAAAGAAGGCTACTACCCCTTTCCCTCACTAGAAGAACAAATCTCTCTGCTTGGAAATATTTCTGGTCCCAAACAACATGAACACTGTTATTAATGTAACAATGTCATGGCAAGCTGGTTTTAATAGAAGTTAGGTTATTTTTATTTTACACTTTTGTGCAAATACCATGATAAAGTGAAACCATTTTGTTTTTACTCAAGGTTATCATACCATGACATTCCCATGGCTGTCCAGTTGTTTTCTTTCAACCCGGCATCTACCAAAAGACAAAAATAAGACATGTACAAAGGGTATCATTTTTGAAAAAAATAAATAGTTTTTATTTAGATTTAAACAAAGATATGACCTGCTGAGAATTATTTATGCTGTTCTCAAAAATCAGTGGAAAAGCTTTTATTGGAATCACAGCAACCAAACTCTTCTTAAAATTACTTAGCAGCTTTGTGCTTTTTTCCACTGGTATTTTGTCCATTCATCTTTTGTGATAAGCTCCGAGTCTTTGAAGTTGGAAGGGCTTCTGGCAAAGCTGTACAATATATCAAATCGCAAATTTCATCATATATATTGAATGTGGGCAAAATCGCAAAGGATTGTTTGGACGCAATGTTCAGTTGGCTACAATAGATCATGTTGCAAACTCTGCTTGGCGATAATATATGCGGCCAGTTGGATGGGCTTTCACCATATTTTATCCCTACCTACACCTGATATAGATCTTAGTGACCGAGATGCTAAAGCTAAATAACAGTAGTGGGCTCATCGTGGTTTGAGAGAGGTAAGAGAGGTGTAAGGAAAATGTGGGTAAATCATAATATTGCAATTTTCAGCATAAATATAACAATTTCATGTTTTGTTTTTTTCAGGAGTGACTCCTGGCTGTCAGTCTAATCTTCAGTCACCTCCACATATACTGAATCGGATTCTGCATTAGGACTCCAAATGTTAATATTCCTTCCAGCCAGAAGAAGCATGCTGGTAAATTAAAAGATTACATTAAATCTAAATCTACTAGCAGTATGAATAGTTTTGGACTGATCCATATAGTTTAAACTGCCATAAGCAAGAACACAGAGGAAGTGATGTCACATAAACCTGACCCTTTCCCTTTATAAACAGTTCAAAAAGCAACTCTCCAAACATGTTTGGTTGATTTTATTTTTGGTCATTTTAGCCTGCTGAAACAAACGTCTCCTGTTTGGATGAACACAGAAAATAATTGAACAGGTTTCTCCAGGCACTCATAGTTTTTCTTCACAGTTTCTTGTTGCTGTTTAGTGCATGTAGCAGTGATTGACACTTTTTGGCATAAGAACTCTATAAATATGAGCTTACATTACATATCTGAACCATGTTTGGTTTTTGTTTCAACACAGTTTACCATTTTCTGTCTCTCTAAGTCCAGACTGACCCATCAGCTGATAATTTATTTTGTCTAACGAAACCTACAATGAGGCTGCTATGCTTCTTCACTTGAACTTGAAGGGTACAGACTCTCCTTCTTGATGCCATCTACAGTAACTTTATCAGAGTCTGTTATCTCTGTTCCTGAATCATCAGCAGATAGCTCCTTCTCTTGTTCATCACTGTTTTTTTTGTGGTTTTCCTCCTTACTGTTCTCATCACTCAAGCGGGTTTTGCTTCTCTCTCCTCGCCTCCTGCTCAGGCCGTTCCTGGCCAGGCTCCTCCTGACGGTGGACGGGTCCACCAGGGTCCCGCTCGTCACCGCAAGCTCGGAGGTGATGTCGCTGCTGGACATCTTCTTGTTCTGCAGGCAGATGAGCTTTATGTGCCTCTCGTCCGCCCCGCTCAGCTTGCGCGGTCGGCCACTGCGCTTCTGGTCCTCCACGGTGCCCGTCTTCCTGTGCTTCTGCAGCAGAGCCTGGATGGCGCTCTTGGAGACCCCCGTCTGCCGGGCGATCTTAGCCTGAGAGAGTCCCTGCTGGCTGAGGCTCACCACCTGCAGCCGGGTCTCTATGCTCACTTTACCCATATAACTAAACGTCTCACCTCTTCTAACAGGAACAGGCCCAGTTCATGGTCCAAACAGTCCGCGGAATCTGCCCATTTAAGAGGGTTTGAAACACAATGGACCAAAAAAGAAGGTGCAGACAAAGAGACAACAAATGCGCTTTTATGAAGGAACTAGTGTGAGAGAAGGTTGCTGTGAAGCACACATGGACAGTTATTGACTTAGAAACCAGAAGAAAACAAAAACATGTAGAATTCCTGATAGAAATTACTTCCTTTCTCCTTCTTTAAATGAGAAAATCCAGGGCATTGTCGCCAACTAGTGGTCTGGAGTGCAAATGTCCAAAACAATCTATGGAAGTGGAAAAACGATTATTGGTTTCCAGTTTTTTTAAAGAAATATCTGAAAAGTGAGGCGTGCATATTTATTCGGCCCTCCTGAGTCAATACTTTATAGAACCACCTTTCTCTGCAATTATATTATAAGTCTTTAGAAAGGGTGAAGAGGTATGTCTGCTCTCTACCAGCTTTACACAACTACAAACTGAACTTAATCCACATTCTTCTTTGGTAAATAGGTCAACTTAGTCAGATTGGATGGAAAGCATCTGTAAAAGCACTTCTCAGTTGAATTTAAGTCTGGACTTTGACTGGGCCATCCTAACACATGGGTTCCTAACGAATTGACCTTCCTCTGGTGGTGACAGTTCAGGCCGTCCTCCGGACCTTGGTAAAGTGGCGAAACATTCGAAGAAGTTGTTGTAATGCCAACTAATATTTGAACCTATGATTACGAAATCTGAAATTCTTTAGAGATGGCTCCAAAAGACTTTTTCCAACCAGTGTAAATCTACAATTCTCCCTAGAGCTCTTAGATTCCTGGACTAACCCAATGTTCTTAGCATTGGCCAACCTTGTAAGTGCTGTCAAAAAATTATTTTTAGGTTGGTAAAGAAAATGTTTCAGCTGCAATCAGCCATAATCTCTTACCAGATGTTAACGGGCTTTGGTCAGGTCCAGTTACATCCTGGAACCTTCAGTGCTACTTATTAAAAAATGTAGATGAGTATATATATATATATTTGATCTTGTACATATAAATTTAGACTTGTGTGGATTGCAGGTAATCTACATATATATATAAATCAAACATGTGCATCTAATTCATGTTTTTAAAAAAAAGTTTAACTTCAATGATAATTCTACCCTGGAAAAAGAATAACCATGAAAAATGTTACATTCATATCATTCTTCTGAAAAGTCTGGTTCAGCTCTCTTAAAAGGTAAATAAATGAGGACTAAGGACTTCTCTGTATTATTTGTATTGCTAAGATGAAAGGAATAACTAAGAAAACATCTCCATGTAAAGACTGACTGCTAATATTTACACAATTATTTTTTAAACAGTAATGGACAGGTTAATCAGGTCCAATGATACATTTTCTGTGTCCTTACTTTAAAATTAACCTTGAAAAATTACAACCCCGTTTAAAGAAGATCTCATCGTTCAGATTCCTTTATTATGATAGCAAGAGAAACACACCTCAGAATTTATTCATGTCTTGTTCTCAGCTGGTGTAGTGTAAAATAAATGGGTTATGTTCTTTGCATGTGTATATGGTGCAAGTCAAACATATGTCATGCTGCCTCTGGTATGCTGCACTGCGTGTGTTAAAATCCATCATCATTCTGCAGATCCGCAGATAATAAATTCAATGTGTATAACGTGCCAGATGTTTAACCAAGAGAGATACACAGTCCAGATTTGTATAATACAATCCTTTAAATTAAGACAGAATATTACCACTAAGTGCAGGCTGCATGTTTAGGGCTGTTATCTACTAGACTGTGAACCTTCGCTCCTGATTTCCCTGTATTTAGCATCATCCATCTTCCCATCAACTCTGGCCAGTTTCCCTATCCCCTGCTGAATAAAAGCAGCCCACATCATAATGCTGCCACCAGAGTTTTTTTGTTTAATGGTTTCATAAAACACATTGAAAACCATTATGCAACACTTTGTGTTGGTCTGACACACAATCCAATAAAATACATTGAGGTTTGTGGTTGTAACGTGACAAAATGGAATAGTTCAAGTAGTAGAAATACTTTAGCAAGACAGTTTAGCAGACTATAAATTACATTTAATACTTTTAATATTATTGTCATATTTTTCATTTGTGTGACCTAAGAAAAAACAGAAATTGTGGCTTTAAAGCTTTATTCGTCAGTTGTTCAGTACAACCACCTTCATCACAACAAACATGTACAAACCTATTCATATTTTTTTCAGGACAAAAACATCTAACCTTTCTGTGCATTCATAGAAAGACTTTTGTTCTGTATTTTCCTCTGAAGAAAAGCTTTTCACTGAAAAATGAAACAGACCCAACATATGATTACCATTTAGAGTTAAGCTCCAGGAACTAGGGTATGATTTGTTGTAATTGTGGTAATCTTGACAAACCTTTGTATAAAAGAAATAATAAATCACTGTACAGCTGAAAATAAAAATAAGAGTTCAGCTAATCCAGGTCCAGTCTCTTTCAGGTTTGAGAAATAATCTATTATGTTACATACCATATAGTCTTTTTGTAGTCAAAAATATTTCGTCTAAGTGAAGTCACCTTCAGACCAACATCTGAAGTTGGCTCTGTCCAAATTTCATTTATGGCCATCCATCCCTGATTTGGTCCCCTGATGACTGCTTCGATGACAAGCAATAATGTTAGAAACATCAACAGATAAAGCATATCTTGTCTTTATCTATCAGCCAAATGCAAAGAGAGCTCAGAGTAAGTTCTTCTCAGCATGCAGATCTCCACGTTTCCCCCCCTTTATGGCATGGTGTTACAATCCCTTTGACTCTGAGGTATTTTTAAAGCTCATATACAAAGTGCTGACAAGCGTTGCTTCATCATGCATTGGATCCTTACCAGCAGAAAGTGGCCGTGGACACAGGAGCTTCACCAGCCTCTTTGGGATCTCCCCACAGAAAAGAAGGTAGATGCAGGGATTGGCGCAGCTGTTCAGGCTGGACAGCAGCATCAGGATAGTGAAAATAGCAGCTGGAAAGACAGAACTGAAACATGTAACATGCTTGCAGGGAAATCTAATAAATATGTAAAAGCGTTGAGGCTTTTATTATAACAACGACGGACTGGCAACCTGTCCAGGGTGTACCCTGCCTCTCGCCCATAGACTGCTGGAGATAGGCACCAGCTCCCCCGTGACCCATTATGGAATTAGCGGTAGAAAATGACTGACAGAATAGAATAGAATAGCCCTTTGTCTCTAGGTCGGGTAATTTTCAGTGTATCAGCAGCAAAGTAAACACAAAAGCAACATATATTACTTAAAAAGTAATATAGATATGCAATAAAAATAGGAAACATTTCTTAAAATATACAAGTGAGATAAATTGTATCTGATTAAAATGTGTTTTTATATCCAAGCAAGAATAAAGATTGATCTATTGTAAGTGAAAAGGCTAAAGGAACACAGAAACTTTACTGCAAAATGTAAACAATCTTGTCCAGTTCATTTGATTACATATATGTTTCCCATAACTCAACATATAATCCTGCTCTGCTCTGTTTATATGTTTTTGTTTTGGCTGGCTTACTAATAATGTAGCTGTAAACTAATCAATATCTAAATAATAAATGGAATATCTTTATTGAGGTCTGCATTTAAATGCAGGACTCTGGACTACTGTTTATTAAATAATGAGAATGTAAGGTGTTTCAACTTACAAAAGTGCCACAATTTAATACACCAATAAGTTGTTAAACCAAAGTTAATAACTGTGAAAATATAGAAATTGGGTATTTATTATATTTTAAAGTTATATACATGTATTTGTCTTTTTCATTATTTTCTGGTCTTGTTGCAGCAAGTTAATTTTATCGGTTTTGCCTCTGTCAAAGTGAGTGGGTGGGGCTAACACTGTTAAAGACAAGGTGATTGGTTTTCAGTTGAGTTGCTGGGCATGTTCACCAATTATTTAATACATTATTTAATACATTTATTACGCTGTTATTTAAATAATCTTATCTATAAATATAAATTTAGCACATTATGTATTTATTGCAATTGATAGAACTGGAGCTCTAAATCAAATTCTGCTAAAGGCCCATATAGTATGGCTGTATGAGTAAATATTAAATACTAAAATAAATACAGAAGAATTATATATTTCTATTATTTTAACAAACTATAAAATCATTAACTATAAATGATCAAATCAAGTGATTTACTTATTTAGATTTATGTCTGAAAAAAATAACATATTTAAGCCATAATTTATTTAGCATTTTAGCATTTGTTTTAGATTAATTTGATTATTTAAATTTTTTAACATAATTTTTATTCATTGATTTAACACAGTCATTACAGTACATTAAGGTGAATAAATTCAATGTAAATTAAGTTAATTAATGTGTATATGTAACTGATTATCACACATATAAAGCCTCTGCTCATAAGAAAAAATGTTTTTTAAAGAAACTTACTCTCTTTAGGCGCATGTGCGTCCCAGGCGGACCACAACTGGACGGTGAAAAAGGGAGCCCAGCATATAATGTACGCAAGTACAATGACCACTGTCATCTTCAGCGTCTTCACCCTGGCTTTAGACATCCCGGCCACTCCACTGGCTCTAGATGGCAGCGGGACACCGACGCTTACTCCCTGCTTGCGTGTCTTCTTGGCCAGGTTAGTCTGGATGGCTCTGCAGATGCGCACCTGGCAAACAACAACTGTAGAAACTGGCAGGATGAAAATGACCAGAGTGGTCCAGGTGATGTAAGTCTGCAGCCCCCACGGCTGGATGAATTCCGCCCAGCAATCAAACACGCCGGGTGCGACCTCCACTTGGGAGAAAATAAAAACCTGCGGCAAGCTGCCCACGACAGAAACCCCCCATGCCACGCACACGGGGACGTTCAGTCTTGTGCGCGCCCGCTGAAACTTCACCATCGGATTGCAGATGGCTTGGTATCTGTCCACAGTCATCACAACGATCATATAGGTGGAGGAAAACATGCCAAGGACTTGTAAGTACTTCACAAGGCGGCACACCAGGTCGGGTCCGACGAACCGGTCCGTGATGTCCCATATAAGTTGGGGGCACACCTGGAAAAAGGCGACCACCAGGTCCGCCAGGCACAGGTGGAAGACGAAGACGCGCATGCGGGACATCTGCTTGCGCTGCTTCCAGAGGACCAGCAGCAGGGCGGTGTTGAGGATGGATGCGACTACAAAGATCACACCGAGCAGCGCGATCTCCACCCGGGCCAGACCCTCATCCCGCGGAACATCGTGCGCATCAGCAAAGGCGCTCTCATTTAGCGGACGCATTTTGCATTTAAACTCGGAAACAAAGAGTCTGGAATAGAAAAAAAAAGAAAAGATAAAAAACCAATGTAACAATCCTACATAAAACTTTACAAAACTGGCTTGCTATTTAAGTTCAATTCTACAAACATTTTCTCCCTGATCAGAATACAGGCAGCATTGCTGCCTATAAAGTCCCTTTCTCAGTCTATTGCTGGAAGTGAAGCTCTGCTGAGGTTCAACTCTTGTTTTGGTCTCCTGTGCTGCGCCCCCCAGTTTTTATACAAGAATCAAACTGGGTGGAGCTCAAGGTTATAGATAGATAGATAGATAGATAGATAGATAGATAGATAGATAGATAGATAGATAGATAGATAGATAGATAGATAGATAGATAGATAGATAGATAGATAGATAGATAGATAGATAGATAGATAGATAGATAGATAGATAGATAGATAGATAGATAGATAGATAGATAGATAGATAGATAGATAGATAGATAGATAGATAGATAGATAGATAGATAGATAGATAGATAGATAGATAGATAGATAGATAGATAGATAGATTTTTTAGTCTACTTCAGGGCGTTACATACGGACCACCAATTTTTTAACCAGAAGAAAGAGGTTTTGTAGGTTTTTAAAAAAAATAGACAATTTAAAATTGTTTTTTTAAATTTTGTATTTATAGTCTACTGTAAGGAAACATGGTTTTGTGACGCCAAGAAATATCTACCAGTAGGTCACTCAGACATGTTTTGGTTTCATCAGGGAGTCTAATCTGTCGAAAACAATGGGAATAAAGAGTAATAGAAAGTTATAGGATAAAAATATAAAACTGAATTAAATTAAACATGAGATTTAGACATTTCATCGACCGTTCAACTCAATTATACGAGAAAAAACCTAACTGCAATAAAATAAACCTTGTATAGCATGGCTACAAAATAGTGTGCTTACAAAACAGAACTAGAGGGGGATGAAATAATACTTGAGTAGGTGCAAAATGTGGGTACCAAAACCAGGAAAAGGCTAAATAAAGTGTAGCCTAAAAAGTCAAATATAGAAATATGCTCTAAACTAAAAAAAAAAAGAAATAAATTATAGCTCTGGCTGTGTTTTCCTGGAAGGTTGTCAGCTTTATTTATGTAGCACTTTATCAGGGAAGGTGAACCTCATGCCCAGTCTCAAGTCTTTCAGAGCCTCTGACAGGTTTTCTTTCTGTTTTCTCCCATGTCATCCCCACAGCATGATGCTACCATCACCATGCTAAATAGTGTTTGGTGAGATATACAGGTACACAAAAAATACTAGAATATCATGAAAAAGATAAATACTTTTTGTCATTCATTTCAGCAAGTGAAACTCATAGATTCATTACCTATATCTATCTCAAGCCTTTATTTCTTATAATTTTGATCATTATGGTTTACAGATAATAAAAATTAAAAGTTCAGTTTCATAGAAAATGTTACTTAAGATCAATAAAAAAGGATGTTTTAAACAGACTTCAGAAAAGTAAGTTCACTCTTTTGCACTCAATACTTGGATGGGGCTCCTTTTGCATGAATTACTGCTTCAATGCGGCGTGGCATGGAGGCAATCTGCACCGGCTTTATCCTGTTTAGCACATTATGCTAAAAAAATGACATTTTGTCACCTCAGCTGCAAGTCTGTAGACTCTGATATTAAAACCTACTGTTTTATTGAATTTGTTCAGAATTTTCTCACATACAACATCCCGGAGTTTGAGAGGACAAGTGCTTTTTATGAGATTATTTTTTTAAAAAGGTTGTAAGATAACACAGGGCCTTTGTTAAAATGGCTACATTCAAAAAATTAACTAAATGTGCCAGAAAACGTCTATTACAGGTTAACCTGTAACTGGCTTTGTTCTCAAGCTGTAGCCAATACAGCAAACTGAGACTAACACTAAAAATTCTAATTAATTTCTGCAGATCATACCAGAATAGGAAATTATCCCAAAAAAGAGGAAAATATATCTACTAACATTGTATATCTACTGAAGCTAACATCACTAGCAGGCCTGTTAAAGGCAGCATTCCTGTACATTTTTATTACAAAAAGCCATACTTTTCCAGACTCTTCTGGATTATTTCCAGATTTTTTGTGTGAATCTTCTTGAATAGGAGTCTCGGCATCTGCAGGTTCCACAATAATAAAACAGTCACAGCTTTTTTTTAGCAACTGAACAAACTTGGATCACTTTTATTTTCAATATCTAGAGTTCTTGTACTTGTCAATGAAACGATGATGTATCCTAGACTAAATGCAGATTCATCAAAGCACAATTTGTGAACTTTGGTACCTTTATTTTGTTTATAAGACTTCTACAAATACACATATGTTAATGCTTTTGTCATTGGGGAAACTATGATTCCGAGACCTTCTACTCCTTGGACTGCTCCTGCTCAGAGTCTGTTGTCAGCGCCACATGAGCTGTCCCCACTGACTGTCTCTCATCAGAAAGACCCTGTAGAATAAGGACAGTTCTGTTCCAGCATGTGTCCACCTCCAAAATAACCTTTTAATCACCACAAGATTTATTGGCTTCTGCACTTCGTTGAGTTGCTCTTTTGCTGTAGAGGTGGTTTGGAAGAATGTGCCTGCCTTTTGTGCTCTTGTGCATAGGCCCTCTAGCCCAGGAGATGCATCAAGAGAGTTCCTCATCAATACAACAAAAGAATGAACAAAGCAAAGTGCATATCTCAGATTTTAACTTCTAACAGAGGCAAACATATTAGCTCCTGCATCGATCATAATCGAGGCCACCTTGCCTTTGTAATGGAAATTCTTTTATTAAGTGCTCCAAAGTGTATGACCTTTAGGTTACCTCACTCCTCAGAACATCTGTGTTAGAGGAGGAAGCTGTAAAAGCCATTATCAGAAGTTTAATGGTTAAGACCCATCATTTAGGGTGATGCCTTTGAAAGAGCAGTTAGGTCTGTTCCTAGATAACTTTGTCACGTCTGAACCCAAGGAGGGTCTGGGCCATAAAACACAGACTCTTTGAAGTTGAGATAACACTGTCATGTTTGGTATAACTACTGTGTGTAACTGTTGATCGGGGCTCTGCTTAACTGACTTGCTCGGTGACAGAGTCATTCAAATGCTTAATGCCTTTGAATAAAACTTATAAAGACAAAGTCCGGATTTTCTCTTCTTGTGAGTCAACTTCTCTCCACTTTGATAAGAAAATTCCACAACACCTTCGATGATCCATTCCTTCACGAGAGATCTTCTGACAGCAGAGATGCTACCAGCTGTATGAGCTTCAGGGAAAGGCGGCATTCCCAAAAGCACCGAAGCCAGCTTGGCAGAATCATCCAAATAACCTCAGGTAACTGCTACATTTGCATCCATATGAACGGAGGTCCAAAAATCAGCAGTCAGGGTCAGGGTCAGAGTCTCCATCTTCTTGTTCATGAGCCTTGACCATGGTCTTCCGCTGCTTGTATCTCTGGATTACCATGTCCTTAAGAGCCAGTTTGGATGGAAGAGTGTATGTGGGATCAAGCAATGCCACAAACTCCTTGAAGCCACAGTCATCCACAATGGATAAAGGCTGCGAATCTTTCACTAGCATGTTCACAAGAGCCTCATCTAGTTCTCGCTTCCGGCCCTCTAAGACAAATAAATAAAGACATGCAGAGATAAAAAGGAAATGTATAACAGTGTGAAGCAGAAGCACATTGCGTTACTGTTCGTGTTATTAATACTGAAAGTATAATGCATACAGCATATCCTACCTTGATTTGTCTTCCCCTGGTTAATCGGGACTCCATGCTTGGTAGAAAAGTGTCTAATCATGGACGAAGTATTGCCATGATACTTCAGCTCAGCTGAACACACCGAGCATCGGACCTGTTAAGATAGATTTTGAAAATAAAGAGGCAGTTGAGGCTCAAAGGTCATTCCCTGATGGGTACATGTTAAGGTTGAATGCTAAAGCTGGGCATCTCCCTCCCCCCCCCAGTACTAAAAAAAACATCAAATGAAAGGAATACAATACTCCAAAACTCTGCCTCATTTTCTCAGGGGTCATCTCAAAGAGTTACAAAATCACAAAAAGGTTCAATATTCTTGTCACTCATTTCAGAAACTGAAACTCATATGTTATATAGATCCATTACACATTGAGTAAAATGTTTCAAGCCTTCATTTCACTAATTCTAAAGATTATGGCTTATAGATACCAAAAAACTAAAATTCAGCGTCTCAGAAAAATTGAATATTACATTTTTAATGTATAAATGTTATGTAATGGGCATATTATGGCCTACACAATTATGAGGAAGACTGCTGACATGACAGATGTCCAGAAGACAGTCACTGATATCCTCCATAAGGAGGGTTAACCACAAAAGATCATCGCAAAACAGGCTGGTTGTTCACAGAGTTCTGTATCCAAACATGTTCATAGAAACACGACTGGTAGTAAAAAGTGTGGCAGGAAAAGGTGCACCAACAAAGGGACAACTGCAGGTATGACAGGATTGTCTGGCTTAATCCATAAAAGAATTTGAGGGAACTTCACAAGGAGTGGACTGAAGATGGAGTCAGCACATCAAGAGTGGTTCAACAAAGAAAAATCCTACACCTGGGCTAGAAGTGTTGCATTCCTCGTGTCAAGTTACTGCTTAACCAGAGACGTCAGAAGCATCTTACCTGAGCTAAAGAGAAAAATAACTGGGCTGTTGCTCCGTAGTCCAAAGTTCTCTCTTCAGATCAAAGTAAAGTTTGAATTTCATTTGGAAATCAGTCCCAGAATCTGAAGGAAGGGTGGAAAGGCACAGAATCCAAGTTGCTTGAAGTGCAGTGTGAAGTTGCCACAGTCAGTGGTGATTTGGGGTGTCATGTCTGTAGCAGTAAGACTACTGTTCCCATAAGGCTTAGAGTACGCAGAATGTTTTGGGCTGTACCTGTTCCGGGGCTTTGAGTAAACCTGTTCTGAATGACAGCATATGGTGTTCCATGTCCTCATTATACCATGTCATCTGCTGTAAGGCCACAGTCAACGCAGCATCTACCAGGAAATTTTAGGGCAATTCATGCTTCCTTCTGCTGACAAGGTTTATGGTGATATCGATATCATTTTCCAACAGAACTTGGTACCGGCCCACACTGCCAAAGATACCAAGAGCTAGTTCAATGACCCTGGTGTTACTGAGCTTGACTAGCCAGCTAACTCGTCTGACCTGAACCCCATCTAGAATCTATGGAGTATTGTAAAGAGGAAGATGAGAGACACCAGACCCAACAATGCCAATGTACCAATGGCTGCTATCAAAGCTACCTGGGCTTCCATTACACCTCAGTAGAATCACAGGCTGATCGCCACCATGCCACACTGCATTGATGCAGAAATTCATGCAAAAGGCGGCCCAACTAAGTAGTATGTGCAAAAAAGTGAACATACTTTTTTGAAGTCTGTTTAAAACATCCTTTTTTACTGATCTTAATTAATATTCTAATTTTCTGGAACACTAAACTTTGGGTTTTCATCATCTGTAAGTCATAATCTTCAAAATTACAAGAAATTCAGGCTTGAAATATCTCACTCTATGTGTAATAAATCCATATAATATGACTTTTGCTTTCTGAAATGAGTGACAAAAAATATTAAACCTTTTCACAACATTCAATTTTTTTTTAAATGTGTGAGTCAGTCATGAGTGAGAATGATGCAAAAAAACACTTAAAAGGCAGATCGAGATATGATCAATTTCTTTTGAATCTACTACAATCCTTCTTAGTCTTGTCAGACTTTAAGTAGCAGCACGATCACTAAAGCAGAAAAATAAGTTTCCTCCTCCACTATGCAGGACCATCTGCTCCACTAACTGCATTGTTCAGACACCTCTGACTACAATACTGATCTGACATTTATTGTTGTTTAAGTATTTTACCTGTTCTTATGTTACATATTGAAGAGACAGGACACCTACCTTATCAGGGGTGATCTGACTAAAGTATTCCCACATGTCAGAACGACCTGTCTTCCTGGGTCGCTCCATACTGTCACTTAAGAGCAATGCATCCACTATGGAAAAAGGCTGCGAGTCTTTCACCAGCATGTTCACAAGAGCCTCATCTCCATCTTGCTTCTGGTCCTCTAAGACAAATAAAATGAAGACATCCAGAAATAAAAAGTAAATGCATTAAAGTGTGAAGAGGCATGTTGTGTTACTGTTCTTGTTATTAATAATAAAAGCATAGCCTTCTTTTTCTTTCAGCTTTTCCATTTCAGGGGTCGCCATAGTGAGTTATCTGTCTCCATCTAACCCTATCTTCTACATCTTCTTCTCTCACACCAACTACCTTTATGTCGTCTTTCACTCCATCCATAAATCTCTTTGGTCTTCCTCTAGGCCTCCTGCCTGGCAGTTCCAGTCTCAGCATCCTTCTACCAATGCCCTCACTTACCTCCTCATTACAGGACATATCCAAACCACCTGAGTCTGGCCTCTCTAACTTGATCTTCAAAACATCTAACATAAGTTGTCCCTCTGATGTACTCATTCTTGATCTGATCCATCCCCTTCACTTTCAAAGAGAGCCTCAAAATCTTCATCTCTGCTATCTCCAGCTCTGCCTCCTGTGTCTTCTTCAGTGACACTGTCTCTAAACTATACAGCATCTCTGGTCTCACCACCATCTTGTACAGCTTTCCTTTCATTCTCGCTGAGACTCTTTTCACACAACACACCTGACACTTTTCTCCACCCATTCCAACCTGCTTGGACACATTTCTTCACCTCTCACTCAGCGTAGCTCTGGACTGTTGACCCCAAGAACTTAAAATGCCCCACCTTCTTTATCTCTGTTCTTTGTAACCTCACAGCTCCACTTGGGTCCACCTCATTCACACACATGTATTGTCTTGCTATGGCTAACCTTCATTCCTCTTCTTTCCAGGACAAACCTCCATCTCTCTAGATGTTCCTCCACATGTTCCCTGCTCTCACCACAGATCATGATGTAATCTGCAAACATCATAGACCATCGAGATTCCTGTCTAACCTTATGTGTCGACCTGTCCATCACCACATTAAACATGAAGCGGTTTACAGCCGAACCTTGATGTAGTCCCACTTCCATCTTGAACTTCTCTGTTACAGACCTACAGCAAACCCTGCAGCTTTTTTACAGCTCTCATATATGTCTTGCAGCACTCTAAAGTACTTCCTCATACAATACCAGAGCTCCACTCTCAGCACCCTATCATATGCTTTCTCTAGATCTACAAAAACACAATGCAGCTCCTCAAAGCAAATATTTAATCTGTAATACTTTTTTGTTATGAAACCATACTGCTGCTCACTTCTGACCTCAGTCTAGCTTCAACTACTCTTTCCCACAAATTCATTGTAGGACTCATCGACTTTATTCCTCCGTAGTTGACAAAACTCTGAACATCTCCCTTGTTCTTGAAAAAAAGGTACCAGCACACTTCTTCTAAATTCCTCAGACCTTGTCTAACTCTAAGATCTCATTGAACAGCCTAGTCAAAAACTCAACTGTCTCTGTCAAGACACTTCCATACCTCCACAGGTATATCATCATGATCAACTACCTTTCCACTCTTCATCCTTTTCAATTTCATCCTTACTTCATTCTTACTGATCTTTGCTATTTCCTGATCCACAATGTTCGCTTCTTCTGCTCTTTGTTTTCTTTCATTTTCCTCATTCATCAACTCTTCATAGTACTCCTTCCATCTTCCTGTCACATTTGCTGCACCTGTTAGTACTTTCCACCTCGATCCTTAAACACTCTAACCTGCTGAACATCCTTCGATCCCTGTCTCTCAGCCACTAGAAATCCTTCTCTCCCTCCTCACTGTCCAACCAGTCAGACAACTCAGTATATGCCCTTTGTTTTGCCTGAGCTACCTCTTCCATTACTTTATGCTGCATCTCCCTGTATTCCTGGATACTCTCTTCTGTCCTTGCCTTGCATTGTCCAACTTCTTAGCTGATCTCTTTCTCCGTACACACTGCTGTATTTCCTCATTGCACCAACAAGTGTCCTTATCAATTTGCCTTCCAGAAGACATCCCAAGTACTCTCCTGTCTGTCTCCCGGATAGCATTAGCTGTAGTTGTCCAGTCATCTGGAAGCACCTCCTGGCCACCTGGAGCCTGTCTCAACTCCTGCCTGAAAGCCACACAACTTACTTCCGTTTTCAGCTTCTACCACTTTGTTCTCTGCTCTGCCTTTGTCCTCTTCATCTTCCTCACCATCAAAGTCATTCTACACAACACCATCCCGTGCTGTCTGGCAACACTCTCACCTACCACTACCTTAGAGTCACTGAGCTCCTTCAGATTACATCGTCTACACAAGATGTTATCCACCTGTGTGCTCCAACCTCTGCTCTTCCAGCCTCTTCTGGAAAAAGGTGTTCACTACAGCCATTTCCATTCTCTTGGCAAAATCTACCACCATCTGTCCTTCTGCATTCCAGTTCTGGATACCGAACCCACCATCACTCCCTCATCACTTCTGTTCCCTGCTCCAACATGTCCATTGAGATCTACACAAATCTCCACTCTCATCTCTGGGGATATTCTGCATCACTTCATTTATCTCACTCCAGAACTTCTCCTTTGTATCTTACTCACATGTGGGGCAAAACCACTAACGTCATTAAACAACAGATCTTCAGTTTCTAGATGCAGACTCATCACTCTATCTGACACTCTTTTCACCTCCATAACATTCCTGACAAACTCCTCATTAAAGATAACTCCTGTGCCATTTGTCTTCCCATCCACACCATGGTGGATCAACTTTAGCTCTGTCCCTACGCTTTTAGCCTTGAACACACAGTATGTCCACCTTCCTCCCATGCACCATCAGCCAACTCTAGCTTTTCCTGTTATAGTCCCAACATTCAAAGTCCCTACTCTTAGTCCTAGACTCTTGTCTTTCCTTTCCTTTCTCTGCCAATAGACATGTCTTCCTCCTCTTCTTCTTTGCTGACCACCAGTAGCCCAGTTTCCACTGGTACCTTGTTGGTCACCATCACCAATGGCGGTCGTTGGTAACCGAGGCCTCGACTGATCTGGTATGGAGACATGTTCTTGACTTGCATGGTAGATGTCGCAAAAGGTTTACACCGGATGCACTTCCTGATGCAACCCTCTCCATTTATCCAGGCTGGAGACCAGCACAAATAGGACACAGAACACTGTCCCGCCCTTTGAAGCTGCATTTAATAATAAAAGTATAGTACACACAGTATATCCTACCTTTATTTGTCTTTCCTTGGTTAACTGCAACTCCATGCTTGGTAGCAAAGTGCCTAATCATGGACGAAGTATTGCCATGATACTTCAGCTCAGCTGAACACACTGAGCACCGAACCTGTAAAATAAGGCTTTTGAAAATAAAAAGGCAGTTTGAGTCTCAAAAGTCATACCTTAAGGTACACACATATGCCCCTTTTCCATTAGTACCTATTTAGAGTGGACGGAATCATCAATAGCAAGGCGGCCCCACAGTTCAATTAGTGACGTGATGTGATTTGTACGTGACACAAACACAACAACGAGGACCTGCTGCTTGGTCTATAGATTTTGTCAGACTCAGCGTGATTACTAATGTTTTTTTCAATTTGATTTGTTCCATTATTTTCTGTTTTGTTCCTAAAAGTAAAAAAAAAAAAAAAGATAAAAGATAAAGCTTCTTAGTTAGGCTTTGGTTGTTTGGCATTTGTATTCTTAATACAAACCTACTGGACTAATTTAAATGAATGGTCTGTAGCTGAGCAATGGAAACAGTAGCACCCAAATTCCTGAGGCTTGTGGTGGAAAAGGGGCTTATGTGTGTAGGTGTTCCTGTTTGAAAACGCCAGTGCTTGAATTCACCCTTTCACCGATTGTTTTATGATACCACCGCATTGGGCTGGTATTCACAGGACAGTCCCTCACAGACCAAAAGTTATATGGCAATCATAAAAATTACAAGAAATAAAGGCTTGAAATATTTCACAAAATGGGCAAAAAATCTATATGAGTTTCACTTTCTGAAATGAGTGACCAACAATATTGAACTTTTTCATGATATTCAAATTTTTTTAAATGTACATGTACAGGGGTTGGACAATGAAACTGAAACACCTGTCATTTTAGTGTGGGAGGTTTCATGGCTAAATTGGACCAGCCTGGTAGCCAGTCATCACTGATTGCACATTGCACCAGTAAGAGCAGAGTGTGAAGGTTCAATTAGCAGGGTAAGAGCACAGTTTTGCTCAAAATATTGAAATGCACAAAACATTATGGGTGACATACCAGAGTTCAAAAGAGGACAAATTGTTGGTGCACGTCTTGCTGGCGCATCTGTGACCAAGACAGCAAGACTTTGTGATGTATCAAGAGCCACGGTATCCAGGGTAATGTCAGCATACCACCAAGAAGGACGAACCACATCCAACAGGATTAACTGTGGACGCAAGAGGAAGCTGTCTGAAAGGGATGTTCGGGTGCTAACCCGGATTGTATCCAAAAAACATAAAACCACGGCTGCCCAAATCACGGCAGAATTAAATGTGCACCTCAACTCTCCTGTTTCCACCAGAACTGTCCGTCAGGAGCTCCACAGGGTCAATATACACGGCCGGGCTGCTATAGCCAAACCTTTGGTCACTCATGCCAATGCCAAACGTCGGTTTCAATGGTGCAAGGAGCGCAAATCTTGGGCTGTGGACAATTTGAAACATGTATTGTTCTCTGATGAGTCCACCTTTACTGTTTTCCCCACATCCAGGAGAGTTACTGTGTGGAGAAGCCCCAAAGAAGCGTACCACCCAGACTGTTGCATGCCCAGAGTGAAGCATGGGGGTGGATCAGTGATGGTTTGGGCTGCCATATCATGGCATTCCCTTGGCCCAATACTTGTGCTAGATGGGCGCATCACTGCCAAGGACTACTGAACCATTCTTGAGGACCATGTGCATCCAATGGTTCAAACATTGTATCCTGAAGGCGGTGCCGTGTATCAGGATGACAATGCACCAACACACACAGCAAGACTGGTGAAAGATTGGTTTGATGAACATGAAAGTGAAGTTGAACATCTCCCATGGCCTGCACAGTCACCAGATCTAAATATTATTGAGCCACTTTGGGGTGTTTTGGAGGAGCGAGTCAGGAAACGTTTTCCTCCACCAGTATCACGTAGTGACCTGGCCACTATCCTGCAAGAAGAATGGCTTAAAATCCCTCTGACCACTGTGCAGGACTTGTATATGTCATTCCCAACACGAATTGACGCTGTATTGGCCGCAAAAGGAGGCCCTACACCATACTAATAAATTATTGTGGTCTAAAACCAGGTGTTTCAGTTTCATTGTCCAACCCCTGTATATGTGCATAACGTCTAAGATGCCCTCCTCTCGAGCCAGAGATCTCAAGTTTGAACCTCGGCTTTTGATTTTTGTTGCATCGGTTATATATTGATTTAAAATATACTGATTTAAAGAGTGTACAGCTAGACACTTAAACACTTAAAAGGCTGATTGAGATTTTGTTCATTTTACCTTTCCTGCCCATTGCCATAGTGTCCGAGTATAATAATTATTTTTTGTTTGATAATTTTGCTTCTCAAGAACTAACAGAAACTTTGAAGATCTGTCAGGCTTTATTTAGGGAGCAATAAGATCATTTTGGCTCAAAAATGGGGGGCGGAGAAAAATACGTTTCCTCCTCCACTTTTAAAAATGGGAGAGCATCTGCTCCACTGGCTGCATTGTTCAGACGGCTATGACCATAGTACTGCACTGACATTTATTGTTGTTTATGCATTTTTTACTGTTCTAATATTACACATCAAAGAGCCAGCCCACCTACCTTATCAGGAGTGATCTGACTAAAGTATTCCCACATGTCAGAACGACCTCTTTTCCTGGGTCGCTCCATACTGTCACTCAAAAGCAATGCGTCCACTATGGAAATTGGCTGCGAGTCTTTCTCCAGCACATTCATAAGAGCCTCATCCACATCTTGTTTCTTGTCCTCTAAGAAAAATAAATAAAGACAAGACAATAAATAAACGGAAAATGTGAAAGAAGGTGGTGGTTTATGGAATATGGTCATATTGTGTTAATATTTTAGTTCTTAATACTATAATAAATATATCCTACCTTTGTTTGTCTTCCCCTGGTTAACCACAGCTCCATGCTTGGTAGAAAAGTGCCTAATCATGGAGGAAGTATTCCCATGATACTTCAGCTCAGCCGAACACACCAAACATCTGACCTGTAAAGAAAGGCTTTTGAAAATAGAAATGCTGTCGGAGTCTAAAAAGCTATACCCTGATGGCTGCACTAATCGTACACATTTATTTCACTATAATGCTCCTTAATGGCCATATAAAATCCTTTTACCAACGTTTCCATCTGTTTCAGTGGTAGGATTGTAGCTCCTGATAGTTAAATCAGTTTCCACTGACCACAAGCAAGAAATATGTAAAATAGAAAAGAGCATGAAAGGCAAAAACCAAAAGCACAAGGCAGCCAAGAATGACAGAGAAAGTTTCCAAAGAGCAATGAAATTATGTATTAAGTGCTGAACTTAAGCCCATAACACAATAACTACCAAAGAGGAAATAGCAAAGTCTTCAGCTCAAATTTAAGTTGGTAAAGTAATGACTTATGCCGTGATGTACTCAGTGAGGAGGAGGAGGTTGAGAAAAATGCTGTCTGAGATCAGGTGTTTTGAGACCTAAGAGGCCAGTACCCTATGAAGGTATTTGAATGAGCTTTGTGTTGAGCCATGTCATCCTGTAAGTCACCAGAGTTACAAATAATCAACTACAAAAACTGTGATTTTAAACATCGCCTGCCAGCATTCAGATAGGCATGGTAATCACTGCCCCTGTTGCCACCAGCATAGTTACTATGTTTTGGAGGGGAACACATCACTGTCAAACAACTGTCACCAGACTACCCTAATCTACACAACCACTGCAGTGGGTGTGCAAGTCTCAGTTTTCTCCACATAATCAGTGATCTCCAGAGGTTCTGGGAGTCCCTAGAACAGAGCCAGCATGATGAGTTTTTTTAAGTCCCTGGCTCTGATGCTGCTTCCCCAGCAGATGATGGCAGAAGAGATCACACTCTCCACAACAGACTTATAGAAGATATGCAGCATCTTGCTGCAAACACTGAAGGTCCTAAGCTTCCTCAAGAAGTACAGTCTGCTCTGTCCCTTCTTGTAGATGGCTTCACAGTTGCATCTCCACTCTAGTCTGTTGTCCAGGTGAACACCGAGGTATTTATACTCCTCCACCACCTCCACTTCTTCTTCCATGATAGTAAAATTGTTTGACCTGTTCCTGTTTCTCTTGAAATCTACAGTCATCTCCTTTGTCTTATTTACGTTCAAGATTAGATGACTGTTTCTACACCATGCCACAAAGCGGTCTACGAGCTCCCTGTACTCAGCTTCTTGTCCATCTCTGCTACACCCTAAAACTCCAGAATCAACTATTTCTGTAGATGACATGAGTCTGTCTTGTACTGGACCTATAGGGTCTGTCTACAGATACTTCTCCTACAACATGATGGTTGGCCCTAATCTAGGGCTGCACAATATATTGCGAATATTTTGCAATATCAGTGCAGTATATCATGTGCAATATATATTTTGCAAAGAACTGTTTGGAATGCAATACTTGTTGGTAATATATCGCAAGTATTATGAACTAGCATTGCTAATGTAATATTTAGCCTCATGGTGTCTCACGGCAGCAGATGCTCACACTGGACACACAAATAAATTTCCCAAAATGCTAAAGGTCATAGAGAGACAGAAGCACAGATGAAAAAGAAATAAAAGAAGAAAACAGTATATATAATACCTGATATTGTCATAAAAATATTTACAATTACTATCGCCATCGCAAGATTTTCTAATATCATGCAGCCCTACCCTAAATAGTCATTTAAAGCTGATGCTTTCCAGGTGATTATGGAAAGAAAGTCAAAATACTGATAAGTAATCAGACTGCAGATGCAGTCACACACTCTCTCCTTCATAAGTGTCAGATGCAGATAAAACGTCACAGCCAAAGCTAATTATTATGGCTGAACAGTTAGGAGGATTGTTTCTGACTCACCAGCTTAAGGTGATTCACTGACATTGGCAAACATTTTTTAGTAACATAGGACACATAAAAAGTAAAAACCTCTGTTAACCTGATAAAGTGTATTCTCACAAAGAACTGCTGTGGCCCCTTAAGACAGATCGTTAACTACAGTGTTTTGCTTTAACAGCAAACTCAAAACATACCGTTTTTCTCAAACTTTTAGTTATGCTCGTGTATTTTGTTTGGAAAATGTTCTTGTTCTTGTTGTGTTTTCGTTTTATTTCCATTTTCTTGATTGTATGTGATATCCACTTGTGTGTGTGTGCCGTTTTAAATATCTATAGACATTGTTTAAAATTGCTTAACTTTTACCTATTTTCATTTAAAGCACACTGGATTTACGACTGTATGAAATGTCACCTGTTTATTTCCAACCAGCCTATCTACGTTTTCTGCATTAATGATCTTTGTTGCTAAAGTGCTCACTCTATCCTCTTTTTGTTTTATAGATGAAAGAAAACAGTCATCAGCCATTTATGGTACTTACTTCCTGTTTTTATGGGGGCGCGGCTACAAATCCGTTTTTGTTGTCAGAGGCGGCTTTAAAAATTACTTGTATGTTTTCCAAAACGATAAAGAGGCTGATTAAGATTGGTTGATGTTTCATACTTCAAAAATGCGTAGATTTTATGGCTCTTAATATGACGAAATATGCTCTTTATCACATACTTAAGCTAGACCACATGTATAGTAGTGTACTCACAAATGCTGTCGTTTATGTATCTTCACTGTTGCTACGTTACCTATCGACGAGTCAGCACACCTACCTTATCAAGGGCGATCAATTTAAAGTGTCCCCACATATCAGAACGACCCCTCTTTTTGGATGGCTCCATATTGTCACTCAACGGCAACAATGCACCCAATTATGCTTACACAATCCTCATGGTTTGTTTCTGGCTCTGACAACGCGCAGAGGCGCTGTTTGGGATTCGAAGCTTCAGTAGCAGAGTGCCATTAACCGATTCGATCTGTTGTCGTTCTTTCTCTGCGCTACGCACAGCACGCACGAGACGCATGGCCATGATGCCGTGTCATAGCTTTCTGACCAATCAGAATACTGAATAGTACTGCTTCTCTACCGGAAGAAGGAATATAAACAGCCTAGTAGAGCCAAAGGAGCTAGGTGCAGTTTTCCTACGCGGTTCGTGTTGACGTAGTTGCTTGCGTTTTAAGCTATGTCAACACGCTAGACAGAGAAATAGACACATTTGTCGTTGATTTGATGGGTTTACCTCGACGACAAAAAGGGCAAGTGGTTAATTTAAGCTAGCTCCTCTCTTGTTTGCCGCTGAGCTAATCTTGCAGTAACCTCCGAGTCGGTGATCAGGACCAATGCCTCAGGAGGGAGAACAATCTCTTCCCCTGGTTCGCTCTCTGAACAGCCAGATTCGCGTTAATGTTGTCTTCTGTAACCGCACCAGTCGTGTTGTCCGGCCGCTGTGGATAAATTACCGCGGCGAGCCACGACCTTACGCAGACATGCTGCCAGGATCTGGACGGAGAATGATCACATACGTTGGTGAGTGAGTTAGTGAGTGAGCTCCATCCGCTCTGGAGTTCACGGTTAATTAACATCATTGTTTTAACTATAACAAAGGGACGTCTATCACGAAGCTGTAATCTTTCTCAAAGTATTGTTGCTCATTTTAAATTGAAACACTTAAAATTCCACATATCTACAGAATTCAAGCGAGCTAAGGCTGAGGCCCATTTCACCTCTTGTCCACTATTGTGTCCCAGTTGGTTCTGTGGACCAATGGGAGAGCCAAGGGTCACAGGTTTCTAGCTTAAACTAACTTTTCAAGACTTTTACAGGTCTATGTAAAGCTATTCTACTCGTACATATAGGTTTTGTTTTGTTGCAAATAAATGTTTTTTTTTTTTCTAGCAAAGTTTAGGTTCTGACAAATCTAACCAGAGTAGATGAAAAAAAAAAAAGATTTCGAATTACTTTATTTATTAAGGGAAAAAGTTATCCAAATTAAACTGTTCCAGCATGAATCAGAATCAGATTTGTTGCCATGTTTGTGCACACAAACAAGGAATTTGACGCTGGTACACTTTGCTCTCAGTGAAGCTTTATTTTTTTCAAATATAAATGGAAATAAAAAATGTGAAATATCTTGAAAACACAAGTGACTTTACAGAGAATATAACGTGAGAGTCTAAGTATGCATGGTGTTGTTCTGGACCTCTGACTATCAAGTGTTCATCAGAGAGACAGCCTGGGGGAAGAAACAGTCTCTAGCGGCTGGTTTTAGCAAACGGCGCTCTGTAGCGCCGCCCTGAAGGTAAACGCCTAAACAGTTTGTGTGCAAGATGTGTGGGGTCTGCAGAGATTTTAGCTGCCCTTTCCCTTTCCCTGACCCTAGTCCTGGATGGAGAGAAGTGATAAAGTTACGGCCAACTTCTAAGGCTTTGGGATTCCTACAAAACAACAATGAGAGGTGTTATTTACAAACGGAGAGAAAAGTCAAGCTGTGGTGAGCCTTCCCTGGAATGGCCAGCCTACCATAAAAACTCCAAGGGTGCATTAGCCATTCTTCCAGGAGATCACAACAACATCTAAAGCACTGCAGGTGTCACTTGCCTCAGCTGAAGTCACGGTTCATGACTTAACAATAAGAAAGAAACTGGGCAAAGACTTCGATTCTGAGGCCAAAATCACTGCTGACCAAGAAGAACAAAGAAACATCTTGATCACCCTACGGAGTTGAGAGAATATTTTAGGACTTTTTAGAAGGTGCGTCTTCTGTTACATCTGGTGTTAAGCCAACACACCTTTTCAGAAAAAAACAAAGCAAATGTTTTCAGAGCACTGTGTAAAATAAAAAAAATAACCATTTCATTTGATGGAGCAGTAGAAGAATTAAAGATACCACAATTATGTAATTATAGTACAGTATTATATTACTTCCAGTTTGTGGAAGCAACTTCCAGAAACTGGAAGCATGTGCTGATGTATCAAATTGGTAGATTTGTTTTTTGTAACTTGAAAAGATGAACTGAAGTGTTGTTTGCTTCATTCAAAAAATTACTTGCTTCTATGGAAATCAGACATTTTTTGTCAAATAGAAGCTTTCAGAGGGTATTTGTTGGGAAAGTTTGACCATTATTTAAGAACATTTTTGAGGTTACTAATTGATGTTGGTCGAGATGGCTCGACTTAGTGTTTGATCTAATTCATCCCACAGGTGCTCAGTCAGGTCATGGTAATGGCTGTGTAGGTCAGCTAAGTTTCTGCACACCAAACTCACTCAACCGTGTCTTTATGGACCTTACACAGTTATACTGGTATATGGAAAGAAATGTCCCCAAACCTTTCCCGCATAGCTGGGACCATAAACATTTTTTTCCAGAATTTCCTCATATGCTGCTGCTTAATTACAAAAGTCTTTGACTGGAACTCTGGAAAATGACTCTAAACCATAATCCCCTCATCCAGAAGATTTTCACATGACTCAATGCAGTCTGCCAAGAAGGACAAGTGGGATTTGGGATTTCTGAAAATGCTCACATTGCTTTAGACTACAGTCCAAAGGCAGTGTGCTGTACACCTCTGCACCTGGTGTTTTTCTTTGCAGAGCATGGCTGTGTCAATTCAGGTGACTATAGCCTCCTGTCAATTAAAAACGCACTAGGCAGACCCCAGAGGATTCGCCAGCAGGGCTCCAGTCTCTATGTGCTGCTGGAAGAATTGCAACCCCATAGTCAGCCGTAGCTTGGTGAAAAATGAGTTCCAGCTGGTCTCAGAGCAGTTGGCTTGGATGTTTTCATCTGTGTCAGGAAATCGCTCACCTTCAGAGGCTGCGATCACATGAGCAGATCTGTAAACATGCTGCATGTGAGTCAGTAGAAGGGTTTCTACCACCAGATCTTTATTGATGTAGAGGGAGAGAGTTGCTTCTGCAGCCAGCTGGTTTCAGCCTACACACAAATGTTTCAGACCCAAAGAAATTTCCAAAATTCTGATCTTGGATCAAACGAATTGGCAGATGGAAAAATAACATTTGGTGGTGGTGAGGCACCAGTTAATTGGTCAACTTTTATTTCATATATATTCCACTGTTTTTATATTTGTTCAGGTCACCCTTGGCTCTTCAGAGATGCAGAGACGGATGAACCTTTAAAAGTTAACTGCAAGGAGCTTTTTGTTCCTAAACCATCAAATGAAGAGGATGTGCATGTTAATATAACCTTACCAGGTAGGATTCATCATGTTATTCAACACATCTATACCGTCAAACATTAATTATGGAATTCATAGTAGTATAATTTTACTAATCATATGATTTTTTTTTTTTTGCCGGGGGCTTTCGAACTGCTTTTTATTAAATTAGTTGTGCATAAACAGTAAAGCTAAACTTTCTGGCCAGCCTGGTTTGTTTTAAATTGCGTATAAATTACCCCACAGATTCATGAAAGAAATGAGCCCAATTGTGTTCTAAGCTTCAAACAAAATGCACAAAATCATAAATAAATGTATACAGCCCTAAAAGATCACCTCCAACATAGTGACAACAATATGAAATATTGAAATTATACACTAAATGTTGATGACTAGAAGTCCTGATTCTTGAATTGGTTTATTTGAAAATTGTACCTTTTGATATGCAGGGATTTGTTTAGTAATTAGAAGCTTCTCATTGGTTTAATTATCAATGATTTGTTATTCTAATAATAGAGTTGCACCAATCGGGGAAATTTGCTGATTCTGATCTTTCTCCTGTTGATACATGCATCTGATAATAAAGATTATGATCAATTTGGAATAAAATACATAAATGCAATGAAGTGACAAATTCCCTTAAACATGTCTGGCTTTCAACAGTTGACAGTCTGAAGGATCGAGCTCTTCATGTTGTACGACGTCTGGTGCAACCAGAGGACTACAGAAGGCTTGAAATCACAAGATGCCTTAAAGAGGAGCTGGAAAATCCACCTGACCATCTGAAAGATCTCCAAAGCATTAATCGGCGTGTAGAACAGCATTTGCTGGAGAGTATCCAAAGGAGTGAGGGAGCAGAAAGCTAGAAAACTGGATGAGTGTCTGCTACATATGTGCTGTAGTGGTCTCTCAAAGACACTAAAGACCGCCTGGATGGGTCTCCATTGTTCATTTGCTGTAAATGAGTCTTACTTTAATTTGCTGTCTGATTTGTCAAATTCACTCAGCAGTTCTGGCAAAAATGTCCATTTGGCCTTCCAACAAGAGCATTTTTTATGAATTAAAAATGCTGTAATGAAACAATAACAGGTGGATGGAATATAAACACTTTATTTTTTGTAATAGCAAAATATAAAGACATTTTTAAGAGCTATATGCAACTTTTGGGAACTCTTACCTTCACTCTCAGATTAAGTACACAGTTTAAGAATTTTGTTAAATCTTTTTTCTTGCTGTTAACTTTCTGAGAAAATGAGTTAAATGCTTCTAAAGGTTTGATGATGGAACATCGTGAGAAAAGTGAGCTTTTCTTTTTCCTGCTTCATTATTTTCCTTTTTATCCATCTCTTTCCTGGTTTTGAGTTTGCAATAGCTGCTTTCCCTGGACTACTTTCAATGTTTATTTTTTGATGAATAATAAATGCTAAACATTTGTTCCTGTGTGAAAGTATTTTTAGATTGTTGTGCAACTAAATCATTTTTGCTCAGCCTTTAAATAACCAATTTGTACAGTTCTGATTAGCTTCTTATTTGCTTGAGTGTCACATTAATTTGGGACCATTGCAACATTTTTTTTTTTTTAAAGCAAAAAGTGGTGCACAACGTTAAATTGATTTTGAATTTTCTCAATGCATATCTGAAGATGCAGCCGCACTACCGTTTGCTCAACATGTTTTAAAAGCTGCAGTGCAACCATGTGCTTCTTGTAACCATTAAAAAGCTTTTAGTTTAGTTATTTAGGAATGTTTAACTCCCCTTTGGTGCAGAAAATTGAACAGTTAATTTAACCTGATTAGTTTAGTCCCTGCTTTTGTCACTTTCAGAGTAGGAGCTTTATTTTTGGTCTGCACCCTCTCAGTCCACGCTTTAAGCCTGCCATGGACTAAAAACTGCTCTAGAACAACACAGGAACGACCAAGGGGTCGTTCTTGAACATCCTAACCAATTGTCTTACATCTGAGGGTGACAGTTTGTGGCAGATTTCCTTAATTTCTCTTTGGGATTAAAGTATTTTTGAGTTGAACTGATGGCTAACGCTATGAGACAGTTGGGTCAAATTTTGGAAAATCCTCACAAACATATTGGAATTTGCTTTGGACTAAAGCAGACTAACAAGAATCTTCTGGATTCACCCAGACCTCAATCCTCTAAAAAATGCATAGACTGTTGTACAACCCGGAGTCCATTTTGACTCATCTCTAACATACCTGAAAATAGTGGTTAAATATTCTACCAGAATTATGCAAGAAGCTTGTCAGCTTCAGAAAACAACTTGTTGAGAAACAATGATCGATTGACTATACAGGTCCTTCTCAAAATATTAGCATATTGTGATAAAGTTCATTATTTTCCATAATGTAATGATAAAAATTTTACATTCATATATTTTGGATTCATTGCACACTAACTGAAATATTTCAGGTCTTTTATTGTCTTAATACGGATGATTTTGGCATACAGCTCATGAAAACCCAAAATTCCTATCTCACAAAATTAGCATATCATTAAAAGGGTCTCTAAACGAGCTATGAACCTAATCATCTGAATCAACCAGTTAACTCTAAACACCTGCAAAAGATTCCTGAGGCCTTTAAAACTCCCAGCCTGGTTCATCACTCAAAACCCCAATCATGGGTAAGACTGCCGACCTGACTGCTGTCCAGAAGGCCACTATTGACACCCTCAAGCAAGAGGGTAAGACACAGAAAGAAATTTCTGAACAAATAGGCTGTTCCCAGAGCGCTGTATCAAGGCACCTCAGTGGGAAGTCTGTGGGAAGGAAAAAGTGTGGCAGAAAACGCTGCACAACGAGAAGAGGTGACCGGACCCTGAGGAAGATTGTGGAGAAGGGCCGATTCCAGACCTTGGGGGACCTGCGGAAGCAGTGGACTGAGTCTGGAGTAGAAACATCCAGAGCCACCGTGCACAGGCGTGTGCAGGAAATGGGCTACAGGTGCCGCATTCCCCAGGTCAAGCCACTTTTGAACCAGAAACAGCGGCAGAAGCGCCTGACCTGGGCTACAGAGAAGCAGCACTGGACTGTTGCTCAGTGGTCCAAAGTACTTTTTTCGGATGAAAGCAAATTCTGCATGTCATTCGGAAATCAAGGTGCCAGAGTCTGGAGGAAGACTGGGGAGAAGGAAATGCCAAAATGCCAGAAGTCCAGTGTCAAGTACCCAGAGTCAGTGATGGTCTGGGGTGCCGTGTCAGCTGCTGGTGTTGGTCCACTGTGTTTTATCAAGGGCAGGGTCAATGCAGCTAGCTATCAGGAGATTTTGGAGCACTTCATGCTTCCATCTGCTGAAAAGCTTTATGGAGATGAAGATTTCATTTTTCAGCACGACCTGGCACCTGCTCACAGTGCCAAAACCACTGGTAAATGGTTTACTGACCATGGTATCACTGTGCTCAATTGGCCTGCCAACTCTCCTGACCTGAACCCCATAGAGAATCTGTGGGATATTGTGAAGAGAACGTTGAGAGACTCAAGACCCAACACTCTGGATGAGCTAAAGGCCGCTATCGAAGCATCCTGGGCCTCCATAAGACCTCAGCAGTGCCACAGGCTGATTGCCTCCATGCCACGCCGCATTGAAGCAGTCATTTCTGCCAAAGGATTCCCGACCAAGTATTGAGTGCATAACTGTACATGATTATTTGAAGGTTGACGTTTTTTGTATTAAAAACACTTTTCTTTTATTGGTCGGATGAAATATGCTAATTTTGTGAGATAGGAATTTTGGGTTTTCATGAGCTGTATGCCAAAATCATCCGTATTAAGACAATAAAAGACCTGAAATATTTCAGTTAGTGTGCAATGAATCTAAAATATATGAATGTTAAATTTTCATCATGACATTATGGAAAATAATGAACTTTATCACAATATGCTAATATTTTGAGAAGGACTAGTATATATTCGAGCCCAGTAAGCCTGATTGTGTGCGGATAAGAGAGAATTCACAATCAGTTCAAACTTGTTTTTATTTTAAAAGTAGCTGAAGTTGTGTTCTCAGAACGGTTCAAATGAATCATTAAAGCTGAAAGCTAATATAAAATATAGAACCAGGATGCCTATTATACATATTAAGGTTTGTTTTGTTTTTGGCAACTGTTTTAATATAATAACCCAACAGTTTTATTATATTAAGGGATGTGCTCCAGGTTCTTACAACAAACTGTTTTTTATTAATAGTTAATTGTTTGAAACTGGATTTAAAGCTGTTGTTCTGTTTTTATAGTAGTTACATAATGAAATCCGGCATTACATTTGTTTTCTGTATTATATAACCTTAAAAAATCCAAAAAGGTCTCGCAATCCATCAGAATGACCTCCTAATTAACAGTGACACAAACATGCTCTACAAGCTCTCGGTGAGACTGGCCAAGGATGCCCCAGTTGGTGTGACTTGTTAACTCCTGAAATTATAGCTGGCTCCAGTTTTCTCAGCGGGGGCAACACTGCCAGTCTCGTTGCTAAGCAGCTCTTTAACACAACACATCTTTGAGTGTGTAACCCAGGTGTGAGACATTGTCAGGATCATGTACCCAGAAAGAGGAGAAAGAAAGAAACCATGGGACTCAAGTCGTTTCAGGTGGGAGCTGTGAGTCCTCGATTGCTGAAGAGAGTGTTCCCTGGGTCTCGCACAGAGATACGGTATTTGTGTTTTGCAGGCATCTGGCGTTCATAAATTTTTCTGTTTTCCTCATCAGCAAGACGTTTTGGCCCAGGAGTCACCCGGTCATGTTCCCACACCTCCTGACGGATCACTGGAGTTCACAAAAAGGGCATTTTTGCAAAATCATAAGGTCTGTCATATGACGCAAAGTTGTTTCATCTCAGGTTCCAGATTATCTGTCTTCCATTCCACCTGCCTTGTTGAAAGATTCAGGTTTGTGAAAAATGACAAGCTTTTAGGCCTTTACTTTTGGAAAGTAATTTATTACTTAGCTTGGACAAAGCTCTGTTCTCTATGTGTAACAAAGGAACATGTTACTCAAATTTAGCTTAACATTGCCTTGCCAAAGTACTCATACCCCTAAACATTTGTACATTTTGTTGTGTTATAGCCACAAACCTCTGTGTTTTTAACTGGGATTTTTTATTGCAGACCAACACAAAGTAGTAAAGAGGAATAAATGAGGGCACGCAAAATCCTTCCAAAGACCACAAATGACCCCAAGGTTGCATTTTGGACAACTTTGGTCTATAACACACAATTAAACCCAATTAAAATACATTCAGATTTGTGCATGAGAAAATGTTTAAGGAATGCTTTCACAATTATGTATTTCATTTCTCAGAGAATGCAAAACTTGAAATTGAGCCCGATGTGAACAACACGGTCAGCCTGTCATATCCACTTACTGAAACTGCAACTGGCCATCCTTCTTCCTCCACAAACTGAGTACACAGTACGCATTACAGCGGAGCTCATTTCTAATTATAGTAAATGTCATTTCCACCTCTTCACAATGTGTATCTTTTTGAATAGGAACACCAAATACCATCATTTTGCCCCAAAACATGCCTCAGTACAGGAATGTTTTCAACTATCAGGCCAGGAGAAACTTCTGCTACTGGCTCGTTGAGAGGAAGAGCGCATCAAGTTAGTCTGGATTCAAGCTCCGACTGAAACACATGTATTTAGCAGCTTGGTGTAACATTCTCAAGTGTGTGTGAAGAGCAACAGTGAGATCTAGGCACTAAATCTTTTTTACAACCGCTCCTGTTTCTCAGATAAACTCTGTTACTTAACAGTTTGCAAAATTTGAGGTTAATTCTTCAAGATAATCAATATTCTACAAAAACATTGTTCTCTATCATTTTGATGCATTAATCTATGCTCCAAAATCAAAGATCAATATTTTGATTGAGTGACTGCACTTCTAAAACATTTTGAAATGTTAACCCTTGTAAAATTATGTTGGAAATTGTGTTATGAAGGAACAAATTATGCTGTGACAAACAAAAAAAGGATATAAACATGTTTCTTTTACTCTCTTCTAGGTGAAAGATGCAGCATGGCTGCATTTAACACCTCTGAGAATACCTAAAATGTAACAGAGAACTTCCTCTGGTGTGAATTTTAATCTTTCTTCTGCTTGTTTATTTTACACATTTTTAACTATGCTAAGGAACAATTCCTGCAGTGTAATTTCATTTTAAGGCTAATGCTTCACATTTTAAAGAAGGCCAAATGAATAAAATGTGTGACAGCTTTAGTTGTGACTTTTATAAAGACTGCAGAGTCACGTTTGACCTAATTCTTACCATCTTCTAAAATAAATAAAATTTTCTTTTGACTTATGTGCTGTGATAGTGTGTATTCCTATTGGCTCTACATTAAGACAGATTATTATTTGTTCATAATTTACTTTATTACTCACAATGTTTAGATGTATAATGACCAGTTAAAAGTTTAATGTATTTTTTAAGTAAGTAACTTCTTAATAGTTTTGTCTTAAGCCTGTTGTTCTCATCATTGGACATTTGCAGCAGCTCTGTAGGCTTTGCCTTTTCCCATTTCTCTAAAAACATAAATCATGTTTGTTTTTAACATTTTTATTTTTTATTAATAATGTGGTTAACAAAATAAGGAAACAACAGTAAAGTTAAGTATGTGTGATTGATAGATATATCCATTCCTTGTCTCTACTCGCTTCTCCTTGTAGGATCACTGGTTCCTGGAGTAAACCCTGGACAGGTCATCAATCTGTCCCAGGGCAACACAGATATACTCAGGACAAACAACAATGCAAACACACACATACACACACTCGTTACCTAAGGGCAATTTAGAGTAACCAATTAACAGTTTGGACTGTGGGAGAAAGCCGGAGTACCTCGAGAAAACCCACACATTCAAACTCCATGCAGAAAGAGTGCAGGCAGGGATTTGTACCCGGGACCTTCTTGCTGTAAGGCTCAGGTGCAGCCCAAGATATATTTTAACTATATTTTCCATTTGTATTACTTTAAATTTTACACTAAGGTGCATTACAGTGATGTGCAAAAGTATCAGAACAGAATAAAATAGAATAGAATAAAAATATCGTTCATTGTCCCACACTGGGGTTATTCAGGTGCGTCAGCAGCAAAGTAAAAGGCAAATGGAAGCATATAAGTACTTACAAAGGTGAAAAACTATAAAGATCAAAAAGTAAGAGTAGACTGTACTGTATTCATACTCCTCAAACTTTACATATTTAGTCATGTTACAAACTCAAACTTTGATGTAGTTTATTGCAGTTTTGACACTGACAAATGTGGTGTGCATTTGTATCCAGCCCCAGTTATGCTGACACTGCTAAATTAAATAAATAGCATCTTACTGGCCTACGTTATCTAAGTGAATAGATTCCAGCTCTTATTACTCTCCATATAAATATAGCTGGTCTGTGAAGGCCGAACAGCTGTCAAGGGGAAAGTTGTAGAGAAGTTTACCTTATAAATCAATATCTCACTGTATCTCAGTCTGTATTCTGAAAATGAAAAGGGTGGAGAAAAAATGATAATCTAATAAGACATGGCCATTAACCTAAGCTGAGTAGATGGAAAAGGAGAACACTAAGTAGAGAAAAAGGCAAGACACCCATGGTAACTCAGGAGGAGCTTCGGGGATCCACTGCTCAGGTGGAAGAACCTGTGAAATGGACAATTGTTAAGTCATGCTCTCCACAAATCCTGCCTTTATACAGAAGTGAAAAGAAAAAAAAAGCCTTTACTGAGAGACTGTAATAGGAGGTCGTGTTTATAGTTCATCTCAACCTATGTATGGAACACAGCAAACATGTGAAAGAAGGCGCTACAGTCAAATGAGACCAAAATATTTTTTGTCCTTCAGGCAAAAACTGGTGTAAAACTAACTGTACCATGCCACCCCCTAGTAAAACATTGTGGTGGCAGCATCATGCTGTGGGGATGCTTTTCTCAAGCAGCAAAGCTTAGTGTATGAGTGGAGTTCAACACAGGGCATTCCTGAAAGAAAACCTGACCAGGGCTAAAAGACGACACTGACCCTAAACATACCGTCAGAGTACCAATGGAATAATTTAGATCAGAGCACATTAACGTGTTAGAATGACCCAGTCAAAGCCCATAACTAAATCCAATTGAAAATCTGTTGCAAAACTATGAAATTGAACTTCACAAGACACAACTGAAATTGCAAAAACAAAAAAGTATTGAAGGGGCTCAGGGTGCTGAAATCAAATGTATGGAGCATTTTCTGGTTTTACATTTGTAAATTTATAAACAATCTATTCCTCAAACCGTTCAGCAAAACTATTGAATCTTAGGTCAGTAAAAAAAAAGCAACAGAAGGGTGATGTATTAATTTAAGTTTGACAATGATCAGTGCTATTTTGTTGTTTGAAAATGATCATAAATCTGCTTTGATTTTTAAAACATTTCATTTCAAATAAATAGTAAATGTTTCTTTTAAAGCGCGATACTGACCTTAAGTTTCTCTTGTTATTTAAATATAAACTGTCTTGTTGCAGCTGGAGGAAAATAAGGAATGAACAAAATCCCATGGATAGATGTTTTCTCGCGAGATTTGATTACTCGATTGCGAATGAGAGTTCAAAGCAGGCTGTGTGGTAAAAAGTCTTCTCCGTATTGGGGTACGTTTTAAAATAAACTTTTGAGTAAACAAGACATCTGAATGTTTGTTTTTTCCCTGTAACGCGTTTTCTCTTTGCTCTCTCTTTAGGTTAAGTCGGTTAAATGCTAGCAAACCCCGGTAGTTGATCCGCTAACGTCCGTTGACCTCCCGCCCAGCTTGAGTCAATCCTGCCGCTTTTAGAGAAAAAGGTAACGAAACACCTCATCTATAAAAAGCGCCAAGTTCATAAACTCTATTTGTATCTCTTCATATAAACATACGCATTAAGCTACACTGATAAAGGGGACATTCCGCGTGTTTTCTCAAGCTCGAAACCCTTAATTCATTTTAGTTTAGTTTGTACGAAGCAGTAAAATAAGTTTCCTAGCTAGGTAGGGGTTAGCCGGAGAAAAGTGAAAGAGCTAATTAGCATCTAAACTTGTTCTTTTTTACTTCCGAGGCGGCTAATTCTTATCATACAGCTCTACACAGTACGTTTAACACGACGTATTTACTTAATGAAACTGAAGTATGGGTGAAATTACTTTTGTATTTTAAATTACCCGCTTTAAACATTTTTTCCAGTCCTGTTGAAATCCTAACGCTATAGACAGACAATAAGTTGGCCTACGATTTTCTTCTTGAATTGTGCTTCATTCACTAGTATTCTGTTGTTTGCTTTTTAGTAGCAGGGATGCATTAGCTCAGCTTCTAGTGCAAAATATACAGGTCCTTCTCAAAATATTAGCATATTGTGATAAAGTTCATTATTTTCCATAATGTCGTGATGAAAATTTAACATTCATATATTTTAGATTCATTGCACACTAAGTGAAATATTTCAAGTCTTTTATTGTCTTAATACAGATGATTTTGGCATACAGCTCATGAAAACCCAAAATTCCTATCTCACAAAATTAGCATATCATTAAAAGGGTCTCTAAACGAGCTATGAACCTAATCATCTGAATCAACGAGTTAACTCTAAACACCTGCAAAAGATTCCTGAGGTCTTTAAAACTCCCAGCCTGGTTCATCACTCAAAACCCCAATCATGGGTAAGACTGCCGACCTGACTGCTGTCCAGAAGGCCACTATTGACACCCTCAAGCAAGAGGGTAAGACACAGAAAGAAATTTCTGAACGAATAGGCTGTTCCCAGAGTGCTGTATCAAGACACCTCAGTGGGAAGTCTGTGGGAAGGAAAAAGTGTGGCAGAAAACGCTGCACAACGAGAAGAGGTGACCGGACCCTGAGGAAGATTGTGGAGAAGGGCCGATTCCAGACCTTGGGGGACCTGCGGAAGCAGTGGACTGAGTCTGGAGTAGAAACATCCAGAGCCACCGTGCACAGGCGTGTGCAGGAAATGGGCTACAGGTGCCGCATTCCCCAGGTCAAGCCACTTTTGAACCAGAAACAGCGGCAGAAGCGCCTGACCTGGGCTACAGAGAAGCAGCACTGGACTGTTGCTCAGTGGTCCAAAGTACTTTTTTCGGATGAAAGCAAATTCTGCATGTCATTCGGAAATCAAGGTGCCAGAGTCTGGAGGAAGACTGGGGAGAAGGAAATGCCAAAATGCCAGAAGTCCAGTGTCAAGAACCCACAGTCAGTGATGGTCTGGGTTGCCGTGTCAGCTGCTGGTGTTGGTCCACTGTGTTTTATCAAGGGCAGGGTCAATGCAGCTAGCTATCAGGAGATTTTGGAGCACTTCATTCTTCCATCTGCTGAAAAGCTTTATGGAGATGAAGATTTCATTTTTCAGCACGACCTGGCACCTGCTCACAGTGCCAAAACCACTGGTAAATGGTTTACTGACCATGGTATCACTGTGCTCAATTGGCCTACCAACTCTCCTGACCTGAACCCCATAGAGAATCTGTGGGATATTGTGAAGAGAACGTTGAGAGACTCAAGACCCAACACTCTGGATGAGCTAAAGGCCGCTATCGAAGCATCCTGGGCCTCCATAAGACCTCAGCAGTGCCACAGGCTGATTGCCTCCATGCCACGCCGCATTGAAGCAGTCATTTCTGCCAAAGGATTCCCGACCAAGTATTGAGTGCATAACTGTACATGATTATTTGAAGGTTGACGTTTTTTGTATTAAAAACACTTTTCTTTTATTGGTCGGATGAAATATGCTAATTTTGTGAGATAGGAATTTTGGGTTTTCATGAGCTGTATGCCAAAATCATCCGTATTAAGACAATAAAAGACCTGAAATATTTCAGTTAGTGTGCAATGAATCTAAAATATATGAATGTTAAATTTTCATCATGACATTATGGAAAATAATTAACTTTATCACAATATGCTAATATTTTGAGAAGGACCTGTACAACACTAAAATTGCCCGACATGAACATTACTTCTACACCTAAGTCCAGAAACTTAAAACTACAATTTGTGATCTTCAGAATGATTATTCGAAACCATCTTGGATTAGATCATTTTCAACATTGTCATGCTTGCAGGTGCATCCCTTAAGATCAATTCAGTAGTTTGTTTGATAAGAGTGATTTATTTTAAGTGAGTATTTGTTGTGAGTTAATGTTGTTGATTATGGGCTACAGCTATCAAATTTCCCAAATTCAGTTTCTTGGAAAATCTGAATATTACATAATAAAACTGAGATTTTTAAACACAGACTTTATAGTTGTCAAGCATATATGTCCTTTACAGCCATAAAAGTCATTGCTAAAGAAGCTTGCTGTTCAGAGTGCTGTACCCAAGCATACTAATGGAAAGTTGAGTGGAAGGAAAAATGTGTGGTATAAAAAAGTGCAGACGCAGCTGGGAAACCAAAATAACGGATGTATCCAGAACATAGGCCACAGCTGGTGCGTTCATTGTTTTAAGCCACCCTGGAGCCAGAAATTTAAGTCTGAAGCATCCTACCTTGGCCAACGAGGGAAAAAGTAGTGATCCAAAGTCTTCTTTTAAGATGAGATTAAATGTTGAGTTTAAATTGGAAACAAGGTTCCAGAGGCTGAAGGAAGAACAGAGAGGTATAAAATACAAATTGCCTTAAGTCCAGTGTGAAGGTTTTATTTATTTAATCATAAAACATATTTTAAAATATTACACATGAAAGGAAAAAAACAGACTAAACATTTAGAGGTTATGTACCTTCATATAGCAGATATAGAATATAAAACATGCTAAAGGCAGTTTGCTTGACTTTAAAAATGCTCCAAACTGAAAAGCTTCCCACCTAAATAGTACACATGGGGTACAAGTAATTTATTAAATACACAAATCAATACATTTACAAATTAGAATTTATTTCAAGGCTATGCATCTATAGAACCATATGTCTTTAGGAAAATGTCTGACTAATAAGTTAGACAGCAACGCTTTGTTTTATACAACATAAAATGGTAAATAAAATACCAGTTCGGTACTCTTTGGTAATACTCATCACGTGCATAGAAAACTAGTGAACAAGGCGCTCCGGTGCATTCACCAAGTTAACTTTAACATGTCTCTAAATCAAAAGGCTTTTAAAATTAGATATGTAGTGAAATATTTTTTTATAACAATACATGTACATTCAAGTCCTTGGGAATTACTAAAGGTTCCTAAATGTATTTTAAAGTGTTTATAATGTGAAGTTCAAGACTGCTTATTTTTTCTCTGTGTTAGGTGAGGATCTGCAGTAAGAGATGGACAACACCAGAAAGAAAGTGTCCTTCAAGTGGCTACAGACTGCTGCCGCATCATCCAAAGAAGCTTGTCAGCGCAATGCTTACATGAGTACCCCTTCTCACCACAGTACGCCAAGACATGAAGAGTCAAGTGCTTTCCCCTCCAGCGACTCTCCAGGATCGGAGCGCTTTGGAGCGTTGAGTCTGAGCACTCCTAAAAGAAAAGCAGAGATGCTCTGGGAAAGGGCGCCATCTGCAGGCAAAGCCAAGCTGAGAAAACTCTCCAGGAAAAATTCAGAGACTTTAAAAAACATTAAGGTTATTATTCTCTTGTCTGTTATACCTGACTTGTAATCATGATCATTTCCTTGTGGGTGTTTAGGTTTGCGTTTCAAATAAAGAAGTTGAGATGAATTTATGCTGATGAGAAAATACCAATTTGTTTTTATTTTCCTCAGAGCTCCTCTACAGAAAAAATACTCCAGCAAGAAGAATCTCCAACAAGTCAGCAAGTATCCCCAACTTCACATCACACTTTCATCTTGAAGAAGAACGAGAGGACACCGGAGGAGGGGTCAAGGGCTATCTGCCAGATGGCACTGGTTGCAGCTGTCGGCAGGACAAGAGCAAGTATTAGCACCACTGAAAGCCCTGTGTCTCAGAGCAGCTCGTTTCCCTTTGTACCTGCGCCTGTACAGACCGAGGAGCAAAGTGCACATCATTTTGACAGTGATGTGGCTAGAAACAGCTACTTGAACAGTCCTGGCGACTATGAGGATGTTGCAGCTCTCAGTGAGGACCTCAGCTGTCCTGTTCGGGTGTTTGAGGATACACAGTCACAAAGGTACAGCTCAGAGTCAACAACAGATGCAAGGGTAAGTCTGCTGTTGCCAAGAAATCTGTCTTTTTAAATAATTCACAAATAAGAACCATTAAGTGGCCTATTAGCTCTCAGTTTTAATACTTAAAATCTTTAAAAAATCCAATCTTTAACTCCATAGAGTTTGTAAAAACAGTGCCTTGCAAAGGTATTCATATCCTTTGAACTTTTTCCTCCTTTTGTCACATTACAACCAGAAATTTGGATTTTATTAGGTTAGATTTTTATTAGGATTTCATATCATAAGTTAACACGAAATATTGCATGTTTGTGAAGTAAAAAGAAAAATGAAATACGTTTTTTACTAATACAAAGCTGGAAGGTGTGGCTTACATATGTTTGTGGGCCTGAGTCAATACTTTGTAGAATCCCCTTTAACTGCAGCTTACAGCCTGTTAAAGTCTGTTGGGTTATGTTTGCTTGCCAGCTTTGCACATCTAAAGACAACAGATCTTTGCCTGTTCTTTTTCGTTCAATAGCTCAAGTTCAGCCAGATTGGTGATGGAGAGAATCTGTGAACCGTAATTTATAGGTCTTGCTTCAGACTCCAAATTTTTCTTAGCCCTGGACTTTGACTAGGCCATTCTAAAACATGGGTTTTGGTTTGATCAAAGCTATTCGTTTGTAGCTGCGGTCCTATTTGTTTAGGCTCATTGTCTTGGTGGAAGGTGAACCTCTATCCCAGTCTCAAGCGTTCTGCAGACCTTAACAGGTTTTTGTTCAGGATTTCGCTTTATTGAGCTCCATCCTCCATTCGGAGCCACCTTCCTGTCACTGAAGAAAAGCACTACAGCACAGTTGCCATTGGTCTGATGGCTGCTTCTCAGAATAATGCTCGGAGCTTGAGATATTTTTACCCGGGTAAAACAAATCCTGGAACTTTAAATCCTGGAGCTTTCAGTGGAAAAGGGGCAATTTTGTTTGTAACCAAACCCTGGTCTACAACTTTCTCTCTATCCTGTCCACTATGTTCCTTGGTCTATATAATTATGTTGGTCTATTATATAAAGTCACAATAAAATACACTAAAGTTTGTGGCTGTAACTTGATTTAATGTAGACGGTTTAAAGGGGTATGAATGCTTTTCTCTGTGCAAAACTCAGGAAAATGTCACCATAAAATGTGATAGATGTTATGAAACTTGTGAGACATGGTGAAGGGAGACTGATGTTTGTTGTATTTTATTTGATTCAGGAGCCTGTTTTTTTGGAGACCAGCCCCCATGGAAAATTACTTCCCTCTGAGAATGAAGCTGAAGTTGAATACTTTGGACTGTCAGTCCCTGAGCTGGAGTATATTTCAGGCCCTTCGCCTAGATTTCCCACTCAACAAAACAACCTGCAGAGTCGGACTCGTTTAACTTCTCAGGGGGCAACAATATCTTCGGCCTGTTCTTTACCCAGTGTTGAGGACACTGGAACCACGCAGGCAGCTGCCGAGGACACAGAGTCATATTTCCTACCAGAAAAAAGGACGGCTTATGTTTCATTCATGCAGCCCAACCAACCAAAAATGAAGCCTTTAAATCCTTTCGGGGCTGAGAATTTTCACTCATCCGTCCAGGCCAATTCATTGGATCCGTTTTCTCTGCCACTGTGTTCATCTGAAAGAGTATCTAACTTTCCCATGAATTCTGGAGTGCCACGCAGACAAAGCGACTGTTTCTCTTCTATGCGTTATCCTCCTACCTCCGTATCTCACAGTTTCACCTCCACCAGAAGGATATCCTTGGGAGCTGACCCTCTGTGGACCAGTTACCCTGACTGCAACAGTCCGGCTGGCTTCATCGACACACATTGTCATCTGGACATGCTCTATGGAAAACTGGGATTCAGAGGAACATTTGGCAGCTTCCGGCAGCATTACAGCAGCAGCTTCAGTCCCAAGTTTCAAGGCTGCATTACGGACTTCTGCAACCCACATATCATGGTGAAGGAGGCCTTGTGGGAAGGTTTGCTTTCTGAAGACATGGTGTGGGGGGCATTTGGCTGCCACCCACATTTTGCCAAAGGTTACTCAAACATTCAGGAAAACAATATACTAATGGCAATGAGGCATCCAAAAGCGGTGGCGTTTGGTGAAATGGGGCTGGATTATTCCCACAAAAACTCCACTGACTCTTCAAGGCAAAAACAAGTAAGCTCTAAGTTACAGGGGTTGGACAATGAAACTGAAACACCTGATTTTAGACCACAATCATTTATTAGTATGATGTAGGGCCTCCTTTTGCGGTCAATACAGCGTCAATTCGTTTTGGGAATTACATATACAAGTCCTGCACAATGTTCAGAGGGATTTTAAGCCATTCTTCTTGCAGGATAGTGGTCAGGTCACTACGTGATACTGGTGGAGGAAAACGTTTCCTGACTCGCTCCTCCAAAACACCCCAAAGTGGCTCAATAATATTTAGATCTGGTGACTGTGCAGGCCATGGGAGATGTTCAACTTCACTTTCATGTTCATCAAACCAATCTTTCACCAGTCTTGCTGTGTGTATTGGTGCATTGTCATCCTGATACACGGCACCGCCTTCAGGATACAATGTTTGAACCATTGGATGCACATGGTCCTCAAGAATGGTTCAGTAGTCCTTGGCAGTGACGCGCCCATCTAGCACATGTATTGGGCCAAGGGAATGCCATGATATGGCAGCCCAAACCATCACTGATCCACCCCCATGCTTCACTCTGGGCTTGCAACAGTCTGGGTGGTACGCTTCTTTGGGGCTTCTCCACACAGTAACTCTTCCGAAAGTGGGGAAAACAGTAAAGGTGGACTCATCAGAGAACAATACATGTTTCACATTGTCCACAGCCCAAGATTTGCGCTCCTTGCACCATTGAAACCGACGTTTGGCATTGGCATGAGTGACCAAAGGTTTGGCTATAGCAGCCCGGCCGCGTATATTGACCCTGTGGAGCTCCTGACGGACAGTTCTGGTGGAAACAGGAGAGTTGAGGTGCACATTTAATTTTGCCGTGATTTGGGCAGCCGTGGTTTTATGTTTTTTGGATACAATCCGGGTTAGCACCCGAACATCCCTTTCAGACAGCTTCCTCTTGCGTCCGCAGTTAATCCTGTTTGATGTGGTTCATCCTTCTTGCTGGTATGCTGACATTACCCTGGATACCGTGGCTCTTGATACATCACAAAGACTTGCTGTCTTGGTCACAGATGCGCCAGCAAGACGTGCACCAACAATTTGTCCTCTTTTGAACTCTGGTATGTCACCCATAATGTTGTGTGCATTTCAATATTTTGAGCAAAACTGTGCTCTTACCCTGCTAATTGAACCTTCACACTCTGCTCTTACTGTTGCAATGTGCAATCAATGAAGACTGGCTACCAGGCTGGTCCAATTTAGCCATGAAACCTCCCACACTAAAATGACAGGTGTTTCAGTTTCATTGTCCAACCCCTGTTTGTCCTCTGCAGCGAAATATTTTTTTTATGTCCACCTACTTTTTACCCAAACTTAGACTGGCTTCAGTCACAAATCGGTTCATAGTGAATGTGTAGTTTGGGTTTTCTAATGTTCACAATAACGCTTCTCTGCAAAGGTGTTTGAACGTCAGCTGCGTTTGGCCGTGGCCATGCAGAAACCTCTGGTGATCCACTGCAGGGATGCAGATGATGACCTGCTGGAAATCATGAAGAAGTGTGTGCCCAGAGATTACAAAATTCACAGGTGAGAGAGCATCCATAAAATCATTCTGACCAATTTCTCTTTTTTTTTTTATTTTCACTCACCTAATACAGTGTACACCTGTTAGCAAACATGTTGGTTCAATTAATTTTAATTACTTTCTCTTGTTACTAAACTCTCTGCTTTTGCACTAATTCATTGGGATAAGTACTAGAGCTGCTGTATATTTGGAAACCATGAAATTGTTGAATATTGCGGCGACCATATTGATAGCGATTTCAGCTCTCCCTGAGCTTTAGCATCTTATTTTGTAGGTTTATATCAGGTGTGGGCGTAAGACACAGTTAACATCCATGCAGCTGGTTAAGAACCGGTACTACTGACAATCAGGACTTGAATGCATGGCACCTGAAATATTCTGGCCTTCCAGAAGTTGCACCCAGGCCTGTCCTTTTTGCTTGCCATACTGCACAAACTAAAATAGTGTTGGGAGTTGTGATTCAGTTTATGGTGCAGCTCCAGTAAATATCCAGTCATAGTGAGCATTAACTGATCTGGCTGAGGTTTTAAAGTGAAACAAGTTTGAAACCTTCTGCAAAATAATTCTGGTAACTAGTTCACTAAATTATTTTCCAGTTAGTAAACTTTCAAATATAAAAGTTTGAACATTTCAGCACTAAAATCTTACGTGCTGTGTGTATTTGAATTTCTTTCCATGTGTATTTAATGCGAGAAATGTCTTAAATGCTGTTGTATTTCCCAGACACTGTTTCACAAACAGTTATTCGGTGATCGAGCCCTTCCTGACAGAGTTCCCCAACCTGTATGTGGGCTTCACAGCACTGGTCACGTACACCAGGGCCAAGGAAGCTAGAAACGCCGTTCGCCAGATCCCTCTGGACCGCATCGTCTTGGAGACCGACGCACCATATTTCCTGCCAAGACAGGTATGTTTGAACTGAGGATCAGGGAATCCAAAACATGTTTTATATGAAAAGTTAGGAACATTGATGGCTTTCTGGTTTTAAAAAAATCATTAATGCCACTGCTTTCTGTCTGACATTTCGGTATCTAATTTCAGTGATTTGTATTAAGGTTCGGCTATCTTACTTAAAACCTTAAAGTCCTTAATTGGATTTAGCTTTTCATTTGTGGAAAAGCTAAATCCAGAAAAACATGCCATTTGCTGAAAGAACATTTTGCATTTAAGATGAAAAACCTTTTTTGTAAAAATGCTCTATCCAGAACTCGAGTGGCATAGTTTTAGCTTCACCTGCTTCAAATTCTGTTAAAACTCTATTAATTTAGATTCTTATTCTTACTCTGCTCACCATTATGCTGCTTTTTTAATACTCATTGATATGGTGGATGCATTCCTGTAGTATTAATATTAACAATAACGTAGTCATTAGTTATGGAAGCAAATCGTTACCATATTTCAAATGAAAAAGCATTTTCAGAAATGCTTTTTCATTTTAAGAATGTGGCTGCATTGTTTGACTCATAAATGAAATTCTTAAAATGAAAAAGCATTTCTGAAAATGCTTTTTCATTTGAAATATGGTAACGATTTGCTTCCATAATTAGTGAGATTTATCCACCTTTGTAGATATGCTGTGATGGAAACTATTTCCACAGCAAGGCTCACAATACAGATGGTCTCCTGCACCACTGATCTTGTATTTTACACAGTTACTGTTCTCTTCTATTTTGAATCTTGGTTCCAACAGGTCGGCAAAGACGTGTGCCGGTTTTCCCACCCAGGAATGGGGATCCACACGCTACATGAGCTGAGCTGGCTGAAGGGGGAGGACGAGGCCACGGTGCTCAACACCATCCGAAACAACACCTACCTTCTGTACGGCATATGATCCCTCCCCAGGACAACACATTAAAAAAAACAATACGATCTATTCACACCGCGTTGTTTTGTAACAGAAACACTCTACACTGGTTTTTGTTTTAGAGTTAGAAATCCCCCAAGGTCACATGTTGGAGTTTGGAAAAGCAGTTTAATTTTAAAAAATTTGTTGCATTTATTGATCTAGCAAAGAATAAAAGATTTAAAAAAGACTTGCATGAGACAGCATCATAAAAAAGACACCATATATGACTGTTTATCTGGTTATATTTTAGATCATTGTTTATGCAAATTAATTCAGAAGCAGTTTTAAGTTTTATGGTTTTCTTTGCAGCCAGATATTATTTGTTCTAATGTGTCTGGATGTTTTTTGTCGTCCACCTGCTGTGCTGTGTCGTTTGGGTTATTGTGGTTGAGATGTATTAAAAGCCTTTAACAGTGAGCGTTTATTCCTCAGGCGTGTTTACTTGAATTAGTCATGAAAGAGCATGTGATGAAACAAGCACGTATGGAGTTAAGCATGAGCGAAGCAGGAAGCGCCCGCACGGACTGTCCATTAACCTGCTTTCACAACACCGTCTTCTTCATCCCACGCAATTTATCTTAAGAACTTTTTATTTTCACACGATCAGCCATGTGTTTTCTCGGGGTTGGCTTGCCATTTAAGTAGTATAGTAATAGTAGTTGTTTTTCTTGTGCATCAGGCTTGATAAGAGATGTGTTAAAAAACACACATGCTCCATTTGTCCATGTTCCTAATAAAACCCTTTTTAAAGAGAATGTGGGTCAGAGCCCACTTTGCTGAGGGCTTCACCATGTAGGAACAACATGGTTGCTGCTGCTTTTAAAATGAATATCAAAAAGTGAAGAGCAGCTCTAAATGTTGGAGATAAGCTGCTGTAGAAAACTCAGAAAGCTGTGAAAATATAATTGAATGAATAAAATGGGAATACTGAAGGCAAACATACGAAAGATTCATGCTGCGTCTTTCAGCTACATAGTTTGGAACCCAGATGCTGGTTTCAGCCTGAGCTACAGGGTTGCAGTTTTATTCACAACCCTTAAACATTTTCCACATTTTTGTTTTGTGCTGCAACCCCAAACTTCAATATAATGAAGTTTTTATGCAATAAATGAACAGAGTAGTGCATATTTGAGAAGTGGAAGGAAGAGAATGGCGGGTCTTCGGTGTCCTGTGGGCATGCGTTTGAATTCAACCCTCCTGCGTCAGTTCTTTGCTGAATCGTGTTTTTACTGTAATTACAGCAGTAACTCTGGTGGGGGATGTTTCTATCAGCTTCGCATCTCAGAATGAAATTTCTGCCTATTTTTTGCAAAATGGCTGAAGCTCAGATTTAGAGCCTCTGTGAACATCAATTTTTAGATTCTCAGTTGCATTTAAGTTTGGAATTTGGACCATTCCAACATGCTTTGATTTATACCAGATCAGTCCTCAATAACCAGTGTCCTGTGGCTTTTAGATGTAAGCAAGATAAATATGGGAACAAATAAAACTTAGTATAGGGAGGTTATTATTCCAGACTGTTTTCCCTCTATCATTGAAGGATAAATGACTAATAATGCCTAATGAATGCAGTGGTTTTATGTTGATTTATTTGCAGCTGACATGTTTGTATGTTACCACATCACACCTTGATTTGAACATTTGAGCCATCAGTATTTTAGTATTTTGCTTACTGGTGGAATGCGAATAGTCCATTTTACTACCATTGAACTTTAGACAGCTGGAAATTAAGGTTGAACTGGACCTGTGGTTCCAAAACTGGTTCTGAAATGCCAAACAAAAATCTGCAAGGCTGCAGTAACATCACTGTATCCTCACACAGGAATGATCAACTAATAAAGCTGTTTGCTCAGGATACAAAATGTTCATCTGATCTGTTGATCAATGCAACATCACCACCTTGTTTCAAGATGGCAGCAGTGTGTTGCTCAAGGCTTGAGGTTTTCAAATGTTCCAGATTTGAACAGGATTCCTTAAAATCCCATTTATCCTCAGTATCTACTGCTAAATTCATGATCAGTTGAGGACACCAGCCACACTTGTATTGAGAAAACGACTAACAGATTGATTCCTTTTGGCTTCTGGCCTTCATCAGGGTTGTTGCTGAAGGATCTAAGTGGTTTTCTCAATGCTACAAGTGTAGATGGCAGCCCCCCTGATAAGGTGTTTGTTCCTCTCCATGCTTCTTGTCAAAGGAACATGTGGACTTCTGAGACACTTTGTGCATCATTTTTTTTACCGCCATCATGTACAGTACAGACCAAAAGTTTGGACACACCTTCTCATTCAAAGAGTTTTCTTTATTTTCATGACTATGAATATTGTAGCTTCACACTGAAGGCATCAAAACTATGAATTAACACATGTGGAATTATATACTGAACAAAAAAGTGTGAAACAACTGAAAATATGTCTGTACTGTATGTCAAAATAAACCCACGATAGAGTTGGAATCCAGTTTCATACATTTCCACATTTTGTGACGTTTCAAACAAACTTTAATGTGCTTTATTGGGGTTGGGATCAATGCATAATAGTGCATATCTGAAGAGGAAGAAAAATAAAAGGTTTTCACAACTTATATTCATCTGTTAGAATGGCCTAGTCAAAGCACAGACCTAACTCCAACTGAGAATCTGTGACTTAAAAGTTGATGTTTACAGAGGCTCCCATCAAGTCTGAGAAAGGTTGAGCTGTTTTGCAAAGAACTGGCCAAAGGTTTTGTTCCTAGAGGTGCAAAGCTGGTGGTAAAAAAACATTTTTTGTACGAAATCATTGTCCTTCCACTTCACAATTATGCTCCACTGTGTCTTGGTCTAAAACATTAAACCCCAGTAAAATCAATTAAATGTGATTGTAAGGGTTACAAAATGTGTAAGATACTAGGGGCATGGATATTTTTGGAAGGCACTCTACATTTCTTCAATTGTACGATACTTCCTTTGTATTAATGCAAATCAGTTTACTCTATTTGTTCATTGATAAATTAGTTAATTATTAATTCATTTACTTAGTTTAACCTCTTGCTAATCTTAAACAGTTTCAAGCCTGTTTGTCGTACTCGTACTCGTCGTCTTCCGCTTATCCGGGACCGGGTCGCAGGGGCAGCAGACTCAGCAGAGACGCCCAGACGTCCCTCTCTCCAGAAACCTCCTCCAGTTCCTCCAGGGGGAGCCCAAGGCGTTCCCAGGCCTGCAGAGAGACATAGTCCCTCCAGCATGTCCTGGGCCTCCTCCCGGTGGGACGTGCCTGGAACACCTCCTGAGGAAGGCGTCCAGGAGGCATCTGGTATAGATGCCCGAGCCACCTCAACTGGCTCCTCTCGATGTGGAGGAGCAGCGGCTCTACTCCGAGCTCCTCCCGGATGGCCGAGCTCCTCACCCTATCTCTAAGGGAGTGCCCGGCCACCTTACGGAGGAAGCTCATTTCAGTTGCTTGTATCCAAGATCTCGTTCTTTCGGTCATGACCCAAAGTTCATGGCCATAGGTGAGGGTAGGAACGTAGACCAACCGGTAAATTGAGAGCTTTGCTTTTCGGCTCAGCTCTCTCTTTACCACAACGGACCGGCACAGCGCCCCCATTACTGTGGAAGCCACACCGATCCGTCTGTCGATCTCCCGCTCCATTCTTCCCCCCCTTGTGAACAAGACCCCGAGATACTTAAACTCCTCCACTTGAGGCAGGAACTCCCCTCCAACCTGAAGAGGACAAGCCACCCTTTTCCGGTCGAGTACCTTGTCCCTGTACTTTATCAATTACGTTGTACTTATGACAACTAATGACAATAAAGGATATTCTGATTCCATGCTGATTCTGAACAGCAACTTTACTATGAAGTACTCTATGTACTTCATAGTAAAGTTGCTGTTACACATCAGTAGTAGTACAATCTGAAGTTCTTGACCTACATGCAGGAACGTGCACAGATAGACGCTACGTGGTGCTAGAGCACCTGCCCTTTTATCCTTTGGAAAAAAAAGTGCCCTCCTGAAATCTTATTTAAAAAATTTTTTTTACAGTGTATAGTGTGGGGCCCAAGGTAAAATTTCTGAATTTAAAGGCCTATAATACCAGTGCCTCACGTTTTGTGCATAAATTCAAATCTATCTCATAGATGTACGTACATTTGCTATAATGGTCCCTGATGTCTTCTGTTTGACTCATGTTTTTTTTTTTTATTGCAAATACGGCCAAATGAGCTGGTTAACATTACAATTTATACACTACTAAAATAACTTTAATAAAGTTCAGTAACCCCTGGTAGGGTCTCCCATGGCAAACAGGTTCTAGGTGATGGGTCAGACAAAGAATGGTTCAAGAACCCCTCATGAAAAACACAATATCGAGGCACGTGACGTCGCCCGGTACGGCGGAGCCGGGGTCCCACCCTGGAGCCAGGCCTGGGGTCGGGACTCATCGGAGAGCGCCTGGTGGCCGGGTTGCTCCTCGCGGGACCCGGCCGGGCCAAGCCCGAACGAGAGACGCGAGGCCATCCCCCAGTGGACCCACCACCTGCAGGGGGAACCGTGAGGGACCGGTGCAAAGAGGATTGGGTGGCGGACGAAGGTGGAGACCTCAACGGCCCGATCCCCGGATGCTTAGGCTGGCTCTAGGGACATGGAATGTCACCTCGCTGGGGGGGAAGGAGCCTGAGCTTGTGCGGGAGGTCGAGAGATATCAACTAAAAATAGTCGGGCTCGCCTCCACGCACAGCGTGGGCTCTGGAACCCATCTCCTTGAGAGGGTTTGGACTCTCTTCTACTCTGGAGTGGCCCACGGGGAGAGGCGGCGGGCTGGTGTGGGTTTGCTTGTTGCCCCCCAGCTCAGCCGTCTCGTGTTGGGGTTTACCCCAGTGGATGAGAGGGTTGTATCCCTGCGCCTTCGGGTTGGGGAGAGGTCTCTGACTATCATTTCAGCCTACGGGCCGAGTGGTAGTGCAGAGTACCCTGCCTTCTTGGCGTCCCTGTCGGGGGTGCTGGATAGTGCCCCTCCCGGTAACTCCATTATTCTGCTAGGGGACTTCAACGCCCACGTGGGGAACGACAGTGACACCTGGAGAGGCGTGATCGGGAGGAATGGCCTCCCCGATCTGAATCCGAGTGGTGTTTTGTTATTGGACTTCTGTGCTAGTCACGGATTGTCCATAACGAACACCATGTTCAAACATAAGGGTGTCCATCAGTGCACTTGGCACCAGGACACCCTAGGCAGGAGGTCGATGATCGACTTTGTTGTCGTATCATCAGACCTTCGGCCGCATGTTTTGGATACTCGGGTGAAGAGAAGGGCTGAGCTGTCCACTGATCATCACCTGGTGGTGAGTTGGATCCACTGGAGGAGGAGAAAGCCGGACAGACTCGGCAGGCCCAAACGCATAGTGAGGGTCTGCTGGGAACGCCTGGCGGAGCCCTCGGCCAGGGATGTATTCAACTCCCACCTCCGGGAGAGCTTCGACCAGATCCCGGGGGATGTTGGAGACATAGAGTCTGAGTGGACCATGTTCTCTGCATCTATTGTCGATGCTGCTGCCCATAGCTGCGGCCGTAAGGTCTGCGGTGCCTGTCGTGGCGGCAATCCCAGAACCCGGTGGTGGACACCGGCAGTAAGGGATGCAGTTAAGCTGAAGAAGGAGTCCTATCGGCTGTGGTTGGCTTGTGGGACTCCTGAGGCGGCTGACGGGTACCGTGAGGCCAAGCGTGCTGCGGCCCGGGCTGTGGCAGAGGCAAAAACTCGGGCCTGGGAAGAGTTCGGTGAGGCCATGGAGAAGGACTACCGGTTGGCCTCGAAGCAATTCTGGCAAACCGTCCGGCGCCTCAGGAGGGGGAAGCAGTGCTTTGCCAACACTGTTTATAGTGGGGGCGGGAGACTGCTGACCTCGACTGAGGACATTATCGGGCGGTGGAAGGAGTACTTCGAGGATCTCCTCAATCCTGCCATCACGCATTCCGTGGTGGAAACAGAGGCTGGGGACTCGGGGTTGGACTCTTTCATCACCCAGGCTGAAGTCACCGAGGTGGTTAAAAAGCTCCGCGGTGGCAAAGCTTCGGGGGTGGATGAGATCCGCCCTGAGTACCTCAAGTGTCTGGATGTTGTAGGGCTGTCATGGTTGACACGCCTCTTCAACATTGCGTGGCGGTCGGGGACAGTGCCTCTGGACTGGCAGACTGGGGTGGTGGTCCCCCTTTATAAGAAGGGGAACCGGAGGGTGTGTTCCAACTACAGGGGGATCACACTCCTCAGCCTCCCTGGTAAGGCCTACGCCAGGGTATTGGAGAGGAGAGTCCGACCGATAGTCGAACCTCGGCTTCAGGAGGAATAGTGTGGTTTTCGTCCCAGCCGTGGAACACTGGACCAGCTCTATACCCTCTACAGGGTGCTCGAGGGTTCATGGGAGTTTGCCCAACCGATTCACATGTGTTTTGTGGACCTGGAGAAGGCATTCGACTGTGTCCCTCGTGATGCCCTGTGGGGGGTGCTCCAGGAGTATGGAATCGGGGGTCCTTTATTAGGGGCCATCCGGTCCCTGTACGAGCGGAGCAGGAGTTTGGTCCGCATTGCCGGCACTAAGTCGGACCTGTTCCCAGTGCATGTTGGACTCCGGCAGGGCTGCCCTTTGTTGCCGGTCCTGTTCATAACTTTTATGGACAGGATTTCTAGACGCAGCCAAGGGCCGGAGGGGGTCTGGTTTGGGGACCAGTGGATTTCGTCTCTTCTTTTTGCGGATGACGTGGTCCTGCTGGCCCCCTCTAGCCAAGACCTACAGCATGCGCTGTGGCGGTTCGCAGCCGAGTGTGAAGCGGCTGGGATGAGGATCAGCTCCTCCAAGTCCGAGGCCATGGTACTCGACCGGAAAATGGTGGCTTGTCCTCTTCAGGTTGGAGGGGAGTTCCTGCCTCAAGTGGAGGAGTTTAAGTATCTCGGGGTCTTGTTCACGAGTGAGGGAAGAATGGAGCGGGAGATCGACAGACGGATCGGTGCAGCTGCCACAGTAATGGGGGCGCTGTGCCGGTCCATTGTGGTGAAGAGAGAGCTGAGCCGAAAAGCAAAGCTCTCAATTTACTGGTCGGTCTACGTTTCTACCCTAACCTATGGCCATGAACTTTGGGTCATGACCGAAAGAACGAGATCACGGATACAAGCAGCTGAAATGAGCTTCCTCCGTAGGGTGGCCGGGCACTCCCTTAGAGATAGGGTGAGGAGCTCGGCCATCCGGGAGGAGCTCGGAGTAGAGCCGCTGCTCCTCCACATTGAGAGGAGCCAGTTGAGGTGGCTCGGGCATCTATACCGGATGCCTCCTGGACGCCTTCCTCGGGAGGTGTTCCAGGCACGTCCCACCGGGAGGAGGCCCAGGGGACGGCCCAGGACACGCTGGAGGGACTATGTCTCTCGGCTGGCCTGGGAACGCCTTGGGCTCCCCCTGGAGGAGCTGGACAAGGTGTCTGGAGAGAGGGATGTCTGGGCGTCTCTGCTGAGTCTGCTGCCCCCGCGACCCGGTCCTGGATAAGCGGAAGACGACGAACGAACGAACGAACGAAGTTCAGTAAATGTGGGGCATGTAAGCTAAGTTGTATTTTCTACTTCTGTGTGTTAAAATGATGATGTGATCAGAGTATTTTAATTTCTAAACAACAGACATCTTATCAGTTCTCAGGACTTGTAATCTCATTCATTTTTATTCTCTAAGAATAATTTCTGTCATATATCACACTGGCTACATGCAAAAGTATAGATGATTCTTCTTATGATCATATTCTCTGATGTTGGTTTCATATTGAGTATAAAGATTTTATAACTCATTTTCTGGGTATAGTTGATTTACGCTGTAGAATGGTCACTGGTTACTGAAGGTAACTCATTTAGTGTGACCTATCTGGTAAATTTGGCAGTGTAACCTGCTTTGCTACAACATAAGGTTATTTGGTGCAGAAGACATTTAGTGATAAAAGTACAGAATGATATAGTCAAGACAAACACGTTGTGCTCAGTGTGTAAAAAGAAAAAAAATGAAGGATAACATAAGTTTCAAATCTGAATCAGGAAGTTCAGGTTGTGAATCAGTAATCTAACTTTAAATCAGTCTATGATAATTTTGTTGCCTTATTAATCTTAAGAATTTTGTCAAATGCATTCTTGTTTTGAGTTTTTTTTACCTGGGTGGTCATTTCCCTTCAACCCACAGGACTGTTTGTTTTGGGGGTGCTTAGTAATAAATATAAATTATTTTCATGCTGTGCCTGTAATAAATCTCACACTACAAAGGCAACCGACAGCTCCATGTGCCGCACAAGGTGCCCTTTTTTTCCACTTGAGCACCTGCCCCCTAAAATGTTTGTGCACGCCACTGCCTACATGTGTTAAGTCAGCATTTTTCGGATGGTCCAAAATGTCTCCCGGTATGTTGCGAAAAGCAATTTGTAAAATTATGATAATCTTTTATGTTACTTTGTTGTCACACTAACTAATTTCCTCAGTTTCTCAGTAACTCTTACTTTACATTACGATTCTGTTTGGAGATATTTCAACATGTTTTCAGTCTTGCTGTTTTTATTCAATTTATTAAAAAAATAATTTAAAAAATATTTTTGCAGCATTTTATGGTGGGTGTAAATGGTTTTAGTTGCTAAACCTTAACAAGTTATCACCATTTCGCCCATTTGTTTAATTTCCTGAAGTCAGATTTTACGTAGAAATATATTACTAACTCCTGATTGCATATAAACTACAAAAGGCTTCCTAATATTAAGATTTGAACACATTTGAGAGGTTCTCCACTGAAGAAGAGAAGGTGTAAGTACAAGAAACGGCCACTAGAAGGCGCCCATGTAGCATGTTTCCAGTGAGAAAAACATCGGCCACGAAGAAGACGTTAGACGGCTAAGGGAATTGTAGCTTCTCCGTAGATAAAACATCAAATAGGTATTATGGAGAAAAAGAAGAAACTTCTGGAAGTAGCAGCGTCATCGGTAGGTTAATCTATATCAACGTTTAAAAGTTAGTCATTTAGGTTTTTATGTTAAAGTTTGCCATTTAAAAAAAAATTATCAAAACAATTTGCATTGGCTAGAGCCCTGCTAATGCTAACTATAGCAATGCTGCACACTTTTTAAAATATGAATAATGTTCAGTTAAAAATCTACATTTCCTGTTTTTTTCCTGCAGCTAGTGGACCTTAAAGCTGAACTTTTCAGAAAGCAGGAACAGTTCAAACGAGAGAAACTCGGACAGGAAAATGCTGAAGCTGGACTCAAAACAAAATTCCCCTCTAAGGTATTTCAGGTTATCCTCGGAAAGATTATGAACGAGTTTTCTGATGATCCAAAACTGTGTACCTCTGTGCTCTTGATTTAACACGTTCAGAAACCTAACATCTGGAGTAAACAGAACGCTGGTGTTTCGTCGAGAGCTGCTAAGGATGCAGAGCAGCTGGCAGAGGAACAGGTCAATCTGAATACAGCCAGGTAGGTTCACCTTTTAATGACACAGACATTTTTAATGTTTACACGGGGACATGAACTCTGACGTCTCATTTCTGATTCATCTCAGGCGCAAACTGGAGGAGAAGGCCAAACTCTATGAGCAGATGACAAAGGGAGACTTCCCAGGTGATGCTTCACATTGTCCTGATAAAATACTCATTATCCATTTTCTTTCTTTCTTTCTTTCTTTCTTTCGTGAATAGATTCTCCCACTTGAGGTGTGGATTTCTGCAGCTCCTCCAGAGTTAACATGGGCCTCTCTCATGACATACTCTTTCCTTTGTCAAATGTGGGATTAAACCGTATTCTGACATCTTATTAAGTGATGTCTGAAGGCAATCTGCCTTGCTTTTCAGATTTTTATTTTGTAAAACATGTTCATTTTTATTCCACTTCATATTTATAGACAGGTTTGTGTGTATTTGTCACATAAAATCCACAAAACATACATTAATATTTGTGGGATATTTTGCAAGGCACTGTACATGTAAAATAAGTTGCAGTGTCCTGTTGATTGTCAGATGAAGAGACAGAGGGACTGTACCTCGTTGACTTTACCCAAAAGATAATTGACAAGAAGCGAGAAACACTTGCGCAGAAGGAAATGGACAAGGAGGATGAGGAAAAAGATAGTTTGTCACCCGTCCCTCCTCCCCAGAATCCAGATGAGGAATGGTAATATGTGTTTTTCTATCTTTGGGGAAGCGTTAACTTTCCAAACTGCATCATTAATGGGGTTCATGTTTTATATGTTGCCAAAAAATGAGTAGAGAAAAGTCCTAGTGACTTACCTTTGCATCACATCTTTAACGGTTTCAAGGCCAACCTTGAACCATAACCTTATAGGTAATGCAAAAAGAAACAGTGAAAAATCAGTTTTTCTATTTGTAGGGTGGATTATGTGGATGCTTTGGGACGATCTCGAAGATGCATGAAGAAAGATCTGCCAAATTTCATGAAAATGGACCAGGATCTAAATGGAAAAGGGTAATTATTTAAATAAGCCTTTGGCATTTTTTTTTCCTAAAAATGGAACAGCTCAGATTGAGCAGTTTGGGGATAAAATTAAAGCAGTTTGGCTGAGATTTTTCAGACATGCGGGGAAGGGATGGTGGGTATAGGTAATCAAAGAAGCTGCCAGGTTGGAGGAAGAGGAAGACCACAGAGAAGGTCTATAGATGTAGTTAAGAAGAATATGCAGAGTGTCGGGTTGTGACAGAGGAGGCAGATCAGCAACTCTATAAAGACAAGAAGAAGTAGAGACTGGTTGTTGAACAAAAAATGATCAAACAGTTTTTAGAAGGTGACATGTTGGACATTTTAGGTTTGCAGATGTTTGTTTCTTACAGAAGATTTGGGAAGATCAGTGAAGCATATTTTAGTTTGCTCCTTTGATTAAACTGAGTCAAAAGTGTTTTTAAGAAGGTACCACAATATAAAATTTTATATATACATTTTTTATAGCGTGGTCATTCTGTGTTTTATTATTTAAATCTATTGTTTCATATAATCTATGTTGCCTATTATACCTTGATGCCGTGATATAGATATTGTTGCTAATATGGCATTATACCTTCTGATGTTCTCCATAGACTATTATCAAATGATAAGACTCTACTATCAGAGGACATGCGTCGAGAGCTGCAGAGGCAGGAATGGGAGAGGGAGGAAGAGGAGGCCATGAAGAAGCCGGTTGGACCGATCCACTACGAGGACATTAGAGCACAAGGTCAGCAGCCTATCAGAACTCTGCAAAACCAAAAGACCAGACTTGGAGGATTCAGGTCCAGCCTGAAGACTTTTAAAACAGGAGGAAGACAACCTCCGCCATTTTGTGTTCAGACCATCCTCAGCTTCTTCCCTGATGCCTTCAGTATAAAGTGCCGGCAGTGAAGACCACAAGACACAATGTCTTTTAACCTGCTGCTAAAGTCATGCTTGGCAACATAAAACCATAATCATTGTTGATTGCAGTATCACACTTTGCATTGAACATATAGCAAATTAGTTTCCCATTTGGGACAATAAAATTACCACTAAGGTTTGAAGTTCGGTTTCCTTGTATGTGAAATGGTATTAACGTTTTTTTCTTTCAACAATCAAAGAGGCACGAGAACTTGGTGTGGGCTACTTTGCTTTTTCCCAGGATAAAGAGCAGCGCCAAAAGCAAAGAGAAACTCTGGACATGCTCAGAGACCAGGTGGGTTAATTGTGTAAGAGGTATAGAAAGGTTACATTTCATGTTTAGGTGAAAACAAAACACAAATGATACTTCTAACTGCAAAGAAGCAAAAAGAGGTAATAAAAATACACATGAGGGACTTCATGATGGGATCAACACTGTATTTGACAATATATATATATATATATATATATATATATATATATATATAGGGATATCAAGTTATTTAATCTGATTATTGGAAGTACAACATACAAAGGTTAATGATATGGAAACAGACCCAATATACTGAGCATTTGTTAAGATCATTGTGCACTCCAACCTTTAACCAAAACCTCTTTGTATTTTTTTCTACAATGTGAGCTTCTTGCAGCCTGATGACTAATCTGCTCCATGTTGGATCTTCTTTCCCTCCTTCAGACAACAGATCAACGGACTAAAAGAGAACGACTCAAAGAGAAGAGGCAAGCCATCCTGCAGGCTCGACTGGCCAAGGTGAGGCAGAGGAAGATGAAGAAGACGAAGCTGGACGGCACTGAAGAAGAGGAGAAAGATGAAGAAAATCGAGGTTAGCACCTACATCCACTAATGTGAACTTTTACATATTTTACAACAAAATAGAAATAGATAAGTTTTATCTTCAAGACATAACATCGATGCTGCTGTTTTTGACTAATAGACATGAAAGTGAAGGATTGTTATTGACTGTTTCAGGGGAAGAAGAGGAGGGTGAAACGGTGGGACCTTTCCCTCAGTCAGACGTTCCACCAGAGGTCAGCACTCTGAAGAAGGTGGAAGTGGAGATTCAGGAGAGGAGGGACACCAAACCTGGGGTCCCTCATGTCAGAGAATGGGACAGAGGCAAAGGTAAACCCCATTATTTCAATTCTGTAATAAAACGTTTACCTTGTGAAATCATAAATATGACAATAGCAAGCTGTACAACGGGTAAATGAACACAATTTACAAAGTTTTCATGAGAATCTAACATTTCTTTGGGTAAAGCAGGTACAATAATCTTCTGAAGGCTTTAGAAGACATCTCTGTTTTTAAACCATTTCTGAAATAGATGGATGTACTTGGTCTTAAACACATGAAGGGAGAAGCAACAGCGAGTCAAATGTTTCAGTCATAGCTCGTGTTTATGGCAGGAATCTTTTCTGTTGACAACTTGTTGTGGTTTGTTTTGAGGATGCAGAGAGGTTGTTAGCACCCTGCAGGAGGAAGACCGTTCTTCATGGTGTTCTGGCTTCCTCCCAAGTTTCAAAAACCAGAATGTTACAAGATTCATACCGAGTCTGAAAAAGTATAGAATTTGTTTGAGTTTCCTTACTATGTTATTTAAAAGATCTATTTTAAAAATCTTAATTTCTAAAGATTAAAGTTCATCTTCCATTGATTTAGTATTTATTTTTATCTTTAAAGTACTGCTTCCCATCTTGATTTTTTTGGATCCAACTTGGTGATCAGTTTGGTTAGTTACCGAATAAGAGAAACCACAGATTAACTCCCAGAAACTATTATTTAAAAGGCTGATTTCACTTTTTTTGGCATCTTAGATCAGAGTTTCAAACTGGATCTGTTTCTGGTTTTAAAAATCTCTATTTAATGTTGGATAATTCAGTCCAGATTTTAAAGTAGAACTGATTTAAACAGTATCAAAAAATAAACTTTGGACAACACATTGAAAGTTTTTCAGATTTTTAGTGAACTATTTGGATGCAGTTAGAAAAGAAAAAGCAAGAACAAAGAGTTTGGATTTTCCCACTATTGTGTGATTTAAAGTCCCCCTGCAGATCTGAATGGCTGATTGGGGGGGAAATAAAACGAAGGGGTTATGGTTTTTTTAGCCTTTTAGTAGCAAGCTGGGGCTAATATGTCTTCTATTACCCTTACTTATTATGTAAGGGTTTGGGTGTTGATCCACTGCTGAAGAGGATATAAGTAAAGGTGGCTGCAGAGCTAAGTGTGTATGCACACACCCGTTACTCACCGATGGTCATTATCACTCTGGTTCTGCAATGACAGCTTAATTTGTGGAAGCACACGCTGTGTTGAGATGCCCATGGCTAATAATTTAACAGAATAAAGGTTTTCTTAACATAACTTTTGACTGGGATTGTATGTGGTAGACGAGCACAACGTGTTACATAAGTGAGAAGTGGATGGAAGACGAAGCAAACTTGGTTAAAAATGAAAAATCTTAGTGTATTTGTGTTCACCCTCCTTCACTTTGGTACTCTTAAATGAAATTCAGTGCAAGCAGTCTCCTTTGAAACTCACCTAATTTTTAGTTGGAAAAAGATTTTGAAAAAATCATGCATCACTTTCCTTTGTTTTGGTCTCTTAAAATAAACTTTGATTTTAGTAGTATTTTTTTTTTCATTAGCAATGCTGTAAAGTTCAAAGACATGTTAATTTTCTGAAGTTAACACTTCTTGTCTGCTTGTTTTTGTTTTTCCAGAATTCATGTTTAGCGAATGGAAAACTCGATGTAGAGAGGAGCGAGATTCTGAGTTTGCTCCTCCCTCTGCGTACTTTGCTGAAGACAGAAGACCAAAACCAAGAAAGACTAAAAATCAGCAGAATAAATCAAACATGTTCTTTAAATCAACTAAATATCCAGAAGCGGTTTCTGAGGATGAGACCAAACCAGAAGCTCCAGCTGTGTTTTCACCTCCTAAGCCTCAGAAGGATAACCCCCAAGCATCCTCTCAGTCTCCACAACCCTCACCTGCAGGGAGCTCCTCACTTTCAGCTCCACCCTTTATTCCCCGGTTTTCAATGCCTCCTCCTTTCCATCCCCCATTTCCCCCTCCTCCCTTTCAGTTTGCAGGACCACCACATTCCTTTCCTCCATTCCTCCCACGGTACCAGTACCCGCCCCAGCATGCACCTCAGGAGCCTCCTCCTCCAGGAGATGAAAGCCAGGCTCCACGGCCTTCTGGAGGTGCTCCACAGAGTTTAGACGACATGTTGTCCTTCTACAGGAACTCCTCCTAATGGCTTATTTTGTCAATATTAATACTTCAAAGGAGAAAATAGAAACTCCGTCTACTTAAGAATTCAAGTATTTATTAAAAAAATTGTTTGTTTTGTTGTATTTTAAAAAGTTTTCATTGATCATCTTTCATGCTGCTTGAAGAAACATTCTTCATGAAACTGCGTTCCTGAAATATGGGTTATCTTCATCACTTATGCTTTTAAATGTTGGAGTATAATAGTGGCCACCAGATGGCGCTTTGCAATTTGTAAATAAAACTAAAGACTGCAGCGCAGATCTCTATGGCTACAACGACTGAAGTGACTGATTTAATATATTTAGTTTTACATTTGTTTTATAAATGTTTGTTTTCTTCTTGGAATGGTAACAAAAGGACGACACGGTACATCACATATAGGTGCGTCTCGGTAAATTATTATATAAAAGTATTTAATGAAAACCCACAATTCAGAAAATTAAATATTACTGAAAACACTTTTTTTTTTTACAGATTTGTTGTACTCAAAACGTTCTGTACAGTAAATGCTCTCAGTACTTGGTCCAGGATCCTTTGCAGAATTACTGCCTCAATGCAGCATGGCATGGAGGGGATCCGCCTGTGGTTCTGCTAACATGTTCAGGAAACTCTTGTTCTGATGTCAGCCTTCTGCTCATCTTGTTGGGTCTAGTAGTCCTCATCTGCAGTACTGCTTAGATTATAACAGTGGTGTCCAAACTTCATCTGACACTACCTGCTTTAAGATAAATTACGCGGAATATTTTAAAGAACAACTGTCTGATTCTTGTAGAAAAGAAATATCTGTAAATCAAGTGAAACATAAGAAATCTTGCATAATTATTTAAAGAAAGCTTTTTTAAAAAAAATTTTAAGAACAATTCGGGGCCAATAGGTTTCTATTTTCTTGGTCTAGAACATTTTTCTTTAAAGAATTTTTTCGGCACTAGAGGCCTTTATTTTTTTGATAGTAGGCAGACAGGAAAGAGAGGGGGAGACATTCGGCAAAGGTCCCCGGGTCCGGGATTCGAACCCGGGATGGCCGCTTCGAGGACTATAGCCTCTGCATGTGGTTGCGCCCCAACCCCTACACCACCAGCGCCAGGCCCCGGTCTAGAACATTTTTAAATCCAATCTCAGCAGCAAGAATGTGATATGGGTCACTCCCTTTGAAAATGCTTGTTATATGTAGTAAGGTTTATTGAATAGGTTTGTCCAAGTCTGTTTTAAGTAAAAGTTGAAAATGTTAACATTAAAATAAAAGCAAACAGCATGATTAATGGAAGCGTAATACCTGAGTTGTATATTACATGCTTGTCATGCTGGTCGAGCAGCCATGAAGGTGGGACCCAAACGGGAGCAATGAACACACGACCAAAACGGCATTAGTGGAAGCTTTATTTTCAGGCCAGCAGTGTTCAACCAAACAAAAAAACCACATGGACAATGGATGACAGAAATTGATCTAATCTGGAATAAACCATTACTAGGGGCCAAACAGCTGCTACAAATGAAGATGGAAAGTAATCAAACAATGGTTACATTAAATAAAGAGCAAACAATACATTTACAATAAAAATATTTAAATTGCATGCCTATTATTATCTGAAAATCAACATATAAAACAACATCTTGCACCAATCCCCCCCCAAAAAAATCCATTTCCTGTTATTGTACCATCCCAGAACAACTAAATAAAGCTCCAGGGAATGTTTTCATGTGTGCACACCTGCTGGGACATGGAAAATGGTTGAGGTATTTACAAGGAAACAATGAACTTTCATATTTCAGCTCCATAAAACAGTTTGCTTTTATGTTATTGCAGTTAAACGGATCACCTATTGAAATGCTAAAAGGTAAAGTTAACAGTTATTGTCTATTCACAGTTTTTACAGGGGCCCAGATGGGGCCCTCTGACTCTGGAAGACGCGGTCAGACCTTTGCAGTCACACGTTCCAAGTAAACAAAATAAACCAATTGAAAAGCAAGTTGCTGTATTGTTATTGAACTGTCCTGTAGATACTGTTTGTGTTTTCTCTAACATAAACAATCTTGATGTTTAAACGAAACAGTGACTCATTCTTACATTGCACCTAAAGTTTCCACTTAAAGCAAATTTTAATTTGTCAGTGAAAATCTGCACCAATGGGCTGTGGTGGAGGGCTGAATCTGTGCTATTCTTAAACTGCAGCCAAGGGCCGCACAAAATCATTACCAAAGGTCACCTTTTGGAAAAATTCTTGAATAGGCTTTACTTCATAATCCCCTTAAGGCTGTGGGTATCTATTAAATTTTTCTAGCATGCTTTTTCCTACCACTCAATTTTCCGTTACTATGTTTGGATACAGTGGCCTGCCAACAGCTGTCTTTGTTGCAATGAACTTTTGTGGATCTTTCTCCTTATGGAGGCTGTCAAGTCAACACTCTTCCCCATGTTAGAGTTGGTTTTATGTTGATCTTATGTTATTTTTTATCTCGTATTTATGTCCATGTATTTTTCTATTTCATTAATGTAAAATGTGATTGGTTCTACTGGTGTTATCTATATTTTGCTTTTTTCTCTACAGCACGTTGGCCTTTGTGTTTGTTATAAGTGTTTTATAAATAAGGATGGAGTGGATTAGGCTAGATCACAACATTTCTGTATCAAAAATATTTTTTATTGGGCTTATGTGCTATTCAAATTTTCAGAGAAACTGATTTTTGGTATTGGAAGCTATAATCGCCAAATTGAACGGAAATAAACACTCTTTGTGTAATGATGATTCAATATAGAATATGAGATAAACGTTTTGAATTCAATTACTAAAAAAGACTTTTAGAAGATATTTGAATTTATTGAAATACACCTGAAACTCATAAAAGTTGGATATTTTTGAATAGATTGGTCTGCCCCTGTTAGCTCATTTATCATAGTTAAAATCAGAACACCTAATCTAAACATCTTATGAGAAGAATCCCAAGCAAACTGGATCAGCACAATCTGCTCGCAGCCATATTTAACCTCTGCAGTCTGCTTTATTGTTTTAGGCCCTTAAGTGTTTGTGACATACTTTCAAACCTCCAGGATGAGCACAAGGCAGCCTGGTTGATGTTCTGTGCATAGTTACCACAGCAAGTTTTTAGCTGACTTTGACTTGTTGACTTACTGCTTTGAAGAGTGTAATCATCCATTACAGACAGAGCTGTGTTGCATTAACAAATCCGCCCTCTAATGGATATGTTACACCTGAGGAATGATTTTTACACTTTAATGTTGCACTTTTGGTCAGAAAAATGGCAACCTGCTATTTTCTGGAAAGGAAATTCATTTGGAGAATAGTGCAGACCTGAGTTAAAGCCATTAGTTTTATTTATGTATTTGTTTGTTTTGCAAAATCGTATCCTGACTAGCAGCTATGTAAAACTTCAGAGTTTGTGCTAGTTTTGATTTCTTGTACATTGAAGCCCTCTGATCTCTAGCCATATTGCCCGACTCTTGATGATGCTGCGTCTTCTTCTTTGTAGCTGTGTGGGTTCCTGGGTGGGACAGGCAAGGTCTGGCCCCTTGTTAATGCAGTTACACAGAGATAAAAGCTAAACAGACAATGGCCGATCCAAAGAGCTGCGATGATATCTTTTCCACCAACAAAATTAAGCTTTGGTTGCATAAAATGTATTTCTTCCCAGGGGGATGTATTCAAGGGAGGGGCACACATAAATCCCCCAGAGGTTCACTTCGTGCAAAAATCTTATTTTTTGTTGTCTGAATCTGCTCTGAATTGGTTTTCTGCTAATCCGCATTTGTTTGGCCCGTGCAAAGGAAAACCATTGTGGTGAAGTCCACTTATTTACTCTCTGTGGCATGATAAAGCACCAACTATATGCACACACAGATTAAACGGCTGCTCCTCTCAGCAGACACTCAGACAATTGTTTTTTGTGCAGCAGACACAGGTTTCCCCCTAAATCAGAGACATTTGACTGGAAAACCTCCAGATACGTTTGGAGCTCAGAGGACCTACACCTCTATGAGAGGCTTTTAATCCTTTAGGCAGTTTCATGATGCAGGCTTTCAATGATACAACTGGGGACTGAACGTGTGAACTGGGTAAAGGAATCAAACTCGTAAATTGTTTAACCCTGGGGTTAAACAATTTACGAATGAGCGGTGCATCTACAGACTACATCTGTAGACTCAAGAAAAGACAGAAAAGTTTAATGTTTTTAGATTAGCTTTTGACTACAATCCAGCAACAGCAAAATACGAAGGGAAAGATATTAAACAGATTTTACAAAAGAATTAAATATCAGAATGAAGCTCAGTCACAGTCTCCGACATGTGACTCTAAAACTGGTTGCTTTGCTCCTGTATTCTCCCAGAATTATTCAACTTATCTGCACTTTATGCTGAATTTTACTAATATAATAATAATTCACTGATTTAGGAATCTGAAAGCCAAATCTCTGCCTGTGGAGTACATGGAGTCGTTGCAAAAATATAATTACAAATTAATTTGCAATACCTTGCAAATGCATTCACACCACTTTTTTTTCCACATTTTCCCCTCAAACTTCAGGGTATTATGTTATGGATTTTATGTTAATGACCAACCGAAAGTAGCACATAACTATAAACAGGAAGGAAAATTATACATTTTCTATTTTTTAGCAAACAAAAAACTAAAATGTATACATTTCTTTTCAGTCCCTTTTACTCCAATTATTAAAAAGTGAAACTCACTGTCTACAGAAGTCGCCTAGTTAGTAAAAACCAGTTCACTCTCGGCTCTGTCAAATCCATCTTCTGAAAGTGGAAAAAGTATGGCACAACTGCAAACCTACCAAGACCTCGCTGTCCACCTGAAGTGACTGGGCAGGATTTCAGTTGACACAGGCCAAGAGGATAAATCAGAGAAGCAGACAATAGGTCCATTGAAGCTCTGGAGGAGCTGCAAATGTTTGCAGCTCAAGTGAGAGAATCTGTGAAGAAGAGAACAGGGGCAAGAAGCCTTTGTTTAAACAATTTTCAGTTTTGCATAAGCCATGTAGGGGACACCTCAAACATGTGGAAGGAAGTGGTCTGGTCAAATTAAACCAAAATTTAACTTTACAGCTACATGCAAATCACTGGGTGCAGGAAAACTAACACTGCACATCATCCTGAGCACATCGTTTCCACTGTGAAACATGATGGCGGCAGCATCATGCTACAGGGATACTATTGTTAAACAGGAACAGGGAAGCTGGTCAGAGTTTATGGGAATGGATGGAACTAAATACAGGGGAATACTGGAAGAAAGCCTGTTAGAGGTTGCAAAAAAGCTTGGATGGAGGTTCACCTTCCAGCAGGGCACAGACCCTAAACATCTGGTCAGAGCTACACTGGAATGGTTCACATGAAAGCATATTCAAGAGTTAGGATGGTTTTGTTAGTCCAGACCTGAATCCAATTAAGAATTAGCAGAAAGACTTCACTGCTGCTTTTCATCCAGTCAGACTGTGTTTAAGCAACTTTGTAAAAATCTTCTAGCTGGTAGAGACACACAAACCTTTCAGCTGTAACAGCAGCAGACAGTGGTTCTAAAAATAGTTGAATCAAGGGAGATGAATACATATGTACACCACACTTTCATTATTAGTAGTAAAAACAAAATGATCAAAGCAGTGAAGAGAAGCTACAGTGAGAAGCTGAAAAAAAGCTTCTTTTTGTGTGAGGTTACCACCTGCTTCAAACGCTTTACCATCATCCCAGTACCCCAGAAGCCCACCATCACAGGAATAATTGACTACAGGCCTATCACCCTGACATCTGTGATCTTAAAATCCTTTGAGTGACTGGTGTTGAAGTATCTGAAGGACATCACCGGCCCCCTGCTGGACCCCCTGCAGTTTGCCTACCGGGCCAACGGGTCAGCAGATTATGCAGTCAATATGGGACAACACCTCGACCACCCAGGGATGTACACCAGGATCCTGTTTGCGGACTTTAACACCATCGACCCAGACATGCTCCACCAGAATCTCATCCAGCTCAAAGTACCAAACTCCACCTGTCAGTGGATCACCAGCTTCCTGAAGGACTGGCGGCAGCAGGTGAGGCTGGGGAACCATCAGCACCAGCGCCCCCCAGGGGTGTGTTCTCTCCCCACTCCTCTTCTCCCTCTACACAAATGACTACACCTCAGCGGACCCATCTGTGAAACTCCTGAAGTTTGCAGATGACACCACTTTTATTGGACTGATCCAGGACGGTGATGGTGGACCTTTGGAGAACACCATCCCCATACACCCCCTCACCATCCTCAACAACACTGTGGACCACTTCAGGTTCTTAGGAACCACCATCTCTGAGGACCTGATATGGTCTTCACACATAGACAATGTTTGGAAGAAGGCCCAGCAGAGACTGTATTTCCTGAGGCAACTCAAGAAGTTCAACCTTCCACAGGAGCTGCTGGTCATCTTCTCCACTGCCATCATTCAATCTGTCTTGTCTTCATCCATCTCAGTGTGGTTTGGCTCATCCACAAAACAGGACAGGTCCAGACTGCAATGAACAATCAGGTCTGCAGAGAGAATAATCAGGGCTGACCTTCCATCCATCCAGGACTTATACAGGTCTAGGGTCAGGAAAAGGGCAGCTAAAATCTCTGCAGACCCCACACACCCTGCACACAAACTGTTTTACCTTCAGGTGGCGCTACAGAGCACTGTCTGCTCCAGGTTGTTTCTCCTTGATGGACACTTGACAGTCAGAGTTCCAGAACAACACCATGTATACTTGGACTGATCTCACATTATATTCCATTGTAAAGTTAATTATGTATACATGTACATTTAAAAAGATATTCTTTATTATTGAGAGCAAAGTGTACCGCAGTCAAAGATCTTGTTTGTCTGTACAAATGTAGCAATAAAGCTAATTCTGATTCTGATTCTGAAATGTTGAAAACCTTCACAATTATGTACTACTTTGTGTTGCTGAATCCCAATAAAATACCCTGAAGTTTGTGGTTGTAATGTGACCAAATTTAAAAAGAATCAAAATGCAAAGCTATGAATATTTTTTAAGGCACTGTGACTGGATTTATCAAAGAAAGAGTTGTGTCCATTGGGCAAACATTATTGCTTCTATCTCCCTTATCTGCATAACACAAGCACTTGTTTTGCTGCTGTAGGTCCCTTTAATGGTTCATTAGTGAATAGACGTGCACTGGCATGCATCATCACCTCCACAATGTGAGATGACATGCTTCAGCTGGAGCCACAGGTCCCTCGGTCAGCATCACCCCACGGTGCGCTGTAATGAGTTGCAGAGCTTAATGAGAGCTAATGTTGCCACGGCCATTGAGCCTCCCTTGCCACGAGGCCATAATGTCTCCCCCGCTGTGTTGCTGTTAAACAGCCGCGTGGAAAACAGGCTGGTGCCAGCGAGCTTGATAACAGTCCTCCTGCAGTTTGGGCTCTGCAGCAGATGGATCAGATGAAGAAGGACAAGAGCCTGTGGAGTTTGTAATGACAGAGTTTGGCTCCGGATCCAATCACAACTCGGGGCAGCTGAATTAATGTTGTGAATGATTCTTTGTTCTCTGTTGACCACAAACTGCCAGTAGTGGTGAGATTTAACAGCTTTGTTACATACCCAAACTTTTGATCCTGGCGCTCTTAGTAAGAGATTTCAGTTGGTACAGAAATGAGCATGTGATTGCAGGGGTTCTCCAGGTAGAAATCCTGATTTATTTATATAAAATACAGTCAGTCAGTCAGTCATTTTCTACCGCTTATTCCATAGTGGGTCGCGGGGGAGCTGGTGCCTATCTCCAGCAGAATATGGGCGAGAGGCGGGGTACATCCTGGACAGGTCGCCAGTCCATCGCAGGGCATATAAAATACACTACCATCAAAATTATACTCAGTAAAAGTGGAACTATATAGAGTCCCATTTTTGGTACCCCTGTCAAAGATTTGTAAACCCCTTTTAAAAGCACCACAAATACTGTTAAAGCTGAAAGAGATGACTTTTAAAGTGTTTACAAAATCCATAGAAATCTGAAGGTGACTTTTACAATCCTTTTGCCAAATAGGGCTTGTAATAAAATGGATCTCATCTGGAATTTGAACCCAGGACATCTTGCATCCAAAGCAAGAATCCCAGCCCCAGAGCCCCCCTTTACTTTACACTGACATTTGTGAGGAAGAACAGCCTTTTTACTTCCTTTTATCAGGAAAAACTCTGAGCAGAACTGGGCTCATTGGGGAGGACTTAGTGCCTCAGGGGATCCATGAGGAGGAGAGCAGGAGAAAAATAAAGGAAATGAGCAAATAATTAGCAAAATGATGCGCGAAAGTGATAAAGGCTGCAAAAAAAGAGACTGGATTCAGTGCCAAGAACTGTAAATCTAATATTTACAGAGAGATTTGGAAGATCTGCAATGTTCTCAGAAGTATCAAATTTTTAATCTAAACATGATAAATGTTAAATCAAATCTGAGAATTAATCTATTTTTTGCAAGGAGTGGTAACTAATAAAGTGCATCTACTTTAAAAGATGTGTTTTGTGACATCGGTAGAGATTTCTTTTTAGAAAAGAGAGCATTAAAACCTCTGCTCTCACTCATATTTTGTGGGATTTGCTGACAATAAGAGATTAAGTACAATAATACCAGACTTATTTTTTTAATGCTGCCATTACACTAGCAGCACGATAAGCGCTCTGCCCCAGATGGCTGAATTTATTTCAGGATTGTGTTGCCACAAGCATCTCTGTATTGATTTTCATTATCTTGGAATCTCACCAGTTTCCACTTTCCTGCTGCCTTAAACATTTTCTTATTTAATTTTAAGTGAGAAATAATAGTCACATTAATTACTTTACTTGCAGCCTCAATGAGAAGAGCTAATGTATTTCGGATGCTGAGGCTGATTTAAGTGTGTGAATGTGTGTGTTCAAACGGGGCAGTTTGTCTTCTAGGCAGCATGTGTGTCGTCTCACAGCCGCCAACCCGACTTCTGCTTCTCCTCCTCCTCCTCACCAAGCTGGATAAAGATATTAGTGGGTTAACGTTGACACTGCATCCACACTCGTAATGGCCTCATAAATTTTGCCCTTGTGAAAGAGGGAAAAGAAGCCTGAAAATAAAGCAGAGGGGTTCTGGGCTCATTGGCAGTCGGCTCAGTTCTTTCATTTCCAGCAGGACCATAGGATTGGGGTTTTAAAGGTAGAACTTCCTGCAGATTTAAAGAACAATTTTCAAAAGAACAAGCAAAAAATCCAGTGCCTTTGGCACGTTGTACAAGTGGCAAACCTTGTTCAAGGAGAGGTTAATCTTACTGTACTGAAAACTTTGGCTACAAGCCTAAAAATAAATTTTCATGCCATTAAGAGACCATTGTAGGACCTTTGTATTAAAAAAGCTATCTGGTCTGATTCACACAAAAATCAGGTTATCAGTTGAACATGCATAAAAAGAAAAGTCTTTGTGTCTTTGCTTCCCACACAGATTTTTTTTTATATATTAATCAATGTATTCTTTGTTCTGTCTTTAAAAGACACTCAAGCAGAAGTTATGGTACATTGAGTTTCATCAACATTTTTCCTAGGTAAACTGAATTTATTTAGATGTTTAGTGACTTGAGTCAGCAAAAAGGATAAGATGAATCTGTAACACTTAAAATTGTGCCATGAGTTGTGCAGTCATTCATAGTGATATGTGACAGCCAGCGACGTTGTCCTAATTAGAGGCTGTAAAGGGAGGAAACAAGGTTTCTTGGCAGCAAAGGCCAGTATTGGCTGTTAGATCTGACGCCTGTTAAGGGAACGCTTGCATCTAAATGTGTCCTTCAGCAGAAGATTAATGTTGTCGCTAAAAAACAGACTCAATCGCTCCTGGCTTTTCTCTGAATTATTAATGAAACCTAAATGGGAGTTTGCTAAATTAAAGTAAACATTGGATATAAAACACACAAACTAAAAGACAGATACTTCAGTATTGTTTAGGTTTAACAAAAATATTGTAGGAACATAATTTAGTGCCTATAATTAAAAACAGTTACCACAAAAGCATATTCCCACAATGTTTTCATCACTTTCATTCAACACTAAAAGAAGTCTCTTACGATTACCTTGCAGAGGGTTGCAGATCCTTTGTGTAAATTACCTTTAAAGTAATCAAACATATAATTTAATTTGTTGTTTTTATTTTTGTGTAAGTGGTGTTCTAAAAATGACTTGAAGTCAGCTCAGTATTTCTTTATATTTAGACAAAGTAATTTACATTTTATTTTGAAAGGCTCTCGGCGAGACTAAAAGAAAAGTTAATTGTATTTTTTATTTTAATTTTCTTATAGCTCTTACGGTGAGTTCATATGGTGCCTTCAATGACCGTTGTAAATAAAAGGATATGAACCATCAGTTAAAGAGTCAGACCATCAATTAGCTGGGACATTATACTTTAGGTAAATCAACTGAAATGTCACTTGTTAGGTCAAAATTCATACGTTCCTCTACAACCACAGCCTCAAAATCTATGGCTGCCACACATGTAGAAGAGAACGATTGTCAGGGGCGCTTCTTGCATGAATTGTACACTGGGCAAACTCCTCCTTCTGCCATCCCCATGACAACAAAGAGGAAAACATCTGGGATTCTGGGATGGGATAAATGCAGTGCAGTTTCAGGCAAAGCATTTTCAGTAGCAAGCAGTGCTAATCCCTATTGGCTGCATAAAAGCAATAACAAAGTCTCCTTTCTAATGCCCCCTTGGGCACCTGCTCATATGACCAAAATCAAAAAACTGCCACTGATGTCTGCTGTAATACATTGTTTGATTGTAAATGTGGTGGTTTATATGTCATCAAATCAGTAACGCACACAGCACTGGGTAATATTCACTGGCCACTTCATTATATACAGGTCCTTCTCAAAATATTAGCATATTGTGATAAAGTTAATTATTTTCCATAATGTCAAGATGAAAATTTAACATTCATATATTTTAGATTCATTGCACACTAACTGAAATATTTCAGGTCTTTTATTGTCTTAATACGGATGATTTTGGCATACAACTCATGAAAACCCAAAATTCCTATCTCACAAAATTAGCATATCATTAAAAGGGTCTCTAAACGAGCTATGAACCTAATCATCTGAATCAACGAGTTAACTCTAAACACCTGCAAAAGATTCCTGAGGTCTTTAAAACTCCCAGCCTGGTTCATCACTCAAAACCCCAATCATGGGTAAGACTGCCGACCTGACTGCTGTCCAGAAGGCCACTATTGACACCCTCAAGCAAGAGGGTAAGACACAGAAAGAAATTTCTGAACGAATAGGCTGTTCCCAGAGTGCTGTATCAAGGCACCTCAGTGGGAAGTCTGTGGGAAGGAAAAAGTGTGGCAGAAAGCGCAGCACAACGAGAAGAGGTGACCGGACCCTGAGGAAGATTGTGGAGAAGGGCCGATTCCAGACCTTGGGGGACCTGCGGAAGCAGTGGACTGAGTCTGGAGTAGAAACATCCAGAGCCACCGTGCACAGGCGTGTGCAGGAAATGGGCTACAGGTGCCGCATTCCCCAGGTCAAGCCACTTTTGAACCAGAAACAGCGGCAGAAGCGCCTGACCTGGGCTACAGAGAAGCAGCACTGGACTGTTGCTCAGTGGTCCAAAGTACTTTTTGTGGATGAAATCAAATTCTGCATGTCATTCGGAAATCAAGGTGCCAGAGTCTGGAGGAAGACTGGGGAGAAGGAAATGCCAAAATGCCAGAAGTCCAGTGTCAAGTACCCACAGTCAGTGATGGTCTGGGGTGCCGTGTCAGCTGCTGGTGTTGGTCCACTGTGTTTTATCAAGGGCAGGGTCAATGCAGCTAGCTATCAGGAGATTTTGGAGCACTTCATGCTTCCATCTGCTGAAAAGCTTTATGGAGATGAAGATTTCATTTTTCAGCACGACCTGGCACCTGCTCACAGTGCCAAAACCACTGGTAAATGGTTTACTGACCATGGTATCACTGTGCTCAATTGGCCTGCCAATTCTCCTGACCTGAACCCCATAGAGAATCTGTGGGATATTGTGAAGAGAACGTTGAGAGACTCAAGACCCAACACTCTGGATGAGCTAAAGGCCGCTATCGAAGCATCCTGGGCCTCCATAAGACCTCAGCAGTGCCACAGGCTGATTGCCTCCATGCCACGCCGCATTGAAGCAGTCATTTCTGCCAAAGGATTCCCGACCAAGTATTGAGTGCATAACTGTACATGATTATTTGAAGGTTGACGTTTTTTGTATTAAAAACACTTTTCTTTTATCGGTCGGATGAAATATGCTAATTTTGTGAGATAGAAATTTTGGGTTTTCATGAGCTGTATGCCAAAATCATCCATATTAAGACAATAAAAGACCTGAAATATTTCAGTTAGTGTGCAATGAATCTAAAATATATGAATGTTAAATTTTCATCATTACATTATGGAAAATAATGAACTTTATCACAATATGCTAATATTTTGAGAAGGACCTGTACACTTGGTCAGTTGCTTTTTAAGACAAATAACATATCAGCCAATTAGAAAGCACCAACACAGTGCTTAGGCATCTGGATGTAGCAAAGACAACTTAATGAAGTTCAAACAGAGCACTAGAATACAGACAAAACAGGATTTAACTGACTTCGAACAGCAAGTTGTCTATGTTGGTAGAAAAACCATGACCCCTTGCACCATTGAGGAGAGATAATGTGAGACTCAGGGCCCCTGCTACACTTTTCTGCTGTTTTATGCTAACACAAGAAATACAAACATGAGGAAACTGCCCATTTTCTTCCTTAACTAAAGACTGGCAGCACCAGCTTAGTTCTTTTTTCCTAGAAACTGATCCTAAACAGTTAGCCTGTTTCATGTATCAGGTTATTATTTGAAACTCTAAAATGCTTTTCTGCAACAATAACAAATATCACTCAGTACTGTGTGTTGCCCTGCAATGGACTGGCGACCTGTCCAGGGTGTACCCCACCTCTCGCCCATAGACTGCTGGAGATAGGCACCAGCTCCCCTGCAACCCATAATGGAATAAGCGGTAGAAAATGACTGACTGACTGACTCAGTACTGTTCATCATTGAACTTACATTCCCACTCTTTAAATCTGAAAATGTATTTTAGGAGAAGTTTTTGTCCAGTGCATGCAAACAAACGCATATTTTGAAATGGTACTGAAGGCAAACACGCAACACTCATCAGATGAGGTCAATTCAGGTTAATCCTCTGTGGTTTTAGTAAGATGTGGTCCCCTGCTCAGATGATGGAGGTGGCTCCACATGCTTTCACATGACAAGAACACGATGGATGTCTTTACATCTATGGTTTCAACCAATATTTAAATATGTCGCTTTAAAGGCAGCTTGTAGCAATGAGTGACAATAAATTTAATATATGCAAACAGCTGTAGCTACTTTAAACACACAGTGTACACAGTTATATACAGGCCTTACTAACCAAAGTACAGAGAATCAGGACTAAAGTATAACACACCTTAATCCAGGTTAGGAGGGCTTGCAAAGGGGGGTTGTGCCTATTACTGCGGACCAGACAACTTTCCAAACATTTTCATACATGAGGGCAACTTACAATGCTTTGCAAACCTATTAATAGCCCTTGAACTTCAAAAAAATTTGTTATGTTAGATCCAAAAAAATAAGTTTATTTGCTTTCGATTTTATTTGACAGTCCAAAACAACTGAAGCGAAAGGAAAAGGACACATGCAAAAAGATTTACTAATAAACATCTTCAAAGTACAGCATGCACTTGTTTTCACCTCCAACCATGGTGTGAGTTCCTTGGTGTGTCTTCACTGGTGTTCTCAACCTCAAATCCCTTATAGAACAGCTGCATTCATACTGAGGTTAGATTACACAGAAGTGGACTCTATTTGCTTTTTAGGTTGGTTGGTTTTAGTGGATTTTATTTAGGAATATCAAAACCACCCTTTTCCAATTTTTATTTGCCAAACAAATTAAAACCATGTCTGTTTATTCCATTCTCTTGGCAGTCATTTTGTTGCAATGTAACAAAATGTTGAAAAATGTGACAAGTTATGAATACTTTTGCATGACACTTTACGTGAGCCTCTTAATTTATTGTACTGCAAACACATTCTTTGTTCCTCTGGATAAGCTTCTTGCTGAAATCCTTGGTGATCTCTACGTTTTCGAAAACAATAGCAGCTTCACTATGAAACTACTATTTCAATTATACATGTCCAACACACCTCAGCACCAACATTCTCACAGAAGAACAAAAACAACTTTCCAGCTGTGTTTTCTTCCTCAGCACGATGTGAAGGGAAGCTAAATTTACACCACCATGACACAAGGGGTTGTTCCTGCAGCCACTTGGTTCAACAAGTGGACAGTTCACATCCTAAAGACTAAACAGTCAAAAAAATCCCCAAAACTCAACGAGTAGCATGTTGTCTACGTATCTGCTGGCTGTAAAATAAAATGTCAGTGTGTTTTATTCCTGTAAACTGAGTTCTTCCTAATCAAAATCAAATGTCAAATAGCCAAATACTACTCTGGTTCTTTACCAATGAGTTGAATGATTCATGAGAAATCAATCGTGAATTGAATAAATACAAAATAAAAACTAGAATCAAAGAATGTTGCGAACAGCCAGTCAGAGTAAACGTTTTCCTCTCCTAAACCTCCAGTGATGTAAAAAAGCAGGACAATGAGGTCCAAGTTGAAAATATCTGGGATTATCTTTTTAAATCCTGTGACCACACCCTGTGCGCTCTTTGCTGAAAGACTAGAAAACAGTCACAGGAAGGACTATATCAAGATGGAGTTCCTTTTTTAAGTCCCAGGCTTATTGTTTCACCTCGGAGAGGGAGAGAGGAGCAGACACACTCTTTCCTCGCCTCACTCAATCAGGAGACCCACAGAGAGCGACCTCGGGGTCAGACTTTTCAAAATGTTTGCCTTGTCCTTTACCTGTTACTGGGTAAACACAATAAATATGGGTCTACGTACACAACGTACACGACCTTTGTCTGCTTAGCAACAGGAAGAGCAGTTGTTTAATGGGTTGATCTTTTTTAGGGAACAAATCATTTTCCATAAACCTTAAACTTTTTTTTACAGTTTGTCATGTTGATACTCTAAGGTACATTATGTTTTGTTATGATTTTATGGAAAAAATAACTCAAGCAGGGCATAATTGTGAAGTGGAAGAAAAATGTATACTTTTTAAAAGTTTTACAAATAAAAAAAATTAAATCTCCTTTTGTACGCTGATATCACTAAATAAAATCCAGTGCAAACTGAAGTTTCCTTATTATTGCTTATAATCAACCTGTTTTTACAATTTACAACCACCACATTTGTGCATATACAAATGACTCCTATAAAGAACTTCGTATAGAAGTTTAAAGCAGGGTTAGATCATAAAACATTATTTCAAGTTTTGAGAACAGAGGTCTGTTCAACCCATCTTCTGGAAATAGAAACACTATTGCACAGCTATAAACCTGCAAACACACGCCTGTCCTCCTTAAATCACAGGCAGGGCAAAGGATGCATGATTCAGAGAAGCAGTCAAGAGACCCATGGTAACTCTGGAGGAGCTGCAGAGAGCCACAGCTCAAGTGGAAGAATCTGTTAACAGTTTGTCATGCACTTCACAAATTTGATCTTTCTGGAAATGTCACAAGAAGAAAACCATACGAAGTACCACTTGCAGTTTGCCACAAACTACAGCACATATGTGAAAGAAGGTGGTCTGGTCAAATGAGACCAAAATTTAACCTTTTTGCCCACGTCGAAAATGTGATATGTGGTGGAAAACTGAAATTGTACATCACCATGGAGACACCCTCCCCATATGGAAACATGGTGGTGGCAGCATCATGCTGTGAGGATGCTTTTCTTCAGCTTGAATTGGAAAGTTAATCAAGTTGATGGGAAGATAAATTGAGCCAGATGCAGAACAAAGCTGGAAGTAAACCAGTTAGAAGCAGCAGAAGACCAGGAAAGGTACCTTAAACATACAAACTGGGCTCCAATGGAATTGCTTAGATCTAAGCCTATTTGTGCATTAGAATGGTCCAGTCAGAGTTCAGACCTAACTCTAACCAATAATCTGTGGCAAGACATTAAAAATTGATGCTCATCCAAACTGATGCACCTTTCGGAGAAAGTGATGCTTTACCAAGGCTATTTTATCACAGATTTCAAAAGACACAACTCATAAATATATATCAACAAATACCGAATATGAGTTATTTCAACCATAAAAGCTATTAAATAGATATTAACAGCAAAAGTCTTTAGTTACCATCTATGTAGAGGATATGATTCTTTTTTTGCCTAATTCCCACATGGATTTGTACAACATGCAGTGTTATAAATGCAGAAAAAGCCTAACATTAAACTTTGCTGTAAAACAATAAACTGGATTTATGTGTGCTATTTTTACTGTTTTGGCTACCTAAATCTTTAACCTACAAGCCCACAATAATCTGTTTTAATAATCTTCTTACACGCAATGTTCGATTCTTACTTTCTATGATTGAAGACAAGACAGAAAATTTGGTAACCTCTCCTGCACCATATAGAAGAACATAATGAAATGCTATTGATTTTTCTAATCCTTACAGTTACATGATTTGTGATGACAATAACACCATACAAACCTTATCCACCAAGCTTGGTTATAAGTTTGTGTGTGGCGGATGCTACTCATCCAAAACTAAAAGATTCATGCTTTTAGATGTTCCCAGTTAATATGTCAGTGCTGGTTGGTGCCACAGAGCACAATTTATCATCCTCCCCTTTATTGACTCAAGATGAAAACACAATAATTGCACTGGCAAAGTTGGGGCCCAAAGTGCAGCCACATAATGTTTTTTAACGAGCTGAACACCCACTTAGTCACAGCACATCTGTGGTTGCTTTGGCTAAAATAAGCAATAAAGTTTTTTGTTTAAGAGGACATTTTTTTAAAATTATACAGGACTATGGTACCAGCCTATCAAAGAATGACAATCATATCCCAGTAGCCACAGACTGATTGCTTGATGTAGAGGGGGATTGACCTTTGCCCTTTGAGTGTGATACATTAATCATTGTGTGCTTTTGAAAGGGAAAGCCTCAGCCCCCAATGGGCAGTAAAGCTTCAGATGGATTGCACTTACAGCAGTTGTCCAAGTGTCTGATTTTATGTATAAAGGTGTCTGCTGCACAGTGGGCTCATACTCAAAAACTGGAGCAACTACAGTGGTATTTACAGCCCTTTCCTTAAGAACTACAACCTTTCACACCATGTGAAAATTATTGGTGCATGACTCGGCTGCTGGAAGTGAAGATGCATAAGGATGTTGATCAGTAAGTGTGAAATCATATTATCAAATAGGGATTAAAGGAATGCATTGTAGCATGTTTCTGATCAGACTTGTGGGTTTTTAAGCCTCCCTTTGAGAAATTTGTGCCTAAGACTTGTAATCATGCTCATGCATCATAATGTAAAAATTGAGCACTTTTACAAATGAGGTCAAGGTTTCTTCGAAGACAAATGGACCCAAATATGAAATAGCTGCATGCAATGCATGGGTGATTTAAAACAACCTGTAATACACTCCTGCTGTTTTTTCCCCTCTGCAGCTGCATAGATAAGCCTCAGAGCCACCGCCCTTAATAATGCAATTGTTTGTTTGTGGTGCTCCACTGCACACATGTTTTTTAGTGTAAAAAATCTTCACCAGCTGACCACAATTCAATTTTTTTTTTACCAGAAAGCCTCCTTTACTAAATTGCTGGTGAGTTACTGTGAATGTATGGTTAAACAGTGTCCATGGGCTGCTAAGGATGTAGAGCTGGGCTGAGCAGGAAACAGGGAGAGCAGCTTCCTGTTTTGTAATAAAAAAAGAGCCTGTTGTGCAGCAATCAAACAGACAGATGGGTGTGCAGTGGGAACAAGGCTGGTTTATCAATGTAGGAGGACTTATTCTATCACATCCACACTGCTTAAACAAATTGTAAGAATTCAATTAATAAAACTGATGTAACAATTATAATTGGGTAGATCTTAACCAACGGAGTAGGGATTATGTTAATTTAACAAGTAAAGCACAAATAATTTAGTCATATTCAAACCAAATTTTACATTGTAGTTACTGAAGAAGACTGGTTTATATTTTTTGTTCATCTGATTTGCCCTCATGTTAAAACAAATGAAAATATATGGTTGTGATTAAGAAAATGAAATGTACTGGAATACTAATACATTTTTAAAATTTATTCTGATATGTTAACGTCTCCTTTGAAAGCACAACTGTGCCGCTTACCAGCAACAAATACTCTTAAGTTTTAGAAGCTCAGCTTGCTAGAAAGATGGATTTTAGCATTAGCTCTGTCGCTGAACTAGTTAAAGCTGGATACAAACTTTATAAATCTATCTGAATAAAGAGGCTTGTTAAACTTTTCCATGACAATAACAGATATGTGCTCATTGGATAAGGCTGCCTCAGGGTTAAGTAGCTCTGCTAAGTTTGACTTTAGCATTATCATCTTTTCTAAACTAGTCATCACTGGATAAAAAATTGAGAAAGCTATTCTAAAAACGTTTGCTTGGAAACTTTATTCCTGAAAACCACAGCTAGGAGGTGCTGCTTAGTAGCATCAATTGCCTCAGGGTTAAGAAGTACAGCTTAATAGCAATTTAGCACTGTTGCATTTAGTTAAAGCTTGACATTAACATTAATTCCAGCTACACACACAGTGGCTCAATCATTTGTATAACGGGTTTTAGATCTTAGCTGGGTTTCAAATGGGTATCAAAACATTTATTCGATTTTGTGCAACCATTCTTAGACCCATAAGACTATGGGGTAAAAACGCTGTCAAAAACAATGTCTATGTAAAGACGGAAATGTGTGCTTATTAGTCAATAGTTGTGCATAAGTAAAATCCAAAAGAGGTATTGACAATTTTCTCTATAAGAATACAAAATAAAATGTTACAGCTTCAAGAAATTACAAACACAAAGTTCAAGTTTACAGTTGTGCCCCCCTCCCCCCTATCTCCCCTCTGTTCCTAATATTCCTTTTAGACTGAATTATCTCCCATTCTGGCACTACGCTTACTGGCGGTGAGGACGGGAATCGACTAACTCTGTGCTCTACTAACCAGCCTGAGATCACGTGACACCAAGTCGCTGATGTACAGGTCCTTCTCAAAATATTAGCATATTGTGATAAAGTTCATTATTTTCCATAATGTCATGATGAAAATTTAACATTCATATATTTTAGATTCATTGTACACTAACTGAAATATTTCAGATCTATTATTGTCTTAATATGGATGATTGTGGCATACAGCTCATGAAAACCCAAAATTCCTATCTCACAAAATTAGCATATCATTAAAAGGGTCTCTAAACGAGCTATGAACCTAATCATCTGAATCAACGAGTTAACTCTAAACACCTGCAAAAGATTCCTGAGGCCTTTAAAACTCCCAGCCTGGTTCATCACTCAAAACCCCAATCATGGGTAAGACTGCCGACCTGACTGCTGTCCAGAAGGTCACTATTGACACCCTCAAGCAAGAGGGTAAGACACAGAAAGAAATTTCTGAACGAATAGGCTGTTCCCAGAGTGCTGTATCAAGACACCTCAGTGGGAAGTCTGTGGGAAGGTAAAAGTGTGGCAGAAAACGCTGCACAACGAGAAGAGGTGACCGGACCCTGAGGAAGATTGTGGAGAAGGGCCGATTCCAGACCTTGGGGGACCTGCGGAAGCAGTGGACTGAGTCTGGAGTAGAAACATCCAGAGCCACCGTGCACAGGCGTGTGCAGGAAATGGGCTACAGGTGCCGCATTCCCCAGGTCAAGCCACTTTTGAACCAGAAACAGCGGCAGAAGCGCCTGACCTGGGCTACAGAGAAGCAGCACTGGACTGTTGCTCAGTGGTCCAAAGTACTTTCTTCGGATGAAAGCAAATTCTGCATGTCATTCGGAAATCAAGGTGCCAGAGTCTGGAGGAAGACTGGGGAGAAGGAAATGCCAAAATGCCAGAAGTCCAGTGTCAAGTACCCACAGTCAGTGATGGTCTGGGGTGCCGTGTCAGCTGCTGGTGTTGGTCCAATGTGTTTTATCAAGGGCAAGATCAATGCAGCTAGCTATCAGGAGATTTTGGAGCACTTCATGCTTCCATCTGCTGAAAAGTTTTATGGAGATGAAGATTTCATTTTTCATCACGACCTGGCACCTGCTCACAGTGCCAAAACCACTGGTAAATGGTTTACTGACCATGGTATCACTGTGCTCAATTGGCCTGCCAACTCTCCTGACCTGAACCCCATAGAGAATCTGTGGGATATTGTGAAGAGAACGTTGAGAGACTCAAGACCCAACACTCTGGATGAGCTAAAGGCCGCTATCGAAGCATCCTGGGCCTCCATAAGACCTCAGTAGTGCCACAGGCTGATTGCCTCCATGCCACGCCGCATTGAAGCAGTCATTTCTGCCAAAGGATTCCCGACCAAGTATTGAGTGCATAACTGTACATGATTATTTGAAGGTTGACGTTTTTTGTATTAAAAAAACTTTTCTTTTATTGGCCGGATGAAATATGCTAATTTTGTGAGATAGGAATTTTGGGTTTTCATGAGCTGTATGCCAAAATCATCCGTATTAAGACAATAAAAGACCTGAAATATTTCAGTTAGTGTGCAATGAATCTAAAATATATGAATGTTAAATTTTCATCATGACATTATGGAAAATAATGAACTTTATCACAATATGCTAATATTTTGAGAAGGACCTGTACAACTATTGACTAATATGCACACATTTCCGTCTTTACATACACATTGTTTTTGACAGCGTTCTTACCCCATATAAGACTCCCACTTTTTATCCAGAGACCTACACCGATCCCGCATACCAGATTAACATAGGCCATTATGTAACATGCTAATAATCCCATACTATTTTCCACCAATACGGGCCCCATATGTCAACATTGGCTAAGTTAAGGCCCCATCAAACCTTAGGTTGTCTCTGGAACTGTTGATAATACAGATGTTGTTCACTTACATGTAATTACTTAAACAGAAATGGAAAATATTTTATTTTACTTCTAAGGTTTAAGTCAGTATAAATTAGACACAAACTAACTTTCATAGAATACATTTTTATGAGTAAAATTATTTTAAGAATTAGTTAGAATTTAACTAATTTTAACAAGTGAATTTTAAAAATTGGTGAGGATTGAAGTGTGTTTCAGCCGTTAGCAGAATTTATTTGCTAAAATAAATGCTGCATAATGGATTTCTGTGAAAAGTTAATACTGTCAGATGTTATTATGAATCAGGGTCATTTTTCTAATAGGATTATTACACAGCTTTAACGTCAGGAAACGCCCCATCATCTGCAGGATACACATTTGCCCTTATCCTTGCATCATCTACCAGATGGAGCAGATAAAAAAAAAAAACCAACTAATCAGCCTTGAATTTGCGCTGGCAGGGAGATGTTACGGTTCTCGGTTGTCTCGGCACTTGCCCGGACCTGCAGCGCCTGTGTGTCTGCAGAGGGATGTCGGTGTTGGTGTGTGGGTTATCAGGGCGCGGATCGAGCCTCCACATTTGGTTTCCAGTCACGTCCTGCGCGCAGGCGATCAGCTGAGCAGGAAAAGAGACGGAGCCGCGGTGAGAAACTGGCGCAGTCACTCAGCGTCTGTGCGGACATTTCAGCGGACTTTACTGCCGGGATCCGCTTCCTCTCGCTTTGCAAAGTGTCGTGCGCCGTGACCGATTTTGCGGACGGGATGTTGGAGGTGGTCGCCGCGCAAAAATGAACACAGGTCAGATGGTTTATTTTTTTATTCAGTTAACAGTTCCCATCAGATTATTTGATTTATCTCCGCTATTTAACCACCGTTTCTGAGTATCTGCGAAAATTATTAGTCATTATATAGTCTTATATTGTCACTTTTTACCTTCCCACATACCAGTGAGAACCCAGTACCAGGATGAGAGCATTTTCTTTCTTTTATAAGAAATATTAGTGCTGTTAAATTAAATAATTTGCCTGTGACAAATTTTGAGTAATTAACAAATGTAATTCTGTAATGATTTAAACTCAATTAGCCTTAATTTTTAAAAATCAAAAGTATAACTATCTGTAATATAGTGTAATAAAAGTTAAAAACTAAAAATATTTGATAAAGTTCAGTTTTAATAAGATAAAGATTCCTTTTCATTTGAAAGTTATGTTTTGTTGTTGAGGTACATGTTCAGATAAATTACATATTTTGCTTTAAAGTGGTTTTATCTGTTGTTTCATGTATTGTTCTTAAAGCTGTAAAGGCCTCCTGACAGGGGTCTCTCTGGCTTGAATCGCAGGAAGTGAGTCAGGGAAATCCCTCCGACCTCTTTGTATTCTTTTTGGAGCTATGTTAAAGCATGCATTACTCATGACCAGTGCTTTATCTCCTTTCTATAGCACCAGATTTCAACAAATCGACTGTAGTTTTGGAACTTCGCCATCCTATTGATTAAGATTGTCTGAGGAAGTTAGGTGTTGGCACATTTTTGCTTTTCTTTTTTTCTGTGGTTCACTAAGATTAAGATGGCTATACTCGAAAAGTTCCAAAAGAAAAACAACCTAGTTTGGGTTAGTTTGCTTATCCAGTCCCGGGTCTAACATTGGGTGTTTTTTCCCCCTAACACAATTGCAGTGCTAACCAGAGCTGATGTTGGGCCAGTCCTTAACTGATTCTGTGAAATAACCAGTTTGGGATTTCACGATCTGAGAGCCGACTCTGACCCACTTCATTATTTCACTATTAATGTTTTAATAGTATTACTTATTCCTGCAAATTGCCACTCTAATATCACCATGATCATTTATAACTGCTGTTTGAAACAAGTGGAGTTTGTAAATGCTTTAAAGTCCAACCAGCAGTTCTCCATTTAGTACAATCAGCACTGGAAAACAGGACTTTAGAGCATGATTAATTAATATTGTCTGGTGATATTAAAAGCAAGTTTTTACAGTTTTTTGGGTGTTTAAGTTTTAAATATGGCACTCACAAATGTTTGGAGTGGTTATCTCCATCAGCCTGCCATGGCACCTCCTGTTCCTGACGAAGGCTGTTCTTTTCTCTTGCCTGGTACAAAGTTGTTGCTTAGTAAAAACCAGTCTAGGGAGAAAGCCAGATCCTACCACAATGGAAACGCAAAGAAGTGGTGCTAAGCAAGAACTACAACCATTTTAGCACAGGGCAAGTCCAGATATAGACTGATCCAGAACTGGGTTGATTAATACAACAAGGTTAGGGTATTGGGTTTGACCTATCATATTAGGTTAAGCTTTCAACAAAAAAAACCCAAAAAAAATGGGTTAGCTATGTCAAACATTGAGACAACCAATGAGTAAGTTCAAAAATATAACTCATGACCTGGATTACTGGTAATGTTTAGATAAAAATAGGTGACCCATCCATTTCTATATCCATTTAATCCTTGCAGGGTCACTGAGGCTTGACCTCAGTGGTCAATGGGAGATAGTCACGATACACTCTGGATAGGTCACCAGTCCATCACAAAGACAAATACTCAAACATCAGGGCAATTTAGAAGGGCCTAACATATTAGGATGTTAGGTCCTTCTAAAGTGCCCAACATCCTAATATGCATGATTCTGTACTCTCTGAGCAAGCATGCTCAGAATAAACAATTAGCCACAAGTATTCTGCCACAGCAGAATATTTGTTTCTCTTTTTCTTTTGAAAATGCATTGTCAATGATCACGACAAACAAAGACAAACCCCCAGTATTGTCCAATAAGACCATTACTGAAGATCACCATTAATACTCATTATATAACACTATGTAAAATATTGCCTTTCTGGGTGGACTTTATTATTTAATGCCTGCTCAGAGTGAACATTTTAAACATAACTAGGAGTAGCTTGTGCTAGTTATTTTGCACATAAAGGCTAATGCTTTTAAACAAAATTAAAAATAAAGACAACCTCATATGATCAAATGGACTTTTTTTGACAAACTGAGTTTGGATAACAACATTGATACTCAGCATATAACACTATATTAAATATTACCCATCCATATTGACTTTATTAACAAACTGGTCAAAGTGGAAATGCTAAGTACTGCTAGTACTAGCTTACACTAACTATGTAGCAGCTAAAGGCTTAAACGAATTGAACAAACTCTGTAGTGTGAACTAAGTGTACACAGCCCACTGACATAAACATTATTATACAGCATAACTTTGCAATCTTAAAATGTTTTATTTCATCCTGTCGAAGAGGTTCAGAGTACTCTGATCAAGTTGTTTATTTAGTTTAAAATGATGGTCTGTAAAGGCTTCTTCTAGTATCAAATGTGTCACAAGGTTTATTCATTCATTCATTCAAGTAACTCAGTAGTTTGCAGAATGTCAGGTTTGGCAGCGTAAATGTAGCTAGCACCCATTTAAGACAGAAAATGTGGGTCGATTTTGGGTCATTACTTTTACTGTAAGAAATTACTTAATCTTGATCTCAGTGATATAAATCTGACACACACCATTGATTTCAACACTTTTGTAAGTTGAGCCATTTTAGGTCACAGGAGCACCACACAAATGACCCTGTAAGCTATTTTAAAGTCAATAATCTTACAGTTTCCTGTTCCTGTTGTTCTTTTAGACTGCACCCAGCCTTCAACTGCTCCAACGCCAAGATTTGTTTGTCACGCCAGCCTGAAGCTGCCTCCCCCTCTTTCTTCTGCATTAAGGGGTCCTAAACCTTCTGTAGCCCCAAAACCTAAAGTCAAAGTGCTGTTAAATGACAACCAGGGAGGCTTCAGTAACAGCACTGCAGAAACTTCTGATGGAGGGGGTGATGAAGGTATTTTGAAACAGAATGGTCTGAACAAATTCATTATAAACACATCACATGGGAAGAAACAATTGGATGTAAGTAGTATCAAATTCCACAAAACAGATTTAGAAACTATGTCAAAGGGGACTGTGGACAGTGGAGGTACAGAGGAGGAAAAGAAGGAGGAGAAAGAGGAAACTCAGGACATAGAAGAGAACTGCAGATTAACACACAGTGCACATTCGGAGGAAGTCGACTCCCTGAAAACATTTTGGGTTAGTGACAGAAGACTCACAGCTTTCTCCGCGGGGGCAGAGGAGATGAGTGACAGAGGTGACATGGATGCTGAAGGTTGTGATGGAGGTGAGGCACTGGCTGACACAGACGGCCTCTCAATGGGAGACATTTCTGTTCATAGCGCTGAAGACGGGTTGTGTTGCCACTCTGCCCTGAAGCAGGAAAAGCTTTGGACAAATGGAGACAGAAGTACCGCAGATGATTTATCAAAATCTTCTACTGATGAAAATGGACTCTGTCTTAGAGAAAGAATGATGGACACTGATGCAAAACATGGAAGAGAAAAAGAGTCAGGTCCTGATTGGTGTTGTACTAGCCTGAAGTTGATGTGTGGCCATGAAATTAAAGCAAAATGCCAAAATCAGCAGGAGGTTAGTTTGTATGACTTAATTCCTAAAAACCACAAACCTGGAGCTATCGAGCCTTTTTACATCTGTTCAGAGGACATTATTAACATGGCAGCTTCGCTCTCAGAAGGTGGCATTACTTCTGTAAACAGAACTGGAGTATCAGCTGGAAAATACATTGAAACAGCAGAAAATGGGCGTTTAGTGGACTGTGTGAACATTGAGGAAAGTGATGAGTATGGCAGCAGTGATATAGCTAATGACATTGATAGCGCGTTGAACCATTTGGATTGCCAGGCAAGGTTCAGACAAGTCACCATCTCAGTGCCAACAGACACAGACACCTCATTGACATCTTCTCTCTCTGATAGTCAGCTGCTATCCCCAGATGACTCCAATGTCTTTAAAGATGAGGAGGATTTTGAGGGTCACATAGTACCCTTTCTGGATGAGACCAGTGACATGGAGCACACCATTACAGACGAGCATGTTTATGAGGAGCCAGGGCAAAGTTCATGTGCTGAAAGTGGTTTTACTTTGGATAGGAAGGCTGTTGGTATTCGAACACACTCTTTGTCATGTCGGATATCCACTGCTGTTGGGGATCGGGGAGTACAATTCCTCCACAAGACCTACGTTAGTGGATTAGGACAACCTGCATTGAGCAGCAGTCCAGTCTTAAATTCAATACGGCACAAGAGCTATACCAAACCCAAGTATTTATCCTTGTACCCACGCTCCCTGTCTATGGAGGGACACAGCACACCTCTGTGTATCTACAAGGAGGACTATTACAGACATGGCATTTCCTCATCTGAAAGCATCTCCAAGTGCTCTCCTCTGTCATCTAGTGCCCTGTCCACACCTACTTCTTTTATGGATATTCCTCCTCCTTTTGAGCTGTCCTATATTACCAAGAAGCCTATCACAAAGAGTTCCCCCTCACTTCTCACTAGGGAAGACTCTTCAGAGAAGGACAGGAAAAAGAAATCCTCAATTAAGCGCTTTCTACTTAAATTTGGGTGGAAAACAGAACATAAGTCTGCAAAAGATGTCAAGCTGTCCTCTTTAAATTCCTCAGCTGAGTCCAGCCATTGCACACCCAGCAGATCTTTGGATTTAGATAGGCAGAGTATTAGTAGTTCTCCACTGCTAAATTTACGTTCAGCAAACAAGCCTCAGGGTTCACCTGAGCCTTCATCCAGCTTCCTGTTCTACAAAGAGAGTAAAAGGAAAGGGAACTCTGTGGCCTTCCTCAATAGGAGTGTTGTCCGAGTGGAGTCCTTCGAGGACCGCTCCCGAGTGCCTTTTGTACCTCTACCTTTGACCAAGCCCCGGTCTATCTCCTTCCCCAACACTGATACCTCGGATTATGAGAACGTTCCTCCCCTTAGCTCAGACTATGAGAACGTTCAGGTGCCACAGTGGAGGCCTCTTCAGCAGATGCCGCTCGCAAACTTCTTTGATCGTCCCAGTCGAGTCTTGTCTTCAGGGAATGAGACAGACGGTTACGTGGACATGAAGAGCCTTCCTGGGTTTGAGATGAAAACAAACTTACCAGAACAGGAAACTGAAAGGTATGTAAACAAGTGTCTGCAGCACACTTACACATCTGGGTCTGTTCTGTTGTGTGCCACTGGGAAATAAAGGTTTATGAAAGAAAGATTGAAATTAGTATTGTTTTAATATGGCAGAAATCTATTTTATTTTTGGCCCAACTCTGACTGGCTGTTAGCTGGACAACTAATCAGTTTCATCTGGATGATGGAGCTAAGAGAGTTTTCTGTCCATTCCTTTAACCTTTGCGTAGACTCGTTTAGCAATTTTTGTCACCATTTATAATTATATGAAGCCTTTTTGTAACATCTAAGTCACTGAATAAAGCATTGTCTAGGCATGGACCAGATACCAGTACCAAGACATACCAAAGGTTCAAAGAGTTCTGATATCAAATGTGATATTGTTTCTATATTTTAGAGTCATTTTACTGAGATCCCAGAGAAAGTTCCAGAGTTACCACAAATGTCTCCAGATGAATGGAGAATAGAATAAAGCACAGTTGACTCCACCACCTACTGGCACACATTGCCTGCCAGCTGGCTGAAAGAAGGCTCCTTCAGTTATTTCTGCTTACATAAAAGACACATTTGGCTGTTTAAACAAACTTTGCGGAGATAAAATAACATGGATCTTAATGGTGTGGAAAATAGAAGAGCGTCACCTGTCATTCTTATAAAGATATTGCTGTTTTAAAATTATAGTTGGCAAACTTTGTATGGCCTTTTGGTCTTTTAAGCAGCCAACTGCAGGTAGCCTGACTAATTAACCAACTGACAGCAGTTTGTTATACTTTTAATCCCTATAATAAGTAGAATGGTAAAAAAGTATATTCTGTGAAATAAACACTTCAAAACTACTGTTCATTTTAGAGAGTTTTGTTGTGGTAGGTGGTATCATTTTTTTCCTTAGGTGAGGCAAGCTTATTTGCATAAGACTATTCATACACAAAGGCAAACAAAAGTTTTTTTTATAGGAATTTAAAGGAAATAAATTAAAATAGCAAAAGCCATTAAGATTTGCTAAAAAAAAGCCTAATATGTAAAACACTTAAAAGCATGGCATAAAAAGAAATAACTGTTAAAATGCAAATTTCAAACTAATAAACAGCTTTAAAAATTTGTAAAAAAAATCCTGTCCAGAGATTGTTATGGTCTGTTAAGAGTGGTGCTGAATGCATTCAATTATATGCTTCAATCACTCATTGGTGATCAGGTAATAGTTCATTTGTGTGCTTCTTTGAACAAAGCTGCAATAAACCAGGTTGCTTCAGTCACAATTTAAGTAAGTTTGCAGCTTGTGCACATCCCAAGTGTTTGACTTTGTTCCAGAGCTGACGAGCAAAGAAGCGAATGCTAGAACCCCTTGTTTAATTCTCGTCTTGATAACACTGACTAAGCAGGCCTCGGATGACCTGAGCAGTCTGTATAGTTTGGGATTGTGTTTTTTTTCTGTTTCTGTCTATTTTTGTCCAGATCGTTAAACTTCAAGTAAACAGCTTAGAGGAAAACGTACTATAAAAAGTACTTTACCCTGAACGAGAAACAAGGGCTATAGTTGTTTAGGGAAAATACTCAGTTTAGCATAGATTTAACCAATCTCAGGATCTTCTTCTTTTGAAATGTTATGTCACTATTGTCAACCTAATCTACCCCTGCTGGTGCTGCAAAGGTATTGCATGCTTATTAAAAGGAATCCCACAGAGTATATCTGGAGATTTTGTCAAAAACTGAGAAAAGATATAGTTTTTAAAAAATTGCCGAACTAGAGTGGCCTTAATGAACTCCGGCTCTTACTGTGTGTGCAGATGTGCTGTTAGGACATGCTTAGTGGGAGAATAGACAATGCTGGTGTAGGGGTGGTCCTTTCATCTCAAAGTTAAAACAGGCTAGTTTCATTCACAGATCATCTGTTTGGGGCTGAAAAAAATGGTCTCACTGATTTTTATAATAGAGCTTCATGTCTCTTTGCTTTGGTGTTATTTGTTTTTATGATCAAATATGCTGTGTTGATGTGTACCCATCCCCCTCCGAATTCCTGCCTGCTTTGCCCATATCATACAGGCCTCTCAAGATGAATAATAGTGTGAGCTGCTTGGACTCATTGCTCTTCTCCAGCCAGTCTGCTATAGCAGGTAGCGATACAATCTTAATGTGCTCTGTACTCAGCAGATGGTGTCGGCAGGGCTTCCCTCTTCATGGTTTGCAGTCTCATATAGTTTATGTGCAGCAAAACAGTACAACATAGGCATGGAAATATTAACTACATTTAAAAATATGACAACATATAGTTTGAGGCAGCTATTGTGTTTTTTTATTTAGAGAGACAAAAACTATATTAGTGCATATATTAAAAACAACCTGCATAACGTTAAAATGGGCAATGGACACAATGTTTAATTTTCCAGGTTGTAAAATTTTTCAGTCTTTGGTGAACATTTTCATAATCACTGACATAGAAAGGCAGAAAAAGGTATATGATCCCTTAAGCTGATTGATTTCTTAAAACTGCAAATGCACCCACATGTTAAATTAACTCATATTTGTAAGTTTGATCTGTAAAAGTCCCACACTTCAGTAAAGTCTGGTTGCTGACAAAATTAGACAAAACGTGATTTTATGAACAGCATGCTGTACGTTACAAGATATTTTACAAACTTCAGATTCTCTACATTACAGAGACGAATAAACCTGTTTATCAAATTGCCACCAACAACTTTATTAGGTATACCTTTTCATTCTCTTGATAACGCAAATAGAGAATCAGCCAATCATGTGGCAGCAACTCAGTGCATGTAGACATGGCGAGGAAGACTTGCTGAAGTTCAAACTGAGCGTCAGAGGGAGGAAGAAAGGGGATTTCAGTGACTTTGAACATGGCATGGTTGCTGGTGCCAGAAAAGCTGATCTGAGTATTTTAGAAACTGCTAATCTACTGGGATTTTCACTCATAACTATTAGAGGTGTTGAAAGAAAATGGTCTGAAAAAGACAATTTTCCACTAATTGTCAGCTGTGTGGACAAATCGCCTTATTCACGTTACAGGTCAAAGGAGAATAGGCAAACTGATATGATAGGGTAGACAGATAAGGGTAACTCAAATGACTACTAGTTACAACCCAGGTATGTGAAATAGCATCTCTGAACCTACAAGTCCTTGAAACAGAAAGCAAACAGGCTATAGTTGCAGTAGACCACTGATATTTTCTTGGCACAGTTTGAGCCATATTCCCCAACCATCTGAGTTTTGTTGCTGACTGTGTTCATCACTTTATGACCACATTGTACCCATCTTCTGATGACTACTTTGAGCAGGTTGACGCCCTATGTCACAAACCTCCGATCATCTCAAGCTGTTTTTTCAACATGACAGTGAGATCTCTGTTCTCCAGTAGCCTCCACAGTCACCTTATCTCAATCCAATACAGCACCTTTTGGATGTGAGGGAATGAGAATGAGCAGTCAAAAAATCTGTAGCAGGTGTGTGACGATATCATGTCTATATGGACCAAAATCTCCAAGGAATGTTCCAGATACCTCATTGAATTTATGCCACAAACACGTTAGGCAGGTCTGAAAGCAGAAGTGGGTCCAACCCTGTTCAAACTAGAAAAACATGAGTCCAAGATCTCCCACTACATCTTTAACTACAGGTCCTTCTCAAAATATTAGCATATTGTGATAAAGTTCATTATTTTCCATAATGTCATGATGAAAATTTAATATTCATATATTTCAGATTCATTGCACACTAACTGAAATATTTCAGGTCTTTTATTGTCTTAATACGGATGATTTTGGCATACAGCTCATGAAAACCCAAAATTCCTATCTCACAAAATTAGCATATTTCATCCGACCAATAAAAGAAAAGTGTTTTTAATACAAAAAACGTCAACCTTCAAATAATCATGTACAGTTATGCACTCAATACTTGGTCGGGAATCCTTTTGCAGAAATGACTGCTTCAATGCGGCGTGGCATGGAGGCAATCAGCCTGTGGCACTGCTGAGGTCTTATGGAGGCCCAGGATGCTTCGATAGCGGCCTTTAGCTCATCCAGAGTGTTGGGTCTTGAGTCTCTCAACGTTCTCTTCACAATATCCCATAGATTCTCTATGGGGTTCAGGTCAGGAGAGTTGGCAGGCCAATTGAGCACAGTGATACCATGGTCAGTAAACCATTTACCAGTGGTTTTGGCACTGTGAGCAGGTACCAGGTCGTGCTGAAAAATGAAATCTTCATCTCCATAAAGCTTTTCAGCAGATGGAAGCATGAAGTGCTCCAAAATCTCCTGATAGCTAGCTGCATTGACCCTGCCCTTGATAAAACACAGTGGACCAACACCAGCAGCTGACACGGCACCCCAGACCATCACTGACTGTGGGTACTTGACACTGGACTTCTGGCATTTCCTTCTCCCCAGTCTTCCTCCAGACTCTGGCACCTTGATTTCCGAATGATATGCAGAATTTGCAGAATTTGCCCTTCTCCACAATCTTCCTCAGGGTCCGGTCGCCTCTTCTCGTTGTGCAGCGTTTTCTGCCACACTTTTTCCTTCCCACAGACTTCCCACTGAGGTGCCTTGATACAGCACTCTGGGAACAGCCTATTCGTTCAGAAATTTCTTTCTGTGTCTTACCCTCTTGCTTGAGGGTGTCAATAGTGGCCTTCTGGACAGCAGTCAGGTCGGCAGTCTTACCCATGATTGGGGTTTTGAGTGATGAACCAGGCTGGGAGTTTTAAAGGCCTCAGGAAACTTTTGCAGGTGTTTAGAGTTAACTCGTTGATTCAGATGATTAGGTTCATAGCTCGTTTAGAGACCCTTTTAATGATATGCTAATGTTGTGAGATAGGAATTTTGGGTTTTCATGAGCTGTATGCCAAAATCATCCGTATTAAGACAATAAAAGACCTGAAATATGTCAGTTAGTGTGCAATGAATCTAAAATATATGAATATAAAATTTTCATCATGACATTATGGAAAATAATGAACTTTATCACAATATGCTAATATTTTGAGAAGGACCTGTAAAACTAAACCCTTCTTAGTGAGCTGTTGGTACTGCTACACACTTTAACAACTCATTCATATTTAGACCCGTGCGACTCTCCATTATTACTCTCCTTTGGAACACACAACCCACGAGCTCCCATGCGTTAAACAGGAATTGTGTAGGTTTCATGGCAACAGATGTCCATGCATCACATATTAGTGTCACCCTGCCTTTCAGTGAACCTTGTATGTGGGGATTGCTGTTTCAGAGAAAAACCTTTCAGATGGGATGTTATATCCAAAGTGACATCCATAATGCAAAAACCCAGAAGATATTGGTGGAACCAATATGCAATATGGTTCATCTTGTTTGTTTTGTTTTAAAATATTTCTGTTTTACATGTCCTGCCTATGGTGTGGCACATTTCCAAGTCAATTTCCCTTTGAGCCTGCAGAAACCATATTAGTTAATAATTACTTAGGTTAAAATTCATTGGAGGCAAAGTCTCATTCATATATTCACCTGAAACTTAGCCCGAGGAAAAAGATAAGAATTATTATTTTTATCTCCTTGTGTGATTTGTATCTGTACAGTTTTCTCCTGGAGCCTTTTTGTATCGTAGCAGTCAAGTGACGAGTGGCAGCAGTTTCTTTGGGAGTGATATAAAAGCCTAATATAGAAAGTGTTTATGTGCTGTAGTTCCCTAAGTCCAGCCCCCTGGTGTCTCATTCAAAGTTTGTTCCAGTAAGCTGTAATGGGCCATGCAGAATGTAATGTGTGTGATGCAGAGACCCGAACAGCTTAAATATGCGTATTGTATGGGGCTAATTTGCATCTCAGTGGGGTTAAATCAGACAGCACTGGGAATATAACATGGCAGAAGTGTTGGCAAGGCAGATATCCATTTGTAGGAACACATTGTCACACCACTGTAAGTTAAAAACCTGGTTTTATTTGCGTTGCTCACATTCCCCGCTGTTCTACAGCCTTTAGCGTATTCATTTTGGTTTCCTTGCAAAAGAAAAGCTTGCGGCATAAAATACCATCACATGTCTCTAGGTGGCTGCGGTAGTCACTGGAGGGTTTTCTGAACCAGTTTATTGCTTTTTATGATTTTAAATCTTTTATTTATTCACAATGTCTTTGAACAATTAATATGCTTATTATAGTGATAATTCAATGCAGAATATCTTGAAGGACTGTAACATAGATTTTAATGTTTAAATTAAATTTATGTGATTTATTCTCACTTGATTAGATGTTTGAGAACAGAGGGAGGGGTATATTAAAAACATCTCATCACAGAGACAAATATAAAATTTGAGTTTGTTGAGAACAAAGGTCTTAACAAGATCAAATCAGTGGGTTTATTAAATTAACGAACCGATTTCTTTTCTTGCAGCAGACTGGATACAAACAAAATGACGAGGAAAGCTCAGTTAGTACACTCATTTCAAAAATTAGAAGTAAAAAATTAAATTCTTGCTGCCTTAAAGATTTTAATTATATCTCATACTGACTATATGGGCAAGTTTAAGTGAAAACCTATTTCCTTTTTGCCTTTTTCTGTCTTATAAGGATCAAAACACATCATGTTTAATTGCTTGTTCTCTTTTCTTTCCCATTGTGAAGAGTGGCTAAAAGAATTGTTCCAGTTACTTTTATTTAACAGCTGTTGTTCCAAGAGGTTGTTCCAATGATATTAATAAAAACATTTATTTCTTAGTGTGGGATTTTTTTTCTGCTAAAAGCTTAATTTATTTTAAAGCTTTTACACATATTTACTTGGGCTTTCAATATTCATGGAAGCACTGGAGAGACAATGGAAAATAATTACTTACAAAAAGATCCAAAGGGCTGTAAAGGCAAATTTTCATTGGCGACAATAAAGCATGAATCTGAAGATTTTTGTAAAATAACAACCTACTAAATAGGATAGGAGGAGTTCATGACTGATTTTTGGTGAAAAATCTGTAGATCTGCTGACTGTTGTTTCTCTAAACCCACAGTGGGACCTTGCTATAAATTTATTTGTATCTAAAGCCAGTAGCTGAGATCTGATCACTCAGGATGGATTTTAACAAAGGTTCTGAACAATCTTGCTTAAAACTGTCTTCATGTTTCTAAACAAGCCAGGACAGACGTTAATGTGTGTCTGAATAGGACGTTCGTTTTTTCATGGGCCTCTTCCTAGATGCCAGGGTACATCCTCATTTGTAACATTAAGTGTCCGCTCGTTATTTCCCACAGTGCCTACACAGAAGCCTACAAGGTGTGCTCTGTGTCTGCTGGTGCGATGAGTGACGGTCTGGAAGAGACGGTAGGGGATGAAGACCAAGGACGCACCTCCGAAGAGGAAGATGCGGGGACAGGGGTCAACTATGACCGACAGGTTAGCGCTCAGTCTTGGAGAAGATGAAAATGTAATACTGTTACAGTTGTACCTCAGAGAGACATTTCAACAGTTCGCTGCCTTTTGGCCTAAGAAAGTCAACCACCCAAACTTTACATTAGAAAACCTTTATTTTCCTCTTATGGCATCCATTTTTGTTGAGATGATTGTAACAACTAAAAACTAAATCATTTAAAATTGTAACTTTACATTTTTCCCAATAATCTTTTATTTAAAATGAAATGTATTTATTTAGTTATTGTCAGTGGGCAGATGCTGGTCTTTCTTGCAAGGACTGGTAAAGGTGAGGAAATTAGAAGAGCACAACAGCACAAAGCAGATTGTTTGTGTTTTGCCTTCTTTTACTGCAAAAAGTTCTTACAAATCAAGATTTTGAGGTAACCGTATAAAGGATAATGGGATTCTTAAAGACAGTTCCCATTTAAGTTCCGCTTTGAGACGATTGAAGAGGAGGGACAGTTACTTTACATTTGTTGAATCTTAGCCAAAATGCCTGAATTATGTCTAATTATGTAACTATTTACAGCCTGATGGTCGATCCAGAGCATTTTACATTATTAAAGAGCTGGTGGATACAGAGAGATTGTAAGTATAAATAATGTTTCATTTCATGTTTGTCTGTCTGTTAAAAATAACAGTGTGTCCGAATGAACCCTGACTAAATCTGTGTTTATGTTTTGGTGTTTAGCCATGTAAAGGCCCTCAGATTGCTTCAGAAAGTAAGTGAATTATCTTTATCGTTTTTATAAAACTCATCTAATGAGTAATATATACAGTACTGTAGAAAAGTATTTGCCCGCTTACAGATTCTTTCTGTTTTCACTTTTCCGCAAACGTATATTTCAAAACTTCCCAAACAATTTTTGTATCAGACAAATTCAATTTGAGTAATAATGAAAAGCAATTTCCAAATAATAAGTTTGTTTAATTAAGGGAAAACAGCTATCCAAACCCACCTGGCCCTGTGTGAAAAAGCAACAGCCTGCCATTGCTAAAGAATAAATTAACTATAATTAAGTACATTTTTGGAAGGCTTCGTTTTATTTTACAAGCCACACCTAACCACAACAGACTTCAAGAAGACACCTAAATGGAACCCAGAACAACATCTGAAGCATCCATGCCTCACTTTCATCAGTTAAAGTCAGTTTTTATCGTTCAACAATAAGAAAGAGACTGGGGGAAATGGTTTCTATGGAAGAGTTCCAAAGCTAAAGCCACTTCTGAACATAAAGAACACAAAAGCTTATGTCACACTTGCCAAAAACCATCTTGCTGATCCCAAAGACTTTTTAGGAAAGAAAAAAAGTGATAAAGTGAAACATTTGGAAAGTTTATGTCCTGCTACATTTGGTATAAAACTAAGACAACGTTTCAGACAAAGAACACTGACAGTCAAACATGGTGGTGTTAGTGTGATGGTCAGGTCACTTTTGCTGCTTTACGACCTTCATGACTTCCCATAATTGATGGAACCATAAATTCTGCTCTAAATTAAAATGTGCAGCCATCATTTTGTGCAGCCATCACCAATTTTTGCTCAAGAGCAATTGGTGATACAGCATGGAAATGGTCCATAGCACACCAGCAAGTCCACTTCTGAATGTTTTAGATGGCCAATATTAGCATGTAGCCTATTTTCAACAATAAGAACAGGATTTGGGTAACTATTTCTTCAAAAACAGCTGCTGCTTTTAGCCAAGTTTTAGAAATAAATAAAAAAGCTGATTTTGGTGCACCAAATTCTGCTTCTGAGTAAAAGTGTGGTTATGAAAAGAAATAATTTTTTATTTTGTTGGTTATAAATTTGTATCATAATGTTAACTGCCGACGTGACCCACATGCAGAGAACAACCAGAGACAGATGAGATTAGTGAATGTGTATTTAAACAAATGATCCTGGGAACGGGAAAAAAGACTGGAACCGTCTGGCTGCGGGAGAAGAGCAGAGTTACAAACTGGACCTTACAAAACACACCAGAACTGATTGTGCAGCTTACAGGTAAGCGCAGGGAAACCCGCCGGGGGAAATGGTCATGGATCCAGTGGTGTAAGAGAGTGGCTCGCCTTGACCGCCGTGTTTGTTGAGACAAGGCCGACAGAAGGTGCTGGGAGGGCGGACAGGATTCGCTTCGCTGGTGGCTCACAGAAGAGTCAGCCTGAAGGTTCAATTCGGGACTCGGTTCAGACTGATTCTTTAAATCTCTGGTCAACTCCGTCGGATCCAGAGGTAAGGCACCTGGAAGTGTCAGGACAGGCAAAATCAGTGCAAGTTTACAGAAAATTTCAGAAACAATTTTCAAACTACGAGAGTAGATTTCAGGGGAGGCCAGTAGCTGAACTGCAAGGGCAAAACGCTCAGGCAACGAAGTGCAGGCGCGGCCTCTTCATATACTGCCCACTTGATAAGCCTGATGAGCTGCACCTGTCCCTTCTCCAGCACCTCCAGGCAACGGCACCTGGCAGTAAAATGGTTAGCTGGAGGCAGACACACCACGGATTCTGACACCACCTCCCCCTCAATGGCCGCCTCCTGGCGGCCCAGGAACAACAGGTCGGGCTGCACGGAAGTCACGGAGCAGAGCAGGATCCAGGATGAAGGAGCTGGGCACCCAGGTGCGATCCTCAGGACCGTAGCCCTCCCAGTCGACAAGGTACTGCCACCCACGGCCCCGCCGCCGGGAGGCCCTGGAAGTCCCGGGCGGGAGGATGGGGCAGAGCATACTGGTCTGGTCAGGACAGGTTTCAGTTGGGAGACATGAAAAACCGGGTGAACCCGGAAACTGGAAGGCAGACGAAGGCGGACAGAAGTGGGTCCCACTAGGGACTCTATTACGTACGGCCCAATGAATCTGGGGGAGAGCTTACGGGATAGGGACTTTAATGGGATGTCCCGAGCAGCGAGCCAGACCTTCTGACCTGGGCGGTACGTAGGTGCGGGAACACGTCGTCAATCAGCATAGCGCTTGTTATGGGCAGATGTCCGATGAAGCGCTTGAACCGTTGCATCCCAAATCCGCTTGCATCTCCGGATGTGACGTTGAACTGAAGGTACCATCGGCCCGGGAACAAGGGTGGCTGATAACCGAGGGAGGCCTCAAAGGGGTTGCGGCCGGTGGCTACTGAGACGTGAGAATTGTGTGAGTATTCGACCCAGGCCAAGTGAGAGCTCCAGTCGGCAGGGTTGGTTGAGATCACACATCGTAAAGCTGCCTCCAGCTCTTGATTAAGGCGCTTGACCTGGCCATTAGTCTGGGGATGGTGGTCAGAAGTCAGCGCCACCTTGGCCCCCAGGGCAGTGCAGAGGTATCTCCAGACCTGGGAGGTGAACTGGGGTCCCCGATCAGACAGTAAACTTTGCGGGATGCCATGGAGACAGAAGACTTGCTTGGTCATCAGCTTAGCTGTCTGTGATGCAGATGGCAGCTTCCATAGTGGAACCAGATGACAGGCCTTAGAGAATCAATCTATCATGGTTAGGATTACGGTCATCCCATGGGAGTTGGGCAGGCCAGTGATGAAGTCCAGAGCGATGTGTGACCATGGTCGAGTGGGTACACTAAGAGGCTGGGGGAGGCCGGCAGGAGGGTGGTTAGGCGCCTTGTTCCTGGCGCAAACAGTACAGGCATTCACAAAGTCTGTGATATCCTTGTGCAGGGACGGCCACCAGAACCTTCTGGAAACGGAAGCAACAATTTGGCTGACGTCCGGGTGGACGGAGAACTTGGCGGAAGGCAACCAGCTGATCAGTTTGGAACGCGCTGATTTGGGTACGTACTTCCGTCCCGGGGGTTCGGTACCAAGTCCAGGGTCAGTCGGTAGGGCTCGCTGCATCAGGTTCTCAATCTCCCAGGTCTCAATCTCCCGACCGTGCAACTGGGAGGTAGGATGGGCTCAGCCTTCTTTTCAGAATCTTCATGTCCAAACTGGCGGGAGAGAGCATCAGGCTTAAGGTTCCTTGTGCCGGGTCTAAAAGAAATGGACAGGTTAAAACGGGAAAAGAAAAGTGACCAACATGACTGTCTAGAATTTAAGCATTTAGCTGACTGAATGTAGGACAGATTCTTGTTGTCTGTCCAAACCAGTACGGGATGTTCAGCTCCCTCCAACCAATGCCTCCATTCCTCCAAGGCCAGCTTGATGGCCAGTAGTTCGCGGTCTCCCACCTCGTAATTCCGTTCAGCAGACGTCAGGCGACGGGAGAAAAAGGCGCATGGATGAAGTTGTCCGTCCTGTCCAGAAAGCTGGGAGAGGACCGCTCCCACCCCGGTGTCCGAGGCATCCACCTCCAGGGTAAACTGCTTTGAGGGATCAGGGTGGATCAGAACCGGGGCCTGAGAGAACCTTTCCTTCAGGCGGGTGAAAGCGGCCTCGGCGTCAGCGTTCCAGCTGAATGGTACCTTGATGGAAGTCAGCGCTGTAAGGGGTGCTGCTACCTGGCTGTAGTTCCGGATGAACCTCCGGTAGAAGTTTGCGAATCCCAAGAACTGTTGAACCTTCTTGCGTGAATCCGGAAACTGGCCAATCTAACACTGCTCTCACCTTCTCGGGATCAGCGCGAACCTGTCCACCCTCCAAAATGAATCCCAGGAAGCTGACGGTGGACTGGTGGAAGGCGCACTTCTCCACCTTGACGAATTGTCTGTTTTCCAGGAGGCGCTGAATGACTAGCCGGACATGGCAGCGGTGCTCCTCGAGGTCTCTAGAATAGATTAAAATATCGTCCAAATATACAAAAACAAAAACAATCAGGAAGTCTCTTAGCACGTCATTGACCAGGGCCTGAAACACCGCTGGTGCATTGCACAGTCCAAAAGGCATGACTAGATACTCAAAGTGGCCGAGGGGGGTCTTAAACGCCGTCTTCCCCTTGTCCCCCTGGCGGATCCTGACGAGGTGGTAGGCGTTTCTGAGTTTTCTGAGGGCAGACGGCAGATTGTAAACACGACTGCAGGCAGCTCTCAGACCAGGCCTCCACCCGGCGTTCAGCCCAATTAATATGGGGGTTATGGAGCCGCAACCAGGGAAATCCGAGAACCAACGAGCTTTGAGCTATAGGGAAGACTGAAAAAGAAATTCTCTCCCTATGATTACCTGAGACCACTAACTCCAGAGGCAGAGTGCGATGAGTTATCTGATGTAATGACAGCCCATCTAAAACTAGAACCTGGCGTGGATGAGAGAGAGGCTCAGTCTCAATACCTTCTTCTTCTACAAGTTTCTGATCTATTAAGTTTAATTCACAACCCGAGTCAACTAACGCAGGAAGTGACCTGGAACTAATGTTTCTAAACAACACTGCAGGCAGAGTACATCTAGGGGCTTCTAGGCTAACTGGCTCGTCCGTCGGCCGATCCTTTAAGACCAACGGACCCCCCCTTTTGGCCGAATGGGGCAAGAAGAAATGAAATGATCTGAGGCTCCACAGTAAAAGCACTGGTCAGCTTCCCGCCGCCGCCTCTGCTCATCGGGCGAGAGTCTAGCCCTTCCCACCTGCATGGGCTCAGGCTCGGCGGGAGCACTCACCTGAGCCGACCAGGTGACACAGAGTGAGCCGCTAGCGGGGGTCTACCGGCAGCTCTTTCAAAGTGGGCTCGCCTTCTCTCTCTGAGACAGGAATCAAGGCGGACTGCTAGGTCAATATAATCATCTAATTCCTTAGGCTCCTCCACTAGGGCTAACTCGTCTTTTAATGCCTCGTCCAAAGACTGTAAAAATGCTGCCTTTAATGCACTGGTGTTCCAGCCAGAAGCTGCAGCTAAAGTGCGGAAATCTATAGAAAACTCAGCCACTGAGCGATTACGCTGTTTTAATGTCCAGAACCTGCGACCAAGACTGGTCTGATCAAAACCTAAGTCAAATGTTCTTCTAAACTCTGACTCAAAGTCTGCATATGATATCTGGAAACTGTTTGTGGAAGAAAACCTCGCCTCTGCCCACTGGAGTGCCCTCCCAGTTAATAAGCCCAGAATATAAGAGATCTTTCCCTCATCATGAGGAAAAGAATGGGGCGACCTATTAAAAACTAAAGAGCACTGAAGCAGAAAACCGCGACAACCTTCGACCTCCCCCGAATATCTTTCGGGATTGGGGGAGGTTACCTCGCGGAAGTGCTGGTGTTGCTGAGGCGGTGGGTAAGCGGCTGCGCACCCTACCGGAGTGGAGGGCTCTGGTGCTGAGGTGGTCTGGTTACAAGCCTGCTGGAGGAGCGAAGCCAGCTGCTCTACCTGCTGACTAGTCTGCCGCTGCTGATCCAGAATCTCCCGGAGGGTAGAATCATGTGAACGGATCTGCTGGCTGTGCTCGGCTAGGGTCCTCTGGAGGTTCTGTCATAATGTTAACTGCCAACCTGACCCACATGCAGAGAACAACCAGAGACAGATGAGATTAGTGAATGTTTATTTAAACAAATGATCCTGGGAACAGGAAACAAGACTGGAACCGTCTGGCTGCAGGAGAAGAGCAGAGTTACAAATTGGACCTCAGAAAATGCACCAGAACTGATTGTGCAGCTTACAGGTAAGGGCAGGGAAACCCGCCGGGTGGAATGGTCATAGACCCAGTGGTGTAAGAGAGAGTGGCTCGCCTTGACCGCCGTCTTCGTTGAGACGGGGCCGACAGAAGGTAAGGTGCTGGGAGGGCGGACAGGATTCGCTTCGCTGGTGGCTCACAGAAGAGTCAGCCTGAAGGTTCAATTCGGGACTCGGTTCAGACCGATTCTTTAAATCTCTGGTCAACTCCGTCGGATCCAGAGGTAAGGCACCTGGAAGTGTCAGGACAGGCAAAATCAGTGCAAGTTTACAGAAAAGTTCAGAAATAACTTTCAAACTACGAGAGTAGATTTCAGGGGAGGCCAGTAGCTGTACTGCAAGGGCAAAACGCTCGGGCAACGAAGTGCAGGCGCGGCCTCTTCATATACTGCCCACTTGATAAGCCTGATGAGCTGCACCTGTCCCTTCTCCAGCACCTCCAGGCAACGGCAACTGACAGTAAAATGGTTAGCTGGAGGCAGACACACCACGGATTCTCACAATTTGTCCAAATTATAAATAAAATGTTTCAATCTGCGACAGCCTTGGCTAGGGGGGCATATTTGTCTCATTCCTGAATTGTAGTCAGGGCGAAGTGCACAAAATCAGTCTAGGGGCCACAAATGGCCCCTGGCCGCACTTTGGACACCCTTTCTGTAGATGCTGTAAAACATGAAGTCCTTTATCTAAAGTGTTTGTTGTATGACCTTTTAAGCTGAATTATCTGTTACCTCTTGGGTGACTTTCACTGACCATACAACCTTAAAATGTTTTACCAGAGCTGGTTTAGTGGACCACAGTCTGACTCGTTACACTGAACTCTTTATGTTCACTGAAGGTAGCTTGAAGAAAAATGCAACGAGGTACTACCTCAGCAGGGGAATTAAATTATGAGCAAAACTTGTTCTTTCACTTTTCCACTGGTGTAGAAATTAAACTAATAACCTAAACTACTGGAGGTTCAGTTCTCTAAGATGTGATGAGATTTCTTTACACAATACCTGCTGTACTCACAGCTGCCTGGATTACTGGTTATTCTCCTGTAGAGGAGGAAGAGAACAAAAATAGAAATGAGACTGTAAGCCAAGCACAAGCTATGAGTCTGAGATTTAGACTTGAACTGTATTATTAAATGAAGACCTTCACTCTTGTTGTATCAGGACTTTCAGAAAGATGTGGGGTCTGCCGTTGGGGATGACGGGCAGCCTGTGTTGGACGATGAGAGACTCAGAGAGATTCTCAATGAGCTGCCTGATATCTACATGCTGCATAGCAAAATCCTAACAGAGCTGGAGAGTCGAATAAGACACTGGTGAGTCATTAGGCATCAAACAACACATTGACAAAGAACACACTGACAGATATGTAAGCAAAAAGAGATGGACTGATCGACATTTTTTCCGATCTCCTATTTTTATAAAGCTTTAACCTACCAGCGGCCATTTTAGCCGATCATTATTTATTTTCTTATAGCCTTCACAAAGCATTGTGTGGTACTTTTATATATATTAGGAGCACATGTAGGGTCATGCTACTTGTGTGAGAGCGCACTAATATTTGAAAACATTTTTAATTGTTTTTAGCATCTTATATTAGCCATTAACCCAGTTAATTACTGAAACCCCAGGCTGTGTATAACTGTGAGATAAAAAAAAAGCTGCCAACATTTTAAAATCTATGTTTCATAGTTTGAAGCTTAAAAAAAACAAAAAACAGATCAACATTGTTGTCCTCCATTCAGCCTTCCTGTTATTCCTTCCAGTCTTGTTCTCTCTCACAGCTTGAATGAACCACAGCAATGTCGTAATATGTTGCAGAAAATAGAGTTTACAACCTGCCAGTCATTGGTCAGGGCAGTTCAAGCTGAAGCTTGTTCAACTCCTGATTTCTTGTTGCATCTCTATAACTAAACACATCATACTATCACCAAGAAGATATCCTCTTCCATGATCCTGCTTCAGCCAACTGGCACAGATACTGGTTCCTTTGCATAGCTCTACCGTTGTTTTCTTTCCATTCAGGGAGGACAGTCAAAGGATTGCTGATATTTTCCTGTCGAGGAAAGCAGAGTTCTTGGTCTTCACCACTTACATCGGCCACTATGATAGAAGCATGGGTTTACTGGAGGACAGCTGCAGAGCTTCACCCGCATTCGCAGCTATTGTTCAGAAATTTGAGGTCAGACCTGCTGTTTCTCTCATTCAAAATATAAAATCTTTGCTTGCAATTCTTAGAATCTGAAAGAGCAAACATATACAAAACTTTTATGAACTTACGCATTTCTCATATAGTATTACCCTCTCATTTGAACAAAAAAGCATAACTATGAATGCATTTTTGTTCCACAAGGTCAACTTTCTTATTTTCTTTAATTCTCTCTTTAGGTTATGAAGTAAATCCTAAAATATTTCAAAGAAGACAGAAAGATAATTGACCTGTAACTTCACTCTCTGTCACAGGTCAATACTAAGGTGGCTTATCCCCCTCTGGTAATACAAACCATCCCTGTCCTTTGTAATAATGTAGACTGTAGACGACTGTCTAGTGGGCCTGTGGGTTTCATTTATGAACACAGGAGCTTTAAAGGTTCGTTCTACGTTTTATTGACCACCGAGGAGAGAGCTGGGATCAAGTTTTTGCAGAGCTCTGCGGTTTTCTGTCAGATTTAAGAGCCTGAAAGTTGAAAATGTCCTTTGATTCCCTCGAACGCTTTGTTAATGCCAGTGGCTGTTTTGTTTGCCCTTTGTAAGGCTGGTGATAATTATTGTCTTTTTTTTCCCCCACACTGAGACTGGTCAAAATGTGATAATTTTTTCAACCTGCTCTTTGGGACTCAAAAACACCAGAATGCTAAGACATACTTTAAATTAATGCATTCATTATACACTATAATGTCCAAAGTATTTGTCTACTTTTACCTGTACATGAACTTTGATGATATCCTATTCCAAGGTCCAATTAGTTTAGGGGTTTTAAGGAATGTGTTCATAGTTAGATGATAAAACCAGAATTGCAGCCTCTATTCTAATTCACCCCAAAGATGTTCAGGAAGGTTGAAGTCAAGACTCTGTGTGGAACAATCAAGTTTCTCCACACCAAACTTTTACCCTTGCAGCCATGGAAGTGATTGTAACACCAGAATTCATTGATGTGACCCAATACTTTTGGCAATATAATGTATATGGATTTTAATATTCTGCATGTTTGTTTTATGTTGTTTTATTCACTATCCACAGCAGAACAAGTCATGTATTGAATTGTGCTGAGGGCCACTCAGAGAAGAAGAAGATCAAAGTTTGCAAATAGATTTATGGATAAAACTATTAAATATTTACATTTTTGTAAACACGTCATGTGGTCTAAAATAAAAATTGAAGTGTTTGAAGTGTGTCTGTTAAACAAACTTGTGTGTATTTATTTATTTTAGGAGCAGAAACCAGCTGGGGAGAGAGTTTCTTTCAAACATCAGCTCCTGCAGGTTATTGTGCGTGTGGCTCAGTATCGCCTTCTCCTCACAGGTGAGCGAATTACAAGGACATTTTTTGATTTAATCACATTATTTCAGATTTTCCTTCTTAGTAACGAAAGATAATCGATGGTAGTTCTGTGTTTCTTTTTTCTAGAGGTATTTAATTTTTTCTACTGTGCTCACAGATTATCTGAACAACCTCTCCCCTGATTCCAAGGAATATGAAGACACCCAAGGTACAGTAAACACGCTGCTAGAACACAAACAAAAACAGTCGCTGCTCACTTTACACTCTCCCTTAATGTCAGGGGAGCTCTACACCACTCTGTGTGTGGCTTTTCTGTTCACTGCAAACCTATTTGTGCTCATTTGGCATGGAGGAACGGCCATGAGAGAGCCAATTTAGATTTCTTTGTTTGGAGTTGCAACCCACTAGACAGCCACTGCAGCTCATTTCTGCCTGAAGACTGATATGGGTGATAATTTAGTAGGCAAGCCACTGCAACACTATCTGATGCTGCATCGCTGATAAGGGAGACGTCTCAGACAAAACATCCAGACCCCTCTCTTGGTTTATCTTTTACATGGAGATGATGAGTTGCAAAACTTCCCAGTAGTTGTGAACATTTGTTGGGTCTGATCCTTCTCCTGTGTTTGCTTATCTTCTACAGCTGCTGTAGCAATGATGTCTGACATTGCGGATCAAGTCAATGACAGCTTAAAACATGGGGTGAGTGTCAACTTTACCTCTGAGAGACAACAATAAGGATTTGCTGGAATGAAAATGAGTAAAATCTGTTTTACCCACTTCCTGAATAAAGACATGTTACTTGGTTGCACTGAATTAGCTGAGCCTCCACTTCAGGAGGAAAACTAAATATCAGAAAAAAGACCTGGTGGACTACATGAATACATTTATAAATCAATAAAAATAATCAGGAATCAATGCAAATCAGAAGCGATTCCCTACAGTCCTTGTTATGCATCCTACAGTCTCCAAGGTCCTTCTGTGCCCTGCCTTATAAAGTGGCCAACCTCCACTCATGCACAAGTTCTTTCATTTCCAACTCTGCATGTTAAGCAGCAGAACAAAGTGTCCTTTAATGATAACTGAGAAACTCAACAAGAGATTACAGGCTATCAATATAACATCAGTGACGCAAAAGTTAAGCACCTATGTTTGGGTGATTAACTTTTATGTCATTGAGGATAATCTATTTATGTTACAAATTTATGAAGAATAACTATTTTTTCCATAACCATGCAGGGTTTCTACAGAATGTAAAAGTATTTCATTGGATTTAAGTGTTTACCAGAGTTGAATCAATATGGAAAAAGAAAACCGCATATGCAAAAAATGTTTTTCCATTTCCTTTTCTCTAAACATCCATCCATCCGTCCATCTGTCTGTGAGTGGGTTTGACATTTAAAATCTGACTGTAGCCATGTGTTCATAGTGTACTTTAAATGTTGACCAATAAAGAGTCATTTTGAGTCTGTGAAAATATGTAGGTATCTTGTGTAAAAAGTGTACAACTCCTGGGTTTGTTACTGTGTGAGAGTAAAAAAAAAGAAAGTTGATTTTAGTCCCGTAACCTCACTTGTACATTGTGCCTAATTGTTTTAAGAAAATCATAGGTTTCCTAAAACAACAACTTCACATAAAATCCTGTTTAACTACTGCTAAGCATATTTCTATGAGCCTGTTGGCATCCAGACTAAAGTTTAGCTCTGTTGCACAGTTTAGTCACTTACTGGGACGTTTTTCAGTAGCCACTCATACATTCTAAGCAAAAACACCTACGTCTTCATCTTAAGTCAACAAACATGCTCTGTCTGCTGATTCAGGTGACAACAACTGTAACTTCTGACTCTTTCATGTCTTCTCTTGTATTTTGACTTCTTATCTTTTTTACTCTCTGTTGTTTTGTCTGTTTTTCAGGAGAACCTTTTGCGTCTGATCAACATAGCGTACAGTGTTCGTAGCCCACGGGACCTGCTTCATCCTGGCAGGGTATGGCTCTGATAAGAGCATTGTTTTCTGTCTGAATCTTTCTTTTTTGGCCAGCCCACACTGTCTGCCCTCCACCACCCCTTATTGTTGCCCTTTCACACTATCAGTGGGATGGGAATACCCGACCAGCCTGGCCTAAAACAACACTACCAGACAGTTGCAGATGCACTGCATTTGTCAGGACCAGAGGAGGTCTAAGTGGTGTCTCGTTTGATTTAACCATGTTTTATTTTTTAACTGTCAGGTTTTTGTGAAAGAGGGAACCCTGATGAAGGTCAGCAGGAAGAGTCGTCAGCCCCGACATTTGTTTTTGGTAAAGGCTACTTCCTGCTTGCATTATGCTGCAACACACAGTTTATCACAGAATTTTCACAGTCATGCAAAAACCTGTACAGTTTACAGAATTGTTACAGAATTGTTATTAAAACATGGATTTATAACATAAAGTGGGGAGTTTTCTGGCTGATCTATTTTCATGTCCAGACTGAGCTATTACGAGCAGGGATTTCCTGCCAGGATGTTCCTGAATGTTAAGTTCCTGAACCAGTCCTTTACTGCCGGCAGAAGGAAGGCTGCGTGGATCTTTTAGCTCCCTAAGGTCTTAAAGATACAGGCAGACATCTTACTGTGCCTCATATGTGCATGTTATTAGCTACTTGACAGTTAACTCACTAAAATGGTCTGAGAGCAAACAGATAATGATGGAGAGAAGAAGAATTTACAGTTGTAACACTACCTGTGGCAGCATTTGATTTGTAAATTGAAATTGAAATGAGTAAGTATTTAAGTCAGTGTTATTGAGATAGTAATAAAATAAACGAGACAATGAAATGTATTTAAGAAGACACTACAGTCTTGTTTTGGCAAAAGATTGTAAGGCTTAATATATACATATACAAAAAGGTTAATTCAACGCATAAATATCCTTAGCTCCAAAATATTATATTGTAGCTCTGTTGTCCTGCCTGAAGATGAACTTCTGACTCAGTGTCATCATGTTTTTTGCAGCCTTGAACGGACTTTTCTTCTAGGTTTGCCATTTAATTAGCTTCATCCATTTTCCCATGGAGTCTGACAAATATCTCTTTCCCTGCTAAAGAAAACCAATCCAACAGCATGATGCAACCACCACCATGTTTCACTGTGGGGTACAAGTGTTAGTTTTCCACCGCACATGACATTGCATGTAGGTCTAAGTTCTAAAAGAATAGATCTCATGTGACTTGAGGGCACTCGCACATGGCTTGTAAAAAACTATAAATGGAACTTCTTATAACTCTCTTTCATGGATAGCCTGCATTTTATCACTTTTCTATAAAGACCTGATTGTGTTGTGGACTAAAACTTCCTCCACTGTTATTATCTGGAAATAACTGGTTTCTCTGTGATTTTTATTCAGGGATTTCAGAGTAAACAGGCCTAATTACAAATGCGCACATGTTTTAGATTTCTATTTCTAAAAAAACCCAAAAAAGACTCGATGGCCATGTAGAATTTCCTTCCACTTCACAATCATGTGCTTTGTGCTGATCTAACATATAAAATCTCAGGAAATATATATATATATATATGGGTTTGATCTTGTAACATGAGAAAAAGTGAAAAAGTCCAATTGGTATAAATGCATCTAGAACTACTCTAGTGTTGTAAATTATCCAGGCTGTCGTTAAGATGTCCTGCTGTGAGATTTAAGGTTTGTATTGTTGGCCCAGACTCTAAAGAGGCTCAAGAGTGTCTCTACTAGCAATTACTGCAAAAGCAATAAGCAGGAGCAGGAGTTTGTTTAAAATGAAGTACTTAGACTCAGTGATGAGTAAAATGATGTCCTGTTAATGTAATAAATGCTACAGTGATGTAACTTTAAACACATCCAAGGTATAGTGTTTAAATTGATAGATCTATCCCAGAAAGGATTTTATTACATATATATTTTCTCCTTGAAAACGATTTTTTCAATTACTTTCCTAAATTTTTCCTTTTTACTGGAAAATTATAAAGTTATCTTCAGATGGAATCAATAGAAATAAAATGCATGACCCGATTGGAGTCAGTGGGTTTAATACTTGTTTTTATATTCTAGGTGAGTCATATTGTTGTTGTGATTATTTGATAATGATAATTTTCAATGTAACGTCATGGGAAATTCAAGTACTGTTTATATGCGAAAGATCGCGGTAGTGGAGGTTTTGTTTTATTAGTCTGAAGTGACACCTACTGGAGAGTTGCAGCAATTACACGAGTATTTAAGTCTGTTCTGGTGACCTTTTTCCACTTTTTATTCAGCCACTAACATTATATGTTATTTGCAACTGTTTAACACTTTCTTCTGCAGGGTTTACAGTCAGTGCCTTGTCTTTTTTCAGATGAACGACGTATTGCTTTACACCTACCCCCAGCAGGATGGAAAATACAGACTGAAGAACACTTTGCCACTCAGTGGGTTGAAGGTCAGCTCACTTTGATTTTCAGTCACAATTTTCATTTCAAAAATTCCCGCTTGTGTATGTTTAAAGGCTTTGCATGTATCCCTCTCTGTCTCTTCCATTCTAATATTTGATTAATGGTGTTTTTGACAAAAAATACAGGTCAGTAAACCCAACACCCCAAATGTCCAAAATGCCTTGAAAATAGAGGGATCAGATATCTCCATTCTTTTGTCTGCCAGGTGGGTCACACTAAAATAACATAACGATTATAAAATGAATAAAAAACCATTCAAATCAGATCACTAGAGGTGTGTGTGTGTGTGTACTTTTTGCAGCTCTTTCCTTGAAAGAGAGGACTGGTATTATACACTTAATCGCACTGTGACTGAACAAGCAAGAGGTTCTATAGCAGTGAACAGCAGCTCTGGAGAGGTGAGAAAATCTCATGTGCATGTGTCTATGCATCATCAAGTTAAGTTTACATGCAGTCTTCAGGAGCATGAATGTCATATTAATTCTGGATAGAATTAATCTCGAGGATAGAAAGATGATACAATAAACATATTCAGTGAGTTTAAAAACCAGTATTTAGGAGCACAAATTAGATTTGTTTTGTAAATTTTCTCTACCTGATTCATTGCAAATATTGTACATGAATAATTGTGCCTCAGCAAGTTGCAGAGAAACCTTATACCTTTTGAAATTGATAACAAGGTTCTGGCATAATTTTTGCTTGACATCTTTACTTATCAAACACTTTGTGATCCAGAACCACTAGCAGCAAAATACATCCTTAACATGATAATGCCACCACCATGCTTGACAGTTATAACAGTATTATTGGATCAAAAAGTCTCACTTTTATTGTCATTATGGCCAAAGAGCTCAGTTTTTGTCTATTCTGACCACAAACATTTTCTTTAGAGATAATTGGTTCATCCATATGGGACGCTGCAAACTTCAGTCATGTTTGAAGGTCTTGATAATAGAGCAGGTGTCCCAGCATCTTCTAATGTATGAGAAGCTTGAACCTTTGTGGTCCCTGTATTGTTCTTGAACTTCCTGACTAATTTCCTGTCATCTAAGGGAAGTAGTTTTAGTCAGATGGCTGAAACTTAGAAATGATTGGGTTCTCAAACAACACAACAATCCCAAAGGACACAATTAAACTGGTTTTCGAATGGATAAAGCTGGAATGGCTGCAACAAAGCTTCCAAGGAATTGTGTCGCTCAAGGTGGCAGCAGGTTGGAGTAGCTATGTTACTTTTGATTCTGATTTATTCTTTTTTGGGAACTCTTCCCCTTGTGGTGGATACATTTGATTTTTTTTGGGTGTAACCGACTATATAAACTTCTGTGTGGATAACACCATCCCCACCAGAACCATGAGATGCTTCCCCAATTACAAACCCTGGATCACCAGTGACCTGAAGGACCTGCTTAACAAAAAAAAAGAGCCTTCAGAGAGGGAGACAGAGAATTATTGAGGAGTTTACAGAAGCAACTTAAAGTCAAGATAAGAGACATCAAGGAGGTGTACAAGAAGAAGCTGGAGAGCAAGCTCCAGCAAAACAATATCAGAGATGTGTGGTCAGGGATGAAGAAGATCACAGGCTTCAAGCAGAAGGATGATCAGAACGATGAAGGTCTGGACAGAGCCAATGAACTGAACATATTCTTCAATAGGTTCAGTTCAGAAACGAGCTCAGCGTCCTCCTCTCCTGCTCACAGGCAAACAGACATCCCATCCTCCTTTGACCCACAGGACCCACAGCTGTCCAGTAACACCTCAAATGTTTTATCTTCCACCTCAGCCATAGACCCTTCTGCTTCTACATGTTTGCCTTCAACCATATCAGAAGATGCCGATGCTTCCTTTGCCTCCCTCTTCCACCTGTGTGTCTCAAGAAGTCAAGTGAAGAGACAACTGGAGAGACTGAATAGGAATAAGGCTGCAGGTCCAGATCATGTCAGCCCTAGAGTCCTGAAGGCCTGTGCAGAGCAGCTCTGTGGGATTCTGCAGCACCTCTTCAACCTTAGCCTGGCCCAGAAGAAGGTTCCGGTGTTGTGGAAAACCTCCTGTCTTGTTCCGGTACCAAAGAAAACTCACCCATCAGTCCTCAATGACTATAGACCTGTTGCCCTGACATCTCACATCATGAAGGTCCTAGAGAGACTCCTGTTGGCCCACCTGAGTAAGCAAACAATAAATTATCAGGACCCTCTTCAGTTTGCTTATCGCTGTGGAGTTGGAGTTGAAGATGCCATCATACACCTGCTTCAACAAACCCACTGTCATCTGGACAAAGCCAGCAGCACTGTGAGGATCATGTTCTTTGATTTCTCCAGTGCATTTAATACAATCCAACCTGATTTGCTTTGTCAGAAACTCCAGAAGACTCAGGTGGAGGCCTCAACAATCTCCTGGATCAAAGACTACCTGACAAACAGACCACAATTTGTGAGACTGAAGGGTTGTGAGTCTAACCAGGTAGTCAGCAGCACAGGAGCACCACAGGGGACTGTACTCTCACCATTCCTTTTCACTCTGTACACCTCAGACTTCCAGTACAAGACAGACTCCTGTCATCTGCAGAAATACTCGGATTATTCTGCATTTGTGGGGTGGATCAGAGATGGACAAGAAGCTGAGTACAGGAAGGTGGTGGACCTCTTTGTGACATGGTGTGGAAACAATCATCTCATTTTGAACGTGACTAAAACAAAGGAGATGATTCTTCATAAAATGAAGAACATTATGGAGAACCCTGAGCATCCTCTTCATGAGACTGTCCTACAACAAGTGTCTTCAGTCAGAGGCTTCTTCAGATCTGCTGTAAGACGGAGCGCTACAGGAGATCCTTCCTGCCCACAGCCATCAGCATCTACAACGGCTCTTTGAAGAAACCCTCATAATGAGCTACAACAATATTTAAGTTCCCTTTGGGATTAATAAAAGTATTTTTGAATTTGAATTGAATTTCTATGAGAAGCAAGGTCAAATGTCTAACCAGAATTATGACAAGAGCTTGTTAATGGCTACAAAATCCATGTGGTCAAGGTGCAAACAATTAAGGAAAATTTTTTCAAACATTTAGTTGAGGTATTAAGATATCAGAGCCTATATCGGTGAATCTAATTCTGTCTGAATTATAGAAAAAGTTTAATAAATTAAAATTTGTAAAACCAATTGTTCTCTGCCGGCAGAAGAGATAGTTCAATTAAGACATTAAAGGCACCCAATTAATGACATTCATACCCATGAGTAATGTATGTAAACCTCTGGCTAGAACTAGACCACAATGATGTAGAACTTGAGTTACGAGTTCTTGCCATCCGTGTAGACAAATGGATGTTTTTGTGTGTCTTGCAGACCAGAGATCGTCTTTGGCTGTCCCTGGGAGAAAAAGCTCCCACACTTGTTCCTGTCTCACAAGTGATGATGTGCATGAACTGCACAGCAGATTTCAGCCTCACTGTTCGCAGACACCACTGTCACAGCTGTGGGAGAGTAGGTCATTTACTCCACGATACTCTAAGATATAATATGCAGGATAGCCTGCTAGACACACCCAAAAAACAAGTGTTTTGGTGTGGAACACTGTTAATATTTTTAGAGGTTGTTTAATATTTCTGTGTTTCCATCGTTTGTTGTATGAAACAGATTGTTTGTCGAAGCTGCTCCAGGAACAGATATCCACTAAAATACATGAAAGATCGCATGGCCAAAGTGTGTGACCACTGTTACAACGAGCTAAAAAAGAGAGGTAATAAAAAAATCTCTGTTGGATGAAATGCAACACATCTCAATGTCATCAGCTATAATTAAAAGCCACATAAATTATAATTTGTAGAAGTTTTTCTATTTGATTGTATTCAGGGTTATTGCTCATAATAGATACAGTCATTCCCATGTCTGAAGTTTAAAAAATATGTAAAAATATGTAAAAGCAATAATGCAACCAGAAGACAGCTGAGAAGGCAACTGCATTTTGCCAAACAGTGAAGATGTCATATTTCGAACTTTCAACCCAGGTATTAATGCACGACACAATGGCCTCAGTGAAGGAAGTTTTTGTAGCAAGCTCTCCAGCGTGAATGTCAGTTCATGAGATGAAAATTATGTAGTTTATTCAGTGTGGAGGAGCGAGTCAGCAGAAGTGCTGTATGAGATAAGTAGTTGAAGGCCTAACAAACTGGCACCCTGCTCAGTCTGATTATAAGATTTTAAGGTTTTCTGTGGCATTCCCAGCCTGTTTATAATTTACTAAAGTGATAAATAATTGCTGATGACCAAACTTGTTCAGAAATCTAAAAGTGAAATCTAAAACCTGCTGATTTTCTGGCCAACATTGTTATTCAGCCCTTTTATTTTACCAAAATTGGGGGCTGATCATGTTCTACACATGATCAGCCCACGTCCTACTCATGAGGATTTAACCGCAGTAGCTGTTATTCTGAGGACACTATCATGCCACTCAAACTCTAGTTCGTTTTCTTTTCACAACCACATGAAAAGTCACTTCAGGCAAATGCTACACATGTGGTGGTTGAAAGGGAAAGTAAAAATACTAATGTACTGTCAGTCATTTGGCTCAGACACAGAGAAAAAAATAAGTTGCCACTGCAGCTAATTAGCATGGGAGGAACACTGTTCTAATTCTTCATCTTTCAGCCTTAGGTTGTTTTTCTCACTTTAGGCCAATATTCCAATTGTCTAATTTTCCTGGAGCAAAATGTGATTTGAATGTAGTGAGTTATTTGGTTGGTGAGAAGTCACGAAACTCATACACTTCCCCAGTGTAGTGTAGAGGGCCTTTGGAGAAAGTACATGTGCTCACTCGATCCCATTCTACATAATATCATTAGATAATTTTTTTTTTCAAGAGAAAAATCTGTTTTTTGTTTATAATAAGCAGTTGCACTCTGCAGTCCCAGACGACATGTCTTCATTCATACATGGCAGAGCTTTCGTTTTATAGGGGCGTGGCTCCAAAGCCTCTTTTTGTGCAAAAAAAAGTATTTTGTTCTGTATTTTTAAGATTGTATATTTTCTATCTTTATGATATTGTTATGATTCTATGGACTTTGAGAATGCTTTTATCTGACTTCTGTATTTAGTTTCAGGTTTTGTATATTGAGATTTTTGTGTGTGTTTATGATATTTAGCTCTGTTTTGTTTGTTTCTGTGGGTTAGATATGGCTCTAGTTGTCTCGTATTCTTGGCCTAGTTCCTGTGTTCTGTTGCTGCTTGTGTCCAAATTTCCTGACGTTTCGTGATTAAATCTTCATCATCATCTCCTATGCACACAGACAAGACCTGTTGTTCTTCCACACAACCAGAATTGACCATTTGATCACTTCGTCTGTAAAAACGTTTAGTTCTAATCTCAGGTCAGAAAGAAATGTTTGCTCGTGTGCTTATCTATCTGAGGAAATGTAAGATTCCTGTAAGGAAATCACTCAGTGAAAATAAGTTCTTCACAGATATTCTGTATTAATCATACCATGAAATCCAATTTCCTCTTTTGGTTAAAAGGAAACTGTTTGTCATCACAGGAGGAGAACTGTCCAAGCTCTCAGGCAAAGGTAGCCCTCGGCTGACCCGCTCCAGTCGTCCCCTTTCCACTGTATTCCAAAATATTCATCCTCCCAATATATGGAGACATCGGAAAGGGACTGCCTCCTTCACCCAGGTAAATTGACAAAATGCCCCACACAAAATGTGAAATGCTTTTCCTTGTTGTGATGAATAAGGAAAGATGGTGTTGATGTGCAGGAAAATGTGTCAGAGGAAGGCTCCATCAGTGGGTCTCTGCAGCGGAGTAAGACAAGCAAAAGGAACTGGAAGAGACTGTGGTTCCTGCTAAAAGACAAGGTGCTTTACACCTACCGTGCCCAAGAGGTGAGGGGAACCATGCAATCCCCTTTAACCTGTAGAGCCTACAGTGTCTTGCAAAAATATCCATGCCCAATGTTCATATTTTGTTATGTTACAAACATAAACAATAATATCATTATGAATATCCCAGTGCAATTGGGAAAGGAATGCGATTCATGCTTTTTCAAGAAAGTTTGGGGCACACGCACTAAATATAGTATAATCAGCCTTCTTAGTTAATACCTTCCAATTACAGCTGTAAGTGTTTTGAGTATCTCTTCACCAGTGTTGTACAGACTGGAACACATTCTTGTCACGTTCTTCTTTGGAGATTAGTTTAAGCCTAGTCTTTGAGGTCTGAACTTTGGCTAGGCCTTTTAAACACATGAATATGATCTGATTCTAATCATTCCAGCGTAGCTCTGGCCGTATGTTTAGAACAATAATCTGCCTGAAGAGTAAACCTCTACCCAGTCTCAAGTCTTTTGCAGCCTCTAACAGGTCTTCCTCCATTATTGTCTTGCCTTTAGCGCTATACATCATTCCATTAATTCTCACATACTTTGATATCACTGCTGGTAAGTTTCTCAAAGCATTTTGCATGTTGGAGAAAAGTTCAGTTTTGATCTCATCTGACCAGAGCACCTGCTTCCACATGAGTGGCTACGTGCAAATTGCAGCTGTATATACGCTGCAATTAAATGATACATAAAGGAAATATTTACTATTTGGGTGAGTTCTGAAGACACTTGGCTGCACAGAGTTTTATTTAAAGGTATTAGAGTACAGGGTTCTGAATAAAATGTAAGTCCAACTTTTCAGTACAACATTTTGAAAAACCATGTCTCTTTTTTTTGTTTCTTGTCACAATTGGGCAATACATTATGTTGGTCTGTCACTTAAAATCCTAATATAATAATATATAGTTTGTGGCTTTAACTTGACAAAATGTGAAAACATTCAAGTGGTATGACTATTTTTTTAAAGGCACTACATTCACTCTTAAAAACAGCATTATTGAATAGTCATAAGATGAATGAAAATAAAATATCTGCCTATCACATTTACTTGTTATCCTTAACTTTTTTCATCTTCAGGAGAAGGTAGCATCAGAAAGTTTACCGCTTCTGGGTTTCACAGTGAAGCTACCTGACAAGCAGGGAGGAGACGCAGAAGCCAACATCTTCCAGCTTTACCACCAAAACACTTTGTATTACACTTTTAAAGCTGAAGATAACTTTACAGCCCAGAGGTGAGAAGCATGTTCAACTTTGAGCTAACGATATAAAATTAAAATATTATTTCTGCAGTGATGATGTGTTTTAGGATGTTGCCTCCTGGAAGAAATGTAGGCCAAGTTTAAAGATTTTCAGCTGGGGTTTGTTCAGCCATGTCGTTCTTCAGTTCAGTTTCATTTGATTTACTTGTTTACTTATCTGGGACCATGTACGGACGCACTGAGCTCGAAGAGAAAACATGAAGACAAACTTTGCCAAATACAGGATATTCATTTTTCTCAAAAGTGAAATAAACTATTTCAGATAATTTTGTAAAACTTTGTGTCCCTGACTCCTGAAAACTGCTGAAAATACGTTTAATCTGGATGCCACAATACGTTTTTGATAAAAAAAAAAAAAAATCTATTTTCAGTGTTTTCTAGAGAGGCTTTCAATTATACCACAGCACTAAAAAAACATTGCTAAATGATAATTTAATTTATTAGTTTATTCATACAGGCACAAGTGTTTGGTATCCTCAAATACCACAGACTACAAAATATATTGTTTAAGCTGATTTGAAATCTCCATCCTTAGTTGGGTTTATTGTTCTTAAAAGCAATGTCTTGTCTTGTCTTGTTTTAATGAATCTCAGTGATACGTAAACCCCAGTTAATCATAACATACAGATTGAGAGACTGAAACAGTGGGGTGGGATTGTCTGGTAGGTTGGTTCTAATCTATTTGGGCGGACCAGGACTATTTATGTCTTTTAGCAATTATAAATCTTAGAAAACAAAGATCACATGTGGGGTTCCTCAAGGCTTTATTATTGGGCCACTTCTCTTACATATCTATGTGCACCCTAGCTCAGATTATTACGGATTACTACCTCTTTTATCAACATCACATGACCACAGTTGATTACAGTTACTGAGTCAGCATGTCTATAATATCAATGAGTTAATTAGTCAGAATTTACTCCAGCTTAAAGCAGAAAAGACAAAAGTCACTGTTTTTTGTTTCTAGTAATGCAAGAATAGAGATCAGGGCTCAACTAAACTTGATGTGGCTAAAAGCTACAAAGCATTCACTTAACCTAGGTGTGGTTATTGACTACCACATAAAGTCTGTTACTACATCAGCTTACATCAATACGAAGAACCTTATCACAAAATCAACATAATAAAACGGAGAGCTTCCTGTTGAATCCGGATCTAGAAAATCAAGGTTTGCAAGTTTTTATTTTCAGTGGTTTAAATTATTGTTATGGTGTCTGTAAAGGTCTTTAAAAGCTGCTCCAGAATCTTGACCAACACCAAGTAGATCATCACATTATACCAGTCTGGCTTCCTGCTTATAAAAGGACAGGTTTTGAAATCGTGTTGTTGGTCTATAAGGTATTAAATGATCAAAATACATTGCCAAGTTGCTTGTCAGGTATGAACCATGTAGACTACTAGGGTCATCAAAGACATCTTCACTCAGTGTTCCCAGGACCAGAAATAAACAAGGCGAGGCAGCATTCAGTTTCTATGCTCCTGAGCTCTGGAACAAACAGGCGGAAACTGTGGCTACTTACAGGTTTTCCATTAACATGAAATATTAACTTCCCGGTTTATTCTTAGCTTACTTTAGCTATTTGCTTTCTTTGTATTTTAATGTTTCCTTTTGAGATGCCTAATTAAAAAAATTATATTTCAATATATTTACAGTTTTTCATGTCATTACCTTTGTTCCTTTATTTTCCTTTAAATGACTTTGAATTACCTTCTGTATAAATAGTGCTATACAATACTCATTTTGTCTAGTTAAACTGCAATTCTTGTTGTGCTCTCTACTATTTGTGCAGGTGGGTTAATGCAATGGAGGAAGCCACAAATTTATAGAATCAACCATACTGCTGCCGTTGTCCTCCCACAAAACCCAGTCTCTAAAACATGACTGAACCTGAAACCAAACTAGAAAGACTGGGAATAGATTATCTTCTGTTTGTCAACACGTTGTAACCTGCCCAGCTAAACTGAGGAGAAGACGTGGTGTTTTTTTTAAAAGAGGACACGATTTACCTACTTTGTCCTACTGCAGTGTCCCCTCCCTGCTGTTACAGCAGGTGTAACGCCAAGGGCTGCAGGAGATGTTGGCCCAGATACCTGCCAGTGTGGAGCACCGCCTGTCAGCTATAACTCACCGCCCCATTTCCCAGAATACATTGGAGTTATCGTCACATCTTAAGCAAGAAACACAATATAAAGTTCAAGGCATACTTGAACATGGGTGATTTATTTATCTGTTTGAAAATACTGAACAAAGAAGGGAGAAGATTCTGTTGTTGTTTACATTAAGAAACACCCTAAAGCCTCAGTCACTCATCTCAAATGGCCTCATCTTTACTTTAAAGTATTTACGCCTTAATTTCAACATGTGCTTTTTTTTTTTACTGCATTTAATACCTATTAGAGGGAAAAACAGACTGACCAATGATAAAAAAAACACACAAATGAGTCTGTTTCTTAGCTGTTGGGCCATCTCCAGCCACTTTGTTGGAGATGCGTCCTGTCAATAAATTTTTTTTTTTTTCCAGTTTGCACTAATATTAAAGGCATAATTCAGGATTTTTGGATAAGGCGCCTTCAAAAAGCTAGAAGCAGTTAGTAATTTACTTGCAGTAAATAAATCTATTAATCTTCATTTAGTATAAACCCAGATTTGTTTTTTCCAGATGTTGAGGCTAGCGGCTAATCCAAGAGGGGCAAACACTAAAACAAACTTCTACCATTTTAAAACAATTCCATTCTCAAATTAGCAGATAATGTGAACAGTGTTTCCGCAAACCTTGAAATGCTGACCCATTTGCATTGGAGGGTTTATTACAGAAAAGCTGAAGATACCATACATGGGAGGTTGGAAGTCGTGCGCCACCAATTACCTTCCTTCAAGAAACATGCACAGAGAATAAATCATGGAAATCATTTCCACTCCAATATAAAGTAAATTGGTGTAAAAAGCAAAAAATAATATAATACTTTTTTATTCATTTTTAGACTGCTTTGTTTTTCTACTAAGTACAGGTAAGCCCAAAAATATTCATGCCACTGGCAAATTTTGGTGTATCATAATCCTAAATTTTATGACCACGTTTCTTCTGACTGGAAGTAATATTAGTGTTTTAGAGTCCAGTTGGAATCTGATAGAGAATCTGTAGAGACAGCTGAAGATTAGGGTGATGATGCGGAGGTTTTCCAACCACAAAGACTTGGAGCTCATCACCAAAGAGGAATTGTCACAGTACCATTGGAAGCATGCAAAATGCTTGTCAGCAATAATAGGAAGTGTTTGACTACTGAGAAGGGTAATATTACTTTTGATATGCCCTTTTAAAAAAAAAAAACAACAAATGTATTCTTTTAAAACTAATAATCCTGTTACAATATTTTCTTTATCCCTTGAGAGATGGCTGTCTTATGTGCTAAACGTTATAGTTTAATTGGATTATTTTTAATTTTAATCTGCCAGGGGTCTGAAAAATGTTTGCCCTGTCTGTGATTAATCTATTTGGAAACATTTTACAACTTTTGTTCTTAGTATGTATTTTACACAGGGACATTATCGGTTGCACACTGACCTCATTTTCCTATTTAAATAATTCCTGACCTCTTTGTAAAACAAACAAACAAACAAAAAAAACATTAACACCCAATGCAAAGGTGATAACAATTTAAGGGTTATAAAATAGCATTTGCATAAACTGCTATGATGTTTTTAAGATTACAGTTGTTTGGTCTTGGTCCCTCTAAGACGAGCCCCTAGCTTCAGTATGTCGGACCGCCTAATCTGGATATTATACTAAATTATACGAAAATTAAGATATTAAATCCATTAAGCGTCAGACGTTCTGCACTATACCTTTAAAAAATGATGAACAAATAAAAGGGATTAATGCACTCGTGTACAGGGACCAAAAGCTTTGCCTACCTACTGAAAAAGTATGTCATTATTTTAAAATCTTATAGCAAGTGCAATGTAAATTCATATTTGTGTAGAGTCATTATTTATCTGCACACAGAAGTGCTGGCTTTGACTGAAACATCTGAGACTCAGATGATTAATATCTGCACCGACCTGCATTATCAGTGTCTTGGATTTTGTACTGTACCTGATGATTTCTAAATGAACTTTCAAGCAAAGTAAAAGACACATGTTAAAAAATTGGCCTCTGTTTTTTTGTGTTCCCCATGTGTCCTCTAGATAGCGCGTGAGATCAGATTTAAAGGAAAGCAGGGTACTACCTACTTCCTGTCTCTGTGCTCTTGTTAATGGAACATGTAGCACACACACACACACACAAAACTCTTGTTGCGCTTGTAGGACTCTGCCTACTAAATGTCTGCCATGAGACATCTAGCTGGCAGAAGTCTTAGATCCCACTCTGAGCTGCTGGAGGAGACACAGAAGAGACTGAGGGATATGCAGACCCGTGTGCTGTGCGGCCAATGAAAGGCCAGGCCTGCTCTGCTTCTCATCTCCCCCCTGAGGCTGCCTGACCCAGAATAATATCAGGCGCAAAGTTTGCTTTCTGGGGCTGCTGAAAAGTTGCAGACACCTCGTCCTACATAAAGGACAGACCATTTATCACTCTGCTCTGCCTTTCTAGTCCCAGTTCTGCTTTCCTCTTCTTGTCTTTCTTTCGTTGTGTCCTTTCTTGCCTTTGCTGAACCTTAACACAATCTGACATTTATCAGCCACAAAATCTAATGTATTTTGCTCTTATTCTATGTGATAAATTTACACAAAGTAGTGCATAATTTTAAAGAAGAAACAAAAGGATACATGGTTTTTAAATACACAGCACATATTTGTATTCAACCCCCTTTTATCTGATACCCTAAAATAAAATCCTGTGCAACCAAATGCCTTCAGGCATCACCTAAATAGTAAATAAAGCCTACATGTGTTTAATATTGTTAAAGGCCTCTGGATCTTAAGGAAGAGATCCATAAAGGAAAGCCATTGTTGAAAGAAGAACTTCAGCAGTCAGCCAAAGGTCATGCTGGGGTCAGAGCAAGAAGGTGCTGTGCTCAGATGAGACCAAAATTAAACTTTTTTCCTATGTGCAAAATGCCATCTGTTGCAGAAAACCCCAAATGTACATCACCTGAGCACACACAGGAACAGGGAACCCACAATGCTAGAAAAAAATCATCTAGAGGTTCCAAAAGATTTGACAATGGATAGAGATGGGGCGTGACGGTGGCACAGGGGTGAAATGTGCAACCAATGTTTGGAGGCTTTATTCCTTAAAACAGGCTGTCGTGGGTTCGAATCCAGGCCTGTTGACCTTTGCTGCATTTCTTCCCCACTCTCTCCAGCCCTTTTCTATCAGCTCACTGTCAAAAAATAAGAAAATAAAGGCCATCATTGCCACAAAAAAACTATTTGATAAAATAGGTTGGAGATTCGCCTTCTTGCAGGACAGTGACTTTAAATGTACAGCCAGAAGTACAATGAAATGATTTAGGTAGGAGTATAATCAGGTGTTGGCCTATTCAAAGTTCAGACCTAAATTAATTGAGAAAGTGGCAACGCTTTAAAATTGATGTTCACAGACGCTCTCCATTCAGTCTGATGGAGCTTGAGCCGTTATGCAATAAAAAATGGTCAAAGATTTCAGCTTCTATATGTATATGTAGTAGAGACACAACCCAAAATACTTACAGCTGTAATTGCAATGAAAAGCAATTCTATTAATTGTTTAATTGGGAGGACTAAATAAAGAAGAACAACAAACGTTTCTAATTTTCTTTCGTGAAGAATTTTTAAAACCATATATCCTTTACCTCCGTTTCATAATTATGTGCTATTTTGTGTTGGTCTACCACAAAACATCCAAATAAAATACTTTGATTGTAAAACGACAAAATGTGGAAGTAGCTCTTTAGAGCTCAGTGCACTTTGCAAATTCAAGCCAAAATACTTTGTTCTCTTAATCTGCAGTAGTTTTTAAAATTAAAACTACTTAGAATTAGATTTTTTTATATGTTATCAAACAGTGAACAGATGGATCTTTGGTGTTTGTTTTTTAACTTCTTCTTATCACAGTTTTAGAAACAGGAAACTGTTTTATTGCTCATTGAACACGAAACAGCAAATGCAGGTTGCCCTTTTCATGTTTTTTGTCCTCCCATTAATTATAATAACAAACTATTAAAAGTTTGCTTTTCCAGCATTTTCCAGTGTGGTGAGATTTCTTTCCCAGTCGTAAACCAATCTTTCTTGTACACTACTGCAGGCGGCATCAAATGCAGAGGAAAGCAAATAATCAATTGTTCACGCAGCCCACTCAATAAGGTCAAATGCTTTCAGCGCTGTTATATGTGCGCAGCCTCAGGAGTCATTAAGAGCTGCAGCCAAACAGGGTGAAATATGTGTTATGCTGAACACCTTCCTCTGTGGCTTGTTTTTTTAAACCAGCAACACTTTGAAATCTCACTAGTGTAAATGCCTCTTGTCACAAACTTATATTGACCATTTCTGACCATTCTGGCAGTGCGGCGTTTGAGGGTAGATGTCTTGATCAACGACTATGTGGTTCTTGCCTTTTACACTGCTGTGTGGGCCGCATCACTTGAGGGAGGATTAAAAGGGCTTTTTACACAATAGCTGGTTGTTTATTAGAAAAGCCTTTGTCCACTTGACACTGGTTTGACATTTCTGGGTTTGTTCTTCTTGTGTTTCTCTGGAGCCTTCTGAGATTTTGAAAGAGAATAGAGGGACATGCTCTTCTGTCCCAGTTTGCAAACTCTTTGCAGCCCACACTGCCAAGTCAGTGTTGCACCTTTTCCACCTCCCCTGAAGCTTTAAATAGCTGCCGCTCCCTCAACAGGACAAACGCAGAGCCTTCAGCACACTCTGCACTGCATCTTGAGCATTTATCATCCCTGCTGCCTAAACATGGAGTCTCATTTTTTGTTAACAAGAAATCTGGAAGAATTCCCAGACTTTATAATGAGACTGAAGACTAACAACCCCGTTGAGTTGTTGCAAGTTATCCTATCTCAAAATAAAGGTGTCAGTAGTTAGAAAACTCTAAGACTGCTCAGCTACCAAATACTACAATCCCAAACCTCCACAGCCCCCTGAAGACCATTTCCTTAGATTTGTTCAAAAACTAAACTGTTAAAGCATCAAGTTGTGATTTTCTTGAAGGGTGGAGGAAGGTATGGGGAGCGGCAAGGCAGATTAAAAACTCTTTCTAGGCTAGGAGCAGTTTCCAGGCAACCCTCAAAGACTTTGCCAGGTTATTGTTTCAGCAGAAAAACACAGAAGCACCAAGCGTCCTTTACAAAGATCAATTTTTCCCTTTAAATCTGCATTTTATTATAACTTAGAGAGTTTTGTTGATTTTTTCTGTTCATTTCTTTTTAGGGGACATACTTGTTTTTATCTTTAAAACAGAATTTAGCAAACTCACTATGTATGTATTAACAGAAATTCCTTTCTTTTGCAAACAATTGCGAGAAAGATTACCAAACATCCTTTGCTGTAGCAATGTATTTGGCACCCTTACACATTATTTCTGTTTTTGCTTTTTTGACTCTCTGTTTGTTGATCCAAAAAGAGTTAATGCAAATTGCAAATTTCACAATGATGATTTCTTTAATTAGAGAAAGTTTTGTCTTTTGACAGCAAGAAGTAGGGTAAAAGATCTCAACGATTTTTTTTTTCTGAAATATGGCACTTTTGCTTCATCCAAATTTCCATCCAAATAGTCTGATTTAAAATAAAAAGTTTATACTGTCCAAAAAACAAAGTCTCACACAGCCTCCTGGTATGTTAATGTGATCTTTATCAAACCCCTGGTGGGCTGCAATGCTCTTTTTGGTGACTAATAGTTTTCTGTTTGCAACACTGTAATGCACATTTGTTGTTCTTCGACATTCTTCTTTTACTAGATTTATGGACATTAACATCAACTAAACTGAGACAAGCTCTTCTGTGATTTATTTTCTGACCCTGCAGACTAACTTTAACTCTTTGGTTGCCTAAATCTGTGGAAATTTGCAGTTTAGCTGATTCCCACCACTTGGGCATTATCTTGCTGAATGTTGATTTGTAGATTCCAAATTATTGCAACATATTTCAGCCTGTTTTTCACATAAAGAAGAAACAATTCTTGTAAGAGTGTGAAAAATCTTTTTCATTCAAACGGTGATTCACTCCTACAAACGTGTCATGTGGAGCTTAAAATAAAACCGCGCGCCCACACACACCTCATCAGTCATCTTATTGACTGGACAGCTGACTCTAATTTTACCTCCAAATTAATTGCATGTCCAAGCAAACGTACAATTCCAAGATCATTTTCTCAAAAACAAAATAGAATCAGTTGTTTTTACCTTGTTCGGGTTCTCATCACCCTCAGTACTCTTATGACTTGCATGAAAATCTGACTGCGTCTCTGATCACAGCACGCATTTAAACTGTCACTCCTGAAATAGAACATGTTCCTATTTCAAAATCCCCAAATCCCAGATCAGATGAAATTCCTCAAACATTCAGATGTGTAATATAAAACTGAGGAAAACCCCTCCACAGACTAACTTTACATTAAAAATTTGTAGTTATTTTTAAAATCATGCTGTCCCTGCTCAATGAAATTCATAAAATATGTATATATAATGTAAAAACATAATGCAAATTCCTCCACATCCCGCATACCCATATATATCATCTCTAGGGTCAAGGTATTTCTATGTGGATCTTTAGGTCCTTTCCAACTTCTGCATGCTAGATTTACCATCTGCCTGTTCTCCAGCCCGTGCATCCCATGGTGTGTAATAGCAGTGGTTATGTGAGGATGAGTGTGTGGGTGTATGCCATAGCAAGAAAAGAACAAGCATGGTTTCTTGGGTTTTTGAGGCGGGTCTGTCAGAGATATCCTCCAACACAAACACACACACACATGCACACACCTTGTCTTTACTGTATTCTGGACTTCCTGTGTCTGCAATGAGTCAGAAAGGGTATGTTATGTAAGTTTCATTGGGAGTGGTGAACATTAACACACCTGTGCCGTGCAAGTCTCTCCATGCCAGGTTCAGTTTCATATTTACTTCCAGCAACAAATGCAAGACAGTATAAAGTGCACCTTCAACTGTGACTCATCCCAGGGGAATTTGTCATTCCTTATTTAGGTCTCTTTTGACTTTAGTCAGTTTTTTTGTGTGTATTCAGATCAGAATACCTCACTTGCCAGAAATCCCCCCTTTTTTTTTCTCTCGCCTATTTGTACATACGCATGTAGATGTGTGTGTGAGTGAGTGGGTGGATACAGGCAAAAAGGCATAGAAAGGAATATGGATAATTTGGAGTGCATGTGCTGTAGAGAAAGAAAACGAACAATAATCTCTGGCTGCAGGGGGTAAATCTGCCACCTCCTCATAGCCCCCCTCTGCAAAATCTTGTTGATCAAGCCTTAAAACTACCCCTGCAGACCACAGTCCCAACCACGTGACTCCACCTCCTGCCACACAAATTCCTCCCACACACACCAGAATGTAATCTAGGGCAAATTCCCCGGCAATGTAGATGTGAAGTTAAAGCTGCCAAGGCAGTTGTTACGTTTCCAGCACAGGTGAGCAACAGGTCTGCAGTGATGAACCTACACCACCACCCAGGGGGTGAAATGGAAAATTACATATGAGACTAGGAAAACATTTCTGTAATCAGGGCTACAGAACAATCCAAAAAATAACTTATAACACCTGAAACAACCTTGAATTACATGAGTTAGGACAACTGTGTGCCCTACTCTGTCTCTGTTGGGGCACAGAGCGTGCATCCATTCCAGGTAAACGTCACATCTTGTAAAGAGGAGCAAATTATGGCAAGCCGTGCATACATATAATGTATGCAAGGATCTTCAAAGCAAATACAACTAAACTGTTCCATGTCAAATTGGACAGTGCAGTTATTCTGAATTCAATTCATCTTGACTGAGATCAACATTTCAAAAATCTCAAACATCATCCTTCCTTGGACAAAGTACTTCAACATCACTTTCAGATTCCAGATACTTTGAATGTACTTGTAAATCGCCAAATGTAGCTTACAAGAACCTATCAAAAATGTACACATGTAACAAGTAAGAAATTTAAACTTTATGCATATAACACCTTTCAAGATATAAAATCAGAAAGTGCTTAAAACGAGCCAACAATCCAAAATAAACAACAGGAAATTAATAAAAAGTAAATTTAAAAAGTTTTTAACTGGCTTTTAAAAGAGGCCGCAGTGTCCATATTATGTATATTATTAACTTGATTGAATTCAATTTTTTTTATATAACACCAAAGTACAACAGATACATCTCCAAGTGCTTTAAAACAGGTTAAATAATGTGCAATTATGTGAAATTCAATTTAGTCCGATCAATTTAATTTAAAACAATACAATATAATCTATATCATCATTTTATACCTTGTATAAAATACAAAATGCACCTTTGAAATGATTTCATTAATTAATTACAACAGCTGTCCAAACCAACTTGCTCTATGTGACAAAATACCTGTCCCCCCTGTTAAATCATGAATTAACATTGATTAGTCACATTCTTTGAAAGCTTCAAGCTTGAAAAGAGTTCAGTTTCACCCAATTAATGCCAGCCCTTAATCTCGTCGGATCTCCTGGTACTACATCAAAGAACAAGTTGATCCACACTGGGGGTTCTTGGTTGTGTCTTTATTGTGTAACTATTATTTTGTGTATAATGACAACTATCAGTCTTTAAAGAGTTACAAAGCTATTTCGAGGGCTTTTCTAGCAAACCACAGCATTTCCAGGGAAAATGCGCATTATAGGTGGCGACCATAATAAGTATCAATATGTGTCAATGTTAGGCTGAAATCATGGAAGTGGTTGGCAAAAATAGCTCGGCTACCATAAGAGTAAAATCAAAGGTTCAAAGGTTTGCAAAAATGACCCAATATGAAGACCTACCAGCTTCATTAGCAGTTATTTCCAGCCATCGATGCCAGACCTCAGTTTCTTCTCTTTCTTAAGCCCTCCAACAGCAGAAATGATGCCCTTGTCTATCCAAATTCAATTCAAATTCAAAAATACTTTATTAATCCCAAAGGGAAATTAAATGTTGTTATAGCTCATATTATGAAGGTTTCTTCAAAGAGCCGTTGTAGATGCTGATGGCTGTGGTCAGGAAGGATCTCCTGTAGCGCTCCGTCTTACAGCAGATCTGAAGAAGCCTCTGACTGAAGACACTCTGTTGTTGTAGGACAGTCTCATGAAGAGGATGCTCAGGGTTCTCCATAATGTTCTTCATTTTATGAAGAATCCGTCTTTCCACAATGATCTCCAGAGGTTCCAGAGGAGTCCCCAGAACAGAGCAAGCCTTTTTTATCAGCTTGTTGAGATTTTTAAGTCCCTGGCTCTGATGCTGCTTCTCCAGCAGATGATGGTAGAAGAGATCACACTTTCCACAACAGACATATAGAAGATATGCAGCATCTTGCTGCAAACACCAAAGGACCTAAGCTTCCTCAAGAAGTACAGTCTGCTCTGTCCCTTCTTGTAGATGGCTTCACAGTTGCATCTCCACTCTAGTCTGTTGTCCAGGTGAACACCGAGGTATTTATACTCCTGAACCACCTCCACTTCTTCTCCCATGATGGAAATAGTTTTTGACTTATTCCTGTTTCTCTTAAAATCTACAATCATCTCAATGAAGTGGATGAAGAGGATGCTCAGGGTTCTCCATAATGTTCTTCATTTTATGACGAATCATCTCCTTTGTTTTAGTCACGTTCAAAATGAGATGATTGTTTCCACACCATGCCACAAAGCGGTCCACCACCTTCCTGTATTCAGCTTCTTGTCCATCTCTGATCCACCCCACAAATGCAGAATCATCCGAGTATTTCTGCAGATGACAGGAGTCTGTCTTGTACTGGAAGTCTGAGGGGTACAGAGTGAAAAGGAATGGTGAGAGTACAGTCCCCTGTGGTGCTCCTGTGCTGCTGACTACCTGGTTAGATTCACAACCCTTCAGTCTCACAAACTGTGGTCTGTTTGTCAGGTAGTCTTTGATCCAGGAGATTGTTGAGGCCTCCACCTGAGTCTTCTGGAGTTTCTGACAAAGCAAATCAGGTTGGATTGTATTAAATGCACTGGAGAAATCAAAGAACATGATCCTCACAGTGCTGCTGGCTTTGTCCAGATGACAGTGGGTTGTTGAAGCAGGTGTATGATGGCATCTTCAACTCCAACTCCACAGCGATAAGCAAACTGAAGAGGGTCCTGATAATTTATTGTTTGCTTACTCAGGTGGGCCAACAGGAGTCTCTCTAGGACCTTCATGATGTGAGATGTCAGGGCAACAGGTCTATAGTCATTGAGGACTGATGGGTGAGTTTTCTTTGGTACCGGAACAAGACAGGAGGTTTTCCACAACACCGGAACCTTCTTCTGGGCCAGGCTAAGGTTGAAGAGGTGCTGCAGAATCCCACAGAGCTGCTTGGCACAGGCCTTCAGGACTCTAGGGCTGACATGATCTGGACCTGCAGCCTTATTCCTATTCAGTCTCTCCAGTTGTCTCTTCACCTGACTTCTATGAATGACACAGTCCTAGTATTGGCTGCAGGCCCGTCATGTTGCTCCTCGCCATTAGTGGAATGACGTCACCCGATTTGTCCTTAGCAGCTACCGGGAAGAACGCCATGATATGACGCCATTTATACCCACCCTTCGAAGCTGACGTGGTTTTAGAAAGCTTTACTGTTAGCGGTCGCACAGGGTCATAGGGTGAAAGGAAGCGGGAATAGACTCAGCGCATGCGGTATAGCCAACATAAAAACAACAAGGAGGGAGCCCAGATGTCAGTCAAAGGGCCCATAAAAAATATGCTCATAAACAATGAGTGTGTCGGGCGTACCTAATTTCAGCGAAGCGGTGACAAATACACACACTTTTCAGCTTAGAGGCCCGCTACACTGAAATGTGCGAGGACCCTGCTTGAACATATAACTCGAAGTATAAAAACTGTTTTATTTGCCCTCATGGCGATTTGTATCTCATCAATTCTTGTACCTACATCTATGTTTTTGGCTCAATCACATACTCCACATCACAATTACCTTGACAATAATACCCTAATTTCCTTTGAATACCTAATCGCAGGACACGTACAAGCAGTGGTACTCACACCGTTGTTTGAGAACCACAGACGTATACAAAAAAAAATAAAATGCTGTTGGAAGCAAGAGAATATGATATAACGGCCTGCCATACAGGTGCCACACTTCCTCAACGGAGAATCACTGAGCGAAAAAACGAGAGGAAGAAAAGAGTAACTTTCATCGGGCTGTGGAGAAGAAGAGCTGCGGTTGAGTTTGCAGGACGAGGTGAGACTGCTGTTATTCTGTTTTTAAACTTACCTTTTTTCAAAGTTCGAGCTTTTTAGGCTTTCCTTTTGATGAGAAGAGTTCAAAGACTTCTCATAAAGGTGGATTTTTTTTTCTTCGCCTTCATCTGTTGAGGAACAAACTGTAACCGATGACTTGTGGCTGGCGCTAAAGTTAACATTTACGGTCCATCTAAATGAAAGACGTTGCCACATGACAGTTACAGTATTTAGAAACAGTTTTGGAACTACAGCAAAGCAATTAGCCAGCAGATTTTTGTTTTTTTAATTAAGAGTTGCTCTTACCGCCCTGCTTTTGTAAACTGAAGTGTCGCGACGGATTTAGTGATCTGTCAAACTGAACGATTGCGCCACGGGTCACCTAAGGAAAATAACAGTATCGACAGGTGAGGTACTCATCTAGACTGCTCTCCATGTTTTACATCTGTTAAACTGAACCACTGGAGCTTTCTATTGAAGATGTTAGCTTTTAGGAGCATAAAATATGGCAATTTATTTTGTATTTTATCCCAAACATGGAGAGAGATGGGAAGCAGATCTGGATAACATGGATGGGGGTGTGGAAACAAAACAAAAAAAACAAACATGTATTTGTCATGAAGACAATCTGGCTGCAGAGCGCTGTTTGAGTCAGACGACAGATGACATCTGTGTCAGCCAACTGGTAACCGACCACATCCGTTGTTGCATAAACAAGAGATTCAAATGCACAAGCTGAAATGACTGGTTATGAGTATACTATCACTTCAAATCATGATCGGGATTGAATTCATTCTCAGAGGTACCTGTCAGGACCTGTGTTTGCTCATTTAGCAGTGTTGCTGTATTTTACTCAAAAATACCTAGAAGTTCTCTAGAACAGTGGACCCAAATAGTGGACGATTGTTCAGGTTCTGTAGATGTTTCTTTGCATTTATCTTGGTCAGAGCCAAGCTACCGATGCCGCTTGTTGGAGTCATTTAAGGGAACAGTTCAGGATTTTTGGTTTAAAGTTATTGTTATGCAGGAGCTCTAAGATAGTCAAAGTACAAAAAACCCTGACTAAAAATACCATCTATTCACAGTATAACAAGATTTCCATAAAAACGAATATTCAAAACATAATCTTTTTTGCTTTTTTAATTTTTAATTACAAATAATTTTGCATATTGATTGTAAGTGTTTTAATCATTTTATCTATAACGTTTAATGGTTATTAAAATTTAGATATAGACTTGAGCAAAAATGTTGAAAAAATAAGCAGTTTTCATGTCAGCTCATTTATTGCTTAGAATATTGTGCCCTTTTTCCTCTTCTTCTATTTGTAGATTCATATGTTTTTATTAGCTGATTAAATAGCTGGGTTATCTGCTCAGGTAGCCAGTCGGCTGCTTGGCAGCTGTTTTTTTTTTTTAAGGTGTTACCTTGAATCACTCCTTTAGTTTACACATCATAACTTTACGTGTTTCTGACAACTGGAAATATTTCCAAACAATCCAATTTGTTTTCCTTGTTGGTGAGGGAAAGGTGTAGTGGTCTTCTTTCAAACAGCTGGCTGGCAGTGCATAGCAACAGCTGGGGAGGGGCAGCACTGCGTTGATTGTCTGGCATCTCAATAAAAGGGACAGTAGGTATGGAATGATATACAACTTTTATTGGTTTTAAAACCTTTTCAGAACTAGATACTAGTAGCTGGTACATACCTAGTTATAAGCTCTAATATTTTACCAGCAGTAAATTACTTTTTTAGTATCTTCATTCAGTTTAAATCCAGATTAGTTGACCCTGAAGCTAACTGTTAATCCAAGAGGAGCCAAGAGTAAAGTGGACTTTTGTGATCTAAAACAACTGCAGTCTAAAAAAAAATTACGCTGCTTAATGCAAATGCTATTTAAAAAAAAAAAAAAACTATAATCCATAAGCACATTTGCATTAGGGGGTGTTCAGAGAGAAGCTGATGATTATTTACATGTAAATGGTGGTAGGTGGTGGTGATCCACCATTGATTTTTCTGTCTGCAAAATGTAGTAAAAAGATTTACCTCCTAATAGAAAAGTAAACCAGTGTAGAAAGCAAAAATATAGCAGTTTATTTTTGTTTGTTTTTACGCTAACCTAATTTTATACCAGACAAGTTCCATTTTCAGTATGCGTTTCCCAGAGGAAGATCATTGATGGTGCACTGCTTCCTGCCTAGGTTCCATGGAAAAACCATCATCATACAAACCATCAGTTTCTTGCAAACCTTACAACAGTTTAAAGGTTCCTTAGGCTCATGCATTTGCATAATTCACTGTAACATTTTTCAAGACTGCAGTTGCAACAATTGGTTTCAGCCTCCAGAACCAACTAATCTGTATTTATACTAAACGAAGAAGCTAAAAGAGTTATGTAAGATATATACTGCTTGTACCTTTTTACCAGATTCTCACTTAAGCCTTTCTATACTGAGTATTGTAGTTTTTTAACAATATTTAGCTAGAGCTTAAGCTAGAGATCTTCCAAAGCACATAGACCTGCAGGTGTTTTCTTTTATCTGGAATTATACAGCCTTTAGGCTGTGAGTAGGAGAATTTAGGCATAAAGAAGTAGATTTTATGATGTTGACCAGGAAGTTTACGCTTTATTTTATGCTGCTGTATGTAACATGAATGGTGAACTTAACAGATGGGACAAATCGAAACTGCACACAAACCAGTCAATCACTACTGCCCTCAATTGCACTGTGTGCTTATTATTGATTAAACCAAAAATCCCCTTGACATTGCAGCCAGCAACAGTAGTGAGTGGAACTGCTGATCATCACCCTTTCTTCTTGGTGCGCACTCTTTTCCTGACTTGGTCTGTTTTTTTTGTTGTTTTTTTTACTTACTTTTCCAGTCTCACTGCGGTCGGTTATGGTTTCAGGGATCTGAGCACAATCTAGGCTGAATGTGGAGCACAGCATGCCTTGGTTTGGATTAGCAACGTGTCGAGGCTTGTTCTGCCTTTGTAGTAGAGGAACACGCCTTCACTGCTGACACTGTCAGCAAAGTGGAAAAGCAGCAGTGACTCCCTCTGATATTATGTGCATATAGAGGTGTGGAATTACCCAAATAGTTATGCAAACCTGCGTGGCCATATAGCATTAACAAATATAGAATTTTTGCATTGCGTATACTAAAACTGGTTTTGCATAGGCTGTTTGGGAAGTTGAAGCTCTTATTGCATTGTGTAGGTCTATGCGTGCAGCTGATGAAGCATGCATTAACTGTTGCACTTCACATGCAGTGATCCTAACTGTTGTAGTGTTTTCTCAGCAATACAACTGTGCTTCATGTGGGCGTTAAGTGAATCTGTGAATCTTTACTGAAGGTTTCACTCCGATTCCACAGAAATTGCTCAGTCCTTGCTGACACAGCAGTCTTTCGTTGTTGATTGTGGGCGCAGGAGTTTCATAGGTTTCATATATTATATTCTGCTTTAAAATGTTTGACACTCCCAGAATCTGATTTTTGGTGGGGGGCAATGGAGAGCTCCCCACCAAAAATAAATTACATTTGCGTAAACGGGCTGGGAAAAAAAAATCATTTTTGTGTATTTATTTATTTAATCATTACAACCGGCATCAGAGGGGTTAAAACTTCAGACAATTCATGAATATTTCAGCAGCTACAAAAGCAGCATTATCATTTGATATTGTTTTGACTAACAAGGGTCAAACCATTTAGCTGTGTGTGATTCTTAACTTTTGTAATCTTTATAAACCTACTATAAAAATGCAAAGTAATTGTTAAAATTGCTGTTTGAATGATGAATGCCAGAACCATAACACTGAATGTGTATCTATCTGTGAAAAGGTTCTCCTGGTACTCGTCACCATGGCTCCTTTCTTGAGGATCGCCTTCAACACATACGATATGGGTGTACTGTCTTCTTCAACTGAACAACCCTTCTGTGCTATCAAGATGAAGGAAGCACTGACTACAGGTGAGATAACCTTTAATTACATACATTAGACGGTTTCGTTGTGACAAAAGGTTCTGTGTCTTTTAGGTTTTCTCATTTCCTGTGTTTTAAATGACCGAATCGTACCTTATTTTCTCTGTCACTGTTTCCGTCGTCCACTTAGAACGAGGTAAGACACTCGTTCAGAGAAAGCCCACCATGTACCCGGCCTGGAAAGCCAGCTTTGATGCGCACATCTACGAGGGGCGTGTGCTTGAGATACTGCTGATGAAGACAGCGGAGGAGCCGCTTGCCGAGGTCACCATCGGTGTCTCAGTTCTCGCTGAGCGCTGCAAGAAGGCCAACGGACGTGCTGAATTCTGGGTAAGACATGTTAGATTTCTGCCTCTCCTTTGGTCAAACAGGTTTCATTTACCTGTTTGTTGTTTTGTGTTTAGGTGGATCTCCATCCTGCAGGGAAAGTCATGATGGCAGTGCAGTATTTTCTGGAGGATGTGGATACAGGTAAAAAGACTTTACAGTGCCTTACAGAGTTGTCACACCTCTTGGAACATTTTTACATTTTGTCATGTCAGAAACGCAAACTTTAATGTATTCCATTGAGATTTTATGTGATGGACTAATACAAAGTAATACATTGAAGAAAACAGTTACCTGTAAATAAAATCCACTGCAACTAATTGCAACTAGAAGTCACTTAATTAGAAAATAGTCCACATATAATATAATTGCAATATAAATACAAATGTTTTGTGAAGGTCTCTAAGATTTGTTAGAGAATATGAAGACCAAGGAACACAGCAGACAGGCCAGGGATAAAGTTGTGGAGACGTTTAAAGCAGGGTTGGCTTATAAAATAAAATAAAAATAAAACCTATGAAGACAGATTGGACAGGTAGTAAAAGCATTACTCAGAGAAGCAGCTATGAGGCCCAAGAAGGAGCTCTGGTGGGAGAATCTGTTGACAGGACAACTAATTGAATAGTAGAATGCTGTTTACAGTTTACATATCACTCTAAACAACATCTCCATGGAGAAGCGTGGTGGTGGCAGGGTCATGCTGTGGGGATGTTTATCCTCAGAAAGGATAGGGAAGTTGCTCAGAGTTGATTGGAACATGGTGCGGAGCTAAATGCAGGCCAAACCTGGAAGAAAATCTGTTAGAGGCTGTGAAAGACTTGAGACAGCCTGTTTTCCAGCAGGAGAATGACTCTAAACGTACAGCCAGACTTACAGGAATGATTTAGATCAAAGCATATTCATGTGCCAAAATGGCTCAGACAACATCCAGGCCTCAATCCCACTGAGTATTTCTGGCTAGACTTGGAAACTGATGTTCACAGATCATGTTCCAGCAAACCTGGAACAACAATTAGTCATATTCCATAATGCCAAAAGTATTGGGTCACAGCACCAAATCGATGGATTCTGGTGTTCCAATCACTTCCATGGCTGCAGGTGTATAAAGTTTGGTGTGAAGAAACTTGACTGGCCTGGACAGAGTCCTGACCTCAACCTTCTTGAACACCTTTAGGATGAATTACACTATGAACACACTCTTAAACCTTGTGAAAGATGTTTACAGAATAGTTAAAGTTACTGTTGCAAAGCATTGTCATTAGCTATAGTCTAATACCTTATGTATTATCTGTAAGGCTTTCAACTTGTTACTGAATGGTGAACTTTGTTCACTTGTTACACTTGTTGTGCAATGACTGAACTGTGTTTGTCACTGCGTTTCAAAAGAGAGTAAGCAAGCTGCGAAGGAGGAAGAGGCGCCTACACTGAACCGTAGACGAGGAGCCATTAAGCAAGCAAAGATCCACTTCATAAAGAACCACGAGTTCATCGCCACATTCTTCAGACAACCCACTTTCTGCTCTGTGTGCAGAGAATTTGTCTGGTCAGTCCAGTTTACACTTAAGTCTTTGAAAAAGAGCTTAGAGTCACCAAAGAGATGAAATGCATTATGTGCGGATGTACTGATATGCAATATTATATGAATGTGGCATTGTCAGACAGCATTGAAGACAACAGGCTCCAGATTTACACCTTGATAATCCCACATGGTTGTTTTCTTCCATTATATAACAATTGAATTGTCTAGCTGATAAGGCACCCAACCAAGTCCTGATCTCCAAATTAGACAAAGAAATCATGCATCCAACCCCCCCCCCCCCCCCTTGGTTTCTCATAAATTGTTTGACATCTGCTCTAAATATGTTTCGCAGTGATTTTAAAGTGATTATTATCAAACAAATGGTATTTTCTTTCTCTGTCAGCTTTAGAGCTATTATCTACTTCGAGGTCAATTTCCATTTATAAAAACAGACAAACTTCTGAGCTACAGCGATGTACTGATATATAAATTAGGATGTGGATGCTATTTATTTAAATACATTTCAGAGGAATGACGGAAAAGGATCCTTTTCAATCTCTTTTTCTTCCACAGGGGACTCAACAAGCAAGGCTATAAATGCAGACGTAAGTTTGCACTAATAATATTATAAGACCAAAATACCCGTGCCTTGTGCAATAATTGAAAAAGGTTTTTTGTTGTGTAGCTGACCCAGGGTAACACAACTTTTTCTCCTACATGTTTTACACATAAATGGTGTAATATTCTCTGTAATGTTTTTGTTGTTTATTGTTTTTTTTTTTTTTACAGAATGCAATGCAGCCATCCATAAGAAATGCATAGACAAAATCATAGGCAGATGCACTGGTACTGCAGCCAACAGTCGGGATACTGTGGTATGTGACACTTTCTATGCAGCACATCATGTTTGTGTGCGTTCTCCATATGCCTCAAGTTTGTTTTCCAGTTTATTGTGGGCTTTTCTCACTTTCTGTCTTTCTTTTCATTGTTCATTTTCTTTTTAATCTCTATAACAGAATAATAACTTTGTTGTTGTCTACGTAGGGAAATTTGTCTTGCAGCCCGGTGGAAAACATAAAACAGACGCAGTCACTCTACAACAACTCCTTATGATCTTAATGTATAAGGAATACTATTATCACCGGTCTCCAATTTTAGATCTTTCAATCAGCTCCAATGTTCGAAGATTTGAGAGCTGTATGTCTACGGTGTTACACCATCTTGTACATCTCCAGATACATAAATGTGCAATATGGTTCAGAATGCTTAAAAGACATAGCTTAAATTGAAGGTATGACAAACTGCATCAGATCATTTTGAGTATATACAGTCAATACTAGGAAGCCCAGGTTGCGTTAATAGCAGTGTTCGGCTCATTTGTGTTGTTGGGTCAGCTGTCACCTTCCTCTTGGTTTCTCCAGGCCAGTTTGTTAGTAATTCAAGCACAGGCCATAGCATGGTCACTAAAAAGGGACTGGACAAACAACCGGAGGAGAGAACATGACTTCCCAAATCATCCCTGCCTGTGGAACCTTCAATAGGAGTAGAGCGGCACCATTTTGGGGAAAATATTTGTGTTACTACTGTTGAAAATTGTGATAACAACCCTCATTTTGTGGACTCTTGTAATTCTTTTGAAATCCAAAGCCCAGAAAAGACATGGCAGTTTTCCAGCTCATACAGGATTAGATTACTGGCACTCATTAGAGAAATCCTCCTTATTCCAAAAGTTCCAAAAGGAGCGGTTTAAGATCGACATGCCCCACCGTTTCAAGATCTACAACTATATGAGTCCCACTTTCTGTGACCACTGCGGGAGCCTGCTGTGGGGTCTGGTTAAGCAGGGCCTGAAGTGTGAAGGTGAGGCACAGATAGCATTTAACACTAAGCAGCTGTTAGTGTGCTGTTGTGTTTGACACGCTTGTTTGATTTTGTTTGCAGACTGTGCCATGAACGTGCACCACAAGTGTCAGGACAAAGTGGCCAACCTTTGTGGGATCAATCAGAAGCTTCTAGCTGAAGCACTAACACAAGTCAGTCAGGTGAGCTGGGTTTCACTCGGTAAGTGGTCCAATCAGGTGGCCTTACTTGATGAAGGCTTTATCAAAACAAAGTATGATACATAAGACTCGCCTCATTAGATTTATCTTGGACAGGCAGATATTTGATTGTTTTATAATTTGTCATGTTTTACCTTCACCTTCTTAATGATAAATGGCAGTAAGTAAAAAAAAAAAAAAAAATCAACCGGTCAAAACCTCATCAGAAGCGCTTTTCTGGATCAGTTGTTCTTGAAAACAAAATTAAAATGAAAGCCTTTTTTAAACATTGTTTGTGACTCATTGAAACAAAAATGTTTTTGTTGTCGATTTCAACTACATGCTTGCTGGTTTTTTTGTAAGATTGTTGTACAGCACATGCCTCTTCCCTTTTTTGACATACACACAGGCCCTCTTAGCTCACTGTATAATTTGCTGCTGGTTTAGAGGCTTGCCAGTTACAGGTTCAGTGCAGATGCACATGCAGAATATAGGCCTACTGGAAAGTGATGTGTGGAACGGGCCACACTAAAGTTTTTACCAGTAATGGACCAATCAGGATTTTTCTGTCTGATGCTGAATTGAACATAAATTGAAGGAAATATAACCTAATTTCTATTTATACATTGAAGCATCAGTTTCCAAACTTTCTCCAATATTTATTAAACTCATAATATGTGTGTCGAGAAGATTGTTAATGCATCTATAGATGGAAAATTTGTGTTTCATAGTCTGATCAACTCAAAAAAGCCTACTAAAAATGCTTTAGTTAGACTTTTAGGAATAGTTTGAGGTGCAATTAATTGTGACATCAGTGATTTTGTCAAAACCAAATCTATTTGTGGAAAAAATACTCACATTAAAAGCTGAGCTTTCTCAGTGTGAGATGATGTTCCTGCAACATAAAATGTATTTATTTTAAGTTTTTTTTTTTTTTACAAATCTTTACCTGGAGCATCAACATGTGTTGGGACTGTAAATTTCTGAACTGCTCTCTGATGCAGAGATAGATATTACCGCAAAACATAAACATCTGGTTTTCTGATAACAAGACTATCAGAAATGTCTATAAATGTGACACAAGACCTTGTGAACCTCAGCTTCTTGTACCTGGGTGTTCACTAACTGGCCTGTTTTTTTTTTTTTTGCTCATCCCCCAATCGACAAATTCTCATTATTTTACAGTACTATTAAAAAGTAAACTATCAGATTAGTCTCTGAATTGATCTGGAAGTATCAAGGCTGCGTGATGAACCTTTCCTCTTAAACAATTTCTTTTTTTTTTTCCCCCGTCTTCCACCAGAAATCTTCCACTCGTCGCTCAGATCCCGACCTGCAGGGTCTTGCTGATATTGGAATATATGATGAAGTAAACAAACTTGCTGGACTTGAGATCAACGGTCAGGAATCATTTTTCTGCATCTCCTTGCATGTTTTCATATAGACCCTGTATAAAGAAATATGAAACTCTGGAAGCAGTTTTGTGAATTTTTAGTTTTTGCTACATCTCATTACTTGTTTGTGTATTAGATGGGTCTCCATACGGCAGACTGTGGGAAGGATCCACCCAAAGACCACAGTCTCGTATTACCCACCTGACCCGTGTCAATGTTGACAACTTCATCTTCCACAAGGTGTTAGGAAAAGGGAGCTTTGGAAAGGTACCCTCCGCTCTTCATTTATCAGCTTTTCTATCATATGTGGACTCTTAAGAACCTAGATGGTTAATATAAAAAATAGATTAATCATCAGGCAACCGTATTTATGTACACTGGCATTTATTTGGTTCTTCTTGTAGGTCCTCCTTGCAGAGCTGAAAGGGCGTGGAGAGTATTTTGCCATAAAGGCTCTGAAGAAGGATGTGGTACTGATGGATGATGATGTCGAGTGCACTATGGTGGAGAAGAGGGTTTTGGCTTTAGCCTGGGAAAACCCCTTCCTCACCCACGTTTACTGCACCTTCCAGACAAAGGTGCTGTACTCCTTCCCCCCAACTTTAAACCATTTGGCCATGCGTTACTTAATACTAAATCTGAATCTTATCTGCAGGAGCATCTGTTCTTCGTGATGGAGTATCTGAATGGAGGCGATTTGATGTTTCACATTCAGGAAAAAGGACGCTTTGAACTTAACAGAGCCACGTGAGTGACCCCTGCCATCATTTCTGAACATTCACTCTTTTAAACTCAGATTTATTATCAGTGAGGTAATAGAAGAGGTGCTTGTTGTGAAGAGAAGAACATGCTCACTTCCTCCCATCATGTGGGCCTTTTCTTGCACGTAGTTTTCTGAAAGCTGGCTCGTATCCATTTGCTCCTTTTCATTAGCAGACTGGCCCTGTAAAGAGTGAAAAAACGCTTAGCGCCTGTGTAGCGTTGTGTTCCTGGGGAGGTATCGGTTACTGCCACCCACCTCTCATCACACTACGGGAATCCCTCCAGAAAAACAAAAGACAAGTTGGTGAAAGAAAGCGTGAAGAAGAACATTTGGCGGCACTTTAGCTCACTAAAGTTTAAGTTAAAAGTCACACGTTTCTAAGAATTTCTCCCAATCAAAGCTTTCAGTGCCCAGCAAACGTATTCACACAAAGTCGTTATTCTGATTCCCCTGACTAAAACTCAAAAGCTTAATGTAATGTCAGTATAGATACAGCTATTCTGTGAAGGTCTCAGAGGTTTGTTGGAGAATATTAGTTAACAAAAACAGCAGAAAATTCAGAGATGGCATGCTGGTGGCAGCATCATGCTGTGGGCTGGCTTTTTATTCAGCAGGGATAGTGAAGCTGATCAAAGCTGATGGGAAGGTGGGTGGAGCTAGATAAATGGCAGAACATCTGCTAGAGACGGTAACTGACTTGAGACTGGTGTGGAGGTTCACCTTCCAGCAGGACAGTGGCAGTAATCATATAGCCAGAGCTACAGTGGAAGAGTTTAGATTAAAGCATTTTCCTGTCTTAGAATGGTCCAGTCAAAACCCAGACCTAGATCTACTTGGGAATCTGTGGCGGAATTGAGTTGACAGTTGCTGTATAACAAATATGACTGAGCATTAGTTATTCTGCAAAGAATGGGCCAAAGTTTCAGTCTGCAGGTTTTTAAAGCTGCTAGAGAGATACCTAAAAGACTTGCAGCTGTTGGTGGTTCTACAAAGTATTTACTCTGGGTGGGAGGGGGGATTGAAAATTAATGTTTGCAACACTTTTCTTTTTTTTTTCATTTTTAAAACCCTACCTCTTCTTTTTCTTCCAGTGAACAATTATGCTTTATCTCATTAAAACTCAATGAAATGCATTTAAGTTTTAGGCTCTAATGCAAAAGTTCAAGAGATCTAATTATTCTGCAAGGCCGTGTAAAAACAAATAAAGAAGTATTTATTATGGTGTTTGGTAAATGAAGGGGAAGACACAAGGCATTCAACAGGTTTATTTCATCATTTGTTCTCTTGGAACCAGTAACCCTTTTCAGTTCCACCTGTTTGGCTTTTTGAGAACCGCTGCACCCACTGACTGGTCTCCCAGTACTGTTGCATCTTCTGTAGTTAAACCAGCAGTTGTGTTTTGGACTGGAGTAACACTGTAGTTTGTAAACACGGAAACCTGATCTTCTGCTGGCTACTGTTTGTTCAACCTGCATCAAGCTGGATATTTTATCCCTTATGGGATGGGCACCAAGTGGTGTTTTAGATCATTTTGTTTTAAAATGCAGTGATTCTTCAATTTTACTTTATTGTTTAAGTCGTGTTTGTTTGTTTGTTTGTTTGTTTGCATGATGTCTGTCTTTCCTAAGCAGAGTAAACATATTTATACTGATAATTGTAAATTAATTGTACATGGTTGCTGTTTTTTGATCTCAAACTTAAATGTAGGGACAGTACAAAATAAATCTCCATTTCTCTTAAAAACTATGACATAAAAACATATAAGAGCTGTATTAAAAAGGATTTTCCTAGCCTTCCTGTCGCGAGCGGTCATTAATTATTAATACCTGGAGTGTGTGAGAGAAAGCAGCCGCTGTTAAAACCAAGACAAAATGATCAGTGAGTTCACATTTTAAACTGTCTGTAGCATCTTATAAAACAACAGTCTTCATGTTTTCTCTCTACAGACAGTAGATCCTCACCTTAACTCTGAATTTATACAAAAGGCTACAAACGTTTCCAAATACATTATGTTCCATGACAGAAAAACTTAGCTTTACTCTGTTCAGCCTTCATGCTCTCTGCTTAAAGTCTGACTCTGTCCACAGTCTGAATGAACCACAAACATTTCTCAACTTGTTGTAAAACATTCTGTTAGTAACAGTGTCTGACCTGAAGAGTAGACCTGGTAGCACTTGAACTGACGATCTGCTTTGTTTAGTTAACGGCCAGCCAGTCATGGTTTAGCGTCCATTAAGCTGAAAAGCCGATGTCTCTGTCCCCCTCTAGTCCTTTATTCACTGAAATTCTGTAAAATTCCTTGACTTGTGTAGAGGAAGAACCATCAGACCCCTTTAAGCCTTTTCTTGAGTAGTGTATTTAACATTTTCCATAATCTAGTCCTGTTTGTTGACAAGCAGGAGATCCTTTTTCATGTTTCAGGTGATCATGGATTCTGTTTTTGTGACTTATCACAATCATAGATCTTCAGCAAATCTCTCATTGTTGTCCCAAAACTGCCAGCTTCTGAAAACATTGGTTTGGAACACATTGGAGCGATGGTGGCAGTGGTAGGGGTTCGTCCTGTAACCGGTTGGGTTGTCGATTCGAAGCCCCGCTCTGTCTGTTCCAGTCATTGTGTCCTTAGGCAAGATAATTCACCCACCTTGCCTGCTGATGGTGGTCAGAGGGTCTGGTGGTGCCGATTGTATGGCAGCCTCACTTCTGCCAGTCTACCCTAGGGCAGCTGTGCTATCTTACCACTATCAGTGTGTGAATGACTGCAGTGTGAAGCGCTTTGGGGTCTCTGGGGACTTGATAAAGCGCTATACAAGTGCAGGCCATTTACTATTAATGACCAGAATGGCAGAAATACACTCTCTAACCACTTTATTTGGTTTACTTTGTTAGTACTTTGTTGGAACCAGTTATGCCTTAAAAACGGGCTCGGTTCTTCAAGTTATTGATTCAGTAAGGTGTCAAAAACATTCCTCAGAAATTCTGGCCCATATTGACATGACAGCAGAACACTGTTAGAGATTTATCAGCTGAACGTCCATGATGTGAATCTCTCCAGTTCCCCAGCTCTCATTTTGTGTAAGTCAGATTCTGACCCAACCATCTGAATGTTGCTGTCGGGCCAGATAATCTATTGTCCTATTGTTCAGTGAGCCTGTGTGGATTGTAGGAGTGGCACCTGCTGTGGTCTTCAGCTGCTGGGTTTGATGTGCTGTGTACACAGAGATGGTTTTCTGTATATCTTGGTGTTGGAATGGTTATTTGAGCTCCTTTTTGTATAATCTCCAACCAGCCTGCTTCTCCTCTGATGTGGCCCCTGATGACATCAACAAAGCATGTTTGTCCACACTACTGCCTCCAACTGGATATTTTCTCTTATTCAGACCTTTCTCCGTAAACCAGAAAGAATGCTGGGTACGATAATCTCAGTAGATCACCAGTTTCTGAAATACTCAGACCAGCCCAACTGGCAACGACCATCAAATTCACTTAAATCCCCTTTCTTCTACATTCTGATACTCGGTTTGAACTACAGCAAGCCGTCTTCACCATGTCTAGATGCCTAAATGCATTGTGTTGAGGCCATTTGATTGGCTGATTTGCTATTTATGTTGATAAGCAGGTGTAACTAATAAATTGGCTAGTGAGGGTAGGTGTAGAAAATTAAACTACTAAATTAAACAACATATCAGTATTTTGGGTCCGTATCAATGAAAGCATAAATGTGTAAGTAAATAAAAACAATGTATGCCTTCTTAAAGTTTCATTCTCTAAATCTTTTGTCACCTTTTTTCTAGTTTTGAGTTAAAAACCCTCATATTGGTTCACATCATTTGAGTGTCAAGTGTCAGCACTCTGATTCACTTCTAAGCTCTCTACTTTTGCCCTAAAAAGGCTCTTTCTTGTTTCTGTGACATAAGATACATCCTGTTTTTAGTGGTCCGAGACAGCCAGCTTAAACGAGAACTGTTTCTTAACACAACTTCTGTGTATGTTTTTCTGTTTCTACACAGCTTCTCGTACTACAGAGTGTTTTCATGACACGTGCTGTTGAGTTTGCTGATATTTGGCATGAATTTGGTACAAGGGCTCTTTGTTTATTTTCATCTTGTGTGTGGCTGCACACGCTGTCAGTCAAATGAAGGGTGGTACAGTTATCTGTTGTATCTGATTTTGCAACTACTTTCCTTTTAGAGTTTCAGATGACCTCATTGCTAACATGAAACCTGTTCTCTCTGTAGATACATTTGACCTGTTAAACTGTAACAGAGAGTCTGATCCAACATTTTAACACGGTTTGCAACGCAGAAGCTAAACACACAATCGGAACTGTTTTCTAGACTCTATTTCTGATTTCTGTTTATGGTGAGATCTTTTTATTTACACAATGATGTTATGTACTGTTTCACTAGAGCTACACAATCATTTTCATCACCACCATTAAGTGAAACGCATTAAGCAGCTATAAGCAGGCATCTGATTTGGTTCCTATCAGTGGACCCTTGGCAGCGGGCGAGCAGGAGGTGGATCAGTCTGCCGATTGCTCTTGCTGCTGAATTGTTCCACCTGTTGCATGGTAGGAGAAGCAGGTCAGCGATAAGCTAATCTTTCAGCTCACACAAGCTCTTGGGTTTCACATTATGAGAGTGTTAGTCACTTGTCTTCTACACCAAACAAATGTCCTCCTGAATAATTCAGGCCTGAGCTGAAACAAGTCCGGTGTTCGGCTGTCAGCTCCATGCTGCGCCGACCATGGCACAGAGCTGCAATTTTCCATATGAAATGAGTGACTGATTTCTGGCTGCCTCTGCTCTCTGTCTCCCTCAGGTTTTACTCTGCTGAGATCGTTTGTGGTCTTCAGTTCTTGCACTCCAAGGGGATCATTTACAGGTCAGAACAAAAATAAATAATGCTTAGTCTCAATTTAGAAGACATACACTAAAAGACACTATTTTCCTTATGTTACACATTATATTTGTTATTAACACCAGTACTTTTAGTTGAGCTGCTGGTTGTGTGTGTTAATGAACTGAGAGTTTACAAAAACTGCTTGGTTAGGTAATCCCACACATTTCTTTGCTCGGAAAGTTTAAATACCATTGTGTGGTAAAGCAGTCACAAGCAAAGGCTGTTAAGAAAGCTGTGACTGTAAAACTGCACGTCCAAAAGGATGTTAGGAAGAAAGAGTGAACCAGCATGCAACTGTGCTTGAAAGGACTAGCGAAGCTACAGAATGTATACAGATGCATTTCAATAAATTAGAATAACTCATATAATTCACTACCCATAGAGTGATACATTTCAAATGTTTGTTTCTGTTAAAGTTGGTGATTATGGTTTACAGATAATGAAATCCCAAAATTCAGTTTCTGCAAAAATTTGAATATTACATAACACCCATAAAAAGCGACTATTCATCCAGAAATGATGTGTTATGGACCACATAACCACAGGAGAGAGTGCTGGCTTGAAAGCTGTCCAGCAAGCAGTCACTGACACCTTCCTCAAGGGGAGTAAACCACAAAACGTTTTTGCTAAAGAAATGACAAACACTTGAACTATGTTACTCTGTTCATAGCGAATCTATATGATACATAAATTTCACTTTTTGAATTGAATTACTGAAACACATGACATTCTAATTTATTGAGATGCTCCTGTAGTCACACATGAAAGTCATAACAAATGCTTAATTTTACTGTTTATCTTTAGAATGTTTCACATGTCCACAAACACCCTGAAGCCCCTGTGAAGTGAAATAATTATTTAATAATAAAAACATTTTACATTAAATGCAATCTGTACCATCATTATGCAAAAGCAGGGGGATGGTCCATAAAAAGCACTAAATTGGTCCTAAAGCAGCTGTAATTCAAACTTTCACAGTTGGCAAAACCTCTTAGCACTTTATTAAATCAACATTAGTACGAAATATGATTTAAGACTCAGTATAAGATAAACCTTATCTTCATACAGAATAGTTGTATATAACTGCAAACTGGAAGCCATTTAGAATTAAATGAGATAAACTGTAATCTTTGTTTTATAATTTCCAGAGATCTTAAATTAGACAATGTGATGCTGGATTACCTTGGCCACATAAAGATCGCTGACTTTGGTATGTGCAAGGAGAACGTGTTTGGGGAGAATCGGGCCACAACTTTCTGTGGTACCCCTGACTACATCGCTCCTGAGGTAATGTGGTCCGCACTAACAAAGCCCTCTCTTGTTCTGAAATATTTCAGTCGGTTTCGTCCAAACAAGTTTTCATGTCTGTGTCTAAAATGTCTCTTATTAAAAGCTTTCTGTTTCAACTCAGATCCTGCTGGGACAGAAGTACTCGTTCTCTGTTGACTGGTGGTCGTTTGGAGTGTTGCTGTACGAGATGCTGATCGGTCAGTCGCCCTTTCACGGCGATGACGAGGATGAGTTGTTTGAGTCCATCCGCATGGACACTCCCCACTATCCTCGCTGGATCAATAAGGAGGCCAAAGACCTGCTCGAACGGGTTTGTATCACAGGGCTCATTTCAAGTAAACAAGAGAAAGGTTTGAAAAGATTATTTAACCATGTCAAATTGCATTTAGTGCTTCAATGATTTTTTTTTTTACTCATAGAACAAATCCTTTATAATACATTTTTTATCTAAACCTCTAAACAACTTCCACTAAACGGGTACAGTTCAAAAATATTAGAATATCATGAAAAGGTTGAATAATACTAACAATTTCGTTAAGTGAAACTCATATATTATATAGATTCATTACACACAGAGTAAAGTTTTTTTTTTCCGTTTTGTTAAAACGTAGCATATTCATAGAAAGTTGAGTGGAAGGAAAAAGTGTGGTATGAAAAGTTTGTAGTTTGCCAACTGTAGTTTTAAAACAATGTTAACATATTGAGTGGGGGGGGGAGTCCTCCCTGTAAGCAAGTAAAAAGGATAGCTGGCCAGCAGTGTGCAGCAACAAGTGCTGTGTTACTTTATGCTGAAAACAGCTGGAGAAAAGTGGTCACTCTAGCACTTTCTCTGGAATCTCAAAGGACTTTAAAACACAGGAAGATTCACACAACATTTTAGCGGTTTTAAAACCTTCACTTTTTAAAACTTTGGTATATCTTGATACCAAGTAACCAGCTTGTACCTTAAGCCTACATAGATAATTGTGCTAACTGTACTAAAACCTGGAGTGCAGGCATATAACGAATATCCTGTTTTAACCTTTTTAACTGTTTCCCCCCCTGCAGTTGTTTGAAAGAGACCCAACACGCAGACTAGGAGTTGTGGGAAACCTCCAGTTACACCCATTCTTCAAGACCATTAACTGGCAGTCCTTGGAGAGTAGAGAGGTTGACCCACCCTTCAAACCTAAAGTGGTGCGCTTCATGCTTTTTGCCAAAGAAAGGCATTATTAACCACAGATTCTGTGTTATCTGCTGGTGGCCAATCTCTTTTCATTTCTCTGGGATCTGTTTTCTTTCCATTTCCAGAAAGCACCAAACGACTGCAGTAACTTCGATCGGGAGTTCCTCAATGAGAAGGCGCGGCTTTCTTACAGCGATAAGAACTTCATAGACTCCATGGACCAGTCTGCGTTTGCTGGCTTTTCCTTCATAAACCCCAAGATGGAGCACCTTCTAGAGAAGTGATTGTTTTTACCACCAGCCTGAATCCGGAGTCTCTCCTGTTGTTTATGGGACGTTTCACCTGCTTACAGACATGAGGGTTTTCCTCAAATAAATCAGTATTTATGTAACTTTCATTTCAGGTGCAAACTATTCCCCATTGGTACATATAGAAAATAAATGCCTGTACTGTATATACTATTGTTATTGTACTTGTGTGCATGCTCATTATTGGTTACGGCTGTGAAAGCCTCTTTGAGTAATAATAAGGTGGGAGGCTGAAAACACTTTCACTCCCTGTAATGTGAGTGCAACCATCTGCAAACCTTTTGTTTCGTTCATCATGAATGGCTCAGATCAACATGTCTGTGTTCAAACTGTAGATCAGTAAGGAATGTTATTTTTCTGAAACCTCTGGATTCTTGCTTTCGACTTCATTGCTTTGAAGTACAGTAAGATTCAGCTGTGGTTGTGCTGTTTACTGAAGATGAAAAGATCAAATTTAAACACCACCAGCTGCCCTCTGCTGTATAAAATGCTCCCGTGTTTGGACCGTGGTGAATTTGGTGAAGTCATGGGTACAGAAAGTTTAATAATGTTATCTGAATATAGTTAGGGAGCAGGACATCACTGAATTGCTGTATATACGTATTTTAGATGTATATTGCTGTAACATGTATATTGGTTCGGTAATGATGTACTTTTTTTTTACCATCTATATTTACATCTGATTTTAGAAAAACATCAGCTCCCAAGACTGCTGCTTTTTTGTATGTAACAATAAAGCTGTTAGAGGTGTATGTAAACATAATCTATGGTCCAAAGCATTCATATTAAAAAGATCTCATGTGTTGGATTGTTCCTCGTATTATGTTTGTTATAGACGCATCAACTTTGCAGTCTGAACACATTTCTTTTTTGTTTATTTATATTTTTGGCTCGGCATATAGGGAACAAATATTTTTAAGAGATTTCAAGGTGAGCCAATTAAATGGCTCCCTAAATGTGGTGATCCTTGAATGTTTCAACATTGTATCACAACCACAAACCTCAATGTATTTAATTAGGATTTTATGTGATAGACTAACATATTTGTCTTTTTGTGTTTACAAATGCAGCCCTGATAATTGGACTGTGTATCTGTGTTCTGCCTTCTGTAATCTTAATAACCCTAAATAAAATCTAGTGCATCCAATAACCAATAGTTGGTAAATAGAGTCTACCTGTGTGTAATTTAATCTCAGTACAAGTTCAGCTGTTCTGTGAATGCCTCAGAGGTTTATTAGAGAACATTAGTGAACAAACAGCATTATGAAGACCAAGGGACACAGCAGAGAGGTCAGGGGTTAAGTTGTGGAGATATTTAAAGCAGGGTTAGGTTAAAAAACACTATCCCAAGTTTTGAAGATCTGATGGGGCTTTGTTTGATCTATCAGCTGGAAATGGAAACCAGCCAAGGCATGACCATTCACCTGAACTTTACAGATTGGGAAAACAGCATTAATCAGCAGTCAGGAAGACTATGGTAACTGGGGTAGCTGCAGACGTTCACAGCTCAGAACAACTTTTACTTATGCACTCTGCAAAACAGTGTCAAGAAGAAAACAACTGTTATATGAAAAATATAAGAAATACACTTTGCTTTTGCCACCAACCACGTAGGAGACAGTAAACGCTGTCCCCATGGTGAAGCAGGGTGGTGGCAGCAACATGCTGTGGGGATGCTTATCTTCTGCAGGGACAGTGAAGCTGCTCATTATTTAACTGGAAAGAGATAAATATAAGAGAATGCTGCAAGGCTGTGTGGACGATTACCCTCCAGCATGACGACTGTCAACATTACTTTTTTTTTTTTTTATAATAAAATGACATCTTTGTTATGTTAAGATGTATCTCAACATCTTAAAAAATACGCTTCTCTTCCATGATGGGAAGACAGTCCTAGTGTCACTTAATTGTAGTGAAATTATTTCTAAGTTTGTTCATATTTATTTGAATTTGTTTGAAATATAGTCAGAGCTTTATTTTTGTTTTTATTACATATTAATATACATAACTTATTTGAATTCCTGTAATTTTTTTTTTTTTTTTAAAGAAAAAGAACATTTCGAAATCACAGTTCTTTACACAAATGCCACATTTTCTCCAACAGAACGGCACCACAACCTGCCTTAGATCATGAAAGGCAGAACTACGCCCTCTTGAGGTACTAACTGAGGTCCAGCGTCGTCTGACGTCACCGTTTACGTGTTCCGTACAATGTGTACGGAAGTGCTTATGTTCCACTGCTCGATTTGTATGAGCTGTTCTTAGCAGCGACTTTATGATGGTTTTTGACAGAAAAAATCAGCTGGTTCCTCTTTGACGTCATTCCAGACCGAAGTTTGTAGAAGGTCCAAAATGAGCACGCAGGACGTACTGAAAAATGCGTCCACTTTGGCGTCGTATAACGTGCTGCTGCAGGTGAATAAACCCTTACATGTTCTCTGTGTGACCCGGCTGTGTTTTTGCTTTAATCGTTCGTGTTTCTCAGGTGATGTTCCGTGTTCTCACCTTCCTCCTGAACGCCTTCACGCTGCGGTTCGTCTCTAAAGAGCTGATCGGGGTGGTGAACGTCAGGTAAATGAAACAGGTGCAGGGAGAGAGAGTCAGGAGGTGGTGTTGAGTTTCTGTTCTCCTGCTGCTGTAACATGTGGCTCTCCTCTGTGTCTCCATAATTCAGGCTCACGTTGTTATATTCCACGTTGGTGTTTTTATCCAGAGAGGCTTTTAGGAGAGCCTGTCTGAGTGGAGAATCAGGGACAAAACGCAGCTGGAGACAAGTCATCAACCTCCTATGGCTGACGTGAGTTACTTTATAAAGTTATACATGAGCAAATCTAAGTATTATCCAGATCTGGACAAAAGCAGATACATCTCAGTAGATTAGAGTATCATTGAAAAGTTAAGTTAGTCATTTAATTCGAAGGCTCGGACTGATATATAGATTAATTACACAGTGTAATTATAGTTGTTTATTTCAGTTAATTTGTACATTTTAATACTGCAATGTTGTGTTATGACCATGTTACAGACCATACAATCATGGTTGAGGATACAGACTCGACAAAAGTCTAGCAGACAGTCAGTAAAGATGATTGTTAAAGAAACTGGTTGTTCTCTTTGTGCTGTATCCAGCGATATTAATGGAAAGTTGAGTGGAGGGAAAAAGTGTGGTGGTGAGAGGTAACTTCAGCATTGAGAGCAATGTGAAGACTGCTTCAGAGTTTGAGGCTGATACACAAAGCGTGGACTGTAGCTGGACCCACCACACACACACAGCTCATGGACATGAGCTAGAACTGTTGCCCTCCTTGTGTTAAGTCACGTCTAAACCAGAGATAACATCAGGAGCCACCGGCTTGGGCTAAGGATGAAAAGGTCTTAAGTATTGCTAAGCATAAATGCCTCTTTTCAGATGGAAGTAAAGTTTGCGTTTCATTTGAAAATCAATGTCCCAAAGTCTGGATGAAGAGCGAGTTGGCACAGAATCCATGTTGCTTAAAGTCCAGCATGAAAGCACTACATGCTTTCTTCTGCTGACAAGCTTTATGGAGATTCTCATTTCATTTCCAACAGGACTTGGCTTGTGCCCACTGTCAAAGGTACCAAATGCTGGTTCAGTGACCATGGTGTCACTGTTTATTTTGGCTAGCAAACTGTGCCTCTCAAAGAATCTATGGATTATTGTCAAAAGGAAGATGAGCAACACCAGAGCTAACAATAAAGACGGTCTAAGGCTGCTATCAGAGCAACCTGGGGTTCTATTACACCTCAGCAGAGACACAGGCGGATCACCTCCGTGCAACTCTACATTGATGCAGTAATTCATGCAAAAAGAGCCTCGGTCAAGTATTCAGTGCAAACCCTCTACAGTATATGGACATACTCTTTCGAAGACTGGCACTTTTGTTCCAAACTTTTATTGGTCTTACGTAATACTCTAATTATCTGAGAAATTGAATTTCACATTTTCTCTAGCTTTAAGGTTAAGGTATAATCATCAAAATTAAGAGAAATAAGCACTTAAAATATATCCCTGTGTGTAAGAAATTTCTATAATATGGGTCTTTAACCCCAGTCCTAAAGGGTCGATGTTCTACAACTTTTAGATGTGTCCTTGGTCCAAAACTCCTGAATGATATGGCTGAATTCCCTCAGTCCTACAGAGTCCTGCTAATGACCCGTTTATCGGGCTTGTTTAGGCTGAGACACATGTTAAATTTCCTGGACACCAGCCATCAATGATTGGAATGTGAGAAAAAACAATCATCCAGCTCAATTGTGTGCTATATGCAAATCTACAATTCTATTTCCTTATGTATAAAAGACAAGCCATCCATCCATCCATCCATCCATCCCTTCACAGGCCGTTTTCTATGTCTCATTCTTCAGAGTGCCTCTTGGTGTTTTGTGGGCCATCCTCCTTGGATGTGTGTGGCTGTGGCTCCTGGAGGTCCCAGATGCCCAGACGGTCCCTCACTATGGCCCTGCTGTGGTGCTGTTTGCCTTCTCGGGAGTGCAGGAGCTCCTGGCCGAGCCCCTCTGGGTCTTGGCTCAAGCGCACATGTTTGTCCGACTGAAAGTGATCTCTGAGAGCTTGGCTATGATCGCCAAGTGCAGCGTCACTGTGATGTTGGTGATATTTGCCCGCGAATGGGGTCTTTACATCTTCTCTGCAGCCCATGTAAGACAACACCTGATGTGCTCTGCAAATACAATGCATATAAATCACAATCTTCAATGTATAATTGATAGGCCACAATCCATGTTGTGCAGAATACAGATGCACTCCAAACTTTTTATATTTTTATTTGTAAGAAAATTTAAACCATATATGTTTTTCCCTTCACTTTATAAGTATGCATTACTTGTTGATATATAGCATAAAAACCTCACTTAAACACATTCAAGTTTGTAGTTGTAATGATTTGTGCTGTTACTTTAGTTGGTATACACAGGATTTCTGGTGTTGTGCTACGCCATTTACTTCATTCGATTCTTGGGCTCTGAAGAAGCATCAAAGAAGAACTTCCCTCTGCAGCATATCAGAGATCTGCTGCCTTGCAAAGCTGAAGGAGAGGTTGTTGACCTGGAACAACGTCATGCATTGCAGATTGTATAATGTGCAAATAAAATCACACTGTTCACTCTAACATCCTGACTATTTGCTGTATTTGCAGCCACTGGTAGATTGGACCGTGGCCCAGCTCACATGGAGCTTCTTTAAGCAGTCCTTCCTGAAGCAGATCCTGACCGAGGGGGAGCGCTACGTCATGACCTTCCTGAACGTCCTCAGCTTCGGAGACCAGGGAATCTATGACATTGTCAACAACCTGGGCTCCATGGTGGCACGCTTCATCTTCCTGCCCATCGAGGAGAGCTTTTACATCTTCTTTGCCAAAGTATTAGAGAGAGGACACAATGTGGAAAGTCAGAAAAAGGTCTCAACGGCGTAAACGAACATGAACATGATGAGGTGGTAAATCCTTGCTTTTCTCACTTCATGCTGTGGCTTCATACCCAGGAAGATGTGGCGATTGCAGCAGAGGTCCTGGAGTGTTTGCTCAAACTGGTGCTGGTGATTGGACTGATTATCACAGTGTTTGGATATGCATACTCTCACTTGGCTCTGGATCTATATGGCGGCGCTCTGTTAAGCAGTGGATCAGGTACATGTGCCACACACACGGCTGAAAACAGAAGCAAATATAATTATTTTCTGTTCTTCGTATGAAATTATGTTAATTTACTTGAAGGACCTGGTTTGCTGAGATGCTACAGCTGCTATGTTCTCCTCCTGGCTGTAAACGGACTAACGGAGTGCTTTGTATTTGCTGCCATGAGCAAACAGGAAGTCGACAAGTAAGAATATAGACAAAACAAGTTGCTGATTGTTCTCACACAACCGGTAATCTCTTAATCTAATACTGCGTGAGTTTTGTCCTCAGGTATAACCTGGTCATGCTGGCTTTGTCCGTGTCCTTCCTCTTCCTTTCCTACATGCTGACCTGGTGGTCCGGTGGCATCGGCTTCATACTGGCGAACTGCCTAAACATGGCCCTACGTATTTCCCACAGCCTGCACTACATACACCACTACTTCCAGTTCAGTCAGTGGAAACCTCTGCGAGGCCTTTTACCTTCCCCGCTCCTACTGGTGGCGCTTATTGCCAGCGCAGTCGTAACAGCAGTTTCTGAGGTACTACAGAGGGGCTTTATTTTGTAATGTGTTTATATTCCTTGAACTTTCAGGTTTTTTTTACATTACAACCACAAACCTTAATGTATTTTACTGGAAATGTTATGTGATAGAGAAAAACAGAAACACCAGTTACATATTAATGGAAATTATTTAAAATAAGTATTTTCCCACAATTGGTGTCATTAAATTGTTGAAGTATTATGCAGATATAGCCTAAAATCATATGGATGAATTGCTAAATCAAACCTCTCCTTTTGCATTTAAAACATTGCTAAAACATTGCTAGTCAAAGTCCACCTAAATCCAAGTGAGTATCTGCGGGAAGACTTAAAAAAATATTCAGAAGGTAAAGGTTTCTTTTACCTTCTGAATAAACAAAATTTAAAAATTGGCACTCATTTCATTTGACTCAGCTCGAGCAAAGACAAATGGGGAAAAATTTCAGTCTCCAGATGTGCAAAGCGTATGAAAGGACTTGTAGTTTGTTGCAACTGTGAGAACCAATAGCTTTGGGGAACTGAATAAAAATGCACACTGCAGTTTTCAGATTTTTAAATTTCTTTTTTTTTTTATTGTTGAGAACCGTGTGTCATTTTCCTTTCATTTAATAACTAGGTGCTTCTACACACACTGGCCATTTTATTAGGCACACTTTGCAAGTACCGGGTTGGACCCCCCATTTGTCTTCAGAACTGCCTTAATCCTTTGTGGCATAAATTCAATAATGTACTGGAAACATTCCTCAGAGGGTTTGGTCCCTATTGACATGATAGCATCACACAGATGCTGCGGATTTGTCGGCTGGACATCCATGTGGTCATAAAGGGATGAACATGGTCAGCAACAATACTCAGGTAGGCTGTGGCGTTGACACGATGCTCAATTGGTACTAAGGGGCCCAAAGTGTGCCAAGAAAATATCCCCCACACCATTACACCACCACCACCAGCCTGAACCATTGATACAAGGCAGGATGGATCCATGCGTTCATGTTGTTGACGCCAAATTCTGACCCTACCATCCGAATGTTGCAGCAGAAATCGAGACTCATCAGACCAGGCAACGTTTTCCCAATCTTCTATTGTCCAATTTTGGTGATCCTGTGTGAATTGTAGCCTCAGTTTCCTGTTCTTAGCTGACAGGAAAGGCACCCGGTGTGGTCTTCTGCTGCTGTAGCCCATCCGCTTCAAGGTTCGACATGTTGTGCGTTCAGAGATGCTCTTCTGCATGCCTTGGTTGTAACGAGTGGTTATTTGAGTTACTGTTGCCTTTCTATCAGCTCGAACCAGTCTGGCCATTCTCCTCTGACCTCTGGCATCAACAAGGCATTTGTGCCCACAGAACTGCTGCTCACTGGATATTTTCTCTTTTTCGGACCATTCTCTGTAAACCCTAGAGATGGTAGTGAGTGAAAATCCCAGTAGATCAACAGTTTCTGAAATACTCAGACCAGCCGGTCTGGAACCAACAACCATGCCACATTCAAAGTCAATTAAATCAACTTTCTTCCCCATTCTGATGCGCGGTTTGAACTGCAGCAGATCATGTTGACCATGTCTACATGCCTAAATGCATTGAGCTGCTGCCATGTGATTGGCTGATTAGAAATTTGCGTTAACAAGCAGCTGGAAAGGTGTACCTAATAAAGTGTCCGGTGAGTGTATATACCTATCACATTAAATTCCAAAAGGTTTTGTGGTTGTAACATGACACAATGTGATAAAGCTCAAGGTTAATAAATATTTTTGCAAGACATTGCACCATTAAATGTTTTATTCCTGTTCATTTTAGTAAATTCAGCTTCTTAATTCTCGATTATCAGGCCGCTTTCTGCTGCGACGGCGGCTGGCTGCTCAGGATGGTCCATATCGGTGTGGGAGGTGTTTGTCTGCTTTTCGTCCTGGTGGCTGTTCTTCTCACAGAGACTCGGCTGGTTCAGTTTGTGAGGACTCAGTTGTTGCACCGTTACAGAAAGAAACACACTTGATTACACCACAGACTGCTGCGGCTGAGAAATAAATATTTTACATCTACAAGCAGATTAGCAACTGAATATTAGTTGCTGTCTGTCAAACAGAGGAGACAATGGAGGAATATTTTTTTAATTGGACTTCATATGTTTTTACTTTAACATTCTTGGGTAGAATGTATGACAAATGTTATTTCTGTTTCAGGATCTAAGTATGGAAAAGATGAATGTACAGTTGATTTCTGTTACCAACCTATTTTGCATTGTACAGACTAAAAAAGAGCAATCTAATTCAATGTGAAGTTTATAAAATGTTGAGATGAATGAACAAAACAAATTTAATAATCATGGTGCTGATTCAATTCAGTTTGGTTTATTTCCTTAAAGCCAATTGAATTTAATCTTTAGATATACAAGGTCCAATTCATATCCTGTACACAGAATCCACTTAAGGCAAAATTTTATTCAAACCGACCCGGTTCAGCCCAGTCAGTTTCAAATCCTGTTACATACAGTCCATTTTAATCCTAGTTATAATCCATTACAGTAATAACTATACAGCAATAACTGTGTTGGCAACTTTGTCCAGGAAAGAGGCACAGCTAAACACAGAACTACTGAGCCAGCAGTAGTTTCCATGAGTTCTTGGCTGTGATAGCTCAGTTTATGAGTTTCTCCAGGAAAGAGACACAGCTAGAAGAAGACACATGATGCTCAGCCAGAATTACTTTCAATGGCAAAGAAAGTAAACTTAATTATTGGCAGCAATAGGTCCATCACTGGCTTTGTCTGGGAACCAGAACCAGCTGTACACAATCCCACTGAGTCAGCAATTCTTTTTATGGGAAAGAAATACATACTATGCAAAGACATTGGGAGCAATACCTTTTGGTAATGGCTTCTTCCATTAGAGAGATAGACAGATTAACACAGAGCTCTTGCGCCAGGAGTACTTTCAGTGAGAAAGGACATCAGAGAGTGCATAGTTAAAGGAAAAAAACAGACAAAACAAAAACAACTTCTTCAAATAGAGAGATATAAATCACAGGTGTGTAGGGTCAGCAGTTGTTTCTATGGGAAACAAAAAGCAAACGATACAGAAGGTTAATGACAACAGTAATCTGTCAATGGTCTTATACAGGAAAAAGACATAGCTAAACACAGAAGTCCTGTGCTAGTAGTACTTTCTATTGCAAAGAACAAGACAGATTTATTGTCAGTAACAGCTTTGTCATTGGCTTTATTTAGGACAGTCAAACAGCTCACTACAGGAACACTGAGCTGGGAGTACTTTCTATGGGAAATAAAAACAAAGACGAGACAATGTCTGGGTGTTTTTTGAAGTAAGAGACACTGATTAGTATACAGTGACTGGACCAGGAGTATCTTACATAGTTAATGGTAACGGATGCAGATAATTATCATGACTGACTGACTGACTGTTTTTTTTTTTTCAGCAACAAAAAGTAAAAAACGCAAAGCCAGCAGGGAGGGAGAGTTTGGGCAAAAAGAGAAATTTATCAGCATTTAGTGTGAATCTGAGGCTGTGCTTTCCCACTGCCCTCCTACTCTTTTAGATCTAAATTTTACATATTTGGGAAGTTTAAAGCATCACTGAATACATTTCAATAACATAGTGATCGCTTTCTTGACCTTTGTGTTTTCATAGTTTGGGACTCAGTTTATGAGGAATACTGCAATCAAATGTTACAGGAACGGTTCAACGAGTTTGAGGTTTTGCTGGGAAACACTTTGCTGGTGCGATGTATTTAGATTAGTCACAATCTAAACAGAGATGTCAGTTTGGTAAATGAGCTGGAGTGGGTGGGAAAAGCATTTTTTTTTTAACAAGGGAAATGTGGGTTTAATTTACTGTCTGATTTTCACCAATATCTGTAAGAGTAAACATTAGTAAAGAGTCTGCCAAGAGGTTCAATGTATTAAAACACACTGTTATCCTCTTAAAATTGTGCTTAGCGTTATTAAAAAGCATTTCCACGGAAGCAAAGTGCAAAAGAACAGAATAAATCCCATCTTCCCATCTCCAGGATTTGTTAGGTGAAGTTTAATGACACAAGCTTTAGCTGTGATCTCATCATTTTGTTATGAAACTGGAGATGGGAGGAGCCTGCTCACTTATGTCCTGAAAGCAGATTTAATGTTCACTGGGAAATCATTGCCAGATTGTCTGTATATGTGAGCGTGTGCTGGGAGGCAGCCTACCAGAGAGACAACTGACAGGAAGAGGAGAACATCTACAGCTGAGTACCTTCTTTTTCATGACCACCATGTCTCAAGTGAGACCAGATTTTTTAATTTCCTCACAGTTTTCAGTTGCTGCAGATATGTATTAGTTAAACTGAGTGTTTCTGCCCTTCAGCCTGCACAGGAAGATGGACAAACGCAGCGTCCTGTAGTGAGAGAAGAGGACCTGACTGAAGCAAAGACCAAACTTGGTGGTAGTGGGACAGTGAAGAGCAAGACTTTTGAAGTGATGGAGGAATGCGGTGAGGATGCTAATACACATATTTATGGTAGTGTTACTTGACACAAGGTTTGCATAAGACAGTGGAAGGAAACTTTCTTTTCTGTATTTGGTGGGATCACAACTGGGATCACATAATGACTGTTAGGGGAGTTATGTTTTAATGCTGAAGTTTCCAGTCCATATACAGAGAGGGTTCTAATGATGGGACATTCCAGTCCTACCAGCGGGATCAAATATAACCATATTTGGTATATGTTAACAGTCTTTCAACAGCTTGTTTGATATTTAGGGATATCTTCTAATTTGTTCTGGTTCTTTGCAGAGAAAATGGGTAAAGCTGCTCCCTCTGTGTTCAGTGGAGTGAGATCCGGAGCAGAGACTGCTTTCAACGCCCGCTCAGCTCGACAGATCAGGAAGTAAAAGGAAGCTTCGTTAGGACGGATGATCGCCGCCTCTTATCATGTGCTGAGGATCCCTTGTTTGAATTATTGTCAAAAGCATTTTTTGATGTTTCCAATCATACAACGTCTGCCAGCTGAGAGATGTTTAATAAACCTATTAGTCAGCCAAAAGCAATAAATTGTTTGATCAGTTAATTTAAGCACAAATGTGATATTTTTTTAACTTGGACTTTCTGTTTATGATAGGTTCTTATAGCCAGCTATGTTTCAAATGGAAAAATCTGTGCCCCAACATCATTGCTTGGTACTAACACCACCGTCCAAATATTGCAAATCTGCCTTGCGTCACTAAGCTCTGAGAAAGTTTCATTTAAAGTATTTTATATAACAGGGTTTTTGTTGCATGGGATCTCACCAGGTACTCCGGCTTCCTCCTACAGTCCAAAGACATGCCTGTTAGGTTAATTGGTCTCTCTAAATTGCCCTTAGGTGTATGAATGAGTGTGTGTATGGTTGTTTGTGTGTTGCCCTGCGATGGACTGGCGACTTGTCCAGGGTGTACCCCGCCTCTCGCCCATAGACTGCTGGAGATAGGCACCAGCTTCCCCATGACCCACTATGGAATAAGCGGTTTTGTTCCCTCAAATATGGGGAAAAAAGACAAAAAAAAAAACACAGGGCCCATAAAGGAGGTGAAAGAAAAAGGGACTAAAAACAAGCAATTTTAGCCACCTAACTCCAAACTCTCTGTTTGACAGAATAAAACTGACCTAACAAGAATGAAAGGGGACATAAATACAGGATGATCAGACTAGCTTGAGACACAAGGGGAAAAAAATACTACAACAAAAAAATAAAGCCAACTGTTTAATGGTTGCTTAAAGTTACTCGTAAAGCAACGTAAGACTCCTAAATCAAATAAACTATACAATTAAGGCAAATTTCTATTTAATATCCCTCCATGAAGAACCTGGGCTTGGTATGGAACAGCCAGCCTCCATCTAACAGTGCAAAGCATATCTTTTTGTTCGACGATGCCAGTTGCCCTCAGCAGTCTCGCAGAACTCCACCAGTTAAGAACATCCAGAGGCATTATTGTGTTGCCATCATTATGAAGAGTTGTAGCTTTAGGCAAATCTCGCCTTTCTACTCATCCAACATGGCTGCATAGAACAATGGGATCTCAAGCTAAAAGTCAGGCCGTCACAAATTTTTGTTTTGCCAAAAATTTCCACTGCATGACCTTCAGAGCTAATTTATACCCCAAATATGCACCAAAGCTTCAAAATGTATTTGTGCACTACACAAATGTCATACTGCTTTATGCAGATGCTCTCTCTGCGCTGATGAAGATTCTGTCACCTAGTCATGTCCAATGCCTGACCTGGCTGATACAACAGTTAGACCTACCTTCTCATTAATTGAGATAATTATTTGACCACTAGGAGGCACTCATAGACTTGTACAATACAGTGGTGTCCCATAATGCCTGGTTACGCAGGCCAAAGTTGTTCTGTTGAATGTATGCGCAAGCCTACAAGAATATAAAAATTTTAAAATGAAAAAACACAAAAGTGATTTGTGAAATGTTTTTATTTTTATTTGCCCAACAATGAACTAAGCATACAATAGTCAGATTTTATTTTGTAGAAAAGCAATCTGTATCATGTTGGATCTAAAACATGAAAAGGTATGTCTTATTTAAAAAAGGCATTTGATTTCTAAAGTTATTTGAGTTTATTATTACCTACTTTCTTGGTCTGGATTTATTTATTTTTTTGTCTATAAGAACAGTATATGAGTCACTGTTTCTTCAAAAATGCTCACTGTATTTAGCAAAGTTTAATAATGGGTAAACCTAAGTATGATTTTGACTAGTCACTGTGGTCCTACTGACTATGAAATTAAAATTAAAGCAAAAAAGGCATACTTTGTGTTATTTATAAAATCTTCAATTTTAAAAAGATTGTAATTTATCAGTGAAATTCTCTACCTAGAAATTGGAGGGAAAAGGTTTACCTAACCACCTGTGCTGGCAGGCCAAATTTGAACTACTCGACTGACAGCAGTGGCAACGTTAACAGGCCGCACCAAATCATTCAGAGCTCCAAATGGTCCACGGGCCACACTTTGGGACACCACAGCAATTGTGCTTACTTTGTCCACACCTAATTTCTCACCTATCATACATGTATCACGTATATACAGGGGTTGGACAATGAAACTGAAACACCTGTCATTTTAGTGTGGGAGGTTTCATGGCTAAATTGGACCAGCCTGGTAGCCAGTCTTCATTGATCGCACATTGCACCAGTAAGAGCAGAGTGTGAAGGTTCAATTAGCAGGGTAAGAGCACAGTTTTGCTCAAAATATTGAAATGCACACAACATTATGGGTGACATACCAGAGTTCAAAAGAGGACAAATTGTTGGTGCACGTCTTGCTGGCGCATCTGTGACCAAGACAGCAAGTCTTTGTGATGTATCAAGAGCCACGGTATCCAGGGTAATGTCAGCATACCACCAAGAAGGACGAACCACATCCAACAGGATTAACTGTGGACGCAAGAGGAAGCTGTCTGAAAGGGATGTTCGGGTGCTAACCCGGATTGTATCCAAAAAACATAAAACCACGGCTGCCCAAATCACGGCAGAATTAAATGTGCACCTCAACTCTCCTGTTTCCACCAGAACTGTCCGTCGGGAGCTCCACAGGGTCAATATACACGGCCGGGCTGCTATAGCCAAACCTTTGGTCGGTCATGCCAATGCCAAACGTCGGTTTCAATGGTGCAAGGAGTGCAAATCTTGGGCTGTGGACAATGTGAAACATGTATTGTTCTCTGATGAGTCCACCTTTACTGTTTTCCCCACATCCGGGAGAGTTACGGTGTGGAGAAGCCCCAAAGAAGCGTACCACCCAGACTGTTGCATGCCCAGAGTGAAGCATGGGGGTGGATCAGTGATGGTTTGGGCTGCCATATCATGGCATTCCCTTGGCCCAATACTTGTGCTAGATGGGCGCGTCACTGTCAAGGACTACCGAACCATTCTTGAGGACCATGTGCATCCAATGGTTCAAACATTGTATCCTGAAGGTGGTGCCGTGTATCAGGATGACAATGCACCAATACACACAGCAAGACTGGTGAAAGATTGGTTTGATGAACATGAAAGTGAAGTTGAACATCTCCCATGGCCTGCACAGTCACCAGATCTAAATATTATTGAGCCACTTTGGGGTGTTTTGGAGGAGCGAGTCAGGAAACGTTTTCCTCCACCAGTATCACGTAGTGACCTGGCTGCTATCCTGCAAGAAGAATGGCTTAAAATCCCTCTGACCACTGTGCAGGACTTGTATATGTCATTCCCAAGACGAATTGATGCTGTATTGGCCGCAAAAGGAGGCCCTACACCATACTAATAAATTATTGTGGTCTAAAACCAGGTGTTTCAGTTTCATTGTCCAACCCCTGTATATATATATGTATGCTTCATACACGTTTAGACAGAGATGTCTGGGCATCTCTGCTGAGTCTGCTGCCCCCGCGACCCGGTCCAGGATAAAGCGGAAGACGACGAGTACGAGTGTATGCTTCATAAATGACATTCATATTTTATATACATTATAGAATTTGATATTGAAAAATGTGCTTAATTTCTTTGCTTTTTTAGCCAAATCCTGTTTTTAGTTACACCAACAACTGTGGCAGAAAATGTGGCAGAGGCTTAACCTCACAAGTTTAGTCACGATGGGAGAACATTTCTTGTAATTATCTAAAATACCCAACTACCTTGGGTGGCTGAAGGGATTTGTGTAAGTGGAAGGAAAATTTAAAACTATTTCAAACTTTTTAACTATTGATCTGTAAACTTGGGCAGGTTGAGGTGAATGTTATTTTCTGTATACCCATTTGCTGACCTATGAAGATCAACACACATTTGGTTATTTTGAATAGCATGTTCTGCTGTCTTTCCCATTGTGAGCACAATGGGCTTCTGTGTCTACTTATCTTTATACCTCAGTAAAACAGGAAGCCGTGGATTACCATTTAAAAGCTCATCGACACTGATAAAATGCTTCAGCAGTGTTTGTATAAAAGGAATAGTTATGGGAGCCAGTAAGGGTGGAAAAGTTGATTTTATAAAGAACATTTATTTCTTAATGTTGGATTTCTTTTACCTTCTGAATAAATAAACTCTAATTAAAAGTTACAATTTAGTTTTTCTGTCATATTTGATTACTGCAATAGAAGATAGAAGGGTGCTGTACCACACTAAATAGTACCGATCAACTCATTTTAGTTCAATATATTTCACATTTTACCAAGATACTTTCATCTGAATTTTAACAGTCAGACTGAAGTTTAAAACTGGAATTGTAGCTTCTTTATCAATACATTAACAACCAACAGCTTTACACTAATGGCACAGTAACAAACTGCTAAATTATTTGAAGAGTATTATGCCACATTATAAAACATGCAGGACTGTTTTTAGAGTAAAAGTGTAAAAATCTAATACACCAGACATGAAGAAGAAAACAGTCACTGTAAACATTGTAACATAGACATTTTCTCATTTTATTCCAAAAAAGTCAACAAAAAATATTAAACTCTAAATCCATTAGAACAGAATTACTACAGTAAAGACATGGAGGAGGAAATGTGATAAGGAGCAACACTGGATGCACAGCTCAAAATGCAACGAAGCAAACAACAACAGAAAGAGGAAGCGAACATCTGCGTTGCAGAAAAGCTGAATGGAGTTTTATTTCATGAACTTGTGGTGCTGGTCTTGGAGGATTTTGGCTGAAGACTTGGCGTCGTAGAACAACTCATTAATCTCCTCGACCTGCTCCCTCTCCACGGTGTCTTTTCCCTGAACGCGGCCCAGCAAGCTGGCTGGTGTTAGCAGCTGTACTGCATACCTGAGAGGAAATGGGAAATATAAGCAGCGAGGCAAACATCTCCATTTATCATAGGAGAACATTATATTGATTTGCATATAACCAAACATTTTATTAGTTTTTAAAGCCATTTCTACCTGTGGTTTGATTTCAAATAATACTTAATCCATCAAATAATGATAATGTTTATCTTTGGAAACAGATAGGACAAACATTTTCTGCTAATGGACCATTAAAAAGGAGCAATTTATAGCTTTGCAAATCTCTTGGGCTGCTAAAATGATAAAAAAAAACACCCAAAACACCTTCTGAGCAGTGCAGGCAACTAACTTTACCACCACAAAGCTCTTAAAGTTATACCCAACCTTTCCCCTTAGTAATACATTGACACCATGCACTAGGAATGCAAATAAATAATACACTTAAATTTAACTGTCTAATAATGCTTTATTAGGTTCAAATTTGTTTCATTGGTTTAACTGATAATGTCCGCTTTCCCTGTCTTTAAATGATAGTTATACATCTCACTGTTTATGAGGGACTAAAATGTTTCACATATTTTATTCTGTTCACCGTATTTTTTCCTGTTCAGTAACCTAATAGGTTCCTGTTTTGTTATATTTTATAAATATGTCTAGGTTTAGTAATGTGTGAGAAAACCCAACTTTTTTGTTTATTCCGTCAGTATTTAATATAACTGTATGGGAAGAAACTTGTGCCATCAGAAACTGAATTGCTCTGACTGAATTTGTATTTGTGCAATTTTAAATGAAATACATTGGTTTGAAAATGAATTTCACTAAACTGAATTTTATGGTTTGAAACTGAATTCATTTGCTTTTAAAATGTATTTCGTTGTATTAAAAAGTCAGTTTGACTACTTTCACTATCAGGTCTGTAATTCAATTTCAGTTCCAAAATTCAGTTTTTTGTGTCACACATCCAGGTCCTTGAGGTTAGCCACATATTAATCGATTTACGTTTCACATCAGGTTAAACTTCCTTTATGGCATGTTGAGCTGGAACAGTGCAGCATTTATGAGCTTGGTGGATGTCAATCACCAAGTCAAATGAGCGTCTATAAGAAGCATCATGTAAACAAATGATGGTCAAACAGCAACACTTATGCTACCTGTAGCTATTAGCTAAACATGCCAGATTAGCATAGTGTGTCATCGGTGTTATGTCGGTCTGCGTTTCTCTTGCCCTTACCTCAGCGTAACGTCTGTTGCCTAGCAACCGTGTTAGCGTGAAGTGCAGAGCGATGAAGGCGAACAAATGGAGCCTGAAGGTTAATAACGCTGTCTCTACTGTAAATAACTTTTTATTTACCCTTTTACATATTGCTGATGGCTTATAATGCTGTTTTGTTATTGTTTTATGATCTTGTTCATTATTCAGCAATTTAAAATGTTGAAAATATTTTTTGTGTTCATAGATATAAAAATCTAACACTAGATAAAATACATTGATGACAAATACCATTTGTTTAATTTATTTGTAAAGCTTTAAACAACTTAAACACTAACATATTAACTTTAGGAACAAAGTTTAAATCAGTTTATTTGCAGAGCATTATAATAATAATAATTATAAATAAACCAAACATTAATATTAGATTTCATCTGACTGACTTATATCTGTTTACCTTCCATCCATTGGGGAAACTCAGCAGGATTTTGAAAACAATGTGCCGGGAGTCAGCTGTTCTCTGGGGGTTTAGCGCAACTCAACCACCCAGTCAGCTGACAGCTGGCGAGGCGAGCTGGCTGCTGGGGCAGCGGACGAACACATCGGCGCATTTGTCCAATTAAATGATATCTTGATAAACTGATCAGATATTTTAGGTTTACACATCTACATTCTTGTTTAAAAACATAGTAAAAGTTCAGTTGTTTCACAGAATGTGCAATATATCCAATTTTATTCACAACTTTCCTCTCTCCTCCGGCCTTTGCTACTTCCGTTTGAATAATCTACTTCGACCCGCAATGAATCATGGGATATGGTGGGACACGGAGGATACACCGGACCCATCTTTCAAATCTGGGGATTAGGACGCATTTGTTGGAACCTTGGAGATTGGACAGCATTCGTTGACTCATCCAGGACGTTATCGGCCTACAAATGCGTCCTTCAAAAGAATGCAGTCCTGAATTTGGACACAACAATAGTGAATGACATCCGTAAATCAGTAAATCTGTGTTTGATTAATCTGTGGCTTCAAGGACCCGGATGTGGGACACAAAAAACTGAATTTTGGAACTGAAATTGAATTTCAGACCTGAATGCATTCATTTCAAATTACACAAATACAGATTCAGTCTGAGCAATTCAAATTCAGTTTCAGATGGCACAAGTTTCTTCCCATACAAACTGGCACAGAAAACGGTGAAAATATAGAGATGTGATTCTTTTTTTAAATTCTGCATATAAAATGTAGCCCTTCACATTAGGGAAAGACCCTCTCAATACAAGAGAAAACTCAGTTTTTCAGAAAATGGCCACTTATCAATTATTTGTTAGTCAATCAATAAGATAAATTACCTTCAGATTAACCCAATAATCGATAACTTGCACCCCTACTATGCTCCTATTATATCATTCATGCATATTTTTCAGGCCAAAAAAGTAAATTCTGGAAACAGTATCTTCCATACTCGGTTTTCTTTTTATTAGAAAACACAAAAATTCCAGCCTTTTCCAGCCTGTTTATGAACTCGGCCGTTAGATCTTTAAATAAAAAAATAAAACTAACCACAGACAGAGTGTATTAAACCTTCAGATCTGCTTGGAAACATCCAGAATGTATCTACCTGAGGGTTGTTTTGGTGCCGATCTCTGCTAGATGTGTGATGGCCTCCTCGCTGATGCCAATCCCCTCGGTCTGAGCACGGATCTTGATGATCTAAAAACCGCAGCCTTTTTAGCCACACGTAACAACAAGCCATGCACCAGAGATCCTGGCAGACTCACCTGTTTAATCTCCTGTGGCGTGTACAGCATGGTGCGGATTATCATGACCCTGTCCAGTAAGTCCAGTGGGATCCCGTGTGGAGAGCTAATGTCCTCTGTCCCCCTGAAAAACAACATCACATTGTTTTAACACTGAAACTTTATCTTTTCTTTCTAAGCAAATGCACATCCCGGCTCTCACCTTATCAAACATTTTCCTCTGTTGGATGCAAACACCACAATCGGGGCGATGCTGCTTTCCAGAGCACGGTGGAGATAGGTGAAACACTCGATGTCGAGCATGTGCACCTCGTCAACAAACAGCACCCCCGGTACGAGCTCGGCCACGCCCTGGTCGATGTAGCGGTTCACCACCTTGTTGATCTCAGCGCGAAGTTTATCTGAGGTGGGAAAAGAACGGCAGACAGTGTAGGATAGTCAACTTGGGACATTCAGATCCTGGGAGTCGAGGGGTTCTTGTAGTACCTGTGATTTCTGTCTTTTTGGGCTTCATCAGCTGTCCCATCATAGAGAGAATGTCCTGACCTCCCTGGGGTGAGACAATTTATGCTTACCGATCTTTCTTAAAATGAATATATACATTATGTTTCAGGTTTGTAAATCAGTTTATGCACCTGTGGCCGGGCATTTGCAACATCCAGATCATGCAGTGTGACATCTTGGACTATCTCCTTCTTCTTGTGGACATCACCTTTGGGAAGTGGGACGTACTCCTCTGCCTCAAGGTCGAACTCTGTTGCAAAGGTGTCACAGCGGCCTTGTCTCTGTAGAGACAATGATAAACAACTCTTAACGAATGTCTCATCTTACTAGAGAAGCAGAGCTGAAGGACTGAGAGCAGGTGTGTGATCCTGCTGCCAGCTCATCGCAGAGAGAAAGCTTTTGGCTGAAGGATCAAACGGGTCATGAGACTGCTGTCAACAGAAACAAATGTGCCACCCAGCCCTCCGACTACAGCCAACCCGAGCCCCACCAGCCCACCTGCAGCGATTAAAAGAACAGTCATCACAGCCTATCAGCGCAGGCCACAAGCCCCACTGTGCTGAGAGAGATGTAAAGATAAGACAGAGAATGAAGGGCTGCAGGAATGAGAGGTTCATGCAGGACTGCAGCAGAGCTTCATGCTGGGCGGAGAGAGATGAAAGCATAATGCCACCACGAAGGCCAGAAGAGGATGGGACAAAAAAAAAACTCAACTTTGGCCTCAGAAAGAAATTCTGTTTTCTTGTGACATTTACACATTTACTGTTTTTGCTTTGAAGCATTCCTTATTTCCTTGTTGACAAACGGGCTTCATTTGGCTGGAAATGACAAAAGTATCTGGTATAACAGCAAACAAAGTGCTGCGGATACTCATAATAGATTCTACCATTTATTTGTTCCCGCAAAACTCCTGCAATCATTTTAATAACCACAGAATGAGCATCTGTATGCAAATACACTGTTATAGTTCTTAGAGGAAAAAAAAAAACCAGATTTCTACTAAAGAACTACTTCAGTATAGAGCCTTATTGTCTTTCTGCTCTGAGTTCGCTGCAAACATGAACTCTAGATAGTGAGCCACCTAGAGCTGCAGATATTTAAAAAAGTGTATCTCCATTCCAACGACATAGGAATGGATGCGGGTACAGCTGCTCTAAAAGCAGAATTACAACACAGCTTCTTCAGTTTTAGCAAAACATCTTCATTCGTCGTAAACATTTTCTGCTGCTAAAAACAAAAATACCAACAAAAATATATAGACATAAGCATAAGTGCTTTGGTCTATAATGCTATAAGACAACAATGTGCTGACCATCAATTTTCCATATGTTGTAAAACCCTAATTGATATGAAAATGAAGTGTTGTGGCAGTGCAGTGGATCTATGACTGATCAACATCCTCAGTCAGGGATCCTACAAATGTTTCATGGATAATTTTCAAACTTCTCCTGTCAAACAACATGCAGTAAAATACATTTTTATTAGTCATTACTTAGAAGATGAAAAAAAATTGTAATCGGCAGGTCAGGGTAAAGACTGCAAAGGAAACTGGAAATCGGCATCGGTCAAGCTTAGCCTTTTTTTGTCTTTACAGGCATTGATAGAAGAAGACAATGTTTATTCAAAGAAAATCATTAAAGAGAGGAAGACAGAGTGTTCGCTTTTTAACTACAGCTCATGCAGTCAGAACCCAAACTCACACCTTTTGAATTCTGAAACAAAATAATTTCTGTTTTGCAATAAATAAATAAATACCTTGACAGCACCACTGTTAGCTTCGATGTAGATGACGTCCCCCACTTCGACACGCTCTTTCTGAAGACTCTCATAAATGCTGGGGTCCAACTAGAGAAAACACAAAAGTACCTTTAAGGTCAACACTATATTACACAAACTATCCTTTAAAATGAGCACAATTGCTCCCAAAAATATTAATCTGACCCCTACAAGTAAAGCTCAGGAGAATTCATGTCATTTACTTTACACAATTATAAAAACTACTTCTTTTATTTATCTGTGTATAATAACTTTCACATTTTGTTGCATGAAACACTTTGCGTCTAAAGATTCTTTACTAACGATAGAAGACAAACAGATAAAGTTTAAATCCCTAAATCTGACCTTGAGCTGCTTGGTGCCTTTGGCTGTTTTCAGACCGATGATGACGTGGCTGATGGTTTTTCCGTAGCCACCCATAGGATTCTCCGTCTCACATGGGGTCAGCTCTGTCACCTCCCCTTCATACACCTCCTTTGTTTCTTTGATGCGTAGACCTGAACGTACACACACACACAGACACACTTCATAACGAGGATCAATCAGGTCTTTATATTCCTGTGTCAGCTAAGCCGTCACATCTTTCAGACTGCTGAATAATGTCTTTTATTACAGGAAAGAACGTGTGTGTGCCAGGGAAATGCCAGAGCATCAGTGTAACATGATCACACCTCTTTCACACAGGCTGTGGATCTGAGTATGAGCAGCACACAGGTGCCTGGTCGACCATGTTGAGGCTCAGAGAGCTGTGCTTGAAGCAGGGACTGTGTTGCAGAGCTGATACTGACAAGGTGATGACAAACGTCAGATGAACTCCACCCCACAAGTTTCTGCAAAATAGCTTCTAGGGCTGCAGCGAATGTGCCGTTGACCAACTCTGTCTCTATTCAAGCTCCGTGTCCTCGCCAGTGAACAGGTAACATCATCAGTCAGACTAACCCTTCCCTGTAAATCTACGATCAAGTGTTAGCTAACGACAGCAGCGTCAAGCTGCTCCAATGATACCTCCTTGCTTTAGAGAAACCCTTTATACTTTCCTTTGCAAAAGTATAGGTACCATACATTTAGTCATGTTTAAACTACAAACTCCAATCTACGTTATGAGGATTTTACGTCATAGATTTTATGTGATAGACTCACACAAAGTTGTGTAAAACTGTGATGTGGAAGGGAAAGAAAGTATGATTAAAAAAAAAATAAAAAATCTAAAAAGTGTGGCAAACAATTGTATTTAGTCAATTTGCCCATTATTGGTCTTGAAACTGCTTTGCTCCAAACACTCCATTCTAACTCTAGCGGTGTGTTTGAGGAAGAAAGCATCCCCATTATCTTGTACCCCCAGAGTTTTGCTTGTAAGCTGAACGTTCAGCTTGCTTTCCAGGACCAGAGCACCTTCTGTTTTATGGCTTGTGGCAAACTGCAAACATGACTTCTCATGGATTTGTGGAGGGGACGGCTAATAGCTGTCCTGCATACAGATTCTCCCAGCTGGTCTGTGGATCTAGCCTGGTCGGTTTAGGTGAATGGCCATGTCTTGGTAGGTATATGGTTGTATCATACCTTCTCCATTCCAAAATGGAAAGGGTATCACAATACCCTGTGAGATCAACAATATAAAATATTGTTTTAATACCTGACATTGCTTTACACTTCTCCACAGCTTATTGGTTTTACTTACGGGTATCAGAGTAAAGGGGACTAAGTACAAGTGCACAACACTCTTTTCAAACAGTGTGTCTAGTGATGTTAAAGCAATAGAAAGGGATGGATTGTGTTTTTGCATTGCTTTTATCGAGAAAAAAAAAAACACCTCCATAATAGTGTTCTATTTTTTCCTACTGCCAGGATCTGAGTCATCTTAAAGTGATAAAAAAGGAAAATATGAGACTTTTTTGCAAAAAATACTGAGTATTTTACACCAGTAAGTTTACACTGCATGCAAATGTGGCCCAAATCTGATTTTTTGGGGGTCAAGTGACCAGGACAGACATTTTAGAACAAGTGTGAACGCTCATATCTGGCTCATATCTGACTTTTTCAAGTCACATTTCTTTAGAAAAAGAACTTAACACCTATTTCTCTGTGTTTACTGTTGTGCCGTGCTTGACGACGCTCTTCTTGTTCTTATGCGCATGCAGGTCAGTTTGGAGCTGCAACATTTTCAGAGTAATGTGAACGACCACACACAAAAAAAAAATCAGATTCTTGAAAAAAAATCGGATTTGAGCATTAAGACCTGTAGTCTGAACGTAGCCTAATTGTGTCGGTGTGTAAATAGCACAGAATTAATGAAATACAAAGAGTTTAGGGAAACTTACCAATCGCCCTCCTAAAATTCTCCATAAGTACTTCTGTTTTTTTAATTTCAGATGAGTACACTTCACTGCCAACCATGGGACAGAAAGGCACCTTGTTTCCCAACTCCTGCGCCATAGCCAAAGCGAGGGCAGTCTGAAGGTTGGGAAGCAGAAATGAGAGGCCAGAAAAACAATCATCATTCAAGTTAAAACTCGTAGTTGATAAACTTGTACTTGTATCTCAACACTTTGGAAAAAAAATACACAAACCTTCCCTGTTCCTGGAGGTCCTGCCAACACAACTGCTCTTCCTGCCATCTTTTTTGAGCGGATCATCTCAACAATGATCCCACAGGCCTGAGGAATAAGAAAAATCATAGCCTGATAAAACTAATAAATAAAATGAAACGATGTTTTATTTTTCATGGACAACATGCAATAAGAGGAGGGGGGTTACTTTCATGGTTATAATCAAATAATTCAAAGAAATAAAGCAACAAAAACAAAAATATCTGATTTCTTGTTTTTTGTGATGAACTAATCGGACTTTAATGGACCAAAACTACAGGCCCTTCTCAAAATATTAGCATATTGTGATAAAGTTCATTATTTTCCATAATGTAATGATGAAAATTTAACATTCATATATTTTAGATTCATTGCACACTAACTGAAATATTTCAGGTCTTTTATTGTCTTAATACGGATGATTTTGGCATACAGCTCATGAAAACCCAAAATTCCTATCTCACAAAATTAGCATATCATTAAAAGGATCTCTAAACAAGCTATGAACCTAATCATCTGAATCAACGAGTTAACTCTAAACACCTGAAAAAGATTCCTGAGGCCTTTAAAACTCCCAGCCTGGTTCATCACTCAAAACCCCAATCATGGGTAAGACTGCCGACCTGACTGCTGTCCAGAAGGCCACTATTGACACCCTCAAGCAAGAGGGTAAGACACAGAAAGAAATTTCTGAACAAATAGGCTGTTCCCAGAGTGCTGTATCAAAGCACCTCAGTGGGAAGTCTGTAGGAAGGAAAAAGTGTGGCAGAAAACGCTGCACAACGAGAAGAGGTGACCGGACCCTGAGGAAGATTGTGGAGAAGGGCCGATTCCAGACCTTGGGGGACCTGCGGAAGCAGTGGACTGAGTCTGAAGTAGAAACATCCAGAGCCACCGTGCACAGGCGTGTGCAGGAAATGGGCTACAGGTGCCGCATTCCCCAGGTCAAGCCACTTTTGAACCAGAAACAGCGGCAGAAGCGCCTGACCTGGGCTACAGAGAAGCAGCACTGGACTGTTGCTCAGTGGTCCAAAGTACTTTTTTCAGATGAAAGCAAATTCTGCATGTCATTCGGAAATCAAGGTGCCAGAGTCTGGAGGAAGACTGGGGAGAAGGAAATGCCAAAATGCCAGAAGTCCAGTGTCAAGTACCCACAGTCAGTGATGGTCTGGGGTGCCGTGTCAGCTGCTGGTGTTGGTCCACTGTGTTTTATCAAGGGCAGGGTCAATGCAGCTAGCTATCAGGAGATTTTGGAGCACTTCATGCTTCCATCTGCTGAAAAGCTTTATGGAGATGAAGATTTCATTTTTCATCACGACCTGGCACCTGCTCACAGTGCCAAAACCACTGGTAAATGGTTTACTGACCATGGTATCACTGTGCTCAATTGGCCTGCCAACTCTCCTGACCTGAACCCCATAGAGAATCTGTGGGATATTGTGAAGAGAACGTTGAGAGACTCAAGACCCAACACTCTGGATGAGCTAAAGGCCGCTATCGAAGCATCCTGGGCCTCCATAAGACCTCAGCAGTGCCACAGGCTGATTGCCTCCATGCCACGCCGCATTGAAGCAGTCATTTCTGCTAAAGGATTCCCGACCAAGTATTGAGTGCATAACTGTACATGATTATTTGAAAGTTGACGTTTTTTGTATTAAAAACACATTTCTTTTATTGGTCGGATGAAATATGCTAATTTTGTGAGATAGAAATTTTGGGTTTTCATGAGTTGTATGCCAAAATCATCCGTATTAAGACAATAAAAGACCTGAAATATTTCAGTTAGTGTGCAATGAATCTAAAATATATGAATGTTAAATTTTCATCATGACATTATGGAAAATAATGAACTTTATCACAATATGCTAATATTTTGAGAAGGACTTGTAATTCTCAGTTTTTGGTTGTCGGTTGTGATTTTATAAAAGACATAAACAAATTTGTGCAAACATTGACTATAAAAATGTGCCCATGGTTCTTTGACATGGGTAGTAGTTTAAAATCTATCAAAACGTAAACGATTAGAATAACATTCCCATGCATGCTCCTAACTTTTATCAGTTTTTTCTAAAAATAAGACATCAAAAATATGACATCAAATACAGTTTAATGAGGCGTCTTGAAACCAAAACAATGTGAGTGTTTGGCTTATTGTACTCCTTATGTAACTATATATGTAGGTCTTACAGATAGAAGACCTCCATCATTACTACCATGTATAACAATAATATTCTTTTTGTATGTTATCTACGTCTCCATGTGGCATATAACATGAGTATAACATGTCCACTTTGCGCCTTACGTGTTCAAATGCAGAGGAAATTTTTCAAATATCGTACAAACATGGGTTTATTATAATTATTCAATTGTATTTTATAAACAGATTAAACCTTATCCTCACTTCATGACTTTGAAAATAAAAAGCGACAAATAGGTGCTAACCACGTTAGCATGTGGTGAACTTCATGGCCTGGGCTGAGCTAAATCCTACTTACAACACAAATCTTAATTAACATTGTTCATGCACAGATGAATGATAACAATGTAGTGAAACATGAATAGTACCTCTCTTGCAGTCTCCTGGCCAACCAATCCACATGCTGCCTGTTTAGCATTCCCGGCCTCGTCTAGCCCCAGTCCTTTAACGTGACTGTGTGCGGCGATCCTTTGAGTTTTCGTGTTACTTTTTACTTCCTCTATCTTCATAGCTGTTTTATTTATGTTTAATGTAGATATCACTAGTTTCCTTTAGGGCTGATAAAATGCCGGCTTTCTGTTTAATTCTTTCAAACTGCCGTAGTCGGAGCCGAAACACAAAACACAGGGAAATCGGTTTCCATGTGGGTTACTAGGGAAAATGAGCGGAAGGGCTGCCCAAAGTTCCCGCCCACTGAGCCATATTTGAAAAATGATTGGATCACGTGAAAACATGTGAAAATATAATTGGCTGAAAATAAATGGTAAAAGCGCAGAACCCTTCCATTTGGAGTTTATGTTTCCGTGTGTGTTTCGTTTGGTTTGTCGTAGTGAAACAACCTGAAACTTGTCAAAATTTAATTACGCGTTTTACAGTGCATGGATAAAATAATAGGGATGCTTCAATGGCCATATATTAATATTTTGCTATAATTTAAGTGTCACTATGTGAGAATTATTAGTTCTTTTTAATTTTTTTAATTTGTAAAATAGGTTCCGCTTTAGCTTGTTTTCCGAGGATGACGTTCATTGATATCTGCAAAGACGTTTCTCTCAGTTGTAAAGTCGTTTGTAGCGAGCTACATTAATTAACGGCAGAAAGATTAGTAGGAAAAACTAACGCGGGGTGGTGAGTTCATGGTCCAACCTAGAGTGAAGGAAAACACGCCTGTTCGATAACATCAACTTAACTCTGTGGAGAAAATGACGGAGTCACCTAACAGTCGGGCTAAAACTCTGAACTTTAACGTCGGGGTGCTCGGACATGTGGACAGTGGGAAGACGTCGCTGGCCAGAGCGCTGAGCAGCACAGCCTCCACGGCCGCCTTCGACAAGAACCCGCAGTCCCGTGAGAGGGGCATCACGCTGGACCTGGGCTTCTCTTCCTTCACCGTGGATTGTCCTGATCACCTGCGGGACAGCGGGGGGCAGCAGCCCTATGACAGCCTGCAGTTCACCCTGGTGGACTGTCCCGGACACGCCTCTCTGATTCGGACCATCATTGGAGGTCAGCTCTAATGTTAAAGAGCGCAGAAGGCTCTGGGTGTTTTTTTTTTGGACCATATATCAGTTTCTATGTTTTTTATGTTTTGACCTCTTGTTTTAAATATAATTTTTTTTTTTACATTTATCTTGCAGTCGCTGTTCTTGTCTTGTTCATGACCCTCCGTTTGGGGCCCCACATAACTAAACACTCTTTTAATCCCCCAGTGAAGCCCATTAGAAAAAAAGACACTTTTTAGTGTAGAGCTCACCAGACTCGTTATAAATTTGTGAAATATTAAAAGAAAGAAATAAAATATTTAAAGCATCTATAATCAGTCTAGAATATTTCAATCCAGGTGATTAAAGTTGGTTCTATGTGCAGGAAACCCCAAATCATCCAGAACACTACATTTTGTCTGGATTCAAACATGGAGGTATCTAGTGGAGGTTTGGCCACACTTAATATGTACAATTTCTAATTAGAAATGGTCAAATGCGCTCCAAACCCATTGACAACACATAGCGATTTAATTTGGCATTGAATCATACACTTGGAATGAGATGACCATATCAGCATCATTTTGTTGTGCACGGGTTGTACACGTAGAACAGGAGGGCACCTGTTCCTATTGAACGCAACTCAGACTCTGTGTCTACCTGTGACACCTTTCTGGAGAGGGGAATCGTCCGAGCTTCTGCTGGCAACAACTTAATGCTCACCCTCTACTGATGATCCACTTGGCCCTGTCTTTTAGTGTTTAACCCTTTCTCTCTCCTAGACATGGAAATTGCCTGAGCTTTTACTGTAACTAATTATATGTGCTCTCTTTCAGACTCTAACCTTGAAAACTGGCTCAGAGTTTATCTGTTCTTTCTTTCTAGGTGAAACGACTAAAGGAGCTACATCCATTAACATTTACTTCTCCTTCCCATAGAAAGGACTCCTGGATCAGTGCTTCTTTGTTCTCTTTGTGTCTCTGCTCTGTTCTCTCAAACCCCCAGTCGGTTGTGGCAGATGGCCGCTCACACTGAGCCTGGTTCTGCTGGAGGTTTCTTCTGTTAAAAGGGAGTCTTTTCCTCTCAACTGTCGCTACATGCATGCTCAGTATGAGGGATTGCTGCAAAGTCAACGCCAGTGACTGTCCACTGTCTCTACATGCTCATCCAGGAGGAGGGAATGCTGCAAGTTACTGACTGGATGCAATCTGCTGGGTTTCCTTAGACAGAAAAACGTTTTATCCAATTTGAATAAATAACTGAATCTGACTGCACTGTTCAATGGTTAGGATTAATTGGAATGTATGTACCTGACTTTTGTGAAGTGGCTTGAGACAACATGTGTTGTGAATTGGCGCTATATAAATAAAACTGAATTGAATTGAATTGACAACATGCAAAAAAGCCACATAAAACCCTATTAAGTGTGCAACTGAAACATGGCTTTTGTTAATCAATATGTATGTTTGTTTTTCCTCTCAGTGCCTCTGTGGTTAGCCTCACTGTGCAGAGATCCATATTGCTCATATCAAAAACTCCTATGAATGCTTTTGTTGCCATGATATAACCATTGTTGCTGCTATGGCAGCAACAATGGAATAGAAACTGTAGACCCCTTCCTAGCGACACTTTTTACACTGCTTGTAGATGGACAGATCAACACGCACAGACAAGGAATCAGTGGGTCCCAGCGGTCATGCAAAAAGCCTAATGCCTATTAGGCATATCATTATGACCTTTGACAGGTGAAGTGACTAACTCAAATGATCTCTTTATTATTGCACTTGTATTTGGGTGGGATGTCTAACAAAGCAAGAGTTGAAGCTTTAGAAGGAGGAAAGTGGGCATGGGTAAAATCTGAGCAAATTTGACAAGTGCCAAATTGTGATGGCTTGAAGACTGGGTCAGAGCATTTCCAAAACTGCAGGATGTTTCTGCAATAAGTAGGAACACAGCTGGATTTAATTTAATTTATCCAGCTGGGGGCGCAATCCCTCTCCATATAAACCGAACTGAAAGACTCACTGGCTTGGATTGTTGTGTGAGTGCAGACAGTTAAAGTGGCAGCTCAAAGTGAATCACTAAGTTCATGTTTGGAACTGTTTGAACTTCTGTGTGAACTGTGTGAATGTGTGTTCATTGTGTATATGATCAACGCCTCTACCGCGTGTCCCGATGCAGATTGCTGTAAATTACAGCTGTGAGACTCATCCTGCAGATCTGAGTGTAGTTTGAGGTATGTATTAAATGTCCTGTTTGGTCCCAAGCGGGACACACGCAGGAAAGAGAACAGAGCCAAGTAGAAGAAGAGAGAAGTGGAAAGCACAGAAAAGAAAGTCCACTATAGTCAGGAAAATACAACTAAGTTAGCTGCAGCTCTAGTTTCATCCTTCTAGCTCATTGTTCTTACTTTGCCTTCATGTACCCCTCCACCTTTAATTTCTTGTCCTGTTCTGTAGTTGTTTTCGGATGCCTTGCTCCATTTTTGTTGGAATTGTTGTATTCAGCTTCATGCTTGTAATTTTTACCTCTTCTCATGGATGTGGCCCTTTTTTAAAGAGCAGGAAAGTGAAGCATGGAGTCATTCTGCTTCAACTCAATGTTCCTCATGTGTCTTATATCTTCTTTTTCCAGGTGCGCAAATCATCGACCTGATGATGCTGGTGGTGGACGTGGTGAAAGGCGTGCAGACTCAGACTGCAGAGTGTCTGCTAATAGGAGAACTGACCTGCCCCCGTATGGTCGTTGTCCTGAACAAGATCGACCTGCTGCCGCCTAACAAGAGGCAAAGTGCCATTGAGAAAATGATCAAGAGGCTACACAAAACACTGGAAAGCAGCAGGTTTGTATTGTTTTATGAAATTATGTATCTGTGTTTATGTAGACCGGATGTTTTTAAGGATAGCCTCACTGCCACATCATGAAATAATTTCAGCGTTGCTGTTTTCCGGTGAACAGATTTAAAGAATGTCCAGTGATTGCTGTGGCAGCGAAGCCTGGAGGCCCAGAGGCCCCTGAAACAGAGGAGCCACAGGGAGTGCCAGAGTTAATTGAGGTAAAGTTTGGAAACTAATTGGTGCTGCTAAAGGCCATGTGTGAGTTCTTATTAATTCAAAGATGCAATTACAATTTTCTTCGGGCTTCTTTCATTTTAATAAAGCAGACCGAGCAGTTGTTTGGCAAAGTTAGGGAAATAATGTGTCCTGTCAGAATCAACTCAGTGTTTAAAAGAGATCAACATCTTCCTACGCTTTCAAAACCCGTCGTTTATATTTATTTAGACGTGGCCCTAAGAATTTCTCCCGGAAGGACAAACTATGTAATGAAAGCTTTATGATTTCCACCCTGCATCTTTTACCCTTGAGCACAAAATTAATGGGATCTGATGTCAGGAGTCCTATGGTCTGGTCCTTAAGAGCTGGTATCCTGCCCTATCAGATGTGTCAACACACCAGATTCAAATCAAATCCAAAAGCTGCAGGACCCTGGGGGGTTACAAGCTGCAAACAGCATGTCTAACTGCAGGGTGGCTAACTGAGCCGGTAGCCTGATTTACCAGCTAATATCAACTTCATATACTTACTGTATGTTATCCCACTGTACATAAAGACAAATGGGGAAAAGGTTTAAAATGTTACACAATATCAGGAGGCTGATGTATTTGCCTGCCACAAATAGTCACCAGGTTGGACATATTTAGGAGGTTTAGGACCAGTTTGTTTGATATTGTCCTCCACTCACAATTAAAATAAGCAACAAAATGAATAAAATGAGGACTGGCCAATCATCCTAGTTAAGGTCCTCAGACTTAAAGTGGATATAAATAGGCTGCACACACTTGGTGAAATGCATTGCCTCTGTGACGTAAAAAAAAATGAGACCAAGATAAATCTTTTGAGAACTTTTTCCACATTTAATGTGACATTTAGCCTGTCTTATTTCACTGAAAAATACAATTAAAAAAGCTGCAATAGCCTGGTTGCAAAAGTGTGTACACTGTTAAACCCGTCCTTCACAGCCATCACAGACTGTTGTGATGCCATCTAATTCAACAGAAGTGTAATTTTCTTTACGTTTGCTTATTTTTTTATCCTTTTAATAAAGCCACAGCTTAGAGAGAAGCTACAATGGACCTAAAAGTAATATTATTGTCAATATTTGGAGAAAATAATGAACAACAGTGAAATTTTCTAAAACAGAACATTTTTCTGTAATTGATCAAGAGGCAAGATGGAAAGTGGTCAGTACTGCTTGTGTTCTACACGGGAGAGCAGTCTCCTGTATCCTCCATAGATGTGGACTAAGGTGTAGGGTTGAAACACTTTTCTCCCACGTCTTGCTAAAATCTCTCAAAAACTTTAATGAGAACATTTCTGGTCATTTCTGGCATACGTCAAAACCAGCAGATAACTTCCTCATACAAATCATCGACCTGACGATACTGGTGAATCTGGAATCTAAATCTGTGGGATCTCCTAAAGGGCGCTGTAATGTCCCCACACCCTAAGGGATTTGGAGAGGTTTTACAAGGGCGAATGGGCAAATAGTCCCAATTTTAAGATCTGGGATGCTGACAGACCCTTACCGAAGAAGACTGAGTGATGAAATTGAGTCAAACGTTTCAACAGAGTATGTGCAAAGGATTTGAACAGCCAGGATATTGAAGCTTTTTTAGTTTCTCCCATTTTGTCAGTTGAATCATATTGGATGTAGGTCACATTAAAGTGTGCATTTTAACAGGGCTTTATAGACTTTTTCTATCCACTGATTAACATCAAATTGAAGCTGGCTAAAATCTGGCAAACATCTTTTTAAACGGTTGCAGAATGTGAAAATAACATGTATTTGTATTTGTTCTGGTGTTATTAAAACATCCACCAATAAACACCTATAAAGCTGTGAAAAAAGACTCTTGCCTAGACTAATTTTGAGGCTAATTACTGATTGATTGTCAGTTTGTTGGTTTACTTACAAAATTATTGTAGTGCTAAAACTATTTAAACATTGTTTTTTCTCCCAGCTTTTGAAGAAACAGACGTACCTCCCTCAGAGAGACCCTAAGGGTGACCTTCTTATGGCTGTGGATCACTGCTTTTCCATCCGTGGTCAGGGAACGGTCATGACTGGGACCATCTTACAGGGGTCACTGGCCATTAACGATACGGTGGAAATCCCATTGCTAAAGGTTTGCTTTAAACGCTGAGGTCTCTGAGATTTACAAACAGGTGACCTTCCCAAGCTGTGGAAATGAACATGTGGATACATCAGAGATTCAGAAGTTAAGCTGTTTCTGCACGTATAGGTGGCTGGGTTCAGTGGATGTGGCAGTTTAATGTGAGGGAAAGATGGAGGGGAACTGGTGGTGTGCTGACTGCAAATCCAGTGTTCAATCAAGAACAGATGCAAACTTGCAGCCTGCAGTTGTCATGTCCACCTCTTGGTGGCAGCAGATAGCCTAATTGACATTTCACCCATTCCCATGCAGCCATCTGGCTGATAAATACTTTGTTTTTTTTAATTTACGGTTAAAGAAAACACGGAATAATGTCTTCTAAGCTGTTTAGATTTTAGAAAAGTTATCTTCTAAACAGAGATCTTCCAAGTTCTCATTTGTGCACCTGGGAGTTTATTTTATATATGTTTTAAATTTATTTTTATTTCTCAATCTGAGTTTTCAAATTAAATAAAATCACAGCTATAATTATTACACCAATAGGGGTCATTTAATTGGTTCAGGTTTGCATGATTGAATACCACAACTGATCCAATTGCCAGAAAAAGGAGATTGACGTCTAAAAGTTGTTTTTGTCCAGCGTATGTTGATTTTTTAATCTTTATCTTTACTGAACATATTTATTTATTTTTTTTTTTTTTTTGAAGAAATGTTTTATTAATATCTTGACAACCAGTGTCCCATTTAAAGGAAAAAACTTGTTTTTAGTTTTCAGACATGTTTTGGAGTTTGAAGTGCCTTAACATATTGGAGAATAAAGCTTTCTTACAAAATATAACCATCATATTTTTCTTTAGTTTCTGAATTTTCAAGCTTCTTTTAATATGCTGTTGTTTAATCTGTGGTCAGGTTCATGTTATGTATTGTGTTTTTTGTGTGGGGAATGTGTTTTTAGCTGTGTTATTTATTGTGTCTGTGTGCTCTCTGACATCAGGTGACCAAGAAAATAAAGTCGGTGCAGATGTTTCGGAAGCCGGTGTCGGGGGCCATGCAGGGGGACCGTGTGGGTGTGTGTGTGACACAGTTCGACCCTAAACTGCTGGAGCGCGGTTTGTTGTGCACTCCGGGGTCCCTGCGCACCATCTTCGCAGCCATCATCTCTACGAGGAAGATCGGATACTTTAAAGGTTCCCTCGCCACCCGAGCCAAGTTCCACATCACAGTGGGTCACGAGACAGTCATGGCGAAGGTGACCTTCTTTGGCCTGCCCCCCACTGATACCAAACCGAGTCCATCAGAGCCTTCCTCACTGGAAACACCTTTCACCTTTGACAGGGAGTATTTCTACCAGGACGAGTATGTTACCGGACAAAGAGAAGGGGCTTCAGGGCTGGACCCAGATCAGTGGGCTTTATTGGAGTTTGAGCGGCCCGTCACATGTCCTGCACTCTGTCTGGTGATCGGCTCCAAGCTGGACACGGATCTCCATGCCAACGCGTGTCGGTTAGCCTTCCAAGGCCGCTTGCTGCACGGGTTTGAAGATAAGAGCTACTCTGAGACGGCTCTGGCTCAACTGCGCATATACAAGACCAAACACAAGGAGGGACAGGTGGAGAGGGTGAGTGGTGGTCCAGCAATTAGCCAGTTATTTAAAATGAAATTATATCAGATCAAATCAATGTATTTATTATTTCACTGAGCACAAAAGGTTCCTCTACAGATCTGTTTGAAAATGTATTTTGTAGATAAAACACAAAAACATGCAGTACAGTCCCTTCGAAGAGCAATAATTCTTGAACTTTTTAACATTTTGTCACATTCCAACCCCATCACAATCTCAATAAAAAAGATTTAGGTTTTATTGGAAATTTTTTGTGACAGACCAACACAAAGTAGTGTATCATTGTGAAGTGGAAGGAAAATAATGCATGGTTCCAATAGGTTTTTACAACAAAAAATCTGAAAGTGTGGCATCCGTTTGTATTAAGCCCCAGTTACTCTGGCACCCTTAAATAAAATCCAGTGCAACAAATTGTCTTCAGAATTCAAGTAATTAGTAAGCGGGGTACGCCTATGTGTAGCTTAACTCCAGAAAAAAGTATGGCTGCCCATTATAATGACACGCAGTCGTCATCGCAATATCAAGGCATGCAGTATCGGAATGAAAGCGATATATCAGGCCAGTTCTAGAAAGTATTTGAGACGTTGTGATGATTGAAAACAAGATGAAACATGGAATGAAATGCGATATCGTGCAGCCATGGTATAAATTTAGATGTTCTGTGAAAGTCTCAGATGTCTGTTAGGAACAATATAACTGAACCTTTTGGGCTACATGCTGAACACCATAAAGCATGGTTGTGGCAGCGTCATGCTGTGTGGTGAGGCTTTTTTTTCAGCATAGACGATGTTCATCGGAAGACGGGTAGAGCTAAATACGGGACAATTAGGGAAGAAAACCTGTTAGAGGCTGCTGAAGGCTTGAGGCTGGGGGGAAGGTTCAGCAGGACAACAACCCTAAACATACCGATAGAGCTACAATGGAACGGTTTGGATTAAAGCATTTTTATGTGTTAGAATGAACTACACCTAAATATATCTGAGAATCTTTAACAAGACTGGAATATGGTTGTTGACGGATACTCTCCATCCAAGCTTGCTGAGCTGAGCTATTTTGCAATGAAGAATGGGCAAACATTTCAGTCTCCAGGTGCCAAAAGCTGGTTGAGACAAACACCAGAAATACTTGCTGCTATAACTGCAGTGAAAGGTATTTCTGCAAAGAATAGGCCCGGGAAGGACAAGTGTAAATGTACGCCACATTATTCTGACTTTTATTCATAATACAAAATTGTGAAAACAATACTTTCTCTTCCTTCCAGTTCACATATTTGCTCTAGCTTGTGCCGGTCCATCACAAAAAAAAACAATAAAATGCATTGAAGTTTGTGGTTGTGACAATACAAAATGTGGAAAAGCTCATGGGGTGTTGATCTTTTTGCAAAGCATCCTAAGTGCACTCTAATGACCTTCCCAGATCCCCTCACTCTCCTCTGCTCAGCCTTCTAGTTTGCCTTTTGTAGGATGTGCAGCTTTTGCTGGGCCTGTTTCAGAATCCCAGATGAAGCTTCAGAAGTCTTTACTCGAAGGAATTTCATGCTATCCACTCTCTGATGCTGAGGGTTGTGTGCTCTGGTCAGGGCCTCCCGGAAGACGATGATAATGTCCTTCACTTTGTCCGCTTTGAGCATCAGGTGATCTGTCCTCGGAGTGCTAACTCTAAATGTTGCCTCCTTCCTTGTAATCCTTCTTCTGGCTCTAGTTGTTTGGATGTTTCTCATTGTTGGTGGCACTGGAGCGTGCCTCCCAGACAGAGCCCCTGTTGTATATTCACAAACAGACACGTACGCACAAACAATCATACATATGTGGCCGGGACAAGCCGCGTTGAGGTGTGGGTGGTGCGCATACCTTAGCATGTGCTGTGACAGAGGCGTGCGTGGGTGGCCAACTGACGCCAGTCGCTCTGGTCCCGTCTAGCTGTCGGGAGGCTGGCGCTGTTTGGTCATACCTGAGTTTCACAGGAATATTCCAGGTTTGTCTGAGCATCATTCTCTCCTTCTTTGCATGCTTTAATCATTCCTGCGTGTTTGCTGTTAGATTATGTCACTAAACCTGAACGGTGTTCGTACTGCTTATGCTGCTGCTGATCATTTTCATCACGCTGTATGTTACAGTTCAGTTTCTCCTTGCAGGCCCTTGAGCAGGGTCATGAGGAGTTCAGGAGTCAAGTGTGAACTAGTTTCCTGCTTGAGCACCTCGGGCTGTTGACAGCTCCGCTCATACACTCAGGAGCAGAACAGCATGTGCGCGGGGTCAGACGGTGGTCATGTGACGTCGCATTCGCCGCTCATCCCATCTCTCAAATTGACCCAGCTATGCCTCAGGACTGAAGAATTCCCTTTCTTAAAAAGAGCACATTACTGTCATTGTTGAGATTTTACGAATCAGACGTCCTGTCAGACATGTGTGGCAACTGTAAGCTGTTTTCTTTGTATCAGCCTATCAGTCATGGTTGAAAGTCGAATGTTCAGGAATGAATCAGGGTCAGGCAGAAGAGCGAGGAAGCATTGGTGGTGCAGAGACAGAGCAGTGCCCCCAGTTATAAGATTAGTGGCGGGGTTAGATCCACTTAGAGACGGGTGATAAGAAGAATATGCAATAAAATATGCTGAACTGTGTTGAAGAAAGTCTGAGATAGCCTGGCACTTGGACCTCAAAGAATGTGGCATTAGTGAACGAACAGCATCATGAAGACCAAGGAAGACAGCAAACAGGTCAGGCAGAAGGCTGTGGAGAAGTTCAAAGCAGGTGTAAACTGATAAACCAACTACTGAGTGTGCATTCAACAAATGTGTCCTTTATGGACGTGGCAATAAGACCATAAGAAGTCCTGTTTACAGTTTGCCACAAGTCATGCAGAAGAAACAGAAAAAATAGTCAGAGGAGTCCAAAATGAAACCTTTCGGCCTAAATTATTTGGCCAAAAGGTATTTGGAAACAGCATTATGCAGTGGGAAAGGTTTTTTTCTTAAGCAGGGACCGGGAAACTGTTAAGAGTTGATGGGAAGATGATATACCTGTTAGTCTGCAAAAGACTTGTAAAAGAGAACAGTGGTTCACCTTCCAGCAAGGCAACAGCCATAAACATACAGATGAAATGGTCTAGTCAAAGTACAGCCTTAAATCCAGTTGTCTACTTGGTACAAGTTAATTAATGACTCGTTTTCCTTTCAATCCACACTTATGCACTATTCTGTGTTGATCTAGCACATAAAATCCTCAAAAACTCCCTACTTTCATTGAGAGGTTTTAGCTCATCAGATTTGTCCTTCTGTCTCAGGTGACCGATGATTACTCTGTGATCGGACGCAGTCTGTTCAAAAAGGAGACGAACCTCCAGCTCTTTGTGGGGTTGAAGGTTACTCTGTCAACAGGCGAGAGCGGAGTAATTGAGGGCGGGTTTGGACAGAGCGGGAAGTTCAAGATCCATATTCAAGGTAAGGATTTTCTACCACATCTGTTTCCAAAGTGTCAAAACTCATGTAAAATGGACTCCACCTATGACACATTGATCAGTGCTTTGAAGAACATTTAGTCCACTCTCTTCAGGTTTCCCTAAGCTCTGGGGCTCAGCAGACAGTATTCAGGATGTGGTAAGAGCAGCAGGCCTGACATCCCGAGCCACATTCCCAGCATTCCTCTGGGGATTGCCTGTGTTCCGGGGGAAGTCTGATCAGTGTTTATTTTACCTTCTGTTGCTCAAAACCCACGAACGACTCCGCACCGGGAGGGAAGAGAAAACAAAAACATTTTAGAAACAGAACCTGGCCGACATCCTCCGCTGCCTTGTTCTTGCATACTCAAACGTCTCAGATATACTTATGTGCACATACTCAGGCATGAGCATAATGCGGACATTCAGCAGCGTCTCCGTGAGGATGTCAGTTTAGGTTAAGGTATATCTGTGCAGGGCTGTGCTTCCTGCCAGTAGCCTTTTGCTTTCGGTTGAATTGTGCAGTTTTTCAGACGAATAGGTGATTGATTTTAAATGTGTCTCTGCTTTCATCTCAATGCTTCCTGTTGCAGATATCTGCTCCTGACAGTAGTGGTTTCGCTTTTGCTACTCTAGTAAGTGGATTGGGCCATGTCGCCTGCAAAATAGTGTTGATACATAACATCGTTTCATTTGTATTTATTTATATGGGACAATGCACATTATTTAACATGTTCATATTGAATTCAACCTGGCAGCGTAAATTATCTGCAGCTTGATGGTATTAAAGTTATCAGGATAAATAGCCAAACCGGGACAAAACAGCTGGGTGTCTCCCAGTGGCAGGGAGACCCAGCTAAACACAGAGGTACTGAGCCAGGTGTACCTTCAATGGAAATAAATAAAAATTCATTTTGTACTTCCTCTGAATGCACTCGTCACTTGTAAAAAATAATGAACTTGTGTCACATGTGTGAGATTACAATCAAGTTAATAGACATGCCTACATGGTGCTTACAAATTGCTAAGTCTTTTGTGAGCCACTTGGACACCATATTTCACACAAACTTAGTCTCTTCTTTCTTAGTCTGTGCTGTGCTTTGATTATGTTGGTTTTTATTACTTTTCATACAAATATAAACCAGATTTGAATATGTCAGCTTGTGGATTCGGTAGGTTTGCTGTCTGATCCAGTGACTGGTGTGAGTATAAAGATGATATAGAAAAGAAAAACCAATTACAGATTCACTAAATTCACTTTGTGTGAATACATAAATACAACATGTAGCCCTTCAAAAGGTGACCTGAAAAGCTTAACATAAACTCAGTCCGTTTACCTTAAATGATTTGTCACCGGAGGTGCAGGAGCGTTTTCCAGCACAAAGCCGACATATTCGGCTGATGGCAGATAACAGGCAGAGCGTTCTGGCTGCTTCGCAACCATAACAGCCCTCACCTTGGCCCGACGATAACAAGAGGAATGCTGGCGCCAACGTACACGGGGTCAGACAGCCTGCATGAAAAGCAGTGAGCCCAGAACATTTCTTACCTGCTGTGTGCAGAAGGGGAAGCAGATATAGCCAGTTTCAGGCCTAAGAACATGCATGAAACCAAACCTAAGGGCATATAAGGTTGAGGAGGTTGTTTTTGCATGAGCTTGGCAGTAAGGGAGAAAGGCTTTTTAGATCTGCTGCCTACATTCTGATCCACATCATTTAATAGATGTTTTTGGTGATTAAATTGAGCAAATAAAACATGGCAGATAAACGCGGTTTATCTCCACGTCTTCTCTTGATCTATCTGCTATTCTTTCTCCTCAGAGGGTCTTCGCCCCGAGACCAAGCAGCTGTTGTCCTCCACCTCCAAGAAGAAGGGGAAGAGTGGCAGCAAAGGCGTGCCGACAAGCGAAGAAGAGCCTAAAGCGGAGTCCCAACCTGTTAGCATTCACCTGCATTTCAAGAGATATGTGTTTGATCCCCATAAAAAGATGGTTCAGTCTTGACCCCTGCATGCTCCTCTGATTGGTAGAACACGGTGGAAGCAGAGAAAGAAAGCTGCTTCAGAGGTCTTGCAGTTGAGGTGAATATCAACCCTGAGAATCAGAGCTGTGCTAACTTTGATTGGTCTTTTTTTTCTGGAAGATGGAGACTCTGCAGAAACGTGGCGATCATGGAATGTTGAATGCATGTGAAAGAGTGCTTGTTTTATCTCTCTCTAAGGAGCTTGACCTAATCCAGTTTGCTCCACTACAACAAGGGAAAAAGCTGCTCTTCTCCTTCCTGTTCACGTTTCATTTAATGATCCAGAAATGCTCATCTTCACTGAACTTATCTTCTGCATAAAAAAAAAAAAAATTCTCTCCTCTCTACTTATTGATATTAATACCACTAGCAGAAATGCAGAACTCAGGTTTATCTTTGTCTTTGTGTTTACTTCCTGTATATCCGTGCATGTCGTCAGCAGGATAATTAAATGTTCCAGGTTTGTTAATCACTGGCTTTATCTTTGATTTGTTTCTCTGAATTTCTTTTTTTTCCTTCATAATTCATTTGAATGTCGGACGACTGTTTGATCAGTGATTTTTATTTTGTTAGGAATGAAATACAAAATAAAAATATGACTTTTAAAAAACAAAAATGTGACCTAATTTTTGAATGATTGTTTGAACCCAGATATTTGCTTATACCGTAAATACTCTTTTTCCGCTTTATCTGGCATTATATCCGAATAAACTTGATATTACCTTAATGTTTTGGGATCAAACCGAACAAGATCCAATATCTGGGCTTCCCATTTGTTCTTTATATGGATCCTGAAGGAAAATTAATCTCAAAAAAGCATTAATGAAGCACAACTTTCTTTATTAAAACATTTGTTCAACACCTAAAACCTTCACAATACCAATCTTCAGGCAGCATGTTAAAGCATGTTACCTACAGTGTGTAGGTAGACACTCACTTTTCTGAGTATTTGTTCATCAGATTTTGTGGATTTGGATGCTGAGAGTGGACCACACTGCTATGATGTCAACAAACTGTCCCTGTGAACAGCAGCTCTATCTCTGCAGGAATCTGTGGAAACTGGAGAAAAGGAGGAGGGAGGAGTCCCAGGAGGAAGAGGAGGACACTGGAAGAATTGTTCCTCTGAGTGACAGTCCCTTTTAGGCTTATCTCCACTCATTCCTCTTCTAGCAAACCAGGCAGAGGAGGAAAGAAGAATAAGTAGCTCTTTACTCCTTGTCTTTTCAATTACTCTGTCTTGTTCCAGTTCTTCTTTCATTCTCAATCCATTCTAGTTTAATAGGAAACATCCTTTCTCCCTCTGCTGCTCTTAGTTTTAATTACCTTCAATGAAAACTGTTAGACCTGCTACAGATGGGCTCAGCTTATTGTCCACCAACTTTCCCACATGGGAAGCCAAATATGTTTTGGTGAAACATTTAATGGTCAGAGGAGATGATTACTGAGCTACTGCTTCACAGTCATTTTTAATGTTTGTAGGAGTCAAAGTGGGGTTTGAAACCTATTGTACCAATTCTCAGGCTTGGTGGTGGGAGCATCATGCTGAGGGTCTGTTTCACTGCCAGTGGTACTGGTGCATTGCACAAAAGGTTTTCAACTTCATGTCAAATCAACATGGTTTAAATTTTGATCGATTGTTCCTACAGGAGAATGATCCAAACACACATCAAACTGATTTTTGGAAAGGTAAAAGCACACTGACCTGGAATGACCTTGACCTCAACCCTTAAAAATGTATAAAAGTTCTGGCTGTTTCTAGAGACCATATAGTTTAAATGAACTCCACCAATTCTGCCGAGAGGACTTGTCAAATTTCCAGCCAGAATTATGCCAGAAGCTTGTTGATGGCTTCATAAAAAAGTATGTTGTTCCATGCTGTGTATTTTAAATGATTCGTTTTTTTTAGAGAAAATCCACAAATTGAAACATGTGCATCCAATTGTTCTTAAAATTCAAGTTGATTGTCGTGTAATAAGTCCAGCCTGAAAAAGGGCAGCTCAAATGCATCATGAAAGACCCTAAATTAACATGACATTCATGCCCATCATGAGTGTAAGTAAATGTCTCAGATGAACTGTTTAACGTAGTTAAAGCTGATGATTATATTTAAGTACACAGGTTGTTAAAACATCCAAAGTTTCTAACCTTTAGGTCATTACGGTATAATTCATCAATCCAGCCAGTACAACGGACGTGATTGTGGTGGAACAGCACTGTTAAAAACTGAGAACACCCAATGAAAGCTTGTGTGTTTTTATAATATATTTGGTCACATGGATACCAACAAAACTGAGAAAATATAATAAACAAAAAAAATGTCTGGTAAGGAACAAATAGGACACCCCACATTTATTCCTAGTTTAAATATCTATAATCATCACAGTAAGATCTAAGGATCATACCTGTCTAATGCCTTCAGAAAAAAGGATTGTAGCAGCCTGCAAAAGTGTTTTATAAAGGTCCCAAAGTAATTTAAAATCAGCCAATTTACTGTCCTGAAAATATCCTACAAGTGGAGAACATTCAAATAAAGTTAATCCTGAAAGCAGGCTGCAAGGGGCTAAATAAAGTCTCTAAACCCCTAAAATGTCATCACAGGACCTACAACAGGCTTTCTCAACTGTTTAAGTACAGGCCCTTACAACCAGTAAGAGACTGTTGAAGTTAAACTTTCATTGGAGGTGTGCAAGGAGGAAAACTTTGCTCTAAGAAAAACATTGTCAGATTGAAGACTTAAGGAATAATGTTCTTCGAACAGATGAATACAGAATTCAAGGAAAATAATCTAATACTCATCTCTGAGGCATGAAGGTGAAAGTGTCACGGAGATCCTTTGCTGCAGCAGGATCTGGTCAGCTCATCATCATAAATCCCACCATGAATTCTGCTGTGTATCAGTGGGAATTTGAGGAAAATGTGAGACCACATGTAAAAAATTAAAGCTGAAGCAGAACTGGACCCTGTAACATGGAGTTTAAACAAAAATTCAGAATGAAAGACTCACCCTCGCCGTCTTCACCGTCCAATGACTTACCCGTGCGTCTCCCGGCCTTCCAATCAGCATCCTGTCCGCCTGATTCATCATCCAATCACCTTCAGACGCCTGGTTTTTAAAGGACCTTCAGTTGTGTTCCTCCTCGCTTGTCAGCTGAGCTCATCTCTCCTCCACCATCTTCCTTCACTATCTACGCCTGGCTTCCTCGCTCCCTGGCCGCCAATCCACCACCAGTGTCGGATCAGGGGGAAGACATCTCTAAATCTAAGCCTTACAAATGTTCATTTTAGCTCATATCATTCACAGCATTCATGTCTTCCTCCCAGGTCCGAGCGCCAAAGATGTAATTATGTAATTTCACATCATTAAAACTTTTCTAATTGCCAACCCTCTCTTTGTGAGTCTTTTCAGATTGAAATGACAGTTAACCAGAACATACCAGTAAATTCACCAACGACTGGTTGAGAGTTAGGAAATCTAAGTGGCATAGTCAAAGACCAGGGCCTGTATTCACAAGGAATCCTTAGACTGAAAATAGCTCCTAGTGACGTCATTCTAAGAAAAATCTTAGAATTTCTCAAAATCTAAGATTTTTCTTAGAATTTTCCTCTCGGTAAGATAAAAGTTATTTACGAAGCATCCTAGGCCTTAAGAGAGTTCCTAACCGGAGGAAATGTAAAGAGTAGTGAGGAGGACTTTTAGTGAGCCTAAGAGCGTCTTAAGCAGACAAGATGGCGGAAAGACCAAGAGAAAGGCTTGTGAATCAAGGTCCTGACACATTGCATGCTGGGTTGCCGCAGACATTTTGTAAGACACGCTAACAAAAGCTAACATAAACAACCATGGACCGTGAAAAGAGCAAGTCCCAGATTCCCTGCTGCAACAAATTGAACAGTGAAGCGAAACAGAGATACCTAGATAAAACACAGTCAGTTAATGGGCTTGATCCCTACGAGCACAGTGAGTGGACAACCAACCTAAACGAAAATATTTATCTTTATGTTGATACATATTTCAGATGTAGATATGAATACAATAACTAGATATAGGATGTAGTTCTACATTTGAAGTTTTACATTTGAAGTTACAGCGCCACATTTTTACTAGTACACTTTATGCCTCTGAGTATTTGGCTCAGTAAAGCTGCTGTAGCTGCTAGAATGTATACACCTGTGACCTTTTGTTGTGGTTAGACTTTGAGGCAGTGCCACGTTTTTGTACCCATTTACCTCAGACCTCCAGTGTTTTGCACGTTATTACTGTTTGATTTTACTTTTGAAGTTTTACTTTTGAAGTTACAGTGCCACATTTTCGCTTGTGCATTTTATGCCTCTGAGTATTTCTTATTTACTTGAAGTGCTAATCTTTAAGTGTACTGTGTCACTGGACTAGCTATAATTATTAATGCTTTTTTGTTCTTTTCAAACTTGGGGTTAAACTATTTGTTCCCATTTATGTTTGATGTGTTACTACTACATTTCTTTGTAACATTTATAGTTAATAAAATAATCTTTATGTTGTCCATCATTTATTCACATAAAGTAACCTATGTACATGGGTTTCTACTTAGCACAAGTTTCATAAGTATTCACAAAGCTATTAGGTTTTACACTTTCAAAACAATACTGGGGCACATTACACTTTCGCAATTTTGTCGAGTAAAATCACGTCCTCATCTTCACATGGCAGCACCATGCTCAGTGGTATGTTACCCTGCAGCAAGATGTATTTGTTGCACGCACTTCCAATCACTCTCTCCACATGCATCCTAAGATATGCTATCTGTCATGTCTCCTCCACATCCCGTTATGAATGCAGGGATTTTCACTTCTGCACACATTAGTCCCACAATGTCTCTGATGTCAAATCCCCGATCTGCCAAAACCATGTCCCCCGGCAGTAATTTTTGTAGGAACTCGCAGTTCTCAGTTACATGTTTGTCACTAGCAGGTCCTCCCCAATCTTAGAAACAAAAGAGACTGCTCCCTGCGGTGTGATGCCAATCAGATACTTTAGAGTGTGCTTGTAATGTAAAAATGTTTGGGCTCTAGCTTTCAAATTTGATGCTGTCTCAATGCTTATTTTAAAGCAACACAATTGCCAAAAGCCTCCACAAACTGATGTGGCATGCTGCTGTGCAAGCAATGTCTCTCTGGACAGTGCACCAAAGGGCTGAGGTGTGTAAACATGCCTCTATGGTATTTGTGAAAGTAGTGGATACTGTCCATCGGTCGATGCAGAACAGGTGTGCAATATGCTGGATGGTAAGATTCAGCTTCAGGCACATTAGAGTAAGGAGGAGCATCTGGAAGGGTGAAAGTTTTCGACCAGTCTGTGGTTAACAGGGGAGGATCTGAGACAGCACACCCATCGCAACAGCCAAACATGGAATCCCCTGGTAATACTTGACCATCACATCATCATTTAGGAATTGCTCATCCATCTTCTTTCCTGACAGCTCCTCCATCAGTTTTCTGTTCTCCTCCAGCAGGGGGTTACTTTTTGCACATCTTTGGCTACACAATCTGCGTTCTTGCTGTTCATTTTAATCTTTTGCATTTTCATCCACCTCTGACTTCTGTTCAGCTCCATCCACCTCAACATTCAGTGCTGTTTCATTCATGTCTGCTATCTGACCAATTACATCCTGTGAGGCTGCAAGTGCAGAGTTCTCCCTTCTGGTAGCTCTTTGTCTCTTTATCCAACGGGCAAATCGCTCAGGAGTTGTCGCTTTAACTTCTTTGTGTCCAAGATGTAAAGAAGGTACCCAGTCAGGATCAGACTCCATAAAGCCATGAACCCAGGACCGTCTTGCTGCAGGGCAACAATGCTACCAACTGCCCACCTGAGTGGAAATGCTGTGAACACACGAACATGCTTCGGGAAATGTTGGTGAGGGTGATATTAGATCACCATACAGACGCCACCCATGCCATCCAGCGCCTACTTGTTAGCTCTGCCACCTGTGCTTCATTGTGTTGTTTCAGAACACAATAAGGATGAAAATGGAAAAAATCGCACTTCATTTGGGATCCAAACAAAACCACACCATGAGCTGAAGAAGGCCTGGGCACGGATGCCACACCTTCCCGTCCATCTGGGATAACAGGTCCTGTCTCACTGGATGCTGCCACAGCTCCCCATCAGGCAGCGGAGCAATTGAAACCAGACTCTCATGGGGCACTTTGGCGCCATGAGGAGAACCCTCTGAGTCAACGAGTTCACCCGGTGAAGAGTGGGCAAGATCAATGGAAACGGTGGAAAGCATACAGCAGCTTGCCCGGCCAGATGTTGGCAAGGGTGTCCAGAACCAGGCTCTGCTAGGGAAAACCACAACGGGCAATGACTCATGCTGCGTGAGGGAAAGAGATCCACTTGGGGCTCGCCGACCGATCCCCGATCTGCACCACCTGAGGATGCCACCTCCATTCCCAAGGGGCGAGCCTCCGGCAGGACAGGCAGTCCGCACCAGAGTTCCTCCTGCCTGGTAGGTACTTCGCCCTCAAAGAGGCGAGCCGAGGGTATGCCCAAGTCCACAGCCTCTGGGCCTCCTTCAGGGACTGCAGTGATCGGGTCCCACCCTGACAGTTGGCGTGGACCACTGCCATCATTGAACCACCGCTGCAGGTGGGGTGAAGATGAAGCAGCTCAAGGGGTGTCAAAGTCAAGGCTGCCATCAGCATCCCCAACAACCTCAGCCATACCTGAACTGGGGGTGCCAGTCCCAGTTGAAAACACTGGAGCAGGGACAGAATCCGGTCCAACAGCTGTAGGCCGTGCTAGAATGCCCACCGAATCTAGGGCTATGTCAATGAAAGCCGCCTGCTGTGTTGGGGTCAAAGAGCTCTTCTGCCAGTTCACATTCACCCCCAGTGCCTGGATGTGGGCCTGGAGGCGCACAGACCAGCCAGCCATTGAGATGCGGTGGGGTTATTTTCATGAACATCGTAAATACCTGAGGTGCCAGGGCAAGACCACGAACTGGTAAACCGTGTCCTGAAAGGCGAACCACAGGTAATCCCTGTGTTCCGGATGGATGGAAATACGCATTTTTAAAATCTATACGAGCCACAATGTTTTAGGCTTGGCACAGAAAGCTGTGGTCACCTGGCACTGGGCGCCCAGACAGCGGACCTTCTCCTTCAACTCCTCGTCCGGAGAGAGCACCGTCGAGGCGATGCAGCGATCCACGGGGGGCATGCAGTCCAGCCCACGGACCCCCAGATTGCGCATGGAGGTCAGGGTTCTCGCATCTCTGCCATGGTGGCTGAACGCCCTTCGTCCAACAGCGCTTAAGTTCTTCCAAGAATGCCGGTGACGGTGGAACCTCAAACGAAGGGGCCACTGGTCTGACACAAGACATGCATGCCAACATCCTTCGTGTACCAGCCCAACCAGGAAGTTTGAGCGATAACTTGAATCAAACTGAAAAAGGCGACCAGCTTCCCACTAACAACTACACCAGCTAGGTAATCTGAGTGAGAACTGCGGCAGCACAGAACGTCCAGCCACTAACCTTATTCTGTCAGCTATCACTCTTCTCCGACCAGAAAAGAAGTGTCGGCCAGCTGTCTCAATGCTGGAAGCGGATGAGCCCTCCACCACCAAACACCCCACGCACCTCCAATAACAAACAACCAGCAGAAAAATAGGACGCCAATCACAGCCTTAGGACGCTAAAAAAGAGCACTCAGACAGTTATTACGCCAGGATAACGCTAACAACGCGGGAACATGGAACAATAAAATTGGCGAAGCACGCCAAATCGACAACGAGAAAGATAAAGAGACCAGATGTACCCTACCAGTTGCTACTTATAGGTGCATCAGCCAGGTAGGCTACACATCACGTACGTGACTTTATTTACGTAAAACCTCAACCAGCGCGGAGTGCAAGGAGACACATTCACTTTGTTTACTGCCACTGGCAATCAGTCTGAGACAGAACCTACGGTTGTATGACAAGAAGGAAACACCCGAGGAGAACATCAGAGCAGAGATAATGAAACTCTTTGCTGCACTTGCACCTGAGGAGAAAGAAAAGATGGGTTTTCTTATCGACACTATATACAGGGTTGGTGTATGGGGGACAACTCCAGCCGACCTGTAATCATTCAGTTCACCATGCAATGTTACAGAAACGAGATCTGGAAGATCTCTCGAGACAATGGAATACTTAAAGACCAGATGTTGCTGCTTAAAGAAGATTTGATACAGGCTGACCCGATGGAAAGGAGTCGGCAATTGCCACTGGTGGAGACGGCCAGGAAACGGAAAACGAGCTGGCTTCAGGGGCCCTCACTCCTACATTGAAGGAAAAAAGTGACTCATTAAGGTGTAGGATAGCAACCCCTTTGCAACGATGATTGACAGTGACTGTATTTAAAGTTAATACACTAAAAAGGTTTCAAATGCAATTTAAAGGCATGTTACTTATACAGTAGTTGAGGATACAGATTTCTAAGTATTACTTTTATTGTTTTTTTTATTATTTGTGAGGTTGTTTTATAGACATCTGCAAATTGTTAAATATGGTAAGTTTTAGTTTTAAGACACTAAATTTATGTTCTCTTAATGTAAGAGCACTACAAGACAACACAAAAAGAAAAGCAGCATTTTTATTTTGCAGGAGTCGAAATACAGATATTGTTTTTCTGCAAGAGACTAATTCGTCCAAAAATGATGAAAGGTTTTGGAAGTCACAATTGGGAGTTTTGATATTTATTTCAAATCATTTTGCTGGCATTGCAATGTTGCTAAACAGATTTGATATTTTTTTCAAAGAGAAATAATAGTGAATCTATTATTGTCATAGGTTGGGATTTTAATGATGTTTCAAGTTCTAGCGGGAGCTCCCCGTCACAAATAGCTTAATGTCAACACAAGGAATACAATATGATCGATCTATCTATCTATCTATCTATCTATCTATCTATCTATCTATCTATCTATCTATCTATCTATCTATCTATCTATCTATCTATCTATCTATCTATCTATCTATCTATCTATCTATCTATCTATCTATCTATCTCTCTCTCTCTCTCTCTCTCTATCTATCTATCTATCTATCTATCTATCTATCTATCTATCTATCTATCTATCTATCTATCTATCTATCTATCTATCTATCTATCTATCTATCTATCTATCTATCTATCTATCTATCTATCTATCTATCTATCTATCTATCTATCTATCTATCTATCTATCCATCTATCTAAATTTAGTTTTTGGTTAAAGAAAATGAGATTTGACATTTATATCTGAACATCTATTTGGAGGAAAGCAAAATCTAACATTGTTGTTGTGTATGATAGTCTGTGATGTAGATTGCATAAGCCAAATATGCCACCTTAATTGTCTTGTTGTAGCCACTGGAGACTGGAACTGCATCCAAATTTTTACATGATAATCATCACATTTTAACCTTTGTGAATGACCCTATACCCCCTTATTCTCTACAATTTCCTCTAAGCCTCCCCCCTGCACACCTCCCCTCTCCCTTTCTAGAGATAAGGCACGGCCGTGATGGTTCTCCCTTCAATAACCCTGTCCTTTCTGCTGTTGACCTCCAGGTCAACCAGGAGTTGAGGGTCACCGTCTGGGGTCTTGAATGTTTATAAATGGGAACCGGTGTCTGATGAGCAGAGATAATAGATATTTATAAAGAAACAGAGAGTAGAGGTGGCTGGGTTATTGACAGGGTAGACTCCAGATGAAAAACAGTTTGAGGCGAGGGCGCTAAAAACTAATTAGCAGCTATTTGAGAGATAAATGGATGCAACATTAATTACCAAATTAACCAGTGGGGATGTGGTTAGACTGCTAATATGCTCTTTTTGCTCAAATACATGCATTTTTGTGCTAACAGAATGATTTCCTCAGAGGATGATATAGGTTTTCTACATTTCTTTTTATTTAGAGCAGCTCCTTTCTTTCTCATAGAATCCTTCTCAAAAATCACAGCTTTAAAAAACATAATGGATCCCACATTTACTGCAGATTTTTGAGGACATAAACCACACTTTAGCATCAGACAAGCTGGATCGCACTAATGAGGAAACACACAGATAGAATCACCCCCAGCCCCCCTGAATGCTCTCAACACTTTCAGGCAAATATAATTAGCTATGATTAAAATGGACATTGTTTAATTAATACCCCCACAGCCCATTCAGATGGCTTCTTCCATTTCCGGTGGAGCTTATCTCCAATCCTCCCATCAGCTGCATGTGTCTGTCAAGGTGTTTTGTTCTTTGCATATGTCGTCATAAATCTTGCACATCACTGTGAGCCTCCATGCTACACCCACAGCTGCAAATAAAGGGCTTTTACTCCTACTAAGTCGATCTGAATAAATACATAATTGTATTATTGAGCTTGTGAATTATTAAGATGTTTTTTAAACAGCAGTTTTTAACTGGTGTTCAAACAAAGGTAAATCTTTCATAAAACCCTGTTTAAAATGATTCTGCTAACCAGTATAGCTTTAATAACATTCGTGTTTGAGCTCAAATAATAAAAATTTGAACTGCAATTGATTTTACATGGAAACTGATTTTTTGGGGATTTTCTAGCAAAATCATGTTTATGTATTTGAACAAGTGATCAACACGATAACATTCTTTTGTGTACAGTCTTTCTAATTTCACATCATTTTAGATCTACTTTAAGCAACAGTTGAAACCAGATTTTGCATGCAATGGTTAAAAAGACAGACCATTTTTTTTTCTGTAAATGTTTGGAATTAAAATTTTCTTTTAAACTGCATGACTTGGGTGACATTTTTTGGATATGCTTCTACAAGGTTCTCACAATATGTTGGCAGTCATTTTGGCCCATTCCTCCTAGCAGAACTGGTGTAACTCGGTCTGGTTTTGGGATGCCTTGCTTAAACACACACCCTCTCAGTTCTGCTCATAATTCTTCTAAGGGTCTGAGATCTTCAGAACTTTGTGATGGCCTTTCTGCATTGAGTTTGCATGTTCTCCCCAAGCAGACGTAGGTTCTCTCCTGGAACTCTGGCTTCATCCCACCGTCCAAAATAGTGACTGTCGTGGTAATAGTCACTCTAAATTCCCCCTAGGAGTGAGAGTGTAGGTGGATGTTTGTGCTTCTGTGTTGCCCTATGAGACACCTGTAAGGCCCAAAAATTGCTGATGCCAATTATTTACAACATTTGTCGCTGCTTACTCTCAGTAATCACAGCCCCCTCTAACATAACTGACCTGGTTGTTAATTTTTCTTCAGTGCATTTAACTTGTACTCTGTACAGCTGCAGAAAAATTTGTAGTTGTACGTCAGAGCTGCGTGCTTGCTGGATAATTAGGCAACAACAAAAACCTCAGAAATGTAATGAAAAACTGAATGCTCTTCATTTAGGAAAGATCCTCAGCACCAAAATGATCTCTGATTATTTTGGCATTTAGCAAACAGAGGTGGTGTATCTTTTCATATGTAGGTAAACATCCGTTTTTACTGTATATGTCCATAAACTGCATGCCCTGCCACTCTGCGGGAATAATACAAAGCTATTTGAATTTAGATAAACAGAATATGGTATTACAAAGTGGCAAACATCATTGATCTCATCACTATTTGCTTCAGCTTTACCATCCATGGCAGCATTCATCATGGCTTGGGGATTGTCAGGGCTAAAATCTGTAAGGTTGAACCACCACTAGCTTAAACTCTTGCTCTGGCTGATCTTTGATATATACTTCATCGTCTTAGTTGTATTACACATTGTAAAGTTTTGACAGACAAGATGAAAATCATTCAGAATATATTACAGTTTAATATAATCAGTTAGTGACCTTCAAGCTGGTTATCTAGTTTTTGTGATGTCATCACACATTGCGAAATAAGCAGTTTCTTGATGCCACTTTTTAGAAACTTTTTATATTTGTGTTTCTAAAGCTGGTAGTGAAGCTTTATTATCAGTGTTTTATTATTATTATTATGCAGTTGTCAAAGAAAATACACCACTAGCTGGCATCTTTAACCATCCTAGGTTATGATTTAATATCAGTTAAGTTAGTAAAATAATTGTAAGCTGTGGAATTTGTGCTCCTAAAATCTGTGTCCAATTATGAGACTTTTTAGCAAAAGAACTTCAAAAAGGTGAAGGAGTTTTTGATTTGAAGTAAGATGTTTCTGGAGATAGTTGTTTTGGCTTCCACAACAGCTTCACAGATTTTTGTTGCACATTTTTCAGTTAGTGTTTGGCAGCTACACTGATTAGTTTTACATAAGTGCCCCCCCATAAACACAAAATTCCTTTATTTCCTCAGCATATTAAAGAGGCCCATTAGCCGATCTGCCGACAAAACAGGTTTAACATGCAAGCAGTATACTATAATGGAAAAATAGCTTTTGAAACCTCCATTGTTCTCCCATCATCGCTTGGTTGTTTGCATATCTTTTCCTGTCTCATTTACACAGAGAGAGAAAAAAACATGCAAATTTAGAGCTGGCACCTCAATAGAGAACTGTATTGATGTACTGTTTCCATACCATGGCACGCACAACACAAACAACGTTCTGTTTTCAGTGGTGTTACCATCCTCCTTCCTCTTTACTCACTGATAGGGGGGACAGTTGTTGAAAAGCAGCCTCTGATGGCTGAAGAATAACAGTTGATCGTTACACAGTTGAGCTCAGCAGAGTCTAGCATTTCAGGTCATAGGTCACCTGCAGGAACACCTTGAAAAATATTACCCAGTTCTTTATATGTGCGCATCGATACAAATATGTCCATCATGCTTACTCACACATACAGTCGTAGGGAACAAACGTGAAAGTGAGAAGCACTGACAGGCAGAGTTTTAAAAGCCTTGCAAGAAATTTCTATTAATCCCAATAAACTAGTTTTTTTGCATAATGTGTTTACTTTAAACATGGAATTCTGAAAAATAAATATAGAATTTGGGAAAACGGCCCTTGTTTAGGCAGCTTGTTGGAGATAGACAGTTCATACCACTTCATACAAGGTTGGCCTGTATTACAACTTTGTCTGGTGGTCTGTAACTTTTACTTCAGCTGCTTTGATGCTACAGTGAATAAAGAAAGGCACTTTATTTGTTGAGACATGAAAGGGACATGAAAGGGAATTCATGTTTCATGATCAAGTTTAGGTTAACATAGCCTAAAATTATAATACTCATAATATATTATAAATTATAATACTTATAATAATCATGCTATGCGGTCAAAAATTAGAGTTACTCAGGGTCACAAACAAACAACTGAAAGCATAAGGGGACCTTTATTGTGCTTGTAAGTTGTTATTAATATTGGTTTTGGATCTTTGACCTCATCTATAAATCAAAGTTGGACCATTGAAAGTTAAGTATGAGAACCACTGCTCTACGAGATTTCCTTCCAGGAATGCCCTGTATTTAGTTACATCCATCCTACCATTAAGTCTGATGAGCTTCTTTGCCCCTGCTGAAGAAAAGAATCTCCACAGCATGACGCTGCCACCACCATGTTTCATGCATGATATGTAGCATTTTGCATGTAGACAAAACAAGTACAATTTTGGTCACATCTCGCCAGGGCACTATCTTTCCCATGTTTGGTGTGTCCCCTCCATGGCTTGTGCCAAACTCAAACAAGGGTTTTTTATGGCTCTTAACTTATGGCTTTTGTCTTTTTACTCTTCCATAAAGGCCAGATTTGTGAAGCGCATGGTAATTCTTCTCACAAACATGAGATTGGATTGTTTCTTGTTTCTCAAGATGTTTCTTTCAGGCAATGTCCACTTCCCTGCCTAATATAACTACTCTATGTACTGTAAAATAATTATCCTATTACTATACGCAGGCACAACATAATCATAAGAGATGTTGTGAAACTAATACTATAAGAATTTTTTCATTTGTTCATTAAGATAAATTTTGTTCATTTTACAAGTCACATGAAAATCCATTAAAACATCACAAAAGGAATATTTTGGGCTATGACAATGTGCCGACACTTGTTGGCTCCTAATAGGCTTCAATAAAAAAAACACATGCTGGACTTTTTTTTTAGCTTAACAATAAACTTATCTTGTCCTATTCTGCCTCTGACCATTACAAAGATCAAACAGCGAAATTAAGCGAAATGACATAAAATCAAGTGCTTCATTGTGAAGTAATGATTGTGCGGGTTAAAAAATATATTCCAGGCAAAACATTTTCAGAAGTTTCGGAATTTCTTTAAACCAAAAACTTGCTTACAACTGCCTAACATGTATCTACATGTATCTTCTAAATTTCAGATACATTTATTTCTCTTTTTTAAGTATATATTCAAAAGAACTGCAGTTCCAAGTTGACCTTATTTTTCTCTGTTAATCTTGAAAATGTCCATCATTGATGCCCTCAGCAGAGCATAAAGTTTAACAATTGTAAAATGATAGGATGTTCATTTGAGATCCTGTGCAGGCACAAAACTCCTTCCAATAATAGCATTAAGAGAAAACAGTTATGCATTTGAAGGAAAGGCCTGCAGCTCTTCCCTTTCCAGGGTTCTGTTACTTCTGAGTGCTCTTTATAATGAATAAATGAGAATTTAAAAATGTGGGGTCTAGCAGTGAAGTTGCTCCTCGTGGGGGTCATGTGACTTTTGTGTGGGGTCACATGCAAAGTAACTTACACTCTGGATAACCTTGTAAAAGATGTCTAAGACTCATCAATTATTCTCGGATTTTCATGGTTGTTTTGCAGTCTAATTAAATGTCTTCAGGATGCCTTTGGGAGTCCATCTGGCCGGCTACACTCCAGAGATAGATGTTTTGTGGACATTAGTCACATATTAGTTAGACCTTTAAGCAGAAAAACTTATTTCTAACTCCTCCTGAGTGTGCCCCCCCCCCCCAATTCTTTTTTTTGTTTTTAGCCAAATTTGTTAAAATAATTTTTTACGTTTATGATCATGGGGCATTTATAATATCAATATTGTCATCTAGGAAAATATTAAATAACATGAATGAAAATTTACTATAAATGTTCATGTGTTATCTGTGAATATTGTCAGAAGAAGTTATTAACAAGGGAAGAGTAGCTGTCAGTCCATTCTGCATCATTAGCAACTATTTCTAAATAGTTTAGGGATGTATATGTAAGTTTAGAAATGGCACCAGATATGTTGTCATATCGTTAGCCTCATAGCATAATTGCCTAACTCATAGGCAATTATGCTATGAGACTAACGATATGGTAATGTACTTAATCACGTTTAAATTCTGAACTCTGTGACCTATTGCATAGCAAAAACATCAGCCACAGCACTGTCTATAGTGTGCACAGAGCAGACCTGTTATTATTCTCAAATGAAAGTCTGATCTGAAAAATATGTTGATCAGCAAATATCTTACGCAGATAACATGTCAGGTATAGCACAGAACAACTTTGCTTGTATTTAACGCACTGAATGCATTTAACATACAGTAGAGCAGCAAAATACATAGAGACGTAGAGAAATCCCTGCACTTCTTAAGCAGGTGAATGCTGCAAGCTGTAAGCCACGCCCTTATGGTTCCACAACTCCAGCTTGATGATCTGAAAGCTCACATGGCTCATTGTCTCTTTTTTTTTTTGACTTATACAATGTGAAAGGACAAAGTGATCCATAATAGGTGGTTTGGGGTTGTGTGTTTATTGCAGAATCATAATCTGAAATGGGCTTTAGTTCAGCTTAGCTTACTTTATACTAGCTTATCTTTGCATACCTCACCATAGTTTAGCTACTTTAAGTTCACCTTAGTTTACCATACTTGACTTTACCTTACCTAACTGTAATGTAGCTTAGAAAGTATATTAGCACAGAGTAGCAGATTTGTTTTTGGGACCATTCTTTCTGGTTGAAAATTTAGATGAAATTGTTATTTATCATTGATTTAACATGTTTTGGATATACAGTATATTGTCTAAAATTGGAAAATTGGATTTGTTGTATTTCAAAATAAAAACTAATTTAAAAAGCTAGTTCGTAGAGGTCAGAATAAGGTGAGGTAAAAATGTAGCTTACCAGTAGTAGAATTTCCTCATGATGTCTTACAAACACCAGTGTGACCAGTAGGTTGAGATTGTATACCAATTGTTCATGCTTCAAACTCATTTGCTTTTTCTTGAGTTAATGTGATGCTGTTGGAATATTTTAATTCAGCCAGCCAAAATCAATGTCTTTTCAAAACAGAAAGCAAAGTTATAGCTAATCAACTCTGTGATCTATTAAAAACACATATCTGGAGTAAAAAGATAGTGGCTCAATGGTGATTGTTTTACAATTCTGAATGTTTTTCTACTGCATTTATTTATTTTGTAGCAGATGTGTTTACCCTCTTAAGGACCTAAAGATGACTTTGGTTTTACCTGGGACCCATCTGAGAGCCCAGTATTGTCATTTGGGATGTAACACTTGGAGATGGGGATCTTGAAGGAGCAGAGTAAATGATGGAGATATATAGGGGATCTGACACTGCAGACATGTGCTGCTGCTGTTATGTGTGTATGCTCACCCTCTGCAATTTGTGTTTATGAATACAGTGGCTTGTTGCCAATCAGATACAAGCTCTGGGGCTGGGTTAAGGATAAGTCCTCTGAGGGAACAAATAGAGATGAAGAGACAGAAAACAATTAAAAATAAGAATGAAGACATCCCTGAAACATAAAATCAGCTTGTCGTCATTTATATTCCATACCACATGCAGGAGTTCTCTTCTTTTGTGTTTTTCCCTCTAGTCTTCTTTCTTTGTTAGTTTAATTGAGGTTGTGGACATGCCCTGAAACTACTTTACATCATATGCACAAACTTTTAAATGACCCACATCTCTATTTTTATACAGTGTACAGTGCCTGACAAAAGTATTAATTTCCTTGAAGTTTTATATATATATATATATATATATATATGTCAGTGTATTTTACTGGGATTTTATACAATGGCGTAGCACAAAGTAGTGCATAAGTGTCAAGTGGAAGGAAAAGGTCAGCATGGTTTTGCAAACGTTTCCTAAATACAAATCTGAAAAGTGTAACACGCAGTAGCTCAAGGTCACTCAAATTAGACAGGCTCTAACCAGATGTTATTCCAGGATTCTCCTGTTTTTAACTCTGTCCATCTCCCCGACAACTCTAACTATGTTCTTTGACCCTGCTGAAGAAAAGCAACCCCACAGCATGATGATGCCACTACTATAATTCGCCAGATGCACAAAACATTTTGCATTTAGGCCAAAACCTATCCTCTCTACATGCTTACTTTGTCCCCTCTGTAGCTTAGGGTAAACTGAAAATGAGAGTTCTTGTGGCTTTCTTTCAATAATGGCTTTATTTTTGCCACTCTTCTATAAAAATCTAATTTGCATAATGTATGGCTGATAGATGTCCAGTTTTTTCTTTCTGATCTATGGATCTCTACAGCTCCTCAAAAGTTCCCCTGGGCTTCTTGGCTGCTTGTCTCCCTTGATTTTAGAGCTCTCTGTTTACTAATTAGACAACTAACTTCTGAGGGAAATTGGCTGCACTGGATTTTATTTAGAGCAGTGGTGGCCCAAGTGCATTCTGTGGGAAATCTTTGTTTTGGTAAGGCAAATGTACGGGACTGTTTTTATGTTTGATGATGATTTACAGATCCCTTTTCTACTAATATCAGACTATGTTGTTCATTTAATTAAAATATTGTGTGTTTAGTTTATTTTGAGCATTATTATTCATTTTGAAAAGATTTATCATTTTCTGGCTTACAAGTGCATGACAGAAAGTTTGGACACCGTTGATTTGGAGGTGTATAAGTGAGGGGGGCTAACTACAAAAAAGGCACATCACACAGATTTTTTGTTTTAAAGAAACTGAAAAGCATTTATCCTTCCTCTTTGAAATTGTACATTACGTTATGCTGATCTAATACATCAAATCTAAATAAAATACTCTGAAGATTATATGGGAAAAATATAGAATTAGTTAGCTGAAAACATTTTTTAAATACCTTTTTTAAAATCTAAATGTGTTTACATTCTGCAGGTTTTTCTGCAATGACACCCTCAAACATGTGCTCCAAGTTTATTTCAGCTGTCGTTGATCTGTTTTAGCATATCAAAGACCAGCAGAAGAGGAAAGCAGCTTCCCAAAGTTCACATTTCAAATATTTTAATTAATATGTGCAGCTTTCATTTATTTTCCTAATAATCCCCTGAGGTGTATGGAAGACTGTTTACTGTCTTTGATTTGCAGTCCTGCAGTTTTTACTCCAAGCGCTAATTAACCTTCGAATGAAGAAATCATAGCAGACACAGAAGTATGCGTCCTTGCTCGACAAGCACAGAAGCGAGCAGGCATGCAAACTGGAACAATGGGAGGGAGTTGTTTCATCCTGGATCTTCCTCCATCCATCTTGCACATACACCAGACATAATGCAAGTCTACGTTCATTTTCTTCTCCTCGTTCATTTTGTGCAACAAAGCCTGACTCGATCTCAGCTGACTCGATCTACAGATTCTTTGAACTTCTGTCAGAGCTATCTGTTTCTAGCGAGTTAATCTCCCTGCCTTTCTCTCTGTCAGTGTCTCTTCTCAGCTTTTATTTTTCTCTCCTATGTGTTATTTCCTTTTGGGCTTTTTGTTCGTTTCCTACATAGCTGGTGAAATATTCTATTATTTTGATATATATGCCCTCATTAGCTGTTCAATTTAAATCAAATGAGCTCATTCATATGAAAATGGGAAGATGATAGTGATTTTCCTCCCTGGCAACTATCTCTAACCTTACACAGCAACTCTTAATTAGAAACTGGCTTGATTGACGCTGGGCATGCATCATTCACACTCATACGCACATGCATACCTAAGCATTTTGGGAAACAGTATGACCCAACTCTTGCTTAAGTAATTTTCCAAAAAAATATATTTATATACGTATATATATACCTAATATATACTGGAACCAGTCAGAAGCCGCTCTACATCCATCTGGATCTAAACATCTACAATCCCAGAAAGTTCTTAGAGCCTCCTTTAGTTTTACATTTTGCCTTTCTTTGTTCCCTTTTTCTCATTTTGCCAAATGTATGATTGTTATGGAACTGAAAAGACTTTCTGTCACCATCTGCTTCCCTTGTATCTGCCTGTCTGTCCTATTACTGCTTCAGGATTGCATATTAATCATCAGGTGTGTGTACATAGCAGTGCTTCATAGATGCCCACAGCAGTTTGGAGACAATAGAGGAGCCCAGAGCGATCAAGGGTGACAGCAAACAGAAGATACAAGCGCCGATAATGCAAAACAGGGTATCCTATTCTCTTCTTTATTAATCTGACTTTACAGCTGTGCATTACAGAATCAAAAACCCTATTTATTATGTTGCAGCTTTAAAGCAAGTTTAGGTGAAGTAATACAAACATTAATATGGAAATTTACCACCCCTGCAGTCTTTTAATTTTTTCCTTTTAACTATTGCCTTTGAAAAGGTTCAATGTGACCTGTGTTGTTTTCCTGTCTTATGTTATTTCAAAAGTAATATAAAGACTATTAGACTTGATAAAGAGCAACATAAAACCAACACAGAACAATGTATAGATTGCGCAAATGAAAAATGCATGGAAATTAAGATCAAACAATTAATATACAGTTACGTGAAAAAATATGACACCGTATGCCAGCATGTGTGGTTTTCTAACAAATTTGAACATATGGATATTTAATATAAGTTTTATCAATACTGAAATACATAAGTAATATAAATAAAGAATAAAAAAATTCAAACTGTCTATTTGAAAATGCTTGCCTGTAGAATCAGAAAGAGACAAGTTTAACTTCATGGTGGTGTACAAGGAGGAAACCTTTGCTCACTAAGAAAAACATGAAGACAAGACAAATGTTCGCCAGAGCTAAAGATTAGGATTTCTGGAATGATGTTCTTAGGACTGATTGGTTTAAAATGTAATTATCTGGAAACCATAACAGAAGACATGTTTGGTATTAACCAAATCCACATTCCAGGAAAAGAGCCTTATGGCAACTGTGACGCATGGAGGTGAAAGTGTCATGGTTTTGAGGAGTATTTCGGCCCATATTAGGTGACTAATCAGTTTTTGGTCTAAAGGTAGCAACTTGTGCCTTGTCTGAATTTAAAAGCAGAAAATGTAGTCATCCAGGTTTTTATGTCTTCAAGACATGCCTTTGGTTTATCTACCTGGTTGGATTCATCAGAATTAATTAATTTAACCCCCCAAAAGCCTCCAAAGCTCACTGTTTGAGAACTGCAGCAAAGATTGACTCCTTGGTTTCATCAGTTCTACATAACAATGACCAGTTTTAAGACATTTCTTCACCAGGGATACCAGTACCTATGGAGCGTGCTGTAGATAACCAAGTTTTGACATGTGCCCAAGATACTTCTGTCACTATTACCTCACTTAAGAAAGAAATGTTTTTTAAAAAAAATATTTTTTTAATCTTATTTTCAAATATTCACATAAAACAAAACAATTAAATCATGAAATAGGAGTATTTGGACTTTATGTTACCTTCTCTGTCATAGGTTGGTTCTTCATGAAAAGGGACTCATCTTTAAATATCTAACCTAATCCTGGCAAACTTTTGCTCAGACTGTGTGTGTTGATGGTGAAATTTAATGGAGGATGGGGGGGTTGAGAAGCTGTGTCTACCCTGATGTCAGTGCCTAAGGCTTAAGGGTAGTTTCCCATGGAAATGAGCCATTATAATTGAGGATTTATTTATTTTTATTTGTCTTCTTTTCCTTTTCTGCAGAAGTCAGACAGGCTGTTAGAGAATGGGACAGACAGCCCTAATGGAAGCCCGGCCCATTTGTTGAATTACATAAATACTGCTGTGCCAGTTAGCATGGTTGTTTTATATCATCAGCAAAATCTGGAGGGGGTTGGGTGTCGTATTTGCTTCCGATCTGCCCAGACAGCCAAAAAGAGTAATCAGATCTCTATGTGACATTGTTAGGGAGAGCACCAAAGTTGCAGCACTGACATCACTAGCCCCTTCTTTTCTGCTTTGGTTTTCTACCTCTACCTTGCACAAGATTTCATGTCAAAAAAACAACTGGACCCAAACCACGCATGTACAGGCTGGTTTTATGCAGATCATATGACAGCACAGGAGTACGAGGATTAAAGCATTGGTGCATTGAACACAGCTTTGCTGTAAGTGTTAGTTCTCCTGTTCTGCCCTTTCTGAACCACAATCTCCTTTGTGGTGCAATAAATACACAAACAACCAGGACATGTCTACGACACACACAATTTTATGATTCTAGGTTAAACATAATTATTCTAATAATACACCATGACTCAGTCAAAAATAATTATCACAGGTAATCAATCCTCAATATATAGATTTGGTTGTGCTTCCTCTCTGTAAGATATATGGCAAACAGCTTAATTTGTATTTACATCACAATGGTGAATTGTGGAAAAAGCTACTGTATGTGTACAGTAGTACACATATATATATATATATATATATATATATATATATATATAATATATATATACACACACACCCTTTAGCTGGAAGAAACTTCAAGCAGAACCAGGCTAGGTATGAGTGAACGTCTGCTATGACCAACTGAGGGTTGAGTGGATGGAGACATGGTTATTGTGGTTAAACAGAGAAAAACAGGGGCAAGCCTTATCATAGAAAAATATATTTTGTATGTTTTCTATTAATATATTTTGCAGTGGATCTTATGCATCATTAGTATGTGTCAATGTCTAATGTCTTATTAGGTCTTGTTCTTACTGAGTCTTGTCGTATTCATCAAAAATAATGTGGCAGCATGATTTACAGGAGTATTATGCACTCTTGTATTTTTATGCTTACATTTATTCCATGTCCATTTTTTTAATTAAAATCTTATTTTCACTATTGCATTCATTGACCCCTCACTGAATGTCTCTGATAACCTGGCATGCTCTCTCCTTGCATGCATAGATTTTCTCCTTGTAGTCCGACTTGCTCCCACAATCCAAAAACATGGATTTTAGTTTAATTGGCAACTCTAAACTGCCCCTTAGGTATAAGTCTGCATGGTTATCCGTCTCTTGTGTTGGCCATTGTAGCACGTCCATGATGTGCCCTGCCTCACGCCAGTCGACTGCTTGGATAGATATTAGCTCTTCTGTGACCCCAAACTGGTTTTAAGCCGAAGTAGAGAGTCAATGGATTATATACATATTTATTTTTTATTCTTCAATAATATTCAATATATTCCAAATTACTGTTGTTAATTAATCTAGATCTCCCCTATTAAAAGCAAACAACAGCCAAACGAAATGTTCTTTGTGTGTCAACATTTAGCATTATTAAGAAAATGCGGGATTGATTTTAAACCTCAGCGAACTCGTATCATATGGAAAGGGTTAGCCTTCTCATCTGGATGTAATTTTGACTTATGGAAGACACTTTTGAGTTACCCATTCATTTTTTTTTGCCTTGCTGTTTTTCCCTTTTAACATTTCTAATAAACCAAAAACCGCACACAAATATGGACACAGTGGCTCAGTTTATTTTCTTTTTAAAATATAGCCTCTGAATAACTTTTCTCCTCCTTTCTTGGTTTTGCTTGACTATTCCATGTTAATTTAAATATAACCATTTTAAAAACTTTGGAGTTTTTTAACAACACAACCCCTTTTCAATTCAATTCAATTCAGCTTTATTTATATAGCGCCAATTCACAACAGATGTCGTCTCAAGGCACTTCACAAAGGGTCTGGAATGGTGTAGGGTTGTTGGGTAAGAATAACTACTGAGTGTTAGTTTGGCTATTTTAGAATGGGCTATGTGTAAGTAAAATAATAAACTGATAAGGTTTGTCCATCTAGAGCCCACTGGTGGCCATTGTTATACTAAAAACCACAAGGATTGAGGATACCCGTCTCTCTCAGACTGATTATAACCATTGGAAAAGAGAAGGGGTCGCACAGGTAGCAGAAATGGAGGGTGTGTTTGCACCTCAACCATAAATGAGCCGGTTTAGGCTAAACCTGACTCCCCCTTACTCCATCCAACTGGGAGGAAGGAAGGCAGAGGTAAAAATAATTGGAGAGTGTTGTTTCCCGTCGCATTGTGTGAAAGGTGGGTAACTTTAAAATGGGCTTAGCCAGTTCAATCGAATCATATAGATTTCAAGTCAGGTACATATATTCCAATTAATCCTAACTATGGAACAGTGCAGTCAGATTCAGTTATTTATTCAAATTGGATAAAAGTTTTTCTATCTAAGGAAACTCAGCAGATTGCATCGAGTCAGTGACTTGTAGCATTCACTCCTCCTGGATGAGCATGTAGAGACAGTGGACAGTCACTGGCGTTGACTTTGCAGTAATCCCTCATACTGAGCATGCATGTAGCAACAGTGGAGAGGAAAAACTCCCTTTTAACAGGAAGAAACCTCCAGCAGAACCAGGCTCAGTGTGAGCAGCCATCTGCAGCGACCGACTTGGGGTTTGAGAGAACAGAGCAGAGACACACAAAGAATACAGAAGCACTGATCCAGGAGTACTTTCTATGGGAAGGAAAAGTAAATGTTAATGTATGTAGCTCCTTTAGTTGTTTCATCTAGAAAGAAAGAACAGATAAACTCTGAGCCAGTTTTCAAGGTTAAAGTCTGAAAGAAAGCACATAGAGTTAGTCACAGTAGAAGCTCAGTCAGTAGCTATGTCTAGGAGAGAGAAAGGGTTAAACACTGAAAGACAGGGCCATGTAGATCATCGGTAGAGGGTGAGCATTAAGTTGTTGCCAGCAGAGGCTTGGACGATGCCCCACTCCAGAAAGGTGTCACAGGTAGACACAGAGTCAGGCCAGGTGTAGCTTCTAGGAAGAGAAAAGAGAGAGAACATAAAGTTAAAAGCTGAAATAACAACAAATAATGCAGAATTGGAGAGTAGTGTGAGAATGTAGCGAAGAGGGTGAAAGTGGTCATTATGTCCTCCAGCAGCCTAAGCCTATAGCAGGATAACTACAGAGATAGCTCAGGATAACCTAAGCCACTCTAACTATAAGCTTTATCAAAAAGGAAAGTTTTAAGCCTAACCTTAAAAGTAGACAGGGTGTCCGCCTCACGGACTAAAACTGGAAGCTGGTTCCACAGGAGAGGAGCCTGATAACTAAAGGATCTGCCTCCCATTCTACTTCTAGAGACTCTAGGAACCACCAGTAAACTGGTTGGGCTCATCAGGATTCATAGATAAGTAAAGCTGAGTGTCATCAGTGTAACAATGAAAATTTATCCTATGCCATAATTTTACCTATTGGAAGCATATATATAGTAAAGAGAATTGGCCCAAGTACTGAACCCTGTGGTACTCCACAATTAACCCTGGAGTTTAAAGATGATTTATCATTTACATGAACAAACTGGAATCTGTCAGACAAATAAGATTTAAACCACCCTAGCACTGTTCCCCTGATCCCTACAGCATGTTCCAGCCTTTCTAAGAGAATATTATGATCGACTGTATCAAATGCAGCACTGAAATCTAAGAGGACAAGTACAGACACAAGTCCATTATCTGAGGTCATAAGAATATCATTAGTGACTTTCAGCAGAGCTGTTTCAGTGCTATGATGAGCTCTGAAACCTGACTGAAACTCTTCAAACAGGTCATTGCTGTGTAAATGCTCACACATTTGATTAGCAACTATTTTCTCAAGAATTTTAGATAATAATGGAAGATTGGACATAGGTCTGTAATTTTTTAAGTCATCTTGATCAAGCGATGGTTTCTTAAGCAAAGGTTTAATTGCAGCTACGTTAAAAGCTTGTGGTACATATCAATTTACTAAGGATAGGTTACAAGCGGCTGAAATGAGCTTCCTCCGTAGGGTGGCCGGGCACTCCCTTAGAGATAGGGGGAGGAGCTCGGCCATCCGGGAGGGGCTCAGAGTAGAGCCGCTGCTCCTCCACATCGAGAGGAGCCAGTTGAGGTGGCTCGGGCATCTATACCGGATGCCTCCTGGACGCCTTCCATCCAAAGTGGTATGGATGCCGTCTCTCTGGATCAGACCAGGTTTTCCCCAAAATGTTCACCAATTATCAATGTAACCCACATCGTTTTCTGGACACTACCTAGACAGCCAGCGGTTGAATGACAGCATGTGGCTAAACATGTCGTCACTGGTCAGATCAGGGAGGGGATCAGAGAAAATTACGGAGTCCAACACTGTTTTGGCAAACTTACACACCGAAGTAACACTAACTTTGGTGACCTCCGATTGACGTAACCGGTTGTCATTACCGCCAGCGTGAATTACAGTCTTACTGTATTTACGCTTATCCTTAGCCAGCAATTTCAGGTAGGATTTGATGTCGCCCATTCTGGCCCCTGGCAGACATTTGACTATGGTCGCTGGTGTCTCTAGTGCCACGTTTCTGACTATGGAGCTGCCAATTACCACAGTTAGCTTCTCAGCGGGTGTGTCGCTGAGCGGGGAATATCTGTTAGAAACGCAGACGGGTTGGTGGTGACCTGTGGGCTGGGATCTAGTACTATGCTTTCTACGTACTGTCACCCAGCTGGCCTGAGGCACCGGCTGCGCGGGCTCTGCTGGAGGACTGCTACGGGGAGCTACCTTCGGTGGCTCCGCGCTGGCTAAGCGGCCTTGGCTATCTGATGGTTTTTCAACAGCGCGGAGCCGGGCCTGCAATTCTGACACCGCTGCCTCCAAAGCTACAAAAATGCTACATTTATTACACGTACCATTATCACTAAAGGAGGCAGAGGAGTAACTGAACATCTAACACAGAGAGGAGGAGACTCAGAAAGAGAAACAGCAGAACGGGTAGTCATGGTGGAGTTAAAGCTAACGCTAAGTTAGCGACCCTTTACCACTGCTAGAAAAAACTGTGTAAGACACAGAGTGTCCCCAAACGTTAAATGCAGCAACAGAAAGTATGTGTTTTAACGTGCTTATGTATTAGAACAAGTAAGAGATATCACAGTAGAGAGAAATCAGATCAAACGAGAGAGCCTTCACACAGCAAACAATCCACCGAGTGCAACAGTGAAAACAGGAAGTGACGAATACGCCTTACTACGCCTTCACGCCAAAAGTAAGCTCAAGCTTTTGAATTTACTATCAGCCCTACAGCCAAAAATGCAGGTCATTCACACTATGGTTTTGTTCCCCAACAAATGTTACACTGTTTCAAAGAAACAAACACCTAAAATAAGTTCTGTATGAATACAATTTACATGTTTAAAGAAAAAGTTATATTAAACAGAGAAATTTGATTTCTTAGGTTAAGTTCTGTAGATAGGAATGCTCCTTGAAGTCAGCTGAGACTGAAACTCTGGTTTCTACTTGCAAGGTGGAAATTCATAGATTTGAGTTCCAACTTCTGACACCAATCGTACCTCTACCACCAGATAATTGTCCGAGCAGCCTCAGTTTGGAGAAACAAAGATAAATTCCCTCCACAGAGTCAAGCTGTTCTGTGTTTTCCCCTGAATGTTTTGTCACATTTGTCATTGGTTCCCCCTGCTGTTCAGTTTTGTATTTAAGCCCGTTTGTTTCCGTTGTTCCCCGCTGGTTCCTTATGTTATGTGTATGTGTGTTTCCTGCTGCGTGCTTGCTACCCTGTCTGTGTCCTGCCATGGAGAATAAAGACTCGTCTTATCTTCAAACCTGGAGCTTCAGGAGTTCTTCCCCGCATATTGGTCCATCAAGAACCACTTTATGACAGAAGGAACCAGCCAACGGAACCAAGCGGGAGGAATGGTGAGGGAATTCAAGAGGGGTGAGATTCGGGTCAAATTATTTTCCCACCTTGCTACCTCTCCCAGATCCCCATGGAGGAGGCTGGAGATAGCTGGCAGCCTCCAAGACTGGCTCGAGGTGGGGAAGGATTTTTTTCCTGATCCTCTCCACTGAAGCTGGAGGAGACTTTCCAGCTCATGGTTTAGCTCCTGATCAGCCATCGCGGCTGCTTCCGACTCCTAATCCTGTTTCTGGTCCAGTTCCGGAGGGGTTCATGGATGAACCGCCTCCACACCCCGATCCTGTTCCTGGTTCTGTTCCGGAGGGGTTCATGGATGAACCGCCTCCACAACCCGATCCTGTTCCTGGTTCTGTTCCGGAGGGGTTCATGGATGAACCGCCTCCACACTTCGATCCTGTTCCTGGTTCTGTTCCGGAGGGGTCCCAAGCCGAGCCGCCCTCACACTTTGTTCCTGTCCATGAGGGGCTCGTGGATGGACTGCCTCCACTCCCTGCTCCTGTTCCCGGTCCTGTCCTGGAGGGCTCCGAGGACGAACTGCCTCCGTCCCTGGTTCCCGTTCCGGAGGAGTTCGTGGAAGACCTGTCTCCACTTCCTGTTCCTGTTCCTGAGGAGTGCGAGGACGCACCCTCTTCGCCTGCTGTGTCTCGGCGGCTCCGCCGCAGATCTCCACAGCCTCCCAGCGGTGTCCGCGCCGCGACTTTGAGCTCCACCGTGGGTTCTCCTGGTCACGCCGCCGGCCGTCAGATCATCAGCTCCCACGTCGCCAGCCTGCTCAGCTCCTACGTTGCCAGCCTGCTGATCGCCTGCTGCTACATCGCCAGCCTGCTGATCGCCTGCTCCTATGTCGCCGGCCTGCTGATCTAAGCCAAAGGTTCCAAATGAAGTGTTGTTAACTTCCCTTTGAATCCCCAAATTTGTAGCATTAGCTAACTTTTTAGGGCTAAACAACATATTTTGAGAAAACAACTGCAGATGGCCTTCTAGAGTTTCTGTGGTGTGGCAGACGGTGTCCTCAGAATAACATTTTGAAAGCTACATTACTGTTGTGCAGTTAAACCGTCATTGACTAATGATGCGGGGAAAACAGATTTGCGCAACCCCCACATAATTGCCTAGTTTTAATTATTCTAGTGCTAGCTATTGCTCTCAGACATTTCTTCTGATTTCCACCTCCTTACTGAATAAATCAACTAATACATCTTCAAAGCCAAATAGAACCTTGTAAGCTGTGCTATTATTAAGTTTGTCTTGGGCGGACATTATATTATACAGTATTGTGCAAAAGGTTTAGGCCTTAAAAATGCCTTAAACGAAGAATGCTTTCAGAAATATAAATGATGATTGTTTATTTTTTATCAATTTACAAAATGCTAAGTGAGCGAACCCAAACATACAGCCAACGTCATTAAGAACTATCTTCAGCATAAAGAAGAACAAGACTTACTGGAAGTGATGGCATGGCCCCCACAGAGCCCTGATCTCAACATCATGGAGGGTGTCTGGGATGACATGAAGAGACAGAAGGATGTGAGAAAGCCTACATTAACAGAGGATCTGTGGTTAGTTCTCCAAGATGTTTGGAATAATCTACCATCCGAGTTCCTTCAAAAACTGTGTGCAAGTCTACCTAGAAAAATTGATGCTGTTTTGAAGGCAAAGGGTGGTCACACCATATATTGATTTGATTTAGATTTCTCTTTTGCTCATTCACTGCATTTTGTTGATTGATGAAAATAAATGATTAACACTTCCATTTTTAAAACATTCTTTGTTTACAGTATCTTTTTTACACCTGCCTAAAACTTTTGCACAGTACTGTATATTGTTACCTGAATTTGCTGTTCTCTTTAAGTTCCCTCTAATAGGGCAAAGTAACAGTTTTTAGTAGAACCACACCATCAGGAGCCTAGGTTGAAAAGGAAATATTTCTTTCATATCAAACCTATGGTAGACATACATGCATTTGTAAAAGTACTAGAAAAATTAGATGACAAGCTTATTTTCTTCTCACTAAATTCTAGTGTTTGATGATAATTTTTGTGGACATGTTCAAAAAAGAGGTAAGCAGAAAATCTCTGCATGCAAAGTATGGTGCAACGTTAGCATAAGTGACTGCAAGCCTATAGATAGAAATCCACATAATTGCTAGCACTGTATTAGCGTACACATGCAGAGGTTTACAATCAGGTTTTCAATCACTTTGATGCATTTATCCAGACCTCCAGGCTTAGAAAACCTTTCGATATTTTGCTCTTAACTCCAACCATGTGGTAGTTATTGTTATTCTAATGAGCTATATCGAGTTTTAATGACATAACTCCCACCTGGAGACAGAGTCTGTGATCAGCCTTTATTAGGGCCTGCTGCAGAGATAAGGCTCCCATTAGCCAGGCTTGATGATTTCATGGCTGCTACCACAACAATAAGAATGACAGCCCCCAGACTACGCTCTCTGAGACGTTCAACTTCCTCTTTTCAGGCAAGTCTACAGAGATGTGGTGGGGGGTATTATGTGTGGGTCAGAGGCCGTTTTAAATAAGCAATAAATGTTAAATCTGCCTGACATCTTCAGTATCCATTACTGCAAAGAGCATGGCAGGGAGGAGATGGAGAAGAAAAAGCTGGAGTGAAACTGGTAGACGGAGGAGATGAGATCAATAGAGGCAGAATAGGGGATTGATTCAGGCTCTTAGATCTTTCAGATTAGTGGCTCGATTAGATACAAATATGGAGGTTCATTCATGTGACCTTAGCAGTGACAGCCTGAACTAAGGCGCCATAGAGTAATTACATTCAAACCCCAATATCCCACTGATGCTGGAGATTTGGAGATGATTGCGGCAGGACAAAAATGTTTGGATGGCCCCGTTTTAAAGGATGCTGGCACACTGCCTCCTAATTTTCTGTTCCAGTTTTTCCCCACATTTGATTTCTCTCTGCACGTTCAAGTTAGATCTTTACCTGGACCCCTTAAGGATTTCAGTTTTTACCATCCCTTACTTTACATTATGATTCATATCTTGTGAAGAAACCTGCAGGGAGGTTTGTATTTTACTGAAACATTTGTTTTGCAGATGACCTGAGGTGTTTGTGAACAATGGGAACTTCATGTTTATCTGAATGTTCCAGTACAAAAAGGTGGCTCATGCAAATATAAGCAAATGGATTGGACATTATCTGTTGGCGCTTGTCTGCATGAACTGGTTCGACTGGTGAAAGTGCAGAGTGAACTCAAGTGATCTGTAATGATCTTTTCACCCAAAACAATATAAGGTAAGAGTTTCAAACGTTGGTCCCCTGTTCTGGACCACACAAAGGTGTAGTAATAAAACAAGCAGACAAAAAACTATATTGCGGACTGACATATGATTAAGAAACTGTAGGCAGCAATGATCTAAATGTGGATAGGTTTTAGTGTAATTCCTTTGTTGGAGTAACTGCCTGGAGCATTTTGCTTTACAGTTTTGCATTCCCATTTCAGCATTGTCCACCTTTTTCCAGGGGATGTTATATAAATGGACTTTTGGGTTAGTTCAGACAGGCATGAAGTCAGTCTCTTCAACTTTATGCAATGGTTTATGAAATTAGCACACTTTGAATCACAATAATGTCTAAAGTCTGCCTGGTCTGTACTTATCAACTAGCTCTTTCATTTGTTCTAATATAACTCCCCTACAACCCTATTCTCTTTATTTTTAGATAATTAAACCTTTGTTTATGCTGATTATTCAACTTGAGTGATTTGTTGTTGTTTTTTGACTGATGCATCTTATGCATGTACAGGTTTATAAGGTCATGGGGTGAATTATCAGGGTCTCCACATACAGCTGAAACCAGACATCCAGTCTTACACATTGCCACTTCTGACTTTAAATTAGACTGTTTAAATAACCTAAATTATTTATATTTGCTAAATAAAGAATAATTACTTTTTTTTAAATGATTTTTGTTAATGTTCTCATCACCCTAGCTCGGATGTTTTCATACACCAACATTACTCTACATTTAATCATTTAGCAAAAACCCTGATGATTATGTCATGGCTTTGAAAGATTCAGTTAATTCACAACATTGGAGTTACATGCAAGCAAATCCATGGATGTATTTTAAGACCTCAAGACCTCAAACACAGTGCTTCCTTGTGAGACACCATGGAAGAAAACCAGGCAAGATATCAAGAAGATAATTTTCAGCCAGATTAAAGTTTGGAAAGGAACTCAAGAACAAAGGCCTTCTTTTCTGGTGACATGTCCTTTATTCTAACAAAACTGAAAGTCAAGCTTTTGACCATACTGGCCGTTATTTAATTTGGAGACAAAAGGGGTTTGGGGATTGCAAGCCTAAGAACACCACCCAGGCAGTGCAGTATGGGGGAGGCTGCATCATGTTGTGAGGGTTTTTTTTTGCTGCAGAACGTACAGGTGCACTTCACAAACTAAATGACATCATGAGAAAAAGATGTTATGTGGAAATATTGAAGCAACATCTCAAGACAGCAGCAAGGAAGTTAAAGCTGGGGTGGAAACGTGTCTTCCAAATGGACAATGACCCTTAGCAAGACACCAGTTTTGTAAATGCTAAGAGGACAACAAAATCAGTGTTGTTGAGCAGCCATCACAAAGCCCTGATCTCAGTCTCATAGAAAATGTGTGGGCAGAGCTGAGAAAGTGTGTGTGAGCATGTCAAACCTGACTCAGTTACAGCGCTTCTGTCAGGAGGAATGGGACAAAGTTACAGCAAACTGTAAGAAGCTTGCTGAAAGTTATCCAAAATCTTAAACCCAAGTGATGCAGTTTAAAAGACAGTTATACAAAGGAAAACCCTGTAAACTTCTGAATTTCAAGAAAGTTAAAACGTATTATTGTTCTGGCATTTGGCAAATGGAAATAACATTAATAATCACAACTGGTCTAGAAATTGAAAAGTTTAGTCTGATTTAATATCAATTAGTGAAAAGAAGAAAATGTTCTTCCTTAGATTCTGTTTCAGAAACTGGTTTTGCATTGACTTTGGTTCTCTTTTTCTGAAACTAAAAAGCACACATTTTGTTTTAGATCCATCGGATTCATGTTCTCCCATCATTGAATGATTGGAATTCAAATTTAGTGTTGCAGGCACTGATACGACTCTGGGAGATATGACAGAAAACACTCACAGCTAGAATTAGCATTGAGGGAAAATAAACTTCCTAACAATGCTTCAGTGCAGACGACCATTTTAAATTAAATGAATAAATCTGGAAGCCTAATTATTTTTGCTGCTTTGAGCTATTATTCTTCTCTGTGGAAAAGTGAGGCATGAGATGGGAGAAAGAGAGGGAGAAATGATCCCAACGAAACAAATGCAGTTATATTTGCTAAAAATCCTGTTGCCAAAAGGCATAACTTTATTTTCCTCTGCAGTCATTAGACTGGCACCAAACAATAACAAACTCAATTAACCTTACTTGCCCTTTTTAATTTGTTATTTCTTAGATACATTTATCTGTTAACTCCAAAATGAGTAGTTTAATGGGATAACTTTAATGTTAAATATAATAAATAAAACTCTTATTCTGTACATGTCATCATTACTAACCACAAACTGTCAGTCTTTTGCACTTTAAGCCCCAGACATGGTGTTTTTGGCTGAGTGTAATTCAATCAATTAACACTAACTCACTCCTCCTCCCCCGTTTTCCTGCTGAACTTGCCAGGTCATGTGTTGGACTGAGGCCTCCCTCTTGTGTCTGGGAGAAAGGGGAGGTGGGTTCACTGGGGATGGCTGACCCGGTCGCACCAGGATTCGGCTTTTCTGTGCTGGGAAACAATTACAGCTTCCCCATCCACTTCTGTTTTATTTCTCTGCTGACCGTCCAGCTCTGTTTTCGTTTTTTCTTGTCCACTTTGACAGCGTCACTTTCCATCCCCCCTCTGGGGGCACTATATACCCTTTTATTTATTTATGTATTAGGAAAAGCGGTCTCCCACCTAGAGAAGGGAGGGCTGAAAGGGAGGTGAATTCTGACTGCAATGTGTTGTGAAAGGTGATCTCTAAGCTTTAAAGTGTTTTGGACAACTGTTCTGTTCACCCAGGTTGTTCTGCTGATTTACAACAATTTTAATAGAAAACCTTAAAGGCAGGGATTACACACTTATAAAGAAAAGTATCAGGAAGTCTCAGTTTCCTGAACTCTGGTTGGTGAACCCCCAAACTAGTGACTTGTGGTAAGAAAATAATGAGATTCTGCACCAGGAGGTTTAAATAATTCAATCTGAAGCAGAAAACATTTGCATCAGTGATTAACTACATGCAGGATAAGCCACTGTTGTTAAGTGAGGTTTGTGTAGTTTTTTTTTTTGGAGGTTCAGATGGAGTACAGCACACATGTGAACTGTTAACGTGGAAATAATTACTCCATGTGTGATCCAAGCTACCCTCCAGCAAATCAGCCTTTTACCATTAAGCTGCTTGGCACTCCTCTTCAAGCATAAATGCTGTCAAACACAAAACTCTCATGTTTTACAATGTATATTTCTTTTTTTTTATTATTCACAAGCGTCATTATTATTTAGAATTTGTCATATTTTAACATTATTCATCTATTCGTTGGTCATTTCTCAACACTGTTGAATACACTCATAGTTTTGAACATTTGTTTGACATTTTTACATTAAAACCACAAATATAAATGTATTTTATTGGGATTTTATGTGATAAACCAACACAAAGTAGAACATAATTGTGTAATAAAAGGAAAATTCTACATTGTTTCACAGATTTTTAAAATTAAATAAAAATCTCTAATTTGTGACATTTATTTGGTATTCAACCCCCCTCTGAATGAATAAATTGTACAAGTCATTTGCAATATGTCTCTACCAGCTTTACACATCTAAAGACTGAAATTTTTACTCGTCCTTCTTTGCAAATTAGCTCAGTAAGACTGGATTGAGAGCATTGGTCAAAATGAAATTCCAAGTCTTGTCACAATTTCTCAGTCACATTGGACTTTGACTGGACCATCCAACTTATGCATAAACTTTGATCTTAGCCATTCTATCGTAGCGGTGGCTGTGTTTTAGGGTGTTTGTCCTGCTGAAAAGTGAACCCCAGTCCCAGTCTTAAGTCTTTTGCAGTGACAAACAGGTTTTCTTCTAGCATCATCCTGTATTTGGTTAAATCCATCTTCCAATCAACTCTGACCAGCTATCCCATCCTGCTAAACAATTATTATTGACTGTACCGATGGTGTACTTTTGTTAAGCTTTTCATAGAAATTAACAGGCAAAGTCACAACTGACCTCCTCCTTCAAAAAACTTAAATTTCACACTTTTCACATCTACAATGTTTGTGGTAATAAAAACTGACTTAAACAACACAGGTTAAAGTTACCGTAAGCACTATGCTAATCAAGGTTCCTTTAGAAATTGTTGTATTGTAAAAAACTAAGATCTATTTAAGATGCCTGGTTATACGACGTTGTAATTAGAACCAAAGAAAACATATTGACTAAAGATTGTGAGGATACACACCCTGATTTTTGTTCCAAAACACCTCTGTTAAACAAGACATGTTTATTTAAGAAACAATCGCACAAATTCTTATTTACTAAGGCACATTTTGCAGCTATAATCAGATGATGTACAGATGTTTTGATTGGTGCAGAGCTGAAACTCTACTTTCTTTGTAACTGTTCACCACTTATTTTTAACCAGCACAAACATAACCCAATGCAATGGTTTCTGTTAACAACTGGCACTTATTTGGCTGCACATGCTGCATGCAAAACTGCTTGGACTAGAAAAGTCTAAGAAAGAATACATATGGGAAGAAAAAACTGAAGCAGATTTAATGTTAGATCAGAACCTCTGATTAGGTCGTGCACTTCCCAACTTCTTCCTGCACTTGACTCTTAGCTGACCTGAGGGCCACCCCCTTTGAAAGGAGTCCAGTTCTTCTTCTCAAGCGCTTCAGGCTCGGTGGAAGAATACAGGGTGAGCTGAGGTTCAGAGTGCCAGCTTTAAATGCAGCCCAAAGTGCGTGTTATCGCCTCCATCAGTGCAGCAGGTTGCTGTAATTGCGGCCTGTGATCCTGTTTCTGGCCGGGATTTCATTCTCCTTCAAAAATATTTTTGAAAGTCTTTCAAATGTTCTTCCCCTTCACCCTGTTTAACCTCATCACCAATTCAGTTCACATACTTGAAAAGAAAATCAGGTAAGTGTTGAAAAAAACTAAACTAAATCAACTTTGTAAAGTTTGTCTTTCAGCTACATGTGTGATTAATTGTTAGTAGCAAACATATGAGGCCAGCTGAACAGAGAAGGGGTTTGATGACGCTTTCTGCTTTAATAAAGCAGTACAAAGAGAAATGAAGGGGAGGTGGTGGGTTCTAAGATATGTTTAATCATTATTGTAGAAACATGATTTGCAGTCCTGAAAAGTCTGGAAATGTAGGGAATTTAATCTAGATTGGAAAATAAAAAATTGATGGAAAATAATTTATTTTCAGATTTTACCTTTTTTTTTTAACCATGTGCTGACCGGCTGAGTAGCATTGAGAATTGTTTTCTGAATGGCATGAAGAAGCCCAACAGATTTACATCCAGACTTTCTGCTAAGTTGCCTCTTTTGATGGATAGAAATAATAATTTCTGATAAATAAACAGTTTTTTTGTATAGGTTTATATCAAAATTGCATCCTTTATCTTTGCTTTACCACATTATTGTCATGAACTGCGAGGTAGAAGTTGGACCAAAATGCAGACAGGACTGTGAAAGCAGCCTGATGAAACCAGTTTAATGTTAAAAAGACAAAAACTTATGACACCTCATGAGGGGAAAAGGATGTGAAGCACAGACAGAAACTGGCATGAAAACAGGGAGAGTAATGGAAGGATCCAACAGAGAACAATTAGAATGTAGAGCTTATATACTAAGGCAGGGTAGGAGGAATGACAAGCAAACCAAGAAGGGTTAATCATGGGAGATGTGGACCAGCTGTAGCAGTGGGAAGGCAGAGCAGCTGAAGGAGAGAGACTAATTCTCACAGATGAGCTAAACAGAGGTAAGAAGAAACTACAAATCAAGATAGATAAACAAAGATCTAAAAGGAAATAATACTCAATGTAAAAAGGACCACTAGAGTAAAACACAAAAGAATGAACTAATAAGAAAAGCGCCAAACAATAATGAGCACAGGGAAATAAAGTTAAAAAGGCAAGGCCTAAGCTACAAAATACACCCACAACAGAAAATCAAAGCCCAAACACCTCAGGATCATAACAATTATTGCTTAAAAGTTGGACAATGGGTGTCCAACTCATTGATTGTTTTATATTTGAGTCTGTAAATGTACACATATTAAAAAATAAAAAATGTGTTTTTGGCAATAGACTCTTAGATCACAGTTTTTTTTTTTTTATGTTTCCTGTCTGACAGAGTAGCACTCTTTTTGTGCCAAGAAGAAGCCCAACAGACTAACTTTCACAAGTGGAGCATTACGGCTAACGCAATAATGCTCCGCTTGATACAAAAAAAGAAGCAAAAAAGAGAGAGAGGTCAGGTAAAAAGGAAAAAAAGGAGAAAAGAATAGAAAAGAGAAAGGATAGGGAGAATACAAGACTGCTTCTATACCTGCGGAAACATACCTAACAACAGCAATGTTACCGAAAAGTGCACTGTACGAGGGAATGTTATATTTGGAGGTAACTGTGGTTCAATATAGAACATCTGTCTATGTGTTAACACCTGAATTCAAAAACCTGTGGGTGTAAGTGTGAGTAAGTGTGAGCGTGCTTGTGTATATAAGGTTTCTTCATAAAGTATGCAATCGTGAGTGTGAGGAACCACAGACCGGCCCCACTGGACCAGAGACAGACACGGAGGAGATCTGAGCCACAGACATCCAATGGTCCCCCAGAGCACAAGAAAACCAGGACCACCGCCAGGACTACCGCAACCCACTCAGAGAAGAGCAGAGGAGAGCCCCGGGAGAACCACCCAGCAGCCACATTGCAGAAGCCCCAAGGAGTGAGCCCCACAGACCCTGCCGGCAGCCATCTATGCCAGAGCAGATCCAGCCATGGACCCAGAGACCCGAGATCAGAGCCAGGTGGCCCAGACCCTGGCAAGCGGCCACTGGGTGCCAGCACACACCTAAGCTCCCAGCCCACCAATACACCAGTAGGCAGAAACACCAGCCACCATCAGGGAGTGTGGCGGGGAGGAAATAGGTTCCACATTTGATGGGGGGCCTAAGCTGATCCAGGCAAGGAAGAAGCCCAAGAAAACCTGACACAAAAACAGACCCACACAATCACACATTCCCACCCTCATGCCTACACATAAAAACACTCACACCCACACACCCAACGTAAAGATACACAAAAATGGACATCGTACACTCACTCACACTCCCCATACACACACTATACTCCCAGGTCCAGGTACTGATTTCCCAGAGGGGCAACCAGGCCTAGGACTCAGGAGGTGGTTCCCATCCTTCCAGGGTGGAGATAGGTAGACCGCCCCAGCACAGCCCAGATTAGAGCCGGCACCACCCGAACCAGAACCCGAATGGCCCCAACCCCCCGCTCTGACCCCAGGCCCCAATGACCTGTCGCCATCCGGAGAGGGGGCCACAAACAAAAGAGGGGTCTACTTGATCCAAATGAGCCCCCAACCAGAGCTGTCCCAGGACAAAACAGTCTCTACCCCCCAAAGAAGTCCTATCTCAACTTCATGAGCCCCCACCCCCATGAACCCCAACATTAATTTAACCAGAGGGCCACTCCCAACCAGGACACAGATATCGAACATTTTTTTATTAAATAGTAAATGTAATTAGGTTAAAAGTTTAGTTTTCCCAAACAAATTCAGTATGAATATACAACTGCATTAAAATAAAATTAAGTAAAGGCGTCTTATCTGTAATAAAATTTTTTCTTTTAGTTTGCATTAATTTCTTTGCACTAAAGGTTATGTTGTCTTTTCACATCGTATGAACTAATAATAAGACTTTCAGATAATAGTTTGGTGAATCCTAAAGGATAGGATATTTTAAAGATTTTAACTATTTTACTATAATTATTTGACAGTACAATAGATTCCTGTATACTTAGTGGGTCTATTGGATTTACTGAGGTTATATCAGTCACTTTTTATAGTAAATCATTTTACATTTTTTTCCACCCATATTTAGTATTTTTTCTCAGGTTTTTTATGGAATACATTAGGAATCTCAGGTAACATTCAAAAACTTTGAAGTATTAAACATAGAAGTTTCCATGTGGTGCTGTGCTGTGGTAATGTGCTTACATCTCTGGGTGTATGTGTGTTTTCCATGATTTGCATGGCTCTGACACCTGGATTCATCACTTGCACCGGCAGCTCTGCTTTCTTATCACTTTCTACTGTTCTGATTGGCTTTAATCAGCCCTCTCAGCTCTGATTGGCCTTTATCTCCGAGCCCTGGCTGTGATTGCAGGGTCATAATACTTTACTGCAATAGAGCATAAATGGCCTGATAAGAAACTGATATCAGAGTTCAGCACCAATACAAGAATAAAACTCAGCAATATATGCTGATCAACATCTACTACAGACAGACCAGCAGTTTGTACTCATCGGCATCTAAAGTAAACTCTGAATATATTTGAGGAAATTTCAAACCACTATAAACCACCGATAAGATTAATATATATATTTTTTGTTAGTGTTAACTTTGATTTTTAGTTTTAATTTAACCATAGATTGTATACATAGTATAAATTAAAAACCTAGTAGGTAAAGAGAACAAAGAATTAAGATTAGGTGGTCGGCCATGTCTTTTTTTTTTTCTTCTTTTTTTTACCGTGTCCTGTCCGGCAGAGAAGCACTCAGAATTGTTGTCTTAGTGCCAGGAAAAAGCCCAACAGATTTACTTTCACAAGTGGAGCATTACAGCTGTTGGGACCCACAGCAATGGATTACAACATGTGGTACGAACTTTTCCAGAACTTTCAAAATAAATCGCATTTACCTACTTCCAGCCAGCCAGGAAAGGGGATAACAGCGGACTTCCCGTGATGTCACTGGCTGTATAAAAACACCCCCTTTCCAATGAATCGATCTCTTCCACACTGATCTCAAGAGGATCTGGATAGGAGAGACAGCGCGCTAATGTCTCTTTGCAGGCAAACAGACATAACTCTTCAAACTGGATCCAAGAGTGTCATACAATCAGCCGATCATATGCACTAAGTTAAGTACAAATGAATTGCTGTTTGTGTATCCGGTATTCATTCATGAACAGGGGTAATTAAGGTACAAGCGTTGCTTGACTTTCTCTCTGAGGTCTACAGAATCAAACTGTGTTATAGAGAGTTCCCAGCAGAGACCCCGGCTCTATGACGTCGAGTGGAGCAATTTTCCCGGTCTGAAAGAGGGACAACGGGACCACGGCACCGTGGTAGCGTGCAGTTCGGCCGGCCAACAGAGCGAGCCGCCCCTCCACCCACAGCTACGGAGGTTAGCTGGAAGCTAACCCTTTTGTTCACTGCAGAAGCTTTCTTCAAACTTTATCGCCTCAACACGGTTCACATACGAGGTTAGGTTTGGGCAGAGTGGTAGAAGTAATTTAGAATGAAATAATCTAAACGTTTTTCATTTTATGAATTTTGGTTTTGTTTGTGTTGAACTCAGCTAACAGGCTATCTGCAGCACACGTGCTCAATTTTGTGTTCTGTGTTTGTGTGTTTTTTTAAAGTTAAGACAAACTTTACTTGAAGGGTGATTTTAAACACAGAAGATAGATCATAACGCGCCATCCGCGCTTATGCATTTTAACCCTTTATTATTGGTATTTTAAAGGTATGTGTTTGATTTGGATGATAAGCTATAAGCTTCTTTTGTTAGCTTTAACTGCTAACAGCTAATTTAACTGCTAACAGCTAAGAACACTTGTGCTTACAGCTAATCTGCTAAGATCATTTACGCCAAAACAAATTCCTTGTATGTCCAAAAACGTACTTGGCAATAAAGCTTTTCTGATTCTGATTCTGAAAAAGGTTGCTAGTTTTCAATCCAGTAAAATATTTCCCTAAACATTGTTTTGCTAAACTTGATAACTAAGAAAACACCATTAAGCCCCATTTCTCCTGAAAGATTTGGTTCTTTTTCAAAATATTTCCTTAAATATTTTACTATTTCCTAAATAATATTTCTTTAAATATTATTTTAATAAATAAAGGCAGCTAATGAGACACCATTGAGAATTGGTCATCCAGAAGGTTGGTTTTATTCAGCATATCATTCTTTAAAACATAATTTTATTAAAATAATATCTCAAACATAAACATTGCATGGTAATGTTGCATCACTCTTTCGGTCATGGTTTTCAACCATCTTTAATCAACCTGTTTATATTGTACATAACCCATTAGTCTTCTTTATTCTTTAATTCTGCTTGGTAGTTTAGTTGGATTGTTTTAGCATGGTGAAGAGTTTGTTGATTGAAATATGTTTGACTTTGAGTTGACTTATTTTTGTTAATAAATTCTTGTATTTTAAGAAATTGTGTGAATTCATTCCATGTGTGTACAGAGTTTATGCTGTTCAATAAAGTCAGAGCTTGGCTCACACCTTTCTATTTTGTCCTAATACCACCGCCTTACTTGGCAGGTATTCACAGGACAACCCTTAACAGACCGAAATATTATTTGATAAAATATTAAAATATTAATATTAAATAATATATTCATATTCATAATCACAACACAGCTAACTCTTTAAAGCTCTGCTTGATATTTATAAAAAGGAACTATTAGAAACTGCTTTGGGATTATTTCAGTTGTTACAGACACGGAGACAGAAATGGAAAGGAAAAAAAAGAAGCACGAAAGAGAGAAAAGGGGGCAAAAAGGAAAAGGGGAAAGAAGGAGAATAGAATGGAGGAAAGAAAGAAGGATGTAGAGAATACAAGATAACACCCAGCTTGCTTCCACACCTGCAGAAATGTTTGTATTACCAGCCTTTTTACCGAAAGGTGCACAGTACTTATGAATGCAAGATGTATTTAGTGGTAAATGCGGGTTAATATAGAACATTTGTGTATCTGTTAACACCTGAATCTAAACACCTGTGGGTCTGAGTGTGAGCGCGCATGTGCATACAAGGTTTCTCCATAAAAACATGCAATAGTTAGTGTGAGGAGCCACAGATCCGACCCCTGGACAGATATGGAGGAGATCTAAGCCACAGACATCCAAAGGCCCCCCAGAGCACAGGAACCCCAGGAGAACTACCGCCGGGACTACCGCAACCCCCCCAGAGAGGACCAGAGGAGAATCCCAGGGAAACCACCCAGCAGCCACAGTGCAGAAGCCCCAGGGAGTTACAGCGACGAGCCCACAGGCCCTGCCGGCAGCCGTCTATGCCCGAGCAGATCCAGCCATGGACCCCGAGACATATCACTCCCCCAGCAGAGGCCCGACCGAGCCCAGGGGTTCAGACCCCGGCAAGCAGCCACCAGGAGTGAGCCAGCACACACCAAAGCACCCAGTCCCGGATACTGAGAACTACAAGTACACCAGCGGGCAGAGATATCAACCACCGGCAGGTAGTGTGGTGGGGAGGTAATAGGCCCCACATTCGATGGGGGCCTAAACGGATCCAGGAGAGGGAGCAGCCCAAGACCCAACCTGAAACAAAAACAAGCACACACAATCACAATCACACATTCCCACCCTCATGCGTACACATAAAAACACCCACACCCACGCACCCAACGTAAAGACAAACAACAATGGCCGTCGTACACTCACTCACACTCTCACACAAACTCTATACTCCCAGGTCCAAGTACCGATACCCCATAGGAACAACCAGTCCCCGGACCCAGGAGGCGGTCCCCTTCCCTCCGGGGGTGGAAACAGGCAGACCACCCCAGCACCTGAACCTGGGGCGAGCCCGAGCTCATGTCTGAACCTGAGCAACCCCGGCCCGGACCCCAGTCCCCAACCACCACCATCCTCATCTGGGGAGGGGGCCATGTACAAAAGAGGGGTCTACATGGTCCAAACAAGCCAGCCAACCAGAGCCGCCACAGAATAAAATAGTCCCAACCCCCAATGAGTGCCGATTCCAACCCCATGAATTCTCCACCCCAATGAACCCGGCATGAATCACCTCAATGGGCAACCCCCAACCAGGACACAAATATCGAACACATGCCCCCGAACCCAAACACCATGAATCCCCCCCACAGCACATGGGCACACTCCCACAGGAGAGCTTCATCCTGAAAGGCAGACGAAGCAACACCGACACACTTCCCCATTCCAAGCACCCCCGCCGCGTCCCGCCCCCACCATACAGCGCACTGCGACAGCAAGGCAAGGGCCCCACGCAATGCTGTCCCAGCCCCCGCCCACAGGCACAACAGGACAGACACTGTCAAGCACCAAGCTCACAACGGAGTCCCCGACCCCACACCCAGATGGGACAAACTCACCCGGCATGAGGTCCCCAGCCAGCGGCAAGCACTCGAGGCCGGCGTCCCCCACCCCGCCCCCGCAACCACACAGACACACCACATCACTGCCACTGAAACGATAGCCCAGGTAGAAACATTATCCAGCTCACCTCTACCATTGGCGCTCAGCCGATCCAGATGCCGGTGACCCCACATCCAAGAAGAGAACACAACCCCACACGCTGAAGTCCCCCACGCCACCCCCTAGCCCGCCACGCTGATCCCCCCCAGAATCAACAGTCAGCAGAGCAGCACACCGCCAAGCCCACCCAACCATTCGGCCACCGTCAGCAGCCCTGCCCATCAGTCCATGAGAGGGAAACATGCACCAGCCAGGTAACCTGCTCCAGGCCAAGCACATCTCATCAGCTGCCCCAGTGCGGCAACAAGACATGATCCACCGCCCCACCCACCTGACCGCCAACCGTAGCCCTGCGCCCGGCCAGGGGCAAGAGCCACAGAAGGAAGCATTGGAGGAAGGCCACCAAAGCACGCCAAGGACCGGGCACCCCGCCAACCCCACACCAAACCCCGGAGGAGCCCCAGGATGCCGCCACCTACCCTCCCGCACGGCACACCCCACGGCACCAAGCAACCAACCTGGCCAGCCCCTCCATCAAAGCGAAGCCACATCTCAATCAACACTGCACACCGCCCAGCCAAGACCCCCTCGCCGGAGCCTGACGCCTCCCCAACCGATGGACCAGGCATTGAAGCCAGGGAACGAGATCCAATGCAATCCAAACGATGCCGAGAGGGCCGAAGAGCCAGTACCAGACAACCCCCAAGACCCCAACCTCAACCCCAGCCCAGATCCCAACCAGATGGCCCGCTCCCTCTCCCACCCCAGACAGCAAACAGCAAACGAGGGTGGGAAAAGACCCCAAGCCTACCTCCAAGCCTACCTCCGCCCGCCCAAATGTGGTGTTGATGCGTGTTGTTGTGGTGTGCATTTAAAAAGAAAAATGGGTGGAGAAGAGGGTCTGCCACGCCCCACCCCACCCAGAACCTTAAATGTCTACATGCAACTTAACCCTTAGAGGTGAGCGCAGGCACCAGAGGTCAGGGTAATAAAATACCCTCCTTCTTAGTACCATTGAGCGCACTCACACCCAAGGCCCTACATATGAATGCCATGAAAATGTTATAAACGAGTGTCTAAGTTGTACAATAAAATTGGGGCACAGGCTGTCATGGGACCCCAATGACGCACCTGCACCCCAAGGCCCTACATGAGTGGTAGTGTGATGGAGTGGGCGGAGGGAGGTGTCCGGGGTTGGGAAGGAAGGACTGGGGGGCAAAATGCTCTCCCAGGGAGCCAGTTCCCCGGCTGACCCCAGTAGGCACCCCCGTTCACCGAGTTCCAACAAGGGACAGAGGCATAGGCACATCCATCGGGCGAAGGGCTAGGGACAGGTACCAGGTCCCGAGAACTGACTGAAAACCAGGACCAACACCCCAGCCCCCCAGTAACCATCCAAAACCTCAAACTCCGATCCCCAGCCCCGACACCCCGTTCCCCGTTGAAGGAGCCAGCCAGGAGTGTGCGCAGCATCGACCAAGAGTGTGGTCTCACCACAGCTGGCCCAGTGCAACCAGAATACGCCACATAAAGGAGGACACATGACCAACATGCCCAACCACCCACAACCCACGGGTCAGAGCCAACAGAGCGCCCATTCCTCGATGCCCGGCAGACCCCAGTCACAACCAGGCAATCAGGGCAACAAAACACGTCCCACACCAACACCGAGGCTGCCGAAAAGAAACACCTGACCCAAAATGGCAGACCAAATGCAAGCTCCGGACCAGCATAGGCACATGCATGCCCTACAGACAATCGAGCCGGGACCCCCCGGGGCAGCCAGGCAGTCAAGCAAACCCCGCGTTGCACCACCCCGCCCACCACCGTGCCCAAGGAAAAGACACAAGTCTAACAAGTGGAAGGGCGGCAAAGAAAGGCCACAGCACGCACAGCAAAGAGGCCACACTCCCCCCAGAGATGCAGAGCCACCAACATCCATGCCAGCCAATCCGAAACGACAGAGCCAAGCCAAGCTGTGGTTCCCCCCGAGCCAACGCCACAGCAAGACCACACATTCTTCCATACATCGGTAAGGGCCCGGTGAATACCACCAACCCCAACCACACACCACCCACCAGGAACAACCCAGCAGACAAGCAAACCCCACCTCAGCATAAGACAGACATCGTACACTCACTCACACTCCCCATACACACACTATACTCCCAGGTCCAGGTACTGATTTCCCAGAGGGGCAACCAGGCCCAGGACTCAGGAGGTGGTTCCCATCCTTCCAGGGTGGAGATAGGTAGACCGCCCCAGCACAGCCCAGATTAGAGCCGGCACCACCCGAACCAGAACCCGAATGGCCCCAACCCCCCGCTCTGACCCCAGGCCCCAATGACCTGTCGCCATCCGGAGAGGGGGCCACAAACAAAAGAGGGGTCTACTTGATCCAAATGAGCCCCCAACCAGAGCTGTCCCAGGACAAAACAGTCTCTACCCCCCAAAGAAGTCCTATCTCAACTTCATGAGCCCCCACCCCCATGAACCCCAACATTAATTTAACCAGAGGGCCACTCCCAACCAGGACACAGATATCGAACATTTTTTTATTAAATAGTAAATGTAATTAGGTTAAAAGTTTAGTTTTCCCAAACAAATTCAGTATGAATATACAACTGCATTAAAATAAAATTAAGTAAAGGCGTCTTATCTGTAATAAAATTTTTTCTTTTAGTTTGCATAAGACAGAGAGGCCCAATGCAACCACTGAGCCCAGCAAAGCCCGCCCTGCTGTACAAAACACGGCGGCCAGAGTCGCCACGCACAGGACCACCACCCCGACACCACAGCACGCCAAACAGCGGAGGACAGTATGCAGTAATGAGCACCCAAAGCAGAAGCCATGCACAAAGCCCACACCATGCAAGTGCGTCCCCACCAGCCCTCCAAAAACAAAGCCCCCTGCAAAAGTGCCGTGACGTGACGTGAGAAGACCCATAGCATCCAGGTCCAAGAACATGCCCGACCCCCATGCCCCTGCCTGTAGAAGCCCTGCGAGAAAACCCACACCGAAGCCCACAAAAGGCAGAGAGCCCACAGAGCCAAAACCAAAACCCACCAAGAAGCAGAGACCAGTCCACCACGAGATCAGCCCCGGCCAGCCTGCCTGCCAAACCATGCAGACCCCTCCAACCCCCCTCCCCCAGACAGAACCGGGACCGGCGTCAAGAACCAGAATCTAGACAAGGAACCAGAATCCAAACCAGAACCACCTAGGTCCAAACGATGCCCATCCCCACCCAAGACTAACCACCCACTTCCATGGCGGAAGAAAACCCCAACTTTCGAACAAGTCCCAGAACACATAAGACATTAGACATACAGGTTGACTCCGCCCCACCAGCAGAGTGCATTCCTTGAAGGAGAGAGCACCTGCAGTGAGATGGTACCTACCCGCCAGTTTAGATCGGCCATGTCTTGTTAGACCTGTACATGTGCTCTGTGAGACGCTGTTAGGTATTATTTAGTCAACTCAGAGGTAAGAACGATACAGTCAGAGTTACTTGCAGCAAGGGTAGCCCACTTTGCAGTGAAACTACAAAGTTTTGACACCCTATCTCTTTATTTATATACACAATTCAACAGACAGTTCAGACAGGGTGTGTGTGTGTGAGAAAGAAAGGAGGCTGGTTCTCACAGAGATAACAATGATCTCACACACACAGGGAGGAAGGCATAGTGCAGGTGCCTTGCAACACAAAGTTTTTACATGACTGATAACAAGTTTTTGCACCCATCCAACAGACGCTCAAAGCTTGCCATTTTCTTTTGTAACCTAGCCCTGCTCTAAACGTCTCCCTGACATGTCTGCGGTGTTTCTTTGTTTTTATGATGCTGTTTGTTCACAAATGTTTTCTAACAAACCTCTGAGGTTTTCACAGGACAGCTGCATTTATACTGGGAGTAAATCACACACAGTTGGACTCTATGCATTGGATTATATTTAGGGGTATCAGAGTAAACAGGCTGACTAAGATTTCTACTTGTGAAAATTGTTGAAAAGCATGTATCTTTCTCCTTCCACCTCATAATTATGCACTACTTTGCATTAGTCTATCACATAAAATCCCAACACATTGATGTTAGGGATTGTAAACAGACAAAAAAATTCCCAAATATCTATAATCTTGCAAGGCATTGTACAACTTACATATATACTACTCTAGGTGTGCATTTACTGAAAACATATAAATTTGCTAAGCACAGATAAAGTCATACATTTGCATTTATCATTTCAACTACCCAACCTAAATTATTTGCATCATTACGTTCTTCCTAATAGCGCATTTTTTTTGTTTTTAAAATAAGATTATAGTAACTGTGGACATTCTGCAAAGTAAATTGTGGATAGCCATCCTTTGCCAGTTTCATAACTTGAAGACTTTTAATTTTAATTTAGATGGACACATATTTTTCAATTTGCCTTTTCACATTTTCTTAACCAATATGTATTAAGGATGCATTGTATGTACTGTACTGCTAACCCTCAAAAGGTATATTAATTATTTATATTTTGTCAAATTTGTGTTCCTGAGCTTGTTTTATTTAGGCAGCAGCTTTAAACATTACAATCCTGCACTGTCTGTGGAGAACAGAGGAGTGAGTGTCAGGCCGAGCTGAAGGGAACTGAATGGCAAATCATCTAAAACACTCCTGGGGTTTTCCACAATGGAAAATTTTTATTATCCTGAACTCTGCCTCTCTCTCTCTCACAGTAAGAAGCTTGGGCCTTTGGTTTATTGCTGTACAGTATATCAAACACAGGCAGATCTCAATTATCATTGTTAATGAGAGAGCCACTCTAGAGGAATCCCTCCTCCATCTGCAACCTTCAAAGGTCCTCAAAAGAACATCTGAGGGTCTTTATCGAGTAAAGTTTCTTCTTCATTTGAATAATTCCCTAAATTGGCCAAAGGGAGATATGAGAGTGCAGAGTTAGGGCCTAAAGTCTTGAAACTGAAATGAGATCTGGGTATCACAAACATGGAGATGTGGAGTTTAGGGGTCAGTGACGTTCTCTCCACCAGTTTTACTTCCTGTTTCTTTTTTATTCTTCTTCCTTGTTGTTTGCAGTAAATGTACAAGTTTTCAGTATATGCACATACCAATATGCAGTAGATGCTCGCTGAGAGGTAAAATATCTCAGATATAAGTGTCCACAGGGCTTGCATCTCATTACAGAGAAAAGTGATAGGTATCAGAGCAGGATCATGTAGCCCTTGCTGCCCAATAATGAAGTAGTAATGTCCACAGACTGCTGGCCACTTTATTTTTTATAGGCTCATTTTAACCAGTCTATTAAAGAAGAAGAAGGACCTTTATTGTCATTACGCGTTAGCACAACAAACTTTTGTTTGGTGCTTGTGACTAAGTATGCCCCCTAAAAATCCAATAAAACATAAAAAATATAAAGTGATCAAATTACATAATACACAAGGCTTGATAAATTAACAGCAAGTTGTGTGGCGGTAATAAATGGCATTCAGCAACAGTTAGATTAAATATAGATTTAAATTGATTTCACTGCCCTAGGAAAGAAGCTTTAGCTATACCTCTTCCCCGAAGGTAGAGGCACAAGCAGTTCATTTCCAGGGTGGATGGGGTCTACCGCAATGTGCCAGGCCTTTCTCTGTCCCCAAATGTGGAGTCCAAACCTGGTAAAGGTGCGTCTTCTACTATTCGCTAGGTCTTTTACACCGCCTGCACCAGCTACTTCTTATCCTGTACAGGGCAGCTCCCATACCTCACTGACACACTGAGGCAGGTGATGCTCTCTGTTGTGGCCCTATAAAGGTTTGCATGCAGCTGAGAGGAGAGAGTCCAATCCGTTTCAGCCTCCTAAGGAAGAAAATCATATGCTGGGCCTTCTTGTATTCAAAGACCAGGTCAAGTCACAACTGATGTGGATGTCCAGGAACCTGATGTCATCTACGTACTCCACCTCCTGTCCTTGTATGAGTATGGGAGCATAATCAGTCTTCCTTATCCACCTGTAGTCCTGGATGACCTCTTTGGTCTTGCTTGTGTTTAGGGCCAGGACATTTTCAGAGCACCATTTTGTCAGTCTCTCCATCTCAACTTTGTTGACTATTGATCTTCATAATTCTTTGTGTTTGTAGAGTCTTTACAGTTCCATCATCGCTTGTCTCTAAGGTGTCTCAAAGAATCATCATTACAAACAGAACCTTGTCAAACATTTCCTACCCTTTGAACCATTTCATGTTACAACCTGATACTTCAAAGTACTTTATTACTATTTAATCCCGTTAACATTCCAGCCCCTTAAGCCTCAAGGGCCTGTAGACAAGCATCAAGTCCTAAGGGGTTATGTGATCAATCAAATGTCTGTCTCACAGTCTGGGTTTGGATCGGACCAAAGTGCAGATAAGAGCTGGGCAGCAGCATGTTTGTAAGAGTCTTCAAGTTTTATTCCAAAAAGGTTTTCAAAGCAAAACAAAGCACTGCAGGTATGAGATAATAAGTCGAGGTTCAAAACTTACACATACTGAACACTGCAGGAACATGGCATGACGAGGGTAACGAGTGTGAGCGAGTTGTGAGACGAGGAACCAGCAAAGGACAATGAAACAAACCAACTAATAAACAGAGTGAGAACAAAGGCAGGTAATCAAGTAACTAAGAACAGGTGTGACAAGCAGGCAGGGAGGCAGAGGGAGCAGGTGAACCTAATAAAACTAAAGCATGAGGAAATAAACAGACTGCAAAAACCCAAACTAAATCAAAAGTTGAAAACACAAGACCACAACAAAGTCAAAGATGTCAGATCATGACAGTCTGTCATGATCTGAGGGTGTTTGGGTTTTATTTATTCTTATTCCCAGTCTTTGTTTTGGATCCTGCTTCTGTTTATTATTTTTCCCTGGTTGTGCCTTAATTTTCAGATTTTTGTTTTCTAGTTTATGTTCTGTACATTATGTTTTCTCCCAATTAGTTTGCATCATTGGATTTCTGTTTTGTCCCAGTCACGTTTCGCTTTTACTCCCTGCATCTGTCAACCTGTAATCACCTTCATAAGGTCCACCTACATCATGTAATCAGTCTTCTCGTTTCACCTGTACCATGCTCCATTTATACACAATCATTCTGTTTACTCATCGCGGAAACATCACTCCTTCTAACCGTCGTCTGTGCCTGTTTTGAGTAATTTGCCTTGCTAAAAATAAACCATTTTTACTCATGGTAAAGATGTCGGCCCATCTGCATTATGGAGTCCTCCACCTTACCACACCTGACAATATCTGAAAGTGTGGTGAACATACAGGGGTTGGACAATGAAACTGAAACACCTGGTTTTAGACCACAATAATTTATTAGTATGGTGTAGGGCCTCCTTTTGCGGCCAATACAGCGTCAATTCGTCTTGGGAATGACATATACAAGTCCTGCACAGTGGTCAGAGGGATTTTAAGCCATTCTTCTTGCAGGATAGTGGCCAGGTCACTACGTGATACTGGTGGAGGAAAACGTTTCCTGACTCGCTCCTCCAAAACACCCCAAAGTGGCTCAATAATATTTAGATCTGGTGACTGTGCAGGCCATGGGAGATGTTCAACTTCACTTTCATGTTCATCAAACCAATCTTTCACCAGTCTTGCTGTGTGTATTGGTTCATTGTCATCCTGATACATGGCACCGCCTTCAGGATACAATGTTTGAACCATTGGATGCACATGGTCCTCAAGAATGGTTCGGTAGTCCTTGGCAGTGACGCGCCCATCTAGCACAAGTATTGGGCCAAGGGAATGCCATGATATGGCAGCCCAAACCATCACTGATCCACCCCCATGCTTCACTCTGGGCATGCAACAGTCTGGGTGGTACGCTTCTTTGGGCCTTCTCCACACACTTACTGGTGCAATGTGCAATCAATGAAGACTGGCTACCAGGCTGGTCCAATTTAGCCATGAAACCTCCCACACTAAAATGACAGGTGTTTCAGTTTCGTTGTCCAACCCCTGTATGTCTTCAGTCTCCTGATTCAGTCATTTGTGGAACCACCATTTGCTGCAACTAGAGCTGAAGGGCTTTAAGGTTATGCCTCTACCCGATTTGCTCATCTACAGACTGAAGTTTACCTATGTTTCTTTCCAAAACAGTTTAGACTCAGCACTTTTTAAGTATTGCCATAGATTTTCAACTGGATTATGATCTGGACTTTGACTGGACCATTCAATAACATTAAAATGTTATTGAATGGTCCAGGGGTCATTCTCAGCTGCATTTATATTGAAGGTAAATATAACACAGGTGGACTATTTACAAATTCAGTGACCTCTGAAGTAAATTTTTTAGGCCTATCAAAGTAAAGGAGACTAAAGTGAAATGCATGCCACACTTTTTTAAGAGGTAATGCAAGGAACAGGTGAGGAAAAAAGAGAAATCTGTAGTTGGAATATTGAGGCAAGGGTGGAGAAAAGAAGGCAAACCAGAAGAGCTAATCAGAGGCAATGAGTCACAGCTGAGACAGAGGGGAAGGCAGAACAGCTGAAGGATGGGGACTAGTTAACCAGAAGGAGCAGAGCAAGCAGAAACATAAGAAACCCAAGGAAGAATCAAACACACATCTAACAGGAAATAACTCTAGGTGTGGGAAGAACAACAAAACACAAATAATGAACTAGTAAGAAAAACACCTAAAAATAATAAATATACGGAAATAACTTAAGAGAGCGATACCTAAAGAACATTATAAACAGCAAAGAATAGTCAAAATCCATATACAAAGGAAGTCAAAACCTAAACACCTCAGGATCATGACAATAAAACACATTAAAGTTTGTGGTTGTAATGCTTGCAAAATGTGCAAGAGTTCAAGGCGTAACAACGTTTTTTAAAGACACTATCACTGTGTACTTCTTTATTAATTACAGTCATATTCAATAAATTAGAATATTATTGAAAGTTAATTTATTTTAGTAACTCAATTCACTAAGTAAAACGCATTTATAGATTTTTGCTTACGGCTAATACAAACATGACATATAAGACTAAAGCATTACATCAGAGCAATACAAAAACATTTTTATACCGATATTTAGGCATCATAAAAATTATGCTTAATACCTGCTTAAAGGTTATTATTTTCAAAATGAATGTAGTATCCTTTTGAATTAAGTTGCAATGACATTTATGCATATTTTGATTCAGTCACCCAATCAAAATATGCATTTTTGTTATTCTCTGCTATAGAGATTATTTTCTGTTAACTATTTTGGAAGGAATTTCGCAGCAGAATTTAAAAATTACCTTGTTTAACTGGATTCCCTGATAGCACATCAAAATAAAACTGCCAGTGCTGTTAAACAGGCTTTGATGATTCTCGGACCACACTCGTGTCTCTAATGGAGGATTAGGTTTACAGTCGCAACATAAATTAGATTTTATAGCTTCACCATAAAACCCTCTACAGACTATCTTCTGCTGACTTGATTTGGATTTGTGGCTTCAATAAAAGTATTTTGTTTCCATTTGTGGTCTCATTTCTTTTTCAAATTTATTGGTTACCAAATGAAAAGCGATAAAACTGCAAATGTGAAACTGTGTCATGCAGTCTAACATGTTGATCTTGGTAAACAGAAATCAATGAACTCTTTAAAAGAATATTCATGAATTGAATCATGCTTACTTTCATACTCCCTCTGATAGCTTGCAGTCACTAAAGGGCAAATGCTAATTGTGCAGAAGTTAAACAAAAGCAGAAAGCAGATCTATATGCATCATATTTGGTTAATGTCATTAGGTCTTTCCATGTATTTGTGCTGCCTTAGCACCCCCACCTCCCGTCTTCCCTCTTTGCACACATGCACACCCAAAAACACCTACAAAGAGTCATTGTTTAAATTTTTGTTCAGGCCCCTCGGCCCATTCCTCTTTCTTGTCAAGTGGATTTACATGGCCCTCTTTTTTTTTCTTAACCTCTTTTATGTACAGACTGTGCTTGTGTGACAAAGAAACTGTCCTCCCCAGCCTTCGATGTTGCCACCATGGCCCTGCACAAACACAGCTGACAGGAGGCGCATGACACAGTCGCGTGCCGTCCCACAAATCCCCCTCAATCCAGGGTCCAGGAGGCTCTGAATGGGCTTGTGTGTCTCTTTCAGGCCATCTTCAGCTTTGGAATGTGTTCATCTGGGTGTTATGAGCTCTGCATTGGTGTACATGTGGATCTGTGTTAGCTTATACTTTTCCCAGTGGGAGATTTTCAAGAATTAATTGGTATTTGTGCTGAAGATCAGAAAGACAACTTATTGATTATTGGCTTTGAAAAGAACGATTGACTTTTGAAGCTAATCAGTGCTGCGGACATCCATACAAAGTTGTTTTAAACAAGGTTTTGCATTCATCAATCTTCTGTCTGATTGCTTTGTCACGTTACATTATTGTTTTAACTTTCCTCCGTTATTCAGTATTTCTATTAATTTTTACTTTATTTTTCGGTTAAAAGGTTTCTCCAAAGAACTATTGCCTCCTTACCGGAGATGCTATGTGAAGTGCACCTCTTAACATACAGAGCAAGTTAAAGTGTTTGACACTCTTTATACAATTTTGCTATAAATTATTCTCTGAGTAAATTCAAAAACTATGTATAATCAGCCCCCTTTTTAAATCCTGAATTAGCTGGGATTTCCCATATGTTGTTTTTCATGTTCACCAGCAGCACCCAGGCCTGGTTACTGCCAGACCTGTAAAACCTTAAAATCACTTAAAAGAACCTATCCAACAATACAAAGTAGGCTAGACAGCTGCAGATAAAGAGGGATTTAATTTTCAAGCATCTCTGTAGGTCCAAGCATATGCCAAAATCAACAAAAGAAGGACTTTAGAAGAACAAAATCAAAGTTTTGTAATTGCCTACAATGAAAAAAAAGTAAATCTGACAGAAGCTGTATGGGACAACCCTAAAAGGGCCGTGGACAAGAGATGTCCTCACAATCTGATAGATTTGGAGACGTTTTACAAGACAGAGAGGATGAGGAATGCTCATAGACGCTTCAGTAATGTATTAGTTTAAATGTGTGGAGCTTTCTCATTCATTATATTTTTCCTTCTTACCGGTTTTTTATTTTTCACTGTGCAGGATACATGTCATATTAAAAGTGGAAAACATGTTTAAATGATTTATGATGGTCACATTTTTTCCATCACAAATACTTGACATTTAACAGTGGTGTGTAGACTTTTTATTTCTGCTGTATAAGGACTAAAACATCCTTTTCAGAGCTAATATGACTGATTTATGTTTTATCTGAGCTTTGGCTTTGCTAAAAATTGTCTGTTAGAGCTTTTCATTAATGACTTTTCTCCTGTCACACAATGTAAAGATGTTATTGGTTGCCTTTGGTGTAAAGATGTCCCACTGTTTTCACAGACATAACCTGCTGCAAATTTCTACATTGACTTGGTTTAAGTGTGTTATTGTTATGTTGACATTAAATCAGGCATGCTAGAACAAAACAAAAAAGAAAAACTGAGATGACTGTTTATTTCTTGTCACTTGTTATACATTAAATATTCCCATGTGTTCATGTTGCGTAAATGCATCCCCTTCCTGCATTACATAGTGCAGATTGAAGCGTTGCAGTCAATTATTGGATGGATTTTTGCTGTGTGGCATTTTAACCACATCTTTAGAAGCAGCTCTGCAGCTGCCTCCTGTCTGTGTGTTTAACACAGCCGGTTAAAGACACACACACACACACACACACACACACACACACACACACACACCCACACACACACACACACACACACACACACACACCCTGCAGTCCTCCAGCTCTGCTCAGTCCAGGGGGCAGTAAAGTGGTTATCTCTCTCTTTCAGATCTTAATCTGACAGCAGCACCAGCCTGTTGCCAGGTTACCCCTGGGGCGTCAATATCCATTTAAATTCTTTCTGCCCACCCACCCACACATTAACACCATTCTAGTATACACCAACCACCACCCTCTGCTACCATCCTTAACTACCATATTCTTGCCTCCGTAGCCCTCTGGGTCGAAGCTTTGCACCCTCAACCCTCTGTCATGGAGCCCCCCCGCCCCTCCTCTGACTGTGATGGTGGCTTCAGGCAGCAGGTGACACTCGGATGCTTTAGAATCAGCTGGAATTCCCACAGAGGTGTTTTCTATGCTGCAAAGATATATGGGTTGGTTTTCTGCAGAAGGCCAGTGTTTTCTGGCAGAGGTTCACTCACAGCAAACAACCTGGTCTTGCATAGCTAAGGGATGTGGGCTGAGCGGGTTTGTTTTGGAGAAAGGGCAGCAGACAGGGGTTCTGGTCGCTGAAGGAGGATGTGGGCAGAGCCTTCACAGCATGCAGATGAGAGGAAATGATAGAGAGATATGGAGTTTGATGTCTAAGGGAACATTTCTTTTATTATTTTCTTCTTTCTGCCCACTCTGGAATGGAAGCCCATAGTATATGTTTGGGAGGGGGTTACTAAATGTTGACCATCATTCAGAGGTCAGAGGGCTTGCATGGTGGCAGAAGAGAAAAACTGGAAGACAAACATAAGAACAGGCCCAATGAGAGGCAATACCATTTTGCCATCTCAGTCTCAATGAAGCTGCCTCTCTGAGCAGAGTGGACCGCTGATGAGACAGATCAGCATCCTGCACTCGCGATACACAGTGTCTGTAGGGTCTGTCTACTAAGGCAAATGACTGTTACTGGTTGGTAATTTGTTTCACGCATTATCCATTGTTGAATGGTTTAAAGCCTGGAGGCTGAGGAAGTTGCAGCATTGTTTTCCATGGAAGAAAGAAGGAAAGACCTGTTGTGCTGTAAGAGAGATCAGTAGATGAATGCTTTTTCCAGGGAAAGTCAGGGCACCTGTAATGCAACGTTTAAGTACAGCATCTTGCAAGTTTTGAACTTTTTAAATTTTATCATGTAACATAAATTGCAATATTTTGTATTGGGATTTTATTGGGATGTGTTCCTAAACACAAACGAAAATCACAAGCACAACACAAACACAACACAAAGGAAGAGTATATAACACGGTTAATGCCTTGAATGCAGTGAGTTTGCAACCAGATCACTGAGCATCTGTGGGTGTTGTTTGTGAGCATAAAGTTAATCTAGAAAGGAAATGCTGTCTTACAGTTGTGCTTAATTTTAAGATGTCCTATATCGGTATGAAAGTTTTTTTTTTCTTAGTGTCTATGTCAAAACGTTTGACTGCAGCTGTGGTCTGATCTATATAGGTGTTTTAACCTCCCTTCCATCCACCACAAGTGTAGCACTAGTTTTTAGTGAAAGTGACTTTCCAGGGTCAGTCAACATGTTACTGTGGAAAAAGTAATGCAAACAAACTTAAAAAGTTTGAGTTGCTTGAAAAATGGTGTCCTCATAATAACATTTGGATTATGTGGAGAAAAGTGAGACTCGCACAACAGCAGCATGGCTTACTTTTAAAAAGTATGTTATTCTCTTGAGGCAGTTGTTAGAAAAAACATAATTATGCATGCCTGTGGAAGTCAGAATAACAATGCAGGTCAGAACTAGGGCAGAAATTACATCTATCTAAATGCTGCCAGAGTCTTAAGTCTTTCAACTTACAATTTTAGTCACAAGCAGTCATTTACAGGCAGACTTTTGAATCCCTCTGTTGGATACTGGTTTGTTGGATCTCTCTGACAAAGTTTTTCTGTATTCCTCCTCCTCATTCTATAAATCAGCATATAAATCTTTATTAAGTAAAATTCTAGCAGGGGATATTGCTATTACTACATTTATCTTGGTCAGCAACTGTGTCATTCAATGATACCCGAGACCAGCGTTCCAAACTTTACCTCATTACTCTTTGGCAACTTTCAGCTTGCTTTGTTTTCAGAAATGGAAATAAATGTAGCTGTTGTCAGCAACAAGCCCAAACTCAACTGAAAAGGTTGAAAAAATGTTTATCTCTGTCTTTTATGTTCAGCGTGTGTTTACACCAAAATTGAGTGTATGTATGTGTTAGAGTTTGAGCTATGTTTGTGTGACCCCTGTTCTGTTGGCCCATTCCGGTCAGTTTGTCAGTCAGTACGTCGTGTGAGAGGGCGTGCTCAGTGCATCTGAAACCTCTGGACTGATGGCGGCTCAGCCACCGGTGGTGCTCCACCTGGCTGATTGATGTGACGCTGTTTGAAGTCTACTCAGGGAGAATAAGCTTCATTCATACCTCCTGCGTCCTCCAAACTCTCTGCCCCACCTCTTTCTGCTGTCCCTCCACTCTGTTAATAGCTGAATTGCTCCATGACTCAGTGCCCACAGTGGTATGAAACCAAGGTGGACACAGCACTATAATAAAAACCCTCAGCATGTCTGAGCTTTATTTTCCTTTTCACTAATCAGAAAACACTGCAGGTCGTGCAGCAAAATTTGTGTTTGCCATTCACTGATCGACAGCGCTGTATGTAATAATGTAAAAGTACGAGAAAACCATCAATTATAAGTTGGGTTCATAAGTAGAACCTCACAAAAAGATCAAGGAAAGAAACTTAAAGGGTGAATCCCGGGGAAAAGGGCAAATTCTTCTGTCATAATAAATTAGTTTGATGACCTGAATCACTTAAGTGTGAAAAACCAAAGAAATCTATAAGGCAAATTTTTTTTCTTTTAGTGAACAAATTAAAATAAATGAGGGTAAATAAATAAAATCTGTGAAAAGAAAAGTAAAGATGACTAAAAACGCATTTGCTAACAAAAAGCAAACCCCAGTCTCCTGGCTGATTGTTCTGAGGTTGAGCTGAAGCACCTTGACTTACTTCTTTCAAATTTGAACTTTACTGATCCTTTTTTAATAATCCAAACCTGCAAAATGTATTACTGTAGTGATTTAAAAAAAAAGTGTCCATGATTTTGTAAAAACCAAGAGAAAACTTTCTTTTCAATAAATTAAACATTCAGAGCACTCTAAATGTTAGATACTTGTAAGAAGTTGCAATCAAAGCAGTTTGCCTGATAATAAGCAAACACAAGCCAGAAGTAAGAAAATTACGTAGTTTCACTTAATTCAATGTGTAAGCCTGGTTACACAGGAAATATCAGAGACAGTTTGAGTTTGTTGGGACTGGGCTCTAATGAATAAAAATAAATATTTAAATCAGAGTCCGCCTACTTTATTTAATTCAAGTTTGCCTTTGTCACTAATTAGAGCCAAATGTCTCTTAATAGAAACTTCATATTTACCTAAGATGTGCATTTTGTCAGCATTTTGTTAAGCAGTAAGTTTCCATCTTCTTCTGGAAGAACATGCATCCATCGGTTTCTATCCATTAATACATTTCCAAAAATCCCATTAAATAATAGTGAAAGCACATGGACACAAACCCATGCAGAGTGATTTGCTTGTGCATTCTATACCTTAGTATGACTGTACCCTTAAGGTCTCTATCAGTAAGATCAGCTGTTGACGGGCAGAGCCAGGGTCAGTTCCTGGCCCTCTCACCACGCTTTGTCTGCATGATCCCAGGAATGTGAAGGAATGTAGGCTTCAACAGGTGGCGAGGCCCTCCTCCACAGACAGACACCCAGACACAATCCTTAAAACCCCCTGACCCTCAAATTTCAGTCATCTCTCTTCATTTGCAATGTATCTGTCCTAAAGACTCTCTACCTGGATCCCTTGTTTCACATCCCCCTCTCAATCTGTGTAAAGCAGAAACTAAACTAAAAGAAAAGATAACATGAGAGCAAGAGTTCGTTTTTCTTTTAATTTTATCCTTTAATTTGTTCTCCCTTAATCTGAAAGGCGGAAGTTCAACTAAAACCTTCATGGTTTGCAATGTAATAGCACCTTTTAAATGTGTTTTGCAAGAAAAAACTCACTCTCTCATATTGTAAATTTACATGCAAGTATTGCCCATTTACTTTAAATTTGTATTAATTCATTTTCTACAGATATACACCATTACGCATTTAAGGGGCAATAATGTCATCAAAATACATAAACATGTGTGGGGTTCAGACCACTAACCTTCTATCTCACATATCCAGTCACATAAAACCAAACATTTTTCCCTGCACGTATAATTTCAGGATGTTTCTTTCATTCCTGCTGCTGATTCATTTAATCAATGTCAGAACATAGTCAAACGAGTATTTCTCTGCAGCAGTGTTTTGTTTATATGGGCCACATGTGCAGTGGCCCAGGACAGCATTAGAAGAGGCACAAGCACCATATATAAAAAAAAAAACAAGAACAAGTTTTATCTGTCATTTGCACTCATTAATACGATTCATATTATTTTTACGTGTGTGCGGTCAATGGGAACTTAGCACCCCCATGTGTTGATTAGGTACCCCCTGCTTGCTGCTGAGAAAAGGGAGAACGGGCTATGTTTGTTGTCAATCACACTGGGCCCACTTGGAGTTAGACACAAATACCCTGTGATCTCTTCTCTTTTATAAGCTGGACTGACAGGGAAATCTTAACAAATTCTGTTTTCTCAAACAGCAGTGTAGTGGCGTTTGGGGGCTGCAGAAGGAGGGACTTGTTCAGGCCATCATTATGGCAAGAACTGCCGGTGTTTCTCTAGGTTAAAGAGGACAAACGAGGTCTCTCAACTGGAGCTGGATGAAACCCTGTGCTGGAAGCTTCATAATTCTGCCACCCCCATAGCAAATGCACGTCCGCTTTATCCACCAAATGTAACAATTGTCATTATGGCCAACCACAGGACATGGCTCTAAAAAGTAGGATTCTTTTGGTCTCTGATTGTATTTGCAAACTGTAATGTAGATTTTTATGTTGTTTTTGGTGTAATGGCTTCTTCCAAGCTGAGAGGCCTCTCAGTTCATATTGGTACAGGACTTTTTTTTTATCACTAAAAAGGACACTGTTTTACTAGCTTCAGCAGATCTTCTCATGGTCTTTTTTGTTTGTTCTGGATTTGTTTGATGCATACATTTCACACTAAAACACATTCAGAAACTGTCTCCCTCCTGAACGGTATAGTGTGGCTGGACATTCCCATGGTGATTATACCTTAGTATACAGCAAATCGTTTTTGTTTTTAAAGATAAACATACATCCACATTGGTATCAGTGAGAAAAAACTTTGTGTCTTTTATACAGTTTTCAAATACTTGATTTCAGCTGTAAATGTGTATTTAGTCTGCAGTACTCTCTCCACTCTAAACTTTTTGCTTTGAATCTTTCTTATTAACTTGTAATAACAACAAAATTAGAACTTTAATGTGAGCAATGAAAGTTCCTCTGAAATTTATCCTCTAATTTCGCAGCCCCATCACTCCCCATTGAACTAATAGAGATGCCAATGCTGAAATTATGTCTTAATGTATCCATGGAACACATCTTTGTTATGATTTTTCTTTTTCAAATACACAATGTCTACTGATGCTGTGAGCCCCTGGTTTCCATTATGGTGATCACTTCAGGGAGGAAGAAGAGCCACCCGGGGCCCCTTTGACACCCACTTCAACACATACGGCCCAGTAAGACTTCTGTGTCCTCTGATTAGATTTGACTCCTCAAATTGAATCTCCCTTTGAAACAAACACCCTTTTATACACAAGAACATACTCACAAACACATACAGTCTGCAGAATGGTATCCTACTCAGTCGATTGTTTGTGCAGCGACTCTTATTCTCGGTAAAAGCTGCTAATAGGAGCAAATTACCGCCAACAACTTGGAAATATCAAGTGCCTAACTGCTCCGCTGTAATGTGTTTAACTGCTGACCAATCCAATTACGGTCCTGCAAAGGGCTCAGTGGACCCCAAATGGGATGGAGAGAGAGGCGTGTCGGCCTCGGGGGACGGCGGAGTGGAAGGTACCTGACTGCTGGGCTGCTAACTGTCACTGTTTGGCTGTAATTGGATCAGGAGTGGACCATGTGGGTAGAGTTGCCCCTGCCATCCAGACCTGACCAGAGGAGATCTGATCAGGCTTTATTAGCCAACATTAAACAGTGTCTCTTGCTCCCAGCTTGTCACAAAATTAGTCTTCCTTTGTCTCATTAGAACCAGTTGGAAAAGTGTGCAAAGGACTGCAGTTTTTTCCATTTTAGAATGAGAGCATGTGTTGAACGAAGGTTCCTTTTGGGGTTAGAGTAACCAATAACACCTCTTTGAGTCTGAGCAGTTTCAACCATTTAGGCGGCTGTTTGTTTTCGTTCTGCTTTGTGAGAGACATTAGCCTTGCAGTGATCCAGGAGGTCAGAATGAGCACAGCTCTCAGCTCACTGGGTCAACTTTGTTTGACGTCTGGAAACATTAGAACAGTGACTTAAAGCAGGGCCAGTTAATCAAAGCTAATACAAGCTGGATGCAGCAGTATTTTTCCCTGTATCTCCACTACATTTAACATCCATTACCTCTGCCTTGTTTTCCCTTTTCATGTCCCTGTCCTACCTTATTCACCCCACCCCATCTCTTCTGTCTCCCCCATGGTCCTCTGCTAGAGTGGCTCCATTACTTGGGCCCCACTGCTCCTTCCCGGCCCCTCTCCCCCTTAGGCATCCCAAACCTCATTTGCACAAATATGTTTAGCCAGCACAGGAAGCACCCCGTGCCCTTAACAAAATTACCGTCCAGCCAGCGAATGAGCCGCGGGGTTGGTCTGCGGGGACCAATCGCACACAGCCCAAGCTCCACTACTTCCTCTTTTGAAAGTTGGTTGCTCAAAAATATGCTGACTTTTTTTGCATTGACTCTTTCAGCCATGTGACTTTAGACCCCACTTCTCACCTTTCAGAACGTGAGCTAATGCAGCCCATTACTGCTTTTATATGAGCTTCATGTAGCATTGAATGATGTTGATAAGAACAGTAATGATATTGATGTAAATGCACTGAGTGCTGTGTTAACAGACCCAGGGTGCACGGCCACGCTCTGATTGCTATCTCTGCGGCGCCTCTGTAATTTGGCTCTGAAGTTCACCCTATTAATGGGACTTTGCTTTTCCTTCTTCCTCTCATATCCTTTAACTCTCCCGCTCCCTGCATTCCTCTTTGCGGCTTGTGAAACTAGAGATCGTTTACTCTTTAAGATGTTTATATATTAAGCCTGATGCTCTCACTGAATATTTCCTTTACAGTGCTTTACAAAGTATTTATACCCCTCAAATCTTTTCACATTTTGTCACGTTAAGACAATAAACCTTTGTGTATTTTATAACAACAATAATAATAATGATGACAATAATATATCTAGTCCCCTTAACTTAATTTCCCCCTAAAGTAAAATCTAAACAGTTGGCTCAGAAATCACATAATTAGTAAACAGAGTCACAATATCCCAAGCTTTGAACATCTCACAGAGCAATGTTCAATTTATCATCTGAAAATTGAATCACAAAATGCAGACCTAAAAAGACATGGCCATCCATTTAAAATGACAGGCCAGGAAAAAAGACCATTAATCAAAGAGGCAGCCATAAGGCCCATGGTAACTCTGGAGGCGCTGCAGAATCCACAGCTCAGGTGGGAGAATCTGTAAACAGAACTGTTAGTTGTGCGCTCCAAAAATCTGGCCTTCAGGCAGAGGCAGGACGAAAACTATTGTTGAAAGAAAGTCATAAGAAGTGATGATTAATGTTTGCAGCAAACAATGTTGGAAACACAGCAAACAGGTGCTTTGGTCTGATGAGAATAAAGTTATACTGAACTTGTTGGCTCAATGAAAACACTATTCTGCAAAAAGCTAAAACTACATAATCCCAAACACGTCATCGCCACCATGAAATATAGTTGTGGCAGCATTATGCTGTGGGAATGATTTTCTTCAGCAGGGACAGGGAAGCCAGTCAGAGTTGATGAAAAGATGGATGGAGCTAAATACAGGACAAGCCTGGATGAAAACTTGTTATGCCCCTTTAGTACTAGTCCCAACTCAGTGCAGTTCGGTACGGCTCTACTAAGGTTTTAGGCTCCATTAGTAACGGTTTCGTGGAACCTTTACAATTTTTAGTACCTGCTTGCTTGTGGTACCAACTGTGCCAAGTCATGCTAAAAACACGACGTCAAAAGACTGTCAGTCACTGATTGGGTAGGGGCCAGCGTCACAAGTCACAGCATAGACTATGATAACTAATTTCTTCAACCATTAAATCGTTCTACGCTGGGCCTTTTGTATATATGACCACTATAGCAAGCTAGCATTAGGTAACGTTAGCCTTCCCTTACACGTCCGTTAGCTAGTACAGCTCTATTGCTTCCCTCTCTCTCCTGTACTTATCCAGAGTGCTTTGTCTTGCTGCCCACAGCCTTATCTGGCTGTTCTTTCACTCTGAGTCTGACAACAGCTAGACCAAGTAGCAGCTCCTCCATTGTTGTTGTGTTTGTGTCACTACAAATCATATCTTGTTACTTTTTCAGACTGTAGGGCCGCCTTGCTGTTGACAATCCTGCCCACATTGAGATGGTACTCAATTGTAATGGAAAATTAACCAAACTGTGTAGAGTAGTACTGACCTGAGATAACCAGAGTAGGTACCAATGGAAAAAGGGGCATTAGAGGCTGTTAAAGACTTGGGACTGGTTCACCTTCTAGGCGTTGCTTATAATTTTGGCCATTTGCCAGTTTGTACCAGTAACACTTTTGTTCTTTTCATAATAAATACTTTAGTACATAATGTTGCCATGTGTTATGAGACTTTTTATGTTAACTATATGTTATTTCACACCCACATTGAGAATGTTTTGCAACTGCTTGGACAACCAATGATTTTACCAGTAATTTTAAGTGATTGTCTATCATTTATTTATGTCTACTCTAAGGAAATGTGGTTATGTGACTCCTTGACTCCACCAGTCATGCATATTTTACCAACCATACGTCAGTCCATATGCATTCTGGAGGATTTTGTAACTGATGATTTAAAGTATTTTCTTTATTGTTTCTATATCTGCTTTTAAGAATTGTAGTTATGACCAAAAAATGCTATCCACCAGCATAAAGTCGCTTATTTAAGGTTGATCAGATGTTATAATTTTGCCTATTTCATAGGAATCAGTTGGCCAAAATCTGGACTTGAATCTTAATCGGTGGAAATATTGAATCTTCAGAAAACATTAGGCAACTGGATTATATCAAATACCACATTTGAGATTGTTCTGATTATCCTTTACTATAACTCAACAAAAATCCTTAACAATGAAGTGAAACAAACAGATATGCAATGATTTAAGTACAAGCCAAACGCAATGCAGTTAGAAAGCAATAATATGGTAACATGTGAATATGAAATGTGGCGAATGTACCTCAAACCTCTTCTAGCTAAACCTTTACCCTAAACAAACACCCAGCAATACACTGAAATAGTTTACATTGAAGCATATTCATGTGTTAGAATGGCCCAGTCAAAGCCCACCTTCAAGTCTTACCAAGAATCTGTGTCAACACCTAATGAATTGATGCTCACAGAGGCTCTCCATCCAATCTGTCTAAACTTGAGCTATTTTGCAAAGATGAATGGGTTAAACATTTTCTCCTGTGGATGTGCAAAGTTTTGAGACACATATCCTAAGGGTTTTACAGCTCTAATTGGAGTAAAATGAGGTGTACCTTCCATTTAACTATTAGGCATTGCCTTGTCTTGGTTTATCCCATAAAATCTAATTAAAATAGTACGGGAGTTGTGGCTGTAATGTCCCAAAATGTGAGAAGGTTCAAATAGTTTGAATTCTTTTGCAGGGCACTTTATGTATAGTAAATATACTGTTCCAGGGAGTGAAGAATACTTTCATAGTCTCAAAATGCTTCCACATGCTTTGTCTTGTTGCAGGTCTGCAGCTCTGTGGGAGATTGCAATAAGATGAGTTTCTCACTTTGATATCTGTTTAGTATTCCAATGTTGTCTGTGGTCTTAGAGGGACCATGAGGACCCTTAAATACCCCCTCACCCCCTTTTAAATCTGTTTCAGTATGCATCAGAGACTTTGGAGGGTAGCCATGTGAGATATCTCTCCTACCTCATTCCAGTCACCTCTCTCTCTGTGCCCTCTGCCCAGGTAATTAACTTCTCCCTCCCATTTCCACTCCCTCAGTGCCCAGCCTCTCTCTGCTCCTTATCTGGACTCCTTTCAGACTGTTAAAACTATCAAAACCCCCCTTTTCCCCATGCTCCCCCACCAGTTTAATTCCTTAGTTGAAGGTGGGGAATAGGTAAGAACTAATCCAGACCTGTCCTCCTGTGCACTCACGCATCTGTCTGTCCACATTTTGTCACTCTTTTTAAAGAAACCGGCTCTTTTCACAGATTCATCTCTTTCTCCGTCAGTTTGAATAGAGATTCTGGATTAATTAGACTTGTTATCCTGATCAGTGAAAGAGAAACCTGATCCCCGTTCACTCTACCCTGATTAGCGCAGTGCACAGTGGAGAAAAGGTGAGTATAGAGTGGGTTTAAATCTATAACTTTTGGAACCAGCAGGATTAAAAGGAAATTATAATTGCTTTTCTTCGTCTCTTTCAGTTCATTTGTATTGACAACTTGTTCCCACTGTGTCACAAAACAGAGAGCAGAGAGGTCGTAGCTGAATGAATGGAGTTAGGCTGAAGCTTCACAAAGACAGAGCAAGAATGAGACAGCGAGAAATCATCGCTCACCGTCTTTCTTCCTGATACGCTCATGCAAAGACTGATCTAACTCAGAATGTCTAAAAAAAGGTTTGCAGATGTAAATGAAGAACACAAAGGTATGATCTAATCACCACTGTCATTCTCACAGTGTGACAATAATGACAGAGCTCTGACTGAATGCTGAAAGAAATAAAATCAGGGAAATATATTCCAACTGTGTGCCTTGCTCTTAAATCGTTCCCTCTTTTTCGTCTCTCACTATTTATATCCTCGTCAAACCTCCTGCGACTCATAGTGTGTGGCTGAGTTAGAGGTCAAGTGTTAAGTGTTCAGTGTGTGTGGTGAGGATTTGTTCCAGATCGCGTGCCGGTTAACTGAGATGAGGTGAAGTGCTCTGTTAAAGAGGGGGCCAACTTGAAAGCACAGATTATTAAACTCAAGTGGAGGGTACAAATAACTGAGCAATGACTCTCTGCAAATGGGCCTTAAATATGTAATTAATGTCAATGAGAATAATGGGTGCATACATTTATTAAAACCTGAAGGTTGGACATAGGGGGGCATATTTTTGCATGTCCCCCTGCAAAATCTTTTGAAAACACAGAGTTCAGTGTCGTAGTTTGTGCCATTTTGATGCATTTCTTCTGCCCTACTAACCTGTCCTCCAGTAAATACTTTTTTGGAGACAGAAAGAAATTCTTCTAATTTAAAAAAAAAAAAAAACATGTCGAAACACGTGCAGTGCCTTGCAAAACTATTCATACCCTTTGAACCTTTTTACAACATTTTTGCAACATTAGAACTACAAACTGGGATTTAATGTAGACCAATACAATGTAGTCCATAATTATGAAGCAGTAGATAAATAATTTATGTTTTCTCTTTTTTTCAGTATCAAAAATGGAAACTGCGGTACGCAAATCCAATAAGTCCCCTTAGCGAATATTTTTTCATTTGTAAATACAGCTGCAAGTCTTTTGGAGCATCTCAGATTTCTGGCTCTGACTATATCGCTGTCCCCTGACCAGACCACCTTCTTCCATATGTCCCATATGTTCAGTGTCCCATATTTGGCTTGTGACAAACTACATACAGAACATCTAGTGGCTTTCTTTTCAAAAACAATTTTGCCACTCTTACATGAAAGACAGATTTATAGAGAATAATGTTCTTTCAGCAGATTCTTCCACCCTGACTGTAGATCTCTGCACCCCCACAGAGCTACCCTCGGTCTCTTGCCTGCTTAATGTTCTCTTTCCAGCCAGTCAGCGTAGGTGGATCGCCATGCGTTGGTGAAGCTGAAGTTGGTGAAGTTGTGCAACACGCTTTCCATTTTTAGATGATTGATTGAACAGTACACTGTGAGATCATCAAAGCTTTAAACTTCTCCACAACGTTATCCCTGATCTGTCTGTTGTGTTGAAAATGATTAATTAATCATACTGTGTTGTGTTGTATATGGACTCAAAGACCATTTACATAATGGTTGCGTCACTATAATGGAGTTTATAGTGAATGAGTGGCCTGCAGGAACACAGTTTATCACCAGTCTTCCCCTTGTTCAATTTGGTTATGTGGACTTCCTTTTTCCATCTTTTTATCTAGTTCCCGTTTGCCAGTCTGCACACCTCCCATGAAGTTGGAATAACAACTTGGAACAATAGAGATTTCTCACCATTACTTGCATTTCATGAAATGAATGGCACACATGGTATTCCACAGCCTCTACTGGTTTCCTGCAGTGCTCAAATGTAAAAAAAAAAAATGCTAAGAAATAAATAGTTATTGGCTTGTGTTGCTACAAGTTGTTAGTCTGGTCACTGCAAAACAATCCCACTAGTTTTCTTGTAACTACAACATGATTGTTGATAAGTTGAGAATGAAATCAATGGAAGGCATAATGCACCTTGGTTCCCACAACTTGCCTGTCCATCGCCTCCTGTTGTGCTGCATTTGGGCCCTCAATCTATCCTCCCACCTCCAGACCACAACAACTTAACAGTCTCAGCAAAACTAGACGTAATGAATGTTTTTTTAAGTGAGCCCGTTTTCTCTCTGCTCTTCTCATTGTATCAGGTTGCCAGGACAAAGCCACTGATATCCCTCCTCCATTTACACCTCCATCTATAGTCTGTACAAAGATGTGATTCGTGCACCCTCTTTTCTCTCTCTTGGAGTATTTACTGTTACAGCAAAGGTTAACCTTCGATTCAGGTGCCTTGGATTGTTTGCTGCAGCAGAGAAAGTTTCAAGTTTGAGATGCAGAGCAGTGGAGGTTCCTGCAAGGAAGTAGTGGAAAAATACTGAGCAAAAAGACATTAGAAAAAAAGAAGTTTTGTTGTAAGGATTCAGTGAGAGAAGAGAAAGTAGAAACATGCTGCAAAAACCTTTATATTTGGTTCAGTGAAATTGGGCTTCATGAGCAAATGTTTGCTTAAAAAAATACCTCTTGGATTGCTACGGTACAAAACCTCAGCTTGATTGTTGCTCTATCTTTGTCCTATTGATGTAAATGTCTCATTCCCATTTCTCTCTACCTGCTCTCAGTTTGGCAAACAGCCCGGTCTAAGATTACCCTCTATACCAAAGCAGCTTTGTTGGTGCGACAAAGAATGCAGCAAGCACTCAAATGTCGAACTATGGAGTTGCATAAAAAATAACCACCACCCTTGCACAAAAAACACAAAGGCAGGCAGTCATATAATGCACCCACTATGTTCTGTTCATTGTTCAAGGTGTGCTGTTTTTTTCTCTGGGTTTTGTATGTGTACTGCATGCTTGCTTCTTGGCATCCTGTGCACTTTTTTCTTCTATGATTGGCTGTACACATGCATCTCTCTACTGCATTATCTCATGTTTTAACTCTTCTTTCAACAATAGTTGCAAAATGTCAATACCTTGCGTATGCGCCTGATATTGTCTTGTGTACTTCTTTCTAGTCAGATTCTGTGCAGTGTTGTTCAAAATGTATTTTTGCAATATGCTCAGGATTGTTGTCCTGCTGAACAGTGGACCCCTGCCCCCAGCCTCAAGTCTTTTGCACAAAAATAAACAAAAGTCACATCTGAAAAGATCTGGTGTGTGAAACCAGTGTAATACTTGTCCCATCTGAGGTATTATCTCTGCAGCTCCTGCAGAGTTAACATGGTCCTTAGCTTTGCAGTTGTGCCAAACTGTTTCCATTATCAGATAATGGATCAAACAGTGCATCGTGAACATGTTCAAAGCTTTGGATAGTTTTATAGAGTAACCCTGTTTTAAACTTCTGCATAACATTATCCCCGCACTTTCTGCTGTGTTCCTTGGTCTAGATGATGCGGTTTAATCTCTAATGTTCTCCAACAAACCTCTGAGGCCTCTCAAGAACCACAATAAATTTACCAAGATTCATTTTCACACAGGTGGACTGATCAAGTGACTACTAAAGGCAGTTGGTTGTGCTAGATTTTATTTAGGGGTATCAGATTAAAGGGGACTTAAACACGCCATATCTTACAGACTTGTAAAAAATGTAAAAACTATGTGTCCATTTCTTTCTAATTCACATTTATGAGGTGCTTTTGTCTATCACATTAAATCTGGATAGTATCAGTTTAAATTGTCAGTTTTATATGTGACAAAATAGGAAAAGTTGAATGGGTATGAAGTAACTGGGAAGGTAATTCACAATACATTAGAAAACAGATAGAAACACTATTTAAAGAACTCACATGTAGTTTATACAAAGCCTTTGTCTGTTATGTGCTTAATGACAGATACCACAAAATAAGAAGGAAACAGCTCAACCTCAAGCTCCTTTTTTTGCACACTTATGTAAACAGACAAAAAGGTTTTAGTGATGCATAAGTGGACGTAATATGTTTTGGTTTTTGCCTTCTGCTGTAGCCCTCTGAGTCTTTTTCTTTGTGTCTAACTGGATTAGGATGGACAGATAAGAGATGGAACCAGGAGAATAATAATAGCATTAGTACCTGCAGACCGAGCACCAGCAATCCGCCATCAATTCAAACTCGCTCGACTGTGATTGAAGAGTGATAAAGACTTTTAAACGAAGAGCACTTTGCCCTCTATGTGATAACCATTTTAGGATGAAGCATTCTCAATCTAACAGAGTACACTTTACATGTATTAGCATTGGTTGTTTTTATCGGTTTGGGAGAATCAGTCAGACGGAGTCTCGTTGTAAACTGGCTTTTCATTGACTCTGTCAACCAGCTGAATGAAAAGTGACAAACAGCCCGACTGGGATCTATAGTCACCAAGAAATTTCCCTGTAAAATGTGAAAATGCCACAGAGGAGAACAGATAACACACTGTAGCAGTAAAAGTGAATCTGGGATTCCCAATCTGCTCCAATCTTCACTAAGTGGCAGTGAGCAGAGCGCCAGTCTGATAACCTTGCTGTCTGGGAGCTCCCACTATCTGTTAAAAGAAGACATCATTGGATTAAGGATAGCTTCCTACAACCCAAAACATCTGATTTCTAACGAATACATGTCCTTATTAATAGCTAAGTGAAATTACACATGCTCAGATGGTTAACCAGTGATTACAGTTAAATAACCACACTGTAAGCCTTAAACCCATCTTTATTTACATACATCGTTTCATGTTAGGAGCTGAACAAGAATGTTTTCCTTTTCTGGCTTGAGGTTTGAAGTGCAGTTGTGCATTTGTTGATATAAGAAAGACAATATGTTTAAGTACTTGCTGGGATTGTAATGAGGCATAATGCTACAGGATGTTAAGACACTATAACACTATATGAACAGAATTATGGAGTAATTTGCCTTTACATAGACATGCAGCTATAACAGGTTCAACTTCTCTGGGAAGGTGGTCTACAAGGATTATTGATTTCTTATGGGAATTTTTGAGGTCACACACTGATGTTGGATGAGATGATCAGGCCTCACAGTCTCTAATTCATCCCAAAGGTGTTCTACCAGATTGAGGTCATTACTCTAAAAACGACTAGTCAAGTTTTCCCACATAAGATTCTCTCATTCATCTCCTTATGGACATTGTTTTGTGCACTGATGCACTGTACTGTTAGAACGGAAGGGGTCATCTCTAATTTTTCCCAGAGAGTCAGTAGCATAAATTTATTCAATGTCTTTGGAAATACAAGGCTTGCCTTCATAAGAGGAAATCTAAATGCAAACACCTTTTTTTACCTTGGGTGTGCTGTTTGTGCCAGAGTAACCAAAACAACCACATTGGGTGACTTGCGACAACTGCTGGTTGAAGAATTTTATACCATCCCAGTGCAGTGTGTGACTAAGCTGGCGACCAACACGAGGAAGAAGGGCCAGGCTGTTGCAGTTGTTAATGCATACATTGTTTATTTGCCAATATATCTTGTTTGTTCAAACTTTAATATTCCAATACAAAAATGACATGAAACAACAGTCAATGGCAGAATCAGCTGTCTGCATTGGCAGAGAGGATTTGACAAGCTTTTCATGGGGGCAACCTACATACTCACTTCTGCTGCTTTAAAATAAATGCATTTTTCAACAAATGTGCCACAATTTACAGAGGATCTAAACAGGCTTTGCAACTCTATGAGGTTTATTGCCAAGAAGCATTATTACAACAAATACATAATTTACCAAAAGCAAATTTTAGTGTTGAGATTAATGTGTAGGCTTATTATGTATGATTTGAAGACTTCAAGCTATGTCTGTCCGTCCATGTATTTACCTTTTCCCTTGCTTCATGAATATTGGATAAATATGTTGTTGAAGAGCATAAGGAGCACTTGTAAACAAAAAAAAGCACATGATGTACAAGAGTAATACAGTTTCAGGCAAAGAGCGAACGCAAGTTGACTCAAAAATAAGTACTATAATCTCTGGCTAAAGGACATTTTGCAAAGTGATTTCACTAAGCTTATCCAATACCACATAGTAACATGTTTTTTCTTCACTCACAATATGTTATGTCTCCAGTTTGATTGATATTAGTATAAGTGGAATAATGTGCAGCTGGTGTGAAAGCTATTGCCTCATTCTCATCTGAAAGGAAGAAGCGATGGCATGAATGACGAAGTGTGAATGCAGAGAGAGAGAGGGCGAGCATTAACACAGTGGAAGTGGTGCTGTTCATTTGTCAGCAGATGGATTGTAGCCATTCAGAGAAGAAGCTTTTAATTTGGCTCTGGTGTGGTAATTAGGTTTCAAATCACTGCATGCTAAGAGGAATGGGGAGGGTAATGAAGTTAGTCATCTCACTGTGTGTGTGTGTGTGTGTGTGTGTGTGTGTGTATGTGCTTTTACAGAGGCAGAAGGCTGAGCGATGTCGGATGTTAAGTGTGCAACGTCTACATTTTTAAACGGCCTTCTCCGGCTCTCTGACTAATTCATTGTGTAATGCTTTTTATTGCAGGTATCACTATACTTGTATACATTAGTTAAGTGGTCCCGGCACATTACTGTAATGGGAATAGACCATGAAAACACACTGAAACCCGATCCACTGCCTCTCTCAAGCTCTTTTCTCTTCATCTTATTAGCCTGTCTCTTCACTCTATACAAAATATTTTCTTTGAGTCTTGCTCATCCTAATCACTAGGCCGGGCAAAGGCCGGTCAAAATGCAAGTTATTATTGCATTTCTGTTTATTCAGAAATAGACCATAAAATTCATGTCCAGCCTTTAAAAGTCATTAATTTTTAAAGACACAAGAGTGATGAAAACTGACATGTATTAAGGTTGCAAAAAAAATACAACACTTATACAGTCCATAGTGCCCTGAAACAGCAGCCCCTCAGGATCGACTGATGTAGAGCTATCAAGATTTTAATACTAGAACCTCCCAGGATAGACAAAAAAGGTTTTGGGAGGTATGCCCAAAGCCATACCCAAGGTTGGAAGTTTTGGAGAAAAGTCTCCATTTTGAGGTTTTAGTCGTATTTTAATTAAATCATGGGGGATTAAAACTAGAGGTTTGTGAAAGATTTTGCTTATGTGGCCCAATGATAGGCATTTACCATCTACAGGCTTGAGCACTGAAAGCAGTGCAAAGACTGATTGAAATTTGTTTGTTACTCCGTTTGTCTGTCTTTTTATGTCTATGAATTGCCTTTTTTGGAACCTTGACCATTCTCAAAAAATCATCAGTTGAGCACACATTTTAGAAAATCAAACTTGAAATCATGGATTTTTAATCAAAGCCTCAATTTTTGAGGTTTTAAACATTGTACTTTAAAGTACTTTGCAGAAGGGAGTTCCGAGAAAACTGTGCACTTAGCCTGAAAATTTGAACAGGCAGGTCTTACTTACAGGTCCCTCCCCCTTGCTCTCTGCTGCAGCCTCCCTTCACAGCTCCTCTCTCCACATCAGAGTCTGTCGTCAACATGAAGGCTAGTAAGCAGGGCCACTGATGACGGTGGATGAACAGCTACTGCACATTCACTGGTACGGACAAACATCAACAATATGCTTTACAATGACTATGGCCTGCCCATACTTTGACTACAAACTTGGTTCTCAAATCATTAGTGCAGTGCCATTAGCACAAATATATAAAATATACATTTTACAGACGTTACCTACTGCAACTTTAAAAAAAACATCTTCCAGTGAATCTTGTCAACTTCAAACTAGTTCAGTATCCTTTTAATGAGGCATTAAAAGGTATCAAACGCTTGTGTATAACAATGTAGTCTAATGTTAAACTTTTAATTCTAGCAATGAAAACCCAAAATCGTTATGAAATTAGGCCAAAACACCTAATAGACAAGGTGAAATGCAAGTGTTCTCTTTCTTATATTCTGTTCTTATATAAATATTTTTTGGAAGCTGTACATTACCAAAACGTAATGTAACATATCAAGAGAAGGGACAATTTCTTTTAAAGTCTTTTAGATGAATGCAGCAAACCCAACAGGAAGTCATCCATTTTGAACCAAAGGATTATTTTGATGTATTTTAATAAACTCTGGGATTTTGATGTATCAGAGAGACCAGTCATCTGTTCCCGAACAAAACTACACGGTCATATTCTAACGTCCCAAAGCCCTGCGAGATGACAAGAAGAAGTCACTTGTTTTAGCTGTTGACATCCCTCATTGACCTTTTTCAATGTATTAACGTTAAATGGTCTCAGGTATCAGATATTGAGTTTGTTAATATCACAAACTGCACATTTTTACCATTGAACGCCTTAGCTGTGGCGAATATTTTATGTTGTCTCCTTCCTCTTATCGCCCTTCGTCAAATCCGAGTTGGGCTTGGATCAGTTATTGCTCTAAAACATGGAGAAAGGACAAAGCACGGTAATACAGGGTGATGTGACTTGTAAGTTATAGAATGAAAATCACCACTGGAAACTGATAAAGACACAAAGACAAGAGAAAACGGTTTCTATATTGATATGAACATAATATATGGCACAAATGAAAAATTAAAAGCATTTTAAACCAGAGGGACAAATAAATGTGATGCATGTCATGAGAACAAAGGAAGGATCTGTCAGTGTTCAAATGATCTCAGTTTGCATATTAGTGTCCTCTTGTTAAAAAGGTAATGTATCATAAGTGCCTTAATGCTTGTGATTGTGTGTGCATGTGAGGGTATGCGTGTTTGTATGTATTTGGCGGTGGGCACAGTAACCGCATGACGACCCCAGCGTGACCTCTGAGAAGCGTGTAGGCGCCGGGTCCAGTCTGACTGTTGTCACATGATCCTCTGCTGCCCTCCCTCTCCTTTCACAATGGAGAATTAATCTGAGCAGCACACACACAAACACACACTGTAATACACTGCAAACTAAAAAAAGGCCCTAATAGTGTTTTTAAACACTAACATTAGATACATAGGCCTCCTTCTCTCTTTGTGGTTTCTAATTAAGAGTTTAGAGGGGTGAGAGACAGATGAGTTGGACACACGTCTTCTCTCAGTCATTTTACTCTCTTACTATTCAAAGTCCTCAGAATAGTACAGTTTTTTCATTCATTCACCCTCAGACAGGCCAATATATGCAACGTATAGCAACTTGATTCTTACTTCCTCTTACCTCTTGAGTTTCTCCCACGGTTGGGGGACAGGGCCTCCAGTGTCCCAGCATCCTTGGCCAGCCCGGCTTCCTGTCATAGAAATTTGCGGAACCATGTTCCACACACACACACACACACACACACACACACACACACACACACACACACACACACACACACACACACACACACACACACACACACGTAAGAACGATGCAGCCATTGGAAAGTGTGCGCAGTGCAATCTGTGTGTCGCACAATAGAGACCACACGCAAAAAAAAAGAGAAAATGGAGAATAAAAGGTGAATGGGTGATATTATACCATTAACACACATAAACTCAAGGTGCATAAGGTTCTTGAAGATGACCAGACACAAAGGCCTTCACAGGCTGAAAAAGCATTTTTAACTAATCCTTTTTTCTTTTCAGTTAACTGCACCACATCATAGTTACAGCCCTGTGAAAAAATTAGGACACCTCACTGAATATTTAGTTGTTTCAAAAGAAATGTCCACATATCAGTGTCTAATCTTTTTTATGAATTTAAACAAAATACAATTATTAAATCAACTCTTTTTTACTCACTCCAAAAAAATATGAACAAACATGTGTATTTACTGAGAAAAAAGTTAGAACACCCTACCCGCTAATAGCCTGTGTTAACCGCTTTGGTTGAAATAACTTCATAGAGGCTTCATGTAGCAATCAGTTTCTAACATTGGTCTGAAGACAGTTTGGCCCATCTGGCCCACACCAGATGGGCTGGTCTGAGTATTTCAGAAGCTGCTGATCAACTGGGATTTTCACTCACTACCATCTCCTAGGGTTTACAGAGAATAGTCTGAAAAAAAGAAAATATCCAGTGAGCGACAGTTCTGTTGGCGCAAATGCCTTGTTGATGCCAGAGGTCAGAGGAGAATGGCCAGACTGGTTCAAGCTGATAGAAAGGCAACAGTAACTCAAATAACCACTCGTTACAACCAAGGTTGAGAAGATTCTCTGAACGCACAACACGTCAAACCTTGAAGCGGATGGGCTACAGCAGCAGAAGACCCCACCGGGTTCCACTCCTGTCAGCTGAGAACAGGAAACTGAGGCTACAATTCACAGAGGATCATCAAAATTGGACAATAGAAGATTGGAAAAAACGTTGCCTGGTCTGATGAGTCTCGATTTCTGCTGCAACATTCGGATGGTAGGGTCAGAATTTGGCGTCAACAACATGAAAGCATGGATCCATCCTGCCTTGTATCAACGGTTCAGGCTGGTGGTGGTGGTGTAATAGTGTGGGGGATATTTTCTTGGCACACTGTGGGTCCCTTAGTACCAATTGAGCATCGTGTCAACGCCACAGCCTACCTGAGTATTGTTGCTGACCATCTCCATCCCTTTATGACCACAGTGTACCCATCTTCTGATGGTTACTTCCAGCAGGATAACTCACCATGTCTTAAAACACGAATCATCTCAGACTGGAGTCTTGAACATGACAATGAGTTCACTCTACTCAAAAGGCCTCCACAGTCACCAGATCTCAATCCAATAGAGCACCTTTGGGATGTGGTGGAATGGGAGATTCTCATCATCGGTTTGTTATGCTATCATGTCAATATGGACCAAACTCTCTGAGGAATGTTTCCAGTACCTTGTTGAATCAATGCCACGAAGGATTAAGGAAGTTTTGAAGGCAAAAGGGGGTCCAAACTGATAAAGACACAAAAAGACAAAAGGTGTACCTAATAAAGTGGCCGATGAGTATATATATATATATATATGTGTGTTTGTGTGTGTGTGTGTGTGTGTGTGTATACAGGTATATATACACACAGGTGAATAACAGCCATTTCTAGAATAGGTAGGCTTTCTTTTAAACAACCTTGTACATAATTTAAATTAATCTCCCTTCACTACAGATTACAGTTTAAGGAAATCAGACTTTTTAATTTGAGGTTAATTTCTCAATGCCACAAATTAGCCTCAGTAGGACTTTAGTCTTGAATATTAACCCAAATTATCCTGTTAGGACATAACCTCATGTATTACAAGCTCAGTTAAACTTCTAAGGAAGACTAATGTGCCCATGCACTCATGGTGGTGAAGTGTGAAAGTAGCACATCACAGAACAAGGTTTAATTTACAGGTGCAGATGAATGGAAAAGGTGAGTATGAGATGTCAGAACAGAACCTCGGAGAGTCACTCAATCCACTGCAATTGTCTCAAAGCTCCTTAGTTGTATTGTCACAGCAATTTGAGCAATATTGTTCTCATATATGCCCAGGGCACTGGTGCATGGAGGAAGTGTTTTCTTATATGACAATAAAAAGTACAAAAAGAAGGTGTGAGTGTGCAGTTTGATCATGTTTATTGCACAAAAGATTGAGTTTACAGGAGTCAGATGGATTTCCTTTCACTTTGTGAACTTTAATAAGGCCAAGTCGTGTTCACGGACGTGGGGTTGTAACTCAGTTTGGTTTACAGAATTGTATGTTGTTGTCACATTGATGTTTGGATTTCACTCTGGATTTTGTGTGAGTGAGCTTCCTTAATCCTAGCGTCTCTGGGGGGGTCAGCTTCATGTAACTTCCTAAACTTGGCCCCTCTGCTTCAGGACTCGTCCACTGATACAGTTAGCACATTGTGCTGAAACCAGTCTCCTACCCCCATCCATCTCTGGTCGCTGTTTAAAGGAACAGCATGGAGGGAGGCTGCCGGGATGCTATCTCACCCTTGCATCAGCAGGTCAGGAGAACAAACCCGGTTTGCATCCCTCACCCTATTTAATTGTGCTAAACTGGTGTCAGTGAGTGAACAACCTCCTTTGAAGCAATGCTTCATCACTTCATCACTGTTTTTTTCATGAATAACAAGCCACCTATTAAACATATTAGAAGGAACAAGTAAAAAATGCTAAACTCCTGAAACTCAGCACATTGGTAGATGGGTTAAAGAGAAGAAAAGCAATATAGGGGAGAGGAAATGATAGGTAGCTTAATGATGGAAATTGATGAGGTGCACTCATTAAAAAGGCAGTCAACTTGAGTTTTTAAAAAGTGAGGAGAGAAGGTTACATGTGTTTGCAGGCATAATTGAAAGTGTCAAGAATTTAACTTTGTGTGTGTAATATTCGATATTTGTGAGGATGCATTCATGTTCATAAACAGTTGAGACTGCACTCCATGCCAGGATATGACAAAGGGTGTTGCAGAAGAGACATGTGGTTTTGAAAAATGCATGACTGTCATTTGTTCTTTTGAAATTGTCATCAATTTTGCCAAACCGATATCATATACTTTATATGCTTTAACTTAATCAACATAGGATGTTAAAATGTGAAACTTAATTTAAAAGAAAACTGTAAAGAATAACTAACATTTATATCTGCTCAATGCAAATGCTGTGATTTATTCTTCCACCTTTACATAATGTGTAAAGTTAGACATGAAACGGTTTTTAAAGTCCTTACCCAACATAATGCAAATGTCACACTGATGTCATGTAAATGTTTCAGGATATCAATTTGAATATTTGTTGATATCCGTGTCCAAGCTGCAGTAAATGCCTGGCTACCAGGCCAACATAACCTTTGTTAGTGGTAAAAATGAGTTTCAGATACAAGGCTTGGGAGTATCAGAAAGTACACAAAAAACTCATGCAGGAAATTACCAGATTTTTACACAATTTATTGAGGAAAAATAGAAACATTAAAGGCTCACAGTGAAAAAAAATTTGTTATATAGTTACATTTCAGCACAAACTTTTCATTTGTCTAGAAAGCAAGGTTTAGTTTTACTGGTGTCCTGTCAAGTAGGTTCCTGCTGGCATGGCAAGGCAAGTGAAAACAGAAAAGGTCCTGATCACAAAGGGACTGATTTCTGAGCTATCATTTGTGAGCAGCAGGCCTGGGATGAACTGAGCACGACTGAGCAAAAATAATGTTTCATAGTATTAACACAAAAATATTAGACATAAAAGTATAAAATGATCTAATTGCTTTTCTTTATTACAATATTATTACAATACTAATCTAATGGAAGACAACATTTGAACACAGGCGATTGTATATTAATACAACATGAATTCCTCATTATTTTTCAAGTTTTGTTAAATTTCACATTTCCAAAAATGCTTGGATAACACAGGCTGTCATAAGGTTATATGATCTTTTCTTCATACAACTGCATGTATTTTACAGTTGTGATTACTTTATGTTTTCCAACACTGTGTGCTCGCTTCTTTAGCAGAAAATTTTGGTGGTGTTGCGCTCAGAGTTTAGGACGCTTTATTTCCGCCCATACACACACCCAGAACATGTAACATGGATTTTGATTTCCATTTATTTTTCCTAGTTTGTGTTCTTTGTTGACTGCTGAACCCACAGTCAAAGTCAGAATGAACATTTCTGTTGCACAAGGTTGCGCCTTAAGACTCTTCTTGTCAATACTTTATTGTTGATTTACACATGCAGTCATTACCTACAGATCAGTCGGAGCAGAGTGTCCCTCTAATGTTTCTGATCTTATCCATCATGGATGCTAGTACTTCTAATATGAGAGGAGATGTCTGATGAGAAACGGAAAATCACGTGCAAAACAAAAAGCTCTTAATAGTGGAATTGTTCGAACTTCACAACCAAAATTAAATATAATGTTTTGAATAAGTATGAAAATATTTATTTGAAATAAAGAAATGTAATTTTTCCTAGGTGTTTTCTACATGTATTCCACAAACCTGTCAAATGTGTTGAAGAAAGGTCAATAAAATAGTAACATTACTTTAATTCAGTAAAGTTACTCTGGCTTTATCTGTTTAACATGTTTGTGCATGTTTTACATGGGAGATCATTAGTATCGCACCATCACTCTGTCTTCAGAGTAAATAACCAAAACTAAATGTTCATAAAATACTTTTCAGATAGACCACCAACAGTTTCGATGTGTGAGTTTTTAAACTATTAAGGTCCATTTTGGGACCTTCACGCAATGTAGAGGTAGAGCAGGCGCCCTGTATACAGAAGCCATAGACTTCGAAGCAGCCGCCATGGGTTTGATTCCCAACCTTGAGACCTTTGCTACATGTCTACCCTCTTGTCTCTGACAATTTCCCATCAAATAACTGTCATAAAAGGCCACTAGTGCCAAAATAAACCTAAAAATTCTACTGCAGGTAAGATATTGACTGCTTATAGCCTCCTCAACAGAACACAATCTACTCATTTGTTTTTTAAACAACCAGAGCCGGCTCTGAGTGACGTGAGTTTATTTGGGGGGGCCTAACTCATTTTTGTAATTTCATTGACTGATTAAATTAAAGCAACTTGCTTTGTCATGTAAAACTTCACATATGGGGAAGACTGAGCTGCATTACACACAATAATAATTATCAATTTTATTCTCTTTACTCATTAAGTTAGAGAGAAATGTATAATTGCACCATTTTTCTGGCATGGTACATCCATAGCTGTTTGGTGAAGCCATTAAAATAGAAATACTAGATTGTTTGGAGATGTTGTTAGATGTTTTAGAAAGTGACCATGTTTAATAAACAGTAAGAAATTTCTCTAACTTACTCTTTGGCAGTCATTTCTAAGCAGTAGATTCAGGAAGAAGGGGCCAGGTTTAATGTTGTGTTCCATCTATTCACTTATTAACATAACTGTTAAACAATATTTTTTCTTAGTATTACAGTAGTAGTAGTCTTATAACTGGTGAATTTGTCAGAATGTCCTGTTTGAATTTGAATTTTTGTGGGCCGCAGTGTCCACTGATCCCTAGGGCAAGTGCTGGTTAGCTTTGCAGTGTGCTGAAGTTGGTTTAAAGGAAGCAACACCTACCAGATTATGGTAAGTGAGGTTAAACTCTTTAAATAAGAAATATAGCTGTTTTTTCTAGACAGTGGAAAGCAGTGGTGTGTTTGAGTTATCACTTGTTGACACAAACCGTCACTTTCTAATAGACAGGTTGTTTCACCTGGCAGCAAAGATTAATCCTGTTGATAAAAATTGATCCGGATGAGCCATATGTTCCCCATGTTACTCAACCACGTACATCTGCTGTTTGAATAATACTCTTATAAAAGTGAAGCTTTCCATTTCATTGAAGGTCAGTTACATCAGGTTGGTACAGCAGTGATATAAGATGTTTAGATCTTGGGTCCCGAATAAGTCCCAAAAGTGCCCTAAAAATCATATAAATTATATGTTTTTACTTTCAAGGCCTTAATGTTTTACTCAGTTTTAATCCTTATCAAAACTAAAATGTTTTTATTCATTTTTGTGAATTTTATTTTTGTATTTTATGCCATTTTTATCATAATAGCACACACTATTTAACTAAGAAAAACAGTTGATGTAATTTCTAGGAGGCAGAGTGGAATGTTTGGGCGGGGGGTTTTGGTGCTGCATTTATAGTTAGGGACAAATGTATTCATACACCTGGCAGATTTAGGTTTAAAGTAATCATTGGGTCACACCAATATGTATCTTCTCAGTGAAAGTAACTTAAATATTTCAGAGTAGTAGTATTTTAGAGTCCTGACTTGACTCTTGTAGAGAGTATGAGAGGGAAGCCAAAGATTAGGGTAATGGCAAGGAGCCCTTCCAGCCTCAAAAATAAAATCATCAAAATACAACAACCCAAACACTGGTCAGTAGTTATAAGAAGGATTTGATTGCTTTAATGCCAATATAGATTTTTCCAGTGATTTTTAAGAAGGATTTTGAATATTTTTGAAACGCCTTTTTAAAAATAAAATGTAAAGAACAAATAAGATTATTATCACTCATATTACATTGTTTAATATGTCTTTTGAGAGATGCTGGTCTCCTTTCCTATTAGAAAGAAACATTTTGGTTGAATAAAAATAAGGGTGACCTTCAAGTAAAAATTTGTGGTAAGTGTGAGACTTTTAGGGCTTGCTAAATAGTGTTGCAGCCATTATTATTGTTGTTAACTGAGCCGTTAATTGTGACATCATCATGCCTTACGTCCGGCCGCCAGCTTGTGACTCACATTTTTCGCTGCCACCTTGGCTGGCTCTAACTCCATTCAATCTGTCACCGTGATGGCTAGTTAACACAACATTAAGAATCAACAGTCCGTTAATGTTTTGTTTTTCCTTTTTGCTTTGCATTGTGGACTGGTTGCTTGAACACATACAGATATTCTTTAAATTTTTGTTGTTCTGAGAAGTACAAGTGTGTTCATTGTGGTCAATTTTGTCCTTTCTATGAAAAAGTGTTCAACTATTTTTTATCTTATTGATAAATGTAACTGCCTATCCCTAGTGTCCTTTGGTTTGTTAGAAACTTTGGGTTACATTTGTGTTTGAAAATTACTATATACAGTACAGACCAAAGGTTTGGACACACCTTCTCATTCAAAGAGTTTTCTTTATTTTCATGACTATGAATATTGTAGCTTCACACTGAAGGCATCAAAACTATGAATTAACACATGTGGAATTATATACTGAACAAAAAAGTGTGAAACAACTGAAAATATGTCTTATATTCTAGGTTCTTCAAAGTAGCCACCTTTTGCTTTGATTACTGCTCTGCACACTCTTAGCATTCTGTTGATGATCTTCAAGAGGTACTCACCTGAAATGGTTTTCACTTCACAGGTGTGCCCTGTCAGGTTTAATAAGTGGGATTTCAAACCTTATAAATGGGGTTGGGACCATCAGTTGTGTTGTGCAGGAGGTGGATACAGTACACAGCTGATAGTCCTACTGAATAGACTGTTAGAATTTGTATTATGGCAAGAAAAAAGCAGCTAAGTAAAGAAAAATGAGTGGCCATCATTACTTTAAGAAATGAAGGTCAGTCAGTCCGAACAATTGGGAAAACTTTGAAAGTGTCCCCAAGTGCAGTTGCAAAAACCATCAAGCGCTACAAAGAAACTGGCTCACATGAGGACCGCCCCAGGAAAGGAAGACCAAGAGTCACCTGTGCTGCGGACGATAAGTTCATCCGAGTCACCAGCCTCAGAAATCGCAGGTTAACAGCAGCTCAGATTAGAGAACAGGTCAATGCCACACAGAGTTCTAGCAGCAGACACATCTCTAGAACAACTGTTAAGAGGAGACTGTGTGAATCAGGCCTTCATGGTAAAATAGCTGCTAGGAAACCACTGCTGAGGACAGGCAACAAGCAGAAGAGACTTGTTTGGGCTAAAGAACACAAGGAATGGACATTAAACCAGTGGAAATCAGTTCTTTGGTCTGATGAGTCCAAGTTTGAGATCTTTGATTCCAACCACCGTGTCTTTGTGCGGCGCAGAAGAGGTGAACGGATGGACTCTACATGCCTGGTTCCCACCGTGAAGCATGGAGGAGGAGGTGTGATGGTGCGGGGGTGCTTTGCTGGTGACACTGTTGGGGATTTATTCAAAATTGAAGACATACTGAACCAGCATGGCTACCACAGCATCTTGCAGCGACATGCTATTCCATCCGGTTGGACCATAATTTATTTTTCAACAGGAGAATGACCCCAAACACACCTCCAGGCTGTGTAAGGGCTATTTGACCAAGAAGGAGAGTGATGGGGTGCTGCGCCAGATGACCTGGCCTCCACAGTCACCGGACCTGAACCCAATCGAGATGGTTTGGGGTGAGCTGGACCGCAGAGTGAAGGCAAAAGGGCCAACAAGTGCTCAGCATCTCTGGGAACTCCTTCAAGACTGTTGGAAAACCATTTCAGGTGACTACGTCTTGAAGCTCATCAACAGAATGCCAAGAGTGTGCGGAGCAGTAATCAAAGCATAAGGTGGCTACTTTGAAGAACCTAGAATATAAGACATATTTTCAGTTATTTCACACTTTTTTGTTCAGTATATAATTCCACATGTGTTAATTCATAGTTTTGATGCCTTCAGTGTGAAGCTACAATATTCATAGTCATGAAAATAAAGAAAACTCTTTGAATGAGAAGGTGTGTCCAAACTTTTGGTCTGTACTGTAGATAAAGTTGAGTTGAGAAACATTTAGTAATACAAGCATCGAAAATAAGTTTATTTTAGGCCACATAGTTGAGGGTCCGTTTAAGTGCAGCTTTCAGCCTCCTTTAAAGACTTCACTGACCCCTCGTCCTGGAAGCACTTACTGTGTCATTTTTCTTACTCTGGGATCCTATTAAACTGCCATCTTGTTGCTGAAAATATGACTTTGGACTTTTCCAGTGAAGAAAAGATAAAGAGAGGCCAGGTGGCAAATGAAACGAGGGCTTCAGGACTGGGTGGGCACACTAAATCAGCTCTTGAGTGATAGTTATAAGTCCCACATTTGTGTGACAGCAACTCCTTAGGTCGTTTGTTTTTCTAACAAATTAAATTACTAGAGACAAAAGCAAAGGCAACCTTTTAAAGTGGTAGATTAGAAAACAGATGGTAGTGTAGGAGATGAAAGAAAAAAGCTTTATGTAGTGAAGGAAACTGCAATAGATGTTGTAGTAGAGGGACAATACAACCCATACATACAACACAAACTGATATAAGACAGTTGAAATGAACTGCTGAGGATGTAAATTATGCCACCATCCAAGCATCCTGGAACCAAAATGTACAACTGAATCCACACTCTGACACATACACAATGTGGCTGTAAACTCAACAGAAAAAGGTAGAACGTGCTGACACACAGTGCATTTTCTCTGAGAAGTGGAACACCCTCCAACCACCTGATCGAAACTACTGACAAGTCCCTTTCAAACTGCCTTTCTTCTCCTGTCTGAGGCAGACAAATTCATCCCTCTTGTCCCCAAACAATCTCCTCTTTTCTTTCACCTGTTGCACCACTGAAAAGTGGAGGGAGGCTCCAGAAGAGAGGGAGAGAGAATTACATCTGCCTGACAGTGCTATACTGTAGGCACTGGGTTAATGTCCTGTATGTTAGGGCTCCAGGGACTGGGCGTTTGGGCCCCACTATCTTATAACAGAGTTGACAAAGAGCCCAAAACTCAGCCCTCAGGAAATCTGAGAGGTGGGCTATCTAGGCCGGGACGGGAGGACAGTGGGAAGCAAGGACAAAACATCTCAAGTACTTCGCTCTTTCCATGCCCTATATATGTCAGTGTTTGCTGGGGCAAACCAGCTTGTATCCTTTGTTCATGTTTCAAATACCCAGACTCAGTGACAGAACAAAATGCACACACAGCTCCTTAGAAAAGTATTCATACTCCTTGAACCTTTTCACATTTTGTCACAATATAATTCTTTATGTATATAATTTATGTGATATACCAACACAAGTACCACATGAGATTAAAGTAGCACAAAATGATTAATGGCTTTGAAATACAAATCTGAAAAGTATTGTGTGTATTTGTTTTAACCCCTGCTGAGTCAATACTAAAGAGGGTGGTGAATACTTAACCACAGATAGAGCGTCAAGTCTTTTAGGGTATGTCTCTATTGACTGCACATCGAGAAACTAATGTTTCTTTCTACCCTTCTTTCCACAATTGATTCAGCTCAGTCAGACTGGGTGGAGAGTGTCGGAGAAGATCAGTTTTCAAGTGATGCTAGAGATTTTCATTTGGATTTAGGTCTGAACTTTGACTGAGCCATTTAAAAACATAAATGTGCTCTAAACTAAACCCTTCCATTGTAGCCCCGCCTTGTTTATGGTGATTTGCGTCATTATCTTGTTCTTTGCAGCCGCTAAACGAAGCGCTCGCGTTCTTTGCTATCAAACATCCCCTGTGGGCTCCGTCTGGTTGACAGCTCCAAGGCACGTTCTCCAGGGATCCATTAAGGAGCGCTGACCCTTTTGATGAAACTATCCAAAGGTGGAATCCAGCAGTCTGTCCCATCTCAGGACACTTCAGCATGGTAAATCTAATGTGTTTACAATGTGCTAATTTACATGCGTTAATTGACAAGGTGAACTGCAGTGTTCCCTTTAAAGTCTTCAACTACAAGAACTGAAGTGCAGTTTTGTTTTTTTAACCTTTTTTGGATTTCCCTTAACAAGTTTTCTTCCTGGATTACCCTGAAATTAACTCCATCCATCTTCCCATCAACTTCGACCAGTTTCCTTGTCACTACCGAAGAGAAGTATACCCAAAACATGATGCTGCCACTATCACTTTTCATTATGGGAGATCATGTGTTCAGTGTGATGTGAAGTGTTAGCTTTCCTCCACACATGGTGTTTTGCATGTAGGTTTGATTTTGGCCTCACCTGACTGGAGCACCTTCTTCACCATATTTGTTGTGTCTCCCACACGGCTTGTGGGAAGCAATGGCTTTCTTATTGCCACTTTTCCATAAAATACTTATTTGTAGAATGAATGACTATTATTGTCCTGTCTACAAATTCCTCCTGGAGATGCTGTTGATCTCTACAGCACCTCCAGAGTTACCACAGACCTCTTTGCTGCCTGCTTGGTTAATACTCTCCTCGTTTAGGTGGATGTGCTGTAAGTCTGGAGTTGTGCCATACATTTTTGAACGACAGAGTGAAATTGCTCTGTGAGATGGACAAAATATTTTGACCTCACTCTACTTTAACGTTATTCAGAACTTACCTCTGACCTATCTTGTGCTTTTCTTTGTCTTTATGATGCTGTTTGTTTCCTAATGTTCTCTGAGAAACGTCTGTGTAGTTCACATTCTGAGATAAAATGTTGTTATTTTTCCGATAGGGTAGGGACTCATTATCCTGTATGCCTGATAAAAAGAGGTAATACAAAGGGTTTAAAATGGTTAAAAAGTGATTCCAGCTTATTGCTAACCTATTGGACTTAATGCTAAGTCCCAACCAGGCAGTTTAGGTTGTCGTCTTTGTTTCTGTGATGGGGCTGTTAAAGATTTAACCCTTCTATCGTCTGTTGTTTTCTGGTTTCCTGCATCACAGAGTAGGATTAGACATAAATAGAAAATAAAAGGATGTACTAAGCACTATGGGACAGAAAACTCAGATCTTCTCACTGACATTAAATAGGCACCAGCAGCTAAATCTGGACGGTATAACAACTAAAAGTGCTTTTTTTTTAAATATAGTTTTGTGTGTTATGTATTATTTTGGTGTCACACCAAGCTGCAATCTAGGACACAAATATGTATTCCTTTCGTTTTTTCCCCATATTACACACACACATTTTGCTTCTTAGACCCATTACCCAGCAGTACATCCTTCCCTGCCCTTCTCCCCTCTCCGGCAAACATAGTTGTATTGCCAGTTGGATAACACATAGGTAGAGGTCTTGTGTCATTCTATATTTCCAACTATGCAGCCAGACATTCCTGAAATATCTTAAATTGATAATGAACAACAGTTTTCCAAAAGTACTTCAAACATTTTTCCCCTTTGGATACACCAAGGAATATTTGGACTAGAGTGAGACAGACCTTTGTCTTTTACTCAGTGTAGTTCACTTGAGTCACAAAAACGTTGAGATAGTCAGTTTATCATCAATTCCTGAATTTCGATAGATAATTTCATTGCTTTTAGAAATATTTTAGTCTCCTTCATGTTACCAGAAAAGTTCTATTTAAGTGATCTTTTTTGTTTCCACAGGTGTGTCAGAGGTCAGGCCTTGTTGTGGCTGGAGAAAGTGAACTCTGATTTCCAAACAAATAGGGCTAATCACAGTTAATGTATGGTTTCCACACATGGCCAGATTGGTTTGCATTTTCCCTTAATATATGAAATCATCAATTGAAACTGCTTTTTGTATTTATTCAGGTTATCTTAAGGTAATTTGTTTAACCTCCATTGCAGCCATAAAAACAGTACACATCTGTAAACAGCAGCATCCAGCCACTATTTCCTTTGCTCCAGTCTCGTGCACATCAAACAAACAACTTTACTGCATGTCAGCAAGTCCCTGTGGACCCAGGAGACCCAATCACTAAAAGGAGTTTATGTTGAAGGCCAAGTTTCTTTGTTGTTTATGTTGCCTTTCAGCTGACCTCTTAGTGACCTGCTGAATATACAACAGCTCAGAGCAGAGGTCGGTTTGGCACTGAACAAACCACTGGGGAGAAACAAATGAGAGAACAAGATGAAATCTGAAACACCAAGAACATGTAACAGACAGAAAGGGGAAGGCATGATGACAGACAAGCAAGGGAAGTTGGTAGTAACAATGAGTTAGAGAAAGAGGCAAGAGACTACCGAAGGTTTGTGTCTGCTGTTTTAGGTGATCGGGTTGCTCGGAGTCTTTATCGCTGGCTGCCCCAGTAAACAGCTCTAACAGCAGTTTTTGTAGCCCTCAAATTACAACTCTGATTAACACCAACATGTCGTTTAGAGTTATTTTGACTAATCTGTCATATTTCATAAGAATCTCCATAATTCATCAAAAATGCTGCCCTATCAAGGGTTATAGACTGATTTATGTACATTTGTGTTTCACTTTTTTCAGTTAGTTACTTTTGAAAATCTAGTTTTTTACCAATGTCTGAGTTCAGGCAAAGACTGTGTAACAGGAGTTTAAAATTCTTTTTAAATGTTCTGTTTCTTTTTTTAAAGACCTTTATTTGTTTCTTTGATAGAAGAAAAGACAGTTATGTAAAATAAATTAGGACACTCCAAGAAATATTTTAATTTTTAGTAAGCAATGTTCACATACTGATAGCTAATTTAATATTTTCTTTATTTTTAAAAAACAATGTGATTTGATTGACCCTAAACAACAAAAGTTAAGTTTGTTTTACTCCTTAAACAAAAGATATCAAGAAAAATGTGTATTCTAGTTGAGGAAAAAGTTGGGACAGCCTACCCACTAGTAGCAAGTGTTAACCTCTTTACTTGAAACAACTTTAGTGAGACGCCTCTTGTAGACATTTACCAGTCTCTGACATCGGTAGGAGAAAAGTTTGTGTTGAGATCATTCAGTTTTAGATAGATTTGTCTTAAGAACATTAGTCCTGCTCTTTGTCTACGTTCTCTCTGGCAGACTTTAATCTTGACTTCATGTTATTATCAGAGAGCAAAGGTTTCCTCCTTGCACATCTCTCATGACTTATGATTGTACATGTAGGTCCCGTGATGACATTTTAGGCTTTTTGGCAACTTCTTTTAGAATTTTGTGGTCTGTTTTCAGGGTAAACCTGCTGGAAAAGCAACACCTGGGAATGTTGCTAGTTATTTTGAATTTCCTCTGCTTGTAGACTATTGTATTTACACTGGAATGGCTAATTTCCAATTTCTTTTGAGACCTCTTTAAATCCCTGACCAGACTCATAAGCTGCCTGGCCTCAGACAGCTCTTTAGATCTTACCATGGTGTTCTCTAACAATCAGGAGCACACAAAACTAAATGTCTGAAGTTTAAACAGGGCATACCTTCAAAATGCTGAATAATGATGTTCTTTTCTTGCGCAATGTAACTGTAATATCAGGTAGTTGGGAATTAATTTGTGAGTGTCCAAATTTATACCTCACCAGAAATAATTTTTTTTAATTGTATTTCATGGAATACGTCAAAGGTTTTTATTGTTATATACGTACTCTATAATACCAAAAGTAATTGTCTGTCTGCTTTTACATGAACTTTGATGACATCCTATTCTTAATCTACAAGGTGTAATTTGTTGATAGACCCACCATTGCCAGCAATAGCAACTTTATATTCTGTAAGCACAAGATTTCGGAGTGTGTTACATATATTACTTGAATTGATCAATATTGTAAAAATGGATATATTAAATATCCAATATATCGAAGTTCTGGAGGGGAGTTCCTGCTTCACGTGGAGGAGTATCTCGGGGTCTTGTTCACGAGTGAGGGAAGAATGGAGCGGGAGATCGACTTACGGATCGGTGCGGCTGCCGCAGTAATAGGGACGCTGTGCCGGTCCGCTGTGGTGAAGAGAGAGCTGAGCCAAAAAGCGAAGTTCTCGATTTACCGGTCGGTCTACATTCCTACCCTCACCTATGGCCATAAACTTTGGGTCATGACCGAAAGAACGAGATCCCGGATACAAGCAGCTGAAATGAGCTTCCTCCGTAGGGTGGCCGGGCACTCCCTTAGAGATAGGGGGAGGAGCTCGGCCATCCGGGAGGGGCTCGGAGTAGAGCCGCTGCTCCTCCACATCGAGAGGAGCCAGTTGAGGTGGCTCGGGCATCTATACCGGATGCCTCCTGGACGCCTTCCTCGGGAGGTGTTCCAGGCACGTCCCACTGGGAGGAGGCCCAGGGGACGGCCCAGGACACGCTGGAGGGACTATGTCTCTCGGCTGGCCTGGGAACACCTTGGGGACCACCGGAAGAGCTGGAGGAGGTGTCTGGGGAGAGGGATGTCTGGGTGTCTCTGCTGAGTCTGCTGCCCCCACGACCCGGTCCCGGATAAAGCGGAAGACGACGACAATATCCATGTGTCCAAAGAACATACGGAAAGTTGCAGGGTGTCCTGATTATTTCACTTTAACGTGAATTGTTAATGACATAAACTATTGCCTATTAGCCAAGACGTGAAATATTATCACTCAAATCAATATTTGTACATTCCTACCTTAGAATTAGCTGCAAATGAATTATTAATGCACTGTCCCATTATGACTATTTATATGATTTACTTGAATTATATTTTAGAATAGAAATGAATATAGAACCAAATCTGTGGTACTGTTACTTGGATTTATATTTAGTAAATTAATAATGGAACTTTATTTTTTACATCTCATATTTAACTTTATATCTTTGTACAATTTAGCCATATTCTTCAGAATCCATATTAATCTCTGAGACGTACAGCACTGAACAGACAGGAAAGATCGTTTAGTGAACTCAATCTCTTTATTTGTTAGAGTATAAAGGTTGACCAGTTCAGACAAAGCGCTTCAGCTAAAAATATACTCATAACTGCGATAACATTATCCATATTATAAATCAGATAATATAGACAAAAAGAAACAATAGTGAAAATAAATTATCTGAATAACAATATTAATTACATTAACAATATTTATAATAAACAGTGTTAAAATTAAAGTTCATAAATCTTTATTTTTTCCTCTTCTGGAAAACTGCTTTTACAATTGTCCATGAGCAAAAAAAAAAGCCAGCATATTTTAATTGGTGAAAGAAATTTTTATGTCTGGGATGCACCCTCCAGGCTCACACATTTACAATATTCACAGTAACTATAGATCTGCTCAGCACATGTTGAACCATGCTGTTTTCAGGCAGGCAGTGGGGACAAAACTATATGGTGCAAAAACATTTCTCATGTGCCTATAGCAAAGAAACATGAAGGCCCAATTTTTCTCCAGCAAATTCAGTACCTGATGATAAAGGGGAAAAAGGCCCTTTCTGTTCACAACCTGCAACTAGGATCAATCAAGACAAATAGGAGATAATTGTGGTCCATGTCAGCAGGTGTTCACACCCTGTCATTTACTCAGACCCTTATCTCCTCTTATGCAACCATGTCAAGATGTTAAAATCTCTGCAGAGCCCCCTTGTCTCAGTCTCTCAGCCCATCGCCGTGACCATGTTAGAGTGGTGCGAGTGTCCAAATGATGGGTGTAAAGGGGTGGGGGTGGGGAGCATGTGTCCAGTGTGGCTGAAAGGCGGCAAGTGGCCCATAGTCATGTGACCAGCCAGAGAGGCGGCGGTGAAGGAGGAGCTTTTGTCATGCAGACTTTTGGAAAACTCCTCATAGCTGTCGCTAGCCCGCTTGCTCTTTTTGGACTTGTTGGACATTTTCCGATTACGAGTCTGTATTCCCTCCTTTTTCATGGTGAGAGGTCGGTTCACCTGTGGCAGGAGGGATAAGGAGAGGATGTCAGTATTCCTATAAATTAGAGAGTGCATTATAACATGCATGATAGATTGAGCTTTTATCATAGTAATATAAAAAAACTGCAGAATTATCCAGTCACCTGAGTAAAACATTTAGATTGTAAGAATACAGATGAATTTGACACTATTCTTTCAGACAGGATAAACAGAACCTTGGTGTTCAGGCGTGGGTCAGTTACTGGTATAAAGATTCATGTCATATAGATTCCACAGTTTAAAGTTTTTTTAATGAGAGCCCAAAAGGGGGCCAGAGCAACAGGTTTCTCCAGCTGTATAAAGCACAGAGTATAGCATTGATGCCCCTGCACCACATGTTGCTGTGCACTGCCAGGCCGCTGGCTGAAGGAAGGCTAATGCACTTTCTCTTGCCTACAAGATGAATTTGTTTATTTCAACCATACATCTGGACAGTTATAGTATGGAAACTAAAGGAGCAGCACCTATCTCTCTTATTAAAGTAACACTAGAGTAGCTTCAAACTACAGCGTGTCAGATATGAGCAGTATGTTTATTAAGCTGCTGACAGTAGGATGGCTATTTGAGCAGAATGTCCAACCAATTAACCAGCTAATATCAGCATATTGTACTGTTGTTGTCTATAAAGAGCAGCAAATAGCAGTAAAACCAGTGCTAAAGTTATATTTCTGTTTTTGTTTATGTATCAAAACCAAAATAATAAGAAATGAATCTCTATTGTGAACAAGTGGTACTTTTACTTAATGCTATGAAAATCCCCTACCAACCTTTGCCTATTGGATTGAAATGATGTGTTTACAGCTAATCATGATCTTTAAAAAAAAAAGTGCAAATATAGTTGGGCTCATATTTAAAAAGTGCTCAGATAATTCTTCATCATATCACTTTTGTAAAATAAACCTGATCCTTTCCAAATTTTGGGGGGTTGTTCATTTGCTCATCCGCCAGCTGTCACATCAAAATCGATTCAGTTTTTTCAGAAAGTTTCCAGCTGTATGGAGCATAGAAAAGTGGAGTGCCACCCCTCCCCCACTTGTTGCTGTCGCTGGTGCTCAGCTGGCCGAAACATGATCAGAACAGGAGTTTAGCATAGACTCTTAGCTTGAGAGAAGAAAGATTGCTTAACTTTGTAAAACAGTATAAGACAATAACTTTGGCCATGACAAATAAGCTTGTGGAAACACTTGAATTTAAGCATTGCACGAGTTTATGATCAAAAAGTCTTTATTTGAAGTGGTGGATTATTTTTCTTTCTAAATGTAGAAAATGCATGTTAATTCAGTCAGTTAAATTTTGGTTTACAATATACACCTCCAGGGCCCATATAGTCTGCATAGGTTGTTGCCCTAACGCTATTAATGTAGAGAGTAGCCTCAACAACAGTCCCACCATTGTTATCCTCAAGGGGATTACACCGACCGTGGAAACAATAACTTGCTAAGAAAGAAAACACCAATGAGAGCAACAGTGTCTGAGTAAAAAATACTCGATTCATCCCCTTCTTTCCTTTTTCCTTCCTCTCTTAATACTCAATAATCATACCAGGGATGCAGAGAACTTACGTTATGCAGCTTGTAGTAGAGACCACAGGCGTTACACACCGGGTCTCCGTTTGCATTGCGTCTCCAGAGTGTGGTGGTGGTCGTCTGACAGTTAGCACAACAGGTCCCAGCTCGTCTGGCAGCTGACTGTGAATTAATTCAGATTCAGGTTTGATTAAAGCTGAACACAAAAAGCAGACAAGCAATGAGACTTTTAGAGAACAAATGTGATTTTCTCATTGTGTGATATTATTGTTAGTTTTTTTCTGTTTTACCCATTTAAAAAATGTGTGACATGAAGATCACAGAAAAAAAAATTGTTAATTATCCCTCCACTCTTGCCACACTCTTAAAAAGAAGGAGGGATTGCAGCAAAGTCAGTGACTCGAGAAAAGTTAACCATATGGCCTTAATTAATCAACTAATTCTGACTGTTTGTATTGCAACGATGATGGATTTGGACTGTATGTAGTCAAATCTAAACCTGTCTACATGATATTATTGTATTGGCATGAACAAGATTCATTTGATTATATATATTTTGATATGACTTGAAATTAACTGATTATGTTGCATTGTAAAATATAAAAATAATAATCTTTATACATTTAGTCAGTCTCACGCAAAACAAGAAGAAGTAAATCTTTATAATTACCGCAAATAAACGGAACCAAATTAAAAACTTTGAAACCCGGCAGCCATCAAATATAATAATTGTATTTGCTTCCTTTTGTGTCTTTACGTTGTGTAAAAGAATTTTTGTAGGTATTGAATATTAGCATTTGAAATTATTAAAATTTTTGTAAGGCATATTAGTTTGTAATTGTAATGTTCGTTAATGAATAGATTTGAATGACATTAACTATTTTATTTTGGTAAAACGTCCAGCCTAAACATTGTGACTAAAACTCAACTAAGAACGTTGATTTAGTCAACCGTTAGCTTTTCTCATTTATTGGGCTTGGTTTTCTGTAGAGAACATTAAGGCTGATATGTCTGTATCGATTGTGATATGAATTACCTAGCCTACGATGGCCAGCAGGTAAACACGCAGCAAACCTCTAATCGCATTACAGAAAAACAATTTGAAAGAAACATGCTGCAACTACAGAAGATAAAACGAAACAAAAACCAACAATCAGCAAAACAAATGCAAACGAAAAATTCTGCAAATGGCAAAAACAACAGCAAGTTAAGAAAAGCTGCAAACTCCCTCTACAAAACGGAAGTGCGCCAGACCACTAGGGGGAGTCAACCACCAAGTCATATCGGATCAGACCCTTATCAAAGACATTAACGGGATGCCCAAAAGAAACGTTGATAAACAAGTGGTCGTAATATTTATTATTATAGTACAGCAGCATATTTACGTGGGTAATATTAGTGGTTGGCTCCTCCTAGTGGTCTGGTGCACTTCCTTGTGGAGGGAGTTCGCAGATTTTTCTAACATGCTGTTGTTTTTCCTATTTGCTGCACTTTTTCTTTGTATTTGTTTTGGTTTTTTTTATGTTTTGATTCCCTCTCTTTACTGTGATTGCAGCATTTTTCTTTTACAGCGTTTTTCTGTCGCATTTGTTTTCTGTGTGTGTGTTATGGAGCTTATGTTTGCAGCGCGTTTGCACCTAAGTAGCTGGTTTATAACTAATGGCTTGTTTATTTCGAGGACAATAACTTTACTCCAGTTACATCATGGTAAAAATGTTCTTAACATAAAATCAGTTTCTTGTGTAGCTTAATGTTATTGTTTTGTTTTGCTTGTTTTTTGCATAGTAGTCTTATAATTAAAGGATGACCTCTGACATATATGCCAGCTTCCAAAAATGCCCCGCTGCTCCCTTATTTGCTTTACTCCCTGCGCTGCTCCGTCTCTGTGGTGGACGGAAAGCTTGACCACTAAAAAAGTGAGGTGTAGGGCCCATAGTTAGGAGGCCAGAGGAGGAAGCCGTGCTGCTTTATCTTGAGCGGTCAGGCATCCGGATAGGAAACAGCTGGAACGCTGCTGCTGCTGCCGCTGAGCGAGAGACGGTGCAGCGCTGCGAGCCCCGGCCGAGCTGCATACGGAAACCAGAGCTGATATATGACCGACTTAGCACGTATAGGCCGAAATACTGACGGGAGGGCAGGGGAAAGGTCGTATAATTTGTAAGAAACAAGCAGTTGGTTTTTTAATGTCTGTTTCTTTTTTAACGGGTCAGTTCGGATGCGGGAGGAACCGCTCCTCAATGCAGGTGAATGAAACCGCTTTTTCAAAAAGCGCTGTGGTCATCTCTAACTTTTAATCATTTTATTCAAACTATAGTTTTGTGGTTTTCTTTGCTGTAGTTTGCATGTTTTGCCTCTGAGGTTGCAACATTGTTGCTTTTGTTATGTAAAGCGAAGATTTAACGAGAACAAACCGCTGATCTTAAACATTCGGCTTAAAATTCAACGTATCTACAAAAATAAAACAATTTTTAAACATTTCGCATCCAAATTTCAGTTCGTTGAACCACTGTTTATCTTAAAGATTCAAAGCTGAGTACTAAAAACGGCTGTAATCATTTCAGACCTCCTTTCTAACTGTTTTGGGTTGAAATAAAAAAAATGTACTCACTTTGAATCCGACATCTGCTGCAGGTAAACGTAATCTTATAGACTTTTTTGATTTCATGTTTGCGAAAGGGACTCAATGAGGGACAAATAAATTATCAGTATTCTCTTCAGCTTTGTAATGCGGTGTTAACTTCTTTTCTATTCTATTCTACTTATTTTTGTTGTGTTCTGTTTCTTTCTGTTAGTCTCTGTTTTACGTATTCAGATCTATTCTACTTTATCTTGTTCTGTTCTATTTTATTCTACTTACTATATTATTATTTTATGATATTCTACTTTTTTTTTAATTCTTATTCTACTTTATCCTGTTCAGTTCTATTTGGATCTGTTTCTGCTCTATCTGTTTTGTTTTGTTTTATTTTATTCTGTTTCTATTCTATTCTATAACTTTATTTTCATAAAAATGTTTAGATAGCTTTTTGGAGGTGTGCATGACATGAAACCAAATGTTTGCTCATTTCCATCACCACCAAAGGTGATGTTCGAGGTCAGTTCATGAGATGAAATATGTAGCTCTGTTTCTGTTTTCAAATGTCATTGAAAAGCCTTCAAACTGTAAACCATTCCTCAGAAAAACAGACCTGTTCTCAGCTTTTTGGGACTGCTTCCCTTTGAATAAACTATGAAAATGTTTTGAAAGATCAGCATTCAGAAGAAAGGAGAATTTTTTACAGGCACCAAAACATTTGCTATCACTGTGTGTAAAGTAATAATAATAATAATAATAATAATTTACATTATTATTATTACTGAACATTTTACTCATATTTACAATATATTACTTGACATGTCAACCAGTTGTACATTTTTAGCTACACGTTTGAGAAGCACACAGCAGGAATAAATGTTTTGTTTTAACCAATCTCCATCTGTTCATCTGGCCTTGCTATCAAAGACAGTATCAGAGGTAGCTGTAATAATGGTAACACCATCAACACAGATGGCCCCTCTCTGCTTGCTGCCTGAGCCAAAGGAGCAATTGGTGAGCATGAAACACAATTCCTGGAAACTGATTGGGAAAATATAACTTTCCAGGAATTGTTCCTCCTCCCCTCACCCTTCACCTTACACTCTCTTTATGTACTCCCTCTTAGAAAACATGCACACACAGAGTGGTTTGCTTCTGTATAGAGAGGGTGGAAGACTCACCAGCCTGCGTTTGGGTTTGATGAGTGGTCTGTTCTGGCCGTTCATCTTGTGGTATAGGCCACAGGCGTTGCACAGGTAGTGTCCGGTGCTGTCCCGTCTCCATAGGGGCGTGGAGGTGGCTCCACAGTTTACACACTCACGGCCCTCTGACAAGGAGCATGCATGAATATAATGGTCAGTTTATCAATAAACCAAGAAGAAATTCAATTATGAGGACAGATAGGTGAACTTTTTGCAAATACAAGCTTCTTCAATTTAAGTTGGTTTCACTGCATATTAAGCAAACACAAAATAATTTAAGTATTATATTAGAAACTTTTGTTTAACAAATTAAGTCAGCATCATGCCAAGAGATCACACTAAATCTGATATAGATTTCAGCAGCCAATTTCTCCAGAACCACCTTCTAGGTGTATATCTCCTTTGCATTTAAAGCAAGAGCATGCTTGAATCTCTTCTAGTCTGTAATCAAATAAGAGTGAGTAAGGACAGTGTCTGCAAACAATCAGGACAGCGCCTTATGTAACAGAGAAGTGACTCCCAGTCTAAATATCAAGTTTGTGGCTCCCTCTCTTCTGGGCTCCAAATGCAGATTTTCCTTTCACACCTCTGGTTCAGATCCAGTTCTCTGTAACCTGCTGCTGTTGAAGCTGCAGTCAGCTCAGCCGTAATTACACAGTCACACTTAACTGAAGAGGGTTTTCCAAGTGACTCTACTCAGCACTGGACAAATACAAACTGCTTGCTAATTCTATAATTTGCAACAAAAAATGATTTTATATAATCAGTAAGCATTCATTTTTATATTATCTGCGTTTTATTCTTTTGAAATTTGTAATAATATGTTAATTACTGAGGCACAGACTTTGTGTTACCTCGATTTTATCACATAATTATAATAGAAATAACGCAATAAATATTAGGCTATTAAAATAGTCAGTCAGTCAGTCAGTCAGTCTATTAAAATAATTTTACAAAATTATTTGACAAAATGCGTTTATTTAAAAAAAAATGCCGACTAATGTTTTGTCAATAAAAGTTTATTTGTATTTTTTGGGTTCTATAAAACTGCGTTATAATCGGTTTGTTGCTTTAGTAAGGACCAAGAAAATTAATCATCTCATGCATTTTTGAACATTTCCCAACCAGCTGCTGCTCGACTCTCACCTTCGCCGTTTCGTGCCTGTATAGATTAAGTCATTTCGTACCCGACCATTTTCAGGATGTTCCGTTCTCGCTTTGACGATTAAAACAATATTATTTTCTATGAACTACTCGTAGGCTGTTGTAATGATTTGCGATCGTATATCTAGTCTAGTAAATAATATTCATCAGCAGTTCACTTGAACTTGTATTTGTCTGATCAGGAGTCGAAATCTGGCATATTTTATATACGAGTTCGATGCCCCAAATGAAGAGATGAATTATAATGGTAATATACAGTTAAATGTCATTAAGTTTAAGATTTTAGCACTTTTTATTATTGTTTACCCCCATTAATAACAACCTAACATGATTAATATAATATAAAAAATAGAAAATAGAGTTACAGTGTTTTTCTATATTATTTGGTTTACGTTTTAGGGTTTCAAACCAGGAGACCTTCCGTAATCATCATAAAACCATACGGACAGCCTTTCTACAAATGGTGTCTCTTTTTTCCCAGATGTAATGTTATTGTCTTTATTTTGGACTGACTTTAGTGATTTCTCACCGGTGCAGGACCGCGCCTTGCTTTTGCTTTTTTGGGTGAAGCCGGATGAGGACCCCAGCAGGCTGCCCGGGTGGAATAGGCTGCCGCCGTAGTCGTGGGCCGCTTGGAGAGAGTAGGGGGCGTAAGTCGGTATGTGGTGGTGCGTGGAGGGGGTCTGGGCGTTCATTGAGGCCAGGCTGCTTCTCAGCGAACTCGAGTCCTCCATCTTCATGCTGTCCGGTAAAGACAAGTGGTATTTGATAGATTCCTTCTCGTCCATCCTGGCAGCGGCGGAGGAGGAAGGAGACGCGGCTCCCGGGTTTGGGGACACGTCTTTGGGGGGTGTAGGGGGAAAGCTATACAGGTGGGAGCTGGTTTGGGACGGCGGCGTCAGAGAAGATGCGGTAGCCGCGTTTGAGTTGCCGCTGCACGGGTAGACGGCGGAGAGTGCGCCGGGGGATGAGGAGCCCGGGTGATGCAGACTGGGCTTGCTGAAGGGGCTTACTGCCCATGCGTTGTGGTGGTGGGCCGACAAGGCTGCTTTCCCTCCGTCAAGCCATGGGATCCCCGGGCTGTGGAGGAGATGAGGACGGCAGACCTGAGTACCCGCCAGGCGAGCTGGGAAACAACATAAGAAATTTATTATAGAAATAATGATATGATGATTTAAACTGAGGAAGTGTGGATGCAGAGACTTGTTGATTGAGAGGGTTCATTGTCCTAATTTACATGTGTATAAATAAATAATGTAACCCAGGTTACTCAAGTAAAATAAAACTTGCAAACCCAAGGAAGCAATTAAATTGCCTATTTAAAACCATCTAATTCCAAAACTCAAAGTTGAGTTACTGTTTACATAGGCTGAACAAGATAAAGTTTATTATCTAAAAGAGAACTGAAATGCAAAACTATGTCATAGTCACAGTATGAGTTTTGTAAAAAATATATTCTTGTATTTTATTAAAATTACCGTGCGCTTGGCTGTACACCCTGGCCCTGGCTGTGTTTGGGTAATAAGGGTTTCCCTGCGAGTCCAGGTGATTAAAGAAAACGTCCACCTCGTCTGGAGGGAGCAGCTGTGTGGTGGGCTCCATGTAGTTGTGGCCCAGGCCGGGGTGGTGAGAGTCCGGGTGCTGTCCGTTCAGCATGGCTGCATGGGGATGCATCCAGCGGGGCTGATCTGCCGCCACATCCATCTCTCTCTCCTCTCTTTTTGGAGGCTCTCTGGTGCGCTTTTTTTTTTTATATAAAGTGAAATTAATATCCAGGGAGATTCTTAAAAATAGCGTCCTTTTATGAGATCTTCACAGTGTCCATGGGCGGTTCAGGACTTTGCTGCACTGGATTAAATTCCTCTCTTGCACATGGAGCAGATTGACACTGAGAATTGCAAGAAGCGAACATTAAATTAACATTTCAAAGTTGCGCTGTGCTATGTTTACCTGCTTCGTGGTGCAAGTAGTGCCGTTTTTTAAAAAACCTGCATGGATGCATATGAAAACCAATCACTTTTAGACGCACAGATCGGTGTGCATTGTTACTTTAAGCAGGCTGCCTTACTCAACATGACAGTAAAATAAACATGCCTTACCTATTTAGGCTGGTGTTTTTAACCGCTTTGGAAAAAACAGCTCCCTTTTCAACCGTGTTGCGCTGCAGGTCGTCTTTCAGTCAATGTTTGTCAGAGTAAACTGCGTCCGCTGGGAGCGAAATCGACGCGCATATGCTGCTGACAGCGCGGGGCCAGCCTTGTTAAGGAGTCAAGGGCGGAGTCTAAACAAGGCTGAGACCCAGCCAATTGAAGTCTGTCTCCACACAAAACCTCAGAGCCAAAGTCTCTGCTCAGAAAATCACAGAAATATATTTACACTGTATTCATGAAGCCACGTTGTCTGACTATCAGAGTGTACAATATTCAAGAAATTCCTGTTTCCAGTAAGAAATTAAAGTCTTTCCAACAAGAATATTGTGACTGAAATAATTTTTTTTCCTATGAGTTAAATAGACAAGGACTCGTTCAATAGCTCATCTGTTACAACAGTGGTATTAAAGTTATCTTCCATTGTTTTTTGTTTGTTTTTTTTGTTTCCTAACAAAGTGCACTGGAAAAACCCCTGCTAATTCTGCTTTGCATGCATTTAGGTTGATGACAAGACAAGAGGCTCAGGAACTGAGCTGATCAGAGAGCAGAACCAGTGGTTCCATCAATTAGTCCAAGCCATGCAGCAGCAAAGCAACCCTTAACCATCAGACTACCACCACCATGTCTAGATATAATAACGGGATGCACATTTTCCAAAAGATAGCTCATTTGGGTTGGCAGAAGTCTTTGGGATCATCCAGATGTTTTTGGGGAAATGTGAGACGGGCCTTTGTGATCCTTTTGGGGGGGGGGGAGGTCAGCAGTAGGCATAATATTGGCTACTCCTGGGAAGGTTCCCCACTGTTCCATGTTTGGGAAATATCTTTGTAACCCTTTTCAGACTAATAGATGTCAATGACTTTTTTCCTCATCTGTGTCTTAATTTCTTTTTGAAAGCCTCGTGTTATTAGCGGGTTGTGTTAAAACAGTTTCCTGATTCAACGAGTCTGGCAGTAATCAGGCCTGTTTGTGACTTGTGAAACGGAACCAAGTTCATTCATGCAGTCATTATTCTAAAATGCAATGTGCTGTGTTTATTTAATTTGTCTGATTTTAAAATTTGTTTGACGATCTGAAATATGTACGTGTGATGAAAGTAAAAACAGAAGATTTAAGAAACAAATAGTCTTTCACACCACATTCTGAAGCATTCCAGTTGCAGTCGAGTTGCTAGGGGTTGGTTCTTATTGTTGCAGCTTTGTGCCTGAGGTCACCAGATGTGCGCTTGGAAGCTTATTTGTTTAATCCTTATTAAATAATGATTTAGAACAACATACCAACACAAATAGAGGCTAACAATGACGTGAAGTCTTAAAGGTGACAAAGTATGTCTGAAGTGGGTTTGACTGATTTTACAGAAAAGTCTGGCTAGTAGCTTCAAAGAGCTTTTCAATAATTAAAATGAAAGTGCGCTTAAATGTCTATTTGTCTACAGATGGGGTGCTAAATACGTCAATTAATCAATCAATTAAATGTTCTTGCTATTATTAAACATATTTTTGGTATAGGTAAGCATAAAAACGTGACAACCATCTCTCTCGCTTTCTGTCTCGTGCATGATTGACAAAAAATAATTGTAGAGGGAGCGCGTGCAGTCCCGACTGGCAGACGCAGCCGCCTGCTTGACGCCGTCTCCTGACGTCACTGCATTTTGGAAAAAACAAAAACAAACAAAAAAACAGATAGGGCAGGACATGAACTTTCTCCCGCAACAACAGAACTGGATCGAGCAGAGCTGGACATGATGGTGGGGGAGAGGTTGCTTCTGCAGCCCCAGTGTATGAACCTGAGGAAGAGACACTGATGTTTGCGATGGAGAAGCATTTATATTAGCTTACATATATAACTACATCCCCCAGAAGATGACGTGATCTCGAAGAAAATGCAAAACAAACACTGAATAACACACCTTAGAGAAATCTATCTATCTATCTATCTATCTATCTATCTATCTATCTATCTATCTATCTATCTATCTATCTATCTATCTATCTATCTATCTATCTATCTATCTATCTATCTATCTATCTATCTATCTATCTATCTATCTATCTATCTATCTATCTATCTATCTATCTATCTATCTATCTATCTATCTATCTATCTATCTATCTATCTATCTATCTATCTATCTATCTATCTATCTATCTATCTTCGCATATTTATTTTCTTGGATCTTCCCATGTTTAACACTTTCAGATTTGGGTTTAATTTTATAAGGGCTTTATATTTATTTATCTCTGTATTTATTTATTTATTTATTGTAGGTTTAATAGCTTGACAGCCGTCGTTTTACTGAGATTGAAAATCCTCATTCTTGTCCAGCAGATAGATCCTGTTTAGAGGAAATCCGCCAAAGAGACTGAGAGAACAGTGAGCGTGTATTAGGGCTCATCAGCATGATAATGTAGGAAACACACAGATGCTTGGAGGGTGACACCCTCCACCCTCCTTTTTTTGATCTGGCCTGGCGATAAAAATCCTTATCGCCCGAGAACATCCCTTTCCACCTTTTTCTAAGAAAAGGATTTCACATTAATTCAATCCAAGCTTTTATTTACGCGTCGTTTTCCCCTCACGTGGGTCCAAACAGAGGAAAGTGAGGGATCGGTCACCACGATTTAGCTTTGAGAAATTTATTAGGGGACCTGCTATTGACGAGCAAAGAGGTGCCAAATAAAACAGACAATAGGCCACTTAAAAAAAAAAAAAAAAAAAATCAACATAATGTTTTTAATAACAATAATAATATCTACTTTTTAATTTCATTCAACATTTAGAATACATTTTTTTTTTATTATAGGCTAATATAATTATTTTGTTTTAATAAATATGTCCGTGTGTGGGTGAAAATATCAGAGAGAGAGAAATCCAGCGCTGGTCTCCTCGGATCGCACTGATTATAGCCTATCCCGGGGTAATTTTTCATCGGTGCCGCCTAATCTTTGTTCTTTGTGAAGATAATAAATAGCCTAATCGTTATCAGCGAGCTGCTGGAGGTGTCGGGGAGAAAAGGAGCTGATCGGCCTGGGGAATAGGCTCCAAAGTGCCGCGGAATAAATGACATTTCTTATCTCTCGCGTCCAGATTATCGCTGCCTTTTCAAACTCGCAACAACAAATACATCTAATGCAGCGAATGCATCACTTGCTGGACCAGATCTGCGTGCTTGATTGATAGATGGACAGATAGAGGAGGAGGGGTGCAGAAAGAGGAAGGGGGATATGCGTTTGGTTATTAACAAGTTTAATGTTCTGCATGTGAAAAAGTCTTTATTCTGCGCATTTGACGGCATCAGTGCAGCTCTTTGGTTTCTCATTATTTTCCAGGTTATCTGAGGGAGCCATCAGAGTTTCCGCGTCTTTGTTGTGGTCTCTTGTTACTTTCATCTCGGATTTGACTGGATACGAGCAAAATAGACGAAGCTGGCTCCATCCAGGGGAAAAAAAACATTTTTGATTAATATTTGAATGTGTTGGTATTGCAGACAAATGCAGACATCAATGATATAGACTTTGTTCGGACTCAGCATTATTTCACAATTTTCAATTTTCATTATTTCACAACTCACGGGCACAGACTGTTAATAACTTATTTATTCATGTATTGGATATTGATTGAGTGATTCACTTTTTTATTTTACACAATGTTATTAACAATGAAAGTATATATATATATATATATATATATATATATATATATATATATATATATATATATATATGCTACTTTGTTTTATATATATATATATATATATATACAGCACAGACCAAACGTTTGGACACACCTCATTCAAAGAGTTGTCTTTATTTTCATGACTATGAATATTGTAGCTTCACACTGAAGGCATCAACACTATGAATTAACACATGTGGAATTATATACTGAACAAAAAAGTGTGAAACAACTGAAAATATGTCTTATATTCTAGGTTCTTCAAAGTAGCCACCTTTTGCTTTGATTACTGCTCCGCACACTCTTGGCATTCTGTTGATGAGCGTCAAGAGGTAGTCACCTGAAATGGTTTTCACTTCACAGGTGTTCCCTGTCAGGTTTAATAAGTGGGATTTCATAATACAAATTCTAACAGTCTATTCAGTAGGACTATCAGCTGTGTACTGTATCCACCTCCTGCACAACACAACTGATGGTCCCAACCCCATTTATAAGGCTTGAAATCCCACTTATTTCAACAGGGCACACCTGTGAAGTGAAAACCATTTCAGGTGACTACCTCTTGAAGCTCATCAACAGAATGCCAAGAGTGTGTGGAGCAGTAATCAAAGCAAAAGGTGGCTACTTTGAAGAACCTAGAATATAAGACATATTTTCAGTTGTTTCACACTTTTTTGTTCAGTATATAATTCCTCATGTGTTAATTCATAGTTTTGATGCCTTCAGTGTGAAGCTACAATATTCATAGTCATGAAAATAAAGACAACTCTTTGAATGAGAAGGTGTGTCCAAACTTTTGGTCTGTGCTGTATATATATATATATATACATAACCTATTACTGAAATAATCTAATCAAATAGTAATTTTTAAAATGCATTCTGTCCTGTTGGGCACTAAGAATCAAGAGAAACCCCTCTATCCTAATATTAAGGCACATGCATGCTTTGGGAATGATCTGTTGGCAGGAAAAAGGTATTTTTTCCAATCTATCCCATAACTGGATGCTTAATAACTTGGCAGCTGCAGCAGCCCTGCTGTGTCTGCTGATGGTCTCCAGGGTAACAGAGATAACAGCGCAGTCATTTTCCATATCTTACAGTCTATTATATTCAAGGATTAGTTCTCCTTCCCCGAAAAGGTCAAACCTAAAGTCGAACTAGCCAGGAGTGCTCCTCCTCCTCCTCCTAGTCCTCCTCCTCCTCCTTACAGTGACAGAGTATTTACCTTTTCTCCCCATCTATCTCCACTTCAATGAAGATCTGCACGGGCCTTCAACAGCAAACAATAAAATTGCCTTAATCTTTGCAGAAAACAATGTCTTCTCTGTTTTATCTCATGTAACTCATCACAACATTTTCCTATATTTATGTTTTCTTCTGATTCACAAAGGTATCGTTCACATAAAATCTGTACCAGTTCCCTTGAATTGTTCGCTTAGATACAAACCTTGTTTTACTATTGACTCAAAGGATAAAAATGAGGATGTAATACCTCATCACTGATATGCATGGACATGCAAAATTTGCTCTTGTTGTACAGATTCAAATATATTGTACTTGCCATTCACAAAAGACAAGGCAAAACACTGTAATTTGGGTATTTTAAAGAGAGTTTATTCCCAAAAGGTCTCAGTCAAACTGGAACACATTTATTGAAACGATAATTGTAATGTTTCGTGCTTTTAAACTCAAACAGATACTTTAAAATTGGAGATAAGAGAATGGAGAAATTCAGTTTCCTCTAAAGATTAATTTACATAAATCAGAAAGGATATTTAAGACAATTAAGTAATGTTCTCTGTCATAAAGCAGTTCATAAAGACACATTTTTAAACGCAGTTGATTTTATGAGCATTAATGTTTTATTAGTTAAACTGTCAAGAACTTTTAGGGCTTTTTATATATAAATTTTTTACATTCTTTAAAGAAATTTCAAATCTTGTTTAGAGTGTTTTCTGTTATTTAATATTTCCTTTTGTAGTTTAGATTTTAGAAATTCAGTCAGTTGACACAGACCAGACATTTGTCAGCAAAAACGGCCTTTATTCATTTCGTTTTCTGAGTCAGTTGTAAAACTCGCTGTTTGCAGATTGAACCTGGAGTTCAATTTAAAAAGGACTCTTATGGTGTTGGTTGTGATAATCAGGCGCACAGCGACACCTAGAGGAGAGTTGTTGTTCTGTTCATCCTCAGACACTAAAGCAGAAAGGTCACCTGGCTCTTAATTTAATTAAACTTAGTCAGTGTTTCACAATAGATCCGATTTATTTCACTCAAAAATACCAAAACTCGACACATACATTTGATGATGTCAATCTTCATAATGCCCCATTTTGTCTTGCTAAATATATCTGCAGGTGAAGTCAGTTAAAGTGTGCCACATGTTTGCAGATTATTTCTACGAATTGGGATTGCTCTCATGAATACCTATTAAAATAAATTTAAAAAATAAAAACATTAAATTTTTGGGATTATAAAAGATCATAAAAAATTTTATACGGAACAGCTAGAAAATATTTAGTTAAAATGGGCCCATGCGGAAAATGTTGTAATTTTTCATGAATTTAAATCCATTTAAATTTCAGCAAATCTTTTTGTTTATTTACTGAATTAAACACCAATGTAAATTAATAACGAAATATTTATAATAAAAAAAAGGATTTATGTGGACACAGTGGAGGTTCATCGCAGTAAACTAGAACATGTTCTTTTTTCCTCATTAATTGGTTTTCATGTGATATACACATTTCTGAATGTTTTTAAAAGCTATAATCCTTGAAATGTACCACTCTGTGCGTAATAAATCTATATAATACAGTGGTGTGAGAAAGTATTTGGTTCCTTACAGATCCGTGTTTCTTTTAGCACTGAAATGCTTGAGATCATCAAACAAATTTTGATATCAGACAAAGACAACCTGAGTACTATTATCAGTTGCAATACTTGAGTGGCGTACACAGTATTGCGCTAATCATTATGCTTCTTGCATAAGTAAGATTCACTAGCTTTGACTTGTATTGATCAAATAGTGATTATGGAACATTTATTGTAGATTCATTTTTAGGCTTTAAATTACATGTTTTATCATAGTTGACCAAACAATCCATCAGTATCTCTAATAATTCATTAAAGTGAGCCTGCTTGATCTAGTATGTCCTTAAAGTCACAAGATTGATTAGGGGTCAAAGGTTCAGTATTTCACTTCCTGCCTAGAAAACAGCAGGAAGTGAGAGTTTACAACATCTCATCATCAGCCAGCTGTCAGTCAATCTCTGTTTCACCGGAGCTGTTTGGGGAGTTGCAGAATTCATAACAACTCTATAGCTGGCCCCCATCACCCCCGTCTCAACTGAAACCTGTGAGGATTCATCAAAACTCGCATCAACATGCCTTTATTTTGTCTTTGTGAGAGTCCACATCTTGCAGAACCACCTTGTCTGAGTGCTTGTGTGTGCATACTTTATATGCTTATATGTGTGTGTTGGTTTATGTGCAGCGGACTGGGTGTGGTCAGAAAAACAACATTTAGTCATTAGGAGTTGTTGTTTCTACTCTCATGTCCTCCTGGCTTTATATCACAGCATAGCTTTACATTTTAAAATGCAGATATTCACGCTTCATACATTACCTTTGATTCTTGCTCTCATGTCCTCATTGCTTTGTTTCTTTTAATAATTAACTTTTATTTTATTTTGTTGGTTTTTTTTGGCCTGTTTGACTTTCTCTTACTTTCAGTTCACTCCTCACATATGATCTAGTCTAAGCCACTCTTGCCTTCAGTCCAACTAAATAGAACTCGTTTAGACCCACCAATGCTACCAGACCTTTGATAAAAGACAACTTATAATTTTTGATAAATTTGTTGTAATTTTTAAAGAACCACTATTTTATTTCTATTTTGAGGACAAAAAATAAAGAATCTCTTGTAAAAACAGGATGGATACATTTTGTTCTATGGGGAGTTAAAAGTAAAAAAAAAAAAAAAGCACAGTTTATAATCTAATGTGAGATAAAAATCTTAAAAATATTACTAGCACTTTTACTGGCAATTAGACTGTGCAACAAATTAAAAACTGCTAAAACCTGCATTTGTTATTTTACCTGTTTTTAAAAATATTAGCTGGTTCTTTATCATTTTTAGCCTAAGTTCTTAAGAACTACTGGTGGGTCCAGAGCCGCAGGTTGCAGGCACCCTGATCTAAGCCTACTTAAAGTCCCAGCTGCTGTATATCTGGTATTTTGTTCCATGAAGTGTTTTTCCAGGCTTTCTGTTGATTATTACTATATTCTGGTCTCATTTGTGTTGTGTATTAATCTTTATGTCAAGCAGGGGTTTATTTGTTTGTTCCATAATTTGTATTTTGTTCTATGAAACCCTTAAGTCATTTCTTATTTTACCTGACTTCTTCCAGGCTAGAGTCTACATTTGGTATCTTGTGCTCCACCAAACCCATGATAGAGAGAGATATAATGACAACAATGTCCCTGGTTGTTTGGCTCCACGGCAAACCCATAGTATGAATACTCCACCACCATGCTTAACTCTGAGTATTTTACTGATGTGCTGTGTTTGATTGTCACCTAACATGACTGTGTAATTTCTGCATAAAGATCTGTGGTCTTGGCAGTATAACGAACATTTTCTCCTTTTCTGATTTGGTCAAATAAGCCTTAATAACTCAAGTTGTGTTGCATCCATTTCACTCAGATCATTTTCCAAAGAAAAGTTTAATTTAAAACCTAAAACATGGCACAGTTGAGAACTGTACTAGCAGTGGCCGGTTCACCAAGATTACTCCAAGAGTGCATAAAAGACTCATCTAGGAGGTCACAAAAGAACCCAGAATATTTAAAGCTCTGCAGGCCTCACATTCCTGATTCAACAGTAGGAAAGGGACTGGACAAAAATGTTATCCATAGGAGAGTCCCAGGGTCAAAACCATATTGACGACAAAGGCCAGTTTCACATGGGCCACAAAAAACGGAAGACTTTGAGGAAAATATTTTGTGAACTAAGGAGACAAAAGATGGTGTTCCATTACATATGTAATGCTAACACAGCATTTCAGGGAATAGTATATCTACTGTCAAACATGGTGGTGATGTGATGGGTTGGGGCTGCTTCGTTGCTTCAGGGTCTGGACAACCTACTATAGTTAATGGAACCATATATTCTGCTGTTCACTCTAAGAACCTGAAGGAAAATGTCCGACCATTAGTTTGTTACCTTATGCTTTAGTATACTTGGGTTATGCGGCAGAACAATGATTCAGTGGTTCACCATTGAGTCCACCTTTGAGAGGCCAAAAATTAAGGTTTTGGAGTGGACAAAAATATTGTGGCATGATCTGAACCCGGCTGTTCATGCTCAAAATTCCTTTGATTAGTAAAGAATGGGACAAAATAATATGTCATTAGATTTTTTTTTTTATCTTTAAGGTCATATATCTGACATTGAATTTGATTTAATTATCTGAAATAATTAGGTGCAACAATAAAGCAAAAGCAGAGGAAATCTTCAAAGGGGGTAAATACTTTTTCACCCTACTGTTTCCTTAAGAAGTTGGAATATTTTTGGTTTGATGTATATTTTTTATCTCTCACCCTGTTCTGTGTTAAATCCTTAATGATTTCCAGATTTTTAATCTTCTGACTTTCCTCTTCTCCTGTCGGCTGCTTTGCTTAAGCTCATTTTACAGAGAAAACTCACCCACCCATGAAAATACACACACCAAAAAACCAGATGCAATTCATCTCTTGTCTCACATGATCTCCTTCTCTGCCATTGTATAAAAACATGAGCGTCTTGTGCACATGTACAAACACAAATGTGCACAAAACAAGAAAAGAGAAAGCAGAATTTAAAGACATTTAGCTGAAAACCTGCTTTTCCAGCTGGTGACACCACAGTTGCTCCTGTGTGTCAGTTTTGAGCATTTTGCCACAAGTCTGCAGGTGCAAAATAAAGAGAAGAGAAACACATCTGACCATTGAGCTGCTTTACCACATCCTTCATATATTAAGTCACCTCTTCCACAACACACAGACATGCACAAGTACCCACACACACAACTCACACCCTGCTCCCCATTATGTTTTATGGTTTGACAAACACAATGTGCATATTTATTGGATTTTTGATTACTAAATGTTTACGGGGATTATGATGAGCTGCTTCTGACCTTCTGGATTTGCTTTCTTGTCAGTGGGTATTATCAGATTAGATAATCCTTTGATTTGCCTAAAATGAGTCAGCCTGATCAGCATCTTTTTCTCCTTTCTCTTGCTTTTCGCTGCCTCTCATCTTCCTTTCATCCGCTTGGTGGATCACAATGGAGCAGCAGCTCCTTGAGAAGACAGTGTGCTGTTGGGCAAAAAACTGCTTTAAACTTGTATCCGAATAATAGAGAAAACGCCACGTCCCACTAGTGTCAGACAAGAACACTCAGCTCCTGAACTGGATAAAGTGAGGGAACCTTGCCGAAATAATTGTTGGTCACGTAAGAACAAGAAGACTCATTCTATGAAAGTCCAGAAGAATTACGCTGTCAGGATGATTTACGTGGCAATTTGCAACTTTAAGCCCAAACTCCGATCAGAGAACTGATTTAAAACTCCTGAATGAGAAAATGAAAAACAACTGGGTTGAAAGTGAGATAAACATACAGGGGCTCTCAAAAATCTGCACATCCATTGCTGAGGTGCCAACTTTTATCTAAAACATATTAGATTATTTAAAATCTTCCTACACATATAATGTGGCATTTCCAAGTACAATTCAACTGAAAAACAAACAAACCTGGTACCATAAGTGTGGACACCCTTGAACTAATTCTTTGTTAAACCAGCTTTTCATTTAATTCCAGCATCAGCATCCAACATGATTTGACAATAATAATGCTTGCACTCTCTGCCTTGCTAAGTTTCTCTTAATCTTTTGGATTGTGAGGACATCTCTTGTGCACAGCCGTCTTCAGGTGATCCCATTATTATTATTTTAGATTCTGTTCCTAAAGTATGGCTAGATCACTTCAAATGTTAAATTTTCCTCTCATGTAGTCATTCATTTGTTGATTTGGATGCATGCTTGGGCTAACAGTGATGCGAACAAATACAATTCCTCATCATCTTCAGCTTTCTAGCAGACGTCTGAAGGGTTCTGGATCAAAACCGACTGGTATTTGTAACTATACAAAACTACTCAACCGCTTTGACCAACAACAAATCTATTTGAAGACAAATAACCCCAGAGCATGATGCTGCCACCACCATGTTTCACTGTGGATATGGTGTTCTTTTGGTAACGATAAGTGCTGTCTTAGACATACATTTAAACATGCATTATGAAACCGTGGCCCAAAAATTCAACTTGATCACACCATAACACATTCCCCTACAAGTTTTGGGAACGTTTAACCAGGTCTGGATATTTTTTATGGAAGAACATCCTTCATTCTTGCAATCTTACTCCTTATTTCAGACATATATAGGATACAGGAGACTGGTGTCAAATGTAGAACACGTCTAGTGCTTGTTGTAAAATCCTGCAGCCTCCCTGATCAATTTCTGTTACGTCTTTGCAACAAGTTTGGAAAAATAGGAATATGAAACTGAGGAAAAGTTCTTCTGGTCTTTTTGTTGACTGGTTTAGAGACTTTAGTGTTTAATGTCTGATTCCTGCTTTGTTTTTGCTGATGTCCTGTTAGGGGGCCGGCAGACACAGGTTTTGCCAATGAAAACACATTGATTTAAAAAGAAGCAAAAGTATTAGCTCCAGGTGCGGAGGAGATTTCCTCCGCGATGCTGCGAGCTGTCAGGGTTAACACATCTTCAGTGTGCCATGTAGGATTGGGGAAAAACCAGGAGGATCGATCAGAATCAGAGTTAGAATATTTTTTACTTTCATTGTCAGAAGTACAACAAAACTGAGAAAAAAAGCTGTCTGGTCCATGCATGAGCAATAAATAATTTATGTAAAACAGAAAAAAAGAAGCAGTTGTTAAAAAGATATAATAACAACACATGTACAGACATTAAAGTGGCCTCAGTTACTTAAAGGGCAAAAAGTTTCAGATCCTTAAACAGCAACGTGAAGTTATGCATCCCTTTGCTGTCTCTCAGACAAGTCACGTTCCATACGATTATAGTTAATCTTTGAGTTTGATCATTATACATTAATTAGTTTTAGCCACAGCATAGTCTCTGGCTCGTCCTTTTGTCTGCAGATCCTCCATTTTGATGTTCAGATTCAGGCAAGACCTGGACTGAGGCCTGCCACATGGCGCTTTCTGTGTCCTCACCCCTCCTTTCACCCTCCTCCCCTCCCAGCTCCTCACCACATCAGGATACACTTGTTCTTCTGAATTCCGGTTTCAAACGGAACGCTGCCTTGCTCTGGTTTTCTGCAGGATCAGTATTAAAAGCAGGCACACGCTACATTTCTCTCAGTGGTCCTGTGGTCAGGGAAGGGGAGGGCCTAACGGCCCGTTATGCTTAGACACCTTTCAAACCTCACTGGCTCCTGCTTCCTCCCCACACCCTGGTCTTCCTCCCCATCCTTGGCCCTGACAGCTGCCACATGCACCCTTATCTGAGCGAGAGCAGGTTATTAAAGAGTAAAAACTGATTTCCACTGAAGGCTGCCTTGCTCGTTGCTTCCTCCTGCCTCATCTGTGCTGTCACCTCTCCAGTTTTCTGCACGTTTTCTGCTCGTTTTCACAGATTTCCGCTGATTCGTTACCTCAACCTATAATCTCACATTACAAATCCATTCTAATATATCTTAAACTGCTCCTACTCTGAACATTGCTTGCCCTTTGACCCACAACGTCAGTTGTAGTGCTCCTAGTGGTGAGGAAAAGTACTACAGCTATTTTCCACCTAAATATATTAAATCTTAGCAAATCATGTAATTCCATAAATGCTTCATGCCACTTTAAAGCCTTCAGTTCAGTGTGATATAATATATATTTGCTTTGAAAGAGAGTGCAAAGCGCAAATCAAAGCAAAGGGGGAATATTTTCAAGAATCCAAAAAATAATGTAATAATATGTAATTTTACATACTTTTGCTTCATAGTTATGATGTCTTTATCATGTTTCTAAAAAGTAATAAAAATAAAGAAAAGCCATTTCATGACAAAGGTCATAAAAGCTGTTGACATCTATGCAGCACTACTGAAAAATAGCAGGTTTTCTCCTCTAAAAATGACCCCTATTTTAATTTGATTTCATGTTATTGACCCACAGAAAAGTAGTGCATACAGTGGCTTGTAAAAGTATTCATACCCATTGAACTATTCCACATATTGTCACATTACAACCACACACATAAATATATTTTATTGGACTTTTATGTAAAAGACCAACACAAAGTGGTATACAATTGTGAAGTGGAAAATTATACATGATTTCTTTTTTTTTATAAATAAAAAATTGAAAAGAGCATTGTGCAAAAGTATTCAGCCCCCTGAGTCAATACTTTGGGAAACCACCTTTTGCTGCAGTTACAGCTGCAGCAAAAGCTACTGAAATTTTTGCCCATTCTTTGCAAAATAGCTCAAGCTCAGTCAGATTAGATGGAGAGCGTTTGTGAACAGCAGTTTTCAGATCTTGACATAGATTCTCAATTGGGTTTAGTTGTGGACTTTGGGCCATTCTAACACATTAATATGTTTTGTTTTAAACCATTTCATTGTAACCTTGGCTTTATGTTTAAGTTTGTTGTCCTGCTGGAAGGTGAACCTCCGCCCCAGTCTCAAGTCTTTTGCAGACTCCAACTGGTTTTCTTCCTGCCCGGTATTTCGCTCCATCCATCTTCCCATCAACTCTGACCACCTTCCCTGTCCCTGCTGAAGAGAAGCACCCCCAGAGCATGATGCTGCCACCACCATATTTGACAGTGGGGATGGTGTGTCCAGAGTGATGCGCAGTGTTAGTTCTCCGCCACACATTGCGTTTTGCATTTTGGCCAAAAAGTTAAATTTTGGTCTCGTCTGACCAAAGCACCTTCTTCCACATGTTTGCTGTGTCCCCAACATGGCTTCTAGAAAACTGCAAACGGTTTTCTTTTTACAATAGCTTTCTTCTTGTCATTCTTCCATAAAGACCACATTTGTGCGGCGCACGACTAATAGTTACCCTGTGGACAGATTCCCGCACCCGAGCTGTGGATCTCTGCAGTTCATCCAGAGTCACCATGGGCCTCTTGGCTGCATCTCTGATCAGCGCTCTCCTTGTTGGGCCTGGGTTAGGGACTGGGATGGAGGTTCACCTTCCAGAAGGACAACAACACTTTCTAGTCTAAAGTATTTTTAGAAACTGAAGGATTAGACACTACTTATTTAGACTTAGACAAATTGCTCACTAAATAATCAGTTACCCTGAGCTATTACAGGACAGATATCCACCTAAACAAATAGGCAATATGACAGAAAAAATAACTTATTTTGTAATATATCAGCATCTTTTTAAACCTACTTGACTTTAAATTTTATGTGTTGAAGCAAATATTCTGTGAATGTGTATCATTAAGAGAGTACATGGAGGACTGAGGCCTGAAGCCTCCATATATGAGTGGCACGCTTTAACCCTCATAAAAGATATTCTTTGGTGAGCTACATTTGCAATGCGGCATAACCTTCTGAACCTACCTGCCAGCCCAGTACATGGCTTCCCTGTAAGACTAAATGTGACACAAAATGTTTACTCAACCTTACATACATGCAATGAAGTAACATTGACTAAAAGAATACATTTTGTCATCATTCTTCACTTATTACATGTATGTAGGTTTTGTGTTATGTATTTTCTTGCATAAACTAATTAAAGATTTAGTAATTGCAATATTTTCTTGCGTCTCTTTGTAATAAATGACAAAGATTAAACAAGATCTTTCCATAGTGGATGATTGTGTTTCTCTAAATGGTTGTACTGGTTAACCGCTGCCCAGTCTGAGGTTCAGGCCTTGGGAGAGGCAGCAGCTGATGCTGTCCCTCACAGCCCACAGCACCACTACTGTCACCTCGCTCCAGACACTGTGCCAGGATACCGTGGTGACACAACTCTGGGCCTCTGTTCCTCTCTTGTCAACAAGACTGATGAAGGTATCGTTGGTGTTTTGGACTGATTGTAAAGTCTTCATTAAGAGCTGAGCTTAATTTGTGAGATCCATTATCATCCAGTACATTTTAATAGTATATCTCAAAGACAAAGTTTTCATTTATGTCACCAATAAACAATTGTTTGAATCTGTGGTAATGCTGTGTCAGCTAACAGCTGACCTGAGGTAAACAGAAGGTTAACTTAAAGTCCCCAGAAACACCAGTGGCCACCAGGGGGCAGAACAAGGTGCAGACACACTTCTGACATGTATTTTCACTTGTGACACAACACTGCACCAAGACAAGGATGCACAGACAACAAAATCAAAGCAGAAACCTAATACCTATAATGCCTGTTAGGGTTGACTGATCCCGACTGTCTATGGTTAACCGCTCTGTGTGTGTATTAATGTGTGTTTATGCAGTGCAACACAGAGAACAGAGCAAGAGGAGCTTATGGTTGTTTAACAGTAATTAGGTCAGCATGATGTGTACAAAAGGGCCCATTTATTTTCATGAAGCCAAGCATATCATGCACATCTTCTGCTAAGAGAGAGGTGAATCTGCAGTGCGTGTGTGTGTGTGTGTGTGTGTGTGTGTGTGTGTGTGCGTGTGTGTGTGTGGGTGTGTGTGTGTGTTCCTGTCTTGGCATCACAGTGAGAACCATTTTCCCGATTTCACCATCAAATTGAGGACCGTTTGTACCAAAGTGAGGACATTTTGCTGGTCCTCACGACCTATTTTGCTAACGGTTAGGTTTAGGACTAAGGTGTGAATTGACTTTAGGTTAAGGTTATGGTTAGGTAAGCACTGGTAATAGTTAGGTTTAGGGTTATTGTCAGGGTTAGGGCATAGAAAGGGTTGAAAATGACTGAAAATCAATGGGAGTCAACACATGGTCCTCACTGCATATAGCAAAACAAGAGTGTGTGTGTGTGTGTGTGTGTGTGTGTGATACACTCATATTCTTGTGTAAGCAGAAGTACCTGTATGACCTCTGCTGAGCTGACTCTTTCTACCTCGTCCTCTTCACATGTTAATGTTAGACACCCTGCTTGTTGGAGACATTGACAGCTCATTGTGAACGCTCCTAAAATAGGCACAGCATTTTAAACACACACACACACACACACACACACACATACACACACATACACACACACACACACACACACACACACATGCCCACACAGAGAGAGAAAAAGCTTTGAAAGCTTCCAACCTGACACCAAGTCTAGATAGCAGGTGAGGGTGAGTGTGTGTCAGTGTGTGTGTTTGAGATGACAGAGCAAAGCTTCTGATGGTACATATCAGTGTGTCATGTGGAAAGGTATTAAATGGGTTAGGTGGAAAATTTGGACAACACTTGGTTTAGAGTTAAACTGTGAGCTTTGAAACTGGCTCTCCTGCAGGGCAAAGCTATTTCAGCTTCTAAATGAAAAAGGACAATGCTATTATGTCTACTATGACTTAGTAATGACTGCATACTGTTCATGAAGGCATTGTAAGTGGTGTTTTTAGCATAAGTACATAAATAAATAAACATGACTACCATAGAAAACCCTCAATGGCTTATTCTTGTCCTAATTAAAACAAGAACAGCGTGTCCCCAGCATGCTGGGTTTTTAGTTGTCCCCGTTTTTCCTGGACTAGAATGGGAGGCAGAACCTTTAGTTTTCCAGCTCTTCCCTTATTTAATAAGCTCCCCTCAAAAGGTAAAAACTTTCCTCTCTTACTTAATCAGCAGTTTCTCCTAAGCAGTTGCTTCTTTTTTATTAGTGTTAGTAATTATGTTTTATGTACATTAGACAACTTTTCTCTTTACATTTTTGTAAAGATTTTAAAGTCATAGTTAGATTTTTGCTTTTCATAAAGCAATTTGTTTTTACTATTTTAATCTATTCTTTGTGTGCCTCACGTTGTTAAGCACTTTGGGTTATGTTTGTTTTTCAAAAGTATAATTGAAATGAAGTTGGGTTGAGTTTATATGATTTTTGGAATTTATATATAAATGGCAACAGAAGCATGGAACAGGTTTCTGTATGTTCTGTGATTAAGTTTTAGTTCCATATGAGCTTTACAAAGTAAATATATTTAATAGTGAATTAATGATAGATTATGTTATGTTGTTGAGCCTCCAGCTCTCTATTTTCCTTTAAATGTAAGAAATATGTACACCAGAATACTAATCTACAGATATAATAATAACTTTGCTATTTCAATTTAAAATCTAGAAAACATTTATTATTAGTTCCTTTCTTATATATACTTTCAGGGCCAATTTGCTGGCAGTCATCTTTCACAGTAAAGAATGTTAATATTAGTTGTAAAACTTGTAAAAAATAAAAAAAAACTTTGTTTTTTTTTCGAGTTTTCTGTTTACTTTTTTTATGTGTCATTTGAAGAAAAACAGTGACGAGTGATTTGATTTTGAAGGGGAACTTGCTGTCAGCTTTGACAACCTCATACATCTTCACTTTTTACTTTGCTTTGAGTAGCCAGATTTGTTTCTATTATTGCTTACATGACAAATATCTGACCCATTTGACTTTGTTCTTCTATAAAACCTTTTAGTTCTTAGCAGTTTAACGTCTCAGTTTTCTTAGATCTTCTCTCATCCAGTCAGATTGTCAGAGCTGTTAAAACACTTTCCTTCACCACATCCGAGAAACAATTGAATCAACATATGAACCAAAAGCATGAATGACTGATCTTAACAACACCTGGATTTTTAGGAGACATTTCAAGTATTCGTTTCTATCCAGTTACTTATACTGAGGCTGGACCGTCACAAATAATGTAAGTGAAACACACACTTGTACTCGTACTCGTACTCGTCGTCGTCTTCTGCTTTATCCAGGACCGGGTCACGGGGGCAGCAGACTCAGCAGAGGCGCTGTCGTGAGTTCCATACTAGCTGCCCATGTGTTGGGCCTGGACACCATAAACTTGACTCCAAAAAGTGGAAAAACCACGGAGGGCATGTCAACATCTGAAGGTTAAGCTTTTTATTTACACACCTCACAATAATGAAGTGCAGAGTAGCAGGAAAAATGAGAAGAAAAAATGGATATATTTTACAACTCCTTATTTTTCTCTTAGTTCTGCCCATCAACAATAGCTCCTCTGTAACCAGGCCAGGCTGACTCCAGCAGACCCAGAAGCTCTTATAAACCCTAAAGCCCCACCCCACAATCAGATCAGCCAACAATTAATAATTTATTTCACTATACAAAAAACCAAAACATTAATGACACCAAATACAATCAATATTAACTTTTTGCTTTCATTCTGAAGCTCTTGGTTTTCTTCAGTTAAAAATAATCTACCATTAAATTTTCTGGCGGAAGAGTACCGACTTCCTTTATAAACAGAACGAAGCGTTACGCCCACTTTTACTCAAGCCGCCACCGGCAGCCGGACAACGCTACACGAGTGAGTGCAAACTTATGTTTAAATGTGAATGTATGAGTACTGATTTCTACATGTGCCTCCAAGTGTGCACCCTTGGTCGCCATGGACTACAAGAAGGAAAGATGAATGTGTAAAGCGATCTGGCTGTAGCTGTCATATACTGAGAGGGACATGTACTGTAGTTGAATGGGTGTGTAGGCACGTGCATTGCGATGTGTGTGTGTGTGAACAGGTGTGTGCGTTCTATCACCGGAAGGGACAGAACTGCTCCGTCAGAGACGCCCAGACGTCTCTCTCCCCAGACACCTCCTCCAGCTCCTCCGGAGGGAGCCCAAGGCGTTCCCAGGCCAGCTGAGAGACATAGTCCCTCCAGCGTATCCTGGGCCGTCCCCTGGGCCTCCTCCCGATGGGACGTGCCTAGATGCCCGACTCAACTGGCTCCTCTCGACATGGAGGAGCAGCAGCTCTACTCCGAGCCCCTCCCAGATGGCCGAGCTCCTCACCCTAAGGGAGTGCCTGGCCACCCTATGGAGGAAGCTCATTTCAGCCGCTTGTATCCGGGATCTCGCTCTTTTGGTCATGACCCAAAGTTTATGGCCATAGGTGAGGGTAGGAGCATGGACCGACTGGTAAATAGAGAGCTTCGCTTTGTGCACGCTATAGGTCTTGGCTAGAGGGGGCCAGCAGGACCACGTCATCTGCAAAAAGAAGAGACAAAATCCACTGGTCCTCAAACCAGACCCCTCCGGCCCTTAGCTGCACCTAGAAATCCTGTCCATAAAAGTGATGAACAGGACCGGTGACAAAGGGCAGCCCTGTCAGAGTCCAACATGTACCAGGAACAGGTCCGACTTAGTGCCGGCAATGCGGACCAAACTCCTGCTCCTCTTGTACAGAGCATGGCCCGTAATAAAGGGCCCCCAATTCCATACTCCTGGAGCACCCCCCACAGAGCACCATGAGGGACACAGTCAAATGCCTTCTCCAGGTCCACAAAACACATGTGGACCAGTTGGGCAAACTCCCATAAACCTTCAAGTACCCTGCAGAGGGTATAGAGCTGGTCCACTATCCGTGAGTAGCACAGAAGTCCAATAACCAAACACCACTCAGATTCAGTTCGGGGAGGCCATTCCTCACGATCACGCCTCTCCAGGTGTCACTGTCATTTCCCACATGAACGTTGAAGTCCCCTAGCAGAATAATGGAGTCCCTGGTAGGGGCACTATCCAGCACCCCCGACAGGGACGCCAAGAAGGCCGGGTACTCTGCACTACTGCCCGGCCCGTAGGCCGAAACGGCAGTCAGAGACCTGTCCCCAACCTGAAGGCACAGGGATGCGACCCTCTCATCCACTGGGGTAAACCCTAACACGAGACGGCTGAGCTGCGGGGCAACAAGCAAATCCACCCCAGCCCGCCGCCTCTCCCCGCGGACCACTCCAGAGTAGAAGAGAGTCCAGCCCCTCTCGAGGAGATGGGTTCCAGAGTCCATGCTGTGCGTTAAGACGAGCCCGACTATTTCTAGTTGATATCTCTCGACCTCCTGCACAAGCTCAGGCTCCTTCCCCCCAGCAAGGTAACATTCCACATCCCTAGAGCCAGCGTAAGCATCCGGAGATCTGCACGTGTAGCTCCATGGGGACACGAAATTTATGAGTAAATACCAGGCAGTTATTAACAGACTGTTCAACATGGAGCCTTTATTCGTCGCTCATCTCTTTTTATCTTTTCTAATATATAGAGGCAAACATGTAGGGAAAAATAACCTCTGAGCTGACAGTTAAGGTAATTACTTTCAAACGGACACGTGTATAAGGGGGACCGTCAGGACAAGACACTGGGCCCCTGTGCTAGTTGATGACTGTTTGGCCAACTGAGAAAAAAGGTCTTCCTTTAAATGAAACTGAATCAAAATCTAACTCACTTATTTAAGACTCCAAAAAGACGCCATGGTCCCGCTGAACACACAGTGAAACATGGTGGCAGCATCATGCTGTGGGGATGTTTTTCTTCAGCAGGGACAGAAAGGCTTGTCAGGGTTAATGGGTAGATGGATGAAGCTAAATGCAGGACAATCCTGACAGAAAAACCTCTTAGGGACTTGAGACTGGGTCAGCGTTCCATTGACCTTTTAGCAGGACAACAGCCCTAAACATGCTGAACTACAAGGAAAGATTTAGATCAAAGCATTTTAATGTGCTAAAATGGTCTAGTCAAAGCCCAGACCTAAATCCAATTGAGAATTTGTGGCAATACTTGAAAATGGATTTTTGCAGACGCTCTCAATGCAAACTGACTGAGCTTGATCTATTTTGCAAGGAATACTGGGGAAAACGAAATCATTCTTATAGATGTGCAAAGCTGGTTGAAACATACCGCTAAAAAGATGCAGCTGTAGATGTATCACAACTGGTTCTACAAGGTATCTAAATACAACTGTACACCACACAGGTGACTGTGGCTCAGTAGGAAGAGTAGTCGTCTTGCAATCCGAAGGTTGTGGGTTCAATTTAATCTTCCTCCTGCCATGTGTTGATGTGCCCCTGGGCAAGGCACTTAACCTCAAGTTGCCTACCAATCTGCGTATCGGTGTACGAATGTGAGTGCGATTGGGTGAATGTGGCTCTAGTGTAAAGCGCTTTGAGTGGTCTGTATGACTGGAAAAGCGCTATATAAGTTCAGTCCATTTACCATTTATTTACAAAAAAATTTGAAATCTATATTTTTCTATCCATTTCACATATCTGCAATACTTAGTCTGTCACACAAAATCCTAATGACATTACACGGACATTTTCATTGTATTGTGTCAAAGTGTAAAAAGGCTCAAGGAGGATGAATAATTTTGCAACTCAGTATATTTTTTAATCCATTCACTGAAATCCATGTAAATATTAGCAGAAAGTTGTTTTAGAAACAGTCATCTATAAAATAAAAGCCATCACAAAGCATCATGTTCATACAACAGGAGTCTACTGTGCAGTAAACCTTCTCAAATTCGAGTTTGTGTTCCTCATTTGGTTCCCCCAAAGTTTTTGGGTCTTGTCTTCATCTCCACCCTCTTGAAGGAGTAGCGTTCCCCAGTCCTTCCATCTGTCAGGATGTACCATGTCCCCCAGTAGATCCCGTTGGTCAAACCGGTGTACCGTCCGCGGTAATACCGCCCATTCAGGTTGGCTGCCAGGCAGGCATCAAACCACCAGCCTGCACCATAATACTGACCACAGTTTCCAGAGACGTACCTATCGTGGTCTCTGTCAGCAGTGCTGAAAGGTCTGCCATCGTGGTTGTAGCGCTTACTGTAGCTCAGAGCGTTGCCAGCATCACCAGAGTACTCGTGGGCTGTCAGGCGATACCTGGAAGAAAATATGTGTGGGGATCATGTGGTAAAAGATTATTTAAAGGTCTTTATGTTCATTTAGTGCTATTCATAATAATATTTTCACAAATGTATCAGAAAAATATGGTGAGCATTTGCATTCCTCCCTCTTTACTATGATAACCCAAAATAAAATCCAGCGCAACCAACTGCATTCAGCAGTCACCTAATTAGTAAATACATTTCAGCTGTATGTGACTTAATCTCAACATACATCCAGCCGTGCTGTGATGTGAAACCTCAGAGGTTTGCTGGAGCACAAAAAGCTGAAAGAATATGATTACAACGGCAGTATTCACCAAGAAATGGCCTCATCTTAAACTGACAGGCCAGGCATGGAGACCATTAACTCTGGAGGAGCTGCAGAGATCCAAAGCTAAGGTGGAAAAATATGTTTACATGACAACCAAGACTTGTGCACACCACAAATCCAGGTTCATAGTGGATGCCAAAAAAAGCCACTGTTGAATGGAAGCCACAAGATGTCCTGTTTACAGTTTCCCACAAGCCATGTAGGTGAGACAGCAAACCTGTGGGAGAAAGTGTTCTAGTCAGATGAGGCCAAAATGGAACTTTCTGGTCCACATACAAAATGGTATGTGTGTTAGAAACTAAATCCTGAAAACACCATCCACATAGTGAAACATGGTGGTGGCAACATTATGCTGTTTGGATGCTTTTCCTCATCAGGAACAGAAAAGCTGGTCCACGTTAATGGGAAAATATATGTAGCTGAATACAGGACAATACTGGAAGAAAACCTGTTAGAAACTGCAAAAAATCTTGACACCGGGTTGTGTTCACCTTCCAGCAAGATAAGGAGCCCAAACATAATGGAAGGTATAATGGAAAGTTATAGATCAAAGCATATTCGTTTGTTAGATTGGACCAGTTAAAGTCCAGACCAATGAAAACTCTTTAACAGGGATCTAAATATTGGTGCTACCTGACACTCTCCATTCAATCTGACTGAACTTGTGCTGTTTTGCAAAGAAAAATTAAAAAATCCCTTCATTCTCATGATGCGCTGAAAGAGATATACCCTAAAAGACTTGAAGCTGTAACGCCGCCAAAGGTTGTTCTAAAAAGTTTTCATTCACACTGTAATACATTTTATGTTGCTTAATATAGAAAAAAAAATTCTAAAGCTGCCTGAAAAGTACGCATGAGTAAAGCCAAGGAAAACATTAGAAAACACATAAAGTTATGCTTAAAAAGCTCATTATAACAGGTGGAGTTTAGGAGATCAAATAAGTGCATTTAACCGAAGTGGGCCATCCGTTTTTACAGTGCAAGTGCTGGTGAACATGTGTGAATGCCCCATTAGATTTATATGTTCAGAAATGAATTATCACATAAATCCCCATACAATGCATTGAAGTTTGTATGTTACATAAAATGTGAAAAGGTATAAGGAGTATGAATACTTTTGCTCTTGGTTAATGTTGCTCTTCTAGCTACTGTCCCAGCCTCAATTTGGTCAGTAACAACGGTTAAGATCTGCAGTTTTGGAGTTTCTCAGGTTGAAGTTGGCCCAAATGTAAAGTCTTCACAGTTTAGGCTCATACTCAAGCTGTCAGGATTTCCAATTTATGTATTGACTGAACAACATGCTGAGCAATTTCATTCAAGCAGCTAAAATTCTTCCACACAGCTATATCCTTCCCCTTGCCCTATACAACCCCTTGTTTATAGTTGCATTAATGATTACAAAGAGACACATTTTAATTGTTCATCTAAAAGTAGTTTGAGTAAAAATCTGCAATTCCTGAAACAGGCCTGATACAGCTAAGCAATTCACATTATGTAGCGGATCTTTCTGCAGTGCAGTTCACCTTTGTGCCTCTGAGGCCACCTTGAAGTTGCTGTAGGTCGCCTGGCGCTTTTGTTGGTACCAGTCTTCCAGCTCAATGCGCAGCTGATGTTGGCCAGTGGAGGTGAGCGCATGCAGTGCTGCATTACCCAGCCAGTGCTCACCCTGCAGACTACCAAAGCCTTCCCGGTATTCCTGCCAAGTCTTGTTAAAGTCCACTGAGCCGTCCTGCCGATTCTGGATCAGCGTCCACCCTCCGCCCGCTGTCTCCATGTCACATTTAGCCTGGGCCAAAGCAAAGACTGATTTAAAGCTCTTAGCCTTTTGGAGTGTGCATTTGATGACCACAGTACATTAGAAATACCTCTAATGTTGGTCCATGCAGATCAGGTTGGATTGTATAGATACCAGTCTCTTTGATCCCAAGTCTGTAAATCTCTGCACAATCCTGTGGATGTACCTTCTCCCTGGGAGCAGCTGAAGCCACACAGGACACATTTCTATTGATCTTATTAGTCCATGATTCACAGGTTTACGAACACAGAAATGCTTCCCTCACCTGTAGGTGGATACTGTGTGATGCTCTTCAGAAAAAGCAGCAAGTCTTTTTCACCTTCTCTGCTGCCCAACGCTGCACTCTCTGACAACCAAAAGACGCATCAGGTTATCAACAAGACTACTATATATATATATATATATATATATATATATATATATATATATATATATATATATATATTATATACAGTGTATCACAAAATTGAGTACACCCCTAACATTCCTGCAGATATTTAAGTATGTGTTTTCATGGGACAACACTGACAAAATGACACTTTGACACAAAGAAAAGTAGTCTGTGTGTAACTTATATAATAGTGTAAATTTATTCTTCCCTCAAAATAACTCAAGATACAGCCATTAATGTCTGAACCACCAGCAACAAAAGTGAGTACACCCCTATGAGACCACGTCCAAATTGAGCACTCTTGTCATTTTCCCTCCAAAATGTCATGTGACTCGTTAGTGTTACTTGGTCTCAGGTGTGCATAGGGAGCAGGTGTGTTTAATTTTGTAGTACAGCTCTCGAACTCTCTCATACTGGTCACTGAAAGTTCCAACATGGCACCTCATGGCGAAAAACTCTCTGAGGATCTTAAAAGACGAATTGTTGTGCTACGTGAAGATGGCCAAGGCTACAAGAGGATTGCCGACACCCTGAAACTGAGCTGCAGCACAGTGGCCAAGATTAACCAGCCTTTTAAAGAGCAGGGTCCACTCAGAACAGACCTCGCGTTGGTCACCCAAAGAAGCTGAATGCACGTGCTCAGCGTCACATCCAAATGCTGTCTTTGAAAGATAGGCGCAGGAGTGCTGTCAGCATTGCTGCAGATATTGAAGAGGTCGGGGGTCAGCCTGTCAGTGCTCAGGTCATACACCGCACAAAGTGTCATTTTGTCAGTGTTGTCCCATGAAAACATATACTTAAATATCTGCAGGAATGTGAGGGGTGTACTCACTTTTGTGACACACTGTATATATATATTTAATAATATATGAGGCTGAAACATTTGGGCAATGAGAAAGTAAAGTGTGTGAAGACACAATTTAAAAAAATATTATTTGTAGGTTGTTTGTTGTGTGAGGAAACAACAGTGCTTCATCCGTTAAGTGTAGGAGCATTTCTACGCAGAAATTAATAAAAATCTGGATGTAGTGGTTTTGTCAAACAGGTGCTGATTGAAAAATCATTATAAAACGCAGCCAAATTCCAAAAAAAAAAAAAAGAAACATTTTAGTAATACTGAGGAACTTTAGATCATAGCATATTTGATCTAGAGAACATACTATTAAGGATTACGGCAAGTCTGGCTTATCTATTGCAAAATATAAAAACAATTAGGCAAAGCTTCACGTGTCCTAATTTACTTATTGGTACAAATTACAGAGTTTTGTGAAATGCTTAAGTACACTTTAACTCATTACAGGGCTGTGGAAATTGGATGCTGTTTAAAGCCACTGAAGCCACCACTGTCTTATGTGTATTAGTGCCTAAATATATTGTTTTTCCTTCCTTGCACAGTTAAATTCCTCGCCTATGACACTTTCTAGGCTTGTCTCTACTATCTTAGGAGGGCTGCGTGCACTGGCAATATTGGGCAAGCGTGTGTGTGTGTGTGTGTGTGTCTCTCCTGTGTACAACCCACCTAGTCGCTTGGCCATCACTCCAAGTGCTTGGCTGTGACAGTGAAGGTCACACTCTGTCAGCACAGCTGCCATCAGGGCCAGGATGGCCCCTAGAGAGCCGCTCTCACGCTCCTCGTTATGCCACGGGCCTCCTGAGAGAGAGCTCATGCAGTGCTGCAGCTGAACCAGGCGCTCTTTGACACCTCCAGTCTGCAAGACAGCGCTTATAGCTTAATAGCAAATATGGCTGCATGGTAAAGGAACCGTTCTGTAGATTTAAACTCAGACTCTTATTCAGCATACCAAGTGAAAGATGTGGACAAAAATTTTTGAAATCAATGAAATTACAAGGGTGCATTTTTAAAATATCAATAAAAAGGCAGCATTATAACTGTGAACCATAAGATTTATATATTTTGTCATGAAAAAGAAGGAATATGGTTGTTTTTTGTCAGAAATTCAGTTCTTAGTTAAGGTGTTCAAATAGTTTTGAACTTTTTCCTATTTTATTCCATGGCAAACATAGTCTTCAATCAATTTCATTTGAACTGACAAAATAGTGCATACCCATGAAGTGGAAAGAAATGATACATTGTTTTCCAATTCTTTTACAAATTAAGTATCTGACAAATGTAGTGTGGATTTGCATTCAGCCCTCTTTTGTCTGATAATACTAAATGAAATCCAGTAAATCTAAATTCCTTCAGAAGTAAGCTAATTAGTAGAGACCTGCTGTAAGTAATTTAATTTAATACTTTTGCACGGTGGACCAGTTGGTAGCATTGTTGCCTCGCAGCAAGAAGGTCCTGGGTTCGACTCCCGGCTGGGGATCTTTCTGCATGGAGTTTGCCTGTTCTCCTTGTTCATGCATGGGTTCTCTCCAGGTACTCCGGCTTCCTCCCACAGTCCAGGTTAATCGGTCTATCCAAATTGCCCTTAGGCATGAATGACTGTGCGCGTGGTTGTTTGTCCTGTGTCTGTGTTGCCCTGCGATGGACTGGTGACCTGTCCAGACTGTACCCCGCCTCTCGCTCGTAGACTGCTGGAGATAGGCACCAGCTTGCCCCGACCCACTATGGAAAAATTGGTAGAAAATGACTGTCTGACTTTTGTCAGATGGTGGAATGGGGTGTTGGTAACATCATGCTGATGGAGACCTTGTGTTTGTAGTGAATAGGCAGCTTTTTACCCAACTTAAGGAAATTACATGACACTACAACAAACAAAATCCAATCATTCCAGACCCTCCAACCACAAGAAAATATTATTCAGGAAGAAAATTTGATGCTATGTGTTTAAATAATCCCTTAGTGAGAGATACATAACATATCAAAGATTAATTAAACTCATTGCTTGGTTTTCTGTCTGTCACACTTGTGTCACCAATTGTGATCAGGACCCTGGCACCTGTTGCTGCATGAGCTCAGCACAACCATATGACGAGACATTTTTAAAGCAGTCCTAATTTTATCCTCTCTTTGATCGTCGACAGTTATTTCTCTGTGGCTGTTCGGCAATGCCAAGTTTAGTGTCTCTGGCCTGTACCCCCATAGTACACCGCTCACTCTCACTGGTACATGTGAAAGTACACACAGTGGTCTGAGGTCTGTCTAACCCTTATATATCAGCAATGTGGAGCCATTGCATATTTACAAGATTAGTTCAAAGATTTACAAAGTGAAAAAAGCTTCTACTCATTCCACCTCCTGGGGTAGAGCTGTCCGACTTACTTTAAACTGAATCTGAGAGAAATCCGGTCTTTGCTCCGCCCTTTGAGGACCATCTGAGACGCCAGGAACAGAAGCACCTAATCTGCATGCACTTGTCCCAGCCTGACCTTCACAGGCCCTGGTAGTCACTGCTGCTCCTGGCCCCTGTGAAGCAGGTTTAGCCACTAAACTGTCCCTGCAAGGTGGATGTAAGCAGGCTGCAGACGCATCTGAGGACAGCAGTGCTCCTACATACAGAGACAGCAAAGGGAGCATGCTGAAAGAGTTAAAAGAAATCATGTGAAAAATAATTTGGATCAAACTCAGTAACTGTGTTCCTGGATGCTGCGGTGTCTTTGTGTTATCAATTCCCTAAAAAATATTTCTTCTATCCTCTATATCCAAGATGCGCCTCTCCAGGTAAAAAATGCTGGCATTTTCGTCCTTTTTGTTCAGATCTTTGTAATGTTGGCCTTCTTCATCCAGTTTTCCTTTGTGCTATTCTTCCTTAATTCATGTCGCTCCTCATCCTCCTCATAGTCTTGCTCGTTCTGTGTTTGTGAGGCTACTTTGGCTCGGATTCCTAGATAAATGCAGCACTCTTTGCTGTCTGACACAGACCAATGCACCCACCCCCAACACAGACACACATACCAACACACACACACACACACATACACCATCTTTTCATCTCCCCAACTTACACTCCCACTTCGCCACACACAGAGATGTATGTTTATGCACATATTTGCACCTATTTGTCTTGAACTAAAAATGAGCATAGCAGCGTGCACATTTTCCTCCTATCTCATTTATTACGTGTGAGCTAACATCTCCTACCCCTCACCCTGGCCATCATGGGGATGCTTCAGCTGCTTGGCTGCTTCCATCCTGTGAACAACTTCCATCCTGTGAACAACTTCCTCGCATGGTTATTGTGCCACAGCGCTTGTGTTTACAAACTGAATTCCAAAGAAGCCATAAAGACCCAACATTCAAAAGGTACGAGAAGACAGGAATCCTTCTTCAAACACCAGAGTCATCCCGGTCATCAAGATTCTGTAGGGCCACACTCTCAGTAACGAGGAGGATAAACATGCAGAAGAAGCATTATGCATTCACACATGATTGATAAACACTGAGGAGGACTTAACCAGAAACATCCTTAAGGATATCTGAACACTAAAACTAGGGTCATAATGTTAAAAATGTTAAAATTGTAAGTAAGAAAGTTCAGAAGTCCAGATTTAATAAGCTTTTTAGTGACATTTTAAAGGGAAACTTTGGAAAATTTAAAACACTGATTTAGCATGTGAGGGAGTGACAAGTGACAGATACAGAAACAGAAATGGACATCAGTCCATCAACTGTGGCACAGTTTGTAGCGCTGTTGTCTTGCAGCAAGAATGTCCTGGGTTTGAATCCCAGCCTGGACTCTTCAAGGAGTTTACATGTTCTCCCTGTGTCTATATGGATTCTCTTCAGATACTCCAGCTTCCTCCCATAGTCCAAAATCATGACTGTTTGGTTAACTCGTCTTTCTGAACTATTCTTAGGTAAGAGGGTGTGTTCATTGTTGTTTTTCCTGTGTGTGTCTGTGATAGACTGCTGACCTATCCAGAGTGTACCCGGTATTTTGCCAACTGACTTAAAAAGATGAATGGATTTAATGTTATTTTGTTATCAAAAGAATGTTCATTTTATTATGCAATATGAAAAGGGAGAATCCTACTCATCTAAATCAAATTCCTTACATAGATGTGTGTCAGAAAGACAAAGCCTTGCAAACATATTCACAACCCAACTTTTTCATATTTTACATGATAAAACTATAAACTTCAATGCTATTTATTGAGTTTTCTTGTTTAATGCAATGTAGCAAACACCTGTTAAATAGAAAAGAGTACATAGTATTAAAGATTTTTTTAAACACAGAGATCTAAAGATGACATTGAGGGAAACATGGTGCCTCACAAAAGGAAATCTGAAAAATATGACATACATGTGTTTTCCTGAGTCAATACTTTGTAAAACCACATTTCACTGCAATTAGACCTGAAACTCTTTTAGGGTATGTCTCTAACAGTTTTGCACATCTAGAGCCTGAAAATGTTCCTCATTTTCTTTGTTTAATAGCTCCTGCCAGGACAAATTTGATTTAGAGTGTCTGTAGTTCCTGTTGTATGTCTAGGGTTGAGGTCCCAGGCAGGACAACTTGATGGATTGGCCCAATGAAATCAGAAAGTATAGGTGTCCTTGTGTAAATTAAATTTCAACATAAAGTGATTGGTGTAGCAAAACAGGAGTCCTATTCAGAAAGTAATGTACAAGAGACCAGTCGAAACACTGACATTAACTAAAAGAGGCATTTTAAGGAAAGATCTCAAGCAAACAGTTCTTATGAGAGGGGTTTATAATATATTCTTTTTACATTTAGAAATTATTAACTACAGAAAAGTTGGCCAACACAATTATTGCTGCTCTTCAGGCTCAAATAAAAAGTTAATTTTACATACTTTTGCAGCCCAGTACAAGTTAGGTTGTATTATTTGTCTTCTGACACAAGGATAACTATATCGCTTTGTCTTATTTTATGCGTTAGGCTCTGTTTATGTGTTGCTGGACCATGTTAGGGCTGTTAATTTATCATATATAGGAATTTACACAGTTTTTTGGGGGTCATGACATTGGACACAAAGTAAGGGCTACCCTTCTTTGCATGTGTAATGCCTTTGCTTGAGGTTTAACTGGTTTGTCATAAGTGAACTTGTATTTGAGTTTTACAACTTTCCAAACAGTGTTCACTGCTGGTCAGTAGAGATCCAAATATCACATGCATGTGGAGAAAAGTCTAAAATCATCAATCCACTTTTGTTCATCCATTTAAAAACAAGCGAACACTGACCTCTAGTGGTGAATACCGTTTCCTGAAAAATCACTTCAATGAACAAGTTCACTGAACCAAGCAGAATATCATCAACATATTTATGCATGCATGGAAGTGGAATACCTCTAATATCATTGGGGTTAGAGCAGTGTTTTCAGCAGGAGTTTTGATCCTGCTGAAAAACTCCTGCTCAGCAATTACCTTGAGAAGTAAAAAGAACAATTGAAAACAGGTCTCCCTTAATATAAACTGGACAATCTAATTCAGTATCAAAGTGAATTACTATTAAAAGAAAATCTGTTTTACAATGTAAGAATGGTGGTTTAACAAAAGCAAATGCAGGGAGGTTTTAACAGTGCCATTCTGTCAAACCTACGCTACATAAATGTGGACACAAAATGTTCAAATTATTATTTTGAAATGACGATTTGACTGAGGCCTTTTGCATGTATCACAGCTTTGAGGATACAAATAACTTAACAACATATTTAAACCCCTAAAACCAAATCTGTATGATATGAACTCGTAAGGCAACAGGTGTTAGAATAAAAATAGAGATTGGGGAAATTGTCTCCTCAAGTTGGTCATTATCTTTTGGCTATACATTGTTTCTAAGCAATTGTTCACATCTGGTGGGTGCAAATTCCAGTAAGATAGCAGAAGTTATTGTAAAGCAGTTTGTTTTTAGCAGTCCTTAAGAAGCATGGTGGATTTCTGAAGAAACTGGTTTTCAGTGATATGCCTCTGCAAGACTCAGACTTGTCCTTACTTGACTCCATGTTGTGTTGTCTGCTGCTGCACCTACAGTCAGATGAAGCTTAACTTGTATCATAACCATGTCTGTGTTGAACATGTACACAAAGTGAAACATGACTATTCATGTGATTGTGGTTTAGTTTCCATTGGTTACCTTCAGATGAGGAGCAAAGACCAATGTGGATGAAGAATTTAGATTAAAATTGATTAACAGTACTACTGAGGGCAGATCTGGAATGATTTTAGTTTTAAAAAATAATGAGTAACTTCGTTACATCCTTTTATGATTGTTTATGATGCTTTTTTTTTGGTCAGAAATCAAAATGAGTTGGATATTTTGAATGAAAAGCAGACCTTTTAAACTAAGTGTGTAGTTTTGTTCACTTTAAAGCAATAAGATGGTTTGTGTTCTTCTTTAAAAAAATCCTGATTCTGTTTAAGCACATTATCTGAAAATATCATCAGTCACGGAAATGGAAGACAACACTTATTCTGGTATTTGCTACCAGTACAATGGTCTGAGAGAAACTGTAGAAGTGACAGAATGTACTGAGCTTCAATTTCATCCCTCTGCTCGGCTCTGTTGTGTCAGATGCCTATAAATAAAAGCCTTGAATTATGTTAGTTTTAGAAGTTGGGATATGCCTTCAGTTTGTATACTTTCATTTTAATTCAATTCAATTCAAAAATACTTGATTAATCCCAAATGGAAATTAAATGTTGTTGTAGCTCATATTATGAAGGTTTCTTCAAAGAGCCGTTGTAGATGCTGATGGCTGTGGGCAGGAAGGATCTCCTGTAGCGTCTTTCTTACAGCAGATCTGAAGAAGCCTCTAACTGAAGACACTCTGTTGTTGTAGGACAGTCTCATGAAGAGGATGCCATAAATTCATGCGTTTTATGATGATGAGAGCAGAAAACTTCTTCATCCTGAGAAGGAAACCAGTTGAGGTAAGTGACTTCAGGTGCTTCAGCCTCGATTAAAGATGGTTATACCACACATTTTGTTGTAAACCACCATGCTGCTTCCACTGCTTGAAACCTGATTAAAAAACAGTTAACTTATTGATTCAATTCAATAAAAAAATGACAGTCTCATGAAGAGGATGCTCAGGGTTCTCCATAATGTTCTTCATTTTATGAAGAATCCTTCTTTCCACAATGATCTCCAGAGGTTCCAGAGGAGTTCCCAGAACAGAGCCAGCTTTCTTTATCAGCTTGTTGAGCTTTTTTAAGTCCCTGGCTCTGATGCTGCTTCCCCAGCAGATGATGGTAGAAGAGATCACACTCTCCACAACAGACTTATAGAAGATATGCAGCATCTTGCTGCAAACACCAAAGGACCTAAGCTTCCTCAAGATGTACAGTCTGCTCTGTCCCTTCTTGTAGATGGCTTCACAGTTGCATCTCCAATCTAGTCTGTTGTCCAGGTGAACACCGAGGTATTTATACTCCTCCACCACCTCCACTTCTTCTCCCATGATGGAAATAGTTTTTGACTTATTCCTGTTTCTCTTAAAATCTACAATCATCTCCTTTGTTTTAGTCACATTCAAGATGAGATGATTGTTTCCACACCATGCCACAAAGCGGTCCACCCCCTTCCTGTACTCATCTTCTTGTCCATCTGCAGAATCATCCGAGTGTTTCTACAGATGACAGATGCACTGGATGAAATGAAAGAACATGATCCTCACAGTGCTACTGGCTTTGTCCAGATGACAGTGGGTTTGTTAAAGCAGGTGTATGATGGCATCTTCAACTCTAACTCCACAGCTTTAAGCAAACTGAAGGGGGTCCTGATAGTTTATTGTTTGCTTACTCAGGTGGGCCAACAGGAGTCTCTCTAGGACCTTCATGATGTGGGATGTCAGGGCAACAGGTCTATAGTCATTGAGGACTGATGGGTGAGTTTTCTTTGGTACCGGAACAAGACAGGAGGTCTTCCACAACACTGGAACCTTCTTCTGGGCCAGGCTAAGGTTGAAGAGGTGCTGCAGAATCCCACAAAGCTGCTCTGCACAGGCCTTCAGGACTCTAGGGCTGACATGATCTGGACCTGCAGCCTTATTCCGGTTCAGCCTTTTCAGTTGTCTCTTCACCTGCTACACACAGGTGGAAGGGGGAAGCAAAGGGAGCATCAGCATCTTCTGATTTGGTTGAAGGCAAACATGTAGAAGCAGAAGGGTCCATGGCTGAGGTGGAAAATAAAACATTTGAGGTGTTACTGGACAGCTGTGGGTCAAAGGAGGATGGGATGTCTGTTTGGCAGTGAGCAGGAGAGGAGGATGCTGAGCTCGTTTCTGAACTGAACTTATTGAAGAATGTGTTCAGTTCATTGGTTCTGCCCAGACATCCATCGGTCTGATCATCCTTCTGCTTGAAGCCTGTGATCTTCTTCATCCCTGACCACACATCTCTGATATTGTTTTGCTGGAGCTTGCTCTCCAGCTTCTTCTTGTACTCCTCAATAATTCTCTGTCTCCCTCTCTGAAGGATGTTTTTTCTTGTTAAGCAGGTCCTTCAGGTCATTGGTGATCCAGGGTTTGTTATTGGGGAAGCATCTCACGGTTCTGGTGTGGATGGTGTTATTCAGTTTTTTTCAATTCAAGGGTGAAGGGGGTGAAAGTGGTCATTATGTCCTCCAGCAGCCTAAGCCTATAGCAGCATAACTACACAGATAATTTCAGTTCAGATTATTTAGTTACCGTAATTATTTAGTTATCCACACAGAAGTTTATATAGTCGGTTACACACTCAGTCATGGCATTAATGTCCTCTCCATGTGGCTGGCACAGTGCATCCCAGTCTGTAGCCTCAAAGCAACCTTGAAGAGCTTCTTCAGCTTCCTGTGACCATTTTCTCACAGTCCTCTTTATTACAGGTTGTCTCTGAACAAGGGGCTTATATTTTGAGCAGAGAAAAACAAGATTGTGATCTGATTTGCCTAGAGGAGGTCTTGCTGTAGAGATGTATGAGTCCTTGACATTTGCATAAAACAAATCCAACGCTTTGTTCTCTCTGGTAGAGCAGCTGACAAACTTTTGAAACGTTGGAACTGTAGCAGAGAGTGAAGCGTTTAAAAAGCGTGTAAAGTGCAGCCAAATACATTACAGTCAGGTTAAAAGCTGGGGGAGAATCTTGTATTATCAAAGATTACCTGTTAATGCCTAACCCCTCTTTTCTGTGGTGAATATCCAAAGTTTTCTCCATAAAAATGCGAAGTACATCAATTGTGATTACTCAGTAGAAAAAAATGACCTCCACACAAAAACATGTTCATTTGAATGCACTCATTCATAACACTGCCGGGGTATAGGAATAAGTTAAACGGCTAAAAGATGCACTGGTGATGCATGTAGCTTGAGGGAATGTAATGCATATTAGTGGTTGTGTTTCATTAAGTAATGGAACAAGCTATTTTTACACCTGGCATCAGCTGGGCTCCATACTTTGTAGTTTGTTAGTTTTTTAGCACTCATTTGTACTTTATTTTATTTAATAAATGCACCTTCATATCAAGACGATTTTCTTAAAGTTGTAAAAGACCAACGATTTATTTACTATTAAAAAAATGTATATTTTTTATAGTTTTATTTGAGCGTTTTTATGACATGGTGAGCTACGTCTGACGTCAGACACCAGCGTGGTTGTAGAGAAGGAAGTGAAAGGAGAAGCCAGATCTTAGGCTGGGTAGTAGGTAGTTAGCTGATTGAAAGACAAGAAGGGTAGCGCTCTAGCAAATGCCAAATTCATAACTATTTATTGATATATTAACCCGCTAGTTTACGATACGTTTTGGTGTTTACACCAAGGAAACACTTTGGGGCAATTTGTGCGGAGCCGTTGCCTAATTAACGCTGGCCGACAAGTCGAGCTCCGGAGAGCTAGCTGGCTAACGTAACGCCTAATTCGGTTAGCTGTCCTAAACAATAACAGCTAGTTAGCTCACAGCTGGCTCCGAAACGATCCAGAAGTCGCTTCTCCAGAGTGTTCCCAACTTCAAGGTAAGTTTTTAAACGCTAACAGTTCGTCCATGGGTTTAAGGTCAGCTCAATGTGCTTGGTGTCCGGTGTACCCTGATGTTGAAACCGTTAATGGTGGTGCAGTGTTTTTTGTTTTTTTTTTCAGAGAAGGTGGTTGGTAAAAAAAAACACAAAAAAAACAAGGCCGGTTTGGCTCGGTTTGGGTCGATTCCAACAAGGAATGAGAACCGGGGAGCCGAGCAAAGGGAAGACCATGAGAAGAAGTGTTCCTTCTCTTTTATCATATGTTGCTCGGTGTTTATTCTTTGCTTACATAACATGATTTAAAATGCTACGTATGTGTCGAGACAAGCATGGTTTGTCACTGCAAATTTCCAGATGTTGGGCTGGTCTTGGACCGTATGCCACATCGAGCATCAAGTCTTTATGCTGACAAGGGTCGACGTTTGACACATCACCTGACAGCAGGCAGTCTGAAGCAACTATTTTATGTCTGTTTTTGTGTTGCCAGGCAGTTGAAACTTGCCGGTGTTTTTCTGGGATGAGTAGTTTTTGTTTCGCTTATGAATCACTGGTTCATCTACTTGGATCTTAGCTTTTATAATCATAGTTTGGTTGGTAATTTTCGCACTTTCGAAACTGGCATTAACACTGTTAGTGTGCTTTTAAATTACACCATATTTTAATAATGTACACCGCTATGGTTGCTACCTACTTGGTACAACTGAAGTTTTCTGCTCTATTACACTTGCAGTTTCCATCTCAAAGCCGAAATAAGCCCAGTGCTAAGGTGGTATTTTGGTATATTTAAAAGGGAATGCAGATATTTGGAAAAGAGACAATTTTACTTTTCTTTTGATTTGATTAAACATCTTTTCAAAGCAAAGGAAATGAACATACAAGACATTTTAAATCATACCAAGATCATGTATGTAGATTATAAATTCATACTGCTTTATAAAAGCTGAAATCCTAAGTAATTTATGTCCCTCATTTTACGTTAGAACCCATTAAACAAAAAAGAAGAAAAGTTTTGACCCAAAATCACAAACAAAATCAAAATGTTCATTAGATATTAACATGAATTGTTCCAGAAATATTTTTTGATAAATGTTATGTCTTTTTGATACGAATTTCAGTAACGTCGTCACTAATCAAGCGATTGGAGCTAAAGCGACAGAGTCAGGCGGATTTTCCCGTCTCAAAACCTAAATACACCCACAGTGTTGGTTGTGTTTGGGTTTGTAACTAAACTTGTTGACGTTAACTTCATCATCCATTCATAGCTCATTGAATTTTAGACCTTCAGCTGGTCGGGTTAATCAGCAAATACCATTATTACAGAAAAAGAAACTATAGATGTTGGGAAAGATGTGGGCATTTTTAATAGATACCTGCTTTAATCCAATAGCTGTTAGGCAGGAAAATACATGTATTTTAATGATGATCAATAATCAAAGTAATTTAAAAAGAGCCATCAGGCATTTATGGATTAAATGTGAAACTTCTGTTTTTTTTTTATTTAAAAACAGCTCGTGTCAGACAATACTTCTTGTTTTGTCAGTTTGGTTTTTAAGACTCTAAATGTACAGGTTGACCCGTCTTTCTTCCTTGTGATGTGCTTTAATGATTGACAGCTGTCATTGGCAAACATTCCCAGAGTGTAATCAACTTCTCTGAGTTTACTCAATACTGGATTATGACTCTACATACCAAACCGTTAGCTTGGAATGGCCTGAATTTTGGTTATCGCTTGAGTTTGTTTATTCAGCCCACAAGTTTAACGTGGCTTGAATTTTCTACACTTAATGTTCGTTTGTTGCTTTATATTGCACCTTTTAAAAATGAATTTTAAGCCGCTTTCCTATTTATTATTGTCTTTTCTCTGCAGATGTAGAACATAAGAATTTGTAACTACACCAGCATGTTTTCTGTTTAATAGGCTCATGTTTTAGCTCACAAACTAATGTCTCGTATTTTATTTTGTTTTTGTTTTAAAGTTATAAAAACGAACTGACCAGAAACCCTGAAAATGATCTGACTCTGAGACAGAGGGAAAGACAGAGCAGTGAGAAATATTTGAACTTTTCCTTCCAAATCTATATTTAATCCCATTAGTGCGTTCATAATCCATATCAGTCGGTGGATTTTAGCTGCTCTTGTCTCAAAAATACAGTCGAAGAGGAATTACTTTGTCCAAGTTTATTGTGTCACAGTTTTCAACACATTTCCCTATTTGGATCCATGAGCAGTTATGTAATATTGCACAGTTTTGGTGTAATATGACACTTTTTTATAGCTACTTTGAACTCACTGAAAGGTTTTATAAGACTATAATAAGTAGTTGAAAAAAACTTGTATGCAGATTAATTTAATATATTGTGCAAATATGTCTATAAGCTTTAGATAAAATTTGATTGCCACCATATGCCAGTAACCTGCTGTTACAGTTCAGTAAAGCAGTGAAATATGTCAACACGTTGATGTTTTCATGTCAGAATAACATATGGTTGTCAGCTTTGCTTCAGCATGATACCTGATCTGGGTTTCCTCTGTAATCATGTAACTGTGATTTGAACACACCTTCACTTCAGGAGCTTTCTGTTGTTCCAGTTATCTTGTGCCTTACAGGAATGTAGTCACTGGAGTGCCATGCTTGTTCTCTTCAGGTGGAACAGAAGTATACTTTGCTGCCCTTGAAGGCTACAGTTCAAGTGTTTGTCTTTTTAAAGTTATCTTACAGTTGTTGGGGTTTTTTTTTTTTTTTTTTTTTGTTTCAAATAAAACTTTTTGGTCTATAACTGAATTACACCATAAAGAATGCCAGTTTGGACCAGTTTATTGTCCTGTCTTTTGTGCCAAGATGTATGTTGACCCAGTGCAGAAGGGAAGTGGGAAGCTTTTCAGTTAAATGTTTGTACAACCCGTTACTGTGATTAACTGCAGAAGATTGAAGCAAACAAAATTTTCCCTATATACTAATGACAGAGGTGCTTTGTTGATGACTGTCAAACTTAGAATAATGAGTGTCGTTCAGCAATTAAAAAAAAAAATGCATCAATGTACATGGGGTTGGTTGATGTTTTTAGAGACTAAAAATAGTGGCAGTTATTAATTGTGAAGCATTCAAAGAATTGGGAAATATGTGGTTCCCGTGTGTGACCCCACAGTCAGGAAAATTGTTGTGTAGATCTCTAGTCTTAGCCATGAAAAGTAGACTGCTTTTTTCACCCGTGACTGTGATTGGACAAATGCTTTGTGGATATCCTTTATTGATTGTACAGTTTATTGATTTACTGTTAATTTTATATATGCATTGGTCAAACAGCAAAGTATAACAGTGGTGGACATCAGTCATCTATTCTCAAACACAGACTGTATTTTAAGTTCCTACATGTATATTTTAACATGTAAGACTAGTCCTCGAAGTAAGAGTTTAAACAGGATTTCTCGAGATGTGCCGATCAGTTGGCCAGAGATCAGAAGCACCCAGTTTTCCTATGACCAGCTGTAAGTCTGTAGTCAGCAGGTCAAATACTGAAAAATCAAATTTATTTTCCCCTGTATTTATTCAGTGCATCAAAGTATAAAACTCCTTCCATTTTCAGTTATAAATGTCCAATCAAGCTTTTTTCTTTTTCATTTTAATTCTAAAGTTATATTAAGATTGTAGATGGGTTTTGTTGCATAAATGGTGAAAATCACTTAATTTTGTGTGAAATTCAAAACTTTAGCCTCTATCAAAGAACCTGAAGCAGTTTTTCTTTTATCTTATGGTCCTTCTGGACTGTCAGGTGAGACTGCGGCTTCATTTCCAAATCAAGATCATCTTTCATGTGTCTTTCTTAGGTTGGGTACCGGATAGGGCTGCAACTAAAGATTATTTTGCTAATCGATTAATCATTTTTTTCATAAATATTTAGATAGCAAAAGGTGCTTAATTTGAGAATTTTTACAGAATCCCGAATCAGGTGAAGCCAAAACTGCCACTGGAGGAGTTCTGGATAGAGCATATTTACAGACAAAAAGGGTTTTTCATCTTAAATGGAATATGTAGATATTTTTTGCACAATTTAGGCGTTAATTACATCTCTGAACAGGTTGTTCTTTCAGCAAATGCCATGTCTTAGAGTCTGTATGCTCCAGTTAATGATTAATAAATAATTTGGTTGACGATTTTCCGATAATTGATTAATCTGATTAATTGTTTCAACCCTAGTACCGGGAGTTGCTATCTCGGTGCCGCTAATGTCAGCAGAAGGAAAGAAGGAAGAAAAGAAATGAAAGGGAAGGGAAGATATGTGCTCCTCGTGATTTTCTCTACAGCTTATGAAGCACATGACTGGAATGAGTCATTTTCAAACTTTACTGCAGTAGAGAAACTGAACTTAGATTTGTACATTAATGTTTCCCAGTTAGCTGTATGTTAGAGAATTTTACTGCCGCTGCACATAAAACTGATTGGTTTTTGATTTACAATGAGGGGAGATATAAAGCGTTTAACTGTTTTACTTTTTCCTTCCTGCAGCTGAACAATGACGTCTAGGAAGAAAGTTCTCCTTAAAGTCATCATCCTGGGAGATTCTGGGTGAGTCACAATATGGTTTATTGTTCTTCTTCAGCCCAAATTCAGCAATGTAAAGGAGAGCAATAATCCACGCTAAACATAGCTTGGGGACAAAACATACTTTCTTTTTTTGGTAGCTTTTCTGGTTAGTGTATGCTCTGTACTACTTCCTGGTTGGCGTTGGCTGCAGTTGTAAGCTGTATCCAGGCAGAGTTCACCCTCTGTTCTCTCTAAAGGTATTATGATTTCACTCGTAGCTTAGAAATCTGTGCTTTTTATGTGCACCTGTTGGGACTTGGTCACTGCTGCTGTTTAGTTTCAGAGATATGTGCTGTGTTTTCAGTGACCGTTAAACACGGGCTAGTGATTTCAGTTCCATTTTCAATCAAAACGGAAACATTTCTTCTGATGTTTTGTTTAGTTTTCTTTTTAGTGTAAATAATAGAGAGAGACAAGTAGAGGCATTAGTGTTTAATTTAGCTAAACAGGAAGATACAAATCAGAAAATTGCTTTTTTAATGTAACACAGTTGAGTTTAATGAAAAATCAAACTGACCTCAACTCAAAATTTCACTAGATTTGTTCAGGTTTGATTTTGGATACTTCAAAAAACGTGAAAATATAGTAAGACCAAATTATAAGGAAAGAGCTCTTTTGCCTGTTTCAGTATTTATCAACAAGAGTTTATAAGCATTTGGGCAGTTGAATCTTTAATTTTTGCTAGAGTGAGCATAAATGCTCAGCTGTTTTCACTGAAAATGAACATAAACAAAATGCATACAATTTACTTTTATTTGACTTTCGAAATGACTGGTTTTATTTGTTCTTTTCCTTCAGGTTGTTATTTTTCTTTTCTTTTTTGGAGCCAGTTTATTACCTTTCTTCTAATGCCACTTAGTGACTGTATATTATTTAGCTTTGTTTATTTACACATGCAGTTGGTGGAAATGAGCCTGATGCAGATTTTACATTATGATGGAAACACACCTGTTGATGATCTGGTGGACGTCACTAGAGCTGGTTTCTTTTGTTGGCTTAATGTAAAACAAGAATGAGATGCTCATAACATGTTGATGTCACTGTTTTTGGATTTGAAAACTAAACGGCGTCTTTATTTTTCTCGCTTGGTTTTGGCATGTGTTGCTGTTGCATTCATACGAAGTTAAGGATGGGCTTGATAACAATATTGAGAAGGATAATGGTTTCATCTATTCATTCTGTCCGTTGCAGTTCTGTTCTCTTGCATAAACTCATTTATTTATTTATTCATTTTACTTCAGCTCCAGAGAGAATGAAATGGTTAAGATTAATTTTATGTAGTTAATTCTACTGTTTTAGCATAAAATTACTTGGACTTTTGCAGCTCTGGTCTTTGCCAGATATGAGGCACATCTCAATACACTGACATAAATTTAGGTTGTATTCACACCAGGAAAGTCATTTGGTCCGCTTGTTTGGTCCGGACCAAAAGCGAACTTTATTTTTTTCATTTGGTGCAGTTTGTTTTCACATTGTACTTTTTGCAAGTGAACTATTACTTGTAAACAAAGCCACGCGGGTGATGATCATTGTTCCCATTGGACATAAATGACGGGGGCGGGACAGAACACAGACCCGGAAATTGAGGAAAACATCTGTAGACGTGCTGCGTGCAGCACCTCTGTTCTGCATATTTGTGTCGTTATTACAGCTGCAATATTATTATGAGGGTGAAGTTTAGCTCATTCAACACAGACTTTGAGACGTTCCATTTATAATGTTGGAACCCCGTCGGAGAATACGTGCTGAACGCCGACGTTCTCTACGTGCAACAAGCCAGTAGCGTTGCTAAGCAACACACAGCTTATCAGGTATGATTACCTTACAACACACACCTTTGCTACTGGCTACGGTGGCTTTTTATGTCCAAAGAGTCGTACGCTTTTTGTAGTTGGTTTGGATCGGGGCCGGTTTGTATTCAGACTATAAGCGAACCGCACCAGGGTCCGTTTGGAAGCGGACCGAGACCACCTCAGAAAGTGGGTCTCGGTCCGGTTGTTTGGTCCGGACCAGGGTTCGCTTGAGTGTATTCACACCTGCACAAAAGGTCCGGACCAAGAGGGGAAACAAACTCTGGTCCGTTTAAAGCGGACCAAAAGTGACAAGTGTGAATACATCCTTAGATACATCAATGGGGAAAAAAATATTTCACACAATTTGATTCGCCCCTCTTTCAAGATGCAGTTTAAGGATTGCATATTAGGGATTTTAGGGATTTTTCTCTCTATCAGACTACTTGCATCCTTCACGTTGGTGTATCGATGGAAACCGGTTGATCTTATTACAATAATAATGTTTACGGTGAAGTGAATCTGTACCTGTAATGGATTTTTATGCAGTCATGCAATTTTTTTATTCTGTTACATACCTTTTCTGTAGCAAGTATGCAGTGTTGTGCCTGACAGAAGTTGCTAAAGTTGCACAAACTAAAATCTATTTAGAAATGTTCCTGAATATGAAAGCTGCTTCTCATATTTTGTCTTTTTACTGGGTTAAAACATGAGCAGATTTTACTGTAAAAATTGTGATATATTTTTTTGCCTTATTTGGTGTGACCTGCTAGCACAGATTAAAGGGTATTTTTTTTATATATATATTTTTATATTTATTTTATCAGGCACATCCAATTGAATGTAGGTCATTTATTCAAAGTAGGGGCTGCTGCTGTAAATAGGGGGAGGTTCTTGATTGGTCGGATTAACTTGTTTTGGGGGGAGTTTGTGAAAGCTGTGATTGGTTGAATTTACTTACAGGTCCTTCTCAAAAAATTAGCATATTGTGATAAAGTTCATTATTTTCTATAATGTAATGATGAAAATTTAACATTCATATATTTTAGATTCATTGCACACTAACTGAAATATTTCAGGTCTTTTATTGTCTTAATACGGATGATTTTGGCATACAGCTCATGAAAACCCAAAATTCCTATCTCACAAAATTAGCATATCATTAAAAGGGTCTCTAAACGAGCTATGAACCTAATCATCTGAATCAACGAGTTAACTCTAAACACCTGCAAAAGATTCCTGAGGCCTTTAAAACTCCAGCCTGGTTCATCACTCAAAACCCCAATCATGGGTAAGACTGCCAACCTGACTGCTGTCCAGAAGGCCACTATTGACACCCTCAAGCAAGAGGGTAAGACACAGAAATAAATTTCTGAACGAATAGGCTGTTCCCAGAGTGCTGTATCAAGGCACCTCAGTGGGAAGTCTGTGGGAAGGAAAAAGTGCGGCAGAAAACGCTGCACAACGAGAAGAGGTGACCGGACCCTGAGGAAGATTGTGGAGAAGGGCCGATTCCAGACCTTGGGGGACCTGCGGAAGCAGTGGACTGAGTCTGGAGTAGAAACATCCAGAGCCACCGTGCACAGGCGTGTGCAGGAAATGAGCTACAGGTGCCGCATTCCCCAGGTCAAGCCACTTTTGAACCAGAAACAGCGGCAGAAGCGCCTGACCTGGGCTACAGAGAAGCAGCACTGGACTGTTGCTCAGTGGTCCAAAGTACTTTTTTCGGATGAAAGCAAATTCTGCATGTCATTCGGAAATCAAGGTGCCAGAGTCTGGAGGAAGACTGGGGAGAAGGAAATGCCAAAATGCCAGAAGTCCAGTGTCAAGTACCCACAGTCAGTGATGGTCTGGGGTGCCGTGTCAGCTGCTGGTGTTGGTCCACTGTGTTTTATCAAGGGCAGGGTCAATGCAGCTAGCTATCAGGAGATTTTGGAGCACTTCATGCTTCCATCTGCTGAAAAGCTTTATGGAGATGAAGATTTCATTTTTCAGCACGACCTGGCACCTGCTCACAGTGCCAAAACCACTGGTAAATGGTTTACTGACCATGGTATCACTGTGCTCAATTGGCCTGCCAACTCTCCTGACCTGAACCCCATAGAGAATCTGTGGGATATTGTGAAGAGAACGTTGAGAGACTCAAGACCCAACACTCTGGATGAGCTAAAGGCCGCTATCGAAGCATCCTGGGCCTCCATAAGACCTCAGCAGTGCCACAGGCTGATTGCCTCCATGCCACGCCGCATTGAAGCAGTCATTTCTGCCAAAGGATTCCCGACCAAGTATTGAGTGCATAACTGTACATGATTATTTGAAAGTTGACGTTTTTTTGTATTAAAAACACTTTTCTTTTATTGGTCGGATGAAATATGCTAATTTTGTGAGATAGGAATTTTGGGTTTTCATGAGCTGTATGCCAAAATCATCCGTATTAAGACAATAAAAGACCTGAAATATTTCAGTTAGTGTGGAGATAGGCACCAGCTCCCCCGTGACCCACTATGGAATAAGCGGTAGAAAATGACTGACTGACTGACTGACTGCAGTCAGTCAGTCAGTCAGTCAGTCATTTTCTACCGCTTATTCCATAGTGGGTCGCGGGGGAGCTGGTGCCTATCTCCAGCAGTCTATGGGCGGGAGGCGGGGTACTGACTGACTGCAATGAATCTAAAATATATGAATGTTAAATTTTCATCATTACATTATGGAAAATAATGAACTTTATCACAATATGCTAATTTTTTGAGAAGGACCTGTACAGGAATTATTGGCCAGAGTAAATAGGGTCTTACAGGAAGTGTAATATCATAATATTTGCAAATATTTAAATACTATCTGTGTAGGGTTTGTGCCTCTTTAGACAGTATAGTTTCAAAATGATTCCTCTTGATATTGTTTTTTATTATAAACAATGGCTGATGCCTGGAGTTGCAGCGTCTGCATAGCTATAGGCGGGGCGTAGCGATGTGGGCTTGTTGGCAGAGGCCCAGAGACAGGCAATGCTTATCCCTAGCTGAGACTCTGGAGACGCAACGCTGTAGCGGTGGGTCAACATGACACTGAATGACTGGAAAGCCATGAGTAGGGGCACTGGGCTTACACTTTCAGTGTCTACAGGTCCTTCTCAAAATATTAGCATATTGTGATTAAGTTCATTATTTTCCATAATGTCATGATGAAAATTTAACATTCATATATTTTAGATTCATTGCACACTAACTGAAATATTTCAGGTCTTTTATTGTCTTAATACGGATGATTGTGGCATACAGCTCATGAAAACCCAAAATTCCTATCTCACAAAATTAGCATATTTCATCCGACCAATAAAAGAAAAGTGTTTTTAATACAAAAAACGTCAACCTTCAAATAATCATGTACAGTTATGCACTCAATACTTGGTCGGGAATCCTTTGGCAGAAATGACTGCTTCAATGCGGCGTGGCATGGAGGCAATCAGCCTGTGGCACTGCTGAGGTCTTATGGAGGCCCAGGATGCTTCGATAGCGGCCTTTAGCTCATCCAGAGTGTTGGGTCTTGAGTCTCTCAACGTTCTCTTCACAATATCCCACAGATTCTCTATGGGGTTCAGGTCAGGAGAGTTGGCAGGCCAATTGAGCACAGTGATACCATGGTCAGTAAACCATTTAATAGTGGTTTTGGCACTGTGAGCAGGTGCCAAGTATTGCTGAAAAATGAAATCTTCATCTCCATAAAGCTTTTCAGCAGATGGAAGCATGAAGTGCTCCAAAATCTCCTGATAGCTAGCTGCATTGACCCTGCCCTTGATAAAACACAGTGGACCAACACCAGCAGCTGACACGGCACTCCAGACCATCACTGACTGTGGGTACTTGACACTGGACTTCTGGCATTTTGGCATTTCCTTCTCCCCAGTCTTCCTCCAGACTCTGGCACCTTGATTTCCGAATGACATGCAGAATTTGCTTTCATCCGAAGAAAGTACTTTGGACCACTGAGCAACAGTCCAGTGCTGCTTCTCTGTAGCCCAGGTCAGGCGCTTCTGCCACTGTTTCTGGTTCAAAAGTGGCTTGACCTGGGGAATGCGGCACCTGTAGCCCATTTCCTGCACACGCCTGTGCACGGTGGCTCTGGATGTTTCTACTCCAGACTCAGTCCACTGCTTCCGCAGGTCCCCCAAGGTTTTGGGAAAGCCTGATTTAGCATGATGGCTAGTCTCTAGGCCGGCGAGCTGCAGGTGCTTGTGACTACTGTTTGTCGACAGTCTAGTTGCTTATCACTTTTTTGTGTCATGGCAGCAAATTCAAAGTGTGTAGCGTAGCCTTGTGTAGCACAGTGGCTAACCATTAGGCTAACGGTTAATGCAGTGGCAGTTCACTGGGAGTGGGGAATAATTAAATTAGACCATTATGGCTTCTTCGAACCCTGCCCAAAATAATGAATCCGACCAATCATGTCTTTCACAAACTCCTCCCAAACCCAAGAACTTCCCACTTAGGCGTAGCAGAGACCCCCTTCTCATTTATTACAGTGCTGTTTTAGAACAGATATGGCTCTCATTGTTTTTTCTTCAGTAATAATCTGCTCTCTGTTGTCTCCTCAGAGTTGGAAAGACCTCCCTAATGAACCAGTATGTGAACAAAAAGTTTAGTAACCAGTACAAAGCAACAATAGGAGCAGATTTCCTCACCAAGGAAGTAATGGTGGATGACCGACTTGTTACAATGCAGGTATATTTGTAACCTTTATCAATAAATGCATCTGAAATTGTAAAAGTATTAAAAACTCCCTCATTTAAAATCTTCAGTCAGGTGGCGTTGTTCCAAGTTGATTTATCCTGTTTTTTTTTTTGTTTTAGATCTGGGACACAGCTGGTCAGGAAAGGTTTCAGTCATTGGGTGTTGCGTTCTACCGCGGAGCAGACTGCTGTGTGTTGGTTTTTGACGTGACCGCGCCCAACACCTTCAAGACACTCGACAGCTGGAGGGATGAGTTTCTAATCCAAGCCAGCCCCCGAGATCCTGAGAACTTCCCTTTTGTGGTGCTAGGCAACAAGATTGACCTGGAGAACAGACAGGTTGTTATCAGTTTCACATTCCTGAGTCAGAGTCCATGTCTAATAAATGCACTGAAAGACTGTGGTACAGTAAATGCATTACAAATCTTCTGCCAGCATGTGTGCATTCCTGTGTTTATGACTCGCTCTCTACATACTGTTGTAAGTCTTCAGAGTGACTTATGAAGATAAATGACTGTACTTGCTTCAGAGAGCATGGTTCTAAACTTTCATTGCTCTGTCAGTTATAATAGGGCAACTGTTGAGAATACACAAATAAATCTTTAGTTTTTTTGGTGGAAAGTAAAGCACATTAGTCCGACTTGAATCAACATATTTTCTGTAAAATAACACAAGTTAGACATTTCTAATAATGGAGCTATCTGTGTTGCTGAATCTATTTTTCCTTTGTGTGTTCAGGTGACCACTAAAAGGGCTCAGGCTTGGTGTCAGAGTAAGAACAACATCCCTTACTTTGAGACCAGCGCCAAGGAAGCCATAAATGTAGAACAAGCATTCCAGACAATTGCACGTAACGCTCTCAAACAGGTAAGTTATAGATAATACAAAAAGATTTTCAGTATTTATTTGTGCTGTTAGCTGATGGGAAATGAGTGTTATTACATCTGTATTTTTTCTCCTTCCTGTTTGCTTCACAGGAGACGGAGGTGGAGTTGTATAATGAATTCCCAGAGCCCATAAAGCTGGATAGGAATGATAGAGCAAAACCGTCTGCAGAAAGCTGCAGCTGCTGAGGGACAAACTGGACCATCTTCTCCCATCATGTCATCGCCCTGTTGCATCTCATTGGCCTCGCTCCCAAGGAAACAATTTTCCTTACTGGTCTTCCTCACTCACCGCTCCATTGACACCAACCCTGTATGCTGCACATGGATGTATGTCACCCTCTCCTTCCTCATTTAGTACATAAATTAATACACTAGTGAACCCTTATATAAAACATGACAAATCCAGTGCAGTTAAATCACATGCAAGAAGAAAAACACCCTTTGTGACCTCATACCTCATGACTTGGTAGTGAGTGAACTTCTGTATTGCGCCAGGTTTTGCCCCTGACACACTGAGAGGGTGAAGTGGTGGAGCCATGTTCCAGAGCGAGCTCTCACATCGAGCTCTGTGTTGTGAGATGATGTTGGCTAATCCCAAGATACAGCATCCCATACTCTGCTTTCTGCTTGCTTTCTTTTGCGCCTTTTTCATGAAATAAACTAGCAGAACTAAATAAATATATGTTGTAATTGGCTATTAATTTAAAAGCCGATCTGAAACACTTGTGGTTTTGCACTTTTTATGTTTCTTTTTTGCCTTTAAGTGTTATGGAGGGATGGCTGATTTTTTTTGGGCAACATCTTCTATCACATGCCTTTTGGTGAGCTCCAGATTTATACCTCCTCCATCCCCTCCCTCCGAATATCTCCTGAGAATCTTCTGAACAATCTGGTGATTGTATTGCCTTTTCACTTCAGGATTAGGGTTTTTAACTGCCTCACACTGCTGAATATATGTGACTGTGTCAAGTAAAAGTTGATTAGGCAGTCACAGTGTAACAAGTTAAATCCTTGATATATAAAGTTTGCCTTTTATGTAACATTACTTGTACTGCTACTATAACTGCTGTATGTGTTATGTCCTCATCATACTCTTCTCAATGATAAAGAATTACTATATGCATCACAACACTGCATACACCTGTCTTCTGTCCTGTCTTCATTATTGCTGTTCTATCTGCTTGTAGCTCAGGTCGGCTCAGTACTTAATATTTTTAACGGATTGTGTATTACGGTGTATAGACGGTATAGAACGGAAATCTGTTTCTTCTTTCCATTTAAAGAAAATATTCAACAATTTGCCCTGGTATTACTCTGTTTTTTTTTTTTGTCTTCTTTCCTTACAGAAAACATTACAGCAATGCCAATGATGTTGTAAAAGAAAATTTGAACGTCAAATAATAAAACTCTTGAATATATTAATCATTTTGTGTTCTTTTATGTCTTGGCTGGTATCTATAGGTGCATCTTACTTAATTAGAGTATTGTCAAAAGGTTAATATATTTCAGTATTTAAATTTAAATCAAAATTAACAAATATTTATTGAGTTTCACTTATTGAATTGGATGTGAAATAACTTTACTGTATGCCAACCTGAATGCTTTACCAATATTGAAAGTCCAAATCTTTATAGATAAACTAAATACAAAGAGGATGCAGGTACTCAATTGAGGCCATATGTAAGCTTGGTGGTATTAAGGTTTGCTGTGTCTGTCAGCGTAGTGTCCAGAGCCTGGAGGCGCTACCAGGAGACGTGGAGGAGGCCGTAGGAGGGCAACAACCCAGCAGCAGGACCGCTACCTCCGCCTTTGTGCAAGAAGGAACAGGAGGAGCACTGCCAGAGCCCTGCAAAATGACCTCCAGCAGGCCACAAATGTGCATGGGTCTGCACAAACGGTTAGAAACTGATTCCATGAGGATGGTATGAGGGCCCGACGTCCAAAAATGGGGGTTGTGCTCACAGCCCAACACCGTGCAGGACGCTTGTCATTTGTCAGAGAACACTAGGATTGACAAATTCTCCACTGGCACCCTGTGCTTTTCACAGATGAAAGCAGATTCACACTGAGCACATGTGACAGATGTGACAGAGTCTGGAGACACCGTGGAGAGCGATCTGCTATCTGCAACATCCTTCAGCATGACCAGTTTGGCAGTGGGTCAGTAATGGTGTGGGGTGGCATTTCTTTGGAAGGCCGCATGGCCCTCCATGTGCTCGCCAGAGGTAGCCTGACTGCCATTAGGTACCGAGATGAGATCCTCGGACCTCTTGTGAGACCAAATGCTGGTGCGGTTGGCCCTGGGTTCCTCCTAATGCAGGACAATGCTAGATCTCATGTGGCTGGAGTGTGTCAGCAGTTCCTGCAAGATGAAGACATTGAAGCTATGGACTGGTCCGCCCGTTCCCCAGACCTGAATCCGATTGAGCACATCTGGGACATCATGTCTCGCTCCATCCACCAACGTCACGTTGCACCACAGACTGTCCAGGAGTTGGCGGATGCTTTAGTCCAGGTCTGGGAGGAGATCCCTCAGGAGACCATCCACCATCTCATCAGGAGCATGCCCAGGCGTTGTAGGGAGGTCATACAGGCACGTGGAGGCCACACACAATACTGAGCCTCATTTTGACTTGTTTTGAGGACATTACATCAAAGTTGGATCAGCCTGTAGTTTTTCCACTTTAATTTTGTGTGTGACTCCAAATCCAGGCCTCCATTGGTTAATAAATTTGATTTCCTTTGATGATTTTTGTGTGATTTTGTTGTCAGCACATTCAACTTTGTACAGAAGAAAGTATTCAATGAGAATATTTCATTCATTCAGATCTAAGATGTGTTATTTGAGTCTTCCCTTTATTTTTTTGAGCAGTGTATTTCCTGTAAAAAGTTCCACTTAGATTAGTAAATAAAATGGACATATTTTATATGTTAAAGAGATATAATTTTGAAGTTTTATGTCTAGTTCAGTCATCAGCGGGCACTTCCGGTGTGCGCGTGGATATCGCAAAAGTAACTACTTCCGCGTTTAGCCCCCTCTGCTGTAACTGAGAAATGGTAAGAAAAATTCGACATATGCTCACATAAAACGTGAAATTTTAACAATTATTTACATCTGCATCTTTCTGTGGATAGGAGTTATTCTTTTGATGTTACTGCAGCGATGTGGATGCGTGTATTTTTTTATTCTTCCTGCGGTCATTTGAGATATAGCTTATATGCTAACGTTAGCTAATCGACAAGCTAAGAAAGAATTTAGTTTTTTTAATTCTAGAAGGTTATAGTGTGGGATGTTTTTAAATTGTTGTAATAGCTGGCACTTTGTAGTAATACTTTGCAGTTTAACACAGCTGTAACTATTTATCGGAAGGTTATATTTGGTGAAACTTCCTGCTTACCCGCTGATAATAATGATAACGTTAAACAAGATGTAATGTAACAATTGAGTGCTAAATAAATACAGGTAAAGGCGTTTCACAGACGCTTAGAGCCATACTCACCAGCTGGCTTTTTATAATTTGAGTTCAGAGATTCATTTGCATAGATTAAACCAGAAGTCGATGTTTCAGAGATTATTTTAAATCTGTAAATGTTTATAAAATTTACTTTTCTTTATTTAAAGAAACTAATAAAAATGATCTCACCTGTTATTCTGGGAGATTTTTTAAAAAGATAACACAGAAAAGGTTTAGTCTGAATTAATGGAAGGTCTGTTTTTATTATGTATCTTAATATCTGGTTAACATCTGTATATTTTGAGTTCTGATTTTACCTTTCAATAAAAGTAACCTGCCAGTATTTAAATGCCGAAGCAAACAATTTTATTTGTTGTGTTAAAGATATTTTGCTGGCATGGTTTGAATCTTCATTTCCCTTTTGACGGGAGGATCACCAAAACATTTCTACCTCACTTTGTTTTTAAATTTATAAAGAAGTATGAGAGTGGACCAAGCTGATTGAGTTATGGCCGGTTTCAAACACTGTGGCTTTGTTATCCATCAGATTTTGACCTAACTGATCACCCTGGAGAGATCAGAAGGCATAACGTTCTCCAGTCTTTCTTAAAACACAAAATGAGGAAATATCTTTTGGAAAGATATTTGAGCCCAAGTGCTATTAAAGCACTTGGGCTCAATTATGTGGGGAGTAATGAATTAATTGGCCATTGTAAAACAATTTTCATCACTTCTGCTTCTTGTTTTCAACAATCAGACGGCCACTCTACGTCCGTATCTCAATGCTGTGCGTGCCACGCTGCAGGCCGCTCTCTGCCTGGAGAACTTCTCCTCTCAGGTGGTGGAAAGGCACAATAAACCAGAGGTGGAAGTCAGGTGAGTCGACCATCACAATTTAACAATTTATGTTACTCATCAGTTGACTGTGTGACAAACATTTTATCTGTCTTTGCTCATGTCCAGAAGTAGCAAGGAGTTGCTCCTCCAACCTGTAATCATTAGTCGTAACGACAAGGAGAAGGTTCTGATCGAGGGCTCCATCAACTCTGTCAGAGTGAGCATTGCCGTCAAGCAGGTCAGTCAGATTTCTGTCCGTCACCGATACTGTGATGACCGAGACCTGAACAGGTCCCTGACTGTAACGCATGTCAAATTTATTTGCCGCTGCAGGCAGATGAGATCGAGAAGATCCTGTGCCATAAATTCATGCGTTTTATGATGATGAGAGCAGAAAACTTCTTCATCCTGAGAAGGAAACCAGTCGAGGTAAGTGACTTCCGGTGCTTCAGCCTCGATTAAAGATGGTTATACCACACATTTTGTTGTAAACCACCATGTTGCTTCCACTGCTTGAAACCTGATTAAAAAACAGTTAACTTATTGATTCAATTCAATAAAAAAAATGACAGTCTCATGAAGAAGATGCTCAGGGTTCTCCATAATGTTCTTCATTTTATGAAGAACCCTTCTTTCCACAATGATCTCCAGAGGTTCCAGAGGAGTCCCCAGAACAGAGCCAGCCTTTTTTATCAGCTTGTTGAACTTTTTTAAGTCCCTGGCTCTGATGCTGCTTCTCCAGCAGATGATGGTAGAAGAGATCACACTTTCCACAACAGACTTATAGAAGATATGCAGCATCTTGCTGCAAACACCAAAGGACCTAAGCTTCCTCAAGAAGTACAGTCTGCTCTGTCCCTTCTTGTAGATGGCTTCACAGTTGCATCTCCACTCTAGTCTGTTGTCCAGGTGATCACTGAGGTATTTATACTCCTCCACCACCTCCACTTCTTTTCTCATGATAGAAATAGTTTTTGACTTATTCTTGTTTCTCTTAAAATCTACAATAATATCCTTTGTTTTAGTCACGTTCAAAATGAGATGATAGTGTCCACACCATGCCACAAAGCGGTCCACCACCTTCCTGTACTCATCTTCTTGTCCATCTCTGATCCACCCCACGACTGCAGAATCATCCGAGTATTTCTGCAGATGACAGGAGTCTGTCTTGTACTGGAAGTCTGAGGTGTACAGAGTGAAAAGGAATGGTGAGAGTACAGTCCCCTGTGGTGCTCCTGTGCTGCTGACTACCTGGTTAGACTCACAACCCTTCAGTCTCACAAACTGTGGTCTGTTTGTCAGGTAGTTTTTGATCCAGGAGATTGTTGAGGCCTCCACCTGAGTCTTCTGGAGTTTCTGACAAAGCAAATCAGGTTGGATTGTATTAAATGCACTGGAGAAATCAAAGAACATGATCCTCACAGTGCTGCTGGCTTTGTCCAGATGACAGTGGGTTTGTTGAAGCAGGTGTATGATGGCATCTTCAACTCCAACTCCACAGCAATAAGCAAACTGAAGGGGGTCCTGATGGTTTACTGTTTGCTTACTCAGGTAGGCCAACAGGAGTCTCTCTAGGACCTTCATGATGTGGGATGTCAGGGCAACAGGTCTATAGCCATTGATGATGATCATATACCCATTTGTATGCAACAGGATTTAAGATCTGACTTTATAAACTTTGTTTAAGAAATGATATATTAGAAATAGTGCCGCACAATATTTGGAAATAATGCAATAACAAAATGGTTAAATATCCATATTAGGTCTGTTTATGGGAGTTTTTCATCAATCTGCCAGAAGCGCATTGGTGAGGTCAGACACTGATGTTGGAAGATCCCCACCCAAATCATCCCAAGGGTGTTCTGTTGGGTTGAGTCCAGAACTCTGTCCAGATCAATGAAGTTCTTCCTCAACAAACTTCTTCATCCCTGTCTTTTTTTTTTTTAGATTATGTGGTACTAGTGGCCTTTATTCACAGTAATCAGATAGGGAACAGGCAGAAAGGGAAGAGGCAAGACATGCAGCAATCCTGGACGGCTCTTATAGACTGCGTATACAGTTCGCTTGCTCTACACCACACACTGCCCGCAGCAACGTATTCTTGTCTTGATGGACCTTAATTGGTTGTTGGAACAGAAAGGGGCCATCTCCAAGCTGTTTCCACAAAGTTGGAAGCTTGAAATTGGTCATTTTGTCATGGTATGCTGAAGCAATAAGAGTTCCTTTTATTGAGGCTGACTCTTGAGAAGTAGCTCCAAACCATAACATCTCCTGCACTAAACTTTACATTTGGTAAGATGCGGTCATGCAGGTACCATTCTTTTGGCAGCTGCCAAACCCGGACTCATCCATTGGATTCCCAGATAGAGGCAGGATTTGTCAGTACAGAGAACAGGTCTCCACTGTTCTAGAGTCCATTATTACACAACTCCTTCCAAGGCTTTCATTGCACTGCAAGGTTCGGTTGCTTGGCTGAGTTGCTGTCATTCCGATTAGCTTCCACTTTGTTATAACACCACTAACTACTCTACTATATTTAGTAGAGAAGAAATTAAAGGACTGGACTTTTTGCACAGCTGGGATCCTCTCATGGTACCACGCTTTAATTCACTGAGCGTCTGGGAGCCATTCTTCCTCTAAATGAATTACCAGCCTGCAAGAACACATGGCACTTGAAATATAAAGCTCCTGATATAAAAATGAAGGGTCAACTTAAACGTTTTAGTTCCTATAATTTTAATATTTATAGGTGTGTATCTGAGTAAAATGGAGCAATTTTGGTTTTATTTTTTGATTTAGTTACAATCAAATAAAAATGGTCCAAGTAATAAAACTGCTAAATGTTTACTAATTATTTCTTACCTCTCCTCCATTCTCTGTGTTGGAGTCCAATATATTTTATCCGAACAGTTTTTGGGGATATATTATTACTTACACTGATGTTTCTCTTATAATACATTGAGTTTTAAAATTGTGGCTGAAATGCTTGCACAACATGATGACCTTTTTCGAGCTCTTTGTTTGTGAAGACGGAGGATCTCCATCAGAAAATTACGGTAAAACATTTGCTTAGTTCGAAAATAGCCTTCCTAAACCTGAAAACTGGCTGAAAACACCAAAACATTTATTTTGATTATTATGATTAAATTTTATAGTACAAAGAATAGTTTCCTCTTGCAAATGCAGCTTTAGGGCTTGAAACAATGTTTATAGTGTAGGTTTGTTAGGTTGAGCTTAAGCTAAAGTTGTCTTTTCTTATTTTAACTTTGAAGCCTTAATGTTTTCCCTCAGACATGTGGGAAATATGTGGGAAATGTCTTTTTGTAATGATGTATTTTACCATGCTAATCTCAAATGGGTAACCATGACATTAATGTTTGTTTTTGTTTTGCAGGGATACGACATCTCTTTTCTCATCACCAACTTCCACACCGAGCAGATGTACAAGCACAAACTAGTGGATTTTGTTATTCATTTTATGGAAGAAATCGACAAGGAGATCAGTGAAATGAAGCTGTCCGTCAACGCCAGGGCGCGCATTGTCGCAGAGGAGTTCCTCAAAAATGTACGTTGTTTTCAATCACCCTCTGATACTACAATGTTTTATAGTGCTGCATTTCCTATAATGAAACAAGCTTAAATATCCCTATCGCCTTTTAATCGTGGGTCGTCTTTCTGTTTTATTTCTGCAGTTCTGAACATAAGACCGAAGAACACATAGCTTTGCTATATTAGCCGTCACTGTGGAGCTTACACATGGCAGGGCAGATCCTCGCTGATGTCGTCCGCCAAGAGGGGGAAAGAAGGATGAGCCGTAAGGCTGTGCAGGCCGACGGGGCTTTTCCCTTTAACCTTAAACTCATCCTGCGCTCAAATTATTGATGCTTGTGCTTGATAATTCCCACCAACTTCATTTCCACTGTTAAAATAATCAAGGTCAACACAGCTTCTCTATAATTGAGCACAGGATGAAACTGATTTTTTTTAAAAGATAATTTAAATGTTTTTAAATATATTTACAGATATATATTATATGCAGATAAATTTCATTTTGCTTTGTTTTGTTATCGCACACTTTGAACCATGAGGGCAATCAGTTACTTAATGTTTTATTCCACATGCACACAGATGAAACAAATTTAAACATCTGGCAATTAATAAAAAATAAAAAGTGTATACTTCACATTTCAGTGATTTTTATTTATTTATTTATTTAACATTTACAATCCCCCAGCTCAGTATGCAGCACAATTATATACAATGTGTTTAATACCAGGTAGTTATAACGTAGAGACGTACATCTACAGCTTCCACGGCACCAAACTTCATACCTCCATTCAGAAAACAGGCCTTTGTTGCTGTAGCTAATAATTTACTGATGGTGGGTACGAGGAATAGGACTGTAGATATGTCATCACTTTAGTCAAAGTCCTTCCTGATTTTAGTGCAGTTGTCACATTATGGATTATGGCAACAGTCTTCATTACTGGAATGCATATGGTTTATCTGGTGCTGTTAGTCCTTGATGCATGTTTCCTTTTTTAGCTTTTGTATAAAATATAACAGTAAGTAAAAATAAAACAATGATTTACAAAAAAACATTTCTTAGCAGAACACAGTGTTGTGAGGTTTTTCTGTAGTTTTGTTTCTCAGTTGATTTTAAAACATCTTCCAAATATACAGAAGCACATGACAATACAGACAGGACTCCGTACTACAGTCACAGATGATTCTGAGCTCTAAGATCATTTTAGCACCAGTACTAGTGAACCCACTTATCGGGAATAGGTTTCTCCCCACAGAAATTAAAAGTACTGCACGAGTCGAAGCTGCAGAGTAGGCATCATTTATACCAAAAAGGCCTGAGAGAACCAGACGAGGTCTCAACTGGAGCAGGAATCTCATAAATCAGAGGTGAGCTGGAACTGTCTGCAGAGCGTCTTCAGTGCTGCGTTGCACATTCACATTCTGGAAGGAGCAACGACAGGAGGGACAGTAATTATCACCACTAGAAACTACAGAGTAACATTGTCACAGTTAAACCCTAGAAATTAATATCCATTTATGAATTGGATGCTTTGGATTTGGGTTTATGAAAGGGATGTCCGTTAAACCCTCTCTGCCTAAATTTATTTCTGGTTACATAAAAGAAATAACTTTTTTACTCTCAAACCGATCATCTAAGCTGAGATTAATTCAAATTTAGCACATTTAATACTTTTGGTATATGTGGTGAGTTAGTATGAAGATTAGCTAAATTAGGTGTAACTGGCCACTGGAGGGTAGCAAAAAACTTCCAATTTCCTCCTTGGTGTGTGTGTGGAATATGCATCTACAGGCATTAGTGGAATAGACATGTTGCTTTGGCTGCATTTAGACCAGAAGTGGCGTAATAGGGTTTAAAAGGTGTGAAACCCAAATATTTGGTCAAGTCAATGTGAAGAAGCTGCTGGAGACATTGTTTCCAGCCTTCCTGAGGGAAGTCGGTTTCGAAAGTTGGATGTATAACGAAGAAAACCGTGGCTTTATAAATATAAGCCATTGTATCTGCTTTCGTTTTGACAAAATAAATGATAATTTGGCCAGAAACAATAATTGAAATGAACTTGTTTTATTTACAATGCACAAATGTTAACAATGTCAACATAAGACACATTACATTCGATTAAGGTATAAAACACAGGCTTGAAAATTTAGCAAGCTAAAAGCAATGCTGGTATATATTACAGGTACAAGAGTCAACTTGTTTTTGGCTCAGGGTGCAGCTTTTAACAATGACTCAACAGGCAAGAAAATTGTGCGTCATGTGCAGCATCATTCATTTTAAATGTAAAATTGTGCGTACAGCAGCGATATTAAACAAAATGTATGAATAAACTCAAATTAAACCAATAAACAAAAATAATTTTAATAGAGATGCACCAAAAACACCAATTAATTGGCCAGAGGTCAAAATGTGACAATTTTTTCTTGATCAGCTCTAATCTGCGATCAGCTGGTTAAATATCAATACTTAAACATCCTACCATGTTCAATCAATCAAGTGCAAATCAAACATTAAAGGCCTGGAACAAATTCTTTGATGCATTAAATGTAGATTAATTTTCTGTTGTATTCAAAACGCTTACCCTTATCAAGGAACCATTTTGTTAGACTCAAATTATTCAGACCCTGGCCAAATTCGGGTTTAAAGTAATTTTTTAATTATAGCAACATGTTTCTTTCCATACTGGTAATTATATTAGCGCTTTGGAGTGTCCCAGCCAGAGTTCGAGAGCTAAAGATTAGAGTGATGGCAAGGAGGCCTTCTAACCTCAAAGACTTAAGAGACAAAGACTGAGAATATCATGAGAAACATGCAAAATGCTGGTCGACAATTATAAGAAGGGTTTGATTGTTGTGATGCCATTGTAGGCTTTTCTACTGAATATTGAGACAGCTGGAAAAAACAATTCAACACACCATTTGTCGTTGAAATGCAAATGAAACAGATTTTCTTTCAATAACATTTTGTTTTATTGTATTTTTCCAGGTAGAAAGAAAAACCCTCGTTTGAATTAAATCTATATCTACAAGGGGTATGAATACCTTTGGGCGTAACTGTGTGTGTTAAGAGTTCTCAAATTTAAAAAACAAATAAAAAATTGGTATCAGCAGGTCACAAATTGACCAGTCAAGGCTCGATCGGTGCATCTCTAGCTTTTATTACATGTCATTTAAAAGTAAAACGTGCTTAAATTAAATTTCCTCATTCGGTTGCTGTTGCGTCTCTGGAAACATATGTTGCCCAAAAATGCATTATGATTTTAACAACAGCACACATTAGTTATCACAGTACTACATTTAACGGTTTATTCTATGCGACTCTACAGACTAATGATTTCTCACAGTTTGTAAAAACACAAAACTGAATTATGTTTCCCAACACTGGAACCAAAAATGAAAAGTGAAAAAGTCTAAATAATAGATTAGGTTGTTTTGTGTTACATTCTCTATATTCTCTGTTTACAGGAAAGGGTTGAACACGGACAGCTGAGCTGCAGGAAGATTTGGACTGAATAGGAAGGAGGACGTGACGTGCCTTCAGAGGAGTTTAGACACAAAATCACAGTCTGTGTGTTTACAGAGAGGAACCTACACCCCCACCCCAGATCTGCACGACGTTCACAGATGGTGTGAGGTTGACGGCGCAGTGAAGTCAAGTGTCTGCTGTGAAGCTTCTCAGTATGCTGCCTGTGATACCTACCTCTGGCCTGTCTCTGTGTGTGTTCACAGACTCCACTCCTAAATACACAGACTCCACTTTACATCCTGAGCAAGAGCAAAAACAAAAAAGGAGAATCATCAATATTTAAGAGGAAATAATTGGGTATCTGCAAAATAATTCTCTCTGTGCACATGAGGCTTCAGTGATTTTGAGGCTGTAATCAGGGCTTCTGCAAATTTCACTACATGGAAATTTAGGACTTATACTTGGAAAGAAAAACATATATAAACTCCCAAAAAATACTCACCATAAGCAACTGGTGTCAACTTCAGCACGGTATGCAGGGGACACTTGAGATAAGGCAACTCGTCTGTGATAAAAAGAGAGAAAGTCAAAAAAATTTAGTTGAGCTTTTGTTCTTATAAAGCACAGCTATACAGTGGCTGGCAAAAGTATTCATACCTCTTAAACTTTTACTTTATTGAAGATGCAGAAGAAGAAGGTTGTCATGTCTGATGAGACCAGAATTGAACTTTTTGACCTTCACGTAAAACGATATGTGGCAGAAAACTAATACAGGACATCACCCTGGAGACACCATCCCAGTACTGAAACATGGTGGAGGCAGCGTCATGCTGTGGGGATGCTTTTTATCACAGGGAAGCTGGTCAAAGTTGATAAGTGGAGCTAAATAGTGTATTTCTACAAGAAAACATGTTAGAGGCTAAAAAGGCTTGAGGCTGGGGTGGAGGTTCAACTTCCAACACAGCAACCGCCCAAACATACATCCAGAGCTACAGTGGAAGGGTTTAGATCAAATCATATTCATTAATTAGACTGGCCCAGTCAAAGTACAGGCAATAATTCAGTCGAGAATGTGTGGCAAGACTTAAATATATGCTCAGAGATGCTCTCCATCAAATATAACTATGCTTGAGCTAATTTCTAAAACTTTCCTTCAGCTTCAGAATTAAGTTCAAAAGGTATGAATACTTTTTACCTTCTGATATCCTATTGAGACATTGTAAGGAGACAAAATCACTCTTACGTGAAGTCTTGTCCAGGAAATATGCCAGCAGACAGCGCATGATGGCCTGGTGACAAATCACCAGGACATTCTCCTGTCTCTCCAGCTCCATGATGACAGGCTCCAGCCGCTGCACCAGGTCTTCGTACGACTAACACAGAATAACAGACCCCTTAAATACTGAAAACATCTCACAACATATCAGGAAACTCACTTAACCATCATATCTAATGTTTTTAATCACCTCTCCTTTAGGATAGCGGTAGCGGTATTTGTCTTGGTCTCTCAGCGCGAACTCCAGAGGAAAATGCTCCTGGATCTCCTCATACATCATTTCTTCACACACACCCTTTGTAAAAAGCAGAAGATAGGTTTTAAACTGCTGCTCTAAAAATGATAATGCTATGAAGTGATGAGACCAGAAGTTGACTCACAGCATCAATCTCATTGAGAGATTTCCACTGTTCATATGGAACTCCAAGGCACTCTGCTGTCTGGATGGTTCTCTTCATCTGGCTGGTCCAAATCTTCAGATCCTTGATGTTCTGCTCTTCAAGGAAATTCCTTAAGCGTTTGGCAAACTAGACGATAAGAAACCCTTTCAGAAAGATTTTTAAAAAAAATTAAATTAACAATTCAAACCATATAGAGATGGTGTCTTGGAAAAACATTCATACCCCGTGAACTTATTCACATTTTAACACATTACAGCCAGAGTCTTCAGTGCATGTTATTTGGGTTTTATGTGATAGACCAACACAAAGTAGCACAAAATTGTGAAATGGAAAGAAAATGATACTGTGTCAACACTTTGGGAATAGCAGTCTTCAACTGTTTCCACACATTCTCATTTGTATTTAGGTCTGGGCTTTGACTAGGCTGTTTTCATACATGGATATGCTTTGATTTAAACCATTCCATTGTAGCTCTGGTTGTATTCTTAAGGTCCTGCTGGAAGTATCTTACAGGGTTTCTCCAAGAACTGTACTTTATTTACCTCGCTGTATCTTCCCATCAACCCTGACCACCTTGCCTGTCCCTGTTGAAGAACAGCATCCCCACAGCATGCTGCTGCCACAAGAGATGGTCCCTGGACACACGCGGTAGCTCATGAAACAAATGCACCGAATCACTGTGTGGAGGCATAGTTTGATCCCACAACTGCTGACGGGTCAAGCACTCAACTGCTTTGTATGTCATACAAGCTATCTAAATGGTTCGGTGTGTCAGGTGAACTAACGAGGGTGTCAGAGAGTTGAAAATCCCTACTTTGACAGCACCATGAACCTCCCTACCGATAAACCCAGAAACACATTTATTAAAACTTCATTAAGTATTTTGTACTTGCATGAGTTCTGTGTGAAAATTACACTAGTCTATTTTTGTAGAACGCGTCTCATGAATGCAGCAGCAGCACGGTTTAAATGTTTCGTAACACATAATAAAACAGAAGTATGTATGGGTACAATCACTGCTGAGAAGAACGCTGGAACGTGCAAATTAGTGAGAGATGAAGGACAAACATGCCTCGATTGTACTTTATTTTAATAGCCACTAGATGTCCTACTCAAGCACTGTAACACTGAAGCCTAATGAACAGTTTTGCCCAAGTGCACAAGACAAATGTTGCAGCTTCAACAAAGCCTCAATCAGCCTTCTCTAGCTGCCACCACCGTGTTTCACAGTGGAGATGCTGTATTCAGGCTGCTGGTTCTTTGCCACACCTAGCTTTACATGTAGGCTGACAGAGTTTAGATTTGATCTCATCTGACCAGAGCACCTTCTTCCATGTTTGTTGTGTCTCCTACATGGTTTCTAGGAAACTACGTACAAACCAGACTTCTCTTGGCTTTTTTCTTGCCTTTCTTCTATAAAAGACATAATTGTGGAGTGCTTAACTAAAAGTTGCGCTGTGGACAGATTGTCCCATCTGAGCTGTGGATCTCTGCAGCTCCTCCAGAGTTACCATGATTCTGTTGGTTACTCTGATTAATCCTCTGCAGGCAGCAGAAAAAGCTTAACGGGTATTTTGCAAGGGGCTGCACAGTGGCGCTGTTGGTAGTACTGTTGCCTTGCAGCAAGAAGGTCCTGGGTTCAACTTCCAGCCGGGGGTCTTTCTGCATGGAGTTTGCATGTTCTCCCTGTGCATGCGTGGGTTCTCTCTGGGTACTTCAGCTTCCTCCCACAGTCCAAAAACATGACTGTTAGGTTAATTGGTTTCTCTAAATTGCCCTTATGTGTGAGTGGATGGATGGTATTTTGCAAGGTTCTATATGTTTCAGACGTGTACAGACACACACCTCTTTCCCCCTGCCGGACAAGCCAGAGTCTCCTCCAATGCGTCCCTTGATGTTGAGGTCACTCTCACCATGGCGACAGAGGTAGATGGAGCGTGGAGTGATGTGGATATTCATCAGGTAGTAGACAATTCGGCTCTGGATGTGGTCAACAACACGGTTCACCAGGTACCGACGGCCTACATCCATGATCTTTATGTAAGACACGTCGCTGAAAGCAAAAGAAGAGAAATCCAGTCACCCGTGATTTCATCATCGGGTTGTTTTTTTTTTGCGCATCTTCACCTGTCCAGATCCTCATCCAGAGGCTGGTAGGAGGTCTCGTAACACTTTATTCTCTCCATGAAATCTTCGATGGCCTCTTCTGAACTGCAGTTCATGTAGTCTGGGTTTTCCAGCTTTACTTGCTTCAAAAGGAAAACAGAGCATGTGAGGAGAGGAAAAGCAGGAAGCAGAAGTTGGCTGTTTAAAAGTGACTTGGGCCTTTTATCTAATGCTGAGTATTGCTCAATCAAAACAAAAGCTTCAGCTCATATTCGTACAAGGCCAAATTGGATATTATTTGATATAAACACACTGAATCAAAAAAGATGGGGCTTACCACAATGTTTTGTGCAATGACCTCTGGGTCTTCACACACAGACTCCACAAAAAACACCTGCATCGAGAAGAAAGCCCTGTAAACTAACTTGGAGGCTATTAATTTAAGATTAAACAGATAACATCCTCATGTGATCATACTTTGAACCCATTCTGTTCAGCGAACTTCATGATGGTTCCTCTTCTATCTCTTGTCGTGTTTGTGGCATCAAACACCTGAAACAGCAGGAAAACACCGTTATTACTGCAGCCCTTTCACAGATTTGCTGTGAAGCTGCTCCACTTGCAGACATCAGGGATCAACTGAAGGACTTACAGCAACCTGTCCTCCTTCAACGCTCAGGTACTGCCGCACATCATTCAGCGCTGACATCGCACACTGGCTGTGAAAGGAAACAGGACGGGTTACTCTTTAAATCTGCGCTAAAACGAATTTACAGATGAGCTTCCCAGGATTCCTTGAAAAGTGAGGAATTTCATTTTGACTTTTTCCAAGTCTGGATAAGTGTGGAAAAATTTTTAGGTGTCCAGACTTTATTCCTTTTTCCATCTGCCGAAAGATTAAATCCAGGATTTCTAAATAAATATTTTTTTTTTACATTGATTTCTATCTTGATTATTTCCTTTATCAGTTATTTTATGTTTTTTTCTTCACCTACTGACTGGGAATAAAAAATAAATAAATCCACACCCACTCAAAATGTGGGAATTTCAGTGTTTTTTTTTTTTGGCTCTTAAACACGTCTTAGATCATGGTTTTAAACTGCATCAGTGGTTGTTTAAGTGGATACTCTAAAAAATGCATTGCCACTCATATTTCTTTTAATTTTCACAAACCAAATGAAGGCATCACAGATGAACTGTGCTTGTAAAGTGTATGTTTCATGTAGAATGATTCAACCTGGATTTGACAAGTGTTAAGGATTTTGAAAGTTGGTCCAGATGCCAAAAAAAGCTGTGAAAAGCCCTCTTTCACATCGCTGTATGAGAAGCCAACTGTTTGTTTCGTGATCTGTGGAGGCAAAACGATCCTAAAAGCCAACTAAGTAAACGTTTTGAGCTTAAATGTCCAGAACGTTCTAAAAAAAAAATCTAGAAGTTTAAGAAAAGTATTGAATTTTGAAATGGAAAAATCTGTCCAGCAGAGTGCTACTTTATTGTTTCCTAGATGCCTGTGTGAGTAAAACAAAAAAACTAGAAAAATCTGCAATCTCACCGTCTGATTTTAACGCCCTCTTCGTTATCTGGACGGAAAAACTCAAAAGACTTGTAGATCTTCAGACACTCTCTCCGGTAGTCCCCGACGTTGAACTCTGACAAGCAGACAGTCGTGTTTCAAAACAAAGTGCTCAGCTGCTTTCCCCTTCATTTGTGTTAATTGTTGGGAATGTTGCTCATACCTTTGGTTGGCACGCCTATCCAGTTCAAGTAGCGAGTGAGCTTTTTTGAGATGTACGTCTTTCCTCGGGCAGGAAGTCCGACGGTCACAATGAGCGTCGGGCAGTTTGTCATGCATACTGAGGGACAACAAGAGATACAAATCTATTAAAGTCTCCTACATGAAAGTGGATGTAGTTATTAGTGGAGTCATTTTCCATAAACTGTAAACCGTTTTATTCACCGAGAGAGTTTTCCTCGTTTATAATAATTGGCTCATATTTTCCACCGCATTGCTGCACTTCTGCCGCTGAAAAACATCTCGCTGAGCTGATTACAGACGTGGGACTCTTTCATCATAATACTGGGAGATTTTAACAGAGCAAACCTCTCCAATGAACTCCCCAAATACAGACAGCATATTAAGTGTCCCACCAGAGACAAAAACACACTGGACCATTGTTACACAGCTTTAAAGGACTCATATCATGCTGTTACCAGGGCTGCTCTGGGTTTTTCAGATCATTATCTAATCCACCTCATCCCAACCTACAGACAGAGACTAAGAGCTTCCAAACCCAAGGTTCACACTGTTAAGAAGTGGACTGAGGAATCAAAGCAGATGCTACAGGCCTGCTTTGAATGCACAGACTGGACTGTTTTTGAAACTTCAGCCACTGACCTAAACCAACTAACTGATGTGGTGACATCATACATCAGTTTCTGTGAGGACATGTATGTGCAGACCAAGACCTTCTGCACCTTTGGAAACAATAAGCCATGGTTTACTCCACACCTCAGGAATCTGCGCAGGGACAAGGAAGAACCTCACAGCAGTGGAGATTGGGCGCGGTACAAGCAGGCCAGGAACAAACTAACAAATGAGATTAAAGCAGCTAAGAGAAACTACACTGAGAAGCTTAAGAACAGCCTTTCTACTGGTGATGCTTCGGCTGTATGGACCGGTCTGAGAAACCTGACTGCCTACAGGAGCCTCCCACCCTTCCTGAACAGAGTCGTCTCCTGGCCAACCGTCTGAATGGCTTCTACTGCAGACATGACAAGAAGCCATTCACACCTCAAATCATCTCCTCCACATCCCATTTAGGAACAAGTTCTTCCCACAAAGCTACCAACCCCCTACCTTCAGATCCTCTGCCTGCACTAAAGATCTCCGAGGAAGATGTAAACAGGCTCTTTCAGCGCATGAAAACAAAGAAAGCTGGAGGACCTGATAACGTCTCCCCATCATGCCTGAAAGCCTGTGCAAATCAACTCGCTCCGATCTTCACAAGGATCTTCTCTGTACACAAATGACTGCACCTCATCGGACTCGTCCGTAAAACTCCTTAAGTTTGCAGACGACTCCACTGTCATTGGACTGATCCAGGACGGTGATGAGTCTGCATACAGACAGCAGGTGGATCGGCTGGTACACTGGTGCGGTCAGAACTACCTTGAACTGAACCCACTCAAGACTGTGGAAATGGTGGTGGACTTTCGGAGAACCCCCCCCTCACCATCCTCAACAACGCTGTATCGGCCGCTGTATTGGACCACTTCAGGTTCTTAGGAACCACCATCTCTGAGGACCTGAGATGGTCTTCACACATAGACACTGTTCTAAAGAAGGCCCAGCAGAGACTGTACTTCCTGAGGCAACTCAAGAAGTTCAACCTTCCACAGGAGCTGCTGGTCATCTTCTACACTGCCATCATTCAGTCTGTCCTGTCTTCATCCATCTCAGTGTGGTTTGGCTCATCCTCAAAACAGGACAAGTCCAGACTGCAACGAATAATCAGGACTGCAGAGAGAATAATCAGAGCTGACCTTCCATCCATCCAGGACTTATACAGGTCTAGGGTCAGGAAAAGGGCAGCTAAAATCTCTGCAGACCCCACACACCCTGCACATAAACTGTTTAGAGTTTTACCTTCAGGCTGCCGCTACAGAGCACTGTTCACTAAAACCAGCCGCCACAGAGACAGTTTCTTCCCCCAGGCTGTTTCTCTGATGAACATTCAATAGACTACAAAACAACAGCATACAGATGTTACAAATGCACCTTTGTATATATGTATATTTAAGGACATAAAGATATATGCATAAATATATTTAAAATATATTTAAAAACCCAGAGAGCAAAGTGTACCGGAGTCAAATTCCTTGTTTGTATGTACAAACTTGGCAATAAAGCTAATTCTAATTCCTGTCCTTGTGGACTGAGTATAGTTATACAGTGTAATGTAGGGCTAATTATTTAATAGAATTAAAGATTTTATACAATGACAAAATTCAGTGCCTTTACTTTAAGGTTTTTTTTATATAATCCTTCCAATCAGCGACCAGCAGCAAAATTATATAACTGTTTCCTTGGTCTGCTATCACATTCAAGCACTTAAAATAAGGAAAAAAAACAACTTATTACTGGATTTTAATAAGCTTTTAGAGTCTGCTTTCACGCAAAAGGGGGGAAGTTGCAGTTTTATGAAGACAGAAGTGACGTAACTTTGTTGGTGGGCTTAATTGGAATTGGGACCCCCAAAAGAAATTCTTCTCAGGGCCCCATATAAATCTGGGCCAGCTTTGGTATTTTCTAATATGGACCCTCAAATATTATTACTTTTTTTATTATTCACATAACAAAATCATTAAATCGTTTTAAAATTAAAGTCTCAAAAGTACCTTCCTAATCATTCTTATTATCGGTGCATTTCGAGTCATAAATGATAATAGGGTGACGTGATCTCTCTGGGGTTTTTGCATTAGCCAGAGCTGCAGATGGTGGGCGGTACCGTACCAGACACAGGACAGGACTGGCTGCAGCTTTAAAAGAACAGCAGAGCTGCAGAGAGAAAGCTGCCGAGCCGAATTAAAGAGCATCTGCCAAGTCTCACACCCAGACAGGTTGGTGCTGGTTCAGGCTAAATTAAGTTCCCGCAGTGATTCCCCTTCTCTACGCTCCTGAACGTCCTCCTGTGGAAGCGTTATTAGTGTAGACACGGATTAGAGGCGCAGAGCATGATGCAACACTTCCAGCCTCACCGAGCAGCGCCCTGGAACATCTAAATGAGTTAAGAAATCACTCTAATACGAGGAAAATGAACATATGCCTAAACCTGACGCAAACTGAAAAACAATCCCCACAGATGTCCCGGTCACATCCTGTGCTGGCGCACTTGCCCGGGGGTCAGCCGCATCTCTTACCCCGTCTGTGCGCAATGTGGCCGTTCTTATGCGGCATCCAGATCTTCTTCAGAGGGTTCTGGGTGAGCTCCCGCGGGTGGTTCTCTAACAAAACGTCTTCGTTGTCCAACATCTTGGATCTTTGATCACTAACGCGAAGCACCTCTCTGCAAACTGAGGCGGTGGGCTTCTGTCCTGGCAAGTCCTAACTGAGGAGGCTGCAGCGGAGTGGACGCCTCATATCAGCTGAGAAACAGCGGTTGCTCATTACCGTAAGAAGGGCAGGCAGAGCGCAAGAAGAGAGGGCGAAGGAACAAAACATGTTGATGCATGACTTGGTTCTTTCATCTTAAATCATCTGTACGAGTTACCTGTTTCAATGTGCTTATTTATTGTTTTTCTCTGTTAAATACTTACTGGATACTTTCTCCATAAACAGATAAGAAAAATTTAGGCCCAAGCGTTTTGGGTCCAGTTTTGGGTCAGATTCAAACTTCCATTTTTATTTATTTATCCAAATATCTTTAAATAGTTTTTGAAATACATACATTTCCTATGCAGCTTGCTATTACAATAGTAAATGAAAATAAATGGAAAAAACACGTAATGCAACAGAGAGAAACTACTTAAATTTGTGACTGATATCACAGGCTTTTCTACAATAGCCTACCACATGATCGTTTTATTAAAACATTGCTAGCTGAAATGAACATTTTGGCTAACTTGTGGCTTGACATATACATGAAACAATTTTTAAATGTTCCGAGCTGTTACAGTGCACTTTTAAAAGACAGCTGGCTTCATAATACAATCTGTACAAACAGTACTTTGCATATTTATTTACATTTTTCTCATTCTTTTTTTTTCCTTCCAAGAAGTCAGAATCTCCTAGAATCTTATAAAGTTGATCTTCAGGAATCTTTGTTTTTTAACGGTTGCAACCTTTTGCTGAGATTTGATTGGGAAACATTAATCAGGCACAAGTGACGTGCCCCAGTGACATGTGCCCCCTTTAAAATGGGTCTGGCAACATCTACAATGTATGCTGTAAAGCACTTGGTGATCAGGCTAATTTGCAGAGAAAAAAACGTTACCTACATAAAAATATATATAACTAGAGAAAATAAATGATTGCATAAGTCTATGAAAAGTTGAAAAGGTGGGGCCCGATTGGGACTAATAATAGAGATGCACCAATTATGTAGTCAGACAGAGATTGAACAAACAAACAATTTTCACTATGATTGGCAGGTTAGACACAGGAAAAGCTGATTAATTTTTCCCCTTTTCATTACATTAATAGAAAACTAAGAACACCTCGTATATTCAGTCTATGAATAGACCAATCAACAGCCTATACTTTGATGCACTTTGTTTGAATTGAGTAAAAATCAAATAAAGAGTACAGTAACCTATCCATTGATTAATCAAAGGATAATGTAATTCCTTCATTATATGTTGAATTCATAACTTTTACCGGTATAAAAGTGCCCTTTTATGTTATAATCCATAAAAAGGGAAAGAACCGAAATTGTTTAAAGCTGGAAACAGCAGGTCAGACCTCATATCTGTATGGAGTGGCACACAAAGAATTTCACAAGTTTTTTAAGCTGTTGTCATATTTGTGGGACTGAAGGAATTTATATTAAAAATTAGCATGTTGGAAAGCTGTAAGTGTGTCTCCTTTTAAATCAATTTTACAAATACATCATAAGATTATTAAGTTAAGTGTGGGGGTTAATTGTTAAGTCAATTGCGAATTTATAGGGGCTGCCACCCCATTACAAACGATTTTCTAATATGTCTGCAAATTACCACCTGGTTTTCTACCAAGTTGTGATTTTGTTTTGGATTTTTTTTTTTCCACCAAGCATTCAGGCATGTTCTTGAATCCTTAAATCAAATGTTCTCAAAAACATCTTCAGGGTACCAGGTCTGGTCCACCCTTCTGAGAAAACAGGTTTTGAAACGCTACCGTAATGTCTCTGCATGGAGCACAAGTACATCTGCAAGCAAACATAAGCGAGAAGACAAGAAGCTCTTGTTCACATGAGGCACACATGGGCAACGAATGCAACTTGGAAGTCAGCCAATCAGAATACAGAGCAAATCATCGGCAGCCAATCAGAGAGGAGAAGGGATGAATGGAAGGCGTGCTGGCTGTACGAGGCCCACGTAAACACATCCACATGAGAACTGAAAGTCTTGGCTTTTACACGACCCTATCACGGGCCTCTCGGAGTTTTCATCCCACTCTAAAAGGTCTGCAAATTTCGACACGCTCCACACTCATGCAACAGAAAGACCATTATGATGTAAACATGTTGTCTTCCTGCTATCAGCCATGCGAAAAAACAACAGATAATCAGTCTGCTTCTCTTTGTTTATGCATACATGCACGTTGCAGGTCACTGGGTTCATGAAAGGAAACAGCATCCGAGGAGACTGCATCCGTCTGAGTTAAGTCTGCTATTGTTTGATGTATTAGGAAAACGTTTTAGATTCAAGCCTAAAATAATGTACAAAATACCTTATGTATCACAAAATCCTCACACCAACCGTCAAGGATATTAAAGTTACACTAACTGCTAAAAAAAACAAAACAATTTGCAAGTTTATCTAAATGTATTTTTGTCATGATCCAACCAAAAATAAATAAATTTTATTAAAATTTTATGTGAAAAACCAACCAAAGTATGGCTTAATTGTGAAATGCAAGGGAAATTATTAGTAGTTTTCAATAGTAACTATAAATAAAAACAAAAAGTATTCCAAGCATCTGAATTCAGCCCCTTTACTTTGATACCCCTAAATAAAATCCAGTGCAAAACAATATGCCTCAGAAGACAGTCCACATATGTGCAAATTTGCCTCATTCATAAATACAGTTGTTCTGTGAAGGCTTCAGAGGATTTTTAGAGAACATCAGAGAACATACAGCTTCATGGAGACCAATGAACACAGCTGACAGGACAGGAATAACGGTATGGAGAACCTTAAAACAGGGTTGAATTACAAAACAATATCCTAATTTTTAACATCTCAGAAAGCTCTGCTCAATCATTTATCCAGAACTGGAAAGACATGGCATACCTTGAAATTTAAAGTGAAACGAAAACCCCGAATCAACTTTTTTTGCAGATAAACTGTATAAACTGGGCCTTAATGGTGCTATTTTTATGTTACTGTAATTTCTTTTACATTTACATGTAAACGTGTTTAATTCTGCTATTTTTGTCCTAAAACCATCTTAGTGCTGCCCTCTATGGCTTGAACGGTGGCTACTGCAGTTGATTTTTCCTATTGGTTCAAACGGTACAGGTTGGTACATGTGTATGTCGAAGCCCCTTGTTCAGGTACAAAAACATCTCACTCAGACACTGGCTGCCTAGCGAGTCAGTAGTTCGAAATTGCGAGCAATGATTATAGCATTTTATGCTTTGATTGAGATAATATAAATCTACATGTAAACTCAGAAATTTTTTTACTGCTTTGACCGTTAGCCCCTGTTAGCAATGATGCTGCTAACATCACTTTACGACTCAGAAACTGGACCCATTCTGTCCTCCACTGCCACTCGGGCATCGCTGTTTCAGCGCCTTGAGCCAGCGGCTCAAACTGATAAGGCTTAGGCTCCATAAAGCCTCCCTCAACATCTGGTGACGAGCAGGGTGAAAACTCCTTCACCTCAATAGAACGATCCGTGGCGAAACTACCAGCATGCTTCTGCTCATTCTCCATGTTTCAATAAGTCAAATTAAACTAGCTGCCACTTTCCCTCGTCCTCCTGACCACACTCCTGCTTAACCTCCTCCGCTCATCCCCTCACCTGGCGGTGCCCCTCAGTGTATCTTGGCACTGCCCACTTTGGTGGCATTTTTCAAAATTTGTCTGGGGGCGGGATTATGTTTTGTGATCGGGTTTAGTTCTACTTTAACAAGACATAGCCGTCCAGCTGAACTATCACTCCAGACAAATATAAAGGGTCATCAGAGAAGCAGCCAAGAGTCCCATGGTAAGTCTGGAGGAGCTGCAGAGATCCACAGCTCAGGTGAGAGAATCTGTTGATGGGACAACTGATAGCCGTGCACCTCACAAGAACACAACACGTAAGGACACAGCAAGATGAGATCGAACTTGTCAACGTGTTGATGTATATTTTCAGCAGGGACAGGGAAGAGTTGATGGGGATATGGATGGAGCTAAATACAGGGCAGACATGAGATTGAAGGTCACCTTTCTAGCTGGCAAAATATGAGGAAATGTAAAGGGTATGAATACATTTGCAATTGTTGCATGTGGCTCAACTTGTTTATTTATCAAAAAAGTTCAATATTTTAGGTCAGTTGGTAACTTCAGCAAATTGAGCTAATAGAAAAAGACTGAATTTGCTGATCTGTAAAACTAACCAACAGTTCTCTGTCATAACTTAAACCATGTTTTCATTGCTAAATGAATAAATAAGAAGCTTAGCCATAAATGAGGACTGCATGGACTGCGAAATACAAGTCAAGTACTTAATCAAGTGAGTTGGTCCAATAGAGACATACTGTTCTTTTGACCTACTCTGCTGTGTTCTTAGCCTGCAGGAAAAACAAGGTAGTGCTAGAGTAAAAACACCAGAGGGCAGCGTGCAACCACACTTAAAAGCAACACTTTCTGCTTTCAGCAGTTTAGACACAAGTTAAGACAAGTGTGTTCAGTGTGAGAAGACTACAGCTCACAGACTGATCAAAGCTTTGTAATCAACTCAGATCTGTTGTGAGATGGACTGAGACCTGAAGTCGGAAGTGTTAGAGAGCAGTCAGCATGTCAGCAGCATTAGTACTCCAATCAATTTACTCCAGGACTCCAGACACACTTACGTGGTTTCTTCACCTACTGACAAGGGGATCTGCACATTTAAGTACATCTGCTGTTGGATGGAGAAATTATTGAAGTTGTTTGAAATGGTTTAGTGACATTAATGTCCAAATGAAAACTAAATATAGATCTAAAAACTGGATAAATTCAACATCAGAATTCCTTGAATATGTTTCAGCACAAATAAATATTAAACATGTCAATAATTTTTTGAAGGAATATATTTTTCAATGGGGAAGCACTGTTGCCTTGGAGCTAGAAGGTCCTGGATTCGACTCCCAGCCGGGGGTCTTTCTGCATGGAGTTTGCATGTTCTCCTTGTGCATGCATTTGTGGGTTCTCTCCGGGTACTCCGGCTTCCTCCCATAGTCCAAAAACATGACTGTTAGGTTAAGTGGTCTCTCTAAACTGCCTTTAGGTATGAATGGTTGTTTGTCCTGTGTGTCTCTGTGTTGCTCTACGATGGACTGGCGACCTGTCCACCTGTCCAGGATGTAAGACTTGTAAAGATGTTGGCTGAAGCTGGTAATAAAGTGTCATTATCCTTAGTGAAGCAATCTCTATAACAACATAGGCTGAAAGGCCACTCAGGGGGGAAGAGGTCTTTACTTAAAAGTAAGATAAAAAGCCATATTACAGTTTTCAAAACACTCAGCAATAAACACCTTTTTCTAGAGACATGGTCATCATTGTTTTATTTGGATAATGGGGGAATCTTAAAAGCCTGAGAACAACTGTATGGTAAGGGGGTGGCAGCATCATGCTGTGTTATACTTTGTCAGAGGGACTGGTGCCCTAATGCCTTTTTTCCACTGGCTCTATTAAGGTTTCACAGCTCTACATGGTATGGTACCTGTTGTGTTTCCACTGACCCACTTACAGCTGGGGCAATGCCGGCTGAAGCCCTGCCTCCCGTTTTTTTTTTTTTTCATGTATAAAATGATCCTCTGGGATCATTATGTGGAACACAGCCCAGCCAGAACTTATAAACTAAGGCATAGTCATGGCAATAATGAGGACAAGGACTTAAAAGCGCAAAACAGCGGACTTTTGACCACGGTGAAGTTAGTTTAAGTTTGGCAATTGGATATTCCTACTCCGTGGATTCAGCGGAGTCCTTCTCCTGTTTAACCCAATGCAGGTAGTCTGATTACAGGCAGCTGCTTTCTGCATGCTCCCTCCTGACCACCGTCAATGAATTTCTGAACCAAACACACTGTTTAATGGTGGTATTTTGTTGTGTTTTTTGGAGGAAATGTATGCATGTCTGAACAGCTCATTTTATGTGTGATCAGGTGATTTAGGATCTTGTTAAATACAGCGCCCCGTCTGCATGTAATACAGAAAGCTGATGTGTCATTTTTCTTTTCTTTAAGCCTTCAGACATGGTTTAGAATTTGTAAATAGTAAGATTTTATTTCAGCATGACCCGCTCCGGCCATTGTGGTCCTTAATATTATTGTAGTCACTCTTGAATTTTATAAACGTTTCCCTGCATTACCTCAATGAAACCCTTCTAGTTTATCCTAGTCCCACGGCCAATCCGTGAACAGCAGTCTGTTCACGCCACATGTAGTCCCAACTCAGCCCGGGTCGTACCTGCTCAGGAGCAGGGACCAGAAAAGTAGGTTCCAGTATGGAAAAAACAATAATGAAAACACTTGCAAAGCGGGCCAAATCGAGTGGAATCAGGCTAAATAGAGCCAGGGGACAAGAAGCAAAAGATGGCATCAGGAGGACAGAACATTTTGGTAATAATAAAATCTCAAGGCATCATCAACAGATTAAAATTTGAGTGCAGATGGGTCTTCCAAATGGACAATGACCCAAATCATACCAACAAATTAGCTACAAAGTGACTTCAGGACCACAAGGTCAATGTTTTGGAGCAGCCATCATAGAGCTCTAATTTCAGTCCTGTGGGCAATGCTGAAAAGGTGTCTGAGCAAGGTGGCCTTAGTATTTACACAAAGTTATATAGTCATGTAGACATGGTCAGTACAAAATGAAAACATAGAGACATAGTTTCCTCTAATCCCTAAATGTTTTTTTTTCGACTTTAATGTGCTTAAACCCAACCCTAAGGAATGTATTTGCAAGTATAGTACTTTTCATCACACACATTTCAAAATAAGCTATCTGATTTAGCTCAAGTTCACTCAAATGTTCCAATTAACAAACATGCTAAACCTGTTGCAAAGGTGTGTCACTTTGGACTGAGGGTAGAACAGGAGCATTCATCACCGTCTTGACATGTTCCTGAGGTAAGCTTCAGTCTCTCGCACGTCTCCTCTCCGTTACATAATCGTTGTTCTCGCTTGTGTTCCTTGAAATTAAGTAAGTAAGTAAGTAAAGTAAGTAAGTAAAAGTTTATTTATATAGCACCTTTCACAGACATTAAAGGTCAAAAGGTGCTTTACAGAAGTGCACAATTATACATTAACATAAAACAATAAAGGGACAAAAAATGTAATAAAAACCATCACTATGAGGGTAGTGGTAAATATAATAGTCACAAGCCTATAGTAGCATAACTACATCCAACGCACTGGAATTGTTAAAAAGATTTGCAAAAGAGATAGGTTTTAAGTTTGCTCTTAAAAACTTCCACAGAATCAAGAGAACGTAACGAGAGCGGGAGATCGTTCCAAAGCTTTGGCGCAACGGCCAGGAAGGAACGATCTCCTCTGGTCTTAAAACGGGTGTAAGGGACCTTAAGAAGATTCTGATCCAATGACCTTAGCCTTCGAGAAGGGATATACGGACACAACAGGGCTCTAATGTATCGGGGAGCCTGACCATGGAGAGCTTTAAAAGTCAGAACAAGGATTTTGAAATTAAAGCAAAAAACCACTGGAAGCCAATGGAGAGATTTTAAAATTGGGGTAATATGAGCCCTTCTGTTGGTGCGAGTTAGCACCTAGCCGCCGCATTTTGGACCTGCTGCAGACGAGACAGCTCTTTTTTGTTAAGACAAGAAAAAAGGCTATTACAATAGTCTAAACGAGAAGACACAAAAGCATTAATGATCAGCTCATCATCTTTGGAAACAAATCTTCTTAGTTTCGAAATATTCCTGAGCTGGAAAAAACAGTTCCTAGTGAGCTGCTTTGAATGATGCTCAAGTGACAACTCTATCAAAAATCACGCCCAGATTTTTTAGGCTTGGTTTAGCAGACGAGCTCAAGTCACCCAAATACTGGTCACCCAAATTAACCTAATCTTCCAGTTTCTTAGCACATTCAGAAAGTGGAGTCGAGGCTGCAATTAAACATAAAAAAAACTGGAGTATGGAGTTTAGTCCAACTTTAGTGTTGCTTTTAACGTTTATTACCAGGACAATAAACCCAGGTTAATTTTGAGCCTGGGTCAAGTATTAAGATTGCATATAAATGTAAATCCTTTTCTGTTATCTTTGAGACACAGAAACAAAGAACAACAGTGACCTGCTTTTGGATTAGAGTTGGTCAATTGATTTCTGTTGCCAACGAAACAGTGACAGACTGATTAAGCTGGGCCGCTTGATTTAACACTGTTTTGATTGTTTCTCAATCAAGTAAACAGATGACTGCAGACACATTTAATACAGGCTTTAAACGAGGCTACTGGGATGAAACAGGTCAAGAGCAGTCTTATTTCAGTAAAAATGACACAAGGTACTTGAATTGAATATTTTGTTGGCCAAACAATGCAAACAAAGGTCTTATTCAACAAATATTAATGTTTTTGAACATAAAGTACTTGTGTGGTGGTGTTTGTGTACAAGCTGCCAGGATTAAAGAAAGGAAGTTTCTTCTAGGCTTCAATGCTGCACATACAGTGTCAGTTAAATGTTTACATACACTCATCATGGGCAAATTATTATTTTATATTCAGGCTTTAATTTATGAATATAAAGTCTATATTTCTTATGTGGAATAATTATAGAATGATAATAATAATAAAAAAGGATTTAGGTGCACCGACTTGATAATATTGTGGTTATCCTCAAACCCACACAGGTTAGATATTTCTTAGCAAGTTCCAGAGAAATCCTACAGTTTTTCTAGCCAGGAAGGAGGCCCTGGCCTAATGCTGCCTGGATATTCGGTCACTCTTCTGATCAGAAATAGTAGCGCTCAAGGCTGTCTGTAAGGTTTAGACGTCTGTTTATGATGAATATTTGGCCATTATTTCAATCAGAAGTGCATTTTTGGGTTCAGATACTGATGTTGTACAAGATGGTTTCACTTTTTGTTGCAATCAACAAGCTTCTGGCATAATATAGACTTGGTATTTCACCACTCTTAATTTAAAATTTACTCTTTATTTTATTCAGGAGTGTTGGAGCAACACTTCATCTAATTCAAGTAGGACAGTGGCTTTCTAGGACTGTGGTGGCAGACGCCTCTTGTAGAGAAACGTTTTATAGTCAGACAAGAGAAAGACTGAGACAAAAAGTGATCTATTTGGCAAAAGGTATTAGAAAAGCTTTTAAGGAGTCAAAGTGAGGCTTTCAAACCTAAGAACACTGTGTTAAGTATCAAGCATGGTGGTGGCAGCATCATGCTGACAGCCTATTTGCTGGTACTGGTGCATTATGAAGGATTAACTCAAAAATCTTCAGTTTCACCTCAACTCAACAACTAGATTGAAAACATGACAACAGCTACAATAGCACAATGATCCCAAACAAACATCAAAACTGGGTTTGGAATAAATAAAGTGGGCCAACATTAAACTTCTGGAATTAGCCCAAGGTCAACCATATATAAAGTTTAGGGGATATGCTTAAAAGAAAGATACCAAACCTGTTTGAATGACATTTACCATTTCTTGTATGAAAACAGGTTAATTATCAAGCCAGAATTATTATACCACAAGCTTGTTGATGGCAACAAAAAAAAAGAATCATTTTGTCCAACATCAATGTCTGACCTCACAAATGTGCTTGTGGAAGAATGGCCAGTATAAATATATATCAAAACCTTGTAGACATCCTACCCAGAAGAGTTGAAGTGGCTTTAGATGCCACAGGGGGCACCATATTAAAGGCTTTCGACAGGGGTTGGACAATGAAACAGAAACACCTGGTTTTAGACCACAATAATTTATTAGTATGGTGTAGGGCCTCCTTGTGCGGCCAATACAGCGTCAATTCGTCTTGGGAATGACATATACAAGTCCTGCACAGTGGTCAGAGGGATTTTAAGCCATTCTTCTTGCAGGATAGTGGCCAGGTCACTACGTGATACTGGTGGAGGAAAACGTTTCCTGACTCGCTCCTCCAAAACACCCCAAAGTGGCTCAATAATATTTAGATCTGGTGACTGTGCAGGCCATGGGAGATGTTCAACTTCACTTTCATGTTCATCAAACCAATCTTTAACCAGTCTTGTTGTGTGTGTTGGTGCATTGTCATCCTGATACACGGCACCGCCTTCAGGATACAATGTTTGAACCACTGGATGCACATGGTCCTCAAGAATGGTTCGGTAGTCCTTGGCAGTGACGCGCCCATCTAGCACAAGTATTGGGCCAAGGGAATGCCATGATATGGCAGCCCAAACCATCACTGGCCCACCCCCATGCTTCACTCTGGGCATGCAACAGTCTGGGTGGTACGCTTCTTTGGGGCTTCTCCACACCGGAACTCTCCCGGATGTGGGGAAAACAGTAAAGGTGGACTCATCAGAGAACAATACATGTTTCACATTGTCCACAGCCCAAGATTTGCGCTCCTTGCACCATTGAAACCGACGTTAGGCATTGGCATGAGTGACCAAAGGTTTGGCTATAGCAGCCCGGCTGTGTATATTGACCCTGAGGAGCTCCCGACGGACAGTTCTGGTGGAAACAGGAGAGTTGAGGTGCACATTTAATCCTGCCATGATTTGGGCAGCCGTGGTTTTATGTTTTTTGGATACAATCCGGGTTAGCACCCGAACATCCCTTTCAGACAGGTTCCTCTTGCATCCACAGTTAATCCTGTTGGATGTGGTTCGTCCTTCTTGGTGGTATGCTGACATTACCCTGGATACCGTGGCTCTTGATACATCACAAAGACTTGCAGTCTTGGTCACAAATGCGCCAACAAAACGTGCACCAACAATTTGTCCTATTTTGAACTCTGGTATGTTGGACCACTTGTTTGCTGAGTATTGGACTATCTGCACGTTGTTGGACGTCACTGTGCCTCTCCAATGGCATCGGCCATTTTGTATCCAGGACAGCCCGCTAATACATATCCCGTCGAGCACTGCAACTGATATGACGAGCGTCCCAAGTCTGACGTCACAGGACGCTATATATGAAGGCGCTCATTTTGAACATACGCCTTCAGCTGGAGATTGTGACCCGATCACCAACATCTGAAGCATCACCTGGAGAAGAAGAGTCCTGAGTGGATTTCATTTATTCTCTCTCGTTGGCCAACAAACAATTCATAACTGAGGTTTCTGGACTAGGAAGGCCAGAAATTTCACTTTGCCGATCGAAGACGTGAGTTTAACACGTAACTAAAAACACGGAGTTCGAGGAAACGAACCGCCACTGTGTTTCATCCCAAATCGACTTTGATGGTCAGATCCTATTTTTCCTTTTCGTCAAGAAGGCCAAAGGACGGGGACTGACCGCTTTCTTGGAGTTTAACTGTGGACGCGCAACAACGCTTCAAATGATATGTGCATGTAACTTTGTTATTGAAACTTTGATGTGTTATTTTGATATCTGGAGCCGCTGCGTTCCTAGCTCTGTGCGTGTTTTACCATCTGAGAGTCAACGCAGGTGCGTTGTAAGACTGGACTTTTAAAATAACCTCATGGTAAAATTCTCCATTTTCCTTTGTCTCCAATATCGCTGCTCGCTAGCTTGCCGCCAAAAGCTTTATAACCCTTTGTCTGCTCAGGAGTTGGGGGAAGTTTTATGGTCAGAATAACTGAGTTACAGTTGGAGTTGCGCCCCCGCCCACTCTCCACTCACCACCACACCTCTTCGTCATATTCTCAATTTTGCCATAACCGCTGGTTGATTCAATACACACCCACTGCTGTTTTCTTTATTTTGCTTATTTAGATGCGTTACCCTTGTTATGTAGAATTTTGCATGTTGAGTAGGTGAAGATTAATAAATATCCACATAGATAAAGAGAGAGCGTTTTGTGTTCATTGTGTGCAAAAGTGATTTGTCAGTCAAGATAAGGTTAAAGTTCCACACGTTTCGGCAGAAACGGTCGATTAAACAGTGACATCTCCGGCAATAGTTATTAATTATTACGGAGTATTTAACGGTTGTAATTGTCAAAGGCGTTGAGCCACAATTACAACACCAGAAACATCTCTGGTCTCAATTCATAAATGAGGATTTTGGTTAAGAAATTGATTTTGTCAAATTATGATTTTTAATTATAATTATTGATCAAGATTAATCAATAAAAATCATAACCCCCAACAGGTATGTCACCCATAATGTTGTGTGCATTTCAATATTTTGAGCAAAACTGTGCTCTTACCCTGCTAATTGAACCTTCACACTCTGCTCTTACTGGTGCAATGTGCAATCAATGAAGACTGGCTACCAGGCTGGTCCAATTTAGCCATGAAACCTCCCACACTAAAATGACTGGTGTTTCAGTTTCATTGTCCAACCCCTGTATTATGAACATTTTCTAGCCATTCCACCCTGAAAAAACAATGGTTAGAATGTGTCTTTCTAAAAGCCCATAATTAATATAATATTCATGCTCTTAGTGAGTGTAGGTAAATTTTTCATCTGAGCAGGACATCTTGCTACATTCGTACGGCTAATTCAAATAAAAAACACCTTAAAAGCAATCCCAGGCTCTGACATGCTAAAGCGTCAGCTGTTTCAGTGTCACTGCACAGTCACACAGTTACTGCATTGCCACAACACAGGCCCGCCTGAAGCCGTTAATGTGATTCTGTGCGAGCGGGTGAACTTTCCCCCAGATAAAGCCGACACACAGAGAGAGGGAGGGCAGGAGTGAGGGAGGAGCGGAGAGAAAGCTTGCAGCTCTGCTTAGAAGGATAACAGTGATCCACAAAGATGATGATTCACAGCAAAAATCTGTCACAGATATAAATGTAAGAACAAAGATTTTCTATGTAGCATCAAAGGGTGGGAGACATTGAAAAAAATAAGGCTTTCTAATGTCGAGCAGCCTGTATCTAGTGGTATATACAGCTATTGTGTGTATGTAAATGCCCAATTACCACATAGATCTGTTGCACCATGTGAAGTGTAATCACTGCAAATGTAGGAAACATAAACTCACAGCTAAATCTGGCAGTCTTAGTCGACACAGTTAATAGCCAGATATGTCACAAAGGAGCTGTTTAAAAGTCACACATAAAGCAGCCTCCACAAGCAGCAAGCTGCACTCTGGTATGTTTAAGGCTCAGCCCCTCCTCTCAGGTAGGGTGAAAATGGAGCACATCTCCAGGTCTGCTCATCCTCCATACATCTGCCACAACAGCCATCTAAACCACACTGGGGTCTGTCTGCACTCTGCTTGTTAAACATGACAGCACAGCAGTATTATACTGAATAGGCCTCCAGGACAAATGATTCATGAAATTACATAACAGAACCGTCTCATAATAACTGACATTGGATTATATAGGTTGTAATGTAAGCCCTTCCTCAGGTGCACTATGCTCACCTGTCTGTGTGTCCTTAGTTCTGAAATGTAAATGATATAAAATGTTTTATTTGTTTAAAGTAATGCAAATGTAAACCCAAAGAGGCGTTCAGACCTTAATGTGAATCTGATAACACTGGAGGACATGCTGGATTGGATTTCAACCCCTACATTAACAGGGAAATCTGCTGTCCATCTGTCCCGTACATGCCAACACGTTACCTGCAGGTCCAAACAGTATTTGTGTCACTTTATTGCTGATCCAACTCAGCTTATTCAAGTGGTAAATTGATGCAACTAATTTAAACCTTACTAGTAATAAGTGCTTAATAATTTCTTAAAACATAAGCATCATGTGGTAGTGTCAGGTATCTGACGACGTTGAAAACCATCTGCTAAAAAATAAAGGACTATGATTTTACTGAATAAAAATATGATCCTACTCCTTTTTTAAAGGTTTATTTTTTTTAATAATTTATTAGCTAAAAAACGATCTTATGCATTTTTCTGGGGCATTTTTTTATTTGATGAAGAAATATTTTCAGATTTAGATTTTTTGTGTATTTATTTATTTGATATTGACAATATTCATTTGTCTACTTATTTGAAGCGTTTCTTTTTTTATACATATGAGGAAAAATATTCTGTTTTATTGTTAAATGTATTCATTTACTGAAGATACACTTTATTTAGTTGCTGAGGAAATTTTGTTTTATTTACTGTTTCTGGAAGGATATTTTGAATCTTACCTTTTGAAGTATATATTTATTTGCTTAAAAAATCTTATTTACTTTTGGCTAAAACATTCTTGTGTTTACTTTTTTGAATACTTTAATTGCTTAAGAAAAAATCTCCTGTTTACTTCTTTACAGTATTTGTTCTTTATTCATTTCTTTTGCAGAAAAAAACCCATATATGTTTGTTTACCTTTTAAAATTATTGTGCATTTGTATTTATTTATTTGCTAAAAAAAAAAAAAAGCATAATCTTTGTTTACTGTTTGGAATGAATATTTGCCTATTTCCTAAATAAATGTCTTAAATACTTTTTTAAGTATTTATTTATTTATTTTCTGAAAAAAAATATTCCCTTATGTATTATAATAAAGGTAAAGTAGTCTATGACAAACTTAATAAAACTGCTTTCATGACCTTTCTGAGTCCCTGCCTTGTGTAATGTGTTTTAGAGGCATTAATAAACTACATCCATGTCTAGCTTCCTTCAGGAATCAGTTTACAGTTCTTCCTTCTCCAAACTGTCAGCTAACAAGGCGCTGCCAACAAGTCCTCCCCATATGAGCAAGCTTTCTCTCCACTATTTAATAATAAAACAACCATTTTTAGCTAATTCGACGGCTGTAAGTGTCATTCTGCTCAGCCTCTCCTCCTTGTCAGCTCTCAAGGAAGCTTACGTGACACACTGACTTGTTTACTTCGTCCGCCTGCTAACCCAGCTGTAGCTCTGTCTGCACACCACAGCTTCACAACGATAAAACAAACAAGCGTGAGGAAAGTGGGGACAGAGTTCCGGTTCGGTGCTTACCTGGCGGGTCCCGCGGATTGTTCGGGCGGCAGGAGCCCCTCATGGTTTTGGTATAAAGCCTCTTGCTGTCAGTGTGCAGAGCAGCGTGAGTGGGTGACGTCCACAGCAGAGCGCAGGCAGCGATGAATGAAGGGGGAGTGCGCGCGTTCAGCAGACAGGCACGGAGTGTGTGTGTGTGTGTGTGTGCGTGTGCGTGTGCGTGTGTGTGTGTGTGCGTGTGTGTGTGTGTGCGTGTGCGTCCTTCTGGGACCAGTGACTCTAGGGAAGTACAGAGCTGAAATGAAGTAGTCCCTATATCTGGATGAGCACAGAAAGAAGACATTGAATAAAAATTATTTATCCTTTATTCTTTCTCACCTTCTATCAAAGTTGTATGCCTGCATCCATCCATCCAGTCTGTAGTAATTGCAGGTTCTGCTGAATTAGCCAGACCGCTCAAGAAATTTCTGTCATGAATTTATGTTGAGTTTGTACATTTATACTTACAAACTTTATACTTAAAAAACGACAGAGAACTCTGGAAATTTGAATCTGGAAAAGTATGGAAATGTCCCACATGGCATTGACTCAGCCAGACCGAAATAAACACAAAACCATGAAATGAAAATGTTTTATGTATTTGTACAATATATTTTGCTGTAATTATGCAACCAGATTATTGTTTTGAGTCTTCCACAGTTTGGAAATAGTGCATCTTTTGTGTATTTTGTATTTTCCTCCACAATAATTTGGTAATTTTGTGCAATTTGTTCTTCTTTGAAGCCTCTCTGTGTCATTTTAAAGTTATTTTGTAAGACTGGTGATAATTTTTCCGTCATCGTTACTGTGTCAAATTTGAGATCTTTTGTCATTTCAATCCTTTTATGTCTCTATAGATTTAATACCTTATTTTGGTCATATATCATGGGCGATGGTGGCTAAGGTGGTAGGGGTTCGTTCTGTACCTGGTGGGTCGCCAGTTCGAACTCTCACTCCGATCGTCTCAGCCATTGGGTCCTTGTGTCCTTGGGCACTTCAGGCGCCTTGCCTACTGATGGTGATCAGTGGGCCCAGTTGTGCCGATTGTATTGCTGCCCCTCTCCTGTCAGTCTGGGTCAGCCTAAGTGTGTGAACGTGTGTATGAGTTGGTGAAAGACTGATTGTAGAGTAAAGCGCTTTACAAGTGCAGGCCATTTACAATATTGTGTGGCCATTGATTAGATAATTTCTCCTTTCAGTGAATTTGGGTTTTCACCACTGTAGTTTTACGTTTTCACTGCCCTATTTCTAGCAGTGTTGTGTGTTTGTGTGTGTTTGGGATGAGTACAGTTTTGGTCCATACTCCTTGTTGACAGTTGGTCTGTTTAGTAATCCATCCATTAAACCCTGTAGGGCCTCAGAGGAGCTGTTTCACTTGAGTGCCAGTTGGTTAAACTAACTTCATATTGTGCTTAAATATATATTTCCAAACATCTTTGCAACGGTTTTGTTGTTACTGGGTTCCACAGTTAGACATTTGCATCACATGACTTTTAAAACTACAAGGGTAATGTTGGGATGACATAATAGCCTTCATTATTATGCACATTGTTGTAAAAAAGTAAATCATGATACATATTAATTTTATTCTCTCAGCAAAACACACAATGTTCTCCGCTGTAACATGTTGTTTACCACAAAAACACATTCTTAGATTATTCAGATGTGAGAGTTTTCTTGTTTTGGGACTATTTCAGAGGAGCAGTTTATGATTTTTGATGGCGATATTCTTAAAATTATAAGTAAATAATTTTCATAATTTAGTATAAATCCAGAATTGTTGAATGAAGCTAAAAACTAATCTGAGAGGGGCCAAGAACAAAACAGAGTTCCACCATCTTAAAACAACTCCAGGCTCAAAAACATCTTTATCAGTTTATGCTAACCATATATTAGGAATTTATGAAGAAGCTACTCATTTTTTACTATGGAAGTGGAGGGAAGAGGCTGTGCTCAACCAATGATCCTCCTGTGTCAAACACATACTGAGACCAAACATATGAAGTATTTTCAGTCAGAGTAACTACCTCCTTGATAACTAAACCATGTCAAATTAAATAAAACAACTCTAAGTTAAATTTCTATAATAATTTTGATTCTTACATTGCTTTAGTTTTAAATCAGACACTTAATCTGCCTGGAGACACTTTGTATGCTTTGAGTTCATTTTTCACTCAGGGAGGTTTTTGTTGGCATACCACTTCCAACCTGTCATTTCCCTTGTAAATAATAAACAGCTTCTCCTTAAATAACCTCTGAATGCAAATGTGATTATGTTTTATTGCTTCATAAAATAGTGTTAGTTAGCTCATGCAGGGATGTGCAACTTTTGCAATACAAAGGCTAATTTGTTTCCACAGTCCAGCTAAATAAAATTTGTTCAAAGCAAATTTGTTGTAGAACATTTGTTGTTATTTTTAAAGAACCGCCATTTTGTTTCAATTTTTAGGTTTGAAAATAAAGGGAAAAAAAGGAAAGTTTTGTAAAAAGAGGCTGAATACATTTATTGTTTGTGATGTTGATATTTGTGGAAAACTAAGTAAAAAACCCAACATAGTCTCCAACCTAAAGATAAGAGAAATAGATCTAAAAAAATATTACTGGTATTTTAAGTGTCATTCTGTTCAATGCAAATATTAAATACAAAAACAACAACAAAAAAAAACATTAACACCTGCATTTGTTATTATATCTATTTAAAAAAAACTGGTTGGTTCTTCGTCATTTTCAACTAGAGAAATCAAGACCAAAAAGGCACTTATGGCCCCTGAGCCACAGGCTGCAGACACCTGGACTAGCTAATTATCAACCCTTATCCTGAATACAGACACAGAAAACTTCAGTGTCTACCTCAAGTACAATATAAACTGCATGTAAGCCTTTCACAGAACCTCACTGCTGAGATCCTGGACTATCTCATGAAGTTTTATTGATGGAATGTGAAATATGAGTGTTCAGATCTTTACAGATACATTTGTGAGCATCCCAACTCATAATCATTTGAAACACTGACGTTAATTAAAAAGTTTAATGAGAGCCTCCTTTGACCTTGTGTGGAGATATTTTTGCTTTTAACTAAATAAATAGTTAATTTCAAAAAGTAAAAGAAAAACAAAACTGTAAACAAGAATATGAAAGTCAACATTTCCATATTATTTTATTTGGAAGCTACTCTGGAAATTTGCTCGTGATTGGTTACAAAATAAAGCTGTTACATTTACTGACTTGTGAAGGATCAACATTTTCATTGAACCATCCATTATCTCCAGAGCTTTCTTGTTGCTGCACTGATGACGTTGGGTGAGAACAATACAAATCTAAATTAGATCATATATTGCAAGCTGAGGTTCTTTCCCATCATCTACTGGCTTCTTCTTTCTTAGGTCTTAGTTTTGATATTTTTAGTTTTGCTGGAGCATCTGCTTTTGTCTGAATACTTCTCTCAGTGCATTCAAGATTAGATCGCTTCCTTGTGGTTCTGCTGAAGAGCCCATCTACGCAAAACACAAAACAGTTGGTTTAGTCCTTGACTTTTAAAAATACAAATGCACACTGAGACTCATGTTACTCTTACATCTTTAAAACTTGCACTTCTTCTCAATGTTTCTACTGCTGGAGCAGCAGGAGGGGCATCCTGACTCTTATCAATCGTGGTTACATTATATGGTGTCTCTTGAGAGTTTTGGGTTGAGGGGACCGGTGGTAAGGGCCCTTTCTGCAAAGCAAGGGACATGGACACCCCTGCAGCCCTTGGCAAAGTCTGAGAGACAGGGCCTATCAAATATTTCAAAGAAGTCACTCAGATTTACTTAATTGCTGATTTTGTGACAATTGAAAACAAGAAATTTAACTATAATTTGTTGTTTCTACAAAAGCCATTTGAGGTAAAGAAAACCTTTCTTCTTCAGCTCCATTTGCACAGCTTCCAGTCCTCCAAACTGCTTAATGATGCAGTCAACAACCTCAGCAACATGTTTGTTTTTTAGGTCTTCCTCGCTGAGTCTTGCCTTCATCAACAACCTACTCATACCAGGATCCAGATCTGAAAACTAAAATTAAATACAGCAGAGAATGGAAAGATGTCCAGAGAGCGGTTACAGTTTGACCGAGACATAATGATTGTCTCATATGTATTTCCATGAACAGTATAAACTGGCTTACCAAACTTGGAGAGGCTCTAGCAGGTGGGATTGAAATCGCGTCCTCGTACAAATTCTCCAGTTTTTCTTCCCTACAAAGAACACAAACAGGCTGTTAACTGTTTCTTCAATGAATTTCTCAGCCTTCCAATTAAAAAGCGGTGTCTTCTTTCTTACCCTAAAACAGGTGGATTGATTAATGAGTTGCTGTTAGCTATAGTTGTTGTCTTGTTAATCATGACTGTCATCTTTTCTGCAAACGGAAAAATGTTAATGAAGATTAACAAAGAATAACAGACTGCTTCTCTTTTTTAATAACTTGCTGTGAAGGGCACAACATATTTAATCTGAGATCGTTAGACAGACAGATAATTCATCAGCTCCTTGTTTTAACCTTGAGCAGCCTCCACTGCAGACTGAAACTCCTCTGCTTCTGATTCATTTGCAAAGTTGAGGCCGACCTGGTGGTTCTGCAGAGGAAGAGCAAATTGTCCAATATATATGGTACATAGCAAAATTATTTGTTTCTCATTCATTTTTTCAAATTGGAGCCACAATTCTCAATGTATCACATTGGGATTTTATGTGATAGGCCAATACAAAGTAAAGTATTAAAAGTGTGGAAAGTTTGGTGTGCAAATCTATCAAACCCCTTTCAATCTGATGTCATAAATAAAATCCTGTGCAACCAATTCGTTCCAGAGGTAACCTAATAAGTAAACATATCTGTGTAATTTCATCTCGCTCAACCTTTTTTGTGTAAGAAAAGTGTAAGATTGGGCAAATAGAAAACTGTTGTTGAAAGAAAGCCATAAGAAGTCCTGTTCAAAGTTTGCAACAAGCCATACTGGACACAGCAAAAAGGTAGAAGCCTGTGCTCTGATCAGATGAGCCTCCCCACTGATACATGGAAGTGCACCATCATGCTTTGGTGATGCTCTTCTTCAGCAAGGACAGGGAAGCTGTTTATATGAAGATGAATGGAGATAAGTCCAGGGTAAACCTGGAAGAAAACGTACAACTTGGGCCGAGGTTCACCATCCAGCAGGACAAGTATCCTAAACATGTAACCAGAGCTACAATGAAATGGTGAATGGTGTACATCACATAATATTTATGTGTCAGAATGACATAGTCAAAGTCCACATCTAAATCCTACCAAGAATCTCTGGCAAGATTTTAAATTGTAATGATTCCAAACACTTTCTATCCAATCTGAGCTTAGAAGCAAAAATTGGAAACAAAATTCGGTCTCCAAATGAGCAAAAGCAATTGATATAATATTGACCCAGCAGGATGAATAAAAATGCATGACACACTTTTCAGATATTCATCTATCAAACTTTTTATACCATGAACCCCTTTCCTTTCACTTCATTATGATATACTACTTCGTGTTGGTCTATCACAATAAATACCCCAAAAATGTTCCCAAAAAAATAAAATGTGTGGCTTGGATTTGATAAAATGCGAAGATGTTCAAGTGGTATGAGTGCTTTTGCAAGACACTGCACAGAGCAAAATGAACACACAGATAGACTATTCAAACAGGATGACTTACTTCTCCTGAGAAAGTATAGAAGTAGGCACGACTTGCAGTGTATTTGAAAGGAATGTACAATTCCTGCTCCCACAGTAACTTGGCACGCTGTAATAAGGGGAGGGACAAAAGAAAAAGAAGAAGTGAAAGTGGCTGTAAACAGTTTGTGATATGTGCAGCAGTTCAGATGCACCAATCAAAACAGGGCTCATTGTTTGCAGAGGAAGCAGCAGATTAGAGGAAGCTGTCCAATACGTGCAGCTCGGCGTGTACACACAAAGCAAACAAAAATGGTGGTCACTTTACTGAGGAAAAAAAAAACCTACCCGTCTCAGAGTGTTTGAGGCGGTGGAGTAATTAGCTCTCTCTTGTTCTACTTACCTGGACACAGTAGAGACGCAGGAAGTAGGATTGCACAGACATGTCCTCAATAAGGCACACTACACCGCAGTCCAAACGATGCCAGCGTCGGCTCCCACCCTCAGAATCACTAGCCTGGAGTATCTGGGCTACAGTAGTTTTGACCAACTAAAATACATCATTAAACATTTAAGTTACCACAGTTAAATATACGTTAAATATGCTATTTATGTGATATTACACTTACTTTTTTAATAACTGTTTTATAAGTAGGAATGGACAGTTTTGGGTGTGCAGCTGTTTTCTTGCAAATATTTCCTGAATTTGTGGATTGCCACCCATCTTCCTTACCTGAATTATGTGTTCTCTTGTCTTTCTTTTGAGCTATGATGTTTCATATTTATTAAAAATGTGTATATACAATATTACATTTAGTTTGTCGGAATGGCTTTTGAAACTTTGTGCCTTTCTGGGCTAGAACTCAGTACTCAGTCTCAGTCAGATAACTTTGCTGGGGGTAAAGGGGAGTCCTAGCTTGAGTCTGTACATGCACATTTACACACTGTCAAAATAAAACAAAGAAATGCAGAAAATTGGTAAATAAAACAATTTATTTAACTACTCATATAAGTCTCAGTTTATAAGACAAACTATCTGTGTCTTACAGCAGAAAGCACAAGTGATAAATGACTCAAATAGCAATCGCTTCTAATAATGGGAACATGATAACTGAATTCAACTAAACTTAGTGCAAAAAGTAAGGAAATTTGTGTTTGACTGATTTTTTTAAACAATGCTTTTTGCCAATAAATCTTATACCATTGGAAAGTCTGATTATGAGATGTATAAAGAACTGGATAAGCGTCCCACAGCAGTGTGTGATCAAATTGTTCATTGGCCCAGCCCACATACTGAACTGTGCTGCTCAACTCACAGTTGATTCACACCTGTCTTTGAGCATACCACTTAACTATACTATTCAGTGTTCTTGTCTGACATCCTGTTGCAGATTACTGGAAAAAATTATAGAAATAACATAATTACATCCTAGAGGTGAAAATGATTTTACCCATTGCTTTAAATTGTTTAGCTAAGTACTGAGATATGATTTCAACTCATTATGAAATATGCCAACAGTTTGCAATTAATCTGCTTGAATTCTGTGTGAAACTAATTAATTTTTAATTGTCATTTTTCTAAATAGTTAAGGGTTTTTTATGTTTTTCTCAGAAACATCTTACTTGTTAATTGCGTTCCAGAGCAGATGGACCACCCTTCAGAGAACCAGTGTCCTCTTTATAGAGGCTGGTAATGTTGCAGAATGGTCCATTTTAATCATTTCATAGTTCATTGCTTTCCTTATTGAAAGTATAGTTTGATATAATATACTGATGAAACCTATATTTTCATTAAAACCAAGAGCCTGATTATTTTTACAGAGAAGGAATGTAACTAACGACTTTTAAGTGGATACTGGAAACAAGCATTTTTTTTAAACACTGTGTGCTTTCATAAACATCAGTAAGAAACTGTAAAATTTACTTCACTGATTTTATAAGATTTGTTTGGTTCCCAACAATGTATGTGGCAATGTGACGGATCAAAATGTATTTAAAGGTAGAACTAAGATAATTTGGTCTCTAGCTATGAAATAAACCAAAGGATTTAAAATTCTCTCTCAAAGCTGATCTTCCTTTCAATGATTGTGGTCATCCTAGAGATGCCTCCAACAAATCTTCAAAGCAGTGGCCAAAAGGAGGCCACTGGGTTCCCAGACAAACATCGACTACCAGGAAAACTGTAACAGCCCACACAGAAAGCCCATTCATCCAGGCCTCCTGAAAGCTGCAGCCAACAGCATAAAAACTACCCCAAGTATAAGATTATAAGTATTTATACACATATTAACGTTTATATAGGAGTAACAATCAGCTGCATTAAGGTAATTTTAGTTCTGCGTTAAATGTTTCCACATATCAGCCATATTTAAGTAATCTAACCAGAACTGACCTCACAGTGTGGTTCCAGCAGACTGACGAGGATCCCTTTCTCACGGATCGTCAGCAGATCACTCATTATATGAGCCTGGAGAATCTGACCGAATGCCATTGCTTGGTCCTCTGCTTAGTTCAGCTGCCTCAAGCTTATCCTTACATCCTTTCTGAATGTGTCCATTAAGTCCTTTCTGACCTTCATACCTGGCTTGAATGCCTGTAGTTCCTGTGTAACGTGCATTCATGCAAATTTATGGACAGTGAAACAGAGTACATTTTTGAATAGGCAAATCTATTTATGTGTTCTGGCCATCAGAGAGCAACCATGAAAGGGGCTCAGCATGTTCACCTGGGTGTCCACACAGAGCCACAGTTATTACAGATTTGGCTTTCACGAATGCCGTGTTGTTTTTAATACAACTGTTTGAAACTGATGTTGCATTCATACTACCGGAACTGTGGCAGGTGCAATTTCTGTGCATTTCCCGGGTTTAAAATGTTTTAAATTACCACAGAATTTCAAGAATTAAATTGGGGTGAAGTTTGCTTGTTTGATTCATGTTGTTTCTACACCGCTTTGCAACAGCATTCATACGTATTTAAATTTGGATCAAAACCATTTCGTTGTCAGGGTGGATGTATGTTTGCCTCGATGAAAAGTAAACCTCACGTTTTGTTTGAGTATTGCCTTGTAATAAACCCCATCGAGCTTCCCATCAACTTTGACCAACTTATTTCCCTCTGCTGAAAAAACAGCATTCCCACAGCATAATGCTGCCACCACAATCTAGATGAAAACAAGCATAAAGCACTAATTTGTGAAGGATAACGTTGACTTAACATCCATCCATCCATCCATCCATCCAGGGAGTTCTGGGTCCATCCTGGAGCCTCCTCCCACTGAGACCTACCCAAACCTTCACAATGCCACTAATTCACAAAAAGCATTATTGGTGTGATCGTATTTTGAATATTTTCAATGATGCCAAATAGCGAACTAGTCACAAACTGGTAAGCGAAAATGATGCCTGATGTTGAGTGTTTAAAAAAATTTAATGCTACAAGTACTGAGCTTAAACCAGCCCCTATGAGCAACAGAGGCTCTTTTTATGGAGGTTTATAGACATCTAGATCTTATCACTGCATCCTCTAGATTGGTTTTTTGTTAAATTAGCCAATGTTTTTCTGAAAAGTGGGAACAAATAAGGAGCATATCTCTTTGCAAAGCCTCAGGAAATGACTTAGGAAGTGTGTAACAGGAGAAATTAGGAAGCAAATCAAAACCGTTGTCTCTTATGCTTTAAATTGTTGGAGTCATCCATTTTGGTCGCACAGTTGAACAGCTCAACAGACATCGCAGCTCTGACGTCACCCGGGATTATAAAACCCGCGGAAACTAAACTTTCATTTCTATTTCCAGCGTGTCTCACGGGACGAAGCAACGGAGGCACATCTCTGGAGAGACAAAAGCTCGCAGGCAAACTTTTTCTCCACAAGGCCATTCTCGGAAGAGCTTGAAAGCTGGAATTATCTCTGATACAAGAAGGTCAGAAGATTCATATGCCGATCGATGACCACGCCGACATCCGGTGCAGGTGAAAAACCCACAGAGGTTTTATTTCCAAAGAGATGAGTTTCCTCCTTATTCAGTCGAGAGGTTACCGTTTTTCTTTTGAGGTGATCACGGACATGTGACCCCCCTCCCTCGTTTTTCTTCAGACCTGATCCATCCTCAACCAGAGAAGAGCAGAAATCAACGTCAAAGTAATTTTGTTCTTTTCATATTAAACCGGATAGGTGCATTTAGAGGTCTGGTCAGGACGAGGCAGAGTTAAGGTGATGTAGGATCACCAGTAGTCAATCCAAGGTATCAACTTGTTGCATGCAATACTGATTGAAGTGTTTTATGCTGGGCTGTGTTTTGATTTGCTGCTGTATCGTGCGTGGTTAAGGTTTTGTCCGGCTGATCTCAAATCATCCAGGAGTTAGAAGTTGGACTTTTAAAAGTTTTTAATCCAAAGCAGCTGTGGTCTGGGCCTCGCCCAACCACTCTTTGTTCCAGTTTTACTACTGGAGTTTTCCCACTGGATTCCCACCTCAGAGTTTATGACTCTTTGTTCGAGATTTGGGGCGATCAGCTGCTAGAGGCTAAAGGGGCGTGGCTCCACCGTTTTATCAGCTGATCGCTGCAATCAAGACATCAGCACCAGGAGGACTTCTCTTTCCATTTAACCCAAATTACACATTTTGCCCATAAAACTGCTGGTTTGATCTTCATAGACACTAAATGCTTATATATTTGTCTTTTATTATTATTGTTATGTAGTCATTTTTATTCCCTTTGTGTAGAATAGTGCTTGTTAGTTAGGTGAAGGTTTTTGGACCAGAAAAATGGTATATCAGGACTATTTGGCTTCAATAAATCTTCATATATATAATTAAGAGAAGCGTTTGTGTTCATTTCGTGCAAGAGTGATTTATCTGTCAAAACAAGGTTGAAGTTCCCCCACCTTCGGTGAAGCGGTTGAATAAACAGTGACAGTTTGTGTTTTTGGTTAATAATGATCAATTATTAGTGATGAATAACTAATTGTAATTATTAAGAACGTTGAACCCATAACCACAACACCAGGGGATATCTCTGATTTCTATTTGTAAGAAATTATTTTTGGTTAAGAAATTATTTCCCTGAATTATGATTTTTTTAATTATGATTTTTGATAAATATGAATTAATCCATAATCATAATACTCCGACTGTGGAAGTTAAAACACACATAATCAAATCAAAAAAATTTATTACAGTGCATCAGAGATGCAATTGTTAAAATATAAATGAGATTGTTTTTTTCTACTAAGGAGTAATGAAACACAAGGAACAAACACACAAAGTATACGATATGTGGATAGGGTATTGCTTACAGCTTACGTTTACATAAATTTTGTTCAGAAATCTTTTTTTTTTCATGCCCTTCATTAAATGCCACCTCTCTTTTACAGTTACACTCCCTTTCCCCTGTCCCCTCCCTCTGCGATGCCTGTCGCTCTAGGCGCCGGCCGGTTGCGTCTCTTGTTTAGCAGAGGGTTGTTGGACGTGTCCAAGTCCTTGATCTTTACCTGGTCGTAGTCCACGCGCATAGTGGCCAGGGCGCTGGTCATTCCCTCCTGTGGGAACAGTTTGAGCTGTGAATGTGATCAGGTACCTGTCTGCCACCTTGTGGCAAGTTTCTGAAAATAAACACAAAAAAAACCACCATGCAGATGGTCCATGCGTCACCTTCACATCGTCCCACAGCTCCTTTTCTTCTGTCAAAACCCGAGAGGTGTACAGGGGTGTTTGTGGGACCACCATTGACTGCTGTTGGGTCAAAGCATAAATATTACTCATATAACAGTATACCGTTATGGTTTACAGACATAGCGAATGCAAAGTATTTACTCACACTGATCCATGGGTGGTTCTTGAACTGACCGATGGTCATCCTCTCACTGGGGTCTGTCTTCAGCAGCTGAACGATCAGCTGTTTGGCTGCAGGAAAACAACCCAGCAGCTTACATTTTAATGTGTTTTTTGATGCCACAGTTTACTGGATTCAAGCAAAACTGTTTTTGTTTACAAAACCAGAGAAAGCATTATGCTCCTAAACATTCAGTCTGTTGTAAAGGCTTCAGTGCTGTGCAAAGGTTTTAAATCATCGCTAAATATTTTTTTTTATTTCCTCCATATCACCAACCCTTAAGTTTCTTGTCTTTGATATTCTTCATAAGCTGAATTGAAGGAATAGAAAGGTTTTTGTTTTCTTTTATAGGTCGATCCAACACAGTTTAATCCACTATGGTAATGGTCAGAAAATGAGGCCAAAACCAAAGAAACGCTCATCAATAGACTAAATAAGGGTTGATACAGAAAGAAAGCAGCAGTTTGACAAAACCTGTAGAAGTTTACTGAAGGTAAACGTTGAGGCTGTGTGCAGGTCAAGTAACTCTTCCAGTTTGAGGTGCATTAGATCTAAAATAAATGTTTTAATAATTATAGGTCTGTGTGCTGCTGCCATGTTCATTGAAGACATTCTTGTGTTTTAATGAAACAAAATAAATGTTTTATAGCTTTATTCAATTATTTAATTTGTATTAAGTAGAAAATGATAAAATACTGACCTTCCTGAGAAACATCAGCCCACTCAGGGTTGGGAAACTCATACTGGCCCAGTCTGATTCTCTGTTTCATACCTGGAGAGATGGCCTGACCTGTGTTGGAGTAGAAAGGGGGAAATCCACAGAGCCTAGGAAACAGAAGAAACAAATCAACAGATGAGAGGGGAAAAAAAGAGAAAAAAGAAAAGGAAATAAAACCAAAGAAAAAAAGGGAATAAGAAATTTAAATTGAGAAAAAAGATTAAAAAGAATAGAAAAAAAAAGAAAAAACAATTAAGAAAAAAGACAAAGCAAAAAAACAGGAGAATTGAAAATTCAATTCAGTTTAATTATTTAACGCCAATTTACAACAGATGTCGTCTCAAGGCACTTCACAAAAGTCAGGTAGATACATTCCTATTAATCCTAACCATTGAACAGTGCAGTCGGAGTTAGTTATTTATTCAAATTGGATAAAACGGTTTTCTATCAAAGGAAACCCAGCAGATTACATCGAGTCAGAGACTTGTAGCAGTCACTCCTCCTGTATAAACATGTAGAGACAGTGGACAGTCACTGGCGTTGACTTTGCAGCAATCCCTCATACTGAGCATGCATGTAGCGACAGTGGAGAGGAAAAACTCCCTTTTAACAGGAAGAAACCTCCAGCAGAACCAGGCTCAGTGTGAGCGGCCATCTGCCACGACTGACTGGGGGTTTGAGAGAACAGAGCAGAGACACAAAGAGACCAAAGAAGCACTGATCCAGTAGTACTTTCTATGGGAAGGAAAAGTAAATGTTAATGGATGTAGCTCCTTTAGTCGTTTCACCTAGAAAGAAAGAACAGATAAACTCAGAGCCAGTTTTCAAGGTTAGAGTCTGAAAGAGAGCACCTATAATTAGTTACAGTTAAGCTCAGTCAATCGCCATGTCTAGGAGAGAGAAAGGGTTAAACACTGAAAGACAGGGCTATGTGGATCATCGGTAGAGGGTGAGCATTAAGTTGTTGCCAGCAGAAGCTTGGACGATGCCCCTCTCCAGAAAGGTGTCACAGGTAGACACAGAGTCAGGCCAGGTGTAACTTCTAGTAAGAGAAAAGAGAGTGAACATAAAGTTCAAAACTGAAATAACAGCAAATAATGCTAAATTGGAGAGTATTGTGAGAATGTAGCGGAGAGGGTGAAAGTGGTCATTATGTCCTCCAGCAGCCTAAGCCTATAGCAGCATAACTACAGAGATAGTTTCAGTTTATTTATTTATATAGCGCTTATTTACAAGGCACCCCACAAAGGGTCCAGAACGGTGCGGGGCCGCCGGGGAGGCCAGACCAAACCACCGAGTGCCAGAGCCCGGCCACCCCAGAACGGGCCACGTGTAGGGGCACTAAGGAAAATAATAAACTGATAAAGTTTGTCCATCTAGATCCCACTGATGTCCATTGTTATACTAAAAACCACAAGGATTGGGATACCTCTCTCTGTCAGACTGATTATAACCATTGGAAAAGAGAAGGGGTCATACAGGTAGGAGGGTGTGTTTGCACCTCAACCATAACTGAGGCGGTTTAGGCTAAACCTGACTCCCCCTTACTCCATCCAACAGGGAGGGAAGAAGACAGAAGTAAAAATAAGGAAGATAGCTCAGGTTACCCTAAGCCACTTGAAATATAAGCTTTATCAAAACGGAAAGTTTTAAGCCTAGCCTTAAAAGTAGACCACCAATAAACCTGCAGTCTGAGAACGAAGTGCTCTGTTAGGAACATATGGAACAATCAGATCTCTGATGTATGATGGAGCTAAATCAATAAGGGCTTTATATATGAGGAGGAGAATTTTAAATTCTATTCTGGATTTAACAGGGAGCCAATGAAGGGAAGCTAAAATAGGAGAAATATGATCTCTCTTTTTAATTTTCATCAGAACTCTTGCTGCAGCATTTTGAATCAGCTGAAGGCTTTTAACTGCATTTTGTGGACATCCTGATAGTAAAGAATTACAATAGTCCAGCCTTGAAGTAACAAATGCATGGATTGTTTTTCAGCATCACTCCTGGATAGGATATTTCTAATTTTGGCAATGTTCCGGAGATGAAAGAAGGAAACCCTAGAAACCTGTTTAATATGGGATTTAAATGACATGTCTTGGTCAAAAATAACAAAGGTGTTACCGGAGGTCAATGTAATGCCATCCAGGTTAAGTGATTGACTAAGCAGTTTCTTTTTTAAAGATTCCGGTCCAAAGACGACAACTTCTGTCTTGTCTGAATTTAGAAGCAAAAAATTTAAAGTCATCCAAGTTTTTATGTCTTCAAGACATGCTTGTAGTCTTATATAGTAAAGAGAATTGGCCCAAGTACTGAACCCTGTGGTACTCCATAATTAACCCTGGAGTTTAAAGATGATTTATCATTTACATGAACAAACTGGAACCTGTCAGACAAATAAGATTTAAACCAGCCTAGCGCTGTTCCCCTGATCCCTACAGCATATTCCAGCCTTTCTAGGAGAATATTATGGTCGACTGGATCAAATGCAGCACTGAGATCTAACAGAACCAGAACAGACACAAGTCCATTATCTGAGGCCATAAGAATATAATTAGTAACTTTCAGAAGAGCCGTTTCAGTGCTATAATGAGCTCTGAAGCCTGACTGAAACTCTTCAAACAGGTCATTGCTGTTTAAATGCTCACACATTTGAGGGGTCTGTCATTTTTCAAGTCATCTCGATCAAGCGAAGGTTTCTTCAGTAAAGGTTTAATTACAGCTACCTTAAAAGCTTGTGGTACATATCCATTTACTAAAGATAAATTAATAATATCTAAAATGGGGCTGGTAATCAGAGGGAACACTTCCTTAAATAATTTGGTTGGGATTTGGTCTAACATACAAGTTGAAGGTTTAGATGAAGCTAATATTTCTGATAACTCAGGAAGCTCCGCAGAATCAAAACAGTCCAAACACAAATCAGCTTCTGCAGTTATTTCCAATGTTGTCTCACTTGCTGAGGATGAAGTAATCATCTTCGGGAGTATATCAAAGATTTTATTTTTAATAGAATAAATTTTATTTAAGAAGAATCCCATAAAGTCATAACTGCTGAGAGCTAAGGGAATGGATGGCTCAACAGAGCTATGACTCTGTGTAAGTTTAACTACTGTACTAAAGAGAAACCTAGGATTATTCTTGTTCTCTTCTATTAATGATGAGAAATAAGCTGTTCTAGCTTGGCGAAGTGTCTTTTTATACAACAGTAAGCTATTTTTCCAGATTAAGTAGGAATCCTCTAGGTGTGTAGAGCGGCATTTTCTCTTCAATTTTCTAACATTGTGCTTTAAAGTACACAGCTCTGAATTAAACCAAGGAGCCAGCCTCCTATGAATAATTACCTTATTTTTCAAGGGGGCTGCATTGTCTAATGCACCACGCAATGATGATGTAACACTATCAACAAGAGAATCAATTTGTGGGAAGGGGAAGAAACAAAATTTGCCCTCCACTGTGCTTTTCTGTGCTAATGAGGAAATTAAAAGTGGAACAGATTCTTTAAAGGTTGCCACAGTACTGTCTGACAATAATCCACTACAATGAAATTCTCCCTCAGGTGTGGAGCACCCGGCCAAATTAAACTCAAAGGTTATTAAAAAATGGTCAGACAGGACAGGGTTATGATAAAATATTGTTATGTCTTTACATTCAATGCCATATGTTAGCACAAGGTCCAGAGAATGAAGACAAAGGTGGGTAGGTTTGTTAATGTTTTGTGCAAAGCCAACTGTGTCTAAGATAGCATTAAACGCTATATTTAGGCTACCACTTTCAGTGTCAACATGTTAAAATCCCCCACTATAATAACCTTATCTGTATTTAACACTAAATCCGATAAAAGGTCTGAAAACAAATGAAAAGATGAGGAAAAAAACAAGACGTTAATTAAACAGAAAAAGATAAAAAGGAAGACAACAAAACCAAACAAAAAAGAGAATAAAAAATTTAAATCAAGAAAAGGGATGAAAAAGAAATGTATAAAGAAAAGACAAGAATAAACAAATAAGAAAAAGAGAAGAAAACATAAAAAAAAAAAAAATAGCGAGAAAAACAGTTTTTTGTTTGCTTCAACAACTGATTAGCAGATCTATATAATAAATGAAGCTGAATGAGATCGAGACATACATGATACTCACAGGATGTACATGATGACCCCCAGAGACCACATGTCACATGACTTATCATATTTCTCCGGTCCGAGCACTTCTGGTGCTGCAAGGAAAAAAAAACAATACTAAAACCAATCAATAATGTACAAAGACAGATGCTCAAAAGTATAAGTTGATGACATCCATCAGTCATAAAATGACTGACAGCAGTAGCTTCCAGTTGTGGTGAACGCTCTCACCAACATAATACGGGGTGTAACAGGGGGTTTGGAGGGAGTTGTGCACTTTAGTCTCCTTTGCGAAGCCAAAGTCAGTCAGTTTTAACGTAGCGTTGCTGTCCTTTGTTGTGTAGAGCAGATTCTCGGGCTGGAATTGTTAAAAAGAAAAAAATAAAGTTAAATCCTCTCTTATGTTCTCTGACAGGATTTACTCTGAGAGCAGCGATACCTTCACATCTCTGTGAGCAATGTCCACATGGTGGAGGTACTCTATGGCCGTGCCGATGTTGTGCATGATCTCCGACACCTCTGAGGGACACATTCAACATAAACCCAGAGGCAAACCTTACATGATGTAAATAAGGCTGTTGAACAGAACATCTGACCCACCTCTTTCAGTGAAGGCCTGGTTCCCTCTGGCCTGGATACGGCTGAACAGCTCCCCTCCCTCCATGCTGAGACAAGGTGGACAAAGACATGAGAACTGGGACAGAAAGGACACTCTTGGCGAGCACCTATAGGACGGTTCTCCACAACAGTTGGAACAGAGCAAACCATTGTGCCTGATGATTTATTGTTCATAGAAGGTCACTCTTCAGAGCAAAAGTAAACCATTTAGAGGTGACAGAACCTTTTCAAAGGTGGCCCCAAAACTGTGGAACAGCCTAGCTTTGCCCCTTATAGTTGCTCAGACTTTCAGTCATTTACTTAAAATGATTTTCAACCACTTTTAATTCCAGTGGAACATTTATTTTTTTCCTAAAAAGTGTTTTTGTACCTATATACAGCTGAAACCATATTTACATATACTGAATATAAATACAAATATGTTTATATAGTTTATTTATAGGTGCCACGTTCCTCTGTTTAAACAACTCGGAAGGCAACAGATTTGATAATACCCTGAACCTTCAGGGTGGGGTATTGTAGGGGAGGGTGCAAATATTTCAAATGGGTTGAATTTTCTCAGTATTATATTTCAGTCATCCCAGGTTAAACTTTTCAACGTCTCATATTTTCTTTAACTTTAATATATTTAAAATTATGGACTTCTGTTTTTGGACATCTGCAGAGACAGAGAAATAAAATTCCCTATTGAATGTAATATTTTATTGTTAAGCCATTTATATTATACATTTTAACAGCTTTTTTGTTTTGGGAAACAAACAGACAACACCACAACCCTGTAGAAAAGTTAATCATTAACACATTTAAAGCTTGGAACAAACATGTGACAAGTGGCAATTGGCCTAATACATTAAACGTCTGATAATTAAGAGTCTCTATTGTGGTTGGTGCAACTGGTATGTAAAAAATCACCTGTTATAACTGTAGGTACAGCATATGTCAGAATATCAGGTTGTAAACCTGACATATTCCCCGGTTCATCCAAGGCAACAAATGTAGTGATAGCAGATGTCTGTGTCCATTAGATTGATTTAAAACATGTTAGAACTACATCTTTGGAGTTTAGAGTGATTTTGCACACAGTAAGATATAGACAAACTTGGCAACACTCCTGCAAGCTTTAAGCTACTGAGGAGAAGGAGTGATTTGAGTGAGTCTGTCAACATCAGAGGGCGAGTTTTACATGAAGAGCAGCGGCAGTCAAAACACAGACCACAAACAGTTCAGGGTAAACAGGATCCAGGGGATAAAGGTTCAGGATAGCATTATAGCAATGCTTCTTCATAGTCTTTTTCCCTTAAAGTTAAACTGAGCCAAACCAAGTCAGGCAAACTTATTTTATAAAGCACTTTAAAACCAGTAAACAATCCCCAAAGTGCTGACAACAGTTAATAAAAATAATTAAACAGTAAACATAATAAAATATTCAAAACCTAGAAATAAAATATAGACAAATGTAACAGAAAGAAAACATGTCATAGACATAAGGAAAACCACAATAAAATTAACTTAAACAGGAAGCTAACAATAGCTAACAATAGAAAGTGGAAAAAAAGATAATTATGCAATTCAGAGATCAGATTTTAAAAGTTGTTAGCGGTTTTTAACTTGAGAATAATGTAGAAAAAGCTAATGTTTCAGATCATATTTCACTCAAAATAGCTTAAATTTTGTTGTTGGTAGTTAGACACCAAGACAAGTTATTTTTATACACTACTACTAAAGCCAAAAACATAAAAAAGTTTAAATGATGAATTATACAATATTGTCTCTCTGACTTGTGTTTATGAACTTTTCATTGCTGTTTAACTTGATTTCACCAGCTTCAGTGGGGAAAGGGTCCCAAAACATTCAGATCCAGTGGTAATACTATGATAACTTAAAATAAATGATCATTCATGGTTAACGTTCTGTATTTTATTTAATTATTGTTTAGGGGAATCTTAGTGAAACTCCAGTTTTCAGGGATGGAGTTAAAAAGGATTTGGAGACTTCCTGTTATTTCCAAAATCTCCCTGGTATCTATTATCTGTTTGGCCCTAGGTGGTTAAATAAGCTGTTTATGTCTGTATTGGGCAAAGTGTTGGTAACACTCACCACTCCATCACAATGAGCAGACATTTCTTCCCCTGGTGCATATTCTCATACAGGCTGAGGATTCGCACGATGTGGGGGCCTCCTGACACTCGCCAGTGTAGCTCAACCTCCCGTCTGGCTTTAGGAGTATCATAGAGAATCTGCACAAACACACCAAAAATACTTTTTTTAGGTTTTATAATGAGAGTTGTTAATCTGCCTTCATCCAACGCAGCGATTCCATATTAAAAATGCATTAATTCTGAATCTATGTGACTGCATTCAGTAACATGATCCATCTATGAGGCCACGGGCTGCAACTGAGGCCATCACGTTTTCCTCTGATCCACTCATCAATCCTTGAGAAAATCACAAGTCCAGTCTAAATCCTGGAGGAGCAATGAATGTGAGAAATGTTCAGCTTCTCTTGAAAAACACAGATAATCGCTGCTACACTTTAAAAACTAATGGGTTACTATCATTGTTGAAATAAACAAACAACCTGATCAGACTTCAATGAACCTCTTACACAAAATAAGCAATGTTAAGATGGTAAAATATGCTGTATAGTAACGTTAATGTCAGTGGGCTGTGTTCATAACTTTAGTTTGTTCTCTTAAGAAAAGCCTTTAACCTTTTAGCTGCTAAGTAGGTAGCGTAAGCTAGCGCTAGCTACATTCAACATTAACACTTTGACCAAAGAATTACTCATTAAGTCAGTATAGACAGGTAATATGTACATAGTGTTTAACATTGAGTATGAATTTTAGTCTCAATATTCAATTGTTTTTTAATACGTTTTAATAAATGTCGCTTCTGCGGTCATTATTCCCAACTGACACATTTGTTCATTTTTTTTGTTCCAAGAAGCTGAACTAGTTTAAAATGCTCCAACGCTGTGGCCAGGACTTATTTCTGCTTTTACACAATAAACAAACTGCCGTTGCTATGCCAATCAGACAATGCTCAAGCACGGGAGTCTGTCCAGCCCACAAGCAGCATAGGGGAAGTTAATCAGTGTTTCCTGATATGAGACGTTGCCTTAAATCAGGACCTGTCTGAGTGATATTGATGGGTTTATCATAGTCAGAAACATAGCTGTTGGTGTTTTAGTTAAACAGACCTGCTTGTTATGCTTGTTAGAAAAAATCTCTGTTTACAAAAACAGTCTTATTGAACAATGAGGCATTTAGCCAATAAAATGATAAAGTGACATCAGCAGATCACTAGTGAAATTTAGATTTTTTTAAAATGAATTAAGGGTGTTTGAGAAGTCTATTAGTTATTGTTTAAAAAAAAGTTATTACTTCATTATTAGTTTATAAGGAAAAAAACTCAATTTGAAGGAAATGAGTAAGACACAACAAAAAGACAGGAAAACAATAAATAAGGGAAATTCAAAATATTGTAATTTGAATTTTTTAAACTGTAATACAATTTTCCAATCCTGTTGAGATGGAAGACTTTTGGAATGATCTTCCTCTGACAAGACGCTTCACCTGAAAAGTCTAACAATTGCATTTTTTGAGTTAAAATGATGACCCAGTTTGCTGGGTTCAAACCCATAACCCAACCCTGTTGTGTTAGGTCACTCCAAGCCTGGATTGGTCCATATTTGACCAAAGCCTGGGTTAGAAAAATAACACAGATTAGGCCCTTCTTTTTAACCAGCAATTCTTAGAGTGTTTCACTCAAACATGAGCACTAATCAAGAAAGACATAGCTCTCAACATTTCATCATACCTGTTTGGTCATGGCCTCAAAAGACTTTCCAAAGAAAACATGTGGAAGCAGTCACTGGAGCCACTTTTCCTGTTTATTTTTGAGAAGCTCTGCTGCAGCCCTGTAGGCTGCTGTTTGTTGAGATCATTTCTGAACACTCATTGTGGAGTAGATGAGAGGAAAATTACAACTTTTGTTAAATGCCAGTAATACAGACTGTTATGCAGTTTCATTACAGACTACATCATTGTCCACCAGGCAGAGAAAAAACAGAAAAACAGGAAACTGAATGCAACCCAGACAGTGATGTGCTGTCTGACTGATTACTGCTTTATTTAATTTTATAAAAATGTTTAGGACATTTATACTAAATAATAAGAATAATAAAACGATTTTAATTCATTTAAGCAAATGTTGGACATTATTGAAGAAAAAAATATTTCTAAAGCAAGAATAACTTAGGCTGAGGGGAAATTAATTATTGATGCTTTTAATGCAAATACACAAAATATACAAACCTTAAGGGCGCACTTTTCCCCCGTGTTCTTACAGTAACACTCCAACACTTTGCCATTGATTCCCAGACCTAGGACCTGAGATGTGATCTTATAGTCATCAGTCACTGCGTTTCTCCTGAACTCCACTTTAGGGTAAGCAGGTGGTAGGAGGCCCACTGTGCTGCTGCCCAGGCTGGAGGAGCCACTGCTGCGGAGCGCTGTCCCGTGTTGCGCAGGACTTGCAGTCACCGCCTGCTCCTCCTCATTATGAAGCATTTTCACTTAAAACGGAACAGCGGAGTAGACAGAAGCGTACTGGTCTCTCTTACAGCAGCAATCCAGCATTACTGTCATCCAACAGGGACATTTTGGTATTTCCAGACTCTTTAGAATGCAAAAGCAAAAAGACGCATGTCTGAAAATAAAGAAAAAGGGCGCTCAGAAAAGGGCGGAGGTTTAAGCGGAACTGTTATGTTTGCACAAACTAAAGATATTCCAACTTAAAACTTAATTTGAGACATAAAAAATGAGAACAAATGAAAAAGCGACAATTAAAAAAATCTACCCCCCCCCTGTGCAGTCATCGCGGATCTGTGGCTCTTTCTGAGCGAGCGTCAACCTCTGTAACCCTTGACGTCATCGAGGAAAGCTCAAGTTCACGCTCCATTCACAGATTTCTTAAAGGGACAGGCTCGCGTCAAGACGCGCGGCGGAGAACCAGCAGGGACGGTGAAAGAGCTGAGAATAACACTCGTCATCATCCGACCTCAACGGTGCCGAAACGGAAGTAGATCCCTGGAAAAATGTAGCTGCCGGCAAGTAAAACAGTGAATTATGGCATGCCGTTGTTACATTTATTCAAGTCACATTGCTAACCACGAGCGTTTGTAGGATCCTGAGGTATCAGGGGCTGAATCCGGTTTAGAAATAGTTTAACCTTCATACAGTATTATATCTGAAACATGTACCAGTCCTCGGGCTGTAGGATGGGGTTTGAATGACCATGAATTAAACAAAGTGTGTAGCCTAAAATACTTTAAATTTGTTTTTTGTTTGTTTTTTTGCTAGCAGCCTGAGAAAAGGACTAAAAAACTTTTTTTATGACTGATCGAAAAGTAGTGTGCTAAAAAAGTCATTACAACACTTTGTGATATTTTCAAAAATTGAAACTGAGTTTGGTCATATTAGGCTAAGATTGTTCTCAAATTCACAGAAACTGTTCTCACTCATAAACATGATCCTCTCCTTGTCTGCCTCATGTTCCCATCAAGGTGTTACGCTCCTCAGTTTAGATTCCTCCTTCAATAAATCACAAAAATTATTTAAAGTAATCAAACTTTATTTTGTCTAGATACATGCTGGACTAGAAATATAGTACCAAAATTGGACATAAAAAGCAGCTATGGCAAAGAAAGATTCCGCAAGACCTTCACCTTACATGATTATACAGAACTCTTAATGGAAGGAGATGAAAATGTAATTTATTAGGTTTTAAAATGTATACATTTTATTTATGTGATTTAAAGCTATTTTGTCTTGTTATGCATCATCCATCTGCTCTACAGAAAAACAGAAGAAAATCTCACAATTTTCATAATGACTCCTCTTCATAGGTCAAGCTGGATAAAGTTCAACCTGATTGTGTGGAGGAAGCATTTCAGCTCTGTTGTTACTGAAGTGACAGGAGAAAACCTTTTCTTCACCAGGCTCAGCCACACTTCTCTGACAGATGAAAAAACCTTCTAATAACTGCATGATGACAGAGCTGAGACACTTTAACAGCCATAACCTGTTACAGAGGTGTGTAGTCACCCTGCTGCGGTGCTTTGTGTGCACAAATTACTTGATTATTTAAAAGCTGATAGTAACAGGTTTTGTGCAGTGGAGTTATTGTATAAAACACCGACGAAAAGCAAACGAAATGACTTTTAAGTAACAATGTGGAATACGAATGATTATTAATGGAGGTTTCTAATGGATATGTATGGAGGTTAATTTGTCTCTATATTATTCAATCAAACAAAAAACTAATTTCAATTAAAAAAAAATAATCTCAATCAAAAAAATAAATTGTGGTCAAAACTTTTGGAATATTCAATAAAAAAAACTAATCTCAATCAAAAAATATTAAGTTGTGATCAAAACTTTCAGAGTTGTAACGATAATTTTTTTTTAAATGGAATATTTTATTTTGGGGAGAAAAACAAATTATGTATGTAGCTTAAATTATTGCCTTCTCGACGATCCTATTGATGAGGTCTATTCAAAAAATATCCAGAGCTTCAGATCTGATAGCTCAGATCTAACTGTGCTGCTAACTATGATTTAAAACATTTTAGTTATTACTCTGAACATACTGTGCAGTCAAATAACTAGTTAATAACTAGTTTCATGCAACCATTTCTTGGCTCATTAAGATCAGCACACATTTACCTTAATTAATTGGCATGTTTGATTATATTTTGAGAATAATGTAACAGAGACAGGACTCTGTGTAACATCATCCTGGTTGCAAACCTCAATGAAACAGGAAGCCACACATTACTAATTAAGTGATTGCAGACTCTGATAAACTAAAGTAATGTGTGCTCATAAATTAAGATGACAGCATGAAATGCAGATTTGCAAAATTCAGTTCTTCCTATTCAAAAAGAATATTTTAGATGTCCAGAATCAACCTTTCAGTTTTCTGAACTTCTGTTGACAAATTATTTTACTTTTCACTTTCATTTATTAGGTATTTTGCACCAGAAATTCTCAACTGAAGTCTTTCTTTAAAAAATGTGTATATTTTAAAAAATGAATCCTAAGAAGAGCAAACTTACATTTCAGATATATGTGTGGTAGATGTCAGTCAGTCATTTTCTACCGCTTATTCCATAGTGGGTCACAGGGGAGTTGGTGCCTATCTCCAGCAGTCTCTGGGCGAGAGGCGGGGTACACCCTGGACAGATTGCCAGTCCATCACAGGGTAACACACAAACAACCACACACACTCATTCATACACCTAAGGGCAATTTGGAGAGACCAATTAACCTAACAGGCATGTCTTTGGACTATGGGAAGAAGCTGGAGTACCTGGTGAGAACCCACACATGCACAGGGAGAACATGCAAACTCCATGCAGAAAGAGCCCCAGCTGGGAAGTGAACCTAGGACCTTCTTGTTGCAAGGCAACAGTGCTACCAACTGCACCACCGTGCAGCCCGTTGTAGATGTCAATAGCTCTAATTGTTATTGCTACTTCTTTATGTTAAAATGGCCTTCAATTTACAGAATCTTAAAGAATATATTTGTCCCTGATAAGTATTTTAATTACAAATATACAAATGTTTGAAACTACCTTTAAATAAGTCGTAAAACAAATATTCCCTATCATAAATGATATATTGGAGATATGAGACAGATCCAATATCTAACTGAAAGTGTTTCCCGTTATGAGCTCTGTTGTAGATATTAACAATTCTTTATCTAGACAGGATAATGTACTTTGGCATCTGGCGCAGAAACGATTGAAAGGAGTGGCAAAAGTGATGTATTTTATCCTTGGAAATGTTGTGTGGAATCTAGTTCAACTATTTTATGATCATTTGAAAATGAAATCTTATTGGAAATGTCTGAAGTTGAAGAGAAACATGGACATTTTTTAGCCACTGGTTTCTGCATATCATCTTGTTGAGACAAGAATATCAGGTGTTGCTCCTTTATGCCACAACTGTGTAAACATGTCTCTTATTTCTCTGCTTGTTTTTGTGCCAAAATACCTTTTCAAAGCTTTTATGGAAATAAAAAGGCCAAGAAGAATGCTACACTTTACTGTTGTTAGTGCTGTTTCTACTTTAGAGAGCTTTACTTTATTTATAGTTCACCACAAGTAAATGACATTCGGATTTGCACATATGACATAATAATGACACACAAATAACAATATAAATCTTAAATTTTTAAACAAGTGTGTTATTTATTTATTTTCAGCACAAAAAAATACCTATAAGTGATGGAAGTGTTAGATATTTTTAAACTTTCCTATCTAGAATTGCATTTTCAGAGTATGAAGTTGACTTTGTGATTTTTCCTTATCTGCAGTGTATAATTTAAACAGGTGAATACGGCCTCATTTAGATAAATATACTGCAGTGAATGCAGCTTCTGGTTCCCACTGCTCTTCGGAAGTAGTTAGGTCAAATCATCACCAAAGGGTTAGTTATCCTTGTAAGGCTCGGTCCAGCAGATCCTCATCCTGCACTGGGAAGGGCATGGTGACACGCAGCTGCCTGATCTCCTCCATGGTGCGTTGGATTGTCTCATAGGCGTTTGTGTTTCCAGACCAGCAGCGACGAGCCACCTGCGACAAGCAGAACCACACAGATTACAGCTGACCAGAGGAATGAGCCAACACTGATGCATCAAGCAGCTGCTCTGTCTGCACCCTCACCCCGTTGGAGACGTCCCAGTTGAGCATCAGTCTGGCACGCTTTGCCGCCTCGTCTGAGCCGTCCAGCAGCAAACCAAATCCTCCATTTATTACCTCGCCCCTGATGGGGAGATACAGACATAAATAAACAGTGATTCACTCCAAAACAGCCAGATTACTGTTTACAGCAACACCTGTCACCCTCACCAGCCAACACCGCCACCATTATGCAAAGCGACCCAAGTGGCACCTCTGAAGGCATCACCAACAAAGTTCTGGACTGCCATATCTGTGAAAAGGACACACTGAGGTCTAAAAGGTCTTCTTTAGTGCTCTATAATTTACATTTTAGGAAAAAAGTATTGGCAGCCATACAAATATTATGGTTTTAAAAGTGCTTTTAAACTGACAAAAAAAATAAAATTAAACATCTTTTTGAAACTTCCTAGTTTAATTTTACACTCAGAAATTAAATTATTCAACAAAAGCTAAAAACTTCTGGTGTCAAAATCATTATTCAGCCCTGATGCTATTAGTTTATCCTTTGTGTTGGATAACAACCTGCAGTCTCTTTGGTTGTTTCCAGCAACTCTCTGTTGGGTCTCCTGAGGAACCCCAGCCCATTCTTCTTCAGCTAATCTATTATGCTCCTTCAGATTTCATGGTCTTCTGGCATGCACCTTCATCCTCAGGTCAGCCCCCAGATTTTCAATGGGATTCAGCTTTGTGCAGGTCTGTCAGCAACATTTACTTTGGTCTTCTGGAGGAAGAACATCAATGTTTTTGGCTCGTTGTCATGTTGGAAGAAAAACAAAACCCAAACCAGATTTTGCTGCAGACAGCTTTAGGTTCTCCTTCAAAATATTTGCATTTCCTTCTACAAAAGAGGGCTATTTATTATAAAAAAATCTTTCTGCACATTTACACACCCAAACCACAGTTATGTTAGTTTGCAATAGTTTTAAAGAGTTCATTTATGACTTATCAGCTTTATCTATCTCTGGATGTAACTGCTATTATTTTGCCATGTCCCAACCCCCAACTTGAATGTATTTTGTTGGGATTTTATGTCATAGACTGACACAAAGTAGCACACAATTGTGGTGAAAGGGAAACTATGCATAGTTTGCATAGTTTTCAAAAATGTTTTACAAATGAAAATCTGAAAAGTGGGGCATTTTCTATTTGGCCTCTTTTACTCTGGCACTCCTAAATAAAATCAAGTCCAACCATCTCCCCTCAGAGGTCTTTCTAATTGTCTAATAAATCCAGTTGTTCTGTGAAGACCTCAGAGGTTTGTTTGAGAACGTTAGTGAACAAACAGCTTCATGAAAACCAAGGAAACTGCAGTGAGGTCAGGGATGAGGCTGTGGAGAAGTTCTAATCAGGGTTATAAAGCAATATCTGTTAGGATCTGCCATTTTGGACTTTGTTGTGGTTTTGTATTTGTTTTATTTTCAGCTAGATGTTTCTATTTCTTTGGGTTTTGTAGTCATGCTTGTTTATTTCCTTCTGCTTCCTGATAGTTTTGTTCTCTCTCCTGCCTCCTAGTGTTTGTAGTTCTTTCTTCTCTCGCCCATAGTTCCCTTGGTGGTTGCTTTCTCATTTATTTATTACTTAGAATGGTTTTCTTCTTCTTCTTATTATTATTATTATTATTATTACAGTTCTCTTGCTTCCTTGGGTTCTCTAGTTTAGTTCCCGTTTAGTGTCTCTGTGTTTGTTTATGGTTAGATTATTTGTTATTGCTGCACTCTTCTAGTTTATTAGTTTCTTCTCCCTGTTACTCCTCTTGTCATTAGTTTCCCCTTCAGTTATTTACTCAGTGTTCGTCTTCCTTTATATTTGTAGTTCTTCCCAGCCTTATCCCAGTTTAGTCCCCCGTGTTATTTTTTATTGTTTCAGTTTCTTCTATAGGTTAGCTTCTAGTCATTGTTCGCCTTTATACTTTGTTCCACTTATTGCTTACATTTATTTTAGTCTTCGCTTTCTCTGCTCCCTTCCCAGTTAGTTTCAGTCAGTGTTTGTGTGGGTTTGTTTACTTTTGCAGTTAGGGTTTCCTTTATGGTTTATTTTGTTAATTCTTATTTGCCATGTTCTTATATCTTAGGTTGTTATAGTTTTCTTAAGATCTGTTTCTCTGAGTTTGTTATTTAGTCCCTTCTCCCATGGTTTAGTTTTGTATTAGTTTCACCTGTCCTTCAGCCTCCCTGCTTCCCATGTCACACCTGTCCCTAGTTCTGTTGATTACCTGTCTTTTGTTCCTCATTGATTTCCCTCTGTATATTAGTTGGTCTGTTTTCCTTGTTCCTCGCTGGTTTGTTGCGTCAACTTCCCTTAGTCAATCTCGTCTATTGTTTCTTGTACTTTGTCTGACCTGGACTCCTGCATACTCTCTGTTACACCCTGCCTGCCTGACTTCTGCTTTGCCAGAGATTGGAATTAAAATAAATAATCGTTCTGCTCGCCATGCCGTCTCCTCGCCTGTCTCTGCATTTTGGTCCACACAAACCCCAAACTATGACAATATCCCAACCTATAAACATCTTTCAGAGCTCAGTTTGTCACATGTGGAAATGGAAAGAGTATGGCACAGCTGCAAAACTACCAAGACACTATCCTCCGTGTAGGGGTCCCAGCAGCATTTGGATGAAGATGATCTGCTCAGATGAAGCAAAACTGAAATATTTAGGCCACACATGGTGGTAGCAGCAGCATGATATGGGGATGGGATGCTTTTCTTCAGCAGGAACAGGGAAACTGCTCAGAGTTAGAGGAATGGCAGCTGTGGCTAAATACAGGACAACCCGGCAAAAAAAAAAACTGTTAGAAGCTTAAAAAGACTTAACACTAAAGTTCATCTTCTATATAATGGAGTTACTAAGATCAAAGAACATTCAAATGCCAGAATGGCCCAATCAAAGTCCTAGTTAATCTAACTGAGAATCTGAGGCAAGACTTGAAAATTGATGTTCACAGACACTATCCGTTAATTTGACTGAGCCTTAGCTGTTTTGTGAAAAATGGGCAAATACAGGTCCTTCTCAAAATATTAGCATATTGTGATAAAGTTCCTTATTTTCCATAATGTCATGATGAAAATTTAACATTCATATATTTTAGATTCATTGCACAGTAACTGAAATATTTCAGGTCTTTTATTGTCTTAATACGGATGATTTTGGCATACAGCTCATGAAAACCCAAAATTCCTATCTCACAAAATTAGCATATTTCATCCGACCAATAAAAGAAAAGTGTTTTTAATACAAAAAAACGTCAACCTTCAAATAATCATGTACAGTTATGCACTCAATACTTGGTCGGGAATCCTTTGGCAGAAATGACTGCTTCAATGCGGCGTGGCATGGAGGCAATCAGCCTGTGGCACTGCTGAGGTCTTATGGAGGCCCAGGATGCTTCGATAGCGGCCTTTAGCTCATCCAGAGTGTTGGGTCTTGAGTCTCTCAACGTTCTCTTCACAATATCCCACAGATTCTCTATGGGGTTCAGGTCAGGAGAGTTGGCAGGCCAATTGAGCACAGTGATACCATGGTCAGTAAACCATTTACCAGTGGTTTTGGCACTGTGAGCAGGTGCCAGGTCGTGCTGAAAAAAGAAATCTTCATCTCCATAAAGCTTTTCAGCAGATGGAAGCATGAAGTGCTCCAAAATCTCCTGATAGCTAGCTGCATTGACCCTGCTCTTGATAAAACACAGTGGACCAACACCAGCAGCTGACACGGCACCCCAGACCATCACTGACTGTGGGTACTTGACACTGGACTTCTGGCATTTTGGCATTTCCTTCTCCCCAGTCTTCCTCCAGACTCTGGCACCTTGATTTCCGAATGACATGCAGAATTTGCTTTCATCCGAAAAAAGTACTTTGGACCACTGAGCAACAGTCCAGTGCTGCTTCTCTGTAGCCCAGGTCAGGCGCTTCTGCCACTGTTTCTGGTTCAAAAGTGGCTTGACCTGGGGAATGCGGCACCTGTAGCCTATTTCCTGCACACGCCTGTGCACGGTGGCTCTGGATGTTTCTACTCCAGACTCAGTCCACTGCTTCCGCAGGTCCCCCAAGGTCTGGAATCGGCCCTTCGCCACAATCTTCCCCAGGGTCCGGTCACCTCTTCTCGTTGTGCAGCATTTTCTGCCACACTTTTTCCTTCCCACAGACTTCCTACTGAGGTGCCTTGATACAGCACTCTGGGAACAGCCTATTCGTTCAGAAATGTCTTTCTGTGTCTTACCCTCTTGCTTGAGGGTGTCAATAGTGGCCTTCTGGACAGCAGTCAGGTCGGCAGTCTTACCCATGATTGGGGTTTTGAGTGATGAACCAGGCTGGGAGTTTTAAAGGCCTCAGGAATCTTTTGCAGGTGTTTAGAGTTAACTCGTTGATTCAGATGATTAGGTTCATAGCTCGTTTAGAGACCCTTTTAATGATATGCTAATTTTGTGAGATAGGAATTTTGGGTTTTCATGAGCTGTATGCCAAAATCTTCCGTATTAAGACAATAAAAGACCTGAAATATTTCAGTTAGTGTGCAATGAATCTAAAATATATGAATGTTAAATTTTCATCATGACATTATGGAAAATAATGAACTTCATCACAATATGCTAATATTTTGAGAAGGACCTGTATTGCAGTCTCTAGATTTTTTTTTAAACAATTTTTACTTGTATAAAGGAATTTAAAACCATGTATCCTGTTGCTTTTACTTCACAGTTATGCACCACATTTTGTTGGTCAATCATATAAAATCCCAAAAAATACACTGAAGTGTGTGGTTGTAATATGACAAAATGTGAAAATATTGAAAGGATATGAATACCTCTGCAATGCGTTGTATTACCAAAAAGTACAAGCAGGGAAATCTCAATTTTGCATCTCAAATCACAGATTCAACACCTTAGCTGTGCACAAAAACAACCAACCTGCACAGAACGCAGAACCATCATACACATTAGAGGTCTCTCTAAAGGGGCTGTCTGTGCCACTGACATCATGGTGGTCTCTGCTGATGACCACTGGGGCCTGAAGAAAAATAAAAGCAAAAGACACCATTAAGATTCATGTGATAAGTCATAATCATTCAAACTGCAGTTGAATTCATCGTCTTACTGAGACTCTTCTATCAGCCACAGCCTGGTTTATGGCTAAAGCAATGCAAACTCTTCCTTTCTGGTCGGAGTAGAGGATCCTAGCTTGTGATCCAACAACCTAAACAAGAAACATACACTGATTTACAAATGAACCATCTATTGCTATGTTTTTCATGGGGTGTGATCTTCCCTTAGAGATCTCCTTAAGCTGACCATTTTGTGTTTTCCAGCCTCTGTGATCCAGCGGATGTTGTCTCTGTACTGCTGCCTCACACGTTCCGACGCATTAGCAGCGATTTCCTCTAGAACCTTAGCCGAGATGTCATCAGTTACCACCAGGTCTTGCGGATCACCAGATGTGCAAACCCAGCGGAACGGCCCAAACCCCAAGGAAAAAATGTCCCTGCAGCACGAATAAGCAATGTCTCACAGCTGTTTTAAAACATCAATTCACTCATTTTCCAGACAAGTTTTTTTTTTCATCTGCTCATTTCACATAAAGGTGATGCTGCTTGACTAAATGTCACTGGTGCTGCTGGACCAACAGAAATAAATAGAAAAAGACTCACCCCATAATATGTTGGACATAGGACGGATACCGGAACTCTGTTGCTCCTCCACCAACTTTGGTGACCTCTGCACCTATATAAAGCCAAAAACATATTCCTGTTTATTGCTCAAATTCTCACTGACTGTTTCTTATATTCTGTGTGTGATATTTTATAAATAACTCACCTGCTCTTTGCGCCTCCAGGAGGAATGCATTGCCGTAATCCCAGAAGAACATACCTGCATCTGACAACTTGTTGATGGCCTTTATGTGTCTTCTAAGGCTGTAATGGCAAAGATTATATAGTAGTAAACAAAAAATGTTAGCCGTTTAAAGCTGCACACAGTTCAGCTCTAAGATGAATCCAACCTCTCTTGGACAATACTCCGGAAGCGTCCAGGATCTGTGGACATGAGTTGGTTGGCCTGGCGTAAGCTGAGCGGGACAGGATAGTAGCCCCCGTTGTAGGGGTTGTGCAGGGACGTCTGGTCTGAACCCAGATCCACCAGGAGCTCTCCTGTTCTCTCAAACTCCAGCAGCAGCCTCTCCCTGTATTACAAAGATAAAAGTTGGACTAACAAAAAGTTTATTTTAACACGGGCCCAGAATATGTCTAGTTAAAGTTATCACAGCTCACTCACCACAAGTCTACCACATTCCCATGGTATCCCAAACTGAGGGGCGTCCTGGAGCTCCTGGCTTCTCTGTAAGACAAGACAAAACAGTGCAATACAGGGCAAAGAATAAGATCCACAATGCCTGGTGTCGTCCACACATCATTTGGTATTTTGCTCTTGTACCCGACAAATTGCCATTTGATGGTTTCATGAAGGCTGCAAGAATTTTCTAATCCTTCAGCTCTACACACGACTCTTTCAGTCTCCCTTACAAAATCTTCTCTGAAGCTATATATAAGCCCTTTTCAAGTCAATAAGGCCCTGATATCATTAGGCCCTGATATCATTAGGCCCTGATGCACTGTGTTACAATCCTCTCAAGGATTACAGAAAGAACATGCATCAGAAACCAGTTGCAGTGTTGCTAACCCTAACCCAGAATTATAGAGAGCATTTAAAAAAATCCAACAAAGATCCTATATTTTGTAAGAAATAAATTATTATGATGTGTGTTTTTCTGTGTTACCTGATGCGTTTAATGCATTGCTCCAAGCTGCTGGTCACCTCCATAACCCAACCCTGCTCATGTCTCTTCCTCAGTGGAGCTTCATCCACCTACACATAAATCCCAAAGATTTCCCTCCATTTTGGCTCTCACTCAGAAGTGACGTTTAATGAGACAAAAGAATGACTCTTGAAGCCACCTGACCTCAGCAATCACACCGACACAGCCGGCAATCACAGCAGCTTTGGCCTGGGCGCCACTCATTCCCCCGAGGCCTGACGTCACAAAGACACGTCCCCTCAAGTCATCGGTGCCCAGGTACCTCCGGCCTGCATTCAGTACAGTAAGCTGCTCAGAGAAAAGAGATAAAAAACAATCTTTATCATTATTCAGGTGCTACAATAGTGTGGTACAGCATGCTATGATGTAAAGAGATGTGAGGATCTGCTTCTCATTTTGACAAACCATGGTGCCATGAACAATCCCTTGAGGTCCAATGTAACAGTAACTGCCTGCTGTCATCTGGCCGTACCTGTGTGTAAACAACAACAGGACACACATGACTTCATACAGCTGTAATATAAAATAAACACAGTGCTGGTCAGATACTAATTTGCATGAATATCATATTAATTTCAGGCTGTAAAGGATTCTTTTGAACTATTAATTTTTAGGTAGGACTGATAATGTAACAAATATTATACTGTAGCGTTAAAAAGCTTCTGACAGAGTTTCCTGGATATTTGACCACTTTTCTTTTGAAACATGTAGGAGCTTATTTGGTTCTCTGGCATGGACCTGCCCTTCAAGAAAACTCCCTGACATTTCGTAGTGGTTGAGGTCTGGGGTCCCTTAATGTCAGCCTGCTTTATATGTTCCAAAACCACTGTTGATCAACAGCATGTTTGTTTATTGTTTATTTGATAGGCACAAGTATGTTTCATGACTCAAGTCACACACTATAACTTTTTAACCAAGGCTAATTCTCAATGCGCGTCCCTAGTTAGGCTTATACATACAGCACAAAACAACACACACATATCCACAATACAGATCAAATACAGATCATAAACATCACAAACGCAACATCAAATCAGTCCAATCAATGTTCACATCTCTGACCACTCAATAAAAAGTTTTTTAAGTTTATGTTTAAAACGGACCTAGTTTGACTCTCCTTTTAATTCTACAGGTAAAGTATTCCATGTTTTAATGGCTTGTGCAGTGAAAGCTGATTGCCCAAAATATGTTTTGCGTCTATGTACTTTACAGTTTCCACTCTGGGCTCCTCTTGTGACTGAATCTGCAGCTCTGAGAGACTACACAGTCACTCAAAACCTGAGGGGCCTGATTGTGCAAACATTTGTATACCAATTCTAACTACAAATTTAATAACATTTTCAAAACTTAGAATCTTTTAACTTATTCAAACTAACACATTGATGACACCTGATTGGTTTCTCATCTAAAATTTTTATAGCTCTATTGTGCATCATCTGAAAAGGCTTGATAATGGTGTTTGAAGACTGTGACCAAGAGCTAATGCAATAACTTAAGTGTGAAAAGATCATGGAATGCACAAAACTGAAGGCATCTTGAAAAAGCAGATACTCTCGAATCAGTTTAAATGTTTGTAAGTTTGCTTTCACTATTCTGGACACTTTTTTTACTTGGCTATCAAATTTTAATTGTGAATCAAGTATTAGACCCAGAAACTTTATTTCTGAGACCTGTTGGATTGTGCATCCATTTAAGTATAAATTCAGCTCCTCCGTTATGGGCTTAATCCAAGTAGAAAAACAGACAGACATCATCTTTTGACATTCAGGGACAGACATACATTGTGAAAGCACAATAACACAGTTTTGAGATGTTGAGATAATTAATGAGAAACAGCTTGCACAATCTTCCCACGAACATACAATGCCGCATCATCAGCATACAGCAGAAAACCTGCTGTTGGGCATGATTTTTGCAAGTCATTAATGTACAATGTAAAGAGTAAGGGACCAAGTATGGACCCCTGCGGCACTCCTGTATTAATTTTTAAAAATCAGGATTTTTCATAATTTATTGTGACACAGCTCTCTGCCTTGTAAGATGGCACCTGCCATTTTTCCACTGTCTATTGCCAACCTTATTTCCTTCACAAAAAAACTGTTTGCTGTATCTGTCAAGTAATGTGGTTGAAAGCCAGTCTCAATTATGTAACTCCAAAAAAGCCATTAACTGATTGGATACAATTTTCTCTAATACCTTTAAAAACACAAGCAGGATACTTAAGGGCTGGTAATTACATGCCCGGTCTAGTGATCCTGAAAACAGGCATAACTCTGGCCTGTTTGCACTGTGCAGGAAATTGGCCACTCTCAATGGACAAATTAATAAGATGTGTCAAAGGTTTTAAAAATAGACTTTTATTTTGTTTCAAAAAGGCAGAGTTGATGTAAAAGAGATCCTTACAATAACTTTGTTTAATTGTATTTATTACCTCAAGCACCTTCACTTCACTTGTATGTTCTAGAGAGAACATTGTGCTTGACTGGCTGATTGTAGCTTGTTGCTGGATTGAACTTACATAGTACCTTTAAGTGTTTTTTTCAAATTCATATCTCTTTCTGTCATTACCTGCCTGATTTCCTCATTAACCCAAGGTAAAGATTTCTTGTTTTTAAATTTCTTGCATTTTGAGAAACTTAGACATAACGCCTTTCACACTGTTTGTTATTTCTTTAAAACAGTAATGTACATCTTTAATTTGCAAAAGGTTATTCCAATTTATTGCATTTAATTCATTAACTAAAGCAGGAAAATTACGCTTCAAAATTGTTTACATATTTGATTTTACTCTGTTGCCATTTTTAGATAATTTCTAGATAATTTCCTTGCAATCACAGTCATATTATGATCTGACAAACCACTGAGAAAATTGTACGATTTCACTATTTGATCCTCTTCTTTAGAAAATACTAGATCAATCTGAGTCTTGGTAGTTTTTGAGATCCTCGTGGCACCCTTAATTACCTGAGTAAAATCAAACTTTGCCATCAAGGTCTTAAGTTTTTTCTTTTTACTAGAATTAAACAAATCTATATTGAATTCATCTGGTATGATAACTTAGGACCAACCATTTTCAACAATTTATCAAGCTCCTTGTAAAATATATCACTGCAAGAGGGGGGATTATATAAAAGCATGATTAAAAAGCGCATGCTTGGTGACAGTGATCCTTCAACACATATACAGTATACTCAATATTTAGATCATCGGGCTGCACAGTGGCGCAGTTGGTAGAGTTGGTAGCATTGTTGCCTTGAAGCAAGAAGGTCCTGGATTTGACTCTGGGCCGGGGGTCTTTCTCCATGGAGTTTGCATGTTCTCCCCGTGCATGCGTGGGTTCTCACCGGGTACTCTGGCTTCCTCCCACAGTCCAAAAACATGACTGTTAGGTTAATTGGTTTTGCTAAATTGCCCTTAGGTGGAATGAGTGTGTAAGTGGTTGTTTGTCCTGTGTGTGTCTGTGTTGCCCTGTGACAGACTGGCGACTGGTCCAGGGTGTACCCCGCCTTTCGCCCATAGACTGCTGGGCATAGGCACAAGCTTCCCCGTGACCCTGTATGGAAGAAGCGATAGAAAATAACTGACTGACTGACTATTTAGATCATGTTCAAAAGTGACTTAATTGCATATAATAATATATCTTGAATAGATTGTCACTCCTCCTCCTTTACTTGTTTTTCCATCGTTTCTATAAAATCTATAACCTGGAATATCGATTAAATTAGTGTGTATCTTACTGTTGAGCCATGTTTCACTTGGAGCTAAAAAGTGCAGATTTGACTCTATTAACAACGTCCTAATGTGGTCATGCTTTGGCAACAAACTCCTAATATTTAAATGTGCTCCAAATGCACCCTTTGGTTTACTATTTTGTCCCATATAACTTGAGCATGATTTACTGTTGGAAAAATCTGGTGAGATGTGAGCTTACTCAGTGATAGACTTGTTGTAGACTTCGTCTGTTCTGCCTTGCAGTGTTTGATCCCAGTGTGACATTAGTAAATATTTGAGCTCGATCCTGGTTCTCCTGATTTATTGGGTAAATAGAAAATCTTTGCCCCTTATCCTCTCTGGTTTTGATGTTTTTCCCCTTGCGGTTCACTGGTGGGGACTTCATGGCCTGATGCTCTCCCAACGACTTGCCTCCGGATGGCTCCTGTTCAACCATCTAACTGTTGATTTGGGGTAAAGTTGGTTAATTTTGAGGAAGTCATCCTTTTCCAGTATTCCATCCCCTTTGTGCAAATCACCTGTCCTGCTGGCAACAAAGCAGCCCCACAGCATGATGCTGTCACCACCATGCTTAACAGTTGGTGCAGTGTTCTTAGGTTTGAAAGCCTCACCTTGACTCATCCAAACATGCATCTTGTCATTTTTGCCAATTAGTTCAATCTTTGTTTTGTTTGATTAAGAAACTGTTGTCTAGCAGGTATTTAGCTTGTTCACATGGGCAACTGCAAATGTCAGGTGAGCTTGAAGGTAATTTCTGAACAAGGGCTTGTGTCTTGGCCAGTACCCTCTCAGCCCATAAGTTGTTATTCAACATTGGTTGAGTGAATGCAGTCCTAGAGGCATGATGAGATAGCGCTGGCCTCTGCTGGAGCCTGATCGGACACTGCAGGTGCCAGGCAACTGACAAGTCGATGCTGGTGTTGTTGAAAGATGCACAATTAGAATAAATGATGAATACAGAAAATGTTTATCCAGTAGCTCCCTGGATTGGATTAAAAGAATCTACTTGAGTATATTGTCCAGTTTATTTTGAAGGGGTTCCCTGATTAGTTTTAAACTAATGTAAATTTGACTAAAGATTTAGAAGAGAAGACACTTTGTGCCAACAGGCCAACTTAACTTAAGCTAAACAACACTAGGTTAATAGGATAATGTGGGCATATGTGTTGTAGTAAGTGTATTAATTTGTTATTAAGGGACTTTAAATCAACTTAAAAAGTGGTTTACTTAAACTCAGCGGAAACTGTAATAAGATTATTTCAATGTCCACAAAGCTTTTTTTTCTATTGTGAAACCCTAAATGATAATCAAATTACTTAGTGATGACTAGTCTACATAATTTAGTTTACTTTTACTGTAGTTGGCTGGTTTATTTTGCAGCTCAAGAGCTAAGACGAGTAGTTAAAAAATTTGTGAAACACAATTTTGAGATTTACCAGGTTGTATTATTTTCTGCTTAGGTGGGTAATGAAGAGACAGGCAGATATTTCTGACATTATTTAAAAAGTATGAATTGCATACACATAAAACTATAGGTTAGCCACATCACTCAGTATTGCATTTAAGTATTTCATTATTTATTGCCTTAAGACATGTGTCCATAACTTCTTAATATGTATTCTAGATAACTCAAGATCCAGAGAAGAGGGTCCCGTTCAGCCATGTCTAAAACAGTTCCCAAAAACTCAGCATGGAACAAGAAAAAGGACGTTACGCAGCTCTTTATAAAGGCACAACCCATGGCTAGAGAACTCTGTGATGCAAGATAATGTTTTGCCTGCACACATATTTTCTTTCCTGTTGCAACAAAATTGACCATCACAAATGAGTCAGCGTTTTCCAACAGAAAAAAAAAGCCTTGTTTAAGGATGCCGGGATTAAACCTCATTCATAATAAGGGCAACACATGAGAGAGATGCAACTGGGTTTTGGAAATAGTCAAGAAGGCAGAACATTTCCTTTGTTAGAATATCGACCCCCTGATAAAGCTTTAACCACCATTTGCCCGACCCTTATCTGAAAGTCTAGTTCTGTCACTGTTGACACTGGTGTTCAAGCATGATCCAGTTTATGAAGATTGTTCTTGAACAATCTAACCAGTTTTCTTAAATCTGAGGTTGACAGTTTCAATGAAATACCTGAAACTTTCACCCATTTGGGTGTTCTAACACAATCAAGATCCCAAAACACAGGTCAAAGCTGGTTATTGGATAGATAAAGCAGGCTAAAATTGACTTTAGTGTGGTCCTAACTTCATGCCTCTTCACCGCAGTTTGTATATTATCTTCAAAAGGTGAGTCTGTCCAAGCAAACCAACTGAGTAGTTGAATATGCAACCAGAATTATGCAAGAAGTCTGTTGATGGCTGCAAACGATCAAAGAGCAACCTGCACTAAATAATAGTGAGGGTGTATGTATACATTTGAGCCAGTATGCATAATTTGAATTCTGTTTATTAGAGAATCTCCACAATAAATTCAAAGTCATTTATTTTGCTTCAGTCATTGCAGTTATACATTGCCTTATCATTCCACCCTGGAAATTAGAGCAGGCAAAAATGCATTATTGAAGGACCAAAATTATTATGACATTCATGCCCATGTGAGTGTATGTAAACTTCTGAGTATCTTCTATTTTCATGATAATCAGTCCGGCAGCTCAGAAAAGACTTACATTGACACACCAAGAGCAAACATCCTCTCATATTGTTCTCTGGAGGAATAATTGGGAATAACCTGAGAAAACACCCAGAACAAACCAAAGGTGAGTCTGTTGTTTGTGTCTGTTATTAAGATGTGATGTGTGTCCTGCCGGTACCATGCCGTTAGTGATGATAGCGCGAGGTGAGGAGGGCAGGCTGGGGAACAAGCCCATGGGGTGTCCGCTGTACATGACCAGAGTTTGCTCCTCAGTCATCTCACTCAGGTAGTGCATCACAAGGTGAAACTAAACTCATATGATCAAATACAAACAGTTACCTTACAACTGTTCAAGATGGTTTACTATATAAGAGATAGGATACAATTTGGGTTTACACAGGACTTACCTGGGCCCAGTTACTAAACACCTGTCCATTCCCTCCATAGGTGACAAGCTCCTGGGGAAACTGCAGGAGAAAGAAAGATTGGTTTCCTTTGTACCAGGGGTGCCAAGTCCAGTCCTGTAGAGCTGCTATCCTGCAACTTTAAGAGGAATACCTGCTCCAACACACATGTTACATAGCTGTATGCCATTCAGCTCTGCAGAGGCCTGGTAACGAGCCATTCATTTATTCAATTGTGTTGGAGAAGGTAATTATCTAAAAGTTGCAGGATAGTAGCTCAACAGGACTGGACCTGGGCACCCCTGTTTGTGACATTAAATTACACAATCACCTGAGCAACAGCTGGGTCCAGGTTGTTCATGATCATTAGCATCATAGCTGCTGCTTGTCGTGTGCGGCAGGGATACTGATCAATAGGATAAGCTCTGCGGAAGAGAAGGGCATTCACTTCATTGCTGAGGTGAAAGAAATGACCTACAACCTCAACAATGTTTTGGTAGGTGTGCGTTTAAAATAGTGCTGGTGAGTAACTTTGATTGTTTTTAACACGAAGCCTGAGTTAATAAGATTCGCTTTAATTCTTGGTTATGAATGAGAGCAAGACTGGTGTTTACAAAAGTATTCATAGATTTTATCATGTTACAATCTTAAACTTTAGCGTATAATATTGGAATTTTATTTGATAGACCAAAGAAAAGCAGTGAATAATTGGGAAGTCAAAGGAAGATATAAATGTTATGTCTATTTTTTAGCCAATAAAAAGGTAAGACAGGAAGTATTACCACAGATTCTTGGATTTAAGTCTGGACTTTGTCTCGGCCATTCTGACAAGTGGATATATTCGGGTCCAAACCATTCTATAGCTCTTTTGGGTTGTTGGAAGGTGAATCTCCAACCCAATTTCATGTCATTTGCTGCCTCTAACATGCTTTGTTCCAGGATTCTCTTGAATTTATCTCCATCAATTTTTGACCAACTTCCCTGCCCCTGCTGATGAAAGGTATCTCCACAGCATGATGCTGCCACCACCATGCTTCACTGTGGGAATGGTGTGCTCAGGTTGACGTGCAGTGTTCATTTTCTTTCATACATATAGTTTTGCATTTAGGCCAAAAGGGTTTATTTTGGTTTTGTGTGAGCAGAGCACCTTCTTCCACATATTTTCTGTGTTCCCTACTTGGCTTACTCTTTTTCTTTTTCAACAATCGCTTTCTTCCTGCCCCTCCTGCATAAAGGCCAGATATATAGAGTGCACGACAGTTGTCCTTTTAGCAGATTATCCCACCTGAGATGTGTATCTCTGCAACTCCTCCAGAATTACGACAGACTCTTGGTTGCTTCTCAGATTAATACCCTCCTTGGTCATCCTGTCTAGTCAAGTTTGTAGTTCTGCAATACATTTTAAATTTTTGATGATGGAGTGAACAGTGCTCCTTTGAATGCGTATAGCTAGGAATATTATCTTATAACCTATGCTAATGATCTCCAACAAACCTCAGAGGCTTTAACAGAACAGCTCTAAATGTACTGAGATTACAATAAATACACATTGGCTCCATCTACTAGTTGGGCAACTTCTGAAGGGAATTGGCTGCACTTTATTTGATCTAGAAGTGTCAGAGTAAAAAGGGGGAACACATGCAGATTATATTTTTCAGATTTCCATTTGTAAAACCAATGTATAACATTCCTCCCATTTTACAATTATGTGCTACTTTGTTTTGGTCTGTTACATAAAATTCTGATAACATACATAGAGGTTTGTGGTATTTTGAAAAGTTAAAAGAGTATACATACTTTTGCAAGGCACTTGTATAAAGAGGGAACAGTGGACAGGAGCCAAATGTGGCATTTCCTAATATATTACGTTATTTTTTTTACATATTATACATAAATTAAGATGATTACATGAAGTATTTCTATTTGTGTGTTTCTTATTTCATCCTGGGAAACACTAATGTGTGAGTTTGGCCCTGGAACAGACTAACCAGGTATTTATTAGGGCTCCTCACCTCATCCGTATCGTGGGGCAGAAGCGGTACATGTATATGTGGCCATGCTGCCGGAGCTCTTGAGCAAATTCAGCCGCGAGCGTTGCATGGTGGTACGGTGGGAAGTAACGCAGAGCATTTCTCAGTGCAAGCTGGAGGAGGATAAAGCCATTTTCTGTTAGTGAAAACAGATCTATCAAGGATCTTACATTTCTTACATAAGAGTAAGAGCTCTCACTGTTTCACTCTCCTAATTATTGACTGAATGCTTTGCTCTGAGTTTGGGCAATCATTTTTGGACCTTTGAAAATAATCAATTTCAAGGTTGACCCAATTGTGAGTGATGCAATAAGACCGAGTGCAGAGAAGGCTGTAGCACACTGCTTTCAACTTTATTAATTTCTATGGTAACTCTGGATCTTTAAACATTGTTAACATATATAAATATTAATAATATCCAAAGATCTAGTTATTTTTTACATTTTATTGAGTGTTTTGCAGGTCTGAGTTTATGGTGCATGTATTATTGGTACAGAAACAATCCTGAAATGCATGCATTATTAAATACAGCTAAAAAGCCTTCAACAAAATGCTTCCCTGAAAAGACTAATGTCAGGTTTTACTCACTCGTTCCTCTTCAGCTGTCAGGTTAGGAGTCCGAACAGGAGCATGTGGCACATTTGGATCTCTTCCCCAGTTTGGGGGCAAAGGATCAAGGGGTAGACCACTGCAAAGCTCCTTTAAATTCGACATCCTGTTGGCTCTGTTACACGTTTGCTGCAGATTCCAAGGAGGTAAAGTTCAGGCCACAGACTGCTGGCAGCTCCAAATGATGCAGCAGGCAAGCACATGTGGAGGGAAAATCTGTGTACTTGTGAACTTTTGGGGCCGGTCCCTCTTCACCTTTCTGTCCCATTGGTTTTTGGGTTATCTTTACCCAGAAAGAGTCCACCAATGAAAGAACAGGAGCTCCACAGGAATGTTTGATAATTATTGATCTCTGAAGAGTTTGAAGTATCGCATGAGTGAGCAGACAAACACGGACACTGACCTCTGATGCTTTGTCATGCAACAAAGTTTGAGACCATGTGTGACAGAACAGATCTGGATGGATTCTAATTATTTCCAATTTCTCTAAATCTAGTATATTCCTGTTTGCCATTCCAGTGCTTTAATTAAAAATACATGCAAACAACACTAAGCATGTTCAATTTTGTTTTCAAGGAAAGTGGAAAATGTTAACCATCAAAATTACAACTTTTTGCATGAGAAATTCACTTTTTTATTTGCTCATAAACATGTAAAATTAATTTGGCCAGACTAGGTATTTAAGAATTTGAATTAGAGATTATTAAATGCTGTTCATTTTCCTTTAAAAACATGGAACAGATTTTAAAGTTTGCACCCAGCAGGAAGCCACAACTCAGATGTCCCTCCAGATTGACTGAATATGCAGTTAAGCAATACAAAGACTAATTTTAGGGCCCTTGTGACGCCCCGTAGTTCATGCCGCCCAAAAATCACCAATCAGATTCAACAATACATTTTAGAAGGCTTAAATTCTGGGCCATATAGCTTAATGCTCACCAACTTGACTCGTTCCAAACCCAGGTTTGAGATTGTTTAGGACCATTATCAACCAATTGTGTTCAGTTTTCTTCCGTTGAGTTGCTGATCCAAGTTGAAGTTGAATAACATGGAGGTAGTTCTCCATGTTCACTTTTCAAACCACTTTGTGCAATGCAACATTACCCCAGGCAGTGAAACAGGTCCACAGCATGATGCTGCCACCACCGTGCTTAATAGTTGGTACAGTGTACTTACATTTCTATTTAGTTTGACCATAAAACCCCTGTTCATGGGCCACCAGGATGGACAGGGGTACTCCCATTATCCCACAATGCCAGGTCCACATGAAAACATGTTTGTTGTTGACAGTGAGGAAAGTTCAGTCAGTGTAACACAATTAAGAGTTATATTTTTTATTACAAAACTGTCAGCAATGTTCACTGCAATTTGTTTTTCTTTTTTGGTTCACAGAAAAGCTTGAGATTGGTTTGGACGAGGTAAATATTTCAAGTCTGGTTATAAATTAAGAAGAATAGGTGCAGCCTGAGAGGCAACAGTGGAAACAACACTGAAGAGCTCACAACAAGAAGTGAGACAAGTATTCTTCGGAACATTAACTCTTCATATCTCTGAGAATCAGACACAGTATGGTGAAAATAAAATACACTTTGAGCTATTTGTATGAAACTTTGTGCAACTTATTATAAAAAGGAGGGCACAACCGAACGTCTAAAACATGTTACTGTCATTTCACATTCTCTGAAGTCAAACAGAACAATACACAATGTGCACTTGGTTATTTAAGCTTGGTCCTTATAAGATCACAGACTAAAGTTAAAAGCTCGATGTAATTATCTTCTTTGTTTAGCCCATTTTTGACATGAGGAACCTACTAAGGAACCAACATGGAGTTTAAGGAGTTCTGGTAATCTACAACAGAATGGACAACGCTCCTGCTCCAAAAATCACACCAACTGAGTTCTGTTCTGCAGAGAATCTACCTGCCTAAAGAAATTATTGTTGAGTTGATAAAAGCAACTGTTCTCCTTTATTTATACTCAAGTAGGAATTTGCTTTTGGGCAGCCAATCAAACAGCTGCAGTATTTACTTGAATGATATAGAGACAGTTTGTTTTCCTCCAACAGCAAAACAAGCTATTTTATTTTCCGAAGAGCTTTTGTAAATTACTTCTTTTAATTCTGATGAACATTATTGGGAAAAATATCATTTTTTTCAGATCCAAAACATGATGACTGAATGTGAAATGTGAGAGAAGAGCTCCGAAGCTCTACAGTAAGGCTCATTATTAGCTCTCTGCTGAGCTCTCCGAGTTTGGCCGTGTGGGATCAGAGTCCTTCTCGAAGCCAGCTGCTGTGTTTGTGCCTGATGGCTCTGCAGACGCGGATTCCTCAGACGTCTGGATGGATGGTGCATCATCTTCTTTTGGGTAAAGCTCTGGGTAGCGCTGCAAGCACTCCTGCATGGTCCTGAACTGCTCCAGGCAGTCAGAACCTTTCACCTCCTCCTTACTGTAGTGGAAGCAGGAGAAGGCTTCCTTGAATTCAGTCCCACAGGGACCGCTGGCCATCCCACCCAGGCAGGGACAGTTCCAGTTTATCTCTCCACTGGGGAGAATCAGACCTAGAAGGGGAAAGGTGGAAGTCTAGATTTAGAAAATGCATAGTGGAAGCAAATTTCAGAGACACTCAATCAGAGACTTATGCAACGCCAAAGTGTTCAAAATTAAATAAATAAATGAGCCATTATGAAATAAGTATCTACATCAATAATTAATAGATAATGATTTAATGTGACAATGAAATTGTGAAATATTGAATGCATATTAAATTATTAATTTACTAATAGACAGCACCAAAGCCTCGAGTGCCGTGCTCTGCATATTCCATGCGGACACGATGCTCAATGGCTCTTAGGGGATCCAGAATGGCGTCGTCGATGCTAACATTGTGGAGAACAGTTATCATCCCGATCATTTGAAAGATGTAATCCAAAGATCTCAAAATGGCATCATATGATAAATTATTCCCCTCAGTTTGATCTGCTAAGGTAACCAGAGCTGAATTCAGTTAAAGAAACTCCACCATCCTTCCTAAACCTTGAGCTGGCGCAGTAGCTGCTCAGGGAGCAGGGACCCAGGAAACTAATCTCTACGTAAGGCTCAGCCAATGAGGATGCAGGTCCAGCCCGTTGACGCTGATTGGCTCCACAGTCATTCAGTTGTAAAGTGACATTATGAAATAAAAAGGCCATGGGAAAAAAAAAATCACCCTTATACAATAAAAGCTGGGTTTTAAAAAGTGACATTTTTAAATAAAATTAAAAAATGCTGAAATTACATAAAAATAGCTTCAACTACAATTTCAATTATTAGGTAACATTTGTATATGAAAATTCTTTTATATTATAAAGCTGATTTAAAAAAAATATAATATATTTCAGAAGAATTTAATATGCATTCAATTATTTCACAATTTCATTGTAACATTAAATCATTATCTATTAGTTATTGATGTAGATACTTATTTCTTAATGTTTCATTTCATTAATTTTGAACACTTTGGTGTTTCATAGTGACTGGCTCACCTTGCTCCTCATACGGATCATTGGGGTCTTCCTCTACAAACTCGGCACTGCTCGGCATTTCATGATCCTCTTTGGTGACAAATATGATTTTGTCTTTACCTGACGCAAGAAACGAAAGAAAGGCAAACTATTTAAAAAGACATCACAACCAACAATTCATAAAAACACATTTTATTTTATTGTTTTACATGATACTTTTGTTCAAAAAGCAACAGAGATGTGGTATTTAGAGCTTTAGAAGTTGGACTTTTAATCTGTCCTAATCATGTGTTTCTCCACCTGGTATAGAGTAAATAGAGTAGTGGAGGAAGTTGGTTGATTTTCTTATTTTTAATGAAATATTCAACTCTGTTAAAAAAATTGCAGGTTCTTTATGAACTGAATTTGTCTTTCTCAAAAGTAAGAGAGAAGTGTAATAGCCTCCCTTCAGCCAACTGACTGGCAGTGCTGCACCACCTATACTCCGAACAGCTGGAGAGAAGTCTGGTCATTCAAGCACTTTCTCTGGAATTTTAGTAAAATGTGTAATGAATAATGTCAGCAGTTTTGAAACCATAATACACTGATACCAGTGACTGACCCATCTCTATGCCCACCTACAACAGTCATTTTAAGTATTACAAGAAATATAATAATTCTGCAGGAATATCTCCCCAGAAACTATTAATTACGCCACTCTATTAGATAAATAAAACCTGCAACAAAGATGCACTTTTGTTTAAAGCAACACAACAGTGTCCCTTAAAACATTTGTTTCATAGGCTAGAATTTTTGTTTTGCACATGTTTTACTGCAAAATGAATTATTTCAGCTGTTAATATATTAAATTATACTTAAGTGTGTAAGAAATAAGAGAACAAAGAATGGATGATTTAAAACTCACTTCACAACCAGATATATTTCCAAACAGCTAAATTTGTTAGTCTTGAAGGCAGGAAAAGGAAAAGTAGCTATTTTTCAGCCATCTAACCAGGAATCCACAGCAAGAGATTACTGCTTTACTCTATGCTCCATACGTCCGGAAAAACATCCTGGCACTTTGTCTGGCAGCTTACCAAAAAAAATAAAATAAACCAAAACAAAGGAAAGGAAAGGTATGACAGAATTGTTTGGCTGTTTTCAGAACCTAATCTTTAAAAACTTTGGTATTACTGGATAACGGTAGATGTCCTATGCTTAGTGTACACAATCCTTTCTGACTGATTTTGGTTTGCTTAGGCCGACTAATCACTTATCTTTATCAGAGGAACACCCTCTGTCATGGTACCTCTTGAACATGGCTTTATGGTCAAACAAACCTAAAGGCAATCAGCACCAGTGCCTAGAAGAATATTTGGAGGAGACATGTTTGTGCTTTCAATTATAAGAGTGCTGTATCAACTGTCGAGCATGGTGGTGGTAGCATCATGCCGAGCATTTGTTTTTTGGTCAGTGACACAAGGTGCATTACATAAAAGGGATGGAATAATGGAGGGTTACCCTCTAAATTTACCAACTTGACCTCAAATCAAAAATTTTATTTACTTTTAACCGAAGTACTGATATGATGAAGGATGTCAGCGGTTTGAAAACTTCAGTACACCCTGATGCTGGTAACCAGCTAGGCTGACATGTACTTCTATGTATGATAAAAGTGATTTTAAGTATCAAATGAAAAACCATCAATTCTGCATTTGTAATTATCCCAATGAGTATTAATTCTACAGCATTATTGGAGTTTAAAATCAATGTTGCCTTAGCTGATATGGATGGAATTACATGACTCTTTGCAGAAATCATCAAGTTTAAATCTCTTGTGTATATTATCTGGGTATTTTAGGAAAATGGTTCCAAATCTCCAAAAGGGTCTTCTAAAATGAGACAATGAATGTAAGAAATATATGACATCTTACTGAAAAGCAACAAGGGAACATATTAGAAACGCTGATTTATATAATGTCAGATGTTCCTTTAAAAAAGCACCAACTGTTAATCTAAACTCAAATGATAGAATAATAGCAAAACTACTGTACGTCAAATGTGGGACAAGTACTGAAATGTTTCAATCCAAATGGATTTGTATCAAAATCCAGCATCAGACGGAAGCTAAACAACCTAAAACTGGTTTAATTTTAAATATTTGATGTTACAGCCCAGTTGTAACATGCAGCTTGTTGGTGCTCAAGGTTACACTCTCAGAGCATTTATCTGTTTTCTGCTAATATACATCACTAATTATAAATGTCCTAACTCACATATCACCAAAACCCCTAGTTTAGACATGTTATAACAGTCCCAGGATTAAATTCTTAATGACACTCAACTAAACTTTTTGTTAGCCTTCCAGAAACGTTAGCCGCCGGCTAGCCTAGGATGCTCACCTTCCTGTCGGATCGAGCTCATTTCTTCCAGCTAGAACAAGCTATAGGCCTATAAATTCACTTCAGAGGCCCACTGCTCCGTGAATAATTAATCTTACTTTAAAAAAGACAACACACATACAAAATGCCGCACGTTTCACTACATAACCACGTAACTGTTGTACAACTATCCTTGTTACAGCGTGATGAGGTCATCTTCTTCTTTTCTACCGTTTCCGGTAGCGTTGACGCTGCTGAAAGCTCTACTGCCCCCTAGAGTTCTTCTTCTTCTCCCTTTGGAGTTCCTCTGGCGCGTGGCAAACCAACTTCAGGCGCATTTACCGCCATCTTTTGAACTGGAGTGTGGACGTCAAAGACAGAGGGACCCAGTGTTTTTAAGAAGTCTTATCACCTGATTTCAAATATTTCTACATATATCCTCCCATATATTAACTAAATTAAGTGCTGTTTTCTCTGTACTTAGCAGTGATGCCATGACATGAAGACATGTTAATCTGTTTTTGACTGACCACAACAATGGGAGTCTCCTGTTTGATTTTTTTCTTATCTGGTACAGGGATCTATGAAGGCCTGTATGAACAATCCTCAGACCCCTACAGTTCAAGAAGGTCAGAAAATTTGACAAAATATTGATAGTGCGCTCTTTTAGGATTGATACAAGTTGCATATGCATTACTTTAAGAATATTCATCTCCATGATCAATAAAGGAGGTTTTCTTGTACGTCTTTTTTTTTTTTTTTAAATTGGCATTCCATAACACACAGTTTATGCAATACCTAATTATAATATTGTTCTTTGGTAGTTCTGGCATAATGTAAAAAGGTTGGGTCTAAAACTGCTGTGACCGCACTACTGAAATTATTTTGGGTGTTTAAAATTTTGAAATAAATTTAAATGTTTATCAATTGCAAATTAAAGAAAATTCAAGCAATGTGTTGCAGATGTGCAACTTATGGATCTGAAAACCAAACTTATCTATTTTCCAGTTCCACGTTTGGAAACCGAGATTTGCTTTTTGAAATGTTCATTGACCAGACTAAATGCATTTAACAAAAAAAAACCAACAATCTTTTCTTTTTACTTTCACTGTTGCAACATGCTTACTAAGGGGGGTTGTATAATGCTGAGCGTGCTGACATCACTCTATGTTATATTCAAGGTAGCCATATTGCATTTTAAGATCTTGGATGGTGAGAAACATTTGATTTCTATCGACCTTTGTAAATTTTTCAAGTTTCCAACTTTAATCTTTCAACGTTTCATTAAAAATGCAACACAGCCAACCATGCAGGGTTATTAGACGTCTTTTTTACTCCTTTTTATTTTTATTGCTATAACACAACTAAAAGAAGTCCAAATCATGTTCTACTTTTTAAAAGGGTTTTTAGAAGATGGTGGAAAACATAATATTACCTAAATCCTGCTTGCAGTTCTCAAAGGAGAGGAAAAAGGTGACTGCAAGCAACCCAGAAAAAAAGAAAATAGGACATTTAAATAGAGAAAATAAAACATGAACACAAATGTAATGCAGTTTTGAGAACTACTGGTATAGATGGTTACTGTTTATAAAATAGTTGACTCAATACTGACGAAGAAGCAGTTTTAAATTTTTTTTATGAAAAAGTATCAGTTTTATGGTTTAAAAAAAAGCTTGACATTAACATAAAAAACCCTACATGTCTAAATAACACCCTATGGGCTGCATCACTAAATACATGCATGGCCAGCGATGAGTCCAGATCTAAATCCCATTGAACACCTGTGAAGAGATCTTTAAACTGCTGTTGGGAGAAAGCATCAATCAAATATAAGAGATGTGGAGCAGTTTGCAAGAAGAGGGGTCCTATTTTCCAGTTGTGAGGTGTAAGAAGCTTGTTGATGGTAATAGGAAGCGATTCATTTCAGTGCCTTTTTTCCAAGGGGTGTGCAATCAAATATTAAATATAGGGTGCCAATAATTCAGCACATTTTTGGGGTTTAATTTGCTCCCCCCCCTCTTTTTGGTGTTGTTCCAATACACACAAAGGGAAAAAAAACATATGTATAACAAAACATATGTAGTTGCAATAATTTTATGGGAGTAGTGCTTTATTTTCTGGAAAGAAATTCAAGGGTCCCAACACTTTTACCCATGACTGTTAATGTAATATTTTAGCAGCTTCTAAAGCTTATCCTATTGGAATTTATTTAAAAATTTGATTTAAGGCATAATTACTTTAAAGCAAATCTATCCTGTCCTGTCTATTATCTTCTAATTATCCTTTCCAGGAGTGACACTGAAAACCTAGTCCATGGCTGGACTACTGTAATTCGTTACTATCAGGATGTCCACAAAATGCAGTTAAAAGCCTTCAACTGATTCAAAATGCTGCAGCAAGAGTTCTGATGAAAATTAAAAAGATAGATCATATTTCTCCTACTTTAGCTTCCCTTCATTGGCTCCGTTAAATCCAGAATAGAATTTAAAATGATCCTCCTCACATATAAAGCCCTTAATGATCTAGCTCATTAGATATCTGATTGTTCCATATGTTCCTAACAGAGCACTTCGTTCTCAGACTGCAGGTTTACTGGTGGTTCCTAGAGTCTCTAGAAGTAGAATGGGAGGCAGATCCTTTAGTTATCAGGCTCCTCTCCTGTGGAACCAGCTCCTGGTTTTGGTCCGTGAGGCAGACACCCTGTCTACTTTTAAGGCTAGGCTTAAAACTTTTCTTTTTGATAAAGCTTATAGTTAGAGTGGCTTAGGTTATCCTGAGCTATCTCTGTAGTTATGTTGCTGTAGACTTAGGCTGCTGGAGGACATAATGACCACTTTCACTCTCTGCTACATTCTCATACTACTCTCCAATTTTGCGTTATATAAGCTTTTAACTTTTTCTCTCGCTGTTTTTTCTCTTCCTAGAGGCTACATCTGACCTGGCTCTGTGTTTAGCTGTAGCAACTTCCTGGAGGGGGGCATCAGCCAAGCTGCTGCTGCCAACAACTTAATATTCACCTTCTACAGATACACTGTCTCTCCTAGACAAACCCCAGTTGGTTGTGGCAAATGGCCGCTCACACCGACCATGGTTCTGGTTCTGCTGGAGGTTTCTTCCTGTTAAAAGGGAGTTTTTCCTCTCCACTGTTGCTACATGTATGCTCAGTATGAGGGATTGCTGTAAAGTCAACGCCAACGACTGTCGACTGTCTCTACATGCTCAACCAGGAGTGAATGCTGCAACTCACTGACTCGATGCAATCTGCTTGGTTTCCTTAGCTAGAAAAACTTCATTTAAATAATAAACAGAATTTGACTGCATTGTTTGATAGGAGGGCTGCATGGTAGAGCAGTTGGTAGCACTACTGCAAGAAGGTCCTGGGTTCGACTCCCGGCTGGGGGTCTTTCTGCATGGAGCTTGCATGTTCACGTGACAACATGTTGCGATTTGGCGCTATATACAGGTCCTTCTCAAAATATTAGCATATTGTGATAAAGTTCATTATTTTCCATAATGTCATGATGAAAATTTAACATTCATATATTTTAGATTCATTGCACACTAACTGAAATATTTCAGGTCTTTTATTGTCTTAATACGGATGATTTTGGCATACAGCTCATGAAAACCCAAAATTCCTATCTCACAAAATTAGCATATTTCATCCGACCAATAAAAGAAAAGTGTTTTTAATACAAAAAACGTCAACCTTCAAATAATCATGTACAGTTATGCACTCAATACTTGGTCGGGAATCCTTTTGCAGAAATGACTGCTTCAATGCGGCGTGGCATGGAGGCAATCAGCCTGTGGCACTGCTGAGGTCTTATGGAGGCCCAGGATGCTTCGATAGCGGTCTTTAGCTCATCCAGAGTGTTGGGTCTTGAGTCTCTCAACGTTCTCTTCACAATATCCCACAGATTCTCTATGGGGTTCAGGTCAGGAGAGTTGGCAGGCCAATTGAGCACAGTGATACCATGGTCAGTACACCATTTACCAGTGGTTTTGGCACTGTGAGCAGGTGCCAGGTCATGCTGAAAAATGAAATCTTCATCTCCATAAAGCTTTTCAGCAAATGGAAGCATGAAGTGCTCCAAAATCTCCTGATAGCTAGCTGCATTGACCCTGCCCTTGATAAAACACAGTGGACCAACACCAGCAGCTGACACGGCACCCCAGACCATCACTGACTGTGGGTACTTGACACTGGACTTCTGGCATTTTGGCATTTCCTTCTCCCCAGTCTTCCTCCAGACTCTGGCACCTTGATTTCCGAATGACATGCAGAATTTGCTTTCATCCGAAAAAAGTACTTTGGACCACTGAGCAACAGTCCAGTGCTGCTTCTCTGTAGCCCAGGTCAGGCGCTTCTGCCGCTGTTTCTGGTTCAAAAGTGGCTTGACCTGGGGAATGCGGCACCTGTAGCCCATTTCCTGCACACGCCTGTGCACGGTGGCTCTGGATGTTTCTACTCCAGACTCAGTCCACTGCTTCCGCAGGTCCCCCAAGGTCTGGAATCGGCCCTTCTCCACAATCTTCCTCAGGGTCCGGTCACCTCTTCTCGTTGTGCAGCGTTTTCTGCCACACTTTTTCCTTCCCACAGTCTTCCCACTGAGGTGCCTTGATACAGCACTCTGGGAACAGCCTATTTGTTCAGAAATTTCTTTCTGTGTCTTACCCTCTTGCTTGAGGGTGTCAATAGTGGCCTTCTGGACAGCAGTCAGGTCGGCAGTCTTACCCATGATTGGGGTTTTGAGTGATAAACCAGGCTGGGAGTTTTAAAGGCCTCAGGAATCTTTTGCAGGTGTTTAGAGTTAACTCGTTGATTCAGATGATTAGGTTCATAGCTCGTTTAGAGACCCTTTTAATGATATGCTAATTTTGTGAGATAGGAATTTTGGGTTTTCATGAGCTGTATGCCAAAATCATCTGTATTAAGACAATAAAAGACCTGAAATATTTCAGTTAGTGTGCAATGAATCTAAAATATATGAATGTTAAATTTTCATCATTACATTATGGAAAATAATTAACTTTATCACAATATGCTAATATTTTGAGAAGGACCTGTAATCAAAATATAAAACCCCTCCAAATATCTCTCAATACAACAGCTGCTCAAGGTTTTCATATCCTGCATCAAGAAATGTTAATATTTAATTATACACGGGACAGCATATTAAAATTGAAAAATACTTTTTCACAAAAGTCTCTTTTATTCAGAAGGATTTTTTAAACAAGTTTGTTCTGAAATGTGTTTTTTTTTTTTTTACATATTCAAAGACTTTATCTTACACTTAAGACAGATTCAACATTATTCAATGTGTGGTCTATGTACAGAAACATAACGTTTGTCTGAAAAAGCTATGGGAAGTGGGGAACATTTTAAAAACAAAACAAAAAAAATCCCCAGGTGTGGCTAACAGGAATGTATGAGGTGTGAGTTAATACTGCGTATCCCTGGGAATGCCACACATTAGAACAAGAACCAACCCTTAGGTTAAAGCACTCCTCCTGAGGCTGGAACCCAATGTGAGCTCTGAGGCCTCAGCTCTAACTCGAGGTCACACAAAGGAACATTTACAGTACTCGACTCAGCATTTGACGCACCAGCTTCTGGTCCACACCTTAACCTGATCAGCAGGTTAAATTAAAAATAACTCAGCTGACAGTAAAGGTTTAACCTAAAACATCACGAAGCACACAGCAGGCAGCTGACTGCCATCCTCCTCATCAAGTATGCCTGCATACTGAAGCGTTCACTCCTCAGTCTCGGGGAAAACAAAGATAAAAAAATAAAATAAAATAAAAGAGACTTCTGCCAGAAGCCTTTCAGAAAATCTTGGTTTTAATCTGGAGATCTGATGATGTTCTGATGAAATGGTGTCCTCTTCATCCCTCTGGGACTTCTGAGGAGCGAGTAAATGGTGTGAAAGTCAGCATGTAGTTTCCCCACATCATCCCATTTCGGCTGATATTCCTGAAAGTTCCTCAAATGTCTTTAAACACCTGAGCTGATACAGTTCATGAATATAAAAAAAAAAAAAACAACAGCAACACAGAAGAGCCTAATAAAAGCTGGCAGAAGATGGCAGGATCACAGCTTTTTCAGAAGAACATGGCTGACATGCTGCCTACTTCACTTTGTTCTTTCACAAAGATTTCAAAGTACTGATAGATGATTGTGACAGCCAGCAGGATACCGGTGCCAGAGCCAATGGCACCAAGGAAATCTGCCATCACCGATAAACCACCGATGCAAAGTCCACCAAAGGCAGCAGCGGTTGGAATGTACCTAAAAGAAGAAGATTTTGGGGAAATTTACAATGTTGAACAATAACAAGTGCTGTCAGAAGTAATTAAAAGGTAAAATGGTAAATGGCTTGTACTTGTATATAGCTTTATCAAATCTCCAGAGATCCCAAAGTGCTTCACACTACATTCAGTCATTCACACACTGACAGTGGTGAGTTATACTGTAGCCACAGCTTCCCTGGGGCGCACTGACAGAAGTGAGGCTGCCATACACAGGTGCCACCGAGCCCTCTGACCCCCCATCAGTAGGCAAGGCGGGTGAAGTGTCTTGCCCAAGCACACAACGACAGAGACAGACGTAGCGGGGACTCGAACCGGCAGCCCACCGGTTACAAGACGAATCCCTGCCACCATCTTCATGGTCGTCCCAATTAAACATGAGGGTACAACCAGTCAGATGCTTCAGAAAGTTATCATGCCGTTAAAAGTAATTCTGTGCTTCTAATAATTTAACTGACCTGTTCTTTTAACTTCAATGATATTTATTTAACCAACCATTTAGGCAAGCACCTCTAAGCAAGTTGTAAAGACACCATACACTATTGCGGCCATTAACAAGCTTCTGAGAGATATTTGACCACTCTTCTTACCAGAACTGTTGGAGGTTATTTACCTTTCATGGTTTCCTGACACTTAGTTTTTAAGCATGATACCACAGAATAGTTGAGGTCAGAGCCATTCGAGAAGCTTAATGTCGGCCTGGTTTTTCCATTCCTAAAGAGGCTTTGACGTGTACATGGAACGATGTCCTGTTGGAAAACCAAACTGTGTGCAGGTTTCAACCAACTGCCTGTTGATTTCAATCAAGTTGCAAAATGTGGAGATTGAAGTTCTTTCTATCCGACAAATATCACTATCAATGAAACAGCCCCACAGCATGGTGCTACCACCACCGTGCCTGGTAGCACAGTGTTTTAAAGGTCTGAAAATCCTTGAGTCCTCCATAGATTATTCTCAGTTACTGTGGCAAACAACTGAAACTAAATATTTCAGCAGAGGTCATTTGGCTTGTTTGTGTGGGCAGCTGTAAATGTCTTCCAAGCTTGAAGGTGTCACTTTTGAAACAGGCTCCTCTCAGTCGATGGTGGTGTAAAACTGGCTTTAAGTACAGTGACACTGGTGTTCTAGTATTTTTTTTAGTTCATGGAAAGCTTGAGGCTCTGTGATTCTGACAATTTACCTTCATCTAGGGGGGGCAGTTTGGGTCTTCTGATCATACAACCAAATACGTTGTACCTACAATTGTAACAACTCATGATATTGGAATTAACATTTGTTCAGAAATGGCTCCAAAAGATTTTCTTCAATTCTTTCCTAGATCCCTACAGAGTTTCTTTTGACTTTCTTTTTGTTCTGAGTCTTGGTCAATCCAATCAGTGCTGTCAAAAATGTCAAATCCCAAAGAGACCATGAGCTGCATTAAAACATGATCACTAACCAGAAATTAATAGGCATTAGCAAGTTAAAATACATCCAGCATTTTCAGCACCACCTATTAAAATATTCAGATTAATCCTCGTATATATTATATAAACATTATTAAGGCTGTATTTTGGAGAATCGTTCAACTTTTGAAAGAGAACAGTTCAAATAAATCATTAGAAGTCCAACACTGATTTGAGATTCATTTCCAAGAAGCACATTTACATTTCTGAGTTTAACTGTAGGGACATTAGTGAGGAATAGTACAGTTGACTGCAGTCAACTGAAGACGGTTCAGGTTTGGTTTGTGAGGTCGATGAAAAACATAAATAAATACCATTAACAGTCTGTACCTGTTTAGTTCATGAACCATTGAGGTTTCTCTGTGGCCTCTCATCACCATCTGCTGCTCCTTCAGTTGCTTTGCTACCTGGATGGTGAGGAAGAGCAGAGCTTGAACACCTTGCCTCTTTGAAAACAAACCCACACCATCACCACTTGACAGACTGCAGCCATGACTTACATCTTTTGCAGAAGAGCCTGAAACTTCAATCCAGGTTTTGGAGAAAAAGGCACATGAGCCGAGCATGAAAAAGATGTAAATGACTGCGTGGACCGGGTCGTCGAGAACAGAAGTAAAAGACTCCGGTGGAGAGAAGTAGTAGCAAAGTCCTCCGACTGGATAGGCACGGGCTGGTCCACCTGTTGATGTGTCCTGTAATCATGAGCAGGTAAAGAATATTTTATTAAAGAACAACCAAGTTTAACTACTGCCACCCAGACTCTAAAGAATGTTAAAGTGATTTATGGCTGGATTCGGACTTTAAACAGTCTGGACTTATACAAGCGATTTAAGTATGAACATAAACAGACACCATGTAGCAGCTTCAAGGGTACGAGGCGCTCCATGCTCATTATAAAGACAAGGAGATGTTCTTGGAGGCATCTCTATTAACATGATAAAAGTTTATTTTTAATTTTTAGCTTCTAACAGGAAAAAACAATAATGTAACCATCCTCTCCAATTTAGGCACACAGATAAATTAATGAGGTGTCTCTCACACAGATTTTCCATGTAACTCAGTGATGAGATGCCGCTAACACAGCCATCCTGATCATTTTTTCATTTTCTCCAGGAATTTGTTTGGTTGAGACTTTGTGGTTTCATGGTCTCCATCTGTATTTTAGAAACCTAACCTGCTTGTTAAGTTTTTACAGCAGCTAAGTAGTGAGTGACCTTTGTGATACTGAAAATCCTGAACTGAAATTTGAGTTACCACAATAAGCCACTAAATCCTGTTTTGTATTGAAGGTCTTGTGTCTTCAGAGAAACTCTGTGCACAATTCTTATTGACAGTCTGCTAAAACAACGGTGAATCTGACAAGCAGGCATAATAAGAACATGTAAAGACCTTAAAGAAAAAACCAAAACAGACTGCAGAATCCAACTTAAATTAAATAAAGGATGGATCAGTGCCACATTTGTAGAAATATCCTACTTTCACACCCAGATAAGGCTAATGTCACAATGTTTCATCCTGAACTTCCTCATCATTCAGTTATTTGGAGCTCAGATTTTTTTCAGGATTACCCTGTCAAGTTTTATCTTTCAGCTTTTGGGTAATAAATATTGTTTCTTCATTTATTTTACGAGATGTGTGCATTATAATTAACATTTAAACTCGTATATTCCAGAGATTAACCCGTTACATTTTAATTTCCACTAAGAACTGTGTGCTTTAAAGTAATGTTAAAGACAAACCAAATATTAAATTAAGGTTTTGTGCTTAAAACTAAACGCATTTAATACTCATGTACTTACAGACCATGTTCCAAGGAGATTAACCAGGAAATTCCCACTGAAGCGTGTGGAAAGCATCTGGGAGATAACATACAGGTTGGAGACCAAAGCAGACTGCAAGATGATGGGAATGTTGGAGGTATAGAAAAGCTTGATGGGGTATGTGTTATACTGGCCACGGTAGCGAGCTGATTTGATGGGCAGATCCACTCTGAATCCCTGTGTGAAGATTGAATATTTTTGTTTAGACAAGGCTTCCTTTCTAATGTAATACTAGTCAATCAAACAGCAGGAAAGCAACACACCTGAAAGTATATAACTACAGCAAAGACAAACACTGTGGCAATGAGGTTCATGAGGTTGGGGAGGTTCTGCCTGTAGAAGGCCTCCCTTAGAGCCCGCACTTTGTCGGTCCTTGTGGCGAGCAGGTGAAAAAGAGCAATGACTGCTCCCTCAAATTCTGTGCCTGAAACACAAAATTACATTTCTGTCACTTACTAAGAATAGAGAACTACGTTTGACAACAACCAACATGTGCACATTTAACAAATCAGGACACAATATGGTTGCTTACCTCTTCCTGTGTTCACAGTGGTGGGACTAAAGGCCTTCCAGACAATGGTCTCACAGATGTTGGTGGCAATGAACAGGGAGATTCCTGAACCGAGACCATAGCCCTTCTGGAGCAATTCATCCAGGAGCAGCACAATCATCCCTGCTACAAACAGCTACAAAGAAACACAACCAATCCAGTCAGGTGGAAATCAGCTAATGGAGCTGTGCAAAAATGGTTCTTATTTGCAATCAACTCACATTTCTTTAGAGAATCTAAACAGTTTCTTTATGCAATTTCTTAGTTCTGATAGAAGCATTGCATGCCAGTCTAATGCAAAAGTGTTTATAACACTTGAACATTTTCACATTTTGTTACTTTATGACAACAAATTTCATTGGGTCATATTGGGAATTTATTTTAAAAGTTCTATCTGCCTTCTCAAAGCAATTAGTTGCAATGAATATTGTTTAGGAGTATCAGAGTAAAGAGGGATGAATGCAAATGCACACTGCGCTTTTCAGATATTTTATTTGGACCAAATTTTAATACACTGAAATCTCAGGTTATAATGTGACAAAGGGTAGAAAAAAACGTAACTTTGCAAGACACCTGCATGGTAACTTCTACTCTAAAAATGTCATTGCTAGTCTAAACTAAGAACTAATGTATTATGCACATTATTATTTAGAACTGCTTTAATCAGTCAAGACACGCTTAGATGAATTGTTTGCATTCTTACCTGAATGATAATGAGCAGACAGATCCCTGCACCCATCTCTGATGGATCTCCATACATGCCAGTCATCACATAAACAATGGCCTGGCCGATGGTGATGATCATCCCAAACACTGAAAGCATTAAAAAGGTTACGAAAAAAACCTAGCTACAAATTATTTTTTTTAGAATACATCCAGGTCAGTGTTTCATACATTTCTGAGCTCCATTAAAGAGGGCTCTGTCCTTTGGGGTGTCTCCAACTTCAATGAGCTTAGCTCCAGCCAGCAGCTGCATTATCAGGCCTGAGGTGACTATAGGCGAGATACCCAACTCCATCAGAGTACCTAGATGAATATAAGCTTGTTAGCTCATCTCTGCAGGACTTTAGTCATATTTTATTTTGCTTGGCATGTGTTTGACAGATACCTCTATTTGAAGCCATAATGACTCTCATCCAGTAGAATGGATCTGCAGAGTCCGACGACATTATGCCAAAGAGGGGAATCTGAAGCAACAGAGTTCATAAAAAAGACTTCATTAGTTCTGGGTAAATAATGTTAAAATAACTTCATTTCCTAACTTTAATTTTTGACATACAATAAGGGGAAGATATTACCATTTGCCACTGAACAAACTAGGGGTTTATTTTTAATATTTTATATAGAATTGAATAAATCTCAAATTTGGCTATGTAAAAAGAAAAAGAAACCTAAATAAAAGTACTTTAGAATCTTTTATTAGGAAAGTTAATCGTTAACAGAGGGGAAAAAAACTGCCAAATAGCACAACTGATTAAAGAAAATCCCTCCTTTTACAATAACTGGATTTTGGGGAACTCTCGTTATAAATGCAAATTGTCTACAAATGGGGCTATAAAGGGGGAAATATATTGAAGCAAAAATAACTAGTTTATCAAATATTAATATAAGTAACTACATAGAAATTAACTAGTTATCTTTAGAATCAAAGGTTACATTATAAAAATAACAGCAAACCAGCATAGAGAGCAGCAGCCATTTACAATCTTTTACATAATAAGTGTTAAATACTGAAAGCATTTTTTCACTAACCTGGCAACACACAAGAAAGATGAAGAGAGTTATTGCAGTCCATAGCATCTTTTCTCTGAACTGGATCTGTTGGATATACACATTGTTAGGAGTTACAAAAAGAGGACGCAGCATAAACCAGGATAAAGGTAATTTAACAACATGAAAATTATAACACTGTAAATGAAAAATTGTTTTAAAAAAAATTAAATATTCACCTTTCTCTCAGGCTTTTGGATCTCTGGCAGCACTGCACAGAACGGCTTTATCACCTCCAAGAATTTAACTGGAAACAAGCAAACGTAAGTGTTTTTTAATGGGAAAATAGGTTGGGATAAATAGGACGTGGCATTGAGAAGGAGGCGGACTCAATGGGAATTTCAATAGACAAAATACATATGTCATAAACTTAATTACTGCGGTGCTTCTGGCAGTTTTACAGCTATTCCTCGGTCCCACTAGTTTGTAGTAATATATTTTAAAGACAGTGAGATAAAGATAACAGCGGCTCTGTTATGCGTCGTCATCACTAGACTGTCGGTGTCTTTGAATGAGTGGTTAGCTCAATGAAGGTTTCAAGCTAACTCGGTCTACACTGGCAGCGTTAAAAGGAAGAGAAAAGTAAGAAATTTGGTTTCAACATACTAGCCGAACACTGAACTGATTTCACAAAGAAGCTTTTGTGAGAATGTTTTATAACGGTACAAAAGCAGCAATTCACACGCTAGCTAGCAATGGGCTAACGTGAACCCTAAGAGAGTACGCTAACTAAGTTAGAAAACAGATTAAACAACGCGAGGTTTCCGTCAGACACTATAGGAATCAGTCTTATAAAGATTCATTTCAAAAGTAGTACTCACTGCCCATGATGTCTTAACAATAGACGTATATCCTTTTTTTCCCCAGAGAAAATCAGCTCGGAGTGAATCTCAATGAGTGACTGAGCCACCGGGAGAAGGAGGAAAGAGACACGTCACCGTTACAGACACGAAGCTCAGAGATTTAAAGAGACAGCGTCGATTTTAGCGACTTCAGCGTAAACTGCATTCATCGCTGGCTTCAGGGATTGTTCTCATTGGGTTAAAGGATCAAGGTTATGTTAGTGAGGGTTTCTATCTCTCTTTAAAACGGAAGTACTATAACTGCACTCCCCGAAAACACACGGCATCCGTTTTGGCATACCATCCAACCAAGAAATAGGTGGAATGGCGTCCGTATCAATTAGAACATGTTGAAGGGAGCGGGGCCCCGCAGACCGCTTGCGATTCTCCGTGAGTGCATGTTGGACTGTCTGAGATAGACCAGGGGTCTATTTTGGTTGGGTCTATGCTACAATTTGACTGAAATGTCATGAATGAGACAAGGAGACAAGATGGCAAAGTAAAGCATATCCGGTTTAGGGAAAATACAAACTAAAATGATCAAATCACAAGGTAAACATGATGCAATTTCCTATTGAATTGGTTAGCAAATAGTTTCGCCTGATTTATTACCAAGATGGACGACGAGCAATTGATTGTGGAAGTAGAAAACAGAACTGTCTTATATGACACAACGCACCCTTTCTACAAAGACAACAGCCGGAAGGAAAAAGCATGGATGGAGATAGCAGGCACTTTGGGAATTAGTGGTGAGTATGAAATGCTGCGTTTAAAATGTGTTAGTTAGTGTTAAATATGATTTTTTTTTTATTGATTTAAATATTGTTAAACTACTTGTATTATTTCAACAGCTGTAATTTTTATGAAATGTACTTACTCATATTGGTGCATTGGTACATAATATGTTAGTTTCACAATGTAACTGTGTATTAAGTAAATGCATTGTTAAAATATTCTCACAGAACCTAAACGAAGCTTGTTTATAAACTTTGACAATAGTCAAATAGTAAGATTCATGTTGAAGTTGTGTCCCTGCCCCCACTGTACTTCATTGTGCAGTAGGCTGGAGCACAATGGGGGCAGGGGCACAACTTCAACAACAGGAACAGAATGTTTGAAGTGCTAAACCACACTAATTCAGAAATTTGTGAAATTTAAGTAAGATTAAAACAAATAAAATGAAGATATTGATTTGTAGCAAAAATCATAACTTCCCAAATATAAAAAAAACATTTAAATTTTTTTATGCAGTACAATATTTACAAAGAATATGCACAAAAGTGAACCAAAAAATGCAAATACACCTGTGCCAAAACATGTCACAGGTGGCACACTTGTGGTTGCAAGTTAAAGCGGCAAAGAAAAATCCTCCACCTAGCTAAGAAAGAACACCATCCTTGCCCTTAAGAATCTGCAGTTAAATATCCTCCTGGTCTGGGTTAGATTCTTCTGTAATTTATATGTCAATTTTTTGTAGCTGATCTATGCAAGAATAGATGGAGAAATCTTCGCGACCTGTTTGTCAGATACAACAAAAAAACTCAACTCCAAAGTGGATCAGGTGGGGCGCCACAAAAGGAATGGAAGTACCAAGGCATCATGTGCTTTTTACAGCCATTCCTGCAGCCAAGACAGTGAGTAAACAGTTTAAACCATAATAAAATAAAGTTTCTAAATGTATAATTTACTCCGTTTTACTTCAATCACTGTGTCTTGTTGCAGTTCAAAGAGCAGCCTTCGTCCCACACCCACTGTAGATTTAGAGCTGGGGGGAACTGAGACACCTCTATCACTGGCTGACACAGAGGAGCGAGCCAGCACGCCGAGCAGCACTTATTCGACACCATCAACCTCTGGTGAAGGGAAAAAGAGGTCCCGTAGCCCCAGAGAAACCCCATCAAGAAGACTAGCCACAAAAAAGAAGAGCACAGGGACACTAATGGAGGACCGCATAATGTGTCTTCTAGAAAGCCCCACTCCAATAAACACTCATGAAGAGTCATATCACTTTGCTCTCAGCACAGTCCCCATATTGACTAAACTGAGTAGTCCAAGAAGGCGGAGAGCAAAGAGAGAAATCATGCGTGTCCTGGATGATCTCACAGATGAACAGGAGGAGGAACGTGGAAGTGCTCAGGCTTAGCAAGAGCAGCACATAATGTACTTCTTGAAAATCTATGGTGTAAATAACTAGTTGATAACAAACTTTATTATTGGAACAAACAACCATTTCTAGAGAACAACTATCAATTTACCGGTCGGTCTACGTTCCTACCCTCACCTATGGCCATGAACTTTGGGTCATGACCGAAAGAACGAGATCCCGGATACAAGTGGCTGAAATGAGCTTCCTCCGTAGGGTGAACTCCCTTAGAGATAGGGTGAGGAGCTCGGCCATCCGGGAGGGGCTTGGAGTAGAGCCTCTGCTCCTCCACATCGAGAGGAGCCAGTTGAGGTGGCTCGGGCATCTATACCGGATGCCTCCTGGACGCCTTCCTGGGGAGGTGTTCCAGGCACGTCCCACCGGGAGGAGGCCCAGGGGACGGCCCAGGACACGCTGGAGGGACTATGTCTCTCGGCTGGCCTGGGAACGCCTTGGGCTCCCCCTGGAGGAACTGGAGGAGGTGTCTGGAGAGAGGGACGTCTGGGCGTCTCTGTTGAGTCTGCTGCCCCCGCGACCCGGTCCCGGATAAGCGGAAGACGACGACGACGAACTATCAAGGACCAGAAGTGCCACAATCCAATAAACAATGTTTTAATAATTTGTTTTATATATGTGATATTTGAAACTGAATTAACTAAATGATAAAATATCTATGATTATATTGTGTTGATAATTTCTTGAATACACAACTAATACACCAAATCAATAATATTTTGTTCATTATGTATTAAAATTATGTTAAACTTTTTCAGTTAATTTACTCTTGTGCTGCAAACGAAAATAAAAAAATCAAATGACAGTCGCTCATTATAAAGGCATAAGCCATCAAATTGGTTAACCTGGAGCCAGGTTACTGGCTTATTACTTTTGTAAGTTGACCTTGTGTGCCCTGAGAGGCACCTTTAAATCAAATGTGTTATTATTAATAATCTGCATAGCAAATCATTTGAAGACCAACACATTGTCTAGATCAGTATTTAGGTCAACGCACTGAATTTGTTGGGCTGGCAAAATTATTTCATGATTTACTACAATCCAGGACAAACAATTATCAAAACATTTAAAGATGTATAAATGAATTAATTTATTTGACTTTAAATTATCACATATACAGGGGTTGGACAATGAAACTGAAACACCTGTCATTTTAGTGTGGGAGGTTTCATGGCTAAATTGGACCAGCCTGGTAGCCAGTCTTCATTGATTGCACATTGCACCAGTAAGAGCAGAGTGTGAAGGTTCAATTAGCAGGGTAAGAGCACAGTTTTGCTCAAAATATTGAAATGCACATAACATTATGAGTGACATACCAGAGTTCAAAAGAGGACAAATTGTTGGTCCACGTCTTGCTGGCGCATCTGTGACCAAGACAGCAAGTCTTTGTGATGTATCAAGAGCCACGGTATCCAGGGTAATGTCAGCATACCACCAAGAAGGACGAACCACATCCAACAGGATTAACTGTGGACGCAAGAGGAAGCTGTCTGAAAGGGATGTTCGGGTGTTATCCCGGATTGTATCTAAAAAACATAAAACCACGGCTGCCCAAATCACGGCAGAATTAAATGTGCACCTCAACTCTCCTGTTTCCACCAGAACTGTCCGTCGGGATCTCCACAGGGTCAATATACACGGCCGGGCTGCTATAGCCAAACCTTTGGTCATTCATGCCAATGCCAAACGTCGGTTTCAATGGTGCAAGGAGCGCAAATCTTGGGCTGTGGACAATGTGAAACATGTATTGTTCTCTGATGAGTCCATCTTTACTGTTTTCCCCAAATCCGGGAGAGTTACGGTGTGGAGAAGCCCCAAAGAAGCGTACCACCCAGACTGTTGCATGCCCAGAGTGAAGCATGGGGGTGGATCAGTGATGGTTTGGGCTGCCATATATACAGGGGTATATATATATATATATATATATATATTTTTTTTTACATTTTTGGTGGACACACAGCCTCAACACTGTGTCCACCAGGGAGCAGAAGAGACCAGAAAATGATCCAGCCCTGGTCTGTGACTCAGTAAGTTAATGAAACTGTCAACACACACACAGATTAAAGGGTTGACAAAATACCTGCTACAGTTTTTTATTTCAATAGAAGACAGCAGGTTGTTACCCTGCAGTTCAAACACCTTCAGTTGTAAGCTCTGAAGATTGATACATTATATATTTGTTCTGAACAGGTGCATGTTGAAGTTATATGCAACATAGAGTTGCATTAGCAGTTGAACAGCTGAAGAAGCAATGCATCACAAGTAACAACATTCTTCCCCTGACATGTAAGAGAGTCCCAGTTGCAGAGAGAAGAACATCTCTTCATCTTGTGAAGAAGTCAGAAAAAGAATCCCAATTTTAGTTTTAATATATTCCATTTGCACAACTTTATTTTTCATGAATAAATTCAGTGTTAGATTCCTATTTACATGTTACATTCTCTCCAGATGTGTTAAAAAGTGGGTTTGTGTTTTGAAACAAAACAGATTAAAATAAAGAAAAAATACATAGAATTATAATAGAATGGTGTCTAACTAAAATAAACAAGTCCTTCTCCCCAACGTGTTTGGCTTCAAATAAATTTTTTGTTCCTTTCAATGTTTCTTTTTTTGTGCATTCTTTTTAGCTTTCTATGAAATTTGAAGTAGGAGACAAGGCCTTGGTCCATGGAAGGACCCAGTACATTTCTAATACAGGTGTAACACAGGCCGAGTATCAGACACCAACCTTTTTCAGAGAACATTCAGTTCTCAGATTTTTGAGAACTCCTTGTTAAAACAAGGAGCCTGTTCCAGCCCAAAATGCAATAAAAGAAGTTTAACCTAATGTAAAACGTAAATTGGTGAATCTATGTTTGATTACTCTGTGGCTTTCCTCAAGGACCCGAATGTGTGACACAAAAAAACAAAAGTTTGGAATTGAAATTTAAATTACAGAACTGAAGTTAAAGTGAAAGCTGTCAAACTGAATTTTCAGTACAATAAAATACATTTTCTGAGTAAATTAATGTAGTTTCAAAGCATTAAATTCAGTTTTCACTTTGTGAAAACCAATGCATTTAATGTCAGCCAGTCCGTCAGTCAGTCAGCCATTTTCTACTGCTTCTTAGGCTAGTGGGTCACGGGGACTGCTGGAGATAGGCACCAGCTTCCCTGCGACCCCCGCATTTAAGTTCAAATTCTGCAAATTGCTCAGATTTAGTCTGAGCAATTCAAATTAAGTTTCTGATGGCACACCTTTCTACCCATAGTATTTGTTTGGACATGTGTCAAACTCCCTTTTCTTTCTCTTCAGAGCTAAAAGTAAAGCATGTTTTACAAGTTTCCAAACTATTTGAGTCATAACTTTATTGTCAGAGGAACTGGTGAGCAAAGCAGATACTGAGCCCAGCTATCACATGGGCATAACCAGCATCATATCAGTCGTAAGACACAACAACACACAATCTGGCATGGACTTTAGCCTTCAAGGGGTTTTTAAATAAAAAGTTGTTTTGCAAACAGCATATTTTGGATCTTTCCAAAGAAGTGCCAGTCCAAAGCACTAAGGTGTCATAGTCATAGTAAGATTACGGAAAATGTGGGTTAATCTCATTTCTGTATTCAACTAGAAAATTCCTGATAAAATGTTTATGGTGCTGGCTACTTGGGGCCAACCAGCCAGTACCATAATTAAAGTTTTGTTGCTTAGTTAAGCCCAAAATATTTTCATATTTGGGCTTCAAACCTCATTAGAAGTATGGAACCTATGTTTGTGTTAATTATATATAGTCAGTCAGTCATTTTCTACTGCTTATTCCATAGTGGGTCGCAGGGGAGCTGGTGCCTATCTCCAGCAGTCTATGGGCAAGAGGCGGGGTACACCCTGGACAGGTCACCAGTCCATCGCAGGGCAACACACAAACAACCATGCACACACTCATTCATACACCTAAGGGCAATTTAGATTGACCAATTAACCTAACAGGCATGTCTTTGGACTGTGGGAGGAAGCTGGAGTACCCAGTGAGAACCCACGCATGCACAGGGAGAACATGCAAACTCCATGCAGAAAGACCCCTGGCCGGGAATTGAACCCAGGACCTTCTTGCTGCAAGGCAACAGTGCTACCAACTGTGCCACCGTGCAGCCCTAATTATATATATATCTATCTATATATATATAGATATATCTATCTATATATATATATAGATATATCTATCTATCTAGCTATATAGATATAGGTATATAGATATAGGTATATATATATATATATATATATATATATATATATATATATATATATATATATATATATATATATATATATATATATATATATATATATATATATATATATTGCATTTAAGATGAAAAACATTCTTTGTAGAACTCCTAAAGTGACATAGTTTTAGCTTTACCTGGTTCAAAAGGAGCGTCCAACTTACATGTTATCCCTATGTAGAGGCGCGTTCAGGAGCGGAGCGGCGCGAGGCGGTGCGAAGGAGACGACGCGGTGCGGAAGGTGCGCCGAGCGAAGCGAGAGCGATGGATGAAATGAAAAATCTGAACTTTTTCCTAAATTCGCGTCAACCAATCAGGGACTGAATGTGGCTTTGACGTAGGGTGAAAGACCGCAGCGGAGAAGAAGCGGTTGTCAGTGAAGATGGAGGACCAGATCATAGTAGCGGTGTGAGGCAAGCCAGAGTTGTATGACTCAACTAATTACTTTTACCGAGACAAGTACAGAAAGGACCTGGCCTGGTTATGTTTAGGCACAAATATCTTATATTTAGGAGATGTGGACATTAAAAATCGGCTGTTTTTTTATTGAGCTGAGATTTATTTACTCACTGAAGACAGATGGACAGGCGTTCAGCAGCGGGAATACAGCGCCGGAAGTTGGTGTCCCGGAGGCCGATTCGTCTCCCAACGCGGGACAGCAGATCTTCGAACTGGGTCCTGGATAGACGGAAGTACCGCTGAAATCAACCGTCATCCAGACGCAGCTCCTGGAGTAGGTGGTGGTAATCTCCGAACTGTTGCGGTCCCTGAAGAATCTGGTGAACCCAGGGATGTCGACGTCGGTGGCGTTTCTCGGCTCTCCACAGGTAAAACACCGTAATTAGGTCCGTAAAATTCATGTCCGCCATGTTCAGTTGAAACCAGCAAGCAGCAGATAGAAGCTCCTCCTATTTGATGACGCGGCGAAGCGTTGCCGCTTGTTGCCATTTAGCAACGCGGAGTTCACGCATGTGAAGCAAGCAACAGCACACAAATGACGCGAAATATTCGCAGAATCCGCGTTCGGTGTGAACGCAGCATTACACTAGTAACAGCAGCTTATATGCTATTAGCTATATTGCTAACATTAGCTTAAATGCAAGCTTTAGTATCTAAGCTGTCATTAGCAAACATTATGTACTATGCTGCATTTAGGTAATGTGTAAGGTAGAGTCAGCTAAAACGTTACCAATAAATTGTTAACTAATAGCAACTAACACTAGCTGTTATGTTAACAACAATTTATAAGTCATCATTATCTAAAATGCTAACACCAATTTAAATGTGAACTTTAGCGTGTTTTTATAGGTTGCCTTAGCCAAGCTTGGGGCTCATGCCAAGTCACTAAAATTAACCTAACCCATATACCAAGAGCCAGCTGTGATATTAGGGAATGAGCAGCCGTTAACAGAAGTGACTGTCGAGGAGTGGATAACTGCTGTAGGCTACTCGGTCGTCATGACCTCCAGTTGAAGAAGGGCGAGATTTCTGGATGCAGGCTGTTAGAGGTCAGGCGTGTCATTTCCCAACACCAGCTTAAACAGAACTTTCAGTAAACCTGCTTAGTAAGACCTTTCAGGTTTAGGGAAGTCCGGACCCATTGGATGGAGAGCCGGATTGAGCAATCCCCTTAGAAATAGGGAAGTAGGAGGGAGGGGTTGGCTCATTGGACAACGAAACCATCGATAGCAAACATTATCTCCTATTCTGAATTTAGGTAATATGCAAGCCCTCGCTATAATGCTAGCATACCCTAAAATCCTTCCAATAGCATGTAAACTATCAGCACCAGATATGCTAACAGCAGCTATGCTATTATTAGCTAAAATGTTAAGGTAATGCAATACAGTACTTTCCATTCATTGCCATTGTAGGTACCAACATATCACAATTGAAAGTTTTGCTATTATGTCACCACCCCACCTCAAGTCGAACAATTTTTACTCACCTTGGCTGGGAGTGCTACACCTCTTTGTTGTATTTCACCATTTAATTTTTTTATAACTAATGTGAGGAATGAAACCAAAATAAAGCATTACTGAACAATGTATGTTTCACCTTTTTCTTAATTTCTTGTGATTTGTGGCATGACATTATTTTCAACCGACAGGGATATAAATTGCTCAGAAAATCAGAAAAAAACATGTATCCAAATTATCACTTGTTTCAATCTAACTTTTAAGAGTACAGTTAACATAAACCCCCTGAATACATTATTACAGGCTTACACTGAAACTCTGATTTTGTAGTTTTTTATTTTCCTTTCTTTTGTCCTCTTACATTTAGCCTACTTGAATCATTTTGTTCCTTAAAATTCACCTGCTGTTATTTGTTAAAAGTGATCAATTAGATAGATTGAAACCACCCTGTTTCCATCAGTGACATTAAAAGCACAGCATCTGAGTCTAATTAATGCTGTTTTGTTTATTTTTTTGCATCTGGATATGTGAAGCAAGCAGATGATCAGACTTGTGGAGTAAATAAATAAGTGGGCATGGTGGTAAAAGGAGCGAATCAGACTCTCCAAAGAATAATTTCTAATGTTAACAGGCTAATACTATGTTCCCTGTCATGTACCTTACTGTACCCATCGTGTTGAACGTATGGTTCTTGGAAATGGGTAATGGGGGTGGGGGTACAAGATCACAAGATCACCGTGAGAGTCAGTCAGAAATGACCTCGGCAGAATGCTATTGAGTCATGACAAGCTTGTTTAGACTTCCCTCTCTGACCTTTCACTACCCATGCACTTCATTGTTTTATAAATCCACTAAAAAGTCATGTTTAAGTTATCTTTTGTGATGATGAAGGTGAAGGTTTACCCAGCCTTTACTGCTCTGAATTTGCAGGTGAGTCATTTGATTTGTTAACAATCCAAACAAAAAGCATTTCCCTCATGTTCATGACTCAGCATGACCGGCAAAGGTCAGGGGTTCTTGTTCGTAGGTTTTAACTGGGGGGGGGGGGGGTTAATTGTCCCAGGAGTCCTCTACAGTGGTTTCCAGCCAGAGATACAGCTTGTCCTCGAACTCAAGCTGGAGATTACATAAAGTAAAGTAAAAAGTCTTACTCACACAGCATTAGAGGTTTAGAACAAGTTTAACTTGATACAACTGTGTCGTCATGAGGATAACATAAGTAAGGTCAAATATAGAAAGAAAAGGTAAAGATGCCCAAATCAAAATAAAAAAAAATATTAAAATACACACTTATTTTAAAATAATTTTGAAAATAAAATAATAGCATTTCAAATATGAAAACTCAAAAAAGGTCTTTGTTGTTGCCTTCGCAGTGATGTCCTGTTTATCCTTAAAACAAATCCATCTTATTTGTAATACCATAAATTACACACCAACAAATTTCTTAATGTTTTTGAAGAACAGCTGAGAAAAATTGGCCTCTGTGTCACTCCATATCTATTCCCCTGTATAACAGGAAGTCGTGGATTAATTATCAAAAGTGTTTTTTTTATGTTATTAATAACTTAAAAGGTAAACTTATCTTATCTGCAAAAATATTTACACCCATTTTATATAAACTGTTTTGGGTGGTAATAATTTGTTACATCGCTGATCTTGGAAAAAATAAACTATACCTTAGGCTGAGATTTTCTCCCCCTACAGAATAAATGTTGTCAAACTATCAGTTGTATGTTGTTTAAGTTTTTTTTGTGAGATTATGCTACTTAAGGCTTTTTGCACATGCTTACTACTACAATGAATTGCAAAGCATAATTATTTCCATTATTTAAATGCCAGAAGATGAAATCTTTAAGTTTAATGTTTTTATTGCTTTCTTCAAATTCAGAAGTTTTTCATGCACTAAGATTACGCTGTCTTTAAAGAGAGTTTTCAGAGCTTCCCAGGTTTCTGTACATTATATTTAGCAGAATGTAATAAGAGAGTTAAAACTCTGCACTCTAAGCTCAGGCCCTCTTAGAGCTAAATGTTAACCAAACCAATGTCAAAGCACTGACATTTAGAAAGTGTTTTGTTTGCAATATTCAGTGTTAAGCACGTTCTACAGACCAAGAATATCACTGCAAAATGACACTGCTATTAATCAAATACTTGCTGAGGTACTCGATTCTATGTGTTGCAATATAATCAAAACTCAAACGTATGTGGGCCAAATCTTACATTAGCCCAACTCATCTTGGATAGGGAGGAAATAGTTTTGCAGAATAATACAATAAACCTCATAATAGCAGAGTGGGAAGGGGCCTTATGTTTTTACAATTGTTTAATAACTGTGCTCAACTCAGCCTCAGTCTAACTGTCTTATAACCTGTCTACATCTCTCTAAACCCATGCATCACAGCCAATTAAATCAGCAGAAAGATTTGGTTTCTTGTTTTTACAAAATGCAATGTAAAATTAGAATAAGAGCTTTTTGATTATCAGAATATTGAACTGCACCACAATAATGTTAAAATGCATAAGAATATCAAGCAACTGCTGAATCTCTTAAAGACAAACATCTGTCTATGAGAAGATTCAATGGACAAATGAACTGTATTCTAATGAAACATTGTAGTAATAAGTATTGCCTGGTTTGTGTTTCAAAAATTAGAGATCCTGCTCAGTGAGGCCTTTAAACACAAAACCATTTACAAAATCACTTCTGTGAAACAAAATCATGGCATCGTAAAGGACCACAGTGTGTCACAAGATGAGCTGGATCTTCCACTGACTCATCCTGCCTTTACCTTCACCTTACACATCTTTATTGTAATCCACCTACAAATGCTGCTGTTATGTCAGGGAAGGAGTTTGGTGTCCCAGCAGGTACAAACATGCAATTGGAATATTTCAAAGCGGATTAATTGCCACAGCTTTAACCAGCAGAGAATCCCAACAACCCCCCCTGACCTAAAAGCCACAACATAAGACCACAACAGATGACCACTCTTCTGGACTGCAGTCATTAGGCTTAATCCAGATTATTCCAGACTATGAGTTGGTATACACTCATCATTCCCTTTGCCTCTTGAGTACCTGTCTGGGCTATTTTAAGACCACATAGTCATACTATTCTGTGAGCTTGCTGCAGGGAGAACTGAGTCCGTGGGGCCAAAAAAGGGCTTCTCTTAAGCAACATACTAACACACTGTTCATACTAACACACACACACGAAGTTCATGGCTTTCTGCATATCACGTCTACAAGCGCTCCAGCTTCATGTTACAGAAGATAAACAAGGTTTGAAGGTAGTCAAAAATGTCATCACCTCTCACATCATTCATTTCACCTCTTCAATATTTTCAGCAGCATCTCAGTTCTTGTTTGTAATGACTAGTCTATCTGTTTGGTCTTTGTTTAGACCTATGGGTCTTAAACAGTGGTACCGGAACCACTTGGGCTGCCTTTAGTGGCTACGCCGAAGAAAATTTTAAATTACAATGAATCAGTCAACAATAGATGGTGTCTTATGCTGGGTTCCATTTACATCTGAAGTCCAGGCTTGGACTTTGGTAAATAATGTCAAGCCAAACCTAGCATTGTTCCAGTTACAAGTTTGAAAACCAGTGATATTTGCTCATTGATAACTGCTATTTACAAAACAAGCTAATAGCAATTAATTTCTCAACATGTTTACTGTGTGAAAGATTTAATAAGATACAAATTGTCGTTGAAAATTGTGTTGAAATACTCAGCTCCAATACGTGTTTGGCTCTGTCGGTTATTTTCTGATATTCTGCTATGATCGACTGCCTCCTTGAAAAAAAAAAAACATCAATTATTCCAGCTTTTTGTAAGATGCCCCACTTCCTGATCAAACTGAAAATACCAAATAAACACAATAAACTCAAGAAAGGCTTAATTGTTTTGCCTTTTCACCTTGAAAACAACTTGTGTGTTTCGGTGTTCTTCATATATGTCAGCATGAGAACATATAACACCTACCATCTACACTTTACTAGAATAACTGCTAAAATGTATCCAGCACCCCTCTGGATGTTTGCAGGAATAACAGGAAAAATAAAGTTCTCTGTTCCATGATGCAGATCCAATTTGTCAGGTGAAAGAACAGCATCACAGACAGATCAAACAATTTCATGTTAAAAAAAACAACAACAACAAATTATTTGTTAAAATTAATATCCAAAACATAATGACCAGTGGAATATTTTTGCTTTTTCTTCTATTTTATTTTTGTAGATGTTCGGAGAAGCTACAGCGACCGTTGAAGCTGCCCTAAAGGCTTAGTGTGGAAACATAACACTTCCACACTTCCCATGTGGATTTTGAGTTTAAACAGATACCCTGACACAACCCCTGTGGGAGGTGAAGAGAAATGAAACAAACAGTGTGCGATACTACTAAGGAGTTACACAACACAGTTCCTATGTACCCGCAGGGAGAAAAGATATCCCTTTAGATCTTGTATTGCTTTATCCCAGAAATCCAGGCCCCTGACCTGAATATTGAGAAACTATGGACAGTTTCTTTGTCCTGTACAACCGAAGCCGATGAGTTCAAGACAGAAGTACGGTATACCCATGTATCTAACTAACTCAATTAGGTAGAAACAATAGTATGAGGATTTAAAGGGCCCCTCTGAGGGTAAAGTGACACACTTCAGCAGAAGTTCATTAACTGTTCAGGGTCGAAGTTTAAAGGCTGATAAGTACCAGCAGGGACCTGGACCTAGAAGCGTGTATTATAAACCCGGCCCATATGAAATTGGGCTAACAGATGTTTGAACAAGATGTTCAGGTTATCTTCGACATCCAATTAGCTAATTTTAATGGCTGATTTATCTCAGTGATCTTTTGAGCAAGTTTCAAAAACACTTGCATAATCCACTGCTGACGTCAGTGTTTGAACTTAGACCAAACCACTTATCCTTTTGTTAGCTGTAAAACCTGCTCTTGTCAACACAGGTCATTGTACGGTTTGAACTTCGAGGCAATCTTACTCTTGAACAAACAGGTCTCAAACTGCTGTTCCTGAGCTGGAGAATTGTGATCGTCCTGCTGGAAGAAGAACCCCCACCCCAGTCAAAAGTCATTTGCAGCCTTTAACAGGTTGTCTTACAAGATTGCCCTTTATTTAGCTCCAATCATTCTCCTTATCAACTGTAACCAGCTTCCCCCATAGCAAGATGCTCCCACCACCATTTTTCAAGGTGAGAATGGTGTTCACTGGTGTTTACATGAAGGCCAAAAATTTCAGCCTCAGTGTCTTCTGACTAGATTACCTTCTTCTACATGTCTCCTACATGGTTTGCAGCAAACTGGAAATGGGAAATTTAATGGCTTTCTTGTAACAAATGCTTTCCTAATTATTATTATAATTATTATTGTACTTTTTTTTGTTAAGTATCATAATTTACCCCGGATGTCAAAAATATCAAACAGTCTGCGTGGTATTTTGCTGAGAAAATAATTTTGAAGCGATGGATTTGTCATCTGAGAATGCCATATAAAGCAGTGGTAAACATGCCTATTTTTTAAACCTTTGATCCCAATGCAAGTTATTTTATGACAAAATAAACACACCTCTGCTTTTCTGCCCCTGTTTGGATTAATTTAAGCTCCAACAATTCACTTTCTTTTTGTTGCTACAGAGAAAGAAAGGCAGCTTATGCTTGCATACTCTAGATAAGCAATTTATTTTCAGTAGTTTCTCCCACAAGTGATGTCTCATACAATACAATGCAATGTTTGCATCAGGACACCTTGTAAAGTCATCGGACTGCAGGCAGCTGGAATGACAAGCAATCTGATAAGAAATTTGCATAAGCCTTGAACCATGAAATGTACATCAGCATATTTTCATATCAGACCACAGTGTGCAGGTTTCCATGCAAACTACACAGAAACAAATTGGGGCTTGTCCTTATGAAGGCAATAGATATGTCTGCCATCAAATATTATCAGAGCAGGATTAATCATGCAAGCTTTTACATCTAGACAGATGCTTACCTTTGTGTTATGTCGGGTTACGTGGGTTTACTTGCAAAAGTATTTACACTCCTTGAAATGACTCACATTTTTGTCACATTACAGCTAAAAACTTCAATGTAAAAATTTGGGATTTTATGTGACAGACCAAGACAAAGCAGTGCATAACTGTGAAATGGAAAGAATTTAATTATATTTTTTCTTCTATACACCTAAACATGAAAAGCGTTGGAATGCATTTCTATTCACTTCAGTTGTTTAGGCTGATTGTCCTGCTGGAAGATGAACCTCCACCCCAGCCTTAAGTCTTCTAACAGGTTTTCTTTTAGGAATGCCCTGTATTTTGCTCCATCCATCTTTTCATCAACTCTGGCTAGCTTCTCTACCCTTGCTAAAGAAAAACATTCACAATACCACCATGTTTCACAGTGGAAATGGTGTGTTCAGGGTGAAATACAATGTTAGTTTTCTGCCACAAATTAGTGACTCGCATTTAGGCCAAAACGTTGATTTTTGTTCTCATATGACATAAGCACATTCTTCCACATGTGTATGAGCTACACATGTTACACATGGAGGAGAGCTTGTGGCTACCTGAAAATGGGATTTCTTATGGCTTTCTTTCTGACAGTCTTCCATAAAGATTTGTGGAAACAACAACTAATTGTTGTATGATCAACAGATTCTCCCACCTAAGATGTGGATCTCTGCATCTCCTCCAGAATTACTACTCTTTGTTGATTTGTCATCATCTTAAGGTGACTTGTTGTACTGCGTTTTACTTGGGGGTATCAGAGTAAAAGGAACTGGACACAAAATGATGTTGCATTTTAAACATTTTTTCTTATAAACATTTGAGAAATAATGCATTATTTCCCCCCTAGTTCACAATGAAACCCTATGTTGTCACAATAGTAAACGCATTAGTTGTACATAAACTGAGCACGGACATTGAAAAAAGTTCTCTCATTCCTGAAAAAAATGTTAACAAAATCAAAGTCAAAACCAAATCAAAACCAGAAAATATACTTCACTTGCCTTCGTTAAGGCTATCTGCACATGTTTGAGTCTCTTCAGCTCAGAAGCAAAACAAATAAATCTAAATCTGTTTCCCATCAGGCAGCAGATGAACAGAGATAGTGCTGCTATTTTTAGATTTGACAATAGGAAATTAATAATCCCTGCCGTCTCGTGCAACTCTGGCCTTACGCTATCGCCTTTCTCATAGCCATCTGTTTGCACAAACCTTTTCATAATACGTTTGATGATTTTTACAGCAGCAAATTGGTCTGGATGACAGACAGGACAATGGGAGGCAAATTCACATGTTAGGAAAAGAGTAAACAATTTATTAATTAAACATATAAAAACCACAGAACCAACAGTGTTTCCTACTGTGGTTCTTGTGGAATGTGAACAAATTTCTTGTGCATGACTCACAGCAGCAGTCTGAGTTCTTGTCAGGGGTAAATATGTGCAAATAACCTCAATAAAATATGCAGACTTTCATTAGACTTAGAAAGGAGTTAACCAGCACTTGTTTCATCCTGTTTCATCTTTGTATGTTTACTAAATGACTTCACAAGCTACAGCTCCTTAGAGGGGAAGTCAGATTGGTCGCAAATTATGACGTTTTGAGGGTCCCTCCACTGTCACAATCCACACCACACATCATGTGTAAAACAGGTGAGCCTAGCAGTGAAAAAGGGATGGAAAATTCTGAACATAGTTTCCAGAAGCTACAGTCGACTCACTCTGTTTAACTCAGAGGGTTTTCTAGTGTTGCAAACCGTATTATGTCACGGTGTGTTCAACCTGTGAACAGTGCAGCGTGCAAAACAGGTTCTTGTTTTTTTCTGCAGCTGATCTACTCCTGCTAAATGCCTTCCTGTGTTTCAGTGAAAAACCATAAAGGAAGTTTGTTTCTAGTACTTAAAGTCTATAATCCAAGCTTTTTGCCACTCTAAATCAGATCAGTCACCGGTGTCACATCTCAGGGGAGCTTGACCAAGAACATCAACTAAACTGCTTATTAATGAACTCTGGAACCAGAATGACGCATGCAGCAAGGTTGGAATGCTTAGTTTTCACAGGCAAACTCTTAAAAACAAACAAAAACACAGGCTTTTTAGCTGTTCTTATCTGCATTATGTATGATGCCAAAGTATTTTGGATTCTAATCACAATTTATATGCAATTTTTAAATCATCATTGTACTATGTAGAAATAAAATTTTACAATTTTCTATAGGCTACTAGCTTTGCCCTTGCAGGGTCACAGTGGGGCATCACCAGCAGTCAACAGGTGAGATTCAGGGTACTTGTTGGACTTGTTACCCACCTATTACAGGGAACAGAAAGGACAAACAACAATGCACCTACTCACTAACACCAAAGGGCAATTTAGAATCGTCAATCATCATGCATGTTTTATAGAGCTGTAAGAAGCTGGAGAACCTGCAGAAACCCAATGCATGCACAAGGAGAACATTCAAACCCAGAAAAGCAAAGGCTCAAGACCTCAGAGCAAAGCAACCGTGGTACCACCTGCACCACTGTAAAGCCCTTTATAAAGCATTTGATTCAAACAAGTTTGCACATACTGTACATAAGACTGCAAAACCAACAAGAAACACATGCCTTTTACAAAGCCAGAATGTAAACCTTCCTGCTGTTACTGTAAATTGCCTTGATAGCAATATATTCTGAGAACCTGGTTAATTTTTAATCTTTGTTGGGATCTGACTGTGTTTAGGTTTACCTCATCCACTCATATATCGTATATTATACGTAAAAGCATCTGTCAAAGATTAACAATAGCAGCTATACAATACTTTACAACATAATTCAGGAGCTGCTGGAGATTTTAGAGTAAGGGTTTATCTTTCCCAAAGTAATATAAAAATGCTTCGGAATGTTTGTATGATCACAAAAGTTGTTTAACTTTATCAAAGTGAAGCTTAAAACCTGGGCTACCATCCATTTTCTGTACCCACTCATTCCCTGTAGGGTTGCTGGTGCCTATTTCCAGGGGTAAAGATCAGAGAGGCAGGGTAGACCCTGGATATTACAACACAAAGAGACACAAGAATAAGCAACCACACACAGGACAAATGAGAGGCGCCAGCTACCCTGACAGACATGGTTTTGGACTGTTGGAGAAGGCTGGAGTACCCGGAGAGAACCCAGATATGAACTGGAAGAACATGCAAACTCCACATAGAAAAGGCCCCGTGTGGGATTAGAACCCAAGCCCTTTTTGCTGCAAGGCAGCGGTGCTAACAACTACTCCACAACGAAACTGTACATGAAATGTGAGATTTTAAAAAGATGATTCTGCACGAAGCATGGGACCAGTATGAGATTAATCAATGAATGAAGGTGATTACATAGGATTAGCAGATGAGGATGCAGGGATGAAAAACTTGCAATATGGATCAGGAGAAACCCTTGATCTACACAGGTCAAACATCTGAAGAGCAATAACACATACATGTCCATATATAGACACTCCACAGAGCTGGTAGGCGTCAGGTGCTGAGCCAAGACAATCAACATTGTGAACTGGAATACATTTACATTTCTCCTTTTCACACATCACAGCAAAACACACATATCCAAATAGATTAACAATTTGGTTCCCCTTGAGTCCAAACCAACAACCAGTATGAGATTCTCAGTGTGATAACCTTGAGAAAAAATATAATGGTTTCAATGTGTTTACACAAATATTTAAAGCATGAAAGTAAAAATGATCTAAATGCTTTTGAACAGAGAAGCAAAATCCATTCCTACAACTAATAAAAATATTCATTATTACAGTAAAATATTCTCAATATTAACAATATTATAAAAAATATAATTATTGTTATCTGATTTGGTGACAAAGCCAAAGGTGTTCTGTTAGTAGTCTTTCAAAGCCTATTGAACCGAATAGTACAGTTTCTGTTGTTCTGGTTCATATAACCTACCACAGGGAGTATAACAAGCTGATTAATTAGTCAGACTATCTGCTCTGATAGGACCTAGTTACTCTCCAACTGCAGTTTCAAAAGAGCATTTTCTTATCAGGAGTGACGGATAGGACTCCTATAGTTTCGCCCTACCACACGCATATTCTAAATTATCTGAGACAATGGATTTGGGGTTTTCATTATCTGTAAGCCATATTCAGCAAAATTACAGAAAATAAAGGCTTGAAAAATTTCACTCTGTGTAATGCATCTATATAATCGATGAGTTTCACTTCCTGAAATGGGCACCAAACATACTGAACGTTTTCATGATTTTCTAATTTTTTTAGATGTACCTGTATAATGTAACTTTACTGCTTGGCAACAGCATCTCTGCCTTCAAAGCTCATTGTTTTTTTTCCCCCATTGTCATCTGAACATTAGCCTTTTGTTCTCTTACAAGGGGAAGTTGAAGTAGACTCAACCAGATCACGAAAATTTGTTTCTGCTGTCAGTCTGGAGGTTTAGGTTGACTTTGAGTGGTTAATTTGCTCTAAAATCAGATTCATTGAATGCTCCTGTTTGTTTGAGGAGGTTGAAAAAATGTAATGAACATACAGACCAACAACAGGCAATGGAAATCTTGCTTTAATAGCATTCAGTTGTTTTTTTTTTTTTCACAATATGCAAACATTTTATCTATAAATTAGGTAAAAAAGCATGATTCACAGCCTTGCTTCCTTGTTTTGCTGCACGCATCTGATTTTGCTCACATTTCACTTTCATTCCCTTTTTTTAATATTTCTGGACTAGTCAGTGCACTCTGGATTTAAATAAACACAACACAGTAATAGAATTTAACCACAATGGATGCCTTTATTTACCAAGACACTGTTAACACAAATATGCAAAAAACAAAAAAAATCAAAGACGTTCAGGAGGACAGAACATTTAAAATGGTAATAAGGAATGTGCTTGTTTCCATTTTTTTTTTAAACAATCCTTTCAAAATAAATAGTCTATAGTCTCTGAAGCTAGTGTTCTTATGAATATATCCTCTTCAAGTCAGATTTGTAGGAATGAAGAAGATGAATGACAAAAAAATGCGATAAAATCCCCTTTTGGAATCGCATTTTCATAGGCAAAAGTGCAGAAAAAAAAATAAATGATGAAAAAAGCCAAATCCCTTCTTCTAAACCTAGATAATATCCCACCAAAAAAGTATAAAGCCAAGTGCTTGGTGGACACAACCTCTCTTACAAGACATCAATATAAACACAAAAAAAGTCATTAGATGCTTAATTTGTCCATTGCTACGAGGCTGCTGACCGAGCCAGCTAAGGTCAGCTTGTTCAGGTAACTAGATAACTCCTTCACTAAGTTGTGCTAAGTTGTGGGGCAGTTCATAAAAAAAAAAGATGTAATATCACAGGTTAAGCACCACGGCAGCATCCTACCTAAGTATATAGCTTCATACGTCTCTGCCTTTCTCTCTCAGAGAGAACTTAAAGATACTCGTTTGTACCAGAGGAGAGGCGGGAGAGGGAGTCCTACAACGTCAAAGGAGAGAACATGTGTTTTTGTAGAAAAATCGTCCATCTCATGCAACATTGCTCCTATCATGTATCACAAAGAAAAAGTCTCAGTTTCAAAGACGAAAGTGCAAGAGAGGGCACAAGCAGCCTTTTCCTTCAACAGGTAAGGGAGAGCGCAGGATCAACCTCGCAGACTCTTCCACTCACTGAGAGGCCTCTGGGGTTTCCACCAAGCAGCCCCCTGCGCAGGTATGAAGCACCTCAGAGGGTTAAACCAACTAGGATTTTAACTCGGGGAGCGTTTCCCATGCTTGAAATTTAGACCACGTCAGCTCCAGCACGCCCTCAGTCAGTGCTGTGGTCCTCCAGCTCAGAGATGATGGTGATAAGATTCTGGAGGCCAAAGATGAAGCCGCTGTCTTGGCCTTCGTGGACCACACTGTCTTCTCCATAGTGCCGACATGTGGTGTGAGCAAAGTCAATCATGCGCACGTCCACCTCGGGGCTGCTGGCCTCTCCTGCACCATGCGATGAGCGACTACTGCTCCCCCCAGACAAACCACCAGCAGTGCTTGTGGAAGAGGAGCGAGGGAAACCAAATGCTCCTTCCTCTTCCTCCTCTTCTTCATCAGATGGCTCATCCTCATCACCTTCCTCCCCTCCTCGATGTCTGGGTCTGGAGGGAGTCCTGGGAGGATCTCCATCATAGATGATGAGCAGAGAGCTGGAGTAGAAGCGGTAGGACTCGCAGGCCTCCAGGGCGTCCTTCATCTCCCGGAGCCTGCGCAGCACCGGAGACAGCAGCTCGCGACGAAGGCGACGGCCGTTGTGGAAGAACTGGTAGAGAGCCTCCTTGAAACCTGCAAGAGTCAGCTTTCGTCCGTGGTACTTGTTCATGAACATCAGCTGGCCAGAGTCTGACTGGTACACCTGCAGGAGACATGCAGCAATCCAAGTGCTCTGTTAGCTTTGTTCTTACTAAATCATAAGTACAAAACAACTGCAGTCTAAAGCAAGGGTTCCTACTCACTTTTTATTTAAACATTCCAACAGCTTATCAACAAAGAAGACAGGAATAAAACCCTCTGTTTTCTTTTCTAACAGGTTTATGGTCTAAAAACCTCAGATTTAATCTCTTTCTTCATCTGTTCCATCACCTGACTAATATCTGTCCACATGCATTTATGGTTTCCAAAATGGCTGTGTCTAAACTGCTGATGTTGAAGAATGAAGAAGTGACTGACATTGTGGTAACCACTGCCAAAGTGGTAGCAACCTTCTGAAGGAATCAGTGTAATCTGTTTTGACCATTTTATGAGAATGTTATATTTTTAATATAAAGAGAAAAAATGCTGGAAAAAAAACAATAGTTTAACAGGTTAGGTCCATCTCAACAAAGAAACTAATAAGTATTAATTTATACACAGTGATATATTTTAAGTGTTTACCTCTATTGATTTTAATTATTATGGCTTACAGCTACTAAAAACCAAAAGATCTATTTCTGAGTCAGGATATTCCATAAGACTAATTACAAATGATTTTAATACAGATATCTCATGTTGTGACCTTCCCAGCTTCCAATCTTAGCATAGTAATGGAAAGGTTAGTGGAAGGAAAAACTAAAGTAGAAAAAGGTACACAACAACAGGGTTAACTCTGGAAAAAGCACCAATACCTGGTTTAATGAGCTTTGTATTAATATGGTTGATTGGCCAGCAAAAATAAGGAGAATTGATGGAGTATTGTCAAGAAGAATATGAGAGACACCAGACCCAACAATGCAGACGACCTGATGCACGCATGTTGAAGTGTGTTAATGCGTGAAAAAAAGAGCCCTGACAAAATACTGAGTGCATATACTGTCTTATCCAAAATCCTAGACTGAATTTTCTGGTTTTCATTAGCTGTAAGCTATAACAACATGGACCGAAATAAATGCTCTAAATGTATTACTCCTGTGTTTAATGAATCTTTGAGTTTCATCATTTTAGAAATAAATTATAAACTTTTTTTTATTGTAGTCAAATTTTCTGAGTTCCACCTGTAATTTCCCCTATGCTATTATGTTCTCTGTCCATACTTATCCAGACCTGCAGAATAGTGAAATCAAAATCCAGACCTTTCGAGGCTGCCTAACCCAGTTCAGCTGATTTCCTTACCTGCATCCCACAAAGTCGCACTCCAATAGATGCTGATGTGCTCTGCTGACACTTCCGGATCTGGTTGGCTTTCTTCTCTTCTGAAGCATCATCCCCATGTTGACGAGTTCCCATCTTTAAGTCTAACACACATGGGACACTGTAGCAAAACGTCAGGTTTTCCAACAGAATAAATTCTGTGAGAGGAAGAGTCAAGGATCATAACAAAGGAGACATGCACACTACAGCTGAATAATCCTTGCCTCTCTGTGCAGCTCACTGAATACAGTGTTACTTATTAAAAAGGATACTGTATTGGTTGCGATGCTTTGCATTCTCCTTCATCCTCTGTAATTGCTGTTGGTGACATTTCAGACTCCATGGGTTGTGTTTGATCTGTGGTACCACGTTGCCTTTCTCCAAGCTGAAGTACAGAACCTCAGCCTGCTGCTGCTGGACCTCCTCACGATTATAACTACATAGGGGGGAAAACAGAAATATGTCAGCTCTTGTTTTATGTGCAGAACATCAAAGAAACCAGACCCATTTCAGCAAGTATCTTCACCTCATGATCTTGTCCTCCTTTCTGCTGTTTCGAGCTCTGTCTTTGCTGTAGTTTTCGTTCTCCTGCAGCAACGGGGACTGCTTCTTGTTGCTCCACTTCAGCATCCTGCTCTTGGGTTCTTGGCAGTCCGCCGAGGGGTCTTGGTTTTCATAGTCCACAGATTCGTTATGGAGAGGGTAGGCGATGAGGCACAGGTTCCCCTCCTCGTCTTCTTCAAAACTGACAGACACAACACCTGCAAAAAGAGGAGGAGGAGAAGAAAGATGTTTAAGATTTACCAACCAGTCAGACAAATCAAATGACAGATTTTATCAATAAAGCACATTTACACATGTTAATAAGGCATTATGCATGGCCTGCCCGTATCAGGATATACAAGATGGCCAAGAAATCCATAATGATGTGGTGCGTAGTGTAACATAGTGCTGAACATTCTCCTTAGATTGCTGCCCACTACTGGTCCGCTGGCTGAAAGACTGCCACTTACACCCTTACTTGCATATAAAAAAAACGTTTTACCATTTGGAAATATTTCTAATTACAAAAAACATAAAAAAAAAAACAGCCACAGCCAAAGTAAGGAACGGATAGAGCACCACCAGTGTTGGGTATTATTTAGTCAACTCAGAGGCAAGAACGATACAGTCAATTTTACTTGCAAGGGTAGGTCACACTCTGCAGTGCAGACTACAAAGTGTTGGCACCCCTCCCTCTTTATTTATACATGCTGGTTCACACACAGTTCAACAAACATTCAGGCTGTGTGTGTGTGGGGTCAGAAAGGTTAGGGTTCATGTGTCTTGATCTTAAACAGAGAGGGAGTGAGGACTCGGTACCAGTCCCTAGATGTTGCTGATAAAAGCATAACTCACTCTTGTCCCAATCGCCCTTCCTGTGGCATGTAAGGAGGGAAAGGCACTTAGAGCAGACATGAGTGATAAACAATACAAAATTTTTCAAACCCTAACAACCAGTCATTCTTATCGAGCTAACAGTTGGAAAAAACGTGTTGCAGTAGAAATAATTGTTGCTTTTCCTGTTTTTTTCTGTTATGACCTTTTTGCTTTTTATTACATTTTTGAAAGGTTAGACCATGAGAATCTCATGCAGCCCCATGACAAAAATACATACAATACATAAAAATCCTTCTTCAATGTTCAGTAAACACAACTAGTTGTTCTTTCAAGCATTTTTATGGCACACAAACCTTGTACACAGTTCATAATAAACTCTGTAGGCAGTCCAACTACAGAATGAACCATTAAATAGTAACACCATAGTTATCTATTAATAAACAGATTTTAATTAATGTAGCTGCTGATGGAATTGAAATCTGAATCCCGATTACATTGGTTTTTGATTATTTGCTTCCATTTAGGTTAGATGCTTCTAATTAAGGAATTTTAATGATATTTAAAAGCTGAAACGTGAGCAGAGGCCAACTTAAATAATTTTTGAGATCTTGATGGTGATAAACATTTTGCAATCTCAATATCAATTTCTGTGATACAGCCAACAAACAGCCAAGCATGACCCCCCCCCCCCAGCTCCTAATAAAACACCCTACAAGGAGCCGAGTGCTGCAGAGATGGGAGGGGAGCCGTCGTACTGAGAATAAACATGGCAGCTGCAGTGGCTGACACATATAAAAGAGAAAGAGGAAGGAGGCTTGTGGTCGAAAGCGATCAAATAAAGAGCTAGTGATATAAACAAAAGGGCCACGAGTTGGGATTTATTGCTGTGACTTGTGAGTTTTGTTAAGATTCAGTGTCCTAATGCCTGCGGCAACTGGAGGCAGGACGACTGATGTCATGTGCTTTGACGTCATCATCTTCTTCCTCTTTCTACAGAGGGCCCCGCCTCTGAAACTCATCTAGTGGGTCCGTCCTGTTCGTTCAGAGTTGCATCGTCATCATTCTCAGACGCTGTGGGAACTTCTGAGTCAATCGTATTTAATCCAATGGAAAGCTTGGAAGGTTGTGATAAGGTTTTATCAAGGAAAACGTCTCTTTTTTTTTACAACCCAATAGCAGGACTACATTAGGAGAATGACTGAGATGTAGATAATTGTCAGTTAGTTTTATAGTTTGCCTCAAAGAATCTGAACCTTGACCCTGAAAAGTCCTTGATAATTTACTTCTAAGATGTTTACATTTTAAAGACATGCTGACATTTTTACATACATGAATTGCAGATGAAAATATCTGACATTGCTTCTTGATAATACTGAAGAAATTCAAAAACATTGGTATATGTGGAGAGCCCTCGAAAGGTCCAGAAGACCACCATCCAAGTCCCAATCCGCATCCAGGGTGTTTTTTATAGCCCCACGGTGCATAACCGAGGGGTCAGATACCACTCATGAACCCAAACTACATCTAACTTGGCCACCTGGAGACGTCTGCTTTTGCATGTATTTGGTGTCATTGTCTGTGAATGTGAGCCTGGCAGACATGGCTGCAACCGGGAAACACTACACTCTTCATTAAAAGCCCATGTGAGGGTGAAAATCTGTATTCGTGTGAAGCTCTCCGTAACCAGAGCTGAGATTCTCCTCAATGACTTTTGAGCTCTTCTCTCCACTCCAGGTGATGTGGCTCAGTTATTTCTGATCCAGGCGGTGGGGGTTATCTCTTATCCTGAAACTGTAGATGCTTTAAAAGCCACCCCTAGCTACACATACTCCTGGCTGGGAGTCAGCTCTTGCATTCATGCCATTTGAAACCTCTCCATTGGACACGAGATGTGCCCGGAAAGCATGTTAAAAATGATTGATTTATCGCACATTATGTGGCCACTTAAAAAAAACATGGATCCAAGCTACTCTGAATATATCCTGTTGTGTACGCAGTGTTCTTTAAACCACTAGTTACAACCAGAGCCAGCGCAAGACTTAAGCAAACTAAGCTGCTGCTTAAGGCCCCGGTAGGTCAGCATGGGACTCCCCAAAGAAAAATGTATAATTCTCTGCAACTGTTTGGTTTTATTTGGGATTTAATAAAAGTGATACATTTATTAGTTGTGATCATTTAATATCAACAGTTTAGCTTTTATTCATAATTTCTTATGCTTGTGGCTGTGCTGGAGCCGCATCTTATGCAGACCTCAACTGTGAATGAATCAGTCTACTGATTCTGTATGGCATTGCTGTATATTGAAACTCCACAATTAATTTATTCCCATTTATTACATATCCACCAATCAATTGGCCAGAGATCAGAAAAAACACATTTCTTCTTTGATCCGTTGTGATTTACGATATGGAGGTGAAATACTGAAAAATTTGACCCCTTCCCCTTTATTTATTAAATGCAACAAAGCTGAGAACAAGTACCATAATGTCCTTTTTAAAATAAACAATGGTTTAATTGGGTTAGGGGGACAAATGGGGATAATATTGCAATTATTTAAGTTTCTGATTCATTCAAAACTACTACTCCTAATAAAGACGTTGCTGCACTTTTTCTCTCTTTATGTGTAATGGTCCTTAAGGAAAAAAACAACAGGAATCAAAAAATAAAAAATAAATCGGAAATCGGTACTGGACAGAAAAGGCCTGATCAGTGCCTGTGGTTTGATAAATAACATGAAGAGAAATATTTGAGGTTCAAGCGCTTAAACTGAAGGCTTACCAGAAGCATAAGTGGATGTAAGAAACCAAATAAAATTCTGCTCAGAACCGCATGTACTTTTGGACCGGGCCTGATTACAAACCCACATGATGATGATATTGAACACAACCAGAACAACAGCGCTGATGCTACTGCACACTGCGACTAAATGCTGGTGTCTTACCATTGTACTGAGGGGTGAACTTCCTCATTTCTGGAGGCAGGTTTCTGTAGAACTGGTGCTCCCGGGGGATGAGGGGCTTGCATATCGTCTCTTCCCCGAAGCGAAGCACACAGGAGTGGCCTCCCACCTGGTGCACGAAGGGCTCAAGCATCACCCCCTTCCCCGAATAGGGAGTCCCGTCCGCCTGCATGAGGGCTTCCAAAGCGGGACACATCCTCACTCCGCATCGGACGGCTGGGCTGTGAACACCCACGTCGCAGGGGAGGCTAGCTGCTCTGCCGCTTGTAAGGGTCCCTATCCTCGGGCTGTTTCCAGTCTTCTTCACAGGGGGCGCTGTTGCTCACCTGCTTGACCAGAACGGCGAAAAACAAAAGGCTGAAGGGGAAGAAGGAAACCCAGCGACAAAATCCTTTATTTCGTTTCTTTTCCTTACTGGAGGAGACGCTACAAAGATCCAGCACTGAGCTACGTGCTTTTACGTTAAATTTATTGTTTCTAAACCAACCATTTAAGCTCCTGAGACGTTTTTTAACGACGTAAACTATTATCCTTATCGTTGCTTGGCTGTTACCGAAACTGACGACAGAGTTGATCCTGGAGCTAGAAAAGCAGCAGAGGACCGAGCGAGCTCCGCCCCCATATCAGAAGCAGCCAATCAGAGAGCAGCGGCTGTCGCTGGGAGGAGAGATGACAAGCAGACAAAGAGGAGGAAGAGAAAACAAGGGGGGATGGGAGTACAGCAAAAATACAAGGGCAGAAAACAACAACGAAATACATTTTTTTTTTTTTTTTACAATAAATTTCATTATTTTATAATTATTCCTACTTTATTATTAGGTGGCAGTTGGAATATTTACCACTCATTTTCTCTACATATTCTTAGAGGGACACTGTATAGACTGAAAATGATTTTGCTTTAAATTAACACTACTTAGTCATCAAATTACAGTTCCTATTGATTAACAGTATAATAAATGATCTAATAATGTGCAACAAATGTAAAAATGTAATGACTGTCAAATATCATTGCTTATCTGTTTATACAGTGCCTACCCCTTGACAATTTTGACCAGAAACCTAAGTATGGTAAATTAATATTTTTTTGAAGTAAAAGTAAATCTATACAGGGTTTTAAATGAAAAACCTAAAAGGTGCAGTCAGTGTAGTCAGCCCCCTTTGCAGCTTTTCTGTAAAAGCCTCAGAAGTCTCTTAGAAAACATTAGTGAACAAACAGCATAGCAGACAGGTCAGAGATAAAGTTTTGGAGACGTTTAAAGCAGAGTTAGGTAATAAAAGAATGTCTTATCCAGAAATGGTCAGTGTAGTACAGACACCTAAACAAAGAGGCTGGGCAATGATAGCATAAATTAGAGTTGCAGTCAAGACGATCATGGCAACTTTGGAGGAGCTGCAGTGATTCACAACCCAGATGGGAGAATCTGGAAAAGTGGCAACAAGAAAGCTATTGTGGAAAAAAGCCACAAGAAATTCTGCTTTACACTTTGCAAACATGTGGAAGAAGGTGCTCTGGCAAGGTGAAATCAAAATGTAATTTTTTGGTCTACATGAAACATGATTTGTGTCGAGTAAAACTAACAATGCATATCATCATGAAAACACCATCTCTATTATCAAACATTGTGGTGGCAGCATCATGCTGCAGGGATCTTTTTTTTTAGCAGGGACAGGTATGCTGGACAATGTTGATGGAGGGATCAGATTCTTCTGATCTGATTGAGCTTGTGCTATTTTGCAGATAAGAATTGTGTTAGTTTCCAGATGTGCAAAGCTGGTAGAGACATAACCTAAAAGGCCTGCAGCTGTAATTCCAGGAAAGGTTTGACTTAGGAGGTCTAATTATACATGCATGTCAGACTTTTAAAATTTGTATTTGTAAAAACTAAAAAAAAAAAAACTATTAATTTCTTTTTACATACTGGTTATGCATTACTTTGTGCAGGTCTGTCACATGACAATAAAACATATTAGATTTCTCCATTGTACTGGGACAAAATGTAAAGAGCGGTCAAGGGATTTAGATACTTCCCCTGTCCCAAGTTTATAACAAGCAAGCCTGCATGTCATCAGATAACCAATTTAGAGTCTGCCACGTGTGCATTTAACAGTGCATTGCCAAAACATGAGTCCAAGAGTTTTGTCATTGATACTAACATTTACTGTGGTGGATGGAAAAGCAAATTAAAGCCAAGTTCCGGCTGAAAATAGCACAACGTTAAAGGAAAACCATATCTGGGAAGCAATAAAAAAATGTCCTTGTTGTTTTCTTGTTTTTGTAGATCTAATTTTTTAAGAAACTACAAAAAAATATTACAGTCATAATCCTCACGAAAAGCTTCCCCCCCCCCCAAAAAAAGAACCAGCCAACATGCTGTGATCTCTCGTTGGAAAACATTTTCCTCCTGCTCTACACACAGTTAGCACAAACACAACAACTAGACAGGCACAATTTCAGGTTTTGTAAATGCATCACACATAAGAGATCATAAAGGTAGTACCGTTGTACGTTGTTCTGCGTTTACCGAAAAGAGTTAAATAGCAAAAAGTATCATTTGTTTTTGAGGAGTCAGTTAAGATAAAAATATTATGGGTCTGTACAACCGTTGTGTTGACAGTACATACACTACGACTCCTACCATGTGTTGGTGCACTGCCTAAGATCATGGAGGCACAATTTTTTGAGCCAAGATAAAACATTAAACACCAAACATTAGCTAGTTTTTCAAGCATACCTTTTAATGTATGATTAATTTGCTGTAAATTGTGCCCCAAGTGGTCGTTTAAAAAAAAGCTGTATGTTTGGTGTAGATGATATTTGCTCCATGTTTATTTTGTAAAACCTAAGGCAAATCAAAATTTCAGCATAACCAATTTAAACATAACCAAAAGGATGCTTGTTTTATATTAACATTTTATATTGTCAGTGCCCTATTATTTACGCATTGTGCATTTACACAACGTGTTATGTTTGAAGAGAGGTCTTCCTCAGATTTCACATTTCCCCTTAAGGAATTGCTTCTCTCCAGGTCCCTTCAAATCCCCTCACAGAACCTTAGGTCAAGTCTAGAAACCACCTTTTCCTACATATGGAGTCCTGGGATTTTCCAAAAATTAGAAGCATATGACCTTGCTAAGTTGTTTTGCTGAAAGATTTTGTATTAATGGACTTTAGACAAAAATTCAGAATGAAAGACTCACCTTCACCGCCTCCACCTTCCAATGACTCTTCTGTGCGTATCCCGGCCTTCCAATCAGCATCCTGTCCGCCTAATTCTCCATCCAAACACCTTCCGACGCCTTGCTTTTAAAGGACCTTCAGCTGTGTTCATCCTCGCTTGCCAGCGGAGCTCATCCCTCCTCCACCCCACCTCCACCATCTTCCTTCATATCTACTCCTGGTTTCCTAGCTCCCTGGCCGCCAATCCACCACCAGTGTCAGATCAGGGGGAAAAGACATCTCTAAATCCAAGCCTTACAAATGATCATCTTAGCTCATGTCATTTTCAGCATTCATGTCTTCCTCCAAGGTCCGAGCGCCAAAGAAATAACCATGTAATTTCATAACATTAAAACCTTTCTAATTGCCATCCCTTTTTCTTTGTGACTCTTTTCATATTGAAATACCTGTTCATGTCAGACGCTTTGCTTATGAATAATCTTAGTTTGTTAATATACAGTTTAAAAAAGCTGTAAAATAATTCACAATTATTTGCATATTTTAATATTGACTTGATAGTGTCAAACCTTAAGTGTGTGTCTTTTATTTAATGTAATTAAGACATTTTTCTGAAAGATAGTAATTTGAAAATAGTCATAACAGTTAACAGAGTATTAGTTGCAGTGATTGGTGATATTTTTAGAGTTAGGAGAGAACTCTAACATTTATAGAAGGTGTAGAAATGTTTTTTAGAATCCATTCCTCTTTTTAGTATAATGCCACACAGCTTCTCTCATGTCACTCCAACTCCGCTACTGAAAAAAAACCTGTATGTTTGTGGTGGATGATATTTGCTCCATTTTTCATTTTGGAAAACCTGAGGCAAATCAAAATTTTAGCCATGCAGGAGCAGAGAGAACATACAAAGTCCTGCACAGAAAGGCCTGCAGTGGTAGGGCTTACGAAATAGGACCCCAGAATGCAGACGAGCAGGCAGCGTAATGGTAAGTGAAAAAAAAAAGTTTTAATCAACAAAAATTCACTCACAGATGAGGCAGGAACAAAACAGAAACAGGCTGGCTAGACAGGCATGGCATGGTCCAAAAAGCAAGACATGAGCATGATCTGTAAACATGTACCTGACTGTTGTGAAGTGCCTTGAGACAACATGTGTTGTGAATTGGCGCTATATAAATAAAACTGAATTGAAATTGAATTGAATTGAACATGATTTGAGAATGTTTCCGCGAGGAATAAACAGAACAGGTGTGTATATATGGAGAGTGAACCAGGTGAAGCAAGACAGATTAACTAGGTGCAGGTGAACCGAATAAACTTAATTGACAGGAGAGAACAAAGGTGACTGAGCAAAACAGGAATTCATGAATACAAACTAATAGAAATCAAACTAGAAAAACATGAAACCAAAGCATAACCAGATAACGCAATCCAAAAAAACAACTAAGCAAAACATGAATACAAAAACTAAAGCATGACCAGGAAAACAAAGAGAAACATGATTCAAAAATCTAACAAGAATAATAATAATAATAATAAACAGAAGAACGATTCAAAACTTCAACTGTCAAAAACATATAAAGAAAAAAACCGAAACCAAAAACCAAACAACCCCAAATCATAACATGCAGAGTTTGGGTTTGAGCTTGAGACCTTCGAGACCACAGTTCTGCAAACCATCACAACACTTTGTCATTCCTGTATCAGCTTTTATAGTGTGAAGATACAGATAATAGATACCTTCAAGATTTTAAGTAGAAAGCGCTAAAATCAGAAATGCATAAAAAGGCCTTTAATGATCTCATCAGCAACAATCAATAATAAAACTGTTGAGATGGTGCCAAAGTATAAACACCTAGGGTTGGTTATTAATGACAAATTGCGTTTTAAGCGACAAGTGGTGTCAGTGGCCAAAAAGTCCCACCAGTGTATGCATTTTATCGAAAGCTTCACACTTTAATATAAATAGTTTTTATGAGGATGTTTTATTTTTGCATTACTGAGTCTGTTTTTACCTTTATTCTATCTGCTGGCACTAGTCACTTTCAGTTAAAAACAAGAATCGTCTCTAAGGTATTGTATATGGTAAAATTGCTGGCCCACCCCTGATTGAACCTTGTGACAATTACCACACCAGATGCCTACTGAAGGCTAAAATCATCTTAGCTGACTGCAGACATCCCTTATGAGGAACATTTTCCTTGGTAAGTTCAGGAAGGATGTACAGGATACTACGGTGTAGAATGAACAGATAAAAAAAACCCTTTTATTTCTGCTGCTGTCAGCTTGGTGAACTCGACGATGTGAGCATGAACTCGGACGTTTTTTTCTTTTAATGTTGTTGTTGTGTGCTTGTTTTATATGTGACTGTTATCTGCACAAAAATGCCCATCAGGTATTATAAAGTTTACATTGATCTTAATCCAAACATAACCAAAAATATGTTTTTTATATAAACATTCACAAAGCATTAACTAGATAGTTTCTTAATGAGCTTCGGTAATATCATGAACATGCTATTGGTAGATAACTGCATTCCTGTTGAGTATAAATAGACTCCTGATAGTACAATTGTAAAATTCTTTATTAAGTGTCTCTTACACAAGAAAAGGCATTACATTACTCTGGAGGTGAAGCTATGAAGAAACAGGGTCAATGAAAACAACAAAACCTTTTTTGTCTTTTAAATCAGTTCTGTAAAATGTGCACATCCATAGATGAGGAAGGCTTTATTAGGAGTCTATGAAACACTGCTATGAACATTTTATTGAAAACAACCTAAAATAATGTGCATCATGGGAATCTAACTGTCAGCTGTTTAGATGACTGTGATAATGGCAGCATGTCAGATGTTATGAACGTGCCTGAACTTCACACCTTCAAGAGGGATCAACTATCTCACTGAATTTTGAGACATCTGCAAGAACTGCATCCGTCCGTGAAGCTTTTTTAGTTTGCATGACATGTCTGACTGAACATACTCAGTTTTCACTAGAATCTATTCAATACACCGTCTTCATGTGCTGATACAAGATTTCCATTTTTATTATTTTACAAAAACAATGCCTGTTGTTCATGACGTTTTCTATATATAACATTAGCAGTGCATTAAGCCAAACTTTTTTCTGAGTCCCCTTTAATCTTGAATTAAGTCACATAAAGTGTAACTTTATTCATGACATCTGTCCTGTTCTTAAAACTTTGACCATCCAGTGCTGTCAGAAAGTATTGACACCTCATACAGTTTTTCAACATTAGTTACATTACAGATTTATCACAACAGAGGTGGTAATTCTTTTACCGAAGCCCTACACGCATTGCCTCCATAATAACAAAAACAGCTTTTTAGAAATAGCCTTTTTATTGCGAGGAGCTTGTTAATCCTGTATTCCCACCCATGCCATTATATTTTTGTGACTCACCCTTGGCAGAAATAACCTCAGATCCTCCTGGGTATGTCTCTACAAGCTTGGCACACTTGTTTTTGGCCAATTTGTTTCTATTTTTCTTGTCTGCAGATCCTCTTAAACTCAACCGGTCTTAGATGGGAAGCGTTGGTAGGGAGTCGTTCTAGAACTTTGTAGAGTTGTTAAACTGGACTTAAGTCTGGGCTCTGGCTGGGCCACTCAAGGATTTTGTCAGACTGCTCCTGTTGCTACTTGTTTGTTATATTGGCTGTGTGCTTTGAGTCATTACAGTGTTGGAAGATGAATCGTCACTTTAGTTGGAAGGTCTAGAGCACTCATGCCCCGGTTTCCTTGAAGAATTTTTCTATATATGCCTTCTATGTAGACTAGCCATCCAGATACTACTGAATAAACATATCCCCACAGCATGATGCTGTCACCCCTATGCTTCACTGTAGGGATAGCGTTAGCGACATGATGAGCAGTGCCTGTTTTTCTCCAGACAAGTTCAGGTCAAGAAGGTCTATTTTAGCTAAGTTCAGACCAGATAATTTTGTTTCTCCTGCTCTGCAATCTCTAAGGTGCTTTTCTGGCTAAATTCAACTGAGCTGTCATGTGCCTTTTAGTGAGAAGTGGTGTCTGTCTGGCCACTCTACCTTAAAGTTCTGGATGGTGGACTGGACCCATTGGATGGTTCGCTTATTTCTAAAAGGGATTTCTGATTGCCTTTCTGACCAAGGCCCTTCATGTCATACTCTAAAGACTCTTGAAGTCCCCAGTCCTACAAAGGATTCTGGTTATTCCAGACTTCTTCCATTTTTAAATAACAGAGACCACAGTGCTTCTCAAGATAGTTGACATTGTCGAATCTTTTTGTATCCTTCACTGGATTTGCTGGATGATGATCAAATCAGATGCACCTGAGTTCAATTTTGAACAGTATATACTGTATATGCAGAGGGTGTTAATACTTATGAAGTATTATTTTGAAATATTTAAATGTACATTTTTGTAAATCAACCAAATTACTCGAAAGCACGTTTTGACTTTGTCATTAAAGGTTGTTTTGTGCAGATGTCTACACTGTACTAATACCTGTACTTTAAATTTGTACTTTTTAATCTGTACGTCTGTAATGTAAGAACATGTGAAAAAATGGAAGAGTTGTGAATATGTTTTCGTAGCATTGTACTTGACATCCATACAGATGTGTTTTCTAGAAAGAAATAACAAAATTAAACCTACCATTTAAATTCTCTGCCTTAATTATTTAAAATATAGACAACAAAATCAGAAATAAAGGAGTTAAAAACACACACATTGTAGGCTACTGGTTTTGTGTACAAAGAGCTTTAACAAAAAGTTAAAAAAAAACAACTGCTTTGTAAATAGCAAAGCAGTCTGATAAACTGGCTCATCCATGCTTAAATATATCAAGAGGTCTAAATGTGAAATGTCTTTGTTAATGGCACTGAACCTAATGAGTCTGACTGGCGTGCCAAGCAGGAACAAGCCAAGAAAGTACAGTCAGGCTCCGGTCACTGGATGGCTACAACCTAATTATGTTCTAATCTCCAATGTCCCAGTTCGTCACCAGGATTACACATGGGAAGAAAATATCCCAGTTCTAGGATGGGAGGGAATTAAATGATCAGCACGTGAAGCAGGGGCTCATTTGGTCTCTGAGCTCCCTGATGATGTTATGGAAAATGAGATAGAAATGAAAGAGGTCATAATAATTAATAATACTTGTATAAATAGTGAATCCTCCAGATTGTCTGATCCATCACTGCTGGTATTCTTTAGTCAGTGAATTGAATTATACAATTTAGAAAAATAATAATGTGTGTGCTTTTTGTGCATTGTCATCTCTAACTGATCCAGCCCTGCCTTACTTCTCCATTAGTGTAATGTCAGCTCCAAATATCCTAGTGTCTCATGTTCTAAGTCTGTGACCCAGAACAAAAGATCCAGGTTGTGCCACTAGTCACTAGTTTGACAGTGAACCAGTCCAGTGATATAATCTGCAAAACGTTTCTGCACGCATATTCAATTCAGTCAGTCAGTCATTTTCTACCGCTTATTCCATAGTGGGTCACGGGGCCGGTGCCTATCTCCAGCAGTCTATGGGCGAGATATTCAATTCAATTCAAAAATACTTTATTAATCCCAAAGGGAAATTGAAATATTGTTATATTTCAATATAACAAATATTAATAATAAATATTAATAATAACAAATAACCTAATAATGAAATATTGTTCTGGGTCACAGATCTAGAACATGAGACACTAGGATCTTTGGAGCTGACATTACACTAATGGAAATATCTAATACCACATGGCCTGCACATACAGCAGTCACTGCAGACCTCACCTGACAGATGTGAACCAGATACATTTAAAATAAAGTAAAATGCTAAAAAGGACAAAATGCTAAATTTTGCTATTTAAGTTTGGGACATCATATATACTTCTCTGTGGGGAAGTAAACATCTTTCATAGAAAAAGATGTAGGGTCCTGGGATTTTCAAAAATATGAGAAGCATTTGGCCTTGCTAAGTTGTTTTGCTCAAAGATTTTGTATTAATACCTGTCAGTTCATGTCAGACCCTTATATGAATAATCTTATTTTGTTAATTTACAAATTTAAAAAGCTGTAAAATAATTTGTAATTATTTTCTTATTTTAATATTGACTTGATAGTGTCAAACCTTAAATGTGTGTCTTTTATTTAATGACATGATGAAACGTTTTTAAAAGATAGTCATTTTAAAATAGTCATAACAGTTATATTAGTAACAGTGATTGGTGACATTTTTACAACTAGGAGAAAACTGACATTTATACAAGGTGTAGACATTTTTTTAGAATCTCTTTTTAGTATATTACCACACAGCTTCTGTCATGTCACTCCAACTCTGCCACTGATTGGCTAATCAGTATGTTGTGACGACTCCTCCCTCAGAAGTGTATCCTGCCACAGCAGCTTGGTAACTTAGACTGATTTTTAGAATCCATCAACAATTGTTTTTGTTCAGCAGAGAGGTTCGATTACCCTTTCAAGTTTCAGTTGCTTTATTCTTTTTGTGTGTTTGTTTGCATTGTCTGTTATGCTTGGTTTATCTGTAATGTAAAGTTGTACAAGATTCCAGACGTGTGCTCAGTGTCAATTAGATTTTTTCTTTCAGCACTTTGACCTTCATATTTATTGTGGTTCGGTAAGTGATCTAAAGTAGGAATCTACATGCATTGAAAGCCCAATGTCAGATGAGACCAGCACCACCTGCAATCACAGACTGACCTTGGCAGACAGAACCGCTGTTGGAGCAAAAAGTAAGGCAGTTTTACAGTAATAATTTGGATGCTAAAAGGATCAAAGGTTGCTTTGAATCTTGGTTTTACCTCCTCTCTCAGATTAAAGTATGTATCAGGTTTTAATAAGTTTATACATTACATATTAAACTTTACTTTCCTGGATTTAAAACTGTCCCATTTAAAGTGCTTCACAGTAATCAAAACATACAATATAAAACATTAACATTAGCTGTCCTTCATTAAAAGTGTTATTTAATCTTTGAATTGATGCTGAATAAATTTGAATTCTGAACAATCTATAGAAATTTCCTGAATGTTCTTCATGTTTTCAGTTCTGGCATGCATACAATGTAAGATTAGTAACTTTGTACATTGCATCTCAAATCATAAATAATAGCTCTGCACATGGCTGGGCCTCTGCAGCTTCTCAAACGACAGCTACAGTGAACATCTGAGCAGCGGCGAACCTTTAAACTCAGATTCTTCAAGTACAAGGATACCTTCCTCAAGTGCATTCCTGAAACTGTACAGAGCCCATTAAACTGCAGCACAGCCCGTGTTGAAATGTAATCACTCCAAGGAAAATGCTATTGACATGCCTGATACCTGTAAAGCAACTTCATACAAGAACCAATAAAACCTGATCTGTTTACACTCTCTTTTCTCCTCTTGACCCTGTTTGTTTACCATTCCCCAGGCACAATTTGTAACATAGAAACAACTGACTGGGGGGAGAAGAACTAGTTAAATCCACCACTGAGAAAAAAAACCTCCTCTAGTCTCTGTGTTTTCTAAAATAGTGCAGAATTATATCTAACTTAAACAAAAATACCGTAATTCTAATGTTGATGATCCTTGGATGTTAGGTTGACCCAACAGCTGTTTGTTCAGCCTGCGGTTGATCCATAGATGGAAGAAAGCTGTATTTCTGTCTGGAAAAAGTAGTTACAAGTATTAATGGCTTCAAAATTGAGCACAATGAAACCGGGATCCTCCTACAGAAGACATAATGATGTAAGAACAAAGTGACAAAATGACGTAAGGACAAAGAGTCTGGTGACAAAAGGAGTCAATGAAAACAAAATGTAAACTTACAGGTGAAGCATAATGAGAGTAAGACTTAGTACCAGGAACCAGAATGAGTGTAACAGAAGAAACCAAGAAGCCTAACCGAGGAGTGGAGGTTCACATTGAAAGCAGGTGAGAGTCTAATCGGAGGAATGCAAAACAACCAGGGGAGTATACAGAGCAGGGAAACTAATGGAAGATGAGAGAAACAAGAAAGGAACTGAGCATAAAGGAATGAAGACCTTAACAATAATAAACAAGCATATAATAAACACATAAAAATTATCAGATCATTGAAAGAATTAACATGAACTTAGAATTATCATGAACAAACCAAACCATGTAGGGGTGCACCGATTACAGTTTTCTGGCCGATCACCGATTACGATCTTTAAAAAGCCGGATCTGCCGACTCTGATTTTGGCCGATACCATTTTTTTTCATATATTTATTTTTATAACTGACGCTGTCAGGTGTTATAAGGTCACAATCCACCTTTAAAGTTCCAATCTTATTTTATTGAAAAACACTGAACAATACCCCTAACTGTACAAAAAGAAACAAAACTTGTGCAACAGGTCAGACGAGTAGATAAGATTGGTGGATCTTATTTGGGGGTGTAACATGTGAAAACATGCTGTAAACATTAGCTGACATGTCAGTTGCCTTATACTTTCAGTTGACATATTAAAATGGGTGTGTTGATAGCGATGAGATTTGCAGAAACTAAACTATATTGTTCTGGGCACCAGCTCTGTAAACTAAGCGCAGGCTGTACATTGTGAATTAAGCTCCTGCAAGATACAGTAGAAGTAGTGGAGATGCAGTGAAGCAATCAGGAGATATGTTGAGGACAAATAATCACAATGTTTAAAGTAGCTGAAGTCTTTGAGCCTGTCAGAGGGGAACCAGCAGAATCCTGACCCTATCAAGGGGGTTCTTATCTGTTTTTACTGTTTATTGCAGTCTTAGTCCGATTCAAGGTTAGGGGACTTAAATTATATTGTAAATGTACATTAAAGGGGACATATGCTTATAAATGCTTCATTTTCACAATTAAATAATTCAGTTGTGGTCTATATAAAGTTGAACTGCAATGCTTTGGTCTGAATTCCTTGTTATTGTAGCCCCACAGGCACCTTTTTTACCCCAGTTCTGAGGTGCGTTTAAGAGTTATTCACTTGCAGCCCCGGCGTACAATAAAAATGGCGGATATGCGAAATTGGTTAGCCGGCTGTCCATGACCTGTTCTGCAGCAAATACTGTGACATAACAGTTTAAATAGAAGAAACTGAACAGACAGAAAAATATGACCTAAACTGAATATAAAGATATTCACGCAGCACTTGGAGAGACCAAGACTTAATTTTTCTGCCATCCTACAGACTCCAAGTAAACAAAAAAATGTAATTAAGGGCTAAAAAAGTGGATTTTATATCCCCTGCACTGTGTGTTGCAGTTTCTGTTGGTTTCATGCTTGTATTGAATTTAGTGCGTATAATCATATGTCTCCTACTGTAGTAGTAGTATGCCCCAGTTTCTACATCCAGTATATTGATCTGCACTTTGCCACCTCACCATGGTAACAGTTTGGAGAGGACAGTCTGTTTGTGTCAGTGTTCAAGAAAACTTATTAATGTTGGATTTGCCTCAGGTTGGATGAGTAACCTAGCTTTAACATCCTACACATACATCATTTCATCTTGTAAGACATGATTTCGGTACACCTGGTAAAGATGTGTGTAAAGCCTTAAAATAAATTAATCTATTATTATGGTGGCATGATTTTTTAATTGAAGAACATTTATTCAGAGGGGAAGAATTACCTGCCACTTCAAATGCTTGCAGCACCTGGCAAAAATATGCACAAAAATATAAAACTTTTTGACGGCGACCAATTTTATTGGGATTTTATATGATTAACCAAATAAAGTAGTGCATCATTATAGACTGTGAGGAAAACGATACATGGGTTTAAAAAAATGTCGAAACAAAAAAAAATTGTGGCATGCATTTATATGTGAGTCAATACTTAGAACCACCATTTTTGCTGCAATGAGAACTGCATGTGTTTTGGGCTCTCTCAGTCAGCTTGATGCATCTCGAGACTGAGGTTTTCGCTTATTCTTCTTTGCAAAATAACTCAATCTTAGTCAGAAAGGATGGAATGGATGGAAAGCATTTGTCAACATTACTTTTCAAATCTTCCCAGAGATTTTCTATTGGATCTATGTCTGGATTTTTACTGGGTCAGTCTCTTGTCACACTGACTGTTTGCACACTGCAAGCTGGACTTCTGGTTTTGTTTTGACATTGACTTTCATGTTTCCACTCTTCTGTAATCACCAGAATTGTGGGGTACATGACCAGTTGTCCTGTGAACAGTTTCTCTTCAGCTCCTCCAGATTTAACGTGTTTTATTTGGCTGCCTCTCTTAATCTCTCATTGCTTCGTCCGCCAGTTAAGGTAGATGGTAATGTCTTGGTATGTTTGCAGTTGTGCTATACTCTTTATATTTTCAGATGATGGATTGGACAGTGCTCAATGACATGTTCAAAGATTGGGATTGGGTTTTATAACCTAACTCTGCTTTAAACTTTTCGACAGCTTTCTCCCTGACCTATCCGTTGTGTTACCTGGTCTTCATGATGCTGTTTGTTCAACATCGTTCTCCAACAAATCTTTGAGACTTTCACATAACAGCTGGATTCATATGGATTATAAATTACACATAGAACATTTTAAAATTAATTAAAGGGCCAAGATGTGCCTACTTGCCTAAAGGTGCCTATACCTGCAGTTCTATTAAAGGCACAGATCAGACTATATATCCTGTCAATGTAACTTCTGTCCTATGAGAGCTCTGCTGACACAATGTTTCACATGCAAACACTGCATCAAGCCTATGACGGGCCTCAAACAGTTAGCTGTGTACTAATGTTTGCTTCTGTCTTTATGTTTGACTCACATTTATCACATCTGCTCAAGGTGCTCTTCAGTGGAAAATCATTTAGTGGAAAATGACAAAAATATTAGCAAATTAATATTTGCCTCTTTTTCAAAACGCATTTTTAGATTTAAAGAAAATACTTTTGTTAAATATTGTCACATAAATATTGCTGTTAAATATCGGCACAATTTAAAAGTAAATGACATCATAGTTCTGTTTGTTATAGCTCTGCTAGAAGCCAAGAGCCAGTCTGCCGAACTGGCCCTTGGACTCTTGGCCTCTCCCAAATGATTGAAAGTGTGAAGTGTTACCTGCTCCTTAAGCTTTGATTTCAAGCATACCTGGCGACCAAATTAGGTCACATACCTCATCTCTGGTTCCAGGATCTGGATAGCCAGGTTCCCTCTGCATGTGGTGTCTGGGTGCAGTCCAAATAGCTGCACCAAATCTATTTCACATGTTCTGGCCCAGACAGTCATCCACACTCACGGTCTCTGTTGCCCCACTTCCTGTGTGAGCGAGCGTCAGATCCACCTCCCACTGCGCATGTGTGCCAGAGAACAACTGAAGCTGACAAGGATTTATTCAACACCCCAATGCAACCTTCTCATTTCATTGAATAAAATACCCCTACCCTTCTGTTTGTATCCACAGTCCAGCAAGCTGTCAGCACTTTAAGAATTTACCGTAGAAGCAGGATGCAGAGCTCTTAAGCATTCCTAAGTGCAACAAACACACATGCACACATGCAAATATTTAACGATAAACCAGAAGGGAGTGTAAACTCAACTATGGACACACAACTCAAAGTGGTCGAAATTAAAGGACTTCATTTACACATACAATTACCGCTAGATGTTCTAAAGACAATGCAAGTCAAATTTATTTCATACACAGGATAATCCAAAGTGCTTTTCATGAAAGTAAATGAGCAAACGCAAAGAAACAAATGAAAAAAACAACACGTAATTATTAGAAAACCTTATGCATCACATTCTTCTTAAAAAGTAGTAAGATCTTCCAGCCACACAGCCACTTTGTCTCTAAGTTTTATACAGCTTTGCAGCATCTTCTGAATTATTATTATTATTATACAGCAATTCTGAAAAAACCTGGTGCAGATCCCACTAACTTCAATAATCTTCGACCAATTTCTAATCTACCCTTCATCTCCACAATTCTAGAAAAAGTAGTAGCAACTCAACTTCACACATACTTATCTCATAACAACCTGTATGAACAGTTTCAATCTGGTTTCCACCCTCTCCAAAGTACAGAAACTGGTCTCATAAATGTCACCAATGACCTCCTCATGGCAGCTGACTCAGGCTTACTTTCCATCCTTATCCTCCTTGACCTCAGTGCAACATTTGACACCATTTGTCATGCCACCCTCCTCAATAGACTTTCCTCCATTGGTATTACTCAGACCCCTCTAAATTGGTTTAAATCATATCTCTCCCATCGCTCTCAATTTATTCAGCTAAAAACATTTTCTTCTCAGTCTTTTTCTGTCATTTTCAGTGTGCCCCAAGGCTCTGTCCTTGGGCCCCTTCTTTTCATAATCTACCACCTCGCCCTTGGCCATATTTTTCGGAAACACTATATCAGTTTCCACTGTTACGCGGATGATACCCAGCTCTATTTTTCCTGCAAACCCATTCCCAACGTTCCATCTACTTCCCTTACTGACTGTATGGCCGAAATAAAATCATGGTTTTCCACCAATCTACTCAAATTAAACAGTGAAAAAACCGAGGTTCTCCTAATTGGCACAAAAACCACATTATCCAAAACAAACAGTTTCTCCATTGATATTGACAACTGCTCTGTTTCCCCTTCGCCTCAGGTAAAGAGTTTGGGTGTCATCCTCAACAGTACTCTCTCTTTCCAATCTCACATTAATAACATGATCCGGTCCGCCTATTTTCATTTGCGAAATATCAGTCATCTTCGCCCCTCCCTCACTTAACATACTACTGCCATCCTCATTCATAGCCTCGTCACTTCTCGTCTTGGTTACTGCAATTCCTTCCTTTTCGGACTTCCACACAAATCTCTTCATAACCTTTAACTAGTTCAAAACTCAGCTGGCCGTATCATCTCTAGAACCCCTTCCTTCCATCACATCACTCCTGTTCTGTCAGAGCTCCACTGGCTCCCCATCAAGTTCCGTTTAGACTTTAAAATCCTTCTTCTCACTTTCAAGGTTGTCCATAATCTCGCTCCACCTTATCTATCCCATCTTCTCAACATTGCTACTCCCTCTCGCACTCTCAGATCGTCCTCCTCTATTCACCTGATTGTTCCCTCTGCCCGTCTCACCACCATGGGGGGTAGAGCTTTCAGCCGCTCTGCTCCTCGGCTCTGAAACTCTCTACCGCCTGATTTAAGGAACATAAATTCACTTTCACAATTCAAATCTTCACTAAAGTCTCACTTGTTAAGGACTGCCTTCTGCACTTGATTATTTCGCACTGTTACATTTTAACTGCTTGATTGCTGTGTTTTTATTTTATTTTTTATTTGTTCTTGTTTTTAATGTTGATTTGTATTCATTATCAGGTGACCTTGAGTGCCAGAAGGGCGCCTATTAAATAAAATGTATTATTATTTTATCTCACTGAGGACAAGTTGTCAGGCTTGAGCATATTCTTGTAACGATGAAGCAAATCAGCCAGAACCCAAAACGCAGCCAGACAAGAGAACGGTTCACCAAAAGATTTATTATTAAAATAATCTGGATGACCTTACAGGTTTGACCTTGGAGACATGGAAGGCGGGGTGCACACGCAATGAAGAAGGTAGACTGAGATGCACAGCTAGTGGGTTAATAACCTTGGCAATAGGAAACGGACCCACAAAACAGGGTGCCAACTTGCGATTCTCTACTTTGATGGGCAAATCCTTAGTGGATAACCACACCTTCTGACCCACCAGGTATCTTGGAGCTTGGGATCTGTGACGATATGCATTACGGGCATAGACAGCTGAGGTCTTGCAGAGAGACGCTCTGGCCTTTCTCCAGACTCTGAGACAACGACATGCTGTTAAATGGGCAGCAGGAACCTGGGTAGCCCCCTCCTGAACAGAAAGAATAGGCGGTTGATAGCCATAAACAACATGAAATGGTGACAGACCTGTGGCACTTGACGGTAATCCATTGATGGCGTACTCTACCCATGGTAAGTTCTGGGACCAGCGACTGGGAGCATTCATGCATAGGATGCGTAATTTGGTCTCGACCTCCTGATTCATCCTCTCTGTCTGGCCGTCCGTCTGAGGGTGAAAACCTGAAGAGAGACTGACGTCAATGCCGAGAAGGGTGCAAAACTCACCCCAGAAACGGGAAATTAATTGAGGTCCTCCATCTGAAACAATGTTGCGGGGAATGCCATGAAGTCTAAACATTTCTCGGACCATTACCTCAGCGAGAACAGGAGCTGAGGGAAACTTGCGGAGAGGAATGAGGTGGGTCATCTTGGAGAATCTGTCAACCACAGTGAGGAGTACAGTGTTGCCTTGAGAAGGAGGTAGGCCGGTGACAAAATCTATTGAGATGTGGGACCACGGTCGATGTGGAATAGGTAGAGGCCTTAGTAGACCGGCTGGAGGGCGTCTAGAGGGCTTTACTCTGGAGCAGGTGGCACACTCTGACACAAACTCTCGCGTGTCCTTTCTGAGTGTGGGCCACCAGAATCCTGACTGGACCACTGCCAGAGTCCTTGTAATACCTGGGTGACAGAAAAGTTTAGACCCATGACAGAACTGAAGGACTTTAGACACAATTTCTTCAGGAACATACAGAAGTCCCTTAGGACACTGAACTGGAGGTGGTTGTTTCTGATGACTCCTCTTGAGCAAGCTTTCGATACTGGTAAGAGCTAGCCTGGTCTTGGGGGAAAATATGTAGTCATGATCAACAGAATCAGAAGGACAGACAGAAAGCTGATGAAGTCTAGAAAGGGCATCTGGCTTGATGTTCTTGCTGCCAGGTCAATAGGCTAGGGTGAAGTTAAATCTACTAAAGAATAGTGCCCATCTAGCCTGGCGTGGGTTAAGTCTCTTGGCAGATTTGAGGTATTCCAGATTTTTATGGTCTGTCCACACAGTTAAAGGATGTGTGGACCCCTCAAACTAGTGCCTCAATTCCTCCAACGCCAACTTGATAACCAACAGTTCTCTGTTCCCAACATCATAGTTTCTCTCGGAGGTTGAGAGCCGGCGAGAAAAAAAGGCACAAGGATGTAACCTAGCATCATCTGCAAACTGTTGCGACAGGACTGCGCCGACCCCAGTGTCCGAGGCATCAACCTCCACAACAAAAGGGTTCGACGGATCTAGAAAACGCAGAATGGGAGCTGAGGTAAAGAGGCGTTTTAGCTTATCAAAGGCCTGTTTGGCTTCTGAGGACCATTTGAAGTGAGTCTTTATTGAAGTGAGTTGATGAAGAGGGGCAGCCACAGAACTATAATTCTTGATAAAACGGTGGTAAAAATTGGCAAACCCAAGAAACCATTGAAGTTCCTTCAAACTGGATGGGTCAGGCCACTCCAAGACTGCAGCCACCTTAGAGGGATCCATGTGAATTCTGCCAGGAGCTATGACAAAACGCAGAAAGGATACAGATGATTGATGGAATGCACATTCCTCCTTATCTTCAGGAGAGTCAGGAAATCTGATGGTGCACCGATTGTGGGGAGGGTTCTGAGACCTGGGGATTGGGCTCAGCAAAGACCTCCCGAACTTTACTGAGCCTGTCCTTTTGACGGACAGTTAAGGGCCCGATGATTCCTCTCTCCACAGTAGAAACACAGTTGATTCCTGAACCTCCTCTCCCTCTCTTCAGCGGAAAGTCTGGTCCTGCCCAGTTGCATGGGCTCCTCAGTGTTAACAGGAGGAGGAGGAGTGAAGATTTGGGGCATAGTGCTTGGACTGACCTGGATGGTTGAGATCCGTCTTTGATAATTTGATGATGACCTCTCCCTCTTACGTTCACCAAGGCGTTGGTCAATCCGTGTGGCCAGCCTTTCTAAGACCTCGAGGGTCTTGGGAGGGTCACGGGTAGCAATTTCATCCTTGATGTCATCTGACAGACCCTGGTAAAAAATGTCAAACAGGGCTTCATTATTCCAAAGACAACTAGACTTTAAGGCATGGAAATTGATAATTGATAGTCAGTAACAGGTTGAGAGCCCTGTCTGAGAGAAAACAGTCTCCTAGCAGCCTCTCTCTCAGGTCGAATAGGATCAAAAACCCTCTTCATCTCATCAGAAAACTCTATAAATGAGTCACAGCTGTCAGCATCATTCTCCCACTCAGAAGTTCCCCACAGCTTAGCCTTACCAGACAGTAGAGAGATTGTATGGGACACCTTGGCCCATTCAGAAGGAAAGGCAGAGGGCTGGAGTTCAAATAGCAGAGAACACTGGGTTAAAAAAGGTCTGCATTGTTCAGGATCCCCATCAAAACGTTCTGGGGGGAATCTTAGGTTCATTGTTAGCGTTAGCCGTCGGAGTGACAGTAGAGGGGAGTGGTTGAGTAACTGAGGAACTAGCTTGGACTTGGAAGACCTTAAGAGAAGAAAGTCCCTGTAAAAGCTCCTGGACATTTCTTTCTGGGCCAGTAATAGCCCCCTCTACCTTAGAACACCAATCGGGATTTGGCTGTGGGTTCATACTGGCGAGATCGTACTGTAACGTTAAAGCAAAATCAACCAGAACCCAAAACGCAGCCAGACAAGAGAACGGTTCACTAAAAGATTTATTATTAAAATAATCGGGTTGATGGGGTTCCACAGGAAGTGGTCAGACTGGGAGGACAGGAATGGAGGTTCCACAGGGGACCGGAATCCAGCCAGGGAGGAAGGGGGAGTGGAGAATGGGAGGTCTTCGGGGTTCTGGGAACAAACAGGGGACAGGGACAATTTCCAACAACCAGATGCAGAGTCGTGAGACAATCCGGGGTAAAGCACTGGAGGGTTTCAGGCAACGGTAGTCCAGTAATCCGAAGACAGAGTCAGAGACAGGAAGGTTTCAGCAACGGGAGGTCAGAACTCTTCTAAACAGCAGAAGGACTTGGCAAAAATCTGTGGTCAAAAACAGGCAGGATCAGAAAACCAGAAAAACTCTCTTAGAACATGAATCAAGGCTTGAAAGCTGTGACTGAGGCAACAGACGATCTCGCACTGAGCTGGTGACGAGCAGCTGTTTAAATAGGAGCAGCCCAGTGCAGGTGAAGGCAATGAGTAATCAGCACAGTCAAGGTAGAGCTGAAGGGCCGGAATCATGACAATTCTGGGCAAACTCTTGAAAATAACAATAGATCCTGAAGCATAGGAGAAGGTAGTATTATTGCCTTCGAAGATATCAGTTTGTAAGAGATACAGCGAGATGCAGTATAACATTTTACACAAAGTTTATATATCTCCTTACATGTACAGCAAATACACTACAGGTGCTTCTCCTAACTGTCCAAAGTGTAAAATATCGACAGGAACTACTTTTCACTGCCTCTGGTAATGTGAAGAGATTCCACAGTTCTGGCAAACAGTGTGTATTGAGGTCGGTGGGGTGATTGGACAACAGCTAAAACCTGATGCATTCATGTATTTGTTGGGACTTTTACCTGACTTGTTAAAATTACATAAGGATGTATTACATTTTCTTCTCATGGTGGCCAGGAAGACAGTAATGATAAAATGGGTCTTTGTTCAGCCACCTTCAATTAAACTTTGGAAAGACACCATCACTCTGTAGAGGTTGAGGATTAGTCTTAAAGGACAATATTACCAGTTCTAGAAACGGTTTGATATAATGTTGTAACGCCTGCAAATACAACTCAAATCATACTGCCATTGGAAACAACGATGCACAAGGACTGCTATGGCTGATGCTGTATGATGTGTCATATTTTATTGGGTCTTTAACTTAATATTCTTTGTTCATGCTGGACTGTTGATGTAACTTCAAAATATTCAGTAAAAATAAGGTTTAAAAAAATAAAAAAGTTGCAAAATGAACATTTAAAAGAAATAAATAGCTTATGCATGATAAAAATGAAGTGATAAGTAACCTTTGACCTTTATTGGAGAGTTGCAAAACTCAGGTTTCAATGGACCTCTAGAGATGGTGAATATAGAAATTCAATGCAATAGAAACTAAATGTTAATTTTGTACATGGCGCCCTCTCCGGATAAGGATAGGGGTCGTTGGGGACTGGGGTCGGGGCGGTGGGCAGGGTCCGGGCCGGGATCGCTCGGGCTGGGGCGGTCTACCTGTCTCCACCCCCGGAGGGAAGGGGACCACCTCCTGGGTATGGGGGCTGGTTGACCTTATGGGGTATCAGCACCTGAACCTGGGAGTATGGAGTATGTATGGGGAGTGTGAGTGAGTGTACGACGTCCATTGTTGTTTGTCTTTGCGTTGGGTGCGTGGCTGTGTTTTTATGTGCATGCATGAGGGTGGGAATGTGTGATTTTGACTGTGTGCGCCTGTTTTTTGCCAGGTTAGGTCTTGGACTGCTCTCTCTCCTGGATCAGTTTATGTGGGGCTTATTTCCTCTCCGCCACACTACCTGCCGGTGGTTGGTGTCTCTGCCCGCTGGTATACTTGTGGTTCTTGGTGTCTGGTGCTGGATGCTTTGGTGTGTGCCGGCTCACTCCTGGTGGCTGCTTTCTAATAAAGTTTCCTTTAATAAATATCAAGCAGAGCTTTAAAGCTTTAGCTGTTATGCTCCACTTGTGGAAGTAAATCTGTTGGGCTTCTTCTTGGCACTCAGACAACAATTCTGAGCGCATGGAGGGAGTGACTTCAATGATTTAAGTACTAGTGTAATGTTGCAAGTTTCTCTGGTGTTGGTCAGGACTTTGGAAATAAAACTGAGTTTGAGGAACCCCAGACAATCAATACATTATGATCAACTATGTGATACACAGCACTGAGATCCAGTAAAACCAAGGCAGAACAGCAGCACAAACTCATTTAGGGTTATGTAAAACCAATGAGTACCAAACTGTTTTCATGAATGTAATTTTTAAAAGCTTGGATCTGCACAAACAACAGAAAGCATAAGGCATCGAGGCTTTTATTAGGTTTTTCTTTTATTTAGTTTTTCATACCTGTTGTTTCTTAAACATTGAATTTAATATTCAAGAAACCCATGAAAACACGCGAGCTTAAACTTAGAAATGTTGTCGCAGGAATGCCAGCTTTAATGTTTACTGTGACACTGAAAAAGTTTATAATGTATATAAACGTAAGAGGTTCAAATGGTAAAACTTGAGTTTACAGCTTTGCATTTTCCTTTTAAGCACACTGTACATTTATATGTTCCATACGACCTGCGTTTGCCAAGAAACAGCAGCAGAGAATAACTAATTTATGTGAACAAATCCCGTCCTTTTTCTCCACACGTGTTGCAAAAAACTATCAAATGACACACGTGACTGCCAAGATTTGGAACAATAATATTTTGATTTTCATGCACACACATGCATGCCTACACAGAAACTGTGTGTTCTCTGCAAACCCAGATGTGTGCATGCCAGAAAGTCTGTCTCACATGAACAGGCAAAGAGGCCAGGGCTTCCAAGAAACTGCAGTTCATCAGGTCGCATGTCAGTGTTTACAGCTGTGCTGTTTTACTGCAGAGTTATTTCCTATTTTCTTCAGCGGGGCTTGATTCCAGGACATTTACAGCTTTTGCAACCTTTTTTGAATCAATGTATGGAGTTAAATAAAGATTTAACGAAATTGTTTAAATATGTTGTCTTGCTTAACAATCAAAGAATGCACGTTGTCTTTGCTACTGATTGTTGCTAAAGCAGATATTCTATTTTTAGTTTTTATTCTTACAAATGGGCAAAAGTAAAAATAAGTTCTTTCTGGAGCAATGTTCATGAACATGCAGCCTGTTCGTAAAGTGGTCCCCTCTCCACAGTGTGCACTTTGGCATACATCGTTCTCCTTTTTCCTGGAAAAACGGGGTAAACATCATCTGTTAAAATTCAGAACCCAGACTCCGCCTCCGCTTGGCTGCACATGGCGGGTGTGTTTTGCTTTCTCTGTGCAGATGTCATGATTTCTAGAGTTTCCCTACATGCGTGTGGGAGGACAACCAGACCCACCAAACTGTTTTTTTGGTGTTTGTTTTCAGAACTTCCAGGACATAAAACACAAAAGATAAATGACCTCAAATTAATAAGTTGAATTTTTTCTAATTATTTTCCAGTGTGAGAATACGCAACTGCAATAAAAGATAATTTTTTTTTCCCCAGGGTTTTTTACACAGCTTTCCCAGGGGGGCTATAATTTTGTTGGGCACTGAGTATAAAAAATATCATAAGTGGGTTTTAATGTACATTCTGGGCATGAGTATGCTTGCCTCTCTGTGTGTAGAATGCTGTGTTTGAAATAGAATGGGCTGAATATGGGTTGGGTGTGCTCATAAATATTATGTAACAGTCCTTTGGTTCCAATCAGACCCCATGAACCCCATGACATGATATGGAGAACAAACTGTTCAAAGATTTCCAACATGCCTGAACAAAGATACCAATAACTTTGTTCATGCAGCTTTATGCTTCACAATTTTTTTTATGATTTGTATTGGAAGGTAAAAGGGCATTATCTTATCAGATATTAGGGACAATAAAATGTTATATTGATAAAATTACCTTAATGATGATTTGATCCTTTCATAAACCACAAAGGAAGAAATCTAGCAGACTCAAAACAACAAGGTAAAGTTAAATATACTTAACTTTAGGACCAGATCAATAAAATATTTAATTGTGATACTATTGCTGAAATGTGTGATAACAATTTTGATTATGATTAACAAAGATTTTCCTGACTCTCTACTTTCTTTACCTTTAGACAGAACAAAAGGTACTGGACTGTTGCTCAGTGGTCCAAAGTCCTTTCTTCAGATGAAAATAAATGATCCATTTTGTTGAAAATCAAGGTCCCAGAGTCTGCAGAAAGAGGGGAAAGGTGCAAAATAAAGGTTGCTTTGGTCCAAGCAAGATTTTAAAAAGATCATTCACGCCTTTATTACCACATGCCTTCATTAAAAATTCTTAAAATCTTATTTCATTTTTTATAGATTTTTAAAAGAACAGAAAAGTGGATGTTAAATGTATGGACTGTGCACAGAAGAGCCAAGTACAGCTGCTCTCTGATCTGATCTTTGTTTTTCACACATGATAAATGTAATCAACCAGCAAGGAGGTTGTACATCTGGAGTAAGTGGTGGCTTCAAAGGTAGAATGACTGTGGTATATCAGGCAGTTGCTGCACCATCCAACAGTCAGTCAAAACAGTGACTGAAGCTCACCAAACAGAAAGGATGTCCCTTTGATGCATTGCACAGCTTTACCCACACATGAGAGAGTTTGTGTGATGCATGATGCCTGGTGATCACATTGAGTAAATTTACAAAAGTCAAATATAGGTTTTCCACAAATGAGGGTCCAGTGCTAAACTGAACAGAGAATCTTTTCTGGCTGTATAAAATAAATAGTTCAGAACCAACTTGGTTTGACAAAGAGCCAGTGTGGTGCCACCTCTTTGCATCAATCAAGACTTTCCTTTAAGTGATTGTTTGATCCTGTCTCTGCTTTATTTTAAATTTCAGTAGAGGATCACAGTTTGAAACAGTTCATCAACTTAGATTGCAATGTTTATCTCAGACACCTTGCAAACAAATAAATACCTTGAACACCACCAGTCCCCTTTTTGACCTTTGGTACTTTACAAGGAGCCGTGCCAACAGAAGCTACCACTGGCTTTATAGTGATGGTGTTAAAGTGTTTATGAATAAAGTTGAGAACAGTGTTTATAAATTCAGATGAAAATAGTGATTTTAAGTGGAGCTACATGCAGTGAATGTATCCACAGAACAGGTGGAATTAAAACAAACAGGGGAGATTAGAGACATGGACCCTTTCTTATTCCAGTGATAATCTAAAGTTTTATTTATGTCAGAGTTCAGTGTTTTTGTTTTTGTCATGGGTTATGCTAAGTAAAAATAGAACTAACTGGTATTTCTAAAATGACAGATTTCCAATGGTTGTTGATCTACATGAGCCCACTTCCAGCTGCTGATGGAAGTTGTTCTATTCTCTGGCCCAGCTAAGATTTGGTGCCAGGATAGAACCTGTTTTATGGTGCCAGAGTCGGTGCTTTTAGAAAACATCGCTGTTAAGCAAACACTGGTTTAACATCGGAGCCGGTGTGGTGGAAAAACTCTCTCAGTGGTCCAATGTTGTTACCAGTGGGTGCCAATGGATATGTGAGGGAAAAAAGATATTATGTAAGGGATCCGGTTACCCAAGAGACCACATGAAGGGAGGATCAGGGTATTGTGGTCCAGGTATTACCGAACCATAGGGGTGCCAACACTGGACCATTCCCTCTTCTTACTTAACTTTTATGGCCCTGAGCATACAAATGCATTGAATACTTTCAATAAATCAGAATATAATTGAAAAGTTTCATTATTTCATTAATTCAGTTCAAAAAGTGAAACTTTCGCTATCCACTGTATATGACAAATATGATAAACTAATTATGCTATAAGGTGAACAATTTATTTTAAGCCTTTATTTCTGTTAATTTTACAGTTAAAGAAAACCTCATAAGACTATTACATAGGACCAACAAAAAATAACATGGCCATGTTAAGACCTACGCAACTATCCTCTCTATAAGGAGAGTAAACTACAAAAGGTCATTGCTGCATTATCACCTCACCCAGGGGGTCACAAAAGAACCTAGAACAATATCTAAAGCACTAAAGGCTCCACTTGCCTCTGTTACTATCAGTTTACATGATTGAACAATAAGAAAGAGAACGGGCAAAAATGGGAGAGTACCAAAGCCAAGAGCGCTGAGCAAAAATAACAAAAAGGTTTATCTTTCCCCAAAAACATATTGATGTTCCCCAAGACTTCTGGAGAAATATTCTGTGGACTCGTGAGACAACAGTAGAACTTTTTAGCCATCTGGGTAAAAACTAACAGCATTTCAGAAAAAAAACAAAAACGGAAATACCGGAAAGTCCTGAAGGAGAATGTCATCAATTCATGGTTTTGAGCTGAGGCACACTTGCTTTATGCAGCAGATCCAAAACATACAGGAGCAGCAAGTTCACCTCTGAATGACTCAAAAAACAAACAAGTTTTTTTTAGAGGCCTAGTCAAAGTCTGGACTTCAGTCTGATCAAGATGCTGCATTTATTAGATTTAGGGGGCAAATCGTTTTTCATAAAGGACCAGGTTGCTTTGGATTGTCTGTTTCCTTTAATGCATAAAATCAGTATTAGTCAGTTATCTTTGTTTGATATTAAAACGTGCTTGATGATCTAAAATGTTCAAGAAACATCCCTTAGCACTGTAGTCTAAGGGATTTATGTGTTTGATCTTTGTATTTTCCAGGTTCAGTTGTACTTGGTGTGTTTATTGTGAAACTCATCTCTCAATGTTTTACTTTTGGTTTTGATTCCTGTCCTCCTCCCACACACAGTTTCTGTTACCCATTACCCAATTACCCATCTGTGTTATGTTAAGACATTACTCTGACCAATTTATATACCACCAGGTCTCTGGTTCTTTTTCAGATCCGCATCATAGTTCAATCTTGTGTTTGTTTCAGGTGACGTTTTGTTCCAAATTTGTCCCACTTCCACAGTATTTTTAGACTGTTGTTTTCAGAACTCCAGCCATGACAGTGTCTTTAGTTATTTCCTTTTTCTTTTTTTGAGTGAGCCAACAAAAAGTTTGTTTATTCCTTGTTATCTTGCCCGTGAGCCTCCAGCTGGATTCTAATAACATCCACCCACACCATAAAAAGCTATTAACTTTTCAGCTTCATGTTGCTTATTATCCTGAACACTAGCAGGGAGGCAGGTTAGTCCAACAGCTCAGTCTGCAGAAAAGCATGAAGCAGAAAGCAAAATGGAAACCTAGCATTTGCTTCTATGAATAAAAAAGCTGATTCATTTTCTTTTATTTTTTTGCAAAACAGCGTGGAGTGTATGTTTTACTGAAGGTGCAGAAATCAGCAGCTAGTAAAACTTTATAATTATCATGGTCTATAAAACAGCAACTTAGAGGTCAGCAGTGACTAATATTCTAGACAATTCAAAATTAATCTATTTTACAGCATCCGTGGTATGGGCAAGGTTTAAACACACCACTCCAGTAGTTCATATGTTAAACTCTATCCCCTTGACCAATTTAAAGTCTAAATAAATGTTTTGGGCACTATGTCTGATACAACATTATATAATGTATTCCTCTTTGTTAAACTCCACTGAGTCAACATTTTTAGCTTCAGTTAGAGCTGCAGGTTGTGGCTCTACCAGGATTGCCCATTCTTCTTAGCAAAATAACTCAAGCCCATTCAGAGTGGATGGAGAGCATCTCTGAACACCTGAAATGGGATTTAGGTATAGACTTTGACCGAGCCCTTCTGACATAGGGACAGGGGGCGATGGTGGCTGCGCTGGTAAGGGTTCTGCTGTAATCGGTGGGTTGCCAGTCCGAATCCCCACTCAATCCGTCTCTGTCGTTGTGTTCTTGGCCAAGACACTTCACCCACCTTGCCTTGTGATGGTGGTCAGAGGGCTCGGTGGTGCTGATTGCTTGGCAGCCTCACTTCTGTCAGTTTGCACCAGGGCAGCTGTGGCTACAATGTAGTCTACCACTGTCGGTGTGTGAATGTGTGGATGACTGATTGTAATGTAAAGCTCTTTGGGGTCCTTGGACTTTAAAAGGGCTATTCAAGTGCAGGACATTTACCCTTTACCAGCATGCTTTGATTGAAACCATTATAGTGTGGCTCTGGCTATATGTCATTGCCCTGCTGGAAGGTAAACATCCGCCCAGTCTCAAATTTATTGGAGTCACTCATATGTTTACTACCACAATTGTCCTGAATTTACCTCCGACCATCTTCCCTTCAACTCTTATTAGCTTCTCTGCCACTGCTAAGGAAAGCAGCACCCACATTAGATTCTAACTAGCGAATCTCATCGCACTAAGACCTCCTACTCTGCCCAGGCTTTCTAAGAAAGAAATAAAATAAAGGATGGGTATTACTTGTTGTCGGCTTTCTTCTGAGCGGGGTCGAGCGAGGAAGGGAAAAAGGGGGGTGAAGCGTTGCTGCGCGTCTGCAGTTAAACTCCAAGAAAGTGGTCAGTCTTTGTCCTTTGGCCTCCTTGGCGAAAAGGGGAAAACGTGATCTGACCATCAAAGTCGACTTCGGATGAAACACGATGGCGGTTCGTCTCCTCAAAACTCTGTGTTTTTAGTTAGGTGTTAAACTCACGTCTTCGATCGGCAAAGTGAAATTTCTGGCCTTCCTAGTCCAGAAACCTCAGTTATGAAGTGTTCGTTGGCCAACGGGAGAGAATAAATGAAATCCACTCGGGACTCTTCTCCAGGTGATGCTTCAGATGTTGGTGATCGGGTCACGATCTCCAGCTGAAGGAGAGTGTTCAAGATGGAGGCCTTCCTATATACAGGTCCTTCTCAAAATATTAGCATATTGTGATAAAGTTCATTATTTTCCATAATGTCATGATGAAAATTTAACATTCATATATTTTAGATTCATTGCACACTAACTGAAATATTTCAGGTCTTTTATTGTCTTAATACGGATGATTGTGGCATACAGCTCATGAAAACCCAAAATTCCTATCTCACAAAATTAGCATATTTCATCCGACCAATAAAAGAAAAGTGTTTTTAATACAAAAAACGTCAACCTTCAAATAATCATGTACAGTTATGCACTCAATACTTGGTCGGGAATCCTTTGGCAGAAATGACTGCTTCAATGCGGCGTGGCATGGAGGCAATCAGCCTGTGGCACTGCTGAGGTCTTATGGAGGCCCAGGATGCTTCGATATCGGCCTTTAGCTCATCCAGAGTGTTGGGTCTTGAGTCTTTCAACGTTCCATAGACCTTAGCAAACATCTAAGGTCTATGGAACATCTGTATTTATACTAAGATTATAGAGGTAGATGATATGTACAAAATATGTAGCCTGTGATTTTATTTAACGGTATCAAATAAAAGTGGACTAATTACAAAATGTTTTCTAAATGTTTTGAAAAACATACAATTTTCTTTTTCTTCACAATTATGCACTAGTTTATGTTGCATATCACAAAGAAATCCCAATAAAGTTTGTGGTTGTAACATGACCTAATGTGAAAATGTTCAAGAGGTATAAATAACTTTGCAAGATGCTCTGTGTACAGATTGGGGAATGCAATTAGCCATTAAATAGGCCACAATCAAAAAAATCATAAAAATCATGCAAAACACTACATTTTCAATAGCAAGATGTACTTTAATTAAAAATTCAAAAACGTATTTTAATAATTTACTCATTCATCTTCTATACAGCTTATTCCATAGTGAGTCACGGGAGAGCTGGTGCCTATCTCCAGCAGTCTACGGGCGAGAGGAGGGGTACACCCTGGACAGGTCTCCTGTCCATCACAGGGCAACAAGTATTTTAATAAATGTTACAGGGGTTGGACAAAGTGCAAAACTAACATACTGTCTATATATTTTTATGTAATATATACAGGGCTTGGACAATGAAACTGAAACACCTGTCATTTTAGTGTGGGAGGTTTCATGACTACATTGGACCAGCCTGGTAGCCAGTCTTCATTGATTGCACATTGCACCAGTAAGAGCAGAGTGTGAAGGTTCAATTAGCAGGGTAAGAGCACAGTTTTGCTCAAAATATTGAAATGCACACAACATTATGGGTGACATACCAGAGTTCAAAAGAGGACAAATTGTTGGTGCACGTCTTGCTGGCGCATCTGTGACCAAGACAGCAAGTCTTTGTGATGTATCAAGAGCCACGGTATCCAGGGTAATGTCAGCATACCACCAAGAAGGACGAACCACATCCAACAGGATTAACTGTGGACGCAAGAGGAAGCTGTCTGAAAGGGATGTTCAGGTGCTAACCCGGATTGTATCCAAAAAACATAAAACCACGGTGCCCAAATCACGGCAGAATTAAAAGTGCACCTCAACTCTCCTGTTTCCACCAGAACTGTCCTTCGGGATCTCCACAGGGTCAATATACACGGTCGGGCTGCTATAGCCAAACCTTTGGTCACTCATGCTAATGCCAAACGTCGGTTTCAATGGTGCAAGGAGCGCCATTGAAACCAGTATCACATAGTGACCTGGCCACTATCCTGCAAGAAGAATGGCTTAAAATCCCTCTGACCACTGTGCAGGACTTGTATATGTAATTCCCAAGATGAATTGACGCTGTATTGGCCGCAAAAGGAGGCCCTACACCATACTAATAAATTATTGTGGTCTAAAACTAGGTGTTTCAGTTTCATTGTCTAACCCCTGTATTTCATTCAGTCTTGGTCTACTACTTTGTGTCTAAATCCTTAACAGTTTTACAAAGTCAAAGAACATAAAAATATAGATACCTCCAGAGTTGAGTCAATGATAATAGCTTAATATACCATGCAGATGGTTTGTTTGGCTTGTGTGCGACTTCTTATCACATTCAAATTTAGTATTATTACAAAACAAACGACATAATATTCAATGTCTTCCAACTCTGACATAAAACGAGGAAAATGCTGGTTCAATACAAGAATGTTAGTAACAAGAAAGATTTATAGTGCTTTCATGGTGTGATCCCAAGATGGCCTTATCAATAAATGTTTGAGAAATGTAATAGCTGGGATACAGAGCTACAGATTTATCCAATTCAGTTCAGAAGCTCTGAGAGTTTAGACTTAATAAGTTAAAACGCATAGGTCTCTACCTTTTCCCACGGACATTAGACACAGTATCTCCTCTAGAGATGGTGCAAGTCCTGCCTGGTCTAAAAAGCAATGGTGCCATTTATGTATTTCTCTTTTTAACACTGTGTCTGTAAAAAGGTCATGAGACAGAAAGACAGAAACCACGATTATTTTATGAATGCTAGCTGACAAGAGCCAGGTTATGATATTATACCCAAACCAACAATAGGTTTGAATGGGCTATGAATGTACTATTAATAAGTGATAAACACAATTATTAAAAAAGTTGATCATTTTAATCAAAATTACCAAGTCAGAGCACCACCTGATTTTCGGAGAATAATAGCCAAACAGCTCTCAGTCTCAGTCACTTATTGTTTTATGAATACCTGCCTGGTGAGGTCCGGTATTAGGACAATAGATGGAATGAATTCATACCCTGGCGTTCTCAAACAGCGACCCCTGCATACATTTAGAGAACAAACACAAACAACTTCTCTCCAAATAACTAGAAACTATTAACAGAATACTTCAACTTTAAATTAAAATGCTTTAGTCAAGAAACGTTTTAACTAGAGCTGTACTATTCAGCAGAACTAGGTAAAATGAAAAGAATAAGAAAAACTAATAAACTACAGAAAAAATAGTAAAAAAGAGCGAATAAGAATAAAACTGAAAGACAAATTACCAATAAAACGATGCAGTTATAGCACAGTTTCACGTGAATATGCATGTTTAGGAACCGAGATTTGTTTTGAGGAATTGGGAGTGATAAGCTCTGAAGGCTAACAGAGAACAACAGTTGCTAGGTGTTCAAACAACCAGTTCATAATGCAAAGCATAGTGGAAATAATACACAATTTTAATAAAACAATGTAACAGAAATCAATAGAATTTTGAACAGCTGATTCAATGTTTAATTTACTTAAACAGATAACAACCACAAGCAAAGCAAAACACGATGAAATAAACAACACTTAGGTTGTTTAATCCTAAACTAACCAGACACAACCTCTTACTATGAACCGTTCTGATTAACAGGAGAGTAAGTTGAGTATAGCAGGTCGGATCAATAGAGAAAATATGGCGGCCGCTTTTGGTCTAGTGGCAGGGCTGAGCGTCTGTTCGGATGCACATGCACATCAGGTGTGCGGAGCTGTGGTTCCAGTGCTGATTTCTCTGGGTAGTGGAGCGGAAACCACTTTGCAATTAGGGAGAAGGACTCTTCTTGGGGAAAGATGATCAGATTATTTCTGCAGGATAGTCTTATTTTTGGTCAGGGTACAGTCACCAGATACACAAACAGCAGACTATATTTTACTTTGGATCTAAGGTTCCTTCGATGTTTACTCAGCCTGTGAAATCAAGATGTGAATGCGCTTGTCCTCCCCAGTGCAGGCTGTGGAGAACTGCAGGCAAAAGGAAGAAATGCTTCTGCGAGCAATTTGCAGCTCTTTGATGTCATGGCTGTTACTTGTCTTGGCTGAGAGCTGTCATGAAAATGGATTAATACCATGCATTCTGGGATGCAGAGTTTTTACCAGTTTCTTTAGTTCTCTTTGGGTAGCTCAGTCCTTTTTCCTTCCCATGGCTGGGCCCAACACAGTTTATTTTATGTAGCAGGTACTTTAGACGATCATCATGAACTGTTTGCCCATTCCTTTTCATTCAGTTTTCAGGATACAGGGACTGATGCATGTAAAAGTATTTTACAGAAAAAATGCCCTTCTCCTGCTTGTTCTGAGTCAGAAATGCAGTTCTGCTGCAGCACCAGCTTCACACAAACTTAGTTTTATTTCACTGATCAAACCTTTGAAGTGGTGACTCAAACTGCAACATTTAACCTCCCCTGTTGTCGGAGTCTGGGGTTTTTCATGTATTGTTTTTTGCCTGATGCAAACACTTACTCACCACTAGATGCCCCCAAGATCCTCTGGTGTGGAGGGTAGCAGGTGTTCCTTATTTCCATCAACCAGGAGGAGTATAAGAAGGTGGAGCTGTCAGCACTCCAGTGCCTGAGTGTTATCCTCTGTGGTAACACCTTATGACCAAGCTATGAGTTCTCAACCTAAAGTTAAAGTGCATAGTCTTTTACCTTATTTGTGCTCCTTCCTAGGAACCCTCAAGTCCTGGTCTCACATCCCTGCGACCTTCAGCCCTGGCTCTATAAGTCATCAGTTTGGATCCTGGCTCAGCCTAAGTACTCAAGCCTCTGAAGAAACCCAGTTTGGTTCAAGCTCCAGCTAACAGCGAACCCTGCTCACCCTCCACCAATTGTTCACCAAAACCTCACCAGGTAACCTCTTCTCAGTAAAATTGATCTGGATTATTCAACTGTCAAATACTCACCCAAAGCCTCAGCAGAGTACTCACCATCATCCTGGATTGCTCACCGTTTCCACAGCAGTGTCTGTTCAGTCCTCCCAGGCTCCGCATCATTTCTCCACTCCAACCACCTTTCATCAAACAGTAGGCAAAAGATCTTGTTCCAGTTCCCAGTAACCCCCATTTGTCTCCAGAGAACATACCTGTCCTCCTTTCCCGTACAGTGCTGGGCCTCCAGTCCCGGTTCCAGTTCAACATTCATTACCTGTCAAAATAAACTTGTTAAACTTTTCTCCTGCCTCCTGAGTGTAATTCTGTGTGTGGGTCAAATCTGTAAAGAAAACCATGACACTTGTGGCTCAAAACAGGGCTGTGACAAAGTACAATGAATATCACTCAGGTCATAACCTCAATATAAATGACAGGATCTAAAAATGTGTTTATAATGAGTGTCGGCTGCACATGTCATCCTTTCACGTGTCTGCATCCTCCCTTGTTTTCAGAATTCTCATCTGTCCCTCTGCAAACTGGGTGTTACTGCATCAATTATGGATCTGGTTAGTTGTTTTGGATCAATCACCATGGTGTAGATCATTATGGCTGAGTGATTGATCTCTAACATTATGACGTCTGTGCTGAAGCTTTTACTGTGTTTCAATGTGACATTGGTGTGTTGCTAAGTCAAAACTGTACAGGTTGCTCTCACATTTTTACCTCTGAGTGATTACGATCCCATTTCTATAACCATCAGAACAGCATAAAATGTGAATGTGATCATTTAAAGGGTGTAACACATGCTCATATATGAGTCTTATTGGTTATCAAAATATATAAAACCTGTAACTGGTAAGATGGCTGGAGATTCCTATGCTGTTGAACTGATGATGTAGGCACTTTCAGGCATCTGGGAACAAAGCATGGACCAGACTTTTAGAGGTCCACAGTTCTCCTGATGTCTTGGCTGATTTCTTTAGATATTTCCATTATGTCACACATGGAGCAGTATGGTTGAGGTGCGGCCTCTCCAGGCATGCTTTTATTTAACAAAAAAATGCAGTAAAGTAGACTATCAGAAACGTAAGGAAACAAAAAACTGTTAATCATCATCTGGGCTTCCTCAAATTCTATAAAGACTTAGCAATCTTAGTTAATTTAAATTTCTAAATTTGAAGAGAGTAACAAAAGATTATCTACAAAAATCTTTCATTAAGTTGAAGTTTAGTCAGCTTTAAAGTACCAAAGTGAAAGAGCGAAGGTTACAAGTCTTTTTATTGTTGGTTTCAACTGTATATGGACTGACCTAGTTAACCACATGGCAGAGAAAAAATACAGGAAGTTCCAAGAAAAAAAACTATTACAATGTATTGTGATTTAAAAATAATGATGCAGTGTGAACATTGGATCATTGCATGAAATAAATGTAAAAGCATGCATTTAACACTTTAAGTCTGAATAGGTTTAAATATTTGCTTTTTAAAAGGCATTCAAAACTTTTTTGTGAAAGAGGATAAAAGTGCTCTTGAAAAAATAACTGCTTATTTTGTAGTCTTACAACATCATAGTTTAACAGGTTAAGGGCTTTAATCCTTGTGATAACTCACCAAAGACTACACACTGAAGTATGTCACAATTAAGGACTCTGGAGTTACAAAACTTCATAATAAATTTCCTGTGGTTTTGTCACATCCAAGACATTATAAAAATCAGCCTAAGCTTTAAATAAATGTGTTGTGCACCATCTCGGTGGAATATTTCAACAGAAGAACCACATTACTTTCCTTTAGAAGGTCTCAAAGAACAATGCTAACAATATAACCAAATTTTCTACTATTTATCAAATGTCCCCCACCCCAAAATGTAGGATAATGTTTTATTAAATTGAAGTACATTTTCAAACAGACTTAAAAATGAATACATAAATAAAAAAATTATATAAATTTAAACAAATATATATTTTTACATGTAATTTTATATTTTTATGCTTTGATGCTATATGCATGTTCCATAAATATGATTGAATAATGTCAGATAAGTCAGTGATGCTACTGTGTTCTGTATTTGTACTGTTAGCAGCTGCCTGCACCGAAAAGCACTTTTAAAGTACTGCAGTGCCTTTTTTTTCTTATTCTGAGGCACGTGATGATGGATGCACGTTTGTAGAGGTTACCACAGCTATCACTCCATCCCTTCGTCCTTTTAGTGTTCAATTCCTCTCTCTCCTCACTTACCACTGTTCTCCTTTTTCTCTTTTCATTGTTTATTCTTCCTTTAAGGAAGAATCTATGACCTTATTTTAGAGATTTTAACAAGTAAAATCTCAGGTAAAAGACAAGTAAAAACTGAGTTTTTATTTACCTATCTAATCGGTATATGTCGTTCATTACTGTTCACTGACACAGCTTCACACCTACCCTGTCCCTGTCTCTATTTTCCCACTGCCCCTGTGGTGTTTGCTCCATTCACAGGGCCAACATCTTGCTCCCACGATGTATTGGCAACCTCCCCATCATCGATTACTGCTTTTGAGAACATTCTGTGTTCTCATTCGCTCCCTCCTCTCTGCACCTGCGCCTTGCTCTCCACCGCCACCCCTCTGTTTGCTGCAGTGTGGAATTTTCCAAGTGCTGCAGTGCTGAGGCTCGCAGTGATGCTCGAAACAAGGCAGGAAGAGTGAGCGCTGCTTCAGACATATTATTTAAAAGAAAAAAAGGAAACTGAGTCTTTGAGGGGAAGGATCCATCACTTCATTTCTAGCTCAGATATTAGTGGAAAAATACAAGGTGGACAAACTTATTGAAAGGAAGCTGAGCTGAAGAGCACATAGTAAATACTGAAGAGGAAGACAGAATCCTTTTATTTAAAAATAAGACATGGGAATGTTTTTTAAGCTAAAATAAAGATGGTAGAGATACATAACTTAAAGAGTTACGGATCATAAATTAGGTGATAGTGTCACATTCTATAATAATAACTGTAGAAAATGTAATTTAAAAAGCAGCCAAAGCAAACTCTGAACTTAGGGCATACCCAGAAAACTCATTCAGTGGATATTTTGTTTAAATGTTTCTTATTGTATTTACATTTCTGCCTTTACATTCATGGGGACCCCAGACATGAAGTGTAAAAAGGATAAACATGGATTCTGAACTGTACACAAAGGGTTCTATGAACCTCTGCACCTTTCATAATCACACTAACCTATTCCTAACCCAGCCCATGAAGAAGAGGAGTCAGAGCTGAAATCTCTGACCCAAGGGCACGTTCCCCCCTCTGCACTGTCTCATTACGGCTGCGGACAGCAGCTAATGAAGGGCCAGAGCACGCGTCAGCTGAAGGCCACGAAACCCGCGGGCGAGTATGGCTTCTACTTTGAAGAATCCTTAGATCCAAAAGTGACTACGATCACACCAATCTATTCAACAAAGTTAAGTAATGATTTTGCTGTTCGAGTACCCAGCATTCATTCATAAAAAAAGGGTAATAGGACAAGTGTGGCTTGACTTTTCTTCTGAGGCATTCAAACGTTATTTAAAGGCCGGTTTTTAAACACAGATTGTCCATAAGGCGCCGTCAACACTTATGCGTTTTGATCCTGTTGTTGATGGTAGATGTGTGACTTTGAAGGAGTGATAGCAAACTATAGGTTTCCTGTAGCTTCAAACGCTAACGGCTAAGGTAACATATGACTCGCCGCCATCTTATGAGGCCGCAGGCTTTGTCGTCACCATGTTAAAGATCATTTATCCACAAAGGTTGTTAGTCTCCAATATAGAAAAATAATATTTCCCTAAAGGTTTTTTTTTACAAAATGTGATAGTTAATTAAACACAGTTAAGAATCATTTATCCAGGAAGGCTGTTGGTTTTATTAACAGTAATCTTTCCTTAAATATTATTTTAATATTTCCTTAATAATATTTTCTTAAATATTATGGTACTAAATAATAGTCACCTAAAAGGTTGGTTTTATTCAGCAAATCAATGTTTGAAATATTATTTTATTAAAATAATGTTTTATCTGATGTTGCAGTGTAAATGGTGGTTTAAAGGTACCAATTTAACCTCATTTCCAGATTCCGCAAGATAATCCTTGGTTCTCAAGGATAAATAACATCGAATGGTGATGTTGCATCACTTTATTGGCCATGGTTTTCAACCATCTTTGATTCATTTATTCATATTGAATACAGTTGGTCTTCCTCATTCTTTCATTTTGTTTGGTAGTTTTAGTTGGATTGTTGTAGTATAGTAAACAGTTTATTGAATAAAATATGTTTGACTTTGAGTTGACCAATTTTTGTTAATAAATTCTTGTAGTTTAAGAAATTGTGTGAATTTATTCAAAGTATGTGCAGAGTTTTGCTGTTCAGTAATGTCAGAGCTTGGCTCACCCCTTTCACTATTGTCCTAAAACCACTGCCTTATTGGGCTGGTGTTCACTGGACAACACTTAACAGACCGAATTATTATTTACTAAAATATGACAATAAAAATAAAAATTAAATAATATACTCATAATAATAATCACACCACATTTAACCAATAAATATATATACATATATATTTGATCATCTTTACTCATAAAAAAGCCATAAGAAAAAGAACAATCTTAAAAATGTTGCTATTTATAACAACTGTTCACAGTGTAAAACTATTCTGTTTTTATCATGTTGTTGGGGATATAGGTTTACACTGGGTTTGCACATAACACAATGAATTACATAGGTGTAATAACCTAAAATATGGCTTCACTTGCAGCTGCAGCTGGGGGTTGTGTATTAATGTTAGGCAGTATATATGGTTAAGGATGACTCGTATTCATTGCAGGATTTGATGAATATACCAGTAGAAACAGTCCAGTCACACTGCAGCATCTTTGCTGTGAAAGTGTGGGAGGTGACTGCAAATGTGAAAATGACATTCTGTGAGTGTGACGCCGGTACAGCAATGAGTGTCTGTGGTGATAGGTGCAATCCGGGGCCGTCCTCGGGGTACATTTTGCTCCATTTGGGTTGGGCCACTGTGGATAATCACGAGATTGATGGAGGCAAGAACCGGAAGGTGAAGGTGTGTGAGCGATGTCACACACAGTGATGTTACCCTGAGTTAAGAATGATGAGAAAAACATGACACAATCTATCCTGCTTCTGTGAGGATTATTTTCACATTTCCATTATTCACCCACAGGCATTATAAGCGACATATTAGAGATTTTCGGATTTATGCTTGAGACATTTAGGGGTTTTAGATGTTCAGTAAACGTCTAGAGTGGTTACTTTTTATTTGTTTCTCTTGATGTTAGCAAACCAAAAATGTACTGAACCGTGACGTTTAAACCGAAGTACAAACCGAACCATGATCTTTGAGTACCGTTACAACCCTACTATGAACCCATGTATTCTAGTGACTCTTCAACATAGGAAACATAAGAGAACACATCATTCAGGTAAGGCAGAGGTGGGTACAGTAAATTGCTACAGGAAAACAAGACCTCACTTAAATGAGCCCATATCTATAGTCAGAGCATTATTAAAACTGTTAAAATTAACAGAACTGTAACAAACAAGGCTGGACGAGGAGATGTTCACTAAAAGGAGCAATAGGCTCGGCTTTTTTCCTTCATTCGTCGTTAGCGAAATGACTTGCAACTCAGTCCAGCTTCTAACTACAGCAGTGGGTGTGTTGAAAGGAAGGCGTGCTGATCACCACTGCATATAAATGGGTATCTATCATCAGACAGAACAAACACCGCTCACTGAAGTGTGACATGTATAAGGTCTATCCAGCGTCACATACATAACCAGCATGGCTGTGTGAGAGAGGAGTGCCCGCCAACCCTCACTGAAACATTTGCTGCTCTCTTTCTGTCGCTTTCTGATGCCAAAGGAAACTGGACCCTGTGAGCCTTACCAGCAGATGGGGTTTTATTGGAATCCCTTTAGGGCCTGGGATCTAGGCCAAAGTAGACCAATGCAGCAGGTCCTGCTCATCTGTCCTCACAAATACAAAGCTTGTCCAAACTCTACACTAAAAAGCAAACTAAAAGGGAAAAACGTCTCCAAAGGTTGTACTGCAAGCCATTGTATTGCCATCTTTAAACGTTTGACATAAAATGCTGCCTATTCGTTCCTCTGATTCTTCATGTACTGGTTATTCAGCTTGTCTGAATCAATTTGTCCTGAGGAATAATCCCAGGGTTGCATAACCCTGGCCCCAAAGCCCACCATTACAACTACCAGCGGTAAATCCCAGAGATTAAGAAAGGGATCAGACAAAAAGAGTACACAAAGGACAATGGATAGAAGGAATGAAACATAAGAAGCGGGGACTGTAAAGCTCTTAGACTCTGCTGAGGACCCAGCATGGATAGGAGCATTGAAGCTGCAGACGAAGAGTGCTGTCAGTAAAGGCAGCAGCTTTAGCTGTGGCAACAAATGCCAACACAAACACCCGATGAACAGCGTGTCCATTTAACATGTCCTGTGAGGAGCACTGAAGTGACAGAGCCTGTGCAAACAAGTCAGCTTAGGAGGTAATTATGTCAGCAGAATACACACTGCTAAGATAATGAAATGAACCAGAGAAGTTTTAAAAACTTACCACCTACACACCTCCTTAATACATGGTTGGAAGAACTGCTGAAGTAATTTTAGTTGGACAGGAAGACAGGTAAATTAGAGTGTGTGCCAAAGGACAAGAACAGATAAATTTAGCCAGGGGAGGAAGAGAAGTTGAGACAGAACCCTCAGGAGGTTGAAGTCACTTTCTTTCTACAACTCTCAATCGCATCTTTTTTCAGTGAAATCATTAAACAACTATTGCACAATGTAATGGAAACACTGGGCTTAGAACACTGTGATCACAGCAAATAAAATTGAACTGTATGTTTGTGGAATACTTGTAAACATCACATAATGATATTGTCTTTTAGTACTGGTTGTGACACAGGCGATATGTCTATTTGCTCAGGGTTTAGCTGTGTCTAAGAGTGGCAGGAGCTCTCATAAACCAAATGTAGCAGTATAGAAATGTGTATTTCTATAAATAGCGCCACTTCCACTTAAATGATGTGATCTGGGTTTATAAGGAGCTATGGAGCTTCCTCTCCCATCTTGTTTTCTCTTGTAGCTCTGCGTACCTCACTTCCAGGATGAAGCTTGTTTGCTTCTGAGCAACAGATCGCTGCTTTGGGCTTGGTGCATGCTGCGTTAACTTTGCTATGGTAGGTGTCCTTTCTTCTTATGATAGAGTTGATCTTTATAAGGCGGCTTCTGTTGTACTTGATTTGTGGTGTGTAACTATATTAATTGTTTTATTTCTTTTTCAGTTGCTGAGGGCCGATGGTGGTGCTGGTGGTTTCTTGGCATTGTCCTCCTCTTTTTTTGTGCTGTGCCTCCTGAGTTTGTGTTGTTTAATAAAGTGTCTGGGTGCCTTATGGGTTTTGTTTGCTGCCTTTGGTGGATGCTCTCCACTCCCACTGGTTCTTCTTCAACCAGCAACCTCAGCTTCTGATTAGCCTTTTTTATTCTTCTGTTTGGTGGGAAGGTTTTTTAAACAAGGTATTTTAATGCAAAATGTAATAAATCTGTTGTGTTTTTTTTCTGGAATCACATCTTAGTGTCATGAGTATACAGATCTGTGTGCCTTAAGAAGGGGTAATATTCCCTGGGTGAAATTCCTAGGGTGGCATTGTTGAGCTGTCTTTTTCGAGTGTGAGAACATGTAGGTTGTACAATATTTATCTATCTATCTCATGTTGCCACACAAACAAAGAAATCTCTCAGTTCCACATCTTCTGTTGCTTTTTAGCATGTCCAGTCTACAGACATTTCAAAAGCAATGAGTGAATCCTTCAGACCACTCTGCTTCCAAGCCTTTTTTTTTGCATGGGCATCTGTTTCAAGGCCTGTGGAAAACAACAACGGGTCCAGACAGCTGCAGGCACTCATGCTTCTTGTTCAGTTCATGCAGAAGCAAAGGTGGAAAAGTTGGGAGACCAACAACTGCCTGTGAAATGTGGACAATGAAGAACATATTTTGTCACAAACATTTTCTTCCGACAAATAAAAATCCGAAAAGTGCGGCCAGTGTTTATGTTTAGTCCCCTTTACTTTGATACCCCACAATAAAAGAAAGCCACAGCAAGTTTGTTTAGTTTTATCTGCTCTTTTGTATACAGAGGCTTGTAAAAGTATTCACACCCCTTGAACTTTTCACATATTGTCACATTACAACCACAAACATAAATATATTTTATTTACGTTTTCTGCATGTGATGGTTCATCCGCATCCTGCTTCAGCTTTGCTCTGCTGACACTTTGAACAAAGAGGGACAATGGGTACTCAGGAGTTCACTGTTCAAAGGTGCACGTTCAATCATTTGGATGTATTTTAACCCATTTGTTTTACACGGAAGATGCATGAAGAGTCCGGAGAGATTGACCAAAGAGGGAGCTGGACGCAGGATGTTTGACATTTCACTTTGACCCCCTACATACGTAAAATGAAGCCAGGGCCGTTCTCTGTGGGGCTCTAAACGTTTTATTGGCTGAAGAAGGGAATATGTAGTTTATTGCATTTTTATTGCATGAGAATTTTTTGCTCTTTCGAAATGTTTAGTCTTCACTTTGTTTTCAAATCTCAGATGTACCCAGTTGTTGTATTGTTGCATACATTTACAGTGGCTTGTAAAAGTATTCATAACCCTTGAACTTTTCACATATTGTCACATTACAACCACAAACATAAATATATTTTATTGGAATTTTATGTGAAAGACCAACACAAAGTGGTATTCAGCTGTGAAGTGGAAAATTATACATCATATCTTTTTTTTATGAATAAAAAACTGAAAATGGCAAAAGTTGTGCAAAAGTATTCAGCCCCCTGAGTCAATACTTTGGGAATCCACCTTTTGCTGCAGTTACAGCTGCAAGTCTTTTATGGTATGTCTCTAGCAGCTTTGCACATCTAATGACTGACATTTTTGCCCATTCTTTGCAAAACATCTCAAACTGAGTCAGATTAGATGGAGAGCATTTGTGAACAGCAGTTCTCAGATCTTAACACAAATTCTCAATTGGGTTTAATTGTGGACTTTGACTGGGCCATTCTAACACATTAATATGTTTTGTTTTAAACCATTTCATTGTAACCTTGGCTTTATGTTTAAGTTTGTTGTCCTGCTGGAAGGTGAACCTCCGCCCCAGTCTCAAGTCTTTTGCAGACTCCAACTGGTTTTCTTCCGAGATTGCCCAGTATTTCGCTTCATCCATCTTCCCATCAACTGTGACCACCTTCCCTGTCCCTGCTGAAGAGAAGCACCCCCAGAGCATGATGCTGCCACCACCATATTTGACAGTGGGGATGGTGTGTCCAGAGTGATGCGCAGTGTTAGTTCTCCGCCACACATTGCGTTTTGCCTTTTGGCAAAAAGTTAAATTTTGGTCTCGTCTGACCAAAGCACCTTCTTCCACATGTTTGCTGTGTCCCCAACATGGCTTCCAGAAAACTGCAAATGGCATTTTTTATGGTTTTCTTTTAACAATTGCTTTCTTCCTGCCGCTCTTCCATAAAGACCACATTTGTGCAGTGCACGGCTAATAGTTATCCTGTGGACACATTCCCAAACCTGAGCTGTGGATCTCTGCAGTTCATCCAGAGTCACCATGGGCCTCTTGGCTGCATCTCTGATCAGTGCTCTCTTGTTCGGCCTGTAAGTTTAGGTGGACGGCTTTGCCTTGGTAGGTTTACAGTTGTGCCATACTCTTCCCATTTCTGGATGATGGATTGAACAGTGCTCCGTGAGATGTTTTATAGTCTAACCCTGTTTTAAACTTCTACAGAACTTTATCCCTGACCTGTCTGGTGTGTTCCTTGGACTTCATGATGCTGTTTGCTCCCCAATATTCTCTTAACCAACCTCTGAGTGTCATGATGTAGGGTTGTTTGGTTTTTGGTTTCGGGGTTTTTCCTTATGTTTTTCACTGTTCAAGTTTTGAATCATGTTTCTGTTTATTTTCCTGGTCATGCTTTTGTTTTGTCGTCTTGTTTTGTCAAGTTTGGTTTTCGGATCTGGTTATGCTTTTGCTTCATATTTTTCTAGTTTGTGTTCAAGAGTCTCTGTTTTGCTCCAGTTACATTTTGTTCTGTTAATTAAGTTTATTCAGTTCACCTGCTTCAAGTTAATCTGTCTCCTTATTCCACCTGGTTTTCACGCCATATATTCACACCTGTTCTGTTAGTCTTTGCGGAAACATCTTTCATTCTCATGCTCATGTCTTGTTCTAAAACCAAGTCTTGTCTTTTTGATCTTGCCATGCCTGTCTTGCCTGCCCGTTTGTTTTGTTCCTGCCTCCTGCTGTGAGTGAGTTTTTGTTATTAAACCTTTTTTTTTCACTTACCATCACGCTGCCTGCTCGTCTGCATTGTGGGGTCTAATATCAAGTAAACCGTGACACTGAGGCTGTCACAGAGCAGCCGTATTTGTACTGAGATTAGATTGCACACAGGTGGACTCCATTTAGTCATTAGCTATCATCAGAGTAAAGGGGAATGAATACTTTTGCACGCCGCACTTTTCCGCTTTTATTTGTAAAAAGTTTTTAAAATCATATATAATTTTCTTTCCACTTTTATACCTTATTCCTTTGTGTTGGTCTTTCACATAAAATTCCAATAGAATATATTTAAGTTTGTGGTTGTAATGTGACAATATTTGGAAAAGTTCAAGGGTTATGAATACTTTTACAAGCCACTGTAAATGTATGCAACAATACAACAACTGGGTACATCTGAGATTTGAAAACAAAGTGAAGACTAAACATTTCGAAAGAGCAAACAATTCTCATGCAATAAAAATGCAATAAACTACATATTCCCTTCTTCAGCCAATAAAACGTTTAGAGCCCCACAGAGACCGGCCCTGGCTTCATTTTACGTATCTAGGGGGTCAAAGTGAAATGTCAAACATCCTGCCTCCAGCTCCCTCTTTGGTCAATCTCTCCGGACTCTTCATGCATCTTCCGTGTAAAACAAATGGGTTAAAATACATCCAAATGATTGAACGTGCACCTTTGAACAGTGAACTCCTGAGTACCCATTGTCCCTCTTTGTTCAAAGTGTCAGCAGAGCAAAGCTGAAGCAGGATGCGGATGAACCATCACATGCAGAAAACGTAAGCACAACTAGGGTCATCAGCACTGCAACCTTGTGCTGCACAGAGATCTGTTACGTAAACATCGGATGTGGACCACTGGCTTCTAATGAAGAGAAGAAGACCGCTGATTATATCCAGGCTTATCTGCAGAAAAGCAAATATGTGTGAATGCACCCTTTTTTTAAAGAAACAACAATTCTGATTTAATATTATTTAGAAAAGCCCTATGTTAAACTGCGTATGCAGCAACTATTAATCAAAGAAAAAAAACAACCAGGATTCTAATTATTTTGACTTTTAAACCCCTGATATTTCCCACCTTGTCCTGACTACTCAGCTACATTTGATCATAAACTATTTGTTTGTCTTTCTTCTTCTTTTATGCTACAACCACAAAGTTTAAATTTACTGACAGTTTATGTGATAAAACAGAACAAAGTGAAGAAAAGAAAGAATACATAATTTTCAATAATAAAAAAAAAAAACATCTGAATGTGGCTGCATTTCTATTCCAGGTTCCCTGAGTCAATATGTAGAACTAAGTCTCGTGGGACGTGTCTCTGCTCATCTTGGTTCTTACATTGTTGTCAATTATATTTTGCAGTTAAATTGCACTGTATTATTTGAGCATCAATTTTCAAGTCTTGCCACAGATTCCCAGTTGGATTTAGGTCTGGACCATTCTAAAACGTAAATGTGCTTCAATAAAAACCATGGAGTTGTAGCTCTGACTGCGTGTTTAGGGTTATGTCATGCTTGAAGGTGAACATCTGCCCCAGCGGCAAGCTTCTAACAAGTTTCTCCCAATATTGTCCTGTATTAAGCTCCATCCCTCTTCCCATAATGCTGTTCAGTTGCCCTGTCTCCGATGAAAAAAGCCTCTCCATAGCATCATGCTGTCACCACCATGTTTCACATTGGGAATGATGTGGTCAGGGTGACGTGCAGTGTTAGTTTTGCTCTATTTGTAGCATTTTGCATGTAGACCTTCAATATAAAAACATTAAAAAAAAAACGTATCATTTTCACACTTATTCACAACTTCAGCTGGTCTATGACAATACATATCTATGAAATACAGAAGTTTGAAGATTGTGGTTGTAAAGCGACACATTTCAAAGGTTTTAGGTACGTTTGCAAGGCAATTTGGCTAAACAGTTGTAGTCTTCAGTCCTTCATCAGGCATTCCATCGAGATCCATCATTCATCAGGATCTGATACAACCATAGGGGTAAAGGTATTATTTTTGGGAAACATTTGTAAAGCACTACAATAAAAAGTTAAGTTCTTTAATACATTTTGTTACTTTACTCGTCAAATGAAGAGTGAACTCAATAAGGGAAGGGTTGAATTCACTGAGGCCAGAAGAAGTAAGATATTTTTCAAGCATGAAACAAAGTAATAATACTAATAACAGTCATTCTAAAAAGCATTTTTGAAATTAGGCCAGGGTTTCCACACATTCCTATTCCCAGTAACAGACATTTTGACCTTTTGCATACAAGCCACAAACTTAGTGTGCCCATAAATTTTCCATGCTGCATTTCCAACATAAAATTTTATGTTCGGCTTCCTGAGTTTACAAACATACAGAAATGCTGACTGATCAAACACTCTCCCAAGATTCTGATTATATAGAAATGAATGCATTTATTTCTAAAATTAAATACATTAATGTCAGAAATACTGTTGCCAGAGCTGTAGATTAGAACATAGTCACCCTAAACCAACGCCTACCATACTGCAACTATGTTTCTGGTTGTGTACAGATGTGTTTCTGCAGGTGTTACATGATAATATGTGTCAACAAGTGTTGGGGCTCTTCAGAGAGTATACGCTTCACTTATTCATCTTAACCTCTTCACCTTGTGTTCTCATACTTGGGGACGCGGTAACGTAACACCAGGAAAACCTCTGTGTGTGGCCACAGCCAACTCCAATCTGCAGAAAATCGATATGCATGTCTGTCAGCAAAAGAAAAGACATAATGAGCTCGGGGAGATAATTCTGATGAACCAATGGCTTCTTTTTGAGCTCACCAAGAGAATTACAGGAAAAAAAGAGTGTTAAATGATCTGAACACATGAGGCTGGGGACCCTGAGGGTGTTACAGTCTTCCTGCTAATTAGGACAGCTGTGCTGTTAACTCTTGATCTTGTTTCAGGGGGAACTCATCAAACTTTTCACAGTCAAATCTTGTGAGGAGAATCAAATGGGGCACACATTTATCCAACTGGAAGCTTGAAGGCATATTAACTGGCAACTTAAAGTAAAAAATAATCTACTTTAATCTATGTAAAAAGTATTTTTAATAATATATTACCAATGTACTTACAGGGGTTGGACAATGAAACTGAAACACCTGGTTTTAGACCACAATAATTTATTAGTATGGTGTAGGGCCTCCTTTTGCGGTCAATACAGCGTCAATTCGTCTTGGGAATGACATATCCTGCAGTGGTCAGAGGGATTTTAAGCCATTCTTCTTGCAGGATAGTGGCCAGGTCACTACGTGATACTGGTGGAGGAAAACGTTTCCTGACTCGCTCCTCCAAAACACCCCAAAGTGGCTCAATAATATTTAGATCTGGTGACTGTGCAGGCCATGGGAGATGTTCAACTTCACTTTCATGTTCATCAAACCAATCTTTCACCAGTCTTGCTGTGTGTATTGGTGCATTGTCTTCCTGATACACGGCACCACCTTCAGGATACAATGTTTGAACCATTGGATGCACATGGTCCTCAAGAATGGTTTGGTAGTCCTTGACAGTGACGTGCCCATCTAGCACAAGTATTGGGCCAAGGGAATGCCATGATATGGCAGCCCAAACCATCACTGATCCACCCCCATGCTTCACTCTGGACATGCAACAGTCTGGGTGGTACGCTTCTTTGGGGCTTCTCCACACCGTAACTCTCCCGGATGTGGGGAAAACAGTAAAGGTGGACTCATCAGAGAACAATACATGTTTCACATTGTCCACAGCCCAAGATTTGCACTCCTTGCACCATTGAAACCGACGTTTGGCATTGGCATGAGTGACCAAAGGTCCGGCCCGGCCGTGTATATTGACCCTGTGGAGCTCCTGACGGACAGTTCTGGTGGAAACAGGAGAGTTGAGGTGCACATTTAATTCTACCGTGATTTGGGCAGCCGTGGTTTTATGTTTTTTGGATACAATCCGGGTTGAACCCAAACATCCCTTTCAGACAGCTTCCTCTTGCATCCACAGTTAATCCTGTTGGATGTGGTTCATCCTTCTTGGTGGTATGCTGACATTACCCTGGATACCGTGGCTCTTGATACATCACAAAGACTTGCTGTCTTGGTCACAGATGCGCCAGCAAGACGTGCACCAACAATTTGTCCTCTTTTGAACTCTGGTATGTCACCCATAATGTTGTGTGCATTTCAATATTTTGAGCAAAACTGTGCTCTTACCCTGCTAATTGAACCTTCACACTCTGCTCTTACTGGTGCAATGTGCAATCAATGAAGACTGGCTACCAGGCTGGTCCAATGTAGTCATGAAACCTCCCACACTAAAATGACAGGTGTTTCAGTTTCATTGTCCAAGCCCTGTATGTACTACATGAAAATATATAGACAGTATGTTAGTTTTGCACTTTGGCAATTACACTTTTAATATAGCTGAAAATAATTTTACTTTAGTGAACTCTATCATTTATGTACAATTACCCAAGAGCATTTCTTTTTAACTTTTTGTACAATATATTTTAGTGCCCTCAGGACCTGGAAGGATTAACCGAGTACAGTGTGATTATAATAATTTATTTTGACAGCACACTAAAATTATATTTATAAAACATAGACTTTAACATACTAACGTTTTGTATATTGTGCAGTAGTGGTTCTGCCAAGATAATTTATATGTTGTTCTTGCACCCCCTTCTCTAATACCACCCTGGGCAACTGCCCATATGGCTCATCAAAGGTTCACCATTGATTTAATGTCTCGGGTTTTCTGGATTCCCTGCTGCTTGTGTAAGCTTTGACCTTTATTTTAGTAAACCCTCCTCATTCTACTCTGCTTTCTCCTGCCTTTGGGTCTACATTTACACTTAACATAACAGTCGAATAAATGTTTACAATGTTTAAAACAAATGGACCTATGACAAATAGGGCTGGAAGAAGACCTATATTTATCTTGTCGCCATGCAGTCAGAAGGATGGTAAATGAGATAAAAAAAAAAGTGTGAAATTATTCTACTGCAATAAAAATCTATTTATTTAATGCTTTTGAAACATTTTTACCAGGGGTGACAATAAATAAAGAGGTTGCTGCACGCAGTGCAGTCTAAAACATAAATAATAAAGTGTAACATTTGAAACCTTAACAGTTCAATGTTGTGGTCTTTACTGTCTCCAGTAGTCCAGACTTCTTGGCAAACAGAGCCTAACATAAATGCATTCTCAGCCCTCTCTCTGCTTTTTTTCTCTGCCTCAAGAAGATCTGTGTAAACAACCGATGGGCCTGGTGACATGAAATAAGCTAGATAAACATACATCAACTGTAGGATGATTGGTAGGAGTGCAGAAATGTGGCTGCTGCACCCAGTATTTATAAAATCTCCTATCTGCTGAACCGACATTCCCACTTGCTTAATGCACACGGCAAAGGCAGCAATGATGGCTCCCTGATTGCCACAGGTGTTTAAAAAAATGACACCCCTTCCTCTGTGAATTAGATTACAATCATCACCGGGCTGTGGCTAGAAGAGCTTCCCTTTCATCAGACAACCTAACGAACTAATAGCCATTTATCTTGGAGGCAGCAAATGATACTCAGCACTCTCAGGGCTTTAAATGTAATTTGTTTTTTTTTGTCAGTGCTGAGTAAGAAGATGTGCACTTGCACTATCGCAACACTTGTTTTTTTTTTGCTGATTTGAGTAACAGGACACAGCTACAAAAGGAACATGTTGATCCAGGGGTCAAACCACGCTCCTTTGCTGCAGGCCCCTCATAAAGTAAAGAAGACCCTATTTTTGGGACATTTGACCTGTGGATCACGTTGCACCACCTTGCGAAGTGTGAAATGGTGAAACACTAACAAGGTGAAAACAGCACTGAATGTTTTGAAGTCATACCTCGTGTCGCAGCAACTTTCAGGAAACACCGGTTCAGTGATGTTGGTCAACATGTGATACTATTTCGGAGTTAAACACCAAAGACAAGCATGATCTGTATGTTTTTATATTTGACTTACTTTAAACTCAATTTGTGAGTTATTCTGTGGCACAAGCTGTCTCTGTTCCTTACACCGAGGACAAACTGAGATCTGGAAAGAGGAAGCACAACAGGGAGTAGGCTTGATACATACAGGAAGTGAGACTATTCTAAGTGTCTGCACCAGACAAAGCTCTCATCCTGTCCAACGTGCACTCCTGACATGCCACAGAAATACTCTAACATGTTTTAATTGCACTACCTAAGAAATATATATTTTTTTAAATTAACATTTAGATACCTGGAACTCCTTCAATCCTGCAAACAATTCATGTTTGATTTTGGACATTTTTTGTTTCAATGCAGAGTTCTTAAGTCCAAATGTCAACATTAATGTGGCACACAATGTCAGCAGAGTTTAGGTAAACGACATATTACGCCAGTTTGAGTGGTTAATGCAATATCTGTAAACACAATACAAGTGGTGTCAACTTAGTAAGGAGCAACATTCAGCCTACTGGGGTTTATTTGCACTTGTGGATGCTGCTATTATGAGTGACATCTCACCTTCTTCTCTGTGAGGTTTTTGCAAAGTATAAAGAGCTGAGTCCTGCAGTCTGATCTTTGCTGTTTCAAGTGTAGGGTGAGAAATTTGTGTTTTGCATGTCAGAGCTGTTTTCATGCTGTCTTGATGCAGAGTCTGCAGTTAAACAGATCTTCTGTATTGAAATGATAATAAATGATTTTACATACACACACAAGAGCAAGTACATTGCATATATATTGAAAAAGAATATCCAACCCTGAAGTGTGCATAGGCAGGCATTCACAATATCTGAATCATCACCTGAGACACACACAACGATTCTGTAAGACATCTTAAAGACAAAATCCAGATGACGCACATTCGAGAGACCACATTACGTGAACTGACCCTGATGGTGACCACAAGATATACAGTTTTCATGATCTGTTGGGGTGTTACAAAACACCTTGGTTTGTAGATAACTGCAGAAAAAAACAACTCACCACCCACTTTTTTACGTCTCTATAGACACAGTACTCTTTTTGGTTCAGTCAAGTCATGCTCCTTTTCTGTCTGCATGCCTGGAAAGAATCAGTCAAAGAAAAATAGCACTTATATAACACAAATTTTGTTATTGTCTGCTTGATGGATCCAAAATAAGTAATTTCATAGGTATCTGTATTTTGAAGACAAAGCAACAAAGGAAAGCATGAGTGCAAGTGATATTCTAAACCCCCTGGTTACATTTACATTAAAACGGTCACTGTTTTGCATTGGAAATACCTGGTGGAGCTCAGAAGACCCCAGTAAAAAGAATAAAGATGTTAAGACAAGGAAACCGTTGGACAGATGGAAAACTGTTCACCCTATAATTATTATTATTTGACTGCAATTCTCCAAGCAGTCTGCCATCTTCATCTGCTATCAAGAAAAATACTTGTAAAAAATGTTTACAACTCATATATAATTACTTTTATTGTATTTCAATTTTCAAAGATTTTATATTACAACTATCTTAATCGATTAAAGTTCTGATGGGTAATTAACCACAGTATATCAGTTTAACGTTTTTGGTAGTTAGGCATTTGTAAATAATTATGAAAATAATGAAAGCTTTCTGATAAATGTATTTATCAGTAGTAGCTGACTACTCTACCCACTGAACCACAGTCGCCCCAAAGCACGAATGGTCTGATAATAATGACATTTAGAAAAAAAGTAATTATTGTTGATGGTTGTTCTCTCACTTCTAACACTATGGCAACAAATGGACGTACGCAACGCCTTGCACAAGTACCCAAGCATTAATTTCTTTTTGTGTGGGATGTTTTTATGTTGTTTATTTTATATTGAATTTCTCTTTGTGTAAGTAAAGTTCAGAAAACCAGAGACATATGGAGTTTTTGTTGGTGCTTACCTCAGCTGCTGCAGCAAATGCGAAGACTAGGAAGAAAAACACGGGTGCAAATCATGTGAATCCAACACCCACTGGTGGCTGTAGCTTCGTGACGCCTCTGATAATAAATAATGTTGATTGCATGTTACATAAAGCATGGTTCTGTTGTCTGGTTTGCAGGTTTTAGTTTTCAGAAAACAATTATGTTTTTTATACTATTTCAACCTGGAAAGACTCACAAAGAGACAAAGAGAAGACAGGGATGCAATTAGCCAGAACAACCTTGAGCTCAACGCTCTAAAGACAGTGGAGATGGTTGTGAACTTCAGGCAGAACCCAGCCCCACCTGCCCCCATCACCCTCTGTGACTCCACAATTGACACTGTGGAATCTTTCCGCTTCCTGGGAACCATCATCTCCCAGGATCTCAAGTGGGAGCCAAACATCAGCTCCCTCATCAAGAAAGCCCAGCAGAGGATGTTCTTCCTGCGGCAGCTGAAGAAATTCAACCTGCCAAAGACTATGATGGTGCACTTCTACACAGCCATCATTGAGTCCATCCTCACCTCCTCCATCACCATCTGGTATGCCGCTGCTACAGCCAAGGATAAGGGCAGGCTGCAGCGTGTCATTCGGTCTGCTGAGAAGGTGATTGGCTGCAGTCTACTGTCGCTCCAGGAACTGTACACCTCCAGGACCCTGAAGCGGGCAGGGAAGATTCTGGCTGATCCCTCCCACCCCGGTCACAGACTCTTTGAGACTCTCCCCTCTGGCAGGAGGCTGCGGTCCATCCGGACCAAAACCTCACGCCACAAGAACAGTTTTTTCCCATCTGCCACCAGCCTGGTTAACAAAGCCCGGAAACCACCCTGACATTCTCCCTTTCCCCCACACCCCCCCCCTTTTTTTGCTGACAGGACACCTGTAACCTGCAACTCTATGCGTTACATTAACGCTCAGCATGGACTCCTGCCATACTTGCACAATGATCACCTGCACTGTTGTATTGCTCTTGCATCTTATACTGCTCTATATTTACTCTCACTCACTTAAAACTGTGCACATATATTTATATTATATTGTAGAAATGTTTATACTGTTTAATTTGTACTGTATTGCACCGACTACGCCAAAACAAATTCCTTGTATATCCAAAAATGTACTTGGCAATAAAGCTTTTCTGATTCTAATTCTGATTCAGAAAAGTTTATTAGTGCATGTTAATATCTTTGGCACTCGGACCCCAGTGGAAGACGCGAATGCTGAGAATGACATGGGCTTGAATGAACATCTTAGGGTTAGATTTAAAGATGTCTTTCCCCCCTGGGATCTGATCCTGGTGGTGGAGTGGAGGCCTGAGGAGATTTGGAAAGAGTTTGGAAGCCAAATGGTTGAGATGGGGTGGAGGAGGGTCAAAGTTCAGCTGCAGAACGGAGGGTTCCATGGATGAAGATCTTTTAAAGCGGAGCCTTGAAGGGTGATTGGCCGGGGAGAAATGCAGACTTGACGCTGATTGGTGGAGCAGAGCCGCATGGAGGAGTAATTAGACGAAGCTGGAGGTGATGGTGAGTTTTCCATGTTGAATTTTCATTTAAACTCCATTTCACATACTTAAATTGGTTTTTAATATAGCATGTTAAAAGAACAGCTAAATCATAAATCTGAAACATAAACAAAGATGTATTGAATATTTTTTATTATGCCTGGTACAACCCTAATTCCAATGAAGTTGGGAAGTTGTGTGAAACATAAATAAAAACAAAATACAATGATTTGCAAATCCTGTTCAACCTAAATGCAGGTGAATACACTACAAAGACAAGATATTTAATGTTCAAACTGATAAACATTGTTGTTTTTCTTATTTTTATTCTTTATTTTTTTTGTGCAAATATTCACTCATTTTGAATTTGATGCTTGCAACCTAAAATTTGAGACAGGGCCATGTTTACCATGGTGTTACGTCAACTTTCACTTTAACATCAGTCAATAAGCGTTTGGGAACTGAGGACACTAATTGTTGAAGCTTTGTAGGTGGAATTATTTCCCATTCTTGATTGATGCACAACTTCAGTTCCTCAACAGTCCAGGGTCTCCATTGTTGTATTTTGTGTTCATAAAGCGCCAATGAGCACTAACACACCATCATACCATCACAGATGCTGGCTTTTGAACATTGCACTGATAACAATCCAGATAGTCATTTTCCTCTTTGGCCCCGAGGACACAACATTCATGATTTCCAAAAAGAATTTTAAATGGGGACTCCTCAACCCACAGCACATTTTTCCACTTTGCGTCACAGGACTACCTTAGTTTTGCACATGAGATCCTAAAGGAAGGTAGAAAAAGCATAAAACATCAATCCAAGATGAGGAGTTATTATTGTCATTCAAAATGAAAAAAAAAACATACAGCTGCTGATAGTTTTCAGAGGCTGAACCAAAGAACTCAGGAAGAAATAACTGTAACTAAAATAGAAAAAACTTTACAAATTTGAAAAATTACAACAATGCAGCTTGGATATGTGTGCAAGTGTGCTGCAGTGACAAGCTAAACAAGTGTTGCAGTTACACCTTGCAATTTTGTATAGCAGCAAATGTGCAGCTGTTAAGTTAAACAAATCCAGTCTATTTTAATTTAATTTAACTATTTCTTAAAGTTCTCTGGTCATGTTCCCCATTTTTCCTGATAATTTGGCCCCTGTACATGATCATTTAAAAATACATACAGAATGAAGCATACATTTTTTATGTCTAAATGAACTAAACAGCATGTATCATGATTTTTGCTTATAACGTTTTACATATGAAATATGACAAAATATGACAAAAAGCACGGATAAAACTGAGCCCAAAGCACCACAAATTCACCACAAGGGTAAATGACCACTTGGGACAAAACCTATAATTCGAAGTGCTAACATTTTGGCATAATTCAAATAGAGGTTTTAAATCGTGCTCATGTTCTGAGGAGTACTTTTACTTTGATGTGCCCCGGCATGCGTCAGCAAGTAGTTTCAAAAAACACCAAAATGGCCCACTTTACATTAGCTGAAATTGCAGTGCTTGTGCAGGTCGGATTTTTCTCCACATAATCAGTTTCTTTTACTCATGACAGTTCAACTTCACTACAGCAAAAGTTGTTATAACTAACTCTGCAGTTTGTTTTCCCAGAGCAACATGTTTAGCCCTAAAAAGTCCCTTCAACATAATGATACACATGCAGTGGGTGGAAGGGAAGTTAAAATACTTAGTTAGACACCAGCTGCCGTCAAACAATCTACTAAGACATAGAGGGGAGATCAAGTTGCAGCTAAAGCTAATTATCATGGTTTAACATGTAGGAGTAACAGTTAGGAGTGCAGTTTTTGATTCTACACAACCTTTTCTGTGTTGTCATTAAACAGCTGCACATCCATTTGATATATTCCAATAAAAATGTATTTTTTTAAATCAAGTAAACATGCTGTCTCTGTCCTACAACAATTGTCCATCAGACTCTCTGGATCCAGAAGATATGTTATCCACATATGGTACTCATATCCTGCTTTTAAGAGACACATGTCTACAAGTGATTTTTTTTTGTGAAAATAAGAAAAACAATTGAAAGACTAATTTATTTAGTTATTATTATTTATTTAGTTTTTCTACTTTCAATATTTAGAGATTTTATGGTTCTAAATTGTTATGTTTTTATTAAGTTACCTGAATCAGTTTGTATTGTCTTGTTGTTTAAAAGTGCAACAGTAGTAAATGTGTTTCATTAAAAATAAAATAATGAGCGACTCTTACATATTGAAGCAGAAGCATCGTTTAATGACCAATGATTGCTTGCTCGAGGAAATCACCAAATTTTCTTAGATAAACTTTATATCTTTACGAGAACAAAGATGCTAAAGTGCTAAATTTAGAAATTATGTGTGAAACTTTTTCATTATTGCTCTAGTTCTTTAAATAGCAATTAATTTGTGTACATTAAAAATGCATATAAACGGTGGTTTATATTCTGCCTATAACTTCTAGTTTTTTGTTTTTGTTTTTTGTTTTAACTATGATGCTATTAATCTTTACTGTTATTCTGAATTGCTCCCTCTTAAAAGCTGAATAGTCACCCCAAACATATATTTTATTGGAAATCAATGAAATTATTTACTGTTCCTTTTCAACTCAAACTCTGTTGTCTATTTATTTACTAAACAAGACTGCCCCCTGGTGGACTTTCTTTGAATTGGTTTCGTTTTATTGTAAAAGACCCAACATTCATACAGCTTGAGCTTTTTTAAAATGTTAGGTAACAGGCTAAAAAAAATCCATCATATTTTGCGTTGGGGACCAGAAAAACCCCAATAAAACACATTTAAGTTTAAGGGTGTAAAAATCTTAAAATGCATAACAAATATGATTGTCAATAGTTTTCAGATGCTGAAACAAAGAGCTCAGGACATACAGGAGAAATAACTGTTTACTATGGAAATTATATGTTATGATGATCCAGCTTAGATAGGTGTGCCATATTGATTGACCTAATCAGGTGTTCCAGATAGACTATCCTTATTTTTCTGCAGTTTTTGTGTATTATAGCAGCAAATTTACCGAATTCAGCTGTTAAATTGCATAACTCAAATTTATGTCAGTTTCTTTGATATGAAGTGGCTTCGTAATTAACTTTTTTACATTCTCTTACTGCTATGTGTTAGATTAGTTACATTGTATTCTCTGGCTGCATTATAGTCATGTGTATCCTGTAAAAAAAAATAATAATAATAAGCAGCAGCTGCTATTATTTGTTAGCTATTGATTGTGTGTTACCGTATGCCACAGCGCTTTTACGTATCTGTTTTCCAATATGGTTTTGAATTAATGAGCCACAGTCCTTTGTAAAATTTAAACCTTTACTCTCTTTATAAAGATACAAAAAAATGTAAATGTAAATTTTGAAATTAAGTCAGACACTTATAATGTTTACTAAGAACTGCATGGAAATATTTATTATGTTCCCATTGTTAACTTTGTTTCCTTTTATTAAAAGATTTGCTGAGCAAAACTCCCCTTTTGGTGGAAATTCGTGAATTTATTTCTGTGCAAGACCCTGCAGGTTTAAAATTTTATAGTCACTAGAATACGCTTGCATTTGAAATAGAAAAAACAGTGTAACCTCGAGGCCTACTTTCTAAAGCATTTATTGCAAATATACGTGATGACACATGATGATACACATAAAATAAAATCCTATGAGCAGGTGCATTGCTTGACGTCAAGCACTTTAGTCGTGACAACGCAAATCGCCGTTATTTAAATGAAATATGGTCCATAATTGTCATTTGCGGTATTTACCAAAAAAAAAAAACAATGTGCCACACAACGCACTGCCGAAACCCGGGATCGAACCAGGGACCTTTAGATCTTCAGTCTAACGCTCTCCCAACTGAGCTATTTCGGCCTGTAGCACTACGTCACTATGACGACATATTGTTCCGATCCGTCGTTAACGGGTTTCGAGAGTTATGGAGGGTTGCCTTAGAGGAGTCCTAAAGAATGTAACTAGTAGTAGTAGTTATCTGCTATGCATTTGTGACTGCCATTGAAAAAGTGTCAAAGCGAAGGATCGTTTTAACTGAATTCTTTTTAAGTCTTTAGTTTGAACACAAGATGGCGCCACACCGCTCATATCGATCAAGAAATTAACTCAAAAGAAAATAAAAATTACAGTAAAGTTTAACACACAAACGGGGTAACAGTAATTAGATTGCAACTTAGAGGATTTACAGGACCTGCTCTGAACATCTTGGTTCCAGATACCACTGGGTCTAGTGGAGTCGATGCTTTGAACGGTCCTGCCTGATTTGGGCGCGAAATAAGGACCTACACACTTCATTTCCGTTAAGTTTTATTTATATAGCGCCAATTCACAACACATGTTGTCTCAAGGCACTTCACAACAGTCAGGTACATACATTCCTATTAATCCTAACCATTGAACAGTGCAGTCAGATTCAGTTATTTATTCAAATTGGATAAAAAGTTTTTCTGTCTAATGAAACCCAGCAGATTGCATCCAGTCAGTGACTTGCAGTCATCCTCCTGGATGAGCATGTAGAGACAGTGGACAGTCACTGGTGTTGACTTTGCAGCAATCCCTCATTCTGAGCATGCATGTAGCGACAGTGGAGAGGAAAAACTCCCTTTTAACAGGAAGAAACCTCCAGCAGAACCAGGCTCAGTGTGAGCGGCCATCTGCCACGACCGACTCGGGGTTTGAGAGAACAGAGCAGAGACACAAAGAGAACAAAGAAGCACTGATCCAGAAATACTTTCTATGGGAAGGAAAAGTAAATGTTAATGGAGATAGATCCTTTAGTCGTTTCATCTAGAAAGAAAGAACAGATCAACTCAGAGCCAGTTTTCAAGGTTAGAGTCTGAAAGAGAGCACATAGAGTTAGTCACAGTAAAAGCTCAGTCAATTTCCATGTCTAGGAGAGAGAAAGGGTTAAACACTAAAAGACAGGGCTATGTGGATCATCGGTAGAGGGTGAGCATTAAGTTGTTGCCAGCAGAAGCTTGGACGATGCCGCTCTCTAGAAAGGTGTAGACAGAGTCAGGCCAGGTGTAGCTTCTAGGAAGAGAAAAGAGTGTGAACATAAAGTTCAAAACTGAAATAACAGCAAATAATGCAAAATTGGAGAGTAGTGTGAGAATGTAGTGAAGAGGGTGAAAGTGGTCATTATGTCCTCCAGCAGCCTAAGCCTATAGCAGCATAACTACACAGATAGATTCAGTTTCAGTTTATTTATTTATATAGCGCTTATTTACAACAATGTCCTCTCAAGGCACCTCACAAAGGGTCCGTAACGGTGCGGGGCCGCCGGGGAGGCCAGACCAAACCACCAAGTGCCAGAGCCCGGCCACCCCAGAACGGGCCACGTGTAGGGGCACTAAGGAAAATAATAAACTGATAAAGTTTGTCCATCTAGAGCCCACTGATGTCCATTGTTATACCAAAAACCACAAGGATTGGGATACCTCTCTCTGTCAGACTGATTATAACCATTGGAAAAGAGAAGGGGGTCATACAGGTAGGAGGGTGTGTTTGCACTAGAGGGTCACATGGGAGTGGATTTTCTCTCCTGTCCCATCCCAATCCCAGGCCAGCATAACGAAAAAAATACTGTCCCGTCCCACTCCTGGTAAATTGACTCCCACTCCCATCCCGCTCCCATTCAGAACGACTCCCACTCCTGTTTTTGTTTTCTTCATTTAGTCTTTTGGCAATTTCTTTGTTTGAAGGACCAGTTAGGTCCCTGTTTTTAGCTGTAGTAAAGGCCAGTTAACGTAAAAATAATAATAATGAAGAAATAATAAAATATCAAACAAGGAAACAGACCATGCCTATCTTAGTTGAATAAACAAAATGTACCTAGTTGTATTTTACTTATTTATTAAGTGATCGTTTCCTTTGAACAATGACATCACTTTTATGTTTCAAGTTGCTGAAACGAAAGAAAAATGCCCCTAGTAAGAGAACTGTACTTGGTGAACAAAAGGCCAAAAAGGCATTACCTTCATAATTTAGAAACTGTACCTCAATGGTTCACAGCCCTGGTCCTCAGGGACCCCTTCTCTGCAGGTTTTAGATGTTTGTCTGCTCCAGAACAACTGATTTAAATTCTGACATGACCTCCTATACAGGCATCAAGAATGGAGGGTCAAACTGGACAAAATTAATACAATAAAATCATCATTAAATAAATAAATGTTGTGAATGTCCCATAAGTGAAGTAAATGTAACATGAAAGAAATGTAACATTAAATGTGCCGTCAAATTAAAGGTACCATTTATTTATTTAATACATCATTAGAAACCCCTCCTTGAACCGTCACCTTAACGTGGTGGAGGGGTTTGAGTGCTCAAATGATCCTAGAGGCTATGTTGTCTGGGGCCTAAATGCCCCTGGTAGGGTCTCCCATGGCAAACAGGTTCTAGGTGATGGGTCAGACAAAGAATGGTTCAAGAACCCCTCATGAAGAACACAATATCGAGGCACGTGACGTCGCCCGGTACGGCGGAGCCGGGGTCCCACCCTGGAGCCAGGCCTGGGGTCGGGACTCGTCGGAGAGCGCCTGGTGGCCGGGTTGCTCCTCGCGGGACCCGGCCGGGCCAAGCCCGAACGAGAGACGCGAGGCCATCCTCCAGTGGGCCCACCACCTGCAGGGGGAACCGTGAGGGACCGGTGCAAAGAGGATTGGGTGGCGGACGAAGGTGGAGACCTCAACGGCCCGATCCCCGGATGCTTAGGCTGGCTCTAGGGACGTGGAATGTCACCTCGCTGGGGGGGAAGGAGTCTGAGCTTGTGCGGGAGGTCGAGAGATATCGACTAGAAATAGTCGGGCTCGCCTCCACGCACAGCGTGGGCTCTGGAACCCATCTCCTTGAGAGGGGTTGGACTCTCTTCTACTCTGGAGTGGCCCACGGGGAGAGGCGGCGGGCTGGTGTGGGTTTGCTTGTTGCCCCCCAGCTCAGCCGTCTCGTGTTGGGGTTTACCCCAGTGGATGAGAGGGTTGTATCCCTGCGCCTTTGGGTTGGGGAGAGGTCTCTGACTATCATTTCAGCCTACGGGCCGAGTGGTAGTGCAGAGTACCCTGCCTTCTTGGCGTCCCTGTCGGGGGTGCTGGATAGTGCCCCTCCCGGGGACTCCATTATTCTGCTGGGGGACTTCAACGCCCACGTGGGGAACGACAGTGACACCTGGAGAGGCGTGATCGGGAGGAATGGCCTCCCCGATCTGAATCCGAGTGGTGTTTTGTTATTGGACTTCTGCGCTAGTCACGGATTGTCCATAACGAACACCATGTTCAAACATAAGGGTGTCCATCAGTGCACTTGGCACCAGGACACCCTAGGCAGGAGGTCGATGATCGACTTTGTTGTCGTATCATCAGACCTTCGGCCGCATGTTTTGGACACTCGGGTGAAGAGAGGGGCTGAGCTGTCCACTGATCATCACCTGGTGGTGAGTTGGATCCGCTGGAGGAGGAGAAAGCCGGACAGACTCGGCAGGCCCAAGCGCATAGTGAGGGTCTGCTGGGAACGCCTGGCGGAGCCCTCGGCCAGGGATGTATTCAACTCCCACCTCCGGGAGAGCTTCGACCAGATCCCGGGGGATGTTGGAGACATAGACTCAGAGTGGACCATGTTCTCTGCATCTATTGTCGATGCTGCTGCCCATAGCTGCGGCCGTAAGGTCTGCGGTGCCTGTCGTGGCGGCAATCCCAGAACCCGGTGGTGGACACCGGCAGTAAGGGATGCTGTTAAGCTGAAGAAGGAGTCCTATCGGCTGTGGTTGGCTTGTGGGACTCCTGAGGCGGCTGACGGGTACCGTGAGGCCAAGCGTGCTGCGGCCCGGGCTGTGGCAGAGGCAAAAACTCGGGCCTGGGAAGAGTTCGGTGAGGCCATGGAGAAGGACTACCGGTTGGCCTCGAAGCGATTCTGGCAAACCGTCCGACGCCTCAGGAGGGGGAAGCAGTGCTCTGCCAACACTGTTTATAGTGGGGGCGGGAGACTGCTGACCTCGACTGAGGACATTATCGGGCGGTGGAAGGAGTACTTCGAGGATCTCCTCAATCCTGCCATCACGCATTCCGTGGTGGAAACAGAGGCTGGGGACTCGGGGTTGGACTCTTTCATCACCCAGGCTGAAGTCACCGAGGTGGTTAAAAAGCTCCGCGGTGGCAAGGCTTCGGGGGTGGATGAGATCCGCCCTGAGTACCTCAAGTCTCTGGATGTTGTAGGGCTGTCATGGTTGACACGCCTCTTCAACATTGCGTGGCGGTCGGGGACAGTGCCTCTGGACTGGCAGACTGGGGTGGTGGTCCCCCTTTATAAGAAGGGGGACCGGAGGGTTTGTTCCAACTACAGGGGGATCACACTCCTCAGCCTCCCTGGTAAGGCCTACGCCAGGGTATTGGAGAGGAGAGTCCGACCGATAGTCGAACCTCGGCTTCAGGAGGAACAGTGTGGTTTTCGTCCCAGCCGTGGAACACTGGACCAGCTCTATACCCTCTACAGGGTGCTCGAGGGTTCATGGGAGTTTGCCCAACCGGTTCACATGTGTTTTGTGGACCTGGAGAAGGCATTCGACTGTGTCCCTCGTGATGCCCTGTGGGGGGTGCTCCAGGAGTATGGAATCGGGGGCCCTTTATTAGGGGCCATCCGGTCCCTGTACGAGCGGAGCAGGAGTTTGGTCCGCATTGCCGGCACTAAGTCGGACCTGTTCCCAGTGCATGTTGGACTCCGGCAGGGCTGCCCTTTGTCGCCGGTCCTGTTCATAACTTTTATGGACAGGATTTCTAGACGCAGCCAAGGGCCGGAGGGGGTCTGGTTTGGGGACCAGTGGATTTTGTCTCTTCTTTTTGCGGATGACGTGGTCCTGCTGGCCCCCTCTAGCCAAGACCTACAGCATGCGCTGTGGCGGTTCGCAGCCGAGTGTGAAGCGGCTGGGATGAGGATCAGCTCCTCCAAGTCCGAGGCCATGGTACTCGACCGGAAAAGGGTGGCTTGTCCTCTTCAGGTTGGAGGGGAGTTCCTGCCTCAAGTGGAGGAGTTTAAGTATCTCGGGGTCTTGTTCACGAGTGAGGGAAGAATGGAGCGGGAGATCGACAGACGGATCGGTGCAGCTGCCACAGTAATGGGGGCGCTGTGCCGGTCCATTGTGGTGAAGAGAGAGCTGAGCCGAAAAGCAAAGCTCTCAATTTACTGGTCGGTCTACGTTCCTACCCTCACCTATGGCCATGAACTTTGGGTCATGACCGAAAGAACGAGATCACGGATACAAGCGGCTGAAATGAGCTTCCTCCGTAGGGTGGCCGGGCACTCCCTTAGAGATAGGGTGAGGAGCTCGGCCATCCGGGAGGGGCTCGGAGTAGAGCCGCTGCTCCTCCACATCGAGAGGAGCCAGTTGAGGTGGCTCGGGCATCTATACCGGATGCCTCCTGGACGCCTTTCTCGGGAGGTGTTCCAGGCACGTCCCTGTACCATTATATCATGAAATGGACTATAATGCAATTAAATGTGCCACTGAATAATTAAGTATAATTTTAAAGACATGATGTAATTAGTGGTACACTTAATATTTAATGATGTATTAAATAAATTGTACATTTAATGGTACATTCAATTTTTTTATATTTCACAACATATTTATTTAATATCTTCCCTTGATGAAGCCTTTCTATACGGAGTCCACGAGGGGACAAGGGGGAATTTTTTCTTTTTTGCGTTCCCACACAATAGTCTTTGCATTATTTCGCAATACTTTGTGGGATAGTTTCCAAACCAGATAACTGCAAAAATGAATCAAACACTACACCCGTTTTGAGATTTATTGAGTTTTATTTTGAAATCAGCCTTAAATAAAATTATTTTCAATCAGACTAAAAGACAGTTTTTATCCACAAGCTGTCAAACAAACTACTGAACTCTGGACCATAAAACTGCACGAAACCACATCTGTGACACTTTATTTACTTATTACTGCTGCATGATGTGTACTTTGTTTTGTACACCATTAGTGTTTTTGTTTTTATCGTGATTTGAATGGTTCTTCTTATCCTAAGCATTTAATCGCATTGTTTACTGCGTGTTAACCTGCATATGACAAATAAACCATTTCAATGACATATCAGTGTTTGTTTTATGAGCAGTTTATCATCTGTGCTGCTGCTCCAAAATGCCGAACGCAAAAGTATTGCGTGGGGACGCAAAATAAATAAATTTCCCCAGGTCCCCTCACGGGCTTCCGTACCTTACCTCTTAAATCTTTAGAGCATATGCAGCAATTTTGTTGGTCAGATGAGACTTGACACATGTTGGTACTTTTGGTTTGATGAATGAAGAGATGCAGGGTTGATTTAATCCAGAATCTGTTTTACAAGTGTCCCTTAATCACTGGTGAACTTGATTACGACTAAACACGTTTTACAAGCAGCAGACTGCGTGTTAAAATCGCTACATTCAACTCTCCTGAAGTTCGGTAATATTTGCGACTTTCCTGTCAGCTCTATGAGTTTAATAGATAAGTCCTTACTTCTGACTTTACGTTACAAATCCAATTTTACCACGTCCGGTTCTCTACCTGCGTTTGCTCCCTCCATCCTGAACGCAGGTGGAAAACATCGATCAGAAGAACTGTTGGCTTGTGGGTCGTGTAGTTCGTTTGACTCGCATTATAGTATAGGCTTCTTGGAAAAAAACTACACAATGGCGGCATCGATTCAAGTTTTTTTTTTTTCTTAAAGTTTATAACAAAGTCTCAGTTTACATTTCCAAGGACAATTGATCCTAGTTCATTTTCCCTCCTATTGATTAGCTCCCGCTCCCGTCTGCTCCCGTTCATTTTGTATCCTGTACCGTCCCAATCACGTGATCTTTACTGATGCTGTCTCCCGTCCCGCGGGTTTCCCGTGGGAATCCCGAAAAAATGTCAGCCTCTAGTTTGCACCTCAATCAACTGAGCCGGTTTAGGCTAAACCCGACTCCCCCTTACTCCGTCCAACTGGAAGGGAGGAAGGCTCCCTCTCTGATAACCTAAGCCACTCTAACTATAAGCTTTATCAAAAAGGAAAGTTTTAAGCCTAGTCTTAAAAGTAGACAGGGTGTCTGCCTCACAGACCAAAACTGGGAGCTGGTTCCACAGGAGAGGAGCCTGATAACTAAAGGATCTGCCTCCCATTCTACTTCTAGATACTCTAGGAACCACCAGTAAACCTGCAGTCTGAGAACGAAGTGCTCTGTTAGGAACATATGGAACAATCAGATCTCTGATGTATGATGGAGATAGATCATTAAGGGCTTTATATGTGAGGAGGAGAATTTTAAATTATATTCTGGATTTAACAGGGAGCCAATGAAGGGAAGCTAAAATAGGAGAAATATGATCTCTCTTTTTAATTTTCATCAGAACTCTTGCTGCAGCATTTTGAATCAGCTGAAGGCTTTTAAATGCATTTTGTGGACATCCTGATAGTAAAGAATTACAATAGTCCAGCCTTGAAGTAACAAATGCATGGACTAGTTTTTCAGCATCACTCCTGGACAGGATATTTCTAATTTTGGCAATGTTCTGGATATGAAAGAAGGAAAATCTAGAAACCTGTTTAATATGGGATTTAAATGACATGTCCTGGTCAAAAATAATACCTAGATTTTTTACTTTATTACCGGAGGTCAATTTAATTCCATCCAGGTTAAGTGATTGACTAAGCAGTTTCTTTTTTAAAAATTCCGGTCCAAAGACGGTTAGACAGGTGGTCCTAATGTTATATGTGCTCAGTGTATTAAGTCACACTATTTTTGTACGGGAGTAAGTACTGCCACAGTTTTCAACGTAGCCAGCACTTTTAAGTCAACATTGGAATAGCAATAAATAAAAAAGGCCATTTAAGAGAAGACATTTGCTGATTCTTATCCTAACATTATAAAACTGAGTGGTCCAATCGCTTTCCTATTGTTAAACCTTCTGGATTTTTGTTTTTTACATTCACCACCATTTGCTCAGACAGTGGCAGTAGCTTTTACACTCTGTGTACCTCTGACTTCTATTGTATATTCTTGGATAAAAACCAAATATGCAACGGTTTTCACACAAAGAAAATCAACCATGTTTTACGTTCCTTAGCCAACAGTGGTGCAAAACACTAAAGCTAGATAATATTATCTTTCTGCGCTTTGCGATTGCCGTCTTTTATTTTTTTCCTGTTGGTGCTCTGCAGTGATGCAGTGCTGTCCCTTTATTAGTCATATGATGTCTCTGTGCCAGCTTCTATGCCTCTCTTCTCTTCTCTCTTTTCCACGGTAATCTCCCCTCCATATTGCCTCATTCTCTCGCTCACATTTTTGTTCCTCTTGTCCCCCCACCCCCCCACCTCCAAGGTGACTTTCCTTCCTTCACAGACACTGCAGCTGTTCCTCACTTTTTGTTCTGGAAGTCCCGGGTGTGGATAAGAGATGAGAGAGATGCAGACCAGCAGCATCAAGAGAGGGAGGGCCAAGGGGAGAGAATCACAGTGTGAAGTATGGTGGGTTGGAGGGGTGATGAGATTATCAAGCAGGTTGGAGGGATCGACAGTTTTGACCAGCAGCATAAATCAGTATGGCAGAGAGCAATCAATTACACGCAAACAGGCAACACGTACAGAACCAGATTTGTCAGCATCAAAAGCTGCCTTCACAGATGCTTACTTTACTAACATGTTTCATCTTCATTAGCACTGGTGATTAGCACAGTTGTCACACAACAGTGAGACATGTTGAAGGCTCTCAGTCAGCACTAAAATGCTGTACATATCTGGGACAGTGTTTCTAAATTTATGGATCAGAGAAAAAGGGGTAAAGATAGCAAATGTATAAAAAAAGCAAGGGATGGCTGAGGATTTAAACAGTATGCTGCAGAGAATAATCTTGAATTCAAACTGTAATTATGATTAACCCCACATTTCAGCCGTCGTTTTTTCAAAAACTCTTTATCATAACGAGAGTGAAATGATTAGCATTCTTCAGTCATTCATTTATGGATTATACAGTCAGTTTTTGATTATGTTAAAAAGGTTTTTATACACAAACAAAAGCTGACCTTTTCAAATTTGCTTTCTTAAATTATCTGTCTCTAAGTCCTGCATGCTAGAACATTGATCCCCAGCGTTTAAGGTTAGAAACACTGTTACAGTTCTTATTATTTCATTGTTGTGCTTTCCTTTCAATTTTTCTGAGTAGTAACACATTCCAAACATTAAAATTTTCTCATTTGTTATGTTGGGGAACATCTGCACATTCTATACACATTTTGCATGTACCATTAAAACACTGTAAAACTATACATTTGCTGCTAATAAAAACAGATATTTAAAAAATAAGCCTTCTGTTGACTATAGGGATGAAACTATTTTAAAGCCTCCAATAACATGATTACAAAAAATCTACAGGGAACTGTCTGACTCCATGTTCAAAGGTCATATATTTCAGTTATTGTAGTCGTCGCTGGTCATTTTGCCCATTCCACATTTCCTACCTTTTGATTGTTTCAAATCCATCTTTTTCGGGTTAGAAATCTTATTGTCTAGGAAGTTTTGTACCAACCACGTGTTATTGCTTATTTAGCAGGGGGACTCTCTGCACCCACTTTGACAGGCTAAGATTTAAAGTAATTTGCAATTCTCTACTCAGAGTCTACTGTAAGGAAAACGCTTATCCTACTCCAAAAAATAATATCTGTCAGCAGTTTGGAATATGGTGTGATAAAAAGTTGTTGGACAATAATGTACAATTAAATTAAATTGTACCTGACTTTTGAGTATTTTTTGACTATTTATCCTCATAATTAAGTAAAATACCTAACTACATCAAAAAACTAACATGACATCTGAAAACCTTTTGCAGCTATAACAGCATTAATTCCTGTGGGAAGGCTTTCAACCAGGTTTAGGAGTGTGTTGATGGGAAGACCATTTGTAAGGTCAGACACTGATGTTGGATGGGTAGGTCTGGCTCCTATTCATCCCAAAGATTTTTTATCAGGTTGAGGTAAGGACTCTTCAGGCCAGTCACGTTCTTTACAGCCAAGCTTCCTTATCCTTCTCTTTATGGACCTTGCTTTGTGCACTGGTGTGCAGTAAAGATTAAACAAGAAGGGGAAATCTCTAAACTGTTGCCACAATGCTGAGAGCATGAAGTTTTCACAAAACATCCTGGCAGGGAAGTGACTTTCTCTTGGCAACTGTTAAAATCAGAGTCGTGTATTGGATTGCCAGGCAGAAAGGCATGATTCGTCACTACGGTGAGCACTTCTCCACTGCTCTAGATTCCTGTGGTGCGCACTTTACATCATTGCATCAGACTCTTTCTGCTGACTTGACTTGTAAGGTCTGTATTTAGTTGCTCTGCTATGGAAACCTATTTCATAAAGCTCTCTATGCTCTGTAATTGAGCTAACCTGATGGCCACATGGGATTTAGAGGTCTGTTGCTATTGACTCTGCAGAAAGTTGACGAACTCTGTCACTATGTGCCTCAGCATCTGCTGCCCCTGCTCTGTGCTATACCACCAAAAATTGACAGTACAATGTTTAGTAGTGAGCCAATTTAATGCCTGGACCTTTTGCATAGTGGACATCCATCACATTATCCCACAGTAATTCACTGAGCTCATGAGAGAGATTCTTTTACAAATGTTTGTAGAAGCAGTCTGCATGTCAAGGTGATGGGTGTTTTATCTGGTGGCCATGAAAGTGACTGGAACATCTGACTTCAAAGATCTGAAGGGGTGACCCAATGCTTTTGTTGATATTGGAGTGGTTGTGGTTCAGTGTTATGGTTGTCTGTTGATGTCAGAGGTTAGGTGGGAACTGTTTGAAGATGATAGAAAGGCAACACAAATAGCTGCTACAACCAAGGTCTGTGGAATACCTTCAACACGTTGAACGTTGAAGAAGACAGGAAACAGCAGCACAAGACTGAATAAAACTCTAAAACCTAGGCGTGGCGGTGGTGCAGGGGTAAACAACAGAGGCTACAGTCCTTGATGCCGTCATCGACCTTTGAACCGTGTCTTCCTCTCTCTCTTTTCACCCCATTTCCTGTCGGGTAACCTACAAAAATAGAGGCCACTAGTGCCAAAAAAATGAAAAAAAGAAAACTTAGGCTGCGGTTCACACAGGGTTACCAAAACTGGATAATAGATCAGCTCTGACATTCAGATGGAAAAGTCAAAATTTGTTGTAAACAACATGAAAGCACGGATCCATCCTGTCTTGCATAAGCAGTTTAGGCTGGTGTTGTTGTAATGGTGTGGGGGGTTCTTTGTTGACACAATTGGGCCTCATAGTACCAGCTGAGCATTGTTTAAAATACCACATCCTACCTAAGTATTGCTGCTGATGATGTCCATCCCTTTGTGATCACATTGTACCCATCTTCTGATGGCTACTTCCACCAGGATAACGCACTTGTCACAAAGCTCAAATCATCTGAAACTGTCTTCTTGAACAGGACAATGAGTTAACTCTACTCATCTGGTCTCCACAGTTACCGGATCCCAGTCCCATAGAGCACCTCTGGGATGTGGTGGAACAGGAGGTTAATTTATTGAATATTTAGCCAATAAATCTGCAGCAACTGTGTGATGCTGTCATACATATACTGCCTAAAATCTCTAAAGAATGTTTCCGACACCTTGTTAAATAAATGTCATGAACAGTTAAAGCAGTTCAGATGGCAAAACCTTTTAGAGGTCTAGCCTTTTTCCATGGAGACTGTTTAAATCTGTTAAAGACTCCAGGGCCTTGTGAGAATAAACAAAGACCTTCAGCTTAATGCTACAGACATCCCGGCAGCTAACTTATGGAAAGCAGTTCTTCAATCCAAGCGGACTGTCCTGGAAAAGAGTTCTGGTATCCACATGTCTTAATTGACAGGTAAAGGAGGGCCAGGATATGGATGTACATTTGATTTTTGATGTAGAAAATGGTTTGTAGATTTAAGTTGTAAGCCTCTAGAAAAGAAGGTAGGGAACACAATCAAAGGTCACATTCGATTACTAAAGTATTCGATGGCTGCAACCCTAATATTGACGACACACTAACTCCGATGGACACAGTGAACTGAGATAGACCTTTTTAATACAGATTCAGTTCTTTTCTATACAATAGCACATATTATAAATCTTTTACAATACTAATATTTCTCTATACACATGGTCATAAATGTAAATTACACTGTATACACATACATTATTAACACAAATACACTTACATGTTTCATCTTTATAGCTCTCCTGCTCATTAAGAGTTTCCCCAATGACTGATTTTCTGTCCGGCAGCTGATCGTGATCAAAGAAAAAAGGATTTCTGGCTAAAACAAAACAAACAATCAAGTATTTACATCCCTGAAAAATGTACATGAATACACATTGTCTTCTTGTTTGGTTTACAAGAAGTGTAAAAGAGGTGAGGTGGAGGGAGAATAAAGCCCAAAGCCAGAGGAGCCCTCCAGGTCTTCAGTTCATACAAAGTTTAAAGTGAACTCTATCTACTTGGTGACAAAACCGTAACCTACTCTAACACCCATAACACAACAGCTGACTAAGGGCTGGTTGTTGTTGTTATTATCAATATTACTGTTCAGCAAGTTTGAAAATGAGACACAAAGCCCTGAGGAGAAAGAGAGACTATATTGTGTAATGTGTTCAGGTCTAAGTCCAGAGGCTGTTTTTGTTTGTCATCATTCAAAATGCTCTCCCAAAGCTGCCGTCCAGAGCAACTAAGAGATAACACGCGGAGGTGCCCCATGTTAAAGGTCATTGGTTTGTTTCCTCATGTTTATAATGCTAGTCAATCTGCACTTGCTTCACAGACAGTTTTAATGAAATATTTCACAAAGTATTGCCCTTTATTCCCTCTTTAAAACTGTGGCGATGCTATTACAATGGTATTACAGTGAATCTTCATATACAGATAGTTACAAAAATGCCCAACATATTTATTTATATATTTTTAATATCCAGCAGCCTCCTGCTGTCAAAAAGAAGATAAAGTCCCCTTCTTTTCATCTCCACAAAACTCGATAACATATAGAAAAAAGAAAACATTCTCTTTGTTCACATCCTAGGTGGGGGTCATTGCTTTGCTCGTGTTTATTGCACATACTCATTGGCTAAAACACAGATATGTCCTCATTTAGGCGATCTGCGGAAATGTGCAAACATACAGACACAATCACACAACCCTCCTTCATCATAACAATTAAAACTCATCTAAAAAAATAGAAACATGCCTTTCAGCTATATTTTGTACAGATTTTTCTAAAATAAAAAACAATTATAATTAAACTAGACTCTGATTATTTCTTTCTTCATTTCTTTCTTTTATTGTTTTTGCTTTTTCCTGGTATTTTTATGAGGATATGTAAACTTTAAATTTCTATGCTTTTAATCATTTACACCCAGGCATAACATTATGACCAGCACAGGTGTTTGCAGCTTTTGTATCAGAGTCAGCATTATTCCCTTCAGCGATTTGAGCTACACTCCCCATGTGCATGATTGAGCCATGAGAGCCCATGTCGCCTGAGCCTTTGCTTCACCACTGTTCCTTCCTTGGACTGCTTTTTTAAGATTTCATTTCACTAGTGGCCACTATTGACAGTAATTGACAGGAAATTTACAAAAACTGAGGTGGGAAACTCATGCAGCAAAAGTCTCAAGGTCAGGAGTCAAACTCCAAACGGCTGTGTTGATGACTAATAGCTTTGGCAGGCAGAGCGCCTGCTACACTGTCATGACACACCCAGCCTCAACCCATGGGCCACTTTTTAAACAAACAGCAATCAGCAAGGGCTGCAGTTCTGGAGATACTATGACCCATTCCTTTAGCAATCACAATATGGCTGTAATTACACTCATACAAAACCTTACTCTTTCCCATTTTTCCTTCTTCTAACACATTAACTTTAGGGACACAATAACATTCCTACCTAATACAGTTGAAACCAGATATTTTTATACACTGGAAGGACACAGACCCCTTTTTTCACACTCTCTGACAAAAGGAGGCAAAAGGAGGACGCTTGCAAGCTTAACCACAACATCTCCACTGTGGAAAAGAGGGACAGCATCATGTTGTGTGGGCGTTTGCTGCAGGATGGACTGGTGCACTTCACAAAGATGGGATCACGAGAAAAGAACATTATGTCAGAATATAGAAGCATTGCCTTAAGACGGGCCAAGAAAAAATCTTGGTTGCAAATGGATCTTCCAACGGACAATGACTAAGGAATTGTATGTGATCATCTGAATTCACACAAACGCAAAAAATAAAATCTTTCTCTTGATATTCTGACATTTAGCAAAGAGAAGAAATTTTAGCAATCCTATCTGACATAAACTTTGATTTATTTTCAGACAGTGAGGAAAAATGGTTATGTGTCTTTTAATACAGTTTATGTAAATTGTACGGTCCACCCACTAACAGGTACCATGATGAGGAGATAATTAGTGTAATTCACTTCATCTGTCAGTGATCATAATGTTATCCCTGATCATTGCAGTACTTCGCTATACCTTTTGCAGTCAATGAAAACACTTTCACTCTGTTGATAACATTGTTGTAAACATATAGCCGGACATTCAGCACCATGACAATATACAAATAACTCAGTTAAGGCATGAAAATAATGAAAACAACAAAATAAAAATCTTTCAGAAATATTATCGTCACTGAGAACATCTGTGCAGGTAGATACTTGTGTGCTTTCACAGATAGTGACTATATGCAAGTAAGTGTGCATTGGCTGTGTCTGTGCATGTGTGTGTGGTGCATGTGTGTTTAGCTGTGCATATGTACATGCACATGCAGGTAAAAGTGCACAGAGGAGCTATATTTGTTTGTATGTCTTTTCAGATATTTAACCCTTAAGATACATGAAGGGATAGCACTAGCAATCAGAGTATTCATGTCAAGGTTTGTTATAATATTTGCCTACTGGCAGTGAGAGGTGGACTTTTGAGGGCTTATGTAAGGAGAGCAAAAAACAGGCTCTTATAAAAGCTTGAAGCTCTCCTGTTTCCAAGGGTTTGTTCTGGCCTTTGTAAACTGTATCCAGCTCATTTGTCCTCGCACCTCTTCAGAAATATACAAGCAATCCATCTCCATCAGCTTAGTAAGGTACATACATTTCTTTGAACTTATACAGCACTCTCAGACATGCAACTGCTCTTTGAAGACCAGACTTATTCTCTCACTGCCTCTGTGAGGCATCGATCAGTGCCATCACTAGCCTCCACCCGTGACTTGCGGCCTTTTCTCTGCCCTCCCCCCTCGACCCAAGAGTTATGAATCACAGTCCCCCCACTGGGAGCAGGGTCTACCTGCAGGAGTGATACTACCCTTTTCTTTACACGTGTTTTGAGGGCACGCCGCAGTTTCTGCCTAGTAAAAGCATAGAGCAGAGGGTGAAAGATGGTCGTCCCATAAGCCATGGCCAAAAAGCACAGACGCAGCTCAACCAGGCCGTCACTGGGACCCATGCAAAGGATCAGAATGTTGACTGCAGACAGAGGAGCCCAACACCCCATGAAGGTGGATATGATGATTAGGGACATTTTCAGGACACGACGCTGACGTTCTCGTCGGTCCCTGTGCCTGCGCACTGCCCTCCTCAAAGCGATAATAGCTGAAACTGAGGCCTGTACACCCATGGATGAGGCGGGCAGAGGTGTGGAGGCATGGGTTCGAGCTGGTGCTGAAGGTGGTGTTGGAGATGCAGGGGTTGCTGGGGTGGTTGCAATAGGGGTGGTTGCAGCAGTGCTGACTGTAGTTACTGTGGCCCCACTATCAGACATCCCAGGGGGCATGGAAGACAGTGGTGGGGGTGATGTTGGAGTAGGAGTTGCAGAGGGGATTAGGGGAGGGTGACTGAGATTTTGAGTTTGGTTGGAGGACACTGCTTCTGTTGGCAGACTTAGTTCCTTCCTTTTCTGCCTCCTGCAGCGTATCCTGCAGGTGGAGTCCTTTGACCGTGTGTTTCTCATCATATGGGAGCCAATGCGGATGTTGAGAGCCTGCAGGATCCTGGAGTAGGTGAACAGCATGACTGCCACAGCTATGAAGAAGCAGGGTACCTGGAGTAACAAGTGATAATACATTGCCATACCTGTGTAATACCCCTGCCCTCCAACACACAGCAGTGTCCTGTTTTGCCATACTGGTGGCAGGTGGTGCGAAGCAGAGGAGGGCAGAGTGGGAGGTAATAAAGAGGGAGAGAAGGAGGAAAAAATGGGTGTATGTGCAGTAGTAAGCTCTGAGTCATTGCTCTGCCTTTCCAGCTCATCCTCAGTGTCCTCAGTCGATGAAGAGAAGAAGTCCCCTTCAAGGAAGGGCAGGAAGAAAACAGCCAGAGAGACTGCCCAGACCGCTGCCAGGAGCAATGCGGCACGCCTAGGTGTCAGCAGACGACTGGCCGGACGGACAGAGATGTCGTATCTGTCCAAACTGATCACCAACACATTGACTGCTGTAGCCACACTTGTGAATGTGACACAAGCTTCATGGAAGCAGCAAAGTGTGGCCAGGCTGCTAAGTCCACTGTCATTCGCTGGTACCAGGATCACAGCAACCGTCAGTGGCAAGCAGAGAACACAGACCAGTATGTCGAGCACATGAAGATTGACTGTGACAAGGTTGCTGACTGAATCCACCAGGTTAGACTGAGCACAATACAGAACAAGTACTGTCAGGTTGCTGCTGAAGCCCAACACAAGTTCCAGTACGAGGATGGTGGTCAGCGACACCTGGAAACCGACAGGATAGGGTGTGTTCCAGCCCTCCTCCACGCCCACCTCTCCTCCTCCATCCAGCAGGCCTACCCCCTGACCATCGCTGGTCTCTAGGAGGTCACGATAGCCTTCGGTCTCCATTGACACCACAGCGGTTCTTCATTCATAGCAATAGTAGCCCCCAAACCTGATCATGGTCTATGTTTCCTTTTCCTCTGGCTCAGATGAGACAGCGGTGGAGATAATAACCAGAACTGGGGTTGTATCTGCAAAACAAAACAGAAAAGATACACAGAAAGGAAGTGAGCAAGGGACAGAAAATGATCCAGCAGTACCTCGTGTTTATTCAAAAATAGCACTGCGCAAGTACAAGTCAAACATGTCATGTTTTACAAGCTTACACATGGAGGTAAAAGTGATGCTGGTGCTCTTTTGAACTCATGCAGCTGAAGCTATTGTGTATGTCCCATGATCTTTCACACAGCACAACAGGCGAAACAGTAGTTCCAGTGGCAATAAATTAGAAAGGCTCGGCAGCTTGTATGCAGGTATGAGTGCAGTTTGGTGTTTATTGATGATAGAGTTCCTGCCTGTTCGTATATCGTATTTTCCTTTTCCTCAGATTTCACGTATTACACAGAATTCTGCTGCAAAAGAAAACCCTTTTAGAGAGTGAGTGGGTGGATGCTTGACTCACTCTTGCACAACATACATTATATGGGTCAAAAACTATGCAAGCATGCTAAAGCTTTGTCAAATTTTCAACAGTCAAGCAACTTATCTGTAATACTGGCAGGTCAGTGACAAATTACATGTTAACTATGGCTGTTTGTTCTCATGGCACCAACAACCAAACTCGTGACAACTATTTCCTCTATAGGTCTGGTAAACACACCACCCAACTACTGTCAGTATCAGGCACCATAAACAGAGGAGGCAGGGACATTTCTGGACTGCCAGGGAGAAGGTGCAGTTTTTGTCTGCATAGAAGGTTTAACAAAGGATGGCAGCAGCTAATAGTTCTCACAAGGAATCGCGATGAAGACAAATGGATCAATGACACGCAGGCTGTATAACACATAAACAATGCTATCAAAAAAGGTCTTGCTCTGCTGCCATCCTCTCTCCATAAATCTCTTTTATTCTTCTCTCATACATCTTTTTCATGTTGTCCCACTCTATTCCTTCCCAGTTTAATGACCGACAAGGGTAATACTATATGCTTTCTCCTTTTCATTGAAGGAATACCCATAGTCTACCCTCTTTAAGGTGTTTTGCCATTCCCTAAACCCCCCATCTCCCCTGGGCTCATTGTCATGTGTGTTTCAAAGGCAGTGCTGCTTATGTGAATCAGGCTCCACTGACGCTGAGTGGGTTGCGTGTCTCACTCCTCCTATTGTACATTTTAGCCTACGTCAAGGTCAACGTTATATATCATATTTAAAAAAACTGTATTGTATCAAAGTACTTTACAAGCCACACGCATAACTATTAGCAGGATACTTTGGTAAACCATTACAAATCTTGAATTTTCTACCAGTTAAAAGCTGTACAGTTGATTTTAGCATGTTCTGTAAGTGCAGCTCACTACTGACCAGCTTGCAGGAGTGTTGCTGAGTTTTTCAGAAGGGGAAAAAGGACTAAATCAAATATAAGCTCTGAATTTTAGCAAAACAAGTTTGTCACTCCACACTTTATGGAAAGGTATAGCTGCAACAACAATACCATTTTTAATGTATAGAGACTTCCGACCTTACTGCATTCTTAGAGGTTGTTATTCTTTGAAACCAGGGGTAAATTGTGGCCTTAGAAAACCCTGGTACCTGGTAATGGTTCCTTTTGTGTCTGGATAAAAAAGCAACAATTCTTACCTCTTGTTTTGTCTTATACTGACACTTATACTTGCTTGCCATTTTTTGTTTGTTTTATTTCACAGCTTCTTTTCTGTCTGCCATTTATCACATGGAAAGGACATGAAGGCAGAGCAGTGGCCTATCTTAATTCACTAATGGGTTTCATGGGGTTTGCAGTGGTGCTGGAACATTGATTTAAAGCATCATCGATCTGCCAATTTAACAAGCCTGAGGAAAAGTAGCAGGTAAACACACCTCCTTTCATTACCCCTTCCAGTCACGTTTGGTCTTATTTTGACTATTGCAAAATGCTTTTCCTTTTAATACAATCTTCAGGATTTCATTATATGTAATTCTCTCCGAGTCTAAAATAAAGAGTCTGAACTATTGAGCTGAAAGGATATTAATCATCTAATTTCACGAACACGACCTTGATAGTAAAAACTTTAAAACTTAAAAAAATGTTTTTTTAAAACACACTGATGCAATCCTTACTAACAATCAGAATAGACCAAAAACACATGTGGAGCTTTATTTTAAGGCAGTGGTTTACTCTAGACAAAGAAAACTGCATATTTACATCCCACCCTGACTGTAGAGCAGTTTTGTCACTTGCACAAGTCATAAGACACGTCCTTTTACAAGTCTCTAGAGTTGTCCAAATTCCTTTTTAAAAAACGGTCACTTGTAGGTACTATGCCAGCATTAGCTAATATGCAATCTATATTTACTTATCAAAGAGTGGTAAGTATTTATATGTATTTTTTCAATGCCAATAAATTAATCTATTCAAACTATAAGTGACATTTCAAAAAAACAAGAAGCATTTGGAAATACTTTAATTTCTTATGGCCACTTAAAGGTCTGACTGATGTTTCTAGCAAAACCTACATGGATGCAGTTAGCACGTGGTAAATGGGTCATTTAAAAGCTGCTACAATGAATTTCTTTTGGAAAGATTTTGAAAAAAGTTAAAAACTTTAAAAAGTATAACAGTTTTAAACACTGGAAGAGCTTAACTTTTCAAATTTGAATAGTTAAAATAGACCAAAAAGAGACAAAGCGCTTTACTTTAAAGCAGTGATTTAGTTCAGATAAAGAAAACTTCATATTTACATCCCACCCTGACTGTCAAGGGATTAGCTGTAGTTCAGTGGGAAGAATAGTCATTTTGCAATCTGAAACTGTGGGTTTGATTCTAGCTTTCTCTTGCTACATGTCAATATGCCCCTGGCCAAAGTACATAACCTCACGTTACGTACTGATCTGCGTATCGGTGTATGAATGTGTGCATGTTTGTGATTGTTATTGGGTGAATGTGGCTCTAGTGTAAAGCGATTTGAGGGGTTGGTAAAGGCCATATCAGTGCAATCTTAAAATCTTTAAAATAGCACAAAGATTGCTTAATTAATTCGAGCTTAAAAGTGTACTGTTATGGCAATATCAACAGCAGTAGTATCTCAGTTGTGCGAATACTTTATTAAGGTGTGGATTAGAGGGATGGTGGATGATGCAGACAGTTTATGGCTTGATAGAATAACTAACTGTGATTTAAGTCTGATTTCTCACATACATAACAAAGAAAAAGCAACTCTGTTGTGTTATCTGTGGTGTTTTGTAGGGACCCAGTTAATCAATTTATGTAATTAATTTGTTTCTTCTTATTCTCCTGCAAATGTTTACAAGATAAGGATTGTATAGGATGAGGTAGACAAAGCAGCTTTCAACAACATTGATTTTGTCCTATCACAGAGAAGGAAGGTATGAGAAGGAGTGATGCTATAAAGGATACTTAGTACTCTGATAAACTGATAAGAGCTACAAAGGAACTCGAACAATAGAGTACGAAATGTCTGGTAGCTTGCGGTTCCTTTCAGCAAGAGGAAATGTCAGATGCCCTTCATTCAAGAGCAGCTGTGACTCTGACCGGCAGGTGGTAAAAGTCACAATATTCTACACAGAGATGGAGAAATCATACAGCAATGAAATCTGAGTGTTCAGAAAAGGTGGTGAACCTTAAGTAGGTTTTGTGCCTTTCTGTCGGATCTTTCAAGTTCTTTTCACGTACAATTCTAAGCTTGTGAAAGTTGCAGTTGTACTGCATAAGAACAAAGATGCAGTAATTACTCTGCAGCCTTCAATATTAGTACTTTTCTTTTTTAAAACATTTGCCTTGTTGTTATCTGCTTGTTGCAATCAGGCGCTGTCTTCAGGGAGGTTTGTTTCCATGATGAAGAAGGCATACTTTAGAGTGAGTTGTGGCAACAGAAAATTGCTGGAAACAGGGTGCAACTCTTGTGTGGCAAATTACAATCAGGAGATGTGTTCCCATTATGAAGTTTTAACAATGTTTGAAAAACTTCTAACATATAAAAACTACATGCAGAAGGAACCCCGGCCAGGATTAAAACCTAGGACTTCCTATCTGGAAAGCTATGGTGAGACCAACTACGCCAATGTGCAGCCTGGAGATGCATCATTTTGTTTAATTGTTTTTTGTGAATAATGCAATACATCAAAATACTGTATTTTGCACAAGGTTATCATATTGTGAGGGCCTCTTACCAGCCCATGCCTAACAGACATTTAAATGTTTCCAAAAGTTTTAGATGTTCTCTGATTTCAAGGTAAAATGGTCTAAAGTAATAATATGGAAGGGAAAACTAAGCATCGGATTGTAAATGGATCAAGTCCTCTTCCATCAGCTAACAGCTTCATTTTACATACTCGTACTCATACTCGTCATCTTCCGCTTATCCGGGAACGGGTCGCAGGGGCAGCAGACTCAGCAGACTCAGCAGAGACGCCCAGACGTCCCTCTCTCCAGACACCTCCTCCAGCTCCTTCAGGGGGAGCCCAAGGCGTTCCCAGGCCTGCAGAGAGACATAGTCCCTCCAGCGTGTCCTGGGCCATCCCCTGGGCCTCCTCCCGGCCCAGGGGATGGCCCAGGCTTCATTTTACGTCCTGTGTTAAAACCTAAATTAACTGACTGGTTTGCTCAGTGCAGAACCCACTGAGTTCCTGTCAGCCAAAGATTTTTTTTGGACTTGGCTGATGTTTTTTTTTTTTTTTCCCTCACATTTGGTGTCTGTTTTAGTGTGGGTTCTGTGATTTGGTCCAAAACAACATGCTGGCAGCATCCAGCACCCTGCTGCCAGGGTTATTATAGGTGTCCAGCAGGAGATGACAAGTCTTAAAGCTCCTTTTCACAATGTCACTGGGGTAAACACTAAACCAGATTGTGTCTTCAAGTGTGACAAGTTTAGCCTGCTTCTTTTTGTTTTCTTTTCTCCTGCAGTATTGTGCTCACCCTGCACACCCGTACACAAGTAAGTAATGCTGGTGTTTAATTTGTACTCCTGAGTCTGACAACACATTTCCTGCTCGAGGCTTGATTACGTCCTCTGAGCCAAAAGACAAACAGAAGGCCCGCTTTTGTTCAGGTAGCTTCTAACACAATGCTGGGTGAGGAGCTTTTTGACATACTTGAAATGTTTTGGTAAAATAACAAACATTAAAGGAAGGGTAAATCAGAGTAATAGGCTGTCCAGTGATAATGCAAAAGATGATAAGGCAAATGTTTGCAGCACAGACCTTTCTAAAGATGCTCAAAAAAATTAGAATACAAAAAATGATAAAATTGTGCATTTTGTGTTTTATTAGTTTGATTTCAATGTCCTTTCTGTAATCCCACCCTGATTGTCAGAGACACACTTCACCTGGCAGGAAGCTGCAGTTCATGATCAGCACTCCTCTCTGATAAACAACATAAAGTCTTTCTCTTCTGTAATGAGGCTGAGAGACCTTGTGAAATCTGGTCTGCTTTTGTAGTGACCGCCGTCCATCGAGCTGCTGCCGCCTATTGACGACTCCACCTGCTGCTTTTCAAAGTACTTCACTTTTCAAGAGAGCACGCTCAGGCTTTCATCTCAATCTCTGACAGTCTAGACAGGACTGTGGTTTCAGTGTGTCAGATTTGCAACATTGTACTAATTATTCAGTTGTGACCTGAGAGGTATAAAGGTAAAGGTGATCAGAGGTTCTCATTTCTATTCAAATAAAAGTTTCTCAGAGTGAAGTGTCTGTCAAATCTTTAAAGAGTGGTAGTAAGACTAACTTCTATATAGAATGTATAGTGCCATGTAAAGTATTCATACCCACAACAACAATTTCAATGAATTTTCTGAGTCCATGCTTTGCAGATCCAACATTCGCTGCAATCATATATGCAAGTCATTTGGCATATGCTCTACTAGCTTTACATATTTAACCCAACCCTAACTAACATTTCCTGCCCCCTTCCTATGTTGCTAAACAGCTCAAACGTGATTAGACTGGATGAGGAGCTTCTGTGAAAATACATTTTTAAGTCTTTCTACAAATTGTTATTTGGTTTTAAGTCTATGCTGACTCGACCATTCTAACACATTATTATACTTTGATTGAAACGATTTTATTGCAGCTCTAGCTGTATGTTTAGGGTTGTTGTCCTACTGGAAGGTGAACCTCCACCTCAGTCTCAAACCTCTAACAGGTTTTCTTCCTGGATTGCAATTTTCCTCTATCTTCCCCATCCCTGCTGATGAAACTTATCCTCATATTATGATGCTGCCAGCACCACATCTTCCACATCCTGGGTGGTGCATTTAGGGTGATGTGCAGTGTTAATTTTCCTACACATATAACGTATTTAATTTTGGCCGAAGAGTTTAACTTTGTTCTTATCTTATGAGACCTTTTCCTCCTGGTAAACTGCAAACAGGAATTCTGGTGGCTTTCTTTAAACAATGGCTTTCTTCTTGCTGCTCCATAAAGATCAATTCCGGTCCGTTTATCAGTTTAGGGCCATAGCCAGGTCTTGGTAGTTTTGCAGTTGTACCATATTCATCCTATTTTCAGATGATGGATTGAACAAAGTTCTGTGAGAGGTTTAATAACCTAACCTAAAACCTGCTTTAAGCTTCTCCACAACGTTATTTCTTGACCTATCTACTGTGTTTCTTGGTCTTCATGATGCTGTTGTTCACTAATGTTCTCTAACAAACCTCTAAAACCTTCATAGAACAGCTGGATTTATACTGACACTAAATTAAACAGAGGGACTCCGTTTACAAAAGAAGTTGGTTTCACTTGAATTTTTTTAGGGGTAAAACAATAAAGTATCACAATCAGACTCAACTTTATTGGGCAATGAATTTGACTTCAGTTTCCATCACTCAGTTCAAACAACAACCATCATGTGTAAAAACACATAAATAAGGATAAGTGTCCGTGTTTTTTATGGCAGGTTTTTATAGTGCAAATATGCTTATTTGTTTCCGGCAGAGTAGCTGACTACTCTGACTGTGAGATGTTCATTCTGTTCAACAGAGAGACACCCTGGGGAAGAAACTGTCTAGTCTTTGTAGTGCCACCCTGAAGGTGAATGTCTAAACAGTTTGTGTCTGGGATGTGTGGGGCCTGCAGAGAAGTCCTGGATGGAGGGAAGGTCTGCCCTCATGATCCTTTCTGCAGATCTCTCCAGATCAGTAGGCAGGATACACATGAATGCCACACTTTTTTATTATTTAAAAAAATTATTTGCACAAGTTTTTGTTGGTTTGTCACATAAACAATATGTTCAATAAACTGAGGTTTGTGATTGTCATGTGGCAAAATGTGGAAAAGTTCAAGGGGTAGGAACACTTTTGTAAGGCACTGTATACAAAGCCATCTGACCTCTACTGATAAATCTCTGTTCTAAGCTTCACCTGATGGATGGAAATTGTCACAAGTGTTTAGGTGAGGACAACAAGAGTATTCCCAGACTCGAGGGATAATTAGGAAGATCCTGGATTTAGATCAACAGCAAAAATTAATCATCTCTAGGCTGGGCCACATCCCAAATCTGGTAGAGTTTTCATGCACACCATCAATCTATACTCAGCCTTTCAATTAATCCTCCTAACAAAAACAGACAAACTATAACAACCACATAAATATGTAAAAATAACAAAACTGACTCAGTATTTGTATAGCTGATTTAGTATTTTTCCTAATAGGACATTATCTGCAAAGGCAGATGTTTTATGGCGTCTTCAGCCCAATGTCTGTGGAGAATTACCTCCCATTTCTTGTAAAACTGTGAAATGTCAGAACAAGAAGATGAGAAGGCTTTGCTCTTTGATACTACGACACTGTCAGCCAAAGATGATATTTGGGGAAGAAAGGGACTTAGAGGAGGAGGAGGAAAGCCAAAACAGAAGAGGACTGAATTGAGGTAAGGAGAAAAACAGGGAGAAAGCAAAGAGGTTGATGGTTTACACAGAGCGCTGACTCATGGCTGTTTAAGGTATTCCTAATGTCCGCAGTGAAACAATTGATCAAAGCCTTAATTTTTCCATCCCATTCATATAGCAGCACTAACAGGGAGCATCTACCAGGTGGGCAGCAGTGTCCCTGGCAGATTTCCAACAAAGCTGCCCAGAAAGGCGAGCAACAGATCGAGTTCAGTAAGAGCAACAACATCTTCATCTAATGTGGTTCACATCAGGGCCTGCTGTTGATTCTCAGCAGTGCGGCTCTTCAAAATGTGACAAACAGACAAGCTTAGACTGTTTATCACATATTGAAGCGCAACACATTCCCTGCTGCTAATCATGAGGCTAAACAACTCTTAGCATTGTAAAGTTTTAGGATGTGCTACAACAAATCATGCTGATCTGCCCAATGACATGCAAGCACACCATGCATTTCACAATGCTACTGGTAACAGCCACTCACCCACGCAACCACCCACCTCCAACCCACCCCTCTGCACTCATTCCCTGCCTGCCTCCATGCTCACTGCAGATTCAACAGAAGATGGATTGCTTTTTGAGATGAAAGACATGTTTTGCGCTCAAGAAATGGCCAAATCCCCATCCACACTTATCCCGGAGACAAGTTAGGGATAGCGGGGATTGGAGGTTGGAGTGAGCATAGGTAACAACAAGACAAAGTTGCAATGAAGGAATGATGGATGGAAGGAAGGAAGGCTTAGGGGTGTGCAGATGGATGCTGAGTCGTGTGCTCAGAGGAGAGGAACGTTTGTTCCCTGCTCACTGCCACTATCCATCTCTGTTTTGAACAGTCCCACTTGTACCTCTTTGCCTTCCCGTTTCACCGTTTATTTAGAAACCAGCGCATGGCTTTGACGTTTGAGACAATATGTTGCATATGTTGGGGTCATGTTCCTAATACTGATGATTCAACAATGATCTCTGGTTTTTAAAAAACTTTGACCTGCCTGCAACAATTCAAGGTGATTCTGACTTCTCCTCAAAAGTTTTTATTTAGGTACATTAATGAACAGCAATACAAGATTGTTTTAGCAAAAGAGGAGTCACTTGTCATAGAGCAGTTGCAAAGACAAAAAACAAAATGATTACAGACTTTCAAACTGTATTTAGCAACTCCAATTAGCATTTAGCAAAGTTAGCAAGATTAAAGTCTAAAAAATTGCATTATTCATGTGTGTTCACTAGAGAATGTCGATCTATCCTTTGACAGTGAGGTTTTAAAAAGGCTGCCAACATTTCCAAATTCAGCATGTTCCATAGCTGAAAACTATATGGTCAGCCTTCCTGTTATCTAATTAAATTCTTGCTCTCTCTCCCTGCCTGAGTGAACTGCCAGAGTCTGTACGTGCTGTACAAATACGTTTTCTTTCAAATAAGATCTGCAGCTTTCATGGTTCCTTCATTTAAAACATTTCACTGATGCTGAAAATATATAGATTCAAGTCATGTCACTTCCTTCTCCTTCAAACTGCTATAAAGTAAAGTAACTATGTAAGAGACCAATCACCCCTTAAAGCTAATATATAATTTACAACAAAGCACAAAAGCAAATACAAAATTAAGTAAATCAAACACCCCAGAAGTTTCACTGACTTAATCTCAAATCAAAGCATCTGCTTTTTCTCAAAAAGAGGTGTTAATGTTGCTTCAGGGGCTTCAAACCTTAATGTGCTGGCTGTCTTCTTCACTCAATTACAACCTCCACACCAAAGAATGTTATAATTATCAACCTGGTGGTGCTTAGTATGGTACATTTACGGATCAGTGAAACATTGGATATTTGAGTTTCTGAGGCGCAAGTCAGCCTGAAAATCCCGTTCCCATTCAACTGCTTATTTCTCAACATATCTCTAATTCTTTTTAGAAACTTGTACTTCATAATGCACCAGTGGCTCTCTCAGAATGCTACTCACACTGACATGTTGAGTTACCGTATATGTTTTATTTCTTACTGGCTGCTCCAACACTAGAACATTAGTAAAGAAGCAATGGACAGGTTGATTATAACAGTGTGCATGGCCATGTGTAGAAATAGAAACATTGCTCCCTAGGCAGCTTTGAACCAGTGTGGCATCATTACCACCTGACTGTGCGCTCACTGGGTTCAATTTAGCCCTGCCATTTTTTATAGACAGCCCTCTGTACCCTCCATCCAGCAGATGATGTCCTGGCTACATCATTTTGCTATTACACGCACATCCCATCAATATGCACTCATCAAGGCTGTCATGCAATCACCGCTCTTTAAGACAAAAAGAAATCCAAGAGCGAAAGCCTGTGAAATGAAGACAAATTATGTCTAAAATGGCGTACTATTATAGAAAATAGCAAAGATGTAAGGCAAAAAAGAATAATACAATGAAGGGATAAATCAGCAATCATTGTATTTGTTTTAAACCAATAAATAACAAGTTTATTTTATATGTGCTTTTAGGAGATTGTTCCTGATTAGTGATGTCTGCCACCATCTCCCCATCTCAAACTCTTTAAAAGCTGTGGCTTTAATGAAGTCTGAATTAAACCAAATAGCACTTTTTATCAGGGGGTAAATTAATTGTCTTGATGCAATCATAGGAGTAAAATGTGCTCTTCATCCCACCTGTGCTGATGTGCTTTGTGCTGGAATGTTGTGAATAAATAGGCGAGTCACATAGCGAGGGCTGCCACCACTTTAATGGTTCTCTGGTGACACAGCAGCGACCCAGCAGCTGGATGATAACATCTGGCAACAGCTTTGACCTGAGCACACATACTGCACTGAGCGCATCCAGATACAAACACTGAAAATTTCCCAGAAACAGGGTATGGGAACATTAGATAATGATGGGAACATTAAAATAGTTTACTTTTTCTTTCTTTACAATAAAGAGCTGCTCAACCTGCAGAAGCAGCTGGACTGGGGGCCGAGGGCAGAGCTTCATTAAAATTTGCAATGAAAATTTCAACATCAGATTAATTGCAGGTAAAATTAAAAGAGCAATGGACTGGGGTCCAAGGTTTCACTCCAACATGTTGGTTTTGATGTTGCAACTGAGAATAAACATGTGTGTACATGAAAACATCAGTTTATTATCTTAAACAGGGCAGTATGTTCAAAATTTGATAACGAAGCACATATTTAGTTTAGACTATTGCCCACCAGCCACCACAGCTAGGCAAAAGCCTTTTTAATCAATTCATGTTTTATTGCAGCAGCATTGTCGCACTTTGAAAAATTGAGAAAAATCCAACATTTAATTTAAGAACATTTATTCTGTAGGGGGAAATAGCCCTTGCAACTGGTTATTATTTGCACAATACTGACAATACTTTATACTCATTTTGCTCCTAGTTTTAACCTCCTTTTGGCAAAGGACTGTAATTAGACCCCTTTTCTATTAGTACCTATGTAGCACGATTCGTCTCGGGTCAGCTCTACTCTACATGGTTTGGTTCTGTCACTGCACCATTTGTGCCAAAGCTTGATTTGTCCTATCAGCTCATTTGCACATGCGCTACTAGAAATACTTCCAGCAGGGAAGTTTTTGGTTTCACTTTTGTATTTCATTGTAGTTGTGTACATAGTCTATGATTTCAAATGCCAGATTACAAAAATACAGATAGAAACTGTCGTGAAGTGACATCTTTGGTTTTGTTGTGGTCTTGTGTTTTCTATTAGTTTTTTTAGTAGTTTTTTTTCTATTATTTGTTATGGTTTTCTTATGACTATTATTATATTCATTGTATTCTAGTTTCTTTGTCTTTCTTGTAGTTTTTAGTATATTTTCCCTTTTAGTATATCTGTGTTTATTTATGTTTAAATAGTTGTTCACCTGCGCTCTTTGTTTACTAGTTTATTTTCTCTGTTCCTTCTCGTCCTGGTTCCCTTTCTGTGGTTTAGGTTTTGTTTATTTTTGGTCAGAGTTTCTTTATGGGTTCTTTGTTAATTATTAGGTTTTGGTGTTTCTTTTATTCCCTTTAGTTTCTCAGTTTGCTTTAATTAATGATTATTCTAGGTTCTTATGTTTCTTTTGGTTTATTATCTTCGTCCATAGTTTTGCTTTGATTTGTTTTCCCTGAGTTTTGTTATTTATAGTTTCGTTTTTGTAGTCAGGTTCATTTGGTTATGTTACTATCTAGCTTCCCTCATGTTTTCCCCTCTGGATTTATGTTATGGTTTAGCTCTCGTGTTTCGTTTTGTTTCTAGCCTTGTCACCTTAGCAACTATTCACTTTCCCTCAGTTTTCTACAGCCTGGTCCACACCTGAATTTTATCTCCCCTGATTTCCTATCTCTCATTCTCATTGGTCCATACTCCACTTCCCTCTGTTCATAAGCTCTCTGTTCTTGTTTGTTCCTCGATGGTTCCTTCCGTTTGAATCCCCGTTCATATCTCCGTTCTCCATCCATATCTATGTGCTTTGTGTACCATGTTCCTACTAAGCCAATTTTGTAAGTTGTGCACTTTTCATCTTTGTTAAGTACCTGCAATGTTTTGCTTCGTTGTGGAAGAACCTTGGAAATAAAGCTGAAGACTCCTTTAAACATGCTGCTGCCTAGCTCTTATCTGCACGTTGGTCACTCTAAACCACAGAACGCGACAGAAACAGTGCAATCACATTTCGCTAGACTCTGAGCATGCTCTTCTACATTTCAAAATGATATTAAAACATATATTATATTATTACTGTTTTACGTGATATAATTTAGAACACCATTATAATTAAGAATGGAAATCATTATTTTTAGTGCAGTTTCCTAAAGTGACTAAAGAGCATGAAAGGGCGATCCAGAAGACCTTCTATAAGACTCAGTTCTGAGGACTGAGATATCTAACAACAAAGGTTGATTTTGGATTTGATAAACCTTTTTTTGTGTTGATTTGGCAGCATGTTTTAGATAACAATTAATCTGTTGAAAACCCAATCCTGACTTAGTTTTACTGCAGAGTCCATCAAATGTTTATTTACAAGTATCCATGATGCCATGGACTCTAACAAGGTAAATCTGATTAAGTCTTATGACTGTCTTGAAAGTTATGTTATGTTACGTCTTTATTATATTTAAACGTTGTGTAGAATAGGTTTCTCTGCTCCTAGTTTAAAGGTTGTCTGCTTTGCAGCTGCAACTGAACAGAGGAATGACAAGCCAGTTCTCATAATAACCTGACTGCCGAGAAGCTTCTCACTGCCTGTTTTGTAAATATTTTGGATTTCCTCTGTCCTGTGTGCGACTTTGTATCTTAGAGCAATTATTTGAAGAGTACCCTAATGGAAGTGTTGTTCTCTCTTGTACAAGATTGCTTTAATAAACCTCACTGATTGATTTCAGTGCTTTGGATAATAATAAAAAAATTTCCACAACAAAGTTAATTTAAATCTTCAGCAAATCTAAGAATTTATAGTACAAATTTTGAATCCTTAAAACACTACTCTAAAAATATCAAAGTTGTAAATGGGAAGAAAATTGTAAATTTTAGCCTATACTGTGTATTCAACGGCTCTTTCGAGGTCCTGCGGGTCTGGGGGCCATTCTGCTGCCCCTAAGTTTGCTTGTGTCTTTGCCCAAATTTGGATGAGAGATAAACTGAAATTCTTTGACAGGTTAGATGGCAAAAGTGGAAAGTGGTTGCTTTAAATTTGTTTATAGAAAGATGAAGCTATGTAATTTTGTTTTGTGGAGCAGATGTTGTTAACAAAGACTCTTCTTAAACGTATTGATTTTTAACAGAACCCTCTCAGTAGATTGCTGTGTTTCTCGGCTCATTAGAGTGGTAGATTAGTGAAGTTGTGCCAAATCATCTGCTGGAATATGTGTAGCATTGTTTGATGTTTGCACACGAGCAAACAGAAGGCCCCGATCAAAACATCGCTCCACAGCGCAACAGTGGAAACTCTAAATGGTATCTCTGACTAGACTAGTAACTGTGTTAGACAAAGCTGAGCAGTGAAATAGAAAAAAAAAAATCAATGGTAATCAGGACAGTTTTGGGCTCATGCAGAGCTAACCTTCAGCTTAAAATTAATTAGACACTGCTTTCATTCAGAGTCTGCAGAGAAAGGAGACTCTATGCACCAGATTTCTGAAGAACGCTCACACATCATGTCCATGAATGACTCAGTTTAGCAGATAAAAAGGTATGAAAACATATTTTAAGGCCAATCAAAAAGAGCAATGGAGAAAATTGAGCTGATGAAAAGAAAAGAAGGAAGCGAAATGCAGAAGTAGGCAGTACTGGGTTGAAATGATTAAGCTATTTCACTCTGGAGGGCAATTAGATCTCAATTATTCCCATTTATCCCCCTTAGACAGGACATCATTGGCCAGGAGAGAGGAGCTTCACTGCAGGGCTATCAACTATGATATCATAAAATAATGGCAGGCCGGGGTTTTAACCTTAGCTCTCTCTGAGGAGGTGAACAACACATGTGATACATGATCCGGCCCAAATAACACCAAGGAGTTCAGTTTTTCCTCTACATGGAGGGGCTTTTAAATGAAACACTCCAGGAGGGGGCAAAGCAAATTAGACTCAAATTTATATTCATCCTATGGCTGTCAGTTTGTCACTTCTGCAGCAGGTGAGTGAGCAGCATGACAATGTGCATGTTGAAATATTAAGATCATAACTAGAGCATGACCAGGAAAGGGAATGCTGTTTTTCTATCCATGTATTCCCCTTCCTCTCCATATTATCTCTTTTCTCTCGTGATTACTCCAGTTTTCTGCTGTTCTAATGATGTATTGTATCCTCCCTCTATCTGCTCTTCCTGTGCAATGCTTTCACCCATCATCCTTTTTCTTTTATATCCCATCTAGAGAAGAGATCTGCTGTAAGATTTTTGCTCTACTGCGCTCATGCACATTTGAAAGCAACACTGGTATTTACTGTGCCGGGTTTGAAAACAAAGTTGAGTGTTCTGTAATTTCACACAGTAAACATTATAAAGAGGGATGAGCTGTCTCCGTTGTCAGTGATCAATACATCTGCAGACAAGGCAATTACTGCGCAAAAAGATTAACACCCTCTAAACATTTAAAAATTTTGTCAAGTTACACAACAGACTTAAATGTATTTTATTTGGATCTTATATGATAGACTAACACAAAATAATGCACATGCACAGTTTGCCTGTTCTGCTTTGCAAAATAGCTCAAGCTCAGTCAAACTGAATGGAGAACTTATTTGAGTATCAATAAAGCACCACAGAGACTCAATTAGATTTAGGTCTAGGCTACACTAGAACATATGCTTTCTTCTAAGTCATGTCATCACAGATCTCATTGTATTTTCATCCTCCTGGAGGGTGAATCTAGACCCCAGTCTCAAGAGTTTTACAACTTCTAACATATTTTCTTTCACAATGTCCCTGTACTTAGCTCCATAGAGTATCCAATCTACTCTTACCAGCTTCACTGTCTTGCTGAAGCAAAGCATCCTAAAAGCATGATGCTGTCACCATCATGTTTCATGATAGGGGAATGGTGTATTAAGACTGTTAGTTTTCTCACACATTATGTTTTGAATGTAGACCAAAAAGCTCAGTTTTGGTCTCCTCTGAATAGAACACCTTATTCCACGTGTGTTGTGTTTCTTACATGCCTTGTGGAAAACTGCAAAAGGGGAATTCTGATTGCTTTTCCTAACAATCCAACAATTATTTTTTTACATAAAGGCCAGATTTATGGAATGCATGACTAATAGCTGTCCAGGCAACATATTCTCCCTCCTGAGCCTTGGATTTCTGCAGCTTCTCCAAAGGTACAATTGGTCTGTTAGCTGGCTCTGTGATGAATATTCTCTTTGCCTGGCCTGTTAATTTAGGTGGACAGTCATGTATTGGTAGATTTACAGTTGTGCCATAGTCTTTCCTCTTTCAGATGATGGATTGAACAGAGCTCTGTGAAATGTTCAAAATAGGGTATTGTTTTAAAACCTAAACCTGCTATAAACTCTTTTATCCCTGACCTGTCTGCAGTGTTTCTTGGTCTTCATGATGCTGTTTGTTTACTGATGTTCTCTAACAAACCTCTAAGGCCTTCATAGGACAGCTGGATTTATACTGAGATTAGATCACACCAGTCTTACTGGTGACTTCTGAAAGCCATTGTTTGCACTGGAATATATTTAGGAGAAATATATCACATAATTCAGATTTTTATTATTAAACCATGAATAATTTACTTTAATTTTCCTTATTTTCTTATATAATTACACTCTACTTCTGTCACAAAGCAAAATACATTTAAGTTTGTGCTTGCAATGTAATAAAAACCTTTCACTGCACCTAATTCTCGGCACTGTGTTTATATTCACTACTAAATTCTGTTCAAAACTCATCCACCACCTGCAGAACCTTTCCAGGATTATTTGGAGTATCTTGCATACTTATCAAATTGGATTCCTAAAAATTTCAGTAGCACCTGTCTCAAAGTTGTCATCTGAAAAGGTAAATAAGACCTCACAATCGGTGCGTCACATCAGAGGTATAGTACTTCCGCTTCAAACTGTGCTAAAGCCAAATATGACAGTTTCTCTCAACTGTGCTGCCGCTTTTAGCTGGAGAGTGACACGCATGCGGTGGAATATTTCCCCCACTAGCAGCTTCAAAGCTTATCTATAAATACATTTATAGATGCAAACCTACAATGACCCATATGCAAAGGGAACGCTCAGACTAACCATCTGAATGAGAGCGAGAATGTGAAAAATGTTGGAAAATATATCAGTGTGGATTAACACATTTTTTTGTCTTTTGAATGTTTGCATTCAGCATGTACTCAGAATGAGAGTACAGTAGGTACAATAGGTAAGATGTTTCCAGAGAAGTCATTTAATTGTATTATCTGTTAAGTCAAACCAACTGTAAATGTTTTATTTAAAGTTTCAAACTGTTTCCTGTTAAAGCTGCATTCTCAACATTTTCAGTTAACATTTAAATGCACATAGATATTAGTTGGTAACAAAATGTAGATTTAAAATTATAGGTTTATGTTTCAAAATCTAATTTACAATAAAAAAAATTTGTAGATAAAGTGATTAACGGTGATAATAATAATACTATTTTAGCTTGACCGGTCCTGCCTGCTTATTAGCTGGTGAGAAACTGTAAATCAGATCTATATCCAATTAATTGACAAACCACACAAAGGCCACTCTTTAATGTGAAATGTGTTACAGAGTAAAGGCGACTAAGAGCTGCATTAGTATCAGTACAATGTTGAAAACATTTTGTAAACGGAACCACAAAGAAAATGTATTTTCTGTGGAGGCTCTGCTGACATCAAACTAGGAAGTTTGATGTCAGCAGATAACAGGAAGCTGAAAATATTGCTGGTGACTCCATCTGAACATATTGCAACAAAGCTGGCCCTATTTTACCATTTTAAAGAGACTAAGTATCTCTGTCTTGGAACAGGCTGGATTAGGAAACGTTGGCAATCTTTTTGAAATCTCAGAGTCGATTGAACTGCACTAATTCCAGAATTGTGCTAATCGTGCTAATTGTGCTAAGCATGAAAAGAAGCTAAAGACAGTTTAGAAGGTAATGTAAAATTTTATTAATCTTGTCTTTGTTTTAAAATCTAAGTGAAATCCTTTGCAGAGCTGTGTAACGCTGCCTGCTCTCTCTCTTTCACACACACATGGGGTGATGTCAGCTCTGGTCCTTATATAAATAATAATGATCACACACAACATAAATGTTGCTTAAGGCATCTTTTACATACAGGGGTGGACAATGAAGCTGAAACATCTGTCATTTTAGTGTGGGAGGTTTCATGGCTAAATTGGACCAGCCTGGTAGCCAGTCTTCATTGATTGCACATTGCACCAGTAAGAGCAGAGTGTGAAGGTTCAATTAGCAGGGTAAGAGCACAGTTTTGCTCAAAATATTGAAATGCACACAACATTATGGGTGACATACCAGAGTTCAAAAGAGGACAATTGTTGGTGCACGTCTTGCTGGCGCATCTGTGACCAAGACAGCAAGTCTTTGTGATGTATCAAGAGCCACGGTATCCAGGGTAATGTCAGCATACCACCAAGAAGGACGAACCACATCCAACAGGATTAACTGTGGACGCAAGAGGAAGCTGTCTGAAAGGGATATTCAGGTGCTAACCCGGATTGTATACAAAAAACATAAAACCACAGCTGCCCAAATCACGGCAGAATTAAATGTGCCCCTCAACTCTCCTGTTTCCACCAGAACTGTCCGTCAGGGGCTCCACAGGGTCAATATACACGGCCGGGCTGCTATAGCCAAACCTTTGGTCACTCATGCCAATGCCAAACGTTGGTTTCAATGGTGCAAGGAGCGCAAATCTTGGGCTGTGGACAATGTGAAACATGTATTGTTCTCTGATGAGTCCACCTTTACTGTTTTCCCCACATCCGGGAGAGTTACGGTGTGGAGAAGCCCCAAATAAGCGTACCACCCAGACTGTTGCATGCCCAGAGTGAAGCATGGGGGTGGATCAGTGATGGTTTGGGCTGCCATATCATGGCATTCCCTTGGCCCAATACTTGTGCTAGATGGGCGCGTCACTGCCAAGGACTACCGAACCATTCTTGAGGACCATGTGCATCCAATGGTTGAAACATTGTATCCTGAAGGTGCCGTGAAGGTGACATTTAAGTCTGTTGTGTAACTTGACAAAATTTTAAATGTTTAGAGGGTGTTAATCTTTTTGCAAGGCACTGTAGGTGTTATTGTTGAGATTTCAACTTAAATGTGTGCCTCCAGAATGTGATAATAGAAAAATCACATTCTAAGAAACTGTCACGGTTCTGTCACGGTTTACTTGGAATTGCACCTCATAATGCAGACGAGCCGGCAGCGTGATGGTAAGTGAAAAAAGGTTTTAATAACAAAAACTCACACTCAGCAGGAGGCAGGAACAAAACAAACGGGCAGGCAAGACAGGCATGGCATGATCAAAAAAACAAAACTTGGTTTGAAAACAAGACATGAGCATGAGAGTGAAAGATGTTTCCGCGATGACTAACTGAACAGGTGTGTATAAATGGAGCATGGTACAGGTGGAGCAAGGAGACAGATTAACTTGGACAGGTGAACCGAATAAACTTAATTGACAGAGAACACAACGTGACAGGAGCAAAACATGGCTTGAACAGAACGCAAATCCAAGGAAACAAACTAACAGAAATATAACTAGAAAAACATGAAACAAAATCATAAACAGGAAAATAACAAAAGAACGAGTCAAAACCTTAATTGTGAAAAACATAAGAAAAAAACAGAAACCAAAAACCAAACAACCCTACATCATGACAGAAACAATAAGAATCCAACTTAGAGGAAGGACAGAACAGAAAAGTAAAAACCCGATGAACAACAGTAATTGCCTTGTCTGCAGATGTACTTATCACTGACCATGGAGACACGGTGCCGTGTATCAGGATGACAATACACCAATACACACAGCGAGACTGGTGAAAGATTGGTTTGATGAACATGAAAGTGAAGTTGAACATCTCCCATGGCCTGCACAGTCACCAGATCTAAATATTATTGAGCCACTTTGGGGTGTTTTGGAGGAGCGAGTCAGGAAACGTTTTCCTCCACCAGTATCACGTAGTGACCTGACCACTATCCTGCAAGAAGAATGGCTTGAAATCCCTCTGACCACTGTGCAGGACTTGTATATGTCATTCCCAAGACGAATTGACGCTGTATTGGCCGCAAAAGGAGGCCCTACACCATACTAATAAATTATTGTGGTCTAAAACCAGGTGTTTCAGTTTCATTGTCCAACCCCTGTACACTACTATAACGCAAAATATAACCGAGAAGGCAATTTTCACAATTATATTACTATGGTATATAATACTATTGTTCAGACCTGTGAAAACTGAACTCCCTTGAATCTAATATTTAATAATGTTTAATTAAAATAGGCTGAAGTTTGAAACTAAAGCAATTTTTTTTCTTTAGGACCTTTGCAGGTGCAATGTTTCTCGGCAGTGGGAACCCCTTCACAAAATACTGCAAACTTGTTCTTATTTGACAGCTTATGATTACAAGATCTGTATTAAAAACAGTCTGCAGCAGATAAGATAGATGCAGCAGATGCACCAAAACTAACAAAATAACAACAATGCAGACCTGTAGAGTGTACAAAACATAACCTAAAGGCAGAAATAGATTTTTCAGTACAGCTGTTTGCATAAACATTTAGATAAAAGCAGAAGACATTTCTTAAGAAATGTTAAGAGCCGACTCAAGGTTGAAGGGGTCCTCGTCAGAATGTGAGTAGGGGACCCACCTCCAGTTAAGACCACAACCTACAAACAACACAATTCACTTATATTGTCAATGCTTACATGTTTTTGTGTTCTGCATTAAACACTTCTTGTTTTATACCTATCCTCTGAGCCCATAAAATAATTCATTTCTAAAATTAACTCTATGACAGAATGTTTTGCTTCATATTATTTATGTGTTAATCAGTCCCGGGATACAATGTGTATGTATTTATTCATAACAAGACCCCTCTGATTTCCAGATCAGTTAAAGACATTCTAGACAGCTGTCTCAATGCAAAGTTATGCTCAGTAAATTTGTAAATAAATAAAGTTATTACACCAAGGGCGTCATTCCTGCGAGAACCGCCTCTGGCTCGGACTTCATTATTAAAGGTAAATAACTAAGTCCTATAAAGATTCCTGATTTCGTGGGATATAACAGCTCATTACCAGCCGAAGAGGTGCAGGGCAAATGTGTTTTATTAAACCAAAACATTAAATGTGAAAACATCAATGCGTTGATTGAGACGCTGCAATTAAAAAGATAAGAGGAGCCACCCCCGTGGTAAGCAACGGCTGAAGGATAATAACAGTCACTGGAAAAGGACTGTTTCTACCTCTACTATTGTGCACATTAACAAGAAAATATTTTTGAAATGTTCTTTTTTTCCTCAGAGTTTTTGACAGACCAAATATTTTTTTCGTGTGAAATTGCAAATAAGGTGATTAAGGCCTCATTGAAAGTATGTTTATTATGTGTTGCTACCCCTCATTCGCAGTCCCAACAAGTCTTCCAGCAACTGTTTGTGTCAAATTAAAGAGGATTGTCTATAGGGTCTATTTTAAAAGCCTAAATCCTTCACATTGGGCTAGTTTTCCCAGTTCAAATATGCACAATGCATTCTTGCATATCAGAATCACGATCAGATTTTAGGTATGTAAAAATGCAGTATCCTAAGCGGCTTAATACAGCTTATAGCAGAGGGGGGGAAAATAGTCTCATGAGAAGAAGTGCCAAAGACAAGTGTTAAACTTACCAGTTTTGTTGGTGGGAATTCCCTTTTACATCGTACTGCAGGTGTCGGTGCGCTGTGCCTTCTCTAGCTTTGGACCCCCGATCCACTGTAGCGATCTCCAGGACAGCCGGCTGTCAGCCAAAAACGTGACCAGAATATTGCGCCTCCGTTTTGCCATAAATATTACAGCGGGAGGGGGGGGAAACCCTCCGCGCCTGCAGATGCAGAGCACTGCAGCCGCTACAGTATGCGCTGTCCGCTCACTAATCCACTATTTTTTCCTGTTTATTGACGCGTGTCTTTAACACGGCGCGCTAACACCTGTCCCCTCCTAAGCCGCGGACTTACACAGCATCCCACACACGGACCGGCCACAGGCACGATCGTGCGCTAACGGCACGCTGGAGCGCAGCCGCTCCATCCCAACGACCAATACGGTGATGTGCAAGCGAAGGGGTGGGGGAAGGAAGCAGAGAGGATGGGGAGAAGAGGGGTTGTTGGGAGGCGAGGGGGGTGGGGGGGTAGGATGAGGTTTGGTGGTGGATTTGGTGGTGTGCATGGGTAGCGTTTCACAAGGACGACCTGAAATTCCTCAAGGGTGAACGCTCGTTTTGTAATCCAGCGAAATTTCCCAAATGCGCCTCCTTCCATCTCTCCCCTAAAACGCATTACGCACACTTACTTGATCTCCCTTAGAGGAAGCCATGACTGGATATAAGGGCTTGAGTTCATGATCGGCGCCCCTCCACTTTGGAGGAGACTTTAAGACCTATTTCATCTTTGCTGCAACACGTAGGGATTTCCCGTGACTCTGTTAGATGTAGAGATTCACAGGTCCAGAGGCATGCTCACGCCGCTAAAGAGCATACTTCACGCTACTATGCACTCTGTCTGAAGCTGTGTCAAGGTCACAGGCTGCTGAATTTGTGACCTTGTTGCACGATAAATAAAACGTCCCTGTTCACGTTGATTCTCTTCTTTAGGGAGACTTAAATGTCCAACTAAATGTGTGACAATATGTGAAGGAGGATCATGATAAACGCTGGGCTGTCAGAGAGCGAGAGAATCAAACTCTAATGTCAACATTCAAAATGGAAAACAAATAAAACAAAAACAAAAAAACAGATAACCAATAGGCTGTATATCACTGTCTCTCACTAAATGCCGATAGCAAAATAAAGCAGTTTTTTAATGGGGAAATGTTTCATAAAGCTTTTTATTGCATCTGAAATGCTTGTGTTTGACCGTTAAACTAATGTTGAATTAAAGTATAACCTTGAGCAACAAGCTTTTAATGGCTCCAGAAATGAACTAAATGAATTCAGATACACTTGAGCATACACTTATTGTCGAAATCACTTATTGTTTTCTTGACTTGGAAAAATGCAGATGATTTAAAATGATGATTTAAAACAGGGGTGTCCTGTTAAACTTCGCTGAAATTGTTGCTGAGACTAGACTAAAAAGATAGATATAAACCAAAAAATTAGGAAATTTTATTCTTCCTGTTTAATAAGGGAAACATGCTAGACCCTTTTATGTTTTGGATCTACAATGATTTACAGATTTTTTTTCTTAGAAATTTATTGTTCCCTGTGTTTATTACAGGTCCTTCTCAAAATATTAGCATATTGTGATAAAGTTAATTATTTTCCATAATGTAATGATGAAAATTTAACATTCATATATTTTAGATTCATTGCACACTAACTGAAATATTTCAGGTCTTTTATTATCTTAATACGGATGATTTTGGCATACAGCTCATGAAAACCCAAAATTCCTATCTCACAAAATTAGCATATCATTAAAAGAGTCTCTAAACGAGCTATGAACCTAATCATCTGAATCAACGAGTTAACTCTAAACACCTGCTAAAGATTCCTGAGGCCTTTAAAACTCCCAGCCTGGTTCATCACTCAAAACCCCAATCATGGGTAAGACTGCCAACCTGACTGCTGTCCAGAAGGCCACTATTGACACCCTCAAGCAAGAAGGTAAGACACAGAAAGAAATTTCTGAACGAATAGGCTGTTCCCAGAGTGCTGTATCAAGGCACCTCAGTGGGAAGTCTGTGGGAAGGAAAAAGTGTGGCAGAAAACGCTGCACAATGAGAAGAGGTGACCGGACCCTGAGGAAGATTGTGGAGAAGGGCCAATTCCAGACCTTGGGGGACCTGCGGAAGCAGTGGACTGAGTCTGGAGTAGAAACATCCAGAGCCACCGTGCACAGGCGTGTGCAGGAAATGGGCTACAGGTGCCGCATTCCCCAGGTCAAGCCACTTTTGAACCAGAAACAGCGGCAGAAGCGCCTGACCTGGGCTACAGAGAAGCAGCACTGGACTGTTGCTCAGTGGTCCAAAGTACTTTTTTCGGATGAAAACAAATTCTGCATGTCATTCGGAAATCAAGGTGCCAGAGTCTGGAGGAAGACTGGAGAGAAGGAAATGCCAAAATGCTAGAAGTCCAGTGTCAAGTACCCACAGTCAGTGATGGTCTGGGGTGCCGTGTCAGCTGCTGGTGTTGGTCCACTGTGTTTTATCAAGGGCAGGGTCAATGCAGCTAGCTATCAGGAGATTTTGGAGCACTTCATGCTTCCATCTGCTGAAAAGCTTTATGGAGATGAAGATTTCATTTTTCAGCACGACCTGGCACCTGCTCACAGTGCCAAAACCACTGGTAAATGGTTTACTGACCATGGTATCACTGTGCTCAATTGGCCTGCCAACTCTCCTGACCTGAACCCCATAGAGAATCTGTGGGATATTGTGAAGAGAACGTTGAGAGACTCAAGACCCAACACTCTGGATGAGCTAAAGGCCGCTATCGAAGCATCCTGGGCCTCCATAAGACCTCAGCAGTGCCACAGGCTGATTGCCTCCATGCCACGCCGCATTGAAGCAGTCATTTCTGCAAAAGGATTCCCGACCAAGTATTGAGTGCATAACTGTACATGATTATTTGAAGGTTGACGTTTTTTGTATTAAAAACACTTTTCTTTTATTGGTCGGATGAAATATGCTAATTTTGTGAGATAGGAATTTTGGGTTTTCATGAGCTGTATGCCAAAATCATCCGTATTAAGACAATAAAAGACCTGAAATATTTCAGTTAGTGTGCAATGAATCTAAAATATATGAATGTTACATTTTCATCATTACATTATGGAAAATAATGAACTTTATCACAATATGCTAATATTTTGAGAAGGACCTGTATATGTCAGATCAGCCTTTCTTAATTCCCCTTGTCCATGTCTCCTCCCAGCTGTCATGCATCAGTGCAACTTTTCACTTGTTTTGATTCCTTTAATGACCCTGCTCATTATTTATACTGTTGTAGTCTTGCGTTGTCAGATTTTCCTGTTTCCAACCCTATGTCTTGCTGGTCACCCTATGCTTGTTTTTCCTTCTGTATCAGCAGCAGTTTTTCTAAGTCTATTTTACTGGTTAATTGTTTGAACACTCAGTCTGCAAAAAATCTTGCCTTCCCCGCGCCTGCGCTTGGGCCCTACAAAGCCTCGAAATACAACAGTTACTAATATTTTAAAAACAGACATTTAAAATTCTAACTCTACCCTGCAACTGCTTTGGGTCAATGTCCCCCTTTTCAAATTCATATAAATGAAAGGTCCCCAAAATGAAGCATGGCCAATACGAAATATTCCATGGCAGAGAGCTCCTTTTTGTGCCCAAAAAGAGTCAGGTGTGAAATTAACAAACCGGCAAAAGTATGAAATGGTGAAGGGGCATTTTCCAAAGGGATCTGGATGAAAACATTGCCAGACTGCAGCTGAATGTGTCGAGTCAGACATATCCTCTAACTGCAGTCTGTCTTGGCCCAGGACACTACTGGAAAAAAAGATTATTCATCCCAGTTAGTTTTTTTTCTGGTTAAATAAAAATTCTGCAAATCTTTAGATTCAAATGATGAAGTTATGTATGTTTCAGATGGTGAAAGTCTGAAGATTTTATTTGCTTTTCTCACCAAGTAAACCCAGCAGTGGAGCAGCATATTAAGACAGCCCTGCAGAAATATCTGTCTCTGTCAGGGAAAATGGATAGGACGGGCTATAGCATCCAAAGGTCATTGGTTAGCAAGTTAAGTGTGACACAATCACAATACTAAACCATGTAATACTGATGAAATGTGTTTTTTTTGTTCTGCAGTGGCAGTGAGAAGTGAACACACTCCTGTTAAAACCAGTCTTTTTATGTACAAAAGACCATGATAATGTCATGATGTAGGGTTGTTTGGTTTTTGGTTTCGGGTTTCTTCTCATGTTTTTCACAGTTAAGGTTTTGACTCGTTCTTTTATTATTATTCTTCTTAGATTTTGAATCATGCTTCTGTTATTTTCCTGGTCATGCTTTAGTTTTGTCGTCTTGTTCATGTTTTGTCAAGTTTGGTTTTCGGATCTGGTTATGCTTTAGCTTCATGTTTTTCTAGTTTGTTTATTAGAGTCTCTGTTTTTGCCACAGCCACGTTTTGTTCTGTCAATTAAGTTTATCCGGTTCACCTGTCCAAGTTAATCTGTCTCCTTGCTCCACCTGTACCATGCTCCATTTATACACACCTGTTCAGTTAGTCATCGCGGAAACATCTTTCACTCTCATGCTCATGTCAAGTTTGATGTTCAAGTCTTATTTTTTGATCATGTCATGCCTGTCTTGCCTGCTCGTTTGTTTTGTTCCTGCCTCCTGTAGTGAGTGAGTTTTTGTTATTAAATCTTTTTCACTTACCATCACGCTGCCTGCTTGTCTGCATTGTGGGGTCCAATATCAAGTTAACCGTGACAGAAAAATCATTCCACAACGTTTTCTAGATATAATGTGACATTTACTCTAAACAATTTGACAAAAAAGTTTATAAGCGACAATAACCTGGTTGCAAAAGTGTACACATTCTGTAAATAATATGTTCTTCGTGCACATCTTGATTTATTTTCAGCATTCAGTCTTCTTTGGTGGAAGTCCATCAGCATGCCATATGTTGACATGTCAATATCTTACCAATTTACCTAGCAAATGTTCTCCAGGTCTATCAGATTGTGAGGACATACATTATTGTCCATAGATTTATTCAGTTTTTCTTCAATGACGTAGTTTGTTTGTTGATTTGAATGTATGATTGAAGTCATTGTGATGCTAAAATTTCTTCTGTGGCAGACACCTGGAGATTTGGGGTGAAAACTGACTGGAAGTACTGAGCGGGTTTAGAAGATGTTAGTCAGGCCTTGGTGTTTTCTTTGAAAGAAAAGGATTCTGTTTTACAGCCTAATTTCTTTCTGTTGACCTTTGGAGAAAACAGAGGCTGTTGCCACATGGCCACATTTTTATATCCTTCTCCTGACTGATACAGTGAGATATTACAGTGGGATCCTTTGAAGCCTTTGGATCCTCACTGGAAATGATGGCTTTAGCTAAATGATCCAAATGAGCAAATAAAGATTATATCAGAACAGGTGAACTTTGATTGAACAGATCCACTATAATCTAATTTAGGTGTTTTGCTGTTAAGACTAAATGCTGTAATGAAATCTAAAGTTTAGTGATGCGTATTCTTTGCATGTCTTATCCCCTCCTGACCCTCTTTACGACCCACCTCCCCATTAACAATGTCTTCCTCGTTGTTCACCTCTTCTCTATGTCACATTTTTCACATGACATTGAGGGCACCCTGTCACCCCCAGAACCATTATTTTTTCATTTTTCTCTCAAGCAAACACTACAGCATCACATTGCCCTTGCCACCAATCCGAACCTCTTGTGAAAACAGTCACATACAAATGCACAGCTAGCCGGTGATTAGGAGCATCTGCCAAACACCCACATACCATATGCCTGAGCCTGTTAGCCAGGGAGGGAAAAAATGCAGAAAGACATACAAACATGCACACACAACTCTTGAAAGAAATAAAAAATACATAGAAATCATAATGTGTACATACAAGCATGTTTCTTAGCCTGCTATGAACAAACAAATGCAACTAAATCATACAACTAAACACTGCAGAGTGTGCTAAGAAATCCTTCAGCCTGGATATAGAATGTTTCTAATTTTAAGGAAGATCTCTTTTGGCATATTTTTACTAGATTTACTGTTTTTGTTCCATCCTGTGTCTCTGGCTTCTGATAAAGACCTCCAGTTGATTCATTATACAAATGTCAAATATTTACCACAATTCAATCAAAAGAGAACAGACTGGGAAAAAACTTGAAGTTGGTAACTGTGGGTGAAGGAGGAGAAGCAACAGCTTAACCACAGGATTTTCTGTCAAGAACCTCAAAACCCAACACGTGACTGTGTCAACAGAGAGTGACATATCTGTTCCTCCTCTGTGCAAGATCTCGTATCGTGGGGTTGTTAAATGTCACAACAGAAAGATAAGACTAAAAAGAAAGTCTTTCCTCTTTTGATTTTAAAGGCTGATATCCAACTATGACATTTGTCTGGAATGTTTCCACAAAGAAGAGTTTTCTACCAAAAACACACTGTAGCTGCCATGAAAACATCTCAGCCTGTCAACGTTTGACTGACTATCCTCAGGTACAACCAAATAATCTGAACCAAAACTGCAAACAAGCTTGTTAATTTTTGTTTTGGCTCTGCAAAACGTCATAAGTGGCTAATAACTTTGAAAGGCCCAAATGTCAGTGCTGACGGAGAGGGATTGTTTTTCCTAAAGCCAGTCATCAAAATAATCAAATTCTTTTTCTACTCAAGGCTGTATCTTTTATTTAAAAGCTTGCTAATATAAACCTTCTACAGTATAATTATTATTCTCAAGCAATGTGGATATGAAACATTTATTTTATTCGGCTCCCATTCACACCGGCCTTTGTGTACAATGTATAATTTGAGGCGTGTATTTCAGTGTGACGGTAATCTGAGACAGTCATAAGCACTGTTGTCTTGCAGCAAGAACATCCTGTCTTTCTGTGCAGAGTTTGCATGTTCTCATTGTGCATGCTGGGGTTTTCTCCAGATACTCAGGTTCTTTCCTACATTCCAAAAACATGCATCTGTTTTCTTATACTCTCTTTTATCTTGAAAGGAAGCCAGTGTCTATATCCCAACGGTCAATGATCAAGGGACACCCTTGACAGGTCGCCAATCCATCACAAGGCAACAGAGAGACACACAGGCAGAAACCTTTCACACACACTCACACAAAGGCAATTTAGAGAGATGAATTGACATAACAGTTGTGTTTTTAGACTGTGCATGCACAGGAAGAACATACAGAATCTATCAGAGACACCTGTTAACACCTGTGCCAGTGTGCAGCCCATCCAAAAACATGCATAGACTAATTAGGTTAGGTATGGAAGCGTGTATGAATGTTTGTTTGTCTTGTACGTGTCTGTGTTTTGCTCTCCAGGGTGTATACTGGCTCTTGCCTGTTGGAGATAGGCACCAACCTCCTGTGACCAACCTCCTCAATCTCTGCTTCAAGCGGTGGAGTGTCTTACATGAGTGATGGTGGGACAACATGTTAAGTGGACAGACGAAATGGGCTTTGTCTGCATTCATACACTCTCACCCGTGGCCACAAGATAAGAATTACGACCAAAAGAACGAGATTGTGGATACATGCAGCTGGAATTAGCTTCCTTTTGTAGGATGGCTGAGGTCACTCCAGGCAATAAGGTGCAGTACTCCTTTATTCAGGGTAAGCTCGGGGTAGAGCCGCTGCTCCCCCAAGAGACCCCAAAGCAGACGTAGAGCTCAGTGTGGTGTCTGTAATTTCTCTTACATCCCTAAATGCCTTGGGAGTATTGAATGAGGTGGAGACAGAGGTGCCTGGATTTCCTTCCCAGACTTGTTACACAACTCCATTTGTGGAATACAATGAATGGATGAATTTACACACCAATGGTTACCAAGTTGTGACCAGATAGCAGCCATGTCTCTATCCATTGGAATGTTCCTTTCAAAAGTAACATTGGGTATGTCATTATTAGTGATTAAGGTTTAGGACCCAACAGCTCACAGGATCCAGGCAGAATTGAAAATATATTTAATGAAAACAGAAGTTACAAAATGCAGGAGGCACAAAGGGAAGACTTGAGAATAACACGGGTAACACTGCAGGAATAAAAACAAAAGGATCTGGTACAGGAATGACAGAACAGGGGATGTAGTATTTTGCCTAAAGGAGACTGATTACTGGAATTAGGATGAGTCTAATAAACAGAAGCACTACAGTCAACTTAAAACCTGTAATTAATCATAAATGTCATTAATGAGTGTTAAAAGCAAAAATACCCAGAGATTTAAAGAACAACCCTTTCCTTAAATCTAAGTCTATTCAAAATGTTTACAATTAGTATCAAAACCTTCAGTCATGCTGTATGTCTGCGTTAAACTCAATAGTATTAATTTGTCAATGTGTGTATTTGAAAAATAATGTCAGTAAAAGAAGTCATCTAAATATGTTATTGCTTACACAAATGTTTATGAGGTGACATTTCACTAGAAAGTATTTGGGAGCACACCAATAAATGTTTTTGAAGCTTCATTTAGAATCAAGATTATTTTGGTCAAAATTAAAATTACCTATTAAAGTTGTTGTAGTAAGTATTAAAAGTAATTTGTATTTTAGGGCACGGGAAATTCCTGGAAGCTCTCTGCTTTTTCTACTTGCAGGTGAAGATTGCCTGAGGCAGAGAGAGCAACAGCAAAAATCCTTTAAGAGATAGAACAAATCAGCATCAGCAGCCACAGACTGACGTACATTAAGTCAGAAGCAGTCAGAAAAGGAGGAGCTGTGGTGAGAGATTGGTTGCAAATTGGCTTGAAAAGGATGCAGCAAACGTATTTGGGCTGGGACATCATAAAGAGCATGCTCTCTCTGAGATTTACAGACTGACTATGCAGGAGGATGATAAATAACTGGCAATGTAATAATTGGTTGCAACACAATACACATAATTACATTTTATTGAGTGGTATTTGATTTACTCCAATGGAAACTAAGCAAATATAATGCCTTTTAGGTGGGACATCTGGTGTACCCTGCCTCTCGCTAATCAATTGCTGAAGACAGGCGCAGAAAGATTAAGCCTATATAGAAAATTAATGTAGGGGTGGATGGTAGCATAGAGGCACCAGCACCTTATACTGGCTCTGCACCATTTACCAACCAGCGAGACAAGTAAGGATCTGGGTAGATGGAGTTTGCAATCCATTTAGCTCATCACAGAAAGCTGGACAATCCGTCCAATTAAACCATCAGGTTTACATGAACCCAAGGGTTGTTTATATGCAGTGAGTGAATGGCCTGCTAGAACTTTGTTAGTGAATTTGAATGAACAAACAGCATCATGAAGACCGGAGAACACAGCAGATAGGTCAGGGATAAAGTTTGGGTTAGGTTATAAAATAATATCTCAAGCTTTGAACATCTCACAGAGCTCTGTTCAACCCAACTTCTGAAAATGGAAAGATTAGGGCTCAAATATAAACCTACCATGACATCTGAACTGATAGACCAGGCAAGAAGAGAATTTATCAGAGGCGCAGTCAAGAGGCCCCTGAATGAGCAGAAGAGATCCATAGCTCAGCTGGGAGAATCTGTTAACAGGACTATTAGTCATGCTAATAGTCATGTATGCATGTACACATTAACAACAGAAGCAGGCAAGCGCATTATCCTGAACACACCATCACAATAGTGACACATGGCGGTGGCACCATAATTGTGTGGGAGTGCCTTTCTTCAGTCGGGACAGTGAAGCCAGAGTTAATTAGAAGATTGACGGAGCTGAATACAGGGCAAATCTGCAAGAAAATCTGTTAAAAGACGCAAAAGACTTGAACCTGGAGCAGAGGTTGGCTTTCCAGCAGCACAACTAACCCGAGAATACAGGTCCTTCTCAAAATATTAGCATATTGTGATAAAGTTCATTATTTTCCATAATGTAATGATGAAAATGTAACATTCATATATTTTAGATTCATTGCACACTAACTGAAATATTTCAGGTCTTTTATTGTCTTAATACGGATGATTTTGGCATACAGCTCATGAAAACCCAAAATTCCTATCTCACAAAATTAGCATATTTCATCCGACCAATAAAAGAAAAGTGTTTTTAATTCAAAAAACGTCAACCTTCAAATAATCATGTACAGTTATGCACTCAATACTTGGTCGGGAATCCTTTGGCAGAAATGACTGCTTCAATGCGGCGTGGCATGGAGGCAATCAGCCTGTGGCACTGCTGAGGTCTTATGGAAGCCCAGGATGCTTCCATAGCGGCCTTTAGCTCATCCAGAGTGTTGGGTCTTGAGTCTCTCAACGTTCTCTTCACAATATCCCACAGATTCTCTATGGGGTTCAGGTCAGGAGAGTTGGCAGGCCAATTGAGCACAGTGATACCATGGTCAGTAAACCATTTACCAGTGGTTTTGGCACTGTGAGCAGGTGCCAGGTCGTGCTGAAAAATGAAATCTTCATCTACATAAAGCTTTTCAGCAGATGGAAGCATGAAGTGCTCCAAAATCTCCTGATAGCTAGCTGCATTGACCCTGCCCTTGATAAAACACAGTGGACCAACACCAGCAGCTGACACGGCACCCCAGACCATCACTGACTGTGGGTACTTGACACTGGACTTCTGGCATTTTGGCATTTCCTTCTCCCCAGTCTTCCTCCAGACTCTGGCACCTTGATTTCCGAATGACATGCAGAATTTGCTTTCATCCGAAAAAAGTACTTTGGACCACTGAGCAACAGTCCAGTGCTGCTTCTCTGTAGCCCAGGTCAGGTGCTTCTGCCGCTGTTTCTGGTTCAAAAGTGGCTTGACCTGGGGAATGTGGCACCTGTAGGCCATTTCCTGCAAACGCCTGTGCACGGTGGCTCTGGATGTTTCTACTCCAGACTCAGTCCACTGCTTCCGCGCAGGTCCCCCAAGGTCTGGAATCGGCCCTTCTCCACAATCTTCCTCAGGGTCCGGTCACCTCTTCTCGTTGTGCAGCGTTTTCTGCCACACTTTTTTCTTCCCACAGACTTCCCACTGAGGTGCCTTGATACAGCACTCTGGGAACAGCCTATTCGTTCAGAAATTTCTTTCTGTGTCTTACCCTCTTGCTTGAGGGTGTCAATAGTGGCCTTCTGGACAGCAGTCAGGTCGGCAGTCTTACCCATGATTGGGGTTTTGAGTGATGAACCAGGCTGGGAGTTTTAAAGGCCTCAGGAATCTTTTGCAGGTGTTTAGAGTTAACTCGTTGATTCAGATGATTAGGTTCATAGCTCGTTTAGAGACCCTTTTAATGATATGCTAATTTTGTGAGATAGGAATTTTGGGTTTTCATGAGCTGTATGCCAAAATCATCTGTATTAAGACAATAAAAGACCTGAAATATTTCAGTTAGTGTGCAATGAATCTAAAATATATGAATGTTAAATTTTCATCATGACATTATGGAAAATAATGAACTTTATCACAATATGCTAATATTTTGAGAAGGACCTGTACAGTCAGAGTTCCAAAGGAATGGTTTAGATCAAAGCATATCCATGTGTTAGAATGGCCCAGTCAAAGTTTCTAAATCCAGTTGAGAACCAGTGGCAGAATTTCAAAATGGATGTTCACAGATGCTCCCCATCCAGTCTGACTGAGCTTAAGATATTAGGCAAAGAATTAGCAAAAAATGCAGTCTCTAGATTTGCAAGGCTGGTTGAGAAATCACCCAAAACACTTACATTTCAAATGGCAGCTAACAGGGGGTTCTAGTTTTCATACCTGGGGCTAAATACAAGTGCACGCTACACTGTTCAGATTTTATTTAGTAAAAAAAATTTTAATATCATTTATCCTTTTTCTACTACATCAGACGTATGCACAATATAGAATTACAATTTTACTTCACTTTCTGTTAATGCAGTTGTCACCTTCTTACAAATATAAGGAACCTTTAGCAAGCCGCTTGAGCTCTGACCACAGGAAGGATGGCCACCTTTCCCGGAGGTTTGACAATTTAATTTATAAGAGACTTAATTCACTCTTTTTTGTATTGCTCCACAGGTATAATTGCAGTATTTTTAAGCAATGATTTCTATGTAAACACTGCTGGGTGTGCCCTTGACTGTGACAGTGACATGCTGTCAGAGACAGGAAAGATCACCAGCTGCAGCATCCCATAAAAAAAGGGGACGCAGCAAAAATTAAAATATCACAACGTTTTCCCCATGTCACCTAAACTGACTCAGTGCCACTTCCTGCTCAAATAAGAGGCACTTAAAAACAAGAGATGAGATTTATCAGACAGACCCAAGAGATGTGGAAGCAATAAAATCAAGCAGTAAAGGGAGGGATTTGTCATCTGCTGAATTGCAGCGAATGTAACAAACAAGAGGGCTCTGATACAGCGAAATAAACAACGAAGTTGAAACAATATGACAGAAAAACAGAAGATGACTATGAGAATCTGCACCCTAATAGGTGAATGCACAGGAAGGTTTTACAAAGAAACACATCCTGATTAAGGGGAATACGCTTAGGGAAAAAAAACACCTTGTGAAGCCACTGTAGCATGACAAAACGACCTTGAGATGAGGTTTGAGTGAAGCAAATGCTGAGCCAGGGGTATGAGGCAGATGGAGAGGATTATCAGTGAGGCGGAGTAAGAAGAGCAGCCAGTAAAGAAAAGTGAAGACAATAGGAGAAGGGAAAAACAGAGGGGAAAAAGAGATAAAGTAAAGAGGGAGAGAGGCCAAGCTGACATATAAAAGGTAGATTATGCTCTTTGATCGATGCTCCAGCCAATTACAGCCCTGCATTATGAATGAAGGGGAACAAATTTACCTTTTGCCAGCACAAAGAGTTGGCACAGACATAGTTCAGTAAATGCCACCTCTAAGGTGTATTTGTATAACATCATGGTGGCTTTGCTCAGGAGGGGGCGGACTGACAGCTTGATTTACACCCTCATTAGTGTGCCCAGGAAGTAGCCCTGGACCTGCACAGTGGGTCTCGTATTGACAGAGCCCCCATGACGCTGTGACCCACCGCTACCGGCCAATCATCTTTAGCTGGTATTTGGAGGTACCGTAAACTATAATTTTCCTGACACTCTGTGCCTCGCTGTGAGTCTGGTTGCTGCTTTTCAAATAAGTCTAATGGGCTGTGAAATTAGTTTTATCACTGCACACAGTACGGCTACAGAACAATTCTGCCATATCTAGTGTCCCCCAAAGGCAGGCTTTAGAAAAGAAAAAATTTTTGCTCTAATTTACACAAAGTATAGCAATTTAAAACATTCTCCCGTACTAAACTTGTATGGTCCACATCCAAGGATAGTAAATGAGAAATGCTTCTTAGTGGAAATTCAGTGCAAAAAATAGAACTTTTCCACATTTTGTCACATTACAGCCACAAACATCAATATTTGTCACTTCATTGTTATGAAATGGAAGGAAGGGAATACATAGTTTAAGTTTTTTGTTTTTGTTTTTGACAAATACAAATCTGCAAAGTCCCCTCAGAGGTTTGTTAGAGAACATTATATAACAAACAGCTTCATGAAGACCAAGGAACACGACAGACAGTTGTGGGGAAGTTTAAAGCAGGGTTAGGTTGTCTCAAGCTTTAAACATCTCACAGAGTTTTGTTCAATCCAGCATCTAAAAATGAGAAGATCATGACTTAAATGCAAACATACACGGACATGACTGTCTACCTAAACTGACAGGCTAGGGAAGGACAGCATTAGAGGAGCAGCCAAAAGGGCCCATTTTGACCCTGGAGGAGCAGCCGAGATCCACAGCTCAGGTGGGAAAATCTGCTGACAGGTATTTAAAGTTATCTCAACTACTAGCCATGTATGCCACAAATCCAAAAAATTGTGTTTATGTAAGAGTGACAAGAAGAAAGCAGTTGAAAGAATGCCATAAGTCCCATTTGCAGTTTAACACAAGCCATAGAGGACATGGAAAACCTGTAGAAGAAGGTGCTCTGCTTGAGACCAAGACTGGGCGTCACACTCTGAAAAACATAATCTTCATGATGAAAGCATTGTAGCTGCATCATGTCATGGGAATGCACAGAGAAGACAGTTGGAGTTGGTGGAAAGATGGGTGGAGCTACATCCTGGAAGGAAACATCCATACACAAAAATTGTAAGACTTGAAAATTAATAATCATCTTTATTGGTCATTGCACATGTACATTACAACAAAAATTGTCCTCTGCATTTAACCCATCCCTTATAGGGAGCAGTGGGCTGCCATTGTGCAGCACCTGGGGAGCATTCTGGGGCTAAGGGTCTTGCTCAGGACCCAGAGTGGCAATCTGTGGGATTGGAACCTGGCCCCTTGTGTCCCCTTTGGAACTCAAACCTCCTGTTCTAACCACTAGGCCACCACTCCCCTTACTGTCCATATGCAGTGTCCGTCCTATTTCTCTAAGGTTGAACATTTCTGCAAAGAATTGTTGCTTCAAGTCTTGTCTTTTCAAAGAAGGTAGAGACATACCCAAAAAGATAAAAGTCTACAAAATATTAACTTTAGGGCCCTGAATACAAATGCCAACTGTTTGATTGTGGCTTATTAACCAGCTCAGCACCAGGTATCAGAACATGTTTTCATAAAGCAAAACCCATTAATGCCGACAGTAATTCACATGCCATCAATAGGAACCACAGTAAAGTGTGCACATTAGAAAAGAGAGCAACATGAAACAGTGAGGTGTCTACACCACTGCATTTTTCAGGTTAGTGATAAAAAATTTTTGAAAACCATGAATCACTTTGCACCCCTTTGTTTGCATTTTTCACATTAAAATCCAGATAAAATACATCAGAGATTGATGTAGAAACAACAGTAAAAAAACAGGTCTATGAATGCTTTTGATAGTCACTGTACCACACACAAGTAGGGGCAGTCTGTCTGCATGACTACACATTCATCTATGTACCTGCAGTCAAATATTGTCAAGCCATGTGTGGTTTGATTGAACCACAAAGGGGCTGCATGATGGATAAAATATGAGGCGCGTGCACCAACCTGCCACTTCTATCCCCTCTTCTGCCTATACACCCTGACTCTTCCTTTTCTGACCACTTCCTTTGAGGCTTGCTCTCCTGTTTGACATGTATGGTCCTGACTCCATCCCTGCACCTCTTGTTCGTCATCCTTACGCACAGTCTGTCAGTTCTGTCCTATATGCCCAACTGAGATACACTTGACTCTTTCTGCAACAAGCCCTGTCGTTTACCATGCATAGTAAAGCATGCATGATATCTGTCATCTCACGTTTATGCATACACACATACTGTAAATATATATAAGCTATTATCACAGCAAAGCATTACCAATGTTGTCTGCTGTGTTTTCTAGAAGCTAAGGTTGTCATTTGATTCAGAGTGCAGATATCACTAAAGCCTGCCAGATATAATGTGCTAAATCAGGGTGAGAGAGCCTGAGAGTTCATTGATCCAAACTGATACACCCTTTTAGACAGCTCTCACACACATCTATCTGCACAGACAAGAAGGATATAATTTTCTGTCCCTCCTCACAACCTCTACCTCGAGTAAATGGCAAATAAATTACAGTGGCTGTCACACCATCTGTATTACAATGCTGAAAAGTAGCATTGTCACAATTCTCATTCAAAGAGAGCTTTAAGATGGACACATTTTATTCAATCAATAGGCAATTACAAAGGAAGCAGTAGTGGTTGCATGAGGTTAGGTAACAGCTAGAGAGAGAATAAGACATTCAGGTAGTGATCCCAAGAGTATGTAGATGCAATGCAAACAGCTATTAAGGGAATACAGAGTTGAATGAAAGATAATCAAGTTTCAATTATGTTATGGCAAAAAAATACAAAAGTGAGGCGGAGTTAAAAACTTAGAATAAACCAATAAATTCCACGCTGAAATGTGAACTGCAGCTGCACTCAGGTTTGTGACGAAAAGGGTGAGCAATCAACAAATTGAGCCTATGTCTGTGGGACTGGGCAGACATTGCTGATAACAAACTGCAAGCACAAAGGCTTGAGGCCTTTACCCCTTCAACATTTCATACCTTTCCAGCTTTGTTTACTGCCATAGGGAATTTTGTACAAACCATGACTCAATTCATACCTGCTTTAGGGATGTTTTGTCCAACCAATTTATGTTTTCTATTATCCATTTGGTCTATAACAGAGAAACTGGGTTATGCAACCCCATAACTGTTTGGCACAGTTGATCATAACAGTGATTGATAGGATGGAAAAGTGGGTCAGATTGTGTGATGCCTAATTGGCAGATGGATACTTTGTGTCCATTAGAAATTACAAGTCCGACCACACAAAAATCAAATGTGGGGTCCAGGCGGAAGCCCGGGATGTTTTCTAAATAGCCCCGGACTTCTTGATATGAGAAATTTAGAAGTATTAAAAAGATGGACTTCACATTTTTATTTAAAAACAATCAGATTTTTTCAATTGTGTTCCATATAATCACGTCCTGCTCCACCTAACCTGACAACGAGTTAAAAGGAGAAGACAAAACAATAGTTCAACTATGCGCACAGCCATTCTGGAGAAGTCCAGAACAGCAGTTTACTCCAGGTTGACCTGCCTCCTTCATTACCTGAACAGTTACACATAGCGGCTCGAACAGGGATCATTTCAGAGCAACCATGGAGCCATCCGGAGAGGGTGAGCCGAGCAGTATAACCCAGACGAAGATGGCGGTAAAACCTGAATGCTGACTCGGAATGGGCTAATTGTAAGTTACAGCTAATCACTGATTCACCCAGCAAGACATGAGGTGGAGGTTCACTCTAATGAGTATCTTCAGGGTCATGATGAGAGACTTTCACCTGAGCTACAGATTAAGTTAAATGTGGCTGTGACATAAAACAGCAGCAACCTTCTCTGTGAGCCTCTAGCGGGATTTGCATCATAATGTGAAAATATCTGGTCCTTTACTTCAGTCAAAATAAAAGCATTTAATCCTAACGTAGCTGAACACATTGATCTCATTGCAGCAGCCAGTCTTATAGTCTAGTTCTACATGTAGACAGAAAAAAGTGTTGCTCAATAAACCAGGAAAATATCTCCTGGTTCCAGTAAGACGTAGTAGAAAGTAAGCCTCTCTCTTCTCTTTCATATCTTCTGTGCTGATTCTAAACATGCAGCTCTGGGTTTAAAGATGAAGTATAATTAAGATATAAATCATAGTAATTAATCACAGGTGGACCATTGATTAGTTAACTATTTTATTTTTCTGAATTACACATGTAATATCATATAAACTAAACTAATTAAACAAGGATACAGTTTTACTGAAGGTAAGACATACATACCATATGTATACAGTTATTAATAACAGTAATATTAGTACGAATAAGGTCCAGAATGAGGCTCTATGCTATATTTTAAACACCACAACTTAACACCCTTTCCTCTCAAAGTGTTTAATAGTAAGAACTGCACTAATGTCTCACATGCAGATCAAAAGACTGTGTTGAAAAATGTTTCGTTTATTATTTTTGGCAGCCAAATTTCTTCAGAAGTGGAATGAAGGGCTGAAAAGATGCCGATAAAAGAGAACAGGTTCATAAAAGAAGGAATAATTTCAATAAAATGTTTCAAAAGCTCTTGGCATAATAAAATAAATGTGTTCTAGGACTTTACCATTTGACTAAGATTTAGGAAATCAACTTTATACCACTTTCCTTTTTTTGAAATATAAGAATAAAGACAATGGAGCCTCAGGAGTGAAACACTTTGATGAAAATGTAACATTTAAAAAGGTAATTTATGTAGATGACAAAAGAAGCACATTTATCTGTCCCAAAGTAAACATCTCTGAGTTTAAGAAAAACTTTTGTCAGCAAAAATTCAAATTAAGTTATTTTCTAAATACCTCGAAATGTGTCATTATTTGCTTTGGCAAAATGGTTTTTCATCAGGCCTAAACTCTGTTTCACCTTGTCCTTCATTCAGCTTCTAACAAAAATAAAAAGTAAGATTATTGCAAACCTTTTTTGTTTGATTCACAATAATTTACATTCAGTCTAAAACCAGCTGAGACAGAGAACTGGTACAATATGTCCTATATTATTTTAATTTCAAATTACCTATAAATTGTCTTATTGAAATCTAAATATTTTGGATGTGGGCTAAAGCCCCCAATGTTTTGAGACCCTAAAATGGTGGGGTCCCTCAAAGCTCCACTCTTGGACAAATTATTGGTCCAATTGGTATTACATCATCTCTTACAATACAGATGACACACATCTTTATATTCTGTGTCACCACAATACAGTTACAGAGTAAGCTTGTCCATAACATCAGAGATTTGATCTGATGACTGAAGGGAATTTTGTAGGGATTTTCTGAGTCACATGCAGTTCAACACACCAGGAATGCAACAGAAGGAATCTATTTTTTAAACAAGAAAAGGGGATGTTAATACTGGATTTGACAATTTCTTTTAATATCTTGATCCATGTAGGCACTTGAGAAGAAAAACAGTTTGATATTGTATTGAAAATGTGTCATGTTGTGCGGTTGTGGGTAGGACCAAAGTGCCGAGCAGGAGACGCCAGGAGTCAGATGAATAATGGTAAGTCCAAGATTTATTGTTCTTCACTCACAGACCAGGCAGGGAAAACAGAACCAGGCCAGGACATAGGATGAATGACCAGGTACGAAGATAAACATACGACCAGGAACAAAGATAAGTACGACCCAGGACACAGCGGGGAACAAAGGCAACTAACGAACTTAAATACAAACAGGATATACAGGGAGAACCAATGAAAAACAAGAACAGGTAATTAGGAGAAACAAGAAACAGGTGCGAGCAGGCTGCAGTAAACAGAAGGAAACAAGGACCAGACCAGGTAAAATAAATAAAAACATAAACACAAACTCAAAAACAAAGACATTGGCTGGATATGACAAAATGTAAGTATTTTTAATAGGTAGAAAAATGCTTAATACTGCATCGATGTTTAAGGTGGCACTCCAGGAGAAGGTAGGTAGGTAGGTCTGGAGACATTAGTTAGACAGATAGAACTGCTGTAAAACAGAGCCACCTGGCAGGTAATCCAGGTGGGTATAGGCGAGGGATGTCTGATATATCTTGAATAGCTTCCTTCTTGAATGAAGGAGGAGCAGCTCGGTGGATTTCCTCTGGGAGACGGTAACACAACCTAAGCACACAAATCAAGATCTTAGAAGTAATTTGGCTTGGAACTATCACAGCAGGTTGGCACTCAGGCTAAGAATGACCGTCTGGCAGCTCCTTAAATCCTGACTGCCAGATGAGCCCGACGAAAATCAGGTGTGCCAGCTGCAGCGTGCATGGCTCCACCCTCCTGTAGAGCACCAGCAGCTCAACTGGAAATAACACAAATCACACAGACACAGCAACACCTCAGAATCATGAGAGTAGATAGCTCAGAATTTCATCCACTTAATACAGAGATGAAAGTGATAATATGTTGCCGCAAAATGCAAGTTCACAGTGCTCAGATATACTCCAGTAGGCTAAAACCACAGAGTATGTAAGGCTACATGTAGTATATTACAAAATTAGCAAGCTGCCATTTTAACATTTTGATAGAATAAAAGGGTTTCTTGTCAAAACATGACAGAAGAACTGTAATATGCTTCTATTTGATCTTGTTTGATCTCTTTTCCGGGTGTGTTTAATAAATTTGAACCAGTGAGTTTGAGGGCTGCATGGTGGTGCAGTTGGTAGCACTGTTGCCTTGCAGCAAAAAGGTCCTGGGTTCAATTCCCATCCAGGGGTCTTTCTGCATGGAGTTTGCATGTTCTCCCTGTGCATGTGTGGGTTCTCACCAGGTACTCTGGCTTCCTCCCACAGTCCAAAGACCTAACCTGTTAGGTTAATTGGTCTCTCTGAATTGCCCTTAGGTGTATGAATGAGTGTGTGCATGGTTGTTTGTGTGTTGCCCTGTGATGGACTGGCGACTTGTCCAGGATGTACCCCACCTCTTACCCATAGACTGCTGGAGATAGGCACCAGCTTCCCTGCAACCCACTATGGAATAAGTGGTAGAAAATGACTGACTGACAGTGAGTTTGACCTTGTTAAATGATGTAGTTGGGCAAATCAAGCCAACTGTGTTTCCATATGATCCTGTCCCCTTGCACTTTTATAAGGAGGTTTTTCCCAACTTTGTTGCAGCTGTGCTTTATAAATAAATATAGTAGTGGAATTAGTATTTTCAAATGCTTAGAATATTGTAATGATGTATTTACTGGTTATTTTAAAAAAATCGGGGAGCTGCAGTTCCAATATGCTGCTGCCACAGTTCTGACCAACACCTGGAAAATGCACCAGTCATTGAATCACTATGCTGGGTTCCTATTTGTGAATTGATAGATTTTTAATTCTTGATGGTGTGTACCACAGTCCCATCATCAGAAACCTTTTTACTCAGTGTTACCAGTACCAAAACCCAAAAAGGTGAGGCAGCATTTAGTTTGTATGCAACTCAGTTATGGAACAAACTCCTGAATGCCGAATAAAGAAGTGCAGAAACTGTTAGCTCATTTAAATCAGAACTGAAAACATTATTGTTTACCCATATTCTTTCAGTTTATTTTTATTGTGTCTCATTTGCTTCTTTTGTATTTGTAATTTACTGTTTCCTTCTTTTAATTTCTTAGAATTTACGTATATTGTCATAACTACTGAACAGGAGACTCGAGCAACAATTACAGAGGCAGGATGAAAGTCAAACAGGTTTATTGAAACACACGTTAATTCAGCGGTGCAGTCCAGGCATCTGGTTCTTCTGGGTTGGGACACTGAGGAGGAGAAGTTGGTGAGTATGGGTGACAGGAGCAGACAGCATAATAGGATTGTTGGAAAAAGTCTCTTAGTGGGGGATGAAAGAGAGATTTGTCCAGAGAAGGTGAACAATGCCACAGGGACTGGGGTCGACAGGAGGTGTGGTTGTGCTGAGTGGATGGTTCTCTTTAGTACCCCTTTCCAGGTGGTGGTGTGCGAGATTGTAGGGTGGACAGGCAGGGAGGCAAACAGCAGGAGGAGTGGTGAGCCTTTCTCTTGAGGAGGGAGATTTCCAGCTCTGGAGGAGACTCTCAGTGGAGGAGACTCTCAGTGGAGAAAACACATTAAAGGACATCTGACGGTGGATTCTCAAGTTTTGATTCCTCTGGGTCTGATCACTCTGAGACAAGGAGGGCAGAGAAAGTTGGGTAAGAAACAAGGTCGCAAAAACAATAGCAATCAGACAAGGTCTGTAGGTCCGATTACCGCTCAGGTGAGTTAACAATCTGACACCTCCTTCAGGAACTCTGGCAGCTTAAGAACATTCCCTTGATGAGCCTTGATGCGATGCACCCACCTGTCACAGCCTTTAGTGGAAGGAAAGAGAGAGAGCCCACCAGCACACCACACAAACCTGTGCTCAGCTCCGTGCCATGATATCACCCCCCCCCCCCCCCCGCCACTCAACAGAAGTCCCTTGGCGGCCATCCAGAGGTGGATTGATTGGACGACTCATGCTCGCTGATGAGGTCCGGGTCCAAAATGAAGCTCCGTGTCACCCATGAACGATCCTCTGGACTGCTTCCCAATCGACCAGGAGCTGCATCCCTCAACCTCTTTTCCGGGAGTCAACGATGCAGCAGACATCAAAAGCAGGGTGGCCATTGATTTCCTGGGTAGGTGGAGGGGGTCTGGCTGGAGGGCACAAAGAGCTGGTAAGAACGAGCTTGATCAGAGAGACATGGGAAGCAGGGTGGACATGGAGATGAGCCAGAAGTTTGAGGCATACAGATGTGGGACTGATTATGGATTATGGATTCTATTTTGAAGGGGCCGATGAACCTGGGTGCGAGCTTCTTGGAATATGCCCTGAGTGGAAAATTACGGGATGACAACCACACTTCTTGTCCAGGAGAGAAGAGAGTTTAGATTGGGCGCCAAGAACTGAAAAGATGATTTTCCAAACCTGACAGAGGAACTGGGAACCTCGGTCTGACACAATCTCACAGGGGAGTCCATAAATCCTAAAAACATGATTTATTAATAATTTAGCAGTGAGAACAGCAGAGGGGAGTTTAGACAGGGCTACAATGTGGCATGCTTTGGAGAACCGATCAATGACAGATTGGATAACAGTCTTATTATTAGATGGGGGTAAACCAGTGACAAAGCCCAGGGCTATGTGAGACCACTGGGAAAGGATAATAGTTGTAGTAGACGAGCGGGAGTTTTATGATGATTCTTGTTGTGGGCATACATGGAACAGGTTGCCACAAACTCCACAATATCTTTATTGAGTGATGGCCACCAGAAATATTGATGGACCAAGGCTATGGTGTGACTGGAACTGGGGTGGCCGGAAAATTTTGATGAGTGAGCCCATTGTATTACCTGCGAAAGGATGGTTGACGGCACACACATACGACCAGGTGGCCCCCTTCCTGCGTCAGGTTCTTGCCGTTGAGCCCGATGGCTCCGATCTTCCTGGTCCCAGGAGAGGGCCCCTATGAAGCAGGTCTGAGGAAGGATGGGTTCTGATTTTTGTGTTTCTTCTTCTGGAGAGAACTGAGGAGAGAGAGCGTCAGGCTTGGTGTTCTGTGACCCTGGGCGGTAAGTGATGGAGAATTTAAACTGGGAAAAAACATGGACCATCGAGACTGATGTGAGTTTAAGCACTTAGCTGACTGAATGTAGGCAAGGTTCTTATGATCAGTCCAGATGATTATAGGGATGGTGGTGCCCTCCAGCCAGTGATACCATTCTTACAATGCCATCTTAATGGCAAGAAGTTCTCGGTCCCCAACGTCATAGTTTCGTTCTGGAGAGGAGAAACATTTCGAGAAGAATGCACATGGGTGAAGCCCACTGTCCATGGGCGCCTTCTGGAATAGTACAGCTCCAACTCCTGTGTTTGATGTGTCCACCTTCAGAACGAACTGGGTCTTTGAACCAGGATAGATCAAAATACGCGCTGAAGCAAACCTTTCTCGAAGGGTTTTGAAGGCTTCTTCAGCCTCAGGAGTCCAGGAAAATGTCTTCTTAGTAGAAGTGAGGGTGGTAAATGGTGACGTGGTGATGCTCAAGTTCCTGATGGATGCTTTGATGTTGCTTCCTAGTAGTAGGTGTGGGCCAATCCACCTGCATGCATAAGCCTGATATTTGTCATTCAGTGTCTTTTTGGATCATTTATTTTATTTTGTGAAAATAACTAGCCTAAATAGTTATTTTAGAAACAAATTAATTGGGAATAAAGGTGTAACTTCAAATCTTCATAAAATAATGTTACTAATGACTGTTTTATTGCATCTTCCAATTACAGTCCTTTTTTATTTCTACTTCTTAAAGTCATGTTTTATTGAGCAACAAATGTTTTAAAAAGGAAATATCAGCAACATATGAAATAGCTCAAAGGTAAATTGTAATTATTTTTCTTCCCAGTGACATTTGGACAGCTACTGTGTGTCAAAGTAATTCTTTGGAGGGTTAAATATGTTTTTAAAGCATTTTTGTAATTTAAACAACCCTAAATTGATGAAATGACAGCCATAACAAATATTTGATTAAAGAAATTCATGCACCTTGCAAGAACCTTTTGGATTTTAAGGTACATCTTGCCCTGTGGAAAGAAGGTCAGGGTGCTCACCAATTCCAAGCCAGTGCCTTATAGGTTCTTATCATACTTCTATCTGCCCAACTGTCACACTGACTAACATTTTCTGACACGCTCTGCTTCCTAGTCAGCTGCAAAATTATAGATCACAGATTTGCTTTGAGTCAATTGAGGAAAGTGGTTCTCGGGTGGGGGAAAGAGGAAAGTAAAAGATGGGAAGGGGAGATTAATGAAGAGAGGGTGCTCAAAACCTACAAAAATAAATCAGACCATCAGCCGTTTGAACCTAAGCCAAAGTAGAAAATGGTCACCTGAATAGCAGCAGCAAGAAATGAGAAATGTTGTAAACCCCGAGGTGTCCCAAGGGAACTTTTCAAATAGTGCTGAGGCACTTTGGCACACAGATGCTCCAAGCTCATCACAGCTGTGCCGAAAGGAAAAAAGGCTGATTCATTTGGGAGAGGATAAATTAAAAGAGTAAACAACACCTCGGTTGCTATTTTGCCATGCTAAAGATCAGCCAGGAAGGACTTTCAGTATCTTATTGGCGAAGTGAGAGTATTCCTGTATGACCTTCAATTAGCATTTTTTTTCAATTCAGATCACATCATGAGGCACTAACATTTCATGCATTAAAATTGATATATAATGAACCCAGGACTGCACAGCTGTCCAGAGGTTTGGTCTTGGGTTGAATTCCTGGCCAGGCAGGGCTCTATTGTGTGGAGTTTTCAGATCCCCATGCATGATTTGTTTGTTTTCTGAGTTGGCCAGTGTTCCCACAATCAGACAAAATGCATGCTATTTTAATTGGAGATCCTAAACTGCTCCTATACAATGGAGTGTGTGCAGGAATGACAATCTACACTGTATTTCTCTTTATTGACCTTTTGATGGACTGAATTAAGAGGCAAGGGAAAATTTATAAATAAATATAATGAACTAAGACAAGACCCTGTACAGTTCCTGTTTCTAACTGAAAGTGTTTTGTGTGAAAGTTGTCAGAGAGGTTAAGGTAAGATCCATACACTGAATAAATGCTTAGTTTGGCACAAGTGAAGGTCCGCAAGTGAAGGACATATAGGGAAGAAAGAACCTCTGATGTTCAGTCTGTACCCTGAAACTTGGGGAGATAAAAGAAAGATCAAAAATGGGGTCAAACCATTAAAGAAACCTGCTGTGAGCAGTAAGCTCGTCACTGAAGTGCAGGCTTATATTCTTATCAAACTTTTTGTCATCACACACAAAGACAGTGCCAGTCAGAAGTTTACATACACCCATCATCATCATCATGAATCAAATATTCATCTGCATTTAAACAGGTCCATTTGACAGGGGAATGATTATAAAGCATATAACTTCAATAAATAAATGAATAAAATATTTGGGTCCACAACTTTGAATTGATTGTGGATTGTTTGCAGTCCTCACAAGATCAAAAGTATACATACAAGCTCTGTGCTATTAGGTAAGGTAAGGTAAGTTTATTTATAAAGCGCTTTTCAGCAACGAGACACTCAAAGCGCTGTACATACAATTACAATACAATCATAAAGCAAATAAACACAGATACAGACACAGAAAAACAAATCAAATGATAAAATCAAACAACAGAGGTAATTTAAAAAAGTAAAATAAAATAAAGAGAATAGAATGATGGACAAGAAAATAAAAGGAAAATTGGACTGAAAACGCAACTAATCATGCCTAGATGGCACAGTCAAAGGCCACTCTAAACAAATAAGTTTTTTATCTTGATTTAAAGCAACTTAGGGTTTCAGCGCTTTTACAGTTTTCTGGGAGTTTATTCCAGATTAGTGGAGCATAAGAACTAAAAGCTTCTTCTCCATGTTTGGTTCTGGTTCTGGGTATGCAGAGTAGATTTGAGCCAGAAGACCTGAGAGGTCTGGGTGGTTGATACACTGACAACAAGTCTGTAATGTATTTTGGTGCTAAGCCATTCAGTGATTTATAGACTAACAATAGTATTTTAAACTCTATTCTCTGAGCTACAGGGAGCCATGTGTAGGGACTTTAGAACTGGGGTGATGTACTCCACTTTCTTAGTTCTAGTGAAGACGCGGGCAGCAGCGTTCTGGATCAACTGCAGCTGTCTGATCGACTTTTTAGGCAGACCTATGAAAACACCATTGCAGTAATCAATTCTACTAAAGATGAACGCATGAATTAGTTTTTCAAGGTCCTGCTGAGACATTAGTCCTTTAATCCTGGAGATGTTCTTTAGGTGATAGAAGGCCAACCTTTTTACTGTATTTATGTGCCTCTGAAGCTTCAGGTCAGAGTCCATCACTACACCCAAGTTTCGAGTCTGACTGGTGGTTTCTAGCTGTATTAACTGAAGCTGTGTGCTAACTTTTAAACGCTCTTCCTTTGGTCCAAAGATTATTACTTCAGTTTTGTTTTGATGCAGCTGAAGAACATTTAGGCCCATCCATGCATTGATTTCTTCTAAGCATTTACCCAGCGCTTGAATGGGTTCATGGTCACCTGGTGACATCGTCACATATAGCTGTGTGTCGTCTGCATAGTTATGATAACTTAGGTTGTTGTTTATTAAAATCTGAGTAGGGGGAGCATGTAGATATTCAATAGGAGGGGCCCTAAGATGGATCCTTGGGGAACGCCACATGTGATTTTTGTGCTCTCTGATGTAAAGTTACCTACTGACACAAAAACGTCCCTGTCCTTCAAGTAGGATTTAAACCAGTTGAGTGCTGTACCAGAAAGGCCTACCCAGTTTTCCAGGCGCTCTAATAAAATGGAGTGATCAACAGTGTTGAATGCTGCACTAAGGTCCAATAATACCAGCACTGTGGTTCTTCCACAGTCTGCATTTATACGGATGTCATTGAACACCTTGACAAGAGCAGTCTCTGTACTATGGTGAGCAGGAAGCCTGACTGGAAGACATCGAAGCGGTTGGTCATTGTTAGGAAGTTGTTTAACTGCTGAAACACAGTTTTTTCAAATATCTTACTGATGAAGGGGAGGTTTGATATAGGCCTGTAGTTCTGTAGTAGCAGCTTGTCCAAGTTGCTCTTTTTCAATAGAGGTTTGATAATTGCTGTTTTTAGGGCCTGGGGGAAAACACCTGACAAAAGGGACGTGTTTATTATTTGTGTTAAATCAGATGTTATTACAGGCAAAGCTTTCTTAAGGAAAGCTGTGGATAAAACATCGAGACAGCAGGAAGAAGAGCTTAGTTGCTGTACAATTTCTTCTAAGATTTTGCAGTTTATTTGGTGTAATTGGGAAATTTTGTCAAAATTAGTTCTAGTTGGAGACAACATTGGTACTGGAGTTGATGTGGATGTGCTGACTGCCCCTCTGATCTTTAGGGTTATTTGTAGAAGTTAGCAAATTCATTGCAGGCCTTGGTAGAGTGGAGTTCAGATGCTACAGTTACAGGAGGGTTTGTTAACCTGTCGACCGTGGCAAATAATGCACGAGCATTGATAATGTTTTTGCTGATGATCTCAGAAAAGAAGGATTCCCCTGCATTTTTCAGTTGTAGGTTATATCTACTGTATAGTCTCTCTTTACAGATAATATAGTGAACCCCGAGTCCAGTCTTTCGCCACTTGCGTTCAGCTTTTCGACACTCCTGTTTTTCACTTCCGACTAGTGGAGCACTTCTCCACGGAGACATTTTCTTCCCAGAAAAAACTTTCACTTTAATTAGAGCAATTGAATCAATGATGTCTGAGATTTTAGAATTGAGTTTTCTACCAGCTCATCTACAGTGTTACAGGGCAAAGTGGAGGTAGAAGAGTAAATCTGGTTAAAGGTTTCAGCAGCACCGTCCTTAAAGATGCGTTTTCTTATCATGTCTCTTTGGCAAACTGAGTCATTGCAGATGATGCTTTCAAAAATAACAGAAAAATGGTCAGATAGAGCAACATCAGTTACACCTTGGCAATATTTAGACTTTTAGTGATGATCAAGTCCAAAATATGTCCCTGTTTGTGCGTTTGCTGTTTAACATGTTGAGTCAAACCACAATTTCCAAGAGTGTCACATAGATTTATTGTACTTCTGTCTTCAGGATTGTCCATGTGAATGTTGAAGTCTCCCACAATAATTAAACAGTCATAATCAACACAAATCACAGATAAAAGCTCATTAAAATCAATGATAAAGTTTGTTTTGGACTTAGGAGGCCTATAAATATTCAAGAACATTGTTCAGACCGGGCTCTTTACCTGGAGAGCCAAATATTCAAAAGAGTCAAATTTGCCCAGAAATACTTTTTTACACGTTAGTAAATCTTTAAACAAAGTGGTCACCCCTCCACCTTTTCTTTGCTGTCTGCTCTCACAAAGAAAATTGTAGTTCGGAGGCGTCGACTCTATCAGAATGGGAGCTTCATTAAATTCATGTGACCATGTTTCTGTTAAAAACATAACATCAAGATCGTGGTCAGTAATGAAGTCATTGATTAAAAATGATTTTCCTGACAGAGATCTAATGTTCAGTAAAGCCAGTTTATATTACTTAGTTGATGATATTAACTCTGTGTCTGGTTGTACCTGACAGTTTATGGCTTTTTTTGATTCATTATTGCTGTCTCTTATCCTTTTTTTTGGCTTTGTTCTTTCTGTCACGTATAAGCACACAGATTTTACAACTATCTCCTATTAGGGGCCCAAGTCTTTCCTGGACATGCTCATTTCCGATAGAGTTACCACTGGGGCCCAGACTGTATCACAGAGAAGTGATTTGAAGGTCCTGATTAGGAGGAGATAGATTAGGAGGTGCTGGAGCTCTGCAGCATTTCGGAAGATGTTGTTTTAGTAGCAGGGCCTCGGCCACAGGGGGCGTTGAATGGAGAAGATGTCAGAGCCATTTGGGTCCCGATTTTAACAGCTCCTTTCATGTTATCAGAATCCAGTAAAGCAAAATGCGGGCTCAGTGGGGAGATGGGAGAGTTCTGTGCGGTCTGGGTCTGGGTCTGGGGTGAGGGGGGTTTACCAGGGGTGTCGGTCTGGATCTGGGTTTGGGGGGATGGGGGTATAATGGGGGGGTCCACTTCTCCTGTGGATTTTGACGGGGAGACCTTTTGTGATGACCTCTCTTTCTCAGCCAACTGGCTGGTTGTTTCTGCTGGAGCTGTTGGAGTCAGCGTTATCATTGTTGTTGATACTCCATGTTCTCTGCTCAAGGTCAAAGTTGCTGGCGGATTATTTACTGAATAGAAGAGATTAGATGTGAGACGTCTGGCTCCTGGCTTGTTCAAACAGAAACCATCTTGCTTGAGTTGTCTTTTTTCCCAAAAAATATTAAAGTTGTCGATGAAGTTGACAGGTGTGTTGGCACATGTTTTTTTCAACCACTTATTAATCATCAGAAGTCTGGAAAAAATCTCATCTCCACAGAAGATCGGTGCAAAGAAACACCTTGATATTGAGACCTCCAACAATATTCAGAAGACGAGTGAAATCCTCCTTCAGTCTTTCTGATTTTTTCTTAGCCACGTCATCCATGGCTCCACAGTGTATAATAAGGTTTTCTAGAGACGGGCGCTTTTCTGTGATTGCAAGAATATTCTCTGAGATATTAGAGACCACGTTACTAGTACCAATCATAACTTCTGTGTTTTTCTTGTTGCAGCAGTTTTTAATCCCATCCACAGCTGTGTTGCCCACTATTAGGGTTCTTGGTCTGGTGAGGCGCTTTTTCTCTGGCAATTTAGGAGAAGACTGTTTGGAATGAAGGTTGTTCTCAAACCTTTTATTGTTCTCAGAAGATGGATCATTTTCCTGGTTTTCATTCTGTAGTGGAGCAAATCTGTTCTGGAGGGGATTTCCATTATTTCCAGCTGTCTCACTCCTATCAGTTGTGACAGCAGCTCGCTGTCGACGTTTCATTTTCCCAGGGGAAACGGGGGCATTTCTCTGTAATTCTGGCCATTCTAATTTATTTACTTGCTGAGATCTTCCAGTGAGTCATCCACCTTGATTTTTTGGGCATGCCCCTAAAACATGCCAGGGGGGTCTGTCGGTAGGTTTATTCTCAGTGTTCTGATTGCCGTCTGAGTCGTTGAGCTGGCTGTCATTGTTTGGGATCACAGGCAGAGTTGAATCATCGTTGTACCCCATATTCACCTCCAGATTCACTTTCAGTCAATGGATTTTCACCTCCAAAACAGCCAATTTCTGTAAAAGTTTGTCGAAGTCCTCTGTGGTGAAGGGAGGCATTTTGTGCTGATTAGCTGGTGACAACTTGTCCTGCTTTCGAGTTAAATTATAAAAACATCAGTCATTAAAAAAATATATATAATAATAATAATAATAATAATAATCCTTGGGAGTTGCTGGTAAGAAGTTGTTTTAGTCCAATATTTCCGTAATTTTGGCTAAGAGATAAAATGTTAGGAGTAAAAGAATGCAAGCAAGCAGGGAGCTTAGGAGAAAAGCGTCTCATATAAACATATTAAAAAATGTTTGCCTCCATTTTGCTTTTTGAGACATCTAAATGTTTCCGATCATCAAAAACATTCAATATCAGACCAAGAGAAGACCTATTATCTACTTACAGAGAAAACGTGAAACGTGGTGAACCAGGCCTGAAATATGCCTTATGATGGCAAATCCCATTATCTGAGCATTGATGATGAATCAGCAGTGCTCTAGGAGAGCATTAATAATTCATTCAAGCGGGTCACAAACTAACCCTAGAAGGATATCTAAAGCACTGCAGGCCTCACTTGCCTCAGTTAAGGTCAGTGTTTATGATTCAACAATCAGAACGTGACTGGGCAAAAATGGCCTCCATGGGAGAGTTCAAGCTGAAAACTGACAGAAAACAGGAGCTTGTCATGTAGAACATAACTAGTAATAGGCAAAAAAAAAACAATCAGCAGCTCTTTCAGTGTTGCTTTTGGTCCCTTGGTAGATCCTCTGAGGAGTCTTAGTCTGTGGATTTTGTTGCCCCATATTTTCTCCAGTTAACAACGACTGTCTTCACTCTGCCATGCTGTGTATTTAATGCTGTGGATTTTTTCAAATCTTCTCTGGACTGATAGATTTGGACATTGAGATCCATCTTATCCATTTTAACCTCTCTGCAAACTATGTGTTTAGCTAGAGGTTGCAAATAGGCAAAAGTCAGGAAAATCATGCTTTACTCCAGTTTAATTTAAATTATTATATTTGATGATAGGTGTGAACCCAAGACTAAATGAGAAAATTAAATCAAAAGGTGCATTAACAAAGTATTAGTTTGAGGGTGACCTCTTGAGGAAATGTCCTACTTTACAAAATAATGTTTTACTCCTAAACCACCACATTACTTAAATAGAAAATGAGGATAATGTGTAAAAGCATTGATAACAGGGATTGGGCATAACTCAAAGCAACTGGCCATTAAAACAAAACCTAAATGTAATCTGCTTGAGAAAAGATGCTACCTTTCAATTGTAATTAGTAGTTGGACCTTTTAAGGTCCAAGTTAGAAAAAAAGGCTGAAACATAACCTGCACAGTTGATGTGACTGCTATAGCTAAAGAGAAGGCTTCCGATGACTTGTTTTGCTTTCATATTAAATGCTCTCACCTGTTATTTCTGTAATATTGCTGATCTGTGCAGACTGAGTGAAGAACTACCTAAACTGGACTCAGACGCATCCACTTCCTGTGCTTTTTAAAGATGAGCAATATTTGCAAGCAAAGTAATTTGGATTATCTGAAAATGGATAAAAGTGAGACTGAGCACATTTCTGACATGTTTCATTGCTATAGCAACAGCCTTTGTACTTGTGGATGGAAGTGGGTGGCAGAAAAAAGAGCAAGAGTTAGAGTGAGAGGAGTGATGGAGAGAGGAAGACGTTGGCTTGCTCCACTCTCTTGGTGAGCTTCAACCAATGCAGCTCCTTGCCAACTCAAGACCCCGGGGGCTTTAACAATCAAGGTCACTGAAGAGAAAAAATGAACAACTCCTAGACGTGTTTCTGCATACTTCTTATCCAAGAAGGAGTGTGAAGAGCAGCTCTGGCTTCAAACAGGCAGAGGGAAACGCTATTGTCCTCACAGCGTGTGCATGACTGTTCTCCTCAAGAACTGCAACAAACGTGCAGAAGGATTGAAGTAGATCGCAGACATGCTAAAGCATTGCAAAAACAACAACAAAAAAACAGCTATATATTCCTTAGATTGCGTTTTACAGTACCTTGCAAAGCATTCATACTCCCTAAACTTTTCTATGTTTTGTCATGTTACAACCATAAACTTCGATGTATTTCAATTTTATGTGTTAGACCAACACCAAGTAGTACTTAGTTGTGAACTGGAATGTGGTTCACAAAGGTTTTTCTTTTTTTTTTCACAAATCAAAAATTTGAAATATATGCATATCTATTCAGATACTGCGAGCCAATACTTTGCAGAACCACCTTTAGCTGCAGTTACAGCTGCAAGTCTTTTTGGGAATGTCTCCACCAGCTTTGCAGATCTAAAGTCTGAAATTGTGGATCATTTTTCTTTACAAAATAGCTCAAACTCAGCCAGATTGGACAGAGAGTATCTGTAAACTGTATTTTCAAGTCTTGCCACAGATTACCAATTAGATTTAGACTTGGACTTTGACTGGGCCATTCAAACACATACATATATGCTTTAAAAAAAAACAATTCAACTTTAGCTCTGGCTATGTGTTTATTGTTTGCATGCTAAAAGGAGATCCTTTGTTCCAGTCGTAAATCTTCTGCAGCCTTTAACAAGTCACCCTTCCAGGACAGACCTGTATTTAGTTCCAGCCATCGTCTTATCAACTCTGGCCAGCTTCCCTGTCCCAGCTGAAGCATCCCCACAGCATGATACTGCAGTCACCATGTTTCACTATGGCAATGGTGTGTTCAGGGTGAGGACTAGACAATCTTCTTTCACATTTTTAGTGTATTCACTACAAGGTTTATGTCACACTGTTACTGAACATGTAGTCTTCTGGAAATATGAAGTTTTTTAATGTAATGTGAGAAAATCTGAAAAAGTTCAAGTGGATCTAATACTTTTGCAAGTCATTTTAAATACCCCATCCAAACATAACAATAAGGCCACTAACAGGGAAGTTGAGTGGTTATAATCCTACAAAGTAACATTTCACTTGGTAAACTTGGAGCATGCCGATCCAATATGTGCCGCTGTGTCTCTTGCCTACCAAAAAATATTTCTATAGATTAATCACAATACCCTGCTGATAACAGCATGAGGTGAAAATGCAGTATTCCCATCTCAGCAGGTGTAGCGGGTGGATGAAAAATGCATGTGAATATGTTAAAGAACGTGAAGGTGCGAGGAGGTATTAAGAGAACTTCCAGGCTTACCAATCTGACTGGGTGTGATGGCTTCTGTGGGAAGTAAGCTCAAACCAAAATGACGACAACAGACAGCACATCAAGGGTCCAAAGGGTCATATTTAAATCACACAAACACTGGACACTGAGATCCTGAATGATCAAAGATGTTTAAATTAGACCTATTCATAAAGTACCAGCTGATAGTAATGTTTTTGGTTGGAAAAGTATGCAAATGAATAGAATTAGATTTTTCCTCAAGTCCAAAATACTATGGGAAATATTTGTGTTTCCAGATTTTGTTGCTTAATACTGTGTAAATTTTGAAAACATCTGTCTTTCCTTCCATCCAACCATCAGTATTATAAGGTTCTACATGTATATAATATATGTAGAAACTGTAACCCTAATCTAAATAAAATATATGCATTAAATTCAGTGAATGTTTCTTATTTCTATCTAGAACTTTGGTCATTAGAGGCTATTTGGTCACAAAAAAAACGACAGAAACCTTGTATGTAAGCTAACATGGTATTAAACTTCAATCAATGCAAATTTAGCAGATTTAGTAGTGAACCAAAATTAGATTATAAAGTTGTACCTAGAGCAGTATTAGTATGTGAAGGACAATTTGATGTCATGACTGTGCATGTCTGTTTATGTTCACATTGAAAGCCCTGCCTTAGACGTGGAAAAATTAGATGCGGTTATTACCTTCTCCCTTTTTTTATCCAGGGACAGATTAGTAATCATTCTTCAACACACACACATTCCCACCCACCATTTGCCTGGACACAGACACACAGCAACCATCTTTATATATTATTCCTTTCAAAGACTTGTGAGACAGCTCAAAAGGCTGTGGCGGATTGCATAAAGCCGGCTGTTACGGCTGCTGAAATCAGTGATGGCTGCTATTTTTAGAAAATGTGAAATGTATCTGTAGTGCCAGTGAACAATCTTACACATACATGCGTACAAAAAGACACACAGAAATACAGACATGGGGAATTTGGCAGACTGAAGTAAAGCCAGGCATCAGATTATGTGTTTAGTGTATAAATTGAAACTTACAGTATTTTCTCATTTTATTTGCATTCCAACAAATCCAAAAGTGCCAGCTTGATGAGGGCTGAAAGTGTGTTGTTGTAGGGCGCCAGTGCTTCGAAATTTAAAGTGATTAAAAAGCAGTGTGTGTTTTCCAGCAGGTACGTTCACCATCCTGCACTTAGGTATGATATGCTGGACAATATACAAAAATTAGGACACTCTGTATGTTTATCTAACATACTTGATTCACATGAATATATATCAACTTTAACAACACTGAAAAATTAAAGTGACATAACAACAGTGGGAGAAAATACCTTACAGAGATTTGTGAGTCTGGTAAGGAATAACCTGGAAAATCAGCCATTCCACTGTTTGAAAAACATTAAACATGAGGAGAACATTTAAAACCACTGCCAACATGTTGGGGACAAGTCTGGTCATAACCATACACTGAAAGCACACCGCTTTTAATTCTAGAGGCAATGATGAAGAGATTATAAACCAGGAGCATTTAGTAATCAACTACATTTCAGGCTGGACACCAGTGTTCCTTATTTAAAATTGTTCCTCCTTAAGAAGAAAGAAAGAACAGAGATGAGATGTTTAGGATGGCTAGCCATCGACTGGTTGATCAACATCCAATTTCTGATTAATAACCTTACAGAGGTTAAAACCGAAGCATAATCTAAGAAATCATAGCTTTCAGATGCAATAATAAAAAACTGAAAATCAGCATCTCATTGACTTGGTGTCTGTGAAACAATCAGGTCAATTTGACAATTTCTATAAATTTAGCATTTCAAGCATGGGTCTAAGGCTCGAATCCTTGAGGGCTGGTGTCTTGCAACTTAGACGCGTCTGTTCCACGACATGCCTGAACGAAATAGTCAGGAGATTAGCTTGATTCTGCAGAATTGGACTGCATGCTGATGATATATACAGGTCCTTCTCAAAATATTAGCATATTGTGATAAAGTTCATTATTTTCCATAATGTCATGATGAAAATTTAACATTCATATATTTTAGATTCATTGCACACTAACTGAAATATTTCAGGTCTTTTATTGTCTTAATACGGATGATTTTGGCATACAGCTCATGAAAACCCAAAATTCCTATCTCACAAAATTAGCATATTTCATCCGACCAATAAAAGAAAAGTGTTTTTAATTCAAAAAACGTCAACCTTCAAATAATCATGTACAGTTATGCACTCAATACTTGGTTGGGAATCCTTTTGCAGAAATGACTGCTTCAATGTGGCGTGGCATGGAGGCAATCAGCCTGTGGCACTGCTGAGGTCTTATGGAGGCCCAGGATGCTTCGATAGCGGCCTTTAGCTCATCCAGAGTGTTGGGTCTTGAGTCTCTCAACGTTCTCTTCACAATATCCCACAGATTCTCTATGGGGTTCAGGTCAGGAGAGTTGGCAGGCCAATTGAGCACAGTGATACCATGGTCAGTAAACCATTTACCAGTGGTTTTGGCACTGTGAGCAGGTGCCAGGCCGTGCTGAAAAATGAAATCTTCATCTCCATAAAGCTTTTCAGCAGATGGAAGCATGAAGTGCTCCAAAATCTCCTGATAGCTAGCTGCATTGACCCTGCCCTTGATAAAACACCAGTGGACCAACACCAGCAGCTGACACGGCACCCAGACCATCACTGACTGTGGGTACTTGACACTGGACTTCTGGCATTTTGTCATTTCTTTCTCCCCAGTCTTCCTCCAGACTCTGGCACCTTGATTTCCGAATGACATGCAGAATTTGCTTTCATCTGAAAAAAGTACTTTGGACCACTGAGCAACAGTCCAGTGCTGCTTCTCTGTAGCCCAGGTCAGGCGCTTCTGCCGCTGTTTCTGGTTCAAAAGTGGCTCGACCTGGGGAATGCGGCACCTGTAGCCCATTTCCTGCACACGCCTGTGCACGGTGGCTCTGGATGTTTCTACTCCAGACTCAGTCCACTGCTTCCGCAGGTCCCCCAAGGTCTGGAATCGGCCCTTCTCCACAATCTTCCTCAGGGTCCGGTCACCTCTTCTCGTTGTGCAGCGTTTTCTGCCACACTTTTTCCTTCCCACAGACTTCCCACTGAGGTGCCTTGATACAGCACTCTGGGAACAGCCTATTCGTTCAGAAATTTCTTTCTGTGTCTTACCCTCTTGCTTGAGGGTGTCAATAGTGGCCTTCTGGACAGCAGTCAGGTCGGCAGTCTTACCCATGATTGGGGTTTTGAGTGATGAACCAGGCTGGGAGTTTTAAAGGCCTCAGGAATCGTTTGCAGGTGTTTAGAGTTAACTCGTTGATTCAGATGATTAGGTTCATAGCTCGTTTAGAGACCCTTTTAATGATATGCTAATTTTGTGAGATAGGAATATTGGGTTTTCATGAGCTGTATGCCAAAATCATCCGTATTAAGACAATAAAAGACCTGAAATATTTCAGTTAGTGTGCAATGAATCTAAAATATATGAATGTTAAATTTTCATCATTACATTATGCAAAATAATGAACTTTATCACAATATGCTAATATTTTGAGAAGGACCTGTATAGTGCGGTGAGAGTGGAGAACAACATTAAATGCAGGTGAGATAATCAGGGATAATTAGGGACAGCTGTGGAGAAGAGAAAGCAGGCATGCAGGGGGAAGATTAACAATTAAAACAGCGGGAACTAAACTAGACATCCTAACACTGATCAAGAGGATGAACTAAAATAAACAGAGAACAAAATACAAGAAATAAGCGCAACCTAAATGAACTAATATGGCAACCCCTTTCTAACAAAAATAAACTCTATATGGCAAGACCTTGTAAACATAAACTAAACAAACAGCTAAAAACTGATCAAAAGACAAACACAAATGAAAACTAAAACCCAAACAACCAGTTTATGGATGGATGAACAGACCTTTTTCAGAATTCATACGTAGGAACCCTGTTTAGAAACTTTTCCACCTCTTTATCCTGACATGTAACATCTCTCTCACTGCACCACAGTCCTGTTCTTGCCAATATAAGCACCGCCTGCACCTGCACCTGATGAGGAGATGACTTAGATAAGAAATAAATTCAGGCTGAGGTAGAGTTGATAAAGTTGAATGAGGTCTGATGAAGTCAGATGAAGCTGATACCGAGTGAGTGTGTCACGAACCAAGGGAAATCAGGGGAGGGCAGAGAGCAAAGACAAACACAAGAGGAGGAGTCGTGGCCGACAGGCGTAAAATCTTCTCATTAATAAAATCTGCTGATGAAATTATGACTAATAAGTCACACTCCTACCCTCACACACTTGTAATTTCTTTCCTCCTCAAATCCTCCACTGAGAAATTATCTAGTAATTATTTCCGTTTCATCAGATTTCGGTTTCAAACAATCAGTCTCCGAAAGTAATGATTTGTTAATTGTGTGAACAAGCCTGTTTCCAAAACGTCAAACAGAGGATTAACAGAGCCGACAGCAATATCACTGAAACATTTGCTTTATTAGAAATGCATAGTAAACACCGACACAGATTTTTACCACAAAAACACAAGCGTACACCTTCAACACAGTATAAAAAATACCTTTTAAAAATAGCACCTTTTCTCTGGCAGGTAAACATGCAGTCATGAAAATAGACAACTTTTCCCCAAAATAATGAACACAACATTATATACAACAAATTATTGTGCTTGATTCTTCATTTTTAAAACAGATGCTAAAACTATACCAAAATTATTATATTTCCGGTATTTCTGGTTTAATTTAGATTTTTATGCATCTGAAGATCCTGCCTGGAAAACTTATAAACATTGTACAGCAGATAACAAACCCCATATGAAGGTCCCTGGGAAATCCTATAAGGTCCTTATAAGGTCCTTATTAATCCTTTATGATGTAAAGAAAACAAATGAAACGATGCACACAAGATCTCCAAACCTGGTCTAGATGGTTAAGGCTAAAAGGAAATTAGACCCTAGTTTTCTCAGGTTTCACCTACGTATCAAATCAGAAACATAATAAAAAACTGCATAAAACTCAAAGTAGAATACTATTGTGAAAGTAAACTGAGCAGAACTAGAAAATTTACAGAAAGAGCACTTAGATGGTGCTTGCAGCTGCAGCTCTCAAAGTTAAATGGGCGTTTTGTTTCTGAATAATATTGGGATGTTACACAAGCTATTAGGAAATTCACCAAAATAACTTTGCTTTTAGTTAGTCCAGTTCTAAGATAAAAGTGATAAAAATAACAAGGCATAAAAGCACTTAACATTTCAGTTATCTTGGGAGGAGTTAAACACAACAGTACTTTTAGCCATTTGTCAAACTTTTTATAAACAAAACAATTTCTTGTTAAAAACAACCATTAAAATTGTGAGATATATTTTCCTAACTTCAGTTACAAATTTTTATTCTAAAAAAATAAATGAACCATTTTATTCATCTATAAATGTCTAAAAGTAGAGAACAAAGCTAGAAAGTTACACCTGATTACTCCACAAATTCATAATATCTCCAAATTGAGTCAAGTTATACTGAATATTTTGTCTGGTCATTTCAGAAAAATCAACTCTCTGATCGGGTCATTCCTTGGCTTTAGACAATGCTTTGCAGATTTATTTATACAGACTGAACTTTTTTACATTTTGCCACAGTACAACCGCAAACTTAAAAGTATTTTGTCTTTCTAAATTAAAATCTGAAAAGTGTGGTGTCCCCTTTACTCATAGTCCACCTGTGTGCAATTTAATCTCAGTTTAAATACAGCTGCGCTGTGAAAGCCTCAGACGTTTGTTTGAAAACTGGTGAACAAATAGCATCAGGAAAGACCAAGGACCACAGCAGACAGGTCCGGGATTAAGTTGTGGAGATGATTAACATGGCTACAGGATTAGGTTATAAAAGAGCACCAAAGGCTTTGAACATTTAACAAAACAGTGTCCATCATCCATCTTCCCAAAATAAAAACAGTTGGCCACAACTTTAAACCTACCACCTAAACTGACAAACTGGACAAGCATTATTCAGAGAAGCAGGCGAGAGGCAAACTGTAACTCTGGAGGAGCTGCAGAGATTGTCAGCTCAGGCAGGAGAATCTGTTGGTAGGACAACTAATGACTTGAGACTGGGGCAGAGCCTAATGCAGCAGAAAAACTTATACATCCAGCCAGAGCATCTTTCTGTGTTAGAATGGACAAGACTTTATCCAGACTCAAATTCAATTAAGTATTTATGGATAGATAAAAAAAAAAAATAGACGTTCTGAATTCGATGTGGCTGAGCTTAAGCTAAATTGGAAGGAGGAATGAGCAGAAAAATCAGTCTCCAGATTGTACTGAAGGGAAGTTGTACAAATTGTGCATGGAACCCTTTTCAGATTTTAACTGATAAAAAAAATTAAAACAATTTCTCATTTTCTTTCCACTTTATGCACTACTTTGTGTCAGTTTATCACCTAAAATCCTAATAGAATACATAAAAGGTTTTGGTTTAACATGACAAAATGTGGAAAAGTTCAAGAAGTAGGATTACTTCTGCAAGAAACATTAGGTGAACCAATGATAGGGCCACAAAGGACAAAATCCACAGGTCCAAATGAGGATTAGAACATGATGGAAATATGGTTTAATATCAAATTTCAAGAAAAAAAAAAAATCAAACAACTTAAAATTACTTGGAATATTTTGGCCTGTTAAGTTCCACAAATCAACAGAAAACTGAACTAACAAAACAAAAATGTACTTATTTAACAAAATTAGGTACAATTGGAAGCAGAACAGATAAGAATTGCAGGTGCAACATTGGGGGAGAAAAAAAATCAATCTACTGCCTAAACTTTTCCACGCTTCTTTTCATCAGCTCTGTCTTGAAATGGGTATTTTCTTTAAATGCGATTTCATGATTAACATGGGAGTAATTAACAATATTTATGTGTTAAGATTAATTTGGCCAGAACTCATAAGCTCTTATGTTGACACATTCATTGTAAAGGACTCTGAACAACCTCTAATAATGAACTATAATGGACTTGTTTTTGCATGTTGCTACACAGTAAGATGAGTCGAGTTGCTTGCCCCTGTCCATGCTTAATTTGCACCTATTACTCTTACTGCCGGTGAAGAACGTTAACTGAACTGAAGGTACTAAAATACCTCAAAGCTCTAGGAAGGTTTAATTTAGAGAGCTAATTCTGAAGCCTTGAAGTCTTAAAAATAAACAAAGACACCCTTTCATTGCCAGAATGATAAATAAGGATTTGTTATTAAACTGAAAAACAATATGTATTTTTAATTTTGTTTTGCAAAACAAACTTGGAAGTTATGTGGCCTTTGAAAACAGTCCGTCAGAATTTTATGAAGTAATAAATAGACAAAAACTACAGACATTTGAAACATAATGAGCTATAAAAATATTCTTGTGGGAGAGAAGATAGCCACAATCACCGTGCCGTCTGTATGGGTTCAAGATCTGCAAAACAATGCCCTGATTAGATCCTAACCCTTAATATTCATCTAAAAACATGTTGTGCGTTCCTTCCTGTACCTTCAGTCTCCCTGAGGCAGGTCTCCTCACACTCCTCCAAGTGAAGGAAGCGGTTGTCGTTTCCTTCGCAGCCGCTATAGATGAAAGGCCTGCAGGCTCGAACCTGGCTGTTGAAGTACCAGCGCAGAGTGTACCTCTGACAGCTGCCCTCATCAATGGGCAGCAGACACATTTCTGTCGAACCTGCAGAGCACACACCCATGTAAGAAGAGTTCATGCATGAACACAAACAGAACGAGGGATAAGCACACTGCTGATAAAAGAGAAAAGGCAGAGAAGCAGTGAAATAAAATAAGTTGAGAGAAGCAAGCAGGCAGATAGTTACATGAGTTCTTTGCAAAGCTACTTGCTGTCTTTTTCTACCTGGATGCATGCAGGGAAACCAATTACTTGATATAAATATAAAGAGAGAACCAAACATCAGACGAGCACAATGGCAGAATTAACCTGGAATTTGTCTCCACAATAAAAAATTATACAAACTGATTTACCTTCCTTTTGTACAGTCCTCTTGGGCCTGATTAATCTGGACTTGTCTCCAATCTGCGGTGGAACTTTTTTCAAATGGTCAGCTGTTTTCTGAGTACCAGCAGGGCTGCTTAATTTTTTGGGATCAGCTTTGGCCTGGCCTGGCAATGGACACAGAAACAGGGAATATTTACAGAGACAGCAAAATATTCACAAAGACAGCAAACGAGACCTGTTACATTTCACTGATTACAGGTCCTTCTCAAAATATTAGCATATTGTGATAAAGTTCATTATTTTCCATAATGTCATGATGAAAATTTAACATTCATATATTTTAGATTCATTGCACACTAACTGAAATATTTCAGGTCTTTTATTGTCTTAATACGGATGATTTTGGCATACAGCTCATGAAAACCCAAAATTCCTATCTCACAAAATTAGCATATCATTAAAAGGGTCTCTAAACGAGCTATGAACCTAATCATCTGAATCAACGAGTTAACTCTAAACACCTGCAAAAGATTCCTGAGGCCTTTAAAACTCCCAGCCTGGTTCATCACTCAAAACCCCAATCATGGGTAAGACTGCCGACCTGACTGCTGTCCAGAAGGCCACTATTGACACCCTCAAGCAAGAGGGTAAGACACAGAAAGAAATTTCTGAACGAATAGGCTGTTCCCAGAGTGCTGTATCAAGGCACCTCAGTGGGAAGTCTGTGGGAAGGAAAAAGTGTGGCAGAAAACGCTGCACAACGAGAAGAGGTGACCGGACCCTGAGGAAGATTGTGGAGAAGGGCCGATTCCAGACCTTGGGGGACCTGCGGAAGCAGTGGACTGAGTCTGGAGTAGAAACATCCAGAGCCACCGTGCACAGGCGTGTGCAGGAAATGGGCTACAGGTGCCGCATTCCCCAGGTCAAGCCACTTTTGAACCAGAAACAGCGGCAGAAGCGCCTGACCTGGGCTACAGAGAAGCAGCACTGGACTGTTGCTCAGTGGTCCAAAGTACTTTTTTCGGATGAAAGCAAATTCTGCATGTCATTCGGAAATCAAGGTGCCAGAGTCTGGAGGAAGACTGGGGAGAAGGAAATGCCAAAATGCCAGAAGTCCAGTGTCAAGTACCCACAGTCAGTGATGGTCTGGGGTGCCGTGTCAGCTGCTGGTGTTGGTCCACTGTGTTTTATCAAGGGCAGGGTCAATGCAGCTAGCTATCAGGAGATTTTGGAGCACTTCATGCTTCCATCTGCTGAAAAGCTTTATGGAGATGAAGATTTCATTTTTCAGCACGACCTGGCACCTGCTCACAGTGCCAAAACCACTGGTAAATGGTTTACTGACCATGGTATCACTGTGCTCAATTGGCCTGCCAACTCTCCTGACCTGAACCCCATAGAGAATCTGTGGGATATTGTGAAGAGAACGTTGAGAGACTGAAGACCCAACACTCTGGATGAGCTAAAGGCCGCTATCGAAGCATCCTGGGCCTCCATAAGACCTCAGCAGTGCCACAGGCTGATTGCCTCCATGCCACGCCGCATTGAAGCAGTCATTTCTGCAAAAGGATTCCCGACCAAGTATTGAGTGCATAACTGTACATGATTATTTGAAGGTTGACGTTTTTTGTATTAAAAACACTTTTCTTTTATTGGTCGGATGAAATATGCTAATTTTGTGAGATAGGAATGTTGGGTTTTCATGAGCTGTATGCCAAAATCATCCGTATTAAGACAATAAAAGACCTGAAATATTTCAGTTAGTGTGCAATAAATCTAAAATATATGAATGTTACATTTTCATCATTACATTATGGAAAATAATGAACTTTATCACAATATGCTAATATTTTGAGAAGGACCTGTATAAGGATTAAGAGAAACATTATCATAAGACAAACTGAATGTCAGACACAGGGTGATTAAAGCTGTGCTGCTGCAGAAATGCAGACATTTAGGATGAGATGCTGAACTGTCTCAAATTGGATTAATTAGGCATTAATTTAAACTTGACTCATAAAACGAAGTATATAAGTTACAAACTTTATGAAACATAGAATACCTTCAGTGTGATTGACTGACTCTGTGGAGAAGTAGAGCAGGTCATCCATGGGGTCATCCAGGGCCTCGATGGAGTAGACGTGCTCGTACTCGGGGTCATTGGTGTTTACCACCACACGCAGCTCCCGCCCTGACACAGAAGTGGCATCACACTGATCAAAATCCTTCATCTGACTCTGAAACTCTCCAGCCCTCAGACAGAGTGAAGAGTAATGATGACTTCAGTGCCAACAGTCTGTTTTGAGCTTTCACGGTTTCCATGGCTGAGCCTGTTTTCAGACTCCTAATAGAGTCTCAATACTTTATCCCACAAACAATCTCCAACAAAGATGAAACAAAACTTAGACAAGCATTTGCCTACTTGTTATAACCATAATGCTTCACAGCTATCGTAGCCATGATAAACTGTGGTACTTTCATGTACCGTAAACTTTGAGTTTGGTTTTTAATATCTATTTGTAATTTATATTTCAAGGCAGGTCATTCTAGCCAAGTAGTGCAGTCTGTTTGCAACAATAAGTCCTGAATGGTATGTAGCTTTGTCTTAAATTCTCACTGAAACACTATACTCTTTGAACTGAATGTATTTAGTGAAGAAGTTCCAGAGTTTTATGTTAAAGGTCAAAGAAACAAAGAAAGACAGTTAGGTGCAGCTACAACTGTCTAGGGAAGAACAACTTGGTAAACCTGTAGGAGGCTTTCAAACTAAATGAAAGGATCAAACTATCAAAGTGATGCTGGAAAGGTTAACAAGATGATTCCAGGGAAGACTGGAGGCTTTCATTGTTGTCATCACTGCTTTAGAGCAAGTGAAGAGTTTGATATGTTGGTAACATGAATTTTGGAGCTGCTTTTATTAATTTTTTCAGTAGCTTTATTTACACATTTCATTAAAAATTTGTTTTAGTCAATAAAAAAGAGGAGGTTCTGACATTGTTCTGTTGAAACTGTAAAATCAGTACAGACGATAAACCCTACTGCTGCATTTGTCTTCATATAACGTCACAAATACATTCTGTGTCTTTAGGTGAAAAATGGAGTCCTCTGTTTTCTTGCTCAGAAAACCACCCAATGCTCAGAGGTCTCCATGTGTTACGCCACCAGTTTTATGTTTGTTAAGGACGAACAAAGAGACAAACAGACTGAAGTCAGCTGCAGAGCTGTGGAACAAACACTCACCCTTCTCACCATTCAGTACCAGTTCTTGCTCTGTTGTAGGTCGAGCCCTGAGTGCGGGCTGGGACCGAGTGTCTGGGCCTGAACCTGAGAGAGCCGGAGAGGAGGGAGAGCAAACATGGGCCAAAGGAGCAAAAAGATGATTGAGAGAGTGAGAGCGACCAGGGAGGTGACACAAGAGGAAGGAAAATGACATATGGAAAAGCAAAATGAGGAAAAAAGAAGGAAGACAGAACATTTTGGCAGCATTGATGCTTGAAAGTTCATGTACCCTTTACATTTTTTTCTTATTTTTGCATAATTAGGACTGCAATTATCCTCGCATTTTCATAGGCCCCGGAAATAAATACAGAAACCCTATTGAAAACATGGTTTTAGCTGATATAAAGTTAAAATCATAGCTATTTGAGGGTCTCTTATCAAAACTGAACAGTATTATTGGGCAGATTTTGATTAATGCTAAAGAAAACTGAATAGAGCAAAAATGCTGGCTAATGCCTTTCTGAAGGAATAAATAAAATGAGAAAACAAACGTTTTGCCCAACCGGTTCACATGTGTTTTGTGGACCTGGAGAAAGCATTCGACTGTGTCCCTCATGATGCCCTGTGGGGGGGGGGGGGGGCTCCAGGAGTATGGAATCGGCGGACCTTTACTAGGGGCCATCCGGTCTCTGTACAAGCGGAGCAGGAGTTTGTTCCGCATTGCTGGCACTAAGTCGGACCTGTTCCCGGTGCATGTTGGACTCTGGCAGGGCTGCCCTTTGTCACCGGTCCTGTTCATAACTTTTATGGACAGGATTTCTAGACGCAGCCAAGGGCCGGAGGGAGTCTGGTTTGGGGACCAGAGGATTTCGTCTCTTCTTTTTGCAGATGACGTGGTCCTGCTGGCCCCATCTGGCCAAGACCTACAGCATGCGCTGTGGCGGTTCGCAGTCGAGTGTGAAGCGGCTGGGATGAAGATCAGCTCCTCCAAGTCCGAGGCCATGGTACTCAACCGGAAAAGGGTGGCTTGTCCTCTTCAGGTTGGAGGGGAGTTCCTGCCTCAAGGGGAGGAGTTTAAGTATCTCGGGGTCTTGTTCACGAGTGAGGGAAAAATGGAGCGGGAGATCGACAGACGGATCGGTGCAGCTGCCGCAGTAATGGGGGCGCTGTGCCGGTCCGTTGTGGTAAAGAGAGAGCTGAGCCGAAAAGCAAAGCTCTCAATTTACTGGTCGGTCTACGTTCCTACCCTCACCTATGGCCATGAACTTTGGGTCATGACCGAAAGAACGAGATCCCGGATACAAGCGGCTGAAATGAGCTTCCTCCGTAGGGTGGCCGGGCACTCCCTTAGAGATAGGGTGAGGAGCTCGGCCATCCGGGAGGAGCTCGGAGTAGAGCCGCTGCTCCTCCACATCGAGAGGAGCCAGTTGAGGTGGCTCGGGCATCTATACCGGATGCCTCCTGGACGCCTTCCTCGGGAGGTGTTCCAGGCACGTCCCACCGGGAGGAGGCCCAGGGGACGGCCCAGGACACGCTGGAGGGACTATGTCTCTTGGCTAGCCTGGGAACGCCTTGGGCTCCCCCTGGAGGAACTGGAGGAGGTGTCTGGGGAGAGGGACGTCTGGGCGTCTCTGCTGAGTCTGCTGAGTCTGCTGCGCCTGCGACCCGGTCCCGGATAAAGCGGAAGACGACAAGTATGGGTGCGAGTACGAGAAAACAAAAAACAGGTTTCTCCATTATCTGCCAAATGTGAGAAGAAATGAAACATTTTTTGAGAAAAAACATTTTTTGTATGTTGAGACTAAATATAAAGCTGTGGTTAAATTTGAGATGTCACATGAGTAGCAGGAAAAATGGTGCATTCCATCATAAAACCCTTATCCTATCTGTTAAGACACGATGGCGATAGTGTCATGGTTTGGGCCTGATTTACTGCCTCTACGTTATAATGCTTTCTTGTCACTTGCAACTTCTACCTGTGGTTTAAAAGGAGATGGACACATTTCATTTGTTGCTTTGGCCAAGATAAAGTTCTGACCTTAACCCAAAATAAATCTTGTTGCAAGAGCTGAAGTAAACAACCTGAGTCAGGAGAACCAGCACCATTATGCGTGCCATTATGGCTTATAATTCATTTACTGGTATTTCTGCACATGTAGATCACGCGTACCCCAAAAGGTTCAAATATCCACCATGACAAAAATATATGTGGTGTTTCTGTCACTTTTCCTTGAAACGTTTTCTATTTTTCTTTCACTTTCTGTGAAAGTTTAGTTTTAAACCACATTCATGCAAAAATGCAGAAAAATCCAAAGAGAATATAAACTTTCAAGTCCCGTTGCATTTCATTCATACACATGACCCATGAACAATCCCCAAAGCACCACGAAATGTCACCGCACCAATCTGACACAAACAATAGATGAAATGGTTTCACCAGTCTTTCTCAGGACTGATCAACATGGAACGGTCTTGCCAGAACTAGCTGTAATCCTTTAAAGACTTAAGTCACAGCTATAATGACTTGTGTCATATAAGTTGGACCATCACAGTGAACTAATTACTAAAATCTTTGTTAGGTTGTTAATTGTGAAGCATAAAATATTCTTTTTGAAAAATAACACATAAATTAAACATGAGGAAAAACTGCCTTTGGCTGCTTTCTCTGCCTACATCAGCATCACTTATCTCATGCTGTTTCATAACATCGGTGTTGTCCTGCACTCATTAACAACTCACACAACAAACATATTAGCTTGAATGTGAGTAAGGACAATTATTTGGGAGGTTTTTGCTAATTTGCATTTTATTTATTCACTTTAACACATGCACAAGTTTAATTTGATGTTGATATTTAACATGACCCAAAATGACACCTGCATGGGGCCAAGTCTGTAGAGTAACTTAGTTAAAAAAATATGCAACATACACTCCATTTTTAACAAGTCTAAATAACTGCAGACTAATATCAAATGAGTTTATACAGTGCTGCAAAATGTATTTGTATTTTTGTTTTTTTCATATTTCATGATCATCAAATCCATTTTTCACTTGAGGAAATATAAAAAGCACCTTCAAATTATGATTTCATTTATTAAGGAAAAAAATGTATCCAAACCAAACTGGCCCTATGTGAAAAAGTAAATCATGTTAAATCATAAATTACCTATGATTAACCACATTGTTCTGGGCAGTTTAGTTTTACTAGCAACACCCAGGCTTGATTACCAGACTTGTACAATGAAGAAATACCTAAAATAGAGCCTGTCAGACAACATGATGTAGACAATAAGATCTCAAAAAGCAACACTTCATACCCCAATCTTAAAAAAAAAGACAAGAGTAGCAAAGTCTTTGAGATCGGACAGTCTGGAAAGGGTTACAAGGCCATTTTTAAGGCTTTAGGACAACTGCAAACCACAGTGAAAACCATTCTCTACATATAGAGAAAACATAAAACAGTGCTGAACCTTCCTCGGAGAGAACTGCGTACCACAATTACTCCAAGAGCGGTTCAAAGACTCATCATGTCAGGATGTCAGAAAAGAACCCAGAACAACATTGTTATCTCCTCACGTGCCTGCAGTCAGTCAGTGTTCATGATTAAACAATACAAAACTGGGGAAAATATTCTGTGGTTTCTCACAAAATAGTCAGGAATTTTTAGGAAGGTGTGTGTCCTGGCTGACTTTTGGAGTGGCCTAGTCAAAGTCCAGACTTTAATCTGATAGAAATTTTGTGGCATGACCTAAATAAGGCTGAAAACCCTCCCATTTGGCAAAATAAAATTGAAAAGAAGACTGGGGAATAATTGCTTCACAGCGATATCAAATAATTGATAGTTGTTGCTGCCAAGGGTGGCACATCTTTTTTAGGTAAGGAGCAATTGCATTTCTATGTCAGGCTTGGTTGGTTTGGATATTTTTTCCTCTCAATAAAGGAATCATTGCTGAATTTTGCATTTACTCTGGATATATTTCTCAGATATTAAAATTTGTTTGACAATTTGAACCATTTATGTGTGAAAAAAAAAGCCAAAACAAAATAAATCAACAAATCTATACAAGAAATCTATAAATAGTTTTTTACAGTGGTGCAGTTAATCATTGCCGTTTTTGTCTTACTTGCTGCTGTTGGATGACTAACTCACCTCCACATGCTGAGGGGATCAGTCAAACAGACCGAAGGAATCAGAAAGAGAGGAAACAGCACAGATTAGTTTTAAGAAATGCAGCACTGCTTTGACTCATGCTCTGTTATCAAATTTCAAGTTCAGCTTAAGAACAACATTGTTTTAAATTTGCAGCGTAAGCTGAAAGACTCACCACAGTGCTGTTTCATCTCAGTGCGAACATATTCTCTGACCTCATCCTCCTGAATTTAAAAGAAAAAGCAGACAGACAGACAGAAAGTGTATTATAAACTAGCTCAGTAAAAACTCTGTGGATGTGTGTCTGTGTGTCATTTCCTGTCTTCACACTGAACCCTGTGGTAATGATGCCACACTGACCGTCATGCCTGGCTCTCCTCTGTCTCCCTTGGCACCATCTGGTCCCATGTCTCCCTGCAATGTGGACGGGTATTAGGAGATGTAGGACCCTCAGACAGACTTTCAAGGTAAATGATTTATTAGACTGGGGCCAGGTGCCCCATTTGAACAAAATCAACATCCCAACAGGAAGGTTAAATCAGCAACAGTGACTTGCACTGAAAGTATTTACACAGTCACATCCAAATATTAAACGAGCTGAGCTTAAGCTCTTCAAGAGCAAATGAAATGCAACAATTTTAGAATCTGGATGTCATTTTATGTAACCAGCTTTTGGTCAAAATACCATCAAAGCAAAAAAAAAAGTGATTCTGCAGAACATAAACTTTAGCAGGACATCACAGCTCTTTTTAGTATAGTGGTTCCTGCAAAGTATACAACAAGATAGAGGGGGGCAATACTAACCGGCTCTCCTTGCTCGCCTGGGATTCCTGGGATACCACGAGGACCCACCATTGCAGGACCAATTGGACCTCTCTCCCCCTGTTATAACACAAAAAGAGGTAAAGGGCTATAAATATGACAGGAACTAAAGACTCGATGAGTTAAATTAAAAAAAATAGACCAGTGGAAGAATTTCAGTGGCTGGTAGACTTTTAGTCAGTACCCACCGTGCTTCTCCAAGAAAACTGGTATACTGACAACAGGGTCATACACTGTCAAAGCACAATCAGGTAAATAAATGCTGACCTTATTAATGCTGCTTCCAATAAACACACATCAACACCCACTGTATTGCAATTTGCTTTTCATTGGGCTGTGTAGCTGCAGCCTGGTCTGGGTTCTTTCTACTGATTAGAGTTAACCAAAATCCCCAACAATAGAGATGTGGACAAAGAAAGTAAGCAACAAATCAATGGAAAAAGCTGGCTTTGGCAGATATTCTTTCATCATTATTCTTAAATCCTGGTTTTGTGATAGACTAACACAAAGTAGTGAAAAAACTAAGACTTAGTGTTTTTTTAACACGCAAATCTGAACAAATATGGCAGGCTTAGCTACCAGTACCGCCACCTTCCTTCAGAAATCATCTAGTTAGTAAATAGAGTCCACCTGTGTGTAATTTCACCTCAGTATAAATCCAACTGTTCTGTGAGAGCATTAGTGAACAAACAGCATCATGAAGATCAATGGACACAGTACACAGAACAGTGATGAAGTTGTTTAGAAGTATAGAGTCGGGTTAGGTTATTAAAATGATATCCCAATCGTTAAAGAGAACTACAGCTGATGTAGCAGAATCTGTCAACATGACAACCAGTAATACGGCTTTTTTTTTTAAAGAGCAGCAAGTTAGCCCTTGTTGAAAGAAAAGCTGCAATAAGTCACATTCAAGCCAGTTTTTAGGTCTTTTTGTCAAATATTTCTGAATTTAAAAAAAGCATTATTAATTTCCTACTGCCAAAAGTATTCTCAGCTCCAAATCATTCAGGTGTGAGTCACTTCAACAGCCATAGGTCACAGGTGTCAAACTCCAGTCATCGAGGGCCGGTATTCTGCAACTTTTAGATGCGTCTCTGCTTCAACACACCTAAATCAAATAATTAGGTAATTAGCGGGACTCTGGAGAACTTGACTGCATACTGAGGAGGAAATGTAGTCATTTTATTCTGGTGTGTTGGACATACATCTAAAAGTTGCAGGACACTGGCCCTCGAGGATTGAAGTTTGACATTGCTGATATAGGTCTATAAAATCCATCCCCTGGGCCTGCAGACTGCTCTCTACAACTGTTTGTGAAAGAGCAGGTCAGTCTCAGGGGCCCAGTGAACTCCAGTGTGGTACTGTGATAGGAAGTTACCTGTGCAAGAAATCCACTGTGCCATTTCCTCTCTACTAAATATCCCACAGTCAACTGTTTGTGGTATTATAACAAAGCGAAAGCGACTGAGAACGACAGCAACTCAACCACAAAGTGGCAGACCACGTGGGGTCAGTGGATGCTGAAGCATAACGTGTACAAAGGTCACCAACGTTCTGCAAAGTCAAAAGCTACAGACCTCCAACTAGATTAGCGGAGTGCGGAGTGGGTTTCAGTGGTCAAGCAGCTGCATCCCAACCCTACATCACCAAGCTGCCATGTTGTGTGGTTGTGGATTGGACCCAGGCGCAGACAGGTGTTGGATGAACATAACGAAATGTATTAAATGTGGACAGAAAACTTACAGGAGCACAAGGAGAACAGGGTGAGGAACACGGTGGAGTCACAGACACAACGAGGGGAAAGGAACAGGAAAGATGGGGGATGTTAACGGAAGGATCCAGCGGTCGACAGTGTGAGCAAAAGACCTTATATACTGAGGGAGATGTGGAGAAAGACATTGGATGTAGGTGTGAGGCAGTCAGGGTATAAGTGGAGCAGCTGAAATAGAGTGAAAGCAGACAGCTGAGGGAAGGAGACTAATTAAAACAGCAGCTGACCAGAGATACACAAAAATACTATAGGATATCTCACAGAGGTAATTTTAAATGTACAAAGAACACACAAATGATCTCAAAAACTAATAAACAAAGGAATGAACTAAAATAGCAAAATCTTAGAGAACATAAACAACAAGGAAATGAAGAAAACAGAGGCACTGATGAAACCCAAAAATCCAAACACCTAAGGATCAGAAGTGTAATACAAAGATTCGAATACTGTTGTGTAAAACACGTCACTGGACTCAGAACAGTGGAGACATGTTCTCTGGAGTGAAGATTCATGCCCTGTCCGGCAATCCAAATGGTGAGTCTGGGTTTGACTGTTGCCAGGAGAACAGTACTTGCATGACTGCATTACATCAAGTGTAAAGTGTGGTGCAAAGGGAATTATGATAAGGGCTGTTTTTCGGTGAAAGAACTTAATGCTTCAGTGTACCAAAACATTTTGGATAACCTTACCCTGCCATTTTGTAGGAACAGTTTGGGGATGGTCCCTTTCTGTTCCCACATAACTGCACAGGTGTGTATAAAGCCAGATCCATAAAGACATGGATGAGTGAGCTTGGTGTGGGGGAAATTGACTGGCCTGCACAGAGTTCTGACCTCAACCTGATAAAACACCTTTGGGACGAATTAGAGCTGACAGTGTAGGCCAGGCCTTCTCGTCCAACATCAATATCTTACCTCACAAATGTGCTCCTGGAACAATTGTCAAAAATTCAGATAAACAGACCTAAGCCTTGTGGAAACCTTGCTAAAAAGGTGAAGCTGTTATAACTGCAAAGAGTAGGCCGATATCGAATTAAACCCGACGGATTATGAATGGGATGTCAATAAAGCTCATATGTTTGTGAATGCAGATGAGCAAATGCTTCTAATAAGGATGGATGTTTTAGTATGACTCTTGGCTATGTGTGAAGTAGGAAGGAGTTAAATGGAATGAAAACAAACCACAGCTCAAGCAGTATTGTAAGAACTCTGTGGCATCAAAGGTGGCTAAATAATGGCTTTGTGCTCCTCCTGATGTAATTTCAATCTCATCATCACTTCTCAAATCTGAAATGTGCTGTGAGAGAAGATGATTCATCACTTAGTCCATTATTTGGCAGCTGTAATTCCCACTTCAGTAGAAGCAATGTTATTTTACTTCACTGTTCCTCTCAAAATCTTTACTACAGAGAAACAATGCCTAATATTTGCTAACTTTTTCAGTTTGTTTACTCATTTTCAGAAGATAATGCCTACAGAGAATTGCAAATTTATTTATACTTCTTAAAGTTTTCTTTTAGAGGTGTGTATACATATTGAAGACCAAAAAACACTGCAGAGAAGTCAGGGATATAGTTGTAGAGAAATTTAAGACACGGATGGGTTATAAAAACAATATCCCAAGCTTTGAATATGTCACAGAGACCTGTTCAATCTATCATCTGAAAATGGAAAGTGTATGGCACAATGGCAAATCTAACAGTCCGGGCAAGAACAGCATTCATCTAAAAAGAAGCAAAATAGCCTTTAACAAATCCAGGCTTAATGGAGGAGAGGCAGGACAACAGTCATTGTAGTATGAAAGTCCAGTTTGCAAAACAATCCATGTGGGGATACAACAAACATGGAGGAAGGTGCTCTGGTCAGATGAGACCAACATTAAACGTGCAAAATGTTACATACGATTAAAAAACTAACAATGCAATTCACTCTGAATACATGCTGTGGGGATGATTTTTTTAGCAGGGACTAGGAAGGAAGTCTGACTAAATGGGAAAATGGAAGAAAGCGTGTTAGAGTCAAAGAGAGAATAGATTGCTTTATATCAAAGCATATTTATGTGAGAAAACGGCCCAGTCAAAGTTTAGACCAAAATCTTGATGAGAATCTGTGGGAAGATTTGACAATTGCTGTTTCCAGACACTCTCCATCAAACCTGACTGAGCTTGAGCTGACATGCAACGAAAAGCATTTAAAATGTTTAGTCTGTAGATGTGCAAAGCTGGTGCAGACAAATCCACACGACTTGCAGATATGATTGCAGCAAAAGGTGGGTCTACAAAATACTATGTGTCATACCTTATGTTACTACAGGTATTCGTCTTGGTCTGTCACATTAAATCACAAAAAAATTTCTTCAAGCAAAAAATGTGAGGTCAAGTGATGTAAATACTTTTGCAAGGCATTGTATATATCCATCGTCTGTTCAGGTTTGAAATTTGGTAAAATTTCGAACTGATGGTGGACTATTTCGGTTCATAATTATCTGAAAATCATCTAGGTTATTTAAGCAGTTCTCCATTCAATGCATCAGCACTATTGATGATTAAAAAAACTTTGTTTATTGTTATTAATCAGCTTCTAGGTCTCTCTGTAGGAGTGAAGACGAGAAAAACTAAAGACATTGTTACATCAGTGTGGAAAAGAGTGGTGAATAAAAAGTGTCTCTGTCTGAAAGACAGGTGCATCCATCACAGAGACCTGATGTGACCCTACACCCTGTCACCAGCTTCCTTTATTAACCTGATGATAAACCAGACAAGCCAGACACACAGAGAGCCCTTCAAAGTGCCAATCATCTTGAGGCAAAAGATAGCAATAAAAGCGGACAAGTGGAAAAGTAAGAGGACAACAAAGACAGGAGAAACACAAAAAGATTGTAATCTTTTTATATCAGTACTTACATCCTACCTCGACTCTCAAACCTATTATTGGGTTTTGTCAACTCCAACTTCAAAACAGATGCTATTTTTGGGGTATCAATAGACATCTGAGACGTGTTTATCCTTTATCTTCTTCGTTTGAGCATCAGCTTCTATAAATATATTTTGTGCTATAGGTGTAGAATCAGCAATGTTTAAACCACAGTGAGGGGAGTCACCTTCTGTCCTTGGAGTCCCTCTGGACCTTTAGCACCAGCTGGTCCTTGTGGGCCAGTCAAGCCGGGGGGCCCATCCAGCCCTCTTGGACCTGGAGGACCAGGTATGCCAGATGTTCCCTGTTTAAAGCACAAACACAGTTCACTGTGGATTTTATGTTTTGTGAATTCCCAAGAATGACTGATGTTGTAAGATGCAGTCATGATGAATAAATATGCATAATTATTAAGGATGATTAGATCAGAATAAGATACATTCAGATTTGTGTGTATAACAGTGTACAGGTCCTTCTCAAAATATTAGCATATTGTGATAAAGTTCATTATTTTCCATAATGTCATGATGAAAATTTAACATTCATATATTTTAGATTCATTGCACACTAACTGAAATATTTCAGGTCTTTTATTGTCTTAATACGGATGATTTTGGCATACAACTCATGAAAACCCAAAATTCCTATCTCACAAAATTAGCATATTTCATCCGACCAATAAAAGAAAAGTGTTTTTAATACAAAAAACGTCAACCTTCAAATAATCATGTACAGTTATGCACTCAATACTTGGTTGGGAATCCTTTTGCAGAAATGACTGCTTCAATGCGGCGTGGCATGGAGGCAATCAGCCTGTGGCACTGCTGAGGTTTTATGGAGGCCCAGGATGCTTCGATAGCGGCCTTTAGCTCATCCAGAGTGTTGGGTCTTGAGTCTCTCAACGTTCTCTTCACAATATCCCACAGATTCTCTATGGGGTTCAGGTCAGGAGAGTTGGCAGGCCAATTGAGCACAGTGATACCATGGTCAGTAAACCATTTACCAGTGGTTTTGGCACTGTGAGCAGGTGCCAGGTCGTGCTGAAAAATGAAATCTTCATCTCCATAAAGCTTTTCAGCAGATGGAAGCATGAAGTGCTCCAAAATCTCCTGATAGCTAGCTGCATTGACCCTGCCCTTGATAAAACACAGTGGACCAACACCAGCAGCTGACACGGCACCCCAGACCATCACTGACTGTGGGTACTTGACACTGGACTTCTGGCATTTTGGCATTTCCTTCTCCCCAGTCTTCCTCCAGACTCTGGCACCTTGATTTCCGAATGACATGCAGAATTTGCTTTCATCCAAAAAAAGTACTTTGGACCACTGAGCAACAGTCCAGTGCTGCTTCTCTGTAGCCCAGGTCAGGTGCTTCTGCCGCTGTTTCTGGTTCAAAAGTGGCTTGACCTGGGGAATGCGGCACCTGTAGCCCATTTCCTGCACACGCCTGTGCACGGTGGCTCTGGATGTTTCTACTCCAGACTCAGTCCACTGCTTCCGCAGGTCCCCCAAGGTCTGGAATAGGCCCTTCTCCACAATCTTCCTCAGGGTCCGGTCACCTCTTCTCGGTGTGCAGCGTTTTCTGCCACACTTTTTCCTTCCCACAGACTTCCCACTGAGGTGCCTTGATACAGCACTCTGGGAACAGCCTATTCGTTCAGAAATTTCTTTCTGTGTCTTACCCTCTTGCTTGAGGGTGTCAATAGTGGCCTTCTGGACAGCAGTCAGGTCGGCAGTCTTACCCATGATTGGGGTTTTGAGTGATGAACCAGGCTGGGAGTTTTAAAGGCCTCAGGAATCTTTTGCAGGAGTTTAGAGTTAACTCGTTGATTCAGATGATTAGGTTCATAGCTCGTTTAGAGACCCTTTTAATGATATGCTAATTTTGTGAGATAGGAATTTTGGGTTTTCATGAGCTGTATGCCAAAATCATCCATATTAAGACAATAAAAGACCTGAAATATTTCAGTTAGTGTGCAATGAATCTAAAATATATGAATGTTAAATTTTCATCATTACATTATGGAAAATAATGAACTTTATCACAATATGCTAATATTTTGAGAAGGACCTGTACAGCCACTACAGGTCCTAGGATACTGACCCTTTCACCTTTATCTCCTTGAGCTCCTTTGGGTCCAGCAACCCCATCAAAACCTCTTTCCCCCTACATCCACAAACAGAAAAATTTTACTTTCCACACTTGGGATACTTTTATACATAAAAGTATATTGCATTATACCTTGGGACCAACTATTCCCTCTTTTCCAGGATTCCCAGGGGCCCCAGCAGGCCCGATGGCCCCCTGCAAAACACACACAGAGCACAATGAGCAAGAAATCCATGTAAAACCCCTCGGCACCCCCCTTTTTATGTGTAGACACCACTCATACCTGTTCACCTTTTCTCCCTGGTAAGCCCGATCGTCCATGAACGCCTGAAACCCCCTGAACAAATAAACACCTAATTTATTTTCAATATGAAAACATGGCAAAAGAATAAAATGATCAATATTTCATTTAATATAGTTCTTGCATACTTATGCACCTCCTAATACAAAATTTGGGAACAATTACAACAATTTCAACATCTTTACATTTACTATCATCATCACCTATCGGTACATCTCAATAACTCAGAATATATCTATATCTATATATATATAGATATAGATATATATATATCTATCTATATATATACGTATATATATATATATATATATATATATATATATATATATATATATATATATATCTGTAGATAGATATATATATATCAAAAGCTTAATTTATTAAAGCAATTAGATAAATTACAGTGGCGACAGTGGTAGAGGTTTGTCCTGTAACCAGTGGGTTGCCGGTTTGAACCCCTGATCTGTCCGTCTCAGTCGTTGTGTCCTTGGGCAAGACACTTCACCCTCCTTGCCTGCTGATGGTGCTCAGAGGGCCCCTGTGTATGGCAGCCTCACTTATGTCAGTGTGCCCCAGAGCAGCTGTGGCTATATTGTAGCTCACCACTGTCAGTGTGTGGATGTGTGTATGAATGGATGAATGATTGTTGTGTAAAGCTCTTTGAGGTCTCTGGGGACTTGATAAAACGCTATACAAGTGCAGGCCATTTACTATAATTTAATTCAAAAAGTGAAACTCATTTATAAAATTGATCACACACACTTAGTGATATATTTTAAATGAGTAGATTTTACATAACTACTGAAAACCCATAGATAATTAAATGATTAAATAAGACCAATAAAAAAAAACATTTTATTGTAGAAATGTTGTGGTATGGCCTACACTATCATGGGAAAGACTCACTGACAGATTCAACAAGGACGATAAGCCAAAAATAATTATTTATAACGAAGCTGGCTGCTCATACATAGAGTGCTATATCCAAGAATATTAATGGAAATTTAAGTGAAAGAAAAAAGTTTGAGAAAGAAAAACCAGAGAAGATTGAGTGATGTGGGAAGAGATGGTGGTGAGTCAGTGCTATAGGGGATACAATACAAGGATGTATCCAGGTCGTGGGTCATAATTGCTGCTTTCCTTGTGCAAAGCCACTCCAGAACCAGAGACTTCAGAAGTTTCTTACCTGGGCTAAGGAGAAAAAGGACAGGACTGTTTCTCAAAGACATGTCAGGAAAACATGTGATATGTGGTAATGTTGGTGAATGTCGCAGTAACAATATGACTGATAATAAATGGACAAATAACTAAACTGTGTTAAAGTGGTTCACAGCAAACACAAACACCAGATAATTAAGAGTCTATCCAGCTTCTGGAAAAAATCAATAATTACTTCCTATCCCAACATAAAGCTTTTCATAGAAAAAGTTCATCTGATTGACTTCTGCTGTTTAAACAACTTAGTTCCTAATGACTTGACCTCCTCTTTACCTTCTAAAGCTTTTTAAGCTGCATTACACAACAAGTATCACTAAATATATTACTTGCATAGGTAGCCTGAATGAATGGTACTTCAATAATTAGCTAACATTTATTGCAGTTCAGTCAGGTCTTTGGGATATGCATACTGTGTACAGGTATATTGTGATAACAATAAATTCACAATATATTGTGCAGCCCTAATTTTTCAACGGTCCAAAGCCCGTTTTGGGTTTTATCAAGTCCACAGTGAACGCAGCCATCTACCAGGACATTTTAGAGCACTTCATGCCTTCATCCGCTGACAAGCTTTATGGAGATGCTGATTTGATCTTCCAGCAGCTCACACTTGCTCACACTACCAAAGGTACCAGAACTTAGTTCAGTGACCATGATTGGCCAGTAAACTGGCCTGACTTGAACCCCACAGAGAATCTATGTGTTATGATTTGTGGGTGTTTTGGGGTTTTTGTTGGTTTTATTCACAGTTAAGATTTTGAATTGTTATTTTCTTTGTTTTCCTGGTCATGCTTTAGTTTTTGTATTCATGTTTTGCTTAGTTGTGTATTTGGATTGGGCTTCTGGTTATGCTTTGGTTTCACGTTTTTCTAGTTAGATTTCTATTTCTTTGTATCCTTGAAGTTCTGTTTTGCCCCTGTCATGTTGTGTTCTGTCTGTTAATTATCTTTATCCGGTTCACCTGCTCCAAGCTAATCTGTCTCCTTGCTCCACCTGGTTTACTCTCCATATATACATTCCTGTTTAGTTATTCAGCGCGGAAACATTTTTCAAACCATGTCTTGTCTTCTGGACCATGCTCATGTGTTTCATGCCAAGCCTATCTTGCCACTCTGCCCATGTCTGCTTTTGCATGTCTTGCCTGCCTGTTTATTGTTTCTATTTTGTTCCTGCCTCCTCCGTGAGTGAGTTTTTGTTTTTTATTCATTAAATCCTTTTTTTTTTTCACTTACCGTCATGCTGCCTGCTAGTCTGCATTGTGGGATCCTCTATCTCGCAAGTCGCAACACTGTGGACTATTGTCAAGGAGAAGATGGGAGACACCAGACCCAACAATGCAGATGTCCTGAAGGCCTCTTTTAAAGCAACCTGGGCTTCCATCACATCTCAGCAGAGCCACAGGCTGATCACCTCCATGTCCATTGATGCAGTTTTTCATGCAAAAGGAGCCCCAACCAAGTATTGAGTGCATAGACTGTATTTTCAGTTGGCCAACATTTCTGTATTAAAAATGTTATTGGTCTTATTTAATATTCTAATTTTGGGTTTTTATTAGCTGTCAGAACAGTTAATAGAAATAAACACTTCAAATATATCACTCTGTGTGTAATAAATATACATGCAAGTTTATTGCAGTGAATAGAACTAATGTATATTAACGTTTTGATTATATTGTTTTCTGTTGAGATTTACCTGTTTAACTACAATCATGTCTGCTGCATTTATTCTCTCCCGTCCAGTTTTCATTTCCCTGTCTTAGTAACTAACCTTTTCTCCTTTGGGTCCATCAGCCCCACAGGCCCCATTGGGTCCACGGTCACCCTGTAAACACAAGATATCATCACTGACAGACATAAAATGCATGGCAGTCTATTTGTGGAACAAAATGCCATTAGATGATTTATTCAAGTCAACTAGGTGTTTGGGATTCTTCTGGGAACACCTCAGGTGACCCAATGAATGAAGATGCTTAAAAGAATCATATGCAAACTCTTTAGCATAGAGGACCATATGAGAAGATGCTGTTGTCCTGTTTCTTTCCTGGGAACCTTGTTAGAGTGCAGAGCATAATCCATCAGGAGATTTAAAAAAATACAAACCTGGGAGATTCTAATGGAAAACTGAAAATGCGGCATCAATGGCACTTTTGGCACATTAAGAATCTTAGACATATCTCCAAATCAACATGCAAATGGTTTAATAGACACAATAGTGTATTTTTTAATCAAAATCAAGCTTCTTCCATTGTAATTAAAATTCTAGACATAAATCGTATGGAAAACCTAAACTGTGAGCTGAAAATAAGACAGTATAAGAGAGAACCAGAGACAATGGATGATCAGAAGAAACTGTGCAAAGAGGCATGGCCAGGGATCCCTCTTTCCGTATGCTCCAACCTTTTAAAACCTTATAGGAGAAGACTAGGTGCTGCCCTACAGGCAAAAAAGGGTTGAAAGTAGTAAAAGCAGGGGTTGCAATACAGGAGACAACTGTGAATTTGTAAAATCAAATATATCCTAACCTGGGATAGGAAAGTGATTGCATGATAGGTTAAGAGCAAAGAGCAAAAGTCGTATTTAAAGATGTGAACCTTCCCAGGATTGAGTTTACTAAGTGCATTCTGCTTGTATGTGTGAGACAATCAATCCTCTGCAGTTATATCAGTTTCATACTATTAGTAGGCTGTGGCAGTAATCACCCGCTTATAAAAAAGATCCTGCAAGGTTGAAACCACATGTGATAAAAACAACACGGGTATGCAGACAATTATAATACCTTGATTCCTCTCAGTCCACTGACCCCAACTTCACCCTTCTCCCCTTTACGACCCGCCAGACCGTCTTTTCCAGGTAAACCCTGGCAGAAAAACAGCAAGAAGAAATTCAGTGTGTCAAATCTTTTATAGATGCTAGATCTATATATAGAAAAAAGAGAAGTAAAAATATGCACCGATTCACCAGGTACTCCAGGATCACCCGCCTCTCCCTGCACAGAAAAAAACAAACAATTATAACTGTAAAATCCAAGGTTTCACAATATTATTACTAAACGTTGTGATGATGATACTGGCTGCAGTTAACTCATATTTTCCTTGCTTTTCCCTTTTATTTTTATCATCATGCTTGGCCCACCTGTATTACAAGAGCAGCAATGTAACATTTTTGGTTACTAAACTATTAGAAGGAGTTTGGTTGCATCCATATGAAAACTCAGTTTCTGTGGGGGAACTCATTGCTTTTTGCCTGTCGTCTGCATGTTGGCAGAAGAAAAGCTCTTACTGAATCAGGTTCTGCTCTGCTTTTTGAGGTTTTCACTGTGCTTTTCTCATATGAGTTTTCATTTGTTCTGGTTTGGTCTCTATCTTACCAAGTGTTCTGACACTATTTGATGATTTTTACCAAGCTTTAACAGATTTGGTTATACCAGTTAAGAATTATATATGAAAACTTGCCTTCTGTCCACCAGGTCCACGGGCCCCTGGGAAACCAGTGGATCCTCGCTCTCCAGGTTCTCCCCTTTGACCCTGATGGCAAATATGCAGACATTGATAATCAGTTTTACTATTTAAATGACACTTTATATTATAAAATGTTTTTTTTTTTTTCTTTTACTGTTATATAGCTAATAAATGCCTGAACAATCAGCTTGCGTTCAGGTCTAAATTGGCATACACAATGTGGGCATATTGGGAGAGGCCTAGCTTTATAAGAAGAGTTTCCAAGTGTTGAGGTCAGAGATTTGGAAAGGCTATTCCAGAAGTCTGATTTGTTCGATTCAAAGCCCCTTTTGACATCTTTAACCAGTTGGAACACACGACCTTTTCCAATTTCAATCATCTGACCCTAACTGCCACACTCTAAAGAAAGTAAATGAACAAATGTGCAGAAATGTTGAGGAACCTCCAAGGCTTCAGCCTGCCTTCAACAGAAAACACCTGAGGACTGAGAGGGTCGTTGACAGATCATTACGCCCCAAAATGATACGTTTAAGCTTGACTGAAATCCACAGCTGCCCACATGGACAAGCCAGAAGAAGCATTTTTTTTTAAGATTTTGTGGCCTTTATTTATTTTTATTTTTAATTTTTTTTTACTGTAGGTCGAAAGGAAATGGGGCAGAGAGAAGGGAAGACATGTGGCAAATATCGCTAGGGCAGGGACTGCCACGTCGAGGATTGAAGACTCAGTACATGGGCAGCGCGCTTAAACCCCTACACCAACAGCACCGTGCCCAGAAGAAGCATGTTTTACCTTAATTTCCAGATTCATTCTTAGGTATAATGAGACTATCCATTTTGATCCTTTGTAAACCTCTCTGCAAACTATGGTTTTAGTTAAAAGATACAAAATTCTGGTTTCTCTGCAACGTGGACACTGAACCACGTATTAGTGGGGAAATATGTGTATATTTGCACATTAATGTGCAACTTTGACTCTGTGTGGATTAGAGAAAATCCACAACCCAATTCTTGTTTTTGAAAATGTATTGCTGTTTTGTAATCATTCCAGTATAAATAAATGCACAGTTCAAACACATCGTTAAAGAGATTAAATTAACAGGTCAAGTCCCTTAATGAGTGTGTAAACCTTTAACCAGAACTGTATATTCCTTGTTAATGACTCTACATGTTGCACATTGTCACTGGATTAAAGAAGGTAAAATAAAAAACTTGTTAATGCTGACAGAGTTAGTGAATAAGACCAACATCTCAAAACCATTTACTTTAATCTCCAAACAATCTCCAGTCAAATTTACCTGCTCTCCTGATGGACCCTCCTGACCTTTCGTCCCTTTCTCTCCTTGTGTACCTTTGGGTCCTCTGTCACCCTGAGTTAACAACCGCAAAAGGAGGTTATTTTCTCTAATTGAATATTCTTTTAGAGCAATGTGCGTTTAAACATCACTGACTGTTTCTCCTTTGTTGCCCTTTTCTCCCGGTGGTCCTCCCACCAGCACAGTGTCCCCCTGTAATTGATAGGACAGATTTTGAAAGAATTGTTTCGACCCCCAAAGAGGAAAATAACAGTGTTTATTTTTGTTCGTTTTCTCACACTATGTGATTCTTTCATATCTCAGCTCATCAGTATTCTGTGAATTCATATATTCATCCAGCTTGATATGAAAGAAAGAGCTCTATCAAATCATGTGCTGCCGACTATTTTCCATTGATTTCAAATTTATAAATAAAACAAATACACTTTGAGAAAGAGTGAATGGCAGTGGAGCTTATTGCATATTAAAACGCACAAACCTTATCTCCTTTCTCACCCGGCAGTCCGCTGTCTCCCTGTACAAAAGAGAAAACAAAGATTAAGCAAAACAATTCATTGGTGTCTGTGAATGTAGTTCATTGTTTTACATGTAAAGAAAACTCAGAAGATGGACAACCTGAGGATGAGTAAATATGGGAAAAGAAATTAATGAAAAAAATTACCTTTTCTCCTCGAAGACCTCGAATCCCTGATGGACCCTGAATGGCAAAAAACACGTATACATGAATAGTTCCATGTAAAATGGACTACTGTATGTCTGTTTCTGTCTGTAGTTTATTATTTCTGTTCTGGCTAGACAATAAATGACTGGAAACTAAAAGAAAAACAACATTGTGAGTCATTAGGAGTGTGGAATCCTTCTTCCCTAAAGATTGCAGCACTGAGAGAGTAAAAGACACAGTGAATGATATGTTTACGGTCCAGAAAACATTTTGTGTTCTTGTGAGGAAGGCTCTTCATCTGTATAATCATAAGATGAATGCTTCTTTGCTTCCATTATGCCTCCAAACAGACTGGTTCATGCTTTTAAAAACACCCCTGAAATAGAATGCTGAAAGCCTTTCAGAGAACAACCCTGTGGTCTGCATAATGGCCTTCAACACTATCATACCAGACATCCTCCACCAGAAGCTCACATAGCTCAACGTCCCAGCCTCCACCTGTCAGTGGATCAACAGCTTCCTGACAGACCGACAGCAGCAGGTGAGACTGGGGAGCATCTTCTCCCGATCCAGATCAATAAGTACTGGTGCCCCCCAGGGGTCTGTTCTATCCCCACTCCTCTTCTCTCTGTACACAAATGACTGCACCTCATCGGACTCGTCCGTGAAACTCCTTAAGTTTGCGGATGACACCAGCGTCATTGGACTGATCCAGGACGGTGATGAGTCTGCATACAGACAGCAGGTGGATCGGCTGGTACACTGGTGTGGTCAGAACTACCTTGAACTGAACCCGCTCAAGACTGTGGAAATGGTGGTGGACTTTCGGAGAACACCACCCCCATACACCCCCCTCACCATCTTCAACAACGCTGTATCGGCCGTGGACCACTTCAGGTTCTTAGGAACCACCATCTCTGAGGACCTGAGATGGTCTTCACACATAGACACTGTTTGAAAGAAGACCCAGCAGAGACTGTACTTCCTGAGGCAACTCAAGAAGTTCAACCTTCCACAGGAGCTGTTGGTCATCTTCTACACTGATTCTGATTCTGAGTGTTACATGAAAACAGAAACTTCTGATATTTACTGTTGGTCCTCTGTCCCCATCCAAGCCAGCTCTGCCTTCCTCCCCCTGAGGCACAAAAAGTAAACACACCAGAGTTAGTTCTGCTTCATCCAATGTAAATTTACTTTTCAATGCAAACACGGTGTTAAAGTTTAGAGGCTTCTTACTCTGGGTCCTGGATCTCCTCTCTCCCCTCTAGGACCAGGAACCCCAACACCAACTTCCCCCTGAAACCAGAAGAAATACATTTATACCTTTAATAGGATGTATTGACATTCACGTAGTTCAACCGAGATATTGTGCTCGTCAGCATAAAAAAAAAAAAAATTACCTTGTCCCCTTTGACTCCATTAGTACCAGCAGAGCCCTAGAAAACAAATAAATATTAATATATTTATGTATTACACTCAGGATTGAACTGGATGGATTGTAATTACATATGAATCTGACAATATGATTAAACTATAATGGAATTAATTAAAATTAATAGGGCCTGTTTGTCTTGTAAAGTGCCGCATTTGTTTAATTTCTGTTATATAAAAACTGAAATGAACTGAGCTGAAGATGAAATATATATCTAGTTTACTAATTTTAGAGGGTATGAAAAACTCAGTTGCACCAAATGCTACGGAAATAATTATAATGTAATCTGGTGCAACAAGTAAAAAGAGAATGGATCAACAATAAATCTAAGGAGCTGATAAATCAAAACCGTTACAAATAAAAACTGTATATAATTGACACCACAAAAAGCCAGTGTATCATGGTCAACCAGAGCCGAAAGCTGAAATACATGAAGTGGGAGACTATTCCAGAGCTTCAGGGCTGCGACCAAAAAAGCTTCGTCAACTCTCTTTTATAAATGGGAACAAAAAATGTGTTTGACAATCCCAAAGCTCTTTCATTAGCATGAATGATTAATAGTTCTGTAAAATACTGTGGTGCCAGTCAATGAAATCTCCTAAGCTACTAAAACCAGGGTACCATGGTTCTGCAGCATAGTGGTGAGCAGCTACATTTTGGGGAAATTGGAGCCAACAAATGAAAACAGACACTGCTTCATGTACAAAGAGTTACAGAGATCAGACCATGAGGAGCTGTAAGTGTGTGGATCACTTTCTTAAATGCCTATACTGGTCACTAGACCTTCACTTTAGCTGAAACTAGTCTGTTTTAACAACAGAGCTAATATAAGTATTGAGTTTAAAATCTCTACTGAAATAAAACCAAAGTTATGGCTGATTGACAGAAGAAAACTGCTAGAGGGTTAATAGTACTGTCATAACCATCCAAGACTGTTGAATTTCCAAATGCAAAAAGTTTTGTGTTGTGTTTGTGAAAATAAGGAAGCGATCATTCATCTAAGGTGATATCTTAAAGACAGATCTGTAACTGACGCAGAACAAGCCCTGCGTTATACCAAGAAAAAATGTAATTACAATTCTATTGCTGGATATTTTGTAATAATGACTGATCCATTTTTCGATTTATTGTGCAGCTCTAAGCAGAAGTATTTGCTTGAATTGGCAAAATCATCAGCAAGATCGCCATAAGAGCAAGGGAAAATAAATATTGTATTTTCTGGTTGATGACAGTGTTAGCAAATACAGTGAAAATAGGCTTTGTCTTGTAATAGAGCCCTGCGGGACTCCACAGAGAGGAATGGTAACAAGAACACTTAATCTCTCAAATAATTACATTCTAGATTTGACATACAGGGTATGTAAAAAACAAAGAAAACATGAGTTTTTGCCTTAGTTTTAAGGAATGATTAATGAGGCTTTTAAACTGTTCTAACTTCCTGTAGCAGATAGCTGTGCAGCAGAGCTGATACTAACTTTCACATTCATAGGAGGTCCAATGTTGCTGTGTTATTTTAACCTCAGTAATTGGCATTTCTAACTATGTCTTTCTCTATACCAGTACTAAAACTAACAATATTTTTATTAACATCTTAAAAACACATATTTTTATTTGCTACAGGTTTATTTTATTGGTGTTTCTGTTGAATCAAGACACTATATATCAGGCTGCAACCAGAAGGGCCGCTGCAGCCCTCATAGATCCTTACTTTCTGCTTTACAACTTTCCATTGCTCCTCATAAAATATTTCTGCAATTAGAAAAACAAACTCACTGGCTGTCCTGCAGGTCCAGGAGGACCAGGAACTCCAGTGTTTCCTGCACGGCCAGCAAACCCTTGGAGGCCCTGAAAATAGAACCATGAATGTTCCAAATTTTCCCTGAAGGATGGCACAGATAAAAAAAGAAAATAATGCAGATTATTTTAACATCTCCACCAACCCTCTCCCCTGGAGGTCCAGGAGGTCCTGGCTGTCCATTTTCTCCTCTCACACCAGGCAGTCCAGGATCTCCAGCCTTCCCCTGGGAGCCTGGAGGGCCAGCTGGACCAGGAAGCCCAGAATCTCCCTGAAATACATATAAATATCTTTTTATCCTGAGCCACATCTGATAAGCCACACTGACTCCCTGACTAGAAAAGATAAAATCATAGATCTTCCTCTGCTGTAATACATGCTGCTTCTCACCTTCAGACCTGGAGGCCCGATACGACCAAGTGGACCTGGTAGTCCGACGCCCTTGTCTCCCTGCAAAACAGGTTCTTGTCATAAAATTTCTTGTCAAAATGCTTTGAATTCAGATGACATAATAAAATAGATGGTAAAAGATTAACCTTATCTCCTTTAGGCCCTGGTGATCCTTGTGCTCCCTGTAAAACATAAATGAGGTGATGGAAAAAGGAAACAATAATTTTACAATGCTCCAATTTATAGATATTTATGTGAGGTCTGAATAATTGTTGCATGTGTTTTCTGTGTCCTCTACATGGCTTGTGGCCAACTGTAAGTGAGATCTCTTATGGTACACGACTTATACCTGTCAACTGATTCTCCAACCTGTGCAAATATATTAGTTTTGGATTTTAAAGAGACAAAAAAGTGAAAAACTTCAAGGAGTAGAGTTACTTTTCTAAGGTAATATACATTATATGCAGACTGTTAAAAGAAGCACAATTTACACAGGCCTTTGTCGAGTTTGTAAGGAAGTAGATGAGCTCTAGATTGGCTTATAATAACTATAATCTAGACATGCAATTCAGTCAGTTCATTATCCATGCTGGATCTCCTTTCTAACTTCCACAGAGTTCGTCTCTAGCTTGTGCTGCGACAACATTTCTCACAAAGCATTATTTCAGATTAAACGTTTTTGTTTTTTTTGAAGAAACCATTCATGGGCTGTTTTAATTTTCAAGCTCCAGTTTATTAAAAAAACTGAAATAAAACCCTGAATTCATATCACAAACAAGTAGTGGTTGCTAAATACTTACATCCTCCCCTTGCTCTCCTGGTTCACCAGCCACTCCCTTGTATAATGACAGATAACACATTGTAAAAATGTAATGAGAGCAAAAACAGGGCTATGCTCTGTAACTATACATACTCTGTCTCCTTTGATGCCAGCAGGACCTTTGTCTCCCTTGCTACCCTGAAGGACAGAAGATTAAAAGGGGAGACACTTGGATCTTGTTTTGTGGTTTCGACTGAGAGTGAGCCTGTTTGGTCATACTCACCTTTTCTCCAGGTAGACCTCGCTCTCCAGCCGTACCTGGCATTGTTACACCCGGAGGACCCTGCATCAGACAGGATCAGACAAGTACTGTTAGCAGCAGTGAGCTACTGAAGAAAAACACAGCTTATAACACAGTATCTGCCACTTTTATGTTGATGTAAACGGTGACTCACCGTGTCTCCTTTAAGACCAGGAGCTCCAGCCACAGCCTGGAAGACGGCAGAGAAATACAGAAAATAACCATTATTTCCTTTGTAGAATAACACCTGTTATTGTTATGATAAGTAAATGCATAACTAAAAGCCCTGTCATTAAGTGCCTCAACAACCCTCATTGATATCTTCTCCAGCTCATACACTTTAAAAGGCTTGGTGTTTTCAAGGATTTTCAATAAATTCATTCTCTCAGAGCTAAATCCCAGCCCTGTAGTCATAGAGTCACAGAGGGTGGAAATTGTCACCTTTTGCTTACTTTACAAGGCTTCTCCAAGTAAATTGCTGCTCTCAGCAGTGTTTGTAAGATTTACATGGATATAAGGATTATTTAATAAATGCTTTAAAATAATTTCAGACTGTGAAGCGCATGCATACCTACAGCCCAGGATTTTTAATTCCCCTGGCAGATATAGAATTAAAATTATCTTCATTCAACTAAGAAGATTGTTTCTGATAAATAAAACAAACAGCTCTCAAAAGATGATAAAAAATGCTAATAAAAGCAGTTTCAGATTTACATTGTATTAAAAACCCTTTTTGATAATCAGTGGAAAACTGTTTTTTGGCATTATACGAGTCAAACCCTTCTGACACCTGCTGACCATCTTTTTGCTCCTATATTTTCATAATTTATCTTTGATGATGAGCTTCAATTCTTTGAGGTTGGTGGTCGGATTTAATTTTGGGCTTTGGCTAGGCCACTGCAAAACATTAAAGTTACTTCCGGTAACAAGCTATGTGTTGGTAAAATTAAAATGTTAAAACTGCCAGATGTATGAAACATTTTAGACACACATGTGTGTCTGTATATATGTGTCTCGTGCAAGTATTTAGATCCTTTACTTTGTTAGAGTGAAGTTCTTTTCGCAGCAGAGAAATAACTATATCCTTAAGAATAATCTTCAAGGTCTGGTACATCCTTCTTTCAAATTTCTCATGAATTTCTTGTCTGAAATGCTTACTGATAAGATGTTTGGCATCTATGCAGGTTCTGAGCAAGGGATGTTCTTCCAGAGCCAGGCTTTAATAAAGATTGTTTCATGCCAAAGCTCTGGCTTGTTTTACTGTTTTAGGACGAGGCTCATAAACATTAAGGAATGCCTGAAAAACATCACCAATGATGTTAACAACATAAGGTTATATTTTATTTAAGATGCTTAAAGAGGGTCTTTATTTAAAAAAGGTATTAGCTCTTGTTAGACTGAGGAACTGTTTGCTGGAAAATAAAAGTGTATATCAGTTTGGTCTGTGTTCGTATGAGTGTGTCTGAGAGATAATAATAACTGCAGGGAGATCGGAGCAGATGCACGAGTACTGCCTGGTCATTTATCAAACTGTTGAACTCACTGACAGCATCACCGTGGCTCTGTCCAAGGTGCTAAACCTGGGGTTGTTAACGGTGGGGGAGCTTGTCAAGACACATCTCACCACAACTCATGTCAATATTATGAACAGCAGGACAGTGGCTGAATAGTGGGCTGTTCACAGGGGGGGTATCGGTGCACATGTGTGAGTGTTCTCTGGAAACATTTTAAAACAACTAAAATAACATTCAGCAGCTCCAGATCAGAGTGCATAAAGGGAATGATGAATTAACATAATTCCCTTTATGTTTTTATCAAAACACCTTCTACAGGGATTCTGTGTTAAGAGTTTCATAAATTCCTGGCGATGCTGACTTATGCAGGGAGTATAAGTGTTTTTAGTAATAGTTACAACCTTTATTGGTACTAACTGCAAGGAAAAGCATCATAAAATATTTAAGAAAATGCTGCTTTTGTTTTACTGCAAGAATTTAATCTATTTAAGCAAGCTTAAAGTTACTGAAACATAAGACATCAAAACTGCTGCATATTTCAGAAAAGCAGTTATTTGTAGGATTATTAAAAAAGGATCTCTCTTTGAAAAGTTGATTATTAATCAACTGTTGAACATCACTGACAGTTACATTTTTGGTAGTATTACTAATCAGTTTTTATTGTGTTAAAAGACCTCTCCGTAGTCGTCACCATTTCAAAACACCATTTAAAAAAATCTTCACTAAATTAAATGTGACAAAAAAATAAAATGGAATAAAATACATATTGTTTAATAAGTATAAGTATGCTCTGGATAGCTTTTAATCTTAATAAAGGAATTTCTCTTTTAGAAGCATTTTGTATTTATTCAGATTATTATTGACTGATATTGTTGACAAGAAGCATCTAAGCCCAAGAAAAAAAGGGACAAGAAAAGCTGTTAGGGGGCAAATACATCTTCACAGCACTGTATTCTTAATTTATGCAAAATGAAAATATTACATTAGATCTGATAAATTGATTTCCTGCAAGGTGCAACACTACGTGGCTCTAGAAACACTGCAGTCATGTGTTTGCATCCAGCAGACACAGGCACATCTGTATGTATGTCACAAAATCTGGCAGCAAACCAGACAGACATGTTCTGCATTGCAGATTGCAATGCTCCAGGCTAAAATGTTTGATGGCTTGCGTTTCCAACAAAGAGAAATCTGCTGTGTTTATGGTGGAGGACTTGTTAAAACACATGACAGAAGGTGGCAGTTCAATGGATGCTTATATGACACCATAAAGAATATTGATGACGAGAGCTGCTGATGGGACTTCCACTATTAAATCCAGCAGAGATCATAGAAGAAAGCACAAAGCTTATGATAATGTGATGAGAAAACAATCCAAGTGACCTTCTCTGTCACTTTTAGACTCAACAAGACAAATTTGTCTCAGTTAAGATCCTCACTGGCAGAACTGGCACATGTTTGTCAAGTCAGGCCAGGTCCTGTTTATAAATGTCTGCGGTCATTACAGCACACACTGTAGGCAGGCAGAAACATACAAGTGTCAGTAGCAGGATGGTTCCCATTTGGGATCTGATTAACACTGACAAATTCCAGTTTAGGAGCTGTTATGACTTCATCATAGAACTGCGGTGTTGTGACTGAGTGCAATTAAAAAGGCTGGCTCTTAGTAATGATGCAGCAAAGACAGCCCTTCAGGGCTTTGTGTTGGATTATAGTTAAGTTGTTTTATTCAGCCAAGGACATGGGCCATGTGGAGGAAATACTTTATACATTCAATGTCAGGATTTTTATACCAACATGTTGCTGTAATAATGGCTTGGGAAGCCACTTGTGTTTTTCTGAGTGTACACCTCACCATAATACCCTAATCCAATTATTATTTATGGCAGTATAAACCCATGTTTACTGAGTTCTATTAAACGAAGCCATGTTGTTGTTAGAGTACTGTGACCTTGACAGCAGTCAGCTAACATAGTCATAAAAGTTGACAAATTGACAAATAAATATGTGTTGCATATACAGTGTATAAATGTATTCATACCTCTTGAACCTCTTGACTTGATTATGTCCCTTTACACGCACAGACTTCAGTGTACATCATTAGGACTTAATGTGAAGGAGTATAATTGCCAAATGGAAGTGACACATTATTTTTTTGTTTTACTAATAAAAATATTGAGTACAGCACATGCATTTGCAAAGCTGGGTGGATCTCCAGAATGAACATTATTACACAAAGTTTTGATCAATCCCTGACACCTTCATTTATTTCTAAACCAGACTAAGTGTATGTCTCCATAAGACTTCTAAAACTCAATTTAGATGTTTACTTTCCCTTTTAGCCCTGGCGACCTGTTCAGGGTGTACCCTGCCTCCCCATCATAGACTGCTGGTAATAGGCACCAGCTTCCCCGCAACCCACTATGGAGGAAGCGGTATAGAAAATGACTGCCTGATTGACTTTGCCTTTTAGGCCAAATATACCCTGAACTAAACTATAAGAGACGTCACAGTGACCTGAGGCAATAATTACATTTCCTTACATGAATTACTTTAGGAATGCTGGAAATGTTAATTAAGTTACAGAAAGAGTGTGTATCTCTCAAATGACTCGAATAACTAAACGGGTTATTTACCTTAGAAATCTGCTTTGTGCCCCAATTGGGAGGTAGTCATTCAAACAACCAAATTTAAACAAACTATTAAAAGTAAAAATAACAATCTGCCTTCTAGTGAGCTCATACATCTTTGTTGTGACCACAAAAGACCAAGATAAACTCACATCGAACAAAAGTGACATCCCAGTAGACAGAGAAGACTCTCACCTTCCCAGGAGGACCACTGTCTCCCTGTTCCCCCTTAAAGCCAGGCAGCCCTGGAGGTCCTGCAATACCCTAAGGAACAAATGATTCCCTGTTAACAATGAGGACAACTTGACAGGGAGCAAACAGGGAACACATTGCTGCTGCATAAGATAATCTACGTCTGATTTTAGACTTTTTCTTATCAATGTATGTTGGCAAAAAAACATGTCAGTTTATGAGAGTAAATGTGAGGAAATTAAATGCATCTTGTTTCCAGTCAACCCATTGAATTAATCTGGCATTTGAATTTCAATGCTCAATTAGTCTCGTCAAGTGGTCAAATATTTATTAGTTGAATGAATCATCAGCTAAAAAATCCAACATTCAGTATGTGGAGGTGAGTTTATCTTAACTAGTGCAGATTGAGCATTTGCATAGTGTGATATTCGGTAATGTTATTATTTGGCCTTTGCTGCGGCATTTGATTGTCACATGCATTGATTCTGTATCCGTGGTGCATATATACAGCATACATGGCATCTTAGTGTTGTGATGCTGGATCAGGAGTGGCCAAACCCAGTCTTAAAGAGCCAGTGCATGATTTAGATGTGTCTCTGCTCCAACAAAGTTTAAATAATGGCTGACTTATCTTCTAAGAATGTCATTAAGTTCTGCAAGAGGCCTGCAATGAACCATTAACTTGACCCGTGTGCTGAACCAGGAGATCATCTAAAACATGCAGGACACCTGCTTTTGAAGACTGGAGTTGGTGACCCCTGTGCTAGATTATCACATGCGTAGGAAGGCGATGCTTGAGTGGTATCTACCTCAAGCAGCGTATCTTCCTATGCAACTGAAACACAAGGCAGATACTCGATAGTTTGGTTGAAGGCTAAAACACACACACACATAGTACCTGCTTTCCTGGTAGTCCAGGTAGTCCATCTTTACCAGGAACCCCATCTCTTCCAGGAACACCAGGCTTCCCTGCCTCACCCTGACAAACAGGCCAAATCATGGTGTATGTCATATTTTTTGCATAAATGTATAGTTCCTAATAGTGCATCACTTTTATTTATTTTAGCCCCAGTTTACAAAATCTTCTCACAGCAAAAAAGTCTCAACTCATTATTTTACGTATTATTTATACAAGCAAACAACATGGGTAATCAAACCAAATACAAAAGGAGAATAATAGAACTGCAAGCACATTGATCTCAGGTAATAAGGGTCTTCTTTGTAGGCTTGTTTTAAAGCTACCAAGACAAAAAATGCAGCTGAAGCTGCTATTTATCAATCAGACCTTGTTACACATGTTTTGGCATTTACTTTAATCACCTTCCTATGTCCACTACAAGAGAAATACCTCAGGGGTAAAACATTTCTTCTATTTCCTATTCAAAGTGGAGTTAAAACAGAATTAAATACTCACCACCTGCCCCGACAGTCCTGGGGGGCCCTGTGGACCCTGCAGAGAGAAATAAACACATTGTTTTAAGGGACATATATTAGGATACACAGCAGAAGGTTTTCAATTAAGAAACATGAAGGTGGTTCTGGCTGAAGGGCAGCTGGGATTTTTTAGCAAAACTTACAACAGCTCCTGGTGGACCTGGTGGCCCAGGCATACCTGTGCTCCCCTGAGCACCAGGAGGACCCTGCAGAGAGACAGAATAAACTCAGAAACTGTGTATCTCTTTCACAGTTTTCGTGTTGGACTGCCATATTGTTGGACAAATGAATATTTATTATAAAAGACAACCTCCGCTGTCTTACCTGGATACCAATGCCTGCTTCTCCTTGATTACCCTGTGGGAAGGAAATGTGTTTTGAGTTTCAAGACCTTGTGAAGGCAGAATAGACAAAATACTGAAAATACTGTGAAGCTACCTTTACACCTGGTGGACCTGGCATGCCAGTAGGACCCATGGGTCCCTAATACAAGAAGCAAGAAATCAAGCTTTAAACTGTGGCCAGCAATCATCGATAAAAACACTGAATGTTTATACTCACAGTTGGTCCCCTAATGCCAGGCTCTCCTGGATTTCCCTGTGAGCAAACGTTTAATGTTAAAGCTTTATTCAAAAAACCATAATACAACACAATCAGGCGCAGCTAAACACACACTGCATGCTAGGAGAAAGCTTTTTGGAAATTGTTCACATTTTGGAAATTTCATTGTCTCTCTCACTGATATCAGAGAAGTTGACGTCTATTAACATCTATCTACTAAGAAAGCTCCAGGACGACTAAGTCTTATCGAGCTTAATGTTTCACTTGTAAAATTGTTAAATGATTAATTTTCAGATTTTCTGCTGCTAATTCCACTGGAACACTAAACTATGGACAAAAATGGACAAAGCAGTATTAACCCCCTCATGGGGCACTAATTTTACTATAATAGACCTATTTAAATGCACAGTCCAGCAAAAATCACATGAATTATTTTAAAAAACACAGTTACAGCATCAGACTCTGGTTATGTTTGTGCTCAATAAAGACCACCTGACCAGGAAACACAGGACCTATTACTGAAACAATAATCGACATTTCTGTCAATTTCTTATTGATTTACAGATGCTGCAATTGTTACACTTATCGATGGTCTAAAAGAAAACGTAATCTTGAATCGACACAAATAATTAATTTGCTGTTTGTGTCCCCGTTAGACAAATCAACGCAGTGTATTTTTTGAAAGCAGCACTGTAGGAGCCAATAAAAATCCAATGGCATCCGTTCAGATGTGGATACATTTATTGCCTACCCTGGTAAAGAAGTGTAAAATACCTGATGTCTTTTGCAGTAGAATAATCTCATATTGAAAATGTAATAAAACAAAATCCAAACTTTGTTTTAAGTAGATTTATTCAGTGAGGAAAACAGCTCGATAGTAAGATATGGTTGTTTTTAATTATATCACTGTTGATACAACTATTGCTACCCGGCTCCCATTACTGCTCTCATATGCTCTCGTCTCTTCAGGTTTTCTATTTTCTATTAAAAATATTTCTTTTTTAGGTCTGAGGACTAAGATGGCCATGACAGAGGTGTCTGGTGAACCATTTCTGTTGATTTTGTCAATAGGTTTTGGATCCTTATCCAACTGAGAGACCCAAAAGTGACAGATTTTCGTTTTACTGAAAGAGCTAACCAGCTTTTTATTTAAAGTCTCTTGGTACTTCAAAGAGTTCATGATGCAATGCACTCTGACAAGGCTTACAATGCATTAGGTGGAGCACCAGGCCCCCAGCGTAACGGATTGTCCACTGTACTTAACAGTGGGAACGAGGTGAGTTTCCAAATATTCATTGGCTTTGCATAAAACCAATCTGGAGTCTGTTGCTGAAAAGCTCAATCTTAATTCTTATTTCAGATCAATAAGCAATGAACACATCTTTGTATCATCTATCAACAGATCATCTTGTCCTTTCAAATCATACAAGTAAATCCTCTGAAATAACAAACCCTGTGTGCTTTCAGATCATGCAGCTGGGGTTGCAGAACCAAGGGGGAGTGGAAACAATATGCAGCATTTACCTGAACAATATGTGTAAGATATATTGGGTAATTTCACAGTATCTGGCTGAGCTCTGTCCAGCGGTCCTTATGCAGGCTGTCCAAATACAATCAGTAGTTTAAATTATTAAAACAGGGAAAATTATGTGCTATCCTTAACAAGAACCAGATTCAGCAGATCAGTTTATTTCTCAGATCAGATGGACACTGGAGGACACTGTGGTAGCTTTGCTCTGAGCGCACCAGTAGACTGAACTGTTGTCTTTGTGTGATATTACTCTAAACACTCATTCCACGATTTCGCATTACCCCTTACAATTCAGAGTGGTTTTGGATATTTTGCTACCCTCTGGAGGAGGGGTCGACTGTATCCCCATATTCTGTGTTGGGACCTGTTCATTACAAGGCTTAATAAACATGTGGTGAGCCCAGAACGAAAGTATGACCTAAAAGGCGCTTTAGTCCCATCTGACCAAAGCTTCTGACCACAGTTCTGGGTAAAGTCCCAATTGCATTTAGCATACCCGACATGTTTACATTTGTGATGGTAGGACAGAAAAGTGTTTTTCCTGGCATATCTCTCAAACAGCTGGGCTGCGAATAGTTTGATTTTAACAATGTTTACGGAAAACTTCGGGACTTCGAAATGTCGCTGTTTACTGAAGTTCTCCAGCAATTAACTTTGGACATTTTTCCTATACCATCTTGCTCTCTATGCATGGTGGCAAGTAACTTGGGTCGTCGTCCAGCCAAGGACCCAGGGGCTAAAAGAAATGGTCCTCTGTGTTTATTCCCCAGAGAACCACAAGCCATTATGTACTAATTACAAGTTTCTGGAAACTTTGATTAACTTAAAAAAAAGTGAAGTATTATTTAGAAAAAGTTTCAGTTGCATCTATTTCAAAGGAATTGTTCATGGTACCAAAAGTTGTGCCTTCGGTGATTTTGTGGAAACCAATTATTTTGTAAAAAAGGTTTTCTTCCCCACTAAATAAATGTACTAACAGCCACAAGGCACTGCATAACACACCAGGCTTTAGTGGACTTCTATTAAAAAAAATGTCATTCTTGAAATGAGTCAAAAACTTTTTGTTTTTTATTTTACCATAAATCATAACAGTGCCATTAACTACATTCTGTCCTCTGATCAGTCTGCTTTTCCTCTTGGTAAAATAAATTCAAAATGATCAATCATTTCTATCGAATTAGAATGCAGTTTTTAATTTCCAGCTACACCTTTTTTGTCCATTCATAATTTAAAACTCTTGGCTCCTGAAACAAGCAGTTTCAAAACAAATCCCCAACTCTAGGCATCCTGACCGAAGCTCACATAGAAATGGCTGATTTTACAGCAGCTCTGCTTATAATTTATACCCCGTCAATGAATCACAGTGACCTTTTCCTCTAACTTTCAGCACAAGAGCGAGTATAAGTTTGACCTTTTCCCAAAATGTAAAACAATTTTTAAAGGTAACATTTGTACACAGATATGTTCAGATAAAACTACACACACTACATTGTACACAGATATGGACGATACTGAGTCTCCAACAAATTATGTCATACATTAACAGACAATTTGATATCGACATTTGACATGAGGAGACATGAAGACGCAAATAAAAAGACGCACACATGTAAAAGGTAAACAAGAAACACTGACAAATAAGAGTTTGCAAGGATAATAACACAGACAGCAGGCACAGCTGCATGCATGACATGCAACAGTAGATACGATTTAGAGCAACCCCACCTCCAGACAAACAGACAGAGTCAACAACACACACTGCTGCACACTGGGTGAGGGCTCAACCTCGGGATGATATCCCACTTCCTTTCATCTTCTCACTTTTTATGGGTCTTAAAATGTTTTTAATCAAACTTCAAATATTACTTCTGGAGTTAAACACAAGTGCCTTTAGGGGCATCTCATGAGGAATTAATCAAGGTCTGAGTCTTATCCCAGCCGCCAGATTATATTTTAAAATTCACATGAATTAATATTAAAGCATCTCAATTTCCCTAGGTTTTACATTACGATGCTGACTTCATGATGATAGATTGCTCTTCGTTTGTTGCCTCTTCTCATGCTCCTTGCTGTCTAAGCTACAGCCTGCAGGCATCTCAGTGACTTTGGTCCATACCCAATTGTATGTGATGACACAGAGACATATAGCTCCCTTCCTCCTGCAGAGCTTAAAGCATGCCAGCCAACAGCAGATAACCTACCGGTCTGCCTAGAACTCCCGGGAACCCAGGGAAGCCCTGGAGAAGAGGAAAGACAAAGGAAATAGGGAATGACAGTAGGGGTGTGGGGAGACAGTTTGGTGGAGGAAAGAATTGAAATAAGAGACAGACAGAGAAGAAAATGAACAGAGACAGAAGAGACTGTTAGAGAGTTAGATGTTAGGTGCACAGCAGCAATGGGATCAATGAAGCCTTGGTGCAAGGAGGGGAAAAACAGAGCTCCATTTGCTTTGAGCTTGCAGCCATCCCAGTAGATTTAGTCTGCAGGTCAAGCCTAAAAGCAGACTGGTTTATGGGTTACTCACTGGTTGGCCTCGAGGACCAGGAGGCCCCGTAGGGCCCTGCTCCAACATGTCGAGAAGGAAAATAAGAATTGAGAGGAAGTACTTATCATCTTTCTTCAGCTCTACTTACTTTAACTCACATCCAAAGTAATCATGACAACAGTTTAGTGATCAGTATGAAAAACATCTTGAGACACTGAAATAAACCTGAAGTCACTTAAAGTGATCTTTTGATGAAATTATGTGACATTACACTATAAAATCACAAAAAAGTTACATACATTGACTTTTGTAAAAAATAATAATAACTTACCAGTTCACTGAAACAAATTTCCATTATACATTTATACAAGGTACTACTTCATCAAGCTTTAAGTAATGAAATTGCAGAATTGCTGGATATGATGTCCCCTTCAGAACTTCACAATTAGTCCTTGACTTACTGGTTTCCCCTCCTGTCCAGGTTTTCCGGATTCCCCTGGCACGCCCTGGAATTACAAACCACATTTTGCTATACCACACGAATTTCAACACCAAAAAAAGTGTTCGAGTGTTTTGCTGCAATAAGCAAATGTGAATGTAAGTTTTTTGTTTTTTTGCTTTTCCCCAGTATTTTGCTGAGATAAAATTGTGAGAACATAAACAATAAAATTATATCTACACAATCTTTAGACAGGCACAGCATATATGATTTTATGTGTGAATCATTGTATCATCCTCTATTGTGAAGTAAGGAAGTGTTTATCTGCCACTGCTTAATATGAGTCAACATATTTCCACATAGTTATCATGTGTGACTTTGCAACATGTATGCCAGATGCAATCAATCCTGACAACAGATGCTGCTTAGTGTCATATGTTAAACTGTTCTTAGATTTACCTAAAATAAAATAAAACACAAGTCTGTTATAATTTTTTTAATATGATGATGCTTCTAAAATAGCAGTTTTTCGTAGTGGTCTAACTGACTTCTATTTAGCTCATCAAAGTGACAGCAAATGTTATTTATGACCTGCTGTTTAAATCTACAGCCTAACAGCATTTTGTCACTTTTGTTATCTCAAGATCCCAGTATGTGTATGTGAGGGAATGATAACATAATCAAGGCAGCAGCAGGACAACAGATGGTACATGCGAGTTTAATTCAACCTTGTCTCAAGTAAAAGTGTCCAAAAAGTCCAATAAAGAATACTTTTACAAATAAAGGTGAAGCCTTAACTCTAAATAGGTTTACTTACCAGTGTGTGATGTCAAACTGCCTTGCTTAGATACTTACATTGCAAGGAAAAAGTATTTGCCTTCTTAAAAATGTATTTTTTGTCACACCTAAAATGTTCATCAGACAAATTTTAATATCAGATAAAGAACAGACAGAGTAAATGCAGATTATAGCTTTTAAATAATGATCACTAAGGGAAAAAAAATCTGTCAAACCCAATCTGGCCCAATGTGAAAAATTAATTACTCTCTTAACCTAATAGTTGGTTGTACCACACTTGCCAGCAAGAAACGCCATAAAGCGCTTGTGATAACTGAAAACAGGTCTTTCATTGAACAGGTATTTAGACCTACTCTTCTTTGCAGAATTAATTTATTTCAGACATACTGGATGCTTTCCAAGCCTGATTAAGGTCTTACCCAATGTCTAAATCCGATTTTAGTCCAGACTTTGACTACGCCACTTCGAAACCATCGTTTTTTTTGTCTTTGAGCCACTCAAGAGGTGCACTTTCCTAGTTTTCCTAGTCTTTTAGATGGACCTTTGAGCTCTCTTTGGGAAACTCCTGGGAAAGTTCACCTTTGTTTACATGTTTACTTCAGTTGTAGATAATGGTTCTCACTGTTGTTCACTGGAGTCCCAACGCCTCAAAAATAGCTTTGTAACTCCCTCCAGAAAAAAAGACATCAATGAGTTTGGTTCTGATCTGTTCTTGAATTTCTTAAGATTGCGTGATATGCTGCTTTTTAAGATCTTTTGGCCTACTTCACGTAATGTAAATGGTAAATGGACTGAACTTATATAGCTCCTTTCCAGTCATACAGACCACTGAAAGCACTTCACACTCATTCACCCAATCGCACTCACACATTCATACACCGATACGCAGATCGGTAGGCAAGGGCACATCGACATATGGCAGGGGGAAGCTGGAATCAAACCCACAACCTTCTGATAGCAAGGTGACTACCCGACTATTCTTCCTACTGAGACACAGTCACCTCTTGTAGTGAGATTGTTAAGTGATTCCTTAATTCTGGTAGTAAGTCTGGTAGTAATTCTGGTAGTAAGTCTGGTAGTAATTCTGGTAGTAATTCTGGTAGTAATTCTGGTAGTAATTCTGGTAGTAATTCTGGTAGTAATTCTGGTAGTAAGTCTGGTAGTAATTCTGGTAGTAATTCTGGTAGTAATTCTGGTAGTAATTCTGGTAGTAAGTCTGGTAGTAATTCTGGTAGTAAGTCTGGTAGTAATTCTGGTAGTAATTCTGGTAGTAATTCTGGTAGTAAGTCTGGTAGTAATTCTGGTAGTAAGTCTGGTAGTAATTCTGGTAGTAATTCTGGTAGTAATTCTGGTAGTAATTCTGGTAGTAAGTCTGGTAGTAATTCTGGTAGTAATTCTGGTAGTAATTCTGGTAGTAATTCTGGTAGTAAGTCTGGTAGTAATCAGGCAAGTGTGTAGGAAGTGAAACTGAGCCAAGAAAATATGGTTAATTAGACATGTCATGATTTAACAAGCTGGTAATTACTTTTTCAAGCAGGGCCAGGAAAGTTTGGATAGCTTATAGCCATAATAAATGAAATCATCATTTGAAAACAGAATTTTGTATTTACTCAAGTTATCTTTATCAAATTTTACATTTTGTTTGATGATCTGGAGCCTTTAAGACATCTATAAGTTGGCTAATGCTGTTTCAGGGAACTAGACCTGAAGTTTAGTGAGCATCAATGAGAATTTTGGGAAATGAATGAACATGTTTAAAAAGAAAAATACAATTTCCTAAAAAAAACTTTGTAAAAGCAAGAACAAAATTTGGAAAAATGATCTTAGTGAGATTTGTCAGTTTGGAAAATAATCTTCTACTTCCTCTGTCCCTAACATTGAAGTGCTCCACTCACCTGAGACTCTTATGAACACAGTGGCTCTTTGAAAATATCAAGTGTTACTTAGCTTCACCAAATAGCTGCTTTCCCAAAGGTTAACTTAAAACATTCTCATATTATCTTTACATTTACCTCTCAGTAGGACCAGACCAATTCATCATTTCTCCAAGACCATATTTTTGCTACACAGCCCAATTATACTGTAATCTAAACCAAGGGCTATCTCACCATTGAGCCTTCACGCCCCTTATCTCCAGGCTCTCCTCTATCTCCTTTATCACCACGAGGTCCTACAAAACCCTGCAATACATTTAAAACACAACAAATATAATAAGAAAATGTCACACAAGATACTGATATGGGATATTTTCTGTTTCTTACTCTCTCTCCTTTGGGGCCTAAAGGTCCTGTAGCACCAGGCTCTCCCCTCAGTCCCGGAGGCCCTTGAAGCCCAGGAGTACCATCCAATACCGAGTCTCCCTGCAAGAAATATGAGAACTTTTAAACTCAATGTTTGTTCTACACTTACAGAATATTGTTTTAGTTAGAAAAAAACTTTGAGGTAGAGGGACTTAACCTTTTGACCTGGAGGGCCAGCTGGTCCTGTTAATCCAATTAGACCCTGGTAAATGGAGGCAATTATCAGCTGACAGTAAAAACCGTAAAAGCTAACTACATTTGTATAACATAATTACTTACAGCTTCGCCTTTGTCACCTTTCTCCCCTCTCTCTCCCTGAAGCACAGACACACCTGATATTAACAGGCATGCTCAGTCAATGAAAGAAATCTTCATTTTGCATACCATTTATCTTCCCTCACCTTTTCTCCTGGTCTCCCAGCCTCTCCGAGTTCCCCTGCTCTCCCTGGAACACCCGGTATTCCTGGCTTGCCAGGCTCTCCAGCAGGCCCTGGGGGACCCTCTGGTCCTCGTTCTACAATGGCTCGTCCCGGAGGCCCTGTTTGTCCAATGGGTCCTCGCTCCCCTTGTTCCCCTTTTGGTCCCCTATCTCCTTGAAAGCCCCGAGCACCCTGAAACAAGGCAATAGAAAAAGGAGGGACATTTAATCAAGACTCACATTTTAGAAGACATTTTAAAAAAAAAACTTTTAAATTTGTATTTACTATAATATTAATCTTATACTTTTATCTAGTCCTTCAGGGCACACACACTACATGGCCGAATGTATTGAGGTGCTTGTCTTAACAAACACATTCACTTTAATGACATTCTATTTGTATTCCATAAGGTTTAACATGATGTCAGCCCAAACCTTGCAGCTATATACATTATTTAAAAGTGTCTTAAATAATGGGGATATTTGACCATTACTCCATGAGAGCATTTTTGAGGTCAGACACTGATGATGGAAGATATGGCCTGGTTTGCATTCTCCGCTCCAATTTATCCCGAATGTTCTCTAACAAGTTGAGGTCAGGGCTCTGTGTAAGCCAGGGAAGTTCCTCCAAACCAAACACTTAACATCCAGGTCCAAATGGACCATGCTCAGTAGGAAGAGTAGTCGTCTTGCAAACAGAAGGTTGTGGGTTCAATTCCAGCTTCCTCCTGCCATATGTCGATGTGCCCCTGGGCAAGGCACTTAACCTCAAGTTGCCTACCGATCTGCGTATCGGTGTATGAATGTGTGAGCGTTAGTGAGTGTGATTGGGTGAATGTGGCTCTAGTCTAAAGTGCTTTGAATGGTCTGTATGACTGGAAAAGCGCTATATAAGTTCAGTCCATTTCCTCTTTAGCATGCAATCAAGTGCTAGAAAAGCCTCTAACCATCTATTGTAAGTCAGCTGTATGCTATCAGGGAAACACCTAACATGCATGACAATGGGCCGTATTGACCAGGGTTGCATTAAGCCGTTGACATGCCGTATGCTTCTGTATGACCTGTATTTGTAAACATGTTCCTTTAGTGTTTCAATGCATAGAATGGGAAGACATTTTATGTTGGTTATAATTGTTAACCTGACCTCTGACAACAATAATTAGCAGATCCTGCAAGTTTTCTAGCTTCCAACTGGAACATGCTCGAGTTAGGTTTTACATACTTTCCATATCCAGTATAATTATCTGATCATTTCATGTCTGATCAGAGTTAGCTGTAAAAAAGATATTGTGCCATGAGATTTTGCAATATCATAAAATGGCAGTATATCACTAATTTAAGTGGAGTCTGTCTACTAGTTGTCAGCATGTAACATCGTATGGTGATGTAGGTGTGAAGTATTGTAATGGGCCCCAGATCTAAACGCAAGTAAATTAAGCTTGACCACCTATTCCTTCTATGGTTTAAACTCTTATTATGAGTGAAAGCAGTTTTTGAGTTCCACTGTTGTGTTAACAGAGTTGGTAAAAAAGATTGTTCAACAGCCTGGCAGAAAAAAACTGTTACAAAAGAATTCCAAAATTTCTGAGCATTGTGAGAATTGGCAAACAATTAGCCACAAACAATGTTAATATTAGCATGCTGCTTCACAACTACTCTTCATCAGCACTAAAGAGTTGTTGAACAGTTTATTTTAATGAGTCTAAATCTCATCTCTGATGATATCTGGTTCAAAATGTAAAAATACTATTTCAACCTGAACTGAATAATTCTACACTGAGCAGATATTTTTAAACAACATTTGAGATTTATGGTACCTTTATTCTGTGTGTGTTTGAAAACAAAAAGGGAAACGTCAGGCATTAGGATCACCTTGGAACCAAACAAGCATAAAGACAGCAACATACAGACTAATTTAAGCCTGACTGGATTATTCTACATTTAATACGGTTTCTTAACACTTGAGGTGTAACGGCACACCTATTGGTACCGTAAATATCCGATACGGCTCTGTTGGTTTGGGTTCCTACTTAATTCTTCTGTTTAGGAACATTAAGCTTTTTCTTGCAGGTACAGTGGAAAGCGAAAGGTGGACCAAACCAGAACTTTCCTAGCATACGCATCTTCCAACAGCACATCTTATTCTCAAGTATGTGCACAGTCTTATTTTAAAAATTTGTACACATCAATAATTAAACGTTTTGAAGTGGTTATGCAAGTGTTGCTTATACTACTTTACTCACTGAAAGAAACTTCAAACAAAGCTCCAGTCAGTTCAATATTTTCCACTTTTTTATGTTTTAGAACATAGTAAAATCAAATTGATTTCAGAAATGGAAAAAGATTCTTTGTTTTCTGCTGACCTAAGTAAAAATAAAATAATTTTTTTTCTTGATTGAAGCATACCGTAAACTATGATTTCTGTGTACTGTTACACCCCTTTAAAACACAGTTTGGGATTTGTGAAACCTTTACTTTATACTGTATGTATGGGGATATAACTAGGATTCTTAATTTCTGAAGAATATTCCAAAAATCTTGACCTGATCTTATGAATCCAATATCATGCATTGTCTTGTTCTATTGAGCTAGATGGATTGTCAAACCCTTAATCAGAGTTTATAATTACTGTTTTGCCGTGCCCAGTTCTGCAGAACCAACCAACTTGTTTCACTAATGACCACAGCACTCTATCAGATGCAGCACAAAATAGCAGAAAGTGACAAACAAAGAGACCCGCTGCTAATCAGGAGATTGCAATTTACTGATGGCACACAGTTTGTTTCTTGTTGAGACAACTTGGGTCAAATCAGAATCCATCTGATTGTCTGTTGAGGTATCTCACTTGTGCTTTGTTTGGCAGATGAAACAAGAGGCTATTGGATCCATTTAATAAAATCATATATTCACATGAAAAACATATTCATTTTAACATATAACTAAACACAAATAAGGCAAACATTCAACCAAACAGTATACTCTTACCAGTGTTTAATGTTCTAAGATAGAATGGTCAATAAGGCAGTCTGAACTGTCTGTGGACAAATCATTCAATACTTTAAATTGCACCACTGGCAGCTAATAAAGTTTAATAATTAAAATAATAATACAGTTTAGTAATTAAACTCGTCTTTCCACATAATGGGCTAATAAAAGAAAACTCTCATAAAAACATGTGCAACCAGGCATGCATTGAATATCCCTGTTTAGATGCCTCTCAGGTGCAGTATTTATCTTGTTGTATACTTATATACAGCAAGATATAAAATATTACCATCAACAGTCTCAACATTGCACAGAATGATAAAACAGCAATGAAATGCCTGAATGACTGAGCAAGTCACACTTACATCTGCTCCAGATGGTCCTCTCGACCCAGTTTCCCCTCTGTCTCCCTTTTCACCCTTCTCAACCTTTTGCACTGTAGGAGACAGCATTGTGTCCTTCCTGTCCACAAGCACCTTCAGATCAGACACCTGTACGCAGGGAAGGAATCAGATAAATCGAAGAGCATTACACCATCAGCAATAAGTCTATGTGAAATGTTTCTGACCTCAGATAAAGGGAGGTCGTAACAAATTAATGTTCGCAGCTTTGGAAAGTTGGCTATTCTATGCCACATTTAAACACTGGATTTTAGGGCATGCTGGTGCATAAGCTCTCAAATTTTTAAAAAGGGTGTGTTGGAACATAAAATGAGGGGATCTTTTGGATTTGACTACCTTCTTAAAGAGCTGGGCTTAACAAGACTTTGAGGTATTAGTAAAATCATGTATACATTCAAAAATACTGTTCATCATCATGATTGTGTGTTTTAGCATGTATTTATAGTGATCCATAATTCCCTGCTGGTCAGATGTTTACTTACATTAAAGAATGTCATATTAATTCTGGAGTATTAAAGACACATTTGAGCTGCATTTTCAACATTCAAATTTTGTGAATTTTGAGTTTATTTTGATTTTCTGTAACCCAAACTGGTTAAAAATAATAAATACAGGTTATGTAAATGTATATACATGGTCCGCATCTCACCCTCATCGCCCACAGTAACATTTGGCTAAATATCTCTTAGCAAGTTGCACCTTGAACACCACACTTGTGGACTTGTGTGAACTGCCGCATTTCTGATATAGCATTTAGCATAGCATAGCATTTAAAGAGACCACCAAAATGAGTTGCTCTCAGACAGATGCACCTCAGAACAGCGGTCTGAGAAGAGGAGCTACAATAAAATTGAATTCAGACCAAAGGATTGCAGTTCCACTTTATATAGACCACAACTCAATGATTCAAATGCGAAAAGGAAGGATTTAATGATATGTCCCCTTTAAAAAAAACTTGTTCACCTAATGGATTTTTGTAAAACTCCTAAAAGTTACAAGTTGTGTAAGCAATTCATGCTGAAACAAGTTCAATGCATTGTTAAAAGGCCCAATTTAATATGACATTCATGCTGATGAAAAGTGTATGTAAATGTCTGACAAGTGCTGTGGACAAAAGTCTAACTTTTACTTTTCTTATTTTATATTATATCTTTACTATCCTTTAATTTCCTTGTCTCAAAATGGCATGAGTTAATATCCAACAAAAAGCCTTAAATGTAACATTACAAGGAGAAACAAACCACGTACCACTATTCCTAGGCCAGACAGCGCCTTTTGTACATCCTTTTCAGAGAGCAAAGACACAGCATTAAACATGGAGGCATACATATATAAATACAAACAGAGACATGAGGTCATGACATCTAAGGTAATACGCTGTCATCATACCACTGCTGTCCCCGGTTTACCAGGAGCCCCGTCTTCTCCCGGGTCTCCCTAAGCATAAACAAGGCATACAGAGGTCAACACATAGAAGATGAAACCTTGATTTTAACGTTTCAGGATAACAGCATCAATTTTGACTTACAACATCTCCTTTAGGACCTGCTGGACCTCGCTCACCCTGTAAAAATGATGAAGGTCATAAAACCAGACGGCACATTTATTAATTGACAGTGAAGAGTAAAAACTATTGCTTCTTACTCGGGCTCCCACTGCTCCTGGAATTCCAGGGACGCCCTGGAAGACAGAGGATTGGAATTGAGAATATGAAGACACTAAGAGTGAGTAGTTATTCTAGAGAGGACAGGTGTGGGTGAAACCCACATCATGGCTCCCATATGTGGAAGAGTGATGCTGCTAATGATAACATGGCCACACTATGAGCTATCCGGGGAGGCAGCGTAGATACGAATACCATCAATTTAGTGCGTTCATGAATGGCTATATCCTTTTTGAAGAATTTTGACTTTAGTAATACTGTTTTTACATGAAATTAAACTCCCGGTTCTTGAATTGCTACATGGGGGCCTGCTGCAGGCAGGGAGTGAGACCAGCTTTAGGGTTGGCGCATACAACACAGACAAGCAGATTAAATTGTACAAATGCTCGACAGTTGATTTTTTTTTTTTTTGCAAGAATTGCAGTCAAATGTTGCTTTATGTTTATCTAAAGCATGAATATATGTGAATGAGAGCAGCTTTACTGGGGATATTGTAATTTTATTTGAGCAACGAGAACAGGAGAGAAATAAACAGAAAACAAAACTAAGCTGGCAAAGCACAGGTTGCAAATGCTACATTATGATATAATTAATATCCACATGTGCACCTTACATCATAGCCTATGTTTTTAAAACTTTATTTCATTAGAAAACTAAGAAATAAGCATGAACTAGTTCAAGTTATGACTCAGTTTAGTTCAGGATGTTTAGAATGTGACTTATAAACATGAATTCATTCAGTTTTAACGTGTGAACTGAATGTAGAGGTAAGGATGTGCAAAACAATGCAGGAAGAAGTATTTTTTATTAAACTGCTGTAAAGTTCTCATTGTTATAGTTTCTAGTTTACGAGCCTAAAACAATCCAACTTATGTAGTTTGGGACAAGCCGTAATATGCCTTTTGGTTGTTTTACAATCCTAAACTCACCGGTGTTCCTGGAGGGCCCTGTGGACCTACGATGGGTGCAGCTTCAACCCCTTTTACATACACAACCTGAAAGAAGACACTGGGATTTGGTAAAATGTTATTTTCTTCCTCTTCATTTTCAGTTTTCTTGATGATTCTCACCTGTCCAGGGGGACCAATGCTGCCAGGCAATCCAGCAGGCCCCTGGGGTCCAGAGGGGCCTGGAGGCCCAGTAGGGCCACGATCCCCTTTCTGCCCATCACGACCCTGAAAAAACCCACCAACTTGTGAACTTAAAAACTGATTCACTCTACTCTTAGTGTCTTCCTACTCAGTGGAGGCTGAGCTCTAAAATCAAAGCAGGTGGCTGCTGCCGCCCCTCCGCTGATGTTCAAGAGATAATTAATATGAATTTGCACATGAAAACAGCACTGTGACATTTGGCACCCCACTGGATTCCTCTCTGAAGTGGCTCCCCCTTAAAGGCTAAGCTTAATCATTAGAAGCTGGTGAATCTTTATGGCTGGTTCTAAGAAGCCTATTGATTCAGTAGAGGGTGAGTGTATGATGTCAGGGTCAGAGCAAACTATGCCTGATAAACAGACGTTAGAGGGAGAAACTGGTGTGGAATGAAACGATAGTAGAAACAGGAAGTGGAGGAGTGGAAGATGCAGAGCAGAAACAAACTGTACATCATATGCATGAAAGATAAATACATTTTAAAATGTTGAGCCACAACTCACATCTCTTCCAGCTGTTCCAGCTTCTCCTTTGTCACCCTGCAGATTAGAAACAGCAGAGTCAAACCCCAGAGAATGTCAGAGTAAATACAAGCTGCAGCAATTAATACACACATATAGTACCTTTCTGACATATTTATAGGTCTGGAATACTTTCACATGTTGCCACATTACTACAACAACTGCAATGCATTTTAATGGGATTTTTTCAACACAAAATATTGCATATTTGTTAACTGGAAGGTTAACAATGGTGCATGCTTTTAAATTCTTTAACGAGCAAAAATCCGAAAGATTTGGGATGCATTTGTATTCAGTCCCACTTAGTCAAGACTTTATAAAACCACCTTTACTACAATTACAGCTGTAAGTCTTTTGGGTTATGCCTCTTGCAGCTTTGCACATCTAAAGACTGGATGTTTTACCCATTCTTTCTTGCAAAACAGCTCAAGCTCAGCCAGACAGATTTGGAGAAAAGTGTCTAGGAACTGTAATTTTCAAGTCTTTCCACAAATTATTAGACATGGATTTGCTTTGGTTACATGTTTAGGGTTTTTGTTCGGCAGGAAGATGAACCTCCAACCCAGTATTAAGTCTTGTTTGTCTTATCCACGGTGGTTGTGTGCAGGCTGGGTGCAGTCTGTGTTTTTTGTGCTGTGTTTCTCTCCTTCCACTCAGGGTGTGACTGGCAGGTGCTCCTGCGCAGCTGTTGCTCATCAGGGAGCAATCAACCTGGGCTTAAGAGGAGTGGAGAACCAGAGGGAGGCGTCAGGTCGTTGTCTGACTTCAGTGGAAGACGGTTTCTGCCGGAGATTCTGTGGGTTTTTTTGTGCCTCCGGTTAATTCTTGTCATGTTCCCCTTCCACTGCACCTATCTGCCAACCTCAACCATCGTGGAACAGAATTATTCCTCCCTGGGTTTTTTTTGAGAGTCTTGCCTTCGTAAGTCCAAAACCAAAAGAAACTGTTTTATATTTTGCCATCTTATGCAGGACCTCTCTCAGCCTCTCTTTTTCCCCTCAGTGAGACCCCAATCCTGTCGATGATCCAGTCCTGGTTCCTGATCACACTTACTCATGTAAAACCTAATAAACTGTTAAAACGTTGCCTTGGTTCACTTGTGGTTGTGTCATTCAGAGTCTGGTAAAAACCCATTATGACATTGTTTTCCTCCAGGATTGCCCTCCATCCACCTTCCAATCAATTCTGACCAGTTTCCCTGTCTCTCGCTGAGGAAATATTCCCTACACCATGATGCTACCACCACCGTGTTTGAAAGTGGAGATGGCTTGTTCAAGGAGATGGACAGCAGGGATTAGGGTTAACCCAGACCCTAACCTTAATCCTAACCCTACCATCCAGCAACCTTCAGATTCCTCCCTTCTCCAACTCACCGGAATAAAATACATTTATCGTTATCAGCAGTTGGCTAAATTCTAATTATGGGTATTAGCGTAAAGGGGGCTGAATGCAATCACCACACACATTTCAGATTTTTTTGTAAATAAATTTGATAACCATGCATCACTTTCCACTTAGAACCATGTGCTAAAATGCAGAAAGGTTCAAGGTATGAATACTTTTGTTTTATTTTAGTGGACTTAAATGTGCACAAATATCAAATACCTAAAATGATTTTAGGTGATATATTGTTACAGCATAGCTTACATTTCTTTCACTGATCTGAACTGTTAAACACCCATTTATTGAGTTTTAACCTGAGGGTGTCAGATGATATAAATTCATAAACAGCCACAGACCTTTCTCCCGTCTTCACCTGGCACTCCATCCTCGCCCTGTGTGTCAAAAAAAATAAATACATTAAATTCTGAATAATGACCAGCCAGAGTAAATCAGAAACTAGTAATAATATATCCAGGAAAAGAAGAGTTACCATTTTGCCTGGAGCCCCAGGTTTTCCATCTTCACCTGCTTTACCCTACATCATACAATGACCCAGTTATGACAGACCAGTTTAGAGACTTATGAAAACAAACATGTGAGAAAGACAGCGAGTACTGACAGGTATTCCTGGATTTCCTGGAGGACCAACAGGCCCCTGGGGACCCTGGTCTCCTCTTAATCCTGGTAACCCCTACAAGAACAGATTACATTGGGAAAAATATGCAGGGAGTTTGATTTTAGCATACAACAGCAGCCGTAGAGGTATAGTCTCTGTGTCTGCCCATAAAATAAGGAAGACGTTTTCCTATACCAAATGCTTGAAGCAGTTCAGGACCCCTAGAATCATTATTACTGTCAATATTACATAACAGCTTCCTGTGAAACCAGACTGGCCTGAAGACATCTTTCCCCATGGTTGGTTTATGCAACAAACCACAGGAGCAACAAAGGAATTTAAACATATACATAGCGCCATCTGCTGTATGAATGCCTCACGTTCACAGACACTAATGGAACAAGCACAGACTGAATTCTTACTAAAACTATCAGAAATAAGATTTTTTTTTTCTTTTGATATAACAACAAATTGCATTTTCAATAGAAAAAGGAAGCTTACATCTCTCCCAGCGTCGCCTTGTTTTCCAGGATCACCCTGTGAAATGAGGACAACCAGTGCACAATTGAAACCAGATATTTACATAAACTGTATAAAATACATATTATTTATTTGTTTATGTTTGATAAATCAGAATAAACTTTTCCTGTTTTAGGTCAGGAAGGGATGACCAAATTTTTTTCTATTTGCTAAATGATAGAGTAATGATGGAGATTTTTTCTTACTTTTTCCAGGTTCAGAAGTTTACACACATTTCCTTAGCATTGGGTAGATTTGCCTTCTAAACTTCTAAACTGTATAGCTTGGATCGAAGGTTTCCAAAAGCTTCCAACAACAGTTTGTTGGCATGTTGCCTCATTCCTCTTGATAGAACCGGGTTAACTAAGTCATATTCAAAGGCTGCCTTGCTCACACACCTTTTCAGCTCTGCCTTCAAATCTTCCATGGGAAAGAGATCAGGATTGTGTTATGGTCAATGTAAAACACTGACCTTAACCCACTTTATAACTAATTTTGGCAGCATGATTAGAGTCATTATCCATTCTGAAAATCCATTTGCACCTAAGCTTTAACTTCCTGGCTCATGTCTTAAGATGCTGCTTCAATATTTTCCTAAAATGTTCTCTCCTTATGATGTTATCTATTTTGTGGAGTACAACAGTCCCTAGTGCAGCAAAACGTGCCCATAACATGATGCTGCCACCCCCGTACTTCACAGATGGGATGATGTTCTTAGGCTTGCAATCTTCCATAATTTTCCTCCTAATGAAACAATGGTCATTATGACCAAACACTTAACCTTCAGTTTTATTGGACCACAGGACATGTCTCTGTGTCATTCACAACTAAAATGTGGCTTTTCATTTTGCCTTTCAAGTAATGGCTTGTGTCTCACTGAGTGGCCTTCCAGCCCATGCCGTTACAGGACTCACTGGACAAAGGCTTATGTTTACCTCTGGGACACAGAACTTTACAAAAATGTAAAATGGGTGAATATCCCATGATGTTTATACCTGCTTGCAATAATTTGAACATCTAGAAATTGTACCCAAGAATGGACCAGACTTGTGCAGGTGATTTTTGGGGTGTTTTCTTTCTTTTTTTGTTTTCCATGATGTCACACAAGGATGCAGTATGTTTGCAGAGTTGCCTCAAAATACAAATAAAAGTGGGATACCCTTAGTCCAGGTGGTCCTGGAGAGCCTGGTTTACCATCCAGACCAGTACGCCCATCTAAGCCAGATGCTCCCCTTTCTCCCTGTCACCAAAAGAGAAACAATCAGGAGCACCAAACAGAGCTTTCTGTAGTGGGACACAAAAAAAATATTGAGGCTTTCTGATTTGCTGCAGAGAGACTGAATCAAAGAGGGAGACCTGCCACTCACTGTAAGAAAGGCAGTGCATCCTTTTTGTATTCAGTTTTAAATCTACCAAATAGTGTGCTGAAAAGTCACACGCATCGATGGCAAACCTTCTCTCCGGGTGATCCTCTTTCTCCCGTGTCACCCTGCAAATATTCAAAGTGAAAATTATTTTATAATATATCTCATTTATAATATACAAGGGTTGGACAATGAAAATGAAACACCTGTCATTTTAGTGTGGGAGGTTTCATGGCTAAATTGGACCAGCCTGGTAGCCAGTCTTCATTGATTGCACATTGCACCAGTAAGAGCAGAGTGTGAAGGTTCAATTAGCAGGGTAAGAGCACAGTTTTGCTCAAAATATTGAAATGCACACAACATTATGGGTGACATACCAGAGTTCAAAAGAAGACAAATTGTTGGTGCACGTCTTGCTGGTGCATCTGTGACCAAGACAGCAAGTCTTTGTGATGTATCAAGAGCCACGGTATCCAGGGTAATGTCAGCATACCACCAAGAAGGACGAACCACATCCAACAGGATTAACTGTGGACGCAAGAGGAAGCTGTCTGAAAGGGATGTTCGGGTGCTAACCCAGATTGTATCCAAAAAACATAAAACCACGGCTACCCAAATCACGGCAGAATTAAATGTGCACCTCAACTCTCCTGTTTCCACCAGAACTGTCCGTCTGGAGCTCCACAGGGTCAATATACACGGCCGGGCTGCTATAGCCAAACCTTTGGTCACTCATGCCAATGCCAAACGTCGGTTTCAATGGTGCAAGGAGCGCAAATCTTGGGCTGTGGACAATGTGAAACATGTGTTGTTCTCTGATGAGTCCACCTTTACTGTTTTCCCCACATCCGAGAGAGTTACGGTGTGGAGAAGCCCCAAAGAAGCGTACTACCCAGACTGTTGCATGCCCAGAGTGAAGCATGGGGGTGGATCAGTGATGGTTTGGGCTGCCATATCATGGCATTCCCTTGGCCCAATACTTGTGCTAGATGGGCGCGTCACTGCCAAGGACTACCAAACCATTCTTGAGGACCATGTGCATCCAATGGTTCAAACATTGTATCCTGAAGGCGGTGCCGTGTATCAGGATGACAATGCACCAATACACACAGCAAGACTGGTGAAAGATTGGTTTGATGAACATGAAAGTGAAGTTGAACATCTCCCATGGCCTGCACAGTCACCAGATCTAAATATTATTGAGCCACTTTGGGGTGTTTTGGAGGAGCGAGTCAGGAAACGTTTTCCTCCACCAGTATCACGTAGTGACCTGGCCACTATCCTGCAAGAAAAATGGCTTAAAATCCCTCTGACCACTGTGCAGGACTTGTATATGTCATTCCCAAGACGAATTGATGCTGTTTTGGCCGCAAAAGGAGGCCCTAAATTATTGTGGTCTAAAACCAGGTGTTTCAGTTTCATTGTCCAACCCCTGTAAATGAGATGGGAATATCTACTGTAGTTATGATGACTGAAGCACAGTGCAAACTCACTTTTGTGCCTGCAGGCCCCCTCAGTCCCTCTGGGCCCTTTATAGACAGAAGAAGTCACTGACAATGATCAGTCATGCACAGCAAATCCACACAGAAAGGAGTCGGTGTGCATATGGACGCATTTAAAGCAGAGTGGAATATCGGCGGCCCATTATAGCATTTAAAATGGCAAACTCACTCGCAGGCCTGCAGCTCCTGGAGTTCCTGCTTCCCCTTGCTGACCTCTGCTGCCATGCTCTCCTGGGTCGCCGGCGTCACCCTGGGAACACAAGGATGTACGGCCTCTAATGCGTGCTACTACTGTTTTCCACCCAAACAAAGGGCCTTGTAAAAGTATTCCTCCATGAACCGAAGGTTAAATTCACAAATCTTTATGTGGCCTATAAGGATTATATGTGAGGCCAGCGTAAGTAGGGCATGATTATGAAGTGTAAGAATAAAAATCTAAAAAGTGTTCAGCTCCCTGATAAAAACCTTTGTAGAACCACTATTGGCTGCAATTTGCTGCAAGTGTTTTGCCATATCTCTCTATCAGCCTTGCACATATAGTCACCAATACTCTGCAAACTAGCACAAGCTAACTCAGATTAAATGGAGAATTTGAACAGCACTTTTAAAGTGAACAGATTGAGCTATTTGACTGGGGCATTCCAATTCATTAAGCTAGAAAGAGATTGTATTCTAGGATTTCCCTGTGTTCAGCTTAATCCATCTTCCCATCAATGATGACCAGCTTTCCTGTCCTTGCTGGAGAAGAAGCATCTCCACAGCATCATGCTGCAACCACCATATCTCACCATTAAGATGGTGTGTTCAGGGTGATGTGCAGCATCAGTTTTCTACAACACATAGTATTCTGCATGCAGTCCAAAAAAGTTATATATTGGTCTCATCTGATGAGAGAAACCACATGGTTGCTGTGTCTCCTACATGGTTTGTGGGAACCCACAAACAGGGCATCTTATGGCTTTATTCCTGCAACTCTTCGAAATAGGCCAGATTTGTGAAGTGCACAACTAATAGTTTTCCTTTCAACAGATTTCCCAACTGAGATGTGGATCTCAGCAGCTCCTCCAGAATTACCAAACGTCTCTTGGCTGCTTCTCAGAATAATGCTCTCCTTGCCCAACCTGTTAGTTTAGTTGAGCTTAGTAGGTTTAGGGTGGTGCAATAATCTTTCCATTTTTAGATGATAGACTGAGTAGTGCTCTGTGGGATGTTAAAAGTTTGTAATATTGTTTACATTGTTTTATAACCTCAGCCTGCTTTAAACCTTTTCACAACCTTCCCACTGACCTGTCTGAGGTGTTCCTTGGTCTTCATGATGCCGTTTGTTCACTAATGTTCTATAACAAACCTCTGAGGCCTTCACAGGTCAACTGGATTTATACTGAGATTAGATCATACATAGAATAACTTCTACTGAACACTGGTTGCACTGGATTTTATTTACTGCTATCAAAGTAGAGGGAATTTAACAAATGCAGACCACACTTAGGTTTCTATTTTTAAAACATTTGAAAATGTATGTATGTACTGGCTTCATTCCTTCCATCCTACAACTATGCGCTACTTTTTGTTGTTCAATCATATAAAAATATATTAACTGAAGTTTTTGGTTGTAACTTTCGCCTTTTAGAGTATGAGTAATTTTGCAAGCATTGTAGCTAATATTTTATTGAAACCTGCAATTTTATTATAATCTGCCCCTGCAGGACCATTTTATGCATTGAAACTCAAATACACAGTAAAAGCACAAACCTTCTCCCCTCTCTCTCCTTTCAGCTGACCCTGGATATCAGCCTGTTGACAAACATGAAATATCACATTAAGCTCTGCTTTTTATGTGTATCAGGGTTTTTTGTTTAAATAGAATATGTTAAGTGAGAAACTCACCACTTTTCCTGGTGGCCCAGCAGGCCCTTGAGGTCCCTTAATAAGTATAAAGCATGTGAATCAGCTGAGTACAGATCTAAAGATACATGAATCGATTTTAATATTAAGGACAACAGCATACTTGCTCTCCTTTCTCTCCTCTCGGTCCAGCGGGTCCAGGGCTGCCCTGTAATCGCACACAGATAAATAAAGACACTGAGTGGACGATCTTTCTGGCGGTTTCCTTTCTCCCGAACTCTCCGGAACAGCTCAAGAGCGCATTGAAAAGCTGTCTATGTGCTAAAATATAAGCAAGTCTCTCACATTTCTCCCGTGCTCTCCCGGATCTCCCATGTCTCCTTTCTCTCCTAGTCGCCCAGGCTGACCCGCCAGTCCCTGAGTGAGTAGTCAATAACACTGTTTGTTACCTGAACTTGGTGTAACTTGGCAAGTTTTAATGTGAAAAATGAATTAGAACAAAATGCGCTACCCGCAAGCCTCTTTCTCCTGGCTTTCCTGGGAGTCCAGATTCCCCCTGAAGAAAGAAAAAACACAGAGGCAGGAAAACTCTCATGATCACATTTACTCCTTGTTCATAAAGTCAAAATGATTTTAGCAACTTCTACTCACAGGTGTGCCTTCATCGCCCTTCTCACCTTTTTCTCCCTGTAAATCAGAAATTATTAAATAAATACAGAAAAAGTGGCCGTTGACATGCAATCTGAGTATCAAGGAAAAATATTGTTTTATTTTACCTCTAATCTGTCATCATTAGAAAGAGATGCATGTTGGAAATAACAGGGAAGAGCTTAACAGGATTTTTATCACAGCGAATATGCTGTAAAACTAATTTACTAAATTTATAAAAGAATAAGGTGAAGTGTTACTGTACCAGTTGTAGAAAACTAGCAAAGGAAAAAAAAAAACACAGAACATATATTAATATATAATGTGTAACATTATATATTAATGTGTGTTAAGTTTTGCTTAACAAAACTACCCCAAAAAACTGATTTAATAAAACATATTACAAAATACACTTTAAGCAGAAAATACACAAAGCAAAAAAGAGAAAAAGAAACATAACAAATACAGTATTTATTGCTAACGTTTTTGGCTATTTTTGGCTTTAACAAACGTGTGTGTAATTTTCACCCACATTTTAAAATTCACCAATTTGGACGTGAAGGAAGGATGCGCTCAAATCTACAGATAACTGATACGGCTTTTCCTGGCTTTATGGTTCTCTTTGAAGTCTGACCTGTAGATCCCCATTTTGAGCGATTCTGATTTAGTTTAGTTGTTTTCTGAGGACTGTAACGCATACATGACAGTCAAAGGTTGGGATGCACCTTCTTATTTAATGGTTTGTGTTTATTTTTATTCCTATATCTGGGAACTCCTTCAAAACTGCTGGAAAACCATTTCAGGTGACGACCTCATGAAGCCCATCGAGAGACCAACAACAGTGTGCAAAGCAGTAATCAACGCAAAGGGGGGCTATTTTGAGGAATCTAGAATATCATTTGAGTTATTTCACAATATTTTAGATGGTACATAATTCTATACACTTTTGAAGGTTCTTTGATAGAGGTAGTAGTTTGAATAACACAGAAAACATATAAATTACAGGACTATCCCCCCTTTTTAATCAAAGCCACAGGTCCACAATCTTTATCAGATTTTTTTTATTAAACTCAAAAAAAGCACATCAAAGTACATGCTGTGGGTTGATTCATATTTAGACTGAAAATGGAGGGAGTTTTGGTATATTTAGCTTGTGAAATTGAAAATATTTCACAACCAGTAAGCACTGGCTAGATTCCCTGTAAACCTGTAACATGGCAATTTGAATCTGGAGGACATCTGCAGGACATGGCGCGTACAGGGACATCAATGACTAAAAAGGATAATTAATGGTGTGATTGTAATAATCATGATATAAAACATGCTAAGAATTTGCAACAACTTCAGCTTAGGAGGAAACATTTACATAACTGGAACATTAATTATTTTAGGAGCTACATCAAAAAAAGTTAATAAACAATGTAGCAGCATATCTTCTTCAACCTTGCTGTATAAGTCAAAGCAAAAAGAAATGCCCCATTCTGCATTGGAATAGTGCCACTGTTTGAATCTTTGTACTTTATGTGTACCAGTCTGATCATTTTCAGCTGAAGAACAAGCATTTGTTTATTATTACATTATTTTACTGTTTATACTTTTATATGGTGTCTTTTAAGAGTAAAACTTCCTCCAACACTCTGACCTGTTTTCCAGGGAGGCCGGGTTTTCCTGGAATTCCTGGGCGTCCATTTTCTCCCCTCTCACCTGGATCTCCTGGATCTCCCTAAATAATAGTGAAAAAGATCAGTTTAGCAGTTAAGCAGAAGAAATTCAAAGCAAAAGTCAAAGAGGACACTGCAGGCTGCAAACCTTGGCTCCCGGTCGTCCGTTAAGACCTGCTAGTCCCTGAGAAAAGACGACATGTTTAATGCAGATCTAATTGGACGAGTTTTGGTGAAGAGGGCTCAAAAGATTGTTTCACAAATAAAGAATGCCATTGTTAGGACTATTATAGTGGTCCTGAACTTACAGGCTCTCCTGGCTCTCCTTTAGTTCCAAGAACACCTGACCCTCCTGTTCCTGGAGAACCCTGTCGGAGCAACAGAAACATGCATCTTAATCTGATGGACACGATATTTCCAAAATGTGGTCCAGCGGTTTCTCACTTTCTCTCCTCTTTGTCCTGGCTCCCCTTTCTCCCCCCTCAGGCCTTCAGAACCAGGCAGACCTATTTCTCCCTGTGAAAAAACAGTAATGAACCAAAAAAGTAAAACCAGCACTGTACTGGGTAAAGTTTGAGCTGATAACAGATTTTTTAATTCAGGCAAGCTTTATCTCTAACCTGTTCTCCTTTCTTTCCTGATAAACCCGGCATCTGAACGGTTAAAAAGAGAGCAGAGTGTCCTCATTTCACTGTCATAGATATATTCAGTCAATATTTAGGTATCAGATCTGAGCACTCACACTTCTTCCTGGCTCCCCTCGTGCTCCTTCATTTCCCTGGAAACAGACATTTTCTCTTTTTTAAGATCTTTGCTTGAAAATGTATCCTATTACATCATGAAAAGTCCAACAAGCCTCCTACTGACCCGCTGCTTATTGTTTCTTCAATAAAATCTAATTTTTACCTTTTCTCCCGTTGGTCCACTTGGGCCTGGTAAACCCTGTGAGTAAATTCAAAACTAAGTTATGACACCCCAAATACGCACTGGGCATCAAATAGGAAAACATAGAGACAAGAATTGTAGTCACACATCATTAAAACAATGCTTACTCTCAAGCCTGGTGATCCCGGGATCCCTGCCTTCCCTGAGTCTCCCTGAAAGGACAGTATTGTTCAGACAACTATGTAAACGTCCTTTAAAAATAACAACGGTCAACAGAACTTTAATTTCAGTGAAAAACAAACTCAGAAACTCTAGTTCTACTCACTTTCTCTCCAGTCTCCCCAGCTGGTCCTCGCTCCCCCTACAAAGATGCAAAGGTTCAAATTTATCATATAAAAAAGATTACTGAGACAATAGAATAGAATAGAATAGAATAGAAATCTTCTTTGTTGTCCCTTAGTGGGGAAATTCAGTTTTAACGGCACCAAAGTGCCCAGTTGGAAGCATGCAGATATACATAAACATAAAAAGAAAATAAGAGACTGTACAAAATAAGCTGTACAATTATTTAAAGTAGCATAGTCTGGTTCTCCAATAAATAATGACTGTCTTTCTACTGTGCAATTGTATTTCTAATTATGTTGAATGTCTTGTACCGTTCTCCTGAAATCTTTATTCAATTAGATCCTTTTGGTCTTTTGTAACCTGTCCGCAAAGTATGGCTTTTGAAAAAATGTCAAGATAATCCTACGAGAGCATCTAAACTTTATTTACAGTTTGTCAGATTCACTAAAATTGATATCAGGCGTCTACGTAAGAAGAATACATGCTGATAGTGAGTTAAAAGGTGTATAAATGGTTTATTATCTGAATAAATGTATTCAGAATTATCTACTTTATGACTTTACTATAGGTTTCATTAACTCTGGAGGGACCTGTACCTTTCAGTTCAAATATTCAACATTAAACAATGTTTTATTTGACCTTTCAAACTGTACCTTCCTAAAGTTTTCAAAAAGAAATTAGAAAAAACAAAGTCATCTTCAAAGAGGGAGCTCATTTCCATTATTCAGTTTCCTCCTTGTGACCATATCTAAACCCGGTGCTGTGTCTGGAAAGTGGACCACATTGACTGAGACGCTGGTGTGGACATGTTCACAGGATCCAACTGGACTCTCTCGTATGGCTCACCCTGTCTCCCCGCGTCCCAGGCTCACCCGGCTGTCCTCGGTCGCCCTGGTGGTAAAGAGATCAGGACAAAGGTCATTCCTCTTCCATCTTGTTGCAGAAATGTTCTTTATCACATGCATGTTACCTTACTGCCAATCTCGCCTGCAGGCCCGCGGGGACCCTGGAAAACATTGGAAATAGGCATGAGCCTAAAATCTTATACCTGCTCAGGTAAAGATTCAGATATAGAGCAGTCCTGAAACATTCTCTGTCTTCATGATTTCACATGATACATTACACTTTAAATGTAAAAAAACCAAAAACATACTCATGTGGACAAACAAATCATATGCCATAATAATTTTTTAGAACTGTTGTGTCAATAATTATCGAATAAATTTATTTTTGCAATTCCTGAAAAACTGATGCAATTTGTCCTAGAGGTGGTGCTACTAGTTAGTAAATCAAGATTGTATTGCAGTGATCCATATGAAGTAAACATTGTTACCATGTTTCGCTCTCTGCAACATACTCAGAGTTAAATTATACTTCCTGGGATAGCCAGTTAATCACACTATCTCCATCAGAAATCTTTCTCAAAGTGCCATGTGATTGACCCACCCTGTCCCCAGGTTCTCCTTGCTTTCCTTGAGGTCCAGGCAGTCCAGCGCCATCTTCGCCCTGATAAACACCAGCGATCCATTTACTTTAAAACAGACGCATTCCTTTGTTCAGATTTTCAAACACTAAATAAATCCTGAGGATACCTTTTCTCCTTTAATGCCCTGTGGCCCTGCTGCCCCTCTAGGTCCTGGGCCACCTAACGTTCCTGGAATACCCTGATCATTTAAAAGCAGTTAGTGAAAGTATACTATATGTTCATGCAACTTCACCTGCAAAACGAACATATCAGCACACTACGAGTGACTGAAGACGCTTACAGGGGAGCCCTTTTCACCCTTTACGGCCACACCGCTTCCTACTCCTGGAGGTCCCTGTCAGCAAAGAGAGATAAGAGCTGTGGATCATTACGTTCCTTTGCTCCTCAGGAAATGTGTGCAATTAGAGGATAGGTTAATGATGGTATGACTCACCCTCTCACCTTGGATGCCCTTTTCTCCCTGTGGGAGATAAAAGGAAGAAAAGAGAAATATTGGAAAAAAAGAAAAAGCTTAGGAAGTATAGACAAAAATAGCATAACAGACATGAATGCATAATTTGTAAACCTACTGAAATAGAAATATTATTTTGCTAAAATAACAACTATTATTAAATTGTCTTATATTAACACATTACAAACACGTGGGACTTATAAGGAAAGGTGTTACTAAATTTAATCAGCCGTAGCAAGAATAAACTAGTGGAAGCAAAGCACAAAACTCCAAATGTTAATATGAACTGGACCTACTTGTCTTGTAAAGTGCCATGAGGTTACATTTGTTGCTATTTGGTCCTAGATAACTCATCCTGCATTGAATGTCTGCCACCGGCTCCAACCCCTTAGGATTACAAATTAAACTGATGCTGTGTTAACTGCAGCATCAGTTGTAATAGTGGGACGTTACGCTTTTAGCTTAGCTACTAAATGCAAAACTGTTAGGCTGCTGTTACACTGTTTCTATCTTGCCATATATGTTGGTGTCGTGAACGACAAATATTACAATATTACATGTGAAGAAACAAATAGGATTTTGTGGAACATCATGTCCTGTCACATATTTCAAGTGTGCATGCCACTTTTGATGTGTATTAGGAAATTCACAATGTTTTACTTTTGCTCTGCTGTCTCATTTTTTTATCTGTTTTCTGTATTTAGGAATCAACTGATTACCAGGACAGCAAACCTCAAAGCTCTATGAGTGTTCCAGAGTGGTGCAATGATTAGTAGATGAATTCATCAGAAAGTAGAACAAGCCGTCAGTTAAACTTTCGGTTTCAAGCATCCTGCTTGCCGAGTAGTGAATCTTTTTTATTATATGTAGGATTACTGGTATATTAATTAATGTTAATAAATTATTCTAATCTAATTAATTATTAGTTAAGTCCTGTGACAATTAATCAGCAGTTTATTGATTATGTACCTGTTGAACCTATGTTGGCGGTATACATGGAATCTCCACCACTAATCCAGCAGCATTGTTCAACATGTGCAAAAAAGGTAAAAAATCTGTGCCAAACTAGATTAATTGGTTATCAAAATATGCATCATATATTGTCAAATGTATAATAAGGTGATGCAGGAATTGTTTCCCAATGAAGTAGTGTTTTCTTCAATTGGTAATAACTAGGATTAACAATGCGAATAGTATGAGAAATGGTGAGAAAAAATATGCTCAGACATAATATTAGTATTTTCCTAATTCATTTTACTGAAAAGAAAAACTGAGTCAGAGGAAGATGTTTTTTCTAATATACAAGAAAGAAAAAAAAACTAATTCAACCACCCAAATATTGTGAAAATTAACAGTATAAATGCACAGCAGAGTTTTTGCAGTATTTTGCCTCAGTTTATTAAAAGTAAATATGAGTCTCAGCTGTGATGCTTTCACTACAGGTAACTCAATGCTACCACCATGTGCATTATTCTGACAACAGCAGTTTAACTTCAAACAAAAAAAATTATTCATCCACGTCAAAGAGAAGCAAAGAATGGATGTGCAGTGTTCTGATCTGTTATCCCGTTTTCACTCATGTTAATTATTAAACAGGACCTTGAAAAAGTGTTCATACCATTTTTCACATGTTACAGTCAAGGATTTCAACGTATTTTATTGGAATTATTTTGTGGCAGGCCAAAACAAAGAGCTTAGTGATAACTGTGAAATAAAACGATAAAGATGCAATATTTTAGAAAATCTGAAAAATATGGCGGATATTTGTATTCACCCCGTTTACTCTGTTACACCTAAATATAATCAAATGCCTCCAGACGTCACCTAATTAGTAAATAGAGTCCAACTGAGTGTAATTCCATTTTAATATAAAATCAGCTGTTCTCTGAAGGCTTCAGAGATTTATTAGAGAACATTGGTTATCAGACAGCATCATGAAGGTCAAGGAACACAGCACACACATTAGAGTTTATTGGAAGATGGATGGAGCTGAATACAAGACAATCCTGGAAGAAAATATGTTAGAGGCCTCAAATAACCTAAGATGGGGGGTTAGAATGGCCTAGTCAAAGTTCAGACTGAATGTTATGTAGAGATATTAGGATAAAGGGGGCAATGCAATTGCATGCATTTATAAAAAAATTATTTTAAAACCATGTAAAAGTTCCCTTTTACTTAACATGTATGCACTACTTGTTTGTCTATCACTTAACACTGCAAAACAAAATGGGAAACTGTTCCATCTTTGCAATGCACTGAAGATTACCAGCTGTCTGTACCTGCTGCCTCAGTAAAGAAGAACCCTATTCTCTTGCTATGCAATAAAACACTGTAGCAGTGTGGACTTTCTTTTAAAAATTTTAATTCAATATGAGCATATTTCATTTGTAGAGAGGATTTGAAGGAGGGAAACCTTAATGTTAAGTCCCGGCGTTCCTGACAATCCTGGGCGACCATCCTGGCCCGGTGTACCTGGATCTCCGAGGGATCCCTTGGCGCCATCGTTGCCTGGTCGACCTGGAGAACCCTTCATACGACATGCAGAAAATTATAGGGTTTCTCTAAGGAGATCTATGACATGTTCACAACTCTATAGACCCCACCAGAGAAGTCAGATATAACTTTACCAACAAAGGCTGGATGTTTTAAATGTGGAAGTTTATACACTATACAAAATACTGTAAATCTCAGGTTTTTTTTTGTCACTTTCTTTCCAATTTTATCTTGATTAAGTGACTTTATAATTTCTTACAGGTATTCCTGGGATGCCTGGCTCTCCCTTCCTCCCTGGTAGACCCCCACCGGATACAGCTAAACCCGGTTCACCCTGCGACACAGACACATGAAACTCTCTACACATCAGTTTGGTCTCAGCATCTTTTTGAACCAAAAGAACATTTCTCTCTGCAAAATTTTAAATAAGGTTTAAGCTCACCCTTTCACCTTTATCACCCTTTGACCCTGGAGTGCCTTGTCCTCCTGGTTCGCCCTAAAACAAAAGAAAAATGCTGAGTTTTGAAATACACCTGGTAGTTTAAGGGTAAGTGGGTTACTCACCGGGCTTCCTCTGACTCCAGGGAGACCTTGTAAACCCTAAGAGATGACATGAATAATTTCTTTTTCATTTTTTAACTAGAACAAGAAAACAGTCAAAGAGTTCCAGTAGCTCTACTTACTGGAACACCTGCATTTCCAGGAGCTCCTGGTCTTCCTGGTAATCCTGGATTTCCATCCACTCCGGGAAAGCCCTAAAAAGAAGAAAAAGTTATATAGATTTTTTTCTATATTTCTTTTTTATCATGTTAGCATCAACTCATTTTAGCATGAACTCAGCTGCACTTACTCTCTCCCCCTTTTCCCCTTTTATACCCTGGGAAGGGTCAACAGGGATAGGTTGTCCGGGTGTTCCTGGCCGGCCTTCAGGACCCCTGGGACCTTCCCTCCCAGGCAAACCATCACGACCCTCCATCATTAAGGGATAGATTTGTATCAATAGTATGAATGCTACTTTAAAATGTAATATTTCATGTTGTACCACATTGGATTGTCAACTTGACTGATTTATTTGACTCACAGGCTCACCCTTGCGTCCATCTGTACCATCGCTGCCTCTTTCGCCCTGTGGCACAAAGCAAAAACAAAGAAACACCTTTATGCTGTATTTTTTGCTGTGACAAAAAAAAGCCTAAAACTGGCATAAAGCAATAAACACTCAAAAAAGCGTGTAAAGTCTAATGAATGTCATCTGATCATTAACATGATGTTCTAATATTATTTGCAACATTTTGACCCAATTTTAAGAAATAAATTGGTTGTGCACATAGAAAGTAGAGAAATGGAAAAAAAAAGAAAAAGTCCACCAGTTTACCTTATCACCACGATATCCCTTCTCTCCCTAGAAGACATGAATGAATAACATCCATATTAAGGAAAGGTCATCCATAGATACAGAAAGCTGTTGAGTTTATCATGGATAAAATAAATTCTGTTAAATAAAGTTTTTGGATTATAATATACGATGCTGTAAAAATAACTTACCTGAGGACACTGCACAGTACACTGCTCTGGACCTGGAGTGACCTGAACAAATCAAAGGAGACTTTAAGGTGGGATGAAATATCCAATGAATGATCCATTGTCTTCCGCTTATCTGAGATGAGGTTGGAAAGGGACCCACTGAAACTCTCAAGCTTATTCTGGAGCATCCAAAGGTGCTACTAGACTACTCTACTCTTCAGAACTGCCTTAATTCTGCATGGCATAGATTCAGCAAGGTGTTAGAAACATTTCTGAGAGATTTTGGTCGAATAAGAGATTATAGGAATACAGGTAGAATAGAGCAGATTTGTCGGCTGCACATCCATGATGTCAAATTTCCATTTCAGCACATCCCAAAGGTGCCTTGCTGGATTAAGATCAGGTGAATGTGAAGACCATTGGTGTACAGTGAAGTCATCGTCATGTTCAAGAAACAAGCTTGAGATTATCTGAGCTTTGTGACACGGTGCATTATCCTGCAGAAAGTAGCCACCAGAAGATGGGTACAGTGTGGCCATAAAGGGATGGAAGTGCTTAGCAACAATATTTAGGTAAGCTAAACGATGCTCAATTTAGTACTAAGGGCCCCAAAGACTGCCAAATATCCTCCATACTATTACATCACTGCCACCAGTCTGAACCACTGATACAAGGTAGGATGGATCCAAGCTTTCATGTTATATACCAGAAAGTCGAGAAGGTCAGATGACCAAACCAGAGAACATTCAAGCTTTTTGTGTCCAGTATTGAAAGTGATTATCTGTTTCTGCAGACCATAGGTGAGTGCAGCAATGTAGAGGGTCTGGTTAATTGAGTGCTTGATGTAGTAGTAGTATCTACACTACTGTTGGCAAAGCCTCTATCTATCAATCCATCGCTGTTCAACTCAACCGTTACTCGTTCACAAAACCCAAAGATATATGTCTTCCGCTTGAGGCCGAGACTTACCCCTGATTTTAAATTGCACTGTCTACCTTTATCCAGCAAGCGATTAACTAGTTTGTTTATCACACATTTTTTCAATTATTAAGCCTTGACTTAATTAGCTAAAATAGACAACATGTATAATAGAATTGAAATCAAAACAGTTGTAAATATACCAACTAAAAACACACAGTCTTTGGCTTTTTTTGGTTTATTTCTCACCTCTGGAATTCTGGCAATACCACAAAGCAAGTCGGCCAGATCAGCGTGTACTGTGTTCAGTCGTTCTGCGGTACTGGTGTAGAGAATGTTCTGTGGGCTTCGATCCGTCACTGCCTGCCGCAGCTCTTCTGTGTCCGCTTGGCCTATACCCACTGCTAGCACGGTCACACCTTACATGAACACACACCCATTACATTTTGCTCTTGCCATTTTACTTAGTGTTGTATGTTACTATATTTTTGGTTTCTTTGAATTCAAATTTAATTTCCAAAAGTTGCATTCAGGGCAGGTACTAAATTATCCAAATCCTTAGTGAGAGCATTAGTTTCATCTAACCACAGTGATTGGTCCTACTTAGCACAAGATCAGAGTTTCAGGGTCTCACACCTGCATCTCTTAGACTGCTAGCTGCGAGGGTCAGGTTGTCCACAGATTTCCTGTCAGCAATGATCACAATTACCCCAGGCACCCTCTGCCTCCGTCCAGCTGAGGGGGTCAGCAGGTACTGTCTGGTGAACGTCACCGCCTCACCTAAAGAGTAATACAGCTAATGTCATCACCGCATGCCGCCACACAACATCAAATGTTTAAATAGGTGATACTGTGAAATAGAAAAAGAAAGAAACAGACCGATGTTATTTCCTGGGCTTTCGTCAAAGGGTGTAGCCCGGATCTCTTGGAGCAGTGTGTCAGATCTTGAATGACGACTGAGCAGGAACCAGATTTTGGGTCTAAAACTGTATACAACCACCCCCACCTATAACAACCAGATTATTGTCAGATAACTTAAAAAAAAATGAATCAGCGTTTTAACCGACCATTCCAATTTTTTGAAAGTACTTCACTAAAAGTACCTGTGAGTCTCGGGGCCCAATAGCAGCAAGCGACCCTGCTGCACTGACGACAAGATCCCTAAGAGGCCTTATTAGGTCAGTCCGATCGGTAGATGCAGGAACAAGAAACACCAGATCTAGACGTCCGCCCAAACACACTGGACAGAAAACGGCTTACAACAATGAGCAAATGTTACCCGCGCTGATGCAAGATCATTTTCTTAAAGTTTGTGACAGCCTGTTACCAGTGCGTTCATCTACAAAAGTCTCAGCTGAAACTCCGCCTACAAAGGTGGGCTGGATGGTAAATCTGTATCTGCGGCCCAAACGCAACCCGGTCACCAGGTAGGAGCTGGACGACGCAGGCAGCGTGATGGACAGGCCCCGACCAACATCTAAGAAATATTGATATTTAACATGATAAATAAGACAGAATTCGGTTGTAAGATGTAATTTAAAGCATTACCTGTCTCCTCTTTCCAGCGTAGAATATATTCTGTGGTGCCCGAAAGCACAGCCCAGCTCAGCCGCACAGAATCCTGGGTAACCTCTGTTACTCGTAAAGTTGTGGTTGGTAGTGGGGAAGGTGGGGTGACATAACCAGCTGTGCCAATGGAGGTCGCACAAGATCATCACCCCATGCTAGCATATTTCCCCATATGATGCATCTGACACAGAAAAATGGGACTCACGTGTGGTGACTCTGACCGAAACAGGCGGCCCTTCCCTGTTTTCAACAACAGCAATGACCTGAACCTCATACTGAACTCCAGGATCAAGCTGGTCCAAATCCAAGGAAGTCACATCTCGGCCTACCAGCTGGCTCCGTTCTTCTCCACCTACAGCGACACAATGTCATGTTCACACAGACTTCTTTGCGAAGAATACAAGAATTTCTTTCAAATGAACGTCAAAATCTTCCTCACATTTTCAGAAAATGTCAAAATCAATAACAATTCAGTTTCATTCAAAAGGGTACAGGAAACCACACTGACATGCATGCAATAAGTCGTAGGGATCTAAAGTTGAAGACGACAACATTAAACTAGTTGTGAATAAGTTTGGTTAAAGTGGATAGGTTGTCAGTTGGATCAGTGATAGAGCAAGGGTCCCATTGGGTAGGAAGGTATCGGGAAGATGGAAGTTTTATCAGCAGATCAGAGGCAGATGGTAGAAAATGTCCAGGAAAGAAAACGAACTGTAAAAAGAACTGTACAAGAAATTACCAACGAGTCTCCTCCAAATGATTCGATAAGCTGTTGCTCCCTGTACACCAACCCAAGAGACCCGGACCACTTCCCCTCGGGCTTCCTGGACTTGAAGCGATGTCACAATTCCCACAACCGACTGATCTGATTCTAAGTGCGTCAGGACAGAAACGGTTTAAACTTTGCTCCGTTTCCGGTCACAGCAGGGACGTTCTTGAAAGCAGCAACAGTAGTTAAAGAGGAATACAATGAGATACCTGTTCTAATGCTGAGAATAGCTGGATTTCCTTCTCGAGAGCCAATAAGGGGAGAAACGTATACAGTGTAAGCTGAGTTAGGCTGAAGTCCATCTATGGTGTAGGAAGAGACATCAGCATCTACGATTCGTGTTGTTTCAGTTCCTGTATGGAGATTTATTCATTTTTCAACATTAACCTTTTCAATACCTTTCATTTCCACACTTATGAACCTTTTCGCTTTTTGTCACATTACAACCCAAAGCCTCAATGTATTTTGTTGGAATTTTATGTGATAGAGTGACACAAAGGTATGCAAAACTAGGAAGTGGAATGAAAATACATAGTTATCAAAATTATTTGTAAATAAAAATCTGAAAAGAGTAATATATATTTGGCCTAATTTTATTCTAATACCCTGAAGTCAAATTCAGGGCAACATTTGGCCTTTAGAGGTCACCTAATCAGTGGATAGTCAACCAGTGTATAATTTAATCTCAGTAAAAATACAGCTGTTCTGGGAAGGCCTCAGATATTTATATAAAAAACACTGGTTGTCAAACAACATCATAAAGACCAAGGATTACAGCAGACAGGTCCAGGTTGTTTAAGTTAAAAGCAGGATTAAGTTATATAAGAATATCCAACTTTAGATACTACATACCATTAAATACATGATGTGGAAATGGATACAGTACGGCACAACTACAAACCTACCAAGACATGCCTGTCCAGCAACAGGAGGGGTCTGCCACTTGCTACTAGTGGCTCTTCAGGACCTCTACAATAGCTCCTAATAAAATTGGCCAAAACTTCTATGAATATTAAAGGTATTTTTACATCTAAAGGTAACAAAAAAGGCTAGTTTGAGAGATTATTTGTTTTATGCAAATATCTTGTAGAATTTCCACAATGACTCTAACACAGGAAAAAACATTTTTGAAGAACATTTTTAATCATTAGACTACAAAACTGTTGCAAAACAAATTTTCCGCTAATAAGAACTGTTCTAATCAAGCAAATGTTATCATTTTCTTTTTGGGAAAGTCTGATGTTCATCCTTTGTTTTAAAACACAAACAAATAATAATATCATTGCCATAATTTCACCAAAAAACAAACTAATTGTATATCTTAGGTATTGTAAATGTTTGATAAGTCATTTTTTTCAAGGGGTCATGTAGGTTTTAGAAACATTTTATTTAGTAGGAATGAGGGCCAAAATGGCTCTTCGGATTGTAAATGTTGCTGACCCCTGACCTAAACTGATAGGCCTGGCAGGGAGCTCCTTAATCAGTACAGCTGCCAAGAGGTCCATGAGCAAAAACAAAAGTGTTTGACCTACATTTACAATGCCATGTGGGGGAGAAAACACTGCACAGCACCCTTCCCCACGGTAACACATGGTGGTGGCAGCATTATGCTGGGAAGATGCTTTTCTTTAACCATGGACAAGGAAGGTTGTCAGAAAATAATTTAGTTTCTAGATGTGTATAAGTGGTCGAACATGGTAGTTCTACAAAGTAATTACTCCCAGTGGCTAAATACATAAACAGGCTATACTTTTCAGACATTTATTTGCAAAACAATTTGCAAAACTGTTTCATTTTGCTTCCATTTCAAAATTGCATGTAACTTTGTCGCATACAGCACCAATAAAACACATCAAAGTTTATGATTGTAAGGTATCATATTGTACAAAAGTTCAAGAGATGTAAGTATTTTAGCAAAGAACTGAATGTGTATACCCTTAATAACTACTGTAAAGTAAATCATTCCTTACCATCTTCAAGGCGCCAAATGATCCTATATCCAGTGGCCCGAGAAAAAGGTGACCATGTAATGCGTATCCTCTGTGACAAGATTTCAGTGATGCGAAGCCCAGACAATGCTCCACTAGAGGGATTCGTCCTTGCAGACAAAGTGACGGCTTCACCAACACGCCGATCAATAATAGGGGCAACACTGATCACCAGAGCCTCATCCGGCTGCAGGCCATCTATAGTGTAAAAAGTAGGTTCTGCTCCCAGAAGACGAGATTGCTCTGCATCTGCACAGCAGAACAGGAGGTTATAAAATCTATAATAATGATGATTTAAATATATTTCTTGGCTCTCAATGTTATACACACCCTAATTAAAATGCCAGGTATTTGTAATTTACATATTTTTTGAAGCATCTTTTGATTTAATTTTAGCATTCACTCTTCTGGAGTTCACCCCTGCCATTGCAGTGAATCTGAGCTAACTCCTCATTTGATCTCTCCCACAATTGCTCATTTACACACACACACACATATATATATATATATATATATATATATATATATATATATATGTCAGTGGTGATTGCTCTAAGACTGCAAGGGAAGCTCAGCTTCCCCTAAAATGTCAAAAAATAAGTGATCAAATATATACTGTTGGGTGTACATGTCATTGACTAAATATGCGCTACAACGCGTTCAACTTTTGTTCAGAATCAGCTTCTTATCCCTGGCAACGGCGCGGCTTTCCTCTCACTCATTCCCACAGTTTCACAGTGCTTTAAACAGTGAGTTCAATAGAGAAGGAAAAATGCTGGGCTTTGTCCCGCCCATCGGACCCTCAGCGTCTCTCGGGGTCTATGGGGCAGTGGGCTGGCTCGGATGCTCAGCTTCTGCATGATGTTTGGATGATCTGTCTGAGGCTGAATCCCTTTTTGATTGACAGCTAAATGAGCAAACCACGGAATCAGCAATCTTGAAATTGAGCTTCCCCTCCTTGAAAGTCCAGCATCCGCCACTGATATATATATATATGGACATGAACTTATAAGCCTGTAACTTCCAACCATGTTCAGTTGTTTTCTACTTAAGCACTTAGGATTCACATGTTCTGGATGACTGTAAATCTACACCAGCATGTTCTACATGTAACATATCCATTTTCTTCCAAAAGAAATATTGAAGCTGGGGTAAGACCTCCCAAATCTTCGTAAAAGAAGGTCTTATGGCCAGAGTCCAGAACCAAATCTGACAGAACTACTGTTGGCCCACCTGAAGAGGGTTGTGGACATGAGATGCCCTCACAATCTGATAACTTTTAAGAGCTTTAGTAAGGGTGACAAAGAGTGGACAAATATTGTCAAGATGTGGAGGCTGAGAACTCATATCAAAGAACTCTGAATGTTGAAATTCAATCATAAGATGCTATAAAATGTAATTTAATTTGTGGACATTTATACAACCTGGATGTTGTAGCTCTTTAGTTTTTTATATTTTATTCTCTATCAGGTTTTTTTTGTCTTTTCAGCTGAGTAATCCAAGATAAATGTACTAAATGTGGGAAAGGTTTTCATAATAACAATTAATTATCTTCTCATACTTTTACATCAAAGACCTGGCATTTTAACAGGGGTTTTGGGATCTACTTTAAATATACTGAGTTTTACTCACTGTTGCCTTGTCTCCAAATAACTCTATACCCTGTTGCACGAATAACACCTTGCCAAGTGATGCGAATTCTCCGACTGTTTACATTTGTTACTCTGAGATTGGTCACTCTCCCTGCAGCTGGCTCTGCAAACAGAGGTTTACAAGTACATTATTTTATATTTAACATGATTGTTTTTAGTCATGCTGCCATCCTTAATAAAACATGAATACACATTCTCTGCACAGCTAATTTTTCAGGTATGTTTAATTGAACTATTCAGCTCACCTGGTTTGATGTAGACAGTTATGGTTTCTCCTTCGCTTACTCCCACCAGTGCGGTAACACTGACACCGTATGAGACTCCCACTGTCAGATCTCTCAGGTCAAGGGTCGTCTGGTTTCCAGGAATAATTTTGATTGCCTCTGTTCCATCTAATATGACACCAGGAATAGTAGAAGATACAATTATGTCTATATTCACTAAAGGGACACAAAACAAAAACAGTCAATATGACCATACCCTCAGTGTTCAAGATAACGATACGGTACTGTGTGGCCCCTGCCACACCTGTCCACCCAATTCGGACTGTACTACCCAGTGACTCCACCACTCTCAGGTTGGACACGCTTCCTATTGGCTGCTCCTCTGCAACATCAAATACATAATTCATTATTGACTGATTGTTCAAAGTTCAAATAGCAGAGTATTTACCACAAGCATGGTTATGACCCTTAAGTTAGACAGAAATCAGCTTATAGCTTCTGACTGACCTCTGTTTTCCGTGGAGACGGGTGTGGCCTCTTCACGCCCTTCATACAGAGTGTACAGCTGGAAGATGTACTCTGTGTTTGGTCGGAGACCTGTTAGTTCGTAGCTGGTGGAGCTTTGAGGAAAAGACAGACTCTGGAGAGGGCTTCCTGCAGAAAGCGACAAGGTCGCAACATTATAGGTTTTATGCTTATATAATCAGTGTTGCAGCTTAAAAGATGACCTAAATGATGTATTTCCCCTAAAATATATTTTTTAGGGGGTCAAAAATTATAATTCTTCAGATATATATAAAATTTAATTGGTCCTGTATTAAGAGTGACATTTTTTCCAGAATCTTTAAATCCAACATTTATTGTATATGGTTTGCACTGTATTGAATGAAGCTTCAGACCATTGGTCCTTGAAATAATTGTTGAGAACAGGTATCTTAAATAAACAATAAAGTTTTATAATCAACATAATACACAGATGTAACATTAAACATTAAACTTTTTTCAAAATCTTAGTGTTGAAAAACAATAAAACATCTTCAAAAAGCAGAAACTGAGCATTAATGCTTTCCAAAAGAAATGTGTTTTACCTTTAAAAAATTTAAGAAAAAAACTTTTTCTGTTTTTTTTTTTAATGTTCTCTTTATAAAGATGAAATAACTGTGTGTATGTCAACAATATATTTTATATTATTATGCTTTAAATGAAGATATCAAACAAATAATAGTAGTTTTTGAGATTTGAAGAATATTTAGCCAAACACACTTGTTACTATTAATTTATTACAAACATTTAGCAGCAATGTATTAGCTGTAAATCAAAGTTAGAAGTTCATTCAGGGCAAATTTTAGAGCATTATGTAAAATGTGGCAGATTGTTAGGGTCAGAAAAAATCTCAGAAATGCAAGGATTTAGCTCTGAGGGTTTAACTTCAAGAATGTCTAACTAATGACATGACAAGAAAAGAGATTTTTGATTAGAAATTTTCAAAGAGAAACTACAAGAGCGAGATGAAAATATCCTGGTTACTATCTTGGCCTAAAACAATATTGTGATTGTGAGGAAACCTCTCAAACTGTCAACATGCTTTCAAATAAATGTTTGCCTGTTCATATGTTTTGAGGGCCAGAGCGAGAGAGATTAATTTGAGCCACCATGTTTTCCTGACCTTCACTTTCCTTCCACTCCAGGCGGTAGCCTCGAGCGGCCCGGATCAGTCTCCAGTTGAGGCGGATTGAGGAGGGTCCTGTGGTTGCTGCTCTGAGAACCTGCTGCTCTTGACGTTCTGAGGAGAGTACAGTTAGTAAGCAGCAAGCAATTATTTCCTTCCTAAAGCTCTTTCGCAATAAATAAAAACTAACTGAATAATAAAATGAGACATCACAAAACTGACAAACAGGCCAAAACACAGTTAAAATTACAGATGTACAGGATATCAAATTGTGTGTTCATGTCATGTCTATCAATCATTTTATCATAAAATGTTTATTTTATTAATTGTTTTATTATCATCTTTTTAATTATTCATTTTTTATTCTCTTTAATTATTTAATTAACTTTATACCACTGCAATGTACTTTTCCTATTATGTTTCTTTTTCTTTTGTTTTTCATGTACAGCACTTTGAATTGTCTTGCTACTGAAATGGGCAATATAAATAAACTTTCCTTTCCTTTCCTTTCCTTTCCTTTCCTTTCCTTTCCTTTCCTTTCCTTTCCTTTCCTTTCCTTTCCTTTCCTTTCCTTTCCTTTCCTTTCCTTTCCTTTCCTTTCCTTTCCTTTCCTTTCCTTTCCTTTCCTTTCCTTTCCTTTCCTTTCCTTGCCATGTCTTGCCTTGCCTTGCCTTGCCTTGCCTTGCCTTGCCTTGCCTTGCCTTGCCTTGCCTTGCCTTGCCTTGCCTTGCCTTTAAAAGCTGAAACGTTTTCAGAGAGTCTCTCCGCTGCTGTCTCTGCTGAGTACAGAAACAGCCCTGCAGTGACTCAGCCTTCATCACACTGAAGTGACACCATATGGGCATCACACATGAAAGGCCCAGGCTGTGAGACTGTCTGTCTGACCTAAACAGTAACATGTGCACAATATTTAGAAGAGAAACAGACAGAAGGAAAGATTTCTGGCCATCTTTTCTGTTTTATTTTTTTCCCCTCTCGTTTCCTGTCTCTGTACTTTGCAGGATGAAACAGAGGGCATTTGCCTTTTCAAAGAGGATTCCTAATGGGTTACAGCATGTCCGCGACACAAGGGATAAAATGTTTATTTTTTTCTGACAGGTGAAGGTTTCTCAGAAAAGATGAAGACATTTCAAAAACTGCAGCAATATGAGAAATTTGCTCTCCTGTGCGGGCTGTGGTGTTGAGTCTCAAAAAAAGCTATGATTAGCTAAGGCCTAATTACAATGTGAGGCTATAACCATTGTGATGATCTTATCAGCTAATGCTGAGGTTAAACAAAACTACAAGCAAGCCCAATACTTGCAGGAAAACTAAGATTTAAGGATAAAACGTCCTCTTTCTTCTAGAATTAAAATATTTTAATAGGCATTTTGGTGATTTCATGATATACTTTGTTATTTGATGCAAATTCTTACACTGCAATTATAAAAACAAATTACCTCACAGTTAAAAAAGCTTTTAACGATGCTGGGTTTTAAAAGGAACTTTAAACATGAAATAAAGGATATTCATGGGAACATATCTAATAACATCAAGTATAGTAATAATCTAAGTTAGTTATTTTCCATGACCTAAGGGATATATTTTAAAAACTTACCACACCTTTATATAACGGCATGCTATTTACTAGAATGTTTTTAAAATGTATTATTTTATGTTTTTTTAAACCTTACATGTAAAAGTGTATAGTATCACTTTTACATGCAAATGGAACAGGCAATGGCCTTGAAACTGCATTTGTACCCAAAGAAATGTAACTTAAAAGTAGAAAAAATATATATACACTACGCTGCTTTTTATGTCATATAATTTACAGATCCAATCTTAAAAAAAGTACTGTAATTAACTGCTGTCTGTAAAATTATTTGGGGTGATGAGGATACAGAAAAATTGTGGTAACCATCAGAGAAATCACGCAGAGAAGCTTGAAGTGATGAACGCCTCAGTCCTACCAATATTGAATCTGGCTGTGGCCCGAGGCCCCTCAGTGTTGCCCTCATACAATGGGATGATGGTGACAATGTACTCAGTATCCGGCTGCAGGCTGGATAAAGTATAGAGTTCAGTGTCACCAGCGACCTCCACAGTCTCCACATTACGCCCTTGGTGGAAAAGCAAAACATACATTTTTTGTAAATGGAAGATTTTAACCAAAAAACGTTGGCAGAAAGAAAATATATTTCTAACCTGTAAATGGTCCCCATACCAAACGGTACGCTCGTGCACCACTGACTCGTCTCCATTTTACACGAATACTGCCCTCCGACACTGTCTCCACTGTTAACTGCTGCACTGCCTCCAGACTCACTGAAGCAATCAGAAGCACAAGCAGACACACAATAGAAGTAAACAGGTATACAGGCTTTATCAAACACCGTATTAGTGGTCTATTCTGTTTATTTAAATCATACCGATCACCCAACAGAGCTAAAACTATCAGACGTGATGCACTTACATGTGCGAGCATTAAGGACAGACGGGGATGCACCATTTCTGGAGAACAGAGGGTACAGGTTGATGACATACTCTGTGTCGGGCTGAAGAGACTCCAAGGTGATAGAGATGGCATCTGCAGACAGAGACTGCTCCAACAGCTGGGTCGCTGGTTGTCCTAATCAATACACAGGGCAAAAAAGACTCATGGTTGGCATGCAAAAGGACAGTTATTGCACTAGGGGCATCACAAAATACACTTAGTGTCATCCAGCATCGTAAATACAGGAGCTCATATGTGCAATATGTGTAGTCTCTAGCTCAAGTGTGCTGGCTATGTCTAAGCCTTTGTAGGACATGTTTGTGGATGTACAGGGTTGTGAAAAAATATTTCCCTCCTTAATGATTTCTGCTGATTTTGCTTCACTATCAAAGTTAATGTTTCTGATTAAACCAATTTTAAAATCAGACAAAGATAACCTAAGTGAGTACAAAACGTTGTTTGAAGTGATGATTTCATAGGAGGAAAAAGCTATCCACATCAGCCTGGCTGTATGTAAATGCCCTTCTTTAATGCCCTGCAACAGCATATTAATATGATTTTAATCTGAGCTTTAAATAGGCCATTCCAAACTTTTATTTAGTTTTGTTTTTCGGACATTCAGTTTTGGACTTACTGGTGGGCATTGTCTTGCATCACAACTGCATGGATGAACATTATGGAAAAAAAACTTATCTCGTCTTGTTTTTGTAAACCCAATATTACGTGTTGTCTCATGAGCTGGAAGTCTCATTACGCGCTGAGTAACCAAGTATTAAGAAAAAAACATGAATGCTTGTCTACATACAATGTGTCATTCTTATGTTTGCTTTTCCATTCTACTGTAAATTGGGCTTGAGGTGGTGAATTACCTCCTTTATTAGGTTAGCCTAAAACATAAAACAGGAAACGCCTAAAGGATAAAAAGAGCACTGTAATTACTTTCAGACATCTATCTGCCTGACGAGTCTGAGATTCCTCCAGCAAAGGAATGAGACTGGCACTCCTGCCACATGTTCAGTGGGAGAAACAATATCATCCCCCAGAGGGCAATTTTCCGTCCTGAATCACAGTGTAATCACCCAGACCTTTTGACACACCCTGTCTTCAGAAATACAAGGATTATATTACTAATTGCTCACAGTATATGAAACTGGTTAAATTTAGCCTTTTTTCACACCAATTGAAGATGACCTTCATATACTAGGTCATGACCGAGGTAGTAAAAACTCATACAACCAGTGCCTGGGGGACCTTCAGTGTTTCTCAGCCTTTACTCAAACTCATGCACATTCTTGACATGGTTCCAACTTGCAACCAAAGGAAATTTGGTGGCAAGTTTTTGACTACTGTTTCAACTTTATTGTAATCCTTTACTCTACTAAGATCACTCACAGTCCCATGATTTGGTTTATACAATATAGGAAAGTAGTACCATTATGCATGATGCAAGTTAGAGGCAAGACGTTTAAGATTGACAGAAAACAATAACAGAACTGTGTGAGTCTGACCCCGTGGCCCGTAGGTGAGCCTGTAGCCCTGCACAGAAGATGAAGGCTGATCCCATTCAATAGAGAGGGAGAAGAAGCCTGCCTGCACCAAGCGTAGGCTGGAGACTCCTGGTAATGATCCTGTGTGAGGGAAAAAAGGACAAGAGGAGTTTTATTAGTGTTGCACTAGTCGTCAGTTTCTGGTTATTGTCTGTCGTCAGTTCTTACTGGTTCGCTGCTTAGCAGAAACAGAATCTCCAACACTATTGGGGTACTGGGCAATGACAGTCACCAGGTAGTCTGTTGCTGAACTGAGCTCTCGTGCAGTGAATGTCCTCTGACTGGCCAAGACCGTTTCCTGTAGAGAGCGACACATATCCTATTTTAGCTATCTCTCAGTCAGATTTTAGCAAAAAGTGTGGCTAAAAACAGCCTGAACTATGGCATCCTTACATCATTATAACAGCTTACAGGAACACCAAATTCTAGTCTGCCACGCTTTAATCTCTACAATGTCTACATCAAAAGAATCCACCCATTAGACAGGTTTATACTCAGCCTGAATGCATGTTTCTCGAGCAAAGCACGACTGACTTTGGCTCTCAAGAACTACAATTAAACTTTTCAGTCAGGGCCAAAATAAATCTGCTTGTTCACATTTTCACGTGTCACAACACAAAATCCTGGACTCACCTGACGTAGTTTTGCAGTGATTGGCTGACCCAGACCAGAGAGGGGCACATACTGTATGGCATAGCCGCTGACAGGCCCCCCTGCAGGACTCCATCGGAACCGGAGAGAATCAGTCGTTTGGCCCGTGAACTGAAGATTAGATGGACCAGAAAAGGCCTCTGACAGTAGAGTTGAAAGAAATGGGTCAAAATAAATAGGATTTACTGTTCAAAATTACATGCATTTGTGCAATGTGCTGCAAAAGTATTTATAGCCCTTGATATCTTTTACATTTTGACAAGTTTTTGCCACAAACCTCAGTGTGTTTTATTTATTATTTATATTTTAAATCAACAGAGGTAGTGCAGAATGACACATGGTTTCATAGGGTTGCCCAATATATCTCGAATCTATCGTTACTGTGATTATGTGTAATATCCCAGCCAGCTGTTTGGAAAGCAACAACTGTTGGGTAATATTTTCTAGGGTCATGAGTTTATACGGCAGTAGATGCTCACGCCTGACACATGTCATCGTGTCTAAAATGGTCGCAGAGAGTACTATAGGCAAACATTACAAAGATAGGTGAAAGGAAAATATGTAGTTATTGCAACTGATGTCGTTGTTGCAAGATTTGCCAATAATACCCTTATTGTTCAGCCCTCGTCTTTGAACATCAATTTTCAGGTCTTGCCACAGTTTCAAATACATTTAGGTCTGGACCATTTTAACACATGATCAGTGTATTAGAACATCTTCTTTCGCATGATTCCTTTTTGTCCACATGGCTTTTGGTATGTGTACTGCAAACATGTTTTTCTTTGCCTTTCTTTATACAGGTCCTTCTCAAAATATTAGCATATTGTGATAAAGTTCATTATTTTCCATAATGTCATGATGAAAATTTAACATTCATATATTTTAGATTCATTGCACACTAACTGAAATATTTCAGGTCTTTTATTGTCTTAATACGGATGATTTTAGCATACAGCTCATGAAAACCCAAAATTCCTATCTCACAAAATTAGCATATTTCATCCGACCAAAAAAAGAAAAGTGTTTTTAATACAAAAAACGTCAACCTTCAAATAATCATGTACAGTTATGCACTCAATACTTGGTCGCAAATCCTTTGGCAGAAATGACTGCTTCAATGCGGCGTGGCATGGAGGCAATCAGCCTGTGGCACTGCTGAGGTCTTATGGAGGCCCAGGATGCTTCGATAGCGGCCTTTAGCTCATCCAGAGTGTTGGGTCTTGAGTCTCTCAACGTTCTCTTCACAATATCCCACAGATTCTCTATGGGGTTCAGGTCAGGAGAGTTGGCAGGCCAATTGAGCACAGTGATACCATGGTCAGTAAACCATTTACCAGTGGTATTGGCACTGTGAGCAGGTGCCAGGTCGTGATGAAAAATGAAATCTTCATCTCCATAAAGCTTTTCAGCAGATGGAAGCATGAAGTGCTCCAAAATCTCCTGATAGCTAGCTGCATTGACCCTGCCCTTGATAAAACACAGTGGACCAACACCAGCAGCTGACACGGCACCCCGGACCATCACTGACTGTGGGTACTTGACAGTGGACTTCTGGCATTTTGGCATTTCCTTCTCCCCAATCTTCCTCCAGACTCTGGCACCTTGATTTCCGAATGACATGCAGAATTTGCTTTCATCCGAAAAAAGTACTTTGGACCACTGAGCAACAGTCCAGTGCTGCTTCTCTGTAGCCCAGGTCAGGCGCTTCAGCCGCTGTTTCTGGTTCAAAAGTGGCTTGACCTGGGGAATGCGGCACCTGTAGCCCATTTCCTGCACACGCCTGTGCACGGTGGCTCTGGATGTTTCTACTCCAGACTCAGTCCACTGCTTCCGCAGGTCCCCCAAGGTCTGGAATCGGCCCTTCTCCACAATCTTCCTCAGGGTCCGGTCACCTCTTCTCGTTGTGCAGCGTTTTCTGCCACACGTTTTCCTTCCCACAGACTTCCCACTGAGGTGCCTTGATACAGCACACTGGGAACAGCCTATTCGTTCAGAAATTTCTTTCTGTGTCTTACCCTCTTGCTTGAGGGTGTCAATAGTGGCCTTCTGGACAGCAGTCAGGTCGGCAGTCTTACCCATGATTGGGGTTTTGAGTGATAAACCAGGCTGGGAGTTTTAAAGGCCTCAGGAATCTTTTGCAGGTGTTTAGAGTTAACTCGTTGATTCAGATGATTAGGTTCATATCTCGTTTAGAGACCCTTTTAATGATATGCAAATTTTGTGAGATAGGAATTTTGGGTTTTCATGAGCTGTATGCCAAAATCATCCGTATTAAGACAATAAAAGACCTGAAATATTTCAGTTAGTGTGCAATGAATCTAAAATATATGAATGTTAAATTTTCATCATGACATTATGGAAAATAATGAACTTTATCGCAATATGCTAATATTTTGAGAAGGACCTGTATATAAAAGCCAGGGCCGTATTCACAAAGACTCTTAGAGTCCTCTCAGAGAGCTCCTATCTTAGCCTAGAAATTCCTGCCAAGGACTCCTAGCTTAAAAGTGATTCTGTTCGCTGATGAGAGCGACGCTGAGCGAGGAAATGACAGAAACTCCTATCTTAGTGAGGAGGCGTGGTTGACCCCGTTGCTAGGCGTGACGCTGTCTTCTAAGAGCTGTGATTGGTTGTTAAAAGAAACCGCCAAAAAAAAGCGTTCCCAGTAATCAATGGAGAGAAATTAACTGATGATAGAATTTAGACTGGATTCAAAAATGTGTAAATCATGATGATAAAATTAGCTAAATTAAATTAATTGTCACGTAGCATCAAAATGTTTGAATGTAGCTTATTTACATGTTGGTCATTATTTTGATTTGCTTATTATGTTTACTCGCCATGGTAGTCGTTTTCATACTGCATCTTTTTCATATTAATACATTTAACATTAATATTAAAATTCAGCATTTTACTGTGATTGTTTTATTATATAATGAGGTTTAGTTCGGTAAAATGACCAAAACAAAACGGAGAAAAAAACTTGGAGAAAACCAAACTGAACAAGAGCAGAACCTGCTGGTGGAGGAGAATAGAGGAGTTAAAAAGGTAGATTTGGTCCTGGGATCACAGGGCGAACAAACAGGAATTCCCAAGCAGATTAGTGGGTCTTTCCCTTTGCTTTCAGCACCAGCCTGGAATATAAGCAGCGCTGGTCACAAGCTAGAGAGGAGATAGCAGCACACCAGAGAACTTCTCTCCAGACAGGGAGCGTTGTAGATGACCATTGAGGTTAGGCAGCTGACATCATCATGTACAATAAAGCAAGTACATATTCACCTCATTTACATCTTCCTTCTATGTATGTAGTGCTTAGATTATTGTAGCCTACTGTATCTCGTCTAGAGTTTGTATTTATATATATATTTTTTTTTTTCTGAGTTTTTCCAATTTTCCTAATAAATTTTTTGAAAGCATTTTACAATCTGTAAATGTTAAAATAATTCTGTACTACATTGTTTGTAATTTTGCTCACTTTTTCTTCATGGTTATTATTGTTTCTATTAGTTATTTATCCTTCCTAATATTACCTTACAAGAGGTGCACCTTTAATCTGTCCTGCTGCTGAAACTATTTAATTTCCCCCTAGGTCGATGATAAAGTTAATCTCATCTCTATATTAAAAATTGTATGATTGTTATAGAAGTTTATTTTCTTATTTATTTGACTGTTTTGGAGTGGATCCCTGCGCGGTCAAGCCGGTATCGTTTTATTAATTCACTGGTATTTGTTGTTCAGAGAATATCCCTCCATTCTCTCAGTCTTTCCAACATCTTGCCTGCTTAAGACACTACTGCTCCTCACTACTCTTAACAGAATGATGTCAGAATGATGTCACTAGAAGCGACTGTGAATACGGGCCCGGATGTTCAGAGTGCACCTTCGTCAACAGATTCTTCCACCTGAGCTCTACATCTCTGCTGCTCCTCCAGTATTACAAAAGCCCGTTTTTGTACTTCTTTGATTAATGCTTGTCTTGCCTGGCTTGTAAGTTTACATAACCCTGCTTTAAACTTGGTCTTCATGATGTTTGCTCACAAATTAACCTAGGAGGCCATCACAGAACAGCTGTATTCATACTGAGATTAAATTACACTTAAGTTAGCTCTGTTTACTAATTACGTAATTGGTACTCAGTTTTATTTATGGGTATTGGAGTAAAAGGGGCTAAATAGGAATGCAGACAACATTTTCCGGATTTTTAATAAAAATAATTGAAATTAGTTACCTTCCACTTAACAATTATGCACCATGTTATGCTGGTCTCTGACATAACATCAAATAAAACACATTGAGGTTTGTGGCTGTAATTTGGCAAAATGTGGAAAAGTGATATGGATACTTTTTCAGGGTACTGTGTTACAATATACGGATGTTGAGCTGTGGTACCTATACATACCATCACTTGCATAGACTCCCCCTGCTGCCGAGCACACTTGTGGGCTAACAACAGGAAGCAGCGTATTCAGCAACTTAAAGTCCCCCACAAACGAGGTGAAATCACTGCTGGGCTTTGAGGAAACCTGAGCCAGTTCATTCCTGTCTGCACTCTTGATTCCTAAAATTATTTTTTTCAAAACGTTGGCAATTGAATGAAAGAAAGCAGTGGATTTCATATCCACTCTTTTATTCTAACAGCAAAGCCACAAGGTTGCAGATAAGAAACATACCAACTGCAAAAACATTCACTCCCTGACTGCGCAGCTTCTGAGCCGGTTCCTGCACTTGGTCTTGGGATTTCCCATCTGTGATCAGGATGGTGACCTAAAACGGTACCACAGGTAAAATTAGCTACCTGTCCCTGGCATAAGCCAGTTTATAATGATTAATCGTGCTGGTTAGACCTTTGGGACATCCCGGGTGGAGGCAGGATTGAAGAAGTTATCAGAAACATACTTCAGACCAGCTCCAGTGCGTGTGTTTCCACCTTTATAGTTTATATTCTCTACCGCGTTGACAACATCCGTGCCTGTTAGGTGTGTGTTAAAGGTGAACTCCACCCTGAAGAAAGAACAACACAAATGATAACATAATTCTGCTGCTGAAGTAGAGAAAAGAGGTAGTTATTAATCTTGTCAGTCACCTTGAGGTGTCGCTGTATTGCACGACCCCAAACCGGATCCCTGACTCACTGACAGAGCTAGCAAAAGGCTTTACAATTCCAGCCATGAAGCCCTTCACCTGCAGGAAGTTTGCGCGTCCGATACTGGAGGACCCATCAATCAGGAACACAATGTCTGCTGCCTGCACATTATTGCACCTGCCTGCAAAGAGAAGGACAATTAGTGGCTTATAAATAACTTCATTTACATAAATTGAACCACATTTCTTCCTTTTGTTTTAAATAATGTGAGGGTATGGTATTTATGTAGCAAATCTTTAATCAGGTATACTACTAACCATAATTGGGGTTGCTGTTTTCGCTCCAGTCACTTGATTGGTGATTATGCAAGTGGCTGCATATTCGCCTCAAATCCAGGTGTTTAGTTTCAAGAATTTCAGAAGTTAATGTAAATTAAGCATTTCCAGAATGTCATTGCTCTATTTTTTCATTGTTTTTATTGACATAGCCAGCTATTATGGCTGTTTAGGTAAAGAAAAACTGTGTCTGATTTACCTAGAGATGAGAAAAATGTTTTAAGCACCCTGATGACCCTTTAGATAATGTTTCCAACTATCAATATACAAAAAAAATCAACTAAGAAAATGCATGCTTATCTCAATCCTGCAAGGTCCAGAGTCCCTTAAAAATGGGAAACACTTTATTTCATCCTTTATGACCACAATTTACCCATCCCAAAAAGTTTAAATCACCTCAAACTGGTGTGTTGAACATATTGATGAGCTTGCTATACTCCAATGTTCTCCACAGACCAGATCTTAATCCAGTAGAATACAGTTGGGACATGGTGGAACAGGATACTTAAATTCATGGATATTTAATTAATCTATACAATTAAGAAATCATACCTTTCTGAGAGCGAAGGGGGCTCCAACTAGATAATAGCAAGGTGTCACTAATAAAGTGAGTGTAGTAATACATACTCCCTTTGTTACTTAGACATGATAAAACATCTGTATATATCTATGTTAAAACAAAAAAAACAATGAGAGCAGATGCGTAGAGCTATTGCTAAAAATTTGCATGTGCTCCTAATTCAGAAAATAGGCGCAAAACAGCATCTCTGTGCACTGAAGTAGGTTGCCCACATACACAGGTCCTTCTCAAAATATTAGCATATTGTGATAAAGTTCATTATTTTCCATAATGTCATGATGAAAATTTAACATTCATATATTTTAGATTCATTGCACACTAACTGAAATATTTCAGGTCTTTTATTGTCTTAATACGGATGATTTTGGCATACAGCTCATGAAAACCCAAAATTCCTATCTCACAAAATTAGCATATTTCATCCGACCAATAAAAGAAAAGTGTTTTTAATACAAAAAACGTCAACCTTCAAATAATCATGTACAGTTATGCACTCAATACTTGGTCGGGAATCCTTTTGCAGAAATGACTGCTTCAATGCGGCGTGGCATGGAGGCAATCAGCCTGTGGCACTGCTGAGGTCTTATGGAGGCCCAGGATGCTTCGATAGCGGCCTTTAGCTCATCCAGAGTGTTGGGTCTTGAGTCTCTCAACGTTCTCTTCACAATATCCCACAGATTCTCTATGGGGTTCAGGTCAGGAGAGTTGGCAGGCCAATTGAGCACAGTGATACCATGGTCAGTAAACCATTTACCAGTGGTTTTGGCACTGTGAGCAGGTGCCAGGTCTGAAAAATGAAATCTTCATCTCCATAAAACTTTTCAGCAGATGGAAGCATGAAGTGCTCCAAAATCTCCTGATAGCTAGCTGCATTGACCCTGCCCTTGATAAAACACAGTGGACCAACACCAGCAGCTGACACGGCACCCCAGACCATCACTGACTGTGGGTACTTGACACTGGACTTCTGGCATTTTGGCATTTCCTTCTCCCCAGTCTTCCTCCAGACTCTGGCACCTTGATTTCCGAATGACATGCAGAATTTGCTTTCATTCGAAAAAAGTACTTTGGACCACTGAGCAACAGTCCATTGCTGCTTCTCTGTAGCCCAGGTCAGGCGCTTCAGCCGCTGTTTCTGGTTCAAAAGTGGCTTGACCTGGGGAATGCGGCACCTGTAGCCCATTTCCTGCACACGCCTGTGCACGGTGGCTCTGGATGTTTCTACTCCAGACTCAGTCCACTGCTTCCGCAGGTCCCCCAAGGTCTGGAATCGGCCCTTCTCCACAATCTTCCTCAGGGTCCGGTCACCTCTTCTCGTTGTGCAGCGTTTTCTGCCGCACTTTTTCCTTCCCACAGACTTCCCACTGAGGTGCCTTGATACAGCACTCTGGGAACAGCCTATTTGTTCAGAAATTTCTTTCTGTGTCTTACCCTCTTGCTTGAGGGTGTCAATAGTGGCCTTCTGGACAGCAGTCAGGTCGGCAGTCTTACCCATGATTGTGGTTTTGAGTGATGAACCAGGCTGGGAGTTTTAAAGGCCTCAGGAATCTTTTGCAGGTGTTTAGAGTTAACTCGTTGATTCAGATGATTAGGTTCATAGCTCGTTTAGAGACCCTTTTAATTATATGCTAATTTTGTGAGATAGGAATTTTGGGTTTTCATGAGCTGTATGCCAAAATCATCCGTATTAAGACAATAAAAGACCTGAAATATTTCAGTTAGTGTGCAATGAATCTAAAATATATGAATGTTCAATTTTCATCATTACATTATGGAAAATAATGAACTTTATCACGATATGCTAATATTTTGAGAAGGACCTGTACATTAGGCAGGTCATCATGTCTCCTGGTGCGGTCTGCTGGATATTTTTGAAAATTATTTTCTACAAATTAAATCTGATGCATTGTCTACATCCTGTTAAAGACATTTTTGTTAATTTAAAAATAAATTTTGAATGCAAACATTTTCAATGTAGAATGTTTTAACAGATGTCTTTCATGATGAGTTTATTAAATTGATTCCAACCTTGTAAACTTTGTTAAGATCCATCTGTAAAATGTTACAACACAGTTTTCCTTTTTTAATTCTGACATAATTGTAAAGGTTACTATTATTATGACATAGTTAACTAAAGTATGTTTGTAAAGAAAACATAAAATAATTTTACAATTTGATACATTTAGTACTTCAGTCAGTGATTTTCATCTGTGAATGAATCGGTTAGATGGATTCATCATCAACACAATCTGTAGGGTCCCCTGCGGAAGCAGCATTGTAACTTCCTCAAGTCAGATGTTGTTCTTAAAGTTTTCAGACATTCACCCCATTGGGTCAGGGCCTGGAGTTCTCGGTTTACTCAGGTTTTGTTCTCCACCTGTCTCCCTTTGATCCAAAACGTAGGTCTTTTAGAGGTTTCCATTAAAAATATTAAAATTAGCATATAAACATAAATTCAGTCAGTCATTTTCTATACCGCTTCTTCAATAGTGGGTTGCGTGGAAGCTGGTGCCTGTCTCCAGCAGTCTATGGGCGGGAGGCGCGGTACACCCTGGACAGGTCGCCAGTCAATCGCAGGGCACATAAATTCAGTCCTAAGCATAAATAATTGTTTAGGATTTCTTTTTTTTTAACCATGTTGTCAGTTTTACCAGTTTTTCTCTCTTTCTTTCTCTTTTCTCTTTTCAATGAAACATGATTTTTTTTTATTTCAACAATGGGGAATAACTAAACTAAAAAGAGAATTCAAATTGCAACAATAATGTAATCAAAGTGCATTTTGAATGTGAATAGAACAAAAAATGACCAAGGGACACATATTGTTCTATGTTGTTTAAAGGGCATATAAAGGACTGTTTTTCCCTTTGTATCAACATAACCAAAGGTATGCTCAAATACAATAAAATAAATAAAGAAAAAACACAAAAAACGTCAAGGGACCAATGAGTGTTAATCAAAAATAACATTAAAAAGGGACTAAAGTTCTATCTGTCAATTTTAACTCAACCCCTATGTTTGTTGTTAAGGAGAGAACAACTGCCACCTGATTTAAAAAATTGTCTAAATTGCTCCCATCTGTTGGAATTAATGTGTGCAATTGCTCCTGCATGTAGTTAGTGCAAAAAGCTTGAAGAATCCAGTGCAGAAATAAAGGAAACAGCTGGAGCAAAACAGTTGCAAAAAAGAGATTGCTCTGCTCCATGAGTGTGTTGCAATTCACTTGCATGAGAGCAAGGCTGGGTGGCCAGTACTTTAAAAACATGTGGCCTCCAGTCCAAAAACAAAAGACAATTACAGCCAATCCCTCAAAGGTAATAAAAAAGACAACAATAATCTTTATGGTATCTTTTTATTTTGCTTGCCATCTTCAAAGCCTGTTGTTTTTTTGTGAACTATTACTTAATTTATGGTAAAAAAAAAAAAAAGCCCCTCCTTGAACCGCCACCTTAATATGGTGGAGGGGTTTGAGTGCTCGAATGATCCTTGAGGCTATGTTGTCTGGGGCTTAAATGCCCCTGGTAGGGTTTCCCATGGCAGACAGGCTCTAGGTGACGGGTCAGATAAAGAGCGGTTCAAGACACCTTCATGACGACCACAAAATCGAGGCACGTGGCGTCGCCCGGTACGGCGGAGCCGGGGTCCCACCCTGGAGCCAGGCCTGGGGTCGGGACTCATCAGAGAGCGCCTGGTGGATGGGTTGCTCCTCGTGGTAGCCCGAACGAGAGTCGCGAGGCCATCCCCCAGTGGGCCCACCACCTGCAGGGGGAACCATGAGGGATCGGTGCAAAGAGGATTGGGTAGCGAACGAAGATGGAGACCTCAGGGGCCTCATCTCCAGATGCTTAGGCTGGCTCTAGGGACGTGTAATGTCACCTCGCTGGGGGGATAGGAGCCTGAGCTTGTGCAGGAGGTCGAAAGATATCGACTAGAAATAATCGGGCTCACCTCCATGCACAGCTTGGGCTCTGGAACCCATCTCCTTGAGAGGGACTGGACTCTCTTCTACTCTGGAGTGGCCCACGGGAAGAGCCGGCGGGCAGAGGTGGGTTTGCTTGTTGCCCCCCAGCTCAGCCGTCTCATGTTGGGGTTTACCCCAGTGGATAAGAGGCTCGCATCCCTGCGCCGTCGGGTCGGGGACAGGCCTCTGACTGTCTTTTCGGGCCTACGGGTCGAGCGGTAGTGCGGAATACCAGGCCATCTTGGCATCCCTGTCGGGGGTGCTAGATAGTGTTGAGACTCCATTATTCTGCTGGGGGACTTCAACGCCCACGTGGGAAACGACAGTGACACCTGGAGAGGCGTGATCGGGAGGAATGGCCTCGCCGATCTGAATCCGAGTGGTGTTTCGTTATTGGCTACTGTGCTAGTCACGGATTGTCCATTATGAACACCACGTTCAAACATAAGGATGTTCATCATTTCTGCTACCTGTATGACCCCTTCTCTTTTCCAATGGTTATAATCAGTCTGACAGAGAGAGGTATCCCAATCCTTGTAGTTTTTGGTATAACAATGGCCATCAGTGGGCTCTAGATGGACAAACTTTATCAGTTTATTATTTTACTTAGTGCCCCTACACGTGGCCCGTTCTGGAGGGGCCGGGCTCTGGCACTCAGTGGTTTGGTCTTGTGGTGTGCCTTGAGACGACATTGTTGTAAATAAGCGCTATATAAATAAACAAAATGAAACTGAAACTATCTCTGTAGCTATGCTGCTATAGGCTTAGGCTGCATTCTCACACTACTCTCCAATTTTGCATTATTTGCTGTTATTTCAGCTTTTAACCTTGTTCTCTCTTTTCTCTTCCTAGAAGCTACACCTGGCCTGACTCTGCGTCTACCTGTGACACATTTCTGGAGAGGGGAATCGTCCAAGCTTCTGCTGGCAACAACTTAATGCTCACCCTCTACCGATGGTCCACATGGCCCTGTCTTTTAGTGTTTAACCCTTTCTCTCTCCTAGACATGGCGATTGACTGAGCTTTTACTGTAACTAATTATATGTGCTCTTTTTCAGACTCCAACCTTGAAAACTGGCTCAAAGTTAATCTGTTCTTTCTTTCTAGATGAAACGACTAAAGGAGCTACATCCATTAACATTTACTTTTCCTTCCCATAGAAAGTACTCCTAGATCAGTGCTTCTGTGTTCTTTTTGTGTCTCTGCTCTGTTCTCTCAAACCCCAGTCGGTCGTGGCAGATGGCCGCTCACACTGAGCCTGGTTCTGCTGGAGGTTTCTTCGTGTTAAAAGGGAGTTTTTCCTCTCCACTGTCGCCACATGCATGCTCAGTATGAGGGATTGCTGCAAAGTCAACGCCAGTGACTGTCCACTGTCGCTACATGCTCATCCAGGAGGAGTGACTGCCACAAATCTCTGACTAGATGCAATCTGCTGGGTTTCCTTAGATAGAAAAACGTTTTATCAAATTTGAATAAATGACTGAATCTGACTGCACTGTTCAATGGTTAGGATTAATTGGAATGTACAGGGGTTGGACAATGAAACTGAAACACCTGGTTTTAGACCACAATCATTTATTAGTATGGTGAAGGGCCTCCTTTTGCGGCCAATACAGCGTCAATTCGTCTTGGGAATGACATATACAAGTCCTGCACAGTGGTCAGAGGGATTTTAAGCCATTCTTCTTGCAGGATAGTGGCCAGGTCACTACGTGATACTGGTGGAGGAAAACGTTTCCTGATTCGCTCCTCCAAAACACCCCAAAGTGGCTCAATAATATTTAGATCTGGTGACTGTGCAGGCCATGGGAGATGTTCAACTTTACTTTCATGTTCATCAAACCAATCTTTCACCAGTCTTGCTGTGTGTATTGGTGCATTGTCATCCTGATACACGGCACCGCCTTCAGGATACAATGTTTGAACCATTGGATGCACATGGTCCTCAAGAATGGTTTGGTAGTCCTTGGCAGTGACACGCCCATCTAGCACAAGTATTGGGCCAAGGGAATGCCATGATATGGCAGCCCAAACCATCACTGATCCACCCCCATGCTTCACTCTGGGCATGCAACAGTCTGGGTGGAACGCTTCTTTGGGGCTTCTCCACACCGTAACTCTCCCGGATGTGGGGAAAACAGTAAAGGTGGACTCATCAGAGAACAATACATGTTTCACATTGTCCACAGCCCAAGATTTGCGCTCCTTGCACCATTGAAACCGACGTTTGGCATTGGCATGAGTGACCAAAGGCTATAACAGCCCGGCCGTGTATATTGACCCTGTGGAGCTCCTGACGGACAGTTCTGGTGGAAACAGGAGAGTTGAGGTGCACATTTAATTCTGCCGTGATTTGGGCAGCCGTGGTTTTATGTTTTTTGGATACAATCCGGGTTAGCACCCGAACATCCCTTTCAGACAGCTTTCTCTTGCGTCCACAGTTAATCCTGTTGGATGTGGTTCGTCCTTCTTGGTAGTATGCTGACATTACCCTGGATACCGGGGCTCTTGATACATCACAAAGACTTGCTGTCTTGGTCACAGATGCGCCAACAAGACGTGCACCAACAATTTGTCCTCTTTTGAACTCTGGTATGTCACCCATAATGTTGTGTGCATTTCAATATTTTGAGCAAAACTGTGCTCTTACCCTGCTAATTGAACCTTCACACTCTGCTCTTACTGGTGCAATGTGCAATCAATGAAGACTGGCTACCAGGCTGGTCCAATTTAGCCATGAAACCTCCTACACTAAAATGACAGGTGTTTCAGTTTCATTGTCCAACCCCTGCATGTACCTGCCTTTTGTGAATTGCCTTGAGACATGTGTTGTGAATTGGCGCTATATAAATAAACTGAAATGAATTGAATCAGAGGACTTGGGACCAGGACACATAGGCAGGAGGTCAATGATCTACTTTGTTGTCGTGTCGTCAGACCTTCGGCCGCATGTTTTGGACACTCGGGGGAAGAGAGGGGCTGAGCTGTCCACTGATCACCACCTGGTGGTTAGTTGGATCTGCTGGAAGAGGATAAAGCCGAACAGACTTGGCAGACCCAAGTGCATATTGAGGGTCTGCTGGGCACGTTTGGCAGAGCCCTCGGCCAGGGATGTATTCAACTCCCACCTCCGGGAGAGCTTTGACCAGATTCTGGGGGATGTTGGAGACACAGAGTCCGAGTGGACCATGTTCTCCACATCTATTGTTGAATCTGCTGCCCGTAACTGTGGCCGTAAGGCCTGTCGTGGCGGCAATCCCCAAACCCGGTGGTGGACACTGGCAGTAAGGAACACTGTCAAGCTAAAGAATGAGTCCTTTCGGCTGTGGTTGGCTTGTGGGACTCCTGATGGGTACCGTCAGCTCCTCCAAGTCAGAGGCCAGTGCTCTTGACCAGAAAAGGGTGGCTTGTCCTCTTCAGGTTGGAGGGGAATTCCTGCCTTAAGTGGAGGAGTTCAAGTATCTCGGGGTCTTGTTCACGAGTGAGGGGAGGATGGAGCAGGAGATCGACAGACGTATCAGTGCGGCTGCTGCAGTAATGGGGACGCTGTCCCGGTCCATTGTGGTGAAGAGAGAGCTGAGCGGAAAACTGAAGCTCTAAATTTAGCGGTTGGTCTACGTTCCTACCCTCACCTATGGTCATGAACTTTGGGTCATGACCGAAATAACGAGATCTCGGATACAAGCGGCTGAAACGAGCTTCCTCCGTAGGGTGGCTGGGCACTCCCTTAGAGACAGGGTGAAGAGCTCGGCCATCCGGGAGGGTCTCGGAGTAGAGCCGCTGCTCCTCCACATCGAGAGGAACCAGTTGAGGTGGCTCAGGCATCTATATCGGATGCCTCCTGGACGCCTCCCTCGGGAGAATAGAGGGCAACGTTAGTCTGTTGATGGACTTGGTTCTAATGTCAGGGTTCCTACCAATTTTCCATTTCAGTATTTTTCCAGGCTCACTTTTCTAGATTATCCATCCATTTTGTGGATATTTTTCCTTTTCCACAGATCACCATCAACTCAATGCTAAAGATTACTTCCGATTCGGCATTGTGGAAAATGGATATTTCATATATAAGTGTGGATTTTTTTCTTTCTTTCATTTCTAATTTTCATTGTTCTATATCGAAACTAGAAAAACAACTAAATCAAATTCCACATTATTCTAAACGTTCCCAGAAACCCTGTAGTTCGGTTTTCTGCTGGAGGAGAAACAAGATGAATATTTTTACCCTGAGTTTCAGCAAGTTTGATGGAGGACAGCAGAACCGCAACAGTGAAAACCCAGCTCCACATCTTCACGATCTAAACACACAGAGAGGAAATACATCTTTATGCAAACTTTATGCAAAACATGATGAACAAATTATATATTTTTGAAAACATAGGAATTGTCATCCTTCAGATACCAAGTCATCCTTATTAAAACTGTAGTTCCTTATTTTTCTGTGCTCTTTGCCAGATCCTTTCTATGCGTTTCCTTTTGAATCCTGTTAGTAATTAACTCCACAGCATCTTCAATTCTTCTGTTATGTGTCACTGTCTGTTTCCCTGAGGCTCTATTCATTGTTCCTGTGTTTGATCCTTGATATCCAGTCTGCCAGTCTTATTAATTACAAGATATTTCCATGATTTTCAGCTCTGTCTGACAATCAGCTTCAGCTGCAGGCTATTTTGGCATATTACATTTTGCCAGTCTTTGTCATTAATTTAGAATATTTCAGAATAAACAGCTCCAAAGTTAGCATAATGATAAAAACAGCATTAAGTTTGACATCACGTTTTAATTTATGTTTAGTCATAGTCTTTAGACCAGGGTTCTTACACGTTTTTCACATTTTTAGTTGGCTTCGGAGTGTGGTATAATGTCATTTTACTGATTCTTTTGACATCACAACCAATTTAGATCATATAATAATTTTAGTTAATTATTTGGGCTTTTAAACATAGTATAACTTCAAAGGTTCTGTTCAACCTGATTTTAAAGTTGTCTAGTAACCAAACTGGTAGTAAATTTGTCCTTTTGTGATGTGATTTTTCGATAACCGTACATTCATTCAGTTTGTCAAAAACCAAAATAATGATACTTGTGTAAAATGTTGAAATCAAGGTGTGCTGTTGCAAATCAAAGCATAAAGCATGTACATTTTATATAACCTAGAGTTAAAATCACAGCACTTGTTAGACATTATTAAATTTTAACATTTTGGAATTGGGAAATCTGGAAAATCAAACAATTTTTCAAACCAATTCAGACATGAAAACAAATGTAAGAAAAGTCTCTACTATTCCGAACTTTTCAGGATTCCAAAGGATCCCTGTTTGACTCAAATCCATTTTATTTTAGTCTGAATTTAATTTTCTGTAGTACTTTTAGTTTTACTGTAAATTTAGTTGACTAAAATATGGAGTCATGGAGGAATGCCTGTTCAGGGCCTTACATCATAAATGAAAGTCATTTTCTTCATCTTATAGGTAAAATACTTTTACTATGATTTAATGAGATTAAAATTATTGTATAATGCACATACATGCAGATTAACCTTTTTCTTAATTTGCTTTTCAATGTCTCCAAAACAAAGATTCTTACTGCTTGAGTTTTCATTTAGTTTTCAGCTAGTTTAAAAATAGAAAAATAAAAACAGTTTACAAAAAATATGGTGAAGATTTCTAATCACAAAAATTAACATTAAAATACTACTATTAAATCTTTGTGCAACATGTAATCATATCTACATAACTCATAATTGGTCCAAAAATTTGTTTCTGTTGATGACTGCTTGATATAACATATCTTTCCTATTTTACGACAATCAATATCTTTGTGTTTCTCTTGGTTTCAAAGACCGAGTCATGGATGGAGCTATTGCTGCCTTTTACTTTCGCTGAAGGTTCCAGCTTCACGCAGCTCCGCTCCACCCACTAGTGTGCTGTGCCGATATTGTTATTGTGTGACACAGTCACAATAAAGTAGTCTGCATGAAATGCTAAATTAATTAAATAAATAGAAAAAAAAGCATAAATAATCAAAATTCAAATAATGTTAGTATTACTGTATATGCAAGAATGTCTTGATTGTGTTTATTTATGTATAAAATAATCCACTGGGATAATTATCTGGAACAAAGTCCAAAAAAAAGACTCAGGTGTTTGACATGAGGGGAGGCTGTGAAAAGGAGAGACGCCGCTGGCTGGGCCGCCGAAGCTCAAAGGTTTGCCTGAACAAGTTAATATTTTGGGCTTTATAAGGAGGTTTGTGTCATAGATGATGGCAACAAGGACTTTAAAGCACAAAACCGTGGACCTTTGACTGTGGTAAAATTAGTTTTAGGTTGGATTTTGGATATCCCTCGTACTCGTCATCTTCCGCTTTATCCAGAACCGAGTCGAGGGGGAGCAGACTCAGTAGAGATCCCCAGACGTCCCTCTCCCCAGACACCTCCTCCAGCTCCTCCGGGGAAGCCCAAGGCATTCCCAGGCCAGCCAAGAGATAAAGTCCCTCCAGCGTGTCCTGGGCCGTCCCCTGGGCCTCCTCCCAGTGGGACTTGCCTGGAACACCTCCCGAGGGAGGCATCCAGGAGGCATCCGGTATAGATGCCCGGGCACCTTAACTGGCTCCTCTCGATGTGGGGGCTCTACTACGAGCCCCTTTCGGATGGCCGAGGTCCTCACCCTATCTTTAAAGGGTTGTCCGGCCACCCTACAGAAGAAGCTCATTTCAGCCGCTTGTATCCAGGATCTCCTTCTTTCGGTCATGACCCAAAGTTCATGGCCATAGTTGAGGGTAGGAACGTAGTAGAGGGTAGAACCGGACCCCCTCCGGCCATTGGCTGCGCCTAGAAACCCTGTCCATAAAAGTTATGAACAGGACCGGTGACAAAGGGCAGCCCTGCCGGAGTCTAACATGCACTGGGAACAGGTCCGACTTAGTGCCGGCAATGTGGGCCAAACTCCTGCTCCGCTTGTGCAGAATCCAGAGGACCCTGATAATGGGCCCTCGACTACATACTCCTGAAGCATCCCCCACAGAGCACCACAAGGAACACAGTTGAATGCCTTCTCCAGGTACATAAAACACATGTGGACCGGTTGGGCAAACTCCCATAAACCTTCGAGTACCCTACAGAGGGTGCAGAGCTGGTCCAGTGTTTCATGCCGGGGCAAAAACCACACTGCTCCTCCTGAAGCTGAAGTTTGACTATTGGCCGGTCTCTCCTCTCCAATACCCTATTGGATATTCCTGCTCCACGAATTCAGCAGAGTCTTCCTCCCATTTGACAAGATGCAGGCAGTCTGAATACAGCCAGATGCTCTCTGGTGGTCCCTCCTTCTGCAGACTCTGGTTCGCTTGAGGACCGTCAATAAAGCCAGCCTAAGTAGAGCGTGTGGAAAAGGGGCATCTGTGTTCTCTCTTTCTCTTTCCCGTTGAAAGTACACTTTAATCATTGCTTCTGCTTCTTTCCTGTCCTCTCAAAACACAGCCCTAGCCGATGGCTGTTCATAACCTGGTTCTGCTGGGGGCATCGTCCTGTTAAAAGCGGGTAGTTCCTTTCCACTGTTGACACATACTTGCTCGGGTGGAGGGATTGCTGTAAAGTCAATCACTCAATGACTCAATTTAATACCAACTGGTATTGCATAATAAACAATCATGACCCCATGATCACCATTTAAGTTTTGGATTTTGAGGCATTTTCTTTTATTTATTTTTTATTTAACTGTTTTCTGTAGCATTCATTTGTGTTTAATTGTAATTCTAGTTACTTCATACTCATTGGTTGTTCCTGAGTCTGTTCATTGCTCTATGCCATTAGTTCATATTCCTCAGATCATTAGTCATGCACTTATAACAGTTCCCATTCATTATGTTGATTAGACCCTGTTCCTGCTTGCACTAATCACCTCCTGAGCATCTCCAAGCCTGTCAGTTTTCACTCCTCGACAAACTCTACTTTTGTGATTCTCCTGTCTACCTGTCCAGATCCAAGCCCAGTACCCCTGCTGTTATTCTTGCTGTTTGTGCTTCCTTATCCGTTTGTTTACTTAAGAAATCATAATCTTGTAACGAGACCACCATCTTCCTGTTTGTGTTAATGTCCTATACTTCACAACAAGATGTTACATAAATTCAGTATCATTGTACTGGATTATTATTTGGACTGAACATTACTATACGTAATTGGATCTGAATCTGACTACATGACTGGATATAATTTTAATAGACTGATATGAATTACATTTTGGTTAAACTTGGAATACATATTTATGGATATAATTCAGATCTGCTTGTCCTGATGTGTCTGACAAAACCATATGACCCGCTCAAACTGTTTCATTAATAATAATAATTAATAAAATCAATAAACATCTATTAAAAAGCACTGAACACACTAAACATGCATTTTGCGTAACTTTCACAAAGTTGTTCTTCCGATTGAAATTCATAATTGTCATGAAATAGTTTATTACACTTATAAAATGTTGTTAAACCTCTCCACTTTTTTATTTTACATTTCAGTGACCAGCATAAACAAATACCATAAGAACTGTATTTTATTATTTACCATCAGTACTGGTCATCCTGGCCATAAAGACAGACATATGAATATGAATCCCTACTTCACTCCACCTTCACATATGTCTCTATACGTTCACAGCAGTAATACAACAAAATAACATAAAGTATTATTTCCATATGCTTTCTATCTGTCATTGGTTATTGTTCTTCTGGAAGGCACATGACAGATTCCTATAGATGATCCAGGAGATCCCTGCTGTTTTTCAAGACATAATGAATGTTATAACTCTTGTGAGTCATGATAACATCTGTCACTATTAAATATAATAAGTGACAGCTATTGCCATGGGGGGGGGGGGGGGGCATAGCCATTATAAATGTGGGGCAAGAAAGAACAGCTTTTCATCATAGTGATAGAAAGCTCCAAGTCAGGTTAACAGAATCACAGGAGTCCATACGAGTGGATAATATCAATGGTCGATAGGAATAGGCACGACAACAGCAGCCCCTGTATGTCTGATAATGCAATAAAACAATTTAACGCTCGCAGTTCTATGAGAAAACGACAGAAACCAGAGTGAAAGTTGGACAGCTGAGCTCAGATGCAGACCACGTGAAAAACCGATGTAGTTAACACATGCTGACAGATTGGTAAATATTCAAAGAAAGCTAACATATACTGACTTCTATCAACACTTCACAATTTGATCATTTACAATAGAATAATGTAGAACAGCTTATATTTTTTATAATTGAAATCACAGTCATCTTCATGAACATGAAATATCTTCCTTGAAGAAATATTCCAGCATTTTGGTTTGTGATCTTTCTTACATGACAAAATAAACACTTTAATATTGGTTCAGTGAGCAATAAGCTGCAAACAGCCCCTGTTAACTTATCTCCTAACCACTACTCAGGGTTGGATCAGTGCCACGGTATTAAGAAGTTCAACCAAGAAGCACTTCTTATCCTCAATCTTATCAAACAATTATTTCTAAAGTTTGTATATCAAAATCAAAACTACAATAAACAAATGCAATAGATAACATTATTATAACTGTAATCAATGTGTTGTATCATTTCAGTAGCAGGAAGAATAATTGATGATTTCCTGTTTTGAATAAAAACATTTATAATTAAATTGTTTTTATCTTTGTGAAACTAGCGTAATCCTGTGAAACTTTCTATTTATGTGACCGTGATGTTTTGTGGATCTCAGCTAAGGGTGCTCAAAATGTAGTAAAGCAATTACAGAATAATTATATTCATCCAAACCTATCGAAATTTTACACGAGTACACTTTTTATGTTTTTGGCCATTTTTATTTGTTTTGTGGTGAAAAGAGATATGAAACACCTGGCTGATAGGCATGACCACACCCAGTATGAGTCATCTGACAAATTAAACCAAGCTGGTATAATTAAATGTGAAAGAAACAGTAGCAAAGGGTTTCTCATAGTCCTCCTGAACAAAGTCCAATTGAAAAGTAAAAAGACAACCCTGGAACAAAAGTGTTTGAATAAGCTTAACAAGGCATTTCCGGGACAAAAGAAAACAAAATATGACTCTTCCCATGAGTTTCTGGTGGGAGCTGTATAAACACTGAGCAAAGCTATAAACGCAAACTCTCGCATAGTAAAATAAATGTGGTTCAGTTCAGATGCCATTCCCTCAGGGGGAGCCGCGGACCACTACAATGTAACAGACTGCAGGTCTGTCGAACCAGGGTCCCCAAACACTGCAAGAGTTCAGGGGCAGACTGTGAGGTAAGTGGACATAGGAATTGAGGGGTTAAAGGAGGGTGAGATGTTCCACTGAATTACCCAAGACTGCTAAAAATTCTCACACCACAGGGATCTTGTATTCTTGGTTCTCTGCTTATTCTGAGAATAAATGAGACCTGGTCTGAGGTTATCTGAAGACTCATGATCCTTAATGCAAGAACAAGATCCATCATGGTCATGGTTTTCAGCCAAACTCAGCATAAATTCAGACCCATTCGGGAATGATCTATTACAAAAATGAATCATTTCAGTGAAAAAAAGTATTTGCAAGGTTCAAATTTATTCCATAACTGCTTAAGCTTTGTATTACTGTTACCAAAAGCCAAACAGAATGACTCAGGGAAAGGACTCTCTTAATCTTCAAAGAGTTATCTGTCTCTTTCAAGAACATAAATGGGGCATGAAAAGACAGCGACACAGCAACACGCCTGCCTTCCAGCTGGCTTAGCCAACTCAAAACATCATTACAGAAACATTTAAGTTAAAACAAACAAAAATGAGTCACTGTAAACATCACTTTAATGCAGAGCAAAAACTAATATTCTCTTTCTAATCCTCAACTAAGGAAAAAAAAGGGAATGACATCGAGCAAACACAGGGACAAGCTGCAGCAGTTTTCCCCCAAATGTTAGCACCAAACGCCAGAGTGGCACCAAAGACCTAACCAGGTCTGGCTGCAACTATGCAAAGAATGAAGAACAGAATGAAAAAAGCAAGATGAAGGTGAAACAGAAACAGTCTGATTTTATTACCAATACAAAACGTACGTTTTTTACTGCTCTGAGCCTTACCACAACAAAGTTATGGGTGCAGTCAGATCTAGAGCAGATAATTGAGCCCAATGAACCAGAGGAAGTTAAGTGGGCATATTTTCCTCCAAGCTACATCAAGAACTGTCAGTGTCCTCATCATAAATAAGTTCAACTGAGGACAACACACTCTAAGAACCTCTGGGTTATTTATTTAGGCCGGTTTTAGCCAAACATTGTGCTGCAGCTTTTTGAATTAGAAAAGACACTAAAAGGAGTCTAATCATTCAATACAATGACTTGATCAGACTTTACTGAACCCCTTCCATCAGAAGCAACAAGAAATGGTAGAATGGTAAAGTTTATGCAGAACAATAAAGTTAATGTCAGCGCTAACGGTTTTACTTCACCCTTGAGAACAAGTTGGTTCTCTTAGGATAGCATGAGCCATTTACATGTGAAGTACTCATAGATATAGAAGACTAGACAACACATCACTGTCTGTCAATGGCAGTGCTTGCATGAATGATAAACACCTCCTTCTGCACCCGGAGTTTCAAACACAGTTCATCATTTTCTAACTTATCAGACCTACTAAAAGATTAGTTTGTTTTGATATTATGATTTTATATTTTTATAGGACAATTTTCTCCTACAATGACACGTAAATAAATAAATAAATAAATAAAGAGCGCAGGCTCTTACAAAAGAGTTTTTTCATCAAAACAAAATAGCTGTAGTGAACAGAGTTTAAGACTGGATTAAATTAATCAATTAAAGTACGTTTAAATGCATTTTAGCCACACAGACATATTTTGATTTGGAGATATTCCAAATCAAAACATCTGAGATTACCATTACAAATACTAAAATACAAGATATTATTAAAAATCATTTGTCAAAATTAGTTAAAGATCAGCTGTACCTAAAATAGTTACTTATATTCCAAAAACTCTTTGACACAGACTTATCTGCTGAGTTTGTTTCCAAGGTAAAATTGCCACTCACAGCATGGCGAACGTGCTGATGTAAAGTTTCTTTGGGACAACAAAGCCAATGAGGCATCTACTCATCTATGCCTGTGCTATGTAGTTAACACAGCCTAGTGCTAGTTATGGTCAACATTCACACATTGACCGCAGAATTGGTTAATATAGACAAAGTAATGTAGAGATTATAAATTAGGTAAAGGTGGGTAGAGTAGCCAAAAATTGTGTTCAAGTGAAAGTGACAATATTTCCATATATTGTTTTAGTGAAATAGAAGTAAAAAGTGGATAAAAAAAAATAATTACTCAATTTAAACTAAAAAAGTACTTGGTAAAAATGCAACTGAGTAGTTGAGTAGTACTGTTTAATCTGATTTAATTTGTGGAAATTATGGAAACTGTGGAAATAAGCAAACTGACAAAATTTAAAATTATGTGCAGATTCTGCTACTCAGAAAATATGACATATGTGTCTGTGTCTGGTGCATTTTGCTTAAATGCGTTTGTTCTTCATTCAGTGAAATAACTAGAGTTGGGTAGAGATGTCAGAAATAATACTCAAGTTACAGTGGCGTTACTTCAAAACAATTGTACACAAGTGGGGAAAAAAATATGGTTCTGTAAAACTTCTCCAAGAAGTACTTTTTCTTTCCAAAAGGTTACTTAAGTAAATGTTACTAGTTACCATTCAAAATAATTCACCTTAATCCAAATATTACTTACATAGTTATTCAAGATAAATTGTTTTGTTTTCAACTCACCTATTAGCAGCTTTAAAGTTTGTCTTCAGTTACTTTAATCTATTTTTTCCATTGCCAACCCCACATCAAACCCATAAACCAGCCCAGTTGTGTTAAAGCAAGGCTAGACTGGTCCATCGTGAACCAGAACTGGGTTTGGAAAATCGTTTTTTTTTTTTTTGTTTTTGTTTTTTTTGTTAGTTTACAGTTTTTTAAGGGGTTAAGCTATAATGTAAAATACTGCTCGTTTTAACCATGACCCATTCGATCTTCGTCGAGTTTAAGTTAGTTTTGAATAAGTTTCATATATTTTTTAAGAATCAACAGACAGCTTGCTTAAAATGTTTTTTTTCTGGTCGATGCGAGCAACCATTTATGACGGTGATGTGGCAGCAAAATCAGTACCAAACAGCACTGTAATGCAGGCAGATGCAACATTAAAGCGTTTGGACTTAACGTGCAGTTTGCAGGTTGCAGATGCATGCATTGTGACAAATGGAACTCCTGGAAAACTTTGCAATGAAACAGAAGAAGTTTGTTGGTACCTGGTGATCTCTGCCTTGTGCGCCGGCCCACAGACCGCCGCTCTCCACCTGTGGCACATCCAGCCCGAGCTCTCTTTGCGTTGTGGGGGGTTTCACACAGCAGCGGGTATCCACAGACCACCGGTGTCACAGCGTCACAGCTTCACAGAGCGGGACACGACCACACCACGATCACCTGAAAGCCAGCTCAGAGACTCAGCTCTTCTCTTTGCATCCCTTCAGGCGACAGTCAGGAGCGTGAAAAACTGTTTCTGATTCCCGAGGCTGCCGCCTTGTTTCTAGGAGAGAGTGGAGCACAAGCAGGAGCAGAACAGTCCAGACTTGTCGGGATGCCTGAAGGAGAGGAGCTCCTGAGCTCTCCCTTTCTGCTGTTTTTTCATCCTCCTCCCTCCCTGCAGCTGACAGCAAGTCAAACTGACTGTTGGCAGCACCTTAATTTCTCTGGGTAAGATTGATAAGACTGAGCACATGGTCTGTTTATTTATGTATTTATTCAAACCTTTGGAGAAAAATAGATCTTTACCTTACAATCCTCCAGCATACTTTAAAAAAAAAGTTTATCATTTACCAATGTGTCACTGGCAAGTTAAATGGACATACTATCACTTGCTTACATATTTACAGTGCTAAAAAAGTATTTTGCCCCTCCGCAGATTTCTTTTCTATTTGCCTTTTTATTCAAACTTATTAGATCATCAGACCAATTTCAATATAAAATATAAGCAAGGTAATACAAAAGGCTGTTTTCAAACTTGATTTAATTTTTTGAGGGAGAAAAGCTATCCAACCCTTGGCAGACACAACTGTACCAATAGTCTTGTTTAAGTCATGCTACAGCATCTCAGTCGGATTAAAGTCGAGATTTCAATTTGGCCTTTCCCGAACCTTCATAATGCTTTTTAAAAAAATCAGAAGTGGAGTTGGTGATGTGCTCTGGATGATTGTCCTGCTGTCCCTGATAACTAGACATTCCCTTCAGGATTTTATGCTAGAGAGAATTCCTGGTTCCATGGTTCCATCCATGCTTGTCCAGGTTGCGCAGAAGAAAAGCAGCCCCACACCATCACACTACCACCACACTACTGTAGGTATGATGTTTTTTCTGACATGCTGTGTTCGTTTTACACCAGATTTAAGTTCCACTTTAGTCACCTCAGTCGACAGAATGTTTTCTGAAAACTCTTTCAGAAAACAGAAAATATTTTTTTGGAAAATGTGAGCAGGACCTTTGTGTTTATTCTGTAGTGGTGTTCACATAGGAACTATTTAATAGAATATCTCATTTTTTATTTTAAATCATGAACACTTAACTAAGGCAAGTGAGGTCTGCATTGCTGTGGATGTTGTTCTAGGCTCCTTTCTGACCTCCTGAATCATTGATGCACTCTTGGAGTAATTTTGTTAGGCCAAAGACTCTTGGGAAGGTTCACCTCTGTTCAATGTTTTCTCCATTCGTGGATAATGGCTCTCACTGTGGCTCACTGTAGCCCAAAGCCTTAGAAATGGCATTGGGACCAGACTGATAGGTGTCAGTGACTTTGTCACTCATCTGTTCTTGTTTTTTTTTTTTTTAGATCAGGGCTTGATGTGTTGCTTTTTGAGATCTTTTAGCCTATTTCCAGTTGTCATACAAGTACTATTTAAGCAATTTTTTAATTCTACCGGGTCTGGTAGTCTTCAGGCATGCATATGGACATTAACCAAAAAATGCAGATAATCAAAAATAATTTATGATTTTAACTAGAGGGGTGGCAATTTTATTTCCACCTTTGACCGCTTGATGTGCTTTTTCCCTTTAATAAAATAAATCATTTAAAAACAGCTTTTTGTATTTAATACGGATCTGATATTACATTTATTTGATAATCTGAAACATTTAAATGTGACAAAAAGTCAAACATAGAAGAAACCTGGAAGGACAATTGCTTTTTTACAGGACTGTAGATATCTATGTCAAGTGAATAAATTCTGTTCAGGAAACAACAGTATTTCACATGTGAAATACACAAGAAAAATAAAAAACACTATATGAGTGTCTAATGTTGCCATATGACCTAGTTTCATTGACTTAGAAATAATGCTTGTTAACTTGACCAATCAGAATCAGAATCAGAATCAGAAAAGCTTTTATTGCCAAGTACGTTTTTGGACATACAAGGAATTTGTTTTGGCGTAGTCGGTGCAATACAGTACAAATTAAACAGTATAAACATATCTACAATATAATATAAATATATGTGCACAGTTTTAAGTGAGTGAGAGTAAATATAGAGCAGTATAAGATGCAAGAGCAATACAACAGTGCAGGTGATCATTGTGCAAGTAAAGCAGGAGTCCAAGCTGAGCGTTAATGTAACACAAAGAGTTACAAGTTACAAGTGTCCTGTCAGCAAAAAAAGGGGGGTGTGGGGGAAAGGGACAGTGTCAGGGTGGTTTCCGGGCTTTGTTAACCAGGCTGGTGGCAGATGGGAAAAAACTGTTCTTGTGGCGTGAGGTTTTGGTCCGGATGGACCGCAGCCTCCTGCCAGAGGGGAGAGTCTCAAAGAGTCTGTGACCGGGGTGGGAGGGATCAGCCAGAATCTTCCCTGCCCGCTTCAGGGTCCTGGAGGTGTACAGTTCCTGGAGCGACAGTAGACTGCAGCCAATCACCTTCTCAGCAGACCGAATGACACGCTGCAGCCTGCCCTTATCCTTGGCTGTAGCAGCGGCGTACCAGATGGTGATGGAGGAGGTGAGGATGGACTCAATGATGGCTGTGTAGAAGTGCACCATCATAGTCTTTGGCAGGTTGAATTTCTTCAGCTGCCGCAGGAAGAACATCCTCTGCTGGGCTTTCTTGATGAGGGAGCTGATGTTTGGCTCCCACTTGAGATCCTGGGAGATGATGGTTCCCAGGAAGCGGAAAGATTCCACAGTGTCAATTGTGGAGTCACAGAGGGTGATGGGGGCAGGTGGGGCTGGGTTCTGCCTGAAGTCCACAACCATCTCTACTGTCTTTAGAGCGTTGAGCTCAAGGTTGTTCTGGCTGCACCAGTCCAACAGATGGTCCACCTCCCATCTGTACGCAGACTCATCACCATCAGAGATGAGTCCGATCAGGGTGGTGTCGTCCGCAAACTTCAGAAGCTTGACAGACTGGTGACTGGAGGTGCAGCTGTTGGTGTACAGGGAGAAGAGCAGAGGAGAGAGAACACAGCCTTGGGGGGAACCGGTGCTGATGGTCAGGGAGTCAGAGACGTGCTTCCCCAGCCTCACGCGCTGCTTCCTGTCAGACAGGAAGTCAGTGATCCACCTGCAGGTGGAGTTGGGCACACTCAGCTGGGAGAGCTTCTCCTGTAGCAGAACTGAGACGATGGTGTTGAAGGCAGAGCTGAAATCCACAAACAGGATCCTGGCGTAGGTTCCTGTGGAGTCCAGGTGCCGGAGGATGAAGTGAAGGGCTAGGTTGACTGCATCATCTACAGACCTGTTGGCTCTGTAGGCAAACTGCAGGGGGTCCAGGAGGGGGTCGGTGATGTCTTTTAGGTGTGAGAGCACAAGGCGCTCAAAGGACTTCATCACCACAGAGGTCAGGGCGACGGGTCTGAAGTCATTAAGCCCTGTGGTCCTTGGCTTCTTGGGAACAGGGACGATGGTGGAGGACTTGAAGCAGGCTGGCACATGACATGTCTCCAGTGAGGTGTTAAAAATGTCTGTGAAGACTGGAGACAGCTGATCAGCGCAGTGCTTCAGGCTGGCTGGTGAGACAGAATCCGGACCAGCAGCTTTCCGGGGGTTCTGTCTCCTGAAGAGTTTGTTGACGTCCCTCTCCTGGATGGAAAGAGCCGTCCTCGGCGTGGGTAGGGGGCTGGTGGGGGGGAACTTCAGGGTGGGGGTTGGAGGTGCCAAGGCCCCTCTTGAGGTTGGAGAGATGGGGGTGGTGGATTGTGGCTGCAGCTGTTGGGGGGCGTCGTGGGAGATGGTTGCAGGACTGTCCCTTTGTCTTTCAAAGCGGCAGTAGAACTCGTTCAGGTCGTTGGCGAGGCGTCGGTCGTTGATGGAGTGGGGGGCTTTCGGCTTGTAGTTGGTGATTTGCTTGAGCCCTTTCCAGACAGACGCAGAGTCGTTGGCTGAGAACTGGTTTTGGAGCTTCTCAGAGTACAGTCGTTTGGCCTCTTTCACTGCCTTGCCAAACTTGTACTTTGCCTCTCTGTATATGTCTTTGTCCCCACTCCTGAAGACCTCTTCCTTATCCAGTCTTAACCTTCTGAGTTTAGCTGTGAACCAGGGTTTGTCGTTGTTGTAACTCACCCTGGTGCATGATGGTACACAGCTGTCCTCACAGAAGCTGATGTAGGAAGTCACAGCCTCTGTGTACTCGTCCAGACTGTTGGTAGTAGTCCTGAACACATCCCAGTCTGTACAGCCTAAACACGCCTGGAGATTCTCCACAGCCTCACTGCTCCACTTCCTTGTCATCCTCACAACAGGTTTGCAGAGCTTTAGTTTCTGCCTGTATGCAGGAATCAGGTGGACCATGATGTGGTCGGATTGGCCCAGTGCAGCACGTGGGACGGCGTGATAAGCGTCTCTGATGGTGGTGTAACAGTGATCCAGAATGTTGTCCTCTCTGGTCGGACATTTTATAAACTGTCTATATTTGGGGAGTTCGTGGGTCAGATTACCTTTGTTAAAGTCGCCAACGACGATTACTAAGGAGTCCGGGTTGGTCCGCTCCACACTCAGTATCTGGTCGGCGAGCATGCGCTGTGCGACCTGCACGTTAGCTTGTGGCGGGATGTAAACACCGACCAGGATGAACGAAGCGAACTCACGGGGAGAATAGAAAGACTTACAGTTTATGATGAAGGATTCCAGGTCTGGAGAACAGTGCTGCTGAATCACTGTCACGTCGTTGCACCAACCACTGTTGAGGTAAAAACAGATTCCTCCACCTTTCGCCTTGCCGGAGAGTTCCGTGTCTCTGTCCGCTCTGTAGAGCTGGAATCCTGCCAGCTGCAGCGCAGAGTCCGGTATTAATCCACACAGCCACGTCTCCGTGAAGCACAAAACTGCCGATGAATAAAAGTCCCTGTTTTTCCCCAACAGCAGTTGTAGTTCCTCCATTTTGTTGGGAAGTGAGCGCACGTTAGAGAGAAATATTCCAGGTAACGGTGTTCGTAGTCCACGCTGGCGAAGACGTACCAGCACCCCAGCCCGTTTCCCTCTCTTCCGGCGTTTCACCGCGTGAACAAAGGTGAGCGGAACCTTTGACCAGAATGTCCAAATATTCCAGAGCAGTAGGCAGAAAAGTGGGAAATAACTCCTCTGGTGTAGTAGCCCTGATGTTCATGAGTTCTTCTCTGGTGAGAGAGCTCCGGGTACCATCACAGAAGACCGTTTTAAAGCAAAAAACAAAACAATGCGCACCAACACGCCGAGGCGACCATCTGCGGCGCCATCTTGTCTAAAGGAAGATGGCTTAAAGAGTTTCTTCCTTTTGTTATCTGCATGGGTTGAAAAGGTTGTTAACCACAGGTGTAAAGCAAATGCTTGACTTAAAAAAAGAAATCAGCATGTGTTTGAAAGGAAAAAAATCTCTCCGGCGTCACAAGCATCAGATCCTTCTTGGGCGGTGACTTCTTGATTCCATGTCTGAGACAAAAACACTGAGCAGGCAGCAGCTGCTGAGACTAAACAAAGTGGGCCCTTGTGAGTGCAGTTTTACAAACGAGCATGAACTTCCTATATAAGACAAATATGTTCCCATGTCCCCGTTAATAGGATCAGACTTTAACCTCCCTTCTGTCATTCAAGCTTTTATACCTGGGTTCATTTTCTTGATTTTGCCTCAAAAGTTGCAACAATAATTATATATTTTTATTAGATTGGCATTTTACCAATGTTGACCCTCCTTCATTAAGGAGTGTAAAAGCTTGTTTGATTTGTTCAGTTTTAAGGTCTCTAACCAGACCTCAAAACTGCAATAAATTGATAACCAGCAATATATCGATAGCAGGTACATACAAGGACTGGACTGACAACTTGTAAAAAAGAAGGATCAAATGTCTCAATTAAAGCTTTAAAAGACCTTTACAATATCTGTATTATATAAGATCTCCCAGCTTTGAAATAAGTACGCCTTTAAGACGAAGAGCGAAATGTCTTGAACTACTAGAACTGAAGTTTTTATAACCTCTTTTGGATTTACAATGTCTTGGCTGACTGAGAAACTTCACCAGCATGACAGGATATGAACAAACCAAAACAAATCAAACTGGGAGCATAGGTGAGTGGCTGATCATATTTGTTAGAGTCACATTTCATCACAGTAGAGTATGAGTAGTTTATAGAAAAGTGTTTTAAATCATCGCACTCTTGGCACAAAACATCCCAAAGGTATGAATGGACACAGATTCCATATGAAACATCCAGTAGCAAACAGCCCTGTTTTGCACTAGAAAAAGCCAGCCAGAGCTGTTACGAAAGTTACGAAACAATAAACAGGCAAACTGACCAGCAGCGGTTATAGCTGAAGAGTTTTACACAATAACCTCAGAAGCTCTAAATAACTTCTTCCAACCTAACTTTACATTAAATTTGACAGTGATGTTTATGAGCAAACGTTAGAGTAGACAAGTGTTTAAAAATATGTGTTCCATATACCCTGGAATGAAATAAAAGTTAGTAAAAATAAGAGCTGATGTTTTACCTTTTGGTATATTGTGTGGTTTACTCTTCTATACAGTCATTTTTCTGATATAAAGACCACACTCTGCAAAGAAATAGTCATTGTTGTAATTCATAAGTAGGCTTCTCCATGCCTGATATAATGAATGCATTTATTAAACAGCAGGAGATGTTATAATTTTGGTTTCTTTCATCTGAACACCTTAACGCCCTGCAGCGATGATATTATTACCCTTCATTCATGTCGATTCTTGTAAGTGAAGTTGTGGCAGTAACATTGCAAATTCCCACCCTTGATTGGTAAAGTTCTTCATCAGGGAGTGTGACGGCAATATATTCTGTTTCAGAGGAGGAACGGACTTTTTTTACATGTTACCTAGGATTGTCAGCCACATGTGGGTCACAAAACATGTTATAGTAAAAGACGGATGGCCTAATTAACTGCTTTCACTGTTTCTGCCACTGTATTAAAGTTTCATGTTTGGTTTTACAGATGGAGACAGAGGCATTTTAGAAAGGCCGACAGGAAGACATAAAGAAATCTATCTGAACCAGATGTGTTGTTTTGCATCTGTGGACATTTTGAGTCAGCCAGCAAAACTAAAACCAAAGCCATGCTGCACTAATAAAAACACATTCCAGCAAAAGAATGTTGCCTACATATCCCCCTGGATCTGCTTTTCCTAGATTCCACTTATAATGAACAATATAGACAAGATGCAATTGCAAAAATGTTTTACCCACTTTAAAATTAACTTGTTTACTTACTATTCATCTTTCTCTTCTCTTAATCATAGCTATGAAGCAACAGTAGAAAGCTTAAGGTTGAAGCTGGAGAACATGTGTGATGCATTTTCAGACCTTGTCTGCCTGGGTCTAACAGAAAAGAGCACAAGACTCCCCAACTTTAGTTATCAAATTGTTCTGCTACCTGTAACTGTGGGTAGATTGCAATGCCCTTTTCTCATTACTTTGTTGGAATTCAAAGCTGTTGATTTTCCAGACTATCTACTTTTCCGATTCTCACCTATATAAAAAGAACAACATCTCGAACAAAAGTGGCTGAAATGAACATCCTTCATAGGGTGGCCAGGCTCAGCCTTTGACCTCCATCATCTAGGTGGAGCTCAGAGTAGAGATGCCTCTCCTCCACATGGAAAGGATACAAGCAAGGTTGTTCATGTCTCTTACTAGGATCCCTCTTGGTCCCCTCCCTTTAGGTTTTTTGGGCTTTTTCCACTGGAAAAAGAGCCCTGGAGCAACTTTATATTCAGTTTAATTCAGTTTAATAATGTCTGACCAACGTGGTCTCCTTAGTTTAAGTCGTTTTGACTCAAATCTGTAGATTTCTACCATGGCCGCCAGACAACGTTGTTGAACTCTGGTGTTTTGCTTCTTTGCCAGTTGCTCCTCTTAGCCTTGCTCCGCTCCACTCAGCACACTTTGCGAGCGTTTCCATTACTGTTTTTTTCCCATACCGTTACCTACTTTTCTGGTCCCTGCTCCTGAGCAGGTATGACCAGGGCTGAGTCGGGATTACATGTGAAGTGAGCAAACTGCTGTTCATTGATTGGCTTTGGGACCAGGAGAAATGAGAAGGTTTTCATTGAGGTAATGCAGGGAAACGTTTATAAAACTCAAGGGCGACTACAAAAATATTAAGGACCACAATGGCCGGAGCGGGTCATGCTGAAATAAATTCTTACTATTTACAAATTATAAACCATGCCTGTAGGCCGAAAGTAACGAAAAAGGATACTTCAGCTTTCTGATTTACATGCAGGTGGGGTGCTGTTTTAAATAGCATCCTAAATCAGCTGATCACACATAAAATCAGCTGGTCAGGCACACAAACATGTCACCCGAAACGTGTGTGTTCCAGATAATTATCCCAGTGGATCATTTTAGGCATGAAAAAAACATGTAAGACATCTTGCATATATAACAATACAAACATTGTTTGTATTTTGTTTATTTATGCTTTCATGTTCTATTTATTTAATTATTATTTATTTATTTATCATTTTACTGTCAGGATGTGACATTTTGGACTTTGTGTTTTGTTTTGTTTACTGATTATCATATTTCTCCAGCCCCTCTGGTTAGGTTGTGTTTACTTATTGTTTACATTTTGTTTGTTTACATCCTAGTCCTTGTGTTCTCTGCTTCCCTTCCTGTCAGTTCAGGCTGTGTGGTGTTAGGTTTCATTACTCTGTAATCTGGTTTGCTTTATGGGTTCCTTGTTCATTGTTAGATTTGGTGTTTCTTATGTTCCCTTCAGTTTCTCAATTTCCTTCAGTTCATGTTTATCCCTGATTCTTATGCTTTATTTTTATCTTTGTTTATAGTTTTGTTTTAGGTCTGCTCGGTGTCTTGTTAATTACTTGTATTAGGTTCACCTGTTCCCTCTGCCTTCCTGCCTCCTTGCCTCACCTATCCTTAGTTCCTTTGATTACCTGCCTTTGTTTTCTCTCTGCATATTAGTTGGTTTGTTTCATTATGTTTTTGTGGGTTCCTTGCGTTACAACTCGACCCTTTATCCTCGTCCTTGCCTTGAGTCTCCATGTTCCTGCAGTGTCTGCAATGTAAGTGTTTGGATCTCGACCCTGTTCAGTACCTGCAGTGTTTTTGTTACGTTTTGACTTTTTTGATTAAAGCTGAGAGACTGCTTTTTGAAATGCTGCTTCCAAGCTCTTGTCTGCGCTTCGGTCCACTCCAAAACCCCTCCGTGACAGAAGAAACCCAAAAAGCAAACCAGATTACAGAGTAATGAAACCTAACACCACACAGACTGAACAGACAGGAAGGGAAGCAGAGAACACAAGGACTAGGATGTAAACAAACAAAATGTAAACAATAAGTAAACACAACCTAACCAGAGGGGCTGGAGAAATATGATAATCAGTAAACAAAACAAAACACAAAGTCCAAAATGTCACATCCTGACATTTACAGTGTTTACTTTAATGGGACAATGTCATACAGTAACATTAATAACGACATCAGCACACTACACTGATGGCTGGAGGCGGAGTTTCAAGCCAAAGCTCCAGCTGTCAGTGGGTCAATGGAAACCCAACTGGTACTGTGCCGAGTACAGCGGGACCGAGTGGAGTGGAGCCGTGTGGCCCAAATAGAGCCACTGGAAAGAGGACATTTGTTGATGCTATTCTGGACTGTGGAGCTCAGAGCAGAGAAGTCAGCCTCAGGTCATTCTGAGAGGAAGCATTCAGCTTATTGAAGTGGTTCAGGAGTCTTCTCTGGGACATGTGTCATTTGAAGTGAGAGGCTAGTCTAAACCAAAGAAAAAAAGCAGGAGCTGCATATACTTTTCTGATGAGGGAAAACTGTTAAGCAAAGTGTAACCTCTGCAAACTGCAAAAAAAAACAAAATGTTTTCAAGTTTAGGTCAGCTAATAAATAAAACATTGAAATAATAAAAAGAAAATACTTTTATATATAATTCAAACATGTCAAATAAAATTAAAATAATAATTTGTAGGATAATTCAAACCCATATGCTTCACCAATATGATATATAGTTAAGCTTGATTGATCCAAATGCTATCTGATAAGATACATTATCCCAGGCAGACAAAATGAGATGGTCTTTTGAATGACTCTTTGAAAGAAATGGACCTACAAGATCAATCTCCCTTCAGAAAGCTGTAAATCCCATTTATAGGCAGAAGAGGTGGTTGGTGCATCTGTACAGGATGCCTCCTGGGCGCCTCGCTTTGGCAACATGTCAAACTGGGGGAAGACGGTGGCTCAAGACTTGCTGAAGTGATTATACACTATACTAACAAAGGTATTGGGTCAAACAACCAAATCAATGAATTCTGGTGTTCCAATCACTTACATAGGTGTAAAATAGGTGTAAAAGTTTGGTTTGGAGAAACTTGACTGACCTACACACACCTCTGACCTCAACCTTCTTGAACACCTTTGGGATGAATTAGAGCGGAGGCTGCAGTTCTGCTTTTCTAATCTAACAATGAACACATTCCTAAACCTTGAAGAAGATGTTTACAGAATAGTTAAAGGTGTTATTGCTGGCAACAGTGGGTCCATCAACAAAATGGACCTTATAGATCAAGAATAGGATGAACTCAAAGTTCATGTACTTGTAAAAGTAGACAGACAAATGTTTTTGGCAGTATAGTGTGTATCCCTTCAGATCTGGAAACACCTTGAAATTCACCAGAAAGAGCTTGAGGTTGGTGAAAGGAATGGATGGATGGATGGGTGTTATTTTTAATTTTAGGATACTCCAGCTTCCTCTTTTAAAAAAAACAAGCATGTTAGATAAATTGATAATTATAAATTGTCTTTGACATATGCGTTATTGTGTGTCTCTGAGCCAACTCTGTAGTGAACTAATAACTGTTCCTTAGTGTATCTCTCTCAGTCATTGTTGATCAAGGATTTGCTAGATTGCTAGATGCCACATTGCAGTTTTAAAGAAGAAGAAAAAACAATAACAAAAGCAACAGAGACAGGTCAAATGTCAAAGATGTCAGTTAAAGATGTAAAAAATCTAAAACTTACTCGCTGCATCCAGTAAATTGTTTCTATCATTCTGCATTGTTTTCCTGGAAGTGTTCAGTCTGGAAAAACAGGACAGAATCTGCTGATCACATTTGGCAAAAAAAAAAAAAAAGCAGACGAAGTTGGCAGGAATTTGTCTTGTAATAGTTAAAATGAACTCTTACAAGTAAGCTGAATGAACAAGACAGAACATGTGTTTTGGTGGTATGAGATGGAGGTGTGTACATAAGAAAAAGGTTAATCATTTTTTTCAGTCTGTCAGTTTCAGTAAGTCAAAAAATAAAAACTTAGATGTCTAGTTTTTCTGGATAACTAACAGGATTTAATTGATGATGGTATGTGATTGGAGAGACTGACGTCATTTGATGTGTGTTTTCTCTGTCTCCTTCACAAACTTTGTATTTACTCAGGTCGCTTTAGGTGTTAGACGGCATATTTGGTAGTAGAGATTACACTAGTATGTTGCTTTTTCTTGTACAAATTTTCACATTGTTAAACATCCACTATTGTGAGTGGATTTGGGTTTATTTTGTCTGACTGTGTTTACATTTCTGAGTGCAGTCTGGTGACAAGAGTCACATCAGCTTGAGGTTTATGTTGTCTGAAATAGACAGAGCTCTGATTAAACGTTTGCTTTTAGTTATCCTGGAGAGGAGTTTAGTCCTGTCCATCAAACAACAGGAACATAAAGGAATGGTTAACCTCCTCACAAAGCCGGAATTCAGGGGCAATCTCACCTGCTCCTGCTGAGGAAGGTTACCTTGTTTAAATCCTCGATCGCCTGCAGCTATCTGCTCAAATACCACCTGTCGAGGTGATAAATAGGGCAATAACCTGATCTCATTCACTCTCTGCATCAATAAAGCAGTGGGGAGAGAAACATGTAATTAATCTATACACAAAAGATGCGGAGCATATATAGTGTATTGAAAACAATCATGTAAGGACATTATTTCCACTAGAAAAAATGCTGCATCATCATCGTCATCAACAACTTTATTTATAAAGCACTTTAACAGCCACAGCTGAAAAAAAGTGCTAAACATCAAAAGCAATAAATAACAATAAGGAATAAAATAGGAAAATTAAGCACACAATAATAAATTAAGAAACTTGCTACAAAACACAATGAAACAATGCAAAAACAGATAAAAACAATACCAGTAAAAAAATTAAGTAAAATCAAATCTCTGTTGGGTTGACAGCCAGTGAGTAAAAGTAAGTTTTCAAACAAGTTTTAAAAATGTGCAGTGAAGGGGCCTGTCGAATGTGAAGGAGTAGAACGTTCCATAACTTCGGGGCCACAATAGAGAAAGCCCTGTCTCCTCTAAGCTTCCGCTTTGAGCTGGGAACCACCAGGAGCAACTGATCAGCAGACCTAAGGGATCGATTGGGGGTATAACGGTGGAGAAGCTTTACCAAGAAGGGCAGGGCCAAGTTATATCAGACCTTAAAAACAAACAGAAGGATTTAATCCCTTTTACGTGTTCCTGTTAATGCTGCAGCATTTTGCACCAGCTGCAGACGAGCATCCTCCTGGAATGAATGACTGTATTGTATTGTCACATGTTAGGATTTGGAAATAGTAAGTGTATAAACAAGTATACAGAGTTCAGAAGATTTAATTAATTAAGTGATGCAAGAGATATTATTTAGACATTTCTATAATTAAAAGGTTTTCTAACAAGGCAGTGGAATTTGGACAGTGTTCAAAAATCTGATATATCCAATATTTGAAAGCCAACTTGTTTTGGTTGCTCCCAGTCAAATCCCTTTGTTAGCCTGTCCTTCTGTTGCTTAATCAGTTGACCATTGGCCAGTGTGGTTTCTGTTTGTTGTCCTCGCCAGAGTTCTCCAGTTCCTCTCCCTTCTCCTTCCTGGTTTCCAAGTGCCTTTCTTCAATAAATATCCCCTACAAATTGAGACACCCGTTCTATTGTCTGGGCATAGGTCTGACCCCACCACATATATTCTAGACATAAGTTCAGGTTTTATTGTTGAATTACCGCAAATGTACCCTTCTTTAAAAAGTTGTAATTTTAACTAATTTTAGTTTCCAATATTTGCTCTTTGGAAAATAGAGGTTTTATTGAAAGGGTCTTTAACAGTTTCACAGTTTCACAGTTTAAGTAGCTTGAATATTTTGGACACTCAATGCAGACCACATTGAGAGATGGTTGTTTTATTTTATTTACAATGCCAAGTGTTCCTGGATTTTATGAGATCTGCATCGCCATTTGGAGGCAGGTATTGGACTCTGTGCAGTCTGGTGTGGAATAAAACCACATGTGTGGCTGAGTTCATGTACCCATTGGCTCTTACATTGGTAAAATAGGATATCTGTTCACCCCGAATAGTGGACACATGCATTTTGTAATCACATACCTTCCTGCAAACCCACAGTGCAACACCTCTTGAACTTTATCAAGTGGTGATATTGCTATCAGATTAGATATGCAAGGAATCTTCTAAATTTGGTGACCTTCACTCATTGTATTGACCAACTGTCAGATGCTCTAGTTACTGTCTGTAGCACTAGCCTCTTTCAGATCATAGCTCTGAAATTTACACACAACAACAAACCCTTAATTACAGATTAATGGCATGCTCTGAGATAACAGGACCAAAGAGGCATGATTTAAAGTTTGTAGAATTTCCCTGAGTTATGGAAAGAGCTGAGTTTATGTTGGATCTACATGCATGCTTTTGAAATCCATTCAGCGCTTTCAATGAAAGTTTAAAGAAAAGTTGTTGTGCACAATCCTCAGCAGGGTATTGTCTGCATTAGATTATATTTAGCAACATATTTCTCAGATCATTAAATCACACGGCGTGAAGAAAAAATGCAGATTACAGAAGAAAAGTAAAATTCTCTGCTTGTGATGTCGCCACCTACTGTATGCTGTTTACTTGCTGTTCTAAATGTTCCTTCCAAATGTTACTATTTACATACCCATCACTGCTCTATGTGCATACCAAATTAAATCAGGAATGTATAAATGAAATATCAAACAAATGAAAATTTAATTAGGTATTTTTGGCAATATGTTTTTTTCCATGCTAATTCTGTAGAAATTATCTACTGAATAGATTTCAGATGCTTCAGTGGGTGTTCTGTTGGCACTTGCCCTGTTTACACACAGGTTAAAATCATATGAAGGTATATCATCATACCAGAATACTTTTGTATGTCTTAACCCCATGTTTCTAAAAACTTCACTTCCAGCCTTGACTTGTTTTTGCCTGCAAAGCAGCTAAGAAGAAAACATAAAATTCCAACTTGAGAAAGGAAATTTATGCTTGTTTTCTCTGGAAGTGTAACAATTTAACACCCAAAGATTGCAATAATAAAAAATAAAAAAAACACTTCTCAAGCATTTGCTTCCAAACTTCACTCTGACCTCAATTCAAGTTCATCCCTGCTTTTAGATATGCCATTTTATGCAGGTTTTCTTAAGAATCATGTTGCCTCTACATAATAGATACATTAGAAATTAAAACTGTTGCTTTATTGTGTTTCCACTGACCTACAGCGGAGACCTTCTGTGGGTCAGATGTGAAGGTGCAGCTGATGTTAATACTGACTTTCTAATAACAGAGTGCCAGCTAGTCTGAGCATACTGGCATTAAACAATGTGGATGCCTTTGATGATTCAGCCATTCAGGCGTCGGGTTTGGATGGTTCTTTCCTTTGTAATAGCACTGCAGGGCATCATCATCCAAGGTGGGAGGATGTGAGATGTTTGAAAAGATTTAAAGGAAACAATCCTGAGGATTAAATCTAAAGATGGGAGGCGAGTAAACAATGACAGAGCAGCTGTTCAATCATGTTTCTCTTAAAACTCATGTTCTCTGAGCATCTGGTGATGGAAAAAAAATACTTCATTAAGCTTTTCTACCATTGCCTGTAAATGCTGAGTAACACTAAACAGCAAAATGTATAACAGGAATTACATCCCACTTTAGGTGTGGCCATGACTCTGGAACAAACATGTTCACAGAGTTTAAAGACAAGGTTGACTTTAAATCACCAACATAACCAATTTCTAGACCTGATCTGTGTCTTCCTGTTTTTAGTTGACACAGACATTGATCTGTCCTGTTGTGTTTCCCAGATGAACAACTGTTGCTTGTCTCATTTAAACCCACTAGTTATTTATCCCAACATTTTTATCTGTGTTCTTCTGTTAAGTCTGGTACGGTGGACTTGATATTTCAACCAAGCATAGAATACATTTTGAAAGATTAAAAATCTATATTTGCTGGGAGCCGGAGACTGGTCACACAAATGATCAGGAGCAACTGAAATGGAGAAGAGGTTAATGCCTGAAGAGATATCTGGTGAGTTAATCAAATTCAGAGTCTCTCTAACCTCTTAGGTGATGAATCAATTCAATTCAATTAAAAATACTTTATTAATCCCAAAGGGAAATTAAATGTTGTTGTAGCTCATATTATGAAGGTTTCCTCAAAGAGCCGTTGTAGATGCTGATGGCTGTGGTCAGGAAGGATCTCCTGTAGCGCTCCGTCTTACAGCAGATCTGAAGAAGCCTCTGACTGAAGACACTCTGTTGTTGTAGGACAGTCTCATGAAGAGGATGCTCAGGGTTCTCCATAATGTTTGTTGGATGGGTGTGAGGACTTGTTATCACTCATGTAAAAACTTTGTGCTGCAAGGCACCTGCACTCTGCTCTGTATCATGCTCTGGTATGCAGCTCTCCCTGTCCTCCCTGTGTGTGTGGGATTCCGTTATCTACACACACACACCAGAGGCCCGTGAGAACCAGCCTCTTTTCAGCCTCACACACACACACACACACACACATATACACACACACAAACACCCTGTCTGAACTGTCTGTTGAACTGTGCAAATAAATAAAGAGATAGGGTGTCAAAACTTTGTAGTCTGCACTGCAAAGTGAGCTACCCTTGCAAGTAAAACTGACTCTGTATCGTTCTTGCCTCTGAGTTGACTTAATAATACCTAATAATGTTCTTCATTTTATGAAGAACATTATTTGCACAATGATCTCCAGAGGTTCCAGAGGAGTCCCCAGAACAGAGCCAGCCTTTTTTATCAGCTTGTTGAGCTTTTTTAAGTCCCTGGCTCTGATGCTGCTTCCCCAGCAGATGATGGCAGAAGAGATCACACTTTCCACAACAGACTTATAGAAGATATGCAGCATCTTGCTGCAAACACCAAAGGACCTAAGCTTCCTCAAGAAGTACAGTCTGCTCTGTCCCTTCTTGTAGATGGCTTCACAGTTGCATCTCCACTCTAGTCTGTTGTTCAGGTGAACACCGAGGTATTTATACTCCTACACCACCTCCACTTCTTCTCCCATGATGGAAATAGTTTTTGAATTATTCCCGTTTCTCTTAAAATTAACAATCATCTCCGTTGTTTTAGTCATGTTCAAAATGAGATGATTGTTTCCACACCATGCCACAAAGAGGTCCACCACCTTCCTGTACTCAGCTTCTTGTCCATCTCTGATCCACCCCACGACTGCAGAATCAGCTGCTCAGCTTCAGAATGTGTGAACCTTAGAATACTCACAGGAAATTTTCTAGGAAGGTTTGCACAACTTGTCTAATGACAAATCCTGCTTGACAGGAGAAAACATGGTAAGAAGGTAGACGAGGGTCAGAAACACAAAGCCAGGTTGTGCATTGATCAGGGATGGGGGAAGTACAACAGTGGCGAGGCAAAACAACAAAGCACCAAGGTCATATAACCAGGAGCTCAAGGAAGTAATGCTGGACATATATACGCACAGAACTGCTATCAACAATGTGGCAAGATGTCTGAGGCTGGAGCTTAACCAGAGCAGAAAACAGGTGAGAGGAAGCAGAGTAATAAGCAGGCACAGGTGGGCCGAATAAACTGATTACTGCCTGAAACGTAAGCATGCATGGAAACAAGCAAACAGACTAAAATATTACAAAGTTAAATCAGAGTTATTTCTAAAGCCCATTTAAAACGAAAGTACTGTAAAATTCTGAAGTTTTATAAAACAAAACACAGTATTACACTATGTAACACTGATGTGATGACAGAAAAGGGGGAACACTATTGCCTATTTTTATTACAATTGAGTACCGTCTCAATTGGGGTGGGATTGTTAATAGCAAGGCAGCCCCACACTCTGCACTGATGTAATTTGACCCGAATAGGTCAGGTACTAATGGAAAAGGGGCATAAGTTAAACATTCTGGAGCAGATTCTCAGTCATCTAGGTCACGGTAGTTGAACATTACTGAATCAAAAGCAACTGGACTCCTTGTAATTCTTGAAGACCTCCAGAGGTTGAAGGGCCACTCTGGTTACATGAATCAAGGGGTGAGCTTTGAGACAGAGAGGTTCTGGACAGAGATGGTTTGAAAGGAGCCATTTATGTCAGACACGATCCTTTAACCAAGGAGGAAGACTGAGGTTCCACCTTTTCCCTACACAAAACACAGCACTGAAACTCCTTTTAAATATGTTTCAGTGTAATTCACACAAGAGGTCAAAGAATGTCAACAACATGCCGAGGAATGAGCAGCACAGATTTGCATGTGAATTGAACCAGGAGCTTAGAACCTGGCTACTCACCCTGCAAGAATTTAGAACTGAATAAGACCTCTGGAGGAGTTTGAAACATCTTCAAGAATTACAAGAAGTCCAGTTGCTTTTGATTCAGTTTTTTTCGTTTAAGTTAAACGTTAGTCACTGGTTAGAAATGTTGAGGTTTAGCTTGAGGGAGGGAACGGTGTCTTTCCAATCTCCTCTTTAATTCTCTGACTAATAAAGTCCTCTGCTGTTATCGTCACAGATGTTGTGGTTTGTTAACAAACCCATCTGACGCATCTAGACCCAACTAAATTCAAAAAGTAAGCACAGCAACTCTCTGGCTCTCTCTAGTGGTCCATAATGGTGGCACACAATATTTTGCATTCCAAAGAATACAGGAGTCATTCCAGCAGACGCCAATAAATATGAGCGTCTCAGTATGACACGTCTTATGGTATTTCTCATAATGAAAAATGATTAATTAAAGTCTATTTACCTGTTGAAAAATGAAAATAGTCAACAAAGAAGAAAAAACAATAGAAGTTAAAAATATGTTTTCTCCTTACACAGATTTTACCTAATAATTCATAGTTCATTTGTACTGCATTCATGACATAAAAAGTGATGTATACATAAAATTCTATTTCTAAGAGAATTTAAATATTACATAAGACCAACAAAAATTATTTTTATTGCAGAAATATTGCTATTGTCGTGTTGTGACCTACACAACTATAAATAAGAGTGTTGACCTGACAGTTGTCCAGTGGACACCCTCCACAAGTAGGGTGAACAACAAAACGTCTTTGCTAAACTTGCTGTCTGTAGAATGCTCGATCCAAGCATATTAATGGGGAGTTCATTGGAAGGAAAAGGTGTATTTGAAAATGGTTCGAATGTGTTAGCAGCCTTAGGTAGGACAGTGACAGCTGCAATAAAGGAGTTTGTTTTGGTATTTAATCAGTTTAGCCAAATTACTTCCTTTTTGTCTGTTATGATAATCATATACCTACAAACATGTTCTTTCTGAGATGGGACATGTTCGACATGCCTACTTGTTGCACTGTTTGCTGCTGCAACTTTAATCAGACGAAACTTACCCTGTGGCTTCGACAGGTATTTGTTAAACACAGGCTCAAAATAAACTGGATTATTCCTGGGATCAATGGATTATGTTCCATTAGTTACCAACAAATGACTAATCAAGACGAATGTGGCTTTTAAATTTAAAGAATTTAAGGCGACCAATGAAAGCCCCACAGGTGCTCTTTTTTACTTGTAGTCTAAACCGCAAACAGGAGGAAAATGCTCACCTTACTTGTGATAGGGTTACAACAGACCACCAGAAAATAAATGTCAGTTTCTGTGAAGGATCAACCGCTCTGTAGATCAGGTATGATATAATTGTAAGCTTCAGAAATAACAAAATTTGTAGTTACTTCCTTTTATGGTCAGTAATAATTAATTTGTGAATGACATCCCCTTTACCTTTCGGACATATAGAAATAATGAAATTTGCAAGTAATGAGCGCTCAGCGATGTAAAATCTTAGAAAACATCAGATAACAAGAGAAATAAATCATATTTTTATTTTTAAATTTGTTTACATCCATGTAAAGTGTACTTCTTGTTTGTTGTGGTGATGGACACGTTAACAGATAAGGTTAGACAGGAATGTCCATTGGCTATGATGTTTGCAGATGAAACTGTGACCTGTGGTGACAGCAGGTAACAGGCGGAGGAAAATCTAGAGAGATGGAGGTTTGCTCTGGAAAGGAGAGGAACAAAGGTTAAAGACAGAATACATGTGTGTGAATTAGAGGGACCTAAGTGGAGCCGTGAGGTTACAGAAACAGAGTTAAAGGTATGGGGTTCTAAGTAGTTAGGGTCAACAGTCCAGAGCAACGTTGAGTATAGAAATGAGGTAAAGAAACGTGCCCAAGCAAGTTGGATCGGTTAGAGAAAAGCATCAGGTGTGTTGTGTGATAAAATAATACCAGTGAGAAAGAAAGGAAAGCTGCACAAGATGTTGGTGAGACCAGAGATGTTTGGTTTTAGAGACCGTGGCACTGAGGAAGGGACACAAGGCAGAGCTGGATGGAGCAGAGATGAAAATGTTGAGGTTCTCTTTGAGGGTGACAAGGATGAATAGGATTATGTATGAGTACATCAGAGGGACAACCTATGTTAGATGGTCCGGTTCTCCACTACTATATATTCCAAAGTCAAATGTAAGCGGTAATTGTTTAGGTGGAAGTGGTTGGGGATTCTTTCTACAGAGTCAATGTCAACAGATCAAATTCATGTGGCATTTAGATTACCTCAGGAACAGTGCACAGAGAGCTTCATGGAATGGGTTTACATGACTGACCAGCTGCATCTAAGTCTTACCTCGCCAACTGTGATGCAAAGTGCTGGATGCACTATTAAGCATGTTGCCACTGGACTCTAAAGCAGTGGAGACATGTTCTCTGGTGTGGTGAGTATGGCCTTTCTTCTTTGCAGTCCAATTGATGAGTCTGGGTTAGGCATCTACCAGGAGTACTGTATGCGCTTGACTGCATTGTGTCAACTGTAAAGTCTGGTGCAGGAAGGATAATAGGTTGTGGCTGTCAGGGGTTGGGCTCAGCCACTTAGTTCCAGTGAGAGGAACTCTTAGTGCTTCAGCCAAGAAAGGCAATTTGGACCCAACTTCAGTGGGTCCAAATTGGAGACAGTTCTTTCAGGCCCAACACGGCTGTGCACCAGAGCACAAAATAAGGTTCACATGAACATTGATGACCAATTTTGGTGGGAAGAAACTTGACAGGCCTTCACATAGTCCTTACTTTGTAGAACACCTTTGGGATGGGAAAGCATATGGAATAGTGGTAGAGCAGGCGCCTCTTGCACGGACGCTATTTGTCCTCCATGCAGCCGCGTGGGATTTTAATCTTGACCTCAGGACCTTTGCTGCAAGTCTTCCCCTTTTCTCTCTCTGTCATTCTGACGTCACAAATGTGCTTCTAGGGAATCATCACAAATTCCCATTAACAGACCTAAACTTTGTAGACAGCCTTCTCAGAAGTTTTGAAGCTGCAAATTAGCTGCATATTAAAGCCTTTGTGTTAAAAAATAGGATAGCATTAAAGTTAATATGTGTGTAAAAGCAAGTGAGCCAATAATGTTTCAATGTAATGTTTCTGGTGATGTTTGAATTGTAGGAACACTAGGGGGAAGCAGAGATTCAAATAGGGATTGTGTCTCTTTTGACCAACTCATACGTTTCTTACCATAGTCTTCTTATATTAGTCATTACTTATGAATAGCCAAATATTTAACAAATGGGAAGCAGAAGTGTTGCCTATGCAATGAGTGCAGGCGGAAATCCTTACAGTAAATGTAAAGGTTAAGCTTACTCACTGAGGTTTGGGTTACTTAAAGCAGTGACAGTCTTTTGTTCTTTAACCTTGACTTTTAGTTTAAAAGCAACAGAAAACTAAGTCAGTCTTTATGTTCAGCTCAGTGTGTTGTTGTTTGTTACTAAATTAGTAATCCATCCACCCACAGATTTCTGGTCTCCACCCTCTTGGCTTTTGCCATCTTCATGTTAAAACTTGCAAGCAAAGTAGAAAAAGGAAGCAACAAAAAGCCAAGGCGTGGATGAATCAGTTCTTGCTCAGGCCCGTCTTAATGATTTTGTGATATTCAGTTAATGAGCGGTTGATCCATCATTGTGCTGCATGCTGAAGGCACTGGGCTGGTTAGGAAGCTGCTGCTGTGCTTTTATATGTCATTTTGTAAGAGCCAGAAAATATTTCAGAGGTCTTTTATTCAGTTTACTGATAAATGAGTCAGTATGTCAACACTGAACACTTGAGAAAGAAAATTAAAAGGACTTTCAGGATTCCTAGTAATGGGTGAGAGGTCTTTTATCCCTTTTCAATGGAGTCTTGCCTGGTGTATTTATATCTTATGATCGACTTACCCATGCAGCCCTTTCAGTGCTCCTCATGCACAGACACATGTAATTCCAGTGGAGCCATCCGTCCACAAATCCATCAAAAAGGATGCCGCAGATTTTAACAATACTGATATTAACCGTGTTGGTTCTTTGTTAGACTTTGTCTTTCTCTTTTTAGTATTTTATCCAAGAACATCTAATTCATTTTTACTGGTATGTCTGTAATTGAAACCATTCGTCCGAGCATCTAACATCTGTTTTTGGCTCATAGTTCTTCATAGTATAATCGTTTAAGCTATTCTATCAGGTTGGAGAGAGCTGTACCTGTTGGTGCTTTTCTGACAGAGCTCCCATTAAATCCTTCTGCTTCTTATCTTTATTCTGATATTTATTGGCACAAATGAAAAAAGGTAAGTTGGCTTCACATTTGCTTTCTTGATGTAGGCCTGTCTCACTTGGTCTCTTGTCTCCTGGCTGACCATCCCATACATTAACAAGTCCTATATTTGTGATCCAGCCTGAAATATGCAAAAATCTTGACTTTTCCTCTCTTTGAACTTGTCAGCCTTTGTAAATGTCTTCTCTGAAGATCCTGTTCTCACGGTGCCTTCTAAAAATATTCATATTCCTTTAGCTTCTCCATTTCTCCTCCCACAAAGAAAGCCATCACTGTATTTTATTGAATGTTTATGTTATAGGTCGACACAAAGTCGAACAAGATTTTGAAGTGGAAGAAAAATGGAACTTTGAACATTGCATTTGTATTCAGAGCAACAAACTATCTCTAGAAATCAGTTATTTAGTAAATAGAGTTCACGTGTGTGTAATTTAATCTCAGAATAAATCCTGCTGTTCTGCGAAGGCCTCAAAGGTTTGTTAGAGAATAATGAGAACAGACAGCATCATGAAGACTAGGGAACACAGCAGACAGGTAAGGGATAGAGTTGTGGAGAAGTTTATACTCACGTTTTGAAAACAGAAAGAGCATAGCACAACTGGAAACTCACCAAGGCGTAATACTGGTGGGAGCATCATATGTGGCAATACATTTCTTGTCGCAGGGACAGAAAAGGTAGCCAAAGCTAGTGGGAAGGTAGAAGGAGCTGCTTTTGTGGATGAAAACCTGTTACAATCTGCAAAAGACTTGTCCGAGGGTTACCTTTCAGCAGGACAGTGTTCCTAAACATTCCTGAAATGTAATGTTCTCAGACACTTACCATTCAATCTGATTGAGGCTCCAAACAAAAATCTGTAAAATATATTCATGTCTAGAAGTGCAAAGCTGGTAGAGACTCACTCCAAAACAATTGCTGCTGTGATTGGTGCAAAAGGTGGGTCTACAAATCATTGATTCATGGGGGCTGACTACAAATAGATACCATGCTTTTGAGATTTTTATCTGTGACCACCTCACAGCACATTATTTGTGTTTTTAAAAACCTTTGCAAGCCATCTATTAGTTTCAGCCTCTTTTACAAAACATGTAATCTTCTTCCACCTTTTCATTTTAATCTGCCAACATTGACAATAGCACAATTAGAAAGGCTTAAAACATGTTTTTGCACATAAAAAGTATAGTATATATAGTAGATATCAAGCCTATCTCAGCATAGTGTACAGTGGAAGAAGCAGCTCTGAAATGATAACATTTCTAAGGTCCTTAGATAGATAAACAATGTTCTGGACTCAAGAGATCCTTTCAGGTTATTAGAACTGCAAAAACTCTAATTTAGCCTTTATGTACAGTGTCTTATTTTATGATATACTCTCTTGCTCAATGTTTTTGCTCTTTTTCCTTTAATATTTGAACCAATAAGAGGTGGGTGAAACTTTATGAGGTACTGTGGTTTTAATGGAGAACTGTCACAATAATTGAACATCACAGATGTGAAAATGAATCCAGGAATCACTTTAGTCACGCGATTCTTCTACATGGAGATTTCCAGCAAGAGTCATTCACCGCGTCACAGTTTCAGGGTCTATGTCTGAGCTTGTCAGAAATGAATGAACGGCTCCAGTCATGTTCATCCCTCCTTCTCTTCTCTCTGTTGTCTTTATCCTCTCTTCCACCGCCCGCCTCTTCTCCCGTGTGCTCACAGTACCAGTTTACACTGGTTGTGTGTTTTAGGCTTTTCTTGCTAGGCAAACATGCACTGTTTTCTTGAGTGAGGTTTTGTCACTTTGTCAGGTCTGCTGGCTTCACGCATGTTTAAACACACTCACCTTGGAGATGCTCTAAAGCTCAATCTATGGGACTGAGATCAAGCTTTCAGGGAGCTTTGCATGTTGCTTTTAGACTAGGACTCATTTCAAAATTAGGTATTTTGCTTTTCTTCTGAGGTTAAAAAAAACAAAACATGTTTATCTCTCTGATATAAAACCTGTTATCCTTTAGGAATGTTATGGTGGCTTGATTTTTACCTGATTTTCAGCAAGAAAGCAGCATGTTTGAGATGTTGCTTTAAAACGCACCCAGAGAGAATGGACCAGTTGCACCAAATATTGTGAATTTATATCAACCAAGAATGACCCATTCACCTTTAAAATTTCATTTATAATCCCACGAGTTGCAAGCATCAAATTCAAAATAAGTGAATATTTGCCAAAAAACAATACAGTTGATCAGTTTGAACATTAAATATCTTGCCTGTAGTGCATTCAATTGCATTTAGGTTGAAAAGGATTTGCAAATCATTGTATTCTGTTCTTATTTACGTTTTACACATCGTTCCCACTTCATTGGAATTCTAATTGCATAAATGTGAGGGAGATCAGGGTAGCTTAGAGAACCTAAAAAGCTGCATTATCAGTGGATGACCTGACATGAGTTCGGATTGATCTGAAAACTTCACCAACTGCAGGATCCCATCCCCCTGAGCAATATCATCGTCTGGTAGACGACCTTAACATCTTCTACTATAGGTTTGAAAAGCAGCCTTTCACACCTTCCACCAACTCATCCATGTCTCACTCTGACACAAAAGCTCCACATGCACCAACTACCCTCCTCTCCTCAGACCTCTGCCTGGAAGTCAAATTCCTTGTTTGTGTGCATACATTCCTCACCAGACTTTTTTAACTTTAAAAGTCTTGATGTTTCATTATATTAGATTTTTTTTTTTTATGTTGCTCCATCATCCATGTGTCTAAAGATATGAAAACATGCAGTTGAAGGGTCTCTTTATGGATAGGTGTTACCAGAGACACGTCAGTTTTAGACATATCAATATAACTAAACCTGTTTTCCATTTTGTTTTACCTGGAAAGATGATTTTTGTTTTTCTCTTTCTAATATTAATATACGAACCCATTTCGTGTAATCTAAATAGAGTACGTTTATTTAGGACAGTCTGTCTTTGTATAACTACATTCGACCATTAACATGCAGTCCCGGATTTGCAGACTGAGTTTAATGGGGGACGCTCAGGCTTCTGCTCAAGGACACCTTGACTTGTGTTATGAGAATCAAAGATTGAACCAAAACAAAATCCCAGTTTGCAAATACTCTTTAACCCCAGCCATAGCAGGGGTTTTTTCCAGTTTATAAATCCCCACAGATTAACTCTTTCCTTCTGAATGTTGACTGAAGCCACTGTGCCAAGATGTGGTTAAATTGTAACATTTGGAAAAAAAGAAGAAGAAAGAGACCATAAATTTACTAGTTTTCAGTAACTTACAAATGGGAATAACTTATTTTTTTTGTAGAGACAAACTGATTGCTTGACATTAATAAGTAAGGGAATTAATAATACAAAAATCTGTTAATCTGTTTTAACATAATAATCTTACAGTATTTATGTAAAGTTGGTTGCCCTGCGGGCAGATGTCTGGGGTTCTTATTAAAGGTAAACACGCAGAGAAGGGAAGGGGAGGAAAGAAATGTGAGCCTCTCAAGAGCTACATTTTGTAAACTTTGAACTCTGAGTCTGTTTATGTCTATAAAGTCTGTGAAGGTCTGCTGATGCATGCAGCAGCTGCTTGGCCTGTCATATTGTTGTATGCATTCTGTGTGTGTCATGTGTGTGCTGGGGGTCTGGGCCTGGCACCCATCACACACAGGAAACAGGCCCTGGCCCTGAGCAGGACATTAAACACACAGGAAATACACACAGGAAACCATGGCTCAGCCCTATGTGCTCTGCTCCCAGACTCCTCCATACCGCACTCCTCTCCTCCAGATCTCAGAAATGGGGCTGGAAGCCAAAGGTCTGCTGCACGCTCAGTTGACAGCTTGATTAATCTACAGTGTGTACCATTTTATTCAGCAAATTCACCTTTTCTGTGCTTCAAACCAAGCACATCGTCCTGCACAGTCTTAGGTAGCCTCAAGCAAAGTTTGCTCTGTTTTCAAATCAGTGCAGTGAAAAGCAATGCCACAATTATTGGACTTTTAAAAGAAGAAAGTAAGCGGCCTTCGTTAAGGCCTTGGGTTGTCCAGCACTGTCAAATTTATCAAAATAACAGAAGTGTGCACATGACAAATGGCACATTAACCCAACAATGAAGATTATTCATAATGGCATTAAAATATGATGCATGGTGAGAAATTCATCCTCGGATTTTCTTGGAATTAAAACTGCAGTCTAGCGGCTTTAAAACTAGACAAGTTGCACATACTTAACACAGGATGATGCAAGGTATGGGTAAACAAAAGGCAAAAAAAAACACAAGTCAGAGTCAGTCATGCATACAAGCTCCAGATAAAATAAGTTAGTCTTGTCTCTCCTCCCACACCAGCTGAGCTGAAGCAATCATTAGGTTCTTTGAGAGCGAGACATGAAGAATAAATCTGTTTACTTTGAATTAATCAGTGTCGTGCTTGGCTGTGATGCAGTGGAGCTGGCCCAACCTTCTCTGTTTGACTCTTGATCATACAAGGATGGATGTATTTTCTGTTTTTGTTAGACATCCAATCTTTTCCATTACCAACATATTGAAAACAGTTAAACCTCTTTGCCATTCATTGTTGTTTTTATGCGTCATCTGTATCTAAGCCCTATTTAAAAGTATTTTGGTATAAATCTTGTAGAAATACCTACTGCAAATGCTTTTGATTTTAAATATTACTTGTGTCCTACAATAACTAAGATTGCTATATTATAGTGCAACTACATGTAGTTATCTAAATTGCATTGGTTATTCTTAATCTAATAAAATAATGGTATGTACATATCTAAAAACTATTCTACAGTCTGGTCTCTGTCCAGGATTATTGTATGTTTTAAATGCATCTTATTATGAAGAGTGTGTTCTCGTGCTTTAAGATGATTGTTTTTATCTCCAACATGATAAATGAAACGTTTACCAACTGAGTTAAAAGGTAAAAGCATTAAAGATGGAAAATAAACATGCACAACTGTTTTATGGCTATTTAAGGATTGTCCAACCTTTTTCCACCTTTATTTATAAAGGTAAATCTCATTGAGACATGAGATTTACCTGTTGCTCACTGTTAAGAGTTTTAAAAGTGCTACATCTTAAGTTAGCGAAGAAAAAAATACAAAGATAAGCCCATAGGTCCCAATTTTTGCCTAAACAAAAACATTTAAAGTTAGGCATATGAAATCAAATGAGGACATGAATTAAAATTTCAGAATAAATTATATTAAATTAAATTAGTATGCATTGGTGTATATAGATCAAGTGAAAAGATTACTTTAAATGTAAAATGATTTAGAAGCTGAATCTACTCGACACTCTTGAATGCACTCTAGTGGGTAAAGCACGACGTATACATAAAAAAATATATAATGTTATTAGGATAAAATAAACAGACAAAAAGAGAGAAAAACAAAACAAAAATTGAAATGGACACATTTGAAGTTTTCAGCTGTTTCTCTATTCCCATCAGATCTAAAAGATGCATCTTCCCCAGTATTTTCTTCACCGATACTCTTTTCAATCAAAACATTACAGAAAAATTATAGATTCAATGGCTCTGTTTTTATTCCTGATCAGAATCTGAGCAGTATTGCTCTAACGTCCCTAAGAAGTGTGAATGTTTTTTAAAGTGGCTGAGATGAACAAAGTTTAATGTTCTCTATGTTTCTGAGTGTTTCCCAGAGGTCCCAGTAATGTTATTAGGAGGCTATGCAAACATCACGCTTCATCCTCAGTGTTATCACAGAAGAACAAACAGAGGAAAAGCGATAAATAGTAATAGATGAGGATTCAGAAGGAGGAGAGTCATGGCTTTGATATAGAGGTTAGCTTTCTGGGATGTCTTTTGAACTTTTAATGATAAGATTTATGAGGAGTTTCATATTTAGGCAAAACATCAGATTAGTCATAAATCTTTGTGAGACTTTAAGACGTGACCTAATTGAAAACCGACTCCTGGTGTTTCAGGTTGCCAGCGCCTCCCAGACGTTTCCCTTCATCAACTCCTGGGATAGAGTGACCTCTTCCTCTTCAACCTCTGGTGACCTGGTCCCAGAAGCTTTACTGGTACTCACCTGTTATCCATTACTTAACGGTCACAACATTTGTTGCACAAGAAGCCAAATCAAAGATAACTGAGTGGCCGAGTTGTAAGTGGGTTTTATTGTTGCAATTTTTGACATAAATGTCATCGGAAATGTCATGAAATAATGCAGGTTTGGTGTAACCTGATAAATTTGGCAGCCTGTTTTTAGCTCTCAGAAAGCCTGTGTGTACATATGATCACAACATCTCCTGACCTTGCATGGAGAATCAGATAAACTCCATGTGAAAGCTCATCATCTGTGCCTGTATTGTGTTACCCGGTCTGGACTTACCTGACATGTGTTCATGGAGTGGGATCCAGAGCAATGGCACATATGAATAGAAATGGTCAGAGATCAGCATTACATGGGAATACTGCATATAGACACAGGCACATCTGGACCCATGAATATTTGCATCAAGTATCTCAGGTCTACTGGAAAGAGATTCAGATGAGTGGCCAGAGCACCTTGCTTTTCCATGCAGAATTTCTAAATTCTCTACATGTGTTTTGGAGATAGAAGGTGGTAGATGTTTGTCAGGTTCACTTCAGAGGGAAGGACCACATTTAAAAGCACGCTCCAAACTAGTATTGTGTCTGTCAGACACAGTCATGATCTCTGTGCTGATCTCTGTGAGCTTAATGGTCAAACAGAAAATGAATATAGGGCTACGGCCCTCTACAGTCCTCTCAGTTTAAACAATGTAAACACTAAGGAGGCTATGACAAACTGTCTGTTTTACTAGAACAAAACAGAGTTCTGTCTGCAATTTGTCTGAAGGATATATTCATACCCCTTGACCTGTTCAGCATCTTGTCAGGTTTCTTAGGATTTTATTAGACAGACCAATACAAAGTAACACATAATTAGAAAACAAAAGGAACCTGAACCTGAAACGTGTTGTGTATTTTTATCATTTTCTGATAAAAATTTGTAGAACCAAATTTACTTGGAATTGCAGTTGAAAATCTTTTGGGGTATTTCTTTACGAGTGTTGCCCATTCCGTTTCCAAAAAAACTGAGTCAGATTGGATGGTGAGCATCTGTGGATAATTATTTTCTAGTCTGGCCACAGATTCTCAGTTGGTTTTCGGTTTTGAACTTTGATTGGGCCATTCTAAGACATATAGCTCTGGCTGTGTGCAGGACTTCTTTTAGATTTCTTCTTGCCACTCTTTCATAAAGGCCAGACAAATAACTCATCTTTCAGTAAAGTATAAATACTTTTACAAAGAACTGTAAGTCCTTATCCAATAAGTTTTCTTTGGAAAATGTTCTAAAATACATACAAGACCCTGCGCTCATAGACAAAAGACAAATCAGCCAAAGTAAGACACAATTTGATGAAAACCATTCGCACAAACTTTAAAAAATCAATATTTCAAAATGGAAAGATGTCAAGATTTTGCTTGTTTGAATTTTTGTTTAGGAAAATTAAGAATAGGCTACATCTTCTAATCACTAATATTAAGACCAACAAGAAGTGGTTTGTGATGCAGTTATTGGGTGTTTATTGGAAATTTAACCATTTCTTTGGAAACAGAAACTTGAGAAAAGTGTTGACTCATTTTGCTCTTGGAAGCATACTTGTTTTGCGACTTTGCTGTTTTCATCGTTTGAATGTCATTTTTGCTTTCTCTGGGACAGTAGGCGGTTGCTGATCAGGCCAGTGGAACAAGCTCATCAAAGCTCTGAATTGATCGAGTCCAGAAAGAGATTTCATAAGAAACGCTTAGTATGCAGAAGCAGAAAACAGGATATAGGTTATTATTTTATTTTTTCCTATCAAAAGTTTTCATCATAACATGCAGTGTGCAGACTAAAGACTATATGTCATATTCATTAATCTTTTCTGGAAAAAAGTTTAATATCTTTAATTCATTTTGTCTTTTTGCATCTGTTTTTCGACTTTATGTGCATAAGAACTGTGGAGCCTGATCAGAGTTTATTTTAAAACATATTTGGAGGTGATTTTGAAAAGGTGCACAGCTGACCTAAAGATCAACAAAACTGACAAATGCTGTCAAAGTCATGTGCCTGAACAATGATACAACTCCTCGGGTGTAAATTGATGCAGGTGACATTTACTTCAATTAACTTCTCTGCAAAGGGCAGAAAGTTCAGCATGAACACTCAGGATGATACATGAGGAACATTTGTTGTTATACAAAATAAGTGGTCTGGGAGGGTGTGTGTGTTTTACCCAGTAACCCTGTCTTCCTTCTCATATATGACAGGATGGGCCTCAGTAGAATTAACTGTTGTACAGGTTGATATTGGTGACCTCTATTCTAGGGCCTTCTATGTCTATTCTATATCCTATGTCTATTCTAGGGCCTTTGTTGATGAATGCTGTTAAAACTGGGTTTTTTTTATGCAGTTGAGTTATAATCCTTCTATGTGAACTGTTGTTTGAATCTTGATAGAGGCTGTTAGTGAAACATTCATTTACAGTGGATTAGAAAAGTATTCATACCTTGTAATTTTCCATATTTTGTCTTACTGTAACTACAAACTTCAATGTATTTCATTTATGTGATAGGCAAACACAGAGTAGTGCATGACTGTAATATTAAAGGACAATGAAACATGTTTTTAAAAATATATATTTTAAAAGTGTGGTGAGCATATTTGATCCAACTAACTGATATCACTGCTACCAATGGTCTATTTTGGGCCATTCAAACTAGCATTACCTTTGTTCATAGCAGAGTTCTGTATTTTTTTCTATGTTTTGTTTTGTTTAGTTTGGTAATATATTAGGTTTGTTTATTTTTCTATTGTTCTTTGTTTGTTTGTTTGTTTTTCATTTTCTCTGTTTATATTAAAAGTTCTCTATAAATAAAGATTGATTGATTGATTGATTGATTGATTGATTGATTGATTGATTGATTGATTGATTGATTGATTGATTGATTGATTGATTGATTGATTGCCTTACATGTCAACGCATCCCCACAGCAAGGTGTTGGTCAGATCACCTTCTGCCACGTTTGCCGTGTCTCCTACATAGACAAACATTAATCAGGACCCCTAACAGCTTTCTTTTAACAGTGTCTTCCTTCTTGCGCCTTTTCCAAAAAGGTTAGATTTTTGGTGTGAATGGCTAGTAGTTCTTCCACCTGAGTTGCACATTTCTGCAACTCCTCCAGAGTAAAGGCCTGTACATACCCTGAACAGAAAAATCAGTTATTTTACTTGAGGCTGCACGAACAAGTGCAGAGCTCCTAGTAAGTTTTAATAGTTCTGTCCCACTACAGTATTCCCACTACATGGCTCTGGGGCACCCTAAAAGACGTTTTACCCAGTTGCATGCCACAATGCTGGGATTTTTCTTTTTTCTTTGTAAAACAAGTTTGTTGGTCCATCACATAAAATCCCCCCCAAAAAACATTTAAATTTATGGTTTCAACGTGACAAAATTTGGAAATGTTCAAGCGGTCTTAATACTTTCACAAGACGCTGTACTTAAAAAAATAGTTAATTATTCAGCCTTTGCTTTTGAACATAAATCCTGGCAAGGGCTGTGAATCGTACTCTGCTAAAACAGCAATTGGGTCCTGTCACATCCTGCTGGCCAATCCTGGTTCCCTATGGCCAGTTTAGGTATGTGGTGAGTGTGTGAAATATTATGTTACGCTGCTGGGTTTTGGATCAGGAATATGCATGGAATACAGCTGTTCAACAGAGGAGTGTGGATAAGAAATACTGATGTCATATTTGGATAAGTGGTGTTTTTGAGAATCATACGAATAGATAACAGCATGAGCACATGCACATATCTCCATATATTTGAGAATCCACAAAAAATGGGGGCCCACATTCACATAACTCATTTAATTGCTTTTCTATATGAGCCCAACTAGAGAAAATTTTTCACATAATCACAAATGACACTAGAACAATGTACATCTATTTAGGTGCTTGTGTCTCTGAAATGTAACCAGTGTGAATCAAGTGGTGGAGCTGGCTCTGTGCACCAAAGAAGTTGAAGGAGTTCAGTACCTTCATGAGTTACTCTACACTGCCTTGCTTTGTGTGCAGGCCTGTTTCCTGCATTCACAGGAAACAGGCTTATTGAAAACAGATTTTCCCTGACATTCGATTTGGGGCAAAGCCCAGCTGAAACGACTATCAGCTGCTGCAGCTTGCACACAGAAGAGGAAGAAGCAACAGTGGGGGAGGGCAGTTTTGAAACATCCCCCTCATTTTAAGGGGCGTGGGGGTATTTCCTTGATTAGTTTCTCTTTTTATGACCACATATTTTTTCTCCCTCTTGCTCATTTTTTTTATTATTATTCTCCACAAGTGGGGCTCATGTTTCCCTGCAAAGCAGTGTTTGGTTTATCAAATGTCAACACACGGGAGCCTGGCCGTGTGGAAGAGTTATCCTGGCCTTGGCGGTTCAGAGGGGATCCACGCAGAGCGGCAGTCAGATGGAGCTGCCAGGGTCCAAACATAAATATAGCATGCGACATGACATCCCAGCATGCTTTTAAACCTTCAATCGGAGACAGTTAAGATCTGAACATCGTTGTAAGAGCAGCCAGTCACATTTTGGGTATATAAAACTGCCAAGCCAAATTTGACTGACCCAGGACTCAACCCAATCAGAGTTTCTCTGCTGCACATGTCAAGGACACGGACAGTTTCTCATTCAGCGGTGAAGTTACAAATACACGTGCTGTTTAGTTTGAGGATGTATGATTTGAAAACAAATTCAACAGCTTTATTGCTCCTAATTCATCTTGTTTCTTGAGGGGAAATGTTTTCTTCTTCCTCATGATGAACCACAATGTTTTCCTGCAGTAGATTCCTGAAACTAGACAACGACAAAATGTTTTTCTTTGTTGTATTGCTGGTCTTGTTTCCTCACAAAATATGATTGCATGATTTCTAATGTGAGATTGAGATATATGAATGGTACACCTCAGCAACCAAAAAATAACTCCTTAAATCTATCCGGGCCTTTCACAGTAGCAGCCATCATTTCTCTTGGGTGCTATAGCCTGAATTACCATGGCGATAACCTTGGGGTCAGGGGAAGTGTGCCAGGCGTTGGACCCCCCACACAGCAGGCAGCATCCCCAAGAGGCTGCACAGTTACATCTCTGGAGACAATTGTTTACCCTATGTCAGTTTAAAGCGCCCTAAGTAACCGAGCAGAAGACAAACTTAAACAGGAACAGAATCCCTTCTGTTTCTTGAGTTTTTTGGAAGGTACCACCAGTACTGAGATAACTGGATTAGCAACCACAGATCATTTCACTGCAGTAGTGTGGTTCCTCAGAAGTGTTTGAGTTTATTATTTATGTTGTAAAAAAACTGGACAGCCGTCTTCCCCATTGTTGCGTAGGACCTAATCAAACTTTCAGTAAAAATTATTTTCTTATTGATCTTGTATGTATGATCTTGAAATTCATAAAGTTTAAAGAAAAACTTTATTGTGTTTTTTTTTTATTAGGGGTTTTTATTAGCTGTGGGCCAAAATCATCAAAATGTACAGAAATAAGTACACTAATACAAAAGTACAAGAAGTTTTACCTTTTTAACTGAAGTATTTAAAATAAATAACCTTTTGGATGATGTTCTAAAAAATGGAGAAAAACCTGTAGGGTTTAAGACACTCTTACTTACAGGGGTTGGACAATGAAACTGAAACACCTGGTTTTAGACCACAATCATTTATTAGTATGGCGTAGGGCCTCCTTTTGCGGCCAAAACAGCATCAATTCGTCTTGGGAATGACATATACAAGTCCTGCACAGTGGTCAGAGGTATTTTAAGCCATTCTTCTTGCAGGATAGTGGCCAGGTCACTACGTGATACTGGTGGAGGAAAACGTTTCCTGACTCGCTCCTCCAAAACACCCCAAAGTGGCTCAATAATATTTAGATCTGGTGACTGTGCAGGCCATGGGAGATGTTCAACTTCACTTTCATGTTCATCAAACCAATCTTTCACCAGTCTTGCTGTGTGTATTGGTGCATTGTCATCCTGATACACGGCACCACCTTCAGGATACAATGTTTGAACCCATTGGATGCACATGGTCCTCAAGAATGGTTTGGTAGTCCTTGACAGTGACACGCCCATCTAGCACAAGTATTGGGCCAAGGGAATGCCATGATATGGCAGCCCAAACCATCACTGATCCACCCCCATGCTTCACTCTGGGCATGCAACAGTCTGGGTGGTACGCTTCTTTGGGGCTTCTCCACACCGTAACTCTCCCGGATGTGGGGAAAACAGTAAAGGTGGACTCATCAGAGAACAATACACGTTTCACATTGTCCACAGCCCAAGATTTGCACTCCTTGCACCATTGAAACCGACGTTTGGCATTGGCATGAATGACCAAAGGTTTGGCTATAGCAGCCCGGCCGTGTATATTGACCCTGTGGAGCTCCTGACGGACAGTTCTGGTGGAAACAAGAGAGTTGAGGTGCACATTTAATTCTGCCGTGATTTGGGTAGCCGTGGTTTTATGTTTTTTAGATACAATCCGGGTTAACACCCGAACATCCCTTTCAGACAGCTTCCTCTTGCGTCCACAGTTAATCCTGTTGGTTCGTCCTTCTTGGTGGTATGCTGACATTACCCTGGATACCGTGGCTCTTGATACATCACAAAGACTTGCTGTCTTGGTCACAGATGCACCAGCAAGACGTGCACCAACAATTTGTTCTCTTTTGAACTCTGGTATGTCACCCATAATGTTGTGTGCATTTCAATATTTTGAGCAAAACTGTTCTCTTACCCTGCTAATTGAACCTTCACACTCTGCTCTTACTGGTGCAATGTGCAATCAATGAAGACTGGCTACCAGGCTGGTCCAATTTAGCCATGAAACTTCCCACACTAAAATGACAGGTGTTTCAGTTTCATTGTCTAACCCCTGTATCTGTACCTTTGTTAAAGGCACAGAATGTGTAGCCATTCTTCCTTTAACAAGTGTAGTCTGTACAGAAAAATGTATCAAAACCTGTGCATTATATGCAGCAATGATGGCTCCATCATAATCAATTATCCAGGACATATGCACCAATTATAACATTACAGCTGAGGAGAGACAGAAGTGTTTATGGATGTTCTTTTATCACTGCATAGCAGTAATAAAATGTCCCACCAATTCTGTAGTTGTTTTTGATCTGCAATTTTTGCTAGTGCAAACATTTATCCAGTTAATCCCATCATCCCATTTTATAAACTTTGAGTGAAAGAATTATGCAGTGCTGAATCACTTTATTTCTCACAGACCCTCAGAGACTGTGAGGATGCCAGTTAACAGACATATTGATAAATGACAAATATCTTGTGTTCAGCCTTTTTCACCTTAGCTTTAATTCATGTAAGGCTATAAGATTCAGAACAGATTCTTATGTATTTTGCTGCATGTTTTACAATATTTTCTATATTTTTGTTAGTTGTTGTATATTATGCTTTATTATCCTCAAAAAGTGGTTGATTTTGGTTATTGTAAATGGTTTATATAAATAAAATTAACACTGAAATCTCCACTGTATTCATTGTGTAATCGTTTTCTAGGAGGTGGACTGCCAAAGCTGTGAAAAAGATTAATATGATAAATGCTGTAAACCTTCTCTTATCATGTGGACCTTTGTTATTTTTCCACATCTCAACTAACACTCTTTCTGATGCATGCTGGTCTGGCTCAGTGCAACTTTTTTTTTGTTGGGTCAGACCTCATTTTACCTTCCAGGTGTTCACATTAAGCCTTCAGTATCTTAGCAACCAGGCAGTAAGCTGCATCTTGGTGAGATGAGGGAGATGTGGGTTCACTGTGGACTCCACCAGCACCTCCTTCTACATTATTCAAAACATCCGTCCTATTGGATCCTGTGTTATTCCAATAATACCAAAACTTCATCCGTTCTTCACATAAAGAAAAAACGTAAATGCATAAAGGAGGAAAAGCATGCACTAAATCCCAGTGAGGATGGGAATAAATAGCTTGGGGGACAGGACCTGAGTGTTGAAAGCTATGCAAAGTGAAGGTTTCTGCAGCTTTTCATGTGGAAGAGGGAGATTCTGTCCACAAAGCTTTCCACAGGGGGATAGAAGGAGAGATGCTTATGTTGTATTTACACAGCCAAACAGTTCTGGACCAAGCTTCAGGGTGTGTGCTGCAACCTTCTGCTGGGAAAGAATGTGCACTCCTTGTCCTTTTATGCCTCTGCGCTTGTCTATATTTGAACATGAGAACCTCAGCTGTGGTAGACCAGATGCCTTTTCTCTGGGCTCAGACTGGGAGTTTCTTCTTGGTATGCCCTTGTGATTAAACACTGTGGCAAGGAGAGATTTTGAGCAGCTTGGATCTCCCTCCATTAACCAGAATCTCCATGCAGTAATGCAGCTCTGTGGTCACAGGAAGATTGGAGCTATTATCTTACACATTATTCAAAGTTAGGTATAAGATTTTTGCTGTAGTCCATGCTAATTTAGTTTCCTACGTGATAAACAATGAGGCAAAGAATATTGTTATGGCCTTTTTTATGTCCAGTAGGTCAGTAAATTGTTAACCTGTTTTAGATGTGGACTTTTTAAAATATCACATATCAGTGCAAAATTGCAAAGGGATCTTAACCAAAACCAGATGAGCTGCAGGGGCAACCGTCTCCCATCAGTGTTTATACTCTGACTCCCATTTTCATTCTGTGCATTTTATGTCTTCTTTTATCATCTTCATCTTGTTAGAGGTTGTCATGGCTTGGCAACCCAGCATTGTACTGATCTGTCAATAACAATGACAATTCAGCAGCTGTATACAAACCGACTGTAAACCTTAAGAAAATACATCATCTACATCTAAATGATCGATTTAAAGTCATATAATAAAGTCCCCACACAGTGGGAGATACATAAGTTTAAAGTAATACTAATTTTAGTTGCATGTTTCTTCTTGGTGGAAGTATTATTAGTGTTTTGCAGTGGCTATTTAAGAGTCCCACCTTAGATCAGGGGAGGTAGGTAAATATTAGGGTGATGGCAAGGAAGCCTTTCAACAGCAAAGACCTGGAGCTAATCAGCAAAAATAAATTGTCAAATGAATAGTGCAAAAATGCAAGAAATCTGTTCAGCAATTATAAGAATGGCTTGATTGCTATAATGCCAGTAAAATGTTCAACTGATTATAGAGGACATAAATAATTTTTGATAAATAATTTTCTTTACTAAAATGCAAAGTAAAACAGAGTTTTTTTAATGGATTGTCGTTGTCTCATTCCCATTAAGAAAAAAATTGTTTTTGATTCCACCCAGCACTTCACCTCTGTGTTTCTGCAAAGCCAGCTTCATTTATGAAAGCTCATGTTTGTGAGGAAGACAACTCGCTTGATTAATGTTTTACTAAATGAACAACCAGAGGCAGTTTAAAAAAAGTGTTTGTTTTTTGCAGCCAGGCTTTGTAACAGAACTGTTTCGTGAAATGGAGAAACCCTTTTAGATCATTCAGCCACTATTGCAACATTGTACTGATTTATTGAGACCACCAGAAGTGCAAGCCAACATTTTTTTGCTGTACTTTTCACTACGATTTAGACACATAGCAACAATGTTGGATTTTGAGGTTGGTTTGATGCGAAGTCTCATACCTTCTTGCACCTCAATGAGCTTTCTTATTGATTTGGGGTTTCTGAACACAGGTGTACCATAAAGAATGAAAAGCAGTCAGTATCTAGCTTGGACATATCTGAATTCTTAAAGTGAAATTGTTCAGTATATCATATGTTATTTGGTATTTGAAATGATAACTTCTTTGCCCAATGTTTCCTGAGATTGTAACCGATTTCTGCTGGCAGTGAACTTAGCTTAGAATGTAGACACAATGTGGAAGTCAACAACTTGCACAGGTCTCACTGAATTCCTAAAGTCCACAGATGGGGTGACTGTGGCACAGTGAGAAGAGTAGTCATCTTATATTCCAAAGGTTGTGTGTTCAATTCTAGCTTTCACATGTCAATGTGCCCTTGAGTAAGGCACTTAACCCCAAATTGCCTACTGATCTATCTGTGGTGAATGTGGCTGTAGTATAAAGTGCCTTGAGTGACTAAAAAAGTCAATTTAAAGACAACAACTCCAAGTAATTTTCATACAACTTTATGCATTGCCAGTGTAACAGAGAAAACGCTCACATAAAACAAAACAAAGCTTCACTTTCTGTAAGAAACGTCAGAAAGATAACATTATTTTGATCAACTTTTTATGTAAAAACTAAGTAACAATTTTGCAGTAAAGACTCAGCTAAACCTTCTTAAAGCCAAGTTGTTTTGCAAACAGTGTTTGTAGTTTTATTGGGAACAATGTGAATAACCTTTATAACTTGTAATGTTAAATATTTGCACAAGCCTCGTCAGATCCATGGAGGACCTTTCACGCTCAGCAGTGAAAGCTTTCCACACTATGCATGACTATTAGTCAGGTAGAAGAAATGAAGCAATCACTTTGGAACAAATCCCCAGGAAATAGCACCACGCTGATTTAATGAGCCAGTGGATTCTTTAAACCTCAGCTGTGCAACAATAAACCCCTAAAAGTGCCAAGGAAAGGGGAGAAAAAAATCCATGGTCAACCTTTCCTTTGTAGCTTAAGGTCTGGTGTCAATTATCTTGATTGGACAGAGTCTGTTGTGAGAATGTGATTACATCCCAGCACCAAAGCCACACAACATCAGGTGTTGGACCACATGGAAAAACCTGAAATAGGAGATGGATAGTAAAGACGGGGGGCAGGGAACTGGCCAATGTGGAGATACAGCCTGGATGGACTCACAAAAATAAAAAATTAGATGCTTTCACTGCCGGACTAAATGAATTCCAGCACAAAATGGTGCATTAATTACAAAATCTGGAAGACACCTAATTTTGCTTTCCCAAATTCTTGCACACTTTTACAAAAAGTCTGCAGGAAAAACAAAATTGTTGGATATATTTCTACGAAGGGCAGCTTATTTATCTTCAGGAACAGCAGCAGAGACAGAGGTTATTAAGAAAAGACCAGATTTAACTTTGAGCCCGAACAAACATAAACGTGCTTCCAGAGGGAGCGGTTTTTTATTCAATATTATCTGGAATTTAAAAATATTAGCTCATCCACACTGGGACCATATGAATTTGTTTTAATAAAGGGGTGGTAAATATTTTTTTGCTTCAGATCTTCCAAAACATGGTCCAACTCAATCAGAAAGAGACTGATAAGCTACAACTGTCACTTTCAGTCATATATGGTAATGGATAACGCAGAGGCCTTCTTCGCCACATCTGCTTCACTTGCTATTGTTTAGACAAGTTGCTGTAAACCGCTGCCCATAGGAAGACGGGGAAAAGATAAAGAGACTGTTTAAGCTCTGCAGTGCTTCTTGAGCAGTCTCCTTGTATAAACCACTATCTGTTTGGTCCTACAGAGCCGAAGACAGTGAAGCTCTGTAAAAAGGCAGCCCTGTGGGTCTGGGAAGTCACTCTGATCAGGGCCCTTTTAGTTGGCGTGGACTCCTGCTTCATTGTGTCCTCCTTTTCTCTTAATGCCACACTTCCTTCTGCTTTAATTAACAGCTAGTCTTTGCAGCCCAGAGAAGACTGTGTTGTAAAATGCCAGGCTGCAGTTTGGACAGCATAAGCACAACTGGCTCTATTGATCTTATTCAACTACCATGACATCTGCTCTGCACTAAATGAGAGAAGCTTCAAGTGTACAACTGTCAGTCGACATAGTAAAGTCCCAGACTGTTGTAAAAACCAATTCGCCCAGGGGTGCTAACAAGTCTGTGCGGTTTAATGATGACCAAACACTAAAGACAACTTTAAGGAACATATTTGACAGATATTTCTGTGAATCTGCCTTTGTAAAGACATTTAGTTTACCTTTAATATACAATGTCTTCCAAAAGAACTCATAGAACTTCATCATATTTTGCCTAAAACCTCAAACCTGCTTTATTGGGATTTTATATGATAAAGCAACACAAATAATTTTGAAATGTATGGAAAGTGATACATTTTATAACATGAATATCCTTTGATTTAAACAATTTGGTGCTCTGTAGAGATGTTCTATCAACCTTAGCCTCAAATATCTTGCAGCCTCTAACCGGTTTTCTTCTTAACCTCCCTACTAAAAAGAAACATTGCTTGAGATTTAACAAAATAACATATTTAAAACTCAAACTTCCCCAACTATGTTGTTTCTTCCAGCCTTTGAGTGTCAGTTAGTTTGCTGAACAGAGAGAAAAAAGTCATGCTCATTAAAGAATGCAAAATAGGAGTTTAAAAATATAGAAATTCACTGTTTCCTCAAACACACAATAGCAGCAATTTAAGACAAAGATCTGGGATGGTTAAATAGTTCATTAAAAATTAAACACAAACACAAACTGAGCTTCTCATTGTCAAGATGTTTAGCCTGACAGTGTTCCACTTGATTAATGGTATAGATTTACAGTAAAAGCTATGCATTTAGGATATTTTATTATATTCATCATCCCTGTGAAAGAATATTTGGTCTTATAATCACCTCACTGTACCCTGTAACATGTGGCCCACAGAGATCAGAGAGCAGACTGAGGGTAACAAGTCACCTCAGGGTTCACAGGTCAAGAGGAGCCACAGTTCCTGTAGCCAGCTCCATTGAAACCCTGCTGACTTCTTTACTGGCTCGCTCATTGTTCAGATTTATCATCCCATCCATTGATGTGGCCTCTCACAGAGACCATTAAAGACCAAAGGACCATCACCCCAAACCAGATGTTTCATCAAACAGTGCAGCCTGACACAGAACCGTACAAAGTACATGAAGGATGGGGCTGTGGATAATGTTTAGAGGTCACCGGCCAAGATAATTGAGATAAAACATTCCTGCAAATAAAAAGACCTGCACAGGTATGTGATGCTGCATCATTTATGTGATGAACAGCACAGATGATTGACTTTACTGTGTCTATATCCCACTACTACCTTTAGCTATTAATGACCTTATGTTTTTTAATTCATTGTCATGCTGAGACAATCTCATACTGACAGACAACTAAGCCCAAAATAAACCAAAAGAATACATGTAGCTTATAAGAAGGCAGTGGCTTCTACGTACAAACAATAACCTGTTGGCAAAGAGCAAATAAAACCTCACACTTATCTACTGTATTTAATTCATGAGTGGAACCGGACTGCTGGTTGCTGCTGATTTTGACGTTGCAGGCAAATCAAGGTTTTGACAAATTTCTGTAACCAGACACTTTCCTTACATTGGGAACTCTGTTAGAAATAGCCCAATATCCTTTTGTCACTTTCTGTCAAGAAAGACATCTGGAACATAGATTGCTAAATTAAAAAAATGGAATTTGGTCAAAACAGGAAAACAATTATTATATTTACACTGTTTTTTGTCCCTGAAATTGACAATTTAGGAATAGGCATTTGCTGATGCCAAGTCCCAGACTGATACTTCATTAAACACAGTTGAAATCTGATATTTACAGATACTTTTTCTCATTGTCTCTAGACTTTTCCTGTTTTATGTCGGTTAGCCTTATCAAATTTTTCCTTTTTATTTGCCTCATGTCAGAATAATGAGGCCTTTTGGTTTTTTTTACTATCTTCAAATTCAGAGGTTTCCATACAGAATTGCCCTTAAACTGCAGACTTGGATCCTTTCAAAATCTTCTGACATTAGTTGACAGAAGAGGTAAAACTGGGTCTGGTTTGTAGGTCACCATCCTCTCACACACCTTTCAGCTCTTTCCAAAAGTTTACAATTGGACTTAGGTCAGAGGTTGTTGAAGACCACTCCAGAATATTAACTTTGTTGTCCTTTAGCCTTTGCAACTAATTTGGTGGCGTAGTTAGGATCATTGTTCGTTTTGGAAGGCCAGTCCTTATGCACAAACTTTAACTTCCTGCCTGATGTCTTGAGATGTTTCCTCATAAAAGTTGTTCCACATAATGTTTGTTCCTCATGATGCCATATATTTTGTGAAGTGCACCAGTCCCTCCTGCAAAATATATTTAACTGATGTTCTAGTCATACCATAGACTGACCATAAAATTAGAAAGATCTAAAGAGACCCAGGCTCTCATCATTAAAGTAGGCCGTATTATTAACTAATTCATTTCACTTCTGTTATGGCTCAGCTCTTTTAGCCATAACAAAAGCACAGGGGAGACACGGATGCAACAAAATTAGGCTCTTTGAAAAAACTGAGCCGAAACAATACAATAATTAACGGTCAGTGAGTGTAATCAGTATATGAGTCTTACTAATGTCGGTGCATGTGGGTGTGTGATGTGAATGAATTCTGTGGAATGTTAGGCAGTGATGAGGATGCTGAAATCAAATGATAATTAGGTCAAGATTGTGGCCTACTGAGGGTGGCAGGGCCGCAGTGGAGTCCAGGTGAAGCAAGCGGGGCGGAGCAGGCCAGCGGGTGGAAGCACAGCGCTTTTTATCAGCAGGAGGCACTTGGCCCTGGCAGATCCTGCAGGCTAATACTTCCGGTGCACCTTGTAAAAGAATAACACAACCTAATGACATAAGATAGACATTATTAAGGACGGATCCCCGCATGTTTAAAGAAGAGGGACTGTCACACTTCAACTAGTTTCCTTTAAATCCAATGTGTTGTTCAGTCATTTCTGCTTGTAAAAACTGATATCAGAACTAAGTTCACAACCGCTGAACACCGAAGACTTGGTTACTGCATGGAGCCAAAATTAAACATTCTGATCAAGGAAATGTCCCTGCAAACCATAGATTTTTTTTCTTGATCTGATCGTTTCTGTTTTCTTTTTTCAGTCGGTCTGCTGCAAGGATTTTGGTTTAACAGCATCACCAAAGTTACCTTCTCCTAAGGAAACAGTGGACTAGCTGATATTCAGGAAGATATGTCTTAGGGAGATATGTCTTTTCTGCTCTGCCATGTTTTTGAAATTGCTGCCAGAACCGTCACAATACACCTGAAAACATCTCAGCTGGTCCTCTGGGTCTTCAGTCTCCTCTCTTTTCCTCTTAAAAGAAGGAACACCTTTTACCTTCAATGTAAGATGATTCAGCGAGATGGTTTTAGGTTCATAACACTGCTTTCCTCTGTTGCACCACTGGAAAGCCATTTCAGGTAAACAGGTAAAGTTAACACAACTTTTATAAACAGAACCAATTTGCTGCAGGGGCACAATATCCATAGACATGAAATAAGAGTGCTGACATCAATGAATGGTGTAGAAATGAAAAAACAACCACCTTATTAGTATACAGAGATACTGACAAACACAAACCAGCTGTGACTATTTAGTAATCAGTACCAGAAGTTTCAGGGAGCAAACAGCAAGAATAAGGCGTCCAATCAAGCAGCCAAGGGAAGAAAACTTAAACAAAGGCAAATGCAAACTTGGTTACTATCAGCACAACACAGACAGGGACATTAAGTTAAATCTTCTTCTGTCCTCAGTTTTGGAAACAGGATCATAACTGGTCTCATCCTGTAAAAAAGTATGAAATTATTCACAATTTGTGTCACAAAACAGCAATTTAAGACTCAGTACAGCCATATCATGCATTCACGTTATGTTAGTGACAATTGAACATCAATAACTATTTTATCCGACATTTTTGTTATGATAATTTAGTGAAAGAAGTACTAAGTTATTCCTTGAAATACCTTTCCTGAAGACTAATGACTGGAGTTAATATTTGTGCAAAAAAGAACAGAAAGACGTAAAGGACGTAAAAGCCAGGAATAGAGCAAAAATTTTTATTATTTCAGATATTAATCGATCATCAATTTTTTGAACAGTGGACACAAAGATTTGATCATTTTAATCAGGAACCAGAAAATCTGAAGATAAAAACAATCCTGTAGATAGGAAAATAATAAAACTGAAGGAGACAAATGCAGTAATTCAGTACGTTGTAGAGTTTGGTCTAATCTGATGATAACAAACCTCTTGGCAGCGTCGCCTGGAGTCAGAGCTGAAGGAAAAATATGGGAAGGGGGCCACAAATGATCTCACCAACCCAATTTTGAGAAATCATGTGGACACAAAGAGACACAGTATTCTTCTTCTCTGACTGATCGAGGGGTTTGATGATAACAATAACATCTTAGCAGTGGTATCGGATCAGGCTGTTCCCAATTTCTGGTACTCTAATATATCAGTGCTTTGTTTAGCTTTGTTTTTATTGTTTAACAGTGAGATAAAAAAGCCGAGCAGACATGTTTTTATGACATAGCAAGATTTTTTTTCAATATGGGTGGAACTCTTGAATCAAAACCACAGATAAAGTCATACATCTGAGAAAAATATTGTTCATAATCTGCCAAAACTTAATTCTGAGGGTGAATCCTTTATCAATAGGACAATTCCATCACACATTTGAAGAAGTGAAGAGCTTCTGGTCATCTAGTAGTATCAAGATTTATTTCCTCAAATAAATTAATATAATGTGATTATATTCATAATGAAATCACACCAAGATCTGTTAACTTATGACTTAATTGGGTAAAACATTAAGAAAAATACTAATTCTAAACCCTTGCTACTAACTCTTATGAGAAGTATAAGAATTTAAAAGTCAAAATATAACCCAAGCTACTTAAAGGGCTAATTCTTGGTCTCTCCCTGGAGTTTAAAGAAAGTTCTTGATTCCTAATTTTGAGCAATAATGCCTATGTTGAGAGGAAATGGTTTGATAGAAGAAAAAAGTGAGAATTCAAAGGTGCCAAATACCCAAAACACCTCAATTTACCTGGCAACAGAAAAACACCTGAGCAGAACAGAAGTGGAGAAGAGACTGCCCACTTTGAGGGTCCACAGTCAGGCTGCTGGCTTGGTCCCGGAGCTGATTTAGACTTCACTGTCCCGTTTCTGTGTTCAGCTGACAGGTGAATCTCAGCCCCATGGCTGTTGATATGGAGAGAGAGATTACTCTGAGGCAGGCAGGTTGAGGATGGTTTATCTGGCCTAGGTTGTTGGGATGTTTAGATGGTTTCCCATTTTCAATCACTCAAGTACCACATTCAAATTAAAATAAAATAAAATAAATGCTCAAAGAAAATCAGTGATGCTGAACTCCTCTGAGGTGTGGAGGGAATACAAAACTAATCTATGCAGGAACTTCACACAAAAATTTGCTGAAAATAGCAAACAGTATGATTACTAATATCTTCTGTAGTTGTTAGTGGTTCTCAAACTTTTTACAAGATGTACCCTCTCAATAAATACTGTTTTCCCTAGTTCCACTTTGCTATCTTGACGAAAGAGTACCGGTGTTGGACGTTTTCTGTTTGCTGTATTTTACCTCAAATAAGAGAAAAGACAAAGTTTTGTTTTTTTTGCACTGTATTTAATTTCCATAAAAATTCAAGTTGGAAATATAACAAAAAGGCCATCTAAAGTTATAAATTCAAGGGCAAAAGATCCTCTTGAATCAGAGTTTTAGATTGGATGTATTTCACCAATCCTGGTCTCAAAATTCAATATGGCTGCTATGCAGATTACTGCTTTAAAAAAGGTTTGTTTCCCCTTCTGGTACTTTGTATCATTATTGCTTTCCCAGACATAAATACATGTTGGTGAACCTGTTACTTTACTGTTTGAATGCAAAATGCAGAGACACACACATTGCTATAAGCATGTATAGCTAATAGCTAGTAGCCTGTTCATTTATTTTTTTATCTTTATTGAACAGGTATATACAAAGTAAACAAAGTGCACATTTTGAAGAACAGCACATCAAAATAAAAAAAATTATGAATGAGCAGTCATATTTTAAAAATATACATGAGATAAAAAATTTAATATAATAAAACCAAAACAAGTAACAGGTTACACAGAAGTTTCAGGAAAAAACGTTTCATAGTTAGTGAGCAATAAGTTGCTTATTTTTTATTGTTCATTAATTTTAGTGATTCTATCAAAAAGTTCTGTTATTAAACTGTTCATTGAAAACACACATTGGCAAATGACTTGTCATTATGACTTGTGGCTAGAATATGGTTAAGTTGGGTTTAATGTTATTTTTAGATCCAGTTTTCAGCTTCAGAGGTAAAATCAGGGCTGTCAAAGCAATCGCCAAGGTACTTGCCTTTTAAACAGTATCTCTTTGAATCACAGATTGGTATCCTAAAGTACTCATCTTCTTTGCTGTGTGGGCTTCTTAGCTATACATTACAGCTAATTGGCTCCATATTTATCTTGTAAATAGTTGATATCAATATTTCCTCTGAGTACCACCAAAGGCATCCCAAGTACCATCAGAGATACATGGACCGTGGATCTAAACGAATAGACTTGTCCTATTTTGGGAAATGTTCTCGTCCACACAGGATTCCCTTTACATTGATCTGTATGGTTAAAAGATGGTTTAGGGGTCATGAACCAACTTTTTGAGAGAGAATATGTGTGTTTTTGCTGCCTTCAAACTGAAAATAAAACAAATATAAGAAAAAGTATGAGCTGAAAAGCACATTTATGATCTGACATGTTGTAAAAGCACAATATGCAGGCATGTTTTCCACTAGTGTTGTGGATGTTAGTTGCTGCTGGGTCACTTTTTATATCTGTGCCACGTTACACACATGCAGTGCCTTATAGAGTGACACCCTGCTGAAAGTCTGCCAAGAGCATTGCCTTATCTTACTACGTAAACATAAGTATTATCTTGGTTTTATTTGCTCTAGTTTGACTTGCTTAAATTTTTTTGTTCAAAAGCAGAGCTGTGAACAGGCAGTACAGATAATCAAAATGCAGCAGAAACCCACTTCTGATTCAATTACACCATGTTAATCTGATTAAGAGTGCTGATAAGGATGAAAGGGAGCTGTTGCTTCTGCGCTATTAAGGAGATAATGAACTCTCTAAGAAACTGAATATATTTAATGTGCTAATCAGCTTTTTTGTTCATTGCTACATATAAAAACCGAGTAATTTTGCGCATATCGGAACATATCTTCATTAAGTCAGAGCTCATCTCTCAGGCCAATCTCTTTCACTTTCAGAAGCTGTACTTGGGGGAGAGCTAATGGGCTGCATGCTGGCAGGGTTGTGGTAAGTCACAAGGGACCAGTGAGGTGACAAAGCTGAACAGCACAGTAATTAGTAACACAGGGGTCAGCCTGTGTTGCCAGATGTAAAAGCAGCTGTACTGTTCAACCCTGCAGCCACACAGACCCTTTGGTGCCTCCGATCAGAGATTTCACATCACAGGCTTATTGTCTGAGTTTGTTTGTGCCTTTGGGAATCAGCATCATAGATCACATGTTTAAGTTAGTGTGATTTCATGACATTTGAACGGTTGCTTTTTTAAGTTAGTAATTTTGACGTTAATACATAAATATTTGGGCTGATGAGTTGTTTTTTTCTTATTATTATTGTCTAACAACCTTATGAACTGCAATGAATACATTAATAAAACGTCAAGATGACATTAAAAAACACTAATAATATTTTATTGACAATACAACCTAAAACACATACAATTCATATACTTCCTAATGGCAGGCCACATAAAATCACAGAGTGAAGTCAGAAGGTGCTGAGGAGCATACAGCACAGAGGTCATCAACTTTCTACAGAGTCAAAAGCTGTAGGCCTCTGAACTTCTCAGATTAGCTCAGAAAAAACACACAGAGAGCAGGAGAGGGTTTCCATGGCCAAGGAGCTGCATCCCAGCTTTACATCACCAAGTGCAATGCAAAGGGTCAGATGGCACCCCTGGACTGTAGAGCAGTAGACATGTTCTCTGGAGTAAGGAATCATGCCCCTCTACCTGGCAACCCACTCGACGAGTCTGGGTTTGGCAATAACCAGGAGAACAGTACTTGCCAAACTATACTGTGTCAAGAATAAAGTTTGGTGCAAAGGGGATTATGGTGTGGCTGTTTTTCTTAGTTCTAGTGAAAATAACTCTTAAGCAGGTCTGGTGTGGAACAACTTGACTGGACTAAATAGAGACCTAGCCTTAACCCAATACAACACCTTTAGAATGAATGAGATTGGAGACTTCTTGTCCAGCATCAATGTCTGACCTCAAATATTGAGCACACTCCCTGAAGTGTTGTTATAGAAATATATATATGTACATTTCTAATATTAGGACAGACAACTAAGTGTTGTAGACAACAGTTTTAGACAACACTTAGTTTTCTGTCCTAATGTTAGAAATACAACCAAATAGAAACCAGTTTCACAGACAGTTGAGTCAAAGCTTAAAACAAAACTTATGGCCCGCCTTTCATAACCTCTCTGATCCCTGAATGTGACAGTTTTCTCACACTGCATCCTGCTTGCTGTTTTCCATTGTCACAAGGCTGGTTCAGCCGGTCTATAGAGGTCTTAAGAGTTCCCGTACTACGATGTCTTGGGTGTAATACTGATACATCTTGTTTCCTTGACTCATCATCTGAATCAAATATTCTCATATCTTTCCATTTACCTCCTTGTCAGGAGACAGAGGGTGTGGCAACAGGTACAGGAGGGATATATGCTCATTTTTAGACTGATCAACAGGTTTCAAACAGAGGAATTGGAGTCACATATCTGAATTGTATCCTGGTTTACAGCCAGAACCTCCAGGCAAAAATATTCCCTGTGAGAACTGAATTTTGATGAGATATTGCAAATAGGCAGAGGAACTCATACTGCAGAGGGGATTTTAGTAAATATGCCTCCTGTACAAATAAAATAGTATGCCTATGTTGTGAGGGAAAGGCCTATGATGAATTACCAAAGTATAACATTTTTACATTTTCTCACATTACAACTATAAACCATGCAGTATTTTATGTCATAGACCAACAAAGTAGTGCATAAATGTAAACTAACCATGAAAGCTCTTTTACGAATAAAAAGCTGACTGTGCGGCATGCATTTGCATTTAGCTCTCTTTACTGAAATATCCAGTGCAACAAAATACATCTAGAAGTCACTAAATTACTAAATAGTCTATCTGTGTGTCATTTAATCTCAGTATAGATCCAGGTCTTCTGGATCATGAAGACCAAGGGACACAGCAGACAGGTCAGGAATAAAGTTGTTGGGAAGTTTAAATAAGAGTTACAGTATAAAATATGTAAAAATCAGAAAATGGAAGGATTATAGCTCAGCTGCAACTCTACCAAGAAATGGTTGACCACCAAAACTGACAGGCCAGGCAAAGGGAGCTTTAATAAGATAAGCAGCCATGAGACCCATGGTAACTCTGGACGAACAGCAGAGATCCACAGCTCAGACAGGAGAATCTGTGGAAATGACAACTGTTAGTCCTGCCCTCCACCTTTGTGGAGGAGTTACAAAAGAAATGCAATAAAAAGCCATAAGAGGTCACAGCTGTAGTTTCTAGGAGACATAGCTAGAGGAAGGTGTTACGGTCTGTCAAAGACCAAAACAGAACCTTTTGCTATACATGTAAAACTCTAGGTGTGCAAGAAAACTATTACTACACATAACCCTGAGCACACTCTCCCCATGGTTGAACATGGTGGTGGCACAATCATGCTATGGGGATGCTTTTCTTCAGGAGAAACAGGTAAGCTGGTCAGAATTGATGGGTAGATGGGTCAAGCTAAATATAGGGCAATTCTGGAAGAAACAATGTTCGAGGTTGTGAAAAACTGACCCAAAATATGCAGACAGAGCTACAATGGAATGGTTGAGATAAAGACATATTCGTATGTTTTAATGGCCCAGTCGATCTATACCTAAAACCAACTGAGAAAATGTGTAAAGGTAATTGACATCCAGATATGACCTCTATCCAGTCTGACTGAGCGAAATAAAAAAATTTATTTCAGTCTCTAGATGTGCACAACTGAGGGCAGCCTGCCACCAAAAGATTTCAAAATGTTTTAAATACAATGAAAGGGGGTTCTACAAAGACTCAATATTAATCCACAACACACTTTTTTCAGACTTTTATTAGCAAAAACCCTGAATTTTTCCTTCCCCTTGAATAGTTCACTTAGTTTTGGTCTGTCATCTTAATATAACAAATTCATGTTTGTGTAATGTTCCAAAATGGGAAAAAGTTCAAGTGTGAAAATACTTTTGCAAGGCACTGTAAGCCTTACAGTTACCAGAACCACGTGTGTATCCATGAAGAATTGTTGTCAGTTGATGGCTTCAGTCCATCAGGAAAGATTGATGTCCTCTTTAAATTAGACAAAGCAGGTCTTTAATTTAGCTTCAAATGACACCAATTTAGAGTCCTAACAACAGCCACTCTGACTGTATGCTACTGTTCCCCTCTCTGCCTTCATACAGAGTGTGACTCTCATTAAAGTGCCTGTTTCATTATTACTAACTGCTGTCAGGCGTCCCGTTACAAACCAAAGCCGACGTGTGGAGAGGTGATTAGTTACGGTGACAGGTCAGATTGTCAGTCAGCACAGGCAACGTGTCAACAAACCAGTCTCACCTTCTTGTGCACTGTTGAGTTGGTGAACCGTGTACATCTAAAGACAAAGTCAGTTGCTTATACAGCTGGATATTCTGGTTATGAAACATTTAGACAAGTTGTTGTTGACAAATTTAAAGCTGTTACTCCAGCTTAACCTCCTTAGGCCCATTTTTCCACTCTCCAAGGATGTGCAAATGAAAGGAAATACAGAACGGAGATAGTTGAGTTGATTAATAAAAAATACGACAAAGCTACTTTTTCTAAGGAATGCTCAAAATGCCAGATGTTTACTCTAACAACTGGCAAGTTATAAGAGGTATTTATTCACAACACATGCTGTTTATTGGGCTTTGAATGTATTTATATAAAATGATTTTAAAAATAAGCAATTGTTTTGGGTTAAAGGGCCAATAAGTTCAAGTAACAGCATAAAATAGCCATCAGCACTGAGTCAATTAAAATGAAAAATAGCCTCCTGGAACCGGATGATATTTATGCTGTTTCAGTTGAGGTGAAAAGATGTGGCCAGGTATAAAGAGTTTTTGGTTTAATATTTTACTTAGCTCTGTCATGCGGTCCATGTTTGGACAGACAGCTTTGTTTAAAATCAATAGTTGTACAGGTGCTGCAGGTAAACATCTGCTGTTAGTCGTCCTTCTCTGCGGGAACTTTGATTTCCAGATGAAATGCATTATTTACTTTTATCTGAAAAGAGAACTGTGGACCACTGAGCAACAGTCCAGTTCTTTTTCTCCTTGAACCAGGTAAGACACATAATAACACATGGAATATAACACATGTTTCCCATGTCCTAGATACCTCTGGTGGCTCTTGAACCACAGAAGTCCATGCCCTGTGAATCTCACCCAAGCTCTTAAATAGGCTGTGCTTCACAATTGTCTTGAGGTTGGCGTTATCCCTGTTCACTGTGTACATGTTTCCACTACACTTTTTTCTTCCACTCAGCTTTCCATTAATATTCTTGCAACAGCCAGCTGTCAATGACTGTCTGCTGGACAACTGTCAGGTCAACAGATCTTCCATATCATTGTGTGGACAACTACAAGGGAACAATATTTCTTTTTTTTTATATATATATATTTGGCTTCTGTAATGATTTTTTTTGAGACACTGAGAAGCTGGTCAGAGGTTAATGGAAGACGGATGGCGCGAAACTCATATTCATAGTTTTAATTACAGCATAAAAATGCACACCACACTTTTCAGATTTTGTTTTGCTAAAGATTTTTAAGTATTGTTTTTCTTCCTCTTCACAGCTATTATTATTTTCACAAAAGTTCCCGGTAAAGTTTATTAACGTTTGTGGTTGCAAAAAGACGTGAAAAATGTTCGGGGGGTTTGATTTTTTTTTGCCAGGTACTGTTGGGCAAAACAAGAGCAGCTATAAAAATGTGTTTCTCTAAAATAAAGCCAAGCCTTTCCCTCAGATTCATAACATCCTGCCCTGTTTGCTTTCTGTAGATAAATAATCATATCTAATTTCATTAACTCTGATTCAAGAAGGAGGCACCTGTTCCCTCTCATGTTACAGCTGCATCTTCTGACATCTTTTTTAATGACGTACTCTCCCTCCAACATTCAGGACCAAGCTGGCCCTCGTGACACATGATTTCAATTTAGAATTCGAAATCTTTCCAATATTTGTCTGATGCCTTGTTCCTGAATTTCTGCATGTGTCACCATCTGTTTTTGGTAGATTTGTTTCTTAAACTGATCAGATTCTTTTAAAAGCAGTCAACAGTAAGGTTAAATGTGAGAAAACCACAGCACTTCTTTATATGAATAAATCTTGGCAAATATAAACACCTCACAGAGCACCGTGATTATAATTCGTGCAGCACTTAGTGACCTCTAAAGACATTTGCTCTCATTATTCTTAATATTTTTATGTACCCCCAACCCGCTCTGGGATGTATCAGGACAAGAGGTCAGTGAAACAGTTCAGCTATCATGACAAATTAACAAAAACCTTAACAGTGGGAGACTTGAGTTTCCACTGACCAGCTGAACAACACGCACATCTTCATCAACAAAAATCTCTACGGGTCTTTTCAGGTGAGTTTTATAAAATTGTTTATTTTTGCTTTGAAATCAAATTGAGAAGACATAACATGATGAAGAAGATTGAATTTAGGAAGTAAAAATGTAATAGAAAGCAAAGGAGGAAACTGGAGACTGAGAGATCTTTGAGCCCCCACAATGTCTGCTTTCTGTCTGTCTCATCAGTGTAACCCATCTGTGACTGTAGAGTTGACTCCATTGTGCAGAAGTCTAATGAGGCTTTTCTGTCTGCAGCTGACAGTTGGTGGCAGGACCATGCTGTGGACCACCACAGGGTGACAACTTATCAAGGTCACTCTTCTGACCTCAGTTTCCTGCTCAGAAGAAGGGCCGATTGTGTGGCCAGGCTTTTATTCTGATTACTCCAAAGACACTTCTCTAACTGGGCCTTGGTTTGACAAAACTATCCATTCTTCTACTGTTACTCCTCATCTCCATGTTGCTCCTTCCCCCTCCTCAGAGCAGCATGTTTGACTCTTCTCTGTGGTTCTTCTTATCTATTTACACCTTCATTTTAAGGAACCATGAGCCAGAACAGTGTGGTCTCTCCCACACTCCTTTAACCTCTTTCATGTGCCTGTAATATTTGGACAACACAGGAGCTCTGTTGTTTTTGAATTTTTATTCATGTGAGATACAGTTTTTTAAAGTCTGCATTTGGTTACACATAAGTTCACATAAAGATTGTTCAACAGAGATTTATTTTCAACATAATTGTTTTCTTGGTATACTTCTAAAGGGGCAATTGACATGACATTCATTAAATTTGGCAAAAGCCAAGGTAATTAACACACAACTAAATAAAAAAAATTAGCCCATTTATTATCTACAGTAAAGTGGTATAGCACTGGGTAAAAGTACTGAATTTGAATTCAATTCTATTCAGTTTTATTTATATAGCGCCAATTCACAACACGTCCTCTCGAGGCACTTTACAAAGTCAATTCAATGAAATCATACAGATTTAATGTCGGGTACATCAAACGTTGCAGTCGGATTCAGTTTATTTTTCAGATTGGTTAAAAGTTTTTCTGTCTAAGGGAATTTGCATCCCAATTTTATTTTAGGACCAACTAGAAAAGCCTGTTTTGATAATTCCACTGTTAAGAAGCCTCCTGTTTGAAGAAACTAGTCACGTGCATTAATCAGGTGTGATTTTGACCTATTCTTTCATAAAAACTGTCTTCAGAGCTTGAAGTGTCTGGAGGATTCTTCTATGCACTCTTTCCTTCAGTTCTTTTCATAGATTTTCAGTTATATTCAAATCTGGTGAATTAAGTTGGCCATTCTTTCAGCTTGCTTTTACTTTTCTGAAAACAGCTTTGTACTTTATTGTTTTTCATTTATTTATTTATTGTTATTGGGTTTTTTTTTTTGATAATTGTCTGGCTTAAAGGGGACATATCATGCTTTTAAATCCTTCCTTTTCACACTGAAATCATTCAGTTGTGGTCTATATAAAGTGGAACTGTAATGCTTTGGTCTGAACTTCATATTGTAGCTCCACAGGTCCCTGTTTTAGCCCTGTTCTAAGGTGCAACTCGTTTCGGTGTGATCTCTTTTGACTTTAGGTCAAAAAGCATTGCACTTGAACCATTTTTGTAGTTTGAAAACAATTATCTAGCACCGCAAAACAATGCAAAACTGTTTAAGTAATAAAACTATTCAAAACATGCAGTACAGTTATGTCCTCAAGGAGCTAAAAGCAGCACACAGCGCTTACATAATTAGAAGGCACGATGCTAATGCTATCAAAACAACTGCCAGGACATCATATCAACACACTATAAATTCATGTCTAAAATACAGTTTGCTGTCATTTTAGCGTTATTCGCAGATTACTGCTTTGCTTCATCCATCTTTTCCATAGACAGAAGGAACTGACCCCTTGATCAGATGAAGTCTTTCAGCAAATCCTTCTTGATACTGCTGGAGGTTGCTGAAGTACTCATTCTTGAAGTGGGAAAAAAGGAATTTCCTCACTGATGTGGGAACATTTCCATGAAAAATAGAGGTTCTGATGCTGGGGGCGGGATAATGAATTGTTTGGGTTAATAAAACCGAACCAATCTTATCCTCTTTTAGCGTAGGCATACTTGATCTTGGACTACAAAATTGCAGCCAGAAATAAATATGGCAGATATGCGAAATTGATCAGCTGGAAGTCCATTACCTTATTTAGCTGTTTTGCAGCAAATACCGAGACGTAACAGATGGAAAAATGTAACAGATTATAGAGAAAACTGATCGGACTGAAAAATATGACCCAAACAGAATATAAACATATCTCCGCAACATCTTTCCCAGAATTCTTACACTAGTCTTAAATTATATACAAAAGTGAGCTAAAATGGTTGGCTGATGTTCAAGTGTCATAATCATTATTTCTATTTTACAAAAAATGTATAAGAAGATTATTATCAACCAGCTAGTATTTTTTTAGTTAGGCAGCAAATCAATTTACTTATCAAATTGGTAAAAAAAATTTAAGATATGTAAATTTGAATATTATCGACATAAAAATGCTAAGAGATTTCATTAAAATAATTATATGTGCTAGGGGTCATATGTATACAGGCAATAATAATGTGCTAATAATGGATCTACCCTTGGGGAACCCCACAGGTTAAAAAAAGCTTTCACAGAGCAGTATTCTGGCTTTTACAGATAAACTTCTAACCAGGAGACAGTAGGAACCACAGATCAAAATAGAGTCAGGAATACCAGCTGGATGTTTTATCCTATTAAGTAAGACACTATGTTCCACAGTATGAAATGCTGCACAGAGATCAAGCAGCACAGGCACTGAATAATCCAGAGCATCAGTGGGCATCAAAAAGTCATGAAACACCTTTGATAGGACTGTCTCTGTAGAAACCTAATTTAAAAGGATCAGAACTCTGTAAAGTAGTAATTAAAGATTAGATAAATGGCCGGTATGAAATCAGCTGTAGCCGATGCCAACAGTATGTTTTTCAACAATAAGGTTGCAAAGAGCTCTTTGCTTTTACCTATGAGGAAGATGTGTTTTGTATGATACCTTTGTAATGAGAAACCTGTTAATAGACCACCTGTTTGGACTAAAATGGCATATATTAATTCATGCTGAGAGGAGGCAAGATTGGTTTTAAAATTAGTTATTCCACATACTTTTTTGACTAATTTGCTCATTCAGAGTTCATTTAATTTCAATAGGTACATTAGAAACTACTGTGGATACTTATTTTCCCCATGCTGCATGCACTTACATGCTTACTGTAGCATCCAGCAAGATAAAATCAATACCAAAGGCAAAATAATTAAAATAATATTTTTAAGCATCTTCCTCTCTTGTATTGTATTGTGTCGAAGCAAGCAGGTTGACACTGTGTGTGTGTAGAGTGTGTGACAGTGGATGGTTGTTTAGTGCAGCAAAACTGTGTGTTTGACTGAGCTGGGACGGTAGGGACCTTGGCTGTGTGACCACAGACAGTCATGTGCCAGTGAATGGACTCTGAAAGACGCTTTCTCACTTGAATGCTTTAACTGCAAAAGCACAAAGGAATGTGGAGAATTTGTGGCTTTGGAATCTTCCCAGCACTTTGGAAAGTCTCCCTTGTGATATTTCTTGGCACCCTCTTCATAGCACCCTCTTATTGTTTCTTAGATGGCTCTGCAAACAGACAGGCAAGTAAGACAATAAATGTTACAATAAAAGTCCTAAATTATCTATGTATAAATGATTAGGATCTCTGTTCGTGTTTCCACTGAACCATGGTTCTAATAAAATGTAAATAGTTGTTTTATTGGACCGCTTAAACAAGGGGCCTTAAAAACACTAAAATCCCGAAGTCTTCAGAGAAACAAATGTTTTTTCCGTCCCCTTTACTGCACTGTTTTTCCAAGTTTTTCCACAGCAAAGTGTGGCAGTGTCACGTTTGCAGTCTGCAAGCTCTGCTCAATGAACGTGAATGCTCCAGGCACTAGCTGGGGCCTGTCATAATGTCACAGTGCCAAAACGTGTGTGAGAACTGGGACATAAGGTGACACAGGCTCAGGCAGGTCCACACTCCCATTTACAGCAGTTCACACTAAGTATAAAACTACGAAAAAAGGCTTTTCATTCCAGAGATTGCTACATGTTGATGCTGGAAATCACTCTGTAGTGTTGGAATTACTTGCAGGGAACCAAACCAGTTGTTTGAATAAATAAAATCTTCTTTTATAGATTTAATTAAAAGAAATAAATTTTCCTCTAAAGAGACATTAAAAAAAAAGCTGCAATTAGACTTAATATATAACAGTCACCGGTTCCCAACATTGACACTCAACAATTTGAAATTTCGCTCTCTAAATGAGGCACTTTTATCTATGCAGTGGGTTTCTGAGTTTACTTGTAAAGTCAGATGTTGTACTGAACAGAGGAAATAGAGTCTGACCCAAGGGGCATCGTTTGGCCATGAGAACTAAGACAGTTTCCTGGGATATTTCGCCTGTGTCATCTCAACTGTTATGATTCCCATGAACCCAACAGTCAGGTTTATAATAAGCAGAAGGGAAAAACAGATGTGTTGTTTCTAAATAAGTTTTGTTTGATGACTTCCTGCATTCCTCAGGCTCCAACGGTTACCTGCAAAAATAACATCAATTCAATTTGCAAGGAAATTTGGCTCTGAATAAAAAATTAAACACATTTCAGGGTCTTAATTGGGTGTAATTGAGTACAATTTCTTCTAGCTTCTAGTTTAGACCATTAGAGCTTGCTGCAATATAGAGAATTCCATATTTTAAAAAAGCTTTTTATTGCATTTTTATAACAACAAAGAAGAAATAGATCTGAGGTCATAAATTTTTATATCATATTTGATGCATTGTGCTTTTAAAGACAAGTATTTCCCAAATAAAAGGATATACAGTACGTTGTATGTCTTAAAAAACACACATGGCAGAAATCTACTAAAAAATAATTGAATGCGTGGACCCATAATGTATAACTAGAAAGCTAAACTATCACATTTGTCATTGTTGTCTGACTCTAAATAAACTATTTAGATTAATGCAGCACTTTGCTCAGCTATAACATGATTTGAACTTACATTTTCCACCAAAGGGCAAGAATAGGATTCAATACAGTAGGTTTTTTAGCAAAGTACCATCTTTGTTAGGGGTAGATACATGAAAATGTGTAAATTCTGTGACAAATTATATGTTTGGGGTTAAATGTTTATTTTTAGGATTTGTTTTTATATCTGAAGAAGAAAGAAGTTAAAAAGAGCACTAATCACATCCAGTCTTTGTCAGACTTCAGGCTAAAAGCCCCCCAACTTCTTCACTTCCTGTCCAACTTTTAATAGGTTAATCAGAAGAATCTGCATGTGTGTGTGCACATGTCTAAGCGGTCATGAGAGGGATTCCTCCTCAGTAAGCTGATACTCTGTCTGTGACGGAGAGTTCTCCTGGCTCTGCTGCAGACAGACTTTTAATCACTATTCGCCTTTGTGACAAAAATGGAAACCAAATGTTGGCGCACTCTGTGGCAATCAACAACTCAAGCTTTTTTTAAACTTCATAAACCTTGATTTGTTTGTTTTTTTGTTCTTGATGAAGCCTGTGCACAACACTGTTACCCGAGTTTAATAATCTGTCATCTGATTGTAAGGGTGCACTTCAGTTTAGATAGTTTCCGAAACTCAGAGTTGCACAATCACATCTGTTAGTCAGTTCACTGGAATTCACACGGAAACGAAGAAATGTTATATAATTTTCCCCATGGAAGTATTGATTCCTTTGCCTTTTGTCCAGTTTGGCTCCATCCCACCCAGAAATGTGTTTATCTTCCAGAGACAGCACAACATGTATGCTTTTAAAGTATATATTATCTTTAGATGTAAACCAAGCCAGTACCGACAGAAAAAGAAATGCCAGCATTCCTCTGTGTTATTCCTCCAACAACTGATACTTTTCAGAAACGGTTTGTGTTGCTGTTACATCTCACGTAGTTCTGGCTCAGCCAACCTCTGGGATTAATGTCCATTTCCTGAAAGCAGAACTTCTCCAACTTTTTAAGATGGACAAGTCATGATAATGCACAGTGGTTCTAGGTAAATTACAGGTCCTTCTCAAAATATTAGCATATTGTGATAAAGTTAATTATTTTCCATAATGTCATGATGAAAATTTAACATTCATATATTTTAGATTCATTGCACACTAACTGAAATATTTCAGGTCTTTTATTGTCTTAATACAGATGATTTTGGCATACAGCTCATGAAAACCCAAAATTCCTATCTCACAAAATTAGCATATCATTAAAAGGGTCTCTAAACGAGCTATGAACCTAATCATCTGAATCAACGAGTTAACTCTAAACACCTGCAAAAGATTCCTGAGGCCTTTAAAACTCCCAGCCTGGTTCATCACTCAAAACCCCAATCATGGGTAAGACTGCCGACCTGACTGCTGTCCAGAAGGCCATTATTGACACCCTCAAGCAAGAGGGTAAGACACAGAAAGAAATTTCTGAACAAATAGGCTATTCCCAGAGTGCTGTATCAAGACACCTTAGTGGGAAGTCTGTGGGAAGGAAAAAGTGTGGCAAAAAACGCTGCACAACGAGAAGAGGTGACCGGACCCTGAGGAAGATTGTGGAGAAGGGCCGATTCCAGACCTTGGGGGACCTGCGGAAGCAGTGGACTGAGTCTGGAGTAGAAACATCCAGAGCCACCGTGCACAGGCGTGTGCAGGAAATGGGCTACAGGTGCCGCATTCCCCAGACCTGGGCTACAGAGAAGCAGCACTGGACTGTTGCTCAGTGGTCCAAAGTACTTTTTTCGGATGAAAGCAAATTCTGCATGTCATTCGGAAATCAAGGTGCCAGAGTCTGGAGGAACAGGGGAGAAGGAAATGCCAAAATGCCAGAAGTCCAGTGTCAAGTACCCACAGTCAGTGATGGTCTGGGGTGCCATGTCAGCTGCTGGTGTTGGTCCACTGTGTTTTATCAAGGGCAGGGTCAATGCAGCTAGCTATCAGGAGATTTTGGAGCACTTCATGCTTCCATCTGCTGAAAAGCTTTATGGAGATGAAGATTTCATTTTTCAGCACGACCTGGCACCTGCTCACAGTGCCAAAACCACTGGTACATGGTTTACTGACCATGGTATCACTGTGCTCAATTGGCCTGCCAACTCTCCTGACCTGAACCCCATAGAGAATCTGTGGGATATTGTGAAGAGAACGTTGAGAGACTCAAGACCCAACACTCTGGATGAGCTAAAGGCCGCTATCGGAAGCATCCTGGGCCTCCATAAAACCTCAGCAGTGCCACAGGCTGATTGCCTCCATGCCACGCCGCATTGAAGCAGTCATTTCTGCAAAAGGATTCCCGACCAAGTATTGAGTGCATAACTGTACATGATTATTTGAAGGTTGACGTTTTTTGTATTAAAAACACTTTTCTTTTATTGGTCGGATGAAATATGCTAATTTTGTGAGATAGGAATTTTGGGTTTTCATGAGCTGTATGCCAAAATCATCCATATTAAGACAATAAAAGACCTGAAATATTTCAGTTAGTGTGCAATGAATCTAAAATATATGAATGTTAAATTTTCATCATTACATTATGGAAAATAATGAACTTTATCACAATATGCTAATATTTTGAGAAGGACCTGTATACCACAGTCATACTTAGGCATTCTTCACATTTTAAAATATTACATGTTTCACCTTAAATTTAATATTTGTCTTTGCAAATTTGTGTCAGTGTCAATCTTTATTATAAATATCTGTACTGTATCTTCTGTACCTAATCTTTATCCTTATTTTAACACCTTCTACCATTATTTCAATCCTGAGCAACTTTACGTGTTTTGTTAATAAGAAAGTGGCAGCATAATGCTGCCACTTTGGGAAGAATATTCTTGGGTAAATACACTGGTATTGGCCAAGAGTATTGTGTCAGACCACCAAATCAATGGATTCTGGTGTTACAATCACCTCCATGGCTGCAGGGGGAATACAGTTTTGTGTTCAGAAACTTGACTGACCTGCAGAGTCCTGACCTCAACCTTCTTGAACACCTTTGGGATGAATTAGAGCTTAGAATTAGAGGTTTACAGAACAGTGAAAGTCGCTATTTCTAGTAATTTTGGGTCCATCAAGAAATTGGACCTTATAGATTGAGAAAAGGATGTCATCAAAGTTCCTCTACATGTGAAAGTAGACAAATACTTTTGGCAATATAGTATAGGTTTATTATACTTTTTGTTTTCAAGGACAAAGAGTCTTAAACCATTAGTTTTAAACCCCAAATGAGTGCAGGAGTGTAGGAAAGTCTTTTGACAGGATAACTTTTAGTCGCACATAAAAATAGCCATTGTTGAAAGAATGCCAACATCCGGAGGCAGCAAACACTTGAGAGTGGGACAGAGGTTCATCTTCCAGCAAAAACACTGATACTAAACATACACCCAGAGCTATAATCGAAGGGATCGAATTATATTTAGGTATTAGAATGGTCTGGTCAAAGTCCACACCTCAAACCAATTGAAAATTCTCGGAAGACTTGAAAATTGATATTTACAGATGCTCTCCACCCAATCTGACTGAGGTTTTTTGAGCTATTTCAGCTGCTAAGAAAAATTGACAGAATCTTCAATCTTAGAAACAGTAAACAATGATATGGACAAACTCCAAAAGACTTGTAGCTAAAAGTAGTTCTGGCTTCTCCTTTATTTATACCAGGACGTTCTCTTAACTACACCCTCTCCTCATACATTGCTCTCCTTTGTATGGAAACCTGACGTCTATAGAAGCATCACATGCTGCCGAGCTGCTTGAAGCAAGGAAAGAAAGCCTTTCACATGATGCCGTTCAGCTTTAATTTCCAAGTTACCCTGTGTCATAAAGCATTGAATGATCTGAGTATGCATAATCAGAGTCAGCAGTTCTTTCAAACATTGTAGAGTCTTCACCAAGCACAAAGACAGTCACAAGGTCTCATAATGAAATCTTTATATTACTCACTTTTATGACATCCTATTTATTTTATTACGCCCAAAAAAAATAAAAACAAGAGTCACCTGGTTTAACTGGGATTTTCGTTTTTTCAGACTAAGCTGTAGGTCAAGTTACATTGAGGTACTATAGTGAATGTTAGAACTTGTTCCACTCACCTGGATGTAACAGCCCACATTCAACGGATCCGGCAGAATGAGCTCTCCAATTAAAGTCCACTAAATAATGCCTGAAACTGGTCGGAGAGATATACCTCATGGTATTTTTTGGTTGAATACTTTCATTGGAGTTTAATTAGAGTTTGTGTCTGTCAACAAAGACGAATAACAGAGCTGAGAAGCTTGCCAGACTCCAACATCTTCTAATTTAATTCATTATATGGATGATAACGTCACAGCTGGTTGGAGAGCAGGAAGAATGAACTTGAGTTTATGTTTACAGATCTAGCAGGGATGAGCATGAATAAACTTAAAGCTCACCTTCTAATTAACAGGACAAATGTAGTATGCTCACCATGTTCCACTGGGCCACCCGGAGAGAGGCTGATGCTTTAACAGACCTGCTCTGGATCAGTGTCCTCAGGACTGTTTCTGTTCTCTGACAGAAACAGAGCTTAACAGAAGCAGTAGGCCTGGACCATGATTCATACAGACATATTTAGATGTAGGTTCATTTTAATGATACAGCCAGGTAAAAAAAAAAAAATTTTTAGTTCTCTGCAAAAGAAAGTTGTTTAATTGCACTTAAACAACATTTAACCTTGTTTTATTTATTTAAAAATCATATTAAAAAAGCATTTTCTAAAAACTTAGCTTTATCACGTAGGTTAAAATTACTTCACTTCTTGTATCCACCTACCAGTCTCTGTTATGAGTCTGATCACATTTTGCCATACTCTACACTTTTGTCAGGAAATGTTTGAGGAGTTTACTGCATGAACAGCCTGTTTCAAGCATCTTTGGAAGATCAAGCTCTGGGCTTTGATTTGACCCAGGACTTTTGATTTATTAATTCTGAGCCAGTCAATGGTGGATTTACCAGTATGTTTGGGCCAGGTTCTGCTGCAACAAAGGGTTACAAAACCAGGACACTTCCCATAATGACAATGTTCCCTACTTTTAAACCTCTTTAAATTTCTAATCAGCTTCATAAGCTGCTAATATCGTGTTCCTGAATGCCTCAGACATCTCTTTGGATCTCACCATGATGTTCACTCTTACTTCAACGCTCAGTAGCACCCCATGAAGCATGTCTGAGGCTTAGACAGGGAAGACTTTGTTCAAAATGCTGACTAATGATGTTCTTATCATGTTCACCTGTTGTGATAAACCTATATAATTTTGAATAAATGACATCTGAGGCTACATTGCCTTTAGGTTTGTCAAGCAATGGCAGCGACTCCTGCAAAGGCATGGTTCTGGCTCCAGTGATGTTGAAATTTTAACCAGGAAACATTAGAGCCAGCAGCTGGCTTTGCATCAACCCTGATTCAATAGAGTTGCAACAGTTTTCTGTAAGCATCTGAATTAATTCAAAGTTTACAAACTAAACTACTGCATGCTTGCTTCTAATACATGCGGTTTCATTAATCCAAATTCATCCACAATGTTGTGTCACATTATTATAGGATATTTTGCGAAATAAAATAAAAAAAAACTGAATACACAGATCATTCAGTTATGTATCTCATCTAATCTATTTCTAACCTAAGCTGCCACATCTTTGATAGCACACATGATCGGTCTAGAGGGGTGCATGCGAATTCCCCGTTTTATCTTGATACTGCTTCTCCCCCTGAATAAATGAACAGAGTGAATTTGTAAAGCCAAATGTGAAGTCATCTTTAGCTTATCTTAGCATAACCTTCCTCTCCTTTCTGTCTGTTCTCTTTCCTTTTTCTCTTGGCGAGGCTCAGAATTAATTGAACCATTAACCGAAGTGTGAGGCTGAGTTGAGCCCACAACAAGAGCGGACACCAGGTTAAATGAGGCAGAGAGCTGTTAGTGGGATGTTCTGCTTCACAAAGCAAAACGACAGAGCAAACTTCTGCTACATCTGCAACCAGCTGCACATGGGGAATTACCTCATCGAGCATATAGCACTCTGTGTTGACACAGTCTCTGGTTCTGGCCCGTAAATAGCTTTCTCGCCCCGCTTAAAGTCTCTGTAAAGGGTTCCAATTTTCCTTGAGATAAAACAGAACGTCTAGAGGGAGTTCTCCTATAAAGAGATTACTAAAATCCCCAAAGTCAGATACAGTACTGGCTGCATTGATTTGCATCGTTGGTAAAAATGGGGTAAAAAACTGTAAATGAAATGTATCTTTTATTGCAGTGGTATAATCTCACACTGGAACATGTAGAGAAAGCCATCCTTGTGTTTGATTTTATTTATAGTGAAGAAAGCAGATTTTGTGTCTGGGGAACCTTTCTAGTGCTCATTTGGCTGTATGTTGTAGATTATTACACCGATGAAAGACCCAATGAAATCATTTTAATTTCTTTAATTGGTAGAGGGCACCAGATTTATATTTTTAATTTTGCTAGCATTTCAAGGAGCTCATAATGTCATGAAATCAAACAAGGTCAGACTTTTGGAAAAGAAACAAACCCACAGCATCACACAATCTCCACTGTACTTAACAATAGACTTCAGGAGCTTTTACTAATATGTCTCCTTAGTTTCACACCAAACCCATCTGAAATGTTGCAGAAACAATGTCTTGGTCCCATCTGACCAAAGCACCCTGTTGCAGTTAAACTCTCAGTGGAGACAAAAAAACTAAATGTTATATTTGAGACAGTAGGACAGAAAATGTGAATTTCCTGGCATTTGCTTCCCAAATTACTGGAATTCACATTGACAGAGTGTAATGATTGTTATGGAGACCTGCTGAACCCCAGCTACAGACTGAACGATTTAAATGTTTACCTCCTTTACTGTGGTCTTCAATGCATGTGGTGTTGGGACAAAGTTTGTGGTCCAGCCTTGTTTGTCTCAGTTCCAGTTGTTTTAAACTGTTTAATCATTGCTCTGACTCTAGATAATGGTGAGTTTATATGAGTAGCTGTTTTATTTAAACAGATTTTCTGACTTGTGAGGGTCATTTTGAATCCACCATACTTGAACATTACGTTTTCTTGCCTTTCCCAATTTGAAGAGTGGCAAGAGAAAGGGCGTCTCTGTCATATTTAAACACCAGGCAAACGGTAAGTCATGAATCACCAAATAGGTAAAGCATAAATCAAAAATGACCTGATTTACATTTATTTTATAAGAATTATTAAGGTACTAATGATTATGGCACTGGTGATTTTGTTCAAAACAATAATTGCTTAAGATTGGATTGTTTTCGAACTGAGCAATTAAAAATTAAAGGTTGGATTTTCTACACTTTGTGTGAAATGTTGCTCCTGCAGTAAAACATGAGGTCATTTTAAGGTTTTTTACTCAAATGTGTATGTATTGTTTTATATTTTAGACACATACTTTAAGTAGTCTGACCTATGCATTTTAAAACGTAAATACACATAACTCCAAGTGATATATTTTAATGAAAATAGATGAATCCACATTCAGGCAATAAAAGCCTGCTTTCATTAAATCTTCAGTGGAAACAAGTGTAATAATAATTGTGGAAATGGGGATGCAAAACAAATAGCCAACATATTTCCGGTGCAACCCATATGAATATATAAAACATAAATAAAAGAATATTTGGGGTTTAAGTCAGGAGAACATCTTTATTCCCAATACTTTAACAACAGAATATGTAAAGTGAGAAGCAATTGTATAAAAATAAAGTGACTCTATGGATTCTCCAGTCTTCACATAGACTAGCATCTGTCAGATGTAGCCAATGATGTCGTTGCATATTATCGGCTGTCGGCTGCCTGACTTCATAACACCTGCAAAGTGGTAAAAGTCTGAGCCCAGTTTATTGATGCCTACGTTTGACTGGTGGAAAAATGGGACATTAGGCTGTGATGCCACAACAGGACAGGACACACGCTTCAGAGCATTGGCGGCTCTGTTAAGATGAGACGAGTCTGTGGATCTCATCCTCACTCTGTCTTCCACAGTCTTAGAGAAGCCAGACAGCTTCTTCCTCATGTTGCCAAAGAAGCCTCTCCCCAGTTTCCGCCTGGAGTTTGGTTTCAGTTCTGTGGGTTCCGGACAATCTGGCAAGTCCATCCAGTTCTGTATGAGATCTGCAAAACTATTGTCACCCAAAACCAAAGGCTGGCGGTTGCGCCCTCTGGTCAGTAAGGAGTTAGTCCAGTCCTCTGGGTCACTGCCCTCAAAAGAAGTCCATGTTTCAAGGCAGGCGTCGGATGTGGATTTAGGTCTAATGCGTCCGCTTGGTGCCCTGTTCATCCGGGCGCAGGCAGAGGACGAAACCCGCACGTTTCTTGTCCTCCGGAGAACAACACCATCATCCTGCCAGGATGCCTCAGAATAACCCGAATCAAACTCCAAACTCTTCTGGCTACATGGAGAGTGCAGATCCAGTCTGAGGCCCAGTCCCAGTCTGCTGCTTGATTCGTCATCCTCGTCTCCCTCCTCCAGGGGGCTAGATAGGCAGCTGGCTAAATCATAGGTGCTGGCCGTGCTGGCATTGGATATCCGCAGACGTGCGCGTTGCTCTCGCTGCAGAGCCCGCTGCTGGCAAGCCCGTGCCACCACGGAGTGACGCGCTAAGGCTGGTAGCTGGTTGTTGAGGGGAGCGAGAGGATGCCGGACTTCAGGACAGGCTTTCCGTAGCTGCTTCAAATCTTGCAGTGACCTCATCATGTAGTGCATCTGCTTCTGCAAGCAATCACTTGAGTCACGCAAGCAAAGCTGAAGAGAGAACAGAGAAAGGGTTATCATACAATCCACAACATCATTACATAAAACCTACAAAGAAAGACGACAACAAACTTGTACACCTTACTAGGTTTTTAAGGAGGTTTTGTGGGCAGGCTCGGGCTTGTCCTGCATGAACTCTAATCAATGACTAAATGCCTTTTCTCTTTTTCTAATCCTTCAGATTAGTTGACCTGCTGCATAAAGAACACAGCTTCTACACAAGTAGACATCATGATCAGACACGTCTATTTGTCCGTTAATTTACTCAACCACACCAACGCCTTGAGTGAACGCCCTGCCTTCAATTGACCCACTAGGGATCAAACAAAAAACCCAGACAGGTCTGATTACGCCTCAGCTATTTATCAGCACAGTAAAGGAAATCCAAAGGAGCGTTTAAAAGGGAACACAGGGCCATGTGGTTCCTGATTTAGCTCCAGGGGTCCTGTTTCTTTTTAAGTGTGTAGCATACTACTCAGGAGAAATACAATACTCCAGTTTCATCTCCAACTCACAGAGCCGATTGGTCAGATTTAGCCAGGGAGAGTCTCAAAATTAAACTGGGCATAAGGAATCATGTGATGCTGAGAAAGTTTAGCAGTAGCCATAAAGTAAAATTGGGGTTTAAGATCCTGCAAAACACACTTAACCCGCAGCATTTTCATTTTGTTTTTACCGAGGCGGAAACTATGATTACCCAACATGTGTACAAGCCTTCTAGTTAAATCCGACACTGGCATAACAAGAATATTCAAAGAGAACAACCAGAACAGAATGACAATCAGGGCTTCTTCAGACCCTAGGAGGCCAACAATTCAGCTTTTGACCCATAATATTATTGTGGAATAGATCTGACCTCAGCTACTGGCATTTCTATTAAATCAATTAAGCAGGGGTAGAATGTTTTTTATGTCCTCTAACATTTATTATAGTATTAGTAAGCTTCACCATTATCACTTCTGCTGTTTTGTTTGATTTCTTATATATTTCACAATCTCACGCTGCACACATTATTTCCTGCAGGAAACCAAATCTTTGTAACCCTCCTTCGCTGAATCTCTGCTGCCTAGAAAACAATCCAAACCTGTTGCAAAAAGTTCAGTTAAGTTTTTAACTTCCCCTCTGTTGGTTGTAATCATGAGCTCAACAGGAAAAATACAGCAGGAAATAGAATGGGTAGACTAAATCACAAAATATTCTCTATGCAAATAAATTCACGTCTGCACTTACAAACAACCCCAAATGAAAGAAACATACAATTTTCCTCTCTGTGTTGAAGGGATTATGTTAGAGAATAGAAAAAAAAAACTAAACAACCTTCCCAATCTGAAGGAATCAGAGCATCACTCAGCCTGCAGCTGCTGCAGCGCTGTGATGGCAAATGTTTTCTGCATATGTTGGAGACTGGAGTTTTATTTTTATTCGTCAGTTTTAAATATATATATATATATATATATATATATATATATATATATAGTTAAATTAGAAGCAAACTTACCATCTCGTCTTGATCTCGTTTCTCAACTAGTCACCTCCTGCAAAAACACATGAAGGACCCGATTAATAACCGAACTGTCTCTTTAAAACAAAATCCCTACGGGATTTTTACAGTACAAACACTTACTTCTGATGTGATCTTGCTTGTTCAGCGGGTTTAATTCGTCCCATAAAGAGAAAAACGTCCCGTTTCGTTCGGTGGTGCCGCAGAGAAAACAAAGTTTCCAGTTTGACTCCTGCCGTCTGAGTTGAGGATGAGGAGCTGCAGTTCTCTTATTTCTACCGCTGCGCACCCAATAGCCAATCAGCCGCCACCCACGTCTGAATGAGCCAATCAAAAAGCAGGAATCTCGTTCTGCTAATTTACAAACCTACACGCTCTGTGGTTTGCTAGTTTTTACTGCCTTTACCGACGTAGGCACACAGAGCTGTTAAAATACATCTCAAATTATACAGAAACCTTATTCGTTTGTCTTCTTTGTAACTGCGGCACTCTTTGTTTATTTGTAGAAGTCATAAATAAAATTTCTCCTCATCTCCCAGTTTAATTTGGTTGACGACAGCAGTTCAGTGGTAAAGATTTTGACAAAAATTAAACAATTAATTGTATTCACATTTTCAGTAATTTTTCGAACACTGGTTTATTTAATGTCATCAATCATTATCATGAGATAGGTTCATTTATAAAATAAAATAAATGCAATTTAGTAGACACATGTAAGCGCTGATAAATTGTAAAGCTACAGCCTAGATCTTTCAGAGTAATCAAACTCACTTTAGATAATGTTTCTCACATTAATAACAGCCTCTCATATTCAGTGGTTCTGTTTATTTTGCTTTTTTGTTATAAATCACTATTTAATCAAGATAAAATCTCCTCTGGTGACGTCACAAAAGGCCTTAGATCACTGATCAGAGATCTTTTGCCTACTACTTGCTGTTTTTCTACTTCACTTGCACATTTTTACTTCCTTCTTTAATGGTGTTGACTATAATTCTGTGTGGCTGTAGCAAAATGTTTGAACCATGAGAACATTGCATGGACTTGAAGGAAGATTTAGCAACAAAAAAACATGAGGTGGTTTATAAAGTGGATCAGGGCAGATCTGGACTTTGTGATCAAAGACCTTCATTGATCATTTTAAGCCAAAATGTTTATAGGAAACATTCGTTCTGGTTGATGTATTCCATTAAAGTGATTTTTAAGGCTCAACAATGTTTCCTGTAACACTTTTGCAACTCCCACTAAGCTGATCATAATGCAAACAGACTTATAGTGAGCCCAATCAGTTATCCCCACCATGCATGCACCTGCTGTACAGTTTATACAATCTCCATCATTTCAATAAATACCACATGAGAGATGTAAGAAAAAAATCCAAACACTCAGCAGTCAGAAAGAGACAAGTTCTTGTCAATAAAGTAGTAAGTTCAGACTCTATGCAATGACACTGTAGTGGCCAATTTCTCAGCTATGTAAGGCGATACAAATAAAATACTACTCACTCATTTTACAAGTGGCGAATGTGCATAAAATCCAGCAGAAGTTCTTAAGACAATCATTGTTGCTTTAACTTTGCCATCCACACAACACACACTCATTGCATTTAAGTATAAAAATCTAACCTTTGTAAACATCTTGGTAACATTTTTTCCAATTTGCTGTCCTGATAGTTTGTTATTCTATGAGTGTTTTAACCTAAACCTTCACATTCCTTTCTCATTGTCTGCACATTCATGTAACCATTTCAGCCTTGCGTCCTGCTGGTGGCTTACAGTCAATCGTTCATCTGAGTGAATACAAAATGCATAAATGCAAATCTGCCCCATAGACGAGCATTTAGCTCGTCACCCTGGCAATCATTCGATGCTCCACCTTTGCATTCACAGCATTGACAGGATGGATGTATATGCTAATATGTAGGAGTAAAGAGAAATGCTTAAAGTCCTCTCTGTTTGGGAGTAATTCAGGGCTGACGGGCTCCTGTTCAGGTGCAGATTTTTCCTCAGACAACGTCCAGCATTAACATACAAACACTGGCTACAAGTACTGACCAGTTCATCCAATGTAAACCATCAACACAGATGTAGAATACAACTGTTTTCAATGTAAACTTCACTGTTTTCTTTTTAAATAATTGTCTTCTCCTATTTGCATTACTTTGATAGCTTTGTTAATTGTGCACTGCTGTGTCATTATGGTCATACAATTATTAAAAACTACCAAAATATATTAAAATAGACACTGTGTACATTCATATCTGCAACATTAAGTCAAAAAGTGGACACCAGCAGTTCTGGTTCTACCAAGACCCACTCCACACTCCAGCAGCCCTTATACCGTATGTAGCTGGTAATCGCACAGGAGCCAGCACTAATGGACCAGTGATTAATTCAATTATCTACATCTTCACCCTTGCTTTCCTGAAGCTTTAATGGATTTTAATATTGAACAAGTGGTGCTTGACCAAATTCAGACCAGTAAAGGTCAGAGATGAACTCTTAGTTCTCTTGTTTAACTTCATACAGGTGGTCCGTGTGCTGCTGACATTGTCACAAATGTTGCAGGATTATCAAGGCTGGGAGCTCAAATGTCACTGAATAAGCAGTACAGAAGCAACTTTTACATCATTCCCTTGTGTTTTGTCCTGCCTGTGTTTGTTTTGTTGTTTAGAGCCATCTTTTAAAAGTGGTTGCCTATGTCTGGATTTAAAAGGAAAACTACTGTCTTAAAGATACAATGGAGCTGTGATGGCGAAGACATTCTTTAAAACATTTCAATAATGGTTTCAGTTTATGTACACATACAGCAAAATCTAAGAAAACAGAACATATTCTAAAAGGCTGTAAGGACCTCCTTTCAGTTTTAGGCATGAAATTTTACACTGAGCTGAGCCTTCATGTGCTACAGTTCAGACATGGAGCTGCAGCGCCCTCTAGAGAAAACGACTCAAACCAATTAAATTATTCTGTGGTGTGGTAATAAAGGACCAACAGCATGACTCACTAAATAAACGTTTTAATTTGACATGTTAATGTAATTAGATTTGCATTTTTTTTATAAGATCTCTATACCCCTTTTCCAAACTTGAGTAATTTGCTGCCTTTGTGCATCTCGATTCACTAGAATTTGATCAAAAAGTTATGAGTAATTAACTCAAAAGTGAAACTTATATATATATATATATATATATATATATATATATATATATACACACCAAAGGTTTGGACACACCTTCTCATTCAAAGAGTTTTCTTTATTTTCATGACTATGAATATTGTAGCTTCACACTGAAGGCATCAAAACTATGAATTAACACATGTGGAATTATATACTGAACAAAAACTTGCTGTCTTGGTCACAGATGCGCCAGCAAGACGTGCACCAACAATTTGTCCTCTTTTGAACTCTGGTATGTCATCCATAATGTTGTGTGCATTTCAATATTTTGAGCAAAACTGTGCTCTTACCCTGCTAATTGAACCTTCACACTCTGCTCTTACTGGTGCAATGTGCAATCAATGAAGACTGGCTACCAGGCTGGTCCAATTAAGCCATGAAACCTCCCACACTAAAATGACAGGTGTTTCAGTTTCATTGTCCAACCCCTGTATGTATATATGATACTCACAGAGCTGTTTACTTCAGGCATTTATTTCTGTTAATTTAAATTATTATGGCTTTTTAACAGAACAACGCTATATTAGACCCATTTTATTGCCTACACAATCATAAGGAAGGCTACAGACTTTATAGCAGACAGTCATCAGCACCCTTCATAAGAAGGGTAAGTCACAAAAGGTCAAAGCTAAAGAATCTGGCTGTACACAGAGAAGCATTTTTATGGAAGGTTAAGTGGAAGGAAAAGGTGTTGTAGAAAAAGGTGCACAAGCAACAACGAGCCTTGAGAGAATGTGAAGCAAGAAATTAGAGATTCTCAAGCTGTGGACTGGGACTGACCAAACCTTCAAGAGCCAACTAAAGATTCAACCGTTGTAGACCTTGCAGCAAGAAGGTTCTGGGTTCGACTCGCGAGGGGTCTTTCAGCATGGAGTACTCTGGCTTTCTCCCAAAGTCCAATGACATGACTGTTAGGTTAATTGGCCTCTGTCAATTGCCCCCAGGTGTGTGCATGGTTGTGTGTCTCTGTGTTGCCCTGTGATGGACTGGCGACCTGTCCCCGGTGTACCCTGCCTTTTGCCTGTAGCCTGCTGGAGATAAGCACCATCTCCACCGCGAGCCTGTGTGTTAGAAACGGGTATAGAAAATTCAGATTCCACTTTGCTCTAACTGTACAGACATTTAAATTTAATATATATAAAATGAATGCAAAAGAAGCCCTGACCTGGTATTCAGTGCATATATGCTACAATGCATGGACATACTTTGCAGCAAGCCAACATTACGGTATTAAAATCCTTTTTATTTGTCTTATGTAATATAAAAATTAAAATGAACAGAAATAAATGCTTATTTTAATAAATCTATGAGATTAACCTTTAAAACTGTATTGCTAAAATAAATTAACTTTTCAATGAGGGTGCATTTATTAAGTTCTATATTCTTGAAGCTGATTAAACAACTAATTGTTTGTCTAAAATGGCTAATGATAAACAGCTCAATTATCAACTATACTGTCTCAAGCTTTTCATCTATAAACTAGTGTTTTAGCAAATCATAAACTAATGGAATGCATTTATAAAAATGTTTCAATCTTGTGTGTGGCTTAAAAATCACAGTATTGAGAATAGAGAACCACTCTGAACCAGGTTTGAAGTTTGATTTCCACAGCATGCCTCCCAGCACGTAAAACCCTCTCAGCTGCTTGATTTGCTTCCAACTCAAACACGGCAGGTTGAAGCGTGTTGCAGTTGGTTATGTTATAATTGGAGGATCTAAGTTTTAACATTCTTGATATAAACTTACAAAATGATTCCTGTTTCTGTGCAACTATTGAAGGCATGCACACCACAGATACACTCACCTATATGTTAATATCAGTGTATGGTTTTTAAATAAACGTAGAGGTAATGTTTGCCTCTGCCAATGATGCCATGTTTTTTGTTGGCATTTGTCTTTCCATTTGCAAAATGTCTTAAAAAGTTCTGAACAGATTTGGGTGAAATCTTCGGACGAGGTACGTGTTAAAACAAGGAACGGATGACTAGATCTTGATGGTGATGCAGTGTGACAACTTTGAATCCCCACATGGTTCCTCACCCTGTCAGCAGCTGACAAGCAGTGGCCAGACGTCATCCAGAGTATAGCTCATGAGTATATAAAAAAACAACTGAAGTGTCAATGACCCCATTGCCGTGGTGGAGGTCAGCTTTTCTGGTTATTAATAAAAGTGACTTTTGCATTGAATGTCCACCAGATGGCGATCTTAGTCTGAGAAAACTATATCTAATGGTTCCTTAAAACTGGATAATTTCTAAATAAGGAAAACTGACACGTTAATTCATTTAATAAATATACTTTTTCAGCAGCCAAAATAAACACGCATCAGAAATCTATAGTTTATAAAGAGATGCAACAATCGATGTGAGCTTAAAACAAGGCCATGATTTATGGTTATGATTTAAAAATAGTTACACATTTTAGCTGGTTTTTTTTTTTTTATAAGACAGGCATTTTCTCTGTGGCTGAAGTTATTGAGTGTAATCGTTCGGCCAAAATCTCCTTGCTGTCAGGGCTCTAACCTCTTGTTATATTTTCATAATTTAAAATGATGACGCAATAGCTTTAGCCACAACTGTACAAATTTGCATCAAGCGTCAAAGCAGCTTGTGTGCATCTATAACAGCTGAAGAGAAGACTGCTCAGTGTAGACCTGAGAAGATAAATACAGACACTATTTGATAAGTTGGAATATAATAATCAAATATAATCAAAAAGTTACATTTATTCAGTAATTCAAACCTATAAGTGATCCTTGTAGCTGTATAGATTATATACAGTGATATACTTCAAGTGTCCATTTCTGTTAATTTTGATAGATTATTCCTTATAGCTAATGAAAACCTGAAATTCAGTTTACAATTTACAGACAAAAAAAACAAAAACATTTTTAAATTAGAATTTAAGCCTGCTGGAAGGGTTTATGCATTTGGCAGAAGCGATTATCCCAAGTTACTTACAACTGAGGATATAACAATGTGGTTAATACCAAAGCCAACAATAAGCTACTTACAAGGAAGATCTCAGTAAGGTTGTTAGAGGTGAAAGTGGAGAAATAAATTGCAGGAATAGAGAGATTGTGCAGCCGAGGCAGTAGGGTTTAAGTCAAGGCAGCATGTTGTGAAATCCAACACACTGATACCACGCTCATTGGTACTTCTGGCAATGTCGGCAGGTGGCAAGTTCCGCTTCTTCTCCATAAAGCCTGTTGGAAGAGACGCATGAAGTGCTCTAAAATGTCCAGATAAACTGTTGCACTGACTTTGGACTTGATAAAACACAGTGAACCAACAGCAGCAGAAGCCATGGCTCCATAAATCAGCACCGGCTGTGGAAAATTCACACTGGACCTCAATGAACTTGAATTCTTCACTTCTCCACTCTTCCTTCACACTCTTGGAACTTGGCTTTCAAATGAAATAAAAAAGTTACTGTCATCTGACAAGAAGACTTTGGACCGCTGAGCAACACTCCTTTGTTTTTTCCCTTACCGCTGGTATGTCTTGTTCAGGAGTGGCCTCACACAGTGTAAAAAAACAATGTAGAAAAAAGTTTTTTGTGCACCTTTTTCTACTACACTTTCTTCCTTCCACCAGAATTTCCATCATTATCCCTTAATACAGCTTTCTGTGAACAGTCCACGTCTTTAGGAATGGGTTTTTGTTGCTTACCCCTCCTTCTGGAGGTTGTCAGTGAATGTCTGCTGGACACCTGCCAAGTCAGTAGTCTTTTCTGTGATTATGTTGGACATAACAGAACATTTTGACACTGCAAATCATTCTTTTATTGGTCTTAAGTGACATTTAATTTTCAGAGTAACCGAATTCAGGGTTTTTATTAGCCGTAAGCCATAAATATCAATCAATTAAAACAACTAAATGCTTGAAATACATCACTGTGTACTAAATCCATAATTCAATTAATTTATTGAAGTGAATTACTGAGAAAAACTTGATATTCTAACATTAAGATGCACTTGTAAAAAATAAAAAAGCATACAACTGCTGAAAAACACAAATGGAATAAAAAAAATGGAAAAACCAATATGCAAGAATGACTTCTACTTTATTTAAATTAAATCATATAAGACCTTTCAAAGCATTTTAATATTTTTTACCAAAAACACTAACCTTTTTTTCTGAATTAGATATCCATTTCTCTTTAATAATCACTATATATTCATAGATCATTGGCTGAGAAAAAAAAAATGAAAGAAAACAAATTTAGGAGCAAAGTAGGACAAACAGTAATGACAGCATATCTAAGGAACTGGCTGTAAACAGAAGTAAAGGCACAAAACATACTGCAACAGACACAGAAATGAATGGTAGTATAAAAGTGATAGCATGTTAGGTACACATGAACTTTAAATACATGTTAGCATTTTGTCATAATTTTCCCCTGCAGGTGAAACCATTTTTTTTTTCCTAAAAAAAAAAAAAAAACTTTATTTATTTTTTTTAATCATTTTATAGGAATGTTAGAATAATTTGTGCAGATTACAGAGATATTATTGGTCCTGTGGAGTCATGCAGAGTAATATATGGTTTAGCTATGAATGATGAACCAATGTAAACATTATTTTTAAAAAAAAAGCACTTTTTCCCCCTCTTATGAATTTCATTTTATGTCAAAGCATCTGCTGCATCTTTAAAAATAGGTTTCACATGATTAAAAGTTTAATAATTTGCACATCAGGATCGAAAAGTTAAATTTAGGCGTTTATATAAAAAAACAAAGTATCCTTCCCCTCTTTTAGCAATTGAAAATAAAGAAAAATAAAATACAATAGATGTTGATTTTGTGGTCAAAGCCCAAAGAGTTGACGATAACGAGCGACGGGATCGACGATCGTTAGAAAATCTGGAAAGCCCGTTGGGTTTTCAGTTTTTTAAGTGTCTTTATAAAAACAAAAATTAGATTGAAGCTGAAATCGTGGTTGGACAGTGCAGTTATTCGTGGTGTGTTTATAAAGCCCCCGTCATGGTCATCAGAACTGTTCAAGTAATCTAAAATGACAAAAAAAAAACAACAACAAATCAGCCACATCTAAAAAACTGTAATCAAATGTCTTTAAGTGAACATCTTACCTTGGCTCTTCCTCGGCTTTTTAGAAGAGGCCGCAGTCCTTCAGGTTGTTCTTGATGATGACGTCGGTGACCGCGTCGAACACGAACTGCACATTCTCGGTGTCAGTAGCGCAGGTGAAGTGGGTGTAGATCTCCTTGGTGTCCTTCTTCTTGTTCAGGTCCTCGAATTTGCTCTGGATGTAAGCAGCAGCCTCCTTGTAATTATTGAGGCCTGTGGGAAACAAGGTTTAACATTAACTTAAAAGAAAACATACTAAAAAGGTTAGTTTTTGTACAAATAAACTGGTTTCAGGAGCCAAGTTATTTTCGTCAGTGTTACAGTCAGTGTATGCATCCTTTCTGACATTTGCTGGCACTAGTGTCAAAGGCTTAACCGTTTATCCATTCAAACCAGAGAAAAGCCTAATTTTAACAGAAAACATGATAGAAAATGCATTTTAAAAAATCTTGTCACAAATATCTTTTAAATTGGACAATGCAACATTCATGTGTTGAACTTTTCCAGATTACAACCATGTATTTTAGTGGGATTTCATGTCATAGAGCAACACAAAGTAACACATTTTTTAGATGTAAAAAAAAAAGACAAAAATATTCCAGAACGTGTGTAGTGGATATGTATTCATCACCCTTTACTCTGTCACCCCTAAATAAATGCAGTGAAACCAATCATTGTCTGAATTTGTAACAGAATCCACCTTTAGATCAGCATAAATCCAGCCTGTTATGTAAAGGTCTCAGAGGTTTGTTAGAGAACATTGGTGAACAAACAGCATCATGGAGACCAAAGAACATAGCAGACGGGTCAGGGAGACAGTCGTGGAAAACTTTAAAGCAGGGTTAGGTTATAAAACAAAATCCAAAGCTTTGAACATCCCAGAGAGCTCTGGTAGCACAACTGCAAACCTACCAAGACACGGCCACAAACCCAAACTGCCAGGCTGAGTAATGAGAGCATTAACAAGAGAAGCAGCCAAGAAGCTCATGGTAACTCTAGAGGAGCAGCAGGTATCCAAAGCTCGGGTTGGAGAAACCGACAGGACAGAAGAAGTCCTCTCTGCAGTTTGCCACAAGCCATATAGGGGGCACAGCAAACGTAGAAAAAAGTGCTTTGGTCAGACATGATCTGTTTGGATGAAAACTAACACTGCACATTGGCCTGAACCCACCAAAACATAGTATGGTAGTGGGAGCATTATGCTGTGGGGATACTTTTTTTGTACAAAAGTAAATGTTGATAACTGTGCATCAATCTCCTTCCTCTTCAGAATTAGGCACTACGTCTGTGTGGCCTTTCACATAAAATTTCAATAAAGAAAGAATGAAGTTTGCAGGTGTATTGTGACAAAAATGTGGGAAAAAAATGACTTAAACAAGGTGAAACATGGCTGAATTCAGAACTTTGACTCCAAACGTATGCACGCAGGACAATAAGACTTGAGACGGGTACAAAAAAAGCTGAACTTTGCCTGAAATCGCCCAGACATGTTAATGTCACAATATGCAGAACAGTTCCAGCTACTTATCTAAATCCACTTAGAATGATGAGATGGGAAAGAGCAGATTATTTCTGGAGGAGCCAGGCTGAGGATTTAGGGCTGTATAAATTAAGGGGCTAAGTATACAGTTAATACAATGAATCTGAAGCACTTTCTCTGCTGTCAGAGTCAGATCGTGCATTTACTTTCTGAAGCAGGCTTTGGACAATCATTATGAGCTGTGGAGACCAGTTGGCGTTCATACAGTACCAGAGTACTCAGGGAAGCAGATGGTCAGGGGGCTGTGCTCAATCTTCTTCTCAAACAGGTCCATCTTGTTGAGGAACAGGATGATGGACGTCTCTGTGAACCACTTGTTGTTGCAAATGGAGTCAAACAGCTTCATGCTCTCGTGCATCCGGTTCTGGGTGCGACAAGCGCAAATTGTTTAGAGATTAGAGAACACCAGCAAGACAGACAAAGGAAATGAGTTAATTGAAGCCCCAGCTGCCCTCTCCAGGAAAACCTTTCCTAAGGACGAGGCTGTGCAAGAGATTTGCAGTCATTTTGAAGTCTGCTAAACTCACCATCTCCTCATCTTCTGCCAGCACCAGGTCGTAGGCGCTAAGGGCAACACAGAAGATGATGGCTGTGACCCCTTCGAAGCAGTGGATCCACTTCTTCCTCTCGGACCGCTGGCCTCCGACGTCAAACATCCTGTAAGAGACGCAGAGTAAATGAGCCACTTTTACGAGGCAGCAGACGGGACTAGAAGCAAAGTAAACACTCTTTCACACTGAAGACCAACCAAGCGGCTTGAAGGTCTCCGTCTCATCTTCTGGTGAGGGACAGTGCCTGATGTACATGTACATCAATCAACATTTTTGCTGGCATTATTTTCTTAGAGTACGGTTACTGAGGTAACAAGAGGACTTAAGACAGGCGGAGATTTGATGCAGGTTTTTCTTAAAGACTCTAGATGATTAATTCATAGAGATGGAGCGAAGTTAAGCAGAAGAAAGAAGACGCTCATCAGCGCTGTGCCTGACGTCTGAAAGCTTCATTTTGATATTGAATGAATCAATTCTGATGACAACTGAGGGTAAACAAAGCGACCTTCTGAGGAAACTTCAGGGATACGCTTTGACACTACAATTTTCACTTTGCACCATCCTACTCATTAAAAGATTGCGTTGGTTTTCACAGACCTGTCAGAGGGTGACAAAGAAGACCTCACTAACACACTCACATTTGAACGTCTTTGTTTAGCCACAAGCATGTGAGCAGAGCGTAGGAAGCTAGAAGAAGACTCCAAAAACCCTAAAATGTCATCCCAGGACCTACAATAGGGTCCTGGTACTGTTCATGTGAAAGTACATGCCTGCAGAATCAAAACAAAACTGCACAAGTTTTACTTTCTTAGGAGGCATGCAAAGGGGAAACCGTTGCTCTCTCAGGAAAGCATGAAGGCCTGACTAAACTTTGCCACAGAGAACATAGAAGAATGCCAGGACTGCTGGAAGAATGTCCTTCGAACAGATGACTCTAAAGCTGAAATAACTGGACACCTGGGCAGAGTTTAGCATAAACTACAGCTTTCCAGGAAAACAACCTAATATCTTCTGTGAAGCATGGAGGTGGAAGTATCATGGTTTGTTGCAGCAGGACCTGGCAAGCTGACAAGCATAGAGTACAACAGTGGGGGCTTGGGGGGAAAAAAAAAACACGACAAGGACCCAAAACGTATCAGTAAATTCACCAAGGACTGGCTGTAAATTAAGAAATGGAAGGTACTGGGTCCAATCAAAGCCCAGATCTTGATCTCACTGCTTTTGACCGACTTAAAACATCTCACAGCTGAAAGTTGGGCAAGCTTTCCTCAGACTGATGTAAAAAACCAGTAGATGGTTACAAGGAACATTTCATTGAGCGCATTTTTGTAAATACATTTGATCTAATAAGCAAAATAAGGTTAATTTTCGTGTAGTTAAAACATTTAGTTAATGGTAAATTATTATACTGTAAATTACAGTGAAATCCTCATTATTCAGAACTCTGTCTCTACTGACTCAGTTCTATACATGTTCTAAACAACACAGATTCAGTTCGCGTCCGTCTACTTCAGACAAAACGTACAATATCCTTCTGTGGGCTTTCACAGAAACTTTTCCCTTAACAACAAAACACTTCTGTGTCAGAGAGGAATAAAAAAAACAACAATGTTTTTTGCTAATATTTAATACTAGTTTGAATGACACTAATGGTTTTCCCCTCTTTTTTTCCCGAGTGAGTAACGGCTAACATGTGGCTGCCTTTGTGTAATGGAAGAGGGGGGGGTGACAAATCATCAAGTAATCATTGCTGTATAGACACATCATTGTACCAATTTTACAGAAGACTCAAGATTTCCAAAATAAAAGTAACAAATGAAGTAGATCTTCAGAGCAAACTATGTTTTTCAGCTGCATTACTCTTTAGGCCCTTCCTAAGCCACACATTTAGGTGTTCACAGATCATACACACAAATAAAATGTGTTGTGTGTACCTCTGTTCTGTTTACATTAACACATTTTTTTTACCAGTGGAAAGAAAAACTATTCTTTAAAAAAACAAAAACAAAAAAACCTTCTAAATTATCTGCAGCCTCTAGCAGTCTTCCCCTTTAGAAATGTGAAAAGAAGTGAGATTCATGCGTGTCTTAGCAGCTCTTCAAACAAAGAGCCCTAAGCCTTTGGGAGGGAAAAAGTGAAAGGATTCTCACTTGAAGTGCAGGTCCTTGAAGGTGAAATGTGTTTCCACGATGCCTGTGGTCTTGACACGGGTCCGCAGCACGTCTTGCTGTGTAGGGATGTAGTCTGACTTGGCTATCCTCTCCAGGTCATTAAGGTAGCTGAGGAGAAAACACATATTTGTACCAATTGTGGAGCAATATTGTCTCATCTCAGTGGATCTGTTGGAGTAAACTGTAAGGGGAAGTCCTGTTTTACTAGACTTATGCCGGAAAACAGTTTGTTAGGTTATTTTCATTTAGGGATGATTTGTGTATGCCGTCATGAGATTTTAATGGTATGATAACCTTGGGTAAAAATGCCACAGTTACACTTTACTACGATATTTAAACCAAGACTTTAAAACAGTTTTGATACACAGACTGGAGTAAAAGTATAGAAAAAAAATGACGTAGTGGTAATTGAAGAGTAAATGTGGTTTTGTGTGCAATATTAAAGTTGTCTGCCTTTTAGGTATTTAGAGAGTAAAACAATTACAACAAGCTGTTAGCGGATTAACAGGCATACTGCCTGTAGCTTTTTAACTCTACAAAGAAGCATTACATATTGAGTGGGTACCCTTTGTACCCATGTCACATTAGTGCATGTCTGCCTTTTGTTTTAATGACGGAGGAAGACACCATAGGAAAATTATTTGATCAGCAGTTAAGCCGGACTCCCACAGATTTGTTTTTTGGACAAAAACTGTATCTGAAATAATGCATCGATGACCCAATAATGACATTTCCTAATCTCCCACTATGCTATGTTGTCTGCATTGATAAAGATTAACTACCCTTGGCAAGCCAGATGCTCAAAACTCAAAGTGAAACTGGGGCTTGCCCTACTTTCCAATTAATTTGGCCATATGGGGGCACTCATTGAGCATTGAAATTTAATTCCCAGAAGATCAGATGATTTCTATACATATATTTAAAAAACAAACAGTAAAACAAGACTGGGATGAAAGTGTCAAATGTAACATACCCTGTCTTGACACAGCAGAACACTAAGTTCCACACCTTTGATCCCAATACACATCCACTAATCAGACCGAAGCTCATCAAATGAGATACAAATATTTCAAGGACAGGCAGGAATTGATCTTGCATCCCCATGCACTTTACATTTAGACCTAAGCAGCAAATGTTTTCCATTAAGCCAAAATGCATGGCAAGAAAAAAAACAATGTGAAGCAGCTTTACTTTTCACATCATTTAACTGTTTTTTTTTCCCTAAACAACTGAATAGAGCCACCTGACTGGCAGTGTACAGAAACAGCTGGGGGATAGAAACAACCCACAACTCTATGCTCCAGAGAAATCTCCGGTCACCTTGGAGCTCACTTTTATCTCATTAAAAACACTTTAAAGTGTAGGAATGGTATAAAAATCAGCTTTCAAACAAATTAGGGTTGACAATAATATATTTGGCCTGATAAAATGTCCCCAAATTGGTGCACATTATTTGCATATTATTAGCTGTGGGAAAATTGTAATGGTGGAAAAGAAAGTCAGAAAAATGTGGGATAATGAACAAAATCCTTATCCTAATACTCAATAACAGTATCACATTTAATGTTTTGCTGAAACTGTGTAAACCTCCATATACCAAGAAAATACCCCAAAACAATGAAGTCAGGCTGTCACACCAACACAACCAGCAGAAAAAACAAAGCGTGGCTGTGATATTTTCTTGTTGAACCTTCTTTGGTCTAATATGTCTGTAATATAGTCACGTTGTTTAAATTAGTCTTGACGGAAAATAACAATGTATTGAATTGTCTGCGACCTATTTAACCCATAAAAGCTTGAGATAACCCATCTGTCAGTTATTAAAGCAGTATTCAGCTACAAAAATAAATATTCAAACACTGAATTTAATAGATATACAGATTTGTGCGATCACTTGGCTATCCGGTTTTTGAACTCTCTCCTAATGACCTTTCATTCTTCTTGTTGTGCCTCTGGTGTAACGAGCAGGTCATGCACCTCGTTACCACTATTATATCTGGGCAAAGGTTGATTCGCTAATATTGACTTTGGCATATTAATGTTGTTGACTCAAAGCCATCTTGATGCACTTTCATCATTCCATTTCCACCATTTATTCTTTGAAAATGTCTAACTACAAAATTTTACTTCCCTACGGGATTAATAAAGTTTTCTAAAATAATGTTTGCACTTAATTCAGACGACGTGCAAATATTTAAGCCCCTATGTGGGAGAGGCTTTTATCAGAAACACTCGTCACAGAGGGCGATCATGACAACTTACAGCAGACACACCAGATTTCTGCTTGATTTGTTCATTGTGATAAACCATTGAGAAGAAGCTGAATTTGGCAAGCAGCAGCAGTGTGACTCAAAGTGTGGAGCTGACTAATGCTGCAACACAAACACTTGCAGTACAAAAAAATTTGGATTTCTACAGAGTCAGGTTTATGAAAAGGTGGAAATCCTAAAAATCTATTTTTGTATATAGTTATTGTCCATCTTTGAATCCATCGCAAGCACAGAGGACTGTGGAAGCAGGAGGTGTGCTACTTCCCTCCTCCCCTTCCTTTCTCTGGCTCTCGTCAAGTACTCAGACATAGATTGAGGACCAATGCCAGTCTCATTTAGTCCTCCCTTATATCAACCTACTCTCTCAGCACACCATAAAACTTTGATGAAACACTGCGTATTATCCACCCCCACCCCCCCCCTGCTGTTTCGGCTGAGAAGCAGAAAAGTTTATATTATACCAGCCAACACAAACACAAGTACGTTACTGTCCCAGGGAGTCGGATCCTGTCTTTACTGCAGAGCAATCATTTCTGAAACACTTTACAGTCTCCTGAAGACACATACAGCACAGCGTACAGAAGTCACAGCCCCATCAACGGCCTCGTCCAGACAAATCCATGCAGCCACTTCATGCTGTTGCTCGTAGGAGGATGAACAAAGATTTGTATTCTCCAGACTTCTGTATCAGATCATCCCTGAGGGTCACAGAGATAGTCATCTCTTGCTTCTTAACCGCAGAGTTTCACATTTACCTCAATCTCTCTGCTGCTGTTACACTGAGCAGTGTGGGCAACAAGCGCAGCACTCAGCAGGAGGAGGGTCAATGAGATAATAGAGATAATTATTTCACAGAGGACGCTAGGACTGAATGAACTGGTGCAACAGATCACTATTGTTTAAAATACAGCAGAAACATATTAAAAATGTGTTTGCATTCAAATACGGCATTATAGTCATTAAGACCATGCCCAAGAACTGCCTAAAATCTAATTCCTAACATCTTGTTCTAAGATGGCACAGGTAACCCGAGTCTTTGCGCTGTTTATTCTATGATAGATCAATCAGATCTTGGATATGCAAGAAAAAACAGACTTGAACAGAAACTGGTGTCTAAGAAACAAATGCAACTTCCAAAATGCGTCATTTGTTTTAATATACAAGTATGAAGGCATGTATGTTTGAAGGCAGTTCTCTCTGTGCATTTTATTTATATTAAAATGTCTTTCATATGTTGCACTAGAAATACAGTATTATTGGTAACAGACACATTACAATTATTATTCTAAAGTCCCTAGACGTCTTGAGCCATGTGCAGAAATCTTGCACCATTATGTTTGGACCAAGCAATGACTGGTTTCCAGTATTAAGGTTACAGTTTCTAAAAAGCTACACATTTTTATTGGGTAATTTTGAAGGCGGCACGTCTGCAAAGCAGCCAACTGCACGCTGGGTAATATTGGCTTGTCGTAGTGTTCAATAAGCAGGTTTACTCAAAAACTGCTACGAGATTTAGCAAGTCTTCATGTTATATTTTTGCTTTACTTTGAGTTGAAAATCTACATAAAGACACTAGTAACGCCTTTAATAATAGATATATATAGCTTACTTTAGCAGGAGTAGGAATAAGTGTTGCTTTGCTGTTTTAAGCAAAAGCTGTAACAACATGAAGCCGTGTGGCATTTCTGCTCAATGTATTCATACAGTCAGATTCTTATACCAGCCCCTGCAGCGAAAACGCAGCGATTAAAACTCTTCCTTTCTTTTCAGGTTACTGCTGCAGAAACTCACTAGGCTGCTGAGTCGTTGAGCTGGTACTCCCGGGCCCGTGTGAAGCAGCTCTGGACGCCGCCGTCAGCCCACAGTCGCTGGATGACTTTGGACAGGTCTTCTGGCAGGCTGCCCTGCTCCTCTGCATCTGAAGACAGTGAAAACAGCTGGCGGGCATCATCCTGTGGAGACACAAAAAGTGTCATTTGAAACTATCGGTGTTATAAAGAAATTGCAATTCTTTTCACAATTTTATTGCAGATCCCAAGTTCCCAATCCCAGTTTTCATGAAAATAAACTGTACAAAAAAAATGAAAAGTATGAGACACCAATAGTTGATTATTGCCTTTTTGTTTCTAGCACTGTATGTCAACACAACACGTTTATTAAGCTTAATAGTCAACTATGGAAGCAGAAGAATACAGATACAGATATTTAGCCTGGATTACCCCGATACTCCAAAATAAATCAGTTAGCAGTGTTACTTTGCCAAGACACAAACTTGCTGTTATCTAGAACATGAGACCATAAATTATTGCATGTCATCCAGATCCTAAAACAGGGCAGCCTTACAACTACCATGTTCCACTGTCAGCGTGATGCTCTTTTTCTGTGCTGTATTAAATGTTTTAAAGAAAACTGCTTTTTATTGTTTTCTAAATAGTTAAGATGGAGAAAAAACATTTTAACTACATTATATGAAGTTTCATATAAAAAAAGGACACATCTGGTCCCTTTTAGCTTGAAACTGGACAAAAAAAAAATCATCTAAAATGTTATAAGTTCCTTAGTTTTGTAAAGTTTCTGTAACTATAATTAACACTCCGGTGCCTTTATTCCCACACCAGCAACTTTAGGGTCAACGTTTTCACTGCTCAAACTAACTTAGCTGTTTCCAAGACATTCACATTAATGCGGAAATTAATAAGCACAGAACAGCAGCAGGAGCAGAAACTTTCTGATCAGCAATATGAAAAGGGCACCCACTTCACCACCTTCATTACACCAGTGACCCTGTTTGCTTTTACCACATAAACCTTTAATGTTTGCCACGGAGGGCAGACTTCCATGTACTGGTTAACCATTATCTGGACCTCAAATCCATGTGAACTGCAGCCCACAGGAGGTCCACAATGTGCACATTGCAACAGTGAATATATTTAGTAATGACACCAACTGTTCCTTGTGACAATCAATAGGACATTAGGAAGGATATCAGAGATTGTATATTGGGTGCACATGCAAACCTCTTCAACTATTTAATTCAGCTGACTAACCACACCAACAGGCAAAATGAAGGTTAGAATACAGGTGCATAAATGCAAAAAGGAAGTAAACCTCTGCATTTAAAGAAAGTAATGAATCATTTTCAAAAAAATCTTTAAATATTTTGGCATTAATAAAATCGAAATGATTTGGGTAATTCTAACTGACATAAAACATTAAATATTCAGACTAATTTAGGACGCGGAAGTGGCGTAGAGCGTGAAACCGTTCGGAGACCTCAGTCCTCGACGCAGCTGTCCTGGGTGCTGACCCAGAAACCTTTGCTGCATGTCTTCCCCCTTTCTCTCCACCCTTTCCTCTAAGTCCGCTTCCAAAATAAAGGACACTAGTGCCACAAACATTAAAAAAATGTTTTAGATTGATTTAATGTGAGACAGTGAGAAACAAAACATCTCTTTTTGTACAGCGTATGTAGACATCTGGTTTCAGCTGAATTTAAGGCAGAAGAGGGATGGGTATTTCCATGGCTGTAACGTCTAAATATGACTATTTCCTCTGAGGTGCCCTGCCAAAAGGTGGTTATTCGCAGTTTCCTCCAACAGTAAACAGATGGTTCTGCAGGTGGCCATCTTCAAACGCTGTCCTTGCTTTATTTCTTGAAATAACTATCCCACCTCATATAGGAGATCTGGATTAGCTCGGTAGCCTCAGTCCCATGGGATAAATCTGGGACATCAAGAGGAAAGCTAACAGATTTCAAATCAATGTTAAGAGCTTAAGACATCAAAGATCAAAATCTAACCATTTTCATAGTCATACTATCATTTAAGAAATGGTTTTCAGTCTCAGGAGGTAAAATTGTGCGATTTCCAACCCTTACCGTTCTAGAACTGTCCTCGTACTCAATCTTCAGGTTGCCCATGGCTTTGATGATGGCCATAATGGACTGGATTGTGTTGCTGTAGACCACTGCTCGGTACTGCTTACACTCTTCTTCTGAGTAGCCGTCTTCGTGAATAATCCTGGGACAAAAAAAAAAGAAAGCTTTACAATTGGAAAAAAAAACAGGGCCAAATTAAAGAGGTAAAAATCAAGCTGTATTATAAGTAGTTATACTGAACACAGTATGTACATATTATGTGTAGCTGATATTACATAGAATTTCTTTCCTTTTAATAATTGAAATTATGATTTGAAAACCTCTTTGTATTTACTCTGGTTTTCTTTAAGTGTGACAAAAAAAGGCATAAACAAAGACATCTAGAAGGGGGGTGGGGGGAAATACTTTTTCACAGCACTGTAAATGCTTTTCTTGCCTGCTGATTCACAGCATTTATCTTCGTAGACTTTCTCATTAAAACATTTTATCACAGGAAAAAAAAATCCACCATACGACGCAAACAAATATTTACTCATTTCCTGAGATTTTGCACGGAGAAATTAAAAGGAAAAACGTCACAGTGATTGAAAAACCACGAGGCTGAATGCGAAGCTGCTTGGCTGGTAACCAAACAGAACCATCTCCCCCGGTGTGTCACGGCCAAGATGCTCAGTAGCTGTGTGGTGAGCTGAATGGGATCTTATTAAAATTCAAGCGAGCTCACAGTGAAACGCTGTGAGCCACAGCCAGAATGACTGAAAGTCCATGGTGTTTTCATCCTGATACAAACAATACAAATGGTGTGTGAAGCATTTAGCCACTAATCTGGAGTGTGTGATGATGTAAGGAATTTTCTTACAATAAAGAAACTGACAGAGAGGATTTTTACTTATTCAAGCAAATGTTCAAGTCTATTCACATCTTTATTTGTGGCGTCTGAACAGGCAAATGCATTTTCCTTTCTTTTTAAAAGTATTCAATTTAAGCCAATTCAAATAAAGAGAGTTAGATATGTCAGCTGCAGACAGGCTGTGGTATAATTCTTATAATAGGAAATAGTTTGGTATTCAGAGGTAAAATTGGATAATCTGAAAAACAAGAAAAAGGTACAGTGGCTTTTATTAAAGAAAAAGGATTGCATCAGTTCTCTGAACAGTTTTGACCAAGTAATTTTTGTTTCTTCATTGTCGTTTAATTGTGAAGTGTATATTTACTTTCTGATGCTTTTAGGTCATATTTAAGCAGTAATACATATACAGCACCCTACAAAATATTGATACCCCTCAAATCTTTCCAGATTTTGTCCCGTTACAGCCACAAACCTCAATGTATTTTATGCTACAGACCAACAAACTTATTCCCAATTGTGAAGTCGAAGAAAAATGATACATGTTTTCTGGGGGGTTTTTACCCCAAAGCATGCATCTATTCAGCCCCTCTAAGCGGATACTTGGTAGAACCACCTGCTGCAAATTACAGCTGAAAATGTTTTAGGGTCTGCATACGCCAGCTTTGTCCATCTCAGTCAGATTGGACAAAGAGGGTCTCTGAACAGCAATTTTAAAATGTTGCCACAGAAACTAACCGGGCCATTTCTCACACATGAAAACGCTTTGATCCAATCCATTCCAGTGTAGCTCTGGCTGGTTGTTTAGAGTTTTTGTCCTGCTGAAGTGTTTTAACGAGTACTGTCTTGTATTAAGCTCCATCCATCTTTCCATCAGCTTTTACCAGCTTCCCTGTTCCTACTGAAGATCTGCATTCCCACATCATGATGCTGCCATCGTGCTGCTCCACATGCACGCTGTGTCAGCTACACTGGCTCGTGGCAAAGTGGAAATCGAGTTTCTTGTAGGTTTCTTTCAACAGAAGCTTTTCCTTCCACAAAAGCCAGATTTGTAGAGAGGCACAACTAGTAGACGTCCAATTAAAAGGTTATCCCACCTGAGCATTGGATACCTGCTGCTCATCCAGAGTTACCATGGGCCACTTGGCTGCTACTCAGATGAATGCTCTCCCTGCCCACCTTTGGATGGATGGTCTTGGTAGCTTTGCAGTTGTGCCATTCAGTTTCCATTTTTGGATGATGGATAAAAGCTTGGGACTTCGTTCTATAACCCAACTATGCTTTAAAGTTCTGTCCACTGGGTTCCTTGGTCTTCATGATGCAATTCCTTAAAAGGTATTCTCTAACAAACCTACAAGACCTTCACTGACCAGGTGGAACTGGATTTTATTTAGGTGTATCAGAGTAAAAGGGGGGCTGAATACATACGATCACCACGATGTTAAAACTTTTTGTTCCCCGCAAAACAACTGCAAACAATGCATCATTTTCCTTCCAACTGAGCTATGCCCAACTTTCTGTTGGTCGATCACAAAAAATTCCAATGAAATCGCTTGCGGATATAATGTGATAAAAGGGATTTGTTCAAGAGGTGTGAATACTTTAGCAAGCCACTTTATAGGTACATTTTATTCTGTGTGTGATTATGATTTCCTTTTTCACCTTCAGCACAGCACACATTTCAGGTGCTTTTACTTGAGCAGAAAGACATGCAACATGTCGTATTTATTCATCTACCTATAATGATACATTATGTTTCCAACACAGTAAAGCACATTTAATTTTGGATTTTTTTCTATAGAGTTAGCCTCATATGCAAATCAATATATATATTGGTAAATAATTGCTAATTAAGTAGTAAGTAGTAGTAGAAGTAATTAAGTTAAAAAACACTAATGACCGGAGGAAAGGCAAAACAATGAGCAGTCACTCACTTCATCTGCTTCACAATGGTGCTCTTCCCCGACTCGCCAGCACCTGCAGAAAGAACAAAAACAGGCAGAGGTTAAAAATACGCTCCCGTTAGCTGAGAAATGTAAACAGGCAGCCAGCAAGGCTGTCTCACATCTGGACTCTCGTCTTACTCCCCCCCCCCAGTCCTTCCTCCTCGCAGCTTTGGCTTCAGCACATTTTCCTCCCGGGCAAGTCGTCTGTTCTTCCTCAGTCTATACTCTGCTTTCTCTAGAAGCCACTCAGCTGTCTACAGTGCAAATTTAGACCACAATGCTTAATTACCACACCTGCCACTGTAAACAACTGAGTAGGGACCACCTGCCATAGTGTTGGTTACCTGATTTTGGTTAACATTTTTACGGGAACGTCCTGCACTGTCAGGATGTGTTTTATCATTGCCTCTGCTGTGCCTATTCTAACAGCCTGAGGGGAAGAGAGAGAGAGAGCTCATCTGCAAGGAATCCTAACACTTAACCCACACACAAACACACCCAGGGTGCCTATATGTGCACTCTCCATTCGCACTCACCCCGGGTGAAGTCTTTCTGGGATGAACCTCAAAACACATAACTACACGGCGTGCTGGCCTCACATGCAGGGCGGTGGAGCCGCTGGGTGGGAATGAGGCAGGAAATTTTCCACAGACAGCTGTCAGCGCCCACTTTTCCTGGGCATGGGAGCTCAGACCAATTAATAAATCAGAACGAAGGCTGCACTAAAACTGAGACGAGCATCTTGTGTTTAAAAAAAGTTTTGGATATGATCAGACATGCAACAGGAATAAAAGGAGAAGGAAGGAAATTACTATTTTTCCAAACATGCAAACACAAAGTGACATTCTCTCTTTTATGTTTCAATTACTCTCAGAGTTGTAAAGTTCAAGCATTTCCCACTAAGAAAATTACAAAAGATTATAATGGAACATTCCGGCTGTTAATCAGCCAACAGTGCATATTTTTAGGCTGTTAAGACAAGAGATCACAATTCATAAAGAACTCATAAAAAGGGTTTTCTCTTGTAGAGCTGTAAAAGTGGTAGGAGCTGCACAACATATCAAACTGTAAAGGACATAGCAACATTAAAATGTACATAACAGCAACTGCACAGGACCTGCTTAGATGCTATACTTGGTAAGGCGGTATATTTAGTTTTTCGAATCTAAATTTGAGCAGCTGGATGGACTTTTACTTTCACCCTTCATGTCAATCAAGGGCAGTAAACAAGAATGATATAATTTGCCCGCAGAGACCCTGAGGCTCCATGTGAGTAGAGGGCATATTATGGTGGTAAAAGAAAGAAGCGGTGGCATAAGTTGCATCACAATGTTGAACAATAATGTCACAATTGCTTGTTTTCCTAATATCGTGCAGCCCTAACATTTGATCTAAACTAAGCCTGCACAGTATCAGGAAAACACACGATATAAGATATTGTTGGTAAGTGTTGCAATGACAATATGATTTGCATTAAACATACACTAAAGTCTACAGTGTTAAGGTTGGTCTGTTTAGGGTTAATTGCAATCACAGACCCTAGAGAGTGGGTAGCATACAATTTATATAAGAAGGTAATATTTACAGCAATCCATGCAGCTCTTTGTGATATTATAATCTCTTTCCTCGCCATCTCTGCTCAGCTCTTACCAGGGTCTCTGGTCAAATAAACTCTGTGTGACCTCACACCATCGCTATGAGCAGCCACAATAACAACCCAAGTATGAGACTGAGCCTATTTCAGGAAACTTTTGTCCAAACATTACAAACTAAAATTGATCACTAAAAATTAAGTGTTCATATAGTGGTCTTTGACAAAAACTACAAGGAATCTCACAGCTAGGCTGTAAAAGTACATGAAAGAAAAGTGGAGTTTGGTGGGAAATAAATGCAACGGCCTAGCAACAGGGCAGCATGTAGGACACATGTGGCTGTTTCTGACTCATGGGAGAAACTTTAGAAAAAAAAAACAAGAGTCACAGAAGAAGAATGTCTGTGGAAGCTCCAAATAATTTCAGTGGTAAATGAGGAAATAAATATGTAAATATTGGGCATATAGGGAGAGATATAGAAGAGCTATGAGGAGATCAGCTGTTCTCAATAGGCATAGATAGAGACTTTTCAAGTGGCTCATTTATAGATGGGTAACTGGCAGAGACAACTCAGACAAACCAGTGCCAGGAGGACCATGAGCTTAACTGGAGTCCAGCTGCAGGCAGGACCCAGCTACAGATGGGCCCATGCTCCAGAGTTTCTGATAGTTTTATTAATGTAACCATTATACAGCCGATGAGCAGACCCTACTCATTGAAATGTACAGGTGTCGTGGGACTTCTGATTTTATCATCTGTGCTTCACTAGGATCAAACTTAATACATCCACCTTTCTTGACAGGAGCTGAGAAATGTGCTGCTATGAGCTGCTGGGTAATGACATTTAATCAACATTATCCCAGAGGAAATCTGTTTTTTCTCCTGCAGTACAAAACAAAAACGCATTGAAGAAATGAATGCCAAGCAGTAGACCAAATATAAGACTGCCATTGTTTTATTGTGATGCTTCAGCTTTTACCTGTATGCACATTTGGAAGGGAGGCAGCAATGTTATGAAATTACCCTGATTAAAGGCTTATGCTGATTAAGACAGAGTCATCCGGCAGCATTTTTCTGATTATCGTACACTGAATACAGTCATGTTCAGAATGATCAAATTAAACTCTGGGGATCATGCTGTTTTAAATGATTACGACCTCCCTAATAGGAATGTTATGTCATACCTGGGTATTTCTAGCATCTTGCACCAAAGGCAGCTGCTTTGCAGCGCATGCCCTCCGCTCCAGCTAAGTCAGTGGAGAAAAGGATTGCTGTGATGAAGGCTTAGTGGTGTAGGAGGATATAATGCAATTACTATCACTGAACCAATGATGATCTATAACATAAAACAGGAATGGGGTGGAATACTCTACACTGGTCCACCACAAACAAAGTGCTTAGTAGGAGTATTTTGGTCCATCAGTGGCTAAAATCAGTGCAATGAGCCACTTTCTAAAGGTCTGACAAAAATGAATGATGTATTGGGAGTTTCTTTACTTCGACAACCCCCATACAGTCCAGCTGCATGCTGTTTGCTGGTGTTTCAAAGCTGAAATTACTCAATAACACATGCAAATGACTTCGCAGAGTGTTTGAGCCAACTGAACTTAAAGCGCGAGCCGAAAATGAAAGGTTGCACCAAGTATACCTGTCCCAATCCAGAAGCACATAAGTTAGTTGAGGCATTTTAGTTGTAAACTGAACCTTTGGTGCTTTGGGCCTAATATCTGGCAATGCCATGTTTACTGAATAAGTCCAGAAAAACAGCATAAGCATGGGCTAGTCACTGGTATACCAAGGTTTTAAATAGTTGCAGCTTCAAGACTGCTGAAATATTTTCAATCAACCAAGGAGTTTCTTTCTGAATGGAAAACAGACAGGCACCTTTCCTAACATAAACAATCTAAAACGTTTATTCATTTGAAAAAGAAAAACCCCCAAAAAACGTAACATTTCATTTAAAAGGGGGCAGTTCAAAAATGTATACCCTTCTGGATAATTCCTGAGCAGCTCCTCATATGTTTATACTGGTATTTTTAATATTTTTCTTTTGGGTCATGAGTTCCAACCCTTTGAGATTGGAAGACCTCTTGCCCATCAACCTAATCTATAGCTCCCTTCACAGATTCGAATCTGGGCCACTCCAAAACTTTAATACTACTTCCAGGCAATAGAACATGCGGGTAAAATTAAAACTACAACTTTAAAGATAAATCCAAATTATGAATAACTTAGGCCTGTAAGTGGTTACCTGTCGCAAAAACAACAAAATGAGCAAGCTCTCGTGAGTCACTGCACATTATTTACATTATTTTAATTTAGCTTGCAATTCCTGAAAACAAGTCTGAGTCTGTTTGCCTAAAGCTGACCACAGCTCTGCGACTTCTGCAAATAAATACTTAGTTCTATGTTTTGTTAAAAGCGCCACGTGTATCAATGTTTCTGTTTTGTTTAGTATGAGCAGGCATATCTTAGGGCAACTCACGTGTCTTCTTGCTTAAGAGGTACAGAGCCAGCTTACAATGCAGCACGGCCCTAAGATTGTGGAAAGGAATCGGAATTAGGGGAAAGAGACATTTCCTTCAAAAAACCCATTGGGATTTGTGTGCCAAATTAACACTTATGCGTGTTTTATACAATTTCATGCGGCTAATAGAGCAATAAAATCATGTTATACATTTCTGTTGCGGATATTGGTGGTACTACCATTATACTGTGACAACATTTTTACCCACGGTTATCATGTCGTGAGAACCTTGCACCAGCCCATGCCAACACAGTAATAGTAGCAAAAACAAAAAGATATGATCCAGTCATATTAAATATTCGCCCGTTATTTGTTTCTTTCAGTGATGAATCTTTTTTTCTGCAGAGAAGGGATGAAAAAAAGATCCATCACTCCGCTTTACACAGCTGGCCGGTGGCAAAGCATAACGAGAAGTTTAAGTGTAGGAATTCCTGGCACGCCTGCAGCATCTAGAGCTCTGTTGGTGAAATGAGATGAAACAGACAAGTTGGAACATGAATGGAAAAAAAATAAGGGCTGCTCATGTGTCAAGACTCAGAATTAACTACTTATAACAATCTACTTATTTCTTTCTCTTTATGCAGCTCCTCATCATGGGCCCTTACAAAGCCAGAGCCTTCATAAGGCCTAAAATGTTAATTTTTCAAAGACCTTCCCTCAGTGGTGTTAAGGCTTTTTACTATGTGTGTGTGAAGGGATGTGCATGTGTTTAGAGCAAGCACAGCCTGTTCTGGTGGGACTGAGAGCATGGCACAAAGGCAGCAGTGTGGGTCCCTGCTACCCGAGAACACAAACTCGCTGTTGATGTTTGGGACTTGACTACCCCAATCAGTGCTCGAGCTCACTAGTTATTCACACTGCTCCGCCATCTTTTACCCAGCATGACAACTGCCTTCACATGGCCCAGCCAAACTATTTACAGGCACTGGCAACTGAACCTGCTTCAGGAAAAATGACAAATTAAATACCACAGCTGGTGAGAGGAATTTATGGAACAGTGAGAATTGATTTTACTGCAATGTCTTGGTTACTAGTTTGATCCCTTGGTCAGCCTGGACCCATAGTTTCCATTGTACCCAACTGCTATACTGGCTGATGGTTGGAGGTGTTCACCAATACTAATATTACTGCTTAGGATTCTAACTCAGACATGCACCACAGCATCAGGATATAGGAGTTCAGACCAATTATTTTTTTGGCTGGATGTTCGCTTTCAGCCCACTGGTACATCCAGCTGGACTCAGATATTGTTTTAGAGATAGTCAAAAACAAACCAGCTGCGTGTGTAAATTCAGCTATAAATCACCCACCCTGTTACACGAGGGACGGACATTAGCAGAAGTGCCATCGTTCATGCACGTCCAGCGAACGGCTCTGTCGAAGCCTCCCTCTCTAAGCACACCTCATTCTGTGTGTTCATACTCTCAGCTCAGCTTGCTGACTTCATCTTAAACAACCTCTTATCTATGGGAAGCTATTATGTTTGACACATCATAGAAGGTTGTCCTAATCGCCATCAAAAACAACCTACTTTTCCTGAATAAAGAGTTTTCATGCTGCGTCATTCTCAAAGACAATTATAATAGTTTTCAGCGCCTCAAAAGGTCTGAACAGTTAAGTTGTCACAAACTTTGAAACTGAAGGTGATTTATGAACTATAATGGGGAGGATTTAAAGTCGACTCACCACTATTTGGGCCCCGAGACCCACCAAAGTAAGTAGCCACATAGCCACTAATGTCTTTGGCTATTTTTTAAGTTTTAAATGGAGAGGATTGCATGTTCAAGTTCATCCAACATTATTGCTTTTGCTTGATCATTGGCCATTTGTGAATGACTGAAGGTCCTTGAAAAACAGCTCATCTTTGAGAAATTGTTTTGAGCTTTGCTGATCTTACTACCATTTTTATAAATGGTTGCTAGAAAGAAATTCATCAACATGCTCCAGTTGGTACCAGGTGAAATGCCTGTTTTGAGATGTGGCTTAGGAGGGAAAGCAGTTGTCAATACTAAGGCTTTCAGTTTCATCCTGCTTTCCTTCCCCATGTTGCTCATTATTGTCACAGCATGCACAGTGGAAGCAGAAAACACAAAATCGGGAAACAGCACAATAGTATTTCCTTTATTCATCCATCAAATCTATAATGGATGCCCACCGGGCCATCCTGTCGCCACTACCGAACAGATGTGCTAAATAAATATGTATCCAAAGTTGATCTGCTGAAATTTAAAGGAAACTAAAGATTTGTGCGAAAATTTGAAATGTCCTCTATTGCTTTTTTGTAATATTTTGGAATTCATAATTGACTAGAAGGGACAATTTTTATTCTTCTTCAACAAGGTACAAGTGTGAACCAATGCAGTTTTTGGCTGGCATATACAGAAGTGATGTTCTTGAATAATCAACTACAGTGTTGTCAAAACACCCCTCCACTGTGGTTTTACAACTATAATAAGCTCCAGCACAAAGTAATTACTTCAAGGCATCGGAGCACAATAAACTATGGGAAGTCTATGATTAAGAATTAAAGTTGCTGCTAAACAATTGGTCTCTGACTATACATGAATATTTTCAATTTCTGCAACCCAGGAACATTTAAACCCAATTCAGCCGTTAGCCTAAAATCCAATTTCCTTAAAAACATTACTTATGATTGTTGCTATACAAGTCCTACAGAGATTTTTGTGCAAGTGCGGCTTCCAAAGAGCAATGCAGGTGTGCTCAGTCGAAGATTGGGTTTTTCTTGATTTTCCAGTTACAAAAACAGTGGAGCAATTAATCCCCCTCAGGAGCAAAACCCTGCCAGACTTGTCAAAATATTTCATCTTTGCTGGATTTCGACCACAGAGACTTAAAAGTCTACTGAATGCTGATAAAACTTCTTCTACAGATATGGTCTTTGAGGAAATGAAGGATATTTTGCAAGGTACCTCGTGACGCACAACAAATACTGCATGCATGCACAACATTCTGCATGTATGTTGGACAGAAGTAAAAGGAACAAATAAAGAAAGGCGCATTTCTGAATAATTTAATTGTTTTAAGACACAGAAGACCACAGGAATCTTGGGTACAAAAGGGGACGATGTTAGACATTCTTCCATCTCCAAAGAAACTTTTAAATAGAAATGCACCTTCCTATTTTCCCTTGTCCAGTGATCAGCAGGTCGAATAATGAAAAATACCCCCAAAATATCCTTACACCCATCAAAACTATATGGAGTTTGATGGGCCAAGTTCACATATAAAGTGAAATAATTATATGTATTTTTAAAATTAATAATTGTTTTTAAACTAGCTTTTAATTATTTAATTTGCTCATCTAAAATGTATATTTAACTATTTATTCGGGAATTTAATTATTTAATTGTGCATTTCATAATTGAATGGTATATTTAAGTTTTCAATGACGTATTAAATAGATAAATAAATAGCATTTTAAATTATTTAATGGGACATTTCATGGCACATTTATTTATCAAATGATACATTTTTTTCATTTAATTTTGCCCATTTTGGCCCACTTTAAAACTATGAACCGTCATAGTTTTTGGTCTATAAACAGATCACCCAACAGCATGCAGCTTGAAGCACTAGAATAAAATTTTTAAAAAATCAGATAATGGTTAGGGAGATTTCCTTTGATGCATTAGTGGAGATAATCTCCTGCACTTTTTTTTTTCCCGTGCTACAGTCCTAAAAAAAATAAAAATACAAAAACCAAATTGATTGATTCCATCAAAGTCTAAAGCTTGTCAGACCTAGAAGAAGACCGAACATTTGTATCAGGAAAAGCTTGATCCGTGCCTTTCTAATATTGAATGAACACTGAACACAATATACAGTGGAGCAACATGTCACAGCCATCCTCATGCCTGTGACATGTTGCTCCACTGTATATTTAATAATCAAATTAATCTTCCGTCATTCCTCAAACGCTTCCTCTCACTATTAACTGCCACCTACACATCAACCCTGAGCGGCCCCGTGCCGCCTGTTCTTCTTGGCTACATGTTGAGAAATGTGCCAACCTGGACTCAAGACCCGAGGCTCCCGGAAAGACACTTGGCTCTTCCTATTCTCGGAGCCAGTGCAGGGAGGAAGCAGCGGCAGCTCGCACGAACACGTGAACGCGAGCGTACACATTGTGCCGACTGAAAGGCTAGGACGGAAAGAGTCGGTCTCATCCGACAGATGGCTGCAACGCCTCAGGCAAAGACCAAGTCTGGACAGCGTGGTGACAGCTGCTACAGAAGCAGAGGGATCATAAGACCAATTTTACTTCCACTACATATACTGAGTGAATGTGACACCACACTATAGATGACTGCTATATGACAATTCCTGTCTCTGTAAGGAAAAACGCAATGTTTCTCTGTATTTTCATTTCAAATCCTGTATTTTGCCTTCTATTGATCATCTCTGACTTACTGTAGTTTAATTATAATGATGGATTGTTTATTAGGGTGATTATTTGGCACTAATAACATGCAGGTTTTCCAATTTCTCCCATGATTGCAATGCTGTGAACTTGCTCTTACAAGAAAGCTTCAAATGCTTCTAATGTAAAATAAACTGGATGGATGGACGGAATTATTGAACTGTCTTTGTAACTCATATTTTGCATATAAAGCAGCCAAATACGGTATTGCAGGGTTCCTGCCCATTTTCAAGCTCAAAGTTCTTTATATTTCAGTCATTTATTTGCTTATTTTGAAAGTATTTAAACAAGGTTTACATGAGTCAGGCTTTAAATATGGAACCTGCAAAAAAAACACAGACTGGAGGAAGGGGGGTGTGTGGACAGATGGATGGACAGAAGGGTGAATAGAAGGACAAATGAAGGACGAACAAACTGATAGATGCACACAGACTGAGCCCATGATGGATGGATGGGGACAATGGGGAATAAAGTCTGGAAGCACTGTTTCTAAACTTATCCAGACTTAAAATGGATAAAAGATGGCAAAATGACTGCAGAGTCATGACAGCAACATAGCTTTTATTGTGCTTTCATCAAAAGAAAATTAATTGCAGTTTATTCAAACAGTCAGTAGGGTTTGAAGACAATTCTTTGTAAGGATGCAACACCTCTTTGGTAATTATAAGCTATAACAATCTGTCGAAAATGTATTTAATTAGATGAAGGGAAGAATGAAAAAGAAAATCAGACAACTGTTAAATTAAAAATTAAACTTACTAATTAGAAATAATCTATTCCTTTGTTTCAGAGAAATAAACGTGTTGCTTTTATGTGATCATATGCCCAAGACGCACCAAGTCATCAAAGCATTACGCTATATCTTCCTGAAGTTTAAGAAAAGATACAGACATCCTCTTTCCTTGAGTCTTCAGGCTGAATGTAGAAGGAACTTAAGGAATATGATCCAGACAAAAGAAGACAGCAGCAGGTCATTTGTCTGAGTAAAGACAAAGCCAGAGTAGAAAACAGAGCAGTCTGTTCAGAAGACATCAATGGAATGGGTGGGAAATCTGACCTTTAATATTAAGCGCATTGACGATCTACTGACCAGAATAAAAGTTAAACAAAGCAATAAACAGCTTTTAGGAATTGCGACTGAAAAGTGTAAGGTCTGATGGAAGAATGCCAAATTCACTGCAAAGATTCTGGCCTCAGTTTTTAATTATTGCTCCACCGTTGACGTTTCTAATTCTGAACAGCAGACGTGTATTAACGTCTAACAAGCAACCAGTCAAACCATCTAAATCAGCCACTTGTCATTACAAAACGACCCTATAGTGGTGTTTACTCATTTTGTTTCTGGTGCTGTTCCAACATCATCTCTGCCTCATTTTTCCAGTTTTTTCAACCTCTTGATAGAGCAGCATGGCACCGAGGACTGTTATGATGCCAGGAGAAATAAAAACTGCACACCACTTAGAATGGCTTCACTACTGATGTTGATCTTCATAAATCTTCTGAGAAAAAGTTGCTGGAAGTATGCAAGAATACAAATCTTTTTGCGGTGCACTCAACATTTAAACAAGGCGCCCATAGCAATGGAGATACACTAAAGCAAACAACTGATCCAATGTGTTGACCGGTCCAATCTGTAGCATTGCAGTACTAGGAGACAATGAATTTAATAGTGTCAAATCAATAGAAGATTTGCCACATTGCAAGTTTTTATCTGACGCCTTTTAAATAAACGCGTGAATATGTTCCTCCTTCTAACATCATGCACCAGTGATATTCTTCAATTACTTTTAACTAGTTATTTGTACGTCTGTCCGATCATCTGGAGGACTTTTACCATATTTGCAGATTTCCAGTGATGCAGATAGACACCTCTCTGGCCTTGAGATGTTTTAGAGAAAATGTACGGTTTTATTTTACTGTAAAGTTTTATCGTGAAGATGCTAAAAAATGCTCAACCAACCAGAAAGTCTAAAACTTCTTCTTATTGCTGTCAATTGTAGTATTTAAAGAAACCTCATAATTTGCCACAAAACCAGGTGGGACAACTCATAGAGCTGAATTATATATCAAATTTAAACTCATTGCAATATCAATGTAAGCAATACTGCAATCTCAAAGGACTGCTTCAATGCAATATTTGATAAGATACTATATTTCCAGTGTCATGCTTTCACACACTGAATATTGATAATAGACATGGTCAGTTGGACGGAGTATCTGTCCTTGATGCCCAAACGTGATGTATACCTTTAGTGGTTGAGATGCTAAAGCTCAAAGAGAGAGAAAAAAAAGGTGTCTGGAAATTTCAGCAATAGTATTGCAATTATGTATTTCTCTAACAACCTGTAGACCTCATTACAAACTTTACAGGCAACTGGTGAGGCCAGAACAAAGACTGTTTTATGATTCGACACTGTTTCTCCCCTAGCTCCAGACTAAAATCTGCACTGGCATCACAAGACAATGAATATTCTTCTCAGTCATAAACTGGTCCCTCTACAACAACTGTAACCCAATGGACCACCAACCTCAGGACAGTTTGCTCACTTGGGAAGTGAACCCAGTTTTACATGCAAAAATAGGCCAAAGTCATGATAGTTTTCAGCTGAAAGCCAGAGACACAAAGTTCCTGAGGGTTATCAAATAAGACTTCTAAATTAATTTTGATGTTTCTCTGTTAGAAAGATGAAATTCTGAATTACTAGCTATCAAACGCAACATGTAATGTGTATGGTAAAGCAGATGGCAACAGCAGGGTCTCCAAATCCAACAAAAGCTTTAGTGGAACAGTTGCAGTTGAAGTGCATATGTGTTTACATCATGCAACCAAGATGAGAGAGCTCTAAATCTAATTGCTTAACCGAAATGAATTTTCTGAGTGGGCCTTCTATAGGTTAAAGTGTTTTGAAAAGGTCAATGAATGGAATACAATTGAGCATGATGTTGGAGGCCTTTAAAACGGCATTGTCACAATAAAATCTTGGTGATTCTCATTGGAATTAGAAACCTGCAGTCAACCTGAAAATGCTTTTTAAGAGCCAAAACGCACAAGGGAATGCAGCAAGAATTTAAAACTGAATCTCAGCACTTGTTTAATATTCTTTCACATTCACCTGGCTAAGGTGAGATATAAAGATGCAGAGTCAGACAGTGAGGTGGTCCTTAGCTCAGGGGCATCTACTGCATCACGAGCAGCGGGAAAATCTCCACCTGATGCATTATAGATACATCCATTACAAGCCCCCTTTCTGCACAGATCTTTGGAACCAGATATACACACATTCATATATGGAGGCACTAAATGAAAGGAGAAAAGAAGAAAGATTTAATGAATTATGGATTAATGCATCACAATATCAGCCACCAGCTGTGGAAGAAGCATACTGTAAGGGTAGAAGTATATTTAGTAATAAAATCCAGTAAAGGTTGAATTCAGAAAGTTCTCAGATATTTTTCTTTTGTATTTTATTACTGTGGACAAAAATAAGATATAAAGCCAGATCAAAACATTTTGAAAAACATTTAGACTTGCAAACGTTTTAGAATATATCTTTGTTTTTTATGTCTGACCTGCCTATCCCAATAATGAATCATCCACAGCACTATCGTGCTGCAAGTCCTTCAATAGAAGCAGCAGTTTTAAATCAAACTTTATATTTGACCGACCAAAGCTAATCAAGGGAAATTTGTCCTCTTACAATTTCTGGCTGATGAACAACGTTTGTGTTTTAAGCAACACAATAAAATCTTTAACTAATCCTGATTTATATTTCAAAGAATCTTTAAGACGTGCAAAATCATTCAGTTCAATAAAAGTTTCAGATTTTAAAAGACTAAAAGTTTAGATTCATGTGACAATTGTTCTCTAGCCACAGGGAATCACTATATTTTAGTGATTGTCTGTGTTGGCAGCGTGTAGTGGCAGGCATTTATCATTTCGTTTGTCGTTATCGTAAAAAAAATGTCTTGTAAAATGGTGATTTTATTGTCCAGTCACTTTATAAATGTTTAACATACTATTGGACCTAAATTACACAATAAAGAGCTTAATTCATAATTCAAGGGTCCATAGAATTAATTAGCTTTCATAATTTTTTCTCTTAAAATGCAAAGACAAGAGGACATCTCTACAAATGATTTTAAATGGAAACAGAAGGTCTAACAAAAAACGATTTATCAAAACGGACACAAACAAAAAACGTTAATTGGTCAAGAGGTCTGCACAGAACAATCTTTAAGGTCATTTTATGAAAATATTTTTCGTCCTGTATGTCTATATGTGAGAAGAAAATTGTTCACACAGTTGCCAGCCTAAGGCTCAGGGGTAATTATTCCAAGCTGAAAGCCCATCCATCAAAGAGCAGACGAGACCAAGGCTGCCTGTGACGACCAGCTCCTCTTCGCAGCCTCAGAAATCAGACGCTGCCCTGGCCTTGAAACCTGGACACATGAAAGGCCCGACCAGACCAATGCAGCTGACAGGGCCAAAGCAAAGATAATCGCTCAGCATTTCATCTCCAGTTAAAATGTGGAGCCTGCAACTTCCACATTAAACATCCGGTTAAAATGTACCCTGGTAAGGTCAACGTAGAAAACCAAAATACAAAAAAGAAGATAATTTTAAATAAAAAAATGTTTATACCTTTTTTTTATTCAACCAGGTAAGTCAGTTGAGCAGCAATTCTTATTTGCAACATCAACCTGATATTACAAAATCTAAAAACTACGTTGCCCTGGCATGGTAACTTTGAATAAAAGTACCACGGTAGCATCATAGTTACACAGAAATCTAAAACAAAATGTCTATGACAACAAAATTGCTTTTAGCTAAAATAATTTGAAATACTGATTAGAGCTATAATAATGTTTTGTAAAGATCTTATGTATAGTTATGTTGTTTTTGTTATACTGACTTAAATAAAAATACAGAATAATCACTGACAAAAATATAATAACAGGATAACTTTGATTTTAAAGCAAGTGCTTATTGCACAGAATATCATTTTTTTGCCATTCTGCTTTTTCAACAGTAACACTGGATGCATTTCAAGCTTGGTTGATTTTTATTTGCGCCATCTATTCTACCCAAATACACTTTCTTTTGTAATTAAAGGTGAAATGCAATAGGCTTCTTTTAGCCAGCTGGCAACTGGCAGTGCACAGCCAGTTAGCTAGTTGCTTTTTAAAACCTGGTATACCTTAATTAATAAAATCTAAAATGTTTTCCCTAAATTCCTTTTGCAAATACAATTTTGTCTGTTTAATTTAAAAAGGTGAAAAGTTTTCTTTGAAATCCGAATAATGTGGGAAACAGATGCCAATGAGTCATAGATAATGACTAATTTAATACTATAGTTATTTTAAAAAAAGGGAACTTCCACATTGGGCATAATTTGTTTAAATGATAACTCATATTTTTAGGCCTAAGTTAAACCTAACTGTAAACACATATTATGAGCTCTTGTGCATTTTAACTCATACAGAAATAGGATGTTATGTTGAAAAGCATTTGCATCTGGTGTGAATTAAATAAAGTAAGGCTAGTTTTTCATTAATGTGTGTCTGATTAAAAGTTTAGAGTAAGTTTAGTAACAGCAGATGAGGAACGAAACATTAGAGAAAGTTATTTTTACGGCTGGAAAAATAAAAGACAGTGAAACCGGGTGTCATGCTGTTCTGTGTGATGCTAATCACTTGATTTCAGTCACAAGGCACACACGCAAACATATCACTGCCTGTGATTTTATCAAGAACTTAAAAGACCAATTTGGTCAATTGTAATTGTACAAAAACCTAATTGCTCTGAAAGTTTATGATGAAAAAGTAAACTGCTGTGCATCTTGAACATGAATAAATGAATGACTCACGAAATCAGATATATAATATGAAATAGAGTGCAGAGGAAGATAGAAAAAAGCCACCCAAAAAGACAGGAAGTTTATTCCTTTAGCGTCGTTATAGCAACCTTTACATGCAACTTAAGGGGGGAAAAGGCACAGGAAATGAGAAGAGGAGGGGTGAAGTGGGAGGTTTCTCAAGAATTTGCAAATTTTTATCTGAGTACACAATAAGAGACTTGCTTTGCTGACATCCTTTCCAAAACAGAGTAGCTCCAGTTAACTTGCACATTATGGAGAGCAATGTTGAACTACTAGTTTAAACGTTCAAACACCTGAATTTATAAAAAGGGGGAGCTCATTATTACAGGGGTGGGTCAGGAGGTTCTGCAGCCACTAATAAACATTGGACAGGTTAAACTCATTCTATAAGGAAGAATCTTAACAAGAAGGAACATGGCCATAAATAGATCATATTTTCCTATTTCCCCTTCAAATGTTTAAAAAACATAAATCTTGTGTTTAGGTGGTTTGGATGACAAGTTTTTGAATGATGACCAGAGAACAGCTTCAAAAACAACCCCGATTGTCTCACCCACCAGCCGCCTTAGACAGTTCATGACTGAAATGTCTGCATACATTTTAATAAAAAGGTTAACAATGACTGTTCAAAAAAATGTCTTCATTTTATAATGACTCGATAAAGCTATTCTGTGACAGTTCCTGCTAGAAGTACAGATTTAGACTCGAAATAGCAAATCTAAGTTTAAAAGCCTAGACCAATTGGTATGAATTTGATTTATTCTGTAGTAAATTGGTGATGAATAAATAAATTGACTTGAATTGATTAACATCCTAATTTGCAAGTGAATGTTTATTCATGTGTCCCGTCTTATTACAATAACAAAAAAATAAAAATCAACTGTATGTTTTTTGAAGACAACAAAAACAAGAAGTCAACCTTCTTTGTTTAGCTTGGTCCTTGAAGTTGGCAGTCATCCCTTTTGTGCTAACTGACCTACAGCACTCTAACTAGAGCCTTATGCAAGAGCACTGTAGCAATGACAGATCTCTGTCCCCAAAGAACATCTGGTCCACAACTTGGATTCAGAAGCCCGATTTCTCTCAGCATACAGCTCTGGTGTGTGAATAACCTTGACTTGCCCCCACCAGTTACCAGGCTAAACACGGTCTGTGTTTGAAGATGCTGTACAACACCACACACGCACTAACAAGACAAATTGCATGGACGGCTGATGACAAAGCCTCACCAGGTCTCGAAATACCTCCTCCCTCCTGCAGAGTGATTAAAGGTGTTCTGCCCTTTCCATCATGCACACTGAAAGGACAGACAACTGCACTTTTCTTCTACCAAGTCCCAGACGGTTTCATTTTTATCAACTCTGCTTGAAATGTCAAACAGAAAATTGCAATCCTTCTAGAATCAAATGTTCATCTATATCTAAATCCTGGGGTTAGTTAAAAATCACAAGAAAGTTCAACATTTTGGCTGAAAAACATTTCCAATCTACTGATTTTCAGCAATTATAACAGAATGACGTCTAATTAGATAAGATTTAATAGTAGTTTACAACTGTCTTTTGCACAGACAATTGTACCCTCTTGCCATTTTGCTCTTTGTATCTGTTCAGGTAGCTAGCCTGTAGTCAGCTGCTTAACAGAGATAAAGCTCCTGGATTGCCGACAGCCTTAAGCTCTGTCTTAATAAGACTGTGAACTGCCATTACTTTAGGTTCTACACCAACATTGTCTTTGATTTTCACAAGCAGAAATATATCCCAACAGGCAAATTTGTTTTTGTTGTAAGCAAGCATAGAAGCCTTTTTTCATCCAGCTGGCCAGCAGGGTGCAGCAACAAGTGGGATAGGGTGAGTGCTGCTTTACTCTATGTTCCATATAGCAAGAGAAAACTGTTTTTCTATGACATCACATTGAAGAACCACACAAACCATTTGACCAATCAGTCGCTGCCCTAAGCTTAGTCTGAAGAAGATTTTGGCTCAGAAGATGAAGCTTTAATAGAATAGAATTATCAAACTTTTTTGGTCCCTGTGAAGTAGCTTATCTTAAATCATGCAATAAACTCCTATTTTAACATTAATAAAGCTGTCACTTTTATCTACAAATATAGAAAAGCATGTCAGCAGTCGGTTTTTCTGAAAACTTTATGATAGTAATTCTGTTTTGAAACCTAAGAGTCCGTTTATCCTGTACTTGGTGGAGAACATAGCAATCCAAGGGATGATTCACAAAAAATAAGCACATCTGTACAAATAAAAGAAACAAAGACTGAAATTAAGATAGAGTAAAATTATTCCCTATGCTCTGCTATGCTTGCAATTTCCCTCAGAGCGTCTCTGTTTGTGACTGAGTGAGAACTCCACAGGAATACGGAGCACCACCGCGCTCACAGAGAGCTCTTTGTGCGAGCACGTCGCCCTGAAACCAGCGTGTCTTTTGTTTATCGCGCTTCCTTTCAGGTTCTTCTCTCTGCAGCTGACCACAGAGAGAGAAGTGTGGTTAGGAACTCCAAAAGATGGAGAAAAAGGGTCGTAGTCAGAGAGAGATGCTGCAACTCAAGGTTTTCTGTAAGGTTCCAGATGGGCTTAATGTCCCTGATGTGTCCTCAGATGAGATAATAATGGAGTGCATGGTGTATGATCAAAATTGGATTAAACACTTAAAAGAGCAGAAAGGGGCTGAAACGATTACATACAGGTCCAATAGACAAGAGGACAAATTAAGTTTCTGCACCTTCCTGTTTTTTTGTTAAAAAGTCAAAGATTTGTTCCAAAACCCAAAACCCCATTCTATAGGTTCTTCCATAGACTATTTAAGGCCCTCCATATTTTCTCTATTTAACCTTTACTTAAACAGCAAATGGACTAACCTGACCTAGTAGGGGTATCTGAACAGCACATAGGCAGAAAAATTAGAATATCTGCATGTTAATAAAGACACTGAATCATAATTAAAATCCCTAACACCAAATAAAATTTAAGTATATCAGTCACTGAAGGTCACGCTACCTGACTGGTCAGTCATATCTTTTATACCTAAATGTCTTATCAAAGCTGAAAATGTACCTCTATTCGTTTTGTGATACCAGCGTCATAAAACTGAGATCTTGCAGCTAATTAAAAGCAGAAGAAGTAGAAAATTCCCCTAAATTTAATACTCAGTTTATCGAAGAGAATAATTTCCTGCTTTTTTTTTATTGAGTTTGGGTGATTAAGCGAGAAACAGAACACGGGCAGCTTTATAAAAAGGAGATTATGCCAGTGTTTGAATCCGAAGGTGGACGAAGCAGATCATTTAACCTGAGCATACAAACTGCAGCAGTGTTTTAAGTGTTTGCCATGGTAACTGGTATGGTAAGTAGCATCCAATACAAGCCAAGACAGAAGAGACTTATGAATAAAAATGGTGTCTATAAGTTTTGTATGTGTCCTTGTGTTAAAATAACGTTACATTTTAAAGAATAAAAAGGTCATCTGGAATAATTGCAATGATCTAGGGATACAAACCCAATCAGCAATAACTGAGCAGTGAAACTATATTAGACTGAAACTTGCAACCTCTCCTCTGTTTGATATCATAGGCTCATTTCAAAGGCCTACTGCGGAAATTTCAGTTCTAGATGTCCCAGTTTAACTTTTTTAATGGTCTTTCTACGTCATGCATGAACAAGAATTATGAGATAAAGTATCATGTGGACCTTCTAGTTGAAGAAAAATGACAAATGTTAGTGCAACTATTCAAAACCAAAAACAACATTAAGAAATGAAGAATTAGAATTTACTCTGCATCACAAATGCTCCACATCAAACTGGACAGATGGCCTAAAGGCAAACATCCTTTCAGGTGCAGGTTTGCCTTCATTTCTGCCCCTCCAACCCATTATTGTGCCAAAACAGACCTGTTTGCTTTCAAAACACATGCTAACTGCAGATCTGAAACCTTTAGCTATCAAGATCATTCCCCGCATATACGATTACAGCTCACTGAGCCCACATGCACAGGCTGTCGTCAAACAGTGGGTCAGAGATGACAGGACAAAGCAGATTATTTCATTAACACCGTTACACCAGAGTTGACTCTCAGCTAATAAAACCCTTTCCTTAGCAACACACCATGGTGACAGGGCGCTCTGGGTCCACTTAAAGTACAGCACAAAGAAAAAGTAAAGATATCATAATTAAAGTTTTAATAACCCAGGTTGGAACCATTGAATATCAGCACCTTTCCCTGTAGGAACATCCTGCTCCACACTCAGAGCTTAAGTTGCTTTTGCACAGACCCCGACTAATCTGATGACTACTACCAGCAGAGGTGAGTGTGTCCTACTGAAGAGTACTTCCACAGTAGTAATAAGTTAAAGTAATGCTTTGTCACCTCAAAGCAAATAAAAGTTTCATCTTTTAAATCATAAGCTCTCCTTTAGCAGTGTGTGAGTAGGAACGAGTCGAGTCGGTTACCAGGTTCAGGGTATACCAGGGTTGTGAAAAGCTGCTAGAATTTAATGTCAAACCATTTCAACAGCCCAAAGTCCTTTTATGGAGATGCAAGAGAAGCACAGTTTTCAACAGCTGTTTAAAACAAAGTAACACATCACTGTTAAAGTTTAATACTTTTTAAGTTCTTTTCTTCCCCACTGTTGAACAAATTTGAAGTAGGTGCTGCTGTTTGAGCCACTTTACAGAGCTTTTGGTCATTTGCTGTACCAGTTTACCTTTTCACAGGTCAGAGAGCCAGCAGAGCCAAGTCATTATGTCACAGGAAACAACTGTTCATGTACCGGTTTCATGTTGTTTTTCTGATTGTGAAGCTGGTGGGTTGGTTGACAAAACACAAAGAAACAGCTCTAAGTTTGGCTCTGACAAACCATGGAATAGGTTTGGCCAAAAGAACATGAACACAAACAGAAGCAGAGGTTTTCATTTTATTTTATTTTGCTTCGTCGGCTGATTTTTATTATTCATTGAGCGTTCTGACTCTGTCTGCTCTCTCATTCATCTATGGAAATTTTGTCAGATGGTGTCATGATGCATTGCAATAAAATAAATAAAAATGTGAAATGTTTATTATTAGTATTCTTTTAGCCAGCAACTAGAGAAACCTCCGGTCACTCTGGCACGATCTCTGGCATCTCATTTACAGGAATTTTGTAAAGTTTTAGCAGCAACCACAACTTTCTAAAACGTTGGCATACCTGGATCTCAGTCACCGGATCATCCCTCGGCACCATTTTCACAAAGTTTGTCCACTTCAGTTTTGAGATAAAATTCACATTAAAAGCAATCATGTTTGATAGATATTGTTAGAAATAGCATAAAGCTCCTGCAAATGTGACATTTGGCAAAGTGTCACATAAGGAAGAGCATCATAAGGAAATAATCACCCATAAAAACGACAACTTCAAGCAAAACGTTTAAAGGAAGCAAGGTCAATGGAGACCAGTTATATGCAACTTTAGTTTCTGTTCATTGAAGCAGTGTGAACTCAATCAGTTTTACTTTCATTGATGGGCAACATTTTTTCTCAGTCCGTTAGGTATATTCTGACAGCCATTGCTGATTGACTTAAAAGAAAAAAAAACTGGCTTAGTTTTAGGGTTGAGCCAAACCAGAGGAGGTTACTTTGATGTTATTTACAGATAATTACATTAGAAATATAGCCTGACAAGTGACTCAAATAGTAAAAACATGTTTATGTTTCAAATTATACAAATAATTATAATAATATGATCTTTTTAAACAAATTTGATCTTGCTTTTAAACATTTGGCCTTCAGTGTACAAATTGTTGTTTACTACCAGTTAAATAACAACTTATTACCACTAAGCTAATTATATTAAAAATCATCATCAATATCGTATATGTTTTCTTTTGGTCAGATACTACATCAGGGCAACACAACCTTTACAGCTTAAAAGTAAGATAAAAAAATATCTCCAACAAGGGTTAATATTTGGTGACTTGAAACCAGAGGATCTTTAAGGAAGATACTGATGCAGAGTGAACCCAGCTTTCATGTCCTGACATGAACAGGATGTTTTGCAGAAAGGGGAAATGATAATTAAAATATACATTATATTAGTGTATTTCATAAGTTCTTGTATGTAAGCAAATTTAACACATTATTATAATATTACTAAAGGCCAGCACCAAGAATAACAAGAAAGTTGTATGCAAACATTTCTTTTGCAATTAAAACAAAAAAAGAGGTTAACTGACAAACTACACATTTAACCACACAATTTTGACTGGAGTGAAAGTTGTGATTAACAACTGCTAAGTCAAATATTCATGACAAGTATTCATTGCGGTACTGTCTGCCAAAATAATTAGAGACAGCCAATTTGTGATTTAATTTTCCCTTTAAAGAACCATGGTCTAAAAGTTAAATGGGTCACTAGTCTGGTTTTTACTCACAAGCTGAGAAAATTGGAAACAATCTTTAAATAGCCATTAAAAAAAGATACAAATCAGCCACTTTCCCTTTAACAAGGACAATAAAGTAAAAAAAATAAATAAATAAACTGCATACTGTAACCACGGGGTGGTAGTACAGCCTATACCCCTTGAGATTGACTTTTAGAAGAAGAAATTGGCAGTAATTAAAAAAAAAAAAAATTTTATGACGTACTCCACCTTTGTGGAAAATTGATCATATTTCAAGAGCCCATTAAGTGATGCAAGTTTACTCAGTGCTGGTATTATAGGGATGGTAAACTGTATCGTTTACCGTATTCAGGGAAAAAGCATTTATGAGTTGTTGCTGCTCTGCAATACAGAGAAACTCTACTTGATGCTTGGAAACCCCAAAATCTGACCACTGACACTTTTACATTTGCAGTGCAAAGTATTTTTCCACTGCTGGTTTATTGACCTTTAATGACCTTATTAAATGTTAAGTTTGTAATTCAAAACATGACTGAACACATTCACTGTAAACTGTTTGGCAAAATTGTTGCACGTCTATCTCTAAATGGACTAGCGAAGTACCATATTTAATAATGAGCAAGTACTACTTTTGAGTTAGGCAATGTATTAAGATATATCGTTAGCCAAAAATGCAATTGCAATAAATAAATAAATAAATAATTATATTGTGATAAAATTCAAAGTCAGTATCGCCCTTTCCCTAAACTCTACTATGAAATTTAACTACTTTTAAAGGTGAACTAAGGTATTAACTGAAATAATGCAGCTCAAGAAGTGAAAACTCATTTGCTCAACAGTCCTTACAAGTCCCGAAAAGGGAAATGAAACAACGCTTAACCAAAAGAGCTGCCAAGAAGTCAATGATGGCCTTTTAAATGATGACTCAACCTTCAGCTAAAAATGTACCAATCAGCCTTTTTAGCCAGCACTGATTTTAGATTGTCTTTGGGCTCTGACTTACTGATTCAGATTTTATTGCTGAGGACCATAAACACACACAAACTCCTCTATTAGGTTTTTATTTCTTGTCAACAATTAAATATAACAAGTATTGACCATATGATAAAAATGCAGTAGGTTCCTCGATAGATGTTTTGAATTAAATAGGAAAGCAGGGATTATAAGATTATACCAAATTTGACAGCTTTTACTTGCAGATTGACTGGAGCATAGACTGGAGCATTGATATGACAGGTAAAGATAACCTTTGGCTAACAATCTTCTCTACATAGTCTGGGTCTTACCATTTCCTTTATGTGTGTAAATGTGTGTATACATATAACCAAACCAAAGTTTAACATCAATACTCAAAGAGCAGACCCCAACAGCTGACTAAGTAATCTCCTTGAGCGTTTAATACCACTCCCCTTTAAAGTATAATGTCATGGTGTGAACCTCACCCCACTCCTGGGTTTCCACAGTCACTTTATTAGGTACACCTGTTACAATTGCTTGTTACTTCAAACAGCAAGTAAGCCAATCACATGGCAGCAACTCAACGCATTTAACCATCTAAACTAAACATCACAATGGAGAAGAAAGGGGAGTTAGGTGAGTTTTAAACTAGGGCTGAGACCCTCGGCTTTATCGTGATTTCATTGGAATAATGGTGAAATAATTTAATAATCGAACTGAATCGTAAACTGGAGTATGCAGACTCTAATACGTGCCTTCTGTTGAAAGAACAACCCACTCAGAGCAGTTATTAAGCCAAAACTGTACAAAAAATATATATGTTTTGCATTTTAGATGAAAGCCCTTTTTGTAAATATGCTCTTCCAGACCTTTAAGTGGCATAGTTTTAGATTCACCTAACCACTGTTCACGTTTTTACAAATGTTTGTACAATTGCACTTTGCAACATGCAACAAAATGCATTGTCGCTTTTTTATTTATTTAAAGACTTCATTATCAAAATGCCATGTTTTGGGCACTGAATTGAATTTATTTACGTTTTCGCTATTTACTATGCATTTAAAATGCACAGTACATGTTTGTTTTTTTAGTACGAACACTTCTTTATTGAAGTATGATAATTTACTAAGAGTATCTCTTAGATTATTCGGAAATGTAATTGCTGGAATAATCGACTACTAAAATATTTGATAGCTGCAGCCCACAGTTTAGAGGAGAATAGGCAGACGGGTACGAAATGATAGAAAGACAACAGTAGCTCATTTCAACCAAAGTATTAAAACACACCATAACTGAATGCAAAACACGTTGAACCTTAAAGCACATGTCCTACAGCAGCTAGAGACCAAACGGGTGTCAGCTCAGACCAGAGGAAACTGAGGCTACAATCTGCACACAGACTTATCACACTTTGACAATAACAGATTGGAAATACATTGCCTACATTTCTTAAACATGAAAAGTTCAAGGCAACCTCTGGGAAGTTGTGGAATGGTGGATTCACATCATATATGTGCAGCTGCTGCATGGCATGTTAATATGGACCAAAATGTATCAGGAATGTTTCTTAAACCTTGTTGAATCTGTGGAAACTTTCTTTAGAAACTGTATGTTAAGATGGTCTGTTGGGCTTGGTTGCCAAGCAATACCAAGAAAATGAATGTACAACCTAATCAGACAACTTTATCAAGAAAGAGTGAGGCATCAATTAACTTATATTTTCTCCAACAGCAGCTCAGAGTAGTTTGACCTCGTTCACTTCCTGCCTCACAGGAAACAAGCCGCGCGGCTCCACCCTGCACTTCCTGTTCCCTAAGTCTCTACTTGCACATACACTTTTGTTCTGCTTAGTGTGAACTTCTTAATCTAAAAAATAATCCAGCTGATTAACAGTTTCAAGAAAAAAACCTTACTGATAAAGATCTTTTGATTCCAGTGTAAAACTCTGAAATCAAAATGAGGACAAAAACTCTCAAAACAAGCTAGCTTCCAAAACTGGAGATCCACATTGTCTCTGCTCTTGAATCACAGCAGGAGGCCCGGCCAATAAAAACGCAGCGACGTGCAGATTGTAAAACAGCAGGACTGCACATGTGCCAGGGCTGAGCCACACTGTAATTTAGAAGTTACTGCATTAAGCAAACAGTTCAGCTGTTAAAAAGAAAACAGGAAAGCTGTATTTAAGGTCCCTGAGAGATCATAGGAAGGCCCTGCACTGAAGCTGCCATTGTCCCAAGGCTGCATTTTTAGCCGGTCTTTAAACAAACCGTAATGGAAAGGTCAGGGCATTTTCCACCACCTCCTTGGTGCTCTTCAACTGAAACTGTTACAGATCTACAACAGAAGAATAAGTGAAAGAGAAAACAAGAGACTAGCAATGCGGAAATCACAAAAGTGAAATTTAAACTGGCAACATCAAACAAGTTTTACTTTCTTTATCTTTAAATCTCATCTGATTTCCTTGTAGGAGTGGTGCAAGGCCTAATGTGTGTAACATTTCACAAAGCAGCAAGAAAAATAAGCAGAAAAACAGGAAACCAACCTGCTGCAACTGGCAGCCCTTGTGGGCAGAACTGAGTCAGTGTATGGGCTCCTACCTACAGCTCCGTCTGCTTTTAGGAGCACAGAGAGCAACAGGCACAGTGACAAAGAGGATCACTGGTCTGGACAAAAAAGCTCACTTTTTAAAAGAGAAGTCAAAGCAAAAACCTTCAGCCTTTTACAATCTGATAACGTATAAATCATCATACATATCAAAGCCTATTTTAGATAAGCATCTGCAGGGCGTACGAATAAACTAGCAACAGTCGTAAAGAAGCGGGGAGAAAGGCTCACAGTACAGTAATGCTCCTCCTACCACTAACTGATGACAAAACTTTCAGCAGAGCCATTCAACATGACTGCACTTATTATCACCTCTGCTCTCTCTGAGATCATTCCTTCAACACCCTCATCATCCTTCACCAAATTTAACTCCGAAAGAAGACCATGCCTACTCATAGCTGAGCACTAATAAATATATATATATTTTTTTTCTTCCATCTATCTCACATTGTCCTAACTCAGACCATTAAACAGGGATCAAATCTTAAAAATGTTACAGATTCAAAAGAAATTATGAAGAGCCCATTAAGTTATGTATATAGAAGTTATGTATATAGCCATTCGCAAATGGTATCAGAGAACTACTAGCTTTACTCTGGCTATGTTTAATATTTTGTCATTATATTCTGATGTGCTGTTGATGGTTTAACATTATTGCTGACAATTGGGCTGGCATGAATATTTAGTGGTTTTGTTGGAATCCATAACAATCACCTCAAATGAAGTTAGAAATGTTTATGTAAAAGTACTTTTTTAAAGGCTAACTGATATTATTGACACATCTGTTACAGTTGGACCAACCTGTACAAAAGATGTACAGGTTTGAACAGTTAATCTATTGGGTTTTGTGTTTTTTCTCTCTCCCACCAGCACCTGGTGCTAACATGCTACGAAGGCTACCACGAGGTGGTCAGATTTTGTGGTGATATAGTTTTTTCAATCACTTACAGTCATTATGAGTAAGTCTTCCAAAATTTCCATATATATTCAGAGGTCCTGTTTCCAATAAACAGATTTCTGGTGTTGTGACATCACAGGTGCCCAGTTGAATCACACTTTAACACTCGATATTGTATCCAGACAGAAAAGGCAACACAAGGGGAAGTTATGTCTTTTCTAAAAACACGCTCTTTCAGCATTTGAATGTCAATATCAATTTCTTGGTTTTGATTCTTGTGCACCAGCTTGACAATTTGGAACGCAGCTCCCTGCATGTCTGATCATTAATGGTCCACCTGTAACAGTTAACGGTGCCCTGATCCCATCTTCCCTCCCTCTCTGTTATCCTACTCAATATTCCCTGGCTAAATAAGGAGCCCAAGTGTGGGAGCACACCAAACTGAGGCCCCACAGAAAAACCACATAATTACAAATAACAATAAAGCCCACAGTGTTGTGTTCATGCCAAAAGCTCAGCTGCATACTGCCAAGCTCCAATGCAAGGCTGCAGCCATCCCCCCAATCCTACCCCACCTTCGTCTAGTATACTAGTGAGTCACATCATGCTGCAACAGACACGAGTATCAGTGGTTTCCTTCACCCTAAATAGCCCCTGCACCATCTTCTGAATGGGCCTAGATAAAGACAGTTAAGAATCTAAAGTTTTTTGTGCATTAGATGTTAGAGGAAGTTTCTCCTGCCATGCACCTCTTATTTGCATCTTCTAAAAATAGTTTAAAAATAGCCATGGAAACCTAACCGCTCTGTTCTTCCCATGAATCTGCCTCTGCAGGTTTGTTCTGTTTTTTAAAGTGTACGTTGTATACTGTCCACTCCAAAGATCAGCCGTTTATCCAGTGTAAGTAGAACATGTTTAGTACTACATAGTAATATGGTCATGATGCTCGAGCCTGGCTGGTTTATCAAGCTCTGAAAAGAGCCGCTTTTAGAGGACATTAGCATTTATTTAAAGCAGCGCATGCTGTGAATGTCAGATCTGTATCTGTGCTGTCACCATAGGCTTTTTCTTTGCAATGTATCACATCTGATTGTTTGCCTTCCTCTTAAAAGGAGTTTCAAGACAGACTTCACTAGTTTGGTCTTCATAAGCCAGTAGTGTGAAGAGAAGAGACTTAATTTGGCTTCACCATCCAGGTTCATCATTGACAGACAGTGATGACCCTAATGACAAGACCTTGAGCAATGATTTCCTACCTGCTTTGAATGTATTTATGTGTAGCTGACCTTACCTGAAACCACGGCTGACCCTTACTCCTCATACAGCTGAATAAAAGGTTTTCTCCGACTATAATCTGAGTTTTATAAAAAATTAAAATAAAACAAAAGAGCCCAGGTATGAACCAGCATTTATTTGTTTTTACTTGCTGAAATGTTCAATGGTTAGGGAGATCAGACTGCTATAGGCTTAGGCTGCAGGTGGACATTCTGACCACTTCTCCACACTAATTTCCTCCACTCTCGATTTGTGATTTCTTTGCAATTATTGCAATCATTAACTTTGTCCAGATGGCAAAAACTGCTGTCCAGGTATTTTGATGTTTAATTGTGTCTCGTTCCTGGAAAGAGCCATCGAGTGAGCCCCTTTGAGTTGCACAATCGGCCCAATATTTCTGTGTTAAAAACGGTTTCTTTCCTGCAAAAAGGCTATTTGAACTACCCTTACTGCCATTAACTGTGTAAGCTTCTTAGCCTTTCATCCTATTGCAGGAGTGCTCAAAGTGTGGCCCATGGGCATTTTGTGGCCCTCAGATCAGTTTCATATGGCCCACCAATACAGCTGAAGTGTGGTATAATTATAGCTGTTGGGCTAAAGAGGTTGACGCAGATATTATTTTTGATTTTAAACCTAACCCAACTTTCCATGAATTAGTTTTAGCATCTCTCTCATACACAATATTTCAGTGCTTTCATCCTTTTACAACCGGACATCCGTGGTTGTGTGGGCGATGAAGATTTGTTTTTACCTTTAGGTGGGTTTCAATCTGCAAGCCAACGAAATTGAGACTTTATGTGTCTACCGCTAGGCCACAAAACCTTTGTATCAATGGATTTGGAAAAAATGTGACTCATAATATGCTTTGTTCCCCAGCATAGACTTTGAATGTACTTCCAAGCATAAAACAACAACAAATTATAGATCTGATTAATCAAAAGAATTAAATGCTTTTCTTTTAACAAGATAAACATTCGCAAGACTTTTACAGTTTCAGATATACAATCATTTTCTACCACCAATGAACACACTCTTGTGTTTTCACTTACATTGGGTGTAGTGACATTTCTCTCCTATAGATAGAAGCTGTAGGACAGTACCATACTATTACTAGATCCTCAAACTCTACCTATAATAGGTTTTTTGGGCCCCAATAACAGTAGAAATCAGACTTTTTTTTAAAAAAGAAGAGAGAAGAGCATCAGAATGAATGACCAACACTGTAGGTGATTCCAAAATATTTTTAGGAAAATCCAACCATTAACTTTAGCAGGAACTCACATGTACACTGCAGCCCAGATGATTTTATAAAAGCATAGCATGAAGGCTGGAAGAGGTAGGAGTCAAGAACTCTCAAATCGATAAACTCATTTAAAATGACTACAATTTCCTAAAAGCAATCCCTTTAATGTGGTTTTCTTTATTACACATCTAAAAAAAGACCAGAATTGAGGAACAAATGAAAAATGACCACCTCACAGCATGGGTCCATAAGAAGGCATAAATTTGTCCTTATTTTCCACAGCAGGTAAGGCCATTTTTATTAACCTTACTGTGCTCTATGTGTAATTTAACTTTCTGCAGAAAGTCATTGGAGTGATTTTCCTTTTACATTTGGAATTTAAACCACAGTTAAAATGTCGCCATGCTTTATCATCATGGAGACTCTATGTACCTTTTTACAACCTGCAGATCTTTCCTCAAAGGTGCAAAGGTTGAAAATCAAAGGAAAGGACAGTAAGGGAGATAATTGCAACTTTATCTGCTTTAGTTCAAACCTGCGGTTATCTTAAATTTCCACTTTTACTCCTCCACTGCTGGTACTTTTTGCAATCTGGATTAGTACCTTCAGACTCCCTTTTCCAAAGCTCACCTTATGAGGAGAAGGTGCTTATCACATAGTAGGCACACCACCTTTATCTTTTTTTTCTTTCTTTAGAGTCAAATAAGCACAATTTTATGCAAAAACGTCAATTTAATCACAATAACAACTGAACTGATGGAATTCCTAATATTGTGAAAAGACCCCAATATTTTCCATTTATTAGTTTTCCTAACCTCTGGCTCACTGAGAGCACTGTATGGGGAAAAAAAAAGTGAAAGGAAAACAGAAACCTTCGCTTGGCCTGCAAATTTCAAAACTAGCCAGATATGCAGAGCAGGACATGAGTAAGTTTGCACTATGCAAACGTAAAGCCTTTGGTGGAGTTTAACATTTTACTAAAGATTTTAAATCCAAAGCAAATAGCTACTGTTTATACAGACATTTCCTCACACCCTGTAAGTAGTGCTGAATTGTTCCTTCTGCTGGTAAATTGAAAGGCCTGCAGGATCCTGGTGTCTCAGAAGAACTCGGGGAGAAAAACCGTGTGCCAGCAAGAGCCTTATTATAGCATTTAACAATAGACTGATGAAATAATTACAAGAAAAGTAAATATGTATGAAAGGAACCAAGTTTATTTATATAGCGCTTGTCAGCAACAAGGCACCCAAGGTGCTGTACACTGGGAAAAACATTTCAATGATATAGAAAATCAAACAACAAAAATAATAAAACAAAAATAAAATATATATAAAAAAAAAAAAATAAATCAAAGAGAATAGAATGATGGATAAGAAAATGAAAGGAAAATTGGACTGAAAACGTAACTAATAATGTTGGACTTGTGAATGGACTTGTCTTTAGCTAAAACACTACATGGGAAAAAAACAACAGGGCATTACTTAGATTTAATATGAATGAGTCTTAGATGGTGTGAGCCCAATATAAACATAAAAATTAAGTGCACTGTAAAAGGTTTCTAGAATTATTATGAGACTCACTTTGACCTCAAGCACACCAAGCTGCAAAGTGAAAATGGCCCTCTAAAGTGCCTGCAGGTTGGATGTGGAACCTCCTTGAGGACATTATCCCTGTCAGTAAAGAGAGCCTGTAAACAGCTGAGTCAGTCGTTTTGAGCCAGCTACCTTCAAGATGAAACCTCAGGCGATAATTTGGCTGTTAAAGACCTTTCTTTCCCCTGCCTTTCTCCATAAATCCTCCCTTGGTGTCATTCTTCAGACAAAATTAGTCATAAACCAATAGATGTGTCAACAGCTTCTGTTGGTTCATCTCTCGAGAGTTAATGAGATACCATGATCAAATAAATGTCAATGTGCTGGTGGCGTCAAACGCCATGCAAAGTTTCCTATAAATCTCAGTGAACACACACAATATTAATATATGGCTTTAAGACAATAACTTCTAGTTCAATATTTGCAGCACAGCTTCATATTTCCTGATGCAGGCCTGCCTGCAGTTCAAATATTGGCTTGATGTTATTTTCCCACAACTTTCCAACCTGTTCTTTTTCTGTGCCGTGCGCAACCACTCAGACCAGAGGTTTTTAATAGACGCACCAACGGCCGTTCCGTTTTTGTAATGTCTCCACATGCAGGGACCCTTTGGGAGGGAGACACGCAGGCAACGTGCTTTGACAAGCAAAACTAATAAATCACCACTAAGTGTCAAAATTGCAAACAACACGAGCCCGACGCTAATGAACTGTAAATGCTTCCACCACTGTCATCCAGCCTTTTCATCCTCCCCTTCCTGAAAAATTAAAATAAATTAAAAAAGCTGCGGTGATCTGTTTTTTTTGCACGCTTGTTTGTGGGACATTATGACAACCAGTCATAAATCCTACATACAAAACTGCACACATGCGCAAACATGCATTCAATTTACAAATGCCCCAACCCAGTATGTGCGCTCACAGTTTTCCATCAGACAATTCGTTCCTTTCTTGCTTTGAATTTTTCCTCCACTGGAATGGAAACAACAGCACAGCAAATCAAATTTTATGGTTCTATCAAACGGTTTTCAAATATGTATTTTAGTTTCAGTGAACATGGGCAAATCTTTTGGTTTTTTTCCCCTTAGTATCACAACAAACCATAACACTGACCAGACAATTAAGCAGTTAAAGCATAACACTGACTCCGTGATAACGTCATTTACCCCTGATCACTTTTTCACATTTTTCTTTTTCTGCAACTAACTTAACTAATTTTAATATAACTTATTGAGACTTCATATAACTTGGCAAAACAAAGTGGTGCATAATTCTTGTGAGGAAGAAAAATGACTCAGATTTCCATATGGTTCAGAAATAAAAATCTGAATTCAGCACCCCTGAATCAACAGTCTGTAAAAGTAAAGTTCCTCCATATGAGTGTACATCACACTTTTTAAACTTTTATTTTAAAGAAAAAAAAAAACAATTGTGTCGTTTTGAGCCATTTATAGAGCTATGCATTACTTTGTGCTGGTCTATCACATAAAATCCTAACCAAATTCAATCAAATTGCTGTTGTAATGTGAGAAAATGTGAAATAATTTAGGGGGGCATTTTCAAGGCACTAAGGGTGAATCAGTGTCAGTTGTTTTGATGTTAATGAAATTAACAGGTGCACTAAAGCGGCAACAATGAGACGACCCCAAAAAAACAGGAAGGGAGGCCACAGATGTTTTTCTCCGACTCATTTTCCTTGACTGCGCTTCAGTAGTTTTGCATTTGACCACGGTTAATGTCACTACTGGTAGCATGAGGCAATACCTGGACCCTACAGAGACTGCCCGACTGGTTCACTCTGATCTCATGCGACAGACATGACAGGGTCTGGAGAAGCTGCAGTGGATGTTATGTTGCCTGCAATTTGGCTAGGTGGTGGGTCAGTGTTGGTTTGGGGAGGCATATCCATGAAGGGACGCATAGACCTGTACAGGATAAATGATAGCACCCTGACTGCCATTAGGTCTGGGGATGAAATCCTTAGACCCTTCGTTGGTGCAGTGGGTCCCGGGTTCCTCTTGGTGCATAATAATGCCCGAGACCATGCAAGCAGTTCCTGGACGATGAAGGAATTGATACCACTGACTGGTCTCCATGCTTCCCTGACCAAAATCCAATAGAACATCTCTGGGACATGATGTTCAGGTCCATCCAACGCCACCAGGTTGCACCTCAGACTGTCCTGGAGCTCAGTGATGCCCTGGTCAAGATCTGGGAGATCTGTGGGTTGATCATTTTAATCAAATGATGCGGCATCCTTTGGTTCTGAACACATTACCCATTCCATATCAAATGGATATCCAGAAGGACTTTTTTTCCAATTAAGATCTGATGTCTTCTCAAAGTATTCCTTTATTATTTAGAAGGGATTATACTATAAAACAAACCAACGTAAAACACAATAAAAATGACTTTGCACTCTCTAGGCAGCTGCCTACAGCCTGCGGGCCAGAACCGTGCAACTGACACAGGATGGGTGTGCTGGTTTTCTCTACTAGTCAAACAAAAGACTTTCATTTAGTTCTTTTTCATGCAACCAGCTAAGAGGAAGTGGCAGATGAGGAGGATGGGAGGTGGGAGGGCTGAAACAGGAAATTATGTCAACCACATCCGGCGGAGTCTGCAGCCTCGATCACAACTGGTAAAACTAAAAAAGCAGAGACCAGTGGAGCTGTCTCAGTGTGCCAGCAAAAGTTACAGAAGACAAAAAAAAGCACTGGATAGTTAACTGATCACAAGCAAACAACTCTGATATGGGAAGCAGTTGGTTGCGATTAAGTACTTATGTAAAATAAAAAGAGGATTAGAATTAGAAAGGCTCAAGTTATTAGTCTTATAAGGTGCACTAATTCATTTTCACAGAGTAATTTGTCAAAAGGGAAGTCTTTCTGCTATAATCATTCATCTTAAGTTTCCTAACAGAATCAATTTAAAGTGTCTCGAGTCTTTTGATGACAGTAAAATATGTTTTGCAGCAAGTGAGCTTGGGGAATTAAGAAATACATTCAGAAGCCTTCTGAAGTTATCAGAAAAAAAGCATGAACACCATTGGTTAGATGTTCAGTATTTCTGCAGATTTCTGCATATTTACAATGCCAAAATCTGAAAGTGGCTATACCAAGTTCCAGACCGAGAAGATCGAGAAGTTATATTAACTTAATATAAACGCTGAGTTTGGCTTTAAACATCTTTTTTATGCCTGAGAGGTTTCTGGAGAGAAAGACTTAACTACAGTAAGGTGTGTACCAAAACTAAAATAAATCAACCTTTTAGTAGTTACAGTTGTGGCAGTACATCTGTACACACACACACACACACACACACACACACACACAGGAAAAAAAACCAACATGTCCTTATCCGGTGCGACATCTAAACTAAACCTGACATCTGTCACCCTCCCATGGTCTCCAGCGGCTGAAGTTGTGCTAGAAACCTTAAACGATGGACTTTCTCAACAACACCAGGGACCAACAGCAGCTGCAGAACCAGTGCGGGGCTTTTGTGTTCTACCCTAAGCCTCCTTTGACCCACACTATGTTCTCATACCTCCGACCTTAATGGCACATAAATACTTATTAAACTTTGATCCCCTTAATGACAGCAGGAGATGGGGGTCCAATGCGTCTTCTGAGCGTTTCCTCTGTCAAAGTGTACTTTAACTGTCCTGATGTGTGTAATCTCAAAGCAAAGTGTGCAGCCACGGCCCTGAGGGAACCCAGGAGCACCGGACCCTCCAGTGTGGAACACTGACCAGATAAGCCTGTGAGGACAGAGAAGACGCAAGCAAACTAATTTTCCTAAAATGGAAAGAAAAGGGTAAATGGATTACAGGAAGGGAGAGAGGGGGGTAATGGTTCACTCCATGTGTGCTTAACGACAAGGTAAAAACATGAGCGAGAAGGAAATTTGACAGTGGGATGCAATAAGAAGAAGGCTGTGAACTTTAGGAGTTATTCCCCCAACTAAATGCGCAGATTTGACAATATCATGCCCAAAGAAAAGGACTTGTTTTGACCAAAAGCTAAAGCAGATGGCATTCATTATTGAAAAAAAACTTATTGGTCAACACTGTTTCATCAAATGGTTTCATGAATCTACAGGTCCTTCTCAAAATATTAGCATATTGTGATAAAGTTCATTATTTTCCATAATGTCATGATTAAAATTTAACATTCATATATTTTAGATTCATTGCACACTAACTGAAATATTTCAGGTCTTTTATTGTCTTAATACAGATGATTTTGGCATACAGCTCATGAAAACCCAAAATTCCTATCTCACAAAATTAGCATATTTCATCCGACCAATAAAAGAAAAGTGTTTTTAATACAAAAAACGTCAACCTTCAAATAATCATGTACAGTTATGCACTCAATACTTGGTCGGGAATCCTTTTGCAGAAATGACTGCTTCAATGCGGCGTGGCATGGAGGCAATCAGCCTGTGGCACTGCTGAGGTCTTATGGAGGCCCAGGATGCTTCGATAGCGGCCTTTAGCTCATCCAGAGTGTTGGGTCTTGAGTCTCTCAACGTTCTCTTCACAATATCCCACAGATTCTCTATGGGGTTCAGGTCAGGAGAGTTGGCAGGCCAATTGAGCACAGTGATACCATGGTCAGTAAACCATTTACCAGTGGTTTTGGCACTGTGAGCAGGTGCCAGGTCGTGCTGAAAAATGAAATCTTCATCTCCATAAAGCTTTTCAGCAGATGGAAGCATGAAGTGCTCCAAAATCTCCTGATAGCTAGCTGCATTGACCCTGCCCTTGATAAAACACAGTGGACCAACACCAGCAGCTGACACGGCACCCCAGACCATCACTGACTGTGGGTACTTGACACTGGACTTCTGGCATTTTGGCATTTCCTTCTCCCCAGTCTTCCTCCAGACTCTGGCACCTTGATTTCCGAATGACATGCAGAATTTGTTTTCATCCGAAAAAAGTACTTTGGACCACTGAGCAACAGTCCAGTGCTGCTTCTCTGTAGCCCAGGTCAGGCGCTTCTGCCGCTGTTTCTGGTTCAAAAGTGGCTTGACCTGGGGAATGCGGCACCTGTAGCCCATTTCCTGCCCACGCCTGTGCACGGTGGCTCTGGATGTTTCTACTCCAGACTCAGTCCACTGCTTCCGCAGGTCCCCCAAGGTCTGGAATTGGCCCTTCTCCACAATCTTCCTCAGGGTCCGGTCACCTCTTCTCGTTGTGCAGCGTTTTCTGCCACACTTTTTCCTTCCCACAGACTTCCCACTGAGGTGCCTTGATACAGCACTCTGGGAACAGCCTATTCGTTCAGAAATTTCTTTCTGTGTCTTACCCTCTTGCTTGAGGGTGTCAATAGTGGCCTTCTGGACAGCAGTCAGGTCGGCAGTCTTACCCATGATTGGGGTTTTGAGTGATGAACCAGGCTGGGAGTTTTAAAGGCCTCAGGAATCTTTTGCAGGTGTTTAGAGTTAACTCGTTGATTCAGATGATTAAGTTCATAGCTCGTTTAGAGACCCTTTTAATGATATGCTAATTTTGTGAGATAGGAATTTTGGGTTTTCATGAGCTGTATGCCAAAATCATCTGTATTAAGACAATAAAAGACCTGAAATATTTCAGTTAGTGTGCAATGAATCTAAAATATATGAATGTTAAATTTTCATCATGACATTATGGAAAATAATTAACTTTATCACAATATGCTAATATTTTGAGAAGGACCTGTATATATTAGCACCAAACAAATATTTTGGCATGGCATGGCTTCCATACAGTTGAAGAAGTTAGACCGACCATGTCAGGATTTGTTTCTGTCAGCAGGAGGCATGTAAAGAACATTTAATCATCGTCCTGCACCAACAATTTACCTCTGTGCCCTCACTTGCTTTTTTTTTTAAATTATTTTTATGCAGTAAGACTGGGCAAGATCATATTTTCTTTCTACCTGGGGAAAAACGATAATAACTAGTGATAATGGTGATTGATGATGTTTGCAAACCCAATACAGTTAGTATGATTGGCATTGAATCATTTTTCCACACTGCTGGATCCATGAGATTGATAGCAATTATTGTGTAGCATTTAGCAGTACAACTACAATACTTTATATAATTTGTGTGGTGAAGTGGCCTATTTGACACATCGCGGTTTGCAACGAGAGGTTTGTACAGTTAATAAGATGGAAATTTCTCAGAAAGAATCTGAGAAAATTAACAACACTCCCCACGTTCCCAGTCTTAAAATGTAACCCCTGAAACGGCCCCCTATGCTACTGTGGACTTTCTCTAAAACAGCAGGAAGTGTTACGGAATAAGGAAGAGATGTGGACTGTGGATTAAGGCAGTGGTTAATGATTTTTTTTTTAAAGATATCACTATATCCAGAGCAGACAGGATAGCGTAGCGTAGAGTCTTTGCGGACCTGCACTGAGACGCGCAGTCTGCAGGATCTGGCTTCATCTTCAGAGCCTCTCGCTGTAATTGCAGGATATTCAGCCTCTTCACAGACACATTCACAGCCCTGCCTACCAGTGCGTCATACAGCTAATTGGGCAGTGCTGTGGTGTAGACTGTTGAGTAAACGTGGTCAAGTCACCCAAAAAACACAGCGCAACAGCTCATTTGAGAAATCTCAGAGCTGCCAACATTTCTCTGTGGAAACAAACCTGCAGAAGGATTCCATCACTTGAGGAGCAGCGAAAGCGTCCTCCAAAGAGGACACGGAGCTATTTATTGTTGTGGAACAGGTCACCGAGACTGCTTTTGTTCAGAGAAACAGGGACCTCTATAATGAACCAACTGTAATTACACCTGACACCCACTTAAGCTCTGCCTGTGACTTTAATAAGAGGGAGGTACTCTGTGTCTGCGTAGTGCTGACCGCAGGAGCTGAGCCGACCGACAGCAGAACATGTCACCTTGTGAAGTCATCCAGCAGGTCTGTCTACAGTAAATAAGTGACCGCATGAAAGCCTCAAGGTTGGAATACAATGTGCTGTGGAAATTTAACGCTGAAACTCCATATAAAATTAAAAACACGCGGTTAATTAGGCATTTAAAAAAAAATGTCTTGTGTTGCAGAGCACATCTGCAACTTTTAGAGAAACCGGAACAAGGGGGGCAAAGAAGTGATTGTAAAGCCTAATCCCACCTTTTTGCTGGACAGTTAAATATAACTACTGCCCACCTGGAAATGACATGGTGAACTGACATCAGGAGTCTCGAGCTCTTGCTTACAGCAAAGGCTACGCCTCATGTTTCCCAAGCTCAGTTAAACACGGAGAGACACTTTCAGTAAATGCAACCTGACTTTATAAATAAGAATAATAAACTCTCTGCAATGCTAACCTGCAAGATAGATATATGAAGCCTTTAATAATCATCTACAGTAACTGTTTATAAAGGAACCAACGAGTAATGCTGCTTTTTAAGATGTGTAACGGGACTAAATTAAATTGGCTTGGCTTTGGATAACAAATATAATAGATCAAATATAATGGACATTCACAAGCGGTGCTCAGTGAAAATATGTATGTTAGGACTGATTTTATACACACACACACACAAAAACAAATCATGGTTTGGTATGTTTTTATAGTAAGGTTTTTTACCTTAAAGTAAGTAAGTATAATATGCACATTTTAACTATTCAACAGTGTACAAAATGTATGCATGTATGTAAATACCTTTCTTAGTAAGTGAAAACTGTCAGTCTCAAAATAAATACCTCTAAATATTTAGGAAAACAAACTAAAACATGGCCTTTAAAGTGCTCACAGGAGACTGGCTTCACCTGGCCAGAATCTGCATTCAAAGTAGAAGCTGTTGGCTATAAAGTAACGTCTATGCAAAAAAATAAAAAATAAAAATAAAAACGGTTATGTGCAGCATATAGAGATACACTAATCAATTGACCATAGATAGAAACCTGCCAAATTTTCATTGGTCGACTCTACTCGCTGATCGGATTATCAGACCCAAAAAAAAAATTAAAACTTGAAATTTTCCAAGCATTCCTGCAGCTTTTAATCTATACAAATGGCGTGTACTTTGATGCCCAGCAGCATGTAGGTTGACGCACGATTTGTATTATTTATGCATTATGTACTAGAGAAAATAATGTAATAAAAACAAAGTCTTAATCCGAATGGACTTGATCAGTCCTCAGTACGGGCCAGAAGTAGGCTTGTTATTGTAAATCTAGAAAAGCAAAGTTCTCCGTGCAACAACAACATTCATTTTAAATATTACAGTAGCTTTCAAAGCTGGGACTCAATTTCAGGAGCAGTTTGGCTGGAAAAACTGTTACATTTATTTTTATTTGTAAAAGCAACAACAATCACTGTGACGGAAAGGAAAGTACACTCTCTCTTGCATAAGATGCTGCTTGTTTTAGCATTAACAGTAATGCATGTGGCAGCTGCGACCTCGAAGAACGGTTTTCATACAATCAAAACCATGGCTGCGGCATTGAATCACCCATAAACCCAGCCTGTAGTTTGCAGCACGTTACATAAAAAGCGGTGCTGTCTTTGCACTTGCTGTAAAAACCCAATATTGCCTCTCTCTATTTGGAGATCCCAACCAGAATTGTCTCATGTATTCAAATGTGTCACTGTACATGTATGGTAATATATAAACATGCAGAGGACACGTTCAGTGCAGAGCTAACAGAATCGTGGTAAAAGCAGAGGTTTCTTGACTGTGCCCGCATGAGGCTTGTTTGCATACAGTCAGTACAGCCATGTATTTACATAACAGCGCAGTCTGTCACACCTCAGAGCAAAGATGTCCTTTTACTATGGACACTGTGAGGAGAGAGGCGTGTGTGCTTTGAATTTACGCAGCTTATGGTGATGTTTTCTTCCCACTTGTTCCCACAGTTCAAACAGAACATGTTTCATAGTTGCACTGAAGGATCAGCGCGGTAAAGAACAGAGGTAAAATTAACCTAAGTGTTTCTTTTCAGGACAAACAAGACGATGGACGTCAATCGGAGTCCAAAGCCCGACGGAGAAGCCTTCCGAGCGAGTGCCTTCTCCCTGCTAATGAAGACTCGAGCCTCGATGGCACGAAATCCTCACGGGCCGCATTAACTAAAAGAGTTTTTCTGGGGGACAACTAACAAGACAAAGCAATCTCACACTGCCTTTCTGTCTCTTTTTTTGCAGACGGGTCGAGGCAGATTAAGCCAAAGGCGTTACCATGGAAACCTCTAATTACATTTAGTTGTTTATTGAGGGGCGAACATTTCAATTAGGCTTTCTGCAGCTAAACTTCGGTTAAGTTGCTGAAGGGCGTCAGCGACTCAGAGCCGATTCAAACGAGCGCCGCCGCTTCCATCAGCGAACGTAAGACATGAGGCTTGCGCCAGAACCAAAACCCCACAGCTCAACGCGGAGTCTTTAATGAGACCTTACCTTGATGGTTATAGGGACTCAGTTGTAGCAGAGGTTAGAAACACCCGAGGAGGAGTGATAGGACACCTCTTAAAAGGATGTAACGCCTCCATCCTACATCCTTTACCCAGTGGCAGGGCTGTTATTTCAGCTGCAACTGTAAGCTATTGTGATATTTAGCCTGTGAGTTATGAAAGAATAATCAAAATAAACTTTGACTTAATACAGGGGAATATAGCTAAAATACACATTACCAGAAAGTAAAAATCCAGTTATTTGAAGTGGTGCCCCTTTGAAACACCTACCCTTAAATAACTGCACTGCAATTCACCATTTACAGTAAAACTTTCCACAGGACATTCCAGGTTTATTCCAGGTTTATTTCCTAGTTCAAGCTTCACAAGCTAAGACATGATTTTGTAATTGCGCAAGAGAAAGGGAAACAAAAACACGTATTTGTTTGAGGTCCCAGAAGGCAAAATGTCCCTAACTCTCCTGTAATTGCCCCAACCCTCGCTCGGTGCAGTGGACAGTAATTACTGATCTGAGACCTGCTCCATAGAGTGGAGTGTGTAATTAGCCTTCTATTGGAGGGCACAACTTAACCCAGCCTCCTCTTCAAAGAGTCAGGAGAGGAAGAGGCGGTGTGCGATCATCGATCGAAGATCATTCATCTGTTATCGGTCAGGAAACAACAAAAAATGAGCTGCACTGACTGATTCGTGCTTTAAATCGGGTCTGGTGCACAAATATAGCCGCCAATCAGTTCATGCATACTCCTTAAACCTTTTCACCTTTTGCCACACTGCAACCACAAACTTCAATGTGACACACTAACACAAATTAGTGCATAATTGTGAAATGGAAGTAGAAAATGCAGCAGGAGAAGCCTGACGTTCAGTGGAAGGGTTTACAGCCTAAACCATTAAGACTTTAAAATGATATGTAAATGTAAACAAACTTTAACGTAATAAATTACATTAAAGTGTGTGTTTCTAGTAAAATGTGACAAAGTTCAAAGGGGTATGACTGCTTACTGTTTGCACTGTAGGTGTAAACTGGAATCGACTGCAGCCAGCAGCCATCTGTGGTACCGTTTCCACCCATTTCTACATCTACTGCCGTGTTTGAGGTTAAGCTTGTGATGCAGCTGGGAATGCGAGGGAGGGAGGCCACATCGGTCTTTCACCAACAACATTTCACCCCAAATAGCAGTTTCAGGGTAACAACCTCAAGGCTGATAAACTATCAAACTGGAGTTTTAATAGTCATGGTTAGAGCCTGCCACATGGAAAAATTAGGCTATTCGCTCTGTTTAAGTTTTGGAACTATTTGGGGGGTTATAAACGGGGCGGGAAGGGTGCTGAACAGCAACACAAATCTGAGTAGTTAATGAATGATAAACATGCTAGATCGGTTTCCGGGTAATTGCTCCTGACAGTTTCCGCGCAAGAAATTAAGTTAGGCCGACTTCCTGGAAATGTGACGTCGAGTTTTACTGTCGAGAGCAGAGTGAAAATGCCTTGAGCGAAAATGCTTCTCCGTATCACTGTATTTACAATAACATTTAAAACAAAAACTGCCTTACTTCACCTTCTTACTGCTAAAATAACATTTTGATAATTGCAGTTATGACAATCTTTTCCATACAGTATTTTTTAAAGACCTTCCTATGGAGAACATTATATCTTTCAGCCATTCTGTTCTTTATAGAGTAACACTAAGAGTATTACTGCATGCTATTGGTTAAATAATATCGGTCTGCCATAATCTGTCCTTCCTGCATGAGTGGGAAATCTGCAGTGTGTAGCAACAAGTGGGGGAAGGGCAGCGGTGCATTACTCTATGCTTCAAACAGTTGAAGGAAACTCCTGTGACCACTGAAGGTTTTGTTTTTTCGGCATCCCAACAAAAGAACTTTAAACCGTAGAAACAGCATGGCAGAAATTTGTAGTGGTTTTGAATCTGAACGTTTTTACAACTTTGGTACAACCTGAAGCATGTCTCACCCGGTGCCTAGCCGAGGGCAAGATCTTTTTTCAGCTCACAAGATCAGTATCAGGTTTTAATTCAGTCCATGGAATAGGCAAAAAAAAAAAAAACGAGGGGGGGGGGGGGCAGCATACTATGATCCAATGATTTAATGCACATTTGAGCTACTTGTGCCTTTTTTAATTAAATACTAAAAAAAAACAACAACAAAAAAACAAGGAACTGGATGATGACATAAGCATGCATCTGCTGATAGCAAATACAAAAAACTCCAAACAGGAAATCTTCATTATAAAGGACTTTGGAGAAAGGCAACATGTTTGATAAAGTCAGTCAAAAAAAAAAAAAAAAAACTGGGGACATATCAATACTTTGCATGTGTGTGTGTGTGTGTGTGTGTGTGTTCTGGTGAGTCCTGGGAACAGTCGGGGCTGTTCATCCTCTATCCAAACGCCAGCCCACACTCATTATCAACCAGACCCTGCCAAGTCTGAACTCCCTCTGAGTCGAGCCCTGCTGAGAGGAGATCACTCAGAAAACTGACCTTACAATAAAACGCTAGAAATAAAAAGACTTTCCAGTAATTTCACAGCACTGCCCACACAGAACATGCTGTAAAACTGGCTTCCAAGGACAGGACAGTAAAAAAAGTTATGTTGTTACTCTAAACTTTCCCAAGCACTGACACAGGAGCCCTTATGCTTGTGTCAAAAGCTTTTGTGAGACTGGGCGCAACAAATAAATGGCAAAGAAAAGTGTCTTTTCTGAGCGGCGTGATTTAAAAAGCTCTATTTTTACAGATATAGTCAAATCTGAAGTGCCATTTTTAAAAGCTGCAAACTTCCTCACAGTCCGCAACTTTGTCATCGTTGGGCTCTTTTCACGTAGTTACACAACTTGCAGAGCAATTTTGCAATTTTGGCCGTATCAGTGTTGTGACAGACTGTACTCACCCAGCAGCAGCAGTTTCACTTCTCTCGCCGCCTTCTCTCCATCTTCTCGCAGGTTTTTGTCAATCATTTTGGACCTCTCGGCCGCGGCTTTATCTTCCTGACTCACAGTACAACCCATGGTTCCCAGTGCGCGCTTCAGGTCTGCTGCTTGGTGGGGAAGGTTTTAAAAAAAAAAAATAAAAAAAAAAATGAAACAGTCCGAAATCCTCCACTCCCTGGGTTTAAAACAAACACAAGGCGCCGAAGTTGAGTAAGCGACGACTTCCCGTTTTGCCGATTAGCAACAAACGTGACGGATTCCGTTCATCTGCGACTATAAAACGACGTGAATTTGGGATATTTTATCAAACTCTCACAACACACGTTAGTGAATAGCTCTGTTGGCCAACATGTGTTCCCGTTTAGTCCCGAAATACGGCGTGAGTAACTTTTTCTGTGCTAACTTTCAGCTAGTCCTCACAGCGGATCATCAGAGCAGGTCAAGCTCACGAAAACGGCCCACGAAGTTCAGCATTTAAAGTATTCCAGCTGTTCAAAACGGAGCACACGCAGAAAACCTCGCTGCCCGTTAAGCTACCGAGAACAGCTCCGCCACTTTTCCCGTGGATTTCTTTCTCATTAATTTGTAAGTATTCGTCCTAATCCCTAAAGCTTTCGCGCATTCTTTCCCCCCGCGTAGAGATTTATCACATTTGAAGCCACACCCGTAGCCGCCGTTATGTTCTCCTCTGACCGACAGTAGAGAGAGACAGCGCCGTCACCTCCCCAGCCCAGCAGCAATAGGGAACATCAGAAGCTCCGCACCAATTCGACGCCGGCGCAGTCAGCGGCGGAGTGAGGAGAGGGCGGAGTGTGTCGGACGTGCATTTACATATAAAAAAAAACAATAAGGACGCCTAATTATATGTTCAGTTTTTTCATATCAACGTTTAATCTGTGTTTATCTTAGTCACTTAACAAAAAAGTGGTTAAAAATAACTTCAGTGTAATGCTTCTTGTAGCCATCAACAACTCTGACTGGGTTGAAAGTGTGCCCCACTCCTCCCTTTCAGCTACGAAATGTTTGAGGTATTTCTTGCATGACACAAATAGAAACGCATCACGTTTTGTTTTCTGTTGACACGTTTTTCCTGCCAGGTTTACAGGTTTCCTTTTCATTTCTGACCTGTTTGTTTACCGGTTGTTGTAAAAAAAGAGCAAACCCTACTAAACCCGACTCTCCCAGTGTGTTATGGGAAATGTAGTCAAAAACGTACAGATCCGTTGAACAGCTGGAGGCAAATATTTGTAATCAAGTCTAGTCATGCCTAAAGTTAAGATGCAGAATTTAAAATATAATCTCGAAAAAACATAAAGAAAACGAGGTTTAAATGTTAGCTTTTAATGGTTTGTTAAACCCTTTCTGCTTTTATCAAACTTAAGTGTTTAAATATAGTAAACTACGCATCCTTTTTTTTTTTAAGTCCTGCCTCAACGCTTTCAAAACGTTAGAAATCAGAGGCACCGAAGTTGAATGCGGCTAAGTTCAACAGAATATACTGAGCTCAAACTACGCCACAAATTTTCCATCGAAATTCAAACAAGTCTCATCCTGACTGAAATCAGTTTTCTTCAGCCCCGAGGCGCCATCTTGTGGTAAGTTATGGTCCAAAGTCTCGGATACACGCTGGTCGTGGGATGTGATCAGGGGCGTTTTTAGGGTCTCAAAACATTGGGGACTTTAGCCCAAATCCAAAATATTTAGATTTCAATAAGACAATTTATAGGTAATTTAAAATTAAAATAATATGGGACATATTGTACCAGTTCTCTGTCTTGGCTGGTTTTAGACTGAATGTAAATTATTGTGAATCAAACAAAAAAGATTTGCAATCTTACTTTTTATTTTTGTTAGAAGCTGAATGAAGATCAAGGAGAAACAGAGTTTAGGCCTGATGAAAAACCATTTTGCTAAAGCAAATAATGACAAATTACCTTTTTAAATGTTACATTTTCATCAAAGTGTTTCACTCCTGAGGCTCCATTGTCTTTATTCTTATATTTCAAAAAAGGAAAGTGGTATAAAGTTGATTTTCCTAAATCTTGGTCAAATGGTAAAATCCTAAAACAAATTTATTTTATTATGCCAAGAGCTTTCGAAACATTTTATTGAAATTGTTCCTTCTTTTATGAACCTGTTCTCTTTTATCGGCATCTTTTCAGCCCTTCATTCCACTTCTGAAGAAATTTGGCTGCCAAAAATAATAAACGAAACATTTTTCAACACAGTCTTTTGATCTGCATGTGAGACATTAGTGCAGTTCTTACTATTAAACACTTTGAGAGGAAAGGGTGTTAAGTTGTGGTGTTTAAAATATAGCATAGAGCCTTATTCTGGACCTTATTCGTACTAATATTACTGTTATTAATAACTGTATACATATGGTATGTTTGTCTCACCTTCAGTAAAACTGTATCCTTGTTTAATTAGTTTAATTTATATATTACATGTGTAATTCAGAAAAATAAAATAGTTAACTAATCTGTGATTAATTACTATGATTTATATCTTAATTATACTTCATCTTTAAACCCAGAGCTGCATGTTTAGAATCAGCACAGAAGATATGAAAGAGAAGAGAGAGGCTTACTTTCTACTACGTCTTACTGGAACCAGGAGATATTTTCCTGGTTTATTGAGCAACACTTTTTTCTGTCTACATGTAGAACTAGACTATAAGACTGGCTGCTGCAATGAGATCAATGTGTTCAGCTACGTTAGGATTAAATGCTTTTATTTTGACTGAAGTAAAGGACCAGATATTTTCACATTATGATGCAAATCCGGCCAGAATGGAGTCCGTCTCTGGCGGTGCCGCGAGTGCGCAAATAGCTATTTTTTTGTCTTCTCCTTCTAACTCATTGTCAGGTTAGGTGGAGAGGGACGTGATTATATGGAACACAATTGAAAAACTCTGATTGTTTTTTACGGTGGCCGGGGGGTGCAAAACACTTTTACAAGTACCGAAACAAATTTACATTTCAGAAAACATTTTACAGTTCAGAAAACAAATTTACATTTCAGAAAATCAACCGGAAAGGGAATGTACCAACGCCGAGGCTGACCCGGAAGTCAGCCTCAGGGGCTGCATCCTTCGAAGGCCGTATTTGTAGGCCGATTACGTTACAGCGCGGCGACGAAGGCTGTCCCAATTCATGAATCATTCTGAGCAAATGCTGCCGACAAATGTGTCCTTATTTTGCCCGATTTGAAGGATGGGTCGTGACAGCGCCGTAGAATCCACGTACAGGGGTTGGACAATGAAACTGAAACACCTGGTTTTAGACCACAATAATTTATTAGTATGGTGTAGGGCCTCCTTTTGCAGCCAATACAGCATCAATTCGTCTTGGGAATGACATACACAAGTCCTGCACAGTGGTCAGAGGGACTTTAAGCCATTCTTCTTGCAGGATAGTGGCCAGGTCACTACGTGATACTGGTGGAGGAATACGTTTACTGACTCGCTCCTCCAAAACACCCCAAAGTGGCTCAATAATATTTAGATCTGGTGACTGTGCAGGCCATGGGAGATGTTCAACTTCACTTTCATGTTCAACAAACCAATCTTTCACCAGTCTTGCTGTGTGTATTGGTGCATTGTCATCCTGATACACGGCACCGCCTTCAGGATACAATGTTTGAACCATTGGATGCACATGGTCCTCAAGAATGGTTCGGTAGTCCTTGGCAGTGACGCGCCCATCTAGCACAAGTATTGGGCCAAGGGAATGCCATGATATGGCAGCCCAAACCATCACTGATCCACCCCCATGCTTCACTCTGGGCATGCAACAGTCTGGGTGGTACGCTTCTTTGGGGCTTCTCCACACCGTAACTCTCCCGGATGTGGGGAAAACAGTAAAGGTGGAGTCATCAGAGAACAATACATGTTTCACATTGTCCACAGCCCAAGATTTGCGCTCCTTGCACCATTGAAACCGACGTTTGGCATTGGCACGAGTTACCTTTATAGCAGCCCGGCCGTGTATATTGACCCTGAGGAGCTCCCGACAGACAGTTCTGGTGGAAACAGGAGAGTTGAGGTGCACATTTAATTCTGCCGTGATTTTGGCAGCTGTGGTTTTATGTTTTTTGGATACAATCCAGGTTAACACCCGAACATCCCTTTCAGACAGCTTCCTCTTGCGTCCACAGTTAATCCTGTTGGATGTGGTTCATCCTTCTTGGTGGTATGCTGACATTACCCTGGATACCGTGGCTCTTGATACATCACAAAGACTTGCTGTCTTGGTCACAGATGCGCCAGCAAGACGTGCACCAATAATGTGTCCTCTTTTGAACTCTGGTATGTCACCCATAATGTTGTGTGCATTTCAATATTTTGAGCAAAACTGTGCTCTTACCCTGCTAATTGAACATTCACACTCTGCTCTTACTGGTGCAATGTGCAATCAATGAAGACTGGCTACCAGGCTGGTCCAATTTAGCCATGAAACCTCCCACACTAAAATGACAGGTGTTTCGGTTTCATTGTCCAACCCCTGTATATCCATGTTGCCTATCCTGGGGCAAAAGATTAAGTAGCACTGCCAGAGACTCCTTGCTCAGCTGAAAATCAGGCCTGGTGTCCTCCTGGTTGAAGAAGCGTTTCAGGACTGGGACACTCAGGTTGATCCTGCAGTAAAGGGGTCTGGTCTAGAAAAGGGAAGAATGGAGATGGAAAAACACATTATTTTTAAGGCATGCGTCTGGATATTTTAAGTGATCAAAGCAAGTAGATACTAATACACCAAAAACACTGAATTATTATATAATTATCTAAGACCAGCCAGAGGGAATCAAATACTTTATAATTCCCATCTATCTTAAAATTGAAAGTTGTTGTTTATAATATATATATATAAATATATAATTATATATAAATATATAATTATATATATATATATATATATATATATATATATATATATATATATATATAAAATATGTCAACATACATTAGCCATAAAGTTGCTATCTCTTTGTTTATTGGCTAGTTAAATCAAACATCTTTTTTACCTGAACATGATTGTCTCTGAATTGTACCTGGAATCAGAAATTATAATGCTAACTGAATTATAAATAAACTTTTAAAACATAGCACATTTCTTCATTAAAAATTAATATTGAAAAGCTTATTTATTCTCAATCACACTCTCCAGCGATACAGTTGGATTACATAAAACTGTCCATTTATTCTGGTTAACCTTAATATCACCTGAAATGTTAAATTGATTTTCAGTAACAATTAAAATAATAACATAAACTGTTAGAAATCACTTGTGTTAAACGTTCACTGTGATGACTGCCAGCGGGAGCTTAGGGCCGATAGTCCGGTCAGATCTCTACCGGGCTAGCTCACCTCACCGCCGGTAGGGCTGGCGAGGCGAGCCGGTTACTACGCCGGGAACGGAAAACTCCGAACACGTCGGCGCACGTTTGAAATTAAGCGATGTCTAGATAAATCAAGCAGATATTTCATGTCTACATAGTTATATTCCCGCACTAAAAACATTGTAGAAGTTAATTTGTGTCACAGAAAGTGTAATTTTCCACAATTTACTCACAGCTTTTGTTGCTATGGTCCGCCATGGCTTCCCCTGCTTGACCAATCCGCTTCGACCCGCAATGAATGATGGGAAATGATGGGCCGCGAAGGATACTCACGACCCATCCTTCAAATCGGGCAAAATAAGGACACATTTGTCGGCATCATTTGCTCGGAATGATTCATGAATTGGGACAGCCTTCGTCGCTGCGCTGTAACGTAATCAGCCAACAAATACGGCATTCGAAGGATGCAGCCCCTGAGGCTGACTTCCGGGTCAGCCTCGGCGTTGGTACATTCCCTTTCCGGTTGATTTTCTGAAATGTAAAAGTGTTTTCTGAAATGTAAATTTGTTTTCTGAAATGTAAATTTGTTTTCTGAAATGTAAATTTGTTTTCTGAAATGTAAATTTGTTTCGGTACTTGTAAAAGTGTTTTGCACCCCCTGGCCACCGTAGTTTTTAAATAAAAATGTGAAGTCCAATACCATTTTGTGGCTGCATCTTTTTAATACTTTTAAATTTCTTCTATCAAGAAGTCCGGGGCTATTCAGAAAACATCCGGGTCTTCCGCCCCGGAAGCCCAGGTCTAACTACGCGCCTGGCTGTGATGAAATTACAATCAGTCAGTCATTTTCTACCGCTTATTCCATAGTGGGTCGCGGGGAAGCTGGTACCTATCTCCAGCAGTCTATGGGCGAGATGCGGGTTACACCCTGGACAAGTCGCCAGTCCATCGCAGGCAGAAATTACAATCATACACAATAAAATTGTTCATGCTTTAGGAAGTATAGATTGAATGAAAAACTAACATTTAACTCCGACGTTTCCCCTGCGGTGCTGTGGCGCTGGTAAAGCTCCGCCAAAGAGGACTTCCACTGCTTTCAATCCATCTGGCAAATGTCCGCTCTCTAAGTAACAAGATGGACGAGCTGCTTCTTCTCACCTGTAAAAACACGGACCTCTGCAGATCAGCGGTTCTCTGCTTTACCGAGACATGGCTGAGTGAAAACATCCCGGACCGCGCACTGCTGATGCCGGGCTTCCAGCTCCTCAGAGCGGATCGCAGCGCGGAGCTATCGGGGAAGAAGCGAGGAGGCGGAATCTGCTTTTTTATAAACGAAAGTTGGTGCAGAGACGTAAAAGTGCTGGGGAAAACATGTAGCCCTGATCTGGAGTCATTTTCCATAATCTGTAAGCCGTTTTATTCACCGAGAGAGTTTTCCTCGTTTATAATAATTGGCTCATATTTTCCACCGCATTGCTGCACTTCTGCCGCTGAAAAACATCTCGCTGAGCTGATTACAGACGTGGGACTCTTTCATCATAATACTGGGAGATTTTAACAACACAAACTTCTCCAATGAACTCCCCAAATACAGACAGCATATTAAGTGTCCCACCAGAGACAAAAACACACTGGACCATTGTTACACAGCTTTAAAGGACTCATATCATGCTGTTACCAGGGCTGCTCTGGGTTTTTCAGATAATTATCTAATCCACCTCATCCCAACCTACAGACAGAGACTAAGAGCTTCCAAACCCAAGGTTCACACTGTTAAGAAGTGGACTGAGGAATCAAAGCAGATGCTACAGGCCTGCTTTGAATGCACAGACTGGACTGTTTTTGAAACTTCAGCCACTGACTTAAACCAACTAACTGATGTGGTGACATCATACATCAGTTTCTGTGAGGACATGTGTGTGCAGACCAAGACCTTCTGCAGCTTTGGGAATAACAAGCCATGGTTTACTCCACATCTCAGGAATCTGCGCAGGGACAAGGAAGAACCTCACAGCAGTGGAGATTGGGCGCGGTACAAGCAGGCCAGGAACAAACTAACAAATGAGATTAAAGCAGCTAAGAGAAACTACACTGAGAAGCTTAAGAACAGCCTTTCTACTGGTGATGCTTCGGCTGTATGGACCGGTCTGAGAAACCTGACTGCCTATAGGAGCCTCCCACCCTTCCTGAACAGAGTCGTCTCCTGGCCAACCGTCTGAATGGCTTCTACTGCAGACATGACAAGAAGCCATTCACACCTCAAACCATCTCCTCCACATCCCATTCAAGAACAAGTTCTTCCCACAAAGCTACCAACCCCCTACCTTCAGATCCTCTGCCTGCACTAAAGATCTCCGAGGAAGATGTAAATAGGCCCCTTCAGTGGATGAAAACAAAGAAAGCTGGAGTACCCGATAACGTCTCCCCATCATGTCTGAAAGCCTGTGCAACTCACCCCAATCTTCACCAAGTCACTGGAGAAATGTGAGCTCCCCTCCTGCCTCAAACGATCCACCATCATCCCGGATCCCAAGAAACCCACCATCGTAGGATTAAATGACTACAGGCCTGTAGCCCTGACGTCTGTGGTCATGAAATCCTTTGAGCGGCTGGTGTTGAAGCACCTGAAAGACATCACAGGCCCCCTGCTGGACCCCCTGCAGTTTGCTTACCGAGCAAACAGGTCGGCAGATGATGCTGTTAACTTAAGTCTACACTTCATCCTGCAACACCTCGACCATCCAGGGACGTACGCCAGGATCCTGTTTGTAGACTTCAGCTCGGCCTTCAACACCATCATACCAGACATCCTCCACCAGAAGCTCACACAGCTCAACGTCCCAGCCTCCACCTGTCAGTGGATCAACAGCTTCCTGACAGACCGACAGCAGCAGGTGAGACTGGGGAGCATCTTCTCCCGATCCAGATCAATAAGTACTGGTGCCCCCCAGGGGTGTGTTCTATCCCCACTCCTCTTCTCCCTGTACACAAATGACTGCACCTCACCGGACTCGTCCATAAAACTCCTGTAGTTTGCAGACGACTCCACTGTCATTGGACTGATCCAGGACGGTGATGAGTCTGCATACAGACAGGAGGTGGATCGGCTGGTACACTGGTGCGGTCAGAACTACCTTGAACTCAACCCACTCAAGACTGTGGAAATGGTGGTGGACTTTCGGAAAACAACCCCCCCCCCCCCCACCATCCTCAACAACACCGTGTCAGCTGTGGACCACTTCAGGTTCCTGGGAACCACCATCTCTGAGGACCTGATGTTCCTCACACAGAGACAGTTTCTTCCCCCAGGCTGTTTCTCTGATGAACATTTAATAGAGTACCAAACAACTGCATACTGAAGTTGCAAATGCACCTTTGTATATATGTATATTTAAGGACATAAAGATATATGCATAAATATATTTAAAATATATTTAAAAACCCAGAGAGCAAAGTGTACCAGAGTCAAATTCCTTGTTTGTATGTACGAACTTGGCAATAAAGCTGATTCTGATTCAGATTAAAAGAAGACAAACATTCATCATGTTTGAGAAATTAAGAAAGGAAATCATGTTACCCCATAATCTTTATTGCAACGTCATTTACAGTACAATAACTGCCAGCAACATATTAAAATATAGGGATACAAGAAAATAGACATAAATTGAAGGACAACAAGGTTTAAAAGCACTTTGAAAATGATTACATTAACTTGTTTAATCTGACTAAATCTTTAATTGCTATTTACATTATACAAACTAGATATGAATATAGAATGTAAAGGGTATACATTTATATACATTATTTATAAATGCTGGCTGATGCCATTATTTATTTAATATGTTATGCTGTTCAATCAAATGCATATTAGGAAATCACACCATCAGAGAGGCTAAACAACAATGAGGTTTCCTCAGAGATCATTTTGTATCCTCAGCTGTTCTTGCTTTATTTATTAGTTTTTACTCATCTGTTTTTTCTGTTTTTTTGCATGTTGTGAATACATATCTTTGTGCAATATTACTATTATTTTTAAATCAAATGGCCTACTTATGCTTCAGTAGATTAAAACAAGGAATGGGATAAATAAAAGCATAAATTACCTGAACATCAAACACTGAGTTATGCTACAGCAGCTGATTCAGATGATTTCTCTGCACACAAACATAAAAAGAACCAAACATATATATGATAATAAAAACGCGGGGATTAAAAGAAGTTTGCTGTGTAACAAAAGACAGACAGCACAATATTAATATATTCATACAGCACTTTTAGTAGTCTGGTGTAAGATATTTTGTCATTAAAAAAGTAATGAGGTTTAGGCAAGCCCAACAGCTTACTAACAGCTCAAAGTTAGTAGGTTTGAGTCTGCCAAGAAGCAGCGAGGAAGACAGACAGATGATGATAAACCACTCACTATATAGAAAAAAAATCTAATGTGAGAAAAACAATCATCTTGCATTTTATTACTGACTCAGACTTACCCGAAATATCCAGATAAAACATGACGTTTAAAACAACAGTTCACCCAAGGCAGACGACAAACACTAGAGTTATCACATAATTTTGATCGGAGTATACTGTAGGTGGGAGTTAAATGACACAAATGCATGAAGGTAGTATGGTTCACTTACATTGGAGCCATGTTTTCTCTTCAAACAACACAGACACTCAAAAACCTCCAACAGTACATCCAATAAATTATTCATCATATTCAGGGAGCACATGACATAAGGGAGTATATTCATGATCACCTCTAAGGAATGGTAACTTTGATAGAGTTATTGCGGGTGATATTTGACAACTATTAATACGTTACTAACCCACAAGATTAGGCAGAAGAATCAAAGATTTAGTCAAACAAAATGAGCATACCCTTAAGTCACATATGTCAAATATATTTGTTTGCATTTCATCTCATTAACTGAACTACATAGTTGAGCCTTTTGAAGTAAAAGTGCTTTTGCTAACAGGCTGCTAAATAACAGACATCATATAAAGCTTGTGCTAATATTTTAGTCATTGACAGTAATCTCCTCAATTAGTGACCCTGTTGTTTGTGGGGTTTCTTTTGTGCAGTACTTGTGCAAAAACATATTCATACCCCTTGAGTTTTGTTTTTACTCTTTTTAGGTAACAACAAATTTAAGCGAATCTCAGAGGGATTTTATGTGATAGACCAACACAAAATGGAGAAAATTTAAGTAGAAAGGTTGCTTTGACAAATGAAAATCCGCATGACAATCCAAAAGCATGGCCTCCTTTTGTATTCAGTTACTCTGATGCCCCTAAATTGAATCCTGTGCAACCAAATGTCTTTATCAGTGAACGTTTGGTCAGAGAAAACTAGGGAAAAATCAGTGTAAAAAAGTCTGAGGAGCACAGCAGGAAGGTCAGGGAGAGAGTTGTGAAGAAGTTCAAAGCAGGGTTAGGTTATGAAACAACATCTCCAACAATGAACATCTCACAGAGCACTGTTCAATCCATCATCTGAAAACAGAAACAGTATGGCTCAGCTGCTAACCGACCAAGACATGACCATCCACCTAAACTAACAGGGTGGGGAATGAGAGCATTCATCAGAGAAGAAGCCAAGACACCATAGTAACTGAAGCAGCTACAGACATGCACAGCTCAGGTGGAAGACCTGGACAACTATTAGTCTTGCACCTGGCCTTTATGGAAGAGTGGAAAAAAGAGAACCTTTGTTAAGAGGAAGCCATAAGTAGCCCTCTTTGCAATTTGGCACAAGCCATGTAGGGGGCACAGCAAACATATGGAACAAGGTGCTCCGGTCAGATGAGACCAAACTGAATTTATGTCCTACACGCTAAACTTAGTGTGTAGGAAAACTAACACTGCACCTCGCCGTGAACACAACATCCTCACCCGGAAACATGATAGTGCCAGCAGGGACCGGAGAGTTAAGTAATGGATGGAACCAAAGGATTTTCTTTCAATCCTGGAGGAAAGCCCAATAAAGGCTACTAAAGACTTGAGACCGAGCTTGACCTCCCAACAACACTGCACATACAGCCAGAGCCGCAGTGGAATTGTTTAAATCAAAGCAAATTAATTTGCTAAAATGGTCCAGTCAAAGTGCAGACCCAAACTGAATTGAGAAAATGTGACAAGAGCTGAAAATTGCTCTTCATAGTTGCTCTTCACCCAATTTGACCAAGCTTGAATTGTTTTGGAAAAAATAGTCAAAAATGTCAGAATCTAGACACGCAAAGCTAGTAGAGACATGCCCCAAAATACTTCCAGCTGTAATGCAGTGAAAGGGGGGTGCTACAAAATATTGACTCAGAAGGCCTGAATACAAAGGCATGTGACACTTTTTAAATTTTTTGTGGTAAATATTTTGAAAACCATGAATACTCACATTTCCACTTCACAGTTATGTGATTAAAGTGTATTGGTACATCACATAAAACTTTGATTGAATATACTGGCGTTTATGGTTGGCACATGACAAAAATGTGAAAAAAAAAACCCAGGGGGCATGAATAATATTGCAAGGCGCTGTATGTTTTGGTCATTTCTTATTACAACTATTAAATGATTGAAAACAGGTCATTAAATCTTCCAAGAGCACCTTCCCAGTCCTTGCTGATCATCAGCAGTCTTCTCATCACTGCAGTCATCTTGTAGATCTAAGAAATCCAACAGACGAGGTTGTCCGTACCATTTCAACCCGTCCTTTTACAAGGTAATACTGAAAATAAGGAATACCTGCACAATTGAGGCATTCTTGCATATATTGTGCTATGTTGATAGAATTTAAAATGTGCCTGCCAAGATATCCAGAACCAGCTAATCACTCTTAGCTTCTTTATCTAGTAAAAATACAAAATACATTTTTAGGCTATATCTTATGGGACAGATGTAGCTGTGCTTTACACTTTGTAGTATAACACCCTGGTCCACAGGAAGTGTTGAGAGAATGCTGAAAACCTCAAGATATAAAATAAAGAGCAGCAGCAGGAGTTAGAAGAGCATAATGTTTAGGTGGCAAACCTTAAAGAAACAGCTGCATGTCTGAACTTTGTCAGCTGAGCTAATTGGCCACGTTTATTCTCAGTAATGAGTGTTTACAGTTCTCTCATGTCATAAGCAAAAGTAGAGCCCAAAATTTTGTCTTTTGCACTTTTAAAGTGCAACAGCTGTGAAAAAATATGATTGCATAATTAATTATAAGTACAGAAATTCAAAAACAATATATATATAAATCATTTTACATTACCTGGTAAACAGGAGGCAGATCAAACTATCTGTATGATTTTTAGTTTTCATATTAAAGATCCTCTCAGGGGACAGGGGCTCGCCTTATCTTTGCTTTTTCACTTTCTCTTCACAAAACTCCAAGTGTCACCGTCAATCACAACACATCTGGCACTTCAGCAACTTAACTGTTAGCTTTCCAAGCACTTTCACTGGCCTGGATCCACCATTACTAATTGGTAGGATGTACATTATAATTTATCCCCATCAGAAGCAAAGCGTTTAAAGAGGAGAGAGTTGAGTTAACCCTCCCCCCCACTAAACGGTCATCTTTGTGGAGGATTTTCTCTACAGAAAAGGAAGGGCATCTTCAAACATCAGTGATTTGACATCAAAATACTAACATTACCAACACAAATTCAAATCAACGATATAAAAGCTGAAAAAAACAATGCAGCAGCAGGTATCTAATGACCACTGCTGGCTTTACTGCTGCCCGATGTCCAGTCAATGATGATAAAGCTGAGACTCATTATCATGAATAGGAAACCGATCCCAGCGAAACATGCGGCCTGAAAGAGAAACACAGAGAGTTCAAGGAAGAGACAAACAGATGGGAGGAAATCGTGGATGCATAACATCAAAAATGTTGTTATAGGACATTGTTGTTGATGTTATTGGGTAAGTAATATTTAGTATGATCCGAAAGCTGTGGCATTCAAAATATGTTTTTTTTTTATTAAAAATGTTTACTATAAAAATTTAATTAAAGCAGCAAAAAAAGAACATGGTTAATAAAAGATGAATACTTTTTGCTGTACCAAACATTTTCCATTTTATGACGATTTTAATTAGTCAGTGAAAATTGTAACCTGTCCATCTGCAACAACCACTGAGCCAAATTTGTGTGATTCTTGAATTTCAGTCAAAGGACGCACAAAATCATTGCATGGGTCTCCACTGGCCCCCCTGGGCTGCACTGAGGGCACCCCTGTCCTACAGCCTGAAATGCTATCAGAATAAAAGCTTGAGTCTGATAGGATTCATGTATTCACTGGTGTTGCTACAACAGATTTCAAGCTGTGTTATTGTGTTGGTCAGTATTAAAATAAACAGGTTCTTCCTGTGGTTGACCTTCAACACAGCTTTGCAATCTCACCCACAGAAATGTGGGCTCTCCCAGACACAGTAGCTCTGATCTGTGACCACATGCTAATCTCCCCTAGACTTTAAATGTGTCAAGGCACTTTATCTACATTAACCGTTTGTTGCAATAAAACATGATAACTAACTACAACTTCCTTAAGCCCGACAGCCTTCTGTCGCTTAGGTCTGGCCACTGGAAATAATGTTGACTATTTATAAATCAGAGCAGAAAAGTTAGAACTGAACTGAAATGATCATTTGATGCACATGTTAGTCAAAGGATTATCTAACACAAAGTGCCTACTGATAATATCTTAGAGATATTATCTTTTTAGAACATTATATGTCCTTCACACTTAGTGGCTCCCCTAGTAAAGATGTCTAAAGGGCCTTTAAATAAAATAGCATTTATTACAGCGTTATAATCACACACTGAAAACTTTTCAGCAATTTTCTAACATTGAGCTTTAATGCTTTCTTCCCTCCCTTATACAATAATCCTCATTGTGGGTGGTAGCAAAATAATAACGGTTTTTTCATTCTCCTTTGTCACAGCTCCCATCCAATTTGTATTATTATTTTAATTATCAATTATTTTTTTTATAATGACTTCTTAAAGAAAATATTATACAAGTTTAGGCAAACTGTTACTTACTTAAAAAGCTAAGGGCACATCTACTTTACTTTAATCACATGCTCTTTTGTCTTTCCCATGTTGGAGAGTGCCTAAAAGAAATGGGCTTCAGGCTGACATCATTAATTATACTCCAAAGAAACAGAAAGTCCTTGAAAAAAGTGAATAGTGCCTCAACATTTCGTTCGTCTTAATGAAGTAAATTTTATTTAAGTTACATTAATTTGCAAATAACTGTGTAATGTTTTTAAAACCCTTTTTTTTTTTTTACTGTATGACGTTTGAATAGCTGTACTCGAATTAAAGTTTGGATTTAACATATCTTTTAGAGCACACAATTATGCTACTGTAATACAATACATTTATTTTTAGGCTTTTTAAATACATTAAGAGTGAATTCCATTAAATGTTTAGGTCCTGTTTCCTTAGTTGAACTGATGTAAAGGAAGAATAGTGGACTGAAACAATATTTCCAAGAGATTCTCACCAGGATTTTTGGAACTGAGCGCAGAGGCTCCTCTTCTTTGGGTACAATGCGAATATAGAAGACAGCAGGGAAAATGAAGATGAGACAGGGAGCAGACGTGGCACCTAAAAAGCACATAAAAAACATTACATTATTCATAAATCCATTCTGAGTTTACCATTACTTCCTGATATTGTTATTAGACACTGAGGAAAATGCACCACAGTTAGGGAATAAAGCGCTGGCCATATTTAGTTTTAAAGTTAAAACTATAGTTCTGAAAGGCAGAAATAAAAGGCTCTGAAACTACATAAGATCCTTTATGTTTGTGTGAACTTTTGCCAAAAATGTTAAGTGTTTTTAATTATAAAGGCAGTAAAAAAGGATAGCTTCAACAGCCTCTTTCATTATTTTCCTGCAATAGCTGCACAACTCTTCTTCAACAGAATGACATACAATGTACAAGGAATACATTATTTTGGTCAGTCATTTCATGTTTTATTATGTCTTAAAATACATGCTTTTATCCCGAAATTTTCCATAAATATGAAATATTTCATTCACAAAACAAATATTCATTCTCCTGTAAATATAATGTTTTTAAATGTTCTAAAACTTAAATTTATAAATAAAATTGGGATTAACTGATCCATAAAAACTAATTAATTCTATATGGTAGATATTTTTTATGACCATTTCAAGTACTCTATGAATAACCTATGTACAGTGTAGAAATCCTTATTAGGTCCAACATACAAAAAAAGAAATTCTAGTTTTTGTGCTTTTTGAAACCTTTTAATCTTAAGTAACTTCAAAACGTCTGAATTTTAAATTTGATCAATTTTGATTTTGATTTACTTATTAATTTTCCTTAAGCCAACTATAAGAAATGTATGCATTTCTTATGATCACTTACAGGAAATGTATGAAGATCTAACATTTAAACATTTATTTCAGATCTAAATGAAGTTAAATATTTGAAGCAGAAAACCTTTATGTCTTGGCTAAATATGTAACAAAACAAAAAAAACTATGACAAATCTAAAATTATAAATCAGAAAAAATCCTAAATTTAAAACTTCTTTCCACCTTTAGGCCAAAGCACATCAGAGAGGTATGGAGAAGCAAGACCTTTAACATATTTAAAAGCCAAGAGAATGATTTTAAAATCAATTCTTTGGCACACAGGCAGCCAGTGGAGAGAAGCCAGAACAGGTGAGATATGTTTGTGTTTGCACAGGTGCACGTACTGTTAAATTAAGAGAATGCTGAAGCACCTTTTGAATCAGTTGACAGCATTCGGTCTTTTTGAGTTCACTCCTGCTATCAATTATAGAGAATCTTATTAACAATAAATACACTTCAGCAATTCTTGAAGGATTTTCCTGTTTGGTCATTTACATCCTTTTACTAAAACACTACTTTGCAGACAGGTCACACAAGGTCAGAAGAATCTCAGTCTGGAGGAGGAAACAAAGATAAGACTGAAGGTGATCAGGGAGGCTGTCAGAAGACCAACACCAACACTGATGGAGCAGCTGGAAATTTTAACAAGTACCGGTTGTTTTCTATATGTGACAACAGCCTCTATATGTCTAGACTAGGAAGTAAGGTTTCAAGTCAGAAATATTTTCTTTCAAAGAAAATATCCAGGCCGTGCCAAAAATTCGGAAATTTTGGCAGGCCCTCCAGTTTTGTTGGACAATGTATTATGGTTTCAATTAAACAAACAGGAACCTTTGGATCCCTATTTCACACTCCTGTTTTAGCACAAATACAACACTGGGCATCACCAGGGAAAATTAGTATACCCACAGTGAAACATGGTGCTGGCAGCAAAATGCTCTAGGACTGTTTGTCTTCATATAGGTCTAGGATTCTTATAGGTGGATGAAATCATTAATAGTTCCAAATACCAGTTAGTTTAGACCCAAACCCTTTAGGTGTCCGCTGGAAAACTGAAGATGAAGAGAGATGCTCTTTTCAGCATCCCTTTGAGCCCAAACATAACTCCGAACCAGAGGTGTCAAACTCAAGTCTTCAAAGGTTAGCGTCCAACAGATTTTAGAAGTGTCTCTGGTCCAAAACACCTGAATCAAATGACTGGATTAAATCTTCAGCACGCAGTCAAGTTCCACACAGTCCTGCTAATGATCCAATGATTTCATTCAGTCGTGTTGAAGCCAAGACACAACTAAAAGTTGCAGGACACTGGCCCTTAAGGACTGTGTCGGGTTTTGGAGATGTTTGAGTTTTGTTTTGTACCTTATTCATGATTACCTTGGTTTATTTATTTTGAGTATGTTTTCTATTTGTCACTTTTTATTCTTTATTTATTCTTGGATTCTGTTCATCAGGTATTTTAGTTTATGTTCTGTAGAATTCCCTTTGGTGAGATTATTTTACTGTTCAGCTGAGCCATGCTTTGTTCACTTCTGTCTTTACCCATAATCAGCTTCATCCGGTCCACCTGCACCTTGCCAATTAGTTTCATTCTGGTTCACCTGTTTCATGCCCTACATATACTCCTCTTTTCTGTTCACTCATTGTTTGATCATTATGTGTACTAATATTTTTGTTTCAATGTCCATCGACGTTCTGTCACCCATGCTTAGTCTGTTTTGGTTTATTAATTAAACCCCTTTATTTTTCCTTGGTGCTGCCTATGTGCATTTTGCCTGTCTGCATTTGGATCCCATTCTCGAAACCATTCCAACAGACTGCAGTTTGACAACTGGGATTCAAGCCAATAAAAAACTACTGGTTTGATCAAGAAAAGAAAGATTCTAAAAATGGTCTAGCCACAGTCCAGAACTAAAACTGAAAGACTTGTGGGGGGAAAGCTGTGGACAAGACATGTACTCATAATTGTATAGATTCTCAGACCTTTTTTCAAGGTAAGACTCCTGCTAATGAAGAATGAATCCTAAAGCTGAACCAAAACATGCTTTCACAAAGTATTAGTTTAAGTGTGTCCACATCCATGCAACCAGGTTATGCAGCGCTTTGTATTTTTTTCCCATGTAAGGAAATGTATGTTTTGTAGTTAAACTGTACAGAATACATTAAAGGTGGAAAAAGCTTGGAAATAATTTATCATGTGTTATCGTGTTTTTTCATTAGAAAAACCTGGGTGTGTATACTTTTTGCATTTCCTCTGTAGCAGCATAAGACTTTGTCATATCCTTGATAAAGCTGAAAAAAGCAACTTTAAACTTTCCTTCTCCTTATTTTCATACACAAGTCTGATGAACTAATAAAACAACCGATCTGCTTTGCCATTAATTAAACATAGTCACAGCAGGCAAATACAACTGAGCAGTACAAATTAATACAGTGCCTTGCGAAAGTATTCGGCCCCCATGGAACCTTTCAACCTCTTGCCACATTTCAGGCTTCAAACATAAAGATATAAAATTCAAATTTTTTGTGAAGAATCAACAAGTGGGACACAATCGTGAAGTGGAATGAAATTTATTGGATGTGTCAAACTTTTTTAACAAATAAAAAACAGAAAAGTGGGGTGTGCAATATTATTTGTCCCCCTTGCATTAACACTTTGTAGCGCCACCCTTTGCTGCAATTACAGCTGCAAGTCTCTTGGGGTTTGTCTCTATCAGTTTTCACATCGAGACACTGAAATTCTTGCCCATTCTTCATTGCAAAACAGCTGGAGCTCAGTGAGGTTGGATGGAGAGCGTTCATGAACAGCAGTCTTCAGCTCTTCCCACAGATTCTTGATTGGATTCAGGTCTGGACTTTGACTTGGCCATTCCAACACCTGGATACGTTTATTTGTGAATCATTCCAGTGTAGATTTGGCTTTATGTTTTGGATCATTGTCTTGTTGGAAGATAAATCTCCGTCCCAGTCTCAGGTCTCTTGCAGACTCCAACAGGTTTTCTTCCAGAATGGTCCTGTATTTGGCCACATCCATCTTCCCATCAACCATGATGCTGCCACCACCATGTTTGACAGTGGGGATGGTGTGTTCAGGGTGATGAGCTGTGTTGCTTTTACACCAAACATATCGTTTTGCATTGTGGCCAAACAGTTCGATTTTGGTTTCATCTGACCAGAGCACCTTCTTCCACATGTTTGGTGTGTCTCCCAGGTGGCTTGTAGCAAACTTTAAACGAGACTTTTTATGGATATCTTTGAGAAATGGCTTTCTTCTTGCCACTCTTCCATAAAGGCCAGATTTGTGCAGTGTACGACTGATTGTTGTCCTATGGACAGACTCTCCCACCTCAGCTGTAGATCTCTGCAGTTCATCCAGAGTGATCATGGGTCTCTTGGCTGCATCTCTGATCAGTCTTCTCCTTGTTTGAGATGAAAGTTTAGAAGGACGGCCGGGTCTTGGTAGATTTGCAGTGGTCTGATACTCCTTCCATTTCATTATGATTGCTTGCACAGTGCTCCTTGGGATGTTTAAAGCTTGGGAAATCTTTTTGTATCCAAATCCGGCTTTAAACTTCTCCACAACAGTATCTTGGACCTGCCTGGTGTGTTCCTTGGTCTTCATGATGCTCTCTGCGCTTTGAACAGAACCCTGAGACTATCACAGAGCAGGTGCATTTATATGGAGACTTGATTACACACAGGTGGATTCTATTTATCATCATAAATCATTTGGGACAACATTGGATCATTCAGAGATCCTCACTGAACTTCTGGAGTGAGTTTGCTGCGCTGAAAGTAAAGGGGCTGAATAATATTGCACGCCCCACTTTTCAGTTTTTTATTTGTTAAAAAAGTTTGACACATCCAATAAATTTCATTCCACTTCACGATTGTGTTCCACTTGTTGTTGATTCTTCACAAAAAATTTGAATTTTATATCTTTATGTTTGAAGCCTGAAATGTGGCAAGAGGTTGAAAAGTTTAAGGGGGCCGAATACTTTTGTAAGGCACTGTAAAAGAGTATAAAGATGAACCTCTAGTATGTTTCTATGAATTATGAATCAAGTTATTTCAAATTAGGGTTTTGAATTCCAATCTGATAATTAACATATTTTCTTTAAGATTGATTTAACCTACCAATAACCCCAAAGATGCCCAGGATATTTGGGGCAAAGATGACCAGCAGGTTGATGAACATGAGCAAAGTGATGGCAATCGCAATGTGACGAGGCCAGTAGAAGGTTTTATTGGGGAATATCATCTGCTGGATCGCTCTCCTTACCTGATCATAACAGGAACAAAACCATTTATTGCTTAATAATTTAATAACTAGTTGATGAGTCATTGTGTAAACACTGAGTGCTAAAACAATTGTACTTACAGGAAAAAGCACGATTGGTACAGTAAGTGTGACAGCAGTGAGTACAGCCACACGAACGCACAGGATTAAAGTGTCATAGGGGTCAACGCGGCTGTAGGTGTGAAGCAGCTCTGCTTCCACTTCATCTGCAAATGGCAAAAACAAGAAAAAAGAACGAGCCAAAAGAATGTAAAAATGTCAAATTAACAGAAATGATGGAGTATTTATTCATAAAAACAAGACTACATCCTTTTAAGTTCTGTCTATTTAGAGGACCTCTCCACGTACTGGCACACATGCTAAAATGTGAATAAAGCCTTAATAAAGCCACTGAAGATTCCTATTTATTCATCTTTTTCTTTTTTCTCTCAGTATGCAGGTGTGTTTGGGTTTGTCGGCACATACTCATATTCATGCACAAGTGCATGTTTGTGTATGTAGAAACATGAAAAAGTCTCCTTTTTGTACTGGTGAAGGAATGCATAGTATTGTCACTTTTTTGTGGCCTGTGAGTCTGGGTGGTGAGGGTCTTCTTTCTTGTCTTTGTACAGAAAAAAACTAAATAAAGTAAAAAAAAATTTTAAAAAGCTGCTGCCCAGTATTCCTTTAACAAAGTCTGATTTTATTCTTTCAATACTTAAATCTACAACAATTTTTCTCTTCCAAAACACTTGCAAAATTTAGATGGGTTTTCTGAATGGTTACGCAGAAGTCAATTAAGGTTTGTAATCCTTTTCAGCATAAGCGAGCAATTAAAATAATAATTAAACTTGTACAGAGGTCAATACTTAATATTTTAAGATTTATTTTAGCAGGTTTTCCGTTAAACCCTTAAAATCATGCTAATATTATCCTTAAAGTTTGCAAAAGGCATTCATCTCTATCATTCTATTTCAATCATAATTGATCAACATGAGGTCAAAATTATATTGCTGTCAGGCACCGGACAAAATCCCTCTGTGGGCCGCAAATGGTCTGTGGGCTACAACTCTGGATACCTCTGATCTAGAGAGATATTTAGAAAAATCCCTCTTGAATTACTTCAAAAGGTGAATTTTTTTTTCTCAATAAATAAATGGATTTAAATTATAAGATGTCTTTTCAGTGTGAAACCATGCTACTGCAATAGAAAATAAATTGAATTCGAAGGCTTTTATTGATCTTTTACAGGGGGGGTCAATAATCGTGGAGGGCCTTGTGGATTCTCACTAGAGGCCACTAGAGGGCATAAAGGTACCATAATACTTGCAGTTTACAACCATTTTATTTCAACAGACTTGTTTTCAATCATTTTGGTTCTAATTCATAAAAACTAAATTTCAAAACACTTGTGTCTTGTGTACATTATGAAGAAAAAGAAATCATAATTGTTTCAAGATCTTGGTTGTGGTTTTAAAATTAACAATCTACAATGGAAGAAATTTTGGTCTACCAGAAAAAGTAATGCCTCTGTTGATTAATCCCACTCCTTGGATTATCTACAAAGCTTGGTTTATTAACAATTAACTGCAAAAAGCTGATCTGATTTGATCTTACTAATGAAAACGTGAAGTGTAATGGTAATAGTGCTTTCTCTTTGTACTCGGATGTCGGATATTTCAAGTTCTCAGTCGGAAAAAGAACAACACATAAGATGGAGAAAAATACTTTATCAGCCTGTATTGCTAACGGATGCACCAAAAACAAATAGCAAATCTCACTGTTTTCCAATGTGATTCCCATCTCCGAGCTCTGACATCCGACACAAATTGAACGCAGCATTCAACCATCAATGAGTCTCTGAAGACAGACGGTCAAAAAGGGAGGAGGATGAGAACTCACCATAGAAAGTTAGGTATCCAAACAGAGCAGCCAGGAAGTACATGACGTACATAACTGCAATGGAGATATTGGACACATGCTGCATCTTTTTCTTGGTGGGACTGAAATCAGAAAATATCACCACGTGGTTACCCCAATGCCTTGTTAAACCAGGCCAACAAACGCTACTTTCACCTTTATCCCCGAAAAGAAATTAGCAGCTTGTTTCAGCGCGGGATTTTATATTTAGGCTAACAACATGCTACACCACACAAAGCAGTGCAGAGACATTTCAAAATATAGTGAAAGCAGTGCATGTGACTAGAATATGGCAAGCCAAGCACAAAGCACACACAGTAGCTTTCCTCTGTTTATTAATGTCTGGTCCAAAACAAAGTTAGCAGGAGGTTTCCATCATAGGAACATACTTGCGCAGCTCTGTGTAGATGGGAAGGACCTCAGGGTGGCACACAAAGGCGAACGCCAGGATTGGAATGGTGTAGGCCGTCTGTAAATGAACCCCAACAGGTCACCATAGATACAGCAGCCCTATCCCAGACGTCTTACCACCAACCTCTCACTGTACTGCCCATTATCCCCTCACACACATCACAGAGAGCTAATTGTTTCTTGTGATTAACTTGGACCTGGCAGCAGACCAGCTTTAACCTATTTAAAAAGGCCTTGCTGTCTTGTAAGCTGCTAACCAGTTTGGGACAGGTTCTAGTAGAGAGATATCAAATTTGATGGCTTCTCTGTGTGAATCAAATGCTATAGTAATTGCTGCACTTCTTCAGAGTCCAAACCGATTCTGGTCATTTTGCCCCTTTGCCATTTTGTACCCTTGTAGTTTTGGTCTTTTCTGTCTGCCATAGAACGTATCATACTAGCCAGGAGGGAGGTCATGTACCTGCTCTGACAGCGGATATTTTAAAGCAGTGCTCTACAATTTCCTCTTAGTTTACTGTAAGGCAATATTATGTGACACTAGAACTGAAACAAACGGAGATCAGATCCAGAATCAACGGCAACAGGATATAATAGAAAGTCTTCAGAATATATTATGATAAAATCTAATAAAATTATATGCAAGGTGTGGGCATTTAGTTTTCTTTTTCTTCTGCTTTTACGCTTTTGTCACTCTTAAATGTTTCAGATGATTAAATGAACATTAATATTAAAGAAAACTTCAGTAAATACAAAAAGCAGTTTTCAAATTGGGATTTTAATTATTAAAGGAAAAGTAAAGCTATCTGAACCAACCTTGTCCTATATTAAATTATAACTGTCCCTCTTGTTAAACAAACTTTTTGGAAACCTGAGTTTAAGTTTCACTAGCAACCCAGGCCTGATTACTGCCACACCAGTAGAATCAAGACATTTCTTAAATAGAACCTGTTAAAAACATGAAAAGACATCAAAAGGCAACCAATCAGGTCCCATTCAGAAGGTTACAAAAGAACCCAGAACAAGATCTACAATGCTGCAGGCCTCACTTGCGTCAGTTAAGGTCAGGGGTTTTAATTCAACAATAGGGCAAAAATGACATCCATGGGAGAGTTCCAAGGTGAAAACCACCGCTGACTGAAAAGAACACAAGCACCCACCTTATATTTACCATAAAAACATTTAAATGGTCACCACGACATTTTGGAAAATATTCTGTGGACTGAAGAAATAAGATTTCATATTTTGGGAAGGCTTGCATGCCATTACGATTGGTGTAGAGCTAACACAACATTTCAGAGAAAGAACATCATACATACAGTCAAATATTGGTGGTGGTAGTGTGATGGTCTGTGGCTAATTTGCTGTTTCAGGATCTATAGTTTTTTTTTTCTTTATAAATGACATCATATAATACTTTACTTAACTAAGTGGAGAAATAAACTGATATGCTTTGGTTTAACATGGGAAATGATCCATTCACAGGAACAAAATGAAAGTAGGAAGGGACGAACTGGCAATAGAAAATGGGGGTACACATTGGCAAGGAGGCAAACTGACCCGGGACCTCTTCAGGCAGTTCAGGTCATTCTATCTTTGAGCCCTGCATCAATCATTAAGTTACACAGGTTTGCAGGAGGTTCTGATCTGTGTTTCAAACCATGCTTTGATTGTGAGAAGGGACTGGCAACATGCTGATGACTATGACATAAGTGGGTGGCTTTCAGTGCCGATAGCAGTGCAGGTGAACTTGCAGTTTCATAGAGAGTGACATGCAGACACGTACTTGTGTATTGAGGTTGGCCATCTTGGGAATGCAGGCCAGATTGTCCCCCCCACCAGAGTCGGTGGCAGTGACATTCATCACGCCGCCAGTGCTGTTAAGAGCAAAGTCCACGAATGGACAAGGGAGATTGAACTTCTTATAAATCACCTGCGCAAAATGCAGAAAAAAGAGGTGTTAAAGCAAAACAAAAAAGCAGTGACACAGTTAATATTTGGACTGGCTGGAAATATGTCAATGAGAGGGAGCCAGATTGCTAAAAAGAGAGAAAGGGAAGGCTGCGAGTGGATTACAGCTCACACAGCCAGAACTAGGTCAGAGAAAGAAACATAGCCTGGGACTGCAGCATGCAAACATTGGTCCATAGCAGTGAGTAGGGAATACTAAAGAGCTGGTGGGAAGATCCAGTGCATATGGTCTGCATGTAACACATCAGGAACAGGAAACAACATGTGACATATATAGTGCACATTATGTACATTTCATGCTCAGAGGACTTACAGAAATTAGGAAGAAAACCATGCAGCTCAGCGAGAATCCACTGGTGTATCCCAGATATCCTGAGATATAAACACTTCATTAGCATTTAATATCATCAGAGTTCATGGCGAAGATTATTGTAGACCTAAAGGTTATTGTCTATAATACAGCGCCTTGCAAAAGTATTAAGCTACATATAGTGCTGCATTCATTTTTACATTTTGTTATGTTATAACCACAAACTTTGATGTATCATAATGAGATTTCATGTGACAGAGCAACACAAAGTAGCATATTACTGTGAGGTGGATAGAAAATCATACATGGTCTTTCATTTTTAATTATTTATATTGAATTAAATCAGCTCAAAAGATTCACCTCATACCATCAACCTATGTGTACATTAACTTCGGTATGAATACAATAATACGTTTGCAAGACATTTTAAGTTCCCATTAATCAGGGAAAGTAGCATTTTTCTGTCAAAGGCACCTTCCTTTGAGTTGCGCACTAAACTGGCCTAATATGACAGGGAATTCATTATTAGAGTGCCTCTTTTCTCAATTTCCAACCTGGATTTCGACCTTTTTTCCTCTCTTTATTTTTGTTTTTTGATGAGTTTTAACCTACAGCACACCTAAACACATAAGTCATAATAGGCTTTTGTTCTACTTGGGTAAAGTTTTATCTGTTTCACTTGATATGACTTGACTCACATATTAACGCTGCAACAAAAACGGAGGTTGTTTATTTCAAACTAAACTTTTTGGGATAAAAAACATTCCTGATTATCAGGGGAAAACAATGAGAGTTAGCACAAAGACAGGAATTGATTTGGTTAAAAACAGCTTACCAGCTAGGAATAATACTGGTGTGTAAAATGTAGTGACATCTAGTCTTGGGGTTAAGGATGATACTTTTCTTAATAACCCTATATTCTCTTTTTAGTTCAAGGTGTCAATGCAAGACTGAAACTAATGTGGCTTCTAATGATGCAGGGGAAAAACTCCTTTCGGCAACCAGTTTTAAGTTTGTCTTGTCAGAGTTTCTGTTAAAATATTTCTCTACAACACAACATGCTGTTAGAAAGAAAACCCTCTGCTGTCTCTAAACATTTTATTTCATAGTAACCAAAATACGTTTTATTTTTAAATCATTCTACGCAAATGTATTATTGTTATACATGTTTAACAGCTTGTAGAAACACCTTTACCAGCAACTTGAAGTTGTTTTCAGTTTGACTTTATTATTCTCGCTCAGTGTAGTGGAAGAAATTTTGACCAGCTCCTATTTACAACAAGTAAAGTTCATTGAAGTCCATTGTAGTTTGCAGACGGCAGGTTTGCAGTTATTTATGCACATTTCTCACAAGGTTCCAATGCATCATTTCAATCAGGTTAAGGTCTGGCCTTTGACTTGGCCATTGCAACACTGTGATTCTTATTTTTTTTAACCATTTCCTCAGCATTTGGGATCATTGTACAGATGGTAACCCAATTTGACTCTAGAATACTTTCATACACAGAGGAGTTTGTGACTGCATGGCAGCAAGGTTCTCTGACTACAATGGTTGATATGAAGTGTTAATACTGCTATGATGTTCAGTTTTCATCTGACAAGTTGATGTGCCTTAGAGTCAACTTGATCTCCACTCTGGTCATTTATGTCTAAAGGACATTGTCTTAAAAGTCTGGTCGTTATTGACATAAGTCATACTTTTCAGAGAGAGGAGACTTGTTTGGCAGCACTACCAAACTCACAAACTGAGGCCTGTTTTGCTCTTTGCATAATCTTTCCCACTATAGAATGATTGACTTCAGGTTGTTTGAATGGACCTCAAAACCCTGCCCAGATTGACAACCAGGAGCAATTGCCTCTTAAAGGTCATTGGTGATATATTTCCATCTTCACATTGAGTTAAAACACATCTGTATGAACCAGAGCAGCAAACTAGCAAAACCCCTGCTTTGATAGAGGGGGCTAACACTAATCATGATCAATTCGACAAATGCATTTGATTGACAACATATCGCTTCTACTTTCCCTCCTAAATCCTATGTAAGTCGTAAGGGTGGACTTAATTTTTACCTAGTTGTCTTTCTTGGTTCTGTATGATCCAATAGTCATAGTGGTTGATGTTTAGCAATAATCCATAACAGGTGGACCAAAGGCCCTTAAAAGAGGTGAAACTGTCCTCTTATTATAGCCATAAAATCACACACACTTACCCAGTTGTTTCATCAGAGCCAGCGGTAATATCACTGCCACAGAGACAATAATGACCAGATAGTTTCCATCCAGGTACCATTCACTGTGGAGAGGCAGACAGACACAACAATTATGCAACTGACTGGAAATTACTACAAAGGCTACAAGTGAGAAATAAGGTGATGATGTTTTAGTTGTTTTAAAATATTTTTTTGAACTTGAAAAAATGTATTTTTGGGGAAAAAGGTGTTTTTGTTTGAAAATTAAGAAACAATTCCCACAATAACTTTTATCTGGGTGGATTTCTTTTTAAATAATGAAATATATAGTTATATATAGTTTTTAACTAACTGAAAAATCATGTAATTTCCAAAATTATTAAAATATTATTCTAATAAGAATGTGTGGCCCAATAGAAAATGTTCCCAATTTTGTTTTTATTTGAAATAATTTTTAAACTTTGATCTTTGGCTTTGTGTCACATTATTTTCTGTTCCTTTGAGTTGTTAAAAAATGATTTGGCCCTCATAAATGTTTATTTGATTTGATTATTAATATGGGAGGAGGTTATTGTGCAACTTATGACACAAAATCCGCTGAAACAATCATCTACATGTTATAATCACATGGCCATCTCTGTCTAGGTAAGAAAGCTCAGAGGTTTATTTTTAGAGCTACACAGCAGTGGTGATTAATTTCTCCCATCTGTCAGGTGGGAGCCAGCACCACATGCAACATTTGTTGTAGCACAGTCACCTTTTTAAAGGAATAATGACACCATCTCTACCTCACATAAAAATATAAGAAATTTACCGTACTCTCTATATTACTGCCGACACTTTTTAAGGAGCTGAGTAGAAATACAGAAACAAGAATTTGAAAATTCGCTATTGAATGAGCTAATATACTTATGAATGTGTGCTGTTTGTTCAAAACACGACCAATGTTTATTTATGCGTAGAGTTAACAAAAAAAAAAGAAACACCACATAAACACTGGAATTAAAAAAGCTTTACACAGAAGCTGACAGCTGTTTTATTACCAACCTTTTATTCTATGGTGTGCTATGTACTTGTTTTAGTTTTAGAATAACACGATTATTAGATGTCCCTACTCTTTAGCCCACCCCCGTGCAATTTAGTGAAACAAACCCACACACTCTGGCAGGAAGAAATGCCACCAGGACAAACTGTCAGGGATCTGGGGTTTGGTTGTATGTGTAGCATTTTTTTTGTCCCTTCTGGACCTGCGGGTTCATTGGTGGGCAAAGTTGGGTTGCAGAGCCTGATGCACCTGCAGCTGATCAACCTCATCATTTGTGCTTTTAAGGAGCTGGCAGTCGGTCCCCTGAGTGTCAACCTTAGTGGTTCCTCTAGCCTCAAGTTCTTTGAATGTTTCTGCTATGGTCTTTGCTCTTGTTAATCTTGCCTTGTGCTTCTTGTTATAAGGTTCTCGTCAAGAAGGTTTCCATGAGACCTCTTTTCAAAGAGTACTTCAAACTACTGGGCTCAGACCTTTCATTACAGACCTATGACAGAAACCAAGAACTCCACATGGATCAATAAGCCCGAACACAGCTCATCTCCACCCTGGCTTCCATTTATCCTCTGTCATCAATAAGACCACTCTCAGATCTACACACTTCCTCATTACTGCCATTTATTTACCTCTCTCCCCGCTCTCCTCTTCTCCTACTTCAGAGGTTCACCCTCTGTTCCGAACCAGTGGGCATTTCCCAGACCGCATCCAGCTCTGTTCCTGTTTTCAATAAACCATTTAAACCTTTTTAACCTTCTTCTTAAGTTTTCTTTATGTGGGTCAAAATGCTTCCGCCAACTATGACACAACCCAGTTTGTCATTTTTGATAAAATGCTAAATATTGTAGTATTCATACTGTAGCAGCAGCAGCAGGAGTAATTGTCCTCCTTTAACCCAGCACGGATTGGTTAAATATAAAGGAGCCAAAAACGTTTATGCAAAAACATTCAAGAAACTCTTGGCCCATTTAATACAGAATTGTGTAACTATTCTCAGAAAAAAAGCAGGTGAAGAGACTCTCCAACCAGAGCGGGTTTTGTTTGTCTCTGAGGCCACCTGCAGTAAGCAGTGCTATCCCACGGTTTACATCTTCAGCTGTAGAGTCTTGCTGAGTTTTGATGCAATCGCTCTCAGTGGCCATGCCGCTAAATCCCCCCACCTAACCTCTCCGGGGTCACTACACACAGCTGTTCTCGCACCAGCTGCTGCAACTACTGGCACAGCTTGGCAGGACTCATCGGCATACACTTAAATCTCTGTCTGGTCCCCCTGGGAGCTGATGGGATGACTCACTTCCTTTTCACAGATTGGTCTTTCATCATTAAGTGTGATCTAGAGACAGTTGTTTTTTTTTTGCTTTATAAATATATATGCATGTAAAATGTGAGAAAAGCTAATCAAAATTTTACTTTCAACAGATTTGACTTACAGTGCCTTGCAAATGTATTCATACTCTTTGGACCCTTTCACATTTTATCACATTTCAATCAAAAACTTCAATGGGTTTTATTTTATGTGACAGACCAACACAAGGTAGCACATAACTGTGGAGTGGAAGGAATTATCCCAATTTTTTTCAGAGTGTTTCAAAACAAAAACATGAAAACTGTGTTGTGCATATGTACACTGCTCTCTTTATTCAAATACAGCTAAAAAAACAGTTCAACCCATTGCCTTTAGGACCCACCCAGTTAGTTAATAGAGACCTTCTGTGCATGATCTAATCTCTGTATAACTGCAACTGTTCTGTGAAGGCCTCGGAGGTTTGTTAGAGACCCTTAGAGAACAAACAGTATCATTAAGACCAAGGAACACAGCAGACAGGTCAGGGAGAAAGCTGTGGAGGAGTTTATAGCAGGATTGGTTTATAAAACAATATCCCAGTTTGAACATTACACAGAGCTCTTCAATCCATCATCTGAAAATGGAAAGACTGCATAGCATACCTGACAGGCCAGTTACAGAGAGCATTAGTAAAAGAAGCAGCCCAGGGGTACATGGTAATTTAATGTTTCAGAGATCCAAAGCTCAGGTGGGACAATCTGTTGACTGGACAGCTATCAGTTGATCACTGCACAAATCTGTCCTTTATAGAATGGTGGCAAGAAGAAAGTCATTGTTGAAAAAAGCCAAAAGAAGTATAATGTGTAACTTGCCACAGGGATATAGAGGACACAACATGTGGAAGAAGGTGTTCAGAGGAGACCCAGGTGTAACGTTTTGGCTCACATGCATGATGCTATTTGTGGAAGAAGACTAACACTGCATATGACTTTGAACACATTCAGGCTGATATGTGGTGGTGGCAACATCGTGCTCTGGGGATGATTTTCATCAGCAGGGACAGGGAAGCTTTAGAGTTGGTGTGAAGATGGAGGGAATTATGAACAACCTAATGCTGGAGAAAAACCTGCTAAAGGCAAAATAATTTAGACTTGTGGTAGAGGTTCACCTTTCAGCTGGAAATTAACCTGAACATAAAATACAAGACCATTCCTATGTGTTAGAATAGCCCAGTGAAAGGCCAGACTTAAATTTAATTGACAATTTGTGGCAAGATTTTTAAACCGATGTTCACAGATTTTCTCGATTCAATCTGGCTGAACTTAAGCTATTTTACAAAGAAGAATGGGAAAAATCCTCATCTCTAGATAGGCATAGCTGCTCTGTACATACCATGCACCATGTACGCCACACTTCCTATTTGCAGTAACGTAAACGTGTATTATTTTCCTTTTGTTTTACAAATATACACTACTCTGTGTTACTCTGCAACGTAAATTCTCTCATGACAAAATGAGGAAAAAATCTAGTCATGTAAATACTATTGCCAGGCACTTACATTGTATAAGCATTATTATTAATAATTTTTTAAACTTAATGTAAATTATTTTGGGACATAACAAAACGTGTGTCAGTCACTCACCCTGCAGGTTTGTCTACCTTCAAAAATGCCTGGATGACCAAAGGGAACTCATACTTGACTATGTAAAGATAACTGGACATTGCTGTGGGTCAGAGAGAGATAACGTTACAGTACAAGAAAGAAAATATGACTTTCTCACACTTGGAAACACAATATATTTTACTTCAAAGCAGGAAATTGTAGAATACATTTTTTGAGACCAGAAATTACACTGTTTTTTTCCACCTGATATATATCCTGTAATATTTAACTGAAAAACAAACAAACCTGATAAAAGGAAGAAAAGGAAAAAGATAAAATAACCCGGTTTAGTAACCTGGTTGCAGAAGGTTCCACACCCATAAACTAATACTTGTATAAACAATTTTTTGATTCAAGTCCAGCATTCTTTCTTCTTGGGTTCATACCTGCCATCCTTTAAAGAAATACAGTTTAGCAGCGCATGTGTTTTTGACATTAGCTCATTTGAATCCTTTAGGTAAAGCAATAGTTTGCAGAGAAGTTACAAAGGATGAAAAATATCTCATTGTACAAATGTATCAGTCAGGAGAAGAATGTATGTAATGGATAAGCGAGTATAGACAATGGATGGATGGATGGATGGATGGATGGTGGGTATTGGTTGTGTTCTACATGTGAAAACAGTCTACTTCTTTTTCATTTATCTGGACTAAAGAGTAGTGCTGCAAGACATTCTGGTCTAGCTGCAATCTTCTGAAAACCTTGCGGAAGGACGTGTTATGATCTGATTAAATTTAACTTTAACCTTTAACCTTTGGCCACAAATTTGAAAGACACAGTATGTTTGGCACAAAAACAACACAGAACTTTACCAAAAGAGTTTAATTAAAGGGATATTTAAGGGATAAAATGTAGAAAAACATGGAGTTTTAACCGGGGGGTGTAAATCTTTTATATCTGCTGTAACTTTTAAACCACCTCTAATTCATTTAAATAATATTCCCAAGTCGCCAGACTTTCTTGTAATATTTTCACACATCTTAATCTCTCTGTTCTAAGGACTCCTCTCGAGATCATTGTGCAAAGAAATATTCTTCATAAAATGAAAAACATTATGGAGAACCCTGAGCATCCTCTTCATGAGACTGTTATGCAACAACAGAGTGTCTTCAGTCAGAGGCTTCTTCAGATCTACTGTAATACAGACCGCCACAAGAGATCCTTCCTGCCCACAACCATCAGCCTCTACAACGGCTCTTTGAAGAAACCTGCATAATATGAGCTACAACAACAATTAATTTCTCTTTGGGATGAATAAAATATTTGTGAATTGAATTAAACTAAATTGAATCAATAGTTATCAAGACCTCCTCAACGTCTTTTTACGTTTTTCTATGGACCTCTGTTGGTCATCTACAGTATGCCAAGTTTTCACCTTGTTGATGCTGAAATTTTGTTATTTCAGGCCAAATGCGTTGCCTTTGGTATTTCCTTGTGAAATCAACTAAAGACCCAGGACCATTTCAAATCATTTCAAGAAAGTCTGGATCTTCTGAAACAAAATTCAAATGAAAATGAGGGATGACCCAAGACTTCAGCATATTTCCACAAAACCCAGGAGACACATCAGCTTGGTACCTCACCTCCAATGTTTTGGAGCGTTATGGCAATACCTGCAGCCATCTTTCCTGGGGTCCCAAAGGCCCTGTAGCCAAGCTGCTCATATGCACGAATACCTGAGCCACAAGCACCACAAAACAGGAGAGTCATTTCAATATTTATGTTTTCTGAGGACACATATTACTTAGGTGCTTACGTACCTACAATACCGGAAGACTTTAGCAGTAAATGGATGGAATATGATGACAGAACTGCAACCACGGTGAGTAGTAACCTGAAAACCATCAGACAACAGACCTGGATTAGCATCACTTCGACATTAAAAAATACCTTTTTTGATTTTATCACTTAGCATTTCAACTGGTAATAACAAAACATTTATGCCTTCCTGTGTTGGATATTAACATTGTAGGATGCTCTGGAGGCTATTTATACAGCTGCAGTTCATGCATATGGGTTTCATATAGATTGTACAAAAATCCCTGCAGCCCTCTTTCACACCAGGTTGTTGGTCCAGCTGAGCTACAGAGGTTACCCCGTAAACCCCACTGCCCTCTGTCACCAATACGCACACACACCAGCTGGGCTCTTAAAGGAAAGAATAAACACACAAAATTCCTTTGCAAACATCTTTATTTTTGTTATTCAGCTCTGGAATAATCCACTCAGCAACAGTAAGTCATTACTTTCACTTTTATTAGTTAAATGAAGGTAAATATAAGCTTTAGGAGTTTACTCTAATTTCAGATTTCACCATTTGGTTAGTGTAATAACTGGTCAATAATCTTTTTTTTTAACAATCTGAACTGATCTGGTTCTTCAACCTCATTCCACATAACAAGCCTCAATTGACAAAAACATATATTGAGACGTCTGTATTCATTCAGTTATCCAAAATACCTACAAAATATAAGGTCAGTTTTGAATGAGTGATCAACATCCATTTTTGTATTTTAGAGCAAAATCTTCAAGAGATAATTCAAATAATTTTCTTAGAAATAAACTCCTGGGATAAATCCATGGCCTGATGGAGTTCCATTAATGGTTCCCTGATCCACTGGCATTCTTTGACCTTGTCCACCTCATTCCAACTATTTACTGTTTTGTGTTTTGTTTTTATTACAGGCAACATTAACTTTCACTCCCACACAAACACTCTCAACCCCTCTCTCCCTTTTGAAAGGGTCCCATCTTTCACCTCGACTTCAACTCTTGGCCGGCAAACAATTTTCTTTTTCTACAAACCATGTGGGAGAAAGCTTAGCTGACTTGGGGGTTTGGAGTCAATCAGTCAAGTGGAAGTGGGAAGACAGATCTGCTGACATTCAGACAGACTGACACACTTGGGTCTCTGTTGCCCGGCTTGCTGAAATTCCACCCCACAGCATTCTTACTCAGAACCAGGACCACTGACCTGTACCTCACCCACAGAATAAATCTCAAACAAAGGGCACTACCAGATCAGTATTAAATGTAATCAAGCATCAGCTGAATAAAACATGTTTAAAAAAACACTTGGACACTGCAAAACTATGTACAATTAATGGAAAAATAAACAAATATAGAGATACATTGAGAGATTGAAATCCGATGAATTTCAGCTTGATCGGCCAAGAGAGATGATTGGCTGGTGGAAAAACCCCAAAATTCTACCTTTTTCTGATCAGTGAATGCATCATACCAAGAGTTACCAGGTTCATGGTAATAGCCACTATTCGATATGGACCAGGTTACAAAGTAAAAAAGAATGTATAGTAACAGCAATGGTGCTTTTCTTATCCTTTTGAGCTTTCAACCTCTGTCTGTTATGTAAAACGGCAAATTTTGAAATGTTGGCAGCCTTTTGAAAATCTCAAACGTCTGGTAAGGATCTACATTCTCCAGAATATGCACATTGAGACTTATGTTTTTACAGTTCTAGCAGAGCTGATCGTCCTAGTCTTCCTATTTGTGTTAATAAAGGATATTGCAGCTAGTTAAAAATATAAACTAAATGATTTTATTTTTGTTTTAACATATTAATAAATAGTTTTGCAGTGATGGCTGCCTCTCACACATATAAATGTGCCTCTTTGCCATCCACTTAAAATACATTATTAATAACCACTTGTGGCAGGGTAAATATTTTGAGTGCTTTTTAAGTTGTGTAAATTCTGACTGCAGCATTTGTAATTAAACCACATAAAAGACAAAGTAAAACTTCAAGATCAATATAAGACACCATCTCAATGCTATTTCATGATTAATTGCTGATGCTACCATTCCTTAAGTTATTCAAGTAGACATAATCCTCTGGTGACGCCTGATGCAAAAGATTCAGAAAGCTTATTTTGGTAATCAAACTCTGTGATATGCATATGCATTTTTTCTTATGTCACAAAATATAAAAATATACCCAATGCATATTTGTACACCACATCTCTGAGTTAATGTATAATCCACTGGGTCATATTGGGAACCTGTTGACAAAACATGGGGCTTGATCCATGTAGGAAGTGTCTTCTAAGGACGGCCAGAGCCCACTCTGCTACAGATGAAACTCTGATTGAGCGTTTGGACAATAAAAAACTTGGGTTCATGGGTTCAGGAGTTTGCTAAAATGCCTGAGATTTTAAATAAATCCTGCAGACACTTACAGAACACTGAATTTAGGAAAAAAGGATGAATATGTGTATAGGCACCTCTGCCCATTTTTAAGCATGTTGGATGATCTGTGATGCTGTTGGCCTGTTTCAACAAAAGCCAAACCAGGACTATCTATCACTGAAAATGGGTCACTGTTATGTATCTCAGCAGTATAATGATTCAAAACATGCTGAACCACCACATAGATGGTTCAAACCAGATCCAAAGTCAACCTTCTTCCATGGCCATCCCAGTCTTTAAACGTAAGTATTTCCAAAAAATTTTTTCAGTTCTGAATAAATGTACACAAGGTGTGGAGGGCCTTTTATATGCCAAAGGAAATATTTATGTAAATCTAGCTGTAAGACAGATGCTACTCACGTGGCCCCATATAACTAATAAACATAGGTGAATTGCAGTGATGTATCTTCCATCTTTGTGCTCATTGAAGTGGGAACCATTGTTATCGGTGACATTTTGCTTTTGATATTTGTCCTTTTTTGAGTAAATCCTTTGTTTTTTGGTCCTCTAACTGTAGTAGGAAGGTAGCCCCGGGGTTCACAGTGATTCAGCATTATGGCGAAAAGGAAAGGGGAGCAATCTCAAGCCTGCAGTCCAATGAGAACCACAGAAAATCTGCCAGTATTTTTCTGCCAAATATGTCACACTTGTTGCTTGTCTCACTCAGCAGCCACTCTATTGTTTGACACGAGATCCGATATAAACACAAATACACACCTTTTCATCTGTAACAGGACAGACAATTGCACGGTATCTAGCTGCAGGGAGTCACGTACTACCAATTAATACGTGACCCCATGAATATATAATGAAGCCCGGCTGACTAAAGGATTATTTTCAGCTTCTGTCTAGCCTAGTGTCAGAACTGCTGCTGTGTGGTGACAGAGAGTTCAGTCTGTTCAGTCAGCTGATATGCAGTAAAACCTCAATCACACCACTCAGATCAAAATAAGAAGCTTTTTCTGCCACGAGGGGAAATCCTCTTGACAAGCCTGCCTTGAAGATTCAGGATTGTGTTTTCAAATATTAAAAATGCCTGTTCCTTTCTCCAAAGATGTGAATCTGGAATGACACAAATGAGCCAACTTGTCTCAGGTATATTTAGTTTCTCACAGATTCTCACAGAATCTCACAATTTTGCATTTAACTTGGATATTTTACACAAGGATAATTAAACCAAGAAGATTTCTTGAAATGCTTAATTAACCGACTTTCAACACCTGCCATCTTATAAGCAGCATCCTGAAGAGGTGTTAAAACAGCCTTAAGTGGAAAAGAAAATGCTGTTAGTGAGAGTCCATCCATCCATCCATCCATCCATTGTCTGCAAGGTGGGGTACACCATGGAAAGGTGTGCAGATCATCACAGGCACACACAGAGACACACAGGAGAAAAAAACCATGCAGACATACACTTGCTTCTAGAGGCAATTTCGTCATGTTTTTGGACTGTGGGAGGAAACTGGCATACCCAGAGAAAAAACACTAATGCATAGGAAGAACATTCAAACTCCATTCAAAAAGACCCCACAACCGAAACCAAGCAAAACCTAAACCTAACAAATTAGTTAGCAACCGACACCTAACCTTTCTGAACATCTAGATCTATATTGATCAGGCATAATATTATCATGACTAACAGGTGATATAAATACCACTGACTATCTCTACTATTTACTATTTACTATTACTATTCCTCTACTCTACTATTTTATTCTCAAGGTTGATTTGTTAGAAGCAAGAAAAATGGGCAAGCATAAGAAATTGAGTAAGTTTGGCAAGTGCCTTATTGCGATGGCTAGAAAACTGGGTCAGAGCATCTCCAAAACTGAAGCCCTATCAAAAATGGTCCGAGGAAAGAACGGTGGTGAACCAACGAAGGCTCACTGATGCAAACGAGGAGCAAGGGCTGGCCTGTATAGTCTAATCCAGTAGATGAACCACTGTAGCTCAAATTGCTGAAAAGCTTAATGCCGGTTCTGAGAGAGGGATGTAAGAAAACACTGTGCATCAGTTTGTTGCCTATGAGGTAGCATAACTGCATACCAGTCAGGGTCCTATCCTGGCACATTAGTATCAGAACTGCACCACAGAGTTATGGAGGAAGATGGCATTGTCTGCAGAATGATGTTTTCTTTTACGTGGATAGCTGGGTGCGCGTGCATGGTTCACCTGGGGAACACAATGCACCAGGATACACTGTGTGAATAAGGAAAGCCAAAATAGATGAGATGCTTTGGGCAACATTCTTCTGGGTAACTTTGATTACCACCTACCTAAGCATTGTTGCAGAACATTCAATTCAATTCAATTCAAAAATACTTTATTAATCCCAAAGGGAAATTAAATGTTGTTGTAGCTCATTATGAGGGTTTCTTCTGTGGGCAAGAAGGATCTCCTGTAGCGCTCCGTCTTACAGCAGATCTGAAGAAGCCTCTGACTGAAGACACTCTGTTGTTGTAGGACAGTCTCATGAAGAGGATGCTCAGGGTTCTCCATAATGTTCTTCATTTTATGAAGAATCCGTCTTTCCACAATGATCTCCAGAGGTTCCAGAGGAGTCCCCAGAACAGAGCCAGCCTTCTTTATCAGCTTGTTGAACTTTTTTAAGTCCCTGGTTCTGATGCTGCTTCCCCAGCAGATGATGGTAGAAGAGATCACACTTTCCACAACAGACTTATAGAAGATATGCAGCATCTTGCTGCAAACACCAAAGGACCTAAGCTTCCTCAAGAAGTACTGTCTGCTTTGTCCCTTCTTGTAGATGGCTTCACAGTTGCATCTCCACTCTAGTCTGTTGTCCAGGTGAACACCGAGGTATTTATACTCCTCCACCAGCTCCACTTCTTCTCCCATGATGGAAATAGTTTTTGACTTATTCCTGTTTCTCTTAAAATCTACAATCATCTCCTTTGTTTTAGTCACGTTCAAAATGAGATGATTGTTTCCACACCATGCCACAAAGAGGTCCACCACCTTCCTGTACTCAGGTTCTTGTCCATCTCTGATCCACCCCGCGACTGCAGAATCATCCGAGTATTTCTGCAGATGACAGGAGTCTGTCTTGTTCTGGAAGTCTGAGGTGTACAGAGTGAAGAGGAATGGTGAGAGTACAGTCCCCTGTGGTGCTCCTGCGCTGCTGACTACCTGGTTAGACTCACAACCCTTCAGTCTCACAAACTGTGGTCTGTTTGTCAGGTAGTCTTTGATCCAGGAGATTGTTGAGGCCTCCACCTGAGTCTTCTGGAGTTTCTGACAAAGCAAATCAGGTTGGATTGTATTAAATGCACTGGAGAAATCAAAGGACATGATCCTTACAGTGCTGCTGGCTTTGTCCAGATGACAGTGGGTTTGTTGAAGCAGGTGTATGATGGCATCTTCAACTCCAACTCCACAGCGATAAGCAAACTGAAGGGGGTCCTGATAGTTTATTGTTTGCTTACTCAGGTGGGTCAACAGGAGTCTCTCTAGGACCTTAATGATGTGGGATGTCAGGGCAACAGGTCTAAAGTCATTGAGGACTGATGGGTGAGTTTTCTTTGGTACCGGAACAAGACAGGAACATGAACACTCTTTCATTAAAATGGTATTTCCTGGTTACTGTGGCCTCTGCAAACAGGACAACGCATCCCACCACAAAGCAAATATGGCTCAGGAATGATTTAAAGAGCAAAACAACTTTGAAGTGTTGACTTGGTTTCCAAATTCACTAGATCCCTTTCTAATTTAGCATCTGTACGATGTGACATATAAACAAGCCAGATTCATGGCGACCCCACTTGAGGCCTTCCAGGATTTTAAAGGATCTGCTCTTAACATCTTGGTACCAGATACCACAGCCCACCTTCAGTGGTCTAGGAGGGTCCACTTTTTGAAGGGTTTCTTTAACTTGATCATCAAGTCAACTTTTTTAATCACAAAAGTGAAAAAACGCCTTGTTCAGTTTAATGTCTAATCCACTGGTTGCTAAAATAAAGTCACTATGACCCTCTGAATACAAAAAAATGCTGGATTTCTTTTTGTGCAAGAAAACATGGTAACCTTACAGCTGAGTCGCTAAAGCAAATACACAAGAAAGGCAGTTTGTTCTCTTTTTTAGCTTTTATTAAATAATTTTAGAGGAAACCCAAAGCACAGTTTCACCATAAATCCCAACTGTGCCGCAATTCTGTGAGAATGAATGTTTGTTTATAGTCTAGACATTCACCCAACCAGAGCGCAAAGGCACTTCAGCACATGCAGAAACACACTGAAAGCCAACAATCTGCCAGTAAACAAGCTTTGAGCTATAATGCTTGTTGCATTTTTTTTTTTTTTGTTCATGTCAAAGAATGACATTGAAATGTTACAAAAAACAACATTTAGATGCTGCTGGTGAGGCATGTTCCTTAAAGGTCAAAAGCCCTCAAGTCATGCATCTGTTGTATCAGGCTATGCTGGAGTCTTTTAAATATTATGCTGCTAATTCATTAAGCACATACACAGAATGACTGAAAGCAGAGAATCAATCTCATAGGAAAATGTTAAACCTAGTTATTTCCTGCACCGCTGACTGTAATCACACTTGCTTTATGTGATGAATAAATTATTATTAGGCGATTATAAATGTATTTGAGCATCAAACATATCCAGCGTCACTAGTTTCTGTGCCATTAATAAGGTCTGCTGGAGGGTACCAGACAATTACAATGCATTTAGAAGCTATTTATGTCTGGTACACACTTGTACTGCAAAACCCTCAGAGGTTTTAAAATAAATCAGAGCTTAAAGTCAGCAAGTGCAGCAGCTAAAGTAATTCCAATCCAGTTAGGGTTTTAATGCATCATCATCATTAATGCGTGACTTACAGAAACAGGACGACCCCTGTGTTGGCCATGGCGTATGCAAGTCCTAAAATTCCACTTCCCATGATTGCATTGCCCAGGTTGAAAACGGACATCCCAAAGGAGGTTTTCCCTTCAAACTGCAACCAAAGCAGGACATGGGGGTAGTCACAAGTGGAGTAATATTTCTGTGAACATTTCAGGCGTATAATCATGATGGAGCTGAGCTGTGTGTTAACTTGCATCCGTGAAGCGTGGTGTTTTCTTGTCCTCCGCGGCTGATAAGAACTCCTGGTTCTCTGGGAGGCTGGCTTCTGTGTTTTCAGTTCTGTGAGGACTAAAGATTAGATGTTGGAAGAACATGAAGTCTACTGTAAACACAGATTCATGAAAACATTTACGATCCATCTCTTTTGTGAATGTACATTTTGTAAAAAAAACAAAACAAAATGCATTCAGAGGAATTAGTTAATTGAGAGGAATTATTTGATCAAATAAATCAAACATATGTGCTGGCAGCCATGCCATGCAAACGTCTTTACACACCTGGAACCTTTCCTCTTGAACTGAAGTGTTTTGGGAGTATGTTTAGTAGCTCCAATTCTTTTTTCCAAAATATAGACTAATTTTGAATGGAGAGGATCTATGAACGTCAAAGTCATGCCACACATTCCAGATTGGATTTAAGTCTGGACTTTGACTGTATGTTTAGGGTTGTTGTCCTGCTGGAAGGTGAACCTCTGCCCTGGTCCCAAATATTCTGCAGCTTCTAACAGGTTATGTTGCTGTATTTCCATATATTTAGCTCTTCACATCAACTCTGCGCAGGTTCCTTGTCACAGCTGAATAAAACCATCCCCACACCATGCTGCTGCCACCACCATGTTTCTTCTTAGGCATGGTGTATTTAAGACAATACAATTAGTTTTCAACCATAAATACCATAGTTACATTTTGGTCTCATCTGACCAGAAGACCTGCTTCCACATGTTTGCAGTACCTCCTATATAACCTGAGGCAAACTATAAACAGAACATCCACTGATTTTCTGTCATGAAGGATTTTTTTTCTTGAAGCCCAGTTCAGATTTATGGAGTGCAAGATTCTTAGTTGTCATGTTGAAAGATTCTCCGACTTGAGCTGTGAATCTCTGCAGCCCCTTCAGAGTCACCATGGGCTTCTTGGTGGCTTCTCTGGTTAATGTTCTCCTTCCTTGGGTGGTGGGTATATGTAGAGGACCATGTCTTGGTACTTATTATATTTTGTAATGATGGATTGCATAGTGCTCTGTGAGATGTTCAAAGTTTGGGATATTAATATATATAACAAACCTGCTTTAAAGTCTCCACAACTTTTTATCTGACCTGTCTGATGTGTTCCTTGGTGTTGATGATGCTGTTTGTTCATTAATGGTCTCTTAAAAACTCCTGGACTCTATTTACTAATTGGGTGACTTGTGGTTGCACTGCATTTCATTTTGGGGCATCTTTCAATTGCAAATTTTAGTTGTTTTTTTTTCACCTAATGACTATGCACTGCTTTGTGGTGGTATAAAAGCCCAATAAAATACATTACGGTTTGTGGTTGTGAAGAGAAAAAAATGGGAAAATGGTAACAGGAGGGTAAATTCTTTTGCAAGGCACTGAGTTGCTACACAAGACAACATGCAACAGTTAGCACAAAACGAGTGTGAAACTCGCTATTCACATTATTGTTTCATACATACCCAGCATTCTGGGTGCTATTAGCTAGAGTCTCTCTACAAGTACTGTAGAGAGAGGTCATCCATCACCCAACGAGAGCACAAAGTGGAAAACAACACCCACAGTCATAATATAATAAGCACATTGACAAGAAACTAAATCACCATCTCTACCCCAGAGAGAGGGACGTTAATTAAACCATCTATTACACCGACAGTGCAAAAAGTAAAAAAGTGCTGGACAGCCTGATGTGATAATTGGGTACTTATCTCACTCCATTATCGAGCACCAATTTTAGTACAGCCAGCTGAAGGCTAACAGTCTTGTCAAACAGTGCTATATTAGGGTCTTTGCTGGAAATGCTATCGTACTTGAAAGGTTTTTGTTGTTCCTTGGTTTTTCTTTCCATGTTTTAGCTTTTTATGGTTCACTGTTATCTGTTTGAGGGCTGTTGTTTTGTGCTTTGCATTCTTCTAGTGTTTTCTTCATCTGTTCTCAGGTTTGTCTTTTTTTCTGCTCTCACCTTAATGCTCCATGTTCTCTAATACCCTCAAATATCCTGATTGGTTCTTTTGCTATCAAAATCCTGTTCCTTTTTTTATTTTTACTTGGTTAAAATTTTACTTTTTAGAATTTTTTTATATTCTGTAGTTTTGTTTTATCACATACTGTATGTCTACCTCTGGAGACTTCTCTTACATGGCACAGATGGTATTATTGTAAGGGCAGCAAATTATGAGGGTTGAAAATGCTTAAATAAGGCAGATGTGTGAAACTCTTGTAAAACTGCTCAGCTACAGGTTTTGTTTAGAAGTTGATGAATTTTGGGTGTATACATATAATCTGTAATGTTGCACTCCAGCTATAGGGTAACTTGCGGGAAATATGATGTCATTCATTGCTGTATGTTTTACTAAAAACATAAATGTAACATCCGGGAAGTTAGTATCTTACTCATTAGCATAAATATTAGAACATGAGTAAAGTAGATGGGATAATGAGAATGTTAGTATTATCAAAGTTAGTTTTTATAAATAGGATGTTCATGGCCAGATATTTACAGTCAGTACACAGTATAAAAAAACTTTAATTTTTTTTTTTCTCATTGCCTTGTAATTAGAATAAATGTTTCTTGGGATTATTACGATTATTTCTATTTGCTATAAATGCCAGAATCATAAGTAAGCATTTAAGAGAAATGTAATGCATGAATTAATTAGAAATGTGGTAAAGTAAAATCTAGGTTAACATCTTCAAGCCTCAACAAAAACAAAATATAATATTGACAGATTTAAATTAGAGTGTGTTTGCTACAGTACTGGTATGAAATTGTTAGCAAACAAACTAATTTTATATCTGAAATCGTGTCATTCAGCTCCAAACTTTCACTAAGAACCTCATACAAACACCAAAAATAAATATTTTGTGCATATTCCAGGTACTGATGATACTGATGTCCAGCACTCACTTTTCACTGTCTTCTGCGGGAGGTGTTTTTGCAGATGCCGTGATCTCCTCTCCAGGTTCATGGCCCTTCCCATTAGGAATAGCGTTCACCTCCGCTGAGGAATTTTCCACAGTCTCAGCTGGTTTATCCTCACTCATGTCTCCTCAGGTAACTTATATTCTGTCCTTTGAAATGTGTAAATGCCTGAATGTGGTAAGTGCTTTGAAGGTGATGTTTTGAAGGTGATGTTTGATTTTCCTCCGGGGATCTGTGTGAAAGAAAAAAAAAGAAATCAGACAATTAGCATTTCAGAGAGACAGTGTCAGGTACTAAGGGGAACTGAATATAATTTCATATTACTGTATGACATGTGAAACATTGTTCTAAAAGACAAAAAGGTAACCTGATAGGAGGTGATACTTAAATGTCACATTAAGGAAGCCATTCAAACATTCAAGAGATTATGGGAATTGACTTTGAATCTTTCTGCAAATGAAACATTGGAAAGAGGGAGGAATGTTTTCAAAGGGCAGGTCTGTGCTGCTTAAGATTAACAATTAAGTAAAAAGAAAAGAGTAAATAAAGTTTAGGGCACCTTGAAGGAGCGGTTAATGGACCTAAACAATCACTGGGATGGCCATGTAGAACATTTTATAGAAGTAAAAACTTAAATGGATCTATGCATGCTTGAGATTCTCTATAAATGTCTCACATGAAAATTACTAAATCTGAAACACTTTTACAAAGTTTGAGACAAATACACATTTCAAAAAACAATTTAAAAAGAAGTGAAACACTTTTACGAACCCCAAAATAAATTACCATTTGAGAAAACAAATTTACATTTTAGGGAAAAAAAATTACATTTCAGAAAACACTTTGACAAAACACAAAACACTTTAACAAATGACAAAATCTTACAGAAAGGGAATGTACCAACTCCTGACATTGACCCAGAAGTGATAACGGGAACTCCCCATGTGACCCAAAATGGACAGCAATCAAGTGGCATTTTGCCCATTTTGTGGCACACATATGAGTAGATTAACTCGGTTTTGTTTTTCTTGTGGTCGGTCCTAAGAATCTCAGAGACAGCAAGCTTAATCTGTGGCAGTAACAACTAGAAATGGTACTTCAACCACCGAAGGGTGCCACAGGGTGCCAGACCAGCAGTAAAAGCCTCTAAAATGCTGCCATGCCGGCTGTCGAATCCAATGCTGATTCTCGGCAAATAGGTTGTCATTATAATTATTAGCTATTGACTGTTATTCAGTAATTACTTTTAAATGATGATGTCATTATTGGTTATTATTTAATAAACAGTGTTAAACACATAATATAGGTTGACTGTATTTACTTGAGATGGAAACTATGTCATAAATAACATTATGTGTACGTATAACGTGCTGAAAGGATGACGAAGAAACATTCCACAGTCGGTTTATTATAGATCATGAATGGTTACTGTGAATTGTTACTCACAGAAAATAAAATGAATTATTTAAAAACACCCTAGCAGTCTGTGGAGTTCCTGGCCGCAAGCTGCCACAAGTTGCCACAAGGATGTCAGAGGGTTCCAGACCAGCTGTAAAAGGCTCCAGGATGCTGCGGTGGCGCTCGCTGAGATCTTAGTAAAAGCAATATTTTTTAAATAAACTGACTCATGGTGGTTGTGTCATTGTCATTGTTGCTGTTATTTATATTAGACGTTTAAAAATCCACCCGCAAATATGTAGATATGACATTTTAGCTTTTGTCACTGTTTTATGTGGTAATTTGTGTGTTCATTATTTGTGAATGTCCATATATATTCCCTATGCTTCCATGCTTATTAAAACTAATTTTTTTCCAGTGACCTATCTCACTTCAGGCTGACAGAAGAACACCTCTAGATGTCACGCATTAAATGTCACCAACATCTAATGTGGAATTTAAAAATTAAAGGCCTTAAAAATAAGTTGTTTCACGTTTATTTTCCCTACATCACTGTGTTTTTTGCATGAAAACAGTTTGTTCCCAGTGCTTACTCTCATTTCAGGTTCCAGATTCCACTCATTGAATTTCATCAAGATCTGATGTGGAATTTCAAAATTAAAGCCCACTAATGTTAGACATTTTCCATCAATCTTTTACAATGTTGCAGAATATATTCATGATATGATGTTTATTTGTCAGATAATTTGTGATCTCTTAGCACTTGAAATATGTTTTAGGGATGATTATATGCAACGGTCACACCTACTGCAGTCCAGTATCTAAACAACTGAAGGAGTGGTTCAGAAACGGGGCAAATGCCACTCGATTGCTGTCCATCTTAGGTCACCATGAGTGCTCCTGTTACCACGTCTGGGAGTTGGTACATTCCTTTTCTGTAACATTTTGTCATTTGTAAAAGTGTTTCGTGTTTTGTTAAAGTGTTTTCTCAAATGTAAATTAATTTTCTCGAATGTTAATTTGTTTTCTCGAATGTTAATTTGTTTTGGGACTTGTGTATCACTTCTTGTTAAATTGTTTTCTGAAATGTGAATTTGTCTCAAACTTTGTAAAAATGTTTCCGATTTTGAAATTTTCTTTGCACCTCCCATCCACCGTATACATGAGCATTCAGCTGTTGCTTTTACACTTCTTTCAGATTTTGGGGTGAAATTAAAAAGGTTTAGGAAAAAACTGAATAAATTCCCCCTTACAATGCAGAGCTGAGAGTGAATAGCTGTTTTGGCAAATCCATGAATAATTTACACATTGAGAGACAGGATTTTACTTCAGAGGAAATAGAACTTTCAGCTTGCCGTGTCACACTGGGCTTTCAATAAGCCCTTCATTTCTTGGGTATCCTGTTGTGTTGTATTATCTGACCAGTTGGCTTGTGGGGCCCAGAAAGGCTCCAGTGACATGTATCTCCTAGATGCTGTTGACTAATTCCCCCCTGTCTGGCTGGCCCTAAATGATCTCTTTTGCTGCGGTGCGTAAACAGGGTCTATAATGGTGACCATGTTGGGATCTGTAGAGAAGGAACACACAAATAGTTGAATTCCCCCCACAGTAGTGAGATAGGAAGAGAAGAACCAGTCAGAATCAGCTACAAACCGGTTCTAGCTGTCATTGTGCCTCCATTTCTCAGCTTGTCACTTTTCTCTTGATTTCCTCTTTTATTGTTGAGGGTTCAGCGCAGCCACAATGCTCAGGGTTCTCTCTGCAACAATTACTGGCAACAACTCTGCTGTCCTTTGTTTCTTCAGGTCTCTTTCGCTTCGCTGCCTACTCTTTTCAAGGTAGCTTGGGAGGAAATATTCCAAAACCTTAACCACATTGTGAGGTGAAACCCCCCCCCCCCCCGGTCTTCATCTAGCAGTCCTCTGCACAGACAAACCTCTCGGTGTCCCAGAGTAAAGCTGGGTAACGTGGCCGGGCAGCAAAGCACTGGGCACAATGCTACATTTTGTGTGGTTTCCTGGGAACCGGTTGGGGAACAGTGGTACTATTGTGCCAGGCATCATTATCCTGCCAGGGCCCCTTGGCCGTAGTTCGACAGGCCACTCGAGAGGCTGAAAAGGTATTTTACTCCCTAATTGAAAATATGCCACCTTGAATTCAGCAAATGCCAGTATCCTGCATTCACGCATAGTTGTAGCATAGCTGCTGACGGCAGCAATGGCTGAGGCTGGACCGGCTTCGTGGGACAAATCACTGCACAGAACTGTAATGCCACTCAGAAGGTCCACAAATCACAGAGGTTGGAGCAGCCATTGACGGACAACACTCAATGAGCCGCCCGGCTCCTCCTCAATGCCCCCTAGCAGTGGTGCTTCAAACAGAAGGAATGATTGGCCTGAGTCTTACAATCATTACGTTCAGAGGTGGAGAATAAAGAGAATACATGACTGCTGGGTGAAAATCCGCTTGTTGGACAGAACATCTCATTCATTGAGGGGTTTTTGAAAGTTTGAGGGTAGCAAGTCAGAGCAGGGGTAGGTGAAGGAAATGTGTAAAAAAAATTGGGGCTTAGAAAATATGACAAAACTTTTGTTAAATACCTATTTAGAAATAAAGACTTATTTAAAAATATTTCTTAGGTTACAGTTCGTTACAAAAATATCCATACTTCTTGAACTTCTTCCTCTTTTTTTACAGTTCAGTGTATTTTTATGTGATTGACCAGCTCAAGTAGAGCATAATTGGGAAGTGTAAGAAAAAAAGATTTTTTCTTTTACAAATAAGATTATTAAAAGTGTGGCATACATGTGTAGTTAATTTTTCTCTATATTTCTGTATGTTGAGTTTAAAATCATATTGTTGCTTTTTAAAATGCAGAATACAAACATATAAATGTGGAACAATTCAACAGATGCTTCAATATTAGAAGATATTTATAGGGAAGAGGGAAGAAGACTGCAAAACTAACTGAGATCCAGTCCAGCAGCCACAGAAGGTCTGGTTATATGGATGAACTGAATAGTGCAGGATGACATAGTGTTTGTAGACACTCTATCATGCAAAAACATGTTTGACTGTCTGTAAAGGGAAACACAGGGTTCCTTTATTTCAACAAATTCTGTATTTTAGAATGCAGACACACAGTTTTCTATTTGTTTTTCATGCTTTTAGATACAAAATACAACACAAATCTGTAACATCCTTCAGTTGACCATATGATATTTAGTCACTCACTTCAGGTTTATTGGTATTCATAAAAATGTTCCAACAAAGTGCTTTTTTTAAATGAAAGAAATTTAACCTAGTGAACGCTAACACACATACCACTGCTATGGACCAGATGGACAAAGACATACCCCAATGTTTATTTTAACTCCTAAGACATAGTCCTACATTGTAAAACCCCGGCAGGGAGTACACGAATCCGTTCACAGCAACATCAGAAGCTAGGTTCAGTCTAGTTCTCCTTGAGAGCATCACAGAGTGTGTGCCTCAGCTTTATAGCTCTGACGTAAACAGCTCTGCAGAGACGTCATCCCACATGGAGGGAAACGGTGCCAGGCAGTGTCTCTCATTGTGTTTCCTGATGTGACACTTTAGCCAAAGAACCCTGCTCATGTTGATTCACTCCCACAATATATTTTTTTTTGCATTGGTCCTTGTTTATTCAATGCTTGATACTGTAATTAAATGTGTGGCTTTGTGTTTTTGTGTGTGGAGGAGGGGTGTGCAGGTTATGTAATGTAGTCGGTTATCTCTCTAATACCGCCTCCTCTGCCACTGCTTGATGACATTTCAAGAGGTATGTGGATGTAAAAGCTTCCTTTTCTGAGACTCTCAAACTGTGCATATTTATTTCACATGCAGAGCAACCACTGCTTTTAAAGTGTAGTGAAGATAATCTAAATGTGTTCAAAAAGGTCAGAATAACCATTTCTATGAGAATCTTTATAGGTCTTTTTAAAGCTTTTGATCATAGCAATGTTATACCTACTATAGTATGTCATGTCAGTCTTCTGTATTTACTGTACTAAAACAATGAAAGACAAAACATAAAGATATTTACAAATCTTCCCTCTCAAAAACATATTTTATACAGCTTTAAATATTTCACTTCTCAATTTTTGATAATGGGCAGTTATTAAGTTCACCAGCTGAAATTTTAGCATAGGGGTTCAGATTTAGGAAGATAGAGCAGATTAGATTAGTTCATCGCACAGACGCAGAAAAATCGGGACTAAAACACGCTCAGATTATTTTGTACACTCTTGCTTAAAAATAACTGCAGGGGAGAGGAAAGCTTCAGCATGACCTTGCCTCATGCGTTTATTGCATGTGCTACATTATTACAATAGCAGCTGTTGAAAATAAGTGGTAATCATCCTCTGAGTGGATCAAGCAACCATCTGATGTGGTGCTCTGGTTCCTCACACCAGGCTAAGCAGCGACAATGACACGCATGATGCCACACAGACGCACGCAAACATCACATAGACAGCTTAGTGGTGAGAAAACGCGTTGCTGTTGCATAAAGGACATCGCAATCAGCCACAGGCAGAAAATAAATCTCGGTATCAATATCAATCAATAAAGAAAGTCTAAGAAGGCAAATGTAAATCTTTTGTTTGCATAAAACAAAATTTGAAAATAATCCAGATTTAGCTGCATTTATTTTAGCTGAGATGTGAACACAAAATGTATAAATGCATTATAAAGGTAAAATTTCTTATAATTTTTTTGAATGACAGGCTAAAATACAGTATACAGGTTTTTAAGTAAGCCTAAGACGAGCTTTGGTTTAGTTACCGTGCATAATGAAGCACTGCTTTACCATCTCTGTTTCCCTACTGGGCTGTCCTATCTCACTCATTCTCCTCCTCCTCTTCCACTGTGATTAGCCAGCAGGGGAGAATAACAGATTTACTTCTGACTGGGAGATGCATATTTTAGCCTGTGAGACACACCATGTCTCAAGGATTCCTTTTGGCTGCCATGAAATTTACACATCAGGATTTACAGCATTCAGGATGTTATTTCAGCCTGATGTTGCACTTAAATGTATTTTGTATTTGAATGGTACCCTCTATCAGTGACTGTTAATGAGTTTTATTTAAAGTCACAATTCAACAATTTCTCCAATGAGTTGATGAGTGGTTTTGTGAAATCAGTCCAAAAACTGAGGCTATGAGGTAAACTAGTGAAGATTGCTTAGAGGTTTTTTATTTTTTCCAAGCTTTTTTGGTTTTTATTACTACTACTGCTCAGCCAGCTCTAATCTAACAACTCTACAATCCGAACAGCTGCCAACACTGCAGGCTTCATATGTTCTCTTGAATCTTGTTATCACATCAAGCTGTCAGCTCAGAGTGAGATCTTTGAACAGTAAAATCTGCAAAACATTGAGCTGACAAAATTTGAAGGAGGATAGCATCTGCAATGGCACAACCAAAGAAAGGCAGGGGAAAAGACCATCCCTATAGAACCAAAGCATATGCTGACTTTCTGAATATATGGATCTGCAGAATGCACTGGATGGCAGATATGTACATGCACGACTGTGTTGCTTTTAAAAGGTAAATTAACTATTTATTGATGCATATACAGTCCGGAGTAAGAGCTGGAAATCTGTCAGTAAGCTGACATCTGAACATTTCATTACTTTATCAATAACCCTGGACTTTATACATAAAAGACTCTGAAAGCAAACAACATGTTGGACATCATAGTTACTTTTACTGTGGGCTTGTACAGGAGACTTGCTTGTTTGTGAAAACCATCCCTTAGGGTTTCTTTAGTCTCAGTAATCCCCCAGTATGTCAGAATTATAAGAATTCTGCAAAGAGGAGTGACTCTAAATTCCTGCATATAGATGTAAAATATTCATTCACAGTTAAGACAGACTTCATGGCGGTTGCTGCAAGGGTGGCAAAACCAGTTATTTTAGTCGGCCCTTGGACTCTCTGGAGTCAAATTCTATGACATGCTCCTGACAATTTGACTTTAATATTTATAATTAATTTTGTTTTAATAATAATGCCTTTTTCCTTACTGTTCATATAGAAGATGTCATTTCCCTACTTCATCATGAATGAGCCATCAGGGAAAGAGTAATTGATTTTGATGACAAAAACATTTTGCTGTTCTGTCTCTTGGCCAGACTGGTGGCGTATCTTCACATGAAGAGGTTATTCGACCCAGGAAAGAGTGATACATGAGGCAGCATGAATTGTCTTTAGTGTCTCGTGAATTGCCTGCATGGGGACACCAGCACGGTGGTGATTCACTGAAAATGGGATTTATTTTTAGAAGCACCCGACACTTTTGTCACTCCGGCTCAACTCTAACACTGACACCCCGCAGACAAGAGCAAAACTGCAGCTGTATTCATAAGGGTGCTTAACCAGCTTTAAAGCAATGCAGACAGGACATGTTTTATGCAAATACCTACAGAGAAGAGTTTAGAGTTGAAATACAGGTGAATGACGTGTTGCTGCTTTCATCAGATGTACAAAATCAAAAACCGAGTTACGGTTGCTTTAATCTCGGTCTTTTAAGCTGAGTTTGTGACAAAAGCCTAAAGAGTGAAGTATTTTTGGTTTAAGATGCATGACAAAAGCTACCATATTTAATGTAAAACTAACTTTCATGAATGTAGCCCGTTTCCCAAAGACGTTTCAGGCCGGCTACAATGTAATGTGTGGACCAGGTTCTCGTCAGACTTCATCGGTGTCAGAAATGTTAAATAAATAAACTTAGACCAGAGAAAGTGTGGTAAAATATTCAGTTTTATCAAATATGAGCTTGCATTTACAAAAACAAAAAAGATATAGATCAAGAAAAAAAGATTTCCACTGGACTGTTTAAATATGTATACATCTAGGTCAAATCACATCATGAGGTGGCAAGTTCTTCCCACAAGGTAACATCTTAACAGAGCAGATAAACAGAGAGTAGATATAATGAAGAAAGCGTAGATCGCATGACTTTATCACCTACCAGACTAACACAATTAGATATGCAAGGACAGAAAAAGTGAAGAGAGATACAGGATCATAGAATGTGTGAGATACATAAATCACTACCACAAAGTATTATCCATGTACATTCCCTGTCAACTAGATTCAACTAAATATATTATTGAAAGGGCAATTGTTTTATGGAGCTTGAACATGTATCAGTACAATATAAAAGATGGGTATCAACAGATACGAGCTGGATGCACAAAATATAAGTGCACATTTGCAAAATTGCATGTGCTTCTCTTTTGAGAGGTCTCTGTTTAAAGGAGCATCATATATATCCAAGCAGAGTTCTTGGTACTGCTGAGGTCTATAAACCATAATGAAGAAAGAGGCACAGAGGCTGTGCTGAGGACGCAGGGCTAACAACAGACAAGAAGCAATGAAAGGAGTACATGAAATTCAACTACCTTCACTCAAAATATGTTAATGTTGCGCCTTTCTACAAAATTAGGAAAAGGTTGTACTTTGAAACTTGGGTTAAAATAAAGAAGAAAAAAAAGAATGTTGTTAGACTTTCTTCTTGTCCTGCTTCAGCTAATAGAAATAGCCATGATTTACTGAGTTTACTAATTAGTTTACAAACAGCAATATATTTTCCTGGGAAACAGCTAATTGGACAAATTTTACAATCTGAGGTGAGGGGTGAGTGTAAGATGACAGAGAAAAAGGCAGATAATGCGGAGGACACAACCAGCTGAAACTGTGCAAGAGTTGGACCTATAGGAGATTTTCTATAGAGAAGGCCAATGCCGCCTGTTAATTAAAGGTCTTATCACCCTGTAGATGGCCAAAATTACATTACAATTTTTTTTACAGTAAATATCTTTAATTCAAAGGTATTTTTAAGTTATGTACAGCTGCACGTTATAGGCAAATTTTTAAGATTTTTTTCAGACCTGTGCCACTCACTGCCAGGCCCATTATTTGTATTTAATTCAGCAGTTATGATTTTTGCGGTCTTTGTTTTGTTTGTTTTTTTTTTGCATATGTCCAATTTCTATGGACCTGAAAACAATATTTCGCAGATTTCTTTGTCATAGACGGAAATGGGCTGAAGCAGAGACATCTTTCTCCTTCTGTGCCTCTATAGATTTGGTGGTGGAGACATTTCAGGATCCTTATGTGTATCATTTCTGCTGATCTACTCCCCCTCACAAACAGACTGTGAAAAAGATATCTCCCTCACAAAATGAAAACATTGGAGCTACTTTCTGCTAGTTGAAACTTATTGCTCACTAATCTACAGCTATTATTCAGGCAGCACACAGAGACCGGAGCCCTGTCCTTTCAAGTCTGCTATGATATTGGCCAACATGTTTATAACAATATTAGCCAGCTGAAATATTGGCCGAACTCTAGTGTATACCTTTAAATTATTGGTATTTGTTGTAATTAGTGTCATTTCAAAATCCTTTATTGGGTTAAGAAATACTTCCTTGGTTATCCAGTAGTTCCAAATAACTGGGAAAAATTCTTTATTTGAAATTGCCACCAAGAGAAAACAGTGCTATACCAGGAGCAATGCTGTAAATTGTTGTTTCAGTGAACGTGATTCTTATTTTTTATGTAAAAAATATTTCTCCAACATGAAATCTTGCTCTTTTACAGATGAACAGCAATGATCACACACATCCCATGGCAATAAAACACTAGTCCATGAAGCTAGATAGTCAAAAGTGACAGATGCACCGATCGAACACACAGACAGTGTTAATAATGTATGAGGATTTAAGGTCTTATCAATGAAAACTTCGTTCTCCATGTGATTTAGCATCGAAATTGCAAAGCATGTTAATTATTTCAATATCAACGCTCTTCTTCTATTCATGCAAGCATCTGGTTTGTTTTGCAACAGAAATAGTTTATTGCCCAATTATATTGTGCTTTGACTGTGAAGTAGTGTTTAAGTAGTTTAACTACTTAAATTTTACCCTTGTACTGTGCTTTTGGTTATTCTTTGCCTGTTCAATGAATGATTAACCAGACCTACCACTGTCATTTTCTAAATTCTCAAATAAACACCTTTTAAATCCTTGCTACACACACATTGGATAGTTATTGCTATAAGTAGTCAATAAAAATACAAACAATTTTAGTCTTTTTCTTTGTTCTTCAGAGAACCTCTAAGTGCAGGCATATATTTGCACAAAACAGTTCAACTCAGCAGAGAAACACAGACTTTGCAGTATACAAAGCAAAAGGCTATTGGGAGCCATGTTGTTCTTCAGAAGATTAGGAGCTGCCTCTAACATTTGACAGGTTAACATGTTTCTGTGCTCTCACATCTGTGTCAACAACCATCTCTGATGGAGAACAAAGTGTTTACTTGATGTGAATGTAATCTCAGCTCTGTGGCTGAGATCAAGACCTTTTTTCTGTCTGTGAAAAAGACAAGAGGATGAGTTCACGCCTGGGCAATAACTTAATGCTGACATGGTTAATGCTGTTCTCCAAGCTAAATCAAATTTGGTTCAGCTCTAGAAGGCATATGCCAGAGTTATCACTGCAAGATAAAGACAGTTTGACAGTTGTAGTATGACCAAACACTATTCTTTCTCTCTCTTTCTCAAGAAATATGAGACTTTTCTTATAAATGCATTAGATTAAAACAAGAACATTTCAAGAATATGTTGAGCCTGGACAAGTCTCAAGACTATTTTTTTAATCAAAACAGTATGTATTTTAGCAATTAAATAATCCATTATAGTAACATTAATAAAAGAAACAATGAGTTTTTTCTGATTAAAATTCGTGCTCCATCCTGTCATTACTCCTGTCCCCCTCCGCTGGAAGGACAAGATGATAATATTGATAACTAGATTTTTAAAAAGTAATTTTATGGGTGTTTCACTCTTACACTCTTTCATCGCATATTTGACATCCCTCATTTTTACACTTATTTTTGCCCATCCCTATTTTTAAATGAACATTATTTATAGCAAATCTATTTTCAGTCATGACTAAGTGACAAGAATTGTTTAAAATATTCCTAAAAATTTGCAAAAGAATATATTCCTTCTTCAGCCAACAAAGTTTTAGTGAATCAAGGGTCCAAAAGCAACAGGACTGACAAAACCAGGTGGAGCTGCATCCAGACATTCAGTGTGTGAAGTAGAAAAATTGGACTGAAAGCTACCATCCAAACAGTTGTTTCTCACCACCATACTCTTCAATGCCACCTCTGTCTGTCCTCAATCATGTGGCTCAAAACAAAGTGCCACACTTTTCCTTTTGTTTCCACCGTCCAATTCTCTCCTGCTTCCTCCTCGTCACATGGGGATGGAAGTGGAAGACAGTAGTGCAGCATGGAGACGAATGCATTCATTGAGCTGGAAGTACAACTCAAGCAGTGTGCGGCCACCACGGTGGATATTGTCCTGCTGATTATGTCACATGCCACAGAAACCCGGCGGTCCAAATCCCAATCCACTGACAGAGAAATCCTTAGGACCCAATGTAAGCAGATCAATGTAGGACTTAACAATCAAACAAAAATAATTTGGCAAAATATCCAGCCACGAATGCAAGAATGTAAGTAATTTCACGGTTTGGGTTGTTTGAGGTTGTTTAATGCTAAGACTTTCTTTTATCTGCCCTGGAGACCTGTGCTCATAAATGCAATCAAGCCCCACAAACACAATGTTGACGTGCCTCAAAACTAAAGGTTAAAAAGGAAAAAAAGGCATTTCAGCTGCACAAAAATGTGTCTAGAGTTTAATGGTTGCTGAGTTTTCGTTTTAAATGAACACTGCATGTAATACAGTATTCATTCACTTTACAGTATATAGCATAAGAAATACTAACGTTGGGTTAGGATAATTGATCTCTTTAAATTGCCCTTAGGTGTGTGTATCTGTGTGGGGTTGTATGTCCTGTGTGTCTCTGTGTTTCCCTGTGATGGACTGACGACCTCTCCAGTGTGTACCTCGCCTCTTGCCCAGTGAGCACTGGAGATAGGCACTCAACCCCCTGCCCTGCAACCTTGCAAGGATAAGCTTCAAGGTTGCAGTCCATTTAATGGATGGACGGACAAACGGAAAAAAAAGCATCTATATGATTTATTTTCTTTGTCTTTTAATTCATGTTATAGTCTATCCATCCATCCATCCATCCATCCATTGTCTTCCACTTATCTGAGAATGAGTCACGAGGGTCTTAATTTAATCATGTTTACAGTTTTACATCCTGCTTTTATAAAGCAATTTGTAGATTTTTATCTGTAAATACATTTCAGAGAAAATAAAAGTTTTAGACTCTTTGTAATCGCCCTCTGAATCTTACATTTCTCTTCTTCCTGTGTAATAATTTCCCCAAATGTTTCATCTAGCTGCTTTTAGGTTACAAGAGCTTTCTCAAGATGCAATTCATGGTTTATAGGCTTTAGGATGTCCTAAAAAATACCACTAGTCTTTCATAAAGTGATGCGTAATATGATCCGTAACCATGGCCATAAAGTGGGGTTTTTTTACCACTGGGACCAGCTGATTAACATTTCAAAAGATCAAATAATACCCGAACTACAACCCCCAATCTCTGATGAATTAAAAAGGAGGCGCTGTGGATACACAGCAGAAGCAAGGAGAAGAGAGAGAAGGAGGAAGTTCAAATCATCTCTTCCTTTGATAATGATGGGCAATATGAGATCATTGGGAAACAATTTGAATGAATTCAAAGGCCCTACAAGGACCCTGCCAGAGTATCGGGAATGCAGTAATATGTCTTTTACTGAGACATGGCTGCAATCCATTATATCCCCGACTCCAGTGTCTTTCTGACAAGCTTTATGACCATTGAGGCAAACAGAGATTTAAAAAGGAGCAGCAAACGCAAAGGAGATGGATTAGCAGTGCTTGTGAACAACAGATGGTGTCATCCAGGACATGTTAATCTGAAGCCCAGATATTGAACTGTTAGCAGTGAGTTTTCATCCATGTTATTTGCCCAGACAGTTCATGAGTGTTATTTTGGCGACGGTTTACATTCTTCCATCAGCTGTTGCCAACACTGCATGTGATGTCATCAGTTCAGTTGTTGCTAAGCTACAGACACAGCACCACAATGCATTTGTGGTAATATCTGGTGGATTTCATCACGCCTCACTCTCTGCTACAATTCCAATGTCGCAACAGTTTGTCAGCTGCTTTACCAGAGAAAACAAAATGTTGGGTTTGGATTATGCAAATGTCAAGGACCCATACATCTCTAAAGCAAGACTTTCTCTAGGCATATCATATCACAGTCTTGTTCTTCTCTGCTACAAATATAAACTCCTTGTTTAAAGGCAACCTGTAATAAAGAGAACCTTGAGAAGATGGTCACAGAAAGCTGAAGAAGCCCTGGAAGGTTGCTTTGAGGCTAGAGACCGAGATGCACTTTGCCAACTACATGGAGACATGGTCAAACACTCAGTCATGAGTGTGTGACCAACTATATTAACTTCTGTGGTGATAACACCATCCCCACCAGAATGGTGAGATGCTCAATATCAAAGAAGATGCTGATGATCCTGTTGCATCCTCCTTCCACCTGTGTGTCTCTAGATGTCAGGTGAAGAGGGAGCTGAAGAGACTGGTGTCAGCCCGAGAGTCCTGAAGGCCTGTGCAGTGCAGCTCTATAGGATTCTGCAGCACCTTTGCAACCATAGCCTGACCCAAGAGAGGTTCCAGTATTGTGAAATATCTTCTGCCTTGTTCCGTTACCAAGGAAAACTTACCCATCAGTCCTCAACGCATATGGACCTGTTGCCCTGACATCCTACATCTTGAGAGACTCCTGTTGGCCCACCTGAGTAAGTAAACAAGCAACTTTCAGGACCCTTTGCAGCTTACTAATCGCTGTGGAGTTGGAGTTGAAGATGCTATCATACACCTATTTCAAAAACCCACTGTCATTTGGACAAAGCCAGTAACACTGTGAGGACCATGTTCTTTGATTTCTCCAGTGCATTTAACACAGTTCAATCTGATTTGCAATCTACTAAATTGAGGATTACCTGACAAACAGAACAGGTAGTCTGCATCACAGGAGCATCACCATTCCTGTTCACTCTGTACACCTCAGACTTCCAGTACAAGACAGACTCTTGTCATCTGCAGAAATACTCGGATGATTCTGCAGTCAAGGGGTGTATCAGAGATGGACAAGAAGCTAAGTACGGGGAGATGGTGGACTGCTGGTAGCATGGTGTAGAAACAATCATCTCATCCTGAACATGAATAAAACAAATAAAATGATGTAGATTTCAAGAGAAACAGGAATAGGTCAAACAGTATTTCCATCTTGGGAGAAGAAGTGGAGGTGGTGGAGGAGCATAAATACTGTACCTTGGTGTTCACCTGTAAAACAGACTGTAAAACAGAGATGCAACTGTGAAGGCATCTACAAGAAGGGACAGAGCAGAGGAAGCTTAGGTCATTCAGTGTTGCAGCAAGATGCTGCATGTCTTCTATAAGTCTGTTGTGTAGAGTGTGATCTCTTCTGCCATCATCTGCTGGGGTAGCAGCATCAGAGCCAGGAACTTGAAAAAGCTCAAGAAGCTAAAAACGAAGGCTGGCTCTGTGGGGGACTCCTCTAGAAGCTCTGGAGATGATTATGCAAAGAAGGATCCTTCATAAAATGAAGAACATTATGGAGAACCCTGAGCATTCTCTTCATGAGACTGTTGTACAACAACAGAGAATCTTCAGTCAGAGGCTTCTTCAGATGTGCTGTAATACAGACGCTACAGGAGATCCTTCCTGCATACAGCCATCAGCATCTACAACAACTCTGAAGAAACCTGAATAAAATTAGCTACAACAACATTTAATTTCCCTTTGGGATTAATAAAGTATTTTTGAATTGAATTGAATTATTGCCTTCTAAACCAAATAATTGGTTCTGACAACCTTGCCAGCAGCATCAGCCATCACGCATTTGTGATTACTGGAAATGAGCCTTTTACATTACTGTGGAGGATTTGTGACCTTATCTTATTTGCAGAACTGATCTTATTCAGTCTACTTATAGGGTTTTTGAGCATGAATGGCCTGTTTAATAGACAGGAACTCCGATTCTTTTGTCCCTGCTTACATTAAAGAGACACCTCTTTCAACTCGTCTCTTAACCAGATTTTTGTCGTTTTGCTCAAGTTAATATATTGCCCATAATGACGTAAACATACACACAGAACAACTTGATCATTTTAAATGTGGCAAGACCAAGATGCCAGGAGTCAGAGAGTTTCATTTTCAAAAATTCAAATTCAAAATTCAAAAATACTTTATTAATCCCAAAGGGAAATTAAATGTTGTTGTAGTTCATTATGAAGGTTTCTTGAAAGAGCCGTTGTAGATGCTGATGGCTGTGGGCAGGAAGGATCTCCTGTAGCGGTCTCTCTTACAGCAGATCTGAAGAAGCCTCTGACTGAAGACACTCTGTTGTTGTAGGACAGTCTCATGAAGAGGATGCTCAGGGTTCTCCATAATGTTCTTCATTTTATGAAGAATCTGTCTTTCCACAATGATCTCCAGAGGTTCCAGAGGAGTCCCCAGAACAGAGCCAGTGTGAACCTAGTAATTCACTAATGGTGCAACATCTCAATTGGATTTAAGTCCAGATTTTGACTAGGCAACTCCAAAACCTTCATTTATTTTTTAAGACATTCAGAGGTGGACTGGCTGGTGTGCCATGGATCATTGTCTAGCTACTTAACCCAAGTGGGCTTGTGCTTTGAGTCTGACAATGATGGCCAGAGGGTCTCATGCAGGATATTCTGGTAGACAAAAGAATTCATGGTTTCATTAGTTAAAACAAATACAGTATAGACCAAAAGTTTGGACACGCCTTCTCATTCAAAGAGTTTTCTTTATTTTCATGACTATGAATATTGTAGCTTCACACTGAAGGCATCAAAACTATGAATTAACACATGTGGAATTATATACTGAACAAAAAAGTGTGAAACAACTGAAAATATGTCTTATATTCTAGGTTCTTCAAAGTAGCCACGTTTTGCTTTGATTACTGCTCTGCACACTCTTGGCATTCTGTTGATGAGCTTCAAGAGGTAGTCACCCGAAATGGTTTTCCAACAGTCTTGAAGGAGTTCCCAGAGATGCTTAGCACTTGTTGGCCCTTTTGACTTCACTCTACGGTCCAGCTCACCCCAAACCATCTTGATTGGGTTCAGGTCCGGTAACTGTGGAGGCCAGGTCATCTGGCGCAGCACCCCATCATTCTCCTTCTTGGTCAAATAGCCCTTACACAGCCTGGAGGTGTGTTTGGGGTCATTGTCCTGTTGAAAAATAAATGATGGTCCAACTAAACGCAAACCGGATGGAATAGCATGCCGCTGCAAGATGCTGTGGTAGCCATGCTGGTTCAGTACGCCTTCAATTTTGAATAAATCCCCAACAGTGTCACCAGCAAAGCACCCCCACACCATCACACCTCCTCCTCCATGCTTCACAGTGGGAACCAGGCATGTAGAGTCCATCTGTTCACCTCTTCTGCGCCGTACAAAGACACGGTGGTTGGAACCAAAGATCTCAAACTTGGACTCATCAGACCAAAGCACAGATTTCCACTGGTCTAATGTCCATTCCTTGTGTTCTTTAGCTCAAACAAGTCTCTTCTGCTTGTTGTCTGTCCTCAGCAGTGGCTTCCTAGCAGCTATTTTACCATGAAGGCCTGATTCACACAGTCTCCTCTTAACAGTTGTTCTAGAGATGTGTCTGCTGCTAGAACTCTGTGTGGCATTGACCTGTTCTCTAATCTGAGCTGCTGTTAACCTGCGATTTCTGAGACTGGTGAATTTATCGTCCGCAGCAGAGGTGACTCTTGGTCTACCTTTCTTGGGGCGGTCCTCATGTGAGCCAATTTCTTTGTAGCGCTTGATGGTTTTTGCGACTGCACTTGGGGACACTTTCAAAGTTTTCCCAATTGTTCGCACTGACTGACCTTCATTTCTTAAAGTAATGATGGCCACTCGTTTTTCTTTACTTAGCTGCTTTTTTCTTGCCATAATACAAATTCTAACAGTCTATTCAGTAGGACTATCAGCTGTGTACTGTACCTCCTGCACAACACAACTGATGGTCCCAACCCCATTTATAAGGCTTGAAATCCCACTTATTAAACCTGACAGGGCACACCTGTGAAGTGAAAACCATTTCAGGTGACTACCTCTTGAAGCTCATCAACAGAATGCCAAGAGTGTGCGAAGCAGTAATCAAAGCAAAAGGTGGCTACTTTGAAGAACCTAGAATATAAGACATATTTTCAGCTGTTTTACACGTTTATGTTCAATATATAATTCCACATGTGTTAATTCATAGTTTTGATGCCTTCAGTGTGAAGCTACAATATTCATAGTCACGAAAATAAAGACAACTCTTTGAATGAGGTGTGTCCAAACTTTTGGTCTGTGCTGTATATCATTATTGAAAACTAATCAGGTCTAACTCACAACCACTGCCATGTTTGACTGTGTATTTGATGGGTTTTTTTCATGAAAATTGTATCACTTTTAAATCAGATGTAGTCCCGTAATTCCACAGAATATTTTTCTGAATGTTATGGGTATCATTGAAGGGTTTTTTGGCAGTTGTTTGGTATGCTCAGCAGTGGTTTTGGTTTGGGATCCCATTTTTGCCTAGTCTTTTTGTTCTTGTCATGAACTCTGACCTTAACTGAGGTAAGTGAGATCTGAACTGCTTTAGATGTTGTTTTGGGTTCTTTTGTTGCCTCCTAGATGAGTAAATTAGCACTATTGGAGTAATTGTGGTAAGCCAACTGCTCCTAGGAAGGTTTGTTCCTGTTAGATTCTTTCTCCATTTGTAAATATATGGCTCATAGGGTGGTTCGCTGAAGTCACAAAGCGTTGTAAATGGCTTTGTAACCCTTTCCAGACTAATACTGTAGATGTCAAAAGCATTGTTTCTCATGTGTTCTTGAATGTCTTAAGATCAAGGGATAATGTGCTGCTTTATTAAATCTTTTAGCCTATTTTATGTTGGCAGACAGGTTAAATTTAAGTGATTTCTTGATTCTGCAGAACTGGCAGTAATCAGGGCTGAGAGTGGCTTGTGGAACTTCAATTTAGCTTTCCAGAAGAAATTTGATTAATCACAGTTAAATAAAAAAGGAAATCTATGTGATAAAGTGCTTTTTTACAGCACAGTACACACAGTGTAAATATTACACGTAACTTAAAAATGTTTCATTATAAAATGTTTCACAGAGTGGTTTTCCAGAAAAACAAAACACCAAACAATGATGTTATTAAATAAAATCTTAAAGGTTTACCTCTCTACATCTTTCAAAATGCAAACAAATTCAAGACAGGACGTCCCTTTTTGTCCTCAATAAAACTACAAGAGCAGAAAAATCCCTTCATGTTTTCTTTTCATTCTCGCAGATGCTAACCAATACCATTGCACCATCAGAATGTGGAAAAGAGGTTGTAATCAAATCAGACAAGAACATAGAGAAACCCCTGTTTTTTTGTCTACTCAAATATTCAAGAAAAGAAGGCAGGAGAAGGAGTCGTAGTTTTGCAATTCCTCAAAACTAGCAGACCAGAACTTCTCCCCACTGTTAAACTCTGCTTGTTTTGATGACTGCAACGTTGTACACAGTTACAACCCATTTATATGTGTTAAAGGCTGTTATTAACTAATTGCTTTTGTGAGTCTGCTTTGCATTGTTTATGTTAATACATATTGATTGAAAGGGGGGGAAATTAAAGGTAGCTAGTGATAGCTGCCTTTTGTTAGACACACACTGTAACCATGGGCAACATTTCATTGTAAAAATTGTGAATTGATTCTAATGTTATTTATTTACTTTACTTCTGTTTTTTACTTAGGTTAAAGTGGACACCTTAATAGGCAAAAAAGAGTTCTGTGTACAAGCATCCTTCTCAATAAAACGTTCTGATTCTGATTTGTTTAAGCAAGATCAGAAGAAAGCAGAAAACCAGAATATGAATTAGACAAATTAAGGTTTCACTCATTGAAGATCAAAAATCTGCAGCTACAATAGCAGCAGCGGGATTATGAATTTGTGAACAATGTGATTTTACTCAATGATAAGGTAGGAGATTGGCTGCACGTGGACCATGTGACTCAATTAAAGCAAGCCAAGCAGGTCAGATACAAATTTTCCTGCCCCAGCCAGGTAGATCTCAAGTCTTTGAAAAGTCACTTATCATGAGAAGAACAAACACTGGAAAGTGTGTAGAACCTCAGAGGCCCATACATGCCCTGAACTACTGCTAAAACTCTGTCACTCCACATATTTTAGTCAGCAGTGAACTCATCATGTTGTACATCCTTCCCACATTTTACTGGAAAGGGCTTTCTAAATTAAGAACACTGTAATACCTGCCAAGCATGATGGTGGTCGTATCAGGCTGAGGGTCTGCTCTGTAGTCAGAGGTACTGGCACATTGCACAATTGCACAAAGTGGATAGAAAGTTGAAGAAAGTCCACAGGTTCACTTCAAATCAACAGCTAGATAAACAGCTGGTTGGCCAAACAGGTAAAAGACCCCAAACAATGTTTCTGGAATGCAAAAGGCAGGCTAGCATTAAGTTTTAGAAATTACCTTTCAAAATCTCCAATCTCAGCCTTATTGAAAATCTGTGGACCAAGCGTCAGGGTGGGATCTGTGACTTGAATCCAAATTATTTTAATGTACTCGACTTATAGTGCAAAGAGTGGTCAAACAACACACCGAAATAATAGCAGAAACTTGTTGAAGGCTGCAGAAAATGTGCACTCGATGTGCAACTAACTAAGAGACATAATGAAATATTGGTTGACGTATTATTTGGACCCTGTGAGGATTTCAAAAAACACCCACAATAAATTCCCCTCAATAATTCCCGTTTATTAAAAAGTATTAAAGTTGAACAATCCAGCCTGGAAAATGTACTACTTAAACAAATAAATTGATCAATATTCAAACTTGATATGAAATGTATGCCCCACTCTTACTGAAACAGTATATATTTATAAAGTAATTTATTACATATGTCTTAGAATATCTAGTTAGGTCTGGATGGTTTAAAAAGAAAATCTCAACATACCACTTTCATCATACCAGTGAGGCATATTAATGCATGTTTTCTTGTGAGAAAACCCTTACATCCAAATATATGTCTGCATATGTTGTGCTCTATGCAAGGATTTATCTCCTAATGTCTACTTGGACTTGACAGAACATATGTGTAAATACCTCCCACTGGCTATTAAAGATCACCAACCAAACATGAAGAGCAGATGGCACCTGTGACCACACTGTGAACCAGCGGTGGAAACCTTATTAGTTAAAACATGACATGCAGTCCTGACAGATGACCAGGAAAAACTTGATCTGTGATTTCTCCAAGTACGCAACATTGTAAGCACAAATGACTGCTCAGATGTAATATTGTGTAGGTTATAACATTTCGGTGGACCTGCATTTATGCTTTGGTTGCTATCAGTGTATTTAGATGGACTTATTGTATCCTTTTTGTTCATGTCAAACATAGATCTTATGAGGTAAAGATGGAAAAGAAAGAAGAGTGAGAAAAATGTGCTCAAATCACAAATCAAATCATCTGATTATTTAAAAAAACCATTGCCAATTGTTTTTTCTAATATTGTACCTGATATTCTGACTGACATATATCAGGTAAACATAGAAAAGTAGACAGGAGTTTTTTATTTGATTTGAAAAACCCATTGAAGGCGGCGTTCTACTGAGCAGAATCCACGGAGAGCCTCCAGGTCTCTCCATGCCAAAAGTCTGCCATCACTATTGCTCCACTTCAAGGGCACGCAAAAATATTCATAACTCTTGAATTTCTTCTTTTTTTTTCAGATTTTGTCACATCACAGCCCCACATTTCATTGTATTTAAATAGAGATTTTATGTGGTAGACAAACACAATGTAGTGCATGACTGTAAAGTGGAAGGAAATGTATACATATTTTTTCTGCATTTGTATTCATTCAAACAGGGCAACACCTTTGCTTCAGTTACAGCAGCAAATCTTTTGAGGTAAGTCTCTACCAGCTTTGCACATCCAAAGACGGAATATGCTGTCTAATATTTACAAAATAGCTTGAGCTGAGAGCAAATTAGATACAGAGCACCAGTGACCATCAATTTTCAATCTGTCATTAACTAACACGGTAAGACATTTTCATGGATTTTAGTTTCACTGATAAAGCTCCAGTTAGGAGAAGCTGCCTCCATTGGAACTGCTGCACTGTTCTTGTGACCTGACCAAATTCCACTTAAGGACATTGTAAGGTTGTGTCTGCCTTGTGGAAGATGGGACTTCTTGTAGCTTTCTTTAATATTTTTTCCTTCTTAGCTCTCTCACAATGACAGACTTGTAGAGTGCATGTCTAATAGTTGCCATTTTGACAGATTTCCCACCTGAGCTGTGGATCTCTGCCGCTAATCCAGAGTTAACCTTGTCCTCTTAGCTCCTTTTTTGATAAATTTTCCTCTTGTCCTGCCTGCCAGTTTAGGTGGACGTTCATTTTTTGGTATGTTGGCAATTGTGCCATTCTCTTTCCATTTACCAATAATAGCTCAAACATGGTGAGACATGTTCAAAGTTTGAGATATTTGTGTATAACCTAACCCTGCTTTAAAACTTTCCAGAACTTTCTCCCTGACCTCTCTGATGTGTTCCTTGGTCTTCACAAGGCTGTTTTTTCTCTAATGTTCTCTAACAAGTCTCTATCTAAAGCCTTCGCAGAACTGCTGGATTTTTACTGGAATTAATCAACACAAAGATGTACAATGTATGAAATAGGTGACCTCTGAAGAAAAGTGGTGGGAACAGATTTTATTTAAGGGTAACAGTGTAAATGGGCTGAATACATATGCGCACTAGACTTTTGAGATTTTTTTTTTAATCTACAAAACTATGCAACCTTTGCCTTTGACTTCATAATTATGTGCAACATTGTGCTGATATAGCACCTAATATTCCATTAAAATAGACTGAGGTTTGTGTTGTAATGGCCCTAATACCTCAGTATTGAAACTCTTTACTTATTTGGCCAGTTCTGGGGTAAAATAAATACATAACTGTGAAAAAAATCATTCCTGCAGATTTGCTGACAAGCCCCAGGATTGAAGCCTATACTGTGTGGTTAAAAGATTAATATTCATGATCAAGTCATGTTCACAACTGTTCAAATAGCTATGCAACGTGGTGTGACTTCTACTTTGAATGGATAACTGGTTAGCCTTGAATGGAGGTTGATGGATATTACATACATAATAATGCATAAAGTGCCTCTTTTTGCTCCATTTTGAATGAATTTCCTGTCATGAAACACTGACTAGTCTCACACAGTATACACCTACATCAAGGTTAACATTTTCAGCGGCGGTCTCTTACCAGGGAAGTAACGGTGCCCTCGTCCAAATCTAAATATCTCCACGCAGCTCTCGCCTCGCAGCTCGGCTGTGTCTCGACCTTCGTGTCTCGTCTCTTCTGTCCAGCGACACGTCCGAGCGCCTTCCCTCCCCGTAGCCTCACTGACATGTGTTTCCCCGGTAAATTATTCTAGTAATCTTCTCCAAAGTGGGATGTGGAGAGTGCTCGGGGTCCGCCTACCGCGCGCACAGCTGATGATGCTGAAAGTGTCTGGGTGGTCTGTTGCGAAGCCGGCGCGCGCAGGAGCGCTTGGCACGCGCCTTTGTGATCGTTTTGGAACGGACTGTTCCGTCACGAAGGCTGAGCTCGAAGATTCTCGAGAATTGCGGCCGTCTGTTCATGTAGAGTCGGTGGCATCTTGGGCATTTCAAGTCGCGCACGAACGGGAAATTAAGGGCAGAATGTAAGCGCGAGGACATCACGCATAATATGTGCATTCATTTAACGAATTGGATGAGTACCCCTTTAAGTGCACGCAGAAGTCGAACTCTTACTTTAATAAAACTGCAGTGTGCAGTGTATTATTTTTGACATTCAATCGGTAACGTAAACAGCTGCCAGGGCCACCGCCGCCGTTTACGCACACATGACGGACAAGGCTCGCCCCATTTTTAGGTCATCAGCGGGCTGAGCGTTTTGATGAAACGCCGCTCCAGGGATCAGGTTTTTTCCGCTATCCTCCAGCTCAGGTTCGCTGAGGAGGACACTCAAACGCACCTTTAGAGAAATTAGATCAGGTGGTTTCCTGTATAGAACTTTTATATGTAGTCTAATTTAATAGAAAGCTTACACAAACTATTTATGCAGACATTCTGTGTAGGAATGTAAATGTCTTCTCTGCAAGCCACGATGGTTTTATTTGTTTGAAGGGGCATTTGACCTGTCAAACCTGAGGTCTAAGATAAACATCTATCAGTATTGTAGAGTGATGCTGAGAAAGAGGCTTGCGCCTCCCACAGCAGGTGTACAGCTGACTTCTAAATCTGAATCTATGCTTTATTATTATTATTACAAACATATAAGCAGCTAGATCAGGGGTGTCCAACTCCAGTCCTTACGAGCTGGTGTCCTGCTTCAGCAAACCTAACTCAACTGAATGGTTTATTATGAGGCCTCTGCAGAACTTGATGACACATGTTGTGATTATTAATCTGAGATTATTTAATATTTATTAAATAATAATCTCAGATTATTTAATATTTATTTAAATATTAAATAATCTGAGATTATTTAATATTTAATAATATTTTAATATTTTATCAAATAATATTTCGGTCTGTTAAGGGTTGTCCTGTGAATACCGGTCCAGTAAGGCGATGGTATTAGGACAAAATAGAAAGGTGCGAGACGAGCTCTGACATTATTGCACACACATGGAATAAATTACCACAATTTCTTAAAATACAAGAATTTATTAACAAAAATAAGTCAACTCAAAGTCAAACATATTTCAATTAACAAACTCTTTACTATGCTAAAACAATCCAACTAAACTACCAAGCAGAATTAAAGAATAACGAAGACTAATGGGTTATGTACAATATAAACAAGTTGATTAAAGATGATTGAAACCATGACCAAATGAGTGATGCAACATTACCATGCAATGTTTATGTTTGAGAACCAAGGATTATCTTGAAGAATCTGGAAATGAAGTTAAGTTAGTTTTGGAACTAACTTAGGCAATAATCAGCAAACGTTTAGACAACCCTTCACAATGCAAGATCAGATAAAATATTATTTTAATAAAATAATGTTTTAAATAATGATCTGCTGAATAAAACCAACCTTCTGGATGACAATTTCTCCACGGTGTCTAATTAGCTGCCTTCATTTATTGAAATTATATTTGAAGAAATATTAAGGGAGTATTTTGGAAAAGAGCCAAATCTTTCTGGAGAAATGGGGCTTAATTGTGTTTACTTAGTTATCAAATCTAGTAAATGATGTTTAGGGACTATTATTCACTAGCTTGAAAACCAACAACCTTTCTGTTAAATACTCTTTAGTAGCAAGCACGTGTTCTTACCGGTTAGCAGTTGAGCTAACAAAAGAAGCTAATAGCTTAGCACCAGAATCAACACATACCTTTAAAATACCAGGGTTATGTTATGATTTGGGGTTTTTTGGTTTCAGGTTTTTTCCTTATATGTTTTTCACTGCTCAAGTTTTGAATCATGCTTGTGTTTATTATTTTTCTGGTCATGTTTTAGTCTTGTTCATGTTTTGTCAAGTTTTGTTTGTATATTAGAGTCTCTGATTTTGCCGCAGCCACGTTTTGTTCTGTCTGTCAATTAAGTTTATTCGGTTCACCTGTACCATGTTAATCAGTTTTGTTTTCCACCTGTACCATGCTCCATATATACACACCTGTTCAGTTAGTCATCGCGGAAACATTTCTCATGCTCATGTCTTGTTCTCAGATCATGTCTTGTTTTTTGCTCATTCTGCCTGTTAGTTGTTTTGTTCCTGCCTCCTGCTGTGAGTGAGTTTTTTGTTATTAAATCTTTTGCACTTACTGTCACGATGCCTGCTCGTCTGCATTCTGGGGTCCAATATCTTGCAAGCCATAACAGGTTAATAAAAGGGTTAAAATGCATAAGCGCGGACGGCGCGTTATGATCAATGTTCTGTTTAAAATCACCCTTTAAATAAAGTTTGTCTTAACTTTAAAAACATACAACGAACACAAACAGGGCACGTGTGCTGCAGATAGCCTGCTAGCACTAAGATAGCCGAGTTTCACACAAACAAAACCAAACGTCATAAATGAAAACATTCAGATCATTTCATCTTAACTGTTATTCTGCCCAAACCTAACCTCATGAACTGTGGTGAGGAATGTTGTCCAAAAGACGATGAAGTTTGAAGAAGGTATACACGGTGAACAAAGGGTTAGCTTCCCGCTAACCTCCAGCTGTGGATGAAAAACGGCTCGTTGTGTCCGCCAACACCACTGCACGGTGATGGGGTCTCTGTTGTCTTCCTTCCAGACTGGGAGACCGTTCCGCTCGGCTTCATAGAGACCGCGTCTCTGTAGGGAACTTCTCTGGGTTAGTTTGCATCTGCAGGCCTCACAGAGAAAGTAAGCAACTCTTACACCTTAATTTCCCCGTTCATGAATGAAAATACCGGCTACACAGACAGTATTTCATTCATATTTATCTTTGCATATGATCGATGATCGTATGACATCCTTGGATCCAGTTGAAGAGTTTATGTCTGTTTGCCAGCAAAGAGACATCAGCGCGCTTGTCTCCCCTATCCAGTCCCTTTCGAAGGCCGTGTGGAAGAGGGCGGATGTAGCAACAGCTGTGCTTTTATTTGAGTAGTGGCGTCACAGGAAGTCTCCAGTTATCCCATTTCCTGGCTGTGCCGGAAGAAGGTTAATGCATTTATTTTGAAAGTTCCAGAAAAGTTTGTACCAGAGTTTAATGTTGTATCCATGGCTGTGGGTCCCAACACACACCAAAGAGGAAATTCAGCTGTGTTGGAGCAGGGACACATCTTAAACATGCAGAACACTGGGTCTTGCTGAAGTTCAAGTCGAGCATCGAAATTGGGGAAAAGGGGGATTTCAGTGACTTTAAACATGGCATGGTTGTTGGTGCCAGATAAGCTGGTATTTTAGAAACTGCTGATTTACTGAAAGTTTGCATGCACAACCATCTGCCAAGTTTACAGAGAATTGTCTAAAAAAGACTGCTTGTGTTAACGGTGGTGCCGTGTTGATGTCAGAGGCCAGAGGAGAATGGACAGGCTGGTTTAAGGTAGAAAGTCAACAGTAACTCAAATAATCTCATTTACAACCAGATATACAGAATACCATCTCTGGATGTGCATTATGTGCAACCCTGAAGCAATGTGCCACAGTAACAAAATATCCCGCCGGGGTCGACTCCTGTCAGCTAGGTACAGAAAATGAAGATTACAATTCACGCAGTTGACCAAAGTTGGACAATATTAGATTGAAAAAATGTTGCCTGGTCCGATGATTCTATATTTAAGCTGCAACATTCAGATTATATGGTGAGAATTTGATGTAAACAACATAAAAGTATACATCAATTGTGCCATTTGTCAGCAATTCAGGTTGATGGTGTTAGTGTAATGGTCTGGGAGATATTCCCTTGATACACTTTGGGACCCTTATTATTTGAGAATGATTTAAATAATACAGACCTACCTGTGTATAGATTCTACTTCTTCATAAATTTCTCTTTTTTAAATTTATGTTTTTAAAAGTGTTGTGTGATATTTCTATTATGACCATGCTGTTGTGCATTATGTCACAAAGCTCAAACTGGCTTCTTGAACATGGCAATAACATGACTGTGCTCCAATGTCCTCCACAGTCACCAGACCTTAACCCAACAGAACTTCTTTAGGATGTGGTGGAAAAGGAGATTCATGTCAATATGGACAAAAATCTTTGATAAATGTTTCCAAGACCTTGCTCAATCTGTGCCACAAAGAATTACAGGAAGTTTTGAAGGCACAAAGGGGTCCAACCCAGTAATAACAAGGTGTTCCTAATAATGTGGCCACTGAGTGTACCTCAAGTTTATAAAAGGATTCTAAAAGAACATTGTTAAAGATTCTGCTTCCTAACTTGTGGTGACCCATTCTTGTCTTGTTAGTGATTGGAGCCAACCCAAGGCCCTGAGCAGAATTTCATTGGGTCACCCTAGCCACCTTAGCATCATTGACCTCTTAATTATTTTGCTCATGCTTGACCATTTTTTGCATTCTGCATTAACACAACCTGTTTTGCAGCGATCTAATGAGGCAACAATGAATCAACATGACTTGACAATGACATCAGTCACATCACATTATTAATCTAAAAAAGCACATGGGATAAAGCACATGTGTATTTCTTTAAAAAATATGTGGCCCTAGCAATTCCATAAAGGTTTCAATAAAAAGATAACATCATGTGAAAATGATCAGACATGATAGTCCTTTAATTCCTCCTTGTTCTTTAAGAAAACAGTGAATTCAAGTAACTTTGGAGTACAGTAATATTTGTTCTTTGGCACCTTGACATAGTTTTGCTTCTAAAATTAAACTGGATGTCGTCATCATCGTCTTCCACTTCATCCAGAACCGAGTCGCGGGGGCAGCAGACTCAGTAGAGACACACAGACTTCCCTCTCCCCAGACACCTCTTCCAGCTCCTCCGGGGGGAGCCCAAGGCGTTCCTGAGCCAGCCGAGAGACACATTCCCTCCAGCGTGTCCTGGGCCGTCCCCTGGGTCTCCTCCCGGTGGGACGTGCCTGGAACAACTCCCGAGGAAGGCGTCCAGGAGGCATCCGGTATAGATGCCCGAGCCACCTCAACTGGCTCCTCTCGATGTGGAGGAGCAGCTGCTCTACTCCGAGCCCCTACCGGATGCCGAGCTCCTCACCCTATCTCTAAGGGAGTGCCCGGCCACCCTACAGAGGAAGCTCATTTCAGTCGCTTGTATCCGGGATCTCGTTCTTTCGGTCATGACCCGAAGTTCATGGCCATAGGTGAGGGTAGGAACGTAGACCAAAATCAAGAGCTTCGCTTTTCGGGTCAGCTCTCTGTTCACTACAATGGACTGGCACAGCGTCCCCATTACTGTGGCAGCCACACCGATCCGTCTGTTGATCGCCCGCTCCATTCTCCCCTCACTCGTGAACAAGACCCCAAGATAGTTGAACTCCTCCACTTAAGGCAGGAACCCCCATCCAATCTGGAGAACAAGCCATCCTTTTCTGGTCGAGAACCATGGCCTCGGACTTGGAGGAGTTGATCTTCATCCCAGTCGCTTCACACTCGGCTGCGAACCGCCCCAGCGCATGCTATAGATTTTGGCTAGAGAGGGCCAGCAGGACCATGTCATCTGCAAAAAGAAGAGACAAAACCCACTGGTCCCCAAACCAGACCCCCTCCGGTCCTTGGCTGCACCTAGAAATCCTGTCCATAAAACCATTTCCAGACTGTGAATCCTTTTAGAAACATTTTTTTTTACCTTAGCAGAATATCACTATGTTAAATTACAATAAGTTAACAAAGATAATTTACTTTTTTAGAATTAAAACATGCCCACCACTTTCCCTTAGGCTCTAAACCAGGAGTAGACAAAGGAAAATGTGAATATTACCTGTTGACTTATTTGCAACCAGTTATAGTGTGTATGCACTCACGCGCACACATTCATCCACCGATATGCAGATCGGTAGGCAATTTGAGATTAAGTGCCTTGCCCAGGGGCACATCAACATGCAGCAGGAAGAAGCTGGAGTCAAACCCACAACCCTTGGATTGCAAGACAACCACTCTTCTCACTGAGCCACAGTCGCCCCCAGGTTTATCAACACTGCACAATAATCTGAAAACAATATAATTTGTCACCAAACAACTGAAGCAACAAAACACATTCCCGTCAACACGTTTTTAGCCACGATAAAACTTCAGTATGAATCAAACTGAAATATATATTGGTATTCTTCATCGTCATTTGACCAATAAGCAGAAAGGGCTAGAGGAACAGACATTTGAAAGGAGATTATTTAGTTTCAGCTGCAGGCTCCTCTGTTCTTTCCCTTGAGTCTCAGCTTTCCTCACCTGTCTGTCAGTCTAAAAGATGATACATGTGTGGTTCCCTGGAGTACTCTTCGGCGGCTAAGACCAATTCACAACACAGGGTTGCCAGAGAAACTGGGCGTCACAGGTGTCTGTTTCACAAGTAAAATAAGTACTGAGGAGAGATACTTTAACTAAATGAACTGAACCCTGTTAAGAGAATTCAGGGCTCAGATAGTATCAGAAATCTTTACAACTGAGTCATCATATTGCTGTTTTGAGCAAAGTGCATTAAATAAGTTGCTCATATCCTTGAATACAGTAAAAAAAAACGGAGCATTATTAACATAGGGTTACACCGTAATAAGGGATTACATAAACACATTCTGTTATCCCTGAAATTTTCCTGACCTATTGTAAGTCATCGGACTTACTGCGTACCGGTGAATATTTCTACCTAGCTGCCTCTTCATTTTTTAATCCTCAGCTGTGATGGGATGGTGAGCACTTTCAAATACGTTTTATACAATTCGGATGTCAATATTCTGAAACGGATTGATCTCAGTCTAAAAGGCCACATACTTACTTCCAAATGTAACAGTAAAATCACTTTTTTTATTCATGCACATGAAAAAGGGGAAAATTGTTCAAATTTTGATTAGATTCCTTGGAAATTTAACAAACTGCAGAGAGACTGTTTTTGGAACTACATCAGTAATTCTTGTCTTCTATGAATGGAGGCTGGGTGTGTCTTTTCCTAGAAAGAAACAATACTCACTTTTACCTTTTCATCATTAAAGCACTTGTAGGAACAAAACAATGTTCCCTTTGGTATTTAGATTTCTATAATTAACCAGAGCATTGTGTTACACAACACTGTTGACACCTAACTCCCGGAACATAAAACAGCAACTCTAAAATCATTTTAGTCCACACATGCAAATCTTAATATTCCTCCTTTTATTGTATTTTCAAAATGCAATTCATGCTATTTTACTTTAAATAATCATAACACATGAGGATCCTTTAGTAGGCCATTTTAGTGGTTCTTAAACCAAAGCAGTCAGTGGCATTTTTTCTTTGTTTTTGTGAAGTTATTACTGACACTAGAAAAGAAGGTCAGAAAGGAAAAATTCTGATGTTCTCAATTCTCAAAATGTTTAATTAACCGGTGCATTATAATCAAAGCATTATTTTGTCACAGTAACTGTTATTGGTTAAAAGCATCAGAAAAGAACATCAAGCCTACGTTGAACAAAGTTCACACACTGTTCCGCATTGTGCACAAAGTAGCACAGCCCTCTGAACAGCTTTGGATTCTGAAACAATGGTGACTTCACAGAGGTCAGGCGAGTATGTAACAGTGCAGCTTAACTGAAAGTTTCTCTTAAGTAGATTATGAATTTCTGAAGGCAGTTCTTTACTAACATAAACAAATAGTTATATTGCACTGTATACGATCTATAGTTGAGTCTAAGTAGCTTCTCTCACAAGTCCAGAGTTTGATTTGTGTGCTTCTGTCCATCCTCCACAGCTCTGCGGCCCCCACCATGCATAATTAGGAGCAACAGGAAGAAAAGATCTCACCACAGACCACTAAACCCATTCAGTACATTTTGTTGAACACTGCTGGATGACGATACACTCAAAGGCAATTAAGGTCAATCTGCCCGCACATTCATCATGCACGGAATGGATTGCAGTCACTGAGTGACAGTCGCTGCAATGTGGTCCAGTCATGGATAAGCAATAAATAGCAGCGCTGTGGAAATTATGTGGTTATGTAATTACCTGAAAACTGGTTTCAGTCAATCTTCTCAGGGGGACCAAAGGCAGTATAGCGGAGGGTTGTTATTTGGTTATTTAGTCGAGTAGGGCTATAAATTATGCTCGTGCAGGGTAAATATTGTCCCACACTGATTAAACATGATGGTTTAAAACACATGGTTTCAGGTATCAGTCAGCTGTATGTAGTAAATAAAAAGTCAACCTCCAGTGGTAGTTTACCTGGAAACTGGGCAGGGAATCTCCAGTTCTGACTGACAGAGAACTGGTGTTGCCCTGGATTTTTCATTATCAGTACATTCACTAAATCATCTTAGTATCATCTTGAAAACTTTGCCAGAATAAAGAGTTTCCTGTCAAAAGAGGACACTGAAAACTGGTGCATTCTTCCATTTCCAGTAGGTTAGATAAAAATTGATCAGGCAGCTGAAGCTCATTCAAAATGCTGCTTTCTTGAATCCTAACCAACCCCAGAAAATAATATCATATAACAGCAGTTCTTGGATCAATGCAAATGTAATCCCTGAAAATATGTATTCATTTTTTGTGTTTTTTAATCAGTTTGAATTTTTTTTAACTAAGATCTCTTTAGGTTAGTAGCATCAGGCAGAGGAGGTTTTTAATATTGGTGATGAGGGCACCCGTCAGGATCCTGAGGTGTTAGGTTATGGTTTTCATTTGTGTTCATGTTTTATAGGTCTTGCAATATTCTGTGATTTTTGACACTTGGTTTTTGCCATATAATTAATTTTGGTGTGCACATTATTCTTAGGCGTATTTCTTTAGTTCATTCCTTGTGTTTTTCGTGTGATCCTTTTACATTTAGTTGTTTCCTGTTAGATCTTTGTTAGCATTTTCCCTAGGGTTTCTTGTTTAGCTCCATTCATGTTTATTTTTATTTTCTCCCCTTCTCTTTGCCTCAGCTGCAATTGATTCCCTCTAAATAGCTCATAGGTTTGCCTTTCATTTCTCTACCACTGCCTCAGTATATATACTCACCGGTTCTCTTTGTTTTTCACTGGTTCCTTCCATTTTTCTCCTATTTGATCCATTTTTCTGCTCCATGCATTTCTCCATGTCTCCAGTTGCTTCTGCTAGTTCTGCCTGAGTTCTGTGAGTTATTTTCATTTGTGTTGTTTTTCTATTAAAAGTTTTCAACTTTAATTTGCTCTGGATTTGAATCATTTAGCACCCACATTTGACAGTAATACCTCGGGACAAAAATGTTATCTTCCAGTTGAACCCTGGACAGGTCTTCTGTTGCTTATTTGCACATCCAGCCAACAAAGAATGGGTGGCCCCTGTGTTTTGCTGGTCCCCTAAATTGCTGTGCAGAAAGCAGACTGCCCAGGGCACTAGTCATACAAGACCTGCCATTAGCCTCAGACATGATTCATATGTTGGATTCATACATTCATATGTTCAGGAGTATCACAATTAGATTTATTGCCAAGTTAACTATTACACCAGCTAGGAATTTCCTTTGGTATATTGATGCAGAAAATAGAAAACCTTTTACACAAATCAATGAATGTGACCAAGAAGAGTCATAGATCAAATAGTTTCAACAGTATTCAATTGCATGAACAACGGTGCATCTTTCTATGAAGAAAATTATTATTATGCAAAAAGTGACATCTAACTGTATACAGTCCAAAACTAAATGCAAAACCTTAAAGTGTGCATGCAAGGTTATATCCATGATAATGCATCTGTCATAATTTAACGTTTAACAGAAACAATTGCAATTTGTTTTAAATTATTTAATTTCTTGATGGACTTTCCTGCAGCTTTTAGCCATATTTTCCATCTTAGATGACTTTCAGATTAATTTCAATTGGTGTACAATCTGTTTCACTGATCCAACATCATGAAAAAAAAAACATTTACACTTGGTGTAAATGTTACATAACAACGCAGTTGGTTAGAAAAAATCAAAGAGTTACAGTAGCATATATCAACAGGAGACATCTGCCATATAAGAGAGTTGTTGTTTGTTATTCTGTCCAAACTTCAATCATTTCAGAGAGTTTGTACAGTGAGAGTTCACAATGTGTCCCCTCTCCTACACATACAAACACATACTCTAGCCACCTGCTCACTGTCCTCTTTTACCATCAAAGATGCTTTACTGTAATGCACACCAACACACAGCAAAGACATAAAATATGCCTGAGCATTATTCCCCTCTGCGGGAGGAATTCCCTCAAGGAGCAGTTTGGCTGTTCCAGAAAGGAGATGAAACATCAGGGCTCAAAAACTGAGAAGAAGTTCAATGTGTAAAAGGGTTCAGACAAGAAAACTTAAGCTTTAAATACATTTTTTTTTATGTATGTTATCAAACATTTGACATTTGAAGATGTAATGTCCTTATCTTTATCAAAGTGTTTTTTTAAGAACCTAACTAACCAAATGTTTTCATTATAACAACTTTGTTTCATGATAGTATCGGTGCATCTGCTATTACAAACATTTGCAAGCAGTGTGCAATGCCCAGTTCATTTACCAATACAATAACTCTGGTAGGATCATTGTTCCATCTGTGATTCTTTATTGTCATTATGTCACCATAATGAAATTTAGCTGAGATCTGGCTCAGAAGATACACATGGAGGTTATTGGACACTGACAAAATTTACAAAATTTAAAAACACAAAAAGAGAACATATGTACATGAATGTGGCATGTAGTATTTACATAAAGTACAGCTTGTGCTGAAACAGTCTGAGATGGGCTGGTGGTTTGTATGATTGTCAGCAGGGATGTTTCGTGGCTGCCAGCAGATTGACAATTGTCTTCACTGCTTCGGGAAAGAAACTGTTTCTGAGTCTATTTGTTTTAGAAGTGATGTCCCTAAATTGTTTTCCTGACGAAAGTGGGACAAACAGTGCATTACCCAGGTGTGTGTGGTCTATAGCAATGTGTCTGGCCCTTTTCTGGACTTGTGCAGCATAAATCAAGTCCAGATCCAGTAGACGACATCCCACAATTTCCTGTGCTGTCCTCACTACCCGTGCTAAGTCCTTTCTCTCCTGCGTCGTGCAGCTGCCATACCACACCGTCACATTGAGGCACAGTATGCTTTCAATTGTGGCCCTGTAAAAGTTTGTGAGCAGAAGAGTGGAGAGTCCAATCCGTTTCACCTTTGTGAGAAAGAAGAGCTGTTGTTGGGCCTTCTTTACCAGGTTGGATTTGTTCTCACTCCAGGAGAGGTCAGAGGAAATGTGAATGCCCAGAAACTTTATGCTGTCTAAACGCTCCACCACCTTCCCTTGTATGCAGAGAGGAGCATGTTCAGTCTTTCTGGACCTCCTGTAATCCACTATCACTTCCTTGGTCTTGCTGGTGTTCAGGATGAAGTTGTTCCTGTGATGTGCATGACATAAAAAACCTGAAATGTATTGTTTGTATGCAACTGAAATAGTCTGCTAGAAATTTAAATACGGAGGTTTTAATGTCAAATACTGACCTGAGTCATTTAAGATTAGGTATTTTCCAATATATAAATCCAGTCCAATATCACATTGTGATGTGAGGTTTACTTTTTTTTTAAATCCATTCTAAAAACTTAAACAAAACACAAACCCATTGTGATCCATATTGCTTGTGATCAGCTAGAAAGTTATTATACATGCCTACTTTATCAACTGGACTGTAAACATATGCAACAAGTTATATAAACCAGATAAGCCAAACATATATTTTTTTTCTCTGCAGCAGAAGGAATCTGTTTAGGGCTAGGGTTAGGGTTAGCAAAGCAAAGCACTGGGTGTGCATTAGTTTTAAACACATTCATACATAAACCAAAATATCCAATCAGAAGAGATAAAAGACCCAATATCTAATTGTGTTAATCTGTTGGATGACACAGTTACACAATCTATATATGCTGTCTTACAAATATTGCATCTCAGCATATCTTCTCTGTTAAGAGATTACTTGGTACAGACATCAGTCTCAGAACATGCAGTCTTGCCAATAAACAACAGGCGACACAATGATGTATTCTGACCTACATAGAGAAAATTTTACCCAGCATTGTCTTTGCCTGTTGGATAAACCCAAGCAAGCTTGCTTGTAATAAAAAGAGAATAAATTTTTGTCCTGGGCTTTTAATATTTATATTTGGTATTCCTAGAATTTGTTATTTTAAACTCCTGGCAATTATCCTAAGGGTATCGTTATTAAAAGTATTCAAAGCACGGAAATAATATGACAGATAATAAAGCAGAATGCCCTATTTTATGAATTCTATACAGTCTAATAACAAATCTAAACCCTTTCTAAATGAATGTGCAGATGTTAAGTTGCCAACATATTGAATTCAGTTGTTCTTTGTTTGGACAGCTGGCCTGAAGGTTTAAGCAACTCTCCTGCATGAAACAAGTGTGTGTTCCCCTGTTTGAAATGTGTTTATTCTGAGTTTAGTCTTAGATGTATTTCCTTTTTGATCCCAGAGGAAGGAAAGGAACACAAACATTTTGGTTGCCATGAATTATAACAGTGTACAGTCTGTTCTTGGGATCAATGAGTACATGCAAAGGAGTGGAATAAAACGAGAATGCAGAGACCCCTGTTAGTTTCTGAAACAGTTCCTGCTACATCTTCAACCCAAACACACAATTGAGGCAGACACAAACATGATGAAAGAAATGTTCTGATAAGATAAATAGTTCAAAACATTCACAAACAAGGAATGGTAGCTGCAAGCTAATGCAATACATAAAAGGAAAACATGGAGCACAAATGGGACCAGGAGCACTGGAACATGATGGAAACCATCAGGAGAATCTGGGAAGTGGATGAAAACAGGAACCCACCTCAAAATTCAAAACTAGCAGAATAACAGAAATTACAAAACTAAGGTCCTGCGTATCATGATGAACGCAGATTAATATGATATAAGCAAACAAAAGAGCAGACGAATGTAGCTCGGCTTCCTGTGTGTGATGTATGATTAAGACGTGCATGGCCCAACTCCGCCACAACAAATGATATACATTTTTAGAATGTCTAGAATATAAAGCACCAGTAAGTGTTTTAATAAGAATAGGCACTATAGTCTTGTAGTCTGAACCCTAAAACGTTAATTTTGCATCATTTCACATATCCCAGGTGTACAGACATTTATTTCAGTCTAATGGCTTTATGACACCTAAATGTATACAATCAACTGGGCTTAACACTGACACATCTGTGGATTCCTACTCATTTAGCAAATGTTACTTTGTTGAAGAATATCAAGGACCCCTGATGTAAAAAGGTACCAAAGGCCATTTGGAATATTCATAGCAAAGGTTCAGAAATTTTCTTTTCTTTGAATACAGTCAAAGCATTCCAAAAATGATGAAAGAACCAAATAAATAAAATCTTTATTGCTCATCGCACAAAGTGAAATAAAAGGAGAGAAACAACACGTAACACTGCAAGGCAATAGCAGTTTTTTCGGTCATCCGACCAGTTCCATGGTTGCATGGTGATGAATGCCAAAAGCAAGGACATAACATCTGTTCTGCATTAAGCTTCAAACTGTAAAGTAATTGCTACAGACAGACACATTATGAGACGAAGGTATACCAGAATGTTATTTGAACATACAGGGTGTGTAAGAGATGACATGTTCTCAGTCCGGGTCTATACATTTAGGACATAAGAAAAAAAACAGGTCAGCATCACTGTTTTACATGTGATTTGGTGCTGAACTGTTATACATAACGGCTTAGTAAACTGACACAAATTCTGGTAAGCTGAGCCTGAGCCATGCTGAAATCTGAGGACACATTCACAAGTGTGAGGAATTGTGCACCGGGCATCCTGTTCTGCAGTTTTAATCAATGGGGAGTTCAGAGATGTCAGGCTGCTCAAACCAAACACTGACTGCACTGTCATCCACTGAGAGGTGACCTGGGGATGACTTGGCATTTTTCTTTTTGTCACATTTACACCTGATGGTGGTTTGATTAAAAAAATTCTTAAAACAAGTGCAGTTTCTCCAACATGTTTATTGATGAATTATAGCTGGGGTTCACATTAGCAGGGAGGCTGTTTATGGAAATCTCAACCGCACAGCCACAGAATATTTAAATAAATAATTATTAATGATAATCATTTTAAAATGATTAACTTGCTACACAAAAAGGAAGGTTGTAGAAACAAAATACTTTTCAGGATCTTTAAAAAATCTTCAAAAATGGATACTGCCCTCAAGTGATTAGAATGAGAATGAAAAGCTACACATAAAACGTATAACACAGCCCTCTGCTGATCGTGAATTACAAAGAAAATTGTAAGATATTTTTCTCAGCTGAAATAACCTGAAATAACCTTTAAAAATATGTTCATCAACATCCAGTGATCAACAGAATGTCAACGAAATTTGTCAGCAGTCATCCAGGAAACAGGCAAGACATTAAGAAACTAAATCATTATGAAAACAGGTTCATGTAAAGCAAGCAGTGCCAGTTGCCACGTAAATGTCACCCTGCCTGAGCTGCTCCTCCTTCAACTTCGCCACCATAGATAACCAAATATACCCCTTTATTGTAAAACTTAACTAAAAGTAAAGAACCAAGAAGAACTAAAAACAAAATTCACTGTTCGATACGAGTATTTTGCTTTAAAAAAAGAATTTTATAGATGACCCAACTGTATCTGTAAGTATTTTGGATTTTAAACATTAGCGTCATTAGTTTTATTTTTTTACAGCGTTTGCAAAACATGGACAAAGTAAACAGGTTTGGGGTGCGACTGTGCACCTGACAGAACTTTATTTTTTAAGTGCTCAAGGCCCACACCTGTTATGATTTGTGGGTGTTTTTGGGTTTTGTTGGTCTTATTTCACGGTTGAAGTTCTGAATCATGTTTCTGTTTTTCTGGTCAAGTTACTATTAGTTTGTATCCTTGGATTTTCATTCTGCTCAAGCCATGTTTTGTCTGTCAATTATCTTTATTTGGTTCACCTGCTCCAAGCTAATCTGTCTCTTTGCTCCACCTGGTTCACACTCCATATATACACACATGTTCAGTTATTCCTGGCGGAAACATTTTCAAATCATGCTCATGTCCTATTGTTCACGCCAAGCGTGGCTTGCCAGCCTGCCCGTGTCTGTTTTTGTCTGTCCGTTTATCGTTTTGGTTCCTGCCTCCTCCTGTGAGTGAGTTTCTTTATTATAAAATATTTCGCTTACCGTCATGCTGCCTGCTCGTCTGCATTCCGGGGTCCTTCACTACACAAGTCCTAACACCACCACCCCCAGGCCATTCCTCCCTGGTTGGAGAGCCCTATCACCCACTTTAAAAACTACAATAGAAAGCAAGAGTGATGTAACATGCCAGACGTTAGGCCCCAGGAGGGTGTCATATCCACAGGGGTGTATACACAAGTTTGTTTGTGCCTTAGCTCCTCTGATTGAAGGGTGTGACTGGCAGGTGTGTCCCCGCATCTGGAGCATGTTGAGACCAATCAGGAGGAGAATAAAGAAAAGTGGATCCCCTGAGGCAGATGCCAGGTTATTCTTATTCAAAGAGTGGTAATCAGGGATCCTGTACTTTGCTATGCTATAAATTAGTGTCTTATATCTTACCTCTTGTGTCCTCCTTCCAGGAAGAACCTGTTCTGAAGTCTGTAGTCCTCTCTCTGGTAGACAGTCATTCACCTCCTTGTTTCCCAGAGTTCCCAGATGGGGAACTTACCTCTGGATCTCCTACAAAAATCTTTTTATGGCTCCTGTGGCTGCTGCTCCCTGGAACTGCTGCCTGGACCCTTCCACACACCAACACCATAACTCGCCTGCCCACCCTCCAATGATCCACTGCTCCACACACGCATCCATCTTCATCCTGGAACAAACTTCATCAACGAACCTCTCCATAGGCCACAGACCTGTCACCCTCAGTCCCTGCAGTTATACTCATCTCTCTCCCAGATCCCCTTCAACTTCAACAACAGTAAGTATCAGCTTCCTTTCACTCCTCATCTCATATTCTCCAATTTTCACTTTACATATTAATCACCCACCGCTCCGCCTCAGTGTTATCCCAGAACCCGCTCCTGAACCCAGAAGAAACATTAACCATTTCTGTTCTGCCAACTGTTTAAACCTTCCTCAGTTGTCTGTGGTTGTTGCCTGTACAAGGGTACAGGCTACAACCCATATTGGGAGTAAAAGTTATGGGAATTAAAGGCAGCCAAAATGAGTTGGAGAGCTAAAATAGGTATTCTGTGGTTAAGAGAGATTTAGCAGAGGCCCAATTGATCTTAAAAATTAGTTCAAAACTGTTTTTCCAGTAAAAATGAAAATGGCCACACTGTATTTATAGTGCAGGAAATAAGCAAAAAACACAGCAAGTTCCAGGATCTGGAAGGTATAAACAGATTTTAACCCAAACAATAATATGCTACATTATCAGCTCTCAGAAAATAAAGTCATTAAATTCAATTCATTTCAAAAATACTTTATTAATCCCAAAGAGAAATTAAATGTTGTAGCTCATATTGTTCAGGTTTCTTCAAAGAGCCGTTGTAGAGGGTGCAGCGCTGGTGGCGTAGGGAGTTAAGTGTGCTACAATTGACACATGTCTTCCTTCTTTCTTTGCGCTCCCTTCTTGAGACACACAGGTGGAAGAAGGGGGCAAAGATGCAGCATCAGCATCTTCTGATTTGGTTGAAGGCAAACATGTAAAAGCAGAAGGGTCCATGGCTGATGTGGAAGATAAAACATTTGAGGCATTACAGGACTGCCATGGGTCAAAGGAAGGTAGGATGTCTGTTATGCTGTGAGCAGGAGAGGAGGATGCTGAGCTCATTTCTGAACTGAACCTATTGAAGAATGTGTTCAATTCATTGGTTCTGTCCAGACATCCATCAATCTAATCTTCCTTCTGCTTGAAGCCTGTGATCTTCTTCATCCCTGACCACACATCTCTGATATTGTTTTGCTGGAGTTTGCTCTCCAGCTTCTTCTTGTACACCTCCTTGCTGTCTCTTATCTTGACTTTAAGTTGCTTCTGTATACTCCTCAATAATTTCCTGTCTCTGCAGGCCATTTTTGTCTTGTTAAGCAGGTCCTACAAGCCCCTGGTGATCCAGGGTTTGTTATTGAGGAAACATCTCACCATTCTGGTGGGAATGGTGTTATCCACACAGAAGTTTATGTAGTCGGTAACACACTCAGCTGTATTCTAAAATACAAGGTGCTTTTGGCACGCTTTTTGTAGCTTTGAGGGATCACCACAAAAAAATAAACCATTACATTAAAAGCCTTTTTCAATAATACGACCTGTATAAAAAAAAATCTAAATTGTATGTACATTTTGAGGATATAGACTAGTGATACCAAGGGAGAAAAACCTCTCAAACATTTGGATTTAACAGTCTGGCCTGAGTTCTCTTGTCACGTCAGTTATCTCTGCCTCAGTGAAGTGTGCAACCAGGGCCTCACAGGTGGGATCCCAGTAGGTGTCAGATTGTAAGACTCCATGTGAACTTCCTTTAATGCCCAAGCATGTGCTTTTGTTACCCAATGAACTCTGTGTGACAAAGTTATTAGAGAAGACAATCTGGACAAAAGGTGAAAAAGGCAGACAGAGGATGATGTCAAAGATGGCAATGAATTACCTATTTTCCAGAAAAGCTGTAAAAGACCTATGAACTGATTTTCTAACTAAAATGAAAGTTTTAACGCAATTTTGATGGCACCTCAGATTTTTGCACCACTGCCAATCCACTGAAGGCAACGCTTTATTCATGCAATTATAACTCATTAGGTCTATGTTTTGCAGCCTATTCATAGCAACTGTTGACACTTCATGACCAAAGTAAAAATTAAAAACAAAGCCAGAATCAAAAGGCATGCAACTACATATGAAATGTAACTATTTACATACATGACTGGAGTTTGTGACTAACTGGATCTTTTCTGATTCATAAATCTTTGCTAAAATTAAAGCAGTTTTTAACAGTTACATCACAGAAAAAAATAGGCATTGTTTTCTGGAAATATATTAATCCATACTGAGGCTTTAGGTGTTGAATAGATGGCAGTGAGCAGAAAATTTATAGCTTGTTGCACATTTATCTCCTGCTGTTTGATACCTTCATCACCCTGTGGAGGTCAGAGAGCCAGTCATGACGCAGAAGAGCCACTTTTATGGGGAACTGCTGGTGACACACCAGGTGACACTAAGCAGTTGCCCCCTGCCTGGTATTTTTCCTTTGTCATCTGCTACTTTTTCCATGTTGCCCTCTTCTGGGTCAAGAGGAAGAACAGAAAGTATGATGTTTTAATTATTAATGTAAAAAGAAATGGGGTATAGAAACCCTTCATTACAGCTTATCTTACTTAAATGAAATGGTTGTTTTTGGCTTTAAGTGAAATTTAAGTATTTTAATGTTAAAATAAAATATGAATAATTTAACTTTAAATCAAATCAGGTAAGTAAACAGGCATTCGACAACTACCAACAAACTCTGCTGAATGCTTACAGTCTGCGGGGGAAGCCAGATCCGCCAGCGAGATGGCTGATGAGTGTGGAGACCGTGGAAAGGCTGCTCAGAGGACCGCCTGGAGCGGAACCACTGGAGGGTGGACAGGACGTGCATAAACGAATTAGGAGCACCGAGTGAGGTGGATCGCTAGCTGGGGCTTGATCCAGAGTTTCTTCAGGTTCGGAAGTGGTCTGTCACCACCAAGGAGCGTGGCTCGGTCTGAATCCTAGGAGGAGCAAGACAAGGAGGTAGGCTTGTTTCTTTTTCTCAAGAACAACAAGATTCAAAGATTGAAAGAACAGGGTGAGGCCAGATAGTTGTACCGCTGAAGGGCAAAACACTCAGGCAAAGAAGTGCTGGCAATCCGTCCTCTTATACTCCTCCAGTGATCACCGGAACGAGCCACACCTGTCGCATCCTCAATTCACAAACCCAGGCAGCACCTGGTGGTGGAAGATGGTTAGCAGCAAACAGCCCACACTCCAAACTCTGACACTATCTTTAATAGGGACAAACCTACAACTTCAGATGTTTTTTTTCTATTTCTTTGTTAGAGGGATGCAACAGTTGGAAATGTATCCAGGTACCTATATAGTTTATTTATTTAGATTTTGCAATGTTTTTCACACTTACAGAGTATCAGTTAAATTTAACCAGAGTGAACACACAAATTAAATTTCAAATGGTGAAATAATTTTTACAGTTAAAAGGCTATTCACACCAATCCGGTCCTATCTGTAAAGGTAATCACCCCATAAACCTTCTTACTGGTTGTGTGACCCTTGACTCTTTTTCAAAATCATTCAGAGCTGTGCTGTGAATTTTTGTCCTGCTGTGTAACCCAAGTCCACTTTGAGCTTAAGATCACCAACCATAAATATGTTCTGGTAGAGAGCAGGATGCATGGCTCCATTAATTAGGTCAAGTCTTTTAGATCCTGAAACAGCAAAGCAGACCTAGACCATCACACTGCCATCGTCAGGTTTGATTGTTGGTATGATATTCTCTTTTTTGATAAGCAGATATACAGGTCCTTCTCAAAATATTAGCATATTGTGATAAAGTTCATTATTTTCCATAATGTCATGATGAAAATTTAACATTCATATATTTTAGATTCATTGCACACTAACTGAAATATTTCAGGTCTTTTATTGTCTTAATACGGATGATTTTGGCATACAGCTCATGAAAACCCAAAATTCCTATCTCACAAAATTAGCATATCATTAAAAGGGTCTCTAAACGAGCTATGAACCTAATCATCTGAATCAACGAGTTAACTCTAAACACCTGCAAAAGATTCCTGAGGTCTTTAAAACTCCCAGCCTGGTTCATCACTCAAAACCTCAATCATGGGTAAGACTGCCGACCTGACTGCTGTCCAGAAGGCCACTATTGACACCCTCAAGCAAGAGGGTAAGACACAGAAAGAAATTTCTGAACGAATAGGCTGTTCCCAGAGTGCTGTATCAAGGCACCTCAGTGGGAAGTCTGTGGGAAGGAAAAAGTGTGGCAGAAAACGCTGCACAACGAGAAGAGGTGACCAGACCCTGAGGAAGATTGTGGAGAAGGGCCGATTCCAGACCTTGGGGGACCTGCGGAAGCAGTGGACTGAGTCTGGAGTAGAAACATCCAGAGCCACCGTGTGCAGGAAATGGGCTACAGGTGCCGCATTCCCCAGGTCAAGCCACTTTTGAACCAGAAACAGCGGCAGAAGCGCCTGACCTGGGCTACAGAGAAGCAGCACTGGACTGTTGCTCAGTGGTCCAAAGTACTTTTTTCGGATGAAAGCAAATTCTGCATGTCATTCGGAAATCAAGGTGCCAGAGTCTGGAGGAAGACTGGGGAGAAGGAAATGCCAAGATGCCAGAAGTCCAGTGTCAAGTACCCACAGTCAGTGATGGTCTGGGGTGCCGTGTCAGCTGCTGGTGTTGGTCCACTGTGTTTTATCAAGAGCAGGGTCAATGCAGCTAGCTATCAGGAGATTTTGGAGCACTTCATGCTTCCATCTGCTGAAAAGCTTTATGGAGATGAAGATTTCATTTTTCAGCACGACCTGGTACCTGCTCACAGTGCCAAAACCACTGGTAAATGGTTTACTGACCATGGTATCACTGTGCTCAATTGGCCTGCCAACTCTCCTGACCTGAACCCCATAGAGAATCTGTGGGATATTGTGAAGAGAACGTTGAGAGACTCAAGACCCAACACTCTGGATGAGCTAAAGGCCGCTATCGAAGCATCCTGGGCCTCCATAAGACCTCAGCAGTGCCACAGGCTGATTGCCTCCATGCCACGCCGCATTGAAGCAGTCATTTCTGCAAAAGGATTCCCGACCAAGTATTGAGTGCATAACTCTACATGATTATTTGAAGGTTGACGTTTTTTGTATTAAAAACACTTTTCTTTTATTGGTCGGATGAAATATGCTAATTTTGTGAGATAGGAATTTTGGGTTTTCATGAGCTGTATGCCAAAATCATCCGTATTAAGACAATAAAAGACCTGAAATATTTCAGTTAGTGTGCAATGAATCTAAAATATATGAATGTTAAATTTTCATCATGACATTATGGAAAATAATGAACTTTATCACAATATGCTAATATTTTGAGAAGGACCTGTAGGTTGTATGGCAAATGTAACTGGATGTACACCATCTAAAAAGTTTAACTTTTGTCTTGTCAGTGCACAGAACCTTTCCGAAAACTTGTGGACCAATTTTTGTTCTTTTTGGTCAGCAGTGATCTTGGCCCAGGTTTCATTTTGTTGAATCATGAACACTGGCCTAAACTTAGGCCTGCAGTGATTTAGATGTTGTCCTGGGCTCTTTTGTTACTCCCTGGATGAGTCATCATTGCTTTCTTGGGTTAATTATGGTAGGCAAGCCACTCCTGGGAAGGTTCCCAACTGTTCCATGTTTTCTCTAATGTTGGATCATAGCTCTCACTGTGGATCACTGGAGTCCCAAAGCCAAAGAAAGGGCTTTGTAGGCCTCTCCAGACTGATAGATATCAATAGCAATCTATTTCTCAGCTGTTCTTGAATTTCATTGAATTGGGTCATCGTGTTTGGGTTTTTTTTTAGATAGTTTAGCCTACTTCATGTTGTTATACAGGTTCTGTTTAAGGGAATCCTTGATTTTCTGGGTAAGACAGTAACAGGCCCGTGTGTCTCCGGTGAAACTGAACCAGGAAGAAGTGGCAAATCACATTTAATTCACAATTTAAGAATGAGTTTTTTACATGGAGCAATGTTGGACTGGATAGCTTTTTCCTCTTTATAAATTAAATCATCATTTGAAAACTGCATTTTGTGCTTACTCAGGTTGTCTTTGTTCAATATTACAACTTCTTCAACAGTCATTGGGCAAGAGGCAGAGCACAGCCTGTACACATTACCAGTCAATTATAACTTAGAGACATATGAACACACACACTCACTCCTGCTGGCAATTTAGAAAGACCAAATAAACAAACATTTTTGGACTGTGGAACAAAGGCTGGAATGAATCCACGCATGCACAGGAAGGACATGCAAACTCCAATCGGAATGACCCCGAGACGGGATTCAAACCCAACACCTTCTTGCTGCAGGAAAGAATGCTAACCACTACACCACCCTGCAGACCTTAAAACTTACTTGACTATTTGAAACATTTACCTGTTACAGAAAATCAAAAACTGAAAAAAATGTCTAAGAAGCGCATACTTTTTCATTGCATGGTGCACTGAAAGACAAAACAACAAAGTTCCTCTTTAAGTTTTTTATTTTTTGTGATGACCATGATTCAATGTGATGGAAAACAGTTTTAGGGTGGTGTAGATCTGCTTTTCTCTATCAGAAAAATCGTTTCTTATGAGTATGGTAGTACTATTGATCAAAATCAAAAGAAAAAAATTACAGAAATCAAATGTTTTGATTACAAATAATTAATAATTTTGCTGTTAATTTTTTAACACAGAGCATATAGTATGATTAAATACTGCAAACCTGTCCGAATAGGTGTTAAAATGAGTTCTACCAATAGTAGACAATTCTAATCATGACTGTGCACACCTGGAATTGAAATCCATCTGTGGATCTCATTTAGTTTGCTCTACATGCAAATACACTCTTAGCCATGTCACACAGTGGGCTGTTAACATAATCACTGACAGGTCTGCTGATGTTTCTGTAAAATCAGCAACACATTTTAATCACCTGCATTTTATTGTTAAGGCTGCAAAACTTTGAAACCTAATTATATACCCTTATAGATGAGATATAATTGAAGGAAGGGTTTTGTTCTCATTTAGAAGGAAATCAGAATGCTTTGGATCGGATTGCTGCCAGCTTATCCCTTTTACACTCAGCTCTTTGGTTGCTAAACGGAGATGAGAAATTATCCATGTGACTGAGCTGGAGCAGAATGGGCTATGAAACCGCAGGACAATTGGTTTTTAACAATAAAAAACTAGCTTCACTCAGAACAGGAAGTGCACTCTTCATGCAAGCCTAAGTAGCTCCAAGTAACATTATGTTTTAACCCGATGCACCAGATGGCTTGTTAAAGAAAACCATCTGGGACATCATTGCTAGAAATGTTGTGACAAAGAACAAGGGCTTTTAGAAAATACTTGGCAAGTGAAGGGATGAACCAATCTATGAGTAAGTGTTGTCCAGAAGTGAATCAGACTCTCATTAAAGCCAAAAGTGTAGACTGTAGGGAGTTGGGAATGGGCTCTCTCCACTTACTGATGAAAACACTGAAACTCATCTTTTCTTCCCCATAGATTTCCTGTTTTCCCTGACAAGTTGCCTAAATCAGCTGTCTTACAATGTAAATAAAAATAAGCCAATTCTTTATCTTAATCAAATGCTACAAAGTAATGTGAGCTTTTGTAGGATTTTACAAAGGAACAGGACGGGAGGAAGGTTAGTGAGAACATTGGTGCAACATTCAAATGCACAATGTACTTGTGTTGTCCAATAGAAGTGGACAACACAAGGGTCTCACAGGGCGATGGTAAATAAAGAAAACTAAAGATACAATTACATTTTAACCAGCTTGTGTCACCAAACCAGTCTTTCTCTTCTGAATTTTGCTTTACTGCATCTTGAAATACCATTTACTTTACATATTTCTTAGGCATACTTTTGCCTTCCAATTTTTTAATCACATACTTCACAATATGTTGCCATTGGGTTTAAAAAGGACTAGATGAGAAATGATGAAAAAAGAAGCAAATTCCAAACAAAAGTCAGGAAAAGTGTAGTGTATAGAATTTTTTTTTACATTTATTTCAAATATTTATTTTTACATTTATTGTGACAGCATTTTTTGTATGGAGTTTTATGTATTCATTTATTATTTGTTCTTTATTACATTCACTTCTGTTATGAAGTCAAACGCGAGCAGCTTCGTCGGTCTCCTCCATTACCGCAGGGTGGCGCTGCAGCGCCACCGAGTGATAACCCGTAGCGAGCTGCAGAAGCAGAAATTCGTTCTCATCATTCGCTGCAGTCAGCGCAACCGTTTGTAGCTGAGGTGTAACGCCGGTTTATAACATAACTTCTCATATTTAATACCCTCACACAGCGGATGTGTTGTGTCTTTCGCTGCCTGGAAATTAAGCTCAAAGTGGGGTCGCCTCTTCGGGACGACTCGCTGATTCCCACCCTCCGTGACGGACATCAGGAAGACGGTAGTCAGCTGGCTAACGTTAGCACAGCGTTAGCGTGTTTTTCTGTGGCTATTTTATAGTGACTTGATGGAGCCTATCTCTAATGGTTCACAGATTGCTAAAAGTATTAAATATTATGCTGTTTAAGAAGTTATCTGAGGATGAAATAAGGGTTTTTTAATAGACGGTACATCGGGTTCATCAATTAGCTTTGAGTAATGTCTGTCGTACCCTGACGTAAAGCCTCTGTTTTGTTTTGTTTTGTTTTGTTTTGTTCTGTTCTGTCCCTAGCCATCCTGACAGAATGGCCGAACCGGAGCTTCTACTGGACTCCAACATAAGACTATGGGTGGTTCTACCCATTGTCTTCATCACATTTCTCGTCGGCGTGATTCGGCATTATGTGTCAATTCTTCTGCAGAGCGACAAGAAGTTGACCTTAGAGCAGGTTTCAGACAGGTGAGCAGGTTGCATTTGTAAATACATGGAAACTACATGTTCAACTAAAATGCATTAATGTTTGTTGTGTTTATGTGCTTTTGAAATGTCCAGCCAGGTTCTTATTCGGAGCAGAATTCTCAGAGAAAATGGAAAATACATTCCCAAACAGGTAAGACATCAATCTCAAAAATATCTTTTAATTATAATAAAATCTCTCAAAGAAAAACGCAATAATGGCAGTAACATAAGTTAAAAGAAAACAAAATTAAAACTTATCAGACATATCAAAGCAGACTGTTCAACTATTTGACTAGATCAGCATCCTAAATCATTTACATCCAAAATAAAATATAAAGAATTCAGCTTTTTTCCAATTTCATTAATACACAGCTAAGCAATTGTGAAAATAATTTTTTTTAATGCCTCACAAAAGTAGAGTTTATAGCAGACATGCTATGTTTGGATTTATTAGATTTTACAGGGCAGAAATGCACTACTCAAACCATTAGGGATATTCGGCTTTCAGGTGAAATTTCAGGATGAACCTAAAATACACTATAACCTTTAATTGGTGAATATATTTTTTGAGATGAGGAAATCACCATTGCATGCTTCTACTTAAATGCTCTACTTTCATGATATAATATCGCTGCAGCGTGAACGTTTTACATATTCCATACATTTCACCTGAAAGCCAAACATCCCTACTAAATAAAAATATTAAAAAAACCATTAGTTGTTGCTGCCACTTTTCGTGAGCTAAACCCGAAGATCTAAGAATTTTTCTAAGTACACAAAAGGCCTATTTCTCTCAAATATTGTTCAGAAATCTGTCTAAACAAAATCTTTAGCATCATAACTTAATAGGTGAGGTGATATTTTATTTCAGAGAACTTTTGCTAAAAGCATTCAGAATTGCTTCTAGCAGGTGTAACTTAATTATTGTAAACTAAAACGAGTGCATGACCAATCATGGTTGATTTGATCTACCATCTGCTGTTCTTTATCATGCCTGTAGTGTTAACAACAGTGCCACTAATGATCTCTCTGTGTCTTCTAGTCTTTTTTGATGAGGAAGTTCTACTTCAACAATCAAGAGGACGGCTTTTTTAAGAAGACCAAAAGGAAGGTTGTTCCACCATCTCCCATGACAGGTACGCCTATTTGTATTAAATCACTGCTTCTCATCATGTGGTCTTTGGGGTGTAAGCTGCACTAAGTGCACATTTTTGTTTTGAATTAAAAAGTTATTTTTGAAATGTGGTCCAAACAGAGCAACAGCATTTGATTGCTTCTTTTTAACAAAAGTATTTTCTTCTCATTTGTTGTTTTAATAAAAATAACAAACTGGTTTAATAAAAAAATAGTAATAGACTTGATATATATGGAAAAAGTAAAAATGTTTCCAAATTTTAGTCTATATTAGCCTACCTTTTTCTATAACATAATTAATATATTTGTATTTTGACTGGAAGCTTAGTTGTGCTAAATAAATACATTTAAATGGTATAAATGGTAAATTGACTGAACTTGTAAAGCGCCTTTCCAGTCATTTTGATCACTCAAAGCTTTTTACACTAGAGCCACATTCACCCAATGGCACTCAATAACTCACACACATTCATACACTGATGTGTAGATAGGTAAGCAACTTCAGGTTAAGTGCCTTGCCTAGGGGCACATCGACATGTGGCAGAGGGAAGCTGGAATCAGACAGTCGCCTTATGTATTTAAAATAACTTGACCACAGATTCATGAGAAAAACGGGTGCAAGTATTTTGTCCCTGCGGTCTGTCTTGGTGTACTCTTTTCTGTATATTTTATATTAGGAGTTTGTCTGACCTACAAAAGAAAGCTCAAAACATAAATGTATTGTCCTCAGACTGAGTGTTTGGAAAAGTCTGGAATTTTAAAGTCAGAAACTTATAGGAATGATGTGTAGACAAGCCAACTTCTCTTGTGTTTTCCCAGATCCCAGCATGCTGACAGACATGATGAAAGGTAATGTCACCAACGTGCTTCCCATGATCCTCATCGGTGGCTGGATCAACTGGACCTTTTCAGGATTTGTAACAAGTAATATTATTTCTTCTGATATGTTACTGTCACATAATGAGTTCCACACAATTACACTTAAATTTGTTGTACGTGATTATAAGTAGGAGTTTTTTATGTAACAGTTGTCTTCTCTTTGTGCTTGTTTCAACACAGCTAAGGTTCCCTTCCCTCTCACGTTGCGGTTTAAGCCCATGTTGCAGCAAGGAATAGAGCTGCTCTCATTAGATGCTTCCTGGTAAAGGACTGAAACAAGACTTTCAGACATCCACTGCAGCATTAACTTTGTTTATATAAAAATGTTAAAGCAAGTGTGTGGTTGTCTGTTTTTCTGTGTGCATTCCTTTTGCTTTTTCAGGGTGAGCTCAGCTTCATGGTATTTCCTGAATGTCTTTGGACTGAGAAGCATGTACTCGTTGATATTAGGTCAAGATAATGGTAAGTCTAGTTAATGGAGGATCATTCCAAGTTGCAAACAAAGTCATTATTCGTCATTCCCTCATGCTGATTGTCACTATGCAACTGTATCCCTCCAGGTGCCGACCAGTCGAGGATCATGCAAGAGCAGATGAGTGGTGCTGCCATGGCCATGCCTGCAGATACAAATAAAGCTTTCAAAGTATGTACATAGGTGCCAGTGTAGCAAGATCCGTGGGTGAGAAAGGGCAGTTTCTCACGTTTTGTCATTGTTTGTAGGCTGAGTGGGAGGCACTAGAGCTGACAGACCACCAGTGGGCGCTGGAGAGCGTGGAGGACGAACTGATGAGCAGAGAGCTGGACTTTGATGGCATGTTTAACAAGGACCTGCCAAGTGGCATCTTCTGATCGCCTGATAAGAATTTAGTCATTGCAGGGATTTTTTTTTTGTCTTTTCATGATGTGCAACGTTTACAAGTTTATGATCTTTGTCCTTTCAAATATTTCTTTTTTCTTCCACAAAAACATTTTAACTTCCTGAAATACGCTGTCCCTCTTTAGGTTTCATGTCTATGAAACGTATTTGATTTGCTATTTTATTTTCAAGATGAGGACATAACTTTGGAGAGCTGAAAGGACTTATTTGTCACTGAAACAGCGTTATTATTCTCTTGTAAGTGTATGCAATCATAACATTACTGGGCACAGTCCTTTTTTTCCATGTACAGTAAGACTGTTTCCATTTTAAAAAACCATCATGGGTTAAAAACCGGACAAAACACATTGTAACATGATAAACTATTTAATCACTATTGGTTGATTTCAGAGCAGTTGTTTTTTTTTTTTTTTGTCTCTAAAGGTTGGAAGCAAACCTGGGAGCAGCTGAGGTTAGTGTGTGTTTAATAGAAATGTTGTGTTTTCAGTTATCTAGGCGGTTAATTTTGTACGGTTAAAGATTACTTTGCATTTTGTAAAGTCTAGAAAATGTTTTGATTAAAATATGTTTCTCCCATTGCAGTCTATAGCTACACATTTTAATTAGTTCCTTTCTTGAAAACAATTTGACAATTCCTCTTCCCCTTGAGGATAAGTCATTGTTACTAACATGAGGGCAGTGAAAGATCTCATATTCCCAATATTAAACACTGTAAGCTTATAAACAGTCAGGATTTGAGTCAGACTGAATGGGAAATGTTCGTCATACGCCAATTATAAGTCCTAGTGCACAATAAATATTTCCCATCAACTGGTTGCCTCTTTATGAGGCTGAAATTGTCGAAAAAATTTCGAAAGAAATTAGCTGTCAGCAAAAACTTTTTATAATATAAAATTACAATGTGCTGCTAAAAAAAGAACATTTTTCAGGTATAAAGTTTTAAAAATAATCCCAACTGATTTGGAGGAGCTACAACTACATGAGTGTATTTGTTGATTTTGATCTATAGCTCAGTCTACTGTTCCTGCTACATGATGCATGTTTGTCAAATGCCCTCACCAACCCCATTTTTTAAGGAATACTTGTTCAATTGCTTGTAAACTCAATGGCCAGTTTAGCAGTTTGGCTTCTAGATGTGGTGAGGACAACTTGCTGAAGTTCAACTGCATCAGAAAGAGGAAGAAAAGATGATTTTAGGTTACTTTGAATGGCTTTTTGTAGCAGATGAGATAATCTGTGTATTTCAACTGTTGGTCTGGTGGGACTTTTACTCACAACCATGGAGTTTACAGAAAATGGTCTGAAAAAGAGAAAAACCAAATAAGCAGCAGTGGTGTGGACAAAAATGCCTTGATGTCGGAGAAGGGGCAGACTGGTTTGTGATGATAGAAAGGTAACAGTAGCTCAAAAAACCTCTTAATACGACAAAGCAAGTGTATTTGTATGTCACATTTCAGTAAGAAGACTTCAAAGTGCTTTACATGAATAAAACCCAAAAAATATTTCAGTGGCATAATAAAGGTAAGTAAAGAAAAGTTTGACTACAGACTAAAATTAACAATGTTTCAGCTAACAGTTGAAGTAGCTCACTCAAATAAAAAATGGGTTTTTAACCTTGATCTAAAAAAATTCAGGGTTTTGGCACCAAAGGTATGCAGACTGCCATCTTTGAACCTACAACACAAAACCTTGAAGCACACAGGCTACACTACTAAAAGACCACATCGAGTGCCACCCCTGTCGGCTAAGAAGAGGAATTTAAGGCTTTAATTTGCACAGACTCGCTAAAATGGGAAAATAACAGGTTGGTAAACACTGGTCCTAGTAATATCTATTTCATGTGGAGGCAGGGTCAGGTATGGCCAGGGCTCAATCATGCAGTTTTGAAGGAATGGCTGGCTCCTTTGTTTTTTATTCAGTAGATGAAGTTGTATTAGGCTGGTTCTGAAATAAAGGTATCTAAACAGTGCATTGTAGCTTTCTGTGTATAGGGCTGCATGGCCACAGACCAGTCAGGATGTCCTTCCTGACCCCTGCCAACAATGGGCATGGGAGGAACATCAACTGGACAGTTGTGGACGTAGGTGGTCTGGTCTAATGAATCCCCTTCTTTTTAAATGACATGGAAGATATGGCACCAGGATGTATTATTGGAGGAATGCAAGCACGTAGAGGAATCCTTGGCTCCTGTCATCCATGTGGGTGTTGTTTTGACATTTACCACCTACTTAACTGTTTTTGCTGACCAGATGCACCCAATCATAGAAACTGTATTTTTTGATGTAAGATGTTTCTTTTAGATGGATAAACCATCCTGCCTTTAAGCAAAAGCACTCCTAATATTTAAGAAAATGGACCAGGGATTGTGGTCCAACTATTGAGGAATCATGTCTCAGCCTCCCTCGGAAAGTCTACTCCATTTTGTTAGAAAAGAGGTTCTGATTGATTGTTGAACATCAAATTGAGGAGGAGCAGGCAGATCCTAGCTGTTGCTCTGCTAGAGGTGCCTCTTATCACTAATTCTGTCTGTGGTGTTCACGGACAATATCTCAAAGCATAGCCAGGGAGTAGAGGGTGTCTGCTTTGGGAAAGCTGAGCATCTCGTGTTGGCTTTTTGCAGAGGATGTTGTTCTGTTGCTGTCCTTCTGCCATAACCTTTAGTGTGTGCTGGATGAGTTTGAAGCAGAGTTTGAAGCGTCAAAGAAGAGAGCCAGCTTCTCTAAATCTGATGTCATGGTTTTCAATTGGAGAATAGCTGAACTGCTCTTGAGAGGGTTGGGGGTCAGTCTCTGCCTCAAGCGAGGCATGTGGTCTTGTTAATGAGTGCTGGTAGGATGGAGCTGTAGATTGATAAACTGGGACCTTAGCAGATTTTTGCTTGCTGGTCCGGTCTGTTGTAGTGAAGAAAGAGTTGAGTCATAAAGTGGAGTTCCAAATTTACCAGTCTGTTCTGATCCCAGTCAATGGCCATGAATGACAGAAAAAACAAGATCCTGAAACAAAGTGACTGAAATGCACTTTCTCTGTAGGGTGGGTAGACTCAGCCTTAGAGACAAGGTAAGGAACTTCTTCATTAATGGGGAACTCATAAAGAGTTTTTCAGGGCAAGCTTTGAATTTAAGCAAGACAAAACGTTAACATTCACTGCATCTGTTACAAGATATTTGTGGATACAAACATCTGCCACCCTTGCAAAACTAGAAAATGTTTGGCACAAAACTAACAGAAAGGAGTTTCATGTCATTTAAAGCCAGTTATTAAAAAAAGATTGGTTGCTATTTACACTCACTTTATTTGGTAGAACTTGCTAGTACTGGGCCAGATCTCTTTTGATGGATTCTTTTAGCTGTGGTTTTTGAAATTGGCCCGATGGGCAGTTGCACAGGGCAGCATTAGAAAGGGGAGGCACACAAACACCATATATAACAATAATTTATGTATTTGTCAGTTGTGCTCTATACACGTTTTCTAATGCTTTTTTTATGCATGTGCAGTCAGTGGGTAGTTGGTGCCACCATATATGTTTAACGGACGCTTAATGCTCTCTGCTCACATTAGGGAAATTGTGCTCAAGCAGGGCACTGTTAATGTAAGAACCGGCTCTGGATACTGTCCACTGCGGACCAGTAACACCCTACAAGAGCTCTGACTCAGTCCTTTCGCCCTCTTACGCAAATCCTTCAGCTTGCCCATTTTTTCAGGTTCAAACCAGGAGAGAAAATCCTCATCTGCCTTACATATACAACTTACTAACCAGTTCAATAGGATACATATACCCGAGCTATACCTGTCGGCTCTCATAATGTCATGACTGTACTCTTCAGTGTTTATGGTGGTTTTCCACATGTCAAAGTCTGCTTGATCATTCAGCACAGATGCACCTACATACCACCAGGGATACTGTTATTTCTCGCTCCGTCTATGGATCGTAGAGGAAGAACGTTAAGCGAGACGCTCGTTCATGTGCGCCAGCCTCAGCGCATTCACGACACCGGTACATTGGCTGCATGATGGCTGAGGGAGGCGGACCCGAGTCGAGCAGCGCGGCAGAGTCCGACTCAGAGCCGGTAGCCGCACAAATGCCTACCCCGTCAATAGAAAACCAAAAACAGTCTATAGGAACACTGTTGAAAACAACGTTAAAAAAGGGCAACGAATGGTAAGGACCTGCAACATCCAAACGTTGTTTCTCTTAGTCAGGGCTAGCTAGCATGAAACAGGAAGTGCTAACATGCTAAAGCTAACAAGCAGCGATGAAAGGCTAAAACTGAAAGCTGTTGCGCTAACGGCAAGCTAATGACACACAGAGTAGCATGCTAATCGCTAATCATCCGACTGTTTTGTTAAGACACCTGTATGCGATCACAAAAATTGGTTTATAACTAATCAGATTTTTACCCGAACAACTTAATGTAGTGAGATATAACCTTAACGTCTATTTCATGATAATTTGGAAAAAGCCAACTGTTGGGATAGCTAGCAGGGCCCTTATTTATCTGATAGGTTCTTCCAGTCAAACCGGCTGTATGACAAGAAATTATATTTTTTATTCCTCGTTCTTTAGCAGTACAGTTCAAGATCTTAAAAAACAGCTATCCCTGGCAGATGCAGGCCTGGTCATATTTAGGACAAATTCCCCCCAGTAAATATTTGAATGGGAAATAGTCAGTAGAGCAGTTATTTACTTTGCAGTTGTTTAGATAATGTCCTGGAACTAGGGAAACGTCTGTTTTTATTACAGCCCCTGTTAACTACGCATTTATGGTGTTCAAATGTTGGAAGAGTTCCCTATAAAATTACAAGTATTTTTTTTAAGTGAATATCTATCTTGGGTGCTCTGCCTTCTTTTCATAGTTTGGCAAGACCTAGTATGAATTAAAGAGCAAAGAGCCTTAATTCTCTGTTATAGAAGCTACTATTGCTGAATGAATGCTTAACACTTTTCCAATTCAAGCCTGTTAATTAAAGAAGATGGTTTAGACGAGATTAAGTTGAAACTAGCTTGCTCTGCAAATGCCAAGGCAGTTTGGTGTTGTGTGAAGGCATAAGGCTTTGTGCAGTGCTTCTTATTAACATCCACCTTGTCATTTCTTAGTCTTTTCTGTTTGGAGTTTACAAATTTCAAAAAAACCCAGATTCTCTTCTGACTGGTTATTCCTTACCTTTTTAACCAATGTTATTTTAGGTATCTTATAGACAGTCGGTGGTTCAAACAGTGGAAGAAGTATGTTGGATTTGACAGCTGGGATATGTACAATGTTGGAGAACGTAGCCTCTATCCAGGACCAATTGATAACTCTGGGCTGTTCTCAGGTAAAACTGAATAATTCTTTATGGTCACATTGTTCATATTCTCAAAGTAGAAATTATGACAAAGATGTTCCTCGGTGTCATCCTTAAATACTTTTATTTTTATGTTCAAGACCAGGAGACTCAGACCCTGAAAGAGCACCTTATAGATGAGCTTGACTATGTCCTCGTACCCACTGACGCATGGAATAAGCTTGTTAGCTGGTATAGTTGCCTTGACGGCCAGAGACCCATTGTCCGAAAGGTACAACTCTTAATTTCTTTTTCATTCCATGTCATGAGGATTGATGGCAAGCAATTAACTATGCTTTCCTATAATCTTGTATTTTTGTTTCTCTAGGTGGTTGAACATGGCATGTTTGTGAAGCACTGTAAGGTGGAAGTCTATCTGCTTGAGCTCAACTTGTGTGAGAATGACAACTTGGAAAATGTAGTCACACGCCATTTCAGTAAAGCTGATACCATAGGTAAGAAGTATGTCATGAATTTATGTGTAAACCAGAGGCAGATTAGATTTCTGTCTGTACTTATTTACAGGATGTAATACTTTTGTTCCCAGACACTATAGAGAAAGAGATGAGGACATTGTTCAACATCCCTTCAGAGAAGGAGACCCGACTCTGGAACAAATACATGAGCAACACCTATGAGCAGCTGAACAAGCCAGACAGCACAGTACAGGATGCCGGTCTCTTTCAGGGACAGGTAGTTTAGACTTCTGTTTTTTTACCACAGAACAACCAAACGTATTTCTCACTCTCTGTAACTGCGTAGTTCATTCAAAACAGGAACATCACAGCCTAATGCAGAGCTGCACATTAGACCCACAGTAACATGTTTATCGTAGGAGTACATAATGTAGTTTTTGTTTTTATTAATAAAGAAGAATTGGATTATGGTCTAAAATGCATCATATGTTTACAGATTGACCCATGGGACTATTTTGGGATTGTTCTGTACAATATTACAAATGTTGCTTCACCTTATGTATGAATGTGACACTTATTGGTGGGTAGAGAAGCATTTCTCAACATAAAAAGCTAGTATACAGGTGCCCCTCAATAATTTAAAGAAATGAATCCCAACTTTATATGAATTAATTACACACAGAGTGATGAACCAAGATGTCGGGTGATTATTTCTTTTAATTTTGATGATTGGGGCATGCTTCTAATGAAATTTCTCATAAAACGTGACCATTGTGTAGAAAATGAAATTTTAATTCAAACAATTTGGTCAACAGTATATACACTCAGTACTTGGTTGGGACTCCTTTTGCATGAATTACTGCATCCTTTCAATGTGACCTGAGGGCAATCAGTGTGTGGCTCTGCTGAGGTGTTAAGGAAGCCCAAGCTCCTTTTAACATTGTCCTTCAGCTAGATCATCTATGGGGTTTTAGTCAGGTCATTTTGTTGGCCAGTCCAGCACAGTAATACCATGATTTGGAAAGCAGGTATTGGTACTTTTTGGACTGTGTGCAGGTGCCACGTCCTGCCAGGAAAATAAAATCAGCATCTCCATTGCTGTCAGCAGAGGGAAGCTTGAAGTGCTCCAAAATTGACTGGTAGACGGCCACTCTGACTTTAGACCTAATAAAACACAGTGGACCAACACCAGCTGATGACATGGCTCCCCAGATCATCTGTGATTGTGTAAACCTCATACTGGACAAACAACACGGGTTGTGCACCTCTCCACTCTTCCTTCAGAGTCTAGGATTTTAATTACCTAATTTAGAGCAAAGTTTACTCTCATCTGAACAGATACTTTGGACCACTGAGCAGCAGTCAGGTTCTTTTTCTCTTTTGCCATTGATAAAATGCATCTGACACTGTCTCTGGTTCAGGAGTGTCTTAACACCAGGATGGCGACAGTTGTAGCCCTTGTCCTGAATACCTCTCTGTGTCTGGTGGCTCTTGAAACACTGACTCCAGTCGCAATCCATGGTTTGTGAAACTCCCCCAAACTCTTAAATAGGCGTTGCTTCATAATCCCCTCAAGCCTGCAGCTAAGCCACACTTATTCTGGTTGGTTGTGCACCTTTGTGTACCACACTTTATCCTTACACTCAACTTTCCATTAATATGCTTGGATTAGCGCTACATAAAATTAGGAAAACATATAATTGCAGTACTATTGCAGAATATTGCGTTGACGATGTCTGTTATTATATTGTGATGACTTGTGATTCAACGTATTGCAGCTCTAGCTTGGATGCGACACTGTGGCTTGCTCTCCTTGTGGAGGAAGTTGATAGGTCTGCTGAATTACTGTCAAGTCAGCAGTCTTCCCTCATAATGGTGTTGGCCATGGTTAGAACATAACATTTCTGCAGTGTAATAATGTAATATTCATGTACTATTCAACTTTCCTGAGAAACAAAATTTCAGACTTTCATTACCTATAAGCTGTTAATCATAGAATGTAACAGAAATAAATGCTTTAAATGTATTGCGGTTTGAAATCTAGTAATTTTTTGGAATTGGTTTCTGAAATAAATGGGGTTTTCAGTGATATTCTAATTTATGGAAATGTCCCTGTAAAAGTGGCTGATGGTTAACTAATGTAATTGACATAGTCACAGTCAAAATCTAAAATCAAAACATGATGAAATCTGTACCATAAGTATAGATTAAAATGGTAATTTTCTACATAATGCACTCTAAATCATTTGATAAAGCCACATGCACCTCCATAAAGACTTTGCAGCAGCTGACGTCTTTACTGTTAACATTGAATCTAAGACATAAAATCTATGAATTAGAAATAACTGGTGCAAGCTGGGTTTTTATTCTGGTTGTTTTTTCACAGGTGCTTGTGATTGAACGCAAGAATGAGGACGGCACGTGGCCCAGGCAAGCTTCGCATCCCAAGTAAGCAAACCTCTTCTTTAAGTATAAAATTGTCTAGGATTTTTTTCTGTTTCTCTTATAATTATTATTCTTGTATATTAAAAGTTTAAGGTTACTGGTTGTATTTGCTTTCTAAAACGTGCAGCTTCTCTCTCCAGGTCAAGTGCAACTCCATCTAGGAATTTTACTACATCTCCAAAACTTTCCTCAAATTCATCAGTTGGTGTATCCCCAACAGTAACCAATGGCGACAGCAGCAGTAGCCCTGGATATGCTCTTAATAACAGCACTTCCTCAAGCAACAGGCAGGAAATCATTTCTTGTATATTTCTGTTATTTTCTTCTTTTACGTGTATTTATGTGCTTCAGATACATAGCGTGTGTTGACCAAAGCGGTCCATATCTATGCCTACAACAAAACATTCATTTTACAGGAGAGCAAACTGGGCTCCTTTGAACCCAGAGGACTACCACTGGAATTAAATAAAACTGCAGACACGACAAACAACGATTGAGTCAGAAAACATCTTTGCATTAGTAAAAAAAAGTGTTTCCTGTTGTCTCGAGTGGTGGGTTGACTCTTGAAGTAGCCGTAGTATTTATAATCCGCTTAACTGCTTTCCAGGGGGAATGCATTATTGCTTTCCTAGAGTGTGCTGCAAAAACACATTTTGTTTAAGTCAAACTTTTATATTTCAAGTGTTTATTTCTGTTAATGTTGAAGATTATAGGTCACAGCTAATGAAAACCCAAAATGTACTTCTCATCCAATTTAAAAAAATCAATTTCTAATATAAACATGTTACATTATGGTCACGAGGAACATGGACAACAGTCTGGCAGACAGTCCTGTGTACTTTACATGTCCCAGGGTGTCAACACAGTCTGGAAAATTATGAAATTTGCTTTTAACCTTGTCCTGGGTTAAAGGAATGACTCAACGTTGATTAATATTTAATTTGTTTTTGTGCTGTCCCCAATCACAGCTTGTGATTTGTTAAACTCAGATTGTTTTTGTTCGCAGTTTCACTAAATTTTGGGTTTTACATTTAACCTATGGCTATTAAGGTGGGTTTAGGAGCAAAGAATTAAACAGCTTTTTAAACAGAATAAATGGAGCACAGAACACCAACTATACTTGAATATAAAATCTGTATTTGCCAATTGTTTAAGATCTTAAATTGAGTTGATATAAATTAGACCAAATGCAAAAAAAAGAGTGAAATCTGCCTTTACCACATTACAGAGTCAAAAACTAACTCAGTTTTGTGTTGTTTCATGATTTGTGAAACATACTGATAATGAAACCCAACTAAGTAAATGTTTTATATTCTAAAGTCCACACCCGTAAAAAATACATTCTAACTCAGCTCTCATATCAGCCGTGTCTCCATTTCACACCCAAATTATTTCTTTCTACTTTCACACATGACACCAAAGTGCAGTAAAGCTCATTAGGCCGGGCTTTGAGAGGCGATCTGGGAAATACGTGTATGTTTTAGTGTCCTAGCAGTAACAAATCGCTTTGCTCCACAGATTTGGGGGATACAATTCATATAGCTCCTCCTACAACTACAGAGATTCACAATCACAGCCTGGCCTCTGTGGTCTCAGTAATCTGGGCAATACATGCTTCATGAACTCTGCTCTCCAGGTAAAAAAAAACAAACCATATGAAAAATCTTTTCAGAATTACATCTCACGAAATGAGAGTTGTTGTTTTTGACATTCTGTTTACCTAACCTACGTTCTTATTCCTCTTCCTCCAGTGCCTGAGCAACGTGTCTCCACTCACAGAGTACTTCCTCACAGACCAGTATGAAGCAGAGATTAACCGAGAGAACCCTCTGGGAATGAGGGGTGAGATCGCCGAGGCTTACGCAGATCTGGTGAAGCAGATGTGGATGAGCCGTAGCAGTTATGTGGCTCCGCGTACCTTCAAAGTGAGTTGCTTCAGACAAATCCGAGAACAGTTAACTTAACATGAAAACTGTCAAAGGAAAGCCAGATTTAAGGAGTAATGTGTGGCTGTTGATGTCCAGACCCAGGTGGGACGCTTTGCTCCACAGTTTTCAGGCTACCAGCAGCAGGACTCTCAGGAGTTGTTGGCCTTCCTGCTCGACGGACTCCATGAAGATCTGAACCGTGTCAAGAAGAAGCCATACCTGGCCCTAAGGGATGCAGAGGGTCGTCCAGATGATGTAGGCAGCATGCATTTAAACAGCTTCAAAGCAGTGTCGAGTACTACAGACAAAAATGTCTGTCAGAAATAGTGTAGAAATACGTCAGGCAACAGCTGAAAGAACCCGTTGGCTTTCTGAGGATTGCCTTTGTCAATTTGGAAGCTTTTCATTTCGTTTTTTTTACAGCTCAAAAGAAAAATTTGTTCTTTACGATACAAGATTTTAGCTATTGCTATGGTGGATGGCTGGGTAAATGCGATAAAAGCTTTCATTAAAGTTTGTTTGATTACAGATTGTTGCCAAGGAAGCCTGGACAAACCACCGCTTGCGCAATGACTCCATCATAGTTGACATTTTCCACGGCCTCTTTAAATCCACATTAGTGTGCCCGGAGTGTTCCAAAGTTTCTGTGACCTTTGACCCTTTCTGCTACCTCACGCTGCCTCTCCCTATGAAGAAAGATCGGACCATGGAGGTCTTTTTGGTTCGATCAGACCCTCAATCGAAACCCACTCAGGTAAAATAGATTAGAACCTAAACTGCTCAGGACCTTTGATTCGTTCTTTGGGTTTCAATCTTAAAAGCAGCACTTTTACTACTTGTTACTGAGCCTCACAAAAATATTCACTCTCTATTAGCTCTCTATTAGTGTATGGGATGTATTTGATAGACCAGCTCGAAGTAGTGCATAACTGTGAAGTTAACGGGAAATGATACATGGGCTTAAAATTGTTATTCTTAAGGAACCAGTATTGGAAAACATGAGTCCAAACTGCAGAAGTAACATTCCCACCCATACTGCCAGTTTTTGGGGTTTACAGACTTCATCGCTGTCACTTCAAACCAGAATTCACCATAACTTTTTTTTTTCTATGATTCTGCCATAAATTGCCCATCCTCAGCATGAGTTTGTATTCAACCCCTTTTACTTTGAAACCCTTGAAGAAAATGTGATGCAAACAATTGCCTTCAGAAGTCTCCTAATCAGTAAATGAAGGACAGATATTCTGTGAAGGCTTCAGACGCACAAACATTTCCCCCAACACACACAAAACAATACGACCATGAACCAGCATGTTTGGTTCGGAAATTTATTGATGGTCCTTGAGCGAACCACCATCTGCAGGAGGAGGGAGCAGGCAGTTACCAGCTGCCAGTAATCAAGACTGCCGTCATCAGATCAAATGGGAGGAAACCGCTGAATTTGCAGAGCACGAATGTCCAATATCCAACCTAAAACTTACTTCACCGCGGTTACAAGTCTGCAGTTTTGGACTTCAAAGCCCTTGTCTTCGTTATCGCCATGGATGAAACAAAAACATCCTCATAAAGGCCTAAATAGTAACTACTATTTAGACCATCTTTGGAGCTTCACCAGTCCAGACAGCAGCATCTCTCCTCTCTGCCCCCCCACAGATTACTTTAATGTAACAATGTCACAGAGTATCGTTAATGGCACCACAGCACACTACAGTGACCACTGGAGGCGGGGCTTCAGAAAGCAGTGGGTCAGTGGAAACACAACAGGTACCGTGCCGAGGGAAGTCGAGCCGCTTAAATAGAGCAAGAGGAAAATTGGCAAATGGGACCTCCTGGTTACCTTCCAGCAGCACAACAATCCAAATCCTGAAGCCACAGCTACTTTGGGATGGTTTTTTTAATTTAAACAAAGACATCCAGTGGAGAAACTGTGGCAAGAGGTCAAAATAGATGTTCACAGTTACTCTACGTTCAATCTGACTGAGCCTGAGCAAGAGGAAGAGGCAAGTAAAAATTCAGTCTCGATGAGCAAAGCTGGTAGAGATATGTCCTAAAAGACCTGCTGTAATTACCTGTAATTTTAGTAAAACGTGGTTCCAAAACTTATTCTCTGTAGAAGAAATGCACACTACACTTTTAGGAGTTTAATTTGTAAATAATAGTTTGAAACTCATGTATCCTTTTCCGTATACTTCACAGTAACTGCATGAAACCTCTGCAAAATACACTGAAGTTTGAAGTTGTTACATGAAGGAAATGTTAAATGCTGAAGGGGTTTGGATACTTCTACAAGGCACTATTGACTAAACTGGTTTTCCTTGTTCTGTAGTACCGGGTGGTGGTCCCCAAATTGGGAACAGTGACAGACCTTTGCAGCACCTTGTCCAGACTCTGTGGAATTCCTCCTGAAAAGGTCCAATTTCTTCCCATTGTTAATCACTTGAATTAGTTTTTGGTTGTTATTTACAACCCACGACCCTCTTGTCCTTGTAGATGGTGGTAGCAGATGTTTACAATCACAGGTTCCATAAAATTTACAGACGGGACGATGCCCTCAACCAAATAATGGAGAAAGATGACATTTTTGTGTAAGTCTCGTTGATGGAAAAATGACCCCAGACATTTGTTGGTTACGTCTGAACTTTAACCCAGCGCGTATCTTTGCAGATATGAGGTCCAGGAGGAGGACAGCGAAAGGATGAACTTGCCTGTATATTTCAGGGAACGCCACTCCAAACACGCTGTGAGCTCCTCCAGCACCTTGTTGTTTGGCCAACCTTTACTCATCTCCGTGCCCAGGCATAACCTGTTAGCTGACGTTCTTTATGACAAGATCCTGGAAAGGATTGGGTAAGAATTAACTGGATAATTATATATAAATCTAAATGCCAGCACAGGTCACAGTTCCTGAGACACTTATTAATTTCTCTGCATTTTTATTTAAAAAATGAAGCTTCACATTCTTAAATGTCTGTCCGTGTTCTGTGTGGCAGACGCTATGTAAAACAACAGCACAGTCCTAATAGCGAAAGCAGAGCATCAGCCTCCGCCACTTTATCCAGCTGCAGCCAGGCTCCTGAATGTTCTACTTCATCCACCCTCAATGCCAGCCTGGGTGGCTGTTGCAGCCCCCAGTCAGACGGGGCCTCTTGCAGTGCCAGCTCCAGTAATGGTAGCAACCACTCGGGGACCTGCAATGAAGCTAATGGGGTGTACGATGGTAATTAGCTGATTATAAACTACTGTGCTCCTGCTGAGGAAAGTGTAATTAAAGGAGTATGTTTAGGGAAAAATGGATTTTCATAATGAATGGAAGTTTTCTTTTTATTGTTTAGGTGAAGAGGAGGCTATGGATCACCAGGTCAGTCCTGAGCCAGAGAATGGACAGTCTGAAGAAGAGGAGGAGAGCTCAGACTTGGAAAACGGCTCCAAAGGAGATACAGCAAAGCTCTTCACTTTCAGCATAGTCAACTCTTATGGAACAGTCAACATCAGCCCGCTGCCTTGTGATGGAAATGTCCTTAAACTTAACCGTCAGTACTTATATATTTAAATTGATTTGGAATAAATTATGATTTTTAAGACTGCTTTGTGCCAACTCAGCATTTCCCAACTGTTTTCCTCTGCAGCACATTCTACTGTGGCGATCGACTGGGACACGGAGTCAAAGAAACTGTTCTACGATGAGCAGGAAGCAGAGGTCAGGGGACTGATTATTTTTTTTTCCCTCAGGTAAACATTGACACCACATGCAAACCTCATTCATTTTTATGCAAATGTTTGTTGTAGGCATATGAGAAGCACGAGAGCATGCTGCAACTTCAAAAAAAGAAAACAACTGTGGCTCTGAAGGAATGCATTGAGCTTTTTACTACAATGGAGACCCTGGGAGAGCATGATCCTTGGTAAGGGGTCTTTTTTGTTTTAACACACTGTGAAAGCCAGATTTTATTCTCTAAATAATTTTTATTTTTTTAAATGCAGGTATTGTCCGACATGTAAAAAACATCAACAGGCAACAAAAAAGTTCGACTTATGGTCTCTGCCTCGCATTCTGGTCGTCCACCTGAAGCGTTTCTCCTACAACCGATGCTGGAGGGACAAACTTGACACATTGGTGGACTTTCCCATCAGGTATGATGGTCAAAAGACTTCTGCAATTAATATAAATATAATCATTTAAAATAGTTTAATTTAGGGGCGCACCAATTGATTCATGTAAAACCGATCTTTTCCACCGATCTTATCTACCTCCACAAAAGTCTGGAAAATCAACCACTGTCCCCTTTTATCTGCCGTGACAGATGCGCCCACCAGGTCACGTCTACACATCCAGGTGTGTCATGACCTTATGAAACCTGACAGTGTCGGTTATAAAGAAATTGGTATCGGCCAAAATCAGAATCGGCAGGTCAGGCTTTTGAAAGATCGGTGATCTGCCAGGAAAACTGCAATCGGTGCACTTCTTGTTTAATTATAAATGTAATCAATGACCACCTCTGTCTCTAACACTGCAAGGCAAACAGATTCAGCATATTGGTTTTTTTTAAGCTGCACAGAACACTTTACAAAAATGGATATAATCAATGACTTATTCTGCCAGTAAACCAAAACAATGTCTCCTTCAGTTAAAGGCTTTGTTATTATAATTGCTCTCATTTGTTCCACCTTACATTATTTTTTTTTATACTGAAGGTTTGAGTTTCTGCTGTTTCTTGTGCTAAATTAGTCAGCCTTTCAGTGCCTTGCAAAAGGATCTTTGCTCCTTGACCTTTTTCATATTTTGTCACATTAAGACAAAAACTGCAGTTTATTTCATTTATTTGTTTTTTGTGACAGACCAACACAATGAAGGGCATAATTGTGAAGTGGAAGCAAAACAATACATGGTTTATTTTTTTTGTTGTACAAATTAAAATCGGTGTGGCAGCTTCCATGAATCAATACATTTAGAACCACCTTTTACTGCACTTACAGTTTTGGATATGCACGATTTCAAGACTTCCAGCAGATTTTCAATAGATTTTAGGTCTGGACCTTGACTTGTTCATTCTAACACATGAATATGATTAGATCTAAATTATTCTATTGCAGCTCTGGCTGTGTTTTTAAGGTTGGAACATGAAGCTCTGCCCCAGTCTCAAGTCTTTTGCAGCCTCCAACAGGTTTTATCCAAGATGGTCCTGTTTTTAGCAATCCGTCTTCGCATCAGGTTTGACCAGCTTCATTGTTCCCGCTTAAGACATTTTCCCCTACAGCACGAGGCTGCCGTCATCATGTTCTTTTGGCTTTCTTTTACAAATGGCTTTCTTCTTGCCACCCATCCAAAAGGCTACTTCACCCATTTTTCCCACCTGAGTTGTGAGTCTCTGCAGCTCCTCCGCTTACCAGAGGCCTCACAAATGCGTCTGTGATTAGTTCTCTCCTTCTGTTTGGGTTGATGTTCATGTCTTGGTAGATTTGCAGTTAGTCCATAGTCTGGGATATAGTTCTGCTTTAAAAATCTCAACCACAATATCCCTGACCTGTCTGTCATGTTTCTTGGTCTTCATGATGCCGTTGGTTCACTAATGTTCTCTAACAAACCTCTGAGGCCTTTATAGAACAGCTGGATTTATACTGAAATTAAATTAAGCTCAGGTGAACTAGATTTACCTATTAGGTACCTTCTGAAGGTGTTTCCAATGGATTTAATTGAGGGGTATCAGAGTAAAACCACTCCACACTTTTCAAGTCTTTATTAGTAAAACAAATATTAAAAACCATGTATCATTTCCTTCCCCCTCATAATTGTATACCTATATTTATGTGGTTGTACCCTGACATGTGGAAAAACTGCAGTGTTTAGGCATTATACATTTAAGAAATAATCCTTTTTATAGGATCAGTATAAAGTTTATGTATCATTAATAATAAAAATATGAGCTTTGTAAATTGGCTGTATGTGAATCGTAATGCTGTAACTCCTGCAATACTTGAGTGTGTAATCTGAAAAGCACTGAAGTTAATCTGATATGAGAATGAGGAAATACTGATTGTGTTCAGAAGTGAACCGACTTCTTGTCTTGGAGACCTTTGATCAGAACAATTAAACTTTTGTTCTTTATTACCCATTTGGTTTTATTACTTGTGAAACTTATGAGCCTTTTTCCATGTGTTTAGGGGTAGTAGATTTGTTTGTGTGTTTGTAAAATAGAGAAGTTGCTTCGAGGGTAACTGCCAGGGTTGGGTTAAGGAGGAATTATGCAATTTAAAAAGCATTTTTGTTTTCTTGACTTAAATCAAACTACTCCTTTTACTCCTCTACTTGTTTTCAGGGATCTAAACATGTCGGAGTTTGTTTGTGACCCGAAAGCCGGCCCTTACGTCTACGACCTCATTGCTGTTTCAAACCACTATGGAGGAATGGGAGGCGGTCACTGTAAGCCAGTTTATTCTACCTACTACTTTTAATCCACACATTGTTAAAATAAAGCATTGTTGTAAGAATTTATAATTCAGTTCCTACCGATTCATGCGAGTATCAAGTTAAAGTATCAAATAGCTCTATGTACAGCGGTGTAAGTTCAGTTTTTCTGCATTTTCTCAGACGAGGGTGATTAGATCCTTCTTTTCTGGCTAAGTTAACAGCCTAAAAAGTGGTTTGTTAACACTTTCTGTCCTCTGAGATAGACACGGCTTATGGCAAGAATAAAATGGATCGAAAGTGGTATTACTTTGACGACAGCAGTGTCTCGTCTGCCTCAGAAGATCAGATTGTGGTGAGTTTAACTCTTTAATTATTGTTTTATTTACTATAAGAATGACTCCTTTCCCTTCTTGGCTTTCTGTCTGCGGTGTCAGGTGTCCTTGATGTAGTGTAACTCTAACCCTGTCATCTTGTTGCAGACTAAAGCAGCCTACGTGCTCTTCTATCAGCGCAGAGAAGAGGAAACCCCCTCAAAGCCCGACCCATCGGCCTCGCTGGGAGGAGCTTCAGAGGCAGCCGATGATCACATGGACACAAACTGAGGAGGCCTGACTAATAAACACACACTGAAAACACAAGGCGAATAGACACTTGGATATGCGCACACAGTGCTTCTTTAGTGGTAGAGGACTTCACAGACTTATTGACACCTGCTTCCTCGCGTTTATTTGATGTCCGTCTCATCTATTTTCGTCTTCAACCAACGACCTTGTCAGAAGAGTGAACCGAGAGACTTCCTTCCTGCAGCAGGTGATTGTAGCGTACTAGTCTGGGACTTAAGAGGAACACACATAAATACAGAAGCTCTCACCGGATAAGCAGAATGTTAGAAGTGCCCGCAAATCCTTCTGTCGCCCATGTAAACATTGAGAATTATTTAAAAGAAAGAAAGCCAAATGCTCATATTGTTTCAACCAAAGTGATTCTAGGTATTTATGAAGAGATGATGCAGAAGTTAGCAGGGTACTGGCTTTGTGCCTAAATTCATTGTTGAAATTCTCACCGTGTTGATGTAAATTTAAGTTTTACAGTGTGATGTGTGCACCGAATAATACACGCCACCTTTATGAGAATATTTGCTGCGTCCTAATTGGTGGATTCATGGGTGCACGGCTGCAACAGCAAAGCTGAGGCAGCTCTGTGATGCATCAAGGTTTTTGACATTGGACTTGACAAGTTGGATCTAGTTGGCCTTGATTTTTCCTTTTTTTTTTTTTTATAAAGCACAGCTTGAACTTTGCTTTCTCTTGGGCCTGTTATGAGAAGATTGCTACCCTTCTACAAGTTTTGTTTTTTTATAATCTAAATGAAATAAGCGGCCTTTTTATTCCTGCAAACCTGACAAAAAGGAGGCACTTTGAAATCTTTACACATATGTAATCTACCTGCTCCTGGTGTGTTTAGTCAGAAAGGTGTGGTGTGGCCCATAGCGTTGAGGCTTATTGTCTTTCATGAACTTTCTAAATCACTTTGTCTTTTTAAGGGTCATTTGATTGCTGTTGGATCAGACCAGCTCATCTCGCAATAGCTCGTCCTCATTAGTCACGTACGTTCATGCAGCTCCGTACTGAAATGCCTGTTCTTTGATATTTCAAAGCACACTGAGTGAAAGAAATAAACTGGTATAAAAGTGGTGTTTTTATTCATGGAACATGGAAATAAATCTGTGCATGTAACGCAAAACCTGAGCGAGGCAGCAAACTTACTGAATATTGGTATTTGAATCTGAAAACGCTGCTCAGCTGTTTTATCTGGTGTTATGGGGCGGCCAAAAGTGATCCAGTAGATTGAAAAGTTTAAAGTGTCTTAAAAAAGATCAAGATCGAGGAGGGTAGAATACATTCTCTTGTGCTCAACATGAAAAAGGTCGTTCAGTACTTTTTACACGGTGTTGCTGTGAGGAAGAAGTTCTGCACTCTTTTTGCATAATAGCATGTGTATGTGATGGGCCTTTCTAAAGCCCTGTTTGCTGGTTGGTTCTGACATAGTTACACCTTTCAGAGATGACTGCCTGTCTGGAAAAGAATAAAAGATGTATTTGACTAGGAGAAGCTTTCTATCTGTAATCATATAGTCACTGTTGAGAAGACGATTCTGCAAACGCAGACATTTTCTGACAACAAAAACAACTCGAGATGTAAAAACAAAATCATTATTTTACGTAGGTGTATAAATTCTTGTCTGCATATTTATCCAAGTTGTTTTTAAATAAGAAGTATTTGAACTATAACAATAAAGACTGGAAGCCTCAAGTTTTTTGTGTTTGGACTAATCTCATGCATAAGCAACCCACTGGTTCACTGCTATGAATTGATTTTGGTACGTTTTAGTGCCTTGCAAAACTATTCATGGACCATTTTATATTACAACAACAAACGTCAGTGCACACTAGTGGGTTTTATGTCATGAACCAAGAAAAGGTTTGGCATAGGAGAAATTACAGGCATTTCAAATAAAAATCTGAAAAGTGTGGCGTGCATGTGTTCAGCCTCATTTAAATATGATGCCCTAAATAAAATTCATTGTAACCAGTTCCTTTCAGGCATCCCTTAACTAAATTAAATCCCAAGTAAAAAACTGATACTGCAAAGCACCGTTCATGAGTACGTCATGTATGCAAACCTGCTAAACTGACAGTACATGCAAGGAGAGCATTAATCAGATATGCAGCCAAGAGGCCTGTGGTAACTCTGGAGAAGCTGCAGAGATCCATAACTCATGTGGAAGGCTTGACAGCGCCATTATTTGCACCTTTTTGAACCTTCTAGCCCATCTGCGTGTGGTAGAAAAAATAACTGCAAATCACCCTGAAAACACCACCCTCACACTGATGCGTTTGTATCAACATCAGTCTGTGGAGATGAGGATGGGTTAGAGTTTAGAGCGAGATGATTAAAGATAAATAGAGGGCAACATAGGAAGAAAACCTGGTAATAGGGTGCAAAAGACTTCAGACTGGTGAGAAGGTTCTATCAGCAGGGCGACAATGGAATGGTTTAGATCAAGGCATACTCATGTTGGAAGGGCCCAGTCAAAGTCCAGACCTAAATCCAATTGAGAATATCCAGCAAGACTTAAAAAGGTGCTGTTTACAAATGCTCTCCCTCTAATTTGACTGAGCGTAAACTGTTTTGTCTCTGAATATGCAAATGGGGTCTGAAACGTTCTCCAAAAGAGATGCCACACTTTTCAGATGTTTGGTTGTAAAAGAAAGAAAAAAAAAAGCAGAAAACCATGTATCATTTACCTTCAACTTAAGCAAGGCACTGTAAGTCTCTGTAACAGTACTTTTATTCAAAAACATCTTAAATCTAAATCTATAGCAGAAAGGTGCTTTACTCTGATCAACAGCTTGAACTTGAAACTCCATTAAAGCATTGACTTATGTGCAAACACTTGTGGCTGGGCATGAAACATCTTCCTTGTGTTGCAAAATAACATCTAGTTTCAAGTGATGCAACTTTAATTACTAACCACCCCTGCTGTCTGGCTGCAGACAAATGTTTTTCACTTTGCTTGCCTCTCTACCCTGCTTTATTAGTGAAAGAGTATTCAAATGGTAAAATGAAGTTAACTGGAGCTTAATAAATAACTGTTTCGATGGCATGGAGCTTCTAAGGGTCTGGCAAACGATTTAAACAGACAAAGTTTGGAAAAAAGTATTTATTGGTCCTCGTTGTACGTTACACCACAGCTGTGCTTGACATGCAGCTGATGCAGCTGTAAAAGTTGCACCTTTTACATTTGATCCGACAGCCCCCTTACACCTGGTTTCAGAGGATGTCTTCATGAAGTAAAAACGAACAACACAGCCATCAGACACAGGGCAGCACAGGTGATGCCAAAGGAAAAACCATCTAGAGAAACCATGGAGGGAATACGAAAAGCCCAGTGATGTCTGCCCTGATGAATTACAAGTTGCACACCCTGGCTTAGTGCTGGAGATAATGGGGCAAGCGTGAGCTGTAGGGTGTTTAGTTTGCCTGGCTGAGGAGCTTCTTGATGTCTCCCTCGATGTCGCTGGTGAGGAATCTCCTGCTGTAACGCTTAAAAGGCTCTCCGTCTGGGCCAATTAGGAACTTCTCAAAGTTCCAGGCCACGTCGTTCCTGCTCACCGGGCTCCAGATGATCAGCTTGGGATCATTCATCAGGGATGAAGGCTCGTCGCTGGGGAAGGGGAGCTTTTCTTTCAGGAACACAAACAGGGGATGGGCATCCTTCCCATTGATGTCCACCTTCTCCAGGAGCTTAAACTGGGGCTCAAAGCCGTTTCCAGGACGGACATACTTCAGGGAGAGCAGGATTTCTTCATTCTTGCAGTTCTCCTGCGGGTTGATCATTAACATTGATATGAGTTAGCTCTCTCACTCATGTTTGCTCTTATCTAGACCAGGAAGAACAAAGAAAAGAAAAACTTTCTTTTCTGGAAAATCTTTAAGGACTATCTGAGGCTTCCCAGAAACCACTTATTAAACTGTGACAACGGTCACTATCTGGTTTACTGCATTTAAAGTACCTTATATCACATTTTAAAATAGAATATGATGAACATGGTTTTTGTTGTTGGGTGTGACTAACGAAACCTAAATTTCCTCTTTTCTAAAAAAAAAAAAAAAAAAAACCTCAAAACTCAAACTACTCACAAGCTAACATGGAAACATTTTAACCAAATAACCTCAAACGTGATCATAACAATGGCTCATCTCGTCCATTTAAATAGATCTTTTGGAGGCTGCAGCTTTTTCATGATCAACTGCAAATTTAGGGAAATAAAAAAAAAATAAAACTGGAAACTAATTGTACAAACTAGCACATACTCCCCGTGTAGTAAACAAATAGCATAGTAAAGGTGAACCTCCTCACCTGGTGGCCGAACTGGTTGCAGGGTACTCCCAGGATAACGAGCCCCTTGCCGGCGTACCGCTCTTGGAGTTCGTTCATCTGGGTGTAATCCCTGACAGTCGTGCCTCAAAGAGACGCGACATTCTCGATGAGGACGACTTTTCCCTGAAGAGAGGAGAAATTAAATATTTCTCCTGTTAACAGTCTGGCGGTTAGGCTGTAAAACGTCGACGCCATGACTCAGATATTCCTCTATGCTTCTCCGACCTCTGAGCTCTTCCGTCCGCTCCCCGAGTCTTAAAGGGTCAAAGAGTTTGTTATCGCTAGTCGAGATAGTTACCCGTCTATAATTTCGGCAGGCGTACATTTCCTTTATGCAGTCAAGATAGTTCACCGCTAGCAACTGTCGGCAAATTAAGGATGTCACTTTCCGAATTGAGAAGAAAAAAACTAATGGGATTTGCTAAATGTGTCCGTCTTGTACACAGATTTCTGATTTTCCCAGTTCTCAGTCAGAAAAACAACAAAGACTGGGAAAGTCAGATCTCGCCGAGTTTTGTATCCTGCGCAGTATGGCTGCTGCGTAGTGAAAGTTGGTGATAAAAACTGTTTATTAGCATTTCTGACGTGTTGTACCTCATTAAGCTAAAGGCTCACCTTGTCCTGTGAAATGTTCCTTTAGAATGTGAACGAATGAAATGGAGTAAAATGTTTTATCTGGTTGTATTGCTAACAATAGTTTGCACCAAATCAAACAGGTTATATATACATTCACACACAACCACCCACACACACACACACACACACATATATATATATATATATTGCAAATGGTTGGAGTCATCTTCTCTGTTAAAGATTTCAGAGAAAGATGGAAGGCCCCTTTCACATAAACAAGAGAAGTAGTATTAAAATTAAATCCTCCGTAAAAAGCACATATTTATTTATTCCCCGAGACCAATAAAGGGGTAAAAGCTGGAGGAAATCTAATGGTGAAATGTTTTTAGAGCCAATAAATAAATACAAAAAAGATCACTTTGTGATGACCCAGTTGTACTTAAAACCATTATAGAGGGAATAATTGTGGAAAAAAAAAAAAATTGTCGTTGTTTTTGGTCCTTATTGTTCTACTTGTATTATTTCAAATTTATTTATTATGACATTTATTTTTCTTTTATCCTTACATTTTGGACCGGCTCACTATACAACTGGAGTGATTAAAAAATAGTTTAAAGAGGAAATGATTACAGGGTCGAAATAAATGTAAAGAGGAGCTAAAAAATATTAGCGTCAGTTTATCAGGGGTCGCTTGTTTATCACTCCAACGTACACCGGTTGAAGTGTGCTCCTGTCAAATTGAACCAACAGTCCAATCCCCGCCTTATAATTTACACATAATCTTTAATAAAACGCGCCCTAATCTTGAATCGTCACTAACGGTGTAACCGTTGTTGTAAACGTTTTCACGCTGAGCGACCACCTAAAACAGAAAAGTACATAGTTTAATTTTGGAAGCAGCATTTCTGGAAATTACAAGCAAGTTTAAGTCCCCTGAACTACGTTTATTTTTTTAGTTTTTGTTGCTAAGCTACACGAGTGGGAGGAGCTAGGGTTGACGTTGTGACGTGCTGCGCACATTGGCGCGGGAGTTTCTTTTGTAACGTCGTTTTGCTGCTCTTCTCTTTGACGTCGTTCCCTGGAAAAGTATGTCTTGTTATTATTATTAGCTTAATTTATGCAGTCTGCTAATAGAATAATCTTTTTATAATGTTAAGTTCGTTCGGACATCTACCTGATGTTGCCAGGTGTCATGTCTTGGTTTTACTGAAAACGCTAGCTGTTAACTGCTTTCAACACTTTTTCTTTTATAATATACCAGATGATGCGCAAAAAGCGACGTTCCTCCGTGGAAAAATTAGCAGGAGCTACTACCATCACAAGTAAGTTTCATGTAAACCCACAACTGCACGTATAAAGATGCTAGCTTTTAATTCTCAAGCTTACTTCAAAATTTTCTAGTAAACGTCTGTGTTTTTGCAATGGCATAATATGTCACAATTATTGATCCTCAAACAGTCCCCATAAAACAAAAGAAACTAAAGCATTTAAATAATTTATATATTTTTTTGGTTGATCGTTGTGTCTAGAAACTTGTATTGGTCATAAAAGACCTGATGTATAAATATGGCATAGCAAAAGGCTGTACGATAATTTTAAAAATGGGAAAGACAAGAGAACATGCTGCTCAACTAAGACAGGAAACAGTTAAAAGAAATTAATTCCTCACCTAAACTTGCCAATATTTATAACGATAATTAAAAATGTTAAAATAGTTGCAACTATAACAAACAAGTCCAGACAGACACCCATGTTTGTTTTGCCACCACTCACACTGAGGATGATAGCAATAGAAGTACCAAAAAAATGCATGGCGTTTCATAATCTGTACACTGACCTCAATTACAACCATGGTTTTTGGTCAGATTACACTTAGAGTAAGATTTTCTGCAACAAAACATCTCGGTTGATCCTGGCATCAAAGGATGGATGAACATTTGGAAAAGCAACTCAGATCCTCTTTTAAGTACAGTTGAAGATCTGTGATGCTGTGGGCTGATTATCTTCCAAAGGGCCTGGGATTTTATAGTTGCATTGAATTATCAGGAAACGTATTTCTATAAATCTAATTATGCAATACACAATATTTAACAATTAATGTCAAACACCACAATAAATTGTGATATACATAAAAAAAACAGTTTTTTATAAACGGTAATAAAATGAGTTCTCGATTAAAGAAGGGTACTGTGGCACTGTTATCCTTAATTCTTTGGTGGGCAATATTAATACCCAAAACAAAATTTTAAATAATACTCTGCTGGACTCTGCCAATAACCAACCAGTGGATCTTTACGTTGGATAATGATCCAAAACAACACAAAAATTGTTCACTTAACACAAAATCAACCCTTTTCTATTTCCAGCTCAGTCCCTTGGCCTAAATCCTACAGAGCAAACCTGTGAGGTGACTAAAATGTTTGGAAAAAATCCTCTTCATAACTATATATGCATTTTACTGTGGAAGGGTAGTAGAAGGTGTATCGTTAGAGACACGACATACAAAGGATTCTGTGTATCTTCTGTGGTTTTTCATGTTTTAACTTAAATACAGGTTTTTCATGTTATTTTATGTATTGCATTTTTTTTTTTTCATAGAGGCAAAGAAGAGTCGCAGCGCTGGTCGCCTTCCTAAAGAGGTTGCCTCAGAGGAGACAAATGAAACAGTTTTTGTGGCTTTTGTAAAAGAAGCTGGTGTCAACTTAAAACACGATGGCACATCACATGAGATCGGTAAACTCACTCCAAAGTGTAAAAACACATCACTTAACTTAAGTCAGATGCTCACCTAAATGTTCTATTGTTTTAAGCTGTTGACCAGGTAGTTTTCCAGAAGCGAATACAGCAGCAGGTGCAGAAAAGCCCCAGGTACCCTGCTGTGAGTATAATACCTGCACAGAACTTTCCTAATGTAAGAGTCAGCACCTTTACTACTGCTGCTCACATTCAGTCACCTCGTCATTAATTTAGATCCTGAAGGAGTTTATAACGGCATTGGAGACTTACATTGAGAACCCGGACAGGTTTAGGAGCTGCCTCCTTCCATGTATTCCACAACAATCTGAAGGAGACATTAGGTAATGTGTATGGAAACACCCAGGGAGGTGGGTGGTACACTCAGCAGCTTTCAGGGGGCTATACACTCATGTTTGATTTGAGTGAAGTGCAACACACCACCAAGTTTTTTCTTTTTCTTGCAGTTCTGTCAGCTCATTCCAGGAAAGCCTGCTCAGGATGTTATTGGGCATTGAAGTGCTACAGGTTTGATTTATTTGTGTGTTTCTTTTAAAAATTGTCAAAGAAAGAAGGATGTCACACTGTAAAAAATGCTTCTTTCTGCTCTGTTTGTTTTCCTGAATTTTTAATGGCTTGCAACTTTTCTTGCAGACTTTGATAATAAACACCTTACTTGAGAAACTCCCTGAATTCATGCTTGATGGGTCAGTATTTCACAAGTTCCCTTGACAACACTTCAACTATTTATTCCACATTTTTCATTATCTTTTTTGATTTGTTTTTTAAATCATAGAACTGTGGATGGAGGACTCAATATTCCTCGTATGATTATTAACCAGCTGAAATGGCTCGACAGAGTCGTGGACACAAAGGTGACATAATTGTGAATTGTTTTACTTATCGAGGTTTTAAGCAGACTGTTTGTCATCATGTATTTTGTCTGGGTGGTTAAGTGTGTTTGTTTCTCATATTTTTCGCAGGAACTTGCAGTGAAGCTTATGGAGCTGGTGTCAGTAGCACCAGTTGAGGTGCAGCGTGACATCATCACCAGTTTACCAGAGATCCTGGAAGACTCTCAGCACAATGACACAGCCAGGGAGCTCAAGTATGGAATGTAAACCTTTCATTAAAGTTTTATTATTATTGCGGTCAGCCTGCAGTTTGGAGGTTTTCATCTCTTGTCTTTTCAGTACTTTACTTCAGGAGAACACTCAGCTGACGGTCCCCATTCTGGATGCCCTCTCCAGTCTTAACCTCTCATCGTCATTACTTACAGAGGTACAGAAACTCAAAAATTTGCTGGCACCCTCAGTTAAGATGTATAAAAAGCCTTAAAATAAATTCTTTATTGCAGTGGCATAATCCTACCTTTAATTTGAGTACATTTATTAAGTGGGGGAAAAAACAGACTTTAATAGACCTTTTTTGTTAATGCACAATTATTGGCAACCCCTAACATTTAGCGATGCACCGATCAGACTTTTCTGAGTGCCTCAAAATGTATACATTTGGTTGATGCATTTATAGACTGGGCATGATGGGATTGCTTAGTTTTGACGCATTTTTTAATTTGATAGTTGATGTTGCAGGCCTGCTTCTCCTCTGAAGGCCTTGGAAACCTTATTAAAGTTCACAGCAATATGTACTTTCTGACATAAGAGAACATTTTGACTAACAAATAAGGTCACTGTAAAAAAAACTGAAGAGTCTGAACTGAGTCCCAGATCAGCACAGTCCTCAAATTGAAAATGTGCGGGGTGGGCTGAAGAGAAAAGAGCCCAACAGAGGATCTAGGGAGATCCCTCTCCCCAGAAGACTAAGGGCCTGATCTTGAAAGATCCAAATAGCGGGTGCTAATTTGAGCGTACAAAAAAATAAATTGCACGTGCAATAAGTGGGCACGTTGTGTGCGATCTTCAAAGATTGTAATGATTAACAGGTGTAAAACAGGTGCTGACCGCCCTTTTTAAATGAGGAAATTGCATGTGCTACTGGCTGGAACAAGAAGAAAAGCAAATAGATCCTCTTCTGTGTTGCTTGAAATATGCAGGGATTATTACGCTGCATCATTATAAATGATCCAGTTGCTGATTTTTTCCTTCTGTTCCGTTCGGCCCTTGTTTTTCTGGACTGTTACAGTTAGTTAACTTTGGTTGTGCTACTAACAGCAGGTTTGTCATCTGCTCTGACGAGATTATTTCTCTTACCTTGCTCAACGTAACTCGCAACAAATCAATATTAACAATATAAAAGACAAATATGTCTGTTAATTAATTTGTCTCCCTTGATCTTTTAATTCTCACCGGGTTTGAAGAGTTCGGAGTTTATCATAAACAGCGTCAATATTTAAGCCTGAACGTAATATTAGCAACATAAAAAGATGTTGTAGGAGTTGACAATCTGTATATTATAGCTTTGTTAATTTTAAAACATAGCATCACTGTCCTGAAAAAAAGTTAATTTGAACATTTATGTACGTAAAAAATAAATTATTTTCCACTGATTTTACTGAATTGGTTTTGTTTTACCAATATTTTAACGATATACAATGTGTTTGATTGTTTAAATTGTTTATTGGTGACATGATCAGGTTTGTGTGCGTTCAGCAGATGATCATTGACAGCGATGTTACGCTGGAATGATGTTGAATGAAGTGTTGCAAGGAGTCTTACCTCAGGAGAAATATCATGGCTTTTGTTTGTGATTGGCTCCAAATCAGAGCTTAGATAATCCTACATAGAATCCTCTATTCTCATCTATTTTTAATATTTTTATTTTTGACAACCCAAATTGGTTGGCACATGTACAGAGGATTCCTGTCATCTGTCATTCTTTCTATGCCTCCTTCTGGCCAAAGCCACAGCAGACCTTTTTGCGTCCCAGTTAGCACTTGCATTTCAAACGTGCTAAATCCACACGCAAAAATTGTACCCGCAAACCATTTCAGGCTTTGAAAATCGCATTACGGGTGGTAAGGGATGACATTTGCATATCCTCCTCCCATGAATTTGTGCGTTTGGGTCATTATAATTTGTTTTGCATATTCATGAAGGCAGACACGCTAAAACGTTTGCGCCCGCAGTTCCGCCGAGTTTGCATACGCATTCCGATTACCACCTCGTTTGTAGATCAGCTTTGCTGACGCAAACAGGTTTGCATACGGTTCTGTACACACAAAACCTTTGAAGATCAGACCCTAAAAGCTTTTCCTAGAGTTTAACAAAATTGTTACAGCAGCTGTACCACCGGTGATTTTGTTGAAAACAATTATTTCTTAACATTTTCTTTTCCTCACTGAATGAATTTAGTCCATTTTAAGTTGGATTTTCCTGTCACGTCCAGTATGAAATTTTATTACAGAAGAATTTATTTTATGGCTTTTTACACAGCCAGTGGCGCCAATTAATGTATCCAGTACCGTACAGCTTTAAGCTTATCCACACACATCACTGCACTCTGACTGGTCATTGTTCTCTGTCTCAGGTCCGCGAGGCAGTTATGGCCACACTCGCCGCTGTCCAACTGGAGGACCTACCCGTTGTAGTCAAGTTCATCTTGCATTCTGTCTCAGCCTCAGATGCATCTGAGGTCAGATATTAAGTCATATCCATAGCGTTTCACTCTTTGGCGTTAGTTATTTTGAATGCAACACGCATTTGTCTGCCTTCAGGTGGTGAGTAATCTGCATAAAAAGCTGGAACTGGAGCAGTGCATTCTACCTCCAGTGCTGCAGGCCTCACAAAGCAGCATCAAGAGCAAATCAGCAGCGGGGTAAGAAACAACTGGGTTCAGCTCTGCTACTGCTTGATATCAAAACATTTGTTTGGACTGGCTCAGGAAGTTCCTGGTTCTGTTTTTCTTTTTGCTTTAGATCTACTTCTACAGCTACGCCCGGCAGCAGTCAGGATAGCATTATGTTGATACTGGACTGCATCAAGTCAGCGGTCCGGTTCCAGAAAACTATTTCTGAGGCTTGGCTCAAGGTTTGTTAATAATCTGTGTGGAAAACTTTTTAAAATCTTTTTAATTAAAGAAGGCCCTGGGTTTGAGTCTTTTGCCTGGTCTTTTTGCTTGGAGTTTGCATGTTCTCTGAATGCATGTGTGGGTTCCTCCCACTGTCCAAAAACATGCATGTTAGGTTAACTGGCCTCTTTAGATTGCCTGTAGAAGGTGAGAGTGCGAGATAAGCGGGTATAGACGCTGGATGCATAGGTGGATGGTTAAGTGCATAAATGGCAGAAGAGCAAAAAAAATTGGTGTTAGACAAAAGTAAACGTATAAAAAATGTCTCTGTCATAATAAAACACATTATTTTTTTTTAGATTTAATGGAGCTGTAAGATTTTTCAGTTCCTCTGTTTTTCAACAGTTTTTGAACCTGGTTTGTAAACAGCTGCCTTTTTTACCTTCACTGCTGTTGACTTAACTTTTTGTTTGGTCACCAGGCAATAGAAGCAGTGGATGAAGTTAAAAACCACAAGGTGAGTGCAGTTGAGTTCTGAAAAACTAATGGACTCCAGTCTGTTTTCAGCTACAAAACCCACACAGGTTCTTCCAGTTTGGAAAAATCTTGTCTTGTTTGTCCTTCATTTACATTGTTCCCTTTGTAGATCTGTTGATCTTGCCGGGTTAAACTCTACGTACACCTATATTAGGAATGCTATTTTTACATGTTGAGTTTGGATTTCTCTACCAATAATGTCCGTGCCACCATATTAGGTTTTAGATCTGCTCCTGCTCTTCATCCTCCACTGCACCAACGCCAACCAGAGTCGCCGGGGGGCGGAGAGAGTTCTGAAGCTCAAAGTGAGGACCGGACTCATCCAGGAGGCTCTGCTGCAGAAAACCTTCAGGGACTACTCTCAGGTGGGTCAGTCTGTAAACACACAAGCCTGCAGAGCAACGTTACCGCCCTCTAGCCTTTTTACTCTGTAATTGTTGTATTTCCAGGTCATGCGCGGGTACTTCCCCTCCATCCTGGCTCTTGCCCAGAGTTTGTTGCGCTCCCCTGATCCCTGCGTGGTGCCTTTTGGTGGGCACATGTACCGACACTCTTTCACTGAGTTTGACTCTTACTGCCAGCAGGTGGGGTTGTTATTCATTTTAGGCCAGTATTTTATATCTAAAAGCCTTACAGGGGTGTTGGTCATTGTGTAACAGCCTTGGAGACATTTTGTACCAGCTTTGACACAGACAATTTGAAGTAATGTTCACTCCAAGAAGTGTTATCTGAAAGCAGCAGGTCATTTACATTTGTCGATGGTTTGAAGGTTGTTTTTTTTCTTTTCTTTTTTTACATCCTTTCAAACAGGATCCGAACATAATTAGATGGAAATTGAGGTGCAGAACAAAGTTTTCATAAAATATATACTTAAACACTTGTACAAAGAGAGTACATGGCTATGAAACTGGTTGCTGAAAGTAAAATATAGAAGCAGGAATGGGGAAAATGGCAGTGAGTGAGCATGAAATGTGGGTACGAATTGCCAAAGAGGCAAACTAAATCGGGGGATTTTAATCTGCCCTGTATTGTGTTTTACAGGAGGTTGTTGGATCTCTTGTGACCCATGTGTGCAGTGGTGTTGGTGGGGAGGTAGACGTGGCCCTGGAGCTGCTCTGCACTCTTGTTATGGAAAAACCTTCAGAAATGGCTCTCTATTGTGTTTTTGTGAAGGTAAATGGATGCACAGCTTTACCCTTCCCTCCCCATGTATAACGGTTATTCAAACTGTCGTTCTTTCTCTAGTTATAAAAAAAAAATAGGAATGAAACGTTAATCCATGTCTTTGTCTCTAGCCGACTGGATGCGCAATTTACTTACCTACCAAACAACTCAACTGATTAAAACTTCTGTAGCTGGACTACTAACCAGAACCGAGTACAGTTCAGTTTTAGCTGCTCTGTTCTGTCTTCCTGGTATTTTCAGAACTGATTTATATTCCTCATCCTTAGATTTTGAGAACTTTATGGTCCTGACCCAACTTACATCACAGACTCTTGATAACATTTACTGCCAGTTTACTTGCTCCAACTCACTCTAAACTGAATTTTGGGAGAATAGCTCAATGAATATTTTAAAAAATACTTTTAAATGGGTCTTTCTACATGGAGTTTGCATGTTCTCCCTGTGCATGCGTGAGTTCTCACCGGGTACTCCGGCTTCCTCCCACAGTCAAAAGACATGCCTGTTAGGTTAATTGGTTTCTCTAAATTGCCCTTAGGTGTGTGAATGAGTGTGTGCTTGGTTGTCTGTGTGTTGCCCTGCGATGGACTGGCGATCTGTCCAGGGTGTACCCCGCCTCTCACCCATAGACTGCTGGAGATAGGCACCAGCTCCCCCGCAACCTACTATGGAATAAGCGGTAGAAAATGAATGAATGAACTTTTAATGGTATTTTTCTTTTTCTTTTCACTTTTAAAGCCACCACATTAGACTATATTAACATTTGCAAATTTAGCAAATGTAGCCGTATTTTATTTAAATTTTTATTTAAATGATTTTTATTAGAATTTTTATAAGATTTTTGAGAAATTATTTCTATTGAACTTACAGTGGTGATTTTATATTATTTTAGTTTAAAGACTTGATGTTTGTGGCTTTCATGTAAACCGTTCTGCACAAAGCAACAAACATGAAAGGTGTTATAGAAATGAACACTTCCCTAACCAACGATTCTGCAGTTTATTAAAGTTGCTCATCTGTTGGTTTACATTTTAACCGGTCAGTTTCTTTGACAAAGGGGATCTTGGACTACATGGAGAATCTCACCCCCCAGCAGATCAGAAGACTCTTCCATCTTTTGAGCAGGCTGGCATTTGGGCAGCAGCAGCAAGGATCACACATCCAGGTGCATATTCATGCATTTTTGGTTGTCCGAACTTCTCTGTATCGGTCTTTCTCCATAAGTCCAATCTTCTGAATCTGTCTCGTCCTGCAGGACGACATGCACATAGTGATCCGTAAGCAGCTCTCCAGCACCGTGCCAAAGTACAAGCGCATAGGCATCATTGGTGCTGTGATGATTGTCGGCAGCATGGGAGCCTCGATGTAATACATCAGATAAGCTTTATGTCTGGGTCTTTCATTTAATTCATATTTTTTGTCATTTTTATCTCACATGTTCCATGTTGCACTCTATTCAAATCTAAGGCCTAAAGGGAAGCAATCGCAGAGCGGCTCTTTGTCCCAGGAAACGTTAAGACAGGTATCCGTGACATAATAAAAATAAACAATATGTGTTTAATTTTCTAAATTTAAACACTATTGCTCTTTTACTTACTCCTGCTTCCTTGTATTTTTTTTTGCCCTATTATTTTTTTTTTTTAACTCAGCAATATTTCTGCTACTGGGTATTACAGAAAATAAGTCAATCTAGTGTCTTTTCTACATGCACCTGTTGCTGTGGTATCTACAAAGACTATTATTACAACGCAGCTGATCTAAGCTTCTTCCTTTTGCTTGTATAGAAATCTCCACACATAGTGGCAGCATGTTTTAGCTCTGCCCCAGCTCTGGTTACACCATCAGTGTGTGATGAAGAAATCAGATCTAACAGCTTTGTGAAATGGTTTGAGTTTATTTGACTTGTTGCTGTAATGTAGAACGTTTTTGCCTTTCTTTTTCCAACTTGCAGGTGACGGCTCTGCTGGAGCTGGTGAAGTCGAGCAGTGAAAGCTCTCCTGAGGCAGCAGCTCTGTACTACGATGAACTGGCCAACCTGATCTGGAGTTCTGCACTGGACCCACAGGTGCAGGTGTGTCTCAGCACAACCAAAAGGGCACATTTGAATATACTTTTGAAACATTATTAAGATTAGGCAATCTCACAAACAAGCATTTCATGCAGTCTGTCTTCCATGTTTTGAAGGAAATGATCGGAATGAGTGTCCTGGATGACTTCCAGGATGATTTTGTAGTGGACCTTGGACCAGATATAAAAGGGTTAGTTCTTGGCAGCTAAAGACATAAAAATGTAATTTTACTGTATACCTTCACATTTAGTCATGCAAGTCAGTTAGATAGCACTGTTCAAATATATAAATATGTTTTTTTTGATTAAAGTAATTCCTACAGAGTTGTAAACGCTACCTGGAAAAGTATAAAACTTGATTTAACAGTCTTCCGTCCACCCACCCACCTAGCCCCCTGCTCCGTGGTTAAATTGGCTTATAATCCTTTCTTTGTTTCAGGTCCTTTCCCCTTCCAGCCTGTGCCATGTACAACCTCGAGGAGGAGAGTCAGGGATGCATCGCCATCAACCTGTTGCCTTTATTGGCCGAGGACACCCAAAACAAAGCAGAGCAGCAATCTCAAATTGGGAAACAACAAAAGTCAGTGACAGTCGGTGATTATATCATTTAAACTGGATTCTTCTGTTTTATGGTACCCATAGCAGCAAATGTGACCATGGCTGCTAATATGTTGCATTCATTTCCTTGTGTCTTTTACAGACGTGTGTCCCCTCTCTGTTTATCTCCCTTTTTTCGCCTCCTGAGGCTTTGTGAAGAGAAACGGCATCAGGGAGATCTAGAAGAGATTGGTGCCCTCTTGGGTGAGGAAAATGAGAAGCGAGAAGTTCATAGCTTTAAAACGATTTCTTCCTTTCTTCTGTGTTTACATTCTCTTCATCGCAGGGTGTCCGCTGATCCTGACAAACATGGATGTAGTGGACAAAGTTGAAAGCCTGTCAAAAGCTGAGAGGGAGTTCCTCTGTTCTTTGCTGTTTCACACCATCAACTGGTTCCGAGAGGTAACTGCAGGTTAAAATAAAGGAAAAAATCATCAGCGTATTTAAGAAATAAATGTGGCTGAGGCTTGTTTTCACAGGTCGTGAATGGATTCTGCAAACAGAAAGAAACAGACATAAAGATGAAGGTGATGACTCGTCTGCAGAACATCACTTTTCTGCAGACGCTGTTGGAGAGGGCTCTCGCAGGTGGGCTGTTTTAGTTATTCCAATATCTTATTTAAAATCCCTCCAATTGGCCACGAACTGCCAGTTTTCCTAATTAGCTTTTCTCCTGTTTTCAGGAAGTCCCGGTTACATTCCACCTGTTTCAAACTTCGACGGAGAAACTACAGATGGGATAGGGTCAGGTTTTGGTGTTCCTGTGAACAAGACAAAAAAAGGAAATTAATCCCACAAATGTTTGTCTTTAGCTGGTATAATTACTTTTAATGTACTATTTTAACTTGTATCTGTTTAACTCTCATGTGCTACTTAGATGGAACAGGGAAAAAGAGAAAGGCTCCTGGTAAGAGTGCTCCAGAAGGAGTCTCTCAGCCAGAGGAGGTGACCGAAGCAGACGAAACTCAGCAGGTAATATCTTTTATCTCGTTTAATTCTGTTTAAAGCAAGTAAACATGCTTAAAATCAAATGTTCTGCAGGAGCAGCTGGAAAAGGACAAGGAGAAAGAGATCCGGCCTGGTGTCAGCTTGACGGCATACAGACCCTTTTTCAGAGAGCTGGATATGGAGGTTCTCAGTGTTCTGCAGTGTGGTTTGCTGTCACGTTCGTTGTTAGACTCAGAGCTCAACACTAAGGTTGGGTTTTGAATCATTGATGTAATCCTGGTTTGGCTTTACTGCATTTAACCTTAACACCTGCATGATATTATTTAAGGTTCGAGAGGAGGTCCTGCTGGGCCCCACTGAACTGGTCTTCCTGTTAGACGACATGTTGCACAAACTGGAGTTCAGTCTTACAGCCGCCCCAGCCAAGAGAGCTCCTTTCCTAAAGGTACAGACTAAATGCAAGTATTTTCAAAATGATAAGGAGATTAAATGTATTTGAAGGTAAGAAAAGGAACGACCCAAAGTTTATTGCCGAAAGTAAAAACAAATAAAACTTTTATCACTTCTTACTTTGTGTATGGAGGTTTTAAAGGTTTACCTGCTCATTGAAGGGATTTTACCCTTTTCCTTGTCTCAGTGCCCTAGGGCCCTGCTTCACATTCGATTAAGACCACCCAAATGTCTGCAGGATCTCAGTTTTCTGTTTGAATATTTCTAAATCCTGTCAAATTCAGAGAATGTCGTTTCAGTGTGAAGGCAAGCATGACCCTACTGCATTCTTAATGTTTGGCAAATCCTGCTGCTCTTCTAGGGATTGGATGTCAAATCTGCACTAAGACGTTTCGTCACATCTGTGAAACATCCCTATAATTATCAGAGGATTTTGCTGCGTCATTATAAGTTTCAGCTTTGCTGTAGAGGAGGAAACTCCTGCAGCGTTTTCATCAGACCCTGCAGAGACCCTACGTGTTCAGGCTGATTTTCATGTGGATGTGTGGTCTTAGTCCTGTGTGAAGGAGGGCTAAGTGGGGTTTTTGTCTCAACCAGTTCGCTACACTGTTAGAAGAAACATTGAGTTAGTTACAAATCTATAAAACTGTAATAACAGAAACATATACTTTTATAATAATAAGTTTCTTTTTGTAGGTGAGGGCTGATAAAACTGTGGGATTCTCACATCTACAACAGAGGAGTATAAAAGACATTGCCTCCTACTGCGTTCAGCTGCTGCCTTCCCTCTGCACACACCTGGAAAACTGCCATAATCATTTTCAGGTACAAAATCCCTGGATTCTCGTGTTTTGTGTCATGTCCTTTCATTCTGTTAAAACCTGTTGTATGCATGAACCCATTTACAGACTCTGCTGTCTGAGAACAATGGCGTTGTGGATGGACCTTCAACAGATGTGGAGGAGCACCAGATAATGTCATCAGGTTACCAGCTGCTCCTGCAGATCCTGAACACCACCTTCAGTTGGTGAGAGAATATTGAGTGTAAGTGCAGCGTACCTCGTCGACCATTTTGTGGGTTGTTGAGCTGTTTTTATAATTGGGATCTGTCAGGTCTGGATTCAGCCAGCCGGGACAGCGGATGTTATTGAAGAAGGCTCTGGGAGTTTTGGCTGGACGACTTAAAGAAGGGGGTCCTGAACTGACCATAGAGCAGCTTGTAAAGTGGGTTCCAATTTTTCCAAGCCAGAGATGACCGTCTGTGTACAGTTTTTTTGTTTTATTTACGTCTCTGTGTTGAGATCCTAAATGTTGATATTTGTTCCTGCTCTCCTAGCGACAGTTTTGAGTACCTGCTGAACTTCCGCAGCACGATGCCGAGCCTGAGCACAGCTCTGAGTCTCTCCCAGCTTCTGTCAACTCTGTCAGAGAAGGGAGGAAAACCTGGTGCCTACAGAGAGCAGACTGGTGAGGCTGATATAGAAACCTTACATTAATCTTCTGCTCTACCATCTAGCGATATATGATGAAACTGGTCTGATGTTCGCCTCACAGCTTCTCTTGCACGTCGTTTCCTGAGCCAGAGTTGGGTGACAGCTAGCGGAGAGAGAGAGCGAGGCAGCAAATTCAACGAAGCACTTTACACTCTCCTTAGGTAGGTCTGCATCACACAAAATAAAAAAACTCTGCATGTACAGGTCCTTCTCAAAATATTAGCATATTGTGATAAACTTCATTATTTTCCATAATGTCATGATGAAAATTTAACATTCATATATTTTAGATTCATTGCACACTAACTGAAATATTTCAGGTCTTTTATTGTCTTAATACAGATGATTTTGGCATACAGCTCATAAAAACCCAAAATTCCTATCTCACAAAATTAGCATATCATTAAAAGGGTCTCTAAACGAGCTATGAACCTAATCATCTGAATCGTTGGTTACGTACTGTAACCCCAGATTCTATGAGTATAGGCGCAGCCCTTTAAGGCTATCGCTAGTGGGTTTATCCCTTCGCGCGCAGCGCAGCACTGAAAGCTTTAGTCCACGCCCACCTGCTGTGTGGGCCCCACCCCGGTCCGTATAAATTACGGTGAGACCGGGCAAACGGCTCCCAAATAGCTTTTTCTTCAGCCATTCAGGGACCAGTGAGGCCCAGAGCTTAAAGGGCTGCGCCTATACTCATAGAATCTGGGGTTACAGTACAGAACCAACCTTCTATTTCGTATAGGCTTCGCCCTTTAAGGCTATCGCTAGTGGGTTAAAGGCGAAGCAGGATGTAGTCTATGCCTCACTGGGTCCATCCAGACCATAACTGAACATCTGCTTGCCTAATGACAACAAAAAATCAGCCTTCTGAATGCGTCATGACGCACTCCAAGCGTCCTGCGCATCACAATGACCAGAGAAGAATATCTCTGGTCAAGGAAAAAAGGCTGTAATAACAGACCTGCTGCTGTAATTGGAAAACGAAGGTTACGAACTGTAACAGTGTAACGATGAGCAGAGCAGGTAAAACATCTCCATGAGGAAACGTGGAGACAGATCAGCGGCTGGATCATGCGTAATGATGCAGCAGAACAACCTCGTGTGCCACAGACAACACAGCAAAGGAGAATAACCTCTGTTCACATGGAGGCTTAATGAAATACAGCCGCAGTGACAATAACATCATAAGTCACGATCAGTGGCTGATAATAATATTACGACACCCTGCGTCTGCATGCAGGAAGGGTGACTCAATAATACATGCAACGAAATAACAGTCATTCTGTCAGAACCCTGAGAACAGAATGAGTCATGGAGAAACCTGACACATCTCGCAGGTAGAAACGAATAAATGAGCATGGAGATGACCATGAGGCTGCTGTGCAGATGTCCTCCACTGTCATTCCTCCATGCAGAGCCGTGGAGGATGAAATCCCCCTGATTGAATGAGCTCTGAGATTCTCTGGAGGATCCAATCCAGAGGAAATATAAGCCTGTGAAATAGCCTCACACAGCCAATGTGAGAGGCGCTGGACACATAGAGGACGTCCTGCAGAGTTTTCTCTGTAATGCACGAAGAGACTTTTAGGTGTAAAAGCAGGGTTAGGACGCAGCACAGCTGAGCTGCCGTCGGCTCGTATTCTGAGACATGAAGGAGCGACAGAGAGAGCAGATAAATCGCTCACTCTCTTCGCAGATGTCAGAGCTAACAGCAGGGCTGTTTTAAAAGACAGAAGTTTTAGTGGAGCCTGATCTAAGGGCTCAAATGGGGCTTTAACCAGTGCGCGCAGGACGAGCGCTAAATCCCACTGAGGGACTAGGGGGCGTGACACGGGTCTGTGTCTACGTACACCCCGAAGAAAACGCTTCATCAGCGGATGGTTAAAGACCGTCCTGTCACCAAAACCCTCATGACAGGAGGAAATAGCTGCAGCATAAGTTTTAATGGTGCTGAAAGCTAAATTTCTGTTCATCAGCTGCTGGAGGAATGACAGCACGCAGCCTAATGGACATGAAAAAGGCTCCACGTCTTTCTCTACGCACCAGCGCTGAAAAGCTGCCCACTTTGATGCGTATGACGCTGTGGTAGAGGGGGCTCGTGCACCCTGAATCGTGCGCACCACATCATGCGGGAGACCCAGCCTTTCTAAGCGCTCCCGTTCAGCGGCCAGACCCAGAGACGTTGACCTAACTCTGGGAAGCTCCTGATCGCCCCTCCCGCCTGGAGGAGTGCATCCTCTCTCCACGACAGCTGCCACGGGCGACCTGACACCAGCTGCTGCAGGCTCGGAAACCATGGCGCGCTTTTGCGCTCTGGGGCTACGAGAATCACTGAGAGCTGTTCCTCTCGGATTCGGTCCAGGGGCTGCGGGATCAGCGGAACTGGTGGAAAGGCATAAAGGAGCGTTTTCGGCCACGGGCTGTGAGCAAAGGCGTCCACTCCTAACGGTGGATCCTCCCGTGGGCTCAGTGAGAACCACAGCTGACATTGTGTGTTCTCCCGTGTGGCGAAAAGATCCACTGCTGCTTTCCCAAATCTGTTCCAGATCTGAACAATCAGCTCGGGGTGGAGACTCCAGTCCCCGGGACGAGGACCACCTCTGGACATGATGTCCGCTCCTCTGTTCAGGACGCCGGGGATGTACACTGCTCTGATGAAGAGCAGGTTCATGCGCGCCCAGCACAGCAGCCGCCTGGAAATGTTTAACAGCTGAGCCGAGCGCACACCTCCCTGGCGATTTATGTAGGCTGCTGCCACTCTGTTGTCTGTGTGGATCAGAACATGCTGAACATGATCCCGCAGCAGAGGAGCAAAATGCTGTGTCACCTTCCACACTGTGAGAAGCTCCAGCACGTTTATGTGGAGAGACATGTGGTCTGGCCACTGTGCTCCCACCGCCTGAGACTGACACGTTCCTCCCCATCCCGACAGGGATGCGTCTGTGAACACTGAGACGTGTGACGCTGGTGTGCTGAGGGGAACTCCCTCTGACAGGATGCGGGGATTTCCCCAGTGGGCCAGGTCGGGTCCCACTGAAGGAGGGACTGAGATCATCCGCCTCTTCTGATGCACAGGATCTATGTGCAGGCGGATGAACCATCTCTGAAGACGTCTCATATGAAGCAGACCCAGCGGAACAACCACGTGAGCCGCTGACATCATTCCCAGTAACCGCATAAGTGACAGAGCTGTCACTAAGCTGTGAGGTTTGACACAGAGGAGAAGCGCTGACAGCGCGTCTGCTCTCGGCTGAGAGAGCCGGGCTCTCATTGTGGCTGAGTTTAACTCCACCCCCAGATAAACGATCATCCGGGATGGGAAAACAGAACTTTTTTCCCAGTTTATTGAAAACCCCAGGACTGTCAGATGTGCGGCCAGCTTCTTTGTCTGTACCGCTGCCTCCTCTCTGGACCGAGCCAGCAAAAGCAGGTCGTCCAGATAATAGAGGATTCTCATCCCTGCCGAGCGCAGCGGCTCCAACGCCGTCTCCACACATTTGGAGAACGTGCGTGGGGCGAGAGAGTAACCGAACGGCAGGCGGTTGTATTGATATGAGATCCCCTGATAAGCGAAATGCAGATATTTGAGGTGTTTCGGGATGATGGGGATGTGAAAATAAGCATCCTTCAGATCTATGGAGGTGAACCAGTCGTTCTGGTGAACATTTTTCATCGCCTGTCTGACTGTCAGCATGTGGAAACGTCTCTCCATGATCGCTTTGTTGAACAGGGACAGATCGAGAATCGGTCTCATTCCTCCTGTTTTCTTGGGAACCAGAAAATACCGGGAATAAAACCCCGTGTTTTCCTCTCCGCGAGGAACCCTGGAAATGACGTTTTTTATCAGGAGTTCCTGCAGTTCTGACATGAGAACGGAGCTCTGCTCCGGTGAGGACAGGACTGTCTCCAAAATCCCTCTGAACGGTGGGGCTGGAGACAGGAACTGCAGCGTGTAACCTCTGCTGATCAGTCTGTCCATCCACCTGTCCAGGGAACATACGCGTCGCCACTCTGAGTAGTGCTCTGAGAGCGGGCGCGCATTTATCTGTGGTGCCGTGGTGCTCATGAATACGAGCCAGGCTAAAGCCCCTTCCGCCGTTACCCGACTCGGATTCTGATCGGAGGTAACCCATGGGGGGCTCGGATCGAAAGGGCTGTAAACCAGCCTCACCAGGGGGATATTCACCAAGGCTCGCAGCACGGTGTTGAGTGGGGGCATCACTGATGCGCCGCTTCGTGGGGAGCTGCTGTTGTTCATCCTCTGTGATCTCACCCACTGACAGTTGGGGAGGATAGGAGGGAGAAGGCAGCGAGCGGAGCTCTACCGGAGCAGCATAGGATGCTCTCGTGGAGTCATGCTTAGAAACTGTGAGATCGTGGAGCCCCTTAAACGGCCGTTTAAAAGGGGCCGTCTCATTAGGAGTGGGGAATGTGTGTGAGGGAAACGCAGCGAGATCGTACGATCTGGCTGAGCTGGAATAAAACGGAAAATTGCTCTTAGAGAAATTTATGTGTTTTATTTCAAAACAATCAGTAGTTTTACACACATCCCCCCCCCACCAGTCATTTTTTAAATCTCCGCCGTGGCTCCTGCGGAGGGTTGGACGAGGCGCACGCCAACTGCCGACCTCTGCGCTGCTGCTGTGGCCGAGTAGACGGAGCAGTGGGCGAAGGAACTCGGGGAGCTGCGGCAGCGGCCGTGGAGCGTCTCTGCTGCTGACGCTGATCACGGCGGTCCCGCCAGCGGCCGATGGTGTGGGACGACCGGAAGCCATGTCTCCTGACCCGCTCAAGTTCCTCTTGAGAGGTTTGCATCTGGCTCAGCAAGGACTGGAAATGAGGACCGAACAATCCGTCCGGACTGATCGGTCCCTCCAGTAACTCCCTCTTAAAATCCTCAGGGATGGAGGAGGAGAGCCGAAGCCACATCTGTCGCTGCAGCAAAGTCTCCCAGGCAGCGATGCGGGAGGAGCACACAGCCGACGCCGCACAGAGGTTGAGGATGGTGTCTGCTAGGTTGCAAAATTCCTCCACATCCTCCGGAGGCAGCTCCATCTCCCGAGCCTTCTTAGAGATGGTGTAGGCCAGGAAGGCGGTGTTGTTGGTCGCTGCAGCGACCTGAGCGGCACATTGGTGGGAGCGATCAGTCAGCCTGGCCATGATCTGATCGCTGGAGGAGGGGGGCACAGGCCGTTGTCCGATGCGCCGGGCCGACCGAACCCCAAAAACCATCGACAGACTGGGCTCTAGAGCGGGAACTGGGGGACCAAACCGGATCTCGGCGAGTCGAATGAGCTGGGGCGAATTTTCCCGCCAGGTCATCAGTCGGCAGCTGGGCTAGAGGCGTGGGAACAGGGACACCTTTAGCCTCAGCTACTTTGGCGATGATGTCCGGCAGCGCGCTAACAAGTGCGCCCATCGCCGGAAATGGGGTGGTCGCCAACATCAGGAGGCCCTGAGCCTGGACTGATTTAGTATCTGCCTCCGCGTCCTCCGTCCGGAGGAAGGGAGTGGAGACATCAGTCGCTGTCTCTGGGGAGGAAACGTCCGATTCCCGCCCAACACCAAAGATGTCCAATGCATCGAGGGAGCATTGGTCCGCTACTGGGAATTCCCCTTCTAGCGGGGAGAAAATGGCTAGACGCCGCCGCTTCTCCTCCTGAGGCAGACGCCTGCAGGAAGGGCAGGTGGACTGTGGGGTCAAGGCCAGGCTTGCATGATCTGGACCGAGGCAGCCCTCGCAGATGGCATGCAGGTCGTAGGACATGATGTAGCCTGTTTTGCAAGCCGGGCAAAGGCGGATAGTGCCAACGTTAGCCATGGTTCTACTTGTTATAGTGCTGTTAAGCTGTTCGCTGAAGAAAAATGGGAGCCGTTTGTCCGGTCTCACCGTAATTTATACGGACCGGGGTGGGGCCCACACAGCAGGTGGGCGTGGACTAAAGTTTTCAGTGCTGCGCTGCGTGCGAAGGGATAAACCCACTAGCGATAGCCTTAGAGGGCGAAGCCTATACAAAATAGAACAACGAGTTAACTCTAAACACCTGCAAAAGATTCCTGAGGCCTTTAAAACTCCCAGCCTGGTTCATCACTCAAAACCCCAATCATGGGTAAGACTGCCGACCTGACTGCTGTCCAGAAGACCACTATTGACACCCTCAAGCAAGAGGGTAAGACACAGAAAGAAATTTCTGAACGAATAGGCTGTTCCCAGAGTGCTGTATCAAGGCACCTCAGTGGGAAGTCTGTGGGAAGGAAAAAGTGTGGCAGAAAACGCTGCACAACGAGAAGAGGTGACCGGACCCTGAGGAAGATTGTGGAGAAGGGCCGATTCCAGACCTTGGGGGACCTGCGGAAGCAGTGGACTGAGTCTGGAGTAGAAACATCCAGAGCCACCGTGCACAGGCGTGTGCAGGAAATGGGCTACAGGTGCCGCATTCCCCAGGTCAAGCCACTTTTGAACCAGAAACAGCGGCAGAAGCGCCTGACCTGGGCTACAGAGAAGCAGCACTGGACTGTTGCTCAGTGGTCCAAAGTATTTTTTTTTGATGAAAACAAATTCTGCATGTCATTCAGAAATCAAGGTGCCAGAGTCTGGAGGAAGACTGGGGAGAAGGAAATGCCAAAATGCCAGAAGTCCAGTGTCAAGTACCCACAGTCAGTGATGGTCTGGGGTGCCGTGTCAGCTGCTGGTGTTGGTCCACTGTGTTTTATCAAGGGCAGGGTCAATGCAGCTAGCTATCAGGAGATTTTGGACCACTTCATGCTTCCATCTGCTGAAAAACTTTATGGAGATGAAGATTTCATTTTTCAGCACGACCTGGCACCTGCTCACAGTGCCAAAACCACTGGTAAATGGTTTACTGACCATGGTATCACTGTGCTCAATTGGCCTGCCAACTCTCCTGACCTGAACCCCATAGAGAATCTGTGGGATATTGTGAAGAGAACGTTGAGAGACTCAAGACCCAACACTCTGGATGAGCTAAAGGCCGCTATCGAAGCATCCTGGGCCTCCATAAGACCTCAGCAGTGCCACAGGCTGATTGCCTCCATGCCACGCCGCATTGAAGCAGTCATTTCTGCAAAAGGATTCCCGACCAAGTATTGAGTGCATAACTGTACATGATTATTTGAAGGTTGACGTTTTTTGTATTAAAAACACTTTTCTTTTATTGGTCGGATGAAATATGCTAATTTTGTGAGATAGAAATTTTGGGTTTTCATGAGCTGTATGCCAAAATCATCCGTATTAAGACAATAAAAGACCTGGAATATTTCAGTTAGTGTGCAATGAATCTAAAATATATGAATGTTAAATTTTCATCATGACATTATGGAAAATAATGAACTTTATCACAATATGCTAATATTTTGAGAAGGACCTGTATTTTGTGCAGTCTACTTTGTGAATCCCACACAGAATTGAACAAAGCTCATGCAAGATAGTTGCATAAAATGAAGGAGATTGCATTCATCTGTGAACTCCCTCCGATTTTTACATGTATTTTCTCACCTTTTTTCAATGTATTGTGTATTTTTTATAATGTGTATCTCTCTCACTCATCAGCATCTACCTGGAGCATGTCGACGATGTTTTGAAGGCAGTGGAGGAAATAGCCGGAGAAGGAATCACTGAGCTGATCAATGCATCCAAAGATGAGAGCTCTGCATCCTGGCCCACTCTGAACAGGTGAATCCTTTAAACTAATTCTCATTCACTGAAATAGATTGGTTATGTTTTCTGCTTTGGAAGTTAGAGTAGCACTTGAGAGAGCACTGAGTCAGTCCCATAAAATGCAGCTGCAATCAGTTTATTTACCAGCATCATAAAAACTTTAAATTCCTTTATTTTGAGGCGACTGTGGCTCAGTAGGAAGAGTAGTCGTCTTGCAATCAGAAGGTTGTGGGTTCGATTCCAGCTTCCTCCTGCCATATGTCGATGTGCCCCTGGGCAAGGCACTTAACCTCAAGTTGCCTATCGATCTGCGTATTGGTGTATGAATGTGTGAGTGCGATTGGGTGAATGTGGCGCTAGTGTAAAGCGCTTTGAGCGGTCTGTATGACTGGAAAAGCGTTATATAAGTTCAGTCCATTTACCATTTATTTTCCACTCCATTACCTCCTTGTTCTCTGTAGGCAGACATTCCTGGTTTTCTACAAAGTTTTGATGGCTGAGCTGGAGAAAGCTGCCAGGAGGATTCCTGCTGGTAAAATGAGCGACAGCTCTGAGGTCAGACTCCTGCTGCCTGTTCCCCTGTTTGTGTCATGTGTTTTAAAGAGTAAGATGGAAAGAATCTGTCCATCTTTTAGGCTCAAAGTGAGAAACTGCTGATATGGAACCTGGCTGTCAGAGACTTTCACATCCTAGTCAACCTGGTGAAGGTAGATCACCTGCACTTGTGATCATAAAGCTGTAAACCTCTACATTTGTAGTTAGATGCACACATAAGCTCAATATGGACATGAATGTCATTCATCTGGGGCTTTTAATGCTTTTAAGGTTGTTTTTAAAACTGATTTAACTTCAATCAGTTTTAAAAACAAGAACAAGGTGTACAGGTTTGATTCTAATGTGGATTTTCTTCAATACATATAAAGTCAAAGTTATACATCATACCCGGCTGTAGTAAGTTAGGGGGAAAAACATGCCTTTGTGGTCGTCAACAACCTTGTGCATAATTCTTGCTGGATATTTGAGCTCTGTTTTGTTTCTTCAAATGTATTTATTTCCTGACATTGAGCTAGCTTTTGAAATAAGTCCAAAGATTTTTATTAGGGTCAGGCTTGTTGGGGGTTGTTGTCAAGTTAGAACTCCCCAGCTTTCAACCATGTGCAACAAACTATCCCCCTCAGATGAGAAATAAATGGTTTAGGTGTTTAATAACATCCACTAAGGCCTGTCATGAAATGGACGCTATTAAAACAACAGTTCCCTTGTTCACAGTGAAGTAGGTTTACATCACTATTGGATGAGAAGGTGTTGATCAAAAAAGAAGCGCCGGTTTTGAAATTAACACGGAAAACCCAAATTTCCTTGTGGAGAAATTGTTTATGGTCAGTTGAAACAAAGATTGAGCTGTGGAGAATTATGTTTGGGGTGGGGTTCAAAATGAGGCTTTAAAAGCTAAGATCACTGTACTAACTGTCAGGCAAGTTGGTGGCAGCATCATCCTGCGGGGCCATTTTGCCGCCAGTGGTACTAGTACATTGCACAAAGTGAGTAGAATACCAAAGGAGAACTACCTCCAAATACACCTCAGATCAACAGCTGGATGGCTGAAATGTTTTCCACAGCTGAGTGTTCCAACAGGACAATGGTCACAAAAACGCAGCAGAACTGGTTTTTGATTGATACAACACAGTAACATTAACCCTGACCTGAACCCTAGTAGATGATTATGGGCTGTAATTAAAGGATGCCAATCAGTTTAAATTACCTGTAATATTTCTACGAGGAAGTGGAGTCAGATATCCAGCCAGATGGAGGCCAGAACCTTGTTGAGGACCACAAAAAGCTTTTGGTTTCTCTGCAACTTGCTAAGAGATATTGATCCAAATATTAGTTAGGGCCAAAATTACATATGCAATATTACATGCAATATTTCAAAATTGTGCTGCCAGTTCTTGTTTTAAAAATGATTGCAGCTTTATGTTGTTTAATTATTCCACCCTGGAAGAAAGAATATTTAAAAAAATCATCAAAACCCCCAAATTAATGTAACATTCATGGCAATGGTGAGTGGTTGTAAACTGTTGACTGGAACAGACTTTAACCATTAAACTAAACTACCATGTTTCTATATTTTTCAATGTTTAGATTTAAATTGAGTGTTCTAAGTGAAATTTAATTATTTCTAATTGTTGTCACCCATTTCTTTTGTAAATTTCAAAGCTTTTGTCCTTTGATTGTTTTGTAGGTGTTTGATTCCAGGCCAGTACTTAATGTATCCTTGAAGGTGAGTTTATTCGGCTTTTTTGTGATGAATATTCACTGCTGTTGTTACTCTGTTAACTGAAAACATGGTTTCTGTCACTAGTTTGGGCGCCTTTTTCTGGAGTCATTTCTGAAACTGGGAATGCCGCTGCTGGACTACAGTTTCAAGAGGCACAAGGTACACAAAGAAGAACCTTACAGCATAAGCCAGTGTTATGTTTAGCATTTTTTCTCATTGCTGCTTGTTGAACAAGTGTTTCAAAAAACAATCCCACGTCCAAAAGTATTCAGAAGTGTCACAAAAGATTTTCAGGTTTATTCCTGAACATATCAAGTCCCTCTATGGGTGCATGATCTCTGCCAGCGACTACAATATAGGCTTGAGTTGGTCCTATAGCCTTGCTGAAAACTGAAGAATATCTCTGTGTATGAACACTGTGTACAAATTGTATTTTAAAGGAAGATGTCCAGAGTTTGCTGAAGACCTTCCAGCTCAGCACTCGGCAGCTCCACCACATGTGTGGCCATTCCAAGGTAGCAACAGATTTATTTTTTTACTCATTCTGTGTTAATTTTTTAAGCTATGATGCATTATGCAAAACTGGCAACAGGAAACCTTCATGTTGACATGGAGAAGAGCCTGCACTTCAACTTTGACTATAACCTACAACAGTTGGCCTTACAGGGCCAGTCAGGACGTTTACATGCACTCATCCTAGACATAAATGTCTTTTAATGAAGCATCTGAATTGTTCCTTTCAGGGGTGGAATGATAACACATCATTTCAAGGAAGTTTAAAAGCAAGAAGTAGTTGCACAAGTCTGAATGTGATGCAGATTTTCTTTAATCCACACAGGGTCCAGACTATCGGGCACAAATATACATACGCCCCACTAATATTTGGCTGAACGTGCCTTAACAAGTTTCAGAGAGACAAGAAACGTTTTGTAACCATTCTAAGGTAATTATGGCTGGATATTTGAACTCTTTTTAGAAATGGTAGGTCTCTTTTCAAATGTTGCATTCCTGGCACAGATCAGGGCCCGTATTCACAAAGAAATCCTAAGACTAAAAGGAGCTCCAAGTGACGTCATTCTAAGAAAAAATGGAGAAATTCTCGAATTTTTCTTAGAATTTTCCCTCGGTGAGATCAAAGTGATTCACTAAGCATCTTAGGCCTTAATAGAGCTCCTAACGTGAGGAAATGTTAAGAGTAGTGAGGAGGATTTTTAGAGTGTCTTAAGCAGAGGCGATGATGGAAAGACAAAGAGAAAGAAGAGATATTCTCCGAACAATGAACAGCAGTGAATAAATGAAACGCTACCGGCTCGATCGTGCAGGGATCCATCCCCTTAATAGTCAAGTAAATGAGAACATAAACTTCTATAACAATCATACAATTAATAACATACAGATAAGATAAACTTTATCATCCTCCTAGGGGGAAATTAAATTGTTTCAGCAGCAGGTTAGATTAACGGTGCACCTCTAGTAAGGTAATATTAGGAAGGATAAATAAATAAATAATAGAAACAATAATGAATAACCATGAATAAAAAGTGAAAAATATACAGACAATATAGTAGAGAAGAATTGAAATATTATTTAAATACCAAATATGCTTTCAAACAAAAATATTTGGAAAATGTCAGGGAAATTGTCAGGGTGGTTTCTGGGCTTTGTTAACCAGGCTGGTGGCAGATGGGAAAAAACTGTTCTTGTGGCGTGAGGTTTTGGTCCGGATGGACCGCAGCCTCCTGCCAGAGGGGAGAGTCTCAAAGAGTCTGTGACCGGGGTGGGAGGGATCAGCCAGAATCTTCCCTGCCCGCTTCAGGGTCCTGGAGGTGTACAGTTCCTGGAGCGACAGTAGACTGCAGCCAATCACCTTCTCAGCAGACCGAATGACACGCTGCAGCCTGCCCTTATCCTTGGCTGTAGCAGCGGCGTACCAGATGGTGATGGAGGAGGTGAGGATGGACTCAATGATGGCTGTGTAGAAGTGCACCATCATAGTCTTTGGCAGGTTGAATTTCTTCAGCCGCCGCAGGAAGAACATCCTCTGCTGGGCTTTCTTGATGAGGGAGCTGATGTTTGGCTCCCACTTGAGATCCTGGAATCAATAGGAATCTCTGTCCTCTCCTGGCTCAGAGTTGCTCTCGGCAACGAAGTGAATCACTCTTAAACTTTCCTTGGCAGGAAATTTCAGGCTAAGATAGGAGCTCTTAGAGAGGACTCTGAGAATCTTTGAAAATACAGGTCCTGACTATTAATCATAATCCATACATTTCCAACAGGATTGAAGTCAAGGTCATTCCAGAAGCTTAATGTTTGCCTGCTTTATCTGCCCTAAAGCCAGTTGTGTTGTGCATTTGGGATCATTGTCCTGTTGGTTCATTGTGTTCAACCTTCAACCACGTAGTTATTTAGTGGAGATGAAGTTTAGGATTTGGATGCAAAGTCATTATTTGTCTACTCTATCCACATTTTGCAATGCACCAGTCCCACTTGATGCTACCAACACAATAACTTTTCCAAAAATTATTTTCTATCTTGTGCCCAGTTGCTCCATCTTTGTCTCTTCTGACCATTAAACCTTTTCTCCAGAAGTCATTCAGCTTATTCCTGTAGGCAGCTGCACATTTCAGTCATGCGTGAAGGTGTTATTTATTTATTTTTTTCTTTTATCAGAACCCTCTTAGTCCGTTATTGTTAAATTCACTTTACTGTGGACAGTGAGTCGTGTTCTACCTGCTTTGTTCAGCAGCTCCTACTCAGTCCTGCCTTTTCTCGTTTTAAAAGCAAAGTTCGTACATTTCTTAACTTATCTTATGTTGTAATTTCCTCTTACAGTGCAGCCTCTTATTACTTATTTTATTATTATATTTAACTTTGTGTGAATCTGCGTGCTTCCATTTGCTGCTGGCACCCCTGAATTTCCCTACTGAGGGACAGTAAAGGATTATTCTATTCTATTCTATTCTTCTTGGGCTGCTCCTTCAGTTTGAGGGAAATGTTTGGATCAGACAGTTGAAACCTGGACACAACAATGTTCTAGCAGGACAATAATCCCAAACACAAACCAAAGCTGGTTTTGGATGAATAACCGCTTCTTGAATGAACTCTCCAATGCCCTGACCTTAACCTTATTTGTAATGAATGAACTACAATTAAAAACTGGGTCGGTACCAGGAAAATACCAAATTTAAATTAGTTATAAATTTCTGATAGGAACAGTGGTTAAATATCTAGCCATAATCATCCTAGGACCTTGTTGATGGCTACTAAAAGTGGTTTCTTCACAGCTGTTTTTAAAACAGTTGGGGTGTATGAATACATTTGAGCCTGTATGTAAACTTTAGAGAAAAGTTGCATTGAATTCACATTTGTGCATCTAACTCGCACTTTAAAAGTGTTGTTTTATCATTCCACCATGGGAAAAAAGAGCATTTCAAATAAATCACTGACATTCACATCCATGTTGAGTGTGTGCAAACAGCTGACCAGCACATCTAAATGTTCTTAGATTCACCAGGATACCAGCTTAACTAATCATGTACCAGCTGTGAAGAAGAGCCTGGAGCTGTTTGTGTACAGAGTGAAAGCCATGCTGACGCTCAACAACTGCCAGGAGGCCTTTTGGATGGGAAACCTGAAGAATCGGAACCTAAAGGTTACACATGGTTAACGTTTTATCTGTCAGTGCATTCTGATTCACAAGCTCTAAAATAATTAAATGATGCACCTTGCAGGGTGAAGAAATTCTTTCTCAGAGATCACAAGGAAGTGATGACGACGATGAGGAAGAGGAGGGGAATCGGGGATTACCGCTACCACGGGAACAGTCAGATGATGAGGTACCTGCCATTTAAAGAAATGGATTCAGATAGACTGTGTTTCATCAGTCTATCCATCCATCTGTTGTCTATACCCGCTTGTCTGTCCATTAAACAGGAGGCGGGGTATAGCCTGGACAGGTCGCCAGTCCATCACAGGGCAACATAGAGACACAAAGGACAGACAATTATTCACTCACTCACTTAATGTTGTCATTTTTCCTCCTGCAGGGTCAGGAAAGCGATTCTGAGGAAACAACCAAGAACACCAGAATGGACGACAGTTCAGAGGACTCTGATTAATACTTAGAACTATGTAAACAGATGATTTCTTGTTTGTTTTATTTCATTGTAAGAATCTCATTTACACATTAACCTTTTTTCCGTGTTGAAGAGATTTAATAGTAATATTTAACCTATTAAATGTTAATTGGAAAATGGGGCTGATAAAAATCAGCAATACACATATTTAATAATAGTTTTTATTATTTTGAGGCAGTAACATTCTGAACACTTTAAAGATTTCAATGGATGTATCTGTGCATCTTAATAGTGTCTAAGCCCAATAAAGGGCTGCTGTTTCTGTATGTTCTGAATAAAATGTTGTATTTGTAAGCAAATAAATAACAGAATACACAATAATTCAATTTACTTTGTTAACACTGTTAAACATAAAAACCTCTACATAATTCCTAAATTACGTAATGCTATTATCTGCTTTGAAACTAAGCAATCTGATGGATTGGTTTCTTATTTTAACGTAATTATTTTATTTTATTATATTTTACAAAAAAGGAATGATCAGGCTTGGAAAAAAAGAAATCCCTAATGAGAGGTAGCTTTGAAACTATTAATTGGGCCATTGAATCAAAACAGCAGGCTGCACAATTAGACGTGATCTACTGGGAGCCTGAAGAAAAGAACAAGTTTATAACCGCTTTAGCATGCTTTTATGAAGTTGTTTCGGACCGTTTAATTATTGACCCCTTGGACTGAAAACTTAATAGAGGTTGGTTGTCGAGTCTGGAAACTTCACAGCAATAATGAAACCTAACAGCACAGACACCTTTTAACACGATTATGTCAAATATTTCATGATTTCAATGCTAATGAAGTATTGGAGTCCAAAGTGCTACAAAACATTTAAGTTGTAAAGTAAATATATGTGACGATTTGAATAAAAGTGGCTTCAGTTTGCTTATCGCTGTGGAGTTGGAGTTGAAGATGCCATCATACTCCTGCTTCAACAAACCCACTGTCATCTGGACAAAGCCAGCAGCACTGTGAGGATCATGTTCTTTGATTTCTCCAGTGCATTTAATACAATCCAACCTGATTTGCTTTGTCAGAAACTCCAGAAGACTCAGGTGGAGGCCTCAACAATCTCCTGGATCAAAGACTACCTGACAAACAGACCACAATTTGTGAGACTGAAGGGTTGTGAGTCTAACCAGGTAGTCAGCAGCACAGGAGCACCACAGGGGACAGTACTCTCACCATTCCTTTTCACTCTGTACACCTCAGACTTCCAGTACCAGACAGACTCCTGTCATCTGCAGAAATACTCGGATGATTCTGCAGTCGTGGGGTGGATCAGAGATGGACAAGAAGATGAGTACAGGAAGGTGGTGGACCGCTTTGTGGCATGGTGTGGAAACAATCATCTCATCTTGAACGTGACTAAAACAAAGGAGATGATTATAGATTTTAAGAGAAACAGGAATAAGTCAAAAACTATTTCTATCATGGGAGAAGAAGTGGAGGTGGTGGAGGAGTATAAATACCTCGGTGTTCACCTGGACAACAGACTAGAGTGGAGATGCAACTGTGAAGCCGTCTACAAGAAGGGACAAAGCAGACTGTACTTCTTGAGGAAGATTAGGTCCTTTGGTGTTTGCAGCAAGATGCTGCATATCTTCTATAAGTCTGTTGTGGAAAGTGTGATCTCTTCTACCATCATCTGCTGGAGAAGCAGCATCAGAGCCAGGGACTTAAAAAAGTTCAACAAGCTGAAAAAAAAGGCTGACTCTGTTCTGGGGACTCATCTGGAACCTCTGGAGATCATTGTGGAAAGACGGATTCTTCATAAAATGAAGAACATTATGGAGAACCCTGAGCATCCTCTTCATGAGACTGTCGTACAACAACAGAGTGTCTTCAGTCAGAGGCTTCTTCAGATCTGCTGTAAGACGGAGCGCTACAGGAGATCCTTCCTGACCACAGCCATCAGCATCTACAACGGCTCTTTGAGGAAACCTTCATAATATGAGCTATAACAACATTTAATTTCCCTTTGGGATCAATAAAGTATTTTTGAATTGAATTGAATAGAATTGAATCTGAATAAAATATTATTGCAGCACATCATGGTTTTATTTTATTGGTCAGTGCATGCAATTCTCAAAAGTGAGGTTGTTTTTATTCATTTACCATGATATTCCCATAAGTGAAATCAGAAGTCACCTAATTAGAATCCTCCAGTGTATTTTGATCAATCGACAGGTGATTGTTCTGCTTTTAAACTCCTGGGCAAACAAACCAATCAAATGTTGGTGTTTATTGATGAACCATACTGACAGCCTTAATTCGTGATCAACTGTTGTGCCGGAAATACAAAATAACTGCATAAATTCCGGACGAAATACATATAATTTAAAATATAATGAATAGTTATTTATACAGTTCATTTAATTGTGTAGTTAAATTATATGACTAACAAAACATTATTTAGGCTATTATATATTATTTACAGTTTTAGTTAAACTATCACATATGAATATTTATTTGAAAAATGTATTCGTTAAAATTAGGCAATTTCGTTTTTTTTGTCACAAAGAACAGCCGAAAATGTGCAAATTCTGTCACTTTCCAGTTTTTCTCTAATGACCGCCTGGCTTGCACCACTTTCAATTCAATGGGGGGGATCTTGCATATTAAAACGTACGGTGTCATCTTTATTTATAGTAAATGATAAAATAAAAAGGACCGCCACGCTTTTTATCAGTAATACCAAGGTTTAATAATTTAATGGAGGAGTGTTAAGAACAGATATTAATTTTATAGATCTGTCATTAACGTCTCCACCCTCTGAACTGGAAACAGTGGTCCATCCGGGAAGCGTGCTCCACTGTTTGGGGAAATACCTTCCAACGAACGGTGTTTCCAGACTTCCAACAGAGTGTCTTAGCTTTCAGTTTGGTTTATTTGCCAACAACAATTATCGCTGCGTCTTTAAAAAAAAAAAAAACAACAAAAAACAAAACAACAGCGCCTCTGTGTTGTTTGGTCGGTCGCTGTCTGCGTGTGTCTGGAGGGGAAACGGTTCAGACTTGCCCTGACTGCCAGCAGCTGCACCATGTCCGATGTAATTCTGCTGCTCCTCATAGTCTTCCTCCTGCTGTGTCTGGCGCTGACGGTCGGTGGGCTGCTGGTGTACTCGGGGCTCTTTTCGGACGTGGTCGTTAAAACGGGAGCCCCTCCGATCAGTAATGCCACCGTCGCCTACAAGTTCAAGCAGGGCGCCTACAAAGACTGCGGTGCAGCCTACACAGAAAGCTGCAGCATCTGCCCCAAGCTCAAGTCCATCGGGATTTTCTACGATGACCCCAAACAGGTGAGAACCCCAGGACTTCGGAGTCCATTTACTGCATTTTAACGGTACCTGACCTCATGACATAATGTTTTCTGCGCGCTGATGAGATGGTACAGGTTTGGTTTGACCTGGACAAAAGTCAGAAAGTTGATGTTCAGGTAGTTACATCATTAGAGAAGAAACTTCTGCAATAAATATGTATATTTGACACAGCAGTGTGCACATAACCACAAACCAACAATTTATAGTTTTGTTTTTTTCTCTCTCTGGAGACTGAAATTATTTGTCATTCTAAAAAATATTTCATGGTAAGTGGTCCAAGAAATTGCAGCCTATGTTAAGTCCTCAATTTGATATGCAAGTAAAATATTAATTTGGCAGAAAGATCACAGAATCAGTACTGGCTTTACAAGGCCAATACCAAACCGGTTTTTAAAGACGATAACACCTAAAAGAGAAAGAATGCAACGTAAAGTTTATTCCCATTTATGGCTTGAAGCTCTTGTCTCAAACCTTCACCTGGTTTGTTTTAATTAAATGAAATTAAAGTATAGATAGTGATTGTGTTTATAGATCAAAAATGCTACAAACTCTTAGTTTTGATGCATTTAATGAATAGAAGGAAAATCAGATTTTTCAGTGTTTGTCCTGGCATTCAAAGAGGAATTGTTCAATTTCTTTCTTGGGCCCACTGATTGGTGCATCTCTAAAACAATGGATCTGCAGAAAAACAATCCTAATTGTGTGAATCTTAAAAACAAATCTTTACTATGACTTTTTGGAATTTTGGTTGGTTTAGATTAACAACAACAAACAAGGAGTTTAGATATTAGGTACAGAAAGAAAACAATTTAATCAAGTCAAAGGGGAAAAAAGGAAAACCTCAGAAATCATTTTAGCAACATTTACATGAATCAAAAGGGTTTCCTATAAGTTTAAAAGAATGCAGCGCAAACGTGCAATTTTATGTGTTATTTACTTTAAGATAAGATACTTTAAGATAAATATAGAGATACAAATCCAGCAAATGATCCTTTTTAATGTTTAAGGAAATAAACCGGTTCAATAAATCAGACTCTGATTGATCTATTAGTATTCCTAATAGCTTTAAAACCCGGGTGAAAATAAAACTAGAAAGTCTCATGATTATAAGCGCTAAATAAGTGGAGTTTTCTGGCTCAGGTTACCATTTACCAGCTGCTACAAAGTTGCCAACTGGTACACATCCTAGGCTTTAATATTCAGTTTGGGTTTCTGTTGCATCCAGTTGATTATTATATGTATTAAAATGTGTAAATATTCTTATGGGAGCAAAATATATCTATTAAAAACTGAAACATGTCTGTAATTCTGCAAATTGAAGTTATCGGATATAGAACAACTTTAAAACCGCTTCTTTCTGTGCATCAATGAATTTTGAAGTCTGTTAATCATCCACCACTCATTTAATCTTAGTTTTTGTTGTTGTTGTTTTTTTTACTTGAAAGTGCTTGTTTTAGGGCAGCCGGCAGAGCAAAGAACAAAGGAGAAGTAATTTAGTGTGTATTGCTCAAGGGAATAATGTGCAGGCTGTCTGTTTAAGGAACTGTGCGTGAATGAGGAAAGCAGTCAGCTGTTCAGTTGCCACGTTGCAATGTTGATATTTTTCCCCCCTTCACGCTCTCATCTGCAGCTCCTGGCATTTTCAGTAATGTCCTCGTTTCTAAATAAAAAAAATGCAAGCTGGACTCCAGATGAGAAAGGCAGGCTGTACAGGCAAAACCAGTCTGCAAGAAACAAGACGTCCCTTTTTGACAGCCTGATCTAAAACTAGATTTTGCATAAATGTGAACTGTGGTTGTTTCCTACTCTCTTTGCTAGCTGTGCTTTCAGTCAACAAGAAATGTCCTCACAACAGCTGCTGGTTAGACGCGAATGTTTGAGATCCCAGCTGATGTGGGAGAAGGATTGTCAGCCCAAACAATGAGTGATGTTTGAAGGAGCTGATTGAAAGGAAAAAAATACTGATTTACTTGGATTGGCATGTGTTTTTATTTTTTTTTATAGCTGGGAGGGTTGGGTCATCTGACCAACAACGTGGCAAATTCGAGACGTTTGTCCAGACAGACAGCAGTTCAGTCTGTTTGGTGCACAAGTGACAGAACGGTTCAGGGACTCAGGACTCAAAATGTTTATTCATGCTCAGCCACTGTTGCCAACTTAAAAGTTTGTGATTTTTAAACACTGTCTCACATTAACCAGACAGTTTTTGTTTTTCTGCCGACACCCACCAGCTTTCCGTCCTGTTTTTAAGTCACGGGTTTCGTAGGATCTGAGTCATTCCAGTGGAAAAGTGAGGCAAAGCGAGCTTAGAAAGGTTTTCTACTGTCTTTGGAGAGTTGGCATCACAAGGAGCTGGATGTGGGTCTGGTAACTCCCGAGATTGTTCCTGTACATGTAAATGATTGTTTGTATGGACTATTATTAAGTCTAGGAGGCCAAGCAGAAAAAGCTCCCCCGCCTACGTAAATTATTAGCCCATGAATCTGATTGTATAACACTTACACATGTTATTACAGATTTAAGTCAGTGTCTGGGGGATTAAAGTTTATAAAAGATCTAACACCTTAATGATATGATGTTCCCGTTTGTTTGTTTTGTAACATTTAAATCACTCAGCACCAACCAGGGAAGCAGAGTGAAACTGAGAGGCTCCATATAGCTAAACTTTGGCTAGGAGATGAAATTCCTTGCTTCTAGTAATTGCTGGTTTTATGTTACTCAGCGCTCTGTTGCAGTGCTCTAATCCTCCTATATAGGTTTAAGTGTCTTGTTTTCACTATTTTTGGATGATATACACCAGTGCTTCAGAAAGTTGCGTTTGGTGACCCCTTTATGGGTCATTAAACACCAAACAGGGAGTCTTGAGATGAGCCCCAGAAAAAAAAAATAGATGTCTTACAGTAGTTGTGCCTCTTCTTTAAATTGCCTGTTCAAAAGAGTTTAATGCCCAAACCAATGATAACTGGAGTCACAGGTTTCTGTTCATGGTTTTTATGGATTTTGCTGGGAAATTATGGATTAACCAATATATACTGTTTAATTTAAGGAAATCTTTACCTTGAGTATGAATGGCAATGTGATTTCCAGACTGTTCTGGACTCTTCAGAAGTGTTCACACCACTTTGTTTGAAGTACCTTTTGGTGCAGCATTTATTGTTCTTGAGGTTTCGTCTGCCATCTATTCTAGTGAAACCGATTAACCTGAAATAAAGTAATGTTGTCAAAATTTATCAATAACTGGAGACATAAACAAGTTGTGTTGTATAATTGACCATGTTGGAAACAAGTGAATATGTATGCTTTTATGTGTTAGGGTTAGGGTTCAGCTGTTCAACTGATTGTACCATTTAGTCAAAAATTAAAAAATCAAGTCAAGATGGAATATGGGCAGAGAGGCTATATGGAGGTGAACAGCAGCAATGAGGGAGCTGGAGGAATTTGAAGTACTTGTTGTGTACTAAAATCTCCCTATGACCTTGCAGAAGAATGTGTTATAGTCTGAGTTGGGCTACAATTTTTAAAGGTGTTAGCTACAAAATCAACACAGCGCAACACCAAAAGACCACTATTACCACAGTATAGCATGGCATTGGTACCATCATGCTCTGGGGTAACTTTTTCCCCGTATGGTACTGGGTGTTTGTCAAGGTCGCTAAAATCATAAGCAGCACCAAGTACACTTTGGCCCAAAATATTTGCGAGCTGGAAGAGGGTCTAAAGAATCTTATCAAGTTACTAAATCTCTGCTAGAAAGCTGCAGAAAAACACCCAGTTTGGGTTTAATGCTCTGTTTTTGCAGCACTTTAGTGCAACATATTTGTTTTAAAGTGCTATATAAATAACATGGATACTGACAACAATATTGACTTAGAAACTAGAAGACTTGGAGGGGTCTCATGTTTCTGTATGTCAGCGACCCTAAGCACTGAAGAACTTTTGAAAAGTAGATTAGGCCTATATTAACTAGTGAGAAAGTGGGTTGCTGACAGACTGCAACCAAAGACGGCTCAGAGCTGAAACCGAATGGAAAATATGCGTTGCCAAGTATCAGTTTAAGGGTGTGCTCACTTATGTAATAAAGTTATTGCAACTTTTTATTGTTAGTACCACGCATCAACAGACTTGTTTGATTTTTAAGTAATCTAAGAATTGCTCAAACCTGACAATAGGAGTGTTTGTATCTTTTTTGTTAACCAACGATGGTGCAAATTTTAGAACTTACTCACATTTTATTAATTTAATTAGTTTTTCTCTTTGTGTTCATATATAGGATTTTAAATATACACAATATTACTGTTTGCACTACAACCAAACGCAATTATTCTTCTGTATAAAAAATTCCCTACTAAATTAAAGTCCACAATGTAGAAGAAATAAAATTAGTCTCACATTCATTCTATCATTAAATGCAAGCTGGTGAGACTTGTGGACACTAGGTGGCATCATTGGCGTTATAGTTGAGTTTATGCAAGAGGTTGGATCATCCTCCAAACCTCATAGATCTTTGAACATAATGTATTATTATTGCAAAGGAAAAGTGACTCATTCATCAGTTAGTTTCATCCGAAGGCAATGAAATTTCACACTTTGTTAAGCAGCTGATGACTGCTGCCCTAATTTGGTGGTCTTTATCTAACAGTTCTGACACTTCATCCATTTGGTTATCATTTTATTTGCAGTTTCCTATTATTCCCGTTGTTGTATAGTTTTTAGTTAATGAGGGTAGCTAATAGGTGCTGGGCCTGAAGATTTAAAGCGAACCCACATTAACCATTCAAAGAGTGTTCTTGTAGGTAGTTTGACTGGCTTACATGTCTGTAGTGCTGTTGATGCAAAGATTGCTTTAATCATGTTTCTCCTGCTTGTTTATGATCATGCACATACTGTATTTGTTTACATAGATGTCTGTAACTTATAAAACGGCCTGTAATAAAGGTTTTACAAGTTCAGCAACTTGGTAGGTGGATTAACTTGTCGAAGCCATCATGACACACACCTCAGAATATTAGACAGAGATAACCATCCACCGCAGGGTTGCTTGTGTTCTGAATGTAATCAAGCGTTTAAATTAGTACCGAACAAATTCATTACAGGATAAAGTACAGAGAAAATGACTCATTATGTTTTCTAGTTTTAGATCCTTGTTATCTTGCTGAAATAAATGGAGTGAAGAATCTATGTGTCTCCTGCCTGTTTGCCTTTCTGCAAGAAATTTCCAGAAGATGAAGTGTGAACATTGCACAAAGTTCAGGTGACTGGTTGTGAGCCATGAGAAATAAACCAATAAAGTATTAGAGAGTAAGGAATTCAGACACACGTATTTCATTGTCCCTGTAAAGCTAACAGGCGGCACATCTGAGTTTATAGGTTGTTTGTTTTTGGGTTTTTTTAACTGCAATGCTATCTGATAAATGATATGCCGTGTGGAACTGTGCAGAAGATACATCTGACACTTATATAAACCAATGTTTTTATACCAAGCTACACATGTTCCCCTCATGACAAGGTGGAGGTGGAAATTTACTGACATACATGGGAGTGGCAGTGAGAAATGAGGGAAGGTGTGAAACTGCTGCGGAGGATGGTGTTGTAAAATCGGCAGTATTCTCACCCACCCTGGGTGCCTTGCAGTGATCCTGCTCTTCAATCGGAATTTCAGATCAGAGTGCCGAGCATCCCTTCACTCCCCGGTAAAATTTACTACCATTTTACTGCTGCTTGTCTGTCTGTCGTCAGCAGCAACATGAAAGGGAGACTCATGGTAAGAAGGTGCCGCTTTTAAAATTAGATATAAAATGAGAAGTAAATACACTGATTCTCTGGAATGTAGTTGCACTAGTTTTTAAGTCAATGTTATTCAAAAACGCCACTGAGGTGCTCTCTCTTTCTCTCTCTTTCTCTAATAAAGCATCTTTTTCATATGTATGTACTAGGCAACAGTCTGTATGAGATTCTCTTTGTGAATTCTAACATCTGTTGAAATAATATAACCTATTGATTATCACAGCTAATGTGATGTTATTATTACCATTTATGTTTTGGCACATAAACTTAAGCAAAATTATAGAATAAACTCCTGTTAAAGTACTAATTGTGCAGGAGAGAAAAATGTTTAGCTGTTCAGGTCTTTTTTCTGGTTAGCTGGTTAATTATTTGGGCTATCTGCTCTGAAGGAGGATGCATTCAGCTGCTGAAAGCCCATGCTGTTTGTAGCTTGCTAACTGAAGTTTGTGACTTCAAGTGTTTCCAAACTGCAGAACTTGTCATTTTTTTTTTGTAACCAACAGGACCTTCTTATGAGGTTTTGTCGATTTGGATAAAAATGTCATGAATTTTGATTTAGAACTCAATTGCAAGTTGTTTGATCACTAATAGTTGCACAGGCAGATAATACATTTTTATTTGAGGGCACCTTTCTAAAACTCCAGGTCACCTTACAGACAAGACGATATGCTTCTGTTAGCGTCCAAACCGTGGTTTAAAATGGTATTATTACGGTATTAATACCATTGGTAATGGTATTAATGGCTAGGTATTAATTAGAGTAATGGGTCATGTTCCTTTTTTTTTACATCATACCTCCATGTTTTTAATGACCAGGTAGATTCCATACAGATGAATTTCACTTGTGCCCGAGGGGAAAAAGTAAACAATGGAACACCATGACTCTGCAGCAACAGGTGGGGGAGGGACGACACCAGATTAGTTACAAAATCCTTTTCTGCTGTGATTATGTGGGTTTGTGTGTTTCTCTGAAATCTTATTTTGCTGCTAGTATTTAGGATTTATTTGTATGCAGAGTTTTGGAGGTTTACTTTTAAAAGCCTTATTAGTCTTACAAATTCGCCTTTGGCTGGAGGGCTTAAGGACAGAAATCTGTTGTTGCTTTCTAAATGTAGCATTGTTTGATGTCTTGTCCCAGTATATATATATTCTAAATAATCTACCTGCTCTATACAGCCAGAAAAAAACTGCCACTTTCTCTGGCATTTCATTAAAAGGACTTTAAACTGGAATGTACGACATTGTGGTTTTATAGTTTTGGAAATAAAAAGACATTAGATCTAAATATTATGAAGATGACTTCCTGAAGTTCAAATCTAGCATCAGAAGAGGGAGAAAACCATGGAAAGGTTGTTTGTACTAAATGGTCACATCTGAGTATTTCAGAAAGTGCTGATCTACTTTAATTTTGACTTACAGCAATATTTTGGATATTCATACCTCTGAGAAAGAGAAAGTATCCAGTGAGTGGCAGTTATGTGGCTGAAAATGTCTTGTTGATATCAGAAGAGAATGAACAGACTAGTTTGAGATTATGGAAAGGCAACGGCGGCTTAAATAAACAGCCGTTATAACCAAAATATGTGTAATGCCATTTCTAAGCACGTTGGATCTTAGAGCAGATGGGCTACAGCAACAGATGACCACTCCAGGTGTCACTCCTGTCTTCTAAGAACAGGAAGCTGAAGCCACAGTTGCACTGGCTCGCAACCACTGCAGATTGGAAACACGTTGCCTGGTTTAAGAAATGTCTGTATGGATGAAATGATCAGAATTTAGCATAAATAACATGCATCCATCCTGCCTTATCCCAACTGTTTAGACTGGTAGTGGTGGTATAATGTAGTGAGAGACATTTTTGTGGGGCTGTTTGGGACTGTTGTGACTGAGGATTTTTAATTTTTTTATTTGAATGGCACTAGTGGCCTTTATTTTGTAAGTTGACCAACAGGAAAAGAAGTGAAGAGAGGGAGGAAGACATGTAGCAAAGGTCAACGGCTGGGCTCGAATCTGTGACGGCTGAGTTGACAATGTGGTCACGCTACTCTAATAGCCTCCACAGTCACCAGATCGGTGACAACTGCATGGCTGCAACCGCATAATGCTATGTATTCAAAAGGGACTAAAATCTGTTAGATATGTTTCTGAGACTTTTTTGAATTTATGCCACAAAGAATTAAGGCAGTTATCAGGGTTAAATTAGGCCCAACCTGGTACTAGCTAAGTTTACTTATAAAGTGGTCAGTGAGTTTACAGTGCATACCATGAGATGTTGCTGTGAGCCTAGCAAAGTTGGTCAGATAGGTTCATTTTGTAATCTCATTGTACTTTATCAGATGTTATTTTCCTCTTTTTAAATGTCTTGTAGCATCAATCTTGTGCCAAGTCTTAGCTTGTTACCCTGTGATGCACAACTTATTGAAACATCATCAGTGGAGCACACAGTTGGAAAGATGAGGAAAAGATTCACAGGGAAGGAGCACGGAAGATTTTATTCATCCTCATATTAACTCCCCGCTCTGACATCTGGCTGGAGGACTCCCTCACAGTGTCCATCTGGCCAAGAACTGGTAAACCATCTCCCCAACTGTGGCGGAGGAAAAACTGTCCTGCCTCCAGTAGCTTGCTTATCCTCACCAGTAATTATGTGCCAGAACTCCCAGGATGCTTCGTGTAATTACTAGCTCAGTCTGAGCGCAGTCTGAAGGGACGGAGCTGTACTTGGCAAAAGCAAGACAGAAAAATTGACTTCCAATGGATCTTACCTTTCAGGGCATTGAGGCCCACATGACACCACATCACTGCAGATATAATCTCATTTGGATACTTTAAGGGACTTTTTATAATACTGGCATATTGATGTTGGAATAAGCATTAATTTCATTTTTACATTCATTAGAGGCAATTGTGTGTTCAGTAGCTTAATACAGGAACAGGATCATTGCTTAGGTTTTGTGCTCCAGTTGTAAAACGAGCCTCATTGTTTATTTGCAAGCAGTATTGAAAAAGATGGAGAGCTACTCCATGGTTTTCTGAAAATATGGCACAAAGACTCTACACCCATTGAAATCACTCTGTTGTCCATAATTCAACCTCTCTCACTGGTTTTAAAATCAAAACAAGTTTGTGGATTTATCAGTAAAATTACTTTTATTGAAAATACAAATCAAACCTTTCTCTTCATTTGTTTTAACAGTTCAACTCCTAAAAGAAGGAGAGATTTATTTTTAATTTTTATATTTACACTTAAGCCGTATTCTTTACGCCCATGGAAAATTTAGATTTGAAATCATTTCCTTTTAATCAACACGTTTGTTTCTAAAAGGAAATAGTGCAGGTTTCTCATAAAAAATGTGAAAGAAGTATAAAAAAAAAAACACACAAATTTTCTGTTTTTATCACATTTTCTTGAAAATTGCTTGATACTTGTACCCTTCTCAATAATCAATGTAAATGGAGATTTTGACAATCAATCGCTTCTTATAATTACTGACTCATATGGATTGCCAATGTGGAGTAACTTTCAGCCTTTAAAACAAGAGTTTTATTGCTTTACAAACAAGTAATTCCACTGTGACACAAAAAACTATGCTTAGTGAAATACTATTTAGTTTGGAGGACTTCACTAACAACTTCCTCCTTGACCACCTCACCCAGGACTGATCAATAAGCCAAAAGCAGACGTCTGGGGAACATGGGAGTTGCATTATATCATCCAACCAATGAGTTATAGATTCTAATCAGCTATTGCCTTGCAATAAATAAATAAACAGCATTAATGTCTTTCTGCTTTGGCTTCATGGCAAATATTCACCGCCTGATAATGAATAGTCTTGCACTAGTGCAAAATAATAAAATCCGTTACTTCCATCACAACAACAACGTTTTACTGGAAAACTTCGCATCTAGTCGACGTCTGCTGTCTTGGCTATGAAAAAAGTTGCAGTTGCACTTGAAGTCGGCAGGAAAGCAGAGTTTGAAGATGAAAAGGCCAAATTTCAAAGGTTGGTCTATGTTACAATGGCAACCATGTGCTCCGCAGCCTTGTAAATTTCAGTTTCACTCATGGGGACTTTGTTTCTTTGCTAGTTTACCTTCCTGTGGGTGGTGGGGTTATGGTTGTGAATCGATTGGCTGCTGAGAAACCTCCTCACCCTGGAACACTGAAACAAAAGACAGCTATTGTTGAGAAATAACTCCCTCTGTACTCTCCTGTTCTACTTGCTCATCATTTGTCAGGTTTTGTGCTTGTTCGGAGAAGTGTGCTAAACACCATCGGTGTCAGTGCAGCGACTAAGCTGGTCCAGACAGATCTCCAGAAAATGAATGAAAAGGGACCATTTTACTCAGAAAGAGACATGTATGCATGCTCATCCGTGTGATGTCACCCAGCAAGTTAAACCAAGAAGGATTTAAGAAGGGCATTGAGACCCCACGATTTGCTAAGAATAATACTTTTTATATATTTTCATAATAGTTATGAATTAGATATCTCCCCAGTCTCATTAATAAAATATAATTTTCTTTATCATAAATCAAACTGCAGGGTAACTTCTTTGACTTAATCAGCAAGGTCTAAATGCATAGTCTATAAAAATGGTTGGAGGTAGAATAATTCTCAGAAACACAATGTTGTAACTTAGAATCAATGTTACTTGAATGGAATTTGAATGATTATATTGGAAGTAGTTACACATGGAATCAATAACTAACCTATTAGTAATCACTATCTGATAATAGCGAGATGCTTTGTTGAGCTATCTGCCGGGATAGCCAGACTGCACTCAACAACTTAACAGACTTGCTACCTGTTGCTTGGCAACTGTATCTTCAAAACATCTGACAGTAAAACAAGTGATGGTTAGTTTTCCTTACGTTTCCACATCATGGCTGTCCTTTGTGGTTTGCTATTGGAAATATTTCCAAACAGCGTAGTAGCTGCCTTTCAACCAGATGAACTGCAGTGAATACTAAAGGGTGGGGGAGGGTCAACACTACATTCCTACATGGCATACAGGCAAAAAAAAAAAGGTCACTCGGGCACTTTCTCTGGCATCTCATTAAATTGACTTTATCACCACAGGACCGATAGTAAAGTTTTCTAAAAACTTTGGTTTACCGATAACTGGACCTTATCTGTTGTGGACGTTTGATTAAAATAAAATTTATTCTTCTCAAACTTCTAATCCAGCTTTCTGTGTTTTATAAAGGTTATTTTATAAACAGTGTCTAATGTCTATTATTCAGTATGTTTTCCTCAACCTGCCCTCCAGTTGCAAACAATCTCAAGAAATATGACAAGGAAGAAAACATTGCTGGACCAGGAGCAGAATGTATAAAGGAATAAATCCTCATTATTTGTCACCTAATGTAGACTCATTTCTGTCCTATGTATTTTTTTCTTCTGCCTGTGCATCCATCTGAAGACACCACAACTGCCTGAAGCAAATAATTGCTTTAAAAAATACATTCCTTCAAATAAGTCCCAGAAAACTTGGCTTAAGGGAATTAGAAGAAGTGGGAGAAGTATAATTTGTGTTGCAGAGTCACCTTAGAGTTTATGCGCCACAGGTTTTCCTGCATTGTTAATGGTTTTTGCACATAGCTTCAATGTTCACTCAAAGGTGCTTACAAGACCTTGTTAAATGAATCAGTTTTTGACAGCCTGGCTCTGAAACAAAATACGACAGTGTTCAGTTACTCAGGTAAAAGCACCACAGCCTTCCCATTATTTAACACTCTCTGCCACTCACTCTGGCCACCTAAGTCTAAGCCAGGTTCCCCCAGCTACCTGTGAAAAATAAAATCACCCACAAGCTTTTTGTAAAACACCTCTCTGCCGGCTTGGACTACAGCCTCCAGCAAATTTTGTCCTTTTTTTGGCTGCAGAATTACAGACACAAACAAAACAACTGCGGTCGAAAAGACCAGACAAGTCAAGTACACGGAGTGATGTTCCTCCCTTTCCTAATTGTCTGTTGTCTCTGGGGTGTGTTATCTAGAGGGAAGCAGAGATGAGATGCAGTCGGGGTGGCTGTTTGTACTTGCCACTGTGTGGGATGTGAATGATAGCTAGAGGCCTGTATGATATCATTAGCAAACTACTGGTTTGGCTAACACACTCTAGTCCATCAGAGCTGAGAGCAGGAGATGCAGCGAGATATAAGATAGCAAAGGAAGGGCTGAGGGAGGACAGTTGTTATCCCTCTCTGTGTTTGGATACTTGCTGTTGTGTCTTATCAAAGACCTCCAGTGTTGACTCGAAGTAGCTCTGTGCAGAAGTCTTGCTGACAGGCCAAACCACTTGATGCATCCATGTAGGAGAGAGGCAGGGATCCTGAACAGTCCCTGCAGATAAATCACTCTGAGTAGAGACAAAGAAAATCAGTCAGCACTGGATGTTTGGTAATTGCTTTTATTGCAGTGGGGATTTAGGTAAAAATGGTATTAGAACTGCTAAATCTCCCACCATATTTTTTAAAGGCAAAACATACGTTCCCTGTAGAACAGATGGTCTCATTTTCTAACAAAACGATGCAAAAGTATTTGTACCCTTCAACCTTTTCACATTTTGTCATGCCACAACCAAAAGCATTTTTTTGCGATATTACAAAGTAGTGTGCGAGTAAAAGAAAGACATTTTAAATGTTGTATTTTTTATTTACAAATGTTTGGTGCGCACATGTATTCAGCCCTGATACCCCTAATTAAAATCTATAACAAACAATGTCAGATGTCACCTAATTATTGAGTAGAACCTACCTGTGTGTAATTTAATCCCAGTATCCCAGATCTGCAGCTCAGGTAGGAGTATCTGTTGACAGGACAACTGTTAGGTTAGCACTCTACAAATCTAGTTTTTAAAGGAGTGGCAAGAACAAAACCACAAGTCCTGTTTAAACCATGCACCGGACACATCAAACAGGTGGACAAAGGTTCTTTAGTCAGATGAGAACAAAATAAAACACTCTGGCCTACTATGTGTGGAGAAAAATGCTCACTGCTCACCACCCTGTCCATTCTGTCCCCTGGTAAGAAAAGATGGTGGTGGCAGCATCATGCTGTGGGGATGCTTTTCTTGAACAGTGACAATGGGCAAAAGTCTGTAGATGTGCAAAGCTGGCAGACAAACTCCCAATGATTTGCAGCTGTAAATGCAATGAAAGGTGGCTCTGCAACGTATTGAAAGAGGGGCATTGATATAATGCACAACACACTTTACAGAGTTTTTTTTTAGTGTTAAAACTGTATTTATTTTTTTTCCACTTCACAATTATGCCCTGTTATGTGTTGGTTTGTCACATAACATCCCAATAAAATACACTGAAGGTTGTAACATCAAAAACTTGGATGTGGTATGAACACCTCTGCAAGCCACTGTAGATCTGTATTATCTTGCATTGTGGCAATAATTTATTCTGACAATGCTAACACAGCTGCATGGCTGTCTTTGTTTGTAGTGACTCATGATCTCTTTATAAACAGATGTGAGTATACCTCCTTCTGGCTGGAACAAGTATCTGTCTAAGGCAGGTGGTCTTTGTTCTCTGACTCATTGTAGAGCACCGTCAGGTGACAGTCAATTCCCTCACATTGAACAGATATTGTCAGTCACTGTTATCAGTCATGTAACACTGATTTTTAGAGGCACTGATAGGATTGGTCAAACAGGTTTAGGTTACGACTCAAAAAGTGCTGTCAGAACAAAGCAGAACGATGAAAACTATATAGTGTTGTAGCAACAGAGTGAAGGCAAAAAATACCCCAGAAGGTGAGAAATGAAATGCAAGCTGAGAGAGCTTTGTTAGGTTAAATGTGATAATTATGCGAGGACGGTGGGGATGAGTGTGGCTGGCTGCCATCTGTGCCCACTTTGTGCCATCCCTAAACGGACAGCTCTGGTCACACAGCAGGAACCAGTGGCAGCCAGGTCTTAACCCATTCCCAGGCAAGCCACTGTGGTTTAAAACTCAAACATTTGTGCTTGACCTATGGGTTGAAATTAAATAAAATTAGAGCTGCATGGCATATTGAATCGGAGGTGCTATGCATTCACACTCTGCATGCCATTAACATATTGGCAAGTTGAATGGACTTTTGATGCACTTGATGCCAACATCTGAGGTTGGAATGACAGATGCATGGATGAATAGTGCAAGCTTTAAACATACACAGATCCCTGCTCAGTCCATCCAAAAATGGAAAGAGGATGGCACAGCTGAACATCTACCAAAAGATTGTTGTCCACCTAAATTGGCAGGCTGGGCAAGGAGAGCGTTACTCAGAGAAGGAGCCACAAGGCCCATGGTAACTTTGGAGAACTTGCAGAGTTTCACAGCTGCAGGTGGGAAGAATTGGTTGAAGAAGATAGCCAATGTTGAAAGGGTAAAAAAACAGGAAATCCAGTTCAAAGTTTTAATGTGACATCGCAAACTCAATCTCTAGATACTTGAACTCCACCACTTGGTTAAAAATGTTCGAACGCCTCTCTCATTTAATGGTTTTCTTTATGTACTGGTCCTTCTCAAAATATTAGCATATTGTGATAAAGTTCATTATTTTCCATAATGTCATGATGAAAATTTAAAATTCATATATTTTAGATTCATTGCACACTAACTGAAATATTTCAGGTCTTTTATTGTCTTAATACGGATGATTTTGGCATACAGCTCATGAATACCCAAAATTCCTATCTCACAAAATTAGCATATCATTAAAAGGGTCTCTAAACGAGCTATGAACCTAATCATCTGAATCAACGAGTTAACTCTAAACACCTGCAAAAGATTCCTGAGGCCTTTAAAACTCCCAGCCTGGTTCATCACTCAAAACCCCAATCATGGGTAAGACTGCCAACCTGACTGCTGTCCAGAAGGCCACTATTGACACCCTCAAGCAAGAGGGTAAGACACAGAAAGAAATTTCTGTACGAATAGGCTGTTCCCAGAGTGCTGTATCAAGGCACCTCAGTGGGAAGTCTGTGGGTAGGAAAAAGTGTGGCAGAAAACGGTGCACAACGAGAAGAGGTGACCGGACCCTGAGGAAGATTGTGGAGAAGGGCCGATTCCAGACCTTGTGGGACCTGCGGAAGCAGTGGACTGAGTCTGGAGTAGAAACATCCAGAGCCACCGTGCACAGGCGTGTGCAGGAAATGGGCTACAGGTGCTGCATTCCCCAGACCTGGGCTACAGAGAAGCAGCACTGGACTGTTGCTCAGTGGTCCAAAGTACTTTTTTCGGATGAAAGCAAATTCTGCATGTCATTCGGAAATCAAGGTGCCAGAATCTGGAGGAAGACTGGGGAGAAGGAAATGCCAAAATGCCAGAAGTCCAGTGTCAAGTACCCACAGTCAGTGATGATCTGGGGTGCTGTGTCAGCTGCTGGTGTTGGTCCACTGTGTTTTATCAAGGGCAGGGTCAATGCAGCTAGCTATCAGGAGATTTTGGAGCACTTCATGCTTCCATCTGCTGAAAAACTTTATGGAGATGAAGATTTCATTTTTCAGCATGACCTGGCACCTGCTCACAGTGCCAAAACCACTGGTAAATGGTTTACTGACCATGGTATCACTGTGCTCAATTGGCCTGCCAACTCTCCTGACCTGAACCCCATAGAGAATCTGTGGGATATTGTGAAGAGAACGTTGAGAGACTCAAGACCCAACACTCTGGATGAGCTAAAGGCCGCTATCGAAGCATTCTGGGCCTCCATAAGACCTCAGCAGTGCCACAGGCTGATTGCCTCCATGCCACGCCGCATTGAAGCAGTCATTTCTGCCAAAGGATTCCCGACCAAGTATTGAGTGCATAACTGTACATGATTATTTGAAGGTTGACGTTTTTTGTATTAAAAACACTTTTCTTTTATTGGTCGGATGAAATATGCTAATTTTGTGAGATAGGAATTTTGGGTTTTCATGAGCTGTATGCCAAAATCATCCGTATTAAGACAATAAAATACCTGAAATATTTCAGTTAGTGTGCAATGAATCTTAAATATATGAATGTTAAATTTTAATCATGACATTATGGAAAATAATGAACTTTATCACAATATGCTAATATTTTGAGAAGGACCTGTATATGACTACATTGTATGTAGATTCTCAGTGTAGGCATCAAAACAGTGAATGAACACATATGCAATTATGTAGCAAACCAAAAATTGTAAAATAACTATAGATAGATAGATAGATAGATAGATAGATAGATAGATAGATAGATAGATATGTGTGTCTATATCTATATATAGACAGATAGAAAGAAAACATTGTATTAACAATGAAGTTGTATCACTTGCATTTATTTGTTACTGTTACTTATGAATGTTTTTGCTTTCTTTCAACCAGGATTATCATTTCTAAATTATTTTTATCTGATTTAAAACAAATTTTCCTCTTGACTTTTAGATTTTGGAAACACACAAACCCAGTAATTTAAAACGCAGAAAGCTGGAAAGTGGTGGGCTGGAACATCAAGCACAGCGATAAAAAGTGTTTCTGTAACAACAGCTCCTATTCTCCATCTGTGGCTGTTAGACAGAAATTGTCTGCAAGCCGACGCAAGTGGAAAATTCTGTCGGATCCGTTTCTGACTGACAACCAGCTCTGCCGCCATCACATCTGCATGCAGACACGTGGGCACATTAACAGACATAAAGCTGGCAGTTACCTTTAAGTGAGATGGAGCCTCACTGTCAGCTTGTGTCTGCTCTATTTAAGCAGCATTAAGTGAGACAAACAAGCTCTGCTGGTCTTGGGAGCGCTGTCCAGTAGCTGAACCTGTAATATTAATATATTGTTGATTTAGCTGAAGGGTTCAAATTTAGGGGATACTAATAATAATTTGTGTGTATTCCCTGTTGAGACTGAGGGAATGAGTCATTCTTTTTATGCCTCGTTGTAAATCTAAATCTAAATCAGTACTCATCTTTAATTTAAAATACTTGCAGCATATTCAGGTAAAGGATTATGGGACAATTTCTTGCATAATGCTTGACTTGGATATACACCCCTGACACAATTTGAACCGCCTCATATGTGACCTGACTATTGGCTGTCTTGAGCAAGATGTTCACCAAAGCTGACAGCCTTCTGCCCAGTTACTCTTGAGAATATGCAAAGGTGCAACGTCTCCACGTGTTTAAATCAAATGGCTCCTATTTTTACTTCCACACATACAGCTTCTTGCTGGCGCAGCATTAAGCGCACAACTAGCATAACAATTACAGGTCAAGCCAGAGGTTTACATACCAAAAAGAAACAGAAATCACAAACTATTCCCAGTTCACCTAGAATGAAGATGAACTAAAAAGCAAAATTGCTGCTTGCTGTAACCGTAACAGCACAAAGATTAATTACCAGCATTATATGATGAGTAAAAATAAACATTTGTACCTGCTGTTCAAAACTATCTGGATAAAATGAAAGATGTACCAATCAGGAGTTTGTGGCTGATTTCTCAGATTTTTGACAGATCTAATTTTGATTCTGACTTCTCTTTAAAATTTAGAATATAACTTGATATAAGAATAACATTCAAATGATGTTCTGTAGCCAGTAGAGTAGATATTATTTATCATATATATGTTAGGAGTGGAATCGTGCTGCTTTGTGAGACAGCAGTCGCTGTAAAACAGGATCATACTCATATCTTTGGGCAAAGAGAAACTGATTACAATGTTAAACTGACTTTAGGTCGCCACATGTGTTGCAGCTAGCATTACAAAAATAGCAGGCTTTTTGTTTATATTTGAGAAAAAGTAAAGGCAACTCCAGACTTAGAGGGACAGAGTCCTGCATATGTCACACGTTTCCCGGCTTGAGTACAACTGACTTCAATGAAGGCATTATTATCAGGGTCGTGCAGAACTTGATGACATGTTTAGAAGTTCGTTCAATTACTTGAATTGGATGTTGGAGCAAAGAGGGGTTTAAAATGTACAGTATGCGGGACCTTGAGAGCCAAAGTTGCCCATTTATGTTTGAGAAAATGTAGATTTCCACCCAGGCTCTAAAAAACCAAAAGCCTGCAAACATTTCCAAATGTTCAAATCTGGCGTATTCCATGATAGTTAACAGTTGAAAACTCAAACAGAGCAACTTAGTTGTACTATGTTAAGCCTTCACGTTATCTGCTAAAAGTTGTGCTCTCTTTTGCCCTTGTCCCAACTAAATGAAGTGCATATATTTAACATAAGAACATTAGAAGTACAGTTTCCTATTGAATTTTTTCTTACATACTGGTGCTTCCTCTACCTTCATTTTAAATTATTTTGTGCCATCTCCCTGCCCTTACAAATTGAAGAAAGTTTGGATTTTTGAGTTTCTGATCACTGGTGTCAGGCATGGTCAAGCAGAAAATTGATTGCGATCAACAGACAATTTCTTGTTGCAGCTCTTAATAAAATGTAATGATTTTCATAAGCTGACTACTTTTGGGCAGAATTTGTCTGCAATACTCACTGTAGCGCAGAACGTCGATGCAGTTGTCCAGTTGTAGAAATGTTGACATGAACTCCCCAGCTCAGCCTCAAGCAGACTTGTGGCTTTTTACTTCGTGTTTTAGTCAACACTGGAATTGTGAAATTTTCATTTTGGGGTCCTTTTTAGACCTTGACTGCACATTGTTTTTATTGGTTAAGGGCTTTTCAAGTACAGAGTGAAAACAGCTCATTTGGACTGATTAATATGATTTTCATTGTGAATTTACAGTTAAGACTGGAATTCATAATATCTCGGGCAGATATATTAAAAATAAAATTCACTTAACCAAGAAGTTTGTTTCTCATAGAAAATTAGATAGGTGTCTCAGAAGACTGAAGGCTTTCATTTGTATTTGATTCAAAATTGCTTGTTGAAAATGAATTTATACCCTTCTGAATAATCCATGGAAAACTTGTGTTTTGGTGATTTATCTTTGGTGATTAGCTCAAAGCCATTGAGTTTGGAGCGTCTCTTTACCATCAGCCTAATCTTTAGCTTCCTCTACAGATTCTCTATCAGGTTCAAGTCAGGAGTCTTCCTAGGCCACTTAAAAAAATTAACAGTCAAAGAGACATTTAGGTAAAATTAAAGATTAAACCCAAATCTTTAGAATAATAAATTTCTTATAAATACAGTACAGACCAAACGTTTGGACACACCTTCTCATTCAAAGAGTTTTCTTTATTTTCATGACTATGAATATTGTAGCTTCACACTGAAGGCATCAAAACTATGAATTAACACATGTGGAATTATATACTGAACAAAAAAGTGTGAAACAACTGAAGATATGTCTTATATTCTAGGTTCTTCAAAGTAGCCACCTTTTGCTTTGATTACTGCTTCGCACACTCTTGGCATTCTGTTGATGAGCTTCAAGAGGTCGTCACCTGAAATGGTTTTCCAACAGTCTTGAAGGAGTTCCCAGAGATGCTTAGCACTTGTTGGCCCTTTTGCCTTCACTCTGCGGTCCAGCTCACCCAAAACCATCTCGATTGGATTCAGGTCCAGTGACTGTGGAGGCCAGGTCATCTGGCGCAGCACCCCATCACTCTCCTTCTTGGTCAAATAGCCCTTACACAGCCTGGAGGTGTGTTTGGGGTCATTGTCCTGTTGAAAAATAAATGATGGTCCAACTAAATACAAACCGGATGGAATAGCATGCCGCTGCAAGATGCTGTGGTAGCCATGCTGGTTCAGTACGCCTTCAATTTTGAATAAATCCCCAACAGTGTCACCAGCAAAGCACCCCCACACCATCACACCTCCTCCTCCATGCTTCACAGTGGGAACCAGGCATGTAGAGTCCATCTGTTCACCTCTTCTGCGCCGTACAAAGACACGGTGGTTGGAACCAAAGATCTCAAACTTGGACTCATCAGACCAAAGCACAGATTTCCACTGGTCTAATGTCCATTCCTTGTGTTCTTTAGCTCAAACAAGTCTCTTCTGCTTGTTGTCTGTCCTCAGCAGTGGTTTCCTAGCAGCTATTTTACCATGAAGGACTGATTCACACAGTCTCCTCTTAACAGTTGTTCTAGAGATGTGTCTGCTGCTAGAACTCTGTGTGGCATTGACCTGTTCTCTAATCTGAGCTGCTGTTAACCTGCGATTTCTGAGGCTGGTGACTCGGTTGAACTTATCGTCCGCAGCAGAGGTGACTCTTGGTCTTCCTTTCCTGGGGAGGTCCTCATGTAAGTCAGTTTCTTTGTAGCGCTTGATGGTTTTTGCGACTGCACTTGGGGACATTTTCAAAGTTTTCCCAATTGTTCAGACTGACTGACCTTCATTTCTTAAAGTAATGATGGCCACTTGTTTTTCTTTACTTAGCTGCTTTTTTCTTGCCATAATACAAATTCTAACAGTCTATTCAGTAGGACTATCAGCTGTGTACTGTATCCACCTCCTGCACAACACAACTGATGGTCCCAACCCCATTTATAAGGCTTGAAATCCCACTTATTAAACCTGACAGGGCACACCTGTGAAGTGAAAATCATTTCAGGTGACTATGTCTTGAAGCTCATCAACAGAATGCCAAGAGTGTGCGAAGCAGTAATCAAAGCAAAAGGTGGATACTTTGAAGAACCTAGAATATAAGACATATTTTCAGTTGTTTCACACTTTTTTGTTCAGTATATAATTCCACATGTGTTAATTCATAGTTTTGATGCCTTCAGTGTGAAGCTACAATATTCATAGTCATGAAAATAAAGACAACTCTTTGAATGAGAAGGTGTGTCCAAACTTTTGGTCTGTACTGTATATTTTTTTATATATTATATATATATATATATACACATTTAAAAACAAGTGGGTTCGTTATATAGAGAAATTCTAACTTGTTGCAGGAAAACTTTAGATACAATTCTTGAAATTGTTGAAAAAGTTCAGTTTCAACATTAAGATACTAAAGAATAAGATGTCAAATAATACACAACACCAAAAGGAAATGTAAGTGGCATTTTTCTCCAGTATTTAGACTTTGTTCATTCTTTTCTCCATTATTTACTCAGAGGCCTCCAGAGAAATGTCGCTACATCGTGGGCAGCATCCTGTGTGAGGGTGAAGAGAAGCCAGATGAAGACCTGCTGAAGCTTTACAAGACGTTTGGCTTCAAGGTGTTTTCTCTACCAGAAGTGAGCCATGCTGTGACCGCCACCTTCCCGTCAACTACCAATCTGTCCTACGTTCTGGGTCCTTACAGGGTTTATCCCCAACTCACTTCCTACATTGAGGTACAGACACACTGTATGTGACCAGTAGAGCAGTACGTGGGGATCACTTTATCTATCCCACCTAATCCAATCTAAAAATCTAGGTATATCACTGAGAAATACATTCATAACAAGCTGAAGGTACACAAATGATGAGTTCACAAGTTTGGCTACTTACTTCCTGTCCCTTTTAGACTGTTGCACGTAATTTAAAGATGTATGGTTGGAAATGCGATTACTGTTTTTTTAGTTGTTCTTTTGGTTCTCTTTTCAACTCCCTGCTTGTCGTTAGACCCTCACTTGTATGGTGTTTAATTCATCACTTGAGCAGATGAGCTCTTTAAAGCAGATTAAGAATAGATGAAATGGTGGGGAATGAGGGTGTGGCTGAGTCCTGCAGCCCATGCGCTAATCTTCATGTCCTTGGGACAGACCTGAAAAAGCTACTGACATTTATGTATGACATTTTCACACATGGATTCATTTAAGGGGCATCCTTTCGATGTATAATGCTCCCCATTTCTATACGGTTATGTGTCTATGAATGTTTCCAATGTGTGTCTATCTTATTCGCAGGAGGTTAAAATATCATTCATACAAAACGCACTTATATTTATCATTATGTGTGGAAAATGTCTCATATTTTTTGTTCTGATTCAGAGCAACTTCTTCCTGTCTTATTCATGACAACAGGAAGTTCACACAAGTGACTGGGAGACTAACTGCATCAGTCTGAGTGTTTTTCCTCCCTAATTTATTCAGTCTTTTATTTTTGAGCAACATAATGAAGTTCCTTGAGTTGCCTTACAAAGCGTTAAATGATTAGCACTGTTAATGACCACAGGTCCTTCATCTGTTCTTGTTCTGCTGAGCATAGTCCAAAGTTATGGCCAATAACACTGTGCATTAGATGTAACAAGCTCTACCAGCATAATGAATCCAGGCGAAAGCACTGCTGCTGGTAGCCCGTTTTTTATAACTGCAATATTTTTTTTCTTCAATGGTTTTGTTTTCGTTTTTCATCTTGAGCTTGTCCAGGAGCCCGCTGAAGTTAGTTGAGCTTCATAGCATTCTGATTTAAGTAATTTCTACTATGTATTTCATATTTAGCTTCCATTAAACTTTATAGATCCCCTTGGGGAAACTGCTTGATCACGCAGTAGCTGACCCAAGTGCACACCTGTTTTTCAGTGTGTTAATTTATAAAAGAAACAGAGCAACAATGCAAAGAAATGTTCTCATCTCAAGCTCCAAACTAAAAGAGTACATTTTAATGGGTTTCTGCTTAGACTTAGCCCAGACTTTTTTTTTAGGTGTCAAAAAGCATTCTTCTTTTTATAATATTTTTGTTGTGTTTTTTTAAATTTGTGCATAAGTTACATTTCAAATGTGAGAAAAGGTTTACTGCATGTGCAGAACTATTTAATCCAGCTAAGATTCAATCAAAGGTACAAAGGATAAAAATGTATTATTACTTGAAATTAGGAAGGTTTTATGGTATTGCATCGTATCATTATCCGTTTGTCATTTAACTGTGAAAAAACATTATTGTGAATTAATTAGTTTTATATTTATGATAAACTTTTTAAAGCAGCTTTTAGCCCACAGATTGTTTTATTTATTTGTTTTGTCCACCATTAATTCTTTGGAAGCATGAAAATATGCATAAATAAGAAACAGTAACAGAGTCACAAGAAAGACAGCAAATCAATTAGTTGTCAACACTGTGAGAATACTGCAACTACCTAAATGTTAGCCGCTAACTGTGTTAAAGCTAGCTTACTGTGTGTTAGTTTTCTATTGGCCTTAAACTAAAGGACTATTTTATTTTAAATATCTGGCACATTAGTAGCTCCTGGGTTGATCTTTTAGCTGCGCAGGCTTAGCACTTTTGCTGTTGTGATTCAGATCAAAACCTTAAAGAGCTTTCAAACCTCTGTGTTCTGTGGCTTAACTCTAACATTTTTGAAAAACCTCATAATTCAACACATCTGGCATAAATCAAACCCTCTTTCTTCCATTTCTGATTTGAAATCGTAGCACAAATGGAGACAACCAATGATGGGAGCTGAACTCAGCTGCCTTTAAGGCACAGACACACAAATACTGCTACAGACTGCAGGAACGGGACCCTCTGTTTGCAAAGCCTGGTTCACACGGCAAGATTTTTGACCCGATCTTCCCCTTTCGACATGCCCCGATCATCGTAATGGCTCTTAAGATAATCTTATTAGAGTTACAGTATATAGTCGGTTCTGGACTGCTCCGACCTCAAATCAGGAATATTCAACAATTGTCTTGGCCCAATATCCTAGCATGTGGGGTGTTCCAGCTGGACAAACGAGTATGCAACCAGCTGAATGTGACGTGTAGCCAATCAGAAAGCGAGGTTAAGGAAACACGGAGGCAAATTACTCTGAACTCACGTTTGATCTTGAGAGGGTTTGCGAGATTTCCCGTCATCCCGACATCTGAATGCTTTTGAGTGAAATCTGTTCGTGTGTGGTGTGTTGTGCTTGCCGTGTGGCTGGACATCACCGTAGGACCAAACCGGTTATAAACGTGCTATGTTCCACAATTTTTTATCGACACGTCTTGGATCTTTCAAGTCTTGAAAATCAACCTACAATTTTAAAATCCTGCTGTGTGAACCGGGCATTAGGGGAAAACAGTTGTAACGTTTGTCAAGAATTTGAAGAAAATAAGGGGAAATAAATCTTTTTGGTGTTTACTAAAAATATGGATGTCAACATCATCGATTATATGGACAAATCGTAGCAGCCCTAACGTGGACTAGTCAGACTTGGACTGTATACGACGGCAATTACAGATTCATTAAAGACATCAGATTCATTGTAATTTGTGAAACCGCAAAGAAAAAAAAAGATGCGTTTCTGAGTTTTCCTTAAAAAGTTGTTAAATGGTCCCTTCGCTTTGGTCTCATGAGCCTGACATTATATTGTTTAGTGAGCTTGTAGTTTTTTCACAACTTTGTGTTGTGCTGCAGATCATATCTGGTTTCATTACTGTGTCATGTTTCTCTCGGCTGTCATGCTAACTGTTCAGTAAGTGTAGCTTTTGTTTATCATGGATGGTTTTAAAGTTTGTGACACCATTAGCTCATACAGGCAGGAGATTAGAAAATGGAATGACAGCAAAAATAAAGCATTTTACTTATTGTCAGTTATTACATAAACAATAGGAATACTTGACCTGTGAGTCATCCATCGTTCAGGAACCCGATGGAGTTGAAATTACTATTTGCTCATATCATTTTCTTAAAATGATAGGAACAGTGTTACCAGGTGAGAAATGTAGGATTATTGTACTAGAGACATAAAATTATCGTATTTTAAGGGAATTTATTGTACACTCGTCATAACCAAAATAACAAGTCTGTTGATGTGTTGAATAGCGTCTAACAGGTACTCGCAGATTTGTGGCGTCAGAACGGAATGGATTTATCAACAGCTGCAGCCCCACAGTCCCAGGCTCTGCTTCTTCTTCTTTTCTTTTTTTCTTTTCCTCAATCATGGGCGGGCGCAGTGGATTATTCGGCCAATCATGGCCGTTGTTCTGAGGCCAACGTCACACGTAGGTCACATTCAGAAAAGCCCGATTGGCTGGAATTTTCAGCATTTGTTTCCGAATCCGGACACAGATGCCTTCAAAGTTCACAAAAAAACTCCGACAGACTTTGGCGATAGGCTGATGACAACTGATTACAACCACACATTCACGGAATGGTCAAATTATCGTACATTTGGCCTTTTTCAGGAATATTGATCGTACATTGTACAGAGAGCAAAATTATCGTACATATACGATAATTATCGTACACCTGGCAACACTGGATAGGAACATAATTTGCCTTTGTCATGACCTTTGTAATTATATACACCCAACTGCCATATGTAGAGTGAATTGTGTGAACGCCTCTGGTATGTGATGTATACTTCCAGATCTTTAGATCACAACCCCGTCCGCCCCATTTCTGACGAGTTCTGTTGATCCACTTCTTTTAAGGATCTGTAGAAAACAGCTGACAACAGAGGAGCAGGTCAAACTCGAACATGTGCAATGACACGGAGCTTTCCTCAGTGTTATAATCCAGCAGTGTTCCTTTTTTGGCTGTAATGCTGTTACAAAATCATGGCCTGTGTCAGGGTGGACTTTTTTACCATTCATCTGTGTGTTTCTACCTAATGTTATCTTAGAGAAGGCATATGTTTTCACTTTTATTCTGCACTTGTCTGCTATCTGAAAGAAGCACAGAGCCTATTTGGACCGTGATTCTTACAGTCATCAAGTATCTTCCTTGCGAATGCTGATTGGTCAACCTGTTTACGTGTGAATGTGTTATTGGTTCATGATTTATTTTATTTTTGTATGTCATGCTTTTTTTTATTTATACACAAACTGTTTGGTGTTTTGTAATGACACTGATGAAGGCCACAAGCCTAAATGTGTTGGTGTTTCCTAATTTTTCAAGTGTTATTGGAGTCTCCAGCTGACCCGACATGAAGGTTCATTTAGGCGTGACCCCTGTGCTGTCAACGGACTAATAACACATTAACATTAAGTCGGAACTGAGGAGTGACGAGTGCGCTATGTGGACCAGCTACAGCAAGGTCAATGAATAATGGAGAGCGGTTGAGAGAGGCTTGGTTTAGTTGCTGTTCGACTGTGCAAGAATATGATCATATACACTGCCGTTATGATTAATTGAATAGATTTTTTTGTATGAGGAACTTTGAAAAGAGGGTAACACTTCTATGACATGGATTCAGTCATAGCTAAGAATTAAATTTTCACCTTATTTATTGTTTATTTATTTTTCCCTCTCACAGCATTATTTATGTACATGAATGTATTTATTTTGACAAACAATTCATATGTTGGCTCAATAATTAGCCTTTTTTAATAGTTCTTACAGGTCTGTTTGAGAATAAAATCTGAATTATTTGCTTTATGTGTTTCTTTCCACACTTTCAAACTCTAAGTTATATAAATGGTTATACATTAATGCAAATTGCATTGACATTTTGATTTGAATTACTTTTAAATGTGACATCCAAGATAGTTCACTGTCTGTATGTTTTATTTCAACATCAAAAAATATTGCCAAAAATAATACGTCTTGGTTTATTTAGAATTAGTTAATTACTGACACACCAACTGTTTAACTTGTCCAGCTGCAAAATATTTTTTTATTCATTAACACAATAACATTTTTGTGTCATCTGCAAACAATACAAATTGCAACAGTGTAGAAACTGTACAAAAAACCCTAATATACAAAAGAAACCACAATGTTTCCAATACTGAACCTAGGGGAACCCCAAATAAAACTGCCAGCAACTGTGAATCTATTTTTGACATTAACATGTACTGTACACAAAAATGCAGGTCCACATAAAACACATAATGAAATAACTGTTAAGACTAGATTGTAAAAGAAATCATATTGGGATGGAAAATGATAATGAAGTTAGACTCAAAATTGTTCATTCCCCTGCAAGAGGTAGGTTTAAAGTAATGTTTAATTTTACTAACATGCTTCTTCTCACTGGAAGTAATGTTATAAATTGGCCCAGCCAGAGTCCTGACTTGAATGTTTGTACGGAGCTAAAGATCAGTTTGATGGCACGGAGATTCAGAGCTTATCATCAAAGACAAATGGTTGCAGTGACAGTGGAAACATGCACAAAAACCTGGTTGGCAAGCAGAAAAAGGGTTTGATTGCTGTTATGCCAATAAAGATTTTTTAGGTGTTTATCGAGAAGAGTATAAATAATTTTCACTATTTGCCCTTTTTTAAAAATAAAATGTTAATCAAAACAGATCATTTTTTTCATAGTTGATTCTCCTTTTACATTGTTTTATTATTGTTTGAGAGCTGGCTGCCTTATGTCCTATCAGAGGCAAACTTCTTGGTTGAATTAAAATAAATATGAATAATTTTGCACTTAACTGTATGTTCTAAACAACTTAACAAAGGCAGTGCTTTTCTTGTTATCTTCGCAGTTTCCTTAGATTAATTTTATAATTAGCACTATCAAATCATTTTTTTTAAATCTAAGAATATTCTTACAGCGTGTTCACACCCATCTACAACAGCATTGCAAACAGTTGTTCCTTCTGTTTTAAATACATACAGTTGTTTAAAAAGTATACTAAATATTTTTTAGAAATGAAATCATTCAGTTGTACATAAAATATATTTTTTAAGATTTTTAGAAAAGTGTAACTAATCCCTTTTTGTTGCTTTAATGGCAATAACCGTCAATTCTCCGCTCTATGCTAATTATCTTTTAATAATAAAACTTATTCGTCACTTTAGTATATTTTCAATGAAAGGCTTTTATATTTTAGAGTGATTAAAATCAGATGGTGTTCTTTTGTTTGTTTCTAACATACTGTCTAAACACTACTGGGAAAATCTCAAATCTGATATTTGTCCTGACAAATTATTTATTTATGTTTTGAGGCCATGAAAGAAACAGTAGGACAATGATTTGAGGTGAAAGAAGAAAAAGAAATCTGAGGCAAATGAAGTGTATGTCACAGCTTATAAAATGATCTAGGGAAGCCCCGTTTGATCCTTATGAAAGCAACATTTGAACAAGTCAAGTATCCGTGCAAACAATCGCCGTGGTGTTATTTCAAGAGCTGGCTCAGAAAAACCTGGAATCTTCCCCCTGAGCAGAAACAAGATGAGGGGCTGATAGCTCACATCCATTTAGTAATCCACTTATCCGAATCGAAGTCAAGACATCATGAAAGCCTCTTTTCTTTCAATTCCTTTTCTACTGTGTCTTATCATAATTTCATTTGCCTCACAGGTGCCACAATTAAAATATTTTGGTATATTTTTAAACAGCATAGAATATGTTATATATGGCTTCTCGGTTTGATCATTGTTGGCCACACGAGCTTTTTACCTCTGTTTTGGCTGGTATGTCACACATTCTACTTTGCAGAACTACACAGCCTTTAGAAAGTTTTGGGACCCTTTGAAGTTATAGTCTTCAAAGTTTTGTGAAATGCTTTGAAACATATATAATTTTCAAAAATATATGGGGCCTTCATTTAGTTTTTGGCATCTGTTTATGCAACAGCGACATATTTTCCTTTAGAAGGTTTTTCAAAATCCTCTAAAAGGAGAATGTAGCTGAAAGTTTAAAAGTGATGACATTCCAGTTAAAATGATGATTTATCCTGTGAGTAAGAGGAAGTAAGAAAAATTGAGAGTTGGAGATCTAACTAACCCACACCTTACAGAGGGATTTAAAAGTGGTCTCTCACGATCCCAGTCTGTTATTCTTCACAATGGTGAATGAATGCTTGTAACAAAAACTGTAATTTGAAATACTAAAACTCTGACAGCATTTAGATAGACATTTTTTGCTCCAGTTCTGACCAGCATTGTTACTGTTTTATGCACAAACATACACAGGGCACTTTTCACCCAACAAATGTGTCACCAGAATAGTCCCCTTTATATTAACCATCTGGTTGTGCAAGCTTCACCTTTCGCAATATGATCAGTTCATGCTTTACTTATGAGAGTTTAACTAGACTATACTACAGCTATATAGCTTTGATACTGTCTGTTATGCCATGGAAACTCTATAAGTCTGCCTGGAGTTAATTTTCGGTTTGTACTAGAAAGTCTCTTCAAGTTAATGCTACAGATGTGGTGGATTGACAGGAAGTTTAAGTATTGATATTTAATCAGACTGCAGTTGCAGTCAGAGGTTCTAGTGAGAATGTTTTTTTTGTTTACTTTTAGTATCAGATTATCTTTGTAGCAAAAGCGATCACCCTGCCCTAATAAACATCTACATACCCATTCAACTTATAAGAATGTTTTTCTTGTGAAGAAAACAATTTATTTTTCTGTTGAACTGTGTGGCTACAAATGCTACGTCCTCTTACGTATACATAATGCATTTTTGGTTTTAAGAGCACGACTTCAGAGTTTTTTGTTTCGTTTCTGAGAAGGATTATTAACTTGTCCATTCATTGAAAGGGCCAAGGGTGAGTTAGGTATGTTTCATACTTTCAGGATTTTTGTTTTGGTTTTGGCTATAAAATATGATGATATTTGGCCGTTAAAGTAGGATGGGCAGTTTACAGTTTTGGTGTCAGAAGTAACAAAGTCTGATGTCTCAGACCTGAATTTGTCTGCTAACAGGTTAGTTTTTTTCTCTTTTACTTTAGCATTTGATGCCACTTTACAATTATTACACCTATATTGCCAGTCATGCTAATGATTGTGTTTATGGCAGGCTTAATACATTTTTGTTTTATAGTTTAAATTCAATTAATACCTGACACTTTCAGGTGTACCGACCATGTAAACAAGAACTGAGGTAGCTTTTACTGTGCTTTAAATGGCTCATTAAATGAATAGAAAATGGGTGTTTTGTCGCAGCAACCCATCATTTCTGCAGCAGTTGTCATTAAAGCAATTTCTCTAAAGCAAGGTGGATTGGTTTTGTTTGCCCTTCTACGGTCTTTGTTTAAAGATGTTTTCAGCAATAAATATCTGAATCTGCCTAATTTTCAGAGAAAACAGGAAAAACATTTTTTTTATGCTTTGTAGTTTCTTCAAGCTTTTGCAGCAGATAAATAAATGCTTTGTTTTAGGCCGAGAAGACAGTAGTTGAGTGGCAAATTAAGACAAAGTAAAGAAAATTAATTATAGTTAACGCTGCATTGGTGTTTTAACTTTTAACTGAATTGGTGTTTTAACAGTCTCTAAATTGTGTGATTTAAAAGAGAGATATCTTCATTTCATGCATCATTTGCTTTTGCAAACCTATTCTTCTGCACAAGGCCTTCAAAAAAGAGGTTTGTTAGATTCAACATTGGTCAGTTTAGTTTCTTTTTTGGCTGGAAAAAATGGTAAACCTCTCATGGTAAATTATATATATCTTTGCATGCACAGAATTTCCTATGTAAACCCAATTAAATAATGTGTTGTGAACAGGATGCTGGCATCTTGGTCATATGCTATAGTGGCACAGCTGAGTCATAACCTAGTTTTATTGCATCTTTGTCTTATACGTTTGTACTTTTTTGGATCTAGCAAAGTCAGGAGAACACAGTAGACCAGGAAAGAGAAGGTGCATTTTGGGCGTGATTGTTTTAAGGGATATGCTCTAAAGCTGAACAATTGTGACCGAATCGGCATCAATATCAGTATAACCAATATTCATATCGCAAAGGACTGTTTGGAGTGCAATAATTGTTGGTTAATATATTCCAAGTCTTATGAAGTTGCATTTTACTTGCTAATGTAATATTTAGCCAGTTGGACAGAGTCTCATGGCAGCAGATGCTCACACTAGATAGCAATTACATTCCCCAAAATACAAAAGGTCACAGAGTGCAGGACGCGCAGATAAAAAGAAATTCTTTTACACTCTATGTAAAGTTTTGTGAAATGTTTTTGCCCTCTTACGGATTTCTTTGTTTTTTGTTACACTTATTTTTTTTAGATGATCAAACAAATAAAAAAACAGTCTAATTTGTAACAAAATAACTGTTTACTGGCAGTTCTGTCGCTTAAATTTTTTGCATTCCCCTTTTGCCACCAGGACAGCATTTAGTTTTCTCCTAAACCTAGTGATGTCCAGATGAAGCCTCTTGATGCACAGAAGCTTTCCATCCAATGGACCCTTTTCATTGACATCACTGAAGTCCCCGCCTCACTTCTAGTCCATCTTGGGTGGCTCCGTGTCGCTTCACAGCTCTTCACAACATTGCAACATTGCATACCTTCTCGACCATGGATAAGTATCTGGAGTCGTTACGGCCACCTGATGAGGCCATGTACTTCAAGAAAATTGCAGCCATCAACAAAGTGGATCCATATGTACTGTCCTGCTAACACAAGTCGCGTCCGGACCTCATCTGCTGTCTCCGCCTGCTCTGTCCTGCTCCTTCTTTGATATTTTGCAGCTAATTCCTGTTTTATTCCGCTGCAGTTTGCAGTCTCTTGGGTCGCTGCACTCTGATCAGATCTGCCCCACAGGAAACACTTCGGCCCCTCATTTGAATATAAGAAGATGGAATAAAAAGAGCCTGAAATAAAAACGGAGTTACAAAAATACAAGTCCCTAAAATACATAAAGTAGCTTTACAAAGCGTCACACAATAAAACACCATTACAAGTAAATAAATTAACACGTACGTACATATATTACATGCATAAATCACTGAAGTAAATAAATACATTCCTACCCACTCTGATCAACTTAAGAAAGTAATGCATAAAGAACAAAAAAATGCTTCAGCTCAACTTTTCTTTTTAGATAAATTGTTAATAATTAGGTTGTAAATAAACGTGGCACCAAAACAATTATGGGATTTTTTCCCCTCACAAAATAAATGGATTTTCCTATCCATTAGTTTCAGGTAAAGATGACTTATTTAAAGGTTTTTACACATCTTTTTTAATAAGTGTGCAGAACACTGTAATTAAGTATATGGGTCATTCCGACTTACTGTTCAGGGATTTTTGATATTGCTGTGTCTTATCCTTAACTGCAAAGTATGCCATAATTCAGAATGCCAACCGGCTCTGCTTTTGTAAATATTTTCTACAAAGAGTAGTTAAGAGATTATTTGGAAGGCTTTTTTGTAAAGTGCACTGAATGCAGAAAGTTGGCTAGGAGAAAATAAATTATTTTCAAGGTGTAGAGAACAGCTATCCTTCTTAGCTTAAGTGAGATAAATGCACAGCTGTTTGTTGCTAAGCACAGATTATTACGCTTTCTAGATGTCTTTATGATTGAAAATAAAGTTTTCAGCATATGGCATGTAATGTTTGCAGTGGAAATACATAAAATTAAGCTTCTGTGAGTTAATTTCATAACAAGAAACACTGTACTTCACAATGAAATGATTGCTTCTTAAAAATGTTCTGCCCAGAAACAGAACATGCTGTCTTTGAGCTCTGGCAGTGAAAGCATAGGAGTATAATTTTCTTTTTATGACAAAGACCCAATTTCAGCATTGTTTATCCTGATGTGTCACCCCTGATGGGTGACCCTACGGTTCTAGAGTGACCCTTCTTTCATCATGTATTGGGAAATTTAAAACAGCTCAGATCACAGTGGATGTGGGTCATGGCGGTGACAGGACAACACCTTCTTTGATCCTCTCCAGCCCATCTCTACATCTTTAATGAGTCCTTGGCTTAAGGCGCTGACTCTCCTTGCCGCTTTCTGTTCTGCAGTTTCTGCGTGGGATGTTGCAGAATAGCAGAGGCTGAAGCAGTGACGCACGCCATCAAAGGTGCAGAAAGCAAAGTGAGAGTCAATAAGTAAGATGTGTGAGCTGGTGAGGGAGCATCTGTCTCTGTGACTGATAACTGGATGGAAATTCAGATCGGATGAGGGACTTACCTCTCTGCGCTCCGTGCTGAACGTGCGCTTTAAAATGCGGGTTGCAAGTAGATCCAAGAGAAATCTCCTTTATTATTAACGCTGTCATTCCTCTGTGCTGTTTCCTCCTCCTGCATCACATTTTTATTGGTTAATATCAGGCTTTGCACCTTGGGGGCTCTCAGAAATAATAACCTGAAAATAACAGAGAGATCCATCCAGAGGTGGAGACGGCCTCTGACCTGCAATCCTTTATATCATGTGTTTACACTTAATATTCCTGTTATCTTCTCGGTCTGCCATTTTACATTCTGTAGAGGGAACTCTTGTCTGTAGATGCATGGTGCTAAATTTAGACTCCTAACACGATGATAACAGTTTTGCCATGCCTTTTTGTTCCTATTCTTCTAAGATGGGCTGAGGTCCAGTGTACAGGGTGGACTCTTCATAAAATTTCATATTATGCCCTCTTTCTTGTTTGCAATGGCAGGCTCTCTTTTGGAAAAGCTCCAACAGAAGAAATCAGCTGGTTGTTTTGGTTTTTTACTTGGAGACATGTTGATCTGTTAGTGGCAAAGACTGATTGTTGGAATAAGGCAATAAGCAATAGACTCAGAAGTGAATTTGTTATGCTTTTAGTAGGGAGAACAGGTTATCAGTATCTAGGTATTCCAAGGTTTTAAAATATTATGATTTAAAAGGTACTAAAATTTTCCATCAGAGCATTCCTAAAAAGAGTCTGAAATAAAAACGGAATTGAAAAATACAAGTCCCTAAAATAGTTTAAATATCTTTACAAAGTATCACACAATAAAACACCATTATGAGATAGATAAATAAATAAATAAAGACATACATACATAGATACATAAAGAAATCTCTGAAGTAAATAAATAAATCTTGAAGTAAATAAATAAATACATCTTGAGGTAAATAAAGGTAAACAAAAATTTTTAAAATATTTATTTTGTTTTATTTCATGGGGACATTTATTTATTTAATTGAATATTTATTAATAATTTATTAAAAACAGTATTTATTTATTTAATTCAGAATGAACTGGCTCTCCAAACGTTCCTACCCACTCTGATCAACTTAAGAAAGTAATGCATAAAAAACAAAAAATGCTTCAGCTCCACTTTTGTTTTAGAGAAATGGTTAATAATTAGGTTGTAAATAAATGTGGTGCCAAAACAATTATGGGATTTTTTTCCCCCCACTAAATAAATGTAATGAAATGATTTTTGTTTTTATCTATTAGTCATTAATTAAAGATGACTCATTTAAAGGTTTTTACACATCTTTTGTAATAAGTGTGCAGAACACTGTTTGTAATTAAGTACATAGGTTATTCCAACTTACTGTTCGGGGAAATTTGGTATTGCTGAGTCCTTCTTAGGTCAAGTGAGATAAATGCACAGCTGTCTGTTGCTAAGCACAGATTATTATACTTTCTAGATGTCTTTATGATTGAAAAGAAAGTTTTCAGCATATTGCATCTAATGTTTGCAGTGGAAATACATAAAATTAAGCTTCTGTGCGTTAATTCCCTAAAAAGAAACATTGTACTTCACAATGTAATGATTGCTTCTTAAAAATGTTCCTAAGGCTTAACCACTGGTGGGCGCGGTTCTGCTAATCCAATAACGGCTAATAGCAAGACTAAATTTTTTGTTTAGTGGGTTATTGTTTTTTTTTATTTTTATTTTGGAAGCCTTTAGTTCACTAACTAATTCTGCTAAATTATGTTTCGCCGACTTTAAGTCCACTTACAAAATTAACAAATTAGCTCCTTTCTGTTGTGGGCATGTCTCGAAGAATCCATTAGGCACCCTATTGGCTTACTAGATGTACATGTGACAAGACGTCATTGTGCAACGCAGCACACGTTTCACCTCATTATCTGTATAAAAACACCTGTCCACACACTCAATCAAACAAACCCCAACCTCTCGCCAATGCTATTATAGGAAAATGTAAGAAGTTCAAGATGAGGGTCAATCTCCCTCGGTCTGGGGCTCCATGATAGATCTCACCTCATTGGGCATAAATTATCCTGAGGAAGTTGAAGGATCAGCCCAGAACTACACAGCAGGACCTAGTCAGTGACCTGAAGAGAGCTGGGACCACAGTCTCAAAGAAGACCATTAGCAACACACTACGCTGCCGTGGATTAAAATCCTGCAGTGCACGCAAGGCTCCCCAGCTCAAGCCAGCGCATGTCCAAGCCTGTCTGAAGTTTGCCAGCTGAATGATCCAGAGGAGGAATGGGAGAAGGTCATGTGGTTTGATGAGAGAAAAATATAGTTTTTTGGTCTAAACTCCACTCGCCGTGTTTGGAGGAAAAAGAAGGATGAGTACAACCCCAAGAACACCATCCCTACCGTGAAGCATGGAAGTGGAAACATCATTCTTTAGGGCTGCTTTTCTGCAAAGAGGACAGGATGACTGCATCATATTGAGGGGAGGATAGATGGGGCCATGTATCAGGAGATCTTAGCCAACAACCTCCTTCCCTCAGTAAGGACATTGAAGATGAGTCATAGCTGGTTCTTCCACCATGACAGCAAAAAATCCCTGCTGCAGTGTGTGCAAGCCTTGTCAAGAACTACAGCAAACTTCTGATATTTGTAACTGCAAACAAAGGTTTCCGTACCAAATCTTAAGTTTTGTTTTTCTCATGTATCAAATACTTATGTCATGCAATAAAATGCTAATTAATTACTTAAAAATCACACAATGTGATTTTCTGGATTTTTGTTTTATATTCCATCACTTACAGTTGAAGAGTACCTATGATAAAAATGTAAGACGTCTACATGCTTTGCAAGTGAGAAAACCTGCAAAATCGCCAGTGTATCAAATACTTATTCTCCCCTATGTACACCAGCTAAGCTTATGTTTGTGTTATAGGAGAAAAAGGAGATAAACTGCTCGATACACACGACTAAATGTAGTGATTATTTATTCTGAATCTTTTCATAGGAATCTTTTAGAATTAAAATCACAACAAATAAATGTTATAATGCTAATATTGCTTTAATAAATGGTTTACTATTTTAGTTTCTTAGAATTGTTTTCAGTTTTACATAAAAGTAAGGAAGTCATATCGTACATTGTTGTTTGAAATCCTTCCCCTAATAACCATACAGATAGCATAATTACCTAAGATTATAATACCTCATGCATTCTCTGCCCTCAAAATCTAGCTCTTTCAAATAATGTTTTCATTTAAAAAAGTTTACCCAATCGGATAACTTTACCTTATTGTGAATCCTTTGCATCATTGTTCATGGGTGCATGGATCATTGCCTGAATTAAAAAGCCATTTCCACATTCATTAATGACACAGCCTTCCTTGTTACGTAAAGGATGCGTCAACATTGCAGTCACTATAGTAAATACTGGTGGTACATTTTGGATTTATGGTCCCCGTTTTTATTCTACACAGTCATACATATTGTAAACATAAAAGCACTTTAGATTTTTAATCACTTTTGTCCTTTCAGTGGTCTTCAGCTCATATTCTTAGTGACAGTTCAGTGAAGCAGTAAGTTTTGGTGATAACAAGCAGAAGCGATAGTGATGTTCTTATCGATTGTTGCTTCTCTTTATCTCCGGGGGACTTCATTCTGCAGCTCCAGCAGGGCGACACGCACCATGGTGCCAATTAGACCATCTTTTGGAGCACATTCAAGTAGTTTGTTCGCTGTTACATCTGTGACCTGTGCATGTGGAGTCAACTGTATTCCCTTGTCTGCACAAGAACCCTTGTTTGGGTTAGAAGAAAATTTGGCAAACATTTTTCTGATCTACCCCACCTCAACGCGTTGATGGGTTATTTTTAATGCACCCATTTCACAAATGTCAAGTTTAACTGATCACTGCATAGAGTTGAAAAATCTAACCTTATCATCAATCATTTTGATGAACATAAAATCCTTGTAACCTCTACTTTTAGGTGGGATACACACATGGAGGCACACTCCAAATCCTGTTTATGTGTGGAGTGACTTACCCATCTGATATCTGTGAGGTTTACTGACTTGATTTCAGCTTATCACAAGCTGCTATAAGCTGCTAAGTTGGCAAGCACATTTTGGTCTTTAAGCAAAAGTTCATGGCCTTTAAAAAGCAATTCTCTGCAGAAACTTTTTGGCTCAGTCGAAATCGGTCTGTTTGTGGCTGACTTTGTAAGGGTGGGTTGTAAAGATTAGGCTTATCTTTGTATCCTCTTCCTTACAAGAGTTCCACGATCCTGTAAACTCAGCTTTAAAGTGGGAGCTGAGCATCTGGAGGACGGGTCTAAACTTTGACTTTGTATACAAAGCTGGCTTAAACATGAGCAAATGCCCACTATATTATTGTTCTTAAACAGTCGGTGGGAGTTTCTCGCATTATGATAACTTGAGTGAAAATGTGGTTTTGCAGAATTTAAGCAACAATTTAAAACAACAGTTTTGAAGCAGGGATCCATCTGAAAATTGCAGAATAGTAGTTCTCAAGGACTGGAGTTGGACACCCCCACTCTAGTGTCTCATGAAAAGCGCTTTACACATATGACAGGATGGTTTGACAAAGCCTTTAATTGATTTGAAACTGAAATTAGTTAGTACAATGAGGTATTTGTTTCAGTGTAAAACATAAAAGATTGCACAAATGACCTGAAACAACGTTGAAAGAAAATTGGCTGCACAAAATCTCCCAGTTACAATGTCATCACAATATCACAGGGACTGCAATATTAATTTTACAAAGGAGTGTTTGGATTGCAATATGTGTAGGCTATGTTATTTGTTATAAAGAGGCACAGGTCAGATTTTATGACCCATTTCCAATCTACCAGCTTTTCCAAATCCAGCATGTTCCAAGATAAACTAAAGTTGAGAGCTCAAAAGAATAAAATAGAGCAACATAAATTAAAAGTTTGCTTTATATCTAAGTCTGCTTGGTGAATAAAATATTTAGAACCTAGCTGTGTAATCTTATTTTCCAACCCAATATAATTGTCCTCTAAAACCTATTCTTGGCATTTATTTTTCTATATGTATGAAGACCACTACTTTTGTAAACCTTAGGCTGCCAAAAAAGATTCTTTGATCAGATTTAATGAGACTCAGACCTGGCTTTTTTTTAAAGAATGCCAGGATTAATAAAGAAATGGAGTGATAATTAAGTGCCAGTAGTGAAACCTTTGCTGTTGGCCTTCCTACATAGGTATTTATGAATGTTTCCTTTGCTGAGGGTATAATTTTGAGACTATTTTGAAATTATTATCCCTCTATAAATTTCATGGTTTGTTGCTCAGTTATTTATTCATTATTGTGCCATTATTTACCTCTTAAATCTTGGTTTACATGACTGAATCATTATGCCTGGAAGAAGTACTGCAAGGAGCAGAGAGCTTGAGCTGGATCATTATGGTGTAATGGAATAGACTTAGAGTATACCAGATCAAAATATATTGATTGCCAAGACACTTTAAGCTCAAATAACCGGCATTAATCTAAGATAAGGGTGTAAAACAAAAAAAAGAAAATGAAAATCATGGTGGTCAGGCCCTAATCAATACAAAAAATTAGACGGTCATGTGCACTATCGATACCAACAATGCAGCCACCACCATCTGTAGCTGATGCAAACTTCACACAGCAGCTCTACAGACACACACTTCCTTCCCTGAGCACCTTAACACTAGCTGACACTTAATGACTGACTGCTGCTGTCAAAAGGGTGGAACTAATTTAACATGATTTTTTTTTTTTATGCTCTTATTCATATCAAGGCTTTAGACTATACTATAATAGTCAGATCTTCTGGCTGTTTTTGAAGTCTGAATGCAACCAGAGCTAAAATGTAATGGTTTTTTCTCTTTTCTGCGTCATCGTGGACATTTTGGCAGTAAAAATGCATATGTGGATCCGTATGCCATGTATAGGTGCTATAAAACTAATGTCACTATGCCTTTGCAACATTTAAAAAGTAATTGTGAATGAACTTGGCTCTGTTATCTTCATAACATCGGCCCACAGGTGTTAATAAGGCAGCTTTCCACTGCACTCAATTCAAAGCCTTTTAAAAGATGTGTTCTTTATTTAAAAAAAGATATTACTTCCATTCTGAAGAAACATATTGCTCAAATTAAAATATCATGTTAAACCCAAACCTGCTAGTGGTATGTATAGTTTAGGGCCTTACTGTATTGCGAGTTTTTAAGATGCACCTGTGCCAGCAGTGTCATGTTTATATAACCACGCTGATTAAACTCAGTTTATTATGACATGTATGACGTTTTATTGATGGCAGATTGGATTATTTTCCAGTCACCCCCACCTGTCCGGTTCTCTATATTTTCTCACAATTGATGGTCAAACTGTAATTTTCATCCACCATGGAACCCTGATCTCAAGGTCAGAAGAGTCATGTCCAGGGGACCACATGATTACAGCCCCCTCAGTGTCTCTCATTCTGCCTTTTCAGAGTTATTTCTCTGAAAAGGCTTGTTTCAGATGCCACTGTGAGTGCCTACATATTAAATTTGTCTCAGATTTCTTAAAAAGATGCTAATCTGTACAGTAGTTAATCCTCAGCTCCCGTGGCTCTTGATGAACCCTAGAGGAACATGATTAGATGTGTAATAACTTGTTATTAGTAAAGCTCTTTTTGGACTTTAGATTTTTTAGAGACATTGCTATAATGCACGGCTCTGTCTCTCTGAGTTTGTGAATCTGTATTTCAGTGGATGCATACTAAGATGCTGGACTTATGTAAAGTAGCCACACAAACAAACTCTGGCCTTTAGGGAATTTTTGTCCTCAAAGTAAGAGTAGAGAATAACATGATGTTGGGAGATGGAGCGTGCAGTTTGTCTGGAAATATTCTGGTAACACTATGGTGGAGACACTGCACATGCAACTTGCTTGTTACTGACACTGTGGTTGTTGTCTGCGTAATCTCGTTGTGTTGTATTCCTCACAAATATATGCTTTTTGTAAAATTTGAAATGCCTCTTTGAAGAAGTACATTATTCTGATCATTTTTAAATCAATGTAAACAGATTGCCAGAGGCGATACAGATGTATGATCTTCAACCCTTTTATGCCAGTCTAAAGTCAAAGCTACTTGAGAGGACAAATCTAAAATCTTAATTAGTGCCGAACTGTTGACTTCATTCTACTTTAACAAGCTTTGGTGATCCTTAGATGGTAAAAATGCCAATTCCTCTGCGCATGATGGACATGTCCTGGTAGGTTGAAATTAGCTAGAAGCTCAACCGATGTCTAATATTTGAAAACAAGTTTTCCTAATTTATTGTCCGGTTAAAATGTTGACCATGCCTCCAGATTTAATGTTGTGTATGCACTTCAACATAACCCCTTACACCAGGTTCCAATGCTTTTTGTTTGCCATCCATCAGGACTCTTATTTGGAAAAGCGGTTATGTGGTTCCACCCATCCATGAAGATCTTTTTGATAGCAAATCTATATTTAAGCTAAATTGGATCTCAAATGAAATGAGGACTGCTGGTGGAAAATGTTCAGATAAAACACTAAATCTGCTAAGATAAGACTCAAGCCTTCATCTTCTTTCATCTCTCCAAATGCTACCTTGGTGCCCACCTGCAGCTCTGGCCTCATAAGGGGAAATGCAAAGCTTCAAAGATGGAGGGCCCTGCAGCAGATGCAGCTTTGTCCCATGTGAAGGCAATTGTCGGATTCATTTTGTACCTCTGTATACACCCTTTGTCCCTCGTGGATCCACAGTCCATATGCTTTTGAACCTGTAGTTCAGTCTTATAACCTTCAACAACAAAAAATATATATATTATTCTCAAAAAGTCAGATAAACATGGGTAAAATATATGAAATATGAAAGCTGGAAAAAAAGTGTCACCTGATATAACGATGTTTGAAAAATAAATAAGTGTTAAATACTAAGATAAACTCGTACATGAAACATAGCTGCATGACACTGGTAACACTGTAACTGTTTCAGCATAGGGGCATTCAGCATAGACACATTTTAAAACAGTTCATAACCTTTATTAATCAGGTCTTTATTGCAATAAAGACCTGATTAGGACCACTCAGCGGGCTCATAAAAAATGAGCGTATCGGCCTAAATTCAGTGTAACGGTGACAGCTTTCAGCGTAACGGCCCACTGGCGAGAACCCCGTCTTATTTTTTGACTAGATGACCTCTGAAGGAATGTTTACAACTGTTTGTTTGTTTGTTTAGGGGTATCAGATTAAAGGGGGATGAATAGAAATGAACGCAGTTCTCTGACTATTACTTGTACAAAATGTGAAAAACTGATTATTTTCATTGCACTTCTCAACTCTGCAACTCCTTTGTGTTGATCCATTACATAAGATCCTAATAAAACACATTCAAATGTGTGTTCTGACAAAATCGAAAACATTCAAGGGGTACGAATAATTTTTCAAGACACTGTACTTAAAGCATATATTTTTTTGTGTTATACACTGACTCAGTGGCTCATGAATCATCTTGTTAAATGCATGTCATTGTGAAGTGTGGAGCATTGTGTGAGTGTTGAATTCAAATCAACAATCACTTTTCACAGGAATATTAGCTTATAGCAGCTAACGAACAGGTATAAATACACAAGTAGATCTTGCTGCAGCTGTTGTTACAAAACTAATATTGAGAAACAGTGAAATGGAAATAATATTGCTGTGCATCAAACATAGCTGTGCGCCGTTTGTTCCTGTGAGTGAATTAACTGAACTGAAACACTGACATAGGTGAGAGTCACCCAATCCAGGTCACTAGACAAGCTTGCAGTCAACACATGGAGAAACTAACACATTTACACTTGCATTCATGCCTGCAGACAAGTTTTCAAACCACCCATCTATGATGTGTTTGTACATTGGATGAAACCGGAGAACCCACGGGGAACCCACACACGCATGGGTCAAAGGCCTAGGCAAAGTCACATTTACATTGGTCCTTAAGAGACATGTAGAGATGAGCAGTTATTTGCTGAAACATATTTATTTTTTTAATAGGCCGGTGGTAACTTATTTAGTCTCTTTGCATGTTTGATTTACTCAAGTCTGCTGTGCTGCAGAAACTGAAGTTAAAATTCCCCATAATCAGCTAGCACAGGTTCCTTCGGGATATAGATCTGTTAATATCTATAGAAGTAGAGCGTAAAACTTACAAAAAATCCGGGAAATTAATGTGAATAGTCAAGATGCAGCAGAGGTTGCGTTAACGGTTTTCGCCATATTTCACTGTTTTTTGTTTTTTTTTAAAGCTGATGGAAAAATCTGAAGGCCATCATTTTGACTGATTGTGATCCACACCCCTGATCACTTAGTGGCAAATTAGCATATTAACTAGCTGTTTTATCACTTGATGCATGAACTTGTTGGCTTTACTCGGAAAGGCCACAGTAGGTTATTGTTTCATATTTTAAGTGCAATCATTTAATTCCATTGTTAATATGTAGTTAGTCTGGGACTACAGTGAGTGTTTTTTGTCAATGCGGAGAAAAAGTTAAATGTATTCATCTGGTTGATGTGGTTTCTCTGTTCAGCTTGTTCAGACTGAATATTAATTGAATTGAATGAAAACAACTGCTATTATTAATGTTTAATAATTAGCATTTAAAAAAATAAGATGACGGCAAACATTATGAAAGGATTTTTTTGATCTGGTCAGTCAAAATGACGGACAATGAAAAAGTCTAGCGCAACCTCTGGAACAAGTTGTTGTTAACATTGATGCACGCAATTATTTATTAGTCAGTCAGGAGCACGGGTCGCGTTAACCAAATATTTTCTGTTTTTGACCGGTTTTTATAAACGGTGATGGAAAAATCTGAAGGCAATCTGTCACTTTGACAGATTGCCTTCAGATTTTTCCATTAATTAAGTAATTAATTAGCGTTTTATTGCATGACATACACTCACCGGCCACTTTATTGGGCACACCTGTCCAACTGCTCGTTAACGCAAATTTCTGATCATCACATGGCAGCAGCTCAATGCATTTAGGCATGTAGACATGGTCAAGATGATCTGCAGCATCAGAATGGGGAAGAAAGTTGATTTCAGTGACTTCGAACGTGGCATGGTTGTTGGTGCCAGACGGGCTGATCCGAGTATTTCTGAAACTGTTGATCTACTGGGATTTTCATGCACTACCATCTCTAGGGTTTACAGAGAATGGTCTGAAAAAAAGAAAATATCCAGTGAGCGGCAGTTCTGTGGGCACAAATGCCTTGTTGATGCCAGAGGTCAGAGGAGAATGGCCAGACTGGTTCGAGCTGATAGAAAGCCACTCGTTACAACCAAGGCATGCAGAAGAGCATCTCTGAACGTACAACATGTCGAACCTTGAAGCGGATGGGCTACAGCAGCAGAAGACCACACCGGGTGCCACTCCTGTCAGCTAAGAACAGGAAACTGAGGCTACAATTCACACAGGATCACCAAAATTGGACAATAGAAGATTGGAAAAATGTCGTCTGGTCTGATGACTCTGGATTTCTGCTGTGACATTCGGATGGTAGGGTCAGAATTTGGGGTCAACAACATGAAAGCATGGATCCATCCTGCCTTGGAGCAATGGTTCAGGCTGGTGGTGGTGGTGTAATGGTGTGGGGGATATTTTTCTTGGCACACTTTGGGCCCCATAGTACCAACTGAGCATCGTGTCAACGCCACAGCCTACCTGAGTATTGTTGCTGACCATGTCCATCCCTTTATGACCACAGTCTACCCATCTTCTGATGGGTACACTGGGTACACATTAATTTTGTAACCCATGGCTGGGTTCCAACAGGTGTTCTTTCAGATCCAAACTTCAACATGCAACTAGAGTTAATTTAGCATGCAAATCAGAATGTGCAACTTTTGTTTAGAAAAGCAACTCATAACATCACACAGTTGCAGCGGATTTGTAAGCTGCACATCCTGTTCCACCACATCCCAAAGGTTCTCTATTGAATTAATATGTGGTGACTGCAGAGGCAATTGGAGTAAGGTGGCCTGATTATCATGGTCTGGAAACTAGTTTGAGATGATTTGAGCTTTGTGACTGTGCATTATCCTGTTGGAAGTTGTCATCAAAGTTGGGTAAACTGGTGTCATAAAGAGCTGAACATGATCAGCAACAACACACTGGTAGGCCATGCTATTTACATGATGCTCAGTTGGTAGCAAAGGACCCAACGTATGCCAAGAATATTTCTTCCGCAGCATTACACCAGCACCAGCAATCTGAACTGTTAATACAATGCAGGAGGGATCCATTCTCTGTCATTTACTCCAAATTCTGACCCAACAATATCAAATTTGCAGCTATAAATGAGATTCATCAGGTAAGGCAACCATTTTCAGTGTGTTATTACCCAATTCTGGTGAGTCAGAGTGCAAATTCCAGCCTCAGTTTCCTGTTCTTATCAAACAGGAGTGGCATCACGTGTGGTCCTCTGCTGCTGTAGTTAATCTGCTTCAAGGTTCATTGTGTAGAGTATTCAGTGATGGTTTTCTGCATCCTTTGCAACAAGTTGTTATTTGAGCTGTGGTTGCTTTTCTGTGTCTTAAACCTGTCTGCCCATTCTTCTCTGATATCAAGAGGACGTTTTAATTCACACAGCTGTCACTTACCTGATATTTTCCAGTTTTTCGGCCCATTCTCTGTAAACCCGAGCAGTGGTGGTGAGTAAAAATCCCAATAGATCAGCATTTTCTAAAATACTCTTAAAAGCCCATCTGGCTTTTTCCAACATCGCTATGTTTAAAGTCACTTTCAGTTTAGTTTAGTTCAATTCAATAGGTCAAAAGCCTCCTTTGGAAGAAGCTTTCACTGCTAACTGACAAGTGAGTGATATGACTGTTAATGAAACAGGTCTCATAAAAGACTACAATGTCAGCGGTTATTGGACCAAATTGTGATATAGTGGCTCAGGGGTTATGTGATCTTTAGCCCTATTGAGAATCTGTAGAATATGTTAAAGACTGGTTTGACTGTGTTGTCATTAAAACAAGATCTTGAAAGAAGATTTAATGCATCAGGTGATAGAAGTAAAGGTGCCATTGTACTGGTATCATGGCCAGGTCACAGCAGGATTAAATTCATAGCTCGTCCAAGAAAAAGTTGATTTTTCTTTTTTTCTTACTGCATATAATACATTGATAAATCACAGTATTTGCACACTAACAGCACTATGTGTCATTCTGAATAATAATAGTGTGGAACAGCAGAGGAAACAATAAGTGTTAAACATGCACAGTGAGTCATCCTCATTAAAGGAAATGAGACATCAGTGGTTTATATTGTAGAGCCTGGAGAGATGCTTCATGGCCGCAAATATTGATTTGGCTGGTCCACGCGTCTAAATACTAGCTTTGATTAATGATCAAAGACAGAAGCCATTAATAGTTTGTACTAATATGTCAAATAGTCAAATAATGGCTTTCTTGTATTCATTTATGATATACAGTTTCTATTTGCTTGGTTCTGATATTCTGTGTAATTCTCAAATCTCAGTGTGCAATCAAATAAGAAAATCAAGTATTTTAAAAACAAAATGCATTAGATCTTTCTAAATCCTTTGTTTGGACTATATTTCATTTGGAAAAGCTCATTTAACACTTTTTTGACAAGTTATTTTCCTAGTAAACTAAAGTGAACTGTGTATTTTCATTGCACTGAGAAACGGTATGTGTTTGACTGCATAAAAGAAAAAAAGAGCCAGTTCTGATTTGATCCTTTTAGTTTGAATAGGAATGTTGTTTGTGAAAAATGTAAAAACAAAAATTATGAATTGTTTTTAATCCTCATTTGTATAATTTCCATAATGTACCTCATTGCAGTGTTTATTCGTTAATGCTTTAAAAATGTATACTACCTACAATTTTAGTTTTTTTTTTTGCATGCAATTTTTAAGATTTGTGCACAACATAAAAATACAAGCTGGATTATTTTTGCCTTTAAGCAGGACAATGACATGTTTGCTGCCTGTCCTTCCAGGAAGCAGATTCTGCATCTCACCTGTTTGTGATGCAGCTAAAGGCATGATGTTGATGAAGAAACCGTGTCTACATCATCTCTGCTTTACATTTAACATCTCCAAACAGGAAGGCAGTTAGCTCTTGGGAGAGGCAGGACTCAGAAATGTTTTTTTGTGGACTCAGTGAACCATGCATGTCCATGAGGACGTGTGGATAAGAAGGTTGGAGAAAGGGTTTATGACATACGCTTGCATGAATTTATGTCAGCTCATGTGGGTGTGCGTGTGCCTGTGGGTATGTGTGTGTGTGTGTGTGTGTGTATATGTGTCATTGTTTAGCAGTAGAAATCATGTTTTCCATGTCACTAAGTATGCAAGGAATAAAACAGGCCTCAGCGTTGCGCGTGAGCTTCTCAATTGGATTAGAGCAGCAAATTGATTGTAAGCGTGCAGTTGTCTGTATCGGAAAGTGCCAGTGATTGTGGAGGCGGGTGAGCGTGCTGGCACCTAATTTGATCACTCAGTAGCTAATACAATCTGCATTACGGCGGCTACTGCAGATCAGGATAATGTGCCGATAGGGTTAGTGAGAGTGGAGAAGACTTGAAACCTTACACAGACTTGTGATCGATTTAAGTTACAGAGTAGCTGAAGCCAAAACATTTTTTATAGACTTCCTGAAGCTGATTGTGTGTTCATGAAATACAAGAAACCCATCCCAACTGCAAACACAAAAAATGCGCAGTACACAACTGTTTATTGTTTAAATCATAAAATAACATGTTTTACTTTGAAACTATACAAATTTGTTCTCTTAAGAAGTCTTAAAGGCAATAGACATTGTTGGCATACACTGATCAGGCATAAACACTATGAGCACCTAACACTGCACTAATGTACTTCACCCACTAACAGGTGCCACCATTTAGTGGGTGAAGAGATAATGAGTGTACTTCACTGCCCTGTCAGTGCTTATACTGCTGTGCATAATCAGTGTAGGATCTACAGCTCTATCAGTTTAATTTATAAAAATTCACATCAGTGGTTTCTGAATGTCTGCTGCTCCAAATTTCGGCACCTAAGGGTAATTTTTGGTAGTCTTCTGTTCTAAGATGTCATGGATTCCACAAAAAACAACAACAATAAAGACAAAAACTACCAACGGCTGAAGTGTAGTGATGGGACTTACTATGTACATTAAGGATAAATATTGTTACACGTCCAAAAGACTAGCAAGACCACAGCATTTCCAATGTGTCTCTGCAGTTAATATTCACAGTAAAATTTACTGTGTTATCATTGCAAGTTGTAATGTCAGATTTGCTAACTGTTTTGCTGAGTGACCAAGTTAATCATTTTCAGTCCTAAAAGTAAATAATATATTTGAATGTCTTTCATGTGCTCAAACATTAAACAGTAATTTTCCAAATAAAATGTTATCGATGTTGCATGTGCCACTGATTTAGGGACATACAGACCATCACAATGGCAGAAGACTCTTCGTTCCTCCAACATACACACGAGTCTGCAACATTAAATAGATGAGGCAGCCATTTTTAATAAAGTGGTTGGGATTTGTAAGAGTCTTCCAACAAGTTAGTATTCTGACTTCAGGTGGTTCCAGTAATATATATATATATATACCACATTGTTTTAATGTGATGAAATGTTAAGTCTATTTGTAAAAATATTTGTTGGAGACTATCAAAGGTCACACAGCCAAAGAATCACCTTGAATCTTCCTTATTTGTTTTAATCCTTTTTGTTTGCTACTGATGTCACTGTCTTTCAGTCTTTTTGACCTCCTCTGACATCAGATTACCCAGATGTTCATTATGCGTTACTGTTTTTTAGGCAGACTTTTAAATCACTTTGTATTTTTGCAAAGTCCTGCCTAGAAAAGTTTATTTTCAATCCTGCTGTTTTTATAAGAAGACTATAAAGTTGTTGATATCAATACCTTTATGGCTATTTACTCCAAATCCATCCTTTCCTTCTGTAGATAAGTTCTTCATCAGAGGCTAATTGCATCACAGAATGGGTTGGGCAATTGCATTTCGATTAAACTTTCCTGCTGAATACAGATTGACCTCTTATGAAATAAAGAAAGAGATAGTTATCATAGCAATAAAGGTACTCCTTGTCCCCTGTCCACTTCCATTATTTCCTGTCACACTCACTTTTGAACCCAAATGCCAAATTAGCATGCCTGAGACTCCATTCCACAGGCATCACGCTGACAGCTCTCACACCTGCACTGCCTATATAGATCTTCTATTCATACTGAACAGCAGCTTCCATCATGGTTTATGCATTTCAACCCACTACATGGATCTTTAGGAGCACTCATTCACGTAGCGAATGGCATGCCGTAGAAAATGTGTCATGTTGGAACCGGCTGTTTAGAATACTACATTTAGGTCTGTTGCGTGTCTTAAACTCCAGTTATGTAAATGGTAAAGGTGGTGCAATTTATTAGCAAAATTTAAAGCTTTAAACTGCACAATCACTGGCTTTTATTATGATGCATGTGATATATTTGTACTGTAGATAACTGACACTATCTGATGATGCTTGATGGCTCATGTGACACACGTTTCATGCACAGTATCACTGCAATGTATTACAATGTATAACAAGTCACACAGGAAGCCTTTGTTCCTCAGTCAAGGCTGCAGTTCATCCTTTATCTTCGAGAGCTTCAGCTCCACTATCAAAGGCCAGGCATGGTGAGTTCAGCAGTAACATCCTCCTCCAGTTCTTGCCAAAGGCTTTAAAGATGTTTTTTTCTTCTTTTGACCTTTTGGTAATACTTTTTTCAAAGCACATTAAAATTTAAACATTAGCAGATTTATATCTTCTGACAGAATTTTACTTTGCAGCCAATAGATGAATGTGAAAGGTAACAGCTTCTATCTTTTTATTAGATTTGAAAAAAACTTTTTTTTAAATTCTTGTTTAAAGATGTTGCACACAGTTACACCAACATAACAGGACATCCTCAGAGGACCTTTCTTTTCAGTAGAACTGTCCAAATATATCCTGAGGATAGACGTAGATTAATGCATGGAGAAGCAGATAACTCTACCCAGTCCAATTCTTTTGGGCCTGGATGAGTAGCAGAAAGCTGGTCTCCTCCAGCTTCACTCTCCGTGACTTGTGCCCTTTTGGCAGAGCTGCAAGGTGATCCCAGCTGCCGTGGAAGTATGTGTCCACTGCCTGCAGTGTGTTATTGAATTTAGTATATGTTGCCACCTTAGAGATGACTTAATTTTTAAGGTTTAATTTCTGCTTTAAAATTAGAAAGGGATTATTTGAGTAACAAAACCAGAACAGCAGTAGCTCTTGTATTCCAGGAGGACACAGGTTTTCCACAAATCCATGTAGAAAAGAACCATAGAAAAGCCACTTTGTTGCCATTCATCAACATACAGCAGTTAGTGCTAATAAGAATTGTATTATATCGCATCACCACTGACCTATAAAATTAGAATAAAAACTTCAAAAACTTAGTGAAATGAAATAGAAAAATAACTATTTCCACTATTTACATGGTCTTAAACATTGTATATAATTTGCAATAAAACAGATGATGCAACATAATTTACAGCAACATGGCAGCAGACCTAGTAACTTAGTAAAGATGCACCAGTCAGGCTTTTCTTGGCCGATGCCTTTTTCCAGTTTCTTCTTAGGTCTTAACTTCCGATCACTGTTGTGGTTTCCTCCCTCAGGACTATAGCATGTAAGTGCTGCAGATGTTTTGATAGGAGTAGTAGTTTTCAATCAAACAAGAAATGAACAATCATAAGATTTTCCCCAATTTTGCATCAAAGCATGTCTCCTTAATCTTCATCTAATTTCTATATGACCCAAAAAGGGGCTTTAAAGTAGATGCTGTCTGTTGATGTGTTTATAAACGTAAAAATTGTGAGTGTCCCTGTTTTTGTTGTATGCAATAATTTGGAGAAAGAAAAATCTGATTTTTCAGTATTTCACCTGCAGATTGCTGTTGAAAGCCGGTCAAGGGAAAATTGACTGATCTCTGGACACACCCTGGTCGGTCAATGTTTTGGTGCACCCCAAAACATCTCAACTCTAAAACCTACTGTGCTTCCTGAATTAAAAGGGGGTGTTTACCTTGAGCTAATGGAAGTTCAATAGTCTAATGGCTAACTGTCTGACTGAATCTGACTGGGATCAGGGATTAGAGGCTCTTTTGAGACTGCATCTGTGTCTTTGGTGCCTCTGTAGAAAGCAATGGGAATTGCTTCTCATGAAGCACAGGGAGTTCAAAAACTGCTGAGAAAGTTAGCTTTGATGACCAGTCCAGAGTCTCAGTTATGTGCAAATCCCAGGAATTTGAGACTGCTGAGTACTTCCACAGCTCTATGTTCCAAAGAGATGATAAACACTAGAATTTTCCTTTTCATAGCAAATATCCCTGGCAATGTTAAATCATTTAGCTGTTGCAAGAGAGTGGAAGTGGGGAGGGCTCCTCTTCTAAAGGCCAGAAGGGGTATTTTAACATTCAGCATGCCGCAGATTATAGATCAGCAATCTAAGGCACAACCTTTTCCTCTCTCCACTTTAGCCCTCCCCTTTACCACCCTTCATAGATCCTGCTTTACCACAGAAAACGTCATCTGTATTGGCCTATCTTTCCTCTCCTCCCCCTCTCTAATTTTCTTGTTTGTCCACAGGGGCTGGAAATATTAGGAATGGGAGGAAAGGTTAATGTTTCACTGAAATGATATCAAAATGTGGGGTCAGGGTCAAACAGACCTGTGAGCCCCCTGAGAAACAAATGATTAAAATGTATGATTTTTTTATGTTTCATCTATCTCCTGTAAAGTATGAAGCTTAATTCACCATGGGTGAGATGGCTATAAATGCAACAGAGTACAAGTGGCTAAGAGCACCTTTTAGGGGTGTGGGTAATTGAATGAATGAGATTTTTAACAAGTATAAGTGAGTAAACATCCATGCGCTCCATATATTATTAGGATTGCATGTTGTTATGTAGCCAAATATATGGAAGTCCAAGAATTGACTAGTTCCAGACCAGTCTCTTGCACACATGATCTGAATCAGAATCAGAGTGGTTTGAAGATGAATTCATTTAATGTACAAGCTTGCACCACAAAGTGAATATGTTATAACTGATAAAATGCTTCAGACAAACTCACCCTTCTGACTCTGAGTGTTCATTCCTCTGTGAACTGAAGTGAAGACCGCCAAGGGGGCAACTCAATTTATTAATGTCATTCAGTAAGCTGTCGCTCAGAGGAATAGGGCAAAGTAGGGCAGGGTGTGAAATACCATAAACATCTTCATGGCACTGGGTGGTCTGCTGAGCAGGATGGCAAAGGGTGATGGGATGCACCAGGCTGCAGAGAAGAGTGCCACTTGAACAGAAGAATGAGAAGCGCATATTTCTCTCTAAACCAGTGGACCGTTTAGCAGTCTTCTCTCTGGTCTACAGTGCGTATATTTATGGAGACTTATATGTATGGCTTTTGGCATGTAGCTCACCTACTAAATTCATGCCTGAAGAAGCAGACAGACTTTTGCAACAGGACACCAGTCAGCTGTGCTGAAGATCACAGAGAAATACTGCAGAGGAAGAAGAAAACTTAAACGGGAATTGGAAAGATTGGGGTCTAAAAAACATGGCTTTTGTCAATGTTTTAAAACGAGACTCACATGTCTCAATGTACACAAACAAAGCTGTTTGCACACAGTAACCAGATTAAGCTGAAAGAAGTACAGAGTACTTATCCAGAGCTAAATTCTGAAGTTGAAAGCCAGATTTCATTGGCAAAGTGTTTCTTTCATAGTTGTGCCTTTGCTACCTACCAAGTTAACCAATAATGATGCTTTCACGCCAGGACAGTCTGGGAGAATCTATTTGATTGGGCAGTGACTGCCAAAAAGATTCAGACTTTGCTTTTGGTTTAGTTTACTTTCACACAGCACTTAGGAGAGGGGAGCACGCTGCATAGAGAACAGCTCCCTATCTCCAGCGGATATTGGCCAAAAGGTGGAGTACACCCTGGACAGGTGGCCAGTCCATCACAGGGCACCAGAGGGACAGACAGGACAAGGACAAACAACCAAGCGCGTGCACACACACACACACACACACACACACACACACACACACACACATGGAATTATAGTGTAAACAAAAAGTATGAAATAACTCTAAACATTTTTATATTTCGGATTCTTTAAAATAGCCACCCTTTGCTTTGATTACCCATTTTGTCTCTTGGTATTCTCTCCCCGAGCTTCATGAGGAGGTCACCTGGAATGGTTTTCCAAAGAGTCTTGAAAGAACTTCCCAGAGGTTCATTGAGAGATGGCCAAAGGTTAACATTTCAGTCATTACAGAAAAGGGCGGTTACTTTAAGGAAGTTATTTTACAATTCCATGTGTGCTCATCCACAATTTTGATGCCTCCAGTGAAAATCTACGTACAATGTAAATAGTTATAAACATAAAGAAAACCATTAAATGAGAAAGTGGTTCTAAAATGTTTGACCGGTAGTGTAAATTAAGAAAACATTATTAGAAACTGCTTGTGGGATTATTTCAATTTCAAGGAACACGCAGACAGAAATGAAAAGGAAAACAAAGAAGCAAGAAAGAGATAGAGGTGGGGCAAAAAGAAAAAATTGAGAGAAGGAGACAAGAATAGAGAAGAGAAAGAAGGATGAAGAGAATTAAGATAACGCCCTAGAAGTCTGCTTCTACACTTGAAGAAACGCATATGTAACAAAAGCAATGTTACCAAAGAGTGCACGGTACTAATGAATGTAAGATGTATGAAGTGGTAACTGCAGCTTAATATAGAACAACTGTGTATCTGTTAACACCTGAATCCAAACACCTGTGGGTGTAAGTGTGATCACGCTTATGTACAGTGGCGTGCACAGACATTTTGGGGGGCAAGTGCTCAAGGGGGAAAAAGGGGCACCTTGTGCGGCACATGGAGTTGTCGGTTGCCTTTGTAGTGTGAGATTTATTACAGGCACAACATGAACATAATTTATATTTATTACTAAGCACCCCCAAAACAAACAGTCCTGTGGGTTGAAGGGAAATGACCACCCAGGAAAAAAAAACTCAAAACAAGAATGCATTTTACAAAATTCATTAAATTAATAAGGCAACAAAAGAATCAAAGATGGATTTAAAGTTAGATTACTGATTCACAACCTGAACTTCCTGAGTCAGATTTGAAACTTATGTTATCCTTCATTTTTTTTCTTTTTACACACTGAGCACAACGTGTTTGTCTTGACTATATCATTCTGTACTTTTATCACTAAATGTCTTCTGCACCAAATAACCATATGTTGTAGCAAAGCAGGTTACACTGCCAAATTTACCAGAAAGGTCACACTAAATGAGTTACCTTCAGTAACCAGTGACCATTCTACAGTGTAAATCAACTATACCCAGAAAATGAGTTATAAAATCTTTATAGTCAATATGAAACCAACATCAGAGAATATGATCATAAGAAGAATCATCTATACTTCTGCATGTAGCCAGTGTGATATATGACAGAAATTATTCTTAGAGAATTAAAATGAATGAGATTACAAGTCCTGAGAACTGATAACATGTCTGTTGTTTAGAAATTAAAATACTCTGATCACATCATCATTTTTACACACACAGAAGTAGAAAATACAACTTAGCCTACATGCCCCACATTTACTGAACTTTATTAAAGTTGTTTTAGTAGTGTATAAATTGTAATGTTAACCAGCTCATTTGGCCGTATTTGCAATAAAAAAAAACGTGAGTCAAACAGAAGTCATCAGGGACCATTATAGCAAATGTACGTACATCTATGAGATAGATTTGAATTAATTTTTTTCTTCTACCGGTAATTTAATCTGAGAGTTAAATCGTAGACATTCTCCTGGCGCCTGGTGGCGGCCATAGAAGACATAGCGGGTAAAGGTATGCCATTTATTGGCCTGTTCTGTTTAGATAAAATGGTGGCAAGTGAAGTTTTAATTTTTTAATCCGAAGTTTAGGAAGCAAGTATATTCGTTTTGTTTGTTACCTGGATGGATAGTTGGCCTGTCGGCAGGGCAGGGGTCAATTTGACGGCAGAGGAGAGGAGAGAAGAGGTAAGCTGCACCCAGCGCAGGTCCACCTCTCCGCTCCGCACGCAGCCCGTCTCCATTGAGAGACACACGAGGCGGGACACGGACGTGTGCTGGGGAGGGGAGGTAGTTGTCGATCAAAATTTCAAAACGTGGGGCACTGGTATTAAAGACCCTTAAATTCAGAAATGTTACCTTGTGCCCCTCACTGTACACTGTAAAAAATAAAAATTCAGGAGAGCACTTTTTTGTCCATAGGATAAAAGGGCAGGTGCTCTACCACCACCTCATGTCTATCTGTGCACGTCCCTGCTTATGTACATACGGTTTCTCCTGTTTTTGGACTATGGGAGGAAGCCGGAGTACCCAGTGAAAACCCACGCAGGCACAGGGACCTTTTTGCCGCAAGACTACAATGCTACCAACTACTACACCTCTCACAAAGGATTCTGTTTCTCAAAGCACTCAGCATCACCCAACCAATTCTTGCACAGGCATGTGACCAAGCTTTCAATACGATCTGAGGACAACGACATCTACTGATCTGCTTGGTGCACCCTTGCCATTAAGTAATATTATGTTAACCAATCTAGCAGGGGCTGAGAAAGCTTTAAATATTGAAAGTGGCAAGTGAAGTGGCAAACGTTGATGCAAATGTGGAAGCACAAATCTAATTTAGAAATATAGAATGAAAGTTGTGACTACTGTAACCCTGTAGTGTACAGATTAATCTAGATCTGAGTTTTTAATCTTAGCTTTCACCCTCTATTACTGTCTAATTAAGCAGGTTTCTAAGTATATATTCCTGCTGTTGAAAAGTGGTTCACAAACATCTTTTTAACTATGCACACACTGTTTTTGTTACATTTCTGTTTGTTTACCACACATAGTAGTGCTTAAAGAGCCAGAAACCAGTAAGCTGAAATATTTAGCTGTAGTTGCTTAAACCTAAGCATTTTGCTTGGTTTTACAGTTCTGCTGACTGGATAGGACCTTTTATAAAGTACTGTTCGCTTTAAAGCTGGACGTTTTTGCTGAGAATGCTCTGCGTTAATGACGGTACCTGACAGCATTGCTCTTCCACAGATAAGAACAGAACAGTCTGATGTCCTGTCATTTGTCTTCCCTCTTGGAACCAGCAGAGCCTCAGGAGTGAGGGATACTCTTGTGTTTTTATTCTGTCCCCTGAGACTTGTTGGATTATATTGTTCTTCAAGTTTGTTTTTGTATTCTATATCTGGCTGAAAATGAAGATTAATAGTTTTGATGCTTTATGTGGATAGTAGGGAACACATTTACATTTTCTTCTTTCCCTGATTTATTTGCATATAAGCTAATTTTCTGTACTCGTTTGCCCATGGGCAGCTGAAATGTATGTTTTTGTTTACTTTTCCGTTGATGCCCTGTTCGTTAATAATAAAACAGCAATTTAAATGAGCTCTTATGTTTATAGCTTACTGTGAAGTCAAACTTGTTCAAATAATACCAGCTGGTGGTTTGCTCTTTGTTCTTGTTTTCTCTGCAGAATGTTTATGTGTAATGATGCTACTCAGAGACAACATATATAGACTAAATCCTTTGGTTTGAGTTGGAGTTTGCTGAAAATCCATTTTACATGTAGTTCTCTGCATTATTTTATAATATTTTACAGATTTTGGCAGCAGAAATTCAGGTTTGTAACTAATTTGAAATGTTGCATCACTTATGTAGCATTTTTAATAAAATCTCTGTTACAAATCCATTTACATTCATGGACTTTGAGACAAATCCTGCTGTCGTAACCATATTAGCTAGCAGGATGGTAGTCCTGTAAATTGTTATTATATTGAAACACATCTGTTTTTACTTTATTGGAGACATCTTCAACTTGTAGCTCGTTAGATTTTGCCTGATGTCATCTTTAAATTTCCCCAATGTACAAAGCTGCGCTAATTTCTTTCTGTTTGCAAATAATAAATTGCTCTGAGCCAACGTATGAAAACCCAAAATTATTTTTTCCAGAAAATCGAAAAAAATGATGCCAATATTTCATTTGATTATTGAAATGTTATGTTCTGTTCATGTTATGGCTGCACAAACACGTGAAGCAATGCTGACTTGACAGTTGACCAATAGATTGTCATATAAACTTTTAATGTAAGGCCATGGTGTAAATATTTACCAAACAGGGTAGTAGTTATGCAGTTTTTGTTTCCCAAAATGCAAGAAGGATTGTATAAAAACACCCACCTTTTTCAAATGAGTGGGTGACAGAAAGGTGGACATTTTAAGAACACACACTATCCCGAGTGGCATTTCTACTTCTTATCTCATTTTGCTCTTTTAAGACAACTTGCATGCTTCAGAGAACATTTGGCAGGCTCTCTTCACTTCCCCCACATCTTCTGCAAGCCCTCAGATTATCAAAGTATCCAGTCTCCACGGAAAACAGAAAGGGAGAATCTCCGGCAGATCTGGTTGCCCTAGCAACAAGATGTAAAGTCAGCTGCCCAGAGACGGGCGAAACAATATGGACAGAAACACATACCTGGAACTTGGCAGACAGCTGACGGGATTCAAGACATACCTATTTCCGGACGACCAGGGTGACAGCAGTGTGAAAAATCCTACAGCTGAGAGCTGAAGATGATCAACTGACAGCGGCAGATCTTTGAACACTTCCCTTCCGTGGATCAAATTTAAAGAAAAGCTGTGATTTAATTGCCCTCTCTTTCACTCTATAGTAAAATATATAGTGGTTTTTGTAACTTTTCATCAGCAAAACAAAGATTAGAGTATAAAAGTAAAGTAACATACAGAGGTTGCCCACTAAATGATTTAAAAGTAGTTAAAGGTAGTGAATATTTGGCAATTCTTTGCTGCCTTTCTATTGTTGTTGGAGAACTTTCCTGTTCATTTTTATTTAATTTGTGCTTATAAATTAGAAAACCTGTTCTGTCTGATAGTTAAGCCAGATTTAATAAGTCTACACTATATATCACACATTTATTGGCATCAAAATGTCAGTGTGTGCAATATTTATATGGCAAATATCTGTATTAGTGCCACATTTTTTGTGTATTGTAACCCAAATGTTAGAAAGTCATGTTTTGCATGCCGATAATACTCTATGAAATTGTCCACAACGTTCTGGTGTGAAGTAATTTCACTAGAACTATAGGGATAGGGCCCAAGTCCTAATCCTCTTTGCACCAAACTTTACACAATACAGTCATGCAAGTGCCATTTTCCTGGCAACTGACAAACCCAGACTTCTCCATTGGATTGCCAGGCAGAGATGAATGATTCATCACTCCAGAGAACATCTGTACTGCTCTAGAGTCCAGTGTTGGCATGTTTTATACTAATGTATTCAGTGCTTTGCATAGCCAGCTGTTTAGGTAAGGATTGGATGCAGCTGCTCACCCATGGAAGTCCATTCCATTAAGCTTTATGTAAACTTTTATTTAGCTAATATGAAATTTGGAGGTGTGTAGCTATTGAATATGTGATTTTTGTGACTGAGTTGCAGTGGTTCCCAGTTTCCCTTTCACTTTGCTTACTCATACCACTTAGAAGTGACTGTGGGATATTTAGTAGTGGGGGTATTTCATGAATAACTTGTTGCAAAGGTTTTATGCTATCACAGAAATGTTCCTGTAATTTACTAAGTGACCCAGTCTTTATCAAATGTTTGTAGAAGCAGGTTTGATCAATCTAAGTTTCCTTATTTGGTGAGTGGAGCCAATACTTTTGTTAATGTTAGTGTCAAACTGGGTGTCAGAATGGGTAAAAAAGGGGATTTAAGTGGCTTTGAACATGACATGGTTGTTGGTGACAGATGGGCTGCTCTGAGTATTTCAGAAACTACTGATCTACCGAGGTATTAATGCACAACTACGTCTCGGGTTTTCAGACAATGGTCAGAAACAAAGACAATATCCAATGAAACTAGTTTCCTAAACATGACAATGAGTTTGTTGTACTCCAGTGATCTCTACCGCCACCAGATCTCAAACCAACACAGCACCTTCTGGATTTGGGGGATTGGATTTACAGCATATCATTAATGTGCAGCTGACAAAGCTGCAGAAACTGCGATCGACGATCAATGTTGACCAAAACCTTTGAAGAATTTTTCAAACGATTCCACAGATAGCTGAGGCGATTCTGAAGGTCCAACTTACAAGGTGTACCTAATTAAGTGGCCAGTGTGAGCACTCCATCCTTACATTGCAGCAAACTGTAAATTTTACACTTTTCAACCCAATAGACTATTTGTAACATGGATGCATTACTGTATATGATGCAAAGTGGGCTTCATTTGTTCTCATTTGGACCCACTTAAATGATGTTATACTGGTCCTTCTCAAAAAATTAGCATATTGTGATAAAGTTCATTATTTTCCATAATGTCATGATGAAAATTTAACATTCATATATTTTAGATTCATTGCACACTAACTGAAATATTTCAGGTCTTTTATTGTCTTAATACGGATGATTTTGGCATACAGCTCATGAAAACCCAAAATTCCTATCTCACAAAATTAGCATATTATTAAAAGGGTCTCTAAACGAGCTATGAACCTAATCATCTGAATCAACGAGTTAACTCTAAACACCTGCAAAAGATTCCTGAGGCCTTTAAAACTCCCAGCCTGGTTCATCACTCAAAACCCCAATCATGGGTAAGACTGCCGACCTGACTGCTGTCCAGAAGGCCACTATTGACACCCTCAAGCAAGAGGGTAAGACACAGAAAGAAATTTCTGAACAAATAGGCTGTTCCCAGAGTGCTGTATCAAGACACCTCAGTGGGAAGTCTGTGGGAAGGAAAAAGTGTGGCAGAAAACGCTGCACAACGAGAAGAGGTGACCGGACCCTGAGGAAGATTGTGGAGAAGGGCCGATTCCAGACCTTGGGGGACCTGCGGAAGCAGTGGACTGAGTCTGGAGTAGAAACATCCAGAGCCACCGTGCACAGGCGTGTGCAGGAAATGGGCTACAGGTGCCGCATTCCCCAGGTCAAGCCACTTTTGAACCAGAAACAGCAGCAGAAGCGCCTGACCTGGGCTACAGAGAAGCAGCACTGGACTGTTGCTCAGTGGTCCAAAGTACTTTTTTCGGATGAAAGCAAATTCTGCATGTCATTCGGAAATCAAGGTGCCAGAGTCTGGAGGAAGACTGGGGAGAAGGAAATGCCAAAATGCCAGAAGTCCAGTGTCAAGTACCCACAGTCAGTGATGGTCTGGGGTGCCGTGTCAGCTGCTGGTGTTGGTCCACTGTGTTTTATCAAGGGCAGGGTCAATGCAGCTAGCTATCAGGAGATTTTGGAGCACTTCATGCTTCCATCTGCTGAAAAGCTTTATGGAGATGAAGATTTTATTTTTCAGCACAACCTGGCACCTGCTCACAGTGCCAAAACCACTGGTAAATGGTTTACTGACCATGGTATCACTGTGCTCAATTGGCCTGCCAACTCTCCTGACCTGAACCCCATAGAGAATCTGTGGGATATTGTGAAGAGAACGTTGAGAGACTCAAGACCCTACACTCTGGATGAGCTAAAGGCCGCTATCGAAGCATTCTGGGCCTCCATAAGACCTCAGCAGTGCCACAGGCTGATTGCCTCCATGCCACGCCGCATTGAAGCAGTCATTTCTGCCAAAGGATTCCCGACCAAGTATTGAGTGCATAACTGTACATGATTATTTGGAGGTTGACGTTTTTTGTATTAAAAACACTTTTCTTTTATTGGTCGGATGAAATATGCTAATTTTGTGAGATAGGAATTTTGGGTTTTCATGAGCTGTATGCCAAAATCATCCGTATTAAGACAATAAAAGACCTGAAATATTTCAGTTAGTGTGCAATGAATCTAAAATATATGAATGTTAAATTTTCATCATTACATTATGGAAAATAATGAACTTTATCACAATATGCAAATATTTTGAGAAGGACCTGTATGTGCCATCATAGTAATATAAGAAAAGCTTTAATTTCAAATTTCAAAACATTTTCAGTTAAAGGCACCTCCAGTTTAGGTGTGCAACAAGTAGCTGGGAATAGGCATTCTTATTCCTTATTTTTGATCTACTTCTGCATCACCAAGTGTTCTGATTTCTTATCCAGTTAGTTTTCTACTGTTCACTTCTATGGCCTTAACAAAGTGAGCACAGGTTCTTTTCACCTAAGTTTCTTAGATGTGTTCCTTTTTTTTTCTGCTGCTTCTTGCTGCTTTTCTTGAGCTGACACTAAAAATGTTATGCTGCATGTTGTAGTTGCTCACTGAAAGTCTTCCAATTACCTTTAACATACACTTGAACTTTTACAGCACTTTAGTTGGTTAATTTTACCTGCACATGTTCTGATTTGCATTTTGCCTTTTCTTCTCTGAGCAGCTGTCATTCAGTCTATATTTTGTCAGTGATTGTTAGGCTGAGCTGCTGAGTGTTTCAGTTTCTTCACATTCCTGCCAAACAGAAGTCAGTATCATGTGTTTCATTTTAAGAAGCTGTCAGAGTTGACATTTTCCAGCATCTATGTTGCTGTCAGCTCAGTAAAACATCATTAGAACTCAACCTGACAAGCTCCAGGTTTCTCTTTTTGCAGCTGCAGGTTTTTCTGAAGCTTCATCAAAAACGAAACAGATGTCCTAAAGCAAAATGAGCCAATGTTGTTATATGATTAATTAAAAAGTTTTCACTTCTCGATGTACTCATTAATAAACAGCCAATTGTCATCTAGAGAAAATATCTAAATTTTTCTCTCTGTTAAATCAGATTCCTGAAGACAGAATAATGTATATCTAACTGATAAGACCCGACAGCACCTGTGTTGTAGTTTTGACCTAAACCAGCTTATTCGTCAGCCCCCAGGGCTGTTGGTGTCTTTACTGTAAGCTTTCCAGAGAGATCATATGATCTAATTTGTAATTTGGTGACAAGTTGGAAATGTGAACATATAAATACCTGACAGTGAAGTTACCAAAATGAGAATGTCAGCCATATGAAATGCAGCAGTACATGCAGTCATTGAAAAAAGAAAGTGCAACGCCTGGGGTTTTAATGTTGGTGCCAAAATTATTTGAATCTAACAAGTGTGCAAAATCACATCACAAATTTCATCATCTGTCAAGATTAAACAAAGGTAAAGGGCAAAATGAAAAAGTCTGTGAATAATGTATAACTTTGGGATGGGGTGAAATAATATTTCCCTTCATTTTTAATGGGGCAAGTTTGCTCCAAATAACAATTTTTATGATCCAAATCTATAATTTAAAAACATTAGTTATTTGCATTCAGAGGGTTGATCTCTCCTGTTAGTCAATTTTCCTATTAGTGATTAAGGTTACTATATACTATATATATATATATATATATGCTTCCAATAGGTCAAATTATCAGGCAGCATGGGATAAATTTTCACTGTTACGCTGATGATACTCAGCTTTACTTATCCATAAATCCTGATGAGCCCAACCAGTTAGACTACAAGCATGTCTTGAAGATATAAAAACTTGGATGACGTTAACTTTTTTGCTTCTAAATTCAGACAAGACAGAAGTTGTCATCTTTGGACCAGAGTCTTTAAAAAAGAACCTGCTTAGTCAATCACTTAACCTGGATTGCATTAAATTGACCTCTGATAATAAAGTAAAAAATCTAGGTATTATTTTTGACCAGGACATGTCATTTAAATCCCATATTAAACAGGTTTCTAGGATTTCCTTCTTTCATCTCCAGAACATTGCCAAAATTAGAAATATCCTATCTAGGAGTGACGCTGAAAAACTAGTCCATACATTTGTTACTTCAAGGCTGGACTATTGTAATTCTTTACTATCAGGATGTCCACAAAATGCAGCTAAAAACCTTCAGCTGATTCAAAATGCTGCAGCAAGAGTTCTGATGACAATTAAAAAGAGAGATCATATTTCTCCTATTTTAGCTTCCCTTCATTGGCTCCCTGTTAAATCCAGAATAGAATTTAAAATTCTCCTCCTCACATATAAAGCCCTTAATGATCTAGCTCCATCGTACATCAGAGATCTGATTGTTCCATATGTTCCTAACAGAGCACTTCGTTCTCAGACTGCAGGTTTACTGGTGGTTCCTAGAGTCTCTAGAAGTAGAATGGGAGGCAGATCCTTTAGTTATCAGGCTCCTCTCCTGTGGAACCAGCTCCCAGTTTTATTCCGTGAGGCAGACACCCTGTCTACTTTTAAGGCTAGGCTTAAAACTTTCCTTTTTGATAAAGCTTATAGTTAGAGTGGCTTAGGTTATCAGAGAGGGAGCCTTCCTCCCTGTTGGTTGGAGTAACGGGGAGTCAGGTTTAGCCTAAACCGGCTCAGTTATGGTTGAGGTGCAAACACACCTCATTTCTGCTACCTGTATGACCCCTTCTCTTTTCCAATGGTTGTAATCAGTCTGACAGAGAGAGGTATCCCAATCCTTGTGGTTTTTAGTATAACAATGACCATCAGTGGGACCCTTTGTGGGGTGCCTTGAGACGACATTGTTGTAAATAAGCGCCATTTAACTAAATAATCTGAACTGAAACTATCTGTGTAGTTATGCTGCTATAGGCTTAGGCTGCTGGAGGACATAATGACCACTTTCACCCCCTTCGCTACATTCTCACACTACTCTCCAATTTTGCATTATTTGCTGTTATTTCAGCTTTTAACCTTGTTCTCTCTATTCTCTTCCTAGAAGCTACACCTGGCCTGACTCTGTGTCTACCTGTGACACCTTTGTGGAGAGGGGAATCGTCCGAGCTTCTGCTGGCAACAACTTAATGCTCACCCTCTACCGATGACCCACATGGCCCTGTCTTTCAGTGTTTAACCCTTTCTCTCTCCTAGACATGGAAATTGACTGAGCTTTTACTGTAACTAATTATATGTGCTCTCTTTCAGACTCTAACCTTGAAAACTGACTCAGAGTTTATCTGTTCTTTCTTTCTAGGTGAAACAACTAAAGGAGCTACATCCATTAACATTTACTTTTCCTTCCCATAGAAAGTATTTCTGGATCAGTGCTTCTTTGTTCTCTTTGTGTCTCTGCTCTGTTCTCTCAAACCCCCAGTCGGTCGTGGCAGATGGATGCTCACACTCAGCCTAGTTCTGCTGGAGGTTTCTTTCTGTTAAAAGGGAGTTTTTCCTCTCCACTGTCGCTACATTCATGCTCAGTATGAGGGATTGCTGCAAAGTCAACGCCAGTGACTGTCCACTGTCTCTAGATGCTCATCCAGGAGGAGGGAATGCTGCAAATCACTGACTGGATGCAATCTGCTGGGTTTCCTTAGATAGAAAAACTTTCTATCCAATTTGAATAAAAAGCTAACTCCGACTGCACTGTTCAATAGTTAGGATTAATAGGAATGTATGTACCTGACTGTTGTGAAGTGCCTTGAGACAACATGTGTTGTGAATTGGCGCTATATAAATAAAACTGAATTGAATTGAATTGAAATGAAAAGGTTAACTGAAATATCAATGTAGTGCAGGACATTGCAGAGGAACTTGACTTTTTCACTTCTGTTAAGTACATATTATGAAATAAAAGTTGCAATAATATTCAACAATATCAGTGATATGTAATTTTTGTTTTTATAACAAGTATTTTAAATACTGAACTATAAAATTCATGTATTAAAAAAACAGAAATCTTTTCTGCAAGTTGAATTAATGCACTGGTTCTTTGTCAGAGGTGTCCTGAAAGTGATGTTTAAAAAAGTAGCAATAGAAATGCTTATTTATTTTGTGCATTGCACATCGCTGTTGTAAAGAGCATTGTCTTGGCTTTGAAAATCATAATTTGATAAAGAAGAAAATCATGCCCTTTTCCCACAACTTAACAATGAGTTCCAGAGGTTATAATAAACAGTCATCATCTGGTCACTAGACCACAGAAATCTGTGCTTTTCACAGCAGCTTTATTTAGACACTTCACTCTTTTTTTTTTTTTTCTTGAAATGGGGTTTTCGTGTCCATTGTGCAACTATGATTTACAGTGTATCCGTAAATTTTGACACTCATTTACCCCATACATGCATTGTTATAGCATAAGGAATATAGGACGTTGTCTTGGAGCTCGCATCTAACTAAAATGAAAATGCTTCAGTAGCAATTTCCCTCTCTGAGTTCGTCCAAGAATAGTTTATATTAATCCTTATAGTCAGTGCTATCTTTTTCCAACAATAATACAGTGATATAATGGTTATGTTAACATCAAGTTCAAATGTTTTTAAATAATATTTTGCTCAAATGGTTTGTCTCTTGTGATGCTTAACGGTTTTCTTCTAATGCTGCATTTGTGTCAGTTGGAAATCACAAATACTGATTTAAAGTTTCTTAGTCAGAAAGTAACGCATTTAATAAAAACGTTATTTTTAGTTAAGTGAACTGCTGTACACAGCTTAGCAATAACATTATTACTATTGAACTGTTAATGACTGACACTAATTATCTTGGTGGAACAAAATGTTCTGCTGCAAAATTCTGTGTTTTGGCATTTATATGGATGCTTTATATTTAACTTAACAGTTTTTTAGGAACAGTAACACACTCCCTCTGCACACATAGCATCAGCTCTCCACTAGCAGCATCCCCACAGCAGGACACCTGAGACCCTGCCTTACCATCCAAAGAGCCCAAAAAATCATATCCCCCAGCTGTTCAATGTGCTCATTTTGTGATGGATCAAAGCTGTTTCATGTCTAACGAGAAGTGTTCTTACTGTTAAGTTTAACCAATCAATCAAACTATATTGACAGAGCTCTTTTCATAGATGTAAGTGTAGCACAAAGCACTTCACATAGATAAAAAGCAGACAAAACCACTAAAACCAATAGTTGGTCATGATGGTACGACTGTACATTGTATAAGTCTCTAATTCTTGAGATTAAGGACTGAAAAATGTCTTACATGGAAAAGTCTTATTTCTAATTAAAATGTATTTATCAGAATTTACAAACTTACCAAGTTAAATCTAAAGATACCATCTATACCTCTGTTATTTTTACCCCACATTATTATCTTATTTTAAATTAATTAATTTATTGTCTAGGGTTAGGAGTTCCATGTTATTGGATTTGTCCTCAGCAAGGCAATCACAATATCAATCAGCCCCAAGAAAACAAAAAACTGTATGAAGTGTATGTCAAGCAATATATTCCAGCAAAATCTGCTGATCAAAATTGTGTCCTCTGTTTGTGTCAACTCCATCAGATGTTTAAATAAACCTCTTTAAATCAGGAAGCAGCAAGGAAGGTAATATCCTTGATCACCCATTTCATCTCACTGGCTGCGTTAAGGGAAACACAAGCACACATGCTCTAAAAGATTTAAACGTTTTCATATTTAAGGCAAACAATTCTTCAAATTAAAATCCACCTTTTTATGGCAACAAAAGCTGAAGCAAAAAGGTTTTGATGTTCTCTTCTTCCAAGGTACAGTGAATGCATCTTCACTCAAAGATAATGAGAGCTTATGACTTGGGAATCTCTTGCCGCTTTATGGTTTACTAAATGAGACATTTTCAGAACAAAGAGCCCCCTTCGTTTGTACTTTTTTATAGGTAATTGCCAGAGGGGAAAAAAGACTTATGAGATGTTAAGTTAATTGCTGCAGGTCTAACATCTGTAAGCAGCCAGTTGGTGAGGAGCTCAAACACAACTGGATTTTCATTTTTCTAACCTAATTTGATATTTGTTCTTGTTGAATTCATTAACATCCTCCTGGTTGACTAGCCCACCAGGAAAACTCCCACACCTCCAGATGGCCTGTCTGGTTGCTCCTGCCAATACCCTGGTACAATTTATTCTGAATCACTAAATAATTAAAGCTGTTCTATCAGAAGGTATGCTGCTTGGTCACTTTCACATTTAGATAGCAGGAAAAATTACCAATTAAATGGTAATCACCAACTTTGTCACTAATATTATAAGAGGGAAATGTGCTAAGAGGGATTAGGATATTTTCAACTATATTCACATGTAGGTCCAACTAGGTTCACAAAACATAAGCTCAGAATCAGTCTGAATAATACATTCTTGACCTTTGCATTGAGCAAAAGCTCAATTTAAAAGGTGCAGAGATGTCTACCAGCATCTTGTTTGTGTACAAAAGCTATTTCTCAGAATTAAAATTTATTTATGATCAACACTAAAATTGAAACTTGATATTTATTTAAAGAAATCAACAGGAACTGGCAATCTATAATTAAACTGTTAAAAAATAAAATTAAGATCTATTTTCTAATGATTTAAAAGAAGTTAAAAGAAACAAACAAATCCAAGGAATGATAATGCTAATTTTACAGTGCAAGCTACTACTAAAAGGGTAATGTTTTATGACTGTGAAATTCAGCATTTGAAATATTAATGAAAACAATTTAGGTCTAACATATATCAAGACTCCGTTTCTCTAGACCTCTTTCTGTCTCTGAGGTCTAGAGAAAGGGGTTTTAAGGGCTAGTTCTGAGCTGTAATACCTATCTGAGAGGGGAAAGAAACGTGAGGATAAATACAAACTATTGGAAACACCTGTAAGGCCTTCCGGGTCAGAACCACCTCTAAAGAAAGATATGTGTCTTATTGTGGTTGGAAATGAAAATCTCTGCACTACCAACTTCTGATTTGTCCAGAACGCAACTCTGACTGCCAGAACAATTGCTCTAGCCCAAGTCTTTTGGATGTCCTGGTGGCTTCCTACTTTGAATTTGAAACCAGCTTAGACACCCAGAAAAGGCTTGAACAACGTTTTTATGTGACGATGAACACTTGTCCAAGGTGTGGAGGCCAAACATAAAAGTAAACAAGCAGGAACTTTACAGAAAATTGGGTCAGCTTAGCAAAGTGTATGATGCAAACAAAAACAACTGTCACAACAGAACCTGGCAGGTTAGATCAGGCCAGAGTCGGACCTGATTAGGCAGGGGTTCTTTCTGGGTTTGCTGGTTCTGTCTTACTATGCGCTTACCAATGCATTTTTGGTGGAGGAGGCGTCAGGAGAGGCTGATCAGCCGGTCAGAGGGCATACTTGTGGGGTTGCACAAGGGATAAGTCATGTTAAACAATTAATTAATAATTAATTGACTATTACTTTTTTTTAAACTTTAGAGGAACCAAAAGATTCAAATATTCCACTGAATAAAATGACAGGTTTGCATTTAAGGTTTTATACATTAATCCCTATTTAAAGTTGTGACTAATCATGGATTCTTTGAAAGCTCTGTTAATACCCAAAATTAGTCAAAACCAACTTTTTGAGTGTAACACCGATCACAAATGTGTTCGTATTGTGGAGTAAAAAAACATTGTCTTAGCTAAACATAAAGGAGAGGCAAGACAATTTGACACGACCTGGAAAAAGGCAGTTCTTGTAGGTGAAGGGTCAACTCTGAAATGTTCTGTGCACTACACAAAACAATGCTGTTGGACACACTGGTTTCTCCTCATTTCTTTGTCAGCTTTTTAAATTCAATCCCTTAAAACAACGACTTATGCAAGAAATGATTAGGATATGGTAATATTCCTAAACCTTGTAATAAACTTGGAAGCCACCTCCAAAAAGGACGTATTTCTCATCACAAGAAGCATCATGACAAACAAAAATGAGGGATTGGTTGGCATTGTTTTTCATTTCTTTCATATGCTTTATTGCTCTACTTTTCCTGAGTGTAGCAATATCTACATCATATTACAGCCCCGTGTGTGTTGTAGATATTATGTGTTTTTTTTTTTTATTTCCCTCTTCTATCTTGTCCTCATTTGTTTCCCAGTGAATGTTTTTCCTTAATACTTTACATTTGTGCTCCAACCTCTGGCTCTCACTTCTTTTCCTTTGCTCTCATTGAACATAGTCATTAGGGTCAGGACAAGCCTGTGTGTAGCATGGAGGGGGTATTCAGATTGGAGCTCTGTAGGCAGAGATTTTTAATTGTACCCATTAGGCTGCCGTTTGCCATGCAGACAGAGCTTTAATAGTGGGTGGCCTGTAGCTTAAACATGGCTCTTGAACTGTGCACCTCAGCAGGACATTTGGGACTTTTACTCAGACCCAATAAATTGTCACTTTGCTGACATATCACCCCCTCCCTGTGCTTTTTCCAGCATTCTTGGGTTGGGGGTGTGATTGGATAACAAATTGCTATCCTTGGTTACACTTGTAGCACATGCTGAGTAATAAAATTAGCTGCAGTTTCCTGTTTTCTTCTCTTCGTTCCTCTCCAGCTGATTGTGTCCACAGAGGCAAAGTTTGTTTGTCCTCTTAATCTCAGCTCTATTGTCTTACAAGTTTATGAGGGTTAATTAAAAGACCGAGACAGAATTAAACTCCTCTTTGCCGTTGAGCTTTGTGGTAATTAGATATTGACAACTTAATTACTTTTAGAGCTATTAGTTGTCATGAATGTCATGTAGGCTCATTCAGAGCTGTAAAAGACAAACAACTGGAAATCAAAATTTGCCAGCTTGGCCTGTAGCCCTTAGAAATTAACAGCATCCCCCACCCAAAAAGAAACGTTTTAACAAATAAGGGGTAGTCTGTAAATGGTGTGCAATCAGGATGCTCATATTATTTCATATTTCATTAAATACCCAATATTTTGCTGGTATGAGCACAATAGATGTGTTATGATTTGGGGTTGTTTGGTTTTTGGTTGTGGGTTTGTCTTTATATGTTTCTCACAGTTAAGGTTTTGAATCATGCTCCTGTTTATTATTTTCCTGGTCATGCTTTAGGCTAGGCAATTTATCTCTCTCGATGACTCTGCCGTTATGTTTACTCCTCTCGGAAACATTATGGATCACTTCACTCAGTTGTTGTTTCGACTGTCAAGTTTTTGCCAAGCCTGTCCTGCCTGTCCATGTCTGTTTTTGCCACCACCTGCTGTAGTAAGTTTTTCAAAACATGAAATTAACATTTGGATTATTTAAATATTCATAATTTTCTCTGCCCAGACACCTTCTCTCACGTGAACCGTTCTAAAAAGGTGGTCCAAAGGGCGCTGGTTATGTGGCGGAACCAGTGCGGCCAATGTGGTGGGCATGAACAAAGAAATCTGGCGCTACTCTTAGTAGTAGCTATGGGTAGCCCCTGCAACCCACAGGAGTGAAGGAAGCTGCTTCATTTGACATGATTAGACACAGAGTCTTTGCTGGGAACTCTCTGGCCCGGATGACTTTCTGCAGATGCTCAGAATAGAAAGTTCAAGGCACACCTGTCTTAATTACCCCCTTTTGCCTGAAGGCTGGATTATTGGGACAGCAGATCATACTTAACTTTGGTTGCTCTCAATCGGCGAGTACTCGAACATCAGATCGTGCTCAACTCTGGTTTGAAGAATTAGTCCAGCTTGCCAGCAAGTCAAACATTGACCCACGTTTGCCTTTCCTGTCCGCCCCTCTGTTGAGACTCGTGTGGAAGAGACGTGGTTCGGCCGGCAAAGTGTTTTTGTGTCAATAGCTGCTTGACATCACGGGATTCCAGCTGTAACTCCTCCTTCCTGACTTGCAGCAAGAGTGGGTTAATGCATGTATGCATAGATGTCTACCAGCATCTTGCTTGTGTACAGTTCAGAGTCCATGTTTAATCCACGGCTGGGGGCACAACAGAGACTAATACAAAAAATGTAAAGTATTTCCATTTATCGTTTTAGTTACTTAGGCCAAAACTTAAGTCGTTTTGTGTGTTCATTGTAGACATCAGAACTGATAAAATCCACTGTTTGTTTTTTTGTGTTTAAATGCATAACATATCAGCCTGTTTAGTGCACCTTGTTTTGTGTTGTTAAGGATATACAGTGATACATAAATGGAAATAATCTGGTAATTCCTTCAATGTCGAAGTGGTTTTAAAACTGCCACCTCTAACAAGAAACCTGAGGCACATTTAGTCCCTTCTGACTGTTATGATCCTGAGATGTTATGCTCAAAAGAAGTGTCTGAAATGTCAGTGTGTGTCAAAATATTTCTTAATATAGTTGGTCCTTACTTGGATCATTTAGAAACTTAGAAAAGTTCAATTTCAATATTGATGTATGTGATGAATTCACCAGGTTAGCATATTTTTGTCATTATGCTCGAGATAAAATGGGAAATGTGCAGGAACTGGTAAATCGGCAACTATGCAAAGAAAGAGAAAAAGCAGGTGAATCAAAATGCTATAGTAAACATGAAATAAATCAAAACACTACACGTGATAAATGAGTTATGAGATGAGGCTTACTATGTTGGAGTAATCTAACCACCAGGGGGGTTGAGGAATTCAGAATTTGAGTGTTCGGCACAGACGTATCTCTGGTAAGGCTTGAGAGATCTGTGAGGGATGATAAGGAGTTCAGGAAGGAGGTACTTGCGTTGGAGGGTGAACAGGTTACGCTATGCCTTGGTTCACATGACAGTGAAACAGGAAGCTGTCAGCCGGTTGTTGTCCAGACGAAGTAAACAGGAAACTTGGATCTTAATCCACAAAAATAGGAGACCTTTCTCCTGAAGTCAAAAATCCAAAGACAGCAAAACAATGCTGAGAGCGAAGTCAGGCATCAACAAGAGTATCCAAAGGCTCAGGTAAAACAACCTGCAAAGGAGCATAAACGAAGGTTACTTAGAGCATAGCACAAAGCAAAGATTAGTTGTGGCTTGAGCTTGTACCACTGAAGGCAAACACTCTGGCGCTGAAGTGCTGGCAGCCTCCTGCTTAAGTACACCTCCAAGCAATCAGCAGATCAGTCGCACCTGTCACCCAGCACACCTCAGAACTCCAGCACCATCTGAGAGGTGAACATAGTAACAAAAGAAAAAGCACACATACACCAAACTCGAGATCCTGACAATTTTTAGTCAATGAAATTATTAGATATTGGGAACTGTGAATGTGAAACGGATTCAGCCTAGGAATAGTTTTTATTAACAATGATTCTGGTTGCTAGAAAAGCTCTATAACCATAATATCATTGCTAGATCCATCTGAAATATTTTAATTTTCTGAAACATGAAAGCCTGAATGCTGTCTAAATAGCTGACTTGAGCTGATGTAGGTGCAGATGTTGTGAGATGTTAGCCCACCTTAACATCCTATACTGCAACAAAGTGAGGCTCTTTTCTATAATTGTTCAAAACTGTGTGGATCCATTTCACAGTTATTATGACTTGGCAGGACTTGTGAAATGCTTGGACTCTGCAAGACACAAGTGGGGTTTACTTTATCTATTGTTCTGCTTTGAGGATTTTCAATGATCCATGGGTCTCACAAGGAAACTGGAGGGGAAGCATTGAACCACAAATCAATTAATTACATTAAGCCTTTTCATGACCAGTTTAGTATTTGAAAGCATGCATTGCTGCTCATAATACTCAGGAGTCTTTGAACTATTTTAACTTTTCTCTTTTTTCATGTAAGACTGCAAAGTTCTTTGTACTTTTTTAGGATTTTACGTGTCTGACAAACACCAAAATATTGTAATCTGTGTTTCTCATCTCAGTTTAAAGATCTAAAAAAGTGTGGTGTGCCTTTGCACTCCCGTTAACTCCATCCTATGCAAAAGTCACCCTATTAACAAATATAGTCCATCTGTGTCTAATATAATCTCAGTGAAAATCCAGCTGCTCAGATGAAGGTTAGAGCTTTATCAGAGAACATTAGTAAACAGACACTAATGTTGACCATGGAGCAGAGCAGACTGGTCAATGATAAAGCTATAAAGATTTTTAAAGCAGGGTTAGGGTTTTAAAACAATATCCCAAGCTTTGAACATCTTGCGGAGTTTTGTTTAATACATCATCTGAAATGTAAAAAAGCAGGACACATCTGCAAACAGACAGTTTGCATATATTAGCATTGTCAAAGTCCAGACCTAAATCCAGTTTAGAACCTGTAGTTTGTGTTTGTCCGTCGCATAAAATCCTGGCGAAAAAACTCTATATAATACTCTATAAAATGTATAGAGTAGTTGAAAATATGCATTATTTGACAAAGGCATTTTTGAACTAGTATAAAAAAGAAATCCTATATAAAATATAAGCACCTTTGCAGCTAAATGGTAAATTAAAACTGGTGGTTTATGAGTCAATTTTGTTGTATCCCAGTCAGTTGAATTTAATTTGATCGATGCCGTCACCTCCTGAGTGAGTTCCAGAATTTTGTACATGTATTTAATTTATAGCTCAGTATTTGTAAGTGTCCAATGCCAGTTAGATCTGAACTTTATGAAAGAACAAATCAAGAAAATCCTGGTTGGCAGATTTGATTTTCCTTTTTGGCTCTTTTGTATTGTTATGCATTGATATGCAAAAGGAATGACTTTCCTCGCTCATTATTTCTCTCCTATTCTTGTCACAATGTGTCCTGTCTGTTTCTTCAGCCTTTTGCCAAACACCACAAAAAAAAAGTCATTACAGCCACATTTATCACTTCAGCAGTACATTAATTACACTTTTTTCATTCTTTGGCCAGTACTTTTTTCTACCTCCTGAAATCTTTTATAACTTTTAATTATGTCTGGACAGGATGTGTCTGTGTAAAATGATTGACTGTTTTATGTCTATAGAAGGTTGCCACAGGACTATTTTAGCAATTATAGGGAATTGCTCTAAAGTTAAAATGTCATTGTATTGCTGAAACTTAACAAAAATACTTTTTTTTTTACCTATTCTTTGAAATGCAAGGTGATTGCAGCAGTGTGCAGAGAGCTATTAAGTGATTATATATTTAAGATTGGAAGAACATAAGAAGAGAGGGTCCATTTTTATTTTCCTGCTACAGCTGCTCTCCTGATGCCCTTCTCCTAATTGTATCTCATTGGAATGGAAAGGGGGATATCTTTAATATTCAACTACCAGATCAAGATCTCAATTAAAGAGGGAATCATCCTGCATAAAATTAATAACTTTTCATATAACTTTTCATATTTGTGCATTTCCATATGTTGCTTTCTTCTGTTCTGGTTTACTGAATTTTAAAGCTTTAATGTCACAGACTAATTGAGACCAAACTTTTTCAGTGGTTTTCCTAATGGTCCCATGCGTTCTCTTAAGTTGTTGTCAAGAGTAATCTTAAAGGTACTGTTAAGCCTCTGTTTGCTTTTTGATCTTCTGTTTACTGTTGGCCCCAAAGGCATATTCAGTATCCTCTTTAATGGATATGTTTAGAGGAAATGTATTACTTAAGCTGTATTTTGACCTTCCCCTGGAACCTGGAATGGTTATAAACCTTTGCCTGTCTTATTTTCACTACAGGCAACAGGTGAAAAATAAAATAAAAGGGATATATGTTACACGAAACAGCTCCATTTCGAAGGTAGTTTGTAGAAGAAACATACTTTCATTTGGTGACTTGGAAGTGCAGAAGTTCTGCAACAGTCACAAAATTTGAGCAGTCTGAGCAGCATACCCAATTTGATCACCAATGTCTGATGTCAAAAAGTATACAGAATTTATGATAAGAGAGGGTAGAACAACAATAAATCAAATCATCTTGAAGAGATTACTTTATAATTGATATAGTAGTGTTTCTCACACCATCATGTCATGCCAATGATGTGAAACCAAAGTCCAGTTGTTTGGCTATAATCCACAGCGCCATTTCAGCACAAACACCTCACACTAACAGTCAAGCTTGGTGGCGGAGGAGTGATGATCTGGGCTTGTTCTGTAGCCACTCAGCATACCAGCATACTTTTGCCTTACATCTGAGCCCCTCTGCCTGCCAGTTGAACCCTGGCTGAAATGATCCCAGACTCAGCAACCAATCTGCACCAGGATGCCTGAATTAGTAAAGAACCAATGTGTTGCAATGGCCTTAACCCAACTAAAATGTCATGGGGTGACCTTAAGAGAGCTGTGCAAAAACAGTTATCAGCAAACTTTACCTTGTAATGAGATGGTTTGTGCAGCCTTAAAGCTGTAATTTTGTGATGACATATGTGTCTATCCATTAAGGCTACTCCTGCAGTTTGCTCTTGTGTCTTTTTAAACTGATGCATTTACGTTACTTAGTCCACCTAGTAGCATTTATGTTTTAAAAACTGTAAGGAAAATCACTTTCTTGGTAATTTGGGAATGTTACTGCATTTCTTTTTACCAGATTCATAGAGGTCACAGTCAGTGAAAAAGCTTAGGAGAAACCTATTATCACTTCCAGATTTTAACATGTAAAACTTTATTTATGCTTCCTTGTTAGATAAATTCAGAGCATCTCCTTTACAGTTCATACGTAGGATTATATCCCGACTGTATGTGGGCACAATAGGGCTTTGTTCACTGTACTTATTCACAATGTTTGCATAACCATGTAGATGTGCTAAACTAATGAATCACTGAGCAGACTGGGTTTTTCACACGTTTGTTTGTTCTCTGGCTTAATTCCCTAAATAGATAGTTGATTTAGAAGGATTGTTATTTTTTTTGTCATTTATGTGTTGTTTTTTATTATGGTTATTTTTTACATTTTTGGATCTGGTAAAAATAGGAAGACTTTTAAAAGTCATGTGTAATATTTAAAGAATTTGTTTAATTTTTATGGCATGTTTTGCATGAACTCTGCATCTTTGATAACTGACAGTGGCTTGGTTTTAAATAGAATCCCTCATTCTCCATTTCATAATTAGCATTTGAACACTGTTGATTGGCCTTTTCAATTCCTTGGACATCTTATTATAGCCTTTTCCTTTCTTGTTAAGTTCAATTAACTTCTCCTGCAGATCCTTTGATAATTAGTTTGCTTTCCTAATGGCTCAGAGTCCAGCAATGTCAGTGCAGCATTGGATGAAGCATGCAGGGGCCTGTTAGGGCCCAGAAACTGTCTGTCTGTTTGTTATGCACTGTGTTGCATTTAGAAATAATTTCATTTTATGAGAAGCCAATAAATATTTATTAAGAGTTGCTCTCTCTGAAAGAAAAGAAATAGAGGTTCAAAAAAGATAAGTGTTTTTACAAGCTCTGGTAAACCTGGTAAAATTTGTGGAAAAAACTACAAACTGAATGCTGGTTGTGTTTAAATTGTGGGCAACCCAAATCAACTGCACTCAATTATCCTTTATGGTTGTGCTTCACTAGGATCTTATGTATGAACCAAATTTCCCTTGTAGCTACATACTGAACGGCCCAGTCTTGATATAGTGTCGGTTATTGAAATACATAGCCATATTTCTGTGGTAGAGTGTTTATGTCAGTCGGAATGCTGTCACATAAGCCTAATTTGCCTTGGGCTCTGTTTTCAGACCTCAGAAGCTTTGTGTCCATTACACTAAAATTCTGTCTTTTACATTTGTGCGTGAAAATTGACGTTTTCATATCTCATCCATGTATATAAAGGCTACACCAGATAGTCATACAATTTAAAAAACTTACCACCTCAAACAGTTTTAACATTAGTAGTTAGTTAGCTGCTACTATTAAAGCACAAGGATTATTTTTTATTATTTTGTATGTTGAAAACAACCCAGCTTAGACAAGGAAAAAAGGAAATGCGAGGGAAATGTTTTCATACACATTTGGGATTTAACCACTCTTATTGCTTCTAACCTCTTGCCAGCTTGCCAGATCAGACCTCTGGAGACCACCACATACGCTGGCAGAGTCTCTACACGTGTAGCTCATCAAGTGTTTGTTCTTATTGATTGCACAGGTGCACAGAGAAGTTGCATTCAACCAATCTCAGTATTCTCCTCATCCAGTTTTCATTCTGATGCCATTTTCAGACCACAGACCTCAGGCCGCTGCCTCCAGCAAACAGACTATAGGCTTTTTCACTTGGGCATAAAAGAAAGAAGGTGATGGAGGAGGCCTGGGCTTGTTGAGACGGATGCCAAAAATAACATTATTGCCGCTAGTGAAAAATAAAAATTTCTTTTTGGGGAAAGGAAGAAGATGTGTGATCATAAGGGACAGACGGAATTGGACACCTCTGCAGAGGTGTGAAGTAGAGTTTTTGTCTTCTTCCACAGGGAAAAGGGAGATGTGGTTATGGTGGGTGTGGAAAGGGTGGGCTGTGTGACTGTAATTGTGCAGTGGGAATAAGGAGAGCAGAGGAAAGACAAAAGCTCAGGAGACTGTCGCCAATTCTCACCATGAAGTCAGACAGCTTTTCTGTTCATTTTTCTTTGTTGTGAGCTCTGGATTGGTGCGAAAAGTCACCCGCCTTTAAATATAAATAGATATTTATGTGCATGTGTGTGTTAGAGCAAGGTAGATTTCATATATTTGTTTGTATGTGTATGAGCACGTATTCTGTTGTGATGACCCTTAGTCAGACATTGACATGGCCTGTAAGTGACAGCACCTTTCATTTACTGATTTTTTAAAATCTTTATGTCCAGTTGAACACACAAGGAGAAAGCTATGGGATCCAGCTCATATTCGTGTGAAATTGCTGCCCTCCCTTTGCCTAATTGTTTCACAGACTACAAGCCAGTGGTAGTTCTGGCATGAATGGTGCCCTGGGTGAACACCTTCTTCTTTTGAGACTGAAAAAATTCAAGCACAGTCCTGGACAAACCAATTAAATAGCCTTACTATTCTCAGCTGCAAGTAGAGGGTGCCTACTCTCCATTGACTGTATATGGATGAAATGGGTTCAGCTGACAGAAATGTTATATGCTTTTATGTGTTGCTGGTGTCCCCCGCCCCCCCCTCTACTAATGTTGCCCATCTGGCCTAAATGAAAAACCGGCCCTGCTGCAAGCAAGGTAAATACTGCTGACCGTGGCATACTTTGGCATTGTTTAAGCTACTCTGCTGGTTGCTCCATTTACATGATAGACGTTTTAGCTTGTGAGCCGCCCTGTCGCTATAGCCATTCTTTTGCAGAGTGCAGGACTTCAAGGATCCTGATTGTAGTCTGATTGCAGAATGGACAGAATCCTTCCACTGATTGAAACTCGGACATTGTACAAAAAAAATTCCGGAAATTTGCAACTGGGCATGTATTTGAACATGCTTCTTTGTAGATTACCTTTTTGGTGAAGCATCATTGGGATTTATTATTTTTATTATGATGTTGATCCTAAAGAAAACTGAGTTTATTGGGCATCTGTCTGAAAGAGATAGGGATGTAGCTGCAGCACATTAATGAATGAGAGGAGAACACATTACAATTTCTTGCTGGTTAAGTTCACACACACAACAATAGTATTTCTGACTTTTTTCTCAACATAAAAAGAGTCCAGCTATCAAAGTTCAAGGTTCAAGATTACTTTATTTATACCCGCAGGTAGATTTTTTTTGCAGTGGTTTAAAACACATACATACCCACATACACTGTAAAAAGTAAAAACATCAACCTACCCAGAACCATTTGCACATAGGAATGCTCAAAGTGCTTCATCCTCCACATTGAAAACGAGATCTATTTTTGTAAAGAATATTGAAAACCAGACAGGTTTTTAATTCAAGTTCACTATTATGTTGTGTTGGTCTATTACAAAAAGCTAAATATCATGAGGTTTATGGTAAGGTGACAAAATGTGAAAAAGTTCAAGGAGTATAAATTCTCAAGGCAGTGTATCATACTCTTCATATGATGTAGAAGACCAGGGAATAACGGGTCATGTTGCTTTCTGCTACTCTATGCTCATTTTTGGTCTTAATATAAATAGCATTTTCACTTATACCTTCTAAACAACCTAAAAATGTGTTTTCTACTGCATACCTCTATGCACTGACTCCGCACGTTAATGCAGGTGTTGCATATTGTGACCGACAGTAGTGGGCTGAATGTCAGCTTACTCTATTTTGACAAAATATTTGGAAATGTCAGTATTTACCTTCAGAAATAATGCAGTTGACACAGTGTGTATGCTGTAAATTCATATTTCTGATTTTTAGATTCATTCTGTCTATGAATTTGAGTGACGCTTGTGGTTGTCTCTTCTGTGTTTCTAAAGTTTGCAAAAAAAAGGCTTAATTTGAACATGAAATTAAACAAATATTTTATGTTAGGTTTCGTTAGGTTTTCATTGTTTTCAAGCCACTCTTGACTACTCCGTGACTACTGCTTTTCATGTAAAAAAAAAAAAAAGAAAACAAAGAAACAATTATGATGGGAGGGAAAGTTAGAAAGGCGCAGTTATTTATTTTATGGTCTTATTCATATTATTCTACAAATTATTTTAAAGATGAATGCAATCTTTTTTATGTCAAAAATGTATCGGATTTTCCAATTCCTTAAAGTGCAAAGCCACCATGTTGTCAGTAGGTGCTAGGTGTATAATCTTCACTCTGCCATTGCATAATTACACTATGTAGTTCTTTGAAAATAATTCTGTAATTATCCAAATGACAGATAAGTCTTAGTCGATATTGTTTGGGTTTTCTCTTTTAATATACAGTCTATGTATAAATAAAGTTAAAAATTATCTATAAAATATTAGACAGACAGACGGACGGACGGACGGACGGACGGACGGACGGACGGACGGACTACTAGTGTGACATGGCGGCTCTTTCAAAAATGAAGCTAACATGTTCAGATATCTTTTGATTAATGGAGAGCAGAGCATGCCTGGAATACACTTTACCACCCAAAGGTAGAGGTCAGGGTCTTCTTACAGCTTGGGCCCATTATAGTTGTAGGCCGTCACCGTGAATGCAGAGATGAATGAACATTCTGTCTTCCTTTCATTATACGCTGCTGCTCCACAGCCTTATCTCACGTCTCTCCCCTGAGGGGGCGGTGTGCTGTCACTGATTCACAGTCCTCACAGGAATACAGCTTTTTCCATCCTAGGATCAGGAGTTTCTTTAAACTGCAATCTAGTAAAGTGAAAACAGAAATATTCACTCAACTTCTTAGATTAGGTTATTTGTGATAATCGTGATATTCAGGGATGAAGTGTTTAAGGTGTAAATAATTCCTTCAAACCGACTTTCTTTTTTTCAACCTTATAAAAAGATGTTTTAAGCAATTTGGTGTCTGTCTGTGATACAATTTTCAGTTACTTTATTTAAAATTAGGGCATCTACTAAATATTTTCTGGTAAATGTATTGTTGAACTATGAAAGAAGTGTTTCTGTTATTCAAAAAAAAAAAATCTTCCTTTTGACAATATTATTTAACCATCTTAGAATGTTGGCACCGGATATTGTGCTATTTATTTAATTTTGTATGTGTCGTGTCGCAGCATTTCACGCATACCGCACTGAGAAACTGGTTGCCTACATGTACCAGGACAGATTTGCACTACAAATAGTATATTTCATCACAGAATTCTAATTGGATGACTGGCTATTTTATACCAAGACTGGATCCAGCATCAAAGTGGGCTACTTTGCTTTTTTTGTATGACCTTCATACATTTGGATTATTTGTGTGTTAGTGTGTGTACTGGCAGCCACAGCAGCCCCACCACACGACCGACACCGCCATGCCCGACCCACCGCCACCTCAAGACGGCACCCGAATGCTCAGTCCCCCTAGGGACCAATTGTTGAATGAAAAGCTAACACGTTTTTGTCAATACAGAGGTCATCTGCTACACTTATGGCCCAGTTACTCCTGTGCCATATTTGTTGGTCAGAGTTATTTAAAGAAGGCTGTGACTGAAGCTCCCATATATTCTTATTGACATTTATTTTTCTCTTATAGGTATTTTCAGTTAGAGGAGCGGTACTGTGTATTCACAAAGCAGCTGTCTTGGTGGTCAGACACAGCAACGCCTCACAAGGGCCTCTATGTCTTGCTTTATATTAACCTCCTAATCTGATATAAACCCTTTCACAACAACACAAAGATGGCTCTCAAAACTGCTTTTACTCCTCACTTTTCAACTAAGACAGTTGAAGAGTTTTACTTTTAGAAACTCAGGCTATGCAGAGTCAATGTACCAATTATCCCTGTCAGTTTGTAAAAATAAATGTAACTTTTTTTCAGATACATGTAATCACTCATTTTGTTTAGGAATGCAAAATAAAACTGTTTCTTTTGAAATTGCTACCATTTGAATTCAAGCTTTCTGGATAAACAGTGCAGTTTCAGTACTGCCAGACGTGAGGCCATCATTTAACAAACCAGGAGAGACACCTTCAAGCGTCAGTTGTGTTGGAAGTGCCCCTGATCGTGAATTCAATGAATCTCACAAACCCTGTGGGGCATTACTCTGTGCTTGACCTCTTACTGTCCCTGGAACATACAAGCAGTAATTCTGCAACTAAATCAATAAATGTGTCACATTTGTATTGCTGCTCATAAAGCAATTGCCCATGACTAACTTAATTGTATTTGAGGCAATAAACAAGAGTTTTATAATCTTTATAGGCCTTCTCATGTAACTGTCTAAGCCCAGAGCTTAGGAAATCCACGTTCTAGACTGTTGACGCACAAAATTGAAGCCATTTTGCAGCTGTGGGCTAAGTTTGGTTTACTCAAAAAAACTGTTAACTAACTATAATTAGGCCTCGTTCACACATAAATGACTGCACCACAACAATATAAATCAGGCAAAATCTGGATGGTCCTTGTAGGGTCTCGAAGAGGTTTTCTGGGATACATCAAAAAATATTGTTAGAGCATGCAAGTTCTCTGATGGTTTTGAGAATGCACAAAACTTCCTTGGTGAGATCTTGGTGGTTCATTATCATGATTGGCGCATATGGCGCAGGCAGTGTAAAGAAGACTAGTAGCAGCAGTGGTACCTGATCCATGAAGTTCTTCTCTCACTCACTGGTCCAGATTGATCATCAGAGGATTTGGCAGCACTGGCTATGCTGGTCTCATGCCAAAGTTATAAACTCATCTCACCCACACCAAGCTTTATTCACTTTAATTACTTCTATGTACATGCCATCCCACCAGCTGAGATGAACAACCCACAGTCTTATTAATAAATGAAATGCTACTATGTATGGCACATAGAGATCTGTAAGCAGTGAGCTGAATAAAACAGGACTCCATGTTGTGTTGAAGTGCACACACACCTTCAAATTGTTCATAGGGTGGCCACAATCCAATGAATGAAAAACAACTTCAATCTTTAGTTCATTGATGTGATCAGCCGACAGTGAAAAAACTGATTTTGTATGATGTGTGCCTAATTTGTTCTGACATGAAGCATTGCTGTGTTTTGCTCGGTTACAATTACTATGCAGAGTGGCACTGTTTGTTGTGTTTGCTTTTCCACAGCAACGCTAAAAGCTGATGGCTGAGGTGCAGAAAACTCGAATAAACATTACCTGTCAAAACCTTTAGACGCCCTTTCTCATTTAATGGTTTTCTTTATGTTTATGAATATTTACATTGTACGTAAATTTTCACTGAAGGCATCAAAACTTAAACTGAATGCATGAAATTATGTAGCTAATGAAAAATTGTAAAAGAACTTTAAATATGTTTTATATTTTAGATTACTTAAAGTAGCTGCCCTTTGCTGTACTGAATGAAATGTTAACCTTTGGCTGTCTCTCAGAGAACCTCTGGGAAGTTCTTTCAAGACTCTCTGAAAAACCATTTTAGGTGACCACCTCAGGGAGAGAATGCCAAGAGGGCAAAGCAGTCATCGAGGCAAAGAGTGGCTATTTTGGAGAATCTAAAATATAAAAATGTGTAGTTTTTTCACACTTTTTGTGTTTTTGTGTTAATTTACAGTTTTGTTGCCTTTGATGAGACTCTACAATGTAAAAAGCCATGAAAATAAAGAGACCCGTTAAGTGAGAAAGTGTGTCTAAAACTTTTGGTAGTGTATGTAAGAAAAATTATCAGACTATATAGAAACTTCTTAATGTCCATGATACCGGTGATAGTGGCATTGTAAGCGGCAATGAAAACCCTTTAAGAGTGTAGTAGCATCTTTACCCTCAGCCTGAAATTAGGTTTTTGAGGTAAAAGTCCATTAACATTCGAATGGTCATGGAGGTCCTGAAAGCCTTACTGATGTTATGTGCCAATGGACCCTTTTCATTGACGTCACTGAAGTCCCCGCCTAACTTTCAGTCCCCCATCTTGGGTGGCTCTGTGTCGCTTCACAGCTCTTAACAACATTGCAACATTGCATGTTTTCTCGACCATGGATAAGTATCTAGAGTCGTTACGACCACCTGATAAGGCCATGTATGTCAAGAAAATTGTGGTCATCAACAAGGTGGATCCATATGTACTGCCTGTTGGTTTGTTTAGCGCAAATTCGTACGATTGGCCGCACATATCACACAATGAAGGTTTTAAAAGTTTTAAAACACTTTAAAATTTGTGACAGTCCGTTAGGGCTCATTATATGTTTCTTTCTTTATGATTATTATTGAGGAAATGTTGCTTAAAATAATGCTTGCATTATATATATATGTATATTGTTCATTTAATTGTGTAAAACACATTTCAAATATTACTGGTCTGTTTTAACTACTCTTAACAAGCATCCCTAATGTCCGATTTCAGTTCCCGTTTTAGACTAACTGTCCTCGGGTTAAGCTGTTTCCGGAAATGTCCCCCGATTTTATCATTTTATGCATGAGAAGAAAATGTGTTTGGACTGGTATTACTGTAGCTGGGGGTTGAGTATAGATCGAGCTCATAAATTCCAGCCCGACCAGACCTGGGCCGGCGGCCATAAAAGCCCGACACACCTGAATATAATCCGACGTGAATAAATATTTTATTTATTTTATTTGCGCTTTCACTGCAACTATATAAACATTCGTGATTTTAGATATATATTGTTTTAAAACCCCTTGTTTCAAAAATCAAGGTGCGAGAGCGCAGCTTACTGAAGTAAGTCACAATGCTGAGTGCTGGGTGGCAGTGCTGATTGCTGATCAGCTCACTGTCTTGGCAGACTACTTTCCAGAATATTATTACAATAAATGTAGAAAAACATCATTTATTTACCTGTCACAAAATGTGCACTGCGTGAGTGAGATTCAAGCTGTCCAAATCCACCCTAGATATCCAATTAAGCCACAGTAGTCGACGTTGTGTACTCAGTGTTTTTGTTTTCTCATACTGATTTTCTATCACAGCTGACGGACGATCAACTGAACGTTGGTCTTGACCACCACGCGCAGCACAACCCACAATTTAGCAAGTTTTCACCATAGTTGTGGTAGAATGGTCCGGAGTTTTGCTTTACTGATCACGCTAAAACAAAGAAAACAGTCTGCAGCTGCCACCCAAGATGGCGATCATGTGACCACGATGTCATGTGAAAACCCCCCATTTAAAGGATAGGATTTCTCTTCGAAGTTGGTTTATATATAGTGCTTGTAAATAGTTATTTTGCCTGCAGTAGATGGCCATCAGGGCACTTTCAGAAAACACTGAGAATATTTAGGAATAATACACTAAGTTAGGTGAAAAAGTATTTGACCCCTTACAGTTGTCTATCCAAAGCCAAAACAGCCTAATTCTTAATAAATTCATAGCAAGTCAGATTGTAGGTTTTTAAAAGGTACCACCTTTCTGTCAAATAGTAGGCAAACAGTGTTGCAATATGGTACTTTGTGTAATAAAATGTGTGAAATCAAGTTTCAAAATACAGTAAGTTACATTTGTGTAACTTTGTCATGGAAAACTTACACAGTGTAAAAACTGACAATAAAGTGTTTGCCTATCTGCTAGAAATCTTTCCTGCATCTTGAAACTGATCCTGTGTGGACAACGGTTTACTGTTGGTAAAGGACTAATTATTTATAAGTAACGTACCTTTACACCATAGCACTGTGAAAGAGCCAAGGCCTGCAGTCTATTATGCATAGGGCTGATTCCTTGAGTGTTTGTAAAACTTTTACCATTTCAACATTAGATAAATTCTTCTTTATCTTCTTTTCAGTCAAGCAGCTCCTAATTTGCAAATTCTAGTATTCAGGGAAAATATTATATAAGAGTGACAGACTTGACCAGCTGGTGTTCAAATTACCCACAACTGCAGTAATTAAAGACTTGTTTCTGAGGTTCATTGGAGTCTTGAAAATCCATAGTAATTCATTTATGTTAGGTAGTCTTATTCCTAGAATCCTCTTGTACACAAAGGTTAATGATAAGCAACCTTTTCTGTTTAGATGTTTTTTTTTAAATCCTAGTGAAACATGATGACAGAAAAAGTTGTGCTAGTTAGGCTGATCCTGCCAGTTTTTACATTGTGGTGTCTTTGCCAACGATGACATTGAATTCTTGAGAAAGCAGGGATGACTATGATGATCATAACTGTTGAGTCTGCTTTGAGGCAGCAGGCAAAGAGCCACTGGCCTGTTTTTAGACCATCAAGTCTCATCTGCCTCTCTTGTCCTGCAGGACAGCACATTTCAGTCCCAGCAGCACAAACACGCATAAAGAGAGGTTTAGCTGATGTGTGTTGACTTCATGATGAGCTATCGGGGAAAGATGGCACGTTTTGAGATGCCACAAGTTGAGACAAAGACCAGAAAAAGGCAGAGGAAGGAAATGGAAAATTGTGTTTGCCTGATAATTAAGTCCTTAAACCTAGTAGAGTTTAGTCATTTCCTCAAATTAATTTCTTCAAAACGATCAAACCTTTTATAATCCACACTTCATTTTCTTAGAAATAGTTTATCTTATCAGCTGACAGGTGAGAGTGCAGCAACCATAAATGACAGAAAATAACAAGATTTCTAATGTTGTTTAGAATTAGTTTACATACATGTTTTTAGAATCTTTAATGGTTATTCTAATCAGGAAAAATATATTAATAATCACTTATCGGGGAAACATTGAGGACTGATCGAGCTTTAATCAGATATTTCATCTCCATCAGGTACATTTTGCATGTCTTTTATTTTTATTTTATGTGCCTCTTTATGATTTAGATTTACGAATTATGGTGTTGAGATTTATTTCGGGCAATCCATCTCAATATCCTGGCAAAGACAAAGCTTACGAGACCTGGGAGGGGGATTCTTAAAATGTGGGTTAATCTGAATTGTTTCTAAATTGATACTGTTGTGTAATGAAAACAATATTTGTCTTTGGAGCTTTAATTGGTACAAATCTGTTGAGATTCCTGTTTAGATTTCTCCATCTGCCTTTCATGTGATTGCTTAAGATATACTACTTAAAATTTGCCATTCCAGCCAATTTCTGGTCCTTTTCAAGAAAGGATTCTGTGTGTTTTATTGCTGCCGAATATCTTGAGTGATCTTGATTAAATGGTTACATGTTGGGGACAAACTATATCTAAGGTTAAGTTGCTTGATTTTGCTGAAAGGTCTAGCTATAGTAGTTACAAACATACTGGAAAACAACACTAGTGTCTAAAACCTGCTGTTGTGGTGCTCTAGATAGAAAGTAAATAAACTGATTTTCAGAAACATTATTGTTAGATTACATTATGTTGATCATTTCTGCATAAAACAATTTAGATCAAAACAAAGTAACTGATTAACTGATTTCCATTCTTTGTGTAATTTTTGAGGCTAGTTTGTATAGAGAAAACACAAGTCTAAGTATTATTTAAAGAAGATTCAGAGCAGTTTTGTTAACATGAGTGAAAGGTTTGTCTGGTGTTTAGAAAGACCAGAAAGGCGGCTGCCATGAATGTATAAATTACCCTCTAGTTTGGAGCAGTTCTTCATCTTGACAACAGAGGGACTGATAAGAAATGACCAATTTTTCTCATATGGCATCACTAAAAGCTTTGAAATACATCAAAGGGCAATATTTGAGATATCAAAAGAGGGTAGCATTGAGGAAATTTTCAATAATACAGATTTGGTAAGCAGAATACCTACAGGGAAGGACATAATTTAATGAACACCTCAGTTTGGAATCTGGTGGTACGGTGAGATAAAAATTGAAGAGGTCATCTTTGTACTTTTTACATTATTCTATGATATTAAAATATATAAAATAGTATTGAAATAGTCAGCCTGGTATACGTTATTGATTTGTGCCTTATTTTGAGGTCTTCAGATTTCATTTCAGCCATTGTGTTCTCCCAGTTTTTAAAGCCGATACTCGTATTGTTGGAACTCAATCACAACATGTTTAGGCATTTAAGTATAACCAGATCCAGTGTCTTTTAAATTCTTATTAGGATCAAGTTCTAACCATGAAAGAGACATTTGTAGAGCTGCTTGCCTGGACGAAAAATAAATAGGGAGAAGCATTGTCATAAAGTGTTAGCTTCAGCAGACACTTTTTGGACCAGAAGGTGAAGCTATAAAAAACTGGCTGACTGTGAGCCAGAAATGTTATTGATCCCACAGACGTTTGTGTTAATGGACGTGTTCTTCAACTACACATTTGACAACCAACGACTTCCAGTCTGAATATTAGCTCGTCCCTTTTCAACCATTGCCAAATGCTTAGGTTAAATGCACCTTAAATAAGTTAAGAAATGTGCTTGATTTTCAGATCTTAAGGTTATGTTCATCACTGGTGTGGGTATTTATGTTGGTTTTACAATATGTTTAAGTACACAGCATCATAGTTGGTTTTAATTGTTTTTTTATGCTATCAAGCCTTTCTGAAGTAAAACAAGTGGTATTGTTGTCTAATTGGAAAGGTGGAAATGTAGGACATGTTCTATCACCTGGCGTAACTTAGTGCATTGTGAGGTTTTCAGATAGGATTTTACTTAATTTATTAGACTTATTATGCAAGACGTTCTTTTTCCTGGCCATTGCATCACAAAATGAAATGATTTAAGTAACAATAAAAGAAGTTCATGACATTCGTAATGTTACAGGTTGGTTGTGATAGACATTACATGGGAGCCTGACATTGTTACATTCTGCTATCTCCATATATCACATGGTCTGTATCATATTAAGTCAGGTTTTGCACAAGCCACCCAACACCCAGGTAATACCGGGCTGTATAAGCTTAATTGACATGTAACTCGCGTGGGTCTAATCGCAGGCAGCACTGTGATATCTATTTCCGTTCAGAGAGTACTGGATGCAATTCCCAACAACGATTTCTGAACTTCGGCTCTAAGGACCAAAATTGAAATGAAAGCTTGTTATTATTTGTCAAAACCTGCATGTGTTTGATTCAAGATAAGGCCTCAGTTTTCTCTCTGTTAGTTTTATTAAATGCTTTTTAGTTTAGTTACTTTTAAGCTCATGTATGGTTAATTAGCCGCACACTTACACAAACATCTGTTGTGTAGCCGTAAGCAACTTAAAACAACTAAACATGAATATTACTGCTTCGCAATCAATATTTCTACAGTGTTGGTTGGTAATGGTTTTCCTGCTTTGCTGCTCTTGAAAGTCCCGAAGTATTGAGGATGGGGGCCAGACAACAATGATTCAGATTTGGATGTACAGACAGGAATAACTATCCAGTGTATTCAACATTGTCCATATATTACAGGGTCTATACAACATGCAGTCAGCTTTGCTTTTGCTTCTTTTTTGTTCTTGAGTTACTCACTTTCTCTGCAGCATTAGTTATTTTTGTTGTAAGAGGCTGCCTCGTGTTGATTTTTTTTTTTGGGAGGGATTAGCTTCTGCTTCTTCCGTCATTCACTTTAGTACCTGCAGTCTTTTCAGTTCGTATTGTCTTGAGGCACAAACTGAAAGGACTGCACACACATAATCTGATGCTGTCACAAACATTTGTAAAACTTATCATTTTTGTTTAAAGATGAAAGGAGTTGAGCTCCTGTCCCACAAGTTATTAATTATTAGTGATAATTAGTAAAATCACTAAATGGAAAATCTACAGGTTGTCCTGCTACAGGGATTTATAAATATAGACACATGTCATTTGTAAGCAGATGAAACCGTATAGTGGTATAGATTGTGATTATATGAACAAGATACAGTTTTAATAAAGTAAATCTTTTCAGTAAGGCAAACACTAATCTTGCTCATATCCTATTTTCTTGTGTGTGTGTGTGTGTGTGTGTGTGTACCGGAATGCTTTTGTCTCAGGTTTCTGCTCATTACCTAACCAAGTTCAAGGAGATTGGTACTGATTTGCATTGGCAGACTCATAGCTTCAGGTTCCTACAGCAGCAGCCAGGTGATTCATATCATGCTCTACAAAACGTTGTACAAAAAGTAGATTAAAAGCAATCAATCCACCAGGCCACCTTGACCCACAGGAAATTGAGCTACGTGGCTGCTTTTAGCCTTTTTTTCCATAACTCCTGAGAATAAACACATTTGTCACACAAGCCATAGCAACAACTTAAGTATGTACAGTTACTTAACAAAAATGACCTGACATGTTAAAATCTCTGGTATTGCCTATTTTTCATAAGGTAAATATGGTAATCGCATACATATGTAACATCACAATGAAACATTAAATAAAAAACGCAAAGATGAGCAATATATATATGGTTTAAACAATATTTTAGAGATAGGGTGAGGAGCTTGGCCATATGGCAGGAGCTCCTAGTAGAGCTGCTGCTCCTCCACATCGAGAGGAGTCAGTTAAGGTGGCTTGGGCATCAGTTTCGGATGCCTCCTGGAAGCCTCCCTGGGAGGTGTTCCAGGCACGTCCCACTGGCAGGAGGCTCAGGGACTGCCCAGGACACGCTGGAGGGACTATGTCTCTCGGCTGGCCTGGGAACTCCTTGGGCTTCCCCTGGAGGAGCTGGAGAAGGTGTCTGGGGAGAGGGAAGTCTGGGTGTTTCTACTTAGTCTGCTGCCCCCACGACCCGGTACAGTATAAGCAGAAGAGTACGAATAATAATATAAAAAAAACTTAATGAAAATAGGTAAATGAACCAGTGAGGTAAAAATTAGCCTTATACTTTACTTTGCTTTGCCTCTCAAGCCTTGGTTCTGTATAACTTATTGATATTTTGAGATCACCATAACGACTGCTGTCTACTGCAGGAAGACCACTCATAAAGTGGTGGTTTTCCTGGAATAAATATAGTTTATAGAATTAAAAAAGTTCCACTTTAATGATGGCAGCTTCAACAGTCGTCCTTTTCTAGATTGGCACATGGATTTAAATAGAAGTGGAGCAGCTGAGTAGTATATTACAGAGAGAAATATCAATTCAGAGGCAGGAAAAACTACATCATAAAACATTTGACATCCTTTCTCCTTCTAGAAGAATATGCAGACTATAACCAGGTGTAAACATCTACCTCTGTCAGACAATGAATGAACATTGAATCCATTGTTAAGCCTTTTTTGTCATTTAGTCTGCTTTTGTCTCCAGTTAAAAGAGGAATCTGTCATTCTGTTACCAATCATAGCTCAGATTATCCTGCTTTTTTGCAGCTGTCCATTTATGGCTCACAGATAGCTCACTCTATTATACTTTTTCAACAATATAAAGGCACAAAATAATTATATGGGGCTTATTTTCCCCTTAATTCTGTATAGAAACCCTACAGCTTTACAAGAGTGTATAGAGCTTCAAACTTTCAGCCCAAAATAAACAGTTGATCGTTGGATATTGAAAAAGAATGAAACGAGATTTTATTCCGGTAGACTGTAATTTTTCATCAATAGACATCCAGATTGTGGGGCCAAGGTGGCTAAGACATAAACAATTCACATACCTTAGAGAGAGGATAAAATAAATGTATTTTCTTTACATCTGGGCCCATGTAAAAAGCATTTTAGGTGTATGTATGACAACAACTTCATAACTAATCCATAATTGCTCAGTGCTTGTAATAAACTGTCCAAGATGTAGCTGTTTTTTTCTGAGCATTGCATGGTCTGACCTCTGGTTGAACTTACTAGATTTCCTACTCCTGGAAATTTTAAATAATTAAGTTGAATACTTTTTGTGCCATTGTGAATACATTTTCTCACTGCAGGATGCTGAAAATTATGTGGAAATATTCTTATAAGCTTCCCCCACTGATAGGCAGCAACTATTTACCTCTTTCACACCTTGGCCGGTGGCTTCCGCTTTGACTTTTTTTACATCCCTAAGTGTCAGCAAACTGTAATTATTTCTAATTTTTTACATCTTCTTGCACTTTCTGGTGGTCACTGAATTACTTGCATCTGACTAGCAGTGTGTGTTTCATTTTTGCCAGCTTCCCCAGTAAGGATAGGGTTATATTTCCCATACAGGTTTTTTTAATTTGGCTTAGTTAGATCTGGTAAGGGACAAGGATATCTGTTATGCCCTGATTCATAAAACCTTTGAATTCAAAGAAAGGATGCCCTCTTTTTCTCAATGATTGTATTCCTGCCCGAGTTTGCAAACTTGAGGCATTTCTTTGAGCTAATGATCTGTGCACTGTCAATCATTCCTACACTTCAACACTTCAGAATTCATACTGATGACAGTTCCTTTGTTAGCTAGACAGACATGTCTACATTTGTTGCACAAAACCTTGCAAATCTCAGACAATAAGCAGGGATGTCCTCATGGTCTTAAAAGAAATAACATTAAATCAGTGAATCTGTGTGACGAAACTGAGGCAGTATCGTTCATCTCATCTCTTGTTTTCTGTCTGTTTTTTCCCTTTCCCTTTGTTCAGGAGAGGAAACTATTTGCCATCCCATTTATTGAGATCTGCCACTCAGATGTCATCAATTACATGGTTCCATTGTCTCGTCAGATGGACTTTTTCGTCCCAGAAATGACAGAGGAGCCCAAAACTGGCGTTAAAGACGAGGACTCTGATGAGGACAGAGGAACTGACATTACAGGTATACCGTCAGACATTTCAGATACTGTAAGTTATTGTGCAGGGGGAAACTGTATGGCATCAAGCAAAGATCTTTCAGTCTTTTTGTGCCTGACTGAAAGAAGTTTTGAAAACTGACGGGTAGAAGGATAGGAGTAAGTTATCTCACTGTGAAAATCTTGTTTTTGCTGACCTCCAGTGGTTTAGTTTTTCTCAGGTGTATGTCAGAGCTTCTGACAACACCCAAACACACCCATCCCTGAGAACTGAAATGACTTTACTCTTTTAACCACCGAAATAGACTTGTTCTGTCGTCTTGTTGCGCTACAACAAATCATTCTGAAACAGGTTTCTGGTTATCGTAAGAAGCAAACAAGGAGCATATATGTGCCAACTTTTATTATTTGACGCTGCTTGACTAGACCTCAGCCCCTGATCTCTCAGAGCAAGTGACATGAGTCTATAATTGTTCTGTCATTACAACTATGCGTCTCCATATGCAGTGTCCTCTCTGCTACCATCACGCTCAACTTGAAAGCTCGTGTTATGGCAGTATGGATTTTTTCAATGCACTGATTACAAAAGAAGGAAAGTAGTGTTGGGATAAAGTGAAAGGAGGTGGACCAGAAGAGTCTGCCTTAAGCTCTAAAATAAAGTGACATCTGGCAACTAAGATGGGCTAAAGTCCACTCTGAAGACAAATGCAGCAGGGATGTCTGCGGCAAAGTCACTGGCTTTACATTAAACTGAGGGCAAATTCTGGCTTTACAGTTGCAACAGTATTCACAATCCTTGAACCTGTTCACATTTTGCAGCGTCACAGTGACAAACTTTAATGTATTTTATTGGGATTTTATTTGATAGACCAACGCAAAGCAACAGGGTTTTCAGTTTTTTTTTTGCAAACATCTAAAAGTTGCTTTCACCCCCCTTTGCTTTGATACTCCCAAATAATCCAGCACAACCAACGGCCTCCAGACGTTGTTAGTAAGTAGAATACACCTATGTATAATTTTTAATCTAAGACATTGCAGCATTTCTGTGAAGTCCTTGGGGGTTTGATAGAGAACATCAGTGAACAAACAGCATGACGAAGAACAAAGAACACATCAGACAGGTCAGGGAGAAAGTTGAGGGAATATAATAAGCAGTTTAGGTTATTAAATAATACCCTAAGTTTTGAACATTTTACAGAACTTTGTTATATTCATCATTTGAATGTGGAGACAGTATAGCACACCTGCAAAGCAACCAAGACATGGCTGTCCACCTAAGCTGACAGCTCAAGCAAAGAGAGCATTAATCAGAGAAGCAGCCAAGATTCCCAAGAGATCCAAAGCTCAGGTGGGAGAATCTGCCGACATGACAACTATTAGTCATGCACTCCAAACATCTGGCTTGTATGGAAGGGTGACAAGAAGAAAACCACTGTTGAAAGAAAGCCATGCAGAGTCGCAGTTAAAGTTTTCCTCAAGCTATGTAGGGACACAGCAAACATGTGGAAGAAGAATTGCACATCATCCACCACCTGGTGAAACATGGTGATGGCAGCGTCATGCTGTGGAGATAATTTTCTTGTGGCTGGGACAGGAGATGCTGGTCCGAGTTGATGAGGACATGGATGAAGTTATATTAATAGAAATGTCCTAATATAAAAAAGCCTGTTGGAGGTGGCAAAAGACTTGACTGGAGGTTCAAGACACTTAGCATACAAACAGAGCAACAATGAGAGGATTTAGAGCAAAGCATATTCCTGTGGTGTCAGATTGGCCTAGTCAAAGTCCAGACCCAAATCCAGATGAGAATCTATGGCAAAACTTGAACATTGTTCACAAATCTCTCTATCTCACCTGACTAAGACATAGCTAAAACGTCCTGCAGCTGTAAATACTTCAAAAGGTGGTTGTACAAAATATTGACACTGAGGAACTAAATACAAATCCATTCCACACTTTTCAGATTTTTATTTATGTAATTTATAAAAAACAGGTAATTTTCCATCCACTTCACAACTGTGCACTTCTGAGTGTTGGCCTATCACATGAAAGTGTAAAGAAATACATTAAAGTTTGTGGTTGCAACATGAAAAATGTGAAAAAGATCAAGGTGTATGAACACATTTTTGCAAAGCACAGTAGATTATTTTTTAGCACCCCTGCACTGGTAAAAATAGATTGATTATTGATTTGCTCTTCAACAAATGAAAACATTGATGGGAAAAATTTGAAACTAGTCCAGCAAAGAATTTTGTTTTGGATATCTAAAAATCTCATCAAGTGAAAACACATTTGTAATGATCTTTTCATTTCTTAACATGAACCCACACAAATAACTGCACTCTCTCGCATCTACATGTGCATTTTTCTCAGACTTTTCTCTACTTTATGTGTTGTTTTCTGGAGAGTCTTTAAAACACATTTCTGTCTCTTTGAGTATCATGGGTTAAATGTTATTCAGTGACTTTCTGTTGAATTTAGGAAATGAATCAAATCTCTGTCCCGACAGTCCTCACAAAGCTACAACTTATTTATTTTTTTAAAATATATTTTTTCAGCCCTAGAGGCCTTTATGTTTCATTTTTCGACAGTAGGTAGACAGGAAAGAGGGGCAAAGAGAGAGGGTGAGACATTGAGTCCGGGACTCAAACCCATGACGGCGCATCGAGGACTATAGCCTCTATGTGGTTGCGTGCTTAACCCTTACACCAACAGGACTGCGTCCCAGCCGCAACTCTAATACAAAACATATGACAAAAAGATTCCCTCACAAACTTGACATCTGTAGTCAGTTTTCTTTGCTACACAAATTGTGTAAAACATTTTTTGCAAGTAGAAATCTAACACAATGTAGTATTACTGAGACACTTATACACAATAGCTGTTGTTGCTCTGCTGAGCCCATGGATGTTAATACTATCTTTGAGCCAGTGGTGCTATTTGCCTGGGGGGGGCTTGAATTTCGACGGTAAAACCAGTTTTGCATTTCATCTGCTCAGCACTGATTCTGAAGTTATGCCTAAAACTAAATATTGACTTAAATCTCAGTATGTCTTCACTCAACTTTCTGAATCAGTTCACATCTCTGCACAGTTTATGCACAAAGCACAGCAGCAGTGGTTACCCCCCTAGGAACCTGAGAGTAGTCAACATAAACCACAAACAATAGAAATGAGCAATGTTGTCATTAAACAACATAGATCTCACTGGCAGATCTAAATGGGCCAATGGTCAAATTTCCCAGCTGACATGCTGCTGGGAATGCTGCGCTAACCTCGCCCACCAGGTGGCAGGTGTTGCTCAGCAGTAGTATCAGTTTGTGCAATTCTAGTATCCCAAACGACTACTTTAAGAGTGATCTGTGTTGGCTATTACATTTCACATGTTAGGAATTCCCAGTAAGAATGCCAGTGTTGTATCCAGTCTGTTGGCTGGAGTCTCCATGTAGCAGAAGTCCACACCTGACAAAGGCAAGGCTGCTCAAGGCTCCAAATGTGTTTTGAATACAAGGGGCGACAAAATAAATTTAGCATTGTTTTTTTTTTTTTTTCTCACAGAGAGATGACGTTAATATGACATTTAAATCTCTCAACATGTTGGTTAATAGGATAAAATCTGTGCAACATTTAAAATGTATAATATTTAAACTTTAAATGTTAAGCTGTTTAAATGCAGATGTTTTTATTCAAAAGGGTGCAAACATGTGCAACGCATAACAAAATAAAAGCTCTGCTCCCAAATGAAGAACAAGACAGATGTGACATTAGCTAGGACACACATTGAGGCATGGCCGGGTATCACATTCTCGCTGTATGATAACGTTAAGTAAAAATACCACATTTTAATGTTTTTAAGGTATTTACCCAGCAATTTAAGATAAAAGAGTTTGACTTGATCTAATAGCTATTATTTAAAAATGTTTACCAGCTCTATTTTAAAAGCATAATCTGCATTGGAATGATAAACAGAGGTGGGTAGTAACTAGTTACATTTACTCATTAAAAAAATGTGCTTCTAGGAGTGTCCAGCTTTAGCAGCTAATAGTGCTTTTTATTACCTCTTTATCACAGCGCAGGCTGTTTATCTCCCTTTGTCTACAATGTTTCACCCAAGTACTGAGCAATCTAAAAGGATCAATATCAAATGAAATAAACAGTTTTTAAGCTGTTTTGCCTTATTCTTAAGCACCTTGTCTTCCTGCTTTAAACCTGCAGGTTTGCCCCATGTTTCACCGTGAGACCACCTCAAACCAGGGGTAATTTTCACTGGTCCAGTGAGATTTGGAAGGCTAAGCCCTGTAGTGGTTTGCTCCATGGAGTCGCAGAGGGAGCCTTATTGGATTTCTGGAAGGGACTGTGGAGATGGTTTTGGCTCTGGCCTTCACCGCTTTGCCTGTCCTTGTTCTGGTGGTGGAACAATATATTTCAGCATGAGTAAATTCTTTTTTTAATCCATAGGCTCTGAGAGTTTTCTGCAAAAAAAATAAACACAGTAGGCAACCTAGAGGGACATTTTAGAAAAATAATAGAGAAGCGGTGTCTCTGGGGGAGAGCCAAAATCAAACCTACAGATTCCGTTGGTATGTCCAGCCTTATCACGATAGCAAGAAGTTGATAACTTTTTAGTTCTGTGCTTTATTTAAAAAATCTCAGTTCATTCTATTTGAAATGTTAGATATGCCTCACATCCCAGAAGATAATACAGGAAAAATATTGTGGTGTGATAAAGGCCTGTTGTATGTTTGGTGGATGCTTTTGATTTTAAGGAACTTTCTGGCAGTATTTATAAAAAATGAATAGTCAAGCATTTTTTTTCCCTAAATTGTCTTCTTAAGTGTTTAAATTTGCATAATTTCAAACAGAAGAAACATACCTCTATGTTTGTAGTACAGTACAGGATTATCCCAATAAATCAAAATGTCACAGAAAAGTAATGTTTTTTCAGTCATTTAATTCATAACCTGAAATTCATGTATCATATAGATTAAATTCACAGAGTGATCTATTTCAAGTGTTTCTTGTTAATTTTAATAACTATAAGGCTAATGAAAATGCAAAATCTTGTGCCTGAGAAAAATCAAATATTTAGGACCGATAAGAAATTTATTGTATACAAATATGTTATAACTACAGTATTACTTAAAGAATCAGGGGGCATTTTGCATTTTTTTCATTGGATTTTATTTTATTTAACCTTTATTTAACCAGTCATAACAGTTGAAGGGCTCAGCTCATGCTCACATTGACAAAAGTACTGTATCAATGGTTTGATAAGTAAACTTGTCTTAAGGAGATAAGCTGTGTTTTCAGAGGTTAAAGCTCTTCTGTTGGAAGACATGTGTGCGCAGGTTAAATGTCTGTGCTTTTTCAGCCTCAGACACAACTGAGCTTTCTTAATGGGAGGCAGATCAATTAGTGGAGCTAAACTCAGCCTGACAAGCCAGCTGTGGAAATCGCACTTCGCCACCTGCAGGTTTATTAAATACTTTTCTTGGGAACATCCAGACTTAATGTCTGTTTCTAAATTGTTGTAATTAGCATAAGTAGCCCTAGCATACATCTGCATCCAGCGACGATGAGGCCAGTCCCTTCACCATGGCTCAGCAGCTATGGGGAATTGATACGATCATGTAAGCATGGCTGCATCAGCTCAAATAAGAAACATACCTTTTCGGTTATTGCAGCTTCCCTAGTGAGTCCAAATTGGTTTTAATTTCTTGTTTAGCATCTACGCTGCTGATGAATCAACAGTTGTTTCAGTAAATTCTGTAAAGCTTGGTCAAAAGGTCATCCGTGGCAGTTTGGGTTAAGGTGATGAAAGATAATGGCAAAGAAATGTTTAAATGTGTTAAAAATAAGATAAAACATGGAACATGCTGTTTGAACTGCTGATGATTCTGCAATACCTTCTAGTTGTATGAAAGCTCACATTGATTTCACACTGAACTACCTGTATTTGCTTTAAGTTGAATGGGCTCTTTGCAGTTAAATATACAAATAATTTCAAAACTAGGGCAACAAACACAACACATGATGGACAATGGTTCTTTACTCAGAAATCGTTCTTTACTCGTGTTGCTTTGAGTTACATTTTCTGGTTTCTTCTGGGTTTTCATGTGTTTAAATCACTGACAACTGTTTAAACAACTTAGATTTTATAAACACATCAGCATTTTCTTGACACAAAGCTTTAGTTCCTGAGTTTGTTCTCTTGTTGTTGTTTTATTGCTTCAGGACTTTTGGGCTATAATGTGTTCCAGCACCTGGGAATTTAGACAGCTTGAAATAAATGTAAGAAATGACTGTCTTGCACTGAGTTTGCAGAATATTTCGAATAAGCTTCACTGGTTTGGCTTCTAGCTTAGACCACCATCACCCCCGACAGTATGTTTCTTTAAAATATGATTATTATTTGTCACACTTTGCTTGATATGGTGGGTTTGTTTTGTAATTGGGTGTTGAGTTGTATGTGGTATCTTGATGCAGAACAAATTCACCTCTGGGTCTAAACAAAGGTACCTGTACCTGGAAGGACAAATACTCTGTTAGAAACAATAGACATCCTGCACATGTTTATTTAATGACATTTTGCAGAGACGTTCAAACAGTTAAAACGATTTGAAAACTTTTTTGTACAATTTGGGGTGTTTTTGTTCTCATAGCATGCTGACCTTGAGTAAAAATATCACAGTATGATGATATTGCGACAAACATTTAAGACAAAAACATATCATAAGTTCTTTTAACTAAAACAGAAAAGCTACCATTACTCCTCCTGATGCTAAAATAATATACCATATTGTTAATGACAGTAATATTATTTATTTATAAAAAAAAATGTATTTTGTAGTTTGACACACATTTCCAAAAGTACAGAAATAACGCCCATTTAAATTAGTAGTATTTTCCAATAGCTTCTGATGCAGAATGCTATAGTGTTTCTGTTTGTATAGTAGCTGTTGTTTACTGATTAATTAGTCAGGCGCTCTGCATTCAGCTGCTCAACAGACAGGGCTGATTGTAGCTTTCCAACTGTAAAACAGCTACCTAAATGAGATTGATGGGTGGCACTAGTTTTAGTTTCAACGGCATTTTTTTGTACAGGAAATATTTGACCTTCTTATAATAGGCAAAAGTGTAGAGATAATTTTTTAGGCAGCTGACCAATATTACACAGCAACAGGTGTGGGAGGGGTAGTGCTTCGTTACTCAATGCTCCAGTGACTCTAACGCCTTCTTTAGCGTCTCATTAAGAGGACTTTGACCCCCAGCAAAGGTTTGATGGAAGATTTTTGCGCTTTTAAAAAAATAACCGTTTAAAACCTTGATATACTTTGCTAACAGTAACCAGTCCGTGTCTTTTTTTATAACTGGTTTCACAGCCCCGCTACCTAGTAGAACTCATAGGACATATTACCAGATTTAAACAAATGGTGTTTTACACAGAAATCCCTCAGTGAGAATACCCTTAACGCTCCTTCCTCTGGGTTGGTCTTTATAAACACGATGATCTATCTAATTTATGCATTTCATGTTGGACTTGTTTCACCATCCACTCAGAAGCTGATTCTCCAGACTCTCAACATGTCTCAGCTGTTTTTGTACCTAATTACTTCCTTAAAAAAATCTTTTCCTCTGTTTCAGCAGTTTGAAGAACAAGACCTTGATTCGTTACTAATAATCCCTATGGGCCCAATTTAGCCACTAATTCAGGCAAATGTTATCCAAAAGACTTCAACGAGCTTCTACCGCTACACACATTTTAGGGTTTGCATGCTGCTGTTGAAAGTGTTAAGTTGTCTACTGTGCCAAGGCTCTTCCTTGGTGGTGCTGTCCAAAAGAAATTACCCTAAAAAGGCTAATTAAAACCGCTAAAAGTCCTTACATTTCAAAGTTACCTTTTATTTTAAAATGAGTTCATGCAAATGGGACTGGGAACGGAACACAACCTATCCACATGCCCTCCCGGAGGTTTTGTTCGGACTTGCAGCCCAATCAGCCGATATTATAAATAACCTACATAAAGTTCACATGCACACTTCCGGCAGGATCACATCTGCTGGACGTGATAATTAAATTGGTGGAGATTCAAACAAACTTAAAGAAATGGCTGACCTTAGGGAGCATCTCGGAGACTCCCTGTTTATTGTATTTCTGTCCCTTAATGATGCATTTCATTGCCAGCCCAGGCGGACGTGCGCCTGATGCTTATTGGGAATGGAAAAGCAGAAAGAAAAGGATGAGCATGGTGTCCGGTGGGAGAGCAAAGTCAAGTCAGAACTTATCTGTCAAACACATCTATATATACATCTATATATATAGATATATATATATCTATATCTTTATGTACAGGTCCTTCTCAAAAAATTAGCATATTGTGATAAAGTTCATTATTTTCCATAATGTCATGATGAAAATTTAACATTCATATATTTTAGATTCATTGCACACTAACTGAAATATTTCAGGTCTTTTATTGTCTTAATACGGATGATTTTGGCATACAGCTCATGAAAACCCAAAATTTCTATCTCACAAAATTAGCATATCATTAAAAGGGTCTCTAAACGAGCTATGAACCTAATCATCTGAATCAACGAGTTAACTCTAAACACCTGCAAAAGATTCCTGAGGCCTTTAAAACTCCCAGCCTGGTTCATCACTCAAAACCCCCAATCATGGGTAAGACTGCCGACCTGACTGCTGTCCAGAAGGCCACTATTGACACCCTCAAGCAAGAGGGTAAGACACAGAAAGAAATTTCTGAAGGAATAGGCTGTTCCCAGAGTGCTGTATCAAGGCACCTCAGTGGGAAGTCTGTGGGAAGGAAAAAGTGTGGCAGAAAATGCTGCACAATGAGAAGAGGTGACCGGACCCTGAGGAAGATTGTGGAGAAGGGCCGATTCCAGACCTTGGGGGACCTGCGGAAGCAGTGGACTGAGTCTGGAGTAGAAACATCCAGAGCCACCGTGCACAGGCATGTGCAGGAAATGGGCTACAGGTGCCGCATTCCCCAGGTCAAGCCACTTTTGAACCAGAAACAGCGGCAGAAGCGCCTGGCCTGGGCTACAGAGAAGCAGCACTGGACTGTTGCTCAGTGGTCCAAAGTACTTTTTTCGGATGAAAGCAAATTCTGCATGTCATTTGGAAATCAAGGTGCCAGAGTCTGGAGGAAGACTGGGGAGAAGGAAATGCCAAAATGCCAGAAGTCCAGTGTCAAGTACCCACAGTCAGTGATGGTCTGGGGTGCCGTGTCAGCTGCTGGTGTTGGTCCACTGTGTTTTATCAAGGGCAGGGTCAATGAAGCTAGCTATCAGGAGATTTTGGAGCACTTCATGCTTCCATCTGCTGAAAAGCTTTATGGAGATGAAGATTTCATTTTTCAGCACGACCTGGCACCTGCTCACAGTGCCAAAACCACTGGTAAATGGTTTACTGACCATGGTATCATTGTGCTCAATTGGCCTGCCAACTCTCCTGACCTGAACCCCATAGAGAATCTGTGGGATATTGTGAAGAGAACGTTGAGAGACTCAAGACCCAACACTCTGGATGAGCTAAAGGCCGCTATCGAAGCATCCTGGGCCTCCATAAGACCTCAGCAGTGCCACAGGCTGATTGCCTCCATGCCACGCCACATTGAAGCAGTCATTTCTGCCAAAGGATTCCCGACCAAGTATTGAGTGCATAACTGTACATGATTATTTGGAGGTTGACGTTTTTTGTATTAAAAACACATTTCTTTTATTGGTTGGATGAAATATGCTAATTTTGTGAGATAGGAATTTTGGGTTTTCATGAGCTGTATGCCAAAATCATCCGTATTAAGACAATAAAAGACCTGAAATATTTCAGTTAGTGTGCAATGAATCTAAAATATATGAATGTTAAATTTTCATCATGACATTATGGAAAATAATGAACTTTATCACAATATGCTAATTTTTTGAGAAGGACCTGTATATCAAAGCTTGATCGGGTATTTATGAATGTGATGGAAACATTTTCCTGGTTTTCTTCACACTCTTTTCTTCCTCCTCTCTCTATTCAAAGAGACCAATGGAGGTGTGATCACTCAGTGATATTTGTTGTGTAGGTGGCAGGTATGATGTGCTCCTTGCATTTCCCAGAGCTGACACCTACTCTACTTTCATTTGCAATTTTAGAAAGGCCTCATATTTTTGATTTATCAGCTTAACTCTGTTTATCTCTCTCCAGGCTGTGGATTCGTTGGACACAATTTATTTGCAACTTCCTGTTAATTCTCCATACTGTCAACTCTTTTGCAGTTTTTCCAGCTGTGAGAATTTCAGCAATAACAATCTGGACTAATTTGCTTAGATGAAAAGAAAAACTTTGGCTAGGGGTGATTAAAGATGATTGGCTCACAGTGAAATATAGATCAAAGGCCAGAAACATTTAGGCTTAGATGGAAAGCATTAGCAAACTGAACATATCTGTGAGGAAATTTCCATCTATTAAGCAAATGGATGCTCTCTATGATTCCAGATAAGCAAAGTGCAGCAGACAAGCATGGCTGCAGTCAGCTGCCGAGAATGAAAAATGCAATAAAACTAAAAAAATGTAAAACACATTAATGAGACATTGGGGACTCTTTAAAGAACATCTCCTTTCCTTACATTCCCTTAAATGGTTTCACATAGTCTTGTAATAACAGCCAGAAACGTCAATGTATTTTGTTGATTTTATGTAATAAACCAAGAAGGTTGTGAATAATTGTGAAGCGGAAGGCAAAAAAAAGAAAATCTGTTATGCATTTGTTTTCAGCACTGCTGAGTCAATACTTTGTGAAGCACCATCTTGCTGCAGTTACAGCTTCACGTCTTTGGAGTTATGTCTCTACCAACTTCGCACAGAATTCAAACCTTTGTCGACTCTTTTTTGCTAAATTGCTTAAGCTCATTCATATTGGACTGAGAGCATATTTGAACATCAATTTACAAGTCACAGCACAGATTTTCAATGGGACTGAAGTCTGGATTTTGACTGGGCCATTCTAAGTTTTTAGTTGGCTGTGATCCAAACCAGTTCCATTGGAGCTTGTGTTGAATATTTAATGTTGTCTTCCTGCTGGAAGGTGAATCTCCGCCCCATTCTCAAGTCTTTTGCACCCTCTATTTGGTTTTTTTGCCATTTATTCAGCTCCCTCCATCTTCCCATCAACTCTACACATTTCCCTGTCTTTGCTCAGAATAATACTCCCCACACTATGATGCTATCATGGGTGATGTGCAGTGTTACTTTCTGCCACACAAATTGTTTTGTATGTTGGCCGAAAAGTTCAATTTTGGTCTTTTTCCGACCAGAGCACCATCTTCCACATGTTAGCTGTGTCTCCTACATGGCTTGCTTCTCTGGCAAGTTCTCTCCTTCCCTGGCCTTTCAGTTTAGGTGTACAGCCATGTCTTTGTAGGTTTGCAGTTGTGTCCATTGTCTTTTTCAATTTCAGGTGACGAATGAGATGTTGAAACTTCTCCACAGCTTTATTCCTGACCTGTCTGTTGTGGTCCTTGGTCTTCATGATGCTGTTTGTTCACTGAAGATCTCTAACAAACCCCTGAGGCTTTCATAGAACAGCTGGATTTATACTGGGATTAAATGACAACAGTTCTAACGTCTATTGGTTAAACTGGGTTGTTTTTAGGGGTTTTAGTGTAATGGGCATTAAATACAAATGCATTCCAAACATTTTTGATTTCTGTTTATAAATATTTTGAAAACCATGTATTGGTGTCTTACTTCCCATTTATGCACTACTTTGTGTTAATCTGTGACACAACATATCACATATAATCCCAAAACAATGGGATTATGTGTTTGTGTCTATAATGAAATGTGAAACATTTTGAAGCACCATAAATGCTTTTACAAAGCTCTTTCTGTAATTTTGAATTCCTAACACCAATAATATCTATTTTATCCTTATGTAAAAAATGATATTATATGCATGTATTTTATATCTACACAGAATTAGCTTTAGAAGCATGTTCTTGGTCAGATATAAATCATTTGGTCCAAATATCATAGCAATTAGACACCCACGGTGGGATTCTAATAAAATGCTGATATTTTATCTTTGGCCAAAGGTCCACATTTAATTTATCGCAGCATCTACTTGATAAATTGGCACAAATTTCCTGATTCTGACAACTTGAAATTAGCCTGCTTTGCCTCTTCTCATTTCAGTTTTTATCAGATTTGCACATCAGTTTCTAACAGTCCCCATTTTATCCCTCTGAATTTTAAATGACTGCAGGTGCAGATTCCCACAGTGATGTAAGCTCAGTAAGCGGCGGTGTGCCATGGGACAGCAGGGAGACATCCCTGGCAGCATCCACGGCCGCCTCTCTGGCCTCCTCTCTGCCCCTGAGAGACATAATGGACTCAAACGAAGACAGTAAGCCTATGGATTACAGCGAAAGAGGTTCGAATGACTCTGTGGGCAGCGGCTCGTCCTTCGAAGAACTTGACATGGACCAGGAGGAGCTGGAGGATGGAGAAGAGACAGAGGATGGGAAGGAGAAAGGCTCCCCTGAAAAAAAAGAGGAAGGAGCTGGAGAAGAAGTTGGACTGGTTGCTAAGAAGAAGCCCCTGGGAGACGGAGAGAAGTAGTAAGGACGCTGAATAAATAAGGGACGTTGCCATGTGACTGGCATGCTAGAGTGTTTCTCAGCTGGGCAGTTGTTGGTTGTCTGTCAAAGTTGTTGTTGGATCTAATGCTGTTCATGTCCCTACCAACACCACATTTTTCTGCACCTTCTAACGAAGCCTGTACGTTTTCTTTAACATAATCTCCGACATTAGAAGTAAGCCAAGATTGTGTGCTTAAATGCTGCCAGTACAAAAAAGTTAATGATGTGCTGCAAGAAGAGGTTTCATTTCAGTGAAGTTCAAACAGTATATTTTTGTGTGACTCTTGGTTCCAGGTCCAAGTTCTACAAGTATTTGTCTCAGATTTTTGGAACATTGGTTAAAAAAAAGTACATAAGCTGATGCTGCTGAAGGGATTAGACCCTTTTTTTATTTCAATGAAGAATTTTTTTAATCTGAGGCAATAAACAACTTTTTCACTTCACCACCAGGAATAAAACCTAAAATTCAACCATGTAATGTTTTATTTGAGAGTGTACAGGACATTTAATCATCTCTCTGTACTCAGATAATTGCTTTTTAATGCAATTTGTCTTTCTTTACATGGGTTTTTAACCCACTCGTCACCTAGTTTATGTTCTTCCTGAGGTAGTCAGAATCCACCTTCTATTAGAAACTAGGTGTGATCTCTTTGTAAGATGATATTGTAAAGGAAATGTAGAGATGTATTGCCATGTTTGTGTCTCTTTGTGTTGAATAAAATTTTCAAATGGAAGGTTTACCTACATATCATAAATTTGTGTCTCTCGCACACACAGACACACACACACACACACACACACACACACACACACACACACACACACAAAGTGAGACGCTGACACTTTTTTCTTCACAGATACCTGTTTGAACGCACTTCAATTTCAAGATCTCAAAGACAGAGCATCTTCCCGGTGTGTGGTTTGATTTCCAATGCAACAGGCGCATAATTTTGTCTCCGGTCTGAGGAAATTCTTATTTAACTGCATCTCAACATTTACAGGAGATGTAACCAAGTGTGGGTGGCAGCGATTTTCACATGCCACTGACGAGTGAGCAAGCTGCTCATAAGTTATTAGGCTTGCTCCTGGAGGTTGGCGGTTTTCAAGGTTTCACAATGAAATGATTGCTAGCATTGCTGTTTTGTTTGGGCTTAGATAGGCAAACAGAAGCTGAACAAATGGCAACTATTAGAACTAATGATTTGTTAATGAAAGTTAACTCAGCTGGTCTTTGGAGTGCAAATTCCTGTGTGCATTTAATGAAATTAATTTGAAAAAGTGTGGGAAGCAAAATGATGATGTGGAATGTTAGTACAAGATGCCACTATAATTTAGTTTTGTGTAACTTGTCCGACCTGCTAAAATAAGATATTTTCTCACACTATAAAAAGACATAACCTTTTTTCTGGTAGTTTTACATCAAATCAGATATAATATTAAACTTTAACTGTTGTAGATAATTCAGGATTACTGAAATTGTTTCTATTTGCTAAATGCCAGAATCATGTAATATTGATTTTGCTTTTGAGTAATGGCTTCTTCCTCCCTGAGTGGCATTACAGCCCATGTGGGTACAGTACTAGATTCCCTGTGGATAATGGGAGTCTCTTACCAGTATCAACCAGCATCTTCACTAAATCTCCTGCTTTTGTCCTCTGGTTCATCTCTGGGACATGGATCCTGTCTACTCTCTGAGCGGTTTGATTGCTGGACATTCCCATGCTGTTTGTACTCGCATATAAAAATGGCACCTTCAGGCATCTGCAAATTTTACCTGATGATTAAAGCAGACTTGTGGAGGCCCACAATACTCATACCTAGGATTATTTTTTTTTTCAACAATTTCACACAAGAAAGCAGTGTGTTTGAAATGTTCCCTTGAAATAGATCCACATCTGTGCCTCCTATTAACAAATCTTGTGAATTAACTTACAAAGCCATGACATAATTATTTAGGCTTTCCCAAATGTTTTTGAGGGGATAGTACTCATAGTGTATGTCATCTTCTGAATTTTAAGAAAGTAATCTACCTTTTGTTTTCACAAATCTAAAGCTGTTTTAAAGAGCCATTTGTCATTATAAAGTAATTTAGTCCAGGTTTGACTAGTCTGTATATTGGACTTTTCATGTGTGTCTCAATCTGAGGAAGTCCCGGTGCCACATTTGTCCAATCTAAGCATTTTTAGATTTTTATATAGAGATAATGCAGTCCAGAGTCATTTAAAAAGCTAGCCCTTTAAACTGAAATTTGCTGGAAGATAGTTTCTGTTGTTTGTAAATCACTCGCATCAAAACCTGCCTGTGGTGTGTTCTCCGCAGCAGGTGTATTGAATTAAATAAAGGAGCACATTTTTTTTTGCAGTTAGTACTTTTAGGATTGGATTCTGATTAGTGTTAAGTGTGAATTTGACTATATGGTTGGATTGAAATAACATGTATTGGTTTCAGTTAATTTTGGACCAAATTGGATTGTATAGAATTGAATGTGAATTGTTTGTCTTGTAAAGTGCCCTGTAAAGACATTTGTGAGTTGATGCTATGTAAATAAACTGAAATTAAGGTTATTGCTTTAAAAGTCATGGGGTTGTTAAAGATCTATTTATTGAGTTTTGTCTTGTGGCACCCTTTTTGGCTAATAATTTTTAAAAGTGTGGCTCAGTTAGTTTTCATGGTGATTATTAGCCACTTTGATAAAGGTTTCTTCATAGTGAGTCATACACTGCCAGTGGAAGAAGATCTGGAAGATTACATTGGGAGTTACATCACTCCAGTTGTTTCTCTGATAACCAACTACTGGTAACATTTTGTCTGCTTAGTCTCTCTCTGCCGAGGTATGATGGGTCTGCAGGGACAGATGCCCTAACCACATGTCTGTTGCACTTTCAGTTTTGATCCTGGCACCCCCGACCTCTGTCCGGAGGCAAATGCGTAAAGCAGTGTGAATGAGGGAAAGCGATGACACAGCGGGTCAACTGCTGATTTAATTAATCGTGAATCTCACATGCGAGTCATGCAGCTTCCTGGGCATACTTATTATTGCCCTCCCATGGTGTTGATTATTAATGTGCAGTACCTTGTAAAAGTATTCATGCCCCTTCAGGTTTTTTCATATTTTGCCACATTAGAACCACAAACTTCAATGCATTTGATGAGGCTTTTATGTGCTAAACCAACACACAGTAGCACATGATTGAGAAGTGGAAGGGAAATGGTGCATGGTTTTCAATATTTATTACAAATAAAGTGGAAAGTGCAGCCTTCAATTTGATACCCCCAATTAAAATTCATACATCCATTGTCTATACCTGCTTATCTGTAGGGGGCTGGGGCCTATCTCCAGCGGTCATTGGGCGAGAGGCAGGGTATACCCTGGACAGTTTGCCAGACACAAGTGACAAACAACCATGCATACACAAACACACACACACACAATAACAATTTAGAGAGACCAAAAACAAGCATGTTTTTGGAAAGTGGGAGGAAGCTGGGAAGAACCCACACCTGGATTGGGGGAGCATGCAAACTCCACGCAGGAAGAGCTTGAGTCTGGAGCTGATGGTCCCCTTCAAGGAGGACAACCATCCTAAACATACAGCCAGAACTGTAATGGAATTGTTAGATCAAGGTATATTCATGTATTAATATGGTACAATGTTTAAACCTGAATCAAACTAAGAATGCATGACAAGACTTAAAAACTAATGTTCACAAACATTCTCCATACAGTTTGACTGAGCCAGAGCTATTTTTGTAAAGAAAATGGTCAAAGGTTTCATTCTGTATGTTAAACGCTGGTACAGAGATACCTCAAAAGACTTTCTATCTCTAACTTTAGCAAAATAGGGTTCTACAGAGTACTCACTCGGAGGGGCTAAATACAAATGCATGCCACACTTTTTAGATTCTTATTTGTGAAAATATAAATCATGCGTCATTTTCTCTCCACTTCACAACTATGCACTAATTTGTGTTAGTCTATGTAATCCTAATAAAATTAACTGAAAAGTGTGGTTGTAACGTCACAAAATAATAGTTTAAATACAATACAAATTCATGGAAAGAGAGCAAATAGATCTCAGCAGTACAGTGTCTCCGAAGCTGCTAAAGACAGGGGTCGCAGTTCCCTGTGCGCATCACGGTGTCATCTGGGAGAGACCTCACAGTCTTCCTGTGCCGTGTCACAACTTGTCTTCTGGACAACAAAGACATTTACACCACTCTCGATAATAAGTCTCTAAAGAGTCTTTGTCGTTGTCTTGTGCCTTTCTCTCCACCGCTTCCTCCCCAAAAGCGAGCGAGACATTAATTTCCAGGCGCAGTTCAAGAGCTTTCAAAACGAAAAGCGCCTCACAGAAGCCGCTCTGAATGACTTGTAATCGGGCGCTGACCTTTAGCTAGGCAGAATATATGTAGGGCCGCTCCTGCTTAATCAAATCTTTGTTTAAGTGTGAAAACTCAGATAGATTTACGGTTCCCCGACATCCGTTTAACAACTGGTGGTTACAGGAGATTTTACCTGCAACTGGGGTGAAACACTCTGTGCAACACTGACACACTAAACAAGCGCTAAATTAAATAGATGTGATTAAAAAATCCCATTTATTGATTTATGATTTACGACATCTGTTGCAATAGATGCAACAAAGCGAACGCCCTGTTTTGCAGGATGAAACAGAGGGCGTCTGTCGCATTTGCTACTTGCGCGCTGAAGAAATGTGACTTTTGAAGCTCTCTTGGCAGGATCCGTACCTCCAGGAACCCAGCCGCGCTCTCTCTGTTTAAGTGTGAGTGTGGAGTGGTTGTTTTTCAGCACCGCGGACAGCTCCTGGCGGGCGGCTCAGCTGTACGCCTTCAAACTTGAGGCAGCAGCAACACTCGCCTACCCTCTTTTACTCATTCATCCGACTCTAGTGTAATCCACTTGTTCTGAGACTAACAAGACAGAAAGCGCTGCGGAGAATATGCGCTCGTTGCGCACTGTGCATGCTCTGCACAACCACGCTGGCAAAGGAGGACCCCTGAACAGGTAAGAAGCTGATAAATACGTTAAATGTACTGGTTTTAATTTTTTTCTGAACTTCAGCTGAGGATTTGTTGAGGACAAAGCCACTCTTAATTGATGGGATTCATCCACTATGTCATTACCTCTGCTAGAATTTGCCAATGAAATTCAAATAATGTAATAATTTAAAGCGCGCGATAAATTGATTTGCATATATATATATATAGTTTTTTTAAAGTATTTTTCACTTGCCCTTTTCTTCATCTTTCTATATTGTTTTGATTTATCGCCACATCTTTCCCACCAGTCATATCCAGTAAAATGTGCTTTGCTGCAGGAAAAGAAACCAAGCAAAAAGGCGACGCAGAACTGCAGATTAACCCTGACATCTCCTAATGTTGCTCATTTTGCATATCAGTGTGATCAATACACTCGGAACACTTTCAGAAACTCAACCGGTTAATTAGACGTCGTTTGAGTGGGATGTATTGGTATTCGTTAATAAAGCCAATTCAGTCTTTTATTGACTGTGCTTCGAGTTACATATTTTCATAAAGCTAATTAAAGTGCTATCACTGTAGATAATCATTGTGGGTTTGCGAATTAGGATAAGAACAGTGATGTGCAGCGTGCAGCTGTAACTGTGCATATAAATAAACGTTTATATAAATAGGAAGATGCCGAGTTGCGGGTATATTAGGGTTCTGCTGTTAATTAGTGCTGTGCAACGCAGTTAATGTTGATACAATGTGTTGTGGAGGATTCCTTCACTCCCAAAGGCATCAATGCTGCATGTTCAGCACTAAAAAAGCTCACTGTGCCCTTTAATCAGGACAGTTGACACACATTTAAACGATTGATGAGTGGTTTAATCTGCGCTGTTTCCAGTGTTCTTACATAACTAAATGACTGTAGACATGCCTCTTTAAAACTAAGATACGATGTGTGAGACCAGCGCTCACGTTTGAAGATGTTGATAGTTGTAAATTATTCAGCTCATGGCTGACTAAAAGACGAAGAAACGGTCCTCTGCCATCCGCAGGATAAACCAGATATGAAAAGTGGCAGGAGGAGACAGGCGGTGTCTAATCTGGGTCCCTCAACAGATCGATATCATATAGTTTCACCTTTTATCGCTGGCTTGAAAAGAGGGATCCTTATTCAAGTGCAACATTGGAACGGGCATTTCGGGCGCAACAGAAACAATGCGAAGTTGTCCATCATCTTATAAATTGAATAATTTACAGTTACAGAGCCACTTTTTTGGCACACCTGGTAATAATGTGTAAAACACATTAAAATAAGGCAGCACAATCTTACACTGAAATTCATATCTAACCTTTAATTTGAGCCCATTTATTCAGTTGGGGACAAAAAATCCCATGTTGTACACCCCCCTTCTGCCAACAGGACAGAACTTAGTTTTCTCCTTTAACTTTTAACAAGGTTGGAGCATGCTGACAGAGGGCTTTTGATGACCTCCTTCACAATCTCTCTACATCATCCAGACCTAAATCTCCTCGGTTTTGTCTATCTAGTCTACAGTTTGCCCCACAAGTTTTCCTAGGATTTAGGTCTGTGGAATAAAAGACCCAATTGTTTTGTGTCTGGTGAACCATTTCTATGTTCATTTGGCCAAATGTTGTGGAACAATATACTGCTGAAAGTCCTAAAGGAACACCAATTTCCAGCCACCAGATTTTAATTTAAATTAAGGTTTTTGGAAGAGAAAAAGGCACACAGCATCACATATTTTCAGTCATACTGAACAATGGGCTGGAGGTTCTTTTCCACATCTTTATCCTTTTTCACACCAGATCTACTAAGTGTTTTTTGTTGCCAAAAAGCTCAACCTTAGTCTTATTTGACTAAAGCACACTGTTGCAGTTGAAAACTCACATTTATGTTTGTGATGGTAGGACAGAAAAGGCATTTTTTTTGTCCAAAACGTGTGGCACGTAGATTCTAAGGGTTGTTAAAGAGACCTGGTGATTCCAAGAGGTCATTACTTTTCTGCAGTTCTCTAACAGTAAGCTTTGGAGTTTGGAGCTTTGTTTATCTACCTTGCCATCCTCTTCAATGTTCTTGTTGGAAAAATAAAAATGGGTCATCATCCAACCTAGGGTAGTGACTAAGAGAAATATACCTGTCTGTCATGTGATATTTATACACCAGTGTAGCAGAAAATCATGGATTACTAATAGGAAGTTAATTAAAACTCAGATCAAAAATTAAAGTATTAATAAAAAATATATATTCAGTTACATTTATTGTAAAAGGATTTTGTAGGATTGTACAATTACCTCTTAATCAATTTTCCCCTGTAAATAAATATAATCAAATCAAGGTAACATTTTTCTAAATTCTTCATTGTGCATTTAAGCTACTGCAGTTAAACACTTTTTAAAGATATTTTGTCACATCTTTTCATCAGTTGCAGCAAATTTGTCTATATCTATATAACTACAAAAAAGGAGCTTAATCTAAAAAAAACTGGAACCCTTACCCACCTTTTGTAAAATGGTTGAAAGGTTTCTCACACTTGTAAAACTCTTTGTTGCTTACTATGCTTTACACTCAGGTTCACTCAAACAGAAACAGATATTAGGCATTGGAGCAGAAATGAACTTTGCCCTTTCTGCTTTTTTGGTTACAAGTTAAAGCATCAGTCTTGTTAACATCATTCAAAGCTTTTACACCGACATGGCAATAGCTAACTGCCACTCTGCATGAAGACCATCTTCACTCTCATAAAAATGACAGCTTAATAGCTTACTCTTACATATGGCTGAACAAATACACTCACAACTGATGTGAAGGTAATGCACATTTAGGCTGGATGTCTGCAGGCAATATCCATGTAAAGTCTTGCATGTACTGTAAACCCATTGCATTTTCCAGTTTAAAATTGTAGTTTTAATTTTATTTTAAAAGTTTAAAGTGTATCTCCAACAGTACAATGAAAAGACAGCTGTTCAAATCTACATGATTGTGGTTGTGCCATGGCCACCATGAAAAAGAAAAATAACAGAAAGTACAAATTTTAAACACATCTAATGAGTGGAAATAGCTTAAATGTTGTTATATATCCTATAAACTAAAGAAAAATACACACTCAGTACTCCTTTATGCAAATGTTCCATATTATTTTCCTGATCACGGCATCAGTGATGACACAGCCAAGCCAGAAGCATGTTGCACTAAACTGAAACAGCATTGTACCTTGTGCTACTCAAGCAGAAACATTCAAGCATGGACTTATTCAGGTGAAAGACCAGAAAAGCTCAAACTTAATTAGTGATGAGTCCTAAATTAGCTGCACAAATAATTTACACTGTGAGTAAAAATTAACTGTTGCTGATTCGTCCAGCTAAAACTGCTCAAACTTTCTGTCTTCAGTTTAAATGAGATTACTATCTTGCTGGAGAAACCTGGATGTGTAATTTGTGCCTCATAAGATGCCCAGATTAACTAGGAAGGGCAGGCTGTGTGCTTAGATACACAATAACAAAAGACAAGAACCAGGCCAAAGTGACCTGTCTCAGCATCTGATGCTGTCATTTAACGTTTACAACAAAGTGACTGAAGCTGCTCACCAGAGTTTTTAAGGAACATGACATTTGTGTTCTTACCAGAGGGAAGAGCAAGATTCAACAGGTCAATTAGATCAAATTGAATGATTCAGTTCACAGAAGTTATTGTTGAGCTGGGTCTTCTTGAAAAACCTCATAAAAAGCTCCTGAAGCAGCAAAACAGTCCCCGACCATGACACTTCTGCCACCATGTTAGATTTTCTGTAATGTTAGTTTTAGGCCAGATAAAAAGTGACACCCACCTTCTAAAAATGCCCTCTTGGTGTTGGCAATTTAAAGAATCTTTATTCCAAAATTCTGGTGGATCATCAAGACATTTCTTGGCAAATGTTAGCATCTTTGTTTTATTTTTGGTCAGCAGTGGCTTTGACCTTAAAACTGCCCCATAGATGCCATTGTTGCTAAGTTTTTTCTGATTGCTGAACAATGAAGACTGACATTAACTGAGACAAGTGAGGTCTGCAGTGGTTTAGATATTATTCTGGTTTCTTTTGTGACCACCTGGATGCATCGTTTATGATCATGGAGGTATTTTGGTGGATGTTGCCCTCCAGGCAAGGCTCTCCCCTCTCCATTTATGGATATTGGCTCCACTGTAAATGGTAAATAGTAAATGGTCTGCACTTGTATAGCGCTTTATCAAGTCCCCAGAAAACAAAGTGCATTACACTACAGTCATTCACCCATTCATGCACACATTCACACACTGACAGCGGTAGACACTGTAGCCATAGCTGTCCTGCACTGACAGAAGTGAGGCTGCCATACAAAGGCACCACCGAGCCCTCTGACCACCATCAGCAGGCAAGGAGGGTGAAGCGTCTTGCCCAAGGACACAACGATTGAGACAGACAGAGTGGGGGTTTCGAACCGACAATGCAATTATAATGCTTTCAAAACTGATAGATGTCTTGAGATGTGAATAACCAATAAAGAGCTTGTACCAGGACTGAATGCTTCCCTGCACATTTATCCTTATCGCTTATATCAGAGACCACCAGGGCTCAGATTTCTTTACAAGATAAAACACACCAGTAACGCTAGTAATACAGAAAAGCCAGCTATGGAAATAAAGTTTTACAGAATAGTTAAGTGAAAAGGAAAAGCAATTTCCTTTCAACTAAACAAACAGCTTTTTAGAACATTTTAAGGCAACAAAACACTCTTCAGTGCTAAAAAGACATAGCAAACACACTCAACCTGCCATCAAAGGATGCTTTATGAACCTCTTAACCGAATGTTTAATATCTGATGTAAGCTAGCAAGATAGATTCTCTGCTGATCTTGATTTTGATTTTACTTTTGATAATGACTAAATCTTCAGCACACAAGAAACATAATAAGAAGAAAGTGTGTTTTAAATTAAATATCAGCTATGCAACTGACTGTTTTGCTGTTTAAGTTGTGGTTGCGGTTGCTGTTTGAAAAAGCAACGTTTATTTTTATGCTTTTAGTCTGCAGCTTCTTATTAAAATGTAAAACAAACTTTGAGTGAGTTCATGTGATGGGGGAAAACAAGGAATAATGGCTACGCATCTCTTTGTGTCTGTGATATGTTGGAATAATGTGTTCCCTGCCTTTTTCTTAGTGACACCTGGGACAAATTTAAATATTTTTGCTGCAATTTAAAAACTAAAGTTGGTAGTTTTTTATGTATTAGAACTTTATATGTATTGTCTGTTGGTTATTCTTATCAGTCTCAGCATTTATTTTGTATTTCTGTTGTAGTTGTTACTTTCACAAGTTTCAGTTAACCTTGGCTGAACAAAAATTAATTTACTGCTGAAATGCATCAGTTACAATTTGTCAGAAATGTTACAATAAATTCAAGTTTTTTTCCAGTTAAGAATTTGTCATTTGTTACTTTTTAAATGTTTTTATGAATTCATTAACAGAATTTTACTATAGTTTGCAATAGTGCAAAATATGTTTTTTTTAAAATCTATTCAGGACCAATCCTGAGGTACAGGTTTTTAGATTAATTAGTTACCTCAAATAGGAGCTTAATTGAAATTAAGGCATCTAAAAGGAACAAAAGCACCCACTGAAATAGAGAAAGGAGACCGTATAACTGTGGGATCTTGTAAAAATATCTCTGATTCTGCACAAAATGAAACTCATTTTAACAGACGCAAGACCTAAATTAGAAATAGATGAAGCAGCTTCATCCATTGTTTCTCTGGCATACAGATTTATTGTTATATAAATGACAACGTTTTGTCACAGAAAAGCCAAATGATATGTCTCATGTTTTTTAATGTGTAAACTAATTTAACTTGAAATCATAAAATATTCTTGACACATCAAAGCACTTCTCATGACTCTCTTAAAAGCCTCCCACTTTTTCAGGCCACTTTACTTCCAACATTATGGCAGAGTGATGGTGAATGCTGCAATAAAACCTTCTGAAACAAAGCAGTCCCACTTTATCGATACATTTAGGGCAATCACTGGGTTCACAGTAATGAGCTTTCAGAGACAAGAAAGGGAGTGGATGGCTGTTTAATGAGTGAAGTGAAGCTGTGGCTCCGGTGACAACACAAATAAGGGATTCCCCACAGAAGGTGCAGCAAGAAAGAACTCATACCATACCATACCATACCATACCATCTTTATTTATGAAGCACTTTAAAATAAACTAGGGTTCACACAGTGCTAAACATATACAACATAACATAAAACAAACAAAAAACAGATAAATTAAAAAAGACAATGTTCTCAGGCACTAACCTGTTAGGACAGAGGGATGTAAACTTAAAAAAGGTGGAGCTGCAAAAGAATGCCATACCTTAGCTTAGACTTGCCTTAAAGTGGGTGGGTGTGTGTGTGTGAGGGTGTCATTTAATTGAATTATGTAGATGCCTCTAAATAGATGCATTCCTTTGTTAATTAAAATGATCATCCACAAGAATAAATAGTTCTAAAAGATCAATATTCAATAAAAAACACACAAATAAATAATTAAATAATAACTTACACTTTCAAAATGTTATTAAAATTGTCAATATAAATAAATTATTAATAAATTAATAAATAATATATGTATTTTATGTACAAAAGTGTTGATTTTATAGATATGTGCTGCAGCATATTTTATTAGGCTGGCATTGCTCTTATGAAGTTACTTGGTCTATATTATATTTGTCAATCAGATGCTAGACTCTATGTTCTGCAGCAAAAATTGTGATATAACAATGATAAAATAAATTAAATAAATTCAACATGTATGTATGTTCCTTAAAATTTGATAAATTTGAAGTCTAATTGTACACTGTATTTAAAAAATGCTGACATATCTAAATGATTATGAATAGATTTAGTCATCATATGCATAAATAATATTTATTATTTATTACATTTAGGCAGGTTTTGCACTCTATTCAAGAATGTCTCAAAATATCCATTAATTTCATGTTTAACCTTTAACTTCCACCTCATTCTCTAATTGGTAGATGCCTAAATGTCCTCACAGGAAAAGGTCAGTGTTTGTGTTTGTGGAAGACAATTCGTCATGTTAATGATGTAACATTGCTTATGACTGATTCAGCCTGTTATCATTCCAGAATTATTAGATCCAGATTTAAATACCTGGTTGCTTTTCTACGGCTTAAAGAGAATCCATAAAGAATTTCCGGCAGATTTCTCAGATACAGTCAGAGATATTAGTGTTGAATATTAAAGAGTAAATTTATCATTAAAAGCATTTGGAAAATTAGGAGATTTTGTTTGCGTTACTAGAACCCACAGGAATGTAGTAGCTGTTCACAATGTGCCCCCACCTCTTACTTGCTGAAAACAGCCCCATGAGCCACAACGAGGGGGTTCAGAAAAAGCATTGATGGATTTTCTGTCTTAAAATGAGGCGTTAATGTGTCTGTGCCTCAGAGGTAGAGTGGTTCACTCGCAAACATAACTTAGAATATTGATCCTCAACCTTCTCACTTGCCAAAGTGTGTTAAAGCCAAGAACCTGCACTGCCTCATTACTCTCGATAAACTTATGTACATATGAATGAGAATTGCTATATATAACTTCAATTTCATGTTAAAAATAGCATTACAGCACCCTCCATTTTGTTTGGCACTCATAGAATGTAAAAACATTTATATATATATATATATATATATATATATATATATATATATATATATATATATATATATATACAGTGCCTTGCGAAAATACTCGGCCCCCTTGAGCTTTTCAACCTCTTGCCACATTTCAGGCTTCAAACATAAAGATGTAAAATTCAAATTTTTTGTGAAGAATCAACAACAAGTGGGACACAATCGTGAAGTGGAATGAAATTTATTGGATGTGTCAAACTTTTTTAACAAATAAAAAACTGAAAAGTGGGGCGTGCAATATTATTCAGCCCCTTTACTTTCAGCGCAGCAAACTCACTCCAGAAGTTCAGTGAGGATCTCTGAATGATCCGACGTTGTCCCAAATGACTGATGATGATAAATAGAATCCATCTGTGTGTAATCAAGTCTCCGTATAAATACACCTGCTCTGTGATAGTCTCAGGGTTCTGTTCAAAGCGCAGAGAGCATCATGAAGACCAAGGAACACACCAGGCAGGTCCAAGATACTGTTGTGGAGAAGTTTAAAGCCGGATTTGGATACAAAAAGATTTCCCAAGCTTTAAACATCCCAAGGAGCACTGTGCAAGCAATTATATTGAAATGGAAGGAGTATCAGACCACTGCAAATCTACCAAGACCCGGCCGTCCTTCTAAACTTTCATCTCGAACAAGGAGAAGACTGATCAGAGATGCAGCCAAGAGGCCCATGATCACTCTGGATGAACTGCAGAGATCTACAGCTGAGGTGGGAGAGTCTGTCCATAGGACAACAATCAGTCGTACACTGCACAAATCTGGCCTTTATGGAAGAGTGGCAAGAAGAAAGCCATTTCTCAAAGATATCCATAAAAGGTCTAATTTAAAGTTTGCCACAAGCCACCTGGGAGACACACCAAACATGTGGAAGAAGGTGCTCTGGTCAGATGAAACCAAAATCCAACTGTTTGGCCACAATGCAAAACAATATGTTTGGTGTAAAAGCAACACAGCTCATCACCCTGAACACACCATCCCCACTGTCAAACATGGTGGTGGCAGCATCATGGTTTGGGCCTGCTTTTCATCAGCAGGGACAGGGAAGATGGTCAAAATTGATGGGAAGATGGATGGGGCCAAATACAGGACCATTCTGGAAGAAAACCTGTTGGAGTCTGCAAGAGACCTGAGACTGGGACGGAGATTTATCTTCCAACAAGACAATGATCCAAAACATAAAGCCAAATCTACACTGGAATGATTCACAAATAAACGTATCCAGGTGTTGGAATGGCCAAGTCAAAGTCCAGACCTGAATCCAATCAAGAATCTGTGGAAAGAGCTGAAGACTGCTGTTCACAAACGCTCTCCATCCAACTTCACTGAGCTCCAGCTGTTTTGCAAGGAAGAATGGGCAAGAATTTCAGTCTCTCGATGTGAAAACTGATAGAGACAAACCCCAAGCGACTTGCAGCTGTAATTGCAGCAAAGGGTGGCGCTACAAAGTATTAACGCAAGGGGGCCGAATAATATTGCACACCCCACTTTTCAGTTTTTTATTTGTTAAACAATTTGACTCATCCAATAAATTTCATTCCACTTCACGATTGTGTCCCACTTGTTGTTGATTCTTCACAAAAAATTTGAATTTTATATCTTTATGTTTGAAGCCTGAAATGTGGCAAGAGGTTGAAAGGTTCAAGGGGGCCGAATACTTTCACAAAGCAGTGTATATATCCCTGTAGCATAAATATGGTTGGTAATGGGACCTTCTGTAATATCACATCCCAGGGACACATTGTAACATTATTTACAAATGAAAAATTATTAGAATGCCTGATTGATTTAAAAAAAACATAGTATAAAGTAAAAATGCTTTAATTACATTCATTTTATAGTAATTGTGAGTGTCAACAAGTACGTACCTGTGATTTAGTTAAAAACAAATATTCCCTAATGCAGGACAAACTGAATTAAAGATTTTTCTAAGTTTTTTCAATGTGTGATTATGTTACTATCATAAAAAAGCATTTATTTAGATTTTTGATTTTCACATTCTTACCAGATATGCCAAAGATTTGTGTTGTGTATATCTACTTACCATTTGTAGCAAACCACAATATTTCCTCTAAACAGGAAGATTTGATAATCAAACATTGGGCAAACATAGTATGTGGACAATTAATCAATAATCTCACGAAGGAGTTGCTAGAAAGTGGAGATGCAGAGTTAAAACTGGAATAGAGTGAAGAAAAGCAAAACCTGTACTGTGCTCCTGAAACCAGGTTAATCATCAAACTTAGCAAAGAAGTAAGGAACAATGTGGGGAAGAGGAGCAACTCATAATGCAGAGGCCACCAGAGCACTAATGCCAGACAACAAGACCCTCCCAGAGGTCTGGAGAGGTCAGAGCTGCTTTAGTCAGAATGATGTATTACTGGTTGGCGGATTTTGAAAGCGTAGCCGATTGGTGGGGGAACTATGGTGGAAGGGTGAGTAAATGGCTCAATACTATGAAATCTTTGATTTGGGTGGATTTATTTGCTACAAGCAGAAATTTAGGCTAGGGGAAAATTGCTGATGAAAATTCAACTAATTTAAATATTTAAAGGCAGGTTATTACAATGTTTTATTCCCCACAGGTGCTTCCAACTTGAGTTTAATTTATTGTTTGTGCATGGCAACATGTGTTTGTATGAATCTGTACTTTTTGTGCCTGCCTTCCTTTTACAAACGTTCATCTTCCCCCACCACCAAGGACCCTTCTCTTTGTCAGCTGGAAATGTGATTTTAGGGAAGCCTGACTTCCATTACCTTTGCTTCCTCTCAGCGACGCTCCAACTCATTTCACCTGAGATCTCCTACCTGCTCATCCAGGCTTACGGCTGCACACATACACTCGATGACCTCCACTCTTCAACACTGTCTGTCGCCTGGGGGGATATTATCATATTAATGCTGCACTCCCACTCCTAACGGAAAATGAGCGTCATAAAAAAAAAAAAATCAGTATTCTTCTCAAACCTTACCCTTATTTCTCTTTTGCTGCTGCCCACACTGTCATGCCCCACACCCCCACCCCCCGTCCTCTCACATCTGTAATCTATCTTGTAATTTTACCCCTCTCCCTCCAAATTCCCTCGCACTGTCTAGTTTGAAGTGTGTAAGAGGTTGGCAGGCTTTACTCTCTCTTGAATTAGAAAGGCCATCTGGTGAAAAAGGAAATGAAGATGCCTTGATCAGAAGAGAGAGAAAAAACATAAGAGGCATTGTTTTACTTTGAAGTTTGAACGTGGACACCAAATCCTGGGTGGGATTCATGATCTAAAGTGTAAATATTGCTGTTAGCAGCTGTGATTTTTGCATACACACAGACTCTGGTATTATGATCGGAAATATGGACAAGAAACAATTACAGGTCCTTCTCAAAAAATTAGCATATTGTGATAAAGTTCATTATTTTCCATAATGTCATGATGAAAATGTAACATTCATATATTTTAGATTCATTGCACACTAACTGAAATATTTCAGGTCTTTTATTGTCTTAATACGGATGATTTTGGCATACAGCTCATGAAAACCCAAAATTCCTATCTCACAAAATTAGCATATTTCATCCGACCAATAAAAGAAAAGTATTTTTAATACAAAAAACACCAACCTTCAAATAATCATGTACAGTTATGCACTCAATACTTGGTCGGGAATCCTTTGGCAGAAATGACTGCTTCAATGCGGCGTGGCATGGAGGCAATCAGCCTGTGGCACTGCTGAGGTCTTATGGAGGCCCAGGATGCTTCGATAGCGGCCTTTAGCTCATCCAGAGTGTTGGGTCTTGAGTCTCTCAACGTTCTCTTCACAATATCCCACAGATTCTCTATGGGGTTCAGGTCAGGAGAGTTGGCAGGCCAATTGAGCACAGTGATACCATGGTCAGTAAACCATTTACCAGTGGTTTTGGCACTGTGAGCAGGTGCCAGGTCGTGCTGAAAAATGAAATCTTCATCTCCATAAAGCTTTTCAGCAGATGGAAGCATGAAGTGCTCCAAAATCTCCTGATAGCTAGCTGCATTGACCCTGCCCTTGATAAAACACAGTGGACCAACACCAGCAGCTGACACGGCACCCCAGACCATCACTGACTGTGGGTACTTGACACTGGACTTCTGGCATTTTGGCATTTCCTTCTCCCCATTCTTCCTCCAGACTCTGGCACCTTGATTTCCGAATGACATGCAGAATTTGCTTTCATCCGAAAAAAGTACTTTGGACCACTGAGCAACAGTCCAGTGCTGCTTCTCTGTAGCCCAGGTCTGGGGAATGCGGCACCTGTAGCCCATTTCCTGCACACGCCTGTGCACGGTGGCTCTGGATGTTTCTACTCCAGACTCAGTCCACTGCTTCCGCAGGTCCCCCAAGGTCTGGAATCGGCCCTTCTCCACAATCTTCCTCATGGTCCGGTCACCTCTTCTCGTTGTGCAGCGTTTTCTGCCACACTTTTTCCTTCCCACAGACTTCCCACTGAGGTGCCTTGATACAGCACTCTGGGAACAGCCTATTCGTTCAGAAATGTCTTTCTGTGTCTTACCCTCTTGCTTGAGGGTGTCAATAGTGGCCTTCTGGACAGCAGTCAGGTCGGCAGTCTTACCCATGATTGGGGTTTTGAGTGATGAACCAGGCTGGGAGTTTTAAAGGCCTCAGGAATCTTTTGCAGGTGTTTAGAGTTAACTCGTTGATTCAGATGATTAGGTTCATAGCTCGTTTAGAGACCCTTTTAATGATATGCTAATTTTGTGAGATAGGAATTTTGGGTTTTCATGAGCTGTATGCCAAAATCATCCGTATTAAGACAATAAAAGACCTGAAATATTTCAGTTAGTGTGCAATGAATCTAAAATATATGAATGTTAAATTTTCATCATGACATTATGGAAAATAATGAACTTTATCACAATATGCTAATTTTTTGAGAAGGACCTGTATACTCAACAGGTAAGGAAACAAAAAGTCAACGTACAGCAGAGAGATTGACATCTTTTTATCTAACTTCTCAAGATGTCAAAAATTTCCTCTGAGTGTTAATATATGTGAATGCACCTGCACATACAGTGTTTACAAATATATTCACACCACTTAATGTTTCCTACATTTAGTCACAACCACAAACGCCATTGTATTTTACTTGGATCCACGCAAAGTGGTGCATAATTGTTTGATGAAAGGAAAACAATTTTTGCTATTTACAGTTTTTTACTTAAAAATAAATCTGGAAAAATAAATCTGAAAGTGTGGTCTGCATTTGTATTCAGCCTTCTTGAACGTCGATTCAACGTTCACATTAATTAGACTAGCAAGCCTTTTGGGTTATATCCCTACCATTTTTTTACACTTACAGACTGAAATATTTGATTATTTTACTTTGTAAAATAGCACAAGCTCGCTTAGATTGGATCGATAGTGGCTGTGAACATCCATTTTTAAGCCACCCCACAGATTCTTAATTGGATTTTAGCCTGAACTTTGATTGGGCCACAGTAACACATTTAAACTATTACATTGTAGATTTTTCTTTGTAAATCATTTTTGAAAAACGCATGTGTAATTTTCCTTCCACTCACTATTTAACACACTACGTTCTCAATTACACAGAAGTTTGAAGAAAGGTGAAAAGACATCAATACTTTTTCAAGGTTCTGTATTTACAGTTTTTGGCTCAAATCTTTCAACATGTAAAAAAAAAAGAAATCACATATATATTACCCTTCCCAGTTTAGGTTTGTCAGCTTTCATATTAAAGTAAGAACAGTGGACAAAGACAAAAGAGAAATAGAGCCCACTTGCAACTGCAAGATGAAGGGATCCAGTGTGCGCAAGGAGGCTGACAATCTGTCAGCCAGAAATCCTTTTGTCACCATTCTCTCTGGAGGCCGCTGGGTTTAGTGCTTTACAGGTGTTATTGCCTATATGATTTTTGTTTTATTTAAAATGAATATATTTGCTAAAGATGGCACTGTTTAATATGCTATACAGCAATTCTGCAACAGAAATTCAATCCTTCAACATTTAAATCTTCTAATTTTGCAGCCATGTTAATTTGTTCTTGTAGGTAATACAAATAGGTGTGACTTAACCCTGTTTGTATCTCAGACTTTTGCAGAGGAGTTTCACTTGTTGAAAGCTGCTGTGGGAGCAAGCAGAAAAGTTTGAGATCCATGCTGCTATTTTGAGCGAAGAGAATAAACAATCTTCTAAAGTTAAATGACAGCCTCAGACAAGAAATGCTCAGTTTTTAAATCTTATTTCTTACTAAAAGATGTTTTGTTTCTCAAGAACCTCTTATCTTTCAAATGGCTGCCGAGGAACAAGGACAGGTGATCATATTTATGTTTCAATTCAACATCTAAGCATGTTGGCATTTCTAAGTTGATGATTGTATTTTTCAAATGTTGTTTTACTTGAGGTGTGGCTGCTTTTTAGAAAGCAAAAACATTGGCTGGAGTCTGCTCGCTCTGGTCAGCACACAGCGCAGAGTTCCCAGTTCTCCCACAAGACCTTGCACCATGCATGATCGGGCTCGCCCACTTGTCCTGGTCTGTCTTCCACCTTCTCTTCATCCCCTCCACCTCCTGGCACGTTTCCATGGAAACAACGGTGGAAAAAACGAGAAGGGGGTGAGAGAGAAAGACAGAGAGAAATCCCAAAGAATGTGTTTTGCAGTCTGAGTCCTGCTGAGTGTTTTATGTTGTAATAGCTGAGTGTGTATTTTTGAACAGAGAGAGAGAGACAAGTACAAGCATCATTATCCCTCTTGCCTGTTTTCATAAGCACCTATCAATACAGTTAATTACTGCCCTTCAACCTGTTTCTCTTGTTGAGGGAAAAAGGATATGAGACCGACCGCTCTAGCTTGATTTACTCAGATAAACTTCTAAACACTTTGTCTAATTAAGCCTCTGAGAATTGTGGGAACTCTGATTTACCACAAAAACTATGAAAACAATGTGTCTGCTTTTTTGCTGGTGGGTCAGCATCAGCGTCCATATAGATAATTGGAGTTTTTCTCCCTATCATTAGCAGAGCAGTTTTCATTTTACACGACTGCTATGCACAACTCTGGATATTTATAGCTGCTGTTCACCTGTAGCCTTCATATTTCGCATCTGTGTCTCTATCATGGATGGGATTTACAACTAAAAAACACTGAAAGGGGCTCACAGGCAAGAACTCAATTACGTTTTTAAAGATCAATAAAAAGGAGAAAATTATTTAGGAATTTAGCTCATAAATGTACTGTCTTAATTGTACCGCTTCTGTTAAAACTTTGCACAATCCCCTTTTACCAGTAGGACACAGGGAGAGAAAGATGTGTAAAGATCTGTTAAACCATTTCTGTCTTGATTTGTCAACCCCCCCCCATCCTTTTTTTTCTGTTTTCTAGCAGAGCGCATCAGATTTTTTTTATTTAAAGTTGCCTGATAATTTAAAGAGTGCATAATGCCACGGAGTCCAACAAGGTTCTTAGGTCCTTCAGAAAACAAATGGATTCAAAGAAGATAGATCTTAGATCATAGATCTTCTGTCATACGTTGTAGTGAGCCTGAGGTGCTTTTCCACATAATCCTCCTCTGTTTTACACCAAACCCACCTTTAGTATTTGGCTCTAAAAAAGCTGAGTTCAGAGTTAGAGGCGGCTGTGGCTCAGTGGGAAGTCTTGTAATCTGAAAGTTGGGCAAGGCACTTAACCTCAAGTTGTCTACCGATTGGTGTAGGATTGTGTGAGTGTTTGTGAGTGCAATTGGGTGAATGTGGCTCCAGTGTAAAGTGCTTTGAGCGGTCAATAGGACTGGAAAGGTGGTATATAAGTTTGGTCCATTTACCGTTTATCTCAGCCAAAGCACGTCTCCAGTTAAAGACCAATTTTGTTGAAGAAATTCCCCATATATATGTTTGTGATGATAGGACAGAAAAAATAAAACTTTTCTGGCACGCCTACCTGAAAACCGGTTGGTATGTTGATACCATCCAATCATCATTATTATGGCCCATAGGTGGAAATCAAAAGGGATGTGTGTCCCCTCTTCCACAAAGATGTACCCTCCAAAAACTATTGTAAACACAAATAATAATAAAAAATAATAATAACATAGTAATGTTAAAAGTACAACTCAAGCGGTTTAAATTATAAACGTAAAATGCGTTTTTTTTTAAGTAGTGAAAGTATAAAAGTGAAAGATTGTTTGGTTTTGATTGTTAAAAAATCTTGATACAAAACATTGTTCTACGTGTTTGGGAAACAATAAATATATTACTTTTATTTATTATTACTATTATGTATATTAGGTTTTTTTTGTTTAGTAGTGGATGTGGGTGTGTGCTAATGTCAATATCCCCTGTGTATGTGTGTGTGTGTCCAATTGTCAGCCAGCCAGGTCAGTAATGAACAATGCTATAACTACTACTATTACTTTTAATAACATGCTTAAGCATTAACGCTACAAGGAAAGTTTCAAAGGAGCAGGAAAGAGAGCCGTTCTCTTATCTTTCCCATTTTGAAAACTGGTTAAGAGAATTTTATCACTGTGGCAAATCATATTTATACCCCAGGGAAATAGGTGGTCATGGATTATTACCTGGATGTTCCTTGACACTAAAATTTGAAATGATTTATTCACATTTATTTCATAAGAATCTCTAGAGTTACCAGGAAGTGTGGATGTGATGATTTTGTTAAAAACGATGACTTCCTAAATGGGATTTTGTTCTCCACTGAATACATCCCCTCAAATTAAAGTTTGACTTTGTATTAAATCAGAGTTTATCCTAAAGCCATTGTACAAATCTGTTCTACCAGACGGTAACTAATTTGTTCATATAAGTGTAATTTTAAGCCAAAGTAGCTTCTAAAAGACCATATAATACTGCAGAGAATTAAAATTGTTATTTTAAAACATTTGCCATGTAAAGTTAGTTAACATGCAATGACAATTTGCTGCACAGATCAGTACATATAAAAGATATTATTTGATACGTTAGTCGAGTAAAATACCTGAATTACTCACGTCAACATTAAAGCTTATATAACAACCCAATAACTACATTTTATGGTTCATTTGACCAAATTACTTTAATGGTTAAAAATATTCACATTATTTAGAGCGTTACACAAAAAAAAACATTGTCTAATAAAGACAATAATGCTGTCTCTAAGGAACTATTTTACTATTGCTGAAACGAGTCATTTCCCAATAATTGTTAGATGCAGTTTGTCATGTTTTTCACCAGCTTAGATACACAGATATTGTTTCCCTTTTTTCTTTAGTCTATGCTGTGACCTTGCAGATCAATCACATGCATATTTGTTTCTTTTTATAAGCACAACAACTGAACTGCCAAACATGTTAAGTTAAATGTTTGCTTAGTGGCACTGTGCTAAAATAACCCATGTTAAACAAATTTCTGTTGCTTTAGATGACATCCCATCATTTCAGTCAGAAAGCAACATTTTTTTTTTTACTTGGAGTAGATTTCAGTACTCCCCTCCCCCTTTATCTATATATAATCTTTTTTTCTTGGTTTTGCATGAAGTATTTGTTTTTGGAAGACAGTTAATATGATTTGACAAAATGTTCCTCGAGGATACGCTGTGTTCTATCGGCAGACCTTTGGAGAACAGGAATGTTTTCACATGTGATAATAAAAGAGTTTTACGATCATCTGCTTTAGAAGAAAAAGCAAAATGACGTCACGGAGACAATAAAACAGAGAGTGAAGACAACAGTTAAAATACAACACAGATATTCTAAACAGGGCCTTTTACAATGAGGGATTAAAGGTGCTGTTTTGGAGATCCCAAAAAATTATCCAGACAATGTTTATGTTTTTAACAATGAACTTTGACCTCAAGCTTCTGTCAACACTTATTACCTGAAAACATGTTGACAATTGGCATACTGTATAACTTCCAAATATTTCATTTACATTATAGACACATACAGTTTCTTGCAAAACCATTCACCTCTTGAACTTTTTCACATTTTGTGACATTACAACCAATCACTGTTACACCACCATCAGAGACGCTTATCACGCCGTCCCACGTGCTGCACTGGGCCAATCCGACCACATCATGGTCCACCTGATTCCTGCATACAGGCAGAAACTAAAGCTCTGCAAACCTGTTGTGAGGATGACAAGGAAGTGGAGCAGTGAGGCTGTGGAGAATCTCCAGGCGTGTTTAGGCTGTACAGACTGGGATGTGTTCAGGACTACTACCAACAGTCTGGACGAGTACACAGAGGCTGTGACTTCCTACATCAGCTTCTGTGAGGACAGCTGTGTACCATCATGCACCAGGGTGAGTTACAACAATGATAAACCCTGGTTCACAGCTAAACTCAGAAGGTTAAGACTGGATAAGGAAGAGGCCTTCAGGAGTGGGGACAAAGACATATACAGAGAGGCTAAGTACAAGTTTGGCAAGGCAGTGAAAGAGGCCAAACGACTGTACTCTGAGAAGCTCCAAATCCAGTTCTCAACCAACGACTCTGCGTCTGTCTGGAAAGGGCTCAAGCAAATCCCCAACTACAAGCCGAAAGCCCCCCACTCCATCAACGACCGACGCCTCGCCAACGACCTGAACGAGTTCTACTGCCGCTTTGAAAGACAAAGGGACAGTCCTGCAACCATCCCCCACGACGCCCCCCAACAGCTGCAGCCACAATCCACCACCCCCACCTCCCCAACCTCAAGAGGGGCCTTGGCACCTCCAACCCCCACCCTGAAGTTCCCCCCCACCAGCCCCCTACCCACGCCGAGGACGGCTCTTTCCATCCAGGAGAGGGACGTCAACAAACTCTTCAGGAGACAGAACCCCCGGAAAGCTGCTGGTCCGGATTCTGTCTCACCAGCCAGCCTGAAGCACTGCGCTGATCAGCTGTCTCCAGTCTTCACAGACATTTTTAACACCTCACTGGAGACATGTCATGTGCCAGCCTGCTTCAAGTCCTCCACCATCGTCCCTGTTCCCAAGAAGCCAAGGACCACAGGGCTTAATGACTTCAGACCCGTCGCCCTGACCTCTGTGGTGATGAAGTCCTTTGAGCGCCTTGTGCTCTCACACCTAAAAGACATCACCGACCCCCTCCTTGACCCCCTGCAGTTTGCCTACAGAGCCAACAGGTCTGTAGATGATGCAGTCAACCTAGCCCTTCACTTCATCCTCCGGCACCTGGACTCCACAGGAACCTACGCCAGGATACTGTTTGTGGATTTCAGCTCTGCCTTCAACACCATCGTCTCAGTTCTGCTACAGGAGAAGCTCTCCCAGCTGAGTGTGCCTGACTCCACCTGCAGGTGGATCCCTGACTTCCTGTCTGACAGGAAGCAGCGCGTGAGGCTGGGGAAGCACGTCTCTGACTCCCTGACCATCAGCACCGGTTCCCCCCAAGGCTGTGTTCTCTCTCCTCTGCTCTTCTCCCTGTACACCAACAGCTGCACCTCCAGTCACCAGTCTGTCAAGCTTCTGAAGTTTGCGGACGACACCACCCTGATCGGACTCATCTCTGATGGTGACGAGTCCGCGTACAGATGGGAGGTGGACCATCTGTTGGACTGGTGCAGCCAGAACAACCTTGAACTCAACGCTCTAAAGACAGTGGAGATGGTTGTGGACTTCAGGCAGAACCCAGCCCCACCTGCCCCCATCCCCTCTGTGACTCCACAATTGACACTGTGGAATCTTTCCGCTTCCTGGGAACCATCATCTCCCAGGATCTCAAGTGGGAGCCAAACATCAGCTCCCTCATCAAGAAAGCCCAGCAGAGGATGTTCTTCCTGCGGCAGCTGAAGAAATTCAACCTGCCAAAGACTATGATGGTGCACTTCTACACAGCCATCATTGAGTCCATCCTCACCTCCTCCATCACCATCTGGTACTCCGCTGCTACAGCCAAGGATAAGGGCAGGCTGCAGCGTGTCATTCGGTCTGCTGAAAAGGTGATTGGCTGTAGTCTACTGTCGCTCCAGGAACTGTACACCTCCAGGACCCTGAAGCGGGCAGGGAAGATTCTGGCTGATCCCTCCCACCCCGGTCACAGACTCTTTGAAACTCTCCCCTCTGGCAGGAGGCTGCGGTCCATCCGGACCAAAACCTCACGCCACAAGAACAGTTTTTTCCCATCTGCCACCAGCCTGGTTAACAAAGCCGGGAAACCACCTTGACACTCTCCCTTTGCCCCACACCCCCCCTTTTTTGCTGACAGGACACCTGTAACCTGCAACTCTATGTGTTACATTAACGCTCAGCATGGACTCCTGCTTTACTTGCACTGCCATACTTGCACAATGATTACCTGCACTGTTGTATTGCTCTTGCATCTTATACTGCTCTACATTTACTCTCACTCACTTAAAACTGTGCACATATATTTATATTATATTGTAGATATGTTTATATTGTTTAATTTGTACCGTATTGCACCGACTACGCCAAAACAAATTCCTTGTATGTCCAAAAACGTACTTGGCAATAAAGCTTTTCTGATTCTGATTCTGATTCTGAAAAACTTCACATATCAGATCAATACACAGTGGTGCATATCTCTCCTTTCTTCCTCCTGACACTCCAATATTCATAATTTACACAAATATTTATTTACACACGCAGATGCAATAAAGTGTTTCCACTGAATGAGTCTGTCTCTGACAGACACATGGTCTGTGAGACAAAGGAAACATTGTACTTCAGTTCCAAAGCTCTGACTGAATTTCTCTCTGTTTGATCTGCAGGCTGTAATCTACAAACGCTCAGAAGAAGAGACGGACGAAGGGGATGACGGGGATGCTGTACATGGCCTCTGTCAGAATAAAAACAACAGGGCTTTGAGATTTGCTGGTGCTGCTGCGCCTTTGAGATTTATTTTGGTTTTTTTCAGTAGCACCATCATCAGCTCTGACCAGCCACTGAGCAGAGTCCACAGGCAGGACAGTGTCATTGTGTCTAGGGAATATGTCACTGGGGAAATCCCCCATGTGGGGGGTGCACCCTGTGCCCCGACCCCTCTGGCTGTCCCATCTCAGCCTGCTCTGCTTATGCGCTTCCCTCTTTACCCGATTTACACATGGTCTGCCTGTGGTGGCGTATAACACAGACTCTAAGAAGGAAATCACTCTGGATGGAGATCTAGTGATTGGGGGCCTGTTTCCTGTGCATCAGAAGGGTGAGGGGGTAGAAGACTGCGGTAAGATCAATTCACAGAGAGGGATCCAGAGACTGGAGGCTATGCTGCTGGCCTTGGATGAAATCAACAGGGATGATCGGATCCTTCCTGGGATCAGACTCGGAGCGCACATACTCGACACCTGCTCCAAGGACACATATGCTCTGGAGCAGTCTCTAGAGTTTGTCAGGGCCTCCCTGACCAAAGTGGATGACAGCGAGTACACATGCCCCGATGGTTCTTACGCCATTCATGATGACGTCCCTCTTGCTATCTCTGGGGTCATAGGAGGCTCGTACAGTGATGTCTCCATCCAGGTAGGCATACATGAAGAATATAGTTGCTTTCACGTTACACAGTAGCAAGTCGGGCTTTATGTATGCCATTAAAAGATGACGCTACATTCATTTTGTTGGGTGCTGAGCATGCAGCTACATTGGGTTGGAGAGAAAAGACAGAAAATAGCATTTAGCTATGGGTGTGATACATCATAACTGCCCACTTAGACTTAAATACCACTTTCAATTACCCTTTGCAAGATGTTAACCCTGAGACTTAATGAGTATCAGTTCCACAAGAGGATCTGTTTACCTGAACACAAATGTGCCTGGGCAATCTAATTTAGAAGATCTTTTTCTCTTCCCTGTAATTCACACTTTGGTGATGGTCTTGAGGCAGACTTGCTACAGATGTTGCACTCGGGACTGGCTGATGGGATGACAAACGACATCCCGATTACTCTCAGCTCCTTTTGGCTCACTCAGGCTGAACCAAGGAAATCTCTGCTAATTGGCTCTCCAAGTCTTTGACTGTAATGTATCTTCCACATCAACGCAGTTCCAAGTCATTGTGAAGAGGAGACAGTGTGTCCCTTGGAAATGAGATTTGTAAATATCCACAAATATGCATGCTCTAAATCATTAAAGCAGAGTCATCAGCATCCTGACTCAGCCAGCCAGAGGAAAAAGTCTTCTTCGCTCACTTCAAAAGTATGGTTCACTTCACTTCAGCTGCAGCAGCCTCCTGTTCCAGATATATGCTCATAAAATGAAAGAAACATACTTCGGTACTCCTAGAAATATAATTGGGTTCATAACACTTATAGACCATAGATTATGATGTAACCCTGCCTGTGGTGGTCTGCTTCCCACAGTGAGTAGCCCACAGGCTTCCAGAGCGTTCTTGTACAGTATACGTTCAAGTCAAGATTCAGGGTGACTTAATGGTTAAAACAAAAAGTATTATTTTTAAGCAGAATAGATTCAACAAGGTGTCAGATCATTTGACATGATAGCATCCCCCACGCTACTGCATCATTGCCAGCAGCCTAAACTACTGATACAATGCATGATGAATCCATGCTTTCATGTTGTTTATACCAAATTCTGGTTTTATCATTGAATGCTGCAGCTAAAATTGAGCCTCAGTAGCCCCGGCAACGATTTTCCAATCTGTAATTGCCTAATTTTGGTGAGGTCGTGTAAACTGTAGACTCACATTTCAACTCCTAGCAGAGAGGAGAGGCATGCGGTGTGGTCGTCTACAACTGTCGGGCATCTGCTTTACAGTTCAACATGTGCATTCAGAGATGGTATTCTGCATACCTTGGTTGTATTGCGTTATCTAAAAGCAGTCTGCACATTCTCCTCTGTCCTCTAAGATTAACCAGGCATTTTGTCCGCACAACTGCTTCCAACTGCCCAAATTCTCAATTTTTCTCTGTAAATCAGAGAGATAATTGTGTGTTTCTGAAATACTCGACTAGAACGTATGGCAACAACAACCATGCTGCATTCAAAGTTACTTAAATCCCCTTTCTTCCTTGTTCTAAAAATAAGTTTCAACTTCAGCAAGTTGTTTTTACTACGTCTAGATGCCTAAATGCATTTACATTGCTGCCATGTGATTGGTTGATTCACTATTCAGTCAATAAAAAATTATTGAACTAGACCATCTAAAAAAGCAGCTGTTGGCTCTACACACATACATTGTCTTACCCATTTTGAATAGTGACTAACAGAAATGAACGTCTGTACTATGTCATATTTATACTACAGGGAAATAGGAATTCATAACTTAATAACTATGGGTACTTCAACACTCTGATCAACTTATTAAAGTAAAGCCCAATTTCCAAAAAACCAACAAATGTTTAGTTGTAGCAATAAGAGATTTGCTCAAATTACAGGTTGGATTTTTCTAAATTATTTAGTGTGAGGTTATGGTACTGGAACAACAGAACATAGCAATTGTTATGGGTACTAAAATAAAATAAAACTTCAAAAGTGATGATTACACTAAATGTATTTTAGCATAAAATAATTAAAAAGTTCCCAGTATATACTGCATTGATTTTCAATCAGGGATATAACCAAATTAAATTCATGTGACAATCTGAAGTCTGAAGTTACCTTTGAGAAATGAGATGCCAGTGATATATTTGCAATTTACCACAGCACAGTATATTAGGCAAGTTAAATTAAATTCTAAAATGCCCTGATTCTTCATATATTTAAAAAAAATACCCAAAGACCCATGATTTCTGCAAACATGCCTATTTAGTGTAAACCTAACAAGCCAGAATGCCCAACGCATTAAATAGAGAGTTGTCATGATCTGTGCAGTTAGAGAGCTTCCAGGACAGTGATGTAATAGGATTCAGAGTTCCAAGGAATAGAAAACGCTTTTACAAAACAAAATTAAAAAGTTATTTTACAAATTAGAAAATGTTAAATTAAATTGTATATGTAGTTTATGGCTTACAGAATTTAAAGGATACAAAACAGTCTAAAGAAGGAATGCTATTGTGATCGTAAATAAATACTTTTTTATCTTCATGAGCAGTGGTGTCTCATTTAACTGAAATCAACTAATTCTTTGCAAGCATTTACTGTATATGTACCAAAACAGCTTGACAATACAGTACAGATATGGGTGTACAGATAGAGGGCTCCCAGGGAAGTGATGTTACTGGAGGATTCAGAGCAAGGCTTCCTGGCGAAAGGCACAGCTTGGAAATAAAGGAGTTGATAAACGAGATGTAATTTTAGCAAAACCCCACAGCTGGGACTCCTTAGAGAGTGCCCTTGTCTTGTGATAATTTATGGATGTGCTATTAAGAACCTGCCTGAGCGCCTCTCTGTATTTCCCCCATCAGTAGGAGTAAACCACAGGACGCAGCTCTCTTTCTCACCATGAATAACTCAATGCGCTGTGATAAAGTTCAGGCATGGAGTGCTGTGGCTCTTGCTCTTTATCTTGGCTGGCTGGTGTTTAATCATGGCAGTAAATGTGCTCATTCCAAATGACCTGTGACCACATGATCATTTTGCACATTCGTAAGGTTTTAAAGATTTGCTGTGTGAGTCATGCCCTTTAAAAATAAGATGAGGTGTATCTTTTTAGACATTTTACTGCCCAGTTGATGATATTATTACACAAAGATATGTATTTGGGGCAAGGAATTTGTGGCATTTCTAAGCTGCTGCTCCTTATAATTGTTTTGTCCTTTCTAACTGCCTGATTTGTGCATAATCTACAGCCTGTCAGACCTTTTGGTGAACTGGCCTCTCTGTGTGAAAGGTTACAAAGCCTGCCCCTTGGTGACAACAGCAGGTGGTTAATACAGATGAGTATATTTCACCCTAAAGGGAAGGCAGTTACAGGAAACATAACTATATTAGCTCTAAAAGCCCCTCACCATCCCGGTGACATAGAACATGCAGAGAGAACATGGCAAACTGACAGGTGGTGAGAACGCAGAGTGGCGTCTAAATCTGTCACAATGTCGAATTGTGTTGCTGTGCTGCTGGTGTTGTGAGGTGACAATCGCAGATATGAGGGCGGATCTGGCTCCAGGCCCAGCCGTGCTGGCGTTACACGGGCACAGATTGAGTTAAAGCATGGAGGCGAAGTTCTGTGACGCTCTCACAGGCTAGGCCCCATCTCCCCCATCTGTGGCTGCAGCCGAGCTGTTTGTGGCTTGGCAGAGGTGTGCTGGCACACACAGAGGATGTCGAATGATTGCACCAAAAGATCGTGTTTCACAGAAACACTGAGACGGTGATGGGCAGACGTAAGTGGCGAGGGAGAGTGAGGTGCAGTGAGTCACATGGCTTCATATGGTGTCAAAGTGTTTGACATGCAAAGCCTGCATCTTATAAACTGTTAAAGGGAAGTCTGTGGTGCCATCTGGACAGTTAGAGTGTACTTGTAGAGAAATGCATGTGACTCAAGTATTCAGCCTTGAACAGTTTCCTCATGGTTTATCAAAACAACGGGTCAACGATGAGAAATTGTGGAATGACTTGGAGGTGACTTGCTTACTACATTTATCCTATTAATTATGCATGAAATGTCACGGTCTGAGGTTGTTTTGGACCAAAATTCAGACAAGAACTGGGCAGCAGCATGTTCAGAGAAGATCAGTTTTAATAAGGCTTGTAGTCAGCACTTACAATTCCGCTGGGAGAAAAACTCCATAGGCACAAATGCAGGAGAACACGAGGAGCTCGAGGAGAGACAGGACATCATACAAGGAACCAATGAGGAGTATAGCAAACAACCCAGTAAATAAACAGAGGGAGGTGGAGTGTGGACCAATGAGAGAGGAAGGCAGGTAATCAGATGGAAGTGTGAACAGGTGTGCAGGCCAGGTGAGGGGAACTGAGGAAATAGGTTGCTATGGTACTAATGTTAGACAGAGGCATGGGGAAACTAAACTGGACATAACCTACAAATGAAAACAAACCTGAGGATAATAAACCAGAAGCTAGAAAGAAAAAATAGAAATAAACTCTAGGAAGAACTAAACCAGAGAACATGGGGGAAAGCTAGACTCAGGGAAATAACCAACCGGGTAACAACAACAAAGGGGCCTAAGGCCAAAAGGGGAAAATAACTAATGTAGCAAGAGTAAATAAACATAACAATAAACAAGCACAGAAACACTAACCCAAGAAGGAAATAACAAAGAGAACTGTACTAATATTAATAATAATAATAAAAATAACCAGAGGAAACAATTCTAAGGAACAAATAATAACCAAAAGGGACCTGACAACGAGGGGAGAATGACCCACTAACTAGGGGAAATAAACATCAGAGTAACAATAACTGAAGGGGATCCAAGGACAAGGGGATGAACTACTAAGGGGCATGAGTGAAGGAAAGTTAGAACACAGAAGAACATAAGTAAACTAGTGAGTGAGTGGACTAATAAATAAGAAGAAAGAATAAATGATAGAAACTATAACCAAACTAAGAATCACAGCTTAAGGAAAAAAATGCTTTACAGCAAAATCCAAAACAAAGCAAAAACTGGCAGATCCTGACATGAAGACCTAAAGTACTGACCAAAAACATGTTCACCTGCTAGATTCACCACTGTGTTGCACAAGTAAAGCTTCAGAGCGAAAAAATTTAAAAGAGTCAGGCCATTCAGAGCCAACCTGAGGATGTATGAGAGTCTAAACAAAACCTACTTTGGTGGACCATCTCCAGTTTTCCCACTGATCATTACAGTGCCACTGTCCTCTTTTTTTATATTACTCAGCTTCAGTCATCTGGGAAGATGCATGACTGCCCACTGCAACAACAGTGCCCAGAATGTGATTAAAAATGAATGAAGTCAGACCTAGACAGCATTAAAATCAGATTATTTCATAGTAGTTGTGGTTTAACAGCCATTGTATAAATGGCTGTTAAATGAATTGTACATATCGCGACTACCAAGTGTGTGCACAGGAAAGAGTTCTAGTCCCATAAGTAAAAGCAATGATTTCCAATAACAATAATCAGTGGTTCTCACAGTTATTAAGCTTTATATCTCATGTAAAGTCACTCCAAACATTATGGAAAGATGTTACTTCATCACGCATTAAATACAGTTCGCAGACAGCCATGTTTACTTGGCCAGAGCACAGGATTGGAGTGTTCAATTCACGATTACAACCTGCTGTTCTGTAATCAGAATTTATGAGGATTTAACAGCGTCAGTCATTTAGCATCTGCGTCCCTGAAGAAGACCCTGAGCCACTGAGCCGGGTGATCTAAATTGTGAGATCAATAAAGTCTATATTATTATTAGAAAAAATGACAAGAAATTATCTAGTACAAATCCAACTACATAATATAATGTTTATAACGTGTAAATATTATGTACATGCTTATGCCAGAGTTTTTCACCGAGCCGCCCTGGACCATATATGTGTGACACTGAGTGGAGCTAAGGACCACTGCTCTGGGAATACAGGGTTATTGCTGGAGATGCACACCGAGACAGTCTTCTGGGAAGAGCAGATGGACTTTTTATGTAGAAATAATCATGACTTTCCCACAAAGAAGGGCTGATATTTCCTGGATCAGGCCAGTCTGATGTTGTATTTCTGGCTCTGTTTTATTCTTTAGTTGACGCCTAGTCATCCTATCAATAGTGAAAACAATATCTACAAAGTAATTAGTTTTAGTTTACTGAAAATATTGAATTTTCCGTATATATTCCACAGGTAAGTGAGATTATTATTATCTTTTTTTAATATTATCTTTTATTATCTTTATTTTATATATGGTCTTTATCTCTTCATTGTAAAGCCATTGTACACTGAAATAAAAATAGCACTAACTGTTAAAGAAGAAACATAATTTTAGTTCAGAACAGTAAACCTATATTAGTAGTGGAATGTAAAAAATTCATAAAACTTAAATTAATAAGCAAACCACAAATTAACCACAAATTAACTTTTGGCATGAAGGACCTAAAATGCTGGTTCTTTTTTCTTTCTTTAAGGTAACATTAAAATCTTGAATTTAAAATTGAAGATTTTGACATGTTGCCATATCTCCTCTCTACACAGACTCAGAAATTGTCATTTAAACATGAACAGTCATTTTCCCTAATAGCAAAGTAGCATAAACTAGAATAAAATTTCAATAAAACAATATATATTTTTTATCCTGTAGAGAGGTTCTGACTAACCTGGATATAAAAATCACATGTTCACTGATTCTTTTGTAGGTTGCATATACAGTATATTCTTGTGACTGTGACCAAGTTGAAAGCAGAGATCACATAAATTCTCCCCTATCTAACAAGTCAGTAGAGGTTCCACATTCAGATAATAAAGATTAAGAACCTTTGCTCTGCAAGAAGAAGAAATTTACTTTTGTACTTCTTATAGCCTTTTATTTGTCTGTGTTGGTGTCTCATTCACAAAGCAGATTGGACAGTTGCTGTGTCAGCACAAACACCCATCAAACTGAAAGGCTGTGAACAGCTCGCACTCCTTTTATTTCCCTTCACATAATAAAAATTGGGTCCTTGTTTCCTGTCCTGGACAGAGGGGTATTTGCTGTGTGCTCTCTCCCTGCACTGAGCATCAGGACTCCCTCACCCTGAGCAAAGCAGCTGACTGCATCATGCTGTCCTCATTATGACCCAGCTGCATTGTGCAGCGAGCCCAGCTCTTTTTACATTTGTTCCTGTCCTCTTTTTCTTTAAGCAACTAGTGCAACAGGTTTTTGTTCGTTTTTCTCTACTTGCAGCTTTCAGGAGACATTTTGTTTTGTTTTATGAAACTTTTTTTAAATTTCACTGTTAGGTCTTTTGTTAGGTATTTCTGTGGCGTATTTTAGCTCATTATTAATTATTTTATGAATCTCAAAAAGTTATTTAGAGAAAAAATAAGTTTTTGAAAACTGCCAATAGTTTCTCATTGCAATTAAGATCTGGAGTTTTCAGGACATGGACCCAAAGTGTCTCTGTTTTTATCCCATGGCAACTTATTTCTCACTTTTGCCTTGTACAGTGCTCCGTCTTGCCGAAAAATAACAATTTACTACAAAATGTATTACTGAGTGTCTCCTGGGGGATGTCTTGGTAGAACTTGTTAGTAATGGCAGTTTTACTGATGTCAAGATACTTCTCTGTCAGCAAAGAGAGCAGCAAAGAGACGTCATTTTCCCAGATGTCCTAAACCATGTTGATGGGCTGTTTATCAGAAAAAATAACATTACCTCAGTTCTCTGTGGTCCAATCCTGGTGCGTTCTGCAGAAAGTCTATCAGTCCTTGATGATTTTCTTGGAGAGAAGTGCGGTCTTTTGCCGCTCTTTTTGACAACACACCGGCATCTGAAAATCTCTGCCTCAGTGTACATGCAGAAACACTCACACTTACTTGTTGCCATTCTTGAGCAAGCACTGCACTAGTGACAACCCGATCACTTTGCTGAATCCTCTTCAGAAGAGGGTTCTGGGACTTGTTGGACTTTCTTGAGTACACTATGCCTTCTTGTCAGCTACTGAACCTTTCACCTAGAAATTCTCGATGATTCAATAAATGGTTATTTTAGACACAATCAGTCTAGCAACAATATTCTTGCCTGTGAAGCTCTTTTGATGCAAAGGAATGATGACAACAGATGCTTCCTTGGAGGTAACCATGGCTGACTTAGAAAGAATGACAAACAGTCAAATGTTATAACTTATTACACAGATGAGGAGACAGCTTAGCTGTAACACTTGATAAAATACTGTGCAAATGCAATTCTTTCAATAAAAATCATTTTTCAAACTGCAGATCAACACTATTTTAGGCTTTACATTCAACTACCCATTTACCCCCCTTTTGTTATTTAAAATGCTTTGACAGTACACTAGTTTAAGTATTAACTATGTATCCAAATCTCTTGATACATTGCTCTTTATTGACCTCGTATGATCACATCTCTATAATAAAAAAAAATTAATCAAAGCACTAAAACTTTTAAAACACTAATTCATTTTAATTCATGTTCAGTTATTTATTTTTGTAATCCTTCATTTGCCCTTTCATGTTTTAAGACAATAATAAAGGTATCACTGTAACATGAAAACCAGTAGTTTATTGCTATAAACTACTTCTGCAAATTTAGTAGGCCACTGTCTGGATGTCAGCAGGACATTTTCTTTAGGTAATGTCCCAACGTGACCGGGAGTATTCAAACTGCTATATATATGGTGCAAGTTCTTTACACAGTGTTGTTGCAACACACAATGCACATGATGTTTTTGCATCTGAAGGTACTTTGCTTTATAAATGTCAGGGGCTTGGACTGACTATTCCCCACCAAAATTATCCAGTTAAACAATCCAGTCAGCTCAGGGAGAAATAGAGGAAGGTGTCCTGGTCTGTTGAATCCCATTTTCTTTCAAATCATTTGGATGGTTGAGTCCATGGGCATTGCTTGCATAGGGAAGACATGTCACTGGGATAAATTATGGAAAGACAGCAAGCCAGTGGATGAAGTTTGGTGCTTTGGGGCATGCTTCTGCTGAAAGATCTTGGTTTTATGCCATCTATTCAGATGTTGCCGTGGAATGTACCCCCAAAAAACATGTCTGAAAAGTGTGTGTGGTCTTCTTATATTACAAGATAATTAGTGTACATATCTAAAAAAGTAAAAAAAAAAAAAAACCCAAAGAAATATAAAAGACAAAAAAGTGAAGGACAGGCGACAAAACAAATAAAAAATCATGCACATTTACTAAACGTCTGGTTAAGCAGAATAACAAAATTTGAATGGATAGATAAACATTCTCCCACCTTTGATTGCAGCTTTGGTTCAGAGGTCATGGCACTAAGTACAAATAATAAGCACAAAGACAGAAAGCAGAAACCTATTTACTGCAAACCTTGACTTTATGCATGGCCCATCTCCACTTTTCTCTGGCTAACGTGCTCTGATGTCATGTGGTTTACTCCTCAAGCTTCTGCTGTCCTCTTCAATCTTATCTCAAACTCCTTTGAAGTCATCAAAGCAAAGATTACTCACAGAAAATCTTTGCGCTGTAGTGGCCAGTTAGCTGATAAATTTCTACGTAACGCTACATCATAACATTTGGCAAAATAATTCTATCTATCAAAATGTCATGGATGATTTAGGAGGATTCTGCATTTTCTTGCCCAACAGTTTGGTTTTATTATAATAACCACTGTCATATAGACTCACTCTGCAGCATGCCATTGATTAGTTTTGGCAGGTTGAAGAGCCTTGGCTCATCATGTAAATCTTGTGAAGATCTAAAGGTTCTTCTATAAGCATGAGTGTCATGTCTGTCACTGTGCTTTACAGCCTTTTGAACACAACTTCTTTCATAAAGAGATTAGAGCTCTATTTAATATAACCACAAACAAATTACTCATATAGTGCTGCAAGCACTGAAAAGTTCCAGCTTCATGGATGAATGAATTTTTTAATCTGACTGGTATAAAAAAATATTGTACGCACACTGCTAATAATTCTGCTGATTTTCTCAGGTATTTTTATTTCTGTTTCACATCATTAGTTTGGCTCTTTCAAATGGATCTTCAATAGAAAAACATATATTGTGGTTTTATTTCATAAATATGTTTTTACAATCCCATCAGATTTGTATGAAAAGCAAATATAATCTGGTAATTTTTTTTTCAATCTATGCTTATCTTCACAGCATACGGCTGTGCTATTATTTAAAAAAAAAAAAAAATTTAATTAAGTGGCTTTAAGTTTCCTAAATTAAATTATCTTCTTAGTTTGTACATCATTTTACTTAAAAAATTATATTAAGAGACGTTTTCTTAAATTTCTTGAAAAACTGCCATAAGTGGTCCTGTTTAAAGTTTTCCACAAGCCATGTAGGAGACATAGCAAGCATGTAGAAAAACAAGCTCTGGTCAGATAGTACCATGATTGAACTTTTTAGACAATGTGAATGCTGTGTGGAGGACACTAACATTTTACATCCTCTTTAACACACTATGCTTAACATGAAACATGGTGGTGGGAGTGTCATGCTGTGGAAATACCTTTTCTTCAGCATGGACAAGGAAGCTGGGCAAAACTGATGGTTAGGTTGATGGAGCTATTTACGGGACAATCCCAGAAGAAAACATGTTAGCGGCAGCCAAAGACTTAGCCTAGGGTAAAGGGTTACCTTACAGCAGGACAGCAACCAGCACCGCGCCCAGGCTTTGTAACTAACCGAGATCAGAGTATTGACCAAAAGATCCCTAAAAATACCTTCTTCTAATTTATCAAAACACTCACAGAAAGTACAGTACAAGTAGGTATGCAAGAAAAAAAAAGTATTCAACATACCAACAAAAGCAAAACTAAAGAAAATCCTTTTCTACAACACAAGGTAGAAAAATCCCAACGATTTACATGAAACCAAAGAACCTACAAATAATAGAATATTATCTTTTCAGAATCCACAAAACAGCATTAAACTGAACTACTCAGACATTTTTTGTGCATATGGTCCAGCTGAAAGCTCTCTACATCCTTACAATGGAGGAAAGCATACCTGAGAAATGCCTTACTCTGAATGGTTGTGTTAGGAGACCACTCAGTCAGATGAACTGCAGAGAGCTCTGCCACTTCACAACAACTCACCAGATATACAGCTGAACTGTATAAACATCTTTCACATATTAAAAAAAAAATAAAAATTATTGAACAAATGTTTCTTACTGAATTTTTTCTTTTACTGTGTGTAAAAACACTTTTTAAGATATGAACAAACCAGGATGACTTCAGATCAGTTGTGTATCGAAATACCCTCAGTGACACTTTATTTTCAGCTAAAAACAGATATTTACACTGACTGTCTCACTGTCTGACATGAAATCATACTATACTTTTCCATTTTTGGTAAATTAGGATCACTAAACTTATTTCTATTTGCTTAATGCCAGAATAATGAGAAAAACATGATGATGTAAGCGTCTGTTAGGGTAATTCACAACATTTAGATTAAACAGAGGCACACCTTTAATAATATTTTAATACTACACCTATAATATGCTGTTTTCCTTGTGTAACATCAGGAAAATATCAGGAAAAGAAGCATCGAGCTCCACTAATCTGGTTCACCCATAGATGCAATTTGTACATGCCACAAAGTGTCGCATTCATTTGTTAACACACTTATATGCAGATATAAACACCATGACAGAAAACACGGGACAGTCAGACTCCTGAGAAACTGATCATTCTTATCCAGCTTTTAGACTCATACTGTAACTAAAATGGAGGATTTGAAACAGGTTTTCTCTATCTCTAGTAAACATAGTATAGGTTTACAACATAAATTTAACTTTTAAAGGGATTAAACCTAATCCAGTTTTAGTGTATTAGATGTTTTATGTTCTCCTTTTAGGTGTCAAAAATGTGATTCCTTTTCATCCATAAAATTAAAAGTGAAACAAAAAATGCCACAAAAATTATAAACCCTTCTGTTGTTGAAAAACCTTTTGTGTTGTCAAATTAACCACTTTTTACTATTTATTTGTTCAGAGAAGTAGTATTAGTTTGTAGTTGTAATAATTCCATTAAAAGTCTGCCTTGTGTTAAGTTAAACCTGCTTTTAATTTAAGTGCAGCCTGTTTATAGATAAACATCTCCTCAGTGCTCAGTGATGATTAATAATGTCTTTCTAACAGTCACATTGTCTTATGGCATTGATTCAAATCCCATGAGAAACTATTGTACCTTCCCAACAGTAAATTATTCTGGTAAAACAAGAACAGCTCTTCTGTTATTTTATCTAAGTGAGAGGTATGTTTTAACTGTAATATTATGAGTATTTTCTAAATTAGAATTCATACTCTGACTATCCTGGTATTTGTCTTTAGGCACATAGCAAAGACTTTACATAAATTTTCCTATACCAAATAAAAGGATTAAATTGTTACTTTGCACTTTCATCTTCATAAGTAAAACTGAATACTTTTTTACTCTCTATTTACATCAGTGTCCAAACTTTTTTGCCATATGGGCCAAATGATTTAGCTGAATGTAGCCAAGGACTACTTTCAACTTCAACTTTCAACTTCAAAATCCGACCTTTTTTAAATTAAGGTTTCTGGTTGATTGTTTTCTATGTTTGTCCAATGAAAAAAAGGGCTGAGAAACAGGAACTAGATATGGATCAGTCCTTCTTCAAAAAGGCCTTTTGTATGTAACCGAGTCTAATTAATGGGTCTGCTTTCATCGTTGAATGCTTCTGGTCCTTTTTACTATTAGATTAAAATGAAAGCAAATATGGTTAAAAAAAGAAATATACCCTGTGTTGTACTTAAGATTTCCTTTTCAAGAAGGTTTTAATTTGTCAGCTGGTGGGTCAAATATGTATCATTCTTCAGATGTGGTCAGGAGCTGCACAAAATCATTCCAAGGGGAAAGAATAGTCCTCTGGCTACTTTGGGTGTCTGAAATTTACAAGGAATAGACACTGGTCATGGGTAAAGTTAGTGTTCCCATGATCACATCAATTTACATCTACAATTTTCATCCAAACATGCTAGAAAAGCATGTAAGTATTTTAATGTTAACATGGTAGTTGGTGTCACCCTAATCTTTAGCTCCCTCCACAGATTTTCTTATCAGATCCAAGTCAGAACTCTGGCAGGTAAACAAACTGGTAAAATTACAGGTATCTATAGAAACAGAGTAAATTAAAGGATATATAAAGTACAATGTCTAAAGTATACGGGACACTGTTGTCAAACTGGAGTAAAAAGTTTGAAAATCTATGCCATGCATGCCTCTACTGCACAGGTGTGCAACATAAAATGAAGAGAAATTAAGTCTTATTAAGTCTAATATATTGACCCCAAAAAAAAAACTTGTCACAAGAGGACAAGTTGTGTGCCTGTGTTGTTGTGTTTTCATTGTCGAACTATTAAGCTGCTGTCTTAGAAAGGACTCGCTTGCAAAATAGACTTTAATTTTGAATGGGATTATTCCTGTTCAAATAAAATAAAGAAAAATAAATGTCTGTATAGCTGCTAAATCCTGAAATCTGATCCCTGCAGAGAAATGTGAAAAAAAAGATGGTTCTTCCTTTATGAAGAAAAAAATCTCATATTCTTAAAAAAAGTTATGTTTGCAAAGATTCAGTTTAGGTGTTCAAGCTTTAATGCGCCCATAGGTAAATGTGTACTACATGAGCCTGACTGTGGTGGGGGGGAGCAGCATTTCTCTGGTGCCAGATGGGGGGCTCTAGATAAAAGAGGTTGGAAACCATTGCTCAACATCACAGTCTCATTTTACCTAATTTATTTATTTTTTATTACATTGAGCTGTACTTGTTCACAAACTAACAACTGCAGCCACAGGAAAAAGAAACATCTGTTAAGAAAGGTTTCCCCTAGCTGATGTGAATATTAAAGGACCATCTCTGTAGTTGTTAGCAATAAAAGATGTGTAAAAAAAGCATAAGGGATGCTGTTAAGCTGAAGAAGGAGTCCTATCGGCTGTGGTTGGCTTGTGGGACTCCTGAGGCGGCTGACGGGTACCGTGAGGCCAAGCGTGCTGCGGCCCAGGCTGTGGCAGAGGCAAAAACTCGGGCCTGGGAGGAGTTCGGTGAGGCCATGGAGAAGGACTACCGGTTGGCCTCGAAGCAATTCCGGCAAACCGTCCGTCGCCTCAGGAGGGGGAAGCAGTGCTCTGCCAACACTGTTTATAGTGGGGGCGGGAGACTGCTGACCTCGACTGAGGACATTATCGGGAGGTGGAAGGAGTACTTCAAGGATCTCCTCAATCCTGCCATCACGCATTCCGTAGTGGAAACAGAGGCTGGGGACTCGGGGTTGGACTCTTTCATCACCCAGGCTGAAGTCACCGAGGTGGTTAAAAAGCTCCGCGGTGGCAGGGCTTCGGGGGTGGATGAGATCCGCCCTGAGTACCTCAAGTCTCTGGATGTTGTAGGGCTGTCATGGTTGACACGTCTCTTCAACATTGCGTGGCGGTCGGGGACAGTGCCTCTGGACTGGAAGACTGGGGTGGTGGTCCCCCTTCATAAGAAGGGGGACCGGAGGGTGTGTTCCAACTACAGGGGGATCACACTCCTCAGCCTCCCTGGTAAGGCCTACGCCAGGGTATTGGAGAGGAGAGTCTGACCAATAGTCGAACCTCGGCTTCAGGAGGAGCAGTGTGGTTTTCGTCCCGGCCGTGGAACACTGGACCAGCTCTATACCCTCTGCAGGGTATATGGGAGTTTGCCCAACCGGTTCACATGTGTTTTTTGGACCTGGCGAAGGCATTCGACTGTGTCCCTCGTGATGCCCTGTGGGGGGTGCTCCAGGAGTGTGGAATCGGGGGCCCTTTACTAGGGGCCATCCGGTCCCCGTACGAGCGGAGCAGGAGTCGGACCTGTTCCAGGTGCATGTTGGACTCCGGCAGGGCTGCCCTTTGTCACCGGTCCTGTTCATAACTTTTATGGACAGGATTTCTAGACGCAGCCAAGGGCCGGAGGGGGTCGGGTTTGGGGACCAGTGGATTTCGTCTCTTCTTTTTGCAGATGACGTGGTCCTGCTGGCCCCCTCTAGCCAAGACCTACAGCATGCGCTGTGGCGGTTCGCAGCCGAGTGTGAAGCGGCTGGGATGAGGATCAGTTCCTCCAAGTCCGAGGCCATGGTACTCGACCGGAAAAGGGTGGCTTGTCCTCTTCAGGTTGGAGGGGAGTTCCTGCCTCAAGTGGAGGAGTTTAAGTATCTCGGGGTCTTGTTCACGAGTGAGGGAAGAATGGAGCGGGAGATCGACAGACGGATCGGTGCGGCTGCCACAGTAACGGGGGCGCTGTGCCGGTCCGTTGTGGTGAAGAGAGAGCTGAGCCGAAAAGCAAAGCTCTCAATTTACTGGTCGGTCTACGTTCCTACCCTCACCTATGGCCATGAACTTTGGGTCATGACCGAAAGAACGAGATCCCGGATACAAGCGGCTGAAATGAGCTTCCTCCGTAGGGTGGCGGGCACTCCCTTAGAGATAGGGTGAGGAGCTCGGCCATCCGGGAGGGGCTCGGAGTAGAGCCGCTGCTCCTCCACATCGAGAGGAGCCAGTTGTGGTGGCTCGGGCATCTATACCTTCCTCGGGAGGTGTTCCAGGCATGTCCCACCGGGAGGAGGCCCAGGGGACGGCCCAGGACACGCTGGAGGGACTATGTCTCTCGGCTGGCTTGGGAACGCCTTGGGCTCCCCCTGGAGGAACTGAAGGAGGTGTCTGGAGAGAGGGACGTCTGGGCGTCTCTGTTGAGTCTGTTGCCCCCGCGACCCGGTCCCGGATAAGCGGAAGACGACGAGTACGAGTACGAGTAAAAAAAGCATTCAAGTAATTGAATCTGTAATTACAATTAGATAATCTCAAACTTAACATTTCAGAAAATTAGTATTTTTAATTTAAGTTCATGTATTTAGTTGGGAACCAATCCCAGGGTAACAAATAATTGCTTTTAAAACAATCACCAGGGACACATTTGTTGAAAACTATGAGAATTGCTATAAAATAAATTCAGCTGAGGCATTTGTTTCATGTATACTGATCAGCATGTCTAGAAACCTGACTTATAACTTCCTGTTTCCTCTGAAAATAAATATGACATGGTACAAAGGCCCATTTCACTTAACCATGCTTTAAAATGCGAAAGACAAGAGAACATCCCATTCAAGTAAGATGGATGTGTTTTGTTCTTTTCACACGTTACTGAAAGCTGAATCAGAAGCCGTTTGTACTGCCGCCTAACATTGCAAAGGAAGTAAGAAAAATCTTCAAAACTCACCGTTAGAGAACAGCAGCCATTTGTGGCATTTTGTCACCAAGTCTCCGTAACAATATATGTAACATTTTTGTACACATCTTTATCAGGGATGCCAATAGTTGTGGAGGGTGCTTAACATCAAATCAGGTAGGGAGGTTATTATTTATTGTCATGATTATGGAAAAAACTCATTAAAAGAATAGAACTTGGTTTTGCAGGTCTTCATAAAGGATTAGGTAATCTGATGATGAACTAAATAATCAGTGTTAATGTCACTTGCCACTTTTGATTACACTCGAGATTTCTTTCTAAAAGAGCAAGAATGCTGCCTCCAGACGCTGCTTCACAAGCTCAGAAAAGGCTGTCAAAGTGGCTTAAGGAGAGACAATAATTATCCGATGGAAAAGTAATTATTATTCTGCCTGCATAATCAGCCCTTTTACAGCTGACCTGAAACGCTCAGGGGGGAAATAAACTTTTGAACTTATTTGAAATAATCAGTCTTGTGTTTCAGTGATCTGTCAAAAAAACTTGACCTTAAAGTACTTCACTCCAAAATAATTAAATATTACAAATGTGTGTCGTAATTCTTTTTCCACACAGCTTTCAAGCCACATTGCAGCTGAACTGATGTGCTTTTTTAGCCAGTGCTTCTCCTCTTTGGTAATTCATACAAACTGAACTGAAACTGCTCAACACTGTGTTGGTGTAAAGTTCAGAATTTGCAGAAAAGCATCCCAGAATCAGCTGAGTGACAGCGGCATCATCTCAACAAGCAGCTACTCTGGTGCTTTGACAGTACATCTGTAGCATGCTCATACGGGCTACAGCGGCACCTTAGTATCTGCGTTTTGTGTGCATCACTGTCTTGTTTTGTTGTGATTAAATGTTTTACACCACAGTCTTTTGCCTTTTGGAATATCTTTTGCTTTTGAAAGTTTTCATAAATGCAGAGTTTTTTGCATATTGGTAAGATTTATAAAGAAAACACATATGAGCTGACCAGTTGCAATAAAATACCAATAATGGGACTTGTTAACTCTGGTTAAAGTAGCTAAACTGAGATGCTCTAATAATGATATTATATTATGTTCTTCATTAACTTTTTTATACAGTCTAGCTGTCTTCAGGACTACTTTGCTTTACAAGAGTTACTACTGCTGCATATTATCATTTAAAGATGATGTGAGTTAAACTGTAAAATTTGCAAATAAAACAGTTGGATTAAGAAACTGAAAAGTTTTAAACCATATACACTTTTTTTCACCCAATGAAAGACTTTTATTGAACGCTGAGACGTCTTTACATTGATGAGCGCTTTCACAAGGAATCTAATGCCAGGGGCTTGTTGTAAAATATTCATAGCAATCATAATGAGGTTTTTCAGGAAACACTGAAATACTGTTCAAAGTGGGTTAATTGTTACCACAAAAAATTTTGGGTTTTTACTAAATGTCTCACAAAGTTAAGGTTTTTGCCTGTTTTTCTGTGGAGAACTGATTTATCTAAATAACTGTACATAAACTTTCCAACTTTTAACTTTTTTTCTTACCTTACACATAGCTATAGCCAAACAATGAGTCACTGTAACCACAAAATAAACTTATGGGGGATATACTGTAATAATGTGAATTTCCTTCATAGCTTTCTTTGAAATAACTCATTGGCATTCAAGATGTGCTCTTAAAATGTACTTCTTGGAGAGTCAACTTTATGTAAACTCTAAGTTGGTGTTCTTTTGAATTTAGGAGACTGGTTACCCATAGGTATCCAAACAAGTGCCTGGAGCAAAAACTAGTCTGCAGCTTCTTCTTCACCCTGTGTACAGTGTCACAATACCAACAAAATCTATTAAAGCAAAAAGGCAAAGTTTCAAGACTCTTTGATAGTTTGAATCCTTTTCAATCCCTTGAACTGTCCTCAACCATAATTCGGGGCTGTGCTATGTCTCTTCTGGCATACTTTTTTCCAAAGCAGATTGAAAACCTTAGAGAAATATATATATATTTTTTTGTGTAATGTTAGTAACACCTTGTAGCCACACAACTCTTTGTACGGTACATTTTTTGCAGATTTTTGTTAAAACATTACTGGTCACAAAGGAGTAGTCAAATAAACTGTTCACAAAAACTGTTTGTAAAGGAGCGCAATACTAAGTCAGCAGGGGGGTGATGTGCTAAAGGATCCAGCAGAGATCCAGTGAAGAAACAAATGTGGTGAAACTAATTTTCCTTTGTATGGCAAATGCATGCAATCTTTCCAGTATATTATCTATTTACAGATGGGCAACAACACATTTCAGAAGTAATCATCATGTTTCTGAGCTACCATCATGCACCATGACACTAACAATACTTTTCAAAGTGTTCATATCCCTTTAACTTTTTAATATGTTTGTCACATTGCAACAACAGACCTTGACGTGTTTAATTAGGATTTTATGTGACAATCCAACAAAACGTAGCACATAACTGAAGGGGAAGGAAAATGATGCATGGTTTTTAACATTTATTAAAAATTCAAATTTAAAAAGTGTAATTTGTATTCATGCTCTTTATCCCTAAACAAAATCCATCACAACTCTTTGCCTTTATAATTAGCCTAAGTAGTAAATAGAGTCTGCCTATGTCTAACTTGTTTTCAGTATAAATCCAGTTAGTCCATGAAGGCCTCAGAGGTTTGTTAGAGAACAATCATTGAACAAATGTGTCCCTTGTTCCATGAAGATCAAGGGACACAAAGGACAGGTCAAGGAAAAACTTGCACCGGAGAGATCCACAGCTCGGGTGGAAGAATTTGTTGAAAAAAAAAAAAAAAAATAAATAAAATAAAATTGTGCATTTTACAAATTTGGCCTTGCGTAGGATTAGCACGATAAATAAACATTGTTGAAAGAATGCCATAAGAACCCAGTTTGAAGTTTGCTGCAAGGTGTGTTGGGGACTCATCAAATGTGAAAGAAATGCTGTGATCAGATGAAAACAACATGGTACTTTATGGCCTACACACAAAATATTATCTATGCACTACTTTATGTTGGTGTATCACATAAAATCCCAATAAAATAAATTTGACTTTTTGGTTGTACCATGCCAAAATGTGGAAAAGGGCAATGGGTAAGAATACCGTAACAACATGCTGTAGCATTGCTCATATAAAAATAATTAACATTACTTGTGTTTTACCCTTATTACAGGTGGCAAACCTCCTGCGACTTTTCCAAATCCCTCAAATCAGCTATGCTTCTACAAGTGCCAAGCTGAGTGACAAGACTCGCTATGATTACTTTGCTCGCACCGTGCCCCCTGACTTCTACCAGGCAAAGGCCATGGCAGAAATCCTGCGTTACTTTAACTGGACCTACGTATCGACTGTGGCCTCAGAGGGGGACTACGGTGAGACTGGCATAGACGCCTTCCAGCAAGAGGCACGTGCTCGGCAGATTTGCATTGCTACATCAGCCAAGGTGAGCCGCTCGATGAGCCGCTGGAGTTATGAGAACGTCATCCGGTCCCTTCAGCAGAAGTCCAACGCCAAAGTGGTCATCCTGTTCACTCGCAGCGAGGATGCCCGGGAACTGCTGGTGGCGGCTAATCGCATGAACGTCACCTTCACCTGGGTGGCCAGTGATGGCTGGGGGGCTCAGGAGAGTGTGGTGAGAGGAAGTGAAGCTGTGGCAGATGGGGCGTTCACCATTGAACTGGCTTCTTATCCAATCCCCCACTTTAACCATTACTTCACTGCTCTGCATCCATATAACAACACCAGGAATCCCTGGTTCAGGGAGTTTTGGGAAAACCAGTTCCAGTGCAGTCTCCATGAACTGGTTTGTGGAAAACACTCTCTCCGCGAAATTCAATTTCAGCCAGAATCTAAGATCATGTTTGTTATGAATGCAGTCTATGCAATGGCTACTGCCTTGCACAACATGAGGCAAGCCTTGTGCCCCAACTCCACCAAGGTGTGTGAGGCTCTCAAACCGGGAAATGGACGAAAGTTTTACAGGGACTACATCCTGAAAGTCAAGTTTGATGGTAAGTAAAATCTTAATAAACATGCCAAATAAAAGGGGGAAAAATAACTAAAACACATTAGTTTATATTTGTGCACAGCATACATCAATCAGACATAACATTATGACCCCCTTCTTATTAGTGGTCCCCTTTGCTGCCAAAACAGCCCTAATTTGCATGATTCTTTAAGTTGTAAGCTGGGGCCTCCATGGATTGGACATGTGTATACCACACATCCCAATAAACATCTCAAACTCTTTGCTCTGCTCCTCAAACCCTTCCATAACCATTTTTGCTTTGTGGCAGGGTGCATTATTTTGCTGAAAGAAGCCACAATCATACTGTTTCTATGACCAGGTGTTCATTGTCTACAATATTATTTAGCTAGGTGGTATGTGTCAAAGTGACATCCATACAGATGACAGGACCTAAGGTTCTGCCAAAAGCCTCACACTGTCTCCACCGCTTGACTTCTTCCCGTAAGTGACGCATATGCCCCGGGTATTCGAATGATGTAACAGAAAACATGATTCAACAGACGAGGCAATCTTCTTACATTGCCCAGGGGTCCGGTTCTGATTCTCACATGTCCAGTGTTGGTTCTTTTGGCGGTGGACAGCGGTCAGCATGGGCACCCTTACAGATCTGTGACTATGCAGCCTCTTATGTAACAAACTACAATGCATTGTCAATTCTTACACCTTTCTATCAGAACTAACTTTAACTTCTTCAGCAGTTTGAGCTACTAAACTTCTTCTATTAGATCAGATTTTTCTTCCAACCTGCTAGACTCTGTCACAGTCTTGTAAAGTGGTGCTGAGAAATTTTTCTGCTGGCTTTCTGGAAGCCTGATTCTGGAAGACTTTTTTTGTTTGTTAGGCCACTTCATTGTGACCTCTGCATCAGTCAGGCATAAAAAGTCTCCAAAACCCAAAGAATATATGTGTTGTAGCTGCACGTAGCCAAAAACAAGCAAAGAACCAATATGAAATTGGATGTTTAGGCACTTTGTTACATCAGCTTGTCACAAAGATGCAATTTGTTCCCAGCTTTTATACTGCAATTATAGAAAATACCAAATAAAACACAGTTTGACAAAAAATATTATTTTAGCACGTTTTATTTGTTGACAGTTAAAAACTACCTAAAGAAGTATCTTTTAGGTCCTGTTAGTTTTTCTTTCCTGGTTTTAAAGAATTATGTCCACCTAAAGTCCAGAGACAACTGAAGGACCTTAAAGAATCATGAAACAATTGACCACTTAAAAGATTACAGCAAAGCCTGGTTGGTTAATACCTTTCGCACAATGCTATAAATGTTTGAGTTTGGGTTTAATATCTGGTATGAACAGAGTTTAACAAAGTTTTGAGGAGAATTAGTTGTACCTAGTTATTCTAAAATATGGCTTACACATTTGTATATTTAATCTTTAACATAATATAATTTAATCTCTCAAGGTCCATTGTACACATGCCAAATTCAACTACAGTGGTTTATTAATTGTACCAGTTTATGTGAAATATTCATTGAGTAGCAAGCATATTATAGTTTCCTCCACTGCTGCTGCATATCAATTTAATATCAATGTGATAATTTTGTTAGTAAAGATGAATCACTTCCTCTCTCCTCTCATGCTGTGAAGGTATTTGTTTATACATCTGAATAGAACGCCTCGAATACTCATCATGAAAATAACATTTGTTTTGCTCTTGTTAAACCACAGCAAAAAAACATGTAGCTGCTTCTCCATCAGCTCCTCCACACATTGCAAATGAAAATCTTGGCTATTCAGATGCTCTCACTTTTATAAGGGGCTTTGGGTTATCCTTCGATTTATGGAAATACTGACATTTTCAGTGATGAAAAATAAAGGAGGGGGTAGTGTGCTCTTATCCAGCTGTGCTTTTCTGCTCTTCACAATTTCTAAAAAAAGAATGGAAAAAACATACCCAGAGGATTTGACTATCTAGAGGCTTTGAAGTGGATTAAAGCCCTTAAATTAGTCAGCCCCAAGTGGTATCACAGCACTCTAAGGAAAAAAAACAGGTGGACCAATAAGGTCTGCCTATGTATTAAATTATAATGTAGGTTTGATGTAAACATTAATTCACAAAAAATGATTCAATACAAACAAACATGACCCTTTAACACACTATGTCTTCCTTGTCATACAGATTTAACCATGCAGTACTAATGTTTGCTAACTATTGCAAAACAGTGATTCCAGTTGTAAGGGTGGCTTCACTTCAGATTTCAGAACCCACTCTCTTCTAAAAGTTAAAACCCTTTTTGGGAGTGTGTCTACAGACATCTTAAAGTAATAGTTTGGACTTCTGAAAGAGGTTTTTAGCAGGGGTGGGTTTTTGATGTGGGCGACATGGCTCATCTCACAAGGCAGCATTCTTCAGGGTATGACATGAAATGGGTTTTCTATTTAATATATGTTCTTTCATGGAATCCAATTTTCTCTAAAATGATGGACAATTTCCCTGTTTTTTAAAATTTATTCATGCAAGAACCTCCTCTGAAAACATTATATTTTTGCATAGAAGCTGTTTTTTGAGCTAATTTGTATTCAGTTCAAAGTTATCTATTCCAGTTAGAAAAGATTAATCAGATAACTGTGGCGCAGTCGTAATTATAAATATTTTTTATAGAAATTGGGAAAGCTTAGTATTTCAAAAGACATTCTGAAATAGTCCAAAAAAACATTGTACATTATAGAATGTGTTCTTAAAAAGTCTAGTAAGTGATAAAACATGCTCTACCACATGTAAGATTAAAGAACAAAGTCCTAAACTAGTTTAAGTTAAACATTTTCATTTACTGAGTCCTAGTTTGTGTTTGTTTTTCCACATTAGTTGTTATTTTTTCTCCAATTGTCTAACAATTTCTGTCCATCTTTTTTCCTGTTCCCTTTCAGCTCCCTTCCGTCCCCCCGACACAGAGAATGCTGTTTGTTTTGATGTCTTTGGAGACAGCGTTGGCCGCTACAACATTTTCCACTACCACAAAGAGGGTGGCCGCTATGTCTACAGCAATGTTGGGTACTGGGCTCAGAGCCTGACCTTAAACACCAGCCTGATCCCATGGGCTGGCCATGCTGTGCCCACCTCCCAGTGTAGCGACCCCTGCAGGAAGAATGAGGTAAAAAGCATGCAGCCTGGGGACGTGTGCTGCTGGATATGTATCCCCTGCCAGCCGTACCAGTACCTTCAGGATGAATTTACCTGTGCTGACTGCAGCTTTGGAGAGTGGCCTTTGGCCAATCTCACAGGCTGTTACGACCTACCTGAGGAGTACATTCGCTGGGAAGATGCCTGGGCCATTGGACCTGTCACTATTTCCTGTCTAGGTATGATGAGTACACTATTTGTCATTGGGCTCTTTCTTAAAAACAATGAGACCCCTGTGGTAAAGGCCAGTGGACGTGAGCTCACCTACATTCTTCTGCTGGGAGTGCTTATGTGCTACAGCATGACATTCATCTACATTGCCAAGCCTTCCACAGCAGTATGCACGCTACGCCGGTTAGGTTTAGGCACCTCATTTGCTGTTTGTTACTCAGCCCTCCTCACCAAGACCAATCGCATTGCTCGGATTTTCAGCGGAGTAAAGGATGGTGCCCAGAGGCCTCGCTTTATCAGCCCAGCCTCCCAGGTTGCCATTTGTGGTGCTCTGATCTCCTGCCAGCTAGTGGTGGTGGTTGTCTGGATGTTGGTAGAGACCCCAGGCGTGAGAAAGGAAGTGAGCCCGGAGAAGAGAGACATAGTTACCCTCAAGTGTAACAGCAAGGACTCCAGCATGCTCGTTTCTCTCACTTACAACTGCATACTCATCATCCTCTGCACAGTCTACGCCTTCAAGACCCGCAAATGCCCTGAAAACTTCAACGAGGCCAAGTTCATTGGGTTTACTATGTATACCACCTGCATCATCTGGCTGGCCTTTCAACCCATTTTCTATGTCACTGCCAGTGACTACAGGGTAAGTTAAATTAGACCACATGAGCATTAATATGCTGTACTTTTTCTAGAAGATAACATGTTTTTTTGCATTGCATATAACATGTGCTGTGGTTACAATTGAAATTATTTGTTCAGGTGGTTTAGGATTCTTAAAATCTAAGTGGAACACATCCTTGCAGATAATGACTATCTGTGTGCTGGAAATTGTATTTTATATGCATCGATGCAGTGCTTGCTCAAAGCCTTTATGCTCAGAATGTGTTGACTGGGGATTGTGGTGGACTGCGTTGAACTCAGAAACCTAGAAAGGACTAAAACTAACAAACATGATATAATAAGCACCAATCAGCCCCACAATAATATTCTTAATTAACATGCTTCAGCTTACCTGCAGGTGTAATGCAAATATATACAGAGATGTATAGCTGCTATGAAAAGAGAAATCTAGTAACCCAAATTTCTACACTATAAGGGATCCCATTAAAACATGCATACACATATACTGTAAATGGACGATATGTCAAACACCTAAAGAAATCACCCACAGCCCTTAGTGAAACGACCAATTATATCAGATTAGAACATCGCCATGACTGATCCATTCTAATTACAACTGTTCTGAAAGGAAAAAGTGCTGCTTAATTATGCCCCTTTAAATTTTTAAAGATGACAGTTCAAGCACTACAACTCACCTGTATGTGAGATGAAATAAAAGTAGTTATGCAGGCTTATTTTGCATACTTTTTCTGTAAATTTGGCATCAGCAAGCTACACAGTATTGTTGTAAGGTTCAACATATAGTTGAAAGATGCAACTATCAAGATGGATAATCACAGCATTGCTTCTAGGTTTTGTTTTCTTGCCAGACTTAATCCAAACAGCAAAATAAAGTCACAAGCAATAAATTAATATCTTGAAAAGGCACCCTGGGATTTTCATTTATTGAAAGGCTGTTAGCTTTGAATGAGAGTTACTCACTGGGATCTGGCATATAACAGCAGGAGCAATGTGGTTTCAGAGGAAAACTGACACTTCTGACTTAACGTGTAAACAGTGGAAATGTCCTGATCGACAGTGTTTTACCTCTATGATGATCAGGACCATTAAGCATTTGCTGAACCCCAATCTGATACTAAGTTATTGTTGATCAAATAAAAGATTTGTATACACTAAGTAGCAATGAAATAACACTTCATCTGTGTTACATGGTCTACATAGGTATTCAATTCAATTCAATTAAATTCAAAAATACTTTATTAATCCCAAAGGGAAATTAAATGTAGTTATAGCTCATATTATGAAGGTTTCCTCAAAGAGCCGTTGTAGATGCTGATGGCTGTGGTCAGGAAGGATCTCCTGTAGCGCTCCGTCTTACAGCAGATCTGAAGAAGCCTCTGACTTAAGACACTCTGCTGTTGTAGGACAGTCTCATGAAGAGGATGCTCAGGGTTCTCCATAATGTTCTTCATTTTATGAAGAATCCGTCTTTCCACAATGATCTCCAGAGGTTCCAGAGGAGTCCCCAGAACAGAGCAAGCCTTTTTTATCAGCTTGTTGAGCTTTTTTAAGTCCCTGGCTCTGATGCTGCTTCCCCAGGAGATGATGGTAGAAGAGATCACACTTTCCACAACAGACTTATAGAAGATATGCAGCATCTTGCTGCAAACACCAAAGGATTGTGATTGTGATTGTGTCAAACCTAATACACTCACCAATAACATTCCAGATGCTGTCAAATCTCCAGATATTCTGTCCCGATGGAAGTTTCTGCAGGACTGCTTTAAATGGACAGTTCAGTTTCTTAAGTGAGGTTCTGTTAAAAGGTTTTACGCAGTTAGTATTTTACTTGCAGAAAACAACTGTCTTGGTATTATTTAGTATAAATCCAGATTAGTTGGTCCTAAAGACTGAAGTAGAAAGCTAAACGGAGAGGGTCTCTAAGAACAAATCAGACTTTAACCATCCTTCAATAACTCCAGGCATATATTTGTCATAGTGGTTGACGCAAATACTTTGACACATAATTAAATTGAGGTAGGAAGCGGAGCACCAACAACTATCTTCCCATTTGAAATGCATACTGAGAACAGAACATGTAAAGTGCCTCTAGTCAGAGTAAGTACGTAATAGAATAGGACAGTAGTGTGAAATCAATAAAATAGCATTCACTTAAACTAACAAAATTGTTATGATTTGGGGTTGTTTGGTTTTTGGTTTTGGGTTTTTTTTGTATGTTTTTCACAGTTAAGGTTTTGAATTGTTCTTCGGTTTATTATTATTGTTCTTGTCAGATTTTGAATCATGCTTCTGGTCATGCTTTAGTTTTGTTGTCTTGTTCATGTTTTGTCAAGTTTGGTTTTTGGATCTGGTTATGCTATAGTTTCATGTTTTTCTAGTTTCTGTTAGTTTGTATTTAAAAGTCTCTGTTTTGCTCCAGCCACGATTTGATCTGTCTGTCAATCATCTTTATTCGGTTCACCTGCTCCAAGCTAATCTGTCTCCTTGCTCCACCTGGTTCACACTCCATTTATACACACCTGTTCAGTTATTCATCGCGGAAACATTTTCAAATCATGCTCATGTCTAGTTCTCTCGATTATGTTCACGTCTTGTTTTTCTCGATCATGTCATGCCTGTCTTGCTTGCCTCATCTGCCTGTTTTGATCCTGCCTCATCTGGAGTGAGTTTTTGTTAATTAAATAATTTTCTCACTTACCGTCATGCTGCCTGCTAGTCTGCATTCTGGGTTCCTCTGTTGCTCAGGTCCTAACAAAAATATAATTGCTTTGTAATATAAGTATGTGTTTTACACAGCAAGATCATTGGTGGCCTCCTACCAGCCTCCTATCTCCATTTCATGTGTAAATAATCATTGTCTTATCTGAAAATAACAACACAATGGAAACCTGAAAACGGGTTAAAGGTTCTTTAAAAGGGTTTGCATACACTGCTATGACATTTTAAGATTTCATTATAATGGTAGAAGTCCATTTTGGTCATGGCCAATCTCGGACCAGCCGTAAGCTTTAGCCTCCAGCACCACCTAATCTGGAATCATGATAAATAAAGAGTTACCTCTTGCAGGCATGATATGAGCTGTTTATAATCTTTTAGCTGAACCTCACCTAAAATATTTGGAACTGTCCCTTTTGCTCTGTGAATTAGGTCAAAAAAGCCACTAGAATGTTCTTGACAAAAACATAATTGTATTACTGAATGCATGATATTATCTGCGGACACAGAGTCATAAACAAAATTGACAAACGTTTATATAAAAGACCGGCCTTAGTTTTGAGCGATTATCCCTCTGGGATCTTATCAGTATGCAATGAAAGGGAAACAGGAGGGTGAAATAGGCGGAGGAGCCTCCTGACACAGCTGCCTCTGCAGAAACATGGAAAAGGCAGGCAAGACCATGACGGCTAAATGGGAACTGAACGTCTCTGTGTGTCCCTGTGTGTAGCTGTGTGGAATGGAGAGTGAAAGACTGGGATTCTGAGTCCCAGCTGTGCTCCCTCCATCCTGGGACTTCAGTGATGCTCAGAGGAACCCTTCCTCTGGGCTCTTTAGGCAACATAATTCACAGCTTGAATGGACTCATTAGGTGGATGCAAAGCTCCCCTTTGACCAATGAATAATTACTGAAGCAACTGAGTTGGCAGAGAGCCTCTAGTTTTTTACAGGCACTATTATATTACCAGTGTTTTCCTAGTTTTCCAACACTTCTCAGATTGTTGTCACACCCCAATGCAAATCTTCAGCTGAATAACAAATACAGATTTGATTGCAGTCAGCCAAGAAATAGTAAACACTGCTAAATACAATCTATGTAGGCATGAATAGCACATTTGCTGATCATATGAAATATTGAAGATGTTCTCTGCTTCTTGGGAAACACAGGGCACCTAGAATGTAGCAGCTGTTACCGTAGTCAAAATACATAGCAGTTTTTATTTGATCAATCCTGCTGTTGTTTGTACTGTAACTTCTGAGATTATGCCTGTTTCACATTAATTAATCTCAGTCATATGACTTTAGAGATTGTCTTGAACAAACCATGTCATAAAAGATCAGAAACAACTGACCACATGCCAGCATGGATAGAAAAGTTCTTGGCTGGTACCTTCATATAAGGCATACGGACACCACAGATCTGACCTTTTACTGAAGGAATCACATACAGTATAAAAAACATACTTCTGTTTTTGCTGTCAAGCAAACGCCAAATTAAGGAGATTGTTAATTTCAATAAATACAATCAGTATAAAATGTAAAAGTTTCAAACAAATTGGTAATATTATTCATACTGTAGTTTCACAAAATAGTTACTAAACCTATGTTCCAGTCTCAGTTATGTAAATTATTTTACTAATGCTGCTATTGCTTAAAAAGGGCTTTAAAATTTAATACAGTATATTTTTCTGTGAAATCATTGCTGTAAACATGACAGTATTTCACATTCAGCTTAACATTGCTACATTGCAACTGGAATTAGTTCACTCTGTGACCCTATCTGGCAGCAAATGGCTTCTAGTACAGTAGTTAGTATGCTTGCAGTTTGCATCATCAGGCAGCTCGGCTGCATTAAGAGCAGAAGCGGTTTGAGAAGAATTTGCAACAATAGTTTAAAATGGGGTAATTTCTTCCAACAAAATGCCTTCACTGTGACACTAAATCTGGTAAAATTAACCTTTATCCTGCAAATGATGTTCAAATGTCAGTACATGTCAATGTATCATTTAAATATGAATGATGGTATTTTTAAGACTTAAAATTTTTTTTTTTTTTGAATAATTCATAATTAGTTTGTGATTACTCATAACTTTAATTCATGACTGATACGGTAAACTTTGAATATAAGCTTTGACTTAATCCTAGAAGATTTTCTGTTGGAAACAGCCCCCAGCCATAGAGATAGTTTTTATCAACAAGGTCACTTGTTTATGCTTTGATGTCTCTTTGCTGCTTCAAGGGGGAAGTAGAAATATATATCATTTCATTTTATGTATTAGCATCCAAATACAACAAGGACTCAGACTTCCCAAATTCTGTCTGCAATTGATTGACAGGCCTGTGGCATGTTCTCTCCTAGAAGCTGCCAGCTCCAGAGTGCATTTCAGTTGTGAGTCAGACAGAGACGAAGAGCAACCTGGTTGTGTAATCATTTTTATGCACCATACACTTTGTATTTTTGTGTAGTTTTTGTTCAAATTATCTGCTTGTTTTAGCTTTGTATGCAATTTGATTTTTGAATGATCCAAAATAGGAAACCATCCAAGAATCCAACGACTTGGGTCAAATAAGCCAATAGGCACCCCCCTACACAGGTTGCCTTTAAGGCTGAAACAACAGTTGTGTGTTGAGAATTTTCCTATCAGCTAAGCTATGAGACAAGAGTGTTGGAGCTGCACATGCCAAGGTCCAAAGTTGTCTCAGAAAGAGGTGACTCAGTGCAAGCAAGGCGTCCTCTTAGTTGCATCCCAGTGGTTCACTGGTGACCATGTGGACGGATCAAACTTGGTTCACTTTGAGTTCATTCCTCCTCTGTCCTCTCCCAAACTCACCCCTAAAAATAAATTTAGTTAATTAAAAAGTTAGGCAGTGAACCCTTTTCTTAAACTTCAGAGAGGTAAAGAAAACCTTAGATTAAAAGCGTTTAATCATCTCAGATATTATTCTGAATGTATGTTTCCAGCCAGAAATTTCTCCTTAAGTGGTGTTAGTTTTCTTGTTAGTTGATTTTCAGTTTGTTTATCAATTATTATAAGGTAAATCTTAGAGTAACTAACTATTAATATAATCCTTATGACCCTGTGTTAAAATTTTAACTGTAAATATATCATATAAAAAATAAATTAGAGGGAAAACTCAGCTGAGCACAACAGATATAAATGAAGCCACAGTGTCTCGTTTGTGAATTAAAATAATATCTTAAAAAGTGGCACAGTAAAAACAACAGCAAACAGGGAAAAACAGAAATTGTAGGTATTTTCGGTGCTACATTCTGCTCTCTAGACATCTGACCAAATCTGTGAGGACAGTAGACTCATATCTCCGCTGCTCTTCATAAGAGACGTTTTGTGAATTATTAAAACCATTTAACAGTTTGTTCCTGTGCAGTACTATCTATGATTTTACTGAAACCTGCTCTGGAATTAGCATTTAGAGCATTTACTGTTTAGCATTTTGGTATTGCATGCCACTATGTACAATACATACATTTTCCTTTGTGCGAAATTTCTTAGTCACAGCACAAAAAAGAGAAGTTTTGTCCAAGAACCTGGATATGCAGTAGAATGTATTTTAAAGGTGACATACTCTAAATATTGCTTTACGCTGCTCTCTAAGACACGTCTCAGGACTTAATAAAAAATGTATTTACATAATGGTCTCACGTTAGGTTTTTCACTTCACCTATTTTACATCCGGTACATTAAGGCCATGACCACTATGTCGCCAAGAAAAAAAATGACTATTCAGTTTATTTCTCTATTTTATCCGTATCCTTTTACAAGGTATGTGTGCATCTAGTAGGAATAGGGATTTGTGTATCCCTTGTCCTTTATAAAGGAAAAAAATCTTCTATCATCTGCAGTAATAATGACAAACTAAATGATAAAATTCAAAAACTGATAGCGTAGTTGGGATTGTTACTTTTGCTGTTCAGGCAAATTTTCTCCTACTGGTTCCATAAAGGGATTAATTTATGCTGTTTTTGTGTCATAATATGAATAATAGCAATCATTTTCGTGTACTGTTTAGCAGCAAAGTAGCACCACTAATGTAAGTGTTGTAGTATAGTAGCCTATTTGATATTGTGTAGAGCAATATTTATATTTCAATAGTGATAGAAGTAGTGATAGATTTATAGTCAAAATGATAGTGCTGAAGTTTTCAATACTTTTATTGTCACTTATATTGTATTTACTACCAATACCATACAACTATCATTAAAAACAATTAAGCTAATACTTTCTGTAACTTGAAAATGTGTGTATTTATAAATCTATGCATGCATTTTTGTGTTTGTGAGTTCAAGCAAGCACAGCAAATTTAGGCTCTTTAGATAGTTATGTCACAAATGTTTCCCCTTAATTTGAGATACTCACCCAGAAGCATGAGCTACAACAGAGTTAAGGAGTTTTTTTCAATGGGAGTAATGTAAACTATGATTCCTGCAATGCAAATGCAAAAGAAGAATAACTGCAATATAATAAAAGACTGTATATAAATAATAATCGTAAATAATATATAAAAAACTTTAATCACTTTTAAACATTACAATTTAGTTTAATTCAGGTCACAGTGTCGGTTCAGACGTTTACATACTCTCATTAACAGCTTTTAATGATGCATTTAAACTAAAAACAGCATGTGAGGGCACAAGTTTCAATTAAATTTTCTCTCACTGGACATGCGTTGGCTTGAGTGGGGGACTTTGTGTCTTCTTTGAGACTTGCCTTGCCTCAGGATCATTGATGCCCCACGGGGTGAGATCTTGCATGGAGCTCCAGACCGAGAGAGATTGAGCGTCATCTTGAACTTCTGCCATTTTCATATAATTGTGCGAACAGTTGTTGCCTTCTCACCAAGCTTCTTGGCTATTTTTCTGTAGCCCATCCCAGCCTTGTGCAGGTCTATTATTTTATCCCTGATGTCCTTACACAGCTTTGTGGTCTTGGCCATTGTGGAGAGGTTGGGGTTTGTTTGATTGAGTGTGTGGACAGGTGTCTTTTATACAGATAAGAAGTTCAAACAGGTGCGGTTAATACGGGTAATGAATGGAGAACAGGAGGGCTTCTTAAAGAAGAAGTAACAGGCTGGGATTCTTATTGGTTAGGTGATCGAATACTTGTATCATCCAATAAAATGCAAATGAATTACTTAAAAATCACACAATGTGATTTTCTGGATTTTTGTTTTATATTTCGTCACTCACGGTTGAAGAGTTCCTGTGACATAAATTAAAGACTTCTACATGCTTTGCAAGTGGGAAAACCTGTAAAATTGGCAGTGTATCAAATGCTTATTTTCCCCGCTGTAGATGATAGAACTGGGTGATCCAACAGGACGATGGTCCCAAATACACATTGAAACTAATTTTAGAATGATAACACAGACTGACAGCAAGCTTCTGGAAAGGACCTGCCCTAAACGCAAATGAAAATATGTGGAATATGAGTTAAAGCCGGGTTTGTGTCAGACAAAATCTCCAATTAATTCAAATGCATCCACCCACATCTTGAGGCTCGATTAAAATCCAATTTCAGCACACTTAAGTCTAAATGAACAATTTTCAAATTCATCCATTTGAATTAGAAATAGAAAAGTTTGATAAAATCATTTGATATATTGTATCTATATATGTATTAACAATATTTACGTTTTTTTAATTGAGTATTTCTAATTAATTGGTGTATATAATTAGAATTATCCTATCCTATCATACAAAAACATGTACACACAGATAGATCTAGAAAAACTGTGCTTTAAAAAAAATTTTAAGCACTGCTTTTTTCACTTGCTGCTTGCCTGATATTATCCTCTTGGCAGAAGAGTTGGTGCACAGTGCCACACTTGGTGCCCACATCATTTTAATACCAACATTAACATTCAGGGTGATGACAAACACCTGCTGCTGTCCTTGTGAAACAGAAATGTGTTTGCCACACACTGCATAATGCTGGGATGTATTCTCTTATTAAGGCGGGAGAAATAGGCCCTGAAAGGCTTGGAAATAAAGGAGCAGACTGAGTGTAAACAGCAGTGTGAGCAAGGTGAGGCAAAAATGACTGAGGGTTAAGTTTTTGATTGACAAACAAATAAATAAACTTGCAATTGTAGTTAGGTGTCACAGATAGCACCCTGTTCCCTCCTCCACTTCACCACTCTTTGTTTCTAAAATAAATTTTTTTTTAAAAGTGTTCACATGTGGTTTTACTAATGGGGGACATTTTTACAGCATTAAAGAAATGTTTGTAAGAAGCAGTATTTTGGTTGTTTTTATCAATTGTATCGCTATCAATGGTGTACATTTGAGAACTTTGTTAATTGGCACTGATATGAAATAACTTATTTCATGTATTTTGGCAAACCTAATAAATCCAAATGTATTTTTGTAAAATCATCTGAAAAGATCCATATTGCAAAGGTTTTTGGGTTTAATAGGGAATGGGTTTACCCCTCTTTCTTCCTGCAGGTGCAGACTACCACCATGTGCATCTCTGTCAGCCTCAGTGGGTCTGTGGTGCTGGGTTGCCTCTTTGCACCGAAAATCCACATCATCCTCTTCCAACCGCAGAAGAATGTGTGCAACCTTCGGGTGGCCACCACCCGCTTCAGCGTCAACACTGGTCCGGTCTCTAGTTTTTCTCAAGGTATTGTCAGATAAAAAAAGTGTAATAATAGAATCTAATTCATCAGACCACTGGGTTTGGTTGAATTTCAGACCCCACGCTGAGTCATGAAACATGTACTAGGAAGGTCTTGAGATCATGAAAAAAGTCAGTAGTACATTCCCCCCATAGTTGTTACAAGAGATAAATCAATTCAATTCAATTCAATTCAGTTTTATTTATATAGCGCCAATTCACAACACATCAGACGTCATAGATGGGTTAAAATACAGATTTTTGCGCTCATTATGCCCACTTTTCATGTGGAAGTTGGAGCTGAATGTCCAATACCAGGTCTTTGCCACTGGTATTTTTAAAACCAGAGACTGAAATGTTTTGAAACCACTTTCTCAGACTATCCAATGATGCATTTGGTGTAAAACCAAAAAGGCTTAACATTTCATTCCTTGGAAAAATATCACTACATAAATGAAACACAAATGGAGCCAGAGGCACAGGGCTGAGATAATTATCTTGTTTTACATAATTTAGGAGAATTAACTTGATATTAATGTTAATTAATGTGATAGATTTCTCTCCAGGTAAATTATTACTGAGTTATTATACTGTTTATTCATTTTGAAGAAGATGACATTCTTGATTTGTAATGTTGCAAAAGTGTTCACACTTCTACAAACCTTTTACATACTGTTGCATCAACACTATAAGCTTTATTGCATTTTGTTGGGATTTTATGTGACAACCAGATACAAATTATCACATAATTGTGAAAAGGGAGAAAAGAATGAATGGCTTTCAGTTAAAAAATAATAAGAATCTGAAAAGTCCATCCATCCATCCATCCATCCATCCATCCATCCATCCATCCATCCATCCATCCATCCATCCATCCATCCATCCATCCATCCATCCATCCATCCATCCATCCATCCATCCATCCATCCATCCATCCATCCATCCATCCATTGTCTTCCTCTTATCCGGGATGGGGTCACGGGGGCAGCAGCCTAAGCAGAGAGACCTAGACTTCCCTCTCTCCAGCCACCTGGACCAGTTCGTCCAGGGAAATCCCAAGGCGTTTCCAGGACAGCCGAGAAACATAGTCCCTCCAGCGTGTCCTGGGTCTTCCGCTGGTCCTCCTCCCAGTGGGACTTGCCCAGAACACCTCACCAGGAAGGCGTCCAGGAGGCATCCTATTCAGATGCCCGAGCCACCTCAACTGGCTCCTCTCGACGTGGAGAAGTAGCGCCTCTACTCTGAGTTCCTCCCAGATGACCGAGCTTCTCACCCTATCTCTAAGGGAGAGCCCAGACACCCTGCAGAGGAAACTAATTTCGGACGCTTGTCTCCGTGATCTCGTTCTTTCGGTCATGACCCAAAGCCCATGACCATAGATGAGGGTAGGAATGTAGATCGACCGGTAAATCGAGAGTTTCGCTTTTTGACTCACCTCTCTCTTCACCACGACAGACCGGTACAGCGCCCACATCACTGCTGATGCAGCACCAATCTGTCCATTGATCTCCCGCTCCATTTTTGCCCATCTGAAAAGTGTGCCATGTATTCAGTCTCAATGTAGGCCAGAAAGTTTACCTTTGGTCTCATCTGACCAGAGCACCTTCCACCACATGTTTGCTGTGTCCCCTACAACAGATTTAGCAGATTCTCACATTTGAGCCCATGGGAACACCTCCAAAGCAAGCATGGACCTTTTGGGAGTTTCTCAGATTAATGCTGGCCTGTTAGTTTAGGTGATTCCAGGCAAGACACTGTAGAATAGCATCAAAATATTAAATAAATGCTAGGGGGATTCATCATTTTCTTAAAATAATGCCCTGTGTCATTTTTTTCAAGTTTTTCAGGAAACACAAAAAATGTCACAATATATATAGTCAGTCAGTCATTTTCTACTACTTATTCCTTAGTGGGTTGCGTGGAAGCTGGTGTCTATCTCCAGCAGTCTGTGGGCGAGAGGCAGGGTACACCCTGGACAGGTTGCCAGTCCATCGCAGGGTAACACACAAACAACCATGCACACACTCATTTATACACCTATGGGCAATTTAGAGTGACCAATTAACCTAACAGGCATGTCTTTGGACTGTGGGAGGAAGCCGGTGTACCTGGTGAGAACCCATGCATGCACGGGGAGAGCATGCAAACTCAATGCAGAAAACCCCCCGGCCGGGGATCGAGCCCAGGCTCCAAGGCAACAGTGCTACCAACTGCGCCACCGTGCAGCCCGCAAAATATATATATATATTTATTAACAATTTCATAGAAAAAATTAATAACAGATGAGTGTTAACATAGGCATCTTCTAGTCCTTTTAATTAAGCTGCATGTCTTTCTCAATTAGATCACATAATGTGGAAAATTAAAAGAAAACTGTTGATGAAGTAATCTTTAAAAAGAAAGAAAAGAGTTGACAAAAACAAAGACTTGCCACAGGTTGTGAAGCTCTTCCACTCTTTGCTAAATGCTAGCTTCATGAATGTAGTTACTTTGTGGACAAAAATGCTGACTGAAATATGGAATTAATATACTAAATATCAATGCAATATTTAATGCCTAGCCTACATTGTGGTAATCCTTATCCCTTACCAATAGGGGATGAGCCCTGAATTATAGAAATTTCAGTGGCTGAGTAGATTTAGTTCCTGAAGCAGCCTCCATTTTGAAAAGCCTTTAAAACTGCCTAAGTCACACTCTTGACTTAGGCCGTTAGACAACAGGCATGGAATTGCATGACCTCCTCAAATGAAGATTTAGATAATGTTACAAGAGGTGGCTAGCATCATGAGGAGATGATTTTGACAAAAAAATGACTCAGGCAATTGCTTTAAGAAGGTGATGATATGCTACATTAACTATATAGTTGTTGGTCTTCTAAAAAGCCTAAATCTTTTTTCTTTGATTTTTTAGCACCAGCCTCCAACGTTGTTCCAACAGTTTGTAACGGACGAGAGGTGGTGGACTCCACAACCTCCTCCTTGTGAAGATCAAGATGGGTTCTTTTTTTGCCAAGTCTTGTAAACAGAGTAATATAATCATTAGTCCTGAATCAGGTGTCTCTGAAAAGAACAGGGTCACACAGGCTACCATCCTGACTTTGTTGTCCTCAGAGTGCTGTGAGTACAAATGTCCCAATTGTCATTTTGTTCTTTGACTCGTAGCAGTTTTGAAGGAGATGCCAATAAAGGAAGTTATAGGTCTTGTTTTTTGGAGATTCTACTTGCAACAATGGAGTAAATTATAGTAAATCTGTTCAATGTAATATATTCAAGACGTTTTTAATGTAGATTCTGGTGAACCAGTTTGTGCTTTTCTTGTAATTTATGTAAATAAAATGTGTTTTTATAAATACTAATATGAGTTTGTTTCTGAGTGTAGTTTCGATACATGCCATTGGGATGCACATTTCAGACAAATGACTGATGGTTTAACTACACAATAAGCTAAACTGCAGCTAAATCTTTGGTTTGCATTAACTGCTTCACAATCTTCTGCGGCAAGATAGCTTTTACTTATCTTTTCTCGTCACTTGAGTGATAGTGGTTTAAAGTGTCTTCTGCAAGGAATACCTTTAGTCAGAAAGAGAAGAAATACAAACCTTCAACCTTGCATTTAATCAGTGGTTTGAGTATTCCAAAGAAAAGGGTATTTTCGCTATTCATTATATAGGCAGAAACACCACCTGGTGATACGGCATAAAAATACAAAAAGGCAATCCAAGAACACCTCAGTATTTATTGTCATTAGGCAGCAGATACTAATGCTGAAGAAAACAGAGCTAACAGTGGCTTCACACTGCCATCTTGTGTTGACATCTTTTTATTGTGACTGAGAAAGCAAAAAAAGCATATAGCAGTTTGGGTTTCCAAGAGCATACTGGAGAAATTACAATCTTACATCAAATAACGGTTTTCATATTTAACAGAATAGATTTGCTGTATTTACAAATGCTGCTATAATTCTATAGTCTAATGGTACAAACACATCAAAGTAATTATTTAGAGACCAACAACTTGACACATGGCCATTTTTATTGATTGACTTTAAATCAGACTAAACCTTTTCTGTTTTAGGTCAGCTAAGATTACTAACATAAATAATCTATTTGCTTAATGCCAGAAAAATTAGAAAAACAATGTTTTATTACTTGCATCAAGGTCAAGGGTTTGCTTTAAATCAACACATCTAACATAATGCTTCCTTGTGTGACATCATGAAAAAAAATCTAAATCAAAAATCAGCTAAGCTATCTGAAAATGAAATGCTGACCTCTGCAAGTCTGGGTCATCCTTGAGTACAGTTTCCAGATGCCTGAATGTGCCATGTTTATCAGTACAAACCACTATAGACAGCTTGGGAATGTACAGCCGTTCTACTGTTCAGCAAGGAGACGGGTTCTGTGTCCAGAAGATAAACATGTTTTGGTGAGAACCCCAGAATAATAAAAGAAAGACATTGTGAAGAAGCTGACTGAAGCTGGTGAGAGAGTCTGAATATCCACAGTAAAAGGAGTCCTGTACAGCCATTGGCTGAACAGTCACTTAGAGAGGAAGAAGCCATTACTCCAAGAAGCCAAAATACAGCCCCAAAAGACAAAGATCTTAGATTTTGGAGCCATGTACTATGGTTTGATTAAATTAAAATTGAAGTGTTTGGCCATAATAACTATAATGAAAAAAGGGGGAAGCCTCCAAGCCTGACAGCACCATCTAAAATTAATCTTTTTGGAGGTAGCATCTTTCATTAAAAGCGTTGCTACAGCTCTCTGAACTGATTTTTCAGCCTTGTTGGTCAAATCTCCAGTTTTAAACTTTTTAAATTATTTCTCGGACTGTAAATATGGCCAAATGAATGCAAGTGAATTCGTTTTCATACATTTCCTGACTTAATGGGATCAACATACTTTTTTACTTGAATGACAGAATAACATTTTTTGTCTTTCCCATTGTGAGGAGTGACTAACCAATATGGGGTTGTGTCATGCCATGCTGTATTTATACCACAGGGAAACATTGATGGATTAATCATTTTAAAATTCATAGAAATATTGTTGAAGTAAATCAGAAATTAAAACATGCATAAGTAACATTTTACTTAAAAAGTGTATCAGGAGTGCCAATAATGTGGCACCACTGATTTGTAAAACAAAAACTCATTATTTCTTAATTTGGTGTTTTTCCTTAATAATTACGTACGTAACATAAGGTTAGATTTTTTTTCTTTTTCAACTCTGAGATGGTACTGGTACTGGAATAAAAGAAGATTAAAATAAAGTATTTTTACAAATCTTTGCTAAGGTGGTCATTAAATGTGCAGTAGTATGGATTGCAACATTTTAAATATAAACTCTAACCCCACCACATTAGATTGTTCAAGTTATGTTTGTTATACATATACTGTAAACAATACAACTTGTAAAGATGGTAAATATACACAATTTGTGTCAGATATTTTTTTTCTTTAAAAATATAATAAACAAACTAAAGCAATGTGAGACAACATATGTATACAAATACCTGAAATTATTGAGTTTTTTTCAAAAAGTAAAACAGTTAAAGTCAAAAAAACGTTTTATTACCGTTATTTTACTTCCAAGAGACACAAAAGGCCATAAAAATGTTTACAAAGTCATATATTAATTACTTAAAGGATGATTCAATTACAAATTAAACATAATCTAACTCTAAATGTTCAGTTTTTAAAATGTAATTCTGGTCTAAGAAGATGTCAAGATTTTGACTTTAAAATCATATATGGCCTAATTACCTGATTAAACCATTCCAAGTCATTATAATTAAATACAAAATCAAAATTATGACTTCATGACTTTAAATGTGTAACGTTTTACTTTGAAATCATAATTAGGCCATAACTTTTTTTTATTTTTTCCTTTCAATTGGTGGAAATTTGCTTCTATAAAACTTAGTGTTTTAATCGTTTCATTTTTTTTTCTTCCTTTTTTAAATAAAATCTTTTTTCTGTCCTGATTTTTACTAAATAAAACAGACCTAATAAGGTAGTGGTGCAGACATTTTTAACAGGTTGATTAAAATAACAGAGGGAAATAATCGAAGATCATACACATTTTATTTATCTTTAATGTGGGGAAGTTCAAAGGTTAGATATTTAACATAAATAACATTCAGGAAAGTCACCTCTTCCTTAGAAGATCCAAGCGCTTTCGTGTCTGACCGCCAGGTGGCGACAGCCTCAGCAGAGTAAAGTAGTTCCTCTTCCTTTTTTACCACCTCCTTTTACCACCTCTTCCTTTGGTGATGTGTGCGCCTCTAACCAGAGTAACACAGCAAACGGAAGTGTCTTTTTTTCCGCAGGGAATAATCCCCGATTACAGATCTACCGCTGTTGTTGATATTCGGTATTTAAGAGGTGAGTTCCGTGTCAAAGGAAACTCTGGTCTTTTTCGGGTTATTAGTGTTGAACTGAGGAAGCTGCAGCTGTTCCAAACTAAACAAATTCTCCGTCTTTCTAACTTGTTGCAATACTTTAATGGTAACTAGCACGATCAGTCGTAATAATATGTATATGTCTGGAAACATTAACCTAACATCTATTGCAAAGCGAAAGAAGGGTCCACTGGGCGAGTCCAGTCATGTTCCTGTTTGTCCTGGCAGCAATATCCAGGAATAAGCAGAGTGAGTTTCTGTGCAGGTGTCGCAGCTTGAGCATGGCCCCCAAAAGAAGAGCTGCCTCTGCTGCACAGGCAGGTGGAAAAAAGGTCAAAGAGGAGCCCAAAGATGCCTTCACCTCTACTAAAGAGGCGCTCCTGGCTGCAGGGCCACAAAATAAAGGGAAAAGGAAAGTGGATGAGCACTGTAACCTGTCTTCAACAGGAGAGGTAGAGCAACAGCACTAACAGCCCTTATTAGACGTTATCTATAAATGAGACTTAACTGTGATACGTCTTCTGTATCGTCTTCAACAGGTGCATGAAGACTATGACTGCATGCTCAACCAAACAAACATAGGACACAACAACAACAAGTTTTACGTCATCCAAGTTATAAAAGAAAACAACTCATACTATGCATGGAACCGATGGGGAAGAGTGGTAGGTTACATCCACAAAAATTCAATTAATTTCAATTAAGTATGTCTATATAAAGCCAAGTTACAACAGATGTCATCTGGAGCCATTTTGACAATGGGTTGAATTCAAATGCAGTTATACAGTCCTGTCTGGTCCAGATTTATTTTAAGTTAATCAAGTGTGTTTTGATATGATTTGGTCATATAGTCAAATTGAGATACAGTTATGAGTATTGCTGTTTGATCCTAATTATCAGACTGAGAAAACTTTTAGGGCTCCACGGTGGCGCAGTTGGTAGCACTGTTGCCTTGCAGCAAGAAGGTCCTGGGTTCGATTTCCGGCCGGGGATCTTTCTGCATGGAGTTCGCATGTTCTCCCCGTGCAGGCCGGGTACTCCGGCTTCCTCCCACAGTCCAAAGCTATGCCTGTTAGGTTAATTGGTCACTCTAAATTGCCCTTAGGTGTATGAATGAGTGTGTGCTTAGTTGTTTGTGTGTTGCCCTGCGATGGACTGGTGACCTTTCCAGGGTGTACTCCGCCTCTCGCCCAGAGACTGCTGGAGATAGGCACCAGCTCCCCTGCGACCCACTATGGAATAAGTGGTAGAAAATGACTGACTGAGAAAACTTTTATTTGCTCCACAGTGAGGAAATTGAATTGTTACAACAGCAGCAGAGTCAGAACAGTGCCAAACAATTGATAATTTAAATTACATACAGGAAATATGGCTGGGCAATATGATGGCATCACATTTTGAAAGGTTAGAAATAGTTTACTCTGCCAAAGCAGAGTCCATTTTTGTTCTGTGGTTTTGCACAGACACATCAGTTTTACTTTCTTCCTGTTCCTTTCACTTCACAAAATTGCTTTTATCATATAGTTTGTGAGCAAATCGTTTATCAAAAGAGTTTTATGTATGAATCGTTTTATTTATATGAACCTAAACTAAACTTTGTGGGGATACTGACATAATGGTTATAGCTGAAGAAATAAAGAGGCCAGTATTTTGGAAATTATGGCCCTAGAATTTGTGGAGACTAAAAGGTATGTGCTAATATTAGTTGATTTGTTTTTCTATATACTTATAAACATGAACTAACAGACTTAGTTTGCTTGAAAAAGGGAGATTAAATATTTTTAGGATAGACACGTATCAGCTTTTCTGATGCTACAGTGCACTTTATCTCAATATTACTGTTTATCTTTTTAGGGAAAATACATTTTTGTTCTGTTAAAACCAACCTTAGACAATGTCCTAGAAGTATCAGGTATGTCCTAGCTAAATGTCCATAGAACGTAAAGTTGGTTAATATGCATACACTGATTAAAACTAAGTTGTTCCTTGGGCTAATTGCTGTGCTATCTTGAGTTTTTTAAGGGCAGCATACTCTCTTGGTGTTATTGCTATAAAAATTAAATGAGGATTTTACTGTGAATAAAATCATAATTTGGAATATAAACAAAAGCTTCATGAAAACTTTAGATATACTGTCTGTCAAATAAGGTACACTGCCACCACAAAAATATGGTTTAGGTCTGTGGTTATGAAATTTTTAATAACAAGTACCACCTCAATAAACTCTAAGCTTTTCAGGTTTCATATTGACAGATATTTTACTTTCTCTTCTGCTCTCAGTCGGCTCAGACGCTTTTCCACTCTCTCCTTGATCCTCCCCCATTTTTTGCCCTGCTTCAGATTTTTGTCTATGTTTTTCTTAGAGCCTCTGTTCGCATATCCTCCTAATTTGTTCATTATGGATTTGGTCAGCTGGTCTCTCAATGCGTTCGATCAAATTTTCCCGACGTGAAGACAGTGTAAAGGTTAACCCTCTTGTCCAGACGGGAAGTTCTTCTCCGGATACACAATGGATTCCTGGCAGCAGTGGAAGATTGTGTACCTGACAACAATGTCAGTCGAGGACGTCGAAGATTTGTACATAATTGGATTTCTGATAACAGGATTTCTGCTTTTTGGAGTTGGCGGTTACCTGGCTTATTGAAAGATTCGTAAAACATCGGCAGCTGTTCAAAGCCCTCCAAAGCTGCCTGGGATGTTTGAAGGGATCTTTAGAGCTCTCAGCACTCAGACTGATATGTTAAGAGAGCAGAATCGCAAGCTGGACGCGATCCTTGAACAGAATCGCAGGCTGGCTGCGATTCCCGGACTCAAAGGTGATATGATTTAATCTTGGAGAAAGTTGTTTGCTCAGGATCTACTGAAAGTACCAGAAATTTGGCTATTTGGATTTGAAATTGAGAAATACCAGTAAGTCTTTGAAGGCAGGCGGAAAATCACAGCCAGCCTGAACCAAAGCATTTATTGTTTGTCTAATTCAGGCGCCCCGATACGGCCTCCACAGGCTTCTTATCAAAACATTTCTCCTGGATGTTCTGTAAATATGACGCTCTGCCCCAGCAACCCCCCTCATCTGTGAACTGAACTGTATGGCCGTTTGATAAAACTTTCATCTCTTCTTCAAGGACAATGGCACCTTCGTCAGTGTTGACAGTCTAATTCTTTGCATACATGATCATACTTAAATATTGGCACCCTCACGAGTCCACCATTCCCCTGCAAAATCTTTGCTTATGTGTGTTGCTTTCCCATGCTTCTTATTTTTTACCTAAATGTGGATTTCATTTCTTCTCCTTTTCATAGATTTTTAGATTTACCAGTGAAAGAAAAATAATACTAGTTTCTTAAAAATTTAAACAAAAGCTATTTTTACACCAGTGACTCAGCTTCCTTAGTTAGAACTCAGTGATTGGTTAGTTAAATTTCAATGGATGCAAATGACTGTTATTAATTTTCAGATTTCTCAGAAGGATTCATAGATTTTTAGATTTCTTAGAAGGATTGTAGTATCATTTGATTTGTTTTTCTGTGTCTGTATCTGTGTTTATTTTCTTTGTGATTGTATTGTAATTGTATGTACAGCGCTTTGAGTGTCTCGTTACTGAAAAGCGCTTTATAAATAAACTTACCTTACCTTACCTATTTTAAAACCTTAATAATACATTCTTTTAAGAACAGAGAATAAAAACACAAAAATAGTTCTTATTCGTTGGTACTACACGTTTGGTTGCAGAACGCCATTTACTGTGCAGTTTTACTCAGAAGTTAAAATCTTCAAGTTCGAAATTTGGAAAAATAAACAAGGAGGGTCCCTTTGAGTCAGAATTTTAAATAGTGAAACACAAGTTTCTCACCAACCTCCTCTAAAAATCTAATATGACTGCCCTATGTTTACAATACAGTGACTACAGCATTAAAAACCAGTTTAATTTTATTTTTAATGGTCATCAGTCATTTTCTTCCATACTGGGTCACGGGGGAGCTGGTGCCTATCTCCAGCAGTCTATGGGCGAGAGGTGGGGTACACCCTGGAAAGGTTGCCTGTCCATTGCAGGGCAGCACAGACACACACAAGACAAACAACCACACACACACTCATTTACGCCTAAGGGCAATTTAGAGAAACCAGTTAACCTAACAGTCATGTTTCTGGACTGTGGGAAGAAGACGGAGTACCTGGAGAGAACCACGCATGTACGGGGAGAACATGCAAACTTCATGCAGAAAGACCCCCGGCCGGGAGTTGAACCCAGGACCCTCGGTGTTTGAAAATGTAAAATGGCGAGACAGAAATACAGTGTTATTACCTGGCAACGCTCATAGCTTCTCACTAAATGCAGCAATTAGAATATTTTACTGGTTTCTCGTCTTGTAACTGCAACACAGTTAAGTAGGATTTGTTGTAATTCTCAGTTTCACCCTCTCATTTCAGAGGTATATAAGTAGCAACCAGTATTTGTTCCTGGTCTGTATCACAATTAATTGGCCTTTTGTATTTACTTTTGTAACTGTTTTTTACACAAGCTTCTGAGATCTGCTAAAAGCAAATGAAATACCACTAGTGGTACCTGGTCCACAATTTAAAAACCTTGTTTAGGATATATTTTTCTTTTTAATTTAAAAACGTTTTACATTTTTCACTCTTGTTAAGAGTTTTAAAACTGCATGAAACAGATAACTATTTGTTGACAGTATGAGATTTCCTAAGAAAAACATTTGTTACCCTAATTAATGATAAATGACAATTGGTATTGAAACATTAAAACACAGTGTTATTCTCTGCTTTTCAGGGGGAAGTGGGAAAATACAAACTGACTCCATTTGCTAAGCTTGAGTTGGCTGTGAAAGATTTTGAGAAGAAGTTTAAGGACAAAACAAAGAACAACTGGGGTGACCGGATGAACTTTGTCTCTTACACTGGGAAGTACACACTGATTGAGGTGGACGGTGAGCAGGATGCTGAGGTCAAGGTTGTGTAACAGTTCATCTCTGTGCAACACAAAGCTTTGATTAGCTACAGTTGCTGTTAATATTTTAATCGGCATTGTCTGTGGAGAAAAAAATCTATATATGTACTTTTTGGCTCCGCAGGTGGATACTGTTGATGGAAAAGCAGTCCCAAAAAATGTCCTCCCAAGCACTCTTGATGACGCTACACAGAAACTTATTAAGCTCATTTTCAGCAACGACATGTTCAAGGAGGCGATGGAATGCATGAATTTAGGTGGGTGTGTCTCAGTTGAGCAACTATTTTGAGAGTTTAACTGGTTAAACTGGTTTATATAGCTTGGGTTGGATCAGGATACATGCTAGGCTAAGCTTACCCTAAAATTTTACCCTAAAGCTACAGGTAAGTAAGGAGATAAAAGAACAGGTTGTTACATGCAAATGATTAACCATTGTTAGAAACAAAGGTTGAAGTTGGCCTCACCTTATCTTTGCATATTGAAATGTAGGTCTGATCATATTTTTACTGGTCTCTTCTTACAGTAGCGTTTTTTGTCCACATTTAAAATAATAAAATGCAGTGGCCCCAGCACACCTCACCACCTCAGCGTGGATGGTGACTCCGGGCCCTCGGAGATAACCCATTGGGCAAGAATGCAGTACGCTCCACATCATACTTGATGAAGTTGGTTATAAATCCCTGACTTTTTTTTTTTTTTTATGCACGCACAAAACTTCAATGATAAAATTGTGGTTGTTCATTATTAACTTAACCATGGTTTAATTCACTTGTGCATCTTCATCATAACATTTGAAGATGGCCTTCTAACCTAATCTAACCTTATGAACACATTCACTGAATTGTTCTGGCACTGGTGTCATCCCACTGCTCTTGTTGCAAGAAGAAGGATCTTGTTAAACATCTGGCATAAACAATTTATGCTCTTCATGCCAACAAATAAAAAAGGTTACGTTTTTACGTTGGCTACGTTTACACAACAGGTCCTGATGCTCAGTTCCAATTTTGTTTTTGTTTTTTTGCTGAAATCAGATTTTGTTTTGCATGGTGGTTCGCACTACTATTTAATTGCGGCCACCACCAGACTTCAGTCTGAACTGTTCACGACTCCAAAGAAACCCACAGGCACAGAAAGAGAATATTGACGTCACGGTTTACAAAAGTAAAAATGGATGTCTCTGTATCTTTTTTTTTTTTTTCCCCAAATCAGTAGGTAGACAGGAAATAGGGGGAAAGAGAGGGGGAAGACATTCGGGAAAGGTCTCCGGGTCTATACATGGGTCACACGCTTAACCCCTACATCATCAGCATCGTGCCTCTGTGTATCATTTTTAAAGTTTGTGAGCAATGGAAGCAAACAATATTGTGACCACATCATAAGACAAAGGAAAGTAAGATAAAAGAGAGCATAAATAATTACAATGGCCCTTTGTGGCTGCTACTGCTGTAGAGAAGTCTGCAGATGCGTAGTCGGATCCAGAACAACGATGTAAAAGTCGGATGAAATGCGACATGAAATACAGAGTGCGGACACTTTGAAAACTATCGGATACATATCTGATTTAGTACCACATATGAAAGTGGCCCAATTCAGGGTTTTCTTGGAGGCGGAAAAATCGAATTGGGGCGTTTAGACATCCATGAAAAAGTTGGATGTGGGTTGTGAACACAGCCATTGTGAGACTGCTGGCACATAAATATGTATGTGCTGCAATCCTGATGAAATTGTTTTTAGCTGTGGAAGACGTGCACATAACTCCAAATTATGCTTATAGGCAGGTATACTGCACAAAATATATTTAAAATCTTACAGCAATTAATCCACCGCAGTAAGACTGAACTGATTATGGGGGTGCAGAAACCTCATGTTTGAAGCAAAATTGTGCAGATTGTGAGGAAACACCCTAGAGCGGATGTGATTCGTGTTGTAATAGGATGGCAGAGAAGACTGCAAGGACCTATGCACTGAATTCCTGAGAGTATGGTCATTTTGTTTCACACTGAAATAAGTTTAAATTTGTGACAAGCCATCAATGTTTAAACACTCTTGGAGATCTTAAAGAGTGTAAAGAGGTCTCCAGAATGCAGAGGGTCTTAGAAACACAAATTACACTTTTTAACACGCTTCCCTAGAAAAACAAAAGGGCTAATTATGATATTGAAACCCTTAATTTGACCCCCTTTTTTTGTGGGTGTTTTTTAACTTCACAGACATCAAGAAGATGCCTTTGGGTAAGCTCAGTAAGGCACAGATTGCAAAGGGCTTTGACGTTTTGGAGGAGATCGTAGCTGCTATGAACCAAAAAGGTGGAAAAGGACACCTGGAAGAACTCTCATCAAAGTTCTTCACCACAATTCCTCACAACTTTGGCAGGACCAGACCTCCAACCATTAACACCAAAGAGATTGTTGAACAGAAAAAGGAGATGCTTATGGTAAGATTTTCATTTAGTTTGCTTTATGTTTTTACAAAGTTCTGTCAGCCCTAATGTCCCTTTAAATGCTGTTGTCAAGGTGCTGGCAGACATTGAGCTCACCCAGACGCTGAAGTCAGAAACAGAGAAGGCTCAGGACGAGATGATAGAAACAGTTCATCATCCCATTGACCAAGACTATATGTCTCTCAAATGCAAGCTCTCTTTACTGGCCAAAAATGCACACATGTATAAGGTATTGTGTCCTAAATCATTAATAGCTGTCAAATGAATATCATGTTCCAGTTCCTAAAGTATTTTTGTTTAATGTTTTTTGCATTTGAAGATCATTGAGAAATACATGAAGGCGACTGCATCTAGCTATTGTAAGCCAAAGCTTCTCAATATTTGGGAAGTGGATCGGGAGACAGAGGTAAGGCACTTCTGCAAGTTTTATACTTGTAATGAAGAAGTCCAAAAGCTTGTGATCTAACACATTGCTGCTTTCAGGGAGAACGCTTTAGTGAGAACGACAGTCTAGAGAACCGCCGCCTGCTGTGGCACGGTACGAACATAGCAGTGGTGGCAGCTATCCTGAAGAGCGGCCTGAGGATAATGCCCCATTCAGGAGGCCGTGTTGGCAGTGGGATCTATTTTGCCTCTGAAAACGCCAAATCTATAAGTTACGGTGAGACAAGGCAATTTCTTTTAAATGGTTTGAAAACACAACATTATATTTGACTTAAATGTATTTTGCTCATTGTTAGTGCGTCCCTCAAACAACACTGGAGTGATGTTTCTGAGTGAGGTGGCTCTTGGGAAGGAGTTCACCATTACCAAAGATGACTGTACCTTGAAGAAGGCTCCTGCAGGTTATGACAGCGTGGTTGCACGAGGCAACGTGGAACCGGGTAAAATACTTTTGGTACAGTAACATACTGCAAATGACCTTGCTCTTAAGGTCATTGTCTGTGCAGGAGATCTCAGTACATCTCTTGGTGTTGAAGTTGTGCTTTTAATTTTTTGCATACAATACAAAGCATTTAATAACTCCAAAACCATGCTTTACAAGAATTACAGTTCTTATCTCAGATCATCTTGCTCTATTTCTTTTACCCCAATTACTCACAAAACACAACACTGCAGCAGAACGTTTTCAAATTATATTAATTTATCATAAATTTACCAGTTATTAATAAAGTTGATGAGTCTCGTCTCTGAAAAAAATCAATCTGAAGATTTTCTAATCAAGGTTCAATCTTATTGCAGAATTTAAAGAAGGAATGAAGCACTTGTGTATAATTATAAAACATACAATTTTATTTGCAGTTGAATTAATTACACAGAATTAAGAATCATATTAATTATTTATCTAAGGTCTACTCTCTAGAGTTTATTTAGGTGATGGGAAAATAATAAGGAAAACTGGCCTTGACCTAACAATGGGAGAACAAACACTTTAAACATACTTTTCTATACCTGGGAATGAACATTCAAAACACTAATAATTACATTAAATACCAGTCTTAACTTTTTAAAAGATTCACATCTCTCTCTAGAGTTTAAAGGCTTAATTATTTTATTAACCCAATGTTATTTTGAGGTTAAAAAGCTTGGGGGGGGGGGGAAGGGGCAATGAATTCAAACTGACTAATTAAAGAAAATGTGTGTGGAAGAAAAATGTTTCCACAAATTCACACAGAAAAACAAAAATATAAAGCATATAGTGCACAAAAACAAATATGCAACCAAATCCGATCGGGTTCATCAGACCTGGTTTTGATTGACTGGGCATAACATTTTCATGTTATTTATTAGGACCTTTTTTTTGCCTCAGTCAGCACTTATACCTCTGTTCTTAGGAAAGATAAATATAATCAAACCTGATCAGCCAATCAAAGGTAGAATTTAGCAAGAGTGTGATCTTGTCTCAGTCGACAGCCAATCAGAAAAATAGAATCGATTAGTTGTTTTTTTTTTTTTACCCTTTCTAGGTTATCTACATGTAATCATCTAACGATTAAAAAAGCTGGCTTACATTTCAGCTTCACAGAATCCTTTTTTTTTTTAAGTCACAACTTGGGTAATTTCAAAAGCTTTCCTGATTGCTAAAGTAGCAGAGGAGGATTGTTTGTATTTAAAGGACACTTCAATGTATTAACAGGTATTGAAACAAACTATTGATCATTACACTAAGGGGTCATAAACAGATCCAGCTGCAAGAGAGTCAGGAATGCAATTTAGGATTACAGATTGTTTTGCTTACTCCAAGTGACCAACAAAGGCCCTTCAATGTGATGGGGAAAACAAGCAGTAAACATTTGTAAAAGGTCAGATCTGTGGGTTGATGTGAATGTGTCTTTCTGTTTTGTTTGCAGATCCGTCTAAAGATATTGTCATCACCATCGAAGGCAAGAAGGTTACTGTTCCTCAGGGAGATACCATCCAGCAGCCCCAGTACTCTGAAAGCTACTTTAGCAACAGTGAATATCTGATCTACAAGGAGAGCCAGTGTCGCCTTCGCTACCTGCTTGAGATCGAAATACGTTAAAGGTTTTGCTTAAAGAGAGAAGGAAGATTGTGCGGTTCCTGAAGGATGGTTGTTTCTACTATACTGCATAAGCGTCTCTTTCTGTTCTGTGCCCTATGATCGTATGCAGGACCCATAGAATGTGCTTTGGTTTTACACATACTTTATTAGTAAATAATAATAATAATATTCGGTACTCTGTAAAAGATGTTGATCTTTCTTAATGCGATTGGTAATCTTTAGTTGACCATGTTGAAATGTTCAAAGGTTTTGTGTGCACTCTGGGGTTTTTGAATGATATCCCACAACTTTATCCGACAACCTTATATGCTTATGTATTGGTTAGCATTGGGAAAATTATTATTTTCCAGTTAAAGCAGAATACATGTAATTATATGCAAAACCTGCTGCTTAATTGATAAAGGTTGGTTGACAAAGAGGGGGGAAAAAAACGTTTGTTTACTTTCTGACAAAGGTCTGACAAAATGGTCTCTTTAAAAAAGGTAACATTTAAGTTATTTAACAGAGACTTCCAGTATGGATTTGCACCTCCATATTCTGAATAACAAAAGTAGAGCAGGATCAGAATGGAAAATAATGTACATTTGTGTTTCCAGAATGAGGAACTGTTTCTTAAACCAGTAAAAAAACTCGAGGTTTTCCAACGTGAAGCCGTATGAAAATTCCTAATATCTTTATTTACTGCAACCTACTGACCAATAAACTGCTTATTTTGCACTGACAAAACTTGAACCATAGATGGTTCAATAAACTCAAATACACTAGTAAAAATGTTTATCCTCCATTGTCATTAATGTCTTGTTGTTTTCACATTGCCCACCATCATACAAAGGAAAATATTAAAATTGAGGTAAGACACCTTTGTTTTCTCCAGTAAACCTTTGCTCAAGTCTTCAGTTTTTTGCCACCTCCAACAGGTTTTCTTGTCCAACTAGATTAACCAATCACTGTCTATTGTAGAAATCATATTGCCAATAGTAAATGATTTTAGTAGGATTTAGTAGTCAGAAAACCAGCAAGACCAACATTCAGTATATGCATGCCCCGAGTCTGTAATTGAAAAATTGATTGAAAAAGGCGTGTTCAAAATAATAGCGGTGTGGAGTTCATTAACTGAGATCATTCATTTTGTGAAGAGTCTGGTGTTAATCAGGTTGCCCTTATTTAAGGATGATGCACAGCACATGTATATACATTTATCTCTGAAAACGTGACAAAAAATGGGTCTTTCAAGGCATTGTTCAGAAGAGCAGCGTACTTTAAGAAGTTGATTGGAGAGGGGAAACACATAAAGAAGTGCAGAAAATGAAAGGCTGCTCGGCTAAAATGAGCTCTAATGATTTAAAATGGATAAACGAAAGACTACCATTCAAAAGGATTGAAGAAAACCCAGAATGTCAAAAACTCAGCCAACAATCAGCTCCAGGGTGATCATAGAAGCTCTGAAATGAACAGTACTTTGACAATGTAAAGCTAATGTATCGTCTAAAACACCCCTCTCCCCTCCTCGCAAAGTCCCATTGTTTAAAAAAGACGTACGATAGAGGACACAATTTGCCAAAGAGCAAGACAGGGTCGCAGACAGTTTCTTAGACGACCCCCAAGCTCTTAATTTAAGCCGCAGTACATTGAAGACAGTAAAGCATGGTGGTTCATGCTTGAACCACCATCTTACTATTGTGTCTGACCTATTTATTGCATAAAAGGGATCATGGATCAGTTTGCATATATCAAAATACTTAAAGAGGTCATGTTGCTTTATTCTGAAGAGGAAATGCCCTTGAAATGGGTGTTTTAACAAGGCAACGACCCCAAACAAAAAGTTATGAAGTGGCCAGCCTAACCCTTGGACCTTAATCTGATTGAAAACTTGTGGAGTGACATCAAAAATCCTGTTTCTGAGACAAAAGCAAGAAATGCAGAGTAATTATGGAATGTTGTCAGATCATCCTGGGCTGGAATACCAGTTTACAGGAGCCAGTAGTTGGTCGACTCCATGTGACAGTTCTCAGAAACAGTGGTTATACAAATAAATATTAGTTTAGTGATTCATAGGAATGATAAAACCTAAAGATTTTCAGTTTATACAGTAAATATTAGAGTTTGTAAAGAAAAATGCTGACACTGCTATTTTGTTCAACATCCCGATGTTCATTTTTCTTAATTTGCTGTAATGTGGTTAAAACATTGATACATTTTTTTCTCATGGTTTGATTTAGAATATAATGTGCAGTGTTCCTGATGCATGGAAATAAAAACTATTCTAAGGATTTTGAGCTTTAATCACGTTTTAAACACACAGCTGTTATCTTTAACACAACTGTTAATCCATCTAGCTATCATCTCTAACTGTCTTCTCAGTCCCTGTTGAAGAAAAGCATCCCCCAGTGCATGATGGTGCCATCATGTGATGCTGTGAGGATGGTGTGTTCAGGGTGATGTGCTATGTTAGTTTTCCACAAATAGCATATTACATGCTGGTCAAAGGTTCGATTTTGGTCCCATCTGCAAAGAGCACCTCCCTCTACATGCTTTCTGTGTCACCTGCATGATTTGGGCCAAACTGCGAACAAGATTTCATGACTTTGTTTATTGTAATTCCTCTAGAAAGGTCAGATTTGTGGAGCGCTGGACTAATGTGGGTCTCTAGTGCCACCAGAATTGTCAGTGTCCTCTGAATAATGTTCTCCTTGGATTTCAGGGAAATCTGAGGACACCACACAGATCTGTATTTATAAAAAGTTTGAAAATGATGCTTACCTTTTCTTCCACTTCACAGTAATGCATCACTTTCTGTTGTAACATGTAACATCCTGATAAAATACTCTGAGGTTTGTGTTGGTAAAATATAAAATAGTTCAAGGGGTTCCAATGCTTTCATGAGCATTCTCTTTAACAATATGTTTTGACTCACTTTGAAAAGATGCAGATTGTTAGGGAGATTGTTTTCTTTAACGTGGAGGAAATTAGGACCCAGAGAAGGCTGGTAGGGGGACAGAGGAGTGTGTGTCTGATGGCAAAAGGGGAAAAAACTTCAGTGCATCATTACACAAAACAATGTGTGACAGTCACTGCCATACACAGCACAGAACAGGACCCAGAGGGTTATCAGAGGAGGGGTGAGAGAAGAGCGGAAATAATTTACCACCATCATGGAATATTCTTTCATAATTTTCCTTTTATTTGGGAATATAAAAGGTAATGCAGCTCTGGTGCCTGTATATGGAAAAGCCAAACCTTAGACAGTTTTTATTTTTTTAAACAGGTGGAAGTAATGATTGAAACACTTTTGATGAAAAAGAAATAAAGGATCACTCCTGTCTACTTTTGTAAACAGCATGCAAACTTGAACTCAAAGCAACTGATTAAAACCAAACAACAAACAGAGCAAACCAGGGGTAAGTCATTTTTACCAAAATCAATATTGGTGTTTTTATTTATTAGCCTAATAACCTTAACATTGGATGCAACATTTATGTATCTGACAATCAGAAGAAGTTACTTAAATAACAAACGCTAATCTCCTCTAAAGGATAATGACGATAATAATAATAATGATTATAATAATAATCATCATATTAAAGCACAATCAGACCCAATAGATGAAAATAGTGATTTCAGGAGGTTCTGTGTATTGTTGACAACATTTTACTGCACTGCAAAGTATTCTAAATTTTTGTAGCTACATGAAGGGGTAAGAATGTCCCTGAAAGGATGATACTGAACAGCTGAAAACTCTCCGTTTATTTTTATGGGCATGCAGTGCTTTGTAAAAGTATCCATAAACCCTTGATGTTTTTCACATTTTGCTACATTACAATCCCAAACGTCAATGTGTTTAATGGCATCTTAAGTGAAGGAACAACACAAAAAGCACCTAATTTTGAAGTGTGAGGAAAATGATACCTAGTTTTCAAAAATGTCTACCCCCAACATTTTACCAATAAAAATAAAAAACGCATTTAACAGCCTGAGTCAACACTTTGTACAACCATCTTTTGCTGCAGTTACAGCAACATTTTGTGGTAGGTTTGTATCTGCTATAAACATTTAATGACATTTATGATTAAAGTATTACATCAGACCGATTAAAAAACGTTTTCAATAAAGCAATGTGGGCTTAATGAAAAGTATGTTTAAAACCTTTTTAAAGGTTATTTTCTAAAGGTAATTTTAAATCTGAGAAACGAGCCTCATCAGAATATATATACAAATTTATTAAATATGACTACTTCAGATGATTCAAAAGTATTCATGTTTTTTGTATCATAACAATAAAAATTTAAATTAAAGTATTTTTTCTTCTTTCAACACAGGAATTTCACCCATGGGAACATTAGAGCTGAAAATGAGGGAAGAGGTAAATAAATGATGGCGGACATGACTGGGTCCATGATCACCTCTGTTTCTGATCATTCTGTTGCAAACTCTACCACTGCCCTGTGGGAGCCCAATCCCACTGTCCCTGCTGACGTCAGCGTCGTCACAAGCTCCCAGTCCCAAATCAAAGATCTTTTCGGGTTGTTCTGCATGGTAACACTTAACCTCATCGCCCTCCTGGCCAACACTGGTGTGATGGTAGCTATAGCTCGCGCTCCTCACCTGAAGAGGTTTGCGTTTGTGTGTCACCTGTGTGCAGTAGATCTGCTGTGCGCCATTCTCCTGATGCCATTGGGCATCATATCTAGCTCACCATTCTTCGGCACGGTGGTTTTCACTGTTCTGGAGTGCCAGGTTTACATCTTCCTCAATGTTTTCCTCATTTGTCTTTCCATCCTCACCATCACTGCCATCAGCTTGGAGCGTTACTTCTACATTGTGCACCCACTGCGTTACGAAGTCAAGATGACCATCAACCTGACTATTAGTGTGATGGTCCTAATCTGGGTTAAATCACTCCTCTTAGCTCTGGTCACGCTGTTTGGATGGCCAGCTTATGGACCTCAGAGCTCGATTGCTGCAGCACACTGCTCTCTTCATGCAACCCACAGCCGCCTGAGAAGAGTATTTGGTGTGTTATTTAGTGTTATTTGTTTTTTAGCTCCTGCAGTGGTCATCTTTAGTGTTTACTGTGCTGTGTACAAGGTTGCTCGTTCAGCAGCTCTGCAGCAAGTCCCAGCTGTGCCCACATGGGTAAACACGTGCCCAGCAAAAGGCCGCTCTGACTCCATCAACAGCCAAACGAACATGATCGCTACCACCCACACTGTGCCTCAAAGACTGTCTGCAGAGAGGGCCTTCAGTGGTGGAAAAGCTGCAATAACTTTGGTGTTCATTGTGGGCCAATTCTTGGTTTGTTGGTTGCCCTACTTCATCTTCCATGTTCAAATGTCTCTGACCGACTCTATGCAGAGCCCAGGGGATTTAGAGGAAGCGGTAACCTGGCTTGCTTACTCTTCCTTCGCAGTTAACCCATTCTTCTATGGCCTCTTAAACAGACAGATCAGAGATGAGCTGGTGAAGTTTCGTCGTTGTTGCTTGAACCAGCCCACGGAGGTTGGAGCATCTAGCCAAGAAGCCTCATTTCAGGAAAACTTCCTTCAGTTCATTCAGAGAACCATCAGCACACCTGAAAGACATTCAAGCTGTTCTAACTCCAGTCCCACAAACACATTAAACCAAGCAAACGTTATTCCAGGAAAAACACCAGAGGAGCACGCATAGATTTGAACAAATCATGGAACACATCATGCTAACATGCCAAGAGTGCAACATTTAAATGTTTGTAGGCCAGTAATCCCATTATTTCCAGAAACTTATTTCTCATATTACTTTATTTTGTTACATTTTCTTAGATTTGTGCTCTTTACTAATTTAATTTGTTCCTTATTTTAAAAAAAGCAAAAGGTGTCTGTGCAGTAACCCTAAAATATATGCAGTTTCAGTTGAAAGTTTACATGCACTCATCGTGGTCATAGATGCCTTACTATTATTTGTTGTTACCTGATTTATGTGAACTGTTTTCTTTTCAGGGTAGAGTTATTATACAAACAAACAATTTCAATGATTATATGTAAGCAAGATTTGGCTGCACAAGTTTTATAATGAATTATAGGTTCAAATGTATACATCAGATTGAAGATGTTTGCACCCGCTCTGATAATTGATAGAACTAATTTAAACTGGTTTGTTTCTTGGCACAGACTTGTCTTTTAGGCACAGTCTATACATTTTCAATAGGTATGAGTTCAGGGCCATCCTGAAAACCTAATGTTAGCCTTCTTTATCCATACCAAACCAGTTTTAATGTGTCTTTGGGATCTTTGTCTTGTTGGAACAATCAGCTGCAACAAAGTTTTAACCAGCTTGTTCTTCCACCCACTTTTTGCAATGGGCCGGTTTCCATGGTGAAATGGTCTTGCACATGAAGAAACAGGACTAGAAGCACAAAGAATGGACCAGACATGAAACGGCAGACAAACAGATGAATCCAGCAAAGAAAAATGAGAACCAGTGGACTTATACACTGAGGCAGGGTAAAGAAATAACAGGCAAACCAAATACGTTAACCAGAAGGAATGAGTAGTAGCTGAGGCAGAGAGAAAGGCAGAGCAGCTTGAGGAAGGAGACTAATTAACCAGTTGGAGCAAAGCAGCTCCAACATATAAAAACCCAAGGAAAAATCTAACAGAAATCTAACAGGAAATAACTCTAGATGTGGAAAGAAGAATAGAACACAAAAGCATGAACTAATAAGGGAAACACCTAATAAGAATAAGCACAAGGAAATATCTTACGAAAGCAGGACCTAAAGAACATGATAAACAGCAAAGAAATCAACAAAATACATACACAAAATAAAATCAAAACTCAAACATCTCAAGATTGTGACAGTACTTCACACTTGATAGTGCTAGGTTTGAAACCTTCACCTTGAGTTCTCCGCACATAATTCTAGTCATTGTGACCACATAGGGCAAGTTAAGTCCCCTATGAATGTAAATGTTATTTTTCCACAAAGCATTTGATGTGTCCATGTAGACAGCTGCAAACTTCAGTTGTACTGGAAAGTGTCAATTTGGAGCTTTTTTTTTTTCTTTCTTGCTCTGCACTCTTTGGTTAGTGGTAATGTAAAAAAATGGTTAGAGCCTTGGTGAGATCTTGGTTACTCTTAAATATCCTAACGACCCTTTCCTTTCAACTAAGGGTGACAGTTTGGGTCAGATTATTGAAACTGGTGCATAAATGTCTGTGCCAACAAGAAAAAGAAACCAACACAAACATTAAAACACTGGGATGGATAAATCAGTCCTACAATAATCCTTTGAAATGGACCCAACCTAAACCTTATTAAAAATGTACTGGCTTTGTTTAAAAATAATGCCTATGCCAGGAAATCCATTAATCTAAATTAACCAAGAAGGATGGTCAAACAACCAGCCAGAAATATGCCAGAGGCTTTTTAGTAAAGAGTGTAGATTCGTGGCAACTTGCAAAGGAACATTTAACTGAACATTAGATGTATATGTATACATTTGTGCCTATATGTCTAATTTTGACCCTGTGCCAATTAGAAGAAACCACTATAAATTCAAAGTTGTGCACCCAATTCTGGATTTGTAAGAATCACAGAATATTTATCATGTGTAGTAATTCCACATAGTAAAAAAAACTGCTCGAACTCATTATTAAAAGCACAAATTTGTTGTGACATTTGCATTTGTCTCCAGTTTGTCAGGGAGAGAAACTGTCAGATGTAGGGATAATACCTCAGACTTCCTACCTATAACAGATAGATTTTAATGTCACGTCTCTCTCTTGCCATATAAAATAAAGTGGACTCACATAGCAACAAAACAAAACAGCCCGCTGGCTAGATGTATATGTCAGCTCAAATACAGACTGAGTCAGATAAAAACACATTTACATGTGAACAACGATAGATAGCACTAGCCTCTGTGAATATGGACTAACATAATCGGGACATGGATAAGGGAAGGAAGAGATAGTAAATCTACAATGAAAATCATTACTGGGCATCATTACTTTGATAAAATACCAGAGAGAGGTAACAAAGTGCTGTTTTATTGCCTCTGGTATTTGTTTTAGCCCTCGTTCAAGACAGAATAGGCTGGTTAGAGGACATAGCAGCAAACACCATTCTGCAAAATGGATGTTATTTAGGTATACACAATCTTACATAACTGTAGGTTTGTATTCAACAACCGGGTTATTAAAGCATTAGCTATTCAACTAAATAGGTTGAAATAAAAGGAAATATCTTTAACAAAGAGACAAAGGGAAACAATCTTAGTATCAAACTTTCTGATGAGCAACAACTTAGCTGTCTTTTTGGAACTCTTCACTCACATACACGGCACTACTTGACTGTTTAAAATCCTGTTCAATAATAATAAAACATGAATAACAAATTTTCCAGTATCACCTCTGATTTGTTCTAATGAAAAACAACTAATTACATTTCCTTACCTGTAGTATAGCCACACAGACGTTCTTGCATATCACTGTTTCCAATGTGACTCTTTACTCCAATCATTTGTCAGATTGTTTTCAGCCTTTAGATATAACAACTGTTAGATCCTTTTTTGGCTTTAGACATTTTACACTTTTGTTAATGCTCATGGACTTGCAAATAGTTGTAATAAACAAAAGTCCTGTTTAAACATTTAAACAAATTGTAATAAATAATTTATTAATTAAATAAAACAAATATTAGACAAAAAAGGGAGAAGGCTTTGACATTGGTTTGTTTCTCATCTTTCTTTTACCATAAAGTATTTATGTACACCTAAATCTACAAGTCTCATAAAGTATCTTAAAATAGTAAAACTCTTACTATCACAACCCTAGGGTTCAACTCTAATAATCTCAGATATTGATCATGATAGCTTTTTAGAAGAAAGAAAGGAGAACTTATTTATTTCTAAACAAAATCTGAAACCTAACAATGTAATCATGTATTTTTGACTGTTTCTACGTTTGCAGTGCTACATCAAAAAGCATTTTGCATGAAAGAACGCAACCTTTAATGAAATATTTCTTCAAAAATGTTTTCTCAGTCACATTTCAAAGTGAAACAGTGGATAGCATGTACTTTGAACTGAAGAATGTATGTGGGTGGCCACTTTTTACAATTCAGACCTTCAACATTTAGTTGCTTGTTATACATTTACGTTCTTAATTATAGTATTTCTTAAAAAAGTATATTTTATTTTGTAAAAAAGAATCGCGAATGTTTGCTAACAAACTATTAGTTCTTATCTCATTGAACCTCTGCTTTCATTACGTGAAATTAGGCATTATTCATGGTGGGAATCTAGGCTGCTGATTTAAGAAAACAAATATCAACGGTTAATGAAACGGCAAGGACATATCTTGGCCAACAGAGGGCGCAATATGGCAATTAATTCTTCTAGCTTCTGTCTACATGGAGATCAGCCTAAAAAAATAACTATAAACACACAGATTTATGTTGTTCATCAGTCTGTGATAATGCTTTTATTTTATTTTAAATAACATCAAAGGAAAATTGATGAGAAGTCAGATGGCTGTCTGTGGAACATTCACTGGCCAGATTCTCTTGAAGGTTGCTATAAACATAGACAATGAAGGTTGCTATAAACATAGACAACGAAGGTTGCTATAAACATAGACAATGAAGGTTGCTATAAACATAGACAATGGTATAGAGATGAATCATGTATGACATTTCACTATGTTTCATTTTGTTTCCAAGGTCTCCTGGAGGAGGTCATATTCTGAAAAAAATATAACTGGACCACAAAAACTGTGAAGCAATTTGGTGATATAACATACATGTAATGTAAGAAAAAAATGTGTATTTAGGTTTTAAAAAAACAAGTTGAAAATTGGCTTTGTTAACCTGCCACATATATGTAAGATGGATTGACGTCCTTCTCTAAAATAAATGTATAAAACATGCAGTTTGGTGCTCTGTGGAGGATTGTTGAACCAGGAAAACATTGGGGATTCAGCTCAGATGTGCAATTGGCAGAACGGCTACTGCCAAACCCTGCTGAGTGTGGGTACTGTGCATTGAATGACCAGAACCCTGGCAAACATCATCACTGAACCCATGATTAAAGGTCTGTGTGGCTATTCTCATGCAGGTATAAATTAGACTGATCGTGTTGTGTATCACACAAAGCTAATAAAAACATTCCTCATAAATGGTCAAGGCAGTCATCAGTGTACTATGTTCCACCTGGGTGTCAACCATAAGCCTGTCCTCCTGGCGGATACACATCCTCATTCTCCATGATTCCAAGCAGGGGCACAGCCCAGCAGAATGGAAACGGACGAGCAGAGAATGAAATTTGGGGAACTGATGGAAGTAAAGGTGGATGAAGGTCTGTATTTCACCAGGAGTGATACAGGACCTCAGATTGAGGACAGGGATCCCAAAAGACTCAACAGCAGTCTAAAGGTACATCTTTTCTATTCTCATTTGCATTGAATAGATATGAAAAACCCTCACTGAGCACAAAGCATAAAACAGGTTGAACCACATTTAACTTTTTGGTTTTGAATTATAGAGATTTGCACTTTACAGTGAAACCACACCTGCTGTCTCTCTTTCTGCATCTGTGGAAGCTGTTTTATACTATGAATAGTAAGTGGAAAAAAGAAATAGTTCAAATATTTCTAATACTGCTTGTTAGATCTCAAAAAGTGTGTAAGGAAAGGGTTGAAATTGATTTTCCAAATTAAAATCTTAAAAGTGGTCTGCACGGTTGGTAGCACTGTTGCCTTGCAGCAAGAAGGTCCTAGGTTCGACTCCTGGTCGGGGTCTTTCTGCATGGAGTTTGCATGTTCTCCCCGTTCTCACCGGGTACTCTGGCTTCCTCCCACAGTCCAAAAACATGACTGTTAGTTTAATCGGTCTCTCTAAATTGCCCTTAGGTGTGAATGAGTGTGTGCATGGTTGTTTGTCCTGTGTCTCTGTGTTGCCTGGTGATGGACTGGCGACCTGTCCAGGGTGTACCCTGCCTCTTGCCAGTAGACTGCTGGAGATAAGCACCAGCTCCCCTGTGTGAATGAATGAAAAGTTTAAAAGTATGGCATGCATTACAGTGCCTTGCGAAAGTATTTGGCCCTCTTGAACTTTTCAACCTCTTGCCACATTTCAGGCTTCAAACATAAAGATATAAAATTCAAATTCTTTGTGAAGAATCAACAACAAGTGGGACACAATCGTGAAGTGGAATGAAATTTATTGGATGTGTCAAACTTTTTTAACAAATAAAAAACTGAAAAGTGGGGCGTGCAATATTATTTGGCCCCTTTACTTTCAGTAAAGCAAACTCACTCCAGAAGTTCAGTGAGGATCTCTGAATGATCCAATGTTGTCCCAAATGACTGATGATGATAAATAGAATCCACCTGTGTGTAATCAAGTCTCTGTATAAATGCACCTGCTCTGTGATAGTCTCAGGGTTCTGTTCAAAGCGCAGAGAGCATCATGAAGACCAAGGAACACACCAGGTAGATCCAAGATACTGTTGTGGATTCTATTTATCATCATCAGTCATTTGGGACAACATTGGATCATTCAGAGATCCTCACTGAACTTCTGGAGTGAGTTTGCTGCGCTGAAAGTAAAGGGGCCAAATAATATTGCACGCCCCACTTTTCAGTTTTTTATTTGTTAAAAAAGTTTGACACATTCAATAAATTTCATTCCACTTCACGATTGTGTCCCACCTGTTGTTGATTCTTCACAAAAAATTTGAATTTTATATCTTTATGTTTGAAGCCTGAAATGTGGCAAGAGGTTGAAAAGTTCAAGAGGGCTGAGTACTTTCGCAAGGCACTGTAGTATTCAGCCACTCTAAGTCACTACTGTTGACCATTTATGTTTGCAAAACAGCTAAAGTTCAGTCAGGTTGAATGAACAGACTTTAGTAGGGTGTGGGCCTGTTGCCTACATCCAATTTTGGTGCCATAAACACACAAACTTCTCTTATGCATACAAATTACAAGTTATGGATATTTAGGTATAAAACAGCTTCATGGTTTTTAAGCTTGTACTATTGGGAATGCTGTTTTTCAGAACAATTTTTAAATTCTTATATACCTGGTATCATTTATTTAACTGTATATGCATGTTGGCTTAATTTGTCACTCTAAAACACACCATGATGATAGTGTGTTCAATGCTTTCTATGACACTTACTGTTGTGTTATGCTTGTAAGCCAAAAAATTCTATTTTGGTCTCATGGGACCAGAACACCTTCTTCCATATTGCTGTCTCTCCTACATGTTTAAACTTACTTCTTATAGCTTTCTTTCAAAAAGGTTTTTCTTCTTGTCACTCTTTTATAAAGAAGAGAGTGCAGGACTAACAACATGATTTATTTTAACCGATCAGAGGAACTCTGCAGCTCCTCCAGAGTTACCATGGGCTCTTGGGTGTTACTGTGGCTCAGTAGGAAGAGTAGTCATCTTGCAATTGGAAAGTTGTGGGTTTGATTCCAGCTTCCTCCTGCTGTATGTCAATGTGCCCCTGGGCAAGGCACTTAACATCAAGTTGCCTACCAATCTGTGTATTGGTGTATGAATGTGAGTGCGATTGGGTGAATGTGGCTCTAGTGTAAAGTGCTTTGAGTGGTCTGTATGACTGGAAAGGTGCTATATAAATTCAGTTCATTTACCATTTATTAATCACATCCTTGCTCTCTGTTTTTGTGGACAACTATGTCTTGGTTAGTTTGCAGTTGCGCCATGGTCTGTGGGATGTTAAAGTCCAGCTTTATCCCCAGTGACTTCCTTGGTCTTCATTTAGCAGTTTGTTCATTAATATTCTGTCATAATGTTGGTTTACCAACTCTGAGCATGGGCAAACAATTACAGAGGCAGAAGAGGAGATTAAACAGTTTATTTCTAACAGACTGGATCTGCCAGAGGGATCTGGGTAGGCACTGAGGAGCAGAGGATAGAGATTATTGTGTGTTCTGGAGAAGATATTCAGAGTTGTGCAGGACAGGAGTGAGGTCTGCTTACTGTTGACAGTGGATGACAGGCAGCCCACTGCTCCCTGTAAGGGATGGGTTAAATGCAGAGGACAAATTTCATTGTAATGTACATGTGCAATGACCAATAAAGATGATTATTATTATGATTTGTAGGAGGTAGGTTTTCCCACAGAGGCTGAGTTAGGGAGGAGGAGTGGCACGGAGGTTTCAGTACTGATTCTCTCACATTGTGATCTTCAAAGTGGCAGCACTTCAGTTGAGCGTGCGGTGTTGGGAGGCTGGACAGGCAGGTGAGCAATGGTTTGGTATCTCAAAGAAGTGATCACTGAGTCACAGGGCTGGAGACAGGAGAGGAAGGGAGGGAGGCTCACGGTTGGAGCGGCTGGGAGTAGTTCCAAGAACAGGAGCGGGGAATCCAGGAAACGGTTATCAGAGGGATCCAGATCTGCATAGGCAGGACAAAGAAACACAATTAGAGCTGGCTCAGCAAACCCAGGAGAACTGCAGAACACAATCAGGTTACCACACTGGGAGAGATAACGAGCTAAAGTCTCCCTCCAGGTTCCTGCTCCTTAAGAAGCCCTCTTGATTGGACTCAATGAGAAGCACCTGCAGTGTGGAGCTGCACCTGCCAGTCACACCCTGTAGCAGGAGACAAACACAGCACAAACATGAACACCTGCACACAGCCCTTTTTTCTATGACATATTGTCTAACAAACACCAATGTGTGTCATAATATTTTGAGTTTCATTTGTACAAAAATTATTAAAGCCATCTATCCTTTTTTTCTTTTCTTCAGAATTATTTGCTACTTCATGTTGGTCTATCACATAGAGCCAATTGATGCAGACTAAAAACTGTTTACCACTGTACCCTAAATAGATAGTCATTCATAGAGGCATTTATATTCGTACAGGATCCTTTATTAGGGCAAAGTACATCAAGTCATTGTTTTACAGACATGCATATAATGCATTATTGTCTCCATGCTTATTTTTACATACGTAACAGCATCGTCTGTTTGTGCCTTAAGGTCACATTTGAGGACGTGATTGCAGAGCCCCCTTCAGTGCGGAGCTTTGATAAAGTCTGGTTTTGGAGTCATGCCCTGTTCGAGGTGTCCAGACTGTGGTGCTACCACTTCATCTCCCTTGTGCTGGCAGTGCCGGTGTCGCTGGCAGCAGGGCTGCTCTTTGCTGTTCTCAGCTGCCTCCACATCTGGTAGGACCGGAGCGCAGATATAAAGTACAGATACATAAAACAGAACAGGATGAGGCGCTCAACATGCTGTTAGTGAATAAAAGTCATTTTGTGAAAGTTTCATCTATGCTCTCTTCATTATATTGTTTCTTCCCAGGGGGGGAATTTTATTAAAGAGTTATCTCATGTTGTGTCCTCCCCTTTGTGTCCTTCTAGGCTGATCATGCCCTGCGTGCAGCTTCTTCTCATCAATATGCAGTGGATCCAGGCTGTGTGGGCCAACATTCTGAACATTTTTATTAGTCCTTTCTTCAGCAGTTTTGGGAAGTGTTATGGTCAAATTATTATCCACCTGGAGAGTGCTGAAAACTGATAAAAACTAATTATTTAGTAATTCTAAGAAAGGAGGAGCAGTACTGGATTGCTAACTATTTGCTGACAGGGAACATGTATCATTTGTGATTATTTTGTGCTTTTATGCAGGTGTCATGTTTTTTTGGCATGCTGACACATTCATCAGGTTTTCCATTTTGTAATGACATTGATGTATGGACCTTCTAACCACTTCAGCAGAAGCTCACAAGAGCAGGGAATATGTGTATGCTAACAACACAAATACAAAATGAGATGCCACAGGAAGCACATTTTAATGAAAATTAATAATTCGCTAAATTGCTTGCACATAAACTGTTATATGAGTGTGAAGAGAGGCATGAGAACGGCTGGAGAGACAAAGATGTTTCTGATATTTTGTTTTCAACATTTAACAAAATTGTAAATTAGATGAATAAAAGTATTTCTGACATAAAGCAAATGTCTTCAGTTGTTTCTGTATGTTAGTGTTCCAACCATGGAATGTGTCTGGCAGAATTCAGGATTTGAAAATTGAATTAAACAATACTCAAAGTTGGACAAGACGGATCTGAAAATGTACCACCTTACACCTGTCTCAGTCTAAGAAAGCAGTTGTCCAATTTCAGCTCAAGAAATCCTTTGTTGGTGGCTCAGGAAGTAGAGGTTTGTCCTGCAAACGATGGGTTGCCAGTTCAACCCCATGCTCTGTCCGTTTCAGTCATTGTGTCCTTGGGCAAGAAGGCCTGGTGGCGCAGATTGTATGGCAACCCCACTTCTGTCAGCAATGCAGCTTACCACTGTGAATGAGTATCTGGATTGGTTGATAATGCTTTAGGGCAATTTACCATTTACTTTATCAGACATTTAGACAAGCAAATGTTAAATCCACTTTGAAACTGTTTCACCACTGCTCGAAGACTACACACACAATCTACTGTAATGATTATACTATTGTTGCCTAAGCACACTTTAACATATGGACAACAAACCCACATACTTTTTGACACGTTCATTTCTGGGTCACATTTCAAATTTTAGAAGGATGTCATTTACTGTAGCACTCCAAACAAACAGAGCTATAAACATGTCCCCTGGGGGCATATTTATAAAAACGTATGGGCAGAAAACCATTTAAGAGTATTTTCTCACAAATTACAGCCAGCGTAAACACAAAATATAGTTATCAAATATTTCAACTTTTAAAAGAAAAAGGAGATAAAATAAACCTGGCCTTATGTTTAGAGTATAGGGTCATGGATAGGTTCGCCACTGTTCCAGTGTCCACAGTAGATAATGGCTCTCACTGTGGTTTGCTGAAGTCCTAAATGGCTTCATAACCCCTCTCAGACTGATAGATGGTAAGGACATTGTTTGTTCTGTTTTGGGGTTTCTTTTTATTTGGGCAACGTGTTTTGCATTTTGCGATGTTTTAGGCTACTTCAAGTTGTCAGATAGGTTCTATTTAAGTGATTTTCTTATTTTACAGTTCTGGCAGGAATCTGGGTAGGGCATTGCTAATATAGTTGGACTCAGCTCTCCAGAAAATGTAATTCTTCATTCATTACTTAATTAATCAGGAGCAATTACTTTTTCCATATATGTCCAGAAGGTTTGGATAGTTTTTTTCTCTTGATAAATGAAACCATCATCTGAAAAATGCTTTTTGTATTTACTCAAGTTATCTTTGTTTGAAACTAAAATCAATTTGAGAATCTGAACCATTAAAGTATGACAAAAAACCAAAAAACTGAAGAAATCTGTAAGAGGGCAAATATGATTTCACAGCACTGTAATTAGGGAGGTGTAATTTCAATAATTGGATCTAAGTCCCAATCAAGGCATTTTTAAATTATTGTTATCAGAGCCCCTGACTAAATTTAACCCCTGATACCTGTTGTTGGTCTAATGTCTGTGATTTTATGGCAACCAAGCCTTCAGTTTAGCTTTTTGTGCTTACATTTTTAAAAAGTACTATTATTGTATGGTTGATGGTTGGTACTTGTATAGCGCTTTTATTAAGTCTCCTCCTAGGTGCTTTACGCTACAATCAGTCATCCACACATTCACACAATGATAGTGGTAGGCTACATTGTAGCCACAGCTGCCCTGGGGCAGACTGACAGAAGTGGGGTTGCCATACAGTCAGCTCCACCAGGCCCTCGGACCACCATCAGCATGGAAGGCAGGTGAAATGTTTTGCCCAAGGACACAATGACTGAGATGGACGGAGCCAGGGTTCGAACTGGAAACCTACCAGTTACAGGATGAACCCCTACCACCAGAGCCACCATCGTAATATTTTTATGTACGCTACCTGTCAAACGTTTTGGAATGCCTTTCTCACTCAATGGGTCTCTTCAATTTCATGACTATTTAAATTGTAGATTCTCACCAGAGACAACAAATCTGTGAATGAACACACATGGAATTATGTAGTAAACAAAAAGTGTAAAAAAACTCTAAACATTTTTATAATTCCGATTTTTACAAAATAGCCACCTTTTGCTTTGACTACTGCTTTTGCTCTCTAAGCATTCTCTCCGTGAGCTTCATGAGGTGGTCACTTGAAATGGTTTTCCAAAGAGTCTTGAAAGAACTTCCCAGACTTTCATTGAGAGATGGCCAAAGGTCAATATTTCAATCATTACAGCAAAGGGCAGCTATTTTAAGGATTCTAACATATAACATATTAATAGCTATCTTACAATTTTTGGTTTGCTACATAATTGCATATGTGTTCATTCACTGTTTTGATGCCTACATTGAGAATCTATGTACAATGTAAATAGTCATAAACATAAAGAAAATAATTAAATGAGAAAAGCATTATAAAAATTTTGACCAGCAGTGTATGTATGCACAATGTTTCTGCAGTTAGTATTCAATCTAACAAATCTGAATTTCTTCTTTAAAAATAGTTTTTTTTAACCCTTCACATTGCAAGAGAAACTGTATTGGTTGCTGCAGATCCCTGTCTGTCTGTTTAATGTGACCTGCTCTATAAACTGTGTTCAGATCTTTCCGCCTGCTGTCTTTGTGAGGGATAATAGTCAGAGGAAGCTGAAATACTCATGATTAAAATTTTCAATATTCAATGGAAAATGCCAAGTTATAAAGTTATGAAATGGAAGAACAGCTTTTGCTGTAACTTCCGTCTGCACACAATTAACTAACTCGAGAAGGCCATTCATGCCTGGCTTGACTGGGAGACTCCACTGGGAGACACTAGAGACCCAGTCAAGTCTAAATCGCCTTCAGCTTGTCCAGAATGCTGCTACTCGTCTTTTAACTAACACCTCCCAAATCTCTTAACAGCTTCCTGCCTCCTTATTTTTCTGAACTTTTAAGTGTTTGTGCTTGGAATATCCTTGAGGTCATCCAGTCAGTTTTTATTGGATGTTCCAAGGACAAAGCTTAAACACTGGGGTGAATGGACCTTTTTGGTGGTGGAAGACGCATTTGTTCAGAAATGCTTTTAATATTCCTTAGTACATTCCTTTTCAACTGAATTATTATTTTTTTTTTGTAATCTTTTTGAATGATTTTATGATTTTATTGCTATGGTCTCCTTGTTTGGATGTTTTGAAGCGATTTATAAATCAATAAATAAATATGTTACTTTCTGAAATATCAACAAGTAATATCAAAACACAGAGTAAACATGCTATTGTTAGTTTAACAGTTCAGTACAGTGATCTATGTGAAAACATTGTCAGCATAGGCAAGACATCAGTTTTTTTAAAGACTGAAGTTGTGTTTTTTTAGAAACGAATGTCTGTCAGTCAGTCTTCCCTACCGCTTATTCCATAGTGGGTAGCGGGGAAGCTGGGGCCTATCTGCAGTAGTCTATTGGCAGGAGGTGGGGTACACCCTGGACAGTTTGCCAGTCAATCGCAGGGCAACACAGACACACACAGGACAAACAACCACGCACACACTCATTCATGCCTAAGTGCAATTTAGAGAAACCAATTAACCTAACAGTCATGTTGTGGACTGTGGGAGGAAGCTGGAGTACCCGGAGAGCCCATGCATGCACAGGAGAACATGCACACTCCGTGCAGAAAGACCCCCAGCCAGGAGTCGAACCAGGACCTTCTTGCTGCAAGGCAACAAAAAAAGTAAAGGAACTGCCTTCCTTTGATGTAAGTTTTCAAATGGTAAGACTAAACCAAAGCTTTATCAGTCATTGCAGTGAAAGGTATTTTAAAGGGTCATTTACACTCTTGCCAGATTAATAATGTTGGACGAGTGGTAGCTTTGCAAGATTAGTAATTACACTGCATGTAAATGCCCATTTCTAGTTAGGTCAAAAATATCTGTCACTGTCAAAAAAACCGATCCTGTCTTGATTGTCACTGATGAATAAATAAGCGGGAGACGAGTGCAATACACCATGTAATACTGATGAAATGTACTTTTGTGTTTTACTGCCCTTTAAAACTATTGATTTCTTAAGCACTGATTTTATTAATTCTAATGTAAAATTAAAATGGGAGTAGGTGCAACAAAACTTTGAATCCTGAATGACTTGGAACAGTATGCGTGACCAAAAAAGTCTGATTGGGATATCCCTATTTTAAACGTTTGTTTACACTACCACAACTGTGTAAATATGTAGCAGACTACAATATGTTACATTTAAATGCTTGACTGAACACGAAAAGGGGTACCCTGAAAAGGCTATGGGTTTTTATTTATTTAAGTACATCTTGGGGGTTTTGCATAACAACTGTATTTATTTATGCATAGGAGGAGTTGTCCTTTTCTTATGGAAGAATGTCTCTTTTTTTCCTCTTCTGTGACTTTGCTATTTTGTTTCTAAAGATGACACCATCAAATTAAACAAATTCTGACAGGTTACCTAATCTGTGTTTTATTTTACCTTTGGCATTCAGCTAAATTGCACTCTTTGCTTCTGGTTTTATTGCAAATCTAATAAATGTAAGCAAAACGGTTCAAATGCAAACACATAATAAAAACGGGAACAAAATACTAAATATAAATTTGGACTTTTAAGGAGAAATTTATTGTAACTGACATTAATGAAAGCTAGGCTTGCTCAGTTTTAAAAATCTTGTGAGAATATTGCAAATAAAGGTCACACAGTTATGTACACATATGAGCTGTGGATCTGGTGCACCTTTTAACCTGTGAGCAATTTGTCAAGTTTTAATTTAACCTAATTTTCTTTTTCCCAAAGCAGTCATAAAGTAGGTCAAATTTCAGCACCACTGGAAGATGATTTTATTTTCAGTGAGAAGATCCTCCCCATCTGCAGCGATCCCTTTGGAATGTATGCAGATTGTGGTTCTGATTTACTATGCTTTTGCTGGGAAAGACTTCACCTTAAAGTCAGCAGATACTGGTTTAAAATTTCAATGAGTTTTTTTCTCTATGGTTAAATCAGCTCCAGTATGTGCGATGCTTCTTGAGCCATTGTTGTCAACAGGATTGATGATCTGGGTTGTCCAGCTTAAGCTTAGGCCCTGGCTGTTCAAGCACAAAAATTCCCCCTGGTTCCTCGAATTATGTGATGATATTGTGTATCGTACAAGGAGAAGAAATGCAGAAACCCAAAAATCATTCTCATGGATAAAAGCAACCATATGATTTCAAATGTGATGACAAACAAAAAAAAATAGTCACCATAATTTATTATTTTTCTTTTTCTAAATTGCCCTTGTCAGCTTGGTTTTGTGTTAAATATGGTGGATATTCAAAATTTAAATCAGATTGTCATAATGTTTTCACTTTAAAAAAAAAATAAAAATCTGAAAAGTCTGGCATGCACCTGAGCCGATACTTTGTTGGACTTTTAACTGCAATTACAGTTGTAATTCTTTTGGGAGTATATCTCTATGGTCACAATAAACCATCCTTGTGAAATAGTTACTTGAGAAGTTAAAGTTTGTGGACATGCAAAAATGATTTGAATTTGTTGCTTTATACATTTGTAGAGAAATGTGTGAGTGTGTCTACACACTCACACCCCCCCCCCCCCCCCCCTCCCAAAGATTCTGGCCCAGTATGTTTTCCTCTTAACCCCTCAACCTGTTTGGAGAGTTCAGTTGGACCAATCAAATGGAGATTGTTGTGTTGTTTTTACAGTTACCCAGAAATTGTTGTAGGATTTATAAAACTATTCATACCCCTGTCAGATTTAGAATTACAGTAATCCAGTTTTCTTAACATGTTTCTTCTGCCTGCTGAGGTGTCCAGGGTCGGTCTACTACCACTGCCTGCGGTGTTATACTGGGGGAGTCTAACATTCTGTATCAAACTGTAGTTTTAAGATGTGTTCAGATGGGCAATTAGATGTTGAGAGCAAATATACATATTAAGAATTGACTTTTAAATTTGCTTCTATGCTATTGGAGCAGAGAAGCCTAATAGGCTGACAGGCGGGAATGACTTATTTCTAAAAATGGTCAATTACAAATAACACATAAATCACTGATAGTCAAAAAAATAGTCAAATAGTCAAGACAGGATATAACAAGTAACACACCCAACGTTTTAAATGTAGCAACAACTTTATGTGTTAAATAATTTTAGTGACTGCCTTTTCACCAATTACACTCCATTTGTTTCTAAGCACAGGTCTGAGAGCCCTGCCTTTCTACAAGATTAGAGCCAGAGGAGTCTGATTTAACCATATTGATACCCATGAACACAGAGACATGCCACTTCCTCGCTCTGCACAGCTATTCCTGTCCACCTGCCTCCATGCCTAAGCTGTTCCCTCTCTCTCCACTGCCACGTCAAAAATAGCCATCTAATTGGCCTGGTCCCGAATCACATGAACACTGATCTCATTTCCCCACTGCCTTCTCAGCTCCCGGGCAACTGGGAAGAGGAATGCCTTTGCACCCTATGGAGTCACGCTTCCTCTACTTCTCTTACATCAACTGTTAAACAGCAACAGAGAGCTGTAGCACCTTCCATCAGAAGTATCTCTGCAGCGACTTCCCTTCTACTATCTTTATTTGGCAGCTCCCCTGAATAGGTTTGTTTATGTTGCATGCTGTTATGGACTCCAATGACTGATAGCAACAACTGCACAGCCTAAATTAGGCTGCCTGGGTTTTATTTTGGAGGTAGATTGGATTTAATAATGTATCCCTTGCTAAAATCTGAGATTTTAAAAGAGGTTAAAGTCCTACATATGTTAACTGGATCAAGTTACTGTTGATCCAGATTACAAGTCAATGCAAACGATATATGTTTTCACTTTTTTCTGCCTGTTACTCTAATAAAGAAAAATGTTTACTCATATCTTTACTGCTTTGTGATTTCTGGGAAGTTGAAACATTTTTCTTAACAACCTCTCAAAAAAATAACTTGTTTTTTGTAAAAAGTTGATAGGAATAATAAGAATTTTCCATATAATAAAATGAAAGTGAAGACTGGTTTTGTGTTTTTGTTTTTGTTTTTTTAATTTTGGTATACAGTCCCTTGTAAGTATCAAAAGCACTTAAACCTTCAAATTTTTTCATGCTATAAACACAAACTTTAATGTACTTTATTGAGATTTTACTTAATAAACCACACAAAGTGGTTTATCAATTCTTATGAAGTGGAATAAAACTTAAAAGAAATCTTTGTTGTTTACATAATACATTTTAAAAAAGCGTGGCATGCATAATCAGTCAACCCCACGTTTTTTAGATACCAGTAAATGGGTAAAGAGAGTGATAATAATTTTTATTAATAATATTCTTTAAATTATCTTCATAGATGTGCAGCTTTTACTCTGTCTTGCTGCTGTGACAAGTCAATTTCCCCCTTGGGGGATAAATAAAGTATTTTGATGTCTTTTGTTGTGCTTTGAGGTTTGTGCTTGTAATGTGACAAAATGTGGCAAAGTTCAAGAGATATGAATAATTTTGCCCATCTGAAATTAGACTTAGTAATATATAGTACAAACCTAACTGAAGGAGGAGCATGTGGGTGTGTTTGTGCTTTTTTGTGGAAGTTAGTGCCACTGTGCAAACCCATCCCAGTTAGCCCAACAACTCCATGTGAAATATGACACAACTCTGGGTTCTTCTTTAAAGCATTCCTTTTCTCTCTGTGGTCATTACATTGTGTACATGTGTGTGAGTATACAGTTGTGTGTGTGTGCAGTGGTGTGTGTTTGTGTGAGTGTGTCCATGCAGGGTGGGGGCAAGGCCACCATTTCTACCGGGGTGCCTGCAGCAGCTGTCCCTTGGCATGTCAGCGAGGAGCGTCAGAGTCTTGCTACAGAAAGGGTCAGAACTGAACTGAGAACTGCTGCGTGCAGTTTCCAGAAAGGTTCTCAGCGCTCCTATCTTCGGTCAGATCTGGGACCTGCACAGCCCCGACCATGGCGGATCAGTACCAGTACAACACCAACGAGGAGAAGATTGTAAAGGACAGCCACACCAAGGAAATTGATCTGATCAACAGAGACCCCAAGCAGATCAATGAGGACGTGGTGAAGGTTTGTGCAGAAAGGAACAAAAAACTGTCATGTGAAAGGTTTAGGTATGAAACTGACTGTTTTTAATTGCATGTATGAAAATTTAGACAAAATTGCAAAGGCAGGTGCTGGGAATGTTGACTGTACAACAGACATTGTACTAGCAGAGAAACCCTGAAATAGACCAGGAGCTATTCCTGTTGCTTGAGCAGAGCAAAGATTTATTTTTGGGATGGGCTAGAAGGAGTTTGAAACTGATACGCTCTTTGGCTCTGATTTTCTTTCACTGTTTATTTTTTATTTGTTGCTATGGAAATACCAGAAAATATATGTTTGCTGAGAAACCAAATAAGCTAACATAAGTATATTTTATTTGAATGGGTTGCGTTAGCTTAAATGTGTTTATGAGGATGGTTATGAAAGTTTTTAGCGATTCCATGACACACTTTAGAAAAATATACAAACCAGTTTGTGGCAGTTTTTAGAAAACTGGACACCGTATATTTTGAAAAAAACTTGCAAGAGTCTTATGTTGTTGCTATTGTCAAATTAGCAATTCAATTAGCAATTAAATTTGAAAATCACAAGAATTATAAAATGATTTCAGGCTCCTACATAAGAAAGTAATGTATTTAATGTCTGTAAAACTCACTGGTTGGTGCAACCATATTTAAATTGAGCATGTGGATGATTTACTTTTTTTCAGCTGTAAAATGTTTGCTCACATTTTTTTTAGAAAAGTTTAAAAATGAAAAAATAATTAACATGGTAGAACATTTGTTTGTAATCCATTCATTTATATCACCTTTGGAGACCTACTTATTACTTACCATACAGTTTTTTATTAAACAATCTGAAGATGAGCTTCCGATTGCTTCAGATGTGCAGTGTGTTTCTGCCTGCAGAAGTTCGATTACTGATGATAACTGACAGCAGTTCGATGCCGAGCCTCAGCTGAGAATGTAATGGCCTACTTTTTTCAGAAGGACCAGGTGGCTCGTAATGCAATCCAAAAACAGATTGAAACATTGTGGAGCATCCCTCTCATGAATTTTGCATGAGGCTAGCTTTGATTTCGCAAAAATGACCTGGAATAAAGCCTTTTGACTGCAACATTAAAAGTCAGTCCACTCCTCAATCTGTGCCACTGTACATGCGTGAAGTGCACAGGTTATTAGTTTCTCTGCATACAAAGCATACACTTTACACTTTACATGAATTTGTGAGAACTGTTTAAAGGTCCTCAGAGGTCTGGTTTGAGAAGGGGCATCAAAGTTGTGCTCCCTCAAGGATCTGTGCTAATGACTCCCTGTTTAAAATGTCTCATCAGGTGGAGTTTGAGGATATAATCGCAGAGCCTGATGGCACACACAGCCTGGACGGAGTGTGGAAGCTCAGCTACACCACCTTTACTGTGTCCAAATACTGGTGCTACCGCATCCTGTCCGCGATCTTCGGCATCCCAGTCGCTCTACTCTGGGGCTTCCTGTTCGCCTGCATCTCCTTCTGCCACATCTGGGCCGTGGTTCCCTGCATCAAAAGCTGCCTGATTGAGTCACAGTGCGTCAGCCGCATTTACTCACTGTGCATTCAGACCTTCTGTGATCCCTTCTTTGAAGCTCTGGGCAAGATTTTCAGCAGTGTCCGCGTGGCACTGCGCAAAGAAGTCTAAGAGCTCACACTGCAGTTTGAAGTATGATCGGAGAAAGTGTAGTATCTTTTTATACAGCAGAAAAATAATCCATCTGTGGAATTTTGCTTTGCAACCGACTCATCTTTGTCTCATTACAACATGCTGTTCTCAGCCCTCCAAAGTCTGAACCAGAGATCTAAAGACTGACATAACCAGCATGCATTTAGCCACCAGAAATGCTTTGACAGCTGCAGCGGGCGGTATATTCCCTGACAGCTCTGGCAGTTCTAGTTTGGCTCTAACAGAAGGCGAAGGCAAACTGTCATGAGGGAAATCTCAGTATTTACACCTACAGTGATCTCAATAGTTTACACCAAATAACAAGTTTTTGTAATGTAAACAAAAAAATAAACGCCATGAAGAATCATTTCATCCAAATCGGTTTCACCTTTCATGTGGTATGTGTCCTGTTCAATCCACCTGAAAAACAAACAAATCTGTTAGGTGAACAAATGTAGAAAAGAATCAGAAAAAGTTCAGCTGTTTTTTTTTTTAGGATTTTCCTGACATTTCTTCATTTGTATTGATTAACTACAGCCATAGTTTGCAGAGAGGTTACAATTGCTCCAAAGTATCTACAAATGTATCTGCCAAGAGAAAGATGCAAAAATCCACAACCTCAAACATCAACAACAATGCTCAACAATAATATTAACATTACTAAAGCCAGATGTTTCTCCAGTATTTAAGAACAAGCAGGACATTTGCCAGGAAGGCTGCCAAGAGGCAAACAGCAACACAGAAGGAGCTGAAGAAACAATCTCTTCTATTCTCAATGTCTGTTCACAAAAGACTGATCCAAGACTGGCTAAAATCTAAAAAATATGTGGCTAAATGTGTTATGGTCTGATAGAATAAAAAATGTTAACTCTGGGTCACAAATACAAAATGACAAGATTATGACATAGAAATAACACCACCAAAAGAACACCATACTGACACTAAAACACGGTGTTGGCAGCATCATTATCTGGGGTTAATTTCTTCAGATGGAACTTATGTTTTTGTCACGATTAATGAAAATATGAGCAGCTCTAAATGCTAGTCTTAGTCAAAAACGCCTGCAAGAAAACTGATGGAGTGAGATTTTATTTCAGAGTGAGATGTGGAATGGCTGAGCCAGAGATCAGAACTCACAGAAAAATTGTGGGCTCACATAACAAAGGTTGATAAATCAAATTGATTTGTAGAACCTTTGTAAGACAGAGTGGGCAAGTCAAGATTCTCTCTTTTAATAGATTTGTTATTTTTTCATGTGAATTGAGCAGGATATATGGCACATTGTCGGTGTAAAAGGTTTTGAAATTATTTATTATAGATTTATTATTTTACCTCACAAACCCTGGCATTTGTACGGATGTGTGTCCACTTTTGAGAGGCACTATATATGCATCCAGCAGAAAATTAAGTTTATTCACAAATATGCAAAAATAATTATTTTGCTAGATGTTGTCACCTGTGTGCATTTAATTTGGCTCCTTAAAAGAGGTTTTGCATTGTCCTGTTATCAATTTACTTCATGTTGTTCACTATATACCTCAATGGAATGAAATGAATTGCAAACAACTACTGTGTCCTATATTTTAAGATTATTTTTATGTGCTTTAAATATGTGTTCTGTTTCACTTTCTGTCTATTTTATAATTACCCTTTAAGATGCAGTCTGGAAAAAGGGATTTTTTGATACAAACAGGTTTCTCAGTCTGATATTTACATCAAGATGTGACATCTCTTATAATATTTTTAACTGACTGAGGATAAACAAACACTTTAAAACTTGTAATGAAAACTTATAATCAGCACAGGAAAGTAGAGTTCATTGTATGCAATAATGTAAAGCATTTTCATAAGTTTCAGAAATCATTCACAGCAAAGTTTTTGAAACCTGGAAGTACTGACCAGTGAACTGAGACCCACTTCAGGATGTTGTTCTGTTCTTAGACCATTTCTTAATGGTTCACTGCCACCACACCCTGCTTTGTTCCTAACATTGTTGTTTTTCACTCTGGGCACTGTGTTCTGGTCTTTTGTTTCTGTACAAACCTTTCATGCAATATTTTATTCATTTGCTTTTTATATACATATGAAAAATGTAACTTTCTTTTTTAGGTGATATTTTTGCATATCCATCCATCCATCAATCCATCCATCCATCCATCCTTTATATCCGCTTCTTCCATACAGGGTCGCGGGGGAGCTGGTGTGAATCTCCAGCGGTCTACGGGTGAGAGGGGGGGTACACCCTGGACAGGTCGTCAGTCCATTGCAGGTCAACACAAAGACACACAGGACAAACAACCATGCACACAACCATTCACACCATAGGGCAATTTTATAGGCCATATATCTTAACAGTCATGTTTTTGGACTGTGGGAGGAAAGACCCCAGGTTTAGAGTCAAACCCAAGACCTTCCTGCTGCAAGGCAACAGTGCTACCAACTGCGCGCCACTGTGCAGCAAAAATATGTGTATGACAAATAATTGAAATTTCAAAATGTGTCATAACTAACAAATGTATTGTTGTTAAAATATTCCAGCTAAATATTTCACAAATTTCAAATGTTGTGCTGCTCTTTATTTTTGTGAAGGCTCTATGGGTGATACAGACTGGATCACCAAAACAGTCAACACCTCAAGGTGTTTTAACTGTGGTAGTGATCCTCAAAATGAAAATATGTTAAATTATTTCTATGGTCTCTACGCATCCCTGTCCTATCTCTCTAAGCTCTTTATCTTAAGCTTTTACAACCTCCCTTCTTCCTACTTTTCAATAGTGTATTTTAGGTAATTAAAAATTATATATCCTTTGCCCCAAAACAACAACAGCAAAAAAGTGTACTCCTTTGTATACAAACCCAATAGCAACCCATTTTCATTACTAGTAAGGAACATAAAAACAAGGCTCCCACACTGAAATAGGTCATTTTTGAGCTTCTGGATATTGTCCTTACTTTTGTCCTGTAGCTAGGTCAGGTTGTAAATCCTCATCTTCCTTGGCATCTTTCTCCACATCAGGATTTTTAGCATCCTTAGCTCCCTCAACATTGTCAATTAACAATCACTGACCATTTCCAGCCCTTGACAGCTGTTTTCCTGGATGTTTTAGATGTGTTCCTGCAACATCTCACCTGATTTATAAAGCTCATCACCAGTCCTGCACAAGACACTGTTAATACCACCATCATCATTTCACTCGGATAGTGCCATCACTGCCTTCCCTAAGGAGCTTTCTTTCATGTGCTGCAAATAACTCTCACTGTAAGCTCCACACAATTGAAATAATCTGCAAAGATAAAGTTTCCTTAAAAAACAGTTGGTGCTGTTTAAGTATTTTTTAAAATAATCGTCACAATAGCTGTAGAAATCTAAGTTAAAATATGACCAATGATGCATGGTATCTAATTTAATGAACAAATGATAAATTGCAATTTTCTCCTATCTTAAAAACAATGCTTCAAGATTTTAACAATTATTTTAGTCCCTAGTTGTTAACTGACACCAGCATTTTTATCTGCAAGGGTCTCATACTTTAGATGAACTGGCAAGATATCCTCCAGGGGTTTCATGTTATTACACTGGTTGACCAGTAGGTGATATTGTATGGAATGGCACAGTAGAGTCCAATGAAGCAGCTTAAAGGTAAGTGTAGCATTAACACCCTCTTCTTGCATGAGATCTGCTCTTGTTTGTTTTGATCAGGTATTGAAACTTAAGAGGAATATAACTTACTAAGAAGATGTAACTGAAAGGTATGTTAGAAAGGTAAACTGTCTGTGTAAAAGATAATCTTCAATATTTGACAGGTTCTGCAGCAAACTAACAAACTAGCATTCACGGAGGAGGGATGTCCTGAACATCCAAACAAGTCTGTTGCCCTTTAAAAAGAAAGTCATATGGACTTATTAGGTAAAAACAATGGGATACAGAATGTCAGGCAAAGACGACATCTTACCTCCCCGATTTTACCAGAATACTCATGTTCTTCAGACTTAACAGAACTGAAGGCTAGTCCTGAAAATGTTGGCTGAAAGATCTTAAAAAATTTAAAGCATTTGGCAGGGAGGATTCTGTAAATGTGTTGGGAAAGTTAGCTGACTGAGAAACCCTCTTAAAGGTTAACAAGACTTGCCAAATGTGACAAAAACAAAATTGCTAAATGGACAGATTGGTTAATCACCATATGTGCTAGGTAAGTCTTAATATTTAGGTGAATAATATTAATATCTAATGCTGTGTAAGGAGACGCTGTTGGATTTTGTAGTTTTACAAAAAAGAAAATTCAGTAACAAAAATGAAAATGACCTAAGTTGAGACGAAAACTGAGCACTCACGTAAAACCAAACTGAAATAAATACTGACCAAAATAAAAAGAAATCTTTTTGGAAAATTGTCAAGTTGGGAGACATTTATCTTCCACTGTTTGCTTTTCATAATTTCCCTGCTGTTAAAGGTGGCCTATTATACTTCCTTTTAAACATTTGGGAAAGGTCTATGGGGTATACAAAACATGTTCATTACATTTTTCACACAAACTCATTCTCAAATAATGAGATTTCACCTCCTCAGTTCCCCCTATTTTGACCACCTTTCAGAATGAGCTGTTTCAGGGCTCTGTCACTTTTAAGCAAATTAGCTGTATCTCCAACACTGAGCTGGGGGGCGTGCCCAGCACTTTGTGCAACAGTACAGCCATACATCTTTGACCCTGAGTCAGACGGGGTTGGGACCATCAGTTGTGTTGTGCAGGAGGTGGATACAGTACACAGCTGATAGTCCTACTGAATAGACTGTTAGAATTTGTATTATGGCAAGAAAAAAGCAGCTAAGTAAAGAAAAACGATTGGACTACATTACTTTAAGAAATGAAGGTGAGTCAGTCCGAACAATTGGGAAAACTTTGTGTCCCCAAGTGCAGTCGCAAAAACCATCAAGCGCTACAAAGAAACTGGCTCACATGAGGACCGCCCCAGGAAAGAAAGACCAAGAGTCACTTCTGCTGCGGACGATAAGTTCACCCCATCACTCTCCTTCTTGGTCAAATAGCCCTTACACAGCCTGGAGATGTGTTTGGGGTCATTGTCCTGTTGAAAAATAAATGATGGTCCAACTAAACACAAAACAGATGGAATAGCATGCCGCTGCAAGATGCTGTGGTAGCCATGCTGGTTCAGTATGCCTTCAATTTTGAATAAATCCCCAACAGTGTCACCAGCAAAGCACCCCCACACCATCACACCTCCTCTTCCATGCTTCACGGTGGGAACCAGGCATGTAGAGTCCATCCATTCACCTCTTCTGCACCGCACAAAGACACGGTGGTTGGAACCAAACATCTCAAACTTGGACTCATCAGACCAAAGCACAGATTTCCACTGGTCTAATGTCCATTCCTTGTGTTCTTTAGCCCAAACAAGTCTCTTCTGCTTGTTGCCTGTCCTCAGCAGTGGTTTCCTAGCAGCTATTTTACCATGAAGGCCTGATTCACACAGTCTCCTCTTAACAGTTGTTCTAGAGATGTGTCTGCTTCTAGAAATCTGTGTGGCATTGACCTGTTCTCTAATCTGAGCTGCTGTTAACCTGCGATTTCTGAGGCTGGTGACTCGGATGAACTTATTGTCTGCAGCAGAGGTGACTCTTGGTCTTCCTTTCCTGGGGCGGTCCTCATGTGAGCCAGTTTCTTTGTAGCGCTTGATGGTTTTTGCGACTGCACTTGGGGACACTTTCAAAGTTTTCCCAATTGTTCAGACTGACTGACCTTCATTTCTTAAAGTAATGATGGCCACTCGTTTTTCTTTACTTAGCTGCTTTTTTCTTGCCATAATACAAATTCTAACAATCTATTCAGTAGGACTATCAGCTGTGTACTGTATCCACCTCTTGCACAACACAACTGATGGTCCCAACCCCATTTATAAGGCTTGAAATCCCACTTATTAAACCTGACAGGGCACACCTGTGAAGTGAAAACCATTTCAGGTGACCACCTCTTGAAGCTCATCAACAGAATGCCAAGAGTGTGCGGAGCAGTAATCAAAGCAAAAGGCGGCTACTTTGAAGAACCTAGAATAAAAGACATATTTTCAGTTGTTTCACACTTTTTTGTTCAGTTTATAATTACACATGTGTTAATTCATAGTTTTGATGCCTTCAGTGTGAAGCTACAATATTGATAGTCATGAAAATAAACAAAACTCTTTGAATGAGAAGGTGTGTCCAAACGTTTGGTCTGTACTGTATGTGGCAATAATTTTACCTTCAGTAAAATGAGCCCTGAGGAAAATCAGCTGGACGCAAACAATGACATCATCAAAACCTGTTATTGCTTTAATGTTTTTTTATTGTTTTTTAACAATTTGTCCGATGTTTAGCAGAGACAGGCATGGCGTGTTGAATTTAACAAGATCTGAAGTAAGAATTCCTATTTGTGCAAATATGTAACAAGCTGAACAACAGGATACATAGTATTTATAACAGAGGAATAAATTTATAACAGCACAGACAAACTCGATCCATAACGTTTGCTGGTGACAAAACCGTAACAATTTACAGCGCATGAACGTGTGAAATACTCTTTTCATTCTGTTTCTATGCACATCTAACACTAACTAACATACATTTCGATCAAATGTAAAAAAACATTGAAAAAGTTTCATTCAGTCACTCTTCTTAGTCCATTAATATTTTATTAAAATTTTATGGAAAAGTAATCTGTTGATTAAAGTTCTCAGTTTCACAGTTAAATTATTATGCTGAAATGAATGTACTGTGCGGGTTGTTTTCCACCTCCTGGGCTTTAACAGTAAGTCTTGCAGAAAGAGGCTTTTTGAAGAAATGGAACCGCCGGAAAATTTATGAGGAGCAACATGTAGGAAGAGGCTGAGTGGGCAGCTCGGGAGAGAGGAAAAATGAGCGCCAGGGGCTTATGTGGTGGATGTCTGTGTGATGCTCCTCTGACTGCTGGTGCTCTTAATGGCAAAGGTTGACGAGTTGCTCTTGTGGCTGGAGTCAAAGCCATGCTCACACCGGCTCTGGGATGACTTGAGGTAGTGAGCGGAACAACACAGAAAGTTCTGCCTCAGGTCGTGGAAGAGATGCCCAGCGAAGCACATATAGATCCAGGGGTTACAGCAGCTGTTGAGGCTTGCAAGCAGCATGGAGATAATGAAGGGCATGGCTGCATACGGAGAGACACAGAGAAACGTTACTGCTGTTAGATGGAAAGAGAAAGACTTGTACCAATTCTGAATTTGTCTGTAAGACGTTTTGGGGGTGCAGGTGGAAACCACATATCCACTGCCAATACTTGGCTTTGGTTTAGCAAAAAATTTATTTACTGAATATATCTTTGTTGTTGTGGTTTAGTACATTATTAGTAGACCGTTTCAAGACCCTACACAGCTAGTCCTAATCCCACACCAAACCATAATCCTTTAATGGCTCTCCATGCAATTACCTCAAAGGACTAGTTTTAAAAGCCGATATTTAGACATGTAAAGATGGGATTTATTCAGCACAATTAGTTATCCTGTTGGGCCATGAAGCGAAACAAGGGAGAACAAGTGCGGATCCTCCCTTAAGTATAAAGTACCTGTCCTTTCTACACCAGTTTCTCTCTTGATCCTGTTGAACATGGATGCATTCAATTACACTTCAAACAGTTTGCTTCAATTAAGTCAGCATTCAAACTAATATTAAGTTATTAATAGATGCTCATAGAATAAACTTAATATAAATTTATTCTCTGCTGTTAGCCTAATAATACCAGCCATTTGCACACAAAACTTTTTATTTTTAATTGTGCAATTATTATAAAAGGCAGAAATAAAAACAACTCAGCAGAAATCAAATCTACATTAAACCAGATTAAAATGTTCCTGGTTTACGTTGGTTGGGTTAGCAAATATTCAGATATTCTTGTATTTGCTGAATGCAAGAACAAAGAAAGATTTCTTTTCTTTGTTGAATTCGGGAGTCAGGTTTGTAGGCAGTCCTGCTCAAACAAACCTTTTCAACTCTTCTCACCTGAGGGATTGAGAACAGGACCTTTCTAACAGTCACTCCAAAACATTGACTTTGTTGTCCTTAAAGGTGACCTATTATACTTCCTTTTAAACATTTGGGATAGGTCTATGGGCTATACAAAACATGTTAATTACATGTTTTGCACAAAATCATTCTCAAATAATGAGATTTCACCTGTTCAGTTCCCCCTATTTTGAGCTCCTTTCAGAATGAGCTGTTTTAGGGCCCTGTCACTTTTATGCAAATTAGCAGTATTTGGCCGTGACCCCCAGCTCAATGTTGGGGGGCGTGGCCAGCACTTCATAAACGTGAAAATGGCTGCCAGCAGATGCGCAACAGTACAGCCATACATCTTTGACCCTGAGTCAGACCCAGAAGCAGAAGAAGGGGAGCCTCATGAACAACCATCAAGGATGCAGCAAACTGTTTCTGAAGGGTTACTTCAGAATGTCATGTTCATAAATCAAAATGTTATTATTTATTACCATCTCAATTAGGGTTGCCACCCTTTCCGTAACATACGAAATATCTGATATACAATTCTGTCACAGTCGTTAAGATTGTATCAAACTAATTAAAAAAATAAAATTTATGACATACTAAGACCAGCAAAATTGTAGTAGCGGAGTCTAAGCAGGACCTCCTCAGCTCCACGTGTGATGCTGTCACAGTTGCCTAGAGATGGACATCACACACCTGCTCTGCTTTCAGTCATCTGCATTTCACCTGATACCACATCGTAAGAGGAAATCGCTTTAAAAAATACCTACGTTTGTAGGAAGAGGCAAATCCCTGGCTAAACAAAGTACAAGGAAAATTATAAAAATATGTAGAGCTGGCGGCGAGATGTTTTAGTGGCGCAAAGCGGGCTGAGCATTGATAGATTGTTCAGAAGACCCATTAAACACACCTTCTCATTCAAAGAGTTTTGTTTATTTTCATGACTATGAATATTGTAGCTTCACACTGAAGGCATCAAAACTATGAATTAACACATGTGGAATCATATACTGAACAAAAAAGTGTGAAACAATGAAAATATGTCTTATATTCTAGGTTCTTCAAAGTAGCCACCTTTTGCTTTGATTACTGCTCCGCACACTCTTGGCATTCTGTTGATGAGCTTCAAGACGTAGTCACCTGAAATGGTTTTCCAACCGTCTTGAAGGAGTTCCCAGAGATGCTTAGCACTTGTTGGCCCTTTTGACTTCACTCTGCGGTCCAGCTCACCCCAAACCATCTCGATTGGGTTCAAGTCCGGTGATTGTGGAGGCCAGGTCATCTGGCGCAGCACCCCATCACTCTCCTTCTTGGTCAAATAGCCCTTACACAGCCTGGAAGTGTGTTTGGGGTCATTGTCCTGTTGACAAAGAAATGAGGGTCCAACTAAACGTAAACCGGATGGAATAGCATGCCGCTGCAAAATGCTGTGGCAGCCATGCTGGTTCAGTATGCCTTCAATTTTGAATAAATCCCCAACAGTGTCACCAGCAAAGCACCCCCACACCATCACACCTCCTCCTCCATGCTTCACGGTGGGAACCAGGCATGTAGAGTCCATCTGTTCACCTCTTCTGCGCCACACAAAGACATGGTGGTTGGAACCAAAGATCTCAAACTTGGACTCATCAGACCAAAGCACAGATTTCCACTGGTCTAATGTCCATTCCTTGTGTTCTTTAGCCCAAACAAGTCTCTTCTGCTTGTTGCCTGTCCTCAGCAGTGGTTTCCTAGCAGCTATTTTACCATGAAGGCCTGATTCACACAGTCTCCTCTTAACAGTTGTTCTAGAGATGTCTGTGCTGCTAGAACTCTGTGTGGCATTGACCTGTTCTCTAATCTGAGCTGCTGTTAACCTGCGATTTCTGAGGCTGGTGACTCGGATGAACTTATCGTCCGCAGCAGAGGTGACTCTTGGTCTTCCTTTCCTGGGGCGGTCCTCATGTGAGCCAGTTTCTTTGTAGCGCTTGATGGTTTTTGCGACTGCACTTGGGGACACTTTCCAAGTTTTCCCAATTGTTCGGACTAACTGACCTTCATTTCTTAAAGTAATGATGGCCACTCGTTTTTCTTTACTTAGCTGCTTTTTTCTTGCCATAATACAAATTCTAACAGTCTATTCAGTAGGACTATCAGCTGTGTACTGTATCCACCTCCTGCACAACACAGCTGATGGTCCCAACCCCATTTATAAGGCTTGAAATCCCACTTATTAAACCTGACAGGGCACACCTGTGAAGTGAAAACCATTTCAGGTGACTACCTCTTGAAGCTCATCAACAGAATGCCAAGAGTGTGCGGAGCAGTAATCAAAGCAAAAGGTGGCTACTTTGAAGAACCTAGAATATAAGACATATTTTCAGTTGTTTCACACTTTTTTGTTCAGTATATAATTCCACATGTGTTAATTCATAGTTTTGATGCCTTCAGTGTGAAGCTACAATATTCATAGTCATGAAAATAAAGAAAACTCGTTGAATGAAAAGGTGTGTCCAAACCTTCAATTTACAAAATGCTAAGTGAGCGAACCCAAGCATACAGAAGAACAAGACTTACTGGAAGTGATGGTATGTGCCCCCAGAGCCCTGATCTCAACATCTTCAAGGGTGTGAGAAAGCCTACATCCACAGAAGACCTGTGGTTAGTTCTTCAAGATGTTTGAAACAACCTACCAGCCGAGTTCCTTCAAAAACTGTGCTGGTTTGAAGGCAAAGGGTGGTCACATCAAATATAGATTTGATTTAGATTTCTCTTTTGTTCATTCCCTGCATTTGTTGATTGATGAAAATAAATGATTAGCATTTAAAATTTTGAAAGCATTCCTAGTTTACATACTTTTTTCACACCTGCCTAAAACGTTTGCACAGTAATGAATATATATATATATATATATATATATATATATATATATATATATATATATATATATATATATATATATATATATATATACTTGTATATATACACGACAGTATTTAGTCAGAGCACGTCCACCTTGCCCACATTTATGAGAGAAGAATACGGAATGCTGCTGGTTATCTATTTTTGAACTTCATTTAACTCAAATGTTGATACTTAAACTATCAGAAACGTATACCATAAGGGTATAGAAGCAAATGTGTCCCAATATTCAAACTAAAATGGATTAACAGAAATGCTATTTCATTGTGTGACACAACTAAAGAGAAAATTAAGAGGAAAAGACTTTTTCGTTTTCATGGTCACCCCCGCAAAAAGTGTTTCATAAATCAATTTGACTTCACAATTCCAAACGGCGCAGGAGAGTGATGCCAGTGGCAACTCTTCTTCTTCTGCCTCAGACCGCACCATTACGCATCTTGTACGATAGGTGGCGGAGCCGAGGAAGAAAGCCCAATAATTTTTTTCTATGATTGGGCTTACCTGCACGTAACATGGTGCTCCCTCATACCATCGCACAATCCTTGTGTTTGCGGCTGATTTTGTGAGAAGCATGTGTCTGCAGACCCGAAGGCCGCAGTTTCTGACCTGCAGTTCTAGATCTCTTCTGTCCGGAAACAGCGCCATCTATTTCCTTGTCCGAGTCAACATGGATGGCAATCGGAAAAAACGTGAATCAAATTGCTTATTTATTACCGTCAACCTACACACACACCCCACCCACACACACACACACTCAAAAGTTTTAGATACACTTTCTCACTTAATGGGTCTCTTTGTTTTCATGACTATTTACATTGTAGATTCTCACCACAGGCAACAAATCTGAACACATATGGAATTATATAGTAAACAAAAAGTGTGAAGTAACTCTAAACATTTTAGATTCTTCAAAATAGTCACCCTTTGCTTTGATTAATAATAATAATAATAATTTAGACATTCTCACAATGGAAAAATCGACATCTGCATTTTAACTCATTACTTTAGGGAGCAGTGGGATGCAACTGTGCGGCGCCCGGGGAGCTTTCTGGGACTAAGGGTCTTGCTCAGGGACCCAACGACTGAGACAGATTGAACGGGGGTTCGAACGGGCAACCCATTGGTTACATGATGAACTCTTACAACCTTAGCCAGAGTTGCCTCAACGGATTTGCTCTCTTGGTATTCTCTCCATGAGCTTCATGAGGTATAGTCACCTGAAATGGTTTTCCAAAGTCTTGAAAGAACTTTCTAGAGGTTCATTGAAAGATGGCCAAGGTTTATTATTTCAGTCAATATTTATGTTACTATGTATGTTTTAAGCTATTTAAAATGATATCACTCTGTTACCTATATTTTGAGAATGTCTTTTAGAAAAATATTAACTTGGACTCTCTCGTTTTCAGTTGCAGAAAAACCTTGCCCATATTGGACAGATGCAGGACCTGTTGCACAAACGTTCACTGTCCCTTTTGCAGCTCAACTTTATTTAATCCTACACAGTTGGGTCCGAACAGCAGCTGGGCATAAACAAGTAAGCAGACTAGAAATTGTTAAAGTTCAGTTTTAAGCTAGTGTCTTCGAAGTTTTGAGGCACCCAGCAAACTTCATTTGCATTTTTAGGCCCGAGCTGGAAAACTGCAAGGGCCTATTGTAATCGTAAGGTTTCTTATTCATTTTGCTTTTAAAAAGGATAAAAGAAGACAAGGATAAGAAGAAAGCCTGATGGCTGCAGGATTGGAGGATCTTCAAAATCTCTCTGTCCTGCATTGAACAGAGAGGAGCCGTCCACAACTATGTTCCGATCCATCAAGGTGCCACGAAGCAGATGACCTGAGATTGCTCAATCTCTCCATCACGTCCCTCTGAATCCATCAGGGACACATGTCTGAACTCATGTTTGAATTTCATGAAGTCATGATGTTATTATAATACAAAGTTCATCAGGACTTGTATTAGCTGTGGATGTCACTACATGTAATAGATGTATGTGCATGTTTTATAATAGATGGGTAAACATGCATTATTAAAATTGTTTGCTGGATTTCTCACATTTCTGAGGACTTGACTTTCCTGCTATCAGCTGAAGCATGGACATGTTTTTATGTATACATTATTACATAATATATACTTCTGTGGAAGCATAAAGCATTTATTACTATTTTGCACTAAATCTCTTAACTATTAAAATCAGTGCTTTAATTAGCTTTAATAGCTGTTGCTGAAAAAGACCTTGGGCTAAATTGAAATCAAAGATAGCCGATTGATACCCAAAGGGAAAGTATTCATATTTATTTGTGTGAAAAAAAATGGCCCCTTTCTTATTTCAGTCAGGAAAACAATCGGTCTAGAACTGCGGGTCTGAATGTGCGGGCAGTTTTACTGTCATTCAGCGGATTGCAAAAACAAGCGGTCTAGAACTGCATGTGTGAACGTGCAGGACTGAAACTGCGGTTTCCGGTCTTCAGAGACATACTTTTGTTGCCCTTCCAGGGCAGCTGCGGCTTCCCCAACAGCTCTGGTACAGATTTGGACATGGTGATTTCCCACTGTCTCTGAACACAATCTTCGCGCTCTCATTTCATCTCGGGAGTAATGCACACCGCTCCCTAACGCACAAGTTGTCTAATGGTGCGGTCTGGGGCAGGAGAGGAAGAGTTGCCACTGATGTCACTCTACTGTGCCGCTTGGAATTGCGAAGTCATCTTTTTTGCGGGGGCGAATATGAAAAAGCCTTTTCCTCTTAGTTTTCTCTTTAGTTGTGTCACACAATGAGCAGTCTTGAAGAAGAAAATCAAAACTTAGTTTGAAAGATCTATTAGCAATTTCATTTATGAGTCCAAAAATGCAGCTATGTCTTTAAAATGAAAAAGCACAATTTGGTCACTTTTTGCTGGGACATCCTTTGAAAAAAAATGAAATGTTAAACGTTATTTTATTTATCATTTTAATTAGTTTACAAATTGAGCAGTCTTGGAGAAGAAAATGAAAATGCACTTTGGATGATTTATTTTATTTATAAGTCAAAAAATGCAGCCTCATTTTGAAAATGAAAACGCATTTTATTAATCCATTTTAGTTTGAATATTGGGACACATATAAGGGCTTTCCAAAGTTTTTTAAAAGTATATTAATCTTAGTTTACACATTTCAGAATTTATAGGAAAGCAAATGTAATTGCTCTTAATGAAATCTCTTGCTTATTATTCAGGCATTAGGTGAACAAAAATTATTTTTGTAATCCTAACTGACCTAAAACAGGAAAGTTTCAGCTTGATTTAATACTGTAAATCAAATTCTCCCTGCATGTTCCAACACAGTGTTGCACTTTAGCTGTAATAATTGAAGGAAAATGTGATCATTTCACATTGCACACCTGGCATTAGAATAATGCAATCAAGCAGACCAGAGGTCAAATGTTTTCAGAGGCTATGGTAAATTTGTCAATTTTGCTGAGAAGTTGCTCTGATTAGGAGAAGCTGCAAGTATGTGGAAGATTTGCAGGAAATGATTAAAGTTTTATTCTATAATAGCTACAATAGAGACTTCATAGCCTCCTAAAAGACTGAAAGGTCTTTCTTTTTGCTCATAATTAGTTGTGCATTTTTGTTCATCTGCTATGAGAATAATCCTCTTAGTGTGTAGCTGCAAAGGAATTGCAGCAAGGAAGTTATTAACAACATGCAAATGCATTGCTTGGGAAAATGTGCTTATAGTTCCTAATCTTTGCAAATTAAATACGATACAGGAGACGTAGAAATAATTCATTTCAACCTGAATGTTTACTCTTTTAGCTTGATGTTCAAACGGAAGTAATGCAATTAGAGCCATTGTTGAGTTCATAAGGAAGAGATAATTAGCAAATGCCAGCAACTTAATGAGGTGACATACTGTTGGCAAACAGGTACTTTTCTTTTATGAGCTCATAGCGCAGGTGTGTCAAGGTTTGGTTTTGCTAAACTAAAAGTGTTGTTTTCTACAAGAATAGAATTAGTTCACGCTGTCTGCTTCATCCATACAGTCATGTAGGTTTGCTCATGCTGTGCCTATAGTTTCTCAGTCTCTCAAATCACAGTCAGAGCATCAAAAAGGGACACAGAAAAATACGGCAGCATAAAAATCTTTTTAAAAAAACACGAGAATAGGGAATGATTACAGACTATGCCAACTAACACAGACTGTATGCATCTAGGTGAGTTCTGCAAACATATTTTAAGTGTCAGGATTGGAGAAGTGAAACTGTTCCTTGCCCAGTGGTGCAGTGATACATTACAGTGAGCAACCTGAAGTGGCACGCTGGATGACATTTGTATGGCTAACTCCAACATCCACCTGACATTTGGCAAATGAGTTTCGGATCATGTAGTTGGTTTGTATCCTGTATTTAACCTCTTCTCAGTGTTTGCTAATCTTTCTCTCAGTCTGCCTGTGTCCCAGTTTATTTTGTTGCTTCTGTCCCCTAGATTCATTAAAAACCGCAGAGTAAATGCCATCTTAGGAAGCACAAAACTCTTTCACACATTATTAAGAAAAACTGTCCTTTATGGGTAAGGCCCCGTGGACCAAAATGTGACTCTACTGAGTTAGTGTCATAGGCTTCACCATCTACCTTTGAATTATAAGCTCTGGGATGTAGTGCAAGCTGGGTGGTGCAAAAACACAAACGAGCTTATCAGGGATTTATCATCAAAGCAGATGAGAGTGGGGCCTTGATCTAATTAGAATATTGTGTGGCTTCTTGGGGAAACAACCCTTTGCTGAATTGGCTCATGGAGCCTTTCACTGGGGAATGATAGATCAGACAGCAAATAAAATGACAGACTAATCACCCTGCGGGTGGTACATCTGTGTGGCTGTCAGAGCTGATTCTGCCCAGTCCAAAAGACTCCTTAGCAATTCATTTCATGCTGATCGTAAACATGCATTAGCAGTAACCTAATTTGGTTTTTAACATTGAATTAAATGGAATGTTAAACAGAAAATGGTTTTGATCCTTCTTCCTTGTGAACATGAAACACAAGAAGTGACATTTACAACTAAAAAAAAAAGACTTTAGTGGATTGGTGGATATTGTGTCATTTAAAGGCTTAATGCAAATCAATAGTTGGGGGTGAGTCAGCTTCCAAGTGCCACAGCCACAGAAAGGAGATGCTGCTGTGCAAAATCTTGTTTTAGGGGGATTTGTGTGCGTGTCTGAGTCAAGGTTTAACATTCATCTGTTTTTGTCTACCACGAAATCTGTCTGGCTGCTAAATGTGAAAACACACACAGGCAGATGATTTCCCTCTAGCGAACCTCAGAGAGAATGGGTGATTTTGTCATCTTCTGACATTTTCAGAAATAATGCTGATAAACCTAATCAGGTGCTAAAAATGGTAAACCTCTGCTCTACGACAGGTCCAGGCTCAGACACATTGTCACAGTGTCATGAAGCTGATATCTCAGTTGTTAGAGAATAACTTGGAGAAATAGATTAAGCCTCGATTGTTTTGTTTTTTTATATTTAAGATTACGTTATCTTTTAGATGAGACAGAAAAGTTAATTGTCCATGTTTAATCATTATTACATTACGATGCATAACTGCATCACCTCTTGTTTTGCTACTACCTACAATAAAAAGCACTTTGAATCTAAAAATTCAATATTAATTGTTTAAAGCTGTCTACAAATATTGAACACATGTGAAAGCATTCAGACATTCCATTATTTCCTCTTTTCTATTTAAGGAAATAGTAAAATCAACTAATTTCCATGCATGTTAATATTGTTTTTTGGCTTTTATATATTACTTTGTTTTATTTGTACATTCTAAAGTTAGCAAAGAGAAATATACAAAGGAAAAATATGATAACATTTGTTTCTTGTCCAGAATGTAAAGACTAAGAGCAAGATTTTATTTAGCATATGCACTGTGTAACATTATAATATATTAAGAAAAATAATTTTATAAAACTTAAATCAAAACATGACACCACATGTGCTTGGGCTGTTCATGTGCTCTAGAAAATGGAAAATAAGACCATTATTTGCTGATTTACTGACAACTAATTACACTGTGCAAAAATTGTTTTCTCAACTCAGACACATGGAGCAGAAAGTGACTTTTCATTATGACTAAGTTAACACAACTTTCAACTAATAAAGGCTTTCCTTTCTCTCCGTACAATGGAATTCAAGTTATCAATGAAACTTGAAGTCATCCAGGCGCTCTAAACATTGTCAAATGTCTCTTATATAGTGCCTTGCAAATTTATCTATAACCCCCAGAACTGTTCTGTGATGTTACATCCTATAACCTCAATGCATTTTCATGGGACTTAACGTAATAGACTAACAAAAATTAGACGTAGCTGTTGACTGGAAAGTAAACGAGGGAGGGTTTTCAGATTATTTTTTTTTACAAATAAAATGGTAAAAATGTGGCATGCATTTAGATTCAGCTTCCTTAGTCCATGTTGTAGAATCACCTTTCACTGCACAAAAAGCTGCAAGCCTGTTCAGGCATATCTCTACAAGGCCTGCATATAGAAGCTGAAATTTTAGCTCATTGTCCTATGCAAAAATAACTCAAGCTCGGTCAGATTGGAAAGAAAACATCAGTGTTTTTTCCACCATACATAGCATTTTGCAGATAGATCAAAATGTTTAATTATGGTCTCTTCTGACCAGAGAACCTCAGTCCATGGGTTGGTGCTCTCTCCAGCATGGCTTGAGGAAAATTACAAACAGGAATTCTAGCAGCTTTTCCTTTAAAAATCACTTTCAACTTGTCACTCTTCCATTAAGACCACATTTAGGGAGTGCAAGGCAGTTGTCCTGTCAACATCTGAGCTGTAGATCCTTAAAGCTCTTGCACAATTATAATGATGCAGACCCATCATATCTTGATGAAAAGCTTTTTCCATTTCAGATGATGGGATAAAGAGTTTTTAACTTGGGTTATTATTTTATGATCTAACCCTGCTTTAAACCTCCTTACAACTTTGACCTTTCTTGTGTGTTCCTTAGACATTTACACAAATGGACTCAATTTACTGTTTTGGTGACTTCTTAAGGTCTTTGGTTGGACAAGATTGTATTTAAGGGTATAAGAGCAAAGGGGGCAGAATACAAGTGCATGCCACACTTTTCAGATTTTTATTTGTAAAGACATTTTGAAAGCCTTTCAGCATTTTTCTTCCTCTTCAGCACTATGGACTACTTTGTGTTAGTCTCTGTCACATTGAATCCCAATAAAGTACATAGTATTTTGTGTTTGTAACTAAGAAAATGTAGGTTCATGGGATGTGAATATTTTTCAACATACTGTATTCAAACACTTACCTGAAAGTCTCTATACATCTAAAGACACTTTGCAATTTTTACTAATTATGCTCCTCCCAGCTTTAAAGTTCCACTTTTTGATTCAGATTGCAAAGTATTATATTATTTGTTACCAGATTAATCTCTGTAAAATGTAAAAGGTTGAAATGGGACAGGACTATTTTATAGTCAGATAACAGAGGATTTTTTTGCTAGTTCAGCCTAAAAAACCCACGCTCAAGGAGCTGGAAAACAAAGGTCAGGCAAGCAGGGGTCTGTTTCTTGTCATTAGGCTTAGTTAAGCATATGGGTGGTTTTCACCTTGCATAGGAACTAATCCACTATGACAATTAGAAAGAAAACAAGATTCCCATATACAGGTCCTTCTCAAAATATTAGCATATTGTGATAAAGTTCATTATTTTCCATAATGTCATGATGAAAATTTAACATTCATATATTTTAGATTCATTGCACACTAACTGAAATATTTCAGGTCTTTTATTGTCTTAATACGGATGATTTTGGCATACAGCTCATGAAAACCCAAAATTCCTATCTCACAAAATTAGCATATCATTAAAAGGGTCTCTAAACGAGCTATGAATCTAATCATCTGAATCAACGAGTTAACTCTAAACACCTGCAAAAGATTCCTGAGGCCTTTAAAACTCCCAGCCTCGTTCATCACTCAAAACCCCAATCATGGATAAGACTGCTGACCTGACTGCTGTCCAGAAGGCCACTATTGACACCCTCAAGCCAGAGGGTAAGACAGAGACAGAGAAAGAAATTTCTCAACAAATAGGCTGTTCCCAGAGTGCTGTATCAAGGCACCTCAGTGGGACGTCTGTGGGAAGGAAAAAGTGTGGCAGAAAACGCTGCACACCGAGAAGAGGTGACCGGACCCTGAGGAAGATTGTGGAGAAGGACCGATTCCAGACCTTGGGGGACCTGCGGAAGAGTCTGGAGTAGAAACATCCAGAGCCACCGTGCACAGGCGTGTGCAGGAAATGGGCTACAGGTGCCGCATTCCCCAGACCTGGGCTACAGAGAAGCAGCTCAGTGGTCCAAAGTACTTTTTTTGGATGAAAGCAAATTCTGCATGTCATTCGGAAATCAAGGTGCCAGAGTCTGGAGGAAGACTGGGGAGAAGGAAATGCCAAAATGCCAGAAGTCCAGTGTCAAGTACCCACAGTCAGTGATGGTCTGGGCTGCCGTGTCAGCTGCTGGTGTTGGTCCACTGTGTTTTATCAAGGGCAGGGTTAATGCAGCTAGCTATCAGGAGATTTTGGAGCACTTCATGTTTCCATCTGCTGAAAAGCTTTATGGAGATGAAGATTTCATTTTTCAGCACGACCTGGCACCTGCTCACAGTGCCAAAACCACTGGTAAATGGTTTACTGACCATGGTATCACTGTGCTCAATTGGCCTGCCAACTCTCCTGACCTGAACCCCATAGAGAATCTGTGGGATATTGTGAAGAGAACGTTGAGAGACTCAAGACCCAACACTCTGGATGAGCTAAAGGCCGCTATCGAAGCATCCTGGGCCTCCATAAGACCTCAGCAGTGCCACAGGCTGATTGCCTCCATGCCACGCCGCATTGAAGCAGTCATTTCTGCAAAAGGATTCCCGACCAAGTATTGAGTGCATAACTGTACATGATTATTTGAAGGTTGACGTTTTTTGTATTAAAAACACTTTTATTTTATTGGTGGGATGAAATATGCTAATTTTGTGAGATAGGAATTTTGGGTTTTCATGAGCTGTATGCCAAAATCATCCGTATTAAGACAATAAAAGACCTGAAATATTTCAGTTAGTGTGCAATGAATCTAAAATATATGAATGTTAAATTTTCATCATGACATTATGGAAAATAATTAACTTGATCACAATATGCTAATATTTTGAGAAGGACCTGTAGTCTATTTTCTTAAACCTGAAGGAATACACCTGTAGCTTCTGATTACCTTTAAGGATGAGTATTTACTGTTGTTTTTAAGGAGTGATCCCAATAACGGGGTGTATCATACATTTTTTTTTAAATGAAACCAGGACATGGTCGTGGTAGCAGTCAAAGCAGAGACACCCAGACTTCCCTCTCCCCAGACATCTCCTTCAGCTCCTCTGGGGGAAGTCCAAAGCATTCCCAGGCCAGCCGAGAGACATAGTCAGGCTAGACGCGTATTCTCAGCTCTCAGATCAAATGAAATTGACATAATTAAATCTTTACTGATATACTTTATCATGTTTTGGTAACACAGAAATGTTTCAGATTGGCTGAGGTTTATTTCCTAAGCTGTCTGTTCTGGGCTTGCTGGCTGCCTCTAATTAACTCTTTATCTGAACACACAGATGACACTCCTGCTCTCCTTTTGTACACAAACATTGGCACACATTGCTGCCAAACTCTGTGATTATCAAGTGTCGCTGACGTCCAAACTCAGCCTCCTTCTCTGCACTATTTCACCGTCCCTAACAGGAAATGGATTAATCATTTCCTTCTTTTTCCACACACTAAAACAATTTTGTTTCTCGTCTCTGTGGCCACTGTTCCTCTAAATATCACAGCAAGGTGTAGTGTCACAGCCAATGACTTTTTTATCAAGCATTGTGTCTTTGCTTGTAATGCATCAAACTGGCTGATAAGTGGAAAAGCTGGTCCAAGATTGCAAGAGGCCCTTAGCAGAATTGAACAAGGGGCCCCAATGTGTCAAAAAATATCTTAAATACATTGTCCAAGTGTGATCATCATATGTTTTGTATTAAATCATTCATTAAGTAAATTAAAACAAGTTTGTAAAATCTGGTTATGTTTACAAGTACAGTAAATGTACATTTATTGATAAATTAATTTACAGCTAGAGTGTGCATGAAATATGACTCAAGCAGTAGAAAAAATAAAACACACAAATTTAAATGATCAAACTTTTACCATTTTTCTTACAAATAGTGATTTGTAAATTCTTTGAATTACTAAACAATTCACTATTTCATATTCAAAGAATTTGGGATTGTTTTAAAATAGCTACTGATCAACCTATAAAGTAATATATGAGCTCATCCTTAATCCAATTCTACAGTCTGTGTAATAAGTAAAGTGCTCTTGAGCACCCCCTGCTGGCCTGGTGAGGCCTTAGCAGCAGTTTAGTTTGCCTATGCCTTGGGGTGGCTCTGAGTTTGAACGTGCAAACAATTTTTAACAAACCTGTCAGAAAAGAAATTGTTATTAACAAGGAGATTATGTTTTATGTCCATTTGTTGGCAAAATACACTATACTGCCAAAACTATTGGGTCAGACCACCAAATCAATTAATTCTGGTGTGCTAATCTCTTGGCTGCAGGTGTATAAACGTTGGTGCAGATAAACTTGACTGTCCTGCACAGAGTCCTGACCTCAACCTTCTTGAACACCTTTGGGATAAATTAGAGCAGAAGCTGCAATTCTGGTTAAAGTTGCTATTGCTGGCCACGGTGGGTCCATCAACAAATTGGACCTTATAGATTAAGAATAGGATGTCATCAAAGTTCATGTACATGTAAAAGTAGACATACAAATACTTTTGACCATATAGTTTATCCCGAAAAGTTATGAGCGGATCATGATGACATTTTCAGACAAGCTGCGTATTGGGACAAGGAACAGATCATTAGATTTTGGTGTTGGGACATCTGGAACTAGGACTAGCCACACCATGATGCGAGAGCTTGGAGTTCCCACATGGTTCCTCACTCTCTCAGCAGCCAACATGCAGCGGCCTTGGCAGTGGCAGAGTGCTTTTCTAATTTACATTAAAATCAGTGGTGGTTATTGATATGAGCATTGCCCAGGGCGCCATGTCAAAAGGGTGCCAGATGCACTGGAAAAACGTTAGACATCAAACAGTGTTTCTGTTGTTCCCTTTCATCTACTGTCAATGGCGAGTAGGCGCCCCCTGTGTCATGCAGAGTGTAAGCATGTGAGATAATTTGCCTCAGCATTGCAGAAGTTGGTATTTCATTAAACGACTGTTGCTTTTTTTTTTAAGGAAATGTGCACTGAATTTGATCCTCACTATTTCAAAACTTAAAATATTTACACTGGTCAAAGCTAAAGCTCTGTTTGTGGAAACCCACAAAACGAGTAATTTCAATGTTTTCTGGCATTAGGACCACCTTATGTGGGGACAAGTACTAAAAACTCAATATATAGTCAGCTCAAACTTGGACTGAACCATACTAACTGCAAAGACCTAATAAACATAGCACGTCTTTAGTTCCTATTGGTAATAATAAGTTAACTTGAAAAAAGGTTGGAATTCAATGAAGCCCAAAACTCCATCTGCAGAGTTTACTGTTTGGTTGTGTTTGTTGAGAAACGGGGCTCACCCAGGGTAAAATTCATGCAAGAACCACCGCTGCTAAAAATGTTATGTCTCTGTGCTCAAAAAGAAACCTCCCAACATTACTGTTTTATACTTTGAATAGTTTCTGAGGCTCATAATTGTCTTGTGCACATGTTATGGCTCTGTTTTCAACTATTAATTCACAAATATTCCCTGGGTTAAGTGATGGAAGCTTAAAAAACGTGCTTTGCATTTCTTTTCCGTAAATAGCAAAAGTATTTTTCTTCTTAGACTTTTCCACAAAATATTGCTGCATCCTAATGATTCATTGTTTTAAATTGAATTTACTTCCACACCTTTGCAAAAAAGAATGAAAAACAAGACAAAGCATAAAATTAAATGCATAATCTTTTAAAAGGTGTGGTCACTGACATTTGATGCATAGACCTCATGCAGTAGGTGGCTGTTAGTCGCTTATTGTGGTTAAATGTCAAAGTCCCCCCACAGGCACCAAAGCTGCCTGATGCGAGGTGGTGCACACTAATTTGATTAATGATTAGCCGTCAATGGTCTCTGCAGCTCAGGGAGGGTTGGAGGAAAGTTATAAAATTCTGTATGTGTCCTGTTCTTTAAAAAACACAATTGATCATGCTGTTTTAAGTCATGCATCATGTGCTATTTATATTGCATTAATTAAAATTAAGGAGACTATAAAATATTTCTGTACAGGACATTTACCAAGAGTCAAAAGTGCGACAATCTGTTAAATAAATAATTAGTTAAAATATTAAAAACTAGAAATATAAACTAATAAATGCATTGAATAAATAAAAAAGTATCTATTCGTATATAAACATACAATAATTTATACCTATTTTAATATTTAACAATCAAAATCATTAATTGGAATTTCACTCATCTGTGTGTTAAGATACAACAATTTTAGCTTTTACTTATTTTAGATTTAATGCGCTACAGACTATCACGAAACATCTGATACGAACACAAAATATTCGTGCTAATCTGGTTATAAATGCTCCGGATTACTATGTCACAGTGCACAAACACACTGCATTCTGAGAAATAATACTTGTGGAGACCCGAAAATGTCCAGTTTTGTTGCAACAGATGAAACTTAAGCTTCTTAGGCCAGATGAATAATCAGTTGTAAAAGGTGTTGGTAACAGTGTTTGAAACATGTGCAAGTATTCTAAGTGCGTAATGCCCCATGTAGCGCACAGCTACCTTTTTGCGCACAGCGCGCATTCTTTATAAGAGCCTTCTTGATCAACCTACCCTCACGGGGTGCAGCTGGATCCCACGCAGACCACGTCTGGACTGAGAAAAAGGGGGTCCAGCACACGATGTATGCCACCACAATCACAAAAGTCATTTTCACGGTGGTTATCTTGGCCTTGGAGATGAGCCTTACGCTGCTCACCCGGGCCAGCGTGTTGCTTTTGCAGGTTTTGGGGGTCAGGTTTATGCACTGCTCGCGTCTTGTTTTCAGCTTAAAGTTTTGCCATATCTTAAAGCTGATCAGCCCGTAACAAATACTTAGTATGGTCACCGGGATGATGTAGATAGTGAGGCTGATCCATGTAATATATGCTTTGGCTCCCCAGGGTTTCACGAAGTCGCCCCAGCAGTCGTAGACTCCCGAGCCTACCTCTCTGAGGGAAAAGATAAACATCTGCGGGATGCTGAAGAGCAGGCTCAGGACCCAAGAAAATATCACATAAAAGCGGTCTTTCCTTCTGTGCAGAGAGCGGAGAGGCTGGCATATGGCCAAACAGCGGTCTACGGACATTAACACTAACATGTAAGTGGAAGCAAACATCCCGACGACCTGCAAGTATTTCACCAACCTGCACAAAATATCTGGTCCGTAGAAGCGAAACGTGATGTCCCAGATAAGTTGGGGGAGGACCTGGAAAATAGCCACGACCAGATCGGCGATGCTCAGGTGCTTCATGAAGTAATACATGCGGGACTGGCTGTGTTTGGTGGTGTGGATGGCCAGCAGGACGCATAGGTTCCCTGCAAGCGCCAGGAAGAGCACCAGAGCGAGCACGGTCACCTCCACCTTCGCCACCTCCTCATTCCGCTTCAGGGGGTTCGTTTGATTGAGCCCGCTAGTACCGTTCAGAAGGGTAGAGTTTCTCCAAGATTCGTTTAGTTGCCAGATGTCACTTTCATTGGAAATAGTTTCCATTGCCGCCGTCTCGTCCTCCCAGCAGATGCGAGAGGGCTGTGTGTGGTCTTGCAATGGTTTGGTCACCTGGAGAGGGTCGTGAGAGCCTAAGTCTTTCTTGCGTCCTTACGGGTGCCAATGTATAATCAGGGTCAGTTCATGATTCCCAGTTGACAAAGGGGATTTACGTTGTTACGACGTCACCCATGGTCTGTAAAAAGAGAGGATATAGGAGAACAAACAAGATATAGGTTACTCTACAAACAGAAACAAGAGAGAAAATGTTTTTTCAAGTATGAGATGCTGAGATCAAATCAGTGAATCTGCAAAACAATAAAACAAAATTATAAAGTATATTATTACAGCTCACCTGCTCATTGTGTTCCCCCAAACAACAACAAAACACAAACCTGAAATATGTCAGTCTCTGGTCTTTTGCTACGAAAGTCTAAACAGATTGGGGTTTAAAACTGTAGATTAAAAAAATAAGCTCTACATCATCTCTGCTGAGAATCTTCAGAATGGGCAGCAACACAGCATATGAGCCTCTATTATAGGGTCCCCAGTTCGCCAGGAGCAATAAAAAGCCTTACTCATCACCACCACTTGGTGGCCATGCACACTTTCACCGATCGGCTTTGCAGCACGAATCCTTAGGGAGATAACTTCAGAGCTGCTTTATATCACGAACATTTGAAACAATTTCTATGCATATAAATACATATATGCATCTAAAAAGTATTATTATTTATTCCAGTAATGTGATTTAAGAAGTTATTCACATGTTTAGATTATTTACACAAAGTGGTGTATTTCAAGCATTTATTTTATTAATTTGGATGACTATGAATGTTTACTGAGTGATGTGTGAAAAATGTTAACAGAAAGTTAAGTGGAAGGAGGAACTATGGTGACAAAATGTGCAGATGTAACAGGCAGAACTGCAGCATCATGTTGTATTCTGCATTCAAGAGATTGTATCGTTGCACTGCACTCTATCTATCTATCTATCTATCTATCTATCTATCTATCTATCTATCTATCTATCTATCTATCTATCTATCTATCTATCTATCTATCTATCTATCTATCTATCTATCTATCTATCTATCTATCTATCTATCTATCTATCTATCTATCTATCTATCTATCTATCTATCTATCTATCTATCTATCTATCTATCTATCTATCTATCTATCTATCTATCTATCTATCTATCTATCTATCTATCTATCTATCTATCTATCTATCTATCTATCTATCTATCTATCTATCTATCTATCTATCTATCTATCTATCTATCTATCTATCTATCTATCTATCTATCTATCTATCTATCTATCTATCTATCTATCTATCAGTCCATCTGTCTGTCTGTCTGTCTGTACTATTTAAAACAACCACTTAATTAGTAACATTCAAAAAAACCAAGAAGCAGTAAGTCAGGGTTTGTTAGTAGAATACATGTTATCAGTCATCCTTTGAATGTTAATGGATTTGGTGATGTGACATCACCAAGCCCCCCAACCACCCACTTACCCTTTGAAGCTGCTCTGGTAATAAATGGGTGAATGCATTGGTCGGCATATAAAATATTTGAGCCAGAAGCTTGCTCAGGAGACACACTAAAAGCACCGCCAATGTGTTCCTAGAAAATCACCCTCGGCGCTGTAAACATGTGCTTTTTATTGCCCATATCAAAAGGCATCTCTGAGCGGATGTTATCGCCCGCTTTGAGCTTTTCTAAAGTGTTATTGATTTTTTGAGAATGTAAACTGTTTAGCATCAAGGGAATAGAACAATACACTTTGTCATTGATTTTACTTTAATGACGCAAGAGGGAACCGCTTTTCATTCTATTAATCTATTTCTAATTAATTTGTCCATAACCAATTTATCAGCATAGAAAGAAAATAACTAAAATCATCTTTTCACTTATGCATAGTGGACATTAGCTTACTTAAATTTATTGGAGATCTTGTGTGATTCCTTTCTTTATATCCATGAGATTCATTCCATGAATTTCTCTGAGGACATTTTTATCCCTTCTGCGAAGTGCAATGTTGCAATGCTAAGGACTTCAATGATAACAATTATTTTTAATACAACCTTTAAAACAATCAAATCTCAAATACTTAATGTAAAATCGAAAGATAACCTATACAAATTATTTGAAATTTAGTTTTAATTTGAGCTTTATAACCGTCGATAGTATACGGCAATTAATTAATTACTATCGGTAACAAGTGTCAAAATAAAGTGAGATCTTTCCATGTAATCCATGCAACATTTAGTAACTGCTCACAGTTAACTCCATAAAAGTTACAATAAATATCCTTATATCCTTATGTGTAATTCATGCAATAATTATTAAAACACACAGTAGAAGCAGTGGGGAGTGAAACAAGCATGTTCTCATATTCTGGAGCTGAAAGACTGGAGAGGCCTGTGTGGAGCCACATATTATCTGCAACATGTTATATGTCTTATCTTTTTACAAAAATATAAACAAGTATATCCAAAGAAATGATGTATGATGATTTTATATTCTTTCACATGTATTGAATAGAATTAGTAGTCTTTGATTAACAAGTTAAAAGATGTATGATTGAAATGTGGTGAAGAACTGAGAATTAGAGGAAAAACATTAAGGTTTGACATTCTCAATCAGCTATATATGAAAGAAATATAACATTGATTATTTGTAAAGCATGAATTAAAAGAACAAAGTGATGGTTTTGCAAAGGTGTTTTAAAGTGAATACTGAAAGTTGAAGAATGGAATGTGTGTAAAGTTTAAAACTGAGCAGATTAGGGAAAGAACTGTAGGATGACTAGGAGTGACGAGAGCCAGCTGCATGCTGACAGCGACGGGAGGAAGGGACTACAGACCAGCGTGGCTATTATTGGCATCTCCAAGGCTGAGAAGAAGAATCAGTAGGTCGCAGTGACCATGACTAAAGTATTGAGCAATAATCAAGAAGCTGAGCTGAATAGGTTGCGCAATAACTTAGAAGCCTAATAAGGGCCTGACTGGTGAAGGCATCAAGCGCTATAGAAACAATGCTGAGAGCAGAAACGGGGTTGTTTCCTTGCAGAAGACCAGCGAACAAGATCGGACGGAGAAAATAAGCTTGGATGGAAAAGGAACAGAGACACAGCCCCACTGATCGAGTGCATTAAAAAAGAGGATCAACCCGTGAGCCCAGAAAGGACTGTGCCTCAAGATTAAGAATCTGATTTCATCTAAAGCCTTTTTATCCAGACAACAGAAGTGAACTTGATCGGTGACCAGCTGATTGCTCTAAGTTTCAGGCTTCTGGAAGTCCTGAATCAACTTCATTTATGTCTCCAGGTTTCCTTCAACTCTTCAGCCTCTGGAAACTACTGTCTTCAGAGACGTATGACAACAAAGATCCCGTTTAACCATCAAAGCCTGGAGCATCAGTGCCTGCCACTTAAAGGAAGGAAACTGAAGATTAAGTCATATTCCCTTCAAGAAACCACTTGTTGTTACCAGAAGAAACTTCTCCATCAGGTGCATGGATGAGCCTCCGTCTCCAAAGCCTCTCCAAACTCACTAGTTTCAGCATCAGGGAAAGACAGGTTGAGTTGATTGATTCATTTTATTATTGAAATTATTTTGTGTTGCCGAATTTAAGCTGTTACTGACCCCCGCAAAAGTGTTACTAATTAAAGAAAGTATATAAAATTCTAGTTAAATCGTGGACATTCAATTATTTGAGTCACCCGTATTTTTGGTTTTTCATTGGTGGTAAAAAGTCTTGTTGCCCGGTTCTAAGATATTTTAGGAGGTTTTTATAGGTTGCCTTAGCCAAGTTTGTAAACAACGCCCTTGGGGCTCGTGCCGAGCCACTAAAATGAACCTAGCCCATATACCAAGAGCCAGTGGTAAATTAGGGAATGAGCAGCCCTGAACAAAAGTGACTGTCGAGGGTGTGGATGACTGCGATAGGCTACTCGGTCGTCCAGACCTCCAGTTGAAGAAGGGCGAGACTTTTGGATGATGGCTGTCAGAGGCTAGGCGAGTCATTTCCCGACACCAGTTTAAACAGAACTTTCATTAAACCTGCTTAGTAAAGATCTTTCAGGTTTAGGGAAGTCCGGACCCGTTAGATGGAGAGCTGGATTGAGCAACCCTCTAGAAATAGGAGGGAGGGGTTAGCTCATCGGACAACGAAACAAGCAAATATGTTCATAAAGCAGAAGCTACAGAGGGCAATACTGTCAGACAATAAGATAGAAAAGGGATTATACCCATGTGCTTTCACAAATCCAAACTAAAACTCCAGCAATGAAAGAAAACACAACTTACAGTTCCTGTCAATAAATAAATATAATTGCTAGCCTTGAAGATATTCACAAAAATGACACAAATAACTAACTCATTTAACAGAGAAGCACTCTAGCCTGATTGAAAAGTGCCAAAAAAAACAAAACATAAATAAATAGTGGTCGGTCTTGAAAGATAAAAATGCATTCGTTTTATTTTATAGAGAAATAAACAAATAATATCAGCAACTTACCAGTATGACACGAAATAAATTAACTTAGCAGCTGAGTATTTTGATTGAATGAATAAGGACTAACAATTTCTATCCATTCATGCATTGTCCATACCCGGTTATTCCTGCAGGGTCAAGGGAGTAGGGGGGAGGCTAGTGCCTATCTCCAGCAATCATTGGGCACAGCCCTGCAGAAAAACAGTCTGTGATACCAAACAGGAATGCCTGCAATCAAGACCCTGCTTAACACCATTTGATGCATTTGAAAGTATAACAGATGGCTTTCTTGTTTCTAAAGCTCACATTTTTTTAAAGAAGAGATGGATGCAGTACAGTTTTAATCATACAGCCCCTGAGCTCTAACTTTTCCAAAAGGATTCAAGAAATCAAAAAAACGGAAGCAAAAGCATGTGAACGGTTTGCAAATCATTTCGCCATCTTTATTTGCACTTTATGAAGAGTTTTAAGTTCTTTAGGAAAGGACTATTGCTTAAAATCAGATGAATGTTTGGATGTTTGGAAAGTTTTATCCAGGCCTTTTATCTGATTTGGAAAGTATAATTTAGTACAGTTTGAATAAATCTAACAGGAATGGCACACAGACAGACAACTGGAACAAATAGAAGAAACATTTGTAAAACTAGAAAAAAGTGTAAAACTAGATCTTTGTTATTGCTGCATATTTTACTTTACAAAAATGCAATCACGTGTAAGCTCTGCAAAAGTAAACAGTTGTTTTTTATTGCTTTGCCATTTATAAGTAGAAAACACACAACAGAATTCCCCTATATTCTTCATTTGTTTTTTTGGTCTATTAGAAACACTTAAATCAGAGAATTGTCTGCAACTTAGACATTCTTTTAAATCTAAAGTAAAGTCTTTTTAAATCTCCAGGGATATAATATGTGTGCCATTGAGGCTTCCCTGTTTTAGGTTTGATTTTGGAAAATGGGCAGACATCCCAGAACTTTAAAGTGGCGACTCAGAGGCTGGAGTTGATTTAAAGGGGCCTGGAAATTAAAAGAATAATGATGCATTAAATCAGAGTACCTGTCTTTAGAATAAGAAATGTATAATGACCTCCCCGACCATATATCTGCTGAGCCACAAAAGACAAGTCAGCATGTGAGTAATGAAACTGAATGGTCTGAAAAAACAACATGATGATGAATAAAACTGTCCCAATACAACAAATGAAGAGGAGAATGTCCGGCATCGTTAAACGTCATTGAGGTTCTACAGAAAGTAGTGAGTGGCTAGATGAGAGTTCAGTGGTTTGAAATGTTGCAGATGATGAATGAAGAGATGAAATGGATCAACATTTTTTAAAAAACAAGCAAGTCAGTTTAATTAATTTTAAGCTTACCTGAAAATAGATTTTTATAACTTGATAGTTTTCTGGAAAACGTTTTTGCCTATTTTCTGAAGAAACTAGGAACAACATCTCAGGTGCTTTGCAAAACTATTCATACACCTTGGACCTTTATTTAGAGTCTCTTGAGCTATGCCTGTACCAGCTTTGCACATCTGGAGACAGTTTGGATAGAGAGCAACTGCAAACATCAATTTTCACATCTTGCCACATATTCTCAATTGAATTTAGGTCTGGACTTTGACTCGGCCATTCTAACAGATGAAAATGCTCCATTGTAAACAATTGAACTTCAGCTCTGGCTGAATGTTTTTGACACTTCAATAAAGACAAGATTTAAGGAATCATAAGAAATAGTGGTCTTGTTACCACATTTTCCCATTTGAGCTGTGGACCTCTCCAGCTCCTCCAGAGTTGCCATGCACCACTTGGCTGCTTCTCTGATTAATGCTCTCCCTGCCTGATCTGTCTGTACAGAACTAAATGTAATGCGTGTTTGTGTGACAGCCGGCTGATGTTCATCCTGCTATCAGTAGACAATCTTGTGAAAACCAGGTGTAATTACTGCATGAAGCAGCTGATAGCAGACAATTTGTTAAAGTTGTGCAAATTAAGGTTTATTCTTTCAAAGTCTGGATTGTCTCATTCATGTCCCAGGCTTGAACTGGTAAAATAGGTATTTGATGCTCTCAGCCTGTCTTTACATGCAGTTGCTCATTCGTTGATGGTTTGTTGCAAAATGGTACCAAACTCTGTCTTCTTCAGTTCATTCCACAAGTATCCCATAACCACATTTTACTCTCCATACATTAAAACCTGTATTGTCACCAAACTAAATAAGATCTCGGAGAAAATGGCTGCATACAGTTGGGACATGCAGCGAAATTACAACATCCATTTAAGATCCATTTGGACACCAAAGTTTGCAATGACTGTATGGACAGAAAAAAACAAAGGAATTGAGGTAAGCGTGTAGTAATTTTGCTAAATAACAGACAAACATTTGACAGTGCAACAGAAGAGATGTTTGATTGTCTAAACCTAATTGTAAACGTTTCTGATTGTTCCATTAAAAAAAAAAAAAAAAATGTTATGACTGTTTGTAGATAAAATTAGCAAATTCTACATCGGTGATGGCATTTAACCGCTTAGATATATTTTTACTGGCTAAGGCATGAAACAGAACATTTGTTCAGAAAATTACATTTATTAAAGGTTATTAAAAGTTTTTGGAGTGGCCTTGTTAATGTCTGGACTGAAATCCGTTTGAGATGCTGTGGCATGCACTAAAGCAAGCTGTTTATGCTGGAAAACCCTCCTATGTAGCTAAATTTAAACAATTAAAAGTAGATTAAAGTTAATCCACAGTGATGGAAAAGACAGTTGTTACAAAAACTTGCAGTTAACGGGGTTAGGGGGAGTCACTTTTTCATATAGGACCAGATTGTTTTTTGCTTTTTCTCAAAATAATATGGAAATGTCATTTAAAAACAGCTTTTTGTATTGTTTAATCCGAAGTGTTTTAGTGTGACAAAAAGAGCTTAAAACAGAAGAAATCGGTAAGAGATGAATGCTTTTTCACACTTGCAGTGCACACTTAATGAAGAAATTGAATTAAATTTTGAATGATCTTTATTTTCAGTGCTAAAAAAAACTACAAATATTAAACAGTTGCATTTAAAACAACTACAAAAACAACTGAACAAACTAGAACATTGCTGAAGAAATTCTAATATTGCCTGCCACTGTGTGCACATCACAATCTCCATTACTGAGCGTTTGAGCTTCAAAGCTTGGAGAGTTTGAAAAACACTGAGTATGTGGGTCTCTCTGTGTCAGTGCCATTAGAATGACCAAAAAATGTCCTTGTGACCATCCATGATTTTCATGAAGGGCCTTGTGTCTGTTTCAGCCTCTTGTGTGGACCAAAGTTAATCTTCACGTGAATTTCTGTGTCTGTGTTAAGATGGTTTAGCCTTCTGTACACCAGTGTTCACAGTTTTTTTTATGTACGTTCTATATTTAGTGTTTCACAAATTGCTTTAGGTCTATGACAACAATTTTAACACAGCTATTGTGCTTCAGTGTTAAATCTGTGGACAATTCTTGTTCAACTAGGGAAGTCTGAACATATATTTACCTGATGGGGCACTAACAGAAGTTTGTTCACCAAAATAAATCAAATTTTTTGTTTATTTCCTAATAGTAAGAACTTGTCATATTGGTGTTTGTAAAGGACCTAAGTGCAGAGACTGACTCGGGCAAAACAGGGGAAGTGTAGGAAGAAGAGGTCATGGAGCACAGGCAGAATAATGAATAGTGTAAGGGAAGAATTAAGCCAGGAACGATGAAAAACCAGGAGCTTAAATAATGAGGCAGGGGTGGAAATTGACAAAGGAACCAGATGAGCTTATCAGAGATGTGGGGCAGCTGTGGCAGAATGAAAACAGGGAAGCTGAGGGATGGAGACTACTTAACACAAAGAGAGCTGTACTAAGACACAAACAAACTACTAGCAGGAAGAAAAAGACTAACACTGATCTAAGTGAAAGAAAACCAAATGCACAAAGAACAGAACTCAAGAATAAAAGCTATAAAAAGGGAGTATTGTTTTTTATTCGCTGACTATAATTATAGCAATTCTAATTCACTGTGTAGCAAATATCTGTAATTCACCGATCAATGAACTTGAACACTTTCAGATCAAATATAAGTATCATTTAACAGGTTTACCACTGTTGTTTTACTAATTTCTTTGTTAATTTTCAAGGAAACCCCTGGATTTAGGACTTGATTGGTACTCAAGAAATTGCTATATGAAAATCATATAAATACATTAATAATAAGACAGTCTGCATGTCCACTGTAGAAGTTATAAAGATCCAATCTCTGATTTATGACAGTCAACATCTAAAAGTCTACATTATTCTCATCAAAATGGTTTGATACATGTAGTTAAGTAAAATTCAGGGATAATCAAATTAGTGCTACTTGGGAATATTCAGTATCTATTCTAAAAGCTTTGGAATTCAATGCAGAATACTGTTAGCATGGTTTAAAACAAATGTTGACTACATAATTAAAAAGTAATGACTGTTCTTTTGCAGGAGACAGTTTTAAGACCTCATTTATATCTGCTAAAACCTTCAGGATTTACAGGAAAATTCCAATTAAAATAAAGGTTTAAATGACTCTCTGCCTCCAGCTCAAGCACAGTCAATCAAAGAAAACATTTGGGGGATTAAAAAATGACAAAGCCAACAAGGGAAAAGCTGAATTGTTGGGCTTCTGATATACAAATGGGAAAACATTTTTAGTACTTCATTCTTTGGGTTTTCTCAGTTCTCCAATGACCACAGAAGGCATTTTAAGGTGATGAAATACAAAGGTAAATGTTACCTTATGTAAAATGTTCCTAAATGTTTTTCTATCCTTAAATACAAGAATTGTATAAGACAAATCATTTCTAAGCTTCAGTGTGTGAAGTACTGTTTTAGCATTATTTTAGATAAAGGTCTAACTCAATGTAAATCTGCATGTCTATTTCTATTTCTTTGGTCGTAAATGTTGGGTCAGTTTGCCTCCAAAAAATTGGCTACTGACTCTGAGGTCTGGTGTGAAGTTTCTCCTGTCATTCTGGAAGAACAGAAAGCTAAACAAAAAAAGGTCTGAGCACATAAGATATGTAAGGGAGCCTCTGTTTGTCATGACAAGGGTAAATCCTGATGACAACTCTTTGGGAAGTCCAGGCCCTTAGTCTTTGTGGTTAGCATGAACTATCATAGAGTGAAAATGAGGAATATTACAGATGGCAAAAAATATGTGTTTAGATCTTCTGGCATTGGGGAATCTGAAGGAGAAAATCTGATTTGAAGGGATTTATAAACTGCCAGGCCCAGTTCAGGGTGGTGAGAGAAGGGAGAACGCTAGACCAGGATCTGCTGACATGTAATAATGTAATTAAAAATGATTCCACAGAAAAGCAAAGCCAGAGGTTTCTGGTCTAATGTGGTTAACAAATAAACACAGTGTCTTCCAAAGGTTTTCATACTTCTTATTTTTTTCACATTTTGTCATGTTTACATTTCATTTGGGTTTTATGATAAACAAAGTAGCACATAATCATGAAGAGGAGGATTTTGATTTATTGTTTTTAACATTTCTTTACAAAGTTTTGTGGGGTGCATTTATGTTTAACCTCCTATGTCAGTACTTTGTTGTATTTACACCTAATTTATGACATCCCTGTACCAGCTTCGCATATAGAGATCAAACATTTGCTTATTGGTTTTAAAAAACTGGTCAAGCTCAGCCAGATTAAATGGAAAGCGTCTCCGAACATCAATTTTCAATTCTTGCAATAGGTTCTGATTTAGATTTAGATCTGGACTATAACTGGGCCATTGTAACACACAAAAATGCTTTGAGCTAAACTATTCCATTGTGGCTTTAGATGTATGTTTAGGTTTGTTGGCCTGCTGGAAGGTGAACCTCCATCTTAACCTGAAGCGCCTTTACTTCCATGATTTCCCTGTTTTAAGCTACATCAAGCTCTAACAAGTTTTCATATCCCTGTGTATTCTGGGTGATGTACAGTGTTGGTTTTCCAACTTTCTGTATAAGTAAAAAAAAGTTTGGTTTTGGTCTCAGTTGACCAGAGAACCTTCTTCTACATGTCTGTTGTCTTCTAAGTGGCTTGTGGCAAACAGCAAACAGTACTTCTGTTTGACTTTCTTTAATACAAATTTGATTTCTGGAGTGCATGACTAGTACCATAGGTGTCCTGTCAACAGTTTTTCCTACCTGAGCTTTGGGTAAATGCAGCTCCGCCAGAGATGAGCTTGCCCTCTTGGCTGATTCTCTGATTGTTTATGTGGACAGCCACCTGCTGTGTTCTTTAGTCTTCAGGATGCTGTTTGTTCACTGATGTTCTCTAACTAACCTCTGAGGCCTTCACAGAACAGCTGGACTAATACTGAGATTAAACAACACACACATGGAGTCTATTCATTGATTAGATTACTTCTAAAGGAAACTGATTTTCTTGCAATGGATTTTATTTAAGGGTATCAAAGTAAAATAGGGAAATAAAATGTATATAACATTTTCAAAATTTTGTATTAATTTATTTTTTGTAAAAGGAAAACAGATAGAAAACTATGTGTTATTTTCCTTACACTTCTCAATTGCTGTGTCACATCAAATATGTGGTTGCAATATGACAAACTGTGAAAATGTTCATGGGGTGTGGATACTTTCAGTGGCTCTGCACATGTAGCTTTTGTTGCTGAAAAATGTCCGTAATTTGATTATCTTGTAAGGCAGTGTACTACGACAGGTATGTTGTTTCATTCATCCTTTTTAATTTCGTTGTAACATGAGAATTTCCACTTGGGAAATTAATATAGCTTCCTTTGACGTCATTAGTTAAAATATAAAAAGCATGATGAAGAAACTTGTTGTCCTGGCAACTGACATCAAGCTTGGTGAGAGTGTTTAAGGAGAGTGACAGTGAATGGACAGCTGTTTGTTTAGTCACACAGCTGATATGGTACAGGGACGTCAGCTGCAGAATCAATGCCAGGCCAGAGATTTACACGATATTGCATATATAGTAAACACCAGCACAGCGATAATCTTGTGCGTTGAATGTTTGGTGGCAATCATACCGAGCATTATTAATAAAGCGAGGTTAGTCCAGCTTCCACCTCTTTTTTCACACACAGTAATGCTGTGTGGATATTCCATCCCCATGATGGATTTCAGTTGCTCAGCAGGTCTCCTTCCCACACATACTGGGCTTTGAGCTGACAGATCTAATTAGACACAAGGTTCAGGCCTGAGCTCTTAATGAAGTAACATGTGAGGGATCTGCACACTCATACTCCTGGCTCATGCTGCTTATGTAATGACTAAGCACTTGAGTTTCTCAACCTGTTTTTTTAATGCGGCTGATTTGCTGTCATGAGACGCATTTGGAAATTAAATCAAAACCCACCAAGGTGAAGCTCAGTTGGAGCAGGATTTTACATGGCAGTGTCACCAGAGCCAGTTTTCAGTTTCATATAATAAATGGAGTTGGTAATTCTCAAAAATTATAGCCACGTGTTTCAAAGGTGTGAAAGATTACATAAGCAATTTAAGTCAAATCATCCATCACAGCAGGCCCATGTATATTTCTCACTAAAGCGTGCTGTAATAATTACAACCCTTAGATGTGTTAGTTTGCCTGAGGAGCTATAACAGCGAGTCTTTTATCTATAGAAAAGAAAGGTCCTGCTTTTTTACAGGTGGGCTTGGATTTTACTTGGATTATTTTCAAATGTCAAGCTCTTTGAAGGCCACTTACAAAATAGCTAGTTTTTTTTCTTCTTTTTTGCTTGTACCACTTCCTACATGTAAGAACACCTCACTGATCATACTTAAGATTAGTCACTCATCCTACCAACATAAATTCACTACACCGTTTCTAAACATTTTCCTGTGTTCCAGGTGTCATAATGGGTTTTACCAGAATCTGAATAGCACAACCACAAGTGAACCAAGGCAACGTTTTAACAGTTTATTAGGTTTTACAGGAGTAAATGTGATCAGGAACCAGGACTGGATCATCGACAGGATTGGGGTCTCACTGAGGGAAAAAAAGAGAGGCTTAGAGAAGTCCTGCATAAGATGGCATAAATACTAAACAGTTTCTTTCTCTAAAGCGCTTTGAGTGGTCTGTATGACTGGAAAGGCGCTATATAAGATCAGTTCATTTACCATTTTACCATTTCTTGGGTTTCGACTTATGAAGGCAGAACTCTCAGCTAAACCTGGGAGGAGTAATTCTGTTCTACGATGGTTGAGGTTGGCAGATGGGTGCAGCTGAAGGGAAAGTGTTTCCTTGTTTCTTTTGATCCTTTCCATAAAGGGGGTATTTCCGTGGGAGGGTGGACAGGCAGGTGGAAGGTTCTCAGAAGCAGGTGAATCAAAGCTCCAGAAACCTGGGTCCAGGAAGAAGGCAGAGTGGAGGCTCACAGCTGAGACATCAAGACTAGAATTACCTTGAACCTCAGAACATGGCAAGAATTAACCGGAGGCACAAAAGATCCCCTGAATCTCTGGCAAAAACGTTTTCCTAAGAGGCAGAGGAGAAAACACAAAAAGTCAGAGGTCACTTGAAAAAAACTGCAGCGCAGCAGAGGTCTAGCTGTTTACCACGCTATGTGAGACAACGAGCTCATGCCTCCCTCTGGTTCTCCACTCCTCTTAAGCCCAGGTTGATTGCTCCATGATGAGCAACAGCTGTGCAGAAGCACCTGACAGTCACACCCTGAGTAGAAGGAAAGAAACACAGCACAAAAAACACAGACTGCACTCAGCCTGCACACTGATTACAGTTTCAATCCTGAAAGGACCTAGGAAACGTGGTGCGAGCTTTTTAGAAAGAGCTTTCAGGGGGATGTTTTGGGAGGATAACCAAACCTCCTGGCCGGGAGTACAGGTAGGTGCGGGAGTCCTCTTCCTATCAGCATAACGTTTATTTTGGGCTGGGGTCCGCTCAAGAGCGGCATTAGTCTGGTCCCACAGTCATTAGACTGGCGTACAAAAGTTTTGACTGAAGGAAGAGTCCGATCAGGGAAGGTGTCAGGAAGGAGAGTGGGTTGATAACCACAAGAGGCCTCAAAAAGAGATAGACCGGTAGCTGCAGAGATGTGACAATTGTGGGCATATTCTTCCCAGGCCAAATGTTTACTCCAAGTAATGGTTATGGTTACACAAACACCAGAGAGTGTTCTCCAACTCCTGATTCAGTCTTTCACGCTGACCGTTAGTTTGAGGGTGAAAACCCAAGGACAGTTGGGATTTAGCTCCCAGGGCATTACAAAAATCTCGCCAGACCTGTGAGATGAACTGAGGCCCTCTATCTGAAATGATTTCCTTAGGAACCCCATCCAAACGGAAGACATGATTAATAAGGAGTCTGGCTGTCTCTGCCGCAGAAGGGAGCTTGGAAAGAGCTATGAAATGGCAGGCCTTAGAAAAAGGATCTATTATGGACATGATAACAGTTTTGTTTCTAGAAAGGGGAAGACCAGTAACAAAATCTAAGGTGATATGGGACCATGGACGACTGGGAACTGTGAAGGGTTGTAATAAACCAGCAGGAGGCTTGTAGGAGGACTTATTTCTGGCAGAGGTAGTGCAGGCAGAAACAAAATCTACCAAATCCCGATTAAGGCTAGGCCACCAAAAGTATCTGTGAATAAAGGATATGGTGCGACTAGAACCTGGGTGACCAGAAAACTTGGAAGTATGCCTCCACTGGATGACCTTAATCTAACAGCGGTGGGAACATACAGGCGACCAGGAGGTCCCCCACCGGGATCTGGTTCATGTTGTTGAGCCTGTTTTATCTGGTCCTCTAATCCCCATGTTAGGGCACCCACCACACGTGAGGGGGCAACGATGGGTTCGGGTTCAGACTCATCTTTAGCTGAAGAAAATTGTCTGGACAGGGCATCAGGCTTTATGTTTTTGGAACCTGGCCGATAAGTGATGGTAAAATGGAAACGAGAGAAAAACATTGACCAACGGGACTTGGTTAACTCGTTTAGCATTTCTGATATATTCAAGATTTTTGTGATCTGTCCAGACAACAATAGGTTGGGAGGTTCCCTCAAGCCAGTACCTCCATTCTTCGAGGGCCATCTTGATGGCAAGAAGCTCTCGATCCCATCCGGATTCTGCCGCTAGAGTGCGGAACTCAATAGCCATGATAGCGACAGGTCTTAAACCCTGTTTAAGAGTCCATAATTTCTTGGCTGCCTCATCGCCGGATTTATTAGGGGAAAAGGTTAGTCTGAATTGGCTGATAAACTCTTCAAAAGAGTAATAATGAATCGATGATTCATTAATGATCGCTTCTGCCCACCTTAATGCCCGGTCCCTGAGTAATCCGATTATATATGAGATTTTAGATACATCGTCAGGAAAAGACTGAGGCAACCTATGAAAAATTAGAGTGCACTGTAAAAGGAATCCATTACTTTTGTCTAGGTTCCCAGAAAATGGTTCAGGAGGAGAAATAACCCCCAAATAGAACTACGACCATGGGCAGGAGTGGGCACAACCTGAGCAGGAGGTAGAGGAGAAAAAATATTATTAGGTACAACAGGGAGTCTGGTTATAAGTTCTTGAAATTGTAGGTTCATAGTGCTAATGGATTGTTGGATTTGGTTCTGTTGTTGAGCAAGAGACCTGAGCATTGTCTCGTGTTGACCCAATAAAACGCCTTGGTGAGAAACCGCACCTCATAGTTGTGCTTCAGCGTCAGTTTGGTCAGCTCGTTCTGTCATAATGGGTTTTTACCAGACTCTGAATAACACAACCACAAGTGAACCAAGGCAACGTTTTAACAGTTTATTAGGTTTTACAGGCATAAATGTGATCAGGAACCAAGACTGGATCATCGACAGGATTGGAGTCTCACTGAGGGAAACAAAAGAGATGCTTAGAGAAGTCATGCATAAGATGGCATAAATACTAAACAGTTTCTTGGGTTTCTACTTTCGAAGGTAGAACTCTCAGCTAAACCTGGGAGGAGTAATTCTGTTCCACGATGGTTGAGGTTGGCAGATGGGTGCAGCTGAAGGGAAAGTGTTTCCTTGTTTCTTTTGATCTGTTCCATAAATGGGGCATTTCCATGGGAGGGTGGACAGGCAGGTGGAAGGTTCTCAGAAGCAGGTGAATCAAAGCTCCAGAAACCTGGGTCCAGGAAGAAGGCAGAGTGGAGGCTCACAGCTGAGACATCAAGACTAGAATTACCTTGAACCTCGGAACATGGCAAGAATTAACTGGAGGCACAAAAGATCCCCTGAATCTCCGGCGAAAACGTTTTCCTAAGAGGCAGAGGAGAAAACACAAAAAGTCAGAGATCAGTTGAAAAAAACTGCAGCGCAGCAGAGGTCTAGCTGTTTACCATGCTATGTGAGACAACGAGCTGATGCCTCCCTCTGGTTCTCCACTTCTCTTAAGCCCAGGTTGATTGGTCCCTGATGAGCAACAGCTGTGCAGAAGCACCTGCCAGTCATACCCTGAATAGAAGGAAAGAAACACAGCACAGAAAACATAAAATGCACCCAGCCTGCACGCAACCACCGTGGATATGACACTAGGAGCAAAACACTGTGCCAAAAATGTGAAACCTCAGCCACAGCTGGCCTACGATTGCATGGGGGCCCTTAGCTGAATTTGGCATGGGCCCCCCCTTCCACTAAATGCCATAACCCACCATTTGCCAGAAACCTAATAACATCTGATTTAAATTATCCAGATTTGACCTTTGCATTGTTTACTTAATATAATGCATCAAATAAATGGAGAAAACGGTTGTTTATGCACCTCTTTCATTTGGTCTCGCAGTTATGTCTAATGTATAAAGTTTCTATACAGACTCAGCAGAGTCAACCAAATAAATGAGATGTCCTGACAACCAGACACAAAAAATTGCTCTTCGATAATGGATAATTTGTAGTTAGTGTACATGAATTATGGATCCAGGACCGACACAAGCAGCAAAAACGATTACGCTAACAACATTAAATTATGACATTCCTCTGCATGATTACAACTATCATATTTGTTTAAATCAATTAACGTCAGTTTTATTCCTTCCATCTATCCACCCATTGTCCTTGCAGGGTTGCAGGGTAGCTAGTACAGGGTAGCAGTTAGTGAGCAAGAGTTTATTTTTAATATTTAGAAGAATTTTAGATTATTTTTAATAATCTAAAAATAATCTTTTTTTTGTGGGGGACTTTGTGTGTCAACAGTTGTGTGATTGGCAGCTGATAACTTTACATTCTGGTGTTGGTCCCCTGTCTCCTTTTGTATTTGTCCTTGTACCATGGAGCTGAACTCATTAATCCTTCTGAGGCACTAATGTCAGTCACTTTGTCAGTTTTCTAATACATCTGTTTTGATAGAGTAAGGACTCAAGGGAGGCAATTACCAACGCTTCGCATGTTAAACAGGATGTAGTGTATTTGCATATGGTTTTCAGGCTCATTTTAAACTGGTTGAAGTTTAGTAAAATGTTGTTAATCTTCTCAGAAGCTCTTTGAATATTGCATCATAATGTGATCTTTCTGCAACATGTTCTGCTCTCTCTGTTGTTTGTTCTGCCAATCAGACAACGAAGTAGATAATAAAATAAGATGTTAAACAAGTTTCACACACCAATTATCTTATGGGGAGTTAAATACTCTAATTATTACAACCAATAATAACTGGTTCAAAGTCTTAACAGTGAGGCTGATAGGCTGATTTAAAAACCCACAGCTATCAACATTCATTAATTTGTACTGTGACTCTGAGACCTTGAATCTAATGTAAATCCAAGGGCAGCTAAGAGAGAGGAAAGAAAAGGGCTGCATGTTATCAGCTAATCAGGAGCCGCTTGTTTGGATAGCTAACGTGGGGAGGGGGCAGTAAGACAGTCAAGGGCATCACTGGTAATGATGTGAACAGTATATCAGAGCCTCAAAGTGACATTGTTCAGTCTCTTCCAGAGTCAGGGCCTAACGTTAAATCCCGGACTACTGACAAATTTTATTCATGTGCTGGCAGCAGACGCATCCATCACAAATTATTTCCCTCCATGTACTGCAGTGCACCATGCTACTTTAAAATTAATATAATAATATTGCTATGCTGAATCTGCATCCAAATAGCTACTGTATATAGGTGTTTAGAGTGTCTTTGTAATCCAGTATTTATATTTCCATAATGCTGACTAAGGTAACCAGGCTATCAAAGCTATCATTGAGTGAGTGGTGGAGTAAACACCAAATAGTTTGATATTACATTGTAGAGCTACCACACAAACGGACTATTATTTATGGGTGCCTTAATAGTTATGATCCACTTTGAGTTACTTACTGTCACATTCATCTCCCAAGCATAAACAATATAAAACCAACCAGAAGGTACAAAACCGTTCTGTTCTGAGGTCCTGCCCTCTGTGCTGTCCTCCCAGAAATGCCTTGTTAAAGTATTCATACCCCTGTAATATTTTCACATTTTGTCATTTTAGTTTTTTGCTGTTTGACTTCAAATTACCTTAAGCCCTGAAATATGGTAGAAAACCTTTAAAAGCTGCAAAGCATAAGGGAACCCTTTGAGACAAAACAATTAAAATCTCCAGTTTGATACACTTAATAAAGTGTGGGGGGGTTTTGTATTCTAGCCCTTTCACTTTTGAGAATCCAAAAAAAATCCAGTACAACTGGAACTGCATTCAAAAGTCAATCAAATCTCTCCACCTGTGTTTAATTTAATGCTACTGGTAAGCCCTTAAACGTTTGTCAGAGGACACAATTGAAAAAAACAGCATCATGGGGACCAAGGAACGCAGCAGGCAGGTAAGAGATAAGATTTGGAGAAGCTTAAGGCAAACTTAGGTGAAAAGATCTAGAGTCCTGCAAATGATTTGACTCATGTGTGCCGAAGCAGTGACATATCTGAAAGTTTCAATACACTGGCCCTCGAAAGCTGGAGTTTGATACATACCAAAATTCTCCGGTCAGCTCCTGTTTGTTATCGTGTGTGAATACATGTATTGAGGCTGCAGACAGAAACCCTTGAGAATACTAATACAATTTACTTGCAAAAACTATATTCCATCATCTGTTCAGTGGTTTACCTGTGGATCTTACTTTAAATAAAATTTTCCTCCGAGAAATTCTCAGCCAATGAATCAGCACTTAGAAAAAAGTACCATAAGTAAAACCTAACAAGCTCATCCAAAGCTTTTAAGTAAAGCATTGACTCTGTGCCACTTTCTTGATCCATCTGAAAAGTTCAAACTGGCTGGTTTCCTGAATAATAATGAACACCCACTACTCAGTTCAAAAATAACCTAGGAATGTAGTTTAAAGAACAAATTTACTGCACAACTCAGCATGGAAACATTAAAAGCAAGAACATGAATAATCAAATGCAAGAGTGTTGATAAACAAACAACAAAGCACACCGAAGCTCAGAGTAAATGAAAATATCTCAGTAATATCTTAAAATGATCAACATATTTTCTACACTTAGAAGCTGTCATCAAATCAGGTCACAAAGATCTTCCAAGTCCATTATATTGTGCATGTACAGCACCCTCTGAAACTGTTGGCTCTAAAGGTAAAGGAAAAGCCTGAAAATAATTATTTCATTGCAGCAGCACAGAAATGGTCTCCTCCCATAACATTTACAATACATATACTCTCTCTAGATCATCCTGTGTTCTCATCTCTTTTGCTCATCACACAAGTTTCACACAAGACTCAGATGGCGATGGATGAAGGTTGAGTGAGGTGAACCATTTCTATGTTGGGTCATAATCCCATTAAAAGACCCAATGATGACCCTGTTTTTTAGTTTTCAGTTTTTGTGGGATATCCTTATGTATTCCTCAACAGACATTGCATTTTTTAAATACAATTTAAAGGTAAATTTGTAAGAACTATTTGATCCTCAGAAAGGGCTTTTTTACAACTATTACCTCATTACTAAATTCATTGCATTTAATAGAAAAGATGCTTCCCAGCCTGCATGGGATAATAAGATACAGAGTGGAATAACTTCAACATAAAACAAGATGTCCAATACTAAACATGACTGATTTACATTTGTAGCCACAACCTACCAAATGGTTTGCTGTACAGTATAGCAAAATGCATTTTACCTTCCAGTATCACAGTTAGCGTGTAATGTTTTTGTAAGTCTTATGAACCCCATGGATAGACCTACCAGTGAGCATTCATTGCAGGACAAATTCCAACAGTGTTTTTCCCCAAAATATTTTTTAATTACATTTGGCCACTTTAGTTTTTCTATTCTGAAAATTGGGCAATTTGTCAATATGGCGATTAAACTAAGATGATTTTTATTATTTTTGTCTTATGCCATGAGAAAATATAAGTGAGACATATTGGTAAAGTGAGCATGAGGGCCCACCAAGACGGTTTATACATGGGGTCCAAACTTTTATGCTTTGTTCCTGAAATAAATATACAAGCCAACTTTTGACTTTCTTGCTTTTATTTTCCTCTTTCACCTCTGTTTAATTATCCCACACCTGTCTAAAATCAGCCTTTGCACACTTAGCACACTCCAGATATTAATTTTCTTGTAATGGATTTTCCCAGTAAATTATTTTTCATTTTGCTTGAATTGCTTTTGTGTTTTTAATGGTGGAACTTTTAAATAATAAAGATGGTGTGGATGGATGTATTAATTGGAATGGACTTAAACAACAGATTAGGAATTCTATATGCCTCCATAAAATTAGGAGAAAATTTGTCCAAACATTTCCTGATTGTAGGTTTACCTTCTCACAACATACAAACTCCTGCTGTAGACTGATGGATTGAGATTTGGCAGGAAAAACGGGAAGATTTTACAGGTTTTTTATGTTTATGTCCTTTCTTTCTTTCTTTCTTTCTTTCTTTCTCTCTCTCTCCTTTACCCATAATTTATCTGAGATTTTTAGCTTCATGACTTTATGATCACATGAGTGTAATGAAGTTATTGTTTGACGGCAGGCAACAATCACTAAAATTAACTTTCACTCATGATCCCGCTCAACACCAAAGAGTCCAAAATCAGGGGTCAATAATCCAATTTAGTTGAAACAAAACATAATCCTCTTAAATGCCGCTTATTAGCCTATTAGTCAGTCTTCTTGCACCCCATTAAGAGTGAATCTGAGGATTATGTTCTTTTTGCATTAGCGCCAAGATTTCTCTCATGTCTGAATAGCTAAGGGCCCATTGTGCATGAAAATTTCACATTACATAATTTGAAAATGACTCTAATATCAGCAGTGCAGCTTGAATGAACTCATTCAAAAGAGTAATGTTTTAAACTTGTTAAAGCCATAGTTTCGTGTAAATGCTCAAGAACAGCTTTGTGTGCTGGAAACAAAATCATTAAATCCCCAAAATATTTCAGTTTTTAGTGCAAGCCATTGTCGGCAGCTTCTTCTGCTTACAGAAATACATGCTGTAATTCTCTGCAGATGCTGAAAAAATGCAAAGTACCTGGCAAATGCCAAAGGAAAACCTCCCTGGTTTATAGACAGGATGTACTTGGATGTATGCAGTATGCAGCAGAGGAATATAATTTTTTTATGTTGCTTGTGACTTTGCAAAAAAATAAAATAATCAAATTTCCACAGATATAGAAATATGGTTCTTTAAATGAAGGTCAACAAGTAACGTGCTTTAAAAAAGTATCTCAACCCCTGGAACTTTGACATGTTTTGTCATAATACAACTACTAATTTCAGTGTATTTTGATGTCACTTTACTGTTATAGTCCAACACAAAGCAGTGCATAATTGTAGAGCCAAAGAAACATGATGCATGAACTTCAAAACATTTTACAAATAAAAATCTGATTTCATATTTATCCCCATTTACTTTAATACCCCTCAATAAAATCCTGCACAGCCAATTGTTATGCAGATGTCACCTACACCTTGTGTACCTCTGTACAATCAGCCTTCATTCAAATCGATCAAACATTGGAATCAGCTCCCACACAGTCGGAAGTTGATCTGCAAATATACATTATCAATAATCAATTGTGCTAACATAAGTCCTAATGCCATGTTTACTTTTTATTTCTTATTACTTCTTGTTGATATATTTGTACCTAGTATTTTAGTTTTAATTAAATTAGGTCAAATAATACTTTTTAGAAAATGTGTTTTGTATTGTATATGAAATATGAACAAAGTATTTTTATACATGAGCTAATAGTAATTTTGTATGGTGAATTGCTTTATTGTGCACACTTGCCCAGGGACTGCAGATGGAAAGTAACTTCTGCTAAGTCTGGTACAAAGCAGCTTTTCTCATTGTGAGTTTAATGTTTTTTTATTCACGGTCCCTGACAAATAAATAATAAACTAAACTAAGCAATTTGTGACTTTCTTTGATGCCTTTACATTACCTGTTATGTCAGGCTTGATTTCAGTGGACCACTGTCATGTCCAAGGGTACAAGCAGAGCGGGAAGAATCAATTTATTGAACGACATATGTCTGGCTCTGCTAACAGAGGTGACGTTTTTCACCCTTGCAGGCTGTTTCTGAAGGGCTGCATCAAGTTGGTATATTATGTATCAGGCATATGAGCACATGAGCTCCGTCAGTCCGAGTCTTGTTAGGCTTGTTGATTGTTCTTCATGATTGTCCTCGCTTATTTAATTAATCTTGTTTGAAAGGCAGGAATTGTGGGTGAGGTTTTCAAAAAATACATTTCTGCCTACATTTTAATCTATATTATCTACTTTTTAATAACTACAGTATAATATATTTTTACTTTATTTTAATAGAATACAGCTTTCTCATGGAAAAAAAAAAGGCATCCTAAGAAATTGTTCAATAATAATAAAATTAACATCCACTCAGTGACAAAAAAGTTGAGCACCCACTAGCAATATTTCGATTTGGAAGTAATTTGGTACACATGCAGACTAGTGACGAGTATTTAAATGATTCAATTTGCGAGGAGCTGCCTCGTCTATAATAGGCACCAGTGGGCATGGAATGAAGTGAAAAGATATGGTTAACACAGTGTATCTGTGTACTGTGTTGTAAAAACCCCGAGACCTGTGGGTTCTTTGGTGCTGGGAGACAGGCATAGTCTAGTTTAAGTATAACAAGGTTTTAATAAGTGACGCTTTTACAACCTCCTCAGGTTTTTCGTCATACATTACCAGGCACCAATCTCAGAGTGACCAGAACATAGTAACACTGTCCCTCCCCCTCATGTTGCTGACTGTAGTTGACTGCTACTACTCTTATCCTTTGCTTATGAAGCAGATAAATTTGGCTGTTAGGAAATATTTCCAAGTCCATTACAGTCAGTGAAGTCTAAAAAAAAGGAACTTTATCAGGTGATTTGGCTGATCAGTTGATCGTGAGTCTACCCTACCACCCTATGCCTACCAGGATCGAAAAACAACAGTTTTTCTTGCTGTACTATGCCGGAGTGTCCAAGTGTGCCCTCACGTTCCCATTGTTTCCAACATGCAGCTCGATGGTTGTTCAATACCACCACCCACCTACATGCAAACCCACACAATGGAACATAAGTGTAAAACAAACTTATACTCCATTCATAAAAGAAGACAATGCCAAAGTGTGTCACGATGTGGTTTTGAGTCGGACCAAATTGCAGACAAGAGCTGGGCAGCAACATGTTGTAAAAGGTCTTCAGCTTTATTTCCAGAGATTTTCCAAAGAAACCAATCAAGGCACTGCAAATACAAACAAAAGTCCAGATGCAAAAACTTACAAGAATGGTTCTGCAGGAACGTGGAAAAACTCAGTACAAATACGTGGGTAGAGAACGGGAGGAACCAGCGATGAACAGAGACACCAAACCAACTACGGTAATATACTGGGGAAAGACAAAGGCAGGTAATCAAGGGAACTGAGAACAGGTGTGACTAGGAGGCAGGGAAGCAGAAGGAACTGGTGAAACAAATACAAAGGATGAGGAAGAGTGAAAGGAATAAACAAACAGAAAATACAAACTAAGCAAGAGCATAAGCAGAGGAGGAAATAAAGAACTAGAATAACTATGAACTAAAGTAAACAGAGAAACTAGAGGGAAACATAGAAACAAAAACAATAACCTAAGAAATAAACAAGAGCCCATACGAATCTAAATTACAAAATAAACAAATGTAAACAATAACTAAAGCTGGAATAAGAACAAATACCTAACCATAACTAAACACAGAGAAACTAAATAAGAATCCAAGGGTGAATAATAATAATAATAATAATAATAATAATAACACAAAAAATAATAAGAAAGCAACAACAAAAGGAACTAAGAGTTAGAGGAACACAATACACACAAGGAGATGGTAGAGGGAGGAAAAGAAACAAATAAACATGATGCAAAAACCAAAATGGAAACATCTAGACAAAATAAACCCTCACAAGACACCAAAATCAAAGTCCAAAATGTCACACCGTGACAAAGTGTTTTCTCTTAAGTGAAAGGGGGGCCCATAAAATCTGCAGTTGTTAGGTGGTTATGAAGAAAGGTAAACTTTAAAATTAAAGAAAACTACAGCTGAAACAGAATCAAAGATAAAACAATTACCAGAGACTGTTTTAGATTGTGGCTGGGATTTTTGTTTCTACCCCAGGCAGAATAAGCACGGTTGTATTCATTTGCTGTTAAGTCTGAAAGCAAACGCTAAACACACTGGAGTCTTGAATTACAGGCTGCACTTACGCATTTTCTGTAATTTCCTAATAATGGAAACATTCCCTTTGCCTGGCAGAAAACCAGAAGCGAAGCTATCCCTCTGCACTATGGGCGCCGCTGCAAGCTGATGCATCCTATAGTGCTCACAGATGTGCCACAAGGCCTCCAGCTGACTGCTCTGATTTTAAACTATATTTTCATCTTAGAAAAGAGTCCATTTTGGAAAATATTTATATTCACAATAATTTTATTTCCATTGAAGACAACTGTAAAATACACTAAAACTGTGTGTCTCAGTGCCACAAACCACAAAGTGCACCCAGTGTTTGAGTAAAAGTGTAAGATAATCAGAAGCATAAACATTACAGCTATGGATGCAATAATTTTATTTCCATTGAAGACAACTGTAAAATACACTAAAACTGTGTGTCTCAGTGCCACAAACCACAAAGTGCACCCAGTGTTTGAGTAAAAGTGTAAGATAATCAGAAGCATAAACATTACAGCTATGGATGCAATAATTTTATTTCCATTGAAGACAACTGTAAAATACACTAAAACTGTGTGTCTCAGTGCCACAAACCATGAAGTGCACCCAGTGTTTGAGTAAAAGTGTAAGATAATCAGAAGCATAAACATTACAGCTATGGATGCAATAATTGCATGTCACATAGTCATAAAGTCCATTAAAACCAAGCCAAAAACAATTATGTAAAATGTGCAAACAATTAAATCTAAAATCAATGAATAAATTGGATAAACAAATGTTCAGCAATTAAGAACCTGATAAACAATTATTAGTATTGATCAGTATTGCGTCATTATTCATTTTGGCCATAAAGGTACAGCCCTTTTGGAGCTCATGTTGTCACCATCTCCACCTGGTAGTAACAATAAATTTATTGGTATTTCACATATCAAAAAAATACAATAAAATGACTCTGAGTTTCTTGTGTCGTAAGATATCAGTGACGTAGAGCCTTACTTTAGATGTACATTGCCTTGCAGGTGCAAACCTCACTGCAGCTGTGTCCCAGCTGCAGTGAGGTGATTATTGTTCATGTTTCTTTACCTCTTCTGTCCTCTCTTCTTTTTCTTAAAGTTTAAATGATGTTTTGCAAACTACAAATTACTGTATCACCACTAACTGCTGCGTTAGCTTACCCTTTAAAATTGCAAGATTTTACTTCAGCGTTCAATTTATTCACTTGGTTAGAGCTGGTTTAACAAATCATGTAGTCTGTGATCCCTTCAGGAGCAATTATTGATTATTTGATCTGGTCTTTCAGTTGTTATACAAACTTCTGCTGAAACAGTTTTTTGTTTTTTTTAAAGACTGCAAAAGTTGTGTGGCATGTCCCCACATTTGCCCATTCAAATAAGACCGTACAGCAATATGAAGCTCGCCCCTGGGAGAAAAGTATTTGTAGAGCGGCGTCTCTGCTTTCAGATAATATCGAGGTTGTGGATGCTAGTAGAAGAAAGAAATTGAACATCTGTCAATCTGTATATTTTTTTTCAATGTCAACATAGCTGCTTGGGCCTTGAACTATATTTAGTTTAGGTGACAATGCCTGGTGTTGCTTTCAGCTGGTTTTATCCCCTTCATTTTGGTATATTTGATGTGGGAGCTGTAGTGCACTTATATCATTTTGGCCTCTTAGAGGGGGTGCTATGGTATATAGACTCAAAACAGGCTGGGCTGCTATAAGTTGGAGGCGCTGCAAGCATTGAACACGTCCAGGAGAGTGAATCTTTATTAGTGCAAACAGAGAGTCTCAATTGTGTGGATTAAAATTAAGTAAGGTTATTATCTGGTCATTATTGCAACTCAACTCAAATTGGTTTTGTATCAGTGGTGCAAATTTGTGGTAAACAAGTAGATGGCATCTCAGATTTGTTGTATTTACACATTGTACAAAATGTTTCAGCATTTCAAAATAATCACCGACAGCCTTGCTTGGCTGAAGACCAAACTGGACTGTTGTTAACTCAAAGCTGCACATGTTTATACAGTATGCCATTATAACAGAAGACAGGTACGCAACAGTGTCATAAAGGTATAAGGATTTTAGGAGCACCAGTCTTAAAAGGATTTTTTTTATTTGATGAAAGTTGTTATCATCATAAAAAACATACATACAAAAATAGTGGACTGTATAAAGTTTAGAGATATTTACAAAAGAAAAGGCTTCTGGTGACAAGGAGGAACATTCAATTTTTCAATTCAATTCAGTTTTATTTATACAGCGCCATTTCACAACACATGTTGTCTCAAGGCACTTCACAACAGTCAGGTACATACATTCCTATTAATCCTAACCATTGAACAGTGCAGTCAGAGTTAGTTATTTATTCAAATTGGATAAAACGTTTTTCTGTCTAATGAAACCCAGCAGATTGCATCCAGTCAGTGACTTGCAGCATTCCCTCCTCCTGGATGAGCATGTAGAGACAGTAGACAGTCACTGCTGTTGACTTTGCAGCAATCCCTCATACTGAGCATGCATGTAGCGACAGTGGAGAGGAAAACTCCCTTTTAACAGGAAGAAACCTCCAGCAGAACCAGGCTCAGTGTGAGCGGCTATCTGCCACGACAGACTGGTGTAAACTGCTGTTAATCGGTGCAGTCAAATTAACATTTTGATCTGGAAAACTGTGATACTGTGCTCCAGTATTGGTCCACATTAAAGTGCTGCACATTGTTGGAATAATTTAATATAGATTTATCATATATTTTCTCCTATTCTTTAACTTGACTATTTGATTTTTATAACCTTTCATGATGTTTGTGTGAGTAAAGGATGTGATGAGGTTGTCTGCAGGCAAAGGTCATAAATGGAGCTGAGAAGGAAGCAGTCCACAGTTGAGGAGGTCATAAAAGATGAAGGCTGATTGTGCTCATTGTGTGTACAACACACTGATCCTAAGATTGGAGGAGACTGTGGAAGTGTGTTGTTAAAAGATAATGGTGTTTATGACCTGTATACGATGCAGCTGTTTCCCATCCTTAGAGAGTAACGTTCTTTGTAATTAGGGACCCCCAAAAAGATAATAAAAAGAGAGGGTCGGACAGATGTTTTTCAGAGCGGTAGAGATTGTAACTGAAAACATCTCTATCTGTTCTTCTTGCAGCGAGTAAATAACTAATTCTTTGTCTTTCTCTTCTTTTTGTGATATTATAAGTATTGTAGGTTGTTTAAACCTGACATTAATTTGGTCCTTCGAGCCGGATTCCAATTACGCCTGATGATTCCAGCGGGTTTGTGGATACCAGTAAAGACTGTGCGCACGGCAGTCGTTATCAGACTCACAGACCCTTTCCGGGACTGGATCTCGGCCCGCCCGCCTGGGTCTGACGGCTGACGAAACTCTGAGAGAGAGGAGAGGACAAAGTGGTGAGTTGAATTTGGATTAAAAAGTGTGACAAATGACTGGAGGTCATTGCGTGAAATAAAACCCTGTGAATCCTAGGCCCTAACAGGTAAAAGTAGGACGGCAGAGTCCTGAAAAAGTATTAAAAAGTAATACTGGAAATTCCATGTTTCCAGGACGGTGGAGCCCGCGTTTAAGTATTTAAACAAAAATACTAAGAAAATTCCGCATTTAAAATATGTGCTTGTGAGAGATGAATGGAGGATTTAAACCACTAGGTTTTGTCTCATACCGAAGCAGTAGGACTGAAAGTGACTAACGTTTGTGGATGCAAAGGAAAGAACTCTCCACTCGAAAGAGTTGAAGTGAGAATTACCACAAAACGGAGATTTTTCTGTCACCCTACTGAGCAGAATAATCTAGCATTTAGAATACCCTAGGTATTTATATCCTGGACCAAATATAAATAAAAGAAAAATGGGAAAAGGGGCGAGTAAAAATAAACTAAAAATGAATAATAATGCAAAGATTGGAAATTTATAGAAGCACAGGATCAAATTAAAATATTAAAATAAAAATATTTAGATAAATGGATAACCACATATAATTATGATGGTCGTTTAAGCTCTAAAAATTAGTTGATCTATAGGATGTTATTGCATCCTATAGATCAACTAATTTTTAGAGCTTAAACATTGAAAGTACACGTGATTTAAGAAAAATGGACAAAGAAGGTTATGAGGATGTAGATTATTGGTTAAAAGTAACTAAAAAGATAGAGATGTGATGCAGGAGACAAGAATGGACGTTTTTGTGGAAAGCAGAAAAGGTCAGAGGGCTAAGAAGTAATTTTTGATGGACTTGCAAAGTAGAACAGCAGGACAAAAGAAAGGGAGTAAAAGAGTAGGTGGAAAGTTTTTGTTTTGTACCAAAGATCTGATGAGGTTTGACAGGATTGGATCGGCTAAAATGAGTCCCTTTGGTGAATAAATCCATCCCCACCATGGCTGTACCTCATGTATGTTTTGTTTGTGTTTATTTTTTATTATTATTGTTTTGAGACACTGAAGGCTGTTGATACAGCGTGTCACGGAGGTTCATGGCATGACACGGTTTTTTTCTCTGTGTAACCTTAGAAAATATTTTACTCTTTTTAACAGCAAAACAAACAGAGTGAGGGGATTAATTGATAGGCTTACAGTCAGGTACAGACGCAGAGTGAAACAAAAAGAGGAAGAACCTTTTGAAGAATATAGGATTAGACTGACAAAGGTGTTTAAAATACATAGTGGTCTACAAGAAGATGAAGACAAGCAAGGAGCTTATTGACAGCAGTTAAAAAATGCACTATATGCTGGTTCCAGGGATGCAATTAATACCTGGGTAAGGAGATATTTTATAGGGTTCCCCACAGCAAATCTAGAAGACTATGTAAATCATGCCCTCCATGCAGAAAGAGTAATGAAGAATAAAAAATTAAAAAAAGATAGTCAACACCTTTTTTCAGCAAGAAGAAGAAGAAGAACAGATTTATTATCAAAACAACAAAGGAAGAGGAGGATTTAGAGGCAGAGGACAAAACCGCAGTTGTCAGAGAGGAGGAGTGAGCAGAGGAAATTACAGACAATACAACTCAGGGTGTTGGTGTTGTGGGAGAGAAGGACATCTGGCCAGAGGCTGTCCTGGGAGGAGAAATAATGATTCAGCATGACTAGGACAGAAAACAAGTGAAATTGTTCCTAGTACCTCAGACACCGATAAAAACAAAAACACAGGGGCAGGATGTCCTCCTAAATTTCTAGGACCTTCTCTCCCTAGATAGCATTAAACCTGAAGTTACCTTACTGTTGAATGGAAAATTAATTACTTTTCTTTGTGATCCCGGAGCATGCAGGACCACCTGCAGAGAAACAATCCCAAATTCCAGACTTAGTGATCAGCAAATAACAGTAAGGTCAGCTAGTGGGAAATTGACACGAGTCTGTGAGTCTGAACCAGTTTGGATGAGAGATCCCAATGGACAGTCATGCCAGCTATCTATTCTAATGTTCCCTGAGTGTCCGGTGAATCTATTGGGACGAGATGGATTACTACATCTGGGGTTAGCATTAATTCCGACCTCAGAAGGACATATTGTAGTAAAGAGAAAAGCAGAACTCAGTACGTCAGTTGCTGAAGTAGTGTTAGCGGAAGACACTAGGAAGCTCTGCAAAATGTGGACACCTCCACACATATCTTTATTTAAGGATAAAGAACTCAAGTGGCAGGACATGGGAAGAATAGTGCAGAGGGGAAAAGATGCCACAGACTGGTTTGCAACAACAATGAATACAGAAACTAGTGCATCCACAGGATAAACTAGAAAATTATTATTTTGGACGGTGACAGTATAAGAAGGGATACATTTGCATACAAAGCAACAATGAGAAATATTTCTTACTGAACAGGAGGAACAGTTCTTGAGTGAAGTCCCTGATAAGTTATGGTCAACCGACCCTACTGACGTAGGCTTAGTAAGAGGAGCGTTACCTGTCCAAATTAGAGCAAAAACAGAATATAGGCCCAGTGTAAAACAGTATCCTTTGAAATATGATGCACGTGAAGGAATAAAAGCAGTAATAAAGGATTTAATAACTGCAGGGGTGATAATAAAATGCGAGGACTCACCATGTAACACCCCCATTTTTCCAGTCAAAAAACAAGCTCCATCAACAGGATGGCGCATGGTACAAGACTTACAGGCAGTTAATAATGCAGTTGTTCAGAGAGCACCGTGTGCTCCTGATCCTTATACATTATTAAATTCCCTAAGACCAGATGCTAGAATATTTACTGTAGTTGATGTAAGCAATGCATTTTTCTCTGTACCTATAGATAAAGATAGTCAGTTCTGGTTTGCATTCACCTTTGAGGGACAAAGATATACTTATACTAGACTACCTCAAGGCTACTGTGAAAGTCCAACTATATAATCTCAGGTAATGAGTGCAAGTATGGCCAAGTTTGACTCTCCAGGAGGTTGTCAGGTTTTACTATATGTTGATGATGTGCTATTAGCCTCTCCTGATGAGGAGACCTGTAGAAATGACACAATAGCATTATTAAAACATTTAGCAGAAGAAGGACACAAAGTCAGTAAAAAGAAACTTCAGTTGTGTAAAAATGAGGTTAAATACCTAGGCCACAATCTTAGCGCAGGGGGACGCACAATTGTAGAAGAAAGAAAGACTGCAATATTACAAGTTCTAAAACCAGTAACAAAAAAGCAAATGATGTCCTTCCTTGGACTAACTAATTATTGTAGAAACTGGGTGCCAAATTATGCAGAAATAGTAGCTCCATTGAACAAACTAATGTATGAGGAAGAGCTGAAAATGACGTCTGAACTGAAATGCGTTTCACAATGTCTCAACAGGGAGGAATGGTAGGACAGATATATATTAATATTATATAACATATGGATTTAATTCTTAATTCTTGTTCACATTTGTTTTGTAAAACATGTTTAACATGTGCAAAACATAATCCACAAGGGAATTTAAGACAACGAAGGGAACAATTTTCAAAACCAAAATACCCCTTACAAACAATTCATATGGATTTTATTGAGGTAAATCACAGTGAAGGGAAAACAGTTCTGTTGAGTCATTATAGATGCATTTTCTAAATGGATAGAACTATTTCCAACTAAACATTACAAGCACCTTCAGGGCTAACACCCTATGAAACGTTATTTGGAAGACCATACAGATTACCACAGTTAAAAAATAAGTGGGAGTTAGATGAAGAAGCTAACCTAGTTGATTATATGAGGAGTATGTTAGAAACCAACAGAAATAAATTCAAACTAATGAGGAATGTTCTATTTCCCAGCAGGAAAACTAACTAGTGAAACCAGGAGACTGGGTGTTAATAAGGAGTGTAGAAAAGAAACATTGGTATTTCACCTAAGTGGGAGGATCCATATTAGGTATTATTAACCACTCCTACAGCAGTAAAAATAGCTGAGAGATCAACCTGGATACGCCTTATACATTGTAGAAAGATCATTTCGGTTGAAAGCTCCGTCAGGGGAAGTGATTTATAGACTGATAATAGGGTGGGCCCAGACATTTAGAGGCTGGAGAGACCCGAAAGTCAGTGAAGAAAATTAAGACACTGGAACCACTTAGAGGAGTCAAAATTTCAGCTAAAATGACTTTTAGATGTATGAACAATGCATTCCGTTGCTGGGTGTTTATATTTTGTTCTCATATTGATTTTTTTATTTTTCTGGTACTTCTGGGAACCAGTCAAGATAAATAAGAATGTAACAACACCTGCTATGAGTTATATGAAACAAGTAGCGCTAAATCAAGGAAGGCAAGATAACCTAACTATGTGTACTAAACAAACATCTTATACTTATGGCATTCAAGTGTGCGTGAAATCTAATACCACAACTGTGGTGCTGATCCCACTCATTAGCTTGACCAAACGAGGAAGGAAAGGGCAGGATTATAGAAGTTATAAATGGTACTTAACTAATGACAGAAGAGACACCTCATGGTCCATGATGGTAGTTGATGAAGGAAACAATTGGACACCAGAGTGGGGCACCACTGCTTATGCTAGTCATAAAAAGAAGTTGTTTAAGCTCCATAAAGCTGATAATGCAATCCAGATAACAAAGCGAAGAGAGTAAAAATTATGTTAGGAAACTTAATCACAGATGACTAGTTCCATATTATTACAGGAGTATCAGGAACAAATAATAACTGGTTATTGATGGTAGAGCAAGTGGCTAACATGACTAAAAGAGATTGTGTTGTGTGTTTGGGTCCCAGGCTTTTGTTATAAATAATTCCAGCTGTGATACCACAACCCTGTGTGATGGAAGTAATGAATCAAACTAATCCTAGTGAAATGTGTCAGCACTGGGATTCTGTTTTTCCTATAACTACAGCAGATAAGGATAAATCAGTATTCCATAAGCGGGTCACCACTGGGAACTATACATGTATAAATATGACAGAGAGGCAATAAATTGGGAAATCTCACTGCAGTATGGTGTACTACAATTGTAAAAGTAAATAAGTATTTTAAACCAGTCTCTAGAGGAGACATTTGGTGGTGGTGTGGTGACGACAGGTTGTTTGATCGATTACCTTCAAGAAGTAACGGGACTCTGTGCTCTAATTACTTTATTGTTACCAGTTTCAGTATATTCTATGTAGATGAAGTAACAGATGGACTATCTAGTGTAAACCCACATGATTGGCATGATAGAAAGTGCAGAGAAGTAGCTTGGCAGACTGAGGGAGACTCTACATACATAGATGCTATAGATGAAGATAAATTAACTGATCAAGTAGCTGCAAGATTTGAATCAAGTATCAGTAAGTGGTGTACGATGAACAAAAACGTAGACAGGATCAGCTATATTCACTGCAATGTGCAAAAACTAGGAAATTGGACACAAAGCGGGTTTGAAACTGTCCATGACTAATTGGCTTCATCTTCCCTGTTGGCATTCCAGAATAGAATTGCTTTGGACATGTTGTTAGCTGAAAAAGGAGGAGTTTGTGCCATTTTTGGAGAGAAATGTTGCACATTTATACCTAACAACACTGCGGCTGACGGTGGCCTCACTAAAGCCATAGAAGGTTTGAGATCTCTAAATGGCAAAATGAAGGAGCATTCTGGAGTAGACACCTCGATGTGGGACTCCTGGCTGGATGTGTTTGGGAAGTATACAATTTTAGTATCATCAGTAATAATTTCCTTTGCAGTGTTTGCTGCAATTTTGACATTGTGTGGATGTTGTTGAATTCCCTGCCTTTGTTCTGTTTAACCGTCTTATCACCACAGCTATTTCTCCTATGGAAGACAGAGTTACCCAACTCGATCTGTTACTTAAACAGCAGGATGATGAAGATGATGAGGATGCGACTGACCACTTTTCTGACCTGTACCCATATCCATCTCTATATGAATCTGTGATTTAAATGTCAGTAAGTACCTCTGAGTATAATTGTCTTTGTACTCATGAAAATACTCTTACAGTTAAAAAATCCAAAAGAAGTGGCTGTTAAGTGATATGAGAATATGAGCAAATATAAGATAAACAGGGAGGAAATGTTGGAATAATTTATCTTATATTTTCTCCTATCCTTAACTTGACTATTTGATCTTATAACCTTTCATGATGTTTGTGTGAGTAAAGGATGTGATGAGGTTGTCTGCAGGCAAAGGTCATAAATGGAGCTGAGAAGGAAGCAGTCCACAGTTGAGGAGGTCATAAAAGATGAAGGCTGATTGTGCTGATTGTGTGTACAACACACTGATCCTAAGATTGGAGGAGACTGTGGAAGTGTGTTGTTAAAAGATAATGGTGTTTATGACCTGTATACGATGCAGCTGTTTTCCCCATCCTTAGAGAGTAACGTTCTTTGTAATTAGGGACCCCCAAAAAGATAATGAAAAGAGAGGGTCAGACAGATGTTTTTCAGAGCGGTAGAGAGATTGTAACTGAAAACATCTCTATCTGTTCTCCTCGCAGCAAGTCAATAACTAATTCTTTGTCTTTCTCTTCTTTTTGTGATGTTATAAGTATTGTAGGTTGTTTAAACCTGACAAACTGTTAGGGTTTTTATGACTTTTTGTATTGTTTATCACTCATCTAAGTGCTTTTCCCTCCTTACATGTTGCAGGAAGGGAGATGGTCACAAGAATGAGTTATGCTTTTATTACTAGCAGCATCTGGGGGCTATACACCAGGTTCCCACTTCCCTCCTCCTCTGTTTGTTTATAATCAAGACAGATAAACCCTAACCTTTCTGACCCCACACACACACACACATATACACCCCCACCCTGAATGATGTTTGAACTGTGTGTGACCAAGCATGTATAAATAAAGAAAGAGGGGGCTAATACTTCATAGTCTGTAGTGCACAGCTACCCTTGCAAGTAAAACTGACTCGGTGTCTTTCCTTACCTCTGAGTTGATTAAATAATACCTATCACACACATTCTTCAAGGTCTCAATACTAAAGTATCTGAGGTCTCAACGGCTTTGCTTTGCAGGCTCCAGTTGTTTTATGCTGATGGATGTCCTCCAATTCTTCCAGCCCTCAGTGGGACAAGAGCAGCAGCTGGATTTAATTTGATATTTTGCATAATTTGCTGTCTGATCCATGCTGAGTGTAATTACAAACAATGTGCAGTCTCAGCCAAAGCTGCATCAAACGTGAATCACTGAGCCGATTGAAACGGTCGCCAGTAATTCACAATCAAGTAATTTACAAGCAACACACGCTAAAAAGAAGATGAAGCTGCAAGGAAATCACAGATGGAGATGAACGCAAAGACCATGACAAGGAATTGAATCCCCATCATTTATATGACTAAAACCCATTTGAGTGCTCCAGAATTTAATAATTACAAGAGGGACACTTGGTAGCATTTCATTTGAACTGTGTAGTTCCATCTTAAACTTAATGTCTGTTGATTGGTTTCTTGCCAAGGTGTCTAATTTAATATGATCACACTGTCTTAATAGTTTTGAACTAATTAAGTCAGGAAAATGTGAAAAAAAGCAAAAACGTTTAGTTAAGTTACAAAAAACAGTACAATTTACATTAAATAACAATGAAATACAATTGCATAAATATTAAAACAAAAAACTTTACATATTTAATTTGTGCAATAAAGCATGTTTCTGAAATGCAACAGCTCTAATGAACATCTTACTAAATTACAAAGTTCTGCTGAGGGTCCTGGTTGGTACATCCACACCTTGACAACCAGAACATGTCAGTCAGCAGCACCTTAATTCCTACAGGAATCCCTGTAAAACTCTGGTTGGTGTGTGTAACCCCACCTTGCCCTATCTTCTGTTTTAAACATTGACTTGTATGTAAAATAATAATCTAAATTCCAAGGCATTCATGTGGCTGTGAACCCACCGGGACTTAGTGTAATGTGTTATTTGTTGCTTGTGGGACCACCCAAATAATCCAAACCAGCTAAGGTAACCCACAGGATGCAAAAGCTACTTTTCAAATATACATAAATAAATAAATCCCCAGATAGTCAAAGTCCACAAACATATTAGTATGTGTCTTTTATGTCTTTGTTGTTTATGCATTCTTAAAGAGAGAACCATCATATAAAATGTGTTGTATTAACTGTCCAATGCTGAAAAATAAAGCCAACATGTAAGTGCCAACAAGTGTTTTTCTTGAACCTTTACCTCCAAAAACATGTCTGTGGTTGTGGAATTTCAAAATGTTTTTACTTTTTTAACAAATAAAAAACTGAAAAGTGGGGCGTGCAATATTATTCGGCCCCCTTGCGTTAATACTTTGTAGCGCCACTCTTTGCTGCAATTACAGCTGCAAGTCGCTTGGGGTTTGTCTCTATCGGTTTTGCAAATCGAGAGACTGAAATTCTTGCCCATTCTTCCTTGCAAAACAGCTGGAGCTCAGTGAGGTTGGATGGAGAGCGTTTGTGAACAGCAGTCTTCAGCTCTTCCCACAGATTCTCGATTGGATTCAGGTCTGGACTTTGACTTGGCCATTCCAACACCTGGATACGTTGATTTGTGAACCATTCCAGTGTAGATTTGGCTTTATGTTTTGGATCATTGTCTTGTTGGAAGATAAATCTCCGTCCCAGTCTCAGGTCTCTTGCAGACTCCAACAGGTTTTCTTCCAGAATGGTCCTGTATTTGGCCCCATCCATCTTCCCATCAATTTGGACCATCTTCCCTGTCCCTGCTGACGAAAAGCAGACCCAAACCATGATGCTGCCACCACCATGTTTGACAGTGGGGATGGTGTGTTCAGGGTGATGAGCTGTGTTGCTTTTACGCCAAACATATTGTTTTGCATTGTGGCCAAACAGTTCGATTTTGGTTTCATCTGACCAGAGCACCTTCTTCCACATATTTGGTGTGTCTCCCAGGTGGCCTGTGGCAAACTTTAAATGAGTCTTTTTATGGATATCTTTGAGAAATGGCTTTCTTCTTGCCACTCTTCCATAAAGGCCAGATTTGTGCAGTGTATGACTGATTGTTGTCCTATGGACAGACTCTCCCACCTCAGCTGTAGATCTATGCAGTTCATCCAGAGTGATCATGGGCCTCTTGGCTGCATCTCTGATCAGTCTTCTCCTTGTTCGAGATGAAAGTTTAGAGGGACGGCCGGGTCTTGGTAGATTTGTAGTGGTCTGATACTCCTTCCATTTCATTATGATTGCTTGCACAGTGCTCCTTGGGATGTTTAAAGCTTGGGAAATCTTTTTGTATCCAAATCCAGCTTTAAACTTCTCCACAACGGTATCTCGGACCTGCTTGGTGTGTTCCTTGGTCTTCATGATGCTCTCTGCGCTTTGAACAGAACCCTGAGACTATCACAGAGCAGGTGCATTTATACGGAGACTTGATTACACACAGGTGGATTCTATTTATCATCATCAGTCATTTGGGACAACATTGGATCATTCAGAGATCCTCACTGAACTTCTGGAGTGAGTTTGCTGCACTGAAAGTAAAGGGGCTGAATAATATTGCACGCCCCACTTTTCAGTTTTTTATTTGATAAAAAAGTTTGACACATCCAATAAATTTCATTCCACTTCACGATTGTGTCCCACTTGTTGTTGATCCTTCACAAAAAATTTGAATTTTATATCTTTATGTTTGAAGCCTGAAATGTGGCAAAAGGTTGAAAAGTTCAAGGGGGGCGAATACTTTTGCAAGGCACTGTACATTAGATAGTGAAAGCTGAAGCAGATACATGGGGTTTGAACAACAGAGACATTATTTTAAAAGTTGTTTTACATGGATTTGTCCATCTTATGCTGTCAAAAGCTCAATTAAAGAGAAAAGTATTGAAATTGTCCTCATAAAATCTACCAGGGGCTGAGCTAAAAGGGTGGCCAAAAAAGCATTGGGCACCTCTAGAACCTGATTGAACACCTAAGGTGCCACCATAGGTGATTGACAGGTCACTACAGCTAGCATTGAAATATGCACGATTACAGTAGAACAGAAGACAGACAGATTTATTGTTGCTGTTTCTGTTAATGAGCAAGACAGCGGGACAATGTGCACCACTGTGGGCTGTTTTGAGGGGCATGTCCGGGCCTACTGGCTGGTGGCAAGAAGTCTGCAAGAAGCGCTTGCCAAACAGGAAGAGCAGTGAGGTAGTATGAAAGCATGTTTTACCAGCATATGCATGTTTTAATAAAAACACTGAGGGAATCATTATTGATAAATTTTTGGTAGACTTGTGAAAACAGCTAAAAACGTTTCACTTATGAGGCTAATCTTTGTATTTAGTTATGCATTAGGAATGCACTCCCTCTTTAGACTCTTCTTCTGCCACCAGTTTTTGAATACAGGCAGATTTTATCTGCGGCACAGATAAGTATGTTTACATTAGGGCTACACCGTTTCAGTTGTGCTGGCAAGCGCAACCACAGTAACAAAGTAACAAAATATTGTTAATTTATTACTCTCCGAGGATGTTGAGGAAAATCTAAGCAGCACAAAAAACTTGCAGAGGTGTTACTTTTAACTAGAATTCAAAATATTGCACAGAGGGCTCATTGGAAATCTGATAACTGACAACAATAATTATTTTTCTGGCAATTTTGGATCAAATTGCAAAGCGAGATCCCTGTAACTAAGAGAATGCTAGATGCACATTGCAAAGCTAGGTAGACAGTCTTGTTCTTTTGGTACCAGGTTAGAGAAACAGAATATGTTCAATATATTCAATTATTAGCATATGGATACCCTGATACAACTTAGCCTACCCTCTGGCCACCCCTTGTAAAAAATCTAGCTCAACCACTGAAAACTACTAGCTAAATTTTCTGTCAAATACAATCATACTCTTTTTAGATATAGTTTCATTTTCTATACAAAATTATACCTTGAGTGAGTTTTTGCTTTTTTGTTTTTTTGAAAGTTATTTTATTGAGATAAATTATATCCGTACAAAAAAAGCTCATAAAGGATAGAAAAAGTGAAGATGTCTCTTGTGAAGTTGAAAAAAGATCCTTTTGGTTATTTTGAGTAGGTCCATTTGTATGATTTATTTTTATTTTTTGAAACAAATTCATCCTTCAGTGGTATTTATTTGTATTTGTACAGCTGCAGTCAAAGGTCTAAGCCGCACCTCAGACCTGTGCATAGATGATTGATCTGTTGTTATAAAACCTTTATGGTCTGGTCGAGGCCTTTAGAAGCTGGAATGGACTGATGATTTTCAACTCTTCACCATATATCCTCCTGAACCTGCAGCACTGCCACTACCACTAAGAAGGATTGCCAAGCAGAGGGTCTGATGATGATTCAACCCTACCTGTTAGTCACTCTGTATTTCATTGTTAATGTTTGTGGTTCTGCTTTAACAGCTGGCACTGATGAAGGCATGCCCAAATAACAGCAAGTAATGTTCTAACTAATAATGTTTGAAATAAGTTGTAAAAGATTGATGTTTTAAGGTGCATCGTAGTATTTGCTGTGCAGATGTTACATCTGCAGTGTGTCACGACTAAATGATTCCCAGGGGTGTGGGCACCTTTAAAAGGGTTCCTAAAGACTAAATTTTTTGATTGAGAAGGGAGAAAGAAAGCTGTAAACTTTGGGGCTTAATATTGTAGATTTAAATCCAGAGACTGAGATGTGTTTTATGACATAGTCATCTGGTTTTGTGTGATTTCTTGTCAGACATTGAGGGGACAAAAGTTTTATGTCTTTTTATACAGTGGATGTAAATATCGGGTTTCATATAGGTCATAAACAACAATCAATTAAATCTGAGTTGAATTAGCAATTCAACTCAGTTCAAGTCAGATTTAAATTTAGCTGACCATACAATTAAATACCACAGAATTTCTTTTACGTAATGTAAATAAAAACAATCAATTAGCGGTAATACATTTTCACATTGTACAAATTGTGTCTAGCATTGAACATTTTTTGAGTTTTTTCAGTTTTCAAAAAGCAAAAATCTAATTTATTCACTAAATTGTGAAAATGTAAATGTTTTGTTTTTGTCTTAGCAGTTATTCTTTTATCAAAAGTATAACATAAATTAAGGAAAGGCTTTTGGCAATATGCAGATCTATTACTTTCTCTTATGTATGACACGGACCTTTAAGCTATAATTTGTTCATTTACTAGAGGACAGTAAGGTCAAGACATTCCACTTGAGCTTGCTAAGATGGAAGAGGAAAGGTCATTTCTAAGCAATCATTGTGTCTCAGTGCTGCTAGCAGAGTTAAACTATGTGACAGGGGGGTGTTGTCATCCATACAAAGCAGCTGGACCACCTCTGCAGTCTGTCAAAATCCCCATAAAAAGTGTGCATGAGCCATAGTGGCTAGTTGTGAGTTTTCTGACTGTCATTACCCTTTGCATATTTGTCTTGCGGACGTTATTTGCAGTAGTTCACACCTGGGAGTGAAAATACTTTCAAGAAAGTGTAATGTTGAGTCCTAATTAGCTCCACAGAGGGAAAGCTACGCACTATGGAGAGCTGATGCCGTTGTCTGACAGGAGTTTATATGAAAGCCGGAGTCTGAATAGAAATATATATTTTTAAACTAATGGCGATCCTACCTGTCATTTTCAACCTCTAGCTCTTATTTACAGTTATAAAAACTATTTAAATAATGGAAAGCTTTTAATGTTTGCTAAGACCCCCAAAAAAAGAACAGTTATATAAGCACTGTGGACACGTTCAGTCTTATTACATTATTAAAATAATTAATGCGGCTGAACCAGTGCTGCATTTGTATTTTTTTGAATGGTTGCTACATTTAAAAGTCTTTCATCAAGTTTGAAGTACAGCCACTGCTTTCAGGGTAAAAGTTTGAAGTACAGCCACTCCTTTGTTGGGAGGCGTGAGGTGCTTATTAATTTCCCTTTTTTTTAATTCTATCACTACATTTTCTAACCTTTTCATAGCGTTTCCCGATTTCTCTGTGTTCACAGCCGAGAGATGCTCCAGCACCCTCCGCTACTCTACACAGAACAAAGCAGGCAGAGAAAATGGATGAATGAAATAAAATCCTTTGACCTCAGATAAAAAATCAGGTTTTATTCGATTTATTACATTATGTCTCTAACTGAACATTTGCCAAGCAAATGCACTAACATGCATGGTTATACTGAATTAGCTGCTCAGAATAAAATGTGGCTTGCATGTAATGATGAAGGAAGAAGCAAACAACTGGGAGACTGATTTGTATCTTTATAAGGAAACTTAGCTGCATTAGCACTCATTGTCTCAAATTCTGCCTGACAACTATCGAGTTTAAAGTTTCTAAATATTTCCAAAATTGAATGGCAAATAGCAACTATCTATACCTGCAACCTCACTTTTATTTTTAATGAGCGTCTTTGTTCAGAGGTTCCCCTGGGTTAGGTGAATTGCTGAGCAGAAGTCAGACAGTAAATTGCCCATGTTGTTGATTCTGAAATCCCACAGCCTTGCAACATAATTGAAATGTTACAGTCAATCTGATGTACAGGTCCTTCTCAAAATATTAGCATATTGTGATAAAGTTCATTATTTTCCATGTCATGATGAAAATTTAACATTCATATATTTTAGATTCATTGCACACTAACTGAAATATTTCAGGTCTTTTATTGTCTTAATACGGATGATTTTGGCATACAGCTCATGAAAACCCAAAATTCATATCTCACAAAATTAGCATATTTCATCCGACCAATAAAAGAAAAGTGTTTTTAATACAAAAAACGTCAACCTTCAAATAATCATGCACAGTTATGCACTCAATACTTGGTCAGGAATCCTTTTGAAGAAATGACTGCTTCAATGCGGCGTGGCATGGAGGCAATCAGCCTGTGGCACTGCTGAGGTATTATGGAGGCCCAGGATGCTTCGATAGCGGCCTTTAGCTCATCCAGAGTGTTGGGTCTTGAGTCTCTCAACGTTCTCTTTACAATATCCCACAGATTCTCTATGGGGTTCAGGTCAGGAGAGTTGGCAGGCCAATTGAGCACAGTGATAACATGGTCAGTAAACCATTTACCAGTGGTTTTGGCACTGTGAGCAGGTGCCAGGTCGTGCTGAAAAATGAAATCTTCATCTCCATAAAGCTTTTCAGCAGATGGAAGCATGAAGTGCTCCAAAATCTCCTGATAGCTAGCTGCATTGACCCTGCCCTTGATAAAACACAGTGGACCAACACCAGCAGCTGACACAGCATCCCAGACCATCACTGACTGTGGGTACTTGACACTGGACTTCTGGCATTTTGGCATTTCCTTCTCCCCAGTTTTCCTCCAGACTCTGGCACCTTGATTTCCGAATGACATGCAGAATTTGCTTTCATCCGAAAAAAGTACTTTGGACCACTGAGCAACAGTCCAGTGCTGCTTCTCTGTAGCCCAGGTCTGGGGAATGCGGCACCTGTAGCCCATTTCCTGCACACACCTGTGCACGGTGGCTCTGGATGTTTCTACTCCAGACTCAGTCCACTGCTTCCGCAGGTCCCCCAAGGTCTGGAATCGGCCCTTCTCCACAATCTTCCTCAGGGTCCGGTCACCTCTTCTCGTTGTGCAGCGTTTTCTGCCACACTTTTTCCCTCCCACAGACTTCCCACTGAGGTGTCTTGATACAGCACTCTGGGAACAGCCTATTCGTTCAGAAATTTCTTTCTGTGTCTTACCCTCTTGCTTGAGGGTGTCAATAGTGACCTTCTGGACAGCAGTCAGGTCGGCAGTCTTACCCATGATTGGGGTTTTGAGTGATGAACCAGGCTGGAAGTTTTAAAGGCCTCAGGAATCTTTTGCAGGTGTTTAGAGTTAACTCGTTAATTCAGATGATTAGGTTCATAGCTCGTTTAGAGACCCTTTTAATGATATGCTAATTTTGTGAGATCGGAATTTTGGGTTTTCATGAGCTGTATGCCACAATCATCCGTATTAAGACAATAAAAGACCTGAAATATTTCAATTAGTGTGCAATGAATCTAAAATATATGAATGTTAAATTTTCATCATGACATTATGGAAAATAATGACCTGTACACTGAAATGGGCCAGCCTAAACTCTGTGCCTCTCTTGTTTTTTCTTTCCTTCTTCTTATGAATGAAGTGACCCTGAAGTATCCAAGTGATGACTGCGATGGAACAAATGTCCTTGGGGAGTTTCTGTTATCTCCTCTCAGGAAATACAGCAGACTACTCTTTGTAAAGGAAAATCACAGCATGTCATAGTTCTTTGCTGCAAACATGTTTATAATTTTGATTCCTTTTAATACAACTCAGTGAAGATAAGACTCTTTCTCTTCCGTGTGTATACTATAAAAACTCTGTTTTACATGCCACACTACATATAGTGCCACAGAATCTCATTCAGGTTAAAGTCTGGAGTTTTGCAGGACCATTGCAACAACTCAATTTTGTTTCTTTTCAGCAATTCTGTAATTATTGTGTTTTTGCTGGTGTCTTTGGTATCATCTGTCTCAATTTTAACCACATTTTCGCTGTAGGACTGATGTCCTCATATTTGGCACTATTATACTTTGATACAAAGAGCTATTCATGGCAAACTCAACAACCACACAGTGCCCAGGACCTGTGGCTGCAAAATAGCCCAAAAAATAAGCCTTCGACAACCCCTGACCGTTGTTATGAAGTGTATGTGCTGATATGCTGTATTTAGTTTCCCCCAAACACGGTGCTGTGCATTTTGTATATCCATTCAACCTCCCTTACTTACCACAGTGCATGTTCTCCCACAGCTGCTACTCTTTCAGTATTAACATAGCCAATTGTTCATTGTTCCAGATATGACCCGTCCCAGTAGGTATGCTCCCTGTTTTGTCCACTCTTCATCGGATTCTCCAGTCTCCAGCTTCTTATCCTCGAAGCGCTTCATGTTCTTGGTTTGCTTTCGATGTTTTTGTCAGTCCTGTCTTCCCAGTTTTGCATAAAAATTCCTTACACCATGATTCTGCATTTGGGTCCACCGCTACAACAAGCCATGACTGTGTCAAATTTGTGGGTATGCATGTTGTACAGATTGGATAATTTGGTCAAACTTGAGAAATGGACAAGAACAAAAAAAAAATTTCTGCCTTTCAGAACTAAAACATATAAGTGCAGTTTTAGGCAAAAAAGCATTTTTTTTTCTCTATTGTCTTTTAGAAGTGACATTACTTCATACATACCAGAAAAGAAAATGATCTATCAAAGCAAAATATAGTGACTTATAGTGACAGTTACTAATTAAAGGCAATAAACCCTGAATTCCTATTCTCAACAGCATGTTGACAAATAGTGTAGCAGAATCCAACGGCTCACAGCATGGATTTTAATTTATTGTTCTCAAAATCTATGTTCCTAAACAGATACTTCTTTTTTTCTATTAGCTGCCTGTGCCCCTGACCTGAACTTTGATTTATTCATTAATTCATCTTCTACACCGCTTATTCCATAGCAGGTCACAGGGAAGCTGGTGCCTATCTCCAGCAATCTACGGGCAAGAGGCAGGGTACACCCTGGACAGGTCGCCAATCCATCACAGGGCAATACAGAGACATACAGGACAAACAACCATGCACACACTGGTGTGCATGGTGAGAGAAACCACGCATGTACAGGGAGAACATGCAAACACCATGCAGAAAGACCCCCCCGCCCGGAGTCGAACCAAGGACCTACTTGCTGCAATGCAACAGTGCTACCAACTGCTCCACCGTGCTGCCCCTGAATATACAACAATGGTTAAAAAAAATGTACCCTGTTTTAAGTCTTGGAAAATGAAAGTTTATAAAATGTATGATACTTTTATTTGTTTTCTTGGTATTCATGGTTCAGTTCACTCAGACTCATTTGGTTAAAGTTGTAAATGGTTCTAGTTCTAAAACAGCTTAGGCAACATTTAGGAACACTGACCACAACATCATATTTTAAAGACTTGAATATATAATCGGGTTGAAGTCCTATTTCAGCCATGCTTATCTAATAATAGGTATATCAGTTGTTCAATAATTGGAAAAAAAAACCACAGAAGAATTAATTTAGCGGACCACAGTCTCTGTTTCTGTTTTACATGCTTTCTTTAAATAAGTCTACCAAAAGCATTTTGAAATTTGCATTACTTTGTTTCTTTATTAACTCATGTAAAACCAAGGTTGCTTTTAGACACAGAGGCTCTTAAAAATATTATGAAATGAGGACGTCCATTAAATAGGGAGTTTAAAACAGACTTATGTAGAGGGGCGTTGATTCATCCATCCTTCCACTATTTACACCCACTAATCTTTGCAGGGGGGCAGGGGGCTTGTGCCTATCTCCAGTGGTCATTGGGCGAGAGGCAGGGTACACTCTGGAAATGTGGCTGGTCCAACATGGCAACATAGAGACATACAAAATAATTTACTATGCACAAACATACACATATAAGGGGAATTTAAATAAATGAATTAACCAAGCCGTATTTTTGAACTGTTAGAGGAAGCTGGAGTGACTGGAGGGAACCTAAACAGTCTGTAATACCCTTGGCCAGGATTTGAACCCAGGACCTTTTTGCGGCAATGGAACAATGCTCACACTGCACCACATCGCAGCCCAGCTTCAGTTAAATCCGATTTGATTCAATTCAGTTAATTAATTCAAAATAAATTAAAGTTTCAAATTTGTCTTTTAGTACCAACTGTCATAATGCTGTTGTTTGGTGCTGGCCCAAAGGCAGACAAGCACGGAGAAAGCAGAGGGAGTTGGAAACTCCTTCTTTAATTTAAAGAGTCCGCTTACATGCAGGCGCGGCGCAGGGTTACAAGATAATCCCGATCACAAGGTATTTCAAACAGAACCTAACATAACAGGATCTGAAGCAAGGACAAAATCCAAAAAAGACATCACGACACCGCATGGAACAAATGACAAAGATGAACTTAAATACAACGAAGGTGGACATGAAACAATAGGGCAGGTAATCAGGGTGAACAGGACACGGGTGTGGACAGACTTGGAGACTGAGAGGCAGGTGAGCCGAATTAGGAGTAACAGGAACAAACGAGGAGCTAAACGAGCTAAACGAGGAACAAACTGTAAACAAACCCAGGAACCAGAACACATGGGAGAGAACAGAGACAAGGACAGGCCAGGAAATAAACTTCATAACTAAAAACAGGAGGAACTAAACAGAGATCTAAACAGACAATCATCAAACCCATAAGAACACAGAGCAAAGCAGAACCTAGACAACCTATAAGGAAAGGAAAACGCACCTGAAACATAGAACCACGAAATAACCATGCACAGGAGTAAACAGAAAAACACCTGACTGAATAAACGTAAACAAATACCAAACCAAAATTCCACATCGTGACACCAACTTCCAACAAATGTTAACTTGTGATCGTGACTAAACACATAGACCTAATTCATAACAGAATACATAGAGTCCACCTCAAATTCAGTTAAAATCAATCAGTTATAATCAGTAATAATCAATCATTAATACATTTTGTGAGATTTAGTCCAGTTAATCAAAATTACACTGTAGTATAATACAATCAAATTGGGTAAATGACCAAAACCCAGGAGTAACCTTAATCAAAATATCAGAAATGGGTCAACTGATCATCTAAAATATAATTTAGCATAAGGCAGTTTTAGCTGGATGCTTTAGTTGTTTCAATATGCTGCAGGCCGTCTACTTTGTAAGTTTGCTTTGCATCTGTTTGCTGCAGAATAAACTTTAATATAAAAAATAAAAAAGAGGATCCATGGTAAATAAATGTTCTACCTAAAGTGAAAGAAAGCATTTTGCAAAACAAAAAAAGCCTTTAGAGCAAGAAATAAGTCTGGTAATATTTTTTCACCTACCACACAGTTGATTTAGCAGAAGAGTTACGGTTCAGCAGCCATGCCCATCATTACATCAGTTAATTATATCTTCTTCATCCAACAGAGGGTTGCAAGGGGCCCAGAGCCAACCCCTGCTGACATTTATTTCCACTGACGCAAGCAGGGAGCGTAGAGATTTCACAAAGAAAAGCTCAATGCAACAGTGATAGCCAGAGCACCCCAATGTTATCCACAGCAGTACCATTGACAGCAAAATAAGTAAGAGCTTTCTTTTTGAAGACCAGTTTAATCTTGCTGTGAAAGCAGGTAGAAGACACACTGAAGGATGAGAATAGCTTCTTGGCCACTAACTTGTTTTTTTGGCTTTAGATTAATCAAAATGTTCAAAAAGACTAAGTGATGAGCAGCAGAAGGCGATACAGCAATGAATTCAGCTTCCCGATGGCATACATTATATATATGCTGCACTAATTTGGTTCTATTTTAGTTATGGAGAGTTGTACATAGTTCTTGCAAACTTTTTTTTATATTTGATCACACTACAACTACAAACTATCTTATCAGGCTTTTATATGATGTGTTGGGACCTACAGCCATGGATTTCAACATTAAAACTCCGAAGGGGAAAAGGGGGGTAGCAAAGGACTTCCCATGATGCCACTGCCCGTATAAGACCCCCACCCTTCCCACATATCGTTCTCTTCCACACCGATGACCATTGGGATAGGAGGGAAACAAAGCACGCTGATGTCTTTTACTGTCAAAAAGACATAAATTCAACTGGATCCAAAGCCATACGATCATCGATCATATGCAAAGTTAAGTAGAATGAAATACTGTCTGTGTATCCGGTATTTTCATTCATGAACGGGGATCATTAAGGTACAAGCATTGCTGACTGTCTCTCCGAGGCCCCGCAGACACAAACTGTGTTCGAGAAAAGCCCCGGCTTGAAGGAAGACGGCAGAAACCGCAACGGACAGGACGAGCCGCCAGCTCTCCGGAGCTAACTCTTTTGTTCACAGAGCGAACGCAGAAGTTAGCTACCGAACTAACCGCTTGATGACTGTGGATACCTTCTTCAAACTTCGCCCTTGGACAACATTCCCTCACCATGGTCAGAGGTTAGGTTTGGGCAGATTAACAGATAGGTTTAGGATGAAATGATCTAAACGTTTTCATGTTATGAAGTTTGTTTTGTGGAACCCGGCTATCTTTGTGCTAGCACGCTATCTGTAGCATGCTATCTGTAGCACACAGGCCGGTTTTTGTTCTTTGTATGTTTTAAAGTTAAGATAAACTTTACTTGAAGGGCGATTTTAAACAGAAGATCGCTCATAACGCGCCGTCCGCGCTTATGCATTTTAACCCTTTTATTAACCCTGGTATTTTAAAGGTATGTGTTGATTCTGGTGCTAAGCTATCCGCTTCTTTGTTAGCTTAACTGCTAACGGTAAGAACACGTGTTTGATAGCGCTAAGACTAGTCAACAGAAAGGTTGTTGGTTCTCAAGCTAGTGAATAATAGTCCCTGAACATCATTTACTAGATTTGATAACTAAGTAAACACCATTAAGCCCCATTTCTCCAGAAAGATTTGGCTATTTTCCAAAATACTCCTTTAATAATATTTCTTCGAATATTATTTCAATAACTAAAGGCAAGCTAATTAGACACCGTTGAGAAATGGTCATCCAGAAGGTTGGTTTTATTCAGCAGGTCATTATTTAAAACATTATTTTATTAAAATAATATTTTATCTGATCTTGCATTGTGAAGGGTTGTCTAAAGGTTTGCTGATTATTGCCTAAGTTAGTTCCAAAACTAACTTCACTTCACTTCCAGATTCTTTAAGATAATCCTTGGTTCTCAAACATAAACATTGCATGGTAATGTTGCATCACTCATTTGGTCATGGTTTCAATCATCTTTAATCAACTTGTTTGTATTGTACATAGACCCATTAGTCTTCGTTATTCTTTAATTTTGCTTGGTGGTTTAGTTGGATTGTTTTAGCTTAGTAAAGAGTTTGTTGATTGAAACATGTTTGACTTTGAGTTGACTTATTTTTGTTAATAAATTCTTGTATTTTAAGAAATTGTGTGAATTCAGACCATGTGTGTGCAGAGTTTATGCTGTTCAATAATGTCAGAGCTCGTCTCACACCTTTCTATTTTGTCCTAATACCATCGCCTTACTGGGCTGGTATTCACAGGACAACCCTTAACAGACCGAAATATTATTTGATAAAATATTAATATTAAATATTAAAAAACATTCTCAGATTCATATTTACAACAGATGGACCAGCAAAGTAGTGTCTATTTGTGAAGAGCAAAGAAGTACATCTTTTCTAAATTTATTACAAGTCAAAATCTGAAAAGTGTATTGTTTATTTCTAATAAATTACTATGGTAACGCTTCATAATATCGAATGCACCCAGTTAGCTGTCACATAATTCACATAATTGGTAATTTAATCTCATTATCAATTCAGCTGTTTTGTGAAGGACTGGCAGATTTATTAGAGAAAATCAGTGAAAAAACAACCTAATGAAAACCTACAAACAAGCCGGTCAGATCAAGGATAAAGTAGGTGAGGGCACCATCATGGTGTAGGGATGTTTTTCAGGGAAGAAAACTTGTTTGCCGTTGTTATATGAAAAAGTTATAATCCTCATTTCTTTCCACCTTTCAAATAAAAGAAAATAACAAAGTTTGCGGAAATAACCTAAAAATGGTGAAAAGTTCAAATGATATCAATATTTTGCAAGGTGCTGCATATTAAAGAGTAATTAAAGCAAGAAAAGTTAAAGTGGCATATGAAGAAATCGGAAGTTAGGTTAAGGCAGGAACATCAGGGAATATGTGGGAGTTTATGGTTACAAATAACATCTGTCAGGCAGCTAATACAGGCAGCTGAGAATGCAATTTGGGACTTATGATGGAGTATGATAAACATACAGAGATTACAGTCACACAAGGTAACTGAGGACAGCTGAGGAAAGCCATAAGTGTCGTGAGGCGACATCTTTGGACTTTTTTGTGGTCATATGTTTTGACCTTAGTTTGGTTTTGTAGTCATGGTTGTTTGTTTTATTTCCTGCCTCCTAGTGTTTGTTGTTTTCTCTCCCTTCGCTCCTAGTTCCTTTAGTGGTTTCTTTTCTTTTACTTGTTATGGTTTTCTTATGATTATGACTATTATTATGCTTGTTGTTTTTCTAGTTCCCTTGTCTTCCTTGTAGTTTCTAGTTTAGTTTCCCATTTAGTATATCTGTGTTTATTTATGTTTTGGTATTTGTTCACCTGTGCTCTTTGTTTACTAGTTTATTTTCTCTGTTCCTTCTTGTCCTGGTTCCCTTTCTGTGGTTTGGGTTTTATTTACAGTGAGGGTTCCTTTATTGGTTCTTTGTTAATTATTAGGTTTTGGTGTTTCTTCTATGCCCTTTAGTTTCTCAGTTTGCTTTAATTAATGATTATTCTAGGTTCTTATGTTTCTTTTGGTTTATTATCTTCGTCCATAGTTTTGCTTTGATCTGTTTTCCCTGAGTTTTGTTATTTATAGTTTCGTTTTTGTAGTCAGGTTCCTTTGGTTATGTTACTGTCTAGCTTCCCTCATGTTTTCCCCTCTGGATTTATGTTATGGTTTAGCTCTCGTGTTTCGTTTTGTTTCTAGCCTTGTCACCTTAGCAACTATTCACTTTCCCTCAGTTCTCTACAGCCTGGTCCACACCTGAATTTCATCTCCCCTGATTTCCTATCTCATTCTCATTGGTCCATACTCCACTTCCCTCTGTTCATAAGCTCTCTGTTCTTGTTTGTTCCTCGGTGGTTCCTTCCGTTCGAATCCCCGTTCTCCTTTCACCTACCTTCATCTATGTACTTTGCCTACTATGTTCCTGCAGTATCAACTTTGTAAGTGTTTGGATTTCTTGTATCTGCAGTGATTTTGCTACGTTTGGAAAACCTTTTTGTACATATCTTTGAATAAAAGAAGAAGACTCCTTTAAACATGCAGCTGCCGAGCTCTTGTTTGTGCTTTGGTCACTCTAAACCTCAGAATGGGACAATAAGAAGAAAGATTATGAGGTACCTTCCATGTGACCAATCTGCTGCAGGTAATAGATTTGACAAGAACACTGTGTGCTGTCTCCAAGGAAGCATTTAATTTACAAGTGATTAAAATAATTAGATGTGCACTGTTCTAAACATATGAACACAGGGTCCATGTTTTCTTTCCTCCAATTATATTATCCCATTTTAGCATCCTCTTGACAACTGGAAGTGCTGTGATCTTGGCTCTATTAAAAATATTTCACACTTTATCCATTTCTGGAACAGAATTGATGGACACGTCATAGAGAGAGACAGCTGAGGATTTATGGAAATGGCTTTGCATGAGTTAATTAAATCAAACCAGTCAAAATGTCAAAAAAACTGAAATTCAGTTATGACTCCAGCCTCCATGAAACTCATAACCTTTCAGAGCTTTCATTCGCCACCTGTTGCGAAAGGTCTGACATGCCTTCCCTTATTTTGTTTGTCAAAATCCTCCTGAAATAAAGTTAATGCTCTCTGAAATCTTATTACTAGATAAACCTGCCAGCATCCTTGCATAACCTCTCAAGCGCAGATCTCTTTTGCACCCTGCTGAGCATTAAATAAATGGCAACAAATAAAACATGGTACTGTGTGTGGCATTGTGCCAGCCGAGGAAAGCAAATAACATTCAGTCCTTTGGAAGAACAGCTGCATGTCTTAGTACAGTGAAGCTGTTTTTGGAAATAAAGGGCCACATCACCAGGCATAGCATGCCTCTCCTCAGGTTTATCCCCATAATAATGTTAGGGACCGGGATTACACCACAGTAGTCTTTAGGAAAAACAATTAGAGGAGCACAGGGGATATAAGAACCTCTAAAAAAAATGGCTTCCAGGTATTTAAGAAGACAGACAATGAGCAATGACAGTTGCTGCATAAGTTTAAAAAAGATAAATGAAATTCAAACTGTAAGTGGTAAAGAAACATCTTCTGAACAAGACCTCCCTGCAAAGTAAATAACAAGGATTTCTTCATGACATCACAAAAAAATATAAATTTGGGAGTTTAGGAACTGATTGCCTTAATACACGTATCTTGCTTGGAAATCAATATAGCCCATTGTTGTGTTCCAAACCAGCCCCAAAGATGAGCAGAAAATCACACCAGTGACTGCAAATTACCTGAGCTGCTGTACCTGCAGTGTTGGAAAATGTGGAGCCTGGTGGTTGGAGAAAGCCATCAAACAACAAAGACACCTTACTGTGCCTTTGTGAAGTGATGTTTGAGAAGAGGATTCTAGCTTTTATATTGTTAGCTAGCTTTTTTTTTCCCTCGGGTTTTGCTTGTATCATGATTACAACAATTGGATGTTATCATATGCTTTGACTGATTGCTCACTGTAACGTTGTTTTAAATGAATCACTGTTGTGAATAAGCCGTGGATTTTCCCAAATTCATCTAGGGTCAAAATTTAACACACAGGCTTAAATGTGTACATACGCTCACAATAATCTTTGAGTTAATGTGCCTTATCAATTAGCAGAGAAACCATACACTTATGCAGCCCTCAACAAGCTCCTACCATTTCTGGCTTGATATTTGACCGCTCTTCTTGGCTGAATTTGAAGAACTCATATAAGTTAACTAGTTTTCTGGCATAGACCTGGCTTTTAAGCACAGCCCATAATTTTTGTCTCGGGTTCGGGCCAATCTAGAAGCTTAACATCAGCCTGCTTTATCCATTTCAATTCCCTTTTGGATGTGTGTTTGGGATAATTTTCCCGCTGGAACACTCAGCAGTCGCTAGGGTTCAATCATCTGATCTAAACTATCACCCTCAGAAGAAAGGAAATTGGTTTTGATATTCAAAAGCAATCACTCCATAAGCCTATCAAAACCTTATACACGTGGAAGCACACTAGGTTAATTTTCTGGAAGAATTTAAAGGAATTTTGTCTCCAAATCCATACACTTACTTAATTATATTAGCTAGCTGCATTAGCATAGCATAGCTGTGCTGTTTGAAGCTGACAACATTGATGCTAACAGCAGTGTTTTATGGCCAAATTGTGCAAAAGTAGGTTTATGTTTCATTTATAAAACAATTACCATTTTATGCAATCAGTGGTAATTGCTCCTCATGAAGGAATCTACAGCTGATGGTTTTAGTAGTATTTGTGTAACATTGTACTCTTAATTTTCAAGTGATCCCTTTGTCTTCATTGTATTATTGTAAAGATTGCAAAATTTTAAAAGAATTTTAAGAAATAAATACCATAGGTTGTGTCATAGTTTTACCGAGCTTCTTGACCCACATGCAGAAACTTTCAGGAGACAAATGAAGTTTTAAGAGATTTATTCAGAAGGTATATGACATGAATGAGGAATTCAGGGCGGCTCCGGTGGAACGTCCTCTGAGGAGGGAAAGCAGAACAGTGAGTATTGTTTCAGAGTGAGGAGGGGAAGATTGAGGGATGAAGGGTTACTGTTGCTGGCAGGAATGGAGTCCGGGAGGGGTGGTCAGTTCTTGGATGGAAGGTCCGTGTTTCCAAAAGGTAAGCAGTTCGTTGAAGGGCGGACAGATTAGGCAGCTGAGCGTCTATAACCTGGTGATGGTAAGCCTGCGATCCAAATGGGGAACTTCAGAAGGAGAGTGAGAACAGGTTGCACAGGAACCACCAGAAAGACACAGAGTGCTGGAACGGACAGGTTTTACATGGGAGACATGGAATGTGGGGTGAATACGTAGGTGTGGCGGCAGCCGGAGGCAGACTGCGGTGGGACTGAGTACTGTGTCAATGACGTAGGGACCAATGAATCTGGGGGAGAGCTTGCCAGATGGTGGTTTCAGAGGAATGTGACGGGTGGAGAGCCATCCCTGTTGTCCAGGGGAGTAATGGGGGGCTTGAACTCTTCTCCGGTTGGCTAGGCGGCGATTAGTGGCTGCGGAGCGATGAAGCGCTGCGGTGGTAAGTTGCCAAAAGCGCTTGCAGCGTCTGATGTAATGTTGAACCGAGGTGACTGAGGCATCCTTCTCATTGGCTGTAAACAGAGGGGGCTGGTACCCCAATGAGGCTTCAAAGGGGGTGAACCCAGTAGCAGCTGACACATGTGAGTTATGAGCGTACTCAATCCAAGGAAGATGGGTACTCCAATCCCAGGGAGCTGATGAAGTCACACACCTAAGACCGGCCTCCAGCTCCTGGTTCATTCGCTCTGTCTGACCATTGGATTGGGGGTGGAAACCAGAGGAGAGACTGACAGAGGCATTCAAGGCTGAGCAAAACTGTTTCCATACCTGGGCAGTGAACTGTGGTCCCCGGTCGGAGACAATGTCCCGTGGAATGCCGTGGAGATGGAAAACATGTTTAATGAGGGTCTGGGCAGTTTGAAGCGCTGTGGGCAGCTCTCTGAGGGCGACAAGATGGCAGGCTTTAGAAAAACCATCAATAATCATAACAATGGTGGTCATACCTCTTGACTTTGGCAGGCCGGTCACAAAGTCTAGGGTGATGTGGGACCAGGGCCTCTTAGGGATAGGAAGGGGTTGTAATAACCCTGATGGAGGTTGAGTCCCAGTCTTGTTTCTGGCGCAAATGGAACAAGCAAGTATGAATGCCCTCACATCATGGTGAAGAGAGGGCCACCAGAATCCGCGGGTAATGAGGGCGATGGTGGGTGGCAGGTAAATTTGGCGGTATGGAACCAATGAATAAGTTTAGCACGAATGGAGGATGGAATGTAGGTACGATTAGGTGGTCCTGTACCGGGGTCAGATTGTGATGACAGGGCCTGTTTGACCCAATCTTCAACCTCCCTTGTGAGGGTTCCAACAATGCAGTGAGGCGGTAAGATGGGTTCAGTCTGTTTGTCATCCTGGGAAGAGTATAACCGGGACAAGGAGTCTGGTTTGGTATTTTTTTAACCTGTGCGATAAGTGATGTTGAAGTTGAAACGTGAGAAGAACAATGACCACCCAGACTGCCTGGGGTTAAGACATTTGGCTGATTGCAGATATGAAAGGTTTTTATGGTCGGTAAAGATCTGTACTGGGGTTTCTGACCTCTCAAGTAAGTGGCGCCATTCCTCCAAGGCTAACTTTGTAGCCAACAACGGCCAATCCCCCACGTCATAATTGCATTCAGTGGGAGTAAGACGATGGGAGAAAAAGGCACAGGGGTGAAGCTTGTGGTCAGAACTGGAGCGCTGCGAAAGTACTGCCCCCACTCCAGAGTCTGAAGCATCAACTTCTAAAATGGATGGCTGAGTCTGGATCAAAATGGGGGCCGTGGAAAAATGTGTCTTGAGCTCTAGAAAGGCTGCTTGAGCTGCGGGGGTCCAGGAGTAGGCGGTTTTGGTGGACGTGAGGGCAGTCAAAGGTGCGGCAACTTGACTGTAATTTCTTATAAACCTCCGGTAGAAGTTGGCGTACCCCAGAAAACGTTGTAGCTGCTTATGGTTCTCCGGAACCGGCCAATTTACAACTGCCTTGATTCTTCCGGGTTCAGCTCTCACCTGTCCGCCCTCGAAGATGTAGCCCAGGAAAGGCACTGACTTGAGGTGGAAGCCACACTTCTCTGCCTTCACGTACAGTCTGTTCTCTCAGAGACGTTGGAGAACTAGACGGACGTGTGTACGATGTTCATGTAAAGTCTTAGAAAAAATCAAAATATCATCCAAATAAACAAAAACAAAATATCCAGGAAGTCACGAAGAACATCGTTTACTAATGCCTGAAACACAGCAGGTGCATTAGTGAGCCCAAAAGGCATTACAAGATACTCAAAATGGCCGAGTGGAGTGCAGAAGGCAGTTTTCCACTCGTCCCCTTGTTTGATACGAACAAGATGATATGCATTCCGGAGGTCAAGTTTGGTAAAAATGGTAATGGCTTGAAAGCAGATGAAATTAAGGGAAGTGGATATTTATTTTTTATGGTGATGTTATTTAAGCCTCTGAAGTCAATACAAGGTCTGAGTGAACCGTCTTTTTTTGAAACAAAGAAAAACCCTCCTCCTAAGGGTGATGAGGAGGGACAAATGATTCCTGCAGCCAATGACTCGTTTATGTATTTTGCCACGGCCTCCCGCTCAGGCTTGGGGAGATTGTATAGCCGACTGGAGGGTAGTGGGGCCCCAGGGAGCAGTTTGATAGCACAGTCGTAGGGTCTATGGGGAGGAAGTGAAAGTGCCCGACTCTTGCTGAATACCCCCTTCAAATCTAGGTATTCTTCTGGAACTCCAGCCAGATCGGAGGAGTCTACCCCCTTCTCATTTATAGGCTGGGTACATTGAGGGACTGCAGACTGGAGGCAGGAAGAGAGAGGACCAGAAGTCAACAGAGAGTGTGATCCAATTAATTTGAGGATTGTGTCTCTGCAGCCAACTGAAACCTAGGACAACGGGGGTAGCCAGGGTGGAAAAGATGTTGAACTCAATTCTTTCACGGTGATTTCCAGAAATGATGATCTCCAGTGGAACGGTACGATGGGTTATGGGAGGAAGAGACTGACCCCCAGAGCTGACACCTTGATAGGAGAGGGGAGAGGAACAGATTTAATACCATGAGAAAAAACAAACGCTGAATCCATAATGTCTTGTTCACACCCAGAGTCAATGAGAGCAGAGATATTAACAGTCCTTTCATTTATCGTGATGGTGGCAGGGATTGTAAGATGGGATTTCTCACCTGACTGATGTTGGTCCGCCGGGGCTCCCGTAACTACCGGCGGACCAGATCTTTTGGCCGCACGGGACAGTTGGCAAAAAAGTGTCCCTTACTGCCGCAGTATAAACACTCTTTTTGATCAAATCTTTTCTGCCGTTCTTCAGGGGTTAAGCGGGTACGTCCCAACTGCATGGGTTCCGGTCCAGTTGACTCTGGTGATCCCCCACTGAGAGGGTTACGAGTAAAAGGGTTAAGATTTTCAGAGCCAGGTAATGGGGGGGAACCCCTTCTGTTCTTGTCTCTACTCCTCTCCCTCAGACGGTTAACCAGTTTAATTGCCAGGCTGATTAAATCATCCAGTGACTCAGGGTCATCTCTTAATATCAATTAATCTTTCAAGGTTTCATTTAGAGAGTGAATAAAAGCCCCTTTAAGAGTGCTAGGATGCCACCCGGAACCCGCAGCCAGAGTATGAAACTCAATAGAATATTCTGAGACAGACTGTTGCCCTTGTTTCAACTTACATATTTTCCTGGAAATTTCAGCTTCACCCCATTGATGGTCAAAAACGAGCTTCAGTTCACTAACAAACTCCTGAAACGAACAACCAAAATGGGGATATTTATGAAAACGAGACTCAGCCCACTTCAAAGCTTTTCCTCTGAACAAACCTATCATATAGGCAATTTTGCCATCATCACCGGGGAAGGAGTGAGGAGAGCGGTTGAAAACAAGTGTGCACTGTAAGAGGAAACCTCCGCACCTACCTACCTCTCCTGAAAACAACTCAGCAGTAGGTGGAGTGACGTCACGAAAGGTCGGAGGAGATGGCATGGGCGGATCCAGAGCACTAGGTGGCGGTGTGGAAGGAGGAGTAGCAGAGGGGTTAGCTTGCAGATTGTTTAGCATAGCAGCAATCTGTTCCATGTTGAGAGTGATCTGGTTTTGTTGTTCAACTAAAGTCTTGTGGACGTTTTCATGGGCGAGCAATTGGGATTTCTGCTCATCTAATGTGGACCTGAAAGTTACTGCTGGGTCAGCCTGGCCTGAGTGTTCTGTCATCGTTTTAACGAGCTTCTTGACCCACATGCAGAAACTTTCAGGAGACAAATGAAGTTTTAAGAGATTTATTCAGAAGGGATATGACATGAATGAGGAATTCAGGGCGGCTCCGGCGGAACGTCCACTGAGAAGGGAAAGTAGAACGGTGAGTATTGTTTCAGAGTGAGGAGGGGAAGATTGAGTGATGAAGGCTTACTGTTGCTGGCAGGAATTAAGTCCGGGAGGGGTGGTCAGTTCTTGGATGGAAGGTCCGTGTTTCCAAAAGGTAAGCAGTTCGTTGGAGGGCGGACAGATTAGGCAGCTGAGCGTCTAGAACCCGGTGATGGTAAGCCTGCGATCCAAACAGGGAACTTCAGAAGGAGAGTGAGAACAGGTTGCACAGGAACCACCAGAAAGATCCAGGAAGGCACCTTAAAAAGGAACAGAGCTAGGTCACAAGAAGATCTCAGAGAGCTTGTAAAACAAGAACAGGATACAGGGCTTGAGGTACCACAAAGGATGACATTCAGGCATCGAATGCTCAGCAACCCTCTCCTTAAGAAGCTGCCATAACGAGCGTGTGAGGTGTGAACTGAACCTGCTGAAAAAAAAAAAAAAGTGGAACAGACACACAGACAGATCCTGACAGATTGTGCCAAAGAGCGGTAACATGAATCACAGTAATTCAGAGCAGTTTATATGGTTTGATCACTCAGTCTGATTATTCAACTGGAATATACCTTTTGCCGGTAAATAATTTTTGTTTTGACAATTCACAACATACAGTGAAAAGCTAGATGGTAGAAACATGGACGTAATCAGGTGTACAATGATCCCAAACACACATCAAAGCTGGTTTCAAACATTCTCAAAGCTGGTAAACATTATGCTTCTAAAAGACCTCATCCCAGTTAAAAATAATATGCAAGGCTCCAAAGACAGGTCTGTACCCAGTCACTGAACAAGTTAAATTAACTTTGAAACTCTCATAAGAAGAGTGGACACGTAGGTAAATTTATGTTTATTTATTAAATAATTATTATTATGTTAGTGGCTACAAAATATATCTGGCAAAGGTGCAAATTTCAGAAAAGAGCTGTGTCATTGTGTTGGGTATATCTATTTTTGTTTTTTTTTAAAACACGATAGACATGTTGACCATCTCAAAATACATGTTTAAGATATAGTGATTATAAAGCCGAGAACTGGCTAAAGTTGAGGCAGGTAAATGTGAATTATTTAAAATAAACTCCCAAATGATAAGGCAATGTCTTTATCATGAATTGAGCCACATGTTATATTTACAGCAACACTATTTTGCAAACTTACTTTTTACTCTGTTCGCTCTCAACTGGATTCCAGTGGATTCTCTTCTGTACATCTGTAGATGTCACTGAAGTTGTACTTTAATCCCATTACCCCTGGGAATGGGGGCTTTACCCCCTGAGAGCACACATGGCCAGTCTCCTGTGATTTTCAATTTCCTGCTGAGTTCCTCAATATTTACTTTCATCTAACCTCCATTTCAACATAACCTTTGCATAATACCAGACAAAACATTGAGGAGATGTTTTGACAATCAGAAAAGAAGCAAAACAGTCAGAAGTGATGGGAGGAAGGGGACAAAAAGAATGACAAAAGTGAAAAAGATCCAGACTGCTGATAAAACAGCTACCCAAATCTTAGGAAACATCTGTGAAATCAGGACTTTGAAGGAATAGACAGAAAAGAAACCTGCCCCTTCCCACCATCATACTAAAGTAATTTCTGTCCTTGCAAGCTGTAAGCTGGAGCTGAGAGTGGTCAGGAAGCATTTTTACTCAGATGTAAGTATGATGTGATTTTTAACAAAGGAATACGTTCTAAAGGAAGCAAAGGGAACATTAACTTTAAACCTAGATTCTCAGAAAAACATACTAAAATATGAACTCTAATAGCCATTTCATTTTACCAATTGTCAGTCGCTTGTATGTAAATTACAAGCAGGATGTTGAGTAGATTACAATACTCAGAAAGCTGTAACAGAACAGATGGCAGCTGACGTTAATGTAGAAAATAAAAGAAACTTGGTGGGAATTCATTTTGTTTTCTGGGGTTGTTTTTTACAAAACTGTCCATATAGATTTATAAGAACTATGCTCGTAATTTGGTAAACTGTGTGCAGGTTTGCAAACATACTTTATTCTATTAGGGAGCAATGAATGGAGCAGGTTTAGTAGCCAAAGCCAGACAGATTCTTATTTCATAAAGCTTTGTAAGATAAGACCACAGGAATTTAACACAGGGGATACTGCACAGTTGTTTTGCTGCCTTCTATGGTTATCTTCACACCAACTCCAATAACAGGCTCAAATGGCCTGTATGAGCTTTGGCCACGGGCAAATGAAATAGTATGAGAACAATTTCCCACCATATATGAAAGAACAAACGTAAAGAATAAACATTATAATGAAATTATACATTTTACAGGTGATGGCTGAGAAACAAAGACCCGATGCAACCAGGCCTGCTGACATCGTTGGAAATGTTGCAGAAACATCTCAGAATATACATACAATAAGTTGACCCTCATTATATGCATTTTAACATCAGCACTACAAAATGTAAAGCATTTATCTGTTATGATTCTGGCACATCTGCTCTACCCTGTCTCCATGGCTGCAATCAGCAGATTAGATGCACCTGGTGGCTGCTGCAGTGCAGTGCAATCTGTGGAAGGCCAAGCACCTGTGTTTTCCCTGATATACAGGTCCTTCTCAAAATATTAGCATATTGTGATAAAGTTCATTATTTTCCATAATGTCATGATGAAAATTTAACATTCATATATTTTAGATTCATTGCACACTAACTGAAATATTTCAGGTCTTTTATTGTCTTAAAACGGATGATTTTGGCATACAGTTCATGAAAACCCAAAATTCCTATCTCACAAAATTAGCATATTTCATCCGACCAATAAAAGAAAAGTGTTTTTAATACAAAAAACATCAACCTTCAAATAATCATGTACAGTTATGCACTCAATAATTGGTCGGGAATCCTTTTGCAGAAATGACTGCTTCAATGCGGCGTGGCATGGAGGCAATCAGCCTGTGGCACTGCTGAGGTCTTATGGAGGCCCAGGATGCTTTGATAGCGGCCTTTAGCTCATCCAGAGTGTTGGGTCTTGAGTCTCTCAACGTTCTCTTCACAATATCCCACAGATTCTCTATGGGGTTCAGGTCAGGAGAGTTGGCAGGCCAATTGAGCACAGTGATACTATGGTCAGTAAACCATTTACCAGTGGTTTTGGCACTGTGAGCAGGTGCCAGGTCGTGCTGAAAAATGAAATCTTCATCTCCATAAAGCTTTTCAGCAGATGGAAGCATGAAGTGCTCCAAAATCTCCTGATAGCTAGCTGCATTGACCCTGCCCTTGATAAAACACAGTGGACCAACACCAGCAGCAGACCATCACTGACTGTGGGTACTTGACACTGGACTTCTGGCATTTTGGCATTTCCTTCTACCCAGTCTTCCTCCAGACTCTGGCACCTTGATTTCCAAATGACATGCAGAATTTGCTTTCATCCAAAAAAAGTACTTTGGACCACTGAGCAACAGTCCAGTGCTGCTTCTCTGTAGCCCAGGTCAGGCGCTTCTTCCGCTGTTTCTGGTTCAAAAGTGGCTTGACCTGGGGAATGCGGCACCTGTAGCCCATTTCCTGCACACGCCTGTGCACGGTGGCTCTGGATGTTTCTACTCCAGACTCAGTCCACTGCTTCCGCAGGTCCCCCAAGGTCTGAAATCGGCCCTTCTCCACAATCTTCCTTAGGGTCCGGTCACCTCTTCTCGTTGTGCAGCGTTTTCTGCCACACTTTTTCCTTCCCACAGACTTCCCACTGAGGTGCCTTGATACAGCACTCTGGGAACAGCCTATTCGTTCAGAAATTTCTTTCTGTGTCTTACCCTCTTGCTTGAGGGTGTCAATAGTGGCCTTCTGGACAGCAGTCAGGTCGGTAGTCTTACCCATGATTGGGGTTTTGAGTGATGAACCAGGCTGGGAGTTTTAAAGGCCTCAGGAATCTTTTGCAGGTGTTTAGAGTTAACTCGTTGATTCAGATGATTAGGTTCATAGCTCGTTTAGAGACCCTTTTAATGATATGCTAATTTTGTGAGATAGGAATTTTGGGTTTTCATGAGCTGTATGCCATAATCATCCGTATTAAGACAATAAAAGACCTGAAATATTTCAGTTAGTGTGCAATGAATCTAAAATATATGAATGTTAAATTTTCATCATGACATTATGGAAAATAATGAACTTTATCACAATATGCTAATATTTTGAGAAGGACCTGTATACTGACTCTGACAAGCAGACGGTGCCAGATTTTTGAAAACCATTCGAGTGAATAGATATCCAGCGTTCCTTCCTGTCTGATCATTGTTCTTGACCCTGCCTTGCCTTGCCTTTTGGATTTATGCCTCTGCCTGCTCCCTGTCGGACTATTTGGATTTTGGTTGTCGACCTTGTTTCCTGCATCTGGTTTATGCCTCTGCCTGCCCCTTGCCTGACGCCTCTTGTTCCGATCGTTGACCCTGTTTCTGTCCTTGGATTATTGAGCCAGTTTAGCCCTTGGATTATTCAGCCTGGAGTCACTTCTTACCTGTGCTGTGGAGATCACTGCCTGCCGCCCACTGAGGTTTCCCCTCTGGGTTTCACTCAAGACAAAAGCAGGTTAGTGGCTTTTCTGATCCCTGCAAAATCTGGAGAGACTACAAGTCACTAATCCCTCTTTCTGCCTCAGTGATTCCTGGAAGCTGTGAGGAGTGTTACCTGTGTGACGTTTTCCTGTGGCTGAATAAACCTTTTAAACTTTCAGTACTGTGTCTGGCTGAATCTTGGGTCCACCTTTTTCTGATTCATAGCATTATCAACTATTGTAGGTAAAAAAAAAAAAAACTTTTTTCTGTGTAAAACAGTACACAAAGAAGTATTTTTTTTATATATATATATTTTTTTTAGTCCTGCATTTCTGCACTATCATAATGCTAAAATGAGTGTACCTTGCCATAATAGCTGAAATTAAAAGGATAGAGGGAAAACTGTGCACTAATCAACAGAGAAGGAAATTATGAGGCTGCTGAAGATCACCAGCAGTGGTACAAAGTACAAATTTGTTATGTTTCCCCACAGGCGTTGGAGACGGGAGAGAGTATATTTAGTTTTGTTTTGTTTCATTTCATTTTCAATGCTAATTTAAATTTGTGTTTTGCAAATCTTGTTTTTCTTCTCTTATTTTCTACTCGCTTACAGGCAAGGGAAATTATCCTTTAATATACTCTGCCAATTTTTATACCAACTGAACCAACGCTATTATAAATGCAGTACCTTGCAAGTGTCCGGATATCCTTTTAAGCTTATATTGTCATGGTTCAATCATAAAGTTTGTTGTGTCTAGAGGGGATTTCATGAGATAGACCAATAACTTAATCATGTAGTAGATGGAAAATTACACTTGGTTTTAAGATATTTTGTTGTCTCAACAAAAATTTTGAAAGTGTAGCAGTCATTTGTATTCAACTCCCCTGAGACAATATTTTGTAGAACCACTTTAATCTGCAATTACAGCTGCAGGTCTTTGGCAGTATGTCTGGGGTATCTTTACACAACCTTCCCTTCAAAACAGAATAATCTCTGTAAGAATGGTTGAAAGTCTGTGTGAATCAATTTTAAAGTCTTTCCACAGACTCTTGGTAGAATGTGGGTCTGGACTTGGCCAATGTAACACATTAAGACACCTTGATCTAAACCCTTTCATCGTAGCTTTAGCTGTATGTTTAGGGGGTTGTTGTCCTGCTGCAGGGTGAACTTGTCTTTGCAGCCTCTAACAAGTCTTCATCTAGGATTAACCTAGTTTAGCTCTTTCCATCTTTCCATTAACTTTATCAAATTTCCCGTGCGTTCTAAAGAAAAGCATACCCTAATCCCAATGCTGCCACCACCGTATTTCAGAATGGAATGACGTGTTCAGGGTGCAGTGAGTTTTCCTCCATACAAACCATTTTGCAGGCAGGTTGTCCAAAAATGTTCAATTTTGGTCACATGTTTGCTGTGTCCTACATGGCTTGTGGCAAGCTCTAAACTATACTTCTTATGGTTTTCTTTTAACAATGGCCTGATTTTGCCACTTCTCCAAAAAGGCCAGACTTGTGGTGTGCAGTAATAGCTGTCCTGTCAACAGATTCTCCCACCTGAGATGTGGATCTTTGCAACTCCTCCAGAGTTATCATGGAGGTCCTCTTGGCTGGTTCCTTGATTAATGCTCTTTTTGCTCAAGCAGTTTAGAGAGACTGCCATGTAGGTTTGCAGTTTGTGGTGAGTTGTTACAGCCTTCAAAGAACTGTTGCATTTAAATTTAGGTTTAAGTACATATAAGTAGACCATATTTCCTAATCAGGTGACTTCTACAAGTCTTCGGCAGGTTGTACTGCATTTTATTAATGGGTTTAAGAGTGAAAATGAATTAATGCAGATTCAGAACACACCTTTCATGATTCTATTTGTAAAACAATTGCAAATTATGAGACACACTCCTTTAACTTTACAATGTGCACCATTTTTTGTTGATCTATCACATAAAAACCTGAAAAATACATTTAGTTTTGTAAATGTTAAAATACTTTTGACATTATAAAATGTCAAAAGTTTGACTTGGTATGAATACCTTTGTAAGGCTCTGTTTTTAATGAGGAACAAAATACTAAAGAACAACATAATTTACCTGTATGTTAAACACATTTCAATTAACAAACTCTTTACTATGCTAAAACAATCCAACTAAACTACCACGCTTTAGGTTAAATTAACCCTTTATTTAAAGGGTAATTTTAAACAGAACATTGCTCATAACGCACCGTCCGCGCTTATGCATTTTAACCTTTTTATTAACCCTGGTATTTTAAAGGTATGTGTTGATTCTGACGCTAAGCTATCCGCTTCTTTGTTAGCTTAACTGCTAACGGTAAGAACACGTGTTTGCTAGCGCTAAGACTAGTCAACAGAAAGGTTGTTGGTTCTCAAGCTAGTGAATAATAGTCCCTGAACATCATTTACTAGATTTGATAACTAAGTAAACACCATTAAGCCCCATTTCTCCAGAAAGATTTGGCTCTTTTCCAAAATACTCCCTTAATAATATTTCTTCGAATATTATTTCAATAACTAAAGGCAGCTAATTAGACACCGTTGAGAAATGGTCATCCAGAAGGTTGGTTTTATTCAGCAGATCATTATTTAAAACATTATTTTATTAAAATAATATTTTATCTGATCTTGCATTGTGAATGGTTGTTTAAATGTTGCTGATTATTGCCTAAGTTAGTTCCAAGACTAACGTAACTTCATTTCCAGATTCTTCAAGATAATCCTTGGTTCTCAAACATAAACATTACATGGTAATGTTGCATCACTCATTTGGTCATGGTTTCAATCATCTTTAATCAACTTGTTTGTATTGTACATAGACCCATTAGTCTTCGTTATTCTTTAATTTTGCTTGGTGGTTTAGTTGGATTGTTTTAGCTTAGTAAAGAGTTTGTTGATTGAAACATGTTTGACTTTGAGTTGACTTATTTTTGTTAAAAAATTCTTGTATTTTAAGAAATTGTGTGAATTCATTCCATGTGTGTGCAGAGTTTATGCTGTTCAATAATGTCAGAGCTCGTCTCACACCTTTCTATTTTGTCCTAATACCATTGCCTTCCTGGGCTGGTATTCACAGGACAACCCTTAACAGACCGAAATATTATTTGATAAAATATTAAAATATTTATATTAAATATTAAATAATATTCTCAGATTCATAATCACAACACTTTTTAGCAGTTTTTGGGGAAGTGGAGGGGAAGGGTTTACCATATTTGAATGTTTTTATATTTTTAATGCAGTCAATGGAAATGGGTAAGGTCCCATCTTATATTTGGCTGAGGAACACAGTAGATGCATACGGCACGCTCCTCTTACGATGAACATTTCACAAACATGTACATAGATGAATATGTGAGGAATATATCACACTATTTCAGTAGAGCAGAAATAAATACAGCAATGAGGGTGTCAGGTTCTGCGAGTTGCTGCTTGTATTTTTGTGCCTGCTACTAACTACACTTCGCCCCTAGGTGTCGCTTGTGCTCTGTTGGGTTGGGACAGGTGTTCTCCATCTCGTGATCAAGCTGGAAGGTTTAAAAGGAGCATGCTGCCAGCACTTCGATGTCTGAGTGTTTTGCCTCTGTGGTAACATTCAACCGGCCAAGTTTAAGACATTCATGTTTTGTTAAGCTGCGACTTATCAGTCTTGTTCTTACTCATTTCCAAGTTCAGCTTTGGACCCAGTTCAAGCTCCGTTGAAAGTACCTACCTGAATTCGCCTGAATCTAGACCCACTTCTGCAGCGCCTCAGTCGTTCAGTCCGTCAGAACCCGAACCCATGCAATTAAGGTAGAACCAGGCTTACTCCAGATGAGCGACAGCATCGAAGGGAAGCAAATCAATGCTTTTATTGTGGTTCACCTGATCATTTGTCTACTCATGCCCTCTTCGGCCAAAAGGGGGGGTCCGTCGACTGTAAAGGGTAAGCCGGCGGACCAACATTGTAGCTCCAGGACCCCTAGATTCACCTTGCCTGCCACATTGTTGTATAATAATGAACTTATTAGCTTTTCGGCCTTGATTGATTCTGGTAGCAATCAGAATTTAATTGATCAGGCTCTGGTCAGCAAATACCAGATTGAGACCGAACTTCTCCCTGTGTCACACCAAGTCCAGGCTCTGGATGGCAGTTCCCTCCATTCCATTACTCAGAAAACTAAACCGTTCGAATTGGTGTTATCAGGTAATCACAGAGAATTCATCACGCTCCTTGTTTTTCCCATGTCACAAAGTTCTGTGGTTCTAGGCATTCCCTGGCTGCAGATTCATAACCCGCATCTTAATTGGACTGAAGTCTGTGTTGAATCCTGGTCTTCTAAATGCTTATCTTTTGTTTACAGTCAGCTGTTTTACCTAACATCCCAGATTTGGACCATAAGGAGGAGGAACCATCTGATCTCACTCAAGTCCCCACCAAATATCATGACCTTAAAATGGTATTTAGCAAATCTAAAGCCCTATCTCTGCCTCCTCACTGACCCCATGACTGCGCAATTGATCTTCTCCCTGGAGCACCTTTACCTTCAAGTCGCCTGTACAATATTTCTAATCCTGAACGAGCCACCATGGAAAAATTATTTTCTGAGTCCCTGGCAGCTGGTATCATCCATCCATCATCCTCTCCCCTTGGTGCTGGCTTTTTCTTTGTCGGGAAGAAGGATGGATCATTACGTCCTTGTATTAACTACCGTGGGCTTAATCAAATCACTGTTAAAAATAAATATCCATTACCATTACTCTCTTCTGCCTTTGAACCGGTACATGGTTCCACTGTGTTCACCAAAATGGACTTACGCAATGCTTACCACCTTGTCCGAATTCGCAAGGGTGACGAGTGAAAGACAGCATTTAAGATGCCTTTAGGGCACTTTGAGTATCTAGTTATGCCTTTTGGACTCAGCAATGCACCAGCAGTGTTTCAGGCGCCAGTAAATGACGTTTTGAGAGATTTTTTGAACATTTTTGTGTTTGTGTATTTAGATGACATGCTCATTTATTCTAAGGACATCACTGAACATCGCCAAGTTCTACAACGTCTTCTGGAGAACCGACTTTTCATTAAAGCAGAGAAGTGTGAGTTCCATAAAGATTCAGTCACATTCCTGGGATTTATCCTAGAGAGTGGACAGGTTCGCTCCGACCCGGACAAGATCAAAGCCGTCTTGGACTGGCCACTTCCTGATTCACGCAAACAGCTCCAGAGATTCCTTGGATTTGCACATTTCTATCGGAGGTTTATCCGCAACTACAGCCAAACTGCAGCTCCCCTAACTGCACTAACTTCTTCTCAGATCCAGTTTAAGTGGAATCCGGAAGCAGATCGAGCTTTTCACCTGTTAAAACGAAAGTTCTCTCAAGCACCCATCTTGGTCCATCCTAACCCAGCTAAACAATTCACGTTGGAGGTTGATGCCTCAGACATGGGTGTTGGGGCTGTACTCTGACACAAAACTCTGACCTTGATGACCGGCTTCACCCTTGTTCTTTTTTTTCCCGCAGGTTAACTAATGCGGAATGAAACTATGATGTGGGGGACAGAGAACTGCTAGCCATCAAACAGGCACTGGAGGAGTGGCGACATTGGCTGGAGGGTGCTGAGCATCCCATTTTGGTATGGACTGATCACAAAAATTTGTCTTACCTGCAATCAGCTAAACGGCTAAATTCTCGCCAGTCCCGTTGTTCTCTTTTCTTTTCCCGGTTTAACTTCTGCATCTCTTACAGACCATCTTACAGCCCCCTAACCGTACTCATGTTCCCACCTCTGTCAGGGCACGACTCATCCACTGGTTTCATTCGACCAAGTTCTCTGCTCACCCAGGTGCCAGTCGGACAGTGGGTTTAATCTCCAGGAGATTCTGGTGGCCATCATTACACAAGGATGTCACCAAGTATGTCAAAGGTTGTGCCACATGTGTCCGAAACAAATCCTCTAGGTTTGCTTCAGCCCCTTAGTATCCCGGCACGCCCTTGGTCTCACATTGCTCTTGATTTTGTTACCGGACTGCCTAATTCTTATGGCATGACCACTATCTTCACGATCATTGCCCGTTTTTCCAAAGCCTGTCACCTCATTCCCCTTAAGAAACTGCCTTCCGCTTTCCAAACAGCCAATTTACTGGTGAAACATGTTTTTCGGCTTCATGGGATTCCACTTGAAATTCTCTCCAACCGTGGTCCCCAATTTATCTCCCAAGTGTGGAGACAGTTTTGTTCGGCTTTAGAAGCCAAGGTTTCCCTGACTTCAGGGTACCACCCTCAGTCCAACGGTCAAACCGAGCGTATGAATCAGGAGCTTGAAAGCATCCTCAGATGTTTGACCTCCACTAACCCCATAGATTGGAGTAATTATTTACCTTGGGTGGAATACTCCCATAACGCCCACATCTCATCTGCTACTGGTCATTCTCCGTTTGAGGTCTCGTTCGGCTATCAACAACCATTGTTCCTCGCTGACCAGAAAGAAATAGCTGTCCCTTCTGTAAAACATCACATTCGCCGCTGTAAGCGGATGTGGGATTCCACTGTTCAGGGCCCTTCAAAGAACTGCCTTCCAAAACAGAGAGTTTGCTGATAGACGGCGCCGGCCGGCGCCTCTGTATCAACCTGGTCAAAAGGTCTGGCTATCCTCCCGGGACATCCCACTTAAGTCTCTCTCCTAGATTTCTCCTAGATTCATTGGTCCTTATGAGATAATATCTGTTATTAGCCCAACCACTGTTCGCCTCCGTCTCTCGCCCAGTTTCCGGATCCACCCCACCTTTCACGTACCCTAGCTCAAACCAGTGTCCACCAGCAAAACACCGAATCAAAGTTCTGATCCGTGGGAAGGATCAGTTAATCAAAGTAACCAGGCCAACCAAGCTTACCAGACCCGGAATCACAGTCCTCCGGCGAACCAGCTTCACCTACAAACTGTAAGATACCTAACACTACAAATCCTACTTGTCCCCATTCTCTACTTACCCGTTTCCCTTCCATGCAGCCGAGAGGTTCCAGTCCCAGATCCCGCCTTCATCAGATCTGTGATAAAATAAACACTTTAAACTTCATAATCTGTTTTCTGCATGTGGGTCAGATTGGATACAAACAAAATGACAGAGGGACGGTTTACTAAAACCTCTCCCCTTGATTGTTGTTCTCCTCTGAGGTTGTAAATTGGGCCAAGAAACAAAAGAAGTGGTGCAGAGGGGTTTTACGTATCTGCGTAATGATACATGGGCGCTGCGAGACGTTCAATTTTCTGGACAAAAGGTCTCTCAAGTCATTTCAGCAAGCTGCTCATGGTCCCCATTCTCAATTTTTCAAGTTAAAAAGGCTATTAAAAAGAATTTGGTTTTGTAATGCAGTTTTAAAAACTGAATTAGATGCAAGGCAGTTCATTGGGAAGACTTGAAAATCCCAATTGCCTCTGAAAGTGCAGCAGATTGTCCCAAAAGAAGAGCAATTTCTTACTTGCAAGGAGATTAAAATCTGTAACGTCATTGCTCACAAAAAGAAGAAGAGTTTATGAAATATCATTAGGAGTTTGAATTTGGCATACAGTAATCAATTCAGCTCCAGCTGCTTTGTTCGAAATGTGAACTGTGGTGACTTCAGAAGGGAGATGCTCATTCAAAATATAATCACGTCTGATGTTAAATATGTCTCAGACAGTCACTGCTCACAGTTAACACAGCTGTCTGACAGTTTCATTCAAAGGGATAAAACACAACAGTGGTAAGTTTGTGGATCATCAACAAATAAAACTGTAAAGTCTAAAATGTCTTCATGTATATTTGGGTAAATGTCTTCTACAGAGACCTAAGACTTTGTTTTGTAACAGGATGAATGCAGAAAAGTTAATGAGCTCATCTGTTCAAACCTGTACACAGAACCCTGAATATTAAACAGGACTAAATGTCTCCATACTGATAAGTGTCTGTATTTGGTTTCATGTCCCCTAAATAGCAGGTTTTAATCACTTTGGGTTTTTGTGCTAATGAGGGACATTTACAATGAAGAAATCTCTCAAGCCAGCAGGAGCAGACTAGCAGTCTGATGAGCAAACTGCATGTTTGAATCCAATTCTTAATATAGTGTCGGTCGGCATTGAATCCTCATAAACATATCTGATGTTCTTCTTCTCTTACCTAAGATGTAATTAAACGAGCATCTATATTTCCATGTGTAATCATAATTTTAAGTTGTAAAAAGAAAACAATTATAATGATTTTCTTTTAAAGGAATTAAGTTGAAGTAGTTGAATTTTAAATATTTATTTATTGTGATTTAAGTCTGGTGTTTATGTTTTAAGTGAGTGCACCACTGATGCCTATTTCATTTCGTTTTATTTTTGTATACAACAACAAAAGGTTTTCAGTTCAGAGAACAGAGCTTGCAGCTGTGTGAATGTAAATTAGTTGCAGTTTTATGTAATAACAAGGTGTGATATGTTTTTTATTTTACCGTCACAGTTTGACATGCTATTCCTGAGTATAACCTTTAAAGAACCTTGGAAAAACCTTTAGAGTTTTGGCACATAAATTGTTCGCTATTACCTAATTATTATTATTATAATTATTATTATGTTTGTGCAAAAGTACAATTTCTCTTATTATTGATGCTCAGAACAAAAACTTCCTCCATACAAAGAGGTATCAACCAATAATAGTTATACCAATCATATATTTGGATAATTATTTGTTGGTTCAACCTCAGAACAACCTTGAGCTCAACGCTCTAAAGACAGTGGAGATGGTTGTGAACTTCAGGCAGAACCCAGCCCCACCTGCCCCCATCACCCTCTGTGACTCCACAATTGACACTGTGGAATCTTTCCGCTTCCTGGGAACCATCATCTCCCAGGATCTCAAGTGGGAGCCAAACATCAGCTCCCTCATCAAGAAAGCCCAGCAGAGGATGTTCTTCCTGCGGCAGCTGAAGAAATTCAACCTGCCAAAGACTATGATGGTGCACTTCTACACAGCCATCATTGAGTCCATCCTCACCTCCTCCATCACCATCTGGTACGCCGCTGCTACAGCCAAGGATAAGGGCAGGCTGCAGCGTGTCATTCGGTCTGCTGAGAAGGTGATTGGCTGCAGTCTACTGTCGCTCCAGGAACTGTACACCTCCAGGACCCTGAAGCGGGCAGGGAAGATTCTGGCTGATCCCTCCCACCCCGGTCACAGACTCTTTGAGACTCTCCCCTCTGGCAGGAGGCTGCGGTCCATCCGGACCAAAACCTCACGCCACAAGAACAGTTTTTTCCCATCTGCCACCAGCCTGGTTAACAAAGCCCGGAAACCACCCTGACACTCTCCCTTTCCCCCACACCCCCCCTTTTTTTGCTGACAGGACACCTGTAAACTGTAACTCTATGCGTTACATTAACGCTCAGCTTGGACTCCTGCTTTACTTGCACTGCTTTACTTGCACAATGATCACCTGCACTGTTGTATTGCTCTTGCATCTTATACTGCTCTATATTTACTCTCACTCACTTAAAACTGTGCACATATATTTATATTATATTGTAGATATGTTTATACTGTTTAATTTGTACTGTATTGCACCGACTACGCCAAAACAAATTCCTTGTATGTCCAAAAACGTACTTGGCAATAAAGCTTTTCTGATTCTGATTCTGATTCTGATTCTGATTCTTAATGATCTAATAGTTGATTTCCTACAACACAATGCAGCTAAAAACAGTGCATTGCAAAAACACCCAGGCCCCTTCATCCCCATTGTTTAATAACAGAATTTTATTTACTCAGATTGTCTTTGTCTGACATCAACATTCATTTGATCTGAAATATGTAAGTATGACAAAAAGAAAAAGAATAATAATTTTTAAAGGAGCTAATCTTTTCACAGCACTATAGCAACACTCATAATTCCTAAGGAGAAGCGCAACAAAGACATTTATCTGATCCAACTCTTTTTGTGCAACCAGCTAATTTGGCATTTGTTTCAAGCAATCTGTTGAGCCTCAGGTAATCACGGGAAAACCACAATGGGTGGATTATTACTTATTGCCAACTAACTGGAAGTTCTGATTCATCCTGCATTATTGCATCCAATAAATCATCCTGCCATCCAGTACCTATTTAGGTTGAACCCACAGAACCACAGCCTGGTTATTCTTCATTTTTTTGTGGCATTTGTAAAAAATGACAATAGTTCTCCCAAAGTCTTCTGTGGTGCATAAATGCTTTATTATGTTGAGTACTATGTCCCTGGTTTTTGAAACACAAAAAGTGTGAACAGACTAGATTTCTCTTTAAAAAAAAACAACAGAAGACAAACTCCTCAGAAGAGTCATACTTCATTTATTTTTTGTTTATATAACTGATATATCATTGCTTCAGTCTATTTGAACTACCTATTTTCTGTCTTACACATGCTTCTGCCTCGTGTCATTGGCATGGCTGCAGTGATTTTATCAGAGCATTTGATTACATTAAGTTGGCAGAAATCTTAATGGTTTTCTTTTTTACAGTAAGGAAGAAAATTAAAATAACTCTCTTGCTGCATTCTTCCGATTCATCTGAGCAATGCAAATTAAACTGTTATTCCTGCTGAAGTGAAGGCTGATTATGTAACCAAGGTTCAGTGAAGTTCAGAGGAAAAAACAGATCCAATGTCGCTCTTCATGTTGATCCGATTTGGTCTGTCTAAAAAGCTTGAACAGTTGATGTAACCAATAACCTGAAGATAAATGGAAAAGAAAGATAAGTTTAAAGACTGGTGACGTACTTCTGCTCTCTCGTTAGTAACATGCGCAGTAGCTTCTCTTCAATACAAAAAATAGATAATTTTGGGGTGCAGTTTCCCTGCATCCAGAGACAAGTGTGGCTGAAAATTTACATGAAAGATGAAAAAAAATCAGATATACCCCTAAAGAGTTGCAGCTATAATTTGAAAGCTGTTTTCAGAAACTATTAAACCAGGGGGCTTAATAAATCTTTCCAATAAATTTTCAGATTTCTGCTAGTTAAAACTTTGACTTCCTTCATCTGCAGTGCTATGCAGGTCTATCACATTAAATCCCAGTAAAATACAGAGGTTTGAGATTGTTATATAAAAAATGTAGCAAAAGCTCACAGGGTGTCAGTATTGTTGTGAGGTTGTGTGTAGGATAGATAAATTATCATGCTATAGATATATGCAGCCCTTTTCATATGCTCATTAAAAGGTTCTGCTTCAGCTTCTGTCTCCTCATGGATTGACATACAATGTGTAATCGTGGACTTCCTCTATGACCAAGATGACTGTCATCAAACTCTGAAAGAGCGACCTTTGATTGCAATTTGAGTGAAGTTCAAAGGCTGCTGCAACATTGTTCCTATTAAATGGAATCAGCAACACATGGGGCGACTGCTGGTACCATCCATGTCCACCAAACAACGAACATGAAGGTAGCATGAAGTGGTCCGCACTTGTACTCCATTGAAAAGAAATAAATGGAATAATATACAACCAAACAGAGTAGAACAAGCAGAAAACAAGTAAAGTGAAATGTTTTCTTGGTAATGATGATTAGACAACTTTTCCTGCAGCTGTTAAAACAACATCAGGTCAAGCCTCATCATAACAACACTGAACAAATGAAAACAGATTGTCATATGATCAAACACTACAGATACACTTTGTTTTACCCATGTTTACTGAGTCCTTGTCATAGTCTGCACACAGTCTCAATCTGTACTTGATAGGTCACAAGTCTGCACTGAATACCCAGCTGATTGGTTAGAAATGGAGGCCTGTGTGTGGGACAGATGCTTAGTCTTGTTGGAAGATAACATGCTAGAAGACAAATACTATACAAATGTGTTCATGGTGAGGTAGATAAATTAGGTAAGCCAATCCTGGACCTGCAGTCTCGCTTTCCCAGAGAGAAAAAACCTCTCTTCAAGGTGGACTTTGGGTTTAAACTATGTTTATCTGTTCAATGCACCATAAATAAAATAAAAATATAGAGCAAATTGTAGGGTTAGCCTTTTATTTCTATACTATATTAAGAACTTCAAAGCTGTGTTTTTTCAGTGCATGTTCTTTTACATGTGCATTTCCTTTAAATTTTAACACCCAACTTTGCTCTTTGCATTCATGAGAATTCCCGCAGAAGAAAACATTTACCATTTAAAGTTAATACTGTGTCATTACTAATAAAGATTCTTTTCCTCAGTTACCAGGCGGCCCTGCAGTGTGGACATTTGGGATTTCTCTCTGTATTACCAGAAATGGTCTTGACCGTACTATTTGAACATTTGTTCCATGGTTTATTAAAATACCTGAGGTGAACAGATAGTTTTACTTTAGTGAAGAAATGTCCCATCTTTGCATTTGACTTGGTTTTCATGACCTTAAAAAGTAAACATAAAAAGCTGGTCCAGCATCATGACCAAATGATCTAAACTGTAATAACATGAGTCTCTAGGCTTGAACAGATATTAGTCCTGTTCATACAAATTCTCTATTTTCACTTTTCTGTCTAATGGGTATTTGTCAAGGCAAACATATACAGTTAACCTGTCTAAATATTTATGTTTAGAGCAGCCAGAAGAGTTACTTAATGCCAATTGTTTTGGTGTTGGAAAGAAAAAACACTAAAGAAGAGCCTTTTTTATTAATATCATGAATACCATGGTGCTATGTTACTTTATCAGGTTTTTAAAGACTCGTGTCAACCGTTCTTTTTCCAGGATGGAAAGATTTTGCAACATTCAAATATGATAACTCTTTAAAAACAAGAACTGGGTGAACACATTTCCCTTTGTTATGAATATGTTTAATCTGCACAGGGTCAAACGTATACATCTTAACTAATATTTGCTGAATTGTCTCTTAGCTAGTTGTTGGGAGACTCACTGTGCTTGGTTGGCTTAGATTCTCCCAGACTGCTACCACATGGGGAGCAGCCCCTGTGGGTGCTCCTCTCTGGCTTTGCTGAGTACCTCTGGGGGGTCACTAGCCGCGGTCTTCGCTGTGGCAGTGAGTAGTGGGATGGGGGATTTGTGCCTATCATCTTGTCCTTAACACAGACGCCACACGACAGTAGGGTCCTGGGGTGTGGAATGATGGACCTTGTGGGCATGGGCGGTACCTTACAGTGAAGCGTGGCATAGCTTGTGCCACATCGTGGCGTGATGGAATCCTGGCTGGTTTCCTATGGCTCTCGGGAATGTGTTGGGCTGATTGTGGGCAATGAGGACTGGGCTGGGCTCCAGTGATATTTTATGATCAAGTAGGGCATTTAATTAGCCACATGCAATGATAATTTCCTCATTTCAAACAATTTATTGAAACAAAAGCCAACAACAGTGCTTGGTATACCACAACAAAAAATGTAATTCTCCAAATAACGTGTCATGTGCCCTTGAGCATCAATTATGGTTTGATGATGATGTCTCATGCTGTTCACAAGTCGACAATATCTGCAGAGGCATGGCATCCCACTCCTCTTGAAGGGCGGCCCTCACGACATTGAGGTTTTGGGGTAGATAGTTACGAGCTTAAGCTGAGCCCAGAGGTTTTCCATGGGGTTTGGGTCTGAAGGAAATGCATTCCATTACATTCAAGTTACCCCAGTGTCCAGCAGCCGTTCCTTAATTATGCGGCCTCAATGAGCTGGAGCATCGTCTTCCATAAAGATATAATTAGGCCTGTGTTGTTTGGGTTAGTAGTATGGGTTTGTCACTGTACTATTCACTTCTGTGTTGACTACACACAGCTGACCACACTGCTGCCCACACAGCTGCCCACACTGTAACAACACCACCACCAAAGCCTCCTCTGAGGACAACAGTGGCTGATGCATAGCACTCAACTTGACGTCTCCAACATCACTGGCGGTCATCATTTCTGCTCATTGTGAACTGACTTTCATCAGAGAACACCACTGAGGTCCACTGGTCCTTTGTCCAGCGTAAATGCTTCTTGGGCCATGCAAGACAATGATGCACCTGGTGGTATGGTCAGGTACCCTGGCAGGTCGTCCAGCACACCTCATGAAAATGGTTTTGAATGGTCTGAGATGACACTAGGGTGCATCTCAACCCCTTACATGTTCCTGAAGGGGCGTTCATCATCCGCTTCCCAGGGCACAATAAAGTGGTCATCAGTGTGGGATGTGACCAAAGGATGTCCACTTTTATGCCTTTCTGTGACTCTTCCAGTCTCTCTGCATCTCTGTTGCAACCTGATTATGACATTCTGTGACTCTCTAAGCTCAGTGGCCACTTCAATCTGAGAACATCCTGTTGCTATGACAAGGTACTGTTGATCAATTGATAGGGGTTGTCTTGATCTCATGATGTCAAAATATGAACAACATGATGAGGAGGACTATTTAAATACCAATTCTGATTGAACCAGGAAATCTAATGGTGAATTCATGGATCAAACACATGTTGTGAAGTTAGCTTTTAAGCTAACTTCCTTGTCAAAGAACAGCAAGTTGTGCACAAAGTACTGAAACATTGAACAGTTGGACAGGTGCATTCAAAAGTTTAGTGAAAGTCACATTAATATGGGAAGAAACTTGTGCCATCAGAAACTGAATTTAAATTGCTCTGACTGAATTTGTATTTTTGTAATTTGAAATTAAATGCATTGGTTTGAAAATGAATTTCACTAAACTGAAACTGAATTTTATGGTTTGAAACTGAATTCATTTGCTTTTAAAATGTATTTTATTGTATTCAAAATTCAGTTTGACTACTTTCACTTCAGGTCTGTAATTCAATTTCAGTTCCAAAATTCAGTTTTTTGTGTCACACATCCATGTCCTTTAGGATAGCCAAAGATTAATCAAACAGATTCATCAATTTACGTTTCACATCCGGTTGAACGTCCTTTACGGCATGTTGAGCTGGAGCAGTGCAGCATACATGAGCTTGGCGGATGTCCATCACCAAGTCAAATGAACATCTACAAAAAGCGTCATGTAAACAAATGATGGTCAAACAGTAACACTTATGCTATGTTGTTTTAAAATGTTATTGTTTTATGACCTTGTTAATTATTCAGCTATTTAAAAATTTCAAAAACATTTTTTGTGTTCATAAATATAAAAATCTAACACTAGATAAAATACATTGATGACAAATACCATTTGTTCAATTTATTTGTAAAGCTTTAAACAATTTAAACACTGACATATTAACTGTAGGAACAAAGTTAAAATCAGTTTATTAGCAGAGCATAAAAATAATAATTATTATTATTATAAATAAACCGAACATTAAAAATAGATTTCATCTGACTGACTTATATCTGTTTAACTTCCATCCATTGGGGGTTCCATCCATCTCTAGGGTTTACAGAGAATGGTCCAAAAAAGAGAAAATAGCGGAAGTTCTGTGGGCGCAAATGCCTTGTTGATGCCAGAGGTCAGAGGAGAATGGCCAGACTGGTTTGAGCTGATAGAAAGGCAACAGTAACTCAAATAACCACTCGTTACAACCAAGGCATGCAGAAGAGCATTTCTGAATGCACAACACGTCGAACCTTGAGGCAGATGGGCTACAGCAGCAGAAGACCACACCGGGTGCCACTCCTGTCAGCTAAGAACAGGAAACTGAGGCTACAATTCGCAAAGGCTCACCAAAATTGGACAATAGAACATTGGAAAAATGTCGCCTGGTCTGAGGAGTCTCGATTTCTGCTGTGACATTCGGATGGTAGGGTCAGAATTTGTTGTCAACAACATGAAAGCATGGATCCATCCTGCCTTGTATCAACAGTTCAGGCTAGTGGTGGTGTAATGGTGTGGGGGATATTTTCTTGGCACACTTTGCACCTCTGAGTACCAATTGAGCATCATGTCAATGCCACAGCCTACCTGAGTATTGTTGCTGACCATGTCCATCCCTTTATGACCACAGTGTACCCATCTTCTGATGGTTACTTCCAGGAGGATAACATGCCATGTCATAAAGCACGAATCATCTCAGACTGGTTTCTTGAACATGACAATGAGTTCACTCTACTCAAATGACCTCCAGTCACCAGATCTCAATGCAAAAGAGCATCTTTGGGATGTGGTGGAACGGGAGATTCGCATCATGGATGTGCAGCCGACAAATCTGCAGCATCTGTGTGATGATCATCTCAATATGGACCAAACTCTCAGGAATGTTTCCAGTACCTTGTTGAATCTATGCCACGAAGGATTAAGGCAGTTCTGCAGGCAAAAGGGGGTCCAACCAGGTACCAGCAAGGTGTACCAAATAAAGTGGCTGGTGAGTGTAGCTGGCTTTACATCTGAACGTTGACTGGGCCATTCGAACACAAAAATATCCTTTGATCTAAACTATGCAGCTGTACCTCCGGGCGTATGTTTAGGGTCGCTGTCCTACTGGAAGGTGAACCTCTGCCCCAGTCCAAGTCTTTTTTTAGCCTCTAACAGGTTTTCCTTCAGAGGTTCCCTGTGTTTACCTCTATCTTTCCATCAGCTTTGAAACACACCAATGTTGTTGGTGTCTGATAACAAAAGAACCTAAGAGACTACCTTAATGTTACTGTTAAAAAAAACATTACACAGCCTGATGGTTCCTCCACCATGTTTTAACATGGGCATGGCATATTCAGGGCGGATTGCATTATTTTCGTCCACGCACAACATTTTGCATGTAGTTCAAAAAGGTCAATTTTAGTGTCATTCGAGAGCACCTTCTTCCACATGTTTTTCCCTTAAATGACTTGTAGTAAACTTGAAATATCTATGGCTTTCTTCTTGGCCCTCTCCATACCAACCATTTTTGTGGAGTTGAAAATTAATAGTGGTCCTAATAACAGATACTCACACCTGAACTTTGGATCTTTACAGCTCGTTCAGTTCTTGGGATTTCCTTGTCCGGCCTGTCAGTTTAGGTGGATGTCCATGTCTTGCAAGGTTTCCAGTACAATCATACTCTTCATTTTTAGATGGACTGAACAGCACTCTGTGAGACGGTCAAAGCCTGAGATATTGTTTCATACCTTAACTTAGTTTCACTAATTAGATAAGTTTTCTAGGCAGTTAACTGGCAGAAGATTTTGTTTTGGGTTATCAGAGCAAAGGGAGGTGAATGCAAATTTCTCACCATACCTTTCATACTTTTATCTGTAATAAAATTGTGAAAACCTTGTAGTCTTTCCTCTCAACGTAATGATATGTCCAGGAGTACTGCAAGATGGATGTTAAAAGTAGGCCAAAACTCCCCCACAATGCTGTAAAATACTCATTGCCAGTTGTTGCTGCTAAGAGTGACCAAACCAGTTATTAGGTTTAGGGAGTAAACTGTTTTTCACACAGGGCCATGTACAGGTCCTTCTCAAAAAATTAGCATATTGTGATAAAGTTCATTATTTTCCATAATGTCATGATGAAAATTTAACATTCATATATTTTAGATTCATTGCACACTAACTGAAATATTTCAGGTCTTTTATTGTCTTAATATGGATGATTTTGACATACAGCTCATGAAAACCCAAAATTCCTATCTCACAAAATTAGCATATCATTAAAAGGGTCTCTAAACGAGCTATGAACGTAATCATCTGAATCAACGAGTTAACTCTAAACACCTGCAAAAGATTCCTGAGGCCTTTAAAACTCCCAGCCTGGTTCATCACTCAAAACCCCAATCATGGGTAAGACTGCCGACCTGACTGCTGTCCAGAAGGCCACTATTGACACCCTCAAGCAAGAGGGTAAGACACAGAAATAAATTTCTGAGCAAATAGGCAGTTCCCAGAGTGCTGTATCAAGGCACCTCAGTGGGAAGTCTGTGGGAAGGAAAAAGTGTGGCAGAAAACGCTGCACAACGAGAAGAGGTGACCGGACCCTGAGGAAGATTGTGGAGAAGGGCCGATTCCAGACCTTGGGGGACCTGCGGAAGCAGTGGACTGAGTCTGGAGTAGAAACATCCAGAGCCACCGTGCACAGGAAATGGGCTACAGGTGCCGCATTCCCCTGACCTGGGCTATAGAGAAGCAGCACTGGACTGTTGCTCAGTGGTCCAAAGTACTTTTTTCGGATTAAAGCAAATTCTGCATGTCATTCGGAAATCAAGGTGCCAGAGTCTGGAGGAAGACTGGGGAGAAGGAAATGCCAAAATGCCAGAAGTCCAGTGTCAAGTACCCACAGTCAGTGATGGTCTGGGGTGCCGTGTCAGCTGCTGGTGTTGGTCCACTGTGTTTTATCAAGGGCAGGGTCAATGCAGCTAGCTATCAGGAGATTTTGGAGCACTTCATGCTTCCATCTGCTGAAAAGCTTTATGGAGATGAAGATTTCGTTTTTCAGCACGACCTGGCACCTGCTCACAGTGCCAAAACCACTGGTAAATGGTTTACTGACCATGGTATCACTGTGCTCAATTGGCCTGCCAACTCTCCTGACCTGAACCCCATAGAGAATCTGTGGGATATTGTGAAGAGAACGTTGAGAGACTCAAGACCCAACACTCTGGATGAGCTAAAGGCCGCTATCGAAGCATCCTGGGCCTCCATAACACCTCAGCAGTGCCACAGGCTGATTGCCTCCATGCCACGCCGCATTGAAGCAGTCATTTCTGCAAAAGGATTCCCGACCAAGTATTGAGTGCATAACTCTACATGATTATTTGAAGGTTGACGTTTTTTGTATTAAAAACACTTTTCTTTTATTGGTCGGATGAAATATGATAATTTTGTGAGATAGGAATTTTGGGTTTTCATGAGCTGTATGCCAAAATCATCCGTATTAAGACAATAAAAGACCTGAAATATTTCAGTTAGTGTGCAATGAATCTAAAATATATGAATGTTAAATTTTCATCATTACATTATAGAAAATAATGAACTTTATCACAATATGCTAATATTTTGAGAAGGACCTGTAGGTTTGATTTTTTTTTCCACTTCATAATAAAACACCTTCATTTAAACGCCTCATTTTGTGTTTACTTGTGTTATCTTTGCCTAATATTTATATGTTTGATGATCTGAAACATTTACGTGTGACATACAAAAAAATACAAAATCATGTATCAGGCAAACACTTATAATTTATAGTTTGAGCTTAAAGAAAGATCTTGTGATTATCTAAAGAACACTCAGCTGTGAGAATTAATGTCTGCCCCTTGTATCACGCTGATCCCCCACCAAGACAAAGATTGGTCACCCTCTCTTTGAAGCAATGGAGAGGGTCAAGGTTCTCACGAAAGGCTGAGGTTCGACTGAATACAATGTATTTTTAGATACTATAGACCAAAGATTTATGAAACTTATGTTGGACAGGTGATAAGATGTCTCCTTCACCAATACCACCCAGACAGATAAGGTGACTTTGACTCAGACGTACTCTATAGATGTCTCCCAAACAGTGGGATACGGCGGACTGATGACATCTCCCCCTGCTTCGCTGCTGGCCAAATCAAAGCTTTTATCAAAAACACTTTAGTCTTGTGGATTTCACTGAAGAGTTACAGTGAAGCTTAAAACACCAAAGACAAAATGTACTATAGTGCAGGAAAAAAAGGACTCGCCGGCAATAAGAATATGGCTCATTCCTCGTTCATATTAGAGTCTACTGATATTTGTGCGTCTGCTTTATCTGAGGAGAATCGCAGCAGTCAGACCTGCCATGTGTCTGACTGCAGGGTAGCTGTTTTCAATCAGGGTCAGCTCCCAGAAGAGTTACTGCCAACTCTCCTGTGCACGCACACATAAACACTCCCTCCTCTTCTTAAGTGTTTATACTCTGCCTTGTCCTAACTTGGGGTTTCCACAAGCGTTGCATTTATTGAATTAAACCGACCCTGGTTTCTTCTCATTCAATGAAAACAATCAATTTGAAAAGCTGAGATTTGCTGCAAACTTTCAAATTGCAGATGACATTGGAACTGTGGACAGCACGGCTCCTCTGCGTAGTTTTAAAAACACGTGGGGAAGATTGAGGTCAGAGATTAGAAAACAGACTGAGATCTAGCTATTAGATGTAAGGGAAAAAATGGACATCTGCCGTTTGGAAAAATACTCAGTGTTCCTGCAGTTTTATTTGGGTTTAGGCTGCAATTTACAATGGTATAAACTATGGATTAAGTAGGGGAAAAAGACAACTTTAGTGGAATAAAGGTAACAGAAACAGCTTTTTTCTGAGCAATTAAATTTGGGAGCAGAAAACGTTGAAGTATCCCAAGTCTAATTTTTAACCAGTTTTGTTCCTCTTTAACCACACAAACTAAACCTACAAGTACCTAACAAGTATTTTTGCTTGAAGTACTAATTTTACAGCCCTTCTTGATTTGAACACAGGAAAATACAAAGATCACCTCAATAATGAACACAGGACAACAAAGTATGATAAAATGCTATAAAATTTATTTTAAATTAATAACCAAGTAAACACTAAAACCTAAAGTCAAAGAAATGTTCGACATGTGCCAATTATTTCAAATACTGAAAACTTTACCAACATCACATCTCTACCCGCCCCCTTATGTTTTACGCCGCCGCTTTCCTGTAGCAGGCGACATTTCTGCAGTACTGCCGCTGGAGCTGGACGTTCGCTTCTGGAAAGAAGACTTCACCGTGTCTCTGTGAATGAACACAATCAGAGAGAGAGGGGTTACTGTTAAAAAGAACAAAAAGAGACAAATGTTAAACAATATACAACACCACAAACCTTAATGTGTCTACTAGGATTTTGGATAACTGTCAATCACAAAGTAGTTCATAATTGTAAAACGAAATACATTTGATACATAGTTGTCAAAGTGTTTGATGAATAAAACCTGAAAAGGGTATCATGAATTTGTACTCCGTCTTTAACGTTTTATAAAAACCCTCTAGTTGCAATTACATCTGCAAGTTTCTTGGGCATGTCTGGACCAGCTTTGCTTTCAGGAGACTGAAATTTCTATCCAATCTTCTTTGCAAAATAGCTCAAGCTCAGTCAGATTGAAGGGAGATTATCATTTTTGAAAATCAACTTTCAAGTCATGCCACAGATTTTCAAGCAGTTTAAGGGCTGGGCTTTGATTAGACCATTGTAGCAAAATGAAAATGCATTAATCTATTCAATTGTGGCTCTAGCAGTATGTCTGGGGCTGTTGTCCTACTGACCAGAGTCTGTAGTCCTTTGCTGTCTCTAAGAGTTTCTTTCAGGACAGCATGATGCTTCAACCACCATAATTAACCATTGGGATCATATACTGAACTGTCAAATTTGGTATTTTCTCTACAGAGCCCCTTCTTCCTTTGCTCACAGAAAGGCTGAACACTTCTGACTACAGAACTAAATGACAGAAACACTGTTCTGTAAAATGTGTGTAAAGTGTAAAACCGCTGGTTCAACAGCAGTTAGACATTTTAGATCTTTAGTGTAAATCCGCTATAATCCAGTTTCCATTATATTGAAGAATGAAATAATGTTCACACAATAAGGGCTGCACGATGGCACGGATGGTAGCACTATTGCCTTGCAGCAAGAAGGTCCTGGGTTCGCATTTTCTCTCATTGCATGCATGGGTTCTCACCGGGTACTCCGGCTTCCTCCCACAGTCCAAAAACATGACTGTTAGGTTAATTGGTCTCACTAAATTGGCCTTAGGTGTGAATGGGTGTGTGCACGATTGTTTGTCCTGTATGTCTCTTTGTTGACTGGCGATGGACTGGTGACCTGTCCAGGGTGTACCCTGCCTCTTGCCTGTAGACTGCTGGAGATAAGCACCAGCTCCCCTGCGACCCACTATGGTAAAAGCGGTATGGAAGATGAATGAATGAAATAATGTAAATCATCATAATACCAAATGTATGTGTCTATTTATAGATTGAGGCACTTAAGAAATTTATTGGAATAAAAAAAAAAACATTGCTTATCTGCCAAATATTGTTGCTTCATTAAAATTTAATCAACCCACTCTAACCTGTTTGATTAATTAAAAGCCTCTAATTAATTATAGGAATTTTTTTAACTGTGTCTCACCATTAAAACAAACCCTTTCTAATTTGCAGCTTTAGTCCCAATATTTCATTGATGTAAAACCAAATGACAAATATACAGGAAAGCACAGTGTGTTCAATGTACTGACTTTTCAAAAATCACTGTACAACTATTAGATATATTAGAACAAGCACCATTTGCTCTACTTTTGATAATGAGACATCTTTCATTGTTCACCAATCTCTTTCCACCTGTTTCTTGGCATCTGAACACAATCAATACCACAAAAAGCTTAAAGCGATAAATCTCCTGGTAAGCCTTCATGTAACCTGTGTAGGCCCAGAGAAGTGTCCTAAAGCCTTAATGGCTGTGATTTAAGTTAACTCAATTAAAAAGCATAAACAGACTTCCCAGAATTGCTTCTTTCTTTTTCTCACATTTTAATCACTTCTGAGAATCAGTTATTTTCTGTGCACAGGATTACTTTAACCATTTCCGTTGAAATAGATTACGTTTAACAAGCATTTCAACCTAATTGGGATGCACTTCGCAAATGGATGACAAAAATTTATTTAGCTTCCAGGCTCCTCCAAGTTCATGTAGTTAATTAACACTAAAAGCTCATTTATTTTTGAACAAATATAAAAAACATTCTGCAGACTATTTGCAACGCAGGAGAAAGGTACAAATGACTCGGCAGCAAAAGATATGAAAGGTTTTCTTCCGCAACCGACAATCCCCCAATAATTATAACACGGTGGACTCTAAAGCTGCAGTTACATGGTTTGCTCATCTTACCGCATTTGTTAAACTACCAAACTATCCCTGACATGAGTCTTACCCTCAGGAAATGAAGCGCATTTTGTGAATTATGAATTCCAGTTATATGTGTGTTGTTTTTGATGCACCCCTGTAACATTTAATGCATGTGTTTTTGGCTGAAAGTGTAAAATCTACCATATGATATTGCATCAAGGTAGAGCAAGTAAATTTTTGTCATTAGCCACTGTTATTGTTTTTTACCTATAGCTAATGATTGCCTGACCTTCTGAGGCTGATGTTCAATGTTCTTTATCAGCCTTTCACAACTGGTGACCACACAACAGCCCAGCCCCATCACCCCCACCAACTTGGTGTACTGGGCTTTGGGCCTTTGTCTGGGAAACAATGCCAAGAAATAAAGTGAGCATGGCAAAATGCGGAGCATATGAGATATTTTCCCTCAGAAAAAAAAGGGTTGATGACTGCCCGCTTTGGAAACAATGGGGAAATTTTCACATTGCCAAGCAACAAAGAGTAAGTTTGGAGCTATCATGTGAGGCCACACTGACATTCATGGAGGTAAACCACTCTCAGTTCTGGTGACAGAATTACAAAAAACAAAAAATTTTCCTTGACTTGGGTTGCAGCGTTTCAGTAAGGAGCGATGGTGGGTCCCAAACCTAACAGTTCAAAACCACTGCTATATGCGTTATACCCATGCTGTCAAATAATCAGCTGGATTAATCAGAAAGTAGGTCAGAGTGCTTCCGTTGTAGCCATTTCGAGCATTCTGCATACAGAGGTGAGTGAACCTACATCACTTTAGACAGAGTGTCTGCATAGTGCAGCAAAGGATCTGATGAACTGGCTCGTGTAGTCCAATTCATCAGATGAGCTATTGTTGCTCGATTTGCTGAAGAAATAAATGCTGGTTGTCATAGAAAGACAGAATACGCAGCGCACTGCAGCTTGGCGCATAACGAGCTGCAAAGCTGCAGAGCAGTTAGAGTGCCTTGATGACTGTCCATCTAATGCTCCTTTTCCACTGACTATTTAGGCCGCACAGCTCCACTCCACTCGGTCACACTCTATAATAAAAAAACATTATAACTTTTATAATTATTGAAATTATAAAACATTTTTTTAATTAATCAATCCAAAATAAAAAATAATAAAAACAATGTTCGTATTATTGTATATGCAAGAATGTTTTATATATGCTTTTTTTTCATGTATAAAATGATCCACTGGGATAATTATCTGGAACTCAGCCCAGCCAGAACTTCTAAAATAAGGTGGTTCTGATGTGAAGGGGATGTGGCAGGACAAGGGGAGAGGAGAGATGCTGCTGCCTGGATGGTGAAGCTCCAAAATGTGCCTGAAAAAGTTTTGGGCTTTATGAGGAAGCTTTTGTCTCAGCCATGGCAATAACGAAGACAAGGACTTTAAATACAAAACTGCAGACTCCTGACCATAATTAAGTTATTTTTAGGTTGGATATTGGACAATTGTGCTCCGTGGATTCATCTGGGTCGTCCTCCCGTTTGATCAGATGAAGGCAGTCTGATTACGGGCAGCTGCTCTCTGCATGCTCCCTCCTCCTGCAGACGGTGGTTCGCTTAAGGATCCTTAATAAATTTCCGAACCAAACACGCTGTTTCATGGTTGTATTGTTTTGGGGTGTTTTTTTTGTGGAAAATATGCATCTAAACAGCTGATTTTATGTGTGATCTGCTGATTTAGGATGTTATTTAATACAGCGTACCGTCTGCGTGTAATTCAGAAAGCTGACATGCAATGAGGCCCCAGGTGAGCTCCAAAGCTCAGTGGCTGTGTCAAGTTACAGATCTATTACTGATTCACCCTCGACTTTCACCGGTCTTCTCAAAAGAAATCTTCAGATAACATGGTTTAGAAAACCAAAAGGGATCCATACAAGTTGTGTTTTTCGTTGAATCACTTTCAGCTGCACATGAGGGGGACTCTCCTGAGTTAATTCTATTATAGATTTATAAATCAACCTCCAGCCATCAGTAATGTCTTTAAGCCTTTTTATCTCACCTCTTTAGATTGGAAAAACACAAGTCCAGTGAAGGAATTTTCATTAGAAGACCAGGTGTTAGTAAAAAAAATGGTTAGCAATCCAAGTAGAGTGTGTTACTGGTGGGCTAAGGACAGATGATGGAGCTAGAGCTGTCCCTGATAAAATGAAGGCCTAAACGTACTGATGGATTATAAATGCATACTGGTCATATATTTAAAGGGAATTGGTTGAACTGAACATAATATCAGGATCATCAGATAGGAGATACTAAGCTATTTTGCCCACAAAAGTTTTGTGGATGTGAAAGTTTTGTGTCAAATTTGTTGTGTCAATTCTGGTAGGAAAATGTACAAAAATAAAAATCAGATTTCAAGATGTAGGTTTTCTGATTTGTATTTGGTCCACTCCATTTCAGCTAAGCTGCAAATGCAGTGCCACGACCAACCCCAAGGAAGACACGAAAGCAACTGTGTGTGTGTGCACTGAAAAGAACAACACTCCAGTAATATGAGGATATGATTCAGTGTCCTTGAGCGTGGTTCGCAAGTGAATGAACTCCAGGTCGGTGCAGTTATTTATTTCTGTCCTTTGGGGATGAGCAGATGTGTGATGGTCTTATTCCGCTGTCAAAGTCGTTTGATTACAATGACAGCAGTCTAGTAGGAATATAATAAAATAGCTCCAGCTATGTAGATGCATCATTTTTAACATGCATCGCCAACATAACTGATGATTTTAATTTATTGAAGTAACAGATTTTCTGAAATGGTAAGCTGTCCCAATAACATGAACAGACAGACAATAACAAAACCTGTCCACTATTTTTGAACTTGTCAAGTTGCCGCATTGGAGAGGTGAAGCTTGAGGACTCTGTATGGGAAGCTGGGGATTTACAAAGTTTTCACTCTGCAAGACTCCAAGTGAGCCACAAATCAGCAGGGTGCAGAAGGACAAGGTGCATTCAATGACTACAGCTACTGAGAAAACCACAAGGTAGCTTCGGATAATGAGAGCAGACTTGACTCGTGGTTTCTTGCTGCTAAGCAGGGTTTAATCACCCTTTGTTAAGTCAGCTGGTGCAGAACAGTCTGATACTAGAAGGCACAAAACAGCATATGACACAGGAAGATTACTGTTGGCATTGAGGTGTGTTTTTCCAACTGCCTCTGAGAAGTAGATTTTTCTGCAGAAAAAGATAACACAGCCAGAGGACAGCAGAAGAACAAATCTAATATTAAAGCTGCAAGCAGCACTGAGTGGCCCTGGCAGCTTAGCGCCGCTTGGCCTGTGTCACGATTGCATATGTCTTGCATCACCGCCTCCAAGCCACCAAACAGCCCGCTGCTCGATTCCGCACATCGCCACTAGGTGGTACTGTGAGCAAGCTTTCATATGATCCTCAATCATGCCAAGTTCTGCTCCAGCAAGAAACGTTAAAAATTTGGCAGACATCCGACCTTCCTGATAGAAGCTGTGCTCAGTTCCTGTTTGATGGCGAAGGACTAACAGAGACTTCCTGACGTGCTTTGAAAATGTCATCTAAAATTATTATCTCTTATTAGACACATTTTGAAACTACCGGAGACTGACAAGGCAGGTCAATCAGTTAAGAAACCAGTCATTTGTTTATCAGTGGGTGGAGCTAAAGTGATGTCATCAATTGACCATGCCAATGTGTTCAGTATTCGTCCACAATGATGCACTCAAAATTTGGTGTGGATTCGATAATGTATGTGTGATTCAGAGGCAAATGTTTGCAAATGGTGAGATATAATCATTCGCTGCCACACTCAAGAGTCCCTGGTAAAACAGTAACTGCTCCCTACTGTAGGATTCAACATCAGCTTGTTCAGTGTGATCACCCTGTTCAACTCAGAGTCTCAAAGAAAGACATCGTGACAGAATAAGGTGACGTCCTGTTCTAAGTGGGTGGGCTAAGGTGATGACAGCAAATGAGTAAGTAAATATGATCAGTGCTGGTCTGCGATATCACACAGAAAGTTTGGTGCTCCTGCAAACTTGTATGTTCAAATTTTTTAAAGTTTCGTCTTTTATGGCGAGAAGTAAGAATTTGAGGCTTGGCCATGCCGAAAGGCTGTCATGTATCAAAAAGCGTCTGATAACTTTTGATCTCCCATCTCTTCTCAGTAAACTCAAAAAATTTACAGCTTCTGTATATGATCTAACTCCTCCTAGACATTTTGATCAATTGGCTTGAAACGGCAGAAATGGGGTGAAAATTGCAAATTCAAATTCAAAATTGCCGACTTCCTGTGGGGTTTGGACCATAGGTCCAATAGACTTTTTGTAGGTCCTGAGAAGTTACATATGTGTACCAAATTTCATGATCCTCGGTCATAGCATGGTTTGGGGCTGATATTTTAAAATGTTTTAGGTGGCGCTGTGGAGGCATTGGGCCACGTCCACCAAATATTTCACTGGATATCTTTTTGGGGCTGGACTAAGAGCGCTGAATTTGGTGATGTCAGATGATATATGTGGACATTATAGCCAAACGTATGGCCATGGCGAGACATCTCATTTTGACACGCCCCTACCCACGGCCACGCCCTGCAGTGGAAACTCTCTATGTTAGAAACGCGGTGAGAACAACTTGTTAACCGTCTTCTGAAACAATTTCAAGTTGATTGAATCAAGTGAAAAAAATTGACTACCTGTTCTCAGGGGGCAGGGGCTTTAATGATGTCATCATTTGACCATATACCATGCCCAAAGGGTATTAATCATACTAAGTTCGATCTCCATCAACCTTTCTATGTGAAAATTCCACCTGTTTGAATTCTGTGTCGAGTAAGTAAAGTTTGTTGTCTGACCACACCTCCTCAAAATGCTTAAAAACTCAGGATGTTTATAACTTTTAATTCCCCCATGCTTTAAGTGCATGCAGACCAAATTAGTCGCTAGCTCAAAATCTCTAAGAGGAGTTCGTTAAAGTTAGACATGTATGAAACCCCCTTGATTAAACTGAATTGTAAGGATTTTCTCTGCTTTAAAATGGTGGAAAACTCTTTTTTAACATGGAATATGTTTTCTAATGTAAGTATGCACATACAGGGTTAGGTATCTAATTAGAACATTGGACTGCTGTTCTCCATTGTAGCGCAGTCCTTTCTGTGGTCTACATAATGAAACTAACATAAATGATAGATGTAATATACAGGTCCTTCTCAAAATATTAGCATATTGTGATAAAGTTCATTATTTTCCATAATGTCATGATGAAAATTTAACATTCATATATTTTAGATTCATTGCACACTAACTGAAATATTTCAGGTCTTTTATTGTCTTAATACGGATGATTTTGGCATACAGCTCATGAAAACCCAAAATTCCTATCTCACAAAATTAGCATATTTCATCCGACCAATAAAAGAAAAGTGTTTTTAATACAAAAAACACCAACCTTCAAATAATCATGTACAGTTATGCACTCAATACTTGGTCGGGAATCCTTTGGCAGAAATGACTGCTTCTATGCGGCGTGGCATGGAGGCAATCAGCCTGTGGCACTGCTGAGGTCTTATGGAGGCCCAGGATGCTTCGATAGCGGCCTTTAGCTCATCCAGAGTGTTGGGTCTTGAGTCTCTCAACGTTCTCTTCACAATATCCCACAGATTCTCTATGGGGTTCAGGTCAGGAGAGTTGGCAGGCCAATTGAGCACAGTGATACCATGGTCAGTAAACCATTTACCAGTGGTTTTGGCACTGTGAGCAGGTGCCAGGTCGTGCTGAAAAATGAAATCTTCATCTCTATAAAGCTTTTCAGCAGATGGAAGCATGAAGTGCTCCAAAATCTCCTGATAGCTAGCTGCATTGACCCTGCCCTTGATAAAACACAGTGGACCAACACCAGCAGCTGACACGGCACCCCAGACCATCATTGACTGTGGGTACTTGACACTGGACTTCTGGCATTTTGGCATTTCCTTCTCCCCAGTCTTCCTCCAGACTCTGGCACCTTGATTTCCGAATGACATGCAGAATTTGCTTTCATCTGAAAAAAAGTACTTTGGACCACTGAGCAACAGTCCAGTGCTGCTTCTCTGTAGCCCAGGTCAGGCGCTTCTGCTGCTGTTTCTGGTTCAAAAGTGGCTTGACCTGGGGAATGCGGCACCTGTAGCCCATTTCCTGCACACGCCTGTGCACGGTGGCTCTGGATGTTTCTACTCCAGACTCAGTCCACTCCTTCCGCAGGTCCCCCAAGGTCAGGAATCGGCCCTTCTCCACAATCTTCCTCAGGGTCCGGTCACCTCTTCTCGTTGTGCAGCGTTTTCTGCCACACTTTTTCCTTCCCACAGACTTCCCACTGAGGTGCCTTGATACAGCACTCTGGGAACAGCCTATTCGTTCAGAAATTTCTTTCTATGTCTTACCCTCTTGCTTGAGGGTGTCAATAGTGGCCTTCTGGACAGCAGTCAGGTCGGCAGTCTTACCCATGATTGGGGTTTTGAGTGATGAACCAGGCTGGGAGTTTTAAAGGCCTCAGGAATCTTTTGCAGGTGTTTAGAGTTAACTTGTTGATTCAGATGATTAGGTTCATAGCTCGTTTAGAGACCCTTTTAATGATATGCTAATTTTGTGAAATAGGAATTTTGGGTTTTCATGAGCTGTATGCCAAAATCATCCATATTAAGACAATAAAAGACCTGAAATATTTCAGTTAGTGTGCAATGAATCTAAAATATATGAATGTTAAATTTTCATCATTACATTATGGAAAATAATGAACTTTATCACAATATGCTAATATTTTGAGAAGGACCTGTACAGCTTGCTGTTCATTAAATCAAGTGTGTTGGATTCACTGTATATAAGAAACATCTTATATGGATTTTATTATTGATTCAGTAAAATGCAGTGGCTCTAATCTTGGTGGCATTTTATCCATCATTATTTTGGTTGCATTAGTTTCAGCTTCCATCATGCTAAAGCTGATGTGTTTCATTTAATTAAAAAAACTTTACATCCTAAGCTGAGACTGATGAAAATAAGCATGGAAAACTTACTGTTGAGCTCAGTGATTTAGCTACCTAAATTATATAATAACATATTGCCTTTATATAAGGATGCATGCTAACCTTTTGGCATCCTTCATAAAGATGTGTAAAAAGTCTTTACATTTACAAATTTTATTGCAGCAGCATAAAATTGAAAAAAAAGTTTACTTTTGTGTGTAGTGAAACATTGCTGTGCTGGTTTTTAATCTGTTTTTTGGATTATATTCCTGTTTCAAGACCCTTTAACAAGCAATTTTCAGTTTTCTGGCAGAAGCTACCAGATGTGCTTTAGAAATATCTTAGTACTTCAAAGAGTTCAAGATCCCATTCTGTTTAAGTAGGTTCCCCCAATGCCTTTGGTAGAGAAACAGGCCCACAGCATCACAGATCCTGTACCATGCTCAACAGCGCTAATGAGGTGCTTTTTCACATATTTTCACATATACAAACCCACCTGAAAAGCTCAATCTTAATATCACCTGATCAAATCACACATTTTAAACTAAAGCCCCTTTAATATTTGTTTACTTGTGACCTTCATTAATGACTGTTGTGTTATGATAACCCTGGGCCCTCGTCCATACTACTGGCTAGTGGATAAAATAAATGCGACTCTATGTTATGTTATAATTATACCCCGGGGAAACAGAAAATCGTAGGTTACAAATAAAAAAATTCTAGACACTCAACATATTTATATAAAAGGAAAAATTTACTAAAAATGCTGAGGTTCCAAGGATCTTCAAAGGCAATCTATCTTAATATGGGATTTCCCCCCCACTGAATAAATGGACTCTGAATAAAAGTAGAATTTTTAAAGTCTGAAATTATGTTACTGCCACAAAAAATTCATTTAATGCTTTCAACACATCTTAACCAAGGTGCCAATAAATTAAAGACATTTTGACAAGGAGATAATTAGACGGTAATTACTAAAAAGCTTTATTCCATTCACGTAAGGGCCGTGATATTGCATTGTTCTATTGTGGTTGGTTAGTTTTTTTTCTGATTCTCTGAGCCTAAAACCTGAATGTGATATTATGACATGTTTGATTCATACCAATTTAAACTAAAAGCAAGGTGACTCGCTTGGAGAGCAGCATCTGTAAAAACACTGATTTTCTAGAGGTATGTTTACCCTGAGAGATCCTCTTCAACTCTGAATTAAAGTGTCTGTAGCTAACAGAGACTTAATGTTAGCCAGGCAAAATACATGTTTTACTCTGAAGAGAATCTGTTTCTTTTTACTTCCAGTTTTTCAACAAACATTCACATTTAAGCTTTGTTTTTGTTCAATAAATGCCAACATGTTAGAATCTTTGGCAGTATTTTTTCTACACGTAAAGCTACAGTTTTAACACTAAATGTAAACAATATAAAAAATTAAAGATTGCCTTCTTTCAGCAGTAAGACTATCTAAATTGAGGAACTAACATTTTTTCTCAGAAGGTCAAGTAAATCACTCTTTAATACGTTACTTTGACACAGTTAACATACTGTAGATTTGGTCATTTGTCATTTTTATTTTAGTTTAAGGACAATTATATGAAAATTAGTTTTAGTTGAAAGTGCCTATTTTGTTTTAAGATAATGAAAATAATTAGTTTTGTTTTTACCCATTGCAAACCTTATTGTTGATGTATTTGCTTGTACAGCATTGATGCATATAATCAACAACTTGCATGTTATTGTATCAACCTTATCTGGTTCTGTTGAAAGCATTTATAGAATAACTGCATCAAATACAGCATGTTAAAATATTTCCAAATGATTCAATGGTTTGTGTTTAAAGACATCCAGCATGTAGAAATGTGAGAGCTGACAATATAATCTTTAAACTACAGTGATCGATGCTGGGGCATGGCTTTATGTTTTCTTGAAAGGGAAGGAGCTTGTTTTAAGGAAAATTCTGTTCGGACAATTGTTTTTTTTCCAAGAATTTGGCTGCAAGCAAAGACTTTTCAGCAAGTGACCAACTGAAACATCACCACATTTATTTAAAAAGGACAAACTAAAATTACAGAAGCCACTTACTCAAGGTTTAGGGAAGATTCTGGACCAAAAATGTCTGAAATAGAACTGAAAAGGGAGAAAGAGGAATAAGAGACAGAATAATAAGATGCAATTTACAAGATTTCATTCGTGGCCTTGAAACAGGAAAAATAATGATTTGATTTACATTTAAGAAGCTCTAATGCATGAATCAGACCGCATCTTTTAGACCCCAAAAGGTGTTTTTCTGCCACAGAAGGAATATGACAAGTCAACCTATTCCTCACAGGCAATGAAGTACTATCCAAAATTTGAACTAAATGAAATAATTTTAAGTGGTATAAAATGAGAAACCTTGTCACACTCTTGTTCTAATGTCCTCCTCAAGGTGACCTTGGTCTATCATACATAAACCTCTAAAGTCAGCATAGTCTTGTAAAAGCGTCTGCTTTCACAACTGTTTACAGCACAGTCGAGTTAACATGAGGAGCGTCCAAGGACTGCACTATTTTAGTTAGGCCAATAACAATATATTGCAAATTTATTATTATTACTGTATCACTGCACATCACAAATAGCTAACTGGACTGTAATACATATAGGCTTCACACAGGCTGTCTCTAACTTTAATATAGTTGGTGATACCTGTTGTTTAATGCAGCTTAAAAAGTGTTTTAGGAGGTAAATAGATGGGGAGGTAGTTATTTCGATGTTAAAACAACAGACTTTGAACAGAGGCAACACCTTCAATAAGACCTACTGGGATGAAAATAATAAATTTTATCTTTTGTTCCCAGAATCTGAGAAACTACTCAAAAAGAAATGAACACTTATATATGTAACACTATAAATAATAATTTATAGCAAGTCATATTTTTATTGCAACATTCACCAATATTATTGCAGATTTTCCCATTATGGTGCAGCCCAGTGATGCAAACAGGAAAATTGTTGCCCATCTCGCTAATAATATTATTGTTAATAAGAATCATTAATATTATCAATACTAATTAATGCTTTAAACAGGTTTTCTCACTTGATTTAGTGAGTAATAAAAAGTGAAACATACTAGCCTCAAGTAACATGCTTTCTACTTTTCTGACTGAGCAAATTCCAACTTACAGCATTTCAACAAATATTCAGTCCTACTATAATTAAAAGACTGGTAATATACATCTGAACTTTATATTATCAGATGTGGAATATTTTACTTCTCGTTTCATAATTTTTTAGAACACAATGAAACAAACATACTTTGCACAGTATACCAAGTTTAAACAAGTGGCTGTTCTGAGGAAGACTAAGATAACAAAGTTAAATGTCAGAAGACTGAAAAGGACCTTTTAGACATTATAGGTAAATTTTAATAGCAGACTCGTTTGATGGCTGCAGTACTCAGTTGAAAACAGACAAGAGGCAATCAGTATTAGTTGAAAAGTATGCAAAGTGCTGATCTAAACTGTAATTTGGGACTATATTTACCTTTGATTATTGTAATTACCCCCTGAGCAATAATTGAGCTAAAAGGAAATAATTGTGTGGCTTCACCGTAACACTTTGCATTGCTGATTAGAAGAGAAAGGACAGAACTAATTGGATGAGAACTGAACAGCTCTGAAATTTGTTCTGAAATAGAGCACATTGTGTGTCTTCATTTTACCCCTAAATGGTTAATTAATGGCACACATTTACAGTCATGCTTTAAGTAGCAACTCTAAACTGCCTTATAGCTGCTGGAGGCATCACTATATGGCTCGAAGAGATTTCTTCATGTGAATGAAACTAAATTTATGTTGTTTTCCAAGAATCTCTTAAAGATCTACTTCTAGGGGGTTCTAATCAACCGAGTACCATCCTATAAATACCTCAGTATTTAGATGAATGATAACTTTTGGTTCTGACTGCATGAGCATTCAGCAAAGGTTTTATTTAACCTCGAATAAATTCGTTTTCTTGTTTTGCAACTTTGTCTCAAAATAAAAATGTATGCCCTGATTCAACATCGTCTCCTTTTGTAGAAACGCTGCATATATGCATATTTACTTCAAAGAAATCTTTTTTAATCCCATCAAATTTATATATTTATATTTAAAACGTCTGTATATTGAAAGCCAGGCAGAACCACAGTCATACTCCTTGTTTTTGCGCTCAAACCCGCCCAATAAAGCTGATTCTGGTTCTATTGTTTAGATTACACTGAAGCTTAATATTTTTGTCTCTGTTAAGTTTTTTTTAAGCTTTTTATACAAAGTTCTGAAACTGAAGAGTTAAAATGCTGGTTTTAAGCTGGGCCTTGTACTTTATGTTGACCTTAATCTGTTTTACTTATGTTTTTGATGTTTGCGGCAGCTTTTTTAGACTAACTTTGTAATGACGCGCATTCATGGCGAAGACTCCACTATATAAGCTGCCAACCTTGATAGACGTTCTGTTAAAATAAATAACAAATAGCCTATTTAGTTCAAATCTTGGAAATGGTGCCATTGATATTACAAAAAGGCTTAGAAATACATTCTAATAAACATTTCTAATCAAGATGGTTATTCCAAAAGGAAATAACGAAATTTAGCAGTAGATGCTGACCTCAAGGTTTAAAGGTTTTATTTACCACCACATAAAAACAGCACAAAACAAGGGAATACCTAGAACTGCACCTGTTAAACTATAAAGTTGATACAGGGAGACGGCTAAAAGGCAATAGGCACCACTTTCACTTATGTAATGGACATGTTTAGCTAATCAATATGTAGTAAGAGCTGCTGGTTCCTGGTTTTAAAAAAAACTATTGAAAGAATCACTATTTCAACTCTATAAAAACCCAGCCACTTATTTTAACAGCAATAACAATCAATTTGATAGCAATATAGGATATTATTTATGTCGTAGTAAAAAGCAGTAAGAATAAAGCTAAGCAGTAAAGATGGTGTTTTTGTTTTCAAATTAAAGCAATCTAAATATGGTATAGAATTAATAATTACTGTCCTTTTTTATAACAGAATACCATGAAATAATGGTAATTTTGCTCAAAATCATCAAACTATCAGAATCACAAAGCAAGCAATGCTTTTTACACAACAGTCTACAAATACGTTTCTGTAGGTTAACAAAATGCAGATAAATTAAACTATTCATCAGGTGTTATCTCACCTGCTGATGGACACGTCACTAAAACTGGGGCTGGATGACAACTCCATTCCTCTTGCAGACGGACCCACATCATCTTCTACATCTTCGACCTTCACCGCTACAGAATGGTTTCTTTCTGCAACATGTAATGCACCGAATACAAAATATGCATTTTCATTACAGACTCCCAGGTGGGTAACCTAGCATCTAAAAAGGATTGTTGGCACACAACAGAAAAGTCTGTTAGGGTTTCAGCAGGTTTCAGTAAGTGAAACACACAGCTGAGGCAGATGCTCCAAGGCACCACGCCCATCTAATCATTTTTTAAACAGGTCCAATTCAGGAGCGTTCAAACCCCTGAACTTACAGTGACTTTTGATCTGGCATGTGAGTCAACTGTTTCTGCGCTTGAATTATCCAAGTTTTCATTGCATCGGGACAACTATTGTCAAGTTTTTAGCAAATCTGTGCCTTTCAAGACCAACTTCATTATGTGTACGCTCTCCTGAAGGAGCCTGTACAGGATAAGGTAAAACGAATGGACAGGTCTCTATCGTGGATTTCTGGGAAAGACTGAATTTTGGTCAATAAAATCCGGCTCTGCATCATGAGCCCCAAAGTTAAGCCTAATAAACACCCTAAATGCTTATCGTAAACTACAACACATGTACCAAATATCTGCTGCCAGCACATTTCTAAAACATCAACAATAATAATAATACCCAGGAGTTTTCAAGGTCTAAAATTGAGAAGATTAAAATCAAGACTTTTTAGGACCCAGTAAAAACCCTGTTGATGTAGTGTTGTGAACAATGTTTAATTTTTTATGGATTGCCCTTGTGGCTTATATTGCATAATGTAAATGTGCTCAAAGTGATGAATTTGGAAAGAATTACCTAAGAAGTGTTTTCTTGAAGATTAAATGTAATATTAGCATGTTTTTACTGTAATAAGCCAATTTGTTGATGGTGATTTTATAATGTTACACAGCTAATGACACTTTCACCTGTAAGAATAAAAATAAATCATTGTTGCAGCACCTGAAGAGTTTGATGATTGGGGTTCTTCTTTCTCCACATTTACTTCCTGTTTAGCACACGCTTGTCTGGTGCTCTGCAGTCGGCCTCGGACCTGTGCAATTAGCCGGGAGAAGTCGCTGCTGTGCTGCATTCCTGTGGACACAAAGGATGTGTTAAAGAACATCACAAAAACCTGCGTGCATTATGTAACAGTAACACGCCTTGTTACTGAGAGATATAAATTAAATGGATCTCAATAATTGAAAAGAGAGCCAAGAGGCTGAGATGACCAAGCGCTTTTAATGTACTGACTGGTGAAGAGCAGAATGCAGCAGGACAATGGGGTGCATTACAGACAACAATATAGTAGAAGTTTTAGAAATCTTTAACTGATGCTGAATATTGAATATAGACTCATCTGTCAATGTCAGACAACCGTCTGTAATACATCAGTTCAATTGGATTATTATCGATTTTCTTTTTTTAACCTTCAAAAAGGTTGAAACGATGGGAAGACTGTTTATCATCTATGTCAAAAAGGAAAAATACGAGATGGAGTGCTGTGAAAAAGTATTTCTACCTCACAGATTTCTTCTGGTACAGCGTTTTTTGTCCCATTTAATTGCTGCAGATTAGACTAATTTTAATATAAGACAAATGTAACCTGAGTAAATAGAAAATCAGCTTTAAATGACGGTTGATTTATGAAGGGAAAAAGCTATCTAAACCAACCTGCACCTGTGGGAAACAGTAACTACCTCCCAAACCTAATAACTGTGCCGTACTTTGCAACAACTGCCATCCGGCATTCATGTTAACTGACAATCAGTCTTTTAAATTACTGTGGAGGAGTTTTGACCCATTCTTCTTTGCACTAGTTTTAAATCAGCCACAGTGGAGTGTTTGTGGGTATAATGAGCCTGTTGAAGAGAATGGCATGGCGTCTTAATTAGCTGCGAGTTCAGACTTTGACAAGGTGACTCCAAAACTACAATTGAGTTGATTTTTTGTGACCTTTTGATTATTGTCCTGCGGTATAACTAAAGTGTGATTGAGATTAAGGCCGTGAACTGATGACTGGACAAAATTCATAAATTATTGCATGTCGTCCAGATCCTAAAACAGGGCAGCACTACAACTACCATGTTCCACTGTCAGCATGATGCTCTTTTTCTGTGCGCGCGACAACAGTACGCAATCGTCCCGGTGCGAATGCCCCACGCGCTGTTGAGGCGCCTGGTCGTGCACCTTCAAATTTTTGTATCTTGGCGCAGACCGCGCACGCCACTCTCCATTCAGGATAAACGAAGTTGAAGGTACAAACATTGCATGCAAACAAATTAATCACTTCTTCATGAACAGAAGGAAGAGAGAAACAGAAAAGAAAAACAGCAAACAAAAAAGGCAAGAGAAATGCGAGTTACAATGTTAGATTGTATCCATTAACAGCGTTTAAGTTTTTATAGCGTTTTTTTTTTTTAAGAGTCGAAATTGGGTACAGTTTTAGAGTCCTTACAAAGAAGTCACTCTTATGAATCTGAAATTTTGCAAGAAACCCAATCATACTGATAAGAAATGCTTTTGATGGTGCACACAGCCATTTTAAGCGCTTCTTCTCTACTACATTTATACTGGTTATCTAACATACTGACCCCTGTGTTTTCGGAGAGTAGTGCCGCGATGTCAGCGTCAAGTATAAACGCCTACAGCGCTTGTTGAGGCTCTTGCGCCATCAGCAGAGCCCCGCGCGACACCCTGAAACGCGACTTTAACCATGCCTTTATGATTCTACAGATTTGACAGTAATCACATCTGGGTGTGGCTTGTGAAAAAGCTTTCCAAAAAAAAAAAAAAACACTGGAACGATTACTTTTCACAAAAGGCCAAGTTGGCTTAGATAGTTTATTTCTCTAAATAAATGAAATAATGATTTGATAGACCCTTCTGTTTTTTTACTCAGGGTATCTTTGTCCATCTGAAACGCTTAACTGAAAAAAACACAAGAAATATGTGATGGGGCAAATACTTTTTCAAACTACTGTTTATGCCCCTTTTCCTTTAGTGGTGTAGGGCATGTAATGGAAATTCTTTTATTAAGTGCTCCAAAGTGTATGACCTTTAGGTTACCTCACTCCTCAGAACATCTGTGTTAGAGGAGGAAGCTGTAAAGCCATTATCAGAAGTTTAGTGGTTAAAACCCATCATTTAGGGTGATGTCTCAGGAAGAGCAGATGGGTCTGTTCCTAGATAACTTTGTCACCTCTGAACCCGAGGAGGGTCTGGGCCATAAAACACAGACTCTTTGAAGTTGAGATAACACTGTCATGTTTGGTATAAATACTGTGTGTAAATGTTGATTGGGGCTCTGCTTAACTGACTAACCTCAGTGACAGGGTCTTCAAACGCTTAATGCCTTTGAATAAAACTTATAAAGACAAAGTCCGGATTTTCTCTTGTTGTGAGTCAACTTCTCTCCACTTTGATAAGAAAATTCCACTACAGGCAAACAACTTTTCCAAGTTTATAGTGGTTGTAGAGAAGTAAACACCCAAGGGAAAATAATACAAGCTAGTTTTGGAGTGATTAAATAATAAATGGAGCGTGTTCTGTTATAGAGTCTGAACAATAAAACACAGAGCTGTGACAGTGGAAACATTACCACATGCTCGAACACTGAAAACCAGCTCAGGATTGTTGTTGGAATGAAAAAACATTTAAAAAAAGCAAACAAAGCTAGTGTTCAAATCAAGTATTTTTCTTTACTCCACCTATGCACATAGGCACTTGATGTAGTTCAGGCATCTGTCAAAGATGCCTCTCAGATGCTTCCCAAATACATTATTCCAGTCATATTTTAGCAGGAAAAGAACCTGGAGCAAAACAATGACAGACTATGAGATTAGGTCTCGTTGGCTGGGAAATATTCATGAACTCCTCTATTAGATGTGCCGGAGTCTCCCTGCATGAGCCAAACCAGGATCCATATAATGTTCTCCAAATTCAGTTAAATGAAATTATTTTACATTTGTCCACTGGCAAAAACGTAATTAAATGTACCGCTTATTCTTTGATTCCTTTCTTTATAAGATTTATTGCAGATTAAATAGACCAACTAAAGTTTAAGTAAACTAAATTAGCCTGGGTTGTGACTTTATAAAATGAGATAAAGCCGCATTTTCACAGACAGACTCACTACATATCTGGCCTGTCATAGACTACCTGGCAGCTCAGGTAAACGGGAAATACTTCAGCTATGCATTTATAAGTCCGATTCTTCATTTTTTAAAGTTTAATCTCTGTGTGACCTTCCAATGCAGCCTCTCATCGACACACAGACTTCGGATGAGACAGGAATGTCTAAAAACAGCAGCTGTTGGTCGCTTCTCTAGCTGGAATTAATCGTGGAAAGTTGATCAAATGATGGCTGCTGGCTATGACATGCAGGGAAAAATAAGCAACACATCATCCTAACAGAACAATTACTGGATCAGATATAATTTATTGGGGAAACATAATGCAGCTTTAATGTTTTATATCAGGCACAACATTATGAAAACCGGCCTAATAGCGATTTGTTGCCCCCTGTGCTGCATGGACTCCGACCGACACACATGAAGTTGTGCTATGGTACATGGTACCAAGATGTTCGCAGAAGATCGTTTAAGACAGTCGTTTAAGTTGCAAGGCGGATAAATCCATGGACTGGTTGTTTTTGTCCAGCACATCCTAAATATGCTTAAGCTGATTGAAATTTAGGGAATTTGGAGGGCTAAAAACAATTCCCGAACTATTTCTGCTTTGTGGGAGGAAGCATTTCCTGGTGAAAGAGCTCACAGCCATCAGGAAATAAAGTCTCCATTAAACAGTTGATGTAGTCTCCAACAACGCTTAGGTCGTTGGTACATGTCGAAGTTGTCTCCACATGGATGGCAGGGCCCAAGGTTTCCAAGCAGAATATTACCCAGACCACCACACTCCCTCAGATGGCTTGCCTACTTCCCACAGTGCATACTGGAACAATACAAACACAAGCACGCGACTATAAATGTGATTTAAAAAAACAATATGACTCATCAAACCAGGCCACCTTCTTACATTGCTCCATGGTCCTGTCATTATGGTAATGTCCCCATTTTTTGTTCTTCCAGTGGTGGACAGGGGTCAGTATGGACACCCTGACTGGTCTGCCTCTATGGAGTCCTATAAGCGACAAACTGTGATGCTCTGTGTATTCTATCAGTACCAGATTCATCTTTAGCAATCGGCGCTACTGTAGCTGATCTGTGAGATAGGACCATATGGGCCAGCCTGACCAGTACAAACCGGAAACGCTTCATAAGAGCTGGAGTTTTGAAGAAACTCTGACCCAGTTGTCTAGCCGTCACACTCAAATCCTTCAGCTAGCCTATTTTTCTACTTTTTACACATCAGCTTTGATTACAAAATATTATGCACCCTAATATATCCCACCCACTAATAGGTGCCAGGGTAATCAAGTGTAATTTATTTCACCTGTCAGTGGTCATAATGCCATGTCTGCTTGGTGCCTATTTTATCTTTTTTTTTTTTTTTTTAATTAATCAAACCAGTAGAAATAATTTCATGTGAATTTCCATTTATCATTAAATCGGTTTTCTACATCCTCTCACTACCCAGTAACAAGTTGCCTGAGAATGTCCATTTAAAACCAAACAATCTAAATGCTAATAACCTGATTTTTGACCGTTTTCTTCAAAACCAGTGCTAAAAAAAAAAAAACAAACAGGTCAGAGAGGAACAAGGCTACAAGTCCTGATGGGTTCTGTGTTTGCATGACTACATGCTGCTTTCACATTCTTATTTGCTCGCTCACCGTTCCCTACGCCAGCAAAGTGAGTCATCCACATCCTCCTCTGATAAATCAAGAGGTTATCACAGCAGAGCAGCTATTAATAGAACCTGAGTCACATCCATTCCTCGTACACTTTTAAAGGTAGCTGAAAAAAGTTATTTACAACAATCTTTTCATCTGGTCCAACTATGTCAACATGCCTTGAATTGTAATTCGGATGATGTCCTCTGACGCTGCGTTTTGTTGTTTACCTTTAAAGTACACAAATATCTGTCATTGCATGCAGCTTAAGCTAGTTATCTAGACATGTCACAAAAAAAGTACGAAGCACACTTTATTTGATCACCTCTAGGTGTCAAACAATAGCTATTCATCTGTAACGAGTTTTGCATTGCGCTGATAAAGGGTATCGCTCCAAACAGAAGCTCTGCACACTGATTAGACGTTTGGATATGGTTGCGTAACAATGGTCCTGTCTGAGACGTGAAATGATTTTATATTGTGAACATTCAGGTATTCAAAAGGAACAGTGCCCTTCTCTGCTGTATTACTATTCAGCACATTATTCAACATAAAACAAACACCCTGCTGTTTCTGTGAAGCTCTCTGGCGCTACAAGAGACGAGGTAGTGGTTTATTTTCCAACTGAACGAGCTGCTCTTCAAGAGCACACAATACAAGCATTGACGATAATAAAAGGTTGTGCTTTAGGAACCTGTCAATTCGATGTCAACTATTCAATGTCAAAATACAGTAAATCTCCTATAGCTTTATGGCCCAACCCTGTTGCCTGCTAGCAAATGGAAATCTTCAGTGTACAACCTCAGTCACACTGCCTAATGGCAGGCATGACCTTTTTCAGGAGTAACTTCTACAAATGTGACGAAAATACCATTATAGGTCGATGATCAATTTTCAACCCAGACAGTTTGCACAAATACAAAAATGAAAGCCTAATAGAAGAGGCCAAAATTCAATTTCAATTGATTTGGACACTTTAACTGGAGCTTTTATAGTGTCAACATCAAGCCATTTTCCAAAGTCTGCCTGGTTCAGCGATTCTCAAAGAGTGGGGTACATAGCGTCATAACAAGATGTGGCAACCCGGACTTGTTTCAGCATTACACATTCAACAAATCAGCGTTTCCACGGTGACAGGACGAGGTGTGGCATAGCTCAAGCACCAAATATGGAACAGCGCAGGAGGAGTTTATTTGCTTGATAGTTTTGGAGCAAATGGTGATTCCTCCCACGAAAAGGCACAGGTACAGGACCTGTCAGTGTGTTATGATCACAGTGTCGCAGTGTAAATGAAAACACACAGAGCATAGAAAGGGACTGAAATAGGCATAAGGACAGAAACTTTGTTAGCCTCAAAGCCTGCTATGAGGCAAACAACTTGCTGTTAACGTTGGCCGTATGGTTTGAGAACAGCTTGTTTAGTCTTAAAGTTAGTGCATTCATGAGGACAGTTCATAGAGGATATCCTAATGTATTTATCTGTACTGTCTAATAAAAGGGAAGTTTTTACTAACTTTACCAGTGAGCCCAAACTGATTCACAGAACAGCTGTACAGCCTGTTGCAAACTGAGCAAGCGGCACTTCGAATAAATAAACTTAAATCAGGGCCTAAATTAGGAAAAACACTAAGTGGACACCAGTATCTGAGTCATAAACATTTTCCTTGACGTTACGGAGTAAAAATGCTGTTAATTATAAGTCGTAGAGAAAAAGATCTGAATCAACTTCTATCTGTACTGGTAGGTCAAACCTTTGAAAAATCTGGGGACTGGAATCAATGATTGGTGAAACTGGTTCATACTACACTTTGAACTTTCTGACTGGTTCTGAATGACGTACGCCTATCACTGGGAAAGGCTGCAGTATTAAACTGAGCTCAGACACACTATAAAACACTGACATTTTAATAAAGAAAGCAGCACAGATCATCATCCCTCAAGTGTCTCTCACAGCCACCTGTGCATTCTCTACCATTTCCCGAGTCACATTTTCTCTATAGAACCACCCAAAGGCTGCAGCATTTCTCCTGGAGTTTGACAGCATCACATTGAAAACAAAAAGATCAAACTGGTCGATTTTACGTCATGGTAAGACAGCTGGCCGCTCACTCTCAGCAGGGCTTTAGGAAGCCAACGTCTGCGGTTCATTTGAAATTAATAAACACTAAATATCTCAGAAAGGCACGCCTATCAGGAACCGTGGCACACAACAGCCTGTAGGTTAGTGCTATACCATCCACATTCATAGCTCACAGGCTGATAGAGGAGGGTAAACTCTACAGCTGGTAATGAGAAAAGATTTAATAGGCTTGTAGCAGCAGGTGCCACCACAGAGAGAGGAAAAAAAGCACTTACTATAATTTGAATGCATCTCATCAATCTCTTTCTCAGACTGTTTCTTTGAGAAAAGCATGACCTGGAAGGCAATAAAGCGAAAAGGCACATTTATAATTACATTGCCCATTACGAAAAAAAGCATTGGCAGTCAAAATCTTTGTAAAGTAACTGTCAATTTTAATGTCTTTTGTTTTATATATATATATATAAATAAAAGGTAACATTTTTATGAAATTGGAACAAATTAATTTTTAGAGGTTTTTCTACAAATTCTGCTTTGGCCACTAAGATATCGTTATTTTTTTCAGTCATAAAAAGTAGAGACTTGTTAGTAAAGTGCAAAAATCCACAAAAGAATAATACATTAAGCTCTCTTTAATACATACGGGTCTAGTTTTCTGCAGCTGATTTCTCATCTTCTCATTGGCCTCCACCTCTCTAGCGATCTCTTTAACTGTTCACAGCACAAAAAAAGAAATCTTTGAGACACCAGTAATAGAAAATGCAAAGGTGATCTGTGACATTGTACTGCAAACCAAAGAAACACAACCAGTGGGAGCGGAGGTGTCTATGTTTACATTTACAGTGCCTTCCAAAAGTATTCATAGCTCCCTTTGTGACTTCAACAACAAACTTCACTTAATTTTAGAGGCATTTCATTAAATAGACAGAAAATTAAGCATCTGAAAAGTCTGGTAAGCATAAACTTCTGCCTGCTTCACACAGCAGGATTTTTGACCCGATTTTTCCCTTCCGATATGCCCCGACCATCATGATGGCTCTTAAGATAATCTTCTGAGATATTCCTGCTGTGTGTGGTGTGTGTTAAGAGCGATCTAGTCTGCTCGGAAGGACATTGGGACCGCTCCGACCTCAAATCGGGGAAATTAAACATGTTGGATTGTCTTGGCCCACATCCTACGGCGTTGGGTGTTCCCCAAAGGCAAACGAGGCTATAACGCAGCCTGTTGAATGTGACGTGTAGCCAATTAAACAACGAGGTGAATGAAACGCGGAGGGGAATTACTCTGAACCCACGATTGGTCTCGAGAGGGTTTGCGAGATTTCCCATCTTGTTGAGGAAAAGCTTTTAAATAAATTATCTTAGGAGGGTACAATTTCCAGATGCCAGGTTCATCTGTTCAAACAATTATAGACAAATATAAACAGAATGGGAACATCCAGCCATCATACCGTTCAGTAGGGAGAGATTCTGTGTTTTGGAGCGAAAAGTGTGAATCAATCCCAAAACAAAAACAAAAGACCTTGTGAGGATGCTGGCTTAACCTGGAGTGTAATTATTCACAGTGAATCAAGTCCTGTACCCACATGGGCTGAAAGGCAATTCAGCGAGAAAGAAGCTATTACTCCAAAAGCATAACGGCAGCAGAACAATGGCCAGATTAAAGTTTGCCAATGCAGTCAAGAACAAAGATCTTAATATCTGCAGAAAGTATTGGCTATAATGACTATTGTACATTTGGTAGGAAAGAGGGGAGATTAGCGAACATGAGTACAAATTCCCAGCTGTGAAGTACAAGGGTGGCAGCTCCATGTAGTGTTATTATGCGGCAGGAGGGAATAGTGCACTTCACAAAATAGATGGCATCATGAGGAAAGAACATTATGTACAAAATATTGAACCAACATCCGCTAGGAAGTTAAAGCTTGGGTACAAAGTGGGCTTCCAAATAGACAATGACACTAAGCATAACACTAAATCAGTTACAAAGTTACTAAAAGACATCAAGGTCATTGTTGTTAGAGTGCATCGTAACAAAGCCTCGATGACAAGTTCATAGAGACGTTCTGAGCAGAGCTGAAAAGGTGTTAGCAAACAGCTGCCTACAAACCTGACTCAACGCCATACAGTTTAAATGCAATGCAAGCAAATATTAAGGAAAAGTATTTAAAGTTAATTTGAAGAAAGTGATTTAAAATAAATGTTTTAATGTTTTTAATAATCCAGCTCAGTGGCACATTCTTTGAATCTAGAGTATTCAATTGCTAATAACATAATGAAATTTTTTCACTGTAAAGTCTCTTACTTATTTTTATTATATTTTACCTTGTCTACATCTGTGTGCTTCCATTTGTCTGTCAGTTTGATATTGGTACACCTGAATATCCCCACTGAGACACAATAAATTATATTTCTATTCTATAAAAACCATCTCGCTCATTATTCTGCCATTTAGGACAAGGAAATAATTGTGTTAATCCAAACTGACCTACAACAGGAAAAATTGCGTCTTATTCAATGTCAGAAAGCAGAAACAGGTTAAAGTGTCTTTTTATACAGTACATTTAAACACCTGGTTTCAGCTGTATATAAACAGACCAGACACTCTCACCTGATTTAGGTTCCAGGGAGTCACACTGTGAGTTGTACAGGTGGATAAATTCTTGGTGTCTTTTGATCAGCTGCTCCCGAGAACCCTGCTTTGACAGATGGCACTCCTTCAGCCTCCTCTTCAGCTCCTGCACTGAAAGGAGGTTGTACACCACCTTTGCCATTGGACGCATGGTGGTGCCTTGAGAGCTGAAGGACACAAATGTACAGTTTAAGCACGGTAATAAGAAGACATTCAGCAATTTCTAGGATGCTGAAGTTCATAATAGGTCTTAAAATAACGACGGAAATGCAAGGTCAATCAAATATACCGCATATGTTAAAAATTATATTCGCAAATGATTATGGATAATTCAGACACTGGCAATTAATCACGATAGAAGAAGCATTAACTATAGCACATTAATGCTTCACGAATCAACAAACAAAATAGTTTCAAGGGCAGTTTTAAAAAGATCAATCGTGTTAATAATGTCACAGACTACATATTGATGCAGCCTGCAGCCAAAATGGGGTCTGTGACATTAAATGCTTTTGTAGTACAGGCACTGGAGGTTGTAAATATAAGACGACACTCTCACTTTAATACTTCAGAAACATCTTCCCTGTTCCTGAGCCATTCTACAACTACAAACTGTATTCATAGAAAAAAAGCAAATGATATACACAGACATGCATCAGACGCAACGTAAAAACAGCAATAACATTGTTCATGTGGTTGCAATGCAACCTGAGCACCGGGAATCATGTGGTGGTTGTTTTAAAGTCTGCCACTCCACTCAATAATTACCTCAGCAATGAATGGCCTTCAATCACAGGAGACCCTTTCCCATAAAATACAGAAGAACTCCTCCGGAACAGGCAGACGAACACAGCTGAGAGTTAAAGGCTTTACCTTGGCCTTGAAAACTATCAGACTTAAATGCAAACAGGTCTCTGTGGGCTGTGCTCAAAATATGGAGCCGTTCAAATCGCAAAGTTTTCATGCTGTGGCCGACCGGGTTTAATGATCCCCTGCTGTTTGAACCGGAGATATGTTACACTGTATATGGTTTGGATTGTTCACAGTTTAATTTAAACTCAGGCTTTGACAATAACATTTGATAAAACCTAATGGCTCAAATCAGGGGTCGATTCCTGTGTCAAGGTGAACCAAGGTTTTAGATCCATTACATTTTTCCATCATAATATTTAAACAGTTTTTAAGTTCTTTTAAGCATTGGAGTAACCTGAATTTTCTCCGACTGTACGGAGTACACAGAGTATCGCGTTGCCGCCCCTCCCCACACTCGTTGCTGCATACTACCAGTCAGCTAACTGAAAGAGCATTTGCTTTTCCCTCTCTTACGCGAAAGAAGTTTGGCTGTTAGGGAATATGTTGGTGGCAAAAAAACATCGACAAGGAAAAAAACCCTTATTAAGGTAATACCGTTTTAGAAATCATGCTGGCTGGTTTGTTAAGCAGCCAACTGCAGCATGTACTCCAACTAACCCGCTAATGTTAGCTTGTTATACACCCAGTGTTATTCTACAAAAAGTAGCAAAGCACAAAATCAGAATATTGTGCAATAAAAACAAGTAAAATGCCACCAAATTTAGTGGGGGTTTAATCCATATTCTTATTTAAGTGTACGAGTCAAAATCTAAGAGTAAATAAATGTTAAAGGTAACTTTATTATAATTGTAATAGTCAGTGAGTTTGATTATTTTAGAAGTATGAGAAACAATTCTGTTTTAAATAAAAGACCTTGATATAAACGTTTGTCCTTAAATTCTCAAAGCACCATTATACTGTGCTGCTTATTATACCCTCAGAAAGCAGAAAAACACTCATACAGTCTGATGTCTAAACAGTTTGATCTCAAGCTGCTGTCATCCATTTTGCTTCCAGCAACTTTCTCCAACGTTTTTGCTTGCACGTTACTTAACTGGAAAGCATTATATGAGTCCATTACCTCCTCAGGCTTTCCTTCTTTTCCCCACTGGAAAGACATGTGTCCAGATGTTTGTTGACTAAGTGCTGCACCATGCTTACAGAGCACACGGGACACTCGACTGGAAAAACAAAAACATTAAAAGGTGTTAGGATGAAGGCTCTGTTAGCATCTTAATCAACACTCAACACCAATCAATCATTTTAGATTCTATACTGCCACCTCGAGTAGCACGGAGCCCACATAATGTTTTAACTTATTATGAAGCCAAAGCGACATTGGTTAATATGTGAAATTACTAATTATTATCACCAGAGAACCATGATTAATGATTCTAATGAAGTGAACAGCTAATCGCTGAAGAGCACAAACCACAAATAAAAAAAAACGGCAACACTTACTGACAAACGGTAAATATTAAAATGGCTCCTTAGGGGAAATTACTTTTATTACTTACAAAAAGCATATTACCACTTTAAAGAGTTTATAGTTTGAGCTGTATAACCCACTGAATCACTGTTGTTGCAATTTAAATGGATGGAATATTTGGTAGGTTTATATTTCTTGGGCCATGCATTCCAACTCGATTTGCTAATAATATATTTGGCCCTTTGTATGGTTTTTCATGATCATAAAATAGATCTTAGTAAACAAGATGCTAAATCTCAAGGAGAATGATGGGATTATGTGATAATGAGAAAGAGAAGACAGGAAAATGTGGGTTCATCGATATCATTATCACAACATTTAGCAATAATGTTGCATGTTCTCATTTTTCTAATATTATGCAGGACTCTTTGTAATCATTTAACATTTGTATCTATTATATCTGCAAAGCTTTAACGATTAGCAGATAAAATAAGATCAATATGTGGCTAGTAATCCAATTTATGGAGAAGTTAATTAATTAGTCTGAAGTTGAACTGTCCAAACCTGACCAATAAAAAAAAAAAAAAGGAAATATGCATCAATTAGCCAGAGATCAAAATTGGACAATCTTGTCTTTCCCAGGATTGACTAATTGGTGATCATCAGATCAAATGATGAAACATCTGTCCCCCTGCATTCAATCCATCAAAACTAAGAATCTATTGAATATTTGGTCAAAAGAAACCATCTACAAACACCCTTTACACTACCACACTTTTCTTTAGTTTCATACAAATCAGATCAAGATTAGGGACATGAGCTCTGATGCATAAATGCAAATAATCTTGTAAATCCCTCATTTTCAGTTGGATTTAAAACTACATCCTCTTTTGGTGTGCTCAGAATAAAAAGAAAAAACAATCTGCAGGTCAGATTTAAAAGAACATCAGAAGCATCTCTAATAACATAGAAATAAAAAGTGTAATCATCTTATTTCCTGGACATTTTGAAATTTGCAGCCTCGCTCATCTATTGAGGGCTATGGATAGTATCATTAAGTACTCCTGTATCTGCAGGTCTAAATGTGCCACTCCATTATTTTTTCTTCCATTTAGATGTAGTGGCTTAAGAGGCAAAAAAGTGATCTGAAAGGGAGCAAAAAAGCAGCTGAAACAGAGCAACGTTCCCTGGTAATGCAAAGCTAAAATGGCTGCACCTTTGATTACAGGCTTTACTTCGTTTGATGGTGATGAGGAATGTGCCATCTCAAACGCAGCAGCGTGAAGAGCTGTGTCCTCCTGTTTCACGGACATCAGAGCCTTGATAGATGGGTCCTCCGGATCCACCGGCTCTTCCTTTACTACCACTGACATTTGAGATTTTCCAGAACGTTGGACCTTTGCGTTGCGGCTTGGTGTTCGCTGTACTTGTCCGCACTGCACATCCTGATGAGTGTCTTTACCAGGAGATGTTCTGGACTTCTTTTGGAAGAAGTGATTTAAAATGGAGCTGCTGGGATTCTGGCTCTTCTCCCTGGGGGTTTTGCATTTGGAAGCTGAAGCTGGGGTCTTTGGTGAGATTGGGGGAGATTCGAAGTTAGCTTTTAACAACTGCTGCCTGGAAAAAAGAACAAAAGCAAAGCAAATATAAAACAGAATATAGTTAACAAAAAATATATATATATCTATAGTTCATGAAGGGTAACAAACTGAGAATCCTCACTGAACATATTGAACACATCTAAGAAGAACTATATGCACCAATAATTGCTCGTGACATTCAAGACAGCACTTTAAGGAAATCTGGCTGAGCTCAGTTATTCTCCGTCTCGTCTCCTGAGCTAAAAGAGGAGACACCTTGGCCACCGTCTTGGAAAAGTGGAAAGCAAACAAACTGCAGCGCAGCCATCACTTGGCAATAAAACGGACTCAATGAGGTGTGTGATGTTCTGCTTTCCATATTTAAAACTCCTTGGTGCTTACTGTTCCCATTAGAGCAGGTTCATGCTCATGCATATGTGTGTGTGCCCAGAGATACACACCCATCCACAAACACACAATTGTTCTCATATCCTTACAGGAACCTTGCATTGATTTCCATTCATTGTTATAACCTAATCCTGACCCTAAACCTAACCTAAACTCAACTCATAATTTAGTCCTAAACTTAACCATTAACCCACATATCCTTTTTCCCCTTGTATGGACCGGGCAAAATGTCCACACTGTGAGGGATTGAGCTACACAATGGTATTTATACACACACATGCGCACGCACACACACAAACTAAGGCCACCATAATGTGGAAAGAGGATTCTCCCGTGACATTTCCTGGTAGCATTCATCCATAACACTTCATGTACTCAGACAGGTAGAGTCTACAACACAGTTACAAAAGAGACCAAAACGAAAAGAGTGATGAGTTGTTAATCTTTAAATTCCTTTAATATGTCCCTGCAATGATTTGGACTCATATACATCCAATTATGAATGAACAGTTTTAGAATTGCTTCCTCCGTGTGTCTAATGGCTCCCAACACCTGCTTTCAACTGCAATCTCATCCACACTTATGGGCACCCCTGGTGAGGGAATGTGCCAATACACTAAAATACATTCGTGTTTTTCGCACTGGTATGAAATCACATAGACAAATGTAGAAACATTCAACCTTTGAGCACTTTTATTCAATGGGTTAAACAAATATGTATATTGTTTCACAAGAAATCATGCATACAGAAAATATAATTTCTTTTTTAGAATGGCCTAAAGAAAGCTTTAATTTTACTAAGCTAAAGCATAAATTACAAGAATGCTGCATTTATATTTATTTTTGTAAGTATTACTGATTGCCACTAAGAATGTGTAAAAATAAATAAAGAAAACAGTTAAGTCCAAAATTGTTCATATATGTTTAAAGTAATTTTCTAATTATTTTTCTTCTGACGGAAAGTAATATTAATGTTCTGGAGCGGCCCAACCAGAGTCCCGACTTGACTCCAATAGAGAACGTCAGGAGGAAGCTAAAAATTAGGGTGATGGTAAGGAGGTCTTCCAACCTCAAAGACTTGGAGTTCATCACTAAAGATGTCAAAATATGAGTGGAAACATGCAAAAAGCTGGTCAGAAATCATAAGAAGGGTTTAGTTGCCGTAATGACAGAAAAGATTTTTCCACTGATTATTCAGAATGGTATAAACTAGTTTAGATGGCCTTTGTAAAAACATTTTAATACAATTAGACAATTTACTGGCTTCAAATTTGATACTGCCCTTAATACAGGTTAATTCTCTTAAAGGATCTCATTTCCCATCAGAAAAAATAAATTCCGGTTGAATAAAAATTATTTGAAATCCAAATCTGCCAGAGATGTGAATAATCTTTGACTTAAATGTGTGAGTGTGTGTGTGTGCCTATTTATATCTTTATATCTTGGAATTTTACCTAAAATTCAAGGTAATCCAACTGAAGGTTAGATTTTTTTATATACAATTTTCTGTCTATTTTGCTACTACAATGAAATGTTTTTTGTTCCACAAGTGGACCGTCTGTCAAAGAGAGAGGGGAAGACATGATGGAAAGGCCTCGCCAGGAACAGGATTCGAACCCGGGACATCTGCGCTCTACCGCCATGCCACGACATTTGAACAGTGGAGCAAAAGGTTTTGGGCAGGGTTTATGAAATATGTCCAAGAATGTAAAGGGGCTATACTTTTTTTTTTTTTTTTATCTGACTGTGGAAAAAGCACAACATAATCTATGTATTTAGAGCTCCTGCTCAAAAAATAGCTTTAGTTTGATGTGAATTTATTAAAAATGTAATCTATGTTTAGATCAGCCCCAACTCATTTATTTCCTGATATAATATGACTCCATCCATAATTCATTACTGGGGAGCAGAAAGGAGAGTGCTCATCATTACTGAGATCAAGATGAGAAGTATCTGCAGTGCCTGTAACTTGATGTTAAATAATTTTTATGTCATCACTTGGGGCAGAAATAAAAAAACAAAAAGAGTAAAATTGTCAGGAGAATCAAATCTAACCCTGACTGTGTTGACTGCACATGTTTCTGCTTTTTACAACCAAACTGATTCTACAGAATGTTCAATCTTGAATAATGATGGTCTTGAATTACAAGTGCATATTCAGGAACATTTTCAGAAAAAATAAAATTATTATTTTTAATAGACTGCATTTAAGAAAACCTCTCTTAAAGAATAGAAGCCCATACAATTACTATAAACAAGGGCAGCTTCTGAGCAATTTGTTCTTGCTAACTGCATCCTTTTGCTGGCTGATTGTTTGTTTAAACAGATGCATAAATCTATAAAAATTAAAAATGAAACGGGATTTCACTCCTTTGTAAGTGTGTAGAATGTAAAAAGTGCTTCCAGTAGTAAAAATGCATCACATGTTTGGTGGAAATTAAGCACATTTATCATCAAAGTTCAAAACCAGTGTACAAGTTCTAAGCAAACTAAAGTGAGGAGAGACTATATGATGTGGTAGCTGTAGCTATACAAAAATATACCACTGTGGTAACAGCTGACTGTTAGGCTTCTGCTTTAATGGTGGTAAATTCTGGCTATTATCCAAAAAATACTTAATGCAGTATTTTCACACTGAGAGTCCCGCTGACAGAGCGATCCCTGAACATATACAAACCCACTGAGCAGGTGTTAGAAATTATTGTCCTAAAACCTGCTCAAAACTAGTGGTTTCTTACCAGAGGCCGCTACTAAAGGGCGGTATGGCCGTAAAACATGCAAGCTTTTAGCATTATGATTTTTAGGGACCTTTTTGTATATTTTCCAATTAAACGTTCGTCTAAATATAATACACATAATTACACTGTATCCTTCAATCAGTTTTTGAGTCGTGAATATTTTGGTGCTGTTAATTGACATTTCTTTGTTTTCGGTTTTGTCTTTTGTCTCTTTGTCACAAACATAATAATTACGTGAATAAAATCAAGAAAAGCTCCCTTGGTTTGGGTAGAGGGCATGAAACAACATTAACATATAATATGTTGTACTGGTTTGGATATAAAAATAAAAAACATTGACGGCACAAAGGAACACCTGTAGAATCCAGCGCTGAAGGTGCACTTCTAGCAGCTTAAGGATCCAGAGCCATGTCTACATGCAATTAGCATTTATGACTGGGTTACTTACAAAGAAATTCCCCTTACAGATGCCCAGGAAAACAGGAAATTAAACACTGCAGACCAGAACAGCGTAGCCCATTTATTCATAACAGTGATGACAATCAGAGGTTCTGTTATCGACAGGGAGACCCTTCAGCGTGTTGATGATGTGACGTGATTGATGGAGGAGACAAATATTGCAACTTATTAACCGATAACAGGACTCAAGCATTCTATCAGCCTTTCTGCTAGCAGAAAAAACTGAAGCTGATATTAAAGAGACAGTTTTAAAGATCAGTGTGAGTTTTCTCCAAACAGACGACCACTGATTGTTTGAAAGTTCATTTGATGATCATAAGCTGATTCCACAATGTGTACTAAAAACAGAGCTTAAGCCTTGTTTTAGAACCGCTAAAATTAAGTCAAGTAACATTTTTCATTACTTTAACTTTCAAATTATTTCTAAACAAATAATTTATGATGTTAAACCTGAAGGAAAAGAGCAGACCGGCCTTTATCAGTTTGCTCATGACAGGCAGTGATTGAAAGCAGGTGGGAAGCTGCAGCCTTCAGGCAGGAAGCTACACCCTTCAGGCAGGAAGCTACACCCTTCAGGCAGGTGTCAACTATAAAAAGACAATCTGGTCTGGGGCTATTTTTCTTTTCTACAATGTCCACATGTCACTTTGGGGAAAACTCAACTTTAAAGTACTGCGAAGCTTCCTGTAACCCAGTTAGGACACTGCTAGCAGTATTTGTACCCTGGTGTAATAAAAACATCATCCTAAAGCTACAAAACACACAAGTGTGCATAACAGTATATTACACAGAGGATCACAAAATGATCTCAGCTGAAGAGAACACATTCCCCAATAGATTTACAAGGAAAATCATGTAGATTACTAAAAAACAATAACAGTGCTGGTACCTTGGGGACCCTTTGAGACATCCTGTCAATAACTATGTAACTCCATGAAATCACCATAGTAATCATCTATCCTCTCAGGTATTAAGAGCATAAAAAACAAATGGAAGAGATATTGAGGCAACGCATTCGTGTTCATAGGGAACTCAGACAGATTTCCTGCTCGGCTGCTGTTGTTTCTGCTAGTCTGCCTCTAAAGAAGTGGCTCTCGGCATCAAATCCACAAATCTTAGCAATGATAGGAACCGATGAGGTGAAATTTAGAGCAACAATCTGAATAATAAAAGTATCTGCAAACTCCTACCTATGTTCCCTACATAGATCTAGTTGAATAAGCTTAACTTTTGTTTTCTTCTCCCATGCAGTGGGGTCAGTGTCCCCCAAGCTGAGCTAACCCACCGGTAACCCTTCCCTCTGAAGGAAGAAATAAATTAAATCACTCCAGAAATAAAAACCAAGCCATCTCTGGCTGAGACAATATAAACTGTTTTGATCCTTGCTCCAACAACTGTGCAGGCTCTGTCAGGGAAAAGGCATTAAAAAAGGAAATAAAAATTCCTTCTGGTGATGCTGCGTGCACCAAGTCTTTGTTGCAGTGAAAGTTTCATTTTTCTCTAGACATGAGAGACCTCGCTTCATATTTTACAGGAGCGGTTTCTAACCTTGCAGCTTGAAAGTTAACGACCAAGTCATCCAACAGACGGTTGTTCCGTAAGTCCTGTTCTGTCATTTGCTAAAAGAGAAAAAGTGCAGAATTAAAATATAGTTTTTGGAATTAAAACTCAAAGATTAAAATATCTTAGATACATTTATTTCTTTAATTCAATTCAAAAAGTATATAGATTACACACACACAGTGGTATATTTCAAGCCTTTTTTGAAATCCTAATTTTGGTGCTTATTTTATTCATCATTGAATGTACAAACTTCACACTGAACCTCAAACAACTTGGATTCTGGACCTATCTACCCTACCTGCAAACTCGGGGACCTTGTTCCAAATGAAATGCAAACTTTACTTTCATCTGTTTGCGACGGCTCCTGAAGCGCCGTCTACATGTTGTGAATCTTCCCCACATTTTCTTGAACAAGCTTTGCATCACAATCCTCTCAAGGCTGCAGTTATCCCTGACGTTTGTGCATTTTATTCTTACCACCTTTTCCTTCAGCTCAATTTTCCATTAATATGCCTGCATACCGCACTCTGAGCAGCCCGCCTCATTAGCATTCACCTTTTGTGGCTTACCCTTCTTTCCAAGGATCTCAATGACTGTTTGACGGTCAACACAGCAGTCTCCCCCCTAACATAACATTTCAAAATTAAATGGAAAAAAGGGCTGAAATATATCACTGTGTGTAATAAATCTGTCATTTTTCTGAGAAAGAAATTTTAAAATGTACTTATCGGGTCTTGTGATTATTATTTTTTTTTTTACTGTCCCCTGACTGCTAAAATAATATTTTCTATAAATATGCAAAAATGACTAAATATGTAATTCATGCTCATACTTACTGCGTTACAAATTGGGCAATGCAGCTTGTAGGAAAGAAATTTTCTGATGCACAAGGAGCAAACTGGAAAATCAAACACAAACAGACTTGTATTCATCTCAAAGCAAATAGATTTACATTTGATCAGTTTTTAATTGAGTTGGTTAAATGAAAAACATACATTTTTAGCACTGATACTATGGATGCAGATTATAATATTGCAACTCCATTGTGAGCTTGTGTGTTAGATGCATTGTCATTGCAAACTAACGTAGACATGTATGCAAAAAGAAATTGAAACTGACTGATTTCCTATCATGCAGTAAAAGATGTGTAAAATCTTATGTATTCATCATTTATTGAATTTTATTTAAACACGTATTTTTCTCATTTATTTTTGCATTACTGCATGTTTTGAGAGATTTTAACATGGCGCTGGAGCTAAGGAAAGTTAAGGTGGATTTGTTGAGATGTGTTGGGAACTAAAGACTTGGACTGGAGGTTTGGTCACCTGTCTGTTTTTCCATAAAAGGCAACCCTCCCGTCCTGTTGTGCTCTTCCCAACTGTGACAAGGTCTCTCCCTTGTCAGACAAGATGCTGGAAACAGTAGCATTTCTATGCCAGCCAGACAGTGAGGTATCTCTCTTCAGCTGCTTTAAACCTCATTTTACTGCAGTGACTCATTAAGATAAAAAGTGTCTCAGACCTTGAGAAAGCCCTGATGATACCATGACTTTTTAATCTTCTGGTTGTTTAAAAACACTTGACATTAGACAAGAGATCAGGAATTGTGGACCTCCAAAACTCTGGTTCATTCTTGGGTAGAGGAAGTCTAACATTGCCATGTTCATCTACCCAGACAGTTATTTTCCAAGTATAAACAACATGGGAACTTTCAGCCGAAGGAGACAGGTTCTGTGTCCCTGAGATAAATGTCTTTTGCTTTGAAACGTGTGTATCAACCCCAGAACAAAGGCAAAAGAGCTTGACGCTGATTGCTGTTAGAGCTGCAAACAGCAGCTGTAGAAACGATCAAAAACAAAAATGCCATCAAGTGTATCAGTGATTTTTTTTAAATCTAATAATTTTATGCTTTATGCCACATTTTCCCCCACTAAGTAAATGTACTCAAATTAAACGTTACAATAATGCTACTGCAATAAAAGATCAATTCATTCCACGGCTTTTTACACTTCTTTACCATGGGTATCAGTAAGTGGCTCTTTTTTTATTAGTTCACGCTGCTGGGCAACACTTAGATGATTATAAAGACAAACCAAAATTAGAAGCTCATTGGAGTGATTGCTGTAAAGTAAAATCAAATGTAGGAATTGAGTGTACTCTCTCCCAATGTACTTCTCTAAGCCAACACTCCTAAAAAGGCCCACAAATCAAATTAAAACGTATGGAAAATGTTTCAAGTGGCACCAGTACCCACATTTTTCAGTTAGCTAAACTGAGATGAAATATCACACTCAGTTTCACCCTGAAATCTCCCACAGTAACTAAATATGTTTGACTTGAGGCAAAGTCCCACATAATTTCACTCGAGCTCTCAAAATGTTTCAGCCACGTTGTTCTCCTTCAAGGTTGTTTTTCAGCCGAATCCACAGTCCAACCAATTCGAACACTCACTTTCTGCCACCATTTAAAACAGATTCCAACAGTTTTCTAAAACAGCACAGTTTTGCAAGACTGCAGAAGTCACTCTGTCCAACTTGCACACAGAGTGCTGCAAAAATTGCACTTGGATCACAGTTATTTCAGGAAAGGTTCTGTTTAATACTTACAATTGTGGGAGCACTTAGTCATCATTGTGATGTTGAGGAAATCAAAGCAAATCGGACAGCGGAGCAGGGCATCAACATTCTGTGGACAAAAACATCAAAGTAGTAAAAATATGACTCAATATAATACACTGCAAAAACTAATATACTATATATAAAATATACGACGACCCAAAGGCTGAAACGAATAAAGTAAAAAGGCCTCACTTGTATGTTAAATTCAGCTATAATAACTGTTTATAATTATCATGCTCATTACAAATACCCTTAAAAATCGAACCGGCGTCAATCTTTGCCAGGTCGGTACTAATTTCTGTAAACCAATATGCCATTTATGCATCATAACATATGTCCCTCACCTTTACCAGAGTAAAACCCAAGAATATGTTTTTTGCTGATGGGTTTAAAGACTCAAAAAGATGAGCTTTAATTTTGATAAACTTGCAAAGGGAAAAATATGAAAAGGGAAAAATAATAAAGACTTTTCAGTATTTGAGCAGCCAATCAACAGACAGAGATGAATGTGGTAAAACTGGCCCCTTTCAGTCAATGGCTTATGGACTGGTCCATATTTATTGTAAATGTCAGAAACAAATTACTTTAGTTGATAGCTAATGAACTGTATAATAAATCACTAAAATTGTGGAAATAATATAAAAAATGCTTCAGTTAAAAATATTTTTTAAAACAAACAGCTGTAGCAAACCAAAATAGCTTCTTCTTGCATAAGTTGAAGTCATTAATGGATATTTTAACACATCTTACTTTCAACCAGCTTTATTTACTTAGCCATGTGTTGATAGAAGGGAATTATTTCAATTATTTTAAAAGACTAAAAAGCAGAATTCAGCTGTATTTATATAGCGTCAAATTACAAGAAATGTTACCTCCAGCCACTTTTCTAGGCAAACTGATCCAATTCATGACCATTTATATTACTTGAATTTCGGTCCAAATTCAGGTCAGAATCAACCCAACTAATTTTATTAAATGAAATCGCATTCAGATCCAGGGGAAAAAGTCACACACAGCCCTAATCATTGCCTAGTGAAATGAAAGTGTTTTCATCATATAATACCAAGTGATTAAAAGTTATGTGCAAGGGAGCCCAGTTGATTGCATTAGGTCACTGACTGTGCAGCAAACCAGCATCCTGTGCAAGAATGAGGCAACAGTAGAGAGGAGCCACTCACTTTCAACACAATAATCTCTAGCAGGACCGGGTTTTTTGGACCTCAGTTGTCAAAAGCTAGCTTTGGATGCAGCAGATATCACAGGACAAGCCCCAGGTTTCAATAAATGTGGTTGCTGGAAATAATCATAAATTGAAAGAACATGCCCCTATTTTTTCATAGGTTCAGTGGCTATACCCATGCAATGTGTGACACAAATGAATGAATTTAAATTTTAAAGTGACCAGACCAACTCAGAGGCGTACTGGCACACTAAAAGCCACAAACAAAACCTAAAAACATAGTTCCTCATACAAATACACCCTCATACAAATGTTATGTAATACCTTGTTATTTTAATAGCATATTTGCAAAAAATAACGTTTAACAGTCACATTTTACGCTGCAGTAGGTCCTGCCTTTGTCGCGCAGCTTTCATGTCCCAGCCTTCATCAAATTTCTATGAAAAGCACTTTATTTAAGTCCCAACAGCTGAATAAAATAATTTCCTTAGAATGATAACTAGCTCTGTATTTTGGTGGACACTGTTTTCATTTACCTTAAATGTAATTTAAAATCTAAAATGTAACTGTCTGAGACTGAAAATACTTAACGTCCTAATTATTAAATGTCATTTTGTGACATAAATCGTCAAAATGACACAAATGGAACACAACATGTTAAAATTTTTTATTTAAGGGCAGTCTTTTTACATGGGGTAGAATAGTAATAAAATCGTGAATGTGATTCTGGTATATTGTCCACCCCTACCTGGCATTTTATGATGAACCGAATTTGATTGTAATATATTAAAACTTGGACTCAACTGAACCGTATGGAAAATGATCTGAATTTTATAATCACTGCATTGTATTGGAATGAATTGGATTGCTGTAAAGATAACATTTTTCTGACACGCATTTGGTGCTCTTATTTGTCATTCCTACCCTGATTTTCTGTTGGCTTATTGGATGTCATCTGACCTCCATAATTTAACACACGTAAGAATATAAAGTGTGTGTGCTCCTATTAAGGCAGGAGGACTAAGAACAGGGAGCCATAGACGAGACCCAAAATACCTCTGGCAATGGTGCACAGATTTAGCAGGACCTATAGACCCAATGTCCGCAGGTGGTCATAGATATCCATGATCCTTTACAGACAATTATTCCAGGGTTTTATTTTGTTAAAAATAAGACTGACTTACCACAAGCTACTTAAAAGTGTATTGCTGATTTAGCTCCATTTGGAAAGATTAAATGTATACGGTCAAACCATGGCACAGAATTTACAGGAAAAGATTACTAAGCATTACTGGGTAAAACCTGTATTAGACATGAGACCTCAGCATCATACTTTCAACACCAAATGGTACTGCAGAACAATATTGGAGAACCTTATTTGACATGGCTAGGTGTGTGGTAATCGAAAGAGGAATACGCAGAACAGACAGTTGCTGTAGTGCAAAATAGATGCTTTAACAACCACACAAAACTCAGTTCTTTGTAGCCAGATTTATAAACTCAAACCTATTTACTTACCCAATCGCTAACATTACAAAGATCGCATTTTGTTTTGTAATCTGTAAAAATATGCAAGAATTAGATTATTTTGTAATGCTAAAATGCTTGTACTTAATGCAATGTCGAACCTCACATATATACATAAAACAATCAAGTAATCAAAGCATTAAAATGCATTAATCACCTATTTACTTTTACTGCAGTAGGGTCACCTGTAGGGGCAAACTACACTTTCACAAAATGTTCTTTCAAAAAGTTATTTCGTACTTCAAACTTCAGACTGAAAGTCTAGTGTAATATCTGTAAAAGGCAGAGTTTACATATACAGGTCCTTCTCAAAAAATTAGCATATTGTGATAAAGTTCATTATTTTCCATAATGTCATGATGAAAATTTAACATTCATATATTTTAGATACATTTCACACTAACTGAAATATTTCAGGTCTTTTATTGTCTTAATACGGATGATTTTGGCATACAGCTAATGAAAACCCAAAATTCCTATCTCACAAAATTAGCATATCATTAAAAGGGTCTCTAAATGAGCTATGAACCTAATCATCTGAATCAACGAGTTAACTCTAAACACCTGCAAAAGATTCCTGAGGCCTTTAAGACTCCCAGCCTGGTTCATCACTCAAAACCCCAATCATGGGCAAGACTGCCGACCTGACTGCTGTCCAGAAGGCCACTGTTGACACCCTCAAGCAAGAGGGTAAGACACAGAAAGAAAATTCTGAACGAATAGGCTGTTCCCAGAGTGCTGTATCAAGGCACCTCAGTGGGAAGTCTGTGGGAAGGAAAAAGTGTGGCAGAAAACGCTGCACAACGAGAAGAGGTGACCGGACCCTGAGGAAGATTGTGGAGAAGGGCCAATTCCAGACCTTGGGGGACCTGCGGAAGCAGTGGACTGAGTCTGGAGTAGAAACATCCAGAGCCACCGTGCACAGGCGTGTGCAGGAAATGGGCTACAGGTGCCGCATTCCCCAGACCTGGGCTACAGAGAAGCAGCACTGGACTGTTGCTCAGTGGTCCAAAGTACTTTTTTCGGATGAAAGCAAATTCTGCATGTCATTCGGAAATCAAGGTGCCAGATTCTGGAGGAAGACTGGGGAGAAGGAAATGCCAAAATGCCAGAAGTCCAGTGTCAAGTACCCACAGTCAGTGATGGTCTGGGGTACCGTGTCAGCTGCTGGTGTTGGTCCACTGTGTTTTATCAAGGGCAGGGTCAATGCAGCTAGCTATCAGGAGATTTTGGAGCACTTCATGCTTCCATCTGCTGAAAAGCTTTATGGAGATGAAGATTTCATTTTTCAGCACGACCTGGCACCTGCTCACAGTGCCAAAACCACTGGTAAATGGTTTACTGACCATGGTATCACTGTGCTCAATTGGCCTGCCAACTCTCCTGACCTAAACCCTATAGAGAATCTGTGGGATATTGTGAAGAGAACGTTGAGAGACTCAAGACCCAACACTCTGGATGAGCTAAAGGCCGCTATCGAAGCATCCTGGGCCTCCATAAGACCTCAGCAGTGCCACAGGCTGATTGCCTCCATGCCACGCCGCATTGAAGCAGTCATTTCTGCAAAAGGATTCCCGACCAAGTATTGAGTGCATAACTGTACATGATTATTTGAAGGTTGACGTTTTTTGTATTAAAAACACTTTTCTTTTATTGGTCGGATGAAATATGCTAATTTTGTGAGATAGGAATTTTGGGTTTTCATGAGCTGTATGCCAAAATCTTCCGTATTAAGACAATAAAGGACCTGAAATATTTCAGTTAGTGTGCAATGAATCTAAAATATATGAATATTAAATTTTCATCATTACATTATAGAAAATAATGAACTTTATCGCAATATGCTAATTTTTTGAGAAGGACCTGTATGCCTCTATAATTTTTAAGTCAATGTGAAAAGTTTTATTTCTCATCTGTTTTTGATTTTCAGAAAAATAACAAGATTTTTTCATATTTCAGACTAAAACTAAAAGGTGATGTTCGAATCTTACTGCATTTTAAGCAATACAATTTTATTTAAAAAATAATAGAATTTTTACTAGCATTTTCTCTTTCATATAATTCTACTATCTTAAATTGCTACAGCAAAACAGAATTTTTATTCGATTAATCATCAGAATAATCGATAGAATACTCAATTACTAAAATAATCATTTACAACCGCCCTGCAGGAGATGACCCAGTGGTGTGTACTAGCCACACAAGATGGACGTGAAAACAGCATATTTACATGCACCATTAGATCGTGAACTTTACATTTAACAACCAGGGGTTTATGAGGTGAAACATCAGAAAAATAAAAGACTGGTACATAAACTGGAGAAATCCCTGTACAGACTTTAACAAAATGTTGCAAGACTAACTGTGTGAAATCAAGTTTGTTCAAAACCGATACTGAAAAGGTCTTTATAATCTTATGGGTTGATGACTTTTCTTGATATTGACTTTGAGCAAGATGTCACAGCTTAGGTATGTGGAACAAATACTGGACATGTTTGACATGCAGAACTGTAAGCCAAGAACTACCCCCTGTGAGCAAAAACTTAACTACACTGATAATGGTGATGTGATGACCAACTAACTGATGTGGTGACATCATACATCAGTTTCTGTGAGGACATGTGTGTGCAGACCAAGACCTTCTGCACCTTTGGGAATAACAAGCCATGGTTTACTCCACATCTCAGGAATCTGCGCAGGGACAAGGAAGAAGCTCACAGCAGTGGAGATTGGGCGCGGTACAAGCAGGCCAGGAACAAACCAACAAAGGAGATCAAAGCAGCTAAGAGAAACTACACTGAGAAGCTGAAGAACAGCCTTTCTACTGGTGGCACTTCGGCTGTATGGACCGGTCTGAGAAACCTAACTGCCTATAGGAGCCCCCCACCCTTCCTGAACAGAATCCTCGACTGGCCAACTGTCTGAATGGCTTCTACTGCAGACATGACAAGAAGCCATTCACACCTCAAATCATCTCCACATCCCATTCAGGAACAAATTTGACCCGTAAAACAACCAACCCCCTACCTTCAGATCCTCTGCCTGCACTAAAGATCTCTGAGGAAGAGGTAAACAGGCTCTTTCAGCGCATGAAAACAAAGAAAGCTGGAGGACCTGATAATGTCTCCCCATCATGCCTGAAAGCCTGTGCAAATCAACTCGCTCCGATCTTCACAAGGATCTTCAACAAATCACTGGAGAAATGTGAGGTCCCCTCCTGCCTCAAACGATCCACCATCATCCCGGTTCCCAAGAAACCCACCATCCTAGGATTAAATGATTACAGGCCTGTAGCCCTGACGTCTGTGGTCATGAAATCCTTTGAGCGGCTGGTGTTGAAGCACCTGAAAGACATCACAGGCCCCCTGCTGGACCCCCTGCAGTTTGCTTACCGAGCAAACAGGTCGACAGATGATGCTGTTAACTTAGGTCTACACTTCATCCTGCAACACCTCGACCATCCAGGGACGTACGCCAGGATCCTGTTTGTAGACTTCAGCTCGGCCTTCAACACCATCATACCAGACATCCTCCACCAGAAGCTCACCCAGCTCAACGTCCCACTCAAGACTGTGGAAATGGTGGTGGACTTTCGGAGAACACCACCCCCATACACCCCCCTCACCATCCTCAACAACACTGTATCGGCCGTGGACCACTTCAGGTTCTTAGGAACCACCATCTCTGAGGACCTGAGATAGTCTTCACACATAGACACTGTTCGAAAGAAGGCCCAGCAGAGACTGTACTTCCTGAGGCAACTCAAGAAGTTCAACCTTCCACAGGAGCTGTTGGTCATCTTCTACACTGCCATCATTCAGTCTGTCCTGTCTTCATCCATCTCAGTGTGGTTTGGTTCATCCACAAAACAGGACAGGTCCAGACTGCAATGAATAATCAGGACTGCAGAGAGAATAATCAGAGCTGACCTTCCATCCATCCAGGACTTATACAGGTCTAGGGTCAGGAAAAGAGCTGCCAAAATCTCTGCAGACCCCACACACCCATAACAAACATAAACTGTTTTACCTTCAGGTGGCGCTACAGAGCACTGTCTGCTAAAACCAGCCGCCACAGAGACAGTTTCTTCCCCCAGGCTGTTTCTCTGTTGAACATTCAATAAAGTACAGAACAACAGCATACAGATGTTGCAAATGCACCTTTTTATTATATATGTGTATATTGTACATTGTAAATTGTAAATTTGTATATTCTGTAATACAAAAACAAAGCCAAAGAGCAAAGTGTACCAGAGTCAAATTCCTTGTTTGTATGTACGAACTTGGCAATAAAGCTGATTCTGATGAGTGATGTCAGAAAACACAGAGGGAGTAGGTAGCTTAATCTACCTGTCAATGTGTACAAGGAAAGACCTAAGCTATGTAAGAAGCAAACTATCACAGTATTTTACAAAGCTTGCTGTAGAACAGTGGAATACTGTAAAGCATGTTTCAGATAACTGTGCTTTACAAAAGGTGCCAATGAGAACCTTACATATGTATACAGCAGTGTAAATGGGGTCGTTGCATAAGCCTAAATAAAAATTTGTTTCATTTAAGACCAAAAGACAGCTTAGTGTAAGCATGATCCACCTGCAAAGTAGAGTACATGTCATTACAGGAGCGCTTATACTCGAAACAGTTATTTAACCTGGATGGTCTCAATTATGTATCTAAGGTCTATGAAGACAATAAGGGTAACAAATCCTTACCCAAAAATTCTGCATACAGGCAAAGATTTAAGCATGAGAATATTAAATACACCTTTGTGAGTTCCGTTTTAAATAGATACTAAATCATCCTGAGGTATTGCCGAACTAATCATATGGTTGCAGATGTATTAACCAAACCAGCAACAACACTTAAGTTAACGAAATATGAAACGTTTTCGTTTGGTGCATCAACAATGTATTTAAATTGAAACTTTAACAGGAAGGAAGGGGGCTGTTCAGGTGAGCAAGTTGACCCCTTTATGTCATTGTTTCCCCGATTTTCTGTTGGCTTATTGGATGTCATGTGACCTCCCTAATTTAATACACGTGTGAGAAAATAAAGGGTGTGTGTGTGTGCTCCTACTATTCAGGGGGGGAACTCAAAGCTAAAGAAAAACATGCGTTTCATGCTTTGGACGTTGGAAACTGCGCCCTGCCGACACATTTGTTGTGAATCGGCACGAAATAAACTGAACTGCACAACATCTATTCAGGCATATCATTGGATTTTATGCTGATTTCAAAGTGTACGTTTACAGCCGTTAGGTTCAAAACATTAACGTGAGCTGTGATTTATGTTAACATTAGGGTTGTGTAACGAAAATGTATATAAGCGCCTGCTCTAATTGTAAAGCTAGGCGCACAAAAATCAACTAACCCTGAATGTTTGGTTACTTATAGGCCCAAAAATCCGAGAGCAAATGTTTTGTTTGATTTTTTTTTACCTCGAATTGTTTTATAAACTCAACATTCTGATCGCGGACACAGCTAGTAGAGCTAGTTTTGAAGACAAAACACGGAGATGTCAACATAAACAACGCGTTGACTTACTTTTAAACACCCAAGGCTAGCTGGTAAATCCTCGTGGATGTGTTGGGCCATGTCTCTGAGAGAAATCGTACAGATTTGACTAAGGATTAAAGAAAGTTAACTGTTCCACTTTTTTTTTCTCAATTATGCAAGCTCCCGCTCGGAGGGAAACGAACTGACGTCATTTAACAACTTCCGCTATGGATGCTGCATTCCCGGGCACTGGGACATTTCATTTTGCACAGAAAAACGCAACAGTCCCAGTGTTTTGGTTGAGATTTCTCAAACTCCTTTTTCATATTTTGCACGTTTTTGTATCTCCGAATAGTCTTTGACGTATAATGTTACTTCAAAATCCTATATCGTTTTGGTTACTCGTTGAAGCATGTTACCTAACAATTTGTCCTTGTAATACTTGAAAGCCTTTCCTCGTTTCTTTTCTCATGAAGTATCAGACATGACTTGCACTTTTTTTTTTTCATCTTTGTTTGTCTAATGAAGAAAAATACAGTCATGTAAGACAGTAAAAAAAAAAAAGTATAGGTTACGTTACGTTTTACGCACCATGTGCAAAGCACCCAAATTTAACACATAGGTCCCAAAGTATTATAGACAGATTTCTACTCTCGATTAATTCAATTCAATTCAGTTTTATTTATATAGCGTCAATTCACAACACATGTCGTCTCAAGGCACTTCACAACAGTCAGGTACATACATTCCAATTAATTCGAACCCTTGAACAGTGCAGTCAGATTCAGTTATTTATTCAAATTGGATAAAAAGTTGTTCTGTCTAAGGAAACCCTGCAGATTGCATCCAGTCAGTGACTTGCAGCATTCCCTCCTCCTGGATGAGCATGTAGAGACAGTGGACAGTCACTGGTGTTGACTTTGCAGCAATCCCTCATACTGAGCATGCATGTAGCGACAGTGGAGAAGAAAGACTCCCTTTTAACAGGAAGAAACCTCCAGCAGAACCAGGCTCAGTGTGAGCGGCCATCTGCCACAACCGACTGGGGGTTTGAGAGAACAGAGCAGAGACACAAAAAGAACACAGAAGCACTAATCCAGGAGTCCTTTCTATTGGAAGGAAAAATAAATGTTAATGGAGATAGATCCTTTAGTCGTTTCACCTAGAAAGAAAGAACAGATCAACTGTGAGCCAGTTTTCAAGGTTAGAGTCTGAAAGAGAGCACATAGAGTTAGTCACAATAAAAGCTCAGTCAATTGCCATGTCTAGGAGAGAGAAAGGGTTAAAAACTGAAAGACAGGGCCATGTGGATCATCGGTAAAGGGTGAGCATTAAGTTGTTGCCAGCAGAAGCTTGGATGATGCCCTTCTCCAGAAATGTGTCACAGGTAGACACAGAGCCAGGCCAGGTGTAGCTTCTAGGAAGAGAAAAGAGAGAGAACATAAAGTTAAAAGCTGAAATAACAGCAAATAATGCAGAATTGGAGAGTAGTGTGAGAATGTAGCGAAGAGGGTGAAAGTGGTCATTATGTCCTGATAACCTAAGCCACTCTAACTATAAGCTTTATCAAAAAGGAAAATTTTAGGCCTAGCCTTAAAAGTAGAGAGTTTGTCCATCTAGAGCCCACTGATGGCCATTGTTATACTAAAAACCACAACGATTGGGTTACCTCTCTGTCAGATTGACCATAACCATTGGAAAAGAGAGGGGGTCATAGAGGTAGCAAAAATGGAGGGTATGTTTGCACCTCAACCATAACTGAGCCGGTTTAGGCTAAACCTGACTCCCCCTTACTCCATCCAACAGGGAGGGAAGAAGATGGAGGTAAAAATAAGGAAGATAGAGTGGCTTAGGCTATCCTGAGCTAACTATAAGCTTTATCAGAAGGAAAGTTTTAAGCCTAGCCTTAAAAGTAGACAGGGTGTCCGCCTCACGGACTAAAACTGGGAGCTGGTTCCACAGGAGAGGAGCCTGATAACTAAAGGATCTGCCTCCCATTCTACTTCTAGAGACTCTAGGAACCACCAGTAAACCTGCAGTCTGAGAACGTTTATTCTGTTCTGCAGTTTGTTGGAGGGTTTGAATGGTGGAGTTCCATATGGTCTTGCAGCGACGGATGTGTTGGTGGATGTCTGTCTCATCAGCAGAAAACAAAGGTGGCTGGTAACCTAGCAATGCTTCAAAAGGGGAACGTCCTGTAGCAGAATAAATGTGAGAGTTCAGAGCATATTCACCCCATGGCAGATATGAGCACCAGTCTGTAGGATTAGTTGAAGTGAGACAGGTGGATTCAAGTTGTTGGTTGAGTCTTTCTGTTTGTCCGTTGGATTGGGGGTGGTAGCCAGAGGTTAGTGAAACTCTAGCTCCCAAAGTTAAACAAAATTGCTTCCAGACCTGAGAGATGAATTGTGGACCTCGGTCAGACAGGATGTCATGTAGTATGCCATGTAAACAGAAAACATGTTTGGTGAGAAGCTTGGTGGTTTGCAGAGCAGAGGGGAGTTTCTTGAGTGGGATGAGATGGCATGTCTTAGAGAATCGGTCAACAATTGTGAGAATAGTGGTCATACCTGAAGTTGAGGGTAAACCGGTAACAAAGTCCAAAGCAATATGTGACCAGGGATGACCAGGTATACTGAGCGGTTGGAGAAGACCAGCGGTGGGTTGATTGCTGGTCTTGTTTCTGGCACAAGCAGAACACACCTGAACAAAGTCTTTAACATCCTTGTGGATTGAAGGCCACCAAAACCTTCTCTGTATTAGAGCTAACTCTGGGATGGGCTGAAAACTTAGCTGTGTGTGACCAATCAATGAGTTTATGACGAACCTGAAGTGGAACGTAGGTACGATTAGGTGGTCCTGTGCCGGGGTCAGGTTCTTGTTGCGGTGCTCTGCGGATTACGTCTTCCATCTCCCATCTGAGTACCCCGACCGTCCAATTAGGCGGTAAGATGGGAGCTGGCTCCTTTACTGATTCATCACCTGCAAACTGTCTGGAGAGTGCGTCGGGTTTAGCATTCTTAGTTCCAGGTCTGAAAGAAATACAGAGGTCAAAACGTGAAAAGAACAAAGACCACCGGGACTGACGTGGGTTCAATCTTTTAGCAGATCGTAAGTAAGCCAAGTTCTTATGGTCCGTCCAGACTTGGACTGGATGTTCCGCGCCCTCAAGCCAGTGGCGCCATTCTTCAAGAGCTAACTTGATAGCCAGTAATTCCCTATCTCCGACGTCATCATTTTTCTCTGCGTTGTTCAGTCTGCGTGAAAAAAAAGGCACAAGGATGTAATCTCCCATCTTCAGAGTTTTGTGATAAGACTGCTCCTACCCCAATGTCAGAGGCATTGACCTCTAAAATGAACTGTTTCGAAGAGTCAGGGTGAATTAAGATGGAAGCTTGAGAGAATTTCGTTTTTAGAGCCTGAAATGCTTCTTCAGCCTCGGGTGACCATGAAAATGGGACCTTGGAAGAGGTTAAAGCAGTGAGTGGTGAGACTGACTGTAGTTTCTTATAAAGCGTCTGTAAAAGTTTGCAAACCCGAGGAATCTTTGTAGTGCTTTGCGGTTATCTGGTACAGGCCACTCCAGGACCGCCTTAATCTTCTCAGGGTCAGATCAAACCTATCCACTCTCAAGAATGTATCCTAGGAAGGCGACAGAGGTTTGATGAAACTCACACTTTTCACTCTTCACAAAGAGTCGGTTTTCTAAAAGACGTTGTACTACTAGGCGTACATGTCGACGATGCTCCTCAATGTCCTTGGAGTAGATTAATATGTCATCAAGATATACAAAAACAAAAATGTTCAAAAAGTATCTAAGTACGTCATTAACAAGTGCCTGAAAGACAGCAGGAGCATTGCATAGTCCAAAAGGCATGACCAGGTATTCAAAATGACCGAGAGGAGTCTTGAAGGCCGTCTTCCACTCATCCCTCTGGCGGATCCTAACAAGATGGTAACCATTTCTCAGATCTAGTTTAGAGAATACTGTAGCACCATGAACCGGTTCAAAAGCAGTGGAAAGTAGTGGAAGAGGATATTTATTCTTGGCGGTGATTTGATTAAGACCTCTATAGTCAATACATGGTCTTAAGGAACCATCCTTTTTACTTACAAAGAAAAATCCAGCCCCTAGAGGCGGAGAAGATGGTCAGATTATCCTTGCTGATAAAGACTAATTTATATAATTCTCCATGGACTTCTGCTCTGGGTGGGAGATATCATATAGTCTACTAGATGGTAAGGGGGCGCCAAGGAGAAGGTCAATAGCGCAGTCGCAAGGTCTATGGGGTGGCAAGGACAAAGCCTTGCTTTTACAAAAAAACTCCCTTGAGGTCATGGTATTCTAAGGGTACATGTGAGAGATCTATCTCCTCATTTTCCTCACTACTCTGTTAAGAAAAGCTCAGGGAAAATGCTGACTGAAGGCAAGATGAGTGGCAACTAATGGACCAAGATTCAACACGTCCTTTCGACCAATCAAGATGAGGATTGTGTTTTCGTAACCAGGGGTAACGTAAGACCAAAGAATCCTGCGATACTGGAAATACAAAGAAGGAAATCTTTTCTCTATGGTTCCCTGATAACAAAAGATCAATGGGTTTGGTCCGATGTGTAATTTGCTGTAAAGCCTGACCATCGAGGGCTAATACAGATCGTGGGGAAGGAAGAGGTTCAACCTCAATTCCTGCTTTGCTCACTAACCTTGAATCAATTAAATTCTGTTCAATTCCAGAGTCAATCAAAGCAGACATAGTCAAGGTTTGTTGGTTAACCATGATAGTTGCTGGTAAGCTGAGTCTAGGGTCTTCATTATCTTCAGGTTGGTCCGCTAACCCCCCTTTTAAGGTTAGCGGACCTTGTCTTTTGGCTGCCCGGGACAAATAGGAACAGTTAACAAAATGATCAGGAGAACCACAATAAACGCACTGTTTGGCCTGTCTGCGTCTCTGTCTTTCTTCTGGAGTTAACCGAGTGTGTCCTATCACCATAGGTTCTGACCTGGTAGCTAAAGGCTGAGTGGGTCTTACAATGGGTGAAAAATTAGTCTGTGAACTAATACCAGATTCTTTTGTTCTGGTTCTCCTTCGCTCCCTTATTCTGTTATCCACTCTTGTGGCCAAAGAGATTACTTCAGGTAATGAGGCAGGAACGTCAACCAAAGCTAACTCGTCTTTTAAATTCTTGTCTAAAGCATGAATAAATGCTGACCTTAAAGCAATATCATTCCAACTGGAAGCTGCTGCCAAAGTACAAAATTCTGTCGAAAACTCAGTGAGAGGTCTATTGCGTTGCTTTAATGCTTGCAGCTGCCTTCCGGTGTCTGACTGATCCACTTCAGTGGAAAAGGTTTGCTTAAATTCAGAAACAAATTCTTCAAAAGTACAACTAAAGTTGCAAGAAACAGAAAATTGGGCTTCGGCCCATTGCAAAGCTTTGCCGGTCAATAAACCAATGATGTATGAAATTTCAACATCATCATGCGGGAAAGAACTTGGAGAACGATTGAAAACCAAAGCATGATTAGCATGGCGCTGCCGCTCTGCAAGAGAGTGGAGAGAAGAGTCATGAGAATGTAACTGATTTGCATGTTCTGAAATAGTTCTGAGTATTTCTGCAGGGTCTTGTTGGCCAGAGTGTTCTGTCATTTTCGATATAGATTAGACCCACATACAGAGAACACTCAGGAGGAAAAGTTTTACGGTTTTTATTGTCAACAAAGTAGTCTAGGACAGGAACTGGGAACACCAACTGTAAGGGAAGGAAGCAAAATAGATTGGTGAACAAACGAATGATATGAAGCAACTGATTACTAAGATCTGAGAAATGGCTTACCAAATTGTTGGAGCAAGAACCGCCAGGGGTAGAGAGATTCAGTCTTAACTTGCAAAGGAGGATTGTTCAGTTGTCTTCTCTGTGGTGAGCTTGGTGCCAGCCAAAAGGAGCTCAGGTGCCGATGTTCAAGATGGAGGAAGAAGCAGGGGGTGCTGATGCCTGGGTCCTGGAGTCAAGGGAAACAGGAAGCCGCCAGCTTGGTCCGTGTCCGAAAGTGAGAGAAATCCACAAGAAGGTAGTTCCTTAACTCAGGAGCTGATAATCCAGATACTCAGAGATACACTGGAACAAAGTCAGAACTCAGCAAGGTAAACAAAGCCTCAGGTAGAAACCTGCGTGGGAACAAAATGCAAGATTACTTGAGTTCAAAAACGAAGCACAAAAATCAGTAGCGGCTGAGCTTGTTACCACTAAGGCAAACACTGGCATCGAAGTGCTGGCAGCCTCCCTCTTAAGTACTCCTCCAAGCAATCAGCAGATGGAAAACACCTGTCATTCAGTACACCTGAGAACTCCAGCACCAACTGGAAACTGAATGGTGTACACAATACACACGCAACACACACACAGACTCAGACTCTGACAGGTTTAGGTTGTTATTCCATTTATTTCTGTTCTTTGTATTTTAATTTTTTTTTCTGATCAGGTTTAATGTTCATACCATGTTTTCATGCCACTGCTCTTCACACTAATCAGTTTTATCCAGTCCTCTCGTGTCTTGCCCATCAGTCTCCCTGACACACCTGTGTACTGCTCTGTTCTTATCACTTCTCCTTGCTCTCTGCTGCTGAATCCTGTTCTGTTTATGCCAAGTCTGTCCACATCCAGGCCTGCTTGTTTTGTCTCATGCCTAGCTGTAAGTTTTTGCTTTTTATTTATTAAACGTTTCTATTCCCTTGCTGCTTCTGCCTGCCTGCTTATGTTTGGTCCTTACTCCAAGATATTTCCTGATTTTTTAAAATACTAGTACTTAACTAGTAAACGCTGTCAGATTTAATAGTGATTAAAAAGACAAAAAGGAGCATTTGGATCATTCTAGTAAGGTGAAGTTAAGATTTTTCCCTAAAACTGATTTTGGGGGGAGGCTGCACGGTGGTGCAGTTGGTAGCACTGTTGCCTTGCAGCAAGAAGGTCCTGGGTTCGATTCCTGGCCAGGGGTCTTTCTGCATGGAGTTTGCATGTTCTCCCTGTGCATGCGTGGGTTCTCACTGGGTACTCCGGCTTCCTCCCACAGTCCAAAGACATGACTGTTAGGTTAATTGGTAACTCTAAATTGCCCTTAGGTGTATGAATGAGTGTGTGTGTGGTTGTTTGTGTGTTGCCCTGCGATGGACCGGCGACCTGTCCAGGGTGTACCCCGCCTCTCGCCCATAGACTGCTGGAGATAGGCACCAGCTCCCCCGTGACCCACTATGGAATAAGCGGTAGAAAATGACTGACTGACTGATTTTGGGGTTTATTTTCTTTGTTTGGTTGTTTTTTAAAGACCTAAAAATAACCTTTTCACATAGTTTCATAGTTTCACTATGTGGACTGAAGAACCAGTATGACATTTTAACTTAATAATGTCTTCTATTTTTTTTTTTTTTTTACAAGCGACTGAACTTAAATATTTAGTTCAAACTGCTGAGCCTTCATAACTCAATAGTCAGAAGGCTCCAAAAGCTTCAGTAAAAATGTATTGGTGCTGTTAGGGAAAAAATGTGGAAAGGATGTCATTACTGAGTCCAACTAGGAAATCTGAGTATGGAAATGTTGTATTGCAGAGCAGCTGAGTTTGATAGTTGGCTGTACTGTGACAGCCTTCATACTCTTATTTGATTTGTTAAAGAGGCAGCTGAACCTGGATGACATTAAAATAAAACAGAAGTATAAAATCAATGATACAAGTTCCAAGCTGACCATCAGAAACATATTCTACTTTTGCATGCTGTTAAGAGTTGTCTCAAGTTCTCATTGTTGGACCTGGGAAAGTCATTAGTAAATCAGACTCTCTGTAACCTAGAAAATACTCTAGCAAATTTAAACAAACCAACGTTTCCCCACCTCCACGCTCACAAGAATATTTAACATTGTCTGAGATTGTTTTTTTGGGGGTTTTTTTTGACATAGCTTTGAAGCTTTATGTCCCTTGTGTTTTTCTGTTAGGTGCATAAACAATCCAATAACTCTTTCCCAGGACAATTGGACAATTGGACAGGGAGCTGGGTGTGCAGCGCACTTATTCCCAAATTCTGTCCACAACTTTTATGGACAGAAGTCCGGGAACAGTAGGTGGTGGAGAGTTGGGTTTGGCTGTCCTTGGGTTTTAGTTTTGCTTTCTGGAGATTTTCTACTCCTGCTGGCTTCTTCAAGTTGTGACTCATAGTTTTCTGCTAAGTTTGAAACACCCAGGGTAAAAACACCTTATCCAAGGTCTGAGGCCATGTTCACCTGGAGAACAGGTGAACATTTTCCCCTCAACATTTCAAAGCCGTTATGTTTAAAATTATTAATTCCCTTTGGACTTTAAGAAGAGAATGTAGGACATATGATAACATACACCACAAAAATGCAAGCTCTAACTAGTGATGCTTATATAAAGCGGGATTCCCATGTGCACTGTGGATTAAGAGTGACTTTCAGTATCACTTTAATATTGTCCTTGTGGGGAACTTTGACTTGCAGGTCATAACATAGAACACACTATCACTCTACAACTGTAAGTGAAACAAGAGGGTAATCACAGGTGAAAACATCAGTAGAAGTATTCACTAAAACATCAGACTAAAACGACAAAGTAATTCTAGCTAATCATATTTTAAATTTAGTAGGATAATAGCCTGAGTAATGGTTTACATGTCTGGTAATATTGTCTTTTGAAAAATTAGGGGCACAAACAGGCAGCTCAGCCTACTCTTTTTGGATTAACTATGTTATACCAAAAACACAGTTTTTGGAATAACATAGTTATTAATGAATGCATTATTAGAGTTCCAGCTGAAGACCACATGTGATTCCAGAGCCAAAGAAAGAAATATATTTAAAAAAACCTAGTAGTTGGAATGACCTTATTTTATATGGTTATTGGGGTCACTCTGAGGGGGAAGATCATGCAGGAGGACTTCACAGCTATTCTGCCTCATAATATACAGATGGTTCAGGCATTCAGTAAGAATGGCTGGTTGGCTGGCTGGCTGGATGGATGGCTGGGTGGATGGATGGATGGATGGATGGATGGATGGATGGATGGAATAATTATTTGACAGATCCATATATAGATGTGGAAACATGCATGGAGAGATCCATTTAGAGATCTATGGATTACTACTTAGATTTGCAGACAGATTAATGGATAGATCTGTGGACGTGAAGGGAGAGAAGCATGAACAGATGCATAGATAGATTTATGAATAGATGTATAGAGAGATGCATTGTTAACCCTTGTGTCTGTGGGGACCATTTTCATTATTTACTGAAGGAAAAATGAAACAATTAATGTAAATTAATAGTAAATTTGTTTCCACTCATATCATGATTTTAATTAACTGTTTGATTGTGAGGCATTAAAAATCACAAAATGCAACGGGTCCACCAGACCCAGAAACATTGGCTGAGTAAAAACAATATGAACACCACACAAAGGTTAAATACACAAACAAATCAGTGGATGGATGCCTTGACAATGTATGGATTAAATCATAGATAGAAATGTGGATAAATAAATTGATAGATAGATATGTGAATAGATCACCACATGGATAAATGTATTGATGGATGCATAAATGCAATAATGAATATAAATTTTAACAAGATAGCTAATTATATTTGATTTTGGCACCCAATCAAAATGAGATGCCTAAATGCCTAAAAGTAGAAATATGAATAAGGTAAGTATTCAGTCAATATCTCCATGTTTCATGACAAGGGTTAAAAATGTTGATGAAAGTGAGGTGAGAAAACCATGTCTTGAAGTTTAACATTATCTTTCCAACTCCAACGTGGAGCACTGAGCGAAGATAACCTCAAGCAAGACAGTGAGGGCCATATAAATCTATACTAAAGCACCTTTCTATCCATGTTTGCATAATATTTTGTTAGTTTTAAAAAATATCTAAAGAAAATAATGGGATATGCCTATTACATCAGGGTTGGTGAAGTTTACAACTCATCAGCCCTTGATGTTTTAGTCTAAAATGCTATATTTCCTTAGTCATGCTGGGAGAGCATGACTGGAAGACATAATCAAATTATTCCCAAAGAAAAAAAACGCACAAGATAACATTAAGTGGAGTTTGCAGAGCAGCTGAGTTAAACTTTTATTGCTTTGTAAGTTCTAAACCAACAGATAAAATGCTGACCTTGACAGTGAAACTCCTCTTTTGGTTCAATGACTTCACCAATTAGCTGTGAGGAAAAAAAGGGCTGATGTTGTTCAACTGCGTACTGACACTTTTTAGCTTGTGTAGGCCTTACAGACTTCAATTATATTGATCATGTATCCTTAATAAGGCACATTCTCTGTTTTGGTTTCTGGGGTCCATTGTTCTCAAGACATAATATGTTGGACTTGAAGTGATTTTTTTAATTCTCTGTGTCCTTTATGAGTAAAATTTAAGTAACTATAAAGACATAAGAATCACCTGTAAAATCATGCCACCATTGTTATTTGATCAGATTGTTTTTCAATGTTTGGATCCTTCTGTTTGTGAACTAAGCATATCTTTGTACTGATACATGTGAAGACATGTATCAGAAGGCACATTTTTTAAAGCATATCATTGTTGACCTAACATAAAGTGTATGAGTGAGAATAAACATTTGGTATTGAAACAACAGCTTTCAATAAAATATAATAAATATACATGAAAATAGATTATTTTTAAATTATTGTCAATAAATATAAATAGGCTATTAAAATGCTTCATATAAAATACTTTAGGGGGTTGTTTGTTTTAATGTTTCTATCTCTGCAAATTGGTAAAAAGATTACCATGATGGGGATAAGTGTCTGTCTGGTTGGAAACTGCACTTTCCAAAAACAGAGTGGATTCCTTTTTCAGTATTGAGAGGCTAATCCTGGCAAAGGGAAACTGGCAGAGTATTTAATCTGGTCTGGATCAACAAGTTTTTGCCTGTTTAATGTTTTAATTCACTAAATATGTAGTTGTTTATACTGCTTTGTTTAAATGATGCTATGCAGCAGACACCATTTTTCATTGTTGACTCTCCTCTTTAATAAAAATGGTTTTAGTCATATTTAAGATGTGATATTACAACAAAGAATAATAATGGATAATGTAAGAACAAAAATATGTAAGAAAAAATGTATTATTTTTAGAATATTTCTCATATTCTATTGTTCAAAACGGCGTGTCTAGATTTCAGAGTATTAGCATTGGAGTTTTCTGAACTTCGGTACATTAGGAAAGAAGAGGTGACAAATGAAGAGTAAAGACAGCCTTTTATTCCCATGTTTGTGCATTTATGTACAGTCAATAGTTTTGTACCTGCTTCACAGAGGTTTATATGAAGAGGCATCTTTGATAAAATGTTGATTCATCTTTGGCTGCTAATAAATCTATAAAAAAAGATAACAGGAAACAAAAGTACACAGGAAAACCGGAAAAAAAAAGGGACATACTATATCATGAATTCATAAAAAAGAGAACCATAGAAACAAAAACGAAATATAAAAAGTATAAAAATAAGCTGACAAATATAATGAAAACTTGTAAAAGAAAATACTTCATAGATAATTTAAAATACCACAAAAATGACACAAAAGTACCTGGAATATATAAAACTGTTTAATCAAAAAGAGAATGAGGAATAATAACTATTCTCAATATTTTAAAGAGTATCAAAACCTTATTAAAGATGTGAATGAAATTGCGAATGGATTTAATACATTCTTTGTAAATATAGGACCAAAACTAGCAGAGGCAATAAAGGTTAGTGAAACAGAAATAGACGCTGTAATAGACGTTCGATTATGCTGAAAGGAACAAGATCTTTGTGATTCTAAAAGTAGTGGAAGAGAGAGAAATTTATGATATTTATAATGGTTTTAAGATTAAACCTGCTACAGATTGGAATGGTATTGATATAAAAAAAGTAAAGAGAGTTATTGATGATATCATAAAATCTTTAATGTATATCTGTATACTTTCCTTTCAAAATTGTGTTTTTCCAAGTAAAATGGAAATAGCTAAAGTTGTTCCTGTTTATAAATCAGGAAACAAGCACAATTTTAATAATTATAGGCCAATATCTGTACCTTCCTACTTCTCAAAAATATTAGAAAAGCTATTTATTTAATAATTTGACAGTTTTGTTGCTGACAGACGGTCAGTATGGGGTTAGGATTAATAGATCAACAGCTCTGGCAGTGATGGACTTGGTTGAAGAAATAACTGAATCTATTGATAAAAAGTATGGACTTGGAGTGTTTTTAGATACTGTCAACTACGATGTACTGTTGAGAAAGTTGGAGAAGTATGGTTTCAGAGGTGTTGTGTTGGACCTCTACAGGACAATGTGCATTAATGACATTTGTAGTGTATCAAATGTATTAATGTTTGCTTTGTTTGTTAATTAACCAAGCCGATTACATAGACCATTCAAACACACTTTTTATAAAAACCGGAGCTATGAAATTTCCAGACTTGGTTCAGTTTAAAACAGAACAAATAATATTTAAAGCGAGAAATAATTTACTTCCTAAAAAAATAATGAATATTCTTGCAGAGCTGGACGGAGGATATAATTTAAGAGGGAAACTAAATTTAAAAAATACATGGTGTTAAAACGACTTTAAAAAGTATGTGCATTTCAAAAGCAGGAGTTTAATTATGGAACAGTCAAACAGAAGAATTAAAACAAAGTAAAAACATAAGCCAGTTCAAAAGAACATAGAAAATATGAATTCTAAATACATATAAGGAAGGAGAGAAACAGTTTAAATTGGGACGGTGAAGGAAAAGTTTAAAAATATAAATGAGTCCTTTGTTTCCTTTTGATTTGCTTTCTCTATTTAAAATAAATTGTGGTATTTAGATAAACATAAATGAGTGATTTTTTGATTGATAGAAGCTGGGTTCGGTCTCTTCTTGTGAAAGAAAAAGTGTTTTTAATTGTTTTGTTTCATTGTTATTGTGAGTTACAGATGAAAGGAAGGGGGTAGGGTCAAATAAGTTTATACTTCTGCCTACCTCCTTTTGAAACAAATGGTCATGTAAATGTGTATCATGGAGTATGGATGTGAGTGTGAATATGCTTGAAATAAACAAATAAGCAAGAAAACACTGAGATATTTATAGGAAACCTTGTTGAGCTTTTTTACACACAAATGTAGCATTTTAATGTGGAATCAACCAAAAACCATTCACTGATTTTTAGATATGGAGAACTAGATCTGTTAAATCAAAACACAAGCAGCAAAATGTTGATAACTTATAGTATGTGCATACATGGATGTATACAACTGAAATATGGCATTGTCATGCTTCATATTCAGTCCATAATTTAGTAGTTGAGTTTGCTTGATAAGGTGTCCCAGTGCTGTACTGTGCTTGGCCTTATCAGTGGTATGCTGTTGTTTCTTCTTGACTGGTGTGCCTGTATCTAATGAGACCCTTAGCACTGAGTCATCTGGCCCTGTGTTGTCCAGTGCACAAGGCCAAACCTGACTGGCATCTTAACAATGGTGGCCACTGTGGAGATTTAGAGAAAACAGATGAAGCCAGAAGCACGAAATATCAGCATTGTTGCCTTGTATTTAAAGATGCTTAGGAATGAGAACTGTTTGAGGTTTTTTTCTTCTAAATTTGTCAGGGAACATGGCTTTTTATTTACAGTCATATTCAATGAATTAGAATATGCGTTCCAGTGAGGCTCCTTTTTCAGATTAAAATCTTTCGAAAAAAACAACCTTCAACCAGGTATTAACATACTTTTTATTAAGCTCATATTTCTGTATTAAACATTTTTATTTTTTTATTGGTCTGATGTAATATTCTAATTTTCTAAAAAATTAAATGTTGTCCTTTCATCGGCTGTATGTGGAAAATCATCATAGATAACAGAAATAAAGTCTTGAAAACATCTGTCTGTGTGTAATTAATCTATGTAAGGTGTTTCACTTTGTGAATTGAATTACTGAAATAAATTACTGTTTCAATAATATTCAAATTTATTTAATATGGCTGTATCTTTGTTCTGGCTTTTCTGGTTATTTGTCTTAAACCTTGCTTCTTGCTTAGTTTGTTCATGTTTATCCAATCTACATTTGGGTAAACTCATTGCCTGTGTGAAAGCTTGTTTTACAACTTTTATTTGTTTGATCCTACAGCTGAGACAGAGTGTGGGCTCTGTGAACATGGAAACTTGCCTGAGCAGTCTGGAACCACATACACAGTAGAAATGTTAGAGTTTTTTGCCTTTAAGGTTTGAAGCAGATCACCAGGTTAGAAGAAAAACTGGACGTAATGAGCTTGCTAACAACATGAAAAGGACAGTACCCACGAAGATTCAATAACTTGTCTGACTGTGCATAACCAGATAGATACAAAAGCTATGTCACTTATCCCAAAATATGCAAAACACTCAAAGCAGCTAGTAATACTAGAATAGAGATCAGTTGACACTTAATACTGATATTCATACCTCTAAAAGACCTCATTTTGTTGTTTTCATCGAAATGCATCATGATCTGGTCTAGGCTATTATCTGGAGAGTCTTTGCTTTGACTCCACGATGCTAAACGCTCTTCAGCACTAATCCAATGAAAGTAAGTAATTTCACTCCAAACACTGACAGAAACCATAAGCTTAACAGAAGACTGATTGCATCAATTTAAAAAAGATTTACATTGAATAAACCATTGTTCATCACTTGTTCTCAAGAGGTTTAAACTGGAGTGTTTCACTGTTCATTATTCTGATATGGATAAGAAGAACAAAGGGGTGCTGAAGGCTCAAACAAGAAGATATGATAATTCTGTTGTGCCTCGACTCTTGGAAAGCGATAATGTGTTACTGATGCACTGGCCCTCATTTGCGCATTAATTATAATTAAATATACTCGCAGTTAAGCCACCACAGAGGACTTGTAACGTATTTTTTCCAGCCAGCTAGATCTGAACTTAATGAGGCAAACCTCATTCTAGACAACCAGAAAGCAATTTCTGTGAAAGTAGATAGAGATTGGTTGATTGGTTGACGTGATTGTGATCCCAGTTTGGTTGTTGATTGTTTTTCAAAATAAATTTTTTTTGGTAAATTTTACTTACTGCTGCCTTTTTTAAAGAAAATGTTCAATGAATCTATGTGAAATGGTTCTGAAATTAATCTTTAATACTTTAGAGTCAACATATACTCTATTTACAGCTAGAAAATCCCAAAATCTTAAAAATATAATAATAATAAATTTTATTTTGTCCCTTTCACAACATGTATATGAAGCAGTGCAAGGACTAAGTGGTCTTAAACAGGTGGGTTTTGAGTCTGGATTTTAACAGGGGAACAGTGTCCGTTCTCCGGTGGGAGAGAGTTCCAGAGTTTGGGAGTAGAGCAGGAGAAAGCTGTTTCCCATGGTGCTGAGGCAAACAGAGGGAGCAGTGAGGTGGATATAGGGGGAGGATCTGAGAAGGCAGGAGGAGGTGGTGACATGAAGAAGATCAGACAAGTGAATGACCTTGAATGTAAACAGAAGGATTTTGAACTCAATTTGACCAATAGCCAACGGAGCTGCAGTAAAACTGTGGTGATGTGGTGAAATTAAGAAGTTTGGGTGATAATACAAACAGCTGAGCTTTGGACCATTTGGAGCTTATGGAGGGAGTTTTGAAGAAGACCAAAAGGAAGAGAGTTGCAATAATCAATACGGGAGGTGATGAGGCGGTGAACAAGAACTGAGGTGGAGTAAGGAGAAATGGAGGGACAGACAATTAATGTTGTGAGATGAAAATATGCAGATCGGGTGATGTTATTAATGTAAGAAGGGAAAGAAAGGGAGCTATGAAGAATGAAACCCAGACTCTTAATCTGAGCGGAGGGGGAAACTGTGGTGCTGTTAATGGAGAGAGAAAAATTGTCTGCATTGAATAGTGCTGATTTTGCTCCAAAAGAAGGAGCTCAGTTTTATCCTTATTTAATTTTAAGAAGTGAACTCAGATTTTGGGCTGCACAGTGGCACAGTTGGTAGCACTATTGCCTTGCAGCAAGAAGGTCCTGGGTTCAACTCCTTCCACATGGAGTTTGGAATTGTCTCCCTGTGCATGAGTGGGTTCTGACCGGGTACTCTGGCTTCCTCCCACAGTCTAAAGACATGCCTGTTAGGTTAATTGGTCTCTCTGAATTGCCCTTAAATGTGTGTGCATGATTGTTTGTGTGTGGCCCTGCAATAGACTGGCAACCTGTCCAGGGTGTACCCTGCCTCCTGCCCATAGACTGCTGGAGATAGGCACCAGCTTTCTCGCAATCCACTATGAAAGAAGTGGTATAGAAAATGACTGACTGACTTAGATTTTATTTCAGACAAACAGAAGGTGAGGGAAGATGATAAGAGTAATCTGCATAGAAACATGTGAAACATAAACATATTACAATAAGTCCTTCTATTGTTTATCTAAGCCAACAAGTAATGCACATTTCTGTTACAAAAAGAGACTTTTTAGTCAGGAAAGTACTACCATATATAGATGAAGAGCTATATCATTTGTGAAGCACAGTCTGAAACCACTGACAGTAAACACAGACTGGACTGGATTGTTTTATTGACGAAAAAGTCCTTATTTACGGGAATAACTTGAATGGATGTTTGGCCACTTATTGATGACACAGAAAAAGAATGAAGTCAGTATATTTGCTTTAAAGTTAACCTATGCAGGAAATGTGGATGAGTTCCGAGGAGGTGAGCACAAATAGAAAGGACAGATTTTTCCTCACTCACCAAAAAGAGGGACTTCCACAATTACTACATATATTTTTGGCTACTTTGATGTTGGTAGAAGTTGGAGTCCCTACACCCAGGAGCTTCAGATTAACAATAAAAAAAAATTTGGACACACCTTCTCATTCAAAGAGTTGTCTTTATTTTCATGACTATGAATATTGTAGCTTCACACTGAAGGCATCAAAACTATGAATTAACACATGTGGAATTATATACTGAACAAAAAAGTGTGAAACAACTGAAAATATGTCTTATATTCTAGGTTCTTCAAAGTAGCCACCTTTTGCTTTGATCACTGCTCCGCACACTCTTGGCATTCTGTTGATGAGCTTCAAGAGGTAGTCACCTGAAATGGTTTTCCAACAGTCTTGAAGGAGTTCCCAGAGATGCTTAGCACTTGTTGGCCCTTTTGCCTTCACTCTGCGGTCCAGTTCACCCCAAACCATCTTGATTGGGTTCAGGTCCGGTGACTGTGGAGGCCAGGTCATCTGGCGCAGCACCCCATCACTCTCCTTCTTGGTCAAATAGCCCTTACACAGCCTGGAGGTGTGTTTGGGGTCATTGTCCTGTTGAAAAATAAATGATGGTCCAACTAAACACAAACCGGATGGAATAGCCTGCCGCTGCAAGATGCTGTGGTAGCCATGCTGGTTCAGTATGCCTTCAATTTTGAATAAATCCCCAACAGTGTCACCAGCAAAGCATCCCCACACCATCACACCTCCTCTGCCATGCTTCACGCTGGGAATCAGGCATGTAGAGTCCATCCGTTCACCTCTTCTGCGCCGCACAAAGACACGGTGGTTGGAACCAAAGATCTCAAACTTGTCTAATGGTCTAATGTCCATTCCTTGTGTTCTTTAGCCCAAACAAGTCTCTTCTGCTTGTTGCCTGTCCTCAGCAGTGGTTTCCTAGCAGCTATTTTACCATGAAGGCCTGATTCACACAGTCTCCTCTTAACAGTTGTTAGAGAGTGACTCTTGGTCTTCGTTTCCTGGGGCGGTCCTCATGTAAGTCAGTTTCTTTGTAGCGCTTGATGGTTTTTGCAACTGCACTTGGGGACACTTTCAAAGTTTTCCCAATTGTTCGGACTGACTGACCTTCATTTCTTAAAGTAATGATGGCCACTTGTTTTACTTTACTTAGCTGCTTTTTTCTTGCCATAATACAAATTCTAACAGTCTATTCAGTAAGACTATCAGCTGTGTACTGTATCCACCTCCTGCACAACACAACTGATGGTCCCAACCCCATTTATAAGGCTTGAAATCCCACTTATTAAACCTGACAGGGCACACCTGTGAAGTGAAAACCATTTCAGGTTACTACCTCTTGAAGATCATCAACAGAATGCCAAGAGTGTGCAGAGCAGTAATCAAAGCAAAAGGTGGCTACTTTGAAGAACCTAGAATATAAGACATATTTTCAGTTGTTTCACACTTTTTTGTTCAGTATATAATTCCACATGTGTTAATTCATAGTTTTAATGCCTTCAGTGTGAAGCTACAATATTCATAGTCATGAAAATAAAGAAAACTCTTTGAATGAGAAGGTGTGTCCAAACCTTTGGTCTGTACTGTATATATATATAAATGTATATATATATATAAATATATATATATATATTTATGGACATATATATATTTTGGAACGTTTGATAATATGACTGAGGACAATGCTTTTTCTTGGCTGTTGGTGAAATACCCTCCAACTGTGAACACGTCTGCTTGTTTTACATGTTCCTGTTGAGAAGCAGTTTCTCAGGTGGAACAAATTGAATTTTGTTTATGTCCTGCTCGGCTGGGCTGAGGCTCTTCTCCAATGGACTAGAAAGCCAATTCCACACAGAGATGTTATCAGCTAATTTATGCGAACTCTACTGCAAAACTCCGGGTGTAGCCATAACCATCTCACTTTTAACTAATCTTTACGAAGTAAATTATAAAATGATGAGCAGGTCAATGCTGATGTTCATAAATCCTTTCTCTGTTGCAGTTTCTCCATCATGTGGCCAATAGATGAACTGCAAAACTAGTTATAGCATCAATTTGATGTGAATTTAGAGAAATTAATCTCAATATGATTAGCATACCTGCAAGGCAGCAAATATGCATCCACCACCAACCTATCCCCAAAGACAAGAACGTGATTGCTTCAAAAAACAATTGCAGTTTGGTTTAATCTCCCTCCAAGCCAAAGTTAAGAATATAAAAGACTAGTTTGAGTTGTCTGGATTTACTTAAGCCATAAAGCTCCTTATGCAACATGAAAAGAAATATGTTCCTTTTACTAAATAATTTTTAATAAGCTACTTTTAATCACATGTACAATTAAAGAGATAAATTTAGATACGTTAGGATAACTTGCACTGTGGAGATGCCCGTCTTTTGTTTGGTTGTAGCTCTTTTCATTAATCGATGCAGGGTGTGAGCTATCTCCAGCTGTAATGTGCACTCACTTAGAAGAAGCATTACAGAAAAGTACAAAGCTGGAAAAAGGGAGAACAAAAAGCCTTTCTAACGAGGGTTTATCAATACTTAATAGGAAAAAAAGAAAAAAAAAAGTTATGCCCCTAGACTTAGAAGGGAGATCCTGCAGATATCAGAGCAATAGTACAAAGTGCTACCCTAAAAGAGGTTTTAAATAGATGGGACAATGGATAAAAGCATTCCTCTTGAGTCCAAAATACACAGAGCACTGGATGAAAAACATATGCATGCTGAGAAGATTGTAAAAGACTGCCTGGATGCTGTACAAAACACCTGGCACAACTTTGCTATTTTTAAAGGATAATGTCTACACTAACAATGCCAAGATCTAGTGTAAAGAATGACAAGGGCAGCCACATATCGTGGGTCTTGCTGGAAACTCATAGTCCAAAGTCTTTCATGAACATTGTTGATAAACAGGAATTTAACATGGCAACAAAACTGTCCAAAAAAGTCAGCCATTTTTAATTTAGCAGAGGTGTCAGGATTATGTTTTCCAGGCCATGCTTTAGTTCATTCCTTTACATTTTATTTCTTAAGTATTGTGTTTATGTTACATTTGCAAGATTTTCCTTTGGTTAGATTGTGTCCTTGGATTTCTGTTTAGTTCCAGTGCTGTTTTGGTTACCACTGCCTGCTACTGTCAGACCATAATCAGCTTCATTCAGTCCACTTGCTCCATGCCCATCAGTCTCACTGTTTCCACCCGTGCCATGCCCTTATTCCTGTTCTGTTCACTCCTCATGGATACAAACTGTTGTCATACCAAGCCTTCTCACGTTTTTGCCTGGATGTAAGTTTTCTTTTATTGAAACATTTTCTACTCATCGTGCTGTTTCCTGCCTTTCTGCATTCTGGTCCCCCCCAACAGCCCTCATCCCTGACAACAAGTCAGTGAATGATGCACAGGGGGTTTAAAAACATTTACGTCTAACTTCCATTAAATTAAATGGAGCTTCAATCAGTTTATGTTTTTGTATTTACTTTACATTTGCCATAATCAAAATGTTAGTGCCCTCAAGTAATAAAAACTTTAAGGTACAATAAAGCAAAATATAGTTGTATAGTTTGACACTTCAATTCAAAAGGTGAAACTATATTATTTAGATTCATCACACACTGATGGGTATAGTTTTTATTTATTATTTATTTATTATGGCCCACAGCAAGTAAAAACCCAAATTTCAGTTTCTAAGAAAATTTGAATATTGTCGTTCTACTAAAATCTACGACCATGTAATATACAATATATGCACTTAATACTTGGTTGGAGCTTCTTTTGCATGATTAACTTCATCAATGCAACACATGGAGGTGATGTTGACGTGTTAAGGAATCCCAGGATGCTTTAATAGTAACCTCAGACTCTTGACAATACTCCCTGGATTCTCTTTGCTATTTAGGCCATGCTATTTTCATGTGATAAAGCAGGTTCTGGTACTTTTTGGCTGTGTGGGCTGATGCCAAGTCCTGTTTAAAAAAAGAAATCGGCATCTCTGTAAAGCTTGTCAGCAGAGGGAAGCATGAAGTGCACAAAAATGTCCTGACAGACGGCTGCACTGGGTTTGGACTTGATAAAACAGTGGACCAACACCAGCAGAAAACATGACTCCATAAATCCTTACTGATTGTGGAAGCTCTTCCTTCAGATACTGGGACCTTGATTTCCAAAAGAAATGCAACATTTGCTTTCATCCAGAAAGTGTACTTTTGATCACTGAGCAATAATCCAGTCTTTTTTCCCACTAGCCCCGCTAAGACACTTCTGATATTTTGTTAAATGATGGTTCTTAATGTATATGACAGTTTTAGCCCTGTGTTGGCTACAAATAGGTATGGTGGCGCTTCACAGTCCTCTCGCAGATGTGGTTTTCACTGGGACCTGTGCAGCCTTTTTCCTTCCACTCAACTTTTAAATATCATACTTGGATACAGCACTGTGTGAACAGTCAGCTTCTATAGCAATGACCTTTTTGTGTCTAACCCACATTACGGGAGGTGTCATTTACTGTGATTTTTTTATTGGTCTCATGGAATATACAGTTTCAGAAAAACTCAGTTTTGTTTGTTTCTTAGGAGTTACATTATATTGACAAAAGTAATCTACATGTACAGGGGTTGCACAATGAAACTGAAACACCTGTCATTTTAGTGTGGGAGGTTTCATGGCTTAATTGGACCAGCCTGGTAGCCAGTCTTCATTGATTGCACATTGCACCAGTAAGAGCAGAGTGTGAAGGTTCAATTAGCAGGGTAAGAGCACAGTTTTGCTCATTTTGTTGAAATGCACACAACATTATGGGTGACATACCAGAGTTCAAAAGAGGACAAATTGTTGGTGCACGTCTTGCTGGCGCATCTGTGACCAAGACAGCAAATCTTTGTGATGTGTCAAGAGCCACGGTATCCAGGGTAATGTCAGCATACCACCAAGAAGGACGAACTACATCCAACAGGATTAACTGTGGACGCAAGAGGAAGCTGTCTCAAAGGGATGTTCAGGTGCTAACCCGGATTGTATCCAAAAAACATAAAACCACAGATGCCCAAATCACGGCAGGATTAAATGTGCACCTCAACTCTCCTGTTTCCACCAGAACTGTCCGTCGGGAGCTCCACAGGGTCAATATACACGGCCGGGCTGCTATTGCCAATCCTTTGGTCACTCATGCCAATGCCAAACGACGGTTTCAATGGTGCAAGGAGCGCAAATCTTGGGCTGTGGACAATGTGAAACATGTATTGTTCTCTGATGAGTCCACCTTTACTGTTTTCCCCACATCCGGGAGAGTTACGGTGTGGAGAAGCTCCAAAGAAGCGTATCACCCAGACTGTTGCATGCCCAGAGTGAAGCATGGGGGTGGATCAGTGATGGTTTGGGCTGCCATATCATGGCATTCCCTTGGCCCAATACTTGTGCTAGATGGGCGCGTCACTGCCAAGGACTACCGAACCATTCTTGAGGACCATGTGCATCCAATGGTTCAAACATTGTATCCTGAAGGCGGTGCCGTGTATCAGGATGACAATGCACCAATACACACAGCAAGACTGGTGAAAGATTGGTTTGATGAACATGAAAGTGACGTTGAACATCTCCCATGGCCTGCACAGTCACCAGATCTAAATATTATTGAGCCAGTTTGGGGTGTTTTGGAGGAGCGAGTCAGGAAACGTTTTCCTCCACCAGTATCACGTAGTGACCTGGCCACTATCCTGCTAGAAGAATGGCTTAAAATCCCTCTGACCACTGTGCAGGACTTGTATATGTCATTCCCAAGACGAATTGATGCTGTATTGTCTGCAAAAGGAGGCCCTACACCATACTAATAAATTATTGTGGTCTAAAACCAGGTGTTTCAGTTTCATTGTCCAACCCCTGTACATGAACTTTGAAAACATCCCATTCTTAATCTGTAAGGTCTAATTTGTTGATTGACCCTTTATGGCTAGCAATAGCAACTTTAACTATTCTGTAAAGATCTTTAAGGTTTAGGAGTGTGTTCATATTCAGATGAGCAAAACAGAATTGCTGCCTCTGCTTTAATTCCTCTCAAAGGTGTTCAAGAAAGTTGAGGCCAGGACTCTATGCTGGCCAGTCAAGTTTCTCCACACCAAACTTTGTACAGCTACAGCCATGGAAATGATCGTAACACTTGCATTCACTGATTTGGCAGTGTGACCAAATGCTTTTGTCAATATAGTGTATTATCAAAATAAACAGAGATTAACAAATCAGTCTGTGTAAGGAATCTTTATATGACTTTCACTTTTTCAAGTTAATTACTGAAAATAAAATAAATTCAATATTTAAATTTATTGAAATGCACTTGTACACCACAGCTACCATGGCCAAATTTATTTCGTAGGTGTCTTAAAACATAAGTACACACGTGGAGAAAATTGTTGGTACCCCTCGGTTAATGAAAAAAAACCCAAAATGGTCACAGAAATAACTTGAAGAAGAGCATCTCTGAATGCATAACACGTCGAACCTTGAGGCGGATGGGCTACAGCAGCAGAAGACCACACCGGGTGCCACTCCTGTCAGCTAAGAACAGGACACTGAGGCTACAATTCACACAGGCTCACCAAAATTGGACATTAGAAGATTGGAAAAACGTTGCCTGGTCTGATGAGTCTCGATTTCTGCTGCGACATTCAGATGGTAGGGTCAGAATTTGGCATCAACAACATGAAAGCATGGATCCATCTTGCCTTGTATCAATGGTTCAGGCTTCTGGTGGTGGTGTAATGGTGTGGGGGATATTTTCTTGGCACACTTTGGACCCCTTAGTACCAATTGAGCATCGTGTCAACGCCACAGCCTACCTGAGTATTGTTGCTGACCATGTCCATCCCTTTATGACCACAGTGTACCCATCTTCTGATGGTTACTTCCAGCAGGATAACGCGCCATGTCTTAAAGCACGAATCATCTCAGACTGGTTTCTTGAACATGACAATGAGTTCACTGTACTCAAATGGCCTCCACAGTCACCAGATCTCAATCCAATAGAGCACCTTTGGGATGTGGTGGAACGGGAGATTCACATCATAGATGTGCAGCTGACAAATCTGCAGCATCTGTGTGATGCTATCATGTCAATATGGCACATAGTCCTATCAGCACACAGCTGGTAGGGGAGTGCTGGGGAAGAGCATCGTGTTTATATAACATCCAGGAGATATTTTGTCGATAGCTAGTTAGCAGAAGTTGCCAAGGTCACATTGGGGCACTAGATTTAGAAAAACAATAAATGTTGTGGTTCAGGCAGTTGTGAGTTTCCAACTACCTTAAGAGTTTTACTGGTATGTCTCAATTGCGAATCCAAATAGCCAAATTTCTGGTACTTTCCGCAGATCTCAAGCGTACAACTTCTCCAAGATTATATCCTTTAACTTCTGAGTTCAACCGCTGCCAGGCTGCGATTTTGTTCAAGAATTGTGTCCAGCTTGCGATTCTGCTCTTTTAACATTTCAGTCTGAGTGTTGATCGCTCTACAGACTCCATCCAACATCGCAGGAAGCTTTGGAACATTTGGAACAGCTCCCCACGTTTTGCGAATCACTCAATAAGCCAGGTAACCACCAACTCCAAAAAGTAGAAATCCTGTTATCAAAGTCCAAATATGTACACATTTTCTACGTCCGCGATCGACATCATAGTCAGGCACACAATCTTCCACTGCTGCCAAGAATCCATTGTGTATCCAGAGAAGAACGTCCCGCCTGGACAAGAGGGTCTCCTTTACCCTGTCTTCCCGTAGGAAAAAAAATAAAATTATCAATTACGTTGAGAGTCCAGCTGACCAAATCCATAATTTACAAGTTTGGAGGATATGCAAAGCGAGGCTCTGAGAAGAATACAGACAAAAAGCAGAAGCAGGGAGGGAGGGAGAGAAAACACGTGTCTTCCACCGGGAGCAAGAGAAAAAAAGGTCATGGGTCTTGCAACAGGATAATGACCCAAACCACACAGCTAATAACACCCAAGAACGGCTAAGAGGAAAACATTGGACTATTCTGAAGTGGCCTTCTATGAGCCCTGACCTAAATCCTATTGAGCATCTTTGGAAGGAGCTGAAACATGCCGTCTGGAAAAGGCACCCTTCCAACCTGAGACAACTGGAGCAGTTTGCTCATGAGGAGTGGGACAAAATACCTGCTGAGAGGAGCAGAAGTCTCATTGACAGTTATAGGAATCATTTTATTGCAGTGATTGCCTCAAAAGCTTGTGCACAAAATATTAAGTTAAGGGTACCATCATTATTGTCCAGACCTGTTTTATGAGTTTATATTTTTAAATAATTCTGTTGAAGCATGTTTGAAAAACAATGTCTGACTTTCATTTGTTCATTTTCATAGAAATTTTATTCATTATTACCTTTGTCAAATTCAAGTTATTTCTGTGACCATTGCGGGTTTTTCTTTCATTAACCGAGGGGTACCAACAATTTTGTCCACGTGTGTATGTTAAATGTAGGAAGATAGTAAACAATAAAATGTTTGACAATTGAACATCATAAAATAAAATAAAAAAATAAATAAAGTTAGACTTTCAGTCTTGATCCACAAAAATACCCTGAGTCAGGAAGCAGAGATCACAGAGCTTATGGTTTTATTTGGACACAGGAGTTTTAAACATCCGGTCAGTGGAATCAAGTACACGACATCACAGGTTTCACCCAACCAGACATTCAGCAACAAACAGCATCACCAGACAAACAGGTAAAAGAGAAGGTAAACGGTGTGACAGTAATTCACACAGCGGCCCCAGACAGGGCCTCGCTCTGCTCTTTGACTCTGATGCTGTCTTTTTGAACCACAGGTACATCACATCACATGTATAGGGAAAATGAGCGCGCACCAGGTGCCTTGTAGCTAACACACAACAGAAGTCTGAGTCAGTTCAGCTGTTGCCAACAACACCACAACAGCGTATCTTTAAAATGACAGGAGCTAAAGGCTCAACCACAGCACAGCCAGATCACAGAGAAAATAATAATACTAAAAAAAGAAACATTCTGAGATGAATCTATAAAGTTTTACTGGTAGTTCATGTTTACAGCAGTTATTATTATTTTTTGTTTCCCCTGGGTTGACACAAGTTTAAATGAGTAATTTGTAATGATTCCTCCATGACTCCTAGTGAGTGGCAATATAAAGTAGGACAAAAAGGAAACATCACTTTAAAATAACATGACAAACAATAGGCAACACATTAAAGTATAAAAGGAAAAAAGGAAAAGAAGCTGAATTCTAATAAAAAACTGATATTGTGCACAAAAGGCACTGAAATGCTGTGTTCTACGTTTACATAAAAACAATATGTTAAATATACTTCATCTCATGTTATCATGTACTTCATGAAACTCTTTTCCCCTCATAGATTTAAACATATCCAAAAATATAATATTAAATGAGAACAATAAAATCTTGAATCAGTTTAAGCATTATAACAGGATTCAGATCATTCTCATCATGCCCTAGAAAGATAACTCGACAGCTTGTATATTACATGATGAAGTGAAACCAGTATGAACCAGAAGAGGGCGCGGATGCACTGTATGTCTCTAAAATGCTGTATTGATTTCGGCTTTAGAAGATCACTCTTCTTAGCAATCACCCCACAGAAACACTGATACATCCATTAATGAGAGTTAAAAAGAGAAGAAAACATCCAGCCAGTATTTTTAGTCTGCATGTTGTATCTGTGGTCAAACTGTAAAATCAGTACCCAGTTTAGGATCTGTGTTAAGTATAAGTAAATTGCCACCCCAGGCTATGGAAGGCCAAATGTGCCACAATCCAACAAATAAATAATTTGTCAAATAAGAACATATATACAAAAGAGTCAATATTTTTACATGCACAATTAATTAAATGTGTAAATCATGAACCTGAACTCTGTTGTATCATGTATAATTATTTCATATTTTCTGCGCCACAGTGACTAATGAAATAATTGAAACTTCTAGCTGGGCTCTCCAAATAGATGCTAACATTTAACTGATTAACCTACGCAACAATTTCATTGCAGACCAGTTGCTTTGTCCATAACAGTGTCAGCCCCACCAACTGACTTTGATGGGTAAGACCGAAAGGAAATAAATTTACAATGCAAAACAGAACTACAAAATACCTAAATATGACTGAAATAATTATATGAACTTAAAATATCTTGCTTAAGGGTATACACAATTAACTATTTTCCATAAATCCATTAACATTTATTTATTTAATGCACATACCTCTAATTTGATCTAAATAATTACATTGATAAATATTTATTTTTTGACTTACTTATTGAATTGTGGCACTTTTAGCGCTATCTCTCATTCTCTAAAAGAACTGCAGCAACATCTTATTTAACAGAATATTGTCAACCATCTAAAAAAATAGGACATTTGTAGTATAGACGGACTCAATCTGTGCGTTTCACCATGACAAGGCACCACAACACAGCCACTAAGTCTGATTTCATGAGCCCCACATTACAGCGCAAAACATGTAGAACTGAGCAGGCTCTTTAGGTTGCAGGTTACAAGGTCTCTGGACTAAATGTGTCAAAAGACAAGAGGTACAGCAGATATAAACAATAAAATAAAAAAATTGAAGGGCATACACTCTGAGCATTACTGTCTCAATCAGGAATAATAAACACAAGGCTCAAAGAAGTAGGATATCCTGATAACAGTCTATTAAAAATAAAAACAAGTAATGTTCCCACATTTCTCCGGATTATGGAGGCCTAAAATGCCCTAATGTAGTAAATAAATAAATCATTAGATTATTTTTAATATAAAAGTGAAAATAAAATTGGAACTATTTATTATTACATAAATAAATGTGGCCATAAATATTTAAATGTACATAACTGATTAACTACCTACTTAAATTACATATAAATGAAAATTGAAAAACAAAATAATAATAATAATATATATATATATATATATATACTAAATTTAACGATATTTCACAGCAGCTCTGATCACTTACAATGGATGGCTAAGGCTGACAGATAAAATACATTCATGATGTGTTACAGTGCACAACCGCAGATAATTATGATTTTATTCAATAAACTTCATATTTTTTATTAGACAATTAAATGCTGAATAAGTGATCTTTTCACTTCTTTCCATTTGAATTTATTATTGATACATTTAGATAACCGTTTAATGATTTATTTATTTAATCAATTTTGGCAAATTCAGACCTCCATTGAAGATGTGTAGCGCAATGTAAATTTGAAAAACCTTAAATGAGTTGTTGTTACTAAAATAAAAATCTGATTTTAACATGGAGCAGACCAGATGAGAATTCAGTCAAGACTAGAAACATTTTTCAGCAACACAAACCAAAAAAACATTTATTCAGCGTTTGCTTTTTAATGCTATTTCCAAACACACTCTAATTACAGAGTACATGATAGAAGACCTAAACTGTATTTTACTTTTAAGTAATTTCCTTGTAATTTACTGAAAACAATACAAATGTGTTTTAATATCTAAACGCAGGTCACCCCAACCCTGCCTTATTTAACCTGTACACAATTAAACACTAATTACTAGCTCTATATTCTGTACAAGCTTCCTACAGGATTCCTTCATTAGGTGGTTTATTAATTTTCTGCATTTCACATACAGCACATGAGAACACACCATGGACAGGGGCATGTTCAGTCTGCACACTGTTCAACCATGCATTATGGTGGGAAAATATTTTGTTGTAGTACTGTGGTACTAATTATCAAACGTTCTTCATGCCAAAATGCTTTATCTGCCGCAGTGTTGCCACACTCATGCCAGTTTTTAAATCCAACACTGAAAGATAACAAGGCATTCTTTTTCAGGAATTTTGGATAATTTAAGCTTGCCGCATTTTTTTTCCATCATAGTGAATAATATATAGAAGTTTCTACAATGGTTAACAAGCACCATCCAAAGTTTCCGTTTTGTTCTCCCATCCATGCATGCAGAAATAAATGTCACTATGGTATCATGTTGTTCTTATAGCAAAACCAGAAAACATAGTGACGTTAGGTAGGTTTGTGCAGGTGCATCTAAATAAATTACAATATCACTGAAATAAAATTTGAAAAATGAAACTAATACAGGTTCATAACAAAGTAATATATTTCAGGTGGTAATTATTGATCATTTTGGGAATTATTGTTTACAGTTCATAAAAACCTCAAATTCAGCTTCTCAAAAACATTTGAATATTAGTCCTACACAATTATGGGGAAGATTGAAAACCTGACAGTTTTGCAACAGACAGTAACTGAAACCCTCCAGAAGGAGGGTAAGAAACAAAATATCATTGCTACAGATGTTAAATGCATCCAAGCATATTATTAGAAGTTTAGTGGAAGAAAAAACTACTGGAGGAAAAGGTACAGAGTTGTTTGAGGCCTTGTGTGAGCTATCCACAGTCGATGATATTGGAAGCCATGCCATCTGCTGGTGTTGGGTCACTATGTTTTATTGGGGCCAAAGTCAGCACAACAAATCTACCAGGAAATCTTAGAGAACTTTATGCTTCCTTTTGCTGAGAAACATTATTGAGATGGTGATTTAAATTTCAAGCAGGACCTGGCACCTGTCCACACCAATACCTGCTGTAATGACTGTGATATCACTATGCTTGATTAGCCAGTAATTATTCTGGCCCAAATCACAGAGAATATATGAAGCATAGTCAAGAGAAGGGTGTGGGTATATGCAAACTTTACAGACGACTGACATTTCTGTATTAAAATCTTTTCATTAAAAGATTTTTCCCATCTTATTATTCTAATCTTGTGAGAAATTAATTAGCAAGCTGTAATCATGTTAAAAAACCTGGAGAAGCAAACACTTTTTGAACTGATTTACTTAGTGTAAATAAACAACCTTTTTCAATGATACTGTGATTTATTAAGATGCACTTGTATGTAGAGCCATGAGGCCTGCACCCTGCATGTTAAACAGAGGATGTATTTTAGTGGTTTTACTCTTGTCCACATGAAGTGTTTTAAGACAGGAGAGATGAAAAACATTAGCTGGACTGAATGTAACGAGTGGGAATCATAATTTCTTTTCACACAAGTATTGCTTCACTGGCACTGAATGAATCTCTGAAACGAGAACATGGCCACAGATTTCTGTTGAAGCTGAGGTATAGCTAAAGTTAATGTAGTCTTATACACAGTAGGTCAAGTTTCAAAGAGCTGTATGCCATTCTTCTGCTTTGTCACCATGATAACCTGGAGATTCCTGTACAGTGAGGACAATACTTTTCTCAACTTAAAAGACTATTTTTTTTTTTGTTTTGATCAGCTTTTCTCCCTTTTAGAACAGATTCCACCTCTGCTACATGCTGCCAGTCTTATCCCCGCCATCACCTGAAACATTCACATTAGACCCTGAAGCTGAGCTGTTACTGGGAAACAGTTTTTCAGTGGGAGTCACAGCAGGGCTGCCAACCCCCGAAGAGCTGGAGCTGCTCGAGCGGTGCTGTGTCGGAGCGGGCCGTGTCTGCCTCATGGACGGGGGGCGCAGCTGAGCCCCAGCCAGCCGGGCAGAAAGGGCTGGTTTGAAGGTGGTCATCATTTCAGAGGTGGAGCTGCTGCTGCGCCGCATGGCTGCATCTGGGTCACGGATCATGATGGTGTGAAGTGGACTGCCGGGCTCTGAGCTCGCAGGGTTTTTCATTGGCTCTAAGGTGTCCAGGACCACATCAGGGGCCTGTTTCACAGTGTTTTGTCGCTCCAGCTCCCGTAGCTCATGCAGTGCAGTACTCATGGTCTTCTCTATGTCCTGAAGAAAGAGAGAAATAGAACAGGATATTGAAGACTCTTTTAAAGCACCTTGAAATTTCAGGATTGTGTTTAGTTTATTTACACAACTGCAATTCTAAATTATACACCAAAATATTTAGTACATAAAAAACATGCTTTACTAGTGTGCTCTGAAAAGTATTCAAAGCCCTTCAACCTTTTCACATTGTGCTTTGTAAAAACGCCTTTCACTGCGATTACAGCTGCGAGTCTTGGAGTTGGTGTCTACTATCTTCGCACATCTAGAGACATTTCACCCATTCTTCTTTACAAAATAGCTCAGACTTAGTCAGATGAGATGAAGAGTCTTTAGGTGGATGTACATGTCTTTGTAGTTTTTCAGTTGGACTTCATGATGCTGCTTGTTCACTTACAAACTTCTGAGACCTTCACAGAACAGCTGTATTTATGCTGAGATTAAATTTCACACAGATTGACTCTTATCTACTAATTGGATGAGTTTTGAAGACACTTGGGTACACTGGGGCTTATCTAGGAGTATCAGAGTGAAGAAAGCTGAATTCAAATGCTTGCTATTCTTCAAGATTTTAAGTGAAAAATGTGTTACTGTCAAAGTCTTACCTCAGCCAGAGCCTCGGTCTCCAGTGTTTTGTGGTCCCCCAGGCTGCTGTGGCGAGTGGCCCCTGGCACTGGTCTCAGTGGGTGGCCCTCAGGATATGCTTTCCTGTCCGGATAGTTAATACTGCCTGCGCTACCGAAAGTTCCAACTCGCCTTTTTTCTGGGCTTTCCATGCGAGCCTTGCTGATGGATATTTTGTGAGGACTGCTTGGACAGGCTGCGGCCCGAGGTGGAGTGTCAGGCACTCTAGTTGGGCTGTGGGTCTCCGCACCGCCACTCCGACGGCGCGGAACTGCAGCTCCATCGGATCGTAGCCTGACCCTGGAGAGAAAAATGAGAAAGGTTTAAGAAGATTTCAGAGCATTAGAACTTTAAATGTTTGATTTTTTCTTTACCTCCCCTTGACTCCTCCGAAGCTGTAATCTGGTGACTGCTCACACGGTGATGGGATGTCATTTTTGGAAGAACCCTTCTCTTCCAGTAATGGTCCACTGCTCGCTTCACTGTCTGCTTTTTGGCTGAGGTTATCAGAGAACGCATCATCCCTGAAACAGCACAGTCAGCTACATTCAGTGGTACTACATTAAAGCTGTGCAGTGACAGAATCCCTTTTCATACAACACAGGTATTGAAACTGACGGCATTGTTACTTACAGGTCTTGCACAACAATATACTGATGGGGAATGAGGCCGTCCACACCATTGTGACGACCCTCCCACCAGTCCTCAGAGGCCCTGTGATACAGAAGCAGAGATGCTCCCTTCTTGAAGGACAGTTCCCTGGGACTGCGACCGGTGTAGTCAAACTTGGCGATGGCCTCAATTTGCTCGACCTCTGAAATCACACATGCAAAATCACATGAAAATATATTTCAGAAAATAAAGCCACACATGATTAGAGACATACTGGCTTCTCTTTTTTAATCAACAGACAAACAACTGTTATTAGTGTTGAAAATAAAGCAAAGACACAAGAATGAATGCAAAGAGAATTTGAACATTAAATATTCCCTTTTGATATTCCTTTAAATTAATTAAAAATGAGAAAACATTTTAATCCTGAGTATGTTATGTAAGGATGTAATGCAGGGGGCTTGTTTCCTTAAAAGCTGAGATTAGTGATGCTAAAATGTTCTGGGTGTTCTGTGATGGACTGGTGGCATATCCTGCCTTAAGTGGTTATAGAAAAAGGATGTATGGATATATGCAAAAGCAACTTCTGAAAACCTCTTTGACTGAACATATTTCATTACTTTCCTCACAAATAATGGTCATGAAGTGACATCGCCTTCTAGTGTGGCACACAGACCATTAAATTTAGAGTATGAAAACTGAATTTCATGATAAATGACTGAATTTATCTATTCTATTCTATTCTATTCTATTCTATTCTATTCTATTCTATTCTATGTGCTTAAGTAGAAGGCGATTGGACTGACCCTTTGTTGGTGGCTTCATAAAAAATACATTTATTATAAAAATATAAAAATTTGAAATATGAAATAGTTTTGTTTTCCAATGCAGGCTTGTGTTATATTTATCTACGCTTTCCTTTCAGCGCCCTGCAGCGTTTTCCAACAAGGCCAGCAGGGGTCAGTCAGTCATCTGTTCAACAGCAGCCATATCTGAGCAGGAGCAACACAATTTAAAAGAAAAACGCCCTGAAAGTTAGTCTAAAACCAACAGGGCTGGATGTTTGAGCTGCAATTTGAGGCAAAATGGAATAGAGCCATAGTTTAAATGTAGTCTTAATCAAAAGACAAAGGCTACCCTCATCACCGAGTAACATGGGCCTGTTTTGCTTTGGTAAAAAAATTAACTACTACCAGATGACAATCAAAACATATGTATAAAGGGCCACCAAAAAATCTTTGCTTCCTTTTTCAAGTGAGAAAAGAAAAAAATATATATTGGGTCAGCACTTTTTAACCAACAAAGCCATCTACAAAGCTGAAATTTAAAGAGGTCCATTTCACTGACAGCACAGGAGATATCCTTCAGTGTATAACCAACACTTTGGCTTCTGTGGCTGGCAGGGATATGTATGTATTCAAAGCTCAGAGGACGAGCGGGGAAACACTATACAAAGGAGAAAGTCCCAAGAGAATTGCTGAATAACACTGAACAAAGAGCGAGCGGGAGAGCGGGGAGGCACGTGCTTACATACACACAGTAACACAGATCAAAGTGGCTACACTGCATGCCAGCACGGTTTACTTAAGTTGCCTTAAGTGTTTGTGCCTTCAGAAGCTGCTGCAGCTCATACTGTACATACTCAAGAGTGAAAAACATCCTTAATACAACAGGTCAACCTACACATTAGGGCGTTCTGTGCCAAAAAAGGCTGTAAAAATGTACTCTTGTCTAATATTAATATTGTACAGTGCCCTCCACACATAAATGCACCCCTGTTTAGGATGTGTAAAAAGCCTCAGAACAAACTCATCTTTTATTAAAGTAGCATAACCTCACACTGAATGAATTTGAGCACATTAATTCTGTAGGGGAAAAAATATGTTTTTCCGTGGTGTTAATCATTCGTACAACCCCTTCTTGCAAAAATAACAGCACTCAGTCTTCTTTTACAGCATCTCACAAGGTTGGAGCAGACAGAGAGGTGGATCTATGCCCATTTCTACCATGGGCCTTCTCTAATGCTTTCTTCTCTTCAGCTCTCTCCACATGTTTTCTGTAGGATTTGGGTTCAGGGACTGAGATTGGAAGGAAGGCTAATTCTTCTGCCTTTATCCACTGTAGATGCTTTATAAACTGTTTCAAACATCATAAAAGCTTAAAAAATACACTAATAATAATGCAGCTTACTACTAAACAGTATAGGATCTAAACAGTATATTTACCTTCATCACTAGTGTGTGGCTCTGTTCCATTATCAGCCTCATCAATGGTTCCTGGTTCACTGTGGGGACTGTCACTATACAAGCAAATGTCATGTGAAATTTTATAATTAACTATTTATTCAGCAAAAACTATTTGTAAGTATTGACTCAAATAATAAACCTTAACATAGAGTCAAATATGGAATTTATTTTTCATGAGTTAAAGTCCTGATAAAGCCACTACTCACCAGTACTCTTCCCCACCAGTCATGCACTTCTCATAGACAGGTCCATCCAGCTCACGTTGATTTGGGAAAATGACTTCATGGTTGATGATGATTGTCTTGATGACTTCGTTGACATGTGCCTGACACACCACGGGATCCTGACCGTCGGGGATGGGCATCAGAGTCGGACCGAAGCAGATGGCTAAATTGTACGGATCCATCATGTTTTCATCGCTGTACTGGGAAAGACTGAAGAACACGAAAGCCAAGGTGGGTGATGTTGCCTGTATACGGCTGATCTGTGACATTTTGTTGTTGAGAAGGGCAGCAATTTATTTGTAAACATAAAGCAAGAGAGATTTGAAAGGCTAAAAAGCTGTGGGAAAATCTGCTGAAAGATGAAAGAAATGTCTGTAAACTGAGGCTAATGTTTTAATTTGGGAAAGATCAGAGCAGTTCTATGAAAGGAACAAGAGAAATTTTGCAAAGTGACTTTTTTTCAAAGGAACTTAATTTGACATGCTTCATTTCACAGGAGTGACATTTGCTTTAAAAGCTTTGCAGTCATCCAACGTAATGAAATTCACTTAGCATACACTACAGAGTAACCATTTTTTAACCAAATCTTTCAGTGGTGCAACAGGAAATCAGCATCAGTCTTTGCACACTATTAACAGGCAAAGGCTGGGCAGAAAGAGTGCAGCTGGAGTAGCTCCAGCAGCTGAGAATATAAAGTCAGTGTCTTTGTTCTGCAGGCAGCAGGTAAAGGTAGCATTAACAACATCCGTTATTAGAGGAATATTATTCTGCTGCACAGGGATATGAGTTTCTAAACCTGTGCATAACTTCCTCAAACAGATGTAACATTACATATTTCATCTCTTTACTTGTAATCTATTTGGTGCTTGCTCAACACAGAGGAGAATTACCTTTGCATACAAAGTAAGGTGCAAGATTCAATGTCATATTCTCTGTAGGGATTATGTGAAGCACAAACTCAACTTTGCAGGTAGTTTGTCACACAGCAGCAGGTGTAAGTAACTCTGGCTGTAAAAGACTAAAACTCACTGATTGAGAAATGCAAAGAGGTATCTCATGACAATTATGACGGTCCGAGGAAGAGTCACAATGATCTGCTGGAGATGATGAGCTCTTTCCGCTTCTGACTCCAGCTCTGAAACAGATGACAGAAAGCAAAAGATGTTAAACATCAATATAAAATTAAGTCATGTCACTTTGACACACCCTAAAAACAAAAGTAAATTGAAAGATTTCCCAGAAACACGGAATTCCTACAAATGTTTTTGTTAGACTTTTTGCTTTTTTTAGTTCCCAGTTATAATTTAGGAAACCAGTCAGGCTTTGAATATTTAATCTGCAAGTAAATCAGAGACCCTGAGGTTAAATTCACACACCAGGTCTTGATGCTCAGTTCCCTTTTTTTGTTGTTGTTGCTGAAATCAGTTTTATTTTACATGCTGTTTCTGTTGACTCACTAATGGTGGAGATGAAATCCAGGAAATGCTCCTTTGGGAAGAGGGGGTTTTCCAGCCCTCTGAAGTACAGCTTCAGCACCCCTGCCACTGAGTTAATATCGTGATCATTCTGGTCGTCAATCAGGGGGTCCTCACCTAAATGAGAACATCTGCTGAGCCAAACCTTGGGCTAAATTGGTTTATCCTCTTCAAATTCTTTGGACATAAAAATTGAGAACATCAAGTATAGACTCACCTCTCTCAAATGAGTTTTTGATGTCGTTGACTTCCACCTGTGATCCTGGCACGCGAAATATCCCCTGCTGCTGCAGCCCTAGGAGAAATCCAAACCAGATTTCACTGATTTGGAACTACGCTAGCATCACATCACCAGCTTCACGACAGAGTTTTGAAAACATATAACACAGGGTAGGAAATATAATCTAGTCATAAAGAGAGAGTTGCGTATTTTTCCAGGAGAGGGCCCCCTCAGTGAGCCGGCGGCATGTGGTTTTAGTTAGAGGCTTCTAATCAGTTTTCTGTAGTTTCATTAGGTCCATCCAGAGCAAAGGCCTGCAGGACACAGCAATGAGACCAAGACAGATGTGAAAGTAGACAGGGAGGAAGTATAAAGAGGTTAGGGGGCAGACAGTACCCGACTAAACAAAGACCAGTTGGAGTCTCAAAACTCTGTGTGTGATCTGTTGTCAGGTTATAGTCGGGCAGCCAGGAGATTCAGGGAAGGTGCAAGTCGAGTCAGTCTGCCTTGTGAGCAATTCTTGCCAATTTTTAGGATTAAAGAGCACAAAAAACATCTTTGACTCTATTTACTGCCTTCTTGCTCTGAATTGAGATAGGCACAAAGTGAAACTTACCGTACAGATTGATGTATCTTATGCAGCTTTCAACAACAAGTGGAATCGGTTGACCTGAATCCTGAAATGTGGGGGACAAAAAATAAATATATACGTAATATAAGACACATTATAATAAATAAGCAATGCATATCTTAACTGTAAATACTGTTTCACGTTGCATGCACTGTGCCTTGAAAAAGTAATTCATATCCCTTGTCTATGATACATGGTTTTAATTTGCTTTTACAAATAAAAATCTGAAAAGTGTGGCATGCATAGGTTTTCAGCACACCGACTCAATACTTTGTAGAACCCTGTTTTGCTATAAATACATCTTTAAATTGATCTCATCTGATCCAGAGCACCTCCTTTCACATCTTTGAGGTTTTCTCCTATATGGCTTGGGGCAAACTGCAAACAGGACTTGTTATGGTTTTCTTCTTGCCTCTATTTCATAAAGGCCAAATGCGTGAGGCGCGAAACAAAAATGTGTTCTCTTTTCAGCTGATCTGATTAATGCTCTCCTTTCTTGACTTATCGCTTTAGGTGGATGGTGGATGCCTTGGTAGGCTTGCAAGTGTGCCAAACTCTGTCCACTTTCAAACAATAGCATGAACGGTGCTCTGTGAGATGTTTAAGGTGTAAGACTTTTTTTTATAACTTAACACTAATCTTAACCTTTCAACAACTTTATCGCTAAAATGTCTGTCATGTTCCTTGTTTTTCAAGGTGCTGATTGTTCAATAATGTTCTCTAAAAAACCTCGGAGGCCTTTACTAATTAGGTGACTTCTGAAGATAATTGGTTGCAATGGATTTCATTTATGGGGTATCAGAGTAAAGGAGGCTGAGTTCAAAAGCATGTGAGACTACAGATGTTTATTTGTAAAGAAATTCAGAAAACACCCATCTTTGTGCCTCTTTGTGTTGTTTGATCATGTCAAATCTGTTGTAGTTTAACAAATATTCAAGGGGTATGAAAGGGAAATGAAAACTTTGGCAAGCACTGTAACTGGGCCATCTAGCATGGATTATCAGTCTTAAAATGTCCAGAATGACAAGCACAACTACTAAAACATGCTGTTAGATGACGGAGGAAAGTGACAATAACTGAAGTTGTACATTGTACATTTTTCAAGAGCAGCACAGCAGAAGAAAGTGAGTAACTAATATAAGTACACCATTAGTCTGGTTTCCCTTTACAGCCAGTTCTACGTGCTCTAACAACAGTGATACCTGAATACGGGTACGGGCATTCCTTCTTCCTCTGGGATAGAAAGCAGCAAAGCACAAGGAAGCAGAGGAAAAAACCACAGGTTTAGAAAAAAAAAGCTCAAATCATTATTGTCCCTTCTGGGGGTTAAGGGCAGTTAAACACAGGGACTCAGGATGGGACGCAACAGAGTGCAGTCAGGACTGGGTGCAGAAAGGGACAGAGCAGAGACACTGTTCTCTCCTGTATCTCACTTATCATAGAGTGACTGGGTTTAGAAAGTAAGGCGGAGATGCTAAATTGATCTGCAGGGAAATAAAGGGCGACTGACAGCCACTCTGTCTGTCTATGCCAGCAGGACTATAGAAGGAAGGAGAATTAGAGGTTAAACTAAGGCGTTATATCATGACCAAAAGACAGCTGGAAGAGGGAGGAGCGGAAAACTAAAGTGTGGAAGAGAACAACAGTAAAGGCTCTGGCTGCCTTCCCTCCAGATCCTCAAGGGAAGCTCAGCCATACACCACCACCACCAGGGGGTACCTTGATGAAGGTCTCCATATTGCCGTTAAACAGCTTATGGTTATACATGGAGCGTGGCCTAGGTTTCCGCATTTTCTGTGGTTTAGGGGGAAGGGTGGGCGGCCTAGAAATGATTGACAACGGGGACAAAAATATCACAATGTGAAAAGGTATAAACCAAAATTAAAACAGAGACATAGTTGCTAATCCAAAGCTATACACATATAAACATTTTGAATCAAATTTGACCTTAATAAAACTGAAAATTGAAACAAGAAAGATTTAAGTTCTTAAGAAAATAAAAAATAAAAAATATGTATATATAATATTTTGGAATTTTGATATTTGCCTGTTGATTCTGTTCATCAGAAAAAATTTAACTTCAAGCAGATTTTATATCATTCTATTAGAATTACAGTGTTCATACATGTTTGCATGTTAAAAGGTTCCCAATCTTTTTAAGCCTCGTTTTATGAATGCATATTAAGATATGTTTACATGGATGGATGGATGGATGGATGGACAGATGTATACAGAGACAGACTGATGGTCTGTTGGATGGCTAACTAAAAGGAAAGGAAAGTCATTTTGGAGAAAGGGATAGGCTAAAAAAAGCCTGAAAATAGACCTGTTTTTAAAGCAATTAAATATGTTTCCATACTTTTCCAGACTGTGTAGGAACCCTGACATCACAAAAGCAAAAATAGTCTTGAATGAGAACAAAACTTCACATAAAAAACTTTTCTTTAGATTAATTTAGCCAGATGCAGATTTGTTTATTGTGTAAAAATATCACAACTAAAAGTAAAAGACACTCGTAAAAAAGTTTGAAAAAAATTTGTTTAAACTAACTTCTATTTCGCACAGATGCTTTCCATAGTATATACCCTGGCACTGACTGGTATCAGCAGATGCTATTTATGGCAATAAAGCTGGGATTAGAAACAACATCTTACCTCGTTGTTCCACACTCTGCTCTTTCCCCTGAGGAAAAAGCACAGGAGGGACTAGTCATATTCTTGTGTCTTTATGTTACACATTGTGCAGAGTCCAGTCAGTGTCCTATCCCGCTAAAGGTTGTGACAACAGACAACATCAATGCTGAGGACAAGATGAATAGAGCTGTGCTAACACCATTCAAGGGACAAAACCAGTAAGCGGTCTTCAGGCCCCAGGGGACACAGGAGGCCCGCTGAAAGGTCTCAGACCTTCTCTCACAGCAAAAGAAACAGGGGTGTGCGCTTACAGCAGTGGGTGCAGGTGGTGGAGAGAGGGGTCCATCTGTGGTGACACTGAATGATGTCTTTACCGGTTCACTGAGCCTTTTGTTGCGGCTTTCCAACAACACATGCACAGATTGCTTTTTACAGTTGTGAAAAACATGGTACATTAAATATTCAGTTCTTTCACAAACATTTTTATGCAGCAATGTCTAATAATTTATTACTCATCTCTGGAAAATAACATCATCTAATCACATGTAAGCACCAAAAAATTAACCCCATTTTATTCATTAAAGAAGAGATATCAACAAAAATGTGTTAATATGTGAGGAAAATGTTTTGACACGCTACCCCCAACATGGTCTCACATTTCCCTCAAGCTCCCTCTGGTAAAAGGTAGAAATCATGGTAAACTCTAAGATGGTGAGCTGGCAAGGTCTGCTGCAGAAAAGCACCTTAAACCATGACACTTCCACCTCTATGCTTCATAGTTGGTATGAAGTTCTTTTCCTCGAACGCTATTTCACAAACTTGCCCTCTATTCTGGTGTCCAGATGATTAAATTGTAGTCTCATTTCTCCAAAGAAGATTATTCCAGAATTCCTGGTGTTTGTCTATGTTCCCACAGGCACATTTCTGTCTGGCCTTCAATTTTTCTTAAATAGCAAAGGTTACCTTCTTACTTACCTCGCATTAAACTTAAACCTGTGCTTTTTTAAATCAACAGCAACAGGAGCCTGCTGTAGGCATTGTATTGGCATTTTGGAGTTTTTCGAGAATTATTTTCTTTACTTCTTTTCTTCCAGTCTCTGCAGCTTTCAAAACTGCAAATGTTTACATAAAAATCCTCTAAGAAAAAACCCTTCTGCCTTTGATCAACCTGCGTCAAAAATAAAGATCTTTCCAAGCTTTACAAATAGTAATCAGCTATTTTTACAACCAAATATGCCTTTTCTATAAAAAAGTGACAAGAAAGACTGAATGTTCACCTGAGATACTTAGGTTGATATATTAGCCGGGTGCCAGACCTTGATATTATGTTTTAATTAACACACAACAAGATGTAAACGCCATGTGGCACTAACCAGATTCATCCTGTTCCCTCTGTCATCTTGACACCACCCACACACATGCACAAACACCCTGCTTTGAGTGTGAAGCAACAATCTAATGAGCACGACTCAACCGTGATTTATCAACTAAATAATTAAATATAGGTGGTACCTTTTGGGCTCCATATGCTCCTGCGCCCTCTCAGCTGCTCCGCAGTGGACACTTGACCACAGGATAAAGTGTTTATGGATGTAACAAGACTTAGATTTTTTGCCAGCTTGGAAGCAATCAAAAGGGCAATTTGAGGCTATAATGAATGTAACCTGAGTGTGAAATATAAGAAAAAATGCTGAGTTCATGCGAGCGATTGAAGGTCTCAGCTGCACATTTTCATATTAGTTGAACCCCTGATGGAGGAGCAGCTGCAGAAATGGGCCCTGGTTTGATCCAGCTGATTGATTGGGTGTAAAGCTGTTCATCACGACTGAGGTGACAAGGAGGCCCCTTGGGAAAAAGGTGGAGCCAAGGTAATCCCTTCCCTTACAAACCCTCCCACTGACTATGGAAGATAGGCACTAAACAGATAGCACTCTAACCAGGGGAGATAAGCGCAAAGAGGAATGAACGCCTCAAAGTAAATGTGGTCTGTTTCCAGTGTGATAGCACTACTTTCTGAAATTCATTTCTCTTTTCTTTTCTCTACTGCCTTTCAAAAATCTATTTCATGGAAATTCACACACAAACTAATTTGTTGGCACCCCTGTTAAAGAGGAGTAAAAAGCCTTAAAATAAAGTCATCAAAATCTTACACTGAACATTTTGGAGAAATCCAACTCTTGACTTGAGTATATTTATGCACTGAGGAAAAAGAAGGGTTGAGGGTTAAGAAATAATTGATTTAACTAAATCACCAGTGCTATAATTATTGGTACCCCTAATAATCCCTTTAAAATAACTGTAACTGAAGCCTTTTTGTGCTGTTTAAAACAACACCTGGGACAAATAAAAAAGAAAAGTCTTTTTACCTTCTCCCAGCGTCTGCTTCAGTAAGTCATGCTTGGCCTGCAGTTTGATGATGAGGTTACTACCATTCAGGTACTCTTTAAATTTCTAGGAGGGGAGACGGAGGTAAAAATGAGTCAGAAGAAGCAACTCCATCATAGCATAAGCTCAATCAAACAGTTCAGCATCAAAGAAAGGACAGAAATGCACATTAAGAATCTTTGATCTCTCACAGACGGGTCGACACAGACTCACCGAAAAGTAGAAAGTTTCAGTCTCTTGCTGGTTTGCCCTCCTCTTGGCTACATTGAGCTTGCTCATGTATGACTCAGAAGCCACAGACTTGATGGATTCAGTGGAGCGGCTGTGCTGAAAGGCATCCGACACGTCAAAGTCCTCCACTGTCAGCATGTCCTGAAGGGTTTGCATGGTAGCATCCAAGGTCTTCCTCACCTGGATTCAGGTAGGGGGTGGAAAGGAATGGAGATCACTGGTTGTTTCAGTTCTGAATGAATAATAATAATGAATCAGCCTGCAGTGATCCAAAGTAGGTAGATCAGAATATAATCAAGGCATAAATTGAGAGCATCCTGCCTAATATAAACCACAATGTTTTTGACATGACTAAGAGGCTCTTTGATTAATAAAAGTCATTCCCAGTAATGGCACGGCTGTTCAATTTTCTCACAACACAGGAAAACGGGGCTACAGGATCATTACCACCTCTGTTTACATCTGTCTGCTCTTCATAAAAGAAAGCCTTGGCTTCATGCCAAAGCAGCCAATCCCAGGGCCTTACAGGGATTGGCTCCTGCAGAGCTGAGGGGATTGGGAGTAATTGCAATATGAACAGATGGTGATGTGGATATTCTGCTTGGTGTTTTGCCCTTCAGCTGCATGATTGCTCTAGGGAAAATGAGCAGCAGGCAAACAAAACTCGTAAATCCTTACTTCTTCATTCTCGATCTTTAGTGTTGCTAACCGAGACTGCAGTTGGTGGTAACGCATCAGGAGCTCAGTCTGCACCGGCTGCTGGGCGCTGACCTGGCAAACCTGAGGACGATAAACGGGTTGGGTTACACAAAACAACCTGCAGTGTTAATAGTTACCTAATAGTTACTAGAAAAATCCAGATCCAGGAGCGTAGTGAACAGAACACACCAGATCTGACCTTTCACCCATAAGAACTGCATTTCTCCAAAGTCCCTCCAAAATATCTTTGACCGACCTTTTATATGATAATTGGACCCATGTGTTATCCTCTTAAAGTTTTGTCTCAATGCCATAGTCATTCGTAAATTATTTATATTTTGCTGATTTAGAAATTCAGAAAAGCTCATGATCAGTGAAAAAGTTAAATAGTAATTTATATGTTAAACCTTGGGCTGCATGGTGGCGCAGTTGGTAGCACTGTTGCCTTGCAGCAAGAAGGTCCTGGGTTCGATTCCTGCCCTGGGGTCTTTCTGCATGGAGTTTGCATGTTTTCCCCGTGCATGCGTGGGTTCTCACCGGGTACTCTGGCTTCCTCCCACAGTCCAAAGACATGCCTGTTAGTTTAATTGGTAACTCTAAATTGCCCCTTAGGTGTATGAATGAGTGTGTGTATGGTTGTTTGTGTGTTGCCCTGCGATGTACTGGCGACCTGTCCAGAGTGTACCCCACCTCTCGCCCATAGACTGCTGGAGATAGGCACCAGCTCCTCCGCAACCCACTATGGAATAAGTGGTAGAAAATGAATGAATGTTAAACCTTGAATGTAGACTGTCTCTTTATTCAAGAGAAATATTACACTATTGAAATCTTGACTGTAAAACAGTTCCAAAACCGAGATACTTTCACAACAAGGTTGGTTTATTTACATTCTGCATCTCTCTCTTTTTTTAAAGTAGGTGGTAGGAAAAAGTACTTTGTCCCAGGGTCCAAGTCTAATTGGCTGATCAAGCCCTCATGATGTCTCCTTTCTCCAGAGGCTACAGGCGTTTCAGGCAGTTCAGAGACTCAGAGAAGAACAGAACAGAACAGAACAGAACTAGGAAGAAGTGTTGCTCGGCCACACCAGAAACAAGGCTTCATAGCCCTCTTAACATTTGCTTAGTTGATTTCATATAATTCTTCCTGGAAATATTTATTTTTGTTTCTTTCATTGGCTCTCACTGTCACTCAATTACTTTATTTAAGAGTTTATTTTTTCTTTATGTCCAATTCCGTTCTAAAGTGAAGCAAAGACAAACCAGACGCTACCTCCCTGCCGCAGAGCAACACTTCAGGCCGTTTGAATAGGTGTTGTGCCAACTTCTTTTCACAACAGCCAAGCAGGGAAATAGAAAGTGCGAGTCACAAGTGTAGAGACCCAGTCAAATTTGTTGAGGTGACATTATAGGATCCAGGACATTATAGAATCCAGACCACAGTAAGGTGTTCTGCTTCTTCTGGAAAATTGGTTTTCTGGCACCGGTGAAACTGATGTCTTAAAGGTAGCTGACCGACAATGAATCCCTTTTTCTTTTTCTTTTTCTCCCAAACTCTCCCTCTAAACATAACATTAACATTTAGAAATCAGGAATTAGGCCTTCAAACCCTTTCTTTAAACTCTTGAGAGATGAGTAAACATTTCATAAAACATTTAATCAGCTTAGATAACATTATGAACGTTCAATTTCTAATTCATAAAATGCCCCCTCTTCTCTCTAGCAGTAGTCTGTAGATTTGGTGTTAACATTTATATTTTCTCTTGTTTATTGTTTTTTCTTAACCATTTAAATTATTAGAAAAAGGGCTTTAGTGTGATTAAGAGCATATATACTTGATTTTAAGTGACTAACTTGATTAATGTTGAACGAATCTGAGAAATACACAGAATCCTAATGTGTGGCAAAGATGTCTCACTGGGGAGGAAAGAACTCATCCTTCTGACAGAATCATAATAGATTACTAAACAGATTATGTTATTGATTAATTGCATACATTAATATGGATTAACAAAGCGTATCCATCGCTACAGCAGAAAGAAAAAGAAAGCATTTAGATCCTCTCACCTCATCTCCCATGTGTGGCAGGTATTCAAAGCGCATCGGAGGACAGAACACCTGGTTATGCATATCCATGATCTTGTGCTTGTCACTGCGAGAGTCCAGGTTGTCCACCGCATTCTCAATGATATCCAGTCCCTCGTGGCGCGAGGTCTCCAGGTTGTACTCTGCAGACAAGTACGTCCTGAAGGCACGCGCCAAGCTGGCGTGGTAGCCCAGGTCACAGCACTTTCAAGACAAAAATAAAGGACAAATCATAATACAAAATGGTAATTAGGTATCTTTGAGAGGGACAGCAAAATACAAAAAGAACATCACTAAAATCTTTTTGTGATGAACAGATTCTTAAAAGAGTTTCAACAAGGTGAGAAGCTAAACAATTGTGGTTTCAGTTTGTTTAGGTGTTCTGCCACAAGAATAGATTGGTTACCATTATTAAAGGTATACAAAGGATTTAAAAAGTTACATTTTCTGTAATAAAGTTTTCTACATTTTGCAATCCTTTTAATGAGATTCTAAAGAGTAACCAGAGTTTTCCTGGCTGTATGGTGAATAGAGTAATACAATGCTGCCCTTCACACACCTGTTCCCAGGCACTGCGGTTCAGCTGGCTGAATAAAAGCTCCAGTACTTTTCCAATACCAAGGAACTCTGTCAGGATCCGCAACTGTTTGTTTTTCATGAATTGCTCCCATCTGTTTTTCATGTAGTTCTTTTTACACTAGTTGTATTGAAGTTTCTGTTTTCTGTCCCTTCATTGTGGTCCTCTATTGTCATCGCCGTTTCTGTCTCCCTGGTTCCTGTGTTTTTTTCACGTCCTGTAAGTTCATCTTCTACCATTAAAATACATTCATCCACCATGCACCTGCTGATGTCCTGTTGCCGCTTCGATCCTTCACCACCATACACCATGACAATATGACACCTATAGGACATAGGGACCTTTTGGGGTTCCAGGTTGGTGCTTGCACTGCCAGCGTATGGCCCGCGTTGGTTTGCCTCCCCGGTGTGGTCCATTGACCAAAAGGACGCTAGCAACTCAAACCCCCCTCGCTGTCGGAACCTTGACTTGACATTTGCAGGTTCTCCACCAGGGTCAGCAGAGTAATGCTCTCCAGGCTCTGAGAGACCGACATGCGACATTCAGTCGGGTGTGCCCTATCACTGTACCAGTCGGTGGAACACAGTCCAGGCGTTCCAGATGTGGACCCCGTGGCCAGTGTGCCTCCCTGAGCCTGCTTCTCGCTGCCTGAAAGTACCTGAGCCTGCGCCAAGCTGCCTCCGAGCGCCAGCACCCGCTTCTCGCCTCCAGCTGCCACCTCATGACCCAGTTCCTGAGGTTTCCGACGAGGGTGTCCAGGTGGACCCACCTCGTGCCCCAGCTCCTGTGTCCCCCGAGGGTTTCCAGTTGCACCTGCCTCCTGTTCCTGTGCCTAAGATCTTCTGTGTTCCTGTTCTAACTGTTACTGTAAAATGCAATATGTTGCATTACTATTTGCAGAAGTAAGAATAACTTCTACTTTTCCTTTTAGAAAAAACATTTATTTAAATCATGCTATACCTTTGTATAAAACTTTAATATTTCATCATACCATATCATTCCTCACCATCATAATACAGCAAGCTGTAGTTTAGTACTGTACATTATTTAGAGCAGAGTGTATGTTCAAGTCTCTTTAATTGACTAAATGCTTAATCATGCCCTGCTACATGTTAATGTTTAAAAATAGAAGTTGGTGTTCATAGAATTACAGGAGCTGGCACAGCGTAACATGAGGGATAATTACAGAGTCTTATCACACCGAGCGGTATGAAGTAACCTAATTAGGCAGAGGATGCTACTGAAGATGTTTAAAGGGAGCTTGGGGCAGCTGACAGCACTGTAAATCACCAAGTAAACACTCTTTTAAACTCTTTAGCGCTCACCCCCTTCTGCACAAGCATCATTCCGACTCTCTGTCAAGTCGGCTCAGTAGACCCAAGTCTAAAGGCAGTAAATTGACCCTTTTTTTAAACAAGCAAACACACTGAGGATGTGTGTATACAAATCCAGAAGCAGCTGGGAGTAGAAGATGAGTGATGAAGCTTTAATCCAAGCCCTGTTGGTGTCTCTCATTCTCATTAATACCTTACATACCAAGCAATTTGATCTAATTGATCTACCACATATTAGTTTTCAATATATTTTGATATCCACATTACCCACAACATGCTTCTACTTGCATCAAGATTAGATGCATTACAACTAGTGTTATTCTAATTTTTGATCCTGTCTTTTGGACTTTGTGAAAAGATTCTCAAACAGCATTTTCCATCATATAACCCTCATTTGTCTCCATTGGAGGGAAATAACCACAAACCTTTTTCAAGTGGGATCAGAAATGTTATAGCTTGGGTCCTAGTGTACGGTGGAATGAAATGTAGTTATTCAGACATAACAAACAAAGTCTTTTTTTCGCAATGTTACCTTGCTGTGGTGGAAAGATCAGCGAGGATTACAGTTCAAATAGCTACAACTCAGCAGTATTTGTGATGGAAAGAAACCAGATCCACAACAGCAGCACAACAATGAGGAAAAGAGGCAAATGCTCTGAAAACTTTCATCTATTATCTTTATATCATTAATTGACTGCAAAACACTTACTGCAAGGTTTTAATAAGCTGTGTTCACTGAATTATGACAATGTTTCTATACTAACTGAGCTCTAGACTGACTTGAAATATGAGGAGCTACAGTAATGTGAAAAGTATTTGCCCCCTTAGAGATTTCTTCTGTTTTTACTATTTTTTACATTTAATTGTTTCAGATCATCAAATTTTAATATAAGACAAAGATAACCAGAGTAAGCATAAACAGCAGGGCTCCAATGTGTTTATTAGGAGAGAAAAGAGAAATATGTCAGTATGGCAATACTTTTTCACAGTAATGTACACCAACATGGCTATTTATGTGCAATACGCAAATGTATGTGGGGGAAAAAAAAAACAATACGAGCATGAATGTATTGCCACACTTCACAAAATGAACATGTAGAATCACCAAATGTAAAAAAGGGAACCAGACCTAATATCTAATAAATAACTGGTAACAACTGTCACGTGAGTTCAAATTTAGGGCCATACATCATAATTGGGAGAGTGGTAGCCTAGTGGTTAGAACAGGAGGTTTGTGTTCCGGAGGGGACTCATAGGGGCCAGGTTCCAATCCCACAGATTGCCACTCTGGGTCCCTGAGCAAGACCCTTAGCCCCAAAATGCTCCCCGGGTACCGCACAATGGCAGCCCACTGCTCCCTATAAGGGATGGGTTAAATGCAGACGACAAATTTTGTTGTAATGTACATGTGCAATGACCAATAAAGATGATTATTATTATTAATTGTTAATTCATTATGACTATACTGAAACAAATTAGGCTGTGGCAAAAGGCCACAAAGGAGAAACTTTGATAAGAATGTTATTACTGCAACAATACTGTACCTCGCTGAAAAAAATAGCAGTGTGCATAGATAGAAAAGTAAGAACAGCCTTTTCTTTCTAATAATCTGGTAGACTGGCAGGCAGCAGATCCCTCTGTGCTGACCAACCAGAGCCAACCCAATGAACAGTTTTAAGCCTGCAAAAAGAGAGCCTTTACAAATAAAATTACTTCATCATTTCACCTCTAACTATTGCTAAGTTGAAGAGCTAAACCTTTTTAAACATTGCTGTTGAGTTTGACAGTGCTGCTACTTTACAGTTAAGATACCACTGCCTCAAATCTGCACTTGCCTCTGCAGAACTCCCGAAAGCAACTAATGAACGAGAGCAAGATGGGGACCGACAGAACAGATATCCTCTTGTCAACACTGATGAAGCCTCTTTAAATTATCAGTGAGAAATATGCTTACATGTTACTGTGCTGAAGTAGAACAAAGTCATCGCGTCAACAGTTGACAGTCATCAAAAGTCAGTGTCAAGGTTTATTACACTGCAATTAATAATGAATAAATGGCAGCATCTACGTTTGCTGAGGCCAACGGAGCAGCTTGAAAATAAACAGCGAACAGCCTGAGAAGGAATGAGACATGAGAACAGATGGCGAGAAACGTGACAGTGCTGCGGAGTTAAATCGACACCACGGGTCCCAGCTGAGAGATACAAACAATCGCATGCTCCAAGCGCATACTTACATCAATCATGTCGGAGACGTCGTGGATATAATATTTTGCCACCACTGCATTGGTTGCTGCCAGGTTCAACAAATAGTCATTCCGAGCTTTTGTGCATTTCAGCTTATTCTCAGAATACTTGGCTTGCCTCTGAGGAGGAGAAAAGAGAACAGGAGAAACAGATGAAGGGAAAGTACGGATAAATTGAGCAACGGAGGAGTTTTCCTGTACACTAAGGAAGGTGTAGCCTCTGGAGGGTGAGACAGGTAGAGATGGCCTAGAAAATATGAAGAAAGGCTCCAAAGAATCTGCCTCTAGACAGTGTTGTGTTCGAAAAACATAGCCGGACTTGCATTTTGTTAGTATTATTCCTATCTAAATGTTTTCCACTGATGGGGTTCATGTTGAACTGGTATTGGGACCGGATATTAACTGGTTTTATAATTTACTACATGGTAGTAAATCAGTAGCATACAAATGCAATTTAAATGTCACCTTTACTATGTCTTATTCTCCTTACGGAATATTTTACATTCACATATTTTTCCATTGCAATATTTATGATTCTAGCTGTACATGTGCCTTTCCACATTTTATGAAATTACAGAAACAATCTTTGTTTAATTAGTTGACCTCTGAAAACAATTAGTTGTACTGCATTTTATTTAGGGGTATCAAATTAAAGGGGGCTGAATACAAATGAGTGGATCAAACCATATATCATTATCACTCCACTGAACAATCCTGCACTACTTTGTACTGCTCTATCACATAAAATCTTAATAAAATACCTTTAAGTTTGAGGATGTAATGTAACAAAAAGATAGGTGTTGTTCATGGCATTGTAGCCCAATATTTATCAAGCAGACATTTATTTACCAACTGCTTAACTTTTCAGTGCTTAAATCGTTTTAGAGATAAAAGTAACTCACTTTGGAAGCAAAACAGAAAAAAGCCTCTTCCCCATTATTGCTTTTGTACATTTCACGATACACTGGATGAGTTTTCTATTTCCAATATCAAAAAGATATTGTGCCCATAGAATGAAGGAAAAGTGAGTAACTCTCTTTTTTCCTTTGTATTCAACCCACTTTCATGCAGAGTAATTAGAGGAGAGCTTAGAGTCGAAGGACTAGAAAAAAAAGATGAATACTCATTGTGACTGTCTAATAAATAGTGTGGAGCTACCAGAGCAGGTGGAGCCACTGAAGCTAGCAGTCTGAGGAGGAAGGAAACACTGTTATATCGTCTGTGTTTTGATTTCCTGCACCTCAGAGATAATAGGAGTTTCTCTATTTGCAAGAAGAGATTCAAGAGTGAACTCAAAATATAAAATGCATGGCAGCATCTAAAGGACAGAGGGCTGCAGAGACTAAAAGCCTGGCACGGCTGGCAGAGAAAGCAGAAATTTGCATAAGCTGGAGAGGGAGTTGGGTTATTGCTCAGTCTGCATCTGGCTGCAGACCCCAGACTGCTTCTATGAGTGTCTGACATTATATTGCTGTCTCTCTGCAAGTCTCTTCCTCTCCCGAGTTTCCAGCTCAAACCATAAACATTTAAAATTGAGGAGAAGCTCCTCAAAGGTTTTTCAAGCCTAACTCCTGAGTGGATAGTTAAGAATTTATATAGCATGCATGAATTCTGTGTTAGGAGTAAATTACACATCACTCTTCTCATCTTACACATGCTTACCTTTTCTTTCATCTTCTCAATTTTTCTGACAGTGCTGCGTCTCGGTTGGCGGTCTTCATGACGTAGGAGGTTGACGTTAAGATCTCCAGACTTGCTAAACTGCTTTTCCTCCTGCTTTTCAGCATCTTTCAGCTTGCTCTCAGCGCTGATGCTCTCAGTGTGGTACATGTGGTATGTTTTCATAACCTGAGAGATGACAAAATCACACATTTATCATTGTTTCAGTTATACGAGTGGGTTTTCCTGAATGGGAATTTCAGGAGTTGTTATTAGCAGTCAGTATCTGATCTGCAGTACATTATGAAAAACCTTAGTTTGGAAAGGCCTATTTCACTGCAGTAATTCTGCCTCAGCTGTATTTATAAAGGCTGAATTTTACTTTTACATCTGTGCATGTTGGAGAACAGCTCAGCTTTCATCAACATATCTGACTTTTTTCTCAACAAATTTATGTGAAAATGTCAGCTGTGACCTAGACCTATTATTAGAGATTAGTTCTCACTAGAGATTAGTTAGAGCAGCACAAAAACTAAAAGGAAATCTCTCTCATCATAATCTTAAGTCCTAAAATTTCAGAGCAGTTCATGTGAAATTTCTAAAACATTAAACTACATCGCCTTTGGAGTGAAATGTTATTTACATAGAAAACTGTAGCCATTTACACTGACATGTGGCGCACATGCAGTTTTTAAATTTTTTTTATTATTTACATTCTTTTTCTCAACTTCGAGTTTCTCCATATTTGTTGGAAAAAAACACTTACAAATAATTACAGTCTTTTAACTATAATTATCATAATTTTATTAATTTAAAGTATGTTTTATAGGCAGCATTTTCTGCTGGTAAAATATAGTTTTATTTCATAAATTTGTTGTTTTGCAGCAAAGTAAAACCTCCTAAACAATATGGCCATAATAATATGGCATGTTGTGCAGATGAGAAAAGAGAAACTGGTCAAAACAAAGTAATGTAGCATTAAAGTTTTAAAAACAGCATTCCCTTTACCTACTCAAAATGTCTTAATATAGCAGTTTTTTTAACAGACTCTGCCAAGCAGTTAGCTTGACTATGAGGTATGTATCTGCGTCTTCAAACTGAGACAACTCCATACTTCAAGTAGGAGTAGATACTGTTAGAAAAATGCTCTATGAATCCCTGTTTAAAAACAAATCAACCCAAGTAAGAGAAGACAAATCAAATGAAGGAATGTGTTATAATTAGCAGAATTAGGCTTGACTTAAGCTTGCGCCAATCTAAAGGATTTTAATCTTACAATCTAATCTTTTTAAGGTAAAATCATGTAGAGAATAATCACCTTTGTCAGTTTGTTTTCACGATAATTTACAAATATGTATCAATGTATTGTTCAGTAAAAAACTGAGATCTTGAGTAGTGAGAGCAAATGCATCACTATACACAGAATCATGAGGAGCAGAGACATTGATAAAGGAAAAAAAACAGTAAAACCTGTCTATTACAATGTTGTTTATGTATTTAGATGACACAAGAAATGTTGAATTAAAACGTTTATCAGCAAGATTTGTACAAAGCAAAAATACAAAAGCAGACTGAGAGTTGTTTCCAAATCAAAAATAACCTTAAATGTGTTTTTCCCTCTCGCAGTGAATAAATATGTTGGGACCAATGCACATAAACAAACACAAGCTGAAACGAGGATGTCACTTGAGGCCTAAAACCAAAATCCACAACACACAGATATGTGCTGCCCTCATTTGCACACCAGCCACATTTGTGCAATGAACAACAGTGTTACTTTTGGTTTGATGCTTCCTTGTCTCTGCCTGCAGTGTGAATAAGAAAACAAATCTTGAAATGAAATATCTATCTCCCAGAGTTCATCGTTTTGAAAGTCTACTTTGATATTTGCCTTCTCGTTGATGCCTGGTGGATCCGTTTGAGATGTCAGTACACTAGAAAACACAGATGACTCAATATGAGGATTATTTAATTGGATCCAGGGTTGTCTCACTTGTCAAATCTCCAATTTACCATCGCACCCCCAGCTCTGTTTCCACTTTTTTGTGAGTCCTGTTGTTTTGCATGTTTTGTGCAATTATTTTGGTACTTTGATCTCTACTAACACATTAAACAGTTTACCTCCTCCTCAAGACATAAAAAAAAAATCATCATTAGGCAAGAAAGAAGTCCCTTTAATATCTCTTAACGTGTCCCAGATGCTTGTCGAGAGGCACTCCTCCTCAATCTTTAAGCCTCATAAAGGAAGGTCCAGATGTGAGAACCATCTTCAAACAGCTCAAGTGGACGTGATTTTCTATGAACACCTCAGGATGTTTGACAGCCAATATAAACAGTTATTGAACAGCAGGATCTGGAAGCTTCACATAAAGATGTTTTGTTGGGTGGTGCAACTACAATTTCCCACTACTTCCTCTGTCACACTATTGCATATCTGCCTTTTATTTCAGTAATGTATGAAAATATACAGTTTAAGGTCAGTAATGCTCCATCATCACCTCTCTATCCATCTGATTTGTCATCATGCATTATGTGATCTCCAGCAGCCAGGCTGCCACAGATTTTTGCTGGGTGAGGATCGCACCTAGAGCACACCACACATAGGCACCCCTGCAAAGGATTTTATGCAAGTGCAACACAATTGTGTGCCAATGACCCAACAATAACGTTACCAAATCTCATGCTATGCAATGCTATGCAGACGCTGTGTCTGCACGGAGCTCGGCATGAAAATGTTTAAAGAGTCTGACAAATCAAGGTAATTGATTTTAATTCTGAGTAATTAGCGTTCGAATAATTATTTAGCCACTTGGTGGCACTCATAAAGTGGCAGAAATTTTAACTTTTATCCCAAGATGGGCAGGAAATTATTTGGAATATATATATAAAAAAAGACAAAACAGAGAAACCATTGCAAAAAGAAACTTAATTTTTAACTATGCAGTAGAACACTGAACATTTTACACCTTTCACCCACATTCACACTCATTTTACAGCCACATAAAAATTAGGACAACCTACCTGTTTTATAACATATATGGAAATATGGATAGTTAACATAAATGTTAACAATACAGAATAATTCAAGTACTACAACCAAACATCTAAAACTGAAGAAAAGACCTTGTAAACCCTTTGCGCAAAATGCAATTTTTAAAAAAGTAAGTCGTGAGGAATAAATAAGTATCCTCTTACATTTATTTTCACCTAAAATGACAAATATTATACACGGGTTTATCAAATCAGGTGCACACCATTCTAACATTGTTAATCACCATTTTGAGTGAGGTTTGCCCCCTTTCAATTTCTGATTTTTACTTTGGTGTACTCCGGACTGTAGAATTGAGTGCTCACCATGGTGAGATGATAGTGATATCTTTATAGGAAGAATGTAGCAGAAACCAGTCTGGTAAAGGATTTAAAGAGATCTCAATTGTATTTCAAATAAGTGCTTCGTCTGTCTGAAAAAAAAGTCTACAAGTGGAGGACATTCAAAACATTTTCCAACACGCCTCAGTCTGGCTATCTAAGTAAGCTCCCCATGGGAGCAAGTGAAACCATACTATCATTCCTCAGGCTGCTGAACATTTCCTATAATTTGCTAAACCTCCATGTATCACTGACTCTTAACTCTTAACAAGTCATCTGCAGAAATGTTTTGCTATAGCAAGAAGTGTGTGTGTGTGTGTGTGTGCTCTTGTACTTGTTGCTGAGTGAGAACCATTTTTCGTATTTTTATTGCAAAGTGAGGACATTTTGACAAAGTGAGGACATTTTTCTGGTCCTCACTTTTTCAAATTCCGTTCTTGGGACAGGGGTTAGGTTTAGGACTAGGGTATGAATTGAGTTATTGTTAGGGTTAGGGTTAGGTATTAACTGGTTAGGGTTAGTGTTAGGCACTAAAAATCAAGGAAAATGAATGGAACTCAATGGAAGTAACCGAAAAGTCCTCATAAAGATAGTAAAACACGGATGTGTGTGTGTGTGTGTGTGTGTGTGTGTGTGTGTGTGTGTGTGTGTGTGTGTGTGTGTGTGTGTGTGTGTGTGCTTGAGTCCCCTGACAACAGCCAAGGCCCAATGGCTTTTAAAAGACACAGAGAAATAAAAGGATTTTTTTAAAGTGCACTTGAGATGAAATCTGAATATATCAGGGGTTTAAACTACTGCTATCCTACAAACATCTGCAGTGTTCAACTAATGCAAAAACCAAAGCAGATATTCCAAAATATGCATCGGTCAGATGGGAGAAAGTCACTGTAAGTGAAGATATAATAAAACACTTAAAAACTATATCTATAGATATGAAAGACAATATACAAAAGAAGAAAGAATCCTTCATGTGGAAAGAAAAATATTCTACATCTTGTTAAAATAATACTTGCAATAATAGAGGTGGTCTATGTTAAATAAATAGACACATTTGTTATTATAAAATCTAATCTCCAAGTCATCTGCTGCAATTACACTATTTTTCCTGCATAATGAGGTGAATATAGCTGTGGTGAAATGATGACCTATCCTGGGAAGATGATGCCTCTCACCTCATGGAGGCCTAATGTTCATAACATGGAAAAACAATTGTGTGCTGTTAACTAATGTACTGCTGTAACAACATACATGCGTCCTTACAGAAATCATCTGTTTTTTATTTTTGTCACACTTAGATGTTTGAGATCATCAAACTAATTTTAGTATCCAATAAAAATAACCAGAGTTAATTGAAAAAGCAGTTTTCAAGTGATGGTTTTGTTTTTAAGAGAAAAAACCAAACCAACCTGGCCATTTGAGAAAAAGTCATTTCCAACATTTTAAATCATGAATTATCTGTCATTAACCACATTTTGTTCTGGGAAGTCAAATTCCTTGTTTGTGCACACAATATAGGGAAATAAAGCTCATTCTCAATCTCATCCACCAAATTCATATAAATGAAGTTCATCTTACCTCTAAAAGACTTTCACAGAAACAATGAATAAGTGACAGCACGAAAGTAAAGATTAAAGCTACATCACCCATTACCTGCGACACAGTTTCCGAGTCATCGTTGACGCAGTTGTTGACAATAGAATACCTGTATGTGAGACTGACTTACAGACATAGGATGCAAGGTAGCGGATCCAAGAGATAAGAATAGCTCAGTCTTTATTGCTCCCAGGGGGAGATGTCTTCGCCATGGCAGGAAATTAACCCAGGTAGAAACCAAGAGGACAATATTTCACTGATCCGTGTTGATGACACCAGCGTCAGAAAGTGCCGACTCACTCCTTTCCTTCTTTTCCTCATGTCAGAGCCAGTGCTAATGTCAAGTTTAATATATCTGCAACAGAATACTTTAAAGAAACGTAAACAGCCGCTGCAGTCGATGCATTATTGGGTTTACAGTTGTTAAAAAAGATGTTGGTTGGTACAGAAACACAGTTCTGAAGTTATTTCTGATTTTGGGCAAAAGGCCAACACAAAGTAGAGCAAAATTGGGCAGTGACACAAAACTGTGAAAATGAAAGAGGTGAACGACCTTTCACTGCCATTACAGCTGCATGTCTCTTGGGGTATGACCCTACCAGCTTTGCACATCTACATACAAAAATTTCCCCCATTTTTTTTTTAACCTTAGCCCAAATTCAGTTGGATTTATGGAGTTTGTCAACAGTACTTTCAAGTCTTGAAGGATGTTTTCAATTTCATTTAGTTCTGGATTTTGACTGGGCCATTCTAACACAAATACAATTTGATGTAAATAATTCTATTGCAGTTCCATTGGTATGTAGGATAGGTTTTCCACCGCACATATCATTTTGCAGGAAGGTAAAGAAAAAAAATGCAACTTTTGACACGGAGATTATGCAAGGGACACATGCATGCTGTGTTCCCTGCATGATCCGTGCCAAACTCCAAACTTGGACTTCCGGCTTTCTTTTAACAATGGCTATCATCTTGCCTCTCTTCAATAAAGAGCAGATCTGTGGAATAGAAAACTAATACTTGTCCTGTCAACAGATTCTACTGCCTGAGCTGTATAAATCAGTATAAATCAGCTGGATTTATACTGGATTTAAATTATACTGGATTTATATACAAACAAGTGGACTTCATTTACTAATTGCGGACCTTCTGAAGGCTACGTTTTTTTAGGGGCATCAGTGTGAAAGGAGCTGAATACAAATGCAGGCACACTTTTCAAAGTTTTATAATAAAAAAAAAAAACAATGTATTATCTTGCCACTTTACAAAAATGTACTGCCCTGTGTCAGTCACAAAAGTACACAAACGTACCATTGACGTTTGTGGTTATAATGTGGCAAAATATAAACAAGTTTAAGGGGTCTGAGTACCTTTGCAAGCAAAAGAAAGTACTAACAACAGCACAGTCAAAAGGGGTTGTCCAAAAATATACACACACTACTACTTCTACCTCTGGGTCATTATGTAGCATATCGGTCTTATGAAGTTTGTGATCTTACAAAATTAGGGGTGGAGCAGCTAGAAGTCAGGCAAGAAGGTTCCTGGTTTGAATCCCAGCCTACGGTGTTTTTATATGGAGTTAGCATGTTCTCCCAGTGCATGCATGAGTTCCTCCAAGAGCCCAAACCCTGCAAGGTGAACAGTAATAGACAATGCTCAATGGATGGATGGATGGATGGATGGATGGATGGATGGATGGATGGATGGATGGATGGATGGATGGATGGATGGATATTACAAATTATCATAACTGGCTAAATTTAATTTCTTCAACTAATTAGTTAATTAGTTATTTATTTAATTATTAATTAAACAGTTTGCAGAAAAAATAACTAAATCACCCAAACCTAAAACATACTTATCAACTCTGACAGAGAGTCAGACAAAAATGAAAAGACAGAATACCTCAAACTGCATTCTCTATGAATTAAGTGTATAGCATAAAAAAAATATTTAAAAACATTTTGTGCAAATATGTACTGGCACACAAGCAATTCATTTTGTAGGCAGACATAGTGGTGTTGATGCGGCATTTATTTTTCCATCTTAGCAGCAAAGTTTCACAAAACTCCCACAATCTGTGTCACATTTAGAAGGAATGAAACTGCAAGTCCACATTCAGACGTTTAATTCTCTGCCAGATCCCAGCAGAGGCCAAGTAGAGCATGAGAAGAGGGACCATCTGAGTTTTATTATACTGTTCGAAGAAAGAAAATGGATCAAATTAATTTGTAAGTGGATGCTAAAAAACCTACTGAATTAAAGGAGTGGCCAAGGTATAGAGAACAGAGCATCCTTGTATACCTAAAGGAATTAAAACATGCTTGTTTAGAGCACATGCATCTGATAATCCTGTTTGTGGCACTCAGACCTACAGATGGCTCGATCAGGGAAAGTTGCCAGTGCTGCCCCTTGTTTTTTCGACTCTCATCACACAGCTCAGATGAATAAGGCATATAAGTCAGATCTGCCCTGCCTTCTTTTATGCCACAATTAGTAGAAGATTGCTGAACTTGCTTGGAGATGTCCAGTTTTGGGCACTCAGTCTCTCTGTGTAAAAAGGTATCAGTGCAGAAAAAAGCACCCTGTGCTCTAATTCATGCGACACGGTCAACTATGTGTGGGTCCCCCTACAGAAGATCCCTTTGTTTACAATCTAATTCTAACATGAACTTTATTTGAGAACATTGTATTTAGAAAAATATGTAAAGCATGATTAATCAAGCAGGATGGACCAAACACAAATATACATCTAGAAATTGACTGGTAAACCATAAGCTCTCCCAGGTTCCTAACAACAACACTCTTTTGTGTGGAAATTGCTACTGAGCGAAGAAGACTCAGGTAGCAACTTGCACTACCAGAGAGGTGTTTAGAAATGAGCTAGAAGAGGCACAAAAGGTTTTAAAAGCTTCTGAAAATGAATAAGTCATCTACATGAGCATGTTAATCCATGCTGTTACAGGTGGGAGACAGAAATCAAAAGATTACAGGAAGCTGAATATATTGCATCGATTTTATTGCTCTGTTTTCTCCTTTCCTTCATTCTGCCATGGAACATGCTGCATTTGGAAATGTTTTTTTGGAAATCTTATAGGTAAGGGTGAACTCAGTGAATTCGAGGATTGTACAATGAGAGGATGCCGCTTGTGCAATTAAATTTAACTTACTCACAAAGTGGGTACTCACGTAAAACCACAGAGCAGGGTCAGACATTTGTATGAGCTTAAGATTAGCTCAAAAACAGTATGTAGAGATCTTCATGGAATGGGTTTCCATGGCCAAGAAGCTGCATCCAAGCCTTACATCACAAAGTGTAATGTAATGTGTTTGATGCAGTGATGAAAAGCAGGCCGCCACTAGACTCTAGAGCAGAGGAGACAAGTTCTCTGGAGTAACAAATCATGCCTCTAGCAATCCAAATGACATAACTGAATTTGGCAGCTGCCAGGAGAATGGTACTTGCCTGACTGCATTGTAGCAAGAGTAAAGTTTGCTGCAGAAAGGATTAATGTGTGGACTGGTTTTCAGGAGTTGTACTCGGTACCGTAGTTCTAGTGAAAGAAACTCCTAATGTTTCATCATACCAAGACATTTTAAATAACTTCATGCTCCAAACATTGTAGGAACAGTTTGGGCATTGTCCCTTTCTGTTCCAACATGACAGCACACCAGTGCACAAAGCGAGGTCCATAAAGACAAATATAAGCATGTTTGGTGTGAAAACACTTGACTGGTCTGTACGAAGTCTTGATGCCAAACTGACAGAACACCTTTGGGATGAACTGGAGCTAAGGCTATGAGCCAGGCTGTCTTGTCCAGCATCAGTGTCTGACCTCATAAAAACACTTCTGGGAGAATGGCCACACACATAGTTGCAAGGAGTGGGCCGATGTCATATTAAACCCTATGGATTAGGAATGGGATGTCACTTAAGTCGATATGTGTGTGACAGGAGGTGAAGAAAAAAGCAAGATAGTGTATGACAGAGGCAACCTAAGTATTTTATACCAAAGGATAAAACTGGTCATTACACTGAATACCAAGAATATGAATCAGATAGCCAAGGGATGGCATCCAAAAGAGCAATGTACAAAGCTAGAAAGTATAGACTAAAATAAAAAATAACTAATTAGTTTAAAACAAGATCCGATTAAATATTATCCCTCTACTCTCCTAAAACAGTTCTCATTTATTATCTTCAAATAAATCCAGTTAGACAAAGCTAGAGTCATCATCATTGTTGTTATGGTAGATTTTACATATCCAAAAACATTGAAAAAATGTTTCTTAGTTGTCCCAAAATATCACAATTTTATCTTCGAAAAACAACAGTTGGCTTATTACACTATGTAAGAACACATGTGAAGCAAAGAAAATAGACCAAAATCCAGAAGCAGTTACAGTTTGTGTAGGATCTAGGGTGTTAGTAGCCACTTGCTTTTAATCACATGTTTCTGATTAATTGACTTCAGCAAGTGTGAGTACCTTCAAGAAATCAGATGGAAAAAAACAACAATGATCTTACAGTAAGAGTTATTGCTGCCCTTAGTCTGGGAATAAATATAAGATTTACAAACTTTTGAAACTCCAAACATTCAATATTGCATCCTAAATGTCACACAAGTTAGTCAAAATGTTAAATAGTTAAACAACTAGAAAACATTCAATGAATACTACGGGATGGAACGGTTCCAGGCGAAGACTTGCCCCTAATTCCCCTGTCACACTTTTGCATATCTGCCTTTCGGCACACTGCTTTAACTAAAATAACGCTATTATTTTTGTATCAACATGATATCCTCACCACTCTGCCTAAGCTTTATGATCCTGGTCGCTAAGATTAGTTGCAGTTGTTGGCACAAAGGACAGTGAACATCCACCCAAAAGACTACACATTTTATAGACAAGTGGTTTTAATGTACGGCACCTGAAATATTGCAGACCACAAAATATTGCATCCAAGCAGCCCTTTGCAATTGTTATTGTGGACAATGTATTTACAACTAAATACATTGTACAGCTCTACGTAGCAGATGTACATCGTAAGAAACAAACATTGCAAATGCATGGCAGGAGATAATATAAATGCAATTCATTTTATTCACATTTAGACCCATGTAATATGTGCTTTAGATAAATAGCAAGATAGGAAATAGTGTGGCAGCTAGCTATGTGCAAATGCATGAAGGTGTTTCTTTAGCCCCAGATCCTCAAGTTGGTATGAGCTCATAGTTCGTCCAAATGTGGAAGTGATAATAGCTTAAAAACTGTGCCACATGTTTCTTTTGGTCATTCACAACTAACCGATTCCTCTGCTGCTGTCCATCATCATCATTTACCATCAGCTCATTTGTGTAGATTCTCAGTCATCTAGGACATGGCAGTCCTAGCTGCTTAAATTGAAGGCAGCTGAACTTTTTTTTATTAACTCATTAGTACTAAGCCAGATTTTAGTGTAACAAAATGGAAGCGAAATCTCCTCAGTACATAAAACTGTGATGACTAATCAATTAATTTAAAAATCAAAGACCTTCAAAGGCAGAGCGGACAAATAAAACACATAATAGGTGGTGCTTTCAGTGATACACAAATATGAGGTAAGAAGCGAAAAGAAAAGAATCAAAAGGCAAAAAAGAGAGCGTCAGAAAGACAAAGTGAGGATGAAAAGGTTTGGTCGGGCTCGGCAATGAGATGAGGTGTACCGTGTGAGAGATCAATCTACAGGAGATGCAGTCTATTACTCACAGTGTAGAGCTCATTAGTCACCTTCACCAGCTCCTCATGCATCTGGATCCCAATTTCTTTGCTCTGAAAAACAAGAAGAAGGAAAACAAAATTTGGTTTGTCAGCAGTGACCTGATGGAACATGCACAGTCGATCATGCTCAAGGTATGACTTTGGTGAGTCAAACCGAAGCTACAACGGCAGGCTTGATATTGTCTGAAACTAGTTCAGAGGATTTATTCATTTGAGCAATGACTCAGCTTAGATTTGTCCTGAAAAACTGCAACTTTGACTCGCCTCCCCAAGCAGTTTTACAACCATTCACAACTTGAGACATGCAGCTAAAACAACTATCATGTTGACTTTGTTAGGAAGCATATTACATTTGATCCACACTTGTGGAGGGTTGGGTCAATGACTCATGTGGCCTTAACAGATCTATTAGTGTGATTGTTCTGACCACAATTTAACAGCCTGAAACCTTAACACATGTTGAATATAGAAGTGAGAAATGTAGAACTGCCTAGCATATAAAAAAACCTAACCTCTAAGCTGACATATTAAGGCTGTCAACGAGAAACACAACTAAAAACATCATCATAATGGAGCTTATATAGTCTTGTGAAGACCACGCTGAATACGTTTTGAGAGCAAGGGAGAGAAGGGTGAAAGCTCGGTCAGCAACTACTTCAGATAAGCCTTAAGAGCTGTAGAGGTGCGATGCAAGGGTTTACAGGGCAGTCTCACTGCAGACAGTACACTGCACTTGGTTTTAATAGAGACAGGAGGAGAGCTTTTTGGACCAATTCTGGGGCTGCTAAAAAGGCTGGATATGGATCCAGAGAGCTGATCTGTGGGTAAGTGCTTACCGTCAGCCTCAGTTGGATCACCTGAGCAAGGGAGTCTGATGTCGAAAAACCCTAAACATCTGGGGACATCCGGAATATCACTGATAATGTTCACTAGCTAAGCATCCGAAGGTTTATCGACCTATTATGGCAATTTGCTACAAAGATCATCTGTGCAGGCAACATGGTGATCTCTGTGAAATAAAGCAGGTGAACAGGACAGATTTTCACTCACCCACCAAAAACTCTGATGGAATCACTTTTTGCCATGGGATTATGAAACAACTGAAGCTTTGGATTTAAGGGTTGGTACAATCCAAGCCTGAAGATGCCATGGCTACAACAGATAGCTTAAGCAGCGTTCAGATTATCAAGGCGACTGTCGGTGCCGTTTTTCAGCATAAAGTTGATCGATTAGAAGCTTGCATGCTTTTACTGTGATTTAAACTTTTTATGTGTGCACTAAAATACATCAGCAGATGTCTGTGGAGCAGATTAGTAAATATATGAATAACCTTTCTCTCCAAACATTCCTCAAGCATGTTTATGATCTTAAGCTACTGCTCTGACTTAATTTTTTTTCAGTGTCTGAGCCAGAGAGCATTGGATGCCATCTGAATATCTAACTTCCCTTCCAACCAGTACAAGTGTATTATTAGCTTGAAGTAACTCTTTAGGGCCAAAAGAATGTCACCAAAGGGTGCCAGTTTGTTAGATCTTCAAGCTACTGCATTCAGACAACATTTCTTCTGACGTCCTCCTTCTCCTCACTGGGTAAATTGTCACAAAAATCTTGAATTTATTAACTCAAATTTTGTCTGCTATCAATACATCCTGATGTACACATTGCAGTTTGCATTTGGCACTCCAAGTGTAACTTCATCACTCTTCAGCAGCTTAGAGCTCTGTTCTTGCCTGCTTTGTGATCACTTTTTTTTTTTCATAACTTTTAAAATATTCTCAATTTCAAAAACAAAAAATAATGTAACTGTCTCAAGCTACAAGTCAGAACACCAAATAAAAAGAGGTGTAAAAAATCTTGATTCAATTCAATTCAATTCAATTCAAAAATACTTTATTAATCCCAAAGGGAAATTAAATGTTGTTATAGTTCATATTATGAAGGTTTCCTCGAAGAGCCGTTGTAGATGCTGATGGCTGTGGGCAGGAAGGATCTCCTGTAGCGCTCCGTCTTACAGCAGATCTGAAGAAGCCTCTGACTGAAGACACTCTGCTGTTGTAGGACAGTCTCATGAAGAGGATGCTCAGGGTTCTCCATAATGTTCTTCATTTTATGAAGAATCCGTCTTTCCACAATGATCTCCAGAGGTTCCAGAGGAGTCCCCAGAACAGAGCCAGCCTTTATTATCAGCTTGTTGAGCTTTTTTAAGTCCCTGGCTCTGATGCTGCTTCTCCAGCAGATGATGGTAGAAGAGATCACACTTTCCACAACAGACTTATAGAAGATATGCAGCATCTTGCTGCAAACACCAAAGGACCTAAGCTTCCTCAAGAAGTACAGTCTGCTCTGTCCCTTCTTGTAGACGGCTTCACAGTTGCATCTCCACTCTAGTCTGTTGTCCAGGTGAACACAGAGGTATTTATACTCCTCCACCACCTCCACTTCTTCTCCCATGATAGAAATAGTTTTTGACTTATTCCTGTTTCTCTTAAAATCTGATTAGGTGGTATTACATTTACAAAATCCTAATAATATCAAACAGACTTTCACCTCCACCTGTCACTGATTATTAAATAAATATTTTAATATAAAATAATAAAACGTTTCTCCTATGATCCACTTGCAAAATATGGCATGTTGAATGTGGGTTTTTCCACACTTTGCACACTTTACCATCATGTTTGAACGTTCAAGGACAAGTGTAAAAGCATAAGGTTTCAAATAAGGCAAATCAGTAAATGTAGGCTGTAAGTATCAAAATTTTAAGTATCAAAATTTTTAAATCCAAACAAAATTATATATAGGCTAGGGGTATATTCGACTAAATGTCTAAATCCACTTTAGAATCAACCAAACACAAACACTTAAACAACTTTAGACACACATGCAGCTTGACGTCTTCTCAGTAATCAAACGACTCAGCATGCTTTGTGTTCAAAGACCCAAGAAACACCTTCCTTAGAGGCAGAAATACCTGTCACAGTGAAAGTAATAATTGTCTGTGTGGGAGAGGTAGACAGTCTTTATTTGAAGTGTGAAAATGCACAAACAGCAGCAGAATATGTCAGTGTGATGGTGTGACATAAAAAAACAAAAACAAAACAGAAGCATCATCTCTGCTAACATAGCAGAAGTTTCACGTTGTTGAGATGAGATTTTCAGCACAAATGGAAATGGAAAATCAGTTTATGCTGATCTCTTCTGTACTGTTTATTAACATAATGTATCATCCAACAATTTTTTTTACCTCAACTCTCAAATCTTTTGCATATTTCTTTTCATTATAATTTTTAATTAAATAAAGATAACAGTAATAAAACGGAAGATTGTAACTTTTTTAAAGACCATGAAGTAAAATAAGAACTATATTGTAAGAGACATTTAATGGTGGCCCAAGTTAAAACCAAACAAGGAAAGTACATGAATCATACTTGTCCATGTAACTGACTTATGTGCATTAATTTGGGCAATCAAAAGGCATTCGTATACAAATACTGTCTACTTAACCCCCCCCCCCTTCTCCCCCCAATCCTCTACTGCTTTAAACACAATATTTCTTGAGACAAATTACCATTCTGACTAATTTCCACCTCTGCAAAAAGCAACTTCAGAAAAAAAGGTTATGACTAATAAATACAGAATGACTTCCTAGCAATCATGTTTACATATTTTTTACGATTAACCACAAAACATTCTTCTACAGTCAAACCATGACTAAATACTGGAGTATTGCTTTAATTTTTACACGAGGCAGGAATCTGTTTAGAAAACTGATGAGTATTACGTGCACAGACCACATCCACTCATGGTTCAGAGAAAGAAGTTAAGAGAGATAAAGGAAGGTGACAGTTAGCCTTGTCCAAACCCCGCTAGAAAACAACTAAAACTGCTAGGTCTGAAACTAACCCAGTCTTAAGATGTATTTATCAAGCAGGTTTGACAAGAGTGCTGATAAAGAATGCAGTTTTGGTTGCAGAGATGGAAAATATACCAGGAGTGCAAGCATTAAGTTGTGTTCAAACAAGCTTTTCTGATCTCGATAAACATGATGCATCCTCTAAAGGCACCGGCAGCTGGTGAACAGCATCTGTATGCATCAGTGGCTCTAAGCTGAGACAGACTGCAGCCTGCACTGCAGAGGTTTATAAGAAGGGAGGGTTCACCCAGCAAGGAAACAACCCTGATGCAACACACTCTCAGAGCTGTGACAGGTGGGATTTAAGGTCGTGTAAATGTACATTTTTTAGCAGCACAATCTGAAAAAAGTAGATACAGAGAAGCCTGACATTGTATTCCCTTTTATTGTTTTGTGAGACTAAAGAAGCAGACAGGTGGGAAATAAAACCTTAACCCTTAGTTAATTATATTATTGAATGTCCCTTTCTGCAGTCTATTAACTGTAATCAGGTTAAGGTTACTTAATTAATAGCCAAAGGTAGATTTGCCCTACAGTGAAATAAGAAATATGTCTGTTTTACACAAACACACACACACTGTAAAAACTAACAGCAGACTTAAAAACTATATATTTAAAAAAAATACTCAGAGTATTCCAGGTTCCACCAATCAGGACATTGGAGAGGAAGGACACATCTAATCTTACAAAAAACTTTTAAATTTATCCAATAAATGACAAACATTGCCATCCCATAGAGTCCATTAAATGTGCAAAGTATCTCTTCATCTTATTCAATTCAATAACAGCCGCAGGAACAAAGCTGATTTTATATGGCTGTGTTCTGCATTTTGGGATTAAGAATCTCCAGCCGGAGGGAAGAAGTTGAAGCTCGCTGTGGTACAGTAAACTGTTAAAACGGGAACACTACAAATATCTCTGTGAATCCCTCTTAGATTTCATGTCAAAAAAACTGAACTAGCCACAATAAAACAATACAAGTAATTAATTATGCAATTCAAATAATAAGGGGCTATAACAACTCATTAGACAACTAGAGCCTCCAAAAAGACTAAAAATCCTTTATTTGATGCTCCATTAAGGAACACGCATGCAAAGTGCTTTGTGGTCGTTGTTTAAGGGGACAATTATTTATGTAACACAACATGTGTGCATAGTGGTTTTATCTTTATGGAGCTGTGGACAGAATCAAAAAATAACAAGCAAAAAAGCGGTAAAAAAAAGGCCAAAAATCACAAAGGTTTGGGATCATTTCAAATATAAGAAAAGCTAAATTACTGTTTAAAAATAACAAAATGTGTAATTATTCACACCCATACAATTTTTTTGCATTGCAGGCTTAATCTAAAAATTATTTGAGTGCAGTTTTCTTCAAAACATCTACACAAAGTAGCCCAGAATCACAGAGAAAAAATGTGTTTTCAGACATTTTTGTGAATTTATAAAAATTTATACTACCGGTCAAAGGTTTTAGATACACTTTCTCACTTAATGGGTCTCTTTTTTTTCATGACTATGTAAATTGTAAATTCTCACCAAAGGCAACAAAACTATGAATGAACACAGATGGAATTATGTATTAGACAATAAGTGTGAAATAACTCTAAACATTTTTATGTTTTAGATTTTTCAAATAGCCACTCTTTGCTTTGCCCTCTTGGCATTCTCTCCCTGAGCTTCATGAGGTGGTCGCCTGAAATAGTTTTTCAAAGAATCTTGAAAGAACTTTCCAGAGGTTTATTGAGAGACGGTCAGAGGTTAATATTTCAGTCATTACAGCAAAGGGTGGCAACTTTAAGGATTTTAAAATATAACATATTTACTGCCTTACTGTATTTATGTACTGTAAGCATTCAAACATTATAAATTCAAACCCCCGAATATGACAACCACAGTTGAGCTCGGGCCCATCTGATTTCCCCTGATCCTCCCTGATATGCTACTGCAGCTTGATCGTGTCCACCTGTGGTAGATTCAGTTGACTGAACACAATTTGGAAAGGAACACTGGTCCATGAAAGGTCTCACAGTGGAAAGATCACATCAGAACAGAAACCAAACAGTGAACTCAAAGCAATGGTCTGTAGATGCTCAAGATCAGATTACATAAAGGTGCATATCTGCAAAAACATACGAAAACATTTCAGCAGCACTGAACATCCATGGAAATGGAGGATGTTTGGAGCCAACAGGATTCACCTTAGTTTTGGCCGCCTGAACAAATGAAGAATTTGAGGGAAAAAAGCCTTGGACAGAGCGGTGACCAAAAACTCTTTGGTCACTTAGGATGAGCTCCAGTGTTCCATTGTGTAGACAGGAAAACCATCCAGAAAGTGCCATCCAGAAAGTGGTAGAGTTCGCCAGATGAAAGCTACTCCTCAATAAACGATACATGGCAGTTTGCTTGAATTTTTCCAAAAACATGCTAGAGATTGTCAGTCTAGGAAAAACTAAATTTTCTGGTCTTATGAAACCAAAATACAGATTTTTGGCCTTAATTCATATTTTCATGTCTGGTGATAAATAGACACTGCTCATCACCTGGCTGACACCATCTATACTGTACAACATAGTGGTGGCAGCATCATACTGTGGGGATGTTCACGACGAGTCTGTATAGAGGATAAAATATCAGCATTCAAATGTAGATATTTTTCTTCTACAGAGTGCTCTAGAACTCACATTTATAAGAAGATCTGAGGCTGTCATTGCTGCCACAGATTCTTCAACAAAACATTACCCTATGGATGTAAACACCTAATTAACAAGCTTTTGGTAAAAAAAAATAAACATTAACATCTTTCTTAAAAGTTGTTTTGTGTGGTCATCATGGGATAATGTGTGTAGGTACGTGTAAACAAAAAAAAGAACACAATCTGGAAAATGTTCAGTTGTGTGAACAGTTTCTGGAGGCATTATACACTGCTCAAAAAAACAAAGGGAACACTTAAACAACACAATAAAACTCCAAGTAAATCAAACTTCTGTGAAATCAAACTGTCCTCTTAGGAAGCAACACTGATTGACAATCAATTTCACATGATGTTGTTCAAATGAAATAGACAACAGGGGGAAATCTTTGGTGATTAGCAAGACACTCAATAAAGGAGTGGTTCTGCAGGTGGGGACCACGGACCACTTCTCAGTACCTATGCTCTCCGGCTGATGTTTTGGTCACTTTTGAATGTTGGTGGTGCTTTCACACTCGTGGTAGCATGAGACGGACTCTACAACCCACACAAGTGGCTCAGGTAGTGCAGCTCATCCAGGATGGCACATCAATGCGAGATGTGGCAAGAAGGTTTGTTGTTTCTGTCAGCATAGTGTCCAGAGCCTGGAGGCGCTACCAGGAGACAGGCCAGTACACCAGGAGACGTGGAGGAGGCCGTAGGAGGGCAACAACCCAGCAGCAGGACCGCTACCTCTGCCTTTGCCAAGGAGGAACAGGAAGAGCACTGCCAGAGCCCTGCAAAATGACCTCCAGCAGGCCACAAATGTGCATGTGTCTGCACAAATGGTTAGAAATCGACTCCATGAAGATGGTATGAAGGCCCCAAATGGGGGTTGTGCTCACAGCCCAACACCGTGCAGGACGCTTGGCATTTGCCAGAGAACACCAGGATTGACAAATTCTCCACTGGTGCCCTGTGCTCTTCACAGATGAAAGCAGGTTCACACTGAGCACATGTGACAGACGTGACAGAGTCTGGAGACACCGTGGAGAGCGATCTGCTGCATGCAACATCCTTCAACATGACCGGTTTGGCAGTGGGTCAGTAATGGTGTGGGGTGGCATTTCTTTGGAGGGCTGCATGGCCCTTCATGTACTCGCCAGAGGTAACCTGACTGCCATTAGGTACCGAGATGAGATCCTCAGACCCCTTGTGAGACCATATGCTGGTGCGGTTGGCCCTGGGTTCCTCCTAATGCAGGACAATGCTAGACCTCATGTGGCTGGAGTGTGTCAGCAGTTCCTGCAAGATGAAGACATTGAAGCTATGGACCGGCCCGCCGGTTCCCCAGACCTGAATCCGACTGAGAACATCTAGGACATCATGTCTCACTCCATCCACCAACGTCACGTTGCATCACAGACTGTCCAGGAGTTGGCGGATGCTTTAGTCCAGGTCTGGGAGGAGATCCCTCAGGAGACCATCCGCCATCTCATCAGGAGCATGTCCAGGTGTTGTAGGGAGGTCATACAGACACATGGAGGCCACACACAATACTGAGCCTCATTTTGACTTGTTTTAAGGACATTACATCAAAGTTGGATCAGCCTGTAGTGTGTTTTTCCACTTTAATTTTGTGTGACTCCAAATCCAGGCCTCCATTGGTTAATAAATTTGATTTCCATTGATGATTTTTGTGTGATTTTGTTGTCAGCACATTCAACTTTGTACAGAACAACGTATTCAATGAGAATATTTCATTCATTCAGATCTAGGATGTGTTATCTGAGTGTTCCCTTTCTTTTTTTGAGCAGTGTACATTAGCACTGATGAAAATATGAAATTGGCACCAAAATGGTTAATGGTGGCGAAAACTAAATTTTTGTTTTAAATTACTTAATGCTGTGGCATATATCTGCCAACTAAAGCTGCAGCAGAGGCAGCCATTCATCCGTTCAAATATGAAAACAGACACCTAATGGGGCAGCTTGCTCAGAAAGGATTTAGTGTTTCTTCCTTTTCAGGTCAGGAAAAGGTGTTGACACACACATATCTAGTTTTAACCTACAGGAAAGCCTGCAAGGTGAAAACAGTGTTCTGGTGTTTGGATAAGCCCCAAGTTATTCCTGCTATGTGCTGACAGTCAGCCAGATGTTGCTCACACTCATAGGAGGTGTAGAGTTTGGGGTGATAAGGGCTCTAGGCACATTTTTTAATCCTGAATGGCTTTTAAGGCTCCATAGACCATGCAGCCGTCAGATATTTTACAAACATCAATTATGTGCAGTCTTTCAAACCTAAATCAACAAAACCAGACAAAAACAGTTCTGTATTGTTACAGTGATAGTCATGTTTACTTTTAAATGTCTGCAAAAAGGCTTAAATGTAATACAAACTCTACACATGGACCATTTTCTGTGTCCAGTTTTACAATAACATGGTTTCAGAATCACAAATAAACTGTTTTATCATTCCTGCAGCAAATTACTTATTTAATGTGATGCTAGAGTTTATTTCAGGGTGTAGACAAGCATTTCCCTTTACTCTGTCAGTCAGCTGTGTATGAAGGCTAAATAAATCCCTGTTAGAAAATCAAATAAAATACAAGTTTAAAATCCAGCTGTTTGTTATTTTAAACATAATAGTCAGTGATGACTTGGGGAGCAGAGGAGCATCTCCCCTCTTTTAATTTAAGAGAAAACTGTTTATAAAAACCTTTGCAACATGCTACAGCAGTTAGCAGGTCGGTTGGTAAAATAAAAAGCCTGTTGCACACTACCTACTGAAGCAGTCAAATGTTTAGCTTTAACTGTAAACCATGTCGTGCATTAGTATTACTAGGGGCTTGCAGCATCGTAAAGAATTTAAACGTCCTGCTAGCTGTCCCATTTAAGCTACTGTTCACCATCTCACTAACTGGTTACTTGGGGTACATGATCACCTGATGTACCCCACATACTTTGTACTTTGTACTCTGGTCGTTGCAGCATGCAATGTTGCAGTAAAGTCAACTTGTAAACTTGTTCATTATTTATTTAATGATAATAATTTTGGTTTTGTGAACTTTTCCATCTCACTGCGTGACATTGAGGGCCACAGTTGTACAGCAATAAAAACTTGAAATAAATAGTCCGTCAAAACTAAAAAACTGTGCTTTGTGTCTTTTTTGGTCCCAGTATTCGAACATTTTTGTGCAAACTAAGAGCGATGAGGTGACAGTTTCACTGACCTTCTTGAACAGGCGGATGACATCCTCGCTGATCTGAGCCAAGCGCACAATGACATTGTTGGTGTAGATGTCGCTGAGGGTGGCATGGTCTCGACTCTCACGTCTCGTCTGGTTCAGCAACAGATACCAGCAATTTACGGAGGAGAGCAAGTGCTGGTCTTTTCTGCAATAATAACAGCAACACAGGACTGTCAGAACATTTCTTGGAATCAAACCAAGAGTGACCATAGCATTCTTCTGCAGAACTGTGAATAATAAAACTCAGTAATATAAAATAACAACTTTCAGCAGGTTTTCTTAATTCCCAGATAGGAATGCCTGCCCTATCACTTCATCCCTCCTTTTTTCCCTGCAGTATTCACCGAACGGCAACATGGTTTGTAGAGGATACATTTTTGATGCTGGTGACGGTAATAATCCAGAGAGTCATGAGCACTTATTGCTACATAATCAGTTTAAACAGACTTTGCCTTGGGTGGTTTCAAATAGAAAGAGCAAGGTGCATTTATATCTACCCAGACAAATGCACACACAAACACAAGATCATTTCAAACCTGTCTGGACCATATCAAGGTTTTAATCAATCAAACAACCCGGCGGGAGGAGCATAGACAAAACAGGGCAAGGGGGGAAATGAGAGCAAAGGAGAAGGAGAACCAGGACAGGCTGGGGAATTTGGTTTCACTATGAGGAGAAATGGATAGGCAACACTAACATCAAAGGTATCCTCTTCAGAGAGCTTTCATAATGCTAATCACATTGATAAGTGCTGATAAGTGGAAACTATAGTGGTTTCACTATTATATCGAACTGAACAAAGATACAAAAAGCATATCATCCTAAGAGAGTCAGTGTAACTCAGACAAGGATTTTCTCTCTAGTGAATTTAATCTGTTCATTTATTCCTTAGCTAAAATGTGCTGTAATGGGCTGTGCTTATTTAATTTACAACTAGGAAAAAGTACATTTTAAGCAGCTACATTTTCATAAAGTGGTCAAAGCTTTCAACAGTCAACAATCAAATAATTTTAAAGTCCCATCCATCTATTTGCTAAATGTTTGTTTTATTAGTCAATAGTGGCCTTTATTTTTCAAAAGTAAGTAGACAGGAAATAGCATGGAGAGAGAGGGGGAAGGACATGCAGTAAATGACACCGGGCCGGGACCCGAACTCGCAACAGCCTGCGTCGAGGACTAAGGCCTTCGTACATGGGCCACGCCCCTAATCCCTACGCCACCAGCACTGCACCCATCTGTTTCTATACCAATTTATTTCTCACAAGGTCGTGAGGCACCTGGTGCCTACAAAACTGAAGAGTGTGGCCTGTGTGTGGATGATACGTATGAATTTACAAGCACAATACACCCGCTTTGATCTAAACCATTTCATTTCTTGCTCTGGCTATATGCTTTTCTGCTAAAAAGGAAACCTCTGTGCACCAACCCCTATTTTTATTCTTTAGTCTTTTGCAACTTCAGGTTTTCTTCCAGGATTTTCCTTTATTTAGCTTAATCCATTTTCCTCATCAACTCCAACCAGCTTTCCTGTCCCAGCTGAAAAAAACATCCCCCCCAGCCTGATCATGCCACCACCATGTTTCAACATGATGGTGTGTTTAGTGTGGTGTTCAGCGTTACGTTTCTATCACAATGTTTTGCATGTAGGCCAAAAAGTCAAAATTCGGTATATGCTGACCAGAGTATTTTTGTTCACATGTTTGCTGTGTCTCCCACATGGCTTGTGGCAAAATGCAAATGGGACTTCTTCTGGCTTTCGTTCAACAATGGCTTTCTTCTGGCCATAAAGATCAGATTTGTAGAGTGCTGAACTGAGAGTTGTCATGTCTTCTCCAACCTAAGTTTGGGTTCTCAGCAGCTCCTCCAGACTTACAAAGGGACTCTTGGCTGCTTCTCTGATTAATACTCTCGTTCTATGACCATATCTTAGTAGCTTTGCAGTTGTGCCATACTCCTTCCATTTTTCAGATGTTCAAGGTTTGGGATATTTTTTTGTAATCTAACCCTATTTTAAACTATCTTAAACTTTAAACATGACTTCCCTTCCTGTCTGCTGTATTTAGTGGTCTTCATGATGTTGTTTCTTTACTAAATGTTCTATGGCAAAACTCTGAGGCCTTCAGAGAACAGCTGGATTTTTACACAAATCACCCACAGGTGGGCTGTTTTTACTAATCAGGGTAGGCAGATGGTTGCTCTGGGTTTTATTTAGGGGTATCAGGGTTGCTCTGGACAAGATGCAGGGAACTCCAGTCACCAGTCAATCACTGGACAACAACGGACATACAATCTTGCACAAACACGACTAGGGACAATTTAGACTGAACAGCTATCTTAACAATAGTATTGTGGCCTGTAACAGGAAACCAGAACACATGCAGAGAACACACACAGGCCAACCCCATAAAGAAAGGCCCCTGCTAGGATCTGAACCCTAACTTCCTTCCTTGCTGCAAGGCAGAGATGATATTTGACACATCAATTAGAAGTGTCTTTGAGAATTTCAAGGTATATTTGAGGTATTTCAAAGTCTGGTTCAATTCTCTAAACAGATGTGACAGACTGGTTAAACATTTTAATGATTAATCAAGTTTAAACCGAAGATCCAAACCTTGCCCTAGATTAACATAAATACAATGACCAACTTAAATGAAACATCAAACTTTAAGACAATACAATTCCATTTATTTGTATAGCACCAATTCACAACATATGTTGTCTCTTATCCCACAAGTATGCTAAGGTTATATAAATATTGATTTATTTTTTAACCTTGTGATATTTCAGCATTGTACCCACTTAAAAGATATTTCTAAAACACTAAGTGTGTCTTTAGAGATGTGACTAAACCTTAATAAAACAAACAAGGATGCATGAGAACAGAGAATTTAACGATTATGGTGTCGAGATGACAAATAAAATAAGTTGAGGAATGAGAAAGCTTGAAATTTGGAGAGTGCAAGTGCTTCATATGGTGGCTGAAAGCTGTAAGGACATGAAAGAAACAGAGGACACAAAATCTGTTGTTCCCTCGATGCTGCCCTCATTTCACAGAAATTAGGAGCAGAGGGCCGTTTAATTAGGCCGAAGTGCTGTACCAGCAGCATCTCTGGGAGCCGAGTCTGTTAACATTGTACTAATTGTAGCTCTTTGGCTTGTTTTATGGCACTGAGACAGACTCTTTTCTATGTCTTCAGGGGACTGTCAATCACAAATGACAAACTGCAGCACAAATTCCTCCCCTTCTACTTTCCTCAATCTTCTCATAGAGGCCCTGCAGACTGCAGCCTCTCATAATAATGATATCACTAACAAGCAGAAAAGGTCAAACAATGAACTGAAAAGGTCTCCATCAAAGTTGAAGGGAAAGAAGGAGTTAAGAACAGTCTGGTTTCATCTATTGCGTCATCTGTTGTATTGCTGTATTCAGTTCACTTTACTCTGATACCCCTAAATAAAATGTAGAGCAATCGATTGCCTCCAGATGTTAACTAATTGTGTGTAATCATATCTCAGTATAAATACAGCTAAGCTTATAAAAGAACACACAGCACCATGAAGACCAGGAACACACTGGACAGTTATTTGAGAAAGTTGTGGAGAAGTTTAAAGCAGGGTTAGGCTATAAAACAATATGCCAAGCTTTGAACATCTCACACAGCCCTCTTCAGTTCTTCATTTGAAAATGAAAACAGTATGGCACAACTGAAAGTCTACCAAACCATTGCTATTCACCTAACTTACAAGCCAGGCAAGGAGAGCATCAGTCAGAGAAGCAACCAAGAGACGTATGGCAATCTGAATCTCAGCAGCTTCTCCAAGGTTGGATGGAGAAGTTGCAGAAAAGTCTACATGCAACATGCTATGTGTTGTAGAAAACTCATGGTGCACATCCCCCCTGAAGATACCATCCCCGCAGAGAAACAATATGTCACTGTGGCAGCATCACACTGTGAGGATGCTTGTCTTCATCACCTTTTCTTCTGGTCAGAGTTGATGGATGGGGCTAAACACCAGGCAAGGAAACCTGAGAAAGGGTGTTCTCAAGAAAGTGGCACTTAAGAAGCAGCTATAGCTACTATTGAATGGTTTAGATCAAAACACATGCCAATGTAAGAACGGCCCAGTCAAAGTCCAGACCTAAATCCAATTAAGAGCTGCATAAAATTCTCATAAAATACATTGCTACAAGTTTCTGGGTGTAACTTGACCAAATTTGTGGTACACATTCTTGTGCTTGGTACTTTATGATCGTTTTGGTCGTTTTTTTTAACAATATTTTCTGCACATTACATAAAAGGAGGAAAAAGCTTTGATCAATGTAGAATGATCCATACATATTTAAATTACCTTGATGAGAATTAAAACTGTAAGAAATGCGTGTGGTTAAACAAAGAGATGTGTGTGGTTGGAGAAAATCGCAATATTCTCTTCACACAAGGATAAAAACATATGCAGCTGCCTCCATAATGCATGCAACCAATATCAGTGAGCATCATAGAAAAGTGTCACTGCTTTAGTTATGGTTGTACTGAATTCCACCATCCAATCACCCAGAGCCTGTGATGTGTCTGAGCTAGGATTGCCAGAAAGAACTCTGTATTTATCAAACCAGGACTCAGCTCTGTGAAGCGTTTAATCCCTTCCATGCTGCCTTGCTTCCACTTCTCAATGAAACAATCGAAGAAAAGGGGAAAAAAAGAGACAATCAGCTTCCAAAGACAAGGGGGCACATGTGCTACTTTGGAAATCAAATTTGCTTTGGCTCTTTTTAAGAGATGCTTTATTATGCTACATTTCAATCTTTTTTTTTTGTAAAAAAAAAAAAAAAGAGTTCTGTCATTTGACATTGCACCGCCACAGAGTGTGGAGCACAACTGGCGAAGACAAGAGAAGGATTTGAAAAGATACAAAAAAACCATAAAAAGTTGCACTCCACCTGATCTATTCATTGTCTGTGAGCCGACTTCTGCCAGCTGGGCTTGTCAACCTGACAACAGCCAAGTACTGGCTCCTCTGTTCAAACAAACAAAGCCTGGTGAGATATAGCTCAACCTCTTACCCTTTGCCCTGCAGGCCACTAAGAATGGAGCAACACTTCAAGAAGGTAGTTACACGAAATGGGTATATAATGGTACAAGCCACTCGGTGTCACTGTTTCAAGCACTGTCCCACAGCAGCACACATAACTCTACAATATTGCATCATAACTAAAGAGGATAACAGCTCCAAGAGTCTCTTCAAACCAAAGAAAGCCACTATCTGATAAAAATAATGTACACAGCAACACCAATTTAGTGGGAAAAGGTGATTTTATATCAAAACAATACTCATGCATACTGGTGCTATAAAAAGGTCAAATACAATTTAAAATAAGTGTTCATCCAGTCACATTAGTTTGAGGGTTTTAATGATGCACTTGAACAATCCATTTCCTGGGTAGGCCATTTATAAAATTTATAACTTCAATATTTGTTTTAAAGTAGCACTGGTTAAACAACCTTGGATTTATTGAGAACTCTCTGTAATGCATGCATATAGTCTAAAACATAAATTGTAACTACACCCAAATGTCCCTTAGAAAGCTGAAATTCTGATCACCATTTCCATTTATCCCAAACTATGGATCTGTGCCAGGAAACTGAGCAGTTTAAAAAAAGTCAGATTCTACCAAAAGAAAGTGGTCCAAAATCCAGCCAGAATATGTCATATAAGTATGTTTATGGCTAAAAAGTGTGTGCTTATTCAGAAATTTACCAAGGACAATCTATTTAAGTATTAGTGGGTCTCTGTACGTATTGTAGCCTGTATGTATACGTTTGACTCTTGGATTACAGAAAATCCACAATAAATTTAAACTTGTGTACCTAATTCTTGTTTTTGAAACAAATTGGATGTCGTAAAATCATTTAACAAGGGGAAAAATAATGGTCCAAATGTCTCTTTCAAAAAACCAAATTTAATATGAAATCTTTACCGATGAGGATAGTATGTAAACTTCTGACCAGAACTGTATTTTAACACGTGTTGCATATTCACAATTCTGTCTGGTTTTCCCATTGAAGGACTATGGTGCAGCTAGACAGTACAAAAACTACAGCACAGGGCAGCTAAGTTATCCTAAAGTATTTGGTTTCACTGTTGCAAGGGAGGATAAGTGGGAAGAGCAAAATGATCCCTGGCTGGGTTTGCTGCGGTGTGGCTATAGCTGCAGTAGCTGTAAATCACAAGAGGCTACAGCTTGCTAATGAATCAGCAGTGGAAGCGTTCAGCCATCACACTTTAGGCTTGTATCCAGGACATATGCAAGTCCATCCCGGTTGGGCTGACTCTGCTGTGCTGTTGTATTGTTTTGTCCCTTTTAAAATATTTATTTGCTGAACATAAAAATACAGCTACAAGCACAAGAACAACAAAAACAGCTCCTGTATTTGGAAGGCTTTTAGGCAAAAGGATATTTCAAATTTGCCTTTAATGTACATTAAGACAGAGATAAAGTTTGATTAAAAAAAGCAATAAACTCAAGCAAAAAAAAACCTGAAAATTAAAATGCCAGATTTTAAGTCTTTGCACTTCTTTTCGATGATACATGCAGCTTGTTTGGGCTTTCTGCCAGCTAACTGTTCTAATTGGACAAACACAAGTGGTTTTCATGTCTGGGCCTATTTGGTGATTTTAGTGACTCATCATTATCTTAACTACTCTTAAGTGGAAAGTAAGCCGCAGAAAAGGGTTGGGTCACAGCTGATTACAAGCATCTAGGGTTCGCACAAGGTGAAAATTGTTTTGCATGTTCTATGTTGCTCATAAAAGCTCATATATAATAAGTGGAAATGAATCAGCTAATTTGAAGGAGATCGAAGTCATAATCCTGTAGAAAATTAGTGCCTGTTGTTAAATATATGCAATCGTGGCAAAAGTGTAGGGTAATCCAGGTCAATATGCACTGTTATCAAATGAAATACAATAGTTCTCCCCACATTTATGTTCAAAAGCTTTAAAATCATATTTGTTTTTCATTGCTGTAACATAAAACTGAAAAATCTTCTGCAGTTCTCTGAAAGTGATCTAGAGATATGACTTCTATTTTACCTTATTCTATCATCCAGCTCCTTATGGAGGAGTTTAGGAAAAGAGTTATTTTGTTGTTGCCATTTTCCGATCTGTTAAGATTAACATGCATTTTCTTTGATCTATGGTGTGTTCTCCTGTCTTTCCCATTTTGATGAGTTGCTGAGAAATGGTCCATTGTGTGACATCATATTTACAGTGCCTTGCAAAAATATTCATAATTCTTTCCTTTTGTGATGTTAAAACCATAAACTTCTTTGCATTTTATTGTTCTGTGATAGATCAACAGAAGGTAGTGCAGTACAGTGAAGGAGAAGGAAATGATACATGGCTTTATTTTTATTGTTAATAAAACCTTAAATGTGTGACATGCATTTGTTTATTTCCCCCCTGGGTCAATACTTCGTAAAGCTAGCTCTCACAGCAATTACTCTCAAGTGATTGATAGTACGCCTCTATCAGCTTTTGGACATCTAGAGACTAACATTATTTCCTGTTTTTCTTTTCAAAATAGCTCAAGCTCAGTTAGACCGGATGTGGAGTGTCTCAACAAATGTGGAATCTGAACAGCATTTTTCAAGTCTTGCCACAGGTTCTCAATTGAATCAGGGTATTCAATGAGGGCCCAAATCCATGAAACAGTTTTGTACTGATTTTTGTGTCAATTTTAATTGGAGATAGGCCTGGATTTATTTTTATGTTTATTTATAGGCTCATTGTCTTATTGGAAGGTGAACCAGTCTTGAGTCCTTCAGTGGTACATCTTATTGTTTTCCTTCAGTAAAGGCTTTCTTTTTTCCTTTCTTCAATAAATGCCAAATTTGTGGAGTGCACAACTAATCATCCTGTCCACAAATTCCTCTACCCAAGCTGTGGATCTCTGTAGCTCCTCCAAAGTTACCATGGGCCTTTTGGCTGCTCCTCTGATAAATGCTCTCCTCGCCCAGCTGTCAGTTTTTGTCATGTTTTAGTAGGCTTGCACAAACCCACTAAAACACTTGAAACTCTGATTACTTAAAAGTATCAATTTAAACATGTTTCAGTTGCAATTATTGCATAGCAATGTGTGGGCAGTGCCAATAATTAATGCCACCAGTGATTTTTGTAAAAACAAATACCATGGGATGTTTTCCACAATGTACTCAAATTAAAAGCTACATTTTCCACATTTTCTAGTGTAGAAGCAGCTGTGAGATGTAATTTGAAAATGTGGGTGTGTCAGTGTATATATTATATATTTATATATATTTGTGAAGATCCTCATATTAAGATCTGACATCTTGGCTTCAGAAAGTTTTATTTAAACATGTTACATGTTAAGGTTATAGGTGTAGCTTTCTGACAAGTGTCCCTTGCTGATTTGAAAAGGTCATTTTGCCGACTCCAAAGGTTACACTACAGTAATGCATTAGCTGCAGCATATTTACAATAAGTCAAGCCTTTTTCTCCTTTCAAACCATTTGGGATCAATTATCCCAGTACATCACTGTGAATTTCACACAAGCAGCGGTAGTCTGCTTGTAATTTCTTTGTGCATGAGCTCAAAAAGGATGAACAGAAAGTCAGCAGACAGATGTTCCGTTGTCAGATGAGTTTACATCTGCATCAGCATGCTTTTGGCAAGAACAGATGTCAGGGCTCTGGGTGCCAAAGAGAAAAGACCAACACAAGCTCATTAAAACAGCATCAATGAGTGCATAGGATGCACTGTTGCATGTTGCAGGTGTGGCATCCATATGTGCAAAACTATAATTGATGCAAAGGTTTTTTTTTAGAATACATGCACTTCTATAATATTTAGCAGAACAAATTCTGCACAAAGTCCAAACTATAGTCTGTATTAGCCAGTCCAGATCTGTCTCATCTTAAAAATCTATGCTACATCATGAGAAGCAGAATCAGAAACCACAACCACACACTGCTGAGTAGTTAAAAGCTGGCTTTATGCAAACAAATGGACACAGGTTCTCCTTGCAAAACTGCAACAGTTAGTGTTCTCAGTTCCCTAATGATTAAACGTGTGATTCAAAGGAAGTGTGGTGTAACACAGTGGTAAAGATCCTTGATCTGTCAGTTTTTCTGAATTTCTAACATTAAATTTAAGATCATATATGTTCATATATTTGAGATATGATGTAGACAGTTGGAGAAACTGAAAAGTCTTTTTATTGAACCACTGACCATTTTTAAACTATAAGCTACAGGAGAAATGAAAAAATGCAAATGTTTCATATAACTTTTCAGCTTTTTGTCATTGAGACTATATTCTTCTTAATCAAGTTTATGAAATTATGCATTTGTCCGATATTAATTGAAATCAACTAGGCTCAGGTGATTTTTTTTAAAAAGGTGTATTTTCTGTTTGCTTTTTTTGTTTCTGTTAGGAAATATTTAGATGTTAAAGTAAAGCACCATTTTCAAATATCCAATTTTTCTGTGACTTTTTTTAACCAGTCAGTCAGTCAGTCATTTTCTACTGCTTATTCCATAGTGGGTCGCGGGGGAGCTGAGCTGGTGCCTATCTCCAGCAGTCTTTTTTTAACCACCCTACTAATAATTACTATGGTACATCTGTAACTCTATTAACTGTGCTCCAGAAAGTCAGATAAACAATGCCTCTTCACATTAAGGAAGTTTATGAGCACATACAGTCCTGCTGCATTAATTTATGCTGGAGAAGATTCGGGTCTGAGAACTGCTGACAATTCACAGCTGGGCTGGTGCTCCCTTTACCAGACGTAGCTAAGCTCTCCTGCTTGCCGTAGGAAGTCAATTTGGAGAGCAGCGGAATTTAATTTCATGCCCTGCATGAGCCATGTAGCTGTGAGTTGGTGGGAAATTTTGGACAACTTATGCCAAATTTCTTTACTGGCAAATGTAGTCTTTTCAGAGCTGTTCACTGTAAATGGGTCGAGTCTTAGAAGAACAGATTTAAGCCACATTACATTCAGTAGTTGTTTTTACCCACTGATGGCTTCGTATTACTAATTTATCCGTTTGTACGTTACATTAAAATATAAGGGAATAATATACAGAACAATTTTATTTTCTGAACTATGTAAACTTTCTAAAGGTTTGTTACTGCTTTGCACGTTAGCCCACGTTAGCAATTATGCTGCTAACATCACTTTACCACTTAGAAACCCATTCTGTCCTCCACTACCTTGGCAGCGCCGGCTTCAGGCATTGCTGTTTCAGCGCCTTGAGCCAGCTTCTCGAATTGATAAGGCTTAGGCCCGCTGGGAGCTAAAAATCCTGCACCTCAAAAGACTGATCTGTGCCGAAACTACCAGCATCACTCTGCTCACTCTCCATGCTTCAACATGACAAATTAAGCTAGCTGCCACTTTTCATCCTCCTGACCACCCCCTCACTTAACCCCCTCCGCTCATCCCCACACCTAGCCGTGCCCCTCATAGTCTCTTGGCACTGCCCACTTTGGTGGCATTTTTTTAAATTTCTCTAGGAGCGGAGTTATGCTTTTACATCAGGTCTGTTCCACTTTAAGTCAGGGGTTATTTCCAAGAGATGTATCGGGAATCGGCTGTGGACCAGAATTGACTGATTTTCAGCTTGATCAGTCCTGACCAGTGACCAGCCAATCAGAACCTAAAACATTGGATATTTTTCCCATATAAGTGAATGCACCATATCGAAGCACCACAAGGTCACACTGATGACCAGACTCTTTGGTGTGAATGTTGTTGCTAAGTAAAAAAGACTAAAAGTTAAATAATTTTAAAATAAGTGAAGTCTGAGGAAGCACAGAGATGCAAGAAGTAGTTTGAAAAGGAACTATATTTTCCACATATATGTGGAAAAGATATGTAGCAATGTCCTGTGATTCGTTCAGGCTGTAAAAGAGCAACACTTTTATCAGATTACATTTAGGCTAAACAGAGTTTTATCCTTTTGAGCTTCCAACCACTGCCTATAACAGAACTTGCTGGATTTGGAGATGTTGGTAGTCTTTTGGGAAACTCAGAGCGAAGGTATGAATGTACTGTACATTGTCAGGGGGAGACGCACATAGAGAATGCTGTTTTAGTAATGCTAGCTGTGTTAACCATAATTATCCCTGATATAAGATGGTAAAGTATATATGAAAAGCAAAATCATATAATCAAATAATTGTAAAACCCGGTGTTGCCTCTGATAATTGTGACGGCTCACAGGAGAATAGTTTCAAAATAAGATTTTCAAAGCTGCTTTTATATCTTCTTACTATAGCTCTCAAAGAGGAATCTGAATCAGCTACAATCAGCACATCAAAGCTTGTCAAAAACTGGAAATCAGAAATTGGCCACAAAATGATCATCAGTCTCTATTATAAACTATCACTATTATTACATCTATTATTTACCCTCAGACCTTCCATGTTCTTACTCTGAAAGTCCAGGATATGTTAGAAATATCTTATGTGTTTTCATTGTTGTAGGAACCTATTTCTCTCTTCACTATGACTAGAAAGACAGCCACAGGTTGTAAACACCCAGGTCTTTCCAAATAGAGTTTAAAACACATCGAAGCCCACTGTGATTTCTGTTCAGAGTGAAAAGAAAGGAAACAAGTTTCTAGAAACAGGCTTAATTTGCACACAGACAAAGCACTGTTTCATTAAATGCTGTTAAATACAAGATGTGACAAAGCTTTGATATTCCATCAGATGCACAAACAGAGTTTGCTGTGATAATGCCAGCCGTAACATGTTCTGTATGCAGGGAGGGAAAAACTTACTTAAACTGTTGGTGTTCCCTAGAACTGCGGATCTTGGAGGAGAACCTCTCAGCCAGTTTGTCCAAGCTGCGAGAGTATTCCAGTTCAATCTCTACTTTGCGTCGGAAGAACTCCTGAAGGTCCTGCAGCAGCTGTATACGAGACTCCGACTGCTGCTCCAAGCATTTGAACTGCTCCACAAGCTGGTTACGGATCTCTGTTGATTATAAAACAACAGAAAATTACATTATCAGACAATTTAAGCTAAAAGAATGGCACTGATCATTAAAGCAATTCCTAAAGTCTGTGTTAAAAAGGAAATTAGTTTCCAAAACATATTTAGATGATATTACGAAGTAAAGTGAAACAGATTTATGCAATTAAACATGTGCAAGATGCAAGATTAGTACGTAGATAAAATGTATTGATATAGCAGTTTTTAACCAGTAAAAAACACAAAGTGCTACATGGAAAAAACAAAGTAATCAAACAAAAAAACAAACAAAATAATACAAGAGATAAAATATATAAAATGGGTCCTAAAACAAACATACACTATATAACAGTGTGAAGCAATCAAAAGTTATAAAATCAACCCAATTAGTAATCAAAAGACTGCCTTGTAAACAATTAAATGGAATCAAGAAAATAGAAGTATGTGGGCAACACATTCCACAACCTGAGGGCCGCAGCTTCAAAAGATTTGCCTTTTTTGGTCATAGTAGACATGAGGTCAGAGATGTAAACCGTAGCAGATCAACATAATGCTTTAAAAGGGAGGACTAGTTTTAAAAATGGATTCAAAAATGTGACAGCTACAGGTACAAAGTGACTAAGATGGGTGAAATAGGCTTTCCTGTGTTCATTAATAGCCTTTCAGCAGTGTTCTAGACTGATAGAAGGGCTTCCTCTTATTTAAACAGAATACAGAATAATGCTGTTAAAATAGCCCAGGTTTTAAAGGCTAAAGTGTGAATGATCAGACTGGCAGTGTTTAGGTGCAACAGAAAGGGGTTCGGTCTTTTCAGCATTAAACTGCAGGTAGTTGCTACATAACCACACAAACCATTCCTGCCCTGCAGTGGACTTAAATGAGTAATAAAGCTGAACATCATCTGCATAAAGGATGTAAGAAACATCAAGGGGAAGGATGCATTAACCGAACAGAACATGTCCCAATATTAAACCCTGTGATACTCCACATAACAGACTTCTTTATTAAGAGATGATCTGGTCTATAGATTCTGCCAGAAAGATCCTGGCCAGATACTCTGACCGTATTGCACCGACTGTCAATCAAATAAAGAACAAGCAGTACCAGAACTCGAAGCCCGTTCAAGTAAGCTGTCATCAACATGTTACTGAAAACTTGGTTTGGTTGTTTCCAGTGTGTGGTGTTTATGGAAACTAGACTGAAATCTGTCTAAAATCTTTTATTTTTTTCAAATAAAAACAGAAGTTGTTCTGCTACTACATTTTCGTTAATATTTGGAAAAAGAGGAGTTTGGACATGGGTCTGTAAGCTGTGTGTATCAAAACTGTACTTTGTTAATTACAGTTCACAGCATGCTTTAAAGGTCAGGGGAACACACCGGTTAAAATAAACTGCTGCATATCTCTACAATACAAGAGATATTTAAGGCAGATACATTTTTAAACAGTGTTGAGACAACTGGAAGGTGTTGGTTTATTAAGCTGAGTTTAGATATTGTCTAGTGTCACTGGTTTGAACGCAGGTAATAAACGGTTAAAAGGCTGAATCTGCTTAGATAAGGTTGACGCAATTTGAAGAAATATACATGATTAAAAACAGTAAACTGCAAGGTCAATTTTGGTCTTCAGTATCAAAGACATAATCGTCAAAAACAGTCCTCTTAAAGTAAAGATGGAAACTGGGCTCCATGTCAAGCCAGTAGAATGACCTGCATCAATGACTTCTCATAAATGTCCACACTGTGGATTTACAGTGAGATGAGACTGAACTAATGAGAAGGTAATACACTCCCACACTCGGAAAAGAAGACAAGTCACATTTCTCTTCAAAAGGAACCTGACACTAGCAGGCAGAGCAAGGATCCTTCATGCCCGTGGGATCCACGAGCGCAACCTGATTCCACTTTATAGTGCTGTCATCAGCAGCTACAATACCTCAACTCATGAACAGAGACAGACCTATCCGCAGAGCAACAAAAAAAGAGAACGATCAGGAGAATCTACCAGAGACAGCGGTGCCAGTTCACAGAAGGAAGGAAGACCAGAGGACTGATATGAGCTTATTAGTTAAATGGTACAATTGAATAAAGTTTAAAGATACATGCATTAACAGTTGTTCTCTTCTTTTAAATCTCCCTTTTGTCGTTCAATTCACATTAGCCAGCAGATTTTCACACAAAAACAGTTTGCTATTGTCAATGTTGACAATGAAAGATGGGAACTAGGGAAACAGCAACAATGAAGAACCCAACAATGAAGGGACAGAAAACAGGAACCTAAATACAACAAACTACATGGATAACATGTGGGTGCAATTACTAGAACACAAACAGGTGCGGATCATGACAGCTACAATCTCTACCGGAAACATCTTTCAAACTAACTTTGTGCCCTAAGCTCAACCATCTTTTGTTGTTATGTTAACATCGCCAATAGAAATTTGAACTTCATAATGAGAGTCACAGCATGTTGCGACACCCTTCTGTTGCAACATGAGTCACTGCAAGTAATAACCTCGGGAAGAACAAGAACAGGGTGATTTCTGGGCAGACTGTGTTTTCATGCTGTTTAGGGTGTAATTTGGTCACAGCCAAGCCTTCATCATAGATATGTGATGAGGAAACGGTGCTGTTGTACAGCAGCGGCCTCTGTAATGTCGTGCCGCCTGGCCTCAGCCATAAATGCTGTACTTCACTCTGTGGTTAACCGTTGTTCCCGAACACCTCTATATCCATGGGCCTCCTTTTCTCTTCACCATCTCAAGGAGTTGACGGCTCAGTATAAAGTGGCGGCTCGGAACCAGACACCACTTCACTACTCCAGTCCTTTTAGGACTTGTGGTGCCGCTGTGTTCCCTGTTTTTTTTGTTCTTTTTTTCAAGAGAAAGGCAAAGCAGGCAAGCAAAGAGGACCGCCTGAGGAAAATGTGACACCGATGTGCATGAGTGACAGGATTTACTTCTGAAAACATTTTTTCTGAAAAGGCAGCTGAACCACGAGCTGAAGTCTCACTTTTAAAAGCTGCAATTGAAGAAAGAAATAGGTCACACACACACAGACAGACACACACACACACACATACTAGAAGTGTTCCCGTCCCTCCCAGAGACCATGAGCTATTGAAGAATTATTCCCCAGCTATTTCCAGCCCTCCAAGAAGCCTCATTCACTGCAGTTTATTCAAAGAGAGCGACCCCTCTGCTCAGTCTTTGAAGAGAAGAAATGTTGTGAATGTGTGTCTGTGGTTAAATTGATTATGCATGTTTATCTTGTTGAACGCCATCAAAGCAGGTTCTTTCATTCTTATTGCCCATTCACAGAGAAAAGATTTACTGCTTTTCTTAATGGTCTCTGCAAAGAAAATTAACAAGTAAATTCAACAAGGCTAATGTAAATGCAGCTGTCAAAAAAATGTTGATTTATTGTAAATGAAGTGTTTTATTGTATCTACATAGTTTGACCCTATGTTTTATGTTCTCTTAAAAGAGTGACCCTACGTTGGGTGTCTTGTTTTTATATTGAAATAATCATGTTTAGAAAAAATATTATCTTGACATGAATATTTTATCTTTATAAAACACAGAGATTTTACCATTTTGCTGAGAGAGACAGCTCTGTTTCTTTGAAAATAGCTGTTTTTATTTTGCTGTAACCATTTTCTTGTTAAGATAAATCTTTTTTTAGTTTAAAAAAAAAAATGACCAAAAGTAGCTTGTTATTTATAGTTCTTAATGGTATATCATGAAACTTGGACAAGGAGAGCTCCACCAACACATGATTTACTTTTGGGATTATTAAAACATGTTTTAATTTTAATTTTAATTTGAGTTAAGGAGAAGTTGGAATGGGCTAAATTTCATATCGGTAGGTCAAAGTAAAAAAAGAAAATCAGTTGGAAATTGGCCACAAATTTCTGAGTCATCCATCTCTTCCTAAAATATCTTGGTTATTTGTAGCAGCTCGTGTAAGATTAGCATTTCAAACAGTGATTCTGGTTATTCTATCAAAGAAGTGTCAGGAAAATCCTCACACCTCCAGTTTGGAATGGGATTATCTGGGCAATCAACCAAAAACATGACTCCTCAAACTCATCATGAGTAAGTTAAGCCTTTAATGTTTCTGCTTTGTTGAATCTTGTCATCTCCAAGCAGCGATCCAGCCATCTGCTCTGTTTTTGTGTGGGTTCTGTTCTTTAATAGAGCCAGGGAAGGATAGAGACAGGCAAAGAACCAGGATGTGACAAGAAGCTGATTGTGGGTGGGGGCACAGGAACATCTGAAATATGAACAGTCTAGTGGAATCACAAATGAGGAATGCACTCCTTTTGGATAAATTTGCCTTTTACAACATTTGTAACAACCTAATTATAATTAGGCCAGCACACAATACAGAGACAGACTGATGTTTCATTTGTGCTTGTGTACCCGAGCGTGATCTGGATCTTTTCTGAAACAAAAGCGCTGCTCTCTAATATGGAACTACTATTATATATTTTATATTGCTCCCCATTTTAAAATACCACTTATGATAAGTTTGATATACTAAACACCAAAAAGATATGTCAGATGAACTGTAATCTTTAGAACTGTAATCAAAAGAAACAGCAATTCAAATATCAGGCATTTATGAAACACAGAAACATTTTTGCGTCGGTTTGAGCATAATATACGCATGAACACTACTTATCTGGTCACACCTGCAAGATGTAATACTTCCCAGTTCATCATCTCTAGTATATTTTTACTTCAACAAAAGTCTACACGAAACAATAAAAAGTTCTTGTAGCATTTTACTTTGCACACTTTTGTGCAGCAATCGTCTGGTTGAGAGAATCTGCATTAGAGAATTCCTTTGGCCGATCCGCCTGACTTCCTGTTGGCTCCCCAGCAAGAGAATGGCAACAAAATTATTACCAGATGCAGTACTTCAGTGCTTTTCAAGTTTTTAATCGGAGCTGCCTCGAGAGTGGTGTCGGCACAGTAGTTAACACTCTGACTTACTGAAGGTCAGAGGTTCAAGCCCCAGAACCTTTCTGCTAGCCACTAACTTCGGGGGAATTACATTTTGACTGATCTTGCCTTCCTAACAAGCTGTGATAAACTAAACAAGAATTTCCCCTATTGGTTCAATACAATTAATCTAATCGAAAGTTAATTAAATGTGGATCAAATGCAGATTTGTGGTTCTCTGTGAATATTGTTTTTTGGTGTCTTATCAGGCTTTGATGAGCAAAAGTTAGTTTTCAGCTGTATGAAAGCCTTGCAAAAGTATGCATAGCATTTATGTAAGGGTTTTCACATTATGTCACAGTACAACTATAGGCTTAAATGTAATTCATTGATAAAACATAAATATGCATTGACCTGAACGGTTTCCATTGTAGCTCTGACTGTATGTTTAGTATTGCTATCTAGCTGTAAGGTGAAGCTCCACCTCAGTTTCAAATCTTTTGTAGCCTCTAAATAATTTCTTCCAGTATTTCCCTATTTAGTTCCATTCATCTTCCCATTAACTTTGTCCAGCTTCCTGCCCCCCACAGCATGATGCTGCCACCATCATTTTTCACATTAGGGAGTGTTCAGGGTTATCAGGATCCAGTGTTAGTTTTCCTCCACAAACAGCATTTTGCCTTAAGCTTAAAATTGACCAACAAATTCAATTCTGGTGTCATCTGACCAAAGTACTTTCTTTCACATGTTAGCTATGTCCCTTACATACAGCAAACTTTAAACATGACTTCTTATTGCTGTCTTTTAACAACAGTTTTACTCTTGTCACATAAAAGAATGCCGGATTTGTGGAATACACAACTAAAAACTGTCTTGTAAAGAGACTCTCCCACCTGAGCTATGGATCTCTGCAGCTCCTCCAGAATTACCATGGGCCTCTTGACTGCCACTCTAACTATTGCTCTCCTTTCCAATTGAGGTGGACTGCTTAGGGACATGTGTGGAGCTCACTAAGGGTAACTAACCAAGAAGTCACTAAGGTTTTTCGTTGTGTTCTTCTGAACTAAGAACTTATTTTCTCTAATAAACCTCGTTACAAAACGGCTGTATTTAGACTGAGATTAAATTACACACAGGTGGATTTTGTTTACACATAAAGCAACTGTTAAAGAAAATTGGGTGCACTGGATTTTACTTAAGGGTATCAGAGTAAAGAGGGCTAAATACAAACCCATGCCAAAAATATTAAGACTTTTATTGGTGAAAATGGTTTAAAAACATGCATATATTTATTTCCACTTTATGATGATATGCTACTTTCTGTTGGGGCTAACGAGTAAAATAACAGTAAATAAACTGAAGTTTGTGGTTGTTAAAAAAAGCAAAAACATTTGAAGCAATATTAATTTTTTTGCAAGGCCCTAAATTCCTGAATCACTGACATAACAAACATTGAACCAAAGAGGTTTCAATGGATGCTTTATTTCTACCATATTAAAATCCATTCATGCCCACAATGCATCAGCATCTGTTTGCATGTGAAATCCCAAACTATCTTGTCTTATTTAGTAAATATGGTCCCAATTATTGGTCAAAAACAAGATGTTCCTTGCTTACAGAAAAATTAAAAAAGCTGTTTATCCAAAGTCAGTTGAGGATATCATGTGCTTGGTTTCAACAATTTTCTCAGCAGCTTAATTTGCCTTTTAAGAAGACCATGTAGCATTTCTTGCAGAGCAATATGTCTTGTATTGATAAATTAAAGTATAAAATCTTCTACATGCAGATAACTGCAGTCAGGAGTAGCATTCGAAGTGTCACCATGTCACTGTGCAGTAAGAGGAACACACAAAATACAGACAAAAGCAACTATGAGCCAAATTTCTCCAACCTAATCCCCAACTCCAGCTCTGCAGCATTTCATTTATATGCTTCAGAGCCAAATTTCTGTGAAAAGAAGACACAGAGAAGAATCCGCCCTTATCTGGACCTCAATTCAAGTCCCAGTTGCTGAACAAATTCCCCCGCTTCTCTGTTCTGCTTTAATCCTATAATGATTACCACAATTTTGGATTCATTGGGCCACGCAGTTGATGTCGCTGCAAGTTCTTCGCTTGTCTCTATCTGACACGGTCCCTCTTTAGCCCAGACTGTTGCAGCACATGTGCTCAAAGATAAGAGAACCTTAGATGAGCCCAATCAATAACTTGGTAGAGATGAACCGGTGGAGCGTCTTAGAGCAAGATGTCAGCTGTCAGTTTCTGTGTTGGTCTTCCTAATTATCAGCTGGTTTATTGGATTTTCCACTGGATGTTCTGTCCGCTAAACTAAAAATCAATCTGGACTGAAAGAAAAGAACCAACAGATCAGACTGACTTGTACATTATTTTGAACAGCCTCAAGCTTTTCTCTCTTAGCCCCTCTTTCTGTGGAAACTGAATACTACCAAGGCAAATGGTATCGACTGCAACAATAAAAAACAGCTTGAAAAACAATGAGACAGCTCGTTTACGTCTGTAAACAATATTAATGACAACAAATGGAGATGATAAAGTCCTGTTTTGTTGTAAAATGTAAAAGAATCCTTTCAGATAGTTCCCTGAGTCATTTCATCACTATATGTGGGGAAATCCAGGCATAGGCTGAAGAATGACACCCAGCTTTCAAGCATTTGCTGCAGCCAGCATCTAGCTACGCAGGATCCGACTACGAGGTGTCTCCATGGCAACATGGGCGTAAACCAGTCTCAGACGAGAAGCCAATGGGTGGAAGGGGTTAAATCCGGTGGACGTGGATAGGTTGCGTGTGCTGGACATAGAAAGATGGTGCTGATTTAGGTTTATCACAATGCAAAGTAAAACAGTTTTTCCCCCTAAACAGCATTGACTGCACAGATTTACAATAAAATACCACTTTGCATACAGCAGAATAGAGACAATAAATGCTTTAGGGGTTAAGTATATATTTTTTATTAGTGTGAGCATCTGAAACACCAAACTGAAACAAGGACAGGAAGAAAATAACAGAAGAGCCACCACTGCCATTGCAGTGCACAGTAATTTCAGCAATAATCTGGTTTCAGTTAAGTTGGAGAATTATATTCTAACATTAGAATAAGAACCCAACACCCAACACAACCCACTCTCTTGATAATTTGGTTAATCCTTTCCTGAGTGTTTTCCCTTTTTTTATGCCTCTATTGGTAAAACCATGCAGATTGATGCTGTTGGTCTCGAAAGTCAACCAAACTTAAAATGCGCCTACCATAAAAAAATGCAATCAATACCAAATTTAAAGCAAGATAATAAAGAATTTTCTAAAAACTACAGAGTAAAAAGCTATGGTTTTGTTCTTCTGAGACTGTGCCACTTTTGATCTTGTTTCTATACTCAGTGGTGTACAAGAGGGATTTGTGAGCTGCAAATAGGTGAACTGTTTAATTATCTAAAGTCTTCTGTGGGACATGCTAAGAAAAGGTTGATCTAGCAGTTCTGCAGCTTAAAATATTACCACTTAATAAATTTCTTCATCAGAGAGTGAGCTTTGAGAGACTTTATGCAGTTTTCTTGTATTATTGCTGAGCCATCTTGTTTCATCTGTTGCTACGGTTACAGGGCCTTTATGTTCTCTTAAAAGATTTGAATCCGAACAAATCAGCAGTGTTTTCAAGGGCAGTTTTATCATCTTTTTACTTTAAGGGTAAGCATGAAGAGCAGCAACCTCTCCGTGGGGAACTACTGGCAAATTGGAAATACTATTTTACAAATTAAAGTTGCGTTGCAAATATCTTTTTCCAACCTTGGGATGCTGGCAGCATGTAATGTGATCTATCCTCAGCAACATCTCTGTTAAAAACCACTGAGCGTGCTCATTACAATAATTGTCTGCCTGAATGGCAATCAGTTTTAAACTACTACTTTTCTGCCTTCTTCTAGAAGCTAGCTGTGCTAATGCCAGTTTGCATGTAAACAGCAACAGTAGATGAAGATTCGGTTTCAGCTGAACTTAGCTGTTAGCATCTCCTTTTGATAAAAAAATATCATGTTGAACAAATCAGTAGAGTTTTACCAGTTAGTTTTATCTTCTTATATTGTTAAAATTTCTGTCCAGTGTTATCAACAAAAAATGTCCTGTCCAAAATGTCTCAAGCACAGATTAGGTGTTTAGCTTTTCAGTCTCAGTCACCAATACTGATGCAACGTCCGAAGCAATGGATGATCAAAGTTTTAACTGCTGCTTTTCTAAGTTACTGAAGCAGCCAACTGTGCTACAGTGCAAATGCTAACTTGTACATGAACAGGAACAACAAGTGGAGATTATTTTGGACGGAACTTTTTACTGCCACCTTTGCTTATAACAAAGTTGGTGCTTTTCAAAGGCAAACAAAGTGTTGCAGTCTTTTAGGTACCATGTGAACTTTAATGTATGGCATTAAATACTTCAACATCACAATACTGGTGGGTTTTGCCTCCTCACTTCTTGTGTTAACAACTCACATGACACAAAAAAAAAGTTAATAAGACCTGAGAAAAAAAAATGTATGTTAGGCTGCTGTAGCTCTGTTATGTGTGGTTCAACAGGAAACAATTCTGTTTAAAAGGCTCTAACTTTCAGCTCCTCCAAAAAAGTGTTACCTTTAAGACACACTCTTTAGGTGACACTCTTTGTCTTATCACACCTTTATCACTTTCAGAACTCTATTGTTCAGTGTTATTACAAATGTTCCTGTTGTAAAACAGAAAGATAGCATCAGATATTCATGAGTGTTGGATGGTGCAAATATCAGATATTTTTAGTTTTCTTACTTACAATACAGCTGTGGCTCTCAAAGAGAAACAGAGAGAGTGCTATTTTGGATTTTACAGATCCTTTACAGGTTTAAACAAAAAAAAGTGTAAAACTGCCTGTAATTCATTTTTTCACAGTACACTAAAGCCTATTTCCGGACTGGGGCAAAAATCAACACTTTTACAGAAAAATGCCACTTAAAATTTGTTGCAAAAAATCAAATGTCTTAAATGATAAGTGAACACTTGCACTGACTGACACTGAATAACCACGAGAATGAAGCTGTTTGTTTGCCTTAAAAGGGCTTTTGTTAAATTTATTGATGCCAACACATGAATTGAGGAACTATTCAAAGACTGATAAATGATAAACAACAACCGACAGTTTCATGAAAGGCTGATTATATCTACACAAGTTGTGAAACAGACAGAACAAAGCCTCTGTTAATCTAGGCGGAGCTGGATCCAGCATGCTGAGCAGTAAGAGACCCAATAAAAGCCGATTCTAAACTCTGAAGCAAAACTCCAAGATGAGAGAGTGGGATGATACCATACACAAGCACTGGTTTCCAAAGCTTTAACCTGCTGGCCAATTTGAATTTCCATTTTATATAAGTGTTTATAAGAACAACTTCCATCCATTTATACATTGTCTATACGCACTTATTCTTGCACGGTTGTGGGGGGCTGGTCCATATCTCCAGCTGTCATTGGGCAAGAGGCAGGGTGCACCCTAGACAGGTCACCAGTCCTTCACAGGGCAACACAGAGACACACCAGACAGACAACTGTGCACTTACACTCTTACACCTAACGACATCAATTGTGGTTTTGGACTGTGGGAGGAAGTCAGAGTGTGGAGACAATGAAGAACATTAAAAATATTTTTTTTAAAACCTTCCTAGTGTAAAAGGTCATTAACTATTTATATATGGAGCAACAAAACATATCACAGTGTGTGTAAGAGAAGAGTTTTATGAGGTAAAGAACGAGCGTGGAGCTACCATTGGCTGCTGGTGACCTGAAGATGTTTTCAGAGATGAACCCTGAATAAATCCGGAGAGACACACAACCATGCACACACCCATTCACACCTAAGGGCAATTCAGAGACCAAACAACCTAACAGTCATGTTCTTGGACTGTGAGAGGAAGCCGGAGTACCCAGAGAGAACCCACACATGCATGGGGAGAACATGTACACTCCATGCAGAAAGACCCCTGGCTATATTTTTTAACTATAGAAATAATAACCAATAAAGGTTTTAGCATTTTTAACCTTTTTTTTTGGGAATTTCCACAGCAGAATGACACTAAAAATACCAATAATCTTTTTTCAGATCTATTTAACTTGTCATTAGGTTGAAAACTGTGGGGAGTTTTTTTACATTATTTTCCGCAAATATCAACATCCCATAGAAAAAAACAATTTTCTATCCTCCTATTGCAAAGGTTTTGTGCTTTCTTTATTTTAAAACATAAAACATGAATAAAATGGTGGTTCTTTCAAAATGACAACAAACTTCATATATTAGTTATTTTTCTTTTATTCAAAAGGTCAGGTCAGTAAAAACGTTTTGTTTACCCGGACTGAGGGAAAAATGGGTCTGAAGTTGCAGACTGCTGGGTTAGATCTACCCCCGAGCAGTCATTATTATAAGTCGGTATATGTTCCTATTCTAATGATTAGCCATAAAAACACGTAGTTAAGAAAAGTAAAATAGGAAAAAAAAAAATTTGAATTTAGAAAAATAGGAAATGGAGGAAGAAATTGATTTCAAAGCGTCCTAATCAAGCTACTAATAAAGCCCTTAAGAGAGTGAGTCTTCACAAGAACAAATCAAGGTAATCAATCTTTTTATTTTATTTTCAACAAAAGATTAAATAAGTACACTTAATAAATGTTTCTTTGTGATTAACAACAGGAATCCAACAGATGCAATCTTCAGCTTTGTCATGTTTTAATAACTCACTGCAGTTTCACACAGACCAAAACAGCCCGGAGAGAAAGTGAATCTACTGAACCGTACAATAAACAAGCTGTCCCACTCAAGATTAATGCCCCAACAGCAAATTAATTAAATTTCCTTTTCCAATGTTCACTTAGTCTGCAGCAGGTTTGCCCAACAAGCAGGAAGCTGGAGGATCCACAGTAAATGACTCAGCGTGACCAACTCCTCAGCTCTCTGTTTCTGCACAGCAACCCTCAGGCTGCCTGGCAAGGTCTCAACAACTAACTAACTAACTAACTAACTAAAAAAACTAGGTTTCAACTATCAATCGACCAAAATATGATGTGCCTTGCAAAGGTATTAATACCCCTTAAACATTTTCATGTTTTCTCATGACCACAAATGTGAATGTATTTATTTGGGTTTTATGAGACAGAACAACACAAAGTACCATATAAATGTAAAATGGAAAGAAAATAATGTTTTTCAACTTTTCTACTAATTTAAAGCTCAAACAAACGGTGTGTTTTTTACTGCACACCTTACTCTGACACCCCTAAATAAAATCCAGTGCAAACATCCGTCTTCCGACGTTGCCTAATTAATAAACAGAGTCCACCGTTGTGTGAAATTTTATCTCAGTACAAAATGAAGCTGTTCTATGAAAACCTTAGAGGTTTGTTAAAGAAAATTAGGGAACAAACAGCATTAGAAAGTTCAAGGGACACAGCGGACAGGTCTGGGAGAAGGTTGTAAATAAATTTAAAGCAGGGTTAGAGTAGAATCCAATATTCCAATCTTCGCAAAGAGCAATGTTCCATCCATCATGTTATATTCAAAACTGTATGGCACAACTGCCGAGGTGTTAGAATTATGCTTCCTGCTCACTTGAAGTGTGCATGTTTGACTTAGGTTGGCTTTACTTTGTCCATCTGGAGGCATTAATTTAGCAACTCAAAGCTGTTCTTTAGAAGAACAAATAGCCCAGATACTCATATCATAATATTTCATATTTTAAAACTGTAAACGAATATTTTGTCTTGTAATACGCACAAATTCTATTGGATTTTGTCATAGACCAACACAAAGTAATGCACAAATTATGAAGTTGAAAGAAAACAGTATATGGTTTAAAAAAATGTTTTAAATGAAAACCTTAAAAGTATGCCCCCTTTGTTTTAATTACCCTAAATAAAATCCTGTGCAACAGAATACCTTCAGAAGTCATCTTATTAGTATTGATTGAAAATTTTGGCCTACATGCAAAAAGTTATTGGTGGAGAAAAACTAAAACTACACATTCCCTTAAACATATCATCCTCTTGGTCAATATGATGGTGGCTCCATCATGCTGTGGGCACAGGGAAGCGGGTCAGAGTTAATGGGAAGATGGACTGAGCTAAAAACTGTTAGAGGCTGGCAGGAGTTGGAGGTTCATCTTCCAGCAGGACAACTAGGCCTACCCTAAACTTACAACCAAACTTCCAAGGAATTGTTTAAATCAAAGCATCTTCATGTGTTCGAATGGCCTACTCAGAGTGCAAACCTAAATCAAATTGGGAGTCTGTGGCAAGATTCTCAAAAATCATGTTCACATAGACTCTAAATTGCTTCTGACTTAGCTTGACCTATCCTTGAAAGACAAATTAGCAACAATTCCCACTTCAATATGTGTAAAAGTGTTAGAGAACTTTGACATATTTTTAAAAAACAAATTAACATTTTCCTTCCACTTTAACATTAGACACTATTTTGTGTTGGTCTAGTACAATAAATTTAGGAAGAATATATTGAAGTTGGTGTTTGTAACATGACAAAATGTGAAAAAAGAGATATGAACAAGTTTGCAGGGCACTGTTAATAATTTAAACACAAAGTAAGTGTGATATGTGCCTATGCAGTGAAAATCAACTATCTAAAAAACAAAAAAGATCACATCCACCCTTTGCATGTAAAATACTGTAAAAAAGAGGCTATTATGGGAGAACACTCTTCCAGATGAAAACAGTAGGGGCGAAGCTTTACTGAACTCCATCCAGTGAATGGAATCGGTGATTAATTGCTGTGTGGGGTTCAGGAAACTCAGCTAGCAGATCCCGCAGTTAATTAAGTCAATTTAGAGTGCAGCAAAAGAAAAAGAAAAAAAGATCTGAACACTATAGCAGTTAAATAAAAACGTCTACTGCTGAAATGTTGTTTGACTGTTCAGGATTAAAGCTTTGTGATATATCACCACCAAGCTCCACTTCTTATCAGGTTTTAAAAAACATTTTAAAGCACATATGTGTATATAATAATGAGGGAGCATAGCTTTACAGCCACAGATTTTATCATAAATGTCAAGCAGCTGCTGTTAGCTGAGCCCACTTCACAAGCTGCCTGTAAAACTTGGCAAAAGGGAGGAGACAGAGCTGCAGTCCAGCAACCACATGGTGGTTAGCTACAAAACAGACTCCAAGCTCCTCAGCCAGTCTCTCTTGCTCATCATTCAGGCCTAGAGTCCTCCTCTATTGACATGCAAATGAAAGATCAGCCAGCTGAACAGCTTGCACAAAGTGAACACCCTCACCCACAGTCCTTAACAGGTCTCAGCTTTGGCAGCCAGTCTCAGGGGTCATCAGGAATTTATCAATGGCAAGGGGTTAAAATTTTAGCACAGCGGTTTGTATCTCTATAAGGGAGGGTTTATATTTCATGTCATCTGCAGCTAGTGTACTCAAAGAAGCCGATTATTTATTACTAACAAATGCACCAACAGTTTTTTATCCTTTGTGGTATCGCTGAAACCAGCTATTTTTCTGTCACTTGTCTATTAAAGCTCATACATAATAAAGCAACCTCGCCGTCTTGTTATGGCCTAATCAGTGACACTTGGATGATATGGCCCCATCTGCCATGTTGACTGCGCATTAACCATAAAGTAATAACTCACAACGAGACAGGTGCAATTTCCAATCTGAATATAATTATGGCTCACTCACTGCCTGCTCTGGCTCGTAATGTTGTCTTTGTGTTTGTGAGGTGGTGGCTGTTAGGAGCAAGAGCCCTCTCTGTGCCCGCCGGGGCCATAGGCAACACACCAGCTGTGAATGAGAAACAAGCAGCAGTCTGCGTGAATTAACGTCCACAGTTTGAAGGGGTAATGCCTAACAAAAAAAGAGATCTGTAACACGGGAGCTGTTTAGCCACTATACTGCTGGATCTGAGCTGAATAAATGATGCCTGAGTCACCAGAAATGGCCCGGAGAAAGGTAGAAAGCAAGCAGGATTGGATGAGCCGTGACATGTTTACACAAATCTTCTTCAAGAGCCTATATTTTCAACACAAAAGGCTCAGTTTTTCAACTCCTCTAATAGTTCTAGTGGAAGGTGAATGGGCAGAGCTTTTAACCCTTAAAGATTGAGGGTTATTTTAAGAAGATGAGGTGACAGAAGAGAAAGAATAAATTTACAATAAATGTTGTAGTAGTAGCAAGTGCTAATTAGGAAGAATATTATACATTTTGTAGTTTTATAACAGTGCTACCTAAATTACTAGGTTTCTGTCTATGTTTTTTGCGACCTTATCTTTCAAACTTTCAAATTTGTCTCTTTTGTAAGTAAGAAAGACAAATTGTGATTGTCTTCTCTTAGCCTAGTACTTTCAAAGTTTCAAAGATGGAAGTTTTTAAAACTGTTGTATACCTTGATACCGGTAAGTGGACCCTTCCTCTTTTAATATATTTAGTATCAATGTCAATTATAAATTTTTTAATATTGAACCCTTGCAAAATGTATCACAATGTCTATCTTGTTTTGTTTGATGGGATTTCAAGTTCTTCCTTATGAGCAAAATTGAAATAGTGCAGTAAAACATTCCAGAGTCTAGTTTAATGTATCCCAATGTATTGCTCCAGTAAAAAATGCTACATTAGGGTAGTGGTTTGTTTTGTTGTGTCTCAAAAAACTGGTTGAAGGATGGAGCTTAATAATGTGTTCCACTATTACTGGAAAGTCTTAATGTCTGAGTTTGAAGTAGGAAAAATTAACAGAAGGGTCCCTAGAAGTCAGAGGTGGCCACCTTGGATTTATTTGCACTTTCAACGAACCAGGAGCATCAAGGTCTGCAGGTCGGGGCTCGAACCTGGGACAGCCATGTCGAGGACTGAGGCCTCCATACAGGGTTCACGTACTCTATCCCTGCGCCACAGCCAATCCATTAATAGATTATTTTTTTAATGAATATTTATTCCTGCTGCTACTAAAGTGAAATATTTGTTAGCCAGGTAAACAGCAGTGCGCAGGAACAAGTGTTGGAGGATTTAAAATCATAGGAATGGTATGACGGAAAATTTCAGCCATTTTGAAGCTGTAACATTTTAAGCCTTTATACACTGGTAACTAGTGACACTTAGTAGTGAGTTTGCAGTTGGCTGCTTAACAGAGATGCTGTCTATATTTATTTTGAGTTATTAAGGTAACTGTGTTATAAAATAGTTAGGTTAATCAAGGTGTGCAGTGTCATTCCTTTATTTCTGACACCACGAGTGTCCATGGCTTTTCAACCGGAAATATTTCCGAAGAGTTGGATTTGTCTTTCTGGTAACTGAAGGAAAAGTATAGTTGCCCTATTTCGGTCAGCTGACAGGCAATGTGCAGTAACAAACAGGGCAGGGGCAGTGCTCCATATAGCTATAGTAAATACCAGTCGCTTCAGCCTTTTATTTGGCATCTCATTAAAAGGGCTCTTAATAGTGGGAACAGTTTGATGGAAAGTCTTATTAGTTTTGAAACAAATTTTTTTTTTAAATCTTGATCCTGGTGAGAACTGATGATGTATCAGCTTCTTGAAGGAGCATAATGTGTCTGACTGGAGGTAGAGAGGTAACCCTAGCAAATGGGATACAAGCCCTTAAACTATCTAGCAATCTATTTAAACTGCAATAATTAGCATTTTATGCCGCTGTGTGCATTCAATTTGTTTCCCCTAAATATACATCACCATATCCAACCAGAACACCAGGCCACATCAAGACTTACAGTATAAATGAATGCACCCCAGACCACCATCCTGCAGTGATTTCCACACACAGGGATCATTTCATCCAGCAAGCGTGCAAAGCCACCTTCTTCCCTCAACCAGACAAATTCACATCCACACAGAAACCCAACCGGCTGATGGTGAATTAGTGACTGGAGACCGAGTCACGGAAACATCGCTGAAGGCGAGTTTTTGCAGTCTAAGACACACGCATGTCAGCGCATTCATTGGCTGTCACGGATTACCTTTCACCTGACCGAGGAGGTCAGTCAGCGCTTTACGGAACAAACGTGGTGTTCAGCCCATTATGAAAAACATCAAAGACTTATTAACACCGGATTGCTTACGAACCTTTCACTTGGGTCTCATACTCCGCTATGATCTCCTTATCCTTCTTAATTTTCGTGGATGACATGGCTCCTCCGGCTTCAGGGTGAGACCCTCGATGATTGAGGACTCGCTTCGGTGTCGATCCCCCCGACTTGCAGAGCTGCAGCGCGTTTCCTCCGTTTTTCTTCTTTCTCTTTTCCCCCCTTCTTGTGGCCTCTTAAAAGGCAAGAAGGGCTTCTCGCTATTGTACTCCTGCAGCCCAGAAATCAGAGTACACACAGCACTTGAGCATCGACCCAAAGTGTTATATTTTCTGCTTTCTCCTCCTGCTACGAGTTCACTTAAAGGCTTCAGCGGGAAAAACAAAAGAGCTTCGGACTACAGCAAGAACGTGATGATGATGATGAGCGGAGCTGGAGGAGCTCAGGCAGGATTCAACAGACATGCGTACGAGCAGCGAGGCACCCCCCAACACACACACACACACACACACACACACACACACACACACACACACACAGAGACGAGGCTGACAAACGGCGCTGCAGGGAAACAGGAATTTAAAAAGATCATCACGTGAGCCTCCTTATAATCAGCCCTAGTCCTTCCTCTCCATCCCACGTCCCCTCCTGCACCCACGCACGCATTTGCATCACTTCAGAGGATATAATATTATGACTTACCACCAATTTCCTGAAGCCTACCCTGGTATGGAGTCACCATTTTACCAACTGCGGGTCTATGCATCAGGCTATTAGTGTAATTAAGTATAACAATAACATTAATTATCCGAGGTGGTTCAGTTAAAGCTTTCTCTGTACACTTCGCTGTCATGGAAACGTGACATTTCCTATCCCCAGCATTGCAAACCACAATCTTAAAACGTTTTTCTTTCTTTTTTATGGGTAGGTTGATATGTGGTAGGTCAAAACAACGTGGAGTAAAATCGCTGACAAGTGTGGCGTGTATATGAATACGACCCCCCTTTTGTCAGAATCCACGGTGGCTGTGTGCAGGTTATGTGTGTGCTGTGCTGTTTTTCCTGCTTCTCCATTTAGGGTGTGACGGGCAGGTGCTTCTCCACAGGTGTTCCTCATCTGTCAGCAATCCGCTGGGCTTCTTTAGGGAGTGGAGAGCCAGAGGAAGGTGTCAGCTCCTTGTTGTTCACTCAGTGGTAAACGGCTCAACCCCTGCTTCTATGTAGTTTTGCTATCCTTGAAAATTAGTCTTTCATTTGTCTTCCTTGATCTACAGATCCAGCCTTGTCAAGTGTTTCATTGCACCAGCAGGATGGAGTCGTTTCTGAAGGAGTGTGAAAGCTCAAAGTCACGACACCTTCGACTTATGATCCCTGCTCTATTCTCCAACTCCAAGCCCAGCCTCTCAAAGAACTCACCAAGCCTAACTCAGAGGAGCATTCACCTGCCTGTCCACCCATCAACGTCCCCCTCAAGTCACAGCGGAGCTTCGCCGCAGAAAAAGGGACAACACCAACTGGAGATTACTGGATCAAGCCCGTTCACAGCCTGCCAACCACAGACACTGTGGAGAAGGACTTATTCCCCCTTCGTCTAGCTCAAACCTCCAACTCAGTAAGTCTGCCAAGAAATACCTATACTGCAAGATCCAATATTCCAGTTTTGAATCCATCTAAATTTGTCTCCTTCTCCCACACGCCTAGATTAATCCCAGTCTGATCAACCTACCCAGTCCTGGTTCCTGTTCATCCACTCCCCTGGCTTTAATAATAAACCCTTTCAAAACATACTCTCTGCTTCTCATGATTGTGTGTTATTAGAGTCTTAAACCCACCACTATGACACCTTTATTTGCTACTCTGGAGGACTGCATTCTAGAACTGCGCCACTCGAGGTGGCAGCAGGTTGGAGTAGCTCTGTTACTCTTCATTCTGGTTAATTCTTTTAGGTGTACAAGAAGAAGCTGGAGACCAAGCTCCGGTAAAACAATAAGAGATGAGTGGTTAGGGATGAAAAAGATCACAGGCTTCAAGCAGAACAAAGATTGGACCAATGGCTGTCTTGACAGAGCCAATGAACTGAACACATTCTTCAGTAGGTTCAGTTCAGAAACAAGCTCAGCATCCTCCTCTCCTGCTCACAGCCAAACAGACATCCCACCCTCCTTTGACCCACAGCTTTTCTGTCACACCTTAAATGTTTTATCTTCCACATCAGCCATGGACCCTTCTGCTTCTACATGTTTGCCTTCAACCAAATCAGAAGATGCTGACGCTCCCTTTGCCTTCCCCTTCCACCTGTGTGTAGCAGGTGAAGAGACAACTGAAAAGGCTGAACCGGAATAAGGCTGCAGATCCAGATCGCGTCAGCCCTAGAGTCCTGAAGGCCTGTGCAGAGCAGTTCTGTGGGATTGTGCCGCACCTCTTCAATCTTAGCCTGGCCCAGAAGAAGGTTCCAGTGTTGTGAAAGACCTCCTGTCTTGTTACAGTACCAAAGAAAACTCACCCATCAGCCTTCAATAACTATAGACCTGTTGACCTGACATGAAGGTCCTAAAGAGACTCCTGTTGGCTGACCTGAATAAGCAAACACAACACTATCAGGACCGTCTTCAATGCTTATTGCTGTGGAGTTGAAGATACCATTATACACCTGCTTCAACAAACCCACTGTCATCTTGACAAAGCCATGCACTGTGAGGATCATGTTCTTTGATTTAAAGAACAGATAGATGAAACAAGACTTTTACTGTTGTAAACTAGAAAGGGAAAATCTCAAAATATAAGAATACATAGATTAAATCAAGTGTGTATGCAAAATAAATTCTTCACTAGTGTTTTCAGTTTCACCCTACTGGAGTGCAAAAATTATATCTGTTAACATTATGTTTGAGATGACAGATTATTTTGCATTCAACATAAAATATAGTGAGAGGATCTGAATTCACATCATGAAATAAAAGACCTCTGCACGCAATTGTGACAGAGACAGGTCTCCCCCACCCCCACCAGCAGAAAGTGTCATCTGGATGATGCTTCACAGTTTTGGGGAGGTTGAGGGTATGTGTCGGGGTGGGCGTTGACACTGTGTTTGTTATCTGTCACCTTAGCTATTCTCAGCTCAAAAAAGAGCAGGCTGTTAACTCACATCCTGTGTCTGCAGAAAATGGCAAACTGATACATGTGAGATAGTTACATACCATTTTTATCTGCATGTCAAGATGTAAAGTAAAAGAGAAAGAAATCAAATTCACTTGTTCAGTACATTACAGGTCCTTCTCAAAATATTAGCATATTGTGATAAAGTTCATTATTTTCCATAATGTCATGATGAAAATTTAACATTCATATATTTTAGATTCATTGCACACTAAATGAAATATTTCAGGTCTTTTATTGTCTTAATACGGTTGATTTTGGCATACAGCTCATGACATCCCAAAATTCCTATCTCACAAAAGTAGCATATTTCATCCGACCAATAAAAGAAAAGTGTTTTTAATACAAAAAACATCAACCTTCAAATAATCATGTACAGTTATGCACTCAATACTTGGTCGGGAATCCTTTTGCGGAAATGACTGCTTCAATGCGGCGTGGCATGGAGGCAATCAGCCTGTGGCACTGCTGAGGTCTTATGGAGGCCCAGGATGCTTCAATAGCGGCCTTTAGCTCATCCAGAGTGTTGGGTCTTGAGTCTCTCAACGTTCTCTTCACAATATCCCACAGATTCTCTATGGGGTTCAGGTCAGGAGAGTTGGCAGGCCAATTGAGCACAGTGATACCATGGTCAGTAAACCATTTACCAGTGGTTTTGGCACTGTGAGCAGGTGCCAGGTCATGCTGAAAAATGAAATCTTCATCTCCATAAAGCTTTTCAGCAGATGGAAGCATGAAGTGCTCCAAAATCTCCTGATAGCTAGCTGCATTGACCCTGCCCTTGATAAAACACAGTGGACCAACACCAGCAGCTGACACGGCACCCCAGACCATCATTGACTGTGGGTACTTGACACTGAACTTCTGGCATTTTGGCATTTCCTTCTCCCCAGTCTTCCTCCAGACTCTGGCACCTTGATTTCCGAATGACATGCAGAATTTGCTTTCATCCGAAAAAAGTACTTTGGACCACTGAGCAACAGTCCAGTGCTGCTTCTCTGTAGCCCAGGTCAGGCGCTTCTGCCACTGTTTCTGGTTCAAACGTGGCTTGACCTGGGGAATGCGGCACCTGTAGCCCATTTCCTGCACACGCCTGTGCACGGTGGCTCTGGATGTTTCTACTCCAGACTCAGTCCACTGCTTCCGCAGGTCCCCCAAGGTCTGGAATCGGCCCTTCTCCACAATCTTCCTCAGGGTCCGGTCACCTCTTCTCATTGTGCAGCGTTTTCTGCCACACTTTTTCCTTCCCACAGACTTCCCACTGAGGTGCCTTGATACAGCACTCTGGGAACAGCCTATTCGTTCAGAAATTTCTTTCTGTGTCTTACCCTCTTGCTTGAGGGTGTCAATAGTGACCTTCTGGACAGCAGTCAGGTCGGCAGTCTTACCCATGATTGGGGTTTTGAGTGATGAACCAGGCTGGGAGTTTTAAAGGCCTCAGGAATCTTTTGCAGGTGTTTAGAGTTAACTCGTTGATTCAGATGATTAGGTTCATAGCTCGTTTAGAGACCCTTTTAATGATATGCTAATTTTGTGAGATAGGAATTTTGGGTTTTCATGAGCTGTATGCCAAAATCATCCGTATTAAGACAATAAAAGACCTGAAATATTTCAGTTAGTGTGCAATGAATCTAAAATATATGAATGTTAAATTTTCATCATGACATTATGGAAAATAATGAACTTTATCACAATATGCTAATATTTTGAGAAGGACCTGTATACCATTGTTACTGCAGCAGCCAACAGTTATTTGAAAGAATACAAAATATGGAGGTTTTTCTTCCCACATTTGAAGTGCAGTTCATTAAATAACAGAAGAACAACAGACTTCTGGTTACATGTTCATTCAGGCTTATACAGTTTCTTCCTCCTTTCAGGTTACCAGCATAGATTTGAAAAAGTTTGCATGCTTTTTCCAGGATTTATTGACTCAAAAGATATTTCCTGGCTATGAAACACAGTTTGCATTCATTTCTTCTCAGGAGAAAAAACCTCTAATGAATTTTAAATGGTCTCTGGTAGTGTGAATTGTCTGCTTTATCCAGGATAGTGGATTAGAGACAGACAAAGTGTTTGATTTTGCTAGTCTGCATAAATCACACCGCAGCTTGTGCAATCTTTGTGTATCTTAGTGGTTCCAGCTGTGAGGCCTAAGTTGTTTGTCAGACTTTGTGTATCGGTGACACGACTGGCCCGGGAAGAGGGAGAGGACACGTCATTTGTGACAGGGGGCCAAAGTGACTGGATTCTGCTTTTCTTTGTGTTTACCACTCTGACATCCTTGTTCCACATGGTTTAGATCTGAGTAGCTGAAAATAACCCTACACAAAAATTAAAAAGATGAGTTTTGCATTACAGTTTCTGTTCTTTCATGTTTGACTCTTTTTAAGATAGTAACTGAAATTTTCATCAACGCATAGTTCGAAAAAGGAATTTAAATTGGAGATACCATGGTTACATTGTACATCACATCCTGTTTGACAGTTCCGATTGTTAATGTAATACTGCATGACTAAGGCTTCGAGTGAAGGTGCTCCTCCAAAGGTGTTGAGGCAACTATTATAAGTCGTCACCCTGTAATTGCGCCTGTTTTCATTTAAAACATCTACCAGGGGGATTTTCACACAGCCGACATGTTATGTTGAAATGCTTCCATGTGAAGAAAGCAGGAGAGATTTTCAAACAGGCTGGTTTGAAGTGTAGCTGTGCAACATGATTATTGGAGGGTAAAAACAAATACAGTCCTGCAACACAGAAAATGTACTCGTGCTTGTCGTCTTTCCCTTCATCCACAACCGGGTCGCAGGGGCAGCAGACTCAGTAGAGAAACCCAGACTTCCCTCTTCCCAGACACCTCCTCCAGCTCCTCCAGGGGGAGCCCAAGGCATTGCCAGGCCAGCCGGGAGACTTTCCAGCGTGTCCTGGGCCGTCCTCTGGGCCTCCTCCCGGTGGGACGTGTCTGGAACACCTCCCGAGGGAGGCGTCCAGGAGGCATCCGATACAGATGCCCGAGCCACCTAAACTGGCTCCTCTCGATGTGGAGGAGCAGCGGCTCTACTCCGAGCCCCTCCCGGATGGCCGAACTCCTCACACTTTCCTTAAGGGAGTGCTTGGCCACCCTGCGGAGAAACCTCATTTCAGCTGCTTGTATCCAGGATCTCGTTCTTTAGGTCATGACACAAAGTTCATAGGGTAGGAACGTAGACCGACCAGTAAATTGAGAGCTTTGCTTTTCAGCTCAGCTCCCTCTTCATCACAATGGACCAACACAGCGTCCTCATTACTGTGGCAGCCGCACCGTTCCGTCTGTCGATCTCCCGCTCCATTCTCCCCTCATTCGTGAGCAAGACCCCAAGATACTTGAACTCCGCTACTTGAGGCAGAAACTCCCCTCCAACCTGAAGGGGACAAGCCACCTTTTTCCGGTCGAGAACCATGACCTCGGATTCGGAGGAGCTGATCCTCATCCCAGCCACTTCACACTTGACTGGGAACCGCCTCAGCGCATGCTGTAGGTCTTGGCTAGAGGGGACCAGCAGGACCATGTCATCTGCAAAAGGAAGAGACGAAATTCACTGGTCTCCAAACCAGACCTCCTCCAGCCTAGGCACAGCCAAGGCCGGATGAGGTCCAGAATGTTACCTAGAGAATGGTTCTAGGAGACATTGCACGTCAGAGCCACTTTAAGTATCCGGAAATCGGGTCACCGAGGTCTCCACCTTTGATCACTGCCCAATCCTCTTTGCACTGCTCCCTCATGGTTCCTCCTGGAGGTGGTGCACCCACTAGGGGATGCCCTTGCGTCTCTCATTCGGTATTGGCCCGGCCAGGTACCGCACCACCAGGTGCTCGCCAACAAGTCCCGATCCTAGGGCTGTCTCCGAGGTGGGACCCTAGGTCCGCCATACCAGGCGATGTCATGTGCCTTGTTCTAGTGATCCTCATGAAGAAGCCTTTCCTTTTGCTTCAAGACAGACAAAGTATGTGCTACTATATCACTGTTGTAAACTTTGTTACTTTGCCTTTTATTCATCAGTACAGTACAGTAGACAAGATACTGACACAAGCTCAGTTTGGTGCATTTAGGAGTCAGTTACGTCACTGCTTATTTTTGTTCACATTTATGCAGACCTAAGACTGTCAGAATAAAGAATGAACAAAGAAGGAATAAATTCAGAAATTTTTCAAAATAAATAGGTTTAAAACTTAGTTACACTCCCAATATTTTCAACAAATTTAATTTTAAAATAGTGTTAAAATCTATAACAGAGGCACAGCGCTGATGGTGTAGGGGTTAAGTGCACGACCATATGCAGAGGCTACTCGAAGTGGATGTCCCGGGTTCGAGTCCCGGACCCGGTGAAATTTGCCGAATGTCTCCCCCTCTCTCTACCCCCATTCTTGTCTGCCTACTGTCAATAAATAAATAAAGGCCACTAGTGCAGAAACAATATCTTTAAAAAAAAATCTTTAACTGATATAGGTTATGTTGGCATTATAATTTAAAAGTCTAATGATTTACCAAAATCAGTGCACATTTACTAGAGCTTTCCTTAAATTGTTATTTATGAGCTATTTAATTATTTGGACTTCTTTCTTCATTTATTTTTATCCTTGCATTTATTTCTGTAATGTTTTGCGTTGATTATTTATTTTCCCCAACCATTTAAAGTTTTTTACTCTTTCACATCCTGTTGCCTCTAAACTTCCGTGTGTGTTATTAGGATTATGTGACAGATCAACAAAAATGTTGAGTGGAAGGAAAATTACACGTGATTTTTAAAGTGCTTTACAAATAAAAATCTAAAAAGATTGTCATGAATTTTCATCAACTCCCCTTTAATCTGATACACCTAAGCAAAATACATTGCCACAAACTTCCTTCAGAAGTAATTTCATTAGTAAGCAGAGTTCTCCTGTGTGCCATTCAATCTCATTGTGAATGCAGCTGTTTTGTGAGGGCCTCAGAAGTTTGCTTGAGAACATTAGTGAACAAACAGCATCAGCAAGACCAAGGACACCCGACAGATGTGGAGGATGCTACAGCAGAGTTAGGTGATAAAACAATGTAGAACATTTTTTAACAAATCACGGAATACAGCAAACCAACAAAATCATGGATTTCTACCTAAACTAACTCTGCACATCACTGTGGAGAAAGATTCTGGTGGTAAATGTTTGGAAGCAAAATTGCAGATTCTTTACAGAAAGATGTTAGTTTTTGTCCACATCTTTATGAATTCACTGTTTCGTTGTCCGATGAGCTAACCCCTCCCTCCTACTTCCTCTATTCTAAAAAGGGATTGCTCAATCCAGCTCTCCATCCAACGGGTCCGGACTTCCCTAAACCTGAAAGATCTTTACTAAGAAGGTTTACTGAAAGTTCTGTTTAAGCTGGTGTCGGGAAATGACTCGCCTAGCCTCTGGCAGCCTTCATCCAAAAGTCTCGCCCTTCTTCAACTGGGGGTCCGGGTGACCGAGTAGCCTATCGCGGTCATCCACACCTTGACGGTCGCTTTTGTTCACGGCTGCTCATTCCCTAATTTACAACTGGCACTTGGTATATGGGCTAGATTAATTTTAGTGGCTCAGCGCGAGCCTCAAGGACGCTGTTTTAACAAACTTGGCTAAGGCAACCTTTAAAAACCTCCTAAAAACAAACAACAAGACTTTTTACCATGAATTTTACCAATGAAAAACCAACTATACAGTTACTCAAATAATTGAATGTCCACGAATTAACTAGAATTTTATATGCTTTCTTTAATTAGTAACGCTTTTGCAGGGGTCAGTAACAGCCTACATTCAGCAATACAAATAATTTCAACAATAAAAATGAATCAATCAACTCAACCTGTCTTTCCCTGAAGCTGAAACTAGTGGGTATGAGGAGGCTTTGAAGACGGAGACTCATCCAGGCATCCGATGGAGAAGAATTTCTTCTGGTAACAACAAGTGATTTCTTGAAGGGAATACGACTTAATCCTCAGTTTTCTTCCTTTAAGTGGCAGGTACTGATGTTCCAAACTTTGATGGTTAAGCAGAATCTTTGTTGTTATTTCTCTCCGAAGGCAGTAGTTTCCAGAGGCGGAAGAGTTGAAGGAAACCCGGAGACCTAAATGAGTTTGATTCAGGACTTCCAGAAGCCTGAAACTTAGAGCAATCAGCTGTTCACCGATCAAGTTCACTTCTATTGTCTGGATAAAAAGGCTTTAGATGAAATCAGATTCTTAATTTTGAGTCACAGTCCTTCAAAGGCAATGGGTTGATCCTCTATTTAATGCAGTTGATCAGCTGGGCTGTGTCTCTGGTCCTCTGATTCATCTGTAGCATCTCTCCGATCTTGTTCGCTGGTCTTCTGTGAGGAAACAACCCCGTTTCTTCTCTCAACCTTGTTTTTATAGTGCCTGGAGCCTGCACTGGGTTAGGCCCTTATTAGGCTATTCAGCCCAGCTCCTTGGTTATTGCTCAATACATTTGTCATGGTTTGTGACTGTTTGTTTCTGCTTCTCAGTTCTGGAAAGTCCCAAAAACACCCATACTGGTCTGTAGTCATCCTCCTTTCAGTTATGGAAGGTCCCAAACATCCCACAGTTCCTTCCCTAATCTGCTCAGTTCTAACCTTTACACAGTTTCACATATTTCATTCTTCAGCTTTCAACATTTACTTTAAAACACAGTTGCAAAACCGTCACACTTTAATACTTTTCCTGCATTTCCATCATACATCTTTTAACTTGTTGATTTAATACATATGAAAGAACATAGAATCATCATACATTATTTCATTGAATATTCTTGTTTATATTTCTGCTAGAGGAAATCAGATAACATGTGACATTGCTCATTACAGGCCTCTCCAGTCTCTCAGCTCCAGAATATGAGATCATGCTTGTTTCACTCCTCACTGCTCCAACTGTGTGTTTTAATAATCATTGCATGGATTACACTTAGGGATATAAGAATACTCATTGTAACTTGTTATGGAGTTAACTGTGAGCAGTTTGCTATATGTTGCATGGATTACATGGAAAGATCTCACCTTATTTTGACACCCCCTTCTTGAGATTGAACTGTATCCATGCCTAAAGCCCAAAAAATCAGAGAAAATCAAGTTCTGGATCATAAACACACAAGGAGAGAACTTCATTCTCCACGTAATCCTGGTATTGTGGTGATTGGGGCACTGGCGTCGGAGACCACACGTTGAGAACCTCAAACTCATCAATGAAGTCGGGATGCATCAGAAGGGTAGATGACAGAGGCTCCCTCCGGAGGACAGGTGGTGAGGGAGAACCATCAACCACGGATCCATCCTGTGTGGTGGTGTCAACTGGGCTATGGATAGGTGAGAGTATTGGGGGTAAGGGCGAAGGGGGAAAGGAAGGTTGAGGAGGGATCATCAACATAACCTCCTCCAGCCATCTGACAGAGAGATGTGAAGGACCCGTGTCTTGACGCATTGAGTCCACTGTGGGAGAAATCTGGGACACCAGCTCCCCCGGCGAGACTGGCTGATGTTGCTCTTCATCATCACCGGCAGAAGTTTGGCAGGTGACGCTCTGTGTAGCTACAGAAGTTTGAGTGCTGCTTTCTGCAGTTGTGGTTGACACCCGGCATCCCTGGACCTCGGTGCCCCGAGGATGCGAATCAGGGGAGCCATGGGCGCCAATAGCGACTACTCTCCCATCAAGTAGATGGAGGGTCGGTAACCAGAACCCATCTCTTGGATCTCTCCAGATGTAACTGATGATGGGGAGATACAGTCCGCCTTCCCATGTCTTTATCCTAAAAGTGTGTGGAGCAGCCCCAAAGGCCGATGTCCAGATTACCTGGTATCGCGTCCGCAGATTTTGGCTCATGGTCATGGAGATATAGGGAAGATCTTCAAGACTTTTAATGCAGAAAACACTTGTCACTGTAGCATAGTTGACAGCTATAGGGAGGCAGTGATGACACCAGTGTGCCACAGGCGTAACCCAGAGGTATCTGAGCACTGAGGCTGAAACTCCACATCTGGAACAGGAGACCGTGTCCTGGAGAGATATATTGGAGGCCTGTCAGTGGATTTTCGAAGAACATAATGTGAACCCAGGATAATCACTTCCAGGGTTTAAAGAGTAAATAAAAAGATTGACAAATTATAGAAGCATGCGTTCTAGCGGGCAAAATCAGACTGCAGTGCTAGACTACTTCTCCGTTCCGTCTCTGGGCGGCCAGCCAAGGGGAGCGAAAAGGTGGAGGTTGATTGTCACTCGACGAGGCGTCGGGGGATGCAGCTGAGTAATGAAAGAAAGCTGCATAGGTCATAAGCCAAACCATAATAGCTAGATCAGAAGTGAGTTGCAGCCAATAAAGGACAGAGAGTACTCCCCATCCTAAGCTCCAAACCCCCAAACCAGCCAATTTTGTGAGCCAAATCCATTTGCCTTGTCCTTTGAGAGAGAGAGTTAATTGCCCTAAGTATGCGATGACGGCAAAGGCTAAGAGTGCCTCCATAACGGCAGTAGCTATCTTAGCAGGTACGCGACGGGTGGCATGGGGTCCGCTCAACAGTATTTCCATTACTAAAGCGGTGGTGTCAACACAAAGCCACAGCGCTACCATCAGGCTTCTCTTCCAGTCAACTCTGACCCTTCCTAAAAGATAGGACGCAAACAGAGATAATGCCACTTCCCATCTGCGTATCCAGAAATGGCCAAAGATTAATTTAGCATAGCCTTGAAGCGCGATGAGAAACCGTAATGGTTGGCTGACCGACCAGGCCCCGGTGTGGCAATAGCAAAGCCATCCACAGAGAAGCGCATAAAACTCCACTGTACTCACTTGGACAGGCTCAGAGATAGTGGTGGAATTAGTAGTCATGATGAAATGCGACTGCAAAGGTTTAGGCTTAACCGATGTCTTCAAACCCGGAACGCAGAGTGAGTCAAACTCCTCAAGCCCTGGGTCTTATACCCGGGGTGGCCCCTCCTTCGAGGGGAGTGGCTGATAACTCCTCCTTCCCGAGCTGAGCATGGACCGGAGGAATTGCTGCGCAAAAACTTTACATATTATAACTAAAATAATCACTCCTACGGCAGCAAGCAAATAAGGCCATAGCATCATAAAAAATTGGCGATCCAACCTTCAACTATTGAAACCCCTTCTCCTATAATGTGTCCGGCTTCCTGCGCAACTGTAGTAATTACATTACCAACTGAGTGTCCTAATGTCTCATACCAACTACAAGCATGCTGATACGCTCCTTCCCCACAATTCTTCCAAGTTTCTTTAGGTGGCTTACATGTGAGGTTGGAGTAGAAATGATTATAGCCCACCCAGTCTAAACCCTTGTCTATGCTGCCAGAGCATAGGTGCTGTCTAAAAGCGTACAATTCGGCCAGAGCAATTACTGAATCGGGAATGAAAGGCACAATAACATCCAAGATGCTTTTTCTATGCCTAAGATTATGTCCCAGTACGACCTCGGCACAGGTTGAGCCCCCGCCGAGAGATCTTCTCCAAACTCCTCCAATTTTCTTCCATACAACTTCATGTGCATAGGTGTTGTACTCATTATCATAATGGGATTGGCATAATTCAGTCCATCCTGTAAGCTCTTGACAAGGCCTGCGAGCCAGGCCAATGGTGCACTGAGTCTGGGCAGTGTTACACTCCATACGCCAGGGTCTTGGGTGAACAAATCTTTCCGGCCAATAGAAGGGCTGAGGCCAAATGTCTCGCTCTTTGGAGTAAATTGTTGCTAAATATTGGTATTGGACCCAGTAGTTATCACTCGGAGACAAGCAGGGAAGGACCCATTCTTTAACTTCAGATTCCTGCAGTCCCCACCAGGTTCGGGACAAATCTCTGCTACATCCTTCGGCCCAGGCCTGCAGGAGCATCTTTGCTGTTTTGATTGTAGTTAGGATGGAACAATCATATCGCCATGTTGACATGACTGAAATGTCAGCTTGCCACAGGTCACATTGAGGGGAAGCTCCAATGCTTGACCACACAGAGTTGTTAAGACTTTCAAAAACCTGTTTTGCCAGACACTGGTCAATTTTATGAAAATCTCCGTTACATTTAGGAGTTCATCTGGTTTAGGTAGTTTTTGAACATACATATCTGCATAATAAGGCCCTTTCAAACCGTCATGCGTCCAGCTCTCACCCTCTGTGAAGTCACCTTTGAAGTGAGGAACACCATAAGCTTTCCAAACCCAGGGAAACGTTGTATTCAGCCATTCTTCATGTTCAGTCCAAATGGTTTTTGACCAGGAGGTTATGAAGGAGAGGTAGACTCGATGAGTGTAAAGACGGGCTAAGGGCAGATAATTCTGAGTGCGGCATCGAGTAAATATGTTCCAAAAACAGCTAGGCAGATGTTTGAGCTTAGTATTAATACAGTGCTGTGGGGCTCCTCGATTCCGAAAAGCCAATGGGAAACTTGTACTGTTTCTGGTGGATGAAGTATTTTTAGGCCGAGGAGTGTTAGGAGGGCGGGTGCTATTCTGAGCTGTTGTGTTGGATCCTCTTGCGGGGATGACAAGGCCCCAGTCGGTGTGGTTACTGGTGTGCTGGAATGCGCCTGGTTTAGTGGACACATTCTCTCCACAATTTAACTGATATTTTCCCCAAAATTCCCAACGGGGAGACCAGGCTGGGCAAGTCACAACTCTTGAAGGAGCCTTGTGGATTACTTCAGGCTCCCAGTAACCGTGGCCTTTAAACTGTACTAAGGGCCGACAGGCCCAGCCGCAGTGCCACCCCGGGACCCCTCGATCAGGGTGAATCCAATTGCAGCAAATTGTACGGCGGATGAGTCGATGCAGGATTCTCACCCATATTATTAGTCCTTCATCAGTGGGTTCAAGGTTGGAGATTGACCAGGTGCAGTTGACAAGCTGTTGGGTCGTGGAGTCGTTTATCGAAGTTGGGTTTCTCTGTATAATCTTCTGTAGTCTGGTGTAATTGGTTTCTTTACTTTCTCGAAAGAACACTGACTGGTTTTTTTAGGGGAGGGTCTTCTGTCCAAGGCAAAAAGACGTTCAGAGAGGTTGTGTTCCAGCAAGTTTGGTTGGCATATTTTGAAGGACCATGAGCGACCTTGACATGGGTTAAGTTCCATGGTCCCACTCCGGCTTGGTAACGTATAATTAACAAAAGAATAATGCCTATAAGCAAAGCAAAAAGCCTAAGAAAAGTCTTTAAACAAGACGCTTTATCCGTAATCTTTATCCATTTCCATAGCTTGGGTCGAGTAGAGGGACTTGTGTTGTCGGGGTCGTCAGGAGGTTCTTCATCTTGGCCGTTGGAAGTAGCTGAATTACTGAGAGGAATCATATCCGAATGAGTCTCTGGCATGGTTATCCTCGGGAATAGCCTGCTAATTCTAGTTGATCTGCTTCTTCAGTTCCGTCCACTCGTCCTTTGAGCAGGGTTTGATAAATAGGTGATGGGTAAGGCAACCCAGGTTCCAGCCCCTTCCACACCCACGTCCCCTGGTATACTATCCAGTAGTCAGGTTGTACCTGTGGTCCTGCAAGGTTATATCCTTCTATAGCCCGCCTTTGTCTGTAGGTCTCGTAGGCCAACCCTACTTCTAACAGGATACAGATTGTTGTGTACAGCGGGTGGCTGTGAATCCTAAGTTCGACCCGACGGCTCAGCCGAGCCGGTATGGTACAGTGTGGATGTGGAGGGCTAGGATAGACCGTGCTTTATTTTAACGAAATGGGCAATTGGGTGTTGTTGAAGACATACCTGCCAGGTTGGCGCTCTCTTCTCTTGACTTCTCTTGACATAGAAGGTGATGTGGCCCAAATTACAGCCCTGGCCATCGAAACTTCATAATACATGCCTTGTAGTGGTTCTTGATAATGTGGTCACCATCTGATTCCCAGGACTGCTCCTTTTACTCCAAGGTGGACAGTATTGAATACCCATGGCAGGTTTCTAGGCCCTCCTGGTGCGAGTATAACTTGAGTATCTAGCGGGTGATGCCCTTTGCTGCCAGGCCAGGACATTGTACGGTATGAGAGGAAAAAGTTACTTACATCCCATGGCAAATGGTGGCCCTGTATATCATTGTCAGGCTTTTGCAGATCCATTGCTCTACGATACTCTATATTGGAGACAAAATAACTCTCTGAGTTTGGATAGAAAGGGGCAAAATCCGCTCTCGGAGTGTCCAGTAGAACTAATCCCGAGGGCAGCTTTAAATAGGGGATGCCATGCAATAGGCCATTCCAGGTGCTGGGCCCAACTTTAACTCAGTTATCCTTATAGGAACCCGAAGGGGAAGGGCATTCTTCTTTTTGTGTTTTTCTCTTCCTCTGATGTTTGACAACTTTTGTCCCTTTTCTTTGTTGGTCCGTCAATTTTTGTCTTTCCTCATCCATTTCCACTTTTGTGGCAAAGAGTGCCAAGGCCAGGAATGTGAGTGTTTATTCCTGTATGCTGCTGCTGCTTCGACTTTTCCAGAATCTACTACTTGATGTTCTGGGATGACTGTTATTGTTGCTCCTACGGAGTATACACCTCGAAATGGGACTAAAACCATTTGCACTGCCAGTTGTACCCTCTGGGTGGAGCTAGGGTCAGTGGGCGTGTTTGTCCAATGTGCTACTGTACCTGGGATCTGTAGAACCCTATCGCGATGCCAGTTTTCAGAGGTCACTAGGAATTCTCCCACCTTCTGTTTAGGCCTGGCTCCTTGACTGCCCCAGGCATCTAGACTGGTTGTGCAGTAGAGCCCTGTACATTGAGCACCCCGTTCCTTGGGAGTGTCGGGCAAGTCTTCCAAGGGGAGGTCTGGGTTTACAACAACTTCTAATATTAACTGTCCCCATGTTGTCAATTCCCAGGGCCTAAACCATCCACTTGGATGCGCCTGTTGTTGTTCATTGTTAGGAGGTTGTTCCAATGCAGTTCCAACACCTTCTGGACCCTGGTCTCCATATACTCGGAACACCAGGGCATATTGGGTGGTGGTTAAAGGTGGGCTGCTGACCTGGCCTGAGGTTGGATCATACGGCCAGGACTCCCTGATTGATGCTGTCAGTAGATCTGTTGGTCCCCTATCCAGGTTATTACTCAGGTGTCCCCATCCTTCGGTTCCACATAACCCTTCATAGAGTGGAGGAGCTGATGGTTGAGCCATTCCTACCACACTGTCTTGTTCCTGGGTGGCTTGGCTAAACGGTGCAGGCCTTTCTTCAACAGGATGTGGTTTGAAGGGTCTGAGTGGGTCATAAAACCGTTTCACTTGCCACCCTTCTGCCTGCACCACCTGAACCAAGGGAACTACAGACTTGCTCCAGCATGGCAACGACACTTCCTGATCTTGTTTGGGCTCCACAGGAATAATACTTTAGAAAATAACCGTCCCACATGCAGGTACAGTCTTTTGATTCTTCTTCATACAGATCCCACTGGGTCACAAAAACCACTCTGGGGAGAATGGTGATTCGGCACCCCCCACAAATGAAGATGTCCGTTACCTTGACGGGCTTGTATGGCAGGTTGTCTAACTCATCGCCACCTGTGTGATGATGTAGTGGTTTCTCTCGCCCCGGCCCTTCCCAGCGGACTGCGAGCTGACTCGGGCCCGAGCAGATTGCGCAGCAGTTCTTGACCTCACGCCACCACCGCATTTCATCTTCTGTTGACAGGAATCCTTTTTTAGCAAGTTCCAATTTCTTCAAGGCTCTTCCTGCCCAAAGCCCTGAAGTGGTTCTTCGAATGGCAACCACCCCATATACAGTGGCCAGTCTGATGTAGGGTGGCATGGTGCTTGGTTCACTGGCCATCTCTCCAGTTTCTGGTTATCCTTAGCTGAGAATTGGTTTGAGCTGTTCAACTCCCTGGATTCCTTTCTTCTGTAACAACACTGTGTTACGATCTAATACTTGTTTTACGATGTCAGTGGTATCATACTTGGGTTTCACTGCTGTCGACACAGGGTGATCTCGTGCTCTCACCCACACTCGTTGTCCCTCACGGAATGGCACTCTAGGCGTTGGCTTCCCTGTTTTCTCATTGGAGCTCCGCCCCACTTCTTGTGCAGTAAATGGTCGTTGGTTGAGTTCTGCCGCAGGGGAGGGCCTACTGACTCGATGTCTGTCATTCAGTGCTTGCCCTATTTCTACGGTTTTGGTGCTCCAGTCACGAGAATTAGCATTTTTTGCTATCCAGTTTTTCACTAGGCCTATGGTGCGTTCCACCACTCCGTTCGCTTGGGGAGTGTATGGTGGAGAGTAAACTCTCATTACTCCATGTCTCTGGCACCAGTGATCAACCTGTGCGTTGCGAAAATGAGTCCCATTGTCTGTTCGTAGTTCCTTAGGCACCCAAGGGAACTACAGACTTGCTCCAGCATGGCAACGACACTGCTGCCGTTGGCTCTCCTTGCTGTTCTTACAGTTACATATCCTGACATTGAGTCTACTAGCACCAGGAGGTATTTCTCACCTTGTTTCCCTGTTATCCCCATGGGGCCCGCGACATCCATGCACACTGAGCCCCAGGGCATGGTGCTCTTGATGGTCAGACCTTCCAGCTGCTGTCCACGGTGTCCTGCGTTGTATTGACCACATACTTCACAGTCCCGTAGGACGCGGCGGATGTGTTTCATAGGGATCCAGAGGTCCTGCTCTTCCAATTCTTTACGGGTAGGCAGCACGCCTGCATGTCCTATGGCCTCATGCACGCTCCGTACTACCTCATCCACGTACTCTTCAAGGACCGCCCGTCCTTGTGGCGTTCTGTCCCACTTCTCGATCCCGACAAAGACAACTTTCCTTTGTTGAACATAGCGATCCACCTCATCGTTTCCTCGCCAGTGAGCCCCTTCTCGGGTGTGTTGTGGAATTTTCTTATCAAAGTGGGTAGAAGTTGACTCATAACAAGAGAAAATCTGGACTTTGTCTTTATAAGTTTTATTCAAAGGCATTCAGCGTTTGAAGACCCTGACACTGAGGTTAGTCAGTGAAACAGAGCCCCGATCAACATTTACACACAGTATTTATACCAGAACATGACAGTGTTATCTCAACACTTCAAAGAGTCTGTGTTTTATGACCCCAGACCCTTCTCGGGTTCAGAGGTGACTAGGTTACCTAGGAACAACCATCTACTCTCCCTGAGGCATCACCCTAACAAATGCCCTTAACCATTAAACGTCTGATAATGGCTTTTACAGCTTCCTCCTCTAACACAGATGTTCACTGGAGTGAGGTAAACCAAAGGTCATACACTGTGGAATGCTTACTGCAAGAATTTCCATCACACTCCTTTGTTCTGATTACAAGATAATCACAACTAAAGGAAAATTCTTCAAAACCATCACCCCTCTCAGCTAACAGATAATCCAAAGCCATTCTAGTTTGCAAACTCATCGTTCTAATAGCTTAGGCTGATTGAAGTATAAGTTGTGACCGTAGGTAGTAAGTGAGCTAGATAACATACTCCAGACCAAGTAGCAGGCAGATACAGATATGATCTATTTCCACACATCCAACCCATGTTCTTAGGACACGAACAAGAACCCTGGTTAATTTACCTGCCATGCCATACAATTAACCTCCATCCGGTAAGGCTGTAAGATTAAGAGTTAACACAAAGGGATCTGGAGCCAAAGATTCTGAAATAGTATAAGGATCAGTCCTGACAGGACATGGTCTAGATGTATTAATGTGGGTCAAGGCACATGAAACTGGTATAATAGTTTTACAACCCTCCGTCTTTCCAAGGAAATAAGGTCTACTTTCACATTGTCTTTGCTGTACCTTTCCCAAAATGAACACAAGAGTTATAACAATACTTGCAATACCAATCATTAGCATCAGAACAGACCATCTTCCATATAGCTGCATCGTGACCTTGAAGTGGAATGTCCTTTCTTCTGGTACTGAAAGCAAACAGTTTTTTTTCAAAGAAAACAAATTATAAACACAACTTAAAAAACAAAAAAAACAAAAAATCCTGCTGACTCTCCTGAGTGGCTTCAAGCTGCCCTGTTACCAGTCTGGTACAGGTGGGCGGTCGTAGGAAGTTCCTCTAGAAATATATTTAGAAACAGGAACTCTAACCTGCTGGAAGTTAGGCTTCCATAGTGCAACTAAACAACGGTGGAAATAAACACATTCAAATTTGTAATAATACCATAATGATAAATATCAAGCAATAAATATAAAAGTTAGATAAAAGCATCCGAGATATCCTCCTCAGAGTTAGTCTCGCTGTCAAAGTGGGAGGAAAGAATCTCTCACTGTGGTGTGTGTGCAGTGAGGCAAATGACCTTATGATTTCTAACTTTCAGGCAATGCGATGGCCTTAAGTAGATTCGGAAATAACGTTGCACTGCCCAAGGGATTATTGTGGCCTTGTAAGAACAGTGTTCTTCAACCACCTGTTCCATCACTCGCCAGTGATCAGCTTACAGTTCTTTGTCTTGTGGTGGTCCGCTGTCCTCACACCTTTCAGGCCGTGGATGATCCAGTTAGAAGATGACTTGTGTCCTGGAAGCCAGATGAAGCTGGAGGAGCTGGAGCTTTCCTGCAGCTTTCCTGCAGCTTTCCTGGGTGTCTAGTAGGATCTGATATGGGCCATTCCAGCGCCTGGACTTCCTGTGTTTTCTCCTATATTCTCTGAGCAGAATCCAGTCCCCAGGAATAAAGGACTGGAGGGTGGAAGTGGCTGTTTCTGGTAATGCAGCCTTCACCATCTGTGAAACTTGAGAAAACACAGTGGACAGGTTTTGACAGTAAAACAACATCCTATCTTCACACAAAGATGTGGAAGAAAAAGATCCTGGCAATATTCCCATGTCCAAATTAGGAGACCTGCCACACAGCACTTCAAAAGGACTGAGATTTGCCTGTGTCCTTTGTCTCAATCTCATATAAGTGAGAACAATACGTAGGGCCTTCACAACACTTGGCTAATTTTCAATTCAAAGTCCCATTTTCAACCCTAAGTGCTTAACTACATGAACTTCATCAAAACATCCAACAAAATCCAAAGAATTGATCTGACTTCACCTGATATACTAGCAATGACCATCAGCTAAATATTCTGAATATCAAAAATGTGACATAATGTTTGAGGAAGGTCTGATTACAGGTCAACATTTCATAGTTTCAGAATACCCACAAAGAATTTCAAAAATGGTCTAATCTGTGGAGATATAAAATTTCACAAAAAATCAACACCATAATTTCAGAGAGGTTTTCAGAATGTGGTCTTAGGGAGCTATGCACCATTTATATAAACAAAGTACAACGTCTCTCTCGCATTGTCACTAAGTCCTCACTGGAGATCTGAGCTACCCTTTTTCCCATGAGTGCTAAAACTTTTGGAACCCCATGTTACTTTATTCTGACATTCCCCTCTTCTGGCGCAGGGTCCAACCCATGCGACAATCCAGCAAAAAGTTTGTACAAAAATGTTCTAGTAACCAAGATCACATTACATAGAACCAAATAAATGAATTCTGACATAACTATGTGTCACTATGAATTTAACGAAAGCAACATAAAGAAAATCCAGATGTTTTTAACTGCAATTCAGTTCCATTAACAACTAAACACAAACTTTAGTTATTCAGTTCATCAATGTCTCACTTAGAAATTAGTCACATATCATCCTAATTTGTCTTGTATAAAGATGAGTATTAGATTAATGGACATCCAATGTAATTCAGATGCATAAACCCTACAAATTGAATCTCATAAATAATTCCCACCAAGTATGAAATCATAACTCTGATTCTTTATCAAAAATATATTCCTTACTTTTGGCATATCTTGAATTGTCAGCTAGCTTAATGGTACCAGGGAAACTTTCAATCTAATAAATCACCAATGATTCTGCATGCAAAACTAATTCTTCAAACTAGTTTAAACTATTTCATTAACCTTTTAGTAATAAAACACATAAATCTAAAAGTCATGCTACATCCTTAATCATTATACAAAAAAAACAAAAAACATGTTATTAAGGCAACAATCACTACAAGCATTTTGATTCTATTGTCTCTTAAACAGTGTTAAAACTCAGGAAGGGAGGTGCTGAGCGTTACCATGACAACAAAGGCATGAACCAACCTGGTAGGTGGGCGGAGTCAGGCAGAACTAACTTTTGATTGACAGCCTATGGGCGGACCCACAGTTTCTTCATCCCATCCCACATTAGTGTAACTTAAACTACAAAGCTATTAACATGCACCTACCTCAGAAACAAGCTGCTTATTAACTCTCCTGAAAACTCAAAGTTTAATCAATCTGGGATTTAGAAACATTATTCTAAACATGGATTATTGTTTCATGCAACATATAATCAAACATTCAGTCCAACAAAACAAAGACAAAACATCAAAGACAAACAAATGGCCAAATTTGAAACTTTAAGAATTCAAAGAAATTTTTAACAATCTCTTTTCAGAATATGTTTTCTGAACCATATCTTTTAATGCTATAATTGAACAATTTTGTTATGACAATCTTCAGGATCCTTTTTTAAAAAATGAGTGCACATAGTCCAAAAAAATCTCAAAGTGTTTAGAAGCACAGCAACAGTTTTCTCTTATATGAATCCAAATTTATTGATGCTGAAACCTTTTGCTAATTCTTTGTACTGTAACTCTGTAATAATAACTACAATCCTGAGAGTTATTGTTATAGTTCTCTTTTTGTTTGGCTCAATTTGATCGCAGCTGCATTGCAGAATTTCAAGTTAAATGCAAAGAAGTATTTTTAATTTAATTCAATTCAAATTCAAAGATACTTTATTGATCCCCGAGGGGAAATTAGAAAAGTCAGCGTTGACATTTTCATGTTATACCCAAACTAAACAAAACTGCAGTGTTTGACTTAATCAGAAATTAAGATAAGAAGCTTGTCTCCAAACTGGACTTTTTCTCATTTTCTTTCATTTGGGCTATTTAAATTTTGAGAGTTGGGGAGAACTTATTACTAGAACCCCTCTTTTACAATCCAAATGCTGATAAATGTTCCAATATTTTATCTCTTAGTAATCTGAAATTACCTTGTGTACCTTTGTATTCCTATGTATTCCTTTAATCTTTAAACCTTAAGAAATCAAACAAGGAGACTTGAGTTTGAGCCGACCATCCTCTTACTGTTAAGAGGGCCTTTATTTCTTTTCTTTTCCTAAAATGAAGGATTTTACTTGTCTTTATTCCGTTATACAAGTCCTAACCTTGGTTCCAAAACTAAACTCTTCAACCCCAATCTGTGTTCCCCAGAGTAGAAATTTTGAGTATTATTGCATTTCAAAGCCACCAAATCACTGGAACTCATCATTGGCTTAGATCTATTTTAATAAGTAATCAGCCTACCTTTAATTAAGTATTATAATTTTATGGACACAAAATCTATGGCTTACAGGCTTCAGGAGTCCAAGGAACCACAAGTTGAGTACTACTGCATTGAACAATGGTGTTAGCTTTCTGCAGAGATTGAAGGATTGGCTAAATATATTGTTTCTGCTTGGACCATAATCAGATTTAAAATTATTAGTTCACAGCTCATAATTTTAAATCTGATTATGGTCCAAGCAGAAACAATATATTTAGCCAATCCAACCAGGACACCCTAGGCAGGAGGTCGATGATCGACTTTGTTGTCGTGTCATCAGATCTTCGGCCGCATGTTTTGGACACTCGGGTGAAGAGAGGGGCTGAGCTGTCCACTGATCATCACCTGGTGGTGAGTTGGATCCGCTGGAGGAGGAGAAAGCCAGTCACACTTGGCAGGCCCAAGCGCATAGTGAGGGTCTGCTGGGAACGTCTGGCGGAGCCCTCGGCCAGGGATGTATTCAACTCCCACCTCCGGGAGAGCTTCGACCAGATCCCGGGGGATGTTGGAGACATAGAGTCCGAGTGGACCATGTTCTCCGCATCTATTGTCGATGCTGCTGCCCGTAGCTGTGGCTGTAAGGTCTGCGGTGCCTGTCGCGGCGGCAATCCCAGAACCCGGTGGTGGACACCGGCAGTAAGGGATGCTGTTAAGGTGAAGAAGGAGTCCTATCGGCTGTGGTTGGCTTGTGGGACTCCTGAGGCGTCTGACGGGTACCGTGAGGCCAAGCGTGCTGGGGCCCGGGCTGTGGCAGAGGCAAAAACACGGGCCTGGGAGGAGTTCGGTGAGGCCATGGAGAAGGACTACCGGTTGGCCTCGAAGCGATTCTGGCAAACCGTCCGTCGCCTCAGGAGGGGAAAGCAGTGCTTCGCCAACACTGTTTATAGTGGGGGCGGGGGACTGCTGACCTCGACTGAGGACATTATCGGGCGGTGGAAGGAGTACTTCGAGGATCTCCTCAATCCTGCCATCATGCATTCCGTGGTGGAAACAGAGGCTGGGGACTCGGGGTCGGACTCTTTCATCACCCAGGCTGAAGTCACCGAGGTGGTTAAAAAGCTCCGCGGTGGCAAGGCTTCGGGGGTGGATGAGATCCGCCCTGAGTACCTCAAGTCTCTGGATGTTGTAGGGCTGTCATGGTTGACACGTCTCTTCAACATTGCGTGGCGGTCGGGGACAGTGCCTCTGGACTGGCAGACTGGGGTGGTGGTCCCCCTTCATAAGAAGGGGGACCGGAGGGTGTGTTCCAACTACAGGGGGATCACACTCCTCAGCCTCCCTGGTAAGGCCTACGCCAGGGTATTGGAGAGGAGAGTCCGACCGATAGTCGAACCTCGGCTTCAGGAGGAGTAGTGTGGTTTTCGTCCCGGCCGTGGAACACTGGACCAGCTCTATACCCTCCACAGGGTGCTCGAGGGTTCATGGGAGTTTGCCCAACCGGTTCACATGTGTTTTGTGGACCTGGAGAAGGCATTCGACTGTGTCCCTCGTGATGCCCTGTGGGGGGTGCTCCAGGAGTATGGAATCGGGGGCCCTTTACTAGGGGCCATCCGGTCCCTGTACGAGCGGAGCAGGAGTCGGACCTGTTCCCGGTGCATGTTGGACTCCGGCAGGGCTGCCCTTTGTCACCGGTCCTGTTCATAACTTTTATGGACAGGATTTCTAGACGCAGCCAAGGGCCGGAGGGGGTCGGGTTTGGTGACCAGTGGATTTCGTCTCTTCTTTTTGCAGATGACGTGGTCCTGCTGGCCCCCTCTAGCCAAGACCTACAGCATGCGCTGTGGCGGTTCGCAGCCGAGTGTGAAGCGGCTGGGATGAGGATCAGCTCCTCCAAGTCCGAGGCCATGGTACTCGACCGGAAAAGTGTGGCTTGTCCTCTTCAGGTTGGAGGGGAGTTCCTGCCTCAAGTGGAGGAGTTTAAGTATCTCTGGGTCTTGTTCACGAGTGAGGGAAGAATGGAGCGGGAGATGGACAGACGGATCGGTGCGGCTGCTACAGTAATGGGGGCGCTGTGCCGGTCCGTTGTGGTGAAGAGAGAGCTGAGCCGAAAAGCAAAGCTCTCAATTTACTGGTCGGTGTACGTTCCTACCCTCACTTATGGCCATGAACTTTGGGTCATGACCGAAAGAACGAGATCCCGGATACAAGTGGCTGAAATGAGCTTCCTCCGTAGGGTGGCCGGGCACTCCCTTAGAGATAGGGTGAGGAGCTCGGCCATCCGGGAGGAGCTCGGAGTAGAGCCGCTGCTCCTCCACATCGAGAGGAGCCAGTTGAGGTGGCTCGGGCATCTATACCGGATGCCTCCTGGACGCCTTCCTTGGGAGGTGTTCCAGGCACGTCCCACCGGGAGGAGGCCCAGGGGACGGCCCAGGACACGCTGGAGGGACTATGTCTCTCGGCTGGCCTGGGAACGCCTTGGGCTCCCCCTGGAGGAACTGGAGGAGGTGTCTGGAGAGAGGGACGTCTGGGCGTCTCTGTTGAGTCTGCTGCCCCAGCGACCCGGTCCCGGATAAAGCGGAAGATGACGAGTACGAGTTCACAGCTCCTAATTTACCTCAGATCATATTTGCTTCTAACACAGTTCATAATAAGCTTCAGACAACATTATGCTAAAAAACCAAAAACAAAACAAAAACCAGATCTGTTTTAAAATAAAGGAAAAGCATGCTTAAAAAAACTTGTTACTGTGGTGGAAAATAACTCCACGGTTCTGAAGGCCTTTTCATGCAGAGTCTTTTAGGAAGCATGAGATTAGTTTAATTTTTGTGTGGTACCACTGTCCAATCAGATTCTTTCTAAATAACCCAATTTTTCATACTCATTTTAAAGGTTTGTTTTACCAAGGGAAATGTGTTTAACAAAACCAATTACTCTCAAAAGTTTTAAAAGTTTTTAGCTGGTGATATCTTAGAAAACAACAAGTGTTTTAATATTTCTATGCAACACAGAACTGATCAGGTGTCCTTTCCTTCTCCAAAGGGAGAAAAAAGAACCTGCAGAACCAAACCTTTCATAGTTTTTGTCAGGACCTGATATAAGGTACAGTGTAAATCAACACGCTGCATGAATCAGAAGAGGGAAGAAAAAACCTAATATAACCTCATCCCAGCAGCTGCTGTGAAAAACAATGAATTTGTACCTTCCATAAGCGTCAGTTAGCACTGCGGACAAAAACTGCACCAAACTTTAAGTACTGTGTCAGAAACTGTATGAAGACCATCTGCAGTAAAACTAAGCCTGTTTTAATGAGGTCTCTACCCATTAGATTTATGGGATACAAAGTCTGACAACAGAAAATAATACCTGAAGGAGAAACCCATCAGGTTTTACGCATGCGCTGGGTTTTAAAAATACTCCTTCATAAGATCTGTCCTGAGAATAACATAGAAACACTTGGTTACTGCTGAGTTTTGGAGATGTTGTAACTTCCTCTGCATTTTCATAACTTTTAATAACTATAATAATTGACCCTGAATATTCCACGACGAAAGAGAACTTGTTTCTCTAAAATAATTAACCAGAAAGTATCAAATGAGTTAAGTTATCACCCTTTTAAAGATACTTTTCTAACCCTAAAATAATATTTTAACCCGCTATATCTGTCAACGTCAAGCAAGCGTCACATGAGCAGCGGTTAATAAGCGTTCTTCATTGCAGAAAATAGGAAAAGATTTATGCAAATGTGTGTGTGTTTGTACGTTACCCCCATCAGTTTGTTAATCGCTCCAGAGTCAGACTGTCACACACACAGTCCTCTGTCAGTCCAAAAAACAACCAGGCCCTTCCCCGGTCTGTTGGTGAGACATTCAATCATTCTTTGTCCACTTTAACTTCTCCAGGAGGGAGAATGAAGAAACTTTGCTCCGGTTTCTCTTCTGCCCGCATAAGATGCTTTCAATATAAATCCAGTGTATCGCTCTTCTGGCTCTTGCAAACAGCATGGATCTTTGTCCATCTCAGTGGGTCCAGACTTCTTCTGAGTTTTGTTTTTTTTTCTTGTAGAAAGTCACACTGCGATTTTCAACATGCAGGAAGGCAGATCTCTCTCTTTCAGGCCGTGCTGGAGAAGCGTCTCTGGTGTAGTAGCCATGGGAAGGGCAGGTTTCTACAATCCAGACTCAAAAACGCAGATGTTGAACTCAAATCCCATATATGTGTGTATTTGTGTGTGAGAGAGGCAGAAGAAAAGTTTAGTATAGGTTCAGATTTTGCACAAAGAAATATTATCAGTCAGTCAGTCAGTTGTCCCCTTGCCTGTCACTTCCTTCCACAACATGAACTATACTCCTTTCTAAAACAACTTTATTTTCGCATCTCTAATGTCCCTTTTCACTTTTACCTTCTTTCCCGACTGATCGCAATATTTAAGACAAACAAAACTTCCTTCAGGAAAGTTTTAACTCTTTAACCCCTTAATTGATGCACTCTGTGCTTTTTAATCTTTTCTTATGTTTTTTTTATTTATTTTTCCATCAACTGTTTTACTTGAAACTTTTTAAACTATTTAACTTCTTTACACTCAAACTTCCACGCTGTGAAAAACCAAACTTATCTTCCAAATTAAAGCACATTTAACACAATCATCCCCACTTTTTCCTTTCATTATTTTATAAATCAGAGTATGAAGAAGGAGACACCCCTGATGCCTCAAGGTTCCGGAACCATTTTTTTTTTTAACCTGTTCAGCGGCACGTCTGCCGACTGGCTTTTCTCCTTTATGAGGTGTAGAAAATTGCTAAAAACCACCCGCAAAACCCTGTGTTCTGCTTTATCCCATTGTTACCAATGAGAACCTCCCTGTCATTCCTTAACAGGGTAACCGGGCCCTCAGCTGATGTCCTCCCTCTCGCAACTCTGGAACCTAATTAATTAGTTAGGAGATGATGGTTAATGTGTAATAAAAATAATAATATACATTATATCCTACAGAGCAACTTCTCACCCAGATATATTTGAAGACAAATAGTTCGGATCTAATCGTCCAGAAGCCGCAGGCGGGCACCAGAACTCCCCTCCGTAAAATGGAAGTGGACTGAGAACAACTCTCAGGCTGGCCAGGCGTCCGTGTCCCATCCTGCGGTCTCCTCTGGCACGTTAGATCCTGTTCGTGACGCTAAAATTGTTGTGGAATTTTCTTATCAAAGTGGGTAGACGTTGACTCATAACAAGAGAAAATCCGGACTTTGTCTTTATAAGTTTTATTCAAAGGCATTCAGCGTTTGAAGACCCTGACACTGAGGTTAGTCAGTGAAACAGAGCCCCGATCAACATTTACACACAGTATTTATACCAGAACATGACAGTGTTATCTCAACACTTCAAAGAGTCTGTGTTTTATGACCCCAGACCCTTCTCGGGTTCAGAGGTGACTAGGTTACCTAGGAACAACCATCTACTCTCCCTGAGGCATCACCCTAACAAATGCCCATAACCATTAAACTTCTGATAATGGCTTTTACAGCTTCCTCCTCTAACACAGATGTTCACTGGAGTGAGGTAAACCAAAGGTCATACACTGTGGAATGCTTACTGCAAGAATTTCCATCACAGGTGTGAGCCTTCTGGTGTTCTACTTCCAGTTCCAGGCTCATTCTCAACTCGGCAATCTTTTTCCACAGGTCATGATGGGCCACTAACTTTCCTTTGGCGCTTTCAAATCCATTCTCTTCCCAAATGGATAAGTCTTCGTTCAAGGCCTGAGCACAGTAGTGGCTGTCTGTGATTATCTTTGCTGTCTTGATTCTTCTCTTTATTAACTCCAACATTCCTTCCAGCACTGCTGTTACTTCTCCTGTCTGTGCACTTCCGGGGGTATTACCTTTCTGGCGGCACCTCTCTTGACCTTGCTGTTTGAGAATAAACCTCCAGTAGGCCATCTGATCCAGACCTTTCTTTGACCCATCAGTGTACAGGACCCATTCTGGCGGCCCTTCTATCACAGACGGCTTTAAGGGTGTTTTCTTGTTGGCCGGTTGTGCTGGGCCAATCTCAAGGTCGGGGTCCAGCAGGATGTCTTCCCAACTTCCCCACCTTGTTTTTGTTGCTTTTGTACTTTCCACCGTCCCTTTCCTGAGATACTTGTGGACTTGGCTTTGAGTGTTGACTTTAATCTGCTGTCCTTGTGCTAGGTCTTTTAAGGTGCTCCAGTATCTAGCAAGCACTGCTAACTCTTTCTCTTCTTGGGGGAATTTCTTCTCTACTGATGACAGAGTGTAACTCCACAACGTTACTAACCCCCCGTTTTCATTGCTTACTTTCAGCATGGCGTCCTCATCTTCACAGCTGATTTCGGCCACCAATTTTTCAGTCAAGCTCCTTGGCTCCAACTTCACGGCTTCTTGGATTGCTTTTTTGAGCTTATCCAGGTCGTTCTGGTTTGATGCAGTCCACGTCCAGTTTTTCTTTGTCATTTTTTCTTCTCCCTCTCGCTTCTTTAGGCAGGCATATAGTGGCTTAGCATATCTTTGATAGTTAGGAACATGATCTCTTACATAATTGCAGAGTCCCAAAATCTTTTGTAAATCATTTTCAGATTCAGGTGGCTTGATTTGTGCCAGCTTTTCTCGATATCCTTCTGAGAGTCCCAAATCTGTTGTCACTTGGAACCCTAGGTAGTTCACCTGAAACTGTCCAAACTGGCATTTCTTGAGATTCAGCTTCAAACCTGCTGCTGTAATTCTCTCCACCACCATTTGCAGTCTCTCTAGGTGTTCCTCTTCGGTGTCGTCTGCGATGAATACATCATCTATGTACACAGTTGCTCCTAGGTCACCCAAAACTTCCATCACAGCTGACTGGAACACATTAGGGGAGTTCTTGTACCCTTGGGGTAACCTTTGCCACACATAACTCTTGCCTTTGTGTGTAAATGACATCTTGCCTTGCGATTGCTTTGCGAGTCTGAGGGAGAAAAATCCATTTGCTAAGTCAATGCAGGATTTATATTTCTTGACTCTTAGCGTCTTCAATGCGCCTTGGGGATTGATTAGGCTGGCTCGGTTTGCTATGGTTCTTCGATTGAGGGCCTTGAAATTGATTACAGGCCTCCAACCTCCTCCTGCTGACTCTGGTTTCTTTACTGCTTGAATGGGACTGTTAGTGATGGGATTTAGCTCTTCTCTGATGATTCCTAGGGCACTCAATTCTTTTAATATTTTGTCAATTTCTTCAACAGCACCCGGGTTCAGGGGATACTGTCTAACAGGTGGATGCACTCCCCCTTCTATGAGGTGTACATCCTTTGTCCCAGATCTCCGCAGTCGTCCTTGAACCGGGCAACATTAGCTGAGGTGATGATCTTCCATAGCTTCTCTTTCCCAGCCGGGGAGAAGTCACTTTCAGTAGCATTGTTAATCATCGGCCACACATCTTTGATGTAATCTTCAATACTTTCTTCTGATCGTTTCTCTCTAACTAAAGTATTGATCTTTTTGTACTCACGAAAAACATCAGCTTCTGGGCTGGATGCCGGGTGTTGTTCAGACGTTTTCTTTATAGGCTTGTTTGCAAAGCGTGGTGCTGATGGTAGTGGCGGTTCTTCCTCTTCTTCCTCGGCGGACAGCTCATCAACCTGTCGTTCAATCTCTTGTGCATACTTGTATGCGGCTTTCTTTAGTCTTCTTAACATCACATCATGCACAACTCCAACATAGGCAGACCTGAACTTGCTAGTTAGGGGCTGATAAGTTGCTAAGGTGTAGTAGGATGGCATCATTAGGATGTTGGCCCATTCTCCAACTGTTGCCTTTACCCTGAGTTCGACTTTGTCTTCCAGCCGGTCAGCCCACACAGCCGGGATGTGATAGTCTTACTGTCCAGCTTCTGGTATGTACAGGTCCTTCTCAAAATATTAGCATATTGTGATAAAGTTCATTATTTTCCATAATGTCATGATGAAAATTTAACATTCATATATTTTAGATTCATTGCACACTAACTGAAATATTTCAGGTATTTTATTGTCTTAATACGGATGATTTTGGCATACAGCTCATGAAAACCCAAAATTCCTATCTCACAAAATTAGCATATCATTAAAAGGGTCTCTAAACGAGCTATGAACCTAATCATCTGAATCAACGAGTTAACTCTAAACACCTGCAAAAGATTCCTGAGGTCTTTAAAACTCCCAGCCTGGTTCATCACTCAAAACCCCAATCATGGGTAAGACTGCCGACCTGACTGCTGTCCAGAAGGCCACTATTGACACCCTCAAGCAAGAGGGTAAGACACAGAAAGAAATTTCTCAACGAATAGGCTGTTCCCAGAGTGCTGTATCAAGGCACCTCAGTGGGAAGTCTGTGGGAAGGAAAAAGTGTGGCAGAAAACGCTGCACAACGAGAAGAGGTGACCGGACCCTGAGGAAGATTGTGGAGAAGGGCCGATTCCAGACCTTGGGGGACCTGCGGAAGCAGTGGACTGAGTCTGGAGTAGAAACATCCAGAGCCACCGTGCACAGGCGTGTGCAGGAAATGGGCTACAGGTGCCGCATTCCCCAGACCTGGGCTACAGAGAAGCAGCACTGGACTGTTGCTCAGTGGTCCAAAGTACGTTTTTCGGATGAAAGCAAATTCTGCATGTCATTCGGAAATCAAGGTGCCAGAGTCTGGAGGAAGACTGGGGAGAAGGAAATGCCAAAATGCCAGAAGTCCAGTGTCAAGTACCCACAGTCAGTGATGGTCCGGGGTGCCGTGTCAGCTGCTGTTGTTGGTCCACTGTGTTTTATCAAGGGCAGGGTCAATGCAGCTAGCTATCAGGAGATTTTGGAGCACTTCATGCTTCCATCTGCTGAAAAGCTTTTTGGAGATGAAGATTTCATTTTTCAGCACGACCTGGCACCTGCTCACAGTGCCAAAACCACTGGTAAATGGTTTACTGACCATGGTATCACTGTGCTCAATTGGCCTGCCAACTCTCCTGACCTGAACCCCATACAGAATCTGTGGGATATTGTGAAGAGAACGTTGAGAGACTCAAGACCCAACACTCTGGATGAGCTAAAGGCCGCTATCGAAGCATCCTGGGCCTCCATAAGACCTCAGCAGTGCCACAGGCTGATTGCCTCCATGCCACGCCGCATTGAAGCAGTCATTTCTGCAAAAGGATTCCCGACCAAGTATTGAGTGCATAACTGTACATGATTATTTGAAGGTTGACGTTTTTTGTATTAAAAACACTTTTTTTTTATTGGTCGGATGAAATATGCTAATTTTGTGAGATAGGAATTTTGGGTTTTCATGAGCTGTATGCCAAAATCCTCCGTATTAAGACAATAAAAGACCTGAAATATTTCAGTTAGTGTGCAATGAATCTAAAATATATGAATGTTAAATTTTCATCATGACATTATGGAAAATAATTAACTTTATCACAATATGCTAATATTTTGAGAAGGACCTGTATGCTCGACGGCCATCATTCGCTTGAACCGGCCCCCATGTCAGGTCTCTGGCCATTCTTTCTGAGACCCGGTAGATGTCAAACACTTCCACTGCTTTCTTCTCCCCTTTTCTCTGTCCTACTTTGAGTGGCTTGTGAGGGGTCACCGGCTGCACTGGGATTGAAAGTAGGCTTTCACTGTCATCACTGCCCCCGAGGTCTCCTGTTCCGACGGTTCTTCTTCTTCCAAGCCACTGACTTCACTGTCTTCTCTTTCTGGGTTTAAGGGCTCCATTCTAATTGGACTCAGAAACTCCTCTTTGGCTGGGCTTTGTCTTATCTTCTTCTTTGCTTTTAAACCTTTTGCTGGAACTGGCTCTGCTTCCTCTAGATCCTCCAGGCTGCAACTGGCTAGGCTACGTTCCACAGCCCGCACGGAGGTCGAAGGGGCAGCTGTGTCCCTCTTTGCTAGTTTTGGTCTTTTCTCCAGGCGGGATTCTTGGTTGGTCTCACTCTTGAGCAGGTAACGTTTCTCATCACGGTGTGGGTTGATTTCACTCCCTTGTTTGATTCTTGCCATCTCTAATTCAGGAGGATTTTTTGGCTTCTTCTCCTCCATTCTTTCTACTAACGCCAGCTCTCTCTTCCTCCGACTCTCATGCTGGCTAAGAGATGTGACAATGACTATTTCATTTAGTGAGACACTTGTCAGCAGATTCTTGACTACATGGTGTGCTGTTGCAACGGCTACCTTTTTGGCCGACTCCCAGGGCAGGTTGTGCGATCTCACTCCATCTAGGCATATTGTCACCCTTCTGAGGCCGTGGTTGATGGCAGCATTCAGTCCTTCTTCCAGGGCTACCCACATTTTTTCTCTGTACTCTTTCAAGTCTTCATCTTTCTTGTAGGCGGCAATGGGAGAATGGATTACAGCATAATAAGCTGTAATCCACTAGTCAGATGCACTTTGGTTGCTTTGTTCTGGCTCACTTTTCTCCTCAGCTCTCAAACTTCTTGTTTGTAATCTTCCCCTGCCTCGGCTCTTAACTTTTTCCTGAATTTGGTATTATGCATCTTGAAGTTATCATTTGTGAAAACTAACAGTCCGTCTCCCTCTATGCCCCAGGGGTCCCCGATAACTTGGTATAGTCGGGTCCCATTTTGCAGGGAAATTCGTCTTGCATCTGATGGCATCGGGTCTAGTGCTCTCCTCATCATGACTCCGTCTGACTTCTGACTAACCTTTCTTGGTTCCTTTCCCCCAAAATCCATCTTTTTTGTCATTATGGGTTGGTTACTATCGCTGTTTTCTTTAGTTACTTGTTTATACTGGAAGGTAAGGTCTCTTACTGTACTTGGTGCAGGGTCGTGCTCCCTGTATCTTGAGGTGTTGGCCATACGTTAGAGGCTCTCCTTATGGTGTTCAAAGGTGGCTGATAAGAGGGCTCTCCGCCTGGCAGTCTCTTGCAGTTCTTGTGTGGCCACAGCAATCTGTTGAAGTAACTTATCTCTTGTTTTTGTGATGAATGGGGTAGTAGTCGTTTCTTGGCTGGGATCAGCATTTCCTTGACCTTGCTCTTGTTCTGACTCATTGCCTTCTTCTTCACTCTCTGTTTCTTCGGTTATTTCAATAGTTGGTATCTCTGAGTGAGCTCCGCGGTCTTTTCCCTGATCTGATCCGCCAGACTCACTACTCTCCTCCATTAAACTCACTTTGTCGCCGTCTTGGGTTGCTCTGAGTTGCTTCATGAATTGGTTCTTCTTTCTGCTCCCCACTTCATATTCTGTCACTGACTCTCTGGGGTCGGGGATTGTGAAGAACCCTTTCTGTGTAAAGTCATTACACTCCTCAAGCACACTCTCCTTGTCGTCATCCTGGATGGTTCTGAGCTTCTCTTTGAACTCGCTCATCCTTCTGATCTCGGTGTCGTACTCTTTAAACCTTGCCACAGCTCTGGTGCTGGATCGTATGGGGTACCCGTTCAGTCCAGACTCACTGGAAACCATCTTTACAATCGAGTCATATTTTTCGGATGGACTGAACAGTGAGGTCAGTTTCCCCATTCTCCATAGTTCAATGAACCCTGTCCACCACTGTAACCATTGACCAATTTCATCCTTCTTTTGGACTGCCTGGGGGCAGGGTGCCACGACAAGTCTATATCCATGATTTATCTTTGAACAATAAAATACGTCATCCTTCTGCAGGTGATCTGTTAGCTCACTCACTAGTATTTCTTTCGATTGTTCTTTGTTGAAACTGAAGAACATCTTCTTTATTGACAGATCCCATGTTGAATATCCATCCCCACCTAACAACACCTCGATGGGTATGCGGTGTAACTCTAACTGTGTCGATGTTGGTTGTTCTGATGACGGGAGTGGTCCTTCAGCTCCCTGCACCATCTGTTCCTGTGGTTCGCTCTCCTCGTCCATCGCTATGTCTTTGTCGTCGCGAGTTGTCCGTCTCCAAAGCCTCTCAAGGATCCTTCGAGTAGGGATGGATAAAGACTATTTTGGCTACTAGCTTTACTGTCTGGGTTTGGTCATTCTACCCTCAATAAAGCCCTATCCTCACCTGCATTCTATGCAGTTACTGCGAGGGTTGTGACTGACGGCCCAATCAGTCACAGACAACCTTACTTCCTTTCAGGCTGTCGATCCGGGGTACTCAGGCAGAGACGTCCTTCTGCTGAGCATCCTTCTTCTGGGGCCCTTTATTCTCTGTTAGGTTCCCTGTTCGGGTGCCACCTTTCGTTGTCCGATGAGCTAATCCCTCCCTCCTACTTCCTCTATTCTAAAAAGGGATTGCTCAATCCAGCTCTCCATCCAACGGGTCCGGACTTCCCTAAACCTGAAAGATCTTTACTAAGAAGGTTTACTGAAAGTTCTGTTTAAGCTGGTGTCGGGAAATGACTCGCCTAGCCTCTGACAGCCTTCATCCAAAAGTCTCGCCCTTCTTCAACTGGGGGTCCGGGTGACCGAGTAGCCTATCGCGGTCATCCACACCTTGACAGTCACTTTTGTTCACGGCTGCTCATTCCCTAATTTACAACTGGCACTTGGTATATGGGCTAGGTTAATTTTAGTGGCTCAGCGCGAGCCTCAAGGACGCTGTTTTAACAAACTTGGCTAAGGCAACCTTTAAAAACCTCCTAAAATATCTTAGAACCAAACAACAAGACTTTTTACCACCAATGAAAAACCAACCATACAGTTACTCAAATAATTGAATGTCCACAAATTAACTAGAATTTTATATGCTTTCTTTAATTAGTAACGCTTTTGCAGGGGTCAGTAACAGCCTAAATTCAGCAATACAAATAATTTCAACAATAAAAATGAATCAATCAACTCAACCTGTCTTTCCCTGAAGCTGAAACTAGTGGGTATGAGGAGGCTTTGAAGACGGAGACTCGTCCAGGCATCTGATGGAGAAGAATTTCTTCTGGTAACAACGAGTGATTTCTTGAAGGGAATACGACTTAATCCTCAGTTTTCTTCCTTTAAGTGGCAGGTACTGATGTTCCAAACTTTGATGGTTAAGCAGAATCTTTGTTGTTATTTCTCTCCGAAGGCAGTAGTTTCCAGAGGCGGAAGAGTTGAAGGAAACCCGGAGACCTAAATGAGTTTGATTCAGGACTTCCAGAAGCCTGAAACTTAGAGCAATCAGCTGTTCACCGATCAAGTTCACTTCTATTGTCTGGATAAAAAGGCTTTAGATGAAATCAGATTCTTAATTTTGAGTCACAGTCCTTCAAAGGCAATGGGTTGATCCTCTATTTAATGCAGTTGATCAGCTGGGCTGTGTCTCTGGTCCTCTGATTCATCTGTAGCATCTCTCCGATCTTGTTCGCTGGTCTTCTGTGAGGAAACAACCCCGTTTCTTCTCTCAACCTTGTTTTTATAGTGCCTGGAGCCTGCACTGGGTTAGGCCCTTATTAGGCTATTCAGCCCAGCTCCTTGGTTATTGCTCAATACATTTGTCATGGTTTGTGACTGTTTGTTTCTGCTTCTCAGTTCTGGAAAGTCTCAAAAACACCCATACTGGTCTGTAGTTATCCTCCTTTCAGTTATGGAAGGTCCCAAACATCCCACAGTTCCTTCCCTAATCTGCTCAGTTCTAACCTTTACACAGTTTCACATATTTCATTCTTCAGCTTTCAACATTTACTTTAAAACACAGTTGCAAAACCGTCACACTTTAATACTTTTCCTGCATTTCCATCATACATCTTTTAACTTGTTGATTTAATACATGTGAAAGAACATAGAATCATCATACATTATTTCATTGAATATTCTTGTTTATATTTCTGCTAGAGGAAATCAGATAACATGTGACATTGCTCATTACAGGCCTCTCCAGTCTCTCAGCTCCAGAATATGAGATCATGCTTGTTTCACTCCTCACTGCTCCAACTGTGTGTTTTAATAATCATTGCATGGATTACACTTAGGGATATAAGAATACTCATTGTAACTTGTTATGGAGTTAACTGTGAGCAGTTTGCTATATGTTGCATGGATTACATGGAAAGATCTCACCTTATTTTGACAACTGCTATAAGACAAATGGTAGGTTTTGCGGTGTGCAACTTATAACCGCCTATCATCTGAGCTGATATATTTGTTTTCAGTGTCGAAGAATAGCCCCCTTATGTCTTTCTAAAATCTCCCACATGTCTCTGAACATATCTAGGCTTTTTTTTTAGCTTAGTATAAAGGGATGTGGTTTATCTTCTTTGTAATTAGTGAAAGTCAGCAGACGCTCTGACGGCTGTCATTTGATCAAGTGTGTTTTCCTTTTGCTTCAAAACATGCAAAAGACCTTTATTATAGTTTTGCATCTTTTATTTGTGAAGATTTGTTCTGTCGTCACTGATTTATGAAGTACATTTGTCCCCACAGGCAGCAAGGCACATTTTTCTGCAGGTGATGATTTGAGCATCCTACAATCCTGCTTGTACTGCAGTGAATACAAAAGACTGCTTTTGATTGTTTGCCCAAGTAGCACAAATTAACGTGTTTATCATTGTCTGCAACTCACGCTCTCATAGAACAAATACATTCATATTTTATCATTGCATAATTAAACTGTCAGAATGTGGATGTGGTCTGAGTATGACTGGCCATCTGCTGTGCAGGGTTGTTCGCTCCTCGCTATGAGCAAACACCCACTTGTCTCTTAGACTTCACACTTACTAATCAGTTGACCTATTACAGAAAGTAAGAAAGTTAAAAAACAAAACAAAATAAGAGTTTTGAGAAGTACGGCAGATCTAAATGCCATCTTAGTTTTCACCCAAGATGATACACAGAAATATCAATCTAATGTTCAGGACAGCTCTTCTCTTGTCCCTGCCAAGAGAAGCCATTCATCACAGAGAGAAAATGTGACAGAGAGGAGAAGACAGTTATGCTTATCATCATCGTGAACATAAACTTCATTAATCAAAAAACATAAATGGAAAAAGGCGATCATGGGGGACTACACTGAGATGTCTGCACTGGAGAGGGAGATTTTGAATGCTATTTAAAAAAATAATAAATGACTATGCATGTGGTGTGGGTGTAAAGCACCTTTAGAGGCAAAATGTGACTCCATGTTGTCATCATGAGTAATTAGTTTGATATATTTTGATTCAAACATTAGCTTTGCTTAATGTTATTGCAGAATAATCAAAATATATAAACACAAGTGTCCAAAGCTACCGCTCCCTGTTGGCGGTCAGACGCCTCGGAGCTCCACCGGTCCTTGGACCCCGAAAACAGTCACCACTCTATCTAAAGACTCTTAAAGGAACGACTCTCAAACAGTTTCTAACTTTCAGCTCTTTTTAATCTAAGTTAAGGCAGAAGAATGATTCCAGAGATCAGCGCTGAGGCTCCCGTCTCGGACCGTCGCCATCTGTTAGAGGATGACGAAGAGCCTCAATAGAAGGTCACATATAGTTTTATATCTGGCACTCCAATGCAATGAATCTGCACTCCCTCAGTGATTATCAGTAGACTATGTGTCACCATTGTTGTGTCTATCTGTTAGATTGTGTAGTAGCAGGTGTCCATACTTAATCTAATGTGCTGTAGCTTTCTAATCAACCCAGTTATACCAGCTGCTCCACTATCAGCCCCAGTGCCCCAGCTTCAGGTCATTCATGACAAACCTTGGGCCATTTATCCTTGTAATGTGTGTCGATGAGCATTCTTATCCTATTCTAACAGAAGGGAAACATTAGAACTTATATTTTATTTCACTATAGTATAAATGGGAAAAACAGCTATGAGCATATTAATAAAGGTTATTCCTAACACAAGTGTCAGGAAATAGCTGTTCTGTTAACGCGTTATGTTTATCCAATGTGCTACTTATATAAATGTAAAGGAAAAGAAAACAGACATTTAGAATTTTATTAATACATAGACGTATTATTATCATTATTCAATTTACTGTCAATTTCCTCAATCTTTTGATGTATGTTTTATTAAATACATTTTCTTTTATGATCAAGTTAATTGTGGGGTTTAAAAGATATAGCATACTGTCTTTCTTACCCATATATTTACGCATCTGTTGTTTGTCTTTAAGGTTCTTAGTTGTTGTTCATTGATCATTGTTTTCTGCTCAGAGTATTGTCATGTCACCATCTGCTGGTCATGTATGTGAGAAACGCCGAAATATTTTACACCGGTAAGGAAGTACAAAAAGGTGATCCTAGATTGTATCAACAAGTTCCACCCACCTTAACCTTGACAACCAATCCCGAACCCAATCCCGACCTCATCCAACCAATCACAGCAACTTTTATAATAACATGGTAAAAACGCATTGATTTATCGGTAATCACACAGCTAAGATTTCAAAGCAAAACAGTAGTAACAATATGTTGAACATTAAATAGTTTAAAGTGAGGTTTTTCAGTTTTAAAATTAACTGCTCTATCGCTGAATTAGGATAAATCCTCCTCAACTTTAAAAAATAAAGTATTAAAACTGGAAAACAAATTCATTTAATATTTGATTTTATTAGAATTGAATGACTTAAAGATTTCTAAAACCTTAAGTGCAAAAGTTACTGTAATCATATAACTGGGAAATCTTATTTGTGTTATATGTGTCAAGTATTTTGATTTAGAAATAAACTAATTAGAATAGATTCTTTATGATGAGCAACAAATATGAGTAGGAACTGCTGAAAATAAGTACATAAAAGTAAGTACATAAAAATAAGTACATAAAAATGTTTTTGGCTTGCAGTGTCACTGCACTATTTATAGAAAGATGGTTCTTGAAGACTACTAAGATTAAAATAAACCTTGTAAGTCATTAACATTAGCGGCTCAAAGTGAAGCAGCTTTACTGGTTAATGTGATGCTTTTATTCTGAAAATATTCATCCGGAAGTGAAGCTAGTTGCTGCTAAACGGAAACAGGTCGCCGTCACCGCGTGTTGCAGGTTGGTTTACTCCAGGGCTGCAGAGCTTTTAAACATATCCGCTTTATGGTTAGTCGGTGGGCTCATTGCAACACATTAATGTGCGACGAATGTTTGGTATAAAAGACGTACTGTTAGCTGGTGTTTCCTTACCTTTAATAAATGACTCTTTGGTTCCTCAAGCTAACGTTAGCCAGCTAAGTTAATGACAGTTTTAAGTTCCCATTGAGTTGCTATAGATGCTATGCCTTTCCTATCCTTTAAATAGACAACGGTAACAGGTTATGTGCTGTGTTTGTGTGCAGCCGAGCTGCTGATCTTGTCTCCACCTGATCGCATTGATTCCTGCGTTTAAACAGAAGCAGTCCTCTGATCCTTCTCTCCTCAGGATGTCCTCTCAAGGAGATGACGTAGCAGAGCAGAGCTCCAACACAGTGGAAGCACCCACCTCTTCATCATCCACTGAGACTGATCCCACCAGTGGAACCACCGTCACCATCGGAGCAACCGTGCCCACTGGGTTCGAGCACACTGCTGCAGAGGAGGTCAAGGAGAAGATTGGGGTTGATGCTCAAATTAGCAAAGATCGAGGCCGCATATATTTTCCCATCACAACCGACAAACTCTCCCAGGTCAGGATCTTTCCTAGCCTTGCTCACTCAGTATACATTACCATTTCTAGTGTGCAAATATCTTCAATCATCCCTCATTTTGTGAACGTTTGCTTCCAAGAAGCAATACTTTCTAATAACCCTTTAAAGTTTTCTTGATCTATTGTTCTTCAGACTTCAGCTGCATTTTTAGTCCAGTATGTGAACATTTTCAGTGACAATTGTTTTCTTAAACCCACTAACTCTGAACATTGCATCATTTAGGCTTAAAAGCATTGCTGAGCCTTGGTTGAATGAGGCCCAGAGGATAATTTTATTTGATGGTCTACTTCAAGTCTATGTTGATTGTTTTTTATTTTATTTCTGGGTTTAACAACACTTGTTAACTAGTGATCCAGAATTGAATTAAACTGAATGCTGGACGGAATATATTTTGACTGACAATAAAATTAGTCACTTCAAATTATTCATCTAATTAATACAGTAGTTCTCAAAACTTTATACAACCTTGTGAAGAGGGATTTTATTCCCCTGAATCACAAGGAGCCCAATCATACAAAATCCACATAATAATGACTTCATGAGAGGGAAATGAACGTTTTGGATTGAACTAGCCAGAGTTTAGAACTAAATCTACCAGCAGATCTGTGGAGTCACCTGTAGAGGCCTGGGGGCCAGAGATGTCCTTACAATCCGAACTTTGGCAAAGCAGTGTGGGCAAATATTGTCAAGATGTGGGGTGCCGACAGACCAAAGAAGGCTGAATGCTGTAATTAAATCAAAAGTTGCTTCAAGAGGTAGTAGTTTAAGGCTGTTCATATGTATGCAACCTATGCAACCAGGTTATGACTTATTTTTTTGTTTCCTTCCAAGGGTTTATTCACTTTTCAGTTGAATTGTATGGGGTAGATGTCACATTATACTGTATGTGATTATTTATTACGGTTTAACTTTTTAGCCTCACCGAAACATGCCGTTGGTAATTTTACAAAACATTCTTGAGCTCCAAAGATAACACAGCGTGAAAATGATCAGACAGGATATTCATTGTTCTCCTTGTTATTTATGTAGAACGTAAATTTAAGGAATTTTGGTTCCTGGTAAAGTTTCTTTCTGACACAGTTTGATTTCGTATATCTTAACCACTACACTGAAGTGGAAGTGAAACGTGCAGAGAGGAGAATATTATTATCATCTGGCGTAAGCTATTCCTAGAATGTAAAGCCTGTTAAGCAACAGCTCGTTGGTTATGCACACGATTACATGATCAAATTATTAAAAATAATGATTTGCTTTTTGAAAGTAATTCAAAACATGACAAACATGTTCTTTGACTGTTGAACAGGAGTTTAAGAGCTAGGTTAAAACAATAATCCAGAAGCTGTTTAACTGATTTGCTGTGCATGTAAAAATGTTTTCCGAGCTCAGACATGAGCAGAAATGATTAAATTGACTTTAACTTATGACTATGTTAACACAGCTTTCAAGCTTTGTAGGTTTTCCTGAGTATACGTACAACAGATGCATTTGTTAAAGCGTCCTTTGAGAACTCAACTTTGATGTCGCTTGACTATTTGTGGACTTTAGCAGTATTTGCTTATGCCTCTGGCTGGCTTTGATAAGAAATATCACAAACCCACGTCTTGTTTGAACACATTTAAGACAACTAAGCACAGAGTGTATTTTAAATCAGTTCTTTAGGCTCTTTCTTACATGCATCATACCTCAAAAACTTAATTTAGGCCCATTTTGTTCACTGAATCTATAAAAAATTATTATAACACCATTTGATAGATGTCGAATATTACTTTAGGTGTTATTTTCTGTTGGTAAGATTAGTGTAATGGTGTCTTTACTGGACCTGCAATATCTGCACTGGCTCCCTATTTTTGAAATTATAGATTTTAAAATTATGTTATTTGTCTTTAATACACTGAATGATCTTGGGCTCACTCCAATGCAGAGTTTCTGATCAGATATGAACCATATCAATTTCTCAGGTTATAGAGACCTGTTCACATGGTGTTCCTAGGACTAGAACCAAACAAGATGGGGCAGCATGTAGCTGTTGTGCTCCTCCGCTCTGGAGGAAACTCCCTAAAAGCCTGAGATTTGCAGAAATGGTTGGCTTAGCTATTTATTTCTGATTTGTTGGTTTTACCATTATTCTGTTAATGTAGTTCCTGTCTTTATTGGTATTTTTTTCTTTACATCTCTTACTTTATTTTTCTTTTGCATTGCTGCATTTACTTTTGCCTTTTGTCTTCTATAGAATCCAGTGATGTTTTAAAAACCAGTGCATGCCATTGTACAGAAGACACCTATCTGAAATTTCTGTACAGTATCTGATTTGCTTTTTCTGTGTTTCAGGTTCATCTTTTGCGTTCTGTAGACAATCTGTTTGTTGTAGTTGCAGAATATGATCATTACCAGTTCAAAGAATCTAAGGTGAGCCTGTCTCAGCTCTGGTCTCTGTATGTAAGGTACAAATAGTCATCTTCTTAACCTTGGCTGTTGGTCTGTACAGGAGGAGACGCTGAGCGAGTTGCAGGAGCTTGCCTCCAAGCTTCCCTGGACTAATGCTCTTGAGGTCTGGAGACTTAACAGAACCCTTAAAAAGAAGAAAGGCCACCGGAAAGTCGGGAACACCACAAAAGCAAAGTCTAACGCTGAGGCCAGTGATGTGGCTGCTGCTCCTGAAGCCGTACAGCACGAGTTACCTGAGGAGACGTCCGCAGCCGACGGTGACGCAAAGGCAGAGAGAACGCCTGACTTAGAAACGTGCCAGCAGGACCTTGACGAGAATGCACCCGGGGCCAAACTCATCAAGTTCCGAGTGACGTGCAACAGGGCTGGCGACAAACACAGCTTTTCTTCTAATGAGGCAGCCAGAGACTTTGGTGGGGCTGTGCAGGAATTGTTCCAGTGGAAAGCAGACATGACAAAGTTTGACATAGAGGTAGGCACGCTTGTTCAGACTTAACCAGGGGGCATATTGAATTCCAGCACCCTAGCCAACAAAAGCTCTGCTTTCAGAGATAAAGGTTTGAGGCATTAGCTCATATTTACTTGAGAGAGTTTCAAAAAAATCTTATCACAAAAGTATTAGGTGACATTTTCCTTTTAGATACAGTGTCTACTTCCTGTGAAAAAATGAAAAATGTCTCGGTGTCGTAGAGGTTGTGCTAGGCTGTCCGTTGTTTTAAATTATTATTACACATTTAATAGCATTTATTTTCATTCATTTTAATAAATCTTCTTTCTGAACAAGCTGAACAGAGAATCCACATCGAACAGATGAGTTCATGTAACTTTTTGTCCGCAGTGACAAAAAACACTTAATGTGGTCCCAGTAACTACATATAAACAATGAAATTAAACAAAGGCACTTAAAATATGAACGGATTCCCTGATGTGGCCTGAACCTAGTCTGACAACTTCAAGGTCCGCATGGACCTGAATTGCTCACCCGCTTGTGAGGCTATTTTCATGAGGTTTCCAATTTTCACTGTTCCTATCATTTAAAGACTCACTGCTGCCTCTTACCCACATGATGCTGTGCAGTGCCGGTCAGCTGGTTGAAAGAAGGCTATCACATCTTTCCCCTGCTTGCAGGGCATATATCATTTGAATTGTTTTCTTTTCAATTGTGTTCAGGCTTGTTGCTTACAGTAAAGACATTCATTTCCTGGACCGAAGTTGAGAAATATGAAAAAAAAATCATGAAGGGGGGAAAAAAAAGCAAACACAATTGAAACAACAATTGAAAACTCGTTACGAAGAGTGATAACTTTTGAGAGCATTTGGAGCACCGACATCATCTGCATATAACCCAGTGTTTACCAAAGACTAAAGCAGTAATGATGAACTCTTCAGTTTAAGTTTGAAATACGGTAGTTATAAAGTGAAGATTTATTAGGCGATTCATCCAGTGAAGATGGGGAGGTCAGCATAAATATTATCCAAGACTAGAATCTTAGAGACCTAATGGACCAGCACCCTATGTAGCGATTTAAAAGCATTGTCAGGAGCTGAGCCATCCTGTAATTAACAAAAGCGATGAATGACTGCTGCTTGTATATAATCCTAAGTAGATGACGTAGCTGTGGCAATGATTTATTTTAATATTAATAACATTTATTTAGAAATTTAGTATGGATTTATTTTATATTTCAATGTAATTAATTTATTTTGAGGTTAAATATGTTTTTTGCAGGTTCAAAGGCAAAATTGCCAAGTTCATTATGTTGTTTTTTTTCCATATAACGTCCTACATTTGAAGAAATACTTTCAGTTATTTGTAGGAAAGATTCAAAAAGAGAGTGTCAGGAAAAATGCCATTTCCAAGGCAATTTACTTTTCAAGATCAATTGTTTTTCCAAACTCAATGATTAATTCTTTTAAATCTCCATATTCAAGCAGCACTAAGTTTACCCACAGCCACGTGTGGCCAAGTCACTTCAAGACAATGTTACGCATGCGGTGGATGGAAGGAAACTTAATAATAATGATTTACAATCAAGCTGCAGATATTGCTGTATTTTAATCATTGGCTGGTGTCGATTAATTCAGATGCAAAACTGGGTTTAAAAAACAAAAGGCCAGATGAAAAAAGCTTTGAACTACATTTCTGAGAAACTTTAGATTCCTCATTTTGATGTTTTAAGAAATACAATCAAAATAACAGTTTTATAAAATATTTCTGTACCCTCCAGCCAGCTGGTTGCTAGGATGCAACCGATGGATAGTCTTTTTTTTGTGGCCTCTCGTGCCGCCCCTTCATTGAATGGCACCCTGGGCAGCGAGCCGTGTCTTAACCTCTATTGTTATTATTAAAGTTATTATACCATGAAAATGTCACATTGGCCCATGCCCAGATCATCTTTTTGGAAAAAATCTTTGTCTCGATTATTTCTTCCTAGTATATAATATAATAGTGAGTAAGTTCCTTATAAAATAACGGCATCTCCTGTTGCAGGTTTTACTCAACATACATAATAAAGAGGTAGTGATTGGGATTGCACTCACAGAGGAGAGTCTTCACAGGAGGAACATCAGCCACTTTGGACCCACTACTCTGCGCTCTACCTTGTGCTACGGCATGCTCAGGTGACTGTGGGGGCCCTCACATTTTCTTCCTGTCCATATTAAATAAAGGCCGCCATGTTGTAGGAAAGGAAAGCTGTGTAGCTTGACTCAGCATATCTGCTGTGAATGAATACAGGTAGAACAAGATAAACATTTTTGTACGTCACAGCTTATTGTTTGCTTTAAGTAGTGTAACAAAATAGTAGGTGACTGCTGTAGTGTCTTGCGTTTTCCACGAAGATAAGTATTAAGATGAGGTATTTGTTAGTCTGTATTTACGCAGTATCTTATGGTAACAGTTTTATTTTATTTTTTCCCAAAGCAGTGGCAAATGTTGCTAAAATCTTAATGATAAATGACAAAGATTTCTGCGGCCTTGTGAATGTAGGTCACCTTGCTACCAAGGATTAGGTTTGTGGCATTTGTTTTAATGCATTATTTCATACTTACACCTGTTTTATTTTAGGCATAATCCTTCTTTTTGTTAATAGTGAATGCTGTATATTTGAATGAAGCATTCTTCTCATTACTGAGGGCTATAAGGCATTCATTTCTATGTTAAGAGTAAACATTAGTTAATTAGTTAATCTTGTAGGCTGTGGAAAACAGAATTTAAATCCATGTACACTTTTTTTTGGATACCCTAGTCAATTTAACTGTAGAAGCTAAAATATTTAGAACACAAATTACATTTCACAAGAGAGGAATCCATTCCTCTATGCACAGTATTTAGGTCGGTTGAAGACGGGGATCTTTTTCTGTGTTGTTATACATTAGGTTTTGGATCTGTTGTAACACCCAGTGGCATCCCTTTTTCAGTTTACTAGTAGAAGTCGTCACATAATATTTAAAATATCCTGGTATTTAGTGACATATTTCCAGTTAAACCTCCAGGTGAGTTTAGCAAACACCAAATTTTTATGTTTTCTATGTTTGTTTAGAAAAGGCTCTTTCCAGGGGTGCCTCTCATGCAACCGATTGGCCTGTAGATGGCATCTAATGGTTGTTGATGGTAATGGTGACTCTCTTATTGTTGCAGTTTGCTAATAATGTTTGGATATTTGTTTTTTTCTCTTTCTGCACACTGTGTCTGGTTGTGTTTCCCTTTTATTACAGATCTTTATTATTTTTTGTGCGAATGAATAATTAAATATTTTAGGGCCTTTAACACATCTTTACCAGGGATCTAATAAAAAGGTGGTCCTCACAGGTTGTATGTCTGCATTTAAAGACTCTGTTTCAGCTGCTTTAATTTTTTTAACTTTTTTATTTACCAGGTCTGTCAGTTTGTGGTCCAATTCAAATCCTTCTATGTTTAGCAGCTCAATTTGCAGCTCAAATGTCATCAAAGTGTGTGATGTCCTCTAAAAGAGCATAAACACTGTGAACAACAAGCAGATAACAATGAAGGGCAGTGCCAGCGGTGATGCTATAAATGGGTTTAGGATGCAGTACAGGTTTTTCAGACTTGACAAACATGCTTGAAGTTTTAATTGGCTTTAAGAAACTGACTGACTAGCAAAAATGTTTGAACTGGCAGCTGTCTCAGACACAAATATTGTTGGAAAATCGCAGAAGGCAAACTGCTGTGGGACAGGAATGCTGAATAACAGAACCGCTTTCTGTTTTATGGTCGCGTTATGTCTGTTTGGAAGTCGAAAGAGTTTCTGTTGGCAGAGTTGTAACAAAAACGTATCAAAATCTTGTTGGGGCACACCCTGAGTCATGCAAGCATCTGTGTCCCCTTTCCTTCCTACAGTTGATATAAATTTACCTCTAAACCAAAGAGGTATGCTGGAAGTCGACTCAAACACCAACAAAAGGCAGGCCCTAACTTCCCAGCAGGCTCAAACCCAGAATCTTTCTGCAGTGAGATAACACGCCTCCTTTAAAAGCATATTGGGTGATATAAATAGTAAAATACCAAGTTTTTAAAAGTGTGAACCAATTAAGAACAGTTAATTAGGGTGTGAGTAACTTCAGCTCAGAAGAAAACTGTCCAAATGTGGTAAATTTGAAGATATCGTGATATAGAAGAAATGCTTTATGCCACATGCTACTAGTCATATGATAAACATTATTGGTGCTATGTTTATTCTCTGATGTGTGTTGACAGGCTGTGTAAACCTCAGGCATCTGATATAATACTTGATCCTATGTGCGGGACTGGAGCCATACCACTGGAGGTGAGATACAACTCATTCAGCCTTTCATTACATCAGCTGGCTCCGCTAAATTCAGCTCTACTTTGTGTAGCACTCATTCATAATGGGCGTGATTTAGTGTTTATTGTCACGACACCAGATTGAAGCTGTGGAGACGCAGAAACAACACAAAACACGACTGAATGCATGATGTCATTTAACTCTGAGGTGAGGTAACCCAGAGAGAGGCAGTTACAAACATATAAAGTTGAGCAAAAGATTGCCTACTCAATTCTTGCTGCACAGATTTTTACTGTCCATGTATCAGTCAAGCTTTGAATTTGTAACTAAATTGTAACTTAAAACTCGTTATCAGCAAAGAGTTTTATAAATACCATGTTATTATGGAACTCTGGACCGATAAAATGCGTCCTATATTTTAAAATCTGTTTACAGGTATGTAAGATACATATCAAAGAATTATAATATTATTACCATGTGGTTAACCCTAACTTAATTTAAAAAAAGTGAAACTCACATATAGAGTGAAAAATGTATTTGTAGACTTGTGGTGCCACATTCAAACCAGGTAACTAACTCAAAACACATTCAAAACTTTCTTTAAATTGTCTCCCAGTTTCAGTCACTAGGCCACACAGTCGTGGGCCAGACTGCTGACTTGACAGATATCCAGCAAACAGGCAATCAAACCCTCTGCAAAGAGGAGAGGTCACAAAAGGTCACTTCTTAAAAAAAGAAAAAGTTGAGTGTAAGGAGAAGTGTGGTAGCAAAATGTGCACAAGTCACAGGGAAAACCACAACTTTGAGAGGATTGTGAGGAATCAAAGCAGAATCATCCCCCCCAGCAGGACTTGGCACCGGTACACACTGCCAAAGTACTAACACTTGGTGTCATGGCCATAAAATCGCTGTGGTTTATTGGCCAGCATACTGGCCTGACCTAAACCCCATAGAGATTCTATGCAGTATTGTCAAGAGGAAGATGGGAGACACCAGAGCCAACAATGCAAACAAGCTGAAGGTCACAAAGCCACTGGATCACTTAAAAACCTGTGACCACCTAACAAATAATTAGAGTACCTACCTTTTATCACAAACAGCTTTCACTACTGAGGGAATTAACCAAAAAATAATAATATTGCACCTCAGATTGATGATGATGGCATTATGTCTTCCCTCTACAGGGCGCTATTGAATTCAGCGAGTCCTTCTACATTGCGGGCGATAACAATGACATGGCGGTGAACCGCACTGTCAACAACATTTGTCACATCCAGAAAAGGAGGGCGGACAGAGGCAGGTGAGTTACCAGAGACCCACACAGATATTTTAATACAACAGAAGCTCTTATTACCTGCAGTTACCGTTGGACTGTTTGTTTCGGCAGCTCTCCCATGGAAATGTTGACTTTGTGTCAGGTAGCATTTTTTGTTGTTTTGGATTAGGTTAGGGTTTTGTAAAATCTTTAGGAATGCCAGCATTGTGCATTGTACCTAAATTCAGTGGGATTTTCATCTGTCAGCCCTTTGAAGATAATCATCTTGTCAGCCTGTATTCCGGGATAAGGATTATAGGTCCTGGCGTTGTTTGTAAATCTCGTTTCTTGTCAATCATGTGCCCTCATATGATAAAATGTTTTACTTTAGAAACTATTCAACAGGGTTCCTTCAGGAAAATTTGATCTGCAGTGTTGTGCCCTGTTCCAAGAGATGTTTTCATCAAAGTGCATTTAATTAAGCAGTGTGATATTTATCTTTCACAGTAAAGGGTTTAATTAACCCATCGCTTAGCTGTTTTTGTTTTTTTGTTGTTTGGGTTTTATGTGAAAGGCCAGCACAAAGTAGTGGATAATGGCGAAGTGGAAGGAAAAAGGTACGTGGTTTTAAAAATCTTTTATAGATAAAAATGACGCATATTCACCACCGCTGGGTCAAAACTTTGTAACGCCGCCCTCTACCAGATAAAATCTAGTTTCTGCTGATTTTTTTTTTCGACAAAATAATTTGGACTAAGTCAGATTGGATAGAAGAATCTGTGCACATCAATTTTAAAGTCTTGCCACAATTGTCAGTTGGATTTAGGTCTGGACTTTGACTGGGCCATTCTAACCAATGCATGGACTCTCAACCATTCCATTGCAGCTCTGGTTGTAAGTTTAGATTTGTCTTGCTTGAAGCGGAACCTCTATCCCAGTGTCAAGTTGTTTGCAGCCTCTAACAGTGAATATTTACCTATATTTCATTCCATCAATTTCTCCATCAACTCTGACCAGCTTCCCAGTCCCTACTGAAGAAAAGCATTTCCTCGGCATGATGCTGCCAACGCCATATTTCACAATGGGGATGTCTTGCTCAGGGCATTGTGCAGAATTTGTTTTCCTCTACATATTATGTACGTTTTGACATGTAGGCCAGAAAGTTCACTTTTGACCTCAGCTGAGCCTGTATGACTTGTGACAAACTGCAGCAAGACTTCCTCTGGTTTTCTTTCTGACTAATAGTAGTTCTTTAGTCCCAGCTGAGTTGTGGAACTCTGTAGCTCCTCCAGAGTTACCTTAGGCCTTTTGGCTGCTTCTCTGAATTTGTTGTCTTATCCCATTTCTTCGTAGGTTTACAGATATCCGTTGCTGTTTTAGTTTTCAGATGGTGAATTGAACGGTAATCTTTGAGATATTTTAGTCTTGGGATGTTGATGTGTAACCTAACCCTGCTTTGAACTTTGAACAGATAACAACTTATCTGTGACCTGTCTGCTGTGTTCCTTGGTCTTCACGTTGCTTTTTTTTCTATCTTCTCTAAGAAATCGGTAACTCTCCATTGACTGCATATGCAGAAAAGCAATAAAAAGGAAAATTGACTTTTTTTTTTTATCTGGTGCTTGTGTTCACCCTTTCTAATGCCGCCGTAGGCCACAGTCAATATAGATCATGTCAAAACTGCCAATGTAGGCATTAATGATATTTTGATTGATTGGTTATTAGTTATTGATTGCTATTGGAACTGCACGGTGTATTTGAATTACAGTCCTTGCGGTATCACTGCCGCAATAAACTACTTGGATGCAATATTTATTAAGATATTATATTTCAAATGTTGGATATTCTGCATATCAATAATATATTCGGCCAGTGGGGTAGAGGTCAACCCTTAATGTACAGATCCGATGTACATCTTCAGTGACTGAAATGCAAAAGCTCATGGAAAGTTGAGGGGACGGTGTGTAACAGTAAAGAAAGAAAAGTGTCACGAAAATGTGCATTCATTATATTTAATATCATCTCATCATTATAGCAGTTAAATATTTTCCAGATACCATACAGCCCTATTATTTATGTATATTTTATTATTATTTTTTATTATTCCATTTCACACAGCCCATCTGGATTACCTATTGACACAGTGCAGTGGGATCTGAGCAATTTACCCATAAGGACCAGTTCTGTGGACATCATCATCACTGACATGCCCTTTGGGAAGAGGTACAGTGGCATTTTACAGACTTTATGTTGTAGTAGAGAAGAAAGCGTTTTAAAGTGTCATTGTAATTGTGGCTTGTTAATAGTTTAATCTGGAAGAGATCTGGAACAGAACAGAAGATACTTTATGGTGCACCTGCCCTTTAACATTAAATAGGACTGGTGTAAATAGGAACTCAAGTTGCAATATGACTACTAGCATTATTGTTACATCATTGTAAAGTGCAATCTAAGCAATAAAACTAATACAGCATTAAAGACCAATGATCATGTTGCTGTTTTTTTGTCTCTGATCAAAGAATGGGCTCGAGGAAGAAGAACTGGGACTTGTACCCTTCTTGTCTCAGAGAAATGGCTCGAGTTTGCAGACCAGACTCAGGAAAGGCTGTGCTCCTGACCCAGGACAAGAAGTGCTTTGCAAAGGTAATCATGACTCATATTATGGATATATGAGATTCTTATAAATTACTCTTATTTTTCCAGGAAGTTAAGACTTCGTAAAAACTAATGCTCTCAATGTTTTCAATGCAAGCCCTGTCCTGCCAGGTCTTCCTGGTAGTAAGCCATGACAAGCTGTGGTTAGTTTTATGCAAATGTTAAACCTGGTATACAAGCACACACATACTCGCCAATAAAGAAATAGGACAATATCAACCAATGAACCCTGAATGCATATGGCAAAATAGTGTATTTAACCAACAAACCCACAGAAAACACAATAACCTGGAGCCTGTGTTGTCATCCTTTTCTAATAATTGTTCAAACTAGAAGAATTCTGTCTGCACTTTAAGATAATCTGTCTTCAGATTATTTTAAAGTTGAACTGGTTTGTTTTTACAGCCTTTTATTGTTAATTGTTCTGCTTTTTCTTGCTCCATTTAACATTAGATGAAGGTGAGTGGAGATAAATAAAACCAAATAAATCTCCTCTATAAAGTGATTCTAAAAATAATGCTTTCAAATGTGACGTCGTTCCTGTTTCTAGCTTCCTGGACTAGTGGTAACAACTGCATTATTATCACCAATTGATATGTTTCACTGAGTTTGTTTAGTCTTACAGTACCTTGAAAAAATGTTTCTACTCCTTTAACTTTTCTACTTTTTGCTCCCTAAATTACAAAATACATTGTATTTTATTTTCAGTGTATGTTATGAGATTGAGCAATGCAAAGTAGTGCATTATTTTGAAGTGGAAAGAAAATGATAAACAGGTTCCAAATATGTTTACAAATTAAAAATGTGTCATTTAAATTCAGTTTGAATCCAGCTGTTCTGTGAAGCCCTGAGAAGGTTATAAGACGGAGAACTAACATTACCCGTCTCCCAAAACACACTTTCTCAATGATAAAATATGGTGGTGGCAGCATCATGCTGTGGGAATGCTTTTCTTTAGCAGATAAGCCAGTCAGAGTTGATGGCAAGATGGGTGGAGCTAACTACAGGGAAATGCTGGAGGAGAACATGTTAGAGACTCCAAAAGTCTTGAGACTAGGACGGAGGTCCTCTGTCCAGCAGGACAACAACTCTAAACATCAAACATTAAAGCATATTCATGTGTTAGAATGGCCCTGTCAAAGTCCAGACCAAAATGTATTGAGAATCTTACAAGACTGAAAAATGATCAGCAAACGAGTGTAAATTTAACAAAAACTATGGCTACGCTCACAAAACTGATTTTATGTGTTGTCAAATTATCTTTCTTTTAATTCTTACAGGCTGACCCGTATTAAATGTTTTGTCCATACATGGTATTGGTAACAAGACGAACACAGGCATTAAATGTTTCCTCCCTATATGCTGTAACCAGCATGTCTCAGCACATTTTTTCATCATATCCTCCTGTTTGAATCCATAGGAACAAAGTTCTAAGAGGTACTGTAAATTATCAGGAGACCTCTCCATCTGATGACCTTCAGCTTTAAGCGCACATTTGTGTCTGTGTTATTTGTGTTTATTTGTTTTCCTTTGGTGTAATTATGGGTGGATAATTAAGATGTCATATAAATAAAATGATTTAAATGAAATGAAAGGAAATGCACAATTTTCAGACCTGTCTCTTCTCACATTCTGCATCTAATCCACAGTATTTGAAAACAATTTTACCAGATAGAAATACCGAAAGCTTATTGTGAAAAACAATGGTCACTCCTCTTTGAACTGACTTTAATTTATAACTCAGAGCCAGTTGTTGGCGCTGTGTCCTTGCAACAGCGCCAACAACTCCATCACAACAACAGTATGCTTGGTTTGAATCTCGGCCTTTAATTTATAACTCAGAGCTTTTTAGTATTTACTGATTTAAAAAGAAGGGTGTAAAATATTATTTTAAAAATTCTTAATTATTGAAAAGTGTGGCCTTAAAAAGTGATCTTGCCTTTAAAAAGTTTATATAGACATCCTGCATAAACGTTTTAACTACTTGTCAAGTTTAACCTTCGACTTGAACAAACTGTATTTATTTAATTGAATTTTTAGGTTCAGGGAATTAAAATTCAAACCGCGCAGGTAACAATATTAACTACCAGCTCCTCAGTCATGGGTAGGTTGTAAGATTTAATCAGGTTTAAAAACTGGTTTTAAATCTCATCGTCAGTAGCCAGCATGAACACTGTAAAAATACATTGTTGATGCGTAACTGTCGTCAAACAATGCATCTCTATTTATTATTATTATTATTACTACTATTGTCGTGACTTGCATCATCCATATGACTTTGGCTGTGGTGCAGCATTCCTGATCCAAGTTCATCTGAAAGAGTTGAAGTTGGGTAATTTCTACGCGTGAAAGCAAAGTCACGTTCCACAACCAAAAATAACTCCAACTTAAGTAGACAAAGTTATATTTAACTCATGTATGTTACCAAGGTATCCAAGCTTATTTTTCATGTAGGTCTTGAATTTAAATTATCCAACAAGCAGTGGCTTAAGTTACTGAAACATCCAGAAAGCCTGCAGATTAAGCAAATATAACAAAGCAATAAGGGGAAGATTTATTGTGGGAATTCGAACCATTTTACAAAGTCAAGTTCAGACCACATTATTTTTATTTTGGTTACACAGCATGCTCATCTTCTAAACATAAGACTTGATCCATGTTCATCTTGAAGTCATGGTTCACATAACCCAAGATCAGCTACTAGGAAGAAGTCCTCCTGCATCTAAAGAATAAGAGATCTTCTGCTTGAGGTCCTGAACGTTCACATTCTGGACAGAGGACACAACGTTTGAGAGTAAGATCCCTATAATCCTTTTTGTAAATTTGAGGAACAAAGAATTAATGGTTTGTAAGGTTGTTAAAGCAATAGGATTAAGTCAGTCAGATGCCTGCTGACTTTGGCAGTGAAGGAGAGAGCAACAATGTGAATTCATTGTTGTCTATTTTTGTAGCTTTGTAAAGTGCATCATGTGTCCTTAAAGATCCTTGTAAAACCTGTTTCTTCAAAATACTTTCAATAAGAATTCAAATCCCGCCCGTCCACTGCCCACTTTATTAGGTACACCTCTCCAGTTGGTTGTTAACACCAATATCAGTCACATGGATGGAGCTCAATGCAATTAGACACCTAGAAGTGGTAAATACTACTTGCTGAAGGTCAGACTGAGCCTCAGAATGGGGAAGAGCTGGAATGTAAATGGCTTTGAATGTTTCTTGACTGTGGGTGCTGGATTGGCTGCTCTGGGTATTTCAGAAACTTCTAATCTTCTGGGATTTTCACACACAAACAGAAAATCGTCCAAAATAGAGAAAATCTCCAATGAACAGCAATCGTGTGGAAGAAAATGTCTTGTTGACATCAGAGTAGAATGGACCGACTGGTTCAAGATGATAGAAAAGCAAGATTAACCAGAGTGACCCCTCGTTACAGTCAAGTTATGCAGAATACCATAAGTGAACACGCAACATGTGGAACCTTGAAGAAGATGTGTCAGGACCAGAGTTTGGCGTAAACAACATGAAAGCATGGATCCACCCTGCCTTGTTTAAACGGTTCAGGCTGTTGATGTAAAACTGTGGGGTATGTTGTCTTGAAGCCCCCACCACCAATTGAACATTATTCAAAAACCACACCATTCTGGAGTATTTTTGCTTATCATGTCCATCTTTTAAGACAGCAGTGTACCATTCTTTAAGGGCCATTTCACAAAGTTCAAATCATCCTAAACTGGCTTCTACCGCATGTACTCCACTAGCCTCCACTGTCTCCAGATCTCAACTAATAGAGCAAATTTGGGATGAACAGGAAATTTGTGTCATGCTTATGCAGCAGGCGAGTCTGCTGCAACTGTGTGATGCTGTAATGTTAAAATTGGCCAGAATCTCAGGAGTCTTGCTTGCTGAAGCGAACTCACAGGGGTTTAACTCCATTTTGAAGACAAAAGGGGGTCCAGAAAGGTCTACCTAATAAATATGTCTGTTGACTGTATATCAGAGCCACCGTGATTGTGTAAAACATATCCAAGCTGTAATAAAGAAGCAAGAAAAATTGCTTCCCTGCATGTTTAAGATGAATTGTGAACATAAATGTCAGAAATCTTACTTTTAAGGACTGTAACTGTTGACAGTGTAACATAGGCTTAGTAGCTAAGTAGGTCTTAGGCCATTTTAAGACAAACCGCTTCCGTGCATGTGGGCTCATAAACCTGGGAGCAGCAATTCATGTCAAGTGTTGCAACATGAACAAGGCTGTCACATTAATGAAAATCAGCACGATACTGTAGGGGGGTTGAGTTAAAATGGAAAACCCTGGTGGGGGTGGTGACCTTTGGCATCAAATGTCAGGATAACAATGAAGCCCTTACGACATTCCTCAAGCACTTTCACATTTCATGTGATAGACAAAAAAATCAGCCCAGAGGTAAAAATGACATTTAACCCCACAGGCTGAAGATGATTATGACACAAGAGTTTGAAAGTCTGGATTCTCAAACAGTTAATTAAATCTAATATTTGGAGATGAAGAAATTTTGACACTTTATTGAAGCCTTTGTCACCCAAGAAATCAAGTTTGTGATGTTTTTGAAAACACCACTGAAATATACAGGTGTTGGACAATGAAACTGAAACACCTGGTTTTAGACCACAATAATTTATTAGTATGGTGTAGGGCCTCCTTTTGCGGCCAAAACAGCGTCAATTCATCTTGGGAATGACATATATAAGTCCTGCACAGTGGTCAGAAGAATTTTAAGCCATTCTTATTGCAGGATAGTGGCCAGGTCACTACGTGATACTGGTGGAGGAAAACGTTTCCTGACTCGCTCCTCCAAAACACCCCAAAGTGGCTCAATAATATTTAGATCTGGTGACTGTGCAGGCCATGGGAGATGTTCAACTTCACTTTCATGTTCATCAAACCAATCTTTCACCAGTCTTGCTGTGTGTATTGGTGCATTGTCATCCTGATACACCGCCTTCAGGATACAATGTTTGAACCATTGGATGCACATGGTCCTCAAGAATGGTTCGGTAGTCCTTGGCAGTGACGCGCCCATCTAGCACATGTATTGGGCCAAGGGAATGCCATGATATGGCAGCCCAAACCATCACTGATCCACCCCCATGCTTCACTCTGGGCATGCAACAGTCTGGGTGGTACGCTTCTTTGGGGCTTCTCCACACCATAACTCTCCCGGATGTGGGGAAAACAGTAAAGGTGGACTCATCAGAGAACAATACATGTTTCATATTGTCCACAGCCCAAGATTTGCGCTCCTTGCATCATTGAAACCGACGTTTGGCATTGGCATGAGTGACCAAAGGTTTGGCTATAGCAGCCCGGCCGTGTATATTGACCCTGTGGAGCTCCAGACGGACAGTTCTGGTGGAAACAGGAGAGTTGAGGTGCACATTTAATTCTGCCATGATTTGGGCAGCCGTGGTTTTATGGTTTTTGGATACAATCTGGGTTATCACCCGAACATCCCTTTCAGACAGCTTCCTCTTGCGTCCACAGTTAATCCTGTTGGATGTGGTTCGTCCTTCTTGGTGGTATGCTGACATTACCCTGGATACCGTGGCTCTTGATACATCACAAAGACTTGCTGTCTTGGTCACAGATGCACCAGCAAGACGTGCACCAACAATTTGTCCTCTTTTGAACTCTGGTATGTCACCCATAATGTTGTGTGCATTTCAATATTTTGAGCAAAACTGTGCTCTTACCCTGCTAATTGAACCTTCACACTCTGCTCTTACTGGTGCAATGTGCAATCAATGAAGACTGGCTACCAGGCTGGTCCAATTAAGCCATGAAACCTCCCACACTAAAATGACAGGTGTTTCAGTTTCATTGTCCAACCCCTGTAGTTTTAAGTTGCTGGTGCTAAGATGGTAGGTTGGTCGTTTGAAAGGTTGTTCAATCCCTTTTCTTCTAACATCTGCATCAGAATCAGCTTTATTGCCAAGTTTGTACAGACAAACAAGGAATTTGTCTCCAGCACACTTTGCTCTCATAAATAAAGAATATCTCTTTTAAATGTACATATATACACAATTGACTTTACAATGAAATATAATGTGAGATCAGTCCAAGTATGCACGGTGTTCATCAGAGAAACAGCCTGGGGGAAGAGTTGGGCGGCCTGGTTTTAGTAAACAGTGCTCTGTAGCGGCGGCCTGAAGGTAAAACTCTAAACAGTTTATGTGCAGGGTGTGTGGGGTCTGCAGAGATTTTAGCAACTCTTCCTGACCCTAGACCTGTATAAGTCCTGGATGGATGGAAGGTCAGCCCTGATTATTCTCTCTGCAGTCCTGATTATTCGTTGCAGTCTGGACCTGTCCTGTTTTGTGGATGAACCAAACCACACTGAGATGGATGAAGACAAGACAGATTGAATGATGGCAGTGTAGAAGATGACCAGCAGCTCCTGTGGAAGGTTGAACTTCTTGAGTTGCCTCAGGAAATACAGTCTCTGCTGGGCCTTCTTCTGAACATTGTCTTTGTGTGAAGACCATCTCAGGTTCCAAGAAATGGTGGTTCCTAGAAACCGGAAGTGGGCCACAGCTGACACAGTGTTGTTGAGGATAGTGACGGGGTTATATGGGAGTGGTGTTCTCCGAACATCCACCATCATCTCCACAGTCTTGAGTGGGTTAGGTTCCAGGTGGTTCTGACCACACCAGTGTACCAGCCGATCCACCTCCTGCCTGTATGCAGATCAGTGGGTCTGAATCCACCATTTCCCTCAGATTCTCTGATCAGTGCATGATTGAAGAGAAAATAACTTGGATCTTTTGGTAAAATGTGCTGAACTTCAAAATGCTTTAACTTTGTGTTGTGATTCTAACGAAGCATATTTTACAGCATGTTTACTCGATACTACAACAGTAATGAGGTGGTGACCGCAGCTTTGTATTTAAACAAAATTCTGTATCTGTAAATCTGTGCACTGTGACGCCTGTTGTTGGCGCTGTGTCCTTGCAACAGCGCCAACAACTCCATCACAACAACAGTATGCTTGGTTTGAATCCCGGCCTGGGCTCGGCCTTTAATTTATAACTCAGAGCTTTTTAGTATTTACTGATTTAAAAAGAAGGGTGTAAAATATTATTTTAAAAATTCTTAATTATTGAAAAGTGTGGCCTTAAAAAGTGATCTTGCCTTTAAAAAGTTTATATAGACATCCTGCATAAACGTTTTAACTACTTGTCAAGTTTAACCTTCGACTTGAACAAACTGTATTTATTTAATTGTATTTTTAGGTTCAGGGAATTAAAATTCAAACCGCGCAGGTAACAATATTAACTACCAGCTCCTCAGTCATGGGTAGGTTGTAAGATTTAATCAGGTTTAAAAACTGGTTTTAAATCTCATCGTCAGTAGCCAGCATGAACACTGTAAAAATACATTGTTGATGCGTAACTGTCGTCAAACAATGCATATTATTATTATTATTATTACTACTATTGTCGTGACTTGCATCATCCATATGACTTTGGCTGTGGTGCAGCATTCCTGATCCAAGTTCATCTGAAAGAGTTGAAGTTGGGTAATTTCTACGCGTGAAAGCAAAGTCACGTTCCACAACCAAAAATAACTCCAACTTAAGTAGACAAAGTTATATTTAACTCATGTATGTTACCAAGGTATCCAAGCTTATTTTTCATGTAGGTCTTGAATTTAAATTATCCAACAAGCAGTGGCTTAAGTTACTGAAACATCCAGAAAGCCTGCAGATTAAGCAAATATAACAAAGCAATAAGGGGAAGATTTATTGTGGGAATTCGAACCATTTTACAAAGTCAAGTTCAGACCACATTATTTTTATTTTGGTTACACAGCATGCTCATCTTCTAAACATAAGACTTGATCCAAGTTCGTCTTGAAGTCATGGTTCACATAACCCAAGATCAGCTACTAGGAAGAAGTCCTCCTGCATCTAAAGAATAAGAGATCTTTGTGAGAACATCTGTGCGTGTTCTCACAATATTAGGGTCAATTGTCTAAAAACTGAATTTTTTGCCCTTTCCTCTTTGGAAAAAAGTTTAGGCTATGTCAGATTGTATGAAGAGTGTCTGCAAACACCGATTTCCAAACCTTTACACAGATTCTCATCTGGATTTAGGTCTAGACGTGGACTGGGCAATTCCAGCACATGAATATGCTTTGGTCTAAACCTTCCTGCTTTCGCTTTGACTCTAAGTTTAGGATTGTTCTCCGGCTGGAAGGTGAACAACCACCTCAGGCTCAAGTCTCCTTAAACCTCTAACGGGTTTTCTTCCTGTATAGCTTGTATTTATCTCTTGAGTGTTTCTCTAATTAACGCAATGTAACGTTTAGTTGAGTTTATTAGTTTATTTCGAACGGGATTGGAAAATAAAGAATTATTTGAAACAATAAAATACAGTAAATAACAGAGATTTCACACCATTTACAGTATATTAGTAAATCATGTTATGTTTGAAATTGATTAGAAAGAGGTGTATTGTGTTTACAAATGGTATATACTTTTTGTAAACTTTCAATAATGGTCTTTAACTTATGTTTTTAATGAATTTACAAGTTGCATCAAATTATTTTTGCACATAAACACATAAATATTGACATAGATAGGTAGATGGAGATAAATATACATATATCTTTATCATGATTATGCTCTACTTTGTGTAGGTCGTTCACATAAAATTCAAGTATTTTCAAGTTTTTGATTGTACCAAACTAAAAATTAAAAACTACAGCGCATATAAATCTTTTTACAAGGTAGTTTTTGGTGTTGTGTTCTGGCAACACTAGTGTTTTCTTTTTATAGCCACTGCTCTTTATGTTTATGCAGATATCCTTCAGCTCTAAACAGCCTAGCATGAATCAACTTGTTCTGAGATTCTCTAAAAATAACCACTCAACGGTTAAAGTGTTTCAGGTTAAGCTCATGCTCATGGAAAAACCTGTCCGCCCTTCCAACGTTTGTCTCTGCGGAGATCTTATTTCCTATAAAACAAATGTCTCATTTGTTTGAGTGCCCTGACCAGATTTATTTTTCCCTCCAGGCTATTTCTAGAATGGGAGGACTGTGGCGGAAGCTGCACACTGTTTGGGTGAACGTCGGGGGTTTACATGCCGGGGTCTACCTCCTCAAGCGGACCACAGCCGTGTTTGGCCAAACTCCTGAGGACGTCCATGAATCAAGAGGGAGGGGTGACTCACAGATGAAAGAGAAAGATGACAAAGAAGTCTCTTAACTTCAGTCCAACGTTTAAGTGGCGCTAAATGAGGAGATGTTGAGATGATCTGCTTACATGACATGAAATTGTTCTCATCAAGCAGGCTAAACTGATTTTTTGTTTATTTTTGGTTAACTGGAAAAGAAGCTTTTATGTTCAACAACAGTGAAATGGTTTTATTGGCAATCATTTCTTTTGTCGTGCTGTTTGTCATTTCATCAGTAAAGATCCATTCACGTTGCTGCTTTATGTGGAGTAAGTTGTCACACTACAGTGGACATTTAACAGATGTTTCTAAATGGGTCAAACACAAGCAGGTTTTGCTCACCTGCGGTTTGTAGGAGTTGTTTAATTTACAAACGCAGGTAAACCTAATAAAAAGTAGAAATCTTTCTTTAGCTACTCTGGATAACAGGTTCTGAGGCATGTTTTGAAACTAAGAAAACAAATCTGAAAACATCTTTACATACACAAGATAAAAGGACACAATCATTTCTTCTCAGTCAGACAGTACATCCATCTAAACCTTTCCTCTTTTGGGTGAGTTAGGATCACTAAAATGGTTTTTAACTGACTAATGTCAGAATATGCTGGTGTAGCTTCTAAGTTATCCAGGACAAGTGCTTCAATAGAAGACAGCTGGACTTCTTCCCTTGAACACATGCCTTCTGCTGAAATACTTGGAATTAAATGCAAGAATATTGAGAGAAAACATTTTCAGAGGATTTGTATTCATTTCTTTAAATTTGGAAATTTACATGCACAAGGTTTATCTATATAAACAATTTGGGGAAGCCAATATGATGACATCATGACTTTGTAAACATCTGATAGGTTCACAGGATTTCAACTAATTGCGGCACACCTGTGGATATGTGACATCATGGAAAAATCAAAAGAAATAAACGGTTATACTCAGATATAGCAAATAGCATTTGAATGTTCAGCCATCATACTCTACAGGAAAAAGACGGGTTCTTATTCCTAGGGATGACCGTGTTTTAGTGCAGAAAAGAGCGTCTGTTGGCAGAAGCTGGTAAGAAAGCGTCATCATCCACAGTGAAACGAGTCCTGTTGCAATTTGGGCTGAAAAGAAGAAGGCGGTACCCCAAAAGCTGTATTACAGTTTGCAAATGCACTTCAGGACAAAGATATGTTTTCCCAAAACCTCCTGTGGTCTGATGAAACTAAAACTGAAGTGTTTGTATTTGTTACAGTCTGAGGTAAAAGGGGAAAGCTTGCGAGCTTGAGCATACTTTCTCAGTTCTGAAGTACGGGAGTGGCAGCATCATCTTGTGTGGATGTTTAGCTGTCGGAGAGACTGATGCACTTCATCATGAGGAAGCCATTTCATGTGGAAATATTGAAGCAGCATCTCAAGACATCAGCCTGGAAGTTGAAGCTGGTTCACTAGTGGGACTTTCAGTCAGCCAATGCACACTACTAAATGAATTAAAAACTGGCTTAAAGACAAAGTCTATGTTCAGGAGTGGCCATCTGAAAGTCCTGATCTCAGTCCCATAGAACATTTGTGGACAGAGCTGAAAAGGTGTGTGCAAGAAAGACGGCCCGGAAACCTGACTTGGTTACACCAGTTCTGTCAGAAGGAATGGGCTGAGCTACTGTGAAAACCTTCTGAAAGGATATGTTAAACATTTTTGGTAAATTACACAGTTTAAAGACAGTTCTACCCAAAACTAAGAAAATGTATGTAAACATCTAACTTTGAAGAACATCATTTACGACTTAACTGAGAAATGCCTGAAGATGTCTTTCCCTGTGAATCACTGAAGTAATATTTAGTTGTATAAACACTGTTTCTGAAAACTATTTCCCATCTCTAGACCATGTAGTCAATCTACTCCTGGCACCTGAGAACAGGTAATTCAGCCCAGGAAGAGTAGACCACATCATCTAGCTCCTCTGAAATGGCATGTTTGATGTGATCCCCACAAGGTTTCGACTGAATTAAGGTCTGCTGATTGGGCTTGTCACTCCATAATGTTAATGTCATTCTGAAACCAAGATGCTGCTCTCATAATGGCGTGTTTGGGGGTTCTGTCTTCTTGAAACATTCATTTCAAGAACATGTCAGCTTTAGCATGGGGCAACATGGCCTCTTTGAGTAATTTGAAGGATTGCAACTGATCCATGATTCCTGGGTGAATGATGACTGACTCGCCATACTTTAAAATCTTCACAGTTTTAGCTTAAAATCAGTATTTTAAAGGATTTCTGCCAAACTGTCTCAATATTTAAAGAAAAAAAGCTTTTTGAAGTGTTGCCCCATTTCTCATTAGCCCAGTCATTGTGTTCATAGTAAATTGTAACCTCCTTGGTTACAATTTGCTACAATTTTTGTTTTTCCATCAATTAGTCTTTTTATTTTATTTTAGCTTTTTTTTATATAGTACAGCAAACAGTCACCCAAACTAACACAAACAACAAGCAAATATATGTCTGAACATATTTATATATAAACAAAATAAAGGCAGAATTACAAGTTTACTGCCAATAAAGCACTTAGTGCATTACTTGTACTCAGATTCTCCATCAAAATCCCTCTCTGGGTTAATCTAAATGAGTCAGAAAAGGCATCGAAATCAAGTTAAATTCAAGTTTTCATGAACCTCTGTTTGAATAATTGAAAACATTTAAAGTTTCTTTTTTTTTTTTTATGATTTGGGACCTGAAGATTTCCATTCTTATAGGGCAAGTTTGTTGAGACCCATTTGTAGAGTTTTGGTAGGGGTGCTTTAGAGTGGGAGCAATGGAAAATAGCAAGCTCAGCTGATATTGGCTTTAGAATATTCTTGACCAAAATCTAACAAAAACCTGACAAAACCAGAAAGTGTGGGACTTTACTCCTCTCTGACATTTGTTGTCTGTCACATGCTGGTGAGACAGAAGAATAGATCTTGTACAATCTAGATTTGAAAAGTTTAGACTCTGAGTCAGATTAAACTAAAAACAGTTGTCTACTATATATCGAAGTTCCTCTCTTAACAGTAGAAACTGAAACTGATTAAATCTTTGAAGAAACAAAATATGTGACTTAAAGGAACTAAAAAAAATTTGATTATGGCAATATAGATTTCTCTTCCAATAGGTCAGAAGATGCTAATTTCTGATTGCTAATTTGTGAAATGCTTTCTCAGGCCATGGAGATAAAAAAAAATAATAAGCTGGAGTCAACAAATAAATATCTGGTATATTTAAAGTATTTCTGACTTTTTACAGGCCAGAACTTAAGCTTTTTAAGAAGCCTGTTTTGATTGGCATTTTGAGGATAGCTTGGCTTCAGAGAAGCATCTTCTGATTGTTTCTGTACTCTGCAGTAACCGTGGACCTTCTGTTATGAGCTGATCATTGACTGACTCCATTTTGGCTATTTGTCAATCCAAGCATCCAGATCTAGTAAAATATGTGACGTGAAGAAGCGTATCATCCTCTGAAAGCCAATGAGTTTTTAAACATATTTAGACGCGGATATCTAATGTCAATTTTATTCCCACTTATGGCTATAATAACACGTAAGCGTATCACATCATGTGCCTACGATAACAATGTTCTCAACTATTCGAATGAGGTTTTCCCCTGTTTAAACTTCAGACATTTAGATAGGTGGTCTACTGACTGGTGAAGTGAGAGTGTACATCTTGGTGTGATTCAAAGAGCTGCCTGAGGCCTTCAGAAAGAAGACCGTAGCACCTTATGAAGCTGGTAGGGGATTTAAAGAGATTTCAAAAGAATTGGAAATCAGCCATTTAACTATATAGAAAAAAGAAGTGGAGGACATTTAAAGAATCTGCCAACATGCGCAGGTCTGGCTGTCCAGGCAGATCACCCTGAAAACAGGCCACGAGATCCAACATGAAGTGTAAAGAAACCCTAAAATGTCATGACGGGATTTACAGCAGCTTCTTGCTACTCTTATATGATAGTGAACAGCTGTGAAGGCCAAACTGATGTTCATCAGAGAGAACGGTGTCAAAGACCAGTAATTCTGCAATAATATTCTTACACAGATGAGTCACAAAAGACACAAGAACAACGAATTTGTTCAACATAAACTAAAATGCTCTGGCTTCTTTCCACAGTCCAAACACACAATTGGTATCTCTAAATTATCCTTGTGTGTGAGTGAGTGAGTGTGTGTGTGTGTGCAAGGTTATTTGTCCTGTGTGACTGTGTTGACCTGTGATGGACTGGTGACCTGTCCAGGCTGTACCCTGGCTCTCGCCCAAATGACCACAGGAGATAGTATGGATAAAATACAGCACTCCAGAAAAAGAACCTCACAGCAGGACGTGTCCAGCTACCCATCATATAATTAACCAGGAATTCCACCCTGTATCAGAGGGAGCTTGAGAAGAATATGAGACCATCTGTAAGAAATTTAAAGCTGAAGCAGAACTGGACTTTTAATAGGACTTTGAACTAAGGACTGGCTGAGAATTGAGAAATGGAAAGTCCTGGGCCTAGTTAAAGCCCAGACAAAAGAATCTCTCATTAAAGTGATTTCAGTGAGAGGGCTAGGCTTGGTATTAGTAAATGTATTTTTGCTTAATGGGTAAAACAAGGTTATTTTACATGTAATTTCTTTTTTAGAAATGAAGTTCTATTACATGAGTTGAAGATAAAGAAAGGACGCAGATTGTGTCATAGCGGCAGCGTACGTGAACTGTTACAGGTAGGTTAATACTTCCTTTAGTCGCTTATTCAAATAGCTATTATTCTAATGCAAAAGGGATATTCCCAACAGAAAAATATGGGCTTTTTCAGTTCCTAAACAGAATGCCGAAATATCTTAGCAGGAACCACAAACCCTGGTAATAATTACAATTTTGCTGAAAATTAAAGTTGACCTCTTTCTAATGGAAGTACTTCATCATAGTGTGACTCGTTTGAGGTGATTTCTTTCTTTCTTTATATTTTTATGTTATTGGCGGCATGCATGTGGATTAATTTAGGACATCTCTATACTTTTCCGGTATTTTAAAAAACTAGTTTTCCTAGAATTAAGCGGTTCAATCCCGCGTCGCGCATATGTAATGACGTGAGAGATTGACCGAAATGAACGGCAGTGAAACCTGTTGCGCAACTACGCGGGGATAAAAGCCAGAGAGAAGCCGGTGGGAGCACTAAGGACTGCGGAGCAGAGGTGAAACACCATGATGATCTGGATCGCTCCTGTGCTGCTTCTGCTATGTTTTCTCCTCACACGCCGCTGGAGGTAAGCCAGTCTGAGCTCACGTCAATTAAAAACAACAAAGGAGACTTTTATTGCAGCGATTTGATAAAGGCAGGAAACATAATCTGCCACGAGGTGTTAAAAACCCTGACTTGAAAATATCTGTTTTGCACATGTAAAGTTACTTGTAAGATACATAGGAGGTTAATCTATATACTTTCAAAAGTTTTGTTCACGTTTAAGTAATGCAGTTATGCTATAAAATCAAATTCAAAGTGACCCATGTGTTTTTTACCTCGAGCTTTTATTTATTTATTTTTTTGTTTTGATGTAATAATTAACCTCTAAATAGAAAAAGAAAAATGCACTTGTATCACATCTCTGATAATAGAAACAATATACATGTGCATCACAAAATGTTATTTGATATTTGCTTCTAGATGTAGAACGTATCAAAAATATACAAAAATGTGTCTTTTTGTCTTTATTTTCTCTCCTTTAGATACAAGAGTGAGCCTCCTCTCGACCAAGGGATGATCCCATGGTTGGGTCACGCACTTGAGTTTGGAAAAGATGCGTCCAAGTTCATCACTCGAATGAAGCTGAAACATGGCAACGTATTTACTGTAAGTAGCAGAGAAATTTCATTCAAAACCCTACGTTGTTGAGTAACAGCTCAATGTGAAAGTCTTTAAAGTTTGAAAAAGATTAAATATATTATGTATATTTTTTTTTCCAGAAAGAAATCTAAGTGGAGTTGCACAAAATTAACTGAGGAGATTTGTAAATACTGATTAGGAGTTATTTGTGGTAGACTTTATGCTATTAATTCTCACGGGAGATCCTTTTGAAGACAAGTTTTATTTCTGTTGTAAATCTTGAAAAAGCTGAAATTTGGGGAGAACACAGTTTTTCTAAAGAGACGTGACTGTTGATCACATTTGCTTTCTGTTTCTAAAATTTTAAATCTACCCTGGAAGGGACCATTATTCCCAAGGAGTTTCCTCCAGATTATTGTAGAATACATATTTTGTATTAAGCAGTATATTTCTGTAACAAATCTAGGCGCATAAAACCAAAACTCATGCTGGTTCAAGAAGAAATGTCATTGTCCATGTTCAAATAAATTTTTACAATACAAGATTGAGACAGAAACACACATGCGTCACAAAATGTGTATTTTAACTGGTTTTAGTTCATATTTTTTGTACCAAACAGCTAAAAAAACGTATAAATGTTTGTCCAATAATAATTTTTAAATCTTGTCATCTGGTTACACAGGTGCGTGCTGCAGGCCGGTACGTGACCCTGCTATTGGATCCACACTCTTATGACGAGGTCATCAATGACCCAGATTCGCTGGACTTTGGGCGCTACGCGCAGGTGCTTATGGGGCGGATTTTTAACCTGCGGCTCCCGCTTCACCAGCCGGAGAAAGCCAAGGCGATGATGAAAAGGTCCGTACTTCATTGCTCAAGCTTAAAGTGCTTAACTTTATTTTCATTTTTGCTTTAAGTGGAAGTGAAAACTAATAAAATAGCATCACTGTGGATATTCCTGTTTATCTTTTTCCTATTTTTGTTGCTATTTTCTTGTGGATTTTAAGAATCTCTTCCTGAAGGGAATTAAACTAAAGCAATATTTTATTTTGGCTTCTTTGGGTTCTTGGTCTTACCTCTTGCTTAACACTTCCAGACAGTCTTCTTGTCAGTAATTATGCATTTTTAGTTTTGTCATCAATCAGTGAGGCACTTTTTCAAAATTCCCTGCAATTAATATTTTCTGCCCTCCCCTTTCTTAAACATTTTGTGTCCGCAGGCACTTTATGGGAGCGAGTTTATCAACGCTTAACAGCACCATGAGTCGAAACCTGGAGACCCTTTTGAAAAGCGAGATGCTGCACAACCAGAGCTACTGGAAGGAGGAGGGCTTGCTCCAACTCTCCTACAGCTTACTGTTTAAGTATGAAAACAACAATTTTCCCACACACATATACTCTTTCTGTTGTAACAGGATAGTGACTAAAGTCCCCCCAGCTAAACAGTTTACACACCACTCCATGTGGAGATGGTTTGTTTGTAAGCATTGCTAGAAAAATTGCATCGAGGTCACCTCTCTGGCTTGACGTTTTCGGTGGGATGGAGAGATGCTATAAAATGTCATTTTACCACAACTATTTAGCAAACAAAAAAGAGAGAAGATTACATGAAAAATTGTGTGATTGTTTCTTTGTTTGTATTAATGTCTACGATGAGGAGACGCTCCACATCCTGATTGCATGCCAGTGGAAAAAATTCAAATGACATGTTTTGCGAACCTTCAAAGGGAAAAACTGCGTGGGCTCTTTATCTGTCCATCAACAGAAAAAAGTTTAGCATTCATTTCTTACTCTTATCCTTTCGCTCTGCAGGGCGGGATATCTGACGCTCTTTGGAGGAGAACAGAACAACAACAGCACAGATCCCTCTAGAGTTTATGAGGAATACAAGAAGTTTGAAGGTCTTTTATGCGGTCTGGCGAGAGGGACTCTGAGAAAAGGTAAAGAGACAAACTTTATCTCTTTAAAAAGCCCTAAAAGTTTCCGAAACATTTACTTTAAAGAAATAAAGTGTTTTGGAAAAGCATTAATAATCCTTCAACTGGTTCACATTTTGTCATGTTAGAACCTTAAACATCAATGTATATTTAATTGGGACAGTATGTGCTTAGCCAAGAAACCATTACGCCATCATTTTCAAGTAGAAGGAAAAGTAAATTTTGGGTTACAACATGTTTTCAGCCTGTATGCCTAAAAGGAAAATGTTGGCATCCTCTGATCAGAGCACTTTCTTCAACGTGTTCACTGTTTTTGTTTTTTATTTCCTGCCACTTTTCGGCAAAGGCTAGATTTGAGCACGGCTGACAGTTGTCCCATCAGCAGATTCTCATACCTGAACTGGGCATCTCTGCAGCTCCTCCAAAGTACCCATGACTCTCTTAGCTGCTCTCTTTGCTAAGCATGTCTGTTTAAATGGAGGTACCTACCATGTCTTGGTAGGTTGGCTGCAGTTGTGCCCTACTGTTTCCATTTTCAGATAGTGGATTGAACAGTACTCCGTGAGATGTTCTATGATTGTGATATTGTTTTATAACCTCACCTTGTATTAAACCTCTCCACAACTTTATCCCCGACCTGTGCTGTGTTCCTTCGTCTTCATGATGCTGTTTGTTCATTAATGTTCTCCAACAAACATGATCCCAGTGAAATAAACGCAAAGTTTTGGTTGTGAGGTGACAACATGTGAAAAAAAGGCAAGAGGGATAATTTGTTTTGTAAGACATTTTAAATAAAAGAGGAGCTTTGTGAGTGATGAGTAATAAGAGGATTCATTGACAGGTTTTTGGAGTTTACATCTGTCACTAGTTGATGTGGTTTGACATCATTAAAGTGTCTTCTTGGATTTGTTTAGAGGTAACCATGGTGAGCTGTACTTACTCAGCCGCTTACAAAGCGTTTAAGGTTTGAGTTTTCTCTGACTAATTTTGCCCCACCAACGTTGATGTAACTCGTAAGGCTGTCACAACACACACTGTATTCCCTCTCCGCTGTATTCCATCATCCATCCGCCCTTAATGCAATAAGACACGATGTCACTGCATGCCTTCTCCACTGCTCCTCCCCCACGTCTTGTGCACAGTCGTATCTGTTTTAGGATCCACTCTGTATCGCACTGCTTATGTATTTTTTTCTGTGGCTAACTCCCTCGCTCATTTTTGTGATGTTTATCTGTGTGTGACAGAGGAAAACAGGACTGCACAGGGCATTCAGAGAAAGCTTGGGGAGCTCCTGGCTCCAGCTGGTCTGACGGAGACCTCCGGGTTAAGCCCTTGGCTCCACGCCTACAGGCGGCTGCTGCAGGAGGACGGAGTCGATGATGAGTCACAGAGAAAGGCTTTGCTGATGCAACTCTGGGCCACGCAAGTGAGTTTCCTATGTGGGAGTGGCATTCAGTGCAGACAAAGGCTGGATTTCTGTTTGTGATTACGTCTCTAGATTAGAAAAGGCTGGTTTTTCCATTAGATGAGAATGATATGACGTCTTTGGAAGATTTTTTCCAGCCTTTCTGTTGTCCCTACAGAAGGTGGCACTCAATAAAGGGAGATGCAGTAGCCTTTTGTGGCACATGGTGGTGCTGTTGTCTTTTGATCCAGGACAAAACCTTCGGCACTGCATGTTAGTGTTGAGGAAAATCAGCTTCTGGAATAGACATAACTATTTTTATCTAGATAAAAGAACCTGGAATATCTTTAATATTATATATCACAGCATAAACCATTAGTATTCTTCTAAATACGTATTTCTATGTTTAGAGTTGTTGAGCAGTTTGTACTTTCACACTTGCCTTCATTGTCCTGTTTTGTAGAGATGCACTAGAGGTCAGAATTAACTGATTTTCTCTCAGTCTCCCTGATTTAAGTTTTTCCTATTCAATAAAGGCAGCAAAACAAAAAACTCTCACTATTTCTGATCTATAAATGCTGCCGAATAACCATCAGCACATTTTTCCTTTTTGTATGGTACAGTCATTTGGAGTCAAGATTGGAGCTATTTGCTTTTGCAATTTTTTTTTTTACTCAGACGTTAACGGGCACAGTGATAGAGTCTTCCCTGAAGTCTTTCTGATGAGATGTTGTTGCATTAAAGGCTTTACTTTATATATTTAATTCCCGCAGTGCTCAAGAACATTTTTTAATCTTTTCTTATAGATAAATAGATACGGACGGAAGGATACTCAAATCAAATGATGAAACCTATTACAATAATGGTGAAACAATATGAATATAGATTAAAAAAACACAAATTGAAATAAAAAAACTATTAAAATGCAATAAAAGTATGGCAGAGAAAATATTTTCTACCATGACAAATACTAATAAATGAAAAAGTGATTACATTTAGAGGAAAACTAGGTTGTATATTTTAGTCACAAGCTTTGCTGTAACACTGAACGTTCTGCCCTTGAATGCAAGCAGATGGCAGGGGACCTCAGGTTTCCACTGGCTTTCCTTTTTAAGTAAACCATTACTGCGCTGGGCTTTGCCAGAAGTGAGACAAACCAGAGCATGGCTCTCCTCTTCCCAGACACATGAGAGGGAACCGTTCTTATCTGTCTTCCAGCACTAAAAAAATCATTAGGCTTTTCATGTAATTAAAATAACTACATTTCAATAAAGTCTGTGCTCTGTCACGACTCCTAACAGAAGGTAGATTTTAGATTTCTGGATGTCACGTGATGTTTTTATTTGCTGTTACCAAACAACCACCTGCGTTGTCACTATGCAACACCAGAGTGGGGGACCTTATCACACCATGCTCATGTGAGGGTTTGTTTTTCTGTATGTTTCCAGGGTAATGTCGGTCCTGCTGCATTTTGGCTTTTGGGCTACTTGTTGACTAACCCTGAAGCCCTGATGGCAGTGAAGAGGGAGTTTGGCCAGATTTCACAGATGGAGAGGTCAGGAACTCCTCTGATCGACAAATCCATGAAGACCCCAGTGTTTGGTGAGGGCTTTAATTTTGATTTTGTTAACAAATAAAGCATTTATCTGCAGTATTTTTTATGTATTTCTAGAAAAATAAAAAGTATTAATACCCCATTAATCTTTTCACTTTTTTATGTTTACAATAAACAAAAGAGACAAAATACCAATAACAAACAAAAATGTTTGTTATTGGTATTTTATATGATAGACCAACACAAAGTAAAGCATAATTTTGAGGTGGAAGCAAAATTATGCAGGATGCATTTGTATTCAGCCCCTCACTTTTACCCCCAAATAAATTCCCAGAGACCTCCAAAGATCAACAGCTCAGGTGGGAGAATCTATTTATAGGACACCTATTAGTCAAGCACTCCACACATCTGGCCTCTGTGGAAAAATGGCATCCATGTTGAAAGAAAATCAAACATATTCCCCTCTGCAGTTTGTCACAAGCCATGAATGGGACCCGTCAGACATGTGGAAGAAGGTTCTCCAGGGAGATTAGACTAAAATTCAACTTTTTGGCCTACATGGAAAAAAAAATGCTAAGTGTTGTGGAACACTCTGAACACATCATCTCCTCTTCACAACAAGTAGTGCTGGCAGCATCATGCTGTGGAGATGCTTTAGCGGGGACATGAAGCTGGTCAGAATTTATCAAAAGATTGATGAGGCTAAATCCAAGGAAATCCTGGAAGAAAACCTGGTGTAGGCTGGGCTGCAAAAGACTTGATACCTGGGTGGAGGTTCACCTATGACCGGGACAACCTCGGTGAACACACAGATCTGCAATGGAATGGCATGTAACCTGAATCTAACCAGAACATTGATGTTCACAGATGCACTCCATCCAGTCGGAATGAGTTTGTTTGAAAAGAAGAATGGAAAAAGACTGTCTGTCTCTAAATGTTAAAAACTGGTACAGACAGAATAGAAATCCCCCTTTTACATTTTTTTGTAGTCAAAAAAGTCAAGATGTGAAAAGGTTCAAGGGGTATTAAATGTTTTGTAATATCATTTGTAATAGCATTTGAATATGGATAAAGACAAAATGCTAACTGTGTGTTGCAGCTGAAACACAGCAAAATCCATACATTTTATTGCAAATATTCATTATAAAGTAAATTAAAATGTGTTTTCAAATACATCTATTCCTTTGCATTGTAATTTAGTTTTTGTTTTTCTGATTTTCAGATAGTGTCTTGGAAGAGACTCTTAGACTCACTGCTGCCCCCTTCATAACAAGACAGGTAGTGCGGGACAAGACCCTCCACATGGCTGATGGGCGGGATTACCTGCTAAGAAAGGGAGACAGGGTGTGTTTGTTCCCTTTCGTCAGCCCTCAAATGGACCCAGAGATACACCCTGAGCCACAGGTTTGTTTTCCTGTTATGTTAAAACACCTTCTTTCTGCTTCCAACACTTTTAAACTTCCCCTCTCTCCTGCAACATTGTAGCAGTTGTCTTAAGGACTAGTTGGAGGCAGGTTTAAGGTAAATAAACATCAGTAGTTGTTTATGTAAGGTGGCAATCAAGGTCCACACAAAGCTGACCCTGAACGACCCAGTGAGAGGTTAGATCCAGAGCTCTGGGCAACTGAGGGATTAGCAGAGCACAAGAACAGACACAGAGCTAATAGGCGTGGGAAGGACACTGCAAGTCTGGCTTGACAACATGTATATCCACTGTTAACAGCAAAAACAATCCAGCATCACATTTAGTCATTGTGGGGATTTTTTGTAAGTGCCTGCATCTAATATCTGCTCTTGCCCCCCACCCAGAAATTCAAGTTCAACCGCTTCATGAATGAAGACGGATCGGTGAAGAAGGACTTTTACAAAGGAGGAAAGAGGCTGAAATATTACACCATGCCGTGGGGTGCAGGGAGCAATGGTTGCGTGGGGAGGGAGTTTGCCATCAATACCATCAGACAGTGAGTGCCCTGCACATATTTAATCAGAATAACTGCCGCTTTGAATTCGAAAGTCCTAATTTTGTTTTTCATCTGTGTTTACATTTTAGATTTGTTTACATGTTGCTGACCAATTATGAACTGGAGCTCTGTGACCCAAATGCGCAGATTCCAGAGATAGATGCCAACCGTTACGGATTTGGGATGTTACAGCCTGAGGGCGACTTGCTTGTCCGATATAAACCAAAAGAAGCACATTAATTGTTTTTAACATTTCATTGCAGGATCATTATTAATATTGTCAATATACCTTTTGTACTTTTGTATTTATTTTTTATGTGTTATAAGAACTATATTTTTGCTATTTATCAATAAATATGAACAATACCTTTGCAAAACTTTGTGAATATTTTTTGTAGCTGCCTCAAATCTTTTTTTCTGTCTCATGCATGCAAACAAAACAATAAAGATGGAAAAAACTCAAATTGCACTTAGCTGCTATTCAGTTTTTAGGGAACTGAGAAGTTCTTTATGTTAAATACAAAGAGTAATGAGGGAGAGTGCTTATCTTGTAAACAGAGCTGGTCTCATATAGGCAGAAACAGGCCTGCTGTTTGCAGAGAGAATCTGAGTGGAACATTTAGGTTTATGCTGTTCAGACACTAACTGATCTCTTCCTCACAGAAGAACTCTATCACAGAGTACAACTCAAAGCATACGTTTTGAATAGACTACAAAGAATACGTACAGTGCCTTGCAAAAGTACACACACCCGTTGACCTTTTTTAATGGGATTTTATGTGATAGACAGTAGAAAGTAAGTCATAAAGTAGAAGGGAAAGGATCCAACATCGATCAAATGTTTTTCAAAGACCTGAAAAGTGTGGTTTTACTTTGTATGCAGCCCTCCCCATTTCATTCCTCTGCAGAACAGGCATGTCCAAGTCCAATCCTGAAGGGCTGACATCCTGCATATTTCAAATGTTTCTATGTTTCAACACTGCTGAGTCAAATGTCATAATTTCCTTAATGGGACTGGGGTCCAGATTTTGACTGGGCCATTCTAACACATGAGCATAGTCCATTTGTTCGTAGGTATGGCTGCAAGGTTGTAGGCCTCCTGGAAGTGGAACCTTCATCACAGTGTAAAGTGTTTTGCAGTTTCTAACTATTATTTATTTATTTATTTTGTTGTTTATTTATTCATTCAGGATTGTCCTGTATTTAGCTGTATCCATTTTCCCATTAACTCTGTTCAGCTTTTCTGTCCCTGGCAAGAAAAATATCCTCACATCAGGATGCTGCCATCACCATGTTTCACTTTAGGGAAGCCACATTTAGGGTGGTGTGCAGTCTTTCTCTACCAACACACAATATATTTAGCAGTAAGGCCAGAAAGTTCAATTTTAGTCTAATCGGACCAGAACACCATCTTTTAAATATTTGCTATGCCTCCCGCATGGCTTATGACAAACTTTAAATGGAACTTCTTCTGGGCTTTCTGTCAACAGCGGCTTTTTTTTCTTGCTACTCTTGCCACTGGATCTCTGCAGCTGCTCCAGAGACCTCATGGGCCTCTCAGCTGCTTCTTGGATGAATGGCCTCCTTGCCCAGTCTGTGGGTTTAGGTAGATGGTCATGTATTGGTAGGTTTTATGTATTAATAAGGTGACTTCTGAAGGTAGTTAGTTGCATTGGATGTTATTTGGGGGTGCAAAAATGTTTTAACCATGTTTTATTTTCATTGCACTTCACAATTATAAATACTTTTTGTTGGTATTTTACACACAAACCCAATAAAATACAATAACGTTCAATTGGTTTTGCAAGGTACTGTATCTGTCAGGTAGGCCTATAAAATATAGTGTTGAACCCACTTTCCCTATGTCAGGCGTCATTTTTTGAAGCCCTTGGAAATACAAGTGCGGTAATCAAGATCCATTGCAATAGGGGCCAGTAGCAAAGTAGCGAAACGCACTCAGCTGCGAGACTCTGGCAGTGTCAGGGTTAACTTCCCGCTGGCTGCTCCGCTGGAGGAGCCTGAGTGAAATCAGCCCCAGCAGCATCCCGTCCACAGTCACAGCCACTCAAAACTGCGCGGAAGCTGTACAGAGGCGAGATGCAGAGAGGATTCCCGGCTTCCACTCGGGAATCTACTTGTTGATTCACTCCAGAAGTGATAGGACTTCTTGGTGATGGTTTTCTTTTCGTGTACTAGCTTTATAATTTTCATCATGTCGGAGCGCGGCTGGTGATGCATCTCTGGGCTGCAAGCAGAGCGAAGGAGACAGTGGCAGTCTTACAAGTTGCAGCGCACTTGCACATGTAATGACGCTGATTTCACTTCATGAGATGAATCGTCACATCAAGAAGACGCGTAAGTATAATGTTACTTATTCACTGCGTTTGAAGATATTTCTTTAACTATTATTAATTTGCTTAATATGAAGATGTTGGAGCTGATTGGGCGGCGGGTTTATAGAGATTGCGGTATTGCGTTCATAAAAGTTTACTGTTCCTCATATTTTCAAGGACCAAAATTGCTTAAGCGTGGTTGAAAAGTTGTGATATTTACCTCTAAGGACCATCTGGGGCTGCTTAGGGGATAACCCTGTGTGTTATGGGCTCTTAATCAAAGTTGGTAATCGGTGTCAGTATTAGTCCGGCTTAATACCAGAACAGCTCTGCTCTGCATTCACATAACCTCATGATATGACGAGTGTACAGCGGAACCGGCCGCCTTTCTACCCGAACTGACACCTTTCAGCACCTCGGATAGCACCCAAGCAGCGGGGGTGGCAGATTTGGGTGGGGGTGCGTTTCAGGACTGGACAGCGTTCCCACTCTGAGTCCAGTTTATCATTGGCCCGGGTGTCCACCTCCCGTGTCAGCAAGAAAATCGGCTGTGCCTCTTAAAGCTGATTAAAATTTCTATTTGGTTCTCTGATGACTGGATAAACCACCTGACATTGCTGCTGTAGGACACCTGCGGTGCCCGCTCAGCAGTCGCTGAATAATTTAAGATTTCTTTTTTTTTTTTCAAAGCACAAGAAACGAAGGGGGCTCCTGATGCGGTCATCTCCAGGGTCATGTCTTCTTAATCTCCCAGACCGCGTCTTCCAGGCTCTCCAAGTGTCCAACTGAGTTGAGCAAAGATGATCAAAACCGGCTCCCAGTTAACCACCACGCTGCCTCCGGACACCGTAGACATCATCCGGACCAAGACCCACTCCCGCCGGGTGAGACTCAATGTCGGGGGGCTTCTTCACGAAATCCTCTGGAGGACCCTGGACAGGTTGCCCCGCACAAGGTTGGGCAAGCTGCGTGACTGCAACACACATGAGTCCATCATGGAGATATGTGATGACTACAGCCTGGACAGCAATGAGTATTTTTTCGACCGGCACCCTGGCGCCTTCACCTCCATCTTGAACTTCTACCGCACCGGCAAGCTGCACATGATGGAGGAGATGTGCGCCCTCTCCTTCAGCCAGGAGCTAGACTTCTGGGGCATCGACGAGATCTACCTGGAGTCCTGCTGTCAGGCCCGGTATCATCAGAAGAAGGAGCAGATGAACGAGGAGCTGAAGAGGGAAGCCGAAAACATGAGGGAGAGGGAGGGAGAGGAGTTCACCACCACATGCTGCTCTGAGAAGAGGAAGAAGCTCTGGGACCTGTTGGAGAAGCCGAGCTCATCGTTCGCTGCTAAGGTAAACTAACATCCGTGCAGATCTCTCAAAAATTGGCTCACTTCCAGCACTCATTTGTTACTTGCAGTGCTTTGCAAAATATTCACACCACTTCAAATTTTAAATTTTTTGTGATGAGCAACACAAATAGTTCACACCTATAGAGTGGAAGGAAAATTATGCAGTTTTTCATTTTTTTAACAAAAAATCCAGAAACTGTATGTTCACCCCCTCCTTAATCTGATACCTCTTAATGAAATCAAGTGCAACCAACTGTCAAGTATAAACAGAGTTCACCAGCGTGTAATTTAATCCCAGTCAAAATGTGGCTGATGTGTGAAGGCCTCAGAGTTTTTTTAGATAACATTATTAAGCAAACAGCACAAAGACAAAGGAACATAACAGACTAGGTCAGAGATAAAGTTGTGGGGAGGTTTAAAGCAGGTTTAGGTTACAAAACAATATCCCAAGCTTTGAACATCTCACCTAGCAGCGTTGGATCCATCGTTTAAAAATATAGTGTTTGGCACAACTGAAAACGTACAAAGACCTGGCCACCCACCAAACTGACCATCAGCAAGGAAAGCAACAGTCAGAGAAGCAGCCAAAAGGCCCATAGTAACTCTTGAAGAGATGCAGAGATCTAAAGCTCAGGTGGGAGAATCTATCGACAGGATAACTATTAGTCATGAGCTCTGCAAATCTGGCCAGCAAGAAAAAAAGCTATTGCTCAAAGAAAATCATTAGAACTCCTTTCGAAAAGCGCTTTCCAAACATGCGTAAGAAGGTGCTCTGGCCAGATATGACCATTAGTTAAACATTTGGTAGAAAAACACTTTAAATGACCTTGAACACACTATTCCCATTGTAAAACATGGTAGTGGCAGCATTGTGCTGTGGGGAGGGTTTTCTTCAGCAGGGACAGGGAAGCTAGTTAGAGTTAATGGTAAGACAGAGGGAGTTAAATACAGGGCACTCCTAGAAGAATATCTGCTAGAAGCTGCAAAACAATTGATTCCTATGTGGAGTTTCACCTTCCAGCAGAACATTGACAATAAACATATAACCACAGCAGCGAAGGACTGGTTAACATTAAAGCATGTTCATCTGTTAGAATGGCTCTGGTAAATGCACTCCACTCTTTCAGGTTTTTACTTGTGAATAAAAATCATGTCATGTATTATTTTTTCCACCACATAAATATGCGCTATCTTGTGTTGGTCAGTCTCATTAAATCCAAATAAAATACAATATAACAACATCTGTAAAGGTTCAAGGGGCATGAATACTTTTGCAAGACACTGTAAGATTGAATTAATGACTTCACCGTTTTTAGCTCTTGACCGAAAGCTTTTAAATTTAGATGATAAACAGAAACAAGCTTTAACAACCAGACTCTTCTTCTGGACTTTCCTTTAAACGTAACAACTTCTTTAAATCCATCACTATCAGCAGCTGTACTTCTGGGTGAAGTAATAGTGGACTTAAACTGTCTGCAAAGTAAAGGCATATATAGCTTACTCACCGGCTAGTATCGAACAGCAACACTCCAGAGACAAGTTGTTTCTCAGTAATCGATGACATAAAATTAAGCATATGCAATTTTCAAAGAGCTGGTCCATGTTGATGTCTTTCTCGGGTATTAATGAAATCTTTTGTTCTTGGTGGCTTTTGGAAAACATGACACCACTCATTGTTTCCCTTTATTGGGTTCAGTCGCACAATAACCACTCCACTGATGTTAGCATGCAGCTAACTGGAGATAATTAATGAATCTTTGTTTTCCAGCAACAGCAAACAGAGCAGGAAGGAGCCTTGTCATTTACTGTTAGAGAACCTTCCTGTGCAAAATATGTATTTTTAGCCCTTCACATCACACCCACCACCCACTCCCTTTTCCTCACACTCAGCCCTCTTGGCTTCATTTGCCACCTCTGTCTCATTTCCAGCTCAGTATTCAATCATCCAACTCATTAAGTAGCTCATAACTCACAGTCCAGGAAGAAAATAACTTCACTTGCTTGGACCATTGAGTGCTGTCATGTTAACATGTTTAAATGAAGAAAACAGTTAAAAATCCAACTCGCTACCTGTTCATTGTTTGAGGATTTGTGCAGCTCAAGAAATTAAACCTGAATCAGACTACTAGCAGGAAGATTTAAAAAAAATACATTCGATCCCCCTAATCTAATGCCTCTAAATAAAGGTAAGCAATGGCATTCAGAAATTATATATCAGCTGTTCTGTAAAGGCTTCAGAGGATTGTTAGAGAACATTACAGTAAAAATAGCATCATTAAACTATTTCTGGATCAAATACTAATAAAAAAGAAAAGGGAAATTATAGATTTTTTTTTTATTTTTAGATATTCTTTTCTATATAACCCCCAGAGGATGGGGTCAGTCTCAAAGATACATTAAAAAGACCTCCTGCATGGAAAAGTAAGCTGAGTACTATAAGCTGTGATGGTCAAATCATTACTCAAAGAAATTTCAAACACCTCTTTGAACAGGATTTCCTACATAATTAATGTGCCTTGTCTATTAAAGACCACGATCCATCTTTGACCTTGTTTTGCAGAGGCTGTTAATTATCTTTTCTTAAAAATTCAGCCAGAGTAAACACTGCGGGGCGCAATCTTTGGCAGCAGAGGAGCAACAACGTCAGGTTAACAAGCAACTTGCTTTAACAGTCAAATATAACCATGTTCACATGCATAACGCTGTAATAGTTGAGACTCAGATCATCCCCCTGCTTTTATGGCAAGTTATCATGTTTAATGAATTGGAAATATTCTGATAATGTACAACACAAATGTGTAAAACATGATATAATCTCATTCAGAGCCCTGGAATAATCTAGCTCCACTTAATAACATTTTTGTTGAAACAGTCAATCATCTATAATTGAATCAGGTCGTACCATCCACTACATGTTGGAGATAACCCCGTAAATTAAACAATTATCAGCTTTAAGGAATACTTACAGTCAGTGAACTGGAATGTTTTGAATCAGGTAGGCTTTTTTTACTTGATGTTGATGCTTGTAAGTAGGAGTAGGAACTAAACTCATACTTACAGTGCAAGGTTAGCAAAAACTTACTTGATTATTTACATACTATAAGGTTTATTGTTACATACTTTGACAGGTTTATTACTCTCGCATAGACTAATTAGAGGTGTTAAGGTGTACTATGGTTTTTATAACCTCTGACATTTTCTGTTCATACTTTCTTCTGCAGTTTAACGTACTTTTAATGGGATGCCTGAAAAAGTGTCCAGCGTTTTCTCCAGCTGGATGGATATTGTGCCTTTATTTATGTTAATTATGATGATTTTTTGCTTACAGCAAATTAAAACACCATATTTAAGATTAGAACATTACATCAGACCTATAAAACAGTTTTTAATAAAGAAATGTGGGCTTAAAAAACGTGTTTACCATCTGCTTAAAGGTTATTTAAAAAAGCTACTTTTAACCTGAAAAAGACAACCCTCATTGTATCACTACTCATTTACTGAATATGACTTTTTATTTATATGCTAACTGGTACTAAATTTGGAACATCTCATCTAGAATTTTCTTTCATTTAATTTATCTATATTTATATCCATATTTATTGTAAATTTTGAGTTAATACTATGAAATACTATATTTTTACCCAAAATGGATGTACTTTGAGAACTTTATACCAATCAATGGCTCGGTAATTTTGGATCACAGAGCTGGCTCACTTTTGATATTATACCCATTTTTAGGTGATGCTTAAAAATATTATATATTTCTGGGGCATTGCGAGATGTAGTGGTAGAGCGGCCACCCTACATACAGAGGCTACAGCCGTCTTGGCTTTTGGTTTGACCTTCAGACCTTTGCTGCATGTCTTTTCCGCTTCTCTCTCTGCCCATTCTTTGTCTGGTAACCATCCATAAAAGTCACTAGTGCCCAAAAACATCTTTAAAAAAGGATATATTTCTTCAAATAATAATTTTTTTTTTACATTGCAAACACTGTAGTATAATCTGTAACATCATACTTTTTATACATTAGACTAGAAATGTTGAAATTGCTGATGCACAGCTGAGCTGATATCATGAGTTTTAGAACTATAAATAAATGATGTCTTATTCAACAGTGTTTACACTGCAACGACCGGACAGGCCCATGACATTATCCTCATTACAATTAGGGCCCTTCAGCTGCATTTTACATTCATGCGGAATTTTAAAAGTATTTGTAGTGTCTGAAAGCTAAATTTCGGCCTCATTAAGTGCCTTTTGGTTTGTTGCATTCATCAGTCAGCATTTTACCATCGACTTTCATCTGTTGTGCCATTTGGTTTAAATATATTACACACTACAACTGTGCTGGAAATGTTCCATGTTGGTTTCCTGCAGTTTTAATATTGCCTTTGATACTGTTTCATGAGAACCAAGGAGGCTCTACAGTATTTAAAGGAGCAGAACAAAAAAATACTTGAAAAATGAAAAAGTCAATGTGATGACAGCTTGTGTGCTTTGGCCATTGTGTGGTCACCTGATGATGGTTCTGAAGATGGTAATCTAGAGCACTTTTCATATGAGATTTATGAGATTAAAAAAGGAAGATGTGTTTTTTTAACAAATATAAATATATTGTTTTAGTATGAGCCAGTGAAAATGTTGCATTAAGCCACAGAGCCCTTTTATCAAAACAGATACAATATTAATGAGATAAACTGTTCCATTTTTATGCTTGAAGTTTTACAAAAGCATGGGTCAGTTATGTGGTGCAAGATTTTAAATAAAACCACTCAAAACACATTAATTAAATCCAGATATTGTCAGGAGTTTTGGTTCAGTCCTTAAAAGGTGCAGAGTTCTTCCATCCATCCATCCATCCATCCATCCATCCATCCATCCATCCATCCATCCATCCATCCATCCATCCATCCATCCATCCATCCATTCATCACCTTTGTTGTTAGATTTTGCAAAGAAATATTTTAGGAACACTGAAAACACCTCAGCAAATTCATTAATGTTGCATTGTACTGAAAACACTCTTTACTGTGTCTTTTATGTATTGTAAAGTGAACCAAACTGTTCAAAATACCGATTTACATTCTATAGGAAACATTTGATTTTGTGCTTTGCAGTCGTATTAGTGGACAAAACGTCTCGGCTGACATGTTTGGACTTTACTTGTTGTGCTCTGGCCGAGGCTGTGTGAGCTAATTGCATAGAAACTCCTCATTCCAGCGAGACACAGGGAGCCATAACCAGAGGGCTCTTAACTGCTCTTCCCACATATCAAGCATTTCCGATTGACTTCACTGTAAGCACTTTGCTTTGTTGTGTGTAGAGTCTGGCAGGACTGTGGATCAGAGCGATGTTGGGATGCAACAGTCCACTGATTTCCCCTAACTCCTTTATAGTTCACCCAATGATTTGCTGGTGAAAATGAATCTGCTGAAGACATATTAAACAGGTTAGATGTGGAGTTATCAGGCATTTAACAGGTTTTGGGACCCAGGGCATTGAGGCTGTACAGTCAGGTGTAGTAATGGTTAACATAGCAGGCAGGAGGTTCAGAGGTGAAACAGCAGTTTAGTCACTCATCATTGACCCTAAGTACTGACAGTGATCATTTCCTCTGCTTCTCTTTACCTGTCTCTTGCTCCCTCTCTGCGCTCTAACAATCATCCTCGGAATTACAGAGGGCATATTACACGAGTTGTTTTCATTATTTGTTGCCGGGTAACGGCATCCCCTTCGCCGCGCTTAGGTAAGCTTTGAATAGCCGTAAATTTATGGCACGCAGTTTTCCAGCTGCCAGACTGATTACAGAGCCATATATCGCCGTGTGGGCCAGCGCAGAGTCACGTGGAGCGCTTGGCTCATTGACAGAGAGATTAAGGAGTCTCTATCTTTGTTTTTCCTCATCATCATCATTTACACATGTTTTATGTTTCTTCTGCTGGATCGCCTCCTCTCATTATTTCAAGAAACACAACACAACCAGCACATACTGAGTCATTATTGTGGAAAATCTAAATACAATGTTAAAATGATCCTAAGAATAAATCCGCTTTATCAATCTTAATGTGCAAAGATGAACGCTATCTTAAGGCTCTGACAAATCCCTTGCAAGATTGTTTTCAGGCTTTCTCAGCTCTCCAACCTAAAACTCCAAAATGCAGGCCTTTCTTCTTGTGCAGAGGCAATCACACAGTTTTAATGAAGCTCTCTAAACATGGCGGTAAATTAGCATTATTGATTTAACACGCTGCTTTGATCAGCTTTCAGAAACGCATGAACAGAAAGCAGCATCCCATCAGGGCAGAGTGGCAGCTTATCTGTGGAGAAGATCTGTCCATCTGTGAGCAGCGAAGATAAAGATGAAATTGTTTGCATTAAGTGTCTGAGTACCTTTGTGAGTACTTCAAGGTCTTATAGTGTCTAGAAAAAGTTTTTATTCCTTTTGAATTTTTTCACATTATTTCATGTCCTGTTATGTTGCAAGCACGAACTTCAGTCTAGACTGGAAGGATAGTGAACATCCATTTTCAAATCTTGCCTCAGAGCCTTGATTGGATTTAGTTTGGCACTTTGACTGGGCCATTCTAACAGATGAATATGAAATGAAAATTACTATTTCATTCTAGCTGGTATATGTAGGGTCTTTAGAAACTGAAAAAGTACAAGTGAAATGAATACTTTTGCAAGTTACTTGTGTTGTAGTTGCTGTCATTATTCGCCTGTGTTAGGTGTTTGATGTTCTTTCTGGATCTGTTTCCTCCCTGTTTTCATGTTCTTTAGTTGCTGTTATTTTAGTTTGTTCATTGTAAATTTTGGTTTTTGGTTCATTCTCTTGCTTCCTGCTCTGCTCCTCTGTGATAATTAGCCTCCCTCCTTCAGTTGCTCTGCGTTCTCCCTGCTCACAGATGCTCCACATTTCATTTGATTTGCTCTTCTAGTTCACTGGTCATCTCTCCACCCTGCCTCTGTATTTAAACTGTCTGGTTTCATTGCTCCCCACTGCATCCTACTGTTTATCATGCCCTGTTGTTTACCTGCTCCATGTCCGTTACCTTGCCTATGTTTGTTGTCCAACTGCTACCTGTAAGTAGCAGAGACACAAAGAGAACAAAGAAGCACTGATCCAGGAGTCCTTTCTATGGGAAGGAAAAGTAAATGTTAGTGGATGTAGCTCCTTCAGGCATTTCATCTAGAAAGAAAGAACAGATAAACTCTGAGAAAGTTTTCAAGGTTAGAGTCTGAAAGAGAGCATATAGAGTTGGTCACAGAAAAAGCTCAGTCAATTTCCATGTCTAGGAGAGAGAAAGGGTTAAACACTGAAATACAGGGATATGTGGATCATCAGTAGAGGGTGAGCATTAAGTTGTTGCCAGCAGAAGCTTGAACGATTCCCCTCTCCAGAAAGGTGTCACAGGTAGACACAGAGTCAGGCCAGTTGTAGCTTCTAGGAAGAGAAAAGAGAGAACAAAGTTAAAAGCTGAAATAACAGCAAATAATGCAAAATTGGAGAGTAGTGTGAGAATGTAGCGAAGAGGGTTAAAGCGGTCATTATGTCCTCCAGCAGCCTAAGCCTATAGCAGCATAACTACAGAGATAGCCCAGGATAACCTAAGCCACTCTAACTATAAGCTTCATCAAAAAGGAAAGTTTTAAGCCTAGCCTTAAAAGTAGACAGTTTGTCCATCTAGAGTCCACTGATGGTCATTGTTATACTAAAAACCACAACGATTGGGATAACTCTCTCTGTCAGACTGATTATAACCATTGGAAAAGAGAAAGGGTCACACAGGTAGCAGAAATGGAGGGTGTGTTTGCACCTCAGCCATAACTGAGCCGGTTTAGGCTAAACCCGACTCCCCCTTACTCCATCCAACAGGAAGGGAGGAAGACGGAGGTTAAAAAACATCTCATGATGATCATGGCATAGAGCACAGCTTCACACTTCTGTGGTGTTTAAATTGCTTTCTTCATTGATGGAAGTGCTATGTTACCAACGTGGACATGCACAATTTGCCCCCAAGCATTTGTCTGCTGTCTGTGGGCCTGTTTCTTGTTTGACTGATTACACCTCTGCACAAATGACCTAATGCAGAGTCTGGCTATACATTATTACATATAGCTGAATGTGACATTGGGCTGGCTCATATATTTATAGCTCACAGCAGTCAGATACAAATGCTAAATGATGAAAATCATGTCAACAGTGAGGAAATGTGTTCATGTCTATTGAAATATAACTATACACAAGCAGAGAGTTGTATAAAAGTGTTCTTTAATTGAAGATTTGACGTTGGACACAGTAGTTTTTTGCATATGTCCATTAATTCAAAAGACACTAGTTTATCACTTTCATATAACATACTCACGTTATCGTATTTTATTTATTTTTATTATTCAGAATCCATGGTTCAATTCAAAAGTGTATATGTGATTTACTGTTTTCAGTCGGTCACATCAGCATAAGTGACAGCAGCAAGAGCCTCGACTCTTAGATCTAAAAGCTCTGAAGTATAATACAAGCTTTGTGCTGAAAATCAGACATCATTGAACATGGCAGAGCTTTAAGGAGCTAAAAAGATAAATATTTATCTGAAGAGACTTAAAAAAGGACTGCACATAATCAAAATGTGTATTCAGCAGGTGCCTGTTTGTTGTGCTTGAGTAAAGAAACACTTTTCTCAAATTTTCTTTAAATCTTTTTCTTTAATATTCGTGTTGTTTTATCTGCTCATTTTATCAGTGGGGGGAATTTTTTTTCTGCAACACAATCACTGGTTCCCTTTTTCTGAAAACTGTGCGGTCAATCCTTCTACAATATTGGTTAGTTTTCTTCCATAAATTCTCACAGGATTGGAGCTTCAGAAAGATGGATCTTTGATCATACTTCTTTGCACAATATGTCTAGATTCTCGAGAGCCTCTCTACGTTCGTTTCTCTTCAGCGTTCTCCAAAGTGTTTCTGTAGGATTTGCGTTTAGAGATGAAGACGGTCATGAAAGAAAGTTAATTTTAGGTTTGGTGAAATGTTGAAATTATTTAGTCACATGTTTTGCATCATCAACCTACTGAAAGACCCAGTGATGACCCGTTTTTGGTTTGATGGTAGAGGCCACCAGATTTTCATTTAAAATGTCCTGGGTCACTTTCAACAAGCACTCTAAGAAGATTGACATGAAATTTGGATGAAACATAAGCCCACATCATCACAGGTCCTCCACCATACTTTACACCGTACGTGAGAGGTTTTTCCCAAAATCCTTTGATTCACGCCAAACCCACCTGGAGTGTTTGTTGCCTAAAAGCACAATCTTAGACCCACCTGACCTCATCCCACAGTTCCAGTTAAAATCCAAGTATATTGTTCATCTCCACACATTTACATTTATGAAGTGGTGTAATAAATTATATTTGGCATCACTACCCAATAATCAGTTGGTATGTAAATGGCATAAAATATGGATTTTATAAAGACTTGAAGACCTTTAAATTGCCACATGAATTTCCTCAACACTCTGAATGACATAAAATAGTAACGTATAGGTCAAAAATGTTGCAGTTACTGCTATTTTCTAGAGATTATGGAAATATTCAAGGCTCCCACTGTCAGGTTATTTTGTAAAACAAAAAAACTTTTGTTTTCTCTCATGAATTAAATGGTTGCTTTTTCAAAATTCTTTGAGTTTATGTAACTGAAATCAAAAGTGTATTTATTTTAAGGCTTTTTATACATTTTACTTTAATCATGTAGGGTGTTCAAAGCATTATGGTTTAAGTTTAATAATGATTTTCTTCAATTTCCTTCATTTGTTTGCAGCATTGAGAAAACGTTTACTAGGAATTTAGTTTCTATTTCACACTTTGTAAACAGTGATTGAGTCTATAGTCTGTGAATCTTGTAATTAAATAAAAAGATTTAGGTACAATAATGTAACCAGTGCAACATCAGCTATAATAATGAAAGCAATAATAATTATAATCTGTTGTTTTATCCTGCAAAGGGACGTGATGAGATTAATCACCTCATGTTTAATTTAAAGAAGGCTGAACTTTAGATTAATTTTAGTCCAGACACAGACTCAAATTGACACCAACACATACTTTACACTAACTAATGAAACATGTACTTTATGTGTTTAGACTGCAGATAGAAAGTACTGATGGTAAACTCCAGACAGAAAAAACTCCAGATGACCAGGAAGTTTCTACTGTTCCTACTGTTTGGTCAATATTGAAATCAACAAAAATAAAAATGTAACATGCACTTTTTTTCTTTCCAGAGATGCTCACTTACTTACAGTATAAAATAAGAGTAGTTTACAGTGTGAATTTCTATTGATTCCTGTTTTTTTCCACACTGGCTCATATCATTTCTTGGGGGAAAATAGTTGGTGACTGATGCCTTCTGAGACTTTCCATCGTCAGTTTCCACAAAAAGAGGTGATCTGGCATGCAACATTAGCTTCATCACACAGGCCAGCTGAGGCAACACACTGAGTGAACATCCTCACTACACGGCATTTCCTTTTGACAGACCTACAAAATCCATATCTTACTTTTCAGCAACATTTCTTATATTGTTCCCTTTTTCTTCCTTTTAAACACCGATGTCGCAGCGGCTGAGAGCTCTTTGGTGACACTGACATTAAGAAGGTGAGGGGTCAATAGTAAAGGGACAGAGGCACGACTACTTTGCTGCATTGCTTCATTCATTATTCAGACAGGCTTGTCAGCGAAAGAACATCCACTCAAGAAGATGTAGAGTGGTGTGGGGCTTAGTGGTCACTATCAGAGTAAAGCAGAACTTTCGGCAGAGGTCAACATCAGAAACCGAAAACCACCACATGTTTCCTCTTGAGCCTCTTTTTGACATGCCAAGCTTTTCATTGCTCACCAAGCAGGTTGTGATTGAAAAGGTCAGCTTCCAGCTGCATGCCTGAATAATGGATTGGAATGTTGTTGACAGGGAGTATAGCCACTGGATGCAGTCCATCTCCAAGCTCTCACCGTCATGTCTACATGACACAAGTGCTGCCAGGGCTTTACTCTTCTTGTCTGCTTCTTTGGCAGCAGCAGAATGGAGGAAAAAGTTAGCTCATCATGGAAAAGACAGAAAAACAACAAAATTATAATTTATTAAAGTTCAGATCTTTAAGTCTGAGGTTGAGTTTATTTAACAAGACACTTTGAACTTCCTATTTATTCCAAACTATGTTGAGTATTTGACTTTTGTTTGTTCAGCAATTTTTACCTACTTTGTAATTGCATTGGTTGAAGTAATGGCTTGATGGACTTTGCTTCTTCTGCCTCGTATGCCTCCCCATTTCCTCTGAATGTCAGGTTGATCTCTATTTGAGGTAGAAAATTTGAAGTTGGAAGAATGAAATAAGAAAAATCAACTGAAATTCTGACATGATCTTTGCACAGACCTAGTTTTAGTAATAGTACTATTTGATAGCACTTTTGTCTCTTTACATATACTGGTAAATGTCAGTGATCTTATTGTGAGTGCAACAAAGATTATTTAATTATGAGCTTGAATTGATAAGCATTATCAGGTGACTGAAAAACAAAAATGAGAAAACTCTACTGGTTTTTTAATAGACATTTTTGTGGACCCTGTTCACATCAGATCAGTAGGCACAACCAGCTCAAGGCAAAGCAAGCTAAACAGTTACCTAGGGACCCCCCACACCAGGAGGGGGGCCTTAACAAGAAATTGTCTCAGATATCCAGATGTATGAGTAAAAGGCTATGCTAACTGGCAGTGTCAGAAGTGGATAGCAAAATACGCCACTGTTATTATCTAATAAATGACCCACAGCAGCTGAGCATTCAATCATCAACAATCCCCTATAAATGTGTTTTATTAAAAATTGTACATCCATCTGATGAAACAATTCATTGATGAAGTCCAGTAATGTGTTATATTCTAGATATATATATACAAAGATATGTATATATATATATATATATATATATATATATATATATATATATATATATATATATATATATATACATATATAAATATAAATGATTACATGAAGAGACAGAAGGATGTGAGAAAGCCTTCAAACCTTCAAAACCCGTGTCCAAATGTACCAAGAAGAACTGATGCTGTTTTGAAGGCAAAGGGTGGTCACACCAAATATTGATTTAGATTTCTCTTTTGTTCATTCACTGCATTTTGTTGAATGATGAAAATAAATGATTAACGCTTCCATTTTCGAAAGCATTCTTTGTTTACAGCATTTTTCACACTTGCCTAAAACTTTTGCACAGTAATGTGTATATATAATATATATATATATATATATATATATATATATATATATATAGAGATATAGATATAGATATAGATATAGATATAGATATAGATATAGATGTCTCAAATTCTGTTTCGGGTCCCATCCAATCCGTCAGTGCCGGCTTTTAGGCTGGAATAGCTCCACTAAAGGTTTTCTGCCATCACTTGTGTAAAGTTTATTTTGGTGATTAGATTTTTATTAGATGTAAAAACTGTAAAACCACTGAGTGACGGTCCAAAATGTTCTGGAAAGGAGATAAGCTACAAAAAAGAATACTTTGCTCATTTAGCCATCCATGAAGAATCCGAATCAATCTTCTCACTGTGACAATGTGAAAAAAAGTGATGGTGATCATATAATTGAAGAAGTTTAGAGCCTCGGGTCTTTGTTTTGCTTCACTGATTCTTACATTAAACCTTCGTCTGCTTTTAAGTCATTGCTTCTCATGCATGATATCCTCTCTTTATTTGATGTGTTTGAGAGGGAAATTGTGTCTGGAGGTGGTTGAGTCTAAACAGAGCACCGTACTTGCGTCACATTTCTCCAGTTTTCTTCTGATCTTTAAACAGAACGCTGCTTTCAGATATCCGAACACAGTTTATTCACATTGAAATATAAGAATAAACATAAAACAATAGTTGCCATGCTACTGTAATGGTTTACTAATGAGCAGAGAGCAGAAATGGTTGTCTCCACATCTCATCTTATTTGAGAAGGGGCAGGTCATGTGATATCAAGACAAAGACAAGGTTCAGCAGGCACATTCTAATGAACTGCTTCCCTCTCCATTAGCTTATTACTGTGCACCTCACTCATTACAGGATGTGCCTTCATAAAAGTAAGAGAAAAAGGAAAGCCCAAAGTGCTCATGTCTGACCTGTATAGATATTTCTACTCTATCAGAATCAACTAAAGTGATAAAGAAAAACAGAAACACTGTAGCGATGCACACCACTTCACTTTAACTTTTTACTTACGAACACTCTTTGCTCTCCTACAAGCTGGAGATGATTTATGATTTAGCCAAAATGCACCTAGACTCCTTCTCAAAATAAGCTTTTTTTGACCTTCCAAACAGTTGTTGTATGAATTTTATTATATAAGAAACATCATTATTTTGACTTTGGTCATTTTTAATATTTTGATTAGCTAATCAATCCTTTCTGACGACTCCACTCCCAGAAGTATCCTCTCACAAGAGGCTGTGCTTTGTTTTGAAGAAACGCAGACAGAATCAGAAACCTTTGTTCAACAGAGAAAACCCTCTCCATCGAGTTAGAACCAGAAATATTTATTGTCGTTGGCGTTGGTTTCGACATTTGTTGGCATTGTAAGCTATACTGTCCTCTGTGTCCAGATCAGATGTCTGTCAGGGACGGTTGAATGGGAGCCGTATATACATGGGGATATAGCTGGTTCTGTTTGCAATTAAAATGACAGCATGTGAGACTCAAATAGCCACTAATGCACTCGTGTTACTGTACACATCTGTAAACCAATACTTTTTAAAATAAAATTCCAAGTAAGCATTTCATTGTGGAGTAAGGACAGTGATCAATAACTAGAGAAAACATGGAAAATATAGAACAACAATAACATTGCTAATACTGGTTTCTAAAAGCGCATACACCAAAATCAACAAAATAACTAAATCTGACAGCAAATCTGTGGGATCACTTGTAGAGGTCTGTGGATAAGAGATGTCCTCATCAGCTGATCAAGATGCAGCATGCAGACAGTCCTACCAAAGAAGACTCAATGCTAAGATTGCATAAAAAGCTTCAACAAAGTATTTGTTTAGTATTGTGCACACTTATGCAACCAGGTTATTACAGATTTTTTATTTTGTACCTTTGAGAATTTTATTTTTTTTATGAAATGGTACAAGATTTTAGGCTCCTAATCAGCTTTGATTGCTGGAGCTTGAGTGAAGGTTTAATGATGATAACTCTGAAATTCCTTCCTTTTAATACATATTTCTGAATAAATCTTTTGGAAAAGTTAATTTCATGGAGAAGTTTAGAAACGGATCGAGTTATGAACACTAATATCTACTAAAGCAGAGGATATTTTCAACAACTGTTGGTGGAAATTAAAACAGCAACACATTTCTTTAAATTAAAATGTGTTCATTTGTTCAACTGTAATTACTTGAAACCTATACAGAACCCATCACCTTACAGACCAGAACAAAAGGTTCAGTAAGCAAAACAACCTCCAGGTTTCTCAGAGCAGGCTGTCACCTCTGCCTTGCTCAACAGGTAGAATTAAGGAAAGTGTTGGGTTGCAGAACTATTGTAGATCCTATCACCTTACATCATTTAGACAGGTGCCAGTGACACAGTTAGACATAAAAAGTACAGTAAACAGAGCTTCAGCTCCATTGTTCTATCACCCCAATTGCTTTCCAGATTCTCTCAGTAGATTCTGGTCTTTAGCAAATACGAGAATGAAACGCAAACATTAATTTTCCAGCTCATACTCTCAGGAAGCTGAATACGCTCATGCATCAACCTCAAAACTTTAGAATAAACTGTGATCAGTCTGAAATTATAGTGCACTTTGAATCCTCTCTAGTGCGATGAGTTCATCACAACCAATTGCCTTTTTTGGTGATTTCCAAGGAAAGTCTTGTGGGAAAAATTCAGCTCTTTAGTCGGGTTGGATGGAGTGGGAGACGAGGTGAAAGGTTCTCCCAGCGGCCCCACCTCTAATGATTACTCCAGCGTAGCCTCTGCTTGGCTTTGTTGATTTACTCACTTCGTGGCTTACCTGTGTGGACTTAAAAGCAGCAGCTGCTGCCTAAGCAATAAGACGAAAACTATCACGAGGAGGTTGATTGGATCCCAGGATCAATGCGTCTTCTCACCATCTTCAGCTAGCAAACTTAATTCAAACTCAGAGACGATGCAGACATCTGCAGATGTTTCCCCAAAAACTAGTGATAGAGATGTTTTCAGCAAAAAGACGATTTGCTATTTGAAAAGTAATATTTAGATGGACAATGACATAGAGAAGCAGCTGTTAATATTTTCCAGGCCATTGCTCAAGCTACGTTCATGGATTGATGACACCACCTCAGTGCGACATCCAGCACAACCCCAGCATATTTCTTTCCTTCACACAGTAATGGTGCTCCACTCCCAAGGGACTTCCATAAATAAAAATGCTGTGATAAACGTGCACACATATGCACATGCATGCACCTGATCTTCCCATCTTTTCCATCACATATTTTTCAAGCATACTAGTTTTCCATTCTCTCAATGAAACATGCACACACATATATGCTTAAATAGACACATTGATGCTGTCATTTGATTGATTGCTTGTGACAGACTAGCACCTTTTAATTGGATTATATTAAAGTCATCTAATTTCCAATCAGCAGACTGTCAGGCTCATTTGTGTGTTTTGTTTCTAAATCAGTGGAAGGTGCTTGATAAAACTTATAAAATTAATTTTAATTTTAGACACTTGAGTTTTAGCAAGAAAGTGACAAAGGACATTATCTTAAAACTAGAATGCCTTTTTAAAATGATCGTTATCCCGTGATACTCTGTCTTACAGGTGCTTGTTTATTACATAGTGTCTGCTGTAATTGGTACCTTGGGTTTGTTTCATTGCATGTTGATGGCTCTTATAGACTTCTGTTGCCTCAAAGCAATTTTTTAAAAGAAATCTCACTGAAGTACAAAAGAGTTGGAGTTAAGAAGTTACTTTAAACATACAGGGGTAGCCTACTAATGATGCATTTCCACATTTATCTGCAGGTAACAATAAGATAAGAATAAAAAGCATCATCAAAAAAATTACATGTGTAGCTAAATTGCAGCTTGTTCATGTTTTCTTTAAGCTTCAGCGAGTTTAAGTGTGAGAAAAATGCATGACAGGTGAGAAAGAAATGTTTTTCTGGGTCAGCAGAAGTCATTGCTGTTTTTTGTTTTTTTTTTACTTCTATTTAAAACATAACAAAACAATAAACTTTCCTGTTTGGGAGGATGGCTTGCTGCCATTCAAATGTACATTTTATCCTGCAGCCTGTGACATTGAATTTAATGATAAATCCAATTACATTTATGGAAAGGAAACATTAATAAAGTATTTCAAAAAGTGAATTCATGCTGCTGAAATGAATAGTTGTTGAGACAAATATGGTCATAAATTTAACTGAAATGGCATGTCCAGACTACTCCTTTGCGCTCTTTAATGACGTAGAAGGGGAACCCTAGCACATAAACTGACTGCTGCTACAATGACCAACAACACAGACAGCAGCAAAGAATCTGAAATTTCTTTAGATATATTTCAGTCACTATCAGAAAGAACCGCAGCAGTCAGGAGAAGAAAGTCAGCTTTCATCACGTGGCAGATGTGCCTTGATAAAAGTAAGAGAAAAAGGAAAGGAAAAGTGGTGCGGCGTGCAGACGGCCATCTAATTCGACCAGAGTCTATTTTTGCCAGATGCCGGAGCACGGCCGGAGTCAATATGCATGAATCATACCGCACCACCAGGAAACAGAACGAGCACAACATCTGGAGTTTGAAAATAATTCAAGACAGACTCGATCTCGCTATATTAAAACATATACACATATATACACCTGTATATACTAGCAATTGTTTACCTTGGATTAATTAGTTCAGTTAGTTCAATTAAACATTAAATGCACCAAACTAAGCAACAAATAGAGCTTCGCTGCACTCAGTGTACTCACCCATTATAGAACCAAACACATGAAAATATATGGATGCATAAAACGAAAAGTGAAGTAGTTTAACTGGTTTGACTTCCACAGAATGAGTTGCTACGGCATTTATTACTGGCTTTATGGTTCTTGGAACTCCTCCGGACCAGAGAGGTGCGGATGTAAATCAGCAGGGCAGAGAAGTTTGCGGCCGGTCAGGAGCGCAGCAGAGCAGATACAGTGTAAATCCGGGGTTACGGTATATATACATATATACATCATTGAGTGAAACAACCAGAGGCGAAGCTGAGTAGCATGGAGCAGCAGCACCAGACACAAGGGATGTGTCAAGATCTGAAGACACTACCTGGTGTCATTGTTTAAAACTTTATATTAGAATCTTCAGAAAACATTTATTTAAATATATCGTATGCATGCGTAATTTATCTTCTTTTATTAATAATAATTTCAGATTATTATTGTTATTTATAATTAGAATATTAATTCCGGATTTCAGTCATTAGCAATAACTGCCGATATCTAAATGTACTTTTGTGACAAGGAAGTGTTCTTACCTGCTGAGCCATCAAACATTTAGCAACAACCTTTTATTTGGCGATCTTTTCCCATCAGATGCTCTGAACAGCGTAGCTATAGCATCTGCTTCAATATTCTCCTTCGTCTGTCAGATATCCCAAACTCTGACAAACAGGGGTTGGACAATGAAACTGAAACACCAGTCATTTTAGTGTGGGAGGTTTCATCGCTAAATTGGACCAGCCTGGTAGCCAGTCTTCATTGATTGCACATTGCACCAGTAAGAGCAGAGTGTGAAGATTCAATTATCAGGGTAAGAGCACAGTTTTGCTCAAAATATTGAAATGCCAAGGACTACCGAACCATTCTTGAGGACCATGTGCATCCAATGGTTCAAACATTGTATCCTGAAGGCAGTGCCGTGTATCAGGATGACAATGCACCAATACACACAGCAAGTCTGGTGAAAGATTGGATTGATGAACATGAAAGTGAAGTTGAACATCTCCCATGGCCTGCACAGTCACCAGATCTAAATATTATTGAGCCACTTTGGGGTGTTTTGGAGGAGCGAGTCAGGAAACGTTTTCCTCCACCAGTATCACGTAGTGATCTGGCCACTATCCTGCAAGAAGAATGGCTTAAAATCCCTCTGACCACTGTGCAGGACTTGTATATGTCATTCCCAAGACGAATTGATGCTGTATTGGCCGCAAAAGGAGGCCGTTCACCATACTAATAAATTATTGTGGTCTAAAACCAGGTGTTTCAGTTTCAATGCCAACCCCTATAGTTCCTCTTGTGAATCCAGAGGTTTTTGTTCAAATCAGTTTGCTGAATAGTCCTCCAATCACAAGTGGCTGTGCTTGGTGGGACCAGCCCATATGTTCCTCGTCAGTTTTCCAGCTCTGATCCAGGCAGCTCTGATCCTCTCCGCTTCAGGAAAGTAGTGCAGACCAACGGCTACTGACTCAGTATTGCTGCCACCACCAGCAATGCACTGTTTCACCATATTGCTCTTTTTAACACAAATTAACTTCTACCTCTACTGTTCATCATTGACGCTGACATAATGAATGACCGGAGACTTCCCCTTTGACGTCATTTCTGGGCGACAAAACTTAACAACAAAATATGCCTATTTTGAGTCACAATTGTCTTTTATCATGTCTTTATTCCTCACATAATGTAAATTAATGCCCAATTTTTTCAATATTAAGGTGTTTTCTTTCAATTTCTGCATTTGTAGGAAAAGCGTGTCACAGGCAATTTAAATCTAAGTTGTCATTCATTGAGGCAAATGGGAAAATGTGCACCAACACTGCCTATCAGACAGCAGTGTTGAGAGAGAAAACTTGCATTTAAAATATGTAGAGTTCACATAATTAAGTGAGAAAATATGTGACTGACTTAAAAATTATGCTTATTTGCCATAATTACATTCAAGAGTAGCATTGAAGACAAGCAATATGGCTCTCAGAGTCAACTCAGTGGAACATAGCTGTTTGAGGACATCCTTTACACCTTCTCACGAAGCTCTTCTGAGTCTTTATGGCCCTTTAGCACAATGATGACTGACATGCAGTTGTTATTAATGGAAAGCATCCACCAGAGAACCCTTCACCCAGCTGAATTTAAATGTTCTGTAACTCTAACGAGGAACCAGTAAAGCTGACAGTATGAGCAAGAGTAGAAGTGAATATCAGTCACTATCTCAGTATTATCAAGGCAGCAGTCCCAGGAGTCTTTTTTCTATTCAGACTGATCTTTCCTGTACCAACCAGACACTGGTCAGAAGGATGTAACCTTTCCTCGGTCCGCTGTGAGATACGGGTCACAGAGACATTCAGCCAGCATGCTCATCTGAAGTGGGCCAATAAAAGAAAAGGAAAGTAAAAGAAAAGAAAAGAAAAGAAAAGCATTTTTGGACCTAAAACTCCCACTATAGAACTCCTGCTTTTTTTAAATGAACAGATGTAATATCTACAGCACAACAGTAGGTGCAAATAACTATCATTAATAGCAATAAAATACAAAGAAAGAACATTTAGAGCATGCCTATTACTTAAATCTAAACAAGTATGGCTTGGTTTCGATTTATTATTGTTTTCTACAACATTAATCCCTCTTGGCACTTGACTCAGGTTTAACTGTGACAGGGTCTTGTAAAATGTCAGGTCTTGTTATTAAAAAAACTGTAAAAATTGCTCCTTTTTTAAAATTTCTGTTTTAAAATCTGATCTGATTTGACTCCGTTTTTAAATATATGTTTTATGTGAAAAGAAGATGCAAATAGCAAACACGCGTTAAAAAGTTGTTTTTTCAATCCAAAGTATACATATTACAATAAGTATGACCTGCAATGGCACCAGCTAATGCAGCTAGTTATTAGGTTCTGTAAACTGAGGTGAGTAAATAAAATGTATGCATTGTTTTATTAAGACAGTTGGGGTTTCAGTGATTCAGACTGAGAGAGGTTGGAAAGTCTTATTGTGGGAATGTCCTATTAGGCTGAAACTAGCATAGAATCATATAAATCTAATAACCTGACAAAATGATAGATTAATTAGTTAATTTAATTTATTAGTTAAAGTTCATGGCAACACCTGTGGTCAAGTACTCAACCTTCTTGCTGTGAGTCCTGATTTGGGTTATCTTGTGGTACAAAGTGGAGCAAAATTGTAAGGTGGAAGAAAAGGCTCAGACAGTTTCATATTTATTTTTTTACAACTAAAAATCTGAAAAGTATTTCATACATTTGTTTTCAGTCCCTGTTACTTTAATATCATGATGCAATGAATTGCCTTCAGGGATTAGTTACTAAATGGAGTATAGCTATGTGTAAATTATTGTCAGTGTTATTACAGCTGTTCTGTGAAGGCCTCAAAAGATTGTTAGAGAACATTATAGTACAAACAGGCCAAATGGAATTTTCTAGCCTACATGCAAAATGCAATGTTTGGTGGAAACTTAACACCTTACATTATCCTGAACACACCACCTCTACGGTGAAACATGGTGGTGGTAGCCCAGTGCTGTGGGCATGCCTTCCCTCACAAGTACAGGTAATCTGTCAGAGGTGATTAGGAGATGGGTGAAGCGAACTAATACATAATCCTGGAAGAAAAACTTTTAGAAGGCCGAAAAAGACTTGAGACTGGAGCAGAGGTTCACATTTAAGCCGACAATGAACATAAACATTAACTGGAGGAAGCTGCAATGTAACTGGTTGTAAATGGCCCAGTCAAAGCCCAGGCCTAAATCCAATATACAATTTCATGCAAGATTTGAAAAATAATGTTCCCAGATTCTCTCTATTCAATCTACATAAAAATTTATGGTTGTAACATAACATGACATAATGTGAAAAAGTTCAAAGGGTGTAAATACTTTAGCCAAACACTGTAATACCTAGAAGTTCTCAAGTTATTTAAGCACTCAATTCAAACAATTTGCAAACAGATCTTACTCTGTTTTGCAAAGAAGAATAAATAATAAACTGGCACAGCTGGACAAGATTTTTTTATTTGTGCAAGTTTAAAAACATATTTCCTGTTCCTTCCAATTCAAAATTATGCTGTATTTTCACACATCTGTCACAAATGCATCATTAGCTCTCATTCACTGGACTCATTCTCTGACCCAGATTTATCATGAAAACAAAATCTATGGATTTAGTGTCTAAATGACACGTAAAATCACTGTTGTTTTTATTAAAGTTTATTTTGAATTCAAGCCTTAATCTATCAGATGGTGATTCAAATTGATGTATTTTTGCCTTTACCGGTGATTTTGTCAGTATATTAGTATAATAATAAAGAGCAGAGCTTCAAAGGCTACCTCACACTTCATAGCTGGGAGCTGCACACCAGTATGGCTTACCTTCTACCAATGCACATCATCTGTCACATAAAATCCAAATGAAACACAATGAAGTTTGTGCTTCTAACATGACAAAGTGGGATGTAAGTAGTTCAAGGGGTGTGAATACTTCTACAAGACACTTCATTTGCTAATTCGAAGTCATAAATGCCCAGGTCAATGTAAGTAACAAACTGGGTGGTGCTGTGAGACAATTATTTATACAGAATTAAAGCTTTCCATCACTTTGACAGAGCTACAGTTTTTTTGGTCTCAGTAGTCCACAACTAAACTTTACTACTGCCTGGCCAATTTAAAACTCACCTGAACCTTTATGGTTGACAGTTGTTCCCTGGTGTGTTAATATTAAACTGGCACCCCGTAAGAGCAATTAACTCTATTTCAATATAATGTAAGACCCACAATTAATTTTGAGACATAAGTAGAGGTTCACACTTTGTATAGCCATTAAAATGACACACAGCTGCTCTGGGAAAACTTTGCAGGAAACGTTGCAGAACCGTTGCAACCTGGATATAGTGTGCTACAATGGCCATACATTATATTACAAAATAAATGTGCATAGGACCTGAGGACCAGGTGAACGTAACTGCTGGGCAGAAATAGTTTTAGATAATACAAAGTTTGAATTGTGGGTTAATCTGTGCCATGAGTTCTGGGAAGTACTGATTGCTCTGAATTTTGTTTTGCAAAGACTATTAAAACATGTATTAGCCCATCTCCATCCACTCTATTTTTAAGTGTTACACTGCGTCAGGATATGGAAATAAAGATGTTCTGGTTTGTTGCATAGATGCCTCTTGTGAGCTGCCAAGAAAACAATAAGCTACTTTGTCTTACAGGCCAGGACAGACGTCATTCTGTTTTGTTTTTCTTTAAAGCAGAGGTGATGAAAACAGCACATCTAAATCTTTTTTTTTACTATGCTGTTATGTAACAATGTTCCTCATGAGGTCAGTTCAGTAGGTTTGAAGCCCAGCATTCCTTTGATAAAATAAGAGTACTGCGTATTAGAGACTGTTAATCAAACCTCTCCCTAGTTTAAAATAAGTGTTAGAAACACCCAGCGTTTTCCCCTGGCAACCCTGGTTCATTGAATAATGCCAACTACTCTGCTGCCAAATCTGCAAGGATTTGCTTTGTAATCTCAGTGGGATATTTTACTTTCTATGTGTAATACCTAAAGGTGATTTAGGAGATACTTGAAAATCCTACTCTAAAACAAAAGAAAGCAGCAGACCCATGCAAATGCATTTTGTCAAATGGATGAGTACACTTTATTATTATGTTTAAAATATTAAAATGAATGTGACAGACTTTTATATGTAGGTTAAATAATAATAATAATAATAATAATAATAATAATACAATTATTTTTCTGTGTGTAAGTAGATTAGTGAAGATGTAAAAGGTAAAGCTACTATAAGCAAAGAGTGTGGCATGTAGTTAATTTACTTTTAAAGGGTTAAATAACACACAATTTTCTGCCTCAACTACCAGGTTCTTAAGAGGATCCATTGTTTCCACATTGTTAACTATTACCGGCTTTTAGCTGTAGGACAGTTAGAAATCACCATGAGCTGTTAGCCATATTGTACACCTAGCAATTATTCACTGTTAGCTATTAGCTATAGCAAACAACTATTATTCACAAAGGTACATTAGCAATTAGCTGTTTCACACACTGCTGGTAATCATGTTACCTAATAGTTCTAGCTATTAGCTATTAGCTGTTATCACATATTTAGATATCAATCAATATAGCTGTTAGCAATTGCGCACGCTTAGCTGTTAGTCACATTAGCTATTAGCTGTAGCACTTATTATTTTTTTTACCATTGGCTATTAGCTGTAAAACAGTTATTAATCAGCTAATTAGCATACTGTCAGTTTGCTGGCTAATACTCACAAAAATCATAAATATGACCCTTAAAATGCACATTGTTTTCAAACAAATATAATTTTTTATCAAATTTTTATCACATTTATAAAATTATTTTTATCCGTAATTCAAAATTTTACTGTAAGATTTACTTTAAAAAAGGTCTTCATGCAGAATGGCTTTTTAAATACCTTAAAGTTCTGTGTTGTTGTTTGTGGAAGTAAAAATTTGAAATTTTCTGAAGTAAGGATCTCCACGTTTTGGCAAAGGTACAAGTATTAAAAGTCAATTAAGTGATAAATAATTTTTCCAACTTTTTAAAAATAGGAGAATTATCACCAAACAGCGTTTGCTGAAAGTTTTATGGCAATATCTGAAATTATGCCAATGTGATGAACATTTCACTTGTGTTAACGTAAATTGAGAGGAATAAAATACAGTTGAATTCAAGATTTTAAAATGCTGTAACTTTCAAAAATGTTACCCAAAATGGGTTGGAGACATGATAGCATTTGTTCTGAAATACAACTCTGTTAAAAACTGTGCCAAAATAATTGTTTTAGTAACAAATCAATCTTCTAGGAAAAAATCCTGTCTTTTTCCTATTTTACAGCCCACCTGTTACAAAGAGTACCACAACTGCAGATTTACATCAAATGTCCAGCTTGAGACTTTTAAAACAGAGGGCGAGGGGCACTGGGAGCACGTCCTGTAGTTTGTCTTTAATACATTACAGTAGCTTGCAGGCACCAGCTGCACTAGCAACAGAAGAAGTAGTGGGAAGGATGACTGCAAATTAAAACTGCTTCCTGATTGATTTCTTTCAAAAAGTGAAACACTGTAACTGCCCATTGGACAAGCAATAAAGTACTGTTTACTCAGTCAAAAGAAACTTTTATTAGGTACATCTGTTGCTAAGGCATAAAATGAAGGTGAGATATCATCATATTATTGAGTATCAGTTTTAATGGGTGATAAGGGCCATTATTTCCTCCTCAGAAACATGAGCTTGACCACAGCATTGGTCAGGGAAGACAGAATTTGTCTTGCTCCACGTGTTTTAATGCAGGGTCAGTATCTCCATGTATGGCAGTGATTGGCTGAGCCAGCATGCTTGACTGTCGGCCAGTTTACAGCAGGCTGGATGGATATAAGCAGCGTGTGGAGCATCATCCACCAGTCTGACATGTGTTTAGGCTTTTATTCAGTGCAAGTTGCTCTCCTCTTGAGCCTTTTGTCTGGAAAACTAAAGTCAAGGCTCATATTTATGAGACGATAGTATGTTTTTTTTTAAATTATGACTTTATCTGTCATGGTTGAACAATAGCTACTCTTGTCTTAAAGGCTGTGGTTTCTCTTACTGACTAACATCCCAGCTTTAACTTTCCCAGCACTACAACTCTCATAGACACATCCTTTCTTTATTAAGGGTTTTGTTCCTATTGCAAATCATTTTCTCTGTCATTTCCACTTTACGCTGCTGGGATGCTTGGACAAGGAGGCAGCAGAATGGAAATCAGTACTGGTTCAGTGCCAGCACGGGTGTTTCTCATTTTAATGTTAGGGCTATCAAAGGCAGCTCTGAGTGAATGCAGAGAGCCAACATTTCCTCAGTTACAGTCACAAACAAAACATTTATTGCTTTATGTTCTATGATTTATTCTAACATACATATTATTATTATATATTATAATATATTATCTGTGCTGTAATGAACTCACACACATCTTAATTATTTGTTGAAAGCAAAATACTTTGTGGAAGCTTGAGTCCCAGAAGCATTTTGCATAGTTTTATCAGATTTTTTTGTGATGACTTTTTAACTGTGATTAAAAAAGCATTCTTATCCTTTATTATACAATGACAGTGCAGTGAAGCCCTGCTGTTACTAAATATATACCCAGAAACTTTGTTTTTGTTTTCTTTAAAAAGTAATACTGAAACCAAAGTTTGTTGTAAACATTGGAGGCATTCAGTTGAGTTGCTTTGGGCATAGAGTCTGCATAAAGACATACAGTACATATATATAGTATGCATTATTATTAGTAGTAGTAGTAGCATTAGTAGTATTGGGTTTGGGTCAATTGGCCCCCTTACCATTTCGTTCTTTTGCAGTTTTTGTATTATAATAGTCAACTGGCTGTAAGAGATCTGTCATAATGTTGACTGCCGACCTGACCCACATGCAGAGAACAACCAGAGACTGATAAGTTTAGACAAATATTTATTTTAATCCTGGGAATCAGAAAACGGGAGTGGAATCCTCTGGCTGCGGGAGAAGAACAGAGTTATAAACTGGACCCCAGAAAACGGACCAAAAATGATTGTGCAGCTTACAGGTAAGCACGGGTAAATCCGCCAGGGAGGACAGTCAGAAATCCTGGGGTGTGAGAGAGAGTGGTCAGCTTCACCCGCTGTGGTGGTCGGGACGGACCGAATAGGAGGTGCTGGGAGGGTGGACAGGATTCGCTCAGCTGGAGGCTCACAGAAGAGTCAGCCCAAAGGTTCAATCCGGGAATCGGTTCAAACTGATTCACTCCAAGTCTCTGGTCAACTTCGTTGGATCCAGAAGTAATGCACCTGGAAGTGTCAGGACAGGGTAAAATCAGTACAGAAGTGAAGCACATCAAACTTAGCTTTCAACAATGAAATCAGATTTCTAGGATGGCCAGCAGCTGTACCGCAAAGGCAAACGCTCAGGCAACGAAGTGCAGGCACAACCTCTTCATATACTCCCCAGCTGATGAGCCTGATGAGCTGCACGTGTCCAGCTCCAGCACCTCCCGAAAACCGGACCTGGTGGTAAAATTGGTTAGAAGATCACACCACGGATTCTGACAAGATCAGAACCAAATTCAATGGAAGTGTAATCTTTGGAAAAGTATATGCAATTATATGAAAAAATATGTCATCCAATGTTTTAAAGTAATTTTCTGCCTATAATTTCCTCTCAGAAAATGTTGTTATGGATATTAAAAACACTGAGATTAGAACATTTTATGCCTAGTTTTGTCCATATTTAACCCAAATATTTACTACCAAAAAAATTATTTTGATGTAGAGTAGTACATGGGTAATTAGTGGTGGTTGGGCCAAAAACAACTTCCTGTTATTTATGTGTGTATATTAGAGTGTGAATTAGAGCAGAGGCTGCATTGATTTATAAACTGCTGCAAATAAAAAATGTTTTACTTTTTTCATCTTCTGGATTAAAAGTCCTACTACAAGGATAAAATTAAACATTTTACCGGGAAAATTACCAATGTATTTTAGACTAAACTGGTTATTAGGCACTTTCCGCATTGTCTTACTTAGAATTTGTTTAAATTTTATTTTCTATGTGGGGAACCGAAATGCCAGTGTTTCTCTGTAATCAAATCTGTGTAATGTAGGTGCGACTGGATGTGGTGTTCAGAGATGTCTCAGCGAGCAGCCTATCAAATTCACAGCTGATTAATACTGCTTACACGGATGTCTCCCATAAATCCTAAGAGCCGTCTTCTTGAAGTTTATCAAACTCACTGCTTTGTTGCTGCTGATCTGACAGTCGTTGAGGAGCCCTGATGGAAATTTGTAGATATTCCCCAGTGGGCAAACACGTGTCGCCTGGCTCGTGTTTTCTCATGTCTTGTCTTTTTTGTGAATGCCTTGCTGCCTCTGTTATGCAAATATTGAAAAAGCCTCATGTAACCATGGAAACTGTCAGCACATTGAGAATGCTACAGTTTTCCCATGAGGAGATCTGTGTAATCACTGCTGCTGTCTGTCTTGGCGTGCGTGAGTCTGTGTTTACATGTGCATGTAACTCAGTGTCCGAATATGGGAACTAAAAGAGATTTATACAGGTCCTTCTCAAAATATTAGCATATTGTGATAAAGTTCATTATTTTCCATAATGTCATGATGAAAATTTAACATTCATATATTTTAGATTCATTGCACACTAACTGAAATATTTCAGGTCTTTTATTGTCTTAATACGGATGATTTTGGCATACAGCTCATGAAAACCCAAAATTCCTATCTCACAAAATTAGCATATCATTAAAAGGGTCTCTAAACGAGCTATGAACCTAATCATCTGAATCAACGAGTTAACTCTAAACACCTGCAAAAGATTCCTGAGGCCTTTAAAACTCCCAGCCTGGTTCATCACTCAAAACCCCAATCATGGGTAAGACTGCCGACCTGACTGCTGTCCAGAAGGCCACTATTGACACCCTCAAGCAAGAGGGTAAGACACAGAAAGAAATTTCTGAACAAATAGGCTGTTCCCAGAGTGCTGTATCAAGGCACCTCAGTGGGAAGTCTGTGGGAAGGAAAAAGTGTGGCAGAAAACGCTGCACAACGAGAAGAGGTGACCGGACCCTGAGGAAGATTGTGGAGAAGGGCCGATTCCAGACCTTGGGGGACCTGCGGAAGCAGTGGACTGAGTCTGGAGTAGAAACATCCGGAGCCACCGTGCACAGGCGTGTGCAGGAAATGGGCTACAGGTGCCGCATTCCCCAGACCTGGGCTACAGAGAAGCAGCACTGGACTGTTGCTCAGTGGTCCAAAGTACTTTTTTCGGATTAAAGCAAATTCTGCATGTCATTCGGAAATCAAGGTGCCAGAGTCTGGAGGAAGACTGGGGAGAAGGAAATGCCAAAATGCCAGAAGTCCAGTGTCAAGTACCCACAGTCAGTGATGGTCTGGGGTGCCGTGTCAGCTGCTGGTGTTGGTCCACTGTGTTTTATCAAGGGCAGGGTCAATGCAGCTAGCTATCAGGAGATTTTGGAGCACTTCATGCTTCCATCTGCTGAAAAGCTTTATGGAGATGAAGATTTCATTTTTCAGCACGACCTGGCACCTGCTCACAGTGCCAAAACCACTGGTAAATGGTTTACTGACCATGGTATCACTGTGCTCAATTGGCCTGTCAACTCTCCTGACCTGAACCCCATAGAGAATCTGTGGGATATTGTAAAGAGAACGTTGAGAGACTCAAGACCCAACACTCTGGATGAGCTAAAGGCCGCTATCGAAGCATCCTGGGCCTCCATAAGACCTCAGCAGTGCCACAGGCTGATTGCCTCCATGCCACGCCGCATTGAAGCAGTCATTTCTGCCAAAGGATTCCCGACCAAGTATTGAGTGCATAACTGTACATGATTATTTGAAGGTTGACGTTTTTTGTATTAAAAACACTTTTCTTTTATTGGTCGGATGAAATATGCTAATTTTGTGAGATATGAATTTTGGGTTTTCATGAGCTGTATGCCAAAACCATCCGTATTAAGACAATAAAAGACCTGAAATATTTCAGTTAGTGTGCAATGAATCTAAAATATATGAATGTTAAATTTTCATCATGACATTATGGAAAATAATGAACTTTATCACAATATGCTAATATTTTGAGAAGGACCTGTATATGAGAGCCCAGGTGAGTGGGGATGACTATGGTCTCCTTTATCCACACAGGTTGCATTGATAGATCTTTTGATATTTTAGGTCATCAGGGTCCAGTTAGCCACACATACTGCATTTAACCATCTGCTGTTGTTCGCCCTCTTTATATGCTGCGCACACAACTGATCATGCTTCACAATCTCTTTACATTCTTTGTTCACTCTTGCTCAGTTCTCATATTTCACTGTACATTTACAGAATGCAACCATAGTTGAGTACATGTAGGTATCATGTGCTCTCCTACTGCGGTAAAGGGCTGAAGCTCATTTGTAATTGAAGTTTTATTTTGGTTTTGTGGACATTTAAGCTCCGAGTGAATGTTCATTTTAAAGGTTAGATCCTCCTAAGCTGTTCCCATTGTAAATGTCAAACTTTCTATCTTTCTTTCTTTCTTTCTTTCTTTCTTTCTTTCTTTCTTTCTTTCACATTTCAGTGAGGTGCTTAAGAAAAATAGGTCACTTCTAAAGTTTCTTTTCTGCATGTTGCCTTTGGGCTTCTTAGTCCCTGTACATCACAGCTGCATACATTATACACCATACTCTGCACTTCAAACATCTTCTTTCTTTGGCTTTCTTTCTACATTATGTATTTCTCACCTTATTTTACCGCTTAGACTGAGTGGATGTCATAGAGCAGGGTGGCCTGCAGAGAGCAAAGCAGCTGGCCAAAAAAGATTTGGGGTTGGAAAACATTAAGAGGAATATTGACTGTGCTGTTGGAGATATCTCACATGAGCATATGTGTGTGTCCTGTTTGGTTTTTTCCGTGGTCAGGCAGGAGCTTTTTGCGTCTTGCCAACCTACACCTCCTAAATCAGTCAAGACAGGTTCTGATTGAATACGTGGGATTTTGTTTGTTGTAGGTCAGTTTTGCTAATGATCCTTTGCAATTGCCATAATTTATAGCTGAATTTGCAATACAGTTCCATCTTTTTGGGACATTCATGAGACTATCAGAAGGATAGCGGTAGCTTTTAATCAAAAATTCACATGGTTTTTATTTTTATCCTCTGTTAAATCTGTTTCATCATCACAGATTTTTTCTGACAATTTTAAAATATAGCACACACATGTGCCATCTGGCTTTTCAGCTAACTATTTTGATCATCAACCATTGCTTTAACAGAAATACGTTTTTTCCACACAGAGCCAGAAACATGGCAGACTCGTGCTCTGTGATGGATGGATATAAGGTAACAGTTGAAAGGAAAAAAGGAAATGGTACAGAAGGAAATAGTTTCTGACAGGCATCCAGCGGCGCAGCCCTTTCTATAATTGCTGCCTGGTGAATTTGTTGTCATGGCTACACAGAAAGGAAGGCCTTTCACAATGGGACCAGTTACGATAATTTTAGAATTGATGCATGCGTACTTTTGCGGGTACATACAGAAAGGTGAGACCAGTGAGACTGCATGGAAAAAGAAGTGAAAGCAAAAGGCATTTTTGGTGTGGAATCACAACATTAATCAAAGACTCCAGCTTCATTTCTCAAATTACAGGTAATCAGGTCAGGAGTAATGCCAATGTAATATCAAAGGAGTTATGTTGCATTTTTTGAAATATATTTTTTATGAGACCCCTTTACACTATTATTTCAGGGCTATTGTTTGAATGCTGTAAGAAACTAAATTACTCTCCAGCATTATTAATATATTTTGATCTCTAGCTAACCCAAACCACCATGGATTTTTGGATATGTCAAAAAATGTAATAGAATAAGCATTGCAATGTAGATGCCACAAACAGCGCACTTTACTTTGTGTGGAATTTTTGCATATGCTGCTCAAATGTTGCCGCAATGAACCAGTTTTAACATTAATTGTTCTCATTCTAAGCTATGCAGTCTGCACTGATGAAGATTCACTCATCTCAGCATGCTGAATGCTTGAAGTGGTTCCAACAGCACAGTACTACTTTCTACGTTCTGATTAATTCAGCTAAAAATGTTTTGACACTTTAAGGGCACCCCTACACTGTACATAAAAAAAAAAATTCAGTCCAAGATGATAATTTATTTAGTACAAAAACTTTATCATAACATAGTATTTGCAATCTGTGCTCAGTCAGTTTGTATTCATTCTTTAACATAGCTGTCTCCTACTGCATATACTATATTTAATGAGTGAGTTTTCAATAAAGCTTCTCACTCTGATATAAATTGCTGCTGTTGTCAGAAAGTGAAACATTTTTTAAGGTTAAAAAATGTGTGTTGCAGTAGCTGTCACTTTAGATGAAATGCATGGTCTATTTTAACAAATTAACAATTTTTATTTTAGGATATAAGTAGTTAAATATTCAACTTATATACATGAAAAAAATAATGCGCTGATATTTTGAATATAATTACATTTACAGTTGTCGAAAAATTTGCAAGTGGCAGAATAAAAGTGGACACATACTTTAGGTTTGTTTGTGTGACGGCCTAATGCCTCATTGTACACGCAGCAGACAACCAGATCCTGCCCCATTTATAGCATTGGTAAGTCTTTTCCATATGAAGTAGCTGTGGTTTGACAAGTCCTTTGGTTACTGTATCCAATAAGTTGCAAAAAAGATGTTTAATAGTACCACAATTATCTGTGTCATGTGAGAATAGCGTTAGTGTTAGTTAAAATATTACCGCCACTGATGATTGCTCTCATGTGAGTGTGTCTGGACTTGACACTGCAGTTTTGCAATAATTTTGTCCACTGCCTACCACCCAAGGCCAGCTCTGCAAAGAATTGTCAGAGGTTGATGAGTTTCAGTGTGCAGAGGTTAAATTTTGTTTCCTCAATTGTTATGGTTGATACAGGTCAGCCGTATCCTCACTCTATAAAAATAAAATCCTCATTTAGAATTGGCATAATGTGCTGAATCTTAAAACATAAATTGTCCTTAGGTGTGAATGAGTGTGTGCATGGTTGTTTGTGTGTTGCCCTGCGATGGGCAGACGACCTGTCCAGGTGTACCGCGCCTCTCGCCCGTAGACTGCTGGAGATTTGCACCATAAAGTTTTTTTAGGGTTTCTTAGATGATTCTATGTCCAAGAAAACTGGTTTGAAAATGAAATATTTATTAAATGCAAGTACAAATAATAATAATAATATTTCCCTGTGACAAACTTTTCTAAATAAAGAACAATGAGTTTCACAAAATTTTCTTGAGGTTCTAATTGCTGAATATATAAACTGAAGGTGAATTTACATGGAGTAAACTTACAGCCTCATATGTTTAATTTAAGGTGTTTGGCTTAAGATAAAGTAACTGTAATACTTCTTATCTAACTCACAGTACAGTACTTTCTAATTTAATTACACCTGAATCGTGAGCTTATCTTTCTTTAATTTATTCAGTGCCCCAACACAGGAACTAACGACATGAGCAGTCTCCTGTTTCACTGTAAGCTGCCGAGGTAACTCTTTTCACTCAGTGCTGACACCCAATCGTGTCACAGGAAACCGGTGACATCTGTTCTTTATAGTAAACGCTGACCTCGCTGAGCCACTACACCACCACAGACAGGAACATTGTTGAAAGCTAATTAGTTGTCAGCAGACACCACCATATGCAGTTTTGTCATTTCAGGCATGTGATGGAGCTTTGCATATCATGGAGATGTGTGGAAAATTAATAAAGGAGAGGGAAAGAAAGCTGTTCCTCTTCAATAGAAAAGTATATTGATATTTGATCTGTTGTTGCTCAATAGTCAAAATAATTGATTCGTACTGTCAAAAATCACCTTCTGCAGCTGGAGTTTGCTAGTTTCCCCTCTAAAATAAACTAAAGACTGAAGACTAAACTAAAGATTGAATTCTGCTTTTTGTGTAATAAGACGTGATATAACCAGAGTCATAACTGACATCATATAACTACTTTTTTTAAATGACCTTATTCTGTGTTGGTATCATACCGCATACATTTTAACTCACCAATTATAAATATGTTAATGCAATAAGAATCTTGCAGTCAATAATCATTAGCACTATATCTTATTAAACATTCCTTTCTACAAATTTGTATTTCTCCAACATTAAAATTTCACTTCCATATGGTTTGACAATTCTTAAGCATGAAAAAAAAAGAAAAAGAAGTAAAAAAAGTGCAGAAGTAACTTTGTCCTGATGCAGAAGCATGCAATTCATATTGCACCTTTTGTCACAATAAGAAAAAAGGAAATGCATTATAAGCTTTAACACAAAGACGTAACAAAATGTGCTTTATTTGTTCACATTTAAACCTTCGTAAACCATCTTTTTAGATATAGCCACATATTTTACACACAAGTGTTGGCAGGTTAACAACGCCCAGTTTTGTGTATGTATTTTATATAAGTTGTATTTATCTATGTACATATATATTACAACAGATTAGTCATGTGTCAGTATGACAGTCTCACAGTATGTTAACCTTGAGCAAAAATACATTTAATTTTAGTACAATTTGTACACAAAAATCTTGGCAATAAAAACACAATGGCAATAACATGATCTAATAGCTTAGATCTAAAACAGAGTGGAAAACTTACTGAACATCAATTATAATGTTATAAAAAAACATTTATTTGTTTTTTTCATTTGTTACATACATTCAGCTAAATGTAACCAGTGCTTTATGCCCAGGACATCATACATTTTGGTTTTCTGATCAGTATTGAGTAACACTGGTAACATGACTGTATGTTTTTTGCGAGTCGCAATAGAAACAGACAAACAGAACAATTTGTCTTTCACATAAGCAAGAGTTTTGTCCAGCAGACCAGCAGTGTGCAGCAACAGGCTGGTGAGGCCCATCACTGTGTTGCTATACTCTTCAAACAGCTGGAGAAAACTCTGATCACTTTCTATAGCTTCTCATTAAAAGGACTTTAAACTGTTGGAACATTCTGACAGTAAACTGTAGCGTTTTGAAATTGTCAGCTTTAATATACCATAATATTGGCAAACCAGCCCAGGCCAGTGGTAGAATCATGTTGCTGTCACAGAATTGGCCCATTTAAAGTAGAATGTGAAAACAGATTTAATTAAGACAGAAATTGTGTCTTTGGCATTTATTTCAATCTTTACATCTGCTTTTTGTTTAGAAAAACTGAAAAATGCCATCTATGACATTATGAAGGGTATTTCATTTAACAAAAGCACATTTAACAATACATAAGAAGATGTTTCTAATGCTTACATCTCACTCCCACATGAGTAACTCCCAATTAGTTTTGGTTTTTCTTTTTTTGTGCCAGTCTTTCATCTTGATGTTGATTACCTTATCTAAATATAATTACACGTGAACTGACCTCATTTACATACAGATACTGCAGAAAGTACTACCAATAACAATAAGGTCACCGTTACTGTCTACTTAAAACCACTAAGAACAGAGTAGAAAATTCAAAAAAGCAAAGAAATGTTTTGCTAACCTACACTCTGAAATAGACCTTTTTAAACAACGCCGGTAATAATTCAGCATCATATTTTCTGTTTCTTCCTTGCTTTCATTGCCCTGCCAACTACGCTGCCAGCTTCAGCTGGATTCAAGACCATAGCAACAGGCTTCAGTTTGCAAAGAAGAAAAAAAAGTATAAAGAAGAAAAAGTGTCAATATGCGTCATTTTCAGCTGGGGATGGTGTGTCGTGCATGCAGTGAGTCTCACCCATCGCTGCTTTTAGACCCTTGAAAAGAACTGTCCACCTCTCATAGGAGGCTGTACTTATTCCATTAGTGGAGCTCAGCCATGCAGGCTGTGTTTGTGCGTTTTTCTGCTTCTCCAGATTAGAGGGAAACCTGTGCGTTCACCAAGGTTTACCACAGCATATTTACTCAGCCGTTAATATGCCCTGAGTGGCTTTAGGGCTCAGCACAGTGCAGTTCACACATGGTTCACCAAGGGAGTGCATGATTTCACCTCATCTGACACTTTGTGTCTGATTACACTGATTCTATCTGGAAAAAAAATTAAACTGTAAACATTTTCAAGTCAAGATTTTCTCTCATTTAATGATAATTTGAAGATATGAATGTTTACACAAATGTAGGACGTTCAGATATGAGAATGCTAAATGTTGGTCTTTGAAAATCAGCACATAAATCCAGTTAAAGGTCAACTTCTAATTCTATCACAAAATTATAATTCCCAAAACCTAATATAAATTATTTTGTAACAGTTATGTAAAAAAAAAAGCTGCACAAGTAAAATGTACAAATTAAAATAAATTCTTGGAACAAATCAGACCCTTGACAAATATTCAAGGCCTTTTGTTTAATAATGTTTCCTCAGATTATTAAAAATATTCAAATTAAATCACCTGCAGATAAAACACACTTCAATCAAGCCTTTCTACATGATATCAAACCTGCTTCACATGTTTTCAAACAGCCTATCTTAAAAGGGACACATTCTCCATTAACCTCAAATTACACACATTACAATTATATGCAAATATAGGACATCTAATGCTCAACAGAGTGGTTCTAAGGCGAAAGGCATGTAAAGAAAACAGAAATGCTTGATCAAGGGTTCTGACACTAACAGGAGAACAGGACTGATACATTTTTTTTTGTTCTTATCAATCAACACAACACTCATTTTGCTTTCCCACCTATGTCCTCATTTTTCACAATGTCATCTCTACTCCTTTTCTTGTCCTTTCACCTTTTTCCAGACGTACTTGAAAAAAAACAAAAAATGTTTCAGTTCCCCCCAAGAGCACCGACAGGTACTCTTAGAGACTTCATTCTGTGCACATCCCTGTGCACACAAAATTACTACTAACAGACTTACGGACAGGCTTGTAGGAATTTTGGAAAACATTATAAGATCATATTATTCAGAAATCATTATTTGTTTTACAAACACAAATGCGGTTTATCATTTAAACTAAATTTTAACAAACAAAATATAACATATTGCTAAAAAAAAATCCTTTCGCAAATATTACCTTTAAACGTTGCATTCACAGCCTGGTATATAAAGCTGGAAACCATCTTTGTGTGCAAGCATTTTATGCACTGTGCCTTTGTTGCTCATCGTTTTAGCACCACCTTCACACTTTTTAAAGGACATGTCCTGTGAGTAGCCTCAAGCTCTGTTATCCATCACTCGCTCGACAGAACTGGAAAGGCCCAGGCTTCAGCTCCCTGTTTGAGGCGGGACAGAGAAGACTGTCAGACAAGGTGAAATTTGGTAGATGAGAGGGACTAAGTGTTTGTGTGGCTCTTTGGGTGTTGCAAAAGTTGCTTTAAACTGTAGTTGGCCTGGTTCAGGAATAGACAACAAAATTTAAACTGATTAGATACTGTTGATTGTTTTTCAGCTAGTTTAAGTTATTCACCATACACGATTGGGTTTTTTGGAGTCAAAAAGTTGCCTACAGGGTTGCTCCAAATTTGGATAACAACAGCTTGGAAAAATGTTGTCTGGACCAACAAATCTTGAGTTTAGCAGCAATATTCCATATGGTAGGATCAGGATTTTGCACAAACATCATGAATGCATAGATCTATCCTGCCTTTCATTAACCTTTCAGACTGGTGGTGGTGGTATAATGCATACGGGATAATTTTTGGTCTGTCATTTAAACATTACAGCTTACCCAATTATTGTTGCTGTCCATCCTTTTGTGATCACAGTGCTCCCATCTTCTGATGGTTACTTCAAGCAGGATGACGCACCAATTCACAAAGCTCAAATCATCTCAAACCGGGCCACTTGAGCATTACAGTGAGTTTACTGTAAATGGACTGAACTTATATAGAACTTTTCCAGTCATTCTGACCACTCAAAACACTTGACACTAGAGCCACATTCACCCCATCGCACTCACAAATGCACACATATTCATACATTGAAACGCAGATCACTAGGCAGCTTGAGCTTGTAAGTGCCTTGCCCAGGGGCACGTTGATATGTAGCAGAAGGATGCTGGAATCGGTTCTCATCTCGGCACCAATTCTGCGGCATCACCATGATGCTTTCATGTCCATATGAACTAGAATCTCTGAGAAATGTTTTTGACACCTTGTTGAATCTTTGACATGAAGAATTAAGGCAATTCTGAAAGGAAAATGCAGTCCAACCCAGTACTTCTAACGCTATACCTAATAAAGTGGTCAGCTAGTGAATAAAATTCATAGATCATTACCTGTGTTTTAATGGAAGCAGAATTTTAGTGGTGTCGCCACTTAGATCTAAGCCCATTCTGAAATATTAAAACTCCAACAAACCAGATAATACATTTGTCTATTAATTGTTTTTTTATATATATGGGAAATAATGAGAAACACTGTCATAGAGCATGTCCTATAGTTGTCCACATTTTTGTTTCTGTCCTCATACTTCATAAAAGCACCAAAACCAGAAATGCACTGATCCTATAAGCAGGTATTGCACTACTCACTCAGGCCTGATCCAGATTATTTATCTTTTGCCCTGTGAGCCAATTAGCTACACTAGACGACATAATTGCCCCTTTAATGTGAAAAGTTGGTTATGCTGTACGTACTCCTTCACAAGATCCTCATGAAAGTCATTAACATCCTATTAAATCCTATTAAAACAGTTTTAAGAAACAAAGATCAGGATTTTTCTTTTTACTCTATTTGTGACCTAAAGTTAAAATATGTGTCTCACCATAAGCCCATCAGTTGGGGAGCATGGACCTTTTTACAAGCAGGCTTAAAGACAAATCCTTTAGAGGCAGTGCAGGTGAAATGAAAAGGGAAGAATTATAAATTAAATGGTTCAAATTTAGAGAACAGCTGAGGAGCAGCTGCAACACAGTCCTCAGGTGGAAGTTTCCAAGAGTTTCCAGCAGGCCTCTCCTGTCTTCCCTGTTGAGAAGAGGATTCTCCCCTTTGTTTACTGGCTGTGTAATTTCATTTCTCTTTTCCGCTGAGGCCTCTAATGGAAACCCAAAACAAATGACCGAGTATCCTGCAATGGGACTGCTCTGTAGGAAAATAGGAAACTTTCAGTGCAGATGTACTGTCAAGTCACAGAAGCAGTGCTATAAGAGGATTAGTTACCATCTTGGACTCAGCTTGTTGAGAAAAAGATTAAATGAGTGAGTCACCCAGTGACAATCCCTTTATTGATTCAGCTCATGTGGTGGGAAAAAAGCAAATCCAGTTAGGTTGATATGAGACAAAGGTGAATCAACATTTCACACATCATGACGAAAGGGAAAACCCATAAGTCCGGTACAAGATGATCTGGTCTTGTTTTGTCACACCTCTCCACTTTTTATCTGAATCTTTGCCCTGATTGCTCTCATTCTTCTCTCCTTTCAAGTCCAGTGCTGTAAAAAGAATTGCAATCCTCACAGATTTCTTCTGTTTTTGCTTCTTTGTCAAATTTAAACCCTTAGTGGCTGAATTCATGTACAGCTATAAAAGCTGAAAATGTAAGTGTTTTTGCTTTTGAACATATTCTAAATAAAGTAGACGTTGATAATTTAGTACGTAACTTTTATTTATATAAGACCTTTCACAGATAAAAATCACAAAGTGCTTCACAAGAATAAAAAATAATAAAAACATCGACATATAGCAAATAACCATGTAATTTCTCATCATTAAAACTTTTCTAATTGCCATCCCGCTCTTTGTGAGTCTTTTCAGACTGAAGTGTTTTTATGCAGATTAGCAAAACTATTGGGCCTAAACATTAAACAGCAGTAAAGTGCTTCCAGCATGATTCTTAGTATGTGTTGGACATGCATCAGTAGTGTTGGGGTCATCCGTTTTGGTCGCACATTTTGACACGCGCAGCTCAACAGACGTCGCAGCTCTGACATCACCAAGAGTTAAAACCGGCCGAGGGGGGAAAGTTTTGTTGCCATTTCCCGCGTGTCTCACAGGACAGCGCAACGGAGGCGCATAAAAAACTTTTGCTTCACAAGGCCATTCCTGGAAGAACTTGAAAGCTGGAAATCTGTGTGATAAAAGAAGGTCAGCAGATTCATATACCGATCGAAGACCACGCCGACACCTGGCGCAGGTTAAAACCCACAGAGTTTTTTTTTTCGAAGGAGATGAGTTCCCTCCTTGTTATTCAGTCGACTAAACGGTTTTTCATATTTTCCACTCTTAGACGGATGAGAAGTTACCGTTTTCTTTTTCTTGAGGTGATCACGGACGCGTGATTCCCTGCCCTCATTTTTCTTCAGACCTGATCCATCCTCAACCAGAGAAGAGCAGAAATCAACGTCAAAGCAATTTCGTTCTTTTCATATTAAACCGGATAGGTGCATTTAGAGGTCTGGTCAGGACGAGGCAGAGTTAAGGTGATGTAGGATCACCAGTAGTCAATCCAAGGTATCAACTTGTTGCATGCAATACTGATTGGAAGTGTTTTATGCTGGGCTGTGTTTTGATTTGCTGCTGAATCGTGCGTGGTTAAGGTTTTGTCCGGCTGATCTCAAATCATCCAGGAGTTGGAAGTTGGACTTTTAAAAGTTTTTCATTCAAAGCAGCTGTGGTCTGGGTCTCGCCCAACCACTCTTTGTTCCAGTTTTACAACTGGAGTTTTTCCACTGGATTCCCACCTCAGAGTTTATGACTCTTTGTTCGAGATTTGGGGCGATCAGCTGCTAGAGGCTAAAGGGGCGTGGCTCCACCGTTTTATCAGCTGATCGCTGCAATCAAGACATCAGCACCAGGAGGACTTCTCTTTCCATTTAACCCAAATTACACATTTTGTCCATAAAACTGCTGGTTTGATCTTCATAGACACTAAATGCTTATATATTTGTCTTTTATTATTATTGTTAGGTAGTCATTTTTATTCCCTTTGTGTAGAATAGTGCTTGTAAGTTAGGTGAAGGTTTTTGGACCAGAAAAATGGTATATCAGGACTATTTGGCTTCAATAAATCTTCATATATATAATTAAGAGAAGCGTTTGTGTTTATTTCGTGCAAGAGTGATTTATCTGTCAAAACAAGGTTGAAGTTCCCCCACCTTTGGTGAAGCGGTTGAATAAACAGTGACAGTTTGTGGTTTTAGTTAATAATTTGTAATTATTAAAGAGCTTTGAGTCCATAATCACAACACCTGAGGATATCTCTGATTTCTATTCGTAAGTAATGATTTTTGGTTAAGAAATAAAAACATTTTGTTCAAATTATGATTTTAAATTATAATTCTTGATAAATATTAATTAATCAATAATCATAATCCTTACAGTAGGCATTATTGGTATACATACACCACCTTGGTTTTGTGGTGGTTTGTAGTGAATTAATGACAATACAAGGAGTCAAATATTAACATTAGACAAAGAATACCTTCAGTATGGTACATACAAAGTCTGTTTTTTAATAATAGTATCGTGTTGTGGGGGAAAAAAACATTCTAAACCAACTTGGCTCTATGTGAAAGAGTAATGGACCCTTGGGCCTACTAACTGACTGTGTTACCCTTGGCAGCAACAACTGCCAAAAAGCATTTGAAATGACTAGCCCTGAGTCTTTTACATTCCTGTGGAGGAATTTCAGCCCACTTTTCTTTGCAGAACTGTTTTAATTCCACCAAATTGCCGAATCTTCTAGTTGGAACAGTATGCTTAAGGTCAAGCCAAAGCATATTGGTAGTATTTAAGTCAGGACTTTGACTCGGCCACTCTAAAGCCTTTGTTTTTATGAGCATTCAAGAGTTGGATTGCTGGTGTGCTTCTGCATAACCCAAGTACACTTGAGCCCAAGGTCTGAAACTGATGACTGAACATTCTCCTTCAGGATGTCCTTGTAGACAGCATAATTTATGGTTCCATCTATTTTGGTAAATCCTCCTGGTTCTGAAGCAGCCATAGCCAATCACAGAACCACCACTATGTTTGACTGCCTGTATGAAATTCTGTTTTTTTGCCAGATGTAATGGGACACAGTTCTAACACTGGAGACCCAAAGTTTTGGAAATAGCTTTTGTTACACTTTCAGACAGATCTTAAATTTCTTTAGATCTGGGCATGATGTGCTGCTTTTTGATGTATATATTTGCCTACTTCATGTTGTCAGACAGGTTCTGTCCTCGAGTGCCAGTGTCCTGCAGCTTTTAGATGCATCCGCTTCAACACATTGAAATCAAAACATTGGGCCATTAGCAGGATTCTTTAGAACCCAATTATATGTTGAGAAGCTAGTTCAACCATTTAATTCTCCTTTCTTTCTGCTCTCGGTGGAGGAGGACGCTTTTTCTCTCTCTCCCACCCCCTCCCATATCTGCCCTGCTTCAGCTCTGTGTCTTGTCTTTGGAGCCTCTTTTTGCATATCTTCCAAATTCTGAGTTATGGATTTGGTCAGCTGGTCTCTCAATGCAATTGATCAAATTTTCTCGAGGAGAAGACAGGGTGAAGGAGAGCCCAACTTGTCCGGATTGGACGTTTTTCTCTGGATACACAATGGACTCCTGGCAGAAGTGGAGGATTGTGTGTCTGTCGATAATGTCAGTCGAGGATGTGGAAGATATGTATATAATTGGATGTTTGATATCAGGATTTCTGCTTTTTGGAGTCAGCGGTTACCTGGCATATCGAGAAATTCGGAGAATGTCAGCAGCTGTTCTGGCCATTGTAAGGCTACCTGGCATGTGTGATGGGATCTTCAGGGCGATCAGCACTCAGACTGAGATGTTACGTGAGCTGAATCGCAGACTGGATGTGATCCTTAGGATCGCAGGCAGGTTGCGGTTCCTGGACTCAGGGGTGAAATGGGATAAATCTTGGAGAAAGTTGTTCGCTCGGATCTGGCAGAAAGACCAGGAATTTGGCTGTTTGGATTCGCCTTTGAGAAGCACCAGCGAGACTCTCAAGGCTGACGGAAAATTAAGAGTCAGCCTAACCCAAATAATTATTGTTTTTCTGAATCTGGCTCCCCTGCGCGGCCTTGATGGCTGGCTATCTTAAACTTCTCCTGGAAGTTATGTAAACGTGACGCACTGCTCCCTCTGCCCCCTCCCTTCCCTGAGAACATCTGTGGACCTGCTCAGAACTTTGTGGCCGGTTGATGTACATTCCAACGAACCATCAAAGACAATGGCCTCTGTGACAGTGCTTCATGGACTTACTTGCACACACTCACTTGCACACACACACATGCTCAAGATAAACATATGCACCCCTCACACCACCTTCACCGTTCCCGGCATGATGTTGTTTTGTAAACTTGTTGTTTCTTTGTGCTGAGGTTTTTTGCAATCTCAAACTGTATCCTGCTAAGGATAAAGTGTGAAATATGATTTTTTTCCTCTATTTACCTAATGTGGCCTCTTTTCTCATCTAGCAAGGGCAGCGCCTGTGAGTGGGCAGCAAAGCCTCGGTGACCCGTCCCCCCATTGTCTTGTGTCATGATGTATGTTTAGATGGGTTGTACTGGAATTCTAATTTCCCCTCGGGGATCAATAAAGTATCTTTGAATTGAATTGAATTGAATTGAATAATCCAGGTGTGTCAGACCGGGGATGCATCCAAAAACTGCAAGACACCTTCCATCGAGGGCTGGAGTTGACATCCCTTATTGAGGTGATTTCATGATTCCACTGGTCATTAAGCAGTCAGGTCTCAGTGTGGCTAGTGAAGCTGAATCTAGTTTTTAAACAACGTAGTCAAACACTTAGAATTTATAACTCTTGCACAAAGTAGGAATGAATTACAATTTAGAAAAAACTGTCTAAAAATCATGACATATATTTTTTTTAAAGCCCCAGAAATAGAGCAGAACTTTGCTGCACAGCAAATATGTGTGAAACTCTTCATCGTGAGCGGACAGTGATTCTGTAAAAGGAAACTTCCCTGCTCGTCTGTATTTTGATCGTACAGCTGAGGTAATCATGTGTCGGGAAAATTGTTTGGAAACTAGGCTAACGCTCTGGCTCTGCAGTCCCTCATGGCCCAGTGAGGATCCACTGCTGCCCACCCCTTCCAGAACTGGGATAGCATGCAATTCAGCAGGATATTAAATATTCAGTCTCCTTCCTCCCAGTAAGAGATGCCTGGAGCTAATTACTGAGGTGGGAGTGCATATGTAAGTGTGTTATGCATGGGTGTTTGTGTTTGGTGGAGATGAAGTGTATTTCAGGATTGTGCAGAGGAAGTATCTCCAGTTTTTGCAAGTAGGTGGTTCAGCAGGCCGCCACTGTGCCTGCCATTAGGAGCTGATGAAACACAAACCATCATCAGGACTTGGGTTTAAACTTTTGCTGCCTTAGACAGAGACTTTCTGCTTTTTGTTCACACAGAGACAGTCATAGATTGAACTGGGCCCTAAGCAAAATTTGATATAGGGGCTTACTTCCAGTTTAGCCCATCAGCCACCATTAAAATTGTTTCATTGGATATTTAACATTCCTATTTTTATTGTTTGCAAGTAAGTCAACAAGAATGTGTTTTACATGCCACTCACATTGGTCACTTTACATGAGTGCATAACTAACAACAAATTGATCTATTCAGAAAGGAGGGTCAATTTAATGGGTGGTGCTCATATGCAACCAAACATTAAGTGAGATTTATTTGCAAAGACAGTCTGCATGAAATGAGACTCCAATATAGACACAAGCAGCGTGTATGGTTTACCTACCAGCATTAAACTATGACAAGAATATATCTAGGAGAGTTTTACTCTGCGTGAACACAAGAACACTCAAATGTCTTTTAAATCCTAAATAAATCCTAAATTTTAAATTAAAACATATATTTTATTGCTTTAAATGTGATTTTCAAAAAACAGCTCCCAAAAGAGAAATTATTATCCTTCTTGACATATTTACACATCTGAGGTTTTGAGATCTTTAATTCTGCGGGTCACACCAAGCACTGTTGGAAGGAGCTAATTTATTTTGTGGATAAATGTCTCCTCACAAGCTGCATAGAAAAAACTTTACAACCATCAATATCTTCTTGTATCATACTGGCTAAATATTTGACCCCTTTTCTTATCAGAAATGGGAGAGCTCAGTTAAATTGGGTGGTTTCCAGGATTTTAAGAAAAATACATACATTTTAAATAGATCTATTGTAAAATGTTAATGTTTGTCTTTATAATTTATGCATTTGGGATAAATGTCCTATTAAAACACTTAATTTTGTTCAAGATTTGATTGTTTTTAATTTAAGGGGAAGTTGAAGGATGGAGGTCATCTTCTTTCTTGATATTTCTACCCACTTTGCAATGCACCAGTTCCACTGGCAGCAAAACATGCCCACAGCATGATGCTGCCATGACCATGCTTAACAGTGTATACAGTGTTTTTTTGTTTGAAAGCCCCACCTTGGACCCTTCAAACGTCTTTTGGTTTTTTTTGTCATTGTGGCCATACAGCTCAGTTTTTGTCTTTTCTGACTATAAAACTTTTCCCGGGAAAACATTTAGCTTGTTTGGGTAAGCAGCTTCCTGGATTGTTCTTGAATATCCTGTACCAGTTTTCTTTTGTCTGATGGTGAAAGTTTGGGTGGCATGAGTGAAACTCAAACAGAATTGCGTGTTCCCACAGGACAATGATACCAAACAAACATCTAAATGGAGGGCAATATTAAGGTTTTAAATGAAGCTGATGGCAACCTTATTGGAAATATATGGAACAGGAATAAAAGTCAGCTTCAAGTCTAAAAACAGCCAATTTAAATGAGCTGTACAATTTCTGATGAGAAGAGTGTCCAAACGTTCAGCCAGAATTATGCCAAGATTGTCATGTTTTGGTTTTTCTGAAGGACCCAAATGCAGAGACTGACTGAGGTGAAAAAACAGAGTTCTTAATAATGAAAAAATAGAATAAACTTACAGGAGTTGCTAAAGAAGAGCAGGAAATTGAGCATAGGCAAAGTGGACAATGGTAGCTGGACCAGGAGTAAGGCAGGTTGACAGAAGAATCCAGCATAATGAAAACCAGAGAGTTTAATTACAGAGGCTGGGCGGAGGATTGACCAATGAACCAGAAGAGCTAATCACATGAAATAATTCCACACTGTAAGAACAAATGCATTAAATTAATAAGATAGTTATGCCAGTGATGGAAACATCTGACTGGCACCATACATCACTGAAAATGTTCAAATATCTTTGCTAAAAATCACAGATTAGGTTGCCTTTCCCTCAGACACGTCACTGAACTGTGTGTCCCTGTTAAATTTCTCTTTCTGAGTGTTCATCTTTAGTCGGATCGCTTCTCTTTAATATCCGATCGGGCTGACCCCAGTTATCTACTGGGACAGAGGTGGAAAAAGTGACCAGAAGAAGGTGATCATTCTGTGTGTGTTGCCTTTTCACAACAAGCTACAGTTTGGTTTCAGGGCTGTCTGTTACATTCAGCATGATTCATTAACTGCACTGCAGCCTGAACAGAGATAAGCCTTCATCTGATCAGTGTATTTTCCACTGGACTGTGCAGCTCAGAACTGGAGCTCTTGGATTCTTTGTTTTCAATAGGTGCACATATACTGCAATGTTTTCCTACCTCTCCATACTTTTTACCAACTAATAAACCAATAAATATTTGATTTGTAAAAAGTACTGAAAGTAGTGAGCTACGTTTTATGCTTGGCTGCAAACAAAAATGTGTTTTAATTCTCTTAACTGTGATTCAGAATCCAAGAATTTCGTAGGTTCTAATAGTTTAATCTTTTTGAATCTCTTAATTTGTGAATCATCCTACTTTTCCTCTTTTATCCTCTCCATCTCAGTGTTTCTTTGGTTTTAGTCCCCCTCCATCTCTTCAAAGGCCAAGGTTGGTGTTCAAGCAATCACCTGTCAGCATTAATTAAAGCTTATGAAGGCTGACCGGTACCAGAGAATAATCCTACTCATACCAGTCACCTGGGACAAAGCCTCCATAGTGACCTTGTGTTGGATTTCCTCACCGATCGTGGGACAGAAATAATAGGTGTGGCACAGCCACAACTGTGTAATCCCCGACACTGTGGCCAGACCGTATTGTACTCAGCAGATTAGATCATTAGCAGGTCACTGAAGTATCCAGAGGTCCTTGTCAGTGTTCCACCCGGGCTCTCTGGCCATGCATGGTGGGCTTTGTAGAACTTTCTGGGGAATTTATGTACCTTTTAGCATCGAGGGAAAGCTGTTGATCTCAAAGAAAAAGACAAAGTGAAGAATTTTGCTGTTGCCAACTTTTGCACATTAATACCATGAGATTTATACAAAAAAAACAAAAGGAAACACCTGACCATGAACTCATAAAAGCTCTGACCCTGATTCTTTTAAAATGCTGGCATTAAGGTCAGAAAGTTAAATGGGCTAAAATAACATAAAAACACATCTCTGGTCGGGACAAGGAGCTGCACCTCTTTTTCACTGTGAAGTGTTTCAGGAAGTGACCTTCCTTTGGCACTGTAGAAGCACCGTATATACCACCTTTTGGAGCTACAGTAAATGACTTTCAGTATGTAGTTCAGGAGCAGAGCTAAATTTAGTGATTGTTATATATAGCCACTATATAGTCTGCCAAAACTAAAAACTGCAAAGATTCAAGTTAATGATCAGCCTGATTTGCATTTTCTAAAATTGATCTATGGATCTGGAAAAAATAAATGTATATCCAAAAATAATAAACGAAGAATGAACCACTGCACAAATACAAATTTTGTATCCAATATTTTGCGCATTCTTTGAATATTGTTTTTGGTTACAGGTGTGGTGATGATCACTCACAGTTTGCAATCTAACTATCTAGCTGGTAATTTAAGAGGGAGTTGGACAATTTGGAAGCATCCTTCACATTTTGTATGATGCACTTGTACCACTGGCAGTGAAACAGGCCCTCATCATGATGATGCCACCTCCAAGCTTGACAGGCTTCATCTTGACAACTTCAAACAAACCTATTGTAATACTTATTGTAATTGTGAGCAAAGTACAGTTTGTCTTTTTTTCAGCATAAAACATTTCTCCATGTCCACTCCCACAGATGCAAATTTCAATCAGACATGAAGATGTCTGTTTTGGAGCATTGGCTTCTTTCCTAGGCGGCACCCTCTCAGTCCAGTCATTTAAAAAACTGGCTTGTGTGTGGACAGTGATGTATTCCAGCAATTTACAGTTTATGACAGGATTTATCCTTGATGGCTTCTAGGTTGATCTAGAGCAACCCAATAAATTAACCGATTAATTAGCTGATTGTGTAGAGTTAAAGCACATCTTTAAAAGCCACTTCATAACTTGGCATTAATGAGGACGACCTTTTGTAACCATTTGATCAGAACTGTAATTAGTGAACTCAAAAAGGTGGGTTAAATAAAGGAAACGTTCAATTTTAATAGCTTTACAGCCAAATAATCAGCAAAGATAGGCTTTAATTACAGTCAGGAGCAGTTATTCCCCATATGAACAAACCAGCTTATTTATTAAAGGTAATAAATGATTACCTTGTATCTTTTGTAATTTTTTATCTTTTGTATTTATTATGCAGCAATTATCTTATAAAATGAGACATTCTCACAACCAGTAAAATAAAACAGTTAATGGTCAAAATGTTCTCATTGGGTAGTAGGACAACTGCAACAAATTGTTGTAATACCTATGGTGGATCAGCAGGTGGCAATACCATTCACAGTAACTACATCAAAATTAAAAAGAGGAAGAGGTTTCTGCACATGGCTCTCTTTGTGCTCGGATGTCTAATGTTCGATCAACACTCTGACTGAGAGAGTCGGAGCTCATCCGGCAACCCTGTGCTTCATATCCATTATTGCTGCCCTAGTATGCAATGCAGTAAAAGATGCTGGTATTAAATATTTATTAGAATTTTAGTTAGTTTTAGTTTAGTTTTGCATCTCATTAAACCATTGGCAAATACAATTTTGTAAAATACCTATAATAATGCATTATTATCACCTTCTTTTGCTGAAAATAGTTTGCACCACAACAATGGGCAATTACTACTACTGCTTTCCAATTTACAACTGGAAGTCTATCAACTCGGGTGTGACTTCCAAGAACAATCCAATGAAGCATAAAGCACCACCTGACTAATGATTCTCCCAAATTAGTTTTAGCTCATGTTTTCTTTGAGACTGTTATTCCTTTCATCCCAACAGAGTAAGGACAAATCAAAACAAATGTGGCATATTTCATAAAAAACTGCTCCAGTTTTCAGAAATTCCTAATTGCTTTCTTCTCTTTTTTCAGATCCTTGCAATTATCTCCATCCTCTTCATTGTGCTGTCCACCATTGCCTTGTCTCTGAACACCCTCCCAGAACTGCAGGACACCGACGAGTTTGGCCAGCCCACGGACAACCCACAGCTGGCTCACGTGGAAGCTGTTTGTATTGCCTGGTTCACCATGGAGTACCTGCTCCGCTTCCTCTCCTCCCCAAACAAATGGAAGTTTTTCAAAGGTCCCCTCAACATCATCGACCTGTTAGCTATTCTGCCCTATTATGTCACCATCTTCCTGACAGAGTCCAACAAGAGCGTGCTTCAGTTTCAGAACGTTCGCCGTGTGGTTCAGATATTCCGGATCATGCGGATCTTGAGAATCCTGAAACTGGCCCGTCACTCCACAGGTCTTCAGTCTTTGGGCTTCACTCTCAGGAGGAGCTACAATGAGCTGGGCCTGTTGATCCTCTTTCTTGCCATGGGCATCATGATCTTCTCGAGTCTGGTGTTCTTTGCTGAGAAGGATGAAGAGGACACCAAGTTTAAAAGCATCCCTGCCTCCTTCTGGTGGGCTACCATTACTATGACCACTGTAGGTTATGGAGATATATACCCAAAAACTCTGCTGGGAAAGATAGTTGGAGGTTTGTGCTGCATTGCAGGGGTTTTGGTGATAGCCTTACCCATCCCTATAATTGTGAATAACTTCTCTGAGTTCTACAAAGAGCAGAAGAGGCAGGAGAAAGCCATCAAAAGGCGAGAGGCTCTGGAGAGAGCTAAGAGAAATGGTAGCATTGTCTCTATGAACATGAAGGATGCATTTGGCCATAGCATGGAACTCATGGACATCATGGTGGAAAAAACTGATGAGAGGAAGGAGAAGCTGCATGACAATCACATATCTCCGCATAGAGGAACACCCCGGATCAAGTCACCAATAAACCCCAGCAGCCCCAGCAAGACTATTGAGTCAAGCTACCAAGAAAACACAAAGCCAGCCAGCAGTCCTCAGCATCTCAGTGCAGAGAAACTTGAGGAGATGTACAACAAGATGACAAAAGCACAATCACAACCCAATGTCAACAGCAAGGAAAAGGTGGCACATTCAGTTAGGCGGAAAGCTGAATTTGAGATGGGAAGCATCCTCGCTGAAGCCATCTCAGGCACAGCGGAGGCAGTAACAGACATGAAAAGTATCTCCAGCGTTGACAGCTTTATGAGCTGCGGCCCTGACTTTCCTGAGAGCTCTCGATTTTCACATAGCTCCGGCAGCAACATGCCTGGAAGGGTCAGTACCAACCCCAGCCTGGAGCCCACCCTGGAGAATGAGCATGAGGGATTGCATGATGCCACCAGCCCCGTGTCAAGCCAAAGCACCAAGATCAACCGTGACAGCACAAGAGACCCGCCTCTGAACAACCCGCTTAAGGGCCGCTCAATTAAAGTCATTGTCAGAGGCGGGGAGGACTCAGGGAAAGGAGGTCTCTCAGACAGCTCATCGGTCCAGAGCCCAGAGACATCTGTTTATACCACTGCCAGCAGCAGGACGCCTAGCAAGAGCCCCGAGAACTTACGGCCGAGCATTTTCACATTCCATGACGCATCTGTCAGTAAGTTTATCGACGCCGACACAGACGAGGAGGAGCATCTGCACGACAGTTTGGCAGCCAATGTGACCCAAAGACTTTTGGACAGGCCCAGCCCTAGGTTTGGGCACCTCTCTGGCTTTCAACAGGGTCCCAACCACATGGAGGGCCTCTCAAAGAAGCTGGGGAACAGCACCCTCCCACAAGAGGGGCAGGAAAACCATATTTCACCAGAGCTGCAGCCGCTTCACGGGGAAAAGCATCAATAATACTCTTAGAGTTAATTAGGCTTGCACAAAGAATACAATGAAGAAGGAGAGATAAAGGACTGCAAATGAGAAGCTCAGAGACTTGTCTGAGAGCAGCTTGCAGGAAAATTGGAAGTAAAAGTTGTGGATTACTGGAAATAGTTTTGTTATCCTCTCCCAAACGTTCCTAATGGAAACAATCAAACGTGCCCTCTGAGTGGAATAAAAGGAGTGAATTTTTACTATTTATACAAGCCCAGATTGTAATGTAATAGTTAGACTCTTGCTGTATGGGTCTATTAATTTCTGTAACCTATGTTTTCTGAGAGCCCTGGATAAAATGCTAAAGCCACCTCAGCTAAAGCTATCAAATCAGTAGTGAAGCATTAGGGGCATCAAAACAAGGCACAATAAGAGCAGATTTTTCAAAATCCTCAATTGCAGTATGAAAGGAAGACATACATCTTCTTTCCCTACAATGTATATTTATATATACAGTGTATGTTCCAAATATGGAGGGTTGAGAACATGTTCTTGCTTCTTACAACTTCCTTTAAAACTGGCCTTAGTTCATGTAGTCCAGTGTTTTACGTTTTGATGGCGAGAGGACCAAAGCCTGAGGCATGCTAACAGATTATGTGTGTGTGTGTGTGTGTGTGTGTGTGTGTGTGTGTGTGTGTGTGTGTGTGTGTGTGTGTGTGTGTGTGTGTGCGCGCGCGCAATAACTACCTTTCACTTATAATATATTTATTATGTAGCAATAGTGGTCTCTTACTTCAGATGTTCAGCAGAATTAAGTGTTTCAGTCTGTTTCCTTTAAACAGCTCGTTGTTTCTCCTGAGTTGGCAACTTTACTGCACGGATTATACATGAGCGGCACAGAAACACACTGTGAGATCACGTCCATCCTTTTCATTCTTGTTCTCTCTCCCTGACGGCTGGCAAGAAAGAAATCATCTTTGTGAAATTGAATACCGGCTGAAACTGCTCTGCTCTTGTTTTTCTTGTTATAACCAGTGGCGGTTTTGGATATGGGAAATAAGGCCCGCTACCCAGGGTGGCATACCACAGGGGGATAACAAACAGGTTTTCTGTCGGTTATTTGTAAGCTCATTCAATGGAAATCAGTACCTCCCCGCAGTGTGCAGAGAGCACCGTAGGAAGATATTGCTGTACACTGTTATGATGCTAAAGTTGGTGTCTGATCAATATGGTATGATTTGATACTAAATTCAAGGGTCATTTCAGTGTGATTGCCTGGTCAGTCCTTATATGGATTATTTTTTACAGAGCAGGCATTTTTTAAAACACAACTTGAGATTTGTGAAGCATTTATAGCTGCTATTTGTAAAAAAACAAAAGAAAGAGGATTTAAATACTTTCTTAGGATTAGGACCAAATTAAACTGAGACAAGTATAAAAAGAACAAGGTGTAAACCAGTTTAACCTGGGGGGAGGATGTTAAACCAATCTCAGATTATTTAAATTTTGTCTATCTGTCTCAGTAAATATGAGATCAATATTTTTAGTTCTTACTGTCCCTGGTAAGTTAGAAAACCAGAGGTTTTTCTTGCTGAATGGGTCGGAGGAATGGGACTGTGGTTGGCTGTGAGTAGAAGAAGGAGCTCGCCCCGGCCGCCATTCATTCAGGAACCGCCACTGCTTATAACCTTCATTCTAAATGACTGAGTGTGTCTTTGAGATTGGGTTTCATTTGTTTATCAAAGAAAACAGCTTTTTTTTTAAATTTTCAAAGCAGTTGCAGCGGCTAAATTGAACTTTGCATTAAATAGCAGGTGAGACGGCAGTGAATAATCCAGTTTGGTACAATTGTGAATATTGTGCATGCATCGCTGCAAAGCTAGACTCCACAACATCATTACACATTACCTGTACAAAAATGTAAAAAAAGCAATTTATATTTTTAAGATATTTTCTAAAACAACTGACATGTTGTGGTAACCTCATAGTTATGCAATTCAAAACACTGTATGGGCTGTGTTTCTTTGAAGGAGTTGCTTCTGTTAGACAACATTTTGCAGGCGATAGATTTATAATATTCGCAATTGTCTCCCTGCTTGTTGCAGTCCTTTTTGTTCTATGTAAAGAACCAAAGAACTGTTCTTTCTGATGGGATATACAGGCGCTTGTACATTTTGATGTTTTGTCTCAAAATGGAGCACTCCTTTTTAAACAAAACACATATTCGGGCTCATTTCAGGGAGCCCTACTTGCTCATTCAGGGCAAACATCTAAGCAGGAGAATATCCTGTCATCTAAACAAGACAGCTTCTGATAAATGAGGTTTATTTTATGTTTCTTGAAAGTTTGATCGCTTTCCCAAATTAAAAATATCTCCAATCTCCCAGCTTTAAACATCCTGCACCTAGACACCAAATGTTCTGTATTTTGTTCGTTTTTATGCACCTAACTGATAACACCAAAACCTGGTGCTCTCACACTCTTCTAAGTTAATTTATAACTTATTAACTTTGCAACATGTCTTGCAAGCAGTGATCAAAGCAGCTTTTTGCAAGAAAAATATATAATAGTGGACCTATTTCATGTAGGTGGTTGTCATTAGAGCTACATTGCCTGCCACATTTATTGGCAAACCTGATGAAGATGTGTAAAAAACTTTAACATTCATCTGATTTTGCAACAAACGACTTTCATTTTAGTGCATTTTTTTTCAGCAGAGAAAAGAATCGCATGTTGATATTGCTGTACAGCCTTCCTCTGCCCAAAGGCTATCACTTTTTCTACTGCAACATTTTATCATACAGACCATCCATCTTTGCACAATTTCTCTAAATTATCCAATGTCCTCAGTCCTCTCTTATGTTCTCTGGAACAATGGTTTTCTTTCTAGTGAACCATTTTGGTGTTAATCTAATTATATGTTTTGCATCAATGTCACGCTAAAAGACCCAATGATGACTTATTTTCAGTTTTTCTGATCTGTAACTAAAACATCCAAGTATTTAAAAAAAACTTCATGATTCCATGCATTCTGAGAAGTATGTCAGGGCCTTTTGGACAGACAGACCCACAGCATTACATATCCTGCACCGTGCTTGACAGTGGGCATAAAGTGCTTTGCCAAGCATTCATCCTTTTTTTGCATGCCACCCTGCTAAGCTCAATCATGGTCTTAATTGATCAAATACCCAACTCCAGTTAAAGTCCCAGTAGAGTTTAGCAAACTCCACAGATTTTTGTTTTTGATGGTGGAAGAAAAAAAATGCTTTTTTCAAACTTCCAATTAGCATGTAGATAGCATGTATTAGATGTTATAGAGACTCAGTGACCCCCAAGGTGCTCCTCTTTTCTGGAGTTGTCAGACATGAGCTTTGGATTGAGCAAGGTTTGTGCACAAATACATCTCAGTAAATAATAATCACTTATCGGTGAAATCTGCATGGACACACTGTTAGTGGTGGTGATGTTTTTAACAAGAGGAGCCCCAAATCATATTTTACTAAAGTCCCATACATCCTTAAGCCAGCCCTGATTTAATTTGTCCAAAGATTTCAGTGTGAGATTTTGCTGCTGCCATAAAATAGGAATCTATTTTCAGAGTTTTTACACATCTTCACCAGGTTTGCCAACAAATCTGTCTGACACTATAGTCTGAGTTAGTTGTTTCTGTGCCTTTGCTTTTAATAAACCCCTGCACACTGAATCTGCCCTAATGGAGTCTGAATAACAATCAAATAAACAGAGAGGAGAAAGTACTCATGCTGTCGAGCTTTTATATGTGACACTGCAGCTTCTTTTTTTAAACTTTAATGTCTAATGCATCAAACATTTGGATGGAAAAAGTCCAGAAAAACAAACAGGTGCAGACTCTCAGCAGAGTTAACGGTTTCCATGGTGAGGGGCTGAGAAGACTGGATGGCTCACATCTGATGCACACATGTAGCCTAATTTACAGAGAAACCTTAGAGAGTTTATCGATTCATTTATTCATCTCTGTTGTGTCTTCAGTTCAGGTGAAGAAACAGTAAACTGGATTGTGGGGCTCTCAGTCAGACTGCCACATCATCGCTTTATGTCACTCAGTTGCCCTCGCAGACACATCTCAGCAAATCACAAAAGAGCAGACAGAAAACGACCACACAGACCTTAGTGTGAGGCACTACTTCAGAGATATTGATGAAGACTTCATCCACCTTCTTCCTCGAAGAGGGGAGTGAGTGTGAACAAGGAGTCTGCGACAGATGGAGCTGTGCTTCAGCGTGATCAGCTTGATTTTAAACTGACATGCTGAATGATGGCTGTAGCAGTCTGCTGCCCAAAGTCATGGGTAACTTCTGTTCTGAAAAGACAAATGTGGTCAGCGTATTCACACAGCTTAAACTTTTCATGTTTTGTCTCATTACAAACACGAGCAATGTATTTAATCGGGATTGTATGTGATAGACCAACATAAAGCATATAAGTGTGAAGTGGAAGGCAAATTATGCATTTTCAAAAGGTTTATGTTTGCTACACATTTGTATTAATCCCTCTGTACTCTAACACTCCTAGATAAAACATGGTGTCACAAACAACTTACAAATTCAGCTAATCAGTAAATAGAGCCCACCTGTGTATAATTATATCTCAGTTTAACTACATTAGTTCTGTAAAGCCCTCAGAGGTCTGTTATAAAACATTAGTGAACAAACAGCATCATGGAGACCAAATAACCTTTATGGAGAAGTGGTGAAAAGAAAGTCATTGTTGAAATAAAGTCATGAGAAGTCTCATTTTAAGTTTAACCCAACACAACAAACATTTGGAAGGTGTTCTAGCCAGATAATTCAAAAATAGTCTACATGGTCAGCATGCAGGGCAGTATTTGGTTCAGAAAACTAACAGTTCACATCACATTGTCAAGAAAACCTGTTAGAGGATGCAAAAGATTTGACAGTTGGATGGAGGTTCACTTTCCAGCACAAACATGAAGAGACACAGTGTAACGGCTTGCTATTTTTTGGACATTTTAATGATTTGTTTTTATTTTGTTGACTTCTTGTTGTTGACTGCAACTTTACCTGGTCTAGAAAGAAATGTCTCCCAAGGGAGACAAAGAAATCTTGAATCTGGTTTAGATCAAAGGATTCATGTGTTAGAATGGCCCAGTCAAAGTCCAGATCTAAACAATTGAGAATCTTTGGCAAGATTTGAAAATTGATGTTAACAGATGTTCTCTATCCAGTATTACTGGGCTTCAGCTTGCAGCTTTAACTGCAGTGAAAGATGGTTCTTATAGAACCAGTATTGTGTCAGAGGAGCTGAATAAGACCTTCAGATTGTTGTTTTAAATAATTTTTTCAAACAATTTTTTCCTTCCACTTCACAAGTATGCACCACTTTGTTTGGAATGCATTCAAGTTTGTGGTTGTAATGTGAGAAATTGTGAATAATTTTGCATTGCAAGGTGCATTAATTTTAACAAACTCTTTGTGCCTGAGAATTAAGCATTCCTCAGGCAAAATGATCTCCGTTACAGCCAGGTCATCAACACAGCTCTCAGGTTTTCTGTGAGTATTACCCAGCACTGAGCACCGAGTTCTTAGTTTTGTTTTTCCATCCTGATGATGCAAAGACAGGCTGCAGCATCCTTTTGAGGATGAGTTCACATCTCTACTTCTATAAATATCCCCCTGGCCGTGCACAAGGTTTGTCGCTACAGGAAGGGCTCTGTTACAGCAACGCTCTCAACATGATGGTGTCATGCATTTCAGAGGAACACATTTTGTAACAAAACACTCCAGAAAAAAGAAAACTACAGAGTCACTGGTGTGTGTTCTTTTTGGGCAGTCCAGCCTTTAGCAATGCATGGTAATAAAATAAAAATGTCAAACTGACAAATGGTCGTATGACTTTCTCTACGAGAGGCGGTGGAGACAATAGAGAGGACTAGATCGAAAACGGTGCAGGTGGGCAACATGCTGAAGGATCAGGGGTCATTAGCATTCATCACAGCGAGACATGCAGTAAATTACAAATCCTTGAAAATGAGCCTCTAATTGTTGCCGAATCTCTTGCAAACAAGCCATAGTCTATTTTATCAGCTTCCTTCTGTGTTGGATGATTGGTAACTATTTACTCATAGCTTTTTGTATTTTCTGTATTATTTTCTGAACTGCAGTTTGTTGTTGTTTTGTTGAGTGAAGTCCTCTGCTGTCTTGTAATAACTGAAATGTTGAAATAAAAAGTCACATTTTGGTTTTAACTACTCTCTAAAAAACACACAAATCAGGGGAAAAAGAAGGTCCAAACAACCATGTTCTTAAAGTTCAGTTTGTCACATACAAAAGCAGACAAATTATCCCTGAATCTTCCCGTTCCTGCAGGGAAACAATCACTCTTCTTGAAGGTATGGCTCTCTGTGTGCTGTCCTCATTGTGTGATGGGGGAAAATGTTTGTTTTGTAAAAGTTTTAAACTTTGTACCTGTTCAGTTTGTAGAGGAATACGTTTGTGCTTTCCCTGTTTTCTTCAACACATGTAGCGCTATAACACTTTGACACAAAGAACTTGTAAATATCATCAGAAAAGCTGTAGGAAAACAATTTTCAGGCCTATATCTTCTTTTACTGACTGATGCTTAATAAAAGACGATAAACTTGTCGTGGAGTCTCATTATTCCCAAAAAATGTCTTGTGTACAACAGCCTGGTGAGGGCCAAAACAGTCAGAGCATATGGAAATCTTACCCAACAGCACCCTCTGGTGATTAATTTTAATAATAATATATGTCTAGAGGGCCAAAAGTGCCACAATTTCACAAATCTGCTGTTAAATATTTATGTGTTTATGTGATAAACAAAGAAAACATGGAAATGCATATAAAAGTAAAAGAAATAAATGTACCTATAATTATTTCAATTGTTAAAAATTTATTTAATGCTTAAATGTGAAAATACGTAATTAAAATCTGTATTAATTATAAGCTCAAAGCATATAAAGTTCTTGCATTTTTAATTTTACATAATTATTTTATAGCTGTGTGTTGTTTTAAATACAACGAACCTTTCATAAATAAAATGTATACATAACAGATGCATTATTAAATATGTAAATGTCAGTTATTCATAAAGCATTACATCTATAATTATTTCAATATTAATTTTATCTTATTTAAATTGTGTTTTTTTTCATAACCATGTTGTAGCTTATCAGGATTTTTTTTTAACCTTACACATCCAGGTCAGTGGGCGGGGCTAACATAGCTACATACAAGATGATTGGTGTGGAGTTGATTTGATGTGCATGTTAACCAATCAAACATTATTTGATATGCTACAGTTTAAATAATTTCACAATGTAAAATATTTAAATACTCAAATAAATCTGAATATTTTAGACTTTAATTATTTAATAGTTCGTTCGTTCGTCGTCTTCCGCTTATCCAGGACCGGGTCGCGGGGGCAGCAGACTCAGCAGAGACGCCCAGACGTCCCTCTCTCCAGACACCTCCTCCAGCTCCTCCAGGGGGAGCCCAAGGCGTTCCCAGGCCAGCCGAGAGACATAGTCCCTCCAGCGTGTCCTGGGCCGTCCCCTGGGCCTCCTCCCGGTGGGACGTGCCTGGAACACCTCCCGAGGAAGGCGTCCAGGAGGCATCTGGTATAGATGCCCGAGCCACCTCTACTGGCTCCTCTCGATGTGGAGGAGCAGCGGCTCTACTCCGAGCTCCTCCCGGATGGCCGAGCTCCTCACCCTATCTCTAAGGGAGTGCCCGGCCACCCTACGGAGGAAGCTCATTTCAGCCGCTTGTATCCGGGATCTCGTTCTTTCGGTCATGACCCAAAGTTCATGGCCATAGGTGAGGGTAGGAACGTAGACCGACCAGTAAATTGAGAGCTTTGCTTTTCGGCTCAGCTCTCTCTTCACCACAACGGACCAGCACAGCGCCCCCATTACTGTGGCAGCCGCACCGATCCGTCTGTCAATCTCCCGCTCCATTCTTCCCTCACTCGTGAACAAGACCCCGAGATACTTAAACTCCTCCACTTGAGGCAGGAACTCCCCTCCAACCTGAAGAGGACAAGCCACCCTTTTCCGGTCGAGTACCATGGCCTCGGACTTGGAGGAGCTGATCCTCATCCCAGCCGCTTCACACTCGGCTGCGAACCGCCACAGCGCATGCTGTAGGTCTTGGCTAGAGGGGGCCAGCAGGACCTTCTCCATGGCCTCACCGAACTCTTCCCAGGCCCGAGTTTTTGCCTCTGCCACAGCCCGGGCCGCAGCACGTTTGGCCTCACGGTACCCGTCAGCTGCCTCAGGAGTCCCACAAGCCAACCACAGCCGATAGGACTCCTTCTTCAGCTTAACAGCATCCCTTACTGCCAGTGTCCACCACCGGGTTCTGGGATTGCCGCCACGACAGGCACCGCAGACCTTACGGCCACAGCTATGGGCAGCAGCATCGACAATAGATGCGGAGAACATGGTCCACTCGGACTCTATGTCTCCAACATCCCCCGGGATCTGGTCGAAGCTCTCCCGGAGGTGGGAGTTGAATACATCCCTGGCCGAGGGCTCCGCCAGGCGTTCCCAGCAGACCCTCACTATGCGCTTGGGCCTGCCGAGTCTGTCCGGCTTTCTCCTCCTCCAGCGGATCCAACTCACCACCAGGTGATGATCAGTGGACAGCTCAGCCCCTCTCTTCACCCGAGTGTCCAAAACATGCGGCCGAAGGTCTGATGATACGACAACAAAGTCGATCATCGACCTCCTGCCTAGGGTGTCCTGGTGCCAAGTGCACTGATGGACACCCTTATGTTTGAACATGGTGTTCGTTATGGACAATCCGTGACTAGCACAGAAGTCCAATAACAAAACACCATTTTTTTTATTATTAATTTAACTCATTTATTAAAATAATGAATACACTCACCAGCCACTTTATTAGATAGACTTGTCCAACTTCTTTTTAACGCAAATTCCTAATCAGCCAATCACATGGCAGCAACTCAATGTATTTAGCCATATAGACATGATCAAGACGATCAGCTGCAGTTCAAACCGAGCATCAAAATGGGGAAGAAAGGTGATTTAATTGACCTTTAACGTGGCATGGTTGTTGGTGCCAGACGGGCTGGTCTGAGTATTTCAGAAACTGCTGATCTACTGGAATTTTCACTCACCACCATCTCCTAGGGTTTACAGAGAATGGTCTGAAAAAGAGAAAATATCCAGTGAGTAGAGGTTCTGTGGTCGCAAATACCTTGTTGATGCCAGAGGTCAGAGGAGAATGGCCAGACTGGTTTGAGCTGATAGAAGAGCAACAGTAATTCAAATAACCACTCGTTACAACCAAGGCATGCAGAAGAGCATCTCTGAACGCACAACACATCAAACCTTGAGGCGGATGGGCTACAGCAGCAGAAGACCACACCGGGTGCCACTCCTGTCAGCTAAGAACAGGAAACTGAGGCTACAATTCTCCCAGGCTCACCAAAATTGGACATTAGAAGATTGGAAAAACGTTGCCTGGCCTGATGAGTCTCGATTTCTGCTGCGACATTTGGATGGTAGGGTCAGAATTTGGCATCAGCAACATGAAAGCATGGATCCATCCTGCCTTGTATCAACGGTTCAGCCTGGTGGTGTAATGGTGTGGGCGATATTTTCTTGGCACACTTTGGGCTCCTCAGTACCAATTGAGCATCGTGTCAACGCCACACCCTACCTGATTATTGTTGCTGACCATGTCCATCCCTTTATGACCACAGTGTACCCATCTTCTGATGGTAACTTCCAGCAGGATAACTCACCATGTCTTAAAATACGAATCATCTCAGACTGGTTTCTTGAACATGACAATGAGTTTGCTGGACTCAAATGGCCTCCACAGTCACCAGATCTCAATCCAATAGAGCACCTTTGGGATGTGGTGGAATGGGAGATTCTCATCATCGGTTTGTTATGCTATCATGTCAATATGGACCAAACTCTCTGAGGAATGTTTCCAGTACCTTGTTGAATCAATGCCACGAAGGATTAAGGAAGTTTTGAAGGCAAAAGGGGGTCCAACCCGGTACTAGCAAGGTGTACCTAATAAAGTGGCCGGTGAGTTTACATAAATGCTCCAAGTGGTTTACAGCACAATTCTATCGAAGTTTATTAATGAATTCAGTTTATTTTTATTGTTTGTGCAACATCATACCAAATGAAACAAAGTCTTTCGAGATTTTCAACAGATTAGTGTAAAAAAATAGTAGATGTGAGAAAACAAATAGATAAAACAAAACAGATCACATATTTAGTGCAATAATATAAAACACAAAACATCAACAGCTCTTCAACATTATGATAGCTTTGTCCTCTGCAGGGCCCCCTGTCTGCCATGTTGCAGATGAAGCACCATGCTGAGTTTCAGTACATCAGCCCACTCTGAACCACAGCTTTGAAGATTATTGTGGATTCTAATATTGGGAGATGTTTGAATCAGTTTCCTCGCAGCTCAGTTATCTTGTCTGACACAATACTGTGTCTACTATCCACAGACAAACATACAACTCAATAACAGGAGATATTTTCCATGTGGCTTTGTTAAACATTGTAAATTACTGACTGAAGCCCAGGTATTTTCCAAGAGGAGGATTGATGTTTTATCACAAGTTTGGTAAGATAATCCCCACAATGCTGCTGATACTCATCTGTGTAAACATATATGGTTCTCTTTATTAATACTTTATTTATACAGGGCACTACAGCTTAGTATACTGCAGCATTTGTAGTGGAAGATAATCAGTCACCAGTAAGGACGTTTGGTTACATAAAAACATAAAGGACAACTTCAATGACAGAAACATACTATTAAAATCAAGCAATACTAAAAGAAAAATAATTAATTACAACGTTATCTGATTAAGAGAACAAAAATGACCTGCTATTAAAATTTCTATGCTCATATAGTCAGCTCTGGAGAAAATGTTAATAAGGACATTTTGAGTGAATCAGAATAACAAAACTGTTGCTTTAAAAAACCAATTATGTTTAAAATAATTATGTGGGCACAAATTCCAGTCATTAATATTATGTGCTTGTAAACCAGACTGCATTGCTGTGAATTAGGGTTTGTAAAAAGAAAAAAAAAAACTGGGAATTTCAGCTTTGTGCATGTGTAGAAAATAATGTGTGTGTAAAACAGATTTGTACTTGTAAAAAATAATTACAGAAATTGCAAATTTTCTTTGTGAAGGTCTGTTTACAGATCCAAAGCTAAAAGCTACGTGTAAAACTCTGTGCTCATGTTCACCAATGTCAGTGTGAGTTTCAGCTTGCAAGCACGAATTTTGACCAGAACTTTCTTCCCCTCAGCCGATTGGTTGATGTCAAGTCAATCACAAATGTAACCGTCCAATCAGAAATACTGAAAAATGGCAAGAAGAAATATTGTGCTACAAGAAAGCCATAAGAAAAACTTAGACAGGGGGTTCGGCGTGTGGTTGTATAGGTAAAGCATGCACACCATATACAGAGGCTATGAGTCCTCGATGCAGCCATCTGGGGTTCAATTCCCGACCCTGGGACCTTTGCCGCATGTCTTCTCCCATTCTGTCTCTGTCTATTTCCTCTTTGTGTCTTGGTCAGATGAGATCTAAGTCCCCTGGACAGATGAGACGAAAATGTAACTTTCTGTCCTACAAGCGAAATACTATGTCTGGCAGAAAACTAACACTGCTCTTCACATTCAACACAACATCCCCTAGATGAAAAGCAGTGGTGGCACTATTATGCTGTGGGGATGCTTGTGTTCAGCGGGAATAGCTTGTTAGAGTTGTCGAGAAGGTGGATGGGGATAAATATACGGGAAGAAAACCTGCTAGAGGCTGCACATTTTTGAGACTGGGGACAATGTTAATCTTCTAGCAGGACAACAAATCTAGACATCCAGCCAGAGCTGCAATGGAATGGTTTAGACCAAAGCATATTCATGTGTTAGAATGGCCCAGTCAAAGTCCAGACCTAAATAGTTGAAAATCACTTGCAAGACTTGAGCAGTCCTTAAAAAGGTTTGCTGCGGTAACTCCAACAGAATGTGGTTGTATCAAACAGGTGGACTGAATACTTTGTTGGGCCACACTGTTGAGATTTGATCAGTAAAAAGATTTTAAAGGTATGTTACTTCCACTTTACAATTATGAATATTAGCGTTGGCCTTTTACATAAAATCCCAATAAAATACATAGAAGTTTGAGATTGTAACATGAAAAACCTGTGAGAAGGTTCAAGAGGTATGAATACTTTTACACAGTAAAGACACAGTAAAATCTCGGTTTGTTCTGAGATATAACCTTACATTTGTACATTTCTGTATCTTCTCTTTAACAAAATAACCAATTGTTTTATGTTGTTTGGATTGAACTGGATCGTAGTTTATCCACTGAATCGTTTGACTTTTGAAGCTGTTTTTAGCGTTAGATGTTAGCTTTGTTTCCGGACTTTTTTCATCTTTATAAGTCTCACAGTTTATGATGTAGTTATAAATGTCAGCAGTCAGACAAAACGCCCTTCATCACTCACTGCTCTAAGCCGGAGCACACGTTACATAAAGTGGCTATCCAACCCCACGTCACGCAGAGAAACGGGTTTATAAACTTCTTCTGTGGGCTGTGGGATCAGACTGAACTGCGGCATCATGAGTCTCATCGTGGACCTGCTGCTGATGCTCATCGATGTTACCTACTCCATTTTGTGCGCCGTGGTGCGCACCTTCCTCCATCCCAGGCTGAAGAGCATCGACGGGGAGCTGTGTCTGATCACGGGAGCCGGGGGCGTCCTGGGTCGACTCTTTGCCCTGGAGTTTGCCAAAGAGGGGGCGCACCTCATCCTGTGGGACTGTAACACGGCTGCCAACGAGCAGACAGCGCAACTGGCTCGGAAGCTGGGAGTGGAAGTGCGCACCTACACCGTGGACCTCTCCAAGCGCCAGAGCATCTACGAGACGGCTGGGAGGGTGAGATCGGAGGTCGGGGACGTGTCTATCCTGGTCAACAATGCGGGGGTGGTGGCCGGACAGAGGCTGCTGGAGTGTCCGGACGAGCTTCTGGAGAGGTCTCTGCTGGTGAACTGCCATGCGCTGTTTTGGGTAAGCCTCCATTCGTTGTTTGTTTTTTTTTCTCACGCAAACACCAATGAAACTCTGCGAAACGTCACTCCTCAGACAAAACAGCCTGACATGGATTATGTAACAGCCACTCGCTGTCCCCGATGGCTCGGTTTAGCTTTTGTGCAGCGGAGTGTGAAGGGATCAGAGCAGCCTGTAACGCAGGTACAGCATGTACTGATTAGAAAAGAAAGTCCAGTTGATAAAGTTCTGACTGGTGTAAACAGAAAATCTGCGTGGGAAACTGGCTTAAAGGAGTAAGGTGGTAATTCTGTCATTCAACAAAAAGAAAGAAAAACGTATTTTATATAGATTAATCACACACAGAGTAAGACATTTCTGTTCATTCAGATTATTCAGGGTTATAGCTAATAAAGACCTGAAATTCAGTTTCCCAGAAAATTATAAGACCAATATAAAATTATTTTTAATAGAGAAACGTTGGGCTACTAAAAGGTATGTCCATGTGCTATAGTTGGCCAGGGCTCCTTTTGCATCCATACAGCAGGACATGGATCAGCCTGGGGCTCTGCTCAGGTGTTCAGTAAACCAAAGCTGCTTCATTAGCGACCTTCAGCTTGTTTTCATAGCTGGGTCTGGTGTCTCTCATCATAAAGCTGACAATAGATTCACTATGGGATCAATAAACCCTTGATAAAACACACTGGACCAACGGAGGAAGATGACATGGCCCCCCATATCATCACCGACTGTGGAAACGTCACACTTGACCTCAAGCAATTTAGATTCTTCCCCCAGAGTCTGGGACCTTGATTTCCAGATGAAATGCAAAATTTGCTTTCATCTGAGAAGAGGACTTTGGACCACTCAGCAACAGTCCAGCATAAGGAAGGTGACAGTTGTAGCCTTTGCTATGTCTGTTAAGTTGACCTTTGAAGCTCTGACCCCATCCACCTTTAAGCCAACTTTGTTTATAAGCAGTTTAAAAACAGCACAACTGACCAAAGTGCTGAACAGATGTCATATATAAGCATTAAAAAACAAATATGAAAAGACATAAAAAATCAACACCTCGTCAACTCTTGAATAGACTTTGATTCACAATCCACTCAATGTCGCAGTTACCCCTGTTAAACGCGCACCTTTTTTGACCATAGTTTTTCCTTCCACTCAACATCCATGAATATAAAATGTTGGAAAGTATGTAAGGTTTTTTCCACTAAGCTTTCCATGAATATGCATGAGTATGCTTGTATTAGTAAACAACAAGGTTGTTTATTAATGATCTTTTGAGACTTACCCTTTTTGTGAAAGGCATTGGTGATTGTTTGCTGGACAACTGTCAAGTCAGCAGTCTTCCTCATGTTGTGTAAGCCATAACATGATCCTTACATTTCATTTATCTCTAAAACAAAATCTGCTAGGACTATCTAATATTCCAATTTTCTAAGAAACTGAAGTTTGGGTTTTCATTAGTTGTAAGCCACATTTATAATATATTAGTTTATATTGGCTGTTGGAACAGAATAAAATGCAAAGTAATAAGCGTTATGGTGTGGATGAACATTACTGGCGCTGGACTAAGTCCTGACTTCAACCCAACAAAACACCTTTAAGATAAATTAGTGGATATTAAGAGCCAGGCTTTCTTTTCTACCATTAGTGCCTGACCTCACTACAGTGGTTTTGGAACAATGGTGGAACATTTCCATAAACACACTTATAAACCCTGTGGGAAGCCTTCCCAGAAGAGTTGGACCTGTTATATCTACAAAGGCTGAGCCGACATCATATTAAACCCTACGGGTTAAGAATGGGATCTCACTTGAGTTCATAAGTGTGTGAAGGCAGATGAGCAAGTTCTTTTGGAAGCACAGTGTATGTTTGGAGGCGTCAAGGTTAGGCATTTAATCTTTGAATACTGCATCAACTGGCAAGCACGGTGGTGACAGCATTTTGATGCAGTTAGTAGTAGTGGTGCATTGCGCAAGGTGAATGGAGGATCCCCAAAAACACATCTCCCATTGAATGGTGAAACCAGGCTAACATTTAACTTTGAATACACGCTCTGACCTCAACCCTATTGGAAATGAATCGGCTGTGCTGAAAAGCCAGGTCTGTCTGTCACACTTTTCAGGGTCTGCCTGGGGTTAAATGCAAATCTTTGCGGATGTAGAGAAATGTATATAAAGTAGCAGATTCATAGCGATTTGCCTTTAGCAACACTGGCTAACATTTGGGAGTCCTCCTTTACACATGAGCTGTAAAAGTGGAAACAAGTAGATTTTAAGTACTTCACATCCCCCAAACATCCTTTACAGGGTTTTGTATTCTTAATATTGCAATGTTAACCTTTCTTAAACTTTCCTTAACAGATGACAAAAGCCTTCCTGCCTCAGATGAAAGCAAGAAACCACGGCCACATTGTCACCATTGCCAGTGCCCTGGGATTGTTCACCACAGCATTTGTAGAGGTATGCTGTGTCTGGATGACACAAATAAATCCAAACCATTATGAAAGCACATCGTGGCACCCGAGTTATTTTACCCCCGTTTGCAGGATTACTGTGCCAGTAAGTTTGGTGCTGTCGGTTTCCACGAGTCACTGGCACACGAGCTGCGAGCAGAAAACCATTATGGCATCAAAACCACTTTGGTGTGCCCCTACATTATAGACACAGGGATGTTTGCAGGCTGTGAGATCAGGTGAGACGCTGCATCTTTAGGCCCATCTGACAAGTTGCAGTGGAAAAACGTATTTATTTTTTTTACACACTTCCCAGGAAAGAGATTCAGAGTCTGATTCCTCCACTTGAGCCTCTTTATACGGCCCAGCAATCCATGAAAGCCATCCTAGGAGAGCAGGAAATGGTCTGCATTCCTCGCATTATGTACATCCCGTTCATCGCAAGAGCGTGAGTACTTTCTAGACAACATCAGCAGTCATGACCGTTTGGGTTAAATATTGACTTGAGTTTTATGTTTTACAGGTTGTTGCCTTGGGAGGCCAACATTGTGACGTATCGGTTTATGGGAGGTGATAAGTGCATGCTACCATTCATCAAGAACGCTGAGATGAAGACCTTGAATGGTCACATGAAATCTTCCAATGATGCCTTCTAGTGTTTTTGAATGGACTGGTGCAAACGCCAAAGGCTTGCTGTGCATTTTGGATTACAGTGCAGGCCCTGGTACAGATGTGCAAAAAGCTTTAAAAAAAAATTATTCTTTTATTGAAGTAGCATAATCTCACATTGAAAATGTTTAAAATATTCAAACTTTCTCACAGGGGAGAAACAAGTTCAATGTTAATATTTGTTTAATCTCCGGTGGAACAATTATTGGCACCCCGCTGGTCTGGGCTAAGAAGAACCAGACTGTTCTTCTTAGCCGGGTCTAAAGTCCTCTTTTCAGAAGAGTTTCCAGTCAGTAAAGTCAGTATTTAGGGTGCCATGTCATCTGCTTGTGTTGGTCCAATGCGTTTTCTGAAGTCCAGAGTCAACGTAGCCATTTACCAGAACATTATAGAGCACTTCATGCTTCCCTCCTTTCGTTTTCCAGCAGGACCTGGAACCGGCCCACTCTGCCAAAGGTACTAAAATCTGGTTGAATGACCATGGTGTTACTGAGCTTGACTGGTCAGCTAATCTTGTATTGTCAAGAGCAAGATGAGAGACACCAGAACCAACAATACAGATGATCAGAAGATTGCCATCAAAGCAACCTGGGCTTCAATCACATCTCAGCAGAACCACAGACTGATCGCCTCCATGTCACGCCACACTGATGCAGTAATTCATGTAAAGGAGGCCCAACAAAGTATTAAGTCCAGAAAGGAAAATTTTTCAGAAGCCTGAAATTTCTGTTTAAAACATCTTATTCTAATTTTTGAGACTAAATTGTGTTTTTATAATCTTTAAGCCATAATAATTAAAAATTGCAAGAAATAAAGGATTAAAATATTTCACTGTGTAATGAATTATGAGTTACACTTTCTGAAATGAGTGAAAATATATTTAACTTTTACACGATATTAAATTTGTTTTATATGTATCTGTAAATGTACTCAAAGGTTGGATTTTTCCGAATTTCTCAGTGTGCGATTATGCCAAAACTGTCAGTAAATGTGGCCGGACCTGTACATACCAAGTAAAACCAAACACTGTGCGGTGTATTCTTTTTAACCATAACCTGCAATAATCCAGATGGGGAATTTATCTGTCAGTTAAAACTAAAAGAATAAAAATAAAATAATAAAATAACCAAAGAAAAGTTTATAATTAAAGTTTAACAAGAACCCAATTTAAAAGAAAAACACAGCAGTAGTAAAAGATGTACACAAGTGCATCTCTTTATTCACATTAAACTGTGGAAAAAAAAAAAAAAGGACAAGACAACAGATTGGAAGGAAACATGCAACAGAAACATGAAGTTTAGATGTTTGAGCCACAGACTGATGTCACCATGACCAAAAACAAATTAGAACAAACAAAACCGGTAAAGAAATCCCTTCAATTTTGTTCTATTGTTCAGCAGTTGTCTGTCTGTACCTCTACCAACGCAAGTACACCAATCCAAGCTCCTGTTTGCATTACCAAAAAGGAAACATTTTGCTCTGCCAGCATTTGGTCATGTCTTTAAAAACACTTAAAACGTTTTTCTTATCAACATCCTTAAATCAGGCAAAACACAGGTTTTTTTTTTCCTGTCGATTCAAACAACTATAGAGTCATGAATTCAGCAGAAGCCGATCAGTCATGTGACCTGGGCCCACTGTGGCTGCAGTGTGTGGTGGTCTCTGACAGAGTTGTCCATATCTCCTCAGTTTCAAACCAGCTGCACAGTAGCTGCCTGCAAATATCCCTGCAGGAACTTCAGGGCCTCTGTGTTCAGACTGGTGCTCAGCATCGAGGGAACCTGCTCCACAAACAGACACAAGGGGGCGACATTTGCTTAACTGCTCTTCAAGCATTTTGGAACGCAATATATGTTCTTACACATTTCTTATCTAAAAATGCATACTTGTCCAACTTTCAAGTTTCCCCCGTCCTTTATGTTCACTTAATATAAAATACGAAAGTTCATCATTAATTTATGAGAACTACTCGTACAGTGGGCAGGATTTAAATATGAAATCTAAGAGGACACGAGGATGGAAATAAAAGACGAGGGGAAGGAAGGAAGATAAAAAGACAAGAAAGAGAGATAAGAAACAAAATGGACAGAGCTTGTTAGATGGAGACTCTCTGCACCATCACCCACACCTGACTGGGATCAGCTAAATTTCAGACAGAGTTGAAAGCATTGAGATGATAATAGCGATCATGACCAGTAAGAAAGAAACGTGAGGATTATAGTAGATCATTATCAGATGATGCTGTAACAACCTTTAAAGAATCTGTTCCACTTTTAATTTCCTCATTATCACAGAAAAGCACAGTGAAGAGCAATAATTTTGTTTCTTCCCCTTCACAAATTGATTCTCTTGTTGATAGTGTTACATCATCATTACGTGATGCATTAGACAATTCAGCCCCCTTGAAAAAGAAGGTAATTATTTATAGGAGGCTAGCTCCTTGGTTTAATTCAGAGCTGCGTACTTTAAAGCACAATGTTAGAAAATTGAAGAGAAAATGCCGCTCTACACACCTAGAGGATTCCTACTTAATCTGGAAAAATATTCTACGGTTGTATAAAAAGACACTTCACCAAGCTAGAACAGCTTATTTCTCATCATTAATAGAAGAGAACCAGAATAATCCTAGGTTTCTCTTTAGTACAGTTGCTAAACTTACACAGAGTCATAGCTCTGTTGAGCCATCCATTCCCTTAGCTCTTAGCAGTCATGACTTTATGGGATTCTTCTTAAATAAAATTGATTCTATTAAAAAGAAAATATTTGACATACTCCCGAAGATGATTACTTCATTCTCAGCAAGTGAGACAACAGTGGAAGTAACTGTAGAACCTGATTTGTGTTTGGACTGTTTTGATCCTGTGGAGCTTCCTGAGTTATCAGAAATATTAGCTTCATCTAAACCTTCATCTTGTATGTTAGACCCAATCCCAACCAAATTATTTAAGGAAGTGTTCCCTCTGATTACCAGCCCCATTTTAGATATGATTAATCTATCTTTAGTAAATGGATATGTACCACAGGCTTTTAAGTTAGCTGTAATTAAACCTTTACTTAAGAAACCTTCGCTTGATCGAGATGACCTAAAAAATTACAGACCTATATCCAATCTTCCATTCTCATCTAAAATTCTTGAGAAAATAGTTGCTAATCAAATGTGTGAGCATTTACACAGTTATGACCTGTTTGAAGAGTTTCAGTCAGGTTTCAGAGCTCATCATAGCACTGAAACAGCTCTGCTGAAAGTCACTAATGATATTCTTATGGCCTCAGATAATGGACTTGTGTCTGTTCTGGTTCTGTTAGATCTCAGTGCTGCATTTGATACATTCGACCATAATATTCTCTTAGAAAGGCTGGAATATGCTGTAGGGATCAGGGGAACAGCGCTAGGCTGGTTTAAATCTTATCTGTCTGACAGATTCCAGTTTGTTCATGTAAATGATAAATCATCTTTAAACTCCAGGGTTAATTGTGGAGTACCACAGGGTTCAGTACTTGGACCAATTCTCTTTACTATATATATGCTTCCAATAGGTCAAATTATCAGGCAGCATAGGATACATTTTCAATGTTATGCTGATGATACTCAGCTTTACTTATCCATGAATCCTGATGACCCCAAACAGTTAGATAGACTACAAGCATGTCTTGAAGATATAAAAACTTGGATGACTTTAAATTTTCTGTTTCTAAATTCAGAAAAGACAGAAGTTGTTGTCTTTGGACCGTAGTCTTTAAAAAAGAAACTGCTTAGTCAATCACTTAACCTGGATGGCATTAAATTGTCCTCCAATAATAAAGTAAAAAACCTTGGCGTTATTTTTGACCAGGACATGTCATTTAAATCGTTTTTGTGAATTGGCGCTATATAAATAAACTGAATTGAATTAATGCAACTGACAGTCATCATAATATTCAACAATAATGGATCTGAACATACCCTTCCAGGACAGGCAGTAGAAAGTTTGTGGAGTGACTGGGCCAACAGGATTTTGGGGTTGCCAACTGCATCTCCGATTGGGTCGTGTTCCTTCCTTCCAGCAAAGGCCAGCTGTGAGAAAGCCGTCTGATAGCCTGGTGTGTCTTCTATGTCGATGAAGTGTTCGTCGTCTGGGATGCTGTCATCTTCTGGCAACTCAAACAGACCAATGAGAGCCTGCAGCAGTGGGGTCCTGAGCAGATGCATTCACAATTAGTTTTAACTCCTAATAAATCATTTTAATAGTCCAATAAACTATTTTCCTTGGAATCTGCCTTCATTACATAACCAAAAGTTTCATCAGAAGTAGCTCACTAAAAACTGTGGCAGAAGAACCAAGTATTGTGCGGTGCCCGAGCTGAATCAGAGTTCGCACCCTGGAACCTCAGTTCGATGGTGGAAACACGAATCACCGGTTCAAAAGGGCTAATAGGGGTTAAGGCATTTTTCTTCATGCAACCAAGCAACCATCCAAGGTGGATAAAATTCTGACCAAGTGCAAACAAATGCTAGTGGCAACATGTGGAACGCGCCAGCTGCTACAGATCAACTAGATACAGTCTGTGTATAAAGAAAAACTTCTGTATTTTGAAGTGAGAAGTCACAACGCAAGAGCCTCAACTGAAGAAGTGGGACATTTCATGCAGCCTCTTGCTGTTGTGTTGGCTCTTTAACATATGAACCAGATACCCGACCCACTTGCCAACATTGACGGGCAATTAACGTTTAAATACTGTTTGTTGTTACCTGGAAAACTGCTTTTAAATAAATATTGTGAAGCAATTTTGTCATCTTGTGATAATAATGGCAAATCCAGCATGTTTATAGACACCTAAAAATGGATATGATAAAGATTCTTGCTTTTTATGTCTGACCTATTTTATTTTTATGCTGCTGATTACATGAGGGCATCAATAAAATCTACATTTCGGTTCCAAAGCAGGTTTGAACTCAATCATTTCATAGTGTTTAGCAGCAAAGTTGCACAACTGAATACACTCTGTTGCATCAGCATACCCAGTTTTTCATAATTATGTTTTGTTTTTAGGGCAGTATGACTAATAACTAATGAATTTGGTTTTGTTAACCACTTTTATCCTCATCATAATAAAAAACTCAATATTGAGATAAACGTAAAGTTTAAATCTATAATCAATAATTCAAGGCCCTGTATCAAACTAAACCAGATTTATTTTTGCACCCTTGTGTTTTTATGTAAAAATATGACTATTAATAAAGTTTTTAACTTCATACATGGGAAACCAGCTGAATTTAACACTGAGATGAAGGCTGTTGTTCAGGGAAAACACTCGTCGCTAAGCGAGTTCTTACCAGAGCTTTGTGTACTCCGTGTCCATCATGGCAGGACACTCTGTGAGGATTTTTGTAATGCCGACTGCACAGATCTTCTTCTCAACTGTTCCAGACACCTTCTGAACCTCTGGAATAATGATTTTTTCCAAAACCATCCCAAACATTCTGTAGTTTGAAAGGGTTAACAGGGTTTAATGCAAAAACGTAAAGACTGAGTCAGGTAAAAACATATTTCAAGAAATACTAGAATATAACATTTTACTTCTACAATAAAAAGGCCCAGATGCCAGATATTACTATAAATTCATCAATATAAAGTGACAGTTGTTTAATATTAACTCAAAAAGCTGCTTTTGTGCATCGTATGAGGGTAATTAAACACTGCGGGAGCTTTAGGGTAACAAATTGTTAGCTTTGTAAAATGATCATGATAATACGTACTTTGGTTGGATGCTGTCAAAAATCTCCTGAAGTGCAATCGCTCCATATTTGACACAATATAAGTTGACAAACACCAAGAAACCTTTCAGACAGAAACAAACAAAACAAAAATATAATTAAAAACCTGTTCATGTTCTTTTGGAGGCAGACGTTGTGCGTGGAGTATAGGAGTCCATGGGATCAAATTGTTTCCATCTGTACAGAGTGAAGGTATATCGGCAATTAAAATGATCATACTAACTTTTGATAAACTTTGTAGTTTTAGAGCTCTGGAGCCGCTGGAAGAGCAAAATGAAGATCTGTTTTCTGTACTGCATGATGGACTCACTGGTAAAGCAACACAAAAACAGTTCATTAACAAACAAAAATATTCACGTGGCAACATTTTATGGCTTAACCATTTATTTAAAGAGCTACGAAGAACTCACGGGGGCATGTTCTCTATGATGCTGTTGAGAAGGTAAAAACCCTGGTGGTCATTGGCCTTAGAAGCAATAAGCTTCTGGAAAACTCCAAGCAAGCCAGGCTGGGGTGGAAGAAAATTGGAGTATGAGTGCTTCTACATATGGAGTAAGATAAATATACAATCCATGTTTTCATGAATTAAAATAGTAGGTCGTCCATCTGACAACCAAGTAGAATTTAACAGCAGTGTCTACTTTCAAGTTTGGTCCGAACCTTATTTTCAAACATGAAAGCCACATGAATTTGAGGGTGCATTCACACCAGGAAGTTCTTTATTTTTTTTGGTTGGGTGCGGTTTGTTTTCACATTGTACTTTTTGTAAGTTAACTATTACTTGTAAACAAAGCCACGCGGCTGACCATCATTGTTCCCATTGGACAGAAATCATGGGGGCGGGACACAGCACAGACCAGGAAATGTAGGAAAACATCTGTAGACGTGCTGCGTGCAGCACCTCTGTTCTGCATATTTGTGCCGTTATTACAGCTGCATTATTATTATGAGTCAAGAGCAGCTCATTCAACACAGACTTTGCAAAGTTCTATTTATCATTTTGGAATGGCGGCGGAGAAAGCATGTACCGTGTCCCACAACATGCCAGTAGCGTTGCTAAGCAACATACAGATTATCAGTCATGATTTCAGTATAATCTAAACCTTTGCCATCGACTACGGTGGCTTGTTAAGTCCAAAGAGATGTACATTTCCTGTAGTTGGTTCAGATCAGAGCCGGTTCGTATTCAGACCATAAGCAAACCACACCAGAGCCCGTTTTGAAGCGGACAGAGACCACCTTAAAAAGTGGGTCTTGTTCCGGTTGTTTGGTCCGGACCAGGGTTTGCTTGACTGTATTCATACCTGCACAAAAGGTCCAGACCAATGGGGAAAGGAACTCTGGTCCGTTTCAAGTGGACCAAAAGTGGCAGGTGTGAATACACCCTAAAAAGAAGTGGAAACTTCTATATTTCTTGCATCACAGAAAATTTGATTTACTTACAATTTTATCTGCAGCAGAAGCAGCAATAGAGGCTCCTCCCTTCTCAAGGTAAGCTTGCAGCAGACGCACAAGAGGAGGGATGTTCCCCGTGCGTTCCCACAGGGCCGGCTGCAGCAGGTGGGGGAACAAAGCCATGTAGGAAGCAGGAATAGAGCTGGAGTGGATCTCAAGGAGAAGAGACATCACCTGGAACACATATGGAAGAAACTCTGCAAAAGATGACAAAGAGAAAGTCAGTCGACTTCTTTTATAAACACAAATTACATGAAGTTGTATTTATTTCCCCAGATGGAGAACTAAAACACCTTGGACATCGTTCTGAAGGATTTCTGTGAAGACGGGAAAGAGGGCTTCCTCAAAGCTTCCGACTGTGGCAGGGTTGGCCTTGCAGGTGATCCGCACAGACAGGCACAGAGACTCGAACAGGTAGTGATTAAAGTGAGGCTTGCTGGGATTCTGGGTGAAAACAAAAAAAAAAAGATGGATGAGTATAACCCTCCCAGAAGAATTATGACAAATCTTTTCCTAAAGAAACAAATGTGTCACCTTGCTGACTAAGAGGAGCTTATGAGTGAGCTGGCCAATCAGAATGGGAATGTAGGGAACTATGGCCTCCTGCAGCAGGGAGAAGCTGCGCATGATGGCTTTAGAGACAAATGGCAAAAAATGTGAATTAGTAAAAACCTTTTCAGTTAAAACCAATCACACAGTGGAACAGAACAGATTTTACCTTTCATGATGTACTCATTTTCTGCAGAACCAGGAAGAGTCAGTGCTTTGAACAGATTGGTGAGCAGCTGTTCAGTAAAAGGTGCCAACTCTGCAGAAGTGATGCTGAAAACAGAGAAAGATGAGAAACAGTAACTGTAGACATCACCCAGTTCCACCTGCTTCCACACAGGAGGAAATGACACACTGAAGCCATGCTGTACGATGTCCCAGTTTTAAAGTTTTTCATTTCTTTACAAAAATCCTCTAGATGTAAATAATTTCATCTAAGGTGGTGAAAACACTCCAACTATTCTACATGAATAAAAACAGTTATGAATTTTATGTTGCAGTTCTGCCTATAGGTTGCCTCAATCGGGGCTTTGATACTCACAGTGTTGCATTACTGGGGCCTCTCATTGTGAACAGCCTCTCCAAAGCATGGGCAGCGTAAGTATGTTCGACTGTGCTCTCTGCCTGCAGATGCGCTATCAGGAGAGGAACTGCCTGCAGCAATTGCTCCTTAGGAAGCTGAAGAGAAACACAGGAGAAGACTTTAGTGAGGAATTCACTTTTAAAGTATTAAACAAGAGAAACAGAGGTTTTCATACCTGACTTCTGAAGATCATGACATACTTGATTGCGTCTGCCTTCAGCACTGGGAACTCGTTAACTACAACGAGATTAAAAGCACGATGAATCTTAAACTGTTTTATTAAAACTGTGTCTTATGTTTCGTCTTTCAATTATTCCAGTAAGTTTCTGCACCCGTGAAACTTCAGAGCGACTAAGAACCGTCCTAGTATGGATGGGCAGTCTCACATCATTCAGCTTTATCATGGGAAAAAAAACTCACCCAAAGAGTATGATGATAAACCGATGTCTGCAAATATCAAAGCCAACATCCTGATTATTAGTTTTAATTTGTTAATTCTGTACGGTTTGATCAATTTGCCCACATTTTTTCCATGCCAGCATTCATCAAATGTGTGTTGCTTTTAAAACATGAAGGCAATTATGTTGTATAAATCAACAGAACTAGTGTAATTTTCATAAAAAGTTTTGGTTTTAGAGCAGTATTTGTATTGGTAATGCTATTAATTTATGGAGCCCTGGATTTATAGCGAAAAAAACCGGCTGAATGTTTTAATATTTTGTTTTAGTCATTTATATAGTTTTAATAAATACCACAAAATTTGGTGGCTTAAAAAGAAAAGGTCTGTATTACCCATCCACGTTTAGTGAATATCATGGTCCAGACTAAGGTTGGTTTGATAATGCAAGGATCTCTTGCTCTACACTTTGTTTTGGCTCCATGCACTATGAAACAGGGTCAGCTTGTTGTGAAGAAGAACCTGCAAAGCCGGCTGACCAAATAAGGACCCACAGGATGTTGTGCGTTTCCAGATGCAGGCTGGGCAGCACCGCAACTAACAGGCCACACACCTTGGGGCTGATGTGCAAGAAGCAACTGGACCCGTTTCCTACTAATGTTTGTCTCCTGGAAAACTCAGGGGATTATTTACGGTTGCGAGTGTAAACGCAGTAGGAACACCTGAATGTAAGATACTATTGTGTTTTTTGGTTTTCACTGCTTCCAGGCAAACTTCTCTAAATCCCACTAGATCTGGTAGGTTGACGGCAAAACATCCTCGGATGTAGACGAAGCCGTGGGTGGGAATCCGGTCAGAAATCGGTTGTGCCACTCTAGAGTCTTGCAGCAGTTGGTTACTATGGAGACCAAATGCAAGATGGGGGTGACAGTGTGGACGGTGGAGTCATACTGATCCAAGGTTAATGCACATCGGGTGAAAATCATCTCAATATGAGTCAAGGAGCACCTTTAACACACGTCATGAGTGTCCTGCTGATGTGCATTAAGACAGTACATAGATACTGGACTCAAGCCTTGGAGTTTTTTTCACAAAAATCAATTCTGTTGGGGCCTCAGGAGATGTGACAGGTGCTGTTCGTTTATAACATCTGAAGGAAGACACTAATCCACCGAAGACAGAAATGCAATATTGTTTTAATGCATATTTCTTGATATATAGAGGATAAGTGGGTGGGACAGCGTGAATCACATCAATATTTTGTCTTTTTGAAATCTTAAAGCATTTTACAACCATCAGTCCCTCTGGTTCAATGTTTAAACACCACAAAACCTTTTTTACAGTTACAACAGTAACCAAGTCACAGCAGAATATCAAGGAGTCTTACCATTGCATGATTTTAAATCTGGGAGAATATGGTTCACAAAGAATTCAGTCAGATTCACCAGTTCATTGGCCTGTGTTATTCCATGCTGTTAGAAAACAAGCAAGAGTGTAAACAAATCAAACAAATACATCAACTATAATTAACCTTTCACACCTATAATGGGTAGCCAACACCTCCCACCATTTAGCCTTGTGTTCACCTTCTGTGTCTGGGCTTTGGACGCCAGCGATGTGACCAGGTAGATGGCTGCATCTTTGTGTTTCCAGTTCTGTCCAGGGTTCTTGGCATATTCTGCCAGCATTGAGTTCACGTAGCCAGAGAAGATGGCTGTGACTGGCCCCTCGAAAAATTTACAGAGACCCCTCACTAAGTCGCATGCTGCCCTGCGACGAGTGTCGATGTCTGAGGAGGGAAAAAAACAACAAATGAAGATTTCGAAACCACCTCAGTTGTTAATACAAGAGGGTCCCAAACGTTACTTGTAAAGAAGGAAAAGTACATAAATAAACTGGGTTTTAACAAGGGTTAGTAAAGTTAGCACATGCTAGCCTCTTGTAACCTGAATCTGCATAACAATTGTGTCCAAATTGTCAGTTGTTTTATCTTTTCAGATTTAAGCAGTCCAGTACAGTATGTTTATGCACCTTCAGTTATGCAGACTTTGCAAGTGAAAGATATGATGAAGAGCTTTGAGATTTTCTTAGCAATTTTGTTGTAAATGTAGATTATTATTGTGTATACCATTCTGTCTAAAATTATCCAGACCTAGAAGGTGCAACATGGTTATATTTTCACAGACTATTCCTTAAAAAAAAAAGTGATTTAAACAATCCTAATATTTACCAGATCCTTCAAGATCTCTTCGAATGTATTCCTCTGAGTTATCTTCAAAAGCCTCCTCATCGGCACCTGCAGTTATACGTGAGATAACAACCTGGTTAGTGCCACAACAGAACAGACACGGATCAGAACCAACGGCAGCAGATGTCATCTGAGCACTTACTTCTGAACTCCATGTTGGGCACAATGACCTTCTCACAAATGCTGGTGAGAGTATTATGGTCCTCAAATAGATGCTTGTAATGTGGCCTTTCACAAACTGATGCCAAAAACTGGATAGCATTGCTCACAAGCTGCAGGAATATCAGGGTGTATTATTGTTTGTATGTGCACAGAGAAGAGAATTCAACAGTACAGGTACATATGGTAGACAACAGGGCCCACTAGTCTCACCAGGTCATATTTGACTTCCTGGCCAGTAGAGACCAGAAGGTTCCAGATAGCAGTAACAAAGCGTGGCAGGTACGGCTGAAACTCCTCGTCATACTTTTGAGCATAAAGAGCCGCATTGTCACAGATCTGAGACTTCAGCAGCTCCAGGAGACCTGCCTCCTCTTCATCCTACGTGGGGGAGCAGAATAAAATAAATAAAATACATCAAGGTTTAAAAAAAAAAAAAAAAACAGAACTTTTTAAGGATAGGTTTACTGCCGTATGAGAGAGAAGACAACATACATCTGTTTGTAAAAGCTTATTGTCCAGAGTAAGAAGGCTGTGAAAATTGGTCATCCAGGTTTCCATGTTGTCCTCAAAGAACTCTGGAAGGTCCTGTTGTAATAATGTAGAGTTACACACAAGTAGCTATTAATGACATGTGCAAAGGCTTTACAATTCAAAATTACTTGGTTCATCCTAAATGCTTACAATAATTCAAGAAACCAAAACAGAAATTAAAAACTACAGTATCCTGCAAAAGTATCCATGTCATATGAACAGCGTTTCATTTGATAGACCTACACAAAGCATTATTGCATAATTGTGAGGGTGAAGCAAAATGATACATGGTTTTCAAATTTGTTTTTCTTACAATTAAAAATCTGAAAAGTGGATCTTTTCTATTCAGCCATAAGAGATCCTGTTTGCAGTTCAAACAAGCCATGTAGGAGACACAGCAAACATGTTTCAGCAGGTGTTCTGACAGGCAGACCAAAACTAAATGTTTTGTCCAATATGCAAAACCCTATGTGTGGCAGAAAGCTACTACTGCAAAGATCCCTAAACACAACATCCCCATAGTGAAATACGGTAGTGGGAGCATCATGCTGTGGGAATGTGGTTTTCATTTAAGGCCAAGAAATTACAACAACGTTAAAAACAAAACTACGTGTTTGAGATAGGAATGCCATTTTCTGTAAATATATGACAAACAGCAGCAGAAGGCACACTGAAGATATCAAAACGGTCAGCGCAAAGGACCAAAACCGACCTGGAAGTTAAGACTGTAGAAAAGCTTCGATATGAGTGTTAGGGATGAGAAGAGGACCCTTAAGGCATTGATGTCGTTGCCGTGAGTTTGACACAACTCGATGGTGGCCTGAAACAATGAGACAGAAGCAATTATGAATTCCTGACAGCAAAGTATGAGATTTTAACTTTGGAAAACCTCAAAACCTGTTTTAAAACATGCAGCTTGCTGTATCAGCTCAACAGCGAGGTTCCAAACCTTGAAGAGCTCCGTCAGAGGAAGGGCAAACGTGTCCAGTACAAGTTTAATCTCAGTCCAAAGCTCGTTGGACTTGAACTCGTGGCGGTACCTTGAAATCAAAGGCACTTTCTTTTTAATTTTAAACTAAATAAGTTTCTTTTTTAAACAGGTATTTAGGAAGACAAAAGGTCTACCTCTTGAAGAGGGAATGTGCAGTACGGAGAACTCCATTGATGATGTGGAAGTCTCCGCTTCTGAAGCGGGTCACCATCTCTGTCAGAAGGTCAGGCCATTTTTGAGGAAAGTCTTCTCTTCCTATGATGCTGATGGCGTCACTCAGCTGCAGAGTTACATCAGGTACCAAAACAACTGTAATACAAATCACTGCAGAGGTTCAGGTTAGAGGTTAGCTGAGGGAACAGGCGATCATTTACCTGTTTCTGGATCTGTTCTGGGCTGCTCAGCATCAGATTTACAATGTTCGCTTTGATCGCCGTTCGGTCGGCATCCGAGATTTTGTTTGGTTCATCTTCAACCTTGGAGGAAAAAAAAAAAACAATCTTATTCGGCAACAACCTGCAAAGAAATGTTCGGAACTACACGTCTTAATGCATATTAAACTGTAAAACATTACATTTATAACATATTCTTGCGCACAGATTCTACAAAACTGGGTGGCATAAATGTTTCATACTGGCGTAGAGCTGCACTTGGATGTAAGCTTGGTGATTTTATTGTGCATGTGGTATACAACCAAAGTAAACATAAACACCAACACAATCCTAACTAGAGTAAGTGTTTCCTTTCCTTTCTGTACAGCTGAAGCTCAGAAGAGAATAGAAACATATTTGATTCTTGATCACTGCAGCAGAAAATGTTTTATTATGGCATTAGGAAGTTCTGGTAAAGACAAAAAAGTGGCTCAGTGCTAAAGTAACTTTTTCAATAGACGTGTTTGTTAAAATGGGAACAACAAATGAATCTTTTTTCCAAGTACTTTGATGGACTACTCATCTGGGATGTGTTTGCAATGAACCCCATCAGAAAGAAGTTCACACTATTTAGTTACGTATTTGTTTATCACCAGTCATATCCGCATTGAAGAATTCACCAACATTATTGCAAGTATTGCAGTACTCTGCAGCTTTAGAAATCATATTTAAGTGTTAATAGGTAGCGCTAACAACACCACTCTGGTGTGGAAACTGTTATTGATTGAAGGAGGCTCAAAGCTACCCGCATACGCCCGCATATCATTTAAGCTGCTACAACGCAGAGTTCAGCAGAGAAAACAGGAAGCCGAGCTTAAAAGCAAATAGCTCAACAAGTCAAATTCTGTTTGGCATGGATAGTCCTGGATTTGGAAATGTTGGCAGTCTTTTGGAAAATTTACAGTTAAGGTAAAAGTATTTCAACTCTAAAAACTGCTGCACATAATGCTAAAGCATATTTACTGTGACAATATAAGATGCTAGAAAAAAGTTAAAATGTCATAATCCGTCATAAATAATAACAAGCAACAAAGGTCAACTGTGATCCATTTTAACTGGTGACCTTGATGTTGAACATCCATCTAGAAGCTGTGGCAGCATTGACTCACAATTCTCCAGTTTCTTTTGATGTAGTTCTTGAACGTAACAGCAGCACAGACACGGATCACGTTGTCTTGCGATTTCTCCAGCAACGTGAGAAGTAACAAGGAGTAGTTTTGGTTTCCTTCCACTGACTCGAGAAACTTTTCAGCTGAGAAGAGAAAACAGTAAACAAACAAACAAACAACAAAGACAAGTTGCACCTTTAAGAAATTATGGATGGATTACAGGTTTCAAAGTATAGCATAGTTTTAGAACACATTTGGTTTTAGGAGTAAAATCATCTGAAAATGTTCAAAAAGCTCCAATGTTGGATGTAAAACTGGCCAAAATAAACGTTGCATAATTAAACACATGACAATAATGTACAAAGGAGGGAGGTATTGATGTTTAACATAATCTGTACTTTAGTGCAGCATTATAATCAAATTTAGCTGATGTCACATCATTAAGTCTTCTGTACGTGTGCTAACAAAATGTAAAAAATAAATAAAGATAATGCCAAATGATACCCTAACCCATCTGCTGAAAGATTACAGCTGAGTGTACTTAATACAGTGCGAAAGTATTCGGCCCCTTTGAACTTTTCAACCTCTTTCCACATTTCAGGCTTCAAACATAAAGATGTAAAATTCAAATTTTTTGTGAAGAATCAACAACAAGTGGGACACAATCGTGAAGTGAAATGAAATTTATTGGATGTGTCAAACTTTTTTAACAAATAAAAAACTGAAAAGTGGGGCGTGCAATATTATTCAGCCCCTTTACTTTCAGTGCAGCAAACTCACTCCAGAAGTTCAGTGAGGATCTCTGAATGATCCAATGTTGTCCCAAATGACTGATGATGATAAATAGAATCCACCTGTGTGTAATCAAGTCTCCGTATAAATACACCTGCTCTGTGATAGTCTCAGGGTTCTGTTCAAAGTGCAGAGAGCATCATGAAGACCAAGGAACACACCAGGCAGGTCCAAGATACTGTTGTGGAGAAGTTTAAAGCTGGATTTGGATACAAAAATATTTCCCAAGCTTTAAACATCCCAAGGAGCACTGTGCAAGCAGTCATAATGAAATGGAAGGAGTATCAGACCACTGTAAATCTACCAAGACCCGGCTGTTCCTCTAAACTTTCATCTCGAACAAGGAGAAGACTGATCAGAGATGCAGCCAAGAGGCCCATGATCACTCTGGATGAACTGCAGAGATCTACAGCTGAGGTGAGAGAGTCTGTCCATAGGACAACAATCAGTCGTACACTGCACAAATCTGGCCTTTATGGAAGAGTGGAAGGAAGAAAGCCATTTCTCAAAGATATCCATAAAAAGTCTCATTTAAAGTTTGCCACAAGCCACCTGGGAGACACACCAAACATGTGGAAGAAGGTGCTCTGGTCAGATGAAACCAAAATCAAACTGTTTGGCCACAATGCAAAACGATATGTTTGGTGTAAAAGCAACACAGCTCATCACCCTGAACACACCATCCCCACTGTCAAACATGGTGGTGGCAGCATCATGGTTTGGGCCTGCTTTTCATCAGCAGGGACAGGGAAGATGGTCCAAATTGATGGGAAGATGGATGGGTCCAAATACAGGACCATTCTGGAAGAAAACCTGTTGGAGTCTGCAAGAGACCTGAGACTGGGACGGAGATTTATCTTCCAACAAGACAATAATCCAAAACATAAAGCCAAATCTACAATGGAATGATTCACAAATAAACGTATCCAGGTGTTGGAATGACCTAGTCAAAGTCCAGACCTGAATCCAATCAAGAATCTGTGGAAAGAGCTGAAGACTGCTGTTCACGAACGCTCTCCATCCAACCTCACTGAGCTCCAGCTGTTTTGCAAGGAAGAATGGGCAAGAATTTCAGTCTCTCGATGTGAAAACTGATAGAGACAAACCCCAAGAGACTTGCAGCTGTAATTGCAGCAAAGGGTGGCGCTACAACGTGTTAATGCAAGGGGGCCAAATAATATTGCACGCCCCACTTTTCTGTTTTTTATTTGTTAAAAACGTTTGACACATCCAATAAATTTCATTCCACTTCATGATTGTGTCCCACTTGTTGTTGATTCTTCACAAAAAATTTGAATTTTATATCTTTATGTTTGAAGCCTGAAATGCGGCAAGAGGTTGAAAAGTTCAAGGGGGCCGAGTACTTTCACAAGGCACTGTACATTGGCTGACTCCATTACAGGTGTCCAGATCAAAATTGTTTTTGTCCCCAATATAGTTTCTTGTGGCATCAATGGATATTTTGTTTCAACAGAAGTTTCTGTTGCCTCAATATGCTCCTGCACCACAGCACTAAATAGGATTACAATGCTACTAATGTCCTGTCAACACATCACCTAAATGCAAATAGATCTATCATTTGTTTCTAAAGATCAAGCTGGCTAAACACATGCTACTTGTGTGGACCAGTTTGCTGATATGCTAGACTATGGTTTGGTTGATTTCACTGTTTTGATACAACGCGTTGATAATTCGGCTCTTATTTCACTGCAATTCCAGTTGATCAGTCTTGAAGTTATAGTGAAATTTGCTCTACTATTCCATAAACTTGGTGCTTGCTTTAACGTTCAAATTTTTTTATGCCTAGTTTTTTAAATGTGCCCAGCGGCCAAGAGAAACTAAACATTATTCTGAAGAAAGACACACAAAGGGATTAAGGGTAAGGATGTTTATACTTAGATTTAGAGTTATATTTGGGACATATTTTGGGACCTGTTTTTGTGCATTATGTTGCAAATACAGAATCATTTCTACTATTTGCTGAAGTCTATGCAATTTTATACTGTAAAATGTATATAATTTCATAAAATGTTTGTATTAATGCTTTTCAGTGCTATGCTAAGATTGCTACTAAACTTCATTATTTTAAATAAAAAATCAATACTAATGAACTTTTACATATTTCCACCATAAAAATAAAAATATAACAAAGTTTTCTTTAGAAGTTTCCTTTACATTTAAAAATACCACACCTTAAGAGGTAAAACTGTAGCACAGCACAATAAACAAGCACGGTGTCATTACACATATTATATCAACCAATTTCTACGTCAAGGGGAATACCTCACAAAGACTGTCCTTCCCCAAACACCACTTTATCATACCCAAGTTGAAGCTTAGTCCTACCTGGACGCCTCACTGTTGGATCCGGGTCTAACGTTTTCCTCAGGAACTCCGTCAGGGTTTGCAGGTTAGCATCATTCAGTTCCATGCTTACAGCTAAAGGCAAAAAAGGACTATAAGTCACTACATGAAGAAATCCTGTTTATTAAATGAAACCTTTATTCAGTTACTGACAGCTGCAGTTTATCACATACGCCTTGTTATTAGTCGTGTTGCACTAATATGTGGCCCACTGTCATTAAACGTTTTTCTCAATCCATCCAGTGTTTTCTAACATAATCCAGTCTTTTTATTGCACATCAGTCTGCAGACAAAATGTCATTTGATGTCAGCTTTCAAAATTTAAAAAGGGATTGAAATGATTTATAACCCAAATTCTTTTCTTATGTGAGATTAATTAATTAATTAAATCTGGGGTTTTTTCTGTCTGGAAGACTCAAGCTTCTCCTCAATTCTCTAATGTGTGTCGAGTACATTTTTTCAAATTGTATCAAGGAGGAACACTGTACACACTTGGCTAATAGAATATAACACACAGAGCAAGACTATAATAGGAAATTTAACAACTTATATTGTAGTGGTTTGAAAACAAGGCTATCTTATGTTGTCAAATGTGTGCCACCATGATACTTTCAAAACACGAAAAGGAAAGGAAAAGAAAAGGAAACAAGGACATACTGGTAATAAGCAGAAGTGCCTGCCTTTCCTACCTGTTTTTGTGTACTTAATAAGTAAAACATCACATTTCGTTATTAAATGCTTTATAAAATACTTGGATGGTTCAAGTAAGTCTTTTTTTTCCTGTAGCTGAAGTAGAATTTTTACTTGTTTATGTGTCATTTTAAGTAGGAATCAGGTTTATTGCCACGTCCAATGACACGGGGAAGATTTTTATTTTGGTACTTTAGTGCAGAAAACAGTGGACATGTAGGACAATTGTGTTAAAACAGCTTATAGACATAGGTTGAAAATAAGAGACTATGCATGGTGTGACACCTTGGTTTACAGGACCCAAAAGGACGTGCAAAAGATTTAGAAGTTTGCAAATACTTACAGTCTGTAACAATGTTTGCTTTATCAATATGTCAATATTGAACAGAATAGTTGCAATACCATGCAATATCACTTTTATTTTTTTACTTTTTCGCTAAGAAAGGAGGAAGTTAGAAATGTTTCGTTGTAATAAATTTCTGCAGTGTTAAATTCGATACCTGTACAGTCGTAAAAAGTTGAGACATGTGTAGTTCACTCCTCAAATAGATGGTATCCTCATCTGACATTGTGAGTCAATAATGCATTATTTCCAACTAGCTAACAAGGCTAAACTGGCTTCATCGCGTCATTCGATCAAAGTTTCTGCCATTTCCAGTGAATTCAGATCCGTTCAGACAGTGTAAAATATTAGCTAACATGCTAAAAGGTCCTGAGTTTAAATATAAGCACATGGCCTTCTGGAAGTCGCAGGTCATAGGCAATGTTCAAGTGTGACTTAACGGTGTGTCTTTATAACGCCATTGTGTGTATGTATATATATATATATATACATACATATAAAAGCACACATTTATGATAAAAACCAGTGCGGAAATCCAAACTTCAGTGACTAGACTTACCCACCGGCAGCCAGTCACTCAGCTAATTTTAGCTCTAGCTTGCATTGGCTGCTAAAGTTAGCTAATACTATCATGAAATATTCACTCCTTAGCTCTTTTCGGAACACCCAGACGAATTACTCAAACCTTACTGCAAATTTAGTTTTGGACTGGTAAAATGCTGGGATAGCTTACCGTTACAGTACTTTAATAAGCAAGGATGGAACCTAAAGCCACCAGGGACCGTACAGACGTACTTGCTGTAGCGGCTTTCAAACGCAACTGCGCGGTTGGTGCCGCGCAAGCGCATTAGTGAAGCCAGGAGAAATATCTGACTCTTTTCTGTGATCCAGATCATTTGGTTCGAATCATCAAAAAGATCCGATTCTTTAGGTTTCCTGAACGGCTCTTCCCTTTACCATACTTCTAGCAAGTGATACACATTTAAAAAAGCTAAAACATAAATAAGATTTAAACAATGTTTAAGTTAGTTACACTAAAACATTTTAACACTATTACTTAAACTTAAGACACTACAAATATAAAAGTTTAAAGCAGGATTATATTGCCATACGAGTGTCTGTGTACTTTTCTCTACTTTGCTCAGAGATTGTACAACTATTCATTCACACAATCTACCCAACTTTAACTTGATTTAAAAGTGTTTTATCATCACACCAAAACATGTGTGAAACCAGTAAACCCAGTAAAAGCAGTTACAGTGTGAAACTAACTACCTTACTATACACAATATTTACACTATTTAAAAAGAAGGAAAAAAATCGTTCATGTAACAGAGCCAGCACATCAAGTTGACTCAGTCACAGATAAATCAAAGCTTGAAAAATCCTTCTTGTTTGCTCTAAACACAGCAGCACAATGTAATTTATAATAGCTGATATTATATTTAGTCCCAGCGAAAGAGTAATAGTTTCACCATGTTTATTCCTATTTGTCAGCTGTTGCATCACCTTTCCAGTGTTATAAATTAACATACCCAATCTGAACGCTTCACATTTTTTATTGTGAAATCATGACATGACAACCTTCATCACAGATGAACAGTCTTCATAATATACTTTGAATGAAATGAAATATGTAATGGAAAAACAAAAGGCAGCTTCAACAAAGAAAGCACCTGATATGAACACAAACATTACTTATCTTATAACATAAAGTAAGACATTTAATGAGCTTAAACCTCTTCCTGTTAAACAGTTTTGGGCACAGAGGCTCACAATATCCACATGCTACAGGTTGTGCGTCTGACGGATGTTAAGGGTGTCTCGCAGCATCAGGTCACGAAGCCGCCAAAGTGCATCTGCCATGGTCTTGTGGGCCCCCTTGCTCTTCAACCAGTGGGACGGTAGTCTGCTTTCTTGCTCCTTTGTTAGGCGCACATCTTGTTTTTTCACTGAAATTGCAAAAACAACATAGGGAAAAACATGGAATTGGAAAACAGGAATGATTTTACTGACCCATCACAAAATATAAATAAGAAATGTGTATGGTTATATTTCCAATAATGATCTCATTAAAGATCTAAGACTAAAAACTGCAGTGTGTATTGGAAGATGATGTATGGAGGCTTTGGTCATCACTACTAAATGTACTTTGAAACACTGACTATCAAAGCAAAAAAAGATGCACCTGTGAGAGCATGGTCCCATTTGCTGATTGTGGAAGATTCTGCACTGAGGCCCTCGATGTATCTGAGGTATGCCTCTGAGTGCAGCAGCCGCTTAGATTTGGCAGGAGGAGACACAAACACCGGTGTGGAGGGCTGGTGGAGTGCTGGTTGTCCTAGATGGCTTTGTCCTGGGTATGGAGGAGAAGCCTGCTGTCCTGAGCCAATCAAACCCACCTGATAAAACATAATCATTATTTATTAGATTCTTCTTAATTCACAAACATTAAATGAAGCATATAGACCGTGCCTTGCAGAAGTATTCATATTCTTTGAACTTTCTTCCATTTTGTTACATTACAACCACAAACCCCTATGTAGTTTATTGGGTTTTTATGTGACAGACCAACACATAAATATGAAGCGGAATGAAAACAATATTTGGTCTACAACATTTGTTTTACAAATGAAAATCTGGAAACTCAGGCATACAGTTGTATTCACCTCCCTTTACTCTAATAAGCCTAAATAAAATCTGGTACAGCAATTGCCTTCAGAAATCACCAACTTTAAAAAGGTGTATAATTTACTCTTAGTATAAATACAGCTGTTCTGTGAAGCCCTCAGAGAGTTGTTGGAGAACATCAGTGAACAAACAGCATCATGAAGATCAAGGAACAAACCAAACAAGTCAAGAAGAAGGTTTATAAGAAGGTTAAGTTATAAAAACAATACCCCAAGCATTTAAACATGTTAGGGAGTATGGTTCAATCTATCCTGTTGACATCACAACTATTGGTGATGCACTCAACAAATCCAGCCTTAATATAAAATTGTGGAGAAAAAAAAAAAAGGTCCGTCATTTATCACAAGATTGCAATTGGTGGGTCTCTATTAGTCTCGACTCAGCTGAGCCGAATACAAATACATTCCACATTTTTCAGTTTTTTATTTGTAAAAAACTTTTTATCCTTGTATCATTCTCCTTCCACTTTGCAATTCTACACTAATGTGTGTTGGTTCACTACATACACTCTCCCACATACACTGTGGTGATCAACCTGATTTAAATCGTTTTGTCGACCACTAAGAATTAGAATCAGACTGAATTGTTTTATTAAAGGGCATGTAGAGCTTAACTGTGGATATGTTAACTTGAACAATATTTGTGAACCTAACAGACTCTAACAGGTGAAATATCAACAAAAACGTAAAATTGCACATTATATTGAATCACAATTGTCAACATAATATCAAGCTCTGCAGTATTTCCATTTTAAAGAACTGCTTGGATATAATATTTGGCTGGATATATAAATTCAAGTGACCTGCATTCACACTGCTCATGCTAATACTATATCTGGCCTATTGCAAGGCCTGTAACTGTCCCTGATGCACACCATGCAACAGGTATATTTTAACTGCCTAAGATACTACAGCTCACAGAAACATGTAATGATGTAATGATGGAAAAGGAAGAAAAGCATCTAAAGCATGTTTAATCGATACTGATATGGTTATTGCAATATTCAGCAACAGTTTTGCAACTACACATTTTCCTCTAATCATGCAGCCCTACCGAAAATATTTAATAGCAAGACTAAATTTGAAAACAGCATTGCAAGCTCTTTGCTTTGTATGTAAAATGCATCATAGCCTTACTACCATCTCTAAGAGCAAATGTATACCAGACCAACAACAGGTTTTAAAAATATTATTGATTTTCAAAAGCGACATACCAACAGAGCCAAAGTGATTACCTGTGATCCATGCATGTTCCCCGCTGCCGCTCCAATTCCCGTGCCATTAACACCTGTGAGGATATTCAACAGTCTGAGCATGATCACGGGTCTGAGCATGCCTACTTGCCATTAGTTTTATTTCTAATACCAACTCAAAATGCATAATAAATTAACTACTATTATTTTCATCTATGATCTTTGGTAAGTGTATGTTTTGTTTATCCAAAATTACCGTTAAAAGTTTATTTTTTAGCCACAAAAGCCAACTACTAATGTCTAATGAGTGAATGCATGTTTAAAAACGACCCAACCCCGAGTTGAAACTGACTACTCATCAAAGATAGAATCTCAGCCTAGTGATACAGGTAGCCCCTCCAGCGAGTCAGATTTGTAGACAGGAAGCAACTGCGTGGCAGGTGAGGGGTGGGGGTGTCTATGACAGCACTCTTACCAAAGGATGGCATTCCAGGGAACCCAGCCATAACGGGCAGGACATGTTGGGGAAAGACAGGCATCCCCATGTGATGTGGTGGTATATCAGCCATACTAACCATGCCTTCAACACGGTCCATCATAGCTGTCCTATATACACCCATCATACCTTCTCAGGGGGGGACAGTATTAACACAAGATAACAACATGCATCATTCAAACATGCACTCTCTACCAAGCATGCATTGATATGCTGTTCACATTAACTTAAAGGTTAGGTTATATAGCCATACAACATAAATCAAGAACACAAAAAACACACAATGGTAAAACTATCAGATGTACAATGAAGCAAGTGCTAATGTTTTTAAATGCTGAAAGATACTGAGTGTCGTAAATCATCACTTGTATGTTCCTAAGAATAAAGTGATACAGTGGAGGAGTAAATGTAAAATTTAATCACAAAGCACTGACATGGGGTGGTAAAGACACAAATATGTAGGCAATGTTAGCAGTTTAGCTTCTCATTCCAGTCTTTAGGGTACACTGGGGACCCATCTGCATCTATGAGGGGTTACCTGACACAGGCGTCATGCCGGGATTTAGCATCCCCATGGGGGCTGGGGGAGGTACTACCCCCATCAGTGCCCCTACGGGGGTACCTGCTCTTGGGGACGTCTGATGATGGCCCCTATCACGCTCCTGTTGTTCGGCGACTTTGGCTGCTCGCTCTGCAGTACAAAGATGTTGAAGGTTTAACATTAATAAAACACAAGTGCAGTAATCATAGCACTTGAACTTTTCACATTTTACCACTCCACATTAATGGTTTTTTAAAAACCAAAAAATCGCATTGTGGAGTCTGTCTTTACCAGCTTTATACATCTAGAGACTTACAATTCTGCTGATTTTTTCACATTAGACCAAGCTCCTTATGATTGAATGGAGATTCACTATTAATAACATTTTTTTAGTTTACCTTAAGATATTCAACTGGATTTAGGTCTGGATATTAACTCAGTAGGTCTGATTGTATCCTTAGGGTGGCGGTCCTGCTAGAAGGTGAATTTCTACTTCGTTCTATAGTTTTTACGCAGCCTGTAATAGCCTTTCTTTTAGGATTACCTTGTATTTAGCTTCAACCTTATTCCCATCAGCTCTGAATCGCAGGCCAACAGTTGTATTCCCATCACTAACCCTGCTGAAGAAATGCATTCCCACAGCATGATGCTTCCACCATCATGTTTCACTGTGAGGATGGTGTGCTCAGGGTGATGTGCAGTTTAGCTTTCCTCCACATATGTTTTTGCACGTAGGCTAAATTAGTCAAAATTTGCTCTCATCTGACCAGATGACCTTCTTCTGCATGTTTGCTGTATCCCTTAAATATCTTTTGCCAAAGTTTTAAAATAAATTTTTTGGCTTTTTATGGATTTCTATTCAAACAATAAATAGCTTTCTTTTCAACACTTTTCCATAAAGGCCAGAGTTGTTGAGAGCACTAGTAGATCAGTTTTCCTATCCCTCCTGAAGTATCCTCATAGAATGATGCTCCCAAAAACAATTAAGCTATGCAACCTTTCCTTTCACTTCACAATTGTGTTCAACTTTGCGTTTCCCTAATCACATAAAATCCCAATAAAATACATTAAAGTCTGCAGTAGTAATTTGACAAAATTTGGAAAATGTTTAAGGGCGGTGAATACATCTGAATGGTACGGTCTAAAATTAATAGTATAAAGTAGGAATTTTGACCTTCATACTCTGCTTTCCTGGAGCTCTCCAGGTTCCTCCACTCTGTGCCAACAAGACGACTCAAATCCCCAAAGGAGAAATCTGGGTGTTGGGCTTTGATGACTGCTCGCATCTCACTGCTGAACAGGATGTAACCACTCATGTTGATCTTCCGCTTCGAAGCCTCTTTCTTTGCAAGCCCCTTCATGGATTTAGGAGTTGACTGTAAGCAAACATGCAAATGCAAGAGCTAAACATGTGGAAGCTTCAAAGACAAGCAGTTAAAGGCTAAACAATCGAATGCATTCTCCCTGACCTGTGGAGGGGTGTATGACATGATATCCATGTCACTAGTCATAGAGGACTGCATCTGAGGAAGGGAATGATCCCCCAGCTCGCCATCATCATCCCCAAGATCTTCTAGCTCTTCGTCTGTCATGTCAGCAAACTTAGCCTCAAGTTCCTCGATTTTCCTGTCCAGCAGAGGTGATGGTTCTTTCTGGGGAACTATGAGTTTCCTGAAGATGGTAAACACAAAAAACTTACCTTTTCAGTTTGACATATACAGGGGTTGGACAATGAAACTGAAACACCTGGTTTTAGACCACAATAGCACCCATCTAGCACAAGTATTGGGCCAAGGGAATGCCATGATATGGCAGCCCAAACCATCACTGATCCACCCCCATGCTTCACTCTGGGCATGCAACAGTCTGGGTGGTACACTTCTTTGGGGCTTCTCCACCGTAACTCTACCAGATGTGAGGAAAACAGTAAAGGTGGACTCATCAGAGAACAATACATGTTTCACATTGTCCACAGTCCAAGATTTGCGTTCCTTGCACCATTGAAACCGACGTTTGGCATTGGCATGAGTGACCAAAGGTTTGGCTATAGCAGCCCGGCCGTGTATATTGACCTTGTGGAGCTCCCGACGGACAGTTCTGGTGGAAACAGGAGAGTTGAGGTGCACATTTAATTCTGCTGTGATTTGGGCAGCCGTGGTTTTATGTTTTTTGGATACAATCCGGGTTAGCACCTGAACATCCCTTTCAGACAGCTTTCTCTTGCGTCCACAGTTAATCCTGTTGGATGTGGTTCGTCCTTCTTGGTGGTATGCTGACATTACCCTGGATACCGTGGCTCTTGATACATCACAAAGACTTGCTGTCTTGGTCACAGATGTGCCAGCAAGACGTGCACCAACAATATATCCTCTTTTGAACTCTGGTATGTCACCCATAATGTTGTGTGCATTTCAATATTTTGAGCAAAACTGTGCTCTTACCCTGCTAATTGAACCTTCACACTCTGCTCTTACTGGTGCAATGTGCAATCAATGAAGACTGGCTACCAGGCTGGTCCAATTTAGCCATGAAACCTCCCACACTAAAATGACAGGTGTTTCAGTTTCATTGTCCAACCCCTGTGTGTCATAGTTCACACTTTTCCTTCTAACCACAGCGTAGACATCTACATGTTTTAACTTAACAAAATAGAGAATAAACAGAAATAACACCAAACAGAAATAGGACATTTGATGCTAACTGGGTTGTAAAACGTTTTAAAAAGGTTCTGGCCAGGAGTTTCAAACTTAATGGCCATTTAGTAAACATCTTGTAATTTTTAGAAACAGTGATTTAAATATTTAATAGTAAGTTTTACCTGAAATAGTAGATTTCATCTTCTACCACCTTCCCAGAGAGGGAAAAACGCTTCAAACCCTTGAACTTCTTCATCTGCTTTTCACTCTCAATGTAGCGACTCTCACACAGAAGAACGTTCTCTTCAGGCACTTCAGTGGGCCGACATGACAAGTATTCTTTGAAGGACGCCACAATGCACTTTCCTGCGTATTCAAAGTTATTTAGTGGTTTTAATTATCTTTGCTTTAATGGATTTAGAACCTTACACTTGTTCATAGCATGTAGATTTTAATTCACGGCGATTCAATAAGGGTACCTATGATGCAGGTCATGGGACAAGCCTCCTCCAAGTTGCTCAGGAACATTTCCTTCTTGTAGAACATTTTAGTTGGTTCATGCCCTGTCTCTTCAGGATGTATAAAGATGGGACCAAAGAAGTAGCCTGCTTCATCTCGCATCCACATTTTCTCAATTCTTTGAGAAAAAAAAAGAATGAACAGTTTTTAGTTTTCGACTGGATTATTTTTTGCCAATAATTTCCACCTAAGCAAGCAAACAGAGTTCATATTAAAATAACAGACTTTATGCAAGTCATACAAATCCTCAACTACAGTGCCTTGAAAAAGTATTTGCCCCTTTACACATTTGTTGTTCAGATCATCAAACAAATGTGTACATCAGACAAGCATTAAGCAGTTGCGGTAACAGGCAATGAGTTTTTTTTTTAAATCTCTGGAGAAATTTTAGGCCGACTTTGCTTCACATTTTAGTTCAGCCACATTGGAGGTTTTTTAATAATAAACGGCCAGTATAAGGTGATGCCACAGAATCTCACACTGATACAACTTCAGACTTTGATTAGGCCACTACTTCACATTGTCTTTTGAGCCAATCCCAGGTAAACTAGCTGATGTGGTTAGGATCATTGTCCTGCTACATAGCTCAAGTGTGCTTGAAGCTAAGTTTACAAACTAATGGTCTCACATTCTCCTTTAGGAGTTTATCACAGAGAGCAAAACGGAATTGAATTTCAGCAATTACTTCAAGTTGTCCCGTTTACTGGAAAGGTCCACTATTCCCAAGTTTTCTCCATTGTTGGATCATTTCTTTCACCGTGATTTGCTGGCGTCTCAAAGCCTTTGGCTCTCATCTGATCTTGAATTTCTTTAGATCAGGACACGATGTGTTGGTTTTTAAGACCTTTCCGCTAACTTCATGTTGTCAGACAGGTTTCTTTTTAAAGGATTTCTTGATTCTACAGGTCTGGCAGCAGTCAGGTTAATTAGTGTTAATTCCTGATTTAACAAGGCGGGCAACTTTACTTTATTTTGTGGAAACAAAGGTACAGGATTTCCTGGTAGCTTTCTAAAATATAAAAACTGCATTTTCTATTTTTACAGGTTATGTTTCTGTAAGATCTATAGGAGGGTGAATACTTTTTTAAACAGCCCTGTATTTGTATTAGGATGACATGACATTTCTCTTTTTTGCTAAAAGAGAAATGCTGTCCATATTTTTAAAATTATTTTACTCTACCTGCCCACTCGGTGGCGCACCAGTCCATGAGAAGCAATGTACACACAGTCTCCCACCTTTAGCCACAGGTTGTTGTAACACAGTTGCTCATAGTACTGACAGCCTGGTTCTCCGTTGGTCATTTCCAGCGGAACATCCTCTCTCTCCTGTGAACATTAAATGGTTGGTTGGCAGTCCTGATTAAATACAAACTCCTAATTTTCACCTAAAGTACCAAGTTGCTACTTACTTTGTCTATAATCCCATTAGTCGTTTTGCTTTCATCTACAACCTCTGGTGGTTTGTCATCTTGTTTGTTGACAAACATAGAAGCCACTCGGACTACAGGCAGGGGTACGTCTCTGGGAACAAATCGAACCGAACTGAGGGGCATGGCCCACATCTTGATCTTTTTGAAGGACTTTGACTTGGCAGAGTAGCGAGACTCACAGACGTAGACATCCTCTGGCCTGAATCCATCAGGGTAAAGCTTGAAGTACTCCTTCAATCCCAGAAATGTTCAGTCAACACTCAAAAAGGCTAAATATTCTCAACATAAAAAAAGACATGCAAATTGACACAGCAAACCTATACCTTCACAAACATAACCACACACTTCCCTAGTATCTTGCTGATGGGAGCTTTGTTGTAATAGTCGCTCTTAAAAACTTCTTTCTCCAAGAATTTTCTTGTTGCGAGATGAAATGTTTCATTTGGCCTGTAGAACCAGCAGCCGTACAGCCACTTCTCCCCTGTGCGTTTTAGAGGTTGGAAAGAAAGGTCTAGAACAGTTTAAAAAGGTTAAGATGAGGATTTTAAGTACAGTACATGGTGCATGATATCTCCAGACATATTAAGTTGCTACCCCTTACCTACACTATAAATATAAAGACGCTCCACTGTTAATATACCGGTTTTAATATGGAGCTTCCCCACACTTCTCCACTCTAGTTGGGTTGAGGTCAGAACTCTGTATAACCAGTCAAATTCCTCCACACCAAACTCACTCCTCCTTGTCCTTGTGGACCTCTCTTTGAGCACTGGTGCCCAGTCATGATGGAACTGAAAAAGGCCATCTCTAGAAGATTCCCACATAGTCTGGAGAATGAAATTGTCCAAAACGTCTTTGTACACTGTATCATTAGGAGTTCTTTTCACTTAAACTAAAGGGCAACCCCCAAACCCAGACCCATCCACTGGATTACCAGACATTCTTGAGACGATGTCTCCACTGCTCAACAGTTCGGTGGCATCATGCTTTTTGTCGCTTCATGAAACGCTTTGCATTGCACTTGGTGATCCAAGGATTTCTGGAACATGGCAACCCAATGCATGAACCTGTCTATACCATGGTTTTGAGCTAATCTGAAAGCCACACAAGGTTTGGAGGTTTGTAGATATGCACACTGCAGACAGTTATCAACTACTACAAACATTGTGTCTGAGCACGTGAGCTGTCCCCACTCAGGGGTGTTAATTAGCCTACCAATCTGTTGTTGACTGTCTAATGTATAGTAGTGAGAACATTTTTTGAAATGTAACTGTTGGTGAGATGGCATCCAAACATGGTACCAAACTGGAATCCACTAAGATTCTGAGAATGACCTATTCTTTATAGGTGCTGAATTTTATACGCTTGTAGACAAATAAAGTGATTGGAACATGCGAATCTCAGGTAATCGCAATAGTAGGAAAGCATGAAACTGAGACATTATTGCCGAGTATTGCAATGATGATACTGAATTTGACTGACTTACATTAAAATAAAAAGAAAAAAGTTGAAAACCTTAATATTATATTTTATGCTTAATACTTTGATAAGCGATTTAAAAGAGAGACTCACCAGTGTCATCCTCCCAAAGGCGTTCAATGTAAATTATATGTGGCTGTAGGTTGGGCTCTGCAGGTTCCACATAAACATAGTCTCCCACATGGTACATACTGTCCTTGAAGCTGCAGTCCTGACTGTAGGTACGCTGAACCTGCCAAGAGCCTCCAACAGTGTCTTCTCTCTTCTCTGCCTCTGAGGAAAAAAAACATCAAATTAACATATATGTGCTGAGAGCGCTCAGGGTGCCGTTGAAGAACTGGACTCTGAGGATGTTTCAGAGGATACCCCTTTTCTCCTCTTCTCTCTTGATTTTGTCCTCCTCAATCTCTTTTGGAAACTTTTCCTTCTTCTCCTTTTCCACATCGCTATGCAAGTGCTTAGAAGTGTAGCTGAGAGCGGGGGACATTAGGATCTCTCCGTTTTTACACAGCTCATCTCTGATACGAATAAAAAACTGCTGCAGCTCCACTGCATCTTCAAAGATCTCAGAGTCGGTCCTGTAAGGAATGCATGGAGTAAAACTAACCTTGGGATTCTTTTAAATCACAAATTAGTGGATTTGCTACAATACCTGACCTATTTAACCGTCTGGCCTTTTCCAGAACTTCAAACATGTGGTCCTGAAATACATCCAACCTCTTGTAACGGCCCCTTTCCACATTTTTCCTGATGATCTCAAAATTGAGCGATGGCTTCTCTGGGTTAACGGGATCTGCGGCAGGAATCTCTGCAAGTGAATCGCTGTAGCAGCGCCCTTCATCATCTTGGTGACCGAGAACAGACACGAAAAGACTCCGGATGAGTTCCTGGATGAGGCGGGGCACATCGGGCACGTGATTGTCCTCTCCTCCTTCCAGTTCCCGTCTTGTCTCTAAAAGCACTTTGTGCAGCAACAGAGCGTCGCGGTAAATCAGAGACTCCGGCTCATTGTAAGTGCAGGCATTGTTGAACATGAGCACCAAGTCTTCAACCAGGGCGTCAACGTCCTGGTACTTGTTAGCCAGCATGTGGCTCTTTATCTTCTCCATATCTACAGGTTTCTTGATGGCGATGTAGTAATCAGGCAGCTCGGCACGAGATGGAAGCCGCAGGAAGATTGTGCTGAGGCGGCGGCCTCGCTTATCTGTGTAGTTCTTTACAGCTTCATAAAGCTCGTTTAGTTTCTGCTGTAAAGGTGTCAGATACTTGGACTTTTTCAGAGAGAGGCTGTTCTTTCCTGGAATAAAAAAAAAGGTACATGCAAGTGGATATTAATTAAAAAGTTAACTCAATGAACTACTTTTGTCAAAAGACAGCAACACATACTTATTTTTAATTTTGGAGACATAATATCATCATCATCGGTTGCTGGTCCAAGATCTCTGCGTCTGTCTTCCATTATCTTCTCAAGAATGTCTGCATCGTTGTAGACCTACACAAACAACAGAGGAAGGAGAGGTCTGTAGTGTGGATTGCACTTTAAGGGGATTTGTAATAACACTAAGTCTGAAACTGATGAAAAGAGGAAATAAATGAAATAAATAAGTAAGAAACAATAAACTAGAAGTACTCTAAAAGCAACAATGAAAGACAGATACAACCATTAACCTGAGTGTTACCTGGGAGCCTTCTTCATTATAATGTCTCGCATTGCGGAACATCAGCTTCATATCCCTCACCATTGCATCCTCAGTCATGTACTTGTCTGAACGGATGTTGTAGTCAATAGTCCTGAGGTCCATTGGTTCCAGGATAACTTTGTAGTAATCAGGGTAGTCCTTCTTAGATGGCTTCACCATGAAGAGGTCACAGAGTCTACGGCCGCTGCCAGCTTCTCGGGCCTCAGTAACAGAGACTAGGAGAGCTTTCATTCGATTTTTCTTTGTATTCTTCTTGTGGCTGAAAAGCAAAAAATAACAGTCACAAGCAAAGCTCCCTTTGATAAAAAAACGAGTGCATGATGGAATGTTTTAGAACCAAAATGTACCTTTTTCTTTTAGTGCTGCTGGTGTCAGATGTGGCAGAGGAGAGCATGCTGTCGCCATCATCATCTGGTCTCTGTAAAAGCTCCTTTCTCTTCATCTAATCAAGCAAAATATTGAGATACGATGCCTGGTAAAAAAAGATTCATGCTCCTTGAACCTTTTCACATGTCACATAACCTCAAACTTCAGTGTATTTTATTGGCGTTTTAAATGATGGACTGACATAAAGTAGCGCACATTCTTAAAGTGGAAGGAAAATGATGCCGCTTTCAAAAATGTTTCCCCCAGAAAAAAAAAAAAAACTGACTTGTGCGGCCTGCAAATGTATCCAGTCACCCATACTGGCTGTTGATCACATGAAAAAGGAAAGAGTAAAGCACAACTGCAAACCTACCAAGACATAGCCATCCACCTAAACTTACAGGCCAGGCAATGAAAGCATCAATCAGAGAAAGAGGCCCAATAGGCCCAACTCTGAAGGTTTTGAGGAGATCCACAGTTTCTGTTGGAGAATCCTGTTAACAGGACAACTGTTTTTTTCCAGCACTATTGCCCTTTATTTTTGTTATTTTTTCAAACAGGCAGACAGGAACTGGGTTGGAAAGAGGGGGAATACTTGCAGCAAAGGTCTCTGGGCTCGGGACTTGAACCCTGGTCGGCTGTGTCAAGGACTGAGGCCTCCATATGTGGGTTGCATGCTCCACCGCTACGCCACGTACACCAACTATTAATCCTGAAATCTGTAGTTATTTCTGTTTAACCAGAACAAGTAAACTCTGGTCAGCACCTTCTTCTCTAGTTAGATGAGACCAACATTTCTTGAGAAGTTTTTGGGCTACATACAAGAACCATATGTGTAGCAGAAACACTCCACATCTACTTTTACTGCTTTTAAACACGTTGGTGGCAGCATCATGCTATAGGAACGCTTTTCCCATGCAGGGAGAGAAAGTGTGGTCAGAGTTAATGGAAAGATGGATGGCGTTAAAAGCAGTAAAATCCCAGAAGAAGAGGCTACATTAAAAAAAAATAGGGGCAATAAATTAAATTTCCATATGTGCAAAATTTGTAACGACAGACCCAAAAAGACTTGCATCCCTCTCTGCAGCAAAAGGCAGTTCTACAAAATACTGACTGAAAATTCTCCTCCATTTCACAGTTATGCACTATTTTATGCTGATCTATCACATACAATCCAAATGAAATCCACTGACTTGTTTGGTTGTAATGTGTCACAATGTGAAAAGTTCAAGAGATATTGACACTTTGGCAAAGGTACTGTTCAAGTAAATGTTTGATATAATACTTTGTTAAAACCTAATAAAGCTGATGGATCTGAAAATGTAGATCATTCTGAAGCTTTATGAAACCAACGAGAAAAAAAGCTGAACCGACCTGCTGGATGTGCTGAAGCTTGAGAGCACGCTTGTAAATGGGGGAGTGGGGAACATTGTAGCGCTTGGCATTCTCAAACATCAGCGTCAGATCTGAGTCAATATGCTCAACGCTCTCGTACTCGATGTTCTTCATCTTGTTCCTGCAGAGAATTACGGGCACTGACATATGGGGGGGGGAGCAAATAAATACTGCACTGCACAGTGAGCATGCATGATGCCAAAGACAAATAGAAGACAAAATAATGGCTACACAAATTACTGGTATAAATCTATATCAAATATTGCTAAAATATTAGATAAAAAGTTAAACTACCATTATAAAACAAGTATAAAATCAGAATTGTCGTTATTAAGTAACAGGGTTCCTACACACTGTGGGAATATAGAACTTTCAGACTCAACTTTCCTTAGTTATCAGTCCTTTACATGGATTTAAAATATCTTTACCAAGAATTTGGAAGCAAGGAATGAAGCAAGAAAGAAAGAAAGAAAGATGGACAAAATGAAGAAATTAAAGTTAGGCACAAGGAATAAAGGAAAATTAAAGACGTAGGACACGGATGAGCACACAGGAGAGGAAAGACATAATAAAAATATTCAACTAGGAAATAATGTTTTGAAAGAGGAAAGAATGGAAGGAAAGAAGCAGCATTTAGGAAGTGGGACCTGAGAATACTGAAATCAATTTCAAGACTTTTCCAGGCCATGTAAAAACCCTCCCTGTAAGAAGTCAATTTCTGTGACAAGTGTAAAGACAAACATATGAAAACAGATCAGTAACGGTTTCATCATACTTGATCTGATGCAGACAGACCGGTTGACTGATCTGCTGGTAATAGTCGGGGTAGTCTTTCCTGGAAGGCAGCTGTAGGAAGGGTTCAGAGATCAGCTGGCCCTGACTGTTCCTGGCTCCTCGCACAGCTTCATAAAGCTGGAAGATGGGATTGCTCATGTCAATGTTCGATGTCATACTCTCTGCTTCAGATTCGCCCTCATCATAGTGGACAGTCCCTGACAAATGCAGGAAGATATTGAAATATCTGCCAGTTACAATAATAATACACACTACTCAACACTGAACAACATCTAGTAGCATCATGTCTGTCTGATCAGATGAGTAGGTGAATATGTACCAGAAAGTATACCCTCCTCATCGCTTTCATACTGAAGAGCCATAGTAATAGCTGAGAGGCGGTCTCCTTGGACAGACCTTTTATTCCTAACAAAAACGGGAAAACTTGAACAGATGAACTCAAATTACAACGAAACACCGACATGATTTCATAAGCTGATACTTCATTACCTGATGCGAATACTGGACTTGATTGGCTCCCCATGTTCCATCTCGGACTTCTTTTGTGCAAAAACCTTTTTGATAGTGTTAGCATCCTGGATCCCAACAGCAGGTTACAGCTGGTTATGTCAAATGGCAGCGACAGTATGCTACACTGAAGTTACAGACTTACCTTAAAAACCTGTGAGCCGGGTTCATTGTAAGTTTTGGCGTTCTTCACCATCAGGTCTACATCTTTAGCCATGGCACTAACACTTCGGTAATTGCCCAGCTAAAATAAATGTTAATACATACAGTAGTTTTTGTTATTTAATAAATAATGTAAAAACACCGACAACAAAAAAAAGAACACTGAAATTATTAGCGCTACACAACTGTACCTGGATTTTCTGGGCGATGATTTTCAGATCTATTGGTTCTTTTATTACGGCGTAGTAATCTGGATATTGCTAAAGAGAAAAGAGGGAACTGTAAATCAAAGCAACATCAGATAATTTAAAGTACTGTCAAAATGTTTTGTTTTTTATACCATTTTGGATGGAAGCTTCTGGAAGAGCTCGCTGACCAGCCGACCACTTGGCTCAGTATAGGACACAAGAGCATCAAGGAGCTGCTCGAGAACTTCTTTCAAACACTCTGATGCACTCTGATTTAAGCAGAGAAGGTAAAAAATGAAACATTACAGTGTTGCATACATACAGATGAGGACATATACTCCACACTAACAGTATTATAGAGCTTTGCAAAATGATTCCTAATGCTTCAACATTTCCACATTTTGTCACATTACAACCACAAACATCAATGACTTTTGTTGGAATTTTATTTGACGGACCAACACAAAGCACTGCATAATCGAAGTTGAAGAAAAAGGATGCATTTTTACACAATATCTGAATGGTGTGGTGTGCATATGTATTCAGCCCCGTTTACTCCTAGAACCCTAAGCCACTGCTCCTCCACATCGAGAGGAGCCAGTTGAGGTGGCTCGGGCATCTATACCGGATGCCTCCTGGACGCCTTCCTCGGGAGGTGTTCCAGACACGTCCCACCAGGAGGAGGCCCAGGACACGCTGGAGGGACTATGTCTCTCGGCTGGCCTGGGAACGCCTTGGGCTCCCCCCGGAGGAGCTGGAGGAGGTGTCTGGAGAGAGGGACGTCTGGGCGTCTCTGTTGAGTCTGCTGCCCCCGCGACCCGGTCCCGGATAAAGCGGAAGACGACGAGCAAAATTCTGTGTGGCGAAAAGCTAACCACTACTTATCAACTTGAACACCACACAACTATGATAAATGGGGGTGGTATCATTGTGTTATTGAGATTGCTTTCTTCAGCAGGGACATGGAAGCTGGTCAGAGGAAGACAACCTGTGAAACTGCATTCTTCTGCTGGAGGTTCACCCACCCCTAAATATACAGCCGGAGCTACAACGGAGGGGGATTAGATCGAAGCATTTTCATGTGTTGAAATAGAATCTGTTGCAACAGTTGAAAACTGTTCACAGTCGCTTTGCATCCAACAGACTGGGCTTGAGGACTTTTGCAAAGAAGAATGGACAAAATCTCAGACTATAGATGTACATAGCTGATAGAGACATACTCTAAAAGGATTTTAATTGCATTTAAAGGTGGGAAGGTTCTACAAAATACTGACTCAGGAGGTTAAATGCAAAGCCATAAAAAACATTTTAAAAACATGCAACTCTTTCCTCCTCCTTCAAAATTATGCATTACTTTATGTCTTGTCAGTCCCAAAAAATCCCAAAAAGATGCACTGAAGTTTGAGGTTGGAATCTGACAAAATGTGAAAAACTTCATGGGGGTATTAATACTTTTTCACGGCACTGCAAATATCACAACTAATAATACACTACTTAAAATTATCTCACAATTAAAGTGAGCTCAATACTGGTAATGTCATCTTGGTAGACCTACAGAATACAACACAAATATCCTCTCATGAAAATGTATTTTAAAGCATAAAATATGAATTGCAAAACATTTCTCTTAGTACCAATGTTGGTGAGGCAGAACAAATTTTTCTTATTAGAAATAAATGTATTGGTTGCTAGGTACATTCTGTGATATGATTTATCTGAAAGACATTAATGGTTTCCATCATTTATTAAGCCATCGGGATAATTGGTGAACTGCATTTAGACCTGCCGAAAATGTCATATAATATAGTAATAATCAGATTCATAAGAGTCACCTCATCTTCAGTGGAACCTCCGGGGTTTTCTTGTACATCATATCCATCTTCATCATCATCTTCGTATTCACCCCTTTGAACAAACTCGTTCTTCGTTCGCAGGTAGAGGTCCCACAGCTTACAGGCTGCTCTGTACTCAGGACTGTCTGACTGTTGGCAGTAGAAGAAGAGTTTAGTTTTATAGTTCTGCCCAATATTAGTAATAGCAACTTTACGGAGGTAGAGACCTTATAATAAGTCTTTGCATTGTTGAACAAAAGCTGAAAGTCAGTGGTTAGTTGATCAACGTCATCGTACTCCTCCATCTTTAATTTCTGCTGTATCTTCATCATGTCAATGGGCTGAGACACCACATGGTAATAGTCTGGCTGATTCCTGGGTCAAAAAAGGACATTTGGTGTATCCAGTCCACCTAAATTACACTATATAAGTTTCAATAAGCAACCCTGTCCTCACCGTCGTTTGGGAGCTCTGATGAACAGCTCGCACAACATCCTGCCCTGATCATCTTTGTAATCTTTAATTGTGTTATACAGCTCATGACACACAGCAATCTGAAAAGCAACATTTATAACACTGAGAATTATCCACACCCTTCATCATATCAACCTCCTTTCTTAAATCTGTATCGGTGAACAGTTGTTACAGTTCAGAGAAAAACAGCGACTGAAATGTGCAAAATTACAGGATCCACAGTTGGAATGTTTGAGGTCCTTCTCCTCTTTCTCCCAATTGAAGACACTAACGAAGTCTGGCTATCGTCAAAATCTCCTCCACTCACACTGCTAGAAGGTGACGTCGCACGTCTCCTTTTCAAGGCCATGACGAACCCCTGAGAAGACAAGCGTCAGTCAAGTAACAAACAGGCAGAAAATGCTCCTAACAATGATGATATTGTAACAAGCTCAACTCGTATTCACGTCATGGACTGTAAACCATGCGCAAGCTAAAAGTACATTTTAGGCTCAAAGGGCGCTTACAGCAGGATTGTGATCCAAAACACACCAGCAAACCCACTTCTAAATGGCTGACAATTGACTGAGATGCTGCGGAACGACCTTACACATCCATGCTAGAAAACGCTTTCCAAGAGGCTGAAATAAAACAATTCTGAAAAGAAGAGTTGGCCATAATTCTTCCTCAGCAATGGAAAAGACTCATTGTCAGTTATCACAAACACCTGACGGCAGCTGTTGCTCAACGTTTAAGGTTCAGGGCACGATTACTGTTACACGTAGGGCCAGGTTGGTTTGGACAGCCTTTTTGTTCTTTAAAACATAAATTCATCATTTGAAAAATGCAGTTTGTATTTACTCATGTTACCTTTGCCCGACGTTAAAATTTATCTTAAAATCTGAAAAACTTGAAATTGTTTAAATAGGTTGTAAACTCCATCTCTTTGGACTTTTTGAAAGTCTTTTAAAGGTTTTCTTTGAATTCTGGCATTTTCTAACAACCAATTTAAATGGGATGTTTTGGCACTTTGTTTAAAACTGTCAAAAACATACAAGCCCAAAGAGAAAAAAATGTAAAGACAGGAGAAATACCTCATAAAATACCTCATCAAACCCCTTTAAAAGATTACAGGAAGGTTGTTGCTACCATTTTCATGTTATTCAGAAAGCTTTTTCCCTTACTGAACAAACCATGTTCTCTCAAATGCAACAGATGCAATGACTGGAAAGATGGATATTCTCAAAATAAATATGTGGGGAAAAACAAGGTCGCCTGCAATGAATAGTTGGTTATAATGACCCTTAAAAAAAGCAGAAGATTTTTTGGTGGTAGAAATGCTTTATTAGAAAATTAAATTTCTAACCATTTAATGGAAATGCAATGGGTGCAAGCTGACAAGCATGGCCAGGCACTCGAGGAAAGATGATTCAAACATGCAAAAGAGGTCCCACATTCATTTCTACATGTTTCGCAAAATCTGGCAACACACGATATCCGGTTTCTTTGACTAGGACATATTTAGAACTTGAACACTAACAAAGACTATTTTTATTGTGGTCAAAATAAAAAGCAACAAAGTTAAGCATAATTCATGTGAAATTCATAAAGGTAACAGCAACTGTTGTTAGTTGTTTTCTGCAGTACATAAAACCTTATTAAAATCTGAGAAACAGTTACAAGAATAAATTGCATTCAAACAAATCAGCAACAACCAACACTACATCAAGTGATCAATTTGGACATAGCGCTAAAGATAAAAAGCAAAGGTGTGAGCGGATTTAGGACAAACGTACAGAGGGGAATAGTATGGCTATTTTATATTGAATCAAATATGGGCAGCGTCCAGGGAACAATGAGATTATAAGAGCAGATTGCTTACTTTATTTCGGTTTAAAAGGGGATCTATGTGTGAGCAAAAAAATAAATAAATCCAATTTCTCTACTCCTCCCTCCTTAAATTATTTCCCAAAGATAAACAACAAAAGCTTAAAACTATACCTTGAAATTCTAAAGCGGTAAGTCTTAATTTGATCCGTAGAGGAGACATGTTTTAGGCACTCTGGGGATATAAATGTTATTTAAACTGGTTAGATCACCATTATAGTTGACCTAAATAAAACAGGACCTCCATGTGCAACATTTTTATTTTTTTTGTTGTTTTATGGCAACATGGCTGTTGTGGAAAAGGGTCTGTTAGACAGAAGCTGTTAGCATGCGGATAAAGATGTGCGAAATGCCAAAAAAGAAATACATTTTAATTGCAGTAGAATTATCACGTACTTCCTGTTAAAATGGAGATGCCACGTGCTTCAGGAGGAGGGATTGCTGTAAAGTCAATGACTTGATGATGCAATATTGCTAGGCTTCCTTCAATAGATAATATTTTACCATCTGGTATTATAAACTGAATTTGACTGCATTGTATTTGCAACTAGGATCAAACTGAAGATGGGTCGTGGCTGGGTCTTCCAGCATGACAACGACCTAGGTCTATGTGTAATGAATCTATATAATATAATATACATCTTTCACTTTATGAAATGAGTGACAAAAAATATTGAACTTTTTCACGATATTCCATATTTTTTTAGATGTACATGTGTGTGCTGTCCTAGGGGCCAAGGTGGAAACCAAAATGAAGGAGTACCAACAATTTTGCCACTGGCAATTTTGTAAAAACATCTGTTTCTGAACATGAATAAATGTACTCAAACAAAAAGTAAAAAGACAATTTTAATTGTCAGATCATGCTGCTGTAATAATTTTAAAGGTTTTTTTTACACATCTTTACCAGGGGTGCAGACACCTTTGTCTGCAAGCAGCCTACTTATATTATGTGTACAGGGATCTGGGCCAATAAACACGCCACTGGTCAAGGCTACAATCACCCCTTATAAACTCTGAAACCTAATTAAATTCTTCAGGATCAGAAAATGTATACGTTTTATATGTTGATATGCATGATATGATATCAGAATTAGACAGATTATTGTAATTCTAATGAACTGTTCAACAATGTCAACAAGAAATGTAAAACCTCCACCGGTCTAAATTCACCTTAAATGACCGACTAGAGCAGTGATGTCTGAGGTCTGTCTCCAGGTAACAGGCCCCCTCCATCCTATAATGTCACGTCGCAGCTGGCTGTGGTCCAGAGTGCCCACATCAGCAGACGGCTAAACCACTGAGCAGCAGCGGTCCGCCGAGTGTCACTTAGCGCGGACAGGTACAGACCTCAGGACAGCTAACGTTAGCTACACTCAACGGCTGGCCTCCAATATCAAACACTTTGGACAAAGGCTGCAGTTGGAACGGGTAACGTTTTAAATAGTGAAAAAAAAAAAGCTGCCATCAGATGGTATCGACGAGACATGGTGGAAAATCACCCCGTGTAACCTCCTGACATACCTGCGTCCTTACCTTAGGCGGGCAAGGTGACAGAAACCACAGAATCCTAAGCTGTTCGAAAGCCAATCACCTATCGATTTTAGACAGGCAGAGAGACCTGTGAAGCTAACGGCTTTTCTACTCCCACTTCCGTTAGCTTGCTTTCAAAATAAAATGATTAAAAGTATTACTTTTTTTTTTTTATTCTAAAAATTATCTCCTCACAATTAAGGAACTTTAAAAGACCATGCACTATTTAATTCCAAGTGTTTTACAAAACATGTCTGAGGTAAAACAAAAATAAAAGAAATAAGGTAAGTTGTGACGATGTTGATAACACGATGTGAACAACTGACTTCCGGATAGTTTAGGTTCCTCGCTCACGATTACGTCGCCATTAAAATCTATCTAGATAACAGTTTTATATCAATAACTTCGATTTACTTAAAAAGCGCTTGAATGTCCCGGTGAAACACTTTATACATTTCAACATTTTTTTTTTTTTTGGAAATCTTTTGTTGGGCTTTTAAATTTTAGATAAACACAAAATAATGGTAGCCCTGTTGCAAGAAGGTCCTGGTTTCGATTCCCGGCCGGGGGTCTTTCTGCATGGAATTTGCATGTTCTCTCATTTGCGTGGGTTCTTACCGGGTACTCCGGCTTCCTCCCACAGTCCAAAGACATGTCTGTTAGGTTAACTGATCACTCTAAATTGCCCTTAGGTGTATGAATGAATGAGTGTGTGTGTGCATGGTTGTTTGTGTGTTGCCCTGCGATGGACTGGCGACCTGTCCAGGGTGAACCCCGCCTCTCGCCCATAGACTGCTGGAGATAGGCACCAGCTTCCCCGCGACCCACTATGGAATAAGCGGTAGAAAATGACTGACTGACAGACAGAATAGTGCAACATTCATGTGGTGGAAGTATAATGAAATTTGGTTTTCAATTTATTTTATTGAAATGTGGTGCGTACACTTGAATTCAGTCACTCCTGAATCAATAGTAGGACGATCTTTGGCTGCAATTACAGTTCCGGGTCTTTCAGCTTTTAGACATTTACATATAAACAGTTTTTAAAAAAAATATATAAAACAGCTCAAGCTGGATGGAGAGCAGCTCTGAACACTTCAAGTCACACAACACATCCTCAATTGGATTTAAACCATTAAATTGAAGTTCTGGCTAAGTCGCAAGTCTTCTGCAGGCTCTAATAGGTTTTCTTCAATGACTATCCTGTATTTAGCTCCATCCATCTTCATATCAACTCTGAACTCCATCCCTGTCTCCTCTGAAAAGAAGCACTCCCACAGCATGATACTGCCACCAACATGTTTGATAAGAAGAAGGTGTGTTCAGCTTTATGTGCAGTGTTAGTTTTCTGCCAGACTGACAATCTTTCATTGCATGAAAGACAAGCTCAAATTTGGTCTCATGTGATCAACTTTTTTGACATTCTTTCTTTCAATGACTTCCATGCAGGATTTGTGTAGTGTTTTAAAGTTGTCCTGTTGGAAAAGTTCTCCAGTTTGAGCGGTAGATCTCTGCTGCTCCTCCCGTTACCAATAGAGGACGTTTCTCTAATTATGGTTCTTCTTACCGGTTTAGGATGATCACCTTGTCTTGGTTGGTGTGCAGTTGTGCCTCACTCCAATTTGGATTGTGCAGTGCTGCCTGAGTTGTTCAAAGCTTTTACAACCCAATCTTGTATTAAGCTTCACAACCTCAGACATGGACTGTCAGCTGGGTCCTTTGGTCTTCATTATGCTGTTTGTTGACTGTTTTCTAACAACATAATCTGCATTCACAGCACAGTTTTTATTTTGAAAATAAATTGCTCACAAGTGCACTCTATTTAGGCATCTCTAGATTCCACTAAATTGCATTGGAATTTATTTAATGATGTAAAGGGAGGTACACCTCACACCTATCTACGTTTCAGTTTTGAGCTACTTTGTGTGGGTCTATCACATAAAATTCCAATAAAGTACACTGACGTTTCTGGGTGTAATGTGAAAAACTTCAAGAGATATGAATACTTTTACAACCTACTATAACATTTATGCAGTGAGTCAACAATTGCTATATATTAACTTCTGGGCAAAATCTCTGCTGATGGTGATCGATTCTTGTCTTCCTTGATAACTGACCAATGCACTCATATTTACTTGCTTCCCCATGTTGAAGAAATTTTGCACTGGTGGCAACACAATACTGCAATTCCCTCCTCAGAATCAAATGGTCCCGGTTCCTGGGCAGACTTGGACATCCTGAAGCAATTTTGTCAGTACAAACAAATCTGTCCTCTTAAAGTTATACATGATCTAGAATTGTCATATCCGTTTCTTTAAAGGTAAGCGCTGCTAACACTAGAAGACTATTTTTAAGCAGGTATTTCTATTTTTGTAGTAACTTTTCCAATTTCAGCTGTACCCTGTGCTAGTTTTTTGTGCTCATGAGTATTACTCAAACGAAGTTCACTGATCAGGTAATGAGTAATGGAATAAAATGGGTTTTTGTTATAAAGTCAACTGTTTAACCTAGACAAGGCTATTTGTTTGCATAGAAATAAACTGAGTCTAGTCATTCAGCAAAAAATGTAAAGCAATGTAAAATAAATGCTGCCCAATAAATTACAAAACCCAACAATAGCCTCACGGTGAAAACCTTTGGTCCTTGTTCAAATAGATACACAATCCAATTGGATACCATGCAACCTCTGACCTCAATCTTCTTTACACTATCAGACCACACTACAGGTTAAATTGTGCTTTAACCTTCATTTTTTTCTATTTTAAATGTTTGCAGGTATCATGACCTACTGCCTCTGGTTAAAATGTATTTTCCTTTTATTTGTTCTACAACTGGGTCATTAATGTAATGTAAACACCTGTGTGTGGACCCTGTAAATTTCCACTGCAGCTCAGATCCCGTCTTGAGACATTCAGTGTCAGTGTACTTTATTCGTCTATTATTCCCTTTTGTTTGATTGCTAAACACTTTCATGTTCCTGGTCAAGAATCTAAGAGCACTTAAATAAAAGAAAAAAAAATAATGTGCTGCTTGTTTTAAAAAAATGTAATCCTCTTTCTGACTGTTACCATGACTATAATTAAAACAATATTCTTTAACGTGTCAAAGTTCTGCAAGTTCGCTGCATAATGTAAGCATTACAAATTAGATGAGTTTTAGTTTGGACCTCCAGATGATTTTCAATATTAATGAGACAGCATTTGATTATTGTTCCTACGGAAGTATTTGTGAACCACAAAAAAATATGCTGCTTTTAAATTGTGAATTCAGTGAGACAGAAAGTAAATGTAGCCTAGGATAGCAACCAACCCTGAACCATCAGATCCTCTGCCTGCACTAAAGATCTCCGATGAAGATGTAAACAGGCTCTTTCAGCGCATGAAAACAAAGAAAGCTGGAGGACCTGATAACGTCTCCCCATCATGTCTGAAAGCTTGTGCACATCAACTCGCTCCGATCTTCACAAGGATCTTCAACAAATCACTGGAGAAATGTGAGGTCCCCTCCTGCCTCAAACGATCCACCATCATCCCGGTTCCCAAGAAACCCACCATCCTAGGATTAAATGATTACAGGCCTGTAGCCCTGACGTCTGTGGTCATGAAATCCTTTGAGCGGCTGGTGTTGAAGCACCTGAAAGACATCACAGGCCCCCTGTTGGACCCCCTGCAGTTTGCTTACCGAGCAAACAGGTCGGCAGATGATGCTGTTAACTTAGGTCTACACTTCATCCTGCAACACCTCGACCATCCAGGGACGTACGCCAGGATCCTGTTTGTAGACTTCAGCTCGGCCTTCAACACCATCATACCAGACATCCTCCACCAGAAGCTCACCCAGCTCAACGTCCCAGCCTCCACCTGTCAGTGGATCAACAGCTTCCTGACAGACCGACAGCAGCAGGTGAGACTGGGGAGCATCTTCTCCCGATCCAGATCAATAAGTACTGGTGCCCCCCAGGGGTGTGTTCTGTCCCCACTCCTCTTCTCTCTGTACACAAATGACTGCACCTCATCGGACTCGTCCGTGAAACTCCTGAAGTTTGCAGACGACACCACTGTCATTGGACTGATCCAGGACGGTGATGAGTCTGCATACAGACAGCAGGTGGATCGGCTGGTACACTGGTGCGGTCAGAACTACCTTGAACTGAACCCACTCAAGACTGTGGAAATGGTGGTGGACTTTCGGAGAACACCACCCCCATACACCCCCCTCATCATCCTCAACAACACTGTATCGGCCGTGGACCACTTCAGGTTCTTAGGAACCACCATCTCTGAGGACCTGAGATGGTCTTCACACATAGACACTGTTTGAAAGAAGACCCAGCAGAGACTGTACTTCCTGAGGCAACTCAAGAAGTTCAACCTTCCACAGGAGCTGTTGGTCATCTTCTACACTGCCATCATTCAATCTGTCCTGTCTTCATCCATCTCAGTGTGGTTTGGCTCATCCACAAAACAGGACAGGTCCAGACTGCAACGAATAATCAGGAATGCAGAGAGAATAATCAGAGCTGACCTTCCATCCATCCAGGACTTATACAGGTCTAGGGTCAGGAAAAGAGTTGCCAAAATCTCTGCAGACCCCACACACCCTGAACATAAACTGTTCAGAGCTTTACCTTCAGGCCGCCGCTACAGAGCACTGTTTACTAAAACCAGCCGCCACAGAGACAGTTTCTTCCCCCAGGCTGTTTCTCTGATGAACATTCAATAAAGTACAGAACAACAGCATACAGATGTTGCAAATGCACCTTTTCTATTAGATATGTGTATATTGTACATTGTAAATTGTAAATTTGTATATTCTGTAATGCAAAAACAGAACAAAAGAGCAAAGTGTACCGGAGTCAAATTCCTTGTTTGTATGCACGAACTTGGCAATAAAGCTGATTCTGATTCTGATTCTGATTTAAAAAAAAACTGTTTGAAAATGTCTCATATCCTAACACTCCCACCCTGTTGTATGCTGTTTTTAAGGATGCAAGAAAATTTTATTTGTTCCAAAGTCCAGCAAAAATTAAACATGCAGGAAAACCAGAAAATCAACTTGTTGGAAAATTTTTGCAGGGTTTGTTTTGGAGTAAATAATAGTTCTAGGAAAGTTCTAGGAAAGTGTCCTAAACTTTAAAATGTAAAAATGCAAGTGCACCCTCAGGCAACATTTCTTGAAGGTTGGAGAGGTCATGTACTAAGCAGATTTTCATGACTTTCAGTAAAGCCTTTTTTCCTTGTTTCTTTAGCCTTAGTTTCTAAACCTGGAAACAAAGACTGTCGACACTTTTCAGTGCAAAAGAAAAAACTTCATTGTGGTAAATTAAATTAAGTTTTCATCTGACATAATTCAAAGGCAAAAAAAAAAAGCGTAGGGATTCCGATTGTCCAAATTATTTATTTTATTTTGCTTTATGTTAAATGACCAATTTGAACAATCAATTGTTTGGTTATTCCCCAAAAAAAATATTTTATTTTATTTTACTTTATACTACCAGCAGATGGCACTAACTCGTCAATAGTTCCAAAAATCCAACAAGGATAAACGTAGAAGAAGCAGGAAGTTTGTGTTCGCCGGTCCCATGTGTTTCGTCCATTTTATCATTCATTTGCAGGAGGGTAATTTTAAGAACCATATTTTATAAAACTGGGCCATTACTGTCGTTTTAGTCCAGCGTGGTTTGTATAACGCCGTTAAGTATATCCAGAGACAGAAGGGGCGAGGTATTTTCTTTAGTGCTAGCTAGCTAATGTAGAAGCTGCTCTGCTGGAAAGGCACCTCGGTTGCAGAGAGTGAAGATTCCAGGGCTGCTGTTTGAATGAAAAGTACAGTGGACACCAGCATGATTAAGGAAAACCCGTGGAAGATGCCTCCTAATGCTCCTGCCTGCATGGAGAAGCACCTGTGCGCGGCTCAGTACCGAGCTGGTAAGGAGCAGCTAGCCGGGGGTCACTGGAGGAGAAACACGTGATGCTGCTGGATCTCAATGTTTATAATTGCACTGCCTTGGAATCCTCATATTAGATATTTTGCTTATCTACAGTATGCCAAGATTTTCAAAGAACAGTTGTGTTCATAAAATGTGCGTAGAGTTGGTTAATCGGAATGCACGTCAGGTCTATGTCAAGATATATTTTTACTTGTTTGCCTTATTTACAGATGGCACCCTGTTGCTGGGAGCCTCCAGCCTTTCTGGCAGAAACTGGCAAGGATCCGTTTGGATCTACAGCGAACCAGAGCAAGCCCCCAGCGAGGGCTTCTGCAAAGCCGGTGTGCAGACTGAGGCTGGGCTCACAGATGTCAAGTGGGTGGCTGAAAAGGGAGTGGCTGTTGCTTCAGATTCAGGTAAGGCATAGCCTCACAGAACCTTGCTGGAGCACAGTGTCCTGAGACCAGGATGAACCTGGATTTGTTTTGCTGTGCAGGTGCCCTGGAGCTTTGGGAACTGGCGGAGGATGAGCGCCTGTTGGTGAATCGCTTCACCAAATATGAGCATGACCACATTGTCACCACAGTGAGCCCCGTCACAGGAGCGAGCGGTGCTGTCACTGGCAGCATGGACTGCCGGTTAGACTCCATCACACACATAAATGAGTGATGCATTCAGAGGGAAGCACAGCAATATGCCATAAATGTAGTACACACAAGACAGGGGCCTGCAAAGGTATTTATGTACTTTTCAACATTTGTCACGTTAAAAACACACTTGAAAAGATTTTATGTGATAGACCAATACAAAGTAAAGCCTAATTTTGAAGTAGAAGTAAAATATAGATGTTTTTAATTGTTCGTTTTCTACACAAAACATCTTATAAATGTGGCCTTTATTTGTCTTCAGCTCCCTGAACACATTGTAGAGCCGCTATTTTCTGTCATTACAGCTGCAAGGTTTTGTGGAATGCCTGTACCAGCTTTGTTCGTCTAGAGACTTTTATTTTTGCCCATTCCTATTAAAATAACTCCAAATTTCTGTTTTCAAGTCATATGGCTTGCTTTAAACAATAAGTTTCCTTATTTCATATTTGCCAGATTTTCGGAGAACATGGCTGATGGTCATCCTGTCAACTGATTATTTTTTTTCTCACCTTAGCTGTGGATTTACAGGGGTTGGACAATGAAACTGAAACACCTGGTTTTAGACCACAATAATTTATTAGTATGGTGTAGGGCCTCCTTTTGCGGCCAATACAGCATCAATTCGTCTTGAGAATGACATATACAAGTCCTGCACAGTGGTCAGAGGGATTTTAAGCCATTCTTCTTGCAGGATAGTGGCCAGGTCACTACGTGATACTGGTGGAGGAAAACGTTTCCTGACTCGCTCCTCCAAAACACCCCAAAGTGGCTCAATAATATTTAGATCTGGTGACTGTGCAGGCCATGGGAGATGTTCAACTTCACTTTCATGTTCATCAAACCAATCTTTCACCAGTCTTGCTGTGTGTATTGGTGCATTGTCATACTGATACACGGCACCGCCTTCAGGATACAATGTTTGAACCATTGGATGCACATGGTCCTCAAGAATGGTTCGGTAGTCCTTGGCAGTGACGCGCCCATCTAGCACAAGTATTGGGCCAAGGGAATGCCATGATATGGCAGCCCAAACCATCACTGATCCACCCCCATGCTTCGCTCTGGGCATGCAACAGTCTGGGTGGTACGCTTCTTTGGGGCTTCTCTCCCGGATGTGGGGAAAACGGTAAAGGTGAACTCATTAGAGAACAATACATGTTTCACATTGTCCACAGCCCAAGATTTGCGCTCCTTGCACCATTGAAACCGATGTTTGGCATTGGCATGAGTGACCAAAGGTTTGGCTATAGCAGCCCGGTCGTGTATATTGACCCTGTGGAGCTCCTGACGGACAGTTCTGGTGGAAACAGGAGAGTTGAGGTGCACATTTAATTCTGCCGTGATTTGGGCATTCGTGGTTTTATGTTTTTTGATACAATCCAGGTTAGCACCTGAACATCCCTTTCAGACAGCTTCCTCTTGCGTCCACAGTTAATCCTGTTGGATGTGGTTCGTCCTTCTTGGTGGTATGCTGACATTATCCTGGATACCGTGGCTCTTGATACATCACAAAGAGTTGCTGTCTTGGTCATAGATGCACCAGCAAGACGTGCACCAACAATTTGTCCTCTTTTGAACATTGGTATGTCACCCATAATGTGTGCATTTCAATATTTTGAGCAAAACTGTGCTCTTACCCTGCTAATTGAACCTTCACACTCTGCTCTTACTGGTGCAATGTGCAATCAATGAGGACTGGCTACCAGGCTGGTCCAATTTAGCCATGAAACCTCCCACACTAAAATGACAGGTGTTTCAGTTTCATTGTCCAACCTCTGTGTGTAGCTTTAGATTTACCATGGGCCTCCTTGCTGCTTCGCTAATTAATGCTGTCCAGCCTTTTAGCTTTTAATGGAAGACCATGCTTTGGTAGGTTTGCATTTGTGCCATACTCTTCCCATTATTTAGATAATGGATTGAACAGAGCCCTGACAGATGTCCCAAGCTTGGGATATTGTTTTTTTTTTTATCTCACCTTTCTTTAAACTTCCCCACAACCTCACTGCTGTGTTCCTTGGTCTTCATGTTGCTGTTTGTTCACTGATGTTCTCTAACAAACCTCTGAGGCCTTCGAAAAACAGCAGGATGAATATTAAGATTAAATAACAATCCATTTACGAAATAGGTGACTTTGGAAGGATAGTTGTTTCACATGATTTTATTTAGGGTCCTTTTATCAATTTTGAAAAACAAGTATCATCTTGGCTCCATTTCATCTACGCTTTTTCTGTTGGTCTGCCACATAAAATCCCAATAAAACATTTTTGTGGTTGTAATGTGATCGAATATATATATATATATATAAAAAAAAAAAAAAAAATTTAAGAGGTATGACCACATGCTAGGTTGCCACTGTATTTACACGTATGAAATCAAGTGGGTCTGTCCATAGAAGGTGCAGCTATTCTAAAGTATACCATCAAATGACACAGTTGATCATTAGGAGAAACCTTTATTTTCGATTTGTTATCAATGTTACTGATTTTCTGTGCTGTTTTACATGTTCTCTATGCACCAATTTTTTTTCCTGTCTTTTAAACTTTTTAGATTGTATGTCCTTTAGACTCTTAATGTTGTTATTTTTTATTTTGTTTACAGAATAAAAGTCTGGGACCTCAGTCAGGAAACAGTTGTCACCACCTACAGTGGTAGGAGATGATCTAAAAACTCACTTCATCAAAAGCAAACAATATTAAGTAGACTGTCAACTGTTTTAAAGCAGTTATGGTAAAAAGAAAGTACACCCTCTCAGTTCTAGGAGTTTATGCTGCAGGGCATAGTAAAAATAATCTGGCCTTTGCTAGGTCCTTAAAATATTTAATTCTTACCTCAATCGTACAAAAACATGCAGCATGTTCCACATGGTCAATATTTATTAAAAAATAATTCAAAATGGAAGAGTTCTGAGAGTAAAAGGAATTTCACCCTTCCTGGCATCTGTGGAGATGTCTGGGGGTCCCTGGCCTCTGTCGGCGCTGTATTGGTGTGGACAGGATTCGTGCCAGTGTCTTGGTACTAATTGCCTCCTTCATGTTATATTTAACACCACACATTGGTAGGGTCTTGATGTGTGAGGCTCCCATCGGGAGGCCTATGGCTCCTGGGGAGGCGTAGGGTGGGCCGTGGCGACGAAGTTTCCATTTTATTTATTTAGATATTATGAATAAATGCACTGAATGCACATACATGGCACATATGTCCTACAATATCATTATAGATTCAGACAAGTTTAGACAGTTAAAGTAAATTTCAGCTACTGTTTGAAATAAATAAATAAGACGTCTTCATCTTTCTGCTTACAGTTCACACACAGCCTGTTAATTGTGTTGCCTGCAGCCCTACAGATGAGTCTCTCTTCGTCTCCTGTGGCCAGGTAGGATTCTTTTCAATGTTGTGGTTTTATTCATAGCAGTGTGTCAATGTGAAAGTATTTAATATTTTATTTAGTGGCTGCTCTTATTACTATTCTATTAACTTCCTGGATGTGTTCCCAGCAAAACGGTGCCCTTGTTACTGCAGCATTTCCTCAGTCTTGCTTTGACATTCTTGATGAGCTTGGATGATGTAGTTAAATGCATCAATCAGGCCTTTTACGAATAATACAAACTTTTGGTTTTCTTTTAAGGTCCAACACAGATTCTGATATTCATAAGAAAAAACAATGTCTCTGCAGTTTTAATATCCAATACCAAAAAAATTAAAATACTTTCCCCACTTATGCATCAAAGCACAAGTTCACAACTTTTATTTTACTTAACTTTAAAAACTGCATCAAAGTACATGCTGTTGGGTGATGTTTCATCGACCAAATATTGATCCTTTCGGTAAATAGGAAAAAGTCTCAGTATTTGAATTGCCCAATCATGGATCAAAGCCAGTCAGGAAAGAATTAGGTGAATTCAGCCTAATTAGGAGGAAAATTCAACTTCTAAGTGGAATATATTAATGCCAGAATAACTGAGTTATTAGTCTAATTCAGGTGGGCCAGAAACCTGTGTCTCTATAGTCACATTTGGCTCTTAAGGCCCTCCACAGTGGCTCTTTATACTGTTGACCCAAAATTACGCTGAAATGAACAAATAGTTTATACATAAAGATATAATGAGGCTTGTGAAATTCCACATGAGAATTAAACCAACAGAAGAAAAGAGATGTTGTCTTGTTTAGCCTTTTTATTCGAGCTGCACAATATGTCAAATTCCAGATTGCAATATTACCCTCCCAAAGGACCTCTTGTACACAATATTTGGTAGGATATCACATTAAAAGTGTCAGACAATCACACTAGGCTTATCAACAATATATTTCGACAGTAGGATGGACAATAACTGCCCTTAATTCCCTCACCTGATGAGTATCTTTAGCAGCTGAGATGCTAAGACTCATACTTTTTATATCAAAAAGTGGCAGAAAAATTGTGATAAACAATGTCTCAATTTTTAGCAATAGTATCACAGATAAATATTTTCCTGATATCATACAGCTCTACTTTTTATGTTGCTGGGGTGCAAATTCTGTGCTTTATTTTCAAGAGTGGGCTTCCTTCTCTAAAGATGCAAAGCTCTCAGTTGGCCTTTTTCTATTCATATTTTTCCCCTAATTGTAACATTTTTGCAGTTTTCTTTGTTTGAAAACTTAGAAATAGAAGTAAAATTTATTGAAGTTCATTATCTTTACAGTATAAAAACTGTATATTAAATATTTATAAAACTTTTTAAGTTATGTTGTTTTTCCAAGGGTCCTTGAATGTTTTGCGGTGCCATTGTCTTAATGACTGACCGCTCAGTTTCTCTGGCTGCCTTTGCAAACAGTAGCTAAGCACACGCCCCATGAAGGAAGTTTTTAAGGTACCAAATGATTCTTAAACGGGTTAAAATGCGTCTCATTTTGTTTGCATAAAGTTCTGTTTCGTTTATTTTGTAAGTTTGACAAATGCGCAAAAGTCCAGTGTTCATCAAAAGTCAGCTTTCCATTCAAAATCTGTTCATAAAGGTTCTTATCTAGATAAAGAATATGCTCCTTTAATCCAGTAGTTAATCAAATGGATGAAACTTCTAGGATTTCTAGGAGTACAAACTTTGAGCAGCTTTGTAACAACATATTTTAAGTACCAACTGTTTTATTTATTCAATATGGACAGCTGTAATACTGAACCCTTTAAGTTGAGGAGTTTTCAGTGTTGTCTCCATTCCCTCAGGATGGCCGTGTGTTGATGTGGGACAGGAGGAAGCCAGATAAACCAGCCTCAAGAATAGGTAAGCATGTTGTCCTTAACGGGACAATCAGTTTAGGACGATGTGATTGGTTGGTTTTGGCAATGTGAGGTGATACTCTTTACTTCCTGTGTTTTGTTGCAGATGTTGAGTTTCCCAGCTGTTCTCCCACCACTGCTGCTTGGCACCCCCAGCAAAGAAGCACTGTTGCTTTTGGTAAGGCCCCATCAGCAGAATAATGACTGACAGAGGGTCAATTTTCACTCCCTCTGTTTTTTTAACACCATACTTGTTTTGGTTTAGGCGACGAGTTGGGCAATGTGACAGTGAAAGATTTCCTGGGAACTGAACCGGCCCGGGTGGAAAAAATACACAGCCGCAGAGTTAACAGCCTTGGCTTCTCCACAAATGGGTAAAAATTTATTGTGCCTAAATGTAGTAGTTTTTTGTGAGTTTGTTTCCTCTGATTCATATAAATCAACCGTTTTTCATCCATTCTAGTGCCTCTTTGCTAGCCTCCGTTAGTGACGACTGCTCCCTCGCTGTTATGACCTCTGAACTGCAAGAAATGTGAGTCTTTTCAGTTCCTATAATAACTGTTTTCTGCATCAGAAAATTAACAAGCTGCATATTGTTTTTTTTCTGCAGATTCAGAGATCAGCAACACCAGGACTTTGTCAAAGGTGTGTGCTGGCTTCACGGTGATTCCAGCTGTCTCACCACTGTCGGCTGGGATCACCTCGTGCTTCACCACACCATAACTCCAGCTGCTGAATCTGCAGGCTCCTCATCTTAAGCTTGATATGGTCACCTGTTTCACCCATGGGTGATGTCACTGTGTATCTGGATGGTTTGATATATCTTATTTAGGAGAAGTGAATTGAAATGTCCGGCTTACTCAGCTATGTAGATATATGCTCATTATTTGGTGTTAGTCTCTTCTTCTCTGTCTTGTAATCTATTATGTTGTGTAACTCTCCAGATTTGTATTTCATACTTTTACAATAAAGGAAACATGAAGCTTTTGAACCGATTTTCCATTCTTTTGTGTACTTTTTTGAAATGTTCTGAAGATACAGGACAGTTTAAAAATAATTGTTTGCCTTGCATTCCATTATAATTTGTACTCACATGCAGTAATGGAGAGAGACCGCAGCTACACAATGGTAACAAAAACAGGTGGCGGAACAAGTTTGTCCCTGTGGTTTTCTTAAAGATTCACAAAGTCTGATCAGACTCAGGCCCTTTACCCAGATGAATCTGGGTAGTCTTCATCATGTGATTATACACATTTTCTACAGAGCTGAAGGTCTCAGTAAAAAGGAAGAACCTCCTCTAAGTCCAGAGTTTTATATATCAGGATATCTACTCTAACTTCCAAGCATACAAAGAAAAGCACAAGATTGTACATAGGTGTTATTTATCAAACAAAGATGAAGCCAAAACCGCTGTGTTTTAAAAGAACCCACCTTCAGCAGCAACAACTAAAAGTAGCTGCCTTTTCTGTCATGTGGATTTTTATCCACTCTTTATTAAACTGCTTCACTTCATTGAGGTTCGCAGATATGTTTCTATTCAACAAATTATAAAATAAGTTCGGATGTACTTTTGAGTTTGTCAGCTCAAAAGTACATTTTCAAAATAAACTTCAAGCAGGTATTTGATGTTTTAATTTCAAATGGATTTTCATTAACTGTAAGCAGAACATAAAGGCTTGAAAACATCGGTTTGTTAATCTATATAATGTGCATCACTTAGTGATGGAGTTACTGAAATAAACGAACTTTTTAATTTTCTAATTTACTGAATATGACTATATTAATTTCTCCACATTGCTATTAAGCTTCAACTAAATAATTTCAACCAGGTGGAGATCTGGACTTTGACTATGCTATTGCAGCAACTTGATTTTTTCAGCCAACCTCTCTTATTTCAGCCTGTTGTAGTTCACCTCCATGATTAATATTTTCTATGAGATCTGAAACTAAGCACACATGTTTGAAGTAGTTGCATTTTCTATGAGCAGTGTCATGTTGTGGAGGAATTTTAGTCCACTCTATAAAACTACGCTTTCTTTGGTTTCTCCACACTGGAGCTGGCTGCTATTTTCCTTCTTACCTCCAATAGAAGCAGCAATTCTTAGAACCATTTGCTGCAGCATTTTTATTGATACATAAAACCCAGGGATCGAAAGATAATTTTTTTTATCATGACTAAGTAGAATGCCAGTAGTTCATATACATGATAAAAGTAAAACAGAACAAAGATCATCTCAACATATGAATTTTTAAACTGCTCTAACTGTAAACTTTATGTGTCGAGTGATTTTACAAATGTTTGCTCTAAAAATTGGGCTATACACTGTGTTGTCTTTGCTGATTGATTTCTGCTTGTCTCCGGACAATAAACCAGGGTTAGAAGCCTGGTTAAAGTGGCTTGCAGGATTTAAGGGAGTAATCAGGTCCAGTTTTGAACTTTTAAAACAGACACTTGCAGAGGAAGGCAACCTTTGTTTGGTTAGTACATACGGAAAGACTTTCAGCTTCTATCCTGAGGCTGTTGATATGAAATGCCTGCAGTGAAGACTAAGGAACACGGAGTTTCTTATTGCCTGCTGCTATTGTTATGCTTAACAACATAACACCCTAAGGTCTGCTTCCTATTACTGCACCACACCTTTTTATGATGACGGTTTTTTTTTCTAGTACAGTTTGTGTTGCATTATGCAGGGCTGCATAGTGGCGCTGTTGGCAGCACTGTTGCCTTACAGCAAGAAGGTCCTGGGTTCAACCCGCAGCCTGGGAGTTTGCATGTTCTCCCCTTGCATGGGTGGGTTCTCTCGGGTATTCTGACTTCCTCCCACAATCCAAAGACATGCCTGTTAGGTTAATTGGTAACTCTAAATTGCCCTTAGGTGTATGAATGAGTGTGTGCTTGGTTGTTTGTGTGTTGCCCTGTGATGGACTGGCGACGTGTCCAGGGTGTACCCTGCCTCTCGCCCGTAGACTGCTGGAGATAGGCACCAGCTCCCCCGCGACCCACTATGGAATAAGCGGTAGAAAATGACTGACTGACTGACCTTTTTATGATGACGTTTTTTTTTTCTAGTACAGTTTGTGTTGCATTATGCAGGGCTGCATAGTGGCGCTGTTGGCAGCACTGTTGCCTTACAGCAAGAAGGTCCTGGGTTCAACCCGCAGCCTGGGAGTTTGCATGTTCTCCCCTTGCATGGGTGGGTTCTCTCGGGTATTCTGACTTCCTCCCACAGTCCAAAAACATGACTGTTAGGTTAATTGGATTAAATCCTTAACTCCTAACCCTAAATTTCCCTTAGGTATGAATTAGTGTATGCGTGGTTGTGTGTCTCTGTGTTTCCCTGTGATGGACTGGCAACCTGTCCAGGGTGTATCCTGCCTCTTGCCCATAAACTGCTGGAGATAGGCACCAGCTCCTCTGCAACCCAGTATGGAAGAAGTGGGTATAGGAAATGGATGGATTGACTAAAATCTTCTGTTAGTTTTGTTTTTCACTTGCTTATAATGACTTTTCAGGTTTGCATCTATAGTCTAAGCAAAAAAAGTCCTATTAGGAGCTGTTATTGTAATACATAAAAATAATATAGGACGATGTCTTGAATGAGGTTTTGATAGGGATATAGCAATACCGCTATATCAATAAATACATATTTCCAAATAGAACAAAAACAATAAAAACAAAGACATATTCATAAAAGCTTTATAATTTACACACATAGGAAAACTTTCGAGATAGTAAAATATTCCTAAAATTAATAAATATAAAAAAAACATGCAACTGGTAACCTAAACTGACATTCTGCTTTGTTCTGGTGGACTTATGTACATGTAACAGTGGATGAATGTTATGGGCACAGTGTGTGTAATTCCAGCTTATACACTTACTTTATATAGTATCATATTTTACATCCAATATTTGAGAGAACTACATAAGTCTTTATCAACTACAGGATGTTGATACATAAAAGGAATTATATAAATTTGAGATTGATAAAAAAATTAAAGATGCACAGGTCATGCCTTTTGCTGCCTGATACCGATTTCCTGATCTCTCTGAGGTCTGACCAGCAAGTCCTGATTTTGACTGATTTGGCACTATAACACATGAAAAAGAGAAAAACTAACACGCAGGTTCTTTGATCTTGCAAGATTACCCCCAAAATAACAAGATTATACCCATTTATGAACCAATCATATTTCCCCAACAATTACCAGATTTTTATTAAGCTTAAAAAGTGCATCAAATTCGATGCTTTTGGTTGATGTGTTTATAGATGGAAATAGTGGGAGTTCTTGAAGCATTTCAAGAGAATGGGGCAATCAATAATAACCAATCAGAGCCGATCAAGGAAAAACTGGCAGATTAATTCGTGCATCTCTAATTAAAATATATGATTAAAAAGACAAAAAACACTGCACCCTATACTTCAAATTATCAATGTTACTGTGAAAATTTGAAAAAAAACGTTACATTTTAAAAACAGGACAAACATCTTGAAACTGAAAGCAAAGGCTTCCTAATTAATAACGAAAGCACTTGTAACAATATAGCTAATCATTTGTGTCATTCCACAAATTACTGCTAATGTAAAATTACATACTATTCAGGCCCCAGCTACTTTACAGTGGATATTTTTTACTTATATTAGTTTCTTTGTTTTTTTTAAAAAAAAGAAGAAAAACAATTGCACTCAAAAAAGCTGTAATACCTATGCTGCACCCACAGGTGGTGACAACGCTGATGTTTACTGCATGAAAATGTAAAAGAAGATCCTGAGCATAGCTAAAGCAGTGCTACGCTAATTGTAACTTCTTCTGCCTGCATTTGAAATTTAATAAAAACATTCAGATGTACGAAAACCCAGAAAAAACTGCTCCATTGTTGGTGAAGTTTCTAGCAAAGAAAGCCAGGGTGGGCATGGACAAAGTGGACCTCTGAGTCAGTTTTTTCATAATCTCTGAATACCCAGTCCACACACATACCCCAAAAATTTAGCTTTTCTTAATCTCCATTTAGAAAACTGTTTTTGTTTTTCAACCAAAACTTGGTTTGTGTGGGAACAGGAGGTGCAGACAAAAATAAATTCTCAGTTTTACTAAATATCCATGTTTGGAACGGGCCTTGGCATATGCCATCGTATATACAACAGGTTTGTTCAACATCCAAAGACCCTTAGGAGTCCCCTTTATTAACAAGAGTTATGGGGTCTTTGGTTCCAGGCCTGATGGTGAACGTCCTGCCATACTGATGTCTTGAATGTATCCCATTTCTGTGAAGAAGAACACATTATTAATGATTGCAGAGATCAAACGCTAGACTTACAAAGATATAATGTCTCACTTCTTAGCCCTGATATACTCACCTGGGGGGACTTTTCACTTGTACACTCTGATGGTATTTCTTGGCCACTTTGTTCTCCAATGCTCTCATGTCTAAAGATGCTGTTTTGCTGGTGGGGGCAGGGGGATATTTGGTGACCGGTTTGGATTGCGGTGCTACTGGCACCTTGTTGTCTTCATCAGACAAGGCGGTACCCCAGTCATCAAAACTGTGCTCTGACTCGTTACCTGGGGCCATTTTTTGGTCCATTTCCAACATCTTTTTTTGTAAAATGCTAAGGAGGGTGGCCTGCTTGGGTGAAAGATTGGATGGTAGTTGAGTGGGAGCTTGACTGGATTTAGTCTGGACTTTAGTCTTTGGTTTGACAAGTACGTCAGATGGTGGGAGCTTTGACGTTGAAGGAGCTGAAGATGGAGCTGGAGCTCTGGCTGAGACTCTAACTGGAGCTGGGGCTGAAGCTAGGGCTTGATCTAGAGACTTTGTGACTACAAGTGGTGTTGGTACTTTTGTTGCGGGGGGATCAGGGGGACAGATGGATGGCTCTGGTATTTGATCAAAGTCGTCAAACTCTGGCGGTGGAGGGAGCATTGGCAAATTCACCTCCTCTTTAGGAATATTATTCTGTACATCCTGGGACTTTAAGAACTTCTCCTCTGCTCTTTGCTTCTGGTCACCCAGGCTGCTCATAGTTGGAGATGAAACTGCTGTAAATTTACTTAAAACTGGATCACTTGATAGTTTCTGATCTTTGGCCAGTGCAGTTGAACCTATGGGTTTTTCTGGAGCCTGAATCGTTGTTTTAGGTTCTGCAGGCCTAACACTTGCATTCTCCTGTAGACTTTTTTGACTAGGTACAGCTGAGACAACAGACTTTGGGATGGCAGTGAATGAATTAGGATTTGTTGGTTCACTCCTGTTGGTGCTGCATTCGCGGGACAAAGATTGAGTAATTCTATTTTTCTCTCTTTCCTTAGCTGCCTTCAGGAGAGCCAGCGGGGATGTTGAAGAGGGTTTGGTTTCTTTAGCCTTCAGGTTGTACAGTTTACGATCCAAAAGAGGACTGAAACTGCGGCCTTGACCAGAGGATACTTCTAGTGTCTTCTTGTTGTTCTCTTGTTGTTCTCTGAATTGATCGTTAGTCGTTTTCTGTAATGGTAGAGGCTGGAGGGATTTGGTTATATCAGATGGAGCAGGAACGGTGTCAACTTTAGCCTTTGCTATGGCCTCTGTTGGAGCCCCTGTTTTAACCTCAGTTTTAACCTCTGTTTTAGTTTCTTTGTGGACCTCAGGTAATTGAGACTGTTTGGTTACTTCTAATGCCTCCTTCAGTTTTTCTACAGGCTTGGGCTCTGGTTTAGTTAGCTGAGCAGCTGTAGGGGCTTTTCCATTCACTGCCCCCACCACAGGAGCAGAGTTAACTGACCCTGATTCTTGCAAGGCTAACATCTGCTGTGGTTTTGCCTTCTGATTATCATACCCACTCTGAACTGTGGTCTTTGGAGGATCATAAACCTTTGATTTGTTTTGGGGATTGAAGGTGTACAATGATGGCATGTGCACAAGGGGCAGTGATGCAGGAGAATTTTGCGGCAGCTCAGTAGTGGACACAGAGGACATTCTAATGGGTTTTGGAGGTGGGATCTTATGACTCTTGGGCTGCTTTTCCATAGGGGGCTGGGGTGGTGCAAAATTTGGACGTTCCGGCACTATGGATGGTGGTGGAACAAAGGGGAGTACCGATGACCCAGATCCGGAAGAGCAGGCAGACGGAGGTTTTGGAGGGGCCATCGGCGGTGGTTTTAAGAGAGACAAATCCTCCTCCACCATCGATGGTGGCTTTGGAGCGGACATAGATGGAGGCTGGAGGACCACAGGGTCTAAGGTGTTTAAGTCACCCATGAAGTCTGGTGGAGGAGGGATGAAATCCACTGGAGGGGGTGGAGGGGCCACTGAAGGTGGAGGAGGAGGAACAAAGATCTTCCCTTCAACATGTCCTGCTGCTGATACAAAAGATCCAATGGATGACGAATCTCCAGTATCTGTGAATGACAAGAAATGTGACATTAACATACAGCATAGACTATTTAACAGTATTTAACAGAAGAAGAGTATTTAACATTCTTGAACTGCAAACCAAGAGTGTCCAACTACAGTCCTCAAAGGTCAGTGGCCAACATGTTTTAGATATCGTTAGACATCAATGAAAATATAATGTACTTGCTAAGAATTGTGTTCTTTTCCAAAAACGTTCAAATATGACTTGGCAATAATGCTACGAGGCACACAATATGTTTCTGCTCCTGCACAGCATATTGAAATTGCTGACACTGCTTTAGCATGTTATGAAGTTTCGCAGAGGCCTTTCAGTAAACCATCCATTTGATTCAGGTGTATTGAACTACGACAATATTTGAAACAAGCAGGAGAGTGGCCCTTGAGGACTAACTTTCACCGACTGGAAGGTGTAGACAGAAAAGTGAAGTTTTATCACATGCTTCTACTCTACACCAAACATCAATACTGACGGAGCACAAATATGCAATATTCAACCTAAAACTAACTTCAAATGTCAAAAGTCTGCGGTTTTGCACTTTTAAGTCCTTGTCCTTGTTATCGCCATGGATAAGACAAAAACCTCTTCATAAAGCCCAAAATTGTAACTTCTTCAGGCAAACTTTGGACATCCAGACAGCAGCGTCTCTCCTCTCTGCTCTGTCCTGCCACACCCCCTAACATCAGAACCCCTGAGCCTTAATTTATAACTTCTGGCTGGGCTGTGGTCCAGATAATTATCCCAGTGGATCGTTTTAGACATAAAAAACGTGAAAAAAAAAGACATTCTTGAATAAACTTTAATACAAACGTTATTAGTATTTATTTATTTGGTTTATTTATGTTTTTACTTTCTATTTATTTTTTATCATTTCACGCAGACTTTAATGTGACAATGTCACACAGTAATGTTAATAGCAGCACACCAATCTACACTCATGGCTGGAGGTGGGGCTTCAGCCGCAAAAGCTTCAGCCGTCGGCGGGACGGTGGAAACCCAGATGATGCCGTAACGAGTACAGCAAAACCTAGTGGAGCGGAGCCGCGCCAGCTAAAATGAGCCGGTGGAAAAGGGGCAAAAGTAACAAATTCTTTTAGTAACAAGGAAAAAAATGTTACACTGTTTTCCTTTTTTAAATTTGATTTTCAAAAAAAAAATTTTAAACAAATTTATAAACAAATTGCAAGTTAATTGTAAATCTTTACAGGCTAATTTTCACTGGTAGTCCTGTGCCTGATCTAAATAAGAATCCGGCATGTACACTACAGGTCAAAAGTTTTAGAACGCCTTTCTCATTTAATGGTTTTCTTCATGCCCATTTACACTGTACGTAGATTCTCACTGAAGGCATCAAAACACTGAATGAACACATATGGAATTATGTAGCAAATAAAAAATTGTAAAAGAAATTTAAATATGTTATATTTCAGATTCCTTAAAGTAGCCACCCTTTGCTGTGATGACTGAATTATTAACCTTTGGCCGTCTCTCAATGAACCTCTGGGAAGTTCTTTCAAGACTCTTTGGAAAACCATTTCAGGTGAACATCTCATGAAGCTTGTGGAGAGAATGGCAAGAGAGCAAAGCATTAATCAAAGCAAATGGTGGCTATTTTGAAGAATCTAAAATAAAAATGTTTAGAGTTATTTCACATTTTTTCTTTACTACATAATTCCATGTGTGTTCAGTCATAGTTTTGTTGCCTTTGGTGAGAATCTACAATTTAAATATTCATGAAAATAAAGAGACCCATTAAGTGAGAAAGTGTATTTAAAACCTTCGACTGGTAGTGCATATTTAAAACCATTATATGATCACAACAATTACATGTCAGAAAAGTAGACAATTAGACAATATTGCAGACCAATGTCAAGATGAAGACAGTCTGACAGATCATGGTACAGAATTTCACTAATGTGATGCCTTAAAAGAATCAAAAACTATTTAACCAAATACAATCTCTTTCTATCAGCTCCTCGCGTAGTTCAGCTTAAACCTAAGTTGAAATGAACAAAATCCAACAGAGGGGTAGGAGCAAGGCAACGTAGAATACTATAGATAACGCTAACGTTCCTATACATTATGACATTTTTTAATTTCTCAACTGAGTGGAGTATATTTGTTTAAAATATGGAAATGATGGACGCTAAATAATTTATACAGAAAATATATTGTGAGAGCTTGTTTGTATAATGATTGCAAAAGGTTTATAGTTGTAGGGTTTGTGTTAGACCAATTTCTCAAACAATAACTAATGTGAGAAAGATGATCAAATTGGCAAATGATGCCCCACTCAAAAGTGAATCTTTGATAAATGTTAAGTTTCCTAAACTGACCTTCACAGTGGTACAAGCATTCCTTATGAGCTTTAAAACCCTTAAATTAAAAATATAATTGTTTCAATTGGCTCTGTGGCATTTAGAAAAGAAAATTACGAACTGTTGTTAATACATTTACGTACAAACGGCATCCACTGAGCCAGTCTTTGCTATAAAATCATTCAATCTTCCTGCAATGTCTTGTGTTTTTCGTGATTAAAAATAAAAAATATCATCTGCATACATTAAAGTATCAGAAACTTGTTTAGAATACCACCTCAGTCATTACATCATGAAGAGAACTGGACCTAGCTGTGAGTCCTGTGTGACACCTCGTGATAAACATCAGCATTTACAAGTACAATTTTCAATTTTAGCAGATTTTATATCTATTCACCCCCGTTTCTCTAATACCCCTAAATAAAACCTAGTGAAACCAGTTTCCTTCAGAAGTCACTGCAATCAAAAATAGAGAGTAATTTAAACTTAATATAAATACAGCTGTTCTGTGAAGTTCTCAAAGGTTGGTTTGGAAAACAACAATAAATAAACATAACCATGAAGACCAAGGAACACACCAGACAGGTCAGGGATACAGTTGTGGAGAACTAACGCAGGATTAGATTTAAAACCATATCCCAAGCTTTGAACATCTCATGTGGCACCGTTCAATCCATCATCTGAAAATGGGAAGTGCACAGTACAATTATTCAGTACGGCTATTCACCTAAACAGATAAGTCAGGCAAATAGAGCATTACTTGGAGAAACAGCCATAGGCCTATTGTAACATTGGAGGAGCTGCAGACATGCACCAGTGCAGGCAGGAGAACTATTAGTTGTGCACTCCTCAAAGTTCACCTTCATGGAAGAGTGACCAAAAGAGAACCAAATTTTTTGATAAAAAGCCATAAAAAGTCTTGATAGCAGTTTGCCAAATGAAGACGACAGAGTAAACATGTGGATGACGGTGCTCTGGTCATAAGAGACAAAAATGCAACCTTTGGCCTACATACAGGAAAACACTGAGGAAAACACAAAAACCCTATCCCCATTGTTACACATTTCATTTCGTTTCATAGCCTTCATCATCATTGTACATATGCACAACAAAAATTAACGTATTCCATATAGTTCATAAAAAAAACTTAACCACCCAATGAAAATAACATTGAAGAAAGTTTAAAAAGTTTAAAAATAGTACACATGAAGTGCTACATAAATGCAGTGCTCCATCTTAGCTATGCCTGATTGCAGATAAATTATTGTTGGTTGGTGGCAGTAGCATAATGTGGGATACAGGGAAGCTGGTCAAAATTGGAGGGAAAATCCATGAATGAAAATACAAGGCAATCCTAAAGAAAAGCAGCAAGACCTAATGCTGGGTCAGAGGTTAACCTTCCAGCAGGATAATGACTCTAAATATCCAAGCAGAACTATAATGGAAAATTATAATTATTATGCATATTCATGTGTCAGAATCTCTACATTTTGCAAAAGATTTTAGTCTTTAGATCTACAATGCTGGCAGACATACCCCAAAGGACACAAATGTATAGCATATTTTTCAGATATTTTTTTGTAAAAAAAAAATCTTTGCAATGGTCTATTATATAAAATCCAAATTAAACACATTTAAATTTGTGGTTTTGCACAACATTGCATCTTAAAAAGAAGAAACAATGAGACAGATGAAAGAATAAGAAAATCTGAGATAGATTCCACAATATTATATTGAAACTGTCAATTTTATTGCACATTGCTAACCACTAATCTGAAATGTAGGAAAACACTCCCATTATGTAAATTTGCTCTCCATCTGTTATGACCGTTTGGACTTTTTCTGGAGCGTTATTGAGTAACGGCCTGGACAAAAATTTACATGCCCTGGATTTTTCCTTTATTCTTAACCTTGTGATCCATTAACTGAGACCAAGTAGAAGCAACACAAATTAACCTGGTCTAACAAAGTCTGAAAAATACAGTTTTTACCTTGCCAGTTTAAGCCTTAAGTACACACAAGGTGTTGTTTGACACTCACCTGTCCCATTGATCTTTGGGCCATTGGCAGGGGGAAGTTCAGGGACTTTTGGAGTTGGGACAGCAAATCCTTGGAAAGTTTCAAATGAGGGCTGTGATGGAGAAACCAAACACCATAAGATTACTCAGCTCACTGACATAAGAAGCACACACAGCACAAGAACAGCAGTCATCAGCCTAGAAACTGTACATCCTGTTCTACAGGCAAACTTTTCTTTAGTTGTTTAGTTGGCAAGTCTGCTGTTGAAGGTGAACAAACCAGTTCTTAACTACTACATGGCCAGAGTGTTGCAGCATGGAAAATATGATGCATTATTTAACCAACATAGAATTGTCAGTCATGTGAGTTTTATGACCTTTCATACATTGTATGGTATCTAATAAACAAACACAGAGTTTCCTGCACTGCCTCGTGCAAAATGCATGGCGTATTCTGCTAGGTTTGTCACAATAATGTAATCATAGGCAGAGGGACATGGTTTCACATTCTTTGCTTATGAGGAACATGGACTGAATCAGAGGATCCACCTATAATTCATAACACTGCCTGTTGTCAAAGAAGGCTTGGTTAGGAAGCTCATGGATACATAAGTGTTTGAGTCTGTGTGTATGTATGAGAGGTGAAAAAATGGTGCAAAGGGGAGTGACGTTCACTTGGCAGAACAAATGCCACCAAGACCAAACACAGACTGTGTTGACACAACAGAGATCCTTGAGCTCTGACATTGTAAATCACTCCAGCATTGCTCTGCGTGTTTTTTTTAGCTGTGTTTCTTGCTTGTTTTTGCATATCTTGCTGAAAAAACATATGTGATATATGAAACTTTGTTTGCATGCATTAGTTGTAAATAGCCATGGATTTGTTATTGTTATGCCAAGGTTTTTGGGAGTTTTCTTTAAATCATACTGTTCTGACTGTTTAAAGGCCTTTTAAATTGGATGCCAGAGACAGTGCTGGAGTGACGAGCTGTATGGAGCATAATCTCCCACATGTTGCTGCACACTGCCAGCTGGCTGAAAGACGGCAACAACACTTCCTCCCTAAATTAAAAGAATGACAAATTCAGGTTTTTGGAAATATTTCCAGTTGTGAAAGCATGGGGACCCTTGATGTACGTACTAAAAGAGCACCACTCTTCAGGCTTAATAAGGTAATGCTGTTTTAAATCTACAGCTGGCAAGATACAAACAGCATGTCTTTTCAGCAATCAACTGCAGCCTCACTTATTGATTTATTAACTAGATAATATCATCTTATTATACTCATGTCACTGTACAAACAGCAACTGTAAAACGTATAATATAATAGACTCTACTGCTAAATTTAGCAGGTGTTCAAAATAGTAATATATAAATGTTTTAGATATTGTTCAGTCTGAAGGATATAGTAACACAGCAGTTGCCCCAGTCCTACCCAATGCTGTGCACTGCTGCTCAGCAGGCTGAAAGAAGGTGAATAGACTTTTCGTCTGTTTCATTCAAGAAGACTGGTCCAAAACATGTTTTTTTATCAATTGAGAAAAAACTTCAAACTTGTGTCATAACAGGAACTGAAAATAGTTATTCATTCTTTTATTTTATTTTCTTTAGATTACTGTAATGCTTGTTTCCCATGTATTAACATGGAAAAGCCCTTAATCTCTTTCAGTAAGCCCCAAAACTCTGACATTTGGAGCTGACAGATAAATCATCAAAATGTTGGTGGAAATGTGATAAAAGCTGGTCTGTAGATATAAGACGGATTTGATTGCTTTCATACCAATAAAGCTTCTTCCCTTGATTACTGAGAAAGGTATAATTAATTTTTTCACATGCTATTTTTTTTAAATGAAATGTAAATAAAATACCTTTTGAAACTGAAACTTCTTTTAAATGGTTTTATTATCTTTAGAGAGATGCCTGCCTTACTTCCTATCAGTTGGAATATTTGTTGCTTTTCTGTTTAATTATAATAATATGAGTCATATGGCGCATTGGTGAAAAGGTCGTCTGGTCCACTACATATCAAAATCCATCCGTCTATCAATGTTGTCAAAGAAGTTGGACATCTTCTTGAAATCACACCCTGCATGACTCTCTCTGTGCTAATAATCCCTCTCACATAGACGATCTTTTAAAAGTATAAAGCCTCCCTGATCATCTGAGGGCGTATGCAATACAGTTTGATTTCGGCTGCTCGCTCAGTCCTCAATGACTCACTTTCAGCCGTCGCAGCGCTCAGAGCCGCCCTGCCCATGTGCTGAAGGGTGTGCCACATTCACATGCCAGAGAAACACTCAAACAAAAGGGCGAGGTGTGTGAACCAGAGCGCAGACAAGCTCTTCATTTCCTCCATGACGAGGTAATGGGAGGCCTGCCAGTCATATGCGTTGTTAATGTACACCTAAATTGAGATTAATGTCTGTAAAATCCGTAAAAAAAATTTACATTTGCGCATAAATAGTGAGCCAGTTTTGCGATACAATATGGTGTGATGGATAAACTTGCAAAACAGTAACACTAAACAACAGAAAGACTTAGAGATCCTGTAGTTAAGTTATAATGTTGCCAAGTCAGACAACGTTTTATTATTTTCTTAACTATTTGGCAGTTTTAAAGTAAAATCTGACAACCAATTAGTAACTGCATATCATTATAGCGGGATATAACTGCAACATAAAAAACTTTATAGGCTTGTGTGAGGTAATGTACCTTTTTGCCTTTTAATTAACTCTGATAGAATATTTTCTTTATTCCAAATCATAGTTAAAGCTACTAGTTAAACCTTTCTGTAAAATCAATCAAAGATTTCATTTTGACACTAGCACAACAACATGTCATGAACTGTTTTTCCCCTCAGTTTGCCTTTTACAAACTTTGTATTTTGTGAAATCCTTCCAAAAATCTTTACCCAGCTATTTTTTTTTTTGTCAGTGAAAATTTGTTGGCGAAATAAAAATAAACAACTGGATGGTATCTTTAATGTTGCAGCTTTAACGTTGACCTACAATGCATTTTTATCCTGCAGAACAGACTCTAAAGCAATATAATTACCTACTCTGAATAATGCCTTCTATCGTAATATTGCTTTTCATTCCAAGAAAAGTGTCATCCTTATCACGCCTCCTTGCAATATCAACATGGAAAGTTAGTCTGCAGCTCCACTCGAGGACCATCACTGAAAGAATTGAGCTTAAATTCTTAAATTGCAACTGTTGGAATGCTGGGCAAAACTTTTTAAAATGCTATCAGCATTTTTCAATTCTGCTGTTGTCAGTCTTGCAAAGAAGCTTCCAAAAGCAAGTTAAATAAACCTAATTGCCGATCAGATGTTGGTGCTATTTTATATTCTGAAGTAGGAAATGAATGCATTTAATTAAATTAATACTCACAGTGTGATGCTTGACAGTGGGTCTGGCCCTCACGTTGGCAGTTCCCGATTCGAAGACTGCACACTCTGAGTCCAGCACCAACTCAACGCTGTCTAAAGAGACACGAACAGATTTTATTTTAGGTTTATATTGTTATCCTTTAGGAAGTATCCAGAGCAAATTTTGATATAATATTTGCTAATTCTCAAACTTTTAATCCAGATAATTTGGCCTTAAAGAAGAAACAGAGATTGGAGAGTGTCTCCAGAACCATACACGTGCCTGTAATGAGATGCAACGTGCACCAAAGTGACATTTAAGTGGCTATTAGTCAACCCGACTATGTGACGTGTGCATTGTTGTTAACAACATAATAAGCGACACACACTAGAAGCTCAGATTACTGCTTTTAATTACACGTCACCACTATAGTTAAGTAAAAGTTCAGCCACAACATACAGAAAACGGCACAGAAATGTTGATCCTTTCAGATTCAGCTTGTGGTGAGACACTGCAAACTGATTTCAAAGAAGCTGATTTAAAAAGATTTGCATCACTGAGCTGTTTTGCTTAAGTGATGGTACCTCACCCTTGTTTGCACAGCAAACATTGCAGCGCTTAGGCAATCGTTTTGAGCGACAGTGGCTTTATAAAGCAGTGACACATAGAACCAGAAACAAAAAAGACCATGTCTGGCCAACTTAGGATGTATTGGTTCTTGCACAGAGCATTCTTAAAATAAATTAAATATAAGCAGTGAGTGTGCTGCAGAAAAACAAAAACTTTGAAACATTTCCTCGTGACGTTGTTTGTCTGATACATGACTGAGGACAGATTCTTTTCACTGAAAGCCCTTTAGCTTGTATGTTCTTTCAACTCTTTGCTCTTTGCTCACTTAAGCAAACAAAAGGCAACTGAAGATATTACAGGCACAGAAAAGCACTGTGTCTCTCCTCACGTTTCCCTCTGTTTTGGGACACCATAAGCACAACATTCTGATGATTTTTCTTCTGTTTTACACCAAAGAATATGATAAAGTCAGTGCAGAATGTGGGAACAGCTGTGGAATGAAAACACTGTGGTGTTAAACCAGTCTAACCAAATCTTTAATTTCCTTAATGTGCCCCATCCTGATTTGAATAGACAAATGTTCTCACTCTCGTGTTGTACCTTTTGTATAGCAATTGTTGTGCTTCTTGATGCCGAGGTTAATGAGAAACTTACATTCAATCTAACAATTCCTTATTGATATTGGCTTAGATTTTAGTTGGTCTAAAACTGTGAGCGTTGTTTTTCTCTGATATTTTGCATTAAATTTCTATTTTTTTCTCAAGTTCAGGTTAATGATGCAACAGCTAATTTGCTCAACCAATTAAACTCTTCATTATTTCATGCAAAGCTGTTTAAACATTTTCTAAGTAGAAGAACTGACCTCCATAAAGCTCAAAGCTGGTTTAGTCTGTTTTAAAGTGGGTTCAGAATTTTTGTTATGCACATTTTTATTGTATTTGAATTTAGCAGCTAAAAGCAGCTGTCTTGATCTCTAAACGTTACATTAACTGCTGACACTAATACAGGAACATGCTGTATTAGCAAGTAGTAAGTAGCCCTTGGCTGAAAAAGTCAGATTTTATTAAACTGCATTAATCTTCAAAGCAAGTTTGAAAGATCTAGTGAACCTTCTGAGAGAACTTCTTGTAAAATGGTTAGGAAGTCACATTATAACCACTTCATACCTGCAGAAGACATTAAGCAAGACTCAACAAACTCTATTATGTTGAGCTACCACACCTCGGCCAATAATACTTTCAACTAAGAGATTCATAAGTAAACCCTTTCCTGTATTCCTACAAAAAATCTTTGAAGTTTGCACTTCAAAAATACACACAATAAAGAAAAAAACTATTGGATTCATAGTAAAACCTCCATTGCATCGAGCACAGGTATTTTTAGTAGGAAAATATCCAGTTTTTGCTCAATGCAGAGGAACGGATGGATCATATTCACGGCTTAGGTTGCAGTCAGAAACCAAGAACACATTTTATGGACTAGAGATTTATGGATCCAACTAAATACCAGCAAATTTTTTATGATTTAAAGTAGGGCTACACCAATTGCAGTTCTCTGGCCAATCACCAATTACCGATCTTTAAAAAGCCTGACCCACCAATTCTGATTATGGCCAATACTGATTTTCTTTATAACTGACACTGTCAGGTGTCATAAGGTCACAACACACCTTCAATGTTCCAATATTATGTGGTCAACAGTTGTGAACTGCGCACATGCAGACGTGACCTGGTGGGGGGGTCTTTGGGTCGGCCTGCACTCACCTTCAGAGCAAAAGGGGACAGTGGGTGATTTTCAGACCTTTGCGGAGGTACATAAGATTGGTGGATAAGTTGGTTTCACATGTAAGTATCGGCTGATCAGCAATCACCCAAAATTAAAGAAATCGGAGCCGATCAATCAGCCGGCTGATCAATCGGTGCTCCCTAATTTAATCAAAGAAATAATAGTGAGAACTTCTGATTTAAAAAGAACAAACTGATTACTAACATTTTTGTTGTTCATTTCATCGTCTGAATTTCTCAATCCGTTTAACCATTTTTAAAACCACATAAAAAAAAATTTCTGTGCATTGTTCATATTTAGCAACATGTTTTTTCAAAACAAGTTTTTTTTCAACAAGACTTTTCTAAAGAGTCAAAGGTCTGAGAAATACTCATATCAAAAAGGTTAGGCTACATTAATTTGCGTCGCAATTGATGCATTTGGCTTTCACAGGTATGTAATAACCATAAGTAAAGCATATATTTTAAACAACTATTTAAAGCATATTACAGTTTTTTCATAGATTTAGCATTTTTTATCATAAATTTATGGGTAAAATATACTTAGCCACATAGCAATTTTGCTAAGGAGATAGAGGTCTACAAAGTGTTTGTATAAAAAGGTATACGCCACATTATTTTGTATAATAATTAAAACATTGGGCTTTTGTAGTAATGCAGTTATTATATGCAAAAATATACATTTTTATACACTATATTGCCAAAAGTTTTTGTCTGTCTGCTTTTAAATGTATATGAACTTTGATGACATCCTATTCTTAATCTACAACGTCCAATTTGTTGATGGACCCATTGTTGCCAGCAATAGCAACTTTGACTAGTCTGTAAACATCTTCCACAAGGTTTAGGAATGTGTTCATAGTTGGATGAGAAAACCAGAATTACAGCTTCTACTTTAATTCATCCCAAAGGCATTCAAGAAGGTTGAGGTCAGGACTCTGTGCAGGTCAGTCAAGTTTCTCCACACCAAACCTTATACACCTACAGCCAAGTAATTAGAACACCAGAATTCATTAAGTTGGTGGTGGGACCCACTACCTTTGGCAATATAGTGTACTTGGCTACATATTCACTTGAAGCAGTTGGGTTTGTTTAAGGAAACTGTTAACAATATATTTGTTTTTTATGAAAATGTATACACTGCAATTTTTGATACCTGTCAGCTATCAAAAACGTATAAAAAACAATACATTTGGCTTTATAGGCTCAAACTTTGAAAACATTTGCATGTAAACGCATTCTACTGTTTCTTTTTTGTAACTAATAGGTAAAGCCATTGACATAGTGTTTTATTAGCGCATATTATTACTACAGTAGCAAACGTAAGAAATTAAATACTAATGAAATATTTCACTTCTGTCATGCGAAAAGACAGGACAGTTACATAATATTTTTTGTCTGCATGTATGTATGTAAAGAACCAATTTTAGCCATGAGGTCCATAATCCTGATTTGTAACAACATCGGTATTTTGATGAACAATTGAGGTCAGGTTAGAAGCTGAAAAGCAAAGTCAGCCTGATTTCATGGATTCAGCATTCTTGACAAAGTAATTGTACACAAAATAGTGATAACTGTCATTTAAGACCCACATATAGGTTTTTATCAGCTGGTATAATATGTGCGTAAGAGCCTTTGACACTGTTCCATGTCAACATCAAGTCCAAAGGTCATGTTAACATTCAGTAAATGGATCATGAGACTGAATTTGTTTTCTCTTACTCACCCCTGTCCGGGATTTTAATGTTGGTGTCATAAAGAGATTGGTTCTTCCGGCCCAAAAAATGCAGTCCCTTCTTCATTGTTAACGTTGACAAGTTTTACGCGCAGATAGGACTTTTGTTAAACCTTCAGCTGGGATCAGTTGCTCATGTTGAGGTAAATCCGAGTCAAAGCAAAGTCAGAACAGCTGCTCCTTGCTGTCAGCAGCTGGAGCAGGTCCGAGTCTGCGCTACAGGTGAGCCTACTTCTAGTAAACCTTTCAGGACAGTCGGATAAAATGGAGCAAACTCCGCCTACTGTCCCTTTTTTTGACGCTGCTCCTCCCTGTTTCTGTAGGCAGCGACAGGTGAGGCCCCGGCTCTGCTTTTCAGTCGCATTCCAGCCCAAACCTCACCTGCAGGATGAATGAGCCTCTTCAAAGCCGCTCTCTGTTGCGCTGCGCAGTTTTGATTGCGGTGAAATGAGTCAGTGAAAAGTATTCAGTTCAAAGCAGAGCTTCGCAGAATTAGATAGGAGGAAAATCAGGGTTTCAATTATACAGGTTACCATTTCAAATCAGCTTTAAATAAAAATAAATAAAGGATAAACTGGTTTTTGCTTATCATTAGGAAACAAGATGGACGGAAATGAACTGCTTATTTTGCTCTTATCTTTATGAATGTAGAGTAAAACTGTAATTCATATAATAACTCCACTCAAGTAAACAACTGAACTTTAAAACTTAAGCTCACTGATTGGTGCGACATTTATCATTTTGACCTACTTACTATGCCCTGCACCATGTTTTCTTGGGATTTTATGTGATTGACCAACACAAACTGGTGCGTACCTGTGCAGTGGAACAAGATTACATGGTTTTAAGCATTTGCTATGAATCAAAATCTGAAAAGTGTGCATCTAATTCAGTTTTCCAATTACAGCAAAAGTCTTTTGGGGTGAGTCTCTACCAGCTATTCACATCTCTAGATAACATATTTGCTCATCCCTCTGTAAAATAGCACAATCTCAGTCAGACCGGATGGAGAACGCCTGTGAATGTCAATTTTCAAGCCTTGCCACAGATTCTCAATTGGATTTACTTCTGGATCTTGTCTGGGCCATTTACACATGAATGCGCTTTGATCCAAACCATTCCGTTATAGCTGTGGTTGTTTGTTTAGGGTCATTGTCCTGTTTGAAGGCGAACCTCCACCCCAGTGAAGGTTTTACATCCTCTAATAGGTTTTCTTCAAGGATTGTCCTGCATTTAGCTCCATCCCTCTTTCCATCAACTCTGGCCAGCTTCCCATTTCCTGCTGCATAATGCTACCACTGCCATGTTTCACTGTGGGTAGAGTGTAACTATAGGGTGATGTGCCAAATGTTTCTTTTCCTCCTCAAAAGGCACTTTGGATGTAGGATGAAAATTTCAGATTTGATCAAATCTGACCAGTGCAGCTTATTCCTAGTTGAGGTGGATGGCCACATCTTAGTAGGTTCATACATTGTCCATTACTGAATGCAGGGTTGAACAATGCTTTATGAGATTTTCAAAGCTTGGTTTTATAAGATAACTTTAAACTTCTCCATAACTTTATCCCTAACCTGCCTGATGTGTTAATTGGTCTTCATGATGCTGTTTGTTATCTAATGTTCTTTAACAAACCAATACTTTTTGTTGATCTATCACTGAAATCTCATTAAAAGATTGAAGTTTGAAGTTGAAATGTGAAAAAAGACAAATAGTTCAATATGTATAAGGACACTTGTCATGTTGAGTGAGCTAGTGCCTCTAAATCTACCTCAAGTAAGTTTGTACGCATGGTGGGTGTTTCTGTGTCTGCTTCGTGGTGGAATGATGACCTTTCCAGAATGCAGCCCACCTTTCACCAAATTGCCAGAGGGACATGAGGATGGATGCTGGATAATATAGAACAATATTTACTTTTACATTTTCTTTCTCTTGCAACCTATTTATTTGAGGGAAATATTTATTTGTTTTAGTTTTTTTTCTTTGCTGTTGTCTTTGCTGTTGCCCTGCTGTTGCTAAATCTGTACAACAGGTAGTAGATACGAATAAACAAGACATTTAAAATCAATCTGCTCTATAGCACAGCTGGACTTGATTAATTTCAAGGAAGTAAAAGATGATAAGAAAATCTGATCCATAAATATCATGCTGCCAAGAATAGAACTGGGCCCAATACAGAGCCTTGAGGAACCCCAAAATAAGTTTCCTTTCATTTCCAACAGGACCGGATTTGCTAAAACATTAAAACTCAGGTCAGTGATATGACCCTGAATAACATCAATAGCAGAGATTATATCAAATAAAACCATATCTTCAGTCTGCTGCCATAGCTGTGCCTGATGACTTGAATAGGACACTTTAACTATACTGCTTACTACAAAGACAAAACTGAAAACAATAGTGAGTTGTGCAGTTTTTGCAAGGACTGGATCGCCATATATATTTTTTATTCAGTTTCTATAGCAACTGCTTCTAAAATAAACTCAAACTCTAGTATAGTACTGTACATATTTTATGGTCACACATGATTTTCTAGACTTTTGAAATTTAGAGCACATTCACTCGCCCTCAATTGACCCTAAGAATCGGATGAAAAATCACACATTTGACCACAGAATATGACTGAAGTTCTGATATGCCATACTTTGTATGACACATCAATGTATCCATTGTGTCCTCCTTTGACTATACAGTCACAGTTTGTCTTTCAGGTTTTTCTGTCGCACCTGAACATAGCTGTCCAGCAGACAAACCCTACTGGTCCATCCAGTTTCTCCATCTTTCGTGGGAATAAGTAGTGCTGTTTGGAATAAAATGCAAGGAATGCTCTGCAGGAATTGTTAGTGTACAACCTGCTTTATAGTGCAAAGGACACTGTACCACTGGCGTTTTAGTTTCTGCTTACACATCTACTCACCTTTAATACATGATCTTGTGTCACAGTTTAATTTCCTATAATCTTTGATAAACATTTTCTCATATTTTTTTGATATATGGCAGCTTCTGCTTGTCAGCCCTCTGTTCTGTCATAGTGCAAGTAACAAATATTGCAACTCTCGACCAAGTCTGAACATAGTATGAGTATAAAGTTGTCAACAACAACCTTTAAAGAGTCCCTTTGATTGTTTTTTAGGCCTCTACGAACAAGTGCATAGATGTTATGCACAGCAGGACTGAAAAGTGTGTCAAGCTTTGGAATGTAGCCCCTCTGAGTCCATATTTTGAAAAACCACCTTTCAGTGCAATTACAGCTTCAAGTCTTTTGGCATATGTCTCTATGCCTTCTATGCAAAACAGTTCAAGCTCAGTCAGATTGGATGGACAGTGTCTTTGAGCATCAGCTTCCAAGTTTTGCCACAGATTCTCAATTGGATATAGGCCTGGACTGTGGGTGTGCTAATCTAACATGTGAATGTGCTATTATTTAAACCAGTGGTGTCCATAGTCTGGCTTTAGTAACCACGGTCCGGCTTGTTTTAGATCTTTCCCTGATTCAACACATCTGAATCACATGAATAGGTCTTTAGCTGGCTCCTACCCAACTGGATAAAATTCTAAGGAGCTAATTCATCCATTTTAATCAGAGGCATCTAAAACATGCAGAATATTTTGAGAACTTAACTTGGACATCCTTGATCTAAACCATCCTATTGTGGCTCTGGCTGTATATGTATATGTCCTGTGGACATATTCTCCCATCTAAACTGTGGATCTCTTCAGCTCCTCCAGAGTTACAATGTGTCTCATGGCTTCTTATCCAATTAATATTTTACCTTCTTGTCCTAACCCTGCTTTGAACCTCTCTGCAACTTTCTTCCTGACCTGCCTGCTGTGATCCTTGGTGTTCATGATGCTGTTTGTCCTCTGATGTTCTCTAATAAACCTCCGAGGCCTTCACAGAACAGTTGGATTTAAACTGAGATTAAATTACAAAGGTGGACTTTATTGACTAATTAGGTTACTTCTGAGGGCAGCTGGTGAAATGGAAAATCAACCGGTTTGAACATTTTGCACTGCAGTGTAAAATGAAATAAGGAAATTAGATGAAGTTTTACATTCCATGATGATGAGATGCAGGATGAAAATAGAAATTAAATCATAAAACCAAATTTATTGTGCAGAGGAATGTGCGGAGGTTCAGCTACAGTTTGTTGCATGTGTACATTTCATTTCAAGGGTCAACGTTGTGCAGAGTTGTGTTTTTGTACTTGCAGTCACTGTTATTTGAAACGCTGTCAGTTTTTCAGTGTTGCGCAGTTCCCAGTCTGCCTATATAGTCCAGTTATGTCTTTCACTGGTTTGTCATTTATAGCTTTACATAGATTTATGCTTGTTTGTACAATCATCGTCTGGTAAATGTTTGATTCAAAGTTGATTGTTTCATTACCTGCCTGGCAATGCAGAATATCACTGTCCTGTGTTTGTTTCTGTTTTGTTGCACTGTTTTGCTTCTTGGTCCATCTTAGAAAATTCAAATATTAATTAGCCTGGATGGCTAACACGATTGAGTAATTTGCACTCTCCCTAGTAAACAAAAAGCATGAAAAGATTTAGCTGGCTATTCTGAAAGAAATGTTAATAAAGTAAATCTCAAAGTGTATTTTCAATAATTGTGAAGGAACCTGCCATGTAATGGTGTGTAGACTCTTTGGCCTATAATAGCTTTATCTCCTGATTTTTTCTTAAATAAAATAAAGCACAACACCTGGGAAACAGACTACACTTCTGCCTGTCCACACCTACTTTGATATACAGACCCTTAAAAAGAGTTTATGTCCAGGGATTTTAAGTGACCAACACAAAGTAATGCACAGTTATGAAGTGGAAGGATTCATGGTTTTTGCAAAAAGATAACTCGTCAATTTCAAGTTGTGCCTCATATTCTCAATTGGATTTAGGCCTGAACTTTGACTGGGCCATTGCTACATATGAATATGCTTTCACCTTAAACCATTCCATATCTCTGTCCATCCTTTCATCATTTCCAGGAAGCTGTTCTGTCTCTGCTGAAGAAAAGCATTTCCACACCATGACAGTGCTACCACCATGTTTCACAGTGGGGCTGGTGAGTTCAGGAAGATGTTCAGTTTTTATTTTCCACCTCACTTCATTTTACATGCATCATGGTCCTCTTGGCTGCTTATCTGATTAACACTCTCCTTGTCTAGCCTGTTAATTTAGGTGTCCAGCCATGTCTTTGCAGCGTTTTTCTTGTACATGCTCAGTTGATTGCACTGGACTTTATTTAGGGGTATCAGAGCAAAGAGGGGTCAAAACAAATACATGCAAGGTTTTAAAAATGCAGAGATATTTCCGTTACAATTCAAAACTATGTGCTACCCTGTGTTGATCTATCTCATAAAATCCCAATAAAGAACACTGAAGTATGTTGCTGTGAAGTTACAAAATATCAGTACATTTGTACAGCAATTTTTAAAGTATAAAGATAAAAATATAGAAATTAGAAAAGCACCCTCCTACATAAACATGAATGCTTATCAGTATCACAATAAAATCTGAGAGCTTACTTAAACAAGTAACGATTCTGCTTACTTTTTTGCAGTTAGTACAATTTAAAAACGTTTCAATGGAAACTTATCAGATTAAACGGTTGGCTGTGAACCAAGACAATGTGCAAAAGCTTTGAGATGGCATGATTATTTGGATTATGAACTTACAGTACTGTTTTTAGCTTGTTCGTAACCATGCTGTAAGAGATGAATTACATGCACAGAGTGATGATGTAATGATGTTTGTATAAGATGAAGGATAAAATACTGAAAAACTAATTTGCTGCCAGAAACAATTCAGGAGAAGCTTCTTGATATCTGGATGTGAAATGGCTTCAAGTGTATGCCTTCTGGGCTGAAATTAAGTTTTCTTATTAGTTATCATTAAAGTAGAGTTTGAACCATCAATGCATTTTTTCTAGTAACTATATTGGTATTATTTGATCAATCAATAATTTGGTAAAAAGATAAACCCTTGCTTTATTTTGCCCATGCTGCATGTCCTACTAATGACACTGTTTATTCTATTAATGCATGTTTAAAGCAACATTTTTATTGAAGTAAACAAGCCTGTGGGAAAAAATAAAATGGACTTACATGACCTCAGCTCAGGAACATACCTGACATTATGCTGACATCTACTGGCGAGTGTTTCAGTCAAGCCTTGGCGAACCACTTTACATAAAACTATGAAGAGTAACTAACAAATTTCTAGATTCATGTTCTATACTCCTGTGCAAAAGTCTTGAGTCATTTCTACTTTCATTGTATTTTGTTGATTTTATATTTGTTTACCACAGGGGTCTTCTTCTTCAGGTATGATTTACTGGGCTTTTTTGAGGGAATTTTTAAGCTCCATATGCTTTTTGTTGTCCTGTCTGCAGTATCTGATTATTTTCAACTTTTTCCCTCTTGTATATTTGTTTGTTTTAGCAAGAGCTGTAAGCAGAAATAGTGGCATTTATTTAAAAATTATTTTTGTTATTTGTAGTTTATAAAATATAATTTTGTAATTATTTTTTTTTTTTTTTTTTTTTTACAAAAACAGAATAAATAGATACATTTATTTAAATAAATAAAATTAAGAATTGGGTTCAGTAGGAAGAATACCAGCTACAGATCAAAACAAAGCAGACAGAAGTTTAACTATAAATTATTGACTTTTTTACTGCTGTAAAAAGTTTTCCATCGTCTCACATCATCAAACAAATGTTATTATCATTAAAGATTACCTGGGTAGATAGAAAATGCAGTTTCCAAAATTATTATTTCATTATTTAGCGTAAAATAAAACTGTCCAACCTAACTGGTTATGACAGCGAATCATCAAGATTTGCCCTAACAGAGAATTAATCTTTTATCCCTAAGGGTGAATTTTGGACCATTCTTCTATATATTCTGCCACATCAGAGGGTTTTTTAGCATGAATGTCTGTGGTAATGCTACAGCATTCCAGGATGAACTTACTTCTAACTTTGATTAGACCACTTTCAAACCTTCATCAAGTATTTGTTTAGTTGTTTGCTTTTGAGTCACTCAGGCGTGGACAGCAATAAAGGCATCTACAAGGTATTTAAAACTCATTCAATCACTTTGCAGATTTTTTTTAACAAAAGAAAAAAAATCACAGGTATGTGGCTCCACCTGTAGTTATTCGGTTACGTTTCCTGTGCCTCCAGAATATTTGGTGTTTGCTACTTAAAAGTAAACAGCTGCTCTGCTGAACGCAAAACTTTGAATGCAAATCTGAATTTATCTGCATATACAATAACAACATAGATTAAAAATAAAGAATGCTATACACAAAAAAATAATAATTTATTCTGTAAGATATTGAAAAAAGGCAGAACTTCAACATTCAGAAATTTAAGACATGCTTTAATTAATATTTTACAGGCTGTGACTAAATATAAATGAAGCTCTTGTCAGACACAAGCATTACTTAGTTTTATGGATCAGTACCCAATTTCCCAAAATTTTTAATTTCTTAACAAGCAAATTCTCCGGTCTTGTCTTTTAACAGAGATGGGCAGATCAGCTCCAGGGTGGAGGTCCTCTGGCCTCCACAGCACACAGTATGGTTTTCTGTAAATAATATTTAAATTCTGCACAACAAACCTGCAGCATTTAAATCTCACCTGCAGTATATTACCTCAGTTATCAGTGCATAAGTTTCTTCAGACTACAGATAAGTCAATGATGTGTTTGGAAAAAAGTCAGGAAAGTGGGCCACAAAATTCTTCTGAGTTAGGTCACACATGGGAACTGTTTATTATATTGTTGTCTAAACAATATGACAAATTCTAAAAATACCTTTGAGATATTTATTAGGGAAGGTGGTGATGGGATAAACTGTGCCTCACCCCATGTAAGCTATGTTTGAGTAAAAACAGACTGATTTCCTAATTCAACACATGATTTGCCTACACCCTCTTGAACCAATAGAAAACATGTTCAGGGTACAACTGACTGAAAAGTAATTCATGTTTATTAATATATTGTTGTGCGCCCTTCCTTCTAATACTGCCCTGGACAACAGTTCATATGGCTCATATCCAAAACTTAAAGTTTTCCGAAGTTTTTATGGCTTTGTTGAACCTGAGGTATTGGAGATAAATGCTTCTAGAATTCTATTCTATTCTATTCTAGAATTTGTCGCTGAAGGTGGCAGCAAGTTGGAGTGGCTCTGTTACTTTTGATTCTGATGTATTCTTTTTAAGAAGTCAAATTCCTCTTGTGGTGGATAAAATAGATTTTTTTTGGGTTGATTATCCTCTCTGGTATCGCATGCTGTGTAGCTGGAAGGATTTTTGTTGATGCTTTTTTTACCTTTGGACATTTGTCATGATGCGTCACCATGGCAATGGGGCAATTTGTTTAAATTTTTTTTTACAACCGGGAGCAGCTAATTAATATCTCAAAAGCAACTGTGAAGCTGTCTACAAGAAGGGACAGAGCAAACTGTACTTATTGAGGAAGCTTAGATCCTTTGGTGTTTGCAGCAAGATGCATATCAAGCCTGTTGTGGAGAGTGTGATCTCTTCTGCCATCATCTGCTGGGGAAGCGGCATCAGAGCCAGAGACTTAAAAAAGCTCAACAAGCTGATAAAGAAGGCTGGCTCTGTTTTGAGGACTCCTCTGGAACCTCTGGAGATCATTGTGCAAAGGAGGATTCTTCATAAAATGAAGAACATTATGGAGAACCCTGAGCATCTTCTTCTGAGACTGTTGTATAACAGAGTGTCTTCAGTCAGATGCTTCTTCAGATCTGCTGTAAGACGGAGCGCTACAGGAGATCCTTCCTGCCCACAGCCATCAGCATCTACGACGGCTCTTTGAGGAAACCTTCATAATATGAGCTACAACAACATTTAATTTCCCTTTGGGGTGAATAAAGTATTTTTGAATTGAATTGAATTGAACTGAACTGAACTGAACTGAACGGAATTGAATTGAATTCTCTTCCTTCAGTTCATTTTCCATGGAACCTGAAAACTGTTGGAACCCTAATCTGGATGCTTCAAAATTAAATAACTGTAGGGCTGTACCTAACCCAAAATGCTTAGCAAAGAACATTGAAAAACAAACATCGGTTAAGGTGAGTTCTATGGAGGGCCAGAAGGGACAAAATCAAATAAATAAATCATGAAAAAAAAAAAGTTCCATAAAAAGTTTTTATGTACCATTATTTAATACACTATTAAATAATCAAATATACATTTTAAATGATAAAATTAAATAATAAAATTTTATTTTTTAAATTAATTTAAAAATACATATGGTTATTTCATTCTATATAGAGTGAAATCATTCTATTTGTTTTTAGGGGGTCACCAGGTTGTCAACAGGGGGTCACCAGTCTCTGGCACTGTTATTTTGGGGGTCACAGGATGCCAACATGGTCATAATACGCACTTGTTAGTTTTTAAAGCCCTTTCTGAACCAAGTAGGTTATCTCTAACCTGGTTCAATCTAACAGGAAGAAATGCAAATCATCTGAGAAGATGTAGGCAGCTGACACAAAGATGATTCACTTTGATCCATTACAACCCACACACTCACCCCTTATGGGCTTTCCGACATCAATCACCATCTCAAAATACACAAAAACAATCATTAGCATCACAGACACATGGCAACAAGCACATTATACTCATAAAACAGAAACTAAAACATGCAAAATACACAGACACAAGGGGCAGGCTCTGGAAGGTTTCAAGGTGTGGTTTGGGTTATTGTCAGCCTGGTTTGCCTCATTTTACTTTACCAGTTATCCATCAGCCATGTGCCAATTCAAAAACCTTTCTTTGCTTTCATTTGCAGTGGAAAATCCCATTGTCTCTGTCAGGCAAGCCAAATCAACAACGAGCAATGTTGTCCTCTAATTATTTAACTAGAAACAAACTGAAAATTGACAAAAATTCAAGTATAATTTAATTACAAGGGACTTCTGTTTCTGTGCACAATGACATATAAACACATCAGAATCAGAATCAGAATCAGAAAAGCTTTATTGCCAAGTACGTTTTTGGACATACAAGGAATTTGTTTTGGCGTAGTCGGTGCAATACAATACAAATTAAACAGTATAAACATATCTACAATATAATATAAATATATGTGCACAGTTTTAAGTGAGTGAGAGTAAATATAGAGCAGTATAAGATGCAAGAGCAATACAACAGTGCAGGTGATCATTGTGCAAGTATGGCAGTGCAAGTAAAGCAGGAGTCCAAGTTGAGCGTTAATGTAACGCATAGAGTTACAGTTTACAGGTGTCCTGTCAGCAAAAAAAGGGGGGGGTGTGGGGGAAAGGGAGAATGTCAAGGTGGTTTCCGGGCTTTGTTAACCAGGCTGGTGGCAGATGGGAAAAAACTGTTCTTGTGGCGTGAGGTTTTGGTCCGGATGGACCGCAGCCTCCTGCCAGAGGGGAGAGTCTCAAAGAGTCTGTGACCGGGGTGGGAGGAATCAGCCAGAATCTTCCCTGCCCGCTTCAGGGTCCTGGAGGTGTACAGTTCCTCCATGCAAACACATACAGCATGTATACGGAGCAGCAGGTGCAATAATACAGTTACATGGACACAAAGAACATGCATAATGTTCTTTGTGTCCATGTTCCTCATTTGTTTTATTATTATTATTACTTTTTTTGTTACATTTGTCAATGTTAATGTCATTTCCATGGTTCGCTCCAAGCATTGCTTGTCATTTGTGTAACTTCATAGTTGTTATGGCCTCAGAAAGTTATACTCGTGTACTCCTATGAAGACATTCCACACAAACACTGATGGTAATTTTAGAAATTCTGATCATAATTTTAGTCAGTTCAGTTTGTTGATATAGCAGTATTTTGTAACAAATGTCATGTCAAGGCACTTCACAAGACAAACAAATTTCTCAAGTCATCTCAAGAGAGATAAAATCAAATCAGGACAAAGCATTCTAATCATATAGACAGATTCACATACAATTATATACGTTTTTATTCGATATTAGTTCCAAGTCAAATGTATGTGTGTATTACTAATGATTATAGCTCATATCTAATGAATGCCCAAAATGTAATTTCTCAGAAAATTTTAGCAACTGAAACTATCGGGAAAAATAGAGAAATATATATTGTATACAGACATGTGATGTTCCTGTTATGGCCTACAGGATCATGAGTAAGACTCTGACTTAACTTTCCTTGACAGCAGACAGTCAGTGACAAAATAAATGACTGCTGAAGAAGCGGGCTGCATCCAAACATATTGAGGGAAGGTTAAGAGGAAGGAAAAAGTGCAGCAGAAAAAGATCCATAGTCAAAAGGCATTACTCCACGTGTAATGAATCCATATATCATGAGTTTCCCTTTTAAATTGAATGTCTGAAATAACCCAAGTTTTCAATTATAATCATTATACTGTTTACACTTCAAACAACTGTTCAGTGGTTCAGTACTTTTTGTACAACTTGCTGTTCTCTAGGAGCTTAACGGCAAAATTCACAATAGGTGATTGATCTATGAATCGACCAATGCATTTCTGAGGGCCACCCTTCAAGAAGAGTGGGATGAGCAGCCTGAGCAGACAATAGATCGAATTGTGAACAGCATGAGATGTCATTATTTGGTTGTATAATTGATGCTCAAGGGGTTATTGAAACATTAACATCTTTTGTTGTGGTATACCCACCCCTGTTGTCAGCTTTTGTTTCAGTAACTTATTTGAGATGATGAAATCCCCTTTGCAAGCTTCGACTTAAATGCCTGACTTTCATGATGTAATATCACTGGCATGAACTTTTGGATCATGGAGAAGGGTTTAAATATAAATAATTTTTGACATGCCCTTTTAAAGATACATAACTCTTATTAAAATCTAGGCTTATTTTTTGAAGAAACCAACTTCTCGGTTGGATGTAAATTATTTTAAACCTAAATCTGCCAGGGGTATGAATAATGTGGAGGATAATTGTGTTTTCATATAAAGGTCCTGCCAGTTGTTACCTTTTAATAATTAAGAAATAATTTGGTAAGTGCCTAAGGTAGAGTACATATTTCTGTAAATGCACATCTGCATTCTGTCAACTTTGCACATCGTGACAGACCAGCACCGAGGTGCTCAGAAAAGGTGTGTCCGCGGTGTGACGTCACGCCTGTTACCTGAGTTTCGGTGAGGAGGGAGGGAGGAGGAGGAGGAGGAGGAGGAGGAGGAGAAGGGGGGTAGAGGGCCGAGCCGAGTGAAAAATTACACATATCGGCTCCTCGGAGTTCTCTGAGATAAACTTTTCTCTAGGTGTTGTTTTTCATCGTCCTGCTTCGTGTGAGTTGACCTTGCCTGGAGTAGGTCTGTGGGAAGCTTGGTCCCGCACAAAGGAAAGAGACGACCTTCTTCCCAGCTCCCCGACAGGGAAGGTTTTGCTTCAACTTCCTGCTTCAGCACAGGTATGTTTTCTCGTTCTTATTAAACGCGTCTCGTTCTTTTTTTTCCTGCCAGGTTTTGCTGCGCTTACTGCTGCTTGTTTACATATTTATAAATGATTTAGAAATAAATCCGTGGCACGGTGATAGGCCACTCCGCCTGTCACAGTGAAGCCGGACCGCTTCCAAACGTTTGGAAAATCCGGATTTGCCGGATTTCGGTGAACTGTGTTGTTGCATTGATTATTGTTTTGCCAGTTTGGAAAGTTACACACATAACAGGGTGGACTGGCTGGTTTATATCTGTATGTGTGCGTTTTCAAACTGTTTTATTTATTTTGTATTAAGTCGGACAGGATGGCGGTCACCCCTCGACGCGTTCGCCTCAAGCCGTGGCTGGTTGCCCAGGTGGACAGTGGACGGTACCCGGGTCTGGTTTGGCTCGACAGGGAGGGCATGCGCTTCCGCATCCCCTGGAAACACGCCACCAGACACACGCCTCAACACGAGGATGAGGACACCATATTTAAGGTTAATGTCTTTTAGATTGTCTCAGCAATATGTGGGGCGAAAATGCGTTGGAAGGAGGCCCTGAGAGGATTTCATCTGGGGGCTCACTTCCAGTTAAGCCCACATCAACGATTTCTCTTTTATATCATGCTTCATCTTTTTTTTTTTATCGCAGTTTTGTTTTCTGCATTTGACAGAACTTGTTTAGTAATCCAGAAAAAAGTTATAGTTTCAAGCAAGTTTGTTGGTTGGTTGAATGCCCCTCCCCCACCCATTGCTGTGACTGCCAGTTAGCTGGCTGTAAGAAGGCTCCTACACTTTTCCCTCAGATATAAAGGACAATTTGGGGTGTTTGGAAATATTTCTGGTTAGGCAAACATGAACAGTAATTGTGTGTGAACTAAAGGACCACCTCCCATCATTCTTACAGTGGCAGAAGGACAGCTGATGCAAAGGCAACTCTACAAATTTGCCACTCATGGCTAAACAATCTAATATGAGTGGCATTTTGCATGAATGACAATGATTTTCAAGCAGCTGCAAAAGTTTTTTTTTTTTAAATTTGTTATAAATTAATCATTTCTTTTGTTGCAATTGTGTTATGATAGAGTGCCATATTTGAGTATCTGCCCCTTTATATATTGTAAGACCATTTGTAAGACTTTTCTCTTGCTCTCGGTGGAAGACACATGCATTTTCTCTCCCTCCCTCCCTGCTTCTGCTTTTCTCTGTATTTTCCTCAGAGCATATCCTCCAAACTTGTAAATTATGGATTTGGTCAGCTGGTCTCTCAACGTAATTGGTTAAATTTTTTTTTTTCCTACGGGAAGACAGGGTAAAGGAGACCCTCTTGTCCAGGCGGGACGTTCTTCTCTGGATACACAATGGATTCTTGGCAGCAGTGGAAGATTGAGTGCCTGACTATGATGTTGGTCGCGGACGTAGAAAATGTGTACATATTTGGACTTTGATAACAGGATTTCTACTTTTTGGAGTTGGTGGTTACCTGGCTTATTGAGTGATTTGCAAAACGTGGGGAGCTGTTCAAAGTGTTCCAAAGCTTCCTGCGATGTTGGATGAAGTCTGTAGAGCGATCAACACTCAGACTGAAATGTTAAGAGAGCAGAATCACAAGCTGGACACGATTCTTGAACAGAATCGCAGCCTGGCAGCGGTTGGACTCAGAGGTTAAAGGATATAATCTTGGAGAAGTTGTACGCTTGAGATCTGTGGAAAGTACCAGAAATTTGGCTATTTGGATTCGCAATTAAGACATACCAGTAAAACTCTTAAGGTAGTTGGAAACTCACAACTGCCTGAACCACAACATTTATTGTTTTTCTAAATCTAGTGCCCCAATGTGGCCTTGGCAACTTCTGCTAACTAGCTATCGACAAAATATCTCCTGGATGTTATATAAACACGACGCTCTTCCCCAGCACTCCCCTACCAGCTGTGTGCTGATAGGACTATGTGGCCGATTGATAAAACTTCCACCTCTCTTCTCAAGGACAATGGCGCTTCTATCAGTGTTGACAGTCTAATTCTTGCAAATACACTCAGACTTATATATATTCGCACCCTCAAGATTCCACTGCTGAATTTTACTTATGTGTGTGTTGCTTACCCCTGCTGAGGTTTTTTTTGTACTGTTTCAGAATAGAGTCTGAAATATGATTTTTTTCCCCCTCCTATCTTACTTTACCTAAATGTGTGATTTCATTACTTTTCATAGATTTTACCAGCAAAAACCAAACATTATTAGTAACTTGGACTTTAGCTGCTCTTACACCAATGACCCAGCTTTCTTAATGAGATTACTTAGTTCAACTTCAGCACCAGTAAAAGCAATATATTATTAGCACCTGAAAATGTGGATTAAAGCTGTCTTGTACCAGTGACTCAGCTTCACTAGTTAGAATTCAGTGGAATGATGAGACTTCTTAGCACAAGATGCTTTCCCCTACATAGAGGACTTAATGATATAATTACCTCTTTAGAAAGATTGGTTTAGAACCAGCTCTTACCAGTAAAACCCAAAGGATTATTAATGTTATCTGTATCATTGTAATGTTGGCCAGAGATTTTTAGATTTCTCAGAAGGATTCATAGATTTTTAGATGTCTTAGCATTTGATTTGTTTTTCTGTGTTCTTTGTGATTGTATTGTAATTGTATGTACAGCGCTTTGAGTGTCTCGTTACTGAAAAGCGCTATATAAATAAACTTACCTTACCATACCATAGTAAAACTGTTCTGGTGTGCCACACCAAGATCTTCAGCATTCACTCACTTTCAAAACTTTCTGCAGGAGCTTTATTAAAACTACAGTTGGCTATTAATGCAGACTGGTAACCTGAGCAGAAAGCCTGACTGACTAAAAAGTTAATACTAGCTTGTTATACTTCCGGTGTCACTCTATAAATAGCAAAGTGACCACATAGGTATGGTATGCGGTGCAATAAGCATGTTAAAACTTCAAAATTTGGCAGATCATAGATATAACGAATAAATGTAATAACATTATCACTGTAATAACAGTATTAGGCACGTGTCTGTTTTAATTAACGCAGTTAGATTGCTATTGTTAATACAGTTTTGCTGTGGTAATTCTTATTAAAAGTTATCATACAGTGAGAATCTCATACAGGTTATTGAAAATTAAAAACAATTTAAAAGGGCAGCACTTAGCTCTAAAACACAAACTAAACATTAATCTGACTTTATGACAGAATTACATTTGATCAAAAAAATAGTCTCTTTGGCTTTTTTATTTAATTTAATTTTTTTGAAAATTGGGGTCAGTAAAAAGAAAAAATCCCCCCAAAAAATCAATACATCAAATTAATGGACAATGGATAAGAGAATGGAAAATAACATCATTTTTTTTTAGCTGTGATGCTTTGTGATGTCAGTAGAGCCAGTGATGAATTTAAATAAATGTGTGTATTTCTCATCAACATCAGTCACTTAATTATTATTGTGTGTATTCAAGTACTCCTTTAAAACATTTTCATGCTTTCAAGGTTTGGTTTCCTCTCTAAAGCTTTTCTGAGCTCAGAAGATAACCAAATAAAAATGATCAGACATGATGTTTCTTGATCACATCTCTGTTATTTATGTAAATATTGAAATTATATGCATTTTAATCAAAACATTTCTGCTGAACATCTCTTATTTTTTTTCGCCACATGTTCAGATCAATGCAACACCAGCTCAATAAATAAAAGGTTCAGAGATATATGGGGTGGCGCAGTGTAATTGATTCCGTGTTTCTGACTGTTCCCTTCAGGCGTGGGCTGTGGAAACCGGGAAGTTTCAGGAGGGAGTTGATGAACCTGATCCTGCCAAGTGGAAAGCCCAACTTCGATGCGCCCTGAACAAAAGCCGGGAATTTAAACTCATCTATGATGGCACCAAGGAAACCCCCATAAATCCTGAAAAGATATACGACGTCTGCGACATCCCGCAGTCTACCAGTAACCAAAGTAAGCGCAGGGTTCTTCAGGTGTTTTAGAGATTTGCATTGTTTTCCATTTTGAATATTTTTTTCTCGCCCTGACAGCTCCTTCGGATGCAGGATCTCAGACTCCGTATGATGAGGATTGTGGAGAGGAAGATATTCCAGACACACCAGAGTCTCTTCCTCCATATCCATCCAATGGTGATTGTTTACATCCTTATATATTTTGCAAAGATTTATAGTAAACTGTTGGAATGGAATAAATAATTTCTCTTTCATCCTCTAGGAACCAGTCCTTCTCCACTCATTATGTGGTCTCCAGTGGGGTCAGATTCATCCATGCAGCCTCCCAGCTGTCCACCTTCGAACGAGGTCTGGCCCAAAGAGGAGCCTGGCAAAATCTGGCCCAAAGAGGAGCCCACAGATGTAGAGATGCCCGCCACGAACCTGGATGAACTGCCCCCTGCCCCTCTGCCTAACCCCATCCTGCAGCCCCCTCCTCTTGCTGAAGCCTTCTTTGCCTCTCCAGAAATGTGGATCAGCTCCCTTCCAAGTTAGTGTGAACAATTTTTAGCTCCTTACAGAAATCAGCGTTTTGTCACAAAATGCAACACAAGCAAATGGGCAGTAGTCGCAGCATTTTTTCCTCGTCAAGAATTAGTGCAGTTCAGGTTTTTTTTTTTAATTTAGCTGCAGAATTCTGCAAAAAATGTCTGACTTGTTTTTATTTTCAGCAAAGTGAGCCACTTAAGACATGAAATGTTGAAGTTTTTCTGGATCACTTTCTCTAAAACAGATAGTTGATACTGTTGGTAAATTACGAAGCACTCTTGAATTTTAGATAGTTCTTGTTACCTGGGGAAGCCCCAGTAGGTATTTTTATGCATCTACATTTTAAATCATCATACATAATCATGTTTACCTTGCTACATCATCTTCTTGTTCACACACAGAAGGTAAGTCATTATGAGACTTACTACAGGAAGCTGGGCCCAGTGTAGAGCCCTGTGGGAAACCAGCTGTTAAACATGGATATTTACAGCTGTGCACAGATACATGTACCCACAGTTGTCATATAGAAACTTGTTTATGGGTTCTGTAGTTCAAAGATCCTTGCTCAAGGGAGCAGCAAGGTTGACTCCTCAGTTTCCAAACAATGACCCCTCTGACGGTTGTATACTGCAAAATGAGAACTCCTTAGAGCCCCACTTTAAAAATAAACAACCTTCTTGTAGGAATAGTTCAGTTGAAATGAGGTTCTGTTTAAAGCCAAAGCAAATTATGTCTTGGGTGCAGTCAATGACTTTCTTGGTATCTCATTTAATACTCTATATAGTGCTGTGAACAAGTACACTGCTCAAAAAAATAAAGGGAAGACTCAAATAACACATTCCTGATCTGAATGAAATATTCTCATGGAATACTTTGTTCTGTACAAAGTTGAATGTGTTTAACAAAATCACACAAAAATCATCAATGGAAATCAAATGTATTAATCAATGGAGGCCTGGATTTGGAGTCACACACAAAATTAAAGTGGAAAAACTACAGGCTGATCCAACTTTGATGTAATGTCCTTAAAACAAGTCAAAATGAGGCTCAGTATTGTGTGTGGCCTCCATGTACCTGTATGACCTCCCTACAACGCCTGGGCATGCTCCTGATGAGACGGTGGATGGTCTCCTGAGGGATCTCCTCCCAGACCTGGACTAAAGCATCCACCAACTCCTGGACAGTCTGTGGTGCAACGTGACGTTGGTGGATGGAGCGAGACATCTGTGAAGAGCACAGGGCGCCAGTGGCAAATTTACCAATCCTGGTGTTCTCTGGCAAATGACAAGTGTCCTGCACGGTGTTGGGCTGTGAGCACAACCCCCATTTGTGGACGTCGGGTCCTCATACCATCCTCATGGAGTCGGTTTCTAACCATTTGTGCAGACACATGCACATTTGTGGCCTGCTGGAGGTCATTTTGCAGGGCTCTGGCAGTGCTCCTCCTGTTCCTCCTTGCACAAAGGCGGAGGTAGCAGTCCTGCTGCTGGGTTGTTGCCCTCCTACGACCTCCTCCATGTCTCCTGGTGTACTGGCCTGTCTCCTGGTAGTGCCTCCAGGCTCTGGACGCTACGCTGACAGACACAGCAAACCTTCTTGCCACAGCTCACATTGATGTGCCATCCTGGATGAGCTGCTCTACCTGAGCCACTTGTGTGGGTTTTAGAGTCCGTCTCATGCTACCATGAGTGTGAAAGCACCACCAACATTCAAAAGTGACCAAAACATCAGCCAGAAAGCAGAGGTACTGAGAAGTGTTCTGTGGTCCCCACCTGCAGAACCACTCCTTTATTGAGTGTTTTGCTAATCACCAAAGATTTCCCCCTGTTGTCTATTTCATTTGAACAACAACATGTGAAATTAATTGTCAATCAGTGTTGCTTCCTAAGAGGACAGTTTGATTTCACAGAAGTTTGATTTACTTTGAGTTTTATTGTGTTGTTTAAGTGTTCCCTTTATTTTTTTCAGCAGTGTATTTGCCTCCTTATTGATTTCTTGCTTTTGCTTTTTTTTTTCTGTGACACTTATATTTCAGGTCATCAAACTAATTTTAATATCAGAAGATAACCTGAGGAGTTTCAACCAGACTTGGATTAGACAGCATGACAATGACCCCAAATGCACTAGCAAGTCCACTTCTGAGTAGCTAAAGGTAGATAAGAGACAGTGGCCCTGTCAAAGTATGCACTTCAAGCAGATTGCAATGCTCAGGCCTTAAACAAGCTCAAAAATAATTTTAACAAAAACAAATTAAACAAAATGAGTAGTTTGATGTGACACTTGATGCTTTAAGTGTGACAAAAAAGCAAAAACCAGAAAAGTTTGTCACACAGCAAATACTTTTCCCAGCACTGTAAACCCAGACTAGTTGATCCAGGAGGCCATTACAATCTTAAAACAAGTCCAGTTTCAAAGGCGTCTTAGTGGTCAATGCAAATGTTATTGTATGGACCTTTTTATCTGTCATTTGCAGTGGGCATTCAGGACGAGGTTTATGTACCACTATGACTGCTTGTCAGGACAGTAAAAAGTCTACTTTGGTCTTGGTGCCTCTCCGACTAGCAGTTAGCTTCAGCCCCTTGGATCAGTTAATCTAAATGAAGACACCAAGAGATTTATCTACGGCAGGTAACATATTAACAGCTTTAGATTTATAACTATTCTTTCAAGACGGTGCTGTCAACAGAGTATTTCTGAATATTCTGAAGTAAGAGGCGTATCACCGTGGGTCAGCGTGAAACCTCTGCACTGTTGAACATAATGTCTTTGCATAAGTGGCACATAAGTCCCAGCTCGAAGCTCTGTTTAAAAAGAACTCGAACATTGAGAGTTTGGGTTTCCCTTAGCACCAGCATTAGGCCTAAAAAGAAAAAATATAACTGGAGCAAATTCTTGTTGCCTTTTGTTGACAGACATAAGGACCTTTTCAAAATGAGCAGATTGCTTTATACGTCTTATCAAGCATATATTTGAGGCATGTTGGTACAGTAAAAATGTATTTCTGTGTTTTAGAGTTAACTGTCCCTTTTAAGCTGAAGTTTATACGTTAAGACTTTCTGAAGTTTCTCCTGTTCCCTGACCCAGTGACAGACCTAGAGGTCCAGTTTCTGTACAGAGGGAAGGAGATGTGTCCCACCGTGACTGTGAGTAACCCGCAGGGCTGCAGGCTGTTCTACGGGGACCTCGGACCCATGGTTAACCAGGAGGAGCTGTTCGGCCCCGTGAACCTGGCCCAGTTACGCTTCCCGACCACAGAGCACATCACCAATGACAAGCAGAGAATCTTCACCAATCGGCTGCTGGATGTGATGGATCGAGGTCTGATCCTGGAGGTCAGCGGCCATGATATCTACGCAATCCGCCTCTGCCAGTGTAAGGTGTACTGGTCTGGCCCCTGTGCTCCAAACCCGAATGCGCCAAATCTCATAGAGCGGCAGAAGAAGGTCAAACTCTTTTGTCTGGAGTCGTTTCTCAGCGGCAAGTACTATTTATATTTTTATATATCCTGAATAAAACGGCAAGTAGAGATGGTACCTCAACCAACATAACACATTTTAAAAAGTTGATCCAGACTTGGGTTCATTATTTGAACTCTTGTTTTCTGAGGTTAAAAACAATATTTTTATTAGCAGACAAGTAGAAAGGAGCACTATGTTTCCCCACAGCCTGTGCCTACCATGAGGAATTTTGATAACAAGACAGTCTGGAAAAGTGTGGAGGTTTTATTGAATTTCTTTCAAGTATTTCACAGTTCAAGTTGCATCGATCGTTCCATGATTTTTATTTCAGTTTATTTTTCCGCCCATCCACAAATCTGTTTGTATATCATCCATCTATCCATCTGTATGTTTGTCAGCCCATTCATGTTTTTTTTATCATCCATCTATCCGTTTTCTATTAATTCATAGTCACATAAATATATATATGGTCTACAAAAGAGTGGAAAAACTCTAGATGTTTGAGTCTGGAAAAGCATTGAATTTGGACATGAAAATGTGTAGGAACCCTGTGATGAGAATTTCTGAACATAATCATAATTATAGAGCGGTTGTTCATTTATTTACTTGATATGCAGGTGTGGTAGCTCAACAGCGTGGCCAGACAACCGGCCCTCCTCAGTTTGAAATCAACCTCTGCTTTGGGGAGGAGTGGCCAGATGGAAGACCCAGGGAGCGAAAACTCATCATGGTCCAGGTGGGAATGCAGGATTTCTCGTTCCCCTCCAGCCACAGTTCTGTTGCTGTTCTTCATGATGGAGGCAGGAGTTTGTTATTCAGGATGAAGTTTAGCAGCAGTTCTTCCTGTATGGGATTTTCATGTCGGGTTTGTTTGGGGGGTCAGATCTCTAATCTGGGATTGAGTTTTCTAGTTTGAAGTCAAAAAACCAGGAGATTGTACTAATTGTTTTCAGTGATCAGGCTGCTATTCCATCTCCATTTTATGCATTCAAACACCTGATAGACTGCACATCAATTGATACTGGTTTAAAAAGATACAGAGTCAGAAGTGCCAATAAATATTTTATTCCTGCAAGTTTTCATATGTTTTAAACATGCAGCGACCATCTTGGATATCAAACTCTGGGTGCCTCGGAGGTCTGAGATTTTCATCTTTGCCGACATTCTTCTCTGTTTTCTGACTTCAAACTAAACAATTTATTTTTCAGAGTACAAATCAAACCTATATGAATAACCCCCAACCTGTACTCTCCTACATTTTATGTTGGGGATCCTGTTCTAATTCTAACACTAATATATTTATGGTAACAGCGGGGCATGTTCCTGTAGCTGACAGCAGTACCAAGAGAGAGAGCATCCAGCAAGCAGAAACTTTTATGGATTATTACAAGTTTATTCTTCCTCCAGGCGTTGAAAGGCCTGCCCTATTTGTTCAGTTGAGTGTTAATGCTGTTACCTTTTGTTGTTTGAACTTATTTTACCTTCATATTTTGTTAGTTTTTCCCTTCTCAAACATTGCCATCCATCCAGTTTTTGATCAGTTTTGGTTTTACAGACATTATCAGTTTATTATTATCACAATAAATTGCCATTTTTATCACCATATTTGTTTCTTGTTAACAAACAATATAACTGCTCATTTCCATTCAATCAGTGCTAAGTACCCACATATGCAGCTATTCTGGACCGTGTTTAGCAGATATTTTAACTATGGGATTGTTGTCCTCCATTAGAGCCCAGTAATAAAACTTTATGTTGGCAGTAGCATAACCTCCAATCCAAGCGTTAATTTGAATACAGTTCTGGATTTATAGTGGGAGAAAAAAATCAGTGAAAGAAAAATGATTGATTATTGTGTTTGGTGAACATTTCCGTGTTAACTTGGCCAGATGTTTTGGATCAGTATCCTGCTAAAAGATTTATTTATGACCCATTTTTGCCTTTTCTGGTAGAAACTGCCAGATTTGATCTAAAATCTCCTGACATTTCAAAGAGTTAATGATGCCATACACTCTAACAAGCATATAGGGCTTTTGTAAGAAAAAACATGCCCACAGCATCATAGATCCTCCACCTTACTTGCCAGTAGTAGACATGAGGTGCTTTTCCAAATATTTTTTTTACACCTGAACCACCTGGAGTGATTGTTGCCAAAAAGCTCAGTTGTAATCTTATCACACTAAAGCACAGATATAAATGAGAAAACTCCAGGTTTATGTTTGTGATGGAAGGACAGAAAAGGCTTTCTTGTTGGCATGTAGTCGGCATCTAATGATTGTGAAGAAGAATTAGTGACATGATGACTCATTGTTTTCTGCAGCTCTAGCAGTGCGTTTTACTTTCTGCATCATCCTCCTCACCCAGCCTGGTTTGCTACAGTTAAGGTAGTTTAAAACCTTTTAATCATTGCTCGGACTTTAGATATGGGCAAATTTTGTAAAGCAGCTACTTCCTTGTTGCGTTGTTCTGACTTATGAAAATAAATACGCATCCGCCTTACTGTATTGGGGTGTTCTCAAGCAATTGCTAGGTTAAATATGCTTCTGTGTTACACATTTCCAGGTCCTTCTCAAAAAATATTAGCATATTGTGATAAGGTTCATTATTTTCCATAATGTCATGATGAAAATTTAACATTCATATATTTTAGATTCATTGCACACTAACTGAAATATTTCAGGTCTTTTATTGTCTTAATACGGATGATTGTGGCATACAGCTCATGAAAACCCAAAATTCCTATCTCACAAAATTAGCATATTTCATCCGACCAATAAAAGAAAAGTGTTTTTAATACAAAAAACGTCAACCTTCAAATAATCATGTACAGTTATGCACTCAATACTTGGTCGGGAATCCTTTTGCAGAAATGACTGCTTCAATGCGGCGTGGCATGGAGGCAATCAGCCTGTGGCACTGCTGAGGTCTTATGGAGGCCCAGGATGCTTCGATAGCGGCCTTTAGCTCATCCAGAGTGTTGGGTCTTGAGTCTCTCAACGTTCTCTTCACAATATCCCACAGATTCTCTATGGGGTTCAGGTCAGGAGAGTTGGCAGGCCAATTGAGCACAGTGATACCATGGTCAGTAAACCATTTACCAGTGGTTTTGGCACTGTGAGCAGGTGCCAGGTCGTGCTGAAAAACAAAATCTTCATCTCCATAAAGCTTTTCAGCAGATGGAAGCATGAAGTGCTCCAAAATCTCCTGATAGCTAGCTGCATTGACCCTGCCCTTGATAAAACACAGTGGACCAACACCAGCAGCTGACACGGCACCCCAGACCATCACTGACTGTGGGTACTTGACACTGGACTTCTGGCATTTTGGCATTTCCTTCTCCCCAGTCTTCCTCCAGACTCTGGCACCTTGATTTCCGAATGACATGCAGAATTTGCTTTCATCCGAAAAAAGTACTTTGGACCACTGAGCAACAGTCCAGTGCTGCTTCTCTGTAGCCCAGGTCAGGCGCTTCTGCCGCTGTTTCTGGTTCAAAAGTGGCTTGACCTGGGGAATGCGGCACCTGTAGCCCATTTCCTGCACACGCCTTTGCACGGTGGCTCTGGATGTTTCTACTCCAGACTCAGTCCACTGCTTCCGCAGGTCCCCCAAGGTCTGGAATCGGCCCTTCTCCACAATCTTCCTCAGGGTCCGGTCACCTCTTCTCGTTGTGCAGCGTTTTCTGCCACACTTTTTCCTTCCCACAGACTTCCCACTGAGGTGCCTTGATACAGCACTCTGGGAACAGCCTATTCGTTCAGAAATGTCTTTCTGTGTCTTACCCTCTTGCTTGAGGGTGTCAATAGTGGCCTTCTGGACAGCAGTCAGGTCGGCAGTCTTACCCATGATTGGGGTTTTGAGTGATGAACCAGGCTGGGAGTTTTAAAGGCCTCAGGAATCTTTTGCAGGTGTTTAGAGTTAACTCGTTGATTCAGATGATTAGGTTCATAGCTCGTTTAGAGACCCTTTTAATGATATGCTAATTTTGTGAGATAGGAATTTTGGGTTTTCATGAGCTGTATGCCAAAATCATCCGTATTAAGACAATAAAAGACCTGAAATATTTCAGTTAGTGTGCAATGAATCTAAAATATATGAATGTTAAATTTTCATCATGACATTATGGAAAATAATGAACTTTATCACAATATGCTAATATTTTGAGAAGGACCTGTATACACCAGGGGAAACAGAAAGTCATGGTTTAGTATTTAAAAGTTCCTCGACACTGATCAACCTAAAAAAGAAAATAATAGAAATGTGGGATTTTGAATTTGACCAAAAACTCAAATTAATAGTCGAATTTTGTACTACTTTTTGGCATCATTTTGTGTAGAATATTAAGCTATAGTTTTAATATGTTTGAGGCAAGTGGCCTAACATGTACATGTTGGGACACTTGAACACTAGGAAACATGAACATGTTTTTATCCAAAACAGACTTATGTTAAAGATGCTGCAGTAAGAAAGACCTGTTTGTACTATTAGCCCTTAATCTAGTAACCAGTCTCATTGGCTCATTGGTTTGACTACCATACAACAATCATGCTCATAATATTTATTTAAAAACAGTGAAATATATCAACATTATAAAGTTACTAGATGGATGAAAAGGTAAATTCATATTTTGGTCATTTAAACCAGTGGATCATTGAGATTAACAGCATCCTGTCTTTTGTTCTCATACTCTTCTTGTTCTTTCTCTCAGGTCATTCCTGTGGTGGCTCGAATGATAAGCGAGATATTTTCCGGGGATAACAACCTTTCATTTGACAGCAGCAGCGTCCGCCTGCAGATTTCAATTCCAGACATAAAAGACAATATAGTGACCCACCTAAAGCAGTTGTACTGCCTAATACAGAACCACCAAGGCCAGGAAGGGTGGGCTCTGCCCCCTAACTCAGGCCTGAACATTGCCTAGGCTCTGCAGACTCAGTGAAACTGTGAACCAACTGTAACATATAAACATCTCTATATTACTCACCATTGCATGGGTTTGCCCCTATGTTAGCAAAGAAGTACTTATGTGTAATCCTGTTTAGAAGTGTGCACAATATACTGTAGGATTTGTATGCTTTTAAGCCTTTTTCTTGTTTGTAAAATTTTGCTATGCGGTAGTTCTTGAAATGTAAAATCCATGCCCAAAATCCTGCATGAGTCTGTGGGCAGAAGCTACAGATAATTGGGGCAAAGTCCGTCTTGCTGCAGAGGAATAGTTATAGTTAATCAGTTACAGATATCCAGTATGTGATCGCATGACTTCCTGAGAGGCTGTCTGTTATAAAATGGATCTTGTTGACTTTTCTATCATTTAACTTTACACAATATAGAAGAATACATCTAGCAAGAGATTTCTGTGTAGTAAATAAAAATAAATGTGAGTTAATGCAGGCATAAAAATGGATTCTTCTACAGTGCATGCATGAATATATGATCCAGTGACCCCTGCTGAGATCCAATAATATCAGCCTTTTAAAAAAAAGTTGAAACATTTTCTTTTGTCACATTTGAATTTGATCAGCTGCTCATCTTCAGACATTTTTTCTCCGTATAAAATATTGAATATTTTTGTACTTGTACATTTTGGTTTAGCTACAGATTGTATCCAGGCAATATTTTAACAACATTCAGATACATTATTCCTGTTTTGTTTCTGTTTAATTTCTTTGCACTTTGGGTTGCTGAAATGTTTTCTGGTTTGCTGAATGTATTTACCCTGTGATTGCATGTTTATGTTATCAATAAAAATGCCTTTGAACACCTTTTTTATGATTGGTATGTTACTTTTAATCTGGCACGAACAATGACACATGTACAGTGGAGAAAATATAGACTTTAACCATGATTTACTTTTATTGCTTCTGTGGAGAGCTGCTGTTGCATAAGTTTCTGTTGCAGACGGCCGTCTGGTACTCCAGAAGGTAAACTGTAAAGTCAACAGCCTAATGTTTGTTAAAGTAACACATATGACCCTGCTGGTTTCAGCACAACATGATGTAATGTGTTTCTACCCAGAGGCAACCCCAGAACAGATGAAAGCAAAGCAGAGTTGTACAGGTGCTATGATAGTCATGGTAGAAAGAAAGTACACCCTCTGGTTTTAAAGTATTTTAAACACACCACAGGCTCCACATATTTATTGATCAAAGACAAAGCCAAGACGTTATGGCAGTAAAGGACACCAAGGTCAAATATTTTTTTTTATGAATTTTAAAACTGTGGACACTCCTTCAGTTTCCATGTAATTTGATTATTTTCTTGCATTAATTTTGCTATTTGTTTTATAGCTTTATTTCTTTTTACAGCACGTCTGACATTTGATTGAGCCTCTGAAGAGAGGTGGCTGATTAAGCAAAGATAATTTAGTATCCAAGTTTCTAAAAATAAACACTAGCAGAGCAACAACTCCAAAGTTTAAAGTATTTTCTGTTTTTTGAGATAATTTCTTAAGCAAAATTAACATTTACTTTAAAAAAAAGTATACATTTTATTTTCATCCAGTTATGTTTATCTGCAAATCAAAGTCTAGAAATATATCACAAGTGTAAAAAAAAATATATAAATTTTAATACACTATAAATAGTAAAATGTAACAGGTAAGTATGGTGAGTTCTAACTTTTTATGTTTAATGAAAAAGATTAAGAAGAACCTTGCATTCGTCTGATTTGTCTGCCTTCAAACATGAAGTTGAGGACCATCCCATCCCATTTTTAATCGATGTTCTTAAATACAGGTCCTTCTCAAAATATTAGCATATTGTGATAAAGTTCATTATTTTCCATAATGTCATGATGAAAATTTAACATTCATATATTTTAGATTCATTGCACACTAACTGAAATATTTCAGGTCTTTTATTGTCTTAATACGGATGATTTTGGCATACAGCTCATGAAAACCCAAAATTCCTATCTCACAAAATTAGCATATTTCATCCGACCAATAAAAGAAAAGTGTTTTTAATACAAAAAACGTCAACCTCCAAATAATCATGTACAGTTATGCACTCAATACTTGGTCGGGAATCCTTTTGCAGAAATGACTGCTTCAATGTGGCGTGGCATGGAGGCAATCAGCCTGTGGCACTGCTGAGGTCTTATGGAGGCCTAGGATGCTTCGATAGCGGCCTTTAGCTCATCCAGAGTGTTGGGTCTTGAGTCTCTCAACGTTCTCTTCACAATATCCCACAGATTCTCTATGGGGTTCAGGTCAGGAGAGTTGGCAGGCCAATTGAGCACAGTGATACCATGGTCAGTAAACCATTTACCAGTGGTTTTGGCACTGTGAGCAGGTGCCAGGTCGTGCTGAAAAATGAAATCTTCATCTCCATAAAGCTTTTCAGCAGATGGAAGCATGAAGTGCTCCAAAATCTCCTGATAGCTAGCTGCATTGACCCTGCCCTTGATAAAACACAGTAGACCAACACCAGCAGCTGACACGGCACCCCAGACCATCACTGACTGTGGGTACTTGACACTGGACTTCTGGCATTTTGGCATTTCCTTCTCCCCAGTCTTCCTCCAGACTCTGGCACCTTGATTTCTGAATGACATGCAGAATTTGCTTTCATCCGAAAAAAGTACTTTGGACCACTGAGCAACAGTCCAGTGCTGCTTCTCTGTAGCCCAGGTCAGGCGCTTCTGCCGCTGTTTCTGGTTCAAAAGTGGCTTGACCTGGGGAATGCGGCACCTGTAGCCCATTTCCTGCACACGCCTGTGCACGGTGGCTCTGGATGTTTCTACTCCAGACTCAGTCCACTGCTTCCGCAGGTCCCCCAAGGTCTGGAATCGGCCCTTCTCTACAATGTTCCTCAGGGTCCGGTCACCTCTTCTCGTTGTGCAGCGTTTTCTGCCACACTTTTTCCTTCCCACAGACTTCCCACTGAGGTGCCTTGATACAGCACTCTGGGAACAGCCTATTCGTTCAGAAATTTCTTTCTGTGTCTTACCCTCTTGCTTGAGGGTGTCAATAGTGGCCTTCTGGACAGCAGTCAGGTCGGCAGTCTTACCCATGATTGTGGTTTTGAGTGATGAACCAGGCTGGCAGTTTTAAAGGCCTCAGAAATCTTTTGCAGGTGTTTAGAGTTAACTCGTTGATTCAGATGATTAGGTTCATAGCTCGTTTAGAGACCCTTTTAATGATATGCTAATTTTGTGAGATAGGAATTTTGGGTTTTCATGAGCTGTATGCCAAAATCATCCATATTAAGACAATAAAAGACCTGAAATATTTCAGTTAGTGTGCAATGAATCTAAAATATATGAATGTTAAATTTTCATCATGACATTATGGAAAATAATGAACTTTATCACAATATGCTAATATTTTGAGAAGGACCTGTATGATGTCAGTCCTCTCTCTGCAGCTATAACAGTTTTATATCTTCTGGGGAGGCTTTCCACAAGGTCTAGGAGTGTGTTTATTGGAATAATTGACCATTTTTTCCAGAAGTGCATTTGTGAGGTCAGACACTGATGTTGGACAAGTAGGCCTGGCTCACAGACTCTGGGCTAATTCATGCCAAAGGTGTTCTATCGGCTTGAGGTCAGGGCTCTGTATAGGCCCATCAAGTTGTTCCACACCAAACCTGCTCATGCATGCTTTTATGGACCATGCTTTGTGTACAGGTGACAAGACATGTTGGAACAGGAAGAGGCCATCCCCAAAAAGTTGGGAAAGTGAAATTGTTAAAAATGTCTTGATATGCTGAAGCATATAGAGTTCCTTTCACTGGAACTAAAGGACTTAGCTCAACTCCTGGAACATAGCCCCGCCCCATTATCTCCTCTAATCCAAACTTTAGACTTGATACAATACAGTCAGGCACTACCAAACCCTAACTCGTGCATCGGATTGTTAGATGGAGATGCATGATTTCAGCTCTGGAGTCCAGTGGCGGCCTGCTTTACACCACAACCACTGCATCTAATGTTTTGCATTATGGAAACCCATACCATGATACTCTCCACTCACTGTTCTTCAGATAATCTGAAGCTCCCATGAAACCAGGAAGTCTGCAGCTATTGACTCTGCAGAGAGTTTGTGTCTCTGCGCGCTATGAGCATCTTCTGACCCACTTTGTAATTGTATGAGGCCCACCACTTAGCGGGGGAGTTGGTGTTTTGACCAAGCACTTCCACTTTGTGATAATAAAACAGTGTAAGTAGCTGCTATAGTTGCTTCTAATGAAAATGACCTGATTAGTAGATGGTCAACTGATCAGCTTGTATGGACACAAGATTATGGAGATTAATGTATGTCACGTGCCTTCACGTCCAGTGCTGATTGTATGAACAAACACTGAAAGATCAGAAGCTGCAGACTAATTTTCTCCTCCTGACTACCAAAAACAGTTTAATACATAACCAGGTTGCTAAATGATGAAGTCACTACAGTGTGGCTGAGTTGAGATTTAACAGCTGCCCTGTTTTGGGTCATTTATTTAATTGTGGTTTTAGGTTTAGAGGAGCATTCCAAATCAGGCAGCCAACCATGTCTGCATTGAGGCTTTCTCGCTTTATGTATATTTACCCAGGAAGGTTGTCTTACTTACTTTGTGGTGTTTTTGAATAGAATTTTTATTTTGAACCTTCCTTAAACTCTTGAAACTGTCTGGTAGGCGTATGTTATGGGTTCTTTAGCCATATTTAACCTAAGGGGCATATTAGTGGGCCTGGTTAGTAGTTTAGTAATTTGTTTTAAGTAGATTAGTCTGTAAATGAAGGCAAAATCCAAACAAGATAGGGTCATTCATTCTACACCGAGAATATTTCTTACCAGGTGGAAAATGTTAAATCTACTAAGAAATGACCACCCTAGCAAGTTCACACACACACTGTTGTGATTATGAATCTGAGAATATTATTTAATATTTAATATTAATATTTTTATATTTGATCAAATAATATTTCGGTCTGTTAAGGGTTGTCTTGTGAATACCAGCCCAGTAAGGCGATGGTATTAGGACAAAATAGAAAGGTGTGAGCCGAGCTCTGACATTATTGAACAGCATAAACTCTGTACACACATGGAATGAATTCACACAATTTCTTAAAATACAAGAATTTATTAACAAAAATAAGTCAACTCAAAGTCAAACATTTCAATCAACAAACTCTTTACTATGCTAAAACAATCCAACTAAACTACCAAGCAGAATGAAAGAATAACGAAGACTAATGGGCTATGTACAATATAAACAAGTTGATTAAAAAGATGATTGAGAACCATGACAAAAAGAGTGATGCAACATTACCATGTAATGTTATTTATGTTTGAGAACCAAGGATTATCTTGAAGAATCTGGAAATGAAGTTAAGTTAGTCTTGGAACCAACTTAGGCAATAATCAGCAACGTTTAGACAAGGGTTGCTCACACTTTTTCAGCATGCGAGCTACTTATAAAACAACCAAGTCAAAATGATCAACTTACCCACTACAAAAATGCAAAACATATAACTATTTTCAAATTTATTAAGGATTCTTTCTATGTACAATGTATGTTGATGTACCTTGCATTACTGAATAAGCCAATATTGCACAACGCACATAATACAAAATTATTTACATTTTTTATAATTACCTCAGTTTACTTTGATGACTTGCACTGAATTGAATCAGCCAGGGATGCATAGTCCAGATAGTAGCTGCTGACAGCCAGCCTCAAGCATATTTCCAAATGTTCATCAGTCATGGTGGAACGGTATTTGGACTTGGATCTTCATGTAGGAAAAGGCTGACTCACATAAATAAGTGGAGCCAAATAATGCCGTCAAAGAGGTAGCACATTTCCTCATGTTGGGGTACTTTTCCTCTGTGAGTAAGTTCCAGAACTGTCCATGAGCTCTCAACTTCAGTTCAATGTCAGTTTGTAGAGTCAAAATCTCATCTTCCACTTCTTGAAGAGTTAAAGTGAAACAGTGCTGCAATGTTTGATGCGAGTGAATCAACCTCAGCATCTTCCTGAAAAGGATAGCACATGAATGTAGCGACTGGCTCGAGCAAAGAAAAGTCTTGAAAGCGTTTGTCAAACTGACAGACAATTGTTCATCTGCTTAAAGTAGCGTGCACTGTCAAGCTGCTCACGGGCCTTTCCTTGCGTCTCCAGCTCTGACAACAGGTTCTGGAAATTTTCCAAATCATGGCACTGCAGCTTTGAGGCTAAATGTTGCATCTTTCGTTTGAAAGCGTTAACTGAGGTAATCATATTGGTTATTGTTTTGTCTTTTCCTTGCAGCTCAAGGTTAAGGTCATTCAACAAGTTTGTCAGATCAGTTAAAAATGCCAAGTCCACCAGCCATAGACCATCATTTAGTTGCTTGTATTCTGCATGTCCAGATACACGGAAAAACTCTTTAATCTCCGGACAGAGTTCTTGAAATCTTTGGAGGAATTTCCTACAACTAAGCCATCTCACATCAGTATGTAGCAACAACTCAGAGTGGTTGCAGTCCGCCTTCTCCAGATGTGCACGAAATAACTGTCTTTGAGGAGATCTGGCTCGAATAGAATAGGCAATCTTCGTTGCCACATCCATGATCTCTTTCATGTTGTGCATTTTAGCGCATAACGCTTGTTGGTGGATAACGCAATGGTAATTCAAGAAGTCTGGGAACGCATTGTCCTGCCTGCACTTTGAAATAAATCCATTCACACGTCCAACCATTGCTGTTGCTCCATCTGTGGTGATAGACACCAATTTGTACACTGGGTGCTGAGTTTTCTCGATAAAGTTTTTAAACGTCTGAAAAATGTCCTCTCCTCACGTCTGTTCTTTCATGGGAAGTGCTGTCAATAGCTCTTCTTTTACACTAAGATCACTAAACACCATACGAATGAAAATGCACATCTGGGCTGTGTCACTCACATCTGTAGATTTGTTCAACTGCAGGGAGAAACACTCACAATCTCTGATGTCCTTCCACATTTGCTGGGTTAAATCCTCAGCCATGGCTTCACAGTGGCGTGTAACTGTATGTCTTGACAGCTGCAGAGCTTTGATTGAAGATAATAATCTCTGCCTTATTTTTAAAGTCTCGGAACAATGAGTCAGCTGCTTCAACAAATGCTTATTTTACCATCTCTCCGTCTTGGAAGGACTTATTGTTTTTAACAATGGCGTGACTCACCCGGAACAATGCTTCAGTGGCGGCTTTCGGTTTTTGAAATTTGTTGAGTGAAAAATGACTCAATTTACCCAGTGTTTTTTAAATGGCACATAAATGTTTCACCACAACTTCCCAGAAATGATGGCTGTAAAGATAATTTTTTTTATTTATTTATCAGGTCTATTTAGCTTCAGGCTCCCTCTGTATGTAATGCGTTTGCTCGGTCCTCTGGGCTAAATATGGCCCTGCTGTTAGCTGTGTTTGTTACAACACAGATGTAACCTTCCTGGTTAATGTTTTATCAACTCTGAAGATAAAAGCCGAAGGTGGAGAGATGCTGAGTCTAGGTTAGATGGTTAACAAAGAATATACTGAGTACAATAATATATAGAGTGCTACACGGTTTAATAATTTCCTGGTTCTGTCCACTATAAATGCTTCCTTTTATGACACACAGCCACAAATAAGAGCAACAAAATACAACTAAACTATTAGTCACAAATACTTTTTTTTAAGATCTGTATCTGTGAAAAAGTATTTGCCCCCTTACAGATTTCCTCTACATTTGCTTGCTTTTCATAGCTACATGTTAAAAGTCATCAAATGCATTTTAATACCGTAAAATCAGTGATAACCTGAGAAAAGGTAGTTTTCAAATTATAATTTCATTTATTAAAGAAATATCCAAATATCCAAATATCCAAAAGAGATATCCAAACCAACCTGGTCGTGTAAATGATGATTTAACCGATTAACCACATTTTTGTGTCGAGATGAGTTCAGTTTCAACAGCCACATCCAGGCCTGATTACTGTCAGAATGAAGATCTCATATAAATAGATCCTGTTTGACAACACGAAGTAGGCTAATAGATCTCAAACAGCAACATATCTTGCTCTTTATAGTCTCCAATACTTGCTGTAATTGATGAATGGATAAATTCTGCTCTCTAGCAGAAAGTCCTAAAGGAGACTGTCTGGCCTTCAGTTTGTGACAATGATCTGAAGCACACCAGGAAATCCATACCTGAATGGCAGAAAAACAAAAACACAAAAACACAGGTAGCAAGACCTTAAACAAAGACCTTCCAATATTCTAAATTAACATAATTTTGCAAAAAAAAGTGGCTGACGTCCCTCTTTAGAGATTTAAAAGAGTCATTACTCCTTATAGGAGATAGTCTCCTCGGTATCTGTCAACCTTTGTGATGCCACACCAAAGCTCACACCCTCATCTGAGATGGGTTGCTATTGCACGCATATTGCTACCGGCAGTGAACTTTGTCCCCTTCCTTCATAAGTAAGCTTTGACTCCACACTGTCGAAGTGAAGGATTAAAATGTGAACCGAAGCTGTAGCGCTGCTACTAAACTACCGTAGCTATTACAAGAGGAAAACACCAAGATTCAGCTGGCGAACATTAAAGGTAGGAAGCCTGATTGTAATAGCATGAAGAGAACTGGTCTTTTTTTGTCTAAATAGTCTGAAGGCTTACCGGATGTCATTTAAGACATGAAAGCACTTAAAATGCTTTATTACCTTCTCTAATATACTCACATCAGGAGCAATATTTAGGAAGTAAAATATTCTTCAAATATCAAAGTTGTGTTTTTCTTGTATTATCCTGGTGTTTTCAGGTAATTAGAAACAATACCTGCGTTTTGTTTAAATATAACAGTAAGGAAAACCTCTAATTGAACAAAACCAGCAACATAAATTTGTCATTGTTTGTTTGATCATTGCTTTGTGTAGCCAGGCAATAACGACAGAACACCTTTTACCTGAATTTTGGGTTTAAATTTGTGTTTTTGATTCCAAAATGAACAAAGGGTGATATTATCTGACGTTAGTCAGTGTTGCGTAATGAAAGTACACCTCTTGGAAAGATCAATTTATGGGTTTATTTCAGTGTGCGTTTGAGCCAGCACACACCTGTGACGTTCACGGTTTGGTATATGATCCACCAGCTGTGTTAGGACAGGATGTTCAGGAGCAACAGCCCGTATGGCTCTGAGACCAGCAGCTACATTTCCATTCAGTCCAAGTATGTATTTTATTATATAATTTTCTGATATCCCTCTTTTTCACTGCTTTCCAAACATCAGCTTTGGTCTTGTGTTGTTTGTCTTTGACACAGTGGCTTTTCCACCGCGGATGAGACTTCATCCCAAATATCAAACATCTCGAGACCCAGTGCAAAGTCACTTTACTGTGAGTAATCAGTACTGCTGTGAGCAAGTGATCACACCTATTTGTTGATTAATAATCTCTCATAGTTCTGCTTTATGGCTCCACAGTGCAGAGGCTGCAGTATGCAGCGTCAGTGAACAAGACAATGGAAAAAACAGAGTACAAAGTAGAGGTATTACCTCATCAACACTGAAATTAACGAGTCATTTTAAGCCTTTAATGATTAATTCATGGTTCATATGTTGCAGCACTTGTTTACTTGTGACCTAAACGGGAAGGATCTCAAAAACATCAAAGACTGTGTGGAGCGTCTGAAGGTTGTGGATCATACTAGTCGTATTTGGGGTCAGGACATGATGCTGGAGGTTCGAGGTACCAATCTGCTGCTCATAGACTTTGAAACCAAGGTAAACTACATCCACCACCCTCTACACAGATGAGAAAGTAAAGCCAGATTGGTGTGATCCCCTATGTTCTGCTAAGACCAAAAACCTCTTAGTGAAAAAAAGCAGTGAAAAGTGCTTGCATCACTTTGGTCTGTTCACACACTGCCCCATGTATTGGTTTTCCTTTACAAGAAAACCAATGGTAGACGTAGAACATGTGCCTCAGTGCTACCTTAGGTTTTCTCCAAATCATGTTGTGGTTTTAACCACTCTAATAGCAGTTTATTGTGCATTGTCAGGAGGAGCTGGAGTCATTTTCTCCTAGTGAAGTGAAGGGGATGGAGGCCTTGCTGGACTCTCAGGTGTTTGACTCTCTGCTCATCATGTCCATCCGGCACAGGACAAAAAACGTCACCACCGTCTTCCTGTTCCAGTGTGACGATGTCAGGGTGAGCACACAGCTTTGGTGGCTGTTAGTGTCTGAGAAGAGAAGGACATGAGATCTAAATGTTTTCTGTTGTTTCCAGGCTGATTATGTTAAAAAGGATTTAACACGAGCTCTGTCGCAGAAAAATGAGGGTTCACACTTCAGGTAAGACAGAGTCCTGGTGCACATGTGCATGGTTTTGTTTATTATAATTTATAACATCTTTTGTTCTGTGTTTAAGCAGCAATGGCCATGTTGATGGTGGGCCTGAAAGAGTGAGAGAGTCCTATAAGCCTGCAGAGCAGAAACCTGTACGCAACTCTGTGCCACCGTGGACTGCAGCTGACAACGGTGAGACCAGATTTTAGGACCAGAATGCTCCTGCTAAAAAACAAACAGCATTTCAGTTTAAAATTAGGATATCTTCAATAACAAATACAATCCAGTAAAAGGTAGTGCATCTCTAACAACAGAGGTTACAATGCATTCTTAATCAAATCAGCAAGAATATGTGGCTTTGTTTACTTTTATTTTTCAAATCTGCTCTGAAATAACTTGGTTTTTATCCTAATAGTGACCACCACCAAAAAAACATGTATTCTCTTTGATTACCTTTTAACATTTAATCACACAAAAAATAGAAATCTGTATTGTGTGTATCTATGTTCAGCCCTTTTGTTCCCTCCGAAGTTTTCATAGTTTATTTTAATGTTCCTGTTTCTTCATCAAGCTGAGGACAATTTTCCTGAGCCTGAACTGCATCTGCGTAGGTACAGGGAGGGAGAGGATGTCAAGCCACCAATGCCTACAGCTCCTTTACTTCCCTCTCGGCCATACACAGAACTGAACAGGAATGTGGTGAGTTTCCTTCAAATAAATGTTAGTTTTTAATTTCTTTAAATTGAGAAAAATAAAATATAAAATCATGTAACGTATACAAATAAGACTGATGATTTTATTTTATTTGCCTCCAGGACATTTTAAATCATATCATAACTGACATCGAGATCTTCATGGGAAAAATAGCAGCAATAGATGCCAAAAATGGAAATAAAAAGAAGAAAAAGAAAAAAGGAAAAGGTAGTTTAACTTAAAGCCTTTCAGGTAAAACAGAACATGTGTTCTTATACAGGTCCTTCTCAAACAATTAGCATATTGTGATAAAGTTCATTATTTTCTATAATGTAATGATGAAAATTTAATATTCATATATTTTAGATTCATTGCACACTAACTGAAATATTTCAGGTCTTTTATTGTCTTAATACGGATGATTTTGGCATACAGCTCATGAAAACCCAAAATTCCTATCTCACAAAATTAGCATATTTCATCCGACCAATAAAAGAAAAGTGTTTTTAATACAAAAAACGTCAACCTTCAAATAATCATGTACAGTTATGCACTCAATACTTGGTCGGGAATCCTTTTGTAGAAATGACTGCTTCAATGCGGCGTGGCATGGAGGCAATCAGCCTGTGGCACTGCTGAGGTCTTATGGAGGCCCAGGATGCTTCGATAGCGGCCTTTAGCTCATCCAGAGTGTTGGGTCTTGAGTCTCTCAACGTTCTCTTCACAATATCCCACAGATTCTCTATGGGGTTCAGGTCAGGAGAGTTGGCAGGCCAATTGAGCACAGTGATACCATGGTCAGTAAACCATTTACCAGTGGTTTTGGCACTGTGAGCAGGTGCCAGGTCGTGTTGAAAAATGAAATCTTCATCTCCATAAAGCTTTTCAGCAGATGGAAGCATGAAGTGCTCCAAAATCTCCTGATAGCTAGCTGCATTGACCCTGCCCTTGATAAAACACAGTGGACCAACACCAGCAGCTGACACGGCACCCCAGACCATCACTGACTGTGGGTACTTGACACTGGACTTCTGGCATTTTGGCATTTCCTTCTCCCCAGTCTTCCTCCAGACTCTGGCACCTTGATTTCCGAATGACATGCAGAATTTGCTTTCATCCGAAAAAAGTACTTTGGACCACTGAGTAACAGTCCAGTGCTGCTTCTCTGTAGCCCAGGTCAGGCGCTTCTGCCGCTGTTTCTGGTTCAAAAGTGGCTTGACCTGGGGAATGCGGCACCTGTAGCCCATTTCCTGCACACATCTGTGCACGGTGGCTCTGGATGTTTCTACTCCAGACTCAGTCCACTGCTTCCGCAGGTCCCCCAAGGTCTGGAATCGGCCCTTCTCCACAATCTTCCTCAGGGTCCGGTCACCTCTTCTCGTTGTGCAGCGTTTTCTGCCACACTTTTTCCTTCCCACAGACTTCCCACTGAGGTGCCTTGATACAGCACTCTGGGAACAGCCTATTAGTTCAGAAATTTCTTTCTGTGTCTTACCCTCTTGCTTGAGGGTGTCAATAGTGGCCTTCCGGACAGCAGTCAGGTCGGCAGTCTTACCCATGATTGGGGTTTTGAGTGATGAACCAGGCTGGGAGTTTTAAAGGCCTCAGGAATCTTTTGCAGGTGTTTAGAGTTAACTCGTTGATTCAGATGATTAGGTTCATAGCTCGTTTAGAGACCCTTTTAATGATATGCTAATTTTGTGAGATAGGAATTTTGGGTTTTCATGAGCTGTATGCCAAAATCATCCGTATTAAGACAATAAAAGACCTGAAATATTTCAGTTAGTGTGAATGAATCTAAAATATATGAATGTTAAATTTTCATCATGACATTATGGAAAATAATGAACTTTATCACAATATGCTAATTTCTTGAGAAGAACCTGTATACTCACCGGCCACTTTATTAGATACACCTCTCCAACTGCTCGTTAACGCAATCACATGACAGCCAATAACATGGCAGCAACTCAATGCATTTAGCCATATAGACATGGTCAAGACGATCTGCTGCAGTTCAAACCGAGCATCAAAATGGGGAAGAAAGTTGATTTAAGTGACTTTGAACGTGGCATGGTTGTTGGTGCCAGACGGGCTGGTCTGAGTATCAGAAATTGTTGATCTACTGGGATTTTCATGCACTACCATCTCTAGGGTTTACAGAGAATGGTCCGAAAAAGAGAAAATATCCAGTGAGCAGCAGTTCTGTGGGCGCAAATGCCTTGTTGATGCCAGAGGTCAGAGGAGAATGGCCAGACTGGTCCGAGCTGATAGAAAGGCAACAGTAACTCAAATAACCACTCGTTACAACCAAGGCATGCAGAAGAGCATCTCTGAACGTACAACACATCAAACCTTGAGGCGGATGGGCTACAGCAGCAGAAAACCACACCGGGTGCCACTCCTGTCAGCTAAGATCAGGAAACTGAGGCTACAATTCACACAGGCTCACCAAAATTGGACAATAGAAGATTGGGAAAACGTTGCCTGGTTTGATGAGTCTCGATTTCTGCTGCAACATTCAGATGGTAGGGTCAGAATTTGGTGTCAGCAACATGAACGCATGGATCCATCCTGCCTTGTATCAACGGTTCAGGCTGATGGTGTAATGGTGTGGGGGATATTTTCTTGGCACACTTTGGGCCCCTTAGTACCAATTGAGCATCGTGTCAATGCCACAACCTACCTGAGTATTGTTGCTAACCATGTTCATCCCTTTATGACCACAGTGTACCCATCTTCTGATGGTTACTTCCAGCAGGATAACGCGCCATGTCATAAAGCAGGAATCATCTTAGACTGGTTTCTTGAACATGACAATGAGTTAACTGTACTCAAATGGCCTCCACAGTCACCAGATCTCAATCCAATAGAGCACCTTTTGGATGTGGTGGAACGGGAGATTCGCATCATGGATGTGCAGCCGAGAAATCTGCAGCATCTGTGTGATGCTATCATGTCAATATGGACCAAACTCTCTGAGGAATGTTTCCAGTACCTTGTTGAATCTATGCCACAAAGGATTAAGGCGGTTTTGAAGGCAAAAAGGGGTCCAACCCGGTACTAGCAAGGTGTACCTAATAAAGTGGCCGGTGAGTGTATATCTACACAACACTGTATGTTCTTTGATCTATTTAGGTGTGGATGGGATGCCGCCTGAGCAGGAGTTTACAGACTGCCTCCATAAAATCAAATCTGGCTTCAACCTTCTGGTTTGTGTCTTTATTAACATGTAGATACTATCTCTGATGTGTGTGTGCATTCTCCTTATGCTCTAATGTACACTTGTGTTACGTTTGACAGGGAGAGCTTAACGGAAAGATCAATAATCCCGCTGCTTCTGACTTTGTCCACTCTTTGTTCTCTACATTAGCATTCGTAAGTGACTTTATATTCCTAAACTCCTAATCTGATGTGTTTTTGATCATTGTCCTTCTGCATAACCAAGTAAACTTGAGGTTAATGCCAACAACTGAAGATTATTCTTCAGGAATATTTGGTAGAGGGGAGAACTAATCCATCAATCATAGCAAACCATCCAGGTCTTGATGGTCAAAGTAGCCCTAGACCATCACACTATCTAGCCATTATTGACTGTCAGTGCGATGTTCTTTTGCTGAAATGATTTTAGTTTTACATCAGATGTGACAAATACCTTTTACAAAGTTCCAGTTTTGTGTGTTCACACCACAGAATCATTTCCAAAAACTCTTGGGGATCATCAGGATGAGCCAGGACCTTTTGTTCTTCTTAGTCAGCAGTGGTTTTTGTCCTCAAACATGTCCACTGATGCCATTTCTGCATCGTTTCTATTGTTGAATCATGAACACCAGCTTTGACTGAGGCAAGAGAGCCCTGCGGGGCTTTACTTGTTGATCTTGGCTCTTTTGTGACCTGCGGTATGAGTTGTTGATGCTCTCGTGGAGAATGTATGGTAGGCCAGCCACTCCAGGGAAAGTCCACAACTGTTTCATGTTTTCCCCACTTGTGGTTGATGGCTCTCACTGTTGTTCTCTGGAGTCCGAAAACCTTAAAAATGGTTTTGTAACTCTCTCCAGAGTAAATGTCAATAACTTCGGATCACATCTGTTTTTGAATTTCTTTAGTACGGAGCATTCTGTTTTGCTTGAGAACTTTTAGCCTACTTCATGCTGTTAGACTGGTTTTATTTAAGTGATTTCTTGATTTTACAGAATTGGCATCAAGCAATGTGGCACGTGAAATTAAACTTCACTTTCAAAAAACTGCGGTTGACAACAATATGAGATTTAGAAGGGGGGCGATTACATTCATACATGCAACCAAGTTGGGGTTGACAGCTTTTCCCCTGAAATAAATGAAAATGTAATTTAAAAAAGTGTTTTATATTATTGAATCAGCTTATCTTCATCTTTTGATATTTTACCAATGTTTTATCAGAAAATTATGCAACATGTTATAGATTTTCCAAAAAGGCTGACTCTTAGTATGTTATTCTTTAAACATGCTTTATTATTCGGGTTTAAACATCAGAATATATCAAGCTAGACATAAGAGTGGGTTTTATGCTTTTTAATGTATCTTTTGACAATTTCTTTTAAACAGAGACATACTTCACAATTTTATCCTGTTTCCTTTTCTGTTTGATAAGGACTAATAATTAGATTTAAAAAAATACAAAGTTATGCATAAAACTGGATGTGCTGATGGTACAACATACTAAATTGAGAAAAACTTTATTTTTTCATTTTTTGTTGCTGCTACTGACAGTGATACTGGAGATAGTATAAAACAGGGGTGTCCAAATCATGGCCCAGGGGAGCGAAAATTATTTTTAGTGGCTTGTTCGTAACCAAAATACAAACATGGTGTAAAATTTCCCAACAGCAGGTAGATATTTTTTGGTAGGGTGAAATATTAACTCTAGCAGGATTTTCAGAAAACATGCAGATATATCGAAATATTCCTAAAATGTAAAATTTTGGTTACAACACTGAGTATTTGTCCATTATGAACCATGACTTTGCTTTCATTTTTAATTTCGTAGTAAATAGGACCACAGACATCCAGTGACTTAGCCGAAAGCTGACTTGGGTGCACTCATCTGAATAAATGAAGCAAGTGTTTTTGAAAAGAAGAGTAAGCCATATCCCGTTCTTATTGAGAATGGAAAAAACATTTTCTGAAGCAAGAAAAAGGAAAGAAATTGACCCAAAACATTAAGATATTTCCTTTCTTTTAATGGAGCATCATTTTTTTTATTAATTGACTGGGAAAATGGTTACATTTTTGTGTGTTTTTTGGAGTGCAGCTTAAACCCCTTAGTGTCCAAGCATGCTGCTGAAAATCTCCTCTTTCCTTCCCCCTACTCAGTGGAAACATTTGGGACAACCTACTCCAACTGTTAGCAGTAGGGTGTCTGCAATTTTTAGCAAAAGGAAGACCAAAGGGTCAATTACAGGTCCTTCTCAAAATATTAGCATATTGTGATAAAGTTCATTATTTTCCATAATGTCATGATGAAAATTTAACATTCATATATTTTAGATTCATTGCACACTAACTGAAATATTTCAGGTCTTTTATTGTCTTAATACGGATGATTTTGGCATACAGCTCATGAAAACCCAAAATTCCTATCTCACAAAATTAGCATATTTCATCCAACCAATAAAAGAAAAGTGTTTTTAATACAAAAAACGTCAACCTTCAAATAATCATGTACAGTTATGCAATCAATACTTGGTTGGGAATCCATTTGTAGAAATGACTGCTTCAATGCGGCGTGGCATGGAGGCAATCAGCCTGTGGCACTGCTGAGGTCTTATGGAGGCCCAGGATGCTTCGATAGCGGCCTTTAGCTCATCCAGAGTGTTGGGTCTTGAGTCTCTCAACGTTCTCTTCACAATATCCCACAGATTCTCTATGGGGTTCAGGTCAGGAGAGTTGGCAGGCCAATTGAGCACAGTGATACCATGGTCAGTAAACCATTTACCAGTGGTTTTGGCACTGTGAGCAGGTGCCAGGTCGTGCTGAAAAACGAAATCTTCATCTCCATAAAGTTTTTCAGCAGATGGAAGCATGAAGTGCTCCAAAATCTCCTGATAGCTAGCTGCATTGACCCTGCCCTTGATAAAACACAGTGGACCAACACCAGCAGCTGACACGGTACCCCAGACCATCACTGACTGTGGGTACTTGACACTGGACTTCTGGCATTTTGGCATTTCCTTCTCCCCAGTCTTCTTCCAGACTCTGGCACCTTGATTTCCGAATGACATGCAGAATTTGCTTTCATCCGAAAAAAGTACTTTGGACCACTGAGCAACAGTCCAGTGCTGCTTCTCTGTAGCCCAGGTCTGGGGAATGCGGCACCTGTAGCCCATTTCCTGCACACGCCTGTGCACGGTGGCTCTGGATGTTTCTACTCCAGACTCAGTCCACTGCTTCCGCAGGTCCCCCAAGGTCTGGAATCGGCCCTTCTTCACAATCTTCCTCAGGGTCCGGTCACCTCTTCTCGTTGTGCAGCGTTTTCTGCCACACCTTTTCCTTCCCACTGAGGTGCCTTGATACAGCACTCTGGGAACAGGCTATTCGTTCAGAAATTTCTTTCTGTGTCTTACCCTCTTGCTTGAGGGTGTCAATAGTGGCCTTCTGGACAGCAGTCAGGTCGGCAGTCTTACCCATGATTGGGGTTTTGAGTGATGAACCAGGCTGGGAGTTTTAAAGGCCTCAGGAATCTTTTGCAGGTGTTTAGAGTTAACTCGTTGATTCAGATGATTAGGTTCATAGCTCGTTTAGAGACCCTTTTAATGATATGCTAATTTTGTGAGATAGGAATTTTGGGTTTTCATGAGCTGTATGCCAAAATCATCCGTATTAAGACAATAAAAGACCTGAAATATTTCAGTTAGTGTGCAATGAATCTAAAATATATGAATGTTAAATTTTCATCATGACATTATGGAAAATAATGAACTTTATCACAATATGCTAATTGTTTGAGAAGGACCTGTAGTATTCAGCCTAATAGTTTAAATCTCAGTTGTGCTGCACAGTCTGTTCTTTCTTCACCAGGTATGCTCTCACTGCTCGGAAGCACTGCCTCAGTCCATCATTGCCCCGCTGCTCACTCCTCAGTGTATCCGTCTCCTAAGTGAAGAGGCATCCTCAGAGGAGGACGAGCTGTGGCAGTCTCTAGGAGACCCCTGGAACATCCCCAGGTTCCTACTATACTATCCTACTATTGCCTATGAGCTTTTCATTTAAATGATGTTGGAAGACAAGATGCAATGAGGAACAATGCTGTCACATGTCCCTCCTATGCAGTTAACACTGTAATGTACACATTTGGAGTGTTGCAATTACTGCATACATCATATTTACTAAAAATAAGTGCCACTGCTCCAGAATCAGTGCAACTATGACAAAAATATAACAGCAATGATCCAATATCACCACTTAGTCTGACACTACACTATAATCTCCACAAAATGTCTTCCATTTTTACAAGCTGCTGCCAAAATTTCCCATCTTGCCATGTAGGTGTTTTGCAAAACGTGCCAAGTGGGTCTAAAGTTGAGGAAACATGGGAGATTTTGTGGAACATCAAGTGTTACATTTTTGAAATATGTGTCTCACTTTTGATACGCTCCCATTCTGACATGTAACATGTACATGAATTAATGGTGTGTAATTCACAGTATTCTGCTGCATCGGGATAGGGTAAGTTACTTTTCCATGCCTTTTTATTTCATATAAGATCAAGTGACTACCTGGTAATTAGGTTTTCTAGCTCTATGAATGCCCACAGGTGGTCAAATATTCATCATCTGAATTAATTAAACTAGAATGCATCCCTTACCTTTCGCTTTAAGTATTAACCGTCCCACATCCCCAAGTGAGTAAAGTGTCTGCAAGGCTTAATGTAGGATTAAGATATGTTATTATTGGACCATTGTTGTGGGTTTCGTTATGTATCAGTGAAGCACATGAGGTGTGAGTTTTGCAACTCCCAAAAAATCTGTGGCAGGCTAATTGTGTACACTACAGTGTTAGCATGTGGTAGCTTTATTTTACCTATGGCATCATGTCTTCCATTGTCATTAAAATGAAAGGCTCTTTATACCCATGCAACACATTTTGTTTTCAAAATGCATACGCTGTACAAGGCAAGATAGGAAACACTACAACAGCAGATTTAGGATGTTTTATATTTATATCCACTAGTACCAAATGGCCAGAGGAGGATGAGGACATCCCGACGTACACCCTGCAGTTCTTTGACGGTTGGCAGCCCCCTGAAGTGACCGCAGAGCCTCCACCAAGAGCACCAGAGAGCAGACAGGAGAGTCCATGGCCTTTACCAAGCCATCAGCCTCCAAAATCAGCTGGACAAAACACACAGCAGTCGGTTAGGCGTATTTTTTAATCCAAGATGCTTTGTTTTGGTCAAGATAAATAAACAAAAATAACTTTTCATGTTTGACATTTCCTGGGCAGAGTTATGCCAAGTGGAAAAGACCAGAAGAACGACAAAAACCACGGTAAGTACCTAGTCATATTCAATAAATTAGAATACTATTGAAGGGTTCATTTATTTCTGTAACTTAATTCACTAAATGAAACACTTTATATAGATTAATTACACAAAAACTGATGTTTTCAAGCCTTTATTTCTGTCAGTTAGGATGATTTTCAGCTTAAGGTAATGAAAACGATATGTTTAAGATTAGAATATTTTATTAGACCTATAAAAAAAATTTTTAAAATACAGAAATTTGAGCTTAATGTAAAGTTTGTTTAATATCTGCTTAAAGATTGTTGCTTTCAAAAGGTACTTTTAATCTGACAAATGAGCCTCATTAGAGCGCATGTTCTAATTTATTGAATATGACTGTAGATCATACTTTGTAAAGGTTTAATTCTCACTGCTCTAAGGTTTTCCTTCTTTCTTTGTCTTCCAGCCCTGTTGAGGTAAAATTATGCGACATGTGTGTCATGTATGACTTCATATCCAGAAACCAAAGAGAACTCACTGTCACTAAAGGAGAAGTAGTTGAGGTGAGTATCTGTTTCCCTTATTTCCAAAATAATGACATTTTCATAAAAAGTCCAACCAATCCTTCTTTACGCGCTTTGGCTTTGTGTGTCTGCAGCTCCTGGACAAGTCGAAGCAGTGGTGGAAAGTGAGGAACAACAGAGGGGAGGAAGGTTACGTACCACACAACGTCCTGGACGATGGTGACAGTCAGTCTTATGAGGTGGTCACTGCTCAGAAAATATGAAATGATAGGAAGAGAAAACTCTCTGCACACAAAGAAATCAAATCAGGACTTGCTCTTCTTGTATTTTTATTAAGGAAATTCAAGCATCTCCTGTCCTGACAAGGAAATCTAAACCAGCAGAGGTGAAAGCCTGGCTCGAACACATGGAATTCAACCAAATGTAAGCAAGAGCAACTTCTAATTCCTAGTTAATACTGATCTCTCAATAATGGATGCTTTACATCATTTATCAGGAACATTTAGCTTGGTTCAAACTGAAGTTATCACTAGTTTACAAACTTGATATAAAACATGATTTGCTCTTATCAATGCATAAGTGATTTATAGTCATTATAATACAGAGCAGGTCACAGATTCATTTACCGATATTACATAACACCCAGTTTGTGTTTTGAATAGTTTTCAAAAGTAAATAATGCTGTCCTTTATTATTAAAATAGCTATTTTTATTTATTTTTTAAGCAAACAACTAAATGTTGTTTATACCATACAGATTTGTCCACAGAGCCCTATAAACGGATTTTAAATAGAAATGTAATAATGATGAATCTTTGCAGTCCAGACAGCATTTTTAGAATGGTCCAAACAGCAGCTCTAGTTCTAGAAATGCAACAAGTGAAGTTTTTTTTGCCTTTAACAAATAAAATGTTTGACAACCTTCTCACCTTCAGTTTTATAAAAAGTGTAAGAATTACTTTCAAAATGCAGAACTGAAAATGATTTTAGGAAACTTGCAACAGTGAACAGTTTTCAGTTTACACCCACAGCTTCCATGTAATTTTTTTGTGATAGGGGAACACAAAGTGTGTAATTTCAAAAGCGGAATCAAAGGTATACAGGGTTTGCAACATTTGAAATTTGTAGTGTATTCAGATTTATATTCAGACCCCCTAAATCAATACTCTGTAGATCCACCCTTTGCTGCAGTTACATCTGCAGATCCTTTGGGTTTGCACATTTAGAGACTGAATGTTTTGCCTTTTCTTCTTTGCAAAATAGTTAACTAACTTCAGTGTTACTTTATTGGCAGCACTGTGCGCTGCCTGGGCGTCCTGAGCGGCTCCATGCTGCTAGGGATGAGCCGAGAAGAGCTGAAGTCGGTGTGCCCAGAGGAAGGAGGACGTGTCTACCTACAGTTACAGGCAGTCAAATCCACCTAGGCAGTAAGTGTCAGATCTGTTCAATAAGATTTAACTTCCCATCATATTCTTTACTGCTTCTATTGGCACTGACAACTGTTCTTTTTAACACCCAGGATGCAAGTTAAAGACTCGTCACAACCAGCAAAGAAGACGAAAACTTATTAGATACTGTAAAATGTAAGTTAATAAGAGGCAATCGGCAGAATAATAAAGGTTTATATTGACATGTAAACACACTGAAGTCACTTTGTGAATCTGGCACATGTGTGAATTATATATATATATATATATATATATATATATCACTACTATTTTTAAGTCAGAATGTAATCCCATTAAAACCTTATATGATAAACTGTGTATGAAGTTGTATAACTTAATAACAAGCTTATACTGCAGCAAAACTGCAAATAATCACTGAAGTCTACCTTGTTTTGTTTGTGATCTTTGTGTAACTTATAAATTAAAGTAAGAATCTGGAACATGTGTGAATTAACATGCTTTATTGTTCATTTTTTATACAATCATCACAGACAAACCTCATCAGTCTAAGGTGCTGGCAGTCCGTCTCAAGCAATAACAAGGCTAGAGATGAACAGGAGTCAAATTAGGCAGAATACAGAACTAAATGTTTTTTTAAAAAAAAGGTGATTATTCAGAAAAACTAGATTTAGATAAACCAAAACATATTTTCAAGACAGCAAGCAATTAAGCTAAATACTGACAAAATTATGAATGCAAACAGTAAATTATAAAGATTTTACCAGGAATAATTACTAAATTTTTGTGCTTCACATAAATCACAGTGTTGAGGAGACGATAGCATCACAATGCTTTTCTCTCCATTTACTGGAGCAAATATCTTACTATTCATAATAATCCTTCAATAATTGTATTTCACGAATTAATTGTGAGTTAATTGTGAGTTTTTTGGCTACTATTAGTTATTTTCATCCTGTGGACAATATCAGTCACCCAAAAAAGAAGCACAAATATTACAAGTTTGTGTTTGTGAGGTAGGATGAACAATGAAGTGGACACGATAAAGACAATAAACACAGAGTGATCTCATGAGGGGGAGAGATGAGTGGGTGGAAGCTGAATGTGAAAAAGTCTGATCGGTTCAGGTTGCAACACCGGCCACATTTATGACCACCCCTGGTAAAGATGTCTAAAAAGTCTCACAATGAATTCGTCTTTCATTGCAGCAGCCTAAACCCTCAGTAAAACAATGAAGAAAAATCCAACCTTTCATTTGAGTGAATTTACTCAGTGAGGGAAAAAAAGAAATAATTACTTTTAACAAAATTAGCCGTGGCACCACTGTTGACACCTCAACAACCGCTTTAAAATAAACGTAACTGAAGCATTTGGTTAATTTATACTTTTTTTTTTTAAGTGATCAGAGTTTCTATGGTGTTTTAATTACTAATATATGAAGTTCTGTTTCCCTGAAGCATATCTTTGACTTGACACAGAGGCCCATTTCTCATGTCAACTGGGCTGGATCAGAACCCATATTGATCCTGGCTGCAAAGAGTTGCATCTTGGGGGGGGGGGGGTCACCAAGTCTCCAACAAGCATTAGACACCATTTCCACGGGAACTGATTATTTAGTAGTGACACCAGAAAAAAAGTATTTTCCTTCCTACCTGTACAAACGTAAAAATGTGGAGCTTGCAAAATTCTACTGAGACTTTAACTGGACCCTTGGGCAAGATTTCAGCAACAAACACACCAGATGGGTTTGGCGTAAAGCACCTCATGGCCACTGTTAGTTTTGGTGGAGGATCTATGATGCTGTGGGCTTGTTTCTCTTCCAAGGCGCTGGGAACCTTGTTAGAGTACATGACATCATTTGCTCTTAGAAATTTTTGATACAAATCAGGTGGACTCTACCATTAAACTAAGAATGGGTCATCATTGGGGGGTTCAACAGGATAATGATCCAAAACGTGGCCAAATCAACACTCAAATGGTTCAGCTGACACAAAATCGTGTTTCTCCTACCCTCATCTCAGTCCACAGGCCGAAATCCTACAGAAGATCGAGCACAAGACGTTCTACGCAGCTTGTCTAAAGAGCAACAGCCAAACATCCTTCTCTCTGTACAAAAGGTTACAACCCTGTCCTGTTGGCAAAAGGTGGTGTACAGATTACTGACATCAGGGGAACCAATAATATTACAAATTGGTGATTTTGTTGAAAACCTTTGCTGAACATGAAGTGTTTTTTACCACTGGATATGAAATGCATTCAAATTAAACGTTAATTTTTCAGGGTGATGTTATGCTCCTGCAACAAAACATGAATTTGTTTTAACACTTTTCATGCATCCTTACCGCAGGCGTCAAAGGATATGGCCGGTACGGTACAACAGGGAGCACATTAAAAAATATGCTCCTAATCTTTTAAAGGCAAACTACATTTCCAAAAAGTACAGAACATAATCATTATTAAACATCTAAACTAGTAATAAGCCAAGCTGAACTAAAGTGAAAGGCAGAAATACAAGACAGAAAACAAATAAAGAGGTGAAGAAATCTTTGCACCCAACGATATCAGGACAATTTAACTCAGCTAAACTTATGCATACTTATATATGTGCTTTGGTGTCTTACTGGCATTGAAACTGTAAGTCACTAAAACATAAAATGTATATATTGGTGGATAATTAGCTGACATGATACTAAACAAGAGCAAGCACGAAAATACTGTTTCATTACTTAATATTAAAGAAAAACAATAATAAAACCGTAATGAAAAAGTTCTCCTTAACATCAATATACTGAGAATTACGAAATGGTCTTTCTTCTATTTCAGCTTTAAAAAACATGAACTTTAACACAAAGTCCTCTGAGATCAGTAGACAACTTCAGCACAGCCTTCATTAGTCTGCTATAGTCGTGCAAAACAAAAACGGTTTCTCTTCTTTTATCTTGTTCACCTAGAGAGGAAACGCACACACATCTGCAAACTACGGACATTGTCTGATTGGTTCCTCTACTTTTCGCTACAAAAACCCAGAATCTCACAGTTTGCTGAGAGGCAGGATCATGTGGAGTGATATATAACTATGAGACCATAAGGCTACAGAACCTTCACCATGTCCCAGCACGGTCTGCTCGTTTTCACCATGCAGAGTTAGGATGCTTTACATGACAGTCGAATGTAAACAAGTTGCCATGCGGGCATGCAGGAAAGTACTTGAGCTGAACTAGAGATCAAGGCCAAGGTGAAAAGCTTCTTCACACTGAGCGTTCTGCAGGCTGGTTTCAGCTCCATCTGCAGGCCTGGGGTGGAGATTCACTAAGAAGGAGACAGAAAGAACAAACTGGACATGCACTGCTTCTAAGTACTAATGGAAAGGAACGGCGAAGGTCTTATTTTGGTGCTTATGAAGAGCTTGGTGCATGCAACGAACTAAACCGATGTGACCGAGCTCCAACAATGCTAACAGTTAGCATTCATTCACATTTCTTTGTGCTCTTTATATCTGTGCTACATTAAAACTATAACATGACAAATAAATGACTTCTTTTAGGAATGTTTCTTTCTCATATATTACTTTTTGAGCTTTTTGGAATCCCACAAGATTGACTATGACAGTGCAACTTGACAAACAATGGATCTTAAGCTACAGCAAGCATCGCACACAAAACGTTGTCGAGTTTGTTGCTCTTCAAGGATTGACCAACCTCTGACACGGATCCCGGTTTGCAAATATGGCTACTCTGCATCTATAATCAGAGCACAGTTTATCTTGTGTTCAATTACAATAATAAAAAAAAACAAACGTGTGCTAGAGCAACAGAGACTAAGCTAAAGGTTTAAAAAAATTGGGAAACTTAAAACATACAATTAGATTTTCTTGCACCCAAACAAAATTGAACATTGACTAAATTAAAATAATGGCAGCACTGAAACCTTGGCTGTTTATTGGCTACACAGCTATAGCAGTGCAGCAAACGTCTACAGTGGTGTGTAAAGAGCAGCAGATTTTTCTCTCACATCACATGTTTTCAGCGGTATGCTGAGTGGGCAGCAGAGTCGAGGGGACTAATGGAAATAGGCGGGGTAGGTGCGTGGAGGCTGTGGTTTCAGCGCCCTCCCAAGACGGGACCCATGGTTAGCGTTTCCTCTTCATCGATACTGTCCAGCTCGTCTGTGCGCACGGCATGGGTGATGAGGTTGAGCTCCTCGGTGAGCGTCTCAAAGCGGTATGCAACACGGATATCGGGAACGTTGGTGCGGCGGATGTCGTTGCTCTCAGGACCTTCTTTATAGTAACTGGGGCCAAGCCAGTAGCTCTTGACCTATGGTTGAAAAAAAAAAACATTAATTGGAAATATTTGGAGTACAGACAGTTTTGCATGTGATACGATTTTGATCTTATCTGACCACAAGATCTTTTTCGATGTTTGCTGAGTCCCCTACATGACTTCTGACAAACTATAGGACTTCTTATGGCATTCTGTCCATGATGGCAGATTTGTGAAGCACAAAACTAATAGTTTTCTTGTTAAAACATTCTCTAATTGGAGCTGTGGATGTCTGCAGCCCCCCAGAAATACCATGGACCTCTAGGCTGCTTCTCTGATTAAGGCTCTCCTTGCTCGGCACTGTCAGTTTTGTGGATGGCCACGTCTTGGTAAGTTTTCAGTTGTGCCATTCTCAATCCATTTTCAGAAGATGGACTGAACAAAGCTCCATGAGGCATTCAAAGCTTGGGATATTGTTTAATAACCCAACCCTGCTTTAAACTTAAATACAGCTTCCACCCTTACCTGTCTGCTGGGTTCCTTGGTCTTCATGAGGCTGTTTGTTCACTAATGTTCACCAACAAACCTCTGAGGCCTTCAGACAACATTTGGATTTATAATGAAATTAAATTGCACATAACTGCACAACATTTACTAATTAAGTGAATACTCGGTTGCATAAAAATTTTATTTAGGGGTAATAGAGTACATGTAATTAAATACAAATTCATAACACACATTTTTTTATTAATTGCTAAGAACACTAAACATCACATATTACTTTCCCTTCAATTTGCAGTTATTCAGAACTTTGTCTCCTAAAACCCCAATAAAACGGATTGAAGTTTGTGGTTTTAGTGTGAAAATGTGAAAAACTAAAAGGAGTATAAATACTTTTGTAAAGCACTCTACATGCAGAAGTGTCCTGTCCTTTAGATATATTGTAGAGCACTGCAACACCACCCTCATGTATGATCATTTCTGACACTAAAAGAATCAAACTCCTGGAAAAGCTGCACCACGCATCCCCAAGTGATGCACCAGATAAACTGTTTATCACCTTCTTTATTACCATTAATAAGTGAATGATAAACCACTTCACCTTGTGTGAAAATCCACTCATCAGGACACTGTTTCTAGCCAGCTCACACATGTCACATGAGCTCAATTTCCACACCTGAGCCGCGATGCTGTACTCTTCCATCAGTGGCTCCTGGAAATAAAATATAGAAATCCACATTATAATATATTTTACATCCACTTAACAGGAAAGAAAAATGACAGTTTTCCCTTTTAACTGCGTGAGTGTGATACGTGTGTGGTCCAACGGACCTTGGTGAAGTGGAACTGAAGGGGATCATCGGTGGACAGAGAGATTATGAGACCTCTGGACAAATACTCCATCAGCGGGTTGCGGTGGTAACTAAGGAACAGGCTGTTGTTGCTGAGCGGTGACATGGCAATGCCAACCTGAGCCAGGTAGTAAAGATACTGAAGCACAGGGGCCTAAAAATGGAATGAAGAATGAGACAAAGATGGCAAAAAGTACAGCTGTGTGTTGATAACAGTGCCCCCGGGAACAATAAAGTGACATCTTTAAAGTAGCATGCTGAAAGTTATTTATACCCTTTTCAATAATCAACAGAAAAACCTTTACTGGCATTAAAGCAATAAAGCCCTTCTGGTTGGCCAGTATGTATTTTGATGATTTATCTTTGGCCTTTGAAGTTGGAAGGCCTCTATGCCATCTCCCTAATCTTTAGCTCCCTCCACAAGTTTTCTATCAGATTCAGGTCGGGACTCTGACCGGGCCACTTCAAAATGTTAATATTTCTTTCGGTCAATAAGTAAAATTCACATTACTTCACACCTAAATCTGCCAGGGGCATGAATAACGTTAACTCTGTAAATTCAAAATACAAAATTTAGGAAACAATTTACAATCCATTATAGAATTAGATATTTATAATTTATTTGTTAGAAAAACTCTCTAAGAGTGAAAGTATTAGTCTCCTTGATCTAGCGTAACTCTGCTTAAGGATACCAGAATGTCTGTGGCAGCCTTTTTTCCATCCACAAATTAGAACAATTATGTGCTGATTTGTTTTGCTCTATCACATACAGTTCCAAAGAAGTACATTGAAATTTGAAAAAGTGCAAGGGGTATGAATACTTTTGCAAGAAAAATTAGATAACCTTCAGGGTCCATGTTAGTCAACCTGTCTGAACTGGGTGATGGAGATCACAACAGTAGTTGTATTTACTTATTTACCCGATATTTAGGGAAAACAGACTAAGAGCAGAAGCACAAAAACTCTATAATACTCTATAAATGGTTCAAGGTGGCGTAGTAAGTGCATACCTTTTAAATAGCTCAACTATTTATTCTTAAATTTTTATTTTTGCAACATTAGTTGCAAAGAACAAAACACATCAGACCTGTGGCTAATGTCAAACTAGCTGATCGATACTTTTTAATTGGTACAAATACATCATTTAAGAATGGTCAGGAGTAATATTTTTATAGCAGTGGTTATGAGAGCCATCCTGACCTTTCTGAGCAGCAGTCCGTGGGAAATATTCTCTGACAACATGAACCCTGACACCAGGTGATGGATCGGACCCGCTTCACCACAGTGAGGTCGCAGAACGAATGTATGAAACCCTCGACGTCTGTGTCACACACAAATATAGACTCACAGATCTGAGAATTATTAGGTTTAAATTATTGATTCAAAGCAAAACGTTTTGTACGCTATTGTTCTGCTACCTTCGCAGGTGGTTCAGCACAGTCATGTTGGCGTAGGTGTAGTAGAGATAGTAGGAGTAGGGTGGGTTGTCCTCCTCTGTCCATTCAGCGGGCAGTGGGCTGTCCAGGTTAAAAATGTGTTGTTCAGGCTTGGACTCGTCATCCACGCTGTCAAAGCCCACCACCTATCAACACGCAAAAACAGCCGGAGTCGTCAGGTGTGGATCATCGAGTTAGTTTAGATCAAGACTCAGGCCACACTCACATGCTCCAGGAAGAGATGCAGCTCAGGATGACTGGCAGGATCTATGGTGACCTCAAATAGAGGCATGAAGACATTCTCCAACATCTCCTGGAAGTTAGCCAGCTGCTTCTTTGTGTGGTACACATCACTAAAAAAGAAATTTATAAAAGCATTGCGATGATCAGATTATGATTCTGTTTTGTTTCTGAGATAGAAAAAAAGCATTAAACATAGTTAAATACAATTAACCTCAATTGAACTTTTTTGACACAACAATAGCAGTGCCGGATATGGATGATGACAATTTTTGCTGAACTGTGAAGGGTGTCTATCTATGGTTTGTTGTTTTCTTGACCAAAAATACTTTTCTAACAGAACTGGCAACACACAAAAGGATGAAGTGGTACGTTGAGGGTTTTATTAGGTCTTCAAGCCTCAACTTTCAGACACCTTCTCCCATGACTTCCTCTTCCTAATCAGACAAACTGCCACGTAAGTCTTAATCCATGACCCCTAAGGCAGTTTGTTCACGTTGCTTTACAGCTTGGTTCCTCTGGGCCACAGTCTGTTTTTATTAAATCTTAAGATGATTTTTCAATCTTTGTAGGAACCTTACCAATAATACGTGTTTTACAACTTTTAACACTTTCACCATCGTGTACATGTTTTCTTGAGTTTCATAAGCAGAAGAAATTACTTGCATCTCAGCTTCAAGGTATAACAAATTAGCAGAAACACTTACAACAGACGCGGCACCTGGATAAGCCAGCGCACATTATCAGAGTACACTCTATGTTTGACAGCCCACTCTGCCAGCTTGTCCCATTCGTCTCTGGAGCGACCATAGATGGACAGTCTTAACTCAGAGTTCTGGTATTTACTCTCCTCCAAGTCAAACATCACCTCCTGGAAAAATAAGGACAGCAGGTTTAAGTTTGTGTTCAGGAATCCTGTTAGAGTAGACTATCGCCCCTTTTCCACTGAACGCTCAAGGATTTAAAGCCCCAGGGTTTGTTTTACCCGGGTAATAGAAATCCCAGGGAATCTCGTATGTTCTTTTTCCATTGCCTAGAGAGGCCACGGACAATTTATTTCAATCAGCCTAATGGCGTATGGGGAGGTTGTGAAAAAACTGCAATACACCTTCATTCCAGCAGATGGCATTACTCCATTTAAAAGCTTATACATATATTTTTGTGTCAACTGATAAATAATAGAGGATGAGCAGCTTTAGAGTTATACAGTTGATTAAATCCTTCAATTATTCCTTATGCTGCACTGGATCTATAAGCAGGAATATTTTACATGAAATATTTTACCAACATGCATCTGGGCAGAGTTGTTGCTTTACAACTGCATGGTTTATTTACAATAACTACTAAACAGTGATTAACACACGTATTTTTCTTTTAGGAACATCAGGTAAACTCATATCAGATAACTAAAGAAAATGGTTTAACTTAAAATGTATTTATTAGAATTAAAAAAAAACTGACAATCAGTCCAGAATTGCAGGGAATTGATACCTTGACTGTCTAATCATAAGCAAACATTTATATATAGTAAAAGATGCATAGAGGAATCCTATATTTTTTATGAACATAGAACGTTTTAAAGTACTGCTTTAACACATTTGTCTTACAGAATTGTGGTGAAATAGTTTAGAATTAGTGCCAACAATAACTTAAGATGTCACCAATGTCTGGCGAAAAATATTCTGTTTTATTTTCTGATACTTGCAATTATTCCCCACATACCTACTAAACGCTTTTTATTCACTTTCAGTCGTCACGAACAGATAACAGGTAGCGGAAAATCCCAGAGTCCTGTCCGAGATCAGGCAGCGGTTAGTGGGGAAGTCCCAGTTAGCCACCCGTTAGCTTAGCTTATAGCAGCCAGACCAGCCTGCAAGCGGAGCTCCGCTGTTCCAAAAACTCATAAACAAAATTTCAATGTAGGCTTATTCTTGATAAACTGAATGCACAGATGAAGTTTTAAGGTCCACCTTCTCCCTTAAAAACATCTTAAAACTACTTTTTGTGACAAATTAATTGTATAAAAATGATTAATTTGTGTAGTAACCTCTGCCATTACTGCAGCTGCTGGCACCAAGCCTCGCCACACACAACCTACCCCTTTAACAAAACCCGGGGAAAGCTGAAAAGACCATCTCCAGAGTATGACCCCTGAAAGTGAAATTACCTGGGTAAATTTATATCGAAATGCGACCTGGGCTTTACAAAGCCTGTTGCTTTCTACAGACAATGGAAAAGGGGGTATTTTATACCTGAACCACTTCCCACCTTAACTATATGAGCAAAGTATTTTCCTTCCACATAATTGTCCGTCTTGATGAAGATCTCCCTGAGGATAGACTCTCCAATGGGGTTGTATTTGGAGTTGAACTTATCAAACCGATGAAATGTGTTTCGATCCTTTTAAAGCAGAGAAATATAGAAAAAAAATGTTTAATAATTGTAAATAAGTCACAGGGAGCATGTTTTGTCTCTATTCCATCACCCATAAAAACACTTGATAGCTCACCGCGTGCATGTCGAGTGTGTCTACACTCAGGTCGTACGCTGTCAAGTTCATGGTCTCAAAAACATCTCGGAGGGTCTGACCGTGTCCCCGCTCAACGTGAACAATCTCGTCGGGGTATTTCTTCATGGCTTTCTTGATAAATCGCAGAAGATGCTTCTGGTTCATGCAGGATGATGCATGTATGTGTGTGTCCACCTGGAGGCATAGTGTGGAAAAACATTTAAATTCATTTCAGTTAAATCAAATTTTGTTTATTTACATAGCAAAAATTCACAACAAATTTTTATCTCTTGCCACTTTAAATCACAACTAGATCCGATTCATATACAGTTAAATAATTCGACCAACCTAATCATATAGACAGATTCAAAAGTTATAAACATTCCAATACGATCGTCGGTATAACACAGCGCAGTTATATTTAGTTTAAAATGCCGGCAGTGGAAAATAAAATCTCCCCTTAAACAAGCACTATAACTCACAAAAATGCATTTATTTTTGATAAGTAAAAACTATGCATATAATTTACATACATATTCCTCTATGAGATCCATTTATATCAATACTAGAGGAGAGGGAAAATATTTTCGCAGCAGCTCTTGCCTTTCTGATGTTGTAGAAGTCTCTGTGAGGAACCTTCTTCTGAGCTGCCAGCTCCTTCATCTCATTCAGCAAGATGTGCATCTGAAATTTGGAGCTCAGGTACTGCAGGCGGCGGTAGCAAAAAGATTTCCTGGAAGCAACGCACAGAACAGACAGGTTTCATTTGAACTATGTAAAGAGAAGAACAATAAATCAATCCGTTGACCGCATAGATTAAAATAACACTCACACTGGACCGTTGATAATGAGGGACATCATTACATTCATGTCTGCTATGTACTCCTTCAGGTCAGGATACGGTAGGTCGAGTTCTGTGCTTCTAAAAGAGTAAAACAACTTTAAGTTAAATGTTGTATTTGTCCAACATTCACATTACTCCTAATTTATGTTTATTAATTTTTATCTCAATTAGCAGGGTTTCATTCATTTCCAGACTCAAATTTCTACATTTTCTGGTAGTTTTTGTAATTTTCTGGAAATCTGACTACAAAACATTTGTATTGTTTGGGTTTATTATTTGTATCTTACACAACTCTTGCAACAATATAGTTCTGAAGCTGGATCTCAATTCAGTAGTACAGGGCTGCTTTAAAGCTCTATTTCAAAATATAAAACACAGAGACTTGTCAAATCTGAACGAGATTATCCCTCACTAACAACTGATTCTTTAAGGACCGATGTGGGATCTGTAATATCTTTATTTTGTTTGTAAAAAAACAAAAATCGCACTGTGAAATGACAATTTTTCTTTTACTTTTGAATGAGTAAAAAACAAATCATCTGGATTTTTTGCGGTTTCTCTGGCCACAAATGATAAATGAGTTGCTCAAATCAAAGATAAAGATTTGATTTTGATCCTTGACCCGAGATCTGCCTTTGCTTGACCAAAAAGCAAAAACAGACAAAATCCACAAGGGGGCAAATACTTTTTCACAGTCCTATGCAGTCAAAAAGAATTCATGACAACAGTTAATATCATAAATCTAAGTGTAAATATAAATGCGTACTTGTCCATGTTTGTTTTCTTGTTGAAGACGTGTATGACCCCATCAACCATCTTACAACCATATCCTGTATCTGCTGGCATATTCTTGGGGTCCTGATTGTCGTATGGGTGTGTCTCGGAGACGGGTGGGTGAACAGGGGCATCTGGGAGAAAAGAGGTTGAAGAGTGAATGGCTTGAAAAGTATTTTGAAATGAACAACAGTGACAGGTATCTAAGTAGAGACAGCCTAACACAGAGTCCAGCCTTTCCCTCTCATTTCTCAGCCATCTACACTCTCCATCTAAAGGGTTGATTGTTGTTACTCACTTATTGTGTGTACATTTTGGTCAGGGAAGACAGGTGCTTTAAAACTAGTTATTAGTGTGGCTGTCACTACAACAAGATATGAACCTGGGACTGGATCATGATCAGAACTGAAGGAACCATTTGGATGAACGAAGAACCAGTAGAAGAGAGGTCCAGTTGCCTTAAGATTTTAGGATTACTAATCAGCAATCCAGAAGAACAGAACCGTTTTTGTAGTAGTGAAACCTCTGAATGGTAAAATGTTTATAATGTTACCTTTATATTAACACTGGGCTCCTACTTATATTTAACTTAAAAATGTATTACATTTACCAACTTGCGAATTGACAAAAGTAGCTTTTAAATAAATAATTAGGCTAAAACCATATAAAAATATGTGTTGCTATCAGCTTGAAGAGCAGGAACTGGATGTGTACATGGTGTACCTGCATCTACAGGGGTCTCTAGTATGTCATCATAAACTCCCAGCTCCAGAGAGTTCGTCCCAAGGTCCTGCAGGGCGTGAGCTGTGGTCTTACAAAAGGTCTGCATGGAACGATAGATGTATTTCTCCCGGATTAATAAGGCCTTCACCACACATTTGGCAGCATCTACCAGGTCAGTGAACGGCACCTGGAAGCACAAACACAGAAATAAAAATGAATATGACTGAATTGTTGCCTTTGCGCGAGCATTAATTGTTTTTATACAATGTTGTGATCTGAGCTTCTCACCCCGCATTTTTCTTCTCCAGATATTGAGACGCGCTGGTACTCTTTTTCCATCGGCATTTGCCGCTCCTTAAAGCCCATATCAACCGTGTCCACGCTTTTCTCCTTCATTGACCTGATGCACACAGAGAGCACAGCTTCAAATAAAATAAAAGAAGGGAACAGATCGCACGGAGACAAAAACCAGCAAGAGTTGAAGTGGAAGAAAGAAAAAAAACTTTGATATAAGCGGTTGTGTGTATGTTAGTTATTAAAAGAAGGGAAATGTACTGGTCACTGCTATATTTCAGGACATTTTTAGCCAATAAATGATAGTCTATTTTGCTATGTACACAAGCAAGTGCTGCAGAATATATTGCAAACATAAAAATATCAATGTGATGTGGATATGCATTTTGCATGCTAAGACTTTCAGCCTGTTGGAGTTACACTGCAGTGGATGCCTACACCATGTCTCAGATCATAGTGTCCAAGATGCTCAAGGGCTACAGAGAGTGCTGAAAATGTGAGGAACATGTGCATTTGTCTCAGCTGATATCATTGCAATATCCACCGTGACATCATTTTCTAATATTGTGCAACCATAGTACCCAACTAGTTTATATCTATGTATGTTGAAAAATTTACTTTACTGACTTCAGACCAGTAGAAAACTTGTCTGACAGGGTTTTGGTGATCCAAAGCATGGGTCTTTTCGGAGCCTGACATACACTGAAAAAATGGGCAAAACACTAAGACTTTCTTCTTGATGAGTTACTCTTCTTGTGGCACAAAAGCAGATCTGATCCGCTAAACTTTTCATCATGGGGATATCCCAGCAGCTGATCGTTGTAGTCCAGTGAGTGGTGGGATGAGGCCTACTTTGAACTGAGTAGTTTTTCCAAAGCAGCTGAATCAGTTTGTGATCAGTTATTGATCAGATATTACTAAATATCTTATGCAGTGCTGCAAAATGCTTTATCCTCTTGAAAAAGGCCCCTGGCATTAGGGAATATGGGTTCACTGCACGAGTGAGTGCTTGAGGTCAATGATGATGTTTTGAAGTCCCAGGATCAAACATTTTAAACCCAGAACCATGCCTTATAGATGCCATTGGATCCTCTTTCCTCACATTTCATCCTGCGACCTCCTTTTTTTTAGCTAATTAATACAGAAAAACACGATTGTTCAGTTTATAGAAAACGAAACATGGTAAATCAAAATCACACTTTCCCTCACATTGATCTGGGATCCAGCACTCTGAACACTAGTCTTTCAGCAATGAAATAGACCAGCTTGGGAACCAGTCTGCAGCTACCCGGCAACGCAGGATTTAACCACCTGGGGATGCTTTCACTCAAGCTGTCCTTCTTTGGGCATTTTTTGGCAGTTACTGACTACCGCATACCAGAAGCAATGAATCCTGTTGTCTGGGGATCTGCTCACCCAGTTATTCCTCTGATGTTGTCACTTGGGAAAGTTGCCTTTTCCTCTTTCCAAAGCTACATCTTTAAGGAATACAATAGATTTGCTTTGTAAAACATAATGCCTATAAAAACTTAAAAGATTTATCCACTCCATCTATCATGTGCTTCAGTGTTGTGCGTTTCTGGTGTTTGTGGCTATACTTCATGAACAGTATGAGCATACTATGATTTTTTTCTTTTTAAATAAGATGTCACAGAGTGATTTTGTACATTTATATGTTTTATACCATTTGCCCTATTGGAGACTGAGTCCGATAAAATGTGAGACAAGGGCCAGGCTAAAGCCCTGGATACAGGAGTTATGTGATGAGTAAACACGTAGCCTTCTGGATGCAAACTTCAGTGATGATATAAAGACACATCTCTTAGCTATAAAGTATTTTTACATTCCAAAGCACAACAAAATGAAATCTGAAACTAATATAATTACAATAAAAAACTATATATTAAAGCAAACCTCATAAACCTTTAAAATCCCTTTAAAAATGTTTCTTTTTTTACAGTAGTATAATCTCACATATAAGAACTGTTAATAAATCCAACCTTTAATTAGAGTACAGTTATTCAGTGAGGAAAAGTAAGAAGTATTAGCTTTTAACAAAATCAGTGGACCACAATTGTTGTTATCGCTGATAATTTCATTAAAATAACATAACTGAAGCATTTTTTTAAATTTATACCTTACTTTTAGGCAGAAAACAAAGGATGATCATGTGGGAAAGCACCTCATGCATAATATGAAGTATGGTGGAGAATCTATGATGCTGTGAGCCTGTTTCTCTTTCAAAGGCCAAAGGCCCTGGGAGCCTTGTTAAAATGCATCCAGAACACTTTAAAAGACAAAGAGATTTTCAAATTGGTACCCTCTAAGAGAAAACTGAAAATGGGTCGAGATGGGTCTTCCAGCTGCAGACATTGTGGCCAAATCAACACAGAAATGTGTTCACCAGACACAAAATCAACCTTTTTCTAGATTCATCTTAGACCCCAGACCTAAAGCCTATAGAAAACATGTGGGGTGCGCTGAAGGGAAGAAAGCATACAAGAGGACCCAGGACTAGGGTTGCAACGATTGCAGTTTTCTGGCTGATAACCGATCTTTAAAAAGCCTGACCTGCCGATTCCGATTTTGGCCTATACCAGTTTTTTTAATAGCTAACACTGTCAGGTGTTATAAGGTCACAATACACGTTCAATGTTCTGACTGGCGCACCCCTTACCCAGCCTTTGCCAGGGCAAAAAAGAAAAGTAAATCATCAGAGTTCCTCCTTAACAGTAGGTGGCAATAATGCCCTGTAACGCAAGCTGACAGCCGGTGTTTCACACCCCAGATGAAGACCCACAAAGTTTATTTACATTAAGCATAGCAAAAAGCAAATGTGAGGCAGAATGTTTAAGTAATGGATTCTCTTTTTTAATTCTATTTGGACTTTTTGTTATTTATTATGTATTTTGTATAAAACACTGACTTGGTTAGTTAAAAACTTTTCTTACTGATTATTATCAGCGTTATGATAAAAAAAGTGCTTAATAAAGTGACTAAAATGACTGCTGTCTTTTATCCATTTAGTACTAAGCTAAAGCTACATATTTGGAGTCTTTCATAAACCAATCTTTTGTCTTTTATTTTTACTTTTGTGCTTAAAAGCACCGTTGTGTCCGTTATGAAAAGATTGAAGTTTCAGATGCGTTTTAGTTGTCATTACAATACAGCTAATGGAGAGTAAAAGGTAATATTTTCCTGTCTATCAACATGTCCTGCTGGTGGCTTTAGTTTTCTTCCAAGTAGTTATTTTTGTTAATTTTTTTACCATCTCTGGTTTAAACTGCACCAGTTTTTCATTCAATAAAATAGGGAAGCTGAAAGATTTGCTGGGTTTGGGTCCCGAAGCTTGACCGATGAGAACCACTGATCTAAAGAGATTGCGCACAGTAGAAAGGTCAAAGATCTGTGAGCAACTGTGGCTCAATAGGAAGACTGGTCATCTAGTAATTGGAAAGCTGTGGTTGATTCCAGCTTCCTCCCCTGCCACATGTCGATGAGCCCCTGGGCAAGGCATCCACCCCAAAATCTCTACATATCTGTCTATGAATGAGTGCGAGTTTGTGAGTGTGGCTAGGTGAATGTGGCTCCATGAAAGTGCTTTGAGTGGTCAGTATGACTAGAAAAGCACCACATTAATTCAGTCCATTTATCTCTCTCTGCACCCTCCAACCCTGTGATTGTCTGTTTAAATAAAAACAATTATTTTTCCTACCTAAACCAATGTACTCAATCTAAAAGTTGGATTTTTCAAAATTTTTCACTGTGAATATTGTCCTGCTGCTATAAAAGATGCATTTCGTTTAAGCCTTTTGACACATCTTTACCAGGGGTACCAACAAATGATTTTGTAAATGACAAATTGAACTAGTTAGCATTAGCCATTTTTATAAAGGAACCCATTTGTACATCTATTAAATCACCAGCAGGGGGGAAGATATAGTCCAATTCAATGGGCTGGCAATGTCCACAGTGGGTTCTACAAATCTTACTTACACCAAAACAGAGCAGCTAAATAATATAGTATAGGAATCTGTGAGTATATAGTGATTTGAAAAAATAATAGCAGTTAGTATGCAGATTTCTGAGTACAAGTGAGCCAAACAGATGAATAAAGTCACAAACAAAGAAATAATCTTCTGATAAAAAACATGCATACTGAGGCAGAGCTCACTCACTCAAGGTCTGCAGCACTGTCGATTTTCATGAAGTCCTGTTTGGCACGCAGTAAGATCTCTGGCTCAAGCCTTGGGGTAATATGCAGAGGCGCAGGATAGTGTGGGCAAGGCAGGGGAAGATGGGCACCAGAGGTAGTGAGAAGAAATTAAGCAAACAAAGGGAGAGACACTGAATACAAGCACAGGCGCCCACTCCAACAAGCACTCTCAATCCCACAGCTGCACATTCATATCAACACAAAGAATTTTAACACCAGTTAGTGATGGTAAACCCTGATTGGTAAACAGGGACATGTAAGATAACCCCCCTTCCACTATGATTAGCTTAGAAGTGCAGTCAGCATTGTCCCAGGCAGCTAAGACAGAACCAACCTCCTCCTTGGCGTTTGTAAAGTATAAGGTGTACCACTAGAACAGGTGTCAAATGCAGGCTACATCAGTGAGCCGATTGCTGGGATTAGTTAGCCCACAAAACTAGCACATTGAAAAGCTGACAAGAAAGTGTGCATAGGTGAGAGCAACACTGTGTATAAGAGGAAGGCACAGCAAGAGAGGGCAGCTGGATCTGATTGTCTGGGGTAATGTAAACAGTTGCATTTCCTCACTTAATGTCCTGACTGATTTGCCTCTCTAGGCGGTGCCGTCGTTCCTCCAGCTGCTCGATGGGACTGTCCTCTGGGAACTCATAGGGGGCACTTCGCATCTCGCTCTCTGTCATGCTGCGTGTGAACAGCTCCTGGTTCGAACGTAGAAGGTTAGAAAATTTATGGCATCATAAACAGAAGACCATGTAAATATCAATGCAGGCAGTGGCATGTGAAAGATAGCAGGGCTTACACAAACACTGTGCCATCTGTTACATTTACAGATTAATACTCCTGGAATCTTTTCATATTTTCTCGTGTAGCAATCACAAACTTCAATGTAATTTCTGGTTATTTTACATGATAGACCAATAATTTGTGAAGGGTAAGGAAAAGAATACATGTCATGAACATGTTCTACAAAAAAAATTTGAAAAGTGGAGAGTACATTTGCATTTAGTCCTCTTCGCTCTGATACCCCTAAATATAATCAAGCACAGCTCAAATAGGAGAATCAAACAACAGGACAATTATTTGTCAGGGACCTCACAATCTGGTCTTTATGGAAGGGTGACAAGATGAAAGCCATTGTTAAAACAAAGCCATATGAGGTGCCAGTTTGGTGTTCATCACAAGCAACGTAGGGGACATAGGAAACATGTGGAGGATATTAGTCAGATAGAACCACGAATGACTTACTTGGTCTACACGCACAATGCTATGAGAATACACTGTTCCTATGATAAAACCTGGAGGTGGTGCTATCATGCTGTGGGAATGTGTTTTTTTTCTCTAGCAAGAAAGCTGATCAGAGTTGCGGCACTGGTGGTGTAGGAGTTAGGCGCGCGACCAGAGGCTATACAGGTCCTTCTCAAAATATTAGCATATTGTGATAAAGTTCATTATTTTCCATAATGTCATGATGAAAATTTAACATTCATATATTTTAGATTCATTGCACACTAACTGAAATATTTCAGGTCTTTTATTGTCTTAATACGGATGATTTTGGCATACAGCTCATGAAAACCCAAAATTCCTATCTCACAAAATTAGCATATTTCATCTGACCAATAAAAGAAAAGTGTTTTTAATACAAAAAACGTCAGCCTTCAAATAATCATGTACAGTTATGTACTCAATACTTGGTCGGGAATCCTTTGGCAGAAATGACTGCTTCAATGCGGCGTGGCATGGAGGCAATCAGCCTGTGGCACTGCTGAGGTCTTATGGAGGCCCAGGATGCTTCGATAGCGGCCTTTAGCTCATCCAGAGTGTTGGGTCTTGAGTCTCTCAACGTTCTCTTCACAATATCCCACAGATTCTCTATGGGGTTCAGGTCAGGAGAGTTGGCAGGCCAATTGAGCACAGTGATACCATGGTCAGTAAACCATTTACCAGTGGTTTTGGCACTGTGAGCAGGTGCCAGGTCGTGCTGAAAAGTGAAATCTTCATCTCCATAAAGCTTTTCAGCAGATGGAAGCATGAAGTGCTCCAAAATCTCCTGATAGCTAGCTGCATTGACCCTGCCCTTGATAAAACACAGTGGACCAACACCAGCAGCTGACACGGCACCCCACACCATCACTGACTGTGGGTACTTGACACTGGACGTCTGGCATTTTGGCATTTCCTTCTCCCCAGTCTTCCTCCAGACTCTGGCACCTTGATTTCCGAATGACATGCAGAATTTGCTTTCATCCGAAAAAAGTACTTTGGACCACTGAGCAACAGTCCAGTGCTGCTTCTCTGTAGCCCAGGTCAGGCGCTTCTGCCGCTGTTTCTGGTTCAAAAGTGGCTTGACCTGGGGAATGCGGCACCTGTAGCCCATTTCCTGCACACGCCTGTGCACGGTGGCTCTGGATGTTTCTACTCCAGACTCAGTCCACTGCTTCCGCAGGTCCCCCAAGGTCTGGAATTGGCCCTTCTCCACAATCTTCCTCAGGGTCCGGTCACCTCTTCTCGTTGTGCAGCGTTTTCTGCCACACTTTTTCCTTCCCACAGACTTCCCACTGAGGTGCCTTGATACAGCACTCTGGGAACAGCCTATTTGTTCAGAAATGTCTTTCTGTGTCTTACCCTCTTGCTTGAGGGTGTCAATAGTGGCCTTCTGGACAGCAGTCAGGTCGGCAGTCTTACCCATGATTGGGGTTTTGAGTGATGAACCAGGCTGGGAGTTTTAAAGGCCTCAGGAATCTTTTGCAGGTGTTTAGAGTTAACTCGTTGATTCAGATGATTAGGTTCATAGCTCGTTTAGAGACCCTTTTAATGATATGCTAATTTTGTGAGATAGGAATTTTGGGTTTTCATGAGCTGTATGCCAAAATCATCCGTATTAAGACAATAAAAGACCTGAAATATTTCAGTTAGTGTGCAATTAATCTAAAATATATGAATGTTAAATTTTCATCATGACATTATGGAAAATAATGAACTTTATCACAATATGCTAATATTTTGAGAAGGACCTGTAGTGCTCGATGCGGCTGTCCCGGGTTCGAGTCCCGGACCTTGAGAACAGGACTGCGTTTAACCTTCCAGCAGAAAATCAACACTAAACATACAGCCAGAGATATTAAGAAATGGTTCAGATTAAACCGTATCCCTGTGTCAAAATGGCCTAGTCAAAGTTCAGACCTCCAATGGAAATCTACGGCAAGACTGAAAAGTTAACAATCTCCATCCAATCTGACTGATCTTGAGCTGTTTTGCAAAGAAGAATGGGTAAATGTTTCCGTCTGCTGATGTGCATAGATGGTAGACACAAACTCCAAAAGACAAGCAGCTGTAATTCTAGTTCAGTTATCAACTTTCTTGTGTGGGTCTATCAGCTAAAATCCCAATAAAATACACTGAAATATCACGCTTTAACATGACAAAATATGAAAGCATACAAGGGTCAATTTAAAAAAATATTTCTCCATCACCTTAACAGGGCAAATGTGTTGTTTTTTTCTTATTAAGCATTTTTAAAGGCAGTGTAACCAAAATTCAAAAATTAAAAGTACCTATTTTACATAAACGTAAACTAAACCTGCTCTGTTTTAAACAAATATATAATTAGGTATTTAAAATTTGGTTATAATCTTAATGTTTGTATTTGGGTTTTATTTAGTTCTCACCTCAGCAAGCTCTTTGTACTTTTCCTCCATGGATGCTCGCAGGTTGACTGGGGGCTGGGAAAGAGAAACTGGCGTCCCTGGGAGGGATCTCTGGGGCTTGAGGGTCTTGGGTCCAGATACACCACAGAGGTCTGAAGTAAACACAGGAAGAGCTACGACATCAGAAAAAAATACAGACTTCTCCACATGTTTCTCCCTGACCTTCACAGGAGATTACTTGCTTGTCATCTCCTGTGTAGTAAATGTGGAAGCAACTGCAAGTTTCTAAAACGTATCATCATCCAACATAATTTAAAAATCTGTCGGTATTCAAAGAGTTCACTATGGAATACGCCCGGTAAAAAGTAAAAAGATAGTTTTCATTTCATTTTGTAAAATTTTGCATCATAATCTAGTTTTCAGATTTTGAAGAAATACAGGAATGCATTTGAAATTTACCACTAATGTTGCTGTGTGGCCAAAAAATGACCACTGTCTGCTGTCTGTTTGCAGAGTAATCTTGCCAGTTATCCAAATCTTTGTGTAGGTTTTTATTTTTAGTATATAAAACATATTAAAATAAAAACACATTTAAAACAGGAATATTTAAGATGATGATTATATGATAAGTATTTTGAGTTAGCACAGGATAAGAGAAATGATGTTTGTGTTCTTTGCATTTTGACGAAGTTTACAAAATGCAGCTTAAGTCTTTCTGATACATTTCTACTACTGAATTGGAAAGTTAAACAGTAGCAACATAACTGTTTACAGGGATTATTGTCTGTTGACAGCCAGCAGACAGCTAATTAAGAGAAACCATAAGGGACAAATATAAACTGCCAAGGGTATAAATAGAGAGAAATTGCCGTTTAGGTTGCCAAAGATTGCAGCGTGTCGAGTTTTAGTTAGAGAAAAGTTATTTTAGCAGAGTCACCCTTGGCTCAGTCACCACAGATTAGTCTCAGGTGACAAAACAAAACACACAAAAGTTTACATCTTATAATTTAAGAGCAATGGCTTGTTTAATGAAATGTTATGTGAAACTGAAACTGGTTGCAAATGGAATCACAGCGCTCTTAGTGTTACACAATCTTTGGCTAAAAACTCCCTTTGTTCTTAACTTTCAGTTTCTAGAACATATTAGCTTATTTCTTTCAATCAAGAGTTGGACATACAACTAAGAAGAACCAAAAATCAACCTGGAAGCAAAACAGATGCAAAAAAAAAGAATGTTATTGATGAAAAATAAAGCTCTAGTTTAAGTGTCTGCAAACATGATACAGTCAACATGCTTATAAAATGAGCAGCTTGAAAAAAGACTGCAGTACAAAAAACATATTTCACACCCAGGTATGACTACTTGACAGTTAATCACTTTTACCCACATGTACTTTCTGAAACAAGGATAGACATGCCAGAGAAAAATTTCCATCTCCATCTACACTCCAAACTGAACTAAACATAAAGGAGAGCAACGCGTTGGCACACTCTGTTAAGTGTGTCGTTTTTGAACCCAGCTGTTCATTTTAAAAGACAGGAGCACCATTGTTTAATGAGCAACCACTATAATTCACTCAAATCTCTGGGTTTAGGAGTGGTGTGCTTTTGCTTCTCTATAATTGGAGCCATTATTGGTGCTGTGCCTAGGCAGCGACAATTAGTCCCTGCCATCTGCTGTCTACTTATAAAGTGGTAGAGTTAGGATTGAGCAGAGGGTATCTCCATTGTCCACATTATATTAATACAGTGCGGCACTTTAATATTGCATGCAGAAGGGACATAATAACAAACTCAATATCCATTACAGCGCTAACATAGTGTACTGAAGTGGAATCCAAAGCAGCTGCCACACATATTCTTAACCTATATATGTTGGTGTATCTAAAAATGTTACGTCGGTCTAAACTAGAAGAACTGAAGCACATTTTATTAAACTTCAAGTCAGGTCTATGAAGTATATATATTTTATGATGCATCCCTATTTTGTACAGTGCATGTGTATTGGAATGAAGAGTGTAAAATTTACAATGTACTACAGGGAGGGTCAAGACAGGGTATGTTAATTTGGTTTTCATCTTATGTATTCTATTTTTCTATACTTAAAAAATACCTGATTATTTAAGGATGAAAGGTAAACGCTCTATACACAGTCTGGGTGCCCCAAGTGGTCAAATAATTGTTAGCTGAATTAATCAGAAAATGGGGCAGGATTCCCTGCTGTTGGAACCACCAATGAATATGTCGATGGGAGTAAATCTTCAACAGTGTAGACAGAGCATATGCATAGGATAGCATGAGATTGAATAATATTATTGGGTTATCGCTGCATTTAAGTAACTCTTGCATAGATTCTGTATTAGTGAGACCTATGTGCAGCATAAATGAAGTTTCTAAATTGAGACACTAATGGCAGGGAGTCTTTTGACAAAGTGAGCTGACAGGAAATGGGGTGGAGAGAGGGGGAGACGTGCAGCAAACATCAACGGGCTGGGACTCAAACCCGTGACAGTTGCGTCAAGGAACAAGGCCTCCATACATGGGACAAGCGCTTAACTCCTGTGCCACCACCGTGCCTCGAAGTTAACACTATTAACTAGTAAAACCCAACATAGTAGTCATGTAATTTCCTCAGAATTTCCAACACAGAAAACAGCTAATTAAATATATATTTATTTCAGGACTCTAACGTATCCAATACAAACCATACCTTTTCTATACAGAAAACTTTAATAAAAAACTGACAGAAAAACATAATTAGAAAGAGTCTAAACCTTGGAAAAACTCGACATAAGTTGGTTTTAAATATAATGAAAAACTGAGACTATATTGGATAATCTCAAAATAATTTACAACTTAAGGCTTCTTGTTGCAGAATTTTTAATGATAGTATGACAGATGTATCAAAACAGCACCTTCTATAATCATTTTACATAATATTTAATCTTCCATTTTTGAATTTCTGTGAATCTGCACAGACCCACGATTTGACAACCCAGCCTCTTGTTTTGCTCCGAGCGTGATGTTTACTGTGAGTGTGTCTGCTTATTTTAGAAGGAAATACCACAACCATTCATCATCATGACACAATCATGAGCTCATCCCTTATACAAGCAGGTAACATTGACAAAGCTGCCCATCCTAGTGTCACATTACTGTGATTCTGCACACCACCTACATGCTCATTAAGTTTCTGTGGAGCTGCTTCTGCTCTACAAGGACCAGTGCAATCCTTTTCCTCTGGAGATGCAAGATCCAAAATGTTGTACATTCAGAATCCTCCAAAAATCAAACTCAAAGCACTTAAAAATATTTTTTTAGAGCGGTTTAAAACACGGTGGCGCAGTTGGTAGCACTGTTGCCTTGCAGCAAGAAGGTCCTGGGTTTGATTCCCAACCGGGGGTCTTTCTGCATGGAGTTTGCATGTTCTCCCCGTGCATGCGTGGGTTCTCACCGGGTACTCCGGCTTCCTCCCACAGTCCAAAGACATGCCTGTTAGGTTAATTGGTCTCTCTAAATTGCCCTTAGGTGTATGAATGAGTGTGTGCATGGTTGTTTGTGTGTTGCCCTGCGATGGACTGGCGACTTGTCCAGGGTGTACCCTGCCTCTCGCCCATAGACTGCTGGAGATAGGCACCAGCTTCCCCGCGACCCACTATGGAATAAGCGGTAGAAAAATTACTGACTGACTGACTGACGGTTTAAAACATTACACTTGCTTACATCAATTTTCCCTATGTAAAGGTCAAATAGAAATTTAAAACAAGATTAGGGTAGTAATAGTTTCAAGCTGTTTTAGGCAAATAATCCAACATTTTGGCTCGTTTCAAGTTTTAAAAACACTGCAGTGAGGGTATTTTCTGGTATAATGTAACCTGTAAATTGTTGAGCATAGTTTGAGCAAAGCTGATTCTTACTGATTTCAGCCCATTTGATTTGGTTTACTTCCTTGGAGTGGTGAGAGAGACTCCAGTAAAAGTTTTGCAAGTCTTTTCAGACTTTAGTACTGAGAGGCAGAATGACGACACTTGCTTCAGGTGTTCCTTAGCAACCGCCGCTGAGAATAAACCTCGACTTTGCATCCACCTCATAAACACATTGTCGGTTTTCATCATTCAGATAAAACAACCAGAAATATTTTAGGACAAATAGAAAGGAAAACTAATAAGCTAATTGGCCATTTGGGCTTTGCTTTGTTTAAATCAGATAACCTAACAAACACGGCAGGTGGCAGCTGATTAACACACCACCATTAGAGGCATTAGGAAGGTTAGTGTATTCAGGTGAGTAATAGTGAGAGCTTGGCAGTACCCTATGATTCCTACAGGCTGGCTGAGGGGCACAGTGTTAATAAAGATGCAAGTTTCAGCTGCAGCTAAAGCAGTGGATACACCACTGCAGTCTGTCTTTCAGGTTAGATACATAATGATCCTAATGAACAGGTTTTAAATAATTATTTTCTAAAGGGTTACTCTCAGGAATTTCAGGTAGCAATCTATTTGCCTGTAGCCCTGAAGCAAACAACAAATAGGACTGTATGCCCCAAATATTTGCCAACTGCACTTTATACAAGGATCAATAATATGTAGGTTGCTTGTGCAGTATTTTTAAAGTGATAAACATCCATGCCTCACACTAAACTGCTAAAACTCCTGCTAACATCAAATTCACAAAGACAAGCTCTTCATTTTAAAGGTACTGTTTATGATTGTTCATTGTATGCTACAGTACCTTTATCTGCCTGTCTTGTCCTGCACTCAGTCTCCGTTATGGACGCAGTGGCCTTGTTTGAGCTCTTGCGGGATGCTGGGACATGTAACTAGGCCTGGGACGGCCGATGTACCCTCCCCCGCTGGTACAGTGGAAGAGAGAGCGAGAATGACAGCAAACAGAGAGCGTACACTCTTTGGGAACACAATGTTGCTCTGACACCGGATCACACAGCTCTCCTCCTTTTGTCTGTTCTGCTGCTTCTCCTGCTGTAACCACCTTCTGAGGGCTGCTGAGGCAGTTTCCCCCCCCCCCTTCTCTTTCCCCTGATTCTGTGTCACAGCTGCTTCCTGGATTGCACCGGTTTTCAGTGCATGAACTGCACAGCCTTCAAGCTCCCGGATTTAAGTACTTGGTTGGTGCATACCACGTGGCAAAAAAGGGGACGGAGTGGGGCGGACTGCATCAAGCTCTATTGTGCTGTAAAATGGAGGGGTGCCCCGGGATAAGTAGCCACTCCCACTTCTCCTCCTCCCACCTCTTCTTCATGAACACAAGACTTCAATTATCTCACGAGTCCAATCTTGCACATAAAACTGCATTTGATGTTATTTATTTCAGCTAATTACTTTTTGATTTTTAACTGAGGTTTGTTAAGGTCTAAAATATCTCTCCTTTTCACATGGCAGCTCTGTGAAATTTGTCATAAGGTATGACTATTCTTTAGAAAATCTCATGAGGCTTCATGTGCAATCACGTTTACATGGAGGTTAGCTAGTTTACATACTTCCTCCCGTGTTTCCCCTTTAATCACAAGTTGTCCGGAAAGCTGCTTCTTTCTTCTCTCACATGACAAGGAAGGTCCAAGTACTTTGTTTTAACTCACGTCAGCTTTTATTTATTAGACTTTTCAAAGTGCTTAAAAGACAAAGCGTTCAACAAATTAAGATGGTCCACAGCAACACAATTAATAAATTAATTTGCCAATGCAGGATAATTACAATACATTTAAAACACATATAACTCAAAATATGTAAAAGATACATAAAGCATTTTAAAACTATGACTGCAACAATTAATGAGTCAAATAAATGCTCTATCTAAAATGTATGTTTTGTGAAAATGAATGTTGTACTTCAGACTTTTTAACATATAAGACTTAAAAGATGGGTCCTGGTAAAAAAAATAACAGAGGATTATCACTATAACATTTGGGACTAAAGTAATACTGTTCAGAGAAAGAATAGAATTAGAAAGTTACTCTCTGAGTTTTATACTACCAAATATATACATATCTCCATTTTGATATGTTAAGATGTGAAACAAATTGCAGGACATCTAAGACTTCATATCTTTCAGACAAGCTTGTAATATATTGTTTATAGACAAGTAGAACTGAGTATCATCAGCATAAGAGTGAACTATCATATGATGTTGTCTAATAATGTTTCCAGGAGGAAGCATATAAAAAGTGAATAGGACCAGGCCTAGAACCCTGTGGAACACCACACATTGACATTGGTACAGATAAATTATTATGTACATGTACTAAAATCAATCTTTCAAATATTATCTAAATTAGCTCAAGGCAAGCCCTCTAATCTCAACCATATGTCCAAGCGGTTGTACATAAAATACTGTGTCAGTGGCATTGAAAGCAGCATTTAAACCAAACAGGACCAAAATGGAAAACAGAATTTGTCCAAGCCACTGTTCAAATCCAGAAACAAAAGACACACAAAAGATAAAAACGCAAGTAACAAGAAAGGCACACAAAAACATCAACAGGTCCTGAATACAGGAAATAAACTGTTTTTTGCGCAATACCATTACACAGAAAGCCAACCATACAGGAAACGATGACAAAAAGACTGAGGCACTTTAGGTCAAGCTAGCCCAGAGATGTATGTTATACATCAGAAGTTCTCATCAGTGTTAATAGGCAGGGCTTATACAGCTACAGCAAAAATGACTTCTTACATTTTTAATTCCCAGGCATTTAATCTGTGCATGCTAATAATATATTTATGACTAGTTGAATGGACTCTCATTGGCCTTGATGTCCAAACCTGATGAGGACATGATAGTGGGGGACAGAGAAAGAGGGTTAATTGTAGCTGGTATTGTCTGATATCGCATCATTCAACAATCATACTGCCATGCACACACTCATTCACAGCTAAGGGCAAATTAGAGAGAACCTAACAGTTATGTTTTTGGACTGTGGGAGAAAGTTAGAGTACCAGGAAACAAATGCAGAAAGACCCCCAGCCAGGAGTCGAACCCAGGACCTTCTTGCTGCAAGGCAACAGTGCTACCAACTGCGCCATCTATATTTTAAAACCATTTATGATAAACGTATTTTAAAGAATAGATTTTAAATACATTTAGACTACAATAAAAAGAAAATCTAGCAATTTCAACCACAACCTTGAGATTTTTATAAATTAAAAGTCCAGTTGAATTTTTTTGATGCCATTACCCAACAACACAGTGAGATATGTTTTTATTTGTGACCTCTACATGACTCACTAATATTACTTGTCAGCACACCTTTTCCCCAGACACCAATCAACAGCTCCAGGGAGAAACTCTATACCACTGTTCCTCCCCTTCTTCAAGACGCTGGCATCCCTGTTAGTGACACTAGTGGCACTGCTCAACGAGACTAACCTTCACGCCAGGAGCCGAATTCCCATGAGAAATAGGACAAGCATTCACAAACAAATGACTTCCCAGCATCCAGAATAGTTTGGACAACTTTCATTATATTAAATTCATGATAATATGCAATAATAGGCACACATTCAATGAGAAAAAATAGATGACTCTCACTGTCCCATACCAAGTATCTGCTATCATTCTGACCATTGTTACTGTCAACTCTGTCAGTTTAGCTCTCATCATGTCTGAATATAGCAGAGCTACTCTGCCACTTGAGACCGTCACCATTTAACACTGCACTTGTAACTTATACTTGTAGGATGCTTATGCGGCAAAAGGTCAGTATCCCATCTCTGAGACAAAACCCCAGTAAGGATTACATCCAAAAACAATATGAGGTAAAATGCTTCTCTATATTCTTTTTTTATGTGTTCATTATTTGTTTAATTTCAAAATCATAAAACTATGCTGGTTCCAGGTTAGTTTACACCTTTGTTGTTTTGTACCCCCTGTACCAGTGCCATTTCCTAAACTCCTAAATTCATTTGGTTCAGTTTAATTTTCTTCATAGGTAAGTTTTATTGAAACATTTTTGAGATTAATAATGATAAAATGCTTTAATCTTTAATATAATTCATTTGTATTACCGTATTTTCCGCACTATAAGGCGTACTTAAAAACCTTTAATTTTTTCAAAAAATGACAGTGCGCCTTGTAATCCGGAGCGCCTTATATATGGATCAATTGGTTAATTGGTTGATCCATACTGGTTGTACACGGCGCTCTGTCAAAATGTTTCAGTACGACTGGTAAACTACAAAGCCGCACCGCTTGCAGCATTAAGGCTACCGTAGTCAGGGGCGTCGCCGAAGTAATAGCGGTAAACACCTGTACTGTGCTTACTCCTAGTCCAACACCACTTGTGTGTGTATAACGTTTGAATGTACTGTTGCAGGAATTGCCTGAACTATATGTGATTAGAAGCTCAGTGTGTGGGGTGTATGTTTCATGTGTGTGTATGGAAGATGTTGTTATTACTCCTCCGGACAGAGGTGGCGCTGTGTGCCGCCGTAGCTGAGAATCAAGAGTGAAGGAGTGACGTCGGTATTATTGTGTGTGTGGGGTGGGTAGAGACGGCGACCGGAGCAGCGGTGTATGAGTCTGTAAGCCCTGTGTTTTTACGTGCTGCAAAGTCATTAAAAAGAACCCCGAATCTCGTCAACAACTCAGTGTTTTGATGCTGTTTCTTCATGCTCAACTCAGCAACGTATGAGTGAGGAAGTTAACCCCGAGGAAACTAGTAACTTCGGCCCTGGAGAAAGCGTCTCCCCTGTGTCATCAGACTACGGTCAGGGGACAGAAACAGGAAAGGTTAACAGTACTAACGTTTGATTTAGTGCATCAAATTGTTTCTTTTACGTGTTTACTGAATCAGGGAAAAGTTCCCTTTCACGTTTTAACTAACGTTTGATTTCAACTTCATCTTCATAGACTCCAATGCATTCCTAACGTGCGGTTGGCTCTATTCAATAGAATTCTATGTAGAGGAGACCTTACCATGAGAGTGAATGGAGTTATCAGAACGCTGGTTTGTAGTGTATTAATAAAGTTTGACTGACTTATCTGACTGTTTTGTTGACATTCTCTTTAGCACAGCTCCATCTAGTGGATGCATAACGCAACCCCAGTCAAACGTTTGACTGCAGTAGCTTCTATTCTATGCGCCTTATAATCCGGTGCGCCCTATATATGAAAACAGTTCTAAAATAGGCCATTCATTGAAGGTGCGCCTTATAATCCGGTGCGCCTTATAGTGCGGAAAATACGGTAATTAAAAAAGACTTTGCATTATACCCCAGTGACATTGATTCTGGTTGTAATCTCCATTTGAGACAACAGATTCTTGAAATCAGATACAACGGATTATGACCCCTGATCAAACTAAGAAAATATTAACTTTATTTACAAATTAGGTGACCTTTGAAGGCGACTGGTTGCACCTGATTCTTTTAGGGGGAATCAGAGTTAATGTGGCTGAAAAGAAATGACTACCACACATTAAAGGTATAATTTGTAAAAAGTGATGGATTTAAGTGATGGATTTATCGGAGTTACAAAACTACATTTTGAAACCACGCATGGTCAGTACAAAACATCTTGTGGTGGATAGAGTCACTTCATACCCCAAAGAGCGCTGTACTAAACAACGGAAAATTCAAATGTACAGATCAGTCACTTTAGACGAATGTGGTAGACAATAGACTTGCTGAGATCAGAAGATAAGAAAAAGTAAGCCAGAGACCAAACATCAGCTGACGTTGGTTCCTCTCTGATCAAACGAGGTGGATTAAATGAAAGAGGATCTCTGCTGGGAGCAACGCTGGGAGAAGAGACAGACCACAGCAGAGTACTTAACTGTACCTAATCAGTGAAATACAACCTATCATAATCATGTGGCGCTGTTGTTCATCTTGATGTTGAGTCTGCCGGCTGTGAGTTTGTGTGTAGAGTGCTTGTCTTTGTTTTGAGAGGATCCCAGGGTAGTGCTCTGCTAACTAGTGGCGCTCAGGAACAAAAAGTCCAGCTGTTGGTGGTGTGAGAGATTTCATGTCCTTGATTCCCAGCTCTACAAAATCCCTTTTCCAGAACAGACATGTTACATGGGATGCAACCGAGCTATTATTAGCAGAAGAAAGCCCTGGAATTTTCCACCCAAACACAGAACGATTTGGTCGTTGCTCATGTCCAACTGCAGGACGGGCAGAGAGTTGAGACGCCGACAACCAGCTACTTGTTTAACACTTTCATGCCAGATGTCTCCCTCTAGTGTTAAAGTATCTTAAAGATTTACACAAACTGATTACTGTCACTTTTACCAATGAACACCATAGATCTTGAGTAATATTTGGCTGTTTTCTGCCATTTTCCATTCTCATGTGTACTTCTCATTCTGATCACAGGTGCAGTTATTCTACTTGAAAAACACTTTTTTACTAAGAAACGAGAAGTTGTCCATCAGTGTCTCCGTCATGCTGATTGGAAATCGACCATTTAGGTAAACAGGAAAGACAATGCAGCTGCAAGACATGTACACACTCAGCCAGTAAATGCTCAGAAAGCTTTATGGCAAAAACATACTGTCTCACTTACTAATAATATTTTAGGATGATTTAATGTGAGACTCACCACCGCCTTCTTAAGGACGCATATGAACCTGCAACTGCTTAAGTATTAGAAGAATTGTCCATGTCTGTAGATGAATATAAGCCTCTTTTACAAGACACATGAAAAATGTAACACAGCAGAACTAAATGCCTTATGAGTAAAACAATGCAGATGTTGATGACTCGGGGATCATGACTTGTTTACAACTCAATTTTGCTCTTACAACAGTTGTTTACAAAAGTAATTTGCTGTCAGAATGCAAGCAGGCTGATGTGGCCTGATAGAAGTGGCCTACATCTGGTGCTCAAAACAGACTGGGAGAAGCACAGGACCCAGCCAAGCGGCTAATTGAGAGGACTTAAATGACTGCATTGGTGGAGAGACTTCTAAGTTATTTATTACTGCACCAACCTCAGGCTTCCTCAGCAAATATTGTAAAATGTCTGTCGGAGAGAGTTACTGCTTCAGATATTCAGTTGCATCCCTCCAAACAGTCAATCTGCCCAGCGGAAAGGCATCACCAAGCTTCAAGCCAAATTAATATTTACATGAAAGGGTCTTTGAAGTAATCATCTGTAGTATATCATATTAGCCACAAGGAGAAACTTTATGCTAATAAAAATAAGCCAAAAAGGCCAGGTAGTTTATAGCACAAGCATAATATTTGAGCTACAATGCTTTATTATTGGCTTGTATTCTATCTCATGCAAGCTCTCGCATTAAGTCGGAAATCTTAATGTGTGAGTCGAGCGTAGAAAAACATCAATGTTAAAATGTAGCATGTCTCTCCTTGGAATCTTGCCGGAGAGGTAAAACATAATTAAAAACCTGTCATAGCACAAATTAAACTGTTCTAATTCTAACATTTGAAACCCATTGCAACAATCACACCCCAATGAGGTCCTTACATCTGTAAGAGACAGAATAATCTTTCTCAAAGAAACGATTTGCCATAGAATTTAATCCAACTGTTCTAATGACCAGTAAACCCAATGCCCAGTAGACTGTTAATGTATAAGGAAAGGCAAAAATTCAAATGTTAAAATATCACATAATAGTTGGACTTTACAAAACATACACAGCCTTCTAATCATTACTGTTGGTTGAAATGGACAAAATAAATATATTCAACAAATAGATATGAATGCAAATTGTGAAAACACTGAAATGACCAAAAACACAGATCTGACATTTTGTCCACTAGAACTAATTTTACTAAGTCCCTTTAAAATATCCATAGCAGACTTTTTAGATTAGCCATAGCTACTTCTTATCCCACATTTATGGTCTCCTGAGTCTATTAATGTTTATTTGACCCTCTTATTTTGCTAAGTCAGAAAGCATTTGAAATAATCTATGATGTAAGGTTGTCTTTTCATTCAATTGAATGGTTACAGGTTTGAAAGCTTAAATGTGAAATAGCCTCAGCCAGGAGATTGTATTTTGTCTGCAATGCTTGTTTACCTTCCTGGTCTCTCACTGAGTCTAAAAAATGTTTTAAAAAATCCCGGAAGAATCAAATTTTTTTACTGGTTGCCTAGGGTGGCGAGGCTGCGTGATTACAAAGTTTGCTTCTGATTGGCTAATCAGGACCTGATGAAGACTCCGTCTCCCATAAGCTAAGGAAGCAGCTATGTTCAAACAAGATGGCGCCGACGATGGCAGCCTCGGAGCTTCGCTCTCTCTTTGTTTTTGTATTTTGTGTGTTTTTATGTTTTTCGAGCCACAGTTCTGTGGTGTCGGGCCACAATCCTGTGGAACTTCTCAACATCAGAGTCCTCTCTTGGGTTTTTTTCACCATCTTTCATTGATCCGAGGTTCACTGAGCTCCTGGCAAGCGGAGCTGCGGCTATATATGGGATCCTGCGCCGAAAGAGTCGGAGGGGAAACCTGCTGGCGCGCTGGTAAAGCTCCGCAAAAGAGGACTTCGCACACCACTGCCTTCAATCCACCTGGCAAATGTCCGCTCTCTAAGTAACAAGATGGACTAGCTGCTTCTTCTCACCGGTAAACACACGGACCTCCGCGGATCAGCGATTCTCTGCTTTACCGAGACATGGCTGAGTGAAAACATCCCGGACCGCGCACTGCTGATGCCGGACTTCCAGTTGCTCAGAGCGGATCGCAGCGTGGAGCTATCGGGGAAGAAGCGAGGAGGCGGAATCTGCTTTTATACAAATGAAAGTTGGTGCAGAGACGTAAAAGTGCTGGGAAAAACATGTGGCCCTGATCTGGAGGCATTTTCCATAAACTGTAAACCGTTTTATTCACCGAGAGAGTTTTCCTCGTTTATAATAATTGGCTCATATTTTCCACCGCATTGCTGCACTTCTACCGCTGAAAAACATCTCGCTGAGCTGATTACAGACGTGGGACTCTTTCATCATAATACTGGGAGATTTTAACAGCACAAACCTCTCCAATGAACTCCCCAAATACAGACAGCATATTAAGTGTCCCACCAGAGACAAAAACACACTGGGCCATTATTACACAGCTTTAAAGGACTCATATCATGCTGTTACCAGGGCTGCTCTGGGTTTTTCAGATCATTCTCTTATCCACCTCATCCCAACCTACAGACAGAGACTAAGAGCTTCCAAACCCAAGGTTCACACTGTTAAGAAGTGGACTGAGGAATCAAAGCAGATGCTACAGGCCTGCTTTGAATGCACAGACTGGACTGTTTTTGAAACTTCAGCCACTGACTTAAACCAACTAACTGATGTGGTGACATCATACATCAGTTTCTGTGAGGACATGTGTGTGCAGACCAAGACCTTCTGCACCTTTGGGAACAATTGTGCCATGGTTTACTCCACATCTCAGGAATCTGCGCAGGGACAAGGAAGAACCTCACAGCAGTGGAGATTGGGCGCGGTACAAGCAGGCCAGGAACAAACTAACAAATGAGATTAAAGCAGCTAAGAGAAACTACACTGAGAAGCTTAAGAACAGCCTTTCTACTGGTAACACTTCACCTGTATGGACTGGTCTGAGAAACCTGACTGCCTACAAGGGCCCCTCCACCCATCTTGAACCGAATCCTCGACTGGCCAACCGTCTGAATGGCTTCTACTGCAGACATGACAAGAAGCCATTCACACCTCAAATCATCTCCTCCACATCCCATTCAAGAATAAGTTCTTCCCACAAAGCTACCAACCCCCTACCTTCAGATCCTCTGCCTGCACTAAAGATCTCCGAGGAAGAGGTAAACAGGCTCTTTCAGCGCATGAAAACAAAGAAAGCTGGAGGACCTGATAATGTCTCCCCATCATGCCTGAAAGCCTGTGCACATCAACTTGCTCCGATCTTCACAAGGATCTTCAACAAATCACTGGAGAAATGTGAGCTCCTCTCCTGCCTCAAACAATCCACCATCATCCCGGTTCCCAAGAAACCCACCATCCTAGGATTAAATGACTACAGGCCTGTAGCCCTGACGTCTGTGGTCATGAAATCCTTTGAGCGGCTGGTGTTGAAGCACCTGAAGGACATCACAGGCCCCCTGCTGGACCCCCTGCAGTTTGGTTACCGAGCAAACAGGTCGGCAGATGATGCTGTTAACTTAGGTCTACACTTCATCCTGCAACACCTCGACCATCCAGGGACGTACGCCAGGATCCTGTTTGTAGACTTCAGCTCGGCCTTCAACACCATCATACCAGACATCCTCCACCAGAAGCTCACCCAGCTCAACGTCCCAGCCTCCACCTGTCAGTGGATCAACAACTTCCTGACGGACCGACAGCAGCAGGTGAGACTGGGGAGCATCTTCTCCCGATCCAGATCAATAAGTACTGGTGCCCCCCAGGGGTGTGTTCTATCCCCACTCCTCTTCTCTCTGTACACAAATGACTGCACCTCATCGGACTCGTCCGTGAAACTCCTTAAGTTTGCAGACGACACCACTGTCATTGGTCTGATCCAGGACGGTGATGAGTCTGCATACAGACAGCAGGTGGATCGGCTGGTACACTGGTGCGGTCAGAACTACCTTGAACTGAACCCACTCAAGACTGTGGAAATGGTGGTGGACTTTCGGAGAACACCACCCCCATACACCCCCCTCACCATCCTCAACAACGCTGTATCGGTCGTGGACCACTTCAGGTTCTTAGGAACCACCATCTCTGAGGACCTGAGATGGTCTTCACACATAGACACTGTTTGAAAGAAGACCCAGCAGAGACTGTACTTCCTGAGGCAACTCAAGAAGTTCAACCTTCCACAGGAGCTGTTGGTCATCTTCTACACTGCCATCATTCAGTCTGTCCTGTCTTCATCCATCTCAGTGTGGTTTGGCTCATCCACAAAACAGGACAGGTCCAGACTGCAACGAATAATCAGGACTGCAGAAAGAATAATCAGAGCTGACCTTCCCTCCATCCAGGACTTATACAGGTCTAGGGTCAGGAAAAGAGCTGCTAAAATCTCTGCAGACCCCACACACCCTGCACATAAACTGTTTAGAGTTTTACCTTCAGGCCGCCGCTACAGAGCACTGTTTACTAAAACCAGCCGCCACAGAGACAGTTTCTTCCCCCAGGCTGTTTCTCTGATGAACATTCAATAGAGTACAGAACAACAGCATACAGATGTTGCAAATGCACCTTTTCTGTTAGATATGTGTATATTGTACATTGTAAATATGTATATTCTGTAATGCAAAAACAGAACAAGAGAGCAAAGTGTACCGGAGTCAAATTCCTTGTTTGTATGTACGAACTTGGCAATAAAGCTGATTCTGATGTTCTGGAACTCACATAGTATGTAAGACCCCCAAAAAACTGATCCAGATACAGGTTTTGCCCATCTGAATAAAAAAAACCCTGATCAACTTCTCAAATTTGGTAGTTCTAAATATGTTGTTTGAATTATTCCGCTTTGCTACCTACCTTTGTCTATTTTTTTTTTTCATTTTTTCGTGTGACATGTTCAGCCTTGTTGATTTTCACTTGGTTCTTAATCTGAAGTGAGAAACACCTGTACATCCTAAAAGCCAGTATCAGAAGTAAGGTACAACTTCGCTTTTCAAGAGTGACCTACAAGCCCCAACAACAACTAATATAATAAAAGTAAGGCTAGTTGGCTAAAATTGTAAAACAATTTCTCAAATTGCTAACAAGTAATAAGTTGATATACGATATTTCAAGCAAAAATTTCAGAGACTGATAGATTATTTTAGGTAATTAAAATAGAAACCATTTGACCAAAACTAAACTAAAATCTAACAATTTTTACACAACCATTTTGCACAACAAACTATAGCTATAAAATAAATTCAACTGTTAAACTGTTATTATAAACACTGATCAATCAGTCATATTACAAGCACCTATTGATTGATCCATATTCTGTTTTATATCAAATTATGTTCAGATAGTCTTTGCAATCGATGACCTGCAGCAGTCCTTTGCAGAGACACATGCATCTTGAATATTAAACATGCAGCATCAGTCAAAACAAATCACCTTAACTACTGTTTTAACCTTAAATTCAACAACTAACACTAAGCTATGAAGGGGAATCCTATATTTGTAAACTCATTTTTTAAACTGTACAGCATGAAATCCTACATGCCAACACACACACACACACACACACACACACACACACACACATGCATCTGTGTAACTGTCTGACTCCAGCTCAGAGTAACAACTGATACTTCCTGATCTCTCTCTATGGGACCCCACTTTTATAAACACTCACCAGGGCTGGTGTTGCTCTGCAGGCTCCCTCTCTTGGGGATCTGAGATTTAGATTTAGCCTTCCCTTGTTCATCGCTGTTTGAGGTGGAAGATGACATCCTAACGCCTGAGCTCAGGTTACTACCGGAGCAGAGTGAGTCTGAGCTGTGAACTGACCAGCAGAGGAGAGCGCTCGCTGTGACGCTGGAGCTCTGTCTCATGATGGGGCAGTGCAGTAGCAGGACCCATGCTCGGCTGGTAACAGCTCTACTGCAAAGTTGGCTCCTCCTCCTTTCAGCAAGGAGCAGGTCAGCAGGCGTGCAGCACAGCAATGCACTAAAAGGCCGCCCAAGGATTTCCCCGATCCTGCGGGGGACCATCCTTCTTGGTTGCCTTAGCAACCAGGGAATGAGCTTCCAGTAGCCAACGTGGTGAAATACAACCACAGAAGAGGCCATTGTGAAAGATGGTGTGCTGCTAGCATGACAGCCACCAATCCTGGTGACCAAGTGTACCCCAGCAGCTCAGACCCAAGGTGAGCAGAGGACAAAAGTGTTTCCACTTGTCTAAACTTAGAAGTTAGATCCACTAGCTCTCATAACAATGCGCCTATTTAGCCCAGGGTTAAAGAGGAGATTGAGATGAACAGCAGGAGATGAAAAAAAGCCAAACAAAACAAACAGAACAGACAGGATAAGCTTAGAAACCGGCTTAGTAAGTAAGCTAACTGGTGAGGCCTGTATCTCTTTCCTGCTGGAAAATTCTGAGGGGAGACGGGCAGCCGAAACACACACAGCACAGGCCCTCCTGACAGGGCGTTTTATAAATAGTGACAGCCAATGCACAGAGGGGGACAGTAACCCAACCTGTGACAAGTTACAGTACATGCACAACTTTCTAGGCACAAAACATAAATTATCAAACTCCTAGTTTAAAAGGGTAATCAGAGCATGTCAGAGCAAAAAACAAAGCAAACTTCACTGATCAATCAAATCAGTTCATTGTAATTACATAATTCCACCTCAGGACACTATACAAAAACACAAACAGCTCTATTTTAAATCCAGTTATACCCAATAGAATTCTTTCAATGTATTTCTATACAGCGTTTTCTCATTTCTCTGTTGTTTACAAATGAAAAACATCATATAAACTATAAAGTTGTCATTCACACAACAACAAACCACGCATGACAGCCTCTGATTATATCATCTGTAATCTTAACAGCACACTCAAAAACGTGTTGCTTAAGACAGATGACTTTTACATATGCAAACTATTCCGTGACGATGGGATTACTGTGCTCTTAAAAATGTTTGATGATATCATTAACGTAAGAATCTGGGGCACAAGACATAAAAAGAAAAACAGTAAAGATCCCCATCTAGTGGTATAAAACATAATGCAGCCAGGAGAACGTATTTGGTTGTGCATTAGCACATGCATTCCAGTAAATTTTACTTAGAAAATCTCCTAAAAATAATAAACATTAACCAAACTTGTCTTGTCTTCAACTTGCTTCCAATATGGATAAATCAGCCAGGATGGGGGCTTTTACTGTACACTGATGCATGAAAGCAGATGCAATGATACCTATTTTAACGCTCTGTTCATCAGCAGCCCAAGCGTTCAAATTGTGTTTGCACAGTCGCAAAGCTGTTAACACAGATTCAGACATCCACTTTTATATAAACTCTGAAGCTGCAATATAAATTAGACATAGCAGAGATTTACTAATACAGCAACGTGTGATCCATCTAGAACCGAACCCAAATGCTTTCAACCATATTAATGTGTAAAAGGCAGCCAATAAACTATTTTAAGTGGATTTCAAATAGACTTCTATGAACAAAAGTTAAACATAAAATGATTAAACAGCTTCAGAAAACCAGATTCTAATGAACATTAGTGGTTTATTGTCTGACCAAGGTGAAGAATAAATCATTTATAATGTCAAGACTAAAATAAATATTTTTGGGTGTCTCCTGCCTTTCTAAACTCTGACCTAGTTTTCAGAGACAACACTCATCAACTGGTGCAGCAGCAAAAACAGACAAAATCCACAGACCTGCTTTAATTTAAAATAAAAAAGGAAACAAATACATCCAAGTGTGCAATTATATCAGTGAATAAGAAAATACTCACATTTACAGGAACTTGGAAGAGTTTTATCACCAAGAACCTCCACTGGCTCTTTCTTTGCTTGGATCAGATTTGTGAGCACACAATCTTTTGCTAAGAATGAAACCACTGTGTGTATCACTGCATGTTAATGAATCTTCTTTTTAACTCTTTTAGAGCACAGCCAGTGAAATTCAATGCGTTATTTGCAGAGGCCAAAAGCAAGCAGAGGGAAAAAAACTGTTTGCTTTCTTTCTGCAAATTGCCTCTCCACAAGTATTTTTGAAATGTGAAAACGCTTGAACCTTGCCAAATGGAAGCCATTTTAATTTTTTTTTTTTTTAAATAGCCTTGAGGTATTATTAATCCTGTTTCTGCCAGTTGTTACTGGCTGTTAACTGAACTAGGCCTGTTTGTAAGAGTTTTAGATTATTTTAGAAATCAAAGTTCAACAAGTCCAGTGCATGTAAGTTTTGAAGTATTTGACACAATGCACCTATGGACAGAGTTAAGCCCTTTAAACCCCTGGCAGATTTAGGCTTAAAGCAATCTTTTAATTTTACTAACATGTTTCTTATGACTGGAAGTAATGTTGAGTCTGATAGAGATTCTTTTAAAGGAGCTAACAATTAGGGTGATGGCAAATAGGCCTTCTTACCTCTATGATTTGGAGCTCATAACAAAAGATAAATAGCTAAAATACCAGTGGAAACATGCAAAAAGCTGGTCAGCAATTATAAGAGGAGAATTGACTGCTGAATTGGCATTAAAAACTTTTCCACTGATTACTGAGAAGGGCATAAATGTAAATAAAAACAGAATTGTTTTTGTAATGATACTCCTTTTACATCAAGCACGAGCGTTTTGCAAAAAAGTGCTTGTATTTTTTTGTTCTCTACATGAAATATAACCAACAGGTTGAATGAAAATAATTTTCAATCCAAATCTGTCAGGAATATGAATAATTTCAGGATCAACTGCAGTTTTAATGCATGTAATGATGTGCTGTAATAATTGTGTCTGCTCTAATATGAAGCAGACACTTACATTACTAATGTATTAGTACATTATTGCAATATATATATACACACATTCTGGTCATTTGAGTACAAAATACTAATGTGAATCTGCTTAAATCCAGTTTTTTCTGAAGGTTGCACAAATGATTAAACAACACAATGCTAAAATTTGTTTCTGATTTTCAAAGAGAGTTAGTCATTTACTGTGTTTGTGGCATCTGGACAAACTATGATAAGCTTCATTTCTACATCCAGAATCTAGACTTGTCAAAGAAGCAATGAAATGTCCTACAGTACAAACAAAATTTTAATTCTTTCAATCTCAATTTTTTAATATTGGTACTTATATTTCCTTCCAAACAATAGCAGTTTTAGTGCTTTGGTTGGGGTTTTTAAACCCAGTGTCAGTACTGGTCTAGTTATAAATGAATTTGCAGTTGTCTATACCCTAAACAGTGAAACCGGCAAAATCTGACTTTTGAATAATTAAGCATTCAGTCAGTAAGTCATCAAAGCAAAATACTAATGGCTAAAGTGTTAAAATCAAGGTGTGATATGGCAAATCAAAGATACAGAATTTAACTTTAACATAAATCATTGTGAAAACTATTACATTTTTTGACATTTGACCTATAGAAAGTAGAAGTGAAAAAGTCTGGAAAATCTAACATGTTTTCCTGTGTTCTTTAGTTAATTAGTAACATGATGAGTTATCTTCCTGGGCTGTAAGTTCTGAGTATCCTGATAAATATGTCATGAACTATAACTAACTAAACATGTATAAACGTGTAAAAAAAAAGGGGAATGCAAAATTCTGAACATTAGCGGAGCATAAAAAGACAATGTATTTGCTCTGAGTTGTGTGGTTTATTAAACATTATTGACAGGATGTGTGGCTGTTGACGTACCGTCTGACATTGTTGAGGTTGGCTGAGGGCGAAGGAGGACCAAAGAGGCTCAAATAAATAGGAAATGTCCTGAAAACACGAGAAACAGAAAAAAATACACATCTTGGACGTGTTAATATTAATATAGTTATCTGTACGGATTGTAACTGAACATATAGAGTCTAGCTGATTGCTAGCTAGCTGAATACTCCAGAAACTGGACCGTTTTTCCTTAAATGCCTTTTTCCATTAAGCTAACATTGACGTCACACTCGCTAGCTTAACTTAAACTTTGTTTCCTATCCTCAAACACATTAACTTTCACTGCTCTGACGCCTGGGAACTGTAGTTTTAAACATTACCTCCTTTTACTATCATCCAAAATGACCCACAAAGAACAAATACGTCACTAACGTTAAGTCGAACAAGCTAATAAGCAGGTACCAGAAGTCCTTTTTCACCTTAGCGCAGCAGATTCGTGTTTTCTTTTTTTTTTTTTTGCTTTTGTTTTGTTTGTTTTTTTCCCCCGTTTTAGTTAGGATGGAACTTCAGCTTCCTTTCAGTGAAAGAATGAAGAGTTTTTAAAGGGGCCGCCCCGGGTTGTCTCTTAGAGGTTCAAAGGTTGATTTAAACACACCCTCAAACACAGACCGTCCTGCCAACTCAGATAAGGTCTTATCTACAGTAACAGTAACTACAAAACCCCAATATATGCACGCCCACATCCACCCCACAACTGATTAATGTCGAAGAAAATTAAACTAAAACTGCTCTTTGCTTATTTAAAAGCGACATTTTAGAAATATTCCCACATGTCACTAGTTCATATTTTTTATTTTATTTTTTTAATAGTAATATAGGCTACACCGCAGTATGAAAAATCTTCACGCAGGAGTTTTACAATTTAAGGCACTTTTGATGCAAGCTCTAGTAATTTGGTTCAAAACTTTAGGCGGGGTGATTTAAACTACTCTAATAATTTATTTTAATTTTTTTTTAAAAGACTAATTTACTATACTCCCGTCAGAAACTAATAATAAAAAATAGTTATTTAATTTTGAAAGTACTAAACTGTGGTTAAAAACAGGTGAAAACAAATTTTCAGCACCTAATCCTCCTAACTTACCATACCGTGACTGTAGAGGGCGCAGTTTTTTCTGTACACTTCAAGAGTCAGTCAGTCATTTTCTACCGCTTATTCCATAGTGGGTCGCAGGGAAGCTGGTGCCCATCTCCAGCAGTCTATGGGCGAGAGGCGGGGTACTTCAAGGGTTTTAACATGAAAACTTTTTTCATCACATTGTGTATGAAGGGTCAAAGTAACAAAAATAATTTGAAATGAATTGAAGGTGTGAAATAATGAACATGGTAAGATTGAGTGCCGTAAAAACCAACGTGATTAATTTCGCCTCTGTGAAAATTAGATTCGGTGAATTTGGAGGTAATTAAAATATATTTAAAAAAAAGGTAAAAATTAATGTTATAAATATTAAGGTTATCAAATTTAACATTGCCTGTTTTCATTCACTGCCACGTTTTTTTTATTATTTACTTGATTTTCATTATTGGCTTCTGATGAGAAGTGAACCACTGTTTCTTCTGCATGCCTTAAAGGTGTTTTTTTATGTATTTTGTTTTTTAACAAAACAAATGTAGATGAACAAGAAAATGTGAAATAAACACATCTGAAGTATTAGCTTTGTGAGTTTGGATGAGGATAGCTATTGCTTAAAAAACGCTGTCCCTATTTTTTTATGCTCATTGTAAACCTGATGCTGAAAACATCCACCTAAATGTAAGCACTGAAGTAACAGTAACACAAAGTTTGCTTACGCAGAGGATGACAGAACATAAAAAATTTTTTTTATTTAATTTATCTGTTTTTTATTGTCGGGTAATTTAGCTCTAAAATATTACACGGTAAGATTTGTAATCGGGTGAGAGACTATTGTGCATTACATAAAAAAAAAAAATCTTAATTGCATTGCCAGTTTTTATTTCAATGACTAGGGATAGGTACCAAATTCGGTACTTTTTGAGGTACTGATCGAATTCCGTCGGTACTACCGAGTACCGATTCACATAAAATGAAACGGTACCATGTTTCGATATCTAAACGCATTATTGTGACACTGAGGAAGTGGAAGAGCAGGCGATTTTCCAAGCCTGACATGAACACAGCATTGCACGCACAAGAACGTAATGACATCAGTAGCAGCTGTTACAGTCTAAAGTATGGTCCACTATTTACAATGCAATTCAAATTACGCTCGCTGCAATATTTGTGACGCAAAGTGCAAGGCCAGCGGCGGGAATACTTTTAATCTGGCACCTGGTTTAGCACAAGATTTTTCTCAAGGCTGAAGAGTGCACAGTTTTCATCAGCCTCAGATCTACAGCTACAAATCCTGCATTCAGCACCGTTAGCACACCTGCATCTGTTAGCGACTCGTCGTCTGCAGCCAGCAACATGGCCAACACGGCTGGGTTTTAATTGGTGCATTATTACGAACAAAACACTGTATTAGGTTAAGGGTTGTCATTTTGAAGAAATGTTTGAAACAACTGAGATGTTACAATACAAACAGCTGGATGTTGTTTTGATATTTGCATTAAATTTTATATATTAAGAAATAAATATGTTAAATAAAAAATATTTGAGATTTTATTATTAAACAAATTAGCATTTATTACCACATAAACACACACAAAAGTATCGTAAACTGGTACCGTTGAGTAGAGGTATCGATTCCCAGGTACGAGGTATCGGTATCGTATCAGTTCAAATGTGAAAGGTACCCATCCCTACCAATGACACCCTGAACAAGCTCCAACTTCTGCTGCCCACCAACCAGTTAAGATGCAGGAAATTATCTGACTTTGGGGTTGGATGAAATGTAGCACAAACATACACAAAGCATGTAAGCTAGTCTCTCTATTCTCAGCAGCAAGCAGGTGACATTCACTCAAAACACAGGGGTGCCAACTTCCCACTTACCAAATTTGCATAGAAGTGCTAGAAAACGTGTTCAGGACACAATTGACAGATAAGTAATTTTTTTTAAATCTGATATTTGTATACTTCCCTTTCTATTGCCGCCCTGGGCAACTGCCCATATTGCCCATATAAATAAAAAAAACACCACTCACTATAGGTTAACATCATATAATAAGCTTAATGCTGTACATTTTGCATCATCATCATGATTTTGCTGCTCCTGATTATCAAAGTTCACCTGGAGGACTGTCATAAAGTAAAGGCCTGACTCAGGGCTTTAAAGACTGAAGTCCAACATCTCCGCTAATAGTGAGATTTACTCAACAGATAAGACTTTCAGCAGTTTAATTTTACAATGGCTAAGCTAAGGTTGGAAAGACGCATCATTACTTGTAACTACTTTTTTGGGCGAGGATCAGTTTCCACATGAACAGAGTTTCTCTAATTTTGTTTGCCTCCAGCTGTTTTAATGCACATATTAACAGCCACATTATACTTGTTAGCATCCCCTGGTGGAAAAAAGAGAAAAAAGTCCCACATTGCAAAATTTCCATTCATGGGTGCCACGTTGTTGGTAAGCCCCACAGGACAGCACTTAGTTGTCTCTTGAAACATTTCTCAAGATTGGAGAATACAGAGAGATGTTTTTGCACAAGATCACCCAGAGTCATAGGTCCTCTTTTTTCCTCTCTTCTCTTCAGCTCACCTCACAGGTTTCCTGTAGGATTTATGTATGGGACCTGAGTTTGCCATGGAAGTAAGTTGATTTTGTGTCTGAATAATCATTCTGTGCTGATTTGTTCACATACTTTGCATAATACATTGCTGAAAAAGCCAACGACGACTGATTTTCTGACGCCAGAAGAGTCTCCTGGTACCTCCAAGAGTTCATGATACCATGTACTCTAAGATGATTCACAGGACTTTGGGAAAAGAAAAAGGCCTGCAGCATCACAGATCCTCCACCATGTTTAACAGGTAGTTTTCCACATATTCCTTCTTTGTTTCTAATCCCCCCTACCTGGGGGGTTTCTCGTCCTAGTCTCATCTGACCAAAGCACACAGTTCCAATTAAAGTCCCGGAGTGATTTATAGCTGACAATATTTGTGGTACCAGGAATTTTCTTCAAACTGTTATTTGTTTATGTTAGATTTTTTGTCTGTAAAAAGGCACAGAGGGCAATTTACGCTTCAGAGATTTCCACTCCTTTGCCCATGCTTGTTGCTGTTCTGAGTTTATTAAGAACAAAAAATCTTCCTCAGATATGCTCTTTCAGCCTCTCTGAACTTTATGTTGATCACCTGTGACTTTGCAATTTTTTCTCCTGTGGCTTGCTCCACGATCTTGATTCTCTGAAAACACAAAGCAATCAGTCCTGAAAACTGATTTTAATACATGGACTCAAATCTTGGTTTTGGTTGCATTAAACCTAATAGCCAATACTGTTAATTTTTCTTTACTTTGCTTTCAAAGAATCTGACTTTTTTATAATCCTTTGAAATGTTTTAGTCAGAAGTTTTTCTGGATTTCTGAAATCTCTTTTAAGATTTATTTAGCACTCAGCACATTTCCTCTCAAGTTTTTTAACATGACAGCCTTTAATGCTGTTTGTGCTTGCAGAAAAGAGGACAGTGCACAAACTGATGACAAAAGAAGTTTCAGATCTAAAATTAATTGACTTGCACCCCAGAAAGCAACACTTCATGCCCTGATCTAGAATCTTGAAAAGACTCAAGAACAGATGGAAAACGAAGTCCTTGGCATCTTTCAGTCTAGGAAAGGTTAAATAGCCATATTTACAACTTTGTGAATCTAGGGAACCACAATGAGCACAGCAGATAAAAAGCATCTGAATGTTGGGTCTTGAAGAGACAGTAAAAAAGCATCTAGAATAGATATGACACACATTATCGCTCAGTTGATTATTTACCACAAGCCAATTTTTCAGCTAATAGCTTTTGTCAAACTGTTTAATTATTGGTATTTGTTTTTAACTTAATAAAGGAAACAGGAACAAATTATTTAAGAATTATGTTAGAAAATCCAATTGAAAATTCTTTCTTTGCTGTATGTCTTATAGGTGTAGACCCAACACTTGCTGACCCTTTGAGCTTAACGGTCTGTCTAAATGATTCATAAGTCAAGTTGATGTGCCTATAAAAACATTTGTCTAAAATTGGTCAACAAAGCAGCTAAAATGAAAAAGAAAATGTTCATAGTAAAAAATTGAAAGACACAGTCTTCAAATTGTGATAACATCATAAAGTAAAAGCCATCACTGTTTTGTTTTTTCACAACACATTTTAAGAAGTCATACCAAAGTGAGTTTCACTAGGTTCCCAAATGAGCCTGCTCCTCCTCGCACCCACCACAGTGCTGAGAAATGTCACTAGGTAATAATTGCCATGGGGATGGTAGAGCATGCTGAAGCTGGGGGCGGTTTGACTGAGGTCCATCACTGAGGTGTGAGGCCTGTCACGCACCAGCATCTTCCAAATGAGATACTGGCATGATGGATTTGATTAGACGGAGCATCTCCACATTTTTTTATTTATTTTTTTCTGATGAAGGTCACAGCACTGCTTTGCCCTTTCAAGTTTAAATGTTACCTTAAGGTCAAATTGTTTGAACTGAGTCCTCCCACCAGGTCTCTTTTCTTTGGGATATCTATGTGAAGCCCAGAGATTGAGGGCCCGCAAACAAGTCAGTGTCAATGTAAATATAGTGTTTTCCAATCTTCATAGATTTATGATGTTTTGCTGCTTTGTAACTCCTAAATGTTTTAAATCATTGATAAAACTTTAATATCAGACAAAGACACCTTGAGTAAATCTAAAAAGCAGTTTTCAAATGATGACATTATTTATCAAGGGAAAATAAGCTATCCAAACCAACCTGACCTAATTTGAGAAAGTAATCATCCCCCTTTGTTAAATCATTAAGTGGGATTAACCACATTTGATAAACTCAGTTCACCCACACCCAGGTCTGATTACTGCCTGACCTGCAGATTCAAGAAATTCCCTATAACACTACTCACAAAAAGTTAGGGATCTTTGGATTTCGGGTAAAATTTATTGAAAATGTAAAAAGATCACTCTACAGTGATATCATATCATCAAAGTAAGGCATTTAAGTAAACGCATACAATGATGATTTCCTCATCTCAAAAAAATAATTTAAATAAAAGCCAGCAACAGAGGTGGGTATACCACAACAGGGGAACAATGACTGGACTAATGTTATTCAGGTAGTATGGGTTTGCCACTGTACCATTCACAAAGGGTAGCGCAGTTCTGTTGACTAGACACACCTGCCCACACTGTAACACCACCACCAAAGGCTTGGCTGGTGAAAACAGTGGCTGATGCACAAAGCTCTCCTTGATGTCTCCAACATCATTGGCGATCATCATTTCTGCTCAACGTGAACCCACTTTCATCAGAGAACTGCACAGAAGCCCACTGCTCCCATGTCCAGTGTAAATGCTCCCTGGTCCATGCAAGACAATGATGTCTGTGCCTGGTGGTGTGGTCAGGTACCCTTGCAGATTGTCAGTTACGCAGACCACTCTGATGTAAATGGTTTCGAATGGTCTGACGTGGTACTTCTTTGCCTCTCACCTCCCTTAAATGTGCCTGGAGTTGAGTGGCATTCATCATCCGGTTCTGCAGGGCACTGCTCACAATAAAACGGTCATCAGTGAGGGATGTGGCCAAAGGACGTTCACTTCTATGCCTTTCTGTAACTCTTCCAGTCTCCTGCATCTCTGTTGTAACCTGATTATGACACTCTGTGTAACTCTATGCTGAGTAGCCATTTCAATCTGAGAACATCCTGTTGGAAGCCATGCAGCGGCGAGGTACTGTTGATCAGTTGTGATGTGATGTCTTGGTCTCATGATGTCAAAATGTGAACAGCATGATGAGGAACACTGTTCAAATACCAATTCTGATTGAAGCATTTTGTTATATCTGGCTTGAAACTAATACTTTTTGTATTAGCTTAAGAAATAGAGCATCATACCTACAGTCAAACATGGTGGTGGTAGTGTGATGGTCTGAAGCTGCTTTGCTGCTTCAGGACTTGGACAACTTGCAGGAATTGATGGAAAAATACCGAAGGAGAATGTCCAGCCAACAGTTCATTACCTTTAGTAAGAATGCACTCGGGTGATGTAGCATGACAATGATCTGAAACACATCAGCAAATTCTCCTTTGATTGGCTCAAAAAATAAAGTCTGGACCTAAATCTAATGGATATCATGTGGTATGCTCTTAAATTCATGCTTGAAAACCTCCCAGTATGACTAAAGTAGAACAATCCTGCAGAATCGAGTGGGCCACAATATTAAGTCTTTTTGTTGATATCTGCTCTTTTGTTTACCCAGGTTATCTTCTTCTCATATTGCAACATTTGTTGACTATCTAGAGCATTTAAGTGTGATGACAAAATGGAAAAAAGAAGAAACCTTTAAGTGTGGAAAATGTTTTCATTCTCTGTACAGTAACACCAAAACGTTAGGCAGATTGTGGCACAAAAACATGTAAGAATTATGAGAGTGAATCCAAATTGTTTTACAAACATATAAAGTCTTTATTACAACACTTTCTTCCACTCTAGGTTTGGCCTTCTCCCCTGAACACATTCATACCATTGCAGAACAATGGAAGTTATTCTTTTTTTTTCTTTGTCACAGCATAAAAAAGGATTTCTGAACAAAGGCAAACCTTATAACACATCATTCACAGTTTGGGATATTATTTAGTCATGATGAAAAGAAAGTTTCATTAAAACATCATTAAAACACCCCTTGAGAAAATACTATTTAAACCCTGTTTCCACGGCATGTAAGAAAGATGACTTCCGTCAGTCAGTCATGTCAACATATATTTTATCATACCTATTCTTAACAGTTTGCTATAAAATACCAGTTCAACACATTGTCAGGTTGAGAAACTTAAAGACTGCACCCTTAGTCCTAAGGAATGCTTTAAAAAGCAGATGCTCTGTGGCTTGCTGAACATTAACTCAGGGTGCAGAAATTTTACCTGACAGAACACACTGAACTATAAAAAAAAGTTTTTTTCCTGCACTGAGGTACTGTGAAAGCCCCTGATGAGAAGGGTTGTCAAAATAAAGTTTACATATTTTCTGTTGAAAGGAAAGAGAACAATGAAAAACACTGTCCTGCTCATCATCAGTTTAATGTCAAAAGCTGAGATTCACGATACAAAAAACTGCACTCACTGAGTGGCATACACAACATAAACCTACAGTCTTGCAAAAAAATAAACACAGCTTATCACATTAAACAATGCAAGAAACAGAACCCTATTTGAATGTGATGCCGTGCCTTTGGGTAATACTGCTTTAAAAATTCATATCCAGATATCCTGGTAAATACACTTTATGGCAGAGAGTTTGATAACCCTGAAGATAAGTTGTCTTTTAATCTAAATGGAGTCACTTTGGATCTCACCTGCTTTTTTTTTTTAGAAAATTAAAGAAGGGCCTATTTAAAAAACGAAAAAAATCATCTCTATCTCGTCAATTAGAGCACCAGATTGGGTTGAAGGACTGACATTGTCAATTAATGAAAAAAAGCTCAATGACCTATCAGAACCTTTTATATTTTATTGCTGTCTTGCTCAAATGTACAAAAATAAAACATTTTTTTAAACAAGGACCTAGTAGACTTTAAGATGTGTGCATTTGGAGGTGGGTTTTTTATTATTATTACACACTATATATCTAATAACACATCATAGTTGCCCCCTGAAATGACAAACATGTTCCCTAAATATAAAAAGGTGTTTTATTTAAAAGCCTGCAGAGTTTCGAATGATCATCATGTCATCAGAACACTAATAACTGTTACAACTTATAACTTTAAATTGTTTAAAGGGTTTTTTCAAAGTGAACTCTGTAAGTTTTTTTTTTTACTTTACTGAGCTAAGCTGTTGAATTTAAAGCCAAAATGCAGCAGATCCGATACTTTTATAGGAATTTCCCTTTCCTAAGGAGCAGTTTAAAATCAAATCCCTTACAATGTCTTACAAAACTATTTATACCTCTTTAACCTTGTTACATTTTGTCACGTTACAACAAGATTTAGTTTATTATACTGGAATTTTATGTGACAGACCAACACAAAGTAGTGCATTATTGTGAAGTGGAAGGAAAATGATACATTGTTTTCACATGTGACACACTTTTGTATTCAGCTTTCCTAAATGAGTAAATTTTTGCACCACTGCTTAGAGTCATTTTAGGGTGTTTCCAGTTTTAGATTTTGACTATGCTTGAATAAGCTCGCTCCATTTACTCTGACCACCTTCCCTATCACTGCTGAAAATATTCCCACAGCTTGATGCTTGCACCACCATTTTTTCCCTTTTGGGATGGTGTGTTCAGGGTGACATCCAGTGTTAGTTTTCCTCTGTACATTCCACTTTGCATATGAGCCAAAAGGTTCAATTCTGAAGTGATCAGAACATCTTCTTCCACTTGTTTGCTGTGTCCTTCATATGGCTTGTGGCAAACAACAAATAAGATCTCTGTTGACGTTCTTTTTTATCTCCACCATAAACGTTTTTAAGGGCATCACTAAGAGCTTTCATGTTGACAGATTCTACCACCATAGCTGCGGATTGCTGCACCTCCTCCAGAGTTACCATGTTCCTCTTGGCTGCTTGTCTCTATTTGGTCAGGGGTCTGCAACCTGTGGCTCTGGAGCCACATGTGGCTCTTTAGCCCTTCCACTGTGGCTCCTAATACCATTGGCCAAAAATGCTAAAAGAACTGAGCAATGCCTTAAAATATAACGGTAATTTTAAGAAATCTGTCCATGTATTGGTAGGTTTGCTTCACAAACTCTTTGCATTTGTGAATGATTGTTTGAAAAGTTCTCCATGAGGTGTTGAAAGCTCGGGATATTGTTCTATAACCTAACCCTGCTTTGAACGTCTCCATAACGACCTTTCTACTGTGTTCCTTGGTCTTCATGTTGCTGTTTGCTCTTTAACAGGCCTTCCCAGAAGACCTGGATTTATACAAATATCAAATTATACACACGGGTACTCTATTTGTTTAGGTTTAATTAGGTGACTTCTGGAGGCAATAGGTTGCGCTGCATTTTATTTGGGGGTAAAGGATGAGAGTAAAGGAATATAAATGGGTACTTAACTTTTCTTATTTTTATTTGTAAAAAACTTTTAAAAATCTAGATCCTTTCACTTCCATTTCACAAACCACTTTGTGGGGCAATCGTGATAGATAGCATGCAAAGTTTCCTGTTATAACGCAAGAAAACATGAAATATGTTAAATTGGTATTTATACTTTTGTAAGGCACTGTAAGTTTGTCACTAAAAGCTAAAAATTATGGTGAAAACCTTTCAGCAAAAGTAGAAAAAGGAGAATTTCCTGAAACCCTTTACATCTTTGCTTTCAGTTTTCAGCGACAACTACAAAAAACCTAATTTTCTGTATATATGTGGTTGTTTTTTGCCTGTTCAATCTCAATAAACTCCGAAGTCTCTTCTGCAATCTGTCCAGGGATGCGGAAATCAATGGGAATTGGTTGTGCTACCTCAGTAGGTTGGCACTGAGCAACAGGACAGCAGGCATCTCCCCCCTTAGGGCTAGAAGTGCTGCGAGAGTTTTGAGGGTCCAGGTTGCAGGCAGTGCCCTGAAGAAACTGAAGAAAATTCTCCTCTATGGACCCATCACGACTCGGCAGTCTGTCCTCCATTTCGACCCCTGCTCTGCGAAACAGGCAAGGCAGATGCTTGCCGAGCTCCTCCCGGATCTGTCTGTTCAGGCACCCATAGAAAAAGGGGTTGGAGGTGAAGCAGAAGTAGCCAATCCAGGTAACCACCTCCTCCAGAGAGGCCAGTGCAGCGGGTGGACTGGCAGCCAGTGCTGAGTACAGGTGGAAAGTGAAGTAGGGCAGCCAGCAGCACAGGAACTGCCCACCTACAGCCGCCAACACAGCTGCAGCCTTTCCTCCCCCAAAGGGTCGATGTGGAGTAGCTCTGTCAGTGCCAGTTCCCGTCCCAGAACTGGTGACCATGGTGGATCTGCTGCTGAGCGACTCTGATCGCTGCCGTCGCGGTGTGTCCATCCAAGTAGGAAGCGGCCCGTGGTGCATGGCAGCCACCCGAGCCACTTTGAACATGTTGCAGTAGACAACTAAAATAACCAACAGAGGACAGAGGAAATACACCAGAGTGAACAAGACCATGAAGGCTAAGCGGTTTGACCCTCCCCCAGTCCAGTGCAAGGAGCAGCGCCTGTGACCCTGAGCTGTGGGGGGAGGTGGGATGGCCCCTTCACCTCCTCCCCCAACTGCACTGCTCTCCAGAAGAGGAGTTCTTCCACCTTGCAGGAACCAAGCAAGCAGCGGCAGAGCAGACATGGCGAGAGCTTTGACCCATATTCCCACCAGCACCGAAGCCACCAGACCAATTGTCATCTTCACCTCATAACGCATGGGATGTATGATGTAGTAGTATCGCTCCACGTTGATGACGGAGATGGAGAGAATGGCGGCACTAACTAGGCACACACTAAGAAAGACGTAGCTCCGGCATAGAGCCTCCCCAAAGAAGGCCCGGCTGGAGAGCATACCGAGCGGCATCAGCACCAGGGCTGCCAGGAGGTCCACCACGCACAGGTGGAAGACAAAGGCAAACTTGTGGAGCTGCGGGGCCTTGGCAATGACTGCCATGACAGCCACATTGCCCACCACAGCCAGCAGATCCATGAGCAGCATTGCTAGGAGGGCTAGTGCCTGGGACAGAGCCCAGCCTTCAGGCAGCGAGGAGGCAGACAAGTTGGATGTGGGCTGTGGAGGCGTGTGGGAGGAGTTCCACGTCGGCTCCATTGAAGGGTAGGACAGGGCAGGCGGGCGGGGTCAGTCACAGGCCCATCACCCATCCTTCAAAGCCAAGGAGTGCGTACAGAAAACAAGAGGTTTGAAAGTTAGGTCAAATGTTGTCTTGTACATCCAGAAGATAAGGCTGGGATTTTCAAAAGGTTCATTAATTCTTCTAGTTGGCCATCAGTCACATATTGCGCTAACAGAAAAATGGAAGAACAGAGGAGAAATGGTAAGTCTTAGTTTAAATGTATGGTTTTTTATGTTTATAATCAATTGATCAATCAATGAAAATGTATTCTTTTGCAAAGATTAAAGTGAGACAAACATAAAAAGAAACAAGAAATGATCTGAGAAAAATCTAATAAATTAGACACACATAAAGGACGAGGAGCTGAACAAATTCACTCTATTTGTAATGTAACACTGACAAATAAACATACAAACTTATTCAGGCATGATAATATTAGAAACCCTTACTATACATACTAAACACAGGAAGGAGACCAGAAAACGTGTGATAAAAAATTATTTAATAGCAAATATAATCAACCAAATAGATATAAATATACAACTGTTAAATACATGTTTTTAGTTTGTTTTTGACAATAAACAATTACAACTCTTGATGAATGCATTAGCCCTCGCCTTTACCTGCCCTATATTATTAGAGATAATAGTTGTATTATCCTTAAATCTGTACAGCCTTGCTAATGTATTCTTACCCCTTAAACCTTTTTTACATTTAGTCATTTTACAACTAAAATCTGTTTCTTATTGGGATTTTGTGTGATTGACCAACACAAAGTAGTGCGCCATTGTGAAGTGGAAGCAGAAGAACACATGATTGTCAAATATTTTGCAAATAATCTGAAGTCTTTTGGGGCAGTTCTCTGTCAGTGTTGCACATAGAGATTTAAAAGTTTGTCCATTTTCCCTATATTTGGAAAGTGCAGCTGTCTCAGTGCAGCTAAGACATTCTCCCTCCAGAACTGTGGATCTCTCCAGATCCTACAGAGTTGCCCGGGGCTTCTTCTGTCCTCCAGCCTGTCAGTTTAAATGGACAGCCATGTCTTGATAATTTGGCAGTTGTGTCATATGTTTATGTTTGCAGGTGAATAACTGAACAGTTCACTATGAGGTGTTCAAAGCTTTCAACCTCTCCACAGCTTTATCCCTGACCTGTCTGCTGTGTTCCTTGGTTTCATGCCTGACTTATCATTACATATGCATGCCACATTTCTTTATTTTATTAATTTAAAAGAGATGCATAATTTTCCTTCCATTTCACAATTATGCTATCCTTTGAGTTGGTCTGTCACATAAATTCCCAATAAAATATATGATAGTTTGGGATTGTATCCTGACGAAGTATGAAAAAGTTCAAGGAACATGGGTACTTTTGTGAGGCCCTGTATGTGAAACAACTTTAGCCCCTTTTTAGCAACAAGGACTGGAAAATCCTAAGCCCTATAAACTATATGTGCAAACATGTTGATGCTAATCCTCTTAAATGGAAATTAAGCTTAATGGAAAACTTTATGGAAAACAATTTAGATAAATTCACAGTGGTTGAACACTGTGAGGTGATGTATGCAGTTTTCAAGCATACATCCTCTGAATGCATGAATGCAAGCTAATTCAGCAAAACTAATCCTGCAACCAAACTGGCGATAGCCTCCTTCCTCCATATCTACTCCTGTTCTTGTTGTATAACTTAAGCCTCATATATATGACCTCTCACAATGAAATATAGCCACTGATTACAGAAGCCCCAGAACAGCTTCTAGGTCTAAATGTCCTGATGTAAATGTACTACCAGAATAGGATGTCGGCCACTATGGACACTTAATGTAAGTAAATTTAGTCTAAAGCATGCTGAGGATGTTTGCACAGACAACAAACATACATGGTTGAGAGCTGCTCTCCTGTTTTACATTTTGTCTGTTAGGGATATAAGTAAAGCCTGGGATGCTCTGTATCCTGTCTGAAATGACAGTACAACAAATGGGTAAAGAAATCCAGCCCTAACCTCTCTTATACGCTCAGATTCACTGTCTTCCCAGAGCATTGCCTGTATATCACTCCTAGTTCAGCTGAGTCCCAGTCTCACCGCTTACTCATTTGTATGGTAATCAATGTTAAAAAATAAACATAGTAAAGGAAGGCCAACATTATTTAAATATCTTTAAATATCAAATCGTGGTTAATGAAGATGCATCTGTTGCAGTCTAATCAGCAGATTAGATGGGAAGGGAGGAAGCATACAGGAGAATATGTGGAGAATCAGAGACAGTGACGGGAACAGAGCAGGAAAGAGAGCACTGTGTACCTGAACCAGAATATTTCCCTGATGCAGCCGTCTGCTGCTGCTGCTTCTGTCTTTAAGGATGAAAATGATTTTGCTCCCACTGCTGAGCTTCATACTGGAAATCAATCACTGTACCTTGTGAACACTGTTGAGGCTCTTCCCATGGTGTAAAGCAGCCTCTTTTCCCATCCTTTCATGTGCCTTGAGCATCCTGGTCCCTGGACGACTGCACGGCTGTGGTGGCAGGGATTCTTCTGAAATGCAACTGATGTAAATGCTTGCAGAGAAGACACCAGCTCACTCTCTGCCTCTCTGCATTCACACACAGTGACCGCAGAGATAGAGCAGGAGGCTGTGAGAAACAGGACCAGAGATACAGCCTCCACTGGGTCCTAGTGCCCTCAAAATGTTTGCAGATATTACCCACAAAAATAAGAAGCAAAAGTGAAGGTACCAGAAAGATACCTAAATATATTCACTGTCTGGGGGAAGGAGTGTTGTTGCTGTCGTGATTGTTTCAAGTTCATCTGAGGAGCCTGGAGGATGTTAGGTAATATTAAATAACACAAAAATATTCCCTTCTAATGTATGTTTCAAAGATGGCACAAAAGCTGCACTGTAGAAAAAAAAAAGCACATATTCACCAAATGTAGATTAAAATTTATTTAGAATCCACAAAAGACTGATCAACACACAGGGGCTAGACAAAGGCGAGCTAACCACTTACTGAAACAAACATTATTAATGTACATATGTGTACTTATTTCTATTAATTGACAAAAAAGAAGAAGTAGTACCATTTCTAACCTTCAGAGACAGACACAACAACCTGGCAAATCAACAGTTAAAAACTAATAATTAACTGGTTAGAAATCTAAAACTTATCAAGCAGTTTATCAGTATCTAAGAGGTCTAAAGAAAGGGACTTTAGGGCGTGATCGTTCTAATATTTCTTCAACCTAAGAAGGAAGGAGAAAAAAGAAAAACAGATGATTTAAGATTTGAGATTTGACTGGTCAGTTTTCAGTATCAGAACAACTTAGAACAGAAAAAAGTGCCTTATTTGGACCTGAATTGGGCTTTTCACCCCTTATGGGTCATGATTATGACCCCTTGTCCTCCAGCTTTGCTGAGGGGGCAGTCTCAATGCAAACAACTGTCCGAATCAGCCACAAGGACCAGGCTTCCAGATGTGGTGCACGGCTGAGTGGTTAAGAGAAGAATATGTAACATGGTAAAAGATTTGGCAACAGATTTACTTTCACAAGTGGAGCATTATTGTTTTATCTATAATGCTCCACTTGATATATATATAAAAGACTTCATTAGAAATTGCTTTGGGATTATCTCAAATGCAATGGATGTGGAGATGGAAACGAAAGGTCTCAATAGAAGAAAGAAAGTGAGAGAGGTGGAGTAATAAGTTAAGAGAAAGAGAGAAAGACAGAAGATATATCTATCTATCTGTAAACACCTGAATCCAAACACCTGTGGATGTACAGTATGTGTGATTTGTACATAAGGTTTCTCCATAAGAATATTCAATAGTGGGTGTGAGGAGCCACAGACCTGTGCCCCAATACCCGAGGCAGACATAGAGGAGATCAGAGCCACAAACATCCAATGGCCCCTCAGAGCCAAGGGAGGACCACCACCGGGACTACCTCGCACCCCTCCATAGAAGAGCAGAGGGGGAACCACCCAGCATCCACAGTGCAAAAGCTCCTGGGAGCTGCAGACTAGGGATGCGGCCCAGGACCCGACCCCCCGCTCTGACCCCGGCCCCCAACAACCCCTGACCCCATCCAGAGACAGGGCCACAAAAAAAAGGGGGAGGACCACCCGGTCCAAACTAGGCAGCCAACCAGAGCCACCCCAGGACGAAACAGACCCACCCATCAATGAACTCCAATCTCAACCCCATTAACCCCAACATGGATTTCCCCACAGAGCCACCCCCAACCAGGACATAGATATCGAACACATGCACCCTAATACAGATGACAAGAATCCCATCCCGACAAGGGCACACCCGCATAAGAAAGCCCCATCCCTGAAAAGCAAATGAAGACACACCCACACAGTATCAGGCCCACACTCAGCGGCAGCTGCGAAAGACCCCCGCCAAAGCCCACCGACCAAAAAAGCTGCTGAACCCCAGCAAAGAGGAACCAGCTAGAAGCATGTAGAGGCATCCAGGAGTGCGGCAAAATATCTGACAAAAATAGCTGACCAGCAGGCCTAGCAAAACACCCGCAGCAACAATACACTGCGCAAAAAAGGCCGCACAACCAACATGGCCAAACACCCCCAGAATCATGGTGCAGAACCAAGAGACCGCCCATTCCCAACTGCCCCCTACAGCCCCATCCCCCAGCCTGGCACTGGACTGCTCCCACAACCAGTCAAAAGAGCCACCGGAGCCCACCGCTGTGCCCAACGGAAAGACACCAGCACAGCAAACGGAAAAATGCCACTGAAAGGCCACCGCCTGCACCACAAAAAGGCCACACTCCCAGATGCGGAACCACCAACATCCAGAAACTTTACATAAAAAAGACAAGAGACATCACAAGGTACTGATTAATCAATAAAAACTGAACTTGGAGTAACATGAGAGCTATGTCTCGCTACAAACCCAATGCAAAATCAGTAGTACTATTCCTCTAAATGAGTACTTAAGATGTCAGAGAGAGTCCACTGAGTTTTAAAAACAGGTAAACAATCTAGATATACAGGGGTTGGACAATAAAACTGAAACACTTGTCATTTTAGTGTGGGAGGTTTCGTGGCTAAATTGGACCAGCCTGGTAGCCAGTCTTCATTGATTGCACATTGCACCAGTAAGAGCAGAGTGGGAAGGTTAAATTAGCAGGGTAAGAGCACAGTTTTGCTCAAAATATTGAAATGCACACAACATTATGGGTGACATACCAGAGTTCAAAAGAGCACAAATAGTTGGTGCACGTCTTGCTGGCGCATCTGTGACCAAGACAGCAAGTCTTTGTGATGTATCAAGAGCAACGGTATCCAGGGTAATGTCAAATCTTGGGCTGTGGACAATGTGAAACATGTATTGTTTTCTGATGAGTCCACCTTTACTGTTTTCCCCACATCAGGGAGAGTTACGGTGTGGAGAAGCCCCAAAGAAGCGTACCACCCAGACTGATGCATGCCCAGAGTGAAGCATGGGGGTGGATCAGTGATGGTTTGGGCTGCCATATCATGGCATTCCCTTGGCCCAATACTTGTGCTAGATGGGCACGTCACTGCCAAGGACTACCGAACCATTCTTGAGGACCATGTGCATCCAATGGTTCAAACATTGTATCCTGAAGGTGGTGCCCTGTATCAGCATGACAATGCACCAATACAAACAGCAAGACTGGTGAAAGATTGGTTTGATGAACATGAAAGTGAAGTTGAACATCTCCCATGGCCTGCACAGTCACCAGATCTAAATATTATTGAGCCACTTTGGGGTGTTTTGGAGGAGCGAGTCAGGAAACGTTTTCCTCCACCAGTATCACGTAGTGACCTGGCCACTATCCTGCAAGAAGAATGGTTTAAAATCCCTCTGACTACTGTGGAGGACTTGTATATGTCATTCCCAAGACGAATTGACGCTGTATTGGCCGCAAAAGGAGGCCCTACATCATACTAATAAATTATTGTGGTCTAAAACCAGGTGTTTAAGTTTCTTTGTCCAACCCCTGTATATAGTTTACATTTTTTAGCGATAACTAATCCATGACTGATTCTGTTTCACATTAAACCGATTCAAGAAAGTAATCATTCCATTGCAAAAAGTAAATGTTTAAATGCAATGATAGACACTTTATTCCTTGTCCTGCCTGGTAGGGGAGCAGCACCTGTCATATCTACTGATGTCTAAACAAGAATCCAGTGCTACTCCCCAGACAGCAATGTCAACCCACCTGCCCTCATTCAGTCTCCATGGTATCCAACTGATTTATTTCTTAGACTTTCCCTACAGCATTAAGATAAAGGTTTCACAGCAGACCCTTCTCTTTGTTGTCCAGACCGAAAATGTGGCATCCTGCATCGTGGTGCATGAACCAAAAATAAACTTCCACAAGTATGGAGGCTGTTGCGGATGTGCTGGTAGCTGTTTTCAACCATTATTTAAAATTTCAAACCAAATGACAATTTCATAACGTGTAAAGTTGAGGTGTTTATATTTTTTTCTTCCTTTTAAATTTTAAACCTTAATATAATTGATTTTCGCAAAATTGAGCAAATTCTTTTTTTTGTTAACCTATGCTGTTCTTTCAAAATAGGGGTTGAGTTATACAAAAAGTAATTTCACAAGTGTATTTAATGTGGAGTTTATTTTTGTTTGATCAGTTTGATCTGTTTTTCTTTTACATTGCTTGAATGCCAAAAGAAATTTGAAACAACTTGATCCCAATAAAGATCTTTAGAATCAACCGTAAAAAATATATATGTTGACTTAGCCAAGATATGTTAAGCCATAGAATCATGGCTCCTTCATTAAAAAGAAGACATGTATGTTTCTTTTAACATTTTTGAGTTTTTTCAACCGGTCATTTTTTAATTTTACCTGATGTTAATATTAAAATGATATTGTACTTGGAAATTGATTGCTGTTAGTCTGATTTAGAGACAAATTTGCCGGTTTTAATAGTTGGTTCATAATGCTTAACAGAAAGAAAATTACTTTTATGATTCTAAGTCTTCCTTACTGAGTAAATCTAAATCAAGGGCCTCCCATAAATACAGTTGAGGAGGCCTCCTGGACGCCTTCCTCCGGAGGTGTTCCTGGCACGTCATACCGGTTGGAGGTCCAGGGGGTGGCCCAGGACATGCTGGAGGGACTATGTCTCTAGGCTGGCCTGGAAACATCTTGGACTCCCCCTGGAGAACCTGGAGTAGGTGTCTGGAGAGAGGGACAACTGGGTGTCTCTACTGAATCTGCTGCCCTCGCGACCCGGTCCCGGATGAGGCAGAAGACGACGAGTACAAGTACAACATTCAAACCACCATTCACAATACAACATAAGATAAAACATTTTATTAATAAAATTATATTTAAAGAACGATTTGCTGAGCAAACCAATCTACTGGGTGACTAACTGTCAATGCTGAGTAATTAGCTGCCTACATTTAGTGCAATAATATTTAAGGAAATATTATTAAGGAAATATTAAAATTATATTTTTTCCAACATTATCTTTATTGGGTTTTCAAAAAATAAAAACTTCCCATAGTATACAGAAACAAGCATGCTTTCATATCAAAGGAAACATCAGGGGCAACTAAATTATTGTCCAACATTCAGCATGTCGTTTCCTTGCAAGTCAGGTATTTATGGATGTCTCAGAACAGCACTTAATGGGAAGTACAGAGTGTATAAGAAAAGAAGAGAGAACAAAAAGATAAAAAATAAAAATAAACACCAGGGGGGAAACCCCAAAACAAAACAACAATTTTGGTTTACTAGTACTCTTCCATGAAAGTGCTATGACCCTTTTTGCAAGTAGTAAACATAAATCCATGGCAGTGATTATTTTTCTGGACATATGATGTCTATCAGGATATAGACCTAAAATGAACAGTTTAGGGTCAAGAGCTAATTTTATACCAAAAATAGCCTCCAAAGCTTGTTTAATCTCCCTCCAGAATTGTTGAACTATATTGCATTTCCAGACACAGTGGCAGAACATCCCCTTCTCCTCTCCACATCTGACACACAAATCTGATATGGCACCATTATACTTGTTAAGTTTTTCTGGTGTCACATATGTCCTCATCAGCCCGTTATATTGCAGTACTTTGAGGCGTATATTGGTAGTTTGTGTTTGTGCTTCGACACACACCTCTTCCCAACCTCGGAGGACAAGTTCTCCTGTAAATCTTCTCTCCAAGCTTTAAGTTTCCATAAGGAAGACTCGGAGGATCCCTCTGCTAACATGCTATATAGTTTGGAGATCATTCCTTTTTCAAAGGGATCCTTCTTCATTTCGATTTCCAAAGTGGACAACGGGGGAATTGACACACACTGATTTTGAGATAATCTAATAAAGTTTCTCACCTGCAGATATTTAAAACAATGTTTACTTGGGATATCATACCTGGCAATCAGCTCTTTAAAGGACATTAAAAACACACCTCTGATCCCATAAGATCTATTGTCTTTAAACCTTTTTCAGCCCATTTCCTAAAACCATGGTCTGCCCTGCCTGGAGCGAAAAAATGGTTACCCCATAGCGGGCTGAAGTGTGACAAAGCGGAGGATTTGCCTAAATACCTCTGAACCGATACCAAATTGAAATCATATTTCTGACTATAGGAGATATGTCTTTTTTTTTCAACATGTTTACTTTTGTTGAGTATATGTACTGTGAGAGAGGAAGAGGGACAAAGCAGGTTTCAATAATCATCCAAGGTGGGAGGAACTTTTTTGTAAAATAATGCATCATGGCCCTCAATTGAGCTGCCCAATAGTACCAGAGTGGATTGGGGCAACTGAGGCCTCCTCTATCATACAAAAGGTACAAAAGTGATACGCTTAGCCTCAGTCACCTATTATTCCACAAGAAACTTATGAAAATATTCTTTAGGGATGGAAATAGGAGGTGGCAGTGAGATATTCTAAAACAGATACGGAGGTTTGGGCATTATATTTAATTTAAGAACGTAAATTCTTGCTTTGAGCAAGGGCAAGTGGTTCCATCTATCTATAGAGGAAGTAATTGACTCTATCACTGGGTTGTAATTAATCCCAACAATCTCATTTATACATAGTACTATTCTAATCCCCAAATATATAAAACAGTCTACCTTTATGAATTGGAAAGGATTCCTGGTACTGTTTCTTTCTTCTGAGTTAAGAAAACTTATCTTTATTTATATCCTGATATCATTCCAAATGTGTTTATTAGGTCTAACAAGGCTGGGATAGAATTTTCCAGTTTTTCCAAAAAAAGAATTACATCATCAGCAAAAATGGCAATTTTATGTTCCTGTTGGCCTATTGTCAAACCAATCATGTTTATATGAGACCGCACCGCAATGGCAAACGGTTCAATTTCTAAAATAAATAATAAAGGGGACAAGGGGCACCCCTGCCTACATCCTCGCTTGATTTTGAATGATTTAGATATAACTATTTGTTAATATTTCAGCATAGGGCTCATAATATAAAACTTTAACCCACCGACAGAAATTGTCCCCACAACCAAATCCTTTTAATATTTCAAATAAATAGGGGCATTCAACTCTATCAAAGGCTTTTTCTGCATCCAGTGATAGCAAAGCAGTGTCCAACACTCGGCTCACATTATGAAGTCCCTGTCTACCTACAATAAACCCATTCTGGTCACAAAAAATTATGTCAGATAATATTCTCTCTAGTCTTTGAGCCAGGATTTTGCTAAGTATCCTTAAATCCACATTAAGAAGGCTTATTGGTCTAAGATTTTCACATTTGTTGAAAGGTTTACCTTTCTTGGGCAATAAAGTTATCAGGGCTTCTCTTAAAGAGGCAGGGAGAATTCCCTTTTCAATTGAGTCCGAGTACATGTCAAAAAGAGGGAGCAGCAATTTAGCTTTAAATTGTTTTATAAAATTCTGTTAGCAGTCCATCTGGGCCTGGGAATTTACTTGTTTTCAAGTCATCTATTGCTGTAGATATTTCCTCCTTAGTTATAGCTGGACCAAGATTTGCACTTATTAATTCAAAAATAGTGGTAATTTGGAGGGTATCTAAGAACAAATCCCGCTCTTGTTCCTTATATGTTATGTCTGAACTGTATAATTTTTCAAAAAAGACCTTAAAAGTTTCATTGATTTCTAAAGGGTCAGTAGAAATCTGTCCTTCACTATTTTTTAACTGATGTAAAAAACATTTTTCATTTTGTAGTCGTTTGAGGCACCAGGCTAATAGTTTTCCAGGCTTTTCCCCTTGATCATAAAATGCCTGCTTAAGACGAAAAAGATGTGAGGCTGCTCTAGAGGCAGAAAGTTCGTTATACTGTTTTCTTAATAGCAAAAGTTTTCGATGGATGTTTGGACAAAGTGTTTGATAATATTCCCTCTCAGACAGTTCAATCACTGCTGCCAATTCTTTTGTTTTTTGATAGGTTTGTTTTGCCATATAACTTGTAAAGCTAATTATCTGACCTCTTATGTAGGCCTTAAATGCTTCCCACCTTGAAGAGGGTGGTGTTTCATCTGTATTGGTTTCGAAAAAGATGTTAATTTCATTTTAATAATAATTGTTATTGGTCATTGCACATTGTACATGGAGCGGGAGATCGACAGACGGATTGGTGCGGCTGCCACAGTAATGGGGGCGCTGTGCCGGTCCATTGTGGTGAAGAGAGAGCTGAGCTGAAAGCAAAGCTCTCAATTTACTGGTCGGTCTACATTCCTACCCTCACCTATGGCCATGAACATTGGGTCATGACCGAAAGAACGAGATCCCGGATACAAGCGGCTGAAATGAGCTTCCTCCGTAGGGTGGCCGGGCACTCCCTTAGAGATAGGGTGAGGAGCTCGGCCATCCGGGAGGAGCTCGGAGTAGAGCCGCTGCTCCTCCACATTGAGAGGAGCCAGTTGAGGTGGCTCGGGCATCTATACCGGATGCCTCCTGGACGCCTTCCTCGGGAGGTGTTCCAGGCACGTCCCACCGGGAGGAGGCCCACGGGACGGCCCAGGACATGCTGGAGGGACTATGTCTCTCTGCTTGCTTGGGAACGCCTTGGGCTTCCCCGGAGGAGCTGGAGGAGGTGTCTGGAGAGAGGGACGTCTGGGCGTCTCTGCTGAGTCTGCTGCCCCCGCGGTCCCGGATAAGCAGAAGACGACGAGTACGAGTACGGGTACATTATAACGAAATTTGTCCTCTGCATTTAACCCATCCCTTATAGGGAGCAGTGGGCTGCCATTGCGCGGCGCCCGGGGAGCATTCTGGGGCTAAGGGTCTTGCTCAGGGACCCAGAGTGGCAATCTGTGGGATTGGAACCTGGCCCCTTGTGTCCCCTCCGGAACGCAAACCTCCTGTTCTAACCACTAGGCCACCACGAAAGATATAAATTCTGAATCAAGGAGCCATTTTTGTTTAAATCTCTACCTAGGAGGGTCTCTCCTTAGTCTTGAGTCTTTATATATTAGTGAATTTGGTGCATGTTCAGATATTAAGATGCTACATATTGACAGTCCTTTATTTTATATCTGAAATTAGCAGAAATTAGGAAGTAATAATACGTGAATATGATCAATGTGTATTTGAATAACAGGAGTATATTATGCCCTTGGGATTCATATCCCTCCAGATATCTATCGAACTAAGTTCCTTTATAAAGTATTGAATTGTTTGTCTACTTTTAGAATGAGAGTTGTCAACACCTGAGCTTCAATCTAATTCTGGGTTGATTGTGCAGTTGAAATCCCCTGCTATAATATAACTACCAGACAGAGATGAGATTGTAAGAAAGAGATTCTGAAAAAACTTTGGGTCATAAATATTTATCAGGTTTATCTTTTCTATGATCAGTATGCCCTGTAGAATAATATACCTTCCAATCTTATCTTGAATAACCGTTGTCACATGAAATGGTACGGATTTATGAATCAAGATCATAACCCCCCTTGCCTGAGAAGTAAAAGGTGCTAAATATATACTGCCCTGCTACCTCCTCCCAATCCTCCCCTCTTGACCAGACAACAGGTGAGTTTCATGAAATAGCATCATATCAGAGTTCACCCTAGTCACTATCTGTTTGACTTTTTTCAGTTGTTGTTATCCCCTGCAGTTCCAAGAAGATATTTTAATTCTTAACCTACCAGACATACCATATAACATTAAATGGGCTTCCCAGTGCTTTCAAATTATTTACAGGCAAAGAAACCAAAAACATCTGGACGTAAGAAACTACATCCATAACCATGAACACTGAACAATATACCCCTATTAACTTAAAACTCTGTTGCCTACCCCCATTAATATACTGGTACCTATCTAACAGCTGGAGGCTGCTCCACACAAAAGTGAGGATCCATCAACTGTGTCTGAAAACTATTCCCTCCTACCCCACCCCGCTACTTTAGAAACTCGTTATTAAATGCGTTTGGAGAATTTAATATTGGATTTGGGCCACTGGGCTAGCAGACCTTAAACATAATAGGCAAACGATTTATCCTTCTTTTTTTTTACTTGACCTAAGGCTAAGTGATTATCCATCCCTATCAATACAATGCAGTGTTATGTCTTCATTTTCTCACCCAGGTCCACCATCTGCTTTCAGAGTCCTTACAAAGTTCTCTGCTTCTGCTGATTGGTTAAAGATGCGAGACTGACCGCTGTATGTCACCAGCAGCCGTGCAGGAGGAATCATGCCGTATCGTGTCCCCATGGCATGGAGTTGCTGTCTCACGCCGTCAAATTCTTTCTATTTTTTGTGCACACCAGTTGTGAGGTCCTCGTAAAATCTGACTGGGTGATTCTTGAATAGAATCTGTCCCTTTGCCCTGGTGGCTCTTATCACGGTCATTTTGATGTACTTTTCTGACCAATCCGATGTGCTCTCTCCATAGTCAGAGAGCTGCGTAATGGTGCCAGGATCAGAGCCTCCGGCAGCCACTTTTCCAAGATGGCCCACGCGTCCTCTCCCTCCACTCCCCTGGGTAGATTAACCAGTCTCAGGTTAGATTGTCGCGATCTGGCCTCCAAGTCAAGCACTTCCCCTCAAGATCTTTATTTTTATTTTCAAGGGCCTGAACCCTGGCTTACAGACTGGTGATGCTATCCTCTGCTGCAGATATCCATACCTCTGCCTCACCGACCCGCTAGGCACACCCATTAACATCTTTTCTCACATTCTCTATTGCTGACACAATACCATCTAGTTTGGAGGAGAAATCAGACTTCAAACTTGCAATTGCAGCCAGTGTTGCATCTGACCCAACTTCGACCGTTTTTTCCTTCTCATTTGACTCGCAATTTCCCTCCTCCATTGCCTGGTCTGTGCTTGTGTTAGCCTTGCTATTGTCACCGCTAGCTTCAGCGTTCACCTTAGAAGTGAAGTGAAGCACATCCTCTCAGCAAGCCGCCATTACCGGAACCTTAAAATAATATTCAAGCAAATATTACAATCGGGCCTGCAGGTCAGCGGGTCCGATACCTTTCCTCCAGGTCGTGGGGACAACAACTTCACATCGAGCTGCTGTGGGGAGTTCTCTGGGACACAGGGTGTTTCTGCAGGCCTCAGAAAAGAAGTCAAGCTTGTCTACATTACCTCCTTCTTATGAATGAATATTGGGTACTCAAAGAGAACATCAATACTTAACTTTGTGCATATAATCGACATGATCATAATCACCAATTCAGCCAATTAAACTTGGCCCCCTCTTCCAGATTCCACCAAATCTGTCTTGAGTGATAGTGCTGGTGATGTTCTTAACAGGAATAGGGGCCCCTTATTGAAGGCCCCATTAGACCGTATGCCAGCCCTGATTACAGCCACTGAGAGCTCCTGACACGTTAGAACATTATGCCCCCACATGACCTTTTTGTGATCATAAAAACCTGCATATTACAGCTTCAAGTGTGTATTTTCCTAATTACAGACTCTTTATCACATTAATGCAAACTATATCAATAACAGTTAACATTAATTTCATTTAAACTTTCTTTCAGTAAAAGGTTTGCAGATACTGTAAAGCGTAGATTAGGACAGACCTCAGCCTCCTCCGTACTCAAACAGGGACTCTTGTTGCCACAGTGATCTTTTTCACATACGGTTAATCTCATCTCTCTGTCTGTAGAAAACAATGAAATCTGGCTTATTATGGATAAGGCTACTCTACAGACAGAGTGGGTATGATCTCCTGAGTCCTGGATGTTTCTAATTTGCATTTGCAAGGTCCTCCACAGACATACACAAAACATTTGCTTCTTTTTGGAAAACACATCTTGCAGTTCTTTCAATGTTAAAAAGCATGTTTTAATTCCTTGTTCCTCTAATGCATTGATTTAATCCTTTTCAGAGACTGAAAATGGTGATATTAAGTTGCAAAACGAATTATGTATCTTCTTTGTGAAACAATTTGCACTTTGTGTTTAATGCACTGAGAACAGTGTGTCATGATATTAATTAGCTCAGTATGCTAGTAAATTAAACAGATTTTTCAGATGCCTCAATTGTGGATGAAGTTTGAGCAGTCAGTATCTTACCTCCAGTAGAGAACTCTCTGAATGTCTTCTCTTTGGATAAACAGAGGTTAGTTGTGACCTGATAGTTTTCCTCAAAAAGTAAAAGATTCTCATAGTGTATTAAAATCAAACTCAGTTTCACAGCATTTATACAAAATTTTTAAACGAATCTGTGTAACATGGTCTTATTGCTTTTATTTAAACCAGAAAAAGATCAAATTGGTTCAAAATTGCATAACATGTTTATTGTTAAGATCATTTATTTAATTGTTTATTTTAGTTTGATATTTACAGCCTTGAAAATATTATGACCCTGCCACAGCCTGGGTGTTTTTCTAACATATTTGGACATAGAATTTCAGCTAATGTAAATAGACAATAACCTTTTTTTTTAAATTGTCCTGGAAAATTTAATAAAATAATTCAAATTAGGGTACCCCCCACATTTATTTTCTCTTTAAATTGCTGAAATTACACACAAGCGCATCACATCAGGTTTATACATCAGACATTTAGTTTGTTGCTTCTGAATGTTGATGTGAGAGTGAACACAAAGGTGGGATTAAACGAGCTGTCTGAGGGCTTCAGAAAGAAGACTGTAGCAGCTTATGACTCTGGTAATGAATTCAATAAGTGCTCAAAAGAACCTGAAATCAGCCATGTCAGTGTCTGGAAAACAGTCTATAAGTAGAAGACATTATAAACAACTGTCAGCATGTCAGGGTCTGGCTGTCAAAGCAACTTCACTCTGAAAGCAGGCTGTAAGATGCTTAAAGAAGTCTCTAAAACCCCAAAATGCCATAAAATGGCAATTTCCAGCATGCTCTTACTACTGTTGATGGCAATGTGCATGTCTAGATAATCAGTAAAAGGCTGTTCAAGTTTAACTTCGAACACAGAATTAAACCTACTTTGCTGTGAGTTTTGAAATTGCAGGGACTGAATGTGGGTCTGTGCTAGCTCGTTATGACAGTAACTCCTGTTGCACTACATGATGGAGGATCCTAGACTGCACAACCTGTTTCTGCAGTACAATTGGATCAGACAGACCTAACAGACTTATCAGTCCATTAAATGGACAGCAAGTTGTGATCAGTATTAGAGGAGTTGGATGCTGAAAAAAGGGGGAGGAGGAGGAGGAGGGATAAAGAAAATGGTAGAAATCATGGGGGAGCAAAGCTGGACAAGAATCGGACATCGTTCCCAGCAGCAGTCACATTTCACAATGTTCCTAGAAAACGCCACAAACTTGAACATATTTTTAGGTTTTTTTTGTGATGGACCAACATATGTGAAAACGTTCAAGGGGTATAAATACTTTTCCAATTTTGCAATTCATGTTTCACATAACACAATTTATGCAGTAGACCAAAATGATCTTCATTATAAATAACCATGGATTTATATTTACAAAGCCACTAGGTTTTCTAAAATATAATTTATTTACGTTTTTTTGAGCTTGGAGGGGATTTTTTAAAATGGTAGATATTTGCTTTGGAGCTGGTCCCAGCCTGACCAGGCATTAGCATGACCATCCAGTGAATAATCTACACAAAATACAAACATAATGTTCCTTTATAATAATCATCATCATCTTTATTGGTCATTGCACATGTACATTACAACGAAATTTGTCTTCTGCATTTAACCCATCCCTTACAGGGAGCAGTGGGTTGCCATTGTGCAGCACCCGGGGAGCATTCTGGGGCTAAGGGTCTTGCTCAGGGAGCCAGAGTGGCAATCTGTGGGTTTGGAACCTGGCCCCTTGTGTCCCCTCCGGAACATAAACCTCCTGTTCTCACCACTAGGCCACCACTACCCCTTTATTGACCCTCCAATACATTTTTGAAAAAAACAAAAAAACAATCTGGAAATATTCTATATATGTCTCTTTTATCCTTTTAAAAGAAAATAACATAGACGTTTTTGCAGCCTTGTATTAAAAATTACCGCTAAACGTTTTGCTTCTTAGAACCCGTATGTCCTTCAATTAGAGTTGACCTTAAAATATCACTTGACAAGAAGTATTTTTTGCATATTTGACAGATTCAAGCAAAGATAGTCTGCTTTTCCTGCAGATGGTTTAACTATGAAACTTCATAATATAAGAAAACATGCTGCATTTGGGTGGGTAGGTTAAAGAGGCAGCGCTCACTTACTACTGTTGTCATGGTGAAGATCTATCAAGATGTCTTGCAACACTGAGGCAAATTTAGAAACATACACAATGCCCCTGAAACACCAGGTTTAAGTGAAAAAGAAAATACTGTAGCTATGCGGTGTGATTTTTGTGCATTGTGTGAGTCAAACTATAAGTTAGCATCAGTATCCAGGTTTGCGTTTGTGCATGTGTGCAAATGCGAGAGACTGTGTGTGTGTGTTTGTGTCAGGTGTTGACTCGCGACAAAAATAGCACAGTCTTGCTCGGCCGGCAGCACCAATCACTGCCACCACAAATACAATGGTTTCCATGGCAGCCTTGAAAATAGACTCCAACGTTTGCACTCAGAAATAGCAAAAGGACGCTGCAAAAACCCCAGAGAGCCCCCACTGCCAATAATAACTACCCACAGATATGGACACGCAAAACAACAGCAGCACTCAGAAATTAAGTCATGCCATTGCATTTACCAAAACATAATTACCGCCTCCTACACAAACAATCAGCTCCAATTCAAATGCACTTACAGTATGGGGTGTGCTAAACATTAGGGCAAACATTAACCGGCTTTGTGTTTAATAACATAAAAGCAAAAGGCACAGAGAGGCTGTTCAGTCAAGCTCAAACACTAGTGAAGGAGAAAATATTTACAAATGCCTGAAAAGAATTGTCTATGTGTCATCATCAGATAGCTTCTAATAGTAAGAAACATGTGTTAGAGTGATGGTACATGAGATAACATGTTGAATGTTGCCCTGGAGACTCTTAGAGAAAAAGGATTTTATCACAGCAGAAAGTCAAATATGATAGAAGATGGTGCTTTTTTTTAAAAATACCTTGGAAACTGCTAGAAAAAAGATCAACAGCAACAACTGATCCAGGTAAATGAGTCACTCTGTGCAATCTTAGTGGTCCTTCCTTGTTCATGGTATATTGGTCTGGTTAATACTGCTGTGAAGACTTCATTGTGAACCATTATTTTGTTAATTTTGGTCTTTGAAAGCTAAACCTGACTGTTTTTCCCTCATGAGTCATTCAGTTTCAATTGCATTTGAACACATTAGTAACATGAAATCAAAGTCGCTTAAAAATTTATTTTTGTCAGATCTAAAGTTTCATTTACACAGATGTCTCTTTGCTTTTTGTTCCCATAGAAAGTACTCCTAGCTCAGTGCTTCTATGTTCAGTGGTGTCTTTTTCTTGAATAAAACCATTAATAGCTAGAAGTAACTTTTTTCGAGTGCTCTTTGTTTTTCTCTTCCATAGTAGTACTTCATGATCAGTGCCTCTCTGTTAAGCTGAATTGGTTTATTGGATAAAGCAATTGATGGATATATTGCTACCGTTGTCTTTGTGTACTCTGCTTTTCTTTGCCATAGAAAGTACCCCTGGCCTGGTGCTTTTATGTTTGGCTGTGTAGGTTTCCTGAAAAAAGTCATTGGTAGCTATTGGTGCCCTGTGGCTCTGTGTAATACTTGTGTTCCTTTCATATGGAAAGTTCTGCAGGCTCAGTGTTTCTTTGTTTAGCTGAATTCCTTCAATAGATGAAGCCTTTAATATCTATTGGTACCATTGACTCTGTGTATCTTGACTTTGTTTTCTTAACAACATAAAGTCATCAATAATTATCGTTACTTAAAACTCTGCCGTATGTTTGTTTCTTTGCCATAGAAAGTACTACTTGGCCAGTGCTTCTGTGTTTAGTTGAGTCTCTTCTCTGGATTAATCCATTAATAACTGTTGCAATAATTAACTCGGTGTACTCTTTGTTTTTCTTTTCCATAGAAACGAAGGCATCAGTGGAGCTACCCCTGCCGATAACAATGTGTGATAAACTGGATGTGAGTAAACAGGATTTGGATTTAACGGTATCAGAATGAGTTGGATTAGTCTAAAAAGAATTTGAATCAAATTGGATTTTATATTACTGGACATGAATCTGACACGTTTGTAAACTGCTTTGTGAATTGGCACTGAATTGAAATGTAAATAAATATATTGCAGTTTTAAATTCCTAGATACAATAGAACCACATTAGGACTGGAGATGTAACAGTGATTAGCCATAAGATTATGAACTTAGTGAAAAACTTGATCTATCCATGTCTTGCCTTGAGGATATAACATTTTTAAGACCAACAGCATGCCAAACATAACTAGAGCACTGAGGACCAATCAGAACTATCAGCCTCAGCAGGAAACTATTACGAGGTAAAATTACCTCCACCTACAGACATGCTGCTGATGCAGATCATTTTATTCAGTAAGAATACCTCACATGTCTAATATATTTCCATTGCATGTAATATTTCTTTGGACTCATGTAGTTAATGTACTTATTTTACTTTTCGGTGGATGCTTTGCATGCGATGTAACATGTTTTTTTTTTATTTGTAATTTTTGTTTACTGGTGTTATACGCGTCTGCTTGTGCTGAATAACATTGCAGGAAGCAGCCAGAGTTTAGGCCTTGGATCAGAGACTTGAACATACAAGTTATGCCAGATGGTGGCAGTGTGTCCACTGTATTACACAATGTCCTGCAATAGCTGTCAAGTGGAATCAATGTGTTAAGAGTTTACAGTAAATAGCTTGATGAACTGCTCTGAAATATCATCATCATCGTGTTACACAGACATGGGCCTCTGTGGATTAAAAAGGGAAATCCAGCATGTTTTTAAACAGGCTATCTCTCTTGAATAAGAGATGATTTAGGTTATTGTTGGACTGAATGGGCGTCAATGTTCAAAATAAATTAAGTGATTTGAAGAAAATACAACTATGTCACCAAGTGCACATAAATTTAATACACCAAACGTACAAAAAGTATCAAACCTAATGTGAATTCAAAATATTAAAAACATATTTGTTGTTTGGAATTGCTCATCAAATTTATGATTTGATCAGTTTGAATTTTGTTGTCAGGCTTTTAATAGAAAAAGGAGTAATTTATTGCTCTGATATAGTGGTGTAGTGCAGAATGTTAGAAGAATGCCCACTTTTTCAAGTTCTGTTTACAGCTATGATTTATTAATAAAGACCCTCTCTAGTCAAGCAGAGGAGTTATGACAGGAGCACTGAGCAAAGTTTGGGTCAACATAACAGGTGGCTTCATGTGGTGCAATAGTTTGGAATGTTTACAATTGTTTACACTAATTGCATGCATTAACATCCTATTTAATTGGGGACAAAATGCACAGATGAGAGACACCATCTGCTCGGCAGCTGATCTTGTGGCCATTTTCAGTCTTAGAAGGACACTCAAACTCAGGTATACACATAATTACTACCCACAAGTAGCTTTGTGAATTTGTCAGAGACTTTAAAATATTTTTGAGCAGAATGCTAAAAAAACAAAAGGATCAGACTAAGAGCATCTCTGCTGCTTCAGTGGCCTTCTGCACAAGTAAAGTCTAATTTCATTATTTTTACAGCTTTGTAAAGTGCATTTAGTGTCATGTTTTGCTGGGTTTTTGCTGGACCAACATGCAGAGAGCCGCATGGTAAGCATAAATATTTCATAACTGAACTGATAAACACAGACAGGGTTACAGACATGGAGTAGGTAGTAAACTGGAGGATCAGCGGCGAGCAATGAAAACCAGAGTACAAATAGAGAGGTGTTGTGGGAAAAGACCAATTAACTTGAAGAGTTAATAAGGAGAAATGTGGAGCAGCCGGTGGCAGGGAGAATGCAGAGCAACTGAAGGAGGGAGGTGTATTAATACAGAAGAGAAGAGAAGTCCAGGGAAGTAACAGAAATATCTAAAAACAAGAATGACAATAACCCTAATCTAATAAGAATAACAGCAACTTAACAGGGAAGTGCAGAGAAATGGACAAAAAAACTCAAAAACATCTATTACAGGAGAATCGTGAAATTAAGACTATATTTGTTGTGAGTTAGCAATACATTAATAAATTAAACTGAACTAAATTAAAACCACTGACAACAATTACTTCACATCCAGAGTGTTTTTGTTGGTACTTATAAAGAATCTTTACAAACCAAAAACTATTAATAAGAAACCTCTTTCTCTAGCTTCTAGATAGTTTTAGTCATAATATCTCAATGTTAAAACTGCCAATACATTAATACTTAAATACAGCGAACATTTGGTGCTACAAAGTGGTGTTTTTATTTGACCAACCAAATAAATCCAAATACTCTCATGACCACCAACAAGACATATCCAATATTTATGTACTGTTTTTAAATGTCTATAACATATTTACAAAAACAGACATTTAAAAACCCTTGCTAAGTAAAAGGAAACAGAAAACAAAGTTATGGCTTAAAGATGGATAGTTAGTTTTGAATTTAATTTATCCTACAACATGGCATCACATGAGTTATTACTCCTCATTTAACCAGACAGACATTAGCATTGAAGTTGTGCAACAACACTTAAAATAAAAAATGCGTTCATAACAAATGAATAAAGGATGCGTTAAGTTGGAATAAGCAGAAAGTAAACTTACACTAACTTCTAATAAAAGAAAAACCAAGAACAGATCATGTTGTTGAGGATACCCTACTCCTCTATACTGTCATACATGCACAGATCAATTTATAATAAAAATGAAAATAAATATGGTTTATCTTCAATTTATCAGAGAGTTTAATTAAACCCTTTCATGTCTCCATTTATTTTCCAGCCTTTGGGCATTAGACATCCCCTCACCAGAAGAAATTGCTGAACTCATTTAGCTAATGGACCAACATGAACAGGGCATCACTGGATGTGACCTTATTACTTGCTGCCACTAGCCCTGAGCTGCACCTCATTTATAATTCACAGCATAAACAAAAATCACCATCAGTCTAACACCTAGATCCACCTCACTAACTGATCCTTCCCAACTCAGCGCTGATCAAACCACACCAGCTGGGTGAAATGGCTGTCGTGACAGCTGCTGGGCTAAAAAATCACAACTCCCGGGAGACAATACCACATTGTGATCGTGACTGGGTTGTAACAAAACATTGCTTTTATTTAAACAAGTCAGAAGCGGCAGACACAATTATGATCCTGCTAGTTTAAAGACAGCATAACCGTCGTTCATTCCTGTCTTTGTTTACTGGTTATGACAAGCAGTATATGATATTATTTACTGGGAACAAACTCCAGCGCCAGTGTATCCAGAGTTTGAAAAAAACTGAAAACTCCTGTTCTAGTCTTTCATTTATTTAGCCAAATTTCAGTTCAATAAAATAGCGTAGCCTCATTAGGTTAGTTTATTTATTATCATTATTATTATTATTTATTAGTTTTTTTCAGTAATTCAACTAAAAAAGAGAAAATCACATTTCTTTTCAGCATGTTTTGATGATTTTGGCAAACAGCTATGAAAGGAAATCAAACCATAATTCCACACTAATAAAAAAAATGAATGCAAAACGTTTAGCTTATGAAAAATATGTCCATATATAATGCATACAGCCTCAACTTGATTCATGAGTCAAGTCCCAAATCAAGTCCAGAATCAACAGATGCAGGTTCCAAGTCAAGTCCAAAGTAAAAGCTTTCAAGTAATAAGTCAAATCCAAGTCCTAACCTCTAAATTTCAACTCTTAATAAAATCATTTGATCAAATGTGGAATTTGATTATGTGTTTTTATTGAATAATTAACAGCATTTATAACTGCTTAATAAAAGGTTTATTATTATGCCAGGACAACCAGGCCCAAGTGGCCAGCAAACATTAATCCAGCTCGACAGCAGAATTATTTTTAGATTTCTGTTCTTTTTACTGTATCAAACCTGCTCTTTTTTTGTTCTCTATCAGGAAAATAATCTAGTTAGTGTTCATACTGTTTCATTCTGTCAGTTATTTTCTTTTTTTGTTTAAGAATTTGTCTTAAATGATGACAAATCTTACCTATATGGTCATTTAGTGAGGCTGCATGATGGTGCAGTTATTAGCAATGCATCCTTGCAGCAACAAGGTCCTTGGAACAGCTTATTTCTCATCATTAATAGAAGAGAACAAGAATAATCCTAGGCTTCTCTTTAGTACAGTTGCTAAACTTACACAGAGTCATAGTTCTGTTGAACCATCCATTCCCTTAGCTCTCAGCAGTCATGACTTTATGGGATTCTTCTTAAATAAAATTGATTCTATTAAAAAGAAAATATTTGACATACTCCTGAAGATGATTACTTCATCCTCAGCAAGTGAGACAACATTGGAAGTAACTGTAGAACTTGATCTGTGTTTGGACTGTTTTGATTCTGTGAAGCTTCCTGAGTTATCAGAAATATTAGCTTCATCTAAACCTTCAACTTGTATGTTAGACCCAATCCCAACCAAATTATTTAAGGAAGTGTTCCCTCTGATTACCAGCCCCATTTTAGATATGATTAATTTATCCTTAGTAAATGGATATGTACCACAGGCTTTTAAGTTAGCTGTAATTAAACCTTTACTTAAGAAACCTTCGCTTGATCGAGATGACTTGAAAAATTACAGGCCTACAGTATATATAGATATATATATAAATATATATATCTATATATATTGTTTTTTCTTTTTTTATATATTTTCTTTATTAAAACTTGATACCAAAAGGGGCTTTATGTAATATTCTTGATTGAGATTTTTTAGACACTGAATCTGCAGTGCCAAAATATTTCCTTTTGAAATAATTTGAACACACTCCCTCTTCTTCTTGGGGTCAGAACATGTTCAATGCCAACAAATAACAATGAGGAGACTGGACGGATGACGCAAGTCCTGAATACAAAAACAAGTACTATATTTTACTGTTCCTGGTTTTTAGATTTTTTGGGTTATTTCAACATACGTCAAAACATTGGGCATTTTAGAAGATAGTTAGCATTTTTTTAGTTTGCATTGTTCTTATTTCCATAGCTTTTACTGCATGGATCTGCACAGCAACCATGTAGAGAGTCGTATTGTGAGGAACATTGTCTATCATTTCCATTGCTTTAACAAATATTTTTCTCAGTTAAAAAAAATCTGTTTTTCATTGGACTGTTGTAAAGGGCCCACACCAAAACCATCAAATGAAACAGCAACACTTGAATTAGTTCAGTCTGTGTGAATTCAAGTAAAATTAAGTAAAATTAACCAGTTTCACTTTTTGAATAGAATCACCAAAGTAAATAAACATTTTTATGATATATTTACAATGGCATTGCTGTAATAATAGTAGATAATAATGTAGAAAATCCAATTTCTAACTTTGGTTAATATAGAAATCAATCAACACTTCACTAGTTTTTGTGAAATTCATTTTCAAATTTCCAAGCATTTTTTCTTTGATTCCCATTAACATCTTGGCAGGTAAATGTTCCACTTTTATTTATTTATCTCTTTTTTTTCTCCTACATTTTTTCTATCCAATATTGACCTGTGTCAGTGTTAATCACGGTCATGAAGCAAATGATATTCTTGCTCCTAGTGCTGAACTCTTGTCAGATTCTGCATGCTCATCACGTCTTGTTTTAATGACTGCTGCAGGTTGGCACAGCGTCTTTGTCCTGACCTTCTGCAGTTAGGAGAGGATCCAGAAGAATAAAAGAAATATTGAAGAAAAAAAAAATTTATTTGAATTGCAGCAAAATTGAATAATCCTCTGTGACCAATCTTGCCAAAACAAACATAAATTTGAGGGTTTGCCTCGATATTAACCAGATAAATGGACACACACCTTTTACTTGATGTTGGTGATCTTTGTAGTTTATGTGATAAAGATTTCCATGATTCACTACTACCCATCAAAAACTATATCTTATGACTGTCAGCTTATGGTGGTGTATCTAAGTAAATTTTCCCATGCAGAGCTGGAGTCTGTTATTGTGTAATTGTAGACTTCCAGTGATGTGACTGAGACATTAGAGAGAAGCGGAGAAGAGAGGATCAGCCCCTCCCCTGCTGTTCACACCCCTAGGATCAGATAACAGCCGGTTGTATTTCTCCCCTCGGAGGTCTGGTCTGCTCAGTAAACTCTGCTTCTCTGTGTGCTGCCTGGACGGACAGATGGAACCGCTGGTCCCTGCTGTTCACTGCTGTGGAGAAAGAGGATGAGACCGTCCTGTAGCGCAGACCCCTGAAGGTAAAGAAGAGGTGGTTTGGACCCTGCCCAATGGGACACATATTTATTACTCTGCGGAGGAAATTAATGACATGATAGTGACCAGGGATCGAGTAAAACCTGCATGTTTTAATCTAATTGTTTTTTCATTTGACAAACATATCATTTTAATCATTACAAGTGTTTAGGGATTAGATTTTTGCAGTCTACACACAACTTTTTGTTGTCACTGCACCACGCCTGCAGAGTGCTTTTGTATTTGACTTCATAATAACTCATGTTTTTAACTAACATCTCCTCCTTTATGTCTCCTTGTAAAACTATTCTCAAACCTTAAACATACACCTTATGTATTTCATTTGGATTATTTGAAAATCCTAGTTTGCTTGAATTTTTACAAATAAAAATGTGAAAAGTGTGGCATGACCTTATATTCAGCCTCCCTGAGGTAACACTTTGCAGAACCACCAATAGCTGAAATTTTAACTGCAGTTCTTTTGGGGTATAAAAAATTGCCCATTCATCTTTGCAAAAACCTTCAAGCTCAGCCAGATTGGTTACAGAGTGTCTGAGAACATCTATTTTTAAGTCTTGTTTCTAAACCAGATTTTAGGTCTGAACTTTGATTGGTTCATTGTAACACATTAAAATGCTTTTATCTAAACTATTCCAATTAGAAAAATATTTTGAACAGTAATTCTCCGTCATTTTCTTTCTTTAGAATGAACAAAAACGTGTGGGTCCATCGCATGCTACCCCAATACAGCACGTTTAAGTTGGCGATTGTAACACATGCTGTTTATGTTGTGTCTTTAGAGCATCCAGAACCCACCCTGGACCCTGGCACACCATATTCGGATCTTACAGAAAGAACCTCAACATGATGGGGACCTCAAGAAGATGTTCCATCCTATTTCTGACTCTAGCTTTACTGTTTCCTGTGGTTAGAGTTAATAGGCTGCTAAAAAGAAAGCCTCTGGACTACCAAATGCTTTGTGTGTGTGCTAGTGACATCATCAGCTGCTCTAAGGTGGGTCTAACCAACGTTACCTTAGATCTTCCTCAACATACAGTTGTCCTGGACCTCAGCTTTAACTCCATCACTGAGCTCTATGCTGCATGGACCCCAAAACATCTCAATAGGCTACAAACGATGCTGCTAAACAACAACGGACTCACTTTCCTCTCCTCTGAGGCGTTTGTGCATGTGAAAAAGCTTCGTTATCTGGACCTCTCCTATAATGGCCTCATCCTCCTAGATGAGTTCATCTTTGAGCCACTAGAACACCTTGAAGTGCTTTGGCTTTTCAAGAACCGCATATCTCAAATCGATCGCTATGCCTTCTCTACCATGGGTGCTCTGCAGAAGCTCTACATGAGCCACAATCAGATCTCACGCTTTCCCTTGGAGGTGCTGAAAGAGCGAAGCAAGGAGGATACTTTCAAACTGCTGGATGTTTCCTCTAATAAGATCAAAGTCCTGCCAGTGCAGGAGCTTCAGACCATGCGTGCCTGGATCAAGAATGGTGTCTACTTCCACAACAACCCACTGACATGCAGCTGTGAGCTGTATAACCTAGTGGCCAGCTGGCACCTAAGAGAGCTAAACTCTGCCTTTGACTTTGCAGGCAACCACACATGTGGTGTTTCAGGTAAGCAACATGAAAAAATACTGAACCTGAACTGTAGTGAGGTCAAGATTCTCATCAAAAAGGGCTATCTGGAGCAGACCCTGGTTCTTGACTGTGACACTAAACACAAGTACATGGAGAAGACATGGGTACTGCCAGGAAACATCCCAGTGTCTTCAGCAAACGACTCCGCTATTGTAGATCGTGGTAATTACCTCCACATAGGGCCCCTGAAGGTGGAAAACTCAGGGGTTTACACCTGCTATGCTACCAATGATTCCCTCAGTGACACACTGCACTTTACTGTGGTGGTGCACAACTCCAGTATGAGGGGTGGGCTGGAAGATCTAAAAACAGCATACACCACCCTGGGAGCATGTGTCGTCAGTGTAGTTTTGATCCTTGCCTACCTCTACATCCCACCATGGTGCTGTGCTTGTTGCTCAGGTGGGAAAGACGACCCCAGAGACAGCTTCCACTCCTCGACTGCGAGCCTCCCTCTGGAACACGTAGAGCGAGGAGCGGAGGCCGGGGGCTTCGCCTTCGGAGATGCGGCCATGCAGAAAATTAAGGATCAGCTGGAGCAGAACGGGGGATTGAATCCAATAGGCGAAAAAGACGAGGAGTGGCCGAGGGTCAGCAGGAAGAGGTAGAGGACTGAGGCGGGCTCTGCCAGCTCTGGGAACTCCAATAATCCCATGGTGAAACAAACAAGATCAATAATAGCCCAGTGTTGCTTTGTGTAAACTGAATGTGTGAAAACTCTTAAAAGACTTCTTTAAAACTCAACTTTGGGGCATACCCTGCTCTCCACAAAGAGGTTAAAAAACAAAACAACTGGACTTCAGTTCTTCTAGTTGAAGATGTTTTGCTCTTCATCCGAAGGGCTTTCTCAGTTCAAAGCTCTTGAAAGAGTAGTTGCAAGCTTTTAAGTTGTTTGGGATGTGCTGTTCTGCATATCTACATTCACATGCGGATCAGACTCCTCTAACAAAATGGCGGCGTTAGCGTCGTTGTTAGCCTGGGTCACCGAGAGATTTTTAGATCATATGCAAGAAGTGAATTGGTTTGAAGAAGGCTTAATGCTAAACTTTATGTTTTTGACAGCTGAAATCTGGGGCCTCCTCCTCTGTTCAGTTGGTTTGTCTCAGTTGCCTTAAATGGCTTCCTTCACTCCTCTCTCAAACTATCTATCTTCTCTGTCCAAAATCTGGACATTTTTGTCCTCAAAAGACTGTCCCTTATCCTTTAGATGTAGATGTCTGTTGAGTCATGCATCTGTGGACCACTGTTTAGTTTCTGAAATATAGAAGTCCGGGCACTGAACTGCATACACCACGCGGCTCAGTACGTGTTTGGGTATTTTGATGTTAGGATCTCTGTCCGAGAGTTCGTTTAGGTCTGAAATTCACTAGGAAGTTGTGTTTGAAAAAAGTACTTCTGAGTTTCTCAGATGTTCCAGTAATGTACAAGACAGTGTTTTTGCATAAGGATCAGCTGGAGCAGAATGCAAAAAACATCGTCCTCCCCCACATCAGAATCCAAATCAGCTTTATTTGTCACGTTTGTGCACACAAACAAGAAATTTAGCTTTGGTTTAACATTGTTCTCAATGAAGACATTTTTTTCACAAATATAAAAGGGAATACAAAATATTTTTGTAAATATGTATAAATACAGGGATTTTACAAAAAAAGAAAGACATAGTTGAATTAGTGCAAAAATGTTTGGCATCGAGCTGAGCACTTTGTCTGAGGGTAAAGCATTCATCAGGGAAACAGCCTGGGGAAAGAAACTGTCTCTGTGGCAGATGTTTTTTGCAAATAGCACTCTGTGGCGGTTGTGGCACTAGTTGCATTGAAGGTAAAAGTCTAAACAGTTTATGTCCAGGATGTGTGGGGTCTGCAGAGATATTAGCTGCCCCTTTCTTGACCCTAAACCTGTACAAGTCCTGGATGGAGGGAAGGTTCGCCCTGTTCATTGTGGTCTAGACCTGTCATGCTTTTGTGGATGAACCAAACCACACAGTGATGGATGTGTACAAGACATACCGGATAATGGCAGTGTAGAAGATGACCTGCAGCTCTTGTGGAAGGTTGTACTTTTGTTTTGAGTTGCCGTAGCATGTACAGTCTATGCTGGGCCTTCTTATGAATCGTCTCTATGGGTGTATTCACACCTGCCACTTTTGGTCCGCTTTAAATGAACCAGAGTGCGTTTCCCCCCTTGGTCTGGACCTTTTGTGCAAGTGTGAATACATTCAAGCGAACCCTGGTCTGGACCAAACAACTCACGTTTTGGGGTGATCTTGATCCACTTTCAAACAGACTCTGGTGCAGTTTGCTTCTGATGTGAATGCGAACGGGCTTCGATTCGACCCAGCTACAACAAACATACGTCTCTTTGCACTTTACAAGCCACCGTATCATTGAACGTTATACTGAAATCTTACCTGCTGTCTGTTACCAAACGACACTGCTCGCATCATGTTTTTTGGGTCAGGGCACGCAGAGCTTGTCGTCTTCTTCTGCTTGCATTTGCCAACGCTGTTCCAAAATTAGAAGTGGAACATTGCGAAACTGACATTGAATGAGCTGCTCTTGACACTCACAATGATTTTGGAGCCTAAATAACCGCACAATTATGCAAAACAAATTTAAGTACGCAGGACTTCCATGATAGTTTTCCTCCACTTCTAGGACTGTGCTCTGTCCCGCCCTAGTCATTTCTGTCCAATGGGATTAATGATCATCACACAAGTGGCTTTCTTTATAAGTTATGGCTCACTTGCAAAAAGTACAGTGTGAAAGCAAACAGCACCAAATGAAAAAAAAATTAAGTCTGCTTCTGGTCCGAACCAAACAACCAGACCAAGGGACTTCCCTGGTGTGAAAACACCCCATGTGTGAGGACCATCAGAAAGGGTGGTTTCCGGTGGTTCTGACCGCACCAGTGTACCAGCCGATCCACCTCTTGCCTGTACTGACTCGTAACTGTCCTTGATCAGACCAATACCAGTTGCGTCATCTGCAAACCTCAGGAGTTTCACAGACGGGTCCGAGGAGGAGCAGTTATTTGTGTACAGAGAGAAGAGGAGTGGGGACAAAACACACTCCTGGGGGGCGCCGGTGCTGATGGGTCTTGAGTGGTGAGAAGATGCTCCCGAGCCTCACCAGTTACTGCCGGTCAGTTAGGAAGCTGCTGATCCACTGACAGTTGAAGGTTGGCACTTTGAGCTGGTTGAGCTTCTGGCGGAGGATGTCTGGTTTGATGGTGCTGAAGGCCAGGCTGAAATCTACAAACAGGATCCTGGGTGGTCGAGGTGGTGGAGGATGAAATGTAGTCCCAAGTTGACTGCATCATCTGCCGACCTGTTTGCCCTGTAGGAAAACTGCAGAGGGTCCAGCAGGGGCCCTGTGATGTCCTTCAGAGACTTCAACACCAGCCGCTCAAAGGATTTCCTGAGCACAGATGTTAGAGTGAGCAACATCTGTAGTCATTTAACCCCATGATGGAGCGTTTCTCGGGGACAAGGATGATGGTGGAGCATTTGAAGCACAGGGGAACCTCACACAGCTCCAGAGACTTGTTGAAAATCTGAGCAAAGTTTGGGGCCAGTTGGCCAGCGCAGACTCTCAGGCATGAGGGGGAGACATTGTCAGGTCCTGGAGCATTCCTGGTCTTCTGACACTGAAAACCCTTATTTGCATCTTCCTCAGAGATCTTAAATCCAGGCAGGAGGTTTAAGGAGAGAAAGGTGGTTGGTACATGGGGAGCTTTTGTGTCAGAGAGAGATGTGAACGAGTTGGTGGGAGTTATGAATGGCTGCTTTTCAAACTTGCAAAATAAGTTTTTAAGTTTGTCTACCAGACAAGGGTTCTGGTCAGGGTGTGGGGACAGGCTGCTCTAGGCAGTGATGTTCCTCAGACCAATCCAAGCTGCGGCTGGGTTGTTAGCTGAGAGGCTGTTCTTTAGCTTCTTGCTGTTTGGAACATCTGGAACATTTGAGAAACTCAGAAGGACTTTTTCCAAACACATCCAGGTGCATTTCAGATCTAACCAAACTCTCAGACAGAGGTTGTTTCATCTAATGGACCAAATTCCCACGCAAAAATCTAAGTGCCGTTATTATTATTACTGGCAAAACAGGTTTGCAAAATATATTTAAGACAGAGAAGGGGGCCAAGTGTGGCAAAGCTGATTTTATTTTAAGGCTGTTTACACATTTTTTCCAGCCCTGTCAAGAAGTGTGGATAACACTGAATATAGCTTAATGGAAATATATTACTATTAAATGCCTAAAAACTCTCATGAACCCAAGTCCATTTGCTGTACACTTTAGAACATTAGTATCTGAATTATTGTTTGCATTTATAATGGAGGTACTTGGAAATGCTTTAGGGACCACAAACACTGAGAAACAAAAACCGCATGAACAAATAGCATGAAATTCTCTGAAACATTGCTTCTGAATATCCGGTGGCAGCAAAGAAAGGAGAGATCTTATGCTGTGCAGCTCACTGTGCTAAAACTGAGATGCTCATATTATGCAAAACATGCAAAGCTTAAATATTAGTGTTGGCAGTTCAGATTTCATGCTTTATGTTACATCGCCGTATCTGTGTATGCTGTACTACTCTTATGCAATTTAACTTGATTAATATTATACTGTATATACGTGTGATTAAATCTCAAGTATAAATGTGTCCTTTTTCACTTACAGTGGCCTTTGCTTTTGTGAACTATAGTTTTAACAATTGTTTTCAACGTTTCAGAGAAAGGATATGTACAACAGAACTATTATTACCTACAAAAAGGTAGCTGAGATTAAATAAAAGGGGCATGCAGCTTAACAAACATAATTAACGGAAAAAAAAGTACTTTTCTCCGAGAGTTTAGCTACTAAAGTTCAGCTTTAGTCAGTTTATTTTACATCTTCTTTGGCATTGAACTTGATTACATTCGATTTTCTTTTACTATTCTTGAAGGCCAGCAAACGGATAGTCAGACAGGCTAAAAATAACACTGGTCATGCATCTGAGCTAAAACCTGTAATGCACATAGTAGATTTTACTGACACTGACATACAGGGGTTGGACAATGAAACTGAAACACCTGTCATTTTAGTGTGGGAGATTTCATGGCTAAATTGGACCAGCCTGGTAGCCAGTCTTCATTGATTGCACATTGCACCAGTAAGAGCAGAGTGTTAAGGTTCAATTAGCAGGGTAAGAGCACAGTTTTGATAAAAATATTGAAATGCACACAACATTATGGGTGACATACCAGAGTTCAAAAGAGGACAAATTGTTGGTGCACGTCTTGCTGGCGCATCTGTGACCAAGACAGCCAGTTTTTGTGATGTATCAAGAGCCACGGTATCCAGGATAATGTCAGCATACCACCAAGAAGGACGAACCACATCCAACAGGATTAACTGTGGACGCAAGAGGAAGCTGTCTGAAAGGGATGTTCGGGTGCTAACCCGGATTGTATCCAAAAAACATAAAATCACGGCAGAATTAAATGTGCACCTCAACTCTCCTGTTTCCACCAGAACTGTCCGTCTGGAGCTCCACAGGGTCAATATACACGGCCGGGCTGCTATAGCCAAACCTTTGGTCACTCATGCCAATGACAAACGTCGGTTTCAATGGTGCAAGGAGCGCAAATCTTGGGCTGTGGACAATGTGAAACATGTATTGTTCTCTGATGAGTCCACCTTTACTGTTTTCCCCACATCCGGGAGAGTTACGGTGTGGAGAAGCCCCAAAGAAGCGTACCACCCAGACTGATGCATGCCCAGAGTGAAGCATGGGGGTGGATCAGTGATGGTTTGGGCTGCCATATCATGGCATTCCCTTGGCCCAATACTTGTGCTAGATGGGCACGTCACTGCCAAGGACTACCGAACCATTCTTGAGGACCATGTGCATCCAATGGTTCAAACATTGTATCCTGAAGGCGGTGCCGTGTATCAGGATGACAATGAACCAATACACACAGCAAGACTGGTGAAAGATTGGTTTGATGAACATGAAAGTGAAGTTGAACATCTCCCATGGCCTGCACAGTCACCAGATCTAAATATTATTGAGCCACTTTGGGGTGTTTTGGAGGAGCGAGTCAGGAAACGTTTTCCTCCACCAGTGTCACGTAGTGTCCTGGCCACTATCCTGCAAGAAGAATGGCTTAAAATCCCTCTGACCACTGTGCATGACTTTTATATGTCATTCCCAAGACGAATTGACGCTGTATTGACTGCAAAAGGAGGCCCTACATCATACTAATAAATTATTGTGGTCTAAAACCAGGTGTTTCCGTTTCATTGTCCAACCTCTGTATATGTCACAGTTTATTTTAAAGGTATTTAAAACATCTGTTCAGTTTTACTTTTAAACCTCCCCTGAAAAAAGTGTTCACAATGCTTGACCTCTTAATATTTTGTCATGTTATAACCACAAACTTCAATGTTTTTTATTTTTATTTTATATCACAGTCCAACAATAAGTAGTCTATAATAATAAAGGAATAGAATCCATGGTTTTTAAATATTTTGCAGTTAAAATATATATAGTGTGACATACCATTGTATACAACTCCCTTAATTCTGATACCCCTAAATAAAATTCAGTACGAACAACCATTTTCGGAGGTCACCTAAATAGAGTCCACTTGTGTGTAATTTGATCTCTGTATAAACACAGCTGTTGTGTGAAGGCCTCAGATGGTTGTTGGAGAACAGTAGTGAACAAACAGCATCATGAAGACCAAGGAAAGGTTTAAAACAGAGTTAGGTCATGAACCAAAACTTTAAACACAGAGCTCTGTTCAAACTATTATCTGAAAAATGTAAACATTATTACACAGCTGCAAATATACCAGGACATGACTGTCCACCTAAACAGACAGACCATGCAAGGAGAGCATTAATCTGAGAACCAGCCAGGAAGTCCATGGTAAATTTGCAAGAGCTGTACAGTTCTGCAGGTCAGGTGTGAGGATCTGTTGAAGGGACAACTATAAATCCTGTACTCCACAAAACTGGTCTTTATAAAAAAGCAAAAAGAAGAAGTTATGTTTTATGTTTGCTGCAAGTCATGCAGGAGACACAGCAAACATGTGGAAGAATGTGCTCTGGTCAGATGAGACCAAGACTGAACTACCTGACATACATGCAATGTGGTGGAAAACATCACCAGGAACCCACCATCCAAACAGTGAAGCATAGTGGGGGCAGCATCGTGAACAGGGGATGTTTTTCTTCAGCAAGGACAGGGAAACTGGTCAATGTTGATGGGAAGACAGATGGAGCTAAATTCAGTGAAATGTTGGAAAAAAACCTGTAAGAGGCTATAAAATACTGGGAGTCCTTGCAGCAGGACAATGACTCTAAACATACAACCAGAGCTACAATGGAATGGGTTTGATCAAAGCATATGTGTTTGTCAAAATGACCCAAACCTAAATAGTGTTTAGAAAATGTTGCGAAACTTGACAATTTATGCTCATAGATGTTTTCCATCTAATCTGGCAGAGCTTGAGCTATTTGAAATAAAGAATGGACAAAATTCTCAGTCAGTAGATATGAAAGCAAGTAGAGACATAACCCAGAAGACTTGCAGCTGTAATTAGTGAAAGTAGAACCACCTTTCACAGGGGCTGAATAAAAATGCACACCACACTTTTCAGATATCACATGAAATACCAATAAAATGCATTGGCATTTATGGTTGTTTACAAAACATTTAAAAGTTCAAGAGATATGAGCACATTTTAAAGGAAGTGTAAGCAAAGTAGTGATTAAGACAAGGAAACATTTCCACCCATTAATCCCATTAATCTGAGAAATGTGAACAGCTTAATCAAAGCATAATTTCTTTCCATCTCAATGCAGTTAGTTTGTTCAGTGTGCTTTTCAGACTGGACAACACAAATGTACCATCCAGGATAGTTCATTGCTCTCAGAAGGCATTGCCCAGGGGAAAACAACTGAAAGTGAGTTCCATTTACTCAATGCTTTTGGCTATTAGTGCTTAGCACTGAGCAAATCATCCAGTCCAGCCAGCCAGAAGTCTCATAAACACGGTCAGAAATAGCAGCTCGCAAAGCCCCCAACAAACACACAGACCTTGTGGCTCAGTGACACAGCTAAAAACTATGTGGACAAGCTACTTTTATTTAAAAGATGTCTTTATGTTAGTTATATTTAGTCAATATCAATATTCACATAAAGCAAATAATGATCAGTAAAGAATATCACTGCTTAAAACGATGATCAATTATGGTAAATTAGTAGAAATATTCAAGAGGTTTAGGCTACTAACTTAAGATCACACACTTTAACTGTCAAGTAAATCTACAATAATGTAAACAGTATATCTTTCAATTTTATCTATTATGATGCTTTTATTAATAATTTATACGATAAACTACACCATTTGCATTCACCTATGCAGTTTAAGGTCCAAAAACGTTCTATGCAATTTCTGAGAAACAGTGTAATGCATCTCTTTGTGATCTTATTAAGTCTTTAAAGAGGGATAAATTACATTAATTACTTTTCAAAAATTAGGATCAGTACTGTCACATTCACCTGCAAATCTACACAGATCGACCACAGTATTCAGACCACCTGCTTTATACTACTCAGGTTTTCCTTTTTTCTTGCTTAAACAATCCTGATCCACCAGAGCATACTCCTCACTCGACCTCTGAAGGTCTGCTGCAGTCTGTGGCACTAAGCCATAAGCTGCAGATCCTTTAAGCCCTGAAAGTTGCAGTGTGGTGCTTTCATGCTTTGGGTTTGTCTGCCCAGCCAATGAAGTCTGATAAATTTAGAAGCCAAATCGAAACCCTGATTTAGTTGTTTTCCTTAAATACATTCTTTAATCATTAGTCCTATATGCCCAGGCATTGCAATATGCTGAAGTAACCCAGTGCTAACAGCCCTTCTCTAAAGAAGTGTTCAATAATTTCCCTACATTGGTTTTATGTTTCAAATATCAAAAACAACCAACGTTTTTTCTATTTTCATAAACCAAAACATTTCCTACAATGATTTGCTTTCCTCCAAATGTGTACCTCTTGTGCATTTAATTTCCCAGCTAAGTAATGTATTCATTGCCAGCCCAAGGCATAAGCGACCCCAGCTGTCATAGGCCAGCAGTGGGCCACTGAGTGTATGATTTCTCACAGAATATAATTATCAAAACCTCTAAATATGGTTCAAATAAATTATTAAAACAATCTTAATTTAGATAAAGAACTGGCTAACATACTGCATCCAGGGGGAAATATAATTTGACAGATGTTAGTGGTAATAATTTAATGGAGTTACTTTAATCATTTCTTTTGTGCTTCAGTCTCATGTTCATACACATTGTAACTGTAAAGAAAATCTATAACCTATTAATGGTTTTCTTTGAGCACAACTCTTTGAACTTGACCCTCCCTTCCTGACTCTACTGACTCTGTACTGAAAAGCTGCACATCAGAAATACTTGCAAGACCAAGTCCAAGTCAGGGAAATAAACCTGCTGCAACAAATTATTCACAGTTTTTTTAGTAAATTGAATTGTTTATTGAATTGTACGACCAAATGAAATTCTGCTCAGGGCCCAAAACAATCTTGGTCAGACCCTGAATGATCTTAACGACTCCATCCACATTAGAAAATCTGTGTATGAGACCAGGCGAGGATACCATGTTGGATTGCTCTGTGGTCCATAAATGCTCAGAGTAGGCGGTTCCGAACACATAAGCATATCAGCCGGTCAGCCTCAACTGCCCTGTAGCCGTGCAGCGCTATACGCAGCTAGCTTAGAGCCAATGTTTTGTGGAAACCAGTGATGTTTTCAGCAATCTCAACCTTTGCTCCCCATGTGTGCATATGTCCAAACTTTTGGACCGGAAATTGGTATATCAGATATAAGCTTTTATATCGGTAAAACTTAAAATTTAGATGGCAGCAAAAACCTATGAACAAATGTAAATTTTCTAGTTGAGGAAAAAGTTAGGACACCCTAGTCAGTAATAGCTGGTTCTTTATTAACATTTCAGGGTTTTTGGACGGCCAGACATGGGCATGTTTTGAATGTCCTCCATTGTTTCATACAATGAAATTGCTGATCTCAACTTCTTTGGAGACTTCTTTAAACCACTTACCAGACTCACAGGCTGCTACAGTCTTACAGGTCCTTCTCAAAATATTAGCATATTGTGATAAAGTTCATTATTTTCCATAATGTAATGATGAAAATTTAACATTCATATATTTTAGATTCATTGCACACTAACTGAAATATTTCAGGTCTTTTATTGTCTTAATACGGATGATTGTGGCATACAGCTCATGAAAACCCAAAATTCCTATCTCACAAAATTAGCATATTTCATCCGACCAATAAAAGAAAAGTGTTTTTAATACAAAAAACGTCAACTTTCAAATAATCATGTACAGTTATGCACTCAATACTTGGTCGGAAATCCTTTTGCAGAAATGACTGCGTCAATGCAGCGTGGCATGGAGGCAATCAGCCTGTGGCACTGCTGAGGTCTTATGGAGGCCCAGGATGCTTCGATAGCGGCCTTTAGCTCATCCAGAGTGTTGGGTCTTGAGTCTCTCAACGTTCTCTTTACAATATCCCACAGATTCTCTATGGGGTTCAGGTCAGGAGAGTTAGCAGGCCAATTGAGCACAGTGATACCATGGTCAGTAAACCATTTACCAGTGGTTGTGGCACTGTGAGCAGGTGCCAGGTCGTGCTGAAAAATGAAATCTTCATCTCCATAAAGCTTTTCAGTAGATGGAAGCATGAAGTGCTCCAAAATCTCCTGATAGCTAGCTGCATTGACCCTGCCCTTGATAAAACACAGTGGACCAACACCAGCAGCTGACACGGCACCCCAGACCATCACTGACTGTGGGTACTTGACACTGGACGTCTGGCATTTTGGCATTTCCTTCTCCCCAGTCTTCCTCCAGACTCTGGCACCTTGATTTCTGAATGACATGCAGAATTTGCTTTCATCCGAAAAAAGTACTTTGGACCACTGAGCAACAGTCCAGTGCTGCTTCTCTGTAGCCCAGGTCAGGCGCTTCTGCCGCTGTTTCTGGTTCAAAAGTGGCTTGACCTGGGGAATGCGGCACCTGTAGCCCATTTCCTGCACACGCCTGTGCACGGTGGCTCTGGATGTTTCTACTCCAGACTCAGTCCACTGCTTCCGCAGGTCCCCCAAGGTCTGGAATTGGCCCTTCTCCACAATCTTCCTCAGGGTCCGGTCACCTCTTCTTGTTGTGCAGCGTTTTCTGCCACACGTTTTCCTTCCCACTGAGGTGCCTTGATACAGCACTCTGGGAACAGCCTATTCGTTCAGACATTTCTTTCTGTGTCTTACCCTCTTGCTTGAGGGTGTCAATAGTGGCCTTCTGGACAGCAATCAGGTCGGCAGTCTTACCCATGATTGGGGTTTTGAGTGATAAACCAGGCTGGGAGTTTTAAAGGCCTCAGGAATCTTTTGCAGGTGTTTAGAGTTAACTCGTTGATTCAGATGATTAGGTTCATAGCTCGTTTAGAGACCCTTTTAATGATATGCTAATTTTGTGAGATAGGAATTTTGGGTTTTCATGAGCTGTATGCCAAAATCATCCGTATTAAGACAATAAAAGACCTGAAATATTTCAGTTAGTGTGCAATGAATCTAAAATATATGAATGTTAAATTTTCATCATTACATTATGGAAAATAATGAACTTTATCACAATATGCTAATATTTTGAGAAGGACCTGTATTTCTCAAAGCTCCCTTCATGGCGTTCGCTCTCACTGCCAACCGGACAACCAGGAGCAAACCAGACTTCACAAGCTTTTCCTTACCAGGAATTGCTTTTGAGTGCATTTTACATAAAACATTATCAGGTCTTTTCTTCACTTTTTTTCGTTTATTGATGTTACTTAATATTTTCAGTATTTTGTTAATTTATATTTAACATTGACTGTTGTCTGACTTATTTATTTGCAAGCTGTAGAAACAAGGGTTTACAATCAATAGTTGCTATACTGAAGCTACATCTAACATCGTTCTGGTGATAAGTCATCAGATACCATCTCTTCTGTTTAACAATGATTACTTTTCCAAGATTTCAACTTGGGTATTAGGTATTTTAGATAATTAGAAGATAAACTAGAGATGCTTCATAATGTAGGCTTTGCCTTTTCAGCTGAGCCCACAGTCAGGTTTCCCTCTGTGTGCTGGTTTCATGTTTCTGTGTTACATTAATGACAGTCTTGTTCACTTGAGGGAGAAACAGGAGACCACACAGATAACTGGAGCAGAAACTGGGGTTAAGTCGTATTTGCTGCCCCTTGAACGTACGTACTGCTGGCAACATCCGCTTCTGCTGGAATTTTACCCTTATTTGGATCGTTGATCATAAGATTTCACTGAAAATATGGAGCACCCTGCATTCTCCTGTTTCTCTTAAAGTTCAAGACAGAATAGTGATTTGAGGGCTCAATGTATGACATTAAACAGATGTCTTATCTTACATGCTGATAGCAGAAGAGCCAACAGTGTTAACAGCATCAACAATTGCTGCAAATTTGTGAAAATCTATTAAAAGTGAGGATGAGCTCATTTTTAATTACAGATGTCATTATGGCAGATACAGCCACCTCACCTGCTGCTCTGCTGCATAAATGATTAATGTGATCTGCAAGGATGTTCCTCGTGTTACCGTGTTCACTACATGTAAAATCAACCAGCTGTGTTGGAAAACTGGTCATCAGTGAAGTATTTCATGATTATTACAGTAAACTCATAGAAATGTTTATAGTAGGGTGTTTAATGGTGGGTTGGTAATTCAGGAAAAAAAAAGAGAGAGAGATGCTGCACATTTGAAAATGAAATCACAGATTATAATTAGAACAAATGCAGCAGCCTGAAAAGAAAATCTGAGCTCAGCACAAGACACAGATGGCATCAAGTGTTAGACGGCGGCTGTTGACAGTGAATGGATGTTTTAGGGATTGAATTCTGAGTGAGATGACTCATCTTCTCCTCAGGCCCCTCCCAGGAGAACCGCATGAATGATGAAGTGACTGTGCAGTGCATCAAAGTGCAGCTCAGTGACTCCTCTGCCATCTAGTGGCCACCAAAGACCCTGGTTTCTGAATATTTCATTGACGGGAAAAGACTTAACCTGGTTATAAAGCCTCGGCTAAAATTATGCTGAAATTGTTACTAATCAGCTCCTAGACATCCGGATTCAGTCTGAATTAATCCTCTACGTTTAGTCCCCTTAAAATACAAGGGGGAAGGGAAAGAGACTGAAGTCACCATGTTGGCTAAAACTCAATAGATATCAGTTATAAAATGATTTTAGTGACTCTGCTGATGTTTTATTTACTTTTTTTTTTTTTTACATACAGGACCATTAGGAAAAGAAAGGATGGTAAATGGGCCTAAAATAATCCCATATTAAATGCATATATCCATTGCCTTACAAAAGTATTAATGCCCTTGAACATTTTGAAATTTTGTAACATTCCAGCCATAAACTGCAAGGCTTACTGTGGGTGGGACTAAAATGACAACTAGTCTATAACTTGCAAAAGACTGGGAAGGTCAATCCCCCTAAAAAAGATGACTGTGGTTGACTTGAACTTATGGTGCAGAGATGTTTGCAGTAAATTGGTTTTCAGAGGTGCACCGTTGCCCAGGAAGCCCTCTATGCTGTGGCCTGAACACAGCTTCTAGCTACATAGCTATTGATTTGAGTAATATGTTTTATGTCCCCTAATATAAGTGTCGGTTATCAACATATGAGGTAAATAAAGGGCAATCCTGGAGGAAAATCTCGTAAAGAACCTTCTAGGGACGGTTGTTGCAAATTAGCCATGGCCGTAAACACTGTGATGCAGGCATCAGATTGTTTTAAGGTCATTATCTATGTTTATTGTTTCTGCCCCTATCAAATAAACATTAAAGAAATTAAAAAGACTTGAGACTGAAACTTTAAAAGACATGCACCTGTAACCTGATTCACTCTGCAGGGCTGAATAAAAATGCATCGTACATTTTTACCTGGAGGTTTGTGGTTGTAACGTAACAAATTATGTTAACCCTCAAGAAGAATAAACACTTTTGCAATGCGCTGTACATCCTCTAAATGAATCAGTAATTTCTTAATTTTATTTAAAAAAATACAATACATTTAATGTTGCCACCTCCTGGTAACAGCTACAACTGTTACCAGGAGGTGGCAACATTAAAGCTGAGGAAGCTTAACAGCTCCGTATTTTATTTAAAGTACTATCTGCTTTTATTATGAAAGCTGCACATAATCTATTATTTTCGATAAATCATATCATCCTCATTAAAAAAAGACAAGAATATCAGCAAATGTTTCCCAACAGAAACAGTTTTTATTCACACACAAATTATAAGTTACACACAACACAAAAAGGTAAATATAATTCATGTAGATACATCAATAGTGAGAAGTTGTAAACAGTATTTACTCACCAGTGCGGCTTGTTGCGAATGTTTAAGAAGCTCCTCATACTGCTGGCATGTGCGAATTTAATAGCTCTCACCGGCAGACATGTTTTTTCTCTCTTTCTTGCCATCATGTCAAGGGAAGACCTAAAACACTTTAAAATGTAATTAACGGGTTTAACTCCCTCTCTCCTAGAATCTCTGGAAGAGAGGTCACAGAATAAAAATGTTCCTCAGTTAGTGTTCCCTGAAAACTTTAACAAAAGAGGGTGAAGACTAGAGAAAACATTTAAGGTAAGCAAAAACAAAAACGTTTTACCAGCAAGTGGAAATGAGCCCCCTGGCAGAAAACAACTGCCATTAGTTTTAAGAGGAATAACTGTATTAATATGGAGGACCAGATCTGCCCAAATAAATAAATACAGAAGTAAATACTGGGCTCCATAAAATAATTATGCCAACACATTAAACCTGAATAAAAGCAAGTTGGACTAATATTACATTTATAAAATAATCACATAATATTGTGATGAACAAATACACAATTTTAGGAAAACAAATAGAAAAAAGTAAAATATGTTAGTGAATTAAATAAGGACATAAAAAAATAATTAAATGAAAAAATGACAAAATAATTATTTATATCAGCACTGCAAATTTTTACAATACAAAATTCTAACAGTTTTACTTTTTTTAATTTTTGGTCCTTTCATCTGCATAGTATTTATCTTATTGCGAAATATTTATTTCTGCATTTATTCTTGATTTTGGCAGATTTGATCCTCCATATTTGTCTAATCATAAGAAAGTTATGGGACTCCTCATTTATTTTAATATTACAAAGTTTCTATGCAAAGACAGTTTAAAACCAAATTAGTCAAACTTAATTTGGGATGTTTGCATTGATTAATTTGTTATTTCTGTGTTTGTTCTTAATGTTGGTAGATTTAAAAATGGTAAATTTACCATTTATAATCTTCCCTGAAACCACAGACAACTGGAGCAAATCTCTGCAGCGTGTGGTTCTTTAGGCCCTCATAACAGCTTTGGACAAAATTGACCTAGACCTGAGCAGTATTTTTAAATATAAAACTAAATATATATATATATATTTGTTTTTAAATTGTTAAATGTTTTGTCTAAAATTCTACAATGAAATTCCATAACCGAACATCATTATTGTTGCCAGGAATTATTTATTTGCAACTGCATCGTTTCTATAAGTTTCAGAGTCAAATGAAAGACCTTTTAAAATAAATAAGGAATGTTCGATTTAATTGAAAGTTTAATGTTTTTCTTTGCTTTAAAACCGAAAAAGGAACGTCTGCTTAAACTGACCCTTGGGTCCTGTAATGTAAAGGTCACCGATTCCTGGTCTAGACCTCAACTTTAACATGATAATTTAGGATGTCAAAGGAAAGACTTTATGCAGCAACCTCAACTATTAAAATTAATGTTGTGTCATTGCAAGTCTGCAGAAACTGTACGCGGATAAGATTGGTTCGACCACATTTTAGTTTCCTGTGGTTTCTAACCAATAACAAGGTTTGACTGCAGTTTTGTAACTTTTTTGAGATGCTCCACTCCCCTGAGTGTTTACTGCCATCCCATCCTCTAACCAGGTCTGCAGCAACATGACTGTGACACTGTTTACATACCTGGCATACCGCTAACAGCACACTGTGTGGGTGAGACGTTCACTCTCCCCACACGTCTGTCAGCTGCTGATCCATCATGGCTGCTGATCGCACTGCAGGTCATCTAAATGACGCCCAGCTCAGTGCAGAGAAGGGCCAATTAACACCATCAACGTCCGTGATCATAAAACAGTAAACTCCTTTGCCAGTGTTAGTAGTTTAAAGCTCTGTTTCAAGAATAGCTACACTTACTCTGCTGTCCCCATGCTTGTTAAATGAAACAAGGATTTTTCACCCGAAATCTTAAATCTTGGCAGCAGCAACGCGGCAGTAACTCTGTCTCTTGGTGAGCTGCCTTTTCAGCGCAGCGTCTGCTTATCAGATCCCTCTAAAAGCTGCGTTTCGCCCACCTTTGATAAACAGTGAACTGAGCTGGCAGTTTTTTGCTGTCAATGATTTAATAACACTTAAAGCACAAAATGTGTTCTAGCAAACCATCAGGTAAAAGCTAGAAATTGCTGACGATTTTACTGATGCCAATGGAAAGCCTAAACCAAAAACTAATTTTACTGTGCTTCACAGTTGATTTTACTCCAAGGACTTTTTACAGTTTAAAAACAAACGTTTTCTTGCTGTTAAATGTTTGGCTTAACCTGCTGCTTGTGCGCGGTTCCTGTAAGTTCAGAAAGTTACATTTGAGACCCTTTTACATTAAGACCATCGTGATTCAGATTTAAGCAAGTTAAATGTTTTCTGAAAAGGTGTTTTTTAAGTCTCTGGCACTCTGTTTCTACACCTTTAGGCTGCCTTTAATATATATGGTCAACCAACTCATGAAATCACTCGTTAGGAGAGAAACCTTGTTAGACATACGTTACCAGAATGAAAGAGCTGATAGTCGTTAACGCAACGAGAACTTTGGATTTTAATTGCCTTAACATGCAATAGGCCATTTCAGGAGCGAAACATTAAGCAAGGCATTTATTTGCTACACACTACATTACAGTGATGCACGTTACACCATGCTACCTGCTCCCTTGAGGAGGGTAGATATTTAAGATCCTTTAACTTATTTATGAAGCTCCCATTGCAATACTATGTGCCGTTAAAAACCATCACCCTGAATTGTGACAGGTTTTTATGACTTACAAATGTCAAAATAAAGACATTTCTTCAAATCAGTTTCTCGTCTCTAGAACAGATTCCCTGAGGACCCGAGGACAGATGAGTGTTGTTTGGTTTCTAAGTAAATCTTGTTTTTATACATATTTTAATCAACCATTTCCTGAGATTTTAATGTCATCTTCTTACTCACCTTTTCAGCCAAATTTTTCTTAAAATTTGTTTGGATTGCAAGTTCCACTATTGTATAAATGTTCTCTTACATCTAAATTTGTTTTAATACTTTATTTTAATCTATTTAATTGGCATTTTATAAATAATATTCTTAGAGTTCTTATACTATGGGAAACTGGGGTGTATTTAATGCTTTTAGGGGCTATAAATCAGATAATTAAATCTAAAACTCTTATTTTGAACAAGATATTAGCTATTTTAACTTCCTCTCTTTGCTTATGCACCAAAGGCTTAAAGAAACATTCCTGTTAGTCTCAAGCACATGGCATAGACAAAACAGGAAAACCTCAGCTAAAACAAGTAACATATTCACTCTGTCCGTGGAAAAAATAAATGCTGGTTTTGTCACTTGTTGAATCACCTCCTCCATATTTAGCAGGAATTAAATAGGACAGATCAGGTTTAAAGTTACTTTTAACACTGCAATACGTACCCAGTCGCTGCTTTAAGGCCATTTCCATACTTTACCAGGGGAAACGAAGCGTGTACAGCCAGAGGTGCTCCAGAACCATTCAGAGACAGAAAGGTGGCCCTTTTAAACCAGCTGCTCGTCCCGGACCAGCATTGTGTGGAGGAATGATCCAGCAGCAGGTTCTGACAGCACGGCATTCATCGCCTCCCTTTCATTTGCAGTTTTAAGTGCATGAATCACATTAAAAGAATCGACTACAGTTTAAACTCTACAGGCAATCTTTCCTCTCCTCCTGCTTCTTTTCCAATTTTGCCGCTGTTGCACTGTCTGGTGTGTGAAGTCTGGCCCTAACACAGAGGCCCTTCCTCTTGAAAACTCCAATGCAAGATCTATACATACAAACACCGCTCCTTAATCTGCTGCAGATGCTGAACCAACTCTCGACAACCAGTGTGGGAGCTGGAGGCGGATGAAAACACCGCTGTCCTTACGCAGGAAGCCTGTCAGATAGAGACGACGCCCGGCGTGCCGTAACGTTGCCCTCTGCTGGTTCTGGTTCTCAGCCAGACCTCCATGAGAGCAGAGGTAACTGAGGTCACACAGTGCCGCTAGACGTGCTGAAACAGTGTTAACAGCATGGCCGAATTCTCAATTTCAATGAAGGCCATTTGAAAGCTCTTCACAAGGAGGGGTCATTCAGTAAAAGTTGTGAAACATGAAAACACAGAACCGAGAGGCTTTCCTCCACTCCTCACTTCCTCTCCTCTCCGCTCTGCTGGGAGAAGCTCCTGCTGTCAAAGTGAAAGCCTCTCCAGTTTGATAAACCAACAGAACAGGTCACAAAAGTTGTCTTCCGAGGCACTCGTCTTTCCCACGAAAGAGCAAATTTATTAAAACAAGATCTATCAAGTGCTTGCTGCACGTTTGCGTGCTTGTCTGACAGTTAGGCCCATCGGCATTGATGTTCTCCACTTCTGATCCAGAAATCCTGAGTTTACAGCACATACTTTCTTTTTTTCTCATTTAAAACAGTACTCAAATCAAAGCATGAAAACCAATCAGTAAAAGTCTTTTCAAATGACGGCAGGAAGAGCCATCGGCGAGCAGCCTCTTCTCCTCTCACGCTTAAGTCCACAAATAGTGTAGTAATATTTCTCTACTTCCAGATCAGATAAAGAGACGGCCATCATGTACATGAAGATCTTCATCCCTGGTTTACATCATCATGTGGTCATACAGTATATGCTTTGTTGGGGTAGGATTAGCAGGTTGTATGACGCAACAACAAATCAAGGCTCTCATTAAACGCCATGTTCAACAAAACTTAATAGACCAATAAAATGATTCAGTGGACAGGATGGAGACAAAGGCAGCAAGGAACACCCCACAGGTGTTACCATGCAAATTACAACAAATCTGTTGTCGTGGGCATTCAAGGCAAGCCAAATTGATATATTGCCGTTTTTTTAGCTGTTTTGAAAATCCACAATGAAAGGAAAATTTAAACCAATAAATAAATAAAAAAATATCCGATCAATGTCTTGCAGTTTGAAAAGAATTTAAAATAATTTAGACAAATGTCTGCCTTCTGTGTCCATCCTCTATAAATACATCTATTGGCGATGCTGTTAGCAGAGAAATTGCACAAGGAAGCCATTCAGGTTACCCGATGAAGTCAAATCATGTGACTCATGGCGCAGGAGAACTTAAAGGCATAGTTTGGATTTTTAGAAAGTGAAATTTTGTGAAGTTTTCGGTTATAGCTCTCTCACCTCCAGCAGAAGGATGTCAGACTGCTGTGAGAAAAGTGAATAAATGTGTGGATTGCAGATTTCAGCCTTTTAAAACAACTCAAACTGAAAGCATTTATATCCAGGGGATATTTGCAGATATTAACAGTCGGCATCCTTACAGATAATCAGTAAAGTCTGTCGCTGCTTTCTCAGCCAAACAACGACCGCGTCGATGCACTAAAGCTACGTTGGCGGAGGATTCAGGCTGTATCAGTCTGCCGGGATCATTTCTGAACAACTGCAAGACCTAGAAAAGCATGATAACATACCTAAAGTTTTCCCCCCGTCTTGGTAGGCTGGGAGCGGTCCCGTGAGGCGAACTGATACAGCCAGCAGCTCCAGAAAATATGCTTTTAGTGTCGTCGTTAGGAAGTTGCTCAGCTGGGAAAACTTAACAGTCTCTTTATGAAATAGTGTTGAGTGCCAATATATTACTAAATCCTATGGAGGTGCTAAAAACCTGCTAAAAAAAGAAGAATCTGAACATTTATTCACTTTTCTCCAAAATCACAGCACCACAACATCTCTGGACAATAGATAAAGGTCCTACTGCAGAAAATATCTTCACAGAACCTTACTTAGGAAAAATAGGAACCGTCCCTTTAAATAACACTTTTTCCATGTTACAAACGTTTCTGTTTTCCATGAACCAAACCGGCAAAACTAGCAAACATGTGAGGTGTTTAGCAGACAATTATATTTTCCTTATCAAAATAAACAATTACAATGTTTTCGATTGAATTCTCTCTCTAATTGTTAAATAAACAGTAAGTTGACAAACGAATTAAATGTATGCCCAGAAAAAAAAAATTTATGTTCTTCCCTGGACAGATTTTTTTCTCATAAGGCAACATATTCATAATAAAGTATGTAATCTGTATGAATGAAGTCCATCAATTTACCATAATATAATATACTTTATCTCACTGTTATATTGCTCTTAATAAAACTTTCGCAGCATGAGGTGAGAGCACTGACTCATTCAGATCAGGGAACTTAAATCAGAATCAACCTACATCGTTTTCTTTGAATTTCCTTACAACTTAACAGATGACAAGTGTACAACCAAAAAAATAGACATGTAATTTGCACTTTTCTTTATGAGGCTCCTTTAATTATGATGATCACCAGATAGTCTTCCTCTGATTTGGCAAAGGCTTTGGCAGAGTCATCTACGAACTGCTGGGAAAACTCACATGGAGGGAATGCGTGCAGAACTCCATTGTGCTCCTTGTCGCGGCCGCCCCCGACTGGGAGGCTGATGATCCCCGCCGCCTCCTTCTGCTTGAGGTAGGACACCAGGTTCTTCAGAGGTCTCTCCATGGAGCTGTTGGCGTCCTCGGTTTTCCCCGGCACGGCCAAGAGGACGGTGTACCCGCTGGATCCGGCAGCCTTGATGCGGCGGCCGACCTCATCCAGCTTGGGCTGGTCTAGGCGGAGGCGTTGGCTTATCTTCAGCTGGGACACCCTTCCCCCAGTGGAGCCCTCCACCAGCAAGGTGGTGGCCATCCTCATGTCCCCATCCAGCAGGTGCAGGGAGGCTGGGAAGCTGCTGTTCTTGAGCAGAAGGACCCCCTCCCAGGCCTGACTCAGCTTCAGTCCATCAGCGCTAGACTTAGGATGCTGCACAGACTTGGATGGGGAGGGGTTTGAGGCGAGATTTTCTGGGCACTGTTCCTTCTTCCCCAGGCTCTTAGAGGTGTCTCCAGCTTTGCGTTTGCTTTCTTTCTCTGTGATGGAATCTGGCTGAGAGGGGCTACATGTTCTTTTTCTTTTCTCCACAAAGCCAGCGTTGTGGTTGTTCTGCCGCTCTTTGGCAGGGGTGGTTCTGCCAGAGCGTGGCAAACGCTCTGGGTCCCCGTCCCGGCTGCTCCCTCCAGGGCTGCGCTCTAAGGAATTGCCATGACGGCGCAGACCAAAGTCACCATTGTCAGGCGAGCGCTCCACCCTCCAGCCATCATCTAAACGTCTCCTTTTGAGGCCAAGATCTCTGCACTGCAACTCCCGCTCTGCTGACCAGCCCTCCCTGGAGCGCCTCTCAAGACGATCTATGGGGTCAAAGCCTGGTTCTCTCATCCTGTCATGGGCATTCAGGCCAGCCCACTCCGCAGATGAATAGGGATCCCTTTCCCTAAAGCGACTAGGAAACGGAGGGGTGCGGTTCCTTACTCTCATAGGCTCAGCCAGGCGGTGGGAAAAAGGCTCGGGGACTAAGTCAAAGTGGGGCAGGGGGAGAGGAAGTTGCATGAACTGCTGCTGGGGGTAGCGATTTTCTGTTTCAGCAAAATCCACTCTAAGTCTCCTGTCAGGGCCGCCGAGAGGGAAACCCCTCATGTGGGTCCATGCAGCATGAGCAGCGTCTAGACTTTCATACTGGATGTAAGCCCATGAATCCCCTTTCCTGTAAGCTATAGTCCTGATGGTGCCAAAGCGGTCGAACTCTTTAGCCAGCGCAGCCACTGGAACCCAGGGACCAAGACCCCCCACCCATAGCCTGGTTGTAGGTTTAGGTTTACCATATCCAATCTTGATTGTACTGTGACCCATCACCTTCCCTGACATGGCCACTTTGGCTCGATGAGCCATGTCCATGTTCTCAAACTTTATGAATCCATAAGTGCTGTTCTGCCCTCTGACAGCACGCTTTATATCCACCTCTGTAATCAGTCCAAACCTTTCGAACGCTCTCCTGATGTCGTTTTCAGTCAAACCGGCTTCCAGGTTGCCCAGAAACAATGTCCTGTTTGCCCTCTGGTCATCCTCAGGACTGAGTAGTTCTTCCTCACGGAAAACAGAACATTCCGGGATAAACGGGGGTCTACCCCTGCCTTCATACAGGGGGAAATCTCTGTCTCTTTCAAGGTCCCTGAGATGAGGAGGTAGTGGAGGAGGTGGAGGAGGAGGAGGTGCGGGGAGACGACCCAGAGCCAGCTGCTGTAACCGGTAGTCCCTGAACCCTGGACTGGGGGGAGACTGGGGTCTCTGTGAGTGGATGTGCCTGTGTCCAGAGGAAAAACTGTCTTTACTAATCGGGGAGTGGCTCTTATGCTTGTTCATGTATACGGTCTCTATTTTCAGAGGCCGGTCATACAGCACCAACTTCCCGCGGGCATGCTTAGCCGCCCGGGCGTCTTCGGGCCTCCGAAAGTTCACAAACGCCACCCTCTCGTGGTTTTCACGGCATATTTTCACACTCACGTCCCCGAACTTCTTAAACTCGTGAAACAACCCGTCCTCTATCTCCTCGTCGTTCAGCTCGGAGCCCAGCTCGCTTATTTTCAGAGTTTTGTACTCACTTCCTGGGGCCGACGGAGGCCGCGGGTCGCTTCGTGGACCGGACCTGGAATTTTCCGCGGCGATGTCAGCGCCACTGTGGGACTTGTTCACAGAGGAAGCCCCGTAGTCGTAGCCGCTAACGGTCCGACTGGACGAGCCGTGTCCATCTGAGTCCCTCATGTCTCTTTTATCGCTGGGTAAACCTCTCCTGGTGGAAGCGCTGCTATGAGCGGAGCCGTTGCTGGCAGAGAGAGTTGTGGTTTTCTTGCTGCTCGGGTAGCTTCCTCCTCGGTCTCTACTATCGTCAGGCCCACGGGTGCGTTTTTTCACCGGTGATCGCTCCTTTCCTTTCATTTCAAGATGCAAACGGCAGCCACTCCAACACACTGATGCACCTAAATATACTCTCTTCACAGTAATCTCCACTAAACTGAAGGAACCTAGAATTATCAGGCGAAATACGTCAGCGCCATGTTGGATAAACTACACCACTGTAATGGAGGTCCCGCCTCCTGTGTGTGAAAGAAGCTGATTGGTTCCGCAGCTTGCCAGTCATATGAACAAGCAAACCAGTTCGCCTGTTATAAATCAGGGTGCGGCTGCTGGACCATAGATTTCAAAAGAGTAGACGTTCCGTTTCCGAGTTGAAGCGATACGTCAGCGAATGCGCCATTTTGGAAGTGGCAAGTTAGGCTTTCAAATCAGTACAAGTGGGGCTTGGAAGCTTAAAGTTCCGAGTAAAGCTAACACCCAAGTTTATTTTCAACTAGTTTTAATAAATCTTTATATGTATATATATATATATATATATATATATATATATAAAGTCGGAAAGTAAGGACAACTGGAACAGGCGCCCTGTTTTTAAATTCACTTACCTGAATTTAACTGTTAGAATATAGTTAATTGAATCCAGTTTAGTTGTAGTTAGACTGTGTTGAGTTTCATCATCATTATTATTGTTATTATGATTGTTGATGTTGATTTTATACAAAATAGATTTAGGGGTCAGTGTGAAGCCCTTTTTAATTTAGCTTTATTACATACTGCATATTGTTATTTTATATTGATTTTAATGTAGTTATAATTAGTAAATTAGTATTTGGGTTGAAAGTAGTGACTAATTATATATACTGTTTTGTTTGCCACACTCCAGGTTTGCCTGGCTTTTTTGCAACAAAATTCCCTTCGCATCATGGCAGAGGCGTTGACGATCTATCCAGACGCTCATGTGACTTTTTTACTTCTCTGCTCTCCTCATATGGGTCAAAGTACAGTCCCATAGGAAGGAGTTAATATTTCATATAATATGATAGGAGGGTGGTTTGTAGAGTTGGTGCATACAAAACAAAACATCAATTGGGCGAGGATATGTTTCTCCTGGAGGGTTACATAACTGCTCTTCAGAGTGTATTGAGCAAAGCACACCAGAAAAAAGTTTATACGTATAGTAAAGCTGAAATACTCTCTGGCATAAAAGACTAAGATAAACATGTAGAGAAAAATGATGCATGTATATGTATTGTTGATGGGGTTACACATTGAGAAAGTTGAGGACATAATTTGATTCAATCTAATGAAAGTTAGACGTACACAGTTTGCCTGCTAAGACCTGACAGTTCTTTAGCCCATGGATCTGTTCAGTTGGGCTCAAATGATGAAGAACTATGCTTCACTCACAAGAAAGACAACATTAAAATAAGTTTTTAAATTATTGAATAAAGGTCAAACATCTTATAATCTTTGTAGAAGGTTAAGAATCTACAGAGCCATTCAATCAATTAGAATATTATTGAAAAGTTCATTTATTTCAGTCATTTCACTAATGAAGCAAATTATATAGATTAATTAGACACAGACTGATGTTTGCCAGCCTTTATTTCTGTTAATTATGATTATTTTCCACATACAGCTAATGAAAACACAGCATCTAAGATTAGACATTAAGACCATTAAAAACATTTTTGTTACAGAAATGTGGGCTGAATGAAAAGTATGTTTAATACCTGCTTAAAGGTTATTGTTTTCAAAAGGTACTTTTACTCTAACAAACGAGTCTCATCGGAACACATATTATAATTTATTAAATATGAATGTATACAGTTTCAGTTAGAAGGTGATGTAACCTCATAACTGGTATAGATGTCATTTTAATCTTGGACCGTCTGTGATGCAACTGGATCATTCTGGTTTCAGGATGAAATGATCACACAACAAACATCTTAAATGTTGTTCAAACACAAGATTTGAGTGCACAGGTTTGAAGTTGTTGTAAATTTCCACTTGATCACATATGATCAAAACTATAAAACTAGCCTCAACTACATACATCCATACACCCCACTAATATGTTTATATATGTGCCTCAGAGAGTTGCACATCAGACACACATTTTTTGTATCCATTATCACATACACCACAAAGTATCAACAGGTTGAGTTTGTAGCTTTGGGAAGGCTATTCTTTAAGCCTCATTTGACTGCTCCAAAACCAGTTTGCTTTTTGTGGATTTGGTATGTTTGCCCTGTTTTAAGAAGTAATAGATTCAGCTTTTTGGCCACAAAGACCAGAGTTGTATTTGGAGCAGGCTTTCAAATCCAAGAAAACACTTTACCTACTGACAAGCATGGTGGTGGTAGCATTATACTTTGAGATTGTTTTGGTGCCAGTGCTACTTGTGCATTGTACAAAGTACAAGAAAGAATGGAGAAACATGAGTGCCTCCAAATTTCAAACTTCATCTCAAATCAGCAACTAGATGATTGAAACTGAATAGAATGGAAAAGACACACCAGCTTTTACCTTCTGGATGACCTCAACATTTGAGAAAGCCAACTCTGTGCCAGGTAACAAGCCAGTTTTATTCAACTCTGCCAGTTATGACAAGAAAAGTGGTCAAATAGTGAGCCAGAATTATGCCATAGGCTAGCTGATGCCTACAAAAAGCATGTGGTTGAGGTGCAATTTGCTAAGAGACATTTACCCAAATATAGGTAAAAGCAAAAACACCCTACTGATTAAACAATGACTAAATGTGTCCCAGTCATAATAGTTTCTCTGGTTAGCTAATTCTGCTACTGTACTCCTGATTTTTAACATTTCTAATGGCACCATTATGTTTCATTAGACATCCAACAAAAACCTGGTTCCATTGCTGTAACTATCTGACATTTTGTTGCAGTTCTATGACATAAAAACGCTTCAGGTATATACAGTGGTGGATTGGATAGATGTAGGTATTTACACAGTCTAGAAATCTTCTCTCTTTTAGCTAATTAAAGCTTACTCAACTTAAAAAAAAAGCAATTACACACTTTACAACCTCTAGATTCTGAGTGAATATGTACTACCATAGATTTACCTTAAGAGGGCAGGCGTGTTTCTTTTTTTAACAACCACGTCAACAGCAGCTCAGCTAGATTAAAATCACCAACCAATAAATAAACAAATAAATACATAAAACTGTTTTTCACAGAACATATTTAACATTTTCTGAATTATCAAGGCTGTGTTTTTATAAATACCTTTCTGATTTCCCTCATATTTTGGTTATTGAAACCTTGCATTACACTCACTCATTATACAGGTCCTTCTCAAAATATAAGCATATTGTGATAAAGTTCATTATTTTCCATAATGTCGTGATGAAAATTTAACATTCATATATTTTAGATTCATTGCACACTAACTGAAATATTTCAGGTCTTTTATTGTCTTAATACGGATGATTTTGGCATACAGCTCATGAAAACCCAAAATTCCTATCTCACAAAATTAGCATATCATTAAAAGGGTCTCTAAACGAGCTATGAACCTAATCATCTGAATCAACGAATTAACTCTAAACACCTGCAAAAGATTTCTGAGGCCTTTAAAACTCCCAGCCTGGTTCAACACTCAAAACCCCAATCATGGGTAAGACTGCCGACCTGACTGCTGTCCAGAAGGCCTCTATTGACACCCTCAAGCAAGAGGGTAAGACACAGAAAGAAATTTCTGAATGAATAGGCTGTTCCCAGAGTGCTGTATCAAGGCACCTCAGTGGGAAGTCTGTGGGAAGGAAAAAGTGTGGCAGAAAACGCTGCACAACGAGAAGAGGTGACCGGACCCTGAGGAAGATTGTGGAGAAGGGCCGATTCCAGACCTTGGGGGACCTGTGGAAGCAGTGGACTGAGTCTGGAGTAGAAACATCCAGAGCCACCGTGCACAGGCGTGTGCAGGAAATGGGCTACAGGTGCCGCATTCCCCAGGTCAAGCCACTTTTGAACCAGAAACAGCGGCAGAAGCGCCTGACCTGGGCTACAGAGAAGCAGCACTGGACTGTTGCTCAGTGGTCCAAAGTACTTTTTTCGGATGAAAGCAAATTCTGCATGTCATTCGGAAATCAAGGTGCCAGAGTCTGGAGGAAGACTGGGGAGAAGGAAATGCCAAAATGCCAGAAGTCCAGTGTCAAGTACCCACAGTCAGTGATGGTCTGGGGTGCCGTGTCAGCTGCTGGTGTTGGTCCACTGTGTTTTATCAAGGGCAGGGTCAATGCAGCTAGCTATCAGGAGATTTTGGAGCACTTCATGCTTCCATCTGCTGAAAAGCTTTATGGAGATGAAGATTTCATTTTTCAGCACGACCTGGCACCTGCTCACAGTGCCAAAACCACTGGTAAATGGTTTACTGACCATGGTATCACTGTGCTCAATTGGCCTGCCAGCTCTCCTGACCTGAACCCCATAGAGAATCTGTGGGATATTGTGAAGAGAACGTCTAGAGACTCAAGACCCAACACTCTGGATGAGCTAAAGGCCGCTATCGAAGCATCCTGGGCCTCCATAAGACCTCAGCAGTGCCACAGGCTGATTGCCTCCATGCCACGCCGCATTGAAGCAGTCATTTCTGCAAAAGGATTCCCGACCAAGTATTGAGTGCATAACTGTACATGATTATTTGAAGGTTGACGTTTTTGTATTAAAAACACTTTTCTTTTATTGGTCGGATGAAATATGCTAATTTTGTGAGATAGGAATTTTGGGTTTTCATGAGCTGTATGCCAAAATCATCCGTATTAAGACAATAAAAGACCTGAAATATTTCAGTTAGTGTGCAATGAATCTAAAATATATGAATATTAAATTTTCATCATTACATTATGGAAAATAATGAACTTTATCACAATATGCTAATATTTTGAGAAGGACCTGTATGTGATATTTGTTAGGCTGTTTTATTCTGTTGCGCGTACTATGTAGGGCACTCCCACGCAAAGGATTACAGACTGTACAGCAGCAATCGGGGCAGAGGGATCTTCTTTTGCTGCCAATTCAGAAATTTTCCTCTCCATTTTATTCATGTTTCAAAACAACAAGCTTGCAGATTTTTATATAATGCTGTCACTTTACCAATTTGCCATTTAGGCTTCAAAACAATTCACTATTATTACTACAATGTTTCTATTTTGTAAAATAAAATAATAATCTTCATTGGTATTCACTGTAGACTGTGTGAGATCATGTTAATTGTTACACAAATGTGACCGCTGTTTTAAAAGGCTTAAATTGTCCCTAAAATGGGGACAGAGGAGTTTTACCCTTTGTCCTTCTGACAAAGACCATCTGGTGATGGTCCTCCACAGACAGACACATGTCCCAACAACGGCCCAGCAGGACAATCTGCTGTACCCAGCATTAAAATGAGCTTATCTGTGTCAGAAAGACAGTATAAGGGGGTAAATGTGTTCCCTCTTGAAATCTCAGTGGTATTGAGGTCATTTGTCTGTTTGAAATGAAACGACTAAATATTCCTGCACCCTAGAGATTAAATTGTGATTACACAGCAGAAATGTTTTAAAGAGATTTCTTTTATACCAATAGAGCCGCATCCAACCACTGCAGCTCGGTTAATATATTGTTTATTTTTTCTATGTTTAAATGTAGTGCGAATTTCAGGTGCTCCTTTAGAACCGGTACCACTCTACCTTTTAAGCAGAACCATAGATGTTCATGCTAACCAGATCATGTAAGTTTCTATCAACCCATCATGTGAAGCCTTGCAGAGTTCTGCTTACAGACCAATATTGGCTCTGCTGCAAATACCCCCTCCTGGACAGATTATGAACAAATTTAACATCTTTTGAGGAATGCATCGAACATTCAACCAAAAAAAAAACAATGTTGCCAGAAGTGGGATTGGAACCCACGCCTCCAGGGCAGACTGCTACCTGAACGCAGCGCCTTAGACCGCTAAAACTGGATACCATCCATTTATTTAGATGGTATCCAGTTGTACTTTTCTTTTAGGAACCTCATGGCTCTGCTTCAGGATTAATCCTGTTCCTGCCGCACATACTCCCTCCTTGTCAGATTATAAACAAATTTAACAAGATGTTTTATGATGTTTAAATAGATGGATGAAATTCTAGTTTTATAAGTTGTGCTTTGGTGAACAGCACAGACACTCTGCAGACCAGATGTTCAGTAACAGATGTGTCTGTCACAAACCTGCCACCTGTGTGGAATCACCTGGCATGTGATCTTAATGAGTATCCGGTCATATTTATGGAAAATGCATCATCCCTCTGAGTAAATCCTCAGACGACGAACTGATGACGAACCTATCATGCAGCAGGTCTCGTTCGTAAACTGTGTCAGCAAATGGGATGAGAACACTCTGTGTCAGCCTGTCAGAGTTCAGCATGACCCATTTCTTTTCCCACAGCCTGAACACCTGCAGAGCACCGGCACATCCTCGTGGTCTCTGTGAGGCTGGAGGATGCTTCAAGAAAAATAAAGAAAAAATTGTTCTAGGCGATGCATGGATTATAGCCAATCTGGCATCTTTGTTTGTTCATTTTTACTCAATGGGAAGAGATAAATAACATTAAAAGTCAATGTGAAGAAAATAGAGCGGTGTGTATATTTTTTTTTTTACCATTTTCTGACAATATAATGATGGTAGCTTTGATAGAGTCAAGCGTCTTGGGTAAAATTAAAGCAAAATCAGGCATGTGGACCTGCAAACATCACCTGCTTTGACTTGTCTGTTCAAATCGTTCCAAAATCATCTGCGTTTGCTTGGAGTAGAATTACAGTTCCAATGCAAAGATGTTTGTTCAGCTGCTTGCAGAAAGAATAATGTACTAGATGATACCACAGAGCCCAGTGCAGGGTGAGGCTTTTTTTAGCAGCTGAGAGTGACCCAGACAACGCAAACAGCACAAAGGAGGGAGGGGGGAGGAATGGGGAGGGAGGAATGTAAATGAGACTGGAGTAAGGGAAAAGTACTGGGTGCATGTGGTGCAGATACTGAGTGCAAGATGTGTGAGGTGGGGCGCAGAAACTGAAAGCAGGGGCTGCAAACCAGCAGGGAGACAATGTGAAGTTGGAGGCGGCTGAAGGTGAACCGCAGGCAGAGGAGGAGGAATGTGTCGCTGCTGACGTCAGGCTGCGAGGACCACGAGATAAAACAAGATCCGAAAAGGGAGGTTTGAGGGTAAAACATCAGGAAGGAGGACAGATGGAACTTAGCAAGTAGAAAATGTAAGGCAAGAAATATTCTCCAATGAGCAGCACAAAACCAGAATGAAAATCCAACATAAAAGCCTAAAGAGCTGCAAATAAAAGAAGCGATGCTGGTGATTAGTTCAGATTGTTATGCTGGGTTTGTTTGACATGCAAGCAGCAAGATTCTCCTGGTGGAAAGGTCAGGTTAAATCATGTGTACCAGTGAAGGGATGGCAATGACTTCTTGTACAGGCAGCCATGGGTTACAAATCAAAGCATCCTGACAACCGTTGTAATTTGTTTTTCATATATACATAACACAATGTTATGCCCAATGATAAATTTCAGCGAAACTAATGGCATTTGCATCAGCCTTTTTATGTTTAGTCCTGATTACCAAATGTTAGCCTGAAAAACTCATATTTTGATCTTAGCTGGTTGTATTCTGGTACTTTTGTTGGAAGATTTTCTCAGCAATAAAGAGACGAGTCCATTGGTTTATCAATATGTCATTTTGAAGCCTCTAGTTCAGCGGAGGGTATGGGGGGTGGCTAGGATGCATATGCATGTTATACTTTCAGAACTTTATACATAAGAAACTTTTTGCAAACCTTGTACTCTTGAACTTGTTATATGAAATTCCAGTAAAATTCAGTCTGACCGAGGCACTAGATGAACCATGTCAGAGGTAAGACCCAAGTCAACTGCAGTTAAATTGCAGATTTCAGCCATAGTCTGCCATAGCTTTAGCAGAATGGAAAAGCTGTGACCTTCCATTATGTCCCAAAGTCGGTACGAAGCATTGCAAGAACAAATCTCAAAAGGATAAAAGTCTTCATTCATTTCTCCTCTGACAAAGAGCTGTTCTCAACAAACTAAAGCAAACAGGAACATGTTAGAGGTATTCCTTAAAACTACTAATAACATTATGTTCTTTATGGGTGAAATATGTCATAAGTATAATAATCATCTTCTGGCACTTAATTAAAAAACGTTCTCAGTTGAAGTCAAGGAACATGATAGCAATGGAAAATAAACATTGCTTTCTAGTTTTTAACTAAGATTTGATTTTGCTAATCGTAGAGGGAAGCAAAAGAACAAACCAACAAGCTTCCAGTTTCCTGATTCAACATTTCTGAGTATATCACTCCTGTCCAATTAGTCACCATTGTCAGGCGAGCGCTCCACCCTCCAGCCATCATCTAAACGTCTCCTTTTGAGGCCAAGATCTCTGCACTGCAACTCCCGCTCTGCTGACCAGCCCTCCCTGGAGCGCCTCTCAAGACAATCTATGGGGTCAAAGCCTGGTTCTCTCATCCTGTCATGGGCATTCAGGCCAGCCCACTCCGCAGATGAATAGGGATCCCTTTCCCTAAAGCGACTAGGAAACGGAGGGGTTCGGTTCCTTACTCTCATAGGCTCAGCCAGGCGGTGGGAAAAAGGCTCGGGGACTAAGTCAAAGTGGGGCAGGGGGAGAGGAAGTTGCAGTAACTGCTGCTGGGGGTAACGATTTTCTGTTTCAGCAAAATCCACTCTAAGTCTCCTGTCAGAGCCGCCGAGAGGGAAACCCCTCATGTGGGTCCATGCAGCATGAGCATCGTCTAGACTTTCATACTGGATGTAAGCCCATGAATCCCCTTTCCTGTAAGCTATAGTCCTGATGGTGCCAAAGCGGTCGAACTCTTTATCCAGCGCAGCCACTGGAACCCAGGGACCAAGACCCCCCACCCATAGCCTGGTTGTAGGTGTAGGTTTACCATATCCAATCTTGATTGTACTGTGACCCATCACCTTCCCTGACATGGCCACTTTGGCTCGATGAGCCATGTCCATGTTCTCAAACTTTATGAATCCATAAGTGCTGCTCTTCCTTCTGGCAGTACGCTTTATATCCACCTCTGTAATCAGTCCAAACCTTTCGAACGCTCTCCTGATGTCGTTTTCAGTCAAACCGGCTTCCAGGTTGCCCAGAAACAATGTCCTGTTTGCCCTCTGGTCATCCTCAGGACTGAGTAGTTCTTCCTCACGGAAAACAGAACATTCCGGGATGAACGGGGGTCTACCCCTGCCTTCATACAGGGGGAAATCTCTGTCTCTTTCAAGGTCCCTGAGATGAGGAGGTAGTGGAGGAGGTGGAGGAGGAGGAGGTGCGGGGAGACGACCCAGAGCCAGCTGCTGTAACCGGTAGTCCCTGAACCCTGGACTGGGGGGAGACTGGGGTCTCTGTGAGTGGATGTGCCTGTGTCCAGAGGAAAAACTGTCTTTACTAATCGGGGAGTGGCTCTTATGCTTGTTCATGTATACGGTCTCTATTTTCAGAGGCCGGTCATACAGCACCAACTTCCCGCGGGCATGCTTAGCCGCCCGGGCGTCTTCGGGCCTCCGAAAGTTCACAAACGCCACCCTCTCGTGGTTTTCACGGCATATTTTCACACTCACGTCCCCGAACTTCTTAAACTCGTGAAACAACCCGTCCTCTATCTCCTCGTCGTTCAGCTCGGAGTCCAGCTCGCTTATTTTCAGAGTTTTGTACTCACTTCCTGGGGCCGACGGAGGCCGCGGGTCGCTGCGTGGACCGGACCTGGAATTTTCCGCGGCGATGTCAGCGCCACCGTGGGACTTGTTCACAGAGGAAGCCCCGTAGTCGTAGCCGCTAACGGTCCGACTGGACGAGCCGTGTCCATCTGAGTCCCTCATGTCTCTTTTATCGCTGGGTAAACCTCTCCTGGTGGAAGCGCTGCTATGAGCGGAGCCGTTGCTGGCAGAGAGAGTTGTGGTTTTCTTGCTGCTCGGGTAGCTTCCTCCTCGGTCTCTACTATCGTCAGGCCCACGGGTGCGTTTTTTCACCGGTGATCGCTCCTTTCCTTTCATTTCAAGATGCAAACGGCAGCCACTCCAACACACTGATGCACCTAAATATACTCTCTTCACAGTAATCTCCACTAAACTGAAGGAACCTAGAATTATCAGGCGAAATACGTCACCGCCATGTTGGATAAACTACAGTAATCTCCACTAAACTGAAGGAACCTAGAATTATCAGGAGAAATACGTCAGCGCCATGTTGGATAAACTACACCACTGTAATGGAGGTCCCGCCTCCTGTGTTTGAAAGAAGCTGATTGGTTCCGCAGCTTGCCAGTCATATGAACAAGCAAACCAGTTCGCCTGTTATAAATCAGGGTGCGGCTGCTGGACCATAGATTTCAAAAGTGTAGACGTTCCGTTTCCGAGTTGAAGCGATACGTCAGCGAATGCGCCATTTTGGAAGTGGCAAGTTAGGCTTTCAAATCAGTACAAGTGGGCTTGGAAGCTTAAAGTTCCGAGTAAAACTAACACCCAAGTTTATTTTCAACTAGTTTTAATAAATCTTTGAATTTAACTGTTAGAATATAGTTAATTGAATCCAGTTTAGTTGTAGTTAGACTGTGTTGAGTTTCATCATCATTATTATTGTTATTATTATTGTTGATGTTGATTTTATACAAAATAGATTTAGGGGTCAGTGTGAAGCCCTTTTTAATTTAGCTTTATTACATACTACATATTGTTATTTTCAATTGATTTTATGTAGTTATAGAAATGTAGTTATAGTAATAGATTCAGCTTTTTGGCCACAAAGACCAGAGTTGTATTTGGAGCAGGCTTTCAAATCCAAGAAAACACTTTACCTACTGACAAGCATGGTGGTGGTAGCATTATGCTTTGGGATTGTTTTGGTGCCAGTGCTACTTGTGCATTGTACAAAGTATAAGAAAGAATGGAGAAACATTAGTGCCTCCAATTTTCAAACTTCATCTCAAATCAGCAACTAGATGATTGAAACTGAATAGAATGGAAAAGACACACCAGCTTTTACCTTCTGGATGACCTCAACATTTGAGAAAGCCAACTCTGTGCCAGGTAACAAGCCAGTTTTATTCAACTCTGCCAGTTATGACAAGAAAAGTGGTCAAATAGTGAGCCAGAATTATGCCATAGGCTAGCTGATGCCTACAAAAAGCATGTGGTTGAGGTGCAATTTGCTAAGAGACATTTACCCAAATATAGGTAAAAGCAAAAACACCCTACTGATTAAACAATGACTAAATGTGTCCCAGTCATAATAGTTTCTCTGGTTAGCTAATTCTGCTACTGTACTCCTGATTTTTAACATTTCTAATGGCACCATTATGTTTCATTAGACATCCAACAAAAACCTGGTTCCATTGCTGTAACTATCTGACATTTTGTTGCAGTTCTATGACATAAAAACGCTTCAGGTATATACAGTGGTGGATTGGATAGATGTAGGTATTTACACAGTCTAGAAATCTTCTCTCTTTTAGCTAATTAAAGCATACTCAACTTAAAAAAAAAAGCAATTACACACTTTACAACCTCTAGATTCTGAGTGAATATGTACTACCATAGATTTACCTTAAGAGGGCAGGCGTGTTTCTTTTTTTAACAACCACGTCAACAGCAGCTCAGCTAGATTAAAATCACCAACCAATAAATAAACAAATAAATACATAAAACTGTTTTTCACAGAACATATTTAACATTTTCTGAATTATCAAGGCTGTGTTTTTATAAATACCTTTCTGATTTCCCTCATATTTTGGTTATTGAAACCTTGCATTACACTCACTCATTATATGTGATATTTGTTAGGCTGTTTTATTCTGTTGCGCGTACTATGTAGGGCACTCCCACGCAAAGGATTACAGACTGTACAGCAGCAATCGGGGCAGAGGGGTCTTCTTTTGCTGCCAATTCAGAAATTTTCCTCTCCATTTTATTCATGTTTCAAAACAACAAGCTTGCAGATTTTTTATATAATGCTGTCACTTTACCAATTTGCCATTTAGGCTTCAAAACAATTCACTATTATTACTACAATGTTTCTATTTTGTAAAATAAAATAATAATCTTCATTGGTATTCACTGTAGACTGTGTGAGATCATGTTAATTGTTACACCAATGTTGCACCAACAGAAGCAACAAATGTTGTAATTTACTGACCGCTGTTTTAAATTGTCCCTAAAATGGGGACAGAGGAGCTTTACCCTTTGTCCTTCTGACAAAGACCATCTGGTGATGGTCCTCCACAGACAGACACATGTCCCAACAACGGCCCAGCAGGACAATCTGCTGTACCCAGCATTAAAATGAGCTTATCTGTGTCAGAAAGACAGTATAAGGGGGTAAATGTGTTCCCTCTTGAAATCTCAGTGGTATTGAGGTCATTTGTCTGTTTGAAATGAAACCACTAAATATTCCTGCACCCTAGAGATTAAATTGTGATTACACAGCAGAAATGTTTTAAAGAGATTTCTTTTATACCAATAGAGCCGCATCCAACCACTGCAGCTCGGTTAATATATTGTTTATTTTTTCTATGTTTAAATGTAGTGCGAATTTCAGGTGCTCCTTTAGAACCGGTACCACTCTACCTTTTAAGCAGAACCATAGATGTTCATGCTAACCAGATCATGTAAGTTTCTATCAACCCATCATGTGAAGCCTTGCAGAGTTCTGCTTACAGACCAATATTGGCTCTGCTGCAAATACCCCCTCCTGGACAGATTATGAACAAATTTAACATCTTTTGAGGAATGCATCGAACATTCAACCAAAAAAAAAACAATGTTGCCAGAAGTGGGATTGGAACCCACGCCTCCAGGGCAGACTGCTACCTGAACGCAGCGCCTTAGACCGCTAAAACTGGATACCATCCATTTATTTAGATGGTATCCAGTTGTACTTTTCTTTTAGGAACCTCTTGGCTCTGCTTCAGGATTAATCCTGTTCCTGCCGCACATACTCCCTCCTTGTCAGATTATAAACAAATTTAACAAGATGTTTTATGATGTTTAAATAGATGGATGAAATTCTAATTTTATAAGTTGTGCTTTGGTGAACAGCACAGACACTCTGCAGACCAGATGTTCAGTAACAGATGTGTCTGTCACAAACCTGCCACCTGTGTGGAATCACCTGGCATGTGATCTTAATGAGTATCCGGTCATATTTATGGAAAATGCATCATCCCTCTCAGTAAATCCTCAGACGACGAACTGATGACGAACCTATCATGCAGCAGGTCTCATTCGTAAACTGTGTCAGCAAATGGGATGAGAACACTCTGTGTCAGCCTGTCAGAGTTCAGCATGACCCATTTCTTTTCCCACAGCCTGAACACCTGCAGAGCACCGGCACATCCTCGTGGTCTCTGTGAGGCTGGAGGATGCTTCAAGAAAAATAAAGAAAAAATTGTTCTAGGCAATGCATGGATTATAGCCAATCTGGCATCTTTGTTTGTTCATTTTTACTCAATGGGAAGAGATAAATAACATTAAAAGTCAATGTGAAGAAAAATAGAGCGGTGTATATATATTTTGTTTTTACCATTTTCTGACAATATAATGATGGTAGCTTTGATAGAGTCAAGCGTCTTGGGTAAAATTAAAGCAAAATCAGGCATGTGGACCTGCAAACATCACCTGCTTTGACTTGTCTGTTCAAATCGTTCCAAAATCATCTGCGTTTGCTTGGAGTAGAATTACAGTTCCAATGCAAAGATGTTTGTTCAGCTGCTTGCAGAAAGAATAATGTACTAGATGATACCACAGAGCCCAGTGCAGGGTGAGGCTTTTTTTAGCAGCTGAGAGTGACCCAGACAACGCAAACAGCACAAAGGAGGGAGGGGGGAGGAATGGGGAGGGAGGAATGTAAATGAGACTGGAGTAAGGGAAAAGTACTGGGTGCATGTGGTGCAGATACTGAGTGCAAGATGTGTGAGGTGGGGCGCAGAAACTGAAAGCAGGGGCTGCAAACCAGCAGGGAGACAATGTGAAGTTGGAGGCGGCTGAAGGTGAACCGCAGGCAGAGGAGGAGGAATGTGTCGCTGCTGACGTCAGGCTGCGAGGACCACGAGATAAAACAAGATCCGAAAAGGGAGGTTTGAGGGTAAAACATCAGGAAGAAGGACAGATGGAACTTAGCAAGTAGAAAATGTAAGGCAAGAAATATTCTCCAATGAGCAGCACAAAACCAGAATGAAAATCCAACATAAAAGCCTAAAGAGCTGCAAATAAAAGAAGCGATGCTGGTGATTAGTTCAGATTGTTATGCTGGGTTTGTTTGACATGCAAGCAGCAAGATTCTCCTGGTGGAAAGGTCAGGTTAAATCATGTGTACCAGTGAAGGGATGGCAATGACTTCTTGTACAGGCAGCCATGGGTTACAAATCAAAGCATCCTGACAACCGTTGTAATTTGTTTTTCATATATACATAACACAATGTTATGCCCAATGATAAATTTCAGCGAAACTAATGGCATTTGCATCAGCCTTTTTATGTTTAGTCCTGATTACCAAATGTTAGCCTGAAAAACTCATATTTTGATCTTAGCTGGTTGTATTCTGGTACTTTTGTTGGAAGATTTTCTCAGCAATAAAGAGACGAGTCCATTGGTTTATCAATATGTCATTTTGAAGCCTCTAGTTCAGCGGAGGGTATGGGGGGTGGCTAGGATGCATATGCATGTTATACTTTCAGAACTTTATACATAAGAAACTTTTTGCAAACCTTGTACTCTTGAACTTGTTATATGAAATTCCAGTAAAATTCAGTCTGACCGAGGCACTAGATGAACCATGTCAGAGGTAAGACCCAAGTCAACTGCAGTTAAATTGCAGATTTCAGCCATAGTCTGCCATAGCTTTAGCAGAATGGAAAAGCTGTGACCTTCCATTATGTCCCAAAGTCGGTACGAAGCATTGCAAGAACAAATCTCAAAAGGATAAAAGTCTTCATTCATTTCTCCTCTGACAAAGAGCTGTTCTCAACAAACTAAAGCAAACAGGAACATGTTAGAGGTATTCCTTAAAACTACTAATAACATTATGTTCTTTATGGGTGAAATATGTCATAAGTATAATAATCATCTTCTGGCACTTAATTAAAAAACGTTCTCAGTTGAAGTCAAGGAACATGATAGCAATGGAAAATAAACATTGCTTTCTAGTTTTTAACTAAGATTTGATTTTGCTAATCGTAGAGGGAAGCAAAAGAACAAACCAACAAGCTTCCAGTTTCCTGATTCAACATTTCTGAGTATATCACTCCTGTCCAATAAGCAGGCAGCCTGCAGCAGCAGCTGTAAACGTGCTCTTTGTCAAAAGTGGTTTATGGGAAATAATGAACATTATCTCGCTGTAAATGTATTTCTTAACAAGGTTTTCAACCTCCTCTGGCATTTTTCTATCTTATAGCATTCCAACAATTGATGCTGTCACTTGATGCTGTGTTGCAAACAGTCCAATACAATAAAGAAAGATGAAAATAAATACGTGTCTTCTTGAATCACCAAAACTAAAAAAGGAATAGTTAAAATAAAAGAAGAACTGAGAGGTAATCAGAAATTTAAATTATTGTGGAGTCCTTAATTATGTTTTAATTAATAGATAAACTTGTCAGTTACCCTTAAAAGTCTCACTACTGGCTCATTTAAGACTGTATAAGAGCAATAATGATATCAAAGTTCATTTTAGTGTACTTTCATGTATTGTGAAAGGCCCCAAAGTTTATACGTCTTCCAAACAAAACAGCACAAGGGATGCATTGTACAAAAACAAAAACAGAGAACATTACATCTGTTAGGAGAAAATGATAAATATGTCACAAACAACCAATCTGCAGAAATATTCCAAGCCACTCCTAATAAGCTGAAAATGCCCACAAATGTCTACGTGTTTTCTTTTAGAGGCACTGTATGTTGTAGACTCAGCAGTGATAGTTATGGTGCAAGAATCTACTGGTCTAACAAAAGTAAAACATTAAAAAAAACTTACATAACTTGCGTACATAAATCAAATGGCTACATTTACCTCCTCGGCAAATCATCAACTTCTGCAGAGCCCTTGTAATGAGCCATTCATCTGATTCAGATGTGTTGGAAAAGGGATGCACTTTAAAGGTGCAGGACATTGGCTCTTGAGGACTAGAGTCGGAGACCCCTGCACAAGTATGAATAAAACGATCTCTGCTCAGATAAGACAAAATAGAAACAATTTAGGGCGCTAAGGTAGAGCTACAAGGCACTTACTTTACATGAACCCCATCCACATTAGTGCGCAGAGGTGGCAGCATCATGCTATGGAAACATTTATCATTAAAAGAGAGATTCAGATTTTGAGGATAATGACAAATGTTGTCAAATTCTGGAGAAAAGTCTTTCAAAGACTTCAGACTGAACCAGAGATCACAGTTCAGACTGATTTTAGCCCAAATAATGCTGCTAAAGCATTCAAGAAATTAATAAGAAACATTTGGAGCAAGCTAGGAGAACTTTCGGTAACAACCAATCGAAGAGATGTGCTGCAGCAGAAAGAGGAGATGTCTCTGTAACATTTGCTTCTTAAAAGATGTAAAACAGTCTCCTACCACTGGATGCCACTGAAACCTTGGAGGCCTCAGCAGCCAATCACGATGAAGTAATTTATCACAAGGCACATCCCATGAAGACAATGCAGAGATGAGACATACGATCTTTGGGAGGCTGTGGCTTCTGGCTGGCAGTCAGCTTGAACAATGAGCATTAATAGTGTCAGAGAGCAAGATGCAGCTGTGGAAACAACCAACTGGATTGAAGAAGAACATTTTACTGACTAGCCATTCAGCCTGAAATTGTTTTAGTAAAGCACTAGAGCACAGAAACTCGCATTTTAAACCAAACAAATGCTTATTTAAACATGTTGATGGGTTAAAATAAATGTAAACAGGTGTATTTATTAGAGATTGAGACAGGGCTAAGCATAAACATAACTTGATGACAGACATTTTATATACCATCCAGGGAGGCGGACATGTGGGAACAAAACTCTATTATGTGAGGATGAAAAATGGCCACTCAATACTATCTTCCTCCTCGATCTCTTTGGTGTTGAAAAATATTGTGAAGGATGCAGCGTGATTTATGGTCCCCTGGGTGACTGTGTCTGCTGCACATGTGCTAGGGTCTTAAAAGAGCAAAGATCACCCAGTCCAACTCCAGATATCTACAGCTTGATCAAACTATTGGATTATTTAGGTTGTGGGGCGGTTTAACATTTTCTTGGTCTCCTTTTTCAGAGCTACATTTCAAATGGGTACCGGCCATTTTTCTTTTGTTATGACTAGATCCAAAAACATCCTTCAAAATAAAATAAACTTAACTTATATCCATACAGTATAACACTCTAGCTAAATGCAAACATTTTCAAATGAGGGTTTCATTTATTAAGGGAACAATATTTATTTAAACCAATCTGGCCATATGCACAAGTACCCTCTAAACCTAATAACTGGCTATGCCCCCCTTGGTCATGATAACTGCCATCCTGCATATGTGATAACTTACAATGAGTCTGTGTGGCTGGATTTTGCCCAGCTGTCTTTGTAGAATGGTTATAATCAGCCACACTGGAGGGTTGATGGGCATAAACAGCCTGTTAAATTCCTGCTACAAACACTACTGTACTTTGGATTTAAGTTCAGACTTTGTCTAGGCCCATCTATATTCATTCTTTCTTTTCCAGGTTTTTCTGGTAGAGTGCAGAATTCATGGTCCATCATCAGAATCAGCTTTATTGTCAAGTTTGTACAGACAAGCAAGGAATTTGACTCCGGTACACTTTGCTCTCAGTGAAGATTATTATTATTTTTTTGTAAATACAGGAGTGGAAGTAAAGATCTTTATTTCATATAATTATATATATATAAATGTACATATATACACAATTGATTTTACAATAGAATATAATGTGAGATCAGTCCAAGTCTGCATGGTGTTATTCTGGAACTCTGTCAAGCGTTCATCAGAGAAACCATCTGGGGGCAGAAACTGACTCTGTGGGGGCTGGTTTTAGCAGACAGTGCTCTGTAGCGCCACCCTGAAAGCCTAAACAGTTTGTGTGCAAGATGTGTGGGTTCAGCAGAGATTTTAGCTGCCCTTTTCCTGACCCTAGCCTGGACACATATCATGTACAGCAAGTTGCCTAGGTCCTGAAGCAGCAATATAGCCCCAGACCATCACACTCCTACCACCATGTTTTACTATGATGCTCTTATTCTAAAATGTTGTGTTATCTTTAACCCAGATGTAGCTGGATTCACATCTTTGAAAAAGCTGCACTTTTGTCTCTTCGGTTTGAATATTGTCCTAAAGGTCTTGAGGATCATCAGGTGTTTCTTTGAAGTCCTGATGTGGGCCTTTGTTCTTCTTGGCTTTGGCCTTGAAACTTTCCCATGGAAGCCATTCGTGCCCAACCCCTTTCTTATTGTTGAATCATGAACTCTGACCTTAACGGAGGCAAGGGAGACCAGAGATGCTTTGGATGTTTTGGGTTCTTTGTGACCTTCTTGATGAGTCGTTGATGTCCTCTTAATGTATTTTGGTTGGCAGGCCCCTCCTGGGAAGGTTCACCACTGTTCCATGTTTTCTCCATTTTGCTCTCACTGCAGTTTTGCTGTAGTCTCAAAGCCATTTCTAAGAAGGCTCTCCAGACAGAAGTCTGTTTGCAGACAGATAGATGTCAATATATTTATTTCTCATCTGTTCTTGAATTTCACGTAGTAGGAAAAAAAACAAGACATGCAATGTTAAAAGGGGAAAACTGGTACAAATAATACGGATTGGTCACATATGTTTAGTTAGAAGGTATTGCATGTGACTCTTTTCTGTCTTCTGACGGTAGAACCAACTTTACCAAGAATGATCTTTATAACACAAGTGAAACTTAATTTTCCTCTATCCCAGCAGATTCCAACCTAAATGATAAATTCAGCGAGAAAACGCTCACTTTCTTTCTTGATTCTCACTGTTTCTCTTCTCCACTGTAGATGTGGATGGAGTCCAGTCTCCAGATAACCACTGCGGGAGCGGCAAGTCCGTCAGCGGTCATAATGAGCGGCTCTTTGTGCGTCACGGTGCGCTCCGGACTCTCCTCCCTGCCTGTCAGATGTTCAGATGCTCAGCATGTGATGCTCCGTCCGTCCTCAGAGTCCTGAAAGCGCTCAGCCTGGACCACAACCACACACGCAAGCTGCTCGGTGGAAATGCTCATTCACCTCTTCTTATATTATCGGACAACCGCGTTTATTTTAAACGGAGGACATCGCTGCAAAAGACACACGGTAAGCAGGGCTCATTTGACAAATGCATGACGTTTTGCTGCAGAAGTTCAGATGCCTTTTTAACGTAGTTGTAATCTCCTTATATCCTGGTTTAAAATACCAAAGAAACTTTCATTTTCAATCTTTGTAAGTTATATAGATCTGTGCGTCCTGAGGAGTAAAACGTGCTCCTGTTTTAGGCAGAGGTCAGGAAATAACCGAGCTTGACCTTGGATGTGTTTCTCACATGAGAAGCAGAGGCAAACATATCACGACCAGCAGGACATGTGTCAGCTGCTCTGCTCAGTGCGATCCCTGTGTGAAGCGTTTAAGGTCATTCAGGAGTCTGTTCTGCTCAGATTTTAAATAGTTTTGGTGTCTTCTAGATTCAGGATAATTTTAGAGATGATGCCTTTATTCAGCAAGTTTCAAAGCCATTTTTAAGACTATTTCTTTGGTGACGCAGCAGATTAGAGTTTCTTCGATGAAAGACCACTTACAACCATAAAATGAGTCAGTTATTAATGTAAACCAGTTTCACACAAGAGAGTTGCAAAATTCATGGAATATTCAAATTTGGAAACTTTTCTTGGGAAGTATAGGGATTTATGAGAATTATAAAGAAGAAAAACTAGAATTTAAAATGTGAAACCTTGGGTGCAAAACACAGGGATCTTAAATATGGTTAAGAAAAATATATTTTGCATAATCTTAACTAAAACCCTGCGATGGACTGGCGACCTGTCCAGGGTGTACCCCGCCTCTCGCCCATAGACTGCTACAGATAGGCACCGGCTTCCCCGTGACCCACTATGGAATAAGCGGTAGAAAATGACTGACTGACTTAACTAAAACCACCAGATTTTATTCAAGTACACTTCAGTATGTCAATGTAATTTCTCACTGAAAAGCACCTAGCGCACCGCTCACTGCAGGGGTGTTGAGGCCACGCCCACTACATGCACTGTGCATACCTCCATCACATGAGGATGATTTCTAAAACCTGGAGGTCACATATTTGAGTTTGTCAGCTACATACAGTGAAGATAGTTTTGATTAAATTATTGGATAAATCTGGGAATATTATTGTCTCCCTATGACAAGACAGAATGTTTGTATTTATATTTGGATATGATGTGGTTTGCTTTAGTTACCTCCATTTTTCAGATTCTCAATAAATTTCCAAAGAGTTCTATATTATCCATATAAAGTTTTTGATTTCTAATATTTCCCTAATTCCAAAGCTTAACTCCTGGAGAAACATTAAAAAAATGAAACCAAATATCAAACATTGATAATGCAAAAGTGAAATCGATGGTGCTGCGGTGGCTGCTGGGCTTAACAGGAAGTAGGCCCCTAAATAAAATTCTTCGTGAGGCCTCCGGCGACCTTGATCCAGCCCTGGAGATACATATAGAAAACATTTAGCAGATATGTCCAAATCTGATCCATGCATATTCAAGAGTTTGTATTTATGTCTGTTTGTTGATGTGATGAAACCGCAGACAGAAATAAGTCATACTGTATGTCTTTAATTTTCCTAATACGGAGCAGAAAACTCCAAGGAGTAAAAGATCCCTGCTCTTTATATAGATTCCCTATAAAATTAGTTTAAAAGAAACTTCAAACAGTCACATTTGTGTTTCACATGTGTCTTTACATATTTGTCAAGACAAAAGCTCAGATTTCATGATCCTACCTAAAAGCTGCCATGGCCTGAATTATCACTCATCTTACAGCATGTTATTGTCATGTGATAGCAAAATTTAATTAGGATGAGATGAAGATATCTCTATGGATCTACTGTCTTTGCCTGAAGGCAATGGTGACCGACACTATGGCTCGATAGAAAAATAATTATCATGTTTATTGATGAGGAATAAACACATTTACTTTATAGTTTACAAAATTAAATTAAATCAGAACAGCAGGTAACTTCATGCTATGATAAACTCTAATAAGGGAGGTTTGATTGTCTTTTAAGAAAAGAAGCTACATAAAATGAAATAAACGTGCTAGTAATTATAAAACCTTGCCTTCTAGCTCACTGAAAAGTCTATTTACTAAAAGAAAACAAGATGTTGGACCTTCTTCTGTTTCATTTCTGATTAATAAGTGGATTTAGATCCAGAACGCCTTGCAAAAGTATGCATACCCTTTCAATATTCGTACTCGTACTCGTACTCGTACTTGTCGTCTTCCGCTTTATCCGGAACCGGGTCGCGGGGGCAGCAGACTCAGCAGAGACGCCCAGACGTCCCTCTCCCCAGACACCTCCTCCAGCTCCTCCGGGGGGAGCCCAAGGCGTTCCCAGGCCAGCCGAGAGACATAGTCCCTCCAGCGTGTCCTGGGCCGTTCCCTGGGCCTCCTCCCGGTGGGACATGCCTGGAACACCTCCCGAGGAAGGCGTCCAGGAGGCATCCGGTATAGATGCCCGAGCCACCTCAACTGGCTCCTCTCGATGTGGAGGAGTAGCGGCTCTACTCCGAGCCCCTCCCGGATGGCCGAGCTCCTCACCCTACGGAGTAAGCTCATTTCAGCCGCTTGTATCCGGGATCTCATTCTTTCGGTCATGACCCAAAGTTCATGGCCATAGGTGAGGGTAGGAACGTAGACCGACCGGTAAATCGAGAGCTTCGCTTTTCGGCTCAGCTCTCTCTTTCCACAACGGACCGGCACAGTGCCCCCATTACTGTGGCAGCCGCACCAATCCGTCTGTCGATCTCCCGCTGCATTCTTCCCTCACTCGTGAACAAGACCCCGAGATACTTAAACTCCTCCATTTGAGGCCGGAACTCCCCTCCAACCTGAAGAGGACAAGCCACCCTTTTCCGGTCGAAACCATGGCCTCGGACTTGGAGGAGCTGATCTTCATCCCAGCCGCTTCACACTCGGCTGCGAACCGCCCCAGTGCATGCTGTAGGTCTTGGCTAGAGGGGGCCAGCAGGACCACATCATCTGCAAAAAGAAGAGACAAAATCCTCTGGTCCCCAAAACAGACCCCCTCCGGCCCTTGGCTGTGCCTAGAAATCCTGTCCATAAAAGTTATGAACAGGACCGGTGACAAAGGGCAGCCCTGCCAGAGTCCAACTTGCACCGGGAACAGGTTCGACTTAGTGCCGGCAATGGGAACCAAACTCCTGCTCCGCTTGTACAGAGATCGGATGGCTGACCAGGGAGGCTGAGGAGTGTGATCCCCCTGTAGTTGGATTACACCCTCCGGTCACCCTTTTTATGAAGGGGGACCACCACCCCAGTCTGCCAATCCAAAGGCACTGTCCCCGTCCGCCACGCAATGTTGAAGAGGCGTTTCAACCATGACAGCCCCACAACATCCAAAGACTTGAGGTACTCAGGGCGGATCTCATCCAACCTCGAAGCCCTGCCACCGCAGAGCTTTTTAACCACCTCGGTGACTTCTGCCCGGGTGATGAAAGAGTCCAACCCCGAGTTCCCAGCCTCTGTTTTCACCAGGGAATGCGTGATGGCAGGATTGAGGAGATCCTCGAAGTATTCCTTCCACCGGCCGATAATGTCCCCAGTCGAGGTCAGCAGCTCCCCACACCCACTGTAAACACTGTTGGCAAAGCACTGCTTCCCCCTCCTGAGGCGCCGGACGGTTTGCCAGAATCGCTTCGGGGCCAACCGGTAGTCCTTCTCCATGGCCTCACCGAACTCCTCCCAGGTCCAAGTTTTTGCAGCATCGACAATAGATGCGGAGAACATGGTCCACTCGGACTCTATGTCTCCAACATCCCTCGGAATCTGGTCAAAGCTCTCTCGGAGGTGAGAGTTGACTACATCCCTGGCCAAGGGGTCCGCTAGATATTCCCAGCAGACCCTCACTATGCGCTTGGGCCTGCCAAGTCTGTCCGGCTTTCTCCTCCCCCAGCGGATCCAACTCACTACCAGTTGGTGATCAGTGGACAGCTCAGCCCCTCTCTTCACAAGGTCTGATGATACGACAACAATGTCGATCATTGACCTCCTTCCTAGGGTATCCTGGTGCCAAGTGCACTGATGGACACCCTTATGTTTGAACATGGTGTTCATTATGGACAATCCGTGACTAGCACAGAAGTCCAATAACAAAACACCGCTCGGATTCAGATTGGGGAGGCCATTCCTCCCGATCGCGCCTCTCCAGGTGTCACTGTCGTTTCCCACGTGGGCGTTGAAGTCCCCCAGCAGAATAATGGAGTCCCCAGGAGGGGCTCTATCCAGTACCCATGACAGGGACGCCAAGAAGGTCGGGTACTCCGCACTACCACTCGGCCCGTAGGCTGAAATGATAGTCAGAGACCTCTGCCCAACCCGAAGGCGCAGGGATGCGACACTCTCATCCACTGGGGTAAACCCCAATACAAGACGGCTGAGCTGGGGGGCGACAAGCAAACCCACCCAAGCCCGCCGCCTCTCCCCGCGGGCCACTCCAGAGTAGAAGAGAGTCCAGCCCCTCTCGAGGAGATGGGATCCAGAGCCCACGCTGTGCGTGGAGGCGAGCCCGACTATTTCTAGTCGATATCTCTCGACCTCCTGCACAAGCTCAGGCTCCTTCCTCCCCAGCAAGGTGACATTCCACGTCCCTAGAGCCAGCCTAAGCATCCGGGGATCGGGCCGCCGAGGTCTCCACCTTTGTCCGCCGCCCAATCCTCTTTGCACCGGTCCCTCACGGTTCCCCCTGCAGGTGGTGGGCCCACTGGGGGATGGTCTCGCGTCTCTCATTCGGGCTTGGCCCGGCCGGGTCCTGTGAGGAGGAACCCAGCCACCAGGCACTCTCTGACGAGTCCTGACCCCAGGCCTGGCTCCAGGGTGGGACCCCGGCTCCGCCGTACCGGGCGATGTCACGTGCCTCGATTTTGTAGTCGTCATGAGGGGTTCTTGAACGGCTCTTTGTCTGACCCGTCACCTAGAGCCTGTTTGCCATGGGAGACCCTACCAGGGGCATTTAAGCCCCAGACAACATAGCCTCTAGGATCATTCGAGCACTCAAACCCCTCCACCACGTTAAGGTGGCGGTTCAAGGAGGGGTGGCGGTTCAATATTTTGTCATATAACAAATTTAAATGTGTTTTATTTGGGTTTTATACAACAGAGGATGACAAAGTAGTGCATAGTTGAGAAGTGGAAGAAACAGTTTTTATAAACAAAAATCTAATACCCCTAAATATAATCCAGAGCAGTATAAGTATAATCCAGGGTTCACATAATTAGTAAACATAGTTCAGCTGTGTGGGCTTTAATCTTAGTATAAATTCAGCTGTTCTCTGAAGGCCTCACAGGTATGTTATAGAACATCGTCAAACAAACAGCATGATGAAGACCAAGGAACACAGCAGACTGGTCAAGGACAACGTTTTAAAGTAGTTTAAAGCCAGGAATGTCATTTTTTTGTAGTGGAAATGGAACCAAATGTAGAGAAGAGCCTCATGTTTCAGATGATGAAGATTCCTTGGAAAATTTACAAAAACGAGTGACTGGACCAACTAGCAAATCATCATTGAAGACAACAAGCAACTGAGCAGGAGATGATGGAACGGGCTGGCTTTTAACTGCTGGGAAGGTGATTGAATGACATGAAGAGTAGATGACACTAATCAGGTTAATGAAGAGCAGCTGAAAGAGAGGAACTCAGCGAAGGAGCTGAAGGGGAGGGACTTATTAAGGCAGAAATCAAGAAGGATCTAACATGTCACAAAATGAATCTATTACGCCAGTAGCTAAAGATTATCATTAAAACAAGAAACTAAAACAACACACAAGTAACAGAACGCATGAGAGAGCTACAAATCTCAAAACAAAGAGGAAGCTATGTATGGAAAACTGTGCCATCCACCATTGAAACATGGATAGAGTACAAGAGACCCATGATAACTCTGGAGGAGTAGCAGAACCCGCTGGCAGAACCCGCTAACTCGTCATACAAATCTGGTCTTTAGAGTAGGAGAAAGAAAGTTTACATTGAACATCTCTTTGAACACACCACCCCCATGGAGGAACATGGTGGTGGCAGCATCATGATGTTGGGATGCTTTTCGTCGGCAGGAGTGGGGAAGCTGGTCAGAGTTTATGTGAAAGTGGATGGAGCTAAATGCAAGGCTAATCCTGGAAAATAATTTTTTAGAGCCTGCAAAAGACTTCAGACTGGGTGGGAGGTTCACCATCCAGCAGGAAGAGTGGAAAAGTTCAGACCAAAGCATAAAACGTTTTGAAAACCATGCATCATTTTCCTTCCGTTTCACAGTTATACAGGTCTTTCTCAAAAAATTTGCATATTGTGATAAAGTTCATTATTTTCCATAATGTCATGATGAAAATTTAACATTCATATATTTTAGATTCATTGCACACTAACTGAAATATTTCAGGTCTTTTATTGTCTTAATACGGATGATTGTGGCATACAGCTCATGAAAACCCAAAATTCCTATCTCACAAAATTAGCATATCATTAAAAGGGTCTCTAAACGAGCTATGAACCTAATCATCTGAATCAACGAGTTAACTCTAAACACCTGCAAAAGATTCCTGAGGCCTTTAAAACTCCCAGCCTGGTTCATCACTCAAAACCCCAATCATGGGTAAGACTGCCGACCTGACTGCTGTCCAGAAGGCCTCTATTGACACCCTCAAGCAAGAGGGTAAGACACAGAAATAAATTTCTGAACGAATAGGCTGTTCCCAGAGTGCTGTATCAAGGCACCTCAGTGGGAAGTCTGTGGGAAGGAAAAAGTGTGGCAGAAAACGCTGCACAACGAGAAGAGGTGACCGGACCCCGAGGAAGATAGTGGAGAAGGGCCGATTCCAGACCTTGGGGGACCTGCGGAAGCAGTGGACTGAGTCTGGAGTAGAAACATCCAGAGCCACCGTGCACACGCGTGTGCAGGAAATGGGCTACAGGTGCCGCATTCCCCAGACCTGGGCTACAGAGAAGCAGCACTGGACTGTTGCTCAGTGGTCCAAAGTACTTTTTTCGGATGAAAGCAAATTCTGCATGTCATTCGGAAATCAAGGTGCCAGAGTCTGGAGGAAGACTGGGGAGAAGGAAATGCCAAAATGCCAGAAGTCCAGTGTCAAGTACCCACAGTCAGTGATGGTCTGGGGTACCGTGTCAGCTGCTGGTGTTGGTCCACTGTGTTTTATCAAGGGCAGGGTCAATGCAGCTAGCTATCAGGAGATTTTGGAGCACTTTATGCTTCCATCTGCTGAAAAGCTTTATGGAGATGAAGATTTCATTTTTCAGCACGACCTGGCACCTGCTCACAGTGCTAAAACCACTGGTAAATGGTTTACTGACCATGGTATCACTGTGCTCAATTGGCCTGCCAACTCTCCTGACCTGAACCCCATAGAGAATCTGTGGGATATTGTGAAGAGAACGTTGAGAGACTCAAGACCCAACACTGTGGATGAGCTAAAGGCCGCTATCGAAGCATCCTGGGCCTCCATAAGACCTCAGCAGTGCCACAGGCTGATTGCCTCCATGCCACGCCGCATTGAAGCAGTCATTTCTGCAAAAGGATTCACGACCAAGTATTGAGTGCATAACTGTACATGATTATTTGAAGGTTGGTGTTTTTTGTATTAAAAACACTTTTCTTTTATTGGTCGGATGAAATATGCTAATTTTGTGAGATAGGAATTTTGGGTTTTCATGAGCTGTATGCCAAAATCATCCGTATTAAGACAATAAAGGACCTGAAATATTTCAGTTAGTGTGCAATGAATCTAAAATATATGAATGTTAAATTTTCATCATTACATTATAGAAAATAATGAACTTTATCACAATATGCTAATTTTTTGAGAAGGACCTGTACACTGCTTTGTGTTGGTTTATCTCATACAAAATCCCAATAACATACACTCAGATTTATTATTTTTACATGGGAAAACGCAAAAAAGTTTATGTATTTCAACTAATGAGTGACAAAGAAGAACAAGAAGAAGGCATTTCTCCCTTAACAGCTCTAAGGCAGTTGAGAGAGAAATTATTTCGTTATTGGCTGAGTTCATCTACACTAAGGGTGGATTTATTTTATTTTCCAGCAGGATGAATGGTTCTGGTAGCTGATGTGTTCCTGGAGCTGGCAGGATAATGCAGCCATGGCTCATATTACGTGTCTTGTATACTGTAGCGCAGGAATTAATGACAAGTCAGAAAAGCATCACGGGGGTGGAGGGGATATAGTTAATGCATGGAGGATTACCATGACATGTGGATTATTGCATCAGCGGTCCATCTCCACATGGGAAAATGGGAAATCTGTTTTACTTTAAACCTGTAGCTTCCTTTCTCTGCTGAGAGGATGTGTGGGGCATTTTGGGTCTTTCTGTTTAACCTGTGGAGGACCAAATCTACCAAACTCAAGTATAAATACAGAAATATATGCTTACAAAAAAGTATATATATATATACACATATACTTATAAAAGTATAACTATGCCAATAAACTGAACAAATATAATAAATATAAAAAAAGACAGGGGCGACTAACACAATAAAAAAACTAAATAAATAACTTTTTTCAACAATGAGATAAACTGTTAGAGTTATAAATTAATATATCGATAGGGTTAATGTATTCATTAAACTCAATTAGTCTAAATTTGTTATTTGTTTGTAGTTTTGTTCCGTTTTATCAGCATATCTTTTGGTTGATTAGAGGCGGTACTTGATATGGGTAATATGGGTTACTACTCAGGGCGGCTAAGCCTAGGGGACCTCAGAAGTCAAAGGAAAATTTGAATTAATAATGACTGTTGTTTCTCATTTCCATATTCAGTCAGTGAGAATGTGTGTTTACTACTGTGACAAAATACTACTGAACATCACATGTACCTGATGACACTCAGATTGGTGTAGCTGAGGTGTTTGTAGCTAATGATTTGGTGCTAAGTTAAAGGGCAATTTTTGTGCTTATTTTGCAAAGTCTAGACTGTATTTGTCTTTTCTAGCTATAAATCCTACATATTTAAACTGGTCGGACCTTTGCTGGGCTATTATTCACTGAACAGAGATTTTTAAAACGCAGTTGGAAATTAATGAAACATTTATTGTATTTTTTAACACAAAAAGAGCATTTTCAATGTGTTCTCGGCATTGTACCACTTTATTGGTTGAATGTTTGGTTGCATGTAGAGTGGCAGAAACCACCACTGTTATTGAGTCATGTTTGAATTTATTTTTGAGTTGGGCAGGCGGCAGCAGGATTCACGTTCAGTTCTGTTGCTGGAAATGCTTCTAAAACTGAAACATTTATGGCAGAATCAGTCCATATCACAGCATACATTTATTTTCATTCCTTTCTTCTAATTAAATCCCAAAACATTCACAGTTTTGTTGCAGATTTTTCTTTTTAAAACGGAGAAGCCGCTTGCTTAATAAATAAAAATATTGAGCTGGCAGAGGAGCATGTGATGTGGATCAGGAAAACACACGCAAGGTTCCTGCATCCAAAGCATCATGTTTACCTCGTCCATTACGTTGGTATGAAAGCAACTGTTCCCTGAAAAAGGGGTCGGGACGGATGTTACTGCAATGCTTTAGAGGATTAGAGGATTTACTGGGGGAAAAAAAGCATAGCTGAAGCTAAGCTTTCCAAAGCAGGGAAATTAAACAGAACAATTTTCAGGATTGGAAATTTTGGGAGCCAAACTGTTACATAAGTGAGGAAGAATCATGGTGAATTGAGTTCACATTCTGTCTTCATGACTCTTGAGAAACATAAACATAACCAAAACTAAGAAATATTGTTGTCAAGGAAGCATAAAAGTACAGATTATACTTGATTTTTTTTTATTTGAATATTTGTCCATTATATTCTTTAACTTAATTGTGGTTTGAAAAACCATTTGGTGTTTTTGTTTTTCCAAATGCAGAACTGAAGCCAAGGACTGGAGTCCAGCTGTCACCCCTCAGGATCTTCCTTACAGCTACATCTCTTCATCTCTCCCAACTCCTCTTCTGTCAGTAATTTCTCTCCTCCTTTTAGTCTCTGCCCCTCTCTCTCCTTTGTTTATTTCTCTTTCTCCATCCCCACCCCCCCTTCCCGGACCCCCCATGCCTAAGAACAGCAAGGTGATACAGCGCGAGCAGAGCCATGAGCACGTCACAGAGTCAGTGGCCGACCTGCTCGCCCATGAGGAGCCTCTCGATTACAAGAGCAGCTCGCTGAACGTAGGAGCGGCTGCTGGGAAGAAGGTCCCTCAGATAGAAGTGCCCGAGAATGATGGGCGTCCTGCGTGGAACAGCAAACTGCAGTACATCCTGGCCCAGGTGGGCTTCTCTGTGGGCCTGGGAAACGTGTGGCGCTTCCCGTATCTTTGCCAAAAGAATGGAGGAGGTGAGCAGGGTGAAAATGTTGAACACTGAGCTGCAGATAGCACCTTGGAAGGAGAAACTGATTTTATTTATGTTTGTATCTGGTGGGCTGAAGAAATGTGTTTGGACATAGTTCTATTCACTCCAACACAATTCATTTCAAATTATTTCATTTATTTTATTTCATTTTATTTTATTTCAACGTAACTTAAGTTCGTACGTAACTGAATTTAAGTTAACTTAAGTTCGGTTCAGTTTGATTTCATTTTGATTTAAATAAGTTTGTTTTAGTTAAATTAAGTTTAACTTAACTCCATTCAGTTCGGTTAAGTTTAATTCAGATTGGTTCAATTTTGTTCAGTTCAATTCAGTTTTGTTCAGGTCAGTTCAATTTAGTCCAGTTATAACCTGTTTAACCCAGTTTACTTTAGTTCAGTTCATTTCAATTAAATGTATCCTAATTTGGTTTAGTTGAGCTCAGTTCAGTTCAGTTGATTTTAGGTCAATTCCAATTAATTTAATGTAATTATGTTCAATTTGATTTAATTCAGTTCATTTAAATTCAGCTCAGTTCCATTCGGTTTAATTCAGCTCAAATCAGTTTAATTTAATTCAGTTAAACTGACTTTACTTTACATGACATTTTACAGAACATTTTAAAACATATTGTCTGTAGTTTATAATGTGAATGTATATTCCCTGAGTTATTCAGGATTATGTTTTGCATAGCTGTGTGCTTACTAATATCTGTGGGTGTGTGTGTATAAAGCTCGCTGTTAGAAAACTGCATGTGTTATGATATTCAATCCATAACACGATCATATACAAGTCAATTAGATTGAGACATCAGAGCAGAACCCTCTAATTACCAAAATGAGAGCAGGTTTGAGACTTCTGTAATGCTGACCCCATAATCATTAGCTTGCAGAGAAACAAATCACAACAGACAGGTTAACAATGCAGCTCTTAATGTGTAGAAGATATGTTGTTGGCATGATTTGAGTTTTCTGATTCTGTCCCTGCAAGTCAGTAGGAAATTGAGTTGATTATGTTAAAATATTTCTGATATAATGGCAGCCATTTTAATTCATGTTTATATAGCACTGTGTTGCACTGATGTTGGGTTTAGAGCACTTCTGATACCGTCAAGAGGCAGTATGACAGGAGTGATCCAGTCAGCCTGAAGTGGACATTCTTTTGAATTGGACCAGATCTATACTAGACAACAAATGTGCCGTTTGACAAACTGTACGTGGTACTGGTTAATTCTGACCAAGAATTGTTAACCCCGTTTCAAATCAAATGTGCACTTTTCTGTTTTACTAAAATTAATGGACCAAAACAGAAATTCACTAAGTAATACAATGTTGTTTTTATTGCATTGAAAGGTCAGAGAAGTTTAGTCTGAAATGTTACTTCTGGGCTTTTATTGTCCATCTTCTTGCGTTTGTATTTGAGGATTTACTCATTAATTTCCCCAGGTTATGTTAAAGAAAAAGATTTGCTTCAGCATTTAAAAAATGCAAAATATTATAACTTTTTACATATTTCAAGTGAGAGATTTGCTGCTATTGCTGTATCTGTTGTTGTTTACCTACCGTCCTACATGCATGATCTTTGTATCATTTTACTCAGCATACCTCCTGGAAGATGACACATGCTTCATATTCCCAGTTCTAAGAAAGACGTGTTCATAATTAAAGGAGAAATTCAAATAGATGCTAAAATAATTTGCATGACACAACATGTGTGCTGTCAGACATGAACCCTTCCTTTATATTTTATCTTTGATGTTTTTCCACTAGAAAATGCTTAATAATTTTTAGAACAAGTAGTGACGGGGGTCTCAAGCTCAGGTTCACCAGGGTGGGTGTCCTATAACTTTTAGTTGGAGTGCAGATGTGTTCCAACACATCTGGATCAGTTGCATAAAGGGCCTCTTCAGCATGCAGTCAACCTTCTTATTTCAGTAGGGTGTGTTTAAGCAGAGACACACCAAACAGCTGCAGGACACCGGCTCTCAAGGACAGGAATTTGAAACCCCCAGACTGAATATGTTTAGAAAAATAAGATGGATTAATGGCAATAATCCATACAGACATCCTGTGTTTGAAACAATGTTAAAATGTAAATAATTTGCAGACCAGCTTCTTGATTCCTGTCTGTAGCTGAAGAAAGTCATTCAGTAGTTCACCTGAGTGTTCCTCAGAGTTCAGCTATCAAACGCTGCACATTTCTTTCATTCAGAACAGAACTGCCAAGAGAGCAGCTGCACTGTGCTGAAAAGCCTAAAAATAGCCACACTATTGATTACTACACCCGGAAAGCCAGGCCAGGCTGAACCAGTCCTCTTGTAAACAGACAGGAGCTGAAATGTATCGCTGTAACACTATAGGGATGAGGCTTTATTTTTATCTGGGTTGCATACATGTAATCGAAGGCATGAGCTGTGTAGTTTCACTATCAGGAGTAACATCTGGTCATAATGGACCGGCATGCTGATGCGCTAATCTTTCTGACTGTTTTCAGCTCTGCTGCCTGTGTCTGATTAACAACATATACAAACAGTGTTTTATCTATAGGCTCAATTTATTTCCTTAATCCTCCGAGACTGGTCTGGTTGGCAGTCTTGGCCGAGCAGCCATTTTTCACGTGTAATTTACTGTCTGGCAGACAATTACCGACACATTAAATACGGAGCGTTTTAAGAGTTATCCCTTTGAGGGCTCCCATCTTGTTTTTTCTTTCTCCCGCGTCATGCATTTTCCTTTTTATAACATTCTCCATCATTTTCTTCCGTCTTTGTCTTCATGCTTGACTTGTATTGCTGTATCTGTGCGAGGCGGCTCTATTTTAAATTGAGGGTGATGAAGTGAATTCACTTGAAGCTGATGAAAGGTCCCCCTTCTCTCTGTCCTTAAACATCGCCCACTTTGAGTTATGTGTGTCAGCAGATGCATATTCTGCTTTTGATGTATTAATAGCATGTTTTCCTGCTTAAAGCTTTAAAATCTGTGATTAGGCCTTGAACATATAAAACACTGTGGCATCTGGTTGGATTAAGTTCCAAAGTGAACATTTTCAAAGTTTTACTAAAATGTGACTCAATTTATCATAATGGATTTATTAATCAGTATTGATGTTTCACATTTTAATCTAAACTGTTTCTTTATAGACAAACCAACTTCACATTGTTGAAGTACCATAAATACACAAATCAGGCAAAATATTATGACACCTTGCCTAAGACAATGGCACCAATGTGTTAGCAACAGACCCTTCAAGACCCTTTAAGACCCTAACATGCGAATTGGAGCCACCATTGATCAGACGTGTTTGCAACAAACCATTCCAGAACCATTTTTACTTTGTGGCAGGGTGTTATTTCCTGCTGACAGAGGGTTGAGCCATCAGGGAAGATTGCCTCCTTCAAAGGGTGTACATGGTCTGCATCAGTGCTTAGCTAGGTGGTACGTGGCAAAGTAATATCCACATGGATTACAGGACCTATGACTATTATAGCCGAACATTGCTCATAGCATCATACTGCCAGCGGACCTTCTTGCCATAGTGCATCCTGGAACTATCCAACCTGCTACAAACAAGGAATTAGGTTCAAACAGATGAATAAATCTAATGTTTTTGCCAAGATTATGGCCTACTTTATGCAACCAGAGCAGCTTGAACGCGTTTTGGAACAGATTCTACAGGATGGAAAAAAACAGATTCCTCCAAATTAGTTTTATCTCATCTGGATATGCAAACACTCAGGTACTACAGGCTGTTATGTTCCCTGTATTTGTCTAGGGATGAGGTGCAGGACAATATAACAAAAGCTAAATTGTATTTGTTTTCAAAATCCAAAAATAAATCTAGTTAAAACTTGCAAGGCAAGAAAATGTTATTTCAAAATCCAGGACCAGAATCTATAAGAAAACAGCCAAACCAAATGAATTTTCCCTCAGTAAGATAAAAGGTATTCATGAAGCCTGAGTATCTTAAGCAGGGAAGATGACGGAAAAACCGAGCGAATTAATAAAACGCTACCGGCTCAATCACACAGGGATCCACCCCTACAGCACATAAACTTCTATAACAATCATACAATTATTAATATAGAGAAAAGATAAACTTTATCACCCCTCTAGAGCGAAATTAAATAGTTTCAGCGGCAGGAGAGATTAATGGCACACCCCTAGTAAGGTAATATTAGGATAAATGTATTATAGAACAACAATAACAATAAGAAATAAAAATGAATACAAAGTAAACAAATTTACAAACAATATTGTACAGAAATTATGTAAATATTTACAGACTGTAAAATGAAAAAACATAAATTTGGAAAAACCCCAAAAAATAAATACAAACTTTAGACAAGGTACAGTATAATAATCTAAGCACAACAAACATAAAAAAAAGATGTAAATGAGGTGAAGTATTTGCTGTATTGTTCATGATGATGTCAGCAGCCTAAGTAGTCCTCTACAACGCTCCCCATCTGTGGAGAAGTTCTCTGGTGTGCTGCTATCTCCTCTCTAGCTTGTGATCACAGCAGGTACCAGAGCTGCTCACATTCCAGGCTGGTGCTGAAAGCAAAGGGAAAGACGTACTGATCTGCCCGGGAATGTCTGTTTGTTCGCCCCGTGATCCCGGGACCCAATCTACCTTTAAACACTCCTCTCTTCTCCTCCACCAGCTCCTCTGTTCAGTTCAGTTTTCTCGGTTTCTCAGGTTTGGTCATTTTAGTGAATCAAACCTCATTATACAAGAAGGAGATCACAGTAAAATGCCGAATTTTAATTAATATGAAACAAATTAATATGAATTAGATGCAGTATGAAAACAACATGGCAATTAAACATAATAATAAGCTAATCAAAATAATGATGAGCATGTAAATAAACTACGTTCAAACATGTTAATGCTGTGTGACAATTAATTTAGTCTTGCTAAGTCATTTATCATCATAATTTACACGTTTCTGAGTACTGTCTAAATTCAATCATCAGTTAATTTCTTTCTATTGATTACTAGGAGCACAATTGTTTTTTTTGTTTTTTTTGGAGGGTATTTGCAACTATCAATCACAGCTCTTAGAAGACAGCGTCACACCTAGCAACGGGGTCAACAAGACCCTCACTAAGCTAGGGGTTTCTGTCGTCTCCTTGCTCAGAGTTGCTCTCAGCAGAGAGTTGAATCCCTCCTCAGCTAGGAGTGCTTGCCAGGGATTTTTAGGCTAAGATAGGAGCTCTCTGAGAGGACTCTGAGAACCTTTGTGAATACGGGCCCAGAACAGCACCTCACACAGCTTTATGTTGTGCTGCCGACAAGCAGAGTGGAATTAACTGTGTTCACTTAACCTGCAGGACCTGCAGCAGGCCAAGCTACGAGACTCAGGAATTACTGGACTGTGAAGTCCATTCAGTCCAACCATGGACTTCACAGTGAAATCACTGGAGGTCCATGGTCTGAGGGTGGTTTGGTTCTTCAGGTCCTTGAGATGCTATATCATAACCCTAAATAAGGCATTCATGCTCGAAAACCCTCCAGTGTGGCTGAGTTGAAACCTTTTGCAAAGAGTGGGCTGAAGTTCCTCCACAGGATGGAAAAGACTCATTGCCAGCTATCCAAACATTTCATGGCAGTTGTTGCTGAGGGGCCATTCACTTTTTCACACAGGGCAAAAGTTGGTTTGGACAGCTTTGTGTCCCTAAATAAAATAAATTATCATTTGAAAACTACATTTTATATTTACTCCAGCTTATCTTTGTCAGATAAAAGGGCAAAATTAGGAGAAATCTGTAAAATGTTTAATACTTTTTGATGGAACTACATGTCACGTCAAAAAAAATCACCGGAGTAAAGATATTTAAAGTTTTTTTAGCACTTTTATCAACCCTAACTACTTTTCAACCATATTTAGATGTCAGCAGGCATATTTACGTCTTTTCAACTTTCAATTACATTTTCACTTTGATTAAATATAAGGCAATGTTCTCGCTCCTCTTTCTGGCCTTGAATATGTCAGTTCTTTTTATTTCAAAACATGAAGTTGTTTTTCTGATCATTCGTCCACTTAATGTCCATAAAGATCAAGAACATGCACATTTTGAAATATGTGGAAAATTTAATGATTTAAGCAAACAGGCAAACTGAATAAAAACATTTTCTTTTAAAGCCCATTATTTGCTCTCTCTGTTGTTCAGGTGCATATTTGGTTCCTTATTTCATCCTCCTCATCATCATCGGCATCCCGCTCTTCTTCTTGGAGCTGGCTGTGGGTCAGAAGATCAGACGTGGCAGCATCGGAGTGTGGAACTACGTCTGTCCCCGTCTTGGTGGGATAGGCATGTCAAGTCTGATGGTACCTGTAGTCGTTTTTCCCCTTTACAGAAAATAATTCAGATGCATCTCTGATAAGGATTTGGGAGGTTGTGGTTTGGCACCAGCTCTTAGATCCTGTGGAGAAAAAAATGCTGAATGTACAGCAGTGAAACTATAACAAGACAAAGATCTGTCTGTGTGATTTATGAACATGTCCCTTTTCTGCATGAGTAAACATTTACAATACTTACAGCCATGGTCAAAAGAACGAAGGCTCTCCTTTAGTTCAAAATATTTAGTCTTTCTTTCGAAAATTAGGTAAGACAAACAACATTGAATGACATATTACAGTATGATTGTTTTAGTAAAAACTAAACCGAAATAAAGAGCAGTGGATGGAAAAACATTCCTTCGATGCTACTACTGCAAAATATTTAATTGAAAATAAGTTAAAGATCAAAGCTTCTGTAATGTGGAGTGGAGATCAGTCCAGTTGGTGGAATGTGGTGTGCATGATTGGAGAACATAAAGCTGATTTCTTTTGATTTTCCTATTTTGCACCAGGAACTGGTGTGTTCGAGGTGTGCCGTAGCATATATATATATATACATGTGTGTCTCCATTCAAGTCAAATGTTGTGAATCAAACTTTATCCAAACGTCCGAAGCCACGACAAACAAAATAGATGTCAGCAAGAGCGTGGAAAGAAGTGAACTGGGAGTCCAGATTTAACCAGATGAAGGACTCGCCTGTTCCCAGGTGTTCTCTGTCACAGTAACCAGCGTTGCAGAACAATGGAAAAATCCCAAACCGAGCACAAGACCTGCTGGGGTCATTACAATGCAAACAAATGGCTTTAATTACAGATCATCAGCATCTGTGAGCAGTTCAGTAAGAGCTGAAGTTTCAGCCGTTTGCTTATCTGCAAATTATTGGGCCATTAAAAAACGCACTCCAAGTCCATTATTCTGCTGTGAGAACAAGATCAGGAAAACACAAACACTGAATCAAATCTTCTCAAGACTGGACGATCCAGCGAGTTAACCTGAAAACAAACTGTCTGACTGAGAAGTTTAGAAGAGAAAATTTAAGAGCTACATCTCCAACTCTATAAGGCTCAGTTAGCAAGTGAAACATTAATGTTATCGACAATACAGTAAGAGAACATGAAAGGGTTGCTAATAGAACATTTCTCCTCCTAACCAGACCTCAGTTTTACTGTGTCTATTTAATAATTTGGTGGCTTCCAAAGGTAATTTACTGCACTGGGTTTAATTAATTTTTTTCTAATTTACATGTAAAAACAATGAGTAGGTTGTTCTTAAAAGATAGAAATATAGATGCACACTGCATTCCATTCAACTTAGAAATCTGGTTTTAGAATGACTTCACACCCAATCTGTTGCACTTAGGGCTACCAGAGTAAATGTGTGAAATAAATCCCAATCCTTGTATTATGTTCTTTCCATTCCACAACGGTGTGTCACTCTATGTTGTTCTATCACATTAAAGTTTATTTGTTGTAACATGACAAAATGTAGAAAGGTTCAGGATGTATGAATAACTTTAGAAGGCACTGTATGAGGAAGGCAGTCAGCTCAATTAATTAATTCTTGACAAGTTACACAAGTTAAATTAACCTACTCCAGGTGATTAAAATATGAAACTGGCTGACAGAATACCAACAGTGTGCAGAGCTGATGAAGACAGTCAATTATACCTGCATACTGCATGTGTTTGTACACGTGTTCTCTCTGTGGTTTGCAGACGTCATTTATGTGTTTGAGAGTGCAAGGCAGCCTTTATTCAGAGTAGCACGACAGGCAGAGAAGTAGCTATAAATACCTCATAGAAGATCACTGCTGAACAGAGAAGACTTTAATTATTCATGCTTTCCCCAACCTTGTTTAGAGTTTGAATGTCGTTGCTGGAAAGACTGTAAAGAAGACTGACAGCATGGGACATTCACAAAACATCCTGCCTCATGTGAATGCTGCTGTTGTATTGCACAGATGTTATTCCACGTTAAAATGCTGATTATCTATCTATCTATCTATCTATCTATCTATCTATCTATCTATCTATCTATCTATCTATCTATCTATCTATCTATCTATCTATCTATCTATCTATCTATCTATCTATCTATCTATCTATCTATCTATCTATCTATCTATCTATCTATCTATCTATCTATCTATCTATCTATCTATCTATCTATCTATCTATCTATCTATCTATCTATCTATCTATCTATCTATCTATCTATCTATCTATCTATCTATCTATCTATCTATCTATCTATCTATCTAGGTATGTGGCTTTGTGGGTCTCTACTACAACGTCATCATTGGTTGGAGCATCTTCTACTTTTTCCAGTCCTTCCAGTACCCTCTGCCATGGAGTGACTGTCCCATTAGAAAGAATGGAACAATTGCCAGTGAGTTACATTTATATCTTCCATTAAACCACAGATATTTTACTGTTATGTATTATATAAAGAGTTTTAAAGAGCTTGGACATTCACAACAGAAACCCAGCCAAAATTAAGAAAGACAATTCTCAAGCAACTATAGTGATTTTATTGAGGTAAAATGACTGGCACAAGATCTGAATTTTCTGATGCAAATGTCTTGTTCGAGGTGGAAAGCACATTCTGACAAGGAAAATAAATGTCTATAAAATGTTATGACTGGTAAACTATATGAGACAGAAAGAATGACCTCTATAAAGCCAGTTGTTACACAGCTGTTGTAGAGAAAGATGCCAGATAGAAATTAAGGAAGGAAATAAAATTACAGTATAGAGAGAAAGAGAAGACAATCAAAATATTTTCTAATATTGGACATTGGTAAGTTTTTAAAATGACATGTAAAAATAATTATTAGGTGGCTCTTAAAAGATGGAAACATAGATGCATACTTCACTCCATTTAACTTGGAAATCGGGTCTTAGAATGACTTCATACCCAAGTTAACCATGTCCAAGTTACAAGTTGGAAACACTGAGATATGCTAATTGGGCTCAGCGACCGGGAAAGCTATGATTAGCAACAAAAACTAAAAACAATGTATTCTCCATATTTAATAAGCTGCATTTAATTTGTTTTGATTCGATGCTATTGTATTTTGCTTTGGAGATCATTTTATGGATCTTTTATTAATGCCCAGCAGTCAATTATATTGCGCTCACACCAATCATACTACAAATCCCATAGTGAAACAGCTACTCAGATGCAGCATATACAATGAGTGAAACAGGCGCATCACTGTCGTTAAAGCACAAAATAATGACATACAATAGTTATGTAATCCATTCTCTTTTTACGTGGAGTGCAACTGCAACCATCCAGCAGGAGCTCATAGAGCTGCAGTGTACCAGCAAACTCCAGGCCTGACTCTGGGATCCCCACAACCTTTACCCTGCAGCCCTGAGACTATGCCTCAAAGCAGCCTCCAAATCTGATCCAGCAGGTTTTCTCGGTAATGAAGTATGAACAGGACGGCGCACAGAGGCCAGCCTACTAGTGCACACCTCCAAAGTATTCTGCATTTCCACAGTTTAAAACCTAAAACCAATCAAGAAACCAAGAAAAGAAGCCATTAAACCTGTTTGACCTGTGACAGAGTCAGTGTATATGGTTTTGGCCCAGTCTCTGATTATGTTAGACACCCCTGGTTTAGGAAGGTTAATTTCATGTCCTTGTAACTTTCTGTCAGAGCCTGTCTGCTGAAATCCAGACAAAAGGACTCAGACATTCAGTCCATTAATGGTGATAAAAACTTAACAGACACCTGTTACAAGTACGGTATATTCATTTGTAAAGGACACATTTCTGTACGTGTATGTATTTACTTTTCTTTGCACAGATACATTTGGACAATACTGTGAAATTATAAGCAAAGTATTGCCTTTATTCATCTAAGACAATATGCGTGTAGAGCGAAAACAATCTCTGGTGTTGGTGTGAATGGAAGGATCATGCTTTGAATATTAAGCTGCCGATGACCTTGTGTCTCACTGACGTCTGAGAGGTGTAAACTATACAAGAGGGCAAATTGAAAACGTGAGCAAACATACCCAGTCACAATCTATTTTCAATTGTCCATACCCTCCTCACATATTCTCTTCAAAAACAAATCAAAGTCTATCTATTGTATCTTCACTCCTGTTTCTTTTTCTGAATTGCTTTCTCAACTTTTCATTTTCTCTTTTTTGTGCCCAGTTGTTGAGCCAGAGTGTGACAAAAGCTCAGCCACAACGTATTTCTGGTACCGGCAAACTCTGAACACGACCAGCACCATTGCAGAGAGTGGTGGCCTCAACATCAAAATGACCTTATCTCTGCTTGTGGCCTGGATAATTGTCTGCCTTGCCGTCATTAAAGGAATCGCCTCCTCTGGGAAGGTAATGGGAATGGGGAAAATCTTAGAGAAAATTTTAATCATTTCTGTTTCTGACAGTAGCTTTTCTTTTTCCACTTCTGCAGGTGATGTACTTCAGCTCCCTTTTCCCTTACGTGGTCCTCTTCTGCTTCCTGGTCAGGGGTTTAATGCTGAAAGGATCAGTAGATGGGATAGCTCATATGTTCACTCCGAAGGTGAGCCTGATGAAATAATTTTACCTCCAGAAACTATCCTCCAGTTAAATGGACCCTAATAAACAAGCCTCCCATGTTTTAGCTGGAGAAGATGCTGGAGCCGCAGATTTGGAGGGAAGCAGCTACTCAGGTCTTCTTCGCTCTGGGTCTGGGGTTTGGAGGGGTCATAGCCTTCTCCAGTTACAACAAAATAGACAACAACTGCCACTTTGACGCCGTGCTCGTCTCCTTCATCAATTTCTTCACCTCAGTTTTGGCTACGCTGGTGGTGTTCGCCGTGCTGGGCTTCAAGGCCAACATCATGAATGAAAAATGTGTTGCAGAGTAAGTTCAACACCTGCATGAACTCTCAGTAAGAAAAAAAATGTTTTCAAAAGTCAAGATTTTTTGGAGGGCTTCACAGTTTCAAAAGAAACGGCGTAGCAAGAATTTGAGGAAAATCACAAGCTAAGCTCAAAATGTTCTTCCCTTTTGACTTTGTCAGTGTTATTGCCACCTACACGTGCATCATGGGTATTACAGCATTTTTGGGTGGAATTTGTATGGGCAGAAATGTTTTGTTGTTAAAGTTTTTAAAATACAGTGCCTTGCGAAAGTACTCGGCCCTCTTGAACTTTTCAACTTCTTGCCACATTTCAGGCTTCAAACATAAAGATATAAAATTAAAATTTTTTGTGAAGAATCAACAACAAGTGGGACACAATCGTGAAGTGGAATGAAATTTATTAGATGAGTCAAACTTGTTTAACAAATAAAAAACTGAAAAGTGGGGTGTGCAATATTATTCGGCCCCCTTGCGTTAATACTTTGTAGCGCCACCCTTTGCTGCAATTACAGCTGCAAGTCTCTTGGGGTTTGTCTCTATCAGTTTTCACATCAAGAGACTGAAATTCTTGCCCATTCTTCCTTGCAAAACAGCTGGAGCTCAGTGAGGTTGGATGGAGAGCGTTCGTGAACAGCAGTCTTCAGCTCTTTCCACAGATTCTCGATTGGATTCAGGTCTGGACTTTGACTTGGCCATTCCAACACCTGGATACGTTTATTTGTGAATCATTCCATTGTAGATTTGGCTTTATGTTTTGGATCATTGTCTTGTTGGAAGATAAATCTCCGTCCCAGTCTCAGGTCTCTTTCAGACTCCAACAGGTTTTCTTCCAGAATGGTCCTGTATTTGGCCCCATCCATCTTCCCATCAATTTGGACCATCTTCCCTGTCCCTGCTGATGAAAAGCAGGCCCAAACCATGATGCTGCCACCACCATGTTTGACAGTGGGGATGGTGTGTTCAGGGTGATGAGCTGTGTTGCTTTTACGCCAAACATATAGTTTTGCATTGTGGCCAAACAGTTGGATTTTGGTTTCATCTGACCAGAGCACCTTCTTCCACATGTTTGGTGTGTCTCCCAGGTGGCTTGTGGCAAACTTTAAATGAGACTTTTTATGGATATCTTTGAGAAATGGCTTTCTTCTTGCCACTCTTCCATAAAGGCCAGATTTGTGCAGTGTACGACTGATTGTTGTCCTATGGACAGACTCTCCCACCTCAGCTGTAGATCTCTGCAGTTCATCCAGAGTGATCATGGGCCTCTTGGCTGCATCTCTGATCAGTCTTCTCCTTGTTCGAGATGAAAGTTTAGAGGGACAGCCGGGTCTTGGTAGATTTGCAGTGGTCTGATACTCCTTCCATTTCATTATGATTGCTTGCACAGTGTTTAAAGCTTGGGAAATCTTTTTGTATCCAAATCCGGCTTTAAACTTCTCCACAACAGTATCTTGGACCTGCCTGGTGTGTTCCTTGGTCTTCATGATGCTCTCTGCGCTTTGAACAGAACCCTGAGACTATCACAGAGCAGGTGCATTTATACGGAGACTTGATTACAAACAGGTGGATTCTATTTATCATCATCAGTCATTTGGGACAACATTGGATCATTCAGAGATCCTCACTGAACTTCTGGAGTGAGTTTGCTGCACTGAAAGTAAAGGGGTCGAATAATATTGCACGCCCCACTTTTCAGTTTTTTATTTGTTAAAAAAGTTTGACACATCCAATAAATTTCATTCCACTTCACGATTGTGTCCCACTTGTTGTTGATTCTTCACATAAAATTAGAATTTTATATCTTTATGTTTGAAGGCTGAAATGTGACAAGAGGTTGAAAAGTTCAAGAGGGCCGAATACTTTCGCAAGGCACTGTATAAAGACACAAAACATGTAGAATCTAAATGCATTGTTATTTGGGTACTGACCATACTTGATAGTTTCAAAAGTGTTTTTTTTTAAGTCTTACTAAGACTTTATTATATTTTTCTGTTATATTTTCTGTTTGATATTAAAACTAAAGCCTATGTAGCTTATTTTTGTCAAAGCTGGACTTTATTATTCTACACCGATATAGCAAGGTAATGTTCAGAACACTGAGTCAGCGTAATTATTGACCTTATTTCTTGTACACATCAAAAGGAAAACACATTATCCGTCCATGATTGCCTTATGTTTGCTTAGCTTAATATCTTTGATTAACTGTAAGCTCGTTATATGATTATTCTGCTCTTTTCTGTCTGTAGAAACGGAGAAAAGATCCTGGGATTCCTCAGCTCCAATGTCCTGAGTCATGATCTCATTCCTCCTCACGTGAACTTTTCCCATCTCACCCCATCAGACTACGCTGAGGTATACAGCGTCATCAAGACGGTAAAGGAGGACAGCTTTGCCCAGTTAGGTCTGGAGCCCTGTGTCTTGGAGGATGAACTCAACAAGGTAAGTATTAACGGCAAATACAAAATCAGCTCAGTCTACAGCATGTACAGCATCTCACAGCCTGGATCATTTCTTTGTAGGCAGTTCAGGGCACTGGCCTGGCTTTCATCGCCTTCACAGAGGCCATGACCCATTTCCCAGCATCTCCGTTGTGGTCTGTAATGTTTTTTTTCATGCTAATCAACCTTGGCCTGGGCAGTATGATAGGCACCATGACTGGCATCACCACACCCGTCCTTGACGCCTACAAAGTTCAGAAAGAGCTTTTTACAGGTAGTCCCACCTCTCCCCAACAATTTCCTGTCCCAGCTCCCCTCTTACGCCCTCACAGAGTCTTTACTCAGCACTTATGACTTATTAAAATACATCCGGGAATAGTATACATTAAGCTTTCTATCAATGCTTCAAGTGTATTGAATGCATTAGCAGGGTTTAGAACCAGTAATGGGCTAAAAATCAACATTTAACTTTTTCCACATTTCTCTCAGAATAGCTGTAATGTTTTCTCTTGTCTGTGTATTTTTTCAGTGTGCTGCTGCATTGTGGCCTTCTTTTGTGGGCTGTTGTTTGTTCAGCGTTCAGGAAATTATTTCGTCACCATGTTTGACGACTACTCTGCCGGTCTGCCTCTCACTGTTGTAGTGATCCTGGAAAATGTCTCTGTTGCTTGGATATATGGTACTAAAAGGTAAGGCTGTGAGTGTGTTGTTAGATAAAGTGTTTTGCAAAAGTATTTATACTGACTGTCTTACACGTTAGAACCAAACTTCACAGTAATTTATTGGGATTGTATCACAAAGAACATAAATGTGGAAGGAAAAAGACACATAGTTCTATACATTTTTAGAAACAAATTCCTGAAATGTGTGATTCCTTATTTGGATACACCTAAATAAAATCCAGGAAAATTTGATGGAGTTAAATACAGGTCAATCCTGGACAAAATCTCTTAGAGGCTAAAAAAGACTTCAGTTCTGGTGAAAAACATGGAAAAGTTCAAAGGGTCATGATGTTTTTGCAAGCCACCGCAGATGTAACTTTGTGTAAAGGTCAAAACGCTCCACTGCTACTCATTTCTCATGTTTGGTATAATTGTTGCTGTCATCTTCTTGTCAGGTTCATGCAGGACCTGGAGGACATGTTGGGTTTTCGACCATCTATAATCTATTTCTACCTGTGGAAGTACGTCTCCCCTCTTTGTCTCATCATCCTCATCTCAGCCACTGTCATAGAGATGGCCATCAGCCCACCAGGATACAATGCATGGGTTCAAGAGCTGGTCTGTTTAAATATGTTTCTGTTATCTCACAATTAGCAAAGTTCTGCCATTATCTGACCAAGAAAACAGTTCTTAGAGACCACGCCTGCTTTATGGATGCGGGTTGACAGAGTTTTTGTTCTTTCTGATTATATACACTGCTCCACAGATCACCATCAGTGAGAAAACTGCCATATTATCTATTAGTTTCCAGTTATGCTTCTAAAGCAGTTTAAGACATGACATGGTTTGTGTTGGTTGTTGTAAGGACTCTTGTGGTTTGGTATTTGGGTCAGTGCCTTAGCAGATAAGTGAAGTTGGTTCTTAAAGCTGTCTCTACCTAGTTATTGTTGTTTTTTAGCCCTCCTGTGAGAGGATGGGTCAGAAGAGACTTCTGTGTGAATGCAAGGTCCAAATGTTTTCAAGCCCCTCAGTCTTGTTGGAGTCTCCTGATTGGTGGATTTAGGAAGAAGACTTGGGAAGAGTGGGGGAGGGGGCTCTGTCTTAGCAATTAAATGTCATGGCTAAGTTAGAAACTGTCAAGATGGTAACTTAAGAAGAAGAAAAGAAGGAACAAGAAATTATTCATGAAATGGATGGATGTTATTATAAGGATGAATTAAGGGAGAATGGATGAGAACATTCTGGAGTGATTTGTTGTTGAAGTTTGACTGAGCCGAATCAGCAATATGGATCTGCACTGGGAGTACTTTCTGCAGGAGGAACCACATCGTAGATTAATGTGTTGCAAGCAAAATGAAATGATATGGGCACAAATTTGGGCCAAAATTAAACATATGTGGTCAACCCAATCCACTATCTATATTGAACCCTGTGCTGACATTGTTCTTTGATTGGGTGTTGGGCTGATTAATCCACCAATCCAGATATTTTTGTCATTCATCTTTGCAAAATATCTCAACTTCATTCGGATGGGAGGGAAAGTCTTTGTAAGCAGCAATTTTTAAGTCTTATCACAGATTATCAATTGGATTTATGTCTGAACTTTGACTGGGCCATTCTAACGAAGCAACATATTTTAGTCCAGTGGATTCTAAAGGTAGCCACTTGCAGCCGTCTGAATGCCGCCCATGGTCACAGTTCAACAATGGTAACAAATTGCTGTCATCTTCTTGTCAGGTTCATGCAAGACCTGGAGGACATCTTCAGAACAATAATCAGAGTGCTTAATTTGTCATTAAAATATTGCTGGGAGATTAACCTCCTCCCCAGTCTTAAAGGTTTTCCTCCAGGATTGTTGTGTAGTTATCTCCACCCAACTTCCCATCAACTGGCCAGCTTCCCTGTCCCTGCTCAAGAAAATTATCCCCATAGAATAACGATGTTTCCCCATGTTCTACAGTGATAATGGTTATGTGCTGCATTAGAAAGTTTCGTTTGCATCTTTTCTAAGGAAAGCATCTTTTTTCACGTTTACTGTGATTTGTGGCATAGAGAACTCAGTTATTCTGTTGACAGATTCTGCCACCTTAGCTATGAATCTCTGCAGCTGCTCCAGAGTTACCATGGACCTCCTGGCTGATTCTCTGAAGAATTGTCTTCTTGCCCAGCCTGTCATTTAATGTAGTAAGCCACGTCTTGGTAGTTTTGTGGTTGAGTAAAAGGAGCTGAATAAATACACCTGCTACACTTTCCAGATTTTTATTTCTGAAAAATTTTGAAAACCATGCATAATTTTCCTTCCAGTTTACAATTATGTTCCTCTATCTGTATATGTAGCTTCTTTAGAAATGTAAATGTCTCTCATTGTATTTATTTTTAAGCTGTACGTGTTTATCATTTTAGGCTCAGGAACGCTTCCAAAGCTACCCTCCCTGGGCTCTGGCCATGTGCTTCGCTCTCATCGTGGTGGCCATGCTTCCTCTCCCGATCGTCTTCATTGCACGCCACTTCAACTTGATGTCAGACGGCTCCAACAAGCTTTCCGTCTCCTACCGTAAAACCATAATGAAAGACATCTCCAACCTTGAGGAGCAGGATGAGGCCAGATTCATCCTCAGTGCCAAGCCCGGCGACCCCCCATTGTCAGGTGTAGCCCGCAAACCCTACGTGACTCCTGCAGGGAACAAATCCGTGGATCCCAATTCACTGTCTCCAAATGTCTGCTATGGTACGAGCTACCAAAATGCTGCGATAAGCCCCACGACACCAACAACGCCAACTACACCTCTCACGCCAGAGTCAAACTCTTGACTTTCCTCCCATCAACACCCCTCCAACATGCAGTCCTTCCACTCAGTTTAATTTTCTGCTTTTGCCCAGATAATATTACACAACCTTATGAAGCCACCTAGTTCTTCTGTGGTATATACACTCTAAAACACTGTTTTGCTGCTCTTCCTGATCATATTGGCTGTCAAAGCCATACACAGGGTAAAACAAGCTATCAGTAGTCCAGTGCAGTAAGTCTGAAATGAACACACACAAAAAACATCTAAAACAACATTTAGTTTTGTGAAGGTGTTTCTGTGTTTTATTTATATAAGGCTGATCTAAAGACACACAAATCTGTTTAATTCAGACAAAGTTTACCACCTACAGGAGTTTATGTAGCAATATTTGTTCATATAAATAGACAGTGTAGTAATAACATCCTGTAGAGTTTCCTATGTGGAGATTTAAGGAAGAATCTCATTCTCCATCACACACGTTACATGTTCTGTAGAAGTTAAACCTTTTAGTTTCTCCACCAAAGAGTAAAAACCACAAAACACTTGAACTGAAGCAAAGATTGTGAGACTCTGTGTGTTGAGTTGGGATAAAAGTCATGTTTATTCATTTTATTTTAAACTCATAAGATAAGCCTGTATTTTATTTTTTATATGCGTGATGGAAGGCACAATCGGCTCATGCTTATTATAAGGCAATTTAAAGTCTGGATTGTTTGATCGATGCTACAAAATCACAGGAGTGAATTTTTACAGTTTAAAATGCACAAGTGAATCACTGATTCTAATTATTATTATAAACTCTGATGCACAAAATGTCTTGCAATTATTAGAAGCAGCTCCCTTTCCCATTGCTGGCTTGCCTAGTAAAAATGTGTGAATTAAATTAAGATTTAAATTAATTCAATCTTTTATAGCAGCAGCTTGATTTTACACAATTGAATCTGTGAAAACAATCATTTCATTTAACAACACTTATTTAGCAGGTGAAAAAAAAAATCCCATTAGAAAATAATTGTTTAAAGAAAACAATATGTGCCCTCATTATGGGCCCCCCTAGCAATTCTCATAAAATATATTTAACTGGGGTATTTACTAATTCATTATTTACTTTTACAAGTTAATGAAAAAGTCTAAAAATTCTAATTATAATCTAAATATGGCCTGACACAGAGGTGTCCTGATTTTGGTTTGAGTTGGACTCAAATGCAGACATCAAAGTGGCAGCCTCATGGTGATGATGATTGAGTTAATTAAAGAAAGGAAAACAGAGGAACTGGAACAAGAGAACCAGGGAATAACTGACTAAAAACATATGATGAAGAACAGGAGAATCTGATGAGGAAACTGGCAGGTTTTTAAGTACTGGGACGGTTGATGAGTGGCGTAAAAGCCAGGTGTGACTAATAAGGAGAATGAGGTGCAGCTGGGAAAGAACCTGAGCAGGCAAGCCGAGGCAAGCACAGGAAGTTGAATAAAAACATAAAAGGATCTACTAAGCAAATGGGCTAACATTAAAATGAGAATCTAAACCAATACAAAAAGAGCAGAACACAAGAAAGAACTAAAAAACTAATCAAAAAGGAATTAACTCAATACAGAACACCCTTAGTTACAATAATAATCAGCCCAAAATAACCTGTATACAAAAACAACAATACCCACAGATCATGACAGGTTACTTTCTTTTTCTCATTCCCCAAAATTTGAAAACAAAATTGGTGAATATGCTATTAAAGGAAGGCACATAGTGTGGTTGTAAGTCACTCACCTTCTGTTCAAATTTGCTGTCAAAGACATACCACAGAGGGAGTAGGATGAGTAGAGAGGTAAAAATAAAATAACACGCACTATTCGATAACTGCAGCATCTGTAGGTCACCAAGTCTCCACAACAGCTATTTAGTTTAAGGCTTTAAAACACATGTTTGCCAGGCGTGCCAATGTATATGGAGGGTGTTGTACGTCCTACATAGCACAGAGACAGTATTTGAAAGAAAAATAAAAGCACAAGCTAAAAATGCACAAAGTTTGTCCTCTGTGACAAAACATAATGACAAACATGGACCAAAAGACAGAGGAGCCTGCAATGTAAAAACCCAAACAACGGTAACCTTTCAGCTTTTAGTATGCACTCCAGAAAGCCTTAGACAGTTCACCTGCACAACCATTGTGACAACCAACATGCAGTCTTCTGTATATCTGTAGGATACTGAACCTAATTATCAATGAAGACAGGTAGAGATGTGATCAATGTACTGATATTAAAGGTTTTAATTTTTTTCTACACACTGATATAAATTAGTTGTTGTAAAAGAGCATGTTTTAGTTCATATTACGCATTTATTTATTTTTCTATTACAGTATTCAAAGTATTGGTTTGAAATTATGAATAGACTATTTATTTTATTATGCTGTATATTTGCTGTTATATAAAAGTGACGATGAACAGAGATGAGAGTATAGAATATATATGTTCATTTTGTTTGAGGCTTGTGTGTATTTAAACATATGTCTGTGTTATTTTTGGTGTTGCTTGTTATTGGCACGGAAAAGGCTGATGGACTAAATATTAATTCAATGGCAATGAGCCTTTGGAATTGCAGAAAGTTAGAAGGGGTGAGGAAACAAAAGGGTAGATGTTCCTGCAGACTTTGTTTAAGCTTTTCTGAATTTATTTGTAATTGTATAAACTAAATTATTTCAGTTCTTGCTGGCAAACAGATTCAAAATTAAGTAAAGATTGTTAATTTAAATAAAGCACAAACTATAGATACAAATGTATGACTTAGTATGCAAATTAGCTAAATTAGACATACCAGGGCACAACTTAGAACACGAGAGGGCAGCAAAGGGCATTGGCTAGTGGTCTTCCTTCGAAGTAGCTTATCATTAGCTTTGATGTTACTGTATTGTCATTTCCTCGTCTTTGAGTTGCTTTGGATAAGAAGTCTCCCAAATGCATAAACATAAATGTCACAGCAATGACAATAAAAATATAATTTAATCTCACACTGCACAATGTGAACACATTGGACTCATGGTATCACTAACAGTCTGATTAATTCAAATAATAATTATCTGACCAATTGGGCTATCCCTAAAGCACATACATTTCATTCCCAGACAGTCAATTGATCTATTATTGTGGCAAAAAACTAAGGCTACATGAAGGAAACTAAACTACACTTTTCTCTGGCAGAACACTGTGAAATCCACCTACAGTATACGTGCACCATTCAGAACGGGTGCCTTACATTTTTCACATTTTGACCAGCGACACTGGTGTTTTTCAATATGCCAGCACACACGGTTTGATCGGAAACAGTAGGACAGCAGCTTAAGGTCTCTTAATAAATATGTTTTGTTTACTTTTTAAATCTACGTTTGCTTTTCTTAGTTTTTGGGAATTCACATTGTCTGCTCTATTATGACACCCAGTGACTTATCAAAGTATTGCATTTGAATTCTTTCCTCAGTATCTAATGTTTCTCTTTAGCCTGACCAAATGTTTCTGATTAAACTTAAATCTTCCCAAAATGTTTTAAATAAACAGCATTCTGCTCCTATAAAATATTTTTGAGCGTATCAACACCTTTAAACGTAACAGTTTGTGTAACATTGTTTTCCAAAACTGAACGCTGTGTCAGACTGATATGACAGTAATGGTTTTTTTTTTGTGCTGAAATGTTCTGCCATCTATTGGTCGGTCAAAAAACAGCAACCATCTCACATTCCCATCTTGTTAAATATGTTTTGTGATTAATGATAAATCTCATATGCCTGCTGGCATGGCTGTAAACCCTATGTCTTGTTTTGTGTGTTGTCTCACTTTTCCTGCTGCTGTTTGTGTGTCATGTAACCATCCAGGTCACCAAACTATTTTGCAGATAGTTTTTATTAATGTGGAGTATAGCAAATTCCTTAAAAAGTGACAAAAAGTAAAAATGAATGTGACTGATGCACTTTGTCCAACAGAAAGCAAATAAAGTTGGTGTTTATTTTATTATTCTTAACTGTAGCAGTAAATTTAAGGTCAGTGTAAAAGCAATATTGTTATATTTCAACAGCACAGCAGCTGTGGCTGAAAGGACATCTTCACAGTAAGACATTTCAATGACTTGAATGTGTGTGTGTTTATATTTATAAATGTTTGTGTAGTTAGTCTGGTGTGTGCAAGGCCTTACTAAGCACACATTTCAGGTGTTATCTATACTGGAGGCGTACTTAGAAACATCCCTTTACAGTCTCCCTATGTTTCTCCTCAGTCATATGAATGAATGATTCACAAGTATTGTGTAACTTATAAACATAGTTATATAAATGTAAATAAAGAGTGAACAAACTGCTGTTGTGTTTGTTGCTTTTTATCTCAAAACTGAGGTCATACTGTAAGTGGGTCACCGAGTCACAGGATGACCGGTCTGTGTCTAAATAATAGTTATTTATTTAAAACTTTATTGAGCTCAAGATGAGAACACCCTCTTTTAAAAATCCTTATTTTAGACAAGAGAATCTGTTTTTTCAGTTTGTATGTTGGTAATTTGCGTTTTATTTAGTGCATAGAACTTAAGCTTTTACAAAAGAGAGAGAAAAGTAGGTTAATGAAAATCCAAACTACATATTTTTGCCCACAGCTCAAAAATGATAAATTTTCCTTGTGCAGATATTAGTTGGTAAAAAAAACAACCAAAACAGTAAATTGCAATGTGAATGTCACTAATTCTGGACAAGTTTGTATTTTCTGTGGGTCAAAACTACATAAGACTGTAATAATGTTCATAAATTGGCCAATCTGAAGAGTGAATACTTTTCTTTTCAGGGAGTTATGATCAAATTTGTACCAAAAGAGATCATAGTCCCCCTCCTTGAACCGCCACCTTGACATGGTGGAGGGGTTTGAGTGCTCGAATGATCCTAGAGGCTATGTTGTCTGGGGCCTAAATGCCCCTGGTAGGGTCTCCCATTCTGGGTGACGGGTTAGACAAAGAGCGGTTCAGGACACCTTTATGAGTCCTATTGGCTGTGGTCCTCCTGAGGCGACTGACGGGTACCATGAAGCCAAGCATGCCACGGTACGGGCAGGCAAAAACTCGGAACTGGGAGGAGTTCGGTGAGAAGGACTACCAGTTGGCCTCGAAGCGATTCTGGCAAACCGTCCGGCGCCTCAGGAGGGGGAAGCAGTGCTTTAGTCCAGATGTGTTTTATGGACCTGGAAAAGGCATTCAACTGTGTCCTTTGTGGTGCCCTGTGGGGGGTGCTCCAAGAGTACGCAGTCGGGGGCCCTTTATTAGGCGCCATCCGGTCTCTGTACAAGTGGAGCAGGAGTTTGGTCCGCATTGCCGGCACTAAGTCGGGCATGTTCACGGTGCATGTTGGGCTGCCCTTTGTCACTAGTCCTGCTCATAAATTTTATGGACAGGATTTCTAGGTGCAGCCAAGGGCCGGAAGGGGTTTGGTTTGGGGACCAGTGGATTTTGTCTCTTCTGTTTGCAGATAACGTGGTCCCCATCTAGCCAAGACCTACAGCATGCGCTGGGGCGTTTCGCAGCCGAGTGTGAAGCAGCTGGGATGAAGATCAGCTCCTCCAAGTCCGAGGCCATGGTTCTCAACCCGAAAAGGGTGGCTCGTCCTCTTCATGTTGGAAGGGAGTGCCTGCCTCAAGTGGAGGAGTTCAAGTATCTTAGGGTCTTGTTCACAAGTGAGGGAAGAATGGAGCGGAAGATCAACAGACTGTGCCGGTCCGTTGTGGTGAAGAGAGAAAAGCGAAGCTCTCAATTTACCGGTCGGTCTTCGTTCCTACCCTCACCTATGGCCATGAACTTTGGGTCATGACCGAAAGAACGAGATCCCGGATACAAGCAACTGAAATGAGCTTCCTCCATAGGGTGGCCAGGCACTCCCTTAGAGATAGGGTGAGGAGCTCGGCCATCCGGGAGGGGCTCGGAGTAGAGCCGCTGCTCCTCCACATCGAGAGGAGCCAGGTGAGGTGGCTCGGGCATCTATACCGGATGCCTCCTGGACGCCTTCCTTGGGAGGTGTTCCAGGCACGTCCCACCGGGAGGAGGCCCAGGGGACGGCCCAGGACACGCTGTCGGGACTATGTCTCTCGGCTGGCCAGGGAACGCCTTGGGCTCCCCCCGAAGGAGCTGGAGGAGGTGTTTGGGGAGAGGGACGTCTGGGTGTTTCTGCTGAGTCTGCTGACCCCGCGACCCGGTCCCGGATGAAGCGAAAGACGAGGACTGCAAGTATGAGTACGGAATCATAGTCTGGTTGGTATATTTGCAACAAAATCAACATCATTATTATTATTATTACAAGATTAAAAGATGTTTGAGGTCATTTGGATTACTAAAATGACTTCAGTTGTTTGGCTGCCAGAATAAAAAGGGCTATTTACTAAAATGTTTTCACTTTCTTCACAGTTAAACCTTTACATATGTCCTCAGTATTTGATCAAATTGTCTTTTAAAACTGTATGAGTTGGGTCAGATTTTTGGGGTTTCCTTCGACAGGTTTTCACCAGTTTGCCAAAGTTTTGGTCCATTTAAGTGGTGTGACTGAGTCAGGTTTGCAGGCCACTTAGTTCAGACACCTTTTTTAACTACCTGCAAGTATTCTATGGGACTGAGATATGAGCTGTGTGATGACCAAACAGCTAAGGACCCTGCTTGGGGTCAAAACAGGATGCAGGACATCTATAATTGAGGAAAAATGCAAACTGTTTTGTACAGTGATTAAAGGTGTTTTGTTTTACTTTTTTACAGGGATACCACTGTTCTTAAACCAAAAAAGCAAAACTAATTGTAGATTAGGATTCATTTTATTTTCAATCACTTTTTCTTTTTTTTTTTTTACCTTTTCCCCCAAATTAATTTAATTAAATGAAAGTGGTCCTATTCTACATGTAAACCAATTTATAGGGTTGATCATTTATTTTAATTATTTACATAACATTCATTAAAAAGGCAGTCCAAAGTGCTTTACAGTACATCAAAAAAAAACAAAGCATAAAAGCAGATGTTAAAACAGATAGCAAAAACAAATTTTAATATGACCTTTAGATTGAAGTTTAATTCTTTCACCAGAAGCTGCTTTAAACAAAAATGTTTCCAGTTCCTTTTTAAAATAATTTAACTGTTTGGTTTCGATGTTACATGTTCCACATCATGAAATTTGAATATCAGACAAAGATCATCTGAGTAAATACAACATGCCGTTTTGAAAGGAGTTTATTTATTAATAAAGAAACTATCTAAACCAGCCTGGTCATATATGTAATATAATTGCCCCTTGTAATATCATGTATTAAATGTGATTAACCAGTTTATTTGGTTCTTATCATAGCCACACTCAAACCTGATTACTACCTCATCATCAGAATAAAGAAATCACCTAAACAGAACCTGTCTGACAACATGAAATAGGCTAAAAGATCTCAAAAAGTGACACATTATGCTCTGATCTAAAGAAATTCAAGAACAGATGAGAAATAAAGTCCGTGACATCCATCAGTTTGGAAATGAATATCAAGCCTATTCTGAGCCATTGGGGCCTGGTTGGTTTGGATAACTAGCACAAGAAATCTATAAGGGGGCAAATACTTTTCACTGCACTGTAAAAAGAATTAGATACAAGAGGTGAGTCTACTTTCTGTCATATGACTGTTTTAAATTAAACAGGATGTGCTTCATTCGAACATAACAGCTGCAAGTGTGTCATGTAAATGTTTAATTTGATACTGAAGGAAATTTGTCATGTGTCCACCTGATCTTAGATGAGGGTCCATTTATATGCAATTCAGCTGTTGCTTTTAGATGTCCAACAAACAAAACCATCCATAAAATAAAAACCAGAACCAAGAACATTTCATAAAACACAGAAAAAAGGCTAAACATCATTATTGGTTCATTGTTTTTTCAGCAAACGAGAACCAATAAAACAGAGAAATGTTTAAATATTATCTTCATTACTTGGGTCCTTTGAAATTTACCTTGGCTAAAAGTCCTCTGAGCAACACAAACCAAACCATCATGAAGTTACAGAGCAGGACACCTGCTGCTCTGTGTAGAAACCACATTTTGATCAGAGTTATCTGAATCTCAGTAAACATTTACTGCTTGTGTTGTTTCAAATCACAGATCCTTATGCAGCATTTGTCGTTGAGCCAGAATCCAGGATACAGCGGCTCGGTGAATTTGGCCTCCACCTTGTACAGAAACCTCATGCTGTCTGACACCTCATAGAATGATAGAGATCCCTCCTTGAATTTTAGATAAACTCCAATCCTTCCACCACTGGGCAGTTGTATGAGCTGGATGCTTTTTGATTTGTGGCTCACAGAGTAGAAATTATTGAGATCCAGGCTCCAGGAGGTTGCATTGGCCCCAAAGGCCGACTTGTTTGTGCTGCTTTTCCTATCGATCCCTTTGTATGCGAGGGCTATCTCTGCCTTGTCTCCTTTCACCTCCACCTCATAGTAGCACCGCTCGGCCTGCAGCCCCTCTCTGCACAGCACTTGGTGTCGATGGGTGAACCTCTCTGAAGAATTTAAGGCTGGGGTTTGGAATCTGTCGGCTGACATCCTCACCTCTTTGTTTCTGTCAGAGATGATCAGGTCCTTATGAGCTGTTGTGGGGTCCAGAGAGAGGTCGCAGGCATCTGGTATAATGAGAGAGAGGAAAAAGGTACATTTGGATTTTCAGAGACAGAATGTGAGGTGAGAACATTCAGATCTAAAGATGAACTAACAGTGCAGGAAGTCCTCTCTGGTTGTAGGCTCCACGTCCTTCTTACTCATGTTGCCTCCAGTAAAACCTACGAGGAGACATTAAACATCATTACTGGGTACATGCAGTTCTTTCTGTGATCGATCAACACAAAGTGGTCCATAATTGTAAAGTGGAAGGGAAATGATACAGAGTTGGCAAGATCACATTCAAAGTATTGCCATAGATTCTGAATTAGATTTCCTTCTAGACCTTTTATATCTGACACATGAATATGATTTTATCTATACTACATTCCAGTGTAGCTCTGGCTGCTTAGCATCATCACCCTGCTAAAAGGTGAACCTTCTCACAGTCTCAAGTCTTCTGCAACCTCTAACAGGATTACCCTCTATTCATCATCTGACCAAGTTTCCTGTCCCTGCTCAAGGAAAGCATCCCCACAGCATGATGCTGCCATCCCCATGTTTCATGTTTGAATTGTGTGTTTCAGGTGTAGGTGTGCTATCACACTTTTTACATTTTTCAAGTGGGCAGATAGTTCATGTTTGGTCTCTTTTGGCCGGAGCACCTTCTTCCACATATTTTTTGTGGCCCTCACATGGCTTGTGGCAAACTGCAAACAAGACCTCTTTTGACTTTCTTCAACAATCCAACAGTCTTGCCACTCTCCCATAAAGGCCAAGGTTTGTTGGATGCACAATAGTTATCCGATCAACAGATTGTCCCACATGGGCTGTGGATCTCTGTAGCTCCTGGACCTGTTGGCTGCTTCTCTGATTAATGCTCTTGTCGCCCAGCCTGTCGCGAAGCAGTTACTTATGGTGGTCTCCATGAAAACATGACCAAATTTTCTTCTGTTCATGTTTTTTGTAAAACCTCAAATATTTACCCCAAACATAAAGTTTGTCGCTCGCTATTCAGTCTGAATTTCAAATTTGATGGGGGGACATGAAATTAGATAAAATTGCATGCCAACTAAAACTAAATGTAATCCCCCACAACACACAGATTGGTTACGTGAGCGTGTGTGACACACAGATCAATAAACTAATCAATTAGAAATGACTAAAGCCACTTGGTTTTGAGGAGGAGAAACGCTATCTACAGTTAAGCATGGAAAGGGAAGTATTATGCTTCAGGGAGGTTTTTTGCTAAGGCTACATGAGGGCCTCACCATATTGAGCATGTTATGGATAGGCCCAGCTAGTCTCCAGACCTCAGTCCATCAGATGTTCGGAGGAGGAAGCTGAAGCTATTTCGTTGTCAAAAGACAGCAGGAAACCAAATGATTAAGGGAGTTTCTGAAAAAAGAAGTGAGCCAAAACCCCTCATGAAATGTTTTCAAACCAGGTGACCAACCAGAGAAAATGGCCCAGCATTATGAAATAATAAGTGAAATAAAAGTTTGTTCACAAAAGTCAAAGTCACGTTTTGCTTTGGGATCAAATAGTTTTTGATCCATTACAAAAGTCCTAGCCAAATGTGACTTTTTGCCCTCGTGATCAACATTATACTGTAAAATAACAAAGAGAAATTAATTCTTAACAAACCATCACTGGATTCATTTCTTTGCTGCTGATCCTCCACGTCTTTTTCTGCAACATTTTCCTCCTGACCATCATTGCCTTTGACAGAAAAAAACGTGATTTTTTAAAATAAATTGATTTTACAAAATATTTCCACGTCAGCAGCACATACAAGTTTGAGAGAGTGAGGCAAATTGTTGGTCACAGAAGTCCTCCAGCTGCCTCTCGAGCTGCTCCATAGCTCTCTTTGTAACTTCAATGGGGAGAAGTGGATTCTCTGAGCCCTCCTTGAAGGAAAGAAGATCTTTTTCACAGATGCTCTTCATACTGGGCCATTCCTGGGAGAATAAACACATTTTAATGCAGAGGGGATGTACAGCTAGGATACAGGTGAATGTCTGACTGATATACCTGGAGAAAGAGCACACTGTGGTCACTCTGTGCCAGGAGATCCAGCTCAGCATACAGCTTCTTCATCTCCTCTATCTTCGTCTCAAGGTTCTGGAGTAAGACGTTGAGCTGAGCTTCTGCTGCCCGTGCCTGAGCTTCTATAATCTTCGTCAGAGACAGGTAATGTCTCTGAAGGCAATCAATGACTCTGACTATAACTGTTTCACAGTCATCCTTTGTTTTCTTGGCCTCCTTCTGTTTTAAACCCAGCAGAACAGGATCAGCATCCCTCCGAGCTCAGAGCTTTTAAACAGTATGATCTGATTTTCTCACCTCAGTTCGCTCAAACATCATCTTCATGTTCTCCTGCTGTTTCTGCGTCTCCTGAAGTTTCTCTCTCAGTTTTTTTTGCATGATCCTCAGCTCCTCCTTAAAATACACCAAATACCAACAGTGAGCCTTTTTTCCAGAATAGCTGAGCTGCCTTTTTTCTGTTCCATGTTAACATAAATGACTGTATACTTCTGCATGTTTGTCTTTCATTGGTTCAGTAAAGACATCTTCCATAACTACAGAACATTAACAGTCTTGATGATGTTCTATCCCCAAGAGCAAATAGTTTGCACCTTCACTGCAGGACCTCTGCTTACCTTGCGTTTAGTTTTTCATATTGTTAAACGAGTCAGACCAGTAGTGATGTGGGCCATACGGGCAGCTGCCCAGGCCAGCATTAGAAAGGAAGGCCGCACAAGCAATCACATAGTTGCCAAGTGGGATGAGGTTATTCTGTGAGTGTCTTCTTTTCTTTAGATAGAGTGGTGGAGCACTACAACTCTATTATTGCCTGTTATGTGAATTTCTTCAACATCACCCAGAGCGCCATTCACGCAAGAACTGCCACAGACTCACATTTCTCTTAAAAATCGAAAGGCTTTCTGTACAGCTTCAAATGAACTCTGTAATTTGTGAACAGAGAATCTTATATATTTCTCAGTGAAATAAAAGTTGTTAGGGGCGAGGCCATGGAGCAGAAGTTAAACACTCGACCAATTTTCCAAGGCCTTAGTTCTCGGTTTGGTTGACACGGCGCCAAGTCCCGGCCTGCTGACGTTTGCTGCATGTCTTCCTTGTCGCTCCACCCTATTTCCTGTTTGCTAAATTTTGAAAAATACTAAGAAAAATAAAGGCCCCTATTGCCTAAAATAAAAGTTGCTATTTTTTAAAAGCGTAATCTCTTTGCAAATTAGGTATATTTAGTTTATTAGTTTAGTTCTGCTAGTTACAAGGTGTTACTTCTAAAAACATGTCTTTCATGTTTGTTTGCAGCTGAACTAAATTCCTGACTGCTTACCGTACCTGACTCCTGTGATAATAAAAATCTGCACCAGAAACTTTGCTCTAGTTTAAGATTAACAGGCTCACAGTAAGTGACAAGTCCCAGTTTTTTCACATCCTTTACCTGTTTCCTTCTCCGCTCTTCCTTTACCAAACCAAATATGTGTCCGCTGTGCTTGGTTGAAGCACACACATCACATATGATCTTCTCATCTGTGCAGCAGTAAACATCCAGTGGACTGTTGTGACGCCAGCACAGAGTGCTCCCTGCTGTATCTGCACTGCTCCGGTCTCTCTTCAGCAGGGTCTCAGCTGACTCCTGATTTTTTCTCTTCCTCTTCAAACTTCTCTCTGTGTCTCGCAGCAACTCAGCCAGAGTTGTGTTCCTGATCAAACGAGGTCTAGAGGAAAACTTCTGACCACAAGCAGGGCAGCTGTAACTCTTCTGCTCCGAGACCCAGCAACCTTCGATGCAGTCGAGGCAGAAGTTGTGTCCACAGGGGATCGTTGCAGGATTCCTGAGAAGGTTTCTGCAGATCCGGCAGGAGAGGTGGTTTATGCTGACAGGGATGTGAGGCTCTGCCATGTTTTTGCGGAGAAAAAAAGGCGGGTTTTGTTACACAAGCTTTGTTTCGTTTCCTGAAAATATGACTCGTAGGCATTTTGTTTTGATTCGTTCATTTGAAAGTGAAAGCAGGTGTGACTGAAATATTTGAACCAATTCCAATAAGAACTGTCATTAGATGGGGATGGGTAGCAGGGGGTTGGGTGACACTTAATGTCACAGATGTTCTCCAAAAAACCTCTAAGGCCTTAATAGAGCAGCTGGATTTACCCAGTTTGCTTTTTAGGTGACTTCTTAAGCCAATTGGTTGCACAGAATTTTAGTAAGGGGAATCAGACAAAAGGAGCCTGAATATAAAGGCATTTGCTGATTTTATTTGGATTTATTTTCCTTCTACGTTTGTGGTGGTGACAAAATGTGAAAAACGGTACGAATACTTTTCAAAGTTTAAAATTTTTTTGCAGTTTCAGCAAAGTTTATAAAAGCTGACTTATAAAATATGTCACAATTTTTTTTCTTACAAATCCTGTTTCATCTTTTAAACAGTTTTTATGGCATCTGAGCAAATATCTATGAAGTGTAGAAAGTTACTGCATTTTGGAATCTCTATGCATCCTAGAGCATTGCCTGATTCTTTCTCAAATTAACAACTGATTTTATGAGCTTTATTTCAAGTTTATTTCTGTTCATAATTCACTCCTCTGACCTTGACTGTATGACTCATGCCGAATGCAAACATGAAACCTTCATCCCTGAATGAGACGCGGAACGCTCCCGCTGTGTTGGTGGGTAGATCATTTAGCTGTTGGTGACAGGAAACAGTTGCAGATGTTTCACAGAGATACAGTATGGCTACAGGAGGAAAGCTGCTCCACCTGTCAGGACATGTTAGGCTGTTCAAAAAACATAACAGTTTCTGCAGTTTTCTTTACAAACTCAAAACTATTTACTGTATAAACTGAAAAAAGCTTGAGGATTAAGGCTTCAATTAAATTATTATATTAAATTGAACTACTTGGCTTGGCACTGTAGCAGCTTGCAGCTAAGAAAAACGTCCTTGTTTAGAAAATGAAGGATTAGATTTGATTGCCATTTTTCCTTAGTCTTTTGTTTGTATGTTTATCATTTCTTAATTTCAAATTAACATCTTTTTTACATCATGCTTAACCTTTAATATGAATCTTTTAACAGTTTTAGCTTCAGATGTTTTTGTCTTTTGCATTTTTTCCTCTGTCCAGCCACCTGAATTGCGTCGCCTTAGCAGCTGCTAAAGTCAAAGCTGCTGAAAAATTCTGCAGTTTACATCAAATATGTAGCATTGAAAGTGACTGTATGTCCATTCTTCTGTCAGAGAAAAAAAATATATAGAAATATTAAATAGGAGAAGGTAATATTTTATTACATTATTTAGGTCAATGTAGAACAAAGACAGTCATGATAAATAGGTTACACAATTTACATGTATTTATAAACTGTTTGATGAGAGAAATCAGAAATGTGAAACCGCCAAATGTTTCTCATTCAGAGCCAGCAATAAATGTGTTCTGGGTAAAAGGTTAAAGCTGCTTCTCATTCAGTCTGTTGGTCAGCAAAGTCTGCACGATGATCAATTGTCCCAGAGCTGAAGCAGGAAATCGGCGCTCAAGTGAAACGGCCTCTTAAAAAAGTAAACAACCTTTAGACGACAACTACAGAATGTATGAATTCATATAGTGCTAACCCCTGTCCTTTACTTTTGTCCCTCTGAGGAGATACATTAACTGATAAAACCTAACTGAAGCAGAAAAAAAAAAAGAACTAAAATTAAACTGATTTACTGACCTACTTAAGTAGGTGAGAGGCACACAGAAAAATACCTGTAACTAAAACTGAGGGTTTGAACCATTACCACTGATTCATTTATAATATGGGAGCAGTGGGGAAAAGCTCTGAGGAACCTTAATACAAAAAGATCATATATGTATTTTTCCCTTTTAAAATGATTCACTAAATGTCTTAAAGGCAAACATTTATGTCAGAAAGCACTTGGTCAGAGGCTTAAACAACCTGAAAACCACACAGTTCCCAGCTGATGGTCAACAGTCAACTTCTGAGAAGGAAATCCAACCGTCAGAATATGTAACATCATAATGCATTAAGAGTTTGATCACGTAGAAAACCGTCAGATGTTTCTATGAACTGACAAAAAATGTTTTTTTAAAAACACAAAGTTGTTTGGCAGTGGTCTAGCCTCACTGCAGCAGTTCCTCCCATGAAATGGGTTTAGAAAAGACCTCACGTTCCAGCCAAAGGTCGTAGTTCATCTGGAAGTCCTCGGGCAGGTCTACTCGCTGTCCCAGGACGCTCTGCAGGCAGTTGTCCACAGGAAGAAAATCTGGATTACTGTGGCTCTTGTCGTAGCGGCGACTGTTGAAGCGCTCGATGCTGGCTCGTAGGGCGCACTCCTCAGCCTGGAAATCCCAGGGACGGGCATCCAAATCTGTTCCCGTAAACAAACATTGTTGAATATTTTTGGTCTGATTATCCTTGATACAGCTCAATGAAAGCATCACAGTCAAAAAACAACTGTAAGAATAAACAACCAAATATTGTTTTTCAGACTGTAGGGGGCAAAATATTGAAGCCAAAACCATTAAATACTTTTTAAGGTTGAGACAAATACAGCAAAATTATTAAAAGGATAACGAAATTTACAAGAATACACTGTAATTTACCACAAACTTTTTCAGAAACGTTTTCTGTATCTAAACGTAAAGAATAGCATTATATACAGTACACTCACCGGCCACTTAATTAGGTACACCTGTCCAACTGCTCGTTAATGCAAATTTCTAATCAGCAAATTACATGGCAGCAACTCAAAGCATTTAAGCACGTAGACATGATCAAGACGATCTGCTGCAGTTCAAACCGAGCATCAGAATGGAGAAGAAAGTTGACTTAAGTGACTTTGAACGTGGCATGGTTGTTGGTGCCAGACGGGCTGGTCTGAGTATTTCAGAAACAGCTAATCTAATGGGATTTTCACACATTACCATCTCTAGGGTTTACAGAGAATGGTCCGAAAACAGTTCTGTGGGCGCAAATTCCTTGTTGATGCCAGAGGTCGGCTGGTGGTGGTGGTGTAATGGTGTGGAGGATATTTTCTTGGCACACTTTGGGCCCCTCGGTACCAATTGAGCATCGTGTCAACGCCACAACCTACCTGAGTATTGTTGTTGACCATGTCCATCCCTTTATGACCACAGTGTACCCATCTTCTGATGGTTACTTCCAGAAGGATAACGCGCCATGTCTTAAAGCATGAATCATCTCAGACTGGTTTCTTGAACATAACAATGAGTTCACTGTACTCAAATGGCCTCCACAATCACCAGATCTCAATCCAATAGAGCACCTTTGGGATGTTGACAAATCTGCAGCATCTGTGTGATGTCATCATGTCAATATGGACCAAACTCTCTGAGGAATGTTTCCAGTACCTTGTTGAATCTATGCCATGAAGGATTAAAGGCAGTTCTGAAGGCGAAAGGGTTCCAACCCGGTACTAGCAAGGTGTACCTAATAAAGTGGTACAGTGGTGTTATAAAAAGTAAAAAAAAAAAGAGACATCCAATTAAACTAGCAAATTATTATAAGGAAATCATTAAGTGACACCAGTGCTTCCCATTTAAAAGAATGAAACTAAACAAAGCCTTTGTTGTAAATTTGCTTCAATTTGTTGAATTCAGAGCAGTGGTCTTCCGGTAGCAACACTCACCATTTCCATAAGCCCAGTCGTCATTAAGGCGATGTCGCACCTTCTGGTAGATGGCAGACATGGTCTTCATGTTGCTCTTCCTCCACTGCCGCCCCAGGTATTTGGTCTGCACTTTGAGCAGCTTGAGGACATAAAGCTGCATCATGGCTTGCTTGACCTTCAGCGCCCTCTTCAGGATGGGAGCGGACTTAAACACGACTAACATCTGGTGGGGAACGGCTCATTATAAGGACATATGATCAAAGTCGTGTCTGGACAAGTTTAATGTGACGCTGTCTCACCATCGTTCTGGAGTGCTTCCATTTGGTCAATTTGTTCAGGATTCTGAGCAGGTTAATACATGAGAACAGGTTCCTCCAGCAAAACTGAGTGTTGTCTCCCGCTTCCTGAGACAGAAATTATTCGAAATGAAACTAAATGCAAACAGCTTTCTGAAATTACTAGTCAAAGCTACTAATCAGAAAACTCACCAAACTCTCTGCAGTTAACTCTGGGAGCTCATGGACCACACAGTATGGAAAGTCGAGCACTGAGATACTGATGAGGACACACAATGAAAGCAATTCAACTTCAGAAGCTTCCAGTCAACAGGACCGGTGTGGTTTGTCCAGAAAAAGGACAGATAAAAGTACCTATTTTTAGCTGTGATGTAAGACATGATGTTCTGGTTGAAAAACTTCAGGATGAGTGGGATACAGTTAGCAAACACCAAGTGCTGAGCCATGTACTCGAACTATTTTAAAGAAAAAAAAACTTCACTTTATTTAAATAAAAATAATTTTTCCTCACATCAAATACACATTTTTATATGTTAAAACTGAAACTAGAGGTGCTCCCACCTGGTAGATGTGGTTCAGTTTGAAGTGTTTCAGAAGCATCAGCAGGATGGCAGAGATGGCTTTAACAATGATTTCTTTGTGGCGATTGACATCGACACCAAGTTTCATGCTCTGTAAAACCGTTGTCCTGCACAAAGACAGGCGAAAGATCAGGATGTTTGGTCAATCTAAATTAATAATTTTAACTTTGCATGTTCTATCTAAAACACAGCTACCAACTACACTGTGGCAGTTTGCTTCTACAAATGCTTAGCTTTTTTGTTAAAAAAAATCAGCTTGTCATTGGATTATGTCGGAGACAAATGTAATTGCCCGTATCTCTGTAGAAGCCCACTGATATTTGTGTTTTTGTCAGTAAGGTTTGGTTGTTTCCATGTTCGGTCCACTTACGGCATCTCCTCCGGCAGCACATCTGCCAGAATGTTAATGGAGTCTGTTTTGGCTTTAGATGTTGGGGCGGCAGCGAGGAGGATCTTCAGCAGTGCAATCTAACAGTCAGAGAGGCAAGGAGGTGAAAGGTGACAGCTAACGTGATTAAAGTGATAACAGTCTTTTTAATTATTACATATTATGATTACCACTTGGGAAAACTACAACTGAAATAAGGTTCTGAAGTTCAGACTAAATTTAATAATAATAATAATAATAATAGACCCTAGTGAAGTTGGCTCCTTCATATGCCTTAAATAGAACAGAATGCTGTCAATGGTTTGTGCTCCGTTTGTGTTGAAAATATTTTTGCCATAATATTTAAAAATGTTAAAAATATAAAAAGTTAATTCAAAGGTCACAGCACCCCCTAGTGGTCATACAAACAGAACCCAATTTTTTCCCCTTCAACTAAATTTCTTTAAAAATATGATAGCACAAACAAGTGTTCAGTGGCACAAACAGAGAATAAATCACTGAAATCATTTTTGTTTGATTTGGATAATGTCAGAGAACCTGGTTGAGCTTTTGTGTCCTACCCCTAAACTTTATTAATATCCCTAAAATAATAGTGGCACAATCCAAATATATTGACTATGCATCCAGCAGCAACATAGCAGAAACATTTGACACCAACTTAACTCAGGTTTGTAACAGATGAACTAAGAAATCAGCTATTGACGAGAATATGATCATTTCCATCTGGCTCAGCTCCGACCATTGTCCAGACAGCAGGAAACTCAAAGATTATATTATTTGCTGTTCAGTGAAGCCACCATACTCAAAAAAACAACAACACTGTTTGGCATAGACGTTGTTACTGAGGGGAAGAAGACTGTTAGCAGCTTTCAAATTGTTCTTTTAAAATGAACCTGAGGAAAATAAACAGATGCAAAAATTATTTGAAGGGACATTGCCGACTACAACCTTAAAACAGGGAGTGAAGCTGAACCTAATACAGCAAAGTTCCAATGTTTTCTTTGGCGCTGTTAAAGGACATATCAGACATTTTGGGAGTTTAACTGTATCTCAAAGTATCTGTATCTCATAAAAACGTCCCACAAGAACCAATTGTAACCTGCATTTAAAACCACAGGCAGCACTCACCATGTACTGAGGTAAACTGGGCAGAATCCCCTGATAGAGCAGCTCAGTGGCACACATCTCCACCTCCTCTTCACCCTGTACACAAGGAAACACATGATCAAAATAACTTTCTAACCTCCAGCAGAATAGATTTCATTTCCACCTACCACTGAGAGAGGAGTTTTCTGATATTCCTCCTCCTTTGCCATCTGTAGCTCTGCTATAGAAATGTACTTATGCTGGAAAAATAAGATAAAAATGAGAAACATTGCAACAAACGGCACTAATCACACTAATACTGATGTACTGCACATCATGTTGCAGTACCTGCTTTAGCGTCTTGATGCTCTCATGAATTGGCCTGGGTAAACCAACCACTGTATCTGTATCGCTGCAAGACAAAAATAACGCTTTGTGATGTCTGCATGTGACATTTTCAGCTGTTCTTGTTCACACACAAGCAAACCCACCTTCCCAGAGTGTAACCAATGAATTTACTTCTGCTGGATTCCAGAAAGTTTTCAATATCTTTTTCCCTGTTGGAGCAAAAACAAACACCATCAGTACTGCCTTGTAAAATAACTGCTCGGTATAGATGCTGTAAACCTGATAAAAACAGATATAAAGATGAATTATACTTAATCAGTGACAAAATTTAAATGTTTTAACTAAAACTATTTTGAAAAACTGTCCGGTATGCCTGTGCTGTACCTGACTTTGGGCGCCCAGGGCAGTCCCTTAGGGAAGGACACCCTCTCCGACGGAGGGTGAGGAATGGGTGGAGGCATCACCTCGTCTCGTTCCAGAGGGAAAGTCTCTGGCTCCAAAGAGTTGTCGTTGTCATCGTTATCATCTTCATCCTCACGAGAGTCGTCAGCCTTGTAGGGGTCCTTCTCGTTGAACGCATCCAGGTTGTCCTGTTTGATCAGCGCCTGAGCAAAAAGTAAGCAGTTACAGTGGATCACTGCACCGCCACTGATCTGCACCGAAACACGAGGCAGAAAAGTACAATAGTAAGCTAGCTGTAGGTTAAGTTGTTTCATTTGGAAAATTGATGGAAGCAGAAAAATACAAAGTTCCCTGAATCAAAATTAGAGTCAGTTGTGTAACTTTATGGTTGGAAGATGATTTAGTCTTGCATATTAGATGCTCAGTTCCTAAGCAAAAAAACATCCAGGAAGATGTAGATAATATGCAGGTCATGTCCAATAAGTACTGACACAGATACTAACAAAATAATAAAGAGGATTTATAATGAAACACATTATGACAGCAATTCTCAAAGTCTGATCATTATCATAACTTTTAGATTTGACGGAACAAATGTGGATTGTTCCCAACAATCAAAGTGTGAGCGTTTTCTTTACGCTAACGGTAAAGCAGCATCATTTGAAAACTTGTTTTGGTTACTGTTGGTTCCCGTCTGTCGTTCAGCCGAGGCTCATCTGTGCTTCAGATGGAGACTTGCTGCAATAACACTAGATGGCAATAATTACAACATTCAAAGCAGAGAGCGTAGGTTATGAAGGGTTTTGTCTGCAAATGATTAACTGGAACATGCGAAGAGGACATGTTATGAGCCGGATGATCAACAAGTCATATCAAAATAGAGATGACGCAAGCTAGCGTTAGTCTGCTCATCCCTTAGCAACAATCTAAAGCAGAGCTAGAGGGGTGTTTACTGAAGACGTATTGTAGCAGCATGTGCAAACTCGGAGTAATTTAGCAAGAAACAACAAAGCTAAGTGTGTTTCAGATGATCATAGCAGCTGTCTAAAACCCAGTTATGACATATCGCAATTTTATGTCCTAATATTCTGCAGCCCTATACATCAACTACATAATTAGACACTTGTCCTATGTTAAAAAATATGTTTAGTTTGTAAAACATGGAAATTTAAAAACAATAAAAATGGAATTTGGAAGAAAAAATTTTTTATTTTATAGCATCCAGTTTTAGGGAGCTTCCTGAAGATGAGTAGCGGTATTTTTAATACCAGGTTGCCATGTATTCTAACCATCTTTGGGTATCTAAGTTTTAGTTCAGTTGTTTCTTTATTTTGTTGATTCTTGTGTGTTAAGAAAGGGGCTGTATTTGTTGAGGCATTACAAGTAAGTAAGTTGATCAAGTTTAGTTGATCTATTTGCTCCAGACCTTTGATCTCATCTAGAAATCTGTTGTGGATCTTTGGACAGAAGGTTTGAGGACCTCTGGTCTAGATAGGGATAGGTACTTTTTACATTTGAACCGATACGGTACTCAACGGTACCAGTATTTCGGTACTTTTGTGTGTGTTTATGTGGTCATAAATGTTAATTCGTTTAATAATAAAATCAACAAAAAAAAATCTATTTAAAATGTATTATTTCTCAATATATAAACTTTAAAGAATCTTTCAAAACAACATCCAGCTGTTTGTATTGTAACATCTCAGTTGTTTCAAACATTTCTTCAACATGAAAACCCTTAACTGACTACCCTGTGTTTTTTCTTAATAATGCACAAATTAAAACCCAGCCATGTTGCTGGCTGCAGACGACGAGTCGCAGGCGGATGCAGGCGCGCTAACGGTGCCGGATGCAGAAGTCTGAGGCTGACAAAAATTGCTCTTCAGCCTTGGAGAAAAACCTCACGCTCCCTTATATTGGAAGTATTCCCGTGGCTGGCCTTGCACTTCGCCTCACAAATATTGCAGCGAGCGTAATCTGCACCGCATTTTAAAAAGTGGAGCCATACTTTCGAGCGCTTTCTATTAGCCATGCTTTGACGATACCAGCGGCTAATGACGACATTAGGCTCTTGTGCGTGCAACGCTGTGTTCATGTCCGGCATGGAAAATCGCCCTCTCTTTCACTGCCTCGGTGTCACGAAGATGCGTTTAGGTACCGTACCATGTAACCATTGGATTTTACGTGAATCGGTACTCGGTAGTACTGATGGAATTTGGTCAGTACCCATAAAAGTACCGACTTCGGTACCCATCCCTAGGTCTAGATGGTTTACCTTAGCTTGAAACATGTTGGAGCTGTGTCATTGACTACCTTGTGTTCTCGACGAGCCCGTTTCTGCTGCTGCTCAATGAGATCGGATGCTGACGCCGGAGGAGAAGCTGCCCTCATACTGCGAATGACTCGAATGCTGTCCTCTGGAAGGGGAGGAAGACCCAGCTCCTCACGTTTGTGGACCTTTATGATCTGAAGCTGCTCAAACCCTCCCAGTGTGAACTGAAACAGATGTGAAAGGTTGATTTTATATCTCTTCACACCAGAAACAATATGAATAGATTTCCTCTCTCACCAGTATGCTCTTCCACAGCAGCAGCAACACCTTCTTCATGGGAAAGTGTGGGGCGTGGCCACTGCAGAACTTGGTAACCATTCCAAAGAGCATCACAGAAATTGGCTCATTGTTGAACAGAGGGGAACCTGGATTTTATCACCAAATTATATTTAAGCTTCCATTTTCAACACAACTTTAAAATGACTGAAGCTTTTCTGAAGATTTTTTACCCAGTTCTGCTCTGAAGGTTTCCTTCATAATTTTCCATTCAGGCTTGTCGGCCGGGTCATCCTGCTGGATCGTCTCCACCATCAGGTACATTATATTGAGCAGCACTCTGAGATCTGTGCTGTCAGCGAGGGAGATGGCCGGCTTTCTTACCGCACTACTGCAAGCAGCACTGTTACTGAACAGAAAATGGGTTAGTATTATTCATTGTGACATCTGTCCACTCAAAGCCTCACAAAGCTACGATTTTTGCCTTCAGGGCTCCTAAACATTGATGCTGTCAAAATCCCATACTTTGCCTGACTCAAGTTTCCATTGATCTTTCTCCCTTTCACCCCTTTTTTTTTTTTTTTTATATAAATACAAAGCTTTGCTTTGAATTTATGGCAGATATTACTACAGTGGTCAGATTTTAAATATCCATTCATCAATTTATTTATTGCCTTCTGCTTATCCAAGATCACGCCACAGGTGTAATAGTTGCAGAAGGAGGGAAGTACAGACAAATGGAGAACGGAAAACCAAAAGTTAGTTTAACAAAGGTTGGCCTTACTCAATCTCCATGTTGAGAAGTTCCACCAGAGCAGGGAAGGTTCCTACATCCAGCAGCAGAAATATATTGTACCTCATCCAGTACTGTACCTCAGCCTCACAGCTGCAGTTTACAAAGCTCCCTGAGAAATACAGAGGATGAGAATCACAGAGGAAAAACAAAGAAAGGATTTTCATTTAAAAACGAGGGAACATGACTTGCACTGACCCTGAGCCATGTACAGAATGGCTCTGGCAGCCTTTAGCCTCTTCTCACGAGCAATGACTTCCAGGCCATCCAGCAGACGCATGGCGTGAGCTCTGTGCTGAGCTGCATCAAGGTCCGTCCACTTCTTATCTGACACTGAAGTCCAGACAAACGGGGAATATGGTGTTATGAACCTATTCTTAATCCATAAACAGTAGTCAATGGAACAACTACGCACCATGAGCTCTAAATTCCTCCTCAAAGCACTTCCTGTTAAGGGCAAACTCAGGTCCTTCGGTGTAACTATAAAGCTCTGAAACATTCGCAAATAATTATCAGAATTTTAAAAAGCTATGTATTTAAAACTAAGTTTTAAGCTCTGAAAAAAAAAAAGAAGGCATTGAGAAATCTTGAACATACACACCTGACAGCTCTGCGGCCCACTTATCTGTATCAGAATACTCAAACTCAAGATCTGGAGACTCAGACAGACCCTGCGAACAATAAGTGACAGCGTGTATCCATTTGGTGGCCGGCTTCCACAGAAAAATGACTACAGTCAAAACTAATCAGTTTGTCTTGTTTTCCATCTTGAACCAAATAGCTCACAACAAAACAAATGTTCCTCAAGGATCTAAATAGGCAAAACAAAGAAACTTTTAAAGAAAGTGTGGTATTATAAAACGCATAATTTTAACAGCATGAGGCACAAAGCTGTATAGCAGTTTGGTTGTTCTGCCGGAGTCTCTGACAACGTTCAGAACCTTTCTCCTGCGGTGGATCTGAAACAGATCCTGGAGAGAAATTAGGGACACGCCAATGACTCTTTCAGCTCCCTTCACTATCATCTGCAGGGCCCTTCAGCCTGTTATTCTGCAGCTGGAGTACCACACTGAGACGCAGTTAACACAAACTTTCAACAATTATACATAACAGATTTCAAGAAGACTGGAGAGACAGATTTATATTACAGCTATGAGATTTAGGAGCACTGGACTTGCACCCTCACCGATTCTAACATTTATCATATTAGATGTCAATCAAATGTATATTTTTTTCCTCTACATTAATATTCATATGCAAAGCAACTTTTTAACTCCACCTTTCTTATTAATTTGAAAAGACATGTTTTTTCCTAAATAGCAATTAGATTAATTTAGATCAGATTAATTAGATAAACCTTTTCCACTTTATAAAATGTACACAAATAAAATGCAGCATTAAACCATTAACGTGTAACTGATTCCTGAGCACGTCGATCTGTTATGTAGGAAGACATATTGGGCTGCACCTCATTGCAAAAACTGCTTAGAAAGATGATGAGAGACCCTCCAAAACAACTACTTTTTGATTCTAGTCGCAGTTCAAGGGATGGACCGGAAAAGAAAATACAGTGAGACACCACCATCTCATCCATCAGTTCCTTGTTGGAGGATGTCTCCAAAATCTGCATTCAGCTTTAGGTAGGGTTTTGAAATATTTCTCAATTTGTGTAGTCTGATGTCCCAAACCGCAGATACTAGTTCTAGAAAGTATGTGGCTCGGTGCCATTTTTTAAAATAATTTTTACAGCTTATTATTTGAGCTAGGTAAAAGTCACTGAAACATCCTCCCTTTCTTTCCCAATCATTCATGTTTTACACGTTTCTCAGCTCCAGCACACCGGATTCATGACTTAATTACCTCCTGAGCATCACATCAAAGTGCATCAGAAGGTTGTTAACGAGTCATTCATTTAAAGTCAGGTGTGTGGCAGAAGAGAAACACCTGGAGCATGCAGGACAGTGGCCCTAAGGACCAGGGTTCCCTTTTGCCACACACCTGAATTACATTTACTAGTAATGACAGGCTTCTGCAGACTATAGTGTTAGGCAAGGAGATAGTTTCTGATTAATTTAAATAAGATCCTGTTATATCCTACTATTTCACATAAGGATTAGCCGAGATGTTTTCCGTTAAAATGACACTTCTTTATATATGTGAAGCTACACAGCGCCGTTAGGTGTCAGAAAGCAGAAAAAGACGCAAAACATGAAGGTAGTCTAATCCGTGACAGTTATGGCCTGTGATGGGCTATAATCAGCTAGCTAACATCAGCTGGTTAGCGTTTAACAGTAGAAACAGCGACGTTAAACAGTAGCATTTACATAACAAAGGGAAACGACTGAAACAACACAAAACTACCACCCATTAAAATCAGTTAACGTTACTTGGATCTTATATTAAACGATTCGACCTAAAATGATCAGTTAATCCACACAGACCGAGCTAGGTGTCGTTAAAGAGGCAGGAGAAAAGGCCTCCACCTTTTTATTCTCTGAAAAACTAGAACGACAATAAACATTGTCTCCCTTCATACCTCAGAGTCTTTCCTTGGAGTTCGAGCGAATTCGCATCTGGCTCCTTTATTTGGTAGCATCGTTCTCTGTTTATTGTTTACAGGAAGCCCACCACCATTCCCACCGACCTCCATAATTCATTTGCAGGCGCCGTGTACTCTCGCGAGATGTAAGTGGATCTGCGTGAGTTTGCTTCTTACGCTTAAAAAACAAGGATGTGTTGGACTTTTAAGTTTTTGAAATCTTTAAATGTTCAGGCAGCTTCTTACCTCACTGAACCTATAGTAACATAGTCCTCGTACTGTGACATTGAGTGTTTGTCTCTATTGTGTGTAATAGTGCTGTATAAATAAAGATTGAATGATTGATTGAATTAAAAGTTGTTACCTGGTGACACCTAACGACAGAAAGATATTTCAAGTAATATATTAGACAACATCAACCTTTCTACAAAATTAAAGGAAGATATTTTTTTGACTATTTGCTGCCACTGTTGCTGGGTCAACTCTTGTTCTGGTGTTTCTGCAAGGAGTTTCTATGTTCTCACCATGCATGCTTGGGTTCTCTCGTTTCCTCCTACATAATATCTCTCTAAAATGCCAGTAGGAGTGACTGTGTGCATGCATGGTTCATACGCCACCTTTCACCCAATAACCACTGGAGATAGGCATCAGCCCCAACAACCCTGCATAGATCAGCAGGCAAGGATATTGGATGGATGGCTACTGGTTGCTTTATCCCCAACCCCAAAACACCTTTTTCTTTGCTGGCTTAGCAGTTTTGGGGCTTTCAATCATTTTAGGAATGTGGATTTATAATAACAATGAACCATAAAAAAATGAGACTTTTATTTTAAAAAATATACAAGCGAGCTTAATTTCTGAAAGGCCAAAAAAAGGTTGTAGGTTTCTTGCCAACTCTCCACTCTTATATGGGCCCCCCTTCAAAAACATTTTACATAAAAAACTGCGAGAAAACAAATCGGTTTATTTCAGCATCTTAAAATTTGTGTCAATAAATATTTCATACAAACAGTACTATACAACCTTCTTTGGTGAGCATGCTGGTATTTAAAAGTACAAAATGCAGTACATAGTAGTAGTCCTGGTCCTTGTGTACGTGATTACTACTGTCACGCACATCAGTTAGCACATCTTCTATAGTAGTACTATGTATGATGTTGATTTAATGTAATACAATCAGAAGTGCTAATAGATTATACTTGTAGCAATAATTGTATCTTGTATTTCCAACAGGGAACTCTAAAAATCTTGGCTGTTGAGTACAGGGAACATTCCAGGAGTACATGTATTGTCCATGGTTGCTATGGTGATTCCCAATTTGTCTGGGTTAGCAGTGGTGAGAGGGTCTTCCCAAAAGACAAGTATATACAGTTTGCCAAATATACAGTAATATCAACCATAAAAGTACCAAAAAGCAACAATCTTGACTGCAGTTGAAAAAAGTTAAATTATACACCATTTTAACGTTTTTTCAATGTATTCTATTTTATATTTATGTGCTAATTTGTTGTCTCTGGCAACCTGTTTTGTTTTACAATCATAAAAAAAATTCTAATGTACAGACTGGTCAGTAAAGACTGATTCTACTTATTTTAGAGACCCCACCATCTTCTCGGGAATTAATTTTTTCCTTAAGGCTTCTTTACAGCTTTGTCTACATGTTTGTGATCAGAAGCCTTTAAATTACCATTTGACAAATAAACAATCTAGTTCAAAATGTCTTATGAATACATTTTTGATGTAAAATACACCGAGTACATAAAGTTTTTCTAGTTACAATAAATGTGTGATGAGGGTCTTAGTTTGTAGTGTGTGGGGAAATAATCCACGCAGGACAATCTTTAAGACTCAAACATTTATTAGAGAAAATTGACGACAGCCACCCAACAGAATGCAGATTTATGAAATCAATCAAACTAACGACAGTGATGAAAATATAGGGCATAATTGTATCATTTAGGGATCTTGCATTGAAATTAAACAACATTCTGCTGTTATCACAGTGGAACTCAGGATGACTCAAAGTTTAAACACTGTTAATGGAATTATAATTACTCAAAATACATTTTTCAGATGCTTTGATAAGAATGAAGTGATCTGATCTTACAAGAAGTAAAAAGGTGAGGAAAAATATACAATTTCAAAACATTCAACATGTTAATAGTGTGTAAAATAATTTTCTGCTTTAAAAGAAAGATCATACATTTATTATACAAGCTAAGTTGCTGCTGATGTTAAAATTCTTTTAGACTGAGAAAATAATGAGGGTTTTGGTGCATAGCTGTTTTTTCCTCCAGTCAGAGCATTAACATACTCGGGAGGAAACCAAACTATGTTTTAAATACAAAGGACTAAAGGAGCTGAAAGATGCTGCAACCTATCAGTCACCATGATTATAGTGCTCACTTTCACAAAATTAAAGTACAATATACATAACTAAAAACATACTTTTATCAGGTCAGTTGAACCTAACAGTATCAAAACCTCTGAAGTTTTTTTTTTTTAATACCATTATAAAATGGTTGTGTGATTAAATCTGATACTGAAAGTCAAATGAAATAGAACTTGTAAGAACATTTTTTTACAGATTATCCAAATGCCCTTAGGTGATGAAAACATTACTGAGACAAAACCTTCAAAACATTTTTTCAGGAAACGAATTACACTCCTGACTACTTATTGTGGTAAACAGGAGCCAAAGTTACTTTTTGCCCAGACCTTCAGGTCAGCTTTATTAGTAATAACATTACTAAAGATTAGGACACTTGTTCTCCCTCTCATGGAATGTCTTAGTGCTTTTAAGTGAACAATTAAAACAGCATTGAGCTATATTTGGCCACTAGGTGGTAGACAATTTCAAAGCAAGTGGTCAACAAAGTTTGATTTCAAAGTTGCTATGGCTCATCTGTAAGCAAACCTCATTAAATATATCTAAATAAAGTATTTTTTTACCTTAAAAATACAACTCCAGCAACAGGACTTTTAACCCACATTTGGTCCACATTTGAGCAAAACATATTATCCGCTCGTCATTTAATGGTAGCGCACGTCCCAAAATGGGTTCACACAGTTTTTATGCACAAAGTGATCAGAGTGTTTAAAAGTTCAATAAGTATAGGGAGCTATTAACTGGTGCGTTCCAAGCATGCATATTTTCATTTCATAGTTAAATATCATACTGTAATCATATACATGTAAAAAATAAGAATAAAATTGCTCTTTAAACAGGTTTATCTGATTTCTGTTCTTCATCTTCCACAACACTAACCCTTTACTCTCACCACCATTTGGCACAATTTACTGGAAAAGCTCTCAGTCGGGACCAAGCAGGAAAGGAAAACATTCAATACATCCTCTATCAGACATCAGAGCGATGTTATAATCACATTAATCTTTTAAAGCCAGATAAATGCCATGTGCATCGTCTACAGGAAGCAGCAAGTAAAATACGTCCAAATATAGCCTGTGCATCCTGTGGATAATATAAAATACAATATTCATGTATATCTGTTGCCGGGAGGATGAGTGATATCAGAAACATAGATCCACATAGAGGTGTTCTACACCGTGGTATTGGCAGCCTAATACCTGTAGGGGAAAAAAACAAAAGACAATTTTAAAATGTTTGAGATTTAGTTGCTATTTGTGAATTTGGTTTAAAGTTTTATAATTTATAGTCTTGTCAAATTACTAAAGTTTTAAGTTAAGCATTAAAAGAAGACGAAGAAGTTTTCACGACATTAAATTTAATAAAACACATACTTGTAAGAGGAGGTTGTTGTAAACTACATGTGCTTTTAAATGTGTAAAGTAAATAAGTACCTGTAGTAGTTTGGCTTAAATGGGCCATTTTTATTCAAACCCAGATACTTCGCCTGCTCATCAGTGAGCTCTGTCAGGTGGGCATCAAAAGTGGCCAGATGCAAGCTGGCAACATACTCATCTGAAAACATAATAAAAAGAAATGAAGACAGAGCATAGACATTCAGAAGACTCTACAATCAACGTAAAGTGTGTTCGAGATGATTTCCTCAACCTTTTATCTGACTACAGCCCAGTAAAGGTGTGTTTGGACTATGAGAGTCTTATTTGTCCCAAACTCATTTAGCCAGACAGTTTTTTTATTATTTTTTTTATTTTGCCACATCAAACAGGAACAGACTTTTAGCGAGAACCTCCTCCCACAGCAGCGCTGGTCGATACTTCGCCAGCTGTGGGGTCACAAAAATAAAAACCGTGATTTTGAGGAATAAAACAATAACCAATGATTTTGGAGCGGTGACTACACTTAAATAAACTTAAACAAAGTCCCTGAAAAATCCATAGAAAACTGTAGAGGGATTCCTCTGATGCAGACTGTTGTGTTCGGTCTTTTTGGAGCAACAGTAGAGGCAGCTACAGTCGGGATTAAAGCCCAGATTTAAGTTTCAGCTATGAACTTGTGATCATTTCACAACGTTCACAATGCGAAACTGAATTACAGTCACTACAAAGTTGGAGAAAGGTTGTAACATTCACAGATATTTAATAAATAAAATCTGGAAAACGTGTCCCAAAGAGCACAAACTGCACAAACACAAAGCAACAATGCCTTGGTTTTGGTGGTTCTTAATTGTGTCCCAAAACAACAATGGTTTAAGAGCCTAAAGTATTACTTTGAATAACAACTAATAAGTCCCTCTATCTCCACAGATGCTTCTAAACCAGTTAATACCTTACACTTTATTACAGTTAAAGGTAACAGAAAATATGAACTGTAGAAAAAGTACCTGAATTACAATGTTGAACAGAATTCAACAAATGTTAATCTGATAAATGCAATTGAGACACAGGGGGCTGATATTAGCTTAAAAAATATCCTGGTTCCTGGAAAAAGTACTTATAGTGCAAATGTGCCTAAAGTTAATTTCTTTACACTAAATTAGCAATCAAACCTGAATCTCAAAACATATCTTTGGCAGATGTAGAAAAAGATTAATGCGCTGAAGTTCTCTTACTATTAAGTTGCTCACCTTGCAAGCTTTGAAAAAGTAAAAACAACACGGTCAAATCTTTTAATCCTTACCCATTTTTTTGGGAAGTAAGTAAACATCTTGTTTGTAACGTCCATCTGGAGCATTATACAACTCTATGAGGGCCAAGGCCTGAAAAACAGAGATAACTATTACTAACACACGATAAAGTCAAAAAATAAAAAACTACAGTTCTTGAATTTAAGAAAAGCAAGTAAAGAAGCAGGAAAAAGGAAGCAGGACTATAGAGATAGGCATAATTGATTGCACTGTGTACTCTGTCATTCCAAGGTCAGATCAACAGATAATCTGCCACAATTGCGCAAAATGGAAAGAAAAATGCTGCAAAGCCTGTATGCTCCACAAGCAACAATAGAGCAGGAAAATAAATACGGTGTGGCTTTTACAACCATTTTACCTGAGTGGTGGCTGTGATGGAAAGGACAAAGGTAGGAACAGTGGAGCAGCTTAGGTTCAGCAGCCGTCCCTGTGAAACATGACAATATGTTATTAGCAAGAATGTGGGAGTTTACACATCAACTATATCACTAAGTACAGATTTATCTATAAAGGGTAAGGAAAAGAACAGGACAGACCTTTTTAAAACATGCTGCTAAGATATAAACTACTTTATCTGGGTAAATAAACATTCCCAAATATGTATAATGAAAACAAGACAGAAACATGTCATTAATAAGGACACTACAGTCAGACTGCATCGAATTCATAAAATCTGTAGTAATAAAATGTAAAAGCAACACCTAAAGATGTAGCAAGTTACCTCAGCCAGAAGGATAACTCTTTTGCCATCAGGCCAGATTACATGATCCACTTGAGAACGCACTCGTTCCCACGTCAGCTCAGGAGTCCGTAGACTTGCCTAGAAGGATCAAAAACAAAAGTCATACTCTCACCTTTACCACAATCCTGCAAATATCTTTATGAGTTACTTGAATAGGTTTTTAAATACAGTAGTTTACCACATCAATCTCAGTGTTCGAGTGTCCCATGTTGCACACAATACAGCCGTTTTTCATTCGATCAAGCTGGTCCCTGGTCACGACGTTTTTATTCCCTATAGAAATATCATTTTAATGCATCCATCGTCTACTAAACATGATATAATCAAAGTTCAACATTATACAGTGCAAAGAACCATGAGCTGAAAAGCCTTTTGTAATAGATTAAAAGGCACAGAAATATGACCCTTTATCCGTGCATTCTCCTGAGTACATCAGTATGGCTTTAAGCCGGGTTACCGGTGCATGTGATGACAACATCAACCAGGCGAATGACCTCGTTCAGCTTGACGACCCTGAATCCATCCATGCTGGTGAAAACAGCAACAGAGGAGATTAAGCAGTTGGTCGAGTCAGGACGGTATCACATATCTACTGACATGCAAATCAATTTAAGTGAAGGGCAGGGCTCCCTCATGTTCTTTTGTACTGTGTGAGAATAAACTGAACAATAGAGTCCAACTAGGCTGAGAGTAACACCGTCCTATTCAGGACACACACACTTTATGGACACAAATACTGTATCGGTTTTAATGGCTTTTACACTGCTTTTTCTTTAGAATAAAATGATTATTCAGCAAATGATTTTAAAGAATATTAAATTCAAGAATAGGTGCCCAAGTTTGAATACATTGCAAGAAACACAATTTTCCGGCCATCAAATTCTTCTGGCATTATTCTGACTCGATATCCCTCTGTTCTTCTTATGAAATAGTTGAGTTATTTTAAGTTGGTTGGTTTCTGGGTAATGACATGACTTCTAAGCGTTATCCCCTAATGTTCATTAGGGTTTCAACAGGGCTGGGGCTATTATAAAAGTCTAAAAGGTTAGGATATTTTGAATTGTGGTTCAGTGATGCTGTTTGATGCTATTTTTTTTAACCTGTATTACAAAGATGCCAGATTACAGTGAACTTGTTGAAAAGCAAATAAAACCTCAGACGGTGGACAGCAAGAGTTTTAGCTAGACTATATTAAAATCAGGTCAAACAGAAAATGTTCATATCAGTGGGTTAGAACCCAATGTTAGCTGATATATGCAGTCTACAATCTCTGACATGTTGGCCTTCCACCACTCTGAGCTCTTAGTTACTTTTAGCAGGCTCACAGTGATATATATTCCTTCTACGAGCAAGGGAACTATGCCCGATAAATTGACAGAAACTCGCTACCAAAACTCCAAATGAACCCTTTAATGTAATAATGTATCCTCAGTATGTGAGCACATTGAGCATGCTGATCATTTCAGTTCATCTCCTCACCAGGCCTGCAGGGCACAGATGGGATCGATCTCCGTCACATAGACAACGGCTCCCAGAGCTTTCAGAGCTGCAGAACAACCTTTTCCAACCTGAAACAAAAACAAATCAATTTAATCGTGAAGACTAAAAAACTGCTATTGGTAAACAAAGACAATGAACCTCTATTTTTCATTTGTGATGGCATTATGATTAAATTGTAGTCTCTCACCTCGCCATACCCACATACCACCACCTGTTTTCCTCCGAACATGACGCCTGTGGTTCTCTTCAAGCTGAACAGATTTGAGACGTGAGATTAGCGTATTTAATGGCAATGAAGAAAAAAAAAACACTTCCTGGAAGAATAAAGCATCTGATTAGTCAGGAATAATATGCAAAAACATTTATTTGATCCAATCTGTACCTTAAATGTATACCAAAACTGTACAAAAAAAACAATCAAAACACAGTGTAGCATACAATAAGAAATACAACAACAGGTCTTAATGTTCACAGAATAGTAAATCTGTAATGTGCTCTAATTATAGGATCTTTGAGGCGATCTCTGATGAAACATAAGAATGGGCGATCTGTCTGGCACATTTTGGAAACAATATTTTAAAGAACAACTCTTCAGCAGACCATTTCTGCTGTCATGTCCTTTTAGTCAAAATGTATCATGGTGCTTTGCTCCAACAGAACCATGTTCTCTAAACTGGACCGCATCTCTTGCCAGACAATAAATAATCTTTTAATTTGAATATCAAAATACTTTTAAGTTTATTTCAATGACAGAATCAAAAGGTTCTTCAAACGGTATCATAATCAAAACAAGTACAACAAACTTGTTATTTTCAACAGTTCAATTTAAGAAGTAAAAGTCATATTCTAGTTTGACTACAAACACAGAGTGCCATCTCTCAAGGGGTTATTTTGGTTAACTAATGAAAAGCTTATCAAAATGAAAACCTAGAAAACTGCCTTTTGAATGAATTACTGAATCAGTGCAGAGAGGCATTGAGGCAACCAGGCTCTGCGGGGTGTTCAGGAAGCTCAGGTTGCTTTAACGGCAGCTCTGAGCTCAGCTGTATTGTCGGCTCTGGTGTTTGTCATCTTCCTCTAGACAACGCTACACAGGTTCTGGGTCAGGCCAGTTTGCTGGCCAGTAAAACATGGTGATACCATGGTCATTAAAGCAGGTAACAGTACTTTTGGCAGTGCAGGCAGGTGCCAAATCCTCCTGGAAAATGAATCTCCATGAAGCTTGTCAGCAGAAGGAAGCGTGAAGTGCTCTAAAATGTCCTGGTCAATTAAAAATGTTTCTATGTTAATTCAACTATTCTTTTATTTAGTTTTCCAGTAGTGAAGCACCTAAACCCAGAGTTTACTCACCCATCTAAGATAGACTCCCTGCAGCAGTACAGGTTGTCAAACTTCTGCTTTGTCACAGAGTCGTTTACATTCATGGCTGGAACACACAGTTTCCCTGCTTTAGAAAGCTGATACAACCTGAATGAAAAGGAACAAATAACAAAACAGGTTGCAAAAATCTGAATTTGTTCATAAACTTCACATCTGCCTCAAATTAATCACCTGTGAACTCCAGTAACACTCTCCTCTACAATGCCTCTGATCTTCTTGAAGACATTTGGATATTTCTTATACACCCAGTGTGTCAGGTCTCCACCATCATCAAGGATCTAACAGAGATTAAAAGTAGCTTCATTTTCACATCTATAGAGCCAGGTAGTTTTGTGTATTGCTTGTCAAGCAGACACAGAAAAAAAATATACCATTTAAACATTTACAAACTGTTAATAGACAAGCAGCTCTTCTGACCTTCAGAGGACTATTTTAGGCAACCAGTTCCATTATTGCTGTATGTCGTATTATCAAATAGTCGCTTCATGAGGGAATAAAAAATTTTTTCACAAACCATGTTGGGCTGCCAGCCCTCAGTGTTGACACAGCAGTCAATACACCACCAGAAGTCATCCTCAGATTCTCCCTTCCAGGCAAACACAGCCACACCTAAAACGTCAGAGACGGAGATATTATAAAGCATTATACACAAATAAATCCACAACACCACATGAATCCATCTTCTTGACCTCCAGAAACAAGCAAACTTTATTTAAACTTTATTTATTCAGCTTTTTTTAGTCTCAAGCCAATCTAAACAATGTCAGAAAGAATAAGAAAATCATGTAAATAGGACAAAAAAAGAAAAATAATTGATCATCATGAAATCACTAAAATAAAATTTAAAAACAGCAACTAAATCAGGCGCGGCACGTGGAGTAGTGGTAGAGCACGCTTCATATACGGAGGCATCAGTTCTTGACGCAGCACCCCGGGTTTGAGTCCCGACCTTGAAGACATATGCTGCATACTTTGGAAAAATAACAATAAAGACTACTAATGCTGCTAAAAAAACATTTAATAAAAATAAATAAATAAATAAAAATGACAGAAAATAAATCAAATAACTGTATAGGAAGTTAGTACAAGCTACATTAAAAGGATGAAAGCAGAGACGATGACAGACTGACGTACAAAAACTGGAAACTGAAAACTTGTCACACATTTGTTGTAACAAAAAAGAAAGGTTCTTAAAATGTTGAAGCCAAAATATATGTTTCATTTCTTGAAGAAAATCCTACAAAATTTCAAAGGCCTTTATTAGTAATAACATCCAATTTATGTAAAGAGTCAGGATAGAGCGCTGACTCATTTACTTACAACTTACAATATTATCTTTGCCCTGCTGGACATCATCTATAAGTGCAAACGCCCACTCTTTTGAAGAAGACCCGACCCCCGCATGAGTTGCATTGGATACTTCACTGTTGTCTCCAGACAAATGACTTCCAGATGTTCCAAACAACTCGAGGAAAGATCCATCAGAGAAGTTATCTTTGCAACTAACTTGTGCTGTCCATCCTTGTATTTCCTATGGAAGTTCAATCTGTTCTCAGTGTTCCTCCACCCACACCAATCCCCTGCCAAGTTGAGCAAACACTCAACTGGTGAGAACATGATTCTGCTGTACACTCCGGGTGCTTACTGAACATTCGTGGATGCACGACGTCTTCTTTACTGCCGTTTGAACTTCCTGATGGCCTGGAAAACTGTGCTTTCAGATGCAATGTTACTAACTGTAATGTGTTTGCATGTGAGGCAACATCAAGGCAAAACGATGGTGGTTGCACCTTTTTAATTGGAGGCAACCGTTGATTTGAAAAACATATGCCTCCTGTTTATTACAGTGATTCAGCTGTAATGTTACACAGCTGTGCTTAAGATGCGACTATGCTGGAATAAAGTGGGCAGATCATTTAGTGCCAGGGCAAAAACATTGTGAAATGGTTTTTTATGCAGTCACAGCTCTTTGCAAATCACCGTGATACATCTAATCAGTCTTGTGGACAAAAACCGAAGCTGGAGAGGTAGCAGAACGCAATATTTGAACAAGTAAAATGCAACATTTTCTTTAATAGGTGTCTGAGCCACCTGGGTTCATGTATAGCTCCAATGTAAAAGCCAGTTAAGGAACTGCTCAACAGCAGTTGACATTTGCAGTTTCTTGGCAGTTTCTTTTTTTCCCCAAACAGTTTAATGAACAGCCCAGCTTGAAGTAGATGACGCACATCAATAAATTACTGAGACGAGCACCTAAAACTGCAGAAGCCCCAGAGAGTATTGAACCCTCTTATTTTGCCAGAACTCCAAATGTTTTCTCTGGACATTTAGTGCACATTTAGACAGTTACGTAGCAACCAATGATAAAAAGGCTCAAGCAGAATCACTCTCACACTAAATGGGAATACTTATGTGGTCCAATTATCTTTGCAGGGCTCAATGTTCAAGAGTTTGCCATTTTCAAACCGTAACCTTGGTTTTAAAAGACATGGGATGAAAGCAAACCTCCACTTGAAGGAAGCTACCAGGAGGTAAATAACAGTCTGTTACGAACATCGTGTTTGTAATGGAGTGGAAGTAAAATATAAAAGGATCAAACTACCTTTTATACAAAACCATACAAATATTAGGTTAATTATTAATATTTCTAAGAGTACATGTTGGGTAACTCGATAAGGCATCTCCGGTGCTTACCTCTCTCTGCCAGGGCAGCAGCAACTTCATTCTGCGTTGAATATATGTTACAAGCGGTCCAACGGCACTGAGCGCCAAGAGCCACCAGAGTCTCAATCAGCACCTGATAATCAGAACACAAGGAACTGCTTTTATTTAAAACATATTACAGTAAGTATCCAAGCCTGACTACAGACTAGCACACTGCAGGCACTGCTGAGTCATTAGAGTTTAATATCAGAAAAAATAATAATCTTACTGCAGTCTGAGCAGTTATGTGAGTGCAGCCCACGATTTTGGCACCCGCTAAAGGTTTTTCACTCTGTGCTCTCTTCCTGAGAGAGATCAGCGCCGACATATCTGAACAACATAACAACGCTGAGTGGGAGAAACAGGAGCACAGATGATGCAGAAAAACGTGAACATTTACAATCTATCATTTAGAGAGACAGCTACTTCTACATGGACCCTGTGAAAAACTGCAAAAATACACTCACCGGCCACTTTATTAGGTACACCTTGCTAAGTCAGGCGCTTTATTGCCATCAGAACTGCCTTAATTCTTTGTAGATTAGCATCACGCACCTGCAGCAGATTTGTTAGTCACACATTCATGATATACATCCTCCGTTCCACCGCATCCCAAAGATGCTCTGGTGGATTGAGATCTGGTGACTCTGGAGGCCACTGGAGTACAGTGAACTCAATGTCATGATCAACAAAGCAGTGTGAGATAATATGAACTTTGTTACACAGTGTTTTATCCTGTTTGTAATTTCCTAATTAATGAAGCCATAAGCTTGACGCTCTCCATGTTTCCTCTTTTATCCACAGCTCCACCAAAACAGAAACAACAGACTGGATCCTCTTGATAAACTGTTTTACTCAAAAAATAAAGACGATACAAACGTAACTTATCCACAAACAATAAAGACTAAAGAAAATAATATGAATGAGGTCAAAAAACTGTGTGGCTCCACTCCAACTATTTGACTCACAACTGAATAGCCACACCCCAAAACTCCTTAACTGTCTAATAAGGAATTACATATGCAAATTTACTAGAGGGCCTTAGTATAATGTCTAATATTACATTTCCTTATGCATGACAGTTCTTAACCAGTCATTGTATTCTAATAAACTTGAATTATCGTCAGAAATATAAACTTCCTCCATCCTAAATAAAGGTCTAAATAAACTAAAACAGAATTTAGGCTTCTACACTGTTGAAGGTAGTCATCAGAAGATGGGAACATCGTGGTCCTTAATGGATGGAGGTGGTCATGTTTAAACAATGCTTAGTTGGTACTAATGGGCCCAAAGTATGCCAAGAAAATATCCTCCACACCATTACACAACCACCACCACCAACCGGAACCGTTGATACAAGCCCGGATGGTTCCATGCTCTCATGTTAACACCAAATTATTTTCCTCCCATCTAAATGCTGCAGCTGAAATACAGACAGAGTTATTCAGAAAAGCCTGTCTGGTACCAACAACCAGGCCAAGCTAGTAGTCACTTAAATTTGCTTTGATCTATTCTGATACTCTTTTTGAACGTTGGAAACTCGCCTTCACCACGTCTGGCTGTCTGCCTGTGTTGCCCTGACACTGGCTAATTGCTCTCATTTATTGTTAACAAGCAGTAAACAGGTGTTCCTTACAAAGTGGCCAGTGAGTGTATAGAGAAGATAAAAGCACTCTTTCACATGTTAAACTGTTCATTCCTATTTTTCTCATTACATTCAACAATTAAGTCAGCAATTAGTGGCTTCTTGTTTTAAAATCAGTTTGTAAAGTGGTGTGAAGAGCAGTCATTTCTTTTCTTTAATTATCAGAAAAGCCCTAAAACAAAAGTACAGGGGAACTAATACTGCCTGGTCTCAAAAACGCATATCAAGGCAGATATTCCGTCTGCATTTTTGATGCATCAGCTTCAAGTGAACTGCTCAGTTCACTATGTCCTTGTCAAGCATTACCTTGTTCTGCTATCTCGATCTCTCGTCTGCCAAATTCAGCCTGCTTGATGTTTTTCACGCAGAAGTCACTGCTGCCCTTGGAGTTGACTTGTGTTTTGTCCCGAGGCGAGGTCTCGTCATCTGAGCTATCAGTGTAGGATGCAGCTGAAATTAAAAATTAGGTTCAAAAATAATACTCGTGATATCTTGATGTTGGATACCTATTAAAATGTGCACAAAGTGAACTCTTACCAGAGCTGTAGCTGTCAGTGGAGGACTGCGAGATGGAGCGGGACAGTGAACGACGGCCCGTTTTGGTGGGAAACCTGCTGAACTCCTGCTTTTCCTCAACAAACTGAATTTGCTAAAAAAAAGAAGAAAAAAAAGACAAAGGCATTAATTGGTTTAAATAGACATTATATGAAATTAATGTTAAGCCAACACAAGATGAAAAATGAAAGGCAGAAAATGCTGTAAATATTTCATCCTTCAGCATTGTAGTTTAACCAAAATGTAATTGAGTCAAATGAAGAACAGGTTTTTTTATGCCACATCATAATTCTTTCATAACTAGTAAGCTTCTCTTTTTTATGGACGAAAATAGATGCTTAATCTGCCTTTGGAAATTTGGTTCTGGATGTCCCAACCCGACTTATGTTTGTGCAGTGATGGTGAACCTCCTTACTCACTGCCAGTTTACATTGTTTTGACTCTGCTGAATACTTAAAGAAAATAATACACCAAAAAAAAAAAAGCCTTAGAAAATATATATTTTTTTAAAAGTTACTGATTTTTGCGTTTTTTCTGCTTCTACTTCATCAGCTAAGCAGAGTATGTTGTCGTTGTTGGAGTTTTCCCCCCTTTTAATAACCAATAGGAAGTGCATTGCAGAAAGTAGAGTGCATTATGCAACGAGAGCACAGAACATCTTGTTTTTGCCATGTCATCTCATTTTTAATCAGAGCTTCAAATTTTTGATGATTGAGGATGTTTGGATGGATGCAAGGAAAAAGGCATTAGGATGTCTTTTTTGTTTTCATGCAAACATTTGTGTATGAAAGCTAATGACCATTTAATATGCTGATCCCATTACCTCCTGGGCAACGTGTTTTTATTGTCGACAGAAATCAGCTAAAAAAATGTTGGAGCTTTAAAGAAATCTCAATATGCCTACAGTGCTTTGAAAAACATATTAAGACACTTTGAGCTCATCACATTTTGTAATACCACGACCGCAAACCAGACTCCACTTCATTTCAGAATGTATTACAAACAAACACGGAGTAGCTCTTAATTTTAAAATGGAAGGAAAATGATGCAATAATGTAATAATGTAAATAATGTTTTTTTTAATATAATTTACAAATAATCTCAACAGTGTTGCATGAATTTGTTTTCAGTCCCTTTATCTCCTTTACCCCCAAATAAGATCCAGTGCAACGAATTGCTTTCAGGAATCATTTAAATAGTAGTTAGAGTATAATTTAAACTTAGTTTAAATCCAGCTGTTCTGTGAAGGCCTCAGAGATTTGTTAGAAAACATCAGTGGACAACCAGCATCATGAAGACCAAGGAATGCACAGGATAGGGTCAGGGAGAAGGTTCTGGAGAAGTTTAAAGTGGAGTTAGGTTATAAAAGAGATCCCATGCTTTGAACGTTTGAGCCCTTCAATCCATCATCCGAAAATGGAAAGAGTATGGCAAAACCACAAACCTACCAAAAATTAGCGAAGCAGCTGAGGAGTACCAGGTACCTCTGGAGGGACTGCAGAGCTCAGGTGGAACAGGGAACTATCAGTTGTGCACCACAACACTGATTAAATGTTTCAAAAAATAAGCCATGCAATGGACACGGCAAACATCTGGAAGAAGGTGCTGGTCAGATCAGACCAAATCAGAACCTTTTGGCCTTTGTGTAGAACTCTACATGTAGCGGAAAACAAACACTCTGAGCACACCATCTCCACCATGACACATGGTGGTGGCAACATCATGCTGTGAGGATGCTTTTCTCCAGCAGGGAAGCTGGTCAGATTGTTACGTGACAATTTGTGGAAAACTTCAATGGGTACAAATGGTGGAAATAGATTTGCAAAGAACTGTACATACATATGATTATTCATATTTCTGCATTTTTTTGCTTGAGATAATAGTCAGATCCTGCATGTTTGTCCTCTCAGAAGCTGTTGTCAAGGTTTAAGGCTGATGTTAAAAAGCATCCACATACAGGCTAAATAACAAGGTAACAAAAACAACATGAGGCTATATTTTTTGCAATTTAAGAGACAAGGCACTGATCAAAATGATGTTGGTTAAAGCGTCTAACATTGAAATACAGAAGGTATAAATCACCATCCTGATAATGGGACAAAACTACACTGTATCTTAAGACAGATAAAGACGTGTGTCATTTGTTGCAGGAAATAACTGCAACTTCCTCTCGAACAAAACACTATCAAAGCTAACAAATGAGTAAACCCTGACCTAAATTACATTTTATTTGTCAAACTGTTTTAAGAGAACATAATTACTTCCACTTCAAAAAATATTTTAACACTCTGTGGCCACGCAAACTACTACTAAAGCAATTAAGTCATTAATGCAGAGAACAGGCCTCCTTACAAGAAAATGAGGATGTGAAACAAAGCCCAAATAAAGCAGAGAGACTGACTAAGAAATGTTGGGTTGAGTCAAGTCAAGTTTATTCTTTTAGCGCTTTTCAGCAACAAGGCAGTCAAGGCGCTGTACATAAGGAAAAACATTACAATGATAGAGAAAATCACACAACAGAGGTAATAAAAAAAAATAAAGAGAATAGAATGATGGATAAGAAAATGAAAGGAAAGTTAGACTGAAAACCTAATAATGTTTAGATAACACATTCAAAGGCCACTCTAAACAAATACGTTTTTAGTCTTGATTTAAAGCAACTTAGGGTTTGGACGCTTTTACAGTTTTCTCGAAGTTTATTCCAGATTAGTGGAGCATAAGAACTAAAACCTGCTTCTGCATGTTTGGTTCTGGTTCTTGTTCTGGGTGTGCAGAGTAGATTTGCGGGTGTTGGACCTTTGATTTAACCAAACTTATTTTCCCTTGGGGTATACCAGCTTTATATAAGCGTGTATTCAAATATCTGCCTCTAGTTTTTTTCTCCACTTCAGTCATTTAAGGAGACATCAGGAAATCAACGTCATACTTTCTTCCTTCAAAGTTTCAAGTAACATCTCACTTTTTGGAAGTTTTACAAAGAACAAACAGCCCTGTTGTTTCAGTAAGAAAGAAATATATTAGTTATCATAGTTTGTTTAAAAAACAACATGTAGAGCAGGAAGTAAATCTGGTGATCTATCATCTATAACTTCAGGATTATTTTACTTTCAAGTGATCAGACAAAATTGTATGTGCAGCACCTTGCAAAAATAATTAAGACAGCGAAGTGAAAGGAAAATTAAACTTGACTTTAAATTTGTTTTTTTACAAAACAAAATCTGAATAGGGTGACATGCGCTTGTATTCAGACCCGTTTTGTTCTCATGATCCTAAATAATCCAGCGCAGCCAATTGCCTTTAGACCTCACAGATTTACCAAATACTAATATTTCAAGATTTGAACAGCTGAGAAGCACAGATGATTCTGTCTTCTGAAAGTAAACGACAGTTAACCTACCAAGACATCGCCCTCCACCTAAACAAAAAGACTGCAAGCAGAGCTTTAATCGGAGAAGCAGCCTTCAAAATGGCCATGGTATCTGTGGAGGAGCTGCAGAAGTCAACAACTCAGATGGAAGAATCTGCTAGCAGGACAACTATTAGTCATGGATTCCCCAAATCTGGCCTATATTGTAAGAAGAAAGCCACAGTTAAAGTTGACCAAAAGCCATGTAGGAGACGCAACTAATGTGTGAATTAGGTGGTCTGGTGAGTTGAGATGGAAAAATTGTTCAAGGATCCTCTAGATGGAGAGCATGCCGGATGCCAGAGCTAGAGCTGTTTTGCAGATTATACAGAAATGATGGTCTCTAGAGATGCAAAGCTGGGCTTTCACCATGCATTTCACAACTATGCACTACTTTGTATTTGTGTAATACATCAAATACATTAAGGTTAAAACCCTAAAAAATATGAAAAGGTTCAAGACGCATGAATACTTTTACAAGACATATAGTGAGGAAAAGAAGTATAATTGTAGCACCTATTTTTTTACCCACTTATCGTCTGGAGTACATTTATTAACTCTTTGTTTGGTCTTCAACTATTAGAAAGTCCTTCTGCGTGTAAAATGATGACGAGCAAGACAAGATGCAGCCACAAACATTTACGTAACAGCAGACAGCAGGAGAACCACCTAAGCGTCCTCCATGGATGCCGTTAAGCGGCCCCTTAATGTAGCTTAAGAAGCCTTACCTTTTTAACTGGTTTGTGAGTGGGCACAGCGCTGAACGCCGAGGACAGCTCTCCCATGTTAATTTCGCTGTTCTTGCTCACGGTCATGGCTGAATATTTTTCCGCGACATTTTCGCTCTCCTTCACTTCTTTGCTCGCCTGCTTCACTTCAGCCTTCGCCTCCCCGGCTGTCTCTGACATGTTGGCGGCAGCAATGAAATCTTACCTGGATAGAAATACAACGACCCCGAGCTGGCGTTAAATGTCCTACTAGGCTTCTGCTGCTACTACTAGCTGGTTCCTGTTCTAAAGAGGGCGAAGGGAATCTGTTTTTGGTTTAAGATCTTAGAAAAAAATTCAGTAAACTGTATTAATAACTGATAATCTGTGTGTGAATTTGTTTAGGAGCTGATAAATATCGTAACGTACGCAGCGTTCGCGCTGTCTTCCTTCTGACTCAACTGTCACCTAGCTGAGAAACTTTGTGGGCAGTTACAAACAGTCGGGGCGTGTTGTGCGTGAGGATGCGTTCATAGCAGCTGGGAGAACAGAATTATACATGACAGCGTCTGTTTACGTGTTTTGTTTTGTTTTTAATTTATCTAATTTTCCATCAGAAATATGTGTCATACTACCCGTAACGTTAATTGTATTTTTAATAAAAATAGAGACTAACATGTCCCCTTTTACATGAAACGTAGGTGGCTCAAGTTCTCACATGAACAAGATTTAACTCCAAATTCCGTGTTAAAAAGTAATGCATTAAGGTATCCATTTGTAGTAATTTGCATACCATGTTGTTACAACAGAAGGCATAGCAGCACGTACAAATAACCACAAAATAATGAAATATTTATGATAGATAGATAGATAGATAGATAGATAGATAGATAGATAGATAGATAGATAGATAGATAGATAGATAGATAGATAGATAGATAGATAGATAGATAGATAGATAGATAGATAGATAGATAGATAGATAGATAGATAGATAGATAGATAGATAGATAGATAGATAGATAGATTTACATAATTTACAGATTGTTTAAAGACCAGGATAGGTAGTACAGAAATAAAGTGCAGTGAAATGTTGCCTGTAAGAGAGATGACAACAAGAAGGCTAGTGAAATAAATTATTTTTTGTATTGTTCTTTGTATCAGCCAAGAGTCTGTTGGAAAGAAAGTCCTACTATCTCTGCAGGGAAGGAGCTGGTTGTCAGTGATGGTGAGCAGTTTGTGCAGGGACCTCTTGTCCCTCACTAAATCAGACAACTCCAAGTTTTAGCCAATGATTTTTACCTGATTTTTTAATGAGTTCATTGAGCATGTACAATATTTTAGTCAAATGTTTTCATTGATTTTATTTTCATCTTCCCAAGTTCTTGAGTAGAAGACTGCTGGACTTCTCTTGTTTCTTGAAGACATTTCACCTTTCTTCCAAAAGAAAGAAGAGCCTTCTAATCAAGCACTTAGAATTTTGTCCTGGATGACTGAGAATCTACACCAGCGTATTGATATCTCCCACATAGTTATACAATCGCTACATCTTATTTTTTCCACATGTAGTTGGAAACATTTTTCTAATTACATGTTTGGGACATTTGAGAGAACTATTTGACAATTTTTCAGTGTTCGCATTGCCTTTGGAATAGGCAATCAGTGGACCAGAAATTCTGTACAGAAAGAACATCTGTCCATTGTTCTAGGGTGGTGGAAATCAACATGTGAACTATGAGTCTGAAGCCTGATGTGGTAAACATATAAAACATTGCCAAAGTGGTGGCTCTGAATGTAGGTCTAGAAAATTTAGATGCAATAATGGTAAAAAGATGTTTCCCACACTTGCATTATTAACATTATCTCCACACAGAGTTCAGAATGGCATTGCTAGGGTCACTAATGGTGAGTGAACTTTCCGTTTGAAAAAAGTTTTTTTCCATCTATTTTTTTGATACTTTTATGTTAAAAACCCTATTTTTCATTGCATATAACAATCTGAGTAAAATACATTTAATATAACAGCAACAAAAATAAACAAGCATCACAATTCTTCTGCCTGAAACTCACTTCATTAGACCTTATAATCCAAAATATCTAATGGATTTTGCTCAGTTTCAATTCCATTCAATTCAAACCAAACCTAAGAACAATTAAAGTGCATTTTCGACATGGTACTTGTAATTCATCCCAAAACCTGCCCATCATAGACTGAATTTGAACTACAGTCTTAATCGAACAAATATCTAGACAAAATGTTGAAACAGCGCCACATCTACAATCGTCTTAAGTTTGTGGCCAAATACGGTACTGCATTTTCGAAATCCCTTTGAAGTCTCAAAAACAAAACAACAGAATTGTATGTTTGTTGTTGTATTTTTAACATTCGTAAATAAAAACAAATAACGGACATTCACATTTGCAATTTTATTTTCTAAGATAGAATCTTGAGGGACAAATATGAGACGGATGGCCCGCCCTTCCGGATACTGCATCCTGGCGGCTAAACTAGACACCAACGTACCTTCCGTCACGCCATTTTCCATCGACGACCGAGAGGAGTACGTCTAGGATAGAGACGCCGACAGTTTAAACTGCAACCTGCATTAAAAACGGTACGCTTTCTTTAGGATATATCCTTCTAAATAATACGGCGTTACATCTAAGATATTATTTTGGTTGTAGTAACCTTACCACGACAGCTTCATGTATTTGTATTGTTCGTTTTTTTGTGGCTGTTAGCGCCGTTTGTACGAGTAGGCCTCAGAAAAACGACAGCCATTTTAGCGTATCTTTTGAACAAATTCGTCGTGTAATCTACATCGAGTTTTCGTTATTTTAAATGCAATATATTAATCGAGATTTTATTTAAGAGCTCATTTAATTACATGTTATGAGGCCAGTTCGTGTAGAATCTAACTGCGTTATTAGTTAGCTAACGTTAGCATAAACTGCAATTGTAGAAAACTGGGTCATGCTCTCAAGTGTAAAGCATGTTAGGTTCGATTGGGGCCTTTTTCTTTTTTTTTTTTTTTTATTAGATGGATTTTTAAGCGAAGTGGGTGTCGGAAGAGTAGTGTATGAAAACATGTATTGATTAACATGTGATGTTGGCTTACGATTCGGTACTTCAGACACTGTTTCGTTGTCTTGAGAAATCTGGACTACTTTATTTTATTTTTTTTACAAATAGGAGTTTCACAGATTGCAAATTCTACATTCTTTCATCTTATTTGAAGAGTAAATATTACTGTTCAGATTTTTCACGTTGAAAGTAGTGAAATCGGCAAGTACATAAGCGTTGTTTAACACAGCCGGGTTAGTTTTATGAATTATAGCCACTGCTTGTTTTATAATCAGTTTTCTTTCTTTCAGATCCAGTCATGCATCGGGACTGTCCCCTTGATTGTAAGGTTTATGTTGGAAATCTGGGCAACAATGGAAACAAGACGGAGTTAGAGAGGGCATTTGGCTACTATGGCCCTCTACGTAGTGTCTGGGTGGCCAGGAACCCCCCTGGTTTTGCCTTTGTTGAGTTTGAAGATCCCAGAGATGCAACTGATGCTGTGCGTGAGCTTGATGGAAGGTAGGTCTTTGTGGTATCATTATACAAGTTTGAAAACAGGTTTGACTTGCCATACATTCCATTACTGACAATTTATTGGGTTTGTAGGACACTTTGTGGTTGCCGGGTCCGAGTAGAACTGTCCAATGGTGAGAAGCGCAGTCGCACCCGCGGTGCTCCTCCTTCGTGGAGCAGGCGTATTCGAGATCGAGACGACTACAGGCGTCGCAGCCCACCGCCTAGGCGAAGGTGACCTACATATTGAAATTGTTTTCACTGTGTTTACACCTTTTTCTGCAATTTACTCTTTTATTTCTCTTATTCACAGTATTTCTCCTGATAGTTGATTGTGGATTTCCATTCTAGGCTTTTGTAGAGCTTTTTTTCTGCTGACATTGGTGACTGTTGCATTTTCTAAAGCGTTTTTTAAATTTTTTTATTTGACCTAGTCATTTGGTGCAAGATATCAGAAATTATATCAAAAATAGATTGACAATAGTAATAGGACCTTCATCTTTTTTCTTTTTTTTTTTTTTCTACTGCAGAATTCCTCAGTAGAATGGCATGCATGGCATTGAGTTTTGCTTTAGGCATCAATGCACTTTTTGAAGTGCCTTTTGTTGTGTACACTCCTAACTTATACTTTTACCTACTATGCAGTGGCAAAATAGGTATTTGAAACAGGTTTAGGCACTTATTAAAAAAGGCAGTATTACCTGTTTTACAGATTTGGGGGGGGTGAAAGTGGCAAATGTGTTTTATCCTTTTTGTTTAAGGATGTTTTTTACTTTTCATCTATATTAATAAGAATGAAACCCGTTGCAGAGCCACCACCATGCCTCTTCTCACCACCCTCTGAGTCAGTCAACTAGTCCTCTTTCAGCATCATGTGACTGTTGACCATCGTGCCCCAATCAGCTTGGCTGGTGCTGTCACATGACCCGGGCATGGCCAGTCGTCAGGTTGCACCAGCCCATTGGTTCCTCAGCATGCCGTTCTCAACCTCCTCCTCCTTCAACCTTTAACCAAACAGCAGTGGCCTACCTCACATTCCCGACCAATCAGCGTATTATGTTTCCAAAAGTCTACACTCCACCAGCAGCAGCCTGCAGCTTACCAATTAAAGCAGGAATAAAGCCACAACCAGCCCCCATCTGCCTGCCAACTTATCACCTTGCAGCATCTGGCCAGTCTCATTCAGCCAATTCTACCTACCCGGCCGACAGTCTGCCTCCCTTTCGTCATTTCTAGCTTGTTGAAATCCAAAAATACTAGTAAGTTTTCCTGCTTCATTCAGTACACTGCAGATTACAGTTTTAACAGTGAAGACACAGCTGGTTGAAGAGGTTACTCTTTATTTTTCTCATTCATAGCTTTGTTTTTTTATTATCCACAACTTTTGTAGTCCTCTGTTTTTCCAGAGGGGTGTGGTACAGTATCAAATTTCTGGAACTTATTTAATGTTTTCAGAGGTTTGATATGCGTAATGTTTTTAGGGCTGTAAGCAGAGTTAAACACACTTCACATTCCCCAATGACTATCAAATCTCTTGGTTCATTGGGATTTTAGCGTTGTTTCTGACAGATATGGCTTCGCCAGCCTCAAATTTGTCATGGTGGCACTTAAAGTGCGGTGGACCGGTTTCATATAGATGGCAGCCCCTGTATGTGTTAGTTTCCCCCACATAGGTAATTTCACAGTATAATAAAACTGTTACAAGAGAAAAATTCTCCAGTTTTATTAACCTATTTGTTTGAATGCACACATTACAAACTGGACTAAACTTCACATTTACCCTTATTGAAAGTGGGGTTTTCTTTCTTAGTACTGTAGGATAGTTGAGAGGGGATTTCCAAGTGTCTGCCATCTTTATGTGCGCGGTTTGTTGCCAGTGACTGTAAATTGTTTCCCTTTTAATTAACCGCAGTAGACAGGACTGTGCTGAGGTAACCCCCTATAGTCGGAGTATAATAATTTGCAGTTCTGCGGGTTAATCAGTTGATTTGTCCTTGTTTTTAACACTTGTATTTCTCTTGCGCAGATCCCCACGCAGGCGAAGCTTCAGCCGCAGCCGAAGCAGGTTTGTCAGCTTCTAGATTTTCTTTTTTGAAACTCAACCTTAAAGCCTAATTGTCTGGTCTTGAATATCTGAAGTACTCTGACCCAAACGTTAGTGTATTAAAGCCATCTTGTATTTTGAGGGCTGAAACTTGTCAAGTTGTATTGGCCTGGGAACGCCTATTAATCAATGTTGTTAACTAACTACAAACAATAAATTGTACCTTTACATATATTCTCCTTTTTAAATGAAATGATACCAGGTAAGGTGACTCATGAGAAACATGAAACCTGTGTTGTTTAGACACTTTTTTTCAGCAGGTACTATTTTATTTTCCAGATCTTTGTCAAGAGACAGAAGGAGAGAGAGGTCAGCCTCCCGGGAGAGGAACCATAAGCCTTCCAGGTCCTTCTCTCGTTCAAGAAGGTATTGATATTTTTGAACTTTTTTTGTTTTATAGCCCTTAAAAGTTTTTTTGTTTTGTTTTTTGTAGCTATGGCGTAAGCCGAAGTAATGAAACTCAGTACCTTAAATCTGCTGTTTTGGGGGGTTATTAGCTGGTGTTATTTCCCATACTTGTCGCTCTTAAAGGGCTTTGCAAATGTATCGTGAAGTGAAAAGAAAATGATAAAACACTACTCACCAAAAAATAAAAGAAAATCTGAAGCCTTTGCGTTTAGTTTCCTACTATGATATGCAACAATTATCTAATTGACTTAGTCAGTAAATGGAAGTCCATAGTACCTCTGGAGGAGCTCCAGAGATTGGCTGCTCAGATGAGAGAATCTGTCATCAGGACAACTGGTTTATTCCTAACCAGTCTCATCTTTATGAAATAGTGACAGAAAAGCCATCATACACTGCTCAAAAAAATAAAGGGAACACTCAGATAACACATCCTAGATCTGAATGAATGAAATATTCTCATTGAATACTTTGTTCTGTACAAAGTTGAATGTGCTGACAACAAAATCACACAAAAATCATCAATGGAAATCAAATGTATTAACCAATGGAGGCCTGGATTTGGAGTCACACACAAAATTAAAGTGTAAAAACACACTACAGGCTGATCCAACTTTGATGTAATGTCCTTAAAACAAGTCAAAATGAGGCTCAGTATTGTGTGTGGCCTCCATGTGCCTGTATGACCTCCCTACAACGCCTGGACATGCTCCTGATGAGATGGTGGATGGTCTCCTGAGGGATCTCCTCCCAGACCTGGACTAAAGCATCCGCCAACTCCTGGACAGTCTGTGGTGCAACGTGACGTTGGTGGATGGAGCGAGACATGATGTCCCAGATGTTCTCAGTCGGATTCAGGTCTGGGGAACCGGCGGGCCAGTCCATAGCTTCAATGTCTTCATCTTGCAGGAAGTGCTGACACACTCCAGCCACATGAGGTCTAGCATTGTCCTGCATTAGGAGGAACCCAGGGCCAACCACACCAGCATATGGTCTCACAAGGGGTCTGAGGATCTCATCTCGGTACCTAATGGCAGTCAGACTACCTCTGGCGAGCACATGGAGGGCCATGCAGCCCTTCAAAGAAATGCCACCCGACACCATTACTGACCCACTGCCAAACCAGTCATGTTGAAGGATGTTGCAGGCAGCAGATCGCTCTCCACGGTGTCTCCAGACTCTGTCACGTCTGTCACATGTGCTCAGTGTGAACCTACAACCTCCTCCACATCTCCTGGTGTACTGGCCTGTCTCCTGGTAGCTCCTCCAGGCTCTGGACACTACGCTGACAGACACAGCAAACCTTCTTGCCACAGCTCACATTGATGTGCCATCCTGGATGAGCTGCTCTACCTGAGCCAATTGTGTGGGTTGTAGAGTCCGTCTCATGCTACCACGAGTGTGAAAGCACCACCAACATTCAAAAGTGACCAAAACATCAGCCAGAAAGCAGAGGTACTGAGAAGTGGTCTGTGGTCCCCACCTGCAGAACCACTCCTTTATTGAGTGTTTTGATAATCGCCAAAGATTTCTCCCTGTTGTCTTTTCCATTTACACAACAGCTGTGAAATTGTTTGTCAATCAGTGTTGCTTCCTAAGTGGACAGTTTGATTTCACAGAAGTTTGATTTACTTCGAGTTATATTGTGTTGTTTAAGTGTTCCCTTTATTTATTGTGAGCAGTTTATATAAAGTTTGCCCCAATATGGAGTTAAATTTGTCTCAATATTATTCAAACAAACAAAAAACTAATCTCAATCAAAAAATATTAAGTTGTGATCAAAACTTTCAGAGTTTTTTCTCACGAAGAGAAAAAAGTTATTTGCAAAACATAAACTTTTATTTTATTAAAATCTTTGGTTACGAGTCTCGCTTTTTTGGTTTTGACGCTCTCTGTTTTTGGTTGAACTCAACGAATTTTGAGTTCTGGAAACATGAACATCCTGGGCGGGGCCTAAAGACGAACGCTGTAAGACGTTTCCCTATTGGTTAGCGCGGACTAAAGCAGCAGACTCTGATCCCCCGCATCTCTGAACTTCTGCTCGAACTGCAGGGCTTGTAGCGTCGCTTCAGTGAGGAGACATCAACTGTACAGAAGAAAACTGTGTTAAGTGTTAAGCACTTAGTTAATCTTTAAGAGAGAACTAGTGTCGGCTGACGTCACCGTGTATTTCTGACTGTCGGCTCACTTGACCGCAGTTTTCTTCTGTACAGTTGATGTCTCCTCACTGAAGCGACGCTGCAAGCCCTGCAGTTCGAGCAGAAGTTCAGAGATGCGGGGGATCAGAGTCTGCTGCTTTAGTCAGCGCTAACCAATAGGGAAACGTCTTACAGCGTTCGTCTTTAGGCCCCGCCCAGGATGTTCATGTTTCCAGAACTCAAAATTCGTTGAGTTCAACCAAAAACAGAGAGCGTCAAAACCAAAAAAGCGAGACTCGTAATCAAAGATTTTTGATCTTTATGTTTTGCAAATAATAGCTGAAATTTCAGTGTGTAGATGTGCAAAGCTGCTAGAGACATGCCCAATAGACTTGTGGCTGTAATGACAGGAAAAGGTGGTTCTACACAGGGCTACCTTTTTCTTGTGTATTGCACAAAATCCAACTAAAATACAGCAAAGTTTGTGGTTGTTTGAGAAAATGTGGAAAAGACCATAGGGGTATGAATATATTTGAAAGGTTTTGTACATCCGTTGACTCCTTGAAGGAGAAGTTCGGGAGCTTTTTGTTTCATTTCTGTTTTTACTGGTTTTAACTCCAAATCATTAACTTTTTCGTTCCATTCCCCACAGCCGCTCCAGGTCTACTGAAAGAAGATAGAGGAAAGTCATGTCAGGTTTAGAAGGAGCTGCAGATAAACATTTGTACAGGCTCTGCCATTTCATATGATGGACTCCAGCATCGACATGTGATCCTTTTTTTTTTTTAGTTTTTTTTTTTAACAAGCCTTTTAGTGTCCCTCCCATATGTGTCACGACTGTCTACAGACAGCAGTGGGTGTGTACAGGTGTAATACCTCATCATTCTCACCAACCAACCAAGTTTTGATGATCTTGACGAGGTCGTCCCCACTCTGCATTCCACATTTAACCTCTTTAAGCTTTGGTTCATGTCCATGAATGTACTGTGTAGTTCGACATTGTTGCAGTAGTCTGTCATTTTCACTGTCCTAAAGCAAGAAAAGATTGGAAAAAGAATTGTTTCTTCTCTTTTGATTGTTTTTTTTTTTTTTTTTTTTTGCTATTTTCCTGCATCTGTTGATGGTTGGTTATCCCTGTTGTAGAAGCAGAATTATTGCATTTATTTGAAACTGTAGTAAACAGAAGTCAGTTTGCATATTAGGTTTTACAAAGTTGATCTTTTATGTGTACTGGTCCTTCAATTAAAATACCTATTGGTTAAAAATGCCTGTTTATTTTTTGTCTTAATTGATCTTTTTGAGATGTACAGACAAATACAAACTCTTGCACAATAAACTAAAATACACATCTCTATAATTGGGAACCCTTAATTGTGTATTCCCTATTTAACTCAACTTTATTTGATTAAAAATAGTACCCTTAAGTTAATATTTTGCAGCAATTACTGCTGATCTACTTTACGATAGGACATCTGCATTTAGCAACAGGTAGTTGGCTCATGGCAATTTTCAAATCTTTCCATGGATGTTCAATGGGATTAAGATCTGGGGTTATTGGGCATTTAAGAACGCTTTGTTTCCTTTCTATCTCAGCCACTCCTCAATGCCTTGGGAGGGCACAGAGCCTCTAATTTAGGTAGTCTTGATGCTTCATTGTGACCTGCACAGATGCATGGTGATCTGTGCCAGATTCAAAGGGAAACCTTCAAAGCAAAGCCTAATTTTTCACTAGTTATGGTCTTTTCATTTGAAGATTCTTTACCTTCTGACCAAAACCTCCAGTTTTGTGTCCTCAGTGCAATGGATGTTCTTGCAAGAACCTTAAACTGTTCAACAACATTGGTGACTGGTCACAGGAATGTGAAACTGCTTGGAGATGATCTTGAAGCCTTTATCTTTAAGATTAGATAACTTAATTTTTCTGAGCTCAATGAGCTCTCACGTTTTGTTTTATCTACTGCATCTTCAGTGTGGTGCAAACATGCTGAAGTACTCAGCAGTATGTTGGTTCCCTTTTAACTTTTAGGCTGAAAGGCTCATGCAAAGCTTGAAAACCCCTGAGGTACTGATTAATGTTAAGCACTTAGTTTAACACATCAAGGAAATAATAGTTTTTTACCAACACATCTTTCCATTCTGTATTAACATATCTTTTCAAAGTAAATCATTTCTGTCCATTAATTTATTTGTTTTTATGGCATACTGCAGACATGCAGATATTTGTTTTGATAAAGTTACTTTTCAAAACAAATTTTGAATTCTGTGAACAATTTTAATTCATTTATTATTACTGCCACAAGAGGGCACCCTCGGGGCATCATATGAACCATGTGTTATACATGAGATTGATTTCTCTGTGAGAGTAGTCCCAATATTTTTGTCACTTGGTAAAGTTTTCTGTTCAATTATTTTACCACCGTCAGCTTTTGGAGATTTTGCTTTATACAGTGAGGAGAAAACGTTTTGCAGGTTTTCCCACTTGCAAAGCATGTAGAAGTCTTTACATTTTTTCATAGCTACTCTTCAACTGTGAGTGACAGAATCTAAAACAAAAATCCAGAAAATCACATTGTGTGATTTTTAAGTAATTCATTTGCATTTTATTGCATGACATAAGTATTTGATCACTTAACAACCAGTAAGAACCCTGGCTCTCTTAGGCATGTTAGTTCTTCTGTAGGAAGGGTCCATCAACATACTGGAGCTAATATATTAAGAATACAATGTCGTCAGAGTACATTTAAAAGTAGACAGACAAATACTTTTGGCAATATTGTGTACAGTACTGTGCAAAGGTTTTAGGCCGGATGTGAAAAAAATGCTGTAAACAAAGAACGCTTTCAGAAATGAAAGTGTTAATAATTTTCATTAATCAACAAAATACAGTGAATGAACAAAAGAGAAATCTAAACCAAATCAATATATGGTGTGACCACCCTTTGCCTTCAAAACAGCCTCAATTCTTCTAGGTAGACTTGCACACAGTTTATGAAGGAACTCGGCTGGTAGGTTGTTCTAAACATCTTGGAGAACTAACCACAGATCTTCTGTGGATGTAAGCTTTCTCACATCCTTCTGTCTCTTCATGTAATCCCAGACACACTCCATGATGTTGAGATCAGGGCTCTGTGGGGCCATAAATCACTTCCAGTAAGTCTTGTTCTTCTTTACGCTGAAGATAGTTCCTAATGACTTTGGCTGTATGTTTAGGTTCGCTCACTTAGCATTTTGTAAATTGATAAAAATTAACAATCATCAATTATTATTTCTGAAAGCATTCATGGTTTTATGAACAGATCTGTAGGCCTTGCCCAGGGGCATGTTGACACAAGGGAGCTGGAATCGAACCCACCTTTAACAAACCAGAAATCTCAGTTCCAAACTGTGTGTTTCTGGTGCATTTGTGGTTAAAACATGTTTAGTCTTCATTCAGTGAAATAACTAGAGGTGAGTAGGGTAGCCAGAAAGTAAAAGAAGTGTTCCTTCAAAATAATGCTGAAGTAAAAGTAAAAAGTACGCGAAGGTAAAACTATTTTAACCAAACTAATTTTTACATTTACTTAAGCAAAAAGTTGCTTTAGTAAATGTAACCGAGCAAACGTAAGTAGTCACTACCCACCTCAGGATACATTTGTATATTCTGCAAGATATGTGTTCTATAGATGTTTATAAATAGGAAAAATTGCTGTTCAGATTCCCCATTTGGAGTTTATACATAAAAATGTAAACGTAAAACTGATCTTTTGTAAATGTCTGTGTGTGCATTGAAGTTGTTGCCTATAAATGTTGTTCTACCATATTTTTTCCTCTACTCAACCTTCCATTAGCACGTTTTATACAGCACTCTGTGAACGTTTTGTTTGTGTAGGCTATGACATAACATAATCTTTCTGTATTAAAAATATTTTTTTCGCAAGGTTTTATGTAATATTCATATTTTCTGCTAAACTGATGATAATCAAAACTAGAATAAAGTAACACTCACAGTGATAATGAGTTTAGATGATATATGAGTTAATTCTTCTGGAATGATATTATGACATTAAATGAACTCTTCGCTAATATTCAAATATAATGAACTGCATCTATAACTATACCCTATTCAACAGGAAGACAAAGCTTTAAATAGGACAATGTCATTTATGAAATTGATAAAGATGTTTAGTGGAAGTTTCATGTCTGTCTCATTGTTAGGCAAAGGGGAGTAATGGAAATAAACCTGGAATGCCGTCTGTTGTTCCTATACATTCCCCTCCCGTTTAGTTCAAGGTCTCTGGTATGTAGTGGTTCTGTAATTGAGTTGAATGAAAGGTTAACCCTTTCCCCAGCCTGGACAGATAAGCCCTGCAAATTATGACGTTTTTTATGTTGCTGACAGTTGCTGAAGCCAATAAAACGCCACGCAAGCGGCGATACTTCAAGTATTAATAGAGTAGGACCAGCAGCAACCATTCATTAAAACAACAGTCGTTGGTTTCCAGTGCTCTCCTTGTTTACCGCCTATAGCCGCTTTCAGCAGCTTCTCTGCTCACAGAACAGAACGTAACAACGTTCTGCTCACGTGCACCAACGAGGACGAGGCGTTCTCAAATCTGCGCGCGCTTTTCCACCGGTTACTCATACTCCCCACGTGACATCATTGGAGCGATTACTCACACGGAAACAGGGCACGCAGTCCGCGGGAATCCAAAATGGAAATAATTTATGTGCATTTTAAATATTTCTGCAGTGAACTAACTAAACTGGATATATGAAACATTTATTTTAAGAAAACATTTTCAAGGCCTGCTTGTCTTGTGAGAGATGAGGCAGACTTCGGACATGTTGCCAGTCCATCATGGCATTTACTATATGCCACCATTTAAAACATTTACAATTAATGTCTCTCGAGTGGTCCAAAATTAATAAATTATATTTGCTCTTTCTCTACCATTAAAATTTAAAACACAATTAAAGTATTAGTTGTAGAACTGATTTCATCTTACAAGAACAATAAAAGGTATAATTATTATTGCTGAACAGAACCTTTGGAAAAGGTAGCTATGTTGTTGGGTGATGGTCATTCTTCTTCATGGTTTTGTATTTTTGCTTGTTCCAAACCCAACTTTTCAGTGTTTGTTTACCTGATAATTCAGGCATTTTCCCTATTTAATGATAGTTTACTATATGACCAGGTGAGGTGGGTGGTTGCTTTGAGTTATTTTGGTTTGATCCGGTGTCACTGCTCAAATTTCACAGAAATAAATTGGTCCAAACGGGAGTCAGATACAAAATACAATGAAATCAGCAAATGATATACCATTAAATTGAATTACACAGGAGCTCTGATTGCAATGAGGTAAAAATTGGAAAATTGTAATTTTAGTTTTCTACATGTCACAGCGATAGCAGCAACTTTAATTATCACCCTGAGCACATTTGGAAAACATGGCAGTGTATCAGAAAACTTGTTAAAACCAATAAAAGCTAATGATTTTCTTCATTTGTAAGTCAATGAAATACTGGATAAAAGGACTCTGCTGGGATGCCCACCAAGTCTGATCTAATCATTTGAAATGATTAAATCATAGATTCCCTCACAGACAAATGAGCTCTCTTATTCAAATCCCATTCAGTCTTTAAGGCTGCAGAAGGTAATGCCTTCCAGCAGCGAGACTTTATCTACCTCACCAGATATGAATAATTTTGGTTTTCTTTTGAAATTATAATATTTCCTCCTCAATGTGCAGTACCTGTAAAGCCAGGGTAGATTGTAGAAGCTTGTTTGGTTTGTACTTGATGGCTGAACACTACCACCTAGGGGTTGGTTACACTTATCTGAGCAACAGAGAGAATTTGCTCTTACAGGTCTGCCAGATTATGTCCAGGCATGTACCAGAGATAGAGAGAGGAGGGCTCAGTGAGTCACTGACTACTCCCTGCCTTATAAAAATAGCTCTGCAGACAGACTGCTTCTTCACTCAGGAGGTGTTAAACAAGGAAGGAAGATGGTGAGTCTCGGCTTCGATTTTAGATTTGTGGAGTTTAAAAGTTAAGGGAATATTTTTTGCTGGTATTGCCCTTGTTGTTTCTAACGTAAGAATGGTGTGAAGATTCAACTTTGCTTTAAAATAGCCCAATATGTTTTTGGATGGATGGACAAATTGAAGGAAAATGAGTTCATTTTTAAAGAGGCTTTTTAAGATATTATGCAAGTAGCTATAACTCTGTTTCTTTGTCAGACATTGACCTTTAAAACTAACCAGAGGTCTCTTGTGTTTTATTATCAGTGTGGAGTCATGGCTTCTCACAAGCTGATGCTGAGTTCTCTGGGGGGGAACAGACCTGTCCGACGGAACCTATTCGGCCCTGTGGATCAAGACCAGCTGTGGATAGAGTTCCAGGCCATACTTCGTAAAGACCTGGACGATATGTCAAAACGATGGGGCTTCGACTTCAAGTCGGACAAGCCTCTGGAGAGCAGCGACTTCAAGTGGACGAGCATCCCAGAAACCAGGGTCCCGCTGCACTACAGGTCCTGCATGCTGGCGGTTGGACAGTCGGAGGGCTTGAGGCTGGCAGACAGAGTGGTTCTGACCAAAACAGTAAGGATAAAGAAAGAGAACATCCCTCAGATGCCAGAGAAATGTGCAATAGAGCTGGAGGGCCTGGAAAGAACATCGGAGAAGGGAGACAAAGCCGGGCTGAAGAGGAAACAGACGAATATAACAGGTTTGTCTTTATCTATCAGTGCAGAGAATAAGAAGACGTGTTTGGTGTGAGATTAATATCATATTCTTTATCCCAACAGACTTCTATCAGGCCAAGAGAAGAGTTGTGGGGATGCCGACGAAATCTGGGGAGTGATATTCACAGAAACGCTGCCAAAACTACAAGAAACCACATAGACAGCACCTGATTCAGGAATCATATATTCCACACAGACTTTAGCAATGAATCATCTGAACAAAAACCCAGAGGAGAACTCATCTGCACATCACTGCTACAGTATATGATAATTAGTGTACTGTATGGGAGGGGGTTGGTTTGTTTTTCCCCAGTGGTAAGATGGGGACATTTGAGCAGAAAAGATTAACAGTAATCCCTGGAATCAGTGGATTTATACTCATTTGGATCAAGGGCTCGGCAAAGTGCTGACAGACATTTGCTGCAGTTGTCCATCCTACAGCTTGTTCAGAAATCTCAGCTTCGCGGTAACTCTCTACCTCTCACAGGAAAGAAGAAATTATGGTGTTTTACGAGGCACTGCAAATCCAGAGCCCTTGGTGCACCTCGTGGTCTTGGTATGTTTAAGCTCCATAAAGGACAATCAGAAGAAAGTGTTCCTGGACACAGATGTATTATTTGCTGAGCTAAGCCACCCACTTCATTGTTTTTTGTTTCGAAGCAGAGCGCAGTTTATCAAATAAAGTGTGTTCCTTTTGATATTTTTTTTTTCCTGAAATTTATCTCTGTTCAGGCTAATCTTGCTGCTATGGATAATCTGAATGGGTCGCAGACAAGGGCCTGTAATTCTAATCCTTTACATACTGACAGCTTTGAAATGTCCACCGCTGCAAATCAGAGGTGAAAAAAACCTGTCCCAAACAATTAATGTCCTTCTGTTAATAGATGCTTGTGCACAGGATCTATAGATGCATTGTTTCTGTTAAAAGCTGCAATAATGTATATCCTTTATTTATTGAGAGATTATGTTTCAAGTGTCAATATAGATTGTGTCTAATAATCACATTTCTAAACCTGAATAAATGTTTCAAATATATATTTGAAGTGGCTTTGTCTTCCTTTTTACTTCGATCCTTTTCCTGTTCATTTACAGGCAGAATCAGACAAAAATCTGAAAAGGGTGGCATGCATAAATATTCAGTCCCCTTTGCTCTAATACCCCTTGATAAATGCCAGCCTAACAGTTCATTTCAGAAGTCAGCTAGTTAGCCAACAGAGTCCACCATTTTAACTTAATCTCAGCATAAACCCAGCTCTTCTGTGAAGGCCTCTGAGATTTGTTAGAGAACATTAGTGAACAAACACCATCATGGAGACCAAGAAACACAGCAGACAAGTCAGAGATAAAGTCCAGGAAAAACTTAAAGCAGGGTGAGGTTATAAAACAACCCAAGCTTCAAGCATCTCACGCAACTCTGTTCAATCTATCAGGTGTAAACTGAGATTATGGCTTTGATTAAATCCTAACAAACATGGCCGTCCACCTATCAGAGAAGCAGGCCAACGGTCACTTTGGAGGAGCTGCTGAGATCAACTATACAGGTGGAAAAATCTGTTTACAACACAGCTAGTAGTAGTTCACTAAACAAATCTGGCCTTTATGGAAGAGTGGCAAGAAGAAAACTACTGTTGAAAGAAAGCCATAAAGAGGTCTGTTTAATGTTTGTACAAAAGTGGAAGAAGAAGGTCTTTTTAGATAGGAAGAAATTTTATATCTTGGCCTACAAACAAACAGTGGTGGCAAGTACTGGTATGGCCATAAAACAGTGCTAAAATGTGACGTAAATCAAATACAAAACGGGTGAGGCACAGAAGCTCCCCATCCCATCTGACTGAGCTTGAGCTATTTTTGCAAAGAACAACTAAAAATGTTCAGTCTATAAATGTGCAAAGCTAGTAGAAATATATCCCAAAAACTTGCAGCTGCAACTCTAGTGAAAGCAGCTCTGGTGTGGTGTGTGTGTGTGTGTGTGTGTGTGTGTGTGTGTGTGTGTGTGTGTGTGTGTGTGTGTGCGCACGCGTGTGTGTGTGTGCGCACGCGTGTGTGTGTGTGCGCACGCGTGTGTGTGTGTGCGCACGCGTGTGTGTGTGTGTGTGTGAGAAACATTTTGGAAATTGTATAAAACAATCCCTCCACTTCACAATTATGCTGAAAAAATCCCAATGAAATTAATTTAAGTTTTTGGTTGTAACATGACAAAATGTGAGGTATAAAAAGGGTTCAACTAAATTTACCATACTCAGCTGTGTGGCATTACAGCTCAGGTCTCAGAGTCGTGCAGCATTGAGTTTCTTGTAGGAACTTTTAATTTAAAGGTGGGAGGACAAACTGTAGGCAAAAGCACTGAAGCCTACAGTTGCCTTTAATAAAAGATAAAGCAAAATGTCAAAATGGTTGCTGGGTCCCATGCTGCCTGTCTAAAAAAATGTCATCATCTAGATTTAACCGAGCAAAAAGACAGGAGCCTCCCACTGGAAAAACAATGCAGTGACTGAACTGTTTCTGCATGTAGCACATCAATCCTCTCTGACAGGATCAGTATTCCTCCAACAACAAAGTGAAATGTTGTTTAAGGCAAAACTCAGAGCTTCCAACCCACAAAATAACCTTGTGTTTTTTTAGAAGGTAGAATGAGAGATGAGCTTCTTCTCTCCAAATGAACATGGCAGCACAGCTTAGGTTTGCAAAGTTGCCTCTCAGTGATGCACAACACCATTTGAAAACCAAACACCTCATATCAAGTGTCAGGCACGGGGATGGGGGGGGGCTGATAATTTGTAGCCATGTGACCTTTGCACCTTTTAGGCCCGTGAGTCAACTATGAACTCTGTATATCAGAGTATTGTGCAGTCAAATGTGAGGCCATCTGCCCAAAATGCTTTGAGAAATGTGGCCAGACCTCAGGGTTGTATAAATTATATGGTGGGACTTCAGGAGACCTGTGCAAAGAACTGAAGCCAATTTCTCTGTGACAATAGGGGCTGAAAAAGGCATCCAAAAAAAAGACAAATCTATTAAAGCTGCTGAAGGTGGTTCAACAAGTTATTACATTTTTATGTGCTCGTAGTTAAAGTTTTTTCCATGTTGCCAATCAAGACAAAATAATTTTTATTGTCCTGATATGCAAAACTCAATAATCTAACAAGTATATACTTTGTTTTTTTCTCAACTGTTTTATCTATAAATCTTTTCACTTATTCACAGATCATGTCGAGGCCTCCCACTAAAGGTCAAGGGACCCACTGTGGACTCTTGACCTCTACTTTGAGCACAACTGAATGGAGCTCGGCGTTTTTTATGATCATGACCTTTATTTCATGAACATCACCACTGCAACTAACATGTATTGATGAAGAAGGGTGGAGTCTTTTAAACACATCTAACAATAACTTGATAGAGTATTACTTTGGCATTTTCCATGTTTTCAAGTCACTCAGAGAACATTAGTTGTATTTATGATTACTATAAGAGTTGAGATTTTGTATTGTTGGTTGAGACCTGGATTTCATGCACTAATGATTATCACTGATCATAAAATCAAGTTTGATCTGCTCTCAGCAGAGCTGTTAATCCTGTTCAGAAGCTTCTTCTCAGTCGTTGTCCAAGCAGTGAGGTGAGGATTTACATCCTCCCTTGAGCTCCAGTTTGCAGGTAAAAAGAGCACATCTGCAGGGGCTTTTAAAAAAATAATTTAAATTTGGATTCTGTAACCACATTCACCTTAATCCGTCGCCGGTTGACGACTGATGAAAATCAATCCACTGACTGCAGGAATGATCCATCTTTAACTCGCCCCAGATGAAGCCACAGGTTAAGCTTGATCCAATTGATTACAGGGGCAGCCAAAATCAGCTCATCAAGCATGTCCAGAGATATCAGAGCTTTAAAACAACATGTCTGTAGGTGTGTGATAATTGGAATAGACAAAAAAGTAGAAATGTAGCTAATTTATTAACCATTTACTTCACAAATACACCTAGCTGAATACCATTACAGCCGTTTTGCTGCAGCTATCATGATGGAAGCTGCTAACATCATCAATCTTCCAGCAGCGCCACCAGAAATAAGGTGTTTATCATGGATACCGGCCTACAACGGCCTTCATTGTAACTATTTACTTCCATGTCAACAACCATGAAATGCTAATGTGACAGTTGAAATTATTATGAAAAAGTAATTGCAAGAAGAATCCCATTGAAAAAGGAATGATCTCCAAACTATATAGCATGTTAGCAGAGGGATCCTCCGAGTCTTCCTTATGGAAACTTAAAGCTTGGAGAGAAGATTTACAGGAGAACTTGTCCTCCGAGGTTGGGAGGAGGTGTGTGTCGAAGCACAAACACAAACTACCAATATACGCCTCAAAGTACTGCAATATAACGGGCTGATGAGGACATATGTGACACCAGAAAAACTTAAGTATAATGGTGCCATATCAGATTTGTGCGTCAGATGTGGAGAGGAGAAGGGAATGTTCTTCCACTGTGTCTGGAAATGCAATATAGTTCAACAATTCTGGAGGGAGATTAAACAAGCTTTGGAGGCTATTTTTGGTATAAAATTAGCTCTTGACCCTAAACTGTTCATTTTAGGTCTATATCCTGATAGACATCATATGTCCAGAAAAATAATCACTGCCATGGATTTATGTTTACTACTTGCAAAAAGGGTCATAGCACTCTCATGGAAGAGTACTAGTAAACCAAAATTAATTAACAGTTAAAGAAATTACCACAACTGTAAGATTACTTACAATATAAAGGGGAAACTATCACTATTTCAAAACATTTGGGGTCCTCTTATGGAATATTTAGTGAGTATGGATCTGAGGGGTGGGGGGAGTGGGGTGGATGAGGCATAGTTACTAGTGATCCTCTGCAGTATCCTATTCCAAAATAATCTGCTTTCTTTGGATACTGGACTTCCTTATTCTGTGTGAATTATACAGTAGAGTTTGTATTTTTTGAACCATACACAAGAGTGAAATAATTTGGGCGAAGCCTTGATAAAATAGGGAAACCTTTGTTGTTCAGATTGTTGTTTTGTTTTGGAGTTTTCTCCCTGGTGTTTATTTTTATTTTTTATCTTTTTTTTTCTTTCTTTTCTTATACACTCTGTACTTCCCATTAAGTGCTGTTCTAAGACATCTCATAAATACCTGACTTGCAAGGAAACGACAAGTTGAATGTTGGACAATAATTTAGTTGCCCCTGATGTTTCCTTTGATATGAAAGCATGCTTGTTTCTGTATACTATGGGAAGTTTTTATTTTTTGAAAACCCAATAAAGATAATGTTGGAAAAAAAGCAAATGCATAAACCACTTTGACATGTTTAAAATTTGCAGAAAAACTAATTTCTGTTACACCAAAAGCGAAGATGCCAAGAGATTTATCCAGGTGAAAAATGAATATCCACAGGACGAGTTGTCATTTTATTGCTATTAACCGGAAAAAGGCAAACCCTAAAATATTATCAAGATCTGAACACTTTTTGTTTCCTGCTTTTGTTCCTTGAGGAGAAAATTGCCAGTACACAAGATGTATGTTAAAACACTTTTTTTATTAAAACACGTGCACATCTAACATAACTTGTTTTATACTTCATATCCATTTTTGTGATAAAAAACCACAGACAATGGCTGCAGACACAAGGACATGATCCCAATAGTGACCCAGCTCTACCAGAAACAATAAACACAATGAATAATGAGCATTCAGGATCACATTGTAAGGTTATAAAACCAATTTCCTGCAGCACAGCAAGTACCTTGCCTTACAAAAGTAGTCATACATGTTCAAACTTCCCTGATTTTGTATCAGTGTGATGGACCAACATAGAAAAACTGCTAAAAGCTTGAGAGATTGGATGGAGCATCTGCAAACGGCAGTTTTCAAGTCTTGCCTGAGATTCTCAGTTGGATTTATATCTGGACTTTGAGTAGGCCATTCTAATACATGAACATGCTTTGATTAAAACCATTGCATTTTAGCCCTGGCATGAATGTTGAGGGTTGTTCTTCTAAAAAGTGAACCTCAAGTCTTTTGCCTCTTCAGCCTCTGACAGGTTTTCTTTCAGGATTGCCCTGAATTTAGCTCCATCTTCCTGAAGCAAAGCATCTCCAAAACATGATGCTGCCACCATGTATCACTATGTGGGGTTGTTCAGGGTAAGTTCTGAGATTCGTTTTTCACCACATGTAGCATTTTGCATGTAGGCCAAAAAGTAACATTTAGGTCTCATCTAATCAGAGCGCTGTCAACTCCTCAGTTAAGAAGAAATAGCACTTCCCCACAGCATGATAGGGCCACCACCATGTTTCACAGCCAAGATGGGGGTGATGTGAAGGGTTAGTTTTCTTGCATGAAGAACTTGTGTTTTTCCTCATCTCAGAGCACCTTCTTCCACATGTTTGCTGCTTCCCCAACATAGCTTGTGGATCTGTGCAGGCCTTCCAGAGTTATCATGGTTCTCCTGGCTGCTTTGCTGATAAATGCTCTCCTTGTCCAGCCGTTCAGTTTAGGGGAAAGGGTCATGTTTGGAAGGATTTCAGTTGTGGTCTACTCCTTCCTTTTTTAAGATGTTGGATTAAGAGATCCTCAAAGCTCAGGTTATTGTTTTATAACCTAACTCTACTTTAAACTTCTCCACAACTTCATCCCTGTCCAGTCTGCTGTGTTTCTTTGTTTTCATGATGCTTTTCATGATGCTGTTTGTTCCCTAATGAACCTCTGAGGCCTTCACAGAGATGAGATTAGACGAAGACTCTTTTTAGGTGACTTCAAAAGGCAAACGGAGACACTTTATTTAGGAGTATTGAAGTGGGGCCAAATAAGCAGGCCACACTTCTCAGCATTTTAGTTAGAAAAAATTCTGAAAAACGTATAATTTTCCTCCCACGTTTATAATTATGCTCTATTTTGTGTCTCAGAAAAACAGATTGTTGTTTTTTTGCTGTAATGTTAACAAAACCTTTGCGAAAACTTTTGCAAGGCAACGTAGTCCTTAATATATTCAGGAGATTTTGCATTTGTTTTACTCCATGGTGGTGCCACTTTCTTTCTACTACAGCTTCAGATCCTGTGAAATAATGTGCTCTCCAGTTAGTGATGAAAGCTTGTTTTCATGTCTGCGCACAAAGGCCCCCGCTGACACATCAACCTGCACAAAACATCAACAAGAAGTTGGGAGGATGAAGCGATCAGGAGCCGTGAGTCACTCCCTCAGGCTCCTGTTGTTGTGAAACGAAATCCTTCAGTGTTTAGAGAAGACAAGGGAGTCACCGGTCAGAGCGGCTGTGTGCTTTGGCAGCACATCCGGCAGCATGTGTTTCTGCTGAGGGCTTTTAAAGGGGCTGTAGTGGCTAAAACGATCCCTCTGCGCTCCCTCCCAACCCCTCTTTGGCCTGCGCCGCACAGGAGCACCTGCACGCCTGCGCTGAGCTCTCCCATCCCCCCTCCCTGCCCAGATTCCTCTCCATCCATCTGTCCCCGAGCTCCCACGTCCATTACAGGGCAGCACGGCTACAGCATTTGCATGTGGATCGAAGCGGATGTACAGAGGGAAAGGCAGCGGGAGAGCGAGGCAGAGGGAGGCGGAGGAAAACCTCTGAGGGTGAGGGAGAGGGAGAGAGGGAGGAAAATAGATCGGAGAGCCGGGAGAGGGAGAGGGACGCAGCAGATATCGATGGCTGCAACAATGGAGCTTTAGGATCCAGAGAGGTGGTAGTCCGCCTGAAAGCGGCTGGGGAAGGGGGGTGCAGATACTATATTTGAGGAGGGGTGGGGGGAGGAGGAGGAGGAGGGAGGAAGAGAAGGAGGAGGATGGGCCTGGAAGACTGCCTTGCAATGGCACTGCAAAAATTGGATTAAAGCAGTATGGTAACGTTTCTGATTTAATTTATTGCTGTGCTGCTTGTGTGTCACCATTGCTCGTGTGTCCACTCCGTGTCTCCAGCCTGCCGATGAAGGCTCAGGCATGCCCTGTCCCTCATGTTTTCCATGCTTCAGACATCTGCCATCCCAACCCTCATCATCACCAGCTCTACAGCAGGATCCCTCATCCATCCCTGGCATTGCTCTTGGTGCATTTTAGATGTTTTATTCCAGCCACCGCTGTCTGTTTTCCCACCATGCTGTCTGTTTACACCCATATGCAAGGCTGGACTGCACCCCCTCCATCACCACCACCACCTCCTACTATACGAGCCATCGCTTGGCTACTGCAGAAACATCTCACTTTCTCAGAAAAGATCAGGACATGATTAATCATCAGGGAGTCCAGTCATCTGTTATTTTACTCCCTGGAGCTGTGAGATTGCAACCTAGATTCAAGTCGAAGAAAACACTGCCTACTTTACTGTGCTCTAGCCAGGAAGCCTGTCACACAAGCTAAAGTAGATGTCAGCCAATGCAGTGGAAATTTTAAAACAGCGCAGTGTGATGTTTTGGTGTCATGTCTGTTTGAGCTCATGTTTGCAGCATCTGATTACAGTGTTCTGACATGAGAGTCATTAACAATAACTAACACACACACACACACACACACACACACATCTGCCAAGCTGCAGATCACCTCTATATACAAGCCGGAGCTGGAAATCCCCTCATGCATCGATGATTTGCTGATTGTGTATTTGGATTATAGTCTCATCTATTTGAATAAGACCAAGGTGTGTTTAGGTTCCTGCCGGGATGATCCTTCTTGGAGAGCTTATACAGTGCTCTCAAAAAGTATTTACCCTCCCTGCCTTACAAATTTCTCCTGCTTTCAGAACAAACAGATTTTAACATCGGATAACAGAGTGAATACAAAATGCAGTTTTCAAAAGATGGCATCAAAAGAAGTAATTGTCACCTAAGCCTGATAATTTTCTGGTAGAAAGCTGAATGTACGAAGAAGCCAAGCAGGCCCAGACCATCACCCCACCGCAATCATGTTCAATTGTGGTCATGATGTTTTTACAAATACTGTTAGTTTTACATCAGATGTAATTGGAGGCTCAGCTTCCAAAGCGTTGCATCTTTCTATGAAGATGTTTTGTAGCAAATGTGAGCTGAGCCTTTGCGTTCTTTTTGTTTAGCGTAGTTTTTGCCTCAAAACTCTCCCAAAGGAGGCCATTTTACTCCAGTTTCTTTGTTGTTGTTGAATCACGAACACTGACCTTCATTAAGTCAAGTGAGTCCTGGAACCATGGATGTTTTTCTGGGTTCTTTTGTGACTTCCTGGATGAGCTGTCAATGTGCTCTTGTAGTAATTGTGGTAGGTCAGCCTCTTCTGGAATGGTTTGCTATGTTTTCCATGCTTTCTCCACATCTGAATAATGGCTCTCACTGTGGTTACCTGGATTCCCAAAGCCTTAGATATGGCTTAGTAACCATTTATCAGTTCTCAGTGACTTGGTTTTTCATCTGACCTTGTATTTCTGTAGATAAGGGCATGATGTGTTGCTTTATAAGATATTTTAGCCTACTTTGTGATGTCAGATAAGTTATATTTAAGTGGTTTCTTGATTCTACAGGACTGGCAATAATTAGGCTTGGGTTTGGCTAAAGAAACTGAACCAAAGATAGTGCTTAATTCCATTTAATTCATGATTTATTTAATAATTTATTAAAGGGAGCAATTACATAATCACATAGGGCCTGTTGGTTTGGAGAGCTTTTTTCCTTTAAGAAATTATACCAAAACTAAATTTAGTTTTTACTCTGGTCATCTTTATTTGATATTACTGTTTGTTTAATAATTTGAAACATTTTAATGTGACTGAAAAAACCTGTAAATGGGAAACACTTTTTCACAGGACCGGATTATCTGCCCTGCATCTGAAGATTTCCTATCAACTTGAGCATGTTTACTTCTTCTAGCATTCCTACCTGGGCTTTATTTAGATAAGAGACATTTAAAATGATCCAGTAGCTAAGGTTCAGGGTGTGTGCTGTGAAGAAAACAGCAGTTATGTTTCTTCTAATTAATGCATACTAGCCACTCTGTTCTCGCTTATCTCTCCACCAAATCAATTATAGCTGCACTCAGCAGGGGTCAGAAATGAACTGATTTCTGGGGAGCAGGGATTTTACTCTGGCCTAAAAATTTGTCTTTTTTAATGAGACCAGCCACCTGAGCCTAAAATGCTTTTATTCTTAGTCAAGATTATTTAATCTTAATGAGACATCTTTTTATTTAAATATTTTTAATTTTGCATTAGAAAAAGTTAAAATATAAACTGTGTATGTGGCCCCCTTTCCAGATGGGGAAAGCAGTTGTTGGGGTCTGGGGTCGGAGTGGGGGGTCAGGGTCTGGGCCAGGGTCGCTTGGGTCTGGGTTGGTGCTGGGGCGGTCTGCCTGTCTCCACCCCGGAAAGAAGGGGACCACCTCCTGGGTCCGGGGAATGGTTGCCCCTCTGGGGTATTGGTTCACTCCTGTTGGCTGCTTGCCAGGGCCTGGACCCCTGGAATCTGTTGGGCCTCTGTTTGGGGACTGATGTGCTCTGGGTCTCTGGGTCCATGGCTGGATCTGCTCTGGCGTAGACGGCTGCCGGTGGGGCCTGTGGGCTCGTCGCTGCAGCTCCCTGGGGCTTTCCTCTACTTTTCTCTGGGGGGGTTGCGGTAGTCTCCAGCGGTGGTCCTCCCGGGATTACCGTGCTCTGGGGAGGCTTTAGATGTCTGTGGCTCATATCTCTGTGTCTGTCTCGGGTCCAGGGGGGCAGGTCTGTGGCTCCTGACACTCGCTATTGCATATTTTTATGGAGAAACCTTATATACACCATCGCGCTCACACTTACATCCACAGGCGTTTAGATTCAGGTGTTAACAGATACACAGATGTTCTATATTGAGCTGCAGTTACCACTAAATACATTTTACATTTATTAGTATCGTGCACGTTTTGGTAATAATGCTGTTGTTATATATGTTTCTGCAGGTGTAGGAGCAGCCTTCTTGGGTGTTATCTTGTATTGTCTTCACCCTTCTTTCTCACCTCTATTCTTTCTTGTTTCTCTCCCTTTTTCGTTTTTGGCCCAGCTCTCTCTCTTTCTTGCTTCTTTTTTTTTTACCTTTTAGTTTCCGTCTCTGTGTCCATTGCAATTCAAATAAAAACAAAGCAGCTTCAAATAAAGTTTTATAAATATCAAGCAGAGCCTTATAGCGTTAGCTGTAATGCTTCACTTGTGAAAGTAAATTTGTTGAGCTTCTTGGCACTCAGAGAACAATTCTGTGTTACTCTGCCAGACATGACGCTGTTAAAAAATAAATAAATAAATAAACCAAGTATAATCATTTCTTCATTTTTATGCAATTAAAGTAAATAAAATATACTTCTCTTCTCATATTCAGCGATCCCATGTGATCTAAAGAAATATAATTCTCAAGATCTGGGGTCCTCTAAAGTCTCTATTGAAGCAGGTTAGACTAAAATATTAATTCTATTGGCAGGTCAGAATCTGTCAGATTTAATTTAGAAGATCTCCATTAATGTTTTGTACAAAGAGCTTTTGGTTCTCAGGGATTTTCGGGTCATCTTGCATAACGCTGAGGTCTGTAACACATAATTAATGATGGTAAGACCGTCAGATGTTTACTCTTAAATTTAGCTGTAACGTATTATCAAGTGAAATTAGGAAAACAATTGTTGTTGCTTTGTACAAACCTTTCCGCCCACATTTCAACAATTATTGGTACAAAAGCTTTCTTAAATAAATGTCTTTTTATGGAGACTTTTTAATTATTGCTCAGACTCTAGATATGGGCCTACGTTAGCTGCGTAGATGTATAGAGGAAGATCAGGTCCAGAGATGCCTTGATCAGGACCATTAAACTAAGTCCCAAGAAATTAATACCTCCACACATATGCTTGGAAATTCGATAACTTTGAGGTGCATTACAATAACATTCTACACTACTTACATTAGTATTGTGATTGTGTCCCATTTAATTCACTCAGCACTGACGTTGTGGATCCTTGTTTCTCGAGAGCAAAAGATATTTTGTCCCAGCAGGAATTTCTGTAGGACAGCTTTTTGTTTCTAAAATCATTTCTGACAGCTGCAGTACTGTGGGGAAGTAGTTACCCCCTTTACAAATGTCTGCTGTTTTTGCTTTTCTGTCCCACTTCATTGTTTTAGATGAACTAATTTTAGATGAATAAACAAAACATTCAGTTTTAAATGGGTTTCTTTATTACAAAATACAAAGTTTTTCTAATCAATCAATTCCCTAAACATAATAAGTGGTTCTCCCTAGCAATGTGTCTCTTCCGTTGCTGTCGATGGTTTTTTGTCCACTCTGCTTTGCAGAATTGTCTTAATTCAGCCTCATTTGAGGGTTTTCAAGCATAAACAGACTGTTTACGGTTTCAGGTCCCATTACAGTATTCCAGTTGGATTTAAGCCAAAGTGCACCTGAGCTTAAGATCTGGAACTCATGGCTAGATATTATCCTTGAGGATTCTTCAGGAGAGCAGAACTCATGGTTAAAATCAGTTATGCCAAATCATCCAGGTCCTGAGGAAACATAGCAGCCCAGACCATCACACTACCACCATCATGGTAAACTGCTGGTATGATGTTCTTTTACTGGAATGTTGTGTTAGTTTTACACCAGATTAAACAGACATACGTCTTCCTAAAAGGCCAGTTTTTTTCTCATCAGTCCACAGAATATATTCCCCAAAATCTTGGGCATCATCAAAAAAGTCTTGTTTCTTTTTGGCCAGCAGTGGTTTTCATCCTAGATCTCTCCTATGGATGCCACTTCTGTCCAGTCTCTTTCTAAGTGGTTAATATGGTAATTTTGACCACTCCTATGAAGGTTTCCTACTGTTTCATAGTTTCTCCATTTGTGGTTCACTGTAGTCATAAAGCCCCCGAAATGCCTTTGAAACTATTTCCTGACTGATCAATTTCAGCAAATTAGTATCTCTACTGTTCTTGAAGTTCTTAAATCAGGACATTTTGCTTTTTAGATTGTTTAGCCTACTTCATGTGGTCAGGCAGGTTCTATTTAAGTAATTTCTTGATTCTACAGATCGGGTGGTTCTGAGACTTGGGTGTGGCGAGTGAACCTGAACCAAATAATGGGGTTAATCACAGTAATTCATGGTTTAACAGGAAATACACTTGTATTGTTTCCCTTAACAAATGAAACCATCATTTGAAAGCTGATTTTGTTTTTGTCTGATATTAAAATTTGTCTGAAACATTTTTTGTGTGACATAAAAGCAAAAAATACTCCATGGTCGGCAGTAAACTCAACGTTCTCGTTATAAAGGGTCAAAAACTATTTAATTGGTATTTAGATTCATTACAACAAGGATGACTGTTTTGTGAGCTTTAAGCTTAAAAAAAGGTTGCCATCTTTAAAAAAAACGGCAGTGCAGTTTGATTAGTTGAAGGTGTGGCAAACATGAAACCACAGACAAGGTTTTGGGAGTTGAGGTCAGTCGGAGTTTTTAAAAATGGCTTGGTCCTTATCCACACACCAACACTACTTGCACGCCATGTGTTCTTGTCTTTCCGTTTCTCAAGAGTAATAAGAGAAATCGACCTTTGTGTCAAGGTATAATTATGCCCCTATGAAACAGCAAGACATCAGTTAAAGCAAGTTAAAGGTTCCTACTCACTCTAAAGAACCTGAGTAAATTTGAAAAAATGCTTCAGTTACATTTGTTAAAGGAATTGTTCGGAGGGCCAATAACTGAGGCACCTGTGTTTTGTAAACAACAAAAAAACAGGTATTTTCTATCTCTCTCTCACTGAATAAGTTAAATTGAACATTTCATTGTTTTTCATTTTCAGTGTGAGATTAGGTAATTGCAGTAAAAGGTTATTTTTTTAAGGCTATTTACATTTGCAAACCTGGGGGGTGTCAGTATATCTGGAGGATGATGTTTCCTTTTGTTCCTTCATGCTTTGTTTTTAGCTCATAAATCCATAATTTGTTTCAGGATATCTCAAACATGCTTAGATGTTCATTTGGAAACTTCCTTTTGATGGTGCTTTCATCATATTTGAGCACATTTCTATACACATAATTCTTAATGACTGACTTCTTTGGCTTGTGATTTGCTACTTGACCAGTTCATTTTTGTTTTCCAGACCTCAGCTTGACCTCTATTTTTCTGGTTAATTGTCATTTCCTAATTAAATTTATGTTTTATGGAGTTAATTTATTTTAATTCTCAGAAGTCTTGGTGGCTGTCTAGATAAGCCAGTTTCTGCTCATTGAGACAACTTGTGCAACAAACAGATCATAATGCCAGTGATGATAATACAAAGGCCTAAATAAATTTGTACGGGAGACCTTAAGTTATCTGAAGTTTCAAATAAAGTAATGCATGCATCTTGCTTGAAAGAATGCCCAACTCAATTCTTTTATGAATTTCCCAGGTTGGTGAACACAAGAGTAACACAAACTCTGTGCTACTATCTATTTTTTTCATACAAGTCATTAAATAAAAGGGGATCAGGTGTCTGGGGTAAACTCAACCTTTGTACAGTAGAGTTAAGTGCACTGATTAAGTCCTCTGCTTGAGTAAACCAGTATCTGCAGCCCTCTACACTGACTGCTTCACCCTCTGCTTCTACTCCCTAAGCTGGACAAGAGTGAGGTGGCAACTTTAGGCCTACCCTCAACCACCAGCCATGGTGGCTCTGACAGCAACATCAGCACAGACGGATTGGTAGCGGCTGCGGCTGGGGCAGCAGGGGGTGCAGAGGGTCCAAGTGCCGGTGAGCCCCAGCGAACGCGTGCAGCTCTGGAGCACCTGCAGCAGAAGATCTTGAAGGTCACCGAGCAGATCCGCGTGGAGCAGGAAGCCAGGGACGATAACGTGGCCGAGTACCTGAAGCTGGCTCACAACGCAGACAAACAGCAGGCGTCCAGGATCAAGCAGGTGTTCGAGAAGAAGAACCAGAAGTCGGCACAGACCATCGCACATCTGCACAAGAAACTAGAACACTATCACAAGAAGCTAAAGGAGATAGAGCAGGTAAACTTGTATGGTCCAAATGTGGAGCTGTTTGCTTTAATTCCTGACTGGAATGAGTTCAGACTTTCTTTGTGAGGATGGTGTCCAGCTATACAGTTGTCAAAAAAATTAGGACACCCACACAGCCTTTGTGTTTTTCTAACATATCTCAACATGTGGATATTGAAGATAAATTTTAACAACACTATAACATTTAAGTATATAAATAAATAATAAAAGTGAAGAAATTACCTTATGTAAATTCATCTGTAAAATGTAACAAAGAAAAAAACACTTTCTGATAAAAAAGAAAAAAACAAAACACTTTAGGACCCCTTTATTTCTTGCCCTGTTTAAGGCCTCAGACATGTAGGAGCTTTCTGAAGCTTTCAGAGAGAAGGTCGTAGAGCTTATAAGCCGGGTAAGGGATTTAAACCTTTAACTGCCTGGTCGACCAAACGTTTGACCACTAAATTGAAGGGAGCGCCTAGCCTAACTCAAACTGATTGAGCCAACTCTTCCATTCAGTTGATGTAATGCTACAAAAACATCCACCAGGAGGCGCTGTGACTGTAAATGGTGGGTTCGTCTTTCCCTCCTTAAACCAGGAAGTCAAAAACAAACTCAAGGATGGCGTCATGATTGTTTTTGGGAAAACTTTGTAGTATGTGACCACATTTTTTGATATATTTTGGTGATAAAGACCTTACTAAACAGAATTATGACCCGTGATGCAACACAAAAACTCATGCCAAAAGAAAATCCCATTCCTTTTGTTGATTTATAAGTTAATCTAAATTACTAGGATAAAAAATGTAGGAATCATAATTATCTCTATACATTTTTAACTAAATATACCACTTGGTGAACTACCACTGATAGAAGTTGTAAATTATAATTTCATCTTTTTAGCAAGTTTCACATTAAAACGTTCTATGGCACCACAGGACCACGTCTTCTTTTGGTCGTCATTCCAGCAAATCCTCAAGGCTCTGATGCAGACCTGAGTGATAACGATGATGACCCAATACTGGATCCTGATTAACAGCCCAACACAAGCACAAGATTCTGGTGACAGTTCTTTTGAATCCCTGAATCAAGAAAAGGCTCCTTCAACAAGCAGATCATTTGTACAGCCATCTTGTAAGAACCCAAAACAGGGCAAACACACCGTAAAAAAATTTTTTAAGAAATAGAGGGCCCCTCTAATGCAAGTTCCTCCCCAGGCCCAAACCAAAGTACAAGATGAGTCTGGAAGCATGAAAACACGTGCTTTGGTACCAAATGACCAAACCATACTAGTGAAGCTCCTTCGATGGCAGACAAAGGACTAATGAAAAAGGGTCGTGGAGCCTATGATTACATGTCTGCTGAAGGAGTGATTGCACTAAAATGGTGGAGCTCGGAGTCTAGCATAAAGATTAGTATCCCATACCCATCACTCATCCCTGCTTATAATGACCATATAGGAGGAATTGATTGAGGATAAGGAAATGGAGAGGCCTGTGGGGTGACTTGAAACAGTGAATGCAAGAAACATCTCACAGCAGAAAGTGAGCGGTGGGACAAACTTTCCTCAGATTGACGTCAGGGACTGATAGATGTCTCACTGAAGTTCTGTAGCTAGGTGTCCCATAGCTAGATATACATATTTTGTTAATATCTGACATTTAATGAGTAAATAAAGTAATTTTTTGTTTAGCTGTTATTAAATCGGATAAATAAAAGATAGTATTAGACGTCAGTATGAGAACATCTCTTCATTAAAAACTTAATATTAAGTGGGCTGTCCCAGTTCTTTTCCTCCATCCCCTTATTTATACCAGTGCATCACCCTGTGTCTCGCCTAACTCTCTACAGGGCCTGTTCTCCTCATCTATCTTCCTTAAACCAAACCACTTCTGTCCCACCTTTGGGATCTCACATTTCTCTGCTTCCTTATTTCTCCTCCCTTCCTGCAGAATGGACCGGCCCGGCAGCCTAAGGATGTCCTGCGGGACATGCAACAGGGGTTAAAAGACGTGGGGGCCAACGTTCGCGCGGGGATAAGTGGGTTTGGAGGTGGAGTGGTTGAGGGGGTCAAAGGTGGCGTCTCAGCCCTCACTCACACAGCTGTGGTCTCCAAGCCGAGGGAGTTCGCCAGCCTGATCAGAAACAAGTTTGGCAGCGCTGATAACATTGCTCACCTGAAGGACACGCTCGAGGACGGGGTCGGGGGCCACTCTGAGGACGCCCCAACACCCCGAGCACTAAGTGGGAGTGCCACTTTGGTGTCCAGCCCAAAGTACGGCAGTGACGACGAGTGCTCCAGTGCAACATCAGGCTCTGGAGCATGCAGTAACTCTGGTGGGGCCGGAGCTGGAGGTGGAGGGGCAATGTTAGGGCCAATGATGGGGAGTCCCCGACTGGACGGGCACCACCATCACCACCATCACATGCACAGCTCATGGGATTCCTTGCTGGAGGGGCTGCAGGAGATCAAGGCCAGCCAGGCACACATGGAGGACTCCATCGAGGACATGAAGGGCCAGCTGCAGAGCGACTACTCCTACATGTCGCAGTGTCTGCAGGAAGAGAGATACAGGTAGAAACAAACTCACTTTAAACCCACTTCCATCTTTGTACTGCAGCACTACAGGATGGTCCTCACAGAGCTACAAAAAGTTAGATCACCAAATCATAAACAAATCCTGAAAGATCAAAACTACCTCCCAATTCTGTCTTAATCTTGTTTGTTCCTACCAAAGACAAGCATGTTTTAAAAACCGAGCACTCACTCGTGAACGTAGACTTAAAACTGAACGTTTATGTACGAGAACAGCGCAAAAGGATCGCTACACTTGTTAGGGGACTATTTTCAGCTCAGGATTAATACTTCTTTGGTTGTGCAGTGAGTTATCGCTGCAGGGATTTGGAGATCAAAATAAACATCAGTGTTCAGGCTCAATGTAATAAAAGAAAATCTCAAAGGTCATTCAGTGCTAAAAATAATATCTGGATACCAGCAATGTCCAACACACACATTACATCAGGTTTTGAGTACACAGATGGGATTTTGTGGAAAATTGTAATGCAAGTAAATCATTTATGGCATGTGGGATTTCCTAATAGAGCTCTGTGGGGTGTCTCGTTGTGTTGTGTTGCGTCTCGGTGTGATGTGTGTTCAGGTATGAAAGACTTGAGGAGCAGCTGAATGACCTCACTGAGCTGCACCAGAATGAGATGACCAACCTTAAACAGGAGCTCGCCAGCATGGAGGAAAAGGTCGCCTACCAGTCCTATGAGAGAGCCAGAGACATTCAGGTAAACACAGTACTGCCGCTTTATTAACACACTTATTAACTTGCTTATTGACTTTACTTATTTACCTACTCACTTACCTATTTATTCACTTTTGTAATTATTTATTTACATATTTTCTTATCTTTATACCTAAATATTGATGTATTTATTGAATTAATTATTTCATATATTACTCATTGACTTCAGTATTGACTTACTATAATAAGAATTTATTTATAAACTCAGTTTTTTTGCTTACCTACTTACTTTAATATTTACTTACATACTAATTTACTTGCTCACATGTGTATGTGCTTACTTATTTACCTACTACCTTGTTGACATTTAATAACTTACATATTTACTCTTAATTTAGTTATTTATTCAGAATAAACTTACATATGTATTTATTTACTTACATACTGTATGTACAAACTTATTGACTTACATATATATGTACTTACTTACATATTGTCTTATTTAATAGCTTACTCATTGATTTAACGGTTTACTTCAATACTTACTTGTATATTTACTGATTAACATAACTACATATTTATTTATTCACCTAACATTTACTTACATACCTAATTATTTATTTACATGATTGTTTACTTACACACATACTTTTTTAAGTACTTGCATACTTGCTTTTTTTTAACCTAGTAACCTTGTATACAAAATTACTTACATATTTAGATTTATACCACCAATTTATTTACTTAGTCTACTTGTTTAATTATTCTTTACTTAGATGCTTACCTCTGTAGTAACATAAGTATGCCATTGTATTTACTGACTTAGATACTTCTCTGCTTACTTAGATGTTGGTTCACTAATGTTTACACTTTATGATTTATTTATTTAAGTACATATTTTGTTTTACTTACATTCTTACTTATGAATGATTAATGATTCAGACTTCATGTCAGCAAATGTACTCAGGATGTTTTTTGTTTATTAAATGGTCTGATGGACAAGGAAGAAGTTTTGTATCTTGCAGTAGAAGAAATCTGAATTTTTTTACTTTCTTTTTTTGTGATCCAACCACTTTGTGAATGAATAAATTATCATTCACCGTAGGGCTAAAACAATCGGAATAAGCATGATTTAGTAACCGAATAATCGTTAACTGGAGTATACAGACTCCAAAACATATTTTTTGCTGAAAGAACAACCCACTCAGAGCAGTAATTAGGCAGAATTTGTACAAAAAATATATACATTTTGCATTTAAGATGAAAAACCTTCTTTGTCTGTAAATATGCTCCATTCAGAATGCCAGAAGCGGCATAGTTTTAGGTTCACCTGGTACAAATCCTGTAAAAAATCTCCTATTAAGCACCTTTTGCTATCCGGAAAAAAGTATCAACAGATTAATCAATTAGCAAAATAATCGTTAATTGCAGCCCTAATTCATGGTAGAACATTAAATGAGATGCTCGGGTTCAGCGTGCTGTCTGTGCGTGTGTTCGTGCAGGAAGCCGTGGAGTCGTGCTTGACCCGTATCACCAAGCTGGAGCTGCAGCAGCAGCAGCAGCAGGTGGTTCAGCTGGAGGGAGTGGAGAATGCCAACGCTCGAGCCCTCCTGGGGAAGCTCATCAACGTCATCCTGGCGCTCATGGCCGTGCTCCTGGTCTTTGTCTCCACGTTGGCCAACTTCATCACCCCACTGATGAAGACCAGAGCGCGCGTGGCCACCACCGTGCTGCTGACGTTGCTGCTGTTCGTCCTGTGGAAGCAGTGGGATTTTGTGGAGTTGTGGTTGTTGCCCAGCTAAGCATAGACTTGAAGAAAGGACCAGAACAAGGAGACACAAAAAAGGGTTCATCTAAAAGAACCGGAGAGAAACCCGTCTTGGTACCTTTGAGGTCCCCAGTTAAATAAGGACATCACCTCATTTCATCCAAATCTTCAGGTGTGGATGACGAATCATTAATCTCATTGCGATCACCAAAAAAAAAAAAAAAAAAAGACTTTCCTCCAAGAAATCTGTTTTTCTAACTATTCAAGATACACAAAGGCTCAACTTGCACTGACTGTAAACCTTCATGTTGAAGCTGCAGCATATTTGAGAGCAAGAGTTTTTTTTTTCCATGAATGTTACGTGCTCTCATGCATGTTCTCATATGTGCACTCAGATGCATCCAGCTGGCATGAGTTAGCATCTCATTAATGACAAATAAATGTGTTTTCTGCCATTTCTGTTGTCAGAAACTAAAGTGCAGATGTGTCGTTTCACTTCTCACAGTCATTCTTGTGTTTCTTCACATCCTGTTCTGGTGTTAGAGCTGTGCTTTTAGACTTTTTTTTGGAGGCAGGAGGACTTTTAGCTGAACTGTAAGAATCTGCTACAACTCTCAACACTGAATAAAACAATTGATTCTGTACACAAATACTAACAGTGTAGACCTACAGCTATCCACCATGTCAAATTACTCAGCATGTCAAAGTTTATATCCAGTTTGCAAAAACAAATATTGATGTTTTATTAAACAATGTAAGAAATAAATGATTTCATATATGAGACTATGCTTGATACGTTTGTGCAGTGAAAAGAGAGGAGGAAAAAGAGATAACGCTAACATTTCTAAGCTGCAGCTGAGTTTTTTTTTTGTTAAAAAATTCACCATTTCGCTCAAAGAGGAGAGGTGGGTTGAGCAGCATGAACCTTCATGACCGATGGGAACCAAACCACGAAGCGATCGCATCGTTCATGCAAAAAGTGACATTATAAATCTAAAAATACATGAAACGCAGCCCAAAGTCATTGGTTTTTAATCCTGACTGCCCTCCTCTGAGAGGATAATGAACCCCAATCACCCACTGAAAGTAATCTTCCCAAAATCATCTCGTCTTTATTAAGTAAGTCTTTTCTGCTTCTGAGGCTGAAACAATGTTTTTCTCATGATTAGCTGATACAATAAGGTGAAAAAAAAAAAAATACACCCACCTTTTAATTCCTGAAGCATGCATGAGGATGTAATGAACATCATCTGGTCTTCACCAGGTTCTAAAATAGTTTAAATCTAACCGTAAATGCACAAAATCACACAGATTCCACATTTTTATTAGTTATTAAAGATGAAGCGAAACTGGAAAAATCTGGGTTTGAAAAAACTAAGTACACCCCACGATTAGATAGCTTGAACCACCTTTAGCAGCAGTAACTTGGAGCAGTTGTTCTCTGAATGACTTGTAGTTGTGGAGGATTATAGGCCCATGTTTTTGCACATTGTTTCAGTTCAAAAAACTGTGCAGATCTTCGTTTCTGCAAAGCTCTAAGGTCCTGCAGAGGCATTTTTAACCAGGTTAAAGTGAAGACTTTGACTAGACCATTATTTGGGAATATTGTCCTGCTGGTGACCCAGTTTTAGCCAAACTTTAAGCTATCAGTCTCACATTTGACTCTGGAATACTTCGGTACCGAGAGGTCCAAAGCTGATTCAATGACTGCAAGGTGATCAGGATCCTGTGGCTGCAAAACAAGCCCAGATCATCACCTCTACACCACCGTGCTTGATGGCCAGTATAAGGTATTTGTGCTGATGTGCTGTGTGGTTTTCTTCGTACATGGTGGCTCTGTATTATGTTTGAACAACTCCAGTTTGCTGAAATCCGTCCGTGGAAGATTATTATGGACGTTTTGTGGTTCAACAATGCAAACCTGCTGCGATATTCTTCTAAAAGAGAAGAAGTGTCTTCCTGTCAACCTTTCCAAACCAGCCGTTGTTTAATTTTTTTTTTAATTGACTTGCAATGTTGTTTAATATTTACCATACAAAGTGAGGCCTAAACAGGTGTTTTATAATTTCTCTGAGCATTGCACAGTCTCAGCTTGGAGTGAATTGCTAGGATGATTTCCACTTGTCATTTATTGTTCTCACTTTGAAATGATGGAGGTCAGGTTGTATGGAAATGACATTATACCCCTTCATAGACTGATGGGCAGCAGCAACTCTCTCTCCAAGGTCATTGTTGATGTCATTCTGCCCTGGTGAAATTAATATATCTTGAATGAACATCAGAGAAATAAATTAAGAAAACAAGGCAGTGGAGTTTAGAACAGATGCAACCATCAGGCTCTTCTGGGCTAATTCCAGGTTTTGTTTTTAGGTGTGACCTGATCTATGATACATGAATGAAAACATATCAGCAGGTTCTTTGATAAAGATGGTTTTAAATTCAATAGAAAATGAAGAGAATACAATATTATCCCCCTTTCTGCATCAACGCATGTTTCTAACATTGATCTGATTTTGATTAAACTCGAAGAGCATGAGATGATTTTTTCAGTGTAAAATCTTTTGCTCTATGATAAAGCTGTCCGCTGATTAGAACATCAACAGTGTTTAGATCAGGGCTTTCAAACTCCAGTCCACCGGGACCTTTGTGTCCTGCATCTCTGTTCCAATGCCTGCATCAAACAGCTAAATGACCTCAGCATGCAATCAGGAGTCATGCTAATGACCCAACTATGTGATTCAGGTATGTTGGAAGCACACACACACAACTGCAGAACAGCAGGCCCCGGGTTTAAACAAACTAATCAGTTAAAAACAAAAGAAAGTAAAGGTAAAAAACACTCAGGTGTATTTGTTGTCTTTTTAATAATTACTGTCAGGCAAAACCCTTACGAACAATACATTTATGACAGGTGTTCTTACAGTACAAGACAGAACTCAAGGAGATCAGAGCCAGTGGCATGGCCACAACTGACCGCTATAAAGTAAGACATTCGTCGTCATTTAGATTGTTCCAACTGTCACAGAGTTCACAAATGTATTTTGCATTTGACTCGTATCAAACACAACAGTTTTCTTGATTACCTAGCAAATTCTAAAGACCTCGATAGAAACAGCAGAGTAGAAAAAAACCCCAAAACATTATATAATAAGCAGAAGAATTCCTGATTTTTATTTTAACTTACTGTTAAGATGAACGATGTACAATATATTGCTTTCAGGTGCTCAACTTTAAAATGGGTACCTCTCCAAGTTTCCCAAAAACACATTCTGCAGCTTCACCGCCCTCTGCCCTTTTAACTTGTTTCTGATCTGCCAGCAGGTTAGACAGAGGTGCAGCAGTCAAACCATTAAACCGCAGGAGGAGCTGCTTTTAGGGGAATAAAACTAGCCAAACATACAGTAGGACTGGCAGCCCCTCCGGAGAATTGCAGCTTCCCTTCATTCATTATCATTTGTTGGAAACTCAGTTTATTCACCTCTTTTCATGGAGTTAAACAGAATGACAAAAAAAAAAACAACAACCCAGAACTACTTCTGTTCTCTGAGAGTCTCGAGCCTAAGACACAGTATCCAGTCACAGCGTACATTGGAGGGGAGGAAAGAATGAAATACAGATGACACACGGTGAGTATTAAAAGCTTTCATATTTGATATTACACAATAATTTAAAAAGTTGAACGGGAGGCAGCACGGAGTTTGGACCGATAACCTGGCTCCGTGTGGAGCTGGGAGGATTTAGTGCTCAGAGATCAAACATGGACACTTCAATATGAAAAGGTGTTTAAAAAACGCCAGAATCCGTGCTGCCTGTGAATGTAAAATGCTGTCTCAGTGGAGTGTCTGGATGCTTCCAGACACGAGCCTGATTGAAAAACATGGACACATGTTGGTGTTCAGCAGGACAGACCCGCTCCCACAGTCTTCAGGCCATGAACTAAAAGGTTCGTCCCGCGGGCCGAAAAACCTGCAGCCTCGTTTATGAAAAGGTTTTCTCCCCCCCTAACAGACATAATCCAGCTTTCTAAACATTATTAAAGTTTGCCTGCTATTAGACATGGCAAAATTACCATCTCCAACTACAGATGTATCTACAGAAATTAGAATAGTAAACGGTTCAGTTCAGTAATTCTGTACAAAATGAAGAAACTCAAGCCTCATACAGATTCATTAAACAGAGTGACACAGTCTAAGCATTTATTTCTGGTAATTTTGATGACTAAGGCCTACAGCTAACGAAAACCCAAAATACTGTTTCTCAAAAATCTAAAATATTACATAATATCAACAAAACAAATTAATATCTGAATGTTTTTGATGATCAACACGATCATTCAGTTTTATTTATATAGCGCCAATTCACAACAAGTTGTCCCAAGGCACTTTACAAAGCCAATTCAATCGAATCATACAGATTTCAAGGCAGGTACATACATTCCAGATAACCCTATCTATCAAACAGTTATTCAAATTGGTTAAAAAGTTTTTCGTACTCGTCTTCCGCTTATCCAGGACCGGGTCGCGGGGGCAGCAGACTCAGCAGAGACGCCCAGACGTCCCTCTCTCCAGACACCTCCTCCAGTTCCTCCAGGGGGAGGCCAAGGCGTTCCCAGGCCAGCCGAGAGACATAGTCCCTCCAGCGTGTCCCGGGTCGTCCCCTGGGCCTCCTCCTGGTGGGACGTGCCTGGAACACCTCCCAAGGAAGGCGTCCAGGAGGCATCTGGTATAGATGCCCGAGCCACCTCAACTGGCTCCTCTCGATGTGGAGGAGCAGTGGCTCCACTCCGAGCTCCTCCCGGATGGCCGAGCTCCTCACCCTATCTCTAAGGGAGTGCCTGGCCACCCTACGGAGGAAGCTCATTTCAGCCGCTTGTATCCGGGATCTCGTTCTTTCGGTCATGACCCAAAGTTCATGGCCATAGGTGAGGGTAGGAACGTAGACCGACCAGTAAATTGAGAGCTTCGCTTTTCGGCTCAGCTCTCTCTTCACCACAATGGACCAGCACAGCGCCCCCATTACTGTGGCAGCCGCACCGATCCGTCTGTTGATCTCCCGCTCCATTCTTCCCTCACTCGTGAACAAGACCCCGAGATACTTAAACTCCTCCACAGGACCGGTGACAAAGGGCAGCCCTGGCAGAGTCCAACATGCACCGGGAACAGGTCCGACTTAGTACCGGCAATGCGGACCAAACTCCTGCTCCGCTTGTACAGAGACCGGATGGCCCCTAATAAAAGGGCCCAACTGTGTACTCCTGGAGCACCCCCCACCGGGCAGTTTTTCTATCTATGGAAAACCAGCAGTTTGCTTTGAGTCAGTGACTTGCAGCATTCACTCCTCCTGGATGAGCATGTAGCGACAGTGCAGAGGAAAACTCCCCTTTAACAGGACGAAACCCCCAGCAGAACCAAGTTCAATGTGAGCGGTAACCTGCCACCACCGACTGGGGGTTTGAGAGAACAGAGCAGAGACAGAAAAATATCACAGAAGCACTGATCCAGTTGTACTATACGTGGAAGACTGCTGACTTGATAGTTGTCCAGCTGAGGGGAAGGGACAGAACCAACGTGTCTGAGGTCCAGTGTGAGCACCTCATGCTTCCCTGACAAGCTTTATGGAGATGTTAACAGTCTCGGTCTCAAGCGGAGGAGTTTAACCATCTTGTTGTCTTGTTCATGAGCGATGGTAGGATGGAACGGATTACGGACAGATGGATCAGGGCTTCGTCTGCAGTAATGCAGGTGCTGCTCTGGTCAGCTGTGGTAAAGAAACAGCTGACCCAAAAAGCAAACCTCTGGATTTACCAATCATGACCAAAACAACAAGGTCCTGGATGCAAGCAGCCGAAATGAGCTTCCTTTGGAGGGCGGTTGGACTCAGCCTTAGAGGTAGGGTGAGGAGCTCCGTCATCCAGGGGCGGCTCAAAGCAGAGCCGCTGCTCCTTCACATCGAAAAGAGTCAACTGAGGAAGTTCAGGCATCTGATCAGGATGCCGCTGGGACACCTGTCTTTGGATCTTTTCCAGGCATGTCACCCTGGACGGAGACCCAGAGGAACAGCCAGGAAGGACTTTAAAAACTGCCTGGCCTGGGAACGCCTTGGGATCCCCCAGAATGAGCTGGATGATGTTGCTGGGGAGAGGGATGTCTGGGTTTCCCTCCTGGACCTGTTGGTCCCACAAGTCGATCTCAGATAAGCGGTAGACAATGAATGCATGGCTGATTTCATTTTCCAGCAGGACTTGGTACCTGCTGACACCGATTGAAGTACCAAAACCTCCTAAATGACCGTGGTACCACTGTGCTTGATTGGCCAGCAAATGGACCTGCCCTAAATCCCAGAGAATCTTTAAAGATGAAAACACAAGAACCAACAATGCAGGTGAGCTGAAGGACGCTATTAAAGCAACCTGGACTTCCTGAACACCTCAGCAGACCTAAGGGCTGATTGCCTCCATGTCATTCTTCACTGATGCAGTAGGAAAAAGGAGCCCTGACCAGGCATTTAGAGAATATACTGTGCAGTTCACAGATATACTCTTCAATAAATGGACATTTCTAATTATGTTTTATATTAACATTTTCTGAGAAACAGAATTTTGGGCTTTAATTCATAATCAATAAAATAAACTGAAATATATCAACCCGTTTGTAATGAATCAAAATAATATACGTGTTCCCTCCGTTTGAACTGTATTACTGAAATGAAGGAACTTTCTAATTTATTGAGACGCACCTGTATGATTTGGCTTTCCCTTTGCCCTCGTTACCGTCTCGTTTGGCAAACCTTTTCAGTGACATCAGGGAAAACATCTGACAACATCTTGAATGCAGCCCTCAGTACAAGTCACAGCACGAGAGGTACCTAGGCAGACCTCTGGGTATAGAACAGAATATAGGCCTGAGTGTTGCACACTTCCTCCACGCTGCAAACCTTCATCTCAGAGTCATTACAGTGGACCCAGAAGCCTGAGGAAGACAAGACAAAAATGTAAACCTAATACTCCTGACAGGACGTCAGTGTCATGTGAAGATGGGTGGTTTCTCACCTCCTTCCGTGTTGTAGCAGTATGCGGTGTAGTGCCCTGAGCCAAAGCCTTTACCATGATGCATGACCACAGCAGACAGGTCGTAGGTGTAGCCTTCTCTGTGGACAGAGTGACCTGAGTCTGTGCAGCAGTATGGTTTGATATTCAGAACCTGGTCGAAGGCCACATGGACGCCGATTTTCTCCCTGTGGTTCCGGCCCGACCATCTGCCATAACACAGGGAAGAGTTGGCATAAAAAAAAAAAAAAAAACGGCAGGAAAGTGAGCCTGCGGAGAAACTTGCCTGAAGCGTTTGAGGTGCAGCCGTAGAACCTGAGGTAAGCGGTAGATCAGAAGCTGCTTTCGTGCTTCTGACAGAACTAAGGGTTTGTGGGATGATTTTCTTCTTCTTTCTGAAACCAAGAAAGACAGGATGAATTAATCCACAACATTATTATAAAATAATCCACATTATTAAATCTGAAATGTGTGTCCAGCAGGTAAAATTAATTCTAGTAATTAAAAAACAAACAAACCTAGACAGGTTAAACTACTGCCCCCATTATAAGCAGTAGCTATAACTCCAACTAAAGATCTGTGTATCTAAGGTCTGCTTTCCTACGCAGAAGAATCTGAGCTCACATCCAGAACAGTTATTTTGGTTTGGTTTTCTGATTTTCTAATCTAAATCTCTGGGCAATAGGCATCTAGGCAAGGCTTTAAATAAAGTTATATTTCTGGTATTTGGAAACAAAATCCAGATCTTATAAAAATGATTAGACTATTGAACACCTGACTGAGTCATACTGACCTGCACAAGTATTCACACCCCTTGACTTTTCACATTTAGTCACATTACAGCCACACACTACTTTTTGTCTTGTAATTGACAGACCACAAAGCAGAACATGTAAAGCAGAAGAAAAAAAAAAGAAATCATACAAATTTTCCAAATATATTAAAAAGTAAATCTGAACACTATATTAAGTCCTCATGAGTCAACACTAAGTAGAATCCCTTTTTGCTGCAGTAACAGCTGTAAGTCTTCTTGTGGTGCGTCTCTACCAGCTTTGTACATCTAGAAACTGACATTTCTCCTCCGTTGTTCTTAGCAAAATAGCTGAAGGTCAGTCAGAATGATGGAGAGAACGTGAACAATAACTTTCAGGTTTTGCCACAGATACTCAGATTTGTCTGGATTTAGAATAGGTCATTCTAAGAACAAGACGACTTGAGATGCATTTACAGCATGATGAGACTTAACTTTTATTGACATGCACCAATTTACTCAGTTTACCTCAAGTCTATGAAATACCCAGGACAAACAGGATAATTATAGAAAATAAGCGACTATGGCGTGGCGCTGATGGTGTAGGGCTTAAGCGCGCGACCATGTACAGAGGCTACAGTCCTCGAATGGCGGCTGTCCCGGGTTCGAGTCCCGGACCCGGCGACATTTACCGAATGTCTCCCCCTCTCTCTACCCCTCTTTCCTGTCTACCTACTGTCAAAAATGGAAAAAATAAAGGCCACTAGTGCTGAAAAAATATCTTAAAAAAGAAAATAAGCGACTATAATAATTATATTAATTTTGTTGCATATACCAACAACACCAAGACTTTTTCCCCAATTCTTTGGTCTGTTGGGTACCTACATTTTTAAAACTGGTAAGTTTCCGACATGGGAAAGTATCCACCATCATCCCAGTCAACTAAAAAACACTTTATTCAAAATTACAAATTTGTCTTCTAATGAAGAAGAAAAAGAAAAACAATTACTGAGAAGCAACTCTGTTCTGTAACAATTATCTCCATGTGTCATTAATCAACTACAGCACTTTTTCATTGGTGTACCTTCTCCCCCTCCCTAGAATCCCACCAGCTCTCCCTGCCAGGCTGCACCAAGTCTAGTTTGGACCAGATCAATCAAACACTGTGGAAACAGAGCCTTGATTTTCTTTTCATAGCAGAAATTCTTTGTTATGAAATGGAGCTGTCGGCCAGTGGACCTTTCGTACCGACATGAATCAGTTCGTACCCACCCTGGAGATGTCTTGTACACGCCTTGTCAACCATTGGTTTTCTGTAATCTAGTCTACTTTAGGGATAATTGGTTATACGAGGTTAGTAAATATAATCCATCTACAACGGGTTCCTTAGAGCTCCTTTGGTTTAATAATCTGTCATGCTCTATGAGATTTGTCTGTCCCCAACAGGGATCAGAACCATCATCCATGGAAATCCAGAAAATATTGTACAATTTTATGATTTGTTCCATAATCAAAAATAAAGTGATACACAATGCTTATAGAGAGGGGTACAAAATGGAAAAAAATGGTGAAGGGGCAATCTGATCCAAAACTAAGTCAACATATTTGGTTTAACAAGTAGACTTTTTATCTGTTCAGGCCAAAAGACTTTATATAAAGAAGCGATTTAAACCTCAGAGTTTTCTTGAACTTTAACTTACAGCTATCCACTAAAACCCTTTTAAGTCTAGAAACTAGAAAACAGTTTTTCTTTTACTTTGCCATTTATTTGGTTGTGAGCATCTGGACCCTTTCAAACTTGAAAGGTAAAAGCATCAACAACGTTTTCCTGATAAGTAATTTTGGTAAATAATCATTACATAAACATGACCAAATATAATGATATAGGTTTTTACCAAGGTGAGGCTTTGAATGTTGACATGAGCAAAGGAAACGTTTATACTAACTGTTGCAGTGGTTGCAGGCGTAGATGTTGCCTTCAAGAGCCTCCATCTCTGTGAACTTGGACAGCATCTCTATGAGGGTGCAGCTGCGCTGGTAAGCAGTAGCGCCTGAGCCTTTGTTCCTACTGTGATATCTCTCTGGAAACTCCAGGGATAAATCCCAGAATGGCTCTACTGTGTTGGACTTGTGCTTACAGGACAGACATGTCACCTAAAACAGAGTAAGAGGAAGAGCACAGAGAACGTTTAGGACAATAAACTTCAGTAATGTAGTGTTTTCTAAGGTTTATATTACTTCTATTTTTATTATTGGAATTGCCATTTTATTTTGAAATAATTTGCATACATAAAAATGCAATGTTTTGTTTGGAACATTTTTTGTGTAAAGCATTTGCTTGAAGAGGACTATGAGTAAAGCCCGACAGATTAATTGACTGGTATCATAATTGGAAACGCACAGAGGAACCAGCTGGTCTGGAACTCACTAATCTGTCTGGCCTGAACAAACCCTCACAAAACAAAAGTAAACCACAACTCTTCAGTGTAAATGTTGTGACAGAGAGAAGGAGACTCAAACTGAGCTATTTCCACTATAAGTCAAGTGTTTAAAAATGAAATCAGAGGAAGCACAAAAGATTCACAAGCTATCTCAATGGAAGCAGTGTTTTGTACATGTCAAGACATGTCTGCAGTTTATGTGGGCTGCAAGAGAACCTCAAACTTTCAACAAAGACAGTTGAAATGGGAACTTTCATTATGTTATCTTAGTTTTAAATGATTAAAACCCTGTTTCACAGCACAGCTCTCTTAGGCACACAGTTTTGCCTAAACCAAGTAAAACCCAAACCCCAGTCTGACTGAGTTGATGTGAGTAAACTATGATTAGCAACTGATCGGAAGCCATGTAATACATGGAAAATTTACAATTGTAATCAAAGAATATAAAGTGTGACAGACTATTGGGTGCTTTTCTCAGATGTTGGGCCATTAGTCATCGTCTTAAACCTGCTAACAAGTTAGAACAAAGTCTTTCATGTATAAAATGACCAGAAAGAACATAAACAAGAGCAGCAACAATGAAGCAATATGTTTTTTTTCTCTTGATCAGCTCTGATCTGAAAATCAAACACTGAAAAATCTGACTCCCCCATTAAATGCATCAGAACTAAGAACTCTAATCATTTTCTTTCTATAAATGTACCAACTAACAGCCAACATCTGTTGGATTTAAACTAATACCCGCATCAAGGAACACTCAACACATTATTTTCTCCTTTATGTGTTCTAAGCCATAAAAAAGCATCAATCAGCATCTGAATCGGCAGGTCAAACCTCAAAGAAAACTGGGGATCGGTACCAGAAAAAGGTCTGATTTTTGCATCTCTAACAGCTGCTGAGCTGGATTTGTGCTCGCGTTTTCGTGCACTGACAGTCTCACCTGGCTGAGCAGCTGTCCGTGAAAGATGGTGTTCAGAACCTTCAGCACTTGCTTGGACAGCTTCCTCTTTGTGATGGGGATGACTATCCGCCGCTTTGACCCCTCTGTGTCCAGCTCCTGCTGCACCTTGTCCAGCAGTTCACATAAGAACTCCTGGGCATCTTGCTGATCATATCCACGGAAAGCCGGGATGAGGTTCCACACGGAGTGCAGCATGGCGAAGGGAGATACAAGAGTCCACCGGCCCGACCACATGACCCTGAAAAGTGTATGCAGCTCGTGGCACAGAGACATTTGCTGGCGAGTAGAGCAGCGAGGCTCTTTGGGCTGGACCAGTTCTGCAGCCTGTGGGGAGGGTGGGACGCTCTCCTTTTTGCCTTCAGGCAAATTCCAACAACCTGCCTTCCCCATACGTCCAAGAGGGTACTCTGACAGTGGTGTGGTACCGCTGCTGACAACTGCTCCAGTCACCCCCTTCATCCCCTGGGAGTGGTTGGTTTTGGCCAGCAGCTCCTCAGTCTCACACAGGTCCAAAGTAAGAAAACACTCCCTGAATTTCTGCAGGTGGCTCAGCACTTGCAATATTGAGTTCATATAGCACGTGTTTCCCAAGTTGCGCAGACCAGTGACACCTGGAGCATGTCTCCTCCGCGTTACCGCGTGTGTGGAGTAGTATCTCCTCAATTTAGCGGCTCTGCTGATCTGTGGAGCCCTGCGGGGCAGGTTGACAAGTGAAGGCTTCTTGGGAGGTGGAGGTAGGCGTTCTGGGGGGTCGCGAAATTTGCGTGGAATGAGCGTCATGGTTGAACGTGGCGCCTGAGTAAGAAGCCTGGCACTCTTTCTGGGAGGAATGTTGCCAAGATCTTCCAGGAGTTTCCTTTTTACCTCCTTCTTTTGTCTCCTGGTCTCCTCAAGTTTCTCTTTGCGCTGATTTTGAACCTCCTGGTGTTTGTTGATCCAATTCTGAAGCATCCTTCCCAGTAGGGCTTTCCTCCTGTGGCGCAGCGCCAGCTGCATGGCAGGCTGCGGCCCGCCTTCCCAGACCCAGGGGGCGTAATCCCCCCCAGTGGAAGAGCGCAGTGACCGTCTTCCTGGGCTTCGAACTGTAGAGAGAGCACCTCTGAGGAGTTTCAGGTCTCCCTCTGCATTATCATTCAGTACATAGTCTCCACAAGCAAAGCAGAAGACATCCAGCTCACGCACCTCCATGGCCAGTGGGTGCTGTGACTCCTGAAAGTGTTTGAGAAAGTGCTCCTCTATGAAGCGCCCACAGGCAACGTGGGAGCACTTGAGGCAGGCCCACACTGAATCTGTGGTGCTGCACTCCACACAGTGCCATTTTTGTGGGTTGAGAATGGAATGGTCTTGGCCCAGGCGAAGGCGAACCACGTGCTTACAGCGATCCATCTGTCCGGATACACATGTGGCCTCAGTTAAAGGACACACGTCCTGCAGCAAAGCAGCAACTCATTCTGGTGGAAGAATAACAGAGGAAGAAAGGGCAGGTTAGGATTAAATGAGATGGGACTACTTAAAAATATAGAAACATGATTAAGAATGCCTAGTGAAAGTATACATACTTGAACTTGTCTGTAGCTTGTCTCTACCTGCTCTGCATTTTCCCAGATTTTTCTCCATTCTTCTTTTTAGAACATTACACAAGCTCAGACAGATTCAACGAATCTGTGAACAACAATTTTTAAGGCAACGTTCACACTGCGGGTCTTGATGCTGACTTCTGATTTTTTGCTGAAATCTGATTATTTTTGTGCATTTGTGCTCATTTGCCTGCAGTGTGAAGTTTTGTCTCAGATTCTCATTTGCATTCAGGTATTAATTTTGTCTGTGTTCATTCAACAAATGAACAGGATTTGACCTAAACCATTCCAGCCTGTATGAATACACTCCTGTGGCAAAGGCAAAAAAGCTCACTGTCTTTGAACGTGGCAGGACTGAGGGGGGTAAATGAAACAGGTATACTAACTGTACAAGAAGTCCTCTCGATCAGATTTGCTGCATCACATCATTTGCAGAACTGAAATCAGCAACAAGCCTCAGGTCGACCATTCACATCCACCGTCAGAACCAGCACCAGCAGGAGGAGACTGGAAAACAGTCGGGACAGGTTGCATAATCAACCAATTAATGAAGACAATGGAAATGCTAAATAACTCTATACAAATAAGGCATTTGCAGCGTTTCACATAAATTTGCATCAAGAGTTTAAACAAGGATTTTCAACACCTGAACAAAATAGTTACTAACACTATCATACACTAAAAGTAGAAATTAATTTAACAAAGTGGGTTGTGTTAAATTCATTTATTTAACTAAAATCTAGCAGGACATACAACACAAGATGAATGCAAAAACATTTCATTCAATTCCTTGTTCTCTCATAGCTTTTTTGTTAGCTTTGTTTAATCCTGAATGTAGAGCGAGCTTTGCCTCTGTTCTCTAAAGACTTCATTATTTCTTCTCAAAAATCTTGCATCTCTATAGAAAACTGTTTAATGTATCACCCATTTAAAATCAAAACAATAAAAGTTCAAAGTCTCCAAATACTGAACATGACAGTGCTCAGTATTTGCACTGAGCATGAGATTACAGTGTAGGGCGTTTTCCTACTTTACCCTCCCTAACAGCAACTTTAGAAAGCTTTACATGTTTCGGATTTCCCTGTGAATAAGGCTGTAATAGTAGCCCCTATCAATAGTTCAAACTACCTTTGCTTCTACACGCGTCCTTCGGGGTTAAAAGTCTAAATAAGTCCAATATAGACATTTAAATAAAAATGAGACAGTTGAGAAATATTTACGGTGGTTTTGATGCATGCATATACAGGGGTTGGACAATGAAACTGAAACACCTGTCATTTTAGTGTGGGAGGTTTCATGGCTAAATTGGACCAGCCTGGTAGCCAGTCCTCATTGATTGCACATTGCACCAGTAAGAGCAGAGTGTGAAGGTTCAATTAGCAGGGTAAGAGCACAGTTTTGCTCAAAATATTGAAATGCACACAACATTATGGGTGACATAGCAGAGTTCAAAAGAGGATAAATTGTTGGTGCACGTCTTGCTGGCGCATCTATGACCAAGACAGCAAGTCTTTGTGATGTATCAAGAGCCACGGTATCCAGGGTAATGTCAGCATACCACCAAGAAGGACGAACAACATCCAACAGGATTAACTGTGGACGCAAGAGGAAGCTGTCTGAAAGGGATGTTTGGGTGCTAACCTGGATTGTATCCAAAAAACATAAAACCACGGCTGCCCAAATCACGGCAGAATTAAACGTGCACCTCAACTCTCCTGTTTCCACCAGAACTGTCCGTCGGGAGCTCCACAGGGTCAATATACGCGGCCGGGCTGCTATAGCCAAACCTTTGGTCACTCATGCCAATGCCAAACGTCGGTTTCAATGGTGCAAGGAGCGCAAATCTTGGGCTGTGGACAATGTGAAACATGTATTGTTCTCTGATGAGTCCACCTTTACTGTTTTCCCCACATCCAGGAGAGTTACGGTGTGGAGAAGCTCCAAAGAAGCGTACCACCCAGACTGTTGCATGCCCAGAGTGAAGCATGGGGGTGGATCAGTGATGGTTTGGGCTGCCATATCATGGCATTCTCTTGGCCCAATACTTGTGCTAGATGGGTGCGTCACTGCCAAGGACTACCGAACCATTCTTGAGGACCATGTGCATCCAATGGTTCAAACATCGTATCCTGAAGGTGGTGCCGTGTATCAGGATGACAATGCACCAATACACACAGCAAGACTGGTGAAAGATTGGTTTGATGAACATGATAGTGAAGTTGAACATCTCCCATGGCCTGCACAGTCACCAGATCTAAATATTATTGAGCCACTTTGGGGTGTTTTGGAGGAGTCAGGAAACGTTTTCCTCCACCAGTATCACGTAGTGACCTGGCCACTATCCTGCAAGAAGAATGGCTTAAAATCCCTCTGACCACTGTGCAGGACTTGTATATGTCATTCCCAAGACGAATTGATGCTGTTTTGACCGCAAAAGGAGGCCCTACACCATACTAATAAATTATTGTGGTCTAAAACCAGGTGTTTCAGTTTCATTGTCCAACCCCTGTATATTGGTTAGGTTCTGAAATCAGACCGTTTTACCAATCAGAGTAGGTCAAACAGTGACAAAAAGTTGTGTTTGTGTTTATTAAAAATAAACAAATAGAAAAAGAAAGGCTTTCTGGAACACACAGTAATGCAATTCTGTCCCTCCCCCACCTGTTGCTGTGCACTGCTGGTAAACTGTCTGAAAAGAAAGCTGCCACCTGTTTCTTTTGCTTTCAAGAAAGACTCATATCTGGTAGCTAAAATCACAGTGATGACGTGGAAACTAACGAAGGGGCACCGACCACTCCGACTAAGGCAGTGGTGTCCAAAGTCAGTCTTCAAGGGCCATCATTCTGCATGTTTTAGTTCTTTCCCTGACAGTTCATTAGCAGGCCTCCGCAGAACCTGACGAGGTGCTGAGGAGGTAGTTGGACCATTGGAATCAGCTGTGTTGGGGTAGAGACATATCTAAAGCTGGCAGGACAACGGCCCTTGAGGACTGGTGCTGAACACCCATGAACTAAGGTAACAGCTTTAAAACTACAGTTAGCAAAGCGGTAAGATGCATTTTTGTTAAGCCAGTAACTGCATGCTTTACCGGAGCAGATGATATCAGTTTGCTATACTTATGTTGCGTTAAAAACCAAATTATATTCTATCATACTACCAAATTAGAAGGTGTTTTTTCTGGATTTTTGGTCAACTCAGTGTATCAAAATAAAAGCAACACTAAATGTGTTTTATAGATCAGTTTTTCTTTTCAGTGTCCACACAGAAAATAATGCAAGAGAATTGTGACCCAGACCATTGATTGAGTATAGAATCGTTACCCATATTACTGATATCATTACTTGGACACTAGTAATGCCAATTAACTCCCTTAGAGATCGGGTGAGGAGCTCGGCCATCCAGGAGGAGCTTGGAGTAGAGCCGCTGCTCCTCCACATCGAGAGGAGCCGGTTGAGGTGGCTCGGGCATCTATGCCGGATGCCTCCTGAACGCGTTCCTCGGGAGGTGTTCCAGGCACGTCCCACCGGGAGGAGGCCCAGGGGACGGCCCAGGACACGCTGGAGGGACTATGTCTCTCCGCTGGCCTGGGAACGCCTTGGGCTCCCCCCGGAGGAGGTGTCTGGGGAGAGGGAAGTCTGGGCGTCTCTGCTGAGTCTGCTGCCCCCGTGACCCAGTCCCGGATAAAGAGGAAGACGACGAGTACGAGCATTAACAATAATGGTTTATGTATCTGCAAGCTTTGTTTTTATTTATTCTAACGTTTATAGAAACAAAATATACGTTTACTGTTATCATTTAGGTTTTATTTGAAGAGTTCAACTGTCTTTATTTGAAGAGGACCTCAAGCTGTTCATTCAACACCCCTATTGGGAACCACATTATATAGATTTATATTTTTTAGCAACAGTAAGAACAAATGTCATAAATCTTTTGAGTAAATACAGTAGTAACCTTAAATTTTTACTTGAGGTTATCGTAAAGTGAGAATCTCATACCAGTTTTGAGGCATAAACTGAGATAATCTTGTATTCCCTTCTGTTTTCGTCAGATTTAAAACTGCAAGCGCTATAAAGCACCGGCTGACCCGGTGTCCTTTGCATATTAGCCCCTTGAATATGTGGGGAAAGCATGAAATCCAATACCAATAAACATTACTGAATACCAGCTGCTTGTTCTGTTGCACATAAGATAGTCAGATATACAGATAACACGACCAAATACTGTAACTTTAGCAGTTGAATAGGAGAAACACAACACATAACTAAAATTATTCAGAGCTTAAAATGTTATATCTAAAAGAGAAAAAATTATTTAGCAATTTATGCCAAAAGCATTGGTTTATAACGTCCATGAATAGTGTTTATATTTTGAGTTAGAGCTATCAAAATTTAGAATACATTTTAGCATACAGTCATGTGAAAACATATTTGGGCCCATTACAGATTTCTTCTATTTTATTTTAATGTATCCACATTGGAGGGTTTTTGAGCAATAACTATATATAAGGTAATGCACCAACATTCCAATGTTCAGACTTAAATCAGACTTTTCTCTCTATTATTGCTTAATCATGAAACTTAACTGAGACAAGTGATGCCTGCAGTGCTTCAGATTTTCTTCTGGACTCTTAGGTGACATCCTGGATGATCCGTTCGTTGGCAAGTAAGATGTTGCTCTCTGTTCTTTTGTGACCTCATGGATGAGTTTTCAATGCTCTCTTAGAGTAACTTTGGAAGCCCGTTCTCTTCCGGGAAGGTTTCCTAGTGTTTCATGATTTCTCCATATGTACATAATGTGATTAACTGGAGTCCCAAAGCCTAAGTAGTGGCTTTGTAACCCTTTCCCAGCTAATAGATGGCAGACTTTGCTTCGCAACAGTCCTTGATTTCTTTATAGGTAGATATGTGTTGCTTTTTTGAGAGTTTTTTGTTTTCTGCCTACTTCATTTTGTCAGTGGTTTTATTTAAGAGATGTCTTCATTCTACAGCTCTGGCAGAAATCATGTCCGAGTATGGCTCAAGAAATTAAACAAAAAAAATATGGTTAATCACAGCTAATTTGTAATTTAACAAGAGCGGAAATTACTTTTTCACACAGGACCACGTTGGTTTGGTTAGTATTTCTATTGACAAATTAAGTCATAATTTGAAACGTTATTGTGTATTTACTTGGGTTATCTTTCATATTAAAATTTGTTTGGCAATCTGAAACATTTAGTTGCGAAAAGGGAAGCAAAACCAGAAGAAACATGCAAGGGGGCAAAAATGTTTTTACAGCATGGTACATTTTAACATGTCCCACACAAACATGGTGTTTATCCAAGATTTTATTGACAAACTTGCAGCATTTCTTTTTTCCGGTAAATGCTCCCACTTTTTAACTGCTCCGTTAAAAAACAAAGGTTATGAGAATACACTTGCAACAGTTATACTCATTCGTGTAATTAAAGACATTACTTTTAATCAGACTCATCGTTGTTTGTTCCAGCTCTTCAACTAGTCCCTTAGGTACATTCACCAACCGTGCTATGTTGTGCTGCTGCTGCTTGCATGTTCACATTAGAATCGCCTTAACGCTGATATTTAACATTATAACATCTCCGCTGCAGCTGTGTCTTTATCTGCTGTCCGGCTCGGAGGGGGTGGCTTCTCCTCAAGCCATGCTAGCCTCTAGCCCACCATCTCCATGTTGAGCCAGAACAAAGAACAGTCGAAGAGCCACTCTCCAGGAACCTCCAACAACTTTGTTGCTGTGAGGCAGCCCAGCCAGCAGTAACTTAGCTAACGCCGCTAGCCGCCGCTAGCTACAACGGCTTTGCACGGGCTTAGCTGATGCTAAACCCCCTTTTGCTCTGTTTTACCCAGTTTGTTATTCTCGCAGTAATTAAAGTGGCTACAACGCTTGTTGCTAAATAAGAAGTAGCATTAGCTAGGCTGCTAACGCGTTTTTGATGAGGACAATTGAAGTTAACCTAACGGTTGTTGTTGTTGTTCGCTAACGTTAACTAACGGCTTAGCTCCCCGAGCGAACCGTTTAAAAACTCCCCGGTGACATTCTCCACGTAGAACCGCCTGTGGAGACACACAGCAGGAAGGACGCCGGACCACGGCAGGCACTCGTCTGTTACTACATTTGCATTATCTGGTATTTAGGGGAAAAAAAGCAAAGTAGGGTTTACCATCGTCAGTATCCATCCATCCGGTACACTCAGAGAGCTGCAGCGGCTTGTTGTCCTCCTCGCAGATTGAACAACCCAACTCTAGAAACGAGCCCAGACCCCGCTGCTCTCATTGGACCGGGACTGAGCGGCAGCAGGGCTCTCATTGGCTCCGCGGCTGAACAACAGGCAGCAGGATGGACCGTCTTTCCACCCACCCACCGTGGCCACATGGAACAATAACCCGAAGCTTGGGTTTTTTGGACCGGGCGAAAGGAACGGTCGCCTCACCCAGTGTCCCGGGTAAACCGCGTGTGACCCGGTTGGGTGTCAGATAGCTGAACATGATCTAATCAAAAGCAGAGAGGAGAGTGGTAGTATGTGTAACTTTTAAACAGTTTTTGGAGGAAATTCATCTTAAAATTCCTGCCTCTGTCACTGGGAATGACTGTAAAGTTGGCACATAAAGTGACACCCTGCTCCCACTAGTACTGTAACTACTTTAGACTAGGGATAGTTTATTATTCTGGCAGGATTTAACGTTTGTGGAAACTATTGAAAAATTCATACTTTTTGAGGGGAAATTTTACTTCAGAACAAAAACTCTAAATATATACAAAAGATATTTACACAAAACAGCATGTATTTGATATATAATAAACAGTATTAGTGCTGTATTTAATTAAAACCCAGTGTACAGGTAGGTATTAATGAAAACATACCATAGTATACAGTCATATTCAAAAAATGTAAATGTGTTCCAATGAGGATTGTCTGTCAAATAAAGAGTATTTTTTTAAATAACAATCTGTAAGCAGGTTTAAAACATACATTTCCAAAAGCCCACATTTCTGAATCAAAAAAGTTTTTTTTTTATTGGTACTCGTCGTCTTCCCCTTCATCTGAGACCGGGTCGCAGGGTTGCAGACACAGAAGAGACACCCAGACGTCCCTCTCCCCAGACACCTCCTCCAGCTCCTCTGGGGGGAGCCCAAGGCGTTCCCAGGCCAGCCGAGAGACATAGTCCCTCCAGTGTGTCCTGGGCCGTCCCCTGGGCCTCCTCCCGGTGGGACGTGCCTGGAACACCTCTGGAAGAAGGCGTTCAGGAGGCATCCAGTATAGATGCCCGAGCCACCTCAACTGGCTCCTCTCGATGTGGAGGAGCAGCTGCTCTACTCCGAGCCCCTCCCGGATGGCTGAGCTCCTCACCCTATCTCCAAGGGAGTTCCCAGCCACCCTACGGAGGAAGCTAATTTCAGCCACTTGTATCTGGGATCTCGTACTTTCTGTCATGACCCAGAGTTCATGCTGAAGCTCTTCGGCTCAGCTCTCTCTTCACCACAATGGACCAACACAGCGTACCCATTACTGCGGCAGCCGCAGCGATCCGTCTGTTGATCTCCCGCTCCATTCTCCCCTCACTCGTGCACAAGACTCCAAAATACTTGAACTCCTCCACTTGAGGCAGGAACTCCCCTCCAACCTGAAGAGGACAAGCCACCCTTTTCCGGTCGAGAACCATGGCCTCGGACTTGGAGGGGCTGATCCTCATCCTAGCCGCTTCACACTCGCCTGCCAATTGCCCCAGCGCATGCTGTAGGTCCTGGCTAGAAGGGGCCAGCAGGACCACGTCATCTGCAAAAAGAAGAGACAAAATCCACTGGTCCCCAAACCAGAGCCCCTCTGGCCCTTGGCTGCGCCTAGAAATCACTGTTTTTTTTTTATTTAATGTAATATTCTAATCTTAAATGTTGGGTTTTCATTAGGTGTAAGCAGAAAATCCTCATAAATAACACAAATAAAGGCTAGAAAACATCAGTTTGTGTACAGTTAATCTATATGTGTTTCACTTAATAAGCTAAGTTACTGAAATAAATGAACTTTTCAACAATATTCTAATTTATTTAATGGGTCTGTATATGCAGTCTGTTGCAAAGGCATTCATACTACTTGAACTTTTTAATTTTTTGTCATGTTACAACAATAATTTTCAATGCATTATATTGAGATTTTGTGTGATAGACCAAGACACTTTATAACTGCAAAGTGAAAGGGAAACGATAGTGGTTTTTAACAAATTCGTATTAATTAAATTGTCTGATGTGCTAGAGTATTCAGCTTCCATTAATCTAATTACCCTAAATAAAATCCTCTGCAACCAATTTCTTTCAGAAGTAGTAAAGAGGGTCTAGTTGTGTTTAATTTAATCTCAGTATAAATACAGTTGTTATGTAAAGGTCTGGCCAGTTAATTAGACAGGGGCTAGGTCACAATACAATATCATAAGTTAACATCTCAAAGCGCTGTTCAATCCATCATCTGAAAACACTAAATGTATGGCAGTTGCAAATTTACAAACACATAGGGGTCCATCAACCAAGAGGCCTGTGGTAACTCTGGAGGGGCTGCAGAGATCCACAGCACATCACCCTGAACACACCTTTCCTATGGTGACAAATGATGGTGGCTGCATCATGCTGAGGGGGATCCTGGGCAGAGTTAATGGATTGATAGATGATTCTGCTAACAACTTGAAACTGGGACAGAGGTGCACCTGTTAGCAGGGTGGCAACCCTACACACACGGTCAGAGCTATAATGTAACTATTTACATGTGAATATGTTCATTAAAAACAGTCAAAGTCAAGGCCTTAATCCAATTAGAAATTTGTTGCAATTTGTTGTTGTGTCTCTAGATGTGCAAAGCTAATAAAGAGATACTCCTAAAGACTTGCATGCCACACTTTTTTGATTTTTACTTGTAAAGAATTTTGAAACCATCTACCCTTTTCCTTCATCTTCACAATTACGTACAGATTTGTGTTGATCTATGACATAAAATGCAAAAAATAAATAAAGAAATGTAAGTTAGACTGTAACAAGACAAAATGTAAACAAATTCCAGTTGTATGAATACGTCTGCAAGGCAGTAAATAGTCAAAAGAGCAAAAAATTTGGAATTAACTAAAATTATGAACTCGTGTACAAAAACCACAGATCCCACCTTGTCATTATGTAACAATGAAACTATAGAGAAAAACTATTTTTCTATTAAAACTATATACGTACAAAATATATATACACATTATGACAAAGAATATTGCCTTTATTACACTGTTAAACACACTCACCTCCCATCAGGACATTATGTAGCTTGAACAGTTTAAATGTTAGATCTTATATTTTTGTACCATAAAACATATACACCTTTTAGAAAAGTTTGAAAGTTGAATGGGTGTAAAAGGAGTATAAAGGTAAAAACATGGACCCTGGATACTTTTTGCTATGACATTTTTTTAATTTTATTACAAAATGCTTTCTTCAAGTTGGGTAAAAATAATGCACATTTGAAGCTAGAGAAACATAAACAATAGGTTTGCAACAACTTTAAGATGTCAAACTGATCTATAGCACCAGAATAAATACATCAATACAGTCATAAAAAACAAAAAATGTTGCAGACTCAACGCACATTGCTTCCTGGGATCTGTAATTTGCGAAGCTTGTTGAACAACTCCAAGTACTGAGTCATGGTATCAACACAGTCCGCTGGAGCAAAAAGGCCCTCAGGTTTAGCAGCAAACACAGTCGGAAGTTCTGGGACGTTGTTGCCAAGAAAAGACTGGATGAACTCCCTCATGAGGTTCCAACAGTCCCCTGGAACCACACAGGGACAGTATTCAACCTGTGTGAAACAAACTCAGTTAAAACTGAGAAGGTGCAGCTCTTCTCTTACTACTAATATCAAACTCTGGCCATACCTCTGCCGATATCCCCCTGGCACTGGAGCTCATTGTGACGGTGCCGACTTTGATCAAGAAGTCACAGTAGCGGTATCTCGAGCCACGACACTCCACCTTGTGTCCCTTGGCGTTTTGGAAATGGCTTTTCAGCTTCACCATGAGGACGTCAAAGTTTGTGTCTGCTGTCAGGCAGGGTCCCCCTTCAAACAGAGCCATGCAGCTCAGGGGAACTTCAGAGTTGTGCATCACGTATAAGAGTTTGGAGGGCTGACCTGTAGCAGAAAGGCAACACTGATGTTATAGAAATGCAGAAGATTTTGATAAATTAGGCAACAAAGTCACTTTGAAAAAGAGTTATCCAAACTAACTCGGCCTTATGAGAAAAATAAACTACTGCTTTTATTAAACTATGACTTAAACATGATTAAACATGTATGTAGTTCAATAACAACACTCAGGCGTGACTACTACCAGGCCTTCAGAATTCAAAACACACCTGAACTAAACCAGTCTAACAACAGGGATAGAATAAGAGATCCTAAACAAGCAACACATTATGCAAACGTTTACAGACACTAAGATAACTATGCCTTTAAACCAACTGAGGAAGCTCAGATGATGAAATCATGACTTTGTAAGTTTCTTTTAGTTTTATTCACAACATTTCAGGTAAATGGAGACACACCCGTTAATATATATATACACCTCAAACAAATCGTTTTGCTGTGTGACATCATAAAAAAAATCATCCTTGAGGACAATTTTTATGTTACTATAAATGAGTCAACTCCTACTAATTATTTAAATTTTCACATACCTCAAAATACTGGGCGTGGAGGAGTAGCAACCATCTTTCAGTCTGATTTATTGATTAGTCCCAGACCAATTAATAGCTACAACTCTTTTGAATATTTAATCCTTAGTTTTCCTCATCCAAATTGCAAATCACTAAAAACACTTCTGTTTGTTGTTTTGTACCGTCCACAAGGCCCTTACTCTCATTTTTTAGATCAATTTTCAGACCTTTTATCTGATCTAGTGTGAAATACAAATAAGGTTATTATAGTGGGGGATTTTAACATTCATGTTGACACTGAAAGTGATAGTTTAAATATAGCCTTAATGCTATCTTGGACTCAATTGGCTTTGCTCAAAACATCAACAAACCTACCCACCTTTGTCTTCATTCTCTGGACCTTGTGCTGACATATGGCATTGAGTGTAAAGACATAACAATATTTAAACCTGTCCTGTCTGACCATTTTTTAATAACCTTTGAGTTTAATATAATCGAGTACTCCACACCTGAAAGAAAATTTCATTATAGTAGATCATTATCAGACAATGTTGTAACAACCTTTAAAGAATCTGTTCCACTTTTAATTTCCTCATTGTCACAGAAAAGCACAGTGAAGAGCAATAATTTTGTTTCTTCCCCTTCACAAATTGATTCTCTTGTTCATAGTGTTACTTCATCATTACGTGATGCATTAGACAATGCAGCCCCCTTGAAAAAAAGAGTAATTATTTATAGGAGGCTAGCTCCTTGGTTTAATTCAGAGCTGCGTACTTTAAAGCACAATGTTAGAAAATTGGAGAGAAAATGGCGTTCTACACACCTAGAGTATTCCTACGTAATCTAGAAAAATAGCCTACTGTTGTATAAAAAGACACTTTGCCAAGCTAGAACAGCTTATTTCTCATCATTAATAGAAGAGAACAAGAATAATCCTAGGTTTCTCTTTAGTACAGTTGCTAAACTTACACAGAGTCATAGCTCTGTTGAGCCATCCATTCCCTTAGCTCTCAGCAGTCATGACTTTATGGGATTCTTCCAAAATAAAATTGATTCTATTAAAAATAAAATATTTGACATACTCCTGAAGATGATTACTTCATCCTCAGCAAGTGAGACAACATTGGAAGTAACTGTAGAACCTGATCTTTGTTTGGACTGTTTTGATCCTGTGGAGCTTCCTGAGTTATCAGAAATATTAGCTTCATCTAAACCTTCAACTTGTATGTTAGACCCAATCCCAACCAAATTATTTAAGGAAGTGTTCCCTCTGATTACCAGCCCCATTTTAGATATGATTAATCTATCCTAGTAAATGGATATGTACCACAAGCTTTTAAGGTAGCTGTAATTAAACCTTTACTTAAAAAACCTTCGCTTGATGGAGATGACTTGAAAAATTACAGACCTATTCAAATCTTCCGTTCTTATCTCAAATTCTTGGGAAAATAGTTTCTAATCAAATGTGTGAGCATTTAAACAGTAATGACCTGTTTGAAGAGTTTCAGTCAGGTTTCAGAGCTCATCATAGCACTGAAACAGCTCTGCTGAAAGTCACTAATGATATTCTTATGGCCTCAGATAATGGACTTGTGTCTGTACTGGTTCTGTTAGATCTCAGTGCTGCATTTGATACAGTCGATCACAATGTTCTCTTAGAAAGGCTGGAATATGCTGTAGGGATCAGGGGAACAACGCTAGAAGTTGTCGTATTTGGACCGGAGTCTGTGAAAAGAAACTGCTTAGTCAATCACTTAACCTGGATGGCATTAAATTGACCTCAGGTAATAAAGTAAAAAACCTTGGTGTTATTTTTGACCAGGACATGTCATTTAAATTCCATATTTAACAGGTTTCTAGGATTTCCTTCTTTCACCTCCAGAACATTGCCAAAATTAGAAATATCCTATCCAGGAGTGACGCTGAAAAACTAGTCCATGCATTTGTTACTTCAAGGCTGGACTATTGTAATTCTTTACTATCAGGATGTCCACAAAATGCAGTTAAAAGCCTTCAGCTGATTCAAAATGCTGCAGCAAGAGTTCTGATGTAAATTAAAAAGAGAGATCATATTTCTATTTTAGCTTCCCTTCATTGGCTCCCTGATAAATCCAGAATATAATTTAAAATGCACCTTCTCACATATAAAGCCCATAATGATTTAGCTCCATCATACATCAGAGATCTGATTGTTCCATATGTTCCTAACAGGGCACTTTGTTCTCAGACTGCAGGTTTACTGGTGGTTCCTAGAGTCTCTAGAAGTAGAATGGGAGGCAGATCATTTAGTTATCAGGCTCCTCTCCTGTGGAACCAGCTCCCAGTTTTAGTCCATGAGGCAGACACCCTGTCTACTTTTAAGGCTAGGCTTAAAACTTTCCTTTTTGATAAAGCTTAAGTTAGAGTGGCTTAGTTTATCCTGAGCAATCTCTGTAGTTATGCTGCTATAGGCTTAGGCTGCTGGAGGACATAATGACCACTTTCACTCTCTTCGCTACATTCTCATACTACTCTCCAATTTTGGATTATTTGCTGTTATTTCAGTGTGTTGTTTTTGTGTCTCTGCTCTGTTCTCTCAAACCCCCAGTCGGTCGTGGCAGATGGCCGCTCACACTGAGCCTGATTCTGTTGGAGGTTTCTTCCTGTTAAAAGGGAGTTTTTCCTCTCCGCTGTCACTACATGCATGCTCAATATGAGGGATTACTGCAAAGTCAAAGCCAGTGACTGTCCACTGTCTCTACAGGCTCATCCAGGAGGAGTGAATGCAACAAATCTCTTACTCGATGCAATCTGCTGGGTTTCCTTAGATAGAAAAACTTTTTATCCAATTTGAATAAATAACTTACTTTGACTGCACTGTTCAATGGTTAAGATTAATTGGAATGTATGTACCTGACTTTGTGAAGTGCCTTGAGACGACGTGTTGTGAATTGGCGCTATATAAATAAACTGAATTGAATTGAATTCTGTCCAGACAATTATATGCAAACATAAACATCATGGGAACGTTTTAACTTTTGGAGCTGTTATCTTTGGTCTGACATCACTAAAATGGGAAGTATTTGGCCTAAATGGCCATTGTTACATTTAGAGAAAAGGAGGGAAGCTTGCCAGTCAAATACCATTCCAACTGTGAAGTGTGGGAGTGTTTGCTGCAGGAGGGACTGGTGCACTTCACAAAATAAAATAGATGGCTTAATGAGGAAGGAACATAAAATTGGAGCAACATTCAAGACAGACAGGAAGATAAAGCATTTGGAATAAATGGGTCCAAATGGACAATAACCCTAAACATAGTTGGTATCTTCCAAGGTACCTAAACTAAACTATTGTCACAGCGGTGAGGTAGATTACTGAACATTACCGCCTGCATTCCCTGTAGATTGGTACGTCTCACAGTCCACGCAGAAGCTGCCATGCTTCACAGCACCCAGCTGCTCCAGTTTCTTGTGCAGGATGTCCACTGTCTGCTGCACACTCTTCCCCTCCGCCACAGGAACCTGGCACACGCTGCAGGACACACCGCACCACAACAGTCAGAAAGCATGCGGGAAGCCAGGAAGGGTCTACTACTCTGTTATGCTAGATTGTCCACGTAGTGCCAAGCCCCCAAAGCGAAACATGGCGATCGAGAAACATGAATACTAATTCTGAGAATAAATGTGCGAAAACACAGTTTAAACTAAACAAATATAGCTATTAATATAAATTATGAGCTCACCAAGTTACCCCCATTGATACTTTTCGTTCTCTCCTCTTGCCTTGTCGCTTCGCTTTGAGTACATCCGGGTCAAAAGCAAACAAATAATTCTGATGTACATAAGTTAATTTTTGTAAAACAATAAAGTTTAATTTTAATGACTGAGAAAAAAAACTGGGTAGATACTATTCTATTAAATTAATAATTGAATATGCATTTTTGTTTAATGCTGCGTTCCATTTGTACTCGGGAGTCGGAATTTCCGACCTCCGAGTAGGAAATTTCAACTGGAACGGGCGCAAAGTCGGGGCAACACAATCATACCTGACGCATTCAAGATGGCAGTCGGGTATCGCGCAGAACAGTGTTACTGTCATTGTTATTGTTGCACGACTGCTGTTACAGTAGTTGCTAACAATACGAACGAAACAAACAAGAAACTGGAACGCTACAACTCGGAGATGACGTAAACTCCGACATCCCAGTTCCGAATTCCGAGGTTTATAGAACTCAGTAATTGCTAACCTTTACGTTGTGCCTGTATGGCAGGCCGTTTTAACATAAAGTCGGCTTCACCATACTTACATTCCAGATACCTGAAATCGATTTATGACTAGGCATATTAGTTACTTAAGATATCTCTAATTATAATTTGACCTGGCAAAATACCAATTGGAGAGATCTCTATTTGCATTCTGACTAGTATTAATGACAGATTTAACATTAAGTTGTATGGGGCTCCAATTCAAGATATTTGCAATAATTTACTGACTATCTGAAACATATATTTCATATATCAGCAATTAAGTTATGACTTGTTATAAAAGTAAATTTGAGATATCTCTTTCAATATTGCCAATTTCCGACATTTTTTTCCAAAACAGCCAGTGTCATTGCAGCCACCCAAAATTCAGCAGGCAACAGTTTGGACAACTCAGTGGCAGTACTAGGGGGTCTTACACGTAATTCCCTTTATTGAAATATCTAAAAATGTAATTTTGACGAGCCATAATTGAGTTTGAGATTTCTTGAATTGTAATTACAGATGTTTGACCCTTCTAATGATGAATCTAGTGACGTCATTTGATATATATCTTAAAAGGCATTTTGATCCGTCAAAATGGGATTTAAAATATCTTGAATTGTTCTTTTTACTAGTCAAAATGTAAATACAGATATATTAAATTCCCATTCCGGATAGTCAAAATGTAGCTGTGACTAGTCAAAACTAATTTTTAGATATCCAGAATGTAATTGCAGATGAACAGAGCCAATTTTATGTTAAAACGGCCTGCCATGTGACTGAGTTTCGTCACTTCCGTTAGAGTCAACGTTTGCACGTGTTTGTACTGTTTGCCAGCGTGTGTTTACACGTTTGGTAACTCAATGCTAACATATAACATTTATTTTGGCGTCCCAATCTGAGTTACGCTGCCGTGATGCCCAAAGTAAAGAAATCCAAAGGAGGAGGAGAGAAGGGCGGCGGAGGAGCGGTGGCGCTGGCCGACCAGATTTTGCAAGCGGACACGGTCCGAGCCCGAGGCCGGGTGAAGGGGCGAGACGCCCGGTCAGAGGACGAGGATCAGTACGTAGACGAGCGTTTGTCGAGGAAGATCTTACAGCAGGCCCGGATTCAACAGGAAGAGCTGCAGACGGAATATGGGCTGGCCCCGGAGAAGAAGAAGGAACCAGTTACTGTTCTTGGTATTGTTGGAGAGGTCTATGCTTTATTTTACCAGGTGTTGAAATAACTTAATGGCTTATTTAAAATGACATAACAAAAAAGAAGAACGTTAGCTTGAAAGGTTTGTTAGAGAACATTATGCCCCTTTTCCACTGCCCCGCTTAATGCGGCGCGGCTCCACGCCACTCGGCTTTGCTATACTGGGTTCGGTACCTGTTGTGTTTCCACTGACCCACTGAATGGGTGGAGCTATGGAGGCTGAGATTAGTGTAGTGTGCTGTGTATGGGGTAAGATAAATGTCAAGAAAAACGTATGCATAGGTGTCTAAATTTGTAAATGTCAGTAAATAAACATAAATACATTTAAGACTTGTATTTGTGCCTTGTTATCAACGTATACATACATGTGAGAATACAAGTTTAATAGTTCCGAATACAAGTTACAACTTTGTTACAATACAAGTACAAATCACAAATTTACAAGTACAAATCTGAAACCCGTGATAAAGCTGTTACACTCCTTACCAGTTGGTGGTGGTAATGCACCTGCAAAATGTTCACCAAGCCCCATTAAACAAGAAGTAGAATAGGAAGCAGGTCTTTTGTCGCTCCTGACACGGGGAATAAAATAAAATAAATAAACCTGGTCTTGTGGGTTTCACTGTGTTTATTCCTTTCATCATGGATAGTACTTCCTGTGAATTTAGAAACTTTTGCTCTTAAAGTTACGGGGGGAACAGAAAATTTCAGATGGCTGAGGAATGAACAACCCAAAATATAAGCTGATTGGTTAATCCCTGTCCCATGGGGTGAAAAAGCATCACAGGGTGTGAGCATCAGGCTGACATATTCTGTTCCCCTGTGATGTTCCTAAAACATTTTTTTTCTCTTTTTAAAAGAGTGGAAATATGTTCTCATGTCACATGGACAGTATGTTAGATAGAGGAATATGAAAGTACCTGAATAATACATCTGCTAGAACTGATTATTTTTGAAAAAACAGTAACGGACATTAAGGATCAAAACTTAGGATCTAGAAATATCTTTCATTAATCCAGTAATGTTATATTTTACATTAGAACACAATCTACCAGAATAATTAGCTTGCACTCTCATTTTTTCAGGAAGCCTTATTTTTCCTGTTCAGCAGAGTGAGCTTCCATGCTTTAATATCCGTAATAAACGATTCTAATTAACTCCGATGTGTTGAACAACAGTGATTGGTGGCTGACTGATATCCGTCAGGTTAAAGTGAATATGACACGAGTTGGAAAAAATATTGATTCTTTCTGCAATTAAATAGAAAAACAAAAAAATTAAAGGCACGGGGAAGAGATATCCGCAGGGGAACAGCATAAGACTCGTATAGAAAGATCTTGTCTATAACAAGACCTTCCTCTTCATGTTGTTGAATGGGTGTTGGCGAACAACTTTCAGGTGCATTACCGCCACCAGCTGGTAAGGAGTGTAACAGCTTTATCAGGTGTTTTAGATTCATACTTGTAAATTTCTGATTTGTACTTGTATTGTTTCAAAGTTGTAACTTTGTAAATTGTATTCCTTACTTCTAAACTTGTATTCTCACAGATGAAACATCTGATGTCACATGTATGTATACATTGATAACAAGGCACACATACAAATGTTAAATTTATTCATGTTTTTTTTATTTACATTTACAAATTTAGACCTCTACGCATACATCTTTATTGACAGTTATCTTACCCAATAGATTTGCTGCCAATACTTTTACTGTGTGACATTATCACATTAAAGTAATCTGCTTGAAACAATAAAAAGTACTTCAATAGAAATAAAAAATTCAAAGTTAATACTAATAATGTTTGTATTAATGTATAGGCAAGAATGTCTTATACATGTTTTTTATGTCTAAAATGATCCACTGGGATAATTATCTGGACCACAGCCCAGTCACATTTTATAAAATAAGGCTCAGGGGTTCTGATGTGAGGGGAGTGGCAGGAGAAGCAGAGAGGAGAGACGCTGCTGTCTGGGCTGGTGAAGCTCCAAAGTTTGCCTGAAGAAGTTACAATGTTGGGCTTTAGGGGGAAGTTTTTGTCCACAGCCATGACGATAACGAGGACAAGGACTTGAAAGCGTGTTTATACTAGCGGTGAAGTTAGCTTTAGGATGGATATTAGATATCCGTGCTCCGCGGATACCGCAGGATCTTTTCCCCGTTTGATCAGATGAAGGCAGTTTAAAAAAAAATTAAATAAAGTTTAATTTAAGTGTGATTACGGGCAGCTGCTCTCTGCCCGCTCTAGCCATTGTGGTCCTTAGTATGTCCACAATGAGTCCTGCTTATGTAGTATTATTGTAGTTGCTATTTATTAACATTTCCCTGTTGTACCCCAGCGAAAACCTTTATACATGGTTTAACTTTTGACTTCACCAAATCCACCAGTAAAATCACAATGCAGATATTATTTGAAAGACATCAAATTCTCACATTAATATGGTAAACATTTACATGGTATCATGACTACGATATTATATTTTTGAGTTCAGAGGTAGCAAACACTACGCAGGTGTTAATGAGCCACACCAGCATACAGCTGTTTCAGTTCCTAAGCTAAAGCTAACGGAAAGCAGGCAATCTCAGCAGTAAAGTAGCATTAAAGTCTCTGCCTTACCGGCTGCCTCTCTGCTTGTTTGTAGATGTATCCAGCTCTGCACAGGCTTGTCACATGAACAGGTTACTGTTTAAAGTGACACTAGACTCGTACTTGCTTCTGCTTTACCTTGTCTGCTGCTTATGATAATGCTGTCATTGTCCGTCCCCTTTATGGTCTGTGTAATACAAGCACCCTGTCGTTCAGTCCTGTTCTGTTCTGGTTATCTGTAATTTACAGCAACTGCATTACTTTTCTTCTTTTACTGACTTTGCAGGTAGCATAGGAGCCTTCGGGCCTAAATGACAAATGTTTTATGTGGCGTGGGACTAATATTGCACATTGCTTCCAACACACTATCCCTACAGCCAAACATAGTGCCAGTATCATGCTGGAGGGGATGTTTTTCTTTTGCCAGAACAGGGAAGCTCGTCACAGTTAATGTGGAAATGCATAGAGCCTGGGGAGGATCTAGAAAAATATTTAGGGGGGCAAGGGTTTGCTGCAACAAGGAACTAAACTTTGGTTTTATTATTCATTCAAAACACAAACTCTGCATTTACATACATATGCCTACATGTACAGTACAGACCAAAAGTTTGGACACACCTTCTCATTCAAAGAGTTTTCTTTATTTTCATGACTGAATATTGTAGCTTCACACTGAAGGCATCAAAACTATGAATTAACACATGTGTAATTATATACTGAACAAAAAAGTGTGAAACAACTAAAAATATGTCTTATATTCTAGGTTCTTCAAAGTAGCCACCTTTTGCTTTGATTACTGCTCCACACACTCTTGGCATTCTGTTGATGAGCTTCAGGAGGTAGTCACCTGAAATGGTTTTCACTTCACAGGTGTGCCCTGTCAGGTTTAATAAGTGGGATTTCAAGCCTTATAAATGGGGTTGGGACCATCAATTGTGTTGTGCAGGAGGTGGATACAGTACACAGCTGATAGTCCTACTGAATAGACTGTTAGAATTTGTATTATGGCAAGAAAAAAGCAGCTAAGCAAAGAAAAACAAGTGGCCATCATTACTTTAAGAAATGAAGGTCAGTCAGTCCGAACAATTGGGAAAACTTTGAAAGTGTCCCCAAGTCCAGTCGCAAAAACTATCAAGCGCTACCAAGAAACTGGCTCACATGAGGACCGCTCCAGGAAAGGAAGACCAAGAGTCACCTCTGCTGCGGACGATAAGTTCATCCGAGTCACCAGCCTCAGAAATCGCAGGTTAACAGCAGCTCAGATTAGAGAACAGGTCAATGCCACACAGAGTTCTAGCAGCAGACACATCTCTAGATCAACTGTTAAGAGGAGACTGTGTGAATCAGGCCTTCATGGTAAAATAGCTGCTAGGAAACCACTGCTGAGGACAGGCAACATGCAGAAGAGACTTGTTTGGGCTAAAGAACACAAGGAATGGACATTAAACCAGTGGAAATCTGTGCTTTGGTCTGATGAGTCCAAGTTTGAGATGTTTGGTTCCAACCACCGTGTCTTTGTGCGGCGCAGAAGAGGTGAACGGATGGACTCTACATGCCCGGTTCCCACTGTGAAGCATGGAGGAGGAGGTGTGATGGTGTGGGAGTGCTTTTCTGGTGACACTGTTGGGGGTTTATTCAAAATTGAAGACATACTGAACCAGCATGGCTACCACAGCATCCTGCAGCGACATGCTATTCCATCCGGTTTGCGTTTAGTTGGACCATCATTTATTTTTCAACAGGACAATGATCCCAAACACACCTCCAGGCTGTGTAAGGGCTATTTGACCAAGAAGGAGAGTGATGGGGTGCTGCTCCAGATGACCTGGCCTCCACAGTCACTGGATCTGAACCCAATCAAGATGGTTTGGGGTGAACTGGACCGCAGAGTGAAGGCAAAAGGGCCAACAAGTGATAAGCATCTCTGGGAACTCCTTCAAGACTGTTGGAAAATCATTTCAGGTGACTACGTCTTGAAGCTCATCAACAGAATACCAAGAGTGTGCGGAGCAGTAATCAAACCAAAAGGTGGCTACTTTGAAGAACCTAGAATATAAGACATATTTTCAGTTGTTTCACATTTTTTTGTTCAGTATATAATTCCACATGTGTTAATTCATAGATTTGATGCCTTCAGTGTGAAGCTACAATATTCATAGTAATGAAAATAAAAACAACTCTTTGAATGAGAAGGTGTGTCCAAACGTTTTATCTGTACTGTATATAAATATGTCTTTATGCGCCTGAGAGTTGAAGAACGTAGTTCACAGGATGGACTGCTCACTGGCAAGACAACAGCCATTTTACACAACCTGAACAATTCATGAAAAACATCCTGGTACCTTGCATAATATTCCAATTTGTGTTAGAAAATCTTCTTCCTAGTTCTCCAATCGTGTTATCCAGAACTAGATAGTACACAAAGACACAAAATGTGTGTTTGCCATCTGGAACAGCATGCTGTCCCAAGGAGAGGCATTGACATTTTACTGAAGAACCTCTGTTTCCAATGTTGACCTCTTTGGTTTTGCTGGGTTGTATCAATGTTACTTTGTTGACATAACTTGAGTGATTCCCTCCACATTTCTTCAAAGGTCTCATGACTACGATACTGAACCAATATCTTTTTAAGTGACTCAATAAGTTCAACAACCTTAGAATAGTCCACAGTTTTGGACTGGGGCATGTCTGATAAATATTTTTAGTCACTTGGGAGTTTTCGGAACAGGACATCCTGCAAATTTTTGATCAGTCTGAGTCAAAATCCATCTTGCTTCAACAGCCCTTTGTGGATGGTTCTCAGATGCAATGTCTTCAAGCAACTGTACTATTGCAGGCAACCTGTCCACATTATGTGCCTTACAAGCCCAATGTGTATCACTAAGCTGTTAAAGCTCCCTTGGTGCACCCTGAAACATCTCCCGCTTTACTTTCCGCTTTCTGTTATGTACATAAGAGCCAGATATGAATACATACACTCACCAGCCACTTTATTAGGTACACCTCTCCAACTGCTGGTTAGAGCAAATTTCTGATCAACCAATCACATGGCAGCAACTCAGTGCATTTAGCCATATAGACATGGTCAAGACGATCTGCTGCAGTTCAAACCGAGCATCAAAATGGGGAAGAAAGTTGATTTAAGTGACTTTGAACATAGCATGGTTGTTGGTGCTAGATGGGCTGGTTTGAGCATTTGAGAAACTGCTGATCTACTGGGATTTTCACTCACTACCACCTCTAGGGTTTACAGAGAATGGTCTGAAAAAGAGAAAATATCCAGTGAGCAGCAGTTCTGTGGGCACAAATGCCTTGTTGATGCCAGAGGTCAGAGGAGAATGGCCAGACTGGTCCGAGCTGATAGAAAGGCAACAGTAACTCAAATAACCACTCGTTACAACCAAAGCATGCAGAAGAGCATCTCTGAACGTACAACACGTCAAACCTTGAGTCAGATGGGCTACAGCAGCAGAAGACCACACCGGGTGCCACTCCTGTCAGCTAAGATCAGGAAACTGAGGCTACAATTCACACAGGCTCACCAAAATTGGACAATAGAAGAAGATTGGAAAAACGTTGCCTGGTTTGATGAGTCGCGATTTCTGCTGCAACATTCAGATGGTAGGGTCAGAATTTGTTGTCAACAACATGAAAGCATGGATCCATCCTGCCTTGTATCAACGGTTCAGGCTGGTGGTGGTTGTGTAATGGTGTGGGGGATATTTTCTTGGCACACTTTGGGCCCCTTAGTAGCAATTGAGCATCGTGTCAACGCCACACCCTATCTGAGTATTGTTGCTGACCATGTTCATCCCTTTATGACCACAGTGTACCCATCTTCTGATGGTTACTTCTAGCAGGGTGTTAACTCAAAACAAGGATGCATTTTAAGTGCATTTCACTAAATTCTTAAGATTTATAAAGCAACAAAATTATTATAGATTGATTAAAAGTTAGATTACTGACTCCCAACCAGCCTTTAACCTGAATATTCCAAGTCAGATTTAAAACTTGCATTACCCTTAACCGTTTTTCTTTTTACACACTGAGAACGTGTTTGTCTTGACTATATCATTCTGTACTTTTATCACAAAATATTTTCTGCATCATATAACCTTATGTTGTATCAAAGCAGGTTACCCTGCCAAATTTACCAGGTCGTTCACACTAAATGAGTAACTAATGTAACCAGCGTACATCAACTATACCCAGAAATAGTTATACATTTTTAGAGTCAAAATAAAAGCCAACAGCAGAGAATATGATCATAAGAAGAATCTTCTACACTTTAGCCGGTGTGTTCCATGACAGAAATTATTGTTAGAGAGTTAAGGTTAATAAGATTAACTACAAGTCCTGATAACTGCCAGTATTTACAAAATAAAATACATCATCATTTTCACACACACAGGAATAGAAAATACAACTTGTCTGCATTTGCAATAAAAAACATGAGTCAAATAGAAGTCATCAGGAGCCATTATAGCAAATATTATAACTACATCTATGAGATGTATTTAAATTTTTTTATTTCCTCTAATCTAAGAGCTAAATTGTAAACATTCTCCGGGCGCCTGGTGGCGGCCATTGAAGACATGGTGAGTAAACGTATGCCACTCATTGGCCTGCTCTGTTTAGATAAAATTGAGCCAACGTTTCAACTTCTTCATCTGAGGTTTAGAAAGCAAATACACTCGTTTTGTTTGTTACCTGGATGGTTAGCCGCCCGGTCAGCAGGGCAGGGTTCTGTGATGGCGGAAGAGAGTAGAGAAAGTTAAGCTGCACCAGCGAGTATCCACCTGTCTGCTCTGCTGTCCCGCTGAGAGGCGGGGCAAGTTACCTGTGTGGGTGTGCCACCATATGCCACCCAGGTAGATCCGCCTCTAGATGGAGCTGAAAACGGGAAGGAAACCACCTTCCAGGAAGGCCACAACCATGAATGCACCAATGAGCTACAATAGAATTATGTACATTAATGATATATTCATGTTTCTGATTGGCCCAGTCAAATTCCAGACCTAAAACCAATTCAAAATCTGTGGCAAGATTTGAAAATTAATGTTCACAGAAGCTCTTCATCCAATCTGTCTGATCTTGAGCTATTTTCTATAGAAGAATGGACAAAAAGATTTAGTCTCTAGATGTGTAAAGCTGGTCGAGGCATACCGCGAAAAGCTTTAATTTATGCAGAAAAGTGATTTCATCCATACATTTACTCATTTATTTTAATTAAAAAAACTAAAGCATGTAATGTTATCCTTTAAAATGACATCAATTCTTTACTTTATGTTGGTGCATCACATAAAATCTGAATAAAGCACTCTGCAGTTCATAGTTTTAACATAAAAAAAAGAAGAAAAAAAAGGTTTACGGTATGAAAGCTGTATTTTTTAATTATTTTTTTAAGATTTTGTACACATGAATAAAGATGCTCTGAATTGGTGTTTTATGTCTGATTATTCAGTATAGATTTGACAGATCTAAGCATTTTGGATTTTGAAGTAGAGCTGATCTAATCTCAAGCTGCCAAATCGAAACTCATCTTCTGCATTGTGTTGTTTTATGATTTGTTTGGCATCCTGATAATAAAACTCAACTAGTTAAATACTTTGTACTCTAATGTCCAGATTGTTGTTATAATTGCTTAAATGTCTAGTAATGTGAGTCTGGGAAAGTACGGAATATTTAAGTGGAAATTAGCAAGGACTCTGATTGCACTGTGACTACCTAATGTTATGTCTTTACCATGTAATTCCATTAAAGGCCCTGACTCTCAGGATGCAGACTCAGATGAGGAGTGGCCAGCACTGGGAGAAGCAGGTGTTGGTGATGCTGACGCAGTGTGTGATGCTGAAGTTGTTGTGGACCCCAGCGACGAGAAGGCCATTGAGCTGTTCATGAACAAGAACGTGCCAGTGAGGTGAGAAGTAACCAGATCTCATTTTGAACCCAACTGTGGGGATTAGTGTAGATGAAACTTGAAGTTAAGTTTGTCTTCCAGTTCTAAGCTGGTTTCGTTTTGGTGGTGGTTGTAGGAGGACCTTGGCGGACATCATCATGGAAAAGATCACAGAAAAGCAGACTGAGGTTGGAACAGTGATGTCTGAGGTGTCAGGGCACCCGATGCCACAGCTGGACCCGAGAATAATAGAAGTGTACAAAGGTGTAAGTAAGGTGAGTTGTCTGATATATGGATGAGTGGTTGTACTCACTGGTCAGTGATCTCCAACTGCGTTCTTCTAGGGCCAATGGGTTAGGGCAGGGGTGTCCAAAGTGTGGCCCGGGGGCCATTTGCAACCCGTGGACTGATTTTGTGCGGCCCCCTGACTGCATTGTAAGAATGATACAAATTTGGCCCGTCAGCACCAGGGTGGCTACAGATGGAGATTTTCAATTTTTAATTGGGGCAAAATTAATACCGACAAATTCGAATCTTTTTGCAAAGGGAAACATTATGTATGACACAAAGTAGTCGTCTTTTAACACCCAAGCTTTTTGTATTCTTTTTAATTTCATGGTCAATAAGACCACATCTATCCAGTGACTTTTACTCAAAAGCAGACTTTAGTTCACCCAAACCTTTTTTTATTTAATTCATTGAACTTTGCTAAATACACCAAGCATCTTTAAAGAAAATGACCCAAGTCTGGTTCTTATTGCTTCTATTTTTTTCAGTTGAGCCTAAAATAATTTGCAAACGGGACAACACAACAATCCTGTCTTGGTGTTGCCTCTCTTGGGTAACTTCACAACACGTGTCCCTTCACCTTCCCATTGGTTCTAACATCTGGCACCTGTAACATCTGCTCGCCCAGTGCTGCAGTATATAATTGAGTGCGCACTAAATTACAATGGAATAAATATCTGCAGGATCCTTAACATTTATTTAGAAATGCGAATTAAATGTGGCTCTGGAAACAACTTTCTTTTCTTCTCTGTCAGGTTTTGTCAAGGTACCGGAGCGGTAAACTGCCGAAGGCTTTTAAAATAATACCAGCGCTCTCAAATTGGGAGCAGGTTCTGTATTTGACCGAGCCTGAATCCTGGACTGCAGCTGCCATGTACCAAGCCACTAGGTGAATTATCAGTTATTTCATCATTTTTCATCATTAAGTTGATTGTTATGGAGGTCTCTGAGGTACTCATCAGTTGGTTTAACATGGCGAAATTAAAATAAACATGTTGCAGAATCTTCTCCTCCAATCTCAAAGAGCGAATGGCCCAGAGATTTTACAACCTGGTGCTGCTGCCTAGAGTGCGGGACGACATTGCGGAGTACAAGCGACTCAACTTTCACCTCTACAGTGCCCTGAAGAAGGCCCTGTTCAAACCAGGAGCATGGTTTAAAGGTGGGGCACAAACTTAACTTAGCTATTGATTGAATTTACCATACATTTATGAAGTTATCACAGCATAATGAACACTGCATGTCTTGTTGGCCTGAGGTAAATCCGAACTGCATGTGACTGCACAGGTACAGTAGAAAGATTTAGGAGATAGAAGAGTGGTGGTGTACTGCTCCTCGCTGCAGTGTTGATGAATGCAGAGAGCTGACATGGTGGACTCAGGGGGTACCCTTAACATTGCGCCTCTCTAAGGTAGAACAAGGCAGAGCTGTGGACGTATAAAGATTAATTTGGGTGCTTGGGTTGAGGGGGTGTGAAACAGGAAGAAGCTGTGCAGAAAAGCAACGTCCTTCACCTGTGGTCATTAGATATGGATCGTGACCAGGATTAGGGGTGGGAATCTTTAGGCAGCTCCTGATTTGATTTAGAAGACTAATGATGCACTTATGAATTGATTTTTGTCGCAACTCGGCGCCATAGCACACACTATCTATCAAAGGTGGCCCATGCTGACCCCCTGTCCACTGCCAATTATACAAAAACAATAGAAGAAGGTGGCCTGAACTGATTATTCGTGTTTTCTTTCGCATCGTGTTGACGGCACAGTGAGCACGACACTTATCTTGGGGTAAATGTGAGACCAGGATGCACTATGGGAAGGTGGGTAAGCTGGTGAGGGCAGTTTGATGCTTTAGGCAATGTTCTCCTGAGAACCCTTGAGTCCTCCCACCTTTATGGCTGTTACTTTGACACATAGCCCCTACCTAAGCATTGTTGCAGACCATGTTCACCATTTCCTGGAACAATGGTAGTCCCTGTTGGCGTGGCATCTTCAGCAGAACATTGCTCCCTGTCAAAAAGCTAACATGGCTCACTAATGGTTTGAGGAACACAAGTTTGAGGCGTTGACTTGTCCTACAAGGTCCCTGTATTTCAATACAATCATTTAATTCCATTCTTTAGATCTTTTTTAAATCATATTTAAATACCTCTAATTTCCTCAAGCTTTCAATGTAACAAACCATCTTGGACATCAGGTGTTGTGCTGCTGCACTTGTCAGAAACCAAGATGCAGGATCACTGGTCTGGATGTATTTCATCAGTAAACTGTACAAGCGGGATGTTCTCAGCATGGACAATACTGACCAAGGTGAAGAACGGACTGTTGCTTATTTACACCAGGACAAAAATCTAAACTGCTTCTAAAACAGCCAGTGAAGGACACACAGACACACTGAAGCTCCTGGGCAGTTTATATTCGGTATCCATCAGTGCCTTTATTTGCATGTTCCCACTTTTGCATATACCTACCAGGCAGGTAAATGGCAAACCTCGTGTGGGTCTCCATTTCATGTCCTCGCAGGCCGGACCAATTTTTATGGCTTTTTGCAGAAAAAAAAGTGGGTGAATTAAATGAATGAAAGGATTTGACAGCCTGTCACAGAGCAGAAATATCAGGCTCCCTGGGATCTGACACATTTCTAATTTTAGTGCTAGATTTATGCATTTTATTCTGGCTGACACTGAGAGAGGATTTGCAGCTGCCTGTTGAGTAAACACTACCACTGCTTGTTGCTGCATAACGTGTCACAGTCCACCTAAACTGGGTCACATCAGCTTTCTTATGTTTGTAAGTGACTGTAGAAGAGCTGATCTTCTTTTAATCCTGTTGGTTCTGCTGTCAACAAGTTGCTCCAGTTTGAAAGGACTATTATTAATAAAAAACCATACTAAATAAATAATGAAGGGAGAATAAAAAACTATAAATAAAACAACAACCAGTGTGAGTCACTACCACTAGGTGGCAGTATTGCTCTCAAATAAATACTACCTGGTGCTGTTTGATGTGCACATAAAGTCACTCTGTCATTGTTAAGGTAAATTTAGCAGAAAGTTAAATATTTGCCCTCACAGGAATCAGTCATTTTATGTTTTGCCATGGGATAAATGCATTAGTGCTTTGGTATGATGATAGCTTTGATAATCAATAAAGAAGTTTTGAATTAATGGCTAAAATCCTGTCAAACAATAGCTACAGTTACCTTCACAAGTGTGACTTTTTACTTGGTTTTTCTGCATCAGAACAGCTACTAACTAATATAGTAATTGAAGCATATTTATCACCCTGTTTGTCAACAGATTATCAGTCAAGTCCTGAAAGGTGATAGAAAGAACCCAGGTGGACATAACACTTTATTATCACACATGGATCCAAACTTCAACTTTCAGCAGTTTAGAGAAAAATTTCTCAACCCTGGTCCTGAAGGCCCACAGTTCTTCATGTTTTAGATGTCTCTGCTCCAGCACATCTGATTCAAATGATTGCTTTACCGCAACAGCAGGACATCAAGGGCTACAGGAGTTTCTTAATAACCTCTTCATTTCAGTGAGGGATGTGACAGCAGGGAGACACTCAAAAAACAAGATCAGGACCTTGAGGTTTAGTAGACACTATGGATTTGTTCAGCCTTTTTTTTAAGATTGAGTGGTCTGAACATCTCCTTCAGGAGTATCTTGCTCATGGTGAAAGAATCTCATCCTCTGATGATTTTTGTAGCATTGCTCCCCAAAAATTAGGGAACAATTTTTATGGTAGATTTTTTTTATTCTGAAGAGAACCAAACCCCAGGAAAAATGTATTATTAAAAAAAAAATGTATAAAATTTGGATGAAACTGGGTGAAATGAGCCTTCATCCAGCAGCAAAATAGGACTTGATACCAGCAGGACAAAACGTCAGCTGCTTTATCTAGGATTACAACCTGGAGACCGACTCGACAACCTTTCTGGACCTTAACGTCCTCCTTCTTTAGGCAGTTCTTTGTGACCTTTGCAGTATGTTTTGGGTTGTTGTCTCGCTGGGAGACCAGTGTTCTGGCTGAAGGATGAAGGTTATTGCATGGCCCTGTCAGGTGGCCCCTCAATGCAGAGGAGGCCTGTGGCTCCTATCCATAACCCTTAAACTTGTCCACATTATGTCTTGGTAATACCACAAACATCTGTGTATTTTACTAGGATTTTATATGATAGACACAAACAAAGTAGTGCATCATTATGAGGGAAAATGACACAAATAAATGTTTGTCTAAACGTTCATAAGAATAAAAACATTCTAAAAGGGTGGATGGTATTTGTATAGAGCTTCAATGATTTCATAATTTCAAGTCTCTCAACGGATTTAATTTAGTTCTGGACTTTGACTAGGCCATTATAACACACAAATAAGCTTTGATTTAAGGCATTTGTAGCTATTGTACCTCTGGCGTTATGTTTACGGTCTTTGTGAATCTCCACCCCTCTCAAGTCTTTTGCAGCCCCTGACAGGATCTACTTCCTTGTCCCTGCTGAAAGAAAGAATCCCCACACCATTATGTTGCTGTCCTCAACTTTTCCTGTAGGGATGATGTCTTCAGGGTAGACATCATCAAACAATAATCCAAGCATTCATATTTAATGCTTGGATTATTGTTTGGAACCTGACCCTGATTTAAACATTGTCTCTGACCCGTCTGCTGTGTTCCTTGGTCCTAATGAGACTGTTTGTTCACTAATGTTCCCTAACAGAAATTTTATGTGTAAATATTTTTGCAAGGCAGTGTTTCTGTAAATTTTGTGTTTTTGCTCCAGCTGCTGTGCATTGGATTACTTTAAGTTGTTTTCTATTTCTCGCTGGAGTACTGATCCAACACTTTGTGCCTTTATCGCAACACAGGTATACTCATTCCGTTATGTGAATCTGGGACCTGTACCCTCAGGGAAGCCATCATTATTGGAAGCATACTAACCAAATGCTCAATCCCTGTGCTGCACTCCAGGTAAGGCGTCTTCCTCAGGCCCAGACACCGGTACAAACAGGTTACCTCTTCACCGTTTTACTTTGTGGTCGCTGCGAGTCAAAGCCAGTTCAGTGTTACATAACTGCTCCAACTGTCTTGTCTTTCAGCGCAGCAATGCTAAAATTGGCAGAGATGGAGTACAACGGTGCCAACAGCATTTTTCTGCGTCTCTTGCTGGACAAGAAGTACGCCCTGCCTTTCCGTGTCCTAGATGCCTTGGTGGCCCACTTCCTCTCCTTCCGCAGTGAAAAACGTGTTCTTCCTGTGCTGTGGCATCAGAGCCTTCTCACCCTGGCCCAGCGCTACAAGGCCGACCTGGGCTCTGAGCAGAAGGAAGCTCTGCTGGAGCTGCTCAAGATCCAAACGCACCCTCAGATTTCAGCAGAGATTCGCAGAGAGCTGCAGAACTCAGAATCAAGAGATGTTGAAGTTGGGCTGCCGGTTATAGTCGAGATGGACTGATTCAGTCTGGTGTGGTGCATCTCACTGCTTTTCATGCTGGCTCAGCTTTAAAAGACTTTGGTTACTGTCACAGTGGAAATGTAAAAATAACAAGACCTTTGTGTAATCTGGTGGTTGTAACTCTGGTCATGCTCCATCTTGTTTGCACAGAAACATGCTCATTAGTGGTGATGTAAGATGGTTTTCAAAAACACAAGTCTGAGCTTGGGAATAACTGTTTTTTTGTGAGTTTGATTCTGAGTTGGATGAAATGGCAACATGGATAAAAAAATCTAATGAATGCTATGGATAATGGTTGCTGATTTTTCATTATTGGTTGGGCCTTTTAGCCAGCGACAAAAACTCAACTCAAGTGATCACTTCAAGAATCAAGTGATAACTTGAAGACAACGTTGAGTTGTCTTCAAGTTATCACTTGATTCACTATTAAAGTAATAGTTGATTAGAATTTAGAATTTTAAAAAATCTATTTATTTCAGTCACTGCAGCTGAGATTGGTTATCAGTAAACCTTTGGAACATCTAACATATTGCTTTTGTCAGTTTGTCACAATAAAGAGAAAATACAAACTTCTTAAACTTGTAAATTACTGAATAATGTCGAACGGAGCCTGTCATAATGATCACTGTTAAACACTGTCGGGTTGCATTGAAATAGACTAAAACAAATATTCTTCCTAATACTTATTTCAGTCAATTATTTTTATCCCTAAATGCTTTTTTTCACCCGTTTTCATAATCACTTTTTTCATTAGGAAAGACATAAACCTGCACAAATCCAAAAGGAAATGTGGACTTGGACTTTATTACAGGGTGCTAATATTTGTTCCTTAAATTACTTATCACAGTCCAGAGAGGATATCCTTGTACTTGGCTGGCAGTGGAGCTGGATTTGGTCTGGGACATTTTCTTTGTTTTCCTACTGTGTCCTTTTCTTCCTCCACCCTTTGATAAACATTGTTAATCCACTGATCCAACACTCCCTAAATCGTGGCCTAAGGTCAGGAAACATTTCAGTCTACAGTTTCTCTTTGTATCCCCATCTTATCCAGCCACTTGGTCACACTTTCCACCTATATGGGCATTTCTCACGTTTGGTGTAGAGTTGGAAAGGAAAGTATATTGTGAATTTATAGATTTCTTTGGTTTTTGCCTTTTTTCCACGGTGAAACATCTCGCTTTGAAATTTTAACACTTGACAGCAAAAACCTGATTAAAGACAAAAAAACAGTTTTCAAATTATTTAATTTATTCAGGGATACATAGCTATCTAAACAAACCTAGGCCCTGTGTGACTGAAGTAATTATATTCCAAACCTAATAACTGGTTGTGCAGCCCTTGGCCTCAACAGCCACCATCATGCGATTCCAATACCTGTCATTTTGAGCCATTCATATGGGGCAATTGTTGGTGTGTTTTGGATCATTGTCCTGCTGCGTAACCCAAGTGTACCTGGGTTTAAGGTCAGAACTGATCATTGGCCATTGGCAGCAAGTAATTCAGGACCTGAAGCATCTAACCAGCCCAAAACCATGACACTACCACCACCATGTTTGACTAGGTATGATGTTTTTCTAAAATGCGCTTCATTTTACAGATGTAACAGGATGTGCATCTTCTGAAAAATTCCACTTTTCTCTCATCCATCCACAGAATAATTTTCTATCAGGATCATCAGGATGTTTTTTTAGTGAATATGAGCTCGGCTTTTGTGTTCTTTTTTTTAGCAGTAGTTTTTGCCCTGAAACTCTCCCAAATAAGCCCATTTTCCCCAGGTTCTTTCCTATTGTTGAATCACAAACACTGACCTTAACTGAGTCAAGTGGGTCCTACAACCTTAGATATTGTTCTGGGTTATTTTGTGACCTCCTGGATGAGTCCCTCTTGGTAGAGTAATTTTGGCAGGCCAGCCACTCCTAGTAGGGTTCTCCACAGTTTTCTCTATTTGTGGGTAATAGCTTTCACTGGAGTCCTATAGACTTTTGGAACACTTTTCAGACCGAAAAAAGTGAAAGACACTGATTCTGACCTATTCTTGAATTTCCATGGACCGGAGCAAAAAATGTGTTGCATATTGAAATTGTCTGGCTCGCTTCATGTTGTCAGACAGGTTCTGCTGTTGTTTCTGGCTAGGGTGTGGCTTGTGAAATAGAACACAAGTGTTAAAAAGAATGTGGTTAGTTAATGCATGATTTAACAATGAGGGCAAATACATTTTTACTTAGAGCCATGTTGGTTTGCATGGCTTTTTTCTCCTTTTGAGAACAGTTTTTTTTTTTTTATTTACGCAGGTTATCTTCTTCTGATATTAATATTTGTTTGATAATCTGAAACATTTATGTATGGTGAAAAAATATAATAAAATAAATATATAAAGGGGTAAATACGTTTTTACGGGACCATATACCTCTTATCGCCATGGTAACAGCACACTTAGCAAAGCAGCTAATGCTAGTTAGCTAACGTCGGATTTACGCTGGATGCTGCGTTTCTTCGTCAAAAGCGGTTAAGTTAGTATGGAGAGCTTTAAATATGACTCAGGGAGAAAATCTGTCCCTGAAGCAGCGCAGGATGTGGTCATAAGGGCGGGTAACGACCTCCATGTTATCGGCGACCTCAGAGTCCTGAACAACCTGCGGGCCCTGGAGGAGACCAGCCGGGTATCCCCCTCCTCCTTTGTGAAAGTCCAGAAGGACATCCAGCCGCACATGAGGAGGATACTCACAACGTGGATGTTCAGGGTATGTCAATTTTGTTTTATCTTTCGGAAAATACATCCATGAAGTAATTTGTTTGTAATGATAATTATAAAACTACTGTTTGATAGGTGTGTGAGGAGCAGCTGTGTGAGGAAGAGGTGTTTCCACAGGCGGTGCACTACCTGGACTCCTACCTGAGCCATTTTCCTATTGAGATGTCCAAGCTGCAGCTTTTAGGGGTGGTTTGCATGTCCCTGGCCTCCAAAATGAGAGAAACTGTCCCACTGACAGCTGGCAAACTTTCTATCTACACAGACAACTCCGTTTCAGTCTCAGATATCCTGGTAAATCTCTCATCTGTCACCACTTTGCTTCATATGTGGCAAACATATCTATTTTCCAAGATCTACAATTTTTTAACAAGTGTCAAAAATAAGTAACGATACTATATGCGAGGTATATGAAACTGTAACCCTTAGAACTGAAGTGTATTATATGTATTTTTTTTTTTTACACAAAGCCCCTTGCAAAAGTATTCACATTTTGAATGAATGAACAATTTAATCCACCTCTTGAGCAAGATTTTATATAGATGCATCTTTTTACCAGGCTCCAAAATAGATCTAAAAAAAGAATAATAAATGTGGATTAAACTGTGATTTAAAGTAAAAAGAGTCCAATTTTAAGCCACATTTATAAAAAGCTCCACAGACTAGTACCCAGAATGCTACCACTGTCAAACACAGGTAAAGCATACTGTAACTTGATGGAGTCTTTAAACCCTTCAAACGTTTGTCACATCTATTACAGCTAAAAACCTTTATGTATTTTATTTGAATTTTAAGGCATAGACAAACGCAAAGAAGAGCATAAATGTAAAGTGGAATGAAAAATTTTATTTTAAAAATACAAATGGTGTGTTCAGGATTATGTGTAGTGTTAGCTTTCTGATGCACAGCGTTGTGCGTGTTTTGCTTTTGTTCCTTCACCAGGGGACCTTCTTCCCTAGCTGTGTCCCTTACATGGCTCGTAAGCTGCAAAGTCTCATGACTTTCTTTCTGCTACTCTTGCCTAAAGGTCAGATTATCCCACTTAAGCTGTGCATATGAATGCAAGACTTTTTAGATTTATTTTAATTTTCTTCCTTCCTCTTCACAGTTATGCTTTACTTCGTGTTGGTCTATGAGATAAAAACCCTAACAAATGCACTGAAGTGTATGGTTGTAATGTGACAAAATGTGAAAAGGTTTAAAGGTAATGAATATCTTTGCAAGGCAATGTATATATGGCCAATATGACCCTTCCTTATCAGGGTTCCTCATATTTATGTATCTTATTTGTTCTCATTTGTATTTGTACAAAATTATCAATAAATATGAGGTAGTATCTTAGGCATATATATTAATTGTGCTTGCAATTAAATAGTAAGTGTAAAATTTACTCAGAGCTGGAATATAACAATCAGTCCAGAGAAACTGTTCAGTTACAATCAAAAAAACTTTCAATTGCAGATTAGCCTCTTAATTAGGCTTGATCAGCAATTTTGCCATATTCCTTTTTCAAAAGGCAAAGTATATTCTGCAAGCTGTGGATGGGAACTTCAGTCTAAAAACAAAGGATAGCTCGTTACATTAGAAACATGCTATTGATCAGGTTATTACACTTATTTGCTCACAGTTTATTGCTTTTGACCAAATTTCATGCCCAACAGGTTGCATCTTGTCAATGACAGCACAGCACTGTCCCAGGGCAGCATGTTTTCAGCCTGATCATTGTAGAAAAAATGCCATAAATTTGCCAAAATGAGCTTTTTATATTTAAACTTTAAAACCTGTCTAAAAAGAACCGAGGAATCCGACTAGGAAAAAAACCCTGTACAGAATACTACTTTGTATGTAATAAAGAACATTCTCAATGACATTTAAAGCTTCTCAACATGGATCATTAATGCTAACTTGTCATTGTTAAATATGAAGCACACAATGATACAACAAAAAATCAACAAAAACATTATCATCAGCTTGAAATATCAGTGAAGTCCATTTCTGTAAGATTTTGAAACCATTTTAGTCCATGCCAGACTCTAGATCTTTTCAGCAAATGTCCATAAAAGTAAAAATATTCAGGCATGCATGACTAAAGAGCTTTTGATTTCAACACTTCCCTGGAAGGACAGTGTTCTTCCTGAGTGTCAGCATGGGGTAAAGGGTACCAGTAACCCATGGCCTCATGTGTGTGAGTTTCCTGTAGTGGGATTTTAATGGTGGATTGCTTTAGAGGAATGTGTATGTTGCAGCAGTGGGAGGTGGCGGTGGTGTCCAGGTTAGACTGGTGTCTGGCCTCTGTGGTCCCCTCTGACTTCCTGGAGCCAATTCTTCATGCTCTCCCTTTCATCCGGGCCTCTCACCTCCAGCAGATCCGACGACATGTTCACTCCTACATCGCTCTGGCAGCAATGGGTAAGTTACATAACTTTGTTACCAACACATGAAATGGTTGGCTCAAGGAAAGTGGAACAAAAGTTGATTGATTCGAATAAAGAGGAACAAAAGTTGATTGATTTGCATGGTTACACATTTCATCTTTCATAAAAGGAATCTGTTTTATGTTTTGAGTGACTGAATAACTGATACCGTTTACATAATCAGACATTTTTGCACCTGGGCAACGAAACATCTTTACAAGCAGTTGAACAGTTGTTTGGAGCCATTACTATGGTCACGATGTGTAAGCACTTTGTTTTGGAGGCAGAGAGCTGAGTTTGTGTAATCCTGCATTGTTCCGGCGTGAAAGACCTGGGTCCAACTATTCAGCTGGCTCAGTTCCCACGAATCTCTGTGATGCTGCCAGAGGCAGCAGGTCACGGAGATACCTTCAGTTAGTTCTCTTTCAGACAGACTATAACGTTACAGCACAGACAATAAAAATAATTCCCGGATCTTAACATTTTATGCCATTCAAAAAGGTCTGACGCAAAGACAGAAAGGATTTGTCTCACGATTTCTGCTGCCTGCAGCTGTTAGGATATTAGGTGGTCAGGTTTTGGGAAAGGACTTCCTCTCCATTTCTCTTTCAGGGTGTGTCTCAGGGTTGCCATGTAGCCTTGATTATCTCAGAAATTCTCACAAGGATGAAAACTCTAGTAACCCACCCTCTTTTTGTGTCTTCAGACTGCAGGTTTTTAGCCTTCTTGCCCTCTACTCTTACATGTGCTTGCGTGAACACTGCCATTCATAGGCTAAAGATGGTGGAGTGCCCTGACTCATCAAATTCAATTATCAAGTTTTTGGCCAACCGCTTGGCTGCTGATCTGGTAAGGATAATATTTAACCAGAATTTGCTGCTATCACTTTGACTTTGCCCTGTCAACAGTGGTCACTATGTTTTTTTAGAATTTTCCCCCCAAACTTCCTTATCAGCATCAAGAAAAAAAATGCTGTGAAACAAAATTGCAGATTTCTTCTGTATTTGCTTTTTTGTCTCACTTAAATGTCTCAGCCCAATAACACAAAGATAATCTGAGTAAATCCAAGAAGCAGATTTCAATTGATTATTTCATTTGTTAAGGGGGTTAATGCTATTCAAACCAACATATGTGAAAATGTGATAAACCACATTGTTTGGAAAGCTGAGCTCCCTTTAACTAGACATAACAGATCTCAAAAAGCAGCAGTCAAGCCCAATCTAAGAAGCATAACCTATTAGTCTGTAAAGGGTAATAAAGCCATGCCTAAAGCTTTGGGACAGACAGAAACAGTGGGAGACATTGTCAATATGTAGAAGAAAAACATGGAGCAGTGGTGAACCTTCCTTGGAATGGCTGGCATACCAACATTACTACAAGAGTGCAATGACGGTTCATCCAGGATGTCACAAAAGAACCCAGAACAACATCTAAAACATTGCAGGACTCATGTACCTCAGTTAAGGTCAAAGTTTATGATTAAACAATAGGAAATGGCCTGGGCAAAAACGGCATCCATTGTAGAATTTCAAGGCCAAAATCCCTGCTGATGGACAAGAACATTAAAACCAGACTTTTAGAAAAATATTCTGTGGACCGATGAGTGGAACTATTAGAAAGGTGTGCATTCCATTACATCTTGTGTAAATCTAACGTAGCATTTAAAAAACCCCATCATACAAACAGTCAAACTTGGGGGTAATGGGATGGCCTGTGGCTAATTTGAGACTTCAGGAGCTGGACAAATTGGAGTAATTGATGCAACCAAGAATTCTGCTCTATACTAGAAAATCCTGAAGCAGCATGTCCAGCCATCATTTTGTGATCTTAATCTTAAATGAAATTGGACTATGCAGCGGGACATTGATTTGAGGAACACACATTAAGTCCACCTCTGAGTTCCTTAGAAAAACAATAGATATAGTGAAGTGGCCTAGTCAAATTCTGAACAAGTTCAGAGATGCTTTGGTATGACCTTAAACACATCATTCATGCTCTAAAATCCTCACCTCACTCTTCACTTTTGAAATAAATTACTGAAATGAATTAACTTTTTGATGATATTCTCTTTGATCTTGATGGACTGGTTAGGAATGTTTAAATAGCAGATTTCCATATGTTAAAGTATCCCATCATTTTAAATCAAGCTGTGCCCATGATGTTTTTTTAATTTGCCCTGAACAGAGTACTGTCCTCCGCTGCAGCGAGCTGCTGGGAAGCCTGTTGGAGCTCACTCTGCCCTCCTGTTTCCAAGATAGAGTTGGCAGGACAGACACACACAATTCAAGGATCAGCTACACCCCTGCGGACATCCAGGATGTTGTCCTGACACCAGTTGCACCATCTCAGGAAATTAAGCCCAAACATTCCTCCCTGCCGTGAACTATTCAGATGATCGAAACTGCAGCCAGAAGACCAAATTCGGGAAGCAGCAAAACTGAAAGGTGTCCAAATCCAAACTTCTAAAGTTTTATTCTCAATTTGATTAATTTTGAAAATTTATAGTGCGTAAAAAAAAAAAATCTGTTCTGGAAATTCTGATTGTGCTTGCTGAGCAATCATCCACTCTTGTGATACTAAGCTGCACTTCAAGCTTGACAGCAATGTTTGCCGACTTTCTACTGTAATGTTTGAGTTTCTTTGTGCCTCGTCTGTAGCTCCGATAAGTTTAAAGTGATGTTCCTGCATGTTTTCAACAGCTATGACCTGAATTGAGTCCAATTAAAAAACGAAACATTCATGTGGGTCACAAACAACAGTAGTTAGCAACTCTTTGATTTATTTTTAATTATTGATTTCTTCAACCCAGGAAAACGTTGATCAAACAAACCAATGATAAGCCATAAACTTAGGCAAACACAGACATAAAATGCATGAACAAAGCCTGCAAACTTTCACCTTGTCTGAGGAGATGAAATAGACAACAAAATGGCCACATATACATTAAATTATTCGCTGAAAGTGTCTTTGTAGAGTTAATCGTTTGTCCTATAACTTCCAGTTGAAACCTCATGAGCTAAAATTTAAACTAGCACATTGGTTTCCTTTTGAACAACAGCATGCATGCATGTGCAGCTTTAACTTTGAAGTTAGATGTCATAAAAATACTCTCTCAGGCCTAATACCAATAGAATTAGGCAACTTGTGTGTGTTGTATACATTTTTTACCAGACAATATTATACTGACATCTCTCCTGCTCTTTTTAAATAAAAAGAAGAAGAAAAAAAACCAATATCATATTGTCAAGAGCCAGATATGCATGGAGTAGTCCAAAATCTTTCTGCTTGAAAAACAGAACGTCATCTGCATACATGGTTATTCATTTAAAGTTTAACCCTTGTATATGTTTTTTAACACCCAAATGCAGAACACTCCAACAGCTCATACTCAATCCCTGATTTTTGAAGTAGATAGTCAGAGACTTGAACACATTTCTATTCCCATGCCAGAAATAAAGACCTAACAAGCCTCGCCCTGTCTTAGAACCTGCCACATGCATGCAAACATTCAAAGGGTCAATATGCATTTGCATTAGTGCAAGTCTGGAGGCGAAAGCAGGTTTGACTGGTCGCACCTGTTCAACCAAATAATTTTTTTTTTCAAGTCATTATCCAAACAAGTCATTTCAGGGAAAGCGTAAAAAAACACAGAGAATAGGTTTCACTTAAAGGCAAACAATCTTGGCACTTCCTGTTTTTCAAAAATACACCAAGAACTGAACAAATTTACTCTTTGGTCTACAAAATATCAGCTCGCACACAATAAAATCTGCAGTTTGATACAACAGACAAGTAATGCTAACATTTAACCTGATTTTACAACATAGTGATCATAAAGTTGAAATTTAAAATGGATCAACGCTGATGGCAATAAAAGACAAACTTTTTTTTAATCAAATGCAATAAAGAGTTACATTGGTCATACATCAGGCCATCATCAAACACTGGTTATGATGAGACAAATAAAGAAAGTTGTCCATTCGACCACTGTTGAAATATCTTCTTCAAACCACTATTTTGGTTAAAATGTTTCACACTTATTAGGCGTCTTGAAAATCTGAGCTCTGAAATGTTCAGCTTTAGCTTGCATCTCCCAAAAATCTTAGAATTTGAACTAATCCTTAACTCTGTTTAGTTTAAATTAAATAAAAACAGTCCAATTTTACCAACCACCTAAAATATAATCTGATCTTTATAAGCGTGTCTACCCTTTTTGATACTGTGTAATTCAAGTTTCCCAGAAGGCCAAAGTGTGCCAGTATTTCCACATGCCCCATTCTTGGCCATCATGTCCTCAACAGTCTTAGTTTGTCCTTTTCTAATGCCTGACCCTTAGCTTTGTGCAGATCCCCGTAAAACCATGGCCTGTTTGTAAGTTTCTGTCACATTATCACAGTCACTGATAGAGAAGGCACTGTCAGCCACTCCGGACCCGTAACAGTCCCATGGTCTCAGCACCCCATCAGCCAGAATCCTGTCTTCAGCCATGTCCAACAGATTGTCTGCAGAGATGCTCCCTCTCATGCTAGTTTTGGCAGGTTTGTCTGTTTGTGTTTGGGGTCTTACGTGATCTGGCAGATCGAGCTGATCAAAAGACTCAGAGGACAGAATGCTGTCTTCACTGATGGCCCCGCTTGGTCTGGACCTGGTTGTTCCTCTTGGTAAAGAAGCTGCCAGCTGATCCAGAGAGCCAAATTCTTGCAGCCCACCTGAAGAGAACTTTCCATTTCGCTTGAGGATGCCCTTCCTACAGTTTGGAGCTGAAGGACACTCATTAGTTTGTGGCACACAGCCAGAGTCACTGTGTTCAGGTGAAGAAGAATAATACCCCGACTCTTGCTCTACGGGTTTCTTGAGAATACCTTTACGAGGAAGCGCGGCAGCAGAATGGACATGAGAAATGTTCTGTGAATTCACCGGACCAACTGATGGGCTGTCATTTATCGCCTTCTGTTTTACGCTATTACGTCTCTTTAGAATACCCTTATAGGGTCGAGAGTCTGTGCTTGCTTCATTAACTGTCTGGGAGACATTATTCTCCTTTTGAGACCTTCGCAGAGAGCGCTGTCGGACTACATCACCTCCGCCAACCTGGGAGCGGAGCAGGCAGCGCATCTTGGAGCCATTTTCCAGTAAAGGTCTGGATGTACGGCGCAGCCAGCTAGCGACAGTTGCCATCCCTGTGGGATTTGATAAAGATAGCAGTGAAGGGGTTTGTTCTGTCAAACTGTTTTTCCTGTCACAGAGCAGTGGCTGCTGATAGCCCCAGTTGAGCCACCAGTGTCCCGCAACTTCCTCAATTGTAGCCCTGCGCTCAGGATTCACCATGAGCATCCAGCGAATGAGTCCACAGGCATCTGTGAGAGCAAACAAAGAAAAAGATTGTAGGTCCTGTGCTCGAGTTGGACCTAGATATAAGATTACACATGCAAATAAACAGTTTCGGACGTACCAGAGGGTTTGCTTGGCTTGCGGTAGTTTCCTGTGCTAATCTGCTGGACCAGGATTTTGTGGTTGAATCCATCAAATGGCATACTGCCATGAACCAATGTGTACAAAAGCACACCCAGGGACCAGGTGTCCACCTCGGGCCCACGGTACGGCCGTCCATTGACAATCTCTGGGGAAGCATACAAAGGGCTACCACAAAAGGTCTGAAGATATTCGTCTCTATGGTAGAGGTTAGACAACCCAAAGTCGGCAATCTGAAAGAACAAGTCACAAGATCATTTCAGATTTCCAGTTAGAGTACATTACCATTTTGTCTTCATCATTACAGAAATAACTTATTTAATTTATTTTCTTTAAATAACGTTATGTACAGTGAATCTCAAAAGTAAAAACATGAGCCCATTAAAAGTTATTTTAAATTATTTTCCACATTTAATGTGACACACATCCTGTGCAATTCAACTGAAAAACAAGTAATATTGTGGAAAAAACATTAAAAAAAAAAAAGTAAATAAACTGAATTTGAATTGAAAGGTGCATAAAACAAAGGGATTCCACACTTATGCAACCAGTTATTCCTCCTTTTTTTCTTTTCTTAACATTTTCCCCCCTTACAGATTTGTTTGTTTTTCAGTTGAATTGTACAGCTTGGTAATTTGACAGGTGGATATGCATTTTAAGACCCAATGCAAGTGACAAAAAAGATGCAAGAGATTCCACAGTATTTTATGGTATAACAGCTGATTCTAAAAGAGAAAAATGTTAGTAAAATATTCCCAACTTTCACGAGTTCTTGTGTGTGAATAATACAGGGGTGTAAACGCTGTGTGCATACCTTCACGTTGCCGTTGCCATCTAGTAAAATATTCTCCAGTTTCAGGTCTCTGTGTACTATTCCATTCTAGGAGTAAATAAAAAGATTTTTGAAATGTGTGACATATTTTCAGTAAAAAAATAAAATAAATAGAAATCTGCTTCACTTTCAACACTGCATCAGTGAATAATTTAAATATCTACATAACATAAAGGGATTTCCTTTTACTGAACATTTTCTTCAAGTATGTCAACTACTTTCCTTCGTCCTCCACTCTGCAGGGGGTAATACCTTTGACTCATACTAGTTTCCTTTGGAGGAAAACGAAACCAGCGCTATGTTTTCAAATTGTACGATCCATTTGAGTGTCGTATTTGTTTATATTTAAAATACAACTATGGAAACAAGAATCTTTTAGGTTATAAAACATTGGTTTTGATGACCTTTCACATTAGGTAACCATGGAAGATTAAATATTTAACAAGGAATGAGAACCCCATAAAAGTTAAATAAAACAGATGGCTGACGCAGTCTATGCCAGAGCAATTAACACTGCAATTTCTCTTTATGAATGCAGTCCAAAGTGCAGACTGCTCGCACTAAAATATAGTAAGCCCTAAATGTCATTGTTCTGCTCTGGACCACAGAAACAACTAACTGTTGTGTGTTTGTCAGGGAGGGGTTCTGTTCATTCGCACTCTCATTAAACTGTTAGACCATGCGTGTGTGTGCCAGAACAGTTGGCTCTGCTCATTTCCCCCTGCATCGTTCTCACATTCTCACTGTTCAGAGCTGCATGATGACAGTGAATAATGCCCATTATGTAACTTTGGAGATGGTACTGCCCTGGAAATGTTGTAACGTGTTACCAAACTGCTTGAAATTGGGTTTTTATGGGGGAAAACAGTCTTACCTGATGGCAGTAGTGCACAGCGGATACAATCTGTCTGAAGAAGTGCCTGGCTTCACGTTCGGAGAGGTTCTTCTTGTCACAGATGTAGTCGTACAGATCTCCCTGGCTGGCATATTCCATCACTATCACAATTTTGTCCTTGTTCTCAAAAACTAAGAAGATCAAAAGAACAACCCTTGCTTAAACACAGATTTTGAAAACAAAGAAAAACTGATAATGACCATTAGAGATGATTGGTGATGGAGAACAAAAAAGAGTCAACACATTATCTCACAGAGCTGCTAGGGTACTACAGCATAAGCATGTGTATAACTGTGCATCGACTCTTTGACACGAAGACATTCGTGACCAAACTCTTGATTACAAGATGTCTTTTTTCCAGGTATTACCTTTCTTACAGAAGCCAGCTTGAAGATTTTGAATGGTAAATCTAAACACTGAGTAAAGTAGGAGTATTAAGTTTGTACCTTCGTATATAGTTATGATGTGGGGATGACACAGCGAGGACATTATCTCAATTTCCCGCCGAATATGAACCAGTTCTTGCTCATCCTTGATCTTCTCCTTTCTGATAGATTTTACAGCCACCTAAAAAGGGACAAAAGAAAGGGACAAAATGTTTACTTATGAAATAGGGGTACAAATTGCAAAGGGGGCAGATTCACATAGAGCCTCAGCAGCTGCTCCGCTGCTGCAAGAAGCAAACCTCTACAAACAAGCTGTCATTTCATGACAATGAAATTATTGACAAACAGCGGAGGGCAGTGGACCGAAAGCTCTGCAGTGCCGTTTTCGAACAAGGCAGAGAGTGAACTCAAGGCCAAACAATTAGAAAAGAAAGAAAACAGAAAAAAATCTTCTGTCTACCATCATTTTCTTCTGCCCTTAGAGGAAGATCGGAATTGGAACCATTGGGTCCGTTTTTTTCTTTGACAAGGCTGTATTCATGTTTGTATGTCACGGTTGTCTCTTTGCAGCTCAGATGCCTGGGATTCCTCTATGTACGTCATCAGTCTACCCAAAGCTTCAGGGGTGTCATGTGGAGGCAGATGGCCAAGCTGGTGGGGCGTCGTCCTTTTTTCTCTGCTTATCTCTAAATCCTCAAGGCTGCAGACTCAGGAGAATGAGTAAAGCAGCGAATTGTTAAATCACTTTCGACACAGCAGTCTCTTGTCATGAGTCAGACTGTCTGGCGTGGATGCTTTCTCCAGGGTCAGCACAGCCTTCACACCACACAGACTCTTTTTCCTGATTCTGAGAAGTGGCCATTTCCTGCGTTTGTTAGCATAGCTTTCAGAGGGTGTAAATTCCCACTCGTGACGACCTCACACCCCTGTGGAGGTTTTCAGACTGTACTGTCTTTGTCAGAGGCCAATCTGCTTCACGCAATACACAAGCAGTGGTTAAAATGTTTAAACTTCACACTGACTTTCTGTACAAATACACACAAAATCATAAACCGGCTAGCTGTGATCCAGTAAAAATAAAATGCTTAGAGATAAAAGGCATAAAGAACTGAAAAATAAAAAACAAAAAAAGAAACTTGTAAAAAAAAAAAGAGGGTAGACTGAACATTTGACATCTAATAAGTTTCTGGTTTACTGGATGGATAATTTTCAAAGCCATAATATAAAGCTGACTGTGGCATGCTAATAGGAAGCATAACAAAAAAAGTAGTATTAATAGTTACAAACCTGACACCACACATTTAATAAAAATATAAACACAAACTACAATTTGCAACATGTATAGCTATGACATTAGCATTAACAAGTAAATACTGTTTGCTATGGTAATTTGAAGCCACGAGCTAAAAAACAATAACTGAAATAAATTTGTCTAATAATATCTACCTAAAACTGTTTTAATAAACGAACAACACAACACAGTAGAACTTAAGATTTTTCTTTTAAAACTAAACGGTCAATGTCACAAAACAAGAATATGTCTGCGAGAATTAGCCAACATTTTTGTGATCTGAAATTTAGGGTTCCTTCTCTAAATTGAGAAGAGCAGAAAAAAATAAATAAAGGGAACACTTAAACAACACAATATAACTCCAAGTAAATCAAACTTCTGTGAAATCAAACTGTCCACTTAGGAAGCAACACTGATTGACAATTAATTTCACATGATGTTGTTCAAATGAAATAGACAACAGGAGGAAATCTTTGGCGATTAGCAAAACACACTTAATAAAGAAGTGGTTCTGCAGGTTGGGACCACAGACCACTTCTCAGTACCTATGCTTTCTGGCTGATGTTTTGGTCACTTTTATTAACGATATTAATTTAGTCTTCCTGACCTAAATTGATAAAAGCATAAAAAAAACAATATTGGAGTGAAAACTTCATTTTAATTTAGCGATGACTCAGCTCAGGTTAGCACTCGGACTATTCTATTCTGTCGTGTCATTAATCTGCATATTTTGGGTGTTTTCTGCCAAAAACTATATTGAAGTTGCTCTGTGATCACTCTAAATAAGCTGCCACGTGTCCCACAGCAAACTGAACCTTCTCCTAGTCACATATTAACCAAAGAGCTTATCTGTGTACCACTGACATGGAGTTAATAAAAATTCCTTTCAATCTTTTATAATTTCTGACCTTAAGTCTAGACGAGATGATATCCTTTCACCTGTTTTAAGAAAATCCTTTTCACAGAGTGTAGGTTTCTATGCAATTTAGTAAATCTCTGCTTAAAAACAAAATTAAACTAAAACTTTTCAGAAAAATCTCAAAATATTAATGGGCATTTTAATCCAATGTAGGGAATAACCTACACAGACCTGCTGGTATGTGATGAGGGGCACTACTTAAACTGACCCCCAAACTAAATAGGATTATGTAACCAAAGGTATGCACTTAGACAATAGGAGCAGCAGCAGTCACAAAATGTGAGATAAGGGCATCCGTTGTGTTGGCAGTGCACGGGTCAAACCACATATCATTATTGAGCATATGTCGTAGTGAAAAGGCAGATTAAATAAAACAATGTGAAATAATGTCTCCTTTATTTCCATTCGGACTTGTTATTTGGCTGGTGTTAGCTCAGATACTTCTCTTTAGGCTGAATTAATTTATTAGAGAAAGGGCCTGAGGCATGCTGTGTCAGGAAGCTGCAGGGAAAAATCTCAGACACCAACTCACTTCTTATGAGAATTGTTCAGCGGTAAGTCAGGTCAGACAATGAAATAGGAGGAAAGGTTTGTGGACAAGACTGAACTTGAATCACTACATTTGCTGCGAGAACTCGGGGAAATTCCCGATCCTTGCTTCCTTGCGATGAAACAGCTTCTACCAGACACGATCTATTAAAGGTCAAAACATTTGATAAGCTAGACACAAATGTTGAGCCTAGTCTGTTATTTTTAGCGCTGACTTATCTGAAAACAGACAATTGAAAATGTTTATGTTTCCACTCATGATGTCCTTTTCTCTATGGATCATTTAACGTTTATTTACATTACCTTAAAATATAAGCAGGCAGTGAATCATGCATTTGTATTCCTGTCCGAATAGTTGTACAACCTTTGAATTTAACAGGAAACATTTCAAAACAAACTTGGAACACTGTATGATCAGCTTGAGTAAAAATACCACCAGTATGAACACAAAAATTGAAAATAAAAATGAACAAAGTGATCTCAAATTTTAAATAATGAAAATGACTATTTAATATAGAAAAGCAAAAATTACTCCGTCTGTAGATTTGAGACATCGATATTTGTTATGTTATGAACTACATCGTATAAACATCAGCTGATTATGGTTTTAATGTGATTATCTGGAATATAATTATGGGTATACCTTTTCAGTGCCCCTAAAAACAATATTAGTGAAATTTGTCTTGTAAGCGAAGAAAGAGTGTAGCTGCCTTCTTTCACACAGCTAAACGGCAGTGCACAGCAAAAAGGGGGGGCAGCACAGTGTTTTTATGAGGTTCATTCAGCTGGTGAAAACCATGGTGGTACTTTCTCTTATTAAAAGGACTTTACACTGTAAAAATGTTGAGTTTTAAGCCATAACTTTAACCCCTCACGTCGATTTTAATTGTCAGGATCTGTGCATGTTTTAGTAATAATAATAATGTAGTAATAATCTTAATAATCGGAAATAGACAATAAATGTTTATTTGAAAACAAAAAATATTAAACCGACATTTGAGCCATTATTTTTTTAGATTGTCAAAAATCGGACGTGCCAAGATTAACATTTTGTTTTGTTTTATTCCCCATCCAACCACTGGAATGAACACAAATCAAACTCATTTAAATATAGTTTTTTTGAACTTCCATTTTCTTTTAAATGCCTCCCATTTCCCCTTAGGTCATAGAGAGCCGGAATTCACCTGGAGTTAGTCTTGAATATAACCTCACCCTCTTCCTGCATCGAGAACTTTAAAAGAAAGGCCCTTGAGTTTCCAGTCAAATATCCCTTTAGGGGAAAAGCCACTTTTGTCAGTCCCACAATACAATGCCTTTCAAGTGTGGCTCATATGTGCGTGTCAAATAAAGTGATAATTATTTGGACGGCTTTCAGTTTGTGCGACTGGAAAAACAACGCTTCTGCAGCTCCTGATTGGTCCATTGAAACAACTGGTGAGGTTTCAATGCTTGGATCATTGAATGTTTTGCAATTCGGTTTACTTTTTTATTTTTGACTTTAGTAAATAAGAACACATCTTATAAAGCATTTTACATCCCAGGGACACACATCACAATTTCCCCAAAGTGAAACACCTGAACTCTGACGCACAAATATAGAGACTACCTGATGGCAGTCTCCTGAAAATAATCTTATATCTGTAAACAACAGGTGGCGATCAGGACAATGACCTGAGCCAGGCTGCAAACCTGATGTGGTCATAAAATATTAACAAAAAAGAAGAATATAATCCTTATATTACCAGTCTCCCGGATCTTTCCTTGGCTTTCTTCACTCTTCCGTAGGTCCCTTTGCCCAAGGTCTCCAGGAACTCGTACCTATGCTTCAGGTTGTGTTTGTGATGGTGTCTTTTCACGGCTTGTCTCTTCGCAGGAGTCTTCCCAAAGGAAGCGTTTTCATCGGATGAAACTGCCGCGGCGGCAGGTGGGAAACGGGCAGCGTGAGAGCCCTCCATGCTGACACACACCGCGGTGGGGTCTTTGTTTCCTACTTTTGCACGCAGGTGTTGTTCTTATAAAGCATTCCGGAGACTCCGGGACCGCCGTGGTTCTCTCTGGTTCGGTTTGAGACAGAATTAGGAGGTCCGTTCTCCCCGTGGAGAGACTGGTTGCCTTGAAGAAAAGCTGGAGACAGAAAGAAACACATGAAGCTCAGAACCGGGGGCGTTTCAGTGCTCTATGAGCAGATAGAGAGAGCACCGCCCGCAGACGACCACTCACGTCAGGCCGTAGAGGAGGCGGGTTAGTTGACGTAGGAGCGTTTGATTCATTGATCGAGACAGAGTCTGTAAAAGCAGAGCACCCTAAGTATTTCTTTCTTTTTTGTCAATTTCCTTTTGTTTGTTTTTAATTCTTGACATCATGTTGTATTTCACGTTGCTTGGTGTTGTGTAGCCTATTGCTGCTCTCAGTTGGTTGCTCTCACAGTCGGCACGCACAGGTCGTTAGAACAAACGCTATTAACAAGTCGGCAACGCAGAAAGCATGGGAGACTGAGCGTAGCATTAAAATGAGCGAATATAACATCTCTTATAAGATTTTCAGATTTATCCACTCTTTAATTTATGACGTTTCCTACGTTGTATATCTGTTTAACACAAACGAACACTTTTTAATCAAAGTATAGAATCAGTAAAGTCAGTAAAAACTACTGTCAGTTAAGTAGTACAGGCCAGCCGCACATAGGTGTAGAAAACTGATTGTCAGTAAGACCGTGCCTGCTGTCTGACATGGGTTCGAATCCCGGTTATGGCAGGAATTGAAACGTAGTTTTTATACAATAAATATGTCTTATTTTTAGATAGACATTGAAAGAATATCATTAAATAAATACTTACTCTTTGATCCAATGTTTTGAAAGTTTTAGCATTGAATTAGAATCAAATCAGACTCTATCTGTTATGGCATGTTTGGATTACAATGAATTGAATTTGTACAGGATATCTAATGGCCCTATTTTTTATTTTTTTATAATGTACCTTTGTTGTAAATTAGTGCTAAGTTAAAAAATAAAATTAAAGTTTATAATATATCTAAAGCATTAAGAATAAATCCTTTGATGAATCATATACATATGCACAATATTTTACTTAAATGAGAAAACAGCTATAAGAAAATAGTTTGGTTTCAGTTCAATTATGTTTATTTAAAAGGTCACAGCAAGAAATACAAATCACAGCAACTTGTACTGCATGTTTTAAAATACTTTTTTGATAGTAATAACAATTTCCATATAGAAATACATAGGAAAAAAGTAAAGTATGTAAATAACACGGTGTTATGTAAAGGGCTGAATATTTGCAGTATGATCATGGAACATAGAGCACTGGCTGTCTGATCAGCTAGCCATTACTTGCCCTTTTCCACGGCCCATCTCCTCTTCTCAGCCTCATAAAAAGAAGACTGACAGAACTCTGTCCATGTCATTTCCCTGGTCATCCCCTCAGCCTGGTACAGAGAAAAAACCTTAGCAGGACAATAAATATATTTTCCAGCCACACCAGGAAAACCTGTGTGGATGTGTGGACTGTTTGGTCCTTGTTTGAGAGGCCTGTGGCAGAATCTGCACAGCCGCCCAGTGGGATGTTCCTCCTTAGCCTTTCTTGTTTCTCTTTCCTTCCTAACCTGCTTTGAGGCTGTGGAGCGCTGCTTAGCAGCTTCAAGCTCTCTCCTGAAAAACAGAGTGCAGGCAAAATTAGCAAATGGCATTCTTGGATTTGCCAGGCCCTCTGCTGCATAGGTGTGATAGACTTTAGTGGAACAGTAAAAGTATTTCACGTCTCCTGATTGATAAAAAAAAAATGAATACTGGATCCATCCCCCCGGAAACGTGACTTTGTCTGGCCACAAGCCAAACAGTTCCTTGTTCTTTTCTTTGCAGGTGGTTGTTGCTGATCCTGCTGCTTTTGAACAATGTCTTTGACAATTTTCTGAATTTCTGATACTGTCAAAGGGGTATTCATTGGTTTATTGCTGGGCGGGTTAACAGTGGCAGGTGGAATAGTTACCACAGGAACATCTACAGTCTCACTTCCTACTGTGAGGTGATGCCACAAGCTTCTCTGTACTGGTGTTTAGTGACGAGCTGGTGTTTGTCATCTTAGCCAGGTGCTTCACATAGCGAGATATATGCTGTTCAGTAGTAGGGTGCAGGAGGCTGTTTGGATCCCTGGATGGAGCCTGAATCACAGAAGCATAATCTACATCAACTTTGGCAAGAAAGTGTTTTTGCCCATGATGCTTTGCCATGAATTGGCTGTGTCCACCTAGAATGGTCCAGGACATACAGCAGACCACCAGCCTTGACAGGACCTGTGCGAGCAGCACATAGAGAGGGTGCAAAAGACAGTGCTAGTACTGGGACATCTGATTGAGAGAAAGAAAACAAAGTAGTAGTAAATTCACTATTTTCCATTTGAGTGTATCAACCTCTTAAACATAGAAAGATGAATGGTGAAGTGACTTACCTTTCTTTGGGCAGGGTTGGACAGTCATCTGTCAGCTTAGAGCACATGCATGAGCAATGTGACCCTGAAATGATTCATTAAGTTGGTTCATGATAAGTATTTAAATACTATTAAATTATTTAACATGTGTCAGATCTAATAAAAAGCAAACACAAAGTTTACCTGAGCTAAGAGCTCTATCTTCACCTCCTCAGGTAGGTCAGTGGCTGTCACACAGGGAGGGGTTTGCTCAGAGTGGTGAGGCTCTGGGATTTTCTGTGACTTATGCTTATTCCAGTCTAGAGGGACAGGAGGACAACTGGGCTCCAAATGCTGCAGTCCAAACCTTTCTCCCAAAACTGACTTGAATTTTCCAAGGGAAGATCAGCTTCCTTTTCATTGTAAAAAGTGAAAAAAGACCAATGTATATTATGGTTTTAAAATATATAAATGATCTACTACAGGAACGACAATACAATGCATACACACTTATAAACTCGCTGACTCCTTTTCGTTTTGAAACGGAAGAAACAGCGCCCCCAAAAGTACGCTAGTGGCCAAAAGGTGTATTGCATCCGTAGTGTTAAGAACTACCATTGGAAATGAATGGGAAAAGTTAAGAGAGTTAAGCTTAACCATTCTCGACTCAGGCGCGAAGTGTCAGCTGTTTTGGTGTTAATGAAACTAACAGGTGCACTAAAGGGGCAACAATGAGTCGACCTCAAAAACGAATGGTTTCGAAGGTGGAGGCCACAGACATTTTTCCTCCTTTTTTTGACTGCCTTTCAGTAGGTTTGCATTTGACTAGGGTCAGTGTCACTACAGATACCATGAGGCGATACCTGCACCACACAGAGGTTGCACAGGCAGTCCAACTACACCAGGATGGCACGTTAATACATGCTATTGACTGAAGGTTTGCTGTGTATCCCAGCACAGTCTCAAGAGCATGAAGGAGATTCCAGGAGACAGGAAGCTACTTTAGGAGAGCTGGTCAGGGCTGACTGAGCTCTTTAACCCATCAGCAGAACCAGTATCTGCTCATTTGTACAAGGAGGAACAGGATGAGTACTCCCAGAGCCCTACAAAGTGACCTCCAGTGGGCCCTGTCTCTGACCAAATCATTAGAAACAGGCTTCATGGGGGTGACCCGAGGGCCCAACATCCTCTAGTAGGCCCTGTGCTCATTGCCCAGCACCATGGATCTTGACTGGCATTTGCCAGAATTGACAAGTTTGGCACTGGCGTCCTGTTCTTTTTACAAATGAGAACAGGTTCCATATGAGCTCATGCGACACGTGTGAAAGGCTCTGGAGAAGCTGCAGTAAATGTTATGCTGCCTGCAACATTGTTCAGTATGATCGGTTTGGTGTTGGGTCAGTGATGGTTTGGGGAAGCCTATCCATGGAGTGTTGCTCAGACCTATGCAGGATAAACAACAGCACTCTGACTGCCTTTAAGTATCAGGATGAAATTCTTAGACCCATTGTTAGAGCCTTCACTGGTGCAGTGGGTCCTGGGTTCCTCTTGGTGCATGAGAAGAGTATGCAGGCAGTTCCTGGAGGATGAAGGAATTGATAACATTTATTGGCCTCCATTCTCCCCTGACCTAAATCCAATAGAACATCTATGGGACATCAGGTTTAGGTCCATCTGCTTCCACCGGGTTGCACCTCAGACCGTCTAGGAGCTCGCGATCCCCTGGTTATGATCTGGAAGGAGATATCCCAGGCCACCATCCGTCATCTTATAAGGAGCATGCCCCACGTTATCAGGCATACATACGAGCATGTGGGGGCCACATAAATTACTGAGTACCAAATTGTACTAGCCTGCCACATCTGTTTTTCGCTTTCAGTTTCTCAGTGACTTTAGATTAGGACTTGATCATTTTGATTTTCATCAAATGATGTGGCATCATTTTGTTCCACATTATCCATTATGTATATATGTATGTATGTATGTACAGTGGGGAGAACAAGTATTTCATACACTGCCGATTTTGTAGTTTTTCTCACTTGCAAAGCATGTAAAAGTCATTCATTTTTATCATAGGTACTCTTCAACTGTGAGTGATGAGATCTAAAACAAAAATCCAGAAAATCACATTGTGTGATTTTTAGGTAATTCATTTGCATTTTATTGCATGACATAAGTATTTGATACACCAGAAAAACAAAACATAATATTTGGTACGGAAACCTTTGTTTGCAGTTACAAATATCAGAAGTTTGCTGTAGTTCTTGACAAGGCTTGCACACACTGCAGCAGGGATTTTTTGCTGTCATGGTGGAAGAACCAGCTATGACTCATCTTCAATGTCCTTACTGAGGGAAGGAGGTTGTTGGCTAAGATCTCCTGATACATGGCCCCATCTATCCTCCCCTCAATATGATGCAGTCATCCTGTCCTCTTTGCAGAAAAGCAGCCCTAAAGAATGATGTTTCCACTTCCATGCTTCACGGTAGGGATGGTGTTCTTGGGGTGTTCTTTTTCCTCCAAACACGGCGAGTGGAGTTTAGACCAAAAAACTATATTTTTGTCTCATCAAACCACATGACCTTCTCCCATTCCTCCTCTGGATCATTCAGCTGGCAAACTTCAGACAGGCTTGGACATGCGCTGGCTTGAGCTGGGGACCCTTGCGTGCACTGCAGGATTTTAATCCACGGCAGCGTAGTGTGTTGCTAATGGTCTTCTTTGAGACTGTGGTCCCAGCTCTCCTCAGGTCACTGACTAGGTCCTGCTGTGTAGTTCTGGGGTGATCCTTCCCAATGAGGTGAGATCTTGCATGGAGCCCCAGACCGAGGGAGATTGACCCTCATCTTGAACTTCTTCCATTTTCATATAATAGTGCCAAGAGTTGTTGCCTTCTCACCAAGCTGCTTGGCTATTTTCCTGTAGCCCATCCCAGCCTTGTGCAGGTCTATTATTTTATCCCTGATGTCCTTACACAGCTTTGTGGTCTTGACCATTGTGGAGAGGTTGGGGTTTGTTTGATTGAGTGTGTGGACAGGTGTCTTTTATACAGAGAACAAGTTCAAACGGGTGCTGTTAATACGGGTAATGAATGGAGAACAGGAGGGCTTCTTAAAGAAGACGTAACAGGCCTGTGAGAGCTGGGATTCTTACTACTTGTTAGGTGATCAAATACTTATGTCATGTAAAAAATTTTTTATTATTTACCTAAAAATCCCTCACTGTTGAAGAGTACCTATGATAAAAATGTAAGACTTCTACATGCTTTGCAAGCGGGAAAACCTGCAAAATCTGCAGTGTATCAAATACTTGTTCTCCCTACTGTATGCTTGTATATTTGTCTAAAATGTGTATATTTTATATTAACATTCTTTGAACAGTATTATTTATAAAGCGCTTTAACACCAACCACTGCTGAAACAAAGTTCTGAACATTGAGGATAAATTGAATAAGAAAAACTCAAATAAAATAACAAAACTAAACACACAACAATGTACATAAATTGAAAACACAATACAAAACATAAAAAACTAAACAATAAAAGTTGAGTAAAATCAAATCATGGGGTCACTGTGGTACCTTTTTCTAAAAAATGTTTTTGAAAAAGAAAAACATGTATTATCCAAGCAAGCAGTTTCATCTTCCTAGTACATTGTATATGTGGTATATGGTTTATTCTGTTGCTGAAGTACACTAGTTTTTGCATGTCTGTTGACTTTATGGAGAGCTAAAATATTTGTTTAATACTTTTGTTTTTGTACAGAGGCTTTTAGATAATTATGGAAAAGAGGACGTTTAATGACTGCATGTCATTGCAGCTGTTGGCCCCTAGAGGTCACCATCGCGTCACGCCTTTTCAGAAAGTAGGTTTTCAGTAAGTGTTCTGGACTACTTCAATGAAATCAAACAGATTATGACATGAACAGTAGAATGTATAGTGCTTTATTTCCAATGCAACAGTGTCTGCTCGTAAATATAAAATCTGGGGTACAGCTGATGGATGTGTCAGTGAGAATGTTATGATCAGCTGTCATCAGATTTAATTCTTGAAAATAGCTGCGCATCCACACAATGTATCTTGATTAACCTCCCGCGGTCAGTCCGTTTGTTATTGCATTTTGTTGGCAGAGATATAAGGCAGACATTTATTCACTCGTGCGTTCAAAAGAACATTATGCACAACATGGACAATGGAAATAAAGGGATTGTGGTGCCAAGCCTCACAGTTGTGACCAAAATTTTGAGCAAAATAAATACATGACCTAGAAAAAATATCACATCAGCACTTCTAAAAAAGGAAAGGTGGTTTGCATAGGGAGTTCAAAAACATTAATTAGTATCTTTCTGACTGTAAATGTAACTTTCCTGTAAAAAAATGGGATTTAGAGTAAATATTATTTTTGCTTTTTCTGTATATGTTTTTTTTTTTTTACAGCTTTTGTTGGCTTGCAGATATAAGATCAGATTCAGTCCCCTATGCTCTCTTCCCACTGGCTCGTTTTAGCGACGCAGCTCTGCTCTACTGGGTTTCACTCTGGGTACGGTACCAGTTGTGTTTCCACTGACCGGCTGACACCTGAAGCTATGGCAGCTGAAGCCCCATCTCCAGCCATGAGCTGCTGTTACTGTATGACATTGTCACATTAAAGTCATCTGCATGAAATGATAAAAAATAAATAGAAAATAAAAACATAAATAATCTAAATACTAATAACGTTTGTATTAATGTATGTGCAAGAATGTCTTATTTATATTATTTCATGTATAAAATTATTCAATGGAATAATTGTCTGGACCACAGCCCAGCCAGAACTTATAAAAAAAGGTCCAGGGGTTCTGAAGGGGTCATTGTCCTGTTGCAACCAATTTGTCTCCATGTTTCAACCATCTAAACAAAACTGTTGTTCTAAGATGAAAGAAAACTAGTTAGGATTTTCAGAAACAACTGAGTAACCACAGTCTACCTTGAATTGGAAACTGTTGTGACACCAGTGTTCCCGTCTCCTGTGATATCAACTGAGTAATGACCATTAAAAAAAAGCTTTTACTCCAATATTGAGACATTTATGCAAATTTGTAGCTGTTCGCATGGTCAAGCCAGATAGAGAAATGTTTTATGGTCAGACACGACAAAAGGTTTAGATTGATTAAAATGAGAAGAAGTCTGTTTGGAGGAGTCAATGTAAGTCCAAAAATAATATACCAACGGTCAAGCATGGTTGTGGTAGCATCATGCTATGTTGTTATTTGGCTGTCAGTTGTACTACAAGGTTAAAGGCATGACAAAGGAGGGCTATCAACAATTCTTCAACTTGATAACTGAAACTTGGACACATCTATCCAACAGAACAATGATCCTAAACCCATATCAGAGTCTACTGAGACTTCTGACCAGAACTGTAATAACGCATAAGGACCAGTACTAAAACAGTTACAGTTTTATTGTCTTACAGGGACTCTCTTATAATATTTTGGACACATGTTAATGGTAATGAAAGACCAAAAACATGGACATTAAGCAAAGCGCTTTACTTTTATGAAACAAAATTCAACATCATTTCTAGATTAAGCTCCCAACTGTATTTTCTTGTATTTTATGATGACAAATGCATTAATCAAATCTTTTAAAATAAAAGTATTCACACAGTATCATAGTACCCCCACCATGTTTCACCTGGGTGATGTGTGTTTGGGGTAATGTGCAACTTGTGATGCAGTCTGTGACTTCAGACACAAATACAATACATCATCTGACTTTTCTATGTTAAATTCCTTTATAAATGCAGAGTTCTTGCAAGTGTTTAATAAGGTGTCAGATAGGTCAATGTAATCACAGAGGAATTGTGATTACATCGACAATTTGCCATGTGAATAAGCTCTTATATATCTGTTCTGTCTTTTTGCTGTATTTATTTAGTTTTAATTATTTAATTTTTATGGTTACATGTTTGTGTGTTTGAATATTTTGTTCCAGTTGATTTTTACTGCAGAAATAGATGTTGTGATGTTGAATTGTGATGTGTTTTGTGCCTCCAGAGGAAAGAATGCATAATCTGCCTTTCCAACTCAAAATTCAACATAAATGCAGATTTTGTCGAATTCATCCAGTTAATTTTTTTTATCGGACTTTTTCGGACGTAATGCAACTCTACAACATAGTGAAGCCAGGACAATATTACACTGTGGCGATGGTGTGTTCAGGGTGATGTGCAACTTGTCATATGGTGTTCAAATTCAGAATTACATAGAACACACCACTCAACCTTTAAACATTAAATTACACATAAATGCAGATTACTCCAAATAAGTTGATTTCTTTTCCACCATTATCCAATATTACCTTATGTTTTCCTGTTCTGTCTTTTATTTTGTGTTATTTTACCTATTTATTTTGTTGTTCATCTTTGATTTTTTCTTTTACTGTTGTTTATATATTTATTTATTTATTTCCAGTTGACTTTTTTCTTCTTTGCAACATGGAAATTCCGATTTCCGAGTAAAACTAGAACGCACCAGGCAGCTCAGCAGTTGTTGACATTGTCCCTACATTTCCCATGTTGCAGTGCGTCCTGTCACATCTGGCCCCGCCCCGTCTCATTCCTAACTTCGCTCCGCTCTACTTTCTGTTTAGCTGTGATTTGATTGCCTGGTCTCTGCTCAGCTATGCGGTTCGGTGTGGGAATGGGAACACCTCGCCCTGCGGCATTACAGGCTTTTCCGCTCATCTTCACCAACTGAAAGCTGCGTTGTCGTCGCTCCCCAGGCTGGAAGATGTCTGCTGGCTTCCCTGCTCTACAGCCACTTTAGGAAGGAACCCCCACCCCACGGACACGGAGCCTCGTCGGGAGGAAGACTGGCGCCGTGGTCCTGCTTTGGCTGTTGATGTTCACAGGAGTTGGGCCCTGCCTCTTGAAGACGGAGCTGCACGGCAGGACAGCCGTGCTCTGGACGGTTTATGTGAATTAAAACAGCATGTTTGTCGTGCCAGTTAACGGTGTTAACGGGCAGGAGATGCCCTCTGGCTAGCAGCGCTAACTTATCTTGAAAGGTGCTAGATTGCAAACAAGAGATAACGTAGCATTTAAGTGGGCAAAACAATATCTACATACTAGCCACTGTTTTTACCCAGAGTAATATTTTATCACAGTATGAAACAGAAGCTAGCTTGTTGGTAAAAATTTTGCCTCAAGCTGTTTTGCACTCGACGTCTAGCTAGCTAGCAGCTTTCGCCAGTAAAATAACAAATGCTCACTCATTATTTGACACAGGAGACTAAAGGTACTGTTTACTATTGATACACACCTCGAAAAGATATTTTTAGACCGACTACCATTCATAAAAGGCGTCTCTTGTTGAATTAAATACCACATCTTAGCCGCATGAGACGACCAGCTTTACGACTCACTAGTTGGTGACAAACAAGGACGTTTTTATTGCTGTTGCTGCTTAAAAATAAAAAAAAAAAGCCACGGAATTTGCCCCTTGCTTTAAAAAAAAAAAAAAAAAAAATTAATTCACAACCTGTTGACCATGGAGGGGAATGTACAGCAACAAAAAATAACTCCTTTGGCCCGGGAATTGCAGAGAACATTTAGCAGCTACAACAAGCACTCAATACAGCTGAAGAAGAACTTGAAGGAAACCAATATATTCTTCAGAGAAATAAGGCAAAACTACAGCAATGCATGTGCAGCAACCATAAGCTCAGACTCGGCTTCTCTGGAGGCAGGTAAGCATGCAGCAACACCACCTGAGTAAGATGGTCATTAACATTTAACCAAAGAAGTGACATTTACAGGTGGATAGTTGTTCTGTAACCTGAAAACACCGGAAACTATCTGGTTGTTGGTGCAGTGATTGCTGAAATCTGCTCGCTGAAAAAGAAAGCTATCAATTAGGGTGCAGAAGAAAATAAATGTCGTCTTAAATGCATGAGTTGATTAAATGCGCTGATTATGGTGGAATTATTTTGTATCTGGTGGAAAATTGAAGGTTTTGCCTGTAAAGAAGCACCGATCAGGGTTCTTTTTTTTTTTTTTTGACCGATCTAGATTTTTGGCTTTCTTTAAAGTCTGACCTGAGGGTTTCAAGTCAGACTGACCCCCCCATTTAGACTCGAACCAATTTAAGACTATTTTATCTTCAGATATTGAAAACTCTTTTAGCAGTGTGAATTTCTTGAAGCTTAATTCTGTTTGCATTCACGTTGCTGTTTTTGTGTGTTTGCATCTTGAACCTCTTAGATCAGATCCAGATCTGTATTATGATTAGTAATGGGCTGGGATTAGATTATTATGGTTTGTTCTTCTTCTTTTCTTTTGACTTTTCCATTTCAGTAGTCGCCACAGCGAGTCAACTCTCTCCATGTAACCCTATCTTCTGCATCTTCTTCTCTCACACCTACTACCTTCATGTCCTCTTTCACTCCATCCATAAATCTCCTCTTTGGTCTTCCTCTAGGCCTGGCAGTTCCAACCTCAGCATCCTTCTACCAATGTACTCACTATGCCTCCTCTTTACATGTCCAAACCTTCTCAGTCTGGCCTTACTGGCTTTATCTCCCTAACATGAGCGGTCCCTCTGTCTCTTCCTTAGTGCCACTGTCTCTAAAACCAAACATCTCTGGTCTCCCCACCATCTTCTACACCTCTTCTTTCATTCATGCTGGTTTACTTTTATCACACAACACATCTGACACTTTTCTCCACTCGTTCCAACCTGCTTGGTCATGATTCTTCACCTCTTTTCCACACTCACTGTTTCTCTGGACTGTTGACCCAAAGCACTTCAAATCCTCCAACTTCTTTATCTCTGCTCCCTGTAATCTACAAAAATTATCAAAACATAAACGTATGAGATGATCTCATTTATTTTCATTTAAAATAGAAAAACAACAGTTATTTCTAATGCAGATAAATATATTCTATGTTGATTAGGTTTATAATAACTAACATTTATTATTTTGATGCATCAACCTAAGCAAAAGTTTAAAATTAGTGAGTGTGATAAAAGTGTTGTAAGCTTTTTTTAGCCAGCTGACCAGCTGTGCACAGCAACAGATGCAGAAAGAAGGAACATTTAAACCGTTTTGAAACAGGAATTTTTAAAAACCATACCTTGATTCCAGGGTCCAACCCATTTCTAACTACAAACCCAAATACGTGAACTTCATTAGAAAGCACCGGGGTTATTTAAAACCCAGGAATAATTTCATATTTTCTAAGTTCTTTAAGTTTAAAAATAGAAAACCGTTCCCTCTTCTCAACGCTGGCGTTCTCAGTTCTTTTGTAAATATTTCCTACAACCAACAAAATCTGCACCTATGACCTCTCCAAGAGTCTGTGCCTCGTACAGGTCAGGTTGAAATGAACAATATGGTCCAGCTGAATCCATTTTCAAGGCTAGCTCAGCAGGCTAAGTGTCGGCGGTATATTCCAAGGTTTTTTTATGTCTGATGAAGTTCAGCATTCTGGGCATTAAACCAGTAGGGGTGCTCTTAATGTAACACCAAAGTGTGAGCTTTTTTAGAGTGAAATTATTGATTTCTAAACTGTCTTTTAGAGGATCACTACCCTCCTTCTCAGTCTAATGTGACTTTAACACTATGTAGGTATTATTATGTAAACAGTGCGAACTGAAACCATTATTTGGTCAGGATCAGACTCCAAGTGTGTCACACTGGTACCATGTGGACAAGAATGAAACAATACAGAGCCTCTGCTTGCTTAGAGAAATTCACCAGCATCAGTACCTCTATAGTTGTTTCTGAATCTACAAAAATATGCAGATACACCATTTAAATCAGGAAAATAAATTCCTTACTTGCACTAACAGATCTAACAGATAACAGATCTTGTTTATTCCTTGATCAGTTTGCCAATTATCCCTGACCAGGTCTGATCAGTCATTAACTGACCAAATGCTGAAAAATCCCACTCTCCTAAACATTGTTATGAATAAACACAAATAAACTAGAAACTCCCACTGTTTTCACTTTTTAAACATGTCTGCCAACTACGTGCAGTTTGAATCACTTAAATGAGTAAAAAAAAAAAAAATATCGGACACTATTTAAGGAATGGGGATAATCTGGTAATTCACTGGATTCAAAACTCCCAGCTCTGTCAAAGACATTTTTCCACATTTTTCTTTATTTTATATGTGTTATACTCCTAAGAATATAAAGTGAAGAGTCGACAGGTCAGACCTCACAGAATATCAGAACTCTGTATCAGCCAAGAAAAGCATGATTGGTGCATCTCTGATTTAAATTTTACCGCACTTTAATGCCTTTTGCAAACTCGTATAGTTTAACATCAGGTCAACATCCCTCTTAACTTATCTGTGTAAAGATGTTTGCAAAATCAGTGTTTTGTAGCTTAAACAGCACACACATTAAAGTTGTCTGTTATCGCAGATTAACAGAAGCTGCAGGGGTTTATGGCCGTGCCCGTCCACTGAAAAGGTTCTGGCTACAGTAGAAAATGAGGTCTTGACCAAGTAGAACTGTTATATAATGGAAAAAAGCAGTAAATGTTATGGTTTTTCATCTGGACCTGGTCTAAGAGGGCCATGATGCTGGAAAAAGCACATAAATAGTTACTTTTTAAAAACCTCAATTTATAATTTGAGTAGATGTTGTAGCCCAGATCTGTCAGTGAAAGATATTCATCTATCTGGAGCAAAATGTGTTTTTGCATTAATGCGTTTTATGTTTTTAATGCTTCCCTATGGACAGTACTGTCTATTTTTGTCCTTAGCTGCAGTCTTTATTGTCTTCTTTTAGTTGAATGTCAGATTTAGATTAAAATAAATCTGGGTTCAGCAACACATCCAGTACAGTTGGCATAGAAAGCGAATGTTTGTTGTTCTGTATTTGTTATATAACCATTTGAGACTGTGACTCAGCACCCTGAAGGATTATCCTGAAAAGTCCAGGAAGAAAGCTGAATTGGTTCTTCTGTGCATGTGCTCTTCATCTTTGGGTTAGATCAGAAGTTAATAGCTCAGGGACTGTTCTCAGATACAAAATGTTTTGATGTCTTTTGTGGCAAACCTTAATCTACAGCATATTCTGAGAAAGACAATGGGGCACAAAAGGCAGACTATCCTTAAGAAGTTCATCTACCTTACAGGTACTATTAAAAAAGATTAGAAAATCATGAAAACGTTCAGTATTTTCTGAAAAAGTGAAACTCGTATAGATTGATTACAGATAGAGCGAAACATTTCAAGCGTTTATTTCTTGTAATTTTCATCATTAAGACTTACAGATAATGAAAAACCAAAAATCAGAGTGTCAGAAAATTTGAATATTGTGGAAAACAGTTTAATATTGGAAACTCAGGGTGTCGTACCCTAATCAGCCTCTTAACTTAAAACATCTGCAGAGGTTTTCTGAGCCTTTAAACAGTCTCTTAGCTTGGGTCAGTAGGCTACACAATCATGGGGAAGACCGCTGACTGGACAGATGTCCAGAAGACGTTATTGACACCTTTCACAAGGAGGGTAAGCCTAAAAAGGACACTACTAAAGAAGCTGGTAGTTCATGGAGTCCTGTATCGAAGCATATTCATAGAAAGTTGAGTGGAAGCAGAAAATATGGTAGGAAAAGGTGCACCATCAACAGAGATAACTGCAGCCTTTAAGGATTGTCCAGCAAAATCCATTCAAGAATTTGGGGGAGCTTTACAAGGAGAGGCCTGAGGCTGGAGTCAGTGCATTAAGAGCCACGGACGAATCCTACACATGGGCTACAAATGTGGCTTTCCTCATGTCAAGCCACTCCTGATCCAGAGACAACATCAGAAGCACCTGGGATAAGGAGAAAAAGAGCTGGACTGTTGCTCAGTGGTCCAAAGTCGTCTTTTCAGATGAGAGTAAAGTTTGCATTTCATTTGAAAATCAAGGTCCCAGAATCTGGAGGATGAGTGGAGAGGAACAGAATCCCTGTTTTTTTTTTTTTTTATATAGGTCTAGTGTGACGTTTGATCAGTCAGTGAAGATTCGGGGTACCATGTCACCTGCTGGTGTTTTTCCATTGGGTTTTCTGAAGTCCACAGTCAGCACAGCCATCTACCATGAACCTTTAGAGTTCATGCTTCTTTCTGCTGACAAGCTTTATGGAGATGCTGATTTTATTGATTTTTACTGATTTTATTCTCCTGCAGGACTTTGTACCGGCCCACAAAAGTACTAAAAGCTGGTTTAATGACCATGGTGTTACTTAGCTTGACCTGCCAGCAAACTGGCCTGACCTGAACCCCATAGAGAATCTATGGGCTGTTGTCAAGAGGAAGATGAGAAACACCAGACCCAACAATGAAGATGACCTGAAGGTTGCTATCAAAGCAATCTGGGCTTCCATCACACCTCAGCAGAACCACTGGCTGATCGCCTCTATGCCATGGCGCATTGATGCAGTAATTCATGCAAAAGGAGCCCCAACCAACCAAGTACCGAGTGAAAAGAAATGAACATACTTTTCACAAGCCTGACATTTGTTTAAAATATCAATTTTTTATTGCTGTTCAGTAATATTGTAATTTTCTGAGTGTCTGAATTTTCATTTTTCATTATTTGTTACACATAATTATCAAAATTACAAGAAATAAAGGCTTGATGTTTTACCCTGTATGTTGTGAATCTAATGAGTTTCACTTTGTTTTGAGTGACAAAAAATACTGAACTTTGTCACGATCTTCAACCATTTTTAGATGCACCTGTAAATTGCTGATGAATAAAAAGCTCCAAGTCAGGAATCATTGTTTTCGATAACCACGTAGCATCATGTGTTTAACTTGATCAAATCCTTTTGCAGGCCAGATTAGCTGCATCTCTTTCCCTACCCATGAGGAAGAGTTCCTGCGCAGCACTGTGGGAGCTGCCTCGTACATCCTGGTGCTTGGCCAGGACTGCGCTGCCCGCTACCAGCTGCTCAACTGCCTTCTGGGGGAAAGGCTGCTGCCTCTGGGAGCAGAGGCCGGAGAAGCCTGCGGGGGGGTCCATGGCATTGTCTGCAAGAGGAGGAAGCTGTGTTTCACTCACGGGAGACAGACGCGGCTCAGCTTGGCGCTGCCCGGCCAGTATGAGCTGGTGCATCAGTTGGCTGCTAACCGCGGACGCTGGGATACGGTTCCCAGGGAGGACCTGGAAATCCATGAGGAGTGTGAGGACCCGGCCCACAGACTAGCAGAGCTGGAAATCACCCTGCATCACCCTCTGCTTCAGGTAGGCTCCAGCCATTCTAGCATCATGTTTCTTCAACTCTAAACCTGCCATTTCATTGAGCCTTACATGTGTTTGATTAGTGCAGCTGTTGAACTTTAAGACTTCCACAACTTCTAGACTCAACCTAACTTTAGTTAAATCTGCTGATATGTCACCAGCACCCAGTTTCTGTCTAAAGAAGCTGTCATTGAATCTGACAGGAAGAAATGCACCAATTCAACCATGACCTTCTCTTTTTGTAAAAACACTGTCTATATAAATATTAACAAAAACATTTTGTTTATTTCCCTTTTTATATATTTATATATCAAATGTTTTTGCTAAGACCAAAGTGGAACTGAAGTCAAATTCATTGTTGGTGCACAAACTTGGTGAGTAAAGCTGATTTTGTATGTGCTCATCATCTCACAGCTCTGTAGACGCGTTGTCAGCTGTCTAATTATGTATCTGGCTCATCGGGCAGAACTTTCTTAATGAAAAAAATATCGGAGCGTCACAAAATCTTAACTCGTGATTTCATATATGCAGAATGGTACGGACTATTTGGGTGCAATATCTGTTAGGGATGTATATTACAAGTGCTGTGCATTTATGTTGTGCCTGCCAGCAATGCAATGAGCAAGTAGGATGGAGTTCCTCTGCCCTTGACGCCCATGGCCGGTAGAGATGGACGAGATGCTACAGCGCACAGAGAGTGGTGGGAGCATAATCGTCATCACTAAATTTCACAATGATTTTGTAGGTCAGTGCAGATGTGTAGAAATTATCAGCCCGATTAATCTTTCTAATCTGTGTGTTGTCTTTTACTCATTTTTTAAAGTAGATCATGTTATACAGCAAAATTTAGTTACTTTGTAAGTGTATTGAAAATTGTATAAACAAAGTAATCCGTACATGGAAAGGGTATGGCACAACTGCAGGCCTACCAAGACCTGGCCGTGCACCAAAACTGACACACTGGGCAAGGAGAGCATTAATCAGAGGAGCAGCCAAGAGGCCAGTGGTAACTCTGGAGGAGCTGCAAAGATACTTAGCTCAGGTGAGCGAATGTGTTGGCAGGATGACTATTAACCGTCCACTCAAAAATCTAGCCCTTTTGGAGGAGTAGCAAGAATAAATCTGTTTTGCCCCATCCATGTAAAACAAGCACTGTACTCTGAACACCAAATCCTCATAGTTATCCATGTTGGTGGCAGTATCTTGCTATGGAGGTGTTTTTCCCTATCAGGGACAGGAACATTGCCCCTAATGAATCTGTGTCCACCTCCCAGATCTCTGAACTAGTCCAGCACCTGAGGCTTTCATAATGTCCAGGCGATAGTATTCCTTCCAGACTACTGAAGGAGGTTTTGAGGGCTGTTGGTCCAGCTTCTAGCAACCCAACGCCCCTTTGGGAGAATAGCCTAGTCAAAGTCCAGACCTAAGTGATTTGTGGCAAGACTTAAACAAATTGGTGCTCACCGATGGTAATTTAATACTTTTTATTTGTACAAATGTTTGAAAACCAGCTGTGATCCATCTTATCTTTATATCTTTTTTCTGATTTATTAATTTAATTTTATCATCTTAGAAAACCTAAATCATGGAGAATTTATCAACCATAACATCTTCATGTTATAGAATTTGTTTCTCTTCTCTTGTGTTTATTTGTCAGGAAGGTTCTGCTTCCTCCAGATAATAAAACGACAAATAGTTTTAGTTCTTTGCTTTTCTCCTCTGTTAGAGAAGTCTTTACTCACGTGGCTCAGCTCAAACAGATTTCAGAGCTGAGCAGATTACTTCCTGGGTCGGGCATTTTCCTTTCCCCCCTCTTTACCTGATTTATGCTGCTGTTCAGGAATACACTTTTTAGCAGCAGCTGATCTCCCTGTTTACTTGAAATAGACCCATAGTTGGGTTAATAAAGAGGGAACGTCAGACATGTTGTGGTCATGCAACAATTTAATACGGTTTGACCTGAAAATCACAATATCCCCTGGGATGGAAAAAAGTTGGTACGGTGGAAGGATTTCAGTCATTCCCGTCATGTGGGACACATGGAAATTGGCCCCTAATCGCTTAGACCAAGACCCTTTAGCAAGCATCACACAGCCCGAGAAATGTAGCTCTGCCTTGGAGTGGCCCACCCATCCCAGCCCCCTTACATAATGCCACTGGTCTGGTGTGATTCACATGACTGGGTCATATAATAAAAGATTTCAAGCTCTTTGCTGTAAAACAGTTGCCATGGATAGATCTGAACTCCAGAACATTAGCAAAAAAATAAGGCAAAGCAAGTTTATTTGTGCTGCACATTTATGCAACAATTTAATTCATGGTGCTTTACATGATGAAGACATGAGAAAGGAAAAAAACGTAAAATACATTGCAGTGGATTAATAAGAAAAGTTGCACTACAGACTGAAACTAATGATGTTTCAGCTAATTAAATAAAACAGTCAAAGGCAAACTAAACAAATGGGGTATTAAGCTTGATTTCCTAGAATTTAAGGATTCAGCATTTTTGCTGCTTTTTGGGAGTTTGTTTCAGATTAGTGGAGCAGAAGAACTGAAAGCTGCTTCTCCGTGTTCGGTTCTGGTTCTGGGGATACAGAGTAGACTGGAACCAGAAGACCTGAGTCGCCTGGAAGGTTGATACAACCACATACCTTTATTGTATTTTGGTGCTAAGCCATTCAGGGATTTATAAACTAACTGAGGTATTTTAAAGTCTATTCTCTGAGGTTCAGGGAGTCAGTATAAGGACTTAGAACTGAGGTACTTTCTTAGTGTTAGTGAGAACCCGGGCACAGCGTTATGGATCAGCTGTCTGATCAACGTTTTAGAAAGTCCTGTGATGACACTGTTGCAGTAATCCGTTCGACTAAAGACTCATAAAAAGTAGTTTATATTATTTCTCTGCCTAAGTCAAGATTTAACTTTAGCATTAGCCTAAAACAGCATCTACGGTAATACAAAACATTCAATCTAAAAGGAAATTTTTACCAAGGTTTGATGCATGCTTTGCACACAGGCATGAATTGGTTCCTTAGATTGCACGTTTGAGATGTCCAAAGTTATCTGAGCCGTGACATTGTCTTGTTGTAAATCTGATCTCGTTTTCATTTGGCTACAAATTCCCCGAGAGACGTTCAGGTCAAACAGAGGAAGACATCTGTAGGCAAAACAAAAGCAACAATTTTATACCAATGTTTCAATTTTCATGGATGGATGTACGATCTTTTTCTTTTTTTTTTTTTTTTTGGATCAAAGGATGTCACACTTACGGGCACTCTGGGAGATATTTTGGGTGATGGTTTGAACAATATTATAAGGACAAGTGTGATCTTGCTGTATAGATTTGTTCTTATTAACAAACATGGGTTTGTCACATGCTGAAGCAGCGTGCTGCAGAGCTTCATGTTCCTGTTGGAAAGACTGAGCTGTGATTAAACACGGGATAAATGAAGCCGCAGAATCTCTCTATTGGCTGTGGTATTCACATGGTTCTGCTATAATCACAGCACTATGCTTGAAGGGCCCTGCAGACGAGAACCAACTGACTAATTAGCTGTCCTTCATTCTGGAGTTTAGGCTCGGCTCCCAGCTTGCTTTAAATGTAGTTTTAACAAACATGTTTTTTTAAATTGTTTGAGCTATATTGTATACTCAGTTTTGTTGACTGCCAGAGGTCCACACGGTTTCATAAATAGTTATCTTTTTTACTATGTTGCCATAAATGAATGAACTGGTGTTAATGAAGCCACATTTAGCATAAATGTCCTTTGTTACCTTTGAGCCATTCAGAAGTGGATTTGCTGGTTTTCTGCTCCAAAACCCAAGTGCTCTTGAGCTTAAGGTCACAAATTGATGGCCCAACCTTCTCTCATTATTTTCTTGAAGAGAGCAGTATTAATGGTTCCATCAATTATGGCAAGTCTTCCAGGGTTTGAAGCAGTAAAGTAGGCCCACACCATCACACTACCTCCACCATGTTTGACTGCCAGTATGATGTTATTTACTCAAATCCTGTCTTATTTTGATGCCAGGTGTAATGGAAAGCTTCCAGAAAGTTCAGAGACGATTCTTTGTTTTCTTTCTGGTTTTCACCTTGGATGTCTCCCTTGGAGGTCATTATTGACCACCCTCCCTCTTATTATTAAATCCTGATCCCTGTCCGTAACTGAGTCAAGTGAGGTCTACAGCGGTTTAGATGTTGTTCTGGGTTATTTTTGTGAACTCCCGTTTGAGTCTTTAGCCCCTTTCACAAAACACTTAAAGGCAGGATTGAAGTTCCTTTTAGCTGCCTCAGTGTGTTTAGTGAAAGGTCTGGTAAGGTAAGCTTGGAGGCGGCTTGTCTTCACGGGCCTATGACAACATTTTTTGGTAAAGGAGGTTTTTGATGTTCCACTTCCAAGGAGGTTCATTGCTGCTCTGTGTTTTTTCCATTTGTGGATGATGGCTCTCACTGTGGTTCTCTGGAGTCCCAAAACCTTAGAAATGGCTTTGTAACCCTTTCCAGGTTGATTGATGTCGGTGAGTTTGTTTCTCATTTGTTTTTTAATTTCTTTAAATCAGAGCAGGGCATATTGTGTTATCTGAGATCTATTGGCCTCATTCATGCTGTCAGACAGGTTCTAGTTAAGTAATTTCTTGATTCTATACATTAGGCAGTAATTAATCCTTGGTTTGGTTTGGAAAATTGAATCCAGCTTTCTAAAACATTCATTTAATCTCAGTTGGTGATTTGACAAGAGGGGTGATTTGCTATTTTCACAGGGCCAGGTTTATTTTGATACTTTTTTCTCTTAATAAATTAAATTTATTTTTTGTAATAACTCAGGGTGTCTTCGTCTGACAAAAATGTGTCCATCATTTAAATGTGAAAAAACAGAAAGAGGAAATCAGTTAGTCTGGCACTAAAAGGCCATCGATTTGATATTGGTTATACTTACTGTAACTGTTGTGGTATTTATAAAGCAGTCACAGTAAGCACTGTCCAGGCAAGAAATGCAATTTTGTCCATATCATACTTGGATGCTGTCAGTCTTTAAAGATTAAAGCCCGACTCTAACTTGAAATCAGCAGTCTGACATTATTTTGATGAGTTGTTATTGGGGACAGGGTTGCATAAAGGCAGTTCAAACACTGTACTGACTTCAACTTGCCATGAACAAATGTTTGCAGGCTATCTTTGTTCCAAAGAGACCGCCCAGGCCGACTCGCCTCTTGTTTCTTGGAGACGGGACTGACTGTCTCCTTTGTTATGTGGCTGGACATTTCTCTCTCTCTCCTCCTTTTCATGCTTTCTCTTTCAGACCATCTGCAAGTCTATTTTTGTTAATGTTATTTATCAAGGCTCAAGAAAATGTCTTTTATTTGTGTCATTTTTTTTCTCCTCCATCACAAACATCCACAAGACCACCGCAAATATTTATGTGCTGCTGTGTTAGAGAAAGAAACACATGATACGAGCAGATGTGTTGCCTCGTTTTTTTGTTTTAAGCTATTTTCTTTGGCTTGCAGTGATTTGAAACTTAGATAATCTGATTAATGTTTTGATTGAGGTCTACAAAATGTTTGATGTAACTCAGATGTTCAGGATTAGCAGCTTATCCCTGAAGTTATTGTAACTTCTGGTCAAGATATGTAAAATGCCTTAAAATAAATGTTTTAGTGCTTGAGCAGATTCTCACACAGAAAAAAATGGAAGAATCCAAGCCTTATCTTTAGTATTTGTTTAGTAGGAAAAATTAATAAATCCACATTAGGAAAGCAATATTTTTAACAAAGTTACTGGTGCAACCACAAATGGTACCCGTTATCTTTTCCTATAAATATAAATATAATAAATACATATAATAAATGTTAATTGAGGCACAGCTGCTCAATATGTTGAATCACAATTGTCAAAGCATAATCAATTTATGAAATCTCACAATCACTAAGTAAATAAGTGACCTTTATTTATATGGTACATTACAAAGGTCAGAAACATACAAAGTGGTGTACAATAAAAACAGACCAAAAAGGGCATAAACGTAGAGATAAAAATAATGCAGGACTTAACTATTTTACAGTCAAGTATGAATAAATGAGTCTTCAACTGCTTCATAAAAGATGCAATAGAATCAAAACAGCACAAAGATGGAGAAAATGCTTTCCACATCCGGGGCCCCGCGCTAAAGGATTGTTTTAAAATGTGTCCCTTAATCCATTACCAGCCTTTCACCAAAACATCTCAGACTGCAAGAACAGGTGTGGGGCTCTAAAAAGGTCAGAGACACTGGCTGGAACTGAACAAATACAACGGTTTCTAAAATATGCTGCTTGGCAATGTAAACAGGAGTACTGCGCTCTCTTTTGTGTGTTAGTTAAAGACCTTTCAGCAGCATTCTGTGCTGACTGGATAAGGTCCAGGTGCTTCCTATTTGAACATATAAAAAGGCTATAGCAATAATCAAGAAGACATTAAATAAAAGTGTAATCTGTAATTAGGCTTTTAAAAACCGGTGATGGCTGCACGTTGTAAGGCACACCCTGTAGGGGAATTATACTGCCAAAAATCAAGAGCACACTTTCAATTTAAGAGCAGGATTTTATGGGTTTGTGCTCAAATTGTAATGCTTGTATTCAAAACATCTCCTTTCTTTCAAATATACTCTGTTATCTTTGTTTGCACGCTAAGATTTAATGCTTCTTCACAGATATGTTATCCTCCTTCTCTTCGCATGCAAACTTCTCTGCACAGATCAAAACTGTGCCCTTAAGTAGCTTCTGAATGGGACTCATTCAGAAGCTACAGAATGCCTCACCCCTTTCCTTTCATGAAATGCACAGGTCTTTCCTACTGTTATGTTCTTAGGAACAAAGCTGCAACCCTGCATGTTGTGAGTTAGCGGGAAAAAATCAAAAGCACACTTTGGATTTATCTGGGACACCTCGGACTCACTGCAAACAAACTTTACGTCAAAGCTGATGTGAGATCAGAATCTGTTGCTAGGATACTTTTATGAAGCACATGAAAATCCTAACCACAGCTTGGTGCCAGTCAGATGAATAAGTGGTGGACCCAAACACAAGGCAGAATTGTGGCAGACATGTGCAGATTCTCAATCCACTACAGACTGTTTTAATCAGCCATCAACTCAAATCAGGTGTGCTGAAGCAGTGAAACATTGGGCTGGTAAACATTGCAGTAGATGACAACAAAGTACTTCCAATACGATCCTTGGTACGTGTTGAATCTGCATCAACAGGCATTAATGGTATACATACTCCACCTTAGCTGTGTGGTGCTTTGTGGCCAATTTGCAATAGTCCACATGGGCTATTAGTGTAGGATTGTTCACAACCAGCAAAGCTTTTTATTTATTTATTTAAGAATTCATAACTGTGTCAACATAAAAAAAAAAAATCTAAGACTTTATTAAAAAGGATTAATTTGATTGAAGTTAAGATTTTGGTTTTCAGCAACAAACAGGTGGGCCTGGAGCGAAACAAAAGATGAATGCGTAAAAAAAAAACAAAAAAAAAAACACAGGTTATGCTGCAAGCCCTGAGAACCTTGTTAGAGTACACGGCACCATGGACTCTTGGAAATACCAGGAGATTTAAGATAAAATATGGTGGGCTTTGCCAGATAAACTAAAGATTAGCAAACATTGTTTTTTTTTTTTGCAAATAACGATTCAAAAAATAAAATGCTTAAACAATCAATGGGTTGTGCTGAAGAGAAGTAGCATAAGAGCGGATCCAGGACTCTGGATGATCTATGGAGATTGTACAAAGGAATGGTCAAAAATCCTATTTTCTTTTTATTCCCAAAGCTTGTGGAATAATATAGAAGATTGAGCAATAGAGGTTTTAAATAAGTATTAACAGTAATTGAGGCAACGTTTTCCTCACTGAATAAATCTACCCGAAGGCTAGATTGTAATTGTAATTTTTGTAATTGTAATATTTTATTGTAAGATTATGCTACTGTGATTTAAAGATCAAGTTTAACTGAAAATGGTTACAAGTTAAAGAGCGATTCACATTGTAGCGGTAGAACGGGTGCCGTCCAGGCTTAGATTAACGCCCTGTGACTTTTGCTGCATGTTCTTCAACTTTTTCTCTCTGCCCATTTTCTGTGTGGTTAATTTGAATTAAGGCCATTACTGCCACAAAATCTTAAAAGATTTCCAAGTCACAAAAGATGGTTAACTTCCTTCTTCAAGTTTATTGCTGTGTCAGCTTTAGAAAAATAAGCTCTTTCACAGGTTACATTTAAGAGGTCGGTATTTATTATGCGCAGCCTCCTCCTGACTGATCCATTTTCTTGGAAAATGGAACAAAGCAAATACTTCTATGTGAGGGTCTCTTATATTTTCCTGTTCCAAGAGTTAAAGACCATCTGAATGTTTTTGTTATTTATGCTGAGCATCAATACAATGGCTGTTGTATCAATTTTCCCACAATGCATAGAGCTGACCTGCAACAGAGGCTAAATGAATAGAGTAGCATGGAATCGGAAAATATATGGTGGATCTTTGGAAACTTTCAATGGAAAGTTAAAGTGGCAATATTTTTTAGTTTTATATTGCCCATTGAAAGCACTGCATTGAATTTATGAGAATTAACTGGGAAATTGTGGTAATTTACCAAAAGTGTAACATATTCAAATTTATAAATACAAACATTTTATTTTTAAATAGCCAAACATTCCTGTGATCACTGGAAGTTAAACATTTATACCAGACATCATATAGCGTATTTATCCATACTATAAAAACGTCATTTTATTTAGTCCAGGGGATCAAATGTGCAGCTATTGTAGTTTTTTGCTCTATATGGCCTAAATCATCAGTGCATGTGATTGAGAAATGCACAATTTATATAGAGGGCGTGGCCCTAAAAACCCCTGCAGTAAGTGGTGTGCTATGTACATGTGATTGAGGAACTGCATAGACATAATGGATAAGGTTTTGTTTTGAAGTTTTACCGTATTGACGCTGTGTTGTCTTAGCTGTCCTGCCAAGCGTAATCGGATCCTCGGATACGATGCTGGCAGTCCAATAAATCTGATGAGATGGTAACAAGTTAAATAGATAAGCCAGACCAGTTTGAAGAGCAAAAACCTTTAGGTAAAAGTTTATTTACTTGCCAGCTGGAGAAGAGGACTGCTTTTGTAGTTTCTCTCTGCACATAGAGGGGACAGATGCCTTGCTTGTACGGTTGTAAAATATGGAAGCAAATCGTTACCATATTTCAAATGAAAAAGCATTTTCAGAAATGCTTTTTCATTTTAAGAATGTGGCTGCATTGTTTGACCCATAAATGAAATTAGTTATCAATAATCCTATTTGCATTTTAATTTTCTTCTTCAAGACTGCTCATTCTTTCACTTAATTAAAATGAAAAAGAAAAAGACATTTGAGATTTATTTTTCAAAATGTACCCCAGCAAATAGATGCCAAAATTCAATTTGAAATGTAAAATTTGAAAATGAAAAAGCATTTCCAGAAATAAGAATATGGCTGCATTATTTGACTCATAAATGAAATTAGTAATCAATCATCCTATTTGCATTTTCTTCTTCACGACTGCACATTTTATGCCATAATCAAAAAGAAAACAAAGCAGACATTGCTTTTTCGTTTTCGTGGTCTGCCCGCAAAGTACTGCCCAGAACTCGAAAACGAAAAAGCATTCCGAGCTGCGGGCGCAGAAGAGTGACGTCATCAGCCGCTCTCCCTCAGCTCCCTGCTGACCGAGCTACCCATCTTGTTCAGTAGGGGGCGCTGTGCATGTCTGCATTGCATTACATTGCAAACGTGCCGAGAAATTGATTGAATTGCAGCAGGGCTGAGCTCAATTTGTGGCAGTGGCAGGCAGAACTGGTAGTTCCGCCACAGCTCACAGTCTGCCGCAGGGTGGCAGGGGATTCCGCGAGGATGCCAGAAGGTGCCAGACCGGCCGTAAAAGCTTGCCAATGCGGTTGCCGCTGTTTTTGTGGAAGCTGATGCTGATTATCGGCAGTTAGGTTGTCATTATTGTCAAGAGTGTCTGTGGAGCTGCCACCGGAAGTGATGCCAATGCTGATTATCGGCAAACAGGAATTCATTATTGTTATAGCCTGTTACCTTTAAATAATGATTTCATTATTGATTATTATTTAATAAACAGCTTTAGACCCATAACATAAGGTGATTGTATTTACTTGACATAGAAAATAAATAGCACTATGTGTATGTGTGACGTGTTGAAAGGATGACGATTTATTGCACAAACAGCCGGTTTATTATAGAGCACGAGCGGCTATTCTGAATTGTCACTCACAGAAAATTATAAATAAATGCTTAAAAACACGCTGGATGTCCCAGGCTGTAAGGCTGCCATGAGGATGCCACAGCCTGCCACCGGAACTACCAGTTCTGCCTGCCACTGCCACAAATTGAGCTCGGTCCTGCTGCAATTCAATCAATTTCTCGGCACGTTTGCAATGTAATGCAATGCAGACGTGCACAGCGCCCCCTACCGAACAAGATGGGTAGCTCGGTCAGCAGGGAGCTGAGGAAGGGCGGCTGCTGACGTCACTCTTCTGCGCCCGCAGCTCGGAATGCTTTTTCGTTTTCGAGTTCTGGGCAGTACTTTGTGGGCAGACCACGAAAACGAAAAAGCAATGTCTGCTTTGTTTTCTTTTTGATTATGGCATAAAATGTGCAGTCATGAAGAAGAAAATGCAAATAGGATGATTGATTACTAATTTTATTTATGGGTCAAATAATGCAGCCACATTCTTAAAATGAAAAAGCATTTCCGGAAATGCTTTTTCATTTTCTAATTTTACATTTAAAATTGAATTCTGGTATCTATTTGCTGGAGTACATTTTGAAAAATAAATCTCAAATGTCTTTTTCTTTTTCATTTTAATTAAGTGAAAGAATGAGCAGTCTTGAAGAAGAAAATTAAAATGCAAATAAGATTATTGATTACTAATTTTATTTATGGGTCAAATAATGCAGCCACATTCTTAAAATGAAAAAGCATTTCTGAAAATGCTTTTTCATTTGGTAACGATTTGCTTCCATAGTAAAATGCCAAGTTCGGTTAAATGTAAATGGTTTTAAAAACATAACTTTTTGCAATCGGTCATATTGCGGTGTGCTGCAAAAGTATTCACACTTTTTCCACAAGTTGTCACATAAAAACCATAAACTTCAATGTATTTATTGGGATTTTCTTTAGAGACAAACACAAACTAATGGATAAATGGGAGCTGTAGGGAAGTGATGCCTGGTTTTAAAAAATTTTCACGTGCATTTGTTTCCAGACCCTTTTAATCTGACACCTCTTAAAAAAAAAAAAACAATCCAATGCAACCAACTGCCAGCAGAAGTCACCTAATTTGTAAATGTAATCCATTGTAGTCAATCTTAACTTGAGGTTAGGGAGTATTAGTGAACAGACGACACCATGAAGACCAAACCCCGCCCAACCCGGTCAGAGATAAAGTTGTGGCGAAGTTTGAGGCAGAGTTAGGTTGAACAAACATCTCACATAATGCTATTCAATCCATCAACTGAAAATGGAACAAGGATGGACCAACTGCAAGGCTGCAAAGAAATGGCGGTCCACCTAAATTTACAGGCTGAGCCACGGGAGCATAAATCCAACAAGACTACCGTAAACTTTGAGGGGCTGCAGAGACCTACAGCTCAGGTGGGAGAAACTGTTGACAACACGCTTATTAGTTGTCTGACCGCCATTTTTGGAAGGGTAGCAATATCGTTAAATTGTGGAACACAACCCAAAAAATCCCTGAAAAATACGTTAATATATGTGGCTTCAATGACATGAAGCATAAAGAAGTTCAATGGGTATTAATGCTTTTGTATACATGTGCATAAAGAAAAATTACAGTTTATGTTTTGTTTTTCTTTAGGAAACAAAAGTCATGGTGGTCCCCTGTCCAAGTGTCCAGCCTATAGAAGAGGCCCTAGAAGACTGCACTCGCAACATAATACCTGTCATACTCTACGCCATCAACCAGGACTCTCTCAGCTCGGAGCAGGTGGCCGAGCTCCGGAAGGTCAAAGAGATGCTCCCATTTCCCATTTGCTTTGTCCGTATCCCCGCCTCCACACTAGCAGCCTCCCCAGAATCCAGCCGCCGGGCGGAGAAGGAGAGGGAGAAGAGCGGCCTGCACAAACAGTTGCTCTCACTCGGCTTCTTGAATAATCAGACTGGACACTGTTCCTGTGGAGCCCCAACGCAGATTTCCACCCCGGGGGCTAAACCCCAAAGCATGCTGGGCGAATCTTTCGAAAGATTGCATCGACTGCTGGTGCCGTTTGCTCGCCAAGTTCTCCAGAACCAACAAGTAGAGGCTGCCAACCTGCTTAATGGGCTTCACTGTCGATGTCTCGACCTTTTCATCAACCAGGTCAGAAGATGACGCATCCTAGCGCTGGTTTGCTGTACTTGCCATCGTCAGTGCATGACCTGTTTGTTGTCAGTGTATTTTGACCCTTGTAATCCCGTAACACAAACACTAACAGACCTTTATCATCTTTGCATTACTCCCCTGAAGGCCTTCGACATGCAGAGGGACCTGCAGATAACTCCCCGCAGGCTGGAGTACACTCGTGAGAAAGAGGGGGAACTCTTCAACTCCCTGATGGCCATCGCTAACCGAAAACAAGAAGAGATGAAGGAGATGATTGTGGAGACCCTCAGCAGCATGAAGGAGCAGTTACTAGAGGATGCAGCCAACCTAGAGTTTACAGGTTAGTGAGTAGGTACACACTGAATTGTAGATTTTCTTTCACCTTTATGGGTTTTGTGTGCATAAATAATATTTTTTACAAGTGTGGATGTAGCCTGAGTAATCTGTAAATGATCTATTTGAGTGCTGACCCAATGAATAGCCAATAAAATGATAAATTATGATCACATTTTATGACTCTTAGCTCACAATTGTCATTCACAGGCATTAGTGTTTGCAGACAGCACTTTCACAGCTCTCATTTGATCTATGAAGCACTCAGTTATTTGTCGAGGCTTTTCAACCACGTGTGGGTTTTTTTGCACTAAAAAAACATACCTTTTAAGATCCAATGCACATTTGCTGCTGTGATTCTAATAGGCAACATGAAGAGTGGTTACTCAGACGGACTGTTAACATGTGGTGTGTACTCCGCCAGCCAGCCAATATATAAATAATGATTCATTGATTCATATTCAACAATGTCTGGTTTCACTGTAAAAATGTAGTCATTTTTCAGCTTCTGTTTGATTGGATTTGAGCAGTTTCCCAAAAACCTTATCTACCTTCAGACAAACAAAATTATTGAACGGCATCATATTAAAAAAAACTAATTGACTTTGCAATATCATTGTTGGATATTGTGACGATGTAATTACTGCTCTATTTTCATCCACCATCCTAAAGTCCTCACTATGTCTAGAGTTGTTAAATAATATGTGTTCCCCTACAGATTTCTTCTATTATCGCTTTTTTTTTGGTCACTCTTGAATGTTTCAGATCATTTAAAAAATGTCTTACATGAGACAGAGATAACCTGAAAAGATACAAAATGCATTTTCTATGGTGATGGTGATTTCATTTTAATGAATAAAAGATATCTTCACCTACCTGGTTGCATGTGTAAAAGTAATTTGAACCCCCCCAGTTAAATCATGAAATAACTGATTAACCACACACATTGTTGGAAAGCTGAGTTCAGTTTTACTAACCACACCAAGGCCAGATCACTTCCAGATGTGTAGAATCAAGCAATCACTTAACTAGAACCTGTCTGACAACATGAAGTAGGCTAAATGATCTCATAAAGCAACACTTCATGTCCAGATCTAAAGAAATTCAAGAGCAGTTGAGAAACAAAGTCATTGACGTCTGTTGGTCTGGAAAGGGTTACAAACAAGTTATTAGCTTTAGGGGCAATCACTTTTTCCACATGGGTCCAGGTTAGGGTGTAAAGGTTTACACCTAAAAAAGATTATCATTTAAAAACTGTTATGCATTCTGTTGAAACTTGTGCGTTTTCCTGTTAACTAGTTCAGTTGTTCAAAGTTGAAAATTTCCTCTGCTTTGTTTCCTTTGGTTTCACTGTTAATTACTCACTAAAAGGAACAAATGTCTCTTATTTTGCTCCTAGAGGATCTTTTTCATTGTATTTCTATCTTAACCAGAAAGAGCAGAAAGATCATCCTTCACAGACTCTGACTATTTAGTATCTAACTTTTCAAGTATTTGTGAAACTGATTTATGATTTGTTTGTGCAAAAGAAGCAGCTCAGTGTTCTGTCAATAGAGCAGAAGTTTCCAGTTCTGAACCTAAAGGGCTTAAGGCCATTTTATAGAGTTAAGACTCTGTTTTGATCCAAAGGGGAAGAATTGGCTGGATTTTGTAATTTGTCCTAAACGTTTGGCTGAATTATTAAGCAGCTGAAGTGTGTTTTTGGCTGTTGCAGCAATCCTTCTGGGAATGTTGAAGAGGTAGGATTTCTGTTCTGTGTGGGTACTTTCTATGACTTAAAACCCTGCTTAGATGTTGCAGCATATTTACATCCATTATCAGCATGAAGTTATAGACCAACCCTTAAACATGGTAAATGGAAGCTAACTCTAAAAAGAAATCAGTGGTGGGATGTGTGTTGAAAATGTTCTTTCTGCATTTTTCTTCCTAGTTTTGCTCAATAATGCGACTTTGAACCTTTTGGTGTCTTCATACAGCAGCTACTGTGGGGATTTTAGCTATAGTTCCACAAGTATATGCCTGCTCATTGTTCTTATTTGTTATTTATGAACACATCATCTATTTTCTCTATGAGTGAATAAAGTGAGCAAATAATAACAGAAAGAAACCTTTTCTGTTAAAACAATCCAGCTTGTGACCACAAACAACACAGATCGGAATAAAATGTCAGCTTACTTTTATGGGGATCACTCGGGATTGCTTAGAGGCGACTGTGGCTCAGTAGGAAGAGTAGTTGTCTTGCAATCAGAAGGCAATCAGAAGGTTGTGGGTTCGATTCCAGCTTCCTCCTGCCATATGTCGATGTGCCCCTGGGCAAGGCACTTGACCTCAAGTTGCCTACCGATCTGCGTATCGGTGTAGGAATGTGTGAGTGTTAGTGAGTGCGAATGGGTGAATGTGGCTCTAGGGTAAAGCGCTTTGAGCGGTTTGTATGACTGGAAAAGCGTTATATAAGTTCAGTCCATTTACCATTTAGTTTGCCCCACCATTTAAAAACAGGGATATTTCAGTGCAAGATAAAAGATACTGTAGACATGACCTTTGGAGCAGATGTTTGATGTTTATGTCTCAAACTCTTTGATCTTAATCTTAGAAATAAACTAATGCTTTTAGTGTCTGCTTTTTGCATCCTGTTGAGCTAAATATTTTGTGTGATTTAGGTTTTCTGGTGTGTTTAGTGGATTACTGTTGTAAAATGTGAAATACTCAAGCAGAACCAGTACTGTGCAAAAGTCCTGTATTACCGTACTTTTTTTTTTCTTTTTTCCATCTAAGAAGATTACTGCAGGCATATAAGAGTGGGTGTATCATGGAGAGAAAAGCCAAGGCATTTATTAATAAACCCGTTTGATCTATGAAGTACTGTTTTATGTGTAAATGGTGCTGGGAAGTCTTTTGACTATTGGGCAGATCCAGAAAAGCAGAATAACAATGCCTTCTATTTGTTTTCCTTATTTAATCTATTTTTTACACATTCACTATACAGAAACTTTACTGAAATTAAGATGCTGTCGGGACTCCTGCATATTTACATTATGTTCAATCTCCAAGGAACAGCTCATGACATCTGCGATATTTGTTTGTGCTAACAGCGCGCACACATGCTGCATATTATCTTACAGACTTTTCTTTCATCTACAGACATCATTGTAACTACCAACGGAGAGCCTGTTACGTCAAAGGAAATAAAATCCTGCATCCACTTGATCCAGGAGCTGATAGTGGTGCGTTTGAATCAGGCGGTGGCGAATAAGCTGATCAGCTCAGTGGACTATCTGAGGGAGAGCTTTGTGGGAACTCTGGAGCGGTGCCTCAACAGTCTGGAGAAGTCCAGCTATGAGTCCTCTGTGCACAATGTTACTTCTAATCATCTAAAACAGGTGGGGAGGAGTTTTTTTTTTTTTAAAGTGGAACTTATTTTGTGTCGGTGCTGAAAAGTGAGATTATCACAGGTGTAAATCATGGGCTGTTATGGGTCAGCACGATCAGATTTGGAGAATGTGACAGCAGGGCTGCAACGATTGCTTGAATGAATCAATGAAAAAATCCTCAGAGCAAAAATCTGTTGCTTTGATTCTTGGTTTAATATAAATTAATGCTGCTCCATAATCAAAATGTTTTTCCCCCACGTTTCACAGGGGACGTTTACTGCGGTTGCGCAACATGCTTCTGTGTACATTAACCGTGATAGAGAGAGATGGGAGAGAATGAGCTGAAACCCTGATGGGAGAAGACCAAAAACATTATAAGTTTAGGTCCCCATCAAATAAGTGAGAAGTAGGGCTGAGACAATTAATCAAATTAATCATTATTAGTCGATTATTGAAATAATATTCAACTAATTTAGTAATCAAAGCATTAACTGTAGTAAACAGACTCTGAAACACGCATTTGCTGAAAGAACAATCCACTCAGAGCAATAATTAGGCCAAAACTGTACAATTCAGTTTCCATTCCATTCAGTTTTATTTATATAGCGCCAATTCACAACACATGTCGTCTCAAGGCACTTCAAAAAGTCAGGTACATACATTCCAGTTAATCGTAACCATTGAACAGTGCAGTCAGAGTTAGTTATTTATTCAATTTGGATAAAAAGTTTTTCTATCTAAGGAAACCCAGCAGATTGCATCCAGTCAGTGACTTGCAGCATTCACTCCTCCCGGATGAGCATGTAGAGACAGTGGACAGTCACTGGCGATGACTTTGCAGCAATCCCTCTTACTGAGCATGAATGTAGCGACAGTGGAGAGGAAAAACTCCCTTTTAACAGGAAGAAACCTCCAGCAGAACCAGAACCAGGCTCAGTGTGAGCGGCCATCTGCCACAACCGACTGGGGGTTTGAGAGAACAGAGCAGAGACACAAAGAGAACAAAGAAGCACTGATCCAGGAGTACTTTCTATGGGAAGGAAAAGTAAATGTTAATGGATGTAGCTCCTTTAGTGGTTTCACCTAGAAAGAAAGAACAGATAAACTCTGAGCCAGTTTTCAAGGTTGGAGTCTGAAAAAGAGCACATATAATTAGTTACAGTAAAAGCTCAGTCAATCGCCATGTCTAGGAGAGAGAAAGGGTTAAACACTAAAAGACAGGGCTATGTGGATCATCGGTAGAAGGTGAGCATTAAGTTGTTGCCAGCAGAAGCTTGGACGATTCCCCTCTCCAGAAAGGTGTCACAGGTAGACACAGAGTCAGGCCAGGTGTAGCTTCTAGGAAGAGAAAAGAGAGAACAAAGTTAAAAGCTGAAATAGCAGCAAATAATGCAAAATTGGAGAGTAGTGGGAGAATGTAGCGAAGAGGGTTAAAGCGGTCATTATGTCCTCCAGCAGCCTAAGCCTATAGCAGCATAACTACAGAGATAGCTCAGGATAACCTAAACCACTCTAACTATAAGCTTTATCAAAAAGGAAAGTTTTAAGCCTAGCCTTAAAAGTAGACAGTTTGTCCATCTAGAGTCCACTGATGGTCATTGTTATACTAAAAACCACAAGGATTGGGATAACTCTCTCTGTCAGATTGATTATAACCATTGGAAAAGAGAAGGGGTCATACAGGTAGCAGAAATGGAGGGTGTGTTTGCACCTCAACCATAACTGAGCCGGTTTAGGCTAAACCTGACTCCCCCTTACCCCAACCAACAGGGAGGGAGGAAGACGGAGGTAAAAAATAAGGAAGAAAGGTCAGGATACAAAAAATATATGTTTTGTCTGTAAATATGCTTTGTCCAGAACTTCAAGTGGCATAGTTTTAGCTTCACCTGAGCATTTCTCATATTTTTTACAAATGTTTTGAACAATTGCACTTTGCAACATGCAACAAAATGCATTGTCCCTTTTTAAAAATACTTCACTAATAAAATGCCATGTTCTAAGCATTGAATTTAGTTTCTTTACGATTTTGCTATTTACACTGCATTTAAACTGCGCAATAAAGGTTTTTTGTTTTTAAGTTAACAACACTTGTTTATTAAGGTGATTGAGGTATGAAAAACACTCAAAAAAAAATAAAAAGCGGCCGCTCAGTTTATCGCAGGAGGAACAACCCTGATGAAGCTGCGCTCTGTTCATCCACAGCGGAGTGGAACTTGTGAAGGAGGTCTTTTTCCACACTAACCGCCTGCTATCTGTCAAAGTTCAACAAATTTAAACTTTGACCTGAGCACAGGCGAGGTTCCACCGGGCTGCTCACACTTCTATGCAGAGGCCGGAGCTGCAGAACCGTTGTTGCACAAAGCAGCAATACAAATGAATGGATTTAAGATCACAGCAGAACCGGAGCCATCTGTTAAAGAAGGCAGACGCTTATCAGTTAACTCGTTTAATCAAAGAAAAATTTGATTAATCAATTAGTAAAATATTGGAGAGCGGCATCCCTATGGGACAGTGTAAATAAATGTACTTGTACTCTTGACCTATAACCAATGGCCCTCCAGAAGTCACATCATTTGTAAACGGAGTCCCTCACGACACACTTTTCAGTTTTTATTTGTGAAAAAGAAATTAGGACCTTAGATTTTCCTTTCCACTTTACAACTATTAACTGCTTTGTGTCGCATAAAATCCCTGAATTTTAGAATAAAGATGTTACATGACAAAATGTTGAAATTAGTTTTGCAAGGTGGCAAGTGTCAGTATAAATTATTAGATGATATGTACCATTAGGTGTGAAGGTCATCCTTTTCTTATTCTTCAGTTACTTAATGCTGCCTATCATGTGGAGGTCACCTTTCACTCAGGATCCTCAGTCACAAGACTTGTCTGGGAGCAAATCAAACAGGTGAGGACTTGAGAAACTTATGAAAAAAGGCTTTAATATTCTGAATTGATTTTAATGTCTTTCTGTTTCATATAATTGTCTTTTAAAGATAATCCACAGGATTACGCTTGTAAACCCTCCTGCCATCACATCTGAGTGGAAGCGAAAAGTCGCCCAGGATGCTATAGAAAGTCTCAGCGCTGCCAAACTGGCCCGGAGCATCTGCTCCCAGTTCAGAACCCGGCTGAACAGTTCTCATGAGGCGTTTGCAGCATCTTTACGCCAGGTTAGACCTGTCTCTTCTTTGATTTCCTTTTCTGTGTTGTTGCTGGTACTGTCTACTCTTCAGTCTTCAATCTGAGTGATCTTCAGTCAGGTTTTACATACACCCTGAACTCTGTTTACCAGCTGTATTTTTAAAGGAGCTAGGTAGTTCACGTAGACTGGAAAAATGGTTTTGTTGTAATCACTTTGTAAGAACTTTATTGTATTTAAAAAAAACCTACACAACTGCTTTTATACCCAGCAATACAATCCAAATTTAACTGAAAGGCAAAAATTTCAAGAAAACCTATTTACCATTATTTTTTGCCAACTCCGCAATAAACAAACGTGTTGTTGACAGGTGACTGTGTATTGGGTATAAAATATATAATATGTTAATCGCAACAGTTTTATCTAAACCTCCATGGAAAATTATGGGTAATAAAAAACATGTTTTGTAATATTTCAGGATGCAAACCTAGAATTTAGATCTTTTAACATTGTAGAAAGACTCACATGCTAAAACATAGGGGCATGAACTAATATTGAATAGGCCTGACCTTTAAACCCTCACTGCAGTACTGTGTGAGAAACATGCTACTTTGATCAAGCAGACACGTACTTAGAAGTTTGACAAATGATTGCTACAGCATCCAGTGCAGACGACCTGTGGAGTGCTGCCCCCACTTATTGGCATCTTTGGTACAGTTGGATAAAAATCCTTCAAATAAATGCATCTTTTTATTAGAGCAGCAGGTCACACAAACATTTGGTGGGATGATTTTGTGTCTGGTGAACCGTTCCTGGCATAATTTGGCCAGATGTTTCGGATCATTATCCTGATGAAACACACTTTGATGATCTGTTTTTACTTCTCTGGCAGAGGCCACCAGATTTTTATTAAAACGGTTCAATATTTCAATAAGTCAATGATACCATGCATTTCAAGATTCACAGGGGTGCTTTGAAAGAAAAACAGGCCCACAGCATCACAGTTCCTCCACCATACCTAACAGTGGGTATGAGGGTTTTTTTCCACATATTCAGTGGTTGTTTTACACCAGACTCTCCTGGAGGTTTTTGTTTCCAGAGAACTCAATCTTAGTCTGAACAAAACAAAACCATGGTCAGATGAGAGTAAAGGTTCAGTACAGTTTAGTAAGATCTACATTTATGATACTAGGGGAGAAAGGGCTGAACAACCATTGGCATGAATAGTGTCAAAAGGAAGTATTAGGTGCACCTGCATGTTTTAGCTGTGTCTTTGTTGTAGTACAGTGGTTCAAGTGGCTCATTAGCGGGTCATCGGGTTTGGCAGAAGCCTCTTAATGAGGCATTCACTTTATCAGTATCAGAATCAGCTATATTGCCAAGTTCGTACATACAACAAACAAGGAATTTGACTCCGGTACACTTTGCTCTCTGGGTTTCTTTTTTGTTTTTTTGTGTTATAAGATATATTCTGCATGTATCCTTATGTCCATAAATACATATATGCAATATACACATATACAAAGGTGGATTATCCAGCTGTGTTTAACCAGGAAAACATCTATAACATCTAAAACAGGCCCACTGATCTAGATCCAGCTCATTCTTACCAGAACAATTCTGGTGCTGGGTTATCCTGTGACTCTGTGTGGCAGCTGCAGTCTTCTCTAGGTCACTAGAGCACACACTAACTCAAATAATTCAAAGATTTCCAAAACATCTGCAGATTTGGACTGTTTTGTTTTAAATTTCCCATCCGCTTGATTATCAACTGTTGCAAATTTTCCCTTCGTGCTGTGAGCACTTTGTCAAACAAGATCCACATTTGCGTTGCTCCAATCCAGTCCACAGGAGCCATCGTCCTGCATGTTTCAGATTTTCCCTGCTTTAAAACAACTGATTGTCATTGATGGCTGATTAACAGCTGAACTTCATTCAATTCAATTCAATTCAAATTCAATTCAAAAATACTTTATTAATCCCAAAGGGAAATTAAATGTTGTTATAGCTCATATTATGAAGGTTTCCTCAAAGAGCCGTTGTAGATGCTGATGGCTGTGGGCAGGAAGGATCTCCTGTAGCGCTCCGTCTTACAGCAGATCTGAAGAAGCCTCTGACTGAAGACACTCTGTTGTTGTAGGACAGTCTCATGAAGAGGATGCTCAGGGTTTCTCCATAATGTTCTTCATTTTATGAAGAATCCGTCTTTCCACAATGATCTCCAGAGGTTCCAGAGGAGTCCCCAGAACAGAGCCAGCCTTTTTTATCAGCTTGTTGAGCTTTTTTAAGTCCCTGGCTCTGATGCTGCTTCCCCAGCAGATGATGGTAGAAGAGATCACACTTTCCACAACAGACTTATAGAAGATATGCAGCATCTTGCTGCAAACACCAAAGGACCTAATCTTCCTCAAGAAGTACAGTCTGCTCTGTCCCTTCTTGTAGATGGCTTCACAGTTGCATCTCCACTCTAGTCTGTTGTCCAGGTGAACACCGAGGTATTTATACTCCTCCACCACCTCCACTTCTTCTCCCATGATGGAAATAGTTTTTGACTTATTCCTGTTTCTCTTAAAACCTACAATCATCTCCTTTGTTTTATTCACGTTCAAAATGAGATGATTGTTTCCACACCATGCCACAAAGCGGTCCACCACCTTCCTGTACTCATCTTCTTGTCCATCTCTGATCCACCCCACGACTGCAGAATCATCCGAGTATTTCTGCAGATGACAAGAGTCTGTCTGGTACTGGAAGTCTGAGGTGTACAGAGTGAAAAGGAATGGTGAGAGTACAGTCCCCTGTGGTGCTCCTGTGCTGCTGACTACCTGGTTAGACTCACAACCCTTCAGTCTCACAAACTATGGTCTGTTTGTCAGGTAGTCTTTGATCTTCTGGAGTTTCTGACAAAGCAAATCAGGTTGGATTGTATTAAATGCACTGGAGAAATCAAAGAACATGATCCTCACAGTGCTGCTGGCTTTGTCCAGATGACAGTGGGTTTGTTGAAGCAGGTCTATGATGGCATCTTCAACTCCAACTCCACAGCAATAAGCAAACTGAAGGGGGTCCTGATGGTTTACTGTTTGCTTACTCAGGTGGGCCAACAGGAGTCTCTCTAGGACCTTCATGATGTGGGATGTCAGGGCAACAGGTCTATAGTCATTGAGGACTGATGGGTGAGTTTTCTTTGGTACCAGAACAAGACAGGAGGTTTTCCACAACACCGGAACCTTCTTCTGGGCCAAACTGATGTTGAAGAGGTGCTGCAGAATCCCAGAGAGCTGCTCTGCACAGGCCTTCAGGACTCTAGGGCTGACATGATCTGGACCTGCAGCCTTATTCCTATTCAGTCTCTCCAGTTGTCTCTTCACCTGACTTCTTGAGACACACGCATCTTCTGATATGGTTGAAGGCAAACCTGTAGAAGCAGAAGGGTCTAGGGCTGAGGTGGAAGATAAAAAATGTGAGGTGTTACTGGACAGCTGTGGGTCCTGTGGGTCAAAGGAAGGTGGAATGTCTGTTTGGCTGTGAGCAGGAGAGGAGGATGCGAAGCTTGTTTCTGAACTGAACTCATGGCTCGCTGTAGAGATAATTTATTCATTCGGGCCCGGTGTGTTCAAGCTGGGGACATTTTATAATATGCAAAACAACTGGGTCCTGAGGCCTGGAGGTAAAAAGCACTGATGGAGAGGATTTGCTGTTTATAGCTAAGTGAGGTTATAGACAGAGAGACCACAGCCATTCAAAGTAAAAACCATTAATAAACCCACAACATGATGAGGAGAATTACTACTTAAAACAATGTTTGTGTCTGATGCAATTATGGAGATCATATTGAGAATAAATCAGCTGTTCACCAGCTGGGTATACATCTATATAAGGTTTTCTGATACATTACTCAGTTAATTTATCGTATCACTGATTCGCTGCCAGTTGGTCTAAATGCTTTGAAAGCCTGTGAACGCTCTTCATCAGTGAGCATACCCTGGTCTAGTGACTGAGTCTGTTTGTTTTATTGTTTTGCCTTTAAAGCCCAGAAATGCAGACATGCAACAGCAAATCATCTCAGATTATTTTAATAATACGAATAATTACAAGGCTCATGTTGCTGCCTACATCTTCATACTTACTAATGGTTAATTCAAGATGCAGCAAAACAAATTACAATCAACCATAGCAATGTTATACATGCATTGATGCAGAATGAGGCTTTGTAACTGTTTCAGGGGCTACAATTACACTAACTCCATTTAGCTATCAGCTGGATATACAGGTCCTTCTCAAAAAATTAGCATATTGTGATAAAGTTCATTATTTTCTATAATGTAATGATGAAAATTTAACATTCATATATTTTAGATTCATTGCACACTAACTGAAATATTTCAGGTCTTTTATTGTCTTAATACGGATGATTTTGGCATACAGCTCATGAAAACCCAAAATTCCTATCTCACAAAATTAGCATATTTCATCCGACCAATAAAAGAAAAGTGTTTTTAATACAGAAAACGTCAACCTTCAAATAATCATGTACAGTTATGCACTCAATACTTGGTCGGGAATCCTTTTGCAGAAGTGACTGCTTCAATGCGGCGTGGCATGGAGGCAATCAGCCTGTGGCACTGCTGAGGTCTTATGGAGGCCCAGGATGCTTCGATAGCGGCCTTTAGCTCATCCAGAGTGTTGGGTCTTGAGTCTCTCAACGTTCTCTTCACAATATCCCACAGATTCTCTATGGGGTTCAGGTCAGGAGAGTTGGCAGGCCAATTGAACACAGTGATACCATGGTCAGTAAACCATTTACCAGTGGTTTTGGCACTGTGAGCAGGTGCCAGGTCGTGCTGAAAAATGAAATCTTCATCTCCATAAAGCTTTTCAGCAGATGGAAGCATGAAGTGCTCCAAAATCTCCTGATAGCTAGCTGCATTGACCCTGCCCTTGATAAAACACAGTGGACCAACACCAGCAGCTGACACGGCACCCCAGACCATCACTGACTGTGGGTACTTGACACTGGACTTCTGGCATTTTGGCATTTCCTTCTCCCCAGTCTTCCTCCAGACTCTGGCACCTTGATTTCCGAATGACATGCAGAATTTGCTTTCATTCGAAAAAAGTACTTTGGACCACTGAGCAACAGTCCAGTGCTGCTTCTCTGTAGTCCAGGACTGGGGAATGCGGCACCTGTAGCCCATTTCCTGCACACGCCTGTGCACGGTGGCTCTGGATGTTTCTACTCCAGACTCAGTCCACTGCTTCTTCAGGTCCCCCAAGGTCTGGAATCGGCCCTTCTCCACAATCTTCCTCAGGGTCCGGTCACCTCTTCTCGTTGTGCAGCGTTTTCTGCCACACTTTTTCCTTCCCACAGACTTCCCACTGAGGTGCCTTGATACAGCACTCTGGGAACAGCCTATTCGTTCAGAAATTTCTTTCTGTGTCTTACCCTCTTGCTTGAGGGTGTCAATAGTGGCCTTCTGGACAGCAGTCAGGTCGGCAGTCTTACCCATGATTGGGGTTTTGAGTGATGAACCAGGCTGGGAGTTTTAAAGGCCTCAGGAATCTTTTGCAGGTGTTTAGAGTTAACTCGTTGATTCAGATGATTAGGTTCATAGCTCGTTTAGAGACCCTTTTAATGATATGCTAATTTTGTGAGATAGGAATTTTGGGTTTTAATGAGCTGTATGCCAAAATCATCCGTATTAAGACAATAAAAGACCTGAAATATTTCAGTTAGTGTGCAATGAATCTAAAATATATGATGGCTAAATTTTCATCATGACATTATGGAAAATAATGAACTTTATCACAATATGCTAATATTTTGAGAAGGACCTGTACAGCCTATCCACAGCCAAGACGAGGCAGCCGATGAAAATATCCTCAGCAGTCTGTGACAGGCCTGTTTGAATATGAACAACAGAGATAAAAAGTCCCCTCCTATCTCGGTACGTGGTTTTGCATCAACGAAGGGTTATAAGTGCAAACGATAAACTGAAAGTATGTCCTGAATGTAAAGTAGTGCAAACGTAGCAATGTTTGCCAGTAGATGTTGAATGAATAGTAGTGCTAGAAACGTTCAAGGTCTTTAGAAATGTTTTATCAGAAGGTGAAAGCATGACATTAAAATCTGGCTCAGCTTTTCCAAGCATTTTTGTTTTTGTTCATGCATGCAAGCTGCCATGGTTGATATTTTAGTTGCAAATATCTGACCTTCCCACATAAAAACGTTTTAGGTACTTTTTCTCTTTTACTCTGTGTCCTTCAACTCTGGAACAGCTTGACATCTTGATACATTTTTTTTTGTCTGTTTTTTAAAGGTATTCGTGTTTCTTGTACCGTAATTTTACAAATGTGTTAGTTTCTACTTATTCATATTGATTTCTCCCTTTGTGTTTTTATTGTTATTTTGTTGCTCTTGGTTGTGCACTACTACTACTGTGCAGTTTCGCAATTTACTCGTTTAGAGCTAGTATAAATAAAGGGTCCGATCCCAGGTATCTAATTGGGAAATCCATAGCTTTATTTTATTAAAGACTTACAGGTGAAATGGATTTGTAGTCATGTTTTAACCACTGAATTAGAACAGATGATTGATTGCAAGAAAATTGTTGCAAACAAGCAGATTCTGTTCTTGTTACTAACCTCTTACACTTCATGCAGGTGGAAAACTTTATATTGAAATCTACAGAATGGAAGTTGATCTTTTGCATTTTAGCAGATTTGCAAAACCGAATGGTGTTCAGCAACCATTTGCATTTAAAGTACAACACAGATCCTTTAATCTCACACTGACTCCGCAGTGAGCAGAAACGCCAACAAGGAGGTCATGGAGAACTGCTACATGCGTCATACTGGTTAAAACATGCAATATTTTGGAGATGTTTAGTTTTCCAACTTTTATAAATTCCGAAAGTTCAAAAATGCAAAAGAACAGGTTTTAAATGCATTTTATCTACTCGGAATATATGCTTCATACTATTTTGCAATCCGTGCCCTATCCATAAATACACTGAAAGCTCAGTTTTACATAAATCTTTGAAATAAAACTGCAGACCAAAATGTTTATATACAGTCTGAGGACATTAATTTACTCTCAGGCCCTGTTTAAAAAATAGATATAATTTATCAAGCAGCTGCTGTTTGTAGTTCAGGACCTCTGCAATCAGGAGTCTGATTAAGTACATCAGCAGCATCAGAGGTCGGAGCAGGAGGCCTGTAGTCCCTGAGAACAGCCTGGTTTTACTGCAGCTTTGAGTCTTGAGAGTTGCAGCACCTTCCTGGATCTAAAAAAAATCCTGTTTAGAGAAAGAGGAAAAAGATTTGGGTGGCTAATAGACTTAAAGAGTGTTTATTCCTTGATTGGACAAATGCACAAAAGCTGCAATTCTTCTTTATTTTGGTTTAAATTATGTTAGACTTTGTGACTTCATCCATTTTCTGAAAATGCTTAATTAAGGTAGATGTATCCAACCTTGATTTTGATAGAACGACAAAAATGTGCTTTAAATATATTACTAAATTGTGCATAATGTCAAATTTGTTTTTAAAGTTTGTATCATTACATAAATCCAGCCGTATTAAAGAGTTTGAAACCAATTAACCTAAATTATGGGGGAAAGCTTTATCCTCTGATTTACTTTTCTTCTGAAATAGCTAGAGATATCTAATAATGCACGTTAAAACAAATAAAATCATAACTTTTACTGAAGCTATCATTAACTGAGCCGCTCATAATGCTGAACCGGAGATGTTTTTCCCCGTTTGTCTGTGTTTGCAGCTGGAAGAAGGTCACACCGGCCGTCTGGAGCGCACCGAGGACCTGTGGCTGCGCGTGAGGAAGGACCATGCCCCTCGGCTGGCTCGGCTGTCTTTAGAGAGCCGCTCCCTGAGGGATGTGCTGCTGCACGGTGGGTCACCAGGAAACTCTCATTGTTCCTCTGACTCCTGTAAAACTAGGCTTTCTTTAGGTGAAACTCAGTATTAATACATGTTATAATACAGGTGATCTCCAAACCTAAACCTAAGGTATTTAATCTGCACCAGGAGAACGTGCTTACCTGCACAGTCACGGTGTCAGATGCTGTGCTGTCGTCTTTTTACTTGATGACTGTAAATTATTAAGCTGGTGCAAGAGTCACATCTTAACTGGTTTAACTGGTCACTGTAAACATCTCAGCCAGTGAATGTTAGACCCTCTGTTCTAATTAGATTTGTGTGTCGAGCATCTTGTAGGGAGACAATTTAGCTTCACAGTTCATGGGATTTTCCTTAATATCCCTACAAGCTGATATCCTCGTACCACCGTCTTCATTCCTTAACGATGTTTTAAACAACATTGTGAACGTTCCACAATCCCAACCAGCTGATCTGTGACCTGAGTGATAGAGCTGCATTTCAAAACACCACCTCCTTATAATAAAAGACCAACAGTGTTTAAGAACTGAGCTGGAAATAGTTTATGGACTGTGTCACACAAAACGCTGTGATGGGTGATATGAAAATTAATAGCGGAAGGAAAAGATTTGGTAAATTTGTGTTATTTCACTGTAAATAGGACCTGTTCTTAATAATAAGCTCAGTATTTTTGTAGTTAGTCTTAAATAAGGTGGACCAGAAACAAAACTAACCTTAGAGTTTTAAATATGGCGCTCACAACATTTTGATTGATTCTCAGTCTTCTTGAGCCGCCCTCTAGCTCCTAACAAAAGCGGTTCATTCCTCTGGCCCAGATAGAAACTGGTGCCAGGGGTGGAAATTTGTACCGGCACCTTAAAAACATTATAAGCCACTATTTATTACACTGATTACAGACATGTGTCTAGTATTTGACTTGGTTACAGAAAATCCCTAAACAAAAAGGAAAACGCACTAATTAAATTTATTTATAGAAAAATTTTATGATTTTTGTTCTTGATTTTCTTCAAATAGGTAGTCTGTGAAAGAAATATAACAAACCAGGCCAAGTCACCCCTTCGCTAACCAGCAGCCATGCTTGGTACCCACACGTAGTATATTATACCCCGTTCTTCTTCTATCCTAACTAAACCATTTCACGCTTGTGTACTGAAGCACATCAGTTTGTTACTCTTGCTAGCTAAGCATTCTTGAATAATTAAGAATATAATTTATCTTAAAGAAGCTCAAATCTCACATATAATTTCTCTAATGTTTCCTTTACACCAAATCTGTGTTAAATGTCATTCTGATCAGAAGTCTCCTATGAAATCTGATATTAACTATGACCTCCTGGCCGTAGTTCCTTACTGTAGACATAGAATACAAAATGCTTAGCCAGATTTTTGAATTGTGGGTAAGATGTTTACAAAATGGTCTAAACTAGCCAGTCACGGAGAAACGGAGATTAAAATTGCAAAAGAAAACCAAGATGTGAAATGACGAGCACCCAAGCTTTGACTGATTGGCCTTGTCTAAACTAGCCAGTCACGTTACTCGTTATAGATTCTTTCCCATTTCTCTTTAAAAGAAAAAGTAGCCATTTAACTGTGGTATATATTATCTGTTGGTACTTCTCAAGAAAGTTTGGAGATTTTTTCCTCCTCCAGGAACATAACACGACATTGCTATTCAGTTTCTGCACTACTGACGCTGGCATGGGCGGCAACTAGTGGCAGCCTGGGCGCGTTGCTGTCCGTCACAGATCAATTGTAGAAATTAGCTGCTATTCTTCCCCTGGGGTTGCTAATCTGCCACTCTGGGATGTAGATTGATGCAATTTATCCGCCACTTTATAAATACACACATTCAGGGTATCGGCCACTAATTTTCCTCCCTGGTAGCAGAGTTAGTGGTTGAAGCGATGGAAACTGAACTGGCTTGTTTTCTCACAGGCAAGCCTAAGCTTGGGCGGGAGTTGGGCCGAGGCCAGTATGGAGTGGTGTACCTTTGTGATAGCTGGGGAGGACACTACCCATGTGCCCTGAAGTCTGTGATTCCTCCTGACGATAAACACTGGAACGACTTGGCTTTAGAGTTTCACTACACAAGGTAAGCTAGTAAGACTAAGTCTCTGAATAGACAGTGAAAGCTGGATCTGTATTTATTTACATACTCTGTATGAAAAGACTAGTTAAAATAGATGAACTTTTTTTCCTTTCAGTTTCTGACAGTAAATCAGAGTAAAGCTTTTCTAATGTAGGTCACAAAAACAATCTGGGTTCAGCTGTTTTGACTGAGAAATGTCAAATGACTAGTTTTCATTGTCATTGTTCTGGAGGCCAGACCACGCCCTTTAAGTGGAAAAGTAGTTCCGACAGTTAATGCTTCAGATACCTAAGATGTTTAAAGGTGTGGTGTCTTTATTAAAGCTCCAACAACCGTTAATGCCAGGAGTTCAGATCTTTATTTCAGGCGCTTCCAATGTAAACAAAATGTTTGCTTTCAGATAAAAAGTGAGCAGGCTTTTTGCTCGTGTGACAAGAATCCCTTTGTTTTCCTCACTTCTCTGTGTGGGTGTGTGTTGCTTCAGGTCCCTGCCCAAGCATGAGCGGCTGGTCGACCTGCACGGCTCTGTGATTGATCACACCTACGGAGACGGCTCCAGCATCGCAGTGCTGCTTATCATGGAGCGACTGCATCGAGATCTCTACACCGGGTTAAAGGTCACTAGATAATGCAGTTAACCCCAGCTCTTCCCCAGTTGTACTCCGACCCTCACTGCTTTTCTTTTGGTTTGTTTTTTATCCGCCAGTCCGGTTTGTCACTAAGAGAGAGGCTGCAGATCGCCTTAGATGTGGTGGAGGGGATCCGGTTCCTGCACAGCCAGGGTCTCGTACACAGAGACATTAAACTAAAAAATGTTCTGGTAAGTTTAAACTAGTTATGATTCTGTAACACGTATCGGTGAATTGCTTGAACCTAATTAAACCATCTTTTTGTTTTAATTTTTTTGTTAAGTTGGACAAACAAAATCGTGCAAAGATCACTGATCTGGGCTTTTGCAAACCAGAGGCCATGATGTCTGGCAGCATTGTTGGGACTCCCATCCATATGGCTCCAGAGCTGTTTACAGGTACCACCACTGAGCAGCCGCATCATTTATATTTACAATGCCTTGCAAAACTATTCAGATATCTTGAACTTTTATATGTTGTGTCACATAACAACCACAAACCTGAATGCGTTTTATTTGTGTTTTATGTGTTGGACAAAGACAAAGTAGTTGGAGGGGAGACTATACATGCTCTGGCTGCATGTTTAGGGATGTTCTCCTGCTAGAAGGTGAACCTCCATCCCAGTCTCAGGTGTTTTTCTGTGGAGCTAAATTAGTCTCAAAAAGACTTGATTTACTGGATTCTAAAAATAAAAATTTTTTAGATTGTACTGCTAAATAAATTAATTTAAATGGGTATGTTCTTCTTTTTCTGTTTCAATAAAAACTCCCCGAAAACTAACAAGGGCAGCAGCGCCATCTTGTGGCAGCGCTTTATCCTCCATCATGGGACAGAGTGCACACGATGGCAGGTGTAATGGTGAAAAACGCATGCCCCGCTGTGTTAGAGGAATAGAAACTTATGGATGATATACCGCTTTCTACATTACATGTGCACTCTGAGCAGCTGGTGTCAGTTTCATACATTTTTATTATATCTGTTTTGGGGTTAAAAGAGATGGGACCAAAATCTCAGCAGCCCCAGACTATTTATATACAGCATTAATATGTTAAATGTATAGATGATTAAACGTAAAAAGCTTGCTTCATTCAAAAGATTATTCCAAAAGAAAAGCCTGTATTTCTTTTCTTACCAGAATGGACACATACAGTGTATTCTACATATTCTTTATATTCTTTAATTTATTACTTATGAGTTGAGTTTTTAGACTTCCGACATCTTTAAAATGTACAATAGTGATTAAATTTCTAGAATTAATCTGCCAAACAAAAACACTTCTCCAAGACATGCATGTATAAGAAACGTGTTAATATTACGAATATATATTAATTCAAGAAATTGTGGTTTTGACGCCTTTTATTTGAATACGTTTGAGTCGAATGTTTTAAAGTCACAATGTCTCAAGAATCTGCTCTCTGCCCAGTGGTTTATTATATAAACCATGATTATTTGGTTTTCTGTATAGATTCTGTGGGGTCGTGATAACTCACAGCACTGCAGTTACATGAATAAACTTTATTGCATTCAAGTATCTAGACTTTGACAGAAGAATGGTGTGTTAATCCATATTATACATTTAAAGAGTTTTTATGGAAACAGAAAAAGAAGAACCTACCCATTTTAATTAGTTTATTTCAGCAGTACAGTCTAAAAAATTTACATTTTTAGAATTCAGTAACGTTAATGTAAGTGCATGATTTTAATATGGTGGTTATTGGGCTACTGGTTCAAGTCAAAAATATGGTATTTCCGGTATCCCAGTAAATCTGGTAATAGATGTCCGAGCTTTTCTCCAGCCTTGAAAGCATCATCTCATGTATGAATCACTCTGTGCGGTAAGACAGTCTCAGAAGTCGTAAGTACAGGAAAGCTGATCGGTGCGTTCGTGTTGACCGATCCGTCCACAGCTGGCGATTCGTGCACATTTGTTGATTTGCATGCGTAGTTTATTACTTCTTGTGCAGTTTGAATAGTGTAAATTTGAGAAACTGAGAAAATTTGTGAATTAGGTTGTGCACCTACAAATCTTGTACGCTTTGTGAATCTTTTTGAAACTAATTTAACTTCATAGTTTCCGACCTCTACCAAGTTTTCGTTCCCTGTCTGTAGCTCCATCCATTCTCCTTTCAGCTCTGACCAGCTTCACTATCCCAACTGAAGAATCCCCACAGCATGATGCCGCCACCACCAGTGTTTTACCTTGGTACTGGTCTGATCAGAGTGATGTGAGGTGATAGTTGTCTGTAGGCCAAAGAGTTCTGTTTTGGTCTCATCTGACCAGACAGTCTTCTTCCACGTTTGCTGTGTTTCCTGCACAGCTTGTGGCAAACTGCAAACATGACTCGGTGTGCTTCTGTTAACACTGGCTTTCTTCTCAACGCTCTTCTATAAAGTCTAGATCCTTCAAATGCAGGACTAATAGTTGTCCTGTAGACATATTCTCCCACCTGAGCTGTGGATCTCTGCAGCTTCTCCAGAGTTACCATGGGCATCTTGGCTGCTTCTCTGATTAATGCTCTCCTTGCCCAGCCAGTCATTTTAGATAGACAACCATGTCTTGTTAGGTTTGCAGTTGTGCCCTATTCGTTCTATTTAGATTGAACAGAGCTCTGTGAGATATCTAGAGCTTGGGATATTGTTCAATAACCCAACCCTACTTTAAATGTCTCCACAGCTTCCTCTCTGACCTGTCTGCTGGGTTCCTTGGTCTTCATGCGGCTGTTTGTCGATTGATGTTGTCTAACAAACCTTTGAGACCTTCACAGAACAGCTGGATTAATACTGTGCATTACACTCAGGTGTACTCTGTTTACTAGTTAGGTGACTTCTGAAGAGGGATGGTTGCACTGGATTTTTATTTAGGGGTGTCGGGGTAAATAAGGCTGGATATGAACAAATGCCCAACTTTTCAGATATTTTTTTGTATTACTAGTTTGTAAATTTCAAAATAATGCATCATTCTCCTTCCACTATGAGCTGCTTTCTGTTGGTCTACCACATAAAATTCATCCAGGTTTGTAAATAGAACTTGATAAAATGTCAAATGTTGAAAACATTTGCGAGGCATTGACCATTAGTTTTTTATTTTTTATTTCTTACGATCTAGAAGATCTTCAAAATTATTTATGGGTTCTGCTGCGGTTTTACCTGATAAACCCAGGTGTAGAGTAACAACCTCTGCCGGATGTTTTCTCCTAACAGGAAAGTATGATAACTCAGTTGATGTGTACGCCTTCGGGATCTTGTTCTGGTATCTCTGCACTGGTTCAGTGAAGCTTCCAGAAGCCTTTGAGAAATGCTCCAGCAAGGACCATCTGTGGAACAACGTCAAAAAAGGTAAAGGTTGCAACTTTGGCTGCAAAGGTTGTGTGTAAACAACTGTTAATTGCGACTAAAACAATTATTGACTGTTTGTCCTGAAGGATTAGGTCGACAACACTGAAAATTATTGTGGCTGTTTTCTTTCATAATTAAAAGATGTCAAATATTAGCTAATATGCTGCTAATGCAGGATATATTTGCCTTCTATTGGGCTCTACCCTAGTTAGTTTTTTAAATCAAGGTCGAGTATTGCAGCAATTCAAAACACAGTCTGTACCGCCACCTGCTGGAAGAAATTCAGCAGGTCAAGCAGCTGGATTATCAAGAGAGTCCCAAGATCAGAATACAATACAACACTCAGTTGATAATCAGTGTTTGTTGTGTAGGTTTGACTACGCTAGGAGCGATTTCTGTAGCAGTTTCTTCGTGGTTATGTGAATTAAACATCAGGTTAGATGTAAACCAGAATGTTTGCTGGTGTTATGAAACCAGATTGAAGACCTGGTCTGATTTATTTCTGCAGCCAGAGCACCAGCTTTGTGCCATTTTATTGTTAAAACGAACAGCAATAAGAGTAACAAAACAGAGAGAAGTGGTGTTAAGCAGGGTCGAACATGGGTTTAGCACTGGAACCAGCTGGATGGGAATAAGACCCTATGTAAGGCCTCATTTTTTAGCGTGTAACCCAGTAACACAAGCAAACCAATCTGCTGATTGTCTCATATGACATTTTAGCAGACTGCTTGCTGTCTCTGCCTGGCAAGTCTCGTGGTCATCAGCTAAGAGACGGCCCTCATTGATTGTTTTCTCCATTAATCCTGGAGCATCTCTGGATAGTTAAACCATATTTTGGACATCTCCTAAACTTCCTCGGAAGCTGGCCCTGGATTTCAGCTTCAACCTACCCTTCTTCCAAACGGGGACCTAAAATCTTACATACTTTTCTTCTTAGTCAGGCCCTTTATTGCTTTCTGTAGGTTGTTGCCTCCATCTATTATGGTCTTTAGGAGCACCCTTGCTGCATTTTGCTATAGCCTCTGCTGTCAACATCCAATGCAAATGTAAAATCTCTCCACCCTTCCTCTAAGCCTGACGAAATGGATCCACCACTAAGATCCTACTGGGCTGCTGTCAATGGCCAGCTTCTACAACTTCGATGAGCCTACACAGGACCTGGTCTAGTTGTCATCCACAGGTTAGAAGTTTACAAACAAAAGTCTCGAAAGAATTTGAAATCAGTTATTCCACTATAAAGAAAATAGTCTTCAAGTGAAGGGTATTCAAAACAACTGCCAGCATGTGCAGGTCTGGCAGTTTGAGCAAGTTTACTCTTAGAGCAGCCCGCAGGATGCTAAAAGAAGTCTCCAAAAACCCGGAAATGTCAAAGAACTTCAATACAACCGTATGTCTGGTTGCTGCATCTGGACCTGTTCAGCTCACTGTCAAGAGCTGGAGGAAAATGTGAGACCATCTGTACCTTCAATGTTTAATTAGAATTCATCCACTTACGTTTAGAAATGTTTAAAAAATGATTAGACACTAGCATGTGAACATCTCTTAATAATGAACTAAATCTTTAATGGGTGTCCTAATCTGTTCACGTGGCTTTCTGTGAAAGTACAGGCGGTTCCTGTCGGCTTTCAGGACCTCACTCGTGTCCGTCGTTTCAGGTTCCAGACCGGAACGGCTGGCCACTTTCGACGAAGAATGCTGGCAGCTGATGGAGGCCTGCTGGAACGGGGACCCTTCCCTCAGACCCCTGCTCGGCATCGTGCAGCCCAGCCTGCAAAGCATCATGCATCGGCTATGCAATTGCAGCTTGGAGCAGAAAAGCAGCAGCCTTGAGGACTCAAACTGAAAACACTCCAAACTAACAGAAGCCTGTCTTTTGTTGTATTTATGAAGAACGGAGCTGAGCGGACCGATGACAGGTGACCAGCTTGTTCACCGGTGGTGGATTAGTGTTATTTATGAGGAGCTGATGGAAACCAAGAGCGTGCAAATGTATTTTATTGTTCGTGCTTTGTAATTGTAGACAAACTCCACACTATGCTTTTCTCATTGTAGTTACAGTGCTAATTGCTGCTTCAACATTGAAATGCTACTAGATGCAAATTCTTTTAAAAAGTAGTTTGTTCCCAGTATTATAAAAAAATATGTGTAAGATTAATTTTAGATTGTATTTAAACTGTCTGCACCTATTCAAAAACATTTTTTTAAAATAAAATGAGCTGTTACAACAACATGATTTTTCTTTTATTTGGTGGGTTAAATAGATAAGTTAAGAAAACTTATGTTTGTTTTACATCGCCTTGGAAAAGTAAATATACCCCTTGTACGTCTATGTGGTAGCCTCATTGAAAGTAGCACCTAATTGCCAAGTCAAAATGTCACATGGCCAACTTTTGTTTTTTAGAAATGGTCTTAAATGGGTGACATTTGTGTTCTGGCCCTTTACTACTTCACCCCTTAATAAAATCAAGACCAGACCTTCTAAAACAATAATCTAAACTTTAAACATCTCCCAGAACTCTGTTCAACCCGTCATCTGAAAATGGAGAGAGTATGGCACTACAAACCTACCAAGGCATGGGCGTCCACCGTGGTTACTCTGGAGGAGCTGCCACAACTCGTGTAGGAGATTCTGCTGACTGGACAAATATTAGCTGTGGACTCCATATATCTGACTTTAATGCAATAATGGCAACAAGAAAGCCAAAAGGAGCCCATTTTGCAGTTTCCCACAAGCTATAGTGGACAAAGCAAACATACTGATGAAGGTGGTTTGGCTGTATAAGACTAAAATAAACTTTCTGGCCTACATGCAAAAAGCCCGGCAGCTGGTCAGAGTTTATAGGAGGAGCTAAATGCAGGGTAATCCTGGACGAAAACCTGCAAGAGGCAGCAAAACACTTCACTGGGTCAGAGGTTCACCTTCCAGCAGGACAACCCTAAACATACAGCCAGAGCTACAGTTGATGTTTTTGTGCTGCTGCCTGTCCAGGTCAGGATGCTGTTGGAAACAGGATATTTGATCTCAAGGTAGCTTTCCTGGTTTAATAAAGTTTTGAATAAAAAAAGATGAAATCAGCAAAACCACTTCTAATCACAACATAAAACTGCATAAAAACTGTTCTATTTGGTAAATAAATAGGTTAAAGTTTACACTTTGATCGTTAAACTCTTGATTTAATTATTAGAAATATCAGCATGCAACATGCATCTCATTTTCCACAGGTTTGTGTCAGTACATCGCAAAAACTGCATTTGAAAAAAAGCACTGGTGTTTAAATTGAATAGAACGTTGAAGCCAGAAGTGATACAAAAACAGTTTATTTTGTAAAAACAGAAGTGGTAAAATAAAAGAGACAAATCCTTTGTTTGGACATCAGTGTTATAACACCACGACTGATTCTGCAGTGTTTCTCTTTATGGCATGAAGTTTATACATTAGACTATGTCTGTAAAAAAATGGCAACAACAGCAGTAGTTCAGATATTTGCTTCAGAGCATTTCTAAATACATTTAAAGATATGTTCTCGATTCATTTACAGGCCACTCTGTACAGGAGAATGGATTACAGCTCATGTATTTGTTTTTTTTACAAAAAGTCGTAGTTTTGTCTCTAGTCTATAAAATACAGCCATTTAGTCACTGAACTCAAACATGTTCATCCCTCATATATATTGACAAAATCTGGAAAAACAAGCTCCCAGTGCTTTATACAAACAAACAGAAGATGTATTAAACGTCTTTTAATTCTTCTACTCGTGCAGATTCGGCAAACTGTCAAATGTCGAGACGTAGCTTGTGGAGCATTTACAGTTGAAACCCCATATTTACGTACACTGTATATTAAGACAGATTACCTTATTTTCCTCACTGTCTGGCATTTAATCAGACTAAACTTTTCCTGTTTTGGGTCAGTTTAGATTATTAAAAATATTTCTATTTCCTAGATTCCAGAAAATTGAGAGAAGGAGAATTTTTTTGTATCGCTTTCTTCAAACTCAGATGTTTATATACACAATAAATAATGCTTTAAACAATTCGAGAAAGCCCAGATGATGAATATTTGAGTAGCATGGAGGCAATAACCATGAATGCCATGTGAATGGTGTTCATTAAGAAGATATAAACGTGTTTTGGTGTAAAACGGGTGTATTGGTCACCAAAACAAGAGCAAAAGCTCTTGAGAAGATGCCAACTGAAGCTGGTAAGAGAGCATTATTGCCCAAAGAGAAACGAGGAAGCCATTACTCTAAAAGCAGAATAGAAGGTACTCAGGGACAAAGAGCTGAATTTTAGGAGACATGTCCTCTGGTCAGATGAAACTAAGATTGGCCATAATGGTCATTGTTACATTTGGAGGAAAACAGGTTAAGCAAAGTACGGAGGGGGCAATAAGGAAAAAGTTAGCCAGGAAGTTAAAGCTTAAGCACAAATCAGTTCTCCAAACAGATAATGACCCTAATCACTGATTTAGTCAGAAGTTGGCTTAAAGTCAAGGTTTTGGAGTGGCCATTACAAAGCCCTGACAGAGCTGAAAAGGCAGTCTACTAACCAGACTCGGTTACAGCAGGTCTGTCAGGAGGAACGCGATAAAGTTCCAGCAAACTATTGTTAAAAGCTTGTGGAGGAATACCCAAAATATTAAACAGTTTATTAAATCAAATACTATGAAAAATCATGTGAACGTCTGAACTCAAAGAAAGTTTTAAAAAAACACTTCTGAAATTCAACAAATATAAATATTGCTTGTGATACTGACTGACCTGAAACATGAAATGTTTAGTCTGATTTAATCTCTGACAGACAGAAAAATAGAAGATTGTGTTTTTTTTAAATACAGAGTATATAATTTTCTGGTTAAACCGGTTGATTATTTCTCCTGTTTTTAGGTTCAGTTTGTCATCCATCAGCACATAAAGTATAAACGTCCCAATGTCGTCCGTCGTTTTACTTTTCCTCTGACTCATTAGCCAAAGTCTAACCTCCTGGAGCAGGCACAGAGACGGGCAGCTCACACAGCAACCAGAGGAACACCACAAAACAGTTAGCAAATGTCAAAAAAGGAGGTATCCCTGAATGTTTGAGTCTACAGCTACATAACCCACCCAAACGCAGTCTTCAAAACAGTATTCATATCCAGGAATTAAAACAAAAAACAATTAAAAAAAAGGTTGACCATCAACAAATCTGGACAGCAAATAAAAAAAAAAGTGCATTTCTTCAAGTATGTAAACAAAATTTCTTTAAAGGGAGGCTTGTTTTATCAGTGTGCTGTGACTCCTGAAGTTTGGCTCGCACGTATGAGCTCACACTCACTCCTTCAGAGCATTATGATGACAAAGAGCAGGTCTTGTTTCCTCCTCATCGAGTTCAGAGTGGAGTCTGGGGCTCCTTGTGTGAAGAGGAGGGAGGCTCTATGACCTGCAAAGATACATCCCTCCATCAGCGGGGTCACATGGAGCTGTTGCAGTGGCTGCTGGGAGACAGAGAGGCGGGAGGGGTGATGTGGAGGAGGGTGAGTGCAAGACAGACGAGTGAAGAGTGTTCGAGAGGAATGCAACACAACACGGGGAAGGAAAGGACAATGAATGAAAGTAAATATGTGAGATGATGAAGCAGAGGCGCACACAGCCTGTGGAGGGATGATGGAGGCTAAAACAATGCACCGACGTGAAGATCCAGATTGGTTCTGGATCAGAGCTTCATGGGATAAAATTAAAGAATAAAAATCTGTGATTTTTGTTTTTGGAAAGGGAAAATGGAGAAGGAAGAATAATTAGCATCTATAATTTTTTATGTTTTTTGTTAGCACAGCCAAATGCATTTTAGAAACTTTAAAACACCTTCTAATGGTACTTCTGAATGTCATTAAGAGGTATAAATACATACCTGTACTTCATAGTTAGCCTACTGCTTATACATAACCCTGCAGATTGACCCAATGATGATTCATTGCCAGTTAATGATAGCATGCACTCTAACAAGGTTCTCAGAGCCTTTAAAGGCCCACAGCATCACAGATCCTGAACCGTACTTAACAAATTACCTTTACTTTATGGGAGATATCAGGTATATCAGCAATAATGACACCAGTAATTTAGTTGAAAACAATTATTTCTTAATGTAGGATTTGTTCCCCCTAATGAATAATTGAATTCAAATAAAAAATTGGATTTTTTTAATTTAGTCAGTGTGCACAATAAAAAATTATTTCATTTTAAGGCTTTTTACACATATTTATTACGTGCCAATATAATGTATAAATATGTCTTTTGCATTCAGTTAATGAACAAAACTCTCAGAAGCATGTATTAATTTTGTCTTTCTCTTCAACCAAGCTGTGTTCAGGTTGAAGAGAAAGACTAAAGTATATTTTCTGTTATTAGTTTTAGATCTAATTTATTAGGGATTGGCTAAGATAAAACTGATATCAGGGCATCTGAAAAGAGGTCGATATCTGTGTGAAACAAATAAATAAGAGTTTCTTTAACAAAGAGGAACTTTCTACTATGAATTTTCTGTTAAATCGTTTTAAGCTCTAATTTTGTTTTCTGGTTTTGAGTAACTAAGCTTTAAATTTTACACTAGGACAGGTGCTGTGTTCATTTGGACAATAAAGCTACACATGGAAGTGATCAATGAAAACAACAGTCACTGAGGACAGCAGGATAAACTGTAAACTGGACACAGACAGCTGAAGGACACATTTAATGACTGAACCAGAAACCGGCAGCAGGGGGAGACACTGACAGGCAGAAAACAGCACTAAATTATCTGATAAAGTCCTCCCTGTGTTACTCACAGGAGTTTATATCTGAATCTGCACCTGCTAACACTCACTCTGATCCTGATGAGTCACCGTCCACCGTTCCCGCCTTGATGCTCAGAGCCACGCCGTTCAGCTGCTCGGGCAAGCCGGGTTTAGGTGGACCGGCTCGGGTTTCGCTGGAGGAGGATCCCTGCGGAGACGCCGTGCCAGGAGTTCCTTCACAAGGTTCACTGAGGACGTGATGGAGACTGTTCCTTTCCACGATGGGAGAAAGCTGCTTCTTCTTTAGGATTCCTGGACAAAGAGCAACAGTACAGGGGCCCCAAAGAGCCACAATTCAGCTAATAAATTATTAACTCACGGAATCATTACCTAAATCTGTCATTAATTAATTTAAGTGAGAAAGACGTGAATTGAAAATGCACTAATACTTTTTAATGTATAATTAATTCAAAAATACATTTATGACATGTAATTTTTATTACATTTAAATAATTAATAAAAAAATATTTCTTAGATGAATCTATTTCTAATCAAATTTTACTGCCACATGTTCATCACTATATGTTGATTCATTTATTTCTTACACTGTGGCAATTTTGTCATTCCATAAAAAAGCAGCCATTTCTGATCTCCTGTGTAGAGCTAAGAATTGATTTATTCGTCCTTCATACAGAGGTGGGTAATTGGTGTAATTTCCAGGTCTTACCTCTGTGAGGGTGGGTGCTGACGTTTGGAAAGATAGGCAGCAGTACCGTCATGCTGTCCTGCGACCTGTCGTCTGACAACGAGCGCACATTACGGCTCAGAACTGGTTGGGCTGATTCTGGACTGTCCATCTTTGATCCTTCTCCACCTGTGAGCTCGCTGTCACCCACTGCTGCTGTGTAATCCACAGGCCAGTGCATCTTACCTAAACCATTGTCTGAAGAATACAGGAACAAATATTTACTTCAGTGTTCCTGTGGTATAAAAAACGAATGCAGGGAAACACAAAAAAGAGGGCTGAAAAATGTTGAACAATTGTGTTTCTAAACAATTAATCATTACAAAGAGACAAGAGACAATTTTCTTTATGCATTTAAGAAATATTCTGCTGACGGGTTTTGGTAAATATAATGCATATTATTTGTATTAAATTGTTACATTTCTGGTTCAGTTTATGGAGCTTGTGCTAGGACGCGTCAGGCACCATTTATAGTCCAGCGCCCTCTGTGGTATTTGGCACCTCTGGTAAGATGGGTAAAAAAAGGCCTTAAAATAAATTAATTTTAATTTCACAAACATAATCTTACACCGAAACGTTTTGAAAAAAAAAAACAACCTTTAATTAAAGATAATTAAGATGGAGGTGTGTTATATAAAATACATCTAACTTAAACACTTTAAATTTTACACTGATCAGGCTTGAGAAAGCTGCAATCTATAATCCATGACTTCTTGTTTCTCCAGGGTATAAACATGATGAGATATTGCTGCCACTCTTCAAAATGGGAAAGACATAAGAACATGTCACTTAGGTTAGGCAGATGAGGTTAGATTGTGATGAGTTGGGAAATGGCTACAAATAATTAACACCTATTCTATAGTCAGAGCAATATTTTTAAAGAAGTTTAAAACTGCTGGAGCCGTAAAAACAAGAGAAGACAAAGACCCAAGATAATACTGCTGCCATGCGCAGTGAACAGGAGGAGAGGTAACAACAATCCCCACATTGTGGGCCGACTAAGTCTTTGTAGCCAGCCTTCAGACAATATCTACATGCAAAGTAGTAGTTGGGCTTTGTTCCAGAGAAAAGCCTTTTCTGCCCCATTATCACAAATGTAAATGTGAGGAGTAGGTTAAACAGAGGAGGTGGCCCCAGGTTTCATCTTTCCTCAGGATTTCCTCAGGCCAGGATTAAATCACATGACAGCCTGCATCAAGGACTGAGGCCTCCATTCATGGGTCGCTCGCTTAACCCCCTACGCCACCAGCCTTGACTCATCTCCGCATGGCGGTTTTACAGCCATTCACATATTCAGACATGTGACCGAAACACCTCACATGTTAACTTCATTAGGGAAATGTTTGTGACGATTCAAACAATGGAGGGTATGGAGGGTAGGGTGATGAGCCTTGAGACCAAAGTGGCCCCATTTGTGTTGTGACCTCAACTACCCTATTTGTGTGACTGATTAGCCTGATACTTACAACTCTGGTTCAGAACTGAAAAAGCCTTTGGATGTGAAGTTAATTACCTTCAAGAAACAAGTAAAGAAGTCTAGTCGTCTTCTATTTAAGCACTTAGGATTGCCATGTCCTAGAGCGCTGAGAATGTATACCAAAAAAATTTAAACCAAAGTAGGTTGAACTCATCTGGGATGTTAAAGGGAACCAGGCATTTTGGTCGGATGGGACTCAAGGTGCTACATTGTTTCCTCTCTCACCCTGTAGGCTGGTGTATTAAAACATGAGATATATATGTCTAAGCCAGAATAAATGAAGCACATTTTGTGGAACATCAAGTCATGTCTCTGAACTATGTGAGTCACTTCAACTGTGGTCCCATTCTGAATAGTGACTGTGCATTGGGAGCAAGAGTGTAGACTTCAGTGCTCTACTACATCCGAACAGGGTATGTTACTTTGGCTGCAGCATCTTGGGGTTATCAAGTCTTTATAGCAGCTATCAGGTGATATCTACATGCCAATCAGTTAAGTAGGAGGCATGGTAAAAAGAAATGTGTTTTCTGTCCCAGCAACACAAATGTAAACATGTGGAGTTTGTTAAATGCAACTGGATCTTTAACTGGAATATTAAAGTGTAGAGAGGCTCCAGGAGAGGTTGTGCAAGAAGACATGGTCAAAGATGCATCTCTGTTTGCTTCAGCTCTGTGACGTTTTGTTTTTCTAAAGAAATATTGTTTCCTAACATTAGATTTCTTTCCCCCACAAAAAGACAGGTAGAACATAAAAATATTTTCTGTATGATTTTGCTGTCTTTACCATGCGGTTGGGGTCTCTTTGTCCCGTTAGACGCCAGGTTTTCCCAGCATTCCTCTGGTGGGAGTGGACCCTCCTCATCCTCGCTGTCAGAGGAGTGCGTGGAGGTGTAGGATCCACTCTGGTCATCCTCCAGGGACAGATCGCTGTCTGAGTCGCTGTCATGATCTTCTGTGTGGACGGATAGAGGGTTAGGTGAAGTCTGGGGACAAAACCTGTGTTGGTGAGCAGAATCAAAGACAATACCGTCCAGCTGCTGCTTCGTTTCATGGAAGAGTGACGCCTGGTTGTTTAGAGCGATGTGAGCCTGGCTATTGTTCAGTCCATCCTCCCTGAAGAAAGAGAACTCACAGTTACTCTGCTCACCCAGCACCAGCACCATCACCATGTTCATCTGATTCTGAAATGTCTTCCTCACCGTAGGGCAAACGGCACATAGCTCTGCTGGCTCTTTCCGCTCTGCATGGTGCCATTCAAAGATACGCTGGAGTCTCCAAAAGGGAGGTGGTACAACCTTCCATCCATGTAGTTTGTGTTGCATTTGTAGCTCTGGCATAGAGAACAAACGTTTTCAAATTAAAAAATAATACATAAAATAGCTAACAAGCAAGACTAAATAGTTAAAACATGTTAGTGTGTTTCTCTGACATCAATGAATCCAAATAAAATGTAAAGGTCTAACAAACCTATAGACAATTTTACACATAATCTGATTTCTGTTTAGGAAAATTATTTCAGCTTAATTGCAGGGCAACATAACGAGGTGATAGTTTAATATTCCTGCTATTTTACCACTTATTCTCATTCAGAACTAGTAGCTGATTACAACTCTTACTTGCTGATTATTTAAACAAAAACTTTGTGATCTTTTTTTAAAACTCTGGATTATTTTACATAAAAAAAACCTGCAAAGATGTGATCAATTATATAAAGATTATTGGTAAGGGAAGCCATCATCTGTTCTAAAAAGATTATAGAGTACAGATAAAATATAAAATATAAAAGCCGCAAAACCAGAGAGTGGATGGATGGATGGATGGACGGATGGATGGACGGACGGATGGACAAAATAAAGAATAAAGTCTGGAATTTTAAATATTTTCCCATTTTTGTCCAGAGCTGGAAAATCCTAAAACAGTATCCCAACCTGTCCCAAACTGTGTAGGAATCCTGTTTGTTAAAACTGGTCAAAATCCTGACCAGTTTTAACAAATCAAAAAATATTATAGTTACTGATAAAGAAGGTGAACAGAGAGCTAAATTTAATAAAAGTTCAGATCTCATTCTATTAATGATGAACTAACATCATATTTCAGTGATAATAACAGATTAAATGATAATAACAGATTAAAAGTAATCTTCTGAGAGCCATTCTTCCTCTGTGTTTGTGGTGGGAACTCACAGAAGCCTTAGACTTGGTCATGTGATCCGGGCGCTTTCTGCTGCAGCAGTATTTCATGGCCTTCCTCGCTTCCTTATTGAAGACGATGCGGAAAAAGAATACAAACGGACCCTGACATTGCCAAAAAAAAAAAACGTAAAGGAAGAAGGTCAACACATGGCCACAGAAATGTACCCTTTAGCTATTAGAGATCAAGGCTGAAGTCTCACCTGCACACAGCTGAAGCCTGCAAACAGGTAGTGGAAGATGATCATGTCACTGTTGACGGAGAGAAGTGCCAGGAAACATGTGATGGAAACCAGGAAAAGGACACCGCCGGTAGTTTTCAGGCCCGAGCTGTAGGATGGAAACCACATGAAGGGAGAAGTTATTAAGGATTTCTACATGTCCACGGATCTGATGATGAGTTTCCTCTGGTCTGTCATTGATCATCTGTTAGAGCTGTTTAATGATTTCCAGCATGTGTGGACCAAAGAACTGGGACACTCACACCCGGGGCTCTTTCTTCTCAATGCTGTGGTGTCTCAGTGAGCAAGAGGCTCTGGACGACAGGATGTAGAGGAAGATGTTCATCTGTAGATAAAAGGCCAGATGGGTGACTTGTCACATCTATGCAGCTAAACAGCACATTTAACCAAATAAAAAATGGACAAACTCTGCTAAGATGGCATCTTTATGTGTGTCTTTTTATTTTACAGTAATTTCATTCAAAGCCTATTCTGTGTGCTCCTGAGTCTAAGCTATCTGGATGAGCTGCGACTCACCGACACCACCAGGGCGATGGGTCCAGCGAAGCTCCAGATCAGCGTGTCGTACATGGACAGCCAGCAGAAGTCGGGGTTGCCGTAACCTTCAGGGTCCAATCCCACTGCCAAACCTGGAAACAATCCCACGAAGCACAGGCATGAAAACTAAACTCTTATCTGTGGGACACTTTTTGCCACTTTGCAGCACTTTCTTAATTTTAATGCTAACTTTTAAAATCTTAAAACATAATAGCATAAATTAAACCGTATTCATGGTGTTTGTACTGTTGGGTGCATAATATCGGCAAATTTGGCTGTTAATGTAAGAGTTGTGAATATACAAGAACTAACCTGGTTCATTTGAAATTTAAGATGTTGCATTCATTCAGAGCATGCACAACATGTTCTGTAGAAATATTTGCTAAACAGATTTATGTATTCATTTCAAATTTCTTTGATCAGGGAAAAGACTTAAAACAATGTTACATTTAAAATAAGTCATTGTTCTGTCTATAGGCCCTCTAGCCAATGGCTAATTTGCACACCCAGTCTCTGGTAAGTTAACCTTTAAAACCAACATTCAATGTCTTTTAAATTAGGCGCAAGTTAAATTTTTTGGAGACTTTTCTTTAGTACGCAGTCACCTCGATCACATGCTTCTTTTTCTCGCATAATGTAGGCTGGATGTATGACTGCTCCTCTTGGCAGAAATGGTAGAGTTTCGTTCGTGTTTTTGGATTATTGCCCTGTTGAAACATGCAATTCTATCCCATTTCAACAATCTTACCTAAATGTCACCCTCAAAAGAAGGGAATCTTGGGGCGTGGCGCTGATGGTGTAGGGGATAAGCGCGCGACCATGTGGAGAAGCTACAGTCCTTGAAGCGGCTGTCCTGGGTTTGAGCCCTGGCGACATTTGCCGAATGTCTCCCCCTTCTCTACCCCTCTTTCCTGTCTGCCTACTGTCAAAAAATAAATAAATAAAGGCCACTAGTGGCAAAAAAATATCTTTACAAAAAAAAAAGAAGGGAATCTTGTTAGGATGTTCAGGAAGAATCAAGGGTTAGGCCGGCAATGAACTAGAAAATGTTGGAACACTGTGTCACTGTCCACCTTCACCAGAGTTTAACACCAACATGGACTTAGAGGGTTGGGATCCACACAAGGACACCTGTAAACTTTACTGAAATATGCAGCTACCAACATGGATGACCTGAACGCCTTCTGGAGAACCGTTTTATAGTCGGATAAGGTGAAGATTTAGCTATCTGGTCACAAGGAAGAAAGTTTGAAGGAGTCAAGGTGAGGCTTTCAAAACCCAGTCCTAACTCACAAGCATAGTGATGGCTGCATCATGGTATTCTTCTTTTTAACTGATGGAAGACGTATGCTGTATAATTAGTCCAATCAGGAAAAGAAACAGTTCAGTACATCATAAGAGGCTAAACATTTATGACATTTATGCCCAAGATGAGTGTCTGTTAATTTATGACCCTGTATATGACTTGATTGTAAAAAGGACATTAAATTATTATTTATACGAATAAATGAAGACAAAAAGGACAAATCTAGAAAAAAAACAGTAAAGAACTAAAAACAATGAGAGGAAAATATGTGCCTTACTTCAACTTATCAGGAACCTTTCCAATCTTACAATTTAATTAGAAAAATGTTTTTTGTATTTTATTATTAAAAATATTTAAAATTGTATATATACTGTATCTTTTAACACCACCAGTGGCGTTAAATGTTGTTATTTTTCAAAAGTAAGCAGACAGGAAATGGAGTGGAGAGAAGAGGAAGACATTCAGCAGAGGTCTCCAGGGGCCAGAACTCGAACCCACGACCGGCTGCACCGTGGACTGAGGCCTCCATATATGGGTCACGCGCTCTACCGCCACGCCATGCCATGCCATGCCATGCCATGCCATGCCATGCCATGCCATGCCATGCCATGCCCCTTATATTTATATATTTAATAAATGTTTTTCTTCTTTGTGAATTAGTTTCTAACCTGCATAAGCAACATAGGGTCTGATCTTCAAAGATCCAAATAGCGGGTGCTAATTTGCCTGTACTATAAAACTGCACGTGCAATAAGTGGGCGTGTTGCGTGCAATTTTGAAAGATTGCGCGTGCAATGGATAACAGGTGTAAAACAGGTGCTGACCGCCCTTTTAAAATGAGGAAATTGCATGTGCTACTGGCTGGAACAAGAAGAAAAGCAAACAGATCCTCTTCTGTGTTGCTTGAAATATGCAGGGATTATTACGCTGCATCATTATAAATGATCCAGTTGCTGATTTTTTCCTTCTGTTCCGTTCGGCCCTTGTTCTGGACTGTTACAGTTAGTTAACTTTGGTTGTGCTACTAACAGCAGGTTTGTCATCTGCTCTGATGAGATTATTTCTCTTACCTTGCTCAACGTAACTCCCAACAAATCAATATTAACAATATAAAAGTCAAATATGTCTGTTAATTAATTTGTCTCCCTTGATCTATTAATTATTTTCTGAGACTCACCGGGTTCTGCTGTTTTTTTGAGAGTTTATGTTTGAAGAGTTCAGAGTTTATCATAAACAGCCACAATATTTAAGCCTGAACGTAATATTAGCAACATAAAAATAGATTGTTGTAGGAGTTGACAATCTGTCTATTATAGCTTTGCGAATTTTAAAACATAGCATCACTGCCCTGAAAAAAAGTTAATTCAAACATTTATGTATGTAAAAATAAATTATTTTCCACTGATTTTACTGAATTTATTTTGTTTGTTTTGCCAATATTTTAACGATATACAATGTGTTTGTTTAAATTGTTTTTGGTGACACAAAATAATTTTTACTGCACAAACAAGACTCTCCCCTGGCATATGTTCACATTTAAACAACGTAAGCAAACTGTTACAGCTCTGATTGCCCTGCAATGACATAACATAACGTTACTGTCAATAATGCTGCCTTAAAATGGTGATTTTTCACCTGCTAAGAAGTGATTTTAGCATCAAGTTTGCAAATGAAGGATTTAATCTGCCTTATAATGTCTTTAGTTCTTTCCTATTAATTATTTTATCAACATCAGAGCACATTGGGTCTTTTGCATGATATGCGATTACAGGCTGTGCACGCTTGATAAGTTATGTGTGCATTTTGCCATGATCAGGTTTGTGTGCGTTCAGCAGATGATCATTGACAGCGATGTTACGCTGGAATGATGTTGAATGAAGTGTTGCAAGGAGTCTTACCTCAGGAGAAATATCATGGCTTTTGTTTGTGATTGGCTCCAAATCAGAGCTTAGATAATCCTACATAGAATCCTCTATTCTCATCTATTTTTAATATTTTTATTTTTGACAACCCAAATTGGTTGGCACATGTACAGAGGATTCCTGTCATCTGTCATTCTTTCTATGCCTCCTTCTGGCCAAAGCCACAGCAGACCTTTTTGCGTCCCAGTTAGCACTTGCATTTCAAACGTGCTAAATCCACAAGCAAAAATTGTACCCGCAAACCATTTCAGGCTTTGAAAATTGCATTACGGGTGGTAAGGGATGACATTTGCATATCCTCCTCCCATGAATTTGTGCGTTTGGGTCATTATCATTTGTTTTGCATATTCATGAAGGCAGACACGCTAAAACGTTTGCGCCCGCAGTTCCGTTGAGTTTGCATACGCATTCCGATTACCACCTCGTTTGTAGATCAGCTTTGCTGACGCAAACAGGTTTGCATACGGTTTTGTACATAAGATCAGGCCCATAATGTGTTAGCTCAGTTTGTTAAAATCATGGCCTGTTTCCGATGCAGAAGTTATTTCTTTTTGTTCCATATCTGAGTCACAGTTTATTCTACCACAACTCGTTGCTGCTTCTACAAGACAAAAACTACATGAGGCTAAATTCAGGCTTTCAAACGTGTGGCAAACACATTATTTTCCTTTAAATGCCATCATGAGGACCCAGACCTGTGATGAAGGCAGGGACCCCCCAACCGATGAGGTAGTAGAACCTCATGGGTCCATAGTTGATGTCTCGGACTTCGCTGATCATGCGGTAGATGTGCAGCCCTTCCAGGAAGAGCCAGGAGAAGGAGCAGAGGTAGAAGAAGTGCAGCAGGATGGCAATGACTGTGCAGAGAAACTGCAAGAGAGACGGACAGATTAAGGCTGTATCCCATTTTCTAGGGCTATCCCTACCACCGTACTTTCCCCTCGCCCCATCCCTTGGCACTTAATTCAAGAAATTGTCAAAATATTCATTTGAGAAGAAGCCCGATCAATTGCCATCTGCCATCTCTGTTCTGTAAGCATATGTGACTTAAAATGCACATATGTGTCATAAAAGCCTGCAGCAGACATTTTGTTTATGCTGTTATGGAAAAACAAAGATGTAATGCTAAATGTTGCCTGATAAAAAATACACTATATTTACATTATTGATAATTTGTTGCCAATATGCTAAAAATACTACTTTGTATAGTATATATACTAAAATAAACTGGTATTTATAGTCCAAATAAACTGGCTTTAACAAGTAGACTAACATTCAAATATACTTGGGAGTATATGGATGACTTGTCTGGCTTACAAATATAATCAACTGAGTCCCATAATGTTTCCTTGGGGAAACCCCTGGTAGATTTGGTTCTAAAATTGTTTTAATTCAACCAAGAACTTTGATTCTGATCGGAAATAGGACAGGCATCTCTCAAAAGATTACAAAAAATATAAAAGGAGTGTCAGCATTGAAAATCATAAAAATAATTGCCAGTTAAAAATGACATATACCCCTCTCAATAATCAGTGGGAAAATATTTACTTGAATTACAGCAATAAATCCTTAAATTTGCTGACCACAGTTTGTTTCCACTGGTCCTTTGATGATTTATCTTTAGTGATGAGCTCCAAGTCTTTGAGGTTGGAAGGCCTCCTTGCCATCACCCTAATCTTTAGCTCCCCTCACAGATTATCTATCAGACTCAAGTTGGCACTGTGGCTCAGCCACTCCAAAATGTTAAATGACACTTCCAGTGAGAAGAAACATGTTGGTAAAATTAAAAGATTTCTTTAAACCTAAATCTTCCAGGAGTATGAATATTTATGAACTTAACTGTACATCAGAATGCAAAACACTGAATTAAAAGCATCAAAATACACAGTGTAGTTTTGATATGGTATTATTATATTATTTATAATGTAATTAGTTATAAATATATTAGTTAAAATCTTAACTTTAAACATTTGTTTCGTGATCAATTTTCAAGGGTTACAAGACCATTTCCCTTAGTCCTAACCCTACGCAATTAAAACGTTTGGGGCACCCTACCCCTTACAAATATAGTGTTTAGGGCTAAGAGTGAGGAGACAGGTTGGAAATGAGGTTCGGTGAAAAACCTCCACAGTTGGGACAGAAAAGCTGGAAAAGTGTGAGGAGGAAAGAACAGGCTGAGTGGTTTACCGGGTTGTCAGCCTGGTTGATCCCTAGGATGAAGATGAGCTCAGACAGAAAGAGAGCGGTGGCTCCATTGTTGATTATACTCGTCTTGTTGCACTGCATGGCTCTCAGGGACAGGAGGAAGACTGAGGTGAGGAAGAGGAAGCCCAGCGTCACACCCGCTGTGCTCCACGTCAGGATTTTGATGGGCAGGATCTCTCCGTTCTTGTGCAAACATCGGGATTTAGTACGAGCCGCAGCGATGTTGGTGTTTTACAGAAAGCCTTGGCGTGACTCACCTCCCTCCTGGAGACGTCCATCAGCACAGCGAAGCTGGTCATGTGATAACACTGACAGCTGATGTGGGTGCTGTTCCTGAAAACTACCTCGCAGCCTTTGGCGGACCAGCCACCGCTTCCGGCTCTGAAACATAACGAGACAACATGAGAGCAATGCAGCTTCATCCCGCTGCTGGTTTGTCACCTTGTTTGTCCTCACACTCACAGTATGGTGTGGTTCCAGAACACACAGATGGGTTTAGAGCGCTCCTCGGTGGTGACCAGGCGGAACTGCACGGTGATGGGTTTGTCCAGCGTATGCTGTAGCAGCTCATCGTTGTCGTGCACCGTGATGCTGACCACCGGCGTGTTGATGACTGGACGCTTTGGCACGCTGTCACAAACGAAAAGAAATACCACTTTACTAAGACTTAATGCAGGAGGGACAAATGTTCTTCATTTCTATAAACAAAATATTTTTAAACTTTTTTATCTCATGTCTGTGTCTGTAGCACATTTATCTCATATCCCTGAAGATGGAAAATAACTTTAATAAATGATTCAGCTTTAAATTATTAATTTAAGGCAGTTCTTTTTCCACTGTGCAATGATTATATAACACTAAAAGAGTTTGGTTCATAGGCTGGAACTTACTTAGGATTTTCTTCAGTCCACACATGGGATAAAATAATCACACAAGAGTGCTGGTAAAGGTATCTGAAAATTCGAACTTGTTCTTTTGTTGCTCTTTTGATTATTGATCTGCTGCTTCACCCAAGTGCAGTTTGAGCATAAGGCCACAAACTGATGGCAAGACCTTCTCCTTCAGGAATTGTGGTAAAGAGCAGAACCCAAGGGTCTTAGATATTACTGCAGTCATCCAGATCCTCAAGAAGCAGAACAGCCCCAGACCCTCTCACTACCACCACCATGTTTTAAAGTTGGCATAATGTTCTTTTTCTGAACACGACCCAAAAAGTTCAACTTTTGTCTCAGGTTATCTTTATCTGATAATACATTTTATTAAATAACATTTAAGTGTGACACAAAAACAAAAGAAAACTGTAATGGTATAAATACTATAGCACTATACAGATGCATTCACCTAAATCATCTAACAAGTGGTGCTGAAGCCTCTAAAATGTGTTTTAACTTGACCAGGCCAAGGCACACTAACTTCGTGCTGGTTTCAGTGCAGCTGGTAATTTGTTTTTGCCAGAATGAAAAGGACTTGTTTGGCAGCATTATTGGACTGACCAGAACAACAGCAAATTCCAAGGAACTAAGTGGAAACCTAAAGAGAATTGTAGATTTACACAAGTTGGGAAAGTATTTTTTAGTACTTTTTAAAGAGCTGCAGATATGAATATCATCAGTTCTAACAATTGTACCTAAATACAACTTAATATTGATTTCTCCCCAGCAGGTCTGGAAGTACAGACAATCTCTCTCAGATTAAAGTAACTGGGTTGGAAGTTCAGGGGCAAACCAGGCTCAAACTGCCATGAACTGGAAACTACTGGAACAGCACTGTTATTGTCCACAGGCAAGCTAGTTTAGCATCAACATGGACAGAAAAGGCTCTGACCAAGAAGGAAGCTCCTGCTGCTAACTTGATACTTTCATGCTTGAGTGACATTTACAGCTATTCACATAGACCTTCTGGAGAAAGGTTTTATGGTCAGGATAAAGAAAGATGGAGCTATTTTGATGAGAGGAATGTTTGCAGAAGTCAAGGTGAAGCTTTAGATCCTAACAACAATGTACCATCTGACAAGCATGGTGTGGAAAACCTCTATATTCTTCAACTTCTACTCAAACTACCAGCTGGATGGTTGATATTTGGACTCAGGTGGGTGTTTCAACATATTCATGATCAGTTTTGGGTGAGCTAAAATAAAGCTTCTGGAATTTGGTTCCCAAAGCCCCAATGTCAACTCAGTGGTATATTTGTGGACTTTGCTTAAAAGGTAAACATATGCCAGGAAATGAATCAGTCTAAATGAACATGACCAATTATGTCAAGAAGAGTCTTCAAGTAACCAGTTAGGTTCATACCAGAAGCAAGTGGTTTCTCTTTTTCTTCCCAGAGGACTTTTAGCCATACATGTATGCGTTGCCTGAGTGTATAAGTGTAACCTTGTGGGGATTCATACTGAATCCGATCTTGTGCATCATATTCTTGCCTTTAAAAATTAATGTATTTGTATATTAATCATTTCACTACACTGAAAAAATAATGATTCACTGAAAAATATAATTATAAAAAATATAAAAATCCTTTATTTTTATGGCATTCATGTTGCTGATGACTGGTTGTAAACATCTGAATTGAAATGCTGATCCTGATTTAAAGTAAACTTCTTTTCATGCAATTAATGAAGGTTGCTTCTTTCAAATTTTTCCTCCATAATGTCCCCGCCCCTGTTTTCTCTCCTACATCTACATGAACTATTCATGGTAAAATGCTTTAACAGGTTTCAGTAGTTTGATTTGAAGGGACAGAGCTTCATCTCACCGCAGACTCCTCTTGTCTGGATCGTAGCTCTCAGGTAGAAGCGAGGCCAGGCTGTGGAAGATGATCACACTGGCAACGGCGTCCTGCTGGCTGTCATCTGGGTGCCGCCTCTTCCTGTTAGCCGAGCCGTTCCTCTGTGAGGACTCTGGGAAAACGTCCAGATGTCTGTGGCCCTTGCTGTCCAGGGGTGGTAGGAACACCGAATCGGGGAGTGTGACGGCCGTCTCCTGGTCTGCAGGACGCGGGCCCCTCAGGGACTGGTATCTTGGCAGTTTAGCTCCAGCAAAGTTAATCTTTTTCAGGCGGTCCACGGAGATGACTGCAGAAATGGGCAAAAGAAGAGGAAAGGTCAAAGAGCTCTCTTGTTTGTGTTCACTCACAAGAGCTGTTTGTAAGTGGACACAAACAACTGATTTTGGAACACATATCAGATTTGGTTCTAAAATAGATGACCTATAAATGTACTTTTTGTTTGATCCGAGGTCCGATCTCAGATATGAACTAAATATGTCAACTTCATCAGAGGAAAAATCAAGTTAAGGCTTCCAAGGACATAAAGAGCAAATTTAAACTATTACTAAAATATTAAATATGGGAAAAAGGGTGTGAGGTACGAATATTAGATATTGGAGCTTGGCTCAGATTTCTTATCCCTAGAGTTCTGGAGATTGTGTAAAAAATAAATAGACAAGATGCATATTCTTAATGTTTTTTTGTGTGCTCAGTTAAGTGTATAAAAAACTGAAGAATCTGGGCAGATTTTTACATTTTATTGAGTAAAATAACCAAATGCTTTAAACCTGTTAAGTCAGTTTGAGCTCACAAATTGTTATTATTAATACTATCTTTATAATTATTCTGTTTCATTGTTAGATTTATACATTTACAGTCATGGTAAAAGGAAATTACATCCTGTTTAATTTTGTGTGCATATAGTTTTTGGTTTTTGGGGTGTATTTAGTTTTTCCAAAATATTTGCATTTTGGCTCTATCTTTTGTTACTAAACAATGATTCAAATGGTGAAATCTGTGGTGTGTAGAATTAATGTTAGATTTAAATGATGAAATTATTTATGGTAATAAACTTTATTCATAAATTATTATTATTTATCAAATGTAATTGAAATTTAGGTGTGATGATAGTGAAGGGCCTTATAATAATAATAATAATAATAATAATAAAAAGGTATTTTACCAATATGTTAATAAATAAAAGTCATTGAGATGTTCACCTATGTTAGGTGTGACGATGGTGAAGGGGCTCAGGTAGGTCTTCCTCATGTTCTGAGCCAGTGTGTTTGCATATTCCTCGAAGTGTCGCAGCAGCGCCGCCGTGCCGCCCTCCGTGTGCTGGATCAGCTCCCAGTGCGTCTTTGTTTCTGGGGCCAGGATGGTGCTGCCCACTGTGACCACGTTCTATCAGAAAGCAGTCAGACTTCAGAGTCAGTGATATAAAGTTTCATGAATTCCCTGCAGGTCCACAAAGCAGGGCGGATTAGAGTCTGGTTCTTTATTTCTTGTTGTGCTTTACAGACTTTCTGTGTGAGTGTGAGATGACTGCTGTTAACCTCAGTGAAGTGAACATCCTGTGTAGCTGTGAGGTTGAAGCCCTGCTGGTTGATCTCGTGCTGCAGCAGGATCTGGGTGAGGCGGTACCCCACTTTAACGTCGCTGCCGTAGAACGTCTCCGTGTGCGCGGTGGCGTTGGCCAGCAGGGCGGCGGTCTGCTGAACGTGTCCAGAATCAAGGAGCGATGTGTTACGGTACAACTTTTCTGACTGGAGGGGAGGAATTCAGACACAAACATTCAGTAACGTGTACATTGTATTCTAGTATTTTAAAGATTGTCCCACTAGGAAGTAAGTCATTATAATCCTTTCAAATAATGATGAGTGTATGTAAACCTCTGACTGGAATTGTACCTTACAGCTTTGGTCACTTCTAATTTCAAATGTTAATCGGGGTCCTTTCAGACTTGAGACATTTTCAAACCAAATTCACCCAACGTCCTGCTCACTCAGCTTTCCATCTATGAGCACAAAGAGATTTTTCTTCCTAAGGACAAACTATTTTGTTGTGTTTTTTAATTTCAGTGTCTGGTTTCAGAATCATTTTACCCGCAGCAACTCTCAAAGAATTGAGTCACTCTCGCCTTGATGACGACATCCATTGTCAAACTGTGAGAAAATGGGTCATTTTTTTGTTTCTGTTTGAAATTATTATTTCAAATCTTAAAAGAAATATAAAATATCCTTTTTTTACACTACTTACATTTTTAGCATAAAACTGAAAAAATAACCACTTTTTTTGTTTTTTAGCACTGGTATCAGAAATAAAAATCCAAGAAGGATGAACCGACCGGTACCACTATGTTTTGTGCCAACGTTTCAGAACATATTTTAGAGAGAAGCTCGTCTTGATAATTGAAATTGTCATTGAACCAGACTTCTGCCACATGATAAAACCAGTGCTGATAATCATCGGGGTATGACTATCTTCTGCTTGTTCATCACAGTATTTCTTAACATTGAACATTAAACTTAACATTGAATATTTCTAGACTTCCTTTATTCTGTTACACTGCTTTGATAAAGTATGCATACCCCTTAAACCTTTCCATAGTTTGTTATTTTACAATCATAAACCTCAATATGTTTCATTGCGATTTTATGGGATATAACAACACAAAAATAGTGTATAGTTGTAGCTTGCACTCGTATTCATACCCCTAAATAAAATGCATTGCAACCAGTTGACTGCAATTTAACCACAATTGGTCATTTTTTCATGACAAATTCTATGTGGAGGAAAACCAACAGTGCACATCTCCTCCAACACACCATCCATTCAACAAAACATTTTATCTATTTTTATTTTAGCTTTTTTATTACACGTAACTCTTATTACTTTTTAAAACTGACCTGTTACATAGACACCATGGGGGCAGGATCATACTGTGAGGATGCCTTTCTTATCAGGAGGAAAATCTGTTTGTGGCTGCAAATAAATTAAGACTGGAGCAGAGGTTCAACTTCCAGCAATACAACAACCCTAAACATTCAGTCAGAGCTACAGTGGAGTAGTTCAAATCAGTGATTCTCCATCCTGGTCCTCTGGCCTGCTATCTTTAGTGTTTTAGATGCGTCTCTGCTCCAGCACACCTGATTGAAATGATTGCATTACCTCCTTAGCATGCCACCAATTAGCAGGCTTCTGCAGCGCCTGTTAATCACCAAGGCATTTAAAGTGTTGCCGTAAGGAAATGTGTAGGACAGAGTCTTATTGATAATCTGTGGTAATACTTGAAAAATTTATCTGACTGAGCTTGAGCTGTTACGCAAAGAAGAATGTGAGATTTCAGTTTCCAGATGTAAAAAGCAGCCAGGGACACACGTTAAAGTGTTGCAGCTGTAACTGCAGCAGAGGGCGGTTCCACAAAGAACCTAAAAACATATGTACATCATACTTTTCAGATTTTAATTTTTAGAAGATTTTGAAAACTATGTACAGGGGTTGGACAATGAAACTGAAACACCTGGTTTTAGACCACAATAATTTATTAGTATGGTGTAGGGCCTCCTTTTGTGACCAATACAGCATCAATTCGTCTTGGGAATGACATATACAAGTCCTGCACAGTGGTCAGAGGGATTTTAAGCCATTCTTCTTGCAGGATGGTGGCCAGGTCACTACGTGATACTGGTGGAGGAAAACGTTTCCTGACTCCTCCAAAACACCCCAAAGTGGCTCAATAATATTTAGATCTGGTGACTGTGCAGGCCATGGGAGATGTTCAATTTCACTTTCATGTTCATCAAACCAATCTTTCACCAGTCTTGCTGTGTTTATTGGTGCATTGTCATCCTGATACATGGCACCACCTTCAGGATACAATGTTTGAACCATTGGATGCACATGGTCCTCAAGAATGGTTCGGTAGTCCTTGTGTCCATCTAGCACAAGTATTGGGCCAAGGGAACGCCATGATATGGCAGCCCAAACCATCACTGATCCACCCCCATGCTTCACTCTGGGCATGCAACAGTCTGGGTGGTACGCTTCTTTGGGGCTTCTCCACACCGTAACTCTCCCAGATGTGGAGAAAACAGTAAAGGTGGACTCATCAGAGAACAATACATGTTTCACATTGTCCACAGCCCAAGATTTGCGCTCCTTGCACCATTGAAACTGACGTTTGGCATTGGCATGAGTGACCAAAGGTTTGGCTATAGCAGCCCGGCCGTGTATATTGACCCTGTGGAGCTCCTGACGGACAGTTCTGGTGGAAACAGGAGAGTTGAGGTGCACATTTAATTCTGCCGTGATTTGGGCAGCTGTGGTTTTATGTTTTTTGGATACAATCCGGGTTAACACCCGAACATCCCTTCCAGACAGCTTCCTCTTGCATCCACAGTTAATCCTGTTGGATGTGGTTCGTCCTTCTTGGTGGTATGCTGACATTATCCTGGATACCGTGGCTCTTGATACATCACAAAGACTTGCTGTCTTGGTCACAGAGGCGCCAGCAAGACGTGCACCAACAATTTGTCCTCATTTGAACTCTGGTATGTCACCCATAATGTTGTGTGCATTTCAATATTTTGAGCAAAACTGTGCTCTTACCCTGCTAATTGAACCTTCACACTCTGCTCTTACTGGTGCAATGTGCAATCAATGAAGACTGGCTACCAGGCTGGTCCAATTTAGCCTTGAAACCTCCCACACTAAAATGACAGATGTTTCAGCTTCATTGTCCAACCCCTGTATCATTTTCCTTCCACATTATAAAAAACCACTACTTTGTGTTGGTCTTACACTTCAACTCAATAAAAAAAGTGACGTTTAGGTTGTAACGTGACAAAATGTGAATAAGTTCTGAAAGTGTTTAGACTTTGCGCGGCACAGTAAATCACATGCTTCTCCCGCTACTTCATTAAACATAAACACAATGTGCCCTGCAGAGTTTTCTGGATAAGTGGGAGAGCATGGTGCAGAAAGAGCAGCTTAACTTCACAATGACAGCTTCCAATTCAGCTGCTAACGTACTCCACTGATAAACTACTACATGAAATTATCTCATGTCTGTACCACTTTATGAACAAAGATGAGGTGTTGTTTTGTAAGCAGAAGCTACACACCAAGGCTTTGAGCTTGCTGAAGGTGACAGAGGTGCAGCTAAAGAGGTTGGGAGGAAGCCAGCCCTTGTGCTCGTCACAGTGCCGGATGGCTGTGCCTGGGAATGTGGACACAAAGTCATCACAGTGGAGCTGAGCCAAGAAGACGGCTCCAGGCAGAGTTCATATAATGCCATTATTTTATGATAATTTGACGAGGTGCCAAAAACCCATCATACCAACACTCCCCCTGGGACAGGGAACGGCTGCAGGGAGACCAAACTTAGTCCTGGGCCACCATATCCCAGCCTCGATGGCCTGAGGGCAGCTGTCATAGATTACTGTGAGAGAACGAGCATGGAGAGGAGAAGCCGACGAGGAGGAAAATGTGAGATATTTTTAAATATTTATGTAACTGTTATGAAATATAGAGCTGTTTCATTCAGACCTTCACAGCCATTGGCAGAAACTTCAGCAAACGGGTTGTCACAGCGATCACACTGACGCCCGATGACGCCAGGCTTGCAATGACACTGGCCGCTCTCCCTGTCGCAGGCTCTGGAGAACGAGCCGACAGGGTAGCAGTCGCACAGCAGGCAGGTGTCACTGCCCTCGGGACGGTAGTGGTTGTCCTGGAGGAAGGGGACAGGAGACACAAGCTGTTAAGTAATGGCACCTTCGTTTTTCCTGTGTCTGCAAAAATGTCAGGCTAAGAGATGACAGCATGCAACAGCTGTGCTAGGATCCTAGTGGGTGTTAAAGCGTGGACCAAGCTGGAGAAAAAACTCAAAGTAGATGCACAAAACTCTCAGGGTTCATACACATTTTTAGCGGTGGTTTTCCATATGGGCAACATAGATGGTTGCCCAGGGTGGCATTAGGTTGGATGTGTGTGTTGGGGGGAGCGGCACGATCCAGATATATCAAATAAATAACAAAAATATAGAGCCTTTTTATTTCTTTGTTGCACCCTGATTGATTCTGTGTTGCTCATTTCCATGACTGAAAGGGGGATTTGGGCCTATGGGGGTGGGCTAAAGGGAGATGCTCCCTCAGATTTACATTCATGCAGAAATGCCCGCAGAATATTTTTTATTGCAAAACATTGTACATTTCCAGACTCAGATTTTTAGATATTATTTATACTTATAATAAATATTCTGGACATTTTATTTACTCTACCAGAGGACTATGGGTATCTATTTGAGAATCTACATCTCTGTTTTATCAAGTAATGGAGTACAATGCAGCACAGTTTGTCAACCTTGGTACCTTGGTTAAATTCCAGAAAATAGTAGTTATAGTGCTTCGTTTGACATTTTAGACCCAGCTTAAGAACAACAGGTCTAGTTCTACCCAAACGTAAAGTCATGGGTAAAATGTTAAAACATGATGTGTCAAACCAACCACTACTGCATTTATTAATCTTTATTAGACTTGTGTCCTTTAGAAAACATAAGGAGAAAAAAGAGAAAATTAAACAATTTTAAGTATAACATTTTTTTTCTATAGCTATCAAGACCTGGAAAATGTAAGACATAAAATCCAGACTTCTTAAGACTTTCAACACAGAAATTCTGGAGTCTGGACTGTGAAAAGTAAAGGAAGGTTAAACTCTATGGCGACTCTTACTCTTGCTTCTGATTTTTATTAAAAGTGCCAAACTGTAATGAAATGAATAGAATTTGGTTTAAAATGAGTTTGGTTAAAAATTTCCTGCCTATTGATATTTAAATTGTTAGATGTTTCTTTTCACAATGAATACATTTGGTTCAAAACCTCCACAATTATAACAGAATCTGTTGTGTCCTGCCTGAATGACTACAGCCAAGTTGCACTGACTAACATAATAAGGAAATGTTTTGAATGGCACCAACCTCCCTGTATCAACCGCTCTATAGACGATGCAATAATCAACATCAGCATAACGTATTCATCTGGACAAAGATACACCTATACCAGAGTCCTGTGAAACAGCTGCTGTTAATATTATACATTTTATACTACTGCACGTATTTTGTCTATTTTGTGTTTTTATCTGCTTGTGTTTTCTGTTATCTATCTAGTGAATGATTGTTCACACTAATCTGTTGTAGATCTCGGAGAAACATGAAATGAATCCTGCTTTAAGTGCGGGTCTCATTCTTGTGCTTTAAATACAAACTTTCTGCTGGGCCACACTCAGACTGTAGGCAAAAACCAGATGTTTCCTAAATCTGACTTTTAGCACCCTGAAAGTGGAACATCTACATTCGTTAGCAATTGGCTGGAATATGATTGCACTATTTTAACACTAAAAGCATATATTGCTGCATCAATATAAGGTGTCAGTGACAACATGAAATGATCAGCCACACATTAAAAAAAGTCCCTTTTATAACACGGAAACAATTTGCTTGATTGAGGGTTTAGAAAAAAATACAAATGTCTTTTCTGTCTCTGCAAAATATTTCTGAGCAGTGCTGTCATGCCATCAATGCACGTATCATAACATGTGATGCAAAAGATGCTTTGAAATCTGTTTTTAGCAGCCAGAGCAGCTGAAGAGGAATATAAATCTAAGGTCAAATACATTCTGAAAACACTTTCAAATGGGCTTTGGACTAAATCTACAAAATTTTATTTGTGTTCGAATGAGGAAGAAAATCTTCCCCATAAAAAACCCAATGTTTTCTGGGAGTTTGTGCCTGATAAGAAGGCATAGACTGATTATGCTGGATTATCAACTCCTAATTATTATTATTGCAGTTAAACAAGCTACATGTGGGATCTTGCTCACTTTGTTTTGCTATGTTTCTATAGATTTCACATCATACTTTACAGACGCATTTTTACCCCTTGCATTCGGGTTTTGAAACCGAGAGAGCAACTAGTGAAGATGAATAATTCAGGTGTGCAGACTCACCTTACAGCGGCACTCCCCGCTGGTCTTGTTGCAGTCAGAATCAAAACCTCGGTCTGTGGGACAGTTGCAGGGCCCGCAGGTCTTATGACCCCACCAGCCTCTTGGGCATGGCAAGTCAGTCCTGTGGAAACACACACAACTTGTTTAGTATAAATGTTGAGGAATTAAACACATGTCCAGAACAAAGGCTGTTGAGCATAAATGTGGCTTTTGTACTTTTTCTCGCAATATCGGCCGAAATAGTTCCTGGGACAGTCGCAGGTGTAGCCATGGGAGGAGCTTGGCTTCCAGGTGCACGTAGCAGCGTGTTCACAGGGGTTCAGTGAGCACACGTCCGTGCAGTTGGTGCCATAGAAACCTGTAGAGAAATACAGCTGATGACAATGAGCTGTTATGCTCTGGATTCATGAAATTATCTTAGTTTGTGAATATGAGTACTGACCGCTGAGGCAGATGCATGAAAAGCTGTCCCAGTCATCGCTGCAGAAGCTGTTGGCAGGACAGGGGTTGGAGCTGCAGGGGTCTGGCACGCTGCAACCCGGTTCTACGTTCACCTTCTTCGCCACAGACAAACTCAGGGCCCCACCGACACGCAGACCCTGAGTAGGAATGATTGCTCGTACTTATTTTAGAGGTTTTGCCATGCAGTTTTAAAAAGTATGGGATTAGAGTGACAGAACTGCTTGGATCAATGGGCTGCAGAAAAATACAACAAATGGGGTCCTTCCATAACACGGGTGCCAGCCAAGTAAAACATTTCTTCTCATTGTGTTTAAAACATACAGATCTGTTTTTACTGCCATTCTATGAGTTCATTAGTACTGAATCTATTGGATTTGAATCATCTGGAAAATGTTCTTCTCTTTTTTTTGTGACATTTTGATAATTTATTAGGAGGACAAAACCTAAACCTTTTACACTGGCTTAAAAATAAGGCATTGTAGATGAAAATAAATTACTTTTACAACAATAAGTCCTGAAACATCTAAAATAAGGCTGGCACACTTAAAGATTAAAAGATTAAAAAGATAAAAAATTCATTTTAATTAAAAACAGAAATACAATGTGTTTATTTTTTTCATTTTACTGTTTACTGTTATGAGTGCAAAAAGCGGTAGTTTTTATACATGATATACTAACTAAAACTTTAGAGGCTGTGTTATTTTTATTTTAAGAATAAGGTAGGGCTGTGTGGGTCTACACAACAATAAGTGGGCTGAGGAGGGGTAAAATAGATTTTTTTTAAATGCAAACATTGCAGATGTGTGCATTAGTTCTAGTTTGGAAAATTGCAATTGGTTAAAATCAGCATCTGGTGGCTCAGTAGCAAAGCAGGGGCATCATATACAGACACTAAAGTCCTTAACACAGCTGTCCATTTACTGCATGTCTTCCCCATCTCTCTCTGCTTCTTGTTGCTGTCAAGCTGCTAATGAATAAAAGCCACCATCGCCACAAAAATGCTAAAAAATGTCAAATGAAAATTCAGCCAATGTTGGTCAGAGCTATACAGAAATTTGGAAATGGCCACACAATGATGATTGGTGTGTCTCCACTGGCTGTTTATAAACTTATTATTAGTCTTAGCATGCATGGAGCTTTGGAGAGGACAAACCTGTATGCAACCACGGAAGCCGTGCTGAATTTTCCCATCAGGCATTGCCAAACCACCAACACTGACAGTCTTCAGCTTGGACTCCCGCAGCTTTCCGTCCACCTCCATACTTGCCTGAAAGGATGCAGGACAGCGTTTGCATAAAACTCCAAATGTGTTCATTTCTTTTCACGTACAGCTTCACCCACTCACCAGGTAGAGTCCCTGATCTAATGACAGCACGGCCTTATGGTTGCTCGCAGCTCCTCCCATACTGCTTATATCCAGCTGCAGATGATGCCAGTCTCCATCGTTCACCAACACTTCCTCCACCCGTGACAGAGTGGAGTCCTCCCCCCTGTGCAGCCCCATCAACATGCTCCCCCCACGCAGCTACAATGAACAGACAGAGAGGGAAATTAAAAGACAGCTCTCTGGGTTCAAGAGTTCAAACTCTGAACTGCTGCACATCTGAGGTATTTGCTGGTGGGAACAGAATCTTAAACAGTTACGCAACATCAAAGAGTCTTCCGTCTAGACGAGCTCAGAAAGGCAGCTGAAATCAGAGCTGAAAATATTATATGAACATCCTTTTTTCCCCATGCAGAATGTTTTTCTCCCAGCATCTTTTATGATGCAAGGGGACCGAACTAAAGCCAGAAGGAGGCGGCATCTCACCTGCAGAGTGAGGTTGTGCTGCATGCCTGAGGAGATGTGAAGAAGCACGGAGCTAGACTGACGGGTGCGGAACATGAGCTCGACGTGCCAGAGGACGGAGGCTACCATCGCCTCCAGGTTGTTCCACTGCAGCAGGCTATTACCCTGGAAACGCAGCGGGTTGCCCATGACTGCAGGAACGACACAGAGAGGGAGACAGGAGGATGAAAGGCACATAGAGACTGAAAGATGTGACAGAGTTAAATGAGATGAGAGCTTCTTTTTAGGCGACATGATGATAAGTTATTCCTGCCAACCATAGAATCCAGCATGGTCTCTTATCCTGTCCAAGTTATCCCACTAAACTCTCACATTATGAAGAAGGAGAACACACTCTGTTGAAACAAATACTCACCATACTGTTAGGACAAGAGAAATAAACATTAAAATAGTAAAAGTTAGGATAAGTTAGATTTATTTAATTTCCCTTTGGGATTAATAAAGTATTTTTGAATTGAATTGAATAAATGTCCTCTCTATGTGTTGAAAGAGAAGCTTGAGAGAAAGTGACACTAAAAGACACTCGTCCTGCGTGATGTGCAGCACTTTCCCCCTCGTTAAGCTGTGTCTGTAAGAGATTGAAACAATCAATTAGAGATGATGGATAAACCTGAAGTGCTGTGGCTGTTGCCTGAAGAGAGATACGAGAACGTAAACTGCAGCCAGGATTTACCTTATGATCTTTAAGTTTACATTTTCTCAGTTCTAATTCCTCAGAATAAAGATATAAACACAAAACTTTAATATAGATTTAAGAAAGCAGGTTTAAAACAGTGTAGCCTTTATATGTAGAATATGGATGGATGGATGGATGGATGGACTGAAAATAGAAATATGACAACATCTCCTTTTGAATATTTTTAAAAATAAAAAGATATGCTGAAATTTATAATCAGGAATTTTATTTTGACCTAAAATGAAATCCCATAAATCTAATTGCCTTTAAAAGTCATCTGATAAGTTTTTAGAGTCCACCTGTGTGTAACTTCATTTCAGGACAAACACAATCTGTAAACATACATCCTCACATTCAAACATGGTGGTGGCAGGATCATGCTGTGGAGAGGCTTTTCTTCATTAAGGACAATTATGCATTATTTATATGTCGGTCTATTACAGAAAATCCAAATAAAATACATTTAAGTTTGAGGCTGAAAAGTTTGATCAGTGTGAATACTTTTGGAAGAACTGTAAGTGAGCATACAGAATAGAGGAAATGTGGAATAACAGGCAGAAAACATAGTTCACATGTGAGGTAATAACCTTTAAAGGAAGACAGAGATGTGATGTTGTTAGATTTGGGATTGTGAGTCTATTAAGCTATTTTCTATGTGTGAATTGAACTTGGAGCTTGTTGTAAATAGAGATCATGCACTACACTGTCCGTGGCTAAAAAAGAACATTTTTCAGGGTTAAATCTGCATCCCAACATTAATGTCCCACACGTTTCCCTTCTTTTCTCACCTCTCCCACAGTTCTGTCCTCCAAATCCAAGCGGACAGTCGCAGCTGAAAGAGCCCCACAGGTTCACACATGTCCCTCCGTTCAGACACGGGTTATTGTTGCAGAAATATCTCTTGGCAGAGCATCCTGGGAGGTGTGGGAAAAAAGAGGAATAATCTGTTTGATGTGTCCTGACTCATTATTTCATCAGAGAAGAAGAGTCAGTGGGTAATCAAATATTCTAGCAGGTATGGCCATCATTTCCTACTGACTCTCCCCTTCAGCTGTTCTTATTATAGTTATTTCCTCTGCAGGGTTCTCCATACTCGGCTGCTCTACCAATAAACACAGCTCTGCTGCAAACAGACAAAATAAAGCCCTTCGCGTAAATAACTACACCGCAGATGGTGCATTACCTGGCAGGGTGCCATTGTTGGCAATGTAGCTTGCCATGTCCACGTGCTGGTTGTCAATACGCAGGTTCTTCATGCATCCCACAAACTGCTGGTTCCGCACGGGAAAATCCTCTGGGAGTTTGGGGACTCCTCCTAGGAGCAGGGGTCCGGTCAGGTCAAGAGATCTAATAACACAAAGGAACGTGTTTAGCCAAAGCCGTATGCTGCCTCGATTGAAACACATCAACAATACTGAGACTGGGGAAACTACAGTAGGAATTCATTATGGGTTGTTTCTCTGAAAAAAGGCCTAAACAAGAAACGCACAATGATAATTAGAAACTTTATTTGAAAATATCTTAACTCTATCTCCCAGCTACAAGAACAAAAAAATCTGATTCAGAAAATAAATAATTCAATAAAAAGCATTTAAGAAAATAAGTTCTCCTGCAACTAAAAATGCAAACTTTATTTGAACTTTTCCTCTTACTGTTACTGACACACACTTACTTTTTGGATCCAGACTGACTTCCCTGGGCCGAGCATGAGTAGTTTCCAATCATGTGACCGAATCTCAGCGCCACAGAAGTGTCACAGTTGTCCACCGTCACTACCACCACTTTCTGGTCTGAGGGGCCCTGAGGCAGACCGGCCTGGTTTAGGATCGGCTGTAAACGAGACAGAAATACTCCTCAACATCCAAATTAATTCACAGAGGTCTTCTGTTTCAGGGCAGAATTTGGTTAAAAAACTTAGTAAAGTGCATTGCATGAATAGTTGTATCCCTTCAACCTTTAAAACATGTTGACAAAGTATAACAATGGAGTTCAATACATTTTAGGTCATAGACCAACAATTAAGTAGAGCATGGTCATTGAGTGGAAGGAAAACAATGTTTTTCAAAATTGTTTGATTTCTGTTTTCGGCCTCTTTCACTCTGATACCCCTAATTAAAGTTAAGTGCAACCAATTCCCTTCAGAAGCTACTTAATTAGTAAACAAGCCACCTTTTTATAATTTGTTCACAGTATAAATCCAGCTGTTCTGAAAAGGTCTCAGAGGTTTGTTAGAGAGGATTAGAGAAAGAAAACAGCATCATGGAGACCAAAGGAACACAGCAGAAGGTCAGGGATACAATTATAGAGAAGCTTAGAGCATTATTCAGAAAGGCAGCCGAGAGGGTCGTTGTAACTCTGGAGGAGATGCAGAGATCCTCAGCTCAGGTGGGAGAATCTGTTGATAGCACAACTATTAGCCATGCACTCTACAACGCTGACCTTTACGAATGAGTCTCAAGAAGAAAGCCAAGCTTTAAGGAAATCCATAAGAAGTGCTGTTTGCATTTTGTCACAAGCCATGTTTGGGACCCAGCAAACATGGGGAAGAATATGCACTATTATGATGAGACCAACATTTTTGTAACTATTTGGCCTTCATGCAAAATGCTATGTGTGGAGGACAACAAATACTCCAGTGAAGAATGGTGGTGGCAGCATCATGTTGTGGGGGGTGTTTTTTCAGAAGGGAAGCTGGTTTGAGCAGATGGGAGGATGGATATAGCTAAACACGGGGAAAAACTTTAAGAAAACATGATTGAGGCTACAAAAGACTTGATACTTGGGTGGAGGTTCATGTTCTGGCCGGTAAATCACTAAACATAGGGTCAAAGTTACGCTGGAACAGTTTAGAAGCCAATTATGTGGTATAATGGCCTAATTGAACTCCAGGCCTAAATTGATAAGAGTCGCTACATGTGCAAAGTTGGTAGAGACATACCCAAGCTGTAACTAAAGAGAAAGACACGCTATACTTTTTTATTTTTGTCCATCAAAAGTTTCTAAACCATGTATATTTTCCACTTCTAAATCCTGCACTACTTTGGGTTGCTTTATTACATAAAATCAAAATAAAATGTTGTGGAGTTTGTGGTTGTAAATGTGACAAAATATGAAAAGGTGCAAGGGTATTTTGACTTTTGCACGTGCACAATGCAAATGTTTTAAACCAGTGCTAATGTATTTATTCATTGTCGAGAGTACTTCAGACTTTCCTGAGCTTTTCATCAGACTTTGTCTGCTTTTTCACCTGGAATGCTTCCCCAAAACTAGAGCAATATTGATCATAAAGTCTGGCTGCTTGGTAGCAAGGTACAAAAAGTAGGCATGGCTTAAGATTTTTGCACAGTTCTGCATGTCTTAAAGAAAAGTGTAATCTTTCAAACCACATAGATTATAATCAGTATGTACAAAGATCAGTTAAGCTCAGCAGGAACAATGGAAACAGCCTGACTGAGATGAGCAGACAAAGGAAAAGCTTCAGTCGTAACTACCTGAAAGATCACTGAGTATAAAGGTTGTCATGCTGCTATTTTTATTGTGCTCAGATGTCTTCAGAGACTCAGAAATTAGCTTTCATAAAATATCACAGGAGTCTGCTAACTTTTATTAGAAAAACTATACTGGAGCAAATCTTCAACATGGTTTCTAAAAACATTCAGAGGGGAAAATATTTAGGGGCTCTCTCTCTGTAGGAGCCCCTCTGTCGACAAAAAAGCCCTCTTCCTCTTTGTCTGTGAAATCAATAGCAACAAAAGGAGGAGGGTTCTGAGTGGGAGAGAGTTATGATTCTGTCAATAAAAGGCTGTGACCTCCTCACACGCTGGCCACCTTCTCCGGGGTCACTCAGAGATCATATTAACCTTCAGCGTGGGTTCAAGCTGAAGTCGTGAGCCCCCTCACGGCCGGGGCAATCCACCGAGAAATTTAATCATCTCATGAGCACAGATTATAAAAAATAAACGATATTAGTTTTTTTACTGTCAGGATCTATAACTCTTTATGAGATTAAATTAAAACAGATCCCTTTCAGAGTGACTCCAGGAGTCTGAGGAACCATAATTTCCTGATTGCTCAGCTGTTATGGATCGGAAAGCTTTATCTGTGCTGTCTGTGTTTTAAAAGACATGCAGCTGGAGAGAAAGTGTACATTTACCTGGCTGCTGCAACATCTTTAGCTGCTTCATCTTGGCGGAGGTTTATTAAAAATCAAACACACGCTATCAGACAATCCAATGATGACTGATTTAATTTTAGCTCAAGGCGCCACCGTGGTTGAACGTCGCTCACATGATTTTAATGCTGAGCTGATTAGATTAATTCTCTATGAGTTTCCAGTAACATGAGTTTGTAACTGAGAGGCTGCAGCCCACTGAATTCCTGCAGTCTTGTGATATGAATGAGGCAGAGACAGCATTAGAAGGCTTGAAAGACCTGTGGCTGAATAATATGTCATTTAACACACCTAACATGGAAGACTTCATGACTCGAGGTGCAAAACATTTGCCAGTTCTCCCTGAGGAGCACTGACCTCTCACCGTTCAGTGAAGAGAGATTATTCAAATATTTAAATACAGGGCTATGAAAAATTATGTGCTTCTCTTTCACACTTAAATGCTTTAGGTAAACAATATTTTATAGCAGAAAAAATAACCTGATTAAATACAATTTAAAAATAAGGTTTACAAACCAACCTACGGCCTTATGAAAAATAAATTTCCCCCCTTGCTAAATCATAAGTTTACTATGAGTACCCAGATTTTATTTTTTTAGTTTCGCTAGCATCAACCAGACCTGATTACTGCTTGCCAAGACACCTAAATAGAGCCTACCTGACAACAGGAAGTAGGCAAAAAGATCTCAGAAACCAACATATCATGCCCCAATCTAAAGACATCCAAGAGCAGATAAGAAAAAAGTCATTGCCATCTATCAGTCTGGAGAGGGTTATAAAACCATTTCTGAGGCTCAGGGACTCTGGTGAACCACAGTGAGAACAATTATTCACAAATGGAGAAAACATGGAGCAGTAGCTGGCCGGCCTACCAAAAATACTTCAAGAGCGCATCAACGACTCAACCAGGAGTTCACAAAAGAACCTAGAAGATCTAAAGACCTGCAGGCCCAAAGTAAACAGAAGGAGAACCACTGCTGACCAAAAAGAACACATAAGCCTGTCGCCATTTTGTCAAAAAAACATCTTGATGATCTCAAAGACTTTTAGGAAAATATTCTGTGGACTGATGGGGAAAAGTGGATCTTTTTGGAAGGTGTGCATCCTGTTACATCTGCCATAAAACTTTCAAAGCATTTAAAAAAAAAAAAATCATACCAATATTCAAACACGGTGTGATGGTCTGGGGCTGCCTTGCTGCTTCAGGACCTGAATGATTTGCTGTTATTGATGGAATTGTGAATTCTGTTCCCTACCAGGAAATCCTGAAGGAGAATGTCCGACCATCATGACCTTTAGGTTAAGCATACCTAGGTTATGCAGGAGAACACAGATCCAAAACACACCAGGAAGTCCACCTCTGAGTGCCTCAAAAATAATAGAATCATTGTTCTGGAGTGACCTAGTCAAGGTCTGGACTCAAATCCGATTGAGATCGAATTTGGCATGACCTTAATCAGACCAAATATGTTCAAAAATGCTCCAATACCTCCAAAGATGTATTTCACGCGCGTGTGTGTGTGTGTGTCTGTGTGTGTTGGGGGTGTATAATGGCTTCCTGTTTCCCAGGAGAATGAGCATGATGTAACACAAACCCTGTATTTCACTCTTTCACTCTATACCCACTCTTCAAAATGGCAAAGAAAAGAGAGCAAACAATTCAAGTAAGACACTGTTGATCTTTCTTAATATCAGGACTTTGCAACAAAAAAAATAGCTGCTCAACTAAGCTTGCCTATACATGCAGCCTATAACAATAATTAAAAACCAGAACTGATACAAACAGGACTCACCCCTGTGGTTAATTGCACCATTGCTCATGATTATCAGGACAAATTACCTCCACAGCTCACTGGCATCTTGGAGTCACAATCTCCAGAGTAACCTTTGAATTCTTAGACTTTTTATTTTATTTTCCAGCTTTTATGCAAATCTGCCTCAAAGATATGTAGAAAAGCCTTAAGTCAAAGGAGCCAGTAATTGTGCAACATGCTGCATGTGTTTAAATACTTAAACGTTGCTTGAAAAGTTGAAGCATGTTGACTCAAATTAAATAAAATGAATCCAGCATAATATAGTTTTCAAATCTGCTGACATATTTCAGATGTTTTAAGTTGGAAACTTTTGATTTTCTCCATGTGATTTTTTTGCATGATTTACATTTTATAGTATTTTATAGTATAATATTTTATAGCTTGTAGGTAATCTAAACACATGTGCCTTTAATTGTACAATGTGATGGAAATAATGAAACAAATTTCTGATGTAATAAAAAAAAAACACTTTAAAACCTCTCCCTTTTCACATTTAGCTTTACGCTTTGCCAATTTAACCCCATCATGTATGCCTTGAATTTATTTTCCCCTGACCTTTCATTATCAGTTACAGTAATTTTCACCAAAATAAAAAGATATTCAACATACAGAATCTGCTGATTAAAATTGAAACGTACAACATGAAATGTAGCAGATCAGGATTTAAACACAATTGCTGCAGATGGGATGAAGGGTGAGGTTTGATCTCTCAGCCTGCAGAGAAAAATGGTGAGAAGTGTCACTGAGCATGCTCAGAGCATTATGTCTTGTCTAGAAGGTAAACAGCTCATTAAGAATCATCAGGAGCATCCTAATTATTCAGCTGGACACCTTGCAGCTCAGCTTTAGCAATCAATTTTTCAGGATTGACCGTCTCACTTTGGAAAGGCTACCCGTTTATTAACAGGATCCGACCACAGAGAGCATTTCTGGTGAATTAATGCCTTCAGATTATTTGATAATATATAACCGCTGGGTCAGTGTTAATTAGCACCTTTCCCACAGGAAGTCACAATGCGCTGTGAAACTCCCCATCACTCAGCAGTGAAATGTTAAAAAACCAGAAACCCAGCAAAGGAAGCTTTTACTTTCCGGTTCACACTATTTCAGGCCAATTTGTTACAAATTTGTTGATGATGAAAAAAAGCAAACATGTTGTGTGAATTGATGAAGGTGAAATCATCCGACATGCTCTTTTCCACGGTTTTCCCTGCGCTGTGAAAGCTGTGGAAAAGGCAGCGCTCCAGCTTGGACGCTCCTTTCACCGACCTCTGCTGTCATCAGTCACGCCTATTGACTCTCCAATAAAGGAAGTCTGTCATGACGTCTCTCGCTGAACAAAGCACCGTCCTGTCAGAGCTGACTGGAAAGCACATATTTGCTCTGCAGCGCATTAAACACTGCTCTCACCCGCCACTACATGGGATTATGTGAATATGAGTTCCCTGTCACATAGGAGGGGTGACAAAAGTGGAGAAGGAGTATGACAGCAGGCGGCACAAATACTGGATCGGAGATTGACTAGAATACCATAGCAACGGGAAAGATCGGCCCTGACTCGTTCATACTTCTCTCTGTTTTTCTTCACCCTCCTCTGGCTCCTCTGCTGCTCGGCTTTTCTGGAGAACAGAGAAGGAGAGGGGCACCTTCCCCCGAGGCCGCATCATTCACTGCCTGCGGTCCCCAAAAGGAGCGGGGCCAAACACAAAGGCAGCGGTCATTGCCATTCTCCACAGTCCGCCACCAAACTGAAAGCCACATTTCAATCTAAGACACCCCCAACTCACCCTACCCTGCCCCCTGCAGACAGGGACGGGTCAGAGAGGGCCACCATGGGGTTCGTCCAGAGGGAGGAGCTGCTGTGTTTCTACCTCAGCACCTCACAGGATGAGGAGCATAATAGGAAGGTGAGGAGGATTAGTTCAGCTAGGGAAGGAGGAAACCCCCCCCCCCCCCCCCCAACACTAATGGTAACTACTTAAGATATGAAGTGTTTCGAAAAAAATTAATTCACTCACATGACAGTATAACAGAAGCAACACAAAAACACACCTTTGTAGTTTTTTTTTTTTAGGAGAGATGTTTTAGAACGCAATAGCTTTAATTAGGAAAGCTAAAATTTGAAAATTAAGTTTTTAACTATGCAACAGACTGTCAATTAATCCATCCATTCATTTTCTAAAATCTAAACCTAACCCTATCCCTCATTCTAGGGTTTCTTAGGTATTCTTAGGCCACAGAAATATAGTCCCTCCAGTAGTTTCTTTAAGGTCTCCTCAAAGTGAGACGTGTTTGGAAAACCTCCAAAGGGAGAGCGTCCCAGGAGGCATCTTAATCTAGCACCCAAAGTACCTCAGCAGAGGAGTAGCAGCTCTACCTTGAACTCCACCCATTGTATCTTAAAAGGGCAACACATATCAGCTGTGCAGGATAAGTGTCAAAAAATATGCCTCCTCATTTGTGCTTCAGCACGACAAATCCAGAGGGTGTTCAAATTTAACAGCTGTCAATTAACGTGACGTGGTTCAGCGCTCCCAATGCGAGTTCCTCTTCAGGTTGACCGCAACCACCTTATGAAGGAGGCTCTTTTCATTCACTTGTATCTAGGATCTTGTTATCTTGACCATAATCTGTATCTCATAACCACAGGTGAACGTCAGAATGTACACGGACTGATAAATCAAGATCATTAACAATGGGCTCACCTCATTGTTCCCCATGATACACTGAAACATTTCTCCAGATGAAGCTCCAATCCATCTATCCATGTCCTGGTCCATCCTACCATCACTTATGAACAAGATACCAAGATACGTCTCCGCTAGAAGCAGAGACTGACCTTCGGTCTGCCACAGACACATCCAAAGAACCGCATTGTCCACAAAATGCAAAGATGAGACCCTGAGGTTCCAAAATCGACACGGTCTGCGCCACAACACCTTGAGATCTTATCTGTGAACACCATCAACTGAATCAGTGACAGGTGGCAGCCACGGGGGAATCCAAAACACATTACAGAGAATTCAGACACAGATCTTTGGTGCATACCAGAACATGATAGTCCTTAAAAGCAACCCAGGTACCCTACACTTCTGCTGCGCTCCTCACAAAATGCCTCGACTAAAAAAATTGTCTTAAACCTTCTATAATTCCTTAGCAACTCTGTGCTCTGTGAGGATAAAGATCTGGTTTAATGGTCCACAGGCAGATCAGAGTTTCCAGTAATTTAAAGGGTCCTAATAAAACGTTTTCCCAGCTTTCAGAGAATCTTTAAAAATTTTCTTTGGACTTTGGTTGCTTTTTTACTCGTTTTCTGTCCAGTCTTTGAACATGAAGATCACTGGACAGTGTCAACAAGAGAACCAATAATGTTACATTTCTAATTATATAATAGAGGTGGGCCATGCAGAGACCTCCCCCATATCAAATATGCAACATCAGCACTTTCTACCGTGATGTAATGAAACTTTACAGTTAAGACTGGAATTCATCAGTCGTTCAAACTGTAGACAACTTCTGTTATTGTTACAGCAATTCTGACCAATTATATGACTTTGTGATTTTATTTATCTGTTTTTAAGGACATGTACTTTGACAAATACATTACTAATAATGAGACATTTATTACTTTAAATCCTGTTAATTAGTAACTTTAAGTAGTACTTAATTACTCCTTATATTGTTCTGAAGTCAGGTATTGGAAAGATAATGCGTGAAAAAGCAGCAATATTTTATCTTAAAATACACTATATAAAGAAATAATTATACTTTAGCTTAAATTAGTGACCTTAATTAGTGCTTTATGTTTTCATCACTCCTTCATGGGGGTATGTTCTGTCATTTTGGCCTGCTTTGCATCCTTGTTAGAGTAAGATGGTGGTTGTTGAAAAACAGCAGGGTGCAGTGTGAAAGTTTGCTTGTTTTTGCAGACCGGGAGACCTTTTGACCAAGACCACTTAAAAAAATTATTAAACAGTCTAGCTCCTTCAAAGCAAAAGTACTGTATAAATACATTATGGATGGTCTCTAAAAACAAGCATTTGCAAGTTTGTATTTAGTTACAGAAGGATTTTTTAGTCACTTAATAATAATAATAAAAACACCAAAAAGTAGCACTTTAGATTGTTCTTTTGCTAACCCTTGTTTATTAGAGGCAGATTTTCTATATGGTAATACCTACACTTCAACAAGGAAGTACATTATATTGGAAGCCAGAATTTGCTCACGAAAAGAACTATACTCAAGCATTACTACATCTTTAAGCAGTTCAGACAAACAAGAACACATCCCTCTAAAAATAGGGTCAAGCACTGGACAGAAAATATGTGAAAAAGCAGCAGAAGTCCAAAGAAATTTTTAAAAGACCTTCAGAAAGTCCAGAAAAACTCACCTAAATACTTTAATCATAATTTTGGTAACTTTATACCAATAATTCCTGAATTTTAGCCATGCCTCTTCTCATAGAAACCGGAGGTCATTTGTATCAAACTGGTAATCACATGCAACAAGCTTGCAATGAAATGTGCAGGTTAGAGAAACCAGAAAAGAATCAGTGAGCCATTAAATTTGAGGTATTAATGAGGCTTTAATGTCTGCCGAGAAACAAAGGAGAAGCAAAGCATCATCAAGTTCTTATCCAAACTCCACCTTCATCCCTGCCGCTGGCTAAAATCTGACAAGCTCATGCCATCATACACATTGAATGGAAAATGTGCATGGCAGGAGGGTTGCCTGGCATCGTCTTTATGATGCAAAGTGACTTCCTCAATAGACAAAAATGTGACATCCTGTGTGGGTGCATGTGTGTGTGTGTGTTGGTCCCGGGTGGGAAAGTACTGAGTGAGAGCAGCTCCATACATTCCTGAACTGATTGAGCCGTTTTGATATTCTTACACAGAAACGTAGCAGTTAAACATATTTAGAACAATCAGAGCATGTCTGGAAAAACAATGTGTTCATACTCTCATGTTTTCATTCATTCAACCCCCCCATGTCTGGTTTGAGGGTCTCCTTGGGTCAGAGTCGAGTTGGCTCTCTTCCACATCATCCGCTTGTCAGCCGACAACCTTTAGTCTAAAAGAAAAAAGCCCACAGTACCCTGTCTGCACCCCGTTTACAGACAGTCTATGAATATGCTGAAGACCACAGTGGAAGAGTGACAGATGCCAGTTATCTGTGCCGGCATGACAGCAACAGTCTGTTGTCTGCAAAGGACAAAAGCTGTGACTGAATGCTAAGTGGTCCACACTTACATAGTCCCTTTTTAACCTCATCAGGATTCTATAAAACATTTCACAATGGGCCCATTTATCAAACACGCCTACAAATGAAAAATGCATGTACTGTCAATCCAACGTAAAATGTTGAATGTGAGAGTAGGTTACCCTTAAATCCCACACCAGGTCTTACATTATGTGTCCAAGTTTGTCAGGGTTGACTTGAGGTGCAGCAGAAAAACATCAGTCTGTATCAGTGAATTGTTTGTTCAGCAGGGCAAGGATTCAGGTGATATGATGAGTGTGGAGTTGGAGTTAGCATTGTTGCCTTGCAGCTAGAAGGTCCTGGGTTTGCATGTTTTCCCTGACCATGTGTGGACTCTCAAAGGGAGCTCTGGCCTCTTCTTGCAAGTTAAATGGTCTATCTAAATTGCTCCTAGGTGTGAGTGGTTGTTTGTCTGTTTCCTTGTGACTGATGGATTTGCCCAGCCTTTTGCATAATGACTGCCAGAGAAAGATCCTGAGACCCTAGGTGGATAAAGCAGGTATAGAAACTGCACCAACTTTTTCTTTATCAATTTACTTTGAGACTGACAGCATAAACCTTTCATTAGCTGCACCAAGTTGTACCATTGCAGTAGCCTAAATCTGATGGGGGCTTTAAGGTGAAAAAGATGTAAAAAAAAAAAAAGATATGACAAACAACAAAAGTATAGAGGATACTGGAAAATAAATAAAATAAAAATGTAATTTCAAAAATAAATAATTAGCAAAAAAATAAAAAATTGTAAAATACTGCCACAATCAACACTTTTTCTTTTCCTACTCATATCTGGGGCAGTGGTGGGACACTGTCTGGATCAAGGAGACTGGCAACCTGCAGGGTAGGGTATCACACCCCCAGTCAGAGGAGGACAACCCAACCATGGGGGAAATCCTGCCGAAGTATAAAAATACCATCAGTCCTTAAGCCAGTGTTGGGCCCAGCCATAGGTGGAACAACAAGACTGAACTACACACAGCGAACAAAAACAAAAAACTCTGAATCCCAGAATGCACAATTTTAACCTATTTTCATGTACAGCTCCCTGAAACGAGGTTTAACAGCTGCAGTCCCCATGGTATCATAGACGTTTAAACTTTGTGCGAAGCAGCAGTTTTCCTGCTTGCCTGCAACCCCCTAAAGGTTGCATTGGTGAGAACACGTACTTAAACGTCTTCATCATAGCAAAAGACTGAATCTTCGAAGATACCTTGGATCCAAAGTAAAATACAGTCTGCTGTTGTATATCCGGTGACTGTATGCCGACTGAAATTAAGACTAGCTTTCTGAACCTGTCTGTCTGAGCACATGCAGGAAAAAATCTGAAAGAATGATAGATTCCCCAAGAATAGACCGCGTCTCTAATTATGTCGATGAACGTCCTCCTGTTCATCAGAACGGTTCATGTAAGAGGTTGTGTCTGGGCAGAGAAAAGTGGTTTAGAATAAAACAATTTAAATATTGTTTATTACACTGTGTTTTGCTTTGTTTGGATATTTGAACTGTCAGGCTGGAGTAGGCCTAGAACAAGCCGAAGCTGAGGCTATCTGTAATTCAAACTTTACCTCAATGAGTGGTTTGAACACTGATCGTCTGGTAAAATGAGCTTGTTCTGTTTTATCGGTGTTTCACGTCATCTCATCTCACTAACCTGCATAAAACAAGTCGCTTAGTCCATATAAATGTGCTTAATTGTGTCTCCATTATCTGCTAATACTAAGAGAGGCAGAGTGGAGTCCTGTGAGTCTATATCTGCTTTAAGGCACCATTTTAGTAATTGATCACTTCAGTTAATCAGCCACTGTGATGGTGAGTTAACACAAAATTTGGAAACAATTGTCCAAAGCGCGATTGATTGCTAATTCAGCAAACTATTTTTGAAATATTATTTTATAAAAATAGTGTTTTATTTCCCCTTCTGTTTTTCATTGTGAACTGGTTGTTTGAACACCTAGCAACTGTTGTTCTTTCATCGCTTTTAATGCTAATTTGGCCTCATCCCTCAAAACAAGCAAGTTTTCTTAAACATAGATATTTACAGTCAACGCTGATCACTGCATCGTTTTATTGGTCATTGGTTTCAGTTTCATTCCTACTTGTTCCTTTTTACAAGTTTTTCCATAGTTGTTTAATTTTCCTTATTACATACTAGGTTTAGTTGAATTTTACAAGCCTAGTTAAAGAGTGTCTTAACTAAAGTATTTTAACTGGAAGTTGAGTATTCTGTTAATAAATTCTTGTATTTGGAGAGGAGTTGTTTCTGTTTATCTGTATCTGTGTGCAGGGCAGACATCACTCCTCACCAGGCAGGTATTCATAAAACAATAACTGACAGACAATTTTGATTAAAATTACAAATTTTGTTAATAATTGCCTTTGGCACTAATTAATACAGTAGTTATTCCAACCAAACTTATTGTTGCACAACACCAGCTGGACGGCAGCAGCAGTATTTCAAATCACAATCCTCACAATGTGTGTGCAATATTGCAATCACAAAGGACTGCTAGGATGCAATTTTTGGTAAGTTATTAAATGTCAAGCGTCATGCATTCACACTCTTCATATCAATAATATGTTTGACCAGTTGGATGGACTCTAACTGGGACATTGTGTAATTGTAAAGAAAGTCAGGAAAATGTGTTTTTAATTTTACTTGATATCGTCATTGCAATTTTCAGAAATAATATCACAGTTATACAGCTGATTTACTTTATTTTTCACCATAATTATTTTAAGTGGTTTAAATGGTTGTTTAATTGGCCTTTTGTTCATACAAATTAAAAGCAAATGTTTTAGTTTTCTGTTGTGTCTGTTATTCTGAAAGCCAGAGGCTTGAAACTGATAACTTCTAGTTTAAAAGCATATGAACTGTTGTACAAGAAGTATCCGTAGCATCAGCCTGCAGCTGGTTAACTTAGCATACAAATTTTCTAGTAGCCTTTCCTTATCATGAGGTACGCTGCCACAGCCCGTCTGTTTTTAACACAAATGAGCAACATTTTCGATTTAAGAAGTTTTCAAAATCTTTCAGACAGAAAGTCAAAATGAAATTTTCTTAAACCCTTAAGTATAAATCTAACCTATCACAATTATAATGTGCAGAATAAAATGGGCAGTTTCCCCTGACCTTGTTGTAGTAATGAACCTCCACCATATGCCACTGACCATCGCTGACGCCTCCCAGGATAAACGGGGAAACTGTGGTCTGGGTTTCTCCTGAGGAACAACAGCACATGTGAGGAGTTGAACTCAAGGCGTAGAGGGTATGTGAGCTAAAGAAACATGAACATTCACCTGCAGAGAAGGTGAGCTGTATCTGCTCGCTGATGATTTCCATGGCGATGAAGTCATGTTTCTCGTTGAAGCGGCCGTTGTACAGCAGCAAACCGTTTCGCTCTTTAGTGGCGAATCTGAAAAACAAAATGATTATTTCTTTATTTTTTCATCTGTGCAGCAAATAATGTGGCACCCAACTTCGAAGGTTAATCAAATCTAAACAGTCACATCAGTTTCTAAAATAGTACTACTAGTTTCTTTATTCTCTTATTCTAAAATTTACTTCAAACTGAGGCCGTAAACGTTTTTGGATTATTGCTAATAAATGGTCAAAATGACAACTAATCATGCTTAGAATAAGAAAAAAAGTTAATAAATAAACTCAAGAGGTTGGCTTTTCACACTGAAACTGTCATTAAGTTGTCATTATTGAATATGAATCATTCAGCTTTTCATAAACGCACAAATGCTCCTAAACCAGTAATTCTTTCCTGATGTGGAGGAACTTTAATGCACATGACAGATGGTGTAATCTTCACATCTGTTAAAGAACTGTTAATTCTAAAATTTCACACAATATTTAGAGCAACATATGCTGCCAAGCAGATTATACCTTTTTCAAAAACCCAGGTCTACAGCAAGGCTTCATACTGAAGTGAAATATTCTACATGCTGAACTGCTCTGCCTGCAGTCCAGATGTTTGACCCACTAAAAACTGACCAAACGAGGTCCTGAACTGATGAGCACCTGATCTCTGGCATCAAGTGGGTTCACATTTTAAAAGAAGTGAAGCAACACAATAATAAACGCTGTCATAAAATTTTAAATTACTTAATGCCTTTTAATAACACAACTAACCAAAAACAAATACATCTTACATTTTAACATCTGACTTCATATCTTTATGCTCTTTCCAGTTACATAAAAACTCAAATTAACTGGACTTTTTTGATATACATGTCATAATTCTTTGGAGATTCAATAAACTGCTCCTAAATGTTCCAACAAAGGGACACAAATAATTAGGATGCCAGTAAAAACAAATCCTTAAACTTAATGTAGTTACTAGACAGGTAGGGTGGTCCGGTACGTTACTAAATTAGTTCAGACCTTATCTGGAAGACTATGGCTACTTAATGTTACCTGGCAGTTATATCTATATATGATCACATGTGGAGTTCCTCAAGGCTCCATTTTTAGGCCCTCCCTAATTCAAATTATAGAGTACTACAACATATTTTACCATAACTATGCTAATGACAATCAAATTTATTTTTTTATGTCAGAACTTAACCACAATCCATTATATTCACTGATTCAGAATGTACTTAATAACAATGGGTTTATGGCTCTGAATGTCGTTCAACTTGATGCTAAAAGAACAGAAGTAATTATTTTTGGACTCAAAAATACAAGAATAGATATTAGCACTGAACCAGACTCAACAAGGCTAAAAGACCGAAGAGCATGCAAGAAACCATGGTACGGTTATGGCCTCGGACCTACATTTTAACATTCATGTAAGTTCTATTACTAAATGAACCAGCTGAAACCTGAAAACCCCAATAGTGGCTCACTGTCTGTAAAATAATGTAAAGTCTTGTTATTGGTCTGAATGGCCTTTGTTATCCAGTATGAACCCTCAGGTCATCCAGGACATGGTAACTGAGTGTTTACAGGACCAGAACCAAAGAAGAGGAGGCAGCATTTAGTTTCTATGCTCCTCAGCTATGGAACAAGCTCCCTAAAAACCTGAGATGTGCAGAACCTGTTGGATCCTTTAGGTGAGAACACAATACATTACAATTTACTGCAGCTTTCCTGCAAAGGTCAAAAATTATTTTATCAGTTCATTTTAATAATATCTCAGCTAGTTTAAAATTTTACATATCATTTTTTAATGTGATTTCTATTAATTTAACATATTTTACATTTTAATGTAATTTTCAGATCTAAGTATGAACCTTTCATATGGAAATAAGCAAAGATTAATGCTATAAGCACAAGTCAAATCAAATGTTAAAAGACAAATCTGTGGCATTCATTTCTTAAAGAAGATGTTTAAAAACGGTACGCCTCTTTCTCTATTTATACCTTCAGAGTTAAACTTCAATAACAATATTAATGATACTTTTCTTTAATGACAATCCAACCATTCAGGTTCATGCCTGGGAGTAGCAAGGGAAAATGAATAAATTAAACAAAGATTAAAGCTCAGTTTGCTACACTTTGGTCCGATCAAGATACCTGGCAAGTCTTCTCCTACAGATATGACTGGGATGAGGTCGCTTGAGGAGTCCTGATTGACAACGCACCTGCAGAGCATTCTGGGATTTGTCGTATAAACGATGCATGCCCTGTCTACCCACTGGTCAGCTCAAGAAGACATTATTTCGTGGGCCAAATGTAATCATACTAGGGGCCAAAGTTTGCCCACGGACCTGAGTTTGAGCTATATGTGCAAGAAGATCTGTGTTAACGTTTGGACGTAAAAAAGAAAACACCTTCCAGACAAATGTAGGATTCACTCCTGTTTAACCTCCTGTTTCCTGTTGCTGCTATTACTGTTCTGATTTTACTCAGAGTAAATCTATTTATATCACACAAATGATAAACAAAGTAAAAACAGCATATGCTGGCAGACGTGAGAGAGAAGAAATAGGGTAGAGGTCTGCAGTGACCTATTTAACAGCATCTGCACTATTTCCTCACATTTACCTTACTGTAGAAAACATTTCATGCCATAATAAAAATATTATTTACTTTCAGTTTGATCATAGGGTTAACTTCTTCAGAGTGAAAAACAGATAATAAGGGCTCATTGAAAGCAAACGTCGCAGGAAAAATGGGGATTTTTAGTTTGCAGTCAAGTAATCTGCATGGATAGATATGAGATCCATATTAAATGACAATAAAACATAGAGATGAAAACTAGGGCAAAGTCAAAGCTGTGGGGTGGGGGAATCAGAGTGCTGCAAGTAAGGAAGCAGAGCGTAGTAAGGCAGTTCAGAGTGATAACAAAAACATCTTTAAAAATAATTCATTCCTCATTGAAGAGAGAGCAGAAAGCTCTCGGTGTTCCTACCACATTGTGTATGTCAGATTTCTGCTTCGGCATGCTCAAAGCCGCTATGTTAGAAGATGTGTGCATTTTATGGCACATTTTAATACACCTAAACATTTAGTAGAGAGTTGGCTTTGCTTCAGTCTTTGCTTCAGAGGGTTCTAAAACTTTCCTGCTATAAATGTCAGCTGTGGTCTGTGGAAATGGGTCATGTGATGTGAAACAGTGGTTTATATACATATATATATATATATATATATATATATATATATATAAAAGTCTATATTATTAGATTGCACCGATAGTGAACAATGGGTCTCTTGTGCACATCTGCCAACAGAGAGGCATGAATCTGAATTTTCTGGTCAGTTACTCGACTAAAATGCAGCTTCTCAGAGGAGTGAATTAATTTTTCTTCTACAAAGGTCAATCTGACTCTTTCTCTTCGCCCTAATGGATATGTAGCTTTCAAGTGAGCTGGGATTTCTCTTTTACTTTTAGAGAAAAGATGCCATTCAAACGCCTAAATGTCTATCTGTGCTGTTAGACGGTTTGAACTGCTGCAACCCCCCGTCCTCATCCACCTCTCTAAAAGTCATCAGGGTTTCTGGGGATGTTGTCATGAGGCTGTTAGTGCAGTGTTCCCAAGATGAAGAGCAGCCAGGGGGCATTGCAACACTGACCTGCTTACTGGAATAAAACTCTCATCATAACCTCAGAGAAAAAGAGGAAGCCAATGCTCCAGGAGATAATAAAGGTGGAGATACAGACAAGGCAGCAAAAAGCCCAGAAAACCAAGGAGAATCTCCATCTACAGTCCCTTTCATTCTTTGACATATCGATTTAAAAGGATGCTCCACATTGCCCCCCTTTGAGCCCTCTGAACTATGAGGGTAATCAGCCAGAACTAAACAGTGACTTTACTGGCATCACTGCGCGTCACATTAGGCACCCATCAGTAAAAATAACAACCAGTCTCCCCTTATGTGAGGGACCGTGTCACGCTATGATAACACGCCAAAATGCATAGGGAGGGTGCAGTGGAGCAGAAAGAGGAAGTCCCTCCATACGATTTACAGCATGTCCGGTGAAATCCTTTTGATCAGCTGCTGAAACATTACATTATTTGTTGCACTTTTTAAATTGTTTACTAGGACATGCTGAAAGTAAAAGTCTTGAAAAAGTTTTAAATATGAAGGGCAAATAAAAGTTGGATCAATCCTTAATACCTTAAATTGTCCCCTGGTGTTTCCTTAAGTGACACCAGCATGAAACGTGTCTAATGGGTACTTAATCTGGAAATTGGTTCACGCTCCCAACAGGATGACCTGTAATGAGTTAGGAGACCTCTCATCTTGTGTAGCTTAATTATATTTTGACCACATTCCTGCTTCAGCTCACCAGTTTTAAATGATTGTTTAAAGACAGTGTAGTGCAAAAAAAGTCTTGATTGATCCTTCAATTCTTTATATTTACCATTTCTTATTAACTGAGTCTTGTGTCTGGTTACAGTTCTCCTGGACTTATCGAGGCCTTCTAAAGTTGTTCTTTAATCCTTGGCAGATTTTCCCACCCTTCTGCCCAGTATGTAGTACTTCCTCAACATTCAGGCATCAAAAGGTTCCTAATCAAAAGGGACCAAATACTAAAGAGCCAAGAGGTGTGTAATGGTTTCTGCACAGTGCCTTACAAAAGTGTTCATACCCCTTCAACTTTTTCATATTTTGTCACATAACCACAAACATCAGTATGTATTTGTGAAGTTGAAAGAAAATGGTTTTCAAGGGATAGGGAATGAGTCAATACTAGCGTTTTCTTCCTCTGCAATTACAGCAGCAAGTCTGTTGGAATATCGCTGTCAGCTTTGCACATTTTGCAAGTACATTTTTACATCTAAAGCACTCCACACCAAGCTAAAACCAGTAGTACAACAAGTAGTCTAAAAACGATTAAAAAAAGCAGCCAAAATCCAAAGATCTTAAAAATGCCTGGGAAACTATTAATTAAGACCATTATAAAAGATAATCTGACAAAGTCTGACCAATTGGAAGCAAAACCAGGCTATTACTTCATGATAGGTTTTAACTAGGGAATTTGTATATTTTTCCCCAGAATTCTTTACTGAGATTTTTCGCAACGTCAAATTATAAACCAAACATGCTCAACTTACAGAATAATTACAACCATCAGTATAAAAAAGTTAAAAGTTAAAAATTATAAATTTCTTTTTAAGTTGACCCAGTGCTGATCCTAAAAAAATGACTGCATATATGGTGAAATCTCTGCTTTGCTTGTAAAGTTCCAGGCCTAAAATTTGTTTTCACTCTAAGAGAGCAAGATCCATGTCCAAAGTTGTCATAATGGAGGCTTTTTTCTGTGCGAAACTGGATCAGCACAGGCTCAGGTGACAGGGCTGACCTCGCCCGCCTTGAGCTGCCAGAATCGACACCTTTCTCACAGCAGCTACTTCGCATGTCCTCCAACCTGCCACTGAAACATGGTCTGCTTTCAAAACCGGTCTGAGCGGTTCTCCATCAAAAACGACCGTCATCTGATCCTTAATGAAGGACTGAGACCATAAAGCTCACTGAAGGGGTTTCGTTTCCCTTGTGAGAGACAGCCGCTGCAACATCTGCGATAAAATGTCACGGCACATCTCTGTGTGATATCTGAGAGACGACACTTGTTTCGGCTTGTTGTGACAGATATCAAACCAATGAACAGCTTTTAAAACTGATTTTATTTCGTCACACACGGGGAGACCCTTCTGTCTCCGCATGCTTTTAGCTTCACTCTTGGCACAATCCACCTCCAAATAACCAAGAGTTTTTAACTTTTACCTTTAACTTCTGCCTTAATTCAGTGAAACCACTATTGATAAAGCCTATATTTTGCTCTCCAATATGGCTGCGTACATTTAAAGTGCAGTGGCCGATATAAAGAATTTCTTTATACTTCTGATGGTTTTGTATCTTTGTGACAACTGTACCACAGTAGTGCTGTAAAATGTGCATTTGTGAAGCTGTTCCTATTGTGCTCTTACTAAAAAATTTAACAATACATTCCTTAAATTTGGCTAATAGTAGTTAGCCAGAACAACAGACCACATGCGACGTCATTCCCAGCTCTGAGCTTCAACTTCCAAGACAAATCAAACCCAGTGTATGATTACAGGTTCCTCCTGTATTTAGTTGATTGATATTTCTGATCAAAGTTAGCCTGTGATAATTTACAGCAGAATTTCATTTTATTATTCCTGAACCCCCCCCTACTTTTAAAAAGCTTGATTCACTCATGATCAAAATGAAAATCCACTCCTTAAAATTAGAGCTTGAACAATAGATCAAATCACAATCAAAATCACAATTTCAATCAGTGCAATATAATAACTGGAAAGAATTTCCACGACATAATATTTGTTAGGCTATGATATTTCAGGTCCTAATTAATAGAACTTTGCTAGCCAATATATTATACTTGACCATTTGGATGGACTTGCACTGCCACACCTGATACAGATCTTTCTGACCAAGATGCTAAAGCTCAATGAGAAGCGTAGGGACGCCATGGCAAAGGGAAATAAAGAGAAGAGTGAGAAACAGTGGACCAGTTGTAATAAATATCATCATCGCAATGTTCAGCAATAATATTGCGGTTTCATGTTTTCCTAATATCATACAGCCCTACTTTAAATATACAACAAGTCTAATAATTTGTCTGTTTGAGCATGACTGCATGGAGAAACATGCAACTGTGGGTTTCAACTCGACAACAACAACAACCTTTAGTCCCTTTCTTTTGATGCGTTCTGGAGCTTTGATGGTGTTAATTTCACATGTTCTGTAATCGTTTTGGCTTTATTAATAAGCTTTGTCTGCCTCCTGCTTGTGAGTTAGAGTCCATCATTAACATACATTCAGTTTTACATTTTTAAACTAATTTCTAGCATTTTTGATGCTTCCCTTCCACAGACTGAGCGGCAGATGACAGTTTGAGGTGAATGTCAAACCTTGTCTACAACTGTCACGGTTTGAGTGATCAAATAAATTTGATTACATCAACATTTGTGCCTATAGAAACAACATTTCCATGAGCATACAAGGGTTTCTTCGCTACAGGGTTATACAGACTGACCAGAAGCAGAAATCACAAGGAAGAATGACTGCAGTAATGACGATGATGATGAGACAGCTTCTGTCAGTCATTGCCCGGGTGAGGAAGACTGTGCTGAAATAGGCCAACCACTGACTCACAACTCAAAGTGACAACTGACACAGTGACTGTTATAAGGCCTGACTCTATGGAAGTCCTTATAACAGCAACTATCCTCTCCGAAAACACAGCCCTCTTCATAAGCTGCCCACCTGAAACACTTAATTGACTCTAATGGTTCAGCATTTATAATAGAAGGGCTTTAACTGATTCTGAAGTGGCTCTACATAAGATGACTGTTTTTCAGTGATACTATTAGTGTCATTTACCTCCATTAAGGTTCTGTAAATCTGAACACCCCACAGTGAAGGTGAGAGCTAACCTACGTGCAATGTGGAGGTGGGTGGAGTGTGAATCACAGATCACTGACAAGCAAAGGAGCTGGAACCATCCCGCAGGAATGAGTTGGAGGAGCTTACGTGAGAGAGAGGGTGAAGTGAAAGCGCTGGTGGAGGCCCTTAAAGGTGAGGAAGGAGTTCGGAGGGAAGTTGCGAATGGTCATCTCGCAGTAAGGTCTCTCATAGCCGCCTGGCAGACACTCGCACTTGAAGCCGCCGACCAGCAGGTTCACGCAGGTGCCTCCATTCTTGCAGACCCCTGGAGCACAGCGGCCTGAACGGGATGACAGCTGGCAGCGCTCTCCTGGAAGACCAGAGATCAAGATTAATGTAGTTCATGACAAGTAGGTTTACCATGTAGAAACCTGGGACTTAAACCTAATACCTGGCATTTTTTTTACCAGGTTTTACGATATTAAGATGTTTTTTTGGCAAATATGAGACAGGTCTGTTTGCTTCACCTCCTCGGAGGCATCGATGTGCTGCTATAACCAAACCTTTGGTCACTCATGCCAATGCCAAACGTCGGTTTCAATGGTGCAAGGAGCGCAAATCTTGGGCTGTGGACAATGTGAAACATGTATTGTTCTCTGATGAGTCCACCTTTACTGTTTTCCCCACATCCGGGAGAGTTACGGTGTGGAGAAGCCCCAAAGAAGCGTACCACCCAAACTGTTGAATGCCCAGAGTGAAGCATGGGGGTGGATCAGTGATGGTTTGGGCTGCCATATCATGGCATTCCCTTGGCCCAATACTTGTGCTATATGGGCACGTCACTGCCAAGGACTACCGAACCATTCTTGAGGACCAAGTGCATCCAATGGTTCAAACATTGTATCCTGAAGGTGGTGCCATGTATCAGGATGACAATGCACCAATACACACAGCAAGACTGGTGAAAGATTGGTTTGATGAACATGAAAGTGAAGTTGAACATCTTCCATGGCCTGCACAGTCACCAGATCTAAATATTATTGAGCCACTTTGGGGTGTTTTGGAGGAGCGAGTCAGGAAACGTTTTCCTCCACCAGTATCACGTAGTGACCTGGCCACTATCCTGCAATAAGAATGGCTTAAAATCCCTCTGACCCCTGTGCAGGACTTGAATATGTCATTCCCAAGACGAATTGACGCTGTATTGGTCGCAAAAGGAGGCCCTACAGCATACTAATAAATTATTGTGGTCTAAAACCAGGTGTTTCAGTTTCATTGTCCAACCCCTGTAGGCCTAAAGTAAAAATGTGTTTGATGATCTATAACATGTCAAATGTGACAAAAAAGCAACAGCAGAGGAAATCTGAAAGGGGAAACTACTATTTTAGAGCACTGCAGGTGTACTGTAGACATCAACTGGTTACCAGTAGCAATGGTTACCAAGATTTTAAACTACAGTTTAAAAACCCCAAAAGAATGTACCTCATATTGTTCATATGGTTCAGTCCTTTTAATGAGATACTAGACAAAGTTCCAGACTGACCAGAGTTTTGTTTCATTGTAAAAAAGCAAGGAGTATTGCCTCTCCCCCAGCTGCTGATGCACACATCCAGTCAGTTGGCTAAAAGTAATACTACTACACTAATTTATGTGAGATATTTGCAGATTCTATGTTTTAACTATTTAAAGAGCAGAACAGCAAAAACATTAAGTATTCGGTGTAATAAGTAATTAAAAAGTAGTACTAAATTAATACAGTTTTGTTTGAAATCTTTGTGTTAACACTGTAATAAAACTATAGGGTAATGTTGTCATACTGTCAGAATCTTGACCCACTTCCAATGTGATGTTATAGAGCAGTAACACAATCCTAGTATTTGTGACAAAGTAACAGTTTCAGTTTCAAACATCCAGAATTGCATGGTAAATTCATAAGGAAATCATTTAATAATCTAAATTAAAATTCTTCTTACATCATTGTCATTGTTTAAACTATGAACGGTGATATCTCTTCAGCAGTGTCTGCAGAGTGAACCTTTCTCTGTGCTCTCACCCCCCGCCTCCCTCTGGGGAAAAAAGCTGCAGTTTGAGCACAATTCTCATTCAGGGAAACAACATGATGGCTTAAGAGCACTGAGCTGGAAGTGGTTTTGAAGACAAAATGATTGCACTTTTCTGAAGACTGTGGCAGCTCAGAATGATTTCCTAAGCTTTTTTCACACTTTACAGATGGCATGACGACTTCATCAGTGCATTACCAGTAATCAGACAAGACAAATACGTCCCTGTCTGGCCTACAAATCAGACACAACTGCCATACTTTCTGGAAGCCTGATAAATTAGTCTAGGAAATCAATGTCAGGTGATTGCAGAGCAAAAATTATACCTAAATTTAGATCAGGTGAAGGGTCAGTAACTTAGGATATAAAACGAGCTTTACTCTAAGGCTACATTTCTAATCACAAGAAGATAAAACAGCTTTATTGTGAAAAACAAGCACTGGCTACATAGAGATAATGCTTCATGAAGCACAGCAACACAGGAACGTCTGGATTTTAAAATAGTTTATGAACAGAATATGATTATTAGATATAGCAGTAACTGTAAATTAAAGTTTATAAAGCAAACCCTAAAAAACCAAGTAATTACAAATTCTGGGGATGGTTTGAAATTGTTACATACTGGCACGGAGCAATAATTTCAGGAGGAAACCAAACAAACATGGAAGAAAAATGAAAATTGCAAACAGTTGCTTGTAGCTGTTGCTGTGGAAAAATGTTTTGATGAATGCTGATCGCTTGCACCCTTTTGCAGTTTTGGTTATTTTGTAGTGAATTGTCTGCAAGTTTCATACCTACTTTGACAAGCTATAGTTTAAAATGTATTTTCTCTAATGTACTCTATGTCTGTTGCATGGAAATGTGGTCATGTGACTCATATGAAAATCATCTACCCTCAGGTGGTCGCTTAGACATATTTAATCTTGATTTAAGCTTATAAGCTATGTGTCATTTTAATAACGTCTGTTAAATAGGAGATAAATAAAACCCTTCTAAATAGGTGTCACCAAAATTATGTTCAGCTGTAGTTTTACCAAACAAACAAATCATGTTTTGACTGTTAACTCTTCAGTTAACTCTCACTCCTCCTCTTCAGCCCTGCAGATCGTCTATCTTATCCCGTTCATCCGGACCATCAGGATGGGGGGACTGTGGCAGTTGCTGAGGCGAGACTGTTTGATCTCCCCTGGGTGAGGAGGAATTTGTGTCAAAGTCACTCAGTCAGCAGGGTAAACGTTTCTGCAGTTACTGTAACACTAACACACACTCGGCCACCATCTTCATGCACCAGCTCTGATAATCAGCCCCTTTATTTACACCTAAACTATTAATCACTTTATTCACAGTCTGTTCTTTGTTTGATCGCTGTTTTGGGAAACCTCCAACCGCCTAAATAAACTAAAGAGCTCCTCATTGTGATGTTAAGAAAAATACTTTTGGAGGGAATGTAGTTTTGTTTGTATTGTGGTCTCATATTCCTTAAAGTATTATTTAATCATATTGTTTACAGTCAGCCAAGGTTTTCTGCTTAACAGTGCATCAATAGGCTTATAATAACTGGTTCAACTCGTGCCTTTTTGTCGATGCTTGTGAGAACTTTGCCTTCTGGGTCACCTTTTTATTTAGACTGTTTTATACTTTAACTACAGTTGCTCTACATGGCGAAAGAAGAGGTCTCCAGGCTTTAGCTGGATTCCTCCAAAGAGTAAAAAGGTAAATGTAAGCCATGACAAATAAAGGAAGAAAAACAACAAAATAATATTAAATAAGATCGGGAAATGCAAAATTTATTTTACTTCGTCAAGTCAAGCTGATGTCACCGAAAATGGCAAAACATTCCTAAAAATGATAGAAGAATTTGACTAAAAATGTAAAAGCGATTAATTTATTTGAAAGTATTTTCTTATAACTATTCCCATGAGAAACATGGAAAGTAAATTCTGTACCGGCTAAATTAATAAAGCAGTTAAAATTAATGTAGAAGGGCAACATTAACTCCAACATTTAGTTTTAGAGTAAGAGTGAAATAACAAAACTAAAAAAGATATATATTTTTGGTACAAATACTTACTAGGGCTGCCCATTGTTAAAACAAAGAAATTGGTTTGCATTTTGTTGAATATTGTATGGTTATATCAGCTGTGTTGAATCCTCATTTTTTTCTACATGTGTATTTTCCATCATAGCAACTTATGGGTCTCTGAAAGCTTTAGGAACTTGGCCAATGGCATCTATATTAGGTGTGTTATCCATTTTCATACTGGGAAGAATGTGTCTACAGCGAAAGTGCAAGGCACGTGGTCAAAGGCGTTTCTATGAAGTATTGACTCATGGGGACTGAACACAAATGCATTCCACACTTAGATTTTTGCACATTTATTTTCAAATGTGTAAGAGTTCAAGGAGTGGTAATATTTTTGCCAAAATGTAAAGTGTGAAGACATGATCCTTTATTCTAAATAATGCATCCAAGCAGTCCTTTGCGATATCTATACTGCGCTCATTGATAGAACAATAATGATCAATAATCTCTGCTTGTGTCAATTAGGTTTTTACAGTTTTTTTCCTCTATAGCAAACAGTTGCAGTCAGGCGGCTCACAAAGCTGCCTTGTTATTAATTTAAAAACTGGTTAAATGCAATGAAGCTTTCAGACCTTTTTCCCAGGCAATCAAGGTGGACAAACACTGCAACACAACATCAGGGCACAACAACTTTGAGATATTACTTCCTGTGGAGAAAACATATTACCAGAGCCCGTTTATTGCTCTTCCTCGCTGATATTGGGTAAATGCTTCAGTGTGGTTAGATGTTTACCGAAGGAAACCCCCCACCAGGAGCTCCCAGCAGCAGCAGCCAGGTGAAAAGTACATTGGAGTGTCGGACAGACTTCAAGGTCACAAATCCACAGAATGAATCAATCAATAATTCAAACACGTCTTGTCTGATCTATTTATGCCTCTCTATATGTCCGGCCCAGTAAACACACACTCTGTTTGTTGCTGGTATGAATCATTAAGCAGCAAATTGCCAAACAACTCAAAGAACATACTTTATCTTACACAAAAGCAAACCACAGGAGTCAGATAATACATTGAAACATTGTATTTAGCTGAGTAACGGCAGACATTAGTAACATTTCTGAACACAATCAACTGAATTTATCCAGTTTTATTTACATAGAACATTTAAAATCAAAGTCCCACACAAGGAGATCATAATTATTTGAAATAAAAAGAACTAGTAAAATCCAAAACAATGAGCAAATATCAGTTTAATACCAAAAACATCTAAAAAACTGAACTAAAATAAGTTCAGAACGTAAACACCATAATATGGTATAAATACCCTCACATTTACACATTCATTTATCTTTTTGTGGTATGTTGTTGCTTCTTTAATCCATCATAAACATATGCAAAACAAAACTAAATGCTGTCACTTACATCAAACATGACAAATAGGACTGACAATTATGGGCCTTGTGAATAAACCTCATCCACAGATTTAAATATCCCAATGTGGAAGATACACCGTATAAAATTAACTGTATTATTAAGCTGTATGTCAATATCAGCCCCTACTTTAAACTGCCTCCATCAAATAGTAAGTATGGATTTTCACAAGGTTGTACTTGCATAGAAGCACACTTGAATGTTGCACAGAAATCCTGCAGAAGATATTTCTTTAAAGGTCTAACAGCTAAATTTAATTTTCGTAGCATCTCACAGTACAAAGAGTCAGTTATCCCGTCTGAATAAGCCAAAAATAACAAACCCATAGAATAAAATCCGGTTTCACCAAAGCAGTTTGTACAAACACACAGTCTCTCTGTGGCAGAAAGGAGGTCAGTATGAGGGAAACGAAAGACCTTCAGCTGAAACAAGCAACCAGTCAGGATTTTGAGGTGAATAATGAGATAATAAGATCAGTAAAGCATAGAATGGAGAAAAAAATAAAATTGTCTTTTCATAATATTACAGGTCATCTTGAGTGTGACCTGTGCAAAAATGCTTCACGTAACTGATCAACCCACACAAAGTTAACCAAGGATGGTGATGTTATCTCAAATCTTCACAAGACTCAAATTAAAACACAGATTAAGTTCTGGGATTTTCCTGTTCAAATAACAAATGTGATACTAAACAAAACAACCGTTGGCTTGAGTTTCTAACGTTGACCAATAAGGATGGAGTTTCATAAGAATAAGTAAAGAATTAATTAATTACTAGTTTACAAATGTATAAATGGGGTCATGGAGAAAAAGGAGTATATTAGATCAGATTATTTATTTTCTTAGCCCTGGCTTGTAATAATGTATTTACTTTTACTACTCATATTATTAGTATCCATTATTAATAAAATTATATCTAAATTCTAATGTTTAAAAAGTCTCACATATTGCAGACCTACAACGAATTTAGTGTGGTTTAGTTTCATTTAATTATATCAAGACAACTGTGAAGAGAAACAACTTTTCAAACCATATGGAAATCTACACCTGGGCATGGTTATGGCAAACCATCCATATATACAATAAAAGGTGGGCCAGGAACTAAGCCTAGAGGTACACCTGTGTTGATTTTTTGAAACGATTGCTTGCCACACATTGTTCATGGTTTTAGCATATTATTTTAACAACCAGAAACAAAATAATTTTTGCTAACCTAAGAATAAGAATTTCATAGTTAAATATGACTTTTTTTAAATCCATATTTACTGCTCCAACTTCTTTATCCTGATCAAGTGATTGTTTAATCTGTTGAGTAAAGAGGCAATTAACATGTGCTGCACAACAATGAAGACAAAACCCACATAGTGAATTTTAGAAGTAATTGTTTGTGTCTATTTGGTGGTCCGCACACTTCTCCAAACCCTTGGGAAAAGCTGGTAAAATACCCATTGGCCTAAAATTACAAGCCAGATCCACTGCTCCAGACTTAAAGACTCACAAAACTCTGAGTAGCTGAGATATAGTTTGACACTGTGAACAAGAACTTTCCCTGTTTTAATGCATTCTGTTTTTAATTAAGAGAAACCTTTAATTCCTAATGTTTATGAATTTGATAGACTCATGTACCAAACAGCAGTAATGATATTATGCTGTATAAAAGATTTAAAATCTATCTGTTGGATTCCCGAGAACAGCTAATCATATGCCAAATTAAGCCCAAATGATGTGTGTACCAATATGTTAATGTGATTGCAGGCAATCAGACTGGTGATAATTAGCTGCTACTAGATCTAAGATACAAGATTGCTTTTCAGATTGGTACAGAAAGCACCAGCACGTTTATTCAGACCTGACACTGACACTCATTAGGGTTTAGATTAATGGAAAGAAGTCTGCAAGGTTCTAAAAAGGTCACATGTAATAGGCTCTAATTTTATAATGCTGTTCAGACTGATTCCTTCTGTCTTCTCTTATTATCTTTTTTATTTTCTGATTTACAGTAAATTCAGTAAGACTTGACATGCTTTAGCTTGTGCTGTGTTGTTCTTGGTCATTATTGTTTAGTGGACCCAAATTAAACACAGCAACACATAGTTCCTCAAAGTCAAACCAAATAATGTAAAACAGATACACCGCCAAATAATAACCCTGGCGTCTTCTTTGGCCCAGCCTCCATAAAAATGGCCAATGGATTTGATTGTACTAGGCTGGAGGGTGACAACTAAAATGCTATTTAGTATTTTACCACTGATGGACAATAAACGTTATTTCTTTTCTCTTTGAAGTTCTGGGAACTGGAGGATAAAGTCAGACCTTTCTCTGCTCAATAAAATACTAGATTAATCAAAAATGATAATGAAAGGCTGGATGATAACCAAGAGAAAAGAAAAAACTCTGCTAACGGAGAACCCGGAATGAACCCATGCATGCTTAGAGGAAACATGCAGACTCATGCAGTTCCTTTCTAATGCAACTTTGGGCAACTGCTCATATGCCCTATATCAAAAACCATTACTGAGTGAGAAAACAGTGCTTACAACTTTTCCACCATTAAGTCTTACAAGAAGATAATTTAAAGATATGGTCCCAATGAGCTTCTCACAGTGAAGTAACATCTAATACTAACAGCAGCGCTTTATGTTCACTGCTCAGTGTTGTGAAATGAGGCAAGTTTTCCAGGTTGATTTTTCTCCAGAGACAAACAACATTCAAATGATTTTTAAAACAGTCCATATGCCTGGAAATGCTTTTTATTCATGCCGGTTCTCAGCAGCAAACTGTGGAGGCTTTTAGTGTTTGGCAGATGACCACAACACACACTGTGAGATTTTCAGAAATTATTATTTTTTTGCCTGCATATTTAAATCCTGATCACAAAAAGGATAAAAATAGCACTCTTAGAAGGATTGAGGTTGGCAGTTGGTAGGTGAATAATCAGAGGCCTATTACTTTTATGCAGAAAGTGTGAGTGTGTTTAAAAAGATGGTGCTCTCCCGCTGAGCCTTTTCTGCAGAAAGATGTGCTAAAACTAAACAACATGTTCTTCAGCATCTACAAAGTGACTCAGCCAAAATAAACCATTCACTTCGTTTCTTTGCCTTTTCCTCCCTGCTACCATCTGGCGACGCCCACGTTGCCTGCTTACCAGTAAAAGACACACAAAGATGCATGCAGCATTTACACACGCACAGTCCCCAGATTGTCTGTGCACTTCTGTTACACACATGATGGCACTGGCAGCTCTTAGGCACTTACCCACCCACCCAGACTCTTGGAGGGTGTAGCTGAGCACTCAAACACACACTGAGCCCCATCAAAGTTTGGAACTTGGCACACTCAACACTCACGGAAGGAAAGCAGCTGGAGTTTCGGATCAGAGAAAACTACCTCAAACAGAACCTGCCTGAATGACCCAGTTTGATCAGGAAACATCAGCTGCAGGTTTATTTCCAGATGCAGGACCTCAACTGGATCTCACAGCTAGCAAATTCAAACCTCACCAACTAATGTGAATTAATTTTGAAAAGTGGATAAAAACGCCTACTGCACCCGCTAACCCCCCTCACTGATTCACGTTAAAAGCTCCTGCCGTCCAGCTCCAACACCCACTGCTGTGTGAGAACCAATAAGTGCCACTCAGCCTGGACTCTGAGCGACTGGGCCCACACACTTAGCAGCCAACACTATTCCAGGCTTCATAAACAGCTTTGTAAATGAGTGGAAAGGAAAAGAAAACTTTTCTGCTCCACCATACAGCTTACAAACCGTTCAAACTAATGAGAAAATCTATTTATTTAAATTTATTTATGTAATAAAATAAAGTTCTATTTCATATAGGCTAGCGGGTTCATCCCTTCGCGCAGAGCGCAGCACTGAAAACTTTAGTCCACGCCCACCTGCTGTGTGGGCCCCACCCCTGTCCGTATAAATTACGGTGAGACCGGGCAAACGGCTCCCATTTTTTCTTCAGCGACAGCTATGATACTACACAAGAACGATGGCTAGCGTCGGCAATATCCGCCTTTGCCTGGCTTATCATACTGGCTACATTATGAGCTACAACCTGCATTCCATCTGCGAGGGCTGCCTTGGTCCCGATCACACTAACCTGGCCCTGACCCCGCAGTCCACCTGCCCTCTTGCAGGCGTATTCCTCCGGAGGAGAAGCAACGGCGGCTAGCCATTTTCTCCCCGCTAGAAGGGAATTCCCCGTAGCGGACCAATGCGCCTCTGAGGAAGCCCTGGACATCTTCGATGCTGTGCGAGAATCAGACGATTCCGCCCCCGAGACAGCAACTGATAGTATCTCCACTCCTTTCCTCTGGACGGAGGACGCGGAGGCAGGTACTACACCAGTCCAAGCTCAGGGCCTCCTGATGTCGGTGACCACCCCACTTCCGCGCGCTTGTTAGCGTGCTGCCGGACATCATAGCCAAGGTAGCAAATGCTAAAGGAGTCTCTGTTCCCGCGCCTTTAGCCCACCATCCTACTGATGACCTGGCGGGAAAATTCGCCCCAGCTCATCCAACCTGCCGAGATCCGGTTTGGTCCCGTTTCCCTGCGGTAACTGCTTACCTGTCAGGAGCGCCGGCCGAGCCGCTTCAGCTGAGGGCACCGGTCTCCACCTTCACACCCATCACGAGGGTGGAGTCCCTGACGGATCAGGGGTTTCCCCCAGTTCCTGCGTTGGAGCCCAGTCTGTCAGCAGTTTTTGGGGTTAGGTCGGCCCGGTGTGTCGGACGACGGCCTGTGCCCCTTTCCTCCAGCGATCAGATCATGGCCAGGCTGACAGATCGCTCCCACCAGTGTGCCGCTCAGGTCGCTGCGGCGATGAACACACCACCTTCCTGGCTTACTCCATTTCTAAGAAGGCTCGGGAGATGGAGTTGCCACCGGAAGATGTGGAGGAATTCTGCAACTTTGCGGACACCATCCTTAACCTCGCGTCGGCTGTGTGCTCCTCCCGCATCGCTGCCTGGCAGACCTTGCTACAGCGACAGATGTGGCCTCGGCTCTCCTCCTCCATTCCCGAGGATTTTATAAGGGAGTTACTGGAGGGACCGATCAGTCCGGATGGGCTAATCGGTCCTCATTTCCAGTCTGTGCTGGGGCAGATGCAGACCTCTCAAGAGGAGCTTGAACGGGTCAGCAGACATGGGTCTCTTAGTCGCCCCGGCATCCGTTCCTCCCATACCACCGGCGGATGGCGGGATCGCCGTGATCAGCGGCATCAGCAGAGGCGTTCCACGGCCGCTGTCGTGGCTCCCCGAGTCCCTACACCCACCGCACCTTCTACTCAACCTCAGCCGCAGCAGCATCACAGAGGTCAGCAGATGGCGTGGGCCTGGTCCAACCCTCCGCAGGAGTCATGGCGGAGATTTAAGAAATGACTGGTGGGGGGGGATGTGTGTAAAAATGCTGATTGTTTTGAAATAAAACACGGAATTTTCTCTAAGAGCAAGTTTCTGATAAATTTCGGCTCAGCCAGATCGTACGATCCCGCTGACGGCCGTTTAAAAGGATCAATTTCAAAGCCCCCCTTTTCTTTTCTTCCATCTGAACAAGACTCCACAAGAGCATCCTATGCTGCTCCGGTAGAGCCGCGCTCGCTGCTTTCTCCCTCCTGTCCTCCCAGCTGTCAGCGGGTGAGATACAGAGGATGCGCAACAGCAGCTCCCTACGAAGCGGCGCATCATTGATGCCCCCGCTCAACACCAAGCTGCGAGCCTGGGTGAAAATCCCCCTGGTGAGGCTGGTTTACAGCCCTTTTGATCAGAGCCCCCCACTGGTTACCTCCGATCAGAATCTGAATCAGGTAACGGCGGTAGGGGCTCTAGCCTGGCTCGTATCCATGGGCACCACGGCACCACAGAAAAATGCGCGCCCGCTTTCAGAGCACTACTCAGAGTGGCGGCGCGTATGTTCCCTGGACAGGTGGACGGACAGACTGATCAGCAGAGGTTACACGCTGCGGTTCCTGTCACACCCCCACTGTTTAGAGGGATTTTGGAGACAGTCGTCCTCCATGGAGCAGAGCTCCGTTCTCATGTCAGAACTGCAGGAACTCCTGATAAAAACGTAATTTCCAGGGTTCCTCACAGGGAGGAAAACACAGGGTTTTATTCTCGATATTTTCTGGTTCCCAAGAAAACAGGAGGAATGAGGCCGATTCTCGATCTGTCCCTGTTCAACAAAGCGATCATGGAGAGACGTTTCCACATGCTGACAGTCAGACAGGTGATGGAGAGCGTTTGCCAGAACGACTGGTTCACCTCCATAGATCTGAAGGACGCTTATTTTCACATCCCAATCATCCCGAAACACAGCAAATATCTGCATTTCGCTTATCAGGGGATCTCATATCAGTACAACCACCTGCCGTTCAGTTACTCTCTCGCTCCACGCATTTCTCCAAATGTGTGGAGACGGTGTTGCAGCCACTGCGCTCGGCAGGGATGAGAATCCTCTTTTATCTGGACGACCTGCTTTTGCTGGCTCGGTCCAGAGAGGAAGTGGCGGTGCAGACAAAGGCGCTGGCCGCACATCTGACAGTGGGGTTTTCCAATTGGGAAAACTTTGAAAGTGTCCCCAAGTGCAGTCGCAAAAACCATCAAGCGCTACAAAGAAACTGGCTCACATGAGGACCGCCCCAGGAAAAGAAGACCGATAAGTCACCTCTGCTGCGGACGATAAGTTCATCTGAGTCACCAGTCTCAGAAATCGCAGGTTAACAGCAGCTCAGATTAGAGAACAGGTCAATGCTACACAGAGTTCTAGCAGCAGACACATCTCTAGAACAACTGTTAAGAGGAGACTGTGTGAATCAGGCCTTCATGGTAAAATAGCTGCTAGGAAACCACTGCTGAGGACAGGCAACAAGCAGAAGAGACTTGTTTGGGCTAAAGAACACAAGGAATGGACATTAGACCAGTGGAAATCTGTGCTTTGGTCTGATGAGTCCAAGTTTGAGATCTTTGTTCCAACCACCGTGTCTTTGTGTGGCGCAGAAGAGGTGAACGGATGGACTCTACATGCCTGGTTCCCACCGTGAAGCATGGAGGAGGAGGTGTGATGGTGTGGGGGTGCTTTGCTGGTGACACTGTTGGGGATTTATTCAAAATTGAAGGTATACTGAACCAGCATGGCTGCCACAGCATCTTGCAGCGGCATGCTATTCCATCCGGTTTGCGTTTAGTTGGACCATCGTTTATTTTTCAACAGGACAATGACCCCAAACACACCTCCAGGCTGTGTAAGGGCTATTTGACCAAGAAGGAGAGTGATGGGGTGCTGCGCCAGATGACCTGGCCTCCACAGTCACCGGACCTGAACCCAATCGAGATGGTTTGGGGTGAGCTGGACCGCAGAGTGAAGGCAAAAGGGCCAACAAGTGATAAGCATCTCTGGAAACTCCTTCAAGACTGTTGGAAAACCATTTCAGGTGACTACCTCTTGAAGCTCATCAACAGAATGCCAAGAGTGTACGGAGCAGTGATCAAAGCAAAAGGTGACTACTTTGAAGAACCTAGAATATAAGACATATTTTCAGTTGTTTCACACTTTTTTGTTCAGTATATAATTCCTCATGTGTTAATTCATAGTTTTGATGCCTTCAGTGTGAAGCTACAATATTCATAGTCATGAAAATAAAGAAAACTCTTTGAATGAGAAGGTGTGTCCAAACGTTTGGTCTGTACTGTATTTCCTCCTGTCAGGAGGGTTTTGGTGACAGAACGGTCTTTAACCACCCGCTGATTAAGCGTTTTACGTAGACACAGACCCGTGTCACGCCCTCTAGTCCCTCAGTGGGATTTAGCGCTGGTCCTGCGCGCACTGGTTAAAGCCCCATTTGACCCCTTAGTTTAGGCTCCACTTAAATTTCTGTCTTTTAAAACAGCCCTGCTATTAGCTCTGACATCTGCAAAGAGAGTGAGCGATTTATCTGCGCTCTCTGTCGCAGCTCTGCTGTGCGGCGTCCTAACCCTGCTTTTACACCTAAAAGCATCACGAGTTCGTTCAGATCGAGACTGATAACTCTGGATGGCTTTTATCCTCTCCCTCATATTTCTGAAGAGGAGGCCACCTCTCATCTCCTCTGTCCCGTGCGCGCGCTTTCGTGTTACGTGGCGCGCACGGCTGCACTGCGCCGCTCCCAGCATCTGTTCGTGCATGATCCAGTTGCTGATCTGTCTCCACGTTAACTCCTGGAGATTTTTTGACCTGCTCTGCTCATCGTTACACTGTTACAGTTCGTAACCTTCGTTTTCCTATTTACAGCAGCAGGTCCGTTATCTCAGCCTTTCCCTGACCAGAGATATTCTTCTCTGTTCATTGTGATGCGCAGGACGCTTGGGGTGCGTAATTACGCATTCAGAAGGCTGAGTTTGGTTTTATTATATGCGAGCAGATGCTTCAGGTTGTGGTCTGGATGGACCCAGTGAGGCATAGACTACATCCTGCTTCGCCTTTAACCCACTAGCGATAGCCTTAAAGGGCGAAGCCTATACGAAATAGAAGGTTGGTTCTGTACTGTAACCCCAGATTCTATGAGTATAGGCGCAGCCCTTTAAGCTCTGGGCCTCACTGGTTCCTGAATGGCTGAAGAAAAAAGCTATTTGGGAGCCCGGTCTCACCGTAATTTATACGGACCGGGGTGGGGCCCACACAGCAGGTGGGCGTGTGACGAAAGTTTTCAGTGCTGCGCTGCGAACCCACTAGGGATAGCCTTGAAGGGCTGCGCCTATACTCATAGAATCTGGGGTTACAGTAGGTAACCAACGTTTTTCTTTACTGGGTTTGGTTTTTATTATTTGGTTTGGAGAACCCAGAGTGCAAAGCTGCAGGATACATGGATTTAAAAGACAAAAGATTCTGAGTAAAATTGACCACTTGTTTTCAATGTTCTTGTGTGAGAAACAAGTCACTGTAAAAATTATTTTAATATTTTATGAGCAAGACAAAGAAAGATTACAGAGTTCACATAATTAGGTGTCTTTAGCATTTCATCTTAGCAATTAGTGCCTTCAGCCACTAGCAAAACAAAAATATGATTCTGTACTCCCCTAAAGAATGTGGATCCCTGCTCTAGGATTTCCAAAAAGCTGCAAACATCTTCAAATCCAGCATGTTTTATAACAGAAGGAGGTTGAAATCTCAAGAGAATCAAACAGCGCAACTCTGCTTCCTGTTATGTGCCAAAAGTCTTGCTCTCTCTCTCTCGCTGTGTTGCAGCTTGAATAAACTGCAGATCTGTGATGTCGTCAAAAATACTTTATAATCTTTATAAGTAGCTTCTTACATCAACTGTATTTCCTCTGAATTCATTATTAAACACCCACATCATACTGAAAATACCTAACTAGGAGTCTTCTTCCCTCAGTAACAACCTCAACACCAAGACATTTTCTGGTTACCGCAACGTGGTACTGCTTAGGTACTGACCAGAAAAATATCTGATTTTTGAGTTTCAGACCAGTCGGTCACTGGTCTAGTGTAAAGTCTGCCGATGTCTCTGTCCATTTCTACTACAGACTTTGAGTCCGAGATATGAGCTACAATTTTCCATCTCTGTGTGATTTAAGAAGTGCATGCTCAGGTAATATTTTTGCCAAAACCACATCTAACGAATTACTAAACAAGAGCCTTGGTTTGTTCAAAGACAACATGAGACCCTGTGTCTCATTGAAAGTCAGGATTTGACTTACTTAACCTCTCCATACCGAGATGAGAGTAACTATCTTCATATCCATACTGAATAAATTTACATTTTAAACTTCTTTTAACATCTCCTTCTTTCCTTTAACTATAAACTAGAGCAGATGATCTTTCACCCTTTGAAGAAGTGAGCAAAATTTGTATTCCTAAATAAAAAACTAATTCTGTGACCGGTTGTAGTTTTGCTGCCGTCAGTAATAAATCAACTCGTCATTATGCTGAAAGAGGAAGCTGCTGTCCCCTGAGTCTCAACAAGCTCTGTGACTTATGTTGTTTTTGTCTCTTAAATATTTTGACCACAAGGCATTTAACAGCGAGGGCGCACAGTACATCCGCAGCCGTAATTAAAAATTTATAATTTCCTTCCCCTGTTCTACTGTGAACAGGATTACATCTAGTTTCTTTAAAGAAATATTTTAAAAAGTGAACAACCTCAAAAACACAAAAACAATAGAATAGAGCGGAATAGAACAGACTAGAATAGAATATCCTTCAATGTCACAAGAAACAAGTACAAGAAACTTAAAAAAAGCTACATTTATGATTTATGTTAAAGGAAAACAGTGCTGGCATCACTAAACATTTTGTTTAAACAAAGATAACATGGTGGAAATCTGTGGTGCTAAACAAGCAAAGACCAGATCAGTTGTACAATAAACCCTCAAACTGGCATAGGGTGTACTTTCTTTTTACCATCACTGCACCTAGAGTTCAGACAACCTTCTATAACCCTCAGATAAGCAAATATTCCCGTATCTTTTTCCTGTAGCTTTCTACAAGTGGAATGAGTCAACTCAAATCAATATCTCATCACTCAGCTTGTGTCTACAGAGCTTCTCATTAGTTAAGTGGGAGGTCTGTGCTTTTAAAGAGTCATGTGCAATAACGGGTTAAGGATGGGGGTCAAATGGACAATGAAACCCCAGTGGGATATTTGTCAAAAATTAACACTTAGAAGGTGGAATCCCAACAGGTTCAACGGAAAACAAGCCATTTCACCTAGTAGAGTTAAAACGGGTGTTTCATTCTGCAGTAAATCATGATGTTCAGCAGTTTGACAATTAATTTAAACCTCAAGAGTTTAGAGAAGCCTCTTCTAATGTGTTTAAAAAACAAACACAAAGGCCAATAGCCCTGGTAAAGCTTTATGGGAATGCACCATTTCTATTGGCTGATGAGTAGGCAGCTGAACACTCAATAATATGATTTTCTTCCTGTAACCAACTATGCCGTAGAGCTGATTTCAGTGTTGAGGCACTGGGAAAACCTCAATGTCGAGTCTTTACATAAACCAGAAATAGACATTTTATTTAGATTTACATATTTCCTCGCTGCTTTGTCTAACTGCGGTCTATCTAAATATATGTGGGATATTTATAAATTCTTCAGAACCAAACAAAGCCTATAAATTATTCCAAAATATAGAAAGCCCATATTTGAAACTCAAAGACATCTTTATTTGTTTCAGTATAAATGACTTGATTCTTTTTGCAGTACTGGCTGTTCTGTGCAGACAGAATATCTCAGAGGCAGATGAGTAACTAGGTTTTATTTGTATTTGGTTAAAAAAAAAAAAAAGAAAGTGTTCACCAATTTTGTTACAACAATAAAAAACATTACTGGTACACGTAAAAAGTATTTGACTGTATTATAGGCACTTCATAAAGCGTGCAGTTGTGTACCTCAAGGGGTGCAGAGTTTAAGCCCAGCTCCTGTTGGCTGACACAGATCTACTTTTTTAGTTCTAATAAATGTCTAAAATATGTGAACATGCTTTAAATTAAACTTTGTCATTGTAGATCTGGCTTCCGTTTAGGGTTGTTGATCTGCTTGAAGGAACACCTCCACTCCAGTATTAAGTCTTTTGTTTTATCCCTTTCTTTCTGCATTGTCCTGCATTTAGCATGGTGCTGCCATCACCGTGTAAAGTTGTATTTATACTGAGATTAAATTACACACAGGTAGACTCTATTTACTCATTAGGTGACATCTTAGTCCGTGTCTCTTTTTCCACCTTATATTTGAGGAAGGCTTATAGAAAAAAAGAGCATTCAACCTAGATCTGTCGTATTAAATGCTGGATTTGAACATGTCAATAAAGGACATCCAGACTTTAATAATAATTTAAAAGCTGCTAATGAAAGTTTTTAGAGAAATAAGTTGTAATCCAATAATCTTACTATCAGTGGCATTGGTATGAAAATAGGAAATCTGAGCATCTCTGTAGCATTCACCTTTAATAATTCACTTAACACCACACACTCCAGTGCCACAGATCTGAAGTAGACAAAGGCCAATCATTGCGTAGTAAAGAATCGAGCTCTTACCTGTAAAGTCTTCGAAGCACTCACAGGTGAAGCCCCCTTCTCTGCTGCGGCACAATCCGTGCGCTCCACACGGTTTAGAGTAGCAGAGATCGATCTCAGTCTCGCAGTAGTCTCCTGTAAAGCCGGTGGGACAGCGGCAGCGCAGCCCGGCGATGGGGTGAATGGGTCTGAACAGGATGGTGTCGGAGGTCACGAATGGTGCCAGGCTGTTGAATTTTAGCACCGACACACACTTCATATAGTTCTCGCATGGCTCACGCAGGCAGATGTTGTCATCGAAGGGAAGCACCTCCTGGGAGGAGATTTGTGCCAGGAGGCTACGGTTCAAATAGAGCCTCTCCTGGAGCTCCTCTGAGCCAAAATACTCCCCGCTTTGGAGTCCTCTTTCAGGCCTGCTCCTCCCAATGCCTCCAGAACGCTGCTGTCCCTCTCCGAACACGGGAACGGCCACGGACAAGCTGACGTTGAGGATGCGTGCGCTGACATCCGTGTCATCTTGGATGTTGAAGATGACGACATCTTCAGGCGCAGCAGAAAGGACGCGGGCCACGCCGTCCAGAAACTGGGAGAGCAGCAGGGACAGGAAGTGCTCCTGGGAAGTGTTGGCCAGACGTAATGTGATGCTGTTGGACAACATCTCGTCGGTGATGATGGTGACCTGGAGAAGGCACTGAGCTGATACAGAGTGGATCCCATCTGAGAAGAAATTGATGAAGCATAGAAGATTAACATGACTGTAAACAGATCATTTAGCTTCAGAGGTAAAGATAGAGATGAACCAGTCAGACATTTCAGGGGAGATACTGATGTCTAGTTTTGTTTGAGGTCTGATCTGCTGGTTTTGATTTTGAATGATTTTGAATTCTTGTATTTGTGATTGGGAACTCCAAAAATCCGACACCTGATTGCAAAGCGAATATGAATGAGAGTAAGGAGGCTTTTCTTTGAGATTTAACAGCCATGAAATGTTTTGGAACAGAATTTTGCATTTAGATGAGCATCAATCTTTACTTGGTAAAAAACAAAATAATATTTATGTTAGATACACAGAATTGAATTAATGTAAACAGCAAGACAGACAAAACTTTGCAACAAAAACAAGGCTGGTCATTTTGCCACTTCATTTTTTTTAGTTTTGCTGGTTTCATATCTGCCTTCTTAGACGTTAGTTGTCTTCCAGGAGGTATTTTGTACCAACCTCTCATCACTTTGTCCCAGTCGTGTGACTATTTCATACCTGTTTAAACACTGATCACTAAAAGTAATTTTATATAATGTCGCCATAGTCTACTGTCAGAAACTGTGGTTATTTGACTACTATTAATAAATAGTATCTACCTGAGAGGGGGTCACTGAGTGTTATCCTGGTTTGATCAGGAGCTTCAATGTGTCCAGATCAAACTGGGATCAGAGAAACAATCAATGGAAATAGAGGGCAAAAAAAATCTTAATTAAATTATAAATGGCATCCGGGAGTTTTTATGATTTTTATTCCTAATAATTTATAAAAAATAGTTAAACTCTAAGAGACATAAACTGTTGGTAGGAATTGGTGACAGTTTGGATGAATGTGATCAGCAGTTTTTTGAGAAGGTATTTCTATATCTTAATAATTTCATATCCGCAGTTTATAGCAGTTTAAGTTTACCACAAATACACATACAGGTCCTTCTCAAAACATTAGCATATTTTGATAAAGTTCATTATTTTCTATAATGTAATGATGAAAATTTAACATTCATATATTTTAGATTCATTGCACACTAACTGAAATATTTCAGGTCTTTTATTGTCTTAATACGGATGATTTTGGCATACAGCTCATGAAAACCCAAAATTCCTATTTCACAAAATTAGCATATTTCATCCGACCAATAAAAGAAATTTTTTTTTAATACAAACAACGTCAACCTTCAAATAATCATGTACAGTTATGCACTCAATACTTGGTCGGGAATCCTTTTGCAGAAATGACTGCTTCCATGCGGCGTGGCATGGAGGCAATCAGCCTGTGGCACTGCTGAGGTCTTATGGAGGCCCAGGATGCTTCGATAGCGGCCTTTAGCTCATCCAGAGTGTTGGGTCTTGAGTCTCTCAACGTTCTCTTCACAATATCCCACAGATTCTCTATGGGGTTCAGGTCAGGAGAGTTGGCAGGCCAATTGAGCACAGTGATACCATGGTCAGTAAACCATTTACCAGTGGTTTTGGCACTGTGAGCAGGTGCCAGGTCGTGCTGAAAAATGAAATCTTCCTCTCCATAAAGCTTTTCAGCAGATGGAAGCATGAAGTGCTCCAAAATCTCCTGATAGCTAGCTGCATTGACCCTGCCCTTGATAAAACACAGTGGACCAACACCAGCAGCTGACACGGCACCCCAGACCATCACTGACTGTGGGTACTTGACACTGGACTTCTGGCATTTTGGCATTTCCTTCTCCCCAGTCTTCCTCCAGACTCTGGCACCTTGATTTCTGAATGACATGCAGAATTTGCTTTCATCCGAAAAAAGTACTTTGGACCACTGAGCAACAGTCCAGTGCTGCTTCTCTGTAGCCCAGGTCTGGGGAATGCGGCACCTGTAGCCCATTTCCTGCACACGCCTGTGCACGGTGGCTCTGGATGTTTCTACTCCAGACTCAGTCCACTGCTTCCGCAGGTCCCCCAAGGTCTGGAATCGGCCCTTCTCCACAATCTTCCTCAGGGTCCGGTCACCTCTTCTACGTTGTGCAGCGTTTTCTGCCACACTTCCTTCCCACAGACATCCCACTGAGGTGCCTTGATACAGCACTCTGGGAACAGCCTATTCGTTCAGAAATTTCTTTCTGTGTCTTACCCTCTTGCTTGAGGGTGTCAATAGTGGCCTTCTGGACAGCAGTCAGGTCGGCAGTCTTACCCATGATTGGGGTTTTGAGTGATGAACCAGGCTGGGAGTTTTAAAGGCCTCAGGAATCTTTTGCAGGTGTTTAGAGTTAACTCGTTGATTCAGATGATTAGGTTCATAGCTCGTTTAGAGACCCTTTTAATGATATGCTAATTTTGTGAGATATGAATTTTGGGTTTTCATGAGCTGTATGCCAAAATCATCCGTATTAAGACAATAAAAGACCTGAAATATTTCAGTTAGTGTGCAATGAATCTAAAATATATGAATGTTACATTTTCATCATGACATTATGGAAAATAATGAACTTTATCACAATATGCTAATTTTTTCTAATTTTTTGAGAAGGACCTGTATGTACACCAGCAGGATATAATATGAACTACGAGTCAAACTCTTTGTAGGATGTGCTTCCAAACATAACTTGTGTATGCTGCTGTATCAGCAGGAAAACCAGGTCATTAATATTGATCTAAGAAGTGGTAAATATTTTAAAACAGTGATGTGTTCAGCTAATACTCAGTGTGGATCCTGAACTGCTTTTAGATGTGTCCCACATCACAGTATTTAAAGCAGGACTGTGTGTGTAGGAACCAGCTTTACAATGTGGTTCATTAAAGTGAATTAATAAAATACTTCGCAAAATACTTCTGATGCTTCTAGCTGGAAATATTATTAAAAAATCTAATAGTTCTGTGTTTGTAAGCAAATATTCAGATTTCAAAGCTTACTTCAAAAGTCCCATAAATCACAGTTTGTGACATCATTGGTTTCAACAGGTCTTAACTAACTGAGTGTCAAACTTTGCTCTTCCCTTTCTATTTGCTAATAACTTAATCTCATCAAATGATTAAAGAACTGTGCAAACATCTTCAATCTTTCCTCTCATGTTTTTATTTTTGCTTTAATTGATTTTTATTTTTGCTTTAATCAATCCCAACATAAAGTATAGTTTATGTCCAGGTCCTCATTAATGCCTGACCCGTGGATTCAAGAAATCACCTAAACAGAACCTGTCTGACAACATGGTGCAGGCTAAAATATCTCAAAAAGCAACACATCATGCCCTGATCTCAAGAAATTTAAGAAGAAATAGAAAACAAACTCATAAAAATCTATCATCCATCTGAAATCTGGGAATAGTAACAAGGACATTTCTAAGACTTTGTCACTACAGTGAACCACAGTGGGAATCATTATGGAGAAAACATGGAACAGTGATGAACCTGCCAAGGGGAGGCCTACCAAAGCTACTCCAAGAGCACACTGAAGCCTCATCCAGGGGGTCACAAAAGAAACCAGCACAACATGTAAATTTGCACTTGCCTCAGATAAAGTCAGTGATTATGATTCAGCAAGAAAGGGACTGAGCAAAAATGCCGTCTGTAGGAGAGTTTCAAGGTTAAAACCACTGTTGAACACAAAAAACACAAAGTTCTCATATTTGTCAAAACATCTTAATGATCCTGCAGAACGTTTGGGGACATTTTCTGTAGATTGATGGGATCAAATTGGAAAAACTTGGAAAATAGGAAAGCTAACACAGCATTGTGGAAAACAAACCTAAAATTGCCCGTCTAACATGAAGTTGGTGGTGTAATACTCTGAGCCTGCTTTATTAATTTAGGACATGAATGACTTGCCATACTTCATAAAACCATCAATACTGATCTCTACCATGAACCGTCAAGGAGAATGTCCAACCATAACTTTGTGACCTTCACCTCAAACACACTTGGATAATGCAGCAGGACATTGATCCAAAGAACACCAGCAAATCCACCCCTGAATGGCTCAAAATCACAGAAAATGATGATAATAAACTGGCCTTGACAAAGTCAGATTTAAATCTGATTGAGATGTTGTGGCATCATGTTGATTGAGATGTATTGAAAACCGACCACCAACATGTCTGAATTAAAATAACTCTACAAAGAAATAAAATAAAAAAACCTCATTTAGTTATCACAGTTATCACAGATTAACCTTACTGTATTGTTGATCAAAGTAAAACACACACAAGTGAAGTCTATTTACTAATTAGGTGACTAATGTAGGAAATTGGTGGCACTGGATTTTTTAGGGGTATCAAAGTAAATTGGGATTAGAACAGTTTTCAAATTTTTATTCATAAAGTAAACGTTGAAAACCATATTTAATTTTTCTTCCCATTAATAATCACTCCTTTGTGTTGTTCCATCACAAAATACACATTTTAGGGCTAGGGCCAGGGAGATTCGGCTCAGCGGGCCACTGGGTCAAACTGAAGAATAGTGGCACACTGACAAATATAACGATAACAACCCTTTTGTTGTTTACTTGGCTCGAATTGGTGTTTTTCATGTTCCTTTTGCCTGAACAGATAAAAGATGAGTGCCAAGAGAGAACAAGTGTACACTTTCTTTTAGAAAAGTCCAAGTTTTTAATCAGCAATTTCGCGCTTGCATTCATGCCTCATCTTTGCTTTCTTTGTCCGCATGGAAACACACTGCTTCATTATTTATGCCTTTCCCAGCTCAGCAAGTCTGCCGTTTCTGTACAACATCATGTTTTATCCACTATATGTTCAGTTCTTTGGGCGTACATTACATTAACCCACATGTAAAGCTATTATTCACTATCATCAACTGTGAATGTAGACCTGCTGTGAGGAAATAAAATGCAAATGACTGTTTCAGCATGTTGTCTCAAATTATTCCTTGCATGGTGAAAAAGCATGCCATGGCCTGCGTTTGCACTGCTACTTCTCCCCTGAGACCGCATTCAAAGTAAAACCAAACTCCTCTTCGGTAAATATCTGCAGCTGAAGGTCAGACGGAAGAAGCGCTCACTGAGAGATAAAGTTATGATGAAGATTACAATAATGGCCTCAGCCAGAGAGAAACTGCAGCTTGTTCCTAACAAGCAGAAAGGCTACAGTTTGGGGTCGGGTTGCTCTGGAATGTATGAGACAAGACCAAAGTTAACCTGGAGGCTTTGAACTTGTGCTCAGAGTAACTCAACACACAGCTCTAAGAGCAGCTGCTGAATACATTTCTCTTATATTAAGAACAAGTTCACCCTCCACGCTTTTTGTCACCCCTGCAAAAGATGTGTTTAAAAAGAAACTTTTTACAGCAGCAGCAAAATCTCACACACACAAACATTAAAAATTCAACCTTTAATTTACATTCCTTCAGTGAGGAAAAAATTCCATGTTAACAAATAATTGGCTTTTAGTAAATCAATTCTTGTAATTATTGTAAAATAAATATAACTGAAGGATTTTTTTATTTCTTCATCAGTCTGTGTTGAGAGTGTTGAGGAGACACTCCATATTTGTTTTATAATTCACACACAGTGAGCAAGATGGGAAGGGAGTAAAAAAAACTGTACAAATTGTTAAACAAATAGTCTTTAAGGATGCTGCTTTGCTTAAAAAAACAACAAAAAAACTTTAAAGGTATAATTAAAAATTCTGGGGGGATCTGCAGTGTTGTTGTAAACAGTCAGTGTCTTACCAACAGCAGATAGCTCTCAGACCAGGGCTGAACAATTTCAGGAAAATGTTTACTTGCGATACTATTGCTGAAAAATGCAATAACAATATTGATTATGATTAAGGATACTTTTCTTTCTTAACCATACTCCATGAACTTCTGCATCTCAGGCATTAAGAAAATACACCTGGAGTGGTCATTAACAGAATTTGGAGCCACCTCAACTGGCCAAATATGCTATAGATATGCAAAGCTTGAACACACAACACTAAAAATATTATATCACACCAAATATTGCATCCAAGTAATCCTTTGCAATTGTTTTATGGCACACATTCATATTGCATCTCTATCTCAATGCTTGGACAAACAGAAACGTTCTAAGTGGAAAATTGAACCAGCATCAAGAGAGCGGGCTCAGATCCAAACATATTTCTTTTACCCCTGCCCCACTTCCAGTTGAGCAGAAGTATCAGGCTGCTTTTATTAATAGCTTTTATTTACTTATCTTTTATTGTTTTAACTGCTCTTATACTATTAGTTTTACTGTAGATGTTGTATTTTATTGCTTATTTCATTTTTTATTTTATTTTATGGACCTGTAAAGCACTTCGGTCACTTTGGGTGTTTAAAGCACTCAGTGATTAAAGCTTGATTGATTCATATAGATTTTAGTGACAGAGATCCTAAAGCAACCGATGTGCTCATCGTAATGTTCAAAGATATTATCACAGTTGCATGTTTTTCTGATGTTGTAAAGAACAAGCAAAAATCTCCTTTGGGGCCGTCCACAATCCATTCGCTCCACTCTCCAGTCACTAATAATTACTGTTTCTAAACATGGACTTTGACTGCAATCCAATGTGGGCAAGCTACTCACTGCTGATAAAAACACTTAAAACCCGTAAAGATACAGTAGCTTCAAAGCAGACACAAATCATGCTTAATCCAATCAAATGTTTTCACAAAAACAAGCCTTGACTGCTGCCTCTAATATAATCAGTGAGCTGCTTTGTTTGGGAGGTCTGGACGCCTTCCAGAAAGTAAAAACCTGTGAGCAGAAATTCACAGAAGCAGCACTTCCCAAAGTTAGCAGATCCCTGTTCTGGCACTGGGCTAGTTTAAACACAGAGCGCCAGAAGAGTGGGAGGAAGAGGAGGGGAGGTCGTGGAGGAAGTGAGACAGAGAAGCATGTTTGACACGGCCTTAATCCCTCAGCTTTCAGTCAGGCGATTCCAGCACAGTAATAATACAGGGCCTTAGCAAAGGAAGTGGAAGTAGACAAAAAAAAATCAAAGGATAGACAGAGGGTGGGGGGGCACTCTAATTCACACTTTACTGTAAACAAACAAAACTTACATCTGCGTACACGAGGTAACACATGCATACAAGAGAGGAGACAGTGGGAACAAACAGAGACAATTCAGCCTCCATGTTTGTGGTCCCTTTATGTTTAATTAGGGACAAATATCACACGCCATTTTAAATACTGTGAGTGGAAACCAGTGTTTCAAAAAACAAAAGCAGTGGGGTTTTAAAGCCCTCCATGGTCACACACCCTGCATGTCACTCTGGTCTCCTACCAGAGCAACTTCAGTCGTAGACTGAGACCACCGAGGTGATCTACAGAACTCCACAGGAAGCCCTTCCTCTCAGTGGCTCTCAAACTTTTCAACTCCTCTTCTTTTTCCACAATAACAATTAATTCTGTATTACAAAATACATTTAAAATTTCTGTCTGCACTTTATCTGCTCTGCACCTTATCTGTTGTATATTTTACATTTGCTATTTGTGTTCTCTTATTTTTTTATATTATTCTCTTATTCCATATTATTATGTTATTTGATATGTTTTGTGGGATTTGTTGTGTATTTTCTTTATTATTGAAACCCTGGCACAACATTTTCCTGCAGCATCAATAAAGTCTGTTCAGTTACACAATCACTAACAAATATTGTATGAAGAGATGAAATCACACAACTTTAAGTTAAGAGGACTCCAGTCCTCCAGGTCCCGTGTCTTGCTTTAGCAGCTAGGTGATTAGGACACTGTAAAAGTTGGACTCTGTAGAAGTTGACTGCATGTTATGGACAAATTTTGTACCCTGACCTGAAGAAAACACAGTCAGAACAATCCACTCTCTTCATCTATTCAGCTTGCATTAAACCTGATACTATGCAGCAACAGTTGCCACAAATAACACTGCTCTAAGTGAGCTGAGACTCCCAAAGGTTAGGCCAATTGTAAGGAGAAACATCGCCTTAAATACATCCTCTGCCAATTCACATTCTTGGACAGGGGGCTCAGGCAGCGATCCAGAGGTAGATGCAGCGATGGGAAACTGAGTGCGAGGAGAATCTCCTCTCAAAGAAACCAGACCATCCTTCAAAGGGGTCATTCTCCACAGAAGTATCCTGTGCTTGCAGAGAGCGGAGGGTAAGCGGTGCCTCTTTGGGCCAGCAAATAGGGAGGAAAAATGGGATTCTTATTTGGATACGAGACATGGTGCCAGCTCTGGAGTGTGACGCTGCTTTCAGCCCGCGATTCGACCCCTCTCGGCCTCCGGGTGCCAGGAATGCTCCGAGCTAGGAAGTGGCGCCAGGGAAGACATTTAACTCACACACTGGCAGCAAGGCTCTTTACGACGCTGTGTGTGAGGGATCGATCCATGCGTCATTACGACCGGAGTGGACAAACATCAGAGAATAAGTAAAAAATGATTACCGGTAAGCAGAAACATGATTTGGATAAAAATACTTTCAAAGTTCAAGATAACATTTCCCTGAATTCAATCAGGCATCAAAACATGGGTCAGAACATCCCCCATTATAATCTGAGTCAAGGAAACAAGATGGCTCATTATGATTTGGAGAAATCTCTAAGGACACACAGACGTTATTTAAAGTCGAGGTTGGGAAGGACTCGTAGGCTGCGAAGCTAAAATCCAATGATTTTTACTTCTAATACCATAAACAAATCAAACCAGGTCATGTGGATTTCTCTTGAAGCCTGCTCTGTCACTGAGGTAATAAACTGCTGAGAGAGAGGTCAGGACAAAGCCAGGGAGCCACTCTGAGAGACCAGCCTAATTAGAACACAAAGTCGGCATCGAATCTCCCCGCTGATCCCAGAAAATGTCAACAAAGTCATGGTGGATAAAGTTCAGAGGGACTGTGGGACTAAATCAGCTGAGGACAGAGACATCAGCCATCAGCTGAACGGCAACTCGGGCCCTCATCCACCTAGCCTGCGACACAGATCAGGCATTTAAACTCCACGGAGGACAACAATCTTTCAGGTAGAATACAAGAGAAATCTAGGAATGCAACTGGGAGTTATCTAAAACCTTGATTAGAATAATACATCTTGTGAGTTGAGCTTCTACAGAGAAATAATTTACAGAGCCTGAGAGTGAGCTCCTTCTGTCAGTCAGTTAAAGACAAAAACTAATGGTTCACTTATTAACTAAAACCAGGGAGTGGCCCCGGAGGGCCTAAGAAAGTATTTCAGGACTGTTTGAGGCTCTTTGTTGGTGGTCCAGAACACAGTACCTTGCAGAAGTATTCATTCATCTTAGACTTTTCCACATTTTGTCACTTTGTAACCACAAACATCAATGTATTTTTTGGGGACTTTATGTGGCAGACCGACAACAAGTAGTGCAAAACTGTGAAGTAGAAGGAAAAACATAAAAGCTTATTTTTTAAAACTTTTTTACAAACAAAAATCTGAAAGCTGAGGTGTGCATTTGTAGTCAACCCCCTTAACTTTGATACACCTAAATAAAATCCACAGAAAATCAACTCTCTTCATAAATCACCTAATTAGTAAAAATCCCATCATATATCGATTCTGTGAAGGCCTCAGATTTTTTTTAAAGACCATTAGTGAACAAACAACATCATGAAGACCAAGGAACACACCATGACAGGTCAAGTTGTGGAGACGTTTAAGCAATATTAGGTTTCAAAAAACATCCCAAGCTTTAAACATCTTGCAAAGCTCTATTCAATCCATCGCTTGAATGGAAAGAGTATGATGTAACTGCAAATTAGGTGTGTACCATGCACATCTGGTTGTCTTGGATAAGAGTCAAGAAGAAAGCCATTGTTTAAAGGAAATTATAAGAAGTCCCACTTCAAGTTACCACAAGCCATGCAGAAGACAGTCAATATGCGGTAGACGGTGCTCTGATCAGACAAGATGACGATTTTACTTTTGTTCTATGATTGATCATCGCCTTGAAAGCACAACATCCCAATATAGAAGCATGGTGGTAACAGAATCATGCTGCGGGGATTCCTTCCTAGGAAGTTCGTTAGTATTTATGGGACGTTGCATGGAGCTAAACACAGGCTGACCCTGAAGGATAACCCTTTAGAGGCTGCAAAAGACCTGAAAGGTGTTCTCCTCCTTGCAGCAAGAGAACAATCCTAAACATCCAGCCAGAACTACAATGTAAGGGTTCAAATTAAAGCCTATTTATGTTTTACACTGGCCTGCTGATGTTCTCAGAAGCGTCCCACCCAATCTCACTGAGCTGGAGATATTTTGAAAAGATAAATAGGGAAAAACGTCCATCTCTGGAAGCTAAAAGTTGGTAGAAACATACCCTAAAAGACCTGCATGTGTAACTGCAGTGAAAGGTGACTCTACAAAGTAATGACTCAGGGAGCTGAGTAAAATGTAATCCACACATTTCTGATATTTTGTACATTAAAAACCATGTATTATTTTTCTACCACTTCAAAACCTTGTGCTACATTTTGTTGGTTTATCACATTAGAAATCCCATTAAATACATAAATGTTTGAGATTTAATCATGAAAAAATGTGAAAGAGGTAAAGAAATGTAAAAGCTCTTACAATGCACTTTTTTACAGTACAAAACAGGTCCAAAACTCAATCTCATATCAGAGCAATGGTTACAAAAAGGGGAGGATCAAGTGTAAAACTAATGATAACTAATCCCACTCAGACAGCCATTAGACCAGATATTTGCAGCTCCTCAACTAGGTTTAATTTGTGATCCGCTGCACAGGCAGGTCAGTGTTTCACAGCAGAAGTGTGTTATGTTGGGGAGAACCTCCAAGTAAGAAGGTAATGAGGTTGAGCAGAGCCTGTCTTTGCTGTTCAGCATCATTGCTCTGCAGATTGTGCACCGCACACCGGGTGTTTAGAACATCAAAGAGCCCAAAGCCCGGATCCTATTTGATAGATCAATCTGGGGATCATAAATTAAAAATCCCTTTTGGGGAATGAAGCTGTGACTGTCTTTGCAGTTCTTGGCCCACACAGCTTAAATTGGTAGTGTTGAGCAAGTTTGTCATGTAAAAATAGGCACATATAGATATACAGTCAGTCTGGACTATGTGTGTATTCCATATAAAGAAAACTGCTGACAGTCAATATATGAAATTAACAAATACATAAGAAAACTTTACATTGCGCTGACAGCTGCAGAAACATGCTGTAGTACTTGCAGTTAATGTAAATAAAATCACTCCAGCTTTGTTTCTCTTCTTTGCACCTTGCTATGTGTGCACAAAAATGTTTCAAGCATCAAGATAATATTGCTAATCATAGATAATAAATGGTCAAATTTTACTTTGCCATCACCACATAGTCAAGATTACACTGGGTCACACAGAGGCAGGAGACTGGTGCAGCTCGTTAGCCAAACAAACCACAGATTTATGACCTTTGTGAAGGTCCTGTGGGCCCAACAGGACACAGTTTAATTAATCTGAATTAAATGCTGGGCCCTTACAGATGCTTCAAGTCTCATTCAGTAATTAGTGTACTCTCCTGCCAGAAATGTGAGCAGCCCTGACTAGTTAATCAGTTTTCAGTAGGTTTTCCCCAGTAGCTCACTTGTGTTGGACTTGTTTGTAAAGCTTTACCAACAATTAACAACCAATGTCTTCAGAGAACTCAATGACTCACAAAAGGATTATTTCCATTTTGAAAACTTAAAGTTTCAGTTCACTTTATTTTCATCCTAATTCCATTTATTTCAGCCTCGATTTCATTATGGGTGTTTGATTTCACATGCAAAAGACTCAACGTGACCAGATTCCTTAAGCCCTAACCCATACTTTTTGTGTGCCTGCAGATCAAATCATAAATGTCCTTTTCAAGAACACTCATCTAAGTAAAACAGAAGTGACCTTGATCATTAAGTTCCTCTTTAATGGACAGAAGAGAGGAAAAAAAAAGTAGAGCCAGGACAAAAGAATGAATCCCCAGCTTAAAACCAGTCAGCAAGCTGAGGTTCAGTTAAAATGCCAGAAAGCAAGAAAGAAACAAATCAGTCCTGGACAGGCACTAATAACTGCCAACGTGGCTTTAAACTGAGCCTTACAACTCAGGGTTACCACAGTTGAGGCTGCGTACTGTCTATTAGATCAAGCTATCCGATGTCTCCTTCATTAAAGCCAAGAGCACACCTTTTGGTATCCATTTAATTTAAAAGCAGGAGTCTCTGGATTTGTTGATCAAAAGAGATGCAGTAAAATGTGGGGCTGCAGTCGGTTAGATTAAGCAGAGCTGAAAGGGGAAGCACACTCAACGTCTGCTTGAATGGACACCAAAGGCTGATTGGGGGCTAGAGGCTGCACACATAGCAGGAGGAAAAGATTTATGCTGTTTCTCTCTGATCCCAGAAAATGTCCTCCTACCCCCACCCGACACAACAAGTTGAACTTATATGTACTCAAAACACAAGAATAAATAACAACTAAATCCTGCCAGGCTTTTACCCACAATTTACATTTCATCATACCAGAAAATTATCCAAGCCAGCCCCCAGTGACGTTGCAACTACACCTAATATCCATCTCCTATGATCTCCATTATGCTACCCTGAACCTCTGATTACCCTGAACCTCTGATTACCCTGAACCCTGATTGTCCCTAGACTGTTTGTTGTGTACATTTCTACTGCCATGCAAGGGGGGCTTGGTCCTTTTCCTCCTGACTGCATGAAGTTCGAACTGAAAAAAACAATACAACTATTGTTTTATTGCACTAAAACTACAACTATAAGCCAACTTCAACCTCACATTCTGTTAACTTCCAGTTATACAGCAGAAATACTTGTAACTGTTTACAAAATTCAAAGTTCAACCTGGCCATTTAATAATTCAATCGGCTGAGGAGAGTGTTCAACTACCCCGTCCACACTCTGCTTCAGGAGAAGAAGCTCCAGAATGAAAGAGAAAACACAGAAATCTGACCCACAAAGCCTTAGTTTCAAACTATATCACAGCGGTTACAGTCTGTAACATTAGTAAAAATACTTTTCTGACATCTGTAACAATTAGATTCTACATTGACTGCATGCTTGGTGAAAATAAAAACTAATAAAATCATAATTAGCAGAAAATGTGTCTTTGGTCAATTATTGTCCAGTTGTAACAATGCTTCTTTGCAATACATTTTATTCCATTGGAGAGGCTGTTTATTTTCCTTTGAATGGTTCCACATTTGTAAGAAAAAGCTTTTGTAGTTTCAGCCGCTGAGCTGAGTGTGTGGGTCATACTCATGAACAACTTGCTAGCTTATTTTGCTTTATGGGCCTCAGGAGTGCTAGCTAGAATTATAAACAACCAGAACTGCCTGGTCCTTTCTCCTCATCCCGCTCACCAGCTTCGTCACACACTGCTGTGGGATGGTATCCTAATCTTTAACCAGGGTGAGCATGGAAATGTTTAAGGACAGAGTTTGATGCTTAAGAGATGTAGAACTACCACTGGTTGCTGAATGTCATCTTGATATCTCTCTGCACAGATGAAACACCTTGTTTGTTCAGAACCCATAACACTGCCTCCACCAAAGGCTGATCTGGCAAGCTTTCTATGGGTCTAACCTATGCATTTCTCTCTCCTCCTGAACCCACAAATGCAATTGTGGCACAATTTGAGGGTAAATTAACAGACATTGTCAAGAAGTATTGTTAAAACAAGGAAATAAGCAACCAAAAATAAATTTTCTTACTTTGTGTGTTAAGTTTATTACCAAGTATTTACGCACTGGCTACACTATAGTACCAATGCTAAGTGGCTCCAAACTTTGTGCAAATGTGTAACTTTAATGTTTTACAATTTCCTTTCCTTCTCTCTCCATAAGGCAGATGGGACAAACAGGGGCTCTGACCAGGATTACAACCCAGTGTTCCACATTTTCTACATTTTTTTATGTGATTACACTCTGAAACTAAATTTATACCCCTCCAAACTCTGAGGAAATGTGTAACATTAACAAATGCTTCATAAATAAAGCCTGCACGGCAAGCACATGCACAGAAGCACCCCTTGTGTCTATCACACCAAACATTTCTTATCCACATACATTTCGAGGGTGCTGAAATTGTTTTTATTTGTGACTTGGAGCATAAATGCTGTAAAAGTTTATAACAAATGATATAAAACTCTAAAATGTTACTTTATCTGGAGGATATACTCCCTTTTCTCCACAGATGACCAAAAGTGGAAGTCTGTAACTTAAAAGCAATTTCAGTTCAGAAAACATGTCATGAATATTCTTCCAATTTACAATGCAATGGGAATGGATGGGGTTAAACTATGACCCACTAATGCTGCTTTAAATCCTGGAAAATGTTCCTACAGTCTGTGTTTCTTTCGCCAGGCCTTTAGGTCAACGGCATCCTATTTTTTGCACTTGTTTATCTTTAGTTTTGTTTGAAATAGGTAAAATTAATCCCAGTTACATTAAAATGAAATGATTCATAAGCTTCAAAGTAAATGTTCCATGGTCTGGTAAAACCATTGTTCAATCTGTCTTTTTATTAGTCTGATCATAGTGTGTATCTCTTAATAAATGAATAAAACTTCCTCCACCTGTATGAGTGGCCGTTACGGACATTACTCTGAGTTTGCTCACTACTGAAACGCTCCCACACCCCTCAGCCACCTGTCTCTGTTCGCTCTCAATGCTATAAACACATTGTCTCAAAGTGTGCACCTATTTTTATTAGGATGTGCTCTTCAGATCCAGACCCATAACAGACCTTCTTCATTTAATTCAGACTGAAGTTGGTCTTAGTTGTCTGAAATAATTTGTTCTGGTTACTGTAATGTTGTTTTGGGTAAAGTCTATTTTCATTTTTTTTTTTGGCTAATGAGGGATTTACCCTTCTGGTGAACTCCGTTTGTTTCGGCTATATTAGGAGCTCCTTAGAGCACACAGCATGAAGAAAACTAATAAATCGTCTGGAGTTGCTGCTTAAATCATTTTAGCAACTATTTTCTAACTGGGCTCCTTTATTTTGTTTTAGAGTTGCAACAATTATATAGTTTTGGCTTCTGGTTTTGTAATGCTTTGGTCTGCCGCTATTAATTGCACGTATTTTAAAAATGTCTTTAAGAATAGATCATAAGAAAATATAAGAACAGCATTCAAATATATTTTTGAGCCGGTCATAAGGTCATAAACTATTTATTTAAGGAGCTATTTATTTCATACCGCAGCAGAGAGGGAGCAGTTACTGTAAAACATGGGTTTTACACTTTTAAAACAAAGACAAAATGATAGTGATTGGAGAGATAATGTTATGAAATGTCTATAGCATCTTCAGTCAGTTATTAGTGAAGTTAGCGTGACTATAATGATCCATGAAAGACAGAGATTTAAATATCAGTTGGATAAAACAAAGAAACTTCAGTACTACCTTTAGCCTTCCTGTTATCTGCTGAGAGTCTGGCTTTCTCTCGCCCTTTAGCAGCATGAGCAAATGCAGACGTATGGTGCATTCACTGATGGCAAAACATTATCTGAGTTTCCAACCTTTTGTTCACCATTCAGGGCCAATAAAGCTGAAAATCGACTGATTATGGTCACCAGCCAATTTCGCTGTGCATCTTTGGTTTTAATCCACTTAGTTTCAACACTTATTGTCAATTAAGGTGAGCAACTAGTAGCTTTGTGGAAAAAAATAACTGGGATTGCCTCTTTAATAACCAAAACTATCATCTTTAAATGGATTTAAAGTGAATTTATAGAGCAAATAAAAATGGCAGAATGAAGCAGATTTGCTATGAAGCCTCGCCTCCACCAGACAACAACTCTATTGTTGGAAAAAAACACTAAATACAGCAGAGTACCAAACAGCTAAAACCGACTTGCAAAGAGAAGGAAAGGACACCAACTCCTACACAACAGATTCACTGCTATCTAACTCTGAGCAATGTTAAGAACCAGAAATTTTTCTCATGGTTCTGCAGAGTGCAGGATGGTGTTTTTATGTTTCTTCTCGGTTTCAGTACAAACAAATATGAACACTTTTGACCTCTTTTTTGAAAAAAATCAGTAAAACTGGGTCCTGATCTCCTGTAGGTGGAAATATAGAAAGAAAACAACAGAGATCAATTGTAATACCAACCACAGCACAATAGCACCTAATTCCTACTGCTCCTGTGGAGTCAATAATGAAAACTGCTTGTGTGGCTTAATGTCAAGCAAAGGATATCAGTCCAGAGGAGACAGAGTAAACCCACAATCCCTTGCCTGATTTCTCCAGCCAGCTGACGCATGCTGCACAGAGGTCATTCGTACTCATTTTCAGAATGTGCTTCAGCATTCCCCCACTGACCCTTTTTATTTTATTTCTATTTATTGCTGCATCCTTAAAAAACCTCAACAATGGGACATTCCTCAAATTCTTGCTTTGCACCGGAGCATCTTTAGAGCCACGGAGAATGTCCTGCTCTCTTCCAATCAGAACATTTGCATATGAAAGGAAAACCTCTGTCAGCACAACTGAGAGATATTAGCATGCAGAAAGGTAAGCATATGAGACATCACATTAACAGCACAATATCATCAGTATCAATAAAAAAGCCAACAGCTGACGTTCATATTCTTCAATTAACAGCAGCTAATAATAAAATGTGTCAAAATCGGAGTTAGGCACAGGCTGCTTAGCTGTATCAAGGTGCACCGATCACATTTCAGAGAGCCAAAGGGGCCGGGTGTATGAAGCATAGAATGACCTGGCACGTCCCCTACACCATCCTTTGCTGCACACTGCTGATCAGGTGACTAACAGAAGACTACAACCTCTTTCCCTCGCTTACAAAAAATACAAATTTGGGTGTTTGGAAAAATTTCCAGGAGAGAAAAACGGAAAGGTACTGTGGGAAGTAAAGGAGCACCACCATATCTCTCTTAGTGAAGTTTGAAAATTACATTTGGCATGAGCTGCAAGCGGACTGCAGGTTGTCTGCCCGAGCAGAAAGCCAGACCGATTAACCAACTAATACCAGATATAGGGTTTTTCCACCAAAGAGGTTCCAGTTCTAAACAGGGGGCTAGGGCTCACCTTAATTTATTAATGTTGTTTTAAAAAAAACAGCAGTGCTTCTGAACGCTTTATAATGCTGATCCGTTGATCTTTTATCCACACCAGCAGCTGAAAACTGGGGTTAAACACAACTTTTAGAGCAAGATTTGTTGCTGCGACCTATTTAAACTCAGTGACTGGTAGTTTTAAAATATGAGACAGTCGACTTCTGTTATTTGGTCGCCAATTCGACATTTTACTCTCTTTAAAGATCTGTGTTTTTACCTACTTTATGTTTAATATTTGACCAATCAATGATTAAACTTAACTTCCGTGTTTTAAACATGGCGCTTACAATGTTTCGATTGGTTGCCGTTTCACATGATCCCTTCCCTAGCTCCTGACAAAAAGGGTGCTTTCCTCTGGCCCAGCTGCAAACCGGGGCTGGGATCGCTCTGGTTTTTGGTGCTAGATCCTGGGTTTTGTCTCAGTGGAAACACAAAGAACTGCTGCTTAGTAATTTATAGAACTTGTGGAAAAGGGCACAAAGAGATTTAGACTCCCAAAACTAACAGAATATTTTCTTCCAAGGAACCATATTTACATCACAGTTTAAAAACATAAATAAAAATTACATGTAAAGAAGGTGGGGTGTTGTCCAAGCACCAAGTAACCTAATTTTCTTTATAAAAAAACTCCTGAGCTGCAGGGTTTGCCACCTCTACCAGTCTTACTTCCCACCCTGTTGTTGAACAGTCCAAAGATGAGAATGTGCAGACCTGAGACAAGTGAAACTAGGTCGCTGCAAAGGCTCAGTCCGACACTAAATTAGTGCAACACAGTGGAAGTGTGGCAATCGGCCAGATAAACATAATCTGCAGGGCTCACAATGTGAGACATCTGTAATAATGTTGCTCACACTGTGTTTTGTATTTCAAAGGAGGAGAAGGAGCAAAGAGTTTTGTCCCTTCTTTACATCTCCTCAGCCAAGTAAGAAGATCTGAAATGTTCCGACTGTCATCTTCTCAGAGTTTTCCACCAAACTGAATTAGGATTTTAGGATGATCTTTCATAGCCAGAATTCAATCAATTCCCAACAGTTATTTTATGACTTTAATGAGTTCAATGTTTGTCATGACTTTCAGCTACTGCAACTACATTCACAGCTATTTTAACCCCTGTACTTATAACTGTGAAGCACTGTCTGCAGTTCAGTGATTTCTTTATACTTTGCTTCCAATGAGCCAGGATTTCTTGTAATGTGTTGACATGGTCTTAATCAACAGTTTTCTCAGGTTTCACATATTTCCTTTTGTACTTTATTTTTATTTTTCTCTTCTATATCCAGTCCTTGTTGCCATATTGTATAGTTTCTCATTAAAAAATGAGAAAAGGGGTCAAGCGGAAGACAAAAGCTAAAAATGCTCATTTGCTTGTCAATTTGTGTTGTTCTTGGTGTTTTCAAATGATTCAGATATATAAATTAAAACGAACTGTTTCTTTTTGACAGCCAGATGACAAAATGATTAAATATCCAATTTCAAAAAGGCTCTGCTAAGTTGTCTGCTAATTTATTTCTTGTGTTTAGGAGCCCTTTTTTTTCCAGAATAATTAAAAGGTTGGAGTTAATTGGTTTCACAAAATAACAAAGAACGTTTCTAGCTGTAAAACTTCCTTGCTGTTAGATGTTTAAGAAACATAATAAGTGTGTGTGTGGTTGTTTGTCCTGTGTCTGTCTGTGTTGCCCTGCGATGGACTGGTGACCTGTCCAGGTTTACCCCCCCTGGACAGGAAGTGGTAGAAAATGACTGACTGACCATTTAACACTTAAGCTTTTTACCCCTAACTTTGTACTATAATGGATAATTACGCCATACATTCCTCCCAAGCCAGGAATTGGACAGAAAATGAGTTCAAAAACATCAAAAAGAGAAAGTCTGAAGAAATATTGATGATGAGCAGTTTTGAAGTTTACACGAAATTCTGGGTCTTTTGGATGGAACAGGGGATGACTTAACTGATGCACAGTGTTGCATGTAAACATATCTTTCATTAAAAACAAAATTTCCACTATTTTGATAAAATGAGTTTAAGCACCCTGCAGGCTCCTGCTACAGCCCCTTTAAATTAGGACCATAAGGACATAAGGGGTGTAATATTTGTCCAATCATTAATTCCCAAAAACATCATCAACCCAAACAGAAAATGGGTTAAATCAGGGATAAATAACAGGTCTAGTATAACTCTGTAAAGGGCAGCATCACCAGGGGAAACAAGTGGACACAAAGACATCGGGGGGAGGCAGTTCCAGACAGGGCCCCCTTCTATTGTCTGTTGGGATAGTAAGGACAAAGCAGGACAACGCCAAGATATATGCAAGCTCCGCAAGACCTCACCCTAGCAATGTGACGACCCTAATCCCTAACATGATTTCCCCTCCTATCCCACAGATGATGTCATCGTTCGACTCATGGCCCCACCTGACTCGGCTCGTCCAAACTCTCAGAAAGGGCCCGCAGGAGGATGTTCTGCCGCTGAGAAATGTGCTGGCAGCAGGAAACCGGATACCCTCTGAGCGCATCTGTGTCCCGAATCAAAGGGTTTAACAACGGTATCATTTCGCACTGAGGTTTTAACACACTTGTGCTTTCAAAACAGAGGGCCTCTGGAGTTTGTCACATGCAGGACCAAACTCTATCCCTGAAAAACCACATCTTGTGGAAACTTTAGATCTGTAGGCGGATGGCGCCTGACCCCGATGCATGTCCTGGAAAAATGTTTAGAGGGTGAAAACAAGCCTGCGGGACAGGTCAGGGTGTCCCGGAGCATTACAGGTCTGCAGAGGACCTTACTTGCTTCAATGGTAAGAGGGGAGAGGGGGACAGTTGCTCTTTAGAACTTTATGTGCCTCCCCTCCCCCCCATATTTGCTCCACAAAGGAGGCCTTACCCGTTGTCTCCACCCACAAGAAATTTCTCAGGCATTGCTGGGCTCTCCATGACAACTGGGTGCTTAATAAACCATTTCTCTTAGGCATTCTTCCTTTCACAGGGGGGACAACAGTCAAAGGAGGGAGAGGGAGGGTTGAGGGGTGGGTGGAAGAGCTCAAAATGATTGGAGGAAACAGTCGAGGTTGCAGGGGTGAGACTTGGATAGATAGAAGAAAAATGGTGGAACGGTGACAGAGGGGGAAACAAAAAGAAGAAAAGAGAAAGAGGATCAAGGTGATAGGAGAAGTTTCTAGAAAACCCTGCCACCTGAGCTTTAAAGTGTGACTAACGCCATCCAAGGAGGGCAAAAGACGGATGAAGAACGGGTGACCTTGATCTGCAAAGGGTAAAACTGAATCCTCTCAATGGAACGTGAGGAAAACAGACATCTACTGCGCATGAAGAAAGCTGCAACCCAAAGAGCGAGCCACTTGAGTGTAACAATGATATGAAAGCATATAGAGAAGCAATCAGAGTGGTCCAGCTGTTGGATGCCACACACACGCAAATGTTAACAGATTTATGCAGCTTTCTGGGTAAATGTTACAAAAGACAACTTCCAGAAAACGTTCAGGAAGCCCATATGTTCAACAGCTTTTAATAAAATTATTTATTAAAAATAATATTTATCCTCAAATATTATATAGATTCTAGCTAACAATCTCCTCTTCAGGAGGCAATCTAAAGGGCAATTTGGACTTTTCTTAACTTGAAAGATCAACAATCAGAGCAGGTTTCCAATTTTAAGCTGCACCACAGTTTTAAAAGGTTGCTGTTTCAAAACTACAAAAATCTTTGAAGTTTTAAGTGAATTTTAATGAAGCCCACTGAAAGTGCTGATTTTTCTCCAATCCTAAGGAGTATAAGAGGTCTATCCTTTGCCCATCTACTCCTGTGTGTTGTCTGTCAGCTGTATATGATGACTAAATGAGGCAAAACTCTGCAAACTTTTCTTCTCACGTGACAAATTAGTTTTCTTGAAACTTTAAAAAATACATTCAGTCAGGGTTTGGATATCAGTATAGAGGGTCATGTGTTCCCACACAAGCTGAGTAGTGGATATGCAGGATGTAACGTGAGCAGGTGCTGTACCCTCCCCCATTCGTTTTCTTTATAGATATAATAAAAAAAACAAAATGTCTAAGCTGCAAAAGAAGGCTCTGGATGTGCTAGTAATTATACGAAAACTGCAAAAACACATGGATGAATGTAATATTTATTCAGGCATGCGCAGTGCTCCTTATCAAGGTATGACAGTTTAAAAAAATTACAGTTGAAAACCACAAAAACCTTTAACCATAAAGCTGCTATAGTGTGAAATCCTTTCAACGAGAGAATGCACCAGATTGATCAAAGCAATATAGAAGTGAAGCATACCTTATCGCAACGCTTCCCCTGCCTAATCTTTTGCTATGCACTGCCAGTCAGCTGGCTAAAAAAGAATGCATACAAACTGAAAGGTACAAAGATGACTGTATGGAAATAGTTCCAGTTGTGAAAATCATGGACAGTTATGGTGTGGAAACAAAAGGAGTCTCGCTCTTGTTAAGCTAGCACTGCTTTAAAGCTACATTAGCCAAGCTACAGATGACATATCTGATAAGCAGCCAGCTGCTGTCAGGGTTTGGACTTTGTGTTTAGTCACTTATGTTTATATTTAGTATTTTGGTAGTCGTGTTGTTTTGGTTACTCCCTCTCACTCCTCGTTCATTGTTCCTTTGGTTATGGTTGCTTTCTTAGTTTTGACTTAGGATGGTTTTCTCTTTGTCATTTTTGCTATTATTATTATTATTATTATGCTGATTATTATTTGTACTCTGTTTATTATTATTTCACCACCCCCTCTGGTTAGGTTGTTTACTTATTGTTTACTTTTTGTTATTTACATTGTAGTCCTCATGTTCTCTGCTTCCCTTCCTGTCAGTTCAGTCTGTGTGGTGTTAGGTTTGCTGTATGGGTTCCTTGTTCGTTCTTAGGTTATGGTGTTTCTTATGTTCCCTCTAGTTTCTCGGTTCATGTTTATTATTTACTCTCATGCTTCATTTGGTTATTTGTTTATAGCTTCGTTTCGGTATTGTTTATTAGTCCCTTCATCATGTTTTAATCTATGTATTGTTTTCACCTGTTCCCTCTGCCTTCCTGCCTCCTCGTTACACCTGTTCTTAGTTTCTTGATTACCTGCCTTTGTTCTTGTTCTGTATATTAGTTGGTTTAGTTTCATTGTCCTTTGCTGGTTCCTCTCGTTCACTACCCTCGTCCATGCCTTGAGTTCCGCATGTTTCTGCAGTGTCTCTGTAAGTTGTGGATCGCTACTCTGGTCAGTACCTGCAGTGTTTTTGTTACGCTCTGACCCCCTTTTTGAATAAAGCCGAAGACTGCTTGAAATGCTGCTGCCAAGCTCTTGCCTGCGCTTCGGTCCACCCACAGACCACAATGTAACAGCTGAAGGTTAGCACTAAGCATGGAAAACTCTACAACACTGAAAGAGTAAATGCCAGCATACAGAAATGTAATAATGGCACGCAAAGGAGCATACAATCTCAACACAGAAAGGCCTAACTTTTATGAAGACATTACATCATGTTATGTTTTTTATTCAATATACTGAACTTCTGGTGTTTTTGCTCAGTTATTCTCATCATTCTGTTTAGCTGATAGAGATGTGAAGCAATAACTAATACAACAAAATTCCAAACAATAAGAAAATAATAATGACTCATGCGTTCTTGTTTTATTGTTTGCTTCAGGTCCCCGGCCTGAGCGTCAGCCGGGTCACACATTCTGACAGTGAAACAGTTTGAGCATCACCTTGGACTCACACCCCTCTGATGAAAGATAAAATCCCTGCTGTCCACCGGCAGGAGAGCTTGTACAATCTGCAGTGTGGTGTGAGCTGAATCAAACCATGACCAGTAGTCACAGATGCATGTTTGTGCATTTAATATTTGAGCAAAGATGGAAAACATAATTTCGGAGGCATGATTTGAATTACAAGTCTCTGTAGTCGGGGAAAAGTTTGGAGCATGTTTTGGCAGTGCAGCGAATTTGAAATCAGTTCTGCTTGTGCCAGCCCCAAAATGATTACTTTTTATGCCAGGAATGCATAAAGACTGACATAACCAAAACCACTGACTCCACAACAAATAGACCCCATATTCCAAATACCAAAGATAATAAGGTGCTGAGTAGTGAGGGGCATAATTAGCTTCACTCTCTGGATGAGAACGATCAGGGCTTTCCGCCGGGGAAAGAAATCTCTGCAATCAAATGCAAACAGGCATTTATGCAGGCTCACGCTTGCCTGGGAACACTGAATGAGCCCCTGCATATGTCAACACTAGTCTGAAACATCCAGGATACAGATGCATGGTTTTAATCTACCAGATGAAGACCTGCGTCTCACCCTGCCGTGTGACCAGTCTTCTGCTAATAAGGCAAAGCTGAAGCTGAGAAGAAACAACCAAACCCTGTTCTGCCCTCCTCCAACGTGGCAGTAATATTAATTTAGGATTCAACACATCCCTCCAATCCCATATCAGAGAGATGAGTTTATTATAAAGCTCATCTTGCATTTTTTGTGGAGGAAAGCTCATAGTGCCATAAATCTGGCTTCCTAACTGGCTCGTGTGATTAATTCATCAACATAACATTATGCATGTGTACAACTGGCAGCAAATCCCCGAGCTATGTGGTTGTAAGACCTGCTGCGCTGTTGCTTATGACTCTATGGTTGCAGTGCTATGTTTTCTTATAGTATCGTGTAGAAAGCACCCGAACAAAGCTTAGCAAGAATTTGGTTACCGGTGCATGTAAAAGGTTTTCTGAATCTTTCTTTATGCTAATATTTGCTTTTATACTGATTCCATCATTTCAATAATTCCTGTTTATGAGCTCTGTGGCAATAAAAAGCTGGGAGAGATTGGATGCTATTATTGTTCATTTTCACAACTTCCACTGTTATTCCCCTTTCAATAATCTAATGTAAAGGCTGAAAATTATTTTAAAAAGCAGCCAAAGTCCAAAGAAAAACTGTAGCTTATGAGCTGATTGTAGAATGTATCGGTTTTGAAGATTTTAAATGTGAGTCTGGTAGTACAATAGATCTAAAATAACCATAAACTAAAACATGTTAAAGTTATCTCAGTTTCTCGAGTACATAATTGAAAAACATTGCTTAAAAAAGATGATTGTCACAGCTCAACAAAGTACAAAGAGACCATCAAAAATCATTTATCATAGGGGGCCCCTCTTAAAGTGCACCATAAAGGAAAAGAGAAAGAGGGGACCTGGGAGGTCGCTGCAAAGTGAGGCCCCTGGAAAATTGGAATCAGCAGCATCTACAGAAGCTTGTATTTCTTCTTCATCTCCTACTCCTTGAGCTCCTTGCCATCCTACAGTACAACTGCATGTTCCATCCTATACCCTGTTTACACAACAGGCCCTCCCTCCCCCTGCTCCCGTCTCCCTCCAAGTCCTTCTGTCTCTGGCAGGGGTGCAGACACATAAACCCCAGCAGGTGCTGGACATGCTGGGGAGACCTGGCCTCTAATTGGTCCTCAGTGGAGTCACAGCTGTTGCCCCAAACCGCAGCTCGGTATGAGCCGCAGCCCCTGTCGCTCAAGCGACAGCTCGGTATTGTTCTCCAGGGAGGCTAAGCTGAGCCATAATATACTCTAACGACTGCCCACGCTAACCATACGTTATCTGTTCCCCAGTGACAACTCATCGTCAAACATGAAAGCCTTCAAACATCATCAGCCACTGTCACCTGAGAGTTTTCTGCAAGTCTCAGTCTTCTCTGTTCTCATCTAAATTTCATATTTGCTCTAAATGTCCTATGTTTTATCTAAGCTTACAGTTCTCTCTTAGATTAAGCCAAGGTCAAAGAGAAGGCAGATTTACAGCATATCACACTGCATCCAATCCGCTCCAACATCCCACACACACACAGATTCTCCATGTGTGGGTGCAATTCCTGTTCAGTCTTAATTTAGTGGGCCAATTAAACTTTTCTGGCTGTCAAAAGTTCAGCATTTAAGTGAGGTTCTGTTAAAAGGTTATTGGCAGTTAAAATATTTCCTTCAGTAGATAACTCTTCATTTACTACAAATCCAAATTAGTTGAGGCTGAAGGTTAAAGTTAACAGCTAGTCTGAGAGAGACCAAGACCAAAGCAGACTTCTTCCACCTTAAACTCCCATAGGCAAAAATGCAAGTGCTATTTTATGTACCTTTAAAGAGTCCACATTTTGCATTAGGAAGTTATTTACCAAGAAGCAAATGTTTATTTACACAAGAAATAGCGACTCGACGCCGTGGGCCACCAATGGTCTTCCTCAGATGTTCGCATTAATTTTGTCAAGTCAGACTCCAGTCGCTAAGTTTGGAAATAAAAATGCTGTCATCAAATAAATGTCATCTAGTGTGCTTACAATGCTGCTTTGCTGGTTAGGAATCCAAATCCTGTACTAATTTCACTGTAACAGGTTGTTTTAAATTATTTTGAAAATTGATAAACCTACTTATTTTCCCCAGTTGATTAATAAATATGCATTTATGTTTGAACTAAAATAATAGAAAGAGCTTAACACCTGTCTGAATGAACAAAACTAAGTGCCTGTTTTTATTATAATGATCTACTTAACACCTCTTAATCTGTGCAGATATTGCCCTCTAATTCACTAAATACTGCACTATACAGGGTTTTGACAGGTTTTTTTTTCTCCTCTCTCCGAGAAATGTAGGATTATTTACAAACTATGTTCTAAATCTACATTTAAAACCTTTATTGTCTAAACACTAAACATATTCAAAGCTTTGTTATAAATTACAAGATAGCAGTGAGCAGTGAGTAGGAGAGAGATACTGTCGAACAACTTTTTGAATGAACAGAATAAGATGTGGTTTTATTTTGATAAGCCAGGGCTATTTTTGTTTGTAATGCTGCCTTTGTCTTGACACAGACACAATAATATATCAGATGTAAGGAGTGTTTTTAACAGCATTCGGTTCGACAGAAATCAGTGTAATCACAATTAGGAAGACGTCACAGATTGACACCACAGGCTGATAATTAAAGCTCAGTCTGTCACAGCAAATGTGGCACATCACCTGTCAGACCTGAAGCTATCTGTAGACATTAGCATGCTTTCGCTCCTGATTAGATGAAAAGAAGATTGTTTATAAGACTGGAGTCTCAGACTACAAGTCTATGTGAAGTCTGAAGGTATTTGTTTTCATTACTTTTTTTGTTTTAAATAAGTCTGAATCTTGAGTCACTATCTCTGGAAACATGTATGGAGGGCTTAACCTGCAAAGCTTTTTGGGTTGAAGCAACAGCTTGTAAGAAAAATTAGGCAGTATAAAGATCTTGTGAAAAACATTCACCCAAACCACTACAATATTTTTATTTTAAAGTTTTTGAGATTGGCGTTGTTTTGAGACAGTAGAAGTCCGCCTCGGTCTTGGTCCGTCTTTGACTACCTGTTAGTTTCAGCCACCAGAAAAAAAACAACCTGTATTTAGGTGACATAAAGTCACCAAGACTTATCCACCCTAGGTAAGACATTAACTGCTTATAACCTTTTGACAGAACCTCACTTCGAAAACTGTGAACTATCCCTTTAAGACACACATGACAAAACATAGATCTTCACAAGCACAATCAAGTGAAAACAAGATGCCCATCAAACAAAAGCAGACCATTCAACTCTTCATAAGCTGTGTAAGTTGATCATAGTTGAATTCAGTTCTTAATAGTATGTGGGAGTGAGGCTATGATAAGAAATTGAGGAGGATCAGTCTGGCCAGTGGAGCGTAGATCCCAGAGGACCCAGAGAAGCTCAGACATAAAGCTATTTAAATTAAGACAGTAGACTGCATTGAAGCAGGCTTGAGTAAAAACAGGTTGTAAATAATTAATTGTTAATTATGGTACAGAATAATGATGAATAACAGAACTATAATGCATTAGAAAATTTGATTTCTTTAGGACAGGAAGGCTTCCAAGTACTAATCGGTATAAAATAATTAAGGAAATGTCATTATTCTGTGAAATGAAGCAAAAATGTAAATGAGACACGCTATGCTACTGGTACTATAGTACACCTCACTAAGCCTTATCTCATATTACAACAGTGCACTCCTCACACAGGGTAGAGGCTGCGATTATCTAACAGTCTCACCTGACACTGAGATCCTCATGGAGGCCTCCAGGGGCCGGTTGTTATCCAGGGCTTGGCTCAGCTGGATCTCCCCCGTGCTTTGGTTCAGTAGCACCAGGTTCAGCTCATTCCCCACCTCGAAGCTGTAGTTGAGCTGATCAGAGACATCGGGGTCAAGGGCAGGGATGCGTCCAATCACTCCAGTGGGGAAGCTGCTGGATGTGTCTGTCACATAGTTGTTAAAGATGATCTGGAAGTTTTTTAGCACTGGCATGTTGTCATTCTTGTCTATGAGTTTGATGTGGACTGTGGCCCGGCTGACCAGGGGGGCTGAGGTGGCCTGGACCACAATGACATACTCGGACAGCAGCTCATAGTCCAGGTCTATTAATGAAGTGAGTTCTCCAGAGAAGATATCCAGCTGAAATACCTCTGGGATGTTTCCCTCCACTATCTGATACATAATCTGTGCATTGCTGCCTTCATCTGGGTCTGTAGCTGATATGTGTGCAACCACAAGGCCTATGGGGCTGTTCTCTTCCACCATGATGTCAAACTCGTCTCTTTCAAACACAGGAGGGTTATCATTAACATCCAGGATTGTTACTTGAATATTTACTGCTGTTTTCAGAGCAGGAACACCTTTATCTACAGCAAAGGCCTGCAGGCTGTAGACTGGCACATTTTCTCTGTCTAATCTGCGCAGCGTGCGAACAATACCAGAGGTGGATTCAATTATAAAGTCCCCATCTCCATCCTCCCCGCCCTGGAAGGTGTAGAAAACACGTCCGTTGAGTCCAGAGTCTTTGTCGATGGCAGAAACCTGCACCACGCTGGTAAACACGGGCACATCCTCCATCACCGAACCCATGTAGTGGTCCCTCAGGAAGCGGGGGGAGTTGTCGTTGACGTCGTTCACCAGTATCTCCAGGTAGGTTGTGTCGGATTTTTGTGGGATACCGTTGTCCCGAGCAGTGATGGCCAGGGTGTAAGAGACCTGGTCCTCGTAGTCCAGCTCCATCTGTGTGGTGACAGCTCCGGTGTCAGGGTTGATGTCAAACTGAGGGATGCTGTCATCCATAATGTAGGTAATGCGTGCATTCTCGCCTGTGTCTTCATCGGTGGCACTTATCACAACCACAGTGGTGCCCACAGGTCTGTCCTCATTGATGTTGACCGTATAGTGTGAACTTTGAAACACAGGGCGGTGTGTGTTGGCGTCTGTGACATTCACAAAAACCTTGGCTGTGTCAAAGAGAGTGCCGTCGCTTGCAGTGACTGTAAGGGTGTATTGGCGTTCTAGTTTGTAGTCCAAAGGTAGTGCGAGCGTAATGAGCCCTCCCCCACTCTGACTCGTGATGGAGAATCTGTTGCGAGTGTTTCCACTGGATATTTGATAAGTCACCACGCTGTTGATGTCCTGGTCCACAGCTGATACCGTCACCACGCTGGTCCCCACAGCTGCATCCTCATTCAGACGCATGTAATATGCCTTCTGAGTGAACTCCGGGTTATTGTCATTGACATCAAGGATCGTCATGCTGATGCTGGCGGACGAGGACATGACAGGGTAGCCGTGATCGCGGGCCTCCACTCCAAAGTTGTAGAAATCAACACTCTCCCTGTCTAGTTCTGCTGCCACTACAATCCATCCCGTACTGTTGTTGATGGCGAAGGGAAAGTTTGGTGTAGTTTCTGTGAGGCGATACTCCAACCTGGAGTTTTCTCCAGAGTCCGCATCTACAGCTTGAATGTGAATGATGGAGTAACCCAGAGGAACGTTTTCCAGCACGGTGGCCTGGAACGGCGTGCTGACAAAGATGGGGGCATTGTCATTTATGTCCAGCACCTGTACTGTGACCACGCCGCTGATGTTGGACAGCGGGGGACGGCCTCCGTCCTGAGCCCTAATTCTCAGGGTGTACTCTTTGTTGGCTTCGTAATCCAGATGACTCACCAGGTCCATTTTGCCCGTCTGAGCATCAATATAAAACTGCCCCCGGGTGTTTCCACTCATGATGCTGAAGTGAACTACAGCGTTGCTCCCCCTGTCCTGATCTGTGGCGGTGACCTGCAGGATCTCTGTGTTTGGGGTCATATCCTCTGGCACCTGGACCACGTAGCGTTTCTCACTGAACTGAGGGGCATTATCGTTATCATCCTCTACCACAATGTAAACGGTAGCTGTCGCACTGCGGGGCCCTGGGTCATGACCCTGATCGTTTGCCTCCACTAACAGCATATAGGCCTCCACCTCCTCTCTGTCTACTAGACCTTTGGTACGGATGACCCCAGATCTGGAATCTATCTCAAAAACCTCATTAGACCCATTACTGTTGAGGACATTATATAGGATGTTGCCGTTAACAGGTGCATCCCCATCTGTGGCCCTCACGGTCAACACCTCGTAGCCAATCTCTAAGTTCTCCCTGATGCTTTCTTTATAGTCCTGCTGCTCAAACACAGGATTGTGATCATTGGTGTCACTGATTGTGACGGTGAGGGTCGCCATGGCTGTACGTCGAGGTGTGCCATGGTCAACAGCTGTCACACGAAACACATGGGTGTCCTTTGTTTCCCTGTCAAGCACCTTAACTGTTGATACAGCACCACTAACTGGGTCCACAGCGAAAAGATTATTAGAGCGGCTGTCGAAGAGAGCCTCAATAAAATACTCCAGCCTGCCTGCCTCCCCCTCATCCATATCCACAGCCTTCAGGACAACAACCTGAGTCCCAGCTGGCTTATTCTCTGCTACTGACACTTGGTACATTGGGGGCTTAAACTGGGGGCTGCTGTTGATGCTTCTCCTCTTCCTGCTCACAATCCCTGAATCAGACTGAGTTGCCTTCTCTAAGAGCTTCTGTAAGCGTGGCTGGCTGAACGGACCTTGACCCAATCGCCAGTGGATGGAGATGGGTTTAACAATTAGTCCCTTTCCCGTGAGTACATCACAGAGCATGTCAAGCTCCAGTAGCCTGTCCTGCCTCCAGCACCGCGTCTCAGACACAAACAGACCCCCCTGTGAGAAGTAAAACTCCCGGCTGTAGGGGACCTTGCAGCGGAGCGGGGGGCCAGGCAGCAGACCTCCCACTGGAAATAAAGCAGAGTGTGCTCGGTGGCACTTTAAGCCGCTGCCGCCGAACAAACTCAGGACTTCCATGTCCCACTCAGATTTCCTCTTACGCTTATGGGAACAATTCCTGCCGTGAACATGCACGTCGTATTGACTGGTGAGGAGGTGCCTGTGTCCGGAGTCCGAGCAGTCCTCAACTATGTATAAAGTAAAGGGGTTTAGAGGCAGCGAGCGACATTGTATCGTGTGCGATAGGAACACGATGCCCGCCGCGGCGTCCGTCTCCAGGAAGCGCTGCGCGAATGCAGGAGCGAGAACCTGATCCAAAGCGCACCGTGCGCCACGCTCCTCGCCGGCCACCGCTGTCCTCACTCCCTCATCCCCACTGATGTGAACGGTGTAACACCACGCCAGCGAAACCAGTTCACAACACCACAGCATGAGCCGCAGCTCCCACCTTACGAAGTGCATCGCTACTCAGTTTCCAGTCCGACAGCGCGCAACTCTGCAGCTCCTCGTTTCTTTAAACTTTCCACCGGCGGCCAGTTTCCCTTTGTTGAGGAAGAGCCATGCTCTCTGCGCTCACTCCGGTGGGGTGGAAGAGGAGGGGGTCCCTCAGTAACCTTGGCCGGTCAGAGCCGCTCTCGTAAGGGGCAAACACACTCACTCAGGTCCGAACAAGAAGCAGCTGCACCTCCGCTCCGCTCAGTCCGCACAACTTGGCTTGAATGATAGAAAAATGGCTTCTGCTCCCTCTGTGCCTTGAGACTTCTCATTAACATAAACCTGTGTGTGTGAGAGAGAGAGAGAAACCCTGCCATTAGAGATAAATGATAACTTCCTAAAAGCTTCATTAACACAAAAAAACAGCCGGACTTCAGCTCAGATTAATGACTCCTCTCGCCATCATTACAATCAATAGCATCATTAATTTACACAAAATTTAAATGCAATTTGACACCCATTCAGCGCGACGTTTATGGAAACCCTTAACTGTCTTTTATCACCATAGCTGCATAAACAGTTTATTCAGTTCCGTTTATTTATAAATGCCACGGGGTGACACTAGATGTAAACAGTGCATACAGTGCCTTACAAAAGTACTTCCATCCCTCCAGCTTTCCACATTTTGTCACTTTACAAACACAAACTTCAAAGCATTCTGGTAGGATTTCATGGTTTAATGATAGAACAACACAAAAGAGAATATTGTTATGAAGAGGAAGAAAAAACACGTGTTTTTGGCTTTTTTTAATCAATAAAAATCTGAAAAGTAGAAGTTAATAGCAGGTTTGGTGTATAAAACAACACAACAAGGTTTAAATATTTTATGGAGCAAGAGATGCTCTGAAAATGGAAAGTGTATGGCACAATTGCAAATCTACAAAGACATGGCTGTCCAGCTAAACTGAAAGACTTGGCAAGGAGAGCATAAGAGAAGTAGTCAAGAGGCCTATTGTAACTTTGGAGGAGCTGCTGAGATCCATAGTTTAGGTGGTAAAATATGCAGGACAACAATTAGTTGTGCACTCCTGAAATCTGATCTGATCTAAGCAAAGCCATAAGAAGTTCAGTTTGCAGGCCATATAGTACATGGCATGGTGGTAGTGGCAACATGCTATGGGGATGTGTATCTTCAGCAGGGGACAGGACAGGAAAGCTAGTCAGTGTAGCCAGGAAGATGGATGGAGTACAGTAATCCTGGAAGAAACCATGGTAGAGGCTGCCAAGCTTCAGACTGGAGCTGAGTTTCAGGTTCCAGTAGGATGTCAACCCTAAGCATAAATCCAAAGTTTCAATGTAAAGGTTTTTATCAAAACATATCCATGTGTGTGAATGGTCCAGTCAAAGGCCAGTCCTAAGTCTAACTGAGAATCTGAGGAAATACCTAAAACAATCTAGATGTACAAAGCTGATGGAGACATACTCGTAATTGCAGCAAAAAGCGGTTCTGCAAAATATTGATGCAGGGAGGCTGAATACAAATGCATGCTACGCTCTTCAGATTGTTCTACAGAGAAAATGTTGAAAACCATGAATACTTTTCTTTTCACTTCACATCTATGCAACACTTTTTGTTTCTTGCTTTAAATTTTCTGATTTTAAATGCAGACAACAGAGAGGTTATCTTTGGACCAGAGCCTCTGAAAAATACATTGCTAAATAAGTCACATATTTTGGGTGCCATTAAACTGGCCTCTAGTTAAAAAGTAAAGAACCTTTCTGTTATTTTTAACCAGGACATGTCATTTAAATCCCATACTAAACACGTTTTTAGGACTTCCTTCTTTCACCTCCAGAACATTGCCAAAATTAGAAATATCCTGTCCAGGAGTGACACTGAAAAACTAGTCCATGCATTTGTTACTTCAAGGCTGGAATATTGTAATTCTTTACTATCAGGATGTCCACAAAATGCAGTTAAAAGCCTTCAGCTGATTCAAAATGCTGCAGCAAGAGTTCTGATGAAAATTAAAAAGAGAGATCATATTTCTCCTATTTTAGCTTCCCTTCATTGGCTCCCTGTTAAATCCAGAATACAATTTAAAATGATCCTCCTCACATATAAAGCCCTTAATGATTTAGCTCCATCATACATCAGAGATCTGATTGTTCAATATGTTCCTAACAGAGCACTTCGTTCTCAGACTGTTGTTTTACTGGTTGTTTCTACAGTCTCTAGAAGTAGAATGGGAGGCAGGGCTTTTGTTATCAGGCTCCTCTCTTGTGGAACCAGCTCCCGGTTCTGGTCAATGAGGCAGACACCCTGTCTACTTTTAAGGCTAGGTTTAAAACTTTCCCTTTTGATGAAGATTATAGTTAGAGTGCCTTAGGTTATCCTGACCTATCTCTGTAGTTATGCTGCTATAAGTTTAGGCTGCTCGAGGACATAATAACTTTCCCTCACTCTGCTACATTCTCCTACTACTCTCCAATTTTGCAGTATTAGCTACTGGCTGAGATTTTGGTGCGACTAACTGGATGCGCTCTCTTTTATACTCTGGACTTGAAAACTGGCACAGAGCTTATCTGCCTATTCATGTTTCTCTCCTAGATTAAGCCACTAAAGGAGCTACTTTTATCAACTTTTTACTTTTATTTAACATAGAAGAACTCCTGGGTCAGTGCATCAGTGTTCTTTTTGTGTCTCTGCTCTTTTCTCTCAAACTCCCACTCACACTCAGCCTGGTTCTGCTGGTGGCTTCTTCCTGTTAAAAGGGAGTTTTCCTCTCCACTGTCGCTACATGCTCATCCAGGAGGAGTGAATGCTGTAAGTCACTGATTAAATGTAATCTGCTGGGTTTGCTTAGATAGATAACTTTGAATCAGTTTAAATAATAACCTGAATTTGACTGCATTGTTTGATAACTAGAATCAATCTGTAAATGTATGTACTTGACTTTGAATTCATCTGTAGGATTGTATTGAATTAATGTTTTCTGTAAAATGCCTTGAGATGATATTGTAGTGAATTGTTGCTACATAAAGAAACTGAACAGAATTGAATAGCGGCATGAAACTGCAGTTTGGATGTGCTGGAACTTGTCGGTTCATCGACAAAGGAAACCAAAGCATGTTTGTGAGCTATACCTGAAAATGTAATGTGGACTAGAGGAGGTAGCAAAACTCAATGAATGCTTTTCCTAGTTTTTTGCTCTGGTTTGGTATCTGTTTTTGAATAAGCTGAAAACAAGAAAGTCACACTCCCATTAATTCTGCCACATACCTGCAACTGTCTACTTTCCACATTTGCTTGGTAAGGCTCTTACCAAGCAGCATTTTAGTGTTGCACCCACACCAGCCCCATGCAGAATCCTTTTATTAGTATTGTTATAATTTCCCTCAGAATGTGTTTTACAGCACCTTAAACCCAAACTAAAAAAAAAATTAGTTTGCACAGAAATCAGTAAAGACCTTTTCTTGAGGCGACTAGTCTTACTTGGTAGCTTCGGTCAGATTTTGGCTGCTGCAACCTCTTGACCAAGAGTTAAATTTTAGCTACGCTCTTTACAATGTAGCGTTGGTAAGAAAGCTGGCAACGATTGATCGGATGGAACAAACCCCATCTCATCAAAGCAGAAAACAAAAAACAAAACAAAAAAACACATAAACAAACATGGGGAGGGGATAAAATGTTCAATGTTTCAAATATAAATTGACAAACTTAATAGAACTTAAATTAGTTGCCTTATGTGATGTCATGAGAGGCATGAGTGTGTGAAAGCATGTGCTTTGGGGAAAATATTTTATCTTGATTAAATCATGCTTTACAAGAAAACAGAAAAACAAATAGAACATTTACTACAGCATATTTTTAGACAGGTGGTAAGTAAGCTTCATGAGCATCATGGCAAACCTGTTGGGTTATGAAGTCAAAGCTTTTAAGAGACCATTAAATTTGTTCAATAAGTCCCCATAAAAGACCAACATGCAAAGCATTAAAAATAACAAAATGCCTGAGCTCTAGAGCAAGATACTGTTTCCTTTGTATGTGTGATACTGCCATGCTAAAGAGATTTATTTTTGGGGTGTGGTAGGGATTTATTTCCTTAACTCTGTTATTATAAACTGTTTTAATGTTCCTTCGTTTATCCAATTGAACAAAATTGTGCAAGTCCATGTTTTGATATCTAGAAAAGCCTGGAAGAAACACTAATATGAAATCATTCACAAAAGCCATTAAATAACAAATACATTTATATAAGTCTGATATAATTTCTTTATTTCTTATTCATTAATTTCAGTGGATTACGTTTTTTCTGATTCAGTTTTCTGCAGGAGGAATGTTAGGGGGGGGGGATATTTTTAAATAAATTTGATACGTTTGTGAGTAATACTTTTTATGTGAGCCCACTTGCCCAATACACAGAATGCCAATTGATAAACGTTTGAACAACACTGACACCTTGCGGACAAAAAGCAGCAGCAAAGCAAGAAACCTCAATCAGTTCAGTCTCTGAGGACAGATGCAGCAAAACACAAAGGAAAGTGGTTTCTTCCTAAAAGATCAATGGCTCGGAGTTTCTTTCAGCTGCTGCCTTCTTGACTCTGAAGTCATTTTAAATAAACTGTTTAACCAACCTATAGCTAAACCTCCAAGCTCCAGACATGCTTCCTTCAAGATAAAATGTCTTATTTCAGGGAGTACCCAAGTAGAAGTCCCATCACAACAGGTAAAAAAAAACATTTTAGAAATGACAAATATCTCTTTGCAATAGAGGAAAAGAGAATTCATAAACTGGTGCATTTTGAGCCCTTTGTGTATCATTTAAAAGTTTATTTTTCACAATAATTCAATGTGACTTTCTGCTAAAGAGGGAGAGAGAAAGATGCATGGATATACAGGGGTTGGGCAATGAAACTGAAACACCTGTCATTTTATTGTGGGAGGTTTCATGGCTAAATTGGACCAGCCTGGTAGCCAGTCTTCATTGATTGCACATTGCACCAGTAAGAGCAGAGTGTGAAGGTTCAATTAGCAGGGTAAGAGCACAGTTTTGCTCAAAATATTGAAATGCACACATTATGGGTGACATACCAGAGTTCAAAAGAGGACAAATTGTTGGGGCACGTCTTGCTGGCGCATCTGACACCAAGACAGCAAGTCTTTGTGATGTATCAAGAGCCACGGTATCCAGGGTAATGTCAGCATACCACCAAGAAGGACGAACCACATCCAACAGGATTAACTGTGGACGCAACAGGAAGCTGTCTGAAAGGGATGTTCGGGTGCTAACCCGGATTGTATCCAAAAAACATAAAACCACGGCTACCCAAATCACGGCAGAATTAAATGTGCACCTCAACTCTCCTGTTTGCACCAGAACTGTCCGTCTGGAGCTCCACAGGGTCAATATACACGACCGGGCTGCTATAGCCAAACCTTTTGTCACTCATGCCAATGCCAAACGTCGGTTTCAATGGTGCAAGGAGCGCAAATCTTGGGCTGTGGACAATGTGAAACATGTATTGTTCTCTGATGAGTCCACCTTTACTGTTTTCCCCACATCCAGGAGAGTTACGGTGTGGAGAAGCTCCAAAGAAGCGTACCACCCAGACGGTTGCATGCCCAGAGTGAAGCATGGGGGTGGATCAGTGATGGTTTGGGCTGCCATATCATGGCATTCCCTTGGCCCAATACTTGTGCTAGATGGGCGCGTCACTGCCAAGGACTACCGAACCATTCTTGAGGACCATGTGCATCCAATGGTTCAAACATTGTATCCTGAAGGTGGTGCCGTGTATCAGGATGACAATGCACCAATACACACAGCAAGACTGGTGAAAGATTGGTTTGATGAACATGAAAGTGAAGTTGAACATCTCCCATGGCCTGCACAGTCACCAGATCTAAATATTATTGAGCCACTTTGGGGTGTTTTGGAGGAGCGAGTCAGGAAACGTTTTCCTCCACCAGTATCACGTAGTGACCTGGCCACTATCCTGCAAGAAGAATGGCTTAAAATCCCTCTGACCACTGTGCAGGACTTGTATATGTCATTCCCAAGACGAATTGACGCTGTATTGGCCGCAAAAGGAGGCCCTACATCATACTAATAAATTATTGTGGTCTAAAACCAGGTGTTTCAGTTTCACTGTCCAACCCTTGTATTTCTAGTGTTTATTTTAGCTTATACGGACAATTATGGTTTACAGGAAATGAAACCCTAAATTCAGTCCCTATAATTAAAATATTCCTTAAGACCAATAAATGTTTTAGGAATATTCTAATTTATTGAGAAAACATTTAACAGTAAAACTCTTTCCAGTGTTGTGTGAAAACTCTACTAAAGAGATTATTTTTTTAAACACACCATCAGAGTTGATGAAATTCAGATATAAAAGACTATTCTTATTAAGCAGAACGTTTTAAACCAAGGTTCAGTTATCTGCTTCAGATAGATTGTTGAATATGGACACTGCTAAATTAAGAGGCATGTACTGGGTTGTGGAAAATAATGTCCCATTTTCATGCTCCCATTAATTACAGCAAGTCATCTGGCACCTGCTATGAGACTTCTGCTTATATTTTGGATGTTTAAGAGTTTAATATATCCACTTCCGGCACAAAGCGTCACACTAAATGAAGACAGAGAGCAAGCGTAGCTTTTACAGTTTTTATTGTTGCTGGAGGCTCTAATACAATATGAATCATAAGCTTTACAAAAAAACAAAAAAAGAACAAAACAAAAGATTCCCCTCCAAAATGGAAACAAATGTTTCCTTTGGGACGAAGACAAACTAACCCCCAACAAAAACCAGTAGATGAAACGAGAGAGAAGAGCTGAATAGAGGGGAAGTAACTGTCATTCTCTGTGTGCATGTTTGGGGCGGGGTGTTGTGGCGAGGGTGATTATAACAGTCCATCCCCATGCTCCCACACAGGCTCACATGCATGCAGAAAGAGTAAAACAAAGTGTAGAAACCTGGTTGTGCAAAAAGAAAGGCCGCCCTCATGTTTACATCCCTTGGAAGGCTGATAGATATATATGGACAGTTATAATTCTATACAAATATATCAGGGGGAAGAGTCGTAGACAAAATAGGTGCAGGAGATAAATCCGATGAGTGTAATGATACCACCGCCAGGCCTACAGCAACTACAGCTCAGTCTGTGTCTGTATCCAGAGTCGCTCCTGTTGTTTTGTTTTTTGTTTTTAAACCAGGGATAATTACTACAAGGATCCTCACACTGCAGGATTATCATTAACCGTGATAATACTATCATAACATGGGAGAAAACGTGAGACTGAATGGCTTAATGGCAGATGAAATACATAGAGACAGGGGGAAAAAAACCCATAAAAAGCAAAGCATTTTTTCCTTTTTGCTTTCAACAAATAAAAGAGTGCAGCACTGAAACGGATATGGAGGGAGAGACGAAAAGAAATGGAGAAAAGACACCAGAGATGAGGTGGAGAGAGGGTGAGTAGAGGAGAACCAACAGTAGCTTCTCTAGCCATTATGTTTGCGTTTGAGCGCCTCCATTAAGTCGACCTTCAGAGCCTCCTTCTGCATCTTGTCACCCTGGCTCTGAACACTCCTGTGCAGAAGGGAAGAAAGAAGAGTGTCAGTGTTTGCATCTAAGCATAAGGAGAGACTGGAGTTCCTCCACTAAGATGGACATGCCCAGTCTGTGAGTTTAGTGGGGAAAAAGCTACTCATCCAAAGGGAGAATTGTGATATAGTTGGCCAGAGATTTGCATACAGTCCTAATAGGCATGAGCATCATTATATTTTGGCGTTAATATCAGTTATTTTATCCGTTTTCACGGGCTTGAAGGATGACACCATCTTCATCGAATTTTAAACCTGGCAATTGGGTTCACAAGTTTGAATTTTTTGTTATTTCTTTCATGCAGCATCAAAACTTTATACATACACCCCCTCTAAAACAGAGTAGAATAGGCCTCAGCAGGTTGCACCTCAAACACATGCCCTTTGTAGCAAAGCTAGATGGGTGTTTCTGCCAGACAATGATGGGCAAACACACCTCAAAACTAGTTTTGGAATGAATGAAGCGGGGTAATGTTAGACTTTATTGGAAGCAATGAGCTCAACTCTACTGAAAATTTACTGACAAAAAAAAAGCTGGGTCTGAAAACAAACTAGTGTATTCACACCAGGAAAGTCATTTGGTCCACTTGTTTGGTCCGGACCAAAAGCGAACTTAATTTTTTTCATTTGGTGCGGTTTGTTTTCACATTGTACTTTTTGCAAGTGAACTATTACTTGTAAACAAAGTCACGCGGGTGACGATCATTGTTCCCATTGGACAGAAATGACGGGGGCGGGACAGAACACAGACCTGGAAATGTAGGAAAACATCTGTAGACGTGCTGCGTGCAGCATCTCTGTTCTGCATATTTGTGTCGTTATTAAAACTGCAATTTTGCTACCGGCTACGGTGGCTTTTTATGTCCAAAGAGTCGTACGCTTTTTGTAGTTGGTTCGGATCGGGGCTGGTTTGTATTCAGACCATAAGCGAACCACACCAGAATCCGTTTGGAAGCGGACAGAGACCACCTCAAAAAGTGGGTCTCAGTCCGGTTGTTTGGTCCGGATCAGTGTTCGCTTGAGTGTATTCACACCTGCACAAAAGGTCCGGACCAAGAGGGGAAACGAACTCTGGTCCGTTTAAAGCGGACCAAAAGTGGCAAGTGTGAATACACCCAAGATTTCTGCCAAAACGAGTGATTTGAAAATTATTTCAGCAAATGTAAGAAACCCGATGGTGGAAACAGGAAGTGTGTGGTCGAGTTACAACCTGCTAAGAAACATTTCAACAAATACTAGTGGAGGTGTATGCAAGTATTTGAGCCCGTATGTAAAGTTTTGATCCTATGTGGATTAGAGAAAAACTAGGGCTGCAGGATATCAGAAAAAAACATGTAATTGCTATACTTTCCTGAATATTGTGATGCCATTGATAAATAAGATAATGTCCCCATTATAGATATAATATGTAATATAGATTTAGCATCACAAATATACATGAAAGTTCATCCAACAGGCCAGCTGTTTAATTAATTGCCTGCAGAGTTTGCATGCAGGGTGGCTGAAACATAACCTCCAACCAAATAAAGCATCCAAGCCGTCCTTTCAGATTGCAATATTGCAAACATTTACATCACAGTGATTCGATATATTGTGCAGCTCTAGAGAAAGTACACATCATTAAAACTTGTGCATCAAATTCTTGCTTTTTTAAAAATGCAATAAAGACGTTTGCTGCAGGCTGTAAAAAGAACGGTTAAATGCACCAAGTAAAGCTGACAATGAACATGAAGATAACAGAGTAACTGTAAACTTGTGACCACAAACAAACAATACCGTGAGTGTTACACTGTTAGGGTTAGAAGTCATGTAAAATTTGACCTTCCTACACCGTTACTCAACTGAAAGTTCTCTGTCGTGATTCACGATTTCAACTTCCTCAGAGGTCAGGTTTGTTTTGTTTCAGACAAGATTCTTCTGTGACCAAATGCACAGCTTTATTAGGACAACAAACTGATAAACCAGAGCAATTTATTTAAATACACCAACGTGGTTAGTGTGTTGCCAAGATCATCTGTTAGACGAAGGTGAGCAAACATTCACAACATGCCTCTCAAAGTTTCCAGGTCTTAAATGCTGAACGCTTGGCATGCAAATCTGTTCTAATGGCACCAATGCTACAGAGAGAAAAAAAATGGCTGCATATTTATTTAAAGACATTTTCTTTCAATTTTCCATCAAAAATGGACATGAAGGGTTCTGATTTTTGCAGCCTATTGTTTCTCTGCTCTTTATTCCCAAATGTCCAAGAGGTCTGTCAAATAAACAGTTTCCTAATGCTGCGTTTATACAGGTGTGACTTCACCTCACGCTGCAAGTTGAGTCAAAACATCAAACAATAATTTTCACACAGAAACACTTATCCATGCCAGTGTGTACCTCTGACCCTAGTCAATGAAGATCTGACGCTGAGTGAGGACCTGTGACAGCTCCCTCTGGAGCTGCCGGTACTTTTGATTATCGGGCAAAGACTCGATAGATCTGGAGCACAGAGGAGAGGCAGCAGGAGATGAAAGGTGGTACATGAGAAATATGGTTTTAAAGCTAGAAAACAGGTCTGGTGCGAGAGATGAGGGAGGCAGGAAACGGGAAATATTGCAGACGAGGAAATAAAATATCAGAAATAAACACAAAGATGGAAAATGAAGCACGTTCAGCAGCTCAGAGGTAAACTCACTGACGGGCGATGCAATAAGTGGACCAGAGCTGCTGACGGCAGGAGCTGTAAAAATGGTTTTAAAGTTATTAAGACAACTCATACGACGTACCTTAGGCCGTTAACAATATCCTTGGTCTTCCCAAAGTAGATTTCATTCAGTGTGGAACGAATCTTGTTCTCCATATCCTGGAACAACAACAACAATCATTACTATTTTTGTTGTTTTCATTTATATACAACAGCTTTACTGTGGAAATGTGGCAAAAGTGTAGCATAGAATAAATGTCCTTGTGGCAAAGTTTTTCATCAAAAGATAATTTACAATCTGACCCCGATCAGCATCAGAGTTCCTAAATAAACTCATCTATTGATCTCCAGCGTTATTGGACTGTCTGCCATGGTCAGCTGGACCCTCTGAGAGCTATGTGACCATGTGTGGCAGTTTTTAAAGCTCATGGCCTATTTTTGTTTGTACAGCTTATAAAACCGTATAACAGGCTATGCACGTTTTGGTAATACAAATTTTCCAGAAAAATCTAAATGTAATTTGGTTAATTTACTGTACAGCTGTGTCAGGCTCACAGTTAGAGAGCTCTGCATCATAAACACATGGAATGATGTATTTTATTTATAAAGTCTGTCCCCCCTCGCATTTCCTTGCTCTTTAATCTCATGTAGACAAACATTTTTGCCTCTGTTTCAAATTCAGATGATCATACACATAAAACACCACATTTTTTAAAGCTGGATAGATGCAGAGTTTGAAAGTAATTGGTTATGCTGACTTCAACAAGGCGGCCGATGTTCGCAATGTGAGGCGAGGACTCTCCAACCGTCTCGTCTTTCTCCATCTGTTAAAAGGTTTAAAAAGAAAGAGGTGTACACATCAACTAGATGAATAAATAGTGTCAACATTCAAACTGCCAGCAGTACACCTCCCCTGAGAGCGGTGCTGTACCTGTCTTGTAAGGCTTCCACCCAGGTTCATGGTGCCAGAACCGGTCTTGGTTGTCTGGAGCCACAGCATGACGGTGGAGGTGAGTTTGTAGTGAGCAGTGCGACCGCTAGACTTCTCCTGCAAGCAAGATAAATAGCCCATTATAAGCATGACTAACCCTCCTTCTAAAGATTATTAACTGCCAACTGCTCTCTAAGCAACGTTTGAGTTTAACAGGATAATAGGAAACCATAAAATTCAGCTTTCAATCTGTTGAAAATAGCAATACCCATATCAGTTGTTTCCTTTTCTGTCTCTTCTGTCACAATAATGCATTCACCCATCTGAGCTTGAGCATCTTAGCCACTATTATTTAAATCACATGTGAACATATATGCAACTTAAAGACAAAATATGATTTCAGTGTTCAGAGCATGAGAGCAAGGGTAGAAGCGCAAAGAAGCACAAAAAATGTTTCTTAATGGGTTGATAAATATTTAAAGATTTAAAATCAGTCACAGAAAGGTCTTGATAAAACTGATGTTTGTGCAGTTATTTGGTCATCTTTTTTAAATGATTTAACTGTTAGTAGATGGAAAATATACTTCCTCAACCTCACAAAACCAGGTTAACTGACTAAATACATACTATATAAATAAACAAGAAGACAGAGATTCAAAATGTTGATGACAGCATCATCTCACCTGCACTTCCACCACATGAATGGAGTCCCAGCATCCTTTAATCTTCTTGGATCCATCTCCGGCCTTTTTAATGAGAATGACTCCTGCAAAGCCATGATCCAAGTCCCAGAGGTACACGGAGGACACCCCACCCTCAAAGTACCTGAACATTAAAGGGAGATAATGCAGTGGTCACAAGGGGGTAGCACCGACCTATATTTAGAAACCTCCCATCTGACACTCACAGGTCTCTGTACTGATCAAAGGCGTTGTTAGCTTCCACTTCGAGTTTCCTCAACCGAGCTGAAGGCATTGCACCATCTTCAATGGGAGGTTCATACTTATTACTCCATGGAGATCTGATGAATGAGAGATTATAATAGTTTAGTGACAAGATAGATATGGATCTACACCACAAGAGCAGAATACCTAGAATATACCTTTTAACACCAAATCAAAGAAGAGACTACAAATGAGTATAAAGGCTTATAGATAAATGTACAACAGTACTGGAAAAAGAAAACATTCCAAAGAATCTTGTGAATTGGGGAGCTGTTAGGAGCAGTAAGAACAGAAGGCTGCTATGCAAAGAAAAATCCAGGCTACTTTTAACCACGCTAATGTAGCTGCTGGTACGCGGCTTTGCTCTGCTGTAACAGGAAAAGGAACATTGGTCTTGCAGTGAAACTTGGTGTAAAAACATGAAACACTGTTGGGCTGCTGCATCAACAGTGATGAGGTGCGGTGGTTCACTCTAGTACTGTTGCAAACAAAAGGGGAACTACTTTCTTTTATGTTCCTGTTAAATTTGAAGGCAGCAAAATGCAGCACAGAGAGGGATGAATTCAACTGAACTGGATAATTTTTATTTGTTTTTATTTGTAGTGGGTTTAATATGTGCCAAAATAGGTCTTCATAAAAAAAAATAAGATGTATTCTGGTTTATTAATCATAAAAAAAAACCTCTTCTGCACTTAGATACTTGGTTTTACGATTATTACAGTTTTACCTCCCAGCACTCAGGCTTTTTCAATGTGATCACAAATAACCAATAAATATGTAAATACATGCTTGGGTTTTAGAAAATAAATAGGTCTGAACAAAGGCTTCACGATATATGAAATACATAGTCATTGCAATATTAGTGTATGCAAAATTAAGATGACGAAGCAGCAAGAGTCATGAATTCACTATTTGCATGCTAGTGCAATACTCAGGCTGCTGGATGGGGAAGAAGAGAATATAAACTGTATCTTGATTCAGAGACATACACCATGTAGGGAACATTCAGAATATAATAACATTGCATTGGCTAAGTATCAGACTAAATAAGAACCTAAAATGAAATATGAAAACTAAAATATTTGTACAAAATATGATATTTTTCTCCTCCATTTTGATTCAAGAGGCAACAAAAACAATGGAATAAAATCACAGAGTGTTGGAAGCACAGATGCAAAACAGGAGAGAGGAAATGGATATTGTCAGAGCAAAATCTGTTGATAATATTGCCATATTGCATAATTTTGGGCACGCTGCTGGTTGGTTGACTGAAGGAAGGCAACTACAGTTTTCCCTTGCTTACAAAAAAAGACACATTTGTCTTGTCTGAAATATCTATAGTTGCAAAAAAATGCAAACATTTGTGGTAAGGGAGCTAAAGGTGAACATATTCCTTTTATTAAGGTTGTTTGCGAACCACAAGCGGCCACTGTGGCACTTTATCACCGTTTCTTTTTTCTACAGAGTATCTAAAATGCTGCCAGGCAAATAATTTAAAACTGGCAAAGCTGTGGGTCTTCTTCAGTGCTTTTGTAACGAGGCATCAACCAACACAACGAGCAACCGGATCAGGCTCTGGTAACAATGCTGCATAACAGGAAGTACTGTCCTTCTAACTTCAAAATAAGAGTCTAAAGCACAGATTCAAACAATAGTATGTAACACCACTCTGAGGCCCCACAGTGAGAATCCTTTTCCTGTTTGTAAATGAAATTACTTCCAGTTAGCACACAGAGGAAAACCTATCCAAACACTTTTCCGGTTAACACCTGCACCCAGGCGTAGAGGAAGGCCTGAGAATGGAGCCTGCAGCAGATACTTCTCATTACAACAGAGTTTCAGGCTTAAATCACTCTCCTTCATATCAGGGGTGTAAAATACTCTCCCGCTGCATCCTGGCAGCAATTGAACAGCGCCAGGCAAGAATAACTTCCCACTGACAACAAATATTGTGGCGTTGCAATATTGCGAGATCTTGTCACACCCATACGAGATCATGCGTTGGATGCATTTTCCATCTGGGGTCATTTACTGAAATTGTTCCTTCGATCTTGATATACTGCACCTGTAGGAGTCGCCGTCTCGATTGTAATCACAGAGCAGGTAGTCTTTTCCCACCACTTTGTCACGGGCGATCTTCAGGGGCTGGTCCACTGAGGAGAGGAGGTCCTCACACAGACTGGGTACCTACACCCAAACACAGACAACAGCTCTAATTAAAACAATATTTAGTAAACTAAACATCTGAATTCCTCAGGGATCTGATCAAATGCATACGGTGTGATCCGAGAGTAAACCCGGGACAGAAGGTGAGAATACGGTACTGATAGCAGCTTTAAAGCATTTTCCCAGGGAAGAGGAAGAACACACTTTAAAGCAAGACTGATCCGGGTATTTGATACTTTCAAACTTTAATCCATCACATTCCAGCTTCACCCAATACCCAGATTACTTAGAATAAAATATAATTGGGAAATATAATATCTAAAGGATAAAGGGGTACAAATTAGTTCCCACAGACTGACATGGAGTCGCCCCCGCCCCCCCTCTTCACGCTCCTGCATCAGAGCACAGACACAAAGGCAGCCCTGTTATCCTGAAAAAGCCCCCATACCCACAAACAGACACACTCACACAAACGCACCTGGCAGCCCAGACGGGCCAAGAGTACAGAAACGAGTCTGAACTGGGTATATAGTGGAAGATAAAGAAATGGAGGATCAGAGAGGAAAATATAAGAGAAGAGGGATAATAAGGAAAGGGAGAAGTGATTTAAGCTGGCAAGGTAAAGTTTCAGCTGTGGCAGAGCCAAGAAGAAGTTGGCAGCGGAGGTGACTGACAGCTGTGATAATGATCACTAATAACCGGACATAGTGGTCGCTAGGTATGAAAAGAGCAGGTGTCCATGGGGAGACGGGTCAGAGGTGAGAGAGAGGGGAGGGGGGAATGGGTGGGGGGTTCAGACTAGAATAGAACGAATGAAGCTGGAAAAATGGAGGAAAAGTTATTTGATTCATGTCTAATTTAAGTTAGTTTTGAAGACTGAGGTTAAACTTTTGTTAAGTTCTAAAAAGAAAATCTAAAAACAAATTTATTTTGCAGGTGAAATCTTTATACTGGGCTATTTTACTTTGTGCACAAGGAATACAGTTAATTACTGCTACATTAGATGCTAAAGTTAAACCAATCCTAGAGAGATCATGTTAGAGGGCAGAAATGGTCATTCTTGCATAATATAAATACAATAAAAGAAAAAAGAAAGTAACTGACCAGGTCAATGAGGTCACTGAGGTTCTTCTCGATCTGCTGAGGAGGCAGACGCCTCATCAAGTCCAGAGCACAGTCCAACTGTTGATCGTTCTGGAACACAAAGACAACACATGAAACACTTTGTTTAATCTGAATCTGGTACACGGTTCTGAGATTCAACAAGAAAACAATGACCTAGCAAACATGTTTTCTTACAAAATGTGATCTTGACATTTAATCAAAGAATCACTTTGTTTGCATAAAAATGTACAACTTTACTTTCAACATTATCCCAGAAAATACATGACCTAAAGTTAATTACAGGATTAGCAGGAATGATTTGTACAAAATACAGCATTTCTACAAGGCAGTAAAATGTCATGTTAAAATAATAAATATCAGTCATGTAGAAAGCCTTCCCCACGTCTATGATTTCAAACATTAGAGAATAGGATAGTAATGATGCATTCAGCTAATGTGAAATGCATAACATAGGATATTACTTTATATTTAAGCAATATCTGTCAGATTCTCCAGCCTTTCCTTGTCACAAATACAGGATTAATAAGCCACAAACTGTTTTAATGAGTAATTAACAATAATGTCCTGATTTAACCAGTCAATATATTGCTGTTTTTAAGCTTTTTAATGCATAGAGGATGCTCTAGATGTCTAGAGCTTTAGATGTTGTTCTGCGTTCTTTTATGGAAAAGTCATCAGTGAACTCTTGGGAGTAATTTTGGTAGGCCGGACACTCGTGGGAAGGGTCATCACTCTTCCATGTGTTCTCCAGTAGTAGACAACGCCTAGCTTTCTAACCCTTCCAGGCGGAGATGGTTTTGCTTCTCATCTGTTCTTAAATTTCTTCAGATCAGAGCATGGAGTGTTGTTTTTTGAGATCCTGTAGAATACCAAGAATATATGCCATTTATGATGGGGCCATCGTTGGGTCCAGCGCCGTCAACCAATAGCATCAGTGAAACAGCTGAGCCAAAGGGTCAGACATTGCTCAAACAGGCACTTTCTCGAGGCACTGCATGCAAGTGGCGAAGCGACATTATGAGTGCAGAAACAATCCACCTATGCAAGGACAAGGTCCCACTACAGGCAGTAGGGAGAGACGGGTCCAGAGCAAAGATTTAAACGCCGGATGACAGGTATGTCTTACCAGGGCGAATATTAATCCCCATCGACATTTAGAACGTTTATTTGTAATACGTTTTATTTGTGACGTTTAAATACTGTCACACCTTGCCTTCACGTATAACAGTGTAAACTGATATTAAGCTTGTGTCTTACTTGAGCAATACTTGCAACACTTGAATATGGAAACACAAAGTATTTTAGGTTAATTTATAGTGTTAATAGAACCATCTTAAAATATTTTGTTTTGAAAAGGAAGCAGTGTTAAAGTTTGCATATCTCTTTTTATTTCTATTTGTAATATGTTGCGGTTTGCACAGTAAAAATTATTTACATTCTGCAATTTCATACTGACTCATTTATAAATTGTGCAATTTTATAGGACAAAGTAATTGATACTTTGATTACACCCTTGATTTAAAGCCTTGTACTCCTGATGGTAAAACAAGTCACAAACATATATAAAAGCCCAGTCATGGGAAAAAAATTAAAATTAGTAAATGGATTAAAAAAAATACCGTGATAGAGCGTGAAACCGCCAGCATCTTTAAAAGAAAAAAAAAAAAAAGACTGATACAAATTTTTTGTCATACCGCCCAGCACTAAGCATTCATAGTATTTTAAATCTTAATATCATACACCCCCCAGACCATCCTGCCCTGGGTGGTGAGCCACATTGTCCATACGAACAACTGCTACTCTATATGACATTTAATATTGCTAAATGTCATTCCACATTACCCCACATTACCCCCCTGTGCATTTCGGGTGTTCAGCATACACATAAATACAACCTCAGATCATAAGCACATGAATTATTACCCTGTCTACACAAACTAACCCAAAATGCAGAAGTAGTGTCGACCTGCGCTACTTCCACAGGCAGTAACACTGAACAGCAGCAAGCTACTGCCAACCTAAACGACACAACTAATCACAACCACAGGTGTGAGAATTTCTATAAAGCAGGAGCTTAGATTTAGCAGCAGCATTCATGTGTGTGATACATGATGCCAATAAGGAAACGCAATTGCAGCAGTAACCACTCAGACACTGTTGTTGCAGCAAGGTTACAATGATCCTTTACAAGGGAATCAGATCCATTATTTTGGTGCAGGACGGAAATCGTCAGACGATATTAAAAGAATCCGTCAATCTTCTCAGGAGTGGATGTCCCAGGAAGTGCACACCATGGTTAGGAATGTTGTGTGGTAAAAGATTAGGATCATTACAAAACCAGTAGAAAAAGACAACAAGTAAGGCTGAGAACATCTGAACAAACCAGCTCAGATACTCATTATACAAAAGGTTATTTAAAGGTTATATACAATGTAATTATACAATTACAATATATATAATCATTTTGTCTTCCTGCAAATATAAAAGCAACTCTCCTGGTTATAATTCAGTTTTGTTTTTTTCGTCAATGTGTCCCGTCTTGGCATTTTAGGCGTACCCTGTGGAGAACCTGGTTGCCTACAAGTGCCAGGGCAGATATGCTCTAGGAAAAGGATACCTCAAGTCGAAATCCTAGTTGCATGATTGACTTTGTTATATCGGGACTGGAGCCACATTGATGCAATAGTAACCTGTCCTTATATGGCCTTCAACCATTAGGATTATCTGTGCATGAGTGTGTTTGTGTGTGCAAAGGTGGGTGGGTGAGCATTTACGTAGAAACAAATGTGTTTCTGTAGAGTGAGTGTATGTTGGCGTGTTTGTCACCTGGACTTGCACAGTTGTTAGAGTGACATTTAAAGCCACATAAATCATCTTTAGATAAACCGTTGCAGTTCTCCGTTTAATTATTGGTTCAATCTGTTAGCTACAGTAATAAAAACAAGGCATGTAATAGTTAGTATTGCAACATTCTGTACAATAGCTGCACAAGATGAAGGAAATCTTTATGCCTTTGCAAGGAAACTGTCACTGGCACTGAGGGATGTAACAGACTCCACATTTAAAACGTTCAGACTGAGGAGCCTCATGATTTACCATGTGAGCATTTGGTAAAGGACAAAGGGAACAGAAAAAATGCCAAAGTTTACAAAATATAAATCATCACACAGCTTTCATGTCAATATCCAAGTAAGCTAAATTAGAGCAAAAATAGTCTAGTAGATGTTTAAGCATTTGTAGTATTTGGCAGGGATGTTAGTGCAGTCACGTCGAGACAAAACCACAGTAATTCAGAAATGCACAAAGAAATCGGTTCTTTACCAGAATCAAATTTTTAGCTTGACTGGTCAGTAGGAAGCTATAAATCTGGGCCCATATTCACAAATATTCTCCTTTCAGAGAGCTCCTATTTTAGCCTAAAATTTCCTGGCAAGGAATCCCAGCTAAACAGTGATTCTGCATTTTACTGTGTCCTCCTTCTTGTATAAAGAGGTTTGATTTGGTAAAACGACCAAAACAAACCAGAGAACAAAAGGTGAAGAAAACCAAGCTGGACAGAGGAGCAAACCCTGCTGGTGGAGAAGAAGAGAGGAGTGGTGAAAGGTACAAACAAACAGACATTCCCGAACAGATCAGTGTGTCGTTCCCTCTGCTTTCAGCACCAGCCTGTAATGTGAGCAGCTCTGGTTCCTGCTGCGATCAGAAGCTAGAGAGGAGATAGCAGCACACCAGAGAACTTCTCCACAGATGGGGAGTGTTGTAGATGACCATTAGGCTAATGGTGCCTTCAGACTGAATGCGATTTGAGTGCCAGGGACGTCTGGTTTTCATGCAAAGTCTATGGTGGACGCGCATGTCGGGGCGTTGAGAGGTCCTGTGGCGCGTTTCACACATCTGGCGCGTCGCGGCAACCAATCAGAGAAGCTCAGCTTTGTGATGTGGTGATGCATTTTATCATGGGACCATTTTACTATTTACAAATCATAAACCATGCCTGAAGGCTGAGAGAAAAGAAAAAGGCCACAGCAGCTTTCTGAATTACACGCAGGCAGAGCGTTGTATTTAACAACATCCTAAATGAGCTGATCACACATAAAATCAGCTGTTCAGATGCACAAACTTTTCCCCTAAAACAAAACCACCATGGAACAGAGTGTATGGATTGGAAATTTCTTGACAGTCCTTAAGCAAACCACCGTTTGCAGGAGGAGGGAGCAGGCAGAGAGCAGGTGCCCGTAATCAGACTGCCTGCATTGGGTCAAACGGGAGGAAAACCCGTTGAATCCAGGGAGCACGAATATCCAATATCCAGCCTAAAACTAACCTCACTGTGGTCGAAAGTCCCTAGTTTTTTGCAATTTAAGTCCTTTTCCTTATTGCCTCGGCCAACTTTGAACAAATCCAGACAGCAGCGTCTCTCCACTCTGCGTATATATTCCGAGTTTTTCCAATTTTTGTCAAATTTTTATTTTTGAAAGCATTTTACAGTCTGTAAATATTTAAATAATTCTGTACCATATTGCTTGTAATTTTGTTCACTTTTTATTCATGGTTATTTATTATTGTTTCTATATTTATTTATCCTACCTATTATTACCTTACTAGAGGTGCACCTTTAACCTGACCTGCTGCAGAAACTATTTAATTTCCCCCCAGGGGGATGATATATTTTATCTTATCTGTATATTAATTGTATGATAGTTATAGACGTTTATGTGCTCATTTACTCGACTATTAAGGAGGTGGATCCCTGCACGATCTAGTAAGTAGCTCTCTTATTAAGTCGCTGTTAATCGTTGTATGAAGAATATCTCTCCATTCTCCCAGTCTTTCCGTCATCTTCTCTGCTTCAGACACTCTTAAGCTAACGAAAAGTCCTCCTCACTACTCTTAACATCTCCTCACACTCCTAGGACCTAAGATGATTCGTGAATAACTTATCTGACTGAGGGAAAAAGATTTTTCTTAGAATGACATCACTAGGAACTACTTTAAGTCTTAGGACTCTCTGTGAATACGGGCCCTGATTGTATAACCAAGGCACGCAGACAAGAACGATTTCCAGTGTGGAGGTTCTTACTGCAAGAGAAAGACAAAGTTATACATTTTCATTATGAAATGTCAAGTCTGCCATAAAATGTTCTTTCTTTAATTTAATTTTTATTGTGTTTCTTATATCTTATGTTAAAGCGATTCTTATAAAAATAACAATTTGTATGTGCAGGTCAACGCTTTACAACCAGTGAAGATGGGAAGTCAACGACGAGCTTCTGATCGAGGCACCTCCAGTTTACATGGAGAATATCAGAGATCCCAGAGATCCACAACTTTGGCCCTCAGGCCCCACGTCCTGCATGTTTTAGGCGTTTCCCTGCTGCCACCCACCTGACTTAAATTAACAGGTGATGAACAGGCTTCTGCAGAACTTGATATGATGCTGAAAAGGTAATGCAAGTGTCTGAATCAATTGTGCTGGAGCAGAGGCAAATCTAAAACATCCAGGACAGTGGGCCCCGAGGACAAAGGGTTGGGGACCACTGCATTGAACAGCAGCCAAAGGTCAAACACAAAAACCGGTTCTCATAAAATACAAGTAGTTTAACCAAAACCACACTTTTTGTTGCAAGTAAACGTGAACCAGAGACGCATGATCTCTGCTGATTGTTTGTTTAGTTAGAAGGCTGAATAAGATACTGTATAAATCATCTGGAAAGATAATATATAACTTAATAGCTGACTGTTTTGGAAGACTTTTCTTAAATTTGTGAAACAAAAAAAAAAGCTACAAAAGTTATATTAAACCATTACAGCTAAAGCATTGCAGGTTATAGTTAAAGAATGACTTTTTATTGTGTCGGTTTTGCATAAGGTTATCAGTTCACGTGAGAAAGGGCATGTGCTGTGGAAACCTTAGCCTCTCTGCTGGCCGGGTATTTACCACGAGCCACAACGTAAATTAAGCTGCTGAGGGCCTACTGACGGGGTGTGGCTACATCATATTAAACACGTTCAACAAACTCATCTGGATGCGTAAATGCAAATATTAACCCGAAGTTCATCACCTTTCCTCTACTTATTAAATTGAGTTTTGAAACTTAATGGGCAACTAATAAGATCATCAAAGCTATTTGGCATACATGTTAGGAAGTTATAAAATCCCACTGATAAAGCATTTCTTTTACTGGAAATCCTCTCGTTATCTTCTGGTTGATGTGGAAGAAAAATCGCGGTGGTGTTGCATCGAAAGGTGTTAAAACAGGCTGCTTCTTGCTACTTTCCTTGCCACTATACCATGTCCTGATAGCAGGAACATAGGGGGCAGGTAACGCACTGGACTATGAACTAAAGCCAGTCTCTGAGTAAAAAAACTACATGTTAAGCAGCAAACATCCAATACTGCATTGACAAAAAGAATATTGACTACTGTGCAAAACTTTAAAACCACCAATAATTTCTTAATGTGTCCTTGAACTTAGTCTTTTTTTCTAATCCTTTAAAAGTGGGTTGATCAACAGTTTGCCTGGCTTTCTGAAGGTCTGTCAAGGTTTTTCCATTAAAACTGATTTTCTTCCCAGTTTCTGTTCAGTTCTTCAATCAAACTGTAATTCTGGAGCACCTTTCATGCAGACAAGTATAACGCCAGTGCTCTACGGGAGGTTAGAAAACTGATAGAACAATAAAAAAAATGCACAAAAAAGATAACTAAATCAAACTATTTAAATCGTTTGGGGAACAGTTGTGCAGTTTAGCGAGCCAATTGAAAAAACAACAATTCTGAAATAATACAATCAGATAATATATTATTTGTAAAATCTGTTAGTTGGGTCTTGCACACAACCATGTTAGTATATTAGGCAGAATTTGAGAATAAAAGATAAAACTTTATAAACAGCATATGCAAGTCAGGCCTTTAAAAAAAAACTTAAGTTTAGGATCTAGTTGTCTGAATGATATGTAGTGCCTTAAATAAAAAGCCAGATTGAAAGGAGTTTAAAAAAAAGCAGCTATAGATAATTTAAAGACCTGAAAGCAAAACAAACAAATTATGGATGACAAATATTTGCACAGAAGTGTATGCGTAAATTGTCCATTGGTTTTGAACAGTTTAAAGTAGCCAACACAAACTTTTTTTACCTTCTGAATATCTGATGGCCTTTATCTACTGCAGCAGCATCAAGATATGAGAAATGTAAAAAGGCAAGCAAATAAGTTACAGCTGAATGAAGAAGATATTAGTGAGAGGTACAAAGCACGCACCAGATGAAGGACTAAACTACTTAGTCACCCCCCCGGGGAAGATTTCTCTCCCTGAACATACAGTGAGCAGGTCATGAGATCGCAGGCCAGAGCAGACTAGCCTCAGCGTCAAACTGTGGGGAATGGGTGGGAGGATGTACTTAAAACTGGAACAACAGAGCGACAAAACTAGCTTTTTAGATAACTCTTACAGGTTTACAATCTGTTCGACAAATATTTTCATCTGGGTGTTATCACACACTGGTATCAAAGCTCAGTAACCCTGACTCAGACTGGAAGAAAATTCACCTTTTTCAAAATGGTCCCTCCACTATTGATGTGAAATTTATAAACTTCACTTTGTCTTGAAGCAACAGAAACTGTCACATGTGAAGAATAGGATCCAGAAAAGTAGACAACTATAAAACTTTGCATTAGTCATTCAAAGGTTTGAGGGATGCCATCAATGATCACTATTACACGAGTTTATTTCACCTTTTGTACTTGTACTCAATCTCCTGGACCCAAAGTGTCAAAGGCTAACAAAGCTGATCCAACAAAGGCCTCCATGATGGCATATTCTCAGTGTATAAATACTTTCCTTAAGGCTAAACCTGAATACAACAGGTTCCCAACACAATGCCTCTCCACTAAAGTCATATTCTGCCCATCTTCTCTAAAATCTCCTTTACCTAAAGAGTCAGCTTGCTTCACACAACACCTGCATCCCTCAGTACTGCATTTACAAGAGCTGCTGTCCTGGTGTAAACACTGATCAACCGCCCCAAAGGTCAAGGCGGAGCAGGACGGATGAGGTGAGACCAAGGAGAGGGGGAGAAACACCATCTGCTCTTCCCCTCTCAAGCACAGCAAGGTTTCGTTTACATGGATATACAAAAGATGTGCTACTTTTGTTTAAAGCAAAAGCTGATGGGTGTTGCATGAAGGTTTTGGAAGGGCAAAAAAGCTAAATAATTACAGCAGATCAGTGTCAAATTCAGACTTTCACTAAAACACAATTACCTACATTTATTTCATGGAGGGTTTTACAGGAAACTAACTGAGCCTCAGTTGGTAAAAATAATGAAATGACACCAAATCAAAAAAGGTCCAGCATGTCGACTCGCAAATGGAAACCTTTTTACATATCACTGAGATGAAACAAACCAAAGTACTGTGCATGAATTTGTAAATGGTCTATTTAAAGTTCTACCTGGCAGGTTAGAAAAAAAAAAAAGCACTCTACGCTCTTTATAAAAACCCAAAATGACAGCAGAGCACCGGTGGATGAAAATTATAAATGTCTTTTATATTGGGAAATCCAAGATGGACCAGGTTTCTCTTAGTGTGTGGGTAAACTTTGTTTAAAACAAATATGCACACAATAAATCCAAATATTGCATAAAATAAAGTTTTCAGAAAATACACTTTTGAAGTAAATGTAAAAGTTGAACATTCAAGTATGGTCATAAAAATACTTCTCTACAAAATAAAAATAACTGATACACAATAGTTTAAGTGCATGGGTACTAAATGATTCGTTTATGGTATGAAATTGTCCAAATTGGCCTGGCCGATAATTTCTGATTTTCTTTCAGGGTTGTCCTGCAAATTTTGACCGATTAAAATTTCTTTCCCCCAAAGATTATGATATATAAAACTAGAGAAACATATGTACCACAGGTTCATTAATATATGTAGTAGTTTTGAATCTCACAGAAAATTGAGGAATCACAGAATTATCACAGTTTATACATTTAAGCATATGTCCCTAAGCTTTGATTTATATTAAAGAAATAGAATCCAAAAGTAAATGCTGTTCACTGGATTAATTGACAGAAAATGCTGCGACTTACTAGTTTTGATCCATTTATGAATGAGTAGACAAAAAATACATCTAATTTTTCAGCACTGAACTGCCTCTATCAGAGACAGTCATGTGAAAATTAACCAATTGTAATCTCTAGATGACTTTTGCATCTTTACATGTTTACAAACGAAAAACTGCTACTAGTTTAAATTTACCATTTTATTTAGCCTGTAATTTGTTGTTAGCCTTTGTTAGATGTTTCCTTTGCTTAGTTACTGAATAGATGTTGGTAAGTAGATTAATAATACATGTAATTGATTCTTCTTATAATTTCAACTGAATTTTGCTTGAATCTTTGCGCTGATTCTAAATAAATCCTAAATCCTGAGAAATATCCAGAGACCTCTTCTTTCTGCAATACAGATCACTCAATGGAAAGTTCAACAATTCATCCTTCAGGATGATTTTAATAGACTGTGAAACAGATTGGTTTATATGCATTAACCTGGTTAACATAACTGTATTTTAAATATCTTAGTTAACTTCTGACCTAATGTTTATATAATTTAATGCAATCAGACTCTCATAATATTGTGCCTTGCTCTGAAAAGATGTCTATTTATGCATTCCCAGTTGGCCGTGAATATTAATTTGGTAAAGTTAAAGCAACATCAATAAACCCGCCTAAACTTAGGAAAAATACAAAAAGAAGCGATTGATTGGGGACATGCTTTAAAATGAGTGGTATTTCTAAAAAGAAACATGCAGTTACGATAAACCTCCAAAGACAGGAAAGTCTAGCAGAGACCTGCCAGCTTGTCATGGTTAAGAAAAGGAGGAGCAGGCAATTTTATTTTAGATGCAGGCAAACCGACGCTCGGCTATTTAAGTCTGCGTTGAGGGCTGGAGGGTTGTATGCGAGCTATATTAGGAAACCATCGCTGTCGTTGACAAAGTTGTGTCAAATCCAAAACATCCTGTGCTAACTCTGTGCCTGTGGGGCATGTAGCCTGGCTGCTAGCAGGGGGCTAACTAGCAGGAAGAAACAGAAGCTAGATTAGCCACAAGCTAATTGATCCTTATCAGTAACAGTTCAGATGTCTCAGTGGGTTATGCTCTCCGAACCTCCCAGGTTCCCTCCCAGGTTCCCAGCCAGTACTTCAAGCAGTTCGGAGAGCTTCGCAGCTTCCCAACCAGAAGCCTATCACCCCTTCCTCGCAGCGTTAGCACGGCCCTTACCATGTCTGCGACGGTCTCTGCGGGGAACAATTTCACCAACGGCTGTACACCTTTATCTTCGCTGTGGATATACACCTGGCTCCACTCGACCTTTATTCTTTACGTTTTATTTGTTTTAGTTCCCCCCCTGTGGAAGATGTTTTATTCGCCTCTCCCTCACTGAACCCAGCCCTGTCAGCGAAATTCACTTCCTCAACCGGGCTACAGGAAGGAGGCTGCGGTGAGAAAACACCAGGCCTCGCTTCTACCTCCGGGTCACTCGGAGCTCTGTGCGCAGCAGCCAATAGCAAAGGAGCAAGAAATGCATTGCCAAGTATGGAAAGAGAGCCGCTGAGCAACAATTATACGCACACGGAGGACGACAGACACGTTTACTTTACACAAAGTTAGGGCAAAACAGCGATCAGAGTATGTTTACACTGGGAACAAAAAAGTCATTGGATGCATTTCTGTAAAAATGTTCCACCTAAAACAATCCAGAAACCTTGGTTCTGATAATACTGAAGTACAGTACTAAAGTGGCATAAAGATAGCTGGACCAGTCTGAAATGAAACAAAACAGAACTGATGAAAGCAGATAATATAGAGCAGCTGTGTTTTGTTTTCAAAAATTATCCTAGTTGGAAAAAAAAAATCCAGAATTCTTGCTTGAACGGTCCAGTAATGACTGCCATCAGTGAAAACACAATGTTACCTGCTGCAAAAACCTTTTTTTTGTTACATGTTTGCAAGCCTAATCACCGAGCTTAATGGTTAAATCAAGCTCATTTTCATCATCTTCAGAGACATTCTTTTATTGCCGCACGGTCTTTCTTATTAGTAACTCGAATACAGAGGTACTGTATCAAAGTGTAACAGGTCATGCTGACCACCTGACATTTTTCTTCAATAAAAACAAATTGGACACAGTATCTGCTGATGTCAGAGCTGTCTTTAAGTTTTGGTTTATGCTTTCTGGCCTTTTTGCGTTATTGACAGATAACTGGTTGACCTTCTGCATATTTAACCCCAAGGCTAAGCTTAGACCACTTTTAAACCCCACAGTTTTACTTGGTCTAAATCTACATAAAATATGCTGGTCCAAACCAGGGCTACATATATACATAACAGTGACCGATGTCTAAATGAGGTCTACATGTAGCTTAAGCATTGAAATAAGTGGGGTACCTTAGAAATTGGAACCCAGACCTCAAAAGGACATCACACACAACTACGTTCCAGTAGTAGCGCAGAAAACCAGTCTGATTTGCTTGTTTGCCCAGTGATTAGGCTTACAACAATTAGCAACAAGTAAATAATGTTATTGTCAGCATTCAATGCACTCAAACACCGCATTAAAATGTTTACTAGAAGATGCTATACAGTACTCTTTGTGTAACTGATGAAATGGAAATGGTCAGACATGCAAATTAACAGTTTATTACCGCAGTCATCTCAATGTTAATAGTTTTGTAAATGTTCTTCCAACAGTTTGTTTCCAGAGGGCCGTACGGATTTACGTTGACACCGTGCAATGTTTGGCTGTTGTAGACAAAACACTTCACTGTTAAAGAACTTTGTACAGTTTTGGCCGTGAGCTTTAATCTGTTGTTTGTGGTGGTTCAGTGTGACAGACCCACTGGCTACTGATTTAACAATTTCACTACCAAAGATGGCTAGGGTAAACTGGAATATACTTTAAGCAGGGTGTGATGTCATTCTGAGATTTTACTTTTTATTTCCTATGTAAACACAACAAAGTATTTGTTTAAGGCTCTGAATGGGCAGGCCCCTGTATACCTGTCTGACCCCTGCAGCCTTATGCGCCCTCTAGATCCCTTAGATGAAATTATCATTTGTGTTTAGGTGTCCCAAGTTCCAGGCTGGTCCATAGAGGTGTTTCGGGCCTTTTCAGTCATAGCTATTAAACTGTGGAACCAGCTGCCCTTTCAGATCAGACACTTCTGGGTTTTTTAAATCTCTTCCTAAAACCTTTAATACAGCTTGAGAGTTGACTTTTTATTGGGCTCCCTTTGTAGTTTTATTCTATTGTGTTATGTTTTTAACTGTTTTTAGCTTTTTAATAATTGTTGCTGTTTGTTGTTTTTGTGTGCAGCACTTTGGCCAACGGCAGTTGCTTATAAATGCGCTATCTAAGTACGTTTGATTTGATTTGAAAGACACAGAGAACCAAATACAGATGAACCAGGGGCCATTTCTGGCCATATGTTTCCCTTGTGTCAGCAGAGTCTCTCTGGAAAAGTGTTCCATAATCACAGGAAATCAGAGCTACAGTGTGTTGCCAAAAGTATTTGTCTACCTACTTTTACATGTACATGAACTGTGATGACATCCCATTCTGAATCTTTAAGGTCCAATTTGTTAATGGATCCACTGTTGCCAGCAATAGCAACTTTTTCTGTAACTATTCTGTAAACATCTTCCAAAAGGTTTAGGAATGTGTTCCTAGTTCGATTATAAACCCAGAATTGAAGCCTCTGCTCTAATTTATCCCAAAGGTGTTCATGAAGGTTGAGGTCGGGACTCTGTGCAGGACAGTCAAGTTTCTCCACACCAAACTTTATACACCTGCAGCCATGGAGGTGATTGGAACACCAGAATTCATTGATGTGGTGGTGTGACCCAATATTTTTTTAAATATAAATATGCAGTAAATCAGTCCATCAATAAAAATGCGGCTCGTAAAGTCAACAAACACCTGGCACACAAACAACATAGAGGTTCCATAACCTTGTATGTTTTGATCCATCTGGTAGAGTTTAATTTATAAAAGGGGAGATGAATTCATTTGTTCAACTGTTGACATGTTAGTGTTAAATATCAATATCAGAAAGCAAAGTCTGAAGCAGTTTCTTGGGTCTTTGAGCGAGACAATTAGAAACAAATATCCAGCTATAGAAGAAACGTCTTTTTTTAGACTGATTATCCTGTAGTAACCTTACAATTCAATTCAATTCAAAAATACTTTATTAATCCCAAAGGGAAATTAAATGTTGTTGTAGCTCATATTATGAAGGTTTCCTCAAAGAGCCGTTGTAGATGCTGATGGCTGTGGTCAGGAAGGATCTCCTGTAGCACTCCGTCTTACAGCAGATCTGAAGAAGCCTCTGACTGAAGACACTCTGTTGTTGTAGGACAGTCTCATGAAGAGGATGCTCAGGGTTCTCCATGATGTTCTTCATTTTATGAAGAATCCGTCTTTCCACAATGATCTCCAGAGGTTCCAGAGGAGTATAAATCAGAATCAAAAGTAACAGAGCTACTCCAACCTGCTGCCACCTTGAGCGGCGCAATTCTAGAAAGAATACGTGCAAAAAATCTCAACTCAAAAACCTTTAGAAAAGGCTAAAAAGATACCACTTAAAAAAACACTCTCTTAATGTTTTATCTGACTAATCTATAACATGAAGTACATACATGCCAAGGTAGCATAAATGTCTAGTAAGGAGGTGCAAAAGTTGGAGTTTTTGATTGTTGAATCACCCAATGGTGGATAATTCTAAGAATTGATTCCTCGTAAACTGTCTGAAAAGCACACCCACCCAATAAAATGTGTTCCAGGTGTTTTTTTTAAATCAAAATAACAGCGTAACAACACTGATAAAATATGCCTTCCCCTAAAAACCTGCCTGTGACAGAAAACAATTTCTGCAGTTTGTTGACTGTGAAGAAGTTATCTGACTCCCATATATGCTGGTTGGACTTTCATAAGAGAAATAATCATGCAAAAATCCCAGAATCCATTAGAGAAACTACAAACACAGTTGTTTTTTTTTGTTTGTTTGTTTTGAAAGAACATTTAAAATAATCTATTTTCTATTCTACATTCTTAAAGATAAAAAGCTGAGATTTTTTATAAATGTGAAAAATAGAATTATATGTGTGTGAAAAGGCTGCTTTCAAAAAAGTAAGGTGGGGTCATATTCGTCATCTTAAATGCTCACCTGTACAGTTATGTTCTCGTACTCGTACTCGTCGTCTTCCGCTTATCCGGGACCGGGTCGCGGGGGCAGCAGACTCAACAGAGACGCCCAGACGTCCCTCTCTCCAGACACCTTGTCCAGTTCCTCCAGGGGGAGCCCAAGGTGTTCCCAGGCCAGCTGAGAGACATAGTCCCTCCAGCGTGTCCTGGGCCGTCCCCTGGGCCTCCTCCCGGTGGGACGTGCCTGGAACACCTCCCGAGAAAGGCGTCCAGGAGGCATCTGGTATAGATGCCCGAGCCACCTCTACTGGCTCCTCTCGATGTGGAGGAGCAGCAGCTCTACTCCGAGCTCCTCCCGGATGGCCGAGCTCCTCACCCTATCTCTAAGGGAGTGCCCGGCCACCCTACGGAGGAAGCTCATTTCAGCCGCTTGTATCCGGGATCTCGTTCTTTCGGTCATGACCCAAAGTTCATGGTCATAGGTGAGGGTAGGAACGTAGACCGACCGGTAAATTGAGAGCTTTGCTTTTCGGCTCAGCTCTCTCTTCACCACAACAGACCGGCACAGTGCCCCCATTACTGTGGCAGCCGCACCGATCCGTCTGTCGATCTCCCGCTCCATTCTTCCCTCACTCGTGAACAAGACCCCGAGATACTTAAACTCCTCCACTTGAGGCAGGAACTCCCCTCCAACCTGAAGAGGACAAGCCACCCTTTTCCGGTCGAGTACCATGGCCTCGGACTTGGAGGAGCTGATCCTCATCCCAGTTATGTTCTGTTAAATCAAAATTTTCAGGTGGTCATTTAAATATTATTAATTTTTATTTGAGGAATGTCAAGAAATGTGATTTACACTCCTATTGCACTGGCTTTATTAGCAGAGCTATTAAAAATGATTGATTATTATTATTCTAATGGGCTAAAATGCAAATATGTTTCTTTTATTTTCTTTTCCTTTTTCCTTGTGTGTTCTTTATAAAATGTTAATCAATATAAGAAAACATAGCAAAAAAGATGGCTGATCATAGTGATCAAAAGCCAAAAAGCTATATTATTTTGTTTTACATTCTTAAACAAAAGGTCATTTTCTAAAATGTCAAGAACTCGAATCAAACTGAGGATTTGCGTGACTTCATGACGCTCTCGCGATACTCTCGTGGTTCTCCGACTTATCCGGAAACATGGCAGACGAGCACGGGCGAAAATGGGACCGCTGTCTTGCTGACACAGCCGTAAAAACAGGTTAATATCTCTCCTTTATTGATATGTAATGTTTTGTTGCTGGCCAAAATAATTCAGCAGTGTCTTTTGCAGTTTAAAATCCGCTAAGAGTTTAATTGAGGTCTTTTTAAGCTGGTTATTGATCTGACTAGGCTGAAACTGTTTAATGTTGCTAAGGTCAAAGATGAATGAATGAATGAAAATAGCGATTTTTTTATTTAAGAAAATCTGTTATCGATAAAGTTTCATCAGTCTTTGAGAAGTAGTAAGTTGTGGGGAAAATGCAGTGGCGGAGAAGAGACAGCAGTGGATTTGCAATCTTGTCTTGTATTTTAGACGAATTCAAATGTTTCCAGACTCTCCATCCGTTACTCTGTAATTTATCTAAAACCTAAAAAAATAAATGCACTTATAACTGCATTAATTTACCAGTCTAATTTTGTCTGCGTTTTCGTAATTCAATCACATTAATGTACATATTTGTTTATCCTGATTTAGATACAAGGGTATGTTTCAGTGGACTCTTTTATTCTATCTGTGGATCATCCCAAATCTTGAGAAGCACTTCTGTTAAATTAATTTCTGTTCTATCTCCTCGCGTAGTACTTGTGTTACCTTGACAGCCATGGTAAAAATAAAATAAACTCCCCCAGTTACAATTTTCTGCATCAGGACATGTTGACAATGAGTTTCCAATTTGTATTATATCTTAAAATTTGTGAATCTCAGTCTCTTGAGTAACAACTACATGTGAATATTACACTGTCTTTCAACAAGCTGCAGAAGCCATGTGTGAAATACACATTTAATGCCCCCATTAAGAAGGATAAGAAGCTGACAACTGCTGGCAGTTTGCGAATCTAAAGGATTTATGTTGGTTTTAACAAAACAAAAAAACTCAGCAATGGGTTTGTTTAAGGTCTGACCTACCAATTAAGATTTAGACTAATACAGGTTATTTTGCTAAGAACGACAACACATAAACGAAACAAAACTGTTCAGCAGGTTCCTTGATTGAGGTAAGAGTTGAATTCTCCACTAATGCATCAACGCATATCGCCCTGACCTTCATCTGATTTTTATTATACTCAGACATAGTGTATCAAAGTGCTTGATATTGACTTTTTAGTTTTGATAAACCTAATAAATAGAAAAGCATCAGATGTTTCTGTATTTGATCTGCTAATCACCAATGAGTGCAAGTCATGTAAAAGTAGACTACTGGCTGATTGATTGGTGCCGCTCTAATTATTAAAAAATGTAAACAGTAAAATAAGTTGGCAATTTCCCAGGAATAGGCTTCTCAGCAAGATCACCTTGAGGTGCAATTTTTGCCAGAAGGATTTTCTCAGAAGCATTGCAAAAAAAAAAAAAAAACAGAAGCCATATCTAAAGTGTTTAGATTGGTGTTTTTGTTTATCTGAGAATGTGCTTAATTAATGAGATACGTAGATGTATCTGCATACATGGAGCTAGCAGTGTCTGAATTGTACTTACTCATGTTCCTCAGGAATGCAGCCAGAAGCTGGTGTCTGGGTATGAATCAAGTATGCAGCAGGTCATGAGATTGAAACAATCTTTTAATAAGTACTAAAGATGGTTGTCATGAAGAGCTCCTTCATTAAGGGATGAAAAAGCAATGTTTGCGTACGAAATGGGGTTCCAGAACAAGGATCAGAATCATCTTTATTTACCAGGTTTGTGCACAGAAACAAGGAATTTGACTTCCACTTTGCTCTCAGTTAAGCAATATTAAATATGAATGTATAAGAAGGGAAGTAAAAATACGTTTATTTTGTAAATATGTACATTTACAGAGTTATTACAAAAGCAAAGTCATGGTTGAATTCATGGAAAGATGCATGGTATCAATTTGAGGACTCTGACTGTTAAGTGTTCATCAGAGAGACAACCTGTGGAAAGAAATTGTCTCTGTGGCGGCTCGTTTTTGCAAATAGCCCCCTGTAGCGCTGACCTGAAGGTAAAAGTCTAAACAGTTTGTGTGCAGGGTGTGTGGGGTCTGCAGAGATATTAGCTGCCCTTTCCTGACCCTAAACCTGTACAAGCCCTGAATGGAGGCAAGTTCATTCCTGATGATTCTCTCTGCAGACCTGATTGTTCATTGTTGTTTGGACCTGTCCTGTTTGTGGCTAAGCTAAACCAAACCATAATGGATAACAGCAGTGATCCGCAGTAGACACAGTGTTGTTGAGGATGGTGATGGAAGAGAGTGTGGGAGGTGTTCTCCGGATGTCCACTGTCTTGAGCGGATTAAGCTCCAGGTGGTTCTTTTTGGGTTTTTTTTGCGAAACTAGTGGTCTTTATTTTTATTACATGCAGGGGTCAGGCCTCAAATCCGGAACAGCTGCAACAAGGACTGCAGTCTTCATTTATGGGTAGCGCGCTCTACCGCCATGCCACACGCCGTGTCCCTCCAGGTGGTTCTAACCGCACCAGTGGACCAGCCGATCCACCTCCTGTCTGTATACAGATAGACCTGTAGTCATTTAACCCCATGATGGTGGGTTTCTTGGGGACCAGGATGATGGTGGAGCGTTTGAAGCACGAGGGGACCTCACACAGCTCCAGATACTTGTTGAAGATCTGAGTGAAGACGGGGGCCACTTGGTCAGCAGAGGCTCAGAAAGGGAGGCATCTATAATCTCGCTACACAGCAGAGGTGGCATGGGTGCAGACTACCTCGATCAGCCTTGGTGGTCTATGCTAAATCTGCAAAAACACAGAATCTAGCTCGTGAAACTAAACTCAATAGTGCATTTAAAGCATGTTAAACCAGTGCCATGCTGTCTCTGTAGGCTTGCATGACATTGTCTCATTGGTAGCCATGAGATAAAACATCACAGCTCAAATAAACCCAGTTGTTTTCTGTTAAAAAAGGAATGTTGCTAAAGGCAGAAATAGCAAAGAGGTTTGCAGGGTTCTCGCTGGTTCTGTGTTTAATTCTGACCTTTAGAGACACGTAAAGCAGGTTCAACTCACTTCTTTTGTTGCACAGTGAAGCACAATGCACATCCTTTGCAGAATAACTCCTCCTTTTACTCTGGTATGATATATTTTCCTTGAGCCGAACATGTGCTGAGGATTTTCTCTGGCAACCAGACACCTTGGCACAGTTGACAGCTTTGTACGCTGAGCTCAGAGAAATGCCACAAAGCAGCTGGTTTGTTTTTGCTTATAAACACAAGTTTTATTACATCAAAGATGTCGCTATCACGCACCTTATTGGAAACATTAGTGCTTTACATTACATACATTCAGGTGGTTTAAGTGAGAGCAGAAGCTGACCTTCATGTCTTACATGTCCACATGTATGTGTTGCTTAGGAAGCAGCTTGTTAAAATAAAAAAAAAATAAAAAACTTAATTACACTGTAATTACTATAAATATGCGCTGTAACTGCGAAACAAATAAAAACTGTCTTCCGAAATTATGAGCAAAATAAGAAAAAAGTGTACAAAAGAAAGAAATCACACCTTTCCTCTGATTGCATGTTTCCTCTGGTGTTTTGATTCATCTTTGGGGATGAGCTCCTAGTTTGAGGTTGGAAAGCCTACATGCCATCACCCTAATCTTTAGCTCTCTCCAAAGGTTCTAGTCGACCACTCCAAAACGTTAGTATTACTTCCAGTCAGAAGAAACATGTTTCAATTTCATAAATTGCTTCAAATCTATCCCTACAAGGGGGTATGAATAATTGTGGACTTAACTGTTATCTGATAAAATTCCTGTAATATTACTATTATTTCATGGTTTAAACAGTTCGTGTGCAATTTGTATTTGGATTTTGCAAATAAACCTAATTTGCGGATGGAAGTTGGAGAATTAATAATCGAGTCCGAGGCCATGGTTTCGACCGGAAAAGGGTGGTTTGTCCTCTTCAGGTTGGAGGCGAGTTCCTGCCTCAAGTGGAGGAGTTCAAGTATCTCGGGGTCTTGTTCACGAGTGAGGGAAGAATGGAGCAGGAGATCAACAGACGGATCGGTGCCGCTGCCGCAGTAATGGTGGCACTGTGCCGGTCCGTTGTGGTGAAGAGAGAGCTGAGCCAAAAAGCTAAGCTCTCAATTTCCCGGTCGGTCTACATTCCTACCCTCACCTATGGCCATGAACTTTGGGTCATGACCAAAAGAACGAGATCCCGGATACAAGCGGCTGAAATGAGCTTCCTCCGTAGGGTGGCCGGGCACTCACTTAGACATAGGGTCAGGAGCTCAGCCATCCAGGAGGGTCTCGGAGTAGAGCCACTGCTCCTCCACATCGAGAGGAGCCAGTTGAGGTGGCTCGGGCATCTATACAAGATGCCTCCTGGACGCCTTCCTCGGGAGGTGTTCCAGGCACGTCCCACCAGGAGGAGGCCCAGGGGACGACCCAGGACACGGTGGAGGGACTATGTCTCTCGGCTGGCCTGGGAACGCCTTGGCCTCCCCCCGAAGGGAGCTGAAGAAGGTGTCTGGGGAGTGTGCTGCCCCCGCGACCCGGTCCCGGATAAGCGGAAGATGACGAGTACGATTAATAATCAAATAGAAAAAGGTGCTTTATAGGAAATTGTTTGCAGAATGTGAATCAAGTGAAGCTAAAACTCTGGCACTCGAGGAGTTCTGGATAGAGGATATTTACAGACAGACAAGGTTTTTATCTTGAATGATAAGTTTATATAGTTTTTTGTAAAGCTTTGGCCTAATTACTGCTCTGAGTGTGGTGTTCTTTTAGCAAATGGTATGTTTTAGAGGCTGCATATTTCAATAATCGATTAATCACGATTAATCCGATGAATTGTTTCAGCCCTATATTATAATATGAGGCTGTACTTGTCCTTTAAAACGAATGAAGATTGTAGTTTTGAAACACCAGCATTGGTAAACTAGTCAATTAGCTTCATCATCTGTAGTTTTAAAATCTGTTAACACACTTAACAAGGCTTTGAGTCACATTCCCTTTTTATTTCCAGTTTAATGCTTAGTAAACACATTTTTGTGTCCTGCCTCAAGTGTGGTCTCCAAATACAACTAATGACTGAAACAAAAAAGGAATTTGAAGTCATGGTATTGGTTAAAAACAACAGCGTGGAGCAGAAACATTTGCCAGAGTAAAACAGTTGGGGTTAGGGTTCGAGGTACAGTATTCGATCAAACTGATTGAAAATGACTGCCTTTTTGAAGTCATTTGCTAAAAATAATTGAACCAGCGAATAACAGGGCAATTAAACAGCTCTGGACTTCATTTGCTGGAAAAGCCCACCGAGTCCTTTTAGGTCTGTGGGGGTTATACATTTTACTTGATTCATGTACAAATGTTTTTGTTATGCTTCAATCCCCGAGGAGAAATCCAGACAAAAGAAAAGATGCCAGAATGAGATATTGATCTACCCTCTCATTTTACCCCAAAAGCTTCCATTGTATTCTTGACAGTGGAAAATCAGAGGCTTCAGAAACGTTCTGGCTGAAGAGCAAAGGAAGGCTTGGGCTTTACCAGATGGAAAGTCTTTAGATTTTAACTGAGTCATTGCTTGAAATGGGAGGAAAGTTATTGTTGATGTGTACTGATAATAAAGATGAGCTGAGGTTTTTGTGGTCTTGTTTGACATGTGTAAACTGTGTAATAAACAGTTTACACAGACTGAGGGTTCTGGTTAAGGCACGCTGGTCATGCTGCATAGTTCTCTGTATCCAATTAGGAGCCGCAGGGGCCTAAATGGGTTTTTGTGTGTTGGTCGGCCTGCTGTTGGGTGTGGTGTGGCCTACAGTGAGGTGAAGCTTAGCACACAAACACATTCTCTCTAATAACCCTCACTGGTCACCACAGACAAATGGACCTCCTTAATTTTCCCCTTTTGTAGCCCAGTTTCCCACTCTTCATGGCCGCCCCCTTAGGTTTCCTTCTTTACCTCCATGCAATTTTTGTCTATACCAGCAAGTGTTTGCAACAGATGTAGCATGCCAGGCAAACACCTTGAACTAATTTTTAGTTTTTTTTGTATTTTTGGGTGATTTCATGTTTGATCAAGTCATAATATTGCATACTTATTAAGTGGAAGGATTTTTTTATGAATGAAAATTGAACACTGTAACATCCACTTGTACTCAAGCCTCCTGAGGTTTGCTTCACTGTGAAATATGGTGGTGGCAGCATCATGCTGTGGGGAGGCTTTTTGTTGTTGAACCACCTGTTGTTGCAATTACATTGCCAATCATATATGATATATACTGTGATTTAAACCATTCCTTTGTTACGTTAGCTGTATATTTAGTATCTGTCCTGCTGAAATAAGACCTCCCCCCCCAGTTTTCTGCCGCTCAGCCAGGCACTCAAGGGACTGAATACAAGTGTTCTCACTGCTATCCTGTTCCTTTCACCAATTTCTGCACTACTTTGTGTTGGTCTGTCACATAAAATCACAATAGTAATAGTTTGTTTTTGTTTTTTTATCTTTGCAGTGACAGGCATCAGTGTTGGCATCGTGTTCTCCGTCCTCTTCTTTAAACGTAAGCGTTTAAAGTTTTCAGCATTTTTTTTATTTCTGTGAAAACAAGGAGATGTGATTTTGTTTTTTTTCCCCCCTTCTTACCAGGTCGAACGTGGCCTGTGTCATTCGGGTCGGGCCTGGGGTTGGGAATGGGATACAGCAATTGCCAGCATGACTTCAGGTCACCATATCTGATTCATGGTCGTATGGTTAAGGTGAGTACACAGTGGAGAATGTGTTGTTTCTTACACTAAAACATCATTCTTATAACTTCTCTCATTTTTTTTAAGGACCAGTAATGAAACACTGAAGAAGACAATGAGAATCTCATCTTTGTCAGTTGATTTATCATACAGCTTGTCTCCTTCTTGGCACAAACATCCAACGATGCCCACATGGTGTGTCTTGTAATACAATAAATGTATATTTAATAAACATTATTGCATAAATGCATAAAATTCTCTGTCTCTCTCTTCTTTTCATTCCTGTGTGAAAGTGTGGGGGTGGAAGGTAATGCTCTGTGTTAATGAGCTGGGAGACTCAAACTCCTGCTGTTTTGGAAAGAGAGCCAGGTTCAGCATCTGCAGCCCGTACAGAGAGTGGGAGTATGAATAGCTGTACTGAATGATTGAATAAAGACATGCATTTGGCAGAGGAACAAAGCTGATGTTGACAGGTAAGAAAGAGAAAGAAAGAAAGAAAGAGAACGAAAGAAAGAGAAAGAAAGAAAGAAAGAAAAAGAAAGATCCAACATATTGAGGTCTATATTTACCAGCTTTGCACATCTTTTTCCTGTTCTTTCCTGGATTTCCTGGACTGGATTTTTAAGTGTTGCCACAGATTCTCAGTTGCATTTAGGTGTGGACTTTGACTAGGCTGTTGCAGCACATTAAAGAGTTAGTTTAGACATTTTGAAATTAGGTTCTCTAAAGTTTTTGGTAATACGTCCCATGCGTTTAGTAGAAAGAAGGACAGTCTTAACCTTGTTGACAATGTAAATTCCTCGGGTAGTTAAAGCTAACAGCTAGTCAGGCATACTCGCTTGATTTTAGCCGACTTTAGCCCAACAACTCCAGCTGAAAATATTGCAGGATAAATACAACACTATGTTAGGACATATTAACAGTCTACATTTTTACACCAGACCGCTGTTACACTTGGTGCTGTTTTACTCAGTCGAAGGATGTCCGTGCTTCTACTCGCAGTTAAGATCTGTCCTCCAGATCAGCTGTGCCTCTTTAGCTCCTCCAAGAAGAAAGTAAACATTTAGATTTTGAATCACTTTTGCAACAGCACAGACATTGGTATGTTCCTGTGCTTTTAATATCAGTGGTTTGAAAGTGATCCCAGCAGACTCACCATAAGCTGACTGATGAAACCTGTATGCGGAACCAAAGTAACTCCACCAAACCTAACAACACTACTGTGAAACCATAGACGGATGGTATCCACTAATACAGTGTTTTCCCATTGATATCAACATTATCTGTTTGACTTGTTTTGAAAATCTAAATCATTGCATTGTTGCTCTGGCTGTATGTTTAAAGATGGTGTCTTGCTGAAAGGTGAACCTTCTCTTCAGTCTTAAGTCTTTTGCAGCCTTTCTTCCAAGATTGCACTGTATATAGCTCCATCCATCTTCTCATCTACTATGACCAGCTTCCGTTTCCCTGCTGAATAAACCCCCTGCAAAGCTTGATGTTGGCACCACTGTTTCACAAGGGGATGGTGTTTTCAGGGTGATATTCAGTTTGAGTTTTCTGCCATAGATGTAAGCCAACCAGAACCCTGTTGTTCCAAGTTTGCTGTTTCCCCTACATGGCCCCTGGCAAACTGCAAAAGAGACGTCTTATGTTTTTCTTTTAACAATCTTGCTGTTCTTCCATAAATGCCCATTTGAGAACACACTAATAGGTGTCCTGTCAACGCATTCTTTGAACTTCGTTCTGGATCTGTGCAGCTCCTCCAGTGTTACCAAGAAGAGTTACCTCCTTGGATTCATATTCTTGCTTAGCATGTCAGTCTAGGTGGATGAACATGTCTTGGTAGGATTTGCAGTTGTGCCACGCTCTTATAATTTTTAGATGGATTGAACGGAGCTCTGTATGACGTTCAAAGCTTGAGAAGTTGATTTATTAGCAAACCCTGCTTTAAACTTCTCCATAACCTTCTCCCTGACCTGTCTGCTGTGTTCCTTTGTCTTCAAGAAGCTATTTGTTCACTAATGTTCTCTAACAAACCTCTGAGGCCTTCACAGATCATATGGATCTATGCTGTGAATTATGCACAGGTGGACTCTGTTTGCAATGTAGGTGACGTCTGTAGGCTGTTGGTTGCTCTGGATTTTATTCAGAGGTATCAAATAAAGGGGACTGGCCACAAATATACACCTTTCAGTTTTCTATTTGATGAATGTTTGAAAACCAAGTGTCCTTTTCCTTCACAATAAAACACATAAAGGCTGTGGTTACGTTTTCAGCGCACATAGCATAAGCCACCAGCATTCTTCTCTAGCTGTTGGTTCTGCTAAGATATGGGCAGATAGATGGACTTCTTTCAGATATACAGAGAAGACAGAAACCCACAGTTTTTTTGTTTTTGGACTTTCTTAAAAGTAGACCAAACATGATTCAACCTGCATTGTCCTGTTTTAGACTGTGATTTCTGCAAAGAAGAGTTTGTTATTACCAAGACCTTTTTATCTCTACAGCTGAAAAGGATTTATCTACACATCACCTCTTGGGTCGTGTGTATCTGCCGACTATATAGCATAAAGCTATCTGGTGTGTGTCTCCTTACTAATGAGAGGTTTCATGGGTTTGCAGAATTATAGGAGAACGTTTTGTGTGTGTGTGTGAGACCAAGCACACATCTATCCAGCCACCCTGGTGGAGCAGAATCTGTGGAATGCAGAGAAATGCCCTTTCTGGACTGGAACCCGGTCCTTATTACTAACAGGTGAGTTCTGCACTTTTCACGTTGGAGTGTAACACATGTTGAACACTTTCACATCAAAGCGAACACCGCTGCCTGCACCCTCTCCATTACACAGACACTCATATTTCCCTTTTCATCACAGCAACAGTTTTGTCAGTAATGTAAGCACATGCATTCCTGCGCACAATGGGAACAGGGCCTGGTCCAGTGTGTGTGTGTGTGCTCAAATGCCCGTTTCTTCAGCGCCGGTTGTGCTGAGATGCATCTGGCACAGGGTAACCCTGCCAGGAATTAGACCGTGTCACTCATCCCCCAACCATTAAAATAGTGGTTAGCAGGTGAAGCGTGAAACCGATAGGGGTGGACGTGAGTCAGGCTGAACACCTGCGAGCAAAGGTGCGCTGGGTGGGAGAAAAGGAATGTTGCTCGTTGAGATTTTCTACCCAAAATCTAAATATTAGGAGTGTCTTAATAACCTCCATCAAATCCCACCTCCCAATCATAAGTGTTCACTTATATGAGCTCTGAAAATTGTTTATCAGATGTTACTGTCTCTAAGTGCTTGCTTAAATAGAATTGTGTGGCTTTTTGTTATGTGCAAGTACCCAAAGAACAATTCCTTTATTCTTCAAACATGCCTTTAAAATACACAGGAATTTTATTTCTGCATTGGACCCATCTGTATGATTCCACCACAAGACCAAAGAGAAATTTAATTTTAAACACACATTAGAAGCAGTGAACTCTTCACCTCAGGAGCTGGGGGCAGCTGCAGCTTGAAGATCTGGATGTCTCAGCTGCACATAGTTTCTCAGCTAATTCCCCCTAAAGAAAATGTATCACTTTTACTGTGAATTTTCACTAAACGTGTGAAGTTGCACTGAGCTACAGGAGCTGACGTTCAGCTGCATGACTGGAGCCTAGAGATTACGTTTGTTAAAAGTATATGAGTCTGAAACAAAAGGAACTGACTTTTTAAAAGATACTTTAAGGCGATCTTTGTAAATTTTTTGGAAACTACTCAACTTTTTGGGTATTTAATATTTTATGCTCCACCACTGCCCTTTCAAACAGCCTTCACCCTTTCAATTAAAGGGACAGTGCTAATATTAAGAAATGTTGTTCTGCTGAGAGATTCTGAATAGTAATTATCTTACTTGCAGTGAACAACTCTCTAAAGGGGAACTGACATGTGGAAATCATCTCAGTTGGTGCCTTTAACTCACGTTGGATGCGGCTTGATGAAGCGAACCGAGACTGAACAGATAACTGGACTTCAGTTGGGAATAGTTTAAAAAGATATATTGATGCTTCTGAATAGAACTCGCTCAAAAAGAATCACGTGGCGTTGGACTTTTGAGCATTAGCTTGAGACAAGATGCTGCCAGCATGGGTTGTTTAATAGTAAATAATAGGCATGTATTTTTAGTTGTGTGTTTTCTTTAGTATCCCCGCTATATGCTTGTCACAGCAAGGCCAAGAATAAAAGTAGACATCTGCCAAGTTCAAAAATGCTACAGCTGTTCATGCAAACATTATTTTATAAATAACTAATTAAGGTGTTAACGATGTTCAGACATAACTAGATGGTAGAATAAGACATGGTGTTGGCAGCATTATGCTGTGGCAATACTCTTATGAGTTATGGATTCATTATTTTTTGTTTGTATTTCGACCTTATATTGTACTATCATGAAATATAAAAGTGATTTGTGGTGTACTGTGCAAAGAATTGAATCTCAATTTATGTTGTCATTCTTATAATTTTACCAGGTTTGTTTTATTCCCATAGATTTCAGATTTTACCTACCAGCCTTTTTTAACCCAGAAATGACATAAAAAGAAAGCGCAAGAGAGGTTGGCCAACATTCAAAACACTACATGTTGCAGAAAACACTGCACATCACTCTGAACACACAGTCAAACATGGTGGTGACAGCATCATACTGTGGGCATGCTTTTCTTAATATCTCAATAATAAATATAATATTCTTTGTGTTATTGTTCCATTTCATTGTTCCATTTTACGGTACTGTCTAAAGAACAGCATCACATTTTATGTCATCATTCCTATAATTTTACTTGTATTGTACTTTTAGTAAGTTTATGAGTTTATTTCTACATATTTAAGGTTTGACCTACGGTTTTTTACCTGGAGATGAGAAAAATAAAAAAAAAGAAACTCTAAAGGTCAGGCTAATATTTCCTGCATTCTGTTTTAAATAAGATTTGAAGGAGGGCTCACCCACAGGTCAGCCAAACTAGGGAACATAATGCCTCTCAGCACATCACATGCTCATGAGGCTCTCTGTGGTTTCACTCCAGACCTCAAATAAATCAATTTGTCACGAGCTTCTGTTTAGTAACCAGCTATTTGAGCAATTTCAACATCTCAAACTTTCTTTTAATGTTCCGGGGTTACAGAAACAAGGCAGCATTCACATCTGTTTTCCAGCCATACATCATTATTATACGCTGTTATTAATGTTCAATTACAAAATCTGAAAGCACATGTTATCAAAGCAATGCCAGATGTGTGCGGATGTCTGTAAACACGCCTTGTGTGTTTAATCCTGTTGCATTTGCACATTTGCAGAGTAAATATGATGGCTCCACTTTAGGGAAACATTTGAAAGCTTTCCAGCAGTTTCCCCCCTCCTCCTCCTCCTCCTCTCCTCTCTCCATGCCCTAACCCTCCTCCCCGTTTAGTTTCTCCCAGAAACGGCGCAGCAGGACGCCTGTCTGAGGGCTCAGCCGCGCCTCAACCTCTTGCATGAGAGTTTTACAACGAAAGACAACAACTTGGAAAGTGTTTTCCAGAGGAGTTACAGAGAAACTCAACACTGAAGGGGAGGGGCGGACTGAGCTGATGGGCTCGGAGATGAGATAGCCTTCTGCCTCTCTATCTATCTCCCCATCCGTCTCCTTCCTCCCTCCGGGCTCGGACAGCGACGCACGGTGCCGCTTCTTTTCCGGATGATGTAGCAGTTCTGTGACCGGTTGAGTTCGGATTATTATTGTCGCTTTCTGTTCTTTGGTTGTCAGCACAGAGGCAGCCCCGCATCCTTACATTTCTCTGGGATTGAGGCTCAGCGGGACTTTGCGCAGAGTTCAGCCGCAGGAGGCTCTTCACTTCGGGGATGATGAGCGCTGGTAGGTGCCCCCGACTAACCCCACACCTCTACAAGTGTTTTATTACTTTGGAAATTAATGTTGGATTTGTTTTTTACTCATTTTAAACGCGGACAATTTCTCCTCCATTCCAATGCGTTTTAACATGGCTAGAAAGGCTACTTAGAAAACAATGAAATTCAAATAAACTACACCAACCAAACTGACAATGAGTCGTTTTCTTTTTTAAAAGAGGCAACAATATTCACACCCCTTTAACCTTTTCGCATTTTGTCACATTCCAACAGCACACTTTGTTTTTTTTACTGAGATTTTCTGTGGCACACCAAAGAAGGGTTGCATAATTGTGAAGATGGAGGGAAATTATCCATATATTTTTTTTCCTTTTTACAAATGAAAAGAAATCCATAAAGTGTGGCCTGCATTTGTCTTCTGTCCCTCTAAGAAAAACTTTGCAGAACCACCTTTAAGCATTGCACATCCACAGTCTTAAATTTTTAATTTGCTCAAGCCCGGTCAGATTGGATGAGGACCATCAGTGAACATCTATTTTTAATTATCCCACAGATTCTCAATTAGATTTAGGTCTGGACTTTGACTGGGCCATTCTAACAAAGGGATATGCTATTATATCATTACATTGTACCTCTGGCTGTATGTTTAGGGTTGTTCTCCTGCTGGAAGGTGAACCTCAGCCTCAGTCTGAAGTCTTTTGCAGCCTCTAACAGGTTTTCTTCCTGGACCGTAATGTATTTAGCACCATCCAACCTGACGTAAACCCGGGCTTCCCTGTTCTTGCTGTAAAAAAGCATCCCCAGAGCATGATGCTGCTACCAGCAGGTGGGGTGTGCTGTTAGTTTTCTGCCACACATCCCATACATTTTTGCATATATGCCAAATTGATTCAATTCAAAACAGTGCACCTTCTTTCACAATCTGCTGTGTTCCTTGTGATGCTGTTTGTTCTTTGATGTTCTCTAACAAAATTAAGTGGATCAGTTTACTTATTAGCTGGGTTCTGAAGTCTCTGGGTTTTCTTTAGGGTTATCAGTTAGTTATCTTTTGCTTTATTGCCTTTTTAATCATGCTAATGTAACGACGTAGCTATCGTGAGTTGAATTTGAATGTGGTAATCATTGGCATTGTTGATAAAAAAAATAAGATGAAGATGACACATTTATTAGTCTGAACACGTATGAGCACAAAGTGAGCAAAGGCCCAACGCGGGACCTGAGAGTTGATCATTTCGCATCACAACTTTTCAGCTAATTGCTCGTTGGAAACCTCCCAAACGGTGACAAAATACTTTTCAATATCATCAGTCCATTGATCATTATTCAGGTAAAGTAATTGGAACAACTTGTACCTTAGGAAGCTGATAGTAGTGGTTACAGATGTAATTCACAGGTCAGACTGAAGTGGATTAACAAAGAAAAGCACCTTTCTATGAATATTTTTAGTAGTCTGCTAGACATAAAATGAGTAAAAATGAAGAAAAAGTGCAAAGAAAAACGTTTGAATTAACTTTAAAAGAAAAAATTAAATATATTTCAAGACAAGATTGGATCAAAGTTTGGCAGCATTGGAAACAGAATATAAAATAATCAGGAAAAGTCTATGACTCAAAATGGCACTTAAAATTTACTCAAACTCAACTAATGCTCCTTTTCCACTGGCTCCATTTGGCCCGGCTCCCCACCCCACTGCGCCTGCTTTGCGAACATTTTTCATTACTGTTTTTTTTCTGTACCGGTTCCTACATGTGACGTGAACAGACTGCTGTTCACTGATTGGCCATGGGACCTGGAGAAATGAGAAGGTTTTCGCTCAGTGCAGGGAAAAGTTAACAAAATTAAAAAGCAACTACAAATAATATTAGGGACCACAATGGACGGAGTGGGTCAAATCAAAATATGATTTACTATTTACAAATTATAAACCATGTTTGAAGGCTAAATGAAAAGGAACATGACACATCAGCTTTCTGAATTACACGCAGCGCTGCATTTAATTACTTCCTTAATCAACTTATAACACATAAATAAAATCAGCGGTTCAGACGCACAAACATTTGCCCAAAAACAAACAAAACAATACAACAATGAAACAGCGTGTTTGGTTTTAAAATGTATTGACTGTCCTTAAGCGAACCAACGTCTGCAGGAGGGAGCAGGAGAGAGCAGTTGCCCGTAGTCAGACTGCCTGCCTCGGGTCAACCGGGAGAAAAGCCCCGGTGAATCTGCGGAGCACGAATATCCAGCCTAAAACTAACTTCACGCGGTTTTGCTCTTTAAAGTCCTTGTGCTCATTATTGCCATGGCTGAGACAAAAACTTCCTCAAAAAGCTCAAAATTTTAACTTCTTCAGGCAAACTTTGGAGCTTCACCATCCAGGCAGCAACATCTCTCCTCTCTGTTTCTCCAGCCGCACCCTCTCACATCAGAACCCCTGAGCCTTAATTTATAAGTTCTGGCTGGACCTTGGTGTGGATAATTATCCCAGTGGATCATTATATACTTGAAAAAAAAAACACATATAAGACATTCTTGCACATACAATAATACAAACATTATTTTTATTTTGTTTTAATAATGTTTTAATTTATTTATTATCGTTTCACACAGATTACTTTACTTTAATGTGAGAATGTAACAAAGTAATGGTAATAGCAGCACAGCACGCTACACTGACTGCTGGAGGTAGGGCTTCAAGCCCTAGCTCCAGCTGCCAGTGGGTCAATGGAAACACAACAGGTTCTGTGTGGAGTGGAGCGAAACCGATTGGAGTGGAGTTGCACAAATAACTGTTTGAGATTAAGTCTGATTGAGAACATTTATTAGAGATTTCTTTATCAGTTCATTCAAATGCAGATGTTTACATACGCTGATTATGAAGATGTCCAGATGATGATGCTTTGACGTGCCATATTTTAAGCCAAACTTCGAACTCACTGCTTCCATGAGTGACATCATGGCAAAATAAAAAGAAACCAGCTAAAATATCTGGAAGAGAAATGTAGACCTCCACAAACCTTGGGCACAATTTCAAAATCCTGAAGGTGCCACGAAGATCTGTTCAAACAATTATGCACAAGTATAAACAGCATGGGAATGTCCCCTGATCATTCTGTTCAGGAAAGAAAGACAGGCTCTTTGTTCCAGAGATGAACGCAAATTGGTGCGAAATGTGTGAATCAACGCCAAAAATATTGTGAAGATGCTGGCTGAAGCTGCTAATAGTGAAAGTGAAACAGTGAAAGAAGTTCTGTACTGGCATGGACTGGAATGCCACTCTGAGACAAAGAAGCCGTTACTTACAGAGCAATGTAAAAAAGACAGATTACAGTTTGCAAATGCACTGAGGGAAAAAGACTAATTTTTGGAGGCACGTCATGGGGTCTGATGAAACTGAAATTTAAGTGTTTGGTCATGAACACCATTGTAACGTTTGGAGAAAAGGCTGAGAATCTTGGGAGCTTGAGAATACCAACCCAACTCCATGTAACCATCTTTTTGTTAGCTAAGCAAGTGCTTCAAATAAAAACTACATGTCTCACCTTATTACTGTTCCTGTCAGAAATAATTTCGGAGTCCTTTTTATGCTTGAAAAGCCAATGACTGGCTGGTCCAACCAACCATATGTTATCACTACATCTCTCCCCTCAACCCACGAAGGCGGTTCGCCTCGATGCAACCCAGCTGATGTCGGCCCGTGACTACCTCGCTTGGCGTTTCAAGGAGAGTAAACGAAGGCTGCATCAATCCTTTCAGAAATCACATGGAGACATTAAAAAGGTGCCTTAATCTTGCCTTGAAGTGTTTGATGAAGGGGGCTACACAGTTTTAAAAGAAATCAAACTTGATACTAAGAAAACATATAAACTTCTAAATTTCAACAAAGTAAAACAAAAATCTATAATTTATATTATTATTCTGGCATTTAACAAATAAAAAAAATAATTCTGGTAACCATAACTGGCCTGGAACAGGAAAAGTTTAGTCTGAACAGTTATGTGTCCTTTTATACAACAGATGTAAACATCTGGTTCCAGCTTTATACACAAATAGTCAAATATTTGGAAAGAGCTACATGTTTAATTTTAAGCATCCACGTATTTAATCTTTGAACATATTGTGGATTGGTTGAAATTATTTCAGTTGCACAAAGTAGTTATTTTATACAGTAAATAATTATAGTAGTTAACAAGGCAGTTATGTTTATGTTGAAACTCAGAAATATACCTTAATAACGCTTGAAAATGAAGGAACTTTCGGTTTAGTGCTTCTTCTGGATGTGTCATACCATAACTGCCTATTATGTTGCTCTTTGTGAAGGAAGTCCATGTCCGGACTTTAGATGTATGGCAGAGCATTTCCTTCTCATGAGGGAACATTCCCACATCTCCGTTATATTTTAAATCTGGGAGCATTATATCTGTAGGACAATATAAATGCCAGATGGAGGTGCTACAGTGAAAGCAAAGGAGTGGACGTTGATGACATCAAGGCACTTTTTTATAAGCAGCAGGAGAAAATGATTTCATGGGTCGTAAATGACGTTACTGGTTGAGGCATTTTAAAAGGAAGAGAGTGAAAGCGAGCTGTGGACTGCCCTGGTGTTTTAGCCAGGAAAAGCAAATATTTGCCTCCGAGCTTCGTTGCTTTACATCTGCAGGAAAATGATTTTCATCTCACAGACTCATTTAAAAGGTTGCCTGATTCAATCATGGAGATGAGGCAACTCCACCTGGATAAAAGCTGATCAGTGGGGCTTGATCTGATAATCACACGGACGTTTTCAGTCAACAGCAAGAATGTTCCAAGTTTAAAAAAACAAACCTATGTAATAAACATGACAGAAATCTGATCATTTTGGATGCAGTTATCAGAGCAGTAACATGCTGTGATTTTCCTCCCCTGTAGGTGCAGCCATGTGGCAGGGGATTCAGATTTGCTGTGCATTGTTTGCCCTGCATTCAGCGGCAGCGCCTGCACACATCAACCGCCTGGCGCTGTTCCCTGACAAGAGCGCCTGGTGCGAAGCCAAGAACATCACACAGATTGTCGGGCACACAGGATGTCAGCCTCGCTCTATTCAAAACAGGTCAGGATGAAGGCCCTCTCTGTCTGTCCCTCTGTCCATTGTTCAGAAAGTAAATAATAGGGATTCAGAAATTATTTACATCTTTACGGTGTGCCTCACTTAATTTGTGACCCAGATTTTAGTTTATTTAGGTTTAAATTGTTATTTTTTCAACTTTTTTTTATTTATATAATTTTTCTAATTATTTTTTGTTTTGCTTAATATAATTTAATTTTATTCTGAATAATTTATTTTCTTTTATTTTTATTTTGTTTGATATTACGTTTATGCTATTTTCTTTTTATTCTTAATTTTGTTGTATGTAGCTTTTTAAATTTTTATTTAGCTTAATTTTATTTTATTTTAGTTGTAATTTTATTTTGTCTTGTTTTACTTTGTATAATTTCATTTTATGTATTCTTTAGCTTAATTGTTAATAAAATTTTTATTTAGCTTTACTTTTATTTTGCTCTAAATTTGCAGTTGATCTTATTTTATTTAAATTATTTTATATTATTCCGTGCACCACCGCTGATGTTTATTGGAATCGGGACATTTCACATATTTTTGTTTTAATATTTTCAATGCTGAATCTTTCCATTTTCTGTACGGAGGTATAGTAAAAAAAAAAAAAAAAAAAAGCCTTTAAAATGAGGATCATGTTACAAGGAATGAGAAAGTTACATGAAGAGTACTGTTAAACCTAAAATTGGTGCATCTTCCATATTATTATTTTATACTCATACCACTATTCTTTCTGTGAATTTGAGTGCAAACTCTGTTTATGTTGGAATAAGCAGCTTTGTTCTAGATAAAAAATACCTCTAATGAAGACCTCTAACATGCCAAACAGCAAGAGAACAAATATTAGTGAAGTAAAACTCTCTTACAGATATTTGTTTAACATTTGTTTATCACATTTTATTAAAATCTAATAAACATTGCAAAATATTGTTGGAAAACAAGTTCATAGATTTCTTATGTTGACTTGTTTACGCCTCAAATTAGATTACTTGCTATTTCAGATATGACCTACTTTTGCCTGTTGTTAAATAATTGGTATGCGGGCTTTTTATGTTGGATTTTGTGAGGACAAGTAGTCGAGGTGTTAAAGTTTCAAAGTAAAATTTGCATCCTTGCAACATTTACCACCTTAAGCTACAGGAAATGCTCTCTTCATTCATCTGAAATGTTAATTCTGCCATCCATAGATTCGCAGATGACCAACCTACATTTGTGAATAACAAGTCTCCATTTTGTGAGTGTGTGTTTTCCCTGAGGCCTCCGAGAATCCTCAGACTTTATAAATCAGTTCAGATTTCAGACCCTCTGTTTTTTTTTCCCCTTGCAGCTCTTGCTTACACAGGCGCGAGCGCTTCGGTTGACTCAAGCACATCATGTCTATAAGGCAGGCGCGTTCACACTCTCTCCTCCTCTTTATACAGAGCCTGTCTGGGCCAGTGCTTCAGCTACAGCGTCCCAAACACATTCCCACAGTCCACCGAATCCTTGGCGCACTGTGACTCCTGCATGCCTGCCCAGACACAGTGGGAAGTGGTAAGAGTTATTGCACATTAGCTCACGTAGCAAACACACACCAACACTCGCTTGTCGAACTCACACATGAGGGATGAGGCGCATTTGCTTCTTTAAACAATCGTAGGAAAAGGAAACATGAACAAATCTCGGCAGATGGAGCAGAGGATGGTATTTCATATTCTGTGAAAACTTATTGGAGCTTTAAATCCTAAAGGATATCGTTTGGCTTGAAAACAAAGGTTTTGTGGTGAGGTAGACATGGCAGGTGGGATCGCAGTTGAGGTCACCTCATGCTTCAGTGGGAAATATTAATCCTCTTGGAGGAGAACGCTGTTACCAGATAGATTTAGTTATTTTCTCTCCTGCTGCACAACAAAGACCAGCGAACATGCGTTTACACTCTCACTTTCCTCCTGATTATGTGGAAATGGATGCCTTTTTCTGTAAAAATGATTGTTGTTTCAGGACTTTTAACCTAATTGAGTTTGAAGCAAAGCAGAGTCAGTTCTCACGAAAGAGGACACTGCTCCCTGATGCTCTGGCTCTTGTTGAAATGGCTGAATGATCATTTTCAGGGGATAATGGAAACAGTGAGGGAGGGAGGGGAGTTGTGTGAGGTCTGGAGAGCCGGCTATGTAACACAAACCTCCATAGCAGGTTTATCTATGCTTGTATCTACTTTTTGTTAAGGGTTGACCAAGTTCATCTGTGCTACACTGAGTGTCAGATAGGCGTTGGTCAGTATGAATAGTATTTTTAGTGTTTCTACGCAGAATTGAAGAGAGCGGAATTGGATTTCTGTATTTTCCAGTGCTGGATAAGTCTGGAAAAGGAAAATAAGAGAGTAGAAAGATATTAGCATTTCCAAATGTTGTGCCCCATAGTATTATCTAAATTTCACCATCCTTTCCTGTCTCTTTCCTTCCTTTCTTCTTTTCCTGTGTATTCCTTTACTTTCTTCCCTCCTTTGTTACATTTTGTCCTTCCTTCATTCCTTGTTTCTTTCCTTTTGTTACTCATTGTGTCCTTTCTTTCTTTCTTTCTTGCTTTCTTTCTTTCATCTTCCTGGTATCCTTACTCTCTCAATTGTTCCTACTTTCCTAGTTGTGTCCTTCCCTTATCCCTCCGTCTTGTCCTTCCTTTCCATCTTGTTCCATTACTTCTTTCCCTTCTTGTTTTTCCTTTCTCCTATTCTTCTACCCTTGTATACTACCTCTCTTCTTTCTGTCATTGCTTCCTTGTTTCCTACCTCAATTTCTTCCTTGTCTCATTTTTTCCTCGGTCTCTTGTTTCCTTCCTTTCTTTCCTTGTGTTCTACCTTCCTGTTTCTGTTTTTGTTTTTCAGGCATCAAACATGAAGCCTGCCAACTGTATAAACAATCTGCCATAAATTCATGCACACCTTGGATATTTTATATTTTAAAATAAAACCGACGGACTGAGAACTGTAGGAAGTTGTTACATATTTTAAGTTGTTACAGAAGAACCTGTGTCGCATTAAATTCTGTTCCCCTGAGTCAATGCAGTCTGGAACCATCTTTTGCTGCAGTCTTTTGCTGCTATATGTCTACCAGTTTTGCACATCCAGAGACTAAATTTTTTCAGATTTGGCACAGAGGATCTATGAACCACAACGTTTTAGTCTTGTCACTTAGTAGGTTCTCAGTTGTTCCTCACTATTTAAAGTTTTGGATGATGGAATGAACATTGCTCCATGACATTAAGTTTTTGATGTTGTTTTATAACCTAACTCTGCTTTAAACATCTCTGCAGCTTTATCCCTAACCTATCTGCTATGTTCCTTGGTTTTCATGATGCTGTTTGTTCACTAATGCTCTCCAGTAAACCTCTGAGACGTTCACAGAACACCTGGATCTATGCTGAGATTAAATTACACACATGTGGGCTCTATTTAGTAATAAGGTTACCTAGGTTGTATTTAGGGGTGTCAGATGCGGCTGAATAAAGATATATATTAGCAGATATTTATTAGTAAAAATTTGAGAAAACTGTTGTTGTTCCTTCCACTTCACAATTATGCCATAATTTGTGTTGGTCTGTCATACAAAACCCAATAAAATACATTTAAGTTCTTTGTATTATTATGAGAAAATTACACTGCACTACAAGAAGCATAGTTCTTGTCAGAAAGCAGAACAGCTGCTAACTATCTTCATAAAATATACCAAGAAATAATGAGGTGTTAAAAATAGCAATAACTGTAAAACATAGATAGTGAACATCAGGTATTAGAAAATAACTTCTGGACTTGGACAGGTGTATTTATTTGTATTTATGTGTTTGTGTGTGCGTTTAGGTGACTCTGGAGTGCCCCGGCAGCGAGGATTCTCCACGAGTGGACAAGCTGGTGGAGAAGATCCTCCACTGCAGCTGCCAGTCATGCAGTAAGGAAAACGCCCAGGAGGGGGCAGTGATGCAGCTGTCGGCAGATAACACCCTGGATTTAGCTCCGTCTGTATCTGACCCCCTCATCGCTGATCCGTCCCACTCTCTGCCCCACTCAGATACCCTCTCTGACAAACAAGCCCGGCCTCATGCAGACCAGCATCACACGCTGCCCCACACATCAGACGGGGGTTAGAACCATCACCTGGTTATCCACAGTAATGACTGCTCATCTTTGCTGCCTTCTTCACTCTCCTCCACACTGCTTCTTCTGTACCAGTCTGTAGTATTGCTATGGCACTTTAAATCTTTCTTTGAAGGCATACACCGTGTTATCAGAATGAGCTCAAATAAACACTACGCACTCTATTTTTAAACAATACTTGCAGATGCCTTATGACTATAGCCTGTTGATGTACTGTAGGACTTTTATTCTGCTTTGAATGTAATAAATGCTGTTTGTGGTAACTGTCTTTTGTGTTGTATTCATATAAAGGAATCAGGGCTTCTACCCCTGGCAGATTTTGATTTTAAATTATGTTTGTTTTAATAAGAAATGAGACAATGGTCTCTGAAAAGATAATCAAACAATATAAAAGGAGTGCCAGTTTTGAAAAAATAGTTGTTTTTATTTTCATTTGAATAAAAAATCCATGCCAAAAATTATTTAATAATTCCCAAAAATTAATGGAACAATCTTTTTAGCTTTACAGCGATCAAACCTTTATTATTGCAGACCAGCGTTTTGCTTGTTTCCACTAGTATTTTCATTATTTATTTCTATGAGCTCCAAGTTTGAGGTTGGTAAGCCTCCTTGCCATCACCCTAATCTTCAGCGCTCTCCATCAGATTCAAGTTGGGCCTCTAGATGTGTCACTCCAAAACTATAATATTACTTTCAGTTACTAAAAACATGGTTAGTAAAATTATAATATTACTTTAATATGGATATGGATAATTTTGGGTGTAACTGTAGTTTTGAATTGGAACAATGTGTGAGAGGCCTGATAAATGTGTTCTTTTGAAGGTTTACCCATAACTCTCTTTCAAAAACAAAGCTGTGTTTCTGTGTTGTTTGGTACACAGTCTTAATCCCGTTGATCAAGAAAACTCCAGCCATGGGCAAACATTTTATAAATACTGGTGCTGTTTAGTGGTGCACAGAAGAGCTGCATGATGGGAAAGGACCAAGCTGTTTGCTGCTTCATTTGTTTGAATTTGATCTCATTCTGCCTAAAAGTTAAATCACATGCTTTGTGGCCAAGATAAAAGCCTAGCGTTTGCTTGTTTATCCATTTTCATTCATAAAACTAAATTTAAACGGCCTGTATAAAATTTTCTGTCCCCAAAGGTCCTTCATTCCAGTTGCAAATTAATGTGTTTTGTGTAAAAGGAGAACGTTCTGAGTTAGCAATGTTTTTATGATGATCGTACATAGCCTCTTGATACACTTTGAAATTTTACACCTTTTGTCTCGTTACAAACAACAAAATGTCTGTGCTTTTTATTGGGGTTTTGTACGATCAACCAACCAACACAAAATAATGGATAACTGTGAAGTGGTAAGGAAATAAAACTGAACATTTTTTACAAATAAAATTTTAAAAGTAGAACCACCTTTCCTCTGATATCCCAAACTAATGGCCAGGGCAACCATCTGACTTCAGAGGTCACCTACTTTATAAACAAAGTGCCTAATCCTGTGTAATTTATTTCAGTGCAAATACAGCTGTTTTGTGAAGGCATCAGAGGTTTGTTAGAGAACATAATGAACAGACAGAATCCTGAAGACTGAGGAACATAGCAGACGGGCAGGGAGAAGGTTGTGGAGAAGTTTAAAGCAGGGTGAGGTTATAAACAATATCCCTAAGCTCCACATATCTCACAGAGCACCGTTCAACCATTTAAAAATTCAGTCAAACTACAAATCTACCAAGAAATGGTAGCCCACCTAAACCTAAACCAGGGGTTCCCAAGCATTTCAGCCTGTGACCTCCAAAATAACAGTGCCAGAGACTGGCATTTATTTATTTCATTGTACACTTATTTATTTAATGGGATATTCACATTTATTTCATGATATCTTCATGTAATTGTGTCCCTTTTGCCCCTCCTGCACCTCAGGGGTCATATTATGGTGATTCTGAAAAGCATCTTGAGACCCCTCACTTGATGTCTCACGACCCCCTCTTTGGGAAACTCTGACCTAAAAGAGGAGCAAGTAGAGGATTTATTGGAGATGCATCCATGAGCTCCATAGTAACTCTGGAGGATGTGCAGATATCCTTAAGTGGAAGAATCTGTTCACAGGATTCTGATCAGGACTCCAAGAATCTGTTCTTTATGGAAAAGCAACAAGAAGGCCATTGGTTAAAGAAAGGTAGAGGAAACTATAATATCCTAAAAATCAGACGGTGTATTATGTACGGTATTGTTATTATATTATTGTTTTTTATGAACACACAAATACAGGTCCTTCTCAAAAAATTAGCATATTGTGATAAAGTTCATTATTTTCTATAATGTAATGATGAAAATTTAACATTCATATATTTTAGATTCATTGCACACTAACTGAAATATTTCAGGTCTTTTATTGTCTTAATACGGATGATTTTGGCATACAGCTCATGAAAACCCAAAATTCCTATCTCACAAAATTAGCATATTTCATCCGACCAATAAAAGAAAAGTGTTTTTAATACAAAAAACGTCAACCTTCAAATAATCATGTACAGTTATGCACTCAATACTTGGTCGGGAATCCTTTTGCAGAAATGACTGCTTCAATGCGGCGTGGCATGGAGGCAATCAGCCTGTGGCACTGCTGAGGTCTTATGGAGGCCCAGGATGCTTCGATAGCGGCCTTTAGCTCATCCAGAGTGTTGGGTCTTGAGTCTCTCAACGTTCTCTTCACAATATCCCACAGATTCTCTACGGGGTTCAGGTCAGGAGAGTTGGCAGGCCAATTGAGCACAGTGATACCATGGTCAGTAAACCATTTACCAGTGGTTTTGGCACTGTGAGCAGGTGCCAGGTCTTGCTGAAAAATGAAATCTTCATCTCCATAAAGCTTTTCAGCAGATGGAAGCATGAAGTGCTCCAAAATCTGCTTATAGCTAGCTGCATTGACCCTGCCCTTGATAAAACACAGTGGACCAACACCAGCAGCTGACACGGCACCCCAGACCATCACTGACTGTGGGTACTTGACACTGGACTTCTGGCATTTTGGCATTTCCTTCTCCCCAGTCTTCCTCCAGACTCTGGCACCTTGATTTCCGAATGACATGCAGAATTTGATTTCATCTGAAAAAAGTACTTTGGACCACTGAGCAACAGTCCAGTGCTGCTTCTCTGTAGCCCAGGACTGGGGAATGCGGCACCTGTAGCCCATTTCCTGCACACGCCTGTGCACGGTGGCTCTGGATGTTTCTACTCCAGACTCAGTCCACTGGTTCCGCAGGTCCCCCAAGGTCTGGAATCGGCCTTTCTCCACAATCTTCCTCAGGGTCCGGTCACCTCTTCTCATTGTGCAGCGTTTTCTGCCACACTTTTTCCTTCCCACAGACTTCCCACTGAGGTGCCTTGTTACAGCACTCTGGGAACAGCCTATTCATTCAGAAATTTCTTTCTGTGTCTTACCCTCTTGCTTGAGGGTGTCAATAGTGGCCTTCTGGACAGCAGTCAGGTCGGCAGTCTTACCCATGATTGGGGTTTTGAGTGATGAACCAGGCTGGGAGTTTGAAAGGCCTCAGGAATCTTTTGCAGGTGTTTAGAGTTAACTCGTTGATTCAGATGATTAGGTTCATAGCTCGTTTAGAGACCCTTTTAATGATATGCTAATTTTGTGAGATAGGAATTTTGGGTTTTCATGAGCTGTATGCCAAAATCATCCGTATTAAGACAATAAAAGACCTGAAATATTTCAGTTAGTGTGCAATGAATCTAAAATATATGAATGTTAAATTTTCATCATGACATTATGGAAAATAATGAACTTTATCACAATATGCTAATTTTTTGAGAAGGACCTGTATTATCGGGAACCCACTACCCACACCACTTATATATAAAACTGAAAAGAAAAATCTTTTTTTGTTTGTATTTCAAGTCAGGTTAAAGCTAATATAAGGTGGATATCATATGAGTTACTGCAATAAGGCAAGGATGGATGGATGGATGGATGGTTTCTCTTAAAGTGCTTTGTACTTTTTGTGCTTCTTGTCACTGGCCTGAGATGAATTGCCACGGTAACAGGATGTTGTACAGCTAATGCATTGCTCGAGGCAGAGGGACAGAGTCAAATGCAGATGAACATAAGGTCTCAGAGCAGCCAGGGCAACATGTGCAGGTTTCTCGTGTTGAATATCACTGAAAATTCACCTCAGTAAGAAAACAATACATCGTTAATAAATAAACTCTCAAAAACCTGATCCTTCCTTTTAAAATGTGCCCATCTTGTCCAGCAGATGTCAGTAGATCTGCAGTCTCAGGAATGATTTACAGATTTTTTAATCTTATTTTCACTAAATTATCTACAACATCGTTTCTTGTTCCTCATCTTACAATCTCTTGTGCCTGTCTCCACATTCAGGTCTCTTCCCATAACTCTGCTCCTACGTCCTCTCTTGTGTTTCTGTTATTCTGTGTAATTAAATTTGATCAGCAAGAGGTTGGCTGTCTGTCTGCGTTGGAAAGCAAATCGATCATCCTGTTATCTCCCAGCAGCACATGCTGACAATGTTTTCAGATCAGTGAGGGGCAGGTTGCGGAGGGAGAAACGGAGAATGGCATTTCTGAACACATCACAGCTTTTTGTTATGTTTCATCTGGTTAATAGACTGCTAAATTCATCTTTAACCTTCAGCCTGCAACTGATCTCACTCATAGATCATTCATCTAAACACATCTCTCATCTTCACATCATTAGACTTAAAAATTCACTTTCTTTATTAGCACACACAAAACAGACTTCTGCATTTATATCCTCGCAGCCTGAGCTCATATTGCTGTTATAAGCTGTTATAACTACCTATCTGTCTGTTTTAAAGAGTCATTTTTTTTAGGTTTATGGAGGTTAACTTGTGATAAAAGCATAACTGTCCGGGATAGCATTACTTCAAAAATCTTATCATACTTCAGGGTTAAGGTTTAACAAAGAAGGGAGCAGCTTATATTACTCTGTCACTCTGAATTCAAAGAACAGAAAAGTTGCTTTAAGAGGAAATTGTGATTGAAATCATTCTTTTATAATCAAGCACATTTTCCTCCAAGGAAATATTTTTGGTGCTTTGCCTGAATAGGTGCTTCACAGGCTGCAGTTCTGTTGCATCCAAAATCAACCATTTGTAGAATCATCAAGAACTTTAAAGAGAGAAGTAAGGACAGCTGCTGTGAAGAAAGCTCCAGCCTAGCCCAGGAAATCCCAGCAATTTCTAACACTAATTGCTAACTAGGATTAATCTAAGGTAACCTGTTGCCACCGGTGCAGAGCTTGTTTGGGAAAGGCAGCAGGCAGTTGCAGTGAGGCAGTGAGTGCTTCTCCTTATAGAGTGAAGCAGCAAAGAAACCACTTCTCTCCAAGAACGCGTCAAAGATGGACTGATATTCTGCATGGAATACCAGGACTGGACAGCAAAGGTTTGGGGTGAAGATATTTTCTCAGTCGAAGCTCTCTTCAGACATCATACAAAATGGACTGCCTGGAGAAGAAAAGGTGAAAGCTGTAAAAACAACAAACATCCAGAAACCATTTATGTGGTGGGCTGTCTCTTGTTCAAGGGAGTCAGCTCAGAGATTAAAACATTAAATCTCTGAGCCAAGTCCATTGGCAAGAAACTAACCATATTTCGATCCTCATGAGAATCTGTGATAACCTCTTAAGCACTGAAAAGCAAGACTGGGTCCCCATCAGTCAGAATTCGGCCCAGATTTGCAATACGCCTGATGAACTGCAGATGTCTTGAAAAGAAAAGATTGGCACAGCAAATACTAATACTTGTAATAAACTTGACATAGTTATCAAGAAAAATATTTAAAGTGTATGAAATTTCAATTAAGGAACAGTCCTGAAGCAGCAAACTAGTGAAGGTAATTGTTTTTCTAAGCTTGTGGTCATAACTGGACTTTACTGAGATATTAGTATAATGTTCACACACTCAAACTCGTACATGTTCACAAACACTTACTATTTCTACCGTACAAATGCTTCTTCAACCACAATAACCAATAATGGATGAGCAGAAAATTAAATTTGGTTTTTCTCATGTTTAAAACTTTTTGCATATTTGGCCACCATCCTAACCTCCACTTGCTGTAGCAATGCTTCCCCCCGTGATGTCATAGCCCATATATAGTAAGAGGATCGGTTTTCGACACTGGTTTCAAAATGCGATATCATTTCTTCTTTTAAATTTGTCCTCCTGCAACATTCTGGAGGAAAGTTTTTTTCTTTTATATGTTCTAGTTCAGCTATATTTGTTTTTGTGGGTGAAATAAATCTGCTGGACAACACCTGTGAGTTGTAGAGAGGAAACAGCGCCTCCTACAGTCACAGCGCACCCTGGTAATTGAATTAGGTGTGTATCCCGGAATGTTGAAAAAATTGAGATAAGACAGTTTTTAGCGTTTTTTTGCTGGTGATTTTGTTTTTATTTTTTAAACATTAAAAGAAAATCAACCCACACTTAAATGTCTGCTCATTCATCTTTAACTATAGAAAAAACGGTTTAAATTTTAATATAATATTTCTGATTTGAAAGCAAAAATCAAATTGCCACTTGTTTTTCTGTAAGTCAACAAGTTAGTGTTTCATGACTGATTTCTGATCAAATAAATCCTTACAACATGCACAAGCTGCAGTCAATGTTTAGGAAAGACCTCCAACTTTCGAGCAGTCTTTTAGACAAATCATTCGCAGGCCACAAGTCTTTATCGTGTTCTGTGTTTCCCACTGATTTCCACACAGTAGTTAAAAAATCCCCAAAACTGTGCGATTAAATCCTAACGTCAAAATAAATATTACTTTTATACATATAAAGGCTGAACACGGAGGCGCGTGTTCGTGTGCGCGCTCTGAAGCGTCGCTCCCGGGGACGCGCGGCGGATCTGAGCAGACAGCAGCGTCGCTCCAGCAGTGCAGGGTTCAAGTCGCTGGTGCTGCAGTTTGTTCAAAGCCGAGCCAGAAACATTTGCTTGGTCATAATTAAGAGGATAAAGGTCAGCGACGATCAGTGGAGGAGAGACTCAACAAACACAGATATCAGCGAGATTTACTCATCGAGGTGAGCGACATCATTCTTTATTTAAGCGTCTGATCGTATATAAATTTTACTGTTTGTGCCTGAGCAGAACGATGGGATTCTCATTTAGGGCTGATGATTTATATCATAGTAAAACTACAGAAATATGTTGATGAAATATGTAAGCTGGGACAAGGTATAAGGTGAAGGAATCACCAAAAATATTGTTTTTTGGAATAGTTTACCAATTTTAATAATGTCAAAATAAAGCAGCTATGACAAAAGTATTCATACCGTTTTAACTTATTTAATGTTTTTTCAGCTTTTTTTTTTTGTTGTTGGATGGATTCTGTGATAGAGCAACAAAAAGTAGACAATAACTATAAGACAAACAAAATAGTGATTTGCATTGAGCCTCCCTGAGTTAAGACTTTGTAGAACCACCTTTGACTGCAGTTACAACTACAAGTCTTTTAGGATATGTCTCTACCAGCTTTGCACATATAGAGAATGAAATATGTGTCTGTTTGTTTTGTTAAATAGCTTAAGCACAATCAGACTGGATTGAGGACACATGTAAACAGCAATTTTCAAGTCTGGCAACCGCTCTGGACTTTGACTAGACCAGTCTAGGACATGGATATGCTCTGATCTAAACATTTCCATTATTCCTCTGGCTGAATGTTTGGGGTTGATGTTCAGTTGGAGGGTAAAGCTCCTCCACATCCTCTAACTGGCTTTCTTCCTGGATTGTCTTGTATTGTAAAAACTGAAAAAAAGCATGCATTATTTACATTCTGCCTCACAATTAAACATTATTTTGTGTTGGTCTATCACAAAATCCCAAATAATTTGTGGTGTAAGCGGTATTAAATCTAAACCAGATTGCTTTGTCTCCCAGTATGTGTGGTGTTGATGTGGACCTGGATGATGAAGGATCAGCTGAGGAGGAGAAGGAGGAGGAGTTCTGGGTCGGGGATGCGGTGAAGATGCTGCCCCCACCCGTGGCCCACAGTGATGGCAGTGCATGGGGCAGCCGCAGGGGCATGTGTGGCTTTGTGGCCTGCGGGGCGGTTCTCATCGCCTGGAACCTGTGCGTAGTCTCAGTCAGTGCTTTGCTGCTGGCAATGGTCTTCTCTGTGGTGCTACTACCTGCAGCCCTGCTATTGTTTGCCGGTTTCCTTTGCCACTCCAGGGTGAGTCTTCTGCTGCTGAGCAGTTTCAGCCTAACAGATAATAATTTCTTAATTTATAGTTTTGTTCTTTGTGGAAGAGGAAAGGCCAAATGAAAACCATGCTTACATGTTGGTTCCCATCTTAGCCAATTCAGTTTGCTAAGGCTCATAAAACCTCTCCATCGATATCTGGATGATATTTATAAGATTGCATTTAAAAGGATTTTAGATCCATCATTTCATTTGGAAAGCTGGGTTATCTGCAAACATGTTAAATGTTCAGCATTTCCTTGGAGAAATGTGACGAAGTGTTTTCTAAAGAAGTTATCCCTCTCCCAATATTGTAGGAAATGTAACAGTGAAGTAGAGGCAGAGAGTAATTTGTGATTATGCAAATCAAATATGCTGTCCTTGCTGAGGTAAATACATTGTGCTGCAACGATGGAAAATACTTCACATAATATACATACTGCCAATAACCCCAGTATGGTTCCTACACATATTCATGTAAAAACCCCAGAGTTCTCAGTTCTTTATGCTCATTTTAGAATAATAAACATTAAAGTTCAACATGAATTTATGACAGATATTTGTACAATAGGCAGGTTTTCAATACGCAATATGATGGATGGATGGATGGATGAATTAGACAATGACATTAGGAATAAAGTGTAGAAATACAATTAATTTTGTACATTCTTGTTTTCGTTTTCCATACTTATCCAGAAAAATATCCTGGAAAATACCTGATTTCATTAGAGTTCTCCAGAGGGCATAGAAACCCTGCATCATAGTCCTTTAGGTATACAACACAAAACCTGATAAGTTACATCCTGGAAAACGCCTTGTTTCCATCCACTCTAATGTTTAATATTAACGTTAATCGTATCTTAATGTTAACAAGTCTTTCATTGTGTTCAATGAAATTCTAATCCAGCTGAATGTAGTACAGCTGCATGGTGGTAAACCTGGGCAGGACCTGTGAGCAGCATGCATGTTGTGCCCGTTTCCTCTAGCTATTCTGGTTTCCCTATACTGTCCGATAAAAAACCCAAAAAAGAAATAATTCCTAAAAATTTCCAAAATTTTACTTTCTGCTATCTAAATCTGGTCATTGTTTCACTGATCAATTATGTATTGACTGTTTAAAATAAACATGAGTGTCAAATTCTAAGCAAAAATGCGAAGAATTTGTTTTAGAATAATCAAGGCTAAATTAAGTCATAAATATGTTGCCATTGTTATTTTTTTATCAATATATTACAAGTTCAATTACAGAATTTACAAAAAATAAACAACGGACTAAACCATCAAATATACACAAATACCTGTAGTATCACAATTGATACACACTTTCACCACAGGCTTTCTATAAAACATCTAGTCATGTATTTATTTATCATGTGTTTAATGTCCGTTTTATTACATTTAAATAAACGTAACCTTTCTAAAAATTGACTCTTTGTGCCATGAAAACTGTATTTATTAGAAGGTGTGTGTCGCCGTCGCCATCTTCGACTCTTGAATAAAACGGGCACACTCCACCTGTAATACCTATATGTTCCACTAGAGGGTGGAAGACAAGTATAGAATTACAGGGGTTGGACAATGAAACTGAAACACCTGGTTTTAGACCACAATAATTTTTTAGTATGGTGTAGGGCCTCCTTTTGCGGCCAATACAGCGTCAATTCATCTTGTGAATGACATATACAAGTCCTGCACAGTGGTCAGAGGGATTTTAAGCCATTCTTCTTGCAGGATAGTGGCCAGGTCACTACGTGATACTGGTGGAGGAAAACGTTTCCTGACTCGCTCCTCCAAAACATCCCAAAGTGGCTCAATAATATTTAGATCTGGTGACTGTGCAGGCCATAGGAGATGTTCAACTTCACTTTCATGTTCATCAAACCAATCTTTCACCAGTCTTGCTCTGTGTATTGGTGCATTGTCATCCTGATACACGGCGCCGCCTTCAGGATACAATGTTTGAACCATTGGATGCACATGGTCCTCAAGAATGGTTCGGTGGTCCTTGGCAGTGACGCGCCCATCTAGCACAAGTATTGGGCCAAGGGAATGCCATGATATGGCAGCCCAAACCATCACTGATCCACCCCCATGCTTCACTCTGGGCATGCAACAGTCTGGGTGGTACGCTTCTTTGGGGCTTCTCCACACCGTAACTCTCCCAGATGTGGAGAAAACAGTAAAGGTGGACTCATCAGAGAACAATACATGTTTCACATTGTCCACAGCCCAAGATTTGCGCTCCTTGCACCATTGAAATCGAGGTTTGGCATTGGAATGAGTGACCAAAGGTTTGGCTATAGCAGCCCAGCCGTGTATATTGATCCTGTGGAGCTCCCGACGGACAGTTCTGGTGGAAACAGGAGAGTTGAGGTGCACATTTAATTCTGCCGTGATTTGGGCAGCCGTGGTTTTATGTTTTTTGGATACAATCCAGGTTAGCACCCGAACATCCCTTTCAGACCGCTTCCTCTTGCGTCCACAGTTAATCCTGTTGGATGTGGTTCGTCCTTCTTGGTGGTATGCTGACATTACCCTGGATACCGTGGCTCTTGATACATCACAAAGACTTGCTGTCTTGGTCACAGATGCGCCAGCAAGACGTGCACCAACAATTTGTCCTCTTTTGAACTCTGGTATGTCACCCATAATGTTGTGTGCATTTCAATATTTGGAGCAAAACTGTGCTCTTACCCTGCTAATTGAACCTTCACACTCTGCTCTTACTGGTGCAATGTTCAATCAATGAAGACTGGCTACCAGGCTGGTCCAATTTAGCCATGAAACCTCCCACACTAAAATGACAGGTGTTTCAGTTTCATTGTCCAACCCCTGTAGATACAGTCAAGGTCAAAAGTCAAAAGTGTTTATTGTCACTTGCACATTCTTTCATATGGTGAAATTCTTACTTTGAACACCAGGCACACAAAAGAGTTTTTTTTTACATCAAAACAAATGCAGTGCCACAACAAAACATAATATAGTAATCCAGGTTATTTGTGGCCAGTGCTGTTAGGAAGTCTAACTGGCACAGCAGAAAAAGGTTTTTGAATCCAGTGGTTATCTGACAGAAGAATCAGACCACATCAAATCTTCACTTTGAATCAACCTTTAGATTTCTGTTTTAGAGAAGAACCGGTAAAAATGCTGGAGAACTCACTAGGTAGAGAGAAATGAGCACAAACCAATAAGAAAGTTTAAAGTGATCATAATTAACAACAATATTTGTGACATCAATGTTGCCTAAAAATTAAAAAGCTTCATGCCTGCTGGGGAAATTAAATATTCTATTGGTTAACTGAATATTTTACTAGTTTTGATAAATAAAAAAAAACATAAATACAATACTGCTGGTACAGAATATGGTGGACAAGCACTAAATTAAAGCATTGTGTCCTACTCCACTGGAGTAGGTTTACATTATTCCCACTCTCTCTTCATCTGCTGCATGAACCAAATTTCAGCAATGAAAGTTGAAGCAAGAATATGTCCTGCTGAAAATGTCTGAACTTTCAACTTCTGTCACAGTTTTTTTTTTATTAAATCATGGCAAGTGTAGAGAATTACACCTTGCTAAGGAACTTAAATAATAAAAACGGTTTATTTTAGCCTTTCTGCCCCAGCCTATATCTTTAGTGTTTTCTAACATATTTACACATATACATATTTTCCATGAATTTTAGAAATGTACACCAATTAAATCAGAAAAAAGACTTCGTCAAACCTTCAGTAAAATCTAATTTTGATAGCACTTTTGCCTTGCAACAAGAAGGTCCTCGTTTCAAATCCCAGCCTCTAAGTCTTTCTGCATGGAGTTTGAATGTTTTGAAGTTTTAATATTTATCAAGAATTATAATTTAAAATCATAATTTGAAAAAGATTATGTTTCTTAACCAAAAATCATTACTTACAAATCGAAATCAGAGATGTCCTCTGGTGTTGTAATTATGGCTCAAAGCCCTTGATAATTACAATTAGTAAATTCTCAGTAATAATTGATAACTATTACTGGATGTCACTGTCTAATCAACCGCTTCACTGAAGGTGGGGGAACTTTGACCTTATTTTGACACACAAATCACTCTTGCTCAAAATAAACACAAACGCTTTCTCTTTATCTACGTGAATATTTATTAAATCAACAGCCCTGATACACCTCGCTATTCTGATTCAATAAACTTCACCTAATCACGCATGAAAAAAATTCTACACAAAAGGGGTAAAATAACTAACTAAACAAGATAAAACAACATTGAGTGTTTATGAAAGTCAAACCAGCAGTTATGGCAAAACAATAAAAAATATGGTACTGAGCAAAGCTTTGGGAGCGGCGTCCACCAGGCTGCAGTCATAAAACCCCCAACGTTGGAGCTCAGTGAAACACAAAGGGTCATAAAACCTTTAGGCGGCAACCAGTGGAAAAACATGAAGAGTGAAAACAAAGGAATAGTGAGTTTTCACCACGAGGTTCTAGCAGTCCAACATTAAGTTCACCTGAGTCTGCGCTCAGGTGTTCAAACACAGTAAGACCCGCACAGCTTCAAAGCGCGGCGGCTTCAGAGTCCAACAGCAATCAAAGTTTCAATAAGACATTGCATGCACATACAACTTAGAACACATTGGACTATAAGTGGCGATTCTAAATCGCCCTAAAATCCTACTCTATCCTGCCCAAGCTATTTCTAATAGAAATAAAACAAAATGGGACTACTTGGTGTTATCTTCTCTGGAGCAGAGGGAGAGAGGGGGGGGAGTAGTTACGCATCCGTAACAAACTCAAAGGAAAACGGTCGGTCTTCGTACTTTGGCCTCCTTTGGCAAAAGGGGAAAAATATGACGGACCGTCAACAAGGATGAAAATTTCGTCTCCTTGAAACCTCCGTGGGTTTTTGGTCACGTGTTAAATTCATGTCTTCGATCAGTAAAGTAAAACTTACAAGTCTTCCTATCCCTATAAGCTTAATTCATTGAATCTCATGAGTTTCTGGTCAGTGGGGAGAATTAATGAAAACCCATGTGTGAGTTTCTTTTCCTGAAGGATGCGTGCCTCCGTTGCGTGGTAACCGGTCTCGGTTTCCAGCGGGGAAAAGCAAGGGGGAGAGGCCTCATATTCCTTATATTGCCCACTGTGACATCAGAGCTTCGACGTCCCTTCCTATCAGCTGCAATTCCTGCTGGGAGTTGTGGTAGCAGACCATACTGGGGTATATAGTAGCCAGTGGCGGATGCTGGTCTTTCAAGGAAGGGAAGCTCAATTTCAAGATCGCTGATTCGCTCATTTCGCTGTCAATCAAAAAGGGATTCAGCCTCAGACAGATCATCCAATCATCATGCAGAAGCTGAGCGTCTGGTCGAGCTGAGGCCAACCCACTGCCCCATAGACCCTTAGAGACGCTGAACGTCTGATGGGCGGGACAAAGCCCAGCATTTATCCAATGACTTGTCTCGTTTTGCTGCAGCCGAGGCTGTCCCATAGATCCCCAGAGGCGCTGAACGTCCGATGGGCGGGACAAAGCCCAGCATTTTTGCTCGCTATTGAACTCACTGTTTAAAGCACTGTGAAGCTGTGGGAATGAGTGAGAGGAAAGCCGCGACGTTACCAGTGATAAGAAGCTGATTCTGAACAAAAGTTGAACGCGTTGTAGCGCATATTTAGTCAATGACATGTAAACACAACAGTATATATTTGATCACTTATTGTTTGACATTTTAGGGGAAGCTGAGCTTCCCTTGCAGTCTTAGAGTAATCGACACTGATAGTAGCAAACAAATGGTCCAACAACAACGTTCTGTGAGATGTTCAAAGCTTGGCACATTGTTTTATAACCTAAACCTGCTTTGAACCTTTCAACAGCTTTATCCCCTCTGTCTGCTGGGTTCTTGGTCTCCATGATGCTGTTTGTTCATTGATGCTCTCTAATGAACCTCTGAGGCCTTTTCAGAACATCTGGATTTCTGCTGAGATTAACATACGCTCAGGTAGACACAGGTAGATTTACTAATTTGGTGACACCTGAACGAATTTGAACTGTATTTATCTTGGGGCATCAGATTGAAGGGGACTTTAATACAAAACCAGTATCCTTATTCTTCTACTTCCCAATTATGAGTGAGTCTGTGTTGGCGTATCACAAAAAAATGCCAATTGAATACTTTGACGTTTGTTCATACTAAGGAAAGATTTGGGGGAAATGAATACTTTGCGGGTCACTGTATTTATTATTGAGAAAGAGAGGAATGTCAGTTTAAACTAAAGCAAACATTTCCAGACCCCACCAGACTGCAGCCTTTTTGTTCTGTTGACAAGACGGAGTCATTTGAAGACAAAGCTCTGTGATTTGGGGGCAACGGCAGCTGAGCTCAGACAGGTGGAGAATGTGGTTACCGAAAGCACAGAGTGCATTTCAGGGAACAGTGAATGAAAGACACAGGTGTTTGCCAAGGTGCATTTACTTGAGGTTTTAGAAAAAAATAACTCACAAAAGGAAGTTATCAAGCATTAGGCTGATTTCTATGACTGCCTGTGTAGCTTTGACAGGTATGATTATGTCAGTGCTGATGTCAAATCATGCAAAATATCAGTCTACCAGTTACCTCTAGACCTTTTTCCCTTATTCATTCCTTGCTTTCCTCTCTTTTTTTTCTTTCTTGGACCTCCTCCAGTTTCTGCTCTAATTTACCAGCAGGCAAGCAAAACAGATTTCATTCCAGGGTGTGGTTTAATCCAAGCCTGATAGAACACAATTAATTGTAGTTTTTAAAGAGACGCAGAAAAGGTGGGAATTAGAATCAACAGGTCAAAGCATGAATAAAACTGGAGATCAGTCACTAATCTCTGATTTGCTCAAGTTGATATATCTATCAGCCACCAGAAGGAGAGAGGTTGCAGGTTGCCCTCACTGTATTCATTCTCTGCATTAATGCCTGCTGACAGCACAGACTGAGGATGCACCTGTCTGAGGGGAAAACTCACACCGACCCACCTCTGCACCAACGTCCACCCACTGATTTCACTTTCAGTGGGAAAAAACTAATTCCATATTTTTCCCCAAGGTGTTCAGGACTCCTCTTATTCCCCTGTCTGTGTTTGTCCTTCTAGGTCCTTGACGCCCCCTCAGCTATCTGCCGCTACCTCGATGACAACAGCTGCTCCGCCCTCATCATTCTGGGCTTTGTCATGATGTCGCCCCTCGTAGTGGTGGCGGCGGCAGTTTTCTGCGGGCTCCTGAGAAAGTTTCGGCTCCTTCTTTTCATTCAGCCGATCTCCAGGGCTCGGTATAGAGGGAGGCTGCTGGACTGGGTGGGAAACGTCCACGCCTGGGTGTGAGAGGAGGGGATCAGGATTCGTATGGTGTGTGGAGAGTGAGGAGTAGAAAGGTAAAAAGAATGATCCGGAGGACACAATAAAGTATTCAATCTCCAGTGTAAACACTACAACAGTGATTAGAAAAGTCAGCCTTTGGATAGTTTTTTCTCTAAATGTGCAATTAGTTTGATTGTCTTCACTAAGTTTCAGTTGTTACAACATCCTTTTGAATATTATGTCTTTTTATACAACTGTTTTTCTTTTATTTCTATTAATTTTCATGTTTATATTATTTAGCAGTATAAAGCAAACTTTGGGTGTTTTTAAATGTGCTTTATAAATGAATTGGGCATTGTAACTAAAATGAGCTGTATTCAAAGGTAAATTAATGGCTGGGGTTGGAAAACCCCGCTATAAAATTAAAATAGTCTGTCAATACGTTGATTACAAGCCAAAAAAAAATCTGCTAGCCAAAGCTGATTTTTTTTAATGGTTGCATGTTCATCTCTTAAATATATTTGCTTTTGCTGCATCAGTTCCTATTCTCCATATGTCTTTTAAAAGAAATCGCTACCAAAGCCTGTATCCAGATGATGTAATTTAGTCCTATTTCTAAAACAAAGAACAAATAAAATGTATAAAAAGCACTCAAAAGAAGATTTAGACATAAACATATAAGTAAATACCTGATAAATGAAAATGAGTTTTTGTTTGATCATTTCTTGTTACCCTGACCTGTGCAGATCTCTCTTTTTGGCCTGAATTTGTCAAGGTGTTCTAATGTCAGACTTTCACAGTGAAGTAAAATTTTAATTGGGATTTTATGTGATAGACCAACGCAAAGAAGTGTATAATTGTTGAGTGGAAGGAAAATGATACATGGTTTTCAAAATAGTTTTGCAAATTAAAATCTGAATAGCGTGGTGTAGATTTGTATTAAGCCCCCCTGACTGAGGACTTTGTGGAACCACCTTTAGTGGCATGAACAGCTGCAGATCTTTTACTGTATGTTTCTACCAGCTTTGCACAACTGCTTACTTTTCTTTGCTAAATAGCTCAAGCTCAGTCAGATTAAATGGAAAGTGTCTGTAAACATCAATTTGTCTTGCAACAGATTAGATTACATTAAGATTTTGACTTTGACTAGGCCATTCTAATACATGGCTATGCTTTCATCAAAGCTATTCCATTGAAGCTTGGTTGTTTCATCTGTGTTGTGTTTTTTGATTTATTCTTTTAATTCAATTTACGGCAACATGTCGTCTTAAAGAACTGTAAAAAGTCAATTCCATCAAATTAAACAGATTTCAAGTCAGGTACATACACTCCAATTGATCCAAGCTATCAAACAGTGCAGTCAGATTCAGTTTATTATTCAAATTGGTTAAAACGTTTTTCTTTCTAAGGGAACCCAGCAGATAGCATCGAGTCAGTGACTTGTAGCATTCACTCCTAGATGAGCACGTAGCGACAGTGGACAGCCACTTGCATTGACCTTTACTAAGGTTTGTTTTCTTCCTGTTTTTTTCTTGCTTGGTTATTGTCCTGGTTGTGTTCTGTTCTTTATGTCATTAGATTCTGATTTAAGTTACTCTTTCCTGGTTCTGTGTTTCTTACCTTGTCCCCTATGTATTCTTTACTGAGTTCATTCATGATTTTGCCTCAGCTCTCCAGTTCACAGCTGCAGTGCCTTCTGTTATTCAGACTCACCTGGTTCCGGTTACACTGATTTCATCCCCAGCAGCCATAAGCCTGTTAGTTTCCTAAATTTTACGCCAGATCCTCTGGTTTTCCTGTCTTCTGGTTTCCTAAACTACAGTTCATTGTTCTGCCTATTTGTTGTCCTCACTAGAGTTTTCTGCAGTTCCTCTTTTGCTCCTTCCATGTTTGTGTCAGATCTTTCAATAAATCATTAATATAAATATGAGACTGCCTTTCTCCTGCCTGACCTTGTCTTGAACTCCTCAACAAACCATCTCATTCCATTCCCTCTCCCGAACACTTTTAAGCTGCTTACCTGTTACAGCTGAAGAAAAGATTCCCCACAGCATGATGCTGCCACCGCTATGCTTCACAGGGGGACGTTTATAGTTAGTTTTTTCACAAAGGCAAGTAGATTTCATTTTGGTTCTCATCTGACAAAAACACTTTGGTGTGTCCCCAATATGACAGCCTTTTTTGCATACTGTCTTTTTTAAAATTTTTATACTTTTGCAAGGCACTGAGTTACACAAACGTCTCAAATTAAAAAAACAACTAAATCAAAGCTATGTTTCTCACCCTTTGAAGCTTTCACAATGATTTTAAATAATTCATCTCACTTCAGAGCAGTCCAACGTACTGTATTTTGAATTTTCTTTTCTACATAATAACAGTATATGTAGCAGAAAAAAATAATGTTTAGCTGAAGGTACCTTAACAGAGTTCCAGGAAACTTTTGGTTCTTTATGCTAGGGCAAAGCTAAACTACCTTTAGGACATGGTGCTCAATCCATTCACTAAAATACATTTTTTGCACTGGTGTCTGATAAATTACACAATGAATACTGTCTATATTATGAAACCTCAGAACATGTTTAATCATTGTGTGATTTATTAAAAGACAGGATTGTTTACATGTTTAAAGCAGCAGCTCCTACACAAGTAAGAACAACATTGTTCTTATATACGAATTACATGACATATTGTGCACTTATTACATTCAAGGACCAAGGCCAGAAATTATATTGTTGCTGAGTTTTCTGACTATCTTTAAGGCATTTGAAGTGACTCGGAGAAAGTACCAGCAGAATCCACTTTAAATCCCTTATGAAGAGAGGGTAAATATTGATATTTGCTTCCTTCAGCAAATGCAAAATGTTAACAAAGATGACAAATACAGGTCCTTCTCAAAATATTAGCATATTGTGATAAAGTTCATTGTTTTCCATAATGTCATGATGAAAATTTAACATTCATATATTTTAGATTCATTGCACACTAACTGAAATATTTCAGGTCTTTTATTGTCTTAATACGGATGATTTTAGCATACAGCTCATGAAAACCCAAAATTCATATCTCACAAAATTAGCATATCATTAAAAGGGTCTCTAAACGAGCTATGAACCTAATCATCTGAATCAACAAGTTAACTCTAAACACCTGCAAAAGATTCCTGAGGCCTTTAAAACTCCCAGCCTGGTTCATCACTCAAAACCCCAATCATAGGTAAGACTGCCGACCTGACTGCTGTCCAGAAGGCCACTATTGACACCCTCAAGCAAGAGGGTAAGACACAGAAAGAAATTTCTGAACGAATAGGCTGTTCCCAGAGTGCTGTATCAAGGCACCTCAGTGGGAAGTCTGTGGGAAGAAAAAAGTGTGGCAGAAAACGCTGCACAACGAGAAGAGGTGACCGGACCCTGAGGAAGATTGTGGAGAAGGGCCGATTCCAGACCTTGGGGGACCTGCGGAAGCAGTGGACTAAGTCTGGAGTAGAAACATCCAGAGCCACCGTGCACAGGCGTGTGCAGGAAATGAGGTACAGGTGCCGCATTCCCCAGGTCAAGCCACTTTTGAACCAGAAACAGCGGCAGAAGCGCCTGACCTGGGCTACAGAGAAGCAGCACTGGACTGTTGCTCAGTGGTCCAAAGTACTTTTTTCGGATGAAAGCAAATTCTGCATATCATTCGGAAATCAAGGTGCCAGAGTCTGGAGGAAGACTGGGGAGAAGGAAATGCCAAAATGCCAGAAGTCCAGTGTCAAGTACCCACAGTCAGTGATGGTCTGGGGTGCCGTGTCAGCTGCTGGTGTTGGTCCACTGTGTTTTATCAAGGGCAGGGTCAATGCAGCTAGCTATCAGGAGATTTTGGAGCACTTCATGCTTCCATCTGCTGAAAAGCTTTATGGAGATGAAGATTTCATTTTTCAGCACGACCTGGCACCTGCTCATGGTGCCAAAACCACTGGTAAATGGTTTACTGACCATGTTATCACTGTGCTCAATTGGCCTGCCAACTCTCCTGACCTGAACCCCATAGAGAATCTGTGGGATATTGTGAAGAGAACGTTGAGAGACTCAAGACCCAACACTCTGGATGAGCTAAAGGCCGCTATCGAAGCATCCTGGGCCTCCATAAGACCTCAGCAGTGCCACAGGCTGATTGCCTCCATGCCACGCCGCATTGAAGCAGTCATTTCTGCAAAAGGATTCCCGACCAAGTATTGAGTGCATAACTGTACATGATTATTTGAAGGTTGACGTTTTCTGTATTAAAAACACTTTTCTTTTATTGGTCGGATGAAATATGCTAATTTTGTGAGATAGGAATTTTGGGTTTTCATGAGCTGTATGCCAAAATCATCCGTATTAAGACAATAAAAGACCTGAAATATTTCAGTTAGTGTGCAATGAATCTAAAATATATGAATGTTAAATTTTCATCATTACATTATGGAAAATAATGAACTTTATCACAAATTGCTAATATTTTGAGAAGGACCTGTATGTGGGATAATCAGTTTTAACATTCTGTTGCCAAAACTACAAAGACAGGTGGTTTTAGCCATAGTTATTTCACGTATTTATTGACAAATGTAAAGTTAAATGTTCCTTTAAGTAGGAAGTGAAATTAAAAGAAGCTTTCTAATTGAAGTCAATAATAAAAGTTAATTACTTACCAAATAAAGAAAATGAGTTTCACAATAATTTTTCTGCCGCAGTAATGGGGGCGCTGTGCCAGACTGTTGAGGTGAAGAGAGAGCTGAGCCGAAAAGCGAAGCTCTTGATTTACCGGTCGGTCTACGTTCCTACCTTCACCTATGGCCATGAACTTTGGGTCATAACCGAAAGAACGAGATCCCGGATACAAGCAACTGAAATGAGCTTCCTCCATAGGGTGGCCGAGCACTCCCTTAGAGATAGGGTGAGGAGCTCTGCCATCTGGGAGGGGCTCGAAGTAGAGCCGCTGCTCCTCCACATCGAGAGGAGCCAGTTGAGGTTGCTCCGGCATCTATACCTGATGCTTTCCTCAGGAGGTTGTCCAGGCACGTCCCACCGGGAGGAGGCCCAGGGGAAGGCCCAGGAGGTTTCTAGAGAGAGGGACGTCTGGGTGTCTCTGCTGAGTCTGCTGCCCCCGCGACCCGGTCCTGGATAAAGCGGAAGAAGACGAGTACGAGTACTCCCTTTCTTCGAGGATCATGCTAACAACCATTGCACTCTTTATACAGTGCCTTGCGAAAGTACTCGGCCCCCTTGAACTTTTCAACCTCTTGCCACATTTCAGGCTTCAAACATAAAGATATAAAATAATTTTTTTTTGTGAAGAATCAACAACAAGTGGGACACAATCATGAAGTGGAATGAAATTTATTGGATGTGTCAAACTTTTTTAACAAATAAAAAACTGAAAAGTGGGGCGTGCAATATTATTCGACCCCTTTACTTTCAGTGCAGCAAACTCACTCCAGAAGTTCAGTGAGGATCTCTGAATGATCCAATGTTGTCCCAAATGACTGATAATGATAAATAGAATCCACCTGTGTGTAATCAAGTCTCTGTATAAATGCACCTGCTCTGTGATAGTCTCAGGGTTCTGTTCAAAGCGCAGAGAGCATCATGAAGACCAAGGAACACACCAGGCAGGTCTGAGATACTGTTGTGGAGAAGTTTAAAGCTGGATTTGGATACAAAAAGATTTCCCAAGCTTTAAACATCCCAAGGAGCACTGTGCAAGCAATCATATTGAAATGGAAGGAGTATCAGACCACTGCAAATCTACCAAGACCAGGCCGTCCTTCCAAACTTTCATCTCGAACAAGGAGAAGACTGATCAGAGATGCAGCCAAGAGGCCCATGATCACTCTGGATGAACTGCATAGATCTACAGCTGAGGTGGGAGAGTCTGTCCATACAACAACAATCAGTTGTACACTGCACAAATCTGTCCTTTATAGAAGAGTGGCAAGAAGAAAGTCATTTCTCAAAGATATCCATAAAAAGTCTCGTTTAAAGTTTGCCACAAGCCACCTGGGAGACACACCAAACATGTGGAAGAAGGTGCTCTGGTCAGATGAATCCAAAATCAAACTGTTTGGCCACAATGCAAACTATATGTTAGCGTAAAAGCAACACAGCTCATCACCCTGAACACACCATCCCCACTGTCAAACATGGTGGTGGCAGCATCATGGTTTGGGCCTGCTTTTCATCAGCGGGGACAGGGAAGATGGTCAAAATTGATGGGAAGATGGATGGGGCCAAATACAGGACCATTCTGGAAGAAAACCTGTTGGAGTCTGCAAGAGACCTGAGACTGGGACGGAGATTTATCTTCCAACAAGACAATGATCCAAAACATAAAACCAAATCTACAATGGAATGATTCACAAATAAACGTATCCAGGTGTTGGAATGGCCAAGTCAAATCCAGACCTGAATCCAATCAAGAATCTTTGGAAAGAGCTGAAGACTGCTGTTCACGAACGCTCTCCATCCAACTTCATTGAGCTCCAGCTGTTTTGCAAGGAAGAATGGGCAAGAATTTCAGTCTCTTGATGTGAAAACTGATAGAGACAAACCCCAAGCGACTTGCAGCTGTAATTGCAGCAAAGGGTGGCGCTACAAAGTATTAACGCAAGGGGGCCGAATAATATTGCACACCCCACTTTTCAGTTTTTTATTTGTTAAACAAGTTTGACACATCCAATAAATTTCATTCCACTTCACGATTGTGTCCCACTTGTTGTTGATTCTTCACAAAAAAGTTTAATTTTATATCTTTATGTTTGAAGCCTGAAATGTGGCAAGAGGTTGAAAAGTTCAAGGGGGCCGAGTACTTTCGCAAGGCACTGTATCTTAAATCAAATACAAAGTTATGGTGGCCTAAAAGTAAAGAACACTGTGAGCCACAGACTAAGAAGTTGTTAAGGAGGGTTTTTGTTAGATGGTGTTTTTGGTGTCTGCTGAACTAGTTTAAGCATCAGTTCAGAGTTTCAAAGGGACCATTGTTGCAGAGAATGTGGATATTTTATGGCTTCCGGGGAAAATTACAACCTCATTATCATTGCTATAATTTCACATAGACGTATACTGAATCATCTCTATTACAATAGGTTTTTTTCATGTTCTGATAATGACAATTATTAGAGAGAAAAGTGATTATGTATAATTTATAACTCTGAGAGGAAAAAAAATATGTTGCACAACGATGAACTGGGTCTATTTCATTCATCGGACTTCTGCAGCAAACAGAACAAAAGTCTTTTCTAAGAAACAAGTTACAGTTAATTGCAGGAAGAATGATAATAGTTCAGCTTTGTAAAATTGCTCTTTCTGTTGCCTGCTGAAAGACAGTTATATATTTCCAAAACTTGCTCCAAAAAAAACAACAGACAATCAAGTTTCAGTACTACTTTAAATAATTATCACAATGTTTTGTCCACATGTGAGACATGTTAGGTTACAGTAGGTTGTTACTGTTTTGGTTCCGAAGTGTATATTTGAACAATAGCCCTCATAATTACAGGCAATTATTTCTGATGTTTACAAGGATAACCTCAAAGTCCCTATTTAACAAATGTCTTAATAAACATACAAACAAACATAAGGCTTCACAGTCATGACATGAAAATTTTTAAATGAAGCACAGAAAACAAAGTTATGTAGTTCAAGCTGGTACCTATAATAAGAACATTTTGTCCTGCTTTAACATCCAATGTATGTATGCACATTTCGATATTCTCCGCACAGTCTGACATGAGGAAATGGGGTTAATGTATGAATCAAATCAGATCAAAGCGATGTAGTTTTTAAAACAAAACAAAAAAATCCTTAAAATAAATTCGGCAATTCTAATCTTAATTAGATATAGGATAAAACAATTGAGGTTACACATAAATGTATTCATAAATGTATTAAGAGATAATGTTATATTAGCATTATACAGAATTTGAAGAAATCTGCCATTCTGCTGGGTGGAAAATAGTCTTAAAGGGAAGATAATTCAAAACAACTGCCAACATGCCATGGTTTAGAAGGCAAAGCGAAATCACCTGAGAAGCAGACCGCAAGATGCTAAAAGAAGTCTCCAAAAAACCAACATCCATGGTTGTCTTCAAGCTGCACCTTTGTTTTCTTTGTTCTCTGCCTGCCCGCTCTCAGACGCTCTCCGCCTGGAATACAAAAGATCTTCTTCAGCCTTGCTCCTTCCATATACTCTGAAGACTACTTATCTTACCTCTTGCCACCGCCAAGATCCACCTTCCCCTCAAATTTTATCCTCTCCATCTTCTCATCTTACCACAGTAAGATCCCCATTAATGACCAACATTTTGGGCAAAACCACGCTATTGCTCCTCTTACCCCAACTAAACCATACTCACCAGATCCAGCTGAACCCGACTGCCGAAGCCCTGCAACATTGACCATTGTAGTTTATTTAGGATAAAATACTCCTTTTTACGTTCATTCTGAGTCCCGACTTGGTTTCTGCATGTGGGTCAGAAAAATACCTGCTACCATGTCAGATATGTTAGGTACAAATCAAATACAGCATTGCAGGAAAATAATTTCATACCAACTGTGAAGCATGGAGGTGGAAGTATCATAATCTAGGGATGCTTTGCTGCAGCAGGACCTGACCAGCTCACTATCATGTAATCCACCATGAAAACATGCATCATAGGGAGCTTAAAGGAAATGTTTTCCAAGTTAAACTCTAGATTAATGGGGCGAAAGAAAAATTGCTTATTCTGAACAATAATTAAGTCAAAATTGGGTTCACAAATCAACAAGAGTGGGGTCTTGAGCTGCTCTAAAGAAATTAAACTAAATAATAAAAATGATAATGGTAAAGCACATACATGATGTAAATGTTAAAATGAGATCAAAAGCTGTACTTAAAATTACAAAAATAACTAGAAACCTGCAAGCAGCTTTGAAGGCCCTCGCACCCCTCAGCGCAACTCGGGCTGTTGAGCGACCGCAGGAGCCTGGCATCGCCTCCTACATACGATGACACCGCGTCACTTCAACACGTCGCCAGTAGGTGGCACTTTGAGCAACATGTCATATAATCTTCGGTCATGCAGAGTTTCAGTCTGGCAAAAAGCATTCAAAATTTCGAGTAAATCTGACCTTCCAGATGGAAGCTGCACTCACTTGTTTGTTTGTGGGTGGGGCTAAAACGACATCATCAATTGACTGTGTCAAAATGTCAATCATTAACTCATGATCATGTATACTACATTTCAAGTGGATCCGATGATGTGTGAGGGAGATATAGCCCTTGAAGTGTCCTAGGGGGCGCTATTGATCCAAATTTAAATGTAATCCAATAGAGCTGTTTGGGGGATGACAAAGATCAAGCATATTTAGTTTGGAGTGAATCGGACCATGCATGTGTAATTTAGAGGCAAACGTATGGCCGTGGCGTGACATCAGAATTCGCCACGCCATCATAGCCACACTCTCCAGCTAAAGCAGTCAGTCCTGGCGACTGTCTAAGACCATCATGTTATCTGTTACTTGGGACATTTTCACATTGATTAGGTGAAGAACATCAAAAATTGACTCTCTAAAGGAAAACATGGCACTTCCTGTTCTCAGGGGGCGGGTGTTCGATGATGTCACCATCTGATCAGTGAATATTGTTGAGGCCTAGAGGCAGATCAATCCTAGAAGGTTTCATTTGTCTGTGACTTTCCTTGTAGGAGCTATATCAATTTAATGTTTTATGGCGAGAAGTCATTTATTTTCAGATCTGTACGACTTACGGTTTGGCCCGCCAAAAGTCCCCGGAATAATAATAAGAATTCGAGCGATTACAATAGGCCCTTGCAGTTTTCCTGCTCGGGCCTAATGAAATTTGCAATATTATAAAAGAAATGACAACGCTTAAAATATTGTAATTGCTATGAACACCTTTTTAACCTGTGTAATTTTTGTTTCTGTTGAAGGTACTCCTGGATCAGTGCTTCTGTGTTCTTTTATGTGTACTGTCTTCTCAAACCCCCAGTCAGTCATGTCAGATGGCCTCTCAGGGAGGCTGTTACTGGTTGCACTAGATGTTTTTTTTCATGCTAAAGAGGAGTTTATCCTTTCTACTGCAACTACATGCTTGCTCAGTATGAGGGATGACTGCCAAGTCAAGGAGACTGCCATCAACCATCCATTTGCTACATGCTCATCCAAGAAGAGTGAACACTGCAAGTAAATGATTCGATGCAAGCTGCTGTTTCCTTTACATCGAAAACATGTAAAGAAGTACAATAATAAACTGAACTTGACCTCATTGTGGGATGTAATGTATGTATGATGAAGTGTAATTTTTGTACTTGACTTCAATGTTTATAATTGGAATAAAGTAACCTGACAGTACATATGTTGTGAATTAGTGTTATGTAAATAAATACACTTTTATTAGAATTTTACACATTGCATAAAAATTGGATCCTGGCAAAAGTTATCAGTAGACTTCATGATCATGATATGTATTGATCAAAGAGTATTTGAAAGTAGTAATTCTGTTATTTATGAGTTTAAAGCACAGCTTTACAAGTAAAATCAATTAACATTGAAAGCAAGTGAAAAGAACAAGGACAGAGTTAAGCCAAATTATGTATGACAAAGTTTGAAAGGACATTCACATGTGAAAGGTGAGTGAAAGACTTAAAAGTATCATCTGTGCGATTTGAAGAGAACTGTGTGAAGGACCTGTATTTTGTGTAATGAGGCAGTATTTTTAAGTTGTGAGACTTCTTAAAGGACCTAAAACATTGAAACATCAGTCTTCCTATGGCCTGGGGTTTGTGGTTTTTTGATCCAACCATATAATGAAATAATATTGTAAGGCACCCAACATGGACCATTAACGGTAAGTTTGTTTAAAATCTGGCATTCTATGTTAAAGACAGAAAAATAAAGTTTTTGTAGCGAGTAAGAAAAAACAGTGAGCAACCTTTCATACCATCTTGAGTCATGCAGGGTTCTTCTTCAGCGGAGAGCATTCAAAATGTGGGTGAAATCCAACCTTCCCGAAGGAAGCTGCACTCACTTGGCTGTTATTTGATGAGATCACTTTAGCTCACGCACTGACTTTTTGTTAACATGTTCACTATTAATCCATGATGAATTATATTATATTTCAAGTGGATCCGATGATGTATGAGGGAGATAAAGCCCTTGAAGTGTCCGAGGGGGTGCTATTGATCCAAATGTCAATGTAATGTAATAGAGGTGTTTGGGGGCTGACAAAGATCAACCATAATCAGTTTGGAGTAAATGGGACATTCCTAAAGGAAGTTGCACTCACTTGTTTGTTTGTGGGCGGGGCTAAAATGCTGTCATCAGTTGACTGTGTGAACATGTCCATCATTAACTCACGATCATGTATACTACATTTCAAGTGCATCCGATGATGAATGAGGGAGATATAGCCCTTGAAGTGTCCTAGGGGGCGCTATTGATCCAAATTTAAATGTAATCCAATAGAGCTGTTTGGGGGTTGACAAAGATCAATCATATTCAGTTTGGAGTGAATGGGACCATGCATGTGTAATTTAGAGGCAAACGTATGGCAGTGGCATGACATCAGAATTCGCCACGCCATCATGGCCACACTCTCCAGCTAAAGCAGTCAGAATTGGCGACTGTGTAACACCATCATGTTATCTGTTATTTGGGACAGCTTCACATTGATTAGGTGAAGAACATCAAACATTGACTATGTAAAGGAAAACGTTCTACTTCCTGTTCTCAGGGGGCGGGTCTTCGATGATGTCAGCATCTGATCAGTGAATATTGTTCAGGCCTAGAGGCAGATAAATCCCAGAAGGTTTCATTTGTCTGTGCCTTTCCTTGTAGGAGCTATATCAATTTAGTGTTTTATGGCGAGAAGTCATATTTTGTGGCGTGGCCACGCCCACACGCTTTCATGTATCAAAAAGGTTTTGATAACTTTTGATCCCCAATCCCTTAAGAGTAAACTGAGTGATTTTGAAATCTCTAAGTCAAAAGCTGTAGGAGGAGTTCGCTCAGATATGCGGGCTAAAAACGCCCAAAAGAGGGTGAAAATGGCAACTTCAATCCAAAATGGCCGACTTCCTGTGGGGTTTAGACCAATGCTCCAAGAGACATTTTTGTAGGTCCAGAGACGATACATAAGTATACTAAATTTCAGATTCCTTGGTCAAAGCATGGCTTGGGGCTGTTTTTTTGAATTGTTTTATGGCGAGAAGTCATTTATTTTCAGATCTGTACGACTTACGGTTTGGCCTATCTCACGTTTGGGGGCGTGTCTAAGTCGTTTGGCCACGCCCACTGACGACGACATTAAAGAACAAACATTTCACGCGGGGGACAATTTTTGGTAAAATTTGGTGAGTTTTGGGATATGGCAAAGTCCCCATATTGCCCCGCCAAAAGTCCCCGGAATAATAATAAGAATTCGAGCGATTACAATAGGCCCTTGCAGTTTTCCTTGCAGTTTTCCTGCTCTTGCAGTTTTCCTTGCAGTTTTCCTGCTCGGGCCTAATAAGAATTCGAGCGATTACAATAGGCCCTTGCAGTTTTCCTGCTCGGGCCTAATAAACATTCAAATTACAATAGGCCTTCGCAGCTGCTTTGCTGCTCGGGCCTAATTATTAATGGGGTTTGTTTTCCTGTAGAACGGCATGAATGCTTAACCGGTAGTCGGAGTCACGAGTCCCTTTTATTGTGATTTGGTGGATCTCAATGGGTTACAAGTTAAAAGGTTTGGGAACCACTGCTTTATAACATCAAGTTTGTAGTTAATCTGTATGGAAGCCACAAGGGTCTTTTTTCCCCCTGAGGAGACAGAAAAATCAATAAACGGTGCAAGTCAATGACCACACATTGATTTTTGATTTTTCACTACAGTGTCCTCCTACACTGTGGTCCAATTTGAACCTTTTCTCAAACCCATTCGCAAGAACTTGTCAATATTTAATGGCGACCTCTTTAGTTCGAGTTTCTTGTCCATTTGAAGGAAGCTAAATAGGCAGCAGTTTATTGGAGTTTATTAGCAGCCCTCCTTCCTCTGCTTCTGCACTTCTGTTGCCAATTATTCCTCTACCTAAACACTGCTTCCACCCAAACTCTCATCATCTCTGTGCCAGGAGCGTTAAAATAGGAGCATGCTGCTTTCCTGGGCACAGTCAATGAAAGAGGAGATTGAATTCATAATAGTTGCATGATGCACCTAGTGCACCTTATCATCCTCAGTGTCTGCATGTGTTGAGTGTGTTGAATGTGCGTTCAGTGGCTTAATAAGAGGCATTGTACCCAACTCAATAGGATTATACTATGTGGTGGAACAGTAGCCACTGAGTATCTGCTGTGGACATGACCGGCCAAGCGACTAACCACTGCGTTTGTGGAGAGATATTTGTCAATATAGACTGGCAAATACATTCACGTTCTTTAATTTCTGAGCTCCTGCTGTTGTGGCCAACACCATAGATAAAACACAGGAATACCGAGGAATAATTACGAACTCGGCAGCATGGCGGCATAACCTACAACAGCAGCCTGTCAGGGGGAATAATGTTTTCAGTGCTTGGTGGGAGTAGGAGAAAATGAAGCCTTTTAATTAGTGTAATTAGCCCTTTCTCCTAAAGCGTTTATTTAAAAGCAATAAGACAATTATCCTCTGCCTCATAAGTAATATAAAAATCCTCCCGGGCTCCAGAAGACAAGTAGGAAGAGGCGTATAAATCAGAGCAGAACACAAAACTGACTCAGAAACCAGCAAATCAAACATTTTTTTGACAAAAGATCTTACAGTCCCTACAGTTCCTTGCAAAGATATTTACTTTGCTTGACTTTTTAAAAATTTTATTACATTACAAAATGTAATTTAAATACTTCTTAACCTTATTTTATGTGGTGGAGCTGCATAAAAAGTCTATGTTGGTGAAGTGAAACCATAAAAATATATATTTAAAAAAGATTAAAAGAAAGAGAAAAACTGGCATGGTCATATGTATCCAACCCCCTAAAAAGTTCTGGTGCAACCAATTACCTTCAAAAGTCACATAATTAGTAAAATGAAGTCCACCTGTGTGCAATCTAAATGTCACATGATCTGATCTTTTCTGAAAGGCCCCAGAGGCTGCAAAACCACTAAGCAAGAGGCATCACACTAGGAAGACCAAGGAGCTCTCCAAACAAGTCAGGGACAATTTTGTTAAGAAGTACAAATTATCAAATCAATCATCTTAAAATGGAAAGCATATTAGGAGATGTGTGTGTTATCTATGTCCTGTCAAGAAAGGGCCCCTCACCAGAACTCACAGACTGGGAAAGAAAGGCATCTATCAGAGAGGTGGCACAGAGACCAAAGGTAAGCCTGAAGGACCTGCAAAGTTCCAAAGCAGAGACTGAAGTATCTGTCCATAGGACCAGAATAAGCAATACATTCCATAGAGCTGGACTTTATGGAAGTATGGCCCAAAAAAGACATTCTTAAAAATAAAATGGCACATTTTGAATTTGTAGGCAACTCCCCAATGTATGGAGGAAGGTGCTCTGATCAGATGAGACTAAAATTAAACTTTTGGGCCACCAAGGAAACCATTATATCTGGCACAAACCAAACACATCCAACCGCCCCAAGAACATCATCCCCACAGTGAAACATGGTGGTGGCATCATCATGCTGTGGAGATATTTTTCAGCAACAGGGTCTGGAAAACAGGTCCAAGTCGTGGGAAAGTTGGATAGTGCTAAATATAGGGACATTCTTGAGCAAAACCTGTGTCAGTCTCTATGAATTGAAACTGAGGTTCACCTTCCAGCATGACAATGGCCTGAAGCAAACTGCTAAAGCAACACTCAAGTGGTTTAAACATTTAAAAGTGTTGGATTGGCCTAGTCAAATTCCAGACATCAATGCAATTGAGAATCTGTGGTTCGACTTAAAGATCACATGCGAAAACGATCCAACATGAAGCAGCTGGAGTGGTTTTGCCTTAAAGAATGGGCTAAAATCTAAATTATAAATGTGGCAATTGAGACCTGCAGCCTGCAACGGCAACCTGCAGCTGTAATCGCTCCAAAAGGTGGCTCTACAAAGTACTGACTTTAGGGGGGGTGAACAGTTACGCATGCTGAGGTTTTCTGTTGTTTTGTCCTATTTGTTGTTTGCTTTGCAATAACAAAAATAGCACATCTTCAAAATTGTACCCCTGTTCTGTAAATGAAATGGTGCACAATATGCATATGACAGACTGGACTGGTGTAAATGTCAGCTAATTATGCAAGTTCCAGACATTCAGGGTCTCCATATATGTTAAATAGTTGATGATGCTTGTTCATTGCAGCATAAAAAGTGTTAGAAGCTGAACAGGTGGTAAAATCATTAAGAAACTAGAAATAAGTTGTTTTAAGGCCAAAACATCAGATGTTGGCTAGAAGCAACTATTATAGAAAAAAACCTTGTTGTTGACATGGAAATAATGTTTTTTTCTAAGTACCTGGATAGACTACTTGATATCTTTGGGCTGTTTACTATGAACTCAAAGCAGAAAGACAGTAACATCTTTCATTTCTTTTAGTTAATGCAAGTCAAATCACTATCCTGACATTCTCCAATATTATCAAATAATTTAATTTAAACCCCTTAAACTTTGCTGCATTTTGTCATATTAAAACTAAAACTTTCTGTGTATTTTATTGGGATTCTATGTGATAGCCCGACACAAAACAATTCATAATTGGGAAGTGCATTTCGCTCAATACATCTTTGAGGATCAAAGTAAAGGGGGCTGAATACAAATGCAAGCTGTTCAGGCTTTAAGTGTTTTAAAGGGGCTTAAAGATGTTAAAATTCTGTGGTAAATTTAAACAAATCTACTACATTTACTCCAGAAAATGAATGTAACAATGAAAGATATTCCAAGTGATTTAAGTTCTGGATGCTAAACTGAGAAGGGGTTTAATCTGCACAGATTCCAGCAGAAGTCCAACACCTGATGGATTGCCCAAGTTCCTGTTCATGTCAGGTAGACTCCCGCTGATCCTGTGCGATTTTTGAAACAGCGCTTTTTGAAAACCACATGCTTTTTTACTGCCGGATAAAATGAGGGAAATATAACTGTGGTTTTTAGGTTATAGCAGTAATCCCAGCTGATCGCTCTTACTGATTATAGTCTCTGTATCAAAAATAGCTTCCCAATCTAAGGCAACCATGGATGAGAAATTTCCCATTGCTTTTTATTTCTCACATTTCAATGTAAATCTAGGTAGTATAGTTTTAAACTGACAGCAAAAATGTGTCATTGCTTTAAAACAATAGAGGAAAGGAAAACACATTACAGGTAACATTAACCGAGATAACAATATTTTAACCTGTCTTTTTTTCTGTGTCTCTTGGTCCTTTTCCTTTAGCTGCTTTCTGAAGCCCCCTTGTAAAAACAACCAGTCCTATGAGCCATTGCTCTCTCACTCCATTTTCTGCTTGTACTCATGTGCACACTCAGTTTTACTTTCCTGCAAAAGAAAATTGCAGTCTTCTCTGTACTGTTCTTTGTACTATGTCTCCTTCTACAGTTGCCTGTCCCTCACATGCTGTTTGTTCTCGTCGTATTGTTTCTTGTCATTTTAAAGAGAAGGACGATGTCTTCCTCCTCTAATTCTAACGTTTCACAGATATTACTTATCTCCTTTGAACTGTTTGCCAGATGTTGCAGATTTTTTATGCAACCACATCCTACAAGGCTTAGCTTTTTCCTTACGTCCAACTGTTAATCCCCAACATCTGATGGAGAGTTAGTTGCTCATTTTACCGCCAAAATGGCTTCCGACAACATGATACAAACTAAAACTTTCTCAGAGATGCGTTTCCTTTCAATAACAACCGTGCAATTATGATTTAAAAGGCTGCTGGGTTATGAGGAATGGATTTTTACAAAAATACAAACTTTTTAAAATGCAAGGGTCAAAACCCTACTCTGCACTGTGTGTATCATGATAAATAATGTCACCAGGGGGGAGAGGAGCTACCTTTTAAATATTCTGACATAAATCCAGACTTTCCAGCAATACTGAAGAAGAATATGATGCAGATCAGACAGAGGGACAGTTGTGATTAGTTCAATCCTACTTCTTTTGGATAAGTCAGAGTTTCTCCAATCATCTCCAACCCACAAAGGATGCTGGCCTGCATGCAAGGTGCTATGTGTCGAGGAAAACTAACTCTACTCTGACAAACAATTTCTGCAATGAGACATGATGGTGGCAGCATCATGATATGGGGATGCTTTCTTCAACAGGGACAGAGAAGCACATCAAAATTGATGGAAGGAAGAATAGATAACGATAATCCACTGGGCAATTATTGAAGAAAAAAACCTATTAGAGGCTCCAAAAGTCTTGGGACTGGGGCACAGGTTTCCCTTCCAGCAGGACAACAACCCCAAACATACAGCCAAATCTATAGTGAGAGTGTTTAGACCAAATCCCATTTATGTGTTAAAATGGCCCAGTTAAAGCAAGAAAAACAACTTTTCAAGAATTCCACATCAGATTTTATATCACTGTTATTTAATTTGTCAGAACTCACCACTGTCAGATCAGTTAAGACCACAACTAACAGAATGACAGTTCAGTTGTTGCTGTTGTTCAGCCTTACATGTTATTGCTAAGTCAGAGTTTAACTGATAATCTCCAGGCCAAGATGGATGCTGCCATAGGTGGCAAAGATAAAGCAAATGATGAAAAGGATGATGATCATCTATGACGGGTTTCTGTGCATGATTATGATGAGAAACTGGATTGCTTTGATCAGTTCTGGTTTGTGAAAAATCTCAGACTGTAACTAAGGGGAACTACTGTGGGCGGGACTAGTGACTGTATTTATGCTGTCTCCTTGAACAAAGGAACTCCTTGACAATGAAATTAGTTTATTTGAGTCTGGCCTAATGTCCTGCATGTTTTATATGATCCACTGATCCAGCACAACTGATTGACATGATTGCATTACCTCCTGTACATCCCATCAAGTGATACAGAAGCCTGTTAATCACTCGTTCATGTGTGGGGCAGCAGGGAAACTCCTAAAACAGGCAGGGTAGTGGGGTGCAAAAAGACATTAATTGGAAGTCCTCTGGATGGTTGATTTATGGCTAATGTGATCTTATTAGAAAAGCAGGAGAATTTTTAAATGGGTAGATTTTATCATGAACAAACAATGAGGTGGCAAAACTAAAAGAAAACCATGACCATGGCTGGCTGACATTGGCAGCTGTAATTGAAGCGAGAAGTGGTTTCATAAAGCATCGAAACAAAGGCGCTAAATGCAAACGCACAGCACACTTTTAAAATCTTTATTTGTATAAAAAAGTCAAATCCATGGCTATTTTTTTTTTACTTTACAATTTAGTGGTTCTTTGTTTCTCTAACACAAAATCCCCAAATAATACATTAAAGTGAATAGATGTGACATGATAAAAAAAAAAACAAACAAAGACAATAAAGTGACTGATGGTGTTACCCAGAAGGTCTGGTTTGCATGTTTAACCTTATATTTTTTAAAGACCTGCATCTTTCTTTAAATCTAAACTTTAAATATTAGTTTTAAGAGAACTTTTCTGTTTTCCTTTTTTAAATTGTTTCCCAGATTAAACCGGGACCACAGCAACTCTGGCCTTGTGTCATTCTCAAACAACCTCTCATTACGCCCCGCCTGAGAGGACAAAAAAGGTTCCCGCTACCAGACATTATCCTCCTTTTCTCCACCTTCTCTCTCATTACCTTCCTTTCAGTTCATAGCCTTACTGATTCCTGCCTCTTCCTATTTTCAGAAAATTAAAATCCATTTCCTATGCTGCGCTGTTGTCTCATCACAAGCCTATTTCCCATCTGCCTTGTAGCTGCAGAATAAAAAGAAACCAACATGGGCTTTTTATGAACGCTAGTTTCATCGTCTGTGAGACAGCTGCAGCCCTCAGGACATATCAGGCTGGTTGCTGAGGTGGCGAGACATTTCTGTTAGACAATGTGATGAGAAATGAACTAGATGCTGTTTAATCACTAAAACATCTTACCATAATACTTTTACATTAATCTTTTATACTAAACATGTGTGGAATATTTTTCAATAAATAAAAATACAAGCTGTGATATGTGTATAAAATGTGTGAATATTACCTGTTAAAAACAACTATGCCATTATCCCACTTTAGAGTATTTGTATACCTTAAAGTAGTTTATTACTTTATCTGCAATTTGCTTGTGTTTGTGTTGGTGCAACGCCTGAATATCCCTCATGGGGATCAACAAAGAAACATCTTGTCTCATCTAAAGGTCACTAATAGAGTATCACTCATTGGGGGTAATTAAATGTTTATATAGCTGCTTTTATAAATTTTGTTTAGGGCCTGGACAATACATTTATAAATATCTGTGTCTATATATGTGTCTTAGGGGTCCTGTCATTTTACTGTTTGTCTTGGACCAGACAATTCAGTGGAGCAGAGAATATGATGACGTCAAGCACAGAGCGGGGCCAACTAGATACTCATAGTCTGATTAGCGAAAGACCTGTATAGAGAGCTTCATGGAATGGGTTCCATGGCTGAGCAGCTGCACCCAAGCTATACATCACCAAGTATAATGCAAAGCATCAGATGCAGTGGTGTAAAGCACGCTGCCGCTGGACTCTAGAGCAGAGGAAGCACGTTCTCTGGAGTGATGAGTCATGCCTCTCTGAACAAGTCTGGTTTGGCAGTTGTCAGGAAAACAGCACACACCTAGCTACATGTAAAGTGTAAAGTTTGAGGTTGAGGGTATTATAATGTGGGATGTCTGTCAGGAGTTCGGCTTGGTCCCTAGGTTCCAGTGAAAGGAGCACTTATTGTTTCAGCATACCAAGACATAAAGGACAATTTCATTCTCCCAACCTAGTTGGAGCAGTTTAGGGCAGACCTCTTCCTGTTCCAACATGACTGCACACCAGTGAACAAAGCAAGGTCAATTTGGACATGGGTGGTGTGGAGGAACTTGACTAGCCCTGCAGAGTCCTGAGCTTACTTTGAAAGCATGCCTCTGTGATAAATTTGAGCAGAAGCTGTGAGCCAGGCCATCTTCTAGACAAACATTTTGTTTCATGTTCCTTTAAATTCAATATTAAAATTTTGTCTTTCTGCGTCCCACCTGCCATGAATCACAGTGAATATAGTGAACCTAAAATAACGTTCAGCTGTACTACAGGGATCTTCCCAACATTTGTTCTTTGCATCCTTTACAAATGATCAAAATTATCTCATTGTACGTAGGTATCAGTCAGGTGAATGGTACCAGAACTAACAGCGCCAAGTAGAATGTTTGCTAAGTACTGGTGTTGGACTGGTCTGGACTGCAAAGTAGAGTTGCAAGAAGGAATCTTTTTCCTTCAATGAAAACATCCAAGCCTCGCCAGAATCTTCTTAGATTGCGTGGTGGAATGTGTTTTGCTCTTATTAATCCAAAGTTTAATTTTTATCAAAACGATTCTGAAAGTGTACGAGTTTAATAGAAAATTCAAGTTTTGGAAAGCCAAAGTTAGAGTCCAGAAGAAAATCTGACAGAAAATCTTCAGATTTGGAGAACCTTTTGAAGAAACATGTTGGGTGCCGATGAAGGTCCTAGCAAAGAAAACTAAAAGCAATCAAAAGGTGGATTAACAAAGTGAAGCACACTTTGTCATAATGTTAACTGCCGACCTGACCCACATGCAGGGAACAACCAGAGACAACAAAGTTCAGACGGTTAGTTTATTTAATTAGAGGCCCTGGAGACGGAGACTGGAACTGGACACCTCTGGAGGTGAGAGCGGGGGTTCTGCCAGGGGGGAAGCCACAGAACCTGGGGTGTGTGTGAGTGCGGTCAGTCTCGTCTACTGTGGCTGGCAAAGCGGTGCCAACGGAGGGCGCAGGGAGGGCGGACAGGATTCGCTCAGCTGGAAGGCTCACAGGAGAGTCAGCCAAATGGTTCAATATGGGACTCGGTTCTGACAGTGTCCGTGCCTCAGATCAGTTCAAGTCGGATCCGGGGAAACAGCACCGCAAGGGCAAAACACTCAGGCAAAGAATGCAGGCACAGTCTCCTCTTATACTGCCCAGCTGAGGAATCTCACACACACAGGGAGGAAGGCATACCAGAGCAGAAAACAAAGCGGAGTGCAGGTGCCTTGCAACACAAAGTTTTTACATGAGTGATAACAAGTCCTTGCACCCATCCAACATTCTGGGTTGTTGATTTTGATATATTTTGCTTACAGAGGGTGATTAGGAGATCCGCCAGGGGGGAGGAGAAGTGAGATGATGGAAAACTCTGGGAGCGTGTCGGGTAAGTGAAAGGTCCAGGTAATTCTGTTTTACTTGTACTTGAGGTGGAGGTGGCACCAGGTGGATGATCTTGGAGGGGAGCACGGTGGAGGGTGAGCCAGGTTTGTTCACAGGTAGCGAGAGGAGACTTGAAACCCGAATGAAGCCAACTGAGAAGACAATCCGAGAAGATCTCTTGCGGAGAGAGTGTCTGGATTTTCTGCATATGCAGACTTGATAAGAAGCTCGGAACTGGAGGCAACCTGGGAAGGAAAAATAATCACAAGGAGACTTGTCTTGGCCAGCTAGAGTTACCACTGCAGGTTAACACTCAGTGTTGGCAACGTTGGGTACTTAAGCTCCTCTCCTGATGAGGCTGATGGAGAGCACCTGTGGACTCAGCTCCTACCGTGCGTCTGGTGCCATCTAGAAGTTGGATGGGGTTAGTAGCTGGTAAAAAAGGTGAGCAGAAAAAAGCTCCCAGAACTCCGACAGTACTTCCCTTCAACGGCTGCCGCCTGGCGGCCCGGAAGAAGTGGAAGGAAGGGAAGAAAGGTACCCAGAGATGAGAGATGGGTCTCAGATAAAAGAAGGTCTTGTGATGACAGTTTTGATCAGAGAACTTGGAACGTTGGATGAATGCGGAGACTCGAAGGAAGCTTCAGGCGGACAGCTTAAGGACTGATAACTGCCTCAATCTCATACGGGCCAATGAACCTGGGGGCGAGTTTCTTGGACATAGATTTTAGAGGGATGTCACGTAACGAGAGCCAAACCTTCTGGCCAGGCTGGTACTGGGGAGCTGGAACCCTTTTCTTGTCTGCATACCTTTTGTTCTGCTCTGCGGTGCATTGAAGGGCTTGTGCAGTGGCTGTCCAGATGTGTTGGCATCTACAGATGTGATGACGTACAGAAGTGACAGAGATCTCTTTCTCGTCAGCGGAAAACAATGGTGGTTGGTAGCCCAGAGAAGCTTCAAAAGGGGAGAAACCTGTGGCAGCAGAAGTGTAAGAAATATGAGGGTACTCGACCCATGGCAGGAATTGGCTCCAGTCTGTGGGGTTGGTTGATGTTAAACAACGGAGGATGGATTCCAGCTCTTGATTCATCCGTTCTGTTTGGCCATTGGACTGTGGGTGATATCCTGAGGTTAGAGAAACTTTAGCTCCCAATGCTAAGCAGAATTGTTTCCAAACCTTAGCGATGAACTGAGGTCTGCGGTCTGAGAGGATCTCCAGAGGTATTCCATGGAGTCTGAAAACATGCTTCACCAGAAGTTGAGTTGTCTGAAGGGCAGAGGGTAGTTTTCTGAGGGAATGAGATGACAGGTCTTAGAGAAATGGTTGATAATAGTGAGTATGGTGATCTATATGGAGGGCTATATGTGACCATGGCCGCTTAGGAACACAAAGGGGTTGCAACAGTCCTGCAGGTGGTTGGTTAGAGGACTTATTTCTAGCACAGATAGTACAGACTTGTACATACTCTTTAATGTCCCTATGAAGGGACGGCCACCAAAACCTTCTGGAGACGAGGGCGATGGTTCAACTAGAACCAGGATGGGCCGAGAACTTGGATGAATGGAACCAGTGGATCAGGCGGGAATGGACAGTTGATGGGATGTAAGTCCGTTTTGGGGGTCCAGTTCCGGGATCTGGTTCATTTCTGAGGGCCTGGGATACCAAGTTCTCCACATCCCACGTGAGGGCTCCAACAACACAACTTTGCGGTAGGATGGGAGCAGGCTCCTTGTCAGTTGTCCGGGGAGAACTGTCGAGAGAGGGCGTCGGGCTTGATATTCTTGGAACCAGGTCTGTATGAGATCGAGAGGTTAAAACGTGAAAAGAAAAGGGACCAACGAGACTGGCGAGTGTTAATGCGTTTGGCTGCTTGAAGGTAGGCTAAGTTCTTATTCAATTCAATTCAATTCAGTTTTATTTATATAGCGCCAATTCACAACACATGTTGTCTCAAGGCACTTCACAACAGTCAGGTTCATACATTCCAATTAATCCTTATCATTGAACAGTGCAGTCGGAATTAGCTTTTTATTCAAATTGGATAAAATGTTTTTCTATCTAAGGAAACCCAGCAGATTGCATCCAGTCAGTGACTTGCAGCATTCCCTCCTCCCGGATGAGCATGTAGAGATAGTGGACAGTTACTGGCGTTGACTTTGCAGCAATCCCTCATACTGAGCATGCATGTAGCGACAGTAGAGAGGAAAAACTCCCTTTTAACAGGAAGAAACCTCCAGCAGAACCAGGCTCAGTGTGAGCGGCCATCTGCCACGACCGACTGGGGGTTTGAGAGAACAGAGCAGAGACACAAAGAGAACAAAGAAGCACTGATCCAGAAGTACTTTCTATGGGAAGGAAAGGTAAATGTTAATGGATGTAGCTCCTTTAGTCATTTCACCTAGAAAGAAAGAACAGATAAACTCTGAGCCAGTTAGAGTCTGAAAGAGAGCACATATAATTAGTTACAGTAAAAGCTCAGTCAATTTCCATGTCAATGAGAGAGAAAGGGTTAAACACTAAAAGACAGGGTTATGTGGATCATCGGCAGAGGGTGAGCATTAAGTTGTTGCCAGCAGAAGCTCGGACGATTCCCCTCTCCAGAAAGGTGTCCATATCACAACTGGGTGCTCAGCGCCCTCCAGCCAATGCGGCACTCCTCCAGGGCCAGTTTTATTGCCAGGAGTTCACGGTCTCCCACATCCTAATTTCTCTCGGCTAGATTGAATCTGCGGGAGAAAAAGGCACAAGGGTGAAGTTTGCCATCACAGTAAAAAACTTGGGATAGCACAGCCCCTGCTCCAATGTCAGATGCATCAACTTCTAGTGTGAATTGTTTTGACGGTGTAAGGATTATGATTATTGATTAATTAAGATTTATCAAGAATTATAATTTACAATCATAATTTGAGAAAAATTAATTTCTTAACCAAAAATCTTTACTTACCAATCAAAAACAGAGATGTCCTCTGGTGTTGTAATTGTGGCTCAAAGCCCTTGATAATTACAATGAGTAAATTCTCAGTAATAAAGATACCGGTCCGGTTTCCAGCGTGAAAAGCAATGGTGGGCGTCTTCGATGCCCTTATATAGTCCACTGTGACATCAGAGCTGTGACGCAATTTCTGCTGGGAGTTGTGGTTGCAGCTGCAATTCCTGCTGGGAGTTGTGGTAGCAGCCTTTCCTGGGGTACATAATGGCAGCTGACGCTGGAAGGCATAGTAGCGCACATATGGTCCAACATTCAGCAACGAATGGTCCAACAACGGGTTTGGATGAATGAGAATGGGGGCTTGAGAGAAACTGTCCTTGAGCTTATGAAAAGCAGCATCTGCCTGTGGAGTCCACTAAAAAGGGTGTTTAGTGGAAGTCAGAGCAGTTACTGGGGCTGCAGTTTGACTGTAGTTTCTGATGAATCTTCTATAAAAATTGGCAAACCCCAAAAACAGTTGAGGCTGTTTACATGAGTCAGGAGTGGGCCATTCGAGTACAGCCTTAATCTTGTCTGGGTCTGAGCGAACTTGCCCACCCTCTAGGATGAATCCAAGGAAGGTAACGGAGGGCTTGTGAAACTCACACTTTTCAGCTTTTACATATAGACGGTTCTCTAGGAGGCGTTGAAGGACCAGGCGGACGTGTTGTTGATGCTCTGAGAGGTCTTTTGAGTAAATGAAGATGTCATCTTAATACAACAAAAACAAAACGATCAACGAAATCCCTCAGGACATCATTCACTAGGGCCTGAAACACAGCCAGGGCGTTACAGAGGCCGAAAGGCCGAACCATATACTCAAAGTGTTCTAAAGGGGTCTTAAAATCTGTTTTCCATTCGTCCCCCTGGCGGATTTGGACGAGATGGTAAGCATTACAGAGGTCGAGTTTGGAAAATATGGTAGCATCTGTACGGGTTTGAATGCGGAGGAAATGAGTGGGAGAGGATATTTGTTCTTCATTGTGATAAGATTGAGTCCCCTGTAGTCAATGCATGGACGAAGGGATCCATCTTTCTTCCCCACAAAGAAAAATCCCACCCCTAGTGGAGACGATGAGGGACGAATGATGCAGCTAGGGACTCAGTGAGACTTGTCTTGGCCAGCTAGAGTTACCACTGCAGGTTAATACTCGGCAACGTTGGGTACTTAAGCTCCTCTCCTGATGAGGCTGATGGAGAACACCTGTGGACTCAGCTCCTACCGTGCGTCTGGTGCCATCTAGAGGTTGAATGGGGTTAGTAGCAGGTAAAAAAAGGTGAGCAGAAACAAGCTCCCAGGACTCCAACACTCAGATGCAGCCAGTGGTCTTAGTACTTCCCATTTAGTGGCCTTGAGCATTCATTTAGCTAATTATTATAAATAAATAAAAAATCTGGGGGTTAGATTACACCTCTATCTAGAGCAGGGTTCGGTGAGCTGCAAGTGACTCTTTGGACCTTCCGTGAAAGCTCATCTAAAATTGATAAAGAACCAACTAATGTTTTTAAATATAGATATAATAACATATGCAGGTTTATCAGTTTTCAGTTTTTTAATTTAATTAATTAGATCTATTTTCATGTTATGGGGTTGAAAACGATGTGCTTTCTTTACACCATTTCCTCAAATATCAACATTCAATAGAAGAAAATGTATCCCTCTTTTTTCACAAAAATATTATGTTTTTCTTTATTTCAAATCTCAATCAAAATCACAACAAATTTATAGCTGCCTTTTTTTCAAAAAGTCATGTTACATTTGTAGCTCTAAATGTGTTTTGTTTAGTCTCACTGAGGCCTTGTAAAATGAAAGTTGTTTATACTGCTATTATAAGTTTAATTTAGTGCATGGTGCTTTAAAAGTACAATTATTGAAGGAAAAATCTTTGTTTACTGTTTTACTTCACTTTAATATGTTCATCATGTATATGCAACCTGATTTTTGCACTTTTTATATTTTTCCTGGGTTATCAGATACCAGATTTTTGCACCTTTTTTTAATTTTTGAATATTTTCCCCTCTAACAGATTTTTTTCTAGTAGAATTGTATAAGCTATATTTCATTATATGTCGAAAAATCATGGTCTCATTATTTATATTTTCATATAACAAACATTAGGCTATACACTGTTAATGACTTAGATGGACAAAAAGCCAGTATGCAATGTCATTCAGACATTGGTGGTGAATCGTTTTCTTCAGATGTTTTCTGTCTCAAGGTGATTATGTTAAATAGGTGAAAGCTGTTTCGCTAGTAGTTTCTCTTTTCTACCTGACCTTTCTTGTCATTTAACCCTCAACTCTTCTCACAGTGTTTTTCACCAGGTACACCTTCACCGCACTGTCTCTTCTTCATCAGTCTTTTGTCTGCTCTATGACAAAAACCAAAAAAGTCTTGGACGTATTTATTCGACAGATTTAAACATTACTGGAATAACCAAATGTCAAAACACAAAATAAAAGCTCATCTGGAGTGAAAAATACAGGGAAAAACAGTTTAACTTTAAGCAGAAATTTTACAATTTTACTATTGTGTGTATTTAATCTAGATCTCTGTACTTTTCTTAGTGGTGTGTGGATAGGATCAGTTAAATAAGATGGGGACAGACCATTTGAAATATGACACAGCAAGCAACTGAATCTGAATAATTCCTTAGGAAACAGACAGGAAGTAGGTGGAGTAGTAATGATGCTGTAGTAATTTGTTTTAATGTTTGTTTTTAGTTTAGATAACCTTCAGGCCAGTTTGCCCTGTAACCAATTTGACGACCAAATTTGGACTCTCATTGCCACTGTGTCCATTCCTGCTTCCATTTCGTACCTGAAAAACACAATTTTCTCTCAAGCCATGGTCTTTTATTTCTTTTTCATTTTTCCTCCCTGATTGTACCAAAGCTGAAGTACAGTTTGAGGCAAAATATATAAAACAGCACTTGAACCGCCAAGGAAAAGACCAATAAGAACAATGAACAGACGAATACACAATTTAAGTCAAATGCCCTGATGCCCTGTTGATCTGGTCAAATACAAAGCTACACAAATGATGAACAAAGTAAGACACAACCTGCTGCCTGTAAATATACAAAAGATGTTTTCAGACAGAGATTGAGACTATAACTTCAGAAGTGTTAGAACAACAATGACAACATTTTGTGTTTCTATCTGTGGATTGAAACTGTGTAGAAATACAGGAATGTCCACAAATCACCCAGTTTAAAAAAGATAAAAAGATATTTGACTCAAACGGTTTTTAGTGGAGGACCTGACTTATTCATAGGTCATGTGTTTGTATCGGTTTTGCTGAATGTACAGGGGTTAGACAATGAAACTGAAACACCTGGTTTTAGACCACAATAATTTATTAGTATGGTGTAGGGCCTCCTTTTGCGGCCAATACAGCGTCAATTCGTCTTGGGAATGACATATACAAGTCCTGCACAGTGGTCAGAGGGATTTTAAGCCATTTTTCTTGCAGGATAGTGGCCAGGTCACTACATGATACTGGTGGAGGAAAACGTTTCCTGACTCGCTCCTCCAAAACACCCCAAAGTGGCTCAATAATATTTAGATCTGGTGACTGTGCAGACCATGGGAGATGTTCAACTTCACTTTCATGTTCATCAAACCAATCTTTCACCAGTCTTGCTGTGTGTTATTGATGCATTGTCATCCTGATACATGGCGCCGCCTTCAGGATACAATGTTTGAACCATTGGATGCACATGGTCCTCAAGAATGGTTCGGTAGTCCTTGTCAGTGACGCGCCCATCTAGCACAAGTATTGGGCCAAGGGAATGCCATGATATGGCAGCCCAAACCATCACTGATCCACCCCCATGCTTCACTCTGGGCATGCAACAGTCTGGGTGGTACACTTCTTTGGGGCTTCTCCACACCGTAACTGTCCCGGATGTGGGGAAAACAGTAAAGGTGGACTCATCAGAGAACAATACATGTTTCACATTGTCCACAGCCCAAGATTTGCGCTCCTTGCACCATTGAAACCGACGTTTGGCATTGGCATGAGTGACCAAAGGTTTGGCTATAGCAGCCCGGCCGTGTATATTGACCGTGTGGAGCTCCAGACGGACAGTTCTGGTGGAAACAGGAGAGTTGAGGTGCACATTTAATTCTGCTCTGATTTGGACAGCCGTGGTTTTATGTTTTTTGGATACAATCCGGGTTAGCACCTGAACATCCCTTTCAGACAGCTTCCTCTTGCGTCCACAGTTAATCCTGTTGGATGTGGTTCGTCCTTCTTGGTGGTATGCTGACATTACCCTGGATACCGTGGCTCTTGATACATCACAAAGACTTGCTGTCTTGGTCACAGATGCACCAGCAAGACGTGCACCAACAATTTGTTCTCTTTTGAACTCTGGTATGTCACCCATAATGTTGTGTGCATTTCAATATTTTGAGCAAAACTGTGCTCTTACCCTGCTAATTGAACCTTCACACTCTGCTCTTACTGGTGCAATGTGCAATCAATGAAGACTGGCTACCAGGCTGGTCCAATTTAGCCATGAAACCTCCCACACTAAAATGACAGGTGTTTCAGTTTCATTGTCCAACCCCTGTATGTGTGCAGTGTTTCGTTTTCCTGTGAAAATTTGTATGTCTATGCATGTTTATATACTGTATATGTATTTATGCATGAAAAATAACATAATGCAACTTGTAACTTCATAATAAGCCTATTTTGGCATAGATTAAAAACTACTGTTGAATGTTTAAAAACAAATATAATGCCTAATGGCTACAGACGGATTCATCAACATGATGAGAGAAGGGTAGTTTTGATTTGAGGTACTGGGGTAGGATCAGTTTTTCTTACTAAAGCGTGGCTCTATGTAATATGAAATATATATAAACTACATTTCCCACCTACTGATATTCATTCTTAGTAAATTCCCACAGACCGACTCATATGTTTCTATCATGGGGCACTGTTCAGAGTGCCCCAGCGGTGCAGCCGAATAGCCAATCGTGTGCATATTTTATCTAAACTCATTGATTGTATTAAGTTTTGTGGTGCTTTTGAACTGGCATTGTGGGGGGATGATGAAAGGGATGCTGTTCAATTGTATTCGTCGTCTCACTGTTGATTCCATTTCATATATTGGAGTAGGTAGAGAAATGTGTTGTTACATCAGCCCCACCAAGAATATTTTTCACCAGCCGCCACTGGATCTGAACTCTTTGTATTTCCATTAATTTGGTACTAATCCCTGTTTGGGGCAGCTACATGTCTGTAGAACAAAATAGTAAATAAGCAGCAGGATTGTAGAAAAGGTTTTAAGGTCATTTCATGGTTTCTACATCAACTTGTTTACAAGGTCTTTGTGACTTCCATTAACATCCATTTACCTGAAGCAGAAAAATATCCAACCACAGGCTGAGCAGGAGCAAGCTTTAACCCCACTTATCAGACTGGGACACAAACAACTAAAAATGAAGAAGGAAAACAGTGGAAAACAGAGAATGAACACAGAACCCTTCATTTAACCTGATTTATACTGTGAAATGAACATGTGTGCAAGTCCTAATAACACAAATCAGAATCAGTAACCCTACACACAAAGATACGGTGGCCGGGGGGTGCAAAACACTTTTACAAATACCGAAACAAATTTACATTTCAGAAAACAAATTTACATTTCAGAAAACACTTACATTTCAGAAAACAAATTTACATTTCAGAAAACACTTACATTTCAGAAAACAAATTTACATTTCAGAAAACACTTACATTTCAGAAAATCAACCGGAAAGGGAATGTACCAACGCCGAGGCTGACCCGGAAGTCAGTCTCAGGGCTGCATCCTTCGAAGGCCGTATTTGTTGGCCGATTACGTTACAGCGCAGCGACGAAGGCTGTCCCAATTCATGAATCATGACTCCCTCAAATGCGGCCGACAAATGTGTCCTTATTTTGCTCGATTTGAAGGATGGGTCATGAGTATCCTTCGCGGCCCATCATTTCCCATCATTCATTGCGGGTTGAAGCGGATTGGTCAAGCAGGGGAAGCCATGGCGGACCATAGCAACAAAAGCTGTGAGTAAATTGTGGAAAATTACACTTTCTGTGACACAAATTAAGTTCTACAATGTTTTTAGTGCGGGAATATAACTATGTAGACGTGCAATATCTGCTTGATTTATCTAGACATCACTTAATTTCAAACGTGCGCCGACGTGTTCAGAGTTTTCTGTTCCCGGCGTAGTAACCGGCTCACCTCGCCAGCCCTACCGGCGGTGAGGTGAGCTAGCCCGGTGGAGATCTGACTGGACTCCCGGCACTAAGCTCCCGCTGGCAGTCATCACAGTGAACGTTTAACACAAGTGATTTCTAACAGTTTATGTTATTATTTTAATTGTTACTGAAAATCGATTTAACATTTCAGGTGATATTAAGGTTAACCAGAATAAATGGACAGTTTTATGTAATCCAACTGTATCGCTGGAGAGTGTGATTGAGAATAAATAAGCTTTTCAATATGAATTTTTAATGAAGAAATGTGCTATGTTTTAAAAGTTTATTTAGAATCAGAATCAGAATCAGAAAAGCTTTATTGCCAAGTACGTTTTGGACATACAAGGAATTTGTTTTGGCGTAGTCGGTGCAATACAGTACAAATTAAACTGTATAAACATATCTACAATATAATATAAATTTATGTGCACAGTTTGAAGTGAGTGAGAGTAAATATAGAGCAGTATAGGATGCAAGAGCAGTACAACAGTGCAGGTGATCATTGTGCAAGTAAAGCAGGAGTCCAAGCTGAGCGTTAATGTAACGCATAGAGTTGCAGGTTACAAGTGTCCTGTCAGCAAAAAAAGGGGGGGGTGTGGGGGAAAGGGAGAATGTCAGGGTGGTTTCCGGGCTTTGTTAACCAGGCTGGTGGCAGATGGGAAAAAACTGTTCTTGTGGCGTGAGGTTTTGGTCCGGATGGACCGCAGCCTCCTGCCAGAGGGGAGAGTCTCAAAGAGTCTGTGACCGGGGTGGGAGGGATCAGCCAGAATCTTCCCTGCCCGCTTCAGGGTCCTGGAGGTGTACAGTTCCTGGAGCGACAGTAGACTGCAGCCAATCACCTTCTCAGCAGACCGAATGACACGCTGCAGCCTGCCCTTATCCTTGGCTGTAGCAGCGGCGTACCAGATGGTGATGGAGGAGGTGAGGATGGACTCAATGATGGCTGTGTAGAAGTGCACCATCATAGTCTTTGGCAGGTTGAATTTCTTCAGCTGCCGCAGGAAGAACATCCTCTGCTGGGCTTTCTTGATGAGGGAGCTGATGTTTGGCTCCCATTTGAGATCCTGGGAGATGATGGTTCCCAGGAAGCGGAAAGATTCCACAGTGTCAATTGTGGAGTTACAGAGGGGATGGGGGCAGGTGGGGCTGGGTTCTGCCTGAAGTCCACAACCATCTCCACTGTCTTTAGAGCGTTGAGCTCAAGGTTGTTCTGGCTGCACCAGTCCAACAGATGGTCCACCTCCCATCTGTATGCGGACCATCAGAGATGAGTCCGATCAGGGTGGTGTCGTCCGCAAACTTCAGAAGCTTGACAGACTGGTGACTGGAGGTGCAGCTGTTGGTGTACAGGGAGAAGAGCAGAGGAGAGAGAACACAGCCTTGGGGGGAACCGGTGCTGATGGTCAGGGAGTCAGAGACGTGCTTCCCCAGCCTCACGCGCCGCTTCCTGTCAGACAGGAAGTTAGTGATCCACCTGCAGGTGGAGTCGGGCACACTCAGCTGGGAGAGCTTCTCCTGTAGCAGAACTGGGACGATGGTGTTGAAGGCAGAGTTGAAATCCACAAACAGGATCCTGGCGTAGGTTCCTGTGGAGTCCAGGTGCCGGAGGATGAAGTGAAGGGCTAGGTTGACTGCATCATCTACAGACCTGTTGGCTCTGTAGGCAAACTGCAGGGGGTCCAGGAGGGGGTCGGTGATGTCTTTTAGGTGTCCTTGGCTTCTTGGGAACAGGGACAATGGTGGAGGACTTGAAGCAGGCTGGCACATGACATGTCTCCAGTGAGGTGTTAAAAATGTCTGTGAAGACTGGAGACAGCTGATCAGCGCAGTGCTTCAGGCTGGCTGGTGAGACAGAATCCGGACCAGCAGCTTTCCGGGGGTTCTGTCTCCTGAAGAGTTTGTTGACGTCCCTCTCCTGGATGGAAAGAGCCGTCCTCGGCGTGGGTAGGGGGCTGGTGGGGGGGAACTTCAGGGTGGGGGTTGGAGGTGCCAAGGCCCCTCTTGAGGTTGGAGAGATGGGGGTGGTGGATTGTGGCTGCAGCTGTTGGGGGGCGTCGTGGGGGATTTTTGCAGGACTGTCCCTTTGTCTTTCAAAGCGGCAGTAGAACTCGTTCAGGTCGTTGGCGAGGCGTCGGTCGTTGATGGAGTGGGGGGCTTTCGGCTTGTAGTTGGTGATTTGCTTGAGCCCTTTCCAGACAGACGCAGAGTCGTTGGCTGAGAACTGGATTTGGAGCTTCTCAGAGTACAGTCGTTTGGCCTCTTTCACTGCCTTGCCAAACTTGTACTTAGCCTCTCTGTATATGTCTTTGTCCCCACTCCTGAAGGCCTCTTCCTTATCCAGTCTTAACCTTCTGAGTTTAGCTGTGAACCAGGGTTTATCGTTGTTGTAACTCACCCTGGTGCATGATGGTACACAGCTGTCCTCACAGAAGCTGATGTAGGAAGTCACAGCCTCTGTGTACTCGTCCAGACTGTTGGTAGTAGTCCTGAACACATCCCAGTCTGTACAGCCTAAACACGCCTGGAGATTCTCCACAGCCTTACTGCTCCCCTTCCTTGTCGTCCTCACAACAGGTTTGCAGAGCTTTAGTTTCTGCCTGTATGCAGGAATCAGGTGGACCATGATGTGGTCGGATTGGCCCAGTGCAGCACGTGGGACGGCGTGATAAGCGTCTCTGATGGTGGTGTAACAGTGATCCAGAATGTTGTCCTCTCTGGTCGGACATTTTATAAACTGTCTATATTTGGGGAGTTCGTGGGTCAGATTACCTTTGTTAAAGTCGCCAACGACGATTACTAAGGAGTCCGGGTTGGTCCGCTCCACACTCAGTATCTGGTCGGCGAGCATGCGCTGTGCGACCTGCACGTTAGCTTGCGGTGGGATGTAAACACCGACCAGGATGAACGAAGCGAACTCACGGGGGGAATAGAAAGGCTTACAGTTTATGATGAAGGATTCCAGATCTGGAGAACAGTGCTGCTGAATCACTGTCACGTCGTTGCACCAACCACTGTTGAGGTAAAAACAGATTCCTCCACCTTTCTCTTTGCCGGAGAGTTCCGTGTCTCTGTCTGCTCTGTAGAGCTGGAATCCTGCCAGCTGCAGCGCAGAGTCCGGTATTAATCCACACAGCCACGTCTCCGTGAAGCACAAAACTGCCGATGAATAAAAGTCCCTGTTTTTCCCCAACAGCAGTTGTAGTTCCTCCATTTTTTGGAAAGTGAGCGCACGTTAGAGAGAAATATTCCAGGTAACGGTGTTCGTAGTCCACGCTGGCGAAGACGTACCAGCACCCCAGCCCGTTTCCCTCTCTTCCGGCGTTTCACCGCGTGAACAAAGGTGAGCGGAACCTTTGACCAGAATGTCCAAATATTCCAGAGCAGTAGGCAGAAAAGTGGGAAATAACTCCTCTGGTGTAGTAGCCCTGATGTTCATGAGTTCTTCTCTGGTGAGAGAGCTCCGGGTACCATCACAGAAGACCGTTTTAAAGCAAAAAACAAAACAAAACAATGTGCACCAACACGCCGAGGCGACCATCTGCGGCGCCACCTTGGAAGTTAGCATTATAATTTCTGATTCCAGGTAAACCCGACGAGGAATACACCTCCAAATGTAAGTGAATCTCAGTAAAGAAGTGAAAAGTTTGAAAGAGCTTGTTTTAGACATTTGCATAGAAATATTTTCTTCAAATTAAGACAAATGTGAAATTAAGAAAAGCTTTATTTTTGCTCTGATATTAAGCAAGATTTTTTTTTTTTTAGGTACAAAGGAGCAGACGGGCCAGTTTATTAAGCTCAGGGTTGAGAATCACCACCTTTTTACTGGAGCTAAAAACTCAGCCACCGTGGCTTGGAGGTACAATAACAACATTCTTTGCAGTCAGTTTCTGTCCAGTTTCAGTAACTCCTATCTTTCTAACTTTCATAAATATCCATCCAGTGATTAACATACTTCTTTTGGTTTAGGACAATTCTGGAGAAGATGGACCAACAGGGGAAGGTCACCCCCTTTGCAGGCCAAAACAATGTGGGACAATAAAAAAAAAAAAAAAAGAATATAAAGTATGTTCATAAGTTCTCATGTCACACACAAATAAAAAAATATTTCTAAAAGTCTTGTTGGTTTCTCTGTTTAGTCAACTCTTTTTTTTTTTATTCCGTCTAACTTTAGGATTGTAAGTATCCAGGGTCAGGAGAGGGAGTCAGTGAAAAGCCCACTGCTGCTACTTTGCCCTGGTTTTTCCTTATGGATGAGGTGTTGGGACAGAGGTCTTCCACAACACCTCCTGTCCTGATTGCCTCCATCCCTGAGGACACTCCAGGGCCAAGTGGAGCGGTGGGCAACCAGATGGAGAAGGAAGACAGTGAGCCAGCAGGAAGGGGTCAGAAAAGAAAGAGGGACAGAGATGAGGAGGTGATGGAGTCGATCAGGGAGGACATGAGGCTACAGAGAATGGACAGACTGTTTTCCAAAGACTGGCACCAAAAGAAGATGCTACATAAGAAACATTAAGTTTTGTTCAGATTGTTTCTTAAAGTTTTAAGCTGTTCTAATAAATTTCAAAATTGTTTTTGTCACTAATGTTATTTACATTTGATCTAACAATACATCAACTTCATTTAAAGTTATAAACAGAATTTATTATGAAAAATACAAACAGCACTTTAAACAGAATGGGGGAAGAAAAAATTCAAACAGATCAAGATTACAAGACACAAAAGGCATAAAATAAAACTATGTACAAGTATTTACAACGGCGACAGCAGGATCAACCTGAGTGACCGGTTCCTGGAAAAACATCTTCAACAGAACAAAGAGGCAGATGTCTTTCTGAACAGAAAGTCTCTGGAGATGTGGCTAAATCTCTCTCAAGGTCAGAGACTTGGATGGGATGCTGCAACTGAGACCTGTGGTTTGTCTTTCTGGATGGTGAGCGAAGCATCACACAGGTGGTCTGCAGATGTTTGTGATGCCTCTCTCCACTGTCCACGGTATCGTCCATCAAGTGGGTTTAAAGGACTGGCTGAATTGACGGCTGCCACATCACTAAGAGGTAATCGGAAAAATGCAGAATTAGAAGATGGTGCTCACAAAATATTACAATTAGTTATACCCCTATCTCAAAAATTAATTACATCTATAATATTATACCTGGCTGACACAGTAGTCATGTTCTGGTGGTACCTCCTCCAGGGCAGACACCTCAGCTGAAAGCTGGTCCTGCCAGAGAGCAACGCTGACTGCCTCAGTCCAAACCTCATCCTCATCCTCTTCTACAGCCTCCTCTGGGTCACTCTCTGGGGCCATGACATCCCCAGCACCAAGGCAGATGTTGTGGAGGATGGTGCATGCTGTTATGACCTGAAAACAATTTAAAAGAGGGTGCATATATGTGTATGTGTATATTATGTATAATGTATATATAAAATGGATCTAGATCAAGACTTACGTGAGGTACAAAGGTGTCGTGCACCTCCAGCGCTTGCAGGAAGATGGCCCTGAATATGGTTTTCATCATTCCAAAAACACGCTCTATTATAGAGCGTGTTTTTGGAATGATGGCTGTTAAAGCGCTGGACTCCCACACCTTGTCTTGTCTTCTTGTAGGGAGTGATGAGGGGTAGTGGATATTGGAGGCATAGGTACCCTCCATCAGCAAGGATAAAATGCCCTGGAGGAGGATAAACTGTACAGTGGGCTGTGGCGGAACACACTAGAGTCATGCACTGACCCAGGCCAGCCCACATACGTGTCCATAAAATGGCTCTCAGAAACTGCTTGTAGCATTATGGAAGGGAAGAGTTTCCTGTTCCTGTAGCACTGACCATCAGGGCTGCTTGGACACCTGAAGTGGATATGGCAGCCGTCAATTGCACCCACAGCTTTAAGAAAAGCTCTGTGGCGTGCCAGCCCTGCAAACTCACGGGACACTGCCTTAAGTCCTCAGGGGTCTTTAGAAGGTAGATGACCTGGTGACAAATAGCCACGATCTCCTCTGTAACTCTGTGGACGATGCGATGGACAGTAGAGCGAGGCATCCCAAACACTCTGCAGACCACTCTGTAGGATGTGCCACTTGCCACCAAGAAAAGAAAAACCAAGGTCTCAATAGTAGCACCCATCCATGTTGCCTATCCTGGTGCAAAAGATTAAGCCAGAGACTCCCTGCTCAGCCGAAAATCTGGCCTGGTGTCCTCCTGGTTGAAGAAACGTTTCAGGACTGGGACACTCAGGTTGATCCTGCAGTAAAGGGGTCTGGTCTAGAAAAGGGAAGAATGGAGATGGAAAAACACATTATTTTTAAGGCATGCGTCTGGATATTTTAAGTGATCAAAGCAAGTAGATACCAATACACCAAAAACACTGCATTATTATATAATTATCTAAGAACAGGCAGAGGGGATCAAATACTTTATAATTCCCATCTATCTTAAAATTTAAAGTTGTTGTTTATAATATATATATATATATATATATATATATATATATATATATATATATATATATATAAAATATGTCAACATGCATTAGCCATAAAGTTGCTATCTCTTTGTTTATTGGCTAGTTAAATCAAACATCTTTTTTACCTGAACATGATTGTCTCTGGATTGTATCTGGAATCAGAAATTATAATGCTAACTGAATTATAAATAAACTTTTAAAACATGTAGCACATTTCTTCATTAAAAATTCATATTGTAAAGCTTATTTATTCTCAATCACACTCTCCAGCGATACAGTTGGATTACATAAAACTGTCCATTTATTCTGATTAACCTTAATATCACCTGAAATGTTAAATCGATTTTCAGTAACAATTAAAATAATAACATAAACTGTTAGAAATCACTTGTGTTAAACGTTCACTGTGATGACTGCCAGCGGGAGCTTAGTGCCGATAGTCCGGTCAGATCTCTACCGGGCTAGCTCACCTCACCGCCGGTAGGACTGGCGAGGTGAGCCGGTTACTACGCCGGGAACGGAAAACTCCGAACACGTCGGAGCACGTTTGAAATTAAGCGATGTCTAGATAAATCAAGCAGATTTTTCACGTCTACATAGTTATATTCCCGTACTAAAAACATTGTAGAAGTTAATTTGTGTCACAAAAAGTGTAATTTTCCACAATTTACTCACAGCTTTTGCTGCTATGGTCCGCCATGGCTTCCCCTGCTTGACCAATCCGCTTCGACCCGCAATGAATGATGGGAAATGATGGGCCGCGAAGGATACTCACAACCCATCCTTCAAATCGGGCAAAATAAGGACACATTTGTCGGCAGCATTTGCTCGGAATGATTCATGAATTGGGACAGCCAAATACGGCCTTCGAAGGATGCAGCCCTGAGGCTGACTTCCGGGTCAGTCTCGGCGTTGGTACATTCCCTTTCCGGTTGATTTTCTGAAATGTAAATTTGTTTTCTGAAATGTAAAAGTGTTTTCTGAAATGTAAATTTGTTTTCTGAAATTTGTTTCGGTACTTGTAAAAGTGTTTTGCACCCCCCGGCCACCGTACAAAGGTGTGCTGGAGAAGGGATGCATCTTAAAGCTGCAGGATAGTAGTTCTCCAGGGCTGGAGTTGGCACCCCTGCTTTATAGTTATAATTCATTACTAGCAAAAATTTAAACATTAGTGTTTCTAATCTAACTAAATAAGATTTAAATAGTTGACATAAAATAGCAATAAGCTTCTTTATAGTGAGAGCACATCATGTCATCTTGCAAATTATTCCATTTATAACAAGTTTGCACAGGACCAGTAAGACTTAAAACAAACAGCAATCTTTAGAACAAGACGGTGTTGAGGTAGGAAAACTTTACATTACTCCTCACCTCTCCCCGACTCTTTATTTGGCACCCAAAGGACAATCCTCAGTCAGAGATCAGTTGTACGTTTCCACAAGTTTATTAAAACCAATCTGAATTCAGAGAGGAGACATCACACTTACACTGGTACCTGGAAACGTCTGTGTGTTGTCTGTTTTGGAGGGACCACAATACCTTTATATACCCCTCGCTGCTATGCAGTACACACACAATCTTTCTATCTGTGAATATCTCCCCAGCAACAATATCCTCATATCCAAATAAGGAGTACTTCTAGTTCTTCTCTTATAACAAACTTATCCTGTCTGGCTCCAGCCTTGTCTCCTTCCCCAATTTATGACCTTGCCCTCTCTGTGCGCTGTTCTCCCCTGTCTTCTTCTCCCCCATCAGTGATTCCTTGTCCTTCACTAATTTATGACTTTGGACTCTATGCTTCACTCCCTAAGCTTGAACCCCTCTGCTCTATGTACACATGCCAGTTACATACATAGATGGTTTATATTACACACATAAATAGTTTATATTCTACAATGGATATCAGGATGTCCAAACCCACTGGACTAAAACTAATCCTTATAAGAATATTGAGACCTCAGGACCAATACAAACCTATTATTTGCTGCCTTTAGAGCTGAGCAACAATGTTGAACAGTGCCTACTTCAGAGAGGAAATCTATAGATTAGGTTGTAGGAGTTGATGAAAAGAAAGACAAAAGGTTGACCACTTAAAAAAGGTTAAAAAAAACTTTCAGTCAAGACTCTCTAACCACAGTGCTGTCCAAAGTCGGTCCTTCTGAATGTTTCAGATGTTGCCCAGATTCAACACACTTGAATCAAATCAATGGTTCATTAACAGGCCTTTGCAGAGCTGGGGACATGCTGAGGAGGTAATTGAGCCATTTGCAACAGCTGTGTTGGAGCAGGGACACATCTAAAACCTGCAGGACATCAGCCCTCGAGACCTGGAGCTGGATCCCCCTGCTCTGACCTACAATGAATCGGCTTTTCTGGGCAGTCAGACACCAAAACTACTGGATTCTTGTAAGTAAATCAAACATATTGCTTCAGTGGAGTCTAAAGATGCTGCCACACTGTTTGCTATCTTGCCAATTATGTTGGACTATATAACAAGTTATTTTAAGTGGGTCTAAACATGAAGAAAGTAAACACATTTTATGAAGTCCGGCCAGGTCTATGAACTTGGATCCCTTTAATGTGCCCATGTTGATATAGTGCTTTTGCAGCGTCATTGCCATCTAGAATCCCATTTTCCCTGCTTGATGATCACATTCTATGAGTGCCCTATGAATGGTCAAATAATTATAGCTGAATTAATTAGAAAATAGGTTGAGCTGCTGTTAGTTGGAGCCACTTCAAGCATTCAGAATCTCAAGATGTATGAAACTTAATCAGGGCATAGAGAGCATCTGCAAAGCACATGAGATTAGGTAATGTTATTAGGGGGCTGTCAACATTTGAGTGGTACTTTCAGCAGTTCTGCAGTGGTGTCTAGGGCAGTTTATGTGGTACCGCTGAGTTAGCGCATACATTCTTTAACACATCCAAAAAAATCGGTGCCAGTCTGGCATTGAAGATCAAACTGTGAATGCTTTAGTTTTAGATTTATTAATTACAACCATTTTTATAATCCTGATATATTTTGCCTCTAAATCACAAGACAGAGATTACTCAGAATGAGCTGCAAATCAAGTAAATAGCTATCTAACCCTAACCACTTTTTAGGAAAAGAAAAAATATTAAATAGTTAATTCACATTCACAGAGATCTCCCTTAGAGGCCCATTATGTCCCACAAGTTTAAAAGCTCGGTCAAATAATACACATGCTTTTATTTCAACTTGCAGTGTTTTTCAGATTGCTTCAACATTTCTTTTCTTTACTCACAGTACTGGTCTACATGGAGCATGCTTTATTCTGCTGCCCACTTTGTGCTAAGCCCCAGTCAGTCCTGCTATCTGGCCTCACCAGGCCTCAGCACTGTGCTGTTTCCAACTGTCAGGGTCCAATCAGTACCGGCATCACACCGGAGATACTGACTGACTCTAATCAGCTGTGATTAACAAGGTAACACCCAGGGTGCAGAGCTGGCCAGTACTACTGCACAGCAAAATCAAGGCATAAAATAAAAACCTCACATTTTGATTCTGCATTTAAATGCAGATATGAGAAGCAGGGCTTTGTAGAAATATTCACATCCCTTGAATTTTTACCCATTTTTTTCAATTTATTGGGCTTTTATGTGATAGACCAGGACAAAGCAGCACATAATTATAAATTGCAAATAAGGTGAAAATGTTAAATATGGAACTATGTTTAACAGATACAAATCCTAAAAATATAACCTTCATAAGTATTCAGACCCCTTGACTCTGACATGCCTAAATGAAATCCAGTGCAACTAGTTAAATGGGCTGAATTTATATTGCACATTTCCAGTCATACTGACCATTAGTCTTCCTTATTATTTCGTTAAATGGAGTTTTGACGGAAAATTCAAACTGAAAGATTTACCTCCACCCCCCGGCTGTCCTATGACTCCACCGTGCGTCTCTTCTCCATCCAGTCAGCGTCAGATCCACATGTGTCTTCAATCAATCATCCTCCGAGGCTTCGCTTTTAAGGACCTCCAGTCATGGATTCCCCGCTCTTCAGCTGAGCTTCGACCGTCCTCTGCCCCACCTCCACCATCTCCCTTCCATACTCCTCCCGGCTCCCTTACCTTCTTAGGCCTTCATTCCACCACCAGTATCGGATCTCAAGGGAGGGAAGACTCATCTAATTCTAAGCATAAGACATTAATTCAAGCTCATGTCATTCTCAGCATTCATGTCTTCCTTCGGGGTCCAAGCACCAAAGATATGAACTTTTATCAATAAACCTCTCTAATCGCCTTCTTGTTTCTTATTGTGAGTCTTTTCAGGTTGAATTTGCAATTAATAATGTTTTTGTTTACTTTAAGTTCACTAAATACATCAGAACAGTTGTCTTTGAGCTGAAAATCAAATTAGTAAAATCAGTCTACATAATCTTCTGTTCATTGTCTAAGAAATTAATGTACAGTACATTATATCTAGATGTACAAAGAAATATTTTGTTTCTGCTCCATTTCAAAGAGCCATTACATCCATGACTGTTGTAAAATGAAATCCAAGCAAACCACCTGCATAAGATCACATTTCCAAGCACCTTCCCAATTGCAAAGACAAACAGAAACAGATATCACATACTGGGTTGATGACAGATGTGTTCCAGAAGCAGGTAAAACCCAGATGAACACAGGGCAGTCTCAGTCACGTTGACTCCTGAATGATGAGCCCTCAGGCAGGGAAGGCACGAGAAAGGAGTCAGGATGGCTGTCTTTGGCTTTTGACTGAGGTTTTCTTATTCTAAGCGCTGGCCCCATACTGATCTCCCATTGATATCTGAGTAATGTAACCAGATCAATAATGCACCCCACTAACAACAAGATTCCCTCAAATGTTACAATGAAACTGTTACTGTGGGCTCTGTGTCACTTCACTAATCTTTCTACAGTTGGTGATTTCATAATCAAAGTTGCAATAATGCAGACATTCTGAGTTGATGATAATCTGGGTGTCTTGAGTTGTTTGTCTATACACACAGAGAGAAAAGTGTCTCGATGTAGGTCAGGTTCTAAAACACAAAACTAATGTCAAATGGATCCATATTATTTGTTTTTAAATGCTTCTGAACAGGTAAATATTAAAACAGTTGCTGGGGCTAATCCAGTAAATTATATAGTATTTATTGGCACCCCTGGGTAGTGTTAGGGTTAGAAGTGTAAAAACCCTTAAAATAAATGTGTCGTTTACTGCAGTAGAACAATCTCGCATTAAAAACAATACAAAAATACGGTTATTCAGTGGGGTAAAAAGATCTTGTTGTAATTGTTTTCAACAATCTCTTGAAAATAAATATAAAAGACTTTTTTTTAATTTATATTTTATTTTCAAGTTTATCAGAGTATTTGGGAGATGCAGTTTAAACAAAGCATGGGTATTTGTTATCCTGGGGCATGAATATGACATGACACAAGGGCCCATTTCTCTTAACACTGGCCACTAGAAACTTGACTGTTAGGCTGTTTATTATGAAACTGAGAGATATTGTTTATGATGATATTGTCTAAGCTGGAAAACTGGACATATATTAACCATGAGCAGGTATCATGTAACACTAGCCTGTTGCAACACTACACAGCCTGGCTCATATCTGTCTAATTAGGAATGAAATGACTGATTTTCACGTATTTTTGTATATTTGAAAAGCATTGCCTCAGATTGCTTTGTTGGTAAATAAAAAACAAAACCTCCTCTCTTTGTTGTGTTTCGTTTTGCTCTATGGTTTGTTTATTCTGATGTCAACATTACTGTTAACATAGAACGAGATTAAAAAAACCAGCAAACAGCTCATCAATATGTTATTTGGAGCCCAGATGATCAGTTCATGTTCTTCCTGGTGTTATAACAGGTTTATATTAATTAATTAATCTATAAAATGTGCTTCACTCAGCGTTACTGAAGTAAGGGGACTTTTCAATAATATTTAAATTTATGAAATATTTCACCTTTGTTTTCTTTCTAACAAGAAATATATACTGTATATACAGCAATTTGACTGAAAAACCATAAGTGTGTCAGGATCTGGGGTGTGATCTACCTGCTGCTAACCTTTTTCCACTACCAGGTGTGGCTGCCTGGAGGAGCTGGAGAGAGACAGGTGTAGCTCATCAGGCTCCTCAGCTGGGCAGTATAAGAGGAAACTGTGCCTGCACTTCTTTGCCTGAGCGTTTTGCCCTTGCGGTGCTGTTTCCCCGGATCCGACTTGAACTGATCTGAGGCACGGAGACTGTCAGAACCGAGTCCCAGATCGAACCATTTGGCTGACTCTCCTGTGAATCCTGTCCACCCTCCCAGCGCCCTCCGCTTGGCACCGCTTTGCCAGCCACGGTGGATGAGACTGACCGCACTCACACACACCCCAGGTTCTGTGGCTTCTCACCTCCAGAGGTGTCCGGTCTCCGTCTCCAGGGCCCGTAATTAAATAAACTAACCGTCTGAAATTTGTTGTCTTTAATTGTTCTCTGCATGTGGGTCAGGTCGGCAGTTAACATTATGACACAACGCTCAGGCAGGCCGGACCCCGCGGAGAACCTCCAGAGGACCCTAGCCGAGCACAGCCAACAGATCCGCTCACATGATTCTATCCTCTGGGAGATTCTGGAACAACAGCGGCAGGCCAATCAGCAGGTAGAGCAGCTGGCCTCGCTCCTCCAGCAGGCTTACTACCCACCGACTTCAGCCCCGGAGTCCTCCACTCCCGTAGGGAGCGCAGCCGCATACCCAGCGCCTCAGCAGCATCAGCACTTCCGCAAAGTTACTTCCCCCAACTCCGAGAGATACTCTGGGGAGGTGGGAGGCTGTCGCGGTTTTCTGCTCCAGTGCTCACTAGTATTTAACAGGTCACCCCATTTTTCTTACAGATTTCTTACATTCTGGGTATACTGACCGGGAGGGCACTCCAGTGGGCAGCTGCCTGAAAACAAAGATAAAACTTCTGCAAACAGCAGAAGTCTGTCTCTGCTGAAACGTCTGATAAAGATTGTAACTCTACCTTGCATGTGTCAAACTCAAGGTCCGCGGGCCAAAACCGGCCCCCAGAAGTTTAGTGATTCTCTAGAAGTAGAGCCTTTTAATATGGTGATTGTGTGCTTGAATGTTATCTTGTCAATCAATAAGCAGTTTTGTTTACATTCTGCCACAATCTGCCTTTTGAAAATGTTTTGAATCTTGCTCTTTATGTATAAAAAAGAAAAATTGGCTAAAGTCTGCAGACACAAAATGAACCTGGATTGAAGCTCTAACTATGTTTATTTAATCTGAGATCTTCTCCAAATGCAACAGTATATGTCAATCTACATGAGATACTAACAACTTCACCTACTGGTATAATATAAATATCTGATTGAATATGTGAAACAAACAATGATGAAAGTTTTTCAACAGGTGATGCTCATCCAGGAGGAAGACAGTGTTCCTAGGAAATGCAGCTCATTCATTAACAATCAATTTTTCTCCTATAGGTGGAAGTTTTGCTGACTAATCATAGGCTGGATCTATGAAACATTATGTGCACAGACCAAATGACCAAGGTTCTGACTGACCTATGAACCTCACTGACCTGACAATGATAACATGACACCCAACAGATAACACCTTTAAGGTGGATCCCACTAAGACCACCTTATTGATTCTTGGTGAATAAAAAAAAAAAAGAATTGAAGGGTTCAAAACAGACCTTGTGGAAACAAAAGGGGTTATGAGGAAACAATGTGCATTTTAAGAATAATAGAAGTCAAATTATGTTCAAATTTTTGCAAATAAAATGACTCTGACAGAGAAATAAGTAAGTAGTGTGTGAATGTGTGTGAATGGGAATGACTGATTTAATTGTAATGCATCTTTGAGGGACTTTAAAAGCGCTAATAAAGGTCTGATGTTCTGATGATCATTGCCAAACTTATATCTTAATAAGGTTTCCAGAATCTTTTCGAAAAATCATATAAAGATAGCAAAGGTTCTACCTGTATTGAAAATACTGATAACCATAAAAAAGTTCATAGATCCGTCTTCAATTTTTCATAATTCTTTTACAAACAGGGTATTTAAACTTTCATGTGGCCAAATGTCTGTGTTTGACTGTATGTTTTTGTGAAATAAATGTCTGTTTCACGTTATGTAAAAATTAGAGTCCTCAACATTACCATAATAATATTAGGTCAGTTCTCTATGGTAAAACAAAAAGATTTTAACAGACGTTTAGACTTTTTCCAGTCAGGTTCAAAATGATTGAATTAGACTCAAACTTAACATAAGATGAAATAAACCTTAACAGAATTACTGGACTGGACTGAAATAGAGAAAACTTGAGTTAATTGAAACAAACTTTAGTTACTTGAACTAAATACAAAGCTGACTGAAACTGGACGGTGTATCTATAAAACTGGGTAAAACAAACTAAGATTATAAGATATAATATGCCCTTAATTTTTTGTGTTCATCAGTGAGTGAGTTTTTATTTTTTATTTTTAATAAGAACTAAACCAAGCATTATTTAAAATAATAGCAACTACCAAAAAATAGTGATCTCATTTTTAAATGTAATAAGGACTTACTTTATAAAATATGATAAAAAAGAATAATAAGAATTTGGAAAAACAGAGGCTTTAAACCTCTGCAGGAACAGCACTGACACTGTCAAAAGTGGATCCTAATACAGGAATCTGGAAGCTCATTCTGGCGTGGACAGTCAAAGTCCATCCAAGGACACATTTAGATGAGGCAGAGGGACAAATACAGGGCTTAGCTGAGAGCAAAGAGAGCAACATGCATCCTGCCCTAGCTGCTGTCCCACCTGAACTGTGGTCCCAATCATCAACTGATGTAGGGCTTATAAAGGGGTTCCCACCATACAAGGTTAAAACTGATATCTGAAAAAAGGCTATCAGTCCGCCAATACCCCTTCAAGCCAGAAGCTGAAGAAGGTACTAAGCCAGTAATACAAGATATGTTGAAGTCAGGAATATTAAGAGAAGCACCTGACGCTACATGCAAGGCATATCACACTGACATCGCTATTATTATCACAGCCAAACATAACTCTAAAAAGATGTGCTCTTTAAATCCAAGTACTCTAATACCTACTGCAGAAGATGGAAAACCCCATTCCTGTAAAACAAAGGTAGAAGAAGATACAAAACCCAGACAAGACATTTCTCAAACCCTTATACCAGATTCATGTGTTGTGTTTGTAGATGGCTCAGCATCTAAAGATGAATATGGAAAGAATAGAGTTGGTTATGCAGTAACAACCATCGATAGGATAATAGAAGCTAAATCTCTACCCAATACATGCTCAGCCCAAACAGCAGAATTATATGCTGTAGTAAGAGCATGTGAATTACATGAGGGACAAATACTTACTATATACACAGACAGCCAATACGTGTTTGGATCAGTACATCACCATGCTAAGATTTGGCAAAATAGAGGTTTTAAAACATCATCAGGGACAGAACTAACTCATTTCAACCTATTAAAGAGAAAATGTCAGATCTGCTATTTATAGACACAGACGTGCTGAAAGACGCCCAACAGTCAGCACCCAAGACAGAAATAAAGGCTTGGCTAAAGAGAGGAGCACAGAAAAACAATGACATCTATCAGATAGAAGATAAACCAATCCTCCCAAAAATTTTATACAACACAGCGGCTACAGTGACACATGGGAAGACCCACGTGTCAAGGGGGGAATATGTCACATCTGGTAAAGCATTAATGCTACACTATAAATATTTCTGACTATGCAAATCATTTTTGCAGATCATGCATAATTTGTTGCAAACACGGGGGAAGAAATATTGCCTAGTTGTAATAGATGAACCTAGTGACACATTTCTTCCCCACATATGGTATCCCACAGATTATAAGGTCAGATAATGGAACTCATTTTGTAAATAAATTAATAGAAATAAGTTCTAAAGCATTAGGGTTTCAGTTAAAGATTAAGGAAAACAATGGAAGAAACAGGGAGGCCATGACCCGAATGCCTATCCCTGGTTAAATTATGGATGAGAATAACTCCAAATCAAACTGGTCTTACTCCATTTGCCACCTACTGTACATCATTGTATAACTCCACCCACTGTGTTCTGAGCCTGAGATCACGTGACACCAAGTTGCTGATGTGAATTTGTATTCTCAAAGAAATAGTACATGGCAGACCGTTTTCTCTGCCCTCTGACATGAATGAAATAGAGAAAGCACAACAGGAAACTTCATTAGCTGAGTGGATGAATAAAATGTTGCAGACAAAGGAAGAACAAATGTCCAGTGGTCTGCCGATAATCTCTGGTCCTATCCCACAGAACGACCTGAGGCCCGGAGACCTGGTCCTGATTAAGACACTCCACAGGAAGGATTGGAGCACTCCTCGGTGGAAAGGGCCGTTTCAAGTACTCCTGACAACGCCCACAGCTCTGAAAATAGCAGAGAGGCCTTCCTGGATCCATAAAAGCCACTGTAAGCCAGTTTTGCCATTACAGGAGCCAAACCAACCGACGGGGTAGCAGAAGGAAGTCCGGGTTCAAAGATGGCCCAGCATCTCAAACCGGTGAAGAAAACAGCTGATCTGCGCCCAATTATAAAATGGCTCTCTGTAACATGTGGACAGGACTGATCAGCCTGAGCTTAATTCTGGTAGCAGGACTCTTTCTCTATCTAAAGCAGGATCCACAGGAGGTGATACCGAACCAGAAGAGATGGACATCAGACGGGACCCATCTCAGAACACTGACGGAAGAACATGACGCACATCCATTCCTACAGAATTTCTGGTATTGTTCACGGTGGCATATGCAACACTGAACTAGGTAGAAATGCACGAAAATGAAGGGGACGATTATGATGACATGTTGTAAATAAATCACATCGAAAGCCTGAGTGTACTCATACATTGTATTTCATAAAATGACCTTACAGCAGAAAATCGAAAGAAGTTGTTGCTTAAGTGAAATGAGAAAAAGTACAATGATGACATAAACAGGGCAGATTTTTAAATTCTTTTATTTTTATGTTTTCAAGTATTATTCTTTTATTTTTATGTTTTCAACTATTATTCTTTTATTTTTATGATTTCAAGTATTAATCAACATTTAACTTTTAATGGTTGCCGAGGGCGGCGGGGCCATATGAGTATTTCCCACAAAATATAATCTGTTTACCCTCCGTGGGTTTTCGCTCATACAGAGTATTTTTCTTAATCGTTTTTATATTAAATGTTTTTACTTGTGATAAAAGGAGGGACTGTTAGATGGGTGCGAGGACTTGTTATCACTCATGTAAAAACTTTGTGTTGCAAGGCACCTGCACTCCGCTTTGTTTTCTGCTCTGGTATGCCTTCCTCCCTGTTTGTGTGAGATCATCGTTATCTCTGTGAGAACCAGCCTCCTTTCAGTCTCACACACATACACCCTGTCTGAACTGTCTGTTGAACTGTGCATATAAATAAAGAGATAGGGTGTCAAAACTTTGTAGTTGCACTGCAAAGTGGGCTACCCTTGTCACAAGTAAAACTGACTCTGTATCGTTCTTACTCTGAGTTGACTGAATAATACCTAACACAGAATATTACCTGTCACTTACCATTGATCCCTTCTCCATACAGCAGCGAGTTCCTGTTCCTCCAGCAATCAAACATTTTTCTTAATAAACTTGTTAAAACTTTTCCTGTTTTCCAGAGTGTATTTCTGCATGTGGGTCAAAGCTAGAAAAACAATGACACTGAGTAGTAATTAGCTGTGATTACATTTGATTATTTGATTGATTTCAGCTAAAACTAGACCTGCAACACCCTCTTTAATCTCTGCCAGTTCATGCACATTGATTTGAAGAAAGTTGAGTTAAAGCCTTTTTCCACCTGTAGCTGCAGCGCGACCATGAATGTACAATTTGTAGCATTATATTGATCTCATTGTTGTTTTATGGGTGAATTAGAGTTTTTTTCTCTGCAGCTTTTCCTCACATCAGTAATATATGTCAGGGTGTCTGTGCGATCCGAGCTGCTGCGTTTTTAAAAACGCTCCCGGCAATGACAGTATCTGCTTATCTATGTCTGCAGGTAGCTAATGGTTTTTCCCTTTGTGATCAGTCAGCTGGGGATTAAAATGAAATAGTGTGAAGTATAAATGCAGCGAAGAGTGAGACCATCATTAACGAGCTCTCTATGATACACAGGAAATTAGAAGCTTTTGTTTTTCGAGCCTCAGGGTTCGTTCAGCTGAGGAGGGAATTCAAAGGCAGCTAACTAAAAACCTGATAACACCTGGAGGAACATCTGACCATATTCCATTACCTAGTTTATGTATTCTCACATTAGTATGCCGTGAAAATTATTTTACTGCTACCCAACCCAGAAACATTAAAAGCCTAATGAAATTTTGAAAGTCATTAATTTAGACTCGAGCAGTTGAAGGACTCTTTATAAAAATATTATGATACTCTTCAGCAAATGTTATTGTATTGTACAAATCATTAAAAAAAAGGCCATCTGTTGTAACATTCAACATATGTCCTGCCTCATCATCTAATTTGCAAAGGAGATTGCACTAATGACATGCCAGTGCCAACAAACACATCAAATTTAGTAAATATGAGCATTGTGCACTCTTTTTTTGAGACACATTGCAGGTTGCAGAGAGAAAATGTCAAATATTTCCTCAAAGCAAGCTCCAGAGCTTTCACCATATATAATTATTACATTAAAAATGGCATATCATAATATTTACAACTTTTCCATCTCAATTGGAATTTGGCCTGTAGCCGAGTAGTAGTAATATCTATTTTTGTGTTAATTTCCTGCTGATCTACTGTAGGCAGACGTTGATTAGTTAGAGTTTTTTAAAGAACTGAAGGTCTGAAATTGCTTTTTGAAAGACAGAAATTTCTCTCGCCCCCATTAATGGTGCTAGAACAAGCATTTGTCCTCAGCAAAGAAATGTGGAAGGGTGTTCCCCACTAAGTAGCTGAGTTCATCTCTCACCAGAGGCAGAGATGCAAGAGAGAGAGGTGCAACTTCAATTATTTTGCTTCAGGAAGTTGGAGATGAGGCTCATCTGGGACACAGACATTATAAATCAAGGAAAAAGATAAACAGAGATGTAACAGAACTTCCTATAATTTTGGAAGCAGTAGCAGCCTGTTATGATTTGTGGGGGTTTTGGGGTTTTGTTGGTCTTATTTCACAGTTTAAGTTTTGAATCATGTTTCTGTTTATTTTTTTGGTCATGATTTTGTTCATGTTTTGTCAAGTTTGGTTTTTGGATCTGGTTATGCTTTCGTTTCATGTTTTTCTAGTTATGTTTCTATTAGTTTGTATTCTTGAATTCCTGTTCTGCTCAGTCACATTTGTTCTCTCCAGTCAATTAAGTTTATTCGGTTCACCTGCACCTAGTTAATCTGTCTCCTTGCTTCACCTGGTTCACACTCCATTTATACACCTCCGAACTCTTTATTCCTTGCGGAAACATTTTTCAAATCACGCTCAAGTCTTGCTTTCAGATCATGCTCTTGTCCTGTTATTTACGCCAAGCCTGTCTCGCCATCCTGCCTATGTCTGTTTTTGCCTGTCTTGCCTGTCCGTTTATTGTTTTGGTTCTTGCCTCCTCCTTTGAGTGAGTTTTTTGTTATTAAATCTTTTTTCACCTACCGTCATGCTGCCTGCTAGTCTGCATTCTGGGTTCATCCGTCAAGTCCTAACACAGCCCTGGTAAAGCTGAAATATGCCGTTCTTGAACTGGCTGCAAAAAAGTCACATGAAACAATTGAATCTTCAGACAATGTCATCTTGCTCTGTCAGGCCTAGTGCTGTTTGCTTTATCTAGATAACATCCTTTCACTGCTTTGCATCAAGCGTTTCACCAGCATTATATGTTGAAATTGTGTGGACCTCATAAAGCAGCCACAGGGAATGTAATTTCATTATCATAAGGTGTAACAACTCATCAAATATTCATTAAACTGCGTCTAATAAACAAATCTGATGTGCAAAATCAGGGATTTTGTAACATCTGACTTCCACTTTGATGTTGTTAGATTCCTATTTGGCTTAAAGCTATATAAAAAGATTCAAATCTGCATTATGACATATTCCCCTCATGTATAAAGTCATCCAGAATCGTGCACTGACTGGTCTTTTTACTAAGAAACGATAAAGTCAAAATCATCCCCTTATCTGTTGTATATGGAGGTTATCACCAGCCCTAAAGTTGTAGATTATTTTGTTCATCTGAATTAACAAAAAAATCTAAACAAAAGAACAGTTTGTCATTTGTTTTTATCAATCAAGAAAGTTTAGCAAAGTTGCATGTGGGGTTGTAGAAGACAACATTTTTTTCAATCCAACTGACTTCCATCCATCCATCCATCCATCGATTTGCTGCCTTTGCATTGACATCTGTTAATCCTGACAATCCTGGCATTAAAGATATTCACAAATATTATGGTATGTTCATTTATTTTTGTGCAATTTAAAGCCTTAATGAGTGTAATTTTTGTCATTTGTTGCGTTTTCTATCTAGAAGCCCTTGTCTAGTCTGTACAAGTCTTATCTTACCTTTTGAAAAAGCTTTACGTTCTGAATCTGTAAATCATTTTGCTCAATTCTAAAGTGTAAAGATTAATACTCACATATATCTGCTCCACAGTTGTACTAAAATAACGCATTCAGATTTACTCTGCTGTGTAATTACATATTTTACAGCAGATAGTGTCTTGCCTTAATATGTTGAACGTTTTCCCATTTTGTCACGCTATAACTTAACTTACTTTATCGTATTTTGTTGCCATTTTATGTAATAGACAAAAACACTGCAGTGCATATTTCTGAAGTGGAAGGAAAATTATTTGTGTTATCAATTATTTTTATAAATAAAATCTGGGAAGTGTGGCATGACCTTACATTCAGCTCCTCCGAGTCAATACAACCAGCTTTAACTGTTTTTACAAATGCGAGTCTTCTGTCTTCTCCAACGTTTTATATCTAGAGCAGAAATATATGCCCATTGCTCTTTACAAATTAGCCAGGACATCACATACACATGAAGATTGTCTGTGTGCATCCACTTTAAAGTTTCACCTTAAATTCTCTATCATGTCAATTTATGTCTGAATGTTGAATTTTACCCCACCTCTCGCTGTAGACTGCTGGAAACAGCTTCCCTGTGACCCACTATAGAAGAAGCGGTAGAAAATGACTGACTGACTGAGTTTTGTTGCCTTTTGTGGCCAGATTTGAGAGGAGAGTTAGTAAGAATAGATTTCAGAAGAGTTGAGACTAACACGTAAAGAGAAAAGAAAATAAGAGAAGACAGCAGAACCACAGAAGAGCAGATGAGGCATGAAGGCATAAAGAAAACCTTCCCGGTCTCAGATTTGTTTTATCATCATTATTCTTTGGATTTCTTTGTTTCCTCTATTTCCATCTGAAATAAAAAGTTTTAATGTATAATAAATGTACTGTAAAAACTGCCCATCTCTGTCTGAATATTTTAAAGGTGCATCCAGACACATTCGCCCTTCTCAAAACTCATGTGCATTTTATGCTAATGGCCATGTTTGTCTATGAACTGAAATCTGCCTTTGCAAATTTTGCTTGAAGGGAAATTCCAGGCCTCCAGCTTTCACAGAGCTTTGATGATGCTGCAGGTCCAAACACGATTCAGATGCCGGGTGAGAACAGAGGAAGAAAGTCTCTGTCCTGACTAATTTGCTGTTTGTAAATGATTAACATTTGTCCCGTTTCTTATAAAAACAGGCTTGTTAGTTAAATGTTGCCCTTTTAGCCTTTCTGTACAACCTGTGTTCAACCTGTACACCATCAGAGCTGCTCAGATGTTTGACACCTTTTCAAAGTTTCTGCTGACAACATCCTTGCAGGTAAAAGAGGTTGTGATCAATACTAAGGTGGCAGCACATTAATCTGAAGTTAACAAGTTGGACTCCTTTGTGCAGGCAGAGCTCATGAACACTGTTAATAAAAAGGATGTTTAACAGCACTCACTGTCCACAACAACACAAAGATTTCTTTATCAAGAGGGAGGGAATTGATCTTGTCTTTTTCACTCAGGGCTTTCATAAAGCTGCTTGAATATACATATTTCACACACACAAACACAGACCTTTTAATGTTTTCTGCAAAATTTAATAAAAATATAGTTTCTGGTGAGGAATAAATTAGAACACCCACACACTTTTTCCCATTTAAAATGGCTAAAATTACACTCAAGCGGAGGACGTCAGAAGCACATGATGTTTCTCATTCTTTCCGGATTTAAACCTCAGACATTCAGTCTGGTGTGCTCCTGACTGTTGAAGTAACAGCACCATGGTGAGATAGAAAGAGATTTCTGTGAGGGGGGATCATTTAGAACGTCTAGCAACATGCTGAGGTCCAAGCAATTTTACCCAGAGAGAAGACTGCAAGATGCTGAAAAAAGGCTCCAACAACCCTACAGTAGGGTCTTGCTACTGTCGATATGAAAGTGTGTGCTTGCACATTAAGGAAGAGCCTGAACAAGTTTAGTTTCCATGGGAGGAGTGCACGGATAAAACCTTTGCTTTCTAAGAAAAACATAAACAATAGACTAAGGTTTGCCAGAGAGAACATAGACAAAGATCAGGGCTTCTGGAATAATGTCATTGGGACAGATGAGTCTAAAATTTGACCCATGTAGGCATCAGAACAGAGGAAATGTTTGACAGTAACCAAATACAGCATTTCAGAAAAATAACCTCATATCAAGTGTAAAGCATGGATGTGTCATGATCTGAAGATGCTTTGCTGCAGCACCATCATAGAATCTGTTGCAATGTGTATCAGATTATGTTTAAAAATAATGTGAGACTATCTAAAAAAAATTTATGTTGAAGCAGAACTGGACCCTGCAAAATGATCCAAAAAGTACCAGTAATTTCAGAACTAAGAATTAAGAAATTAAAAGTTGTGGTATGGAGTCAAAGGCCAATCTTGATCTCGTTAAGATGCTGTGGAGTGACTTGAAAGAGACTGTACATACAAAAAACTCCTCAAACATCTCAGACCTGAAAGAGGAATGGAGCAAACGTTCCTCAGACAGATGTCAGAGACAGGTAGATTGTTCAAAGAATCACCACACAGAAGTTACTAGAACCAGAGGGGGTAACACTAGCTATTTGGAGCTAGGGTGTCCCAACTTTGTCCCTCAGGTAGAAAACGTATTTTTTGTTGAAAATTTACATTTTTGTGTGAGTGCAAAATGTAAATTTTAAGTGTAAATAAATCACTGTTTCTAGAGATTAGAGATCAATATGTTAACGTTTCTTGATAAAGAACTCAATCTTTATGGGATGTCTGAATGTTTTCATTTGACTTTGTACTCATGTATTGTTAGCCTCATAGCATAATTGCCTATGTCATATTTCCCACAATATGACTTAGGCAACAATATAAATCTTAAGACCATGTGGAGCAACTTTCCCACCAGTCTGCTGGAAACACTCGCATCAAGCAGCATATTTGAAATTTTAAAAAAAAAATGGGCTTACTAAGGCCTCTTAGTAAGCCCAGGGTGTAAAGGACACTTTTTGTTCTGTTCTTGTTGTTTTTAGCTAATGTTGGATCAGCAGATGTTTTGAAATGTTATTTTCAATAAACAACCTTCTCTATTTTTGTCTCTTGGCTCCTGGTTCTTTTTTTTTTTTTGTGTGCAACCTGGTTTAGTATGGAAGACCAATTCCGCCATAATTAAAAATATATTCAAAAGAAAATAAATGCTCAATAAATAAATAAGCATATAATTAAATACACAAAAATGCAGTAAATAAATAAATGTGGGCAGTAATTGAATTATCTAATTTAATTAGCTTCTTTATTTATTCACCTTTGTAATAATTACCTTATTTATTTATTATCGATTGCAATTTTCAACTCTATTTATTTTTGTGTATTTAATTGTATGCTTATTTATTTATTGGGCACTTATTTATTTCTGTATATATTCTTAATTATGGCAGGATTGTTCCTCCACAGCTTATATCCAACATCACAAAATGCAAATACTTATTAATTCTTCCTCTGCCTGAGGATTAATCTGCTTAATGTTTGCAGGGGTGAGGGGCTGGCGTCAGGGCAACACAAAGACACACAACCATGCACACAATTAAATGGACGTTAGAGAGGCCCGTTTATTTTGCATGTTCATAAACACTCATGCAGATTATGCTAATTAACATGTTTGTCCACAAACTGAATTTAAGTGTTTCACACTATAGGAAAGAGCCAGAGTGTTCAAAGAAAACCCAAGCATACACAAGGAAAAGTGTAAACACACTGGCTGGGATTTGATCCCAGGACCTTTTTGCTACAAGGCAAGAGTGCTAATCATGCAGTCCATGATGACAAAGCTACAACCCTCCTTAAAAAATTATAGGAGTTAGTTTGTGGACATTTTTTTATATTTGTTAAAAAGGTTTAGTACAACAATTAAAATTTCATGTGATGTTAAACATGTGTATTCCTCCTCAACAATTTAGGTAAAATATCGAAAATGGCTCTCCCTTTTTCCTGATGTGACAGGAGCTTCTGGTCATCTTCTACACTGTCATTAGTCAGTCTGTCCTGTGTTTGTCCATCATTGTGTGTTTCAGCTCATCTACAAAACAGGACAGGTTCAGACTGCCACAAACAATATGGTCTGCAGGGAGACCTTTCCTTCATCTAGGACTTGTACAAGTCTAGGGTGGAGAAAAAGGCAGCTAACATCTCTGTCAACCCCACACATCCTGGACACAGGCTGTTAAGACTTTTACCTTCAGGGCAATGCTACAGAACGCAATTTGCAAAAACCAGCCACCACAAACGTTCTTGGCATGATAAGGAGAATCCCTTTGGAGGTGTTTTCTATGCAGAACAGTGAAGGAGGCACTATCATGATCTGGGAGCTTTGATCGTTAACATAACAATGAAACCTCAGGTTGTACAGAGGCATCAAAGTGTGGTTAGCTGTGTGGGGATGTTGTGTCATTCCTTCTGACTGAGGCCCTCAACTGGATAAAGCTGCAGTTCACATCCCATCTGACAAAGAACAACGTCTAGCAGTGTAACATTTATGTCTTGGACCACCCCACATGTTATCCTGCTCTAAATACCCTTGAAAACATTTGGGCATGGATGGCAAGGAAGTCAGTACCAGACCGTGGAGTCTGAAGCTCAACTTACAACCTGGTTGTAATATATATATATAAACATATATATTTTTATATATAAATATATACATATAATATTTTTCAAAGTGAATTATTTAGATTGTATATTAATCAGTGATTCACCCATCAGCGCTACAACTCAGACCCAGTTAAATGCATTCATTTTATACACATAATCTCTCCATATGCTGCCCTGCCCACCCTGAGCACAGCTTGTTGAAATTGAAACATTCAAAACACACAACTCTGCACCATTTAAAGCCCATTCCGATTGCCAGCTTTTTTCTCAAGGACAGAAACAAAAACTCCAAGGTGGTGATTGATGCTTTCATCTGAGTAAATGCATGTGAAAACTTTAATTTAATCTGTCTGGTGTCAGATTCTGAAATCCTGTATTCATGTCTTGTGGGCTGTATTTTTCATTTTTTTCTGCTGCTGTTTGATCTAAATTGGTGTCTTGATTTTTTTCACTATCTGTCTCTTCAAGCAAGTTTAATGTTTGTGGTCAAATAATTCTAGTTCAAGGGTTTTCCCTGAGAAAACGTTATGCTCTGTCTCAGATTCCTCCTTTCTGTACTGTCAGACTTTTATTTGTGGCGCCCTTTAACCCTGTAGCTCATCTATTCTGAGATGGACGCGTTGACCTTTGGATTAAACCAAGATGCAAGAAGCCGAGAATCATCCGGGAATTACTCCCATCAAAAATCAGACAAAAAATCCTGTATTTCCTGGACCTTCAACTGGGGGAGGAGTGAGTCTGGATGGAAGGTAAACTTTAGACATTAAGAGTGAAAGAAATTAAACTGTGTGTGTGGTGAAAAAAATTAGTAGAAGAAAGTCAGCTGACTAAATTGCCTAACAATGAAATACAGGACCATGTGTGACAGCGAGCAGAGCGATAGGAAGCGATTTAACGAGATCCAGATCCGGTGTTTATCTCACCTGAGTAGGTCCTAATTAAAGTCCCGGCTGATTTTAATGGAAAAAATGGAAAGCCGTTTTCTTCGCTGTGTTTTTATCGTCGCGACGCTGCAGCGGAGCTTCTGCCAGTCGGTTGCTTTACCTGGCACAGGTGAGTTCATATCCGAAACTGCAGATTTAAAAGCGGGCATGGAAAAGAAAACATGCAACACCGGTATCGTGTCTTCCTGGAATACAGAATTTAAAAACTGGTTTATTTTTAGTGCAGCTTGGGCTGACAGGGAGATAACCAATGCCATCTCTCCAGCAGGACAACAAATCTAAACACAGAACCAGAGCTGCTATTTAATAGTTTAGATCAAAGCAGGTTCATGTGTTAGAATGGTCCAGTCAAAGTTCAGACTTAAATCCAATTGTGAAGCTGTGGCTTGAAATTTATGTAGACACACTCAATCTGAGCTTGAGCTACAGCCATTTTCAATCAATTCCAATGAGGCTCGTTTGTCAGATTAAAAGTACCTTTTGAAAATGGCATCCTTTAAGCAGATATTAAACATATCTTTTATCAAACCACATTTTTGTATTACAACGTTTCTTTTACTGGTCTGATGTAATATTCAAATCTTAAAAGTCAAGTTATATTAGCTGTAAGTAGAAAACCGTCATAGTTAGCAGAAATAAAGCTTGAAAACATTATTCTGTGTGAAATTAATCTATATAATGTGTCTCACTTAGTGAATTGAGTTACCAAAATAAACAAACTTGAGTATTTGCAAAGATAAATGGGCAAGATGTGCAAAGCTGATGGAGACAGAACCCCAAATATTCAGCTTTAATTGCTGCAAAAGGTGGTTCTGGAGTATTTACTCAGGGGGGCTGAACACATGTGAACCCTACACTTTTTGGATTTTTATTTGTTAAAAAAAAGTAATCCTTTTTTTCATTTTCCAGTTACATATTACATGGTGTTTGTTTACCACACAAAAAAGATTGTGGTTGTAACATGACAAAATGTCATGATAATTAAGGTGTATGAATTCTTTTGCAATGAGAATTTCGTTTTTTAATTTTTTTTTATAGAACCTAAATTTCAAAATGTGAACATACCTACTAAGCCAATTAAAGGCAGATCATAAAATTTTTAAGTTTTTTTTTTTTATGTACAGCACTTTTATATGCCACAAAGCTTAACAACCCAGAGCTGAGAGACTGAAAACTGGTAAGACGATAGTCCAATGTTCTCCGTTAGAGCAAGTCAAATATTGAAAGACTTTTGGCTCTAAATAAAGAGGTGAGCCACCATAGTGAGCCTCACATGCAATGCTGGTTCAAGATCTCCAAGTTTTAAGAAACAACAGGCCAGGGTTGTTTCATCACCGTCTGACTTGGGCAAGTTTTTACTTGGATGGTTCTGACTCAAAGCTCAAATGTGGTGCTTCAGTACACAACAGTGTTAAATGAGCTTTAATTAGAGCAGTATCTGATCTAATCAGTGAAATTATTTGAAATAATTAAATTGGCTTGAAGTTACCACAGGGTTTTACAGGTAGTTTTTATTTCATGGAGAACATATTTACAGTAAAAATAAGTATAAAGTATTTAGACCTAAAAACTTTGCTTCTTTTTTCATAAGTTGTTTATTGCATGTAGTTTAAAGATTAGGGTTAGAAAATGTAAATATGTATTAGTTAAACTGCCAAAACATAAGGCAGATTAAGAAAGACATAGATGCTCTTTAAAGCTGTGTAAAATAAGTAATATTTCCCATAATATAGTCCTACTGAAGATATGAAAGCCAACGTTTTCCTCCAGCAAGTATTTAAAATATTCAACTTTAAAACCTATGGGTGGAATGAGATTTCTAGAGATGGATGTAACACTTGAAGCCTGAAGATAGGGTTTCACCTCCATGTATTTTAATGAGATGGGCTGTTTAATACACACTAAATTATACACATGGTAACCCCTAAGGGGTAAACCTGCTTGAAATGGAACATGGTGACTATATAACAATGTGTAGTGCTAACATAATAATTTCAAGTTTTTAATAAGTTGATAGGTGGACCTAAATATTTGGCATGTAGATTATTTGATGGAGACAAAATACCTTTCATTGTCATGCAGGCAAACTAACGTTCAGACTTGGAAACAGGTTTGGAAACCAGAGAAACGTGTAACTGCAAACTATAGATTAGAGCTGGGTGACATTAACAACAAAAATGCATCCCAATATATTTTTCCTGTTTTCAAAGATTTCTATAATTATGAGGATAGTTTCAATTGAACAAATAATTTTTAAAGATAACATTTGTTACAATACATACTAAAAATGTACTTAAAATAGTTTGTAGCATCCACTTCTGCTCCAAGAAAAATGTATATGTATAATTAATCTGACAAACAATATGGAGAGATTAGGATAACCTTCAAAGATATCTGGAAGATAATGGCTGGATGCACACCTCCAAGATGGAGTTCTAGCAGCAGAACCATAAGCCAAGCATTCTGAACTTTGACCCCAGATAGGAGTGCAAGTAAGAGACTGCGGTTGTTGTTTTGTTTTTGGTTTTTTTTGTCTTTGACCGGCTCCAGAGCTCTGAATCCAGCAGGATGTACTGGCAGGCTGAGAACTAACATCTTTCCTTCCAAGCAGAAAGCTGCAAGTCTGCTGCAACACTTATACCCTGATGCTGTGGTGCATATCTGTTCTACAATGCAAAATGTTAATAGGAGGGTGGACGACATATTTACTCTTAATGAGTGGCTTCTAGGGGGACTATTTTTTGATCTACATAGAAAACGTTGTGCTGCTTACAGGTAGTCTTAGCTAATTAAAAGTAGTTTGTTTCATAAACTTACATTTCTTCTAAATTCCTCCATGAAATTTATGAAATGTATCATTATTTGTGCTTTTTCCCTTCTGTAAGAAATCTGTATGTTTAAAAACCAACACACTGGTCACCAAGTCTGAAGTCTTTTTTTTATTTAAATCCGAAATAGACAGAATGGTTTACCATCTGTGTGTTTGATGTCAGCCCATTTTGAATAGACCCTCTGTGAATTTCACAGGTGCATGAACATATTTTTCATTGATGTTTGCTGTGGCATATTGCCCTGGCACCAGTTGAGGCCAATTATATGACAGATGTCATCCTCACATTTCTCAGACATGAACACCTATACCTGCAACTTTCTTAAGAGGAATGTACAGAGGGGAAAATTCCTCTGCATGTATGTCAACAACTGTAATGGGATGTACAGTATGTGATGTGTACCTTCCAAAGATGTTTCACTTTTCACTTGAATTTTTTCTTCTTTTCGTTCTTCTTTTTCGAACCACTTTGAAGACGATTTATTCAGATAAGCTTTGCACAAACTAAAACTGGTGATTTTATACAATTAAAACTAATGCAACAACTACCAGTCTCTCTTTACTTTATGTTACACTGGTTAGCAAAATCAAATCAGTTTCATCAGACATTAATAACATATATTTAATCTGATGCATGAATCACACATTTTCAGAAGATTTAAAAAAACTTGTAACTTAGATTCTCAGATTCAAGGTCCATTTCTAATCTGAAAAGGGAGAATAGGTTGAAAGACATGCTGTAATCTGGATTTTGATTTTACTTGTGGAGTAATGACAAATTTTTCTCTGAGTGGCCTTTCAGTCCATGTTGGGTCACTGTGCATAATGACCCTCTTTCACCAGCTTCAGCCAGCATCTTCACAAGGTTTTTGCTTTGTTCTGGGGTTGAAATACACATTCAGCACCATCTCAGTTTCTGCTGGAGGTTTCACTCCGCTAAAGGGGAGTTTTCTTTTCCACTGTCGCTACATGCTCATTAGGGAGGAGTGAATGCTGCAAGTTAGTGACTCAATGCAATCTGCTGGGTTTCCTTAGATAGAAAAACGTTTTACCAATTTGAATAAAAATTGAATAAAAAAGTAACTTATCAGAAGCTTACAATCATCATTTAAGCTTTCCCAAATTGTTTAAAGGTCATGTTTGTAAATGAAAACTTGTTTCACTTCATCTGGTAAAATCTTGTTGTAAGCTTACATGCAAAATGTATCCGTAAGCCCAAAATTGTTCATACCCCTGCAGATTTGGATCTGAAATTATTTTTATCCAGTCAAGATGTTTGTTTCTGATAGAAAAGAAGGCCGGCATCTCTCAAAGAATAATTGAACTGGCATTTTCATTATTCAACTTTGGCGAAGAGCTGCAAGTCAGTCAGGTTGGAAGGCCTCTTTACCATCGCCCTAATCTTTAGCCCCTTCAAAGATTCTCTGTGAGATTTAAGTTGGAACTTTGGCTGGACCATTTATTAATATTGCCATAAAAATATAACTTTTATTGTGGTATTGAAGCTATGGGTTGAGACTGAGAAACCTGGTGTTCTTCTGCTGAAAAGAAATCTCACAGGACTGTATAATAGTCTCTGCATGGCATCCTTTTTTTTTTTTTTTAACTATGTTTATTCAAATTTTCCAAAGAAATTGTACAGAGTTACATGTTCATCGTGACATGGAATGTATATGTCTATACAAAAAGCCATACAATTTCTTAAAACATTTACAAAAAAAAACAATAAAAACAAAACAGACTCCACCCCCCTACTCACCTCGAGAAAAAATAATATAACTAAACAAATAAAGTCAGTCGGATCCAATTCTGTGCCCACAAAACTTAGTAAAAAAATTGTACACATATACATAAACATATACATACACATATATACATAGGGAAAAGAGGGGAGACCGACCTCCGGTAAAGTGAATATAAGAGACTAATCTAGGACTAAAGGAAAGTTTATTTGTCCAACGAGATAAAACAGTGGGTGCCATGTGTGCAAAAATCGATCCGAGGAGCCGTATAAAGTCATTCTAATCTTTTCAAGTTTAAGAAAATGCAGAATATCCCTGAGCCAGTGTGTGAAAGATGGAGGTTGTGATGATTTCCATTTGATTAAGATTGTCCTTCTAGCTAAAATGGTCATAAAAGCCAGAGAGTTCCTCTGACAAGAGGACATAGAGGACAGTTCGGAGAAGACCCCAAATAAGGTACTCAAAGGATTCAGATGGGTTTCCCTACTTTGGATATAGTAGTAAATACATCAGTCCAATAACTAGACGGTTCCGAACACAACCAAAACATGTGAATGAGGTTCGCTGGAGACTGCTGGCATCCATGACAGGACAAAGAAACTTTATTATATATTTTGGATAGTTGAGTTTTGGTGTAATAAATGCGGTGTACCAGTTTGCATTGATTAAGACTATGTTTGGAACAGATAGAGAACTTATGTACTCATGTCAAGATTTGTGACCAGAGCTCATCAGATATACCCTCTCCCAGGTCTTCCTCCCAAAGGGCTCCAATTGGGCTCTGTACATAAAGATGTATTGATGCTATCTGATTTTATATATAAATGAAATGGAACCCTTCAGAGCTGAAACAGGCAAAAGCAATGAGTCTAAAGTAGAGACCTCGGGTAGGTTGGGAAAGGTAGGAAAGTTAGTGCGAACAAAATGGTGAACTTGCCAGTCCCTGTAGAAATTATGCTTTGAGAGAGCAAATTTAGAGTTGCGGAAAAGCAGCAAAGGGATTCTTCAGTAAATAAATCCTTGAATGTTCTAATGCCAAAATAGCCTAGGAACCTTACCATTCCAAAGAAAATCTGAGATGATAGAATCTTCCCATTTTAAAAAGGAACCGGGTAAAAAACAAAAATTGGGATTTCCTGAAACAGATACAAGAAACGGGGAAAAACATTAATTTTAACACAGTTTATTTGTGCCACTAAAGATAAGTTAAGTAGTGACCAGCGTTCACAGTCCTCTTACCTTTAGTAGCAAGGAGGAAAGGTTAGCTTTAAATAGATCTTCTGTTTTATGTGTTACCTAGATTCCCAAATATGAAAAATCATTATGGGCAATTTTAAAAGGAAAACCATGCAGTGAAGAGAATTTGGCTGCGAAATTAATGGGAAACAACTCACTTTTACTTGAATTCAGCTTGTACCCCGACAATCTGAAACAAAATCTGAAAGAAGAGGAACAGTGGCAGGGATGGATGTATTTAAATCTGAAATGTATAGAAGTAAATTACCAGCATATAAAGAGACCTTTGCATCTGCACCATTTCTCCGTATGCCTGCCATGCTTTGATTAGAACACATAGCAACAGCCAGAAGCTTAATAGCCAGTGCAAATAAAAGGGGGCTCAATGGGTACCCCTGCCTTGTTGATCGATGGAACCAAAAATAGTCAGGCCGAACATTGTTATTCCTAATTGAGGCTTGTGGATTGGAGTGAAGTAATTTAATCCTGGACAAAAAGGAGCCTCCTAGGCCAAATTTTCTGACCGTACAGAAAGGATATGACCATTCTACACAGTCAATTGCCTTCTCAGCATCCAGAGAGATTAGAGCTTCTTGAGTGCTATTAGAGGAGGTATTGTATATAATGTTAAATAGCCTCCTAAGATTGGAAAAGGAGTGTCTATTTTGAATAAAGCCGGTTTGTTTTATTTGGCATTTTTTGAATGAAGCTGGTTTGTGGGGGTCGGTGCCTTCTTCGGGTGGGGGATTGGGTGTCGGGGCTGGGGATTCGGGTTTGAGGGTTTGTTGGTCCCGGTTTTCGGTCAGTTCTCGGGGCCCACTGCCTGTCACTAGCCTTTGGCCCGGTGAATGTGCCTATGCTTCCCTCCTTTGTTGAAACTTGGCGAACGGGGGTGCCTATTGGGGTCAGCCGGGGAGCTGGCTCCCTGGGAGAGCATTTTGCCCCCCAGTCCTTCCCTCCCCATGCTCTCCGGACACCTCGCTCCACCCACTCCATCACACTATCACTGATGTAGGGCCTTGCAGTGCGGGTGCGTCATTGGAGTGCCACAAGGGTTTTCCATCTCTTCCCCACCTGTTTTTCTTTTTAAATGCAAACTACAACAGCACGCATCAACACCACATTTGAGCGGGCGGAGGTAGGCTTGGGGTCTTTTCACACCCCCATTCATGCCTGGCTCTGGCGAGGGGGTCTTGGCCAGGTAGTTTGCTGTGTTGATTGGGATGTGGCTTCACTTTGGTGGAGGGGCTGGCCAGCCCGCCTGCTTGGTGCAGCGAGGTGTACGGTGCGGGAGTGTGGGTGGCCGGCATGCTGGGGCACCTCCAGGGTTTGGGTGTGGGGTTGGCAGGGTGACCAGTCCTTGGCATGCTGTGGTGCCCTTCCTCCTGTGCTTCCTTCTGTGGCTCTGACCTCTGGTGGGCGGGCGCCGGGGTGCAGATGGCAGTCGGGGGGGTGGGTGGGGCAGTAGAGCATGTCTTGTGCCTGGACTGGGGTGGCTGGTGGGTTGTGCTTGCCCTGGAGCGGTTGCCCTGCCTGGCCTAGTTACCCGGCTGGTGCATGTTTCCCTCTCATGAACTGACGGGCTGATGCTTGGCGGTGTCGGGACTTGGCTGGGGGTGGCATGGAGGGGCTGCAGCGTGTGGGGCGGGGAGGTTGTGTCCTATTCTTGGATGTGGGGTCACCGGCATTTGGATCAGCTGAGCGGTGATGGTAGAGCTGGGCTGGATAATGTTTCTCCCATGGCTAACATTGCAGTGGCAGTGATGTGGTGTGTTTGTGTGGTTGCGGATGGGGAAGGTGGGGGACGCCGGGCTCTGTGTGTGGAGTTTGCACCGTTTGGGTGTGGCTTCATTGGCTTTTCATAGATGGAGCTCACCTGTAGAGGTGTGCCCCTGTGCTGTGGGGAGGGGATTCATGGTGTTTGGGGCATGTGTTCGATATCTGTGTCCTGGTTGGGGGTGGCCCTGTGGGGAGATTCATGTTGGGGTTCATTGGGGTGTTGGGACTGTTTCATCCTGTGACGGTTCTGGTTGGCGGCTGGTTTGGGCCATGTAGACCCTTCTTTTGTACATGGCCCTCTCTCCGGATGAGGATGGGGGTCGTTGGGGACTGGGGTCGGGGTGGAGGGGTTGGGATCCGGGCCAGGGTTACTCAGGTTAGGGAGTGATATGACCCTGGGTCTCAGGTCTCTGGGTCCATGGCTGGATCTGCTCGGGCGTAAACAGCTGCCAGCGGGACCTGTGGGTTTGTCGTTGCAGCTCCCTGGGGCTTCTGCACTGTGGCTGCTGGGTGGTTCCCCTGGGACTCTCCCCTGCTCTTCTCTCAGGGGGTTGCAGTAGTCGTGGCGATGGTTCTCCTGGGGCTGTGGGGGGCCTTTGGATGTCTGTGGCTTGGATTTCCTCCATATCTGTCCCAGGTCCAGGGGGCAGGTCTGTGGCTCCTCACTCTCGCTATTGCATATATTAATGGAGGAACTTTGTATACACGAGCGCGCTCACACTCAGACCAACAGGTGTTTGTTTATATTCAGGCGTTAACAGATACACAAATGTTCAATATTGAGCTGCCTTTACCACTAAATACATCTTGCATTGGTAAGTACCGTACACTTTTTGGTAAAAATGCTGTTAATATGAATGTTTCTGAAGGTGTAGAAGCAAGCAGAGTGTTATCTTGTATTCTCTACATCCTTCTTTCTTTCCTCCATTCTTTTCTCCTTCTCTCCCCTTTTCCTTTTTGCCCCACCTCTCTCTTTCGTGCTTATTTTTTCCTTTTTGTTTCTGTCTCCATGTCTGTAACAATTGAAATAATCCCAAAACAGTTTCTAATAAAGTTTTTTTTTTAAATATCAAGCAGAGCTTTAAACTATTAGCTGTAATGCTCCAATTGTGAAAGTAAATTTGTTGGTCTTTTTCTTGGCACTCAGACAATAATTCAGAGCTCTGCTCTGCCGGACAGGACACGGTTAAAAATAAAAAATAAAAATAAAGTCAGTTTGGTTTGGGTTAATTATAGTGGGTAGGACAGATTCGAGGCGTTGAGCTAATATTTTAGATACTAGTTTAAAACCCACGTTGAAAAGACGAATAGCGCGGTAAGAAAAACAGGAAAAAGAGTCATTTTCTTTTTTCAAGAGAAGGGTGATTGTGGCCCGATTAAGAGTGAGGAAGAGCGCCAAGGGCAAAAAACTCATTATACATGTCAAGCAATAGCGGCGCCAATTTATTTCAGAATCCTTTTAAAAATTCAGATGAGCACCCATCAGGGCCTGGACGCTTTCCACCTTGAAGAGTCTGCATGGCATCCTTTTTCATTGTAGATTTAACTACAATATCCCCACCGCTTTTATGTGATAAATTGATAAAATCCCTGCTTCCTGTGTTAGATTACAACAAATGTTTCCTTGTAGCACCATTAAATTCAAATTAAATCTAGTATTTTCTGATGTGAAGATAATATTGGCTCATATTCTTCTTTCTGCATCTCATTGTTTTATGAATCACTCCTTAGGGACAGTAAATTCACCTCTAAAATCAATGAGATCAGCCATTCTTCTTGGCCTAAATATGTGTTGCGTTTTTATATGCTAAAGACCAGTGCGTGGTATTATTGGGAGGAAAGGCACCTCATTTTCAGATTTTTTGTTCTCCTCAGAGTTGAACTGCTGTGAAGGGGACATTCTCCTGTTGCTGGATTCCTCTGGAAGTGTGAGCAACTTTGAGTTCTTTCGCTTTTTGAGCCTCACCGCCAACCTCCTTCGCCCATTTTCTCTGGGACGGGGCCATGTCAGAGTGGCTCTGCTGCTGGTGGGCACCAGCCCTCACCTGGAATTCAGTCTGGATGTCCACAGCAACCAGGAAAGTCTGCTGAGAGCTCTGCAGAGCGTCCACCAGCTGCAAGGAGACACCAACACTGAGGCGGCTGTGGATTTGGCTCAGAGGCTGCTATTGGAGGCAGAGGGGGACGTGCCGAAGGTACTGCTGTGGCTGACGGATGGTGTCCAGCCAGGAAATGTGGAGAAGGCAATGTCGGATTTGAAGGCTCGGGGAGTTAATGTGTTAATTGTTTCTACAATTCATGGCAACTACCAGTTGTTACAGCGTGTGGCAACACCTCCTCTGATGTCTCACCTGTACTCTGTGGACATAGAAAGTATCGACATCATCACAGAAGAACTGAGGGAGGCCATCATCAGTATGTGTGTGTGTGTATGTGTGTGTTTGTTTGTTTAAATATATAATTAGAAATGATAGATTCGATTAGGAAGTATATTTGATTATTTACAGGCCCCAACAACCCATCTGATTTATTTTATCTGTTTGCCTTCCATGTTCTCATGATTATATATATTTTTTTTATCTGTAGAAATTATTCGTGCAGAACGACTCACTGTGATCCACTTGACTTCCAATAGTGCTGTGCTGCAGTGGCGTCCTGTTCTGGCTAATGACAGTGGTTACTATGAACTGAGGTATAAAACTGTGGGTGAATCCCAACCTGAGAACACCATGGTTCTCTCAAGCACCTCCAGTCATGCAGAACTGAGCAAACTGCAGCCCGACACCACCTACACAGCTTCTTTCCGCCCAGAGTCCAACCAGAGGCTGTTCAGCACACTCACTGTGAAGTTCACCACACTTCCTGGTAGAAGCTTCTTAATCCTCTAACCACAAAAGAACAAAAAAGACAGAGGACCAATGTCCTTAACTAAAGTATTTGAGTTTTGTTCTCTTATATGCAGTTTTTTTTTTATAACACTCAAGCAGCATTTTAGGCAAAAAGAGGACCACAATTTACAATGATTTACAGTTTAGCAGCCTTTAACTGTATTTCAGTATTAATGTTAATTAAGACAGATTTAGCCTAATCAAGAGCTTGTAACCTAATTTGTATTTATTACATTAACTCAAATTACATTAACTGGGACCTTAACTCTGAACCAAGAGTTTGGTTTGAAGTCAGCATGTCATTTTTTACTCATTCAGATTCAGTTGACCATAAAATGTTACTTATAGTAAAACAAATGGCAATAACTCTGTCAAGGACTTTATCCAAGACACAGACAGAGCTACACATAGAAGCATTGAGTCTGGAGAACTTTCTATGGAAACAAAAATCAAAGAGTACACAAACTTAACAATGACAGTAGTAAAGACAATGAGTCCTTCAAGGAGAAAAAAATGAGTACACAAAGATAGGCAGCAATAGCTTTGTTCATGAATTAATCCAACAAACAGACAGAGCCAAACACAGATGCACTGAACAAGAATTGCTCTATACGGGAAAGAAACATAAGAGAGTAAATAAAGTTAAAAATAATTAAAGCACAGCAGCTGATAAACAGACACAGCTAAAAACAGAAGCACTGAGTCAGGGGTATTTTCTGTGGAAAAAAATAATATAGAAAGTTAATGGCAGCAATAGCTCTGTCCATAGCGTCATCTAGACCAGGGCTACCCAAAATGAGCGGCGGGACTCCCCCAGGGGGTCAGGAGACAAAATGATATAAATATATCCTAAAACAAGTGTTAATGCACCATTAAATAAACAAGTATACAATGAAATAAATGTATGTACTATTAAATGTACCATGAAATAATTAAATGTACCATTTATTTATTTATTGCAATATTAAAATAGTTAAATATGCTATTAAATTATGAAATGCAAAATTAAATATTGTCCAATAAAAAATTTAATTAAACTTTTAAACAATAAAATTAAAATAAATAAATGTAATTTAAAAAATTTTATTAATTTAAAAATACATTTAATTACTTCACTCTGTATAGAGTGAAATAATTAAATATATCCTTAGGGGGTCGCCAGTCTCTGGCACTTTATTTTTGCTGGTCACAGGATGAAATGTTTAGGAACCCCTGATCTAGACAAACAAACCACAGGAGCACATAGCCAGGTGTACTTTCTTTGGGAAAGAAAAAGACAATACACAAACTTAATGAAGGCAATAATTCAGCCAGTTACTTCGTCCAGGACACAAACACAGCTAAACACAGAAGCACTGAGCCAAGAATGCTTTTGACTAGAATGAAAGGTTACCCATAGCATAGGTCATTGCCTCATCCAGGAAATAGACCCAGCTAATTGCAGAGGTACTTTCAGTGGGAAAGAGAAGGTAAAGAGTGCACAAAGTTAATAACAGCAAAAGACCTGCTCATGACTCCACACACAAAACAGACAGAGCTAAACTCATAAGAGCTTGAGCCAGGGATCCGTTCTATAGGGAGAAAAACTGCAACAAAGACAGAAATAGCTACAGTACAGACCAAATGTTTGGACACACCTTCTCATTCAAAGAGTTTTCATTATTTTCATTACTATGAATATTGTAGCTTCACACTGAAGGCATCAAAACTATGAATTAACACATGTGGAATTATATACTGAACAAAAAAGTGTGAAACAACTGAAGATATGTCTTATATTCTAGGTTCTTCAAAGTAGCCATCTTTTGCTTTGATTACTGCTCCTCACACTCTTGGCATTCTGTTGATGAGCTTCAAGAGGTAGTCACCTGAAATGGTTTTCCAACAGTCTTGAAGGAGTTCCCAGAGATCCTTAGCACTTGTTGGCCCTTTTGCCTTCACTCTGCGGTCCAGCTCACCCCAAACCATCTCGATTGGGTTCAGGTCCAGTGACTGTGGAGGCCAGGTCATCTGGCGCAGCACCCCATCACTCTCCTTCTTAGTCAAATAGCCCTTACACAGCCTGGAGGTGTGTTTGGGGTCATTGTCCTGTTGAAAAATAAATGATGGTCCAACTAAACGCAAACCGGATGGAATAGCATGCCGCTGCAAGATGCTGTGGCAGCCATGCTGGTTCAGTATGCCTTCAATTTTGAATAAATTCCCAACAGTGTCACCAGCAAAGCACCCCCACATCATCACACCTCCTCCTCCATGCTTCACGGTGGGAACCAGGCATGTAGAGTCCATCTGTTCACCTCTTCTGCGCCGTACAAAGACACGGTGGTTGGAACCAAAGATCTCAAACTTGGACTCATCAGACCAAAGCACAGATTTCCACTGGTCTAATGTCCATTCCTTGTGTTCTTTAGCCCAAATAAGTCTCTTCTGCTTGTTGCCTGTCCTCAGCAGTGGTTTCCTAGCAGCTATTTTACCATGAAGGTCTGATTCACACAGTCTCCTCTTAACAGTTGTTCTAGAGATGTGTCTGCTGCTAGAACTCTGTGTGGCATTGACCTGTTCTCTAATCTGAGCTGCTGTTAACCTGCGATTTCTGAGGCTGGTGACTCGGATGAACTTATTGTCCGCAGCAGAGGTGACTCTTGGTCTTGCTTTCCTGGGGCGGTCCTCATGTGAACCAGTTTCTTTGTAGCGCTTGATGGTTTTTGCAATTGCACTTGGGGACACTTTCAAAGTTTTTCCCAAATTGTTCAGACTGACTGACCTTCATTTCTCAAAGTAATGATGGCCACTTGTTTTTCTTTACTTAGCTGCTTTTTTCTTCCCATAATACAAATTCTAACAGTCTATTCAGTAGGACTATCAGCTGTGTACTGTATCCACCTCCTGCACAACACAACTGATGGTCCCAACCCCATTTATAAGGCTTGAAATCCTACTTATTGAACCTGACAGGGCACACCTGTGAAGTGAAAGCCATTTCAGGTGACCACCTCTTGAAGCTCATCAACAGAATGCCAAGAGTGTGTGGAGCAGTAATCAAAGCAAAAGGTGTCTACTTTGAAGAACCTAGAATATAAGACATATTTTCAGTTGTTTCACACTTCTTTGTTCAGTATATAATTCCACATGTGTTAATTCATAGTTTTGATGCCTTCAGTGTGAAGCTACAATATTTATAATTATGAAAATAAAGACAACTTTTTGAATGAGAAGGTGTGTCCAAACTTTTGGTCTTTACTGCATGTCTATAGTTTTTATATAGACAGCTTTGTCCAAGAAATGGACACAGCCAAATGCAGAAGACAGTCAAATTCCTGATGGACAAAAAAGGAGAAGACCCTGATAAATGTTGGATCTGCCTCCCATTCTGAGGTAGGAAACCTTTGGATGTTTGTGTCTGGACTTGTTGTACAACAATAAGTCCAGACACAAACTGGCCTTTGTAACAATTAACTTTTGTGCCCTTCAGACGTTTTTCAGACTTTCAATTCTCAACCAAATTCATTCCAGTTTAGCTGCACTGATAGCCTAAAATGAAATTAGAAATGTTTTCAACTCCAGAAAATCTCACTTGTATATTCAGTCAGGTTGTTAAAATGTTGACTTATTTTATCTGTCTTATATTTGGTCACCAGTGTCCCTTCATGTCATGCTACCTCAGAGGTTTTAAGTCCAGCAGAGGTCACCTTGTCAGACTCTGGTCCCCGGCAGATCCGTGTCAGCTGGGGCCCCCTGCAGCCATCTCGGGTACAAAGTTACACACTGGAATATTGAGTTATTCCAAGTGGACGTGTTCACACTGTGACTGTAAGCAACCAGAGAAGCTCTGTGTTTCTGAGGGACCTGGAGCCTGGCACTCAGTACCTGATTACAGTCAGCACTCTGCATGTGGATGGAAAAGAAACAGCCATGTCTGTGAGGGCCTGCACTCAAGAAGGTTGGTGCATCGTTCATCTCTTTCAGTTAGAGTTTTTTGTCAGGTTTAAAGTGTTTTATTTGTTCCATTTACTCAACATCCATACTTGTTAAAGCTGTTTTATCTAAATTATCGAAATTGACGCTTTTCCTGTCTTTCCTGCAGCACCTCGGCCTGCCCTGACCGACCTTCAGCTGGCACTGATGGTTCGACAGGAGGGGAACGAGATACAAGCATCATGGCAGGCCAAACCTGAAAGCCTGAAAGGTTATTGGGTCAGCTGGGAGAAAATAAAACCACAGAGCTCCCAATCAGAACGCTCCCTCTCTTCTGCTTACCTTCCCCCTTCCACCCCTTCAATCCGACTCACCCACCTTGCTTGAAACAGTCGAGTGTGTGTGTCTCCACTCTACAGCTCGGGACGAGGAGACAGAATATGCTGCACTGCCAAGACAAGCAGTGATTAGATGGGCTGACAGGTTCTGTTCAACTAATAACTGCAGTTGTTTTCATTCAATGTTCGGTACTTAATAGAGTATAATTTTCTTTTTCTCTCTCTGTTAAATGTTTCCGTCAGTGAGGATAAAACTAAAGTCTGGAACAATCAGACTGCAGGAGTACGAAATAAATGGGGAGTTAAGCTGAGTATTTTACAACACAGTAGATACATCTAAAATGTTCAGTCTTATTTCCTAAGATTTATTTCAAGCCATGGTGTTCTCAGGGAAACATGGTTGGAGAAAATTTGGATCAAAAATTCATCCTGTTAAACAAATAGGTAACTATTTAAATTACATTTCATACTAATGCATTTGTTTAAATTATCAGTTACATAAGTATAAGCAGGCAGAATGAGAAATTATGTAGATGCATACATACAGTGCCTTGCAAAGTATTCATATCTATTGAACCTTTTCACATTCTGTAGCATTATACCCAAAAACGTCAGTGTCTTCAGTGTGTGGCACAGCTGTAAACCTACCAAGACGTGGTTTTCCACCAAAACTGACAAAGCAGACAGGAGGGCATAAATCAGAGAAGGAAAGATGCCAGATATGACTCTGGAGGAGCTGTAGGGATCCACGCCTTAGGTGTGAAAATATGTTGACAGGACAACTAATAATCAGGCACTCCACAAATCTGGCCTCTAGGGAAGAGTTGCAAAAAAATAGCCATTGTTGAAAGAAAGCCATCAGAATCGCTGCTTGCAATTTACCTCAAGCCAACGGACACGGCAAACAGGCGGACAGCGTTGTTGGGGTCAGATGAGACCAAAATTGATTAATAAATTAGAATATGTGTTTCATATAATTGGCGTCTGTTTAGATTTTACCAACCAAATTAAATAGATACTCTGTGAGGCAGAAAACTAAAAGCCATCCCTATGGTGAAGTATGTTGATTACAGTATTATGGCATGGGGATGCTTATCTTCAGCAGAGAGGGAAACTGCTCAGAGTGGAAGGGCAATGGATGGAGCTAAAGACTGGGCAATATTCTAAGAAATCTTTTTAGAAGCTGCTAGAAAGTTGAGAGGCTTACCTTCCTGCAGGAATGCTCTAAGCATACAACCAGAGCTACAGTTTATTGATTTAGATCAAAGCATATTTATGTGTTTGAATGGCTCAGTCAAAGTCCAGACCTTAATCAATTGGCAACCTATGGCAGGAACTAAAAATTGTTGTTCACAGATGCCGTTCATCACAGAGGCTATGAGTCCTTGACACCGCCGTCCTGATTTTTATTTGCCAGAAAATGTTAAAAACAATGTATCCTTTTTTTTCCACTTCACAGTTATGCACTATTTTGTGTTGGTATCTCCCATTAAATCCCAATATAATACATTGAGGTTTGTGGTCATAATGTCAGAAAATATGAAAAAGCTCAAGAGGTGTGAATACTTTTGTAGGCCCATAAACCATACAAAATGTGAATGGAAGATTTTAACTGTGTCACTCAGTATGCTGCTATGAAGATACTTTAAAATCAGGCTAAACTGTCTCTTGTTTACACCATCACTCATGTCACGAAAAAAAAAAACGGAAACCTGGAACCAACAGAAACCTTAACCTTGTAGTGTTTTACTCCTTAAAAGTATTTTATATCACCAGGCTTCATATAATTAATTTAAGAGAACTGCTTTTAATTATAGCCAACCCAAAAAGCTTTTAGATGTAAATACACAAATAGATTTATATTCTAATTATGCTGCTATACAGTATTACTCTAGTAATTCCACTCATCATTATAATCCAACTGAACCAGTGTTAATTAGGGGTAAAAACACTTACTACTAATAACCTGGTCTTTTGGTCAACACACAGGTTATTGTTTTTTCTTTTCTTACACATTTATTGCCATCTAGTGGCTGGATCATGGAAGGTCGTGGTAAAAAGAATGTACACCCTGTTTCAAAATGTATCCATGAATTGTTTTTTATCAGCTTAGAACATTATTAAAATCTAACTTCAAGTGTACAAAAGCCAAAAATTGCATTAAGATGAAAAGTTGAGAATTACAACATGCATCCCCCAAATCCATACAAAATACAGACTAATTCAATAAAGTATATTATTAAAAGGTTAATCTATTTCAGTAACTCAATTACTATGTAAAACATATTGTATAGATTAATTACACACAGACTATTATTTTCATGCTTTTATTTCCGTTGTTTTTGATGATTTTCTGCTTGCATCTAATGAAAAAACATACTTTTAAGAATATTACATCAGATCAATAAAAAATATTTTTAATAAATGCCAACTTAATGAAAAGCATGTTTAATAATTGCTTAAACGTTGTTATATTCAAAAGGTACTTTTAATCTGACAAAAGAGCCTCATCAGTACACATATTCTTAATTTATTGAATATGACTGTAGGGGGTGTACTCTTCTTTTTTTTGTTTTTTGACTGTACACTCAAGACTCAGTAATGTTTTTGTCCACATTGCTGAGAGGGATAAAACATCAAGATTAAAATTAAGATTGTAAATGCTGATTGCCGATACCAGCTGTGAATTTTTTTATTCATATTTTTCTGTGCTGGTTAGATAGTTATATGAAATGATAAAAGTTCTATGAATGTTGATATAAATGAATACCTAAAATCTCACATTATATCCTCTCTGTTGGTTAGATATGGCATTTTCAGCCCTTTATTGGCTATTGCTTGTAATGTCATTGCAATTTTTTATGTTAAACATACAATGCATTTAGCCTGACTTGAGATCACTTTATATTTATCACTTTTATCACTTTCTTAAAGTTTTCATAACAGCAAAACTGCAGTGGCAGAGATTCACCACCCTGATTCAATAAACAATTTACATAACAACCAACCATTATAACCAATATTAAACAGTTTTTATCACTTTAGGTCTTTTTTGTTTCCATTTTTTTAGTAAGTGTGGCAAATATATCCATCTATCAATCCATTGTCTTCCTCTATCTCTTATCACGAGATAGAGGAAGAAGAGAAACCCAGACATACCTTTCCCAGTAACACTCTCCAGCTCATTCTGGGGGTTTACCTGGCCTGAAGGTATATGTAGTCCCTCCTGTGTTTTCTGTGTCTGCCCCAGGGTCTCCTCCCAATGGGACATGCTCAAAAACCTCTCAAAGAAGGGGCCCTGGACGCATTCAGATATCTAAACCACCTCCACTGACTCCTTTCGAAGTGGAGGAGCAGTAGCTCTACTCTGAGCTCCGGATGATGAAACTTCTCAAAGGCTGACACCAGTCAACCTAAAGAGGAAGCCTATTTTCAGCAACTTCAGCCCCATGTCACTCCTCTCTACTCCTCTGCGTAAGGCAGCGCCTCACACCCAAATTGAATAGTGCCGTCCACCTCAAGGGACTCTTAAGGGACAAGGTCTTAAACTTTCTCCAAATCTACAAACCATATCTAGACCAAAAACCAAGCTCCCATGACCCCTTTAGCAACTCCATAACAGTAAATATCTTGTTCACTCTTTAACAGCCAGCACAAAAGCCACAGTGAGCCTCTTTTCCGACACAGCTCTCCCACGGAGACTATGATATGTGATCCCTTGATAGCTGCAATACACTCTCTGCTCCCCTTTTGTGAAAAGTGGGACTATCACCCAGGTCTGCCATTTTGCAGTGCTTTTTTTTTTTATTAAAATTGGTTATGAACAATTTAATGTATTAAGCAGGGGAATAAATTGGTAACTTCAGCTAAAGATATAAATAAAGCGTTTGAGCAATATTTTAAAAATGTATACATATCAACGGTATTGGATGATAAACAAAAGACAAGGGCTGTTTTTTTCTAATATTAAAATGCCCCAACTTAACACAGATCAAATAGAAAAACTGGAGACTCCTATAACTAAAAGAGAAATAAGAGAAGCGACATCATTAATGAATACTGGGAAATCCCCAGGTTATGACGGGTTGCCAGTAGAATACTATAACAGCTCTGCTGAAAGTCACTAATGATATTCTTAGGTCCTCAGATAATGGACTTGTGTCTGTTCTGGTTCTGTTAGATCTCAGTGCTGCGTTTGATCCAGTTGATCATAATATTCTCTTAAAAAGGCTGGAATATGCTGTAGGGATCAGGGGAACAGCGCTAGGCTGGTTTAAATCTTATCTGTCTGACAGATTCCAGTTTGTTTATGTAAATGATAAATCATCTTTAAACTCCAGGGTTAATTGTGGAGTACCACAGGGTTCAGTACTTGGGCCAATTCTCTTTACTATATATATGCTTCCAATAGGTCAAATTATCAGGCAGCATGGGATACATTTTCACTGTTATGCTGATGATACTCAGCTTTACTTATCCATAAATCCTGATGAGCCCAACCAGTTAGATAGACTACAATGATGTCTTGAAGATATAAAAACTTGGATGACTTTAAATTTTTTGCTTCTAAATTCAGACAAGACAGAAGTTGTCGACTTTGGACCGGAGTCTTTAAAAAAGAAACTGCTTAGTCAATCACTTATCCTGGATGGCATTAAATTGACCTCCGATAATAAAGTAAAAAACCTTGGTGTTATTTTTGACCAGGACATGTCATTTAAATCCCATATTAAAACAGGTTTCTAGGATTTCCTTCTTTCACCTCCGGAACATTGCCAAAATTAGAAATATCCCATCCAGGAGCGATGCTGAAAAACTAGTCCCTGCATTTGTTACTTCAAGGCTGGAATATTGTAATTCTTTACTATCAGGATGTCCACAAAATGCAGTTAAAAGCCTTCAGCTGATTCAAAATGCTGCAGCAAGAGTTCTGATGAAAATTAAAAAGAGAGATCATATTTCTCCTATTTTAGCTTCCCTTCATTGGCTCCCTGTTAAATCCAGAATAGAATTTAAAATTCTCCTCCTCACATATAAAGCCCTTAATGATTTAGCTCCATCATACATCAGAGATCTGATTGTTCCATATGTTCCTAACAGAGCACTTCGTTCTCAGACTGCAGGTTTACTGGTGGTTCCTAGAGTCTCTAGAAGTAGAATGGGAGGCAGATCCTTTAGTTATCAGGCTCCTCTCCTGTGGAACCAGCTCCCAGTTTTAGTCCGTGATGCAGACACCCTGTCTACTTTTAAGACTAGGCTTAAAACTTTCCTTTTTGATAAAGCTTATAGTTAGAGTGGCTTAGGTGATCAGGGAGCGAGCCTTCCTCCCTCCCTGTTGGTTGGAGTAAGGGGGAGTCAGGTTTAGCCTAAACCGGCTCAGTTATGGTTGAGGTGCAAACACACCCTCCATTTCGGCTACCTGTATGACCCCTTCTCTTTTCCAATGGTTGTAATCAGTCTGACAGAGAGAGGTATCCCAATCCTTGTGGTTTTTAGTATAACAATGACCATCAGTGGGACCCTTTGTGGGGCGCCTTGAGACGACATTGTTGTAAATAAGCACCGTTTAACTAAATAATCTGAACTGAAACTATCTGTGTAGTTATGCTGCTACAGGCTTAGGCTGCTGGAGGACATAATGACCACTTTCACCCTCTTCGCTACATTCTCACACTACTCTCCAATTTTGCATTATTTGCTGTTATTTCAGCTTTTAACTTTGTTCTCTCTTTTCTCTTCCTAGAAGCTACACCTGGCCTGACTCTGTGTCTACCTGTGACACCTTTCTGTAGAGGGGAATTGTCCGAGCTTCTGCTGGCAACAACTTAATGCTCACCCTCTACCGATGGCCCTGTCTTTCAGTGTTTAACCCTTTCTCTCTCCTAGACATGGCGATTGACTGAGCTTAACTGTAACTAATTATATGTGCTCTCTTTCAGACTCTAACCTTGAAAACTGGCTCAGAGTTTATCTGTTCTTTCTTTCTAGGTGAAACGACTAAAGGAGCTACATCCATTAACATTTACTTTTCCTTCCCATAGAAAGTACTTCTGGATCAGTACTTCTTTGTTCTCTTTGTGTCTCTGCTCTGTTCTCTCAAACCCCCAGTTGGTCGTGACAGATGGCCGCTCACACTGAGCCTGGTTCTGCTGGATGTTTCTTCTTGTTAAAAGGGAGTTTTTCCTCTCCACTGTCGCTACATGCATGCTCAGTATGAGGGATTGCTGCAAAGTCAACACCAGTGACTGTCTACTGTCTCTACATGCTCATCCAGGAGGAGTGAATGCTGCAAGTCACTGACTGGATGCAATCTGCTGGGTTTTCTTAGACAGAAAAACTTTTTATCCAATTTGAATAAAAAGCTAACTCCGACTGCACTGTTCAATTGTTAGGATTAATTGTAATGTATCTACCTGACTGTTGTGAAGTGCCTTGAGACAACATGTGTTGTGAATTGGTGCTATATAAATAAACTGAATTGAATTGAATTGAATTATAAGGAATATGTAGATTTACTTGCCCCGATTCTAGTGAAGGTATATCTGGAAATTCTTGACAAAAGCAAATTACCACAAACATTTAATTAAGTTTTAATCTTCCTGATCCCTAAAAAAGATAGAGACATATCAGATCCAGCCAACTACAGACCTATCAGCCTGCTCAATGTAGACTACAAAAATACAAACTTCACGCCTGGAAAAAGTACTAGCAACTATCATACATGTTAATCAACCTGGCTTCATGAAGAATAGATCCTCCTCAGATAATATGAGGAAACTAATTCATTTAATTTGGTTGGTAAAATCTAAACAGACACCAATGGCTGCCATATCACTAGATGCCGAGAAGGCCTTTGACAGGGTGGAGTGGAGCTTTCTCTTTTCCACTCTGTTACATTTTGGATTTGGTCCTGGTTTCTCACAATGGATTAAGATAATCTACAAAGAACCCAAAGCTGCGGTAATAACTAATGGGACTATATCACTTTTCTAGGGGGACTCGTCAGGGATGCCCCCTAAGCCCTTTGCTGTTTAGAATATTTATAGAAACATTGGCTATACAGATTCGGGAGAACAAAGTGGGGGAGAAGAACAAAAGCTGTTATTATATGCAGACAATGTATTGGTTATGGTGTCGAACCCAGAGGAAGCTTTGCCACGTTTAATGGATACCATTCAAGCGTATTCCAAAATATCAGCATATACAATCAACTGGAGTAAATCTGAAGCCATGCCAATGACACCAATGTGCCAGGCGTACATGGTAGAAAAGTTAAAATTTAGATGGGTCCCGAAGAGCATGAAATATTTGGGAATACAGCTTAGTCAAGACCTAGAGGATCTAGTCGATTTGAATTTTAAACCAATTCTACAAAAAGTACAAACAAATCTAGAAAAGTGGGATAAAATACATCTTACTCTCTGTGGGAAGATTAATATTATTAAAATGATGATTGTGCCAAAAATGTATTATTTATTGATGATGCTACCAATTATAATACTGCCTAAAATTTGTTTGAACGAACAGTTTTTATGGGGAGGGAAAAAACCAAGAATTAAAATGAGTAACCTATGTGCCTCTGGGGAAAAAGGAGGAATTAACTTGCCAGACCCAAAGCTGTATAGATTGGCATTTGAAATGACTAAACTGGCTAAATATGGGGGTAAAATAAATAAAAGACCAGATTGGATGGATATTGAGAGTGAACTATGCTCACCATTTAGTCCTAGAGAGAAGCTGTCCCAAAAAGAGAGCTCAATAAACCCAGTTCTTATGCAATCCAAGGATGTTTGGAATAAAGTACATCTGATTTACAAAGTGCCTCATAACTTACAGAAAAACGCCTCCTTGTGGCTAAACCCATCTGTTTGCATTGGAAAAAAAAAAAAAAACATATATTGGAAACAATGGAAATCAAGCGGTATTTCTATTATAGGATATTTATTCAAAGATGAACTGTTTAAAACATTTGAGAAACTAAAAAGTCAATATAAGTTGGAAGGGAAACAACATTTCCGGAAATACTTACAAATCAGAAACAGTGTGAAAACCAAAATTCAAACTGACTTTGAGATAATCTAAGATGGGGTATCTTAGATTATCTAAATTTACCACCAGAACAAATTACAGCTTCAAGGCTTTATAACCTGACCAAACTTTCAAGCAACGAGGAATCTACGAATATTATATTATAATAAATGATGGATATGTAAGTCAGAAGTAGGAACTTTTCTACACTGTATATGGTACTGCAAAATGGTCAAAACATTTGGGGTTAAGGTGGTGGATTTGTTGAGTAATTAGATGGATGTAGTGGTTCCACCGACACCTGCCATATGCCTGTTAGGCGGTAGAACCCAAATGACAAATGTACCTAAAAGAAAGCTTTTTGTGATCATGGTTGGCCTGATTACAGCCTCCAGGATGACCTTGAACTGTTGGAAATCAACCCTACCACCCTAGATTAAAGAATGGATGGATACCATGGTGGAGATCTCATCCTATGAATCCATACTGCATAGAATGGAGGACAATGGGCAAGGAGCACAGGAGAGGAAAACCCCATGGGACATGGTTTGAACTAATAGGGGATGACACCCTTCAACGGTCTGGACTATACATAACACCTAAATTGTATTCCCGTGCCATATTTTTTACTATAATATGTACAATATGTTGAAATTAATGTGAATTACCCTGTACCGACCAGATAGGCTTGTGTTTGCATGTTTGTTTGTTTTGTTTATAAGTGGAAAATCAATAAAAATGTATATAATAAAATTGGTTATGAAATGAAAATTGTGCAAGTGCATGCATGCATGCAAACACAAATGTTCTCTCTTGGTTCATAGTGAAAGTGTAAGAACTAAAGTTGCGAAGCAAGCACATTTTGCTCAGAGGAGTTCATTAATCTCATGTGTTTCATTAACAGGCACCTTAATCTCCCTGAGGCCGAAAACAATTAGATGCTTTATGGCTTTCTGTGGCCTATATTGATGTTAAAACATCGGTAGGTGAAAACGAGAAGTCAATTTTCTGCTATGATGTCACTGGAAGAATCTTCTTCACTTTACTCTGTAGAGGAAAGAAGTACATTTCTCCAAAGAGAGAGACAACCTCCAAGGTGATTGATTCCCTGATGCTTAACATATTTGCAGTATTCTTGGAAGGGGGAGTTGATTTGTACTTTGTCAGTAGACAATCACAATGAAGGTGGAGCTTGATTTGGGGCGAGATGGTAACATAGGTTCAGAAATTCAAAGTCTTAACACAGTGACGAAAGATATGGAGCAAGATACCACCACCAAACTTGTGAGGAGGTTACTTACATCTTTGTCCCCTCCACAGAGTGCCTTTTACTGTATTCTGGTGGTTCTGGGAATTGTAGGTAATGCTATTGTGTTTGGAGTCATTGGAAAGAGTGTGATGACGCACCACGGCGGGGGACATAACTCTGACATTGTTATCGTTAATTTGGCACTGTCCAACCTGTTGGTGTCTTTAATGAGGAACGTGCTGCTTGTCATTTCGGACCTGGGCCTCAAGGTATGAATTGCTTAAATAAACATCATATATTTTGCATAAAAAGCTCAAAAAGTAAGGTATGCATAAGAAGCAAACCATAAAAAGGTGTTTTACTTGTTGAACTAGCCCTCACTTTGCACATACAGTTAAGATCAGAGGTTTAGCTCCACTCACTGATGAAATAATTTGTAAGGCCTCTTGTATTGAGTTAAATGTCTCTTAACAGGTTGCACCAGAATTATTTTTTTTTTATATCTATCAACAAGCTTCTGGCATAACTCTGGGTGGATATAGGTCCAAATTTCTTACCTGAAGTGGTACAGTTCATGTACGTTTATAGGTCAACTTTGTTGTTTTTACATGTGCGATATAAATAAAATAGACATTGACATTTGTTTATTCCAAAGTCAGTTGTTAGTTTTTTTGGGGGGTAATTGTTCTGCGGGAACACTCAATGGTTTATAAGTTTCAACCATTTGAGCCAAGCTGTCCCCTCTGATGAAATGAACCCACTGTCAACTAAGGTTAAAGCCTATCAGAAAGCCACTAGGACAACAATGTCACATCTCCAAAGTGAAGACAGTTTTACATTGCTCTGAATTGAAAACTACTGATTAAGTCCAAGATTGACTTTCTGTCATAAATGTGGACACAACTCTTACTTTGTTTGTGCAATTACTAGATAGTCATGCGTACCTTGAGGGATACTGAGCCTTCCCAGGATCCACTCAGTTCTGACCGGACTACTAAACTACCATGAACCCCTCAGCAATTTTGTAATAGGTATATATCTTGTTCAGTGCTCCACGACCAGGACTAAAGTCACACAAAGTCTCTTTTTCAAACCCTTAGAGTAAACTTTATCATGTAGGCTGGGAAATGCAATCTCTTGACAATTGATAAACAATCTTCAGTCCCCCTGCAGGCCATTTACAAAGGTCCAGAGCTATCATCTCATAGCAAATCTAGTCCATATCTGGTACCCTGCTACTGGAGAGCTTTTCAACTACCTACGCAGCCTTTGTCATGAGGATAGATTTGCATATCCCCAAGCCTTCAGTCTCCCTCCTCCACAGAAAACATGGTGATTGGACTGAGAAGGGCTTTTAAGTGCTCCCTCTCCCCCCCCCACCCTTTACCTTTATTTCTAGAAATCACATCAATACCCATCACGACCAAATGGCACCTCAAAATAGGGTGCTCATCCCAATTTTGTCAACTAGTTTGTTTTTTGTGTGTCTTATTACATTATTAATTGTATCTTGCTCTAAAAATCCTATTTGATACAGTGACAGTAATATTTAAGAATCCCTAACAGAGTTAAATAAATGAGACTGAGAGCCTTTTTATTTGGAGTATTTTTCACAAGTTCGTCAAGGAACTATTTTATTCCTTGTGCTATTAAGATAAATCCTTCTCATTACTGTATGTTAATGTTTCAATGTTTTAGAAATGTTTTTGTAGCTTAATTTATTTGTTATATTTCATTATGAAAGTTTGAGGCGGATACAGCATAACAGCATAATTTCACACTGAAATAAATTGCTGCGGTTCTCCGAAAATGAGTTTTGGCGATTTATTTTACTCACCATCACTGTGCATGGTGGCAAGATAAAATCAAATACCGTCCAGCTTTGTTTGTCGAGGTTACAGGTGTTTTAAAACATTTTAGACGTTGCCCCTGCTATAAATGTAGATATGTTTAGGTGACTAGCTGTTTTATTAAAGCCATTTCTTGCAATAAAAGAATTAAAACACATCTGCCTTACTTAACTGACATATTCTCTTGTCTTTCCCATTTTGAGGAATGGGTTACAAACACACACATTTTCATGACTATGAAGTTTGGACACACCTTCTCATTCAAAGAGTTTTCTTTATTTTCATGACTATAAATATTGTAGCTTCACACTGAAGGCATCAAAACTATGAATTAACACACGTGGAATTATATACTGAACAAAAAAGTGTGAAACAACTGAAAATATGTCTTATATTCTAGGTTCTTCAAAGTATCCACATTTTGCTTTGATTACTGCTCTGCATACTCTTGGCATTCTGTTGATGAGCTTCAAGAGGTAGTCACCTGAAATGGTTTTCCAACAGTCTTGAAGGAGTTCCCAGAGATGCTTAGCACTTGTTGGCCCTTTTGCCTTCACTCTGCGGTCCAGCTCACCCCAAACCATCTCGATTGGGTTCAGGTCCTTCTTGGTCAAATAGTCTGGAGGTGTGTTTGGGGTAATTGTCCTGTTGAAAAATAAATGATGGTCCGACTAAACGCAAACAGATGGAATAGCATGTCGCTGCAAGATGCTGTGGTAGCCATGCTGGTTCAGTATGCCTTCAATTTTGAATAAATCCCCAACAGTGTCACCAGCAAAGCACTCCCACACCATCACACCTCCTCCTCCATGCTTCACAGTGGGAACCAGGCATGTAGAGTCCATCCGTTCACCTCTTCTGCGCCACACAAAGACACGGTGGTTGGAACCAAAGATCTCAAACTTGGACTCATCAGACCAAAGCACAGATTTCCACTGGTCTAATATCCATTCCTTGTGTTCTTTAGCCCAAACAAGTCTCTTCTGCTTGTTGCCGGTCCTCAGCAGTGGTTTCCTAGCAGCTATTTTACCATGAAGGCCTGATTCACACAGTCTCCTCCTCTTAACAGTTGTGCTCAGAACTTGGCCGGTTGATGTACATTCCAACGAACCATCAAGGACAATGGCCTCTGTGACCGTGCTTCATGGACTTACTTGCACACACTCACTTGCACACACACACATGCTCAAGATAAACATATGCATCCCTCACACCACCTTCACCGTTCCCGGCATGATGTTGTTTTGTCAACTTGTTGCTTCTTTGTGCTGAGGCTTTTTGCAATCTCAAACTGTATCCTGCTAAAGATAAAATGTGAAATATGATTTTTTTTTTCCTCTACTTACTTAATGTGGCCTCTTTTCTCATCTAGCAAGGGCAGCGCCTGTGAATGGGCAGCAAAGCCTCAATGACCCGCCCCCCCCTTGTCTTGTGTCATGACGTATGTTTGGATGGGTTGTACTGGAATTCTAATTTCCCCTCAGGGATCAATAAAGTATCTTTGAATTGAATTGAAATGTGTCTGCTGCTAGAACTCTGTGTGGCATTGACCTGTTCTCTAATCTGAGCTGCTGTTAACCTGCGATTTCTGAGGCTGGTGACTCGGATGAACTTGTCGTCCGCAGCAGAGGTGACTCTTGGTCTAACTTTCCTGGGGCGGTCCTCATGTGAGCCAGTTTCTTTGTAGCGCTTGATGGTTTTTGCGACTGCACTTGGGGACACTTTCAAAGTTTTCCCAATTGTTCGGACTGACTGACCTTCATTTCTTAAAGTAATGATGGCCACTCGTTTTACTTTACTTAGCTGCTTTTTTCTTGCCATAATACAAATTCTAACAGTCTATTCAGTAGGACTATCAGCTGTGTACTGTATCCACCTCCTGCACAACACAACTGATGGTCCCAACCCCATTTATAAGGCTTGAAATCCTACTTATTGAACCTGACAGGGCACACCTGTGAAGTGAAAACCATGTCAGGTGACCACCTCTTGAAGCTCATCAACAGAATGCCAAGAGTGTGTGGAGCAGTAATCAAAGCAAAAGTTGGCTACTTTGAAGAACCTAGAATATAAGACATATTGTCAGTTGTTTCACACTTTTTTGTTCAGTATATAATTCCACATGTGTTAATTCATAGTTTTGATGCCTTCAGTGTGAAGCTACAATATTCATGGTCATGAAAATAAAGAAAACTCTTTGAATGAGAAGGTGTGTCCAAACTTTAGATATAGAGAGACAGAGAGATAGAGAGAGATAGATATCACGACCAGAGACAGAAAACCCAAATTCAAGTGAAAGTGAAAAGTTAAAAGGTTTATTCTGATCAGGATCAGAGAGCAGGAGAACAGCAGTCAGCTTCCAGGAACCACTGAGAACAGAGAGACTAATTAGTGGCTGAATAAAACTCAGGATTTGCAAGGACTTAGATAAAGCCACTAACCTTCTCAGTCTGGGGATGAGGCACAAAATCCAGAGGAGGAAGTGATCCAGACAGTTAATGAGGAAGCATCCAACAGACTGAAGTCGGATTGCCGACTGATCCAAATCCTCCAAGGAATCAGATGAAGCTGTGACAGGAACACAGAGAGCTGTGATTGTCCTCTTGACAATAATTCCAGGCGGACTAGAGAGCCAGGCAGGCTCAGGCTGAATAAACCAGTGGTTAGGCTAAGGCGTAAATCCAAGGACAGAAACACGGTCGAGTTCTAGGGCTAGAGGCGTCAGACAAGGGGCAGGCAGAGGCAGAAAACCAGAGGCAGAAAACACAGTCGAAATCCAGAAATCCAATCCGTCAGACAAGGGGCAGGCAAGAAGGCAAAATCCGTGAGGCAAGGCAAGGTCAGAGAACAAGATCAGTCAAGAAGGAGCGCTGAATAACTACTCACAAATGTTTTCGAAAATCTGGCACCGTCTGCCTGTCAGAGGGCTGTATATAACTGCAGCTCCACAGGTGTGTGGCATGACGGTGATTGCACAGCAGCAGACAGGTGAAGCAGATGAGTTGATTGCATGAGTGAGAGCAGAGCAGGCAGACGGGCCAGAATCATAACATATATATACACACACACACACACTCATCGGCCACTTTATTAGGTACCCCTTGCTAGTACCGGGTTGGACCCCCTTTTGCCTTCAGAACTGCCTTAATCCTTCGTGGCATAGATTCAACAAGGTACTGGAAACATTCCTCAGAGAGTTTGGTCCATATTGACATGATAGCATCACACAGATGCTGCAGATTTGTCGGCTGTACATCCATGATGCGAATCTCCCGTTCCACCACATCCCAAAGGTGCTCTATTGGATTGAGATCTGGTGACTGTGGAGGCCATTTGAGTACAGTGAACTCATTGTCATGTTCAAGAAACCAGTCTGAGATGATTCGTGCTTTATGACATGGCGCGTTATCCTGCTGGAAGTAACCATCAGAAGACGGGTACACTGTGGTCATAAAGGGATGGACATGGTCAGCAACAATACTTAGGTAGGCTGTGGCGTTGACACAATGCTCAGTTGGTACTAAGGAGCCCAAAGTGTGCCAAGAAAATATATCCCACACCATTACACCACCAGGCTGAACCGTTGATACAAGGCAGGATGGATCCATGCTTTCATGTTGCTGATGCCAAATTCTGACCCTACCATCCGAATGTCGCAGCAGAAATCGAGACTCATCAGACCAGGCAACGTTTTTCCAATCTTCTATTGTCCAATTTTGGTGAGCCTGTGTGAATTGTAGCCTCAGTGTCCTGTTCTTAGCTGACAGGAGTGACACCCGGTGTGGTCTTCTGCTGCTGTAGCCCATGCGCCTCAAGGTTCGACGTGTTGTACATTCAGAGATGCTCTTCTGCATGCCTTGGTTGTAACGAGAGGTTATTTGAGTTACTGTTGCTCTTCTATCAGCTTGAACCAGTCTGGCCATTCTCCTCTGACCTCTGGCATCAACAAGGCATTTGCGCCCACAGAACTGCCGCTCACTGGATGTTTTCCCTTTTTCGGACCATTCTCTGTAAACCCTAGAGATGGTAGTGAGTGAAAATCCCAGTAGATCAACAGTTTCTGAAATACTCAGACCAGCCCGTCTGGTACCAACAACCATGCCACGTTCAAAGTCACTTAAATCAACTTTCTTCCTTTCTTTCTGAAAATAAATTAGGGGTTATTGTTCTATTTTTTACCTATACCAAGTTTGGACATAAGGGTAAAAATATGTGGTTAAAGACCTCTTCAGGGTGACGGTGCAAGAAATAAAGTTGCAAAGCAAGCACATTTTGCTCAGGGAAGTTGATTAATCTCTTGTGTTTCATTAAGAGGCACCTTGATTTCCCTGAGGTTGAAACATTGTGATGCTTTATGGATTTCTGTGGCCCATATGGAGGTTGAATAGGTAGGTGGAACCAAGAAGTCAATTTTCTCCTATGATGGGTCTGGAAGGATCTTCTTCAGTTTATACATATGCAGTATTCTTGGAAGGGGGAGTTGATTGGTACTTTGTCAGTAGACAATCACAATGAAGGTGGAGCTTGATTTGGGGCGACATGGTAACATGGGTTCAGAAATTCAAAATTTTAACACATTGACGGAAGATGTGGAGCAAGAGACAACCACCAAACATGTGGAGATGGGACTTCGCACACCTGTGTCCTCTGCACAAAGTGCCTTTTACATTATTCTGGTGGCTCTGGGAATTGTGGGTAACGCTATCGATATTGGAGTCATTGGAAAGAGTGTGATGATGGACCAAGGCAGGGGACATAACTCGGACATAATCATCATTAATTTGGCATTGTCCAACCTTATGGTATCGCTCCTGAGGAACGTGTTACTTATTATTTCTGACCTGGGCTTCAAGGTATGAATTGTTTCAATTAACATCTGATATATTGCTCAAAAACTTAAAAGTAAGGTACAGTATGCATAAGATGCAAACCAAAAAAAAGTGTTTTCCTTGTTGAACTAGCTCTTTTTCTAATCCATATAAGGTCGAAATTATAAATACAGGCTCTCATTAATGCCCCTTACATTGAGGGAAATGTCCCTTACCAAGTTGCACCAGAACCATATGCTTTTCATAGCCATCAACAGGTTTCCTGCATAATTTCTGATAGATATTGGTCCATTTTTCTTACTTAGTAGAGTTCTTGTAAATTTGTTGGTTTGCTGACACAGACCCTCCCATTATCATCTTTCACAGATCTTTTAACAGAGATAAGGTTATGAGCCATTCTAGAAGCTCACTGTCAATCTGCTTTTTCCATTTCAAAGAATAATTGTTTAGAATAATTGTTTAGAGTTTTAACCATATGAACCAAACTGCAACCCTCAGATGAAAATAAATCTGTTGGGATGTTCAAAAATAACCCAGAGCAACCAAGGCTGTAGCCTCTCAGAAAGCCTCTGGGACTCTGGGGCAGGAGGTGGGCTGACAAGCCCTAGAAAACCTCAAAGAATACATTCTGCAGTGGTGGTTACAAAGATTTGATCACACTGATACCAGACAGTTGAGGAGGAGAAGAAACTGTGGCCAACATAGAAGGCTAAAAATGAAAAAAAAGAAACAGAGACTGGAAATGCAGGGATCAGAATCAGAATCAGAATCAGAAAAGCTTTATTGCCAAGTACGTTTTTGGACATACAAGGAATTTGTTTTGGCGTAGTCGGTGCAATACAGTACAAATTAAACAGTATAAACATATCTACAATATCAGGGGAACACAGAGGCAATAAATAAATACAAATAAGAATGGGGAACCAATAGCTAAACATATTAAAATACAGACAACCCCCTAAAATACACAATTAGCAAAGTAACACAGAATAAAAAACCAAAAGTCATTATCACAGAGAATCACAGTCTCTTTCAAAATCCTTTATTTTTTAATGTTCAGACAAAAAAGATTGTGCCATTTAGCTACAATGACAGGAAGTATATTTGGAAGAGTCCAGGAGAAGAATTCAAACCTTAAAACACTTTACCAGTTGTCAAGCATGGTGGTGGCAGCATCATGCTGAATGTTTTGCCTCCAGTGGTACTGGTGAGATTAACAAAGGAATACTAGAGGAAAAACAACTACATCTAAATTCTTAAACTTCACCTCAAATCAGCTGCTAGATTGTGGAAACCGTTGGAAAACAACTGAATGTTTTAGGATAGCACAATGATGTCAAAACCACATCAAGAGTGGTTTAAAATAGGAATAAACCAGGCTACCATTAAACTTCTGGAATGGCCTTCACAAACCCGCAATCCCAAACCTGTTCAGTGGATTACACTTCAGAGCTGGACATGTGACAAAAATCTAACAATTTTAAAGTAACTTTACCATTTCTGCCTAGAATAGGGGTTAAAATGAACCCAGAATGAGAAGCTTGCTGATGGCTACAAAAATTGTGTGGTTCAGGTGCAATGTGCTAAAGAGAATGTATCCAAAATATAATATGGGATCAGGACACATCCACAATAAATTCAAACTAGTACATATAATTCTTGTTTTTTGGAAAATCACCAAAATTGGTTTGTTGTACAATTATTTAACAGAAAAAAACAATAAATAAAAGTCCAGAGTGAAGACATTCAGGCCCTCGATGACTGCCTGCGAACCACTGACAGACCTGTATCTGTAACAGGATGCATTAAGGTTTCAAATTGACCAAAGAAATACCAGAATAATTTACCTTAAATATAAACTAACTGCATTAGAGATAAAACATTTACAAAAGATGAACAGAACAGTTTGGAATTTGAATAAAACGCTATGAACTTGCTTCAAAAGGTTGAATTATTTAGTTTGTACTTCTTCCTGCTCCATTTTAGACATAACATTGAAGCATTTCATTGTAAGTAGTTTGAAAGAAATGATCTATATGTTCCATATTAAAGTATCAGGACCGACGGCACTCCGGCGCCGTGCCGGATCTCCGGCACTCCTGTGGGTAAAAGAATTCAGGTTTGCCCAGAGATTAAACAGACATTCCTTTGAGTCAGTTTAATATAATTTTGAAGAACTCTATCTGAAAAGCTAAAGAGTGGCATGTTTTCACTCAACATCGATGAAGCCACAGAGAATGGCATGGATAGAATGTGGATGTAATGGACTGGTCCGATTTTATGATGAGGATGCAAGAAAAGTAAAAGCTGGCATTATTTGGGATGCAGATAATACAAAAACCAAATGATACTTAATGACAACAGTCATGACACTTAAGTGTCAATAATGTTCATATAACATATTCAAAATTCATGTCATGTTACTGACAGGTTCATGACTCCCTTATCATCCCCTTCAAATAAAGTGTTACCGTCATTTTGTTGCTCTTCTCAATAGAAAGTGAATTACCTCTGGCGATTTTACAGCTTTAGTAGTTACTGTTCTGAACGCACACTAAGAGCAATAGGCAGGCAGAAAACTGACTAGTTAAAAGCCAGGATGGATTGTTGAACTTGTCTACTCAGAGGGACCTGAACCCTGGGACTCTGCCCAAAGAATCTATGGTATAAGCTCACTTTGGGTTTGTCCATGTCTTGTCTGAATGTTGTCCATTTACATCCTCAAAATTATTTGAATCCATTATTTAAGGCGCTATTTTTCAAAATGTTCTCCTGGCGAAGCATATTCTGAGACCCCTGTATTGATAACCAGGGTTATACACGAAAGGCTTCTTATACATCTGGGCCAAGGAGTCCACAAGACCATAAAGCGCCCAACCCCACCTCATGTCCACCTTCCAGTCATTGAAACAATTTCAGGCTCAGTTATGGTTTGATGTTTGAAAGGGTCATTACAAAAATGGCAAATGATTGTTTACAAGCGTGGAGTCTAGTTGTAGCCGTACTTTATTTTCAGTGTGGTGGCTTCCATCAAGTTTCACTTAAATCTATTTGTTTTAAGTTTTAATGTTGTGGTTTCTCTGCACTTTCTCCACTGAGGACAAGTCTGCAGACAAAGACAAGAATACAGTGAACCTGCACACAATTTCTGTGTACATTGTTTATTTGAAATAAACACACAATCTTCCCTGCTTTCTTTACAGACTTAGATGTGCCCTGCTGTGTTGTATATTGAAAATTTGAGCTTTTATAAAGCAGTTAATATGTTAATATGATTTAAAGAGTGTGCAGAGTGTGCCCCAAATGATAAAAAACGCATAAAACTCGCCCAATAAAAAAACTCCTTTCCAGCTGTACTCATCCAAAGGGTGGTGTCGGTTCTTGATGGGAGTCTGGGTCTGGTTGCGGTCGGTGAACGTGTGGTCAACGTTCTTCCTCAGTGCATTCCACTTCCACACTCTGAGGCGTGTGGCTCCGACTATTGGAAATCTACAGGGGCCGTGGAGCACCTATAGGACCCTCCTGCTGACCCTGGGCATCATCTGGATTTTCAACCTTTTTTACTCCATTCCTGCCTATATCTTCAGCACTAATGGTGATGAAAACACCACAGAGGTAAGACAAACATGGAGTTTACATGTTCTCCTCGTGCATGCATGGGTCCTCTTCTGCTCCAGCTTCCTCCCACAGTTCAAAAACATGACTGTTAGGTGAAATACTCTCTCAAAATTTTTGTTTTTCCTATTTGTCTCTGTATTGCCCTGTGATAGACTGGTACTCTGTCCCCCCCAATTACCTGCACAGGTACATGGGTATAGACAATTGTTTTTTCCTCCTCCTCTGTTCTCAGACATTGATGTTGGTGAGCACCACAACACGCCCCCTGCTGGGCTGTGTATGGAACTTTCCATCAAACTACTCCGGCCTGGCCTTTGCCACCACATCCATGGTGATCCATGAAATATTCCCTATCATCTTGATGGTGGTCACCAACATGACCTCTCTCTACACACTCTTCAACCACGGCCGGTCACGGAGCTCTGCTCAAGACACACCTGTTATAAAGCGTGTGCCAGCAGAAAGGCGAGCTGCCAAGGTGAAACAGATATGAATAGATGTGCATGAAAGAGTCTGACACAGAAAGTATCAACACTTCTTTATTCCAAATGTTTACTTGGATCTTCTACAAATGAATTTCTTTGCCCTTTCTAGGTGATTCTAGCTCTTGTTATGCTCTTTACTACATCTTGGGGAACCAGCATCATCTCTGTCAACTATTTTAACTACAACCGGGGCTCCTCGGCTGAGTTTCTTCTGGTCATCACTCGCTTTGCAAACATTATCTTCATCGTCATGTCACCTGTTGTCCTGGCAATCGGCCACCGTCGGCTTCGTTCTTGCATGAAGTCTTCTGTCTCTGGCTGAAAGTCTCTTGGTGAAGAGCAACACTTTGTGCTTTAGTTACCAAAACAACCCCCATCATGTACCCTTAGCATAACCTGCATCAACTTGTAGGATCCTTTTTGAAAGTGTTTGTTAGAGTGGATATAATGTCTTGCAAAAGTATTCATACTGCTTGAATATTTTCACGTTTTATGATGTTTTTGCAACTCTTTTAAAGATAAAGATCTGAAAAGTGGGGTCATGTGTATGTGTTTCCCCTCTTTACTCATAGATAGTATCCAACACAGTCACTTGTCTTTAGAAGTCACAAAATTAGTAAATAAAGTCCAAAGATTGGTGAAATACAGTTATAAAAAGTGATATTAGAGATATGTCACAAACCATGTAAAGGATAGAACAAAAGGTGCTCTAGTTAAATGAGACCTTAATGTAACCTTCTGACCTGCATGCCAAATGCTTTGTGTGGTGGAAACAACACAGGGGGTTCTCCTTCAACCAGGAGACCCTAAACTTACAGCCAGATCTACAATGGAATTTAAGCATATCCATGTGTCAGAATGGCCCAGTCAAAGTCCAGACCTGCACTATTTTGTTAAGGAAAATGTGTAATACGTTCGGGCTCTAGACATACAAAGATGGTAGAGATTACCCCTAGGACATGCAGTTGTAATTGTAGCGAAAGACAGTTCTGCAAGGTACCGACTCAGTGGGTGAAAATGTTTAAGGCATATGAATACTCTTGTGAGGCACTCTATGGTCATACTTATATTGCTCAACAAAACACTGAATAAAGCAAGAATACCAGCAAAGTCTTTTGGGACAGTCTCTTGCCTGTGTCTTCGGTTATTTCGTTTTCTATTCATTTTGTGAGTTTCATGTTTAATTTAAGAGAGCCTCCTAAGTTTAAACTGCTGGAAAATTGCAGTTTTAGGAAATCAACATCGGTGACCGAGGCTCTCACCTTGGGTGAAACCCTCCTTTTGGTCCCCACGCCCCTGCTGCCCCACACAGAACAGGGAAACAAAGAAAAAACACCACATACACAAACACCTAAGAGTGCCCATTATGTAAAAAACTGCAACTTCATAATTATGCAATTTGTCTGAAATCTTAAAAACTTAAAAGCCTTTAGCCCTCTGACATTAGATCAAAAGGTCTCCATCTGTCCCTTGCAGCAGGTGCTTACACTGTGTACAAGACTTAGAGAGGCCCACTTCCTACTGACTGGACATGCTAAAAAGCAACAGAAAACTTATTTATGATGAAGCTGACAACATTTTAGTTTTTGGAGTGCTTGTGACACCCTGTATTCTGTGCAGCCATGGGCGGAGAGCCATATCACCCATATTGAAATCTGCCACTAAACAACATGGTAGTTAGTGTGCAAACAATCTGTACAAATGAGATGAAATAAATCTTTAGGAATACTCTTTTTTGTTTGTTGGGATTCTAATAAATGAGTTGCAATAAATGAGTTACATAAATTTCGAAAGAGTTAAAAATAATATATGTGACTCTTGATTCTTGATTCTTGATTCTTGATTCAGGAAAAGAAGAAATATTTCGCCTTCATTATCTCTGTGATTTAACTTTGTCTTTCACCTTTATTACCTTCATTTCTTTTTGAGCAACAAAATTTGTTTGTTTTCCCTTTGTTTTGGGGGATTTCTTTCCTCTTCCAGTCTCCTGATAGTTAGGAACGTTGGTCCAGACCAGAATCATGCTCTTGATTTTCCTCCTCAGCTTCCCATGTCCCAAGGCCACCACAAGGGGACTGAATCCCACAAACAGTGAAGCAGAGAACTGGGCCACATTCAGGAGCCACTCCGCATGATATCCTCCATCATGGTTGTAGTATGTCACTGCGGCAACCTGCAGAACCCAGCAGACCACAAAGAGCGACACCAGTGATATGATTACATGAGCGGCCTTACGTTCAGTGGACACATGTTTGTCCATCTCCCAATGGCTTCCTGACTCAGAGCCTGAGGTAACAGCTCGAATATGCTTCGCCAAAGAGTAAAGAGTTGCCAGGTTGGTGCAAACCATCAGAACCAGCGGCAACAGCTCATTGAGAGCAAGAGAAGTGGATGCGAAGGCAGAGCCTTGTTGGTTGGTAGGGAACTCCCAGATGCAGCCCAGCAGAGGCCTTGTGGTGCAACTTATTACCATCAGTTTTACAGTGGCGTTGCCTTTAACATGAGTTGTGTACAACAGTGCTGGGATTGAGAAGGCTAGGTTAGCCCCCCACACCAGTACCAGTATCACCCACACCCGCCGCCTCTCCCTCTGTAGGGTTAGAGGTCCAAAGGTCACATGGTGTCGCCTCAGGGTTGTGCAGTGGAAGATGCTGAGTGTCAGTGTCACCCAACAGCCCACGGCTCTCCACCACACCCACAGCAACATGAAGACCCTGCACCACCCAGGAGACAGGGACACGTCCAGGCCCAGGTCCGACACGAATATGGGCACCGTGCGGAAAAGGGAGGTGAGCAGGTTAGCAAGAGACAGGTGCACTAAGATAGTATCGGAGGGAGAGAGTCTCTGAGATGGACTCTCAAAAGCAGACTGAAACACCTAAGTGGAGAAATTACACAGGCTGAGGTCAATCCATCAAAAGGTGCCTACTCATACGTCAAAAATTAAATGATACTTGTTCTCTCACCACATGGATGACCAAGATGTTTCCCAAAATCCCGGAAAAAACCAAGAGCCCATACAAAATAGCATCTGCAGTGAGAATCTCTGACATGGCATCATCCTCTGCATGGCACCATGAGTTAGCTTTCCTTTGTGACAAGTATGGAGCAGAAGAATACTTTGAGGCTTTGCTGCTGACTGTCATGGTGTTTTATATGTGTTCATACAGACAAATGATTAAATTCATTGCACATGAGCTAATCTCTGCTGACCATGATCCTGGTCGATTTAATCCAATACATCAGCATGTTCCATGTTTTCATCACAGACCAACTCTGGACCTGCTGAATAACTGCAAAATCAACAAGCACATTGCTTTCCCTCACATTAACCATTGTATGGAGTAATTATCCAATATTGATTTTAAATATTTATCTATTTATTCAGTTGAAGTGTAAATAGGGAGACAATTAGATAGTCAGGCACACCATGAACCCCTGATCACACAGATCCAAGAAGTGAACCAACAAATTCAGCATTTTTTCATATTTTAATCAACCCTTCATGCTCTCCCTTGGTACTAATTATTTACTGAACTTCCTGTGGGACAAGGTGGTGATATCATGGAACAATCTTAACTAAGGAGTACACAGTAAAGAGCAACACAGCATTACACCTCAATTTAAATATTTCCATTAGTGGTGATTATAAACGAGCAGCAAAGACATCTTCTCTATGGAATCTCACATGTAATGAAACAAACTTATCTTTGCAACCACAGACTTATTGTATTTTATTTTGCCTTCATATGATATGATTGCAAGAAGCCATACAGGAGATGCAACAAAGATGTGGAAGAAGATACTCTTTTTGACTTACTTGCACATCTAACACTGCATATCACCCTGAACCCAACATTCCCACAATGACATTTGGTGGTAGCAGCAACATACTCATGGAAGCTTTTCTTCAGCAGTGACAGAGACGTTGTCAGAGGTGATGGCAAGATGGATGGAGCTAAATACAGGGCAAGACTGGAAGAAAACCTGTTAGAGGCTGAAGAAGATTTGAGACTGGCCCAGAGGTTCGGCAATGCTAAACATACAGCCAGAGCTACCACGGAACAGCTTATGTCAAAGTGCATTCATGTGCTGGAATGGCTCAATTAAAGTTCTGGCCCAAATGCAATTTAGAATCTGTGGCTAGACTTGAAAATTTATGTTTGCAGCTGCTCTCTATCCAAGAAGAACATGTAATAGTTTCAGTCTCTAGCTGTGCAAAGCTGGTAGATACTGTTCCAAAAGACCTGCAGTTGAAATTGCAGAAAAAAAGTGGTCCAACAACGTTTTGACTAAAATGTACGCCACAAATTCCAGAAACAATATGTGAAAACCCTTTGCAAAACACTATAATCACATATTCACATCCTTTAAGTGAAGGTTGGACAACCGATATTAAACTTTGTTGTTGCAAAAACAAACAGTTGAGAAAGAAAATGTCCACATGGGTGACATTGTCAATTTAAAGTTACACAGTAACTCCACAGAGTGAGGCATGTTCTCACACTATGAGTGCAGAAAACCTTCAGACAGAGAGAAAAAATAGACAACTGGTTTATTCTCTGAGGACAGTCATTATCGTTTGTCTAAAGTTGACGCACAATTTCATGATAATAGTTCCTGCAGACAGCTGAGAATACCTGAAATATAACTTTTTTCCTTATCATGTGATAAAAGTCATTGCCCAAGTATTGTTTTGCATTGACAACCTTCTTATTTAATTTATTGTTGATATAAATAATCCAATAACAATCCAATATTGTTGCTCAAAGCATTCGCTCTTCAAACACATTTTTATATGTCGGGAATAAGTAAAAGACAAATGTGAAACCTTTGGAAGCACAAAAAAAATCTATAAATAAATTATATATATGTCAGGACCTGAGTGCTGTCTGTTTTTCAGGTGCTGTTCACTGTACATAGCCTCTAGGTGACACTGGAGACCGTGAGGAGAGGTAACAGGTGTTCCCTATTTCCTTAATCATCCTTGGATGGTATTTAAGACAGAGGCTGCCAGCAATTCATCGCCAGAGTGTTGCCCTCAGTGGTATAAGCTCAAGCCACAAGTAATTCTTGCTTTGTTCTTTGCTCTATGTAACTTTGTATGGGCTCCTTTGCAGACTGTATAGCTGAACCTGACTTCGCCTTCAGCATTGTTTGCTGTTTTGGATTTTTGACTTCTGGAGAAAGCTCTCCAACTTTGTGGATTAAGAGTAAGGCCTCCTGTTCACTTCGTCTACCAACAACGGGCTGGCGGTTTCCTGTCTGGATCAACCACGGACCTCCTCAAGCGAACCCTGTCCACCCTCCATCACTGCAGAACCACCACCAGAACCTCAGTGCCCAACAACTCATGTCAAGTACCCACCAGCTCCAGTCTCAACTGTGTGCAGCTTCGTTGTTGCTGTCGTTGTTGTTTGGACACACCTTCTCATTCAAAGAGTTTTCTTTATTTTCATGACTATGAATATTGTAGCTTCACACTGAAGGCATCAAAACTATGAATTAACACATGTGGAATTATATACTGAACAAAAAAGTGTGAAACAACTGAAAATATGTCTTATATTCTAGGTTCTTCAAAGTAGCCACCTTTTGCTTTGATTACTGCTCTGCACACTCTTGGCATTCTGTTGATGAGCTTCAAGAGGTAGTCACCTGAAATGGTTTTCACTTCACAGGTGTGCCCTGTCAGGTTTAATAAGTGGGATTTCAAGCCTTATAAATGGGGTTGGGACCATCAGTTGTGTTGTGCAGGAGGTGGATACAGTACACAGCTGATAGTCCTACTGAATAGACTGTTAGAATTTGTATTATGGCAAGAAAAAAGCAGCTAAGTAAAGAAAAACGAGTGGCCATCATTACTTTAAGAAATGAAGGTCAGTCAGTCCGAACAATTGGGAAAACTTTGAAAGTGTCCCCAAGTGCAGTCGCAAAAACCATCAAGCGCTACAAAGAAACTGGCTCACATGAGGACCGCCCCAGGAAAGGAAGACCAAGAGTCACCTCTGCTGCGGACGATAAGTTCATCCGAGTCACCAGCCTCAGAAATCGCAGGTTAACAGCAGCTCAGATTAGAGAACAGGTCAATGCTACACAGAGTTCTAGCAGCAGACACATCTCTAGAACAACTGTTAAGAGGAGACTGTGTGAATCAGGCCTTCATGGTAAAATAGCTGCTAGGAAACCACTGCTGAGGATAGGCAACAAGCAGAAGAGACTTGTTTGGGCTAAAGAACACAAGGAATGGACATTAGACCAGTGGAAATCTGTGCTTTGGTCTGATGAGTCCAAGTTTGAGATGTTTGGTTCCAACCACCGTGTCTTTGTGCGGCGCAGAAGAGGTGAACGGATGGACTCTACATGCCCGGTTCCCACCGTGAAGCATGGAGGAGGAGGTGTGATGGTGTGGGGGTGCTTTGCTCGTGACACTGTTGGGGATTTATTCAAAATTGAAGGCATACTGAACCAGCATGGCTACCACAGCATCTTGCAGCGACATGCTATTCCATCCGGTTTGCGTTTAGTTGGACCATCATTTATTTTTCAACAGGACAATGACCCCAAACACACCTCCAGGCTGTGTAAGGGCTATTTGACCAAGAAGGAGAGTGATGGGGTGCTGCGCCAGATGACCTGGCCTCCACAGTCACTGGACCTGAACCCAATCAAGATGGTTTGGGGTGAACTGGACCGCAGAGTGAAGGCAAAAGGGCCAACAAGTGATAAGCATCTCTGGGAACTCCTTCAAGACTGTTGGAAAATCATTTCAGGTGACTACGTCTTGAAGCTCATCAACAGAATGCCAAGAGTGTACGGAGCAGTAATCAAAGCAGAAGGTGGCTACTTTGAAGAACCTAGAATATAAGACATATTTTGTTTCAAACTTTTTTTGTGTGTCCAAATTTTTTGTCTATACTGTGTGTGTGTGTATATGTATATATGTATATATACACGGTGGCGCAGTTGGTAGCACTGTTGCCTTGCAGCAAGAAGGTCCTGGGTTCAATTCCTGGCCTGGGGTCTTTCTGCATGGAGTTTGCATGTTCTCCCCGTGCATGTGTGGGTTCTCACCGGGTACTCCGGCTTCCTCCCACAGTCCAAAGACATGCCTGTTAGGTTAATTGGTCGCTCTAAATTGACCGTAGGTGTATGAATGAGTGTGTGCATGGTTGTTTGTGTGTTGCCCTGCGATGGACTGGCGACCTGTCCAGGGTGTACCCTGCCTCTCGCCCGTAGACTGCTGGAGATAGGCACCAGCCCCCCCGTGACCCACTATGGAATAAGCGGTAGAAAATGACTGACTGACTATATATATGTCTCGTGTAAAATAGAAAGTCTCAGCGCAGTTCAGGAGAGTAAAAGTAACGGCTCGTCATGAGACGAGTTATCCACCATCCAGCTGCGTTTTCAGGACTCTGCTCACTCCTGGCCCACAGTTACCCACACCTGGAGCGCTGAGTGGGACGATGATTCACCATCCAACTGCTGATGACTACAAATTTTGCGCACGCGCCGCGCGCTCCTTCACGTGCACTCTCTCACACAGCGTGCATCAAAGCCATTTACGTCCAGCCGGGCAGGAAGGAGAAAGCGGCTCATCTATCCTGCAGAAATACGTAAGTGGCTTTCACACCGAGGTCACTTTGATCCGTTTTCTAATTGCTTTATACTTGCTTTTCTTCTGGAATCGCTTTAAATGCACCATGAACAAATGCTATGTCTGTTGCGGATGAGAGGAAGAAGATCAGCTGATCTCTATGGCAGACATCGGCCCGAATGGTTGTGCCATCGCCCATCTGGCGATCCACTGTGAGCTAAAATAATTTAACGAAAGGACGGGAGATGACGATCCACAGCCGAGCTTCGCTGCTCGCCCTGTCGGCACTCATGCTCTTCCCATTAATACACCAAACAGCCTCCTCATCATTATCAGCAGCTGCATCAGAGGTGAAAGGCAGGAATAATAACAGGAGTCATGACAGCAGGCCATCAGCTCTGGTTAAAGAGATAACAGGCCATGTGAGCAGCACACGCAGTAATACATCAGTCATTTCTGAGAAGCTGGGCATTGCACCGAGACTGAAACCAGATGAAGAGGAGTCACCGACCTGTGCCTACAGAGTGATTGAGGGAGGCATCTGGGGGCAGCTTTGTTTTCGACGCACGCTATTGGGATACAGGTGCAATAAGGAGGACTGCAGGACGCAGGTGACTTTGGGAAACCTAGTGGCAAACCTCCTCATCAACGGTAGCGTTCTGTTACAGTGGACCCATAAGGGAGACAACACGACTAAAGAGAGCCTTTCCGACCAGCCTCGAGATTCTGGGTCAGATTTAACTCATGCAGAAACTTCTCCATCACATGTTATCGGCGAGCGACGCCACCACCGCGAAGGCTTCGAGCTGAGCTGCTGGTGGAACGGCAGCTACACCCAATTCGAGTGCGCCAGCGTGCAGCTGGCATCGGGCTGCAGGGACTTCATGCTGTCCGAGCTGCATGAGAACATCCCGTACCGGATCTGCCTGCGCCCCCTGGCTCGGTCCGGCTCGGACCGGAGAGCAGAGCAGCGGGACTGCGTGGAGTTCACGCTGCCGCCGTCAGGGATGCAAGACATTGTGATCGCCATGACGGCGGTAGGGGGCGCTATCTGCGTGATGCTGGTGATCATTTGTCTGCTTGTGGCCTACATCACAGAAAACATCATGAGCCCCACTACACAACACACCTACTCCTACCGCTCTCATTCACGTCACTGATGGACTAAATAAGCTACATATCTGCAGTAACACGCCCCACACTCACTGCCACAAAGTTAATTTTTCAGTATGGAAAAGGTGCTTCTCAATAAATTAGAAAATAAACGAAAAGTTAATTTATTTCAGTAATAGGGTTTAAAAAGTGAAACTATTGTTGGTGATTATGGCATACAGCTAATAAAACCCAATTTTCTGTTTCTCAGAATATGAGAAAATTACAGACTTCAGACTTGACAGTTGTGCAGAAGACAGTTATTGACACCTCAGAAAAAAAGATAAGATGCAAAAGGTCATTGCTAAAGAAGCATGCTGTTCACAAAGTGCTGTATTCAAGAATATTAATGGAAAGGTTAGTGGAAGGAAAAACTGGGGGAATAAAAGATGAACCATAGACAGTAATAAGTTTAGACTGGAGAGGAGTGTGAAGCTCAGCCAATTCAAAAGTTTGGGGGAAATTTGTAAGGTATGGTCACCTTGGAGTCAGTGCTTCTTGGCCAGCATACAAATATTCAAATTTTTTAATTAAAATTTGGGTTTTCATTTGCTGTAAACCATCACTGTCAAAGTAAACAGACGTAAACACTTATGATACATTACTCTATGTGTAATAAATCTATATAGGAGTTTGAATTACTAAAATAACTAAATATCAATAATAATCTAATGTATTAAGATGCACCTGTATGTTCATTCTTTTATGACCAAATTGAAGCACAATCTGTTGTGGCTCTGTAATTAACTTGCCTTCTAGACCTCTGCCAGGGTGCAATTAACCAAAATTACTGATAAACTGTGTTTATTACACCAGTTTACTGTTATGTTGATGCTCAAGATTGTCTCCTGCCTGCCATCAGGCAGCATTTTTACAGCAATACAAACAGCCTCAATAAATGGCTTGGAGAACATTAAAAACACGTGTTTTATGAAATCTGTGAGAATGTCATTGCTGGGGGGAAAAAAAACGTAACGTATCTAAGTTTGATTTGTTCTGTCATCTCTAGTTTTTTGCTTGTACGTCTGCATACAGTGTTTCAGTGTTTGTACATTACAGTATGTGAAGGGCAATAGAAAATTGTGTACAATCTCTGAAAACTGTGCCAAATGTCTTTTAGATAGAATACCTTTTGTGTCTTGCTGAGAGCAAATAAAGAAGCATTGGGTCCTTTTTAATACCGTACAGCTGTCGTTTTTGTTCTTCTTGTGTATTTGGGTTTATGCATGTGAAATTGTCTGGTGCTATCCAGGTCAAATAGAAATGTCTGCTATTGAAGAACTAAAAATATCTGAACACAAGAGCCTGCAGGCTGTGGGATATGAGCCAAGAAAGAAAAGCTCAAGACCTGGATCTGAAATTTACCCTGAAGTTTCTGGAAACTTCTGCAACAACCAGTCCTGAGCTGATCCTGCAGGAATGCACAGGAAACGTTTTCCTACAACCCCCATCCTATTTACTGAACAGGAACACAGTGTCCTAACATGAAAAAGAGGACAATATCTCACAGGTTTCATGTGAAAACTCACTGTGGTATCCAAGAAGTTAGAAATCCACCAATTATATAACATTGTGACCAAATAATGATATGAAAATATGATATTGATCACCATTTTGCTGCCAGACAAACAAAGAGCCATGGACTCCACTAGAGCCCTGAAGGTATACTGCGGTACCTGGCACCAAGATGTTGGCAGCAGAACCATTACGTCCTGCAACTTAGAACCTGCGTTCTGGATTGGACCTAATATTCCAGTTCATGCCACATATGTTCAAAATAAGGTTTCAATATTTAAATTCCTTTTTTATTGGAATTTTAATACCAAAAACTCCAAAATGCGAAATTTCTGAGAAACTAAGTAAAGTCAGAAGCCATAAATACTGAAATGAAAAGAAATAAAAATAAAAATGAATAGAAATAGAAATAGATTTGAGTTTAATGAATCTACTTAATGAGTTACATTTTTCACCTGATCTACTGAAATGAACTTTTCAACGATGCTGCATCTGTTTTTTTATTCGAACATCATTTCAACTTGCAAAAATGTAGACTCGTTTTACTGACGTCATATGAAAACCCGCCCCCCGATGACATCACCTTATAAAGCCGTCTTCAGCGTATGCGGTTCCGCCATTTTAACTTCCTGCTTCGAAAGAACAACAGCGATACACACGGTGTTCGTAGTCAGAACGCCGTATCGTGTAACTTACTTTAAGGGTTTATTATTTGTGATTTTTTTTTCCTCACAGGAACCAAATCAACCACTAGTCTTTAGTTTTCTGACAGCTGGTGTTAGTTAGTCTCAGTCGGGGAGCCGCAATGCCGAGCCAGCCGCTGCGTGTAGCGGTTGTTTGCTCGAGCAACCAGAACCGCAGTATGGAAGCGCACAATATCCTCAGGTAAAGACGACCCGCCAGGAAGACGAGACCGAACAAGAAAACCAACACCAAGTGATCCAGATCTGTGCTGTGTCGAGGGGGTTTCCTAGCCGGTCACAAGCCGCGTCGACGCGGGGACAGTCCGTCAGGCCTCGCTCTATAACAATGGGCACTCGCCTCTGGAGTGTCCCGCCGAGGGTGTAGCTCACCCTAAACGCATCCTTGTTCCCACGGCTTTAGACGTGTTGGTTAAATGAATTAACCGCACAGGTTTTTTTTTTTTTTTTTAACAGATGCAGGGATTTAAAACCCAAGGCCTTAGTTGTTAGGTCGGGTTCTGCCCGCATCAGTCTTTACATGTTGACAACAGCGCCCCCTGGATGGAGAACTGCAATTGTGCAACTCCGGTCATTCAGCTGTTTCATAACACGATCTGAGGAGTTTCCTGTCCTTATTTGTGTTTTGAATAGTTTGCATTCTGACTGGACGCCGTTTTTTTGTTTTGCAGTAATTTTGTTTTGTAAATTAAACCAGGGGGATTAGGATTGATCAACTTCCGCTTATCAAACAGTGACAGTCTACACGTTTTAAATGAGAAACCTATGTTACTGACAAATTATGCATTCTTAGAAATTTTATCGTTTTTATCTTATTTTGTCCTTTCCTTTGTTGCAGCAAACGTGGATTTGATGTGCGATCATTTGGGACTGGGTCTCATGTGAAGCTACCTGGTCCATCCCCGGATAAACCTAATGTGTATGACTTCAAAACAACTTATGAACAGATGTACAACGACTTGGTCCGAAAGGACAAGGAACTGTATCCCCTACACACTTGTTTTTTCCCTTTCTGTCTCTCTCTCTCTCTCTCTCTCACACACACACACAGTCTACATAAACACGACCCATCTACAAGTCTCTGACGTGGATGGTACTGTTTGTTGGAGTTTGGCTAGGTGATCATCAGCACCAAGAGTGGGAGCTCATCAAAGGGAAATTCAAATGGAGTCTGAAAGTGTTTTAATACATGGTTGTAAAAATGGTGTGAAAATAACCTTGCAATCAATAGTTGCATTAGCACAGTAAGTGGATTTTGTTGGAGATGGTAACCTGTTTGTCACCTTGTTTATTTTACTATTTAAATTCCCTTCGTACATTTGTACATTTTTTACATTTATTTAGTGATTTATTGCACCATGATCAGTTACTTCTGTGCACAGTCTGGTGAGTAGATTTTATTTTGGTAGGTGAAAAAAATGATCAGAAACCCCGTGGATAGGAGATATGAGGAAAAACAAACATACTAAATATCTGAAGTCTAAATTATACTAAAAGAAGAATAGCTTAAACATGTTTGAAGCTATAGTTGTAATTTGAGTGCATTTTTTGGGTTAAAAAGTAACTCCAAGGTGTTAAATAATCCTAGGGAAATTTCATGGCAACCCTTATAAATTCTGTAAAACAAAGATTGTTCCAATGACTTTTTTTTTGGTTGCCAAATGTTAGTTTTCAAGTACCTATATAACCTGTGATCTCGTGCTACTTTTAGCCCCGAGAAAATTTATTGTCTTTTTTTTGTTTGTTTTTTTTTTTTATGCTGACTTTTTTTCTAGATGTATGATCTCAGTATCATTAGAAAGCGTAGTTTAAGCTAATCAAAGAAATGTGACATAAAACTCAGTCTATCTTACCTAATTTTAAAATCAGTGTTCAGACTTGGATAGTTGGATACTTTATTGATCCTAGTAGGGGAATTATTTAGTAATGGTAGCATCTGCTTTAGTACAGGAGGAGCAAACAATGTTGTATACCAAGTATGACTATGTACATTAGAAAAGATTCAGGACAAACAGAATAAAGAGTTTTAAAACTGTACCAAAAATGAGTTAGTGAAAAAATCCAAAATGCATCGTATTTTATAGAAATGGGAGTGCTGTAATAATGAAATACCTTTTTTCTTTTAATACTTTGTCCTCAAATATTAGGCCAACTTCTAGTGTTACCTAAAGCACCTTGTGAAAGAGCCACCTTGAACTGCTCTGGATATAAAAGCTTAAAACAACCTTGAAAGTGGTTAGTTTTATTAATTTATTGAAAATGTTTGATGAGTGAAGATCAGACTGTTTTTGTACTTGTTAAAGGTGACATTTTAAAGCTCTTCCAGTCATGAGTGACAGGTGCACATGCAAAACCTTTTGCAGCGTTTCAGACACCCTACTTGTAATACATAAGGATGATTGCAATAGATGAAACTCTTATATTACCTGTAAGTAGAGCTAAGACTATTGTGACCTGAATGTTTATCAATTAAAACTCGTTAGAATGGCGGCCGACTCTTCTCAACTTGGTAATTAACCAGGAAGTCCATTTTTTTCTTTTCACTATTGAACTGTAATTATTGAGGACACCACTAGATGGTGCTGTTTGCGCCTTAACAGCCTTATTTAAACCAGTGAATGCCGTCCACTCCTGTCTTTTCTGTACTTGTGTCTCTTAACTGTGGGAGGAGGTGATTGTTTTCTGTTTCGTTTTTGGCCTTGACTTCCTCACTTATCAGATATACACAGAATGGGATCTTGCACATGCTGGACCGCAACAAGCGCATCAAAGCAAAGCCCGAGCGTTTTCAGCTGTGCAAGGATAAATTCGACCTGGTCATCACCTGTGAAGAGCGAGTCTATGATCAAGTCCTGGAGGGTGAGATTTTGTTTATTAAACCAATGTCAAACCAGTAAAGAAGACTATAGTTTTTTTTATTATTATTCATGACTCCATACAAAGATTTAAATTTAACTTGGAAAAATGTATCCCTCCCACCCCATCTTTCTTTTTAGATTTGAATTCAAGGGAGCAGGAGACATTACAACCAGTTCATGTAATCAATGTAGATATTCAGGATAACCACGAGGAGGCCACTTTAGGAGCCTTCCTCATCTGTGAGCTGTGTCAGTGTGTAAGTCAGAATTTTCTTTCAACATAAAATATACAGTTTCTTTAAAAAATATTTAAACAAGTCTATGGACAGAATCTTTTAACTTAATGACCTTCAGATTATTAGAACCCAGTATATATAAGGCATATTTAAGAGGTGTCCCTCTTCATCCCTGCAGATCCAGCACACAGACGACATGGAGAATGAAATCGACGAGCTCCTACAGGAGTTTGAAGACAAGAGCAACAGGCCTTTTCTCCACACCGTCTGCTTCTACTGATACGTGAAACATGTTTGCAATAAACACACACCCAGACCCCAAGCAATCAAACAATAGAATATGGACAAGCAGGCTGTTTATTCTACAGATGGTCGGTGCACATCTGTGTATCTGCACATGAGTTCAATGCTTTGGGTCAGGACCTAAAGATTGAGAACTATTGGAAGTAATGGTTATTCCTCTCTGCAGAGGATGGACTTGCTGCTGTCATTATGCCTTTATTCCTCTAAATCAGGGTTAGGCCGCGGTCCTCCCCTCATTCCTGTCAGATGAAATAACTCGACCATATCTCCTCAGGGAGAGCCATGACACAAACCTCCCCCCTACAAGCCCCTCTTTATTTTATTTTTAGTACAGCACATTTGTGCTAATTTGATTCATTTTGAATTGCATTTTTGTTTAATATGATGGTTTTAATTTTGGTATGAGAAAGTGTACATGTGTTTACACACAGGAGAATTGATTAACTTGTACATGTTTGTGCAGCAGTGTGTTGTAGATGAGTCTGAGTTAAGTTAAAGAGGTTGGGCTAGTAATGAAAAACCAAACAAAGACATCTCAGAAGTGCTCCTCCAGTGTATTTCAAATATAATGTACTGGTTTATATTTAAACTGCTGTCTTTCAGGCCATAGTATTTTTTTGTAAATGTTTAAAAATTGAAGCATTATAATTATTTTCAAACGGCAAGTTCATCTCTTGAGTGCCTGATTTTTCTGTATGTGTATATATATATATATATATATATATATGAATCTACTAAAGGAGAAATCTAAGACCTTTCACTGACTGCTTATTTTTTTAATCTGATTCCTGAAAACTTCTTATTTTTAGACAAAATCTGAGCTGTTATAATAGATTAAGCTATTAACAGAGCATCCATTAAGACCTAACCATTTTCTTTTTACATTGGTTTTTACTTGCTTTTGTGGAAGAGTTGGCGCTTGCTTATTAGCCTTATCTCCATCCTGCATATTTGTGTTATAGTACAAGTTTGAACTAGACCAGGCTTGGAGCTTTCTTCCCACTAAACATAGGAAATTGTCTGTTTATAGGTTGTACTGCAGTTTTATGGCATTACTGCCCAGTCCAATATTTAATGCATTGAAATCTTTGCTTTGTTGGGTTTTAAATTAGATTCAATCTAGGGCTGAAATAATCAATTGATTATTGAAATAATTATTAACTGGAGCATACAGACTCATTTGCTGAAAGAAAATCCTGCAGAGAGCAGTAACAATGCCAAAACTGTACAAAAAATCTCTATAGATTTTGCATTTAACATGAAAAAACCTTTTTTGTCTAACTATTCTCTATCCAAAACTCAAGTGGCATAGTTTTAGCTTCACCTGGTTCAAATTATGTAAAAAATATCCTATTAAGCACGTTGTATGTTCCGATTATTAATCATAAAATTGTCAACAGACTAATCTATTGGCAAAATAATCGTTAGTTGCAGCCCTAATTCAGTATAACCTCAAGTGTGCAAAATTACAAAGCAGTCATTTTTATTAAACAGAAATTAAGCCAAAGTGGAAAAACCAGGTACAAGCCTTCATTCAATACGCTACTGAACTATATTCAGCAGCCTTAGATTGATATTACTTTTTAGTTCATTGCTCAAAAAAATGAAGGGAACACTCAAATAACACATTCTTGATCTGAATGAATGAAATATTCTCATTGAATACTTTGTTCTGTATAAAGTTGAATGTGCTGACAACAAAATCACACAAAAATCATCAATGGAAATCTAATTTATTAACCAATGGAGGCCTGGATTTGGAGTCACACACAAAATTAAAGTGGAAAAACACACTAGAGGCTGATCCAACTTTGATGTAATGTCCTTAAAACAAGTTAAAATGAGGCTCAGTATTGTGTGTGGCCTCCATGTACCTGTATGACCTCCCTACAACACCTGGACATGCTCCTGATGAGACGGTGGATGGTCTCCTGAGGGATCTCCTCCCAGACCTGGACTAAAGACGTCGGGCCCTCATACCATCCTCATGGAGTTGGTTTCTAACCGTTTGTGCAGACACATGCACATTTGTGGCCTGCTGGAGGTCATTTTGCAGGCCTCTGGCAGTTAATTTGGTTTGAAACAGCAGGAGAATCTATTTATCTTATCTCCTATCAAATGCGACATGACAGGCTTTCCTCAAAGCCTCTGGTGGAGTTTAATGCAGAGTCAGACCAAGAGAACCACAGGTTAATGGACTAAAAGCCAAATATTTAACTCCCCAAGAACAAATCTGTTAACTTTCTCAGGGCTGCAACAACAAAATGACAAAAATGACTGGAGCAGAACCTTTTTCTTGCTACCGTTTCTGACAATTATGGGATTGGTCAGAAAGTTGAATAGGCCGTGCTGCAGTGAGAGGGATCTATAAGGACTTCTAAAGAGTTCATGAATTTGTGTGAAGCATGAAATATCCTCAAGTAGAAGAACACGTTTCTCTGAATGTATTCTCATTAAATAAAGACAGGAACCACACAATTGCAACGCCTGTACCAGATGAAAGCAGGTCGGGTCAACACAGGATGTTGTTCTGAGATTTCCGTGTCCACAGAGCTGAGAAACTGAAGGTCTATGGACCCATTGCGGTTCATTGAGAGATGACACAACAATATTCAGACAAGGCTTTTTTTTTCTGGCGTCGGAACCAGACGGACCTCAAAGGCATTCCTCCTCTTTCCTCTAAACTTTCCTTAAAGCTATAGGCCAGGTGCTTAAAAATCCAAATTCTGTGCAAAACCCAAGTTTACCTTTTAGAGGGAGAGAAACATTCATAGACAATCAAAGACCATTTAGAAAGTTAAATCATTATTCTGCTAGATGCTCTGAACTCTAATTCTCAAGTCTCTTTGAGATTCCCTTGATGTATATGTTATGTTTATTTGTGTAAGCATTCAAATATATTAGTGTTCCAGGTTAACAATTTTCCATGTGATTCTGAGAGTAAGTATACAATCATATTCAGTAAATTAGAATATGCGTTTCAGTGACGCTTCCTTGTCAGATTAAAATACCTTTTGAAAATAACCTTTAAACATACTTTTCATTAAGCCCACATTTCTGTATTAAAATTTTGTTTTTATTGATCTTATGAAGTATTCTCTTAAATGTCATGTTTTCGTTTGGCTGTAAGCAAAAACCTCATCATAATTAACAGAAATAAAGGCTTGAAAACGTGAAAACACACTACTGATTAACCAAGACTTATAAATGTAAAAATGTTTTATTACTAAAATCTTTACGTCTTTCGATGCATAGATATAAATAAGTAGCCTTCTGAATTGTTACAGTTAATGATCCTCTGGTTGTGAGTGGGCTGCACAGTGGAGCAGTTAATAGCATTGTTGCCTTACAGCAAGAAGGTCCTGGGTTTGAATCCCAGCCTGAAGTCTTTCTGCATGGAGTTTGCAGGTTCTCCCCATGCACGCATAACATCTCTTCAGGTACTCTGGCTTCTTCCCAATACAAAAACATGCATGTCATGTTAATTGTGGTCTAAAATAATGTCTGCCTACTTGTAGACCATCCCATAATAAACCAAACAATGGTCCAGTTCGTTGCTTATTGTTAAATAAAGCTCACAAGTAAAGTGACTAATAGCCTAAATATCTTGCCAAGCATCCTTTATAATGTGAAGCTCTTATGGGTTTGAAATAAAACAATCACTTGATCATGCAGCTGTTACCATGACAACAATGGATGACTAATCAGGACCAAGCAGATGTGACCCTGGTTGCCATCAATACTGGGAAAAATGCCCAAACTTTAAAGCCTCAATGGAAAACAACCTGTTTACTCTGACAGACATGAATCACCTTTGTTTTTACTGATGTGGGTTTCACTTCCTGTGTTTGGTTCTGTATGGCATGTTACTGATGGGGATACATGTTTTTATAAATGGCTTTCAGGGCTTCATTCTGCTGCTGTTGAAAGGGCCACAAACTGGCTCTAATTCCACACTTCCTATTTGAAAAGCAAAATACTGGTTGACGATGGTGATCTCAAACATTCGGTTCTCTACATCCATTCAACTAAACGTCAATTGCTGTGGCTCAAAAAGATTATTTGCACATGAAAACAGAACTGTTTCTTGTTAGAAAAAGATTTTAATCATTTTTACAGAGAAACCTGACTTTGCACAACATTTATAATAGTGTAATGACAGACACATTGTCTTGTTTCTACGTAATCTACATGTTCATATTGTATACATTTTATATGAAATTGAAAGATTCAGGCAACAGTTGTGGTATTAAAATTTAACTATCTCTCCCAGCTGTTAACTAATCTTGTGTCATGTGGACAGTCCAACTAGCTTTTACATGAACGTCCAGACCAGTTAGTTAAGAAGGCAGAACACTAATCTTTCCAATCCTGACAGCCCTGTTATAACTCAGACTGGAGTCCCATCCTTTGGAGCAGAGGAACCAGTCTTCTCCTGTTTTCCTGGTTTGCTTTCACTCTCAGGTTCAGTTGAACCTTTATCTGTGGTCTTGGCTTCTGGTTTAGCAACATTGGCACAGTCTTGTATCACTGGGTCGGCAGGCTTGCCCTCTGCCGATTCTGGTTGTGCGTTTATTTCAAAGATTGGAGCAATCACCTCCTGGGCATGAGGCGTCTCCTTCAGGGGGAGAGTGAAACCCATTTTTCCTCCGAAAGCTCCCGCCCCAGCAGGAGGAGGCGTTAGGCTCTTGGCTGCCTCCTCCTCTGCACGAAGCCAGTCCATCTTCTGATGGTGCTGCTTGATGGCGTCATCGACCCGAGCGTCAATCATGGCTTCTGTCAAGACACCATCCTCAGAGGAGTACGCTGCAGCCTAGGAAGGGAGAAACTTTGTTTTAGAACATGTTGGATTTTTAAGGAAAAGAATCCAAAATGACTGAAGGAAACGTACCTGCCAAGCCACACCCAGCTTGGAGATCTCTCTTCCTGACATGCCCTCCGTTCTCGTGGCGATCTCTGAACACTTTTTGCCGTAATCAAACTGTGCGAGCTTCAGCCTCCTTCACATAACACAAAGCATGCACCGATATAATATAGATGTAGAAAAACCAGACTAATTACCACTCAACTGCTTCATAACGCTACTTACTGGCGCCCTCCAGTGGCCGGCTCTAGCACATATTTGTCAAAGTACAACCGTACGAGACGCTCCCTCTCCTCGAGACCGGGCAGAGCGAAATTCACTATTTCATCTATTCGGTCGTTGATGGCCCAGTCGAACTGCTCGGGCTGGTTACTGGCCAACACCAACATGAACCTGCGGAGGAAGAGAAATTAAACTTTAACTGTTACGGCAATGTGTGGGGAGAAGGTTAAAGCTGTAAGAGAAACACAGCTTTACTTGTTGCTCTGCTCTCCTGTGCGGTACAAGAACGCATTCAAAGTGGCCCTGAGGTCTTCACTGATCTTCTCCTACAAAGATAAGAATAGTAATAGAGTAATTAATGATCACTACCTTTTGCATTACAGCCTCCAAGGAGAGCAGTCTTCCAACATTCTTGCAAAAATATTCACACCCCTTTAACTTTTTGCCACTTACAACAAAAGTTTCAATGTGTTTTCGAGGGATTTTATGTGAATGCACAATTATAAACTGTAAAAAAATGTATATATGATTTCTTTATGAATACAAATCTAAGTCCATCATGCATTTATTCAGACCCTCTTGATAATTAGCAGAACCGCCTTTCATTACAGTTATCTTTACCAGCTTTGTACATCTAGAGACTGACATTGTTGCCCCTTCTTTGCAAAAAAGCTCAAGCTCAGTCAGACTGGATGGAGAGTGTCTGTGAGCATCAGTTTCTAAGTCTTGCCACATATTCTTAATCGAACTTGGGTCTGGACTTTGGCTGGGCCATTCCAACACATTAATCTGCTTTGCTCTAAACTGCTCCACTGTAGCTCCGGCTGTATGTTTAAGGTTTGTTGTCCTTCTACAAAGGGGAACTGGTGCATAAGTGCATGAGCAACAGCTTTCCTGTTGAGAGATTTCCCCACCTGAGCCATGGATCTTTGCAGCTCCTCTAGAGTTACCAGCCTCTTAGCTACTTCACTGAATATTGCTGTCCTCGCTTCAGTTTAGGTGGCCGGCCATGTCTTGGCAGGTTTGCAGTTGTGCTATACTCTTTCTATTTTTAGATGATGGAGTTGAACAGACGACTTGAACAGAATAAGATGCACTAGATTTTATTTGGGGGCATCAGAGTAAAGGGCACTAAATACAAATGCATGTCACACTTTTAAGATTTCTATTTATTAAACATTCTTAGAATCACGTATCCTACTTTGTATTTGTCCAGCGGATAAAATCTCAGGAATATTTTGTTGTAACATGACAAAATGTGCAAAGGTTCTAGGGGTGGGAATACTTTTAGATCCCACCGTGCCTCCAGACTTACAGTAGCTCTTTTGCGAAGGAATGCATCAGCTTCGTCAACGAAAAGCAGCAGCCTGTCACAGAAACGAGTGTTAGATAATTTTAGACAACACCTTCAATAACACTGTAGCAATCTGCGTTTCTTTAGGAGCATACCCGCGTCTGCTTGTGTTGGCCCAGTCAAAAACTTTGTGCATAGCGGTCACACCGTCCCGACCCATGGGTGCCACATCACCGCCGGTCATTATAGCGTAATCCATCCCAGAATGCACTGCCAGCTTCTACTCAACACAAAAAATTGACCTTAACTGCACAAGTCACTGGTTAAGTTTCAGCTTGACACTTCCCACTCTCAGATCTCAGTTGTACCTTAGCAAACAGGGTTTTTCCCGTCCCAGGAGGGCCGTACATGAGGATGTTCCTGTACAGGCCGTTGTTCTGCCTCGTGTTCCTCGTTGCGATCGCAATGTCACGCACACGTTCCTCCAAGGAAGGCTATCGGAGGGAAAGATGCAGACGTATCATGCAGTTACAAATCTATTAATATAAACATTTTAAATCAACATCATTCACTCATGAAATCCACTTACATTGAGCACAACTCCCTCAAGAGCATCCTGAGGTTTACTCTTCAGACGCTTCACCGTCTAAACAGATAAATAGGATCAGAATTCCCTTAATCAGCATCTGATGAATGGAGATTCACAGAAATAAAGCAAAAGGTGCAGTGTATATTAACCACCTTGACCGGATGCTTGATGGCTTCCCCCACGGTGAATCTGGACGTCTCCCGCACCAGAGACGGTTTTCCAAGCCTGGCCTCAATGTAGCGTCCCGCCACTCCTGTTGCGTTTCGGGCTGAATACACTCCTACAGCTAATAGGGTTAGCCCTGCCACCTAGTGGAGAAAAGGGAATGATTAATCAGGAAAAGTTGGCTAAAAAGCAGCATCTGAAACTAACTTGCCATATATTAAAGACTCTAGATTTACTCACATCCAGCTCGCTTAAATACTTCAATTACTTTTTTAATGCCAGCACAAAACAGTTTTTTTGTACTTTTTTTCATGACTCTGGCAGTAATGACTCCAATGCAGTTAAAAGCCTTCAGCTGATTCAAAATGCTGCAGCAAGAGTTCTGATTAAAATTAAAAAGAAAGATCATATTTCTCCTATTTTAGCTTCCCTTCATTGGCTCCCTGTTAAATCCAGAATAGAATTTAAAATTCTCCTCCTCACATATAAAGCCCTTAATGATTTAGCTCCATCATACATCAGAGATCTGATTGTTCCATATGTTCCTAACAGAGCACATTGTTCTCAGACTGCAGGTTTACTGGTGGTTCCTAGAGTCTCTAGAAGTAGAATGGGAGGCAGATCCTTAAGTTATCAGGCTCCTCTCCTGTGGAACCATCTCCCAGTTTTAGTCCGTGAAGCAGACACCCTGTCTACTTTTAAGGCTAGGCTTAAAACTTTCCTTTTTGATAAAGCTTATAGTTAGAGTGGTTTAGGTTATCCTGAACTATCTCTGTAGTTATGCTGCTATAGGCTTAGGCTGCTGGAGGACATAATGACCACTTTCACCCTCTTCGCTACATTCTCACACTACTCTCCAATTTTGCATTATTTGCTGTTATTTCAGCTTTTAACTTTGTTCTCTTTTTTCTCTTCCTAGAAGCTACACCTGGCCTGGATCTGTGTCTACCTGTGACACCTTTCTGGAGAGGGGAATCGTCCGAGCTTCTGCTGGCAACAACTTAATGCTCACCCTCTACCGATGATCCACATGGCCCTGTCTTTTAGTGTTTAACCCTTTCTCTCTCCTAGACATGGAAATTGACTGAGCTTTTACTGTAACTAACTCTATGTGCTCTCTTTCAGACTCTAACCTTGAAAACTGGCTCAGAGTTTATCTGTTCTTTCTTTCTAGGTGAAACGACTAAAGGAGCTACATCCATTAACATTTACTTTTCCTTCCCATAGAAAGTACTCCTGGATCAGTGCTTCTTTGTTCTCTTTGTGTCTCTGCTCTGTTCTCTCAAACCCCCAGTCGGTCGTGGCAGATGGCCGCTCACACTGAGCCTGGTTCTGCTGGAGGTTTCTTCCTGTTAAAAGGGAGTTTTTCCTCTCCACTGTCGCTACATGCATGCTCAGTATGAGGGTTTGCTGCAAAGTCAGCGCCAGTGACTGTCCACTGTCTCTACATGCTCATCCAGGAGGAGTAAATGCTGCAAGTCACTGACTGGATGCAATCTGCTGGGTTTCCTTAGATAGAAAAACTTTTTATCTAATTTGAATAAATAACTGAATCTGACTGCACTGTTCAATGGTTAGGATTATTTGGAATGTATGTACCTGACTGTTGTGAAGTGCCTTGAGACAACAGGTGTTGTGTTTTGGTGCTATATAAATAAAACTGAATTGAATTGAAGTCTAAGTAAGCCAGGATGTGCTCTGCATCCCCTCAGCTGTTTGAAGCTGCATAAATTAGGCTCAATTGTTGTTTAACAGCAATTTACAGTACTGTGTACATTAAATCTGACCGGAGGGATACAGGAATGTTGAAAAAAAAAACCTTTTTATATTTTGTCACAACCACAGACTTCACAGTATTTCCCTGGTATTTTATAAGGTAGGTCAAGAAAAAGTAGTTTATACTTGTGGAGGGGAAGGAAAATAATACATGGTTTTGACCATTTTATTTTACGAATAAAAACCTGAAAGGTGTGGCCTGCATTTGTTTTCAACTCACCCGTACTCTGACACCCCTAAATAAATAAAAGGACACAGCAGGCAGGTCAGGGACAAAGTTGTGGAGAGGTTTAAAGCAGAGTTTGGTTATAAAAGCGCATCCCAGCCTTTGAACATCTCTGTTCTCAATTTCCCACAAGCCATCTAGACAAAAGTGCCTTCATCAAAAGACTTTCTGGCCTCCAAATGCTATGCGTGGAGGAAAACTAACATCATTCTGACAACACCATTCCCACAGTGAAGCATAGTGGTGGCAGCATCATGCTGTGGGGATTCATGTGTTAGAATGAATCAGTCAAAGTCCAGATCTAAATCCAACTAAGAATCTGTGGCTAGACTTGAATCTTAATGTTCATAGAAGATCTCCATCCAATCTGACTGAGTCTGAGCTATTTATGCAAAGAAGTGGTAAAAAATGTCAGTGTCTAACTGAGCAAGGCTGGTGGAGACACACCTCAGAGTTGCAGCTGTAACTGCAGCAAAAAGAGAACATATAAGGTCCCGAATGAACTTAGCCTGCTTTAAATTAAGCACCGCTTTGTGTTTGTCTATAATATAAAATCTCAAAGTACGTAAACGTCTGAGGTTGTAATGTGACAAAATGTAAATAGGTATGAATACTTCTGCAAGGCACTCAACATATGTCAGGAAATGTTGTTTTAGTTGAATTTTTCACTTTAACCTGAAGGAGGGGATCTTACCGTGGCAGTAACTTTGTCCCAGTCAGACACGAAGGCCCTGAATCCTTCTCCAAATACAGCGCCGGCAGTCCTAAATATAAACACACCCCACCTGTCAGTACACCTGAACAAGGTCCAACTGCCTGTTCTCATGCAAAACAAACATTTGCTGAATCTCATCATACAGAACAGATGTGCAGAGGAGTGAATCTCACTTTATGGACTCCAGGACGGTCTGCCGGTGCTCGGCTGCCTTCAGTCGGATCTGCTCGCGGATGATATCCGCGTTTTCCCGCTCCACGCGGGCTCGAGCTTTAGCCTCTGCCTCTATGCGCATGAGCTCGTTCTTGTGTCTCAGCTCCATCTCGTGTTCGATTGTTGCTATAGAAACGGCAGCACAGCGACACGATCAACCTGAGCTCAACAGGTTTTAAAAGATCCCAGTGGTGAGGCTCTTACCTTTCCTCATAGCCTCCTGTTTCTGCACGGATTCCTCTTGTTTGCGAAGGTTTTCCTCATTTAGGACTTGCTGTGAAGTGGGAAATAAGATTAGTCAGATCTTTCTGTGTCTTGTTCCAAAGTTTTTTTTAACTGAGCTCACCTGTTGCCTCAGCTGCTCCTCATATCGCTGCCTGGCCAGCTTATCCTGGTACTGGGCTCTCTGTAGAAAAAGGCAGTAAACCAAAGGTAACAAAACATCTTTAGTTATCCGATTGTAGCGCTACAGAGGACTGGAAGGCAGCTCTCTGTTCTCACCGCTTGATGCTGTTTGGTCTCCTCATTCAGGGTCTTCCTCCTCTCCTCAGCCTGGATGCGGATCTGGTCACCTTTCAGCTGCTCGACTGCTGCTTCGTACTCCTGTTAAAGTTAAAATCCATACAAAATTGTCATAAACAGGTACTAAAACTAAAGAATTTGGGTTTAACATGTTTTCTGGCCCCATAATAAAAAGATTACTGTGAGACGCCCAAATAATGCTGCATTGATCATTTACAAGGTCTATACAAACCATGGCCCAAACAAAAGCCCACCAGGAGGGCTTTCAGGGCATTTAGGCAATACATTTTAAAGAGTAGTTTTACACACTTTATGTGTTAGTATTCGTAATTTTATAATCATGACATTTGTATTAATGTTTCGATGCTCACTCATTACTCACTCAATTAATTACTTTATACAATTAAACTGTTATTTTTCTCACTTTACCTGACTGATTTTTACACTTAGTGTGAACATAAAAATCCATATTTTAATAGTACAGAAAAAAAGCATCAAATTATTCCCTGGATCTACAGAAATTCAAGAACAGATGAGAAATAAATTGATGTCAGTCTGGAAAGGGTAACAAAGCCATTTCTAAGTCTCTGGATCTCCAGCGAATCACAGCGACAGCCTTTATGGAGAAAACACAGAACAGTGGTGAACCTTCACAGGGATGGCTGGCCTACCAAGTGGCCTAGTAAAAGTCCGGATTTAAATCTGACTAGGATGGTGAGGCATGCCTGTATACAGGCTGTTAATTCTCCGACGTGGCTGGATTATAACAATTTTGCAAAGAAGACTGGGACAAAATTCTACCAAAAATACATTTACTCAGGTTGTTCCAACATTAAAATTTGTTTGATGATCTGAAACATTTAAGTTTAAAAAGAAAAGCAAAAACAACAAAACAAAGTGCCACATATGAGATATTTTTAATTGCTTAAATTTCAATGTTTCTTTCTTCATATCTAATAAACATGGATTCCCCACCTCAAGAGCACTGCTCCAACCACTAAACTACCAATCCCATGCAATAATGTCTTGTGTTTTTATGTTTTTATGTGATGCGCCGCTCATGTTGTGATATACACTGCTCTAAAAAAATAAAGGGAACACTCAAATAACACATCCTAGATCTGAATGAATGAAATATTCTCATTGAATACTTTGTTCTGTACAAAGTTGAATGTGGTGACAACAAAATCACACAAAAATCATCAATGGAAATCTAATTTATTAACCAATGGAGGCCTGGATTTGGAGTCACACACAAAATTAAAGTGTAAAAACTACATGCTGATCCAACTTTGATGTAATGTCCTTAAAACAAGTCAAAATGAGGCTCAGTATTGTGTGTGGCCTCCATGTGCCTGTATGACCTCCCTACAACACCTGGGCATGCTCCTGATGAGACGGTGGATGGTCTCCTGAGGGATCTCCTCCCAGACCTGGACTAAAGCATCCGCCAACTCCTGGACAGTCTGTGGTGCAACGTGACGTTGGTGGATGGAGCGAGACATGATGTCCCAGATGTGCTCAATCGGATTCAGGTCTGGAGAACGGGCGGACCAGTCCATAGCTTCAATGTCTTCATCTTGCAGGAACTGCTGACACACTCCAGCCACATGAGGTCTAGCATTGTCCTGCATTAGGAGGAACCCAGGGCCAACCGCACCAGCATATGGTCTCACAAGGGGTCTGAGGATCTCATCTCGGTACCTAATGGCAGTCAGGCTACCTCTGGCGAGCACATGGAAAGAAATGCCACCCCACACCATTACTGACCCACTGCAAAACCGGTCATGTTGAAGGATGTTGCAGGCAGCAGATCGCTCTCCACGGTGTCTCCAGACTCTGTCACATCTGTCACATGTGCTCAGTGTGAACTTGCTTTCATCTTTGAAGAGCACAGGGCACCAGTGGAGAATTTGTCAATCCTGATGTTCTCTGGCAAATGCCAAGCGTCCTGCACGGTGTTGGGCTGTGAGCACAACCCCCATTTGTGGACGTCGGGCTCTCATACCATCCTCATGGAGTCAGTTTCTAACCGTTTGTGCAGACACATGCACATTTGTGGCCTGCTGGAGGTCATTTTGCAGGGCTCTGGCAGTGCTCCTCCTGTTCCTCCTTGCACAAAGGTGGAGGTAGCGGTCCTGCTGCTGGGTTGTTGTCCTCCTACGACCTCCTCCACATCTCCTGGTGTACTGGCCTGTCTCCTGGTAGCGCCTCCAGGCTCTGGACACTACACTGACAGACACAGCAAACCTTCTTGCCACAGCTCGCATTGATGTGCCATCCTGGATGAGCTGCTCTACCTGAGCCACTTGTGTGGGTTGTAGAGTCCGTCTCATGTTACCATGAGTGTGAAAGCACCACCAACATTCAAAAGTGACCAAAACATCAGCCAGAAAGCAGAGGTACTGAGAAGTGTTCTGTGGTCCCCACCTGCAGAACCACTCCTTTATTGAGTGTTTTGATAATCGCCAAAGATTTCCCCCTGTTGTCTATTTCATTTGAACAACATCATGTGAAATTGATTGTCAATCAGTGTTGCTTCCTAAGAGGACAGTTTGATTTCACAGAAGTTTGATTTACTTGGAGTTATATTGTGTTGTTTAAGTGTTCCCTTTATTTTTTGAACAGTGTATTTGAGGTGTAAAAATCACTAATCCTTTGGTACTGCTAAAAAACACTTTGAATTACCCTACTTGCCTTGCTTAGATCTGTTAAAGCTTTAATATATTTTATCGCTCTTAAAATGTGTCATTGTACCTTTATTTTGCTCTGGTGCTCCATCTGAGTGCTCTGCTCCTGCATCCGGGCCAGGTCCAGAGCTTCTTTGGCATGTCCTGACAGAAGAAAACAGCAAAGAGTTGCCCTGGATTCAGAGGACGTCTGACGGGCCTCCTGGAGATGCCAGGTACCCTTCCTGAACATTTTCCATTCAAACTTCCAGAATCCTCATTTTATTATTTTGAAATCCAACGTTATGACTAACTCAAATATGTCCAGCACATTTCTACTTCTAGTTCATACAGATCAACTATAAACCAAATAAATGCACATGAATTCATTCAAAATGCGAAACAGAGCCACACAAAATGACAGCTTTGCTTTTAGAGGAAATAAACTAGTTTAATGCAGAAAGCCTTAACTGAAATATTTTCAATATATTCAATATGCTCTATTATAATAAACCAGCTTCCCATTTGATTCAGGTATGCTTCATATCTAAGAAAAAAATTAATAAGTGAAAAAACTGTGAAGAATATGTCTAGAATCACTAATGTTTATGTCTTAAGTTAATTTTCCTAAATAATAATAAAGAAAAATTCAATTTCTCCTGTTTTTTGGGAAACAAAATAGAAACATGCTATTTTTCCTCCACCTATTCATACTCTGTACACTTTTTCACATTAGAACAACAAATTTATGTTTATTTTATTTAGATTTTATGAGATAGAGCACAATTGTGAAGTGGAAGGAAAATGATTTGTGGATTTCAAATAAAATCTGAAAAGTCTGGCGTGACTCCCATGAAGTCTGACCAACCTACCCATTCCTGCTGAAGAAAAGCATCCACATAGAATGACGCAGCCATCACCCTGCTTCACCATGGAATCGGCGTGTTCATGGTGTTAGCTTTCCACCAAAAATTGTCCAAATTTGTCTTCATGTTGCCAAATATTGTCTTCCAAAATAATTTGGGGAATTGCAATACTGATAGAGTCCCTACCTGATCTGTGATCTCTGCAGCTCCTCCAGAGTTACTATGGGCTTCTAAGCTAATTCTCTGATTACTGCCCTCCTTGCCTAGCTAGGTTAAGCAGCAGGCCATGTGTTAACTCTCTTTTAACCTAACCATGCTTTGAACTTCTCTTCAAAGTCCCTGACCTGTCTGCTGTTCCTTGGTCTTTATGAAAGCAATCAATCACACTGGGTTTTATTTACAGGTACCTGAGTAAATGTGGCTGCATATCACACTTCTCTTTAAATGATGTTGCTCCACCTTTCAATGCAGCGCTTTGTGTTGATGTATAACAGAAAACATGCTGAAGTCTGTGGTCCTAAACTGATGCAGTGTAAGGAGTATGAATACATTTTCAAGGCTCTGCATCTGCAGCAACCTCCGCTGCAAGGTTGTGACCTTTGCACTCTCATTGAATACACGTGGATGTAGTGTGATCTTATTTCTGTTATTTAATGGTTAAATGCAGTAAATAAAGTGAGAACAGGTTGTTCTGATAGCCTGCGTCAGATGTAAAACACATTAATTAAAGCGCTTGCATCATTTAGGCTAGAACAGAAGAATGGATCAGGATGCAGATGGGCATATTTTTACTTTTTAACTACTTCATTAATGGAATAAATTCACAGCCGCTCTGTGCTGACCCACCCTGAGCCCACCGGAATACGTACGGGACTTGTCGAGCTCCTTGGCCGCCTGGGCAGCCCGCTCCAGCCCGGTGGGATCGAAGTTGCTCCATTTGTCCTTGGGTTTATCTCCTCCTCCGCCGGCGCCTCCAGCCGGCGGAGGAGGAGGCGGAGGCTGGGCCGGCAAACCGGGGGGAGGTTCGGGCTGGCCCCTGTTCAGTCCAAACAGCCACGACATGGTACCGAGAGGGAATTAAACCACAGTTTCTGCCGGTTCCGTGGAAGGATTACAGATCTGTCACCGCACCTCCTCCACACGCGTGACACGCCAAGGCAGTCTGCGCATGCGCACGGTGCAGTGGAGGTTCAGGTGAACAACAGCAGCGATGATTGGCTCTGTGGGAGTGTTGTGTGTTTTAATTGGGTGTAGTGGGGAAGTGGACTTTGCAGGTCATCCGCGAAAGTCCTACCTACAACATGTACGGCATTCACCGAGGGTCATTATGCTTTCTTTTGGTTGCATCAGGCTGCTGTTTCATGCTTGAAAGTCGATGGTTACTGAGATAATTATACTTATTTGAATATTAAACTCCTAAAAAGAAAATAACAGCCTGATTTATTTGCAACTATCAATTAATAGAGATTTATTTAACATTTAATTCACGCGTTTACACTTCTGGTGTATTTTGTGTGTTTTAATAAAACGTGGGACTGAGTGAAGTTCTGAAAGCAGATAAAAACCTGGGCTCAACTATGTAGTTTAGGCAGGGTGATTTGCAGCAGAAAGATAGCTACAAAACAATAAGGCACCATTTACAAAGTGGTAGTAAGACCTGGTTTGGACATGGTAGCATTAAAGAAAGAAAAATGAGAGGCAGATCTGGAGGTAGCTGGAGATCTTGCATAGAAGAACAGAGGCAAGGCTCAGTTTTGTTTGTGTTCTGGGGAGGGATAGTGGATTGATTAGAGAATGGAGGAACAAGTGAGACTCAAGAGAAGGTTCATGCATGCAGGTGATATCTGGTGTGATAGAGAAGCTTGCCAAGGATAGAATGAGATGTTTGCTATCTAGATGCTTAAAGAAAGAAGCATTTGTCACTACAAAATTAGATTTTCCAGTCTCAAGGACTCCTGAAGTGGGAGGATGGATGATGGACAAACTGTTGAATGGAAGGGTGGGTATAGGGACAACTTAATGGATAACACAAAAAACAAACAGCTATTTTAAAGTTGATTCTAACTTGTTCTTGTGTTCCCTACCTTGAAACAGGAAGGATACAATAAACACATTAAAAAGAAACACTGGATTGACTGCAGGATCAAATTCCACTATGGAAACTATACAATTAAATCTGCACACCAAAACTAGGCTGCCTCACCCATAAATGCATAAGGTAAAATTTGGAGCATGTTGACAAAAAACAGCTAATCTCATATATCAAAATGTTTATTGAATAAAACATTTAGACATCCTCAGCACAAAAAACTAAATATTTACACAGAAACAAAAACTCCAAGTAGAATCAAACAGAATCTGCAGGTTGCAAATTTAAACCCAGAGAGACATGAGTGAACACATTCTCCATTAAAAAGCACTGCATGTTTTGGATGTTTGCTGTATTATTATAAGTCTTTTAAATAAACTTTATCTCCATGTGATAACTTTCCTCCTCCCAATGATGAACATCAGGGTTCTTTATAGCAAGGAATCTCCTCTGTGTGTGATGTATTCCTTTAAATGGCACAGGTGGAGTGTGGTAGAAGACCCACTACAGCAGAAACCTGAAGTCTTGATTGTGGACAGGTTATCAACAAGTGAGACATCTTACACATCCCAGTGTTCTGTTCTTTATCTCTCTGATAAAGCATCACATGCAGAAATATTTTTTTATATATGTAAATTGATGAAATGACAAAAGTGAAGTTGATGTCTCTGAACAAGCCAGGAGAACTGCTCCGTGAATCTGTAAAAAGCAAGTCCTTTTACTGCAGCATAACTCTGGAAAGGACACCGGGAGGCTCTTTGCCATCTCCCAGTGCCGCCTGGAAACCTTCCTGCTGCCGAGCCCGAGCCAGCTTCGCCAGCGACAGGAAGGTCCGAGGCTCCGTGATGGCCAGGTCACTCATTACGCGACGGTTAAGCTGAACGCTGCACTGTAGAGAAACGAAAAAGAAGCAGAGTAAGCTGGAAGCAGGAACACCACAGTGACTGGTGCAGGGCATTGAAACCCCCTTTTAACAAACCTTGGTAAGGTTGTGTATGAGGACAGGATACTTCATGCCATGCTCTCGTGTTGCTGCTGCAATGCGTGTGATCCACAGCTGACAATAGGAAGACAGAAGGAACACATTGATATGCATTTAGTTTGATAGCATGTGTACAAAACTATACTTTCCCTTCCTGTTCTGATCGGCTGCAAACTTTTTAAGAAGTCTGTTGGGTACCCAGAAAAGATGACATCAGAGCAGTAGAGTTCACGTGAATAACCATAAATTGCCAAAACACTCAGAGGGATATAAATCTATAAAGATTACGACGACACCATCCACTGCTAATCTTTATTTTTTCATGAAGAAAAAAAAAAATCAAACCAACTGATTTGTTGTATATTTAAGTTGATGAAATCACAAGAAGTACAACTGTGGTAAGTGGAAGTACTGATAAGCTGCCATTAGTAATCATTATGGCAACTTTTGACAGATTTCAACATAGATTCTGAATCATTCACGTTGCTTTTGGGTTACGGGGTTCAACTTTACGTGTTTGAGCGAGATTTTTGACTCCAATGACCCTCGAAAGTTTCAAGCAGCTGTGGACGGGGATCCTAAAGTTAATGGTGACGACATCAATGTTCGTCTTGACAATTTTAGGTTATACTCTTACTCGTTTAGTTTTTTTTCCCCATCTAGCCACTGTATTCTGATTGCATCGCCTTAAATGGTTGTGTGATTTGCCAGTAAAGTGGCATCGAAGGCAGTCTGAACTCATGCTTCTTCAACATACAAAACAACATGTCACTTTCTGAAAGCAGAGCGATAGGATTTTTTCCCCTTACTTGTTCCTTCTGGTGTTGATTGGAATGATAACAAGGGTATATGCTGTAGTGGAGGAGCATTCAAGATCAGGCTAACTGGATTGACTGGGCTCGTTTTAAGTCTGCCTGCCTGGTGGTGGAAATTGCAGGTAAGGCAGCAGTTCTGCAAGGAAGATCTTAAGGACTTGAAAATCATAATGGAATGCAAGACTAAGATTTTTAAAGTCGTATGCCTCAAAATGATCCCTGAAGATGTCTGATAAAGAAATGTGTTTATCCCAGTCTGCCCTGGTCCTCTTTAGAACTCCTTCCATGAGTTTTATTGTTGCCAGATTGTCCAGACATCCACGCAGAGTTGTTAAATGTGGCTCAACTGGTTTACTGCAGCTGGTTGCGTTTTTATTTTTATTTTTTAATACGGGCGAAATAAATTGCAGGCAGCATATGAAAGAGATATGGGTGGATCTGGGTTTCTCTCAAAAGCGCCATCTCTTACTTAATGTCAGTTGTGCCTTGAACACTTATGACAGCTTTTATGCATGCAGTTGGGCTCCCCTGCTTTCTGCTGAGAAGAGGGCGACTACTGTGTGTGTGTTGTTAGGGACTGCAATGCACGATTTGGAGGATTTCCTGCATTTTAATTAATTATGGGATTGCAAAAAAGAGGGGCTAGTTCTATCTAGTTGATAGAAAACATGAAAATAAGGGAGGGGATTTGATTTAAGAAGTCTTTTTAACTTGATTAAGCAACATTTTAAAATAAAATAGACCAAATAGAACTGACCAGGACATGTTCTGTCAATGACAAACATCATCATCAGTGAGTTTCATTGATTTCAGTGAAAACTATAAATGGTTGCCCTAAAGGAGGATTTGACATTGGCTTGTATATAATATATCTTTGTTTTAGTTGTTCTATAAATCCGAGGCAGCAGTGTTTGGCTCTCACCGTCCTCATGTTGCGCTTCTTAAACCTCCGACCTTTAGTGGAGTAGACGAAAGCCCTCCTGACAGCCAGCACCGCCAGTTTGTAGCAGCGGTTCTTCCTCCCTCTGAAGTGCTGGTGGACGAACAGCGGGAAAGACGGGAACAATTATAAAACCGACCTTCTCAATCACAAAGATCAATAAAAAAAAAAAGTACAGTGACAGTTAAACCTGGTACTTTTATAGGTATTGGACATTTTTAGGGATGTTAATGAACTAGAGCGTCATCGCTCCAGGAAATAGTCTGAGCCTCACCCGCGCATGTTTAAGCAGTTCTTGTACTTTCCAGAATCTGTCGGGTCCACGGTTGCGGATCCAGCAGGACAACGTCAGAAATACCATTATATTCTTCCGTCAGCTCGGCCCAGTTCGTCCTCCTTTGTTAGGGAATAAAACACCTGAATGAAATGTCCTCCCCTTTGCACCGCCTGGACACAGACTCTGTGTGCTATGCGAGTTCAGTCAGACGCAGCACCACGACTTGCTCACGCCGCAAGAGGTACGTTTATTTTCATTGCAGCTAAAGCAGACGGAGGACAGTCCGTGAAGAGCCCTAATGTGTTAGAACACCGAACAATTTATTTCAAAAAAGGAGCTAGAGAAGTGAGGAAAAAACAAAATAGGATATAAACTAAAATGACGCCACTAAATGGGAACGTATGTATATTCTTGTCAACCAAACGACAAGGCTGCACATAAACCGGGACACAATGACCCACAAAACACGCGCTCCAGCAGTGGCATCTTGACGCAGCCGCAGTGGGTGCTGCTTACAGCAGCCGGTGGAGGTCAGAGAAGAGAAACTTGGATCAGAAAAGATGTCGGCTGCTAGTTTTACGTCCTTGAGCCGCTGTGGAGTTTTCGCTTTCCGCTCTCCTGCTGGACTGCTGGTAAGCTGCCAGCCGGTGGACGAAACACACACTTTCAGTCATCATTGTCGGAAGCCGTTTTTTATTTGAGCTGATTTTGAACTGAAGCGGCGTAACGCCGCTACCGTTTATGCACAGTTTAGTTTAGCTGTTAGCAGTCAGCAAGATCACTCTGGAGAGATCTTTAATTGCCTTAAACCGAAAAGTTGTAGCATGGGTATTTTTTACTTAATGAATTAATGTAGATTTTACTCCCAACATGAAATCACGTAATCTCAAAGAGTGTCAAGTAGTAAGTTAAACACCTTTGTCCACATACTTAGCTTGTTAGCTTGTGTATAATAAAGCAGGGTACATTCTTCGTTATACGTGTCATTGTAACTACTATTACACAATAAATGTTATCTCAAGATATTTTAAAAGACAAGTCTGATCTTTATCCTGAAAATGTAAACAAATCAATGTAATACAGTACAGTCATTTAGACTCAAATTCAGGTACATACAATTTCATTTCAGTCAGTTCAGTTTATGAAGGCGATATGGTTAAAAAAGAAAAAAAAAACAAAAATCTCTGAGGAAGCCCAGTGATTGCATAAAATCATTGACTTTGCAGCAATCCGCCATCCTGAGCAGGAATATAACGACAGTGGAAAGGAACAACTCCCTCCTAGCAGGAAGAAATCTCCAGCAGAACCGGGTTCAGCATCAGCTGCCACTGACTTCTGGGTTCAGAGTACAAAGCACCAACATAGAGACTCTGGTCCAGGAGTAGAGGCTATGTTAAAGAAAAACGACAGTTTACAGCAGCTCTACCTGTTTTTAGTGGCTTTGTTGAGAAGAGAACGTAAGCTAACACAGATCAGGTCTGACTCAGTGGTCTCTAAGATGAAAAACAGAACACATACAATTAGTAGTAGTCCCTTCATTAATTTGTCCAGGAAAGAGACCTTGCATCGTAAAATGTTCTTTCATGTGTTTGTCTCCAGGCAGTGCGGTATGCCCAGACAGCAGCAGCTCCAGTTGTTCAGCCCAGAATAAAGAAGTTCCAGGTGTACAGATGGGATCCAGACACACCTGGAGACAAACCCCGCATGCAGACATATGAGATTGACCTCAACACGTACGTCCTTCAGCCTTTTCCTCTGATCTAAGGAGATGTAGGAGATCGCCTCGTATGAGGGCCTGCGTGATCATTTAGAAACTGCTAACAGACGCAAATATGACTGATGGATGAGATGGATTCTTTTAAACAAAATAGTTTTAATAGGCACATGGCAAGAAAACCCCAGAAATGAAGTGTATTTAAATGACTAGAAAAAACACAATTTTTTGAGATAAACTCAAAACTCCCAACGAACTTTAATTTTACTATTTTTGTCTGAATCTTATATGAAGCGGAGTTAGTCAAGTATTCACTCGAAGTAATCAACTGAAATGTAACAATCTGAACATGAGTCATTTTAGGTGCCGTTCTTTTACATCTTAACAAAAGAAACTTAAGGTAATTCCTCACAGAAACATGTGAAAATTGTACATTTTGGGTGATAGAGGCCAGCACACTCAAAATGCACTCATGCACACTGGTGAGATGAGCGTAAAACAATAATGGTTATAAGCTTAAGGATGCAAAGTAGCTTCTTCTATTATAAGCCTCTGTTTTATCTGTTAAAGTTAATAAAACGGTCCAGTCATCTGACTACCTGAGTTTATATTTCTTTATCCAGTTGCGGCCAAATGGTTCTTGATGCTCTCATCAAAATAAAAAACGAGATGGATTCAACCCTGACCTTCCGTCGCTCCTGTAGAGAAGGTAAAACAGAAATGGCCTCAGTAATTCTTCTCACTGCAGTGTTTTTGTCCTCTGATCACTGTAGAAATACATTGAAAACCTTTCTATCATTTATGTGGTGTTAATCAGGTATTTGTGGATCCTGCGCGATGAACATAAACGGAGGAAACACTCTCGCCTGTCTCAACAAGATTGACTCCAACCTCAGCAAGCCCACCAAGATTTACCCACTTCCACACATGTATGTGGTCAAGGACCTGGTACCTGTGAGTAAAAAGTCCTGGATTTTGAAACCATGAACAACTGCAGTTAGGTTCACTCCAGGGTTAAACTAAACTATTATTATTTTTCTGCATGATTAAAACCATCTTGTGGGACTTTAGAGAGTTTTAAGGATTCATCTTAAAGTACTGCCCGGTTAATACTTTGAAGGGTTTTACTCCAACATCTGAAGAGTCACTTGACCTTTCCGTTCTGTTTGCAGGATATGAGTAACTTCTATGCTCAGTACAAGTCCATCGAGCCATACCTAAAGAAGAGGGATGAGTCAAAGGAAGGAAAGGAGCAGTACCTTCAGTCTGTGGAGGACAGAGAGAAGCTGGTAAAGCACCACCTTTGGTTCCAGGAGAGCAGAGAGGATTTCCGCTCGAAGGCACGTAAACATTAATGTTTCTTGTTTGTAGGACGGGTTGTATGAATGCATCCTGTGCGCCTGCTGCAGTACGAGCTGTCCGAGCTACTGGTGGAACGGAGACAAATACCTCGGGCCGGCTGTGCTCATGCAGGTACGTGCTTGAGGCTGGTTTATTTTAGTTCTAATCAGCTCATAAAAACACTGTGTATGCGAGTCGTGTATGTCATTTTGGCTCAGGCGTACCGTTGGATGATCGATTCACGAGACGAGTTCACGGAGGAGCGTCTGTCCAAGCTGCAGGACCCTTTCTCCCTCTACCGCTGCCACACCATCATGAACTGCACCAGGACCTGCCCAAAGGTAAGCTGTCTCTGCCCAGCGTTAGGTCTAGCCTACCGCGTCATGTCTTTGTGAGCAGACTGTGTTCATATTATCCACGTTTGTTAAATCACAGTCTATTAGGGTGTTTTTTTCAAAAAATGAACCTTTCTATAAACAACACTTTCTTTACTTTCTCAATATTTTTATTTACCACTATAGAATTTCTTTGCTGTGTTGTCCTAAATGTTGTATAAATGTTCAAAATACACTGCAAAGCTTAACATATCCTACATAATGCTGCATCCATGCAGTCCTTTGCATGGATGCAGATCAGCTGTGTTGAAAGAGGTGAATATTATGTAGCACAGAATAATGATTTGATTTGCCACGTCTAGCTGATCCATGGTTTAAAATGGTGCAAAAACAGCTTCATTCAATTGAGTCACACTAGAGTAATTATTTCAATAGTTACCGGATTTTATTACGATTGATATATTTATCAATCAATCTCGCCCATAGACTGCTGGAGAAAGGCACCAGCTCCCCCGTGACCCACTATGGAATAAGCGGTAGAAAATGACTGACTGACTGATATATTTATCTAAAATTTCCTCAAGCCCTCCCTCTCTCTTTTAGTTCTATCCCTCCTTGTCTTTCCGTTCGTCTATCCTATTCTAGAAGAATGTAAAAAGAAAATAATAATGGGCCCAGAACTGGCTCTTGTGGAACCCCACAGGTTAGAGGAACAGAGTCAAAGGAGAACTTCAATGTCTTGATGCAGAATGTCCTGTCAGATAGATAAGAGGAGTACCAGTCTAATGCAGACCCAGAAACACCAGCCAGAACCTTCAGCCTATTTAACAAGGTTGTGTGGTCGACAGTATCAAAGACAGCAAAGATCAAGGAGGACCAGCACAGAGATCGTTGTAAACTTTTACTAAAGCAGCCTCAATAGAGTTCTTTCTGCTTTAGAAAGCAAGACTGAAGAGAGTCAGAACTCTGTAGCCTCCACAACCAGGATCTGAGCTGAGTTTCTACAACGTTTACTGACAAAAGGCAGCTTGGGAAGAGGACAGAAGTTACAAATCAAACCAGCTTTAAGATTAGGTTTCTTTTGGACAGGAGTCACCTCGGCCATTTTGAAGATGGAGCATAGCCTTGCTTCAGGAAGTTGTTAATTATTGATAATACTGATGGACCAATGCAGATTAGAGACCTAACAAATAAACAAGTGGGGTTGGGGGCTTCTTATGAACAAGTAGTGTTTCATGTTTCCTTTTAAAGAGGTCAGGTCATTTCATGTAATTGGAACAAAAGCAGAAAACAATGAGCCTCATCTTGATAAAGGTAAAGGAGCTCAGGGAAACATTAGAGCTCATGTCCATCACCTTCCTATAAAAACCTATTAGGCATCATCTGAGGTTAACAGAGCTGGGTTGGAGCAGATACATTGCTGCTAATAGGATTAAATAGTACTTTTGGATTATTTTTATTCTGATTTATGCTATTACTAAAATACGACGACCTAGCATCATTAACCGCTTATTATAAGAATCCAGAGGTTGTTCAGAATATTTACAGTGGGCGATCAGAGCTGCTCTCTTCCACAGACGCTCTAAGTTCACGAGTTCGATTGTTTGATCATGGTGAACAAGGACAGACGGGAGCACAGCAGGTTTTGAAAAGATTGTTGTTTTTTTTTTTGTCCTATTTTACTTTTTCGCACTAGATGTAAGCTCTATTTGTTCTTCATGAACGATGGATCTTATCCTTCTTGTAAAATGTTTGACGGTTATTCCCTCTGTTTTCGCTGGCAGGGCCTGAACCCAGGAAAAGCAATAGCTGAGATCAAGAAGATGATGGCCACGTACAAGGACAAGAAGGCAGCAGCTGTTTGAAACTTCTGCTCTCCTTTTCTACAACTTGATTGTTAAATTATTGATCATAAAACGCTCTTTGAGGTCCGACGGGCCTGAACATCAGTAACCTCCAACGGCGCATGTTTCTGTACTGGAAACGCGTGTGTGGCTGGAGGACGTGGCGTTAACACAAACGCACAAGTGCAGTGTGAATGCTGGAGAGAGAGCGGGTCTGGCTCTTAGCAGATGATTTTACCTCCAACTTTACTGTGTGGATGTTTGTGTACATGGGAAACATTTAGCTTCACATTAAAGTGGAATAACCGAAGCTTTTTCTTATGTCTAACCAATCTTCTTAGTTTTTGTTAGGGTTTCAATTTTGCACTTGTATGAAGGCATACAGTAAACAGGTTCCCTCCTTACCGAAAACACTCTGTTTTTGATGGAAAATAAATTGTTTCAGTGGTAGATTCTCGGCTCTTTTGTGTACTTCTGTCAATGCCACTGAAATCATCATCAACATTATCAGTTAATGTTCGATGTATGAATTATGGTGAGTTCTGAATACATTTACAAACCTTTTCTTAATTTTAAGAGATGAGGCGCCCATCCTGGCTGGAGCAAATTTTGTTACAGGTGATCCAAAAGGTTTTCTGTATTTCTGTCAAATAGTTATGATCAAAAAAATCTGAAACAACCAGATAACTAAACACAATTGGCAACATATTTAATGTGATTGTTCCTCTGTATGGTGAGGATTAGATATTAAACACATCATAGGTGCTTCATTCAAGAACGTTTAGTGCTTCTGTTAAGCTTTATATACTCTAGGAAAAACATGCAAGTTTTGGGAGGTTTTGTCAAATGCAAAACAGTTGGATGAATCTTACTGGTACATTCAAAGTTTCAATGGTAAACTCATGTCTCCTAAAATGTTTCTTAAGAAAATAAAATGTTTAAATATATGGCTAAATGGGACATGTAACCTAAATGTTTACCCCTTAATCCCTAAACAAAAAAGGCCCCATTGGGCAACGGTGCCTCAGTGCTAACTAGCTCTCGACAGTAATAAGTGGAGATTCAGTTTCACCAGTGGTATTTTTATTTCTGTCTATAACACCTGCTACAGCTAAACACTAGTTACCATCTTTGTTTTTGGAAAAAAAAATGCTGTTTAATCTTTTTTTTTTTTAGTGTAGCCACCACATGGGGGAGCTGCAGTCCCAGCGTGCCTCGACTTCTACAGTACTCCCCCACAGTGGGGTCCTGACATTTTAATAAAAGGAGTAACTCCACAGTGAGGTTACTCCTTTTATTGAAATATTCAAACTAATGACGTGTTTTCATAAATAAACACTTTGGAAGCATGATCAGATAAAGTTCCTGGACTGCTCCCACAGTCTTTGATGAAAGTCATTTGTGAGGAGCAGATGTCCAAACCTCAGCACAGCATTTCCTGGTGTACACTTTTTATTGTTTAATCACAGATTGCAGGTCAGCAGATGGATATTTACACAGAGTAAAACGTAACATGCGAAAAAAGAAAAAAATCAACATGGATGCTGTCCCTCTGGGGGACCTTGATCTCCTGTATCTGTGCCTGGTGGTTCCAGCTGCAGTCCATGACCTGCAAATCTCCCCCAAATCATGGAATAATGCTTGTTTCACAATTCCTCATAGTTTTTCTTTCCACTAAACTTTCCATTAATTAGATGTAAACCAGAAGCGTCAAAATTATCTGGAATACACACTCGATTCAGTATAGTGAATTTTAGTTTTGAATTGAATTAACAAAATAATTAAACTTTTTGTGGATATTGTAATTTATCGAGATGCACCTGTAAGATTTATGTTACTAGTGCATGATCATTTTTTTGAGCAGTGTATTAGAAGGGAAATAAAAATACAAGTTTCTTTGTAAATATGTGTAGTGCAATGTCTACAAAAGAGAAAGATGGTTGAAATAGTGCAATATGCATGGTATTGATTTGGGCAATACGTAAAGTGTTGATCAAGAAACTCTGTGGCGGCTTGTTTCTGCCAATAGCACTTTTCACACACCCTGAACAAAAGCTGTTTAGACGTTACTTGGAGTTGCAGAGTGCTATTGGCAAAAACAAGCCGTCTTGTCTGCAGAGATTTCCTGACCCTAGACCTGTAAAAGTCCTGGATGGAGGGATGGTCAGTGCTGATGATCCTCTCTATACACCTAATTGGTCTAAAATAAAACAATTTAAAAAATGCCCCCCCCCCACTGTTTAAAATTCCAACCAGGAATTATACATTAAATTACAGCTTTACAGTTTAATATGTAACACTGTGTTCATGTTCTGTCCATGATCGACTCCTGATTAAAATGAAAATAAGTGTTAGCCAGTCTGTTGGGAACTGGTGACTGGACTGGGACCAGGGGTGGGAGCTGCAGGAGTCTGGGGGGGGGGGCTGCAGGAGGAGGAGATTGTCGATGTGGGTTGATACAATTTTGAGCTGCAGGATCCTCCTGCTTTCACAGGAGGCATCAACGCCGGCAGAAGTTGAAGATAACTGAACCACAGTTAGGTAAGAAAGCAGGGTTAAAGCCTGTGAATGCATCTCAGTGTCTGCTTGCTTCTTTTTCATGTTCAGCACTGATGCAATTCATTTATCTGAAAGAGTAATTTAAATTTAAAAGCTTAGAGATATGAGATGATTATGTGCAGACTGCATGCAGATCTTCATTTAGCAGGCTTAAAACACCTTTTTAACATAGACTGAATTAAATTATGGCTTATTCTGTCTTTAATGCATGTTTAAACCTGACATGTGAACTGTATTTTAACCAGAGGAGAAGGGGGAGCAAAGGTACTGGAGAGAAAACTAAACAAAAAGATGCTGCTCTTATGGGGGTCAGTGAGGGCGCATAGCAAGTTGAAAATGTGTTGTCTTTCTTTGTCCATAACCATAAATGGACTCCAAAAGCTCAAATTCAAATAGACGCAAGCCAAGCATCTCCTGTTGCTGTCCTGTTTTTGGAGGATGAAGGGTGGGGGGGGGTCTGGGGCTCTCTGTAGCTTAAAATTGGAGGACCTAATTGTGGAAAGAGGGGGGCTAATCACTCCCAGATGTGTGCTGAGGAAACATATGGTTTTTGGTAGTCACCGTGATGCAGGAGAAGTACTGGGTTTGCGTTTTGTGAGTTACGCTGGTGCATAAAGACACACATTTACTGCAGCGTGTGTTTCAGGGCGAGATGTATAATGATCGCAGCTAAATATAATATATAGCTCTGCAGCTGAGGAGAAAAAAAAATCATACTTTCCAAAAAGTAGTTTTAGTCAGAGACAGATAATGTATGCAACAAAGTCAGATTTATATTTTCTGTGCTCTTTCAAGGGTGATGCTGGCTCCCATTTATGATTTTTTTTTTTTTTTTTTTTTTGTTTGTTGGAGGAAAGAAGAAAGAACAGAGTGAGAGGAGGGGGAGGGTTTGAGGAAATGACCAGTGAGTGTGACAGAATGGAAATGAAGGATGTAGAGACAGAGAGGAAGAAAGGGAGGGAGGGAGGGATGAAGAAAGCTCACAGGGAGATGCGGGGGTGCGATTAAAGGGGGTCTTCCGTTTCTTTTCTTGGAATGCAGCTTTGACAGTGTCTGCTGCAACGAGGAAAAAGAAGGGGAAAAAAACTTGCTGTGAGTTTTTTCAGTCTCTGTTGCTCGCAGTGGCTTTTTGGGGCCGGTGAGGGGAGGATGACGGGTGAAGTAGGGCACACAGAGGGGAGAGAGCAGCGGGGGGTTGGAAAGGTGACGAAGGGCGGGGGAGAAGAAGGAGAGGACGAAAGATCACAGGAGACCGAAATAAAACTTTCTTCTCCTCATGCTGCTTTATTTCCGTTTTCTCCACAGTGTTAAAGTCAGCCTACCTCTCAGAGTGACCATGAGAGTCCTCCTACTCATCTGCATGCCAGGTAACTGCACTATGCCTTTAAAGTTCAATAATTTAACATGTTAGATGCATTTTGTTGAATTTTCACACATCCTATTGTTCTTTGTGAATCTGACCTGGAGATGTGTCCTTTATATCACCTGGTGTCCCAATGAGACACCATGCATGTAGCAGAAAATATCAAGTACTGTGACAGTAGATGCACCCTTACAGCCTCCTGTTTTGGCCGTTTTGTTACACCTGATTGATTCAGACCATCAAACTTTTATTATCAGACACAGATAACAAGAGTAAATGCAAAAAGCTGTCTTCAAATGATTTTCTTTATTAAGCGAAAAAAGCAATTCAAACCAACGTGGCCTTAAAATATAATTGCTCCTCCTTAATTGTGTTAACCTACATTTTTGGTCATCTCACCCAGGCCTGATTACTGTTTGAACTGTATGATCAAGAAATCATGGAGGCGTCAGTGGGAAGAGCAGTTGCAATCTGAGAGTTGAAGGTTAGATTCCTTCCTGGGCAAGGCACTTAATCCCAAATCGCATAACAATCTGTGCATTAGTGTATTAATGTGTGCGCATTTCTGAATGCATTTGGGTGAATGTGGCTCCAGTGTAATGTACTAGTGGTCGGTATAACCACTCAAAGCGAGTAGACGACTAGAAAAGCAATTCAAAATTGTTAATCATTGTGAGCTTTAGACAGAAAAATTTTGAAACTTTTCTTCTTAAACCCATCTTCTTACAGGATGGTGAAGCCTTCTCCATCTTTTTCTTTGATAGACTCAGTCTCTGTAAAATTCCCAGTTTATTCTCAGTCACATTCCTGATCTGCTTTTAATTAAATCAGCTTTGTTACTTTAAAGGGGATCAAATATGTTTCTACTTGTTTAAAGTCTTCACTTTATCCCATCTTCATTCTGTGTGCGTCATCCTGAAAAACTGTATTTACCGGTTAATAACAGGAGAGACCACTCTCTAAACAAACATCACAAAAAGTAAATGACAAGGAGAAAACGTGCTCATAACTTCTACGTGTTTTGTTTTTTATCTGTCTGAAACAGTTCTGCTTGCTCAAGCCCAGTACCAGGAACAGGTTCTGTTTCCGGGTGAGTTTATTCAGAGAATATTAACTTGCAATGTTCCAGCTCAGCACATCTGTTCCTGATCCCTCGCTGTCCTCTGATGTTTGACCAAGCCTTCAGGGATTCTCCTCCCTGATGGTGTTTACCACCCACGCAGCAGCTGCTCTCAGTCCACTCTGCATACATATTAAATCTAAACACGTAGGAGATGAAGTCATGTGATACATTTTCACCACATGGTTGTTTACACTGTTATTCATATCACGTTTCTGTTTGGGTTTTGTTCTCATAAAATGTTTCCCTCTCCTGATTCACAGATGCTAATTATTATTATTCGCCAGAACTTTTTGGACCAGAATCTCAAAATCCGGACACTTTTCCAGAATCCTACCAGCAACAGGTCCAGATAGAGCCTGCGGTCGTTCCAGAAAAGTCAGGTAAACCTGCTGGATCCTCTTCGCTACAAAGCTTTTCTGACTGACAACCAGTTTCCCATGCTTCTCTGGTGTAAAACCAGTTTTCTGTTTGGATTTCAGGTCCTACCTTTGAGACGGAGCCCACCGAGCCTGGACCTCTCGGTAAGAGAGCTACAGAGCAGAGAGGACTGGCAGTTGTTTGTGATAAAGTGAAGAAATGATTTTTTTGTTGTTGTCTGATTCCCAGACTGCAGAGAAGAGCAGTATCCCTGCACCAGACTCTACTCAGTGCACAAACCATGCAAGCAATGTCTGAACAGCCTCTGCTTCTACAGGTAAAGGACAGACACCCTTAGAAATAAGACACTCATTCCATAGTGGCAGACAATATTGTACTTCTGCTGCAGTCACAGCTGTAACATTTGCATGACAAAATTGCAATGAAACTTGAATGTGACCTGACAAAACCATGTCTTTGAGTAATCATGGAAACGTAATAATCTTCCTAACCAGCTTGCACCACATCAGGCACCCGTAAAGCATGAAAATTCATGGTTAAAGCTAATTTTTGTATATATTTGGTCTTTTCTTCATATTGCTGCTGTACATGAGGGCTGAATGTTTATGATGTGCAGCTGTGTTCAAAATAACAGCACTCCAATATTAGTAACCAGACCAGTCGCTCTTTTTTAATATACACTATATTTCTACAAAGTAAATAGTTTACTAGTGTAGTAGAGTAATAGAAAACCAACAGAATAACAATGTTAGCTGACCTCACTGGGTGACAGTGAGGTTAATCATTCTGTGGTGTCAAATTGAAGAAAACAATGGGCTGCTTAGCTGAAACGGTCTTAAAAGCTTTAAACTGGATACCAAAAGAAAGATGTGGAGGAAACAGAAAACTACCATTCTAAGCCAATAATCAGCTCCAGGGCGATGAAAGAAGGTCTACAGTTACCTCTGAGTACAGTAACTATTGAGATTAAGCCTATGTGAAGCCAAGCAGTCAACAAGAAGCCCCCACAAAGTCCCATTGTTGAAGTGGAGCACTTTAGTAGCACTGTTGCCTTGCAGGAAGAAGGTCCTGCCTGGATTTGAATCCCTGCCTGATTTCTTTCTGCATGGCTTCATCCCACAGATCAAAACATGACTGTTAGATTAATTGGTTACTCTATATTGTCCTTAGTAACCATGTGTGCATGGTTGTGTTGCACTGGGATACTCCCGTCTCTTGCCCAGTAACCGCTAGAGATGGGCATTAACCCCCAGCGACCCTGCAAAGATATAGATAATGGATGAATGGACATTGACAGGCCCAAAGAAAAATGGTTGCTGATTTGACTTGTCAGACAATCCCCCAACACTGAACCCAAGCCACAGTACAGTGCATGGTAGCTCAGGCATGATGGTCTGGAATGTGTCTCGTACCATGGTTTCAGGCCAGTTTATCACAGATCTGATCAGTTTGAATACATACTTGAATAAAATACTTGAACAGATCACGTTGCCCTATGCGAAAATGGAAATACTCTTAAAATTGAGGTTTTAACGAGACAGCAACCTCAAATGCACCAATGAGTAGCAGCATATTGGTTGCAAACCAACAAGATTCTTATTATGGATCGGCCAGCCAAGACCTTAATCCAATAAAATAAAACCTATGGGGTAGAACCAAAAAGTGCAGAGAAACTGTGGAACGTATTAGTAATTGTTCAGAGCTCGGACACCTGTTCACAGGTCTCAATGTAACACAGATGTAAAGCAGTTCTTAGAAACAGGGATTATACAACTAAATATTAGTTCAGGGATTCACAGAAAAGCTAAATCTTTAAGTATTTTTCAAGTTTATGCAATAAAAAATGGAGACATTGCAATTTTTAAAATAGCTCAATATTTATTTGTCCCCACTTTCTTGATAACAAATTTCAATTATTTCCCTTTACATTGTGATTTGTGATAGAAAACCCAGTGTTCCCAGTAAAATTCCGTGAGAGGTAATAAAAGCTATTATAAGCCTATTATTTAAGCTTTACCCTGTATTTTTTTAACACACTGCTGTTATTTTGACTGCAGATGTAAAACATTTATAAAAAGGAAAACAGACAACAGCTTGGTGCTTTCTCATCATGTTGGTCTAAATAGAAAAAGCAAACAGGTTTTTTCAACAAATTTATTCCTCTTAATTTTTTAGCTGGGAGGAAGTAAATCATTGGCAAAATACTACTTTGTGTCGTATATCGGTAATGTTTAGAAAGAGAATCCAGAAGTTTTTCAGCATGTGTTGATTTGGTTTTGTTGATGTGTTTAGCATCTCTGAGCGCTTCCTGTGTGTCTTTGTTCAGTTTGCGCCGGGTTTATGTCATCAACAAGGAGATCTGCATGAGGACCGTGTGCGCACATGAGGAGCTGCTCAGAGGTGGGTTCAGGGCTCATAGCTGCACATTAGAAGCTCCTGGCATCACTGACTGAACAGCAACCCGAAACTGCACAGTAATGAGATAATAAATCTTTATTTTGCTCCAAAAACGATCAGTGTGATGCACAGGGCTACAACGGCCATTCTTATTGATACAAACCATATCAGCAGTAAGACTTATTTAACAATAGGAAACTAGTCAGAGTACAACCACTTTTAACACAAAATAGGCAAATCACATTTTAAACACCACTAAAGTTTATTAAAGTTTGTTATTTATTTTAAATCTAAGAAATAAATTGTGTGCTCAGTTGGATTGGTGGCCAGTCCGTCACAGAGACACACAGGACAGACAACCGGGAACACACACGCTCATTCCTAAGGGCAATTTAGGAGAACTAATTAACCTAACATATGTATTGGGACTCTGTGTGGAAGGCGGAGTACCCGGAGAGAACCCACGCTTGCAGGGAGAACATGCAAACTCTTTGCATGAGGATCTTTTTCTTTGAATTTATTTAACTGATTTATTAGAAATAAAAAAAATACAAAAAGATGATAATATAGCTATTGATAAATAATGAGCACTTACTAATCTATTGTATTTTTTTTACTTTAAAAATATTTCTCAAACTGATCAGCAGCTTCTTTATAGCACAAATAAATGATTTCTGTCAGAGGGTAAACTGTGTGTGTTTTTTTAGCGGATCTGTGTCGCGATCAGTTCTCTCGCTGTGGCGTGATGGCGCTGAGCGGTCAGTGTGCATCGATTGGAGGAAGCTGTGGGAAAAGCTGCGGAGGCTGCTGATCAGGATCAGGATCAGGATCAGGAAGGCTGCCTGCCAGGACACTCGTCTCTGTCCCCCTCCTGACTCTTCCAGAATGACTCCATCCTCTTGTGCGAAAAGCACTTTGAATATGTTTGTCTTTTAAGTTTTTCTTAAACAGATGTCTGCCCAGCAGATCCTGTGTACTATTAGGGATCATCAATAACACTGACGATTATGTGAGTCACTGGTGCTATAAAACTTTTAGAGGTGCACATAAAACCATGAAAACTCATTTTATTCCTTTTTTAAGTCTTTTTAATATTGTGCCATATTAATTTCACATTTTGTTTGTTGATCTGTTCCTATATTTTTGTTGAAAAGCAGTCATTACTGAGATGATCAAAGCTCTGATATGATACAAAGCTAGTTAGTATGCAGCAATTGTGTGTCTCTGTTTAAAATCAGGAGATATGTGAAACAGGTCCTCAGTGAGGCTATTGCAGCAGAACAGCAACCACTGATATAAAGTGGTGTTCAAAAACCTCCTCTGTACTACTGCTTAGTAAAAGTGTCAATATAAAGACTGAAAAATAAAATGTTTGAACTACAGCTGCTCAGTGTGTGGTTCTGGACTTTGACTAGGCCCTTCTTACACATGCTTTGGTTTAAACCTCTGCTTCCATAACACTGGTAGGAACCAGTGGTATTACTTGAAAAAGAAATTAACATAAATAACATAAATAGAAACAAATTAATTGTGATGTAGTGGACGACAGTGAACCAGGAACAAGTGTCAGTGGCCACTTATATTGTGATACATTTCCCTCTGAAGTCAGAACTTGGATTTAGGAATGACATCAAACCTAACTACGTTCTGGTGGTTCAGGTTCTATTTAATACACTCAGTATTTCTTTGATTTTTATATTTCCAAACGCTGTAGTAACATGTTTACTAATGAAGATAAAGGGGTTTTACACATTTCCCAGTCAACACAATGCTGACATCGATTTTTGGAGTATGTTTTGGAGCCATTTTACTGCTTTTGTCTCAAATAACTTAGGTCAGCTTTATTTCAAAGGCTTTAACTTGTTGACTTATCCATTAACGGATAAAGTACTTAAGACTAAATGCAGATAATTCAAAGCACAGTTTGTTAAATTTATTTTGTTTGTAGAAATTCCTAAATAGAGCTTTGTTTGCCACTATAGACGTAATTTAAAAACCAAGGCCCCGGTTCAACCTGAATTGAAAGATGTGTTGAAACCAAACCAGTAGTTAAATGGCCCATAACAAATGGGAGAAAAAATTTCTGTGCATTCGTAAAATCAAAAACCAAAATACTGAAAATGTTAAAATCAAGGAGTGATTTAGCAAATGAAACTATGTCAAATTAATAACAATAACTATGAAAACCACTGCATACTAAACAATTGGACTGGGACAAAAGTCTTAGAGATCAAACATTGTTCTCTTCCCAATTTTCAGACCTGAAAATGATTAAAGGAAAATCCAGACTGTAAAAGAGAGCATAGGAGCCCTGTGGGTAGTTTAGTACTGTGTGTGAGAAAGATTTTATAAAATACAAATTGTACAAATAAACTTTGTATTGTGACCATCACAAGGCTGTATATGTCAGGCAGCCATTTTGAATTTTTAGCTTGGAGCTCATGAAAAATCTCGGACTTTTCCCCTTCTAATTCTCACTTGTACGGACTTTTCTAAGTATTTTTCTAACTTAAAACTTTACACATAATTACAATTTACCATTCTTCTACCAACTAAGCAGTGCCAACAGAGAAACCTTTTATTTGACTAATTGTTTTTGAAAACGTTTATCTTAGGATGGAGGTACTTTGAAAACTTGGTATCCACAAAGGTGGTACAAATAGTTCAAGAACCACTGATCTAAACTCTTCCAGTTGGAAGGTGAACCTGCGGGGGGAAAAAAATCACGCCCACAGCATGATGCTGCCACCACAGTGGAGACGGTGTGTTCGGGTAATGTGCAGTATTAGTTTTCTGGCGCACAGGGCCAAATAACACATTTAGGTCTTCTGTGACCAGAGCACCTTCTTCCACATGTTTGCTCCGTCCCTTACATGGCTTGTGGAAACTTTAAACTGGGCTTTCAACATCTTACTTCATGCACGACTAGTAGTTGTTCTCACAACAGATTCTTCCACCTGAGCTGTGCATTTCTGCAGTTCCTCCAGAGTTACCATGGAGCTCCTGGCTGCTTCTCAGGTTAATGCTGCCTTACCTGGCCAGTGTGCAAACATCTGCTTCATTCTCCAGCCAACATGACTTTCATGTTTATTTTCCAACACAAATGTAGTTAGTCATCAGTCTGTCAGTGTTTATACCGCAAGGAAACAGCACATTTATACAGTTAATATTCACTCCTAAAATAAACTAATACAGTGGAGTAAAAAATAATCAGTTTCAGATATAAAATGGGGTCTTATCTAACATTAGATAATTACTTACATCTGTCTCCTAGAGAACAAACTGCAGTTAACTTAATGGTGCTATTGTATTCATATTTTCTGTTCTTTAATAGCCGTAAATAATCTCCAGCATTTTTCTTCCTGCACAATGTCCAAACTCAGTGCATTTCTTAAATACCAACACAAAGTTTGAGAAGATGTTCAGGCAGAACCGATTACAGATGCTTCACAAGTAATTAGTGGTTTGCTGGTGGTTTTAAGGCATTGCTTGTCTGTGTTTGTGCTTCATTTGGTTGTTAGTTCCTGCTCTCAACATCATTGAAGCACCTCTGAAACAATAATTATTTTCACAGCCACAATATGCTGTGTTAAGAGTAAGCGTCAATGTGACATTAGACATTGATGAAGAGAGGTGCTTTCCCTGAATCAGATTCTTCCTCTTTGAGCGGTGTCTCAGTTTGACAGTAACGATGGTGGGAGAGACGGCTGCCGTCGCTTCATCTCCTGCTGCAGCTGCTCCTTCAGAGTGGACACCTGGCATGAGGACAACAGGGGACAAGGATTTTAAATTTGAATCTGCCTGACTGTAATCTGCAATCCAGCCTGGGTGGATGACAGGGAACCAGGCTGGAACAGAGGGTCTGTTTGGATAAAACAGAATCATTTATCAGACTTTTAGGCCATTTAAAGAAGAATAGAGATCAATATATGACTGAGATTTCCAGATAAAGTATTAGAGACTATAATAATACACACTGCAGAAGGAGCAAATTTGTACGTTGAAAAAGTAATAACCCCCATTTAACATTTGTAATGTACAATTGCAAAGTGAAAGAAAAGGGATAAATGATTTTGGGTTTAACTTAACTTTTAATTTATCATCATCAACTCCTAAACAATATATTCTCAGGGGGCTTTAGTATTGTTTGCAAAGTGAACTTAATCAGTGAGTTCCAGGTTTTGAGTTATTTCCTAGTTTTGTTGTCTTTCAGCTGTGCAGCTACTTATTGTCTGACAACCATGTTTTAGTCAAAAAGGCAAAGTCACGATTTGGAAGCATTTAGGTGTAACTTTTACCACATTAATCTGGTAATTTATTGGTTTTATGGTGGCATTTACAGATACTGTAAGCTTCCACAACAGTTGTGAAACATCGAAACATAGTTATTAGACTTCTGGGTTTGTGCATTCGGTCCAGAAAGCAGGTAGCATCAGATCATAAAGTTTGCAAAGCAGGAACGTTGAGGATCTGATGGGATTTACAACATAATTATTACCAAGATGTGCTGGGTTTAGAGGCTGGTTAAATGCTTTAGGTTAGACTTTCGTAATTTTTAGAGAAGCAGCTGCTGATAGACATTAAGGGATGTGTTTTTGTGTGGCCTGCATCTATGTTTGCAAAAAAAACACAATTCCAGGTACCTGGTTTTCCATTGATAACATGGCCTTTAGTTATAAATATCAGTGTTTTACTGTTGTGGCTGATCAGGACCCAAAACTGTTTGAAAATAAAAATACCCTGCTAAGGTAGAGGTTAAGAAGAAACCATGCCCACCTGTTCTTCCAGCCCTTTGACCCGGTGCCGGTGAGCTCGCTCCCTCGTACCCAGCGTTCGCTCAGCATCCCGGAGGCTGCTCCTCATCCTCTCAGCCTCCCGCTGGACCTCGTCACGTTGCTGCACCAAACTCTCACACAGACTGTGCGAGTGCTCCATCTCAGCCAGCTGGGTCTGTTCAGGAGAAACACAGCGAAGTTAATGGGAAGTCGAAAGAGGGACGGCTGGATAGCAAACATGATGTCTGTTTACCCCTAAAACAGGCTCTTTTTAACAATGATTTTATATAAATATTGTATATAATTGCATTTTCTCATCTGAATAGCATGAGTTTTAGCTTTTTTGTTCCGATTAGAGTTTAACGATTTCATTACCTTGAGAATCTTTTAATTTTGTCAAAATAACTTCTTTTATGATCTCTTTATATCAACAAAACATTATCTCAAGCTTGTTTTTTTGTGATGACGACTTATCCCAATATATCTATATTATGAAACTTCATGTTTGTTTAATGGTAAAAACATGTTGATCATTTAATTATTTCAACATAGCATGAGCTTGACTGATACGATTAATTTCATTGAATCATTATCCCAGGACAATGAAATCTGTTGCATTTTCTGTTCCGTAAAAACCCAACATTTTAACAAGGGCGTAGTCTTTATATTTCCCCCGAAAAGAGAAAGTTTTTTGCCTCGAGAAATGAACAAATATGCAAAGCTAATTGTCTTTATGGAGTTTCTTTAACAGCTTTTGTGGCCACAAACATTTCTGCAGCCTGGGAAAAGTTTGACTAAATAAGGAGATGCCTTAAGCCTCCTTGAAACAAACAACAGATTCCCCTAAAACCCGCTGCAGTTTTGTTCACATTCCCTTGTTTGTGACTTTTCTATGGTTGATGTAAAAAAAAAAAAAATGTTTAAATAAAATAACAATAATTAAACTAAGTTTACGGAAAATTTTAAAAACAGCGAGGAAAAACAAGTCTTTCCTGTTAAACATAGATACTATTGATCTCAGATGTCTGCTTCCATGAAACATTAAAACTTGTCTTTTTCTTCTTTTTAACAGTAAACTGTGAGGTTTTTCTATAATTGGATAATTATACACCACAGAGGCATATAATGCCAAAACTATGGATTCTGATGTAAGAATGCAGAGTTTTATGGCTGCTAAAAACATTTGTCTTTATCTGTCTTAACATGCAGGGACTCCTACAATCAGGACCAAGCAGCAGTTTGGTGAAGATTTATTTGCATATTGGTATGGTTTATGATGCATCTGCCCATGCAAACTCATCCTCACCTGCAGCATCAGTATCTGCTGTTGTGCTTCCTGAAGTTCCTGCTCTGCAGTGTTCAGTGAGCGATCCAGACGGCCCTTCTCCGCAGAAAGACGCATGCTGCCCTCCTCGGACTTCAGCTTTTGGCGTTCAACCTGAAATAATTAATGTTGCGTTTTCCGTTTTAGGAACATGAACACAATGTTTACAGATTTGTAGAGGAAATAAACCAGCACTCACCTTATCCAGCGTGTTTCTCAATGCGTTCTTGTCTTTCTCCAGCCTCACTGTCTGCCTCTCAGCGTCCTTCTTTTCTGTCTCTAACAAGGCTACCGCTCTCTGCAGCGCACGCAGCCGCTCCTCTACGACGGCCCGCTCCGTCTGGGCCAACTGAGCGCTCCGCTGAGCCTCCACAAGACTGGCCGAATGTTGACGCAGGGTCTGAGAGAAGAAAACAGACTTGTACTTCTGAAGAAACTTTGGGTGTCATTCAAAAGGCCTTTAGTCTCTCTGACCTCCTGAGTGCTGCTGAGCTCGACCTCCAGCTCTTCCCGCCGCAGCTCACTCTGGCTCAGGTCACTCTGCAGGTTCTGTACACGCTCAGTAAGGGTGACCATGTTTCTCTTTCCATCAGCCAGAGCTGCCCGTACTTCATCCAGTCGCTCCTTAAGAAAAATGAAACAACGATCAACTTGGAAATTACTTTTTATTCACAGGCTTTCTTTCTTCCGCCTGAGTCACAAACCTGTAGGAGCCTTTTGTCCTGCTCAGCCGAACTGAGTGTCTTCTGCAGGGTGACCAGACGGCTCTGCGTGCTAGTGTAGGAGGCCGTCACCTCCTGAAGCGTCTGGTTGAGGGACGTGGCCTTCTCCTTGAGAGCAGATTCAACTTCCTGACCTTTTAGAACGGTCTGGCTCAGCCGGTCCACCTCCCTCTGCAGCTGGGAAACATGAGCTTCTCCCTCTGCAACCTGCAGTTTGTGGAAAACTGTGTTTGACACAACAGCAATCCATGCAATCATGTTTATTTTGTCCCAAAGCCATTAGCTATCACTGATCTCACTATAATTTTCTTTAAATCCTTATGTCCCTAGCTGTAATCTTCATTATAAAGACGTATTGAAAGGGAATATGTTGAACAGAAGTGGAGCTGCTTATTGGCACCATTGAAAAATTATGGAGGGAGTACTTTTGCTACATAGATCTGTGTGCAGAAAACACGGGTGACCTACATGGACACAAACATGTGAAGATGGATTTCTTCTCCACCAGAAAGAATAATCTCTCTTTGCTGGAAAGGCATTTTGCTCCAGGATTATGAAACTGTTGCAAAATTGACTTTAAAGGAAGGAACAACCCAAAGCAGAAGGGTTTCAACTATGCTGGAATAGGACCCAAAATACACTGCTCAAAAAAATAAAAGGAACACTCAAATAACACATCCTAGAACTGAATGAATGAAATATTCTCATTGAATACTTTGTTCTGTACAAAGTTGAACAAAATTACACAAAAATTACACAAAAATCATCAATGGAAATCAAATTTTTTAACCAAAGGAGGCCTGGATTTTGAGTCACAAACAAAATTTTAAGTGGAAAAACACACTACAGGCTGATCCAACTTTGATGTAATGTCCTTAAAACAAGTCAAAATGAGGCTCAGTATTGTGTGTGGCCTCCACGTTCCTATATGACCTCCCTACAACACCTGGGCATGCTCCTGATGAGACGGCAGATGGTCTCCTGAGGGATCTCCTCCCAGACCTGGACTAAAGCATCCGCCAACTCCTGGACAGTCTGTGGTGCAATGTGACGTTGGTGGATGGAGCGAGCATGATGTCCCAGATGTGCTCAATCAGATTCAGGTCTGGGGAACGGGCGGGCCAGACCATAGCTTCAATGTCTTCATCTTGCAGGAACTGCTGATACACTCCAGCCACATGAGGTTGTTGGGACCCACAGCCATGAGTTACAACAGGACCTTTTCTGGAACTTTCACAATAAATTGCATTAACTTACTTCTGGCATAACTTAGGAATTGGGGGTAACAGCAAACGTCCCATGATGCCACTGTCCACATAAAACCCCCACTTCCCCCACAAGTCTTTCTCTTCCACACCAGTGATCATCGGGATAGGAGGAGACAGCACACTAATGTCTTTTTGCTGGAAAACAGACATAAACTCTTCAACTGGATCCAAGGGTGTCATACGATCCCACAATCATATGCACAAGTTAAGTATTGATGTACTGATGAATTACTGTTGAAAGAATCCGGTATTCATTCATAAAAAGGGGTAAATTAAGGTATAAGCATTGCTTATTTTCTCTCTGAGGCCTGCAGAAGCAAACTGTCCCAGAGCAGTCACCAGTAGAGAAGCTGTCTCTACAAGCCGAGTGAAGCGGTTTTCCCTGCCTGAGAGAAGGACAACGGAGGCCGCATCACCGTGGTAACGTGTAGTTTGGTGGGCCCAACAGAGCGGCCGCACCTTCAAACCCCTCCGCAGCTAAGGAGGTTAGCTGTAGCTAACCATTGTTCACTGTGGATGCTTTCTGCAAACTTCGTCGTCGCCCGGACAACTCCTCAGCACGGTTCATGAGGTTAGGGTTTGGGCAGAACAATAATAGAAAGATTTAGATTGAAATTATCTAAACGTTTTAATTTTATGAAGTTTGGTTTTGTTTGTGTTGAACTCAGCTATCTTGGTGCTAGCAGAATATCTACAGCACACCAGGTTGTGTTCTTTGTTTGTATGTTTTTGAAGTTAGGACAAACTTTACTTGAAGAGTGATTTTAAACAGAAGATTGATCATAACGTGCTGTCTGCGCTTATGCATTTTAACCCTTTTATTGACGGTGTTTTTAAAGGTGTGTGTTTTGATTCTGGTGCTAAGTTATCAGCTTCCTTTCTTAGCTTTAACTGCTAACAGGTAAGGAGGACACGTGCTTGCTGCCAAATAATTTTTACCCAGTTTAGTTTTCAATCCAGTAAATAATGTGTCCCTAACATCATTTTACAAAATTTGATAACTAAGTAAACACCATTAAGACCCATTTCTCCAGAAAGATTTGGCTCTTTTCCAAAATATTCCTTTAAATGTTTTACCATTTCCTTTAATAATATTTCTTTAAATCTTATTTTAATAAATAAAGGCAGCTAATGAGACCCCATTGAGAATTCGTCATCCAGAAGTTTGGTTTTATTTAGCAGATCATTCTTAAAACATTATTTTATTAAAATAATATTTTATGATCTTGCATTGTGAAGGGTTGTCTAAAGGTATGCTGATTATTGCCTAAGTTAGTTCCAAGACTAACTTAACTTCACTTCCAGGTTCTACAAGATAATCCTTGGTTCTCAAACATAGATAACATTGAATGGTAATGTTGCATCACTCCTTCAGTCATGGTTCTCAATCATCTTCTCAACTTGTTTATATTGTACATAGCCCATTAGTCTTCCCTATTCTTTAATTCTGCTTGGTAGTTGGTTGGATTGTTTTAGCATAGTAAAGAGTTTGTTGATTGAAATATGTTTGACTTTGAGTTGACTTATTTTTGTTAATAAATTCTTGTATTATAAGAAATTGTGTGAATTAATTCCATGTGTGTACAGAGTTTATGCTGTTCAATAATGTCAGAGCTCATCTCACACCTTTCTATTTTGTCCTAATACCCTGACTGGGCTGGTATTCCCCTAACTGGGCTGTTATTCACTGGACAACCCTTAACAGACCGAAATATTATTTGATAAAATATTAAAATATTAAATAATATTGTCAGATTCATAATCCCAACATTGGCGTCCCTGGGTGGGCATTACTATGAACAGCTTGCACTGTACATAAATGCGAATGAATAACCACAACTGCACATTATTGATGTACCGAGTGATTAGCTTAAAACCAGCTGTCACTGGTCACAATAGGACTCAAAACATCAGATGTCAATGATTATATTTAAGAGAACACAGGAGTTCAGAATTTTAGACTTTCGTCAAAATTAATAACTACAATATCTCCGTGCTAGTAACAATCAACTCTGCCACATAATCAAAATTTTAGATGTTCTGACTCAGTCTGGTTTCTTCTGTGTAAGCAATAACTTGAGACTTGGTTTAACTTCAGTTAACCTCACTGTCCAGACAGTTGCTACACATCTGTATCCAGAGGCTGTGTTTTGTGTAAGACCACAATCTGAAACTGAATTAACTTTGCAGTTAATTTTAGTATCTGACCTAATTTTGATGCATGTATCCATTCAGTAACTTTATAGTTTGTTTTTTGTTTTGAAAGAAAGGATTTATTGCCAGATTAAATTCCAAATTTAATCTAATCCACCCTGCCATAAAGGGGGGTGAACCAAAATCCAAATTGCAATTATTACCCTTAGGAGGTGTAGCAATTTTCTTTTTCCTTTGCGTGTTTTTTTAAACAAAATTCCCTTAAAGGTTAAGAGTAGTATCTAATCACTAGTTCCTCCCAAGAAGGGTGAAAAATTAACACTAAAATCACAAAATATCCTTAGAGAAAGGAGTAGCATTGCAACACTTAGAGCATAGTGTTGTCATAAGTCACAGGTTGAATGATCAACTTCTGTGCCCATTTTACAATCAAATGTTTCCAATATACAGGGGTTGGACAATGAAACTGAAACACCTGGTTTTAGACCACAATAATTTTTTAGTATGGTGTAGGGCCTCCTTTTGCGGCCAATAGAGCGTCAATTCGTCTTGGGAATGACATTTACAAGTCCTGCACAGTGGTCAGAGGGATTTTAAGCCATTCTTCTTGCAGGATAGTGGCCAGGTCAATACGTGATACTGGTGGAGGAAAACGTTTCCTGACTCGCTCCTCCAAAACACCCCAAAGTGGCTCAATAATATTTAGGTCTGGTGACTGTGCAGGCCATGGGAGATGTTCAACTTCACTTTCATGTTCATCAAACCAATCTTTCACCAGTCTTGCTGTGTATATTGGTGCATTGTCATCCTGATACACGGCACCGCCTTCAGGATACAATGTTTGAACCATTGGATGCACATGGTCCTCAAGAATGGTTCGGTAGTCCTTGGCAGTGACGTGCCCATCTAGCACAAGTATTGGGCCAAGGGAATGCCATGATATGGCACCCCAAACCATCACTGATGTTGCCCTCCTACGGCCTCCTCCACGTCTCCTGGTGTACTGGCCTGTCTTCTGGTAGCGCCTCCAGGCTCTGGACACTACGCTGACGGACACAGCAAACCTTCTTGCCACAGCTCGCATAGATGTGCCATCCTGGATGAGCTGCACTCATCCTTTATTGAGTGTGTCTTGCTAATCGCCAAAGATTTCCCCCTGTTGTCTATTCCATTTGCACAACAGCATGTGAAATTGATTGTCAACCAGTGTTGCTTCCTAAGTGGACAGTTTGATTTCACAGAAGTTTGATTTACTTGGAGTTATATTGTGTTGTTTAAGTGTTCCCTTTATTTTTTTGAGCAGTGTAGTTGGGTCCTATTCCTATCCATGGTTAAGACAGCTAGCTAGAACAGGGAGTCAGACCAGCCTGACCACCGTGGGTGTTGTCTATATGCATAAAGTTCACCAAGAAAGAAAATTCCTTCTTTTACTTTGGATAGGCTGCGGCAGTGACTATTTCTGCTCAGTCTGAGCCAAATGAAACAAAGAGCATTTGACTGCAGCTGGAATCTAATTGCATTTTGGGATTTCAAATTCCCTTCTATCCAGGACACATGTAGCATTGGTTTGAAGTCACTGTTTAGGGTCAAACAGCATACTGTTGTGAGAAAATTAACTCTAGACAGACAGTTTGGGTGGTGCGACAGAGGGTGTTCTCAGAACATGGACTGATTATGTGGAGGAAAATAAAGTTTACAAAAACAAAACACGTAATTGTCCAATATAATCAACAGTATTTCGCTGACATATTTGTTCCTTATGGCTGTGCACATCAGAATAAAAGATCTTGGTCAGAACTGGAATAGAAAGCTAAAGATTTAACTGAATGCTGCCTACGTGAATAGCACGTAGACTGAGCTCACCACAGAGCACTTTTAAATCCCTGGGTAGGGGGCCAATTGTAGTGTAAAGCACTTTGGGGTTTCTGGCAACTTGATAAAGCGCTATTTAAGTGCAGGCCATTTAGCATTATCAATGTAATGTTCCGTATGTGCAAAAAATAAAGAAAATGGGCAAAAATGAAGGATAAAAGAAGGAGCGTCTGGCATAAAAACAAACTGTACAAATATTAGATATTTTTGAAAGAAGTTCAGACAGCTCAAGAAGATCAACTGATGAAGACCAATTAGCAATATAAGAAGAAAATGTCTCTCCTGTGAAGGAAAGCACAAAGAAATCAGGGGTGGTTTAAAACCTTTGCACAGTACTGAACTGTAAAGCTGTTCCAGACTGTTTAGGAGTCACACATGCAGGACCTTGTAGCAGACCTGTTTCATCAGGGTGTCGTGCCGCTGCTGGGACGCCTGGCTCTCGCCCTCACGGTCTCCCAGACTCAGTTTGAGTCTCTGCAGCTCCCCCTCCAGGCTGCGCCTTCCCAGCTCCACCCTGGTGGCCCGAGCTTCAGCTGCCTCTAACGCCTCCCGCAGGCGCTTCCTCTCCGCTTCCACACGGGCCTCAGCCGCTCGCTGCTTGTTCAGCTGATCCTGCAGGGAAGGGTGTTACAGTGTCCATGGATGAATGTTTGGTTTGTTTATGTGACCCACGACTGCATTGTGTCTGCTCCTCCTGTGGTGTAGAAGGTGAATCATTGTGGAAGGTGTTAGCACCAACATACGGAGAGCTGCTACATGACACCATGAGAGAGTGACATCTGTTGTTATTACAATCCCTGACAGCTCACTTTTATAAACACAGCTCCACTGTTGAGAGCTGCCATATGGCGACTGCAGAACGTCTACGGTCACTCGCTGTGAGAGTGATTGCATAATGTCCTGGTACAGAAGTGTGTGTACCTGAGTGTGTTTTTTATCTGTTTCTGAGGCCTGCAGAGATCGTTCTAACTCCATAACCCGGTCGGAGAGAGCTCTCCTCTCTCTGTCTCCTCTCCTCACCGCCTCCTCCTGCTGCTGCAGCAGAATCTGAGTGGTGGTCAGACGCTCATCCAGCCCACGCTTCACTAAATGCAACAACAATTTCAAGTTATTATCATAATTATAAAACAGTTTAACTCTTTGGAATCAATGCATATTAACAGAAAAAGCATAACTGATTTAATTATTTGCATAAGTGGTTTTATGTTTCCACACACAATACCTTGCAAAAGTGCTCATAGACCTTAAACCTTTTCATATTTTGTGACGTTACAACTGCAAACTTCAATGAAGGAAGATGATAAATGCTCTTTTCACACAAAAATATGGTTTAGGACACGTTTGAAATTAGAGCCCTTTAATTTGATTCCCCCAAATACAATCCAGCGCAACCAATTGCTTTCAAACGTCCTCTAGATAATAAATAGAGACAACCCGTGTGTAATTAACAGAGGTTAAAGTCCTTTGGTGTCGATAACAAAAGATTAACAGTCTTCTATTGAGAGTCTTTTGTTGTTGGCTGGGTAAACAATGTTTCTGTTAGGAACAGACTCAACCGCATAATTAAATTATACTCAAATATGATTGGTCTCAAAGGGATTTGTCCTTACTATAGCAAAGACAGCCAAAAGGAAAGACATGTTTTATCCTTGTGTTTTATTCTGATGCCTTCAGGTTGGCATGATATTAAGCTCCTGAAAACAACTAATTGTTATCCTAAATATTTTATCCCATCTGCGATAAGACTTTAAAATATTAGACCTACATACAATATCTAGCAGCTTCTCTACTTTATTTATTGCTTTTACTGCTATATTTTATTTTAAATGTGTATTTTGCACAACACAATGCTGCAAGCTCATTTTAACTGGCACTTTTTAATTACTGGATGTATATAATGTTTGTGTCTGTCTCTTCTTTGACTGCACATTGACTGGGAGGCTGTAAAAGAATAGCCCTTCAAAGGATTGACAAGGTTTTCCTGAATCAAGATAATTTAATCTCAGTATAAATCCAGCAGTCCTGTGAAGACCTCATAGGTTTTTTAGAAAACATCAGTGTACAAACTGCATCATGAAGACCATGAAGCACAGATGACAGGTCAAACACAAAGCTGTGGACACATTTAAAGCAGAATCTGCGGCAAGAATAGAAAATAGACATTTTAAATCCAGTTCTTATTGATAAGAATAGACTAAATGTGTTTTCTAGACCACAAAAAAAGAAGACAATCCAAAATAAATGTGGGACATTGTAAGCATTACTTTTAAACAAACATCCAGGACTCTTTTTAGGTTTCAGAACTAGAAATAATTTATAGATGTCTTCTCAAAATAGAAAAGAAATCAGACTACTTTATTTGTTTATTTCTGTGCTATATTGTGAATGAATAACCTCATTGTCGAGATGAGCAAAGCTGGTAGAGACAGAGCCCAAAAGACTTGAAGCTGGTATTGTATTGAAAGGTGGTTCTACGGAGTTCTAACTCAGATGTCTAAACACAAATGCATGCCCCATTTTTCATAAATTTCATTTAAAAGTCAAATCATGCATTCTTTTTCTTCTACTTCACAACATTTGTGTTACTCTGTGTTGGTCCATCAAAAACAAAATCCTAACAAATTCATTGAAGTTTGTGATTGTAATGTGACAAAATGCCTTTTGCAAGGCGGTGTGCATGTAATTATATTTGTATTCAAACCTTCTTGGATCTCCTGGAAGGTGCTCTGCAGCTGAGAGAAGCGACTCTGAGCAGAGCCCCGTTCCCCCTTCAGCTCCTCCAGCTCCCGCTGCAGGACGCCCAGCTGACAACGAGCATCATCCTGCAAAATCAGCAATAAAAAAAAAGGCTCAACATTTCCAAGAAATCCAAAAACATTTATAAGTTTTTGTTGTTGTGCTGCACAGGTCTGCTACCTTTTCTCTTTGTGTATCTCGCAGCTCCTGGAGGAAGTCTCTAAGGCCGCTTCTCAGGGAATCAGGGTCGAGTTCTGATTGAGGCAGCGGCGTGTCGCATCTTTCAGGAGAAACAGCCCCCGAACCTAAAGTGTTGTCTGGGGTGCTTCCCCGAAATTCTGCTGAAATCACATCATCAGTTAGCCTCACTTTGTGCTGCAACATTTACAGCTGTATTTTTAGTGCTAGCGATCTCAATCCAACCCAAGTAAAGGAAAGTTGTTTTATATTAATCAATAAATAAATAATAGAGATGACATTCTCAATATATTTTTATAATGGTCATTTAAGCTAATTTACATCAAGGCAATTATTGACACCGGGTGACGTGCAGATTAAGAAGGAATGGATCAATGAGTGACATTTTACGTATAGTCGCAGAAATCCAAACAGTAGGCTCGACCGAACATTTAACACATCTTTAAATTAAGTCATATTTATCTAAAATAAACAGTACCTTATATTTAAAAATGTAATAATGGTGCATTTAAATAGTTTTCTTCATGCTAAACATTTTGGTTCAAAAACTGCTTGGTGTTTCCATTGAAATGATCATAAAAGATATATGAAATATGTCTTGAATGTTTGGTGTTTTATTGCCATAGTGATCTTGCCTGGTGGGGCTAAAGTTTTCTCAGCAGCTAAACAAAACTGAATAAAATAAACTTTACTCAAGTGGCCAGAAAACATGTTTTCTGTGGACCTTTCGGTGGCGACAGTGAGGAGCGCAGCGGCGAGATGCTGTGGTGGCGCGACATGCTGCCGGGCGACGTGGAGCTGCCTCCCGGGCTCCGCCCCCTACAACCCCTGCCACTCGCCCCGATGCCCAGCGTTCGCGTCAGCGCGGACTGGAGGTTGTTCAGGCGAAACTCCAGATCCCTTCTTGCGGCCTCGGCTCGGGTGAGCTCCGCCTCGGTGGCGGACAGCCGGCCCTGCGCCTCGCTCAGCTGCAGGCCGGACTGAGCGGCGGCATCATGGGCAGCCTGAGCGCGCAGTGACAGGTTCTTGACTTCGTCCTGGAGCTTCTTCTCACAGCCGCGAGCCTCTTGTAGCTGAGCTGTCAGATCTCTCTCACAGCTGCGCCAGCCTGACTCAGACTCCATCAGACACCTCTGAGTCAGAGAAAGCTGGAACAGAATTAAATATGAATTCAAAACTCAAAGACAGAAAACTTATAAAACAATAAACACACCATCCTCACCTCCTTCCTGATGGAATCTCTGGTAGTTTCAGCTTCAGTGAGCTTCTGTTTGAGGGAGAAGACGTCCTTCCCTCTCTCCTCATCTCTTTGCTCCTCCAGAACCAGACGGGTCTGCAGCTCTGCCACCTCCCTCCCTTTTTGCTCCTTCTCTACATCCAGAACTTTCAACTGAAGTAAAGAAAACATCAATATCACTGAAACTGAGCCTTTCAAATCAAAGCTCTATGATGCAGAACTTCTGACTGAGTCTGACCTGTCTGCGGAGCTCCTGCAGCTCCCGCCGAGCCTCCAGGCGTGACCTTTCGACCTCTCTCAGGCAGCTGCGCAGCTCAGTCACTTCTTTCTGAGAGGAAGACAGGTTTTCCTCCAGCACAGCCAGCCTCTGCTCCTTCTCCTCACACTGTCGTTTCACACTAACACACACACACACACATTCAGCAATATAGACCATCTCTGTAAACATACCTCTCTACACTCCCTCACCTGATCCTCTCAGTCTCTGAGCTGCGCACCGTTCCTCTCAGCTGAGTGTTTGACTGGCTCAGGGCGTCCCTCTCCTTGGTGACGTCGCTGAGGTTCCGGCGCAGCTCCATCATCTCTCTCCTGTAGCTTTCCGACGCCTCCTGAGTTTGGCTCAGGCGACAATCGGCCTCCAGCAGGTCCCGCCTCACCTGGTCTCGGCTCTCCTCTGCGGCTGAGAGAGAAGCTCTGCACTGCTCCAACTGGAGTTGTTAAGACACAATGAACAGAATCCTTCATTGTTCTGTCATAACAACTAATCATCTGTTTAATGTTGCAGGTTTTCTCATAGCGGACATATTTGACTTAAAATATCAAGAAATACCCTTTGTAAAGTATCCAAACATAAACTAAATACAATGGTGAGAAGAAATGTAATCTGTGACACACAAAAGAAGGAAAAATGGTATGTTGGAATGGTAACAAATGTGTAAATATAGGCCCATGAAGCCCCCCATACCCTGAAAAATGGTCATAAAATCTTCAAAAAGCCCAATGTTTAAAAAGGCTGTACATTACAAGGGAAAAACTGGCATAAGAAATAGCTGCTGCCTGACTGTAGTTCACTACAGAACAAATGGGAAAACAGAAATCTGTTGAAGATGTATTTGAATATATAAAATATTCACTTTGGTCAAAATCAAAACTGTCATGATTGTAAAAAAAAAGGATAAAGTCTGCTATGAAACATGGAAGTATCAGTGTTATGGTTTGTTGGCGCTTTGCTTTCCATTGCTTTGCAATAGATCCCATTACACCGGTCTTTAAATTATTCCATAGGCTCCTTTTACTTAGGGTTTGAATTTGAAATTTTATTGATGGTCTATAATGGACTGCATGGTCTTCAGAGACATCTTAACTCAATGTTTCCAGGACCAGGACCAAACAATGTGAGGTAGCATTTAGTTTTTATGCTCAGCTCTGGAACAAACTGCCTGAAAATCAGTGATATGCAGAAACTCTTGGTTCCTTTAAAATGGGTAGAAAACATTATTGTTTACTACACTTTACCCATAAAATTCAAAGATTGGTTTAACATTTATCATATTATTCAAGTCTTGGCTTTTTATTTGCTTAGATTTTGACATTTCTTTTCTTTTTATGTGATTACTTTTATGTGACGCTCGAAGTTTTTTGTGTATCTGGTGTTTTGTCTCTGTTTCTCAGGGTTTTTTTTATACAACACTTTGAAATACTATGTATATAAATGGTTTTATATAAACTAACTCTCCTTTGGGCGTGGCGCTGATGGTGTAGGGGTTAAGCGCCGGGTTCGAGTCCCGGACCCGGCGACATTTGCCGAATGTCTGACCCTCTCTCTACCCCTCTTTCCTGTCTGCCTACTGTCAAAAAAAATAAAATAAATAAAGGCCACTAGTGCCAAAAAAAAAACAACTAACTTTCCTTCCAAAGTTAAAGGTATATTTCTGCTTTTGCATGACCAACACTGGAAATTCTTACTGCATCCTGTACCTCTTTGAGAGCCACGTCGGCTCGCGAGCGCAGATCACTGCAGAGTTCTTGCAGGCCATTGAGTTCTCTTTCATGGGCCGACGTCGCCTCGTCCAGCTGAGAGCGGAGCTCCAGCATCTCTCCGGTCAGAGCTCCAACTCTGATCTGAAAATAAAAAAACCAAACAGACTCAGTTTAGTTTTTCATCTGTGTGCTTTGAGATTCAAACACTGCAACTAGAGGTAATTTCAGACAGGAAGTTAAAATCCTCACCTGCTCCTGCTCTTTGTGATGAGCTGCTTCTCTGGCCATCCGCTCAGCCTCCAGAGCTGCAGCTGACAGCTCAGCCTGCAGACTGGACACCCTGTCAGACCACACCGCCTTCTCCACCTCCTTCAGAGAAAGGGCCTACAGATAAAAGGTTTAGCAGTTTACAAAGAGCATGGAATGTGCATTAGATGTCAGGAACATGAGGGTACAGAAGCAATAACAGAAGAACTGTTTGTTATGGTATCAGAATTTGACCTGCTGTTTCTCAGTCTCAGCCTGCAGCAAACACTGATCTCGGTCATGCTGCAAAGACCTCAGCTCCTCCTGCAGGTCCTCTCTGTCTCTCTTTGCTCTGTGCTGTTGATCGTCCATCTCCTGCCTGAACCTCCTGAGAGCAGCTTCATGCTCCATCTGCAGGCTGTGACGCACAACTTCCTGCACCACAAAGCAGTGGAGAGGACAGACACTGATGAGCCCCTTTGACAGATTACACTTCAAAACCAATACTACACATAGAAATGGCCGGGGTTCTCACCTTCTCTGAAATCAACCTCTCCACGTCCTCCTGATGTTCGGAGACGGCCTTGCGTAAAGCCTGCTGAGCCTCCAGCTGTGCAGCATTTAGGGCCTGAGTTAGAGTCTGTTTCTCTCTCTCAGCCTGGGCCAAGGTGTTCTCACCATCTGAGCGTGCTCGCTTCAGCTCAGCTAGAGATCCCATCCAGGGAAACATCCAAAAACAATTTCATTCTCCCTCAAACATAAAGTGTACCACTTATGTTTCAGACCTGCATTTTGTCATCTCTGCATTTTGTCTTCAGGGCTCACCTATAGCAGTTTCACAGCGGACTCTCAGGGTTTGGTTCTCCGTCTCCAGCTGATCTCTGCGGGATTCAACTTGCGCCACCTGCTGGTGCGCCTCAAACAGACTGGTCTCCAGGGATTCCCGCTCAGACCTGCACGTTCAAAGGCACCAAACATTAAATATTAAAGTTGGGGTGGACACAAGCATTGTTAGATCCATTTCCGTGGAGCTGAAGTAAATCAGTGCATTTGGCTGCAGCACATGGCTTACGCTTTCCTTCTTAAATCTAGGCAAGATGCAGCATCAGGGTGTACTTAATTTTTACATGATAACAGATCAGTACTCACCTGAAAGCAGCCAGTTCCTCCGAGAGCACAGAGTTTTCTCTTTCAGATGCTGTCAGCTGGACCACCAGAGCTGCTTTGTCCCGGGCCAGCTCTGCTCGACCGCGGCCAGCCTCCTCTGATGCCACCTCGTTCTTCTGGGCCTCCCCTTGAGCCAGACTCAGCTCTGAGCCCAGAGAGGCCACCTCGGCACAAAGCTGTCAACAAACAAGAAAAAATCTGGCAATAAAGTCTGCATGCTTGTCCAGACTTCTCAATCTGTTACGTTCATTTAAAAATATTAAATAATAAAAGTCATAATGAATTTTGGATAATGGAATCACAAAGTGGAACAATAAAAGGAAGGAAGAAATAAATGAAGGTTGAACAGGAAGGAAGGAAGGAAGGAATATTTAATCTGTCACAATCTGTTCAGTACCAGGCCAACCCTCTCCTGCAGTTTGAGCCTCTCAGCTCTGAGACTCTGCAGCTCTGTCTCCATCCCCGCCCGGCTCTGCTCGGCGTCCTGCAGAGCCTGCTGCAGCAAGATGCGGCCAGACTCCAGCTCCAACCGGTCCTGCTCCAGACGGACCAGCTCATCCCTGATGGTCAGCTTCTCCTGCTCCGCCTGCCGCTTCTGAGCCAGCCGGAGGGACTTCTCCTCCTCGAGCTTACAGCCAAACAACAAGAATGAGATGCTTATGAAAAAGATCATAAAACCATGTTTTTTTAGCCATCTGACGTCAATCATCTGATAATTTAAAACTCACATTATGACCTCAAACTTCATTGTATTTGATTGATATTTTATGCTATAGACCAACACAAAGTACAAGACTATCGTAAACTGAAATAAAAAATATGCACGGATTTCTTTTTTTAGATAAAATTCTGTAAAGTGTGGCTTGGCATTTGTGTTCAGCCCATTTTAGTCAATACTTTGAAAATTGCCTTTTGCTACTTTTCCAGCTGCAAGTATTTTGGCATATTGTTAGCCTCATAGCATAATAAGTCATATGACTTAGACAATTATGCTATGAGGCTAAGGAAATGTCTCTACTAATTCTACCACATCTAAAGCTCAGTCAGATTGAAGGAAAGGTATCTGTGAACGTTTCCGGTCCTGGTACATATTCTCAACTCGATTCAGGTCTGGGCTTTGATTAGACCATTTTAATACAGGAAACACTTTGATCTGAACCATTCCATTGTAGCGTTGGCTGTAGATTTTGGGTAATTCTCCTGCAGGCAGGTGAACCTCTGCCCTTTCTCAAGTCTTTGCCAGCCTCCAACAGGTTATATTTCAGGATTGCCCAGCACAGAATGCCTGTAAATAAACTACAAAAAATATTTCTCCCTTACTGAAATTAATTTTTAAGTTTTCAATGATATTCGAATTCACTAAGGTGGAACCTATATTTAGTTCCATTCATCTTTCCCTCAATGTTGACCAGCTTCTCTGTCCCTGTGGAAGAGAGCATCCACACAGCATGATGCTGCCACCACCATGTTTCACTAGGGGGGATGGTGTGCTCAGGGGATGCAGTAGTGTTCTCTAACAAACCCCTGAGGCCTTCACAGAATAGCTGTATTTATACTGAAATTACGTTAAACACAGGTGGACTCTTTACGAATAGTTTCGGGCTATCAGAGTAAAGGGGGTGACTACAATTGCACACCACACTTTTCAGATTTTTATTTGTGAAAATGTTTTCCAGCAGTCTGCATTGGTCTATCATATAAAGTCCCAATAAAATGGATCGGAGTTTGTCATAATAATGTAGCTAACTATGAAACTGTTCGAGGGGTATAAATACTCATGGAAAACATTGTTTGTGCATTTTCTACAAAGTAAAGGGCTCATATTTAGCATGATGCATTTCCTAAAAGTTTCTTCAGTCCCCTTACCTGTAGGATGTAGTTGTTGAGGTCCACTTTGTCCTGGGCCAGATCCTCATTCATACTGCCCATCTTTGCCACAGAGTCCCTGAGAGCTGCATCCTCAGATAGCAGCTTGTTGAGCTGCAGAGACAGCTCTGTGTTGCTGCTCTCAGCCTACGGGGTAAGAATGGGTCAAACGCCGGAGACATAAAAGCAAGAATAAAGAAGTCTAGTAAGAACAATCTGCCATTTTTCCTCACCCGAGCCAGTGCTTCAGACAGTTGAGCCTTCTCCCGCTCCATAAGCTGTCGCTCAACCTCCCCCTGCTGGTGGGTCTCCCTCGCTGCAGACAGCTCCCCACGCTGAGCCGAGGCTCGACTCTCACTCAGGTCCCACTGCTTCTGTCTGTTTGGAGGCAACAAAGCCAAGACAGTGCAGGTCATTTAGGCCACGCATAGGTCTGAGTGTTACTTGCTTAAAGCAAATTTTTAATCCAGGCTGACTTTATGTTCTTTTGACACCAGTGTGGCTACATTTTTGTAACAAGCTCATAATGTTGTTTCTTTCACTATCAAAAGAGGAAACAGAAGTCTGTAAATGTGCAAAAAGCACCCTAGTTGCAAACTGTGAGGATTAGTTAACATTCAGGTTCGTTTAATCACTGTTAATTATCCTGCTTACATCCTCTGAGTCTCAGCTTTGGCCCGGTCTCTCTCCTGAACAGCAGCCTCCTTCTCATCTCTCTCATGGTCTCGTTCTCGCTGAGCACCCAACACAGCCAACTGAAGCTTCTCACACTCCATCAGCACAATCTGGCTACTGCTCTCCGCTGCCTGGACACTCTTCTCCAGCTTTGCCTTCTCACTGCAGTGTAGGAATCAGGGAGTTGGTGATCAAACCCTTGCAGGATGCAACAATGAGGGGCAAATAATGAGTACTGACCTAGCCAGCAGGTCCCTGTCCTGCTTCAGGTGGTCCTTCTCTTTCTGGGTGGTCTCCCTCTCTCTCTGAGCTGCGTCCCTTTCTCGCTGCAGCACCTGGTTTCGCTGCTCTGAGTCTCGTCTAGCCACATCACATTCTGAAAGCTGCTTTCGAAGCTGTTGCACAGAGGACTGGGCAGACAGCAGACGACCTCGGACGTCCTAGAAACATGACAGAGCACAATGATGAAGTTACTTGTGGAAATTAGTAACAAAAACAGCAAATGTATTATCAATCTAATGAGGTTCTGTTATTTATTTAGGCCAAATGTTTATGATCACTATAGCCATAACTTTTAGGCTAAAACTGGGGTTTCAATACCTTGTTGAGCAGCTAAACTTATGTGACATCATCCATCCATCCATCCATCCATCCATCCATCCATCCATCCATCCATCTATCCATCGGCATATTTAGTCAGTCCTTTCTGCCTCTTCTGGGTCTCCTCCAGGGTCTTACAACAGAAATGCCCTCATTGAGGAGACTCAAATTCACTGCCATGTCAGTACCAGAGGAAATTAGCTATTTAACCAGACTTTTTATGACACTAAACAGAGAGATGACTTTGGCGAAACAAGAACACAATATTTAAAGTTCTTTGCTACTGAAGACTGCAGTTTTAATGGTATATCTACTGAAGCGGTTCTGGACAAAAACCAATGAAGCATTAAGGGACTCAATGGTCCCATTTCAGTTCTTTTTTTTTCTCTGATCCTAAATATGCATCTTCACACAGGACACTGATTAATTTACAACTTTTGATTTCCTCAGTGAAAAAAATTTCACTTCGGCTTCTCAGCCTTCCTTCAGCAGGAGAATAGATTAGATTTGATCAGTGATGTTTATGTAATGAAAATTAAAATTTTTCATAACACTGAGCATATTTATATTTATACTTTTTTTCTTTGGTTACCTTCTTAAAATCTTTCTCATATCTGTGCAGCAACTACTTTAGTAACAACTTTAGAGCATGCAGTAAAGCCCATTAAACTCTTAATTTCTTTTTTGCTAGGTTTCTTTTCTTCACTGTGGATCTTTAACAGTAACATGTCACCTGCAGCTGAAGCGTCTTGTTTGTGACGGCCGAGCGGAGAGCCGACAGAGCTGCGTCAGGCAAAGAAGACAGCAGGGAGGCTTCAGGAAGTGCTGCCAGCTTTAATGAAGAGGAGGAACGTCGAGGAGACGAGTCACGGATCAGCGCCAGGAGTGGAGCCGCCAAGCTATCCTGATCGGCTTCTGACGACGACTCCCCGTCTGACAGCACTGTCTGTAAAACCAGATAACCATGAGACACAGAAAACATTTGTTATAGGTTAAAAAGCGTGTTTAATACCTGAGCGATGTCTCGCAGAGTGTCCAGCAGTATCTCAGAGTGAGCTCTTATCAGCTGCGTGTCAGTCTCATCACTGCAACTCTGCTCCTGAATGGAAAAGACCAGATATGTGAAAGATTTGAAAGAAAAACTGGCCATTAGGATGTTATGGTAGCCTCCATGACTACTCTCTTACCTCAAGCTTCTTCATCAGCATGGAGATTTCATTGTCTCTCTCCACAATTTGGCCCTTTAGTCTCCCACATTCTCGCACTACATCAGACAACCTGATAGGTCAGACAAAAAGAGTCATTTTAGCAACAGCACACAGCACTGAGGAGGTTACAGAATGAAACAGCAGGATGCTTCCGAGCTGCAGCTCTACACAAAACGTGCACATTCACACCAGTTCAAAGTACAACCTGTGACAAATACTATCTTGTAGCCTAATGTCTACCTCGATGTACACAAAGGTTGTTTTTAAATGTGTCATTTAAAAAATATGGGCCTATTTCACCTGCATTTAATTAAATTTACATTTGTCAGTATAATCCCATCCAAGCAAAGACAAGCATTACTTATTTCACATTCGCTCAAGACTTTATAATGTACTGATCCAATCGCACTAACCTGACGTTGAGCTCACTTTTCTCTGCATCAGTTCTGCTCTGAAGGTTTATCATCTCCACCACTCGCTCCCTCAGCTGCTGCTCCAGCTGAACCCTCAGAGCCTTTTCTCCCGCCACCCGACTGTCCACTGATGTGGACAAGCCAGAGCAGGACACCCGAGCAGAGTGGGACATCCGGGCCAGCTCAGAACGCATGTCTGACAAGTCCCTGAGATTGGAGAAACCGAGAGAAGATCACACAGTGAGGAGAGAGTGACGACACTTTCCTGGTGCAAATTAGTTGGTTTTTTTACCTTTCAGTGGCAGCCTTTATCTCGCAGACGTGTCTTCTGAAGCCTACCACTTGTCTCCACAGCTTCAGCATCCGGCTGTGCTCGCTGCTGAAGTAGCCGTGGAAAGACTTATAGGAAGAAACAGAAGTTATCAACAATTAAACCTTATTATTTGAAGTCTGAAAAAAGATTCAGGCTTCACTCTCTCCCACCTCCTCTTCTCTCCTCCAGTCCGACTCCTTCTGTTCCAGCTCCTCTCTGGCTTTGGTCCAGTCAACAGTGAGCCGGCGGATGTCCTGGCTGAGCGCCTCGTTGGCCAAACCCGCCTGCTCCAACTGCTCCCTCAGCATCGCGTTCACGGCGGACAAGCTGCTGCTCCTAAAAACAACACATTCATTTTAAACATCACAAATATCTACACACTGAAAGCTAAATATTTTTGCACTGGTGTCATGTTTAGTCAAGCAAAAATTATAAATTTCTTCAAAAACTTTTTCAAAGTATTTCATAAAGCTGAATGGATGTTTACATACTTATTTGTCACACTATACATCCCAATGCTATCCCAATCACGGCTTTAGAAACCTTTACTGCATAAAACAAATCCTGCAGGGGCCTTCTGAAGAAAAGCATCCCCAAAACAAAGTCAAATTATTTTAAAAATATTATTACCCCTTAGTTGTACACTAAGGGGTAATACCTTAACCTTTTTCATTTTATCAAGCTACAACCACAAACTCTGATACGTTTTTGTTGTGATAGACCAACACAACACTAGTATTTATTTGTGAAGTAGAAGCAAAATTATACATAGATTCAAATATTTTTCAAGTGTGGAATTGAAAGGTCTTCAGCCCCCTGATTTAGCAGTTTATAGAGCCTCCTGCAAGCCTTTTTAAGGCCTGTTTCTACCAGTTTTGCACATCTAGAGGCTAATTTTCCAACCATTGTTCTTTGCAAAACAGCTCAAACAGCCAGATTGGATAGACAGCATCTGTGAACATCTCTGTGTTGCCACAGATTTAGGTTTGGACCATTTGAAGCATGAATGTGCCTTGATCTAAACGGTTTTATTGCAGCTCTAGCTGTATGTTTGATCCTGTTTTCCTGCTGGAAGGTGAACTTGGACCTTAAATCTTTTGTTGCCTCTAACAGCTTCTTATCCAAGCTCTCCCTGTTTTAAGCTCCATTCATCTTTCCATCAACTGCGACTAGCTTCTCTGTCCCTGCTCAAAAAAAGAATTGTTACAGCATGATCCTGCCACCACCGAAGCGAGAGAGATGGTGTGTCAAGTCGTTAGTTTTTCATCACACATTTCATTTTGCATGTAGGTCTAATGTTACCAAATTATTACACACGTTTGCTGCTCCTGTGTGTCTTGTGGCAACCTGCAAAGGCACTTCTTAGGGTGTCTTTTCCAACAATGGCTTTCTACTTGACACTCTTCCAAAAACATTTGTGTAGTTCACAACTAATCATTGTCTTGTCAACAGATTCTCCCAACTGAGCTGTGAATCTCTGCAATTCCTCCAGAGTTACCATGGGCCTGCTGGCTCCTCTGGTTAATGCTCTCCTTGCCCGACCTGTTAGTTTAAGAGGACCGTCCTGTCTTCGCATCGTTGCAGCTACTTTCATTATTTCCAGATGATGGAATGAACAGAGCGCTGTGAGATGTGCAATGTTTGGTCTGTTGTTTTATAACCAAACTCAGCTTCAAACTTCTCCGCAACTTTCTCCCTGACCTGTATGCTGTGTTCCTTGGTCTTCATTTGTTCCCCAAAGTTCTCTAACAAAGCCCTGAAGCCTTCACAAAACAGCTGCAATTATTGTTTTTCTTCCGCTTCACAATTATGAACAACTTTGTATTGGTCTATTACACAATGTCCCAATAAAATACATTACAGTTCTTGGTTGTAACAAAAAAAGGAGTAAAAGCCCAGTATGAATACTTTGAAGGCCATAACTGCTGTATGTGAAGAATTACCAAGCCTCAGCTAAAAACTGCAGCTGTTATAACTCAACAACTGTGAACCTTTGCCTCGCCCCTGCACATTCACATCTGGATATAAATGGAGATTCATTCTTGTATGGTGATGCATCACCTCTGCTGTTCTTCCTCCAGCCGGATTAAAGCGTCCTCCAGGTTGCTGCTCGCTTCATCCTGATGCCGACCATTTGATGTTTCGCTGTTGCTCTGAAAATTAATGATTTTATTAGAAACCAACGGTGAACAGAAAACAGCTTTGTTCCATAGAAGTAAACGCCACCTACACTCATACTGCGTTTCTCCAACTCGGAGGACTTCTCCTGAAGCATCTGCTCTAGATCTCCACATTTCTTTTTGTACTGAAGCACCTGAAGGAGATGGAGATCTGTCACCAGCACACTTTACTGTGAATACCTCTCAGTTAAACCGGTCCTACCTTCACCTGCAGCTTCTGCACAAGTTGGGCCTGCCTTTGCTGTCCCTCCTGGTAGGCGGTGAGTTTACGCTTATAGGCCGCTTGTTCCTCGTCCAGCCGTCGCCGTAGATCCACGTTCTGCTGAGCAAAGCTGCGGGACTCGGGTGAGTCATGGTCTCCCTCCCCAGTTTCAAACCACAAGGCCTGCTCCAACTAAAGTGAGACACAACATAATAAAATGGACTTTACATTAAATATCGTTCTGCACTGTTCTGACGTGATGAAAGTATAACAAAAATATGAATTAGACATTCCTTTGATCTTTTAAAAGGAAATGTAAACGTGGTTTATCAGACTTTATGAAGGTCTTTCACAGTTGTTTGGACCTTGGCTGCTTTTTTACTTGTTTTGAGTTTGGCTGCATTATCACTAATTTTAGGCAAAGTAGAGAACAAAATAAGAAGTGCTGGGCCTAAAACAGCTAAATATATCTAAAGCTGAAGATGAGTCTCTGAAACTGGCAAATTTGGGATATAGGAGAAAAAAAATCCAGACCGGACACAGGGCACATCGATGAAAGAAATTTGGCTACCCAGGCTCAAGCCTATTACAAACTAGAAGATGCTGGCACACCAGTGTCAACATCCACTGAGAAGCAAGAGTAACACCAACATGGACTGAGAGGGTGCTGATCAGCAAAGAAGCAATGCTGAAAAATCACCACCTTCAAGCCCACGTGGACGATCCAAGGGCCTTCTGGAGGAAGGTTTTATAGTGAACTAAGACAAGCATTGGGGGGATTGGCCTCAAATGTAATTAACATGTTTGAAAGAGCTAATTTGAAGCTTTAAACCCAAGAATATTGTGCCAGCAGTCAAGTAAGGTGGGGGTAGCATCGTACTGTGGGTCATTTTCTAACAAAGTAGACTGAACAGTATGGAACGACGATTACCTCCAAGTTCTTGATCTTCAACTCAAATAATAGATAGACTTAACTGGGTATTCGATGATCCCAGAGAAACATTAAAAGTGATTTTAGAACAGATAAAGCAGTCTGACATAAAGTTTCTGGAATGGACCCGACCTCAACCATTTTTAAAGTGTATGGACCATGCCTGAATGCTGGGTTTATGGCAGGGAACCAAATACATTAAAAGGCCTCTACCATTTCTGTCTAGAACAGCGGACAAATATGCAGACAGAAAAAGGACAAAACTTTATTTTGGCTACAAACTGTGCTTTCTTTTTGTTTTTTTGTAATTTTGTTTTTGGCCGGATTTTTTTGGGCAACTTGTTACAGAACACATAACCAAATATTATTGGTGCTGCATGAGCCTATGTGTACAATTTTGACTAAATCAAAACAATAAATTCAGCCTTGTGTACCTAATTATTTTTTTAAATCATTACAGCGAAATGTTGTATCATTAGCCCACAACAGGAGAAATAACAGCTTAAAGCATTATCAAAAGTCCACACTTAACAGAGTGTATGTAAACATCTGACCTGCAGTGTGTTGACACACAAAATTGAAATTTCAATGTTAAAAAATAAATGATTTTTTAACATTGCAATTTTAAAAATTGGCAGACTTGCCTTTGAGAGCAGGTTTATGTGATTATTTTTGCCAATGTTCAACCCAAAGCGAGTCATGAAGCCACCCACCCATCACCGCATCCCTCCCCTACTGTGAAGCCCCTGTTTACAGTCACCCAGGGCGACAGGCGCTATGGCAACGTTCCACTTCACTTCATTCCAGTCCCCATCACCTGGGAGACCCACAAATCTGAGACAAAGACACACCAAGAAGACAAAAAAACCGGGAAATTGGGGGCATCAGAGGAGCATTCCTCTTAATGTCTGGTCAGACCAAACACCTGGATGGATTTTGGAGAATGTCTCACTTTATTTATCAGCCTCAGCCCAACACATCATCCCTGTTTCAGTCAGAGTTAGTCTGTTGTCCTCACCCTCTCGCTGATGGCCCCATACTTGATGGCAAGCTCGTCCCGGTCAGCTCTGCTGTGGGCCAGCAGGTCCTCCAGCCTGGCCAGCTCTCCCTGCAGTACCCGGTTCTCCTCCTGAAGGGACATGACGGAGGACATGGCTCCTGCTGCTCACGGAGAAAAAAAGGCTGCCATCAGGGCAAAAGAAATGGATGACATGAATGGTTAGAATAGCGAAGGACTCACTGCTATCGTTGAGGTTCTTTGTGACTATCTCTCGCACTCTCGCTGGCAGACATGTAGGGGGGGCATCAGGTGAGGGGCCCCGGACGGTCAGCCTCTTCTCCTCAGACAGGACGCTCTCCTCCAGCCGCTAATATACACAACACACAGATTTAGATGAAAAATAAAGATGCAGAGTAGTTAACCTAAACGTGATGACGATGCGATCACCACAGCTACAGAGTCCCGAGCACAAACATGCAAAACGAGCAGCTTTATTTGTCACAGCATGCTGTCAGCACATTATGAAACCACTGAGGTGTGATCCAGGAGCTTCCCTGAGCCTCACCTGTATCACAGTCTCCAGCTTGTTGGAGTCAGAGTCTGAGTTTTCCTCAGCGCTCATGGCCGCTATTTCAAATCCTCCAGGAAAATAGGATTAACCCTGCAAAAATTAATTGTATTCCTGAACTGAACGACGATCGTTTCTTTGCTTTTCAGCAGGTCCAGAAAAAGGAAAAAACTTTACCACTTTAATCTGATTACGCTGCTTTACTGGCTGACAAAGTTTTTGGCAGAAGAGGAGCTGAGCGTGTCTGTCCTGTTGCCTCCTCAGGGACTCTCAGACAGAGATTTAGGACAGCAGGATTAGCTGGTTTTAAGGCCCCCTCCCCTCCCTACTCTTCTTCCTCCTCCTCTTCTTACACTGTTACCAGGCTCTCCATGCTTGCAATTAAAAGCCTGCACACCTCTGCTATTTAGCTACACAACAAAGAGAAACAAAAGCCATAAGTGGGAGTGTTTTTCTTATGAATTATTTTGAACGTGTAATGTAGTTTATATTATCACAACAAAGTACCAGCTATTCATTTCATGACAAACTCCTTTACAATAAACCACACTGTGATGAATAGACCAGTAGAAATTTACAGTTAATCCTCAACAAGCTACAAACTAGATTACACAAAGCCTTGCAGATATATTCATACCAACACATCCACAAATGTATATTATAAATATGATAAATATTGTCCAAAGTTGGTCATCGAGGGCCGGTGTCCTAAATATTTCAGATATTTCCCTGCTTCAGCACACATGATTTCCACCAATAGCTGATTAACAGGCTTTTGCTGAACTGCAGTCACCTGAATCAGGTGTGTTAAAGCAGGGAAACATATAAAACATGCAGGACACCAGCCCTCGTGGACTGGCTTGGGACACCCCTGATCTAAACCATTTAACTGTAGCTCTAGTTGTATGTTCAGGGTTTTTCACCTCCTGAGAATTGAACCTCCGCCCCTGTCTCGAGTCTTCAAATCCTCTAAAAGGCTTTTTTTCCAGGATTGCCCTGTCCATCCATATTCCAATCAACTCTGACCAGTTTTCCTGTACCTGTTGAAGAAATGCATCCCCACAGCATGATGCAGCTATCACCATATTTCCACCACAGTGTTTTGTTCGTAGGTTAAAGTCATGTCTCCTGCATTCCTTTCTTCCAACCATTGCTTTCTTCTTGCCAATATTACATAGATTTACACAGTGAATGTTCCAAATATTACTTTTTGGCCCACTTGCAACACTTTTTGTCTGGTGAAACACTAAAATTACACAAATCCATGGACAGACCAGCGACACATGATGCTATGGAGATGCTTTTCTTCAGATGGACAGGGAAGCTAATGAGAGTTGAAGGGAAGATGGACTGAGCTAAATACAGGTCAACACTGGAAGAAAACCTGTTGGAGGCTGCTATTACTGGAGACTGAGGAGGAGCTTCAGAATCCTCAAAATAAAGCCACAGGAATGATTTAGATCAAAATACACTGTAGCTTGTGCTTGTGAACATGACAAAATGTGGAAAAGGTCAAAGGGTGTGAATACTTTAGGGAGCCAGTTTTTGTTAATTTGGTGGTTAAACCAGTCGTTTCACAGCTTCAGAACAAAAACATGACAAGCCTTAAACACAAGGAGATATTCAGGACTGTCATAGTTACACACAACAGGGTCATTGTGTCAACATAAGACATCCCCCACACTGCTTTAACTGCCCTCTTTACAAACACACACACACACACACACACACACACACATTACCGTTAATTGTACAACCTTAAGGGATGTTTTCCTAGTCCTTTATAGTAAATATGACTGTAAACTGACATTTGCAGGGGCAGGAATAGAACAAAAATCGCTTTAAAATTGCTCAAAACAATGAGCAACATTAAGTGACATTAAGAACATTGTTGGAGTAAGGTGCAAAGAGCTGCTTAAAGGGTCAAAAGAAACATAGGCATAAATATACGTTCCTGTAAGCGTTTTGAATTTTTGTGTTTAAATATCTTATGAACTGTTGAACTCCAAAAGTTCACTTTGAATTTTCTACTGTCAGCTGCCCCCTGCTGGTCTATTTATCACATTGCAGATGTCTAATAAATAAGATAACAGCGAAATATTAATTAATTTCTCTCCCAAAAGCTAAACTGCCTATTTTTTAAATTATTCAAAAGGATTTCAAACTCCACAAGAAACTTAACTGGTAGTTAATATGTGCTCTCTTAAAACAGGAACGCGACCAGCTTCTGTGATTCACCACCAGTAACATCCTCTTTATCTTACAATCCAAAAAGCAAACGGAAACACAAACGCAACAACACACCCAAGTTCCCAAAAGCGGAGAGGAGTTAGAGGCGGGACGAGGAGGCTGCAACGATCAGCGATCATCCGGCTTTTAATAAACTATTAATGGGTTATTTTTAAGTAATAAACTCTGAAACACGGCCTGTTCAGCCAGCATCGTTTTAAATACGTGTATAAAACGCGTCGTGCATGCTTATAATGTCGCGTTTGCAGCAGCTCTCGCAGTTAAAACACCCACTTCCCTCTCTGATGAACAGCCTCACCTCCACTCGTCGATCTGCTACCCAGTCCTCCATTCCTCAGTCTCTTTTGAGGTCCATAAATGCGGAGATTAACCCCGGATCCAGAGACAACAGCAGGATTTAGACCATCAGCTGCTTGCAGGAGTTGCCTTCTGGTTCCGAAATCTTCTCCATGCTTTTTCCGGGGAGGGACTTCCAGTTCACACAGCATGATGGTCGACCCCACACATCTTCAAATAAAATACTTGGGTCGTGGCATAACGTGTGATAAAATATTATTTTTCAGGTAAATTATGATGCTTTTAATTCAGTCTTTTGATAATCATTTACAGGTGTGAAAAACCTAGGGGTTGGATGCTTTTATTACTATAATAGGGAAAAGAAGGGGTTTTGGATGCATTATCAATTAAAGGCTATCCCGTACACTTCCATCAGATTAAATAAATATATTACTTACCATCAAGAGCGATTAAACAATATGCAAACGTGTTCTTAATTCTCATTTGAAAGTGGTCAGTTTCAAAACATTGTTTTATTGATGGCGCCATAAAAAATTGTTCCCCCTTAAACTTCTGTAAAAGTGACATTTCCAGCCGCAAACCTTCAGGTTTTCCTTCAGGATTACCCTGTATTTTGCTCCATCCATCTTTCCATCAGCTCTGCCTGGCTTCCCTGTCCACGCCGAAGTAAAGCCTCCATGACACTCCCGCCACTGTGTTCAACCATAGTGTTCAGGATGATGTGCAGCGTTAGTTTTCCACCACGCGTGTCTTGCATGTAAGTCTTGCATGTAAAACGTTTAATTTTGGTCTCATGTTACCAGAACAACATGTTGGCTGTTTTCCCAGTGGCGGTTCTACACCAAATTTACCAGGGTGGGGCCGGTGTTTTTTGATGGAGGCAACCGAACAATAGAATGAAACAAAAACAAACGGCAATATTTAATCATAAAATTTGCAGCTTTGGAGCTGCAGGTTTCAGCCTTGATCTAGCAGATGAAAACTGATCATTTCCCAATACAGCTGAAGCTTAAAGTGCAACACTTTCATATTTAATTCATTGTTAAAGTAAACCTGTGAGGGTAAAAGATAAAATTGATCCCATCGATGTGTGTTCTGTGCATAGCTTGTGGCAAACTGTGAACAGGACTTGTCAAGGCTTTTTTGTCACCTTGCTTTTGGTCCAGATTTGTGTAATGCAAAACTAACCTCTGTTCTAGCAGTCCTCCACCTGAGCTGTGGATCTCTGCAGCTCCCCCAGTAACCACGGAGATTTTAGCCGCTACTCTGCTTGGTGCTCTCCTTGCTCGACTATTTATTATAGGTCGGCCATGGCAGGCAGAATTTGGTAATTACAGGTCCTTCTCAAAAAATTAGCATATTGTGATAAAGTTAATTATTTTCCATAATGTCATGATGAAAATTTAACATTCATATATTTTAGATTCATTGCACACTAACTGAAATATTTCAGGTCTTTTATTGTCTTAATACGGATGATTTTAGCATCCAGCTCATGAAAACCCAAAATTCCTATCTCACAAAATTAGCATATTTCATCCGACCAATAAAATAAAAGTGTTTTTAATACAAAAACCGTCAACCTTCAAATAATCATGTACAGTTATGCACTCAATACTTGGTCGGGAATCCTTTTGCTGAAATGACTGCTTCAATGCGGCGTGGCATGGAGGCAATCAGCCTGTGGCACTGCTGAGGTCTTATGGAGGCCCAGGATGCTTCGATAGCGGCCATTAGCTCATCCAGAGTGTTGGGTCTTGAGTCTCTCAACGTTCTCTTCACAATATCCCACAGATTCTCTATGGGGTTCAGGTCAGGAGAGTTGGCAGGCCAATTGAGCACAGTGATACCATGGTCAGTAAACCATTTACCAGTGGTTTTGGCACTGTGAGCAGGTGCCAGGTCGTGCTGAAAAATGAAATCTTCATCTCCATAAAGCTTTTCAGCAGATGGAAGCATGAAGTGCTCCAAAATCTCCTGATAGCTAGCTGCATTGACCCTGCCCTTGATAAAACACAGTGGACCAACACCAGCAGCTGACACGGCACCCCAGACCATCACTGACTGTGGGTACTTGACACTGGACTTCTGGCATTTTGGCATTTCCTTCTCCCCAGTCTTCCTCCAGACTCTGGCACCTTGATTTTCGAATGACATGCAGAATTTGCTTTCATCTGAAAAAAGTACTTTGGACCACTGAGCAACAGTCCAGTGCTGCTTCTCTGTAGCCCAGGTCTGGGGAATGCGGCACCTGTAGCCCATTTCCTGCACACGCCTGTGCACGGTGGCTCTGGATGTTTCTACTCCAGACTCAGTCCACTGCTTCCGCAGGTCCCCCAAGGTCTGGAATCGGTCCTTCTCCACAATCTTCCTCAGGGTCCGGTCACCTCTTCTACGTTGTGCAGCGTTTTCTGCCACACGTTTTCCTTCCCACAGACTTCCCACTGAGGTGCCTTGATACAGCACTCTGGGAACAGCCTATTCGTTCAGAAATGTCTTTCTGTGTCTTACCCTCTTGCTTGAGGGTGTCAATAGTGGTCTTCTGGACAGCAGTCAGGTTGGCAGTCTTACCCATGATTGGGGTTTTGAGTGATGAACCAGGCTGGCAGTTTTAAAGGCCTCAGGAATCTTTTGCAGGTGTTTAGAGTTAACTCGTTGATTCAGATGATTAGGTTCATAGCTCGTTTAGAGACCCTTTTAATGATATGCTAATTTTGTGAGATAGAAATTTTGGGTTTTCATGAGCTGTATGCTAAAATCATCCGTATTAAGACAATAAAAGACCTGAAATATTTCAGTTAGTGTGCAATGAATCTAAAATATATGAATGTTAAATTTTCTTCATGACATTATGGAAAATAATGAACTTTATCACAATATGCTAATATTTTGAGAAGGACCTGTAGAAGTTGTGCCATTTGTCTTTAATTGTAACATGACTGAACAGAGCTCTGCCAGATGTGCGAAGATTATTTAACCCAACTCTAATCTTCATCAACTTCTCTCTGACCTGTGTGCTGTGTTGCTTGGTCTTCATTTGAGTAAAGGGCTGAATATAAATGTGTGTGTGTTTTATTGTGTAAAAATTAACGTATGATTTCATTTAAACAAAGAATTTTAAAAAATGATGCATGCAATGCGTTTCAGAGACGTTTGAAAAAATACTTACACATATATTAAGACACAAACACAAGACGGGAGTTGGGACACAAAAAAAAAACAATGGAAAGAAAGAAGGGATGGTTGGACACAGAGAAAACAAGAAAATAAGGAAGGACAATGAGGGAAAGGAGTGTAGGAATGAAACAAGGAAGCAAAGGAGGGAAGGAAAGGGGATACAAAGAAAGCAGGAAAACAAAGATACAACACAAAGGGAATAAAAAATACAAAAGGGAGGTAGAACAAAAGAATTAAAGGAAACAACAAAGGAAAGATCAAATTTAGATAGGAGGGAGAAAGTAAGAAAGGACAGGACACACCGAGTGAAAGGACAAGGGAGACAGAAAAAAAAGAAGAACACAAAAGAAGGAACCAAGGGAGAGGGGAAAAAGAAGGAAGGAAGAGCAGAGTAAAGGAAAGACAAGATACAAGAAAGGATATAAGGTAGGACACAAGGAAGGATGGAAGAAAGGAAGGACAACAGGGAAGTAGGACACAAGACAAGAAAAAGGGAACAAGGAAAAACAACATTTAGACAATGGGACAAAAAAATCTAGTCAGAAAATGCAAATGTTTTTCTATACTCTTATTTTCATTTTTTATACCTAGCCAGACCTGCAGAATATTATAAAGTAACAAACTCCAGACTTTTCAGGACTGTAGGAACTCTGCAAGACATAACTGAAGGCAAACTGCAGCTGTAAACAAGAGCTGTGAAGATCAAGCAGATATTATTCTCTACAAAGGCACAACTATACATTGACCATCAAAATAACACAAGAAACCAGTGAAATATACAGTTTATTTACATTTTACATATATTTTAGGTCTCTTTCCAGGAAGGCACTTGATCAGACTCAGAAGGAAAGAAAAGCGGATTTCAATTTGGGTAAAAGGTACGTTTCAGAAAGATTAAAGATAAATGAGGTGCTTGGACGAACACAAACTAAAGCATAAGAACAAAACATGATGATAAAAACAAAGCAAAGAGAATCACCTTTTTTTATCCCAAAGATGATTTAAAAGAAACTGAGTATATTTAACCTAAAACTGATTAGCAAATATTATGAGATCTTTAATGATCTATTAAAACAAGGAACAAAAAAAAAAAAAAACAAGTACAGAGGTGCAGTTTTACAGATGAAGGAACGAGGGAAACTTCAACTATCTCCCAACAAAAGGCTTGAGATGAGCGACGTTGGTGCGACGAGATCATTCTGGGACAGAAGAATAAACCTCGGTGTTTTAAAGACAGACGATGAAATCTGATTGGGAGCAGATGATCAGTGAAATGACAACACAAAACCAGAAAAACCAAGGAACAGTCCATTAAAGGCAGTGAATAAATATCTTACATGGTTAGTGTGACGAGACAACTTTTCCCTTGTTTTAAAAAGTAAACTACTGCATAGCAGAGAGTGAAAAAGGGCTGTAAAAATATCCACTTTAACATCTGTTCCTTTAAAGTGTGTTTGGTCAGCGGGCCGTTCTGTATCACAGAGAAAATTCAGCGAGGAAGCTGTGAAATCTTCGAACACTTCCTCTATTTCTAAGTTTCTTTAGGTCAACAATCATCCTGTCCGCAGGAATGTAAAGAACCTGAGAGGGGCCTTTTTGTTTCTTACAGCTCAGCTAAACTGCACCCATCCTGATTTGGCAGCATCTTTGTTGGAGCTGTGGGGAGGAGAGATGAAAGCGATGATGAAACAGAGAGAATGAGACGTGATGGCACAGATATGAAGAAAAATAAACAGAAACATACTTGGAGCCAGCAGATGTAAAATCCCCCCACATGTCAGAGCTGGGCTGGGCGGCAGTGACGGGAGAACCCAAATCTAACACAGGAGCTGAAATGTGCAGAGGAATTTTGTTAGAATAACAGAATATTTTCAGAAAAATGTAAACTAAAAATGATGCATTTGAAGAACAGGACAGATACCGGTGTTAGGCTGTGCAACTGGAAGAGTCTGCAGTACTCCAGGTGGTGGCAGGACGCCTCCTGGTTTTCCTCCTGGAGGAGGAGGGAGCAGACCCCCACCGACAGGTCGCGGTTTGGCACCACCTGCGTCCTTCTTCTTGATGTTCTGAAGTGGTCAGGTCAGTTTCTACATGTTTATATCACCCTGTTTCTTTAATCTTGTGATTGTTCATTCTGCGTTTTTGTATGCTCACCCCGATGCTGATCTTGATGGTCTGTCCCTCTTTGAAGCTCAGGTCTAGTTTAGGCGCTGCACTCTGAGACGCCTCCAGTTTTGCGAGATCGCCTTCTTGTTTGACCCACCTTTGGAGTTAGAAACCATAATTGGTGCCACAGAAACTAATTCAGATGCTACAGAAGACAACCAAAAATATATATTTTTTTATGTCTTAAGTGATATCAAAATACATTTTGATATTTAATTCTTAATACTACAGCAAGATTAGCAGGTTTACTTGATATATTTTGAATACATTAAAGTTAAACCCAAAATTATTCATTATCATGTTTTAAATGATCTTCATTCAACCACAAAGTTTGCTTCTGATAGGAAATGAGACCAAGTCTGAGGTTGGAAGGCCTCACTTCCATCACCCTAATCTTTAGCACCCTCCTTGAATTATCTTCCAGAATTAAATCAGAACTCTGGCTGACCAAATTAAAAATGTTTATATCACTTTCAGCAAAAAGCAAACAAAAAAATAAAACATGTTGAAAAAATAAAAAAGTTACTCGAAACCTAAAGCTAGCAGGGGTATGAATAATTGTGGGCTTAACTGTAAGTAATCTCCTCCTACTTAAAATGGTCTTGTAAAGCCACGTTGAAGTCAAACGAGTCTCCACGATCAGCAAAACCCAGACCGATGAAAGCATGACGTCCTTAAAAAAAGAAAAAAGGACAGAAACTCTATAAGGCAACTTCATGGCTTCTGCTTCACATGTTAAAAATAAAATTTTAAAAAAGATCTTTATTTAAAATACAGGAACACAAAAAAGAAAGTAAATTTTATTTTAAAAAGCCACTAAATGAACTAAAACTTCAGTTAATTTTATATTAGATTGACTTCATGCTATATTTTGTTCGTAAATCAGGGTTTAGGATTAAATGTTCTTACCCGTTCCGTCCTCTATCCGTATGACAAAATACCTGCTGGAGTCTGTGACGGCTTCCACTGCGATACTTGGATACTGTTCAACTGGAGCTTGTGCATACAGCTCTCCTGCAGAGAACAGATTTCACACCAAACAGCCAAATAAATGTAGTAATGTATGAACACGAGTTGGGATCAAGCTGATTAGATCTCCGGAGATTAAAATAGAAAAGTAAAGGAGCGTTAGTGAAGTAAAGGCAACTTCGGACCATTATTTTTAGTCACCTAATTACAGCGCTTCACACAACCTTTTACTGCAATTACAGCAGAGTGTGTTTCTGTGGTTTGTCTCAGATGTATGTCAGACTGGATGGAGAATGTCTTCAACATCGATTTAAAACTTGCCATAGAATCTCAGGTGGATTTAGGTCAGGACTTTGACTAGGTGATTCTCATGAAGTCTGACCAGTTTGCCTGTCTATGTTGAAGAAAAGCATCCAAACAGCATGATGCTGCCACCACTACCATGTTTCACAGTGGGAAATATGTGTTCGAAGTGATGGACAAGGTAAGCTTTACTCCACGCAGCTTTTTGCAAGTAGTCAAAAAGTTTGATTTTGGTCTCATCTGACTAGAGCACCTTCAGCAATAGGTTTGTGCAACCCTTGCATGCCTTGTGGCAACCTGTAAATGGGACATCTTTGGCTTCCTTTCAACAATAGCTTTCTTTATTGCCATTCTTCCACAAAAGGCAGATTTGTGGATTGCCTGTCAACAGGTTCTCCCACCTGAGCTGTAGATGTCACCAGCTCCTCCAGAGTGGCCTTGGGCCATCTTGGGTATGTCTCTGATTAACATGGTTAATACCCTGCTTTAAACTTCTCCACAACTTTATCCCGGACCTCTCTGCTGTTTTCCTTGATCTTCAAGATGCTATTTGTTCAATAAAGTTTTCTAACAAGCCTCTAAGGTCTTCACAGGTCATATGGATTTATGCTCCGGTTAAACCACACACAGCTGGACTCTATCTACTAATAAGGTGATTTCTGAAGGCAGTTGGTGTGCTGGATTTTTTTTAAGGGTATCACAGTAAAAAAGATTGAATACATTCAGACGCCCTGTTTTCATATATATATTTCAAATATTAAAAACCATGCAACATTTTCCACCACATCCCAAATATGTGCCAATTTCTGTTGGTTTTGAAGATAAAATTCACAGACGTCTGTGGTTGTGGAGTGGAAAAACGTTTGCTCATTTCAGTGACAAGCTCCAAGTTAAGTCGCTGATTTCTACACGAGATAGTTCACAAAAATCTAACCTCTACACCTAGATAATCACATCGCATAAACTCTCCCCAACAACACGTATGAGAAGCTTTCTGCAATCTGCGAGTCAAGCATGTCTATAAAGTTGGACTTGTATGTGGCTTATTTTCATCTATTAAGACAATGTGTGTGTCTAATCTGCTGAGTTTCTCACACTAGCCAACTTTACTGTGCTGCTTTTAATTTAAAAAAATATAACTAACCATGTGATTCAGACTCCAGTCAAAATCACAGCAATGTTGTGACGGGAAATAAATGCAAAACTCCCCAGATGATTTAGAAGAAAAGACCCCTTAAACATGTTTTTGACCACATTGATCCTAGCTACAAACAAATTTAGCAGTAAATAGGTAGCTCTTTCCTGATAACGTGCTGTTGTTTCAAAAACTATGTACCTGTGTTTCTGTCCTCCAACTTGATAAAGGCATTCTTGCCTTTGGCGGTGATTTTCAGCCTTCCGCTCCATGCTGGTTCATCCAGCTTCCAGTCAGCAGCACTGAAGAGAAGAGAGAAACAGATCATCAGAAAAGAAAGTGGTTTGTGTAATCCTTATTTATCTGGAACACGTGATTTAGTGTATGTTTCAGCAGCTATAGTTGTACACATTAGAAGGAAGTGAAATTAAGATCAGTGAGTAGGCCTACAATAAGAAAAGAATGGCAGCATGTTTTACTGTTACAGGCCTATTTAGCAATAATATTCACATTAAAGTAACATCACAAACAGGTTTGAAAATCATAAATCTACTGGTTCATCTTAATGCACCTAACTGGGATTTCCACTCCATCAGGATGGGCTGGAAGATATTACAACACGACACCCGCGGGTCCTTTAAAATGATGATTAGGCCCTGAACTGAAACTGTGTAAAAGACATTAATTACAGTACCCTACAAATGTAGGTGAATTTAGGTCTGGACTTTGACAGGGCAATGAATATTAATGTAACTTCAATATAGCTCTGGCTGCATGTTTGTTCTGCTGCCAGATGACCTTTCAACCCCATCTCAAGTCTTTTGATGCCTCTGATCTTCTTCCAAAGACTAATCCGTTTTGGCTTCAACAAACCAAAACATTTCTCTATTGTTTTGAACAGCAAATTATGGTCCTCTTTACAACTTAGACAAATACAAAACTCCAAAGAGCTTTAAAGGGATTTAGGAGTGCATCAATAAATAAAAAAGTTAAGGGAATAATCATCTGTTTAACCCAAGTTTACAGAACAAAACATTAGTGCAGATCCGTGAACAGATCCTAACTTCTTGAAAAGAAACACCAAGAAAAGAAATCCACTTGTCATCTGATTCGAAAATAAACACCAAATTCCTGCTTCCATTGTTGGACGAACATTAAAGGCAAGAAAACAAAAAATTGTGTCTCACCGGAAAACTTTACTTTCTAATTAAACTATTTGTTGAGCGCAGGGAGGATAAAACACGTCAGGATGTCGGTGTCATATTTCCGTGAACTAGCGTTTCTAACTTTACAATCCATTTGCCAGCTGGTTTAGCAAAAATGTCCTGAAGTTTTAAATTCAAATGAGTCTGAACTAACAGTTAAAGCAGTCGTCGTGTATCATATTTAGCAGAAATCTGTTAATTAGAGAAAAATAACTTTTAAGTAGCGGTGACAGCTGAGTTGTCCGATAACGGAGTCATGAACAATAAATTAGCTTGATGACCAGCACTTTCTCCGAGTCCTCAGAGAGACACTTTCTTACCGATATCCACGATTGGAGGCCCGCGGCGGGATTCGGTAAACATGCACCTCTGGCTTCACGCACAGCATCGACTCATAACTGTTGTCCTCTGCCATTTTGTAAAGTTTCTGCAACCTAAAAGACAACTTCCGACTTTCAATGGACGGGCCTCCGCTCTACTGCTGCTTCGGCTGCTGCTCAGCTGGCGTTAAAGCCGCGGAGCTGGATCTGAACAGCGCCCCCTTCCGGTCGGGATGTTTCAGGACTGTGGCGACTGACTGGAAAACAGCATCAACATGAACTGTTCAATGACAGCAGCAACTGCCTACTCTTGAGAAGATGTTTTCAACTTTCCAATGTTTTCCATTGAAGTCTGACGGACTTCAAAAAGTCTGCAAATTTGCCCCTTAGACCCATGAATTCAATTATTGTAAATCTGTTTCTTTATCTTAATAGTTAGGCATTTTTGATTAATTAATGTTATAAATTATTATAACATTTCTCAGATATTTTCCAAATAACTTTATATATTACATCCCTATTCACTGATTGTGGTTCTGACCCACATACAGGCCACTTCTGCTGAAACATGACAGATTATAACCCCTGGTCCAATCAAAACAAGTTTCAACTACGTCAGGCTGATAGATAATATTTAATATTTAGAATCATAAAACCACGTCAATACAAACTTGTATGCTCCAGACCAGAAAAATGCCAAAATCTCCTGCTTTTATATCTGTATCCACAACTGCATTAAATTAGGAACATCTGGGTGCTGTTTTCTTTCTTTATTCCTTTGGAAGCAGGAGGGGTGTACAAAGTTTTTTTTTATGGCAATGTATTAGTGACAGCAACACAAAAGTTCCTCATCCCTTCCAACAGGCATGTTTGGAAGCCACTGCACAATGTAAACTGAGGTTGACATAATAATTAAAGACAAGCCTGACAGGAAATGCTGTAAAACTACTGTTAAGAGTCTCTTTTATGACAGGAGCATGAGAATTAACAAACGTCTTCACATAAGGAACATATTGTAAGACCTAAAGTCATTCAACCACCTCTGCAAATTAGGTTCATTGGCAAAATATACAAACTAGCAGTTATTTGTAATTAACAAATTAAACAAGAAGTTAAATAGCTCAATCTGATTAACTTGACCAACAACAATGATCAGGCCGTAGGTGAAATTAGCATCAAACCATCAGAAAGACCAGCTCCATCGAGCGGCACAGCATTGCCCTGGTGGACTGTGGAAGTCGGGCCTGGAACATAACCTGATTCCTCAAAAGTAAAGCATAGAAGACAAGCTGCATGTGAGTTTATGACATCGCTAGTTGCATCCTGCAGGATGTTGCTCTTTCAGGACTCCTTTCCCCAGAATGTGGCTCTTCTCCACTTTAACAGACCTCTAAGGCAAAAAAGCCTGGCCCAAACTGGTTCAGTCCCATCCAGCCTACCTAATCCTGGACTTGCTGAACTGAACTTTAGAGGCCACGGTTAAAATGCAAAGAACTCTGAATGGTATTGATATTTCTCCTTAAACTGGAAACAGAAAAGTCATGTCTTTAGTACAAGGGTTTTCACACTGTTATGCTTAACTCATTCTCAAAACAGGATCATAAAGTGTTCATCAGCTGGTCTCAAAGGACTGTTCTGTTAGGGTCAGAATGCATTAGCAGTTTAATTGGGTCCTTGGCCAGATACCCTTTCCAGAGCAGGAGACCTGTTCCCTCTAGAGGACACGAAGATCGAAGACTGCCTTGCCTAATATTAGATGTTTATTCAAAAAAACATCTCCTTATGAGACATGTTTGGGATCATTGTCTTGCTTAAGGCTTCCTCATAGATCACACGACATTTCTTCTTAAGATCTCCTGATACTTGACTAAAACCTTCTTGCTCTCCACACGCTGCAGGTTTTCAGTGCCAGTGGAAGTGAAGCACTCCTAGATCATCACTGAGCCACAGCCATGCTTCACTGTGGGCATGGCGTCCTTTTCAGCATATTCTTCATTCTTCCTTCAGTCAAACCAAAACATTTCAGATCTTGTGTGTTTGGGTCAGTAGTGGTAAACATCTAGGAGTTCAGGTATGCAGCTCTTTAGCATTTAGTGTGTGCCTTACTGTGGAAACTGAAACCTCAGTGTCTCCTGCCACCAATTGTTGAAACAGGTATTTTGCAGTCAGTAGGGTTTTTTTGACCACCCACCTCCTAAGGAATCTGTTGACATTGTTGATAGCCTCCTCTCTCTGACATCCAGGTGTCATATCCACTCTTTCGAGCTGAATCTGTTGAAACATTCAGGGTCTTTTTTATCTTTTTGTATCATTTTCATTGTTTGTTCAAGGTACAATCTCTTCTTGGAACTACACTATTTTCTTTACTTTACATTTTAATCTACAGTCCAGGTATTTGAGGTGTTCTATCTCCAGCACACCTAATGCAACTAACTAAGCATTTGCCAGGTTGCATCAGGTGTGCCTGAGACACCACCTGATTTAGAAATGTGTGCTCTTTTAAAAATTAAATTCTGGGGGTTGAATAAGTTTGAGACTGCAGTAGTCTTTGAAAACAGGACTCAGTGTTGAATTTGGATAAAATCCTTGTTATGCTGGTTTTACTTAACTGTTAATTAGAAGGTTGCTGGTAAGTCTTGTTTGCAGTGAGGCTTGAGTTATTTAAGGCGCAGCAGATTTAGTTCTTGGGGATATTTACTGTGACTGTGTTGTGGGATCTGTGTGTTAATGCTGCAAAAAGACGTTTGATGACCGGTTTCACATCCCTGTAGCCGTATATTAGGCTCATAACTGTAGTCAGAGACGCCCACGGATCTGACCTTTTGCAGATTTGTCACACTCTGACCAACGCAAAAGGCCTTCATCATCAAATTACATGGAGCTGAAGTAATCTTTTATCCCCCAGAAGATGATCCCAGCTAGCTAATGATGGTGGCAACACTCCTGTTAGTGTCTGATGATATCATTGGGGATGGCTTCTGTTTGCTCTAACGCTAAGTAAGTGAGACTGAGTGAATGAAGGGCCCACAGACTAAGAGACACAGAACAGAACCACTAAAGAAGAGACCCAGTCAAATGTATCAAGACTGATATTGATCCACTTGGTTAAAACTCAGTTGTTTTTTTCACTGTATTGTTTAAAGTTCCAGTCAGCTAGATATGCTTTTAATTACATTTTTTAATAGCAAGCACCTTCCAGAGAACCAGACCCTGCCTTTCCAGCAAGATTAGTTGGGTTTTGTTACCGATTCTGTTCTGAATTCCAAAGAAAGGAACCACTCCAGTTCAACGCATTTGCCAGATGAAAACAGCTGGCGCCTCTCCGAGGAGACAACCTTAAGGTCGGGTCGAGCAGATGTGCGGAGTTTCCTCCGTCCACTAAGCTGAGAAAATTGACAATCCGAATCACAGAACCTAGGATCCAGTTGGGTTTTGTGAGAAATGACACAGGACTCCACCAAACGTTCCCTTAGACTTAAGTCAGTTATTCAGAATAAAATTAAGCACAAAAACCTTGAGTTTACTTTTCAGAGAGAGAGAAAAACACTGATAGAAACATGTTGAAGTTAAATCATTAACCAGCTAAATATACTCTGAACATTTATTCTCACTTCCCTTCAGAAATTCTTTCAATGTTTATCATATTCTTGTCTCTTTATTAAACTAATCTGTGAAATACATTAGTGTCATTATGAATAGGTTATTGATTCTATAAGTGACACATTGCAATGTAATGATTCCTGTCGGAGAAATATTCCAAAATGAAATCCTCCGTCTAACTGATTTAAAAAGGAAAATTTGTGTTTTTAAAATGGAAACAAAACCCCATCAACATGACATGCAAACAATTTGATGAGCAATTATATCATTTATGTCAAACAGATTAGACAAGGAATCTGCAGTTAGATTACCTCTATGCTGGACCTGCTGTCTTCATTTACAGCCCAAATAACTCTAGTAATAGAGAAGAGAGGCTGCCTTGGAGATGTTCTTTATAATTATCACTCAGGTACAAGCTGAGGTTGCAACATCGCTCTGTAAAATTACTTAGAAACATCTATAAATGGTGACATTCAGTCAATAAGCAGTAAGCAAACCCATCAGGTGTTTCTTAACCTTAAGGTACAAAAATGTCCTGGTTTTGAATCATCTATATTATATAAATGATTTTGGCCCCCTTTAGTTTTTTATGCCCATTTCTTGTAAAAGTCTTTTTGTTCCCTTATCCATTCTTTCTGTATTTAATTTGAAAATTTGACTTTTTTTCATAGAAATATAGTGTGCAAATCATTTTCATTACATCTCTTGCAAAGAATTAACTATTATCTAATACATTTTGATCAAGTAGTATTAACAATAAAAAGCCATGTTATTAAAAGCTACAGCAGGAAGTATGGTAAACAAAGTGAGAGCTACATTTATCATCTCATGTCAAGAATGAATTATTTTAAATCCCCCAAAAATCAATTTAGAATAAATGTAAATGAAGCATTTTTTTCCCTAATTTATACTACTTAACTATTTTAAGCTGATATTAGACCTTTTTTTTTTTAGCCGCTAGGCTTAATGTGAACCCATACTCCCTAGAAAGAGACTAGGGCCAAGAAAAAGCCTTTTCTGTCCTTCCATAACAAATGTAAACATTAGTGAGCCATGTGTAGTTTACTTTAACTGGAACCATGTGCTTTGGTCAGATTAAGATTGAGCTTTTTGACATCAAACACTCCAAGTGGGTTTAGAGTGAAACAAAGCATGCATATGTGAAAAAACCAGGTCATGTTTTTCCACGCTTCTATACTGTTAAGAATGGTGGAAGTCCTGTGATGCTGCGGGCCTCATTCTCTGTTAAAGTGCATGGCACCATGAACTTAAGAGATCTTAATGAACATCTGGTGACTCTTTCAGTATTTGGTTTTAAATGAGGTAATTTTGCAGTATAACAATGATCCTAACTATAAGTTCCAACCAATCAATGGTTCACCAGACATAATTTAACCTTCTTCCATGTCCACCAGAGGTTCCAAATAACAGCATAGGACCGGACCCAGGTAAATAGAATTTGTATCAAAGATCCATCTTCATCTATACTCCAAAACTGTTATTTTGGCAAATATCGATTGTACAAATTATTGTGCCACCAACACACTTCACACAAAGGTGAGATTATTCAATTGCAATAAAATATACATTTATTTCAAGGCTTTTTACACATCTTTACCTGAGGTGTTGATGCCCAAGTGGCACCGGGTGCGCCGAAATTGTCCTTTGTTCATTTTAACTTTAAATGTAACGTTAAATGGAAAGCCAACATGGTGACTGTATTGGTTGTAACATGTCTGGATAAAACTGATCCTTTCATGTTACAATTTGAAGCCAATCTACTCTCTGAAAAAAAAAAAAAAGGCTGCATCGTTCTGCAAATGCAGAGTCAACACGCTAGACTTTGTCTACATTTACAGAGTTACAGAGCAAAACACAAAAACATCCCAGGCAGTATGTTTAAATGTTTATTAAAGGGCATTGAATTTCATTTGGATTCTTCAAGTTTTAAAACAATGACATCAAATGGGATCAGACTAGACATCTGGCTGTGAATGTCTGTAATAAAGCATCATGGGTTGATCATGTTAATGCAAGACAGGTGTCTGCACATCGGTCTGAAATCATTACAAATCCTTTATGTCTCCAAGCCAGACAGTATAACAACATACACCTTTGTTGCAGAGTATGACCCGATCCAAATCCCAGAGAAGAGTTTATCTTGGAAGCTTAAGGTGATCGGTCCAAATCTGTGTTGCTTGTAACAGAGTAAACTAACTCATAAAGCTAAAGTACTGACAACTGATGTTTAAATGCAGCACTTTCAGCTGCTGCACAGTAGATCGTATACTGCAATCAAGACTCAGGAAGAAGGTTCACATTGATCTGTCAAAAACTGCTTGGATGAACGGTCTTCAAAGCAGTCATACAGCGGTTCAGCACGAAAAATGTGAAACACAACTGAGCGCAGCTGTGAATTTCCCAAAAAAAAAAAAAAAACTCCTGCAGCAGATATTACAAGCACTAAAACAGCTTCGAATGTGAGCCAAAATACCCACTAGTGTTTGTTGGCAGGCGGGTTTAATTTAAGGCATAAAGTCCTAAAAGGTTCAAAGGCTCCAGGTCCATTTCGTTACCTTCTACTTAAAACATTGCATCAGTTATTTTTGTTTGTAATCAAATGTTTTCATGAATTATGGATAGACAAAAATGCTAAAATCATACATTACATTTTTTTATACAATTCTAAAAATGTTCTGAACATTTTGGATTGAACACCGTTTGCATTAAATCAATTCGAGATTAGGGTATTTTATTTTACTGGAGTCATGTAAGCATATATTCTTATAGTACTCCTTGAGTACAGAGTAGAAATGTACTGCAGTCAGTCGTCACAGCGGGAACAAAGCGTTTTTCTGATGCATGCTGGGTATGAGGAGTCCCCGAAGCCAAGATTGTAAAGGGGCAAAAGGACCCGTACCTGGTTCAAACCTAATTATTGTGATACCGGCTGTCAGTACTTGTAACCTCTCAGTTTTTAATCATATTATTGACTTTGCAGTTTGTGAATCCTTATTTTTAGTCTGTGGAAAACGAGCGGACAATACGATAAAACCCTGTTGCGTTAAAAAACACGCCAGGAAGACATTCGTCAACACCAGGAAGATAAATTTGGCTTTGGTCCACAGAGTGCTGATTAAAAAGGTAAGTTCTATGATATTCCCTTGACAAACTGAAGCATGACATCCTTCTGGGTATGATGCTGCCATTTATGGATCATTTCCACAATCAGACAGTGTGCTTCAGCTCCAACACTACTTCTGCTGATGCAGCAAACACAAGGACAAAAGAAATTCAGATTCCTAATTCACAATTTCTGCAAACCTGATCAAATTAAAAACATTACAAACTTGTTTCTATTGCAACCTATTTTCTAAACAGTCTACAAATCTCCTGATTTGAGAATATGTCACAGAAAGAAAAAACAGAGAACCAATGTTAACAGTTTAAAACAAAATACACACACAAAAAAACCCGGGAAGTAATTTCATTGTTATTGCTTGTAGAAACAGATTAAATGACTCAGTCATTCAGATCACCAAAGGTTGCGTCCCAGCTTTCCTATTGTAGCGACCCATGGACTGTGCAACGTTCTGCTCTGAGCCACCATCTGCAGCACTAAGACACATTATTCGGCACTGTGCACTTCACTGAATAGGTTCAATCAGCACAACGTTCTACCAACTTGCCCTTATTCAGCTGAACAGTCCGTTCTTGGCACTGTACTATATATTTCCTGTCAACACGCTAAAAAAGGCTCATCTACTCGTACACCTTGCAGGTCACCCTGCCACCATCCCCCCAGATAAACACGTTCTCCTTATTCTCCCTGAAGTGACAAACACTTCACAGATTCAAAACCGAAGAGCACATCAGAGTATCACAGTGTGTCAGGGTGTGTGAACAAAGCCTGTTCCCAGTGGGGAACCGAAGGACTTTTCAGTCCTTGACCTCTGCCAGCCACCTTGTAAGGTTCAACAGAGGGAAAAGACAAGGCAAAAGGCAAAGATCAAATCAGGGCGTACAGAGCAGAGAGATGGTAGACAAGTACATTTAACTCCTTATTTTTAGTCAAATTTGATGTCATCTCACCACTCTGCTCTTTACAAATCACACGAAACCCCTCTTTAATTTCTCCCCTGCTCTGCCTCGGTCCAAGAAGCAGCAGTTTCTTTGCAGCAGACATCTTCAGTTTATCTGCAGAGTCGGAAGCCAACGGTGCCATCAGGACCGGTGGGCTGACGGATCACCTGATTGTTTGGACGAAGTGGTTCTAATGGTTGCTGCACATTCAAACGAGAAGCCCTGTTGACACGACAAGACAAATACTTAGTCCTTTCTAAATGTATTTATCTCTAGTAGTGCATCTCAATAAATTAGAAAAAAATCATGCATTTATTTCAGTGATTCAATTCAAAAGGTGAAACTTATTGATTCATTTCACAAAGTTTACACACACACAGGGGTTGGACAATGAAACTGAAACTCCTGTCATTTTAGTGTGGGAGGTTTCATGGCTAAATTGGACCAGCCTGGTAGCCAGTCTTCATTGATTGCACATTGCACCAGAGTGTGAAGGTTCAATTAGCAGGGTAAGAGCACAGTTTTGCTCCAAATATTGAAATGCACACAACATTATGGGTGACATACCAGAGTTCAAAAGAGGACAAATTGTTGGTGCACGTCTTGCTGACGCATCTGTGACCAAGACAGCAAGTCTTTGTGATGTATCAAGAGCCACGGTATCCAGGGTAATGTCAGCATACCACCAAGAAGGACGAACCACATCCAACAGGATTAACTGTGGACGCAAGAGGAAGCTGTCTGAAAGGGATGTTCGGGCGCTAACCCGGATTGTATCCAAAAAACATAAAACCACGGCTGCCCAAATCACGGCAGAATTAAATGTGCACCTCAACTCTCCTGTTTCCACCAGAACTGTCCGTCAGGAGCTCCACAGGGTCAATATACACGGCAGGGCTGCTATAGCCAAACCTTTGGTCACTCATGCCAATGCCAAACGTTGGTTTCAATGGTGCAAGGAGCGCAAATCTTGGGCTGTGGACAATGTGAAACATGTATTGTTCTCTGATGAGTCCACCTTTACTGTTTTCCCCACATCCGGGAGAGTTACGGTGGAGAAGCCCCAAAGAAGCGTACCACCCAGACTGTTGCATGCCCAGAGTGAAGCATGGGGGTGGATCAATGATGGTTTGGGCTGCCATATCATGGCATTCCCTTGGCCCAATACTTGTGCTAGATGGACGCGTCACTGCCAAGGACTACCGAACCATTCTTGAGGACCATGTGCATCCAATGGTTCAAACATTGTATCCTGAAGGCTATTCCTGAATTCTTGTCTCTGTTTCTTCCTTTGGCCACTTTTTGATAGATACTGACCACTATTGAAGTGGAACACAACTCAAGAGTTGTCAGACTTTCATTAGCTTTAAGACTTAATCATGCAAATTAACAGAAGTTTAAAATATATCACTCTGTATGTCATAAAATATATAGATAGGCTTCATTAAATTAACTTTTTAGTAATAATAAACTCAATTGAGGTGGACAAGTATATTTACTACTACTGATAAGATGTATTACCGGTCCTGGCTTGGATTATCCTGAGGTGTTTCCTCTGAAGAAGCACTACCCAAAATCCTCCTTCGGGCCTCTGCATACTCTGCTTCCCGTTGGGCCAAAGATTTCATCTGCTGCGAGGGACGAGATGAGGACGCAGAGTTCCCCGCGGTACCGTTATTGGAAGGACGCTTTAAAATTCGAATTTGAGGTGGAGGAGCCGCAGGCAAAGAGTCATCTTGAACTACAATTGCTGTTCGCACCGGGGAGCTAGCAGACTTTAAACTGGTCTTCCTGCAAAAGTAAAGCAGTTTGAGTGTTTGTTTGTTTTTTTTAAAGAAAAATCGAGTACTTTGTGGGCCGGTCACTTACTTTGCTTCCTGATTTATCTTTAGTTTTGCCTCAAGTCTTCTCTCGATTTCCTAATGAGAAACAAACAGATCAGTTAGGTAACCTGCTAATTATTATTTAAATACCTATATGATCTAAGAAACATGACAACTTCAGCCATGCTGTTAATATTCTTCAAACATGGACAGCATCAAAACACATGCCCTACAGCGGCTGAGGTATGCTGACATTTAAAAACATAATATGATGACATTTAGATTTTTATTTTTATTTTTTTTGAGTTTTGCAAACAGTAAAGAACCTATGAATACTGTTGAGGAAATTCTTTGTCAGCACAAACGCCTCTATAAAAGCAAAAACTATAACAAACACTGACTTTAGCAAAAGAATATTCAGGTCATTGCAAATAAAGTGCATTTAGTCTTCGTTTTCTTAAAATCCGTAAACATTAAAACATGAATGATTTATCACTTTGATTCCCAGAGAACAACACACAACAGTGGTACGAATAACTATTTAGAAACATGCAAGTATATAGCTAACTAGTTTGTTAAAACTACACTAAAAAGTTTGTTAAAAATTAAATCAGGTTTGTTGAATTCTGCTGGTTAAACATTGTGTGTAACCTTGCAGGAAGAATGATTTTGAAAAGATTTTAAGTTCTTCCACAAAACAAAGAAGGCACTATTTTATGAAAATCGTATAAACAAATTTGTGCACAACTGAGCACTAATTAAACGTTGAGCATACATTAATTTGCAAGTAAAAACTGACAAACAAGGAAGTACATTTTAATAAAAAGACAAGAATCAGAACAAGGAGGCAGGAGGTTATTCAGACGGCAGATTGTTAGTATAATCACACAGAAGCTTTTCAAACTTTAGTTAACGCATTTTATTTTGCTCATAAAAACATTAAAACCAGTGGTAAATTTAAGAAATAATTATTTATGTATTTTAAAAAACCATTATTATTATTTCCAAAGTCTGATTTTTATAATCTTCCATTTGACAACCAACTTCTGTGCTGCTTACAGGTTAAGGAGAAAATCATATTACTCCGGGAGTACCTGCATTGGGAAGCTATCTAGGAGGTGCTTACTGGATTACAATTAAAAGAATCTACTGTTTCAATATCAGATTCACAAATAGTGCAGGCTATGGTAAATGCTTTCTTTCAATGAAGTCTTTCAAATTGTATTTAGTTCTTAAACAAACGCCCTTTTACTTGGGGAGTGGAAATGAGAGATATTCAGCTTATCAGATAATTAAAGTTATAATAAAGCTGATGTTTTTTATGAGGTGGAGGTCAAATCAGAGTTTTTTCTATCTACAAAATCACAGCCATAAATAATTAAATGTTGTTGTTTTGAAACAATTCATGAGTATGTCAAACATTACATCCTAAAAAATTTGAATATTGCATAAAAGCCATAATCATCAAAATTACAAGAAAAAAAACTTGAAATGTTTTAGTCTGTCAGTCAGTCATTTTCTACCGCTTATTCCATAGTGGGTCACGGGGGAGCTGATGCCCATCTCCAGCAGTCTATGGGCGAGAGGTAGGGTACACCCTGGACAAGTCGCCAGTCCATCGCAGGGCAACACACAAACAACCATGCACACACACACTCATTCATACACCTAAGGGCAATTTAGAGCTACCAATTAACCTAACAGGCATGTCTTTGGACTGTGGGAGGAAGCCGGAGTACCTGGTGAGAACCCACGCATGCACGGGGAGAACATGCAAACTCCATGCAGAAAGACCCCTGGTTGGGAATTGAACCCAGGACCTTCTTGCTGCAAGGCAACAGTGCTACCAACTACGCCACCGTGCAGCCCTCTATGTGAAATGAATCTATATAATAAATGAGTTTCACTTTTTGAGATCACTGGCAAAATATATTTCATATTATTTTAATTTTTTGGGATCTTCCCGTAACTTTCAATAACAGGATCATTGCCTCAGTCATTGTACTTAATTATGCTTTGGTAAAAGCTAGCTTACACCTAAACAGAAGTATGATTAAATTTAACCATAACCACTCAAAAATGTATGTTTGAATTAAGACATCTCCATCCAATCTTCATAAAATATATTTTTATTTCCAGCTGGGTTCCAACAGATATGAATTTTGAAGTCATAATTTAATAAATTTACACACTCAATTTCCCAGAGTTCTCAGGCCTTTTTATAGTTCTTTGAGTATAAACACAGATGATCATAATGAACGTAGGTAGATTTTTACATTGGTCAGGCTTTAACTATGATACCTGGAAAACCAATATGGATGGATGATATTTAATTTTTCCACAATAATCCAGACCAGGAAAATACCTTAACTATATTCCATACTGTCCAGCCTGCGTGGGACTGTTTGTACAAATTGGAACAGTGTGGGAAGAGAAATTTCCAGAACTGAAGAACCTGTTTGTGAAAATTAAATAATGAATGGAGAATAACGACTGACGACACTGTTACAGGTAAGAGTTCCTGTGGTTTCCGCAATGGGCGGACCTAACATAATTTAGTTAAAAAAGTTGTTAATATAATTTAAACTTTTTTCCATTTGCCCAGTGCCATAATGTTGACAAAACATGATTAACTTAAAGACATAAAAAGTGACGTGACAACAAGTTTAGTTAGGATAACACCTGACGGTTTCGGCCTGCAAAATGTAATTTTTGACCTAGGTAACATGGATACGGAAATGAGGCCACATAAACTTGCTTATTTATCAAAAAACTGAATGCCTGCAGCGAGTCGGTGGTTTCTACCAGGCAAATACTTTACTGTAAAACTGAAAACGGCGTTCTACTGTGAAAATTGTTGAACTCACCCCACTATCCGCAGCTTCTTCCCAGCTTTCGGCTACCTCCTCATCCTCCATGTTTAACAGGACTCTGGCAGGATGCCTCTTCGCTCCTCCGGCAAACTATATCCAGTCCCAGCTGAGGGCATGGGACGGTGGGGCCAGGACAGGCAGACCTACAGGGGGACTCGGGTTTCACTTGGTTTTCGGCTCTGCTGTAAGCTGAAGAAACCAATCCGTAAACCTTTATTTTGCCCGCGTGTTAGCCTGTTAGCCCGACGAACAACTGAAATGACAATCTCAACCCGACTTCCGGTTACTTTTAATTCTGCGCCAGGACCCCTTTCAGACGAAGCCGAGCCACTTTAACAGCAAAGAAAAACGCGTGAAAATTTCAGCAAACAGCTGACAGATTTAGTCGGCGAGGACCCACCGATAAGCTAACGTAACCGTATAAGACGGAGAAACGGAAATGACGTTGTAACGTCAGTTAGCTACATAAATGACACTGACCTAACGAAGATGGCGTCATATTTCAACAACACTGTCACACCCAAAAAAAATCTGCTTTGTGAGGCCTTTAGCCAAATTGCAACGTTATCATAAAAAATAAAAGTACAACGAAAAACCAAAAAATAACGTAAACATTACTCCATCCCCATGTGTGTGCTTTGATGTATAGTTCGAGGGATACTCTTGTAATGACCTTATATTTGGTCATTAGAAGAGTATTTTGTAATGACCAAACTTACTAACTTACTAAACTTAAAAAAGTGATTAAAACTATATAGGTGAAACCTTTATTAATCAAAAAATTATGTGAGTTCTTAGTTTTGATGCATGTTTTTTTTGTAATCAAATCTTTTAGTTTCTGCATTACCAATTACCTATCAGAGGTGATCTAGGAAAATTGGCTGATTCCAGCTTCTGGACGGTTGATTTGTGCATTTCCATAATAAACAGCTTATTTGCTTCTCACTGAATCAGTGGCACGATTGGAGCATCTATTTTGGGTATGGCTCTACCTATTTAATAGTGAAAAATGCTGAAAAAACAATGTTATCAACTTGTTTTACTTACAGTAGTTTGTCTAGCAGCTCAGAACAAGGACCCATATGGTTTTGGACTAATATTGCATCCAAATTGTATCCATATTTGATATTGAACTTGGGGGTGTGCAGCTGCTGAATATGGTTTGTTTCTAGAGTCAGTTTTATGGGTAATCAGAAATACACCAAAAGCTTCCCAGAAGTCGGAATTCCAGCTGGGAAATTCAAGGCTTGCCAAGCAGTCCTGAATTTAAGATCAAGTATGACTGCAGTGTTCATAAAGCATAAAGAAGGTTCCAGGTATTGACCAACAGCACTTCTAGCAGTTTGTATGTTATGAAACCAGTGGCACATGTTGTATCGTACAAGATCAATTTGTGAACATATTCTTTCAGTGTTTAAATGCAAAAAATAGAGAGAAATACATTGTTATTGTTTTATATGGCTAACAGCAGTTAGCTTCACCACAATAAGCAAGCCCTAATCTTTTTTTGACTTGCAACTAGAATGGAGTCTACTCATGTCATTCCAGGATCTGAGCTCAGATGTTTTGACTCACATCTAATGCTGCATCACATCATTTTATACACCCAACAACAAAATTGGATTCTGAGGTCTGGGTTGCTTGGTGACCTCCAACTTTCCAACTGTAAATTCCATCTTCAGGGGTTGTTGAAGTTAATCAGGCAAGTTGCAACTCAAAAAAATTCAAATTTTCAAGTCTAAATGTAAAGCATCTGTATTGTTTTTTTAAAGGACTCAGAAAACTTGACTAGATCTCATTCAAAGTGTAAATTGCTGGTCAAACCTGAACTTGATTGGTCTTCACTGAAGACAGATTTTATAAAAACACACCATGTGATCTGTAAAACCCTTATTCTGTTTGTGAAACTTAAACTTTAAACTCAGGTGTCTCATCTTTGGTTTTTTGCAGATGCTGTGGTTCTGTTGGTATCTTTATGTCATGGCCTTCAGCATTCATTGCAGCAGTTTAAAGTCAAGTATGAAGTGTTTGAGAGAAGAGGTTCTCTAAGGAGTGTATTTTTTTCCCTAAAGGATTATGACATTTTTATAATCGAACTCGAAAGAAGAACAAGTTGACGCCAGCTAATCAACACAAAATTCCTCCCTTCACCACAGAGGACTTTGACAAACTTTTACAGAAATTGGCTGTTTTGGAGATGAAAATCCATTGACTAGAAGTGAATGTGGAGGTGAATATGGGGTACAGCGATGATCCAACTCTGCCTGTGATCCCAAACAGTGACAGCTCAATGACTCAGTCGGCAATCAGAACACTGAGAATAAACGTACCGGCAGACGCCCCTGGCATGTTTTAGGCACATGCCCAAAAAATCAGGGTGGACGACTCACTGGAAGATCTCAACGATTAAATAAATTAGAATGGCCAGAATTACAGAGAAATATCCCCGTTTCCCCTGGGAAAAGGAGACTTCGACAGTGAGCTGCTGTCACAACTGATAGGAGTGAGACAGCTGGAAATAATGGAAATCCCCTCCAGAACAGATTTGCTCCACTACAGAATGAAAACCAGGAAAATGATCCATCTTCTGAGAACAATTAAAGGTTTGAGAACAACCTTCATTCTAAACAGTCTTCTCCTAAATTGCCAGAGAAAAAGCGCCCCACCGGACCAAGAACCCTAATAGTGGGCAACACTGTGGATGGGATTAAAAACTTCTGCAACAAGAAAAACACAGAAGTTATGATTGGTACTAGTAACGTGGTCTCTGATATCTCAGAGAATATTCTTGCAATCACAGAAAAGCGCCTGTCTCTAGAAAACCTTATTATACACTGTGGAGCCATGGATGACGTGGCTAAGAAAAATTCAGAAGGACTGAAGGAGGATTTCTCTCGTCTTCTGAATATTGTTGGAGGTCTCAATATCAAGGTGTTTCTCAGCGGACCCTTTGCACCGATTGATGAGATTTTTTTGAGACTTCTGATGATCAATACAGGTCCTTCTCAAAATATTAGCATATTGTGATAAAGTTCATTATTTTCCATAATGTCATGATGAAAATTTAACATTCATATATTTTAGATTCATTGCACACTAACTGAAATATTTCAGGTGTTTTATTGTCTTAATACGGATGATTTTGGCATACAGCTCATGAAAACCCAAAATTCCTATCTCACAAAATTAGCATATTTCATCCGACCAATAAAAGAAAAGTGTTTTTAATACAAAAAACGTCAACCTTCAAATAATCATGTACAGTTATGCACTCAATACTTGGTCGTGAATGCTTTTGCAGAAATGACTGCTTCAATGCGGCGTGGCATGGAGGCAATCAGCCTGTGGCACTGCTGAGGTCTTATGGAGGCCCAGGATGCTTCGATAGCGGCCTTTAGCTCATCCAGAGTGTTGGGTCTTGAGTCTCTCAACGTTCTCTTCACAATATCCCACAGATTCTCTATGGGGTTCAGGTCAGAAGAGTTGGCAGGCCAATTGAGCACAGTGATACCATGGTCAGTAAACAATTTACCACTGGTTTTGGCACTGTGAGCAGGTGCCAGGTCGTGCTGAAAAATGAAATCTTCATCTCCATAAAGCTTTTCAGCAGATGGAAGCATGAAGTGCTCCAAAATCTCCTGATAGCTAGCTGCATTGACCCTGCCCTTGATAAAACACAGTGGACCAACACCAGCAGCTGACACGGCACCCCAGACCATCACTGACTGTGGGTACTTGACACTGGACTTCTGGCATTTTGGCATTTCCTTCTCCCCAGTCTTCTTCCAGACTCTGGCACCTTGATTTCCGAATGACATGCAGAATTTGCTTTCATCCGAAAAAGTACTTTGGACCACTGAGCAACATTCCAGTGCTGCTTCTCTGTAGCCCAGGTCAGGCACTTCTGCCGCTGTTTCTGGTTCAAAAGTGGCTTGACCTGGGGAATGCAGCACCTGTAGCCCATTTCCTGCACACGCCTGTGCACGGTGGCTCTGGATGTTTCTACTCCAGACTCAGTCCACTGCTTCCGCAGGTCCCCCAAGGTCTGGAATCGGCCCTTCTCCACAATCTTCCTCAGGGTTCGGTCACCTCTTCTCGTTGTGCAGCGTTTTCTGCCACACTTTTTCCTTCCCACAGAGGTGCCTTGATACAGCACTCTGGGAACAGCCTATTTGTTCAGAAATTTCTTTCTGTGTCTTACCCTCTTGCTTGAGGGTGTCAATAGTGGTCTTCTGGACAGCAGTCAGGTCGGCAGTCTTACCCATGATTGGGGTTTTGAGTGATGATCCAGGCTGGGAGTTTTAAAGGCCTTAGGAATCTTTTGCAGGTGTTTAGAGTTAACTCGTTGATTCAGATGATTAGGTTCATAGCTCGTTTAGAGACCCTTTTAATGATATGCTAATTTTGTGAGATAGGAATTTTGGGTTTTCATGAGCTGTATGCCAAAATCATCCGTATTAAGACAATAAAAGACCTGAAATATTTCAGTTAGTGTGCAATGAATCTAAAATATATGAATGTTAAATTTTCATCATGACATTATGGAAAATAATGAACTTTATCACAATATGCTAATATTTTGAGAAGGACCTGTACGTGGTTGAAAAAAAAAGTGCTACTACATCTGTGAACTTCATCGACAACTTTAATATTTTTTGGGAAAAAAGACAACTCTTCAAGCAAGATGGTTTCTGTTTGAACAAGTAGGGAGCCAGACGTCTCACATCTAATCTCTTCTATTCAGTAAATAATCCGCCAGCAGCTTCGACCTTCAGCAGAGAACATGGAGTATCAACAACAATGATAACGCTGCCTCCAACAGCTCCAGCAGAAACAACCTGCCAGTTGGCTGAGAAAGAGAGGTCATCACAAAACGTCTCCCTGTCGAAATCCACAGGAGAAGTGGACCCCCATTATATCCCCCTCCCCCCAAACCCCGACCCAGACCACACAGAACTCTCCCATCTCCCCAGTGAGCCCACGTTTTGTTTTACTGGATTCTGATAACATGAAAGGAACTCTTAAAATCGAGACCCAAATGGCTCTGACATCTTCTCCATTCAACACCCCCCGTGGCCGAGGCCCTGCTACTAAACCAACATCTTCCAAATGCCGCAAACCTCCACCACCTCCTAATCTATCTCCTCCTAATCAGGACCTTCAAATCACTTCTCTGTGATACAGTCTGGGCCCCAGTGGTAACTCTATCAGAAATGAACATGTCCAGGAAAAACTTGGGCCCCTAATAGGAGATAGTTGTAAAATGTCTGTGCTTTTATGTGACAGAAAGAAGAAAGCCAAAAAAAAGGATAAGAGACAGCAATAATGAATCAAAAAAAGCCATAAACTGTCAGGTACAACCAGACACAGAGTTAATATCAGCAACTAAGTCATATAAACTGGCTTTACTGAACATTAGATCTCTGTCAGGAAAATCATTTTTAATCAATGACTTCATTACTGACCACGATCTTGATGTTATGTTTTTAACAGAAACATGGTTACATGAATTTAATGAAGCTCCTATTCTGATAGAGTCGACAACTCCGAACTACAATTTTCTTTGTGAGAGCAGACAGCAAAGAAAAGGTGGAGGGGTGGCCACTTTGTTTAAAGATTTACTAAAGTGTAAAAAAGTATTTCTGGGCAAATTTGACTCTTTTGAATATGTGTCTCTCCAGGTAAAGAGCCTGGTCTGAACAATGTTCTTGAATATTTACAGGCCTCCTAAGTCCAAAACAAATTTTATCAGTGATTTTAATGAGCTTTTATCTGTGATATGTGTTGATTATGACTGTTTAATTATTGTGGGAGACTTCAACATTCACTTGGACAATCCTGAAGACAGAAGTGCAACAGATCTATGTGACACTTTTAGAAATTTTGGTTTGACTCAACATGTTAAACAGCAAACGCACAAACAGGGACATATTTAGGACTTGATCATCACTAAGGGTCTAAACATTTCCAAGGTGTCTGTAACTGATGTTGCTCTATCTGACCACTTTTCTGTTATTTTTGAAAGCATCATCTGCAATGGCTCAGTTTGCCAAAGAGACATGATAAGAAAACGCATCTTTAAGGATGGTGCAGCTGAAACCTTTAACCAGATTTACTCTTCTACCTCCACTTTGCCCTGTAACACTGTAGATGAGCTGGTAGAAAACTTCATTCTAAAATCTCGGACATCATTGATTCAATTGCTCTAATTAAAGTGAAAGTCGTTTCTGGGAAGAAAATGTCTCCATGGAGAAGTGCTCCACCAGTCAGAAGTGAAAAAAAGGAGTGTTGAAAAGCTGAACGCAGGTGGTGAAAGACTGGACTCCAGGTTCACTATATTATCTATAAAGAGAGACTATACAGATATAACCTACAACTGAAAAATGCAGGGGAATCCTTCTTTTCTGAGATCATCAGCAAAAACATTAACAATGCTCGTGCATTATTTGCCACGGTCGACAGGTTAACAAACCCTCCTGTAACTGTAGCATCTGAACTCCACTCTACCAGGGCCTGCAATGAATTTGCTAACTTCTACAAATAACCCTAAAGATCAGAGGGGCAGTCAGCACATCCATATCAACTCCAGTACCAATGCTGTTTCCAACTAGAACTGATTTTGACAAAATTTCCCAATTTCACCAAATAAACTACAAAAACTTAGAAGAAATTGTACAGCAACTAAGCTCTTCTTCCTGCTTTCTCGATGTTTTACCCACAGCTTTTCTTAAGAAAGCTTTGCCTGTAATAACATCTAATTTAACACAAATAATAAACACGTCCCTTTTGTCAGGTGTTTTCCTCCAGGCCCTAAAAACAGCAATTATCAAACTTCTATTGAAAAAGAGCAACTTGGACAAGCTGCTACTACAGAACTACAGGCCTATATCAAACCTCCCCTTCATCAGCAAGATTATTGAAAAAGTTGCGATTCAGCAGTTAAACAACTTCCTAACAACGACCAACCGCTTCGATGTCTTCCAGTCAGGCTTCCTGCTCACCACAGTACAGAGACTGCTCTTGTCAAGGTGTTCAATGATATCCGTATAAATGCATACTATGGAAGAACCACAGTGCTGGTATTATTGGACCTTAGTGCAGCATTTGACACTGTTGATCATTTTATTAGAGCGCCTGGAAAACTGGGTTGGCCTTTCTGGTACAGCACTCAATTGGTTTAAATCCTACTTGAAGGACAGGGACTTTTTTTGTCAGTAGGTAACTGACCACAAAAATGCCACATGTGGCGTTCCCCAAGGGTCCATCTTAGGGCCCCTTCTATTCAATATCTACATGCTCCCCCTAACTCAGATTTTAATAAACAACAACGTAAGTTATCATAGCTATGCAGACGACACACAGCTATACGTTACGATGTCACCAGGTGACTATGAACCCATTCAAGTGCTGGGTAAATGCTTAGAAGAAATCAATGCATGGATGGGCCTAAATGTTCTTCAGCTGAATCAAAACAAAACTAAAGTAATAATCTTTGGACCAAAGGAAGAACGTTTAAAAGTTAGCACACAGCTTCATTAATACAGGTAGAAACCACCAGTCAGGCTCGAAACCTGGGTGTAGTGATGGACTCGGACCTGAACCTTCAGAAGCACATAAAGACAGTAACAAGGTTGGCTTTCTATCACCTAAAGAACATCTCCAGGATTAAAGCACTAATGTCTCAGCAGGACCTTGAAAATCTAATTCATGCGTTCATCTTTAGTAGAATTGATCACTGCAATGGTGTCTTCACAGGTCTGCCTAAAAAGTCGATCAGACAGCTGCAGTTGATCCAGAACGCTGCTGCCCGCATCCTCACTAGAACTAAGAAAGTGGAGCACATCACCCCGGTTCTAAAGTCCCTACACTGGCTCCCTGTAGCTCAGAGAATAGACTTTAAAATACTTCTGTTAGTCTATAAATCACTGAATGGCTTAGCACCAAAATACATTACAGACTTGTCAGTGTATCAACCACCCAGACCTCTCAGGTCTTCTGGCTCAAATCTACTCTGCATACCCAGAACCAGAATCAAACATGGAGAAGCAGCTTTTAGTTCTTATGCTCCACTAATCTGGAATAAACTCCCAGAAAAGTGTAAAAGCACCAAAACCGTAAGTTGCTTTAAATCAAGAGAAAAAACGTATTTGTTTATAGTGGACAATTTTCCTTTCATTTTCTTATCCATCATTCTATTCTCCTTTTTTTTAATTACCTCTGTTGTTTGATTTTCTATATCATTGTAATGTTTTTCGTTTATGTACAGTGCCTTGAGTGCCTTGTTGCCTAAAAGCGCTATATAAATAAACTTGACTTGACTAATTTAGAGCCTGTGGTTTTCAATCAGAACAAGATAGACTGGTTCCTCCAGGAACAGACTTCCTTTAGCAGGGGAGATCAAGACACTTGGTGTGTGGTTATCAGGTAATGGCAGGATGGACTAGGACATGGACAGATGGTCTGGGGCCTTGTAAGCCATACGCAGGCACTGTTTTGACGCCTGTTTTGGTGAGGATAGAGCTGAGCCAAAAAGTAAAGCTTTTGATTCACTTTTACGTATGTCAAGAGATATGGATCGTGATGCTAAGAACAAGATCCCCGATTCAGGTGGGTAACATTAGCTTCCACCATAGGGTGGCTGGACTTAACCTTAAAGATAAAGTGAGAAGCTTCCTCATTATTCAGGGAGACCTCAAAGTAGATTTGGGCCCAAGGTTTCCCAGCAGACGATTACCTGAATCATCACACTGCCTCTACAAGCTTGCCTTCTTCCCATTGCGCATCCTGATGCCACGTCTTACCCAGATAAATGAGAGAAACATAAACATGATGTAAAAGAAAACAGAATTCATCTGATCAGGCTACCATCTTCTGTTGCTCCTGGGTCTAGTTCTGATGCTCAGGTTGGCATAGGCACTCTGACTGGTCCATGCTTTGCAGGCCCATACCCAGTAAACTTCTATGCACTTCTATTCTTTCTACCAAAAAAAGATTATATTCCTTAGCAACTTGAACCACAATAGCTCATCTGTTAGATTAGACCACACGGGCCAGCATTTGCTTCTTATATCTCATTATCTAAGTTTCTTGAAAGGGGCTTTATAGGAAGCTATAGTAGTGGGTGGGATATTCTGTAGCAATCTGTTTTGCAGTGGGTCTGAAGAGGCCTCAGAATGGAGAAACACTGCTGTTGAGTAACTGTCTTGTGAAGAGAATGGTCATGGTTTACTTAATGAACCATCCTTTGCACAATCAGCTCTAGCGGATCCAGAATACCAAGGTTATTTATTGGCTTGTTTAGCTTTTTAACTCTCTGGCCCAATAAATGATTGCAAGAGAGATTATGTTCTCCAAATCAGATTTATGTACAGAGTTGCCAACTTGTGTGTGGTGCTTGGATTGAGACTGGAAGGGAGGTGGGGTCAGTTTTTGAATAATATAGACTGATACCTATCAATTATTCAAAAATACTTTTTCATGAAAACAGTTTAACAAGCGATATAGTCAAAATGTTGTGGTTTACATTAAGAAATTAATGCCATTGCTAAGATGCATGTCTTTATTTGCTCTTTAACATAATTCTCAAGGTGCTCTATGAACCTTGCCAACTGACTGCTCCACACATATAGCTTTCCTTATCTGGGCAGAGTGAGAGAGTGAAAACAGAAGGAAAAACTTGAGTTTCCAACACGGAACTTGTAAAATGTATGCAATCTTTTCCAAAAAGCACTGAAGGACCTAACTATTCTCAAGAAATTGTCTGTTGTTACTACGTTCCTGTCTTTATTCCTTCCTTTGACCACTTTTGATAGATACTGACCACTCCTGAGGTGGAACACAACTCAAGAGGTGTAGTTTTAGAGATGCTCTGACCCAGTCATCAAGCCATCTAAATTTTCCCTTTCAAATTCTTTCACTTCCACTTTCTTCTCCTAACTCTTTGAGGACAAGTATTTACTTCTACCTAACAACAAGCGCAATGATGAGAAGTATGATATTGTAGTATTGCTTACTTTGCCCGTCAGCGTAAAAAACCTATATATATATGTACACAGGGGTTTAATTTTTATTCCAGTCCTCCTCTTTTGATGAGCAGATGGGAAAGCAGAGTCTGCGGCCTGAAGACCAACCCCTTGCATCACACACAGCCCCGAGGCTGTTCCGAAGCGTAGCTCTGCTGCGGAGGGAGGAAGCTGCTCTAACAGCGGAAGATGGCGATTGCATGGAGGCTGCGAAGGAACCAGCGGAGCTGATAAACCGTGGAGGAGGAGAGGACATATACACACCCAGAGCCCTGAAAAGATCTCAGCTGAAACAAGGGTATGAACCGGGCTTTTCCATTGTTACACCGTAAAGTTAACATTTCAGCGGAGAACCCTGGCAGACCAAGGCAGCACACAGTCCCTCTGCTGAGGCTAATATTAGCAAAGATCATGAACAGAAGACAAGAATTGTTTTGGCATCTAGCTGATGCTAACTGTTGATGTCATGTCGGCCTACCAGAGGATTTAATAGATGTCTATAATCTGCCAGATAATCGTAAAATGGAGAAGAGATAAGATTCAAAGCTCGTCAGTTGAAGATGAACTGGCACATGTAACTGCTGTTAGCCTGGATGCTGCTGATAGGTTGGCTAGCGTTAGCATATGTTAGCAAACCAGGAGAAAACGTTTAATTCGTCGAGTTAACTGGTCGTTTTCAAACCGATAAGCCGTGTTTTCGTGTATGAAGAAATATGCACAATCTCCTAACCTTATTACAATTTTAAAATGTCTTGGAGGCGCTAGATAGCTTTTAGAAATAGTTAGCCTTAGCAATCCTGTGATTCATTTATTATGTGGAGGCTAAAGATAGCTAGCTAGACGTAGCTAATGGAATAAACTCGGACGAAGCCGAACAGTTCGAAGACAGAGCATCATCGACGTATAATTTATTGATCAGTTATACTAGTTTTGTCACAAAAGAATAACTCTGGTCACACCTTTTATAGCATAGTTGGGCTTTTTAAGCAGGAGCATATATGTTTCACTCATATCAGGCTTCGTCGTCATTATGTTTCAGGAAGAACCAAACAAAGCAGGTAAATCCCCCTTGGTTAGTAGAGCAAATGATAAATTGACTTAGCACTGTATGATCTTTACTAATGCTGATCATGTTCAAGGGCATTATTGTTTAGGTCATGTCTAAATGTCTTCACGTGTCTCAACAGACAATAATGTCCCTTTCCCCCGACAATGAAGATGGATACTTTGTTGCCATGGATACAGAGGATGAGGGTGCAGAGACTGTGCTAACAGACAAAGTGGAGGCAAAGATGGGGTCCTGTTGTCAAGAAGGGATCATGGACACAGGTGCCAAAGGGAAGGGAAGAACTATGGCTGAGTTGCCAGAGGAAGTCCTCGAATATATTTTATCCTTCCTCTCACCTTACCAGGAGCACAAGACCGCTGCACTTGTGTGTAAGCAGTGGTATCGTCTTATTAAAGGTAAGTGGTTTTAATTTAAGTAACTGTTTACATAAGTGTTTCAGTGTTAATATTGTTAGTGTTACAGCATGTGCTTGGGTCATGTAGGAATAACATTGTTAAGGTGTGTTTACATTTCACCGATAAGCCAGTTACCATAACTTTGCCGTGTTCTTTGCTCTGTTTCCTCACTACATTTTTTTCTGAAACAGGTGTCGCTTACCAGTGTTACCATGGTTTTTTGAGAGCTGTCCAGGAGGGAAATATCCAATGGGAAAGCCGGACGTATCCATATCCCGGAACCCCCATCACTCAGCGCTTTTCACACAGTCAGTAATCGCTGCTTTACATCAGTGATACTGGTCAAACAATCTTTTTCTCACTTCGCCCCAAGTCCTTTACAAAGTCACCATATCAAAAAGAAGTGACATATTTATTGATTTCAAAGACGGGAGAGAATTACCTTAAATGACATGCATTACTTCTGAATATGATGTGTGGACTTTACAGCGAACAATTATTTATTCATACTTGTTTAACCATTTCAAACGATGTCACATTACAACCACAATAGTTACTTTTTCAGGACTTTATGTGATAATCCAACATAAAATAACATATATTTGTCATGTGGAAGAACAAGAATACATGGTTTTCAAAATCTTTTCCAAATAAAAATCTGAAAAGTGTGAGTTGATTTTGTATTCTGTCAGTAATCACTAGAAACGCCCCGGGGACGTTGAGTTTTTGTTTCATCAACTTTGCAAATGTGATGTAGGTATAATCTGACATAGTTACATGTTCTTCTCTGCAAAATACCTCAAGCTCAGTCAGATCGGAGGGAGAGCCTCTGTTAACATCCATTTTTAAGTCTTGCCAGAAATATTCATTTGAATGTAGGTTTTGACTTTGGTTGGGCCATTCTAACACCTGAAAATGTTTTGAGCTAAACCCCTACTCACACTAATTGTCTTCCGCTTATTCAGGATCGGGTCGCAGGGGACAGCAGACTAAGTTGAGTTGAGCCCTCTCCTTAGACACCTCCTCCAGCTCCTCTGGGGGAAGCCCAAGGCGTTCCCAGGCCAGCCGAGAGACATAGTCCCTCCAGCGTGTCCTGGGCCGTCTTCTGAGCCACCTTCTGAGCCACCTTGCAGTGGGTCGTGCCTGAAACACCTAGATTGTGAGGCATCCAAAACAGATGCCCAAGCCACCTCAACTGACTCCTCTCGATGTGGAGGACTAGCGGCTCTACTCCAAGTTCCTCCTGGGTGGCTGAGCTCCTCACCCTATCTCTAAGGGAGTGCCTGGCCACCCTGCAGAGGAAGCTCATTTCAGCCGCTTGTATCCGGGCTCTCGTTCTTTTAGTCACGACTAAACGTTCGTGCCCATAGGTGAGGGTAGGAATGTAGACCGACCAGTAAATCGTGAGCTTCACTTTTCGACTCATCTCTCTCTTCATCACAACGAACTGGAACATTACTGCAGCGGCTGCGCTGATCCGTCTGTCAATCTCCTGCTCCATTCTCCCCTCGCTAAGCATTTGGAGATCAGGTCGTCAAGGTCTCCACATTTGACCACCGCCCGATCCTCTTACCACCATGGTTCCCCCTGCATGTGGTGGGCCCACTGGGAGATGTCCTTGCGTCTCTTGTTCGGGCTTGGTAAAACCGTTGTTGTAACTCCGGCTGTATTGTGATTATGGTCCTGCTGTAAGGCAAGCCCCTGCCCGAATTTCAAGTCTTTTGGAGTCTCTAACTTGTTTTCTTCCTGAATTGCTCTTTATTGTTTCCATCTATCTTCCAATCTGAGCATCTACCCTGTCTCTCTTGAAGAAAAGCATCTCCACAGTGACACATGGTTTTTACCTAAAAAAAAACCAATTAGATTTTGGTCTATTTTGACAACCAGCACCTTAAACGTGTTTACTGTGTCTCCTAAATGGCTTGTGCCAAACTGCAGACAAGGCTTCTTATGGCTTTCTTTCAACAATGCTTTTCTTCTTTCCACTCTTTTGTAGATGCCAGATTGTTGGAGTGCACAACTGATAGTTGTTCTGTCAACCGATCTCTACTGCTCCTCCTGAGTTACTCTTTACCTTTTGGCTCTTCCACTGATTAATACTCTCCTTTCCCAGCCTGTCAGTTTAGGTAGACGACCGTGTCTTGTTAGGTTTGCACTTGTGCCATATTGCTTCTATTTTCAGATAATGGATTGAACTGAGAATGTTAAAATCTTGATATACTGTTTTATACAATAATCCTGCTTTAAGCTTTTCCACAGTCTTATCCCCATCCTGCCTGCTGTGTTCCTTTGTCTGTTGATGCTGTTTGTTCATAAATGTTTTCTAACAAACCCCGGAGGCCTTTAAAGAACTGCTGGATTTATACTGAAATTAAATTACACTCTGGAGGATTATATTCACTAACTAGGTGACTTCTGAAGTCGCCAAATTGCATAGATATTTATTTAGGGGTATTAGAGTATAGGTGATTGAATATAAAGCACACTTTTCAGATTTTTTATTAGTTTAAAACTTTGAGTTTCCTTTTCCTGCCACTTCCCAGTTCTGCACTTAGTTGTGTTGGTCTCTAACATGTAGGTTTATGTTTGTAAAATAGCAAAATGTGAAAAAGGAATATGGACTTATGCAAGGGTCTGTATGCAGCGACTCTGTAATTATTGCTAAATTGTGCGGCATTAATCTTTGTTTTTGCATATTGCAGGTGCGTGCTATTATGACTCAAATCAGTCCATGTATGTTTTCGGGGGCTGCACTCAGAGTAGCTGCAATGCTGCCTTTAATGACCTATGGAGACTGGACCTCAACAGTAAAGAGTGGATCCGCCCTTTAGCCTCAGGTGAGAACCTTGCAGCCGAGCATACAAAAATATAAACTCCAAACTGTGTAACAGCTTCATTTGCACTGTATTGTGTTTTTATCTTTAGGGTGAGTGTGCAGTATAAAACAAATTATATTCTTCCTAAACATTTTTATGTGTTGAACCATTTTCTTTTTACAGTTGAGCATCATCATGAGGAAAATGTTAGTTATATTTATGTTTATTTTTTTTCCACAGGCTCCTATCCATCTCCAAAAGCCGGAGCGACCTTAGTGATGCACAAAGATCTGTTGGTGCTGTTTGGAGGCTGGACGCGACCCAGCCCTTATCCACTTCACCAACCAGAGAGGTTTTTTGATGAAATCCACACCTATTCACCTTCAAAAAATTGGTGAGATGGACTCCAGAGACATTCAGAGGGTGTGGTTTAGTCAAAGGATGGGAAAGTTGAACTACTCATCATTATTTTCTCTTGTGTGGTTTTTTCACTTCTGTTTTCCCAGGTGGAACTGTATAGTAACAACACATGGACCTCCACCTATGGCAGGCCACTCATCGTCTGTAATTGGGAACTCCATGATAGTGTTCGGGGGATCGTTAGGAGCACGTCAGATGTATGATCATTTTATGGATTACACTTTAATACACTGGAAAGTCAGCAGTATGCATTTCATTTAAATGTATACCGCAGATCAATACTAAAGTTCTAGTGAAAAAATGTGGTTGGGGAGAAATATTGTAGCGCATCAGACTAACATTAGAAAGCCTTCCTAAAACTTAAGGTAAATGGCTCGACCCAAACAATATAGATGAACTAATAAATCTAGTTTTTAGATCTAGCTACATCACAGTGTAACATTAAGCGCTGCTTTTTAATATTTTTGCTCTGCATAGATGCATCCTCATTTTTGTCAGTACCCTGATTTTATAGAAAAGGGAGCGGGCTGGGTAAGTTCTCTGAAGTCTGGTCACTTGGATTTCCTCCACCTCTGTTATCGCAAAATGCCCCTACAAGCCTTTTATAGGAAAAATCAAGGAAAAGTTCATGAGTGAAAATGATACCATTCGCGGTCAACTCTTTATGTTGTATATTTGTTCAATGGTTTTGATCAGGAGCAATGAGGTCTGGGTTCTGGATCTGGAGCAGTGGTCCTGGTTCAAACCGTCCACATCAGGTCCATCACCTCACCCACGAGGAGGCCAGTCACAGGTAAGAAAGTTTATTTTTCTTTAAGCTGAGTTTATTTTTTGGTTCTTGTTTGAGTTCATATTTAGGTTATTTTTTGTTTGTTTGTGTTTTGTGTATATTTTGTAAATTATTCATACAGACTGTATTTTTTTTATCTTTCAGATTGTAATTGATGATAAGACGCTGCTTATATTGGGAGGCTGTGGTGGTCCTAATGCAGTAAGTTTCTTTACTATCCAGTTTTTTTTTTCCCCCACTAACAACTGTACACTGACAATAAAAACACATTATTTAGAAAAATACATAGCTCCTTTCGTGTTTGCGCTTTTTCAAGCTAAGAGAAAGAAGATGACAGAAATTTCAGCCACATTTGCCATGGTCTGAAAATATGCCTCTAAATTTGGAAACTAACTCAGAACTGCCCTCTAGTGGATGCCGTGGCTAACAGCAGTGCTAATCTATTAAACGTTTTGAAGACATGAGGGCAGTGATGCTTGACAACGTTAAAAATCGGTGGACCTATTTACATACAGTAGCCCTTTAGCCTTTATGGCTGGCAATCAAAAAGCTAATTTTGCTGGAAACATTTTTAGAAATTGGTTTATTTTTGTTATTTATCACTCATAATGTAATCTGGCCTTTCAAGTCTGCCATGGTCTTCTCTTCTTTGAGTTAAAATGATAATATTTTAAGAAGTATTTTGGGCCCTTGCCTCTAGAGTAGCTTGAAGAATATAAAAACAGGTCATATTTTAATCTATTCCATCTTGTTGGGAATCACAGCTTCTTAAAGATGCCTGGCTCCTTCACATGGAAAGCCCTGCGTGGAAATGGCAGCAGCTGCAGGTAGAGAATGAGGACCATGGAGCCCCTGAGTTATGGTGCCACCCAGCTTGCAAAGTAAGTTTTTGACCCATTTGTAGACTCCGGGTCCATTCCCCCATTGCCAAATCACTCCATTCTTTGTACCGACACGTTGTTGTTTTGTCCCTTCCTACTTTCATTTTGCACCTGTAAACAAACCATTTACTAACAACACTACAAATATTAACAATAGGTTCAAGTCACTTGGTAGTTAAATATTTTTATGAATTTTGGTGATAAAGAGTAATAGAGACTTAAATACCACCTGTAATGTAAATCATCTTTATATTATTTTCTTTAATTAGACCATGTTTCTTTTGACTGTGGTTCTGATCCCCTTTTGGGAAAGCTGGCTCTTTCTGCATTTTGAAATTATGACCCCAGATCAAACTAAAATAATAGTGTCCTTCTGCTGGTAGATATTTCCTATTGGAGTTAGATAACAGCATTTTTTCTGTATACTGAGTAGATTAATAGCTTGAGTAGATTATAGAATATTCCTCTTCAACTTCAGTTGCCTTAATGGACATAAAATATTCTCATGGTCGATACAGAACATCTTGGTTCCATTTCTTACCTCTAAAAGTTGGATATAAAACAACCAAAATAAAAGTAATGAAGTGGTGAAGGAATGAAATGACCAGCGTACTGCAGCCGTTAGTCCTGACATGTGTGTTCAATTTGTGATTTTTCAACTTTGTGTTTTCACTGCTAGGTGGGTCAGTGTGTGGTGGTTTTCTCACAGGCTCCTTCTGGCCGTGCACCTCTTAGTCCAAGTCTTAACTCGCGACCTTCCCCCATAAGTGCCACACCCGCCCCTTTGGGGCCGGAGCCCCCCTCTCTGCGGTCTCAATCTCCTATTCGAAGCGGGGCCGCTGGTGTTGTCCTGGGAGCTGCCGAAGAGGCTCCGTGCGTAAATGGTCGATGGGGCACACTAAGACCTCGACCTTCAGCCAGAGGAAGCGCCAGAAATGGAAGCCCATCCTCGTCCCAGCAGCCGTCTCCTTCACAAGGCCCTGACAGCCCCCCTCTCCCTCCGCTTCCCTCTCTAATAAACGGATCTTCCCCTTCTCCTCGGACCAGCCCGGCCCAGGGGTGCTCTCCTCCCTCCCGTCCTCATTTGCCTGGTTCCACAGACTATGGGTGGGAGTCTCCGCTATCTGCTGCTCCTCACCAGGAGGTCCCAAATACTAATGGACTGCATACCCCCCCCTCAGGCTCCCCTCTCACGCCACCAGGAGCGGTGTCCCCCGCTGCCCTACGAAGAGGACTGGAGGCAGTGAAAAATAAATCTTCCTCATCTTTACCATCGTCTTCCCTTCAAACACATGGGGCTTCTTCTATGGGCGGCAGTGGTGGGGGAGGAGTAACCGGCCCCTCAGGAACCCCACCATCATCCTCATCCAGCCCTCCACAAGCCGCCGTAGCTGATGGACACGCTATTCCACCCATAGCACGGCGCCTTGGCCACCACCCGCCTCAGAGCCTGAATGTAGGCAAACCTCTGTATCAGTCCCTAAACTGCAAGCCCATGCAGATGTACGTGCTGGACATTTCCCTGGCCAAATCCGCAGGCGTTGTGTCCTGGAAAGTTTACGGTAATGGGACGCCCGCAGCGGTCATGGGGCCTCCGGAGACCAGCCTTCACACTGTGGTGCAGGGCAGAGGGGAACTCATTATTTTTGGGGGCCTCATGGACAAGAAACAAAATGCTAAGTACTACCCTAAAACCAACGCTTTGTACTTTGTACGAGCTAAAAGGTAATGCATCTTCAGACGGGACTGGAAAGACGGATGTTATACTCTGCAACAACATAAGGGAACTAACACACAAGGCCTTTTACCTGTAGGACGGATTATAAGAGAAGAACTTTATCAGTGCTAGATGTTTCACTTGAATTTCACTGTTGTCCCTTCTGCCTACTGATCGCATTCATAGGGAAACACTTTAACTACACTGACAAAATATTTGCTTGAATGAAAATTATCTGTGTGCGAGTGTGCTTGGAGAGGACCAGACATTTTTATCGCCCCCTGATGGTGAACAACCAAACAAAACATTTATTTGTGTGAGTGTGTGTATATGTATGTCACCCCTTCTGAACTCTTAAAAAGAAGAAAACTGGAAGTGTTGATGACTACCTTGCTTTTTCTATCTCTCTAAAAGCCTGCAATGTTTACATAGAAACAGCGTGTGTGTGTGTGTGTGCGTGTTTGTGTGCATGATGGTGGTTAAAAATTGTTGACTAATGTGTGTCGGGGGGCCGCGATGGCTGAGCGATGTGGCATTGTACTATAAACATAGTTGAACAATAAAGGCCTCCGTGTCTGCTCTGTGGCAGTGTTTGTTCTTGTCGGGTGTGAAGATAATACGGCTGCTTTTCAATTAAACAAAGAATCGTTTTGTTGGTTGTAATGATCATTTGATGTTCTGCAGAGAAATTGTGGTATTATCTGTAAGGCTCTTTGCTCTACGCATCACTTTTCCTTGCCTTCAACATCACAACCTAGCTTTCATGTAGCAAATTGTTTTACCAGAGTTTTGATTTCCTTTATCCCATTCCCAACATATGTAATAAAACAAAATTAAAACAAACTGGTCCAGTTCATAGGTTTATCAACTTTGGTTCAAATCAATCCAGTTCATTCTATTCAAATCAGATACAGGTCCTTCTCAAAATATTAGCATATTGTGATAAAGTTCATTATTTTCCATAATGTAATGATGAAAATTTAACATTCATATATTTTAGATTCATTGCACACTAACTGAAATATTTCAGGTCTTTTATTGTCTTAATACGGATGATTTTGGCATACAGCTCATGAAAACCCAAAATTCCTATCTCACAAAATTAGCATATCATTAAAAGGGTCTCTAAACGAGCTATGAACCTAATCATCTGAATCAACGAGTTAACTCTAAACACCTGCAAAAGATTCCTGAGGCCTTTAAAACTCCCAGCCTGGTTCATCACTCAAAACCCCAATCATGGGTAAGACTGCTGACCTGACTGCTGTCCAGAAGGCCACTATTGACACCCTCAAGCAAGAGGGTAAGACACAGAAAGAAATTTCTGAACGAATAGGCTGTTCCCAGAGTGCTGTATCAAGGCACCTCAGTGGGAAGGAAAAAGTGTGGCAGAAAACGCTGCACAACGAGAAGAGGTAACCGGACCCTGAGGAAGATTGTGGAGAAGGGCCGATTCCAGACCTTGGGGGACCTGCAGAAGCAGTGGACTGAGTCTGGAGTAGAAACATCCAGAGCCACCGTGCACAGGCGTGTGCAGGAAATGGGCTACAGGTGCCGCATTCCCCAGGTCAAGCCACTTTTGAACCAGAAACAGCGGCAGAAGCGCCTGACCTGGGCTACAGAGAAGCAGCACTGGACTGTTGCTCAGTGGTCCAAAGTACTTTTTTCAGATGAAAGCAAATTCTGCATGTCATTCAGAAATCAAGGTGCCAGAGTCTGGAGGAAGACTGGGGAGAAGGAAATGCCGGAAGTCCAGTGTCAAGTACCCACAGTCAGTGATGGTCTGGGGTGCCGTGTCAGCTGCTGGTGTTGGTCCACTGTGTTTTATCAAGGGCAGGGTCAATGCAGCTAGCTATCAGGAGATTTTGGAGCACTTCATGCTTCCATCTGCTGAAAAGCTTTATGGAGATGAAGATTTCATTTTTCAGCACGACCTGGCACCTGCTCACAGTGCCAAAACCACTGGTAAATGGTTTACTGACCATGGTATCACTGTGCTCAATTGGCCTGCCAACTCTCCTGACCTGAACCCCATAGAGAATCTGTGGGATATTGTGAAGAGAACATTGAGAGACTCAAGACCCAACACTCTGGATGAGCTAAAGGCCGCTATCGAAGCATCCTGGGCCTCCATAAGACCTCAGCAGTGCCACAGGCTGATTGCCTCCATGCCACGCCGCATTGAAGCAGTCATTTCTTCAAAAGGATTCCCGACCAAGTATTGAGTGCATAACTGTACATGATTATTTGAAGGTTGACGTTTTTTGTATTAAAAACACTTTTCTTTTATTGGTCGGATGAAATATGCTAATTTTGTGAGATAGGAATTTTGGGTTTTCATGAGCTGTATGCCAAAATCATCCGTATTAAGACAATAAAAGACCTGAAATATTTCAGTTAATGTGCAATGAATCTAAAATATATGAATGTTAAATTTTCATCATGACATTATGGAAAATAATGAACTTTATCACAATATGCTGATATTTTGAGATGGACCTCTAGATGCAGATGCATACACTACCTTGCAAAAGTATTCACTCCCCTCTTGGCTTTTTAACCATTTTGTTACATTCCACCAGGTAATTAAAATAAAATACTCTATGTTGGTCAAGTGAAATTTATATATATATATATATATGTTAAAAAAATGAAAATTGTATCCACCCTCTTTACAATGAAGCCTCGAAAAGGTTCTGGTGCAACCAACTACCTTCAAAAGTCACATAATTAGTGAAATGAAGTCCACCTGTATGCAGTCTAGTGTCACATGATCTGTCAATATACACGTTTTTTGAAAGGCCCTAGAGGCTTAAAACACCATTAAGCAAGAGGCATCCCACCAGGAAGACCAATGATCTCTCCAAACAAGTCAGGGAGAAATTTGAGAAGTACAAGTTCAGGGTGGGGTTATAAAAAAATAACCAAATCTTTTATGTTCCTGTGGAGCACATTTGAATCCAACATCTTCAAATAGAAAGCAGATGGTAGCACAACAAACCTGCCAAGAGAGGGCCGCCCTCCAAAACTCACACATCAGGCAAGGAGGGCATTGATCAAAGAGGCAGCACAGAGACCCTGGAGGAGCTGTAGAGTTCCACAACATAGACTGAAGTATCTGTCCATAGGACCACAATAAGCTGTACTCTCCATAGAGCTGGGCTTTATGGAAGAGTGGCTAGAAAAAACACAGTGTTACTTTTCAGCCACCAAGGAAAACACTATGTCTAGCACAAACCCCACACCTCCGATCACCCCAAGAACACCATCCCTACTGTAATATATGGTGGTGGCATCATCATGCTGTGGGGATGTTTTTCAACAGCAGGGACTGGGAAACTGGTCTGAGTCAATGGAAAGATGGATAGTGCTAAATACAGGGAAATTCTTGAGCAAAACCTGTTAGTCTCTGTGATTTGAGACTGGGACGGAGGTTCGCTTTCCAGCAGGACAATGACCCGAAGCACACTGCTAAAGCAACAATCCAACTCAGAATCTGTGGTTAGACTTGAAGATTGCTGTTCACAAGCGAAAACCATCATGAAGCAGTTGGAGCAGTTTTGCCTTGAGGAATGAGCAAAAATCCCAGTGGCAAGATGAGACGAGCTGCAACCTGCAGCTGTAATCACTGCAAAATGTGGCTCTACAAAGTACTGACTTCAGGGGGGTGAACAGTTATGCACACTGGAGTTTTCCATTATTTTGTCCTATGTCTTGTTTTGCTTCACAATAAAAAATAACATCTTCAAAGTTGTAGCCATGTTCTGTAAATCAAATGGCGCCAACTCTCAAACAATCCATTATAATTTCAGGTTGTGAGGTAACAAAATCATGAAAAAGGAATAGTTTTGAAAATCACTACACTTTCTGATTTTATCCAAACTAATTAAGAGCCAATTTTATATAATCATTTACTGATATTTAGTAAAAAGCTGTTGACATTGCAGCACTGCCCCACCCTGAGCAAGAATGTGGAGAGGAACCACTCAATTAGATGATAAATTAAACTTGAAGCAGTCTTTTTCAAGGCTCAACAATCCTTTTAGTTGTTGGGGCTTGCAAACATACTCTAGAGTATATCGTTGTTGCAATAATTCTGTATTTTTATAATGTATTAAAAAGAAAAAATCCCGGTAACTAAACGGTATGATAATTGCCCATCCCTGCCTGAGCTGTGGATCTCAAGAGCTCCTGTAGACTTACTGTGGGCCTCCTTGCTGCTTCTCGGAGCCCGTATAGCTCCTAATGACGTCATTCTAAGAAAAATGAAGCATCTTAGGTCCCAGGAAAGCTCCTAGCGTGTGGAGATGTTAAGAGTAATGAGGAGGACTTTTAGTGAGCGTAAGAGTGTCTGAAGTAGAGGAGATGGTGAAGAGACAGAAAGAAAGGAGAGATATTCTCCATACAATGAACAGTAGTGAATTAATAAGACGCTACCGGCTCGATCGTGCAGGGATCCACAATCATAGAGTTATTAATATAGAGATAAGATTAACCATATCATCCCCTGGGGGGAAATTAAATAGTTTCAGCAGCAGGACAGGTTAAAGGTGCGCCTCTAGTAAGGTAATAATAGGAAAGATAAATAAATGATAGAATTAATTACCCTGAATAGAAAGTGAACAAAAAGTGAACAAAATTACAAATAATATAGTACAGAATTATTTTAATATTTACAGACTGTAAACTGCTTTCAAAAATAAAAAAAATGGCAAAATATTGGAAAAACTCGAAACAATATACACTGTATACATAAATACAAACTCTGGACACGATATAGTACAATAATCTAAACACTATATACATAGAAGGAAGATGTACATGAGGTGAATAAGTAGTTCCTGTATTCTTCATGAGGTCAGTAGCCTAAGCCTAAATGGTAACAACCAATCACAGCTCTTAGAGGACAGCGTCACACCTAGCAACGGGGTCAACCACACCTCCTCACTAATATAGGAGTTTCTGTCACCTCCTCACTCAGAGTTGCTCTCTATGGAAGCAAATCGTAATGTGTCCTTCTTTTGCCCGATTTGAAGGATGACTCGTGAGTATCCTTCGCGGCCATCTTTTCCCATGATTCATTGCGGGTCGAAGCGGTTTGGTCAAACAGGGGCAGCCATGGCGGACCACACTGGCAAAAGCTGTGAGTAAACTGTGAAAAATGACACTTTCTGTGACACAAATTAACTTCTACAATGTTTTTAGTGCGGGAATATAACTATGTAGACATGAAAAATCTGCTTGATTTATCTAGACATCGCTTAATTTCAAACGTGCTCCGACGTGTTCGGAGTTTTCCGCTTCCACCGTAGTAACCGGCTCGCCTCGCCAGCCCTACCGGCGGTGGGGCGAGCTAGACCCGGTGGAGATCTGACCGGACTCCCGGCAGTCATCACAGTGAACGTTTAACACAAGTGATTTCTAACAGTTTATATTAGTGTTATTTTAATGTATTGTGTCATTTGTTCATGTAAGTCGATTTGACATTACAGGTGATATTAAAGTTAACCTGAATAAATGGACGATTTCATGTAATCCTACCGTATTGCTGGAGAGTGTGATTGAGAATAAATAAGCTTTTAAATATTCCTTTTTGATGAAGAAATATGCTATATGTGTTTTTAAAAGTGTATTTATAATTCAGCTAGCATTATAATTTTTGATTCCAGGTACAGTTGAAGAGAAATACACTTTCAAATGCAAGCAAATCTCAGTAAATAAGTGAAAAGTTTGAAAGAACTTGTTTTAGGCATTTGCATATAAATATTTTAATATGTTCTGCAAATTAAGACAAATGTAAAATTAAAAAAGGCTTTTTTTACACTGATATTAAGCACGATGGTTTTTTTTTTCTTGTTGTTTAGGTACAAAGGAGCAGACGGGTCAGTTTATTAAGCTCAGGGGTGAGAACCACCACCTTTTTACTGGACCTAAAAACTCAGCCACCGTGGCTTGGAGGTACAATAACAACATTCTTTGCAGTCAGTTTCTGTCCAGTTTCAATAACTCCTATCTTTCTAACTTTCATAAATATCCATCCAGTGATTAACATACTTCTTTTGGTTTTCCCTCTTTCTTTTTGCTTGTTTAGGACAATTCTGGAGAAGATGGGCCAACAGGGGAAGGTCAACCCCTTGCAGGCCCAAAAAAAGTGGGACAATATGAAAAAGAAATATAAAGTTTGTTCAGAAGTTCTCATGTCACACACAAATAAAAAATATTTCTCAAAGTCGTATTGGTTTCTCTGTTTAGTCAACTCTTTTTTTTATTCCCTCTAACTTTAGGATTGTAAGTATCCAGGGTCAGGAGAGGGAGTCAGTGAAAAGCCCACTGCTGCTACTTGGCCCTGGTTTTTCCTTATGGATGAGGTGTTGGGACAGAGGTCTTCCACAACACCTCCTGTCCTAATTGCCTCCATCCCTGAGGACACTCCAGGGCCAAGTGGAGCGGTGGGCAACCAGATGGAGAAGGAAGACAGTGAGCCAGCAGGCAGGGGTCAGAAAAGAAAGAGGGACAGAGATGATGGAGTTGATCAGGGAGGACATGAGGGCACAGAGAATGGACAGACTGTTTTCCATCTTAGAAAGAATGGTACCGAAATAAGGTGCTATAAAAGAAATAAATATGTTTTGTTCGGATAGTTTCTTAAAGTTTTAAGCTGTTCTAATAAATTTCAAAATAGTTTTTGTCACTAAAGTAATTTTTTTCCATTTGACCTAACAATACATCAACTTCATTTAAATTTCTAAACAGTTTATTAAAAAAATTACAAATAGCATTTAAACAGAATGTGGAAAAAAGAACATTAGAACAGATCAAGATTACAAGACACAAAAGGCATAAAATAAAACTATGTACAAGTATTTACAACGGCGACAGCAGGATCAACCTGAGTGACCGGTTCCTGGAAAAACCTCTTCAACAGAACAAAGAGGCAGATGTCTTTCTGAACAGAAAGTCTCTGGAGGTGTGGCTAAATCTCTCTCAAGGTCAGAGACTTGGATGGATGCTGCAACTGAGACCTTTGGTTTGACTTTTCTGGATGGTGAGCGAAGCATCACACAGGTGGTCTGCAGATGTTTGTGATGCCTCTCTCCACTGTCCACGGTATCGTCCATCAAGTGGGTTTAAAGGACTGGCTGAATTGACGGCTGCCACATCACTAAGAGGTAATCGGAAAAATGCAGAATTAGAAGATGGTGCTCACAAAATATTACAATTAGTTATACCCCTCAAACATTAATCACATCTATAATATTATACTTGCCTGCATACAGTAGTCATGTTCTGGTGGTGTGTATAAATATATATATATATACACTGCTCAAAAAAATAAAGGGAACACTTAAACAACACAATATAACTCCAAGTAAATCAAACTTCTGTGAAATCAAACTGTCAACTTAGGAAGCAACACTGATTGACAATCAATTTCACATGATGTTGTTCAAATGAAATAGACAACAGGGGGAAATCTTTGGTGATTATCAAAACACTCAATAAAGGAGTGGTTCTGCAGATGGGGACCACAGAACACTTCTCAGTACCTCTGCTTTCTGGCTGATGTTTTGGTCACTTTTGAATGTTGGTGGTGCTTTCACACTCGTGGTAACATGAGACGGACTCTAAAACCCACACAAGTGGCTCAGGTAGTGCAGCTCATCCAGGATGGCACATCAATGCGAGCTGTGGCAAGAAGGTTTGCTGTGTCTGTTAGCGTAGTGTCCAGAGCCTGGTGGCACTACCAGGAGACAGCCCAGTACACCAGGAGACGTGGAGGAGGCAGTAGGAGGGCAACAACCCAGCAGCAGCACCGCTACCTCCGCTTTTGTGCAAGGAGGAACAGGAGGAGCACTGCCAGAGCCCTGCAAAATGACCTCCAGCAGGCCACAAATGTGCATGTGTCTGCACAAACGGTTAGAAACCGACTCCATGAGGATGGTATGAGAGCCCGACGTCCACAAATGGGGGTTGCAGGACGCTTGGCATTTGCCAGAGAACACCAGGATTGGCAAATTCGCCACTGGCGCCCTGAGCTCTTCACAGATGAAAGCAGATTCACACTGAGCACATGTGACAGAATATGGAGACACCGTGGAGAGCAATCTGCTGCCTGCAACATCCTTCAGCATGACTGGTTTGGCAGTGGGTCAGTAATGGTGTGGGGTGGCATTTCTTTGGAGGGCTGCATGGCCCTTCATGTGCTCGCCAGAGGTAGTCTGACTGCCATTAGGTACCGAGATGAGATCCTCAGACCCCTTGTGAGACCATATGCTGGTGCGGTTGGCCCTGGGTTCCTCCTAATGCAGGACAATGCTAGACCTCATGTGGCTGGAGTGTGTCAGCAGTTCCTGCAAGATGAAGACATTGAAGCTATGGACTGGCCCGCCCGTTCCCCAGACCTGAATCCGATTGAGCACATCTGGGACATCATGTCTCGCTCCATCCACCAACGTCACGTTGCACCACAGACTGTCCAGGAGTTGGCGGATGCTTTAGTCCAGGTCTGGGAGGAGATCCCTCAGGAGACCATCCGCCGTCTCATCAGGAGCATGTCCAGGTGTTGTAGGGAGGTCAAACAGACACGTGGAGGTCACACACAATACTGAGCCTCATTTTGACTTGTTTTAAGGACATTACATCAAAGTTGGATCAGCCTGTAGTGTGTTTTTCCACTTTAATTTTGTGTGTGACTCCAAATCCAGGCCTCCATTGGTTAATAGATTTGATTTCCATTGATGATTTTTGTGTGATTTTGTTGTCAGCACATTCAACTTTGTACAGAACAAAGTATTCAATGAGAATATTTCATTCATTCAGATCAAGGATGTGTTATCTGAGTGTTCCCTTTCTTTTTTTGAGAAAAACCCACAAACACCAACTAGATAAGAATAGAAAGTAGTTTAGGAAAACTAATTATTAAAAAAACGTAATGCACCTAAATAAAACTAGTGTTTATGTTTGTTTTTTGCTGCTTGAGTTATCCAAATTATACTATTTTTGGCAGGTTGGTCTGGCATTGCCACTGCATGCTCTGCCCTAATTTCTCTCAGACGCCCCCCCCCTTCCTTAATGCCATCTCAGCTCTCAGAATCACTAACCTTTTACCCAGAGAGATCCTATAGGAGCAGATATGGGGCAGTGCGCAGCAGAGGTCTCTGATTCGTGCAGGCTGAGGACAGCGGTGAGGTGGCAGGCAGCACTGGGACTGCATTGGCTCTGACGTGGAGCAGAAGGAGGAGACTCTAACAATGAATGTGCTGGGAACACATGTTTACAATGAGAGGAGGAAGAATGGAGCTGCACAGGAGCACTGAACTCTGTGGGTTTCAGAGAAACGTCAGCACATACAGGAAATAAGTGGACAACCTCTCTTCATTGTACTTTTCTCTCATACCTGCAGGTAGGACTGCTTCCAGTCAGTTTGTCATTAAATCAAGCCACTGTGTTGGGTTGTAGATCTTTAGTCATGGAGGTCCATTAATGTTCAGAAAGTGTAACAGATGAAAGTGTTGCGACATGATCTGAGCAGAAATCTGAACGCTTGACATTTCAGGAGGATTTTCTGTCAGCCGTAATGTTGTAGGAAAAAGTAAAATCTTTGACCTTGGGCTTTTTGTAAACAAGACAAAACTCACAAAAGTGTTTACTTAATATGAATGCTTTCTCTTGGAGATGGTGGCTCATTTGTGCAAGCTGACAGACGCGGAAGTGAACAAGAGTCACAACAAAGAGGGAGGCAGAGTGGTACAGTATCCTTCTACAGCAGAGGACAAACATGCAAAACGGACAATAATTTGTCCCTGCAGCTGATAAACTGCACAGTACACTTGTTTTCCTCTTCACTGACAAAGTGATACATCAGAAGGACAAACGTTATGGACCACTCAGGGATGACCAGTGCCCAGCTGCTGAAAACTTCACCCAAAGAGTCTGCCTTCTGCGGCCAACCTTCCCACAAGATGGGTTCTCCTGCAGTCCCCTGCAACGTTTTGGGTCCCCCTCCAGCCGTCTGGCCCCCTCTAGACTTTGTATTGGGTGCTCTGGCCTGCTGTGCAGCCTGCGTGTTCACCAATCCTCTGGAGGTTGTGAAGACACGTCTGCAGCTTCAGGGGGAGCTCCGTGTTCGGGGATCCTACCACATACACTACAGGGGAGTTCTGCAGGCCCTGTGGGTGGTGGGTCGCACAGACGGGCTCCGGGGCCTGCAGAAGGGACTCTCAGCCGGGCTCATCTACCAAGGTGTAATGAATGGAGTGAGGCTGGGCTCTTACTCCTGGTGTGAAGCTCTGGGCATCACTGCAGCTCATGGAGGCAGCCTGCTGTCAGGTGCAGGGGCTGGGGCCCTGGGTGCCTTCATCGCTTCTCCTGCTTATCTGGTTAGTAAATCCAAGTTCATTCTTCTTATTGTACCAAGATTAGTGGTTTTAAACTTCTAATAGAAAGGTTCAAATACCGCATCAACTGCTCCTCTTATCTGCAACATTTATGTGTTGCTAAAAGGCAAAAAATCTAGGTGAAACATTAAAACATTAAAAGTGGAGGACTCGAGAGAAATTTTAAAACAACAAACCTTTGATTATTCTGGTTTTATATTATAGCCTTTAGTTTTTTATTTCGTCATCCTAAATATTCTGAGGCAGGTTAAGCTTTTAACATCATAACCTGCTTTCAGACTACAGCCGTTTTCTATCGAGGGTCAAAAGTAGAAAGCTAAATTGCTGAATAAGTATTGGCTAAATAAAGAATAAAATATAAATTTGAGCATTTATTTAACAATTTTTTTAGTCTTGTATTGCAGCACATCATGCATTTGTTTTATCTATCAGCTGAAATTTATGAGCTGTGACCAGTGGTGACCGGTTGTAGACCAAATTTTCAATGGAGGCCAGGGAGGGGCCACTGTTTCTTCATGTGGGCACACAACAAAAGAATAAAACCAAAAATACTGGGCAACTTTTAATTTTTCAATATATTAAGTGAGCCACAGAGCCACTAGAGCTGCAGGTTGCAGACCCCTTATCTATCAGATGAAAACGGTGATTCTATTTCAATATGGCTGAAACTAAAAGTGCAACAGTTGGGTTGTGGCAGGTTTCTGCATGCTCTTTTTAAGCTTTTCACGTGCGTTCTTTGAACATTGAGCAGCATGTGAGCTCATTATGTCCTTATCTGAATGTACAGGTCCATCTCAAAATATTAGCATATTGTGATAAAGTTCCTTATTTTCCATAATGTCATGATGAAAATTTAACATTCATATATTTTAGATTCATTGCACACTAACTGAAATATTTCAGGTCTTTTATTGTCTTAATACGGATGATTTTGGCATACAGCTCATGAAAACCCAAAATTCCTATCTGACAAAATTATTATATTTCATCCGACCAATAAAAGAAAAGTGTTTTTAATACAAAAAACGTCAACCTTCAAATAATCATGTACAGTTATGCACTCAATACTTGGTCGGGAATCCTTTTGCAGAAATGACTGCTTCAATGCGGCGTGGCATGGAGGCAATCAGCCTGTGGCACTGCTGAGGTCTTATGGAGGCCCAGGATGCTTCAATAGCGGCCTTTAGCTCATCCAGAGTGTTGGGTCTTGAGTCTCTCAACGTTCTCTTCACAATATCCCACAGATTCTCTATGGGGTTCAGGTCAGGAGAGTTGGCAGGCCAATTGAGCACAGTGATACCATGGTCAGTAAACCATTTATCAGTGGTTTTGGCACTGTGAGCAGGTGCCAGGTCGTGCTGAAAAATGAAATCTTCATCTCCATAAAGCTTTTCAGCAGATGGAAGCATGAAGTGCTCCAAAACCTCCTGATAGCTAGCTGCATTGACCCTGCCCTTGATAAAACACAGTGGACCAACACCAGCAGCTGACACGGCACCCCAGACCATCACTGACTGTGGGTACTTGACACTGGACTTCTGGCATTTTGGCATTTCCTTCTCCCCAGTCTTCCTCCAGACTCTGACACCTTGATTTCCGAATGACATGCAGAATTTGGTTTCATCCGAAAAAAGTACTTTGGACCACTGAGCAACAGTCCAGTGCTGCTTCTCTGTAGCCCAGGTCAGGCGCTTCTGCCGCTGTTTCTGGTTCAAAAGTGGCTTGACCTGGGGAATGTGGCACCTGTAGCCCATTTCCTGCACACGCCTGTGCACGGTGGCTCTGGATGTTTCTACTCCAGACTCAGTCCACTGCTTCCGCAGGTCCCCCAAGGTCTGGAATCAGCCCTTCTCCACAATCTTCCTCAGGGTCCGGTCACCTCTTCTCGTTGTGCAGCGTTTTCTGCCACACTTTTTCCTTCCCACAGACTTCCCACTGAGGTGCCTTGATACAGCACTCTGGGAACAGCCTATTCGTTCAGAAATTTCTTTCTGTGTCTTACCCTCTTGCTTGAGGGTGTCAATAGTGGCCTTCTGTACAGCAGTCTTACCCATGATTGGGGTTTTGAGTGATGAACCAGGCTGGGAGTTTTAAAGGCCTCAGGAATCTTTTGCAGGTGTTTAGAGTTAACTCGTTGATTCAGATGATTAGGTTCATAGCTCGTTTAGAGACCCTTTTAATGATATGCTAATTTTGTGAGATAGGAATTTTGGGTTTTCATGAGCTGTATGCCAAAATCATCCATATTAAGACAATAAAAGACCTGAAATATTTCAGTTAGTGTGCAATGAATCTAAAATATATGAATGTTAAATTTTCATCGTGACATTATGGAAAATAATGAACTTTATCACAATATGCTAATATTTTGAGAAGGACCTGTATAAGCAGGCCAGCAGGTCAAACATTAAACCTGGAAGGAAGTTAAAATCCATGTGCCAGACAGACTATATCGTTAGATCACTCTCAACACACACAAAAAAAAAAAAAAATAGATAATGAGAAGCTAACATGGCAGACAGCTAAAAAGAACAGATCAACACTCATCTGCCTTGCCCAAATGTCCTGTTCTCTTGTGTTTCCAATTTTGATGAGTGAGTAAGGAGAAATCGACCTATGACATCATTCATACTCTAGGGAACCAGGAAGTCGTGGATTATGAATGGTGGTTTCTAGATACTGATCAACTTAAAAAAAGTGAAGTATACATTTGGAAAAAGGATTTTGTTACATATACTTTATAGGAATTGTTAGGGGCACTAACTATGGCACTGATCTCTATTAAAAACAGTTGTTTTCATGGCTCAGTGCCAAAGTACTTAGTGTCGATGCAAAAAAACTTTCAAAACTTTTCAGTGTGAGATTATTTTACTGCACTATAATAAAGATTTATTTTTCACAGCTTTTTTTTATATATCTTTATCAATAGTACTTATATTTTTAGAGATCACAATATCATACTGTGGTTTAAGGGTACGTTTTTGTAAAAACAGACAAAAGACTAGACACAATTACAAACTTACTATGTAAAACCATGTTCCTATTTGTCTCAATTTCATAGAACAGCAGGTGTTCATTCAAAGTATCTTTTACCATGATGGTCACATTTGGACACGTTTACGTGTAAGAGAGGGCTACTTTTGTGTCTAATTATATAAAACAAGATGCTATTTTTTTTATCAGAAACTAAAAGGAAACCTCTACATCTGAAATCCACCCCTAACAGCTGATGTGGATTTACCCACCTTGTGTTACGTGTTTGTTTACTTGTTGGGTTAGTTACAGTAAGAGTATCACTACAAATACCACAAGCATATCTTGTAGGACAATGCTAGAAAGCATTCTTAGAAAACTGGTTGTGCAAATGATGAATGAAATGTAAAACAACTTTTATCTAAGTTGGTATCGTGGATCATCTGCTTTTGACCTGAGAAGCCAAAACAAGAGGTGTCTAATCAGGTTTAAAGTCATCTCAGATGTCTTTGTTCTATTTTGGTCTCAGCAGAGCAGCACTGTGTGAATGTATTTGTGTTTGCATGATGAGTCTTTAAAGGAGTTCTTCATGCCACCCAGCTTTTCCTTTTTTATCTGTGCTTGGCTTTAAAACCTCCTGTTTGCATAAAAAAACTTCCTCAAATGTTGCTGCTTTTTATATTTGCTGCCTTTTCTACAAACATTTGCTGTATACCATGAGCAGGTTTCTGTTTCTGTGCCTTAGACAAGCTGTACACTGACTACTTCACATTGCATGAAAGTGCCACATCTTCAGTACTGTCCCATGAAACGATATAACAAAATATTTAGAAAAATGTGACTAATATACCGTCTGATAGGGGAATAAAGAAATGTAAGACTTGTTACTGTGTTTTCTCCACAGGTAAAGACCCATCTGCAAGCTCAGACTGCGGATGCCATAGCTGTTGGTCACCAACATAACCATTTGGTAAGAAATATATTAGAATATAATGTGTTCACTGGTCTTAACAATGCAAAATAAAATTAAAATAAAAATGTACTTCATATTTATGCTGTATCAGTAACAATACCACGCTTACATAAAATACACTTGCATGCAAATTTTAAGACTTCATACAGCAGCTCTCTACAGCTGGGTATTTGCTTTCTGTTCTTCTATTTATGAGGAATAGAATAGAATTACACTTTATTTGTCCCTTAGTGGGGATATTCATGTATCAGCAGCAAAGGGAAACGCCAATGGAAGCGCACCGAGGCACATAAATATATCAATATTAATAAAAATAAAATACCGAAGACTGAACAGTAGGGTCATATTTACAATGCAGTAAAACTCTGCAGTTATGAAAAACAACAGATGTTGATTGTACAAAACACACAAGTGTATTAAGATAATATTAAAACTGTACAATTTGTGCTTTTTTGTATATTACTTGCAAATCTATGGCAATCTGTGCAAAGAGTTACTGGAATGTAAACAGCTTATTGGGTTTGTTGGCTATGGTTATTCAGCGTAACAGTTACTCCTATTTACATGTGGATGCAGCAGCCTGTAACTAAAGGAGTTCTCCAGTGCTGTAAGATATCAAAACTATAAGAGAATGCTGTATAAATATGGATGTGTACACCCTTACAATTTGCTGTAAAGTTACACCTCGTATTTCTATGCAAACTTAACAGTATGAATTTAATCCATAAAATTTACATGTAAAATAATACTTTATAAATGGGTTGAAATTTTACAAGCACATACAAGCTCTAAACTGAAAACCGACAACAAAACAGATTAAATGTTCAGCTTTTCTATCTGCAAGAATAAAGAAGCACTGATCAGGTTTTTACCTGAATGAATGAATTAATATTTTATTATTTTTGTGTCTTGCGTACCTCAGGTGCCCAGCCCTCAAGGGCTTATAAGACACCATTAAACATAAACATAAGGACCAGATACAACACAACATAATTCTCAAATCATTGTATAAAGGACAATACAACACAAAATGAACTTCATTTTCTAGATACTGGCCAAATTGTAGGGTTGACAGGTTGGTTGACAGGCTGGTTGAGAGTCCTTCCTCTTCAAATTTGTGGAAATTAATGGAAACACAAGCAAAGCACAACATCTCAAAATGCTTGGACCTTTTCTTTTTTTTTAGGGTGTATCTGATGCCTTTGTTACCATCTATAGAAGAGATGGTCTAAGTGGTCTCTGGAGGGGGGTAAACGGAGCTGTTCCTCGAGTCATGGTGGGTTCAGCCACTCAACTGGCCACCTTCACCTCAGCCAAGGATGGGGTGTCTCATTCTCAGGTAGATGAAATAAAAAGCCAATATTTTTCCAATGCATGTAACACATCCGTCACTGCAGATAATCATCAGTTTCCTTCTGCTGATGCAGTGGTTTACTGCCAATGCTTGGCTCACAGCGTTGATTGCTGCCACCATCAGTGGAGTTGCCGTGGCCATCACCATGACTCCATTTGATGTGATTAGCACGCGGCTCTACAACCAGCCAGTGGACGAGTTTCGCAAAGTGAGCTTAAAAGATCTCTCCTTCACCTCACTCTCAAGATGTTTGTATTTTTAGAGTGAACCCGTCGAAAGATCAAAGTGTGGGAGAACTTATCTTGTTTTGATCTGCTTTGCAGGGGCGCCTGTACCATGGATTTACAGACTGTTTGATGAAAGTGTGCCAAGCCGAGGGTCCCTTGGGATTTTATAAAGGCATGGGCCCTGTGTTCCTGCGGCTGGCCCCACATACAGTGCTCAGCATGTTATTCTGGGATCTGATGAGGCAACAAGCAGTCAAAGACGAATAGAGCCAAAGATTGAGCTAAACGATTAAAAATCTGCAAACTGAGTGCCCGAAAGGGACCGTGTCATTAAATGACTCTGAATTTCATGCAAAACTTGACATTTTTGCAAATCTACATTTTCTTCTTGTTGTTGTGAGTAACCAATGGAGGCTGATGCCAATAATTAGTGGATAACAGCTTCTTGGTTGTAATTTGTGAAACTGAAGTTTCCCTTTTTCTATCTTAGATAAAATGTCAGACAAGTGCTGGATTTTTGCACAAATAATACAAACACTGAAATATAATTTGGTGATCAAACAGACCTGGATTCAGAATACTGATTCCAATTTGCAAACCCAAGTTGTATTCTTCTATGTCCTCAAACTAGCATCTGTTAGCTGCAGTTTCATATGTTATTTAAATGTCTGAGTGATGTTTCAAACATCACATCTGACTAATCTGAAAGTTGTCCATTTAAGAATAGTGCACTGAGTCAGGAAGCCCAGAGGATTAAACTCTATACTTAATGATAACCAAAGTGTTTCATATGAGTTTGTGTTAAATCTCTGATGAATATAAAGGTGTTGATCAGGTTTTCTGATGCAGAGCTGCTCAGTTACAGAGAAACACAAGCTGACCTCCATCATCAGAGTCCATAACCACTCCTGTATTTGTTGTATTTATTTTGATGTATATTTCAGATACCTTGTTGTTTGTATGAAAGGAAAACAACATGTTGAGATTATTTCTATTTACTGACCTGCAAGAGAAAAGGACCTGCAAAAAGGAGAATCTAATTTCATTCAAGTTTTTTATTTTCAGCTTTTTAACTCTGGGTGCTTCAGGCCCCTTAACTGTAATAAATATTCACAATAAACAAATTTCTTTGTAAATACTAACAAAAATGATCTGGAGTTTTGTCCTTAGAATTACCTTTGCAACAAAAACTGTTTTCAATATGCTACCCTGAACCTTTACCCCTAAAAATATAATTAGCCAGAAAGTTCAGTCAATGCTGGTTGCCCTTCTGTTTCTGTTTATTGTTTGCAGTTTGACTGTCGTGTAGATTATTAATTTTATGTCTGCTGACACTTACAGTCCTGTCCAACTTGTTCCTTCTCAGTGGGTTTTTCTCAGTCCATGAGGTTAAACAAATAAGGTTTCTGTAGCGGAAATAAAATGTAATTTTCAGCAACAACGCTATACCTGCTGATTCTGTCACAGCGACAACACATTATAACTTATGCAATGTCACTCCAAGATAAAGTAAGATCTATCACACGTGGACGATGGTAAGATGGTTTTTGGCCAACATGCTTAATACAGTGCCTTGCGAACGTATTCAGCCCCCTTGAACTGGTTAACCTCTTGCCACATTTCAGGCTTCAAACATAAAGATATAAAATTCAAAATTTTTTTCGATGTGCAAAACTGATACATACATACCCCAAGCGACTTGCAGCTGTAATTGCAGCAAAGGGTGGCGCTACAAAGTATTAACGCAAGGGGGCCGAATAATATAGCACGCCCCACTTTTCACTTTTTTATTTGTTAAAAAAGTTTGACACATCCAATAAATTTCATTCCACTTTACGATTGTGTCCCACTTGTTGATTCTTCAAAAAAAAATTAGAATTTTATATCTTTACGTTTGAAGCCTGAAATGTGGCAAGAGGTTGAAAAGTTCAAGGGGGCCGAATAGTTTCGCAAGGCACTGTATGTGTTTAAAACTAACACCGCAAATCAATCTGACAGCATCATCGTCAAAGTGACACATGATGGTGGGAGCTCAATGCTGTGTGGATGCTTATCTTTAGCAGAGATATACAAGCTGGTCAGAGTTGACAGGAAGATGAATGGAGCTAAATACGGCACATTCCTAGAAGAAAATCTGTTAGAGGCTGCAGAAGACTCGAGACTGGGACGGACCTTCCAGCAGGAAAACAACCCTAAACACGTAGCTAGAGTTACAGTGGAATGGTTTAGATCAAAGCTTATTTATTTGTAATGGCCCAGTCAAAGTACCGACCTATTGAGAATTTTGGGGCAAGACTGTACAATAACATTTGCAGACACTTTCCATTCAATCTGAATTTTAGCTGTTTTGCAAAAATAAACTGGTGAAAATGTTAGAGCTAATTTTAGTCTACATATGTTGAAAGCTGATAGAAACATCAGGCTGGTATTGCAGAATACAGTGATTTGGATTCAAAGGGTTAAATACAAATGCATGCCAAACATGCTTGTCATTTGGAAAATATTTTCTTTACTTCCACTTCACAGTTATGCAATACTTTCAGTTGGTCTACGACATCTATTACATAAAATCCAAACAAAATACATTCATTGTAGTTTTACTGAGAAGTTGTTTTAGTTGAATAAGTATTAATACTTTTTGCGATGTGCTGCAATATATGAACAAAAGAGAAGTTTAAACTGCAATGAAATAATGCTGAGAATATTATTTCAATCGAAAATGCTGGGTCTTGAAGGTTCAGGGTATTACGAATAGTACTTCCCTCATGATCTGTAAACTCTTCTTTTGTCCTGGTAGATGTATTTAAAACTGTTGATGCAAATAAGGAACTACCCTGGTTCCTGGAAAAAGTTCCTGATTTTGTAAATGCACCTAAAATTGAGTGTGGAAATTCTAATAATAGTGTTAGAAACCTCGTACTGTTGCCACTAAGATGACAAAGGAAAACGTATTTCACAGTATTAATAAAATATTTCATCAGACCTGCTGAAATTAAAGGTTGATGGCTAAATTAAATCATTGATTATCTAAAGCTTAGATCCCACTATATTAATCTCAACTGACATATACAATCAGTTATATCGGTTTATTTGCTTAAAAACAATCTTATCCTGTCAGAGGACTTTTAACCTTTTTCATTGAAAAAGTCAAGTCAGTCAACCTTTGAACGGTCAGAAGTGTGGCTCATCAAGAGGAAAAACTAAGTCAACCTTACTTTTCCTGGCTGAGAGCTGGAAAGTGCTGGCTTCATGGTGGTGTCTTGCAAGATTTCAGATGGCAGTAGCATGAGTGGAAAATCCTATTTTGAGTGTAACTGTTGAGCAATTAGGAGAAAAAATGAAGATCTTTTTTCCATTCTTTTGGATCCTGGACATTTTTCAATGGACACCTTTTGATTCAAATCCAGTTGATTCATTTCTCAAGGGTCAGTTTACAACAACTTTCCTTCTCACTTGAATGCCACTATTTGTTCTAATGTGTTTTTTTCCGTTTATATGCTTTACATATTTTGTTGTGTTGTTTGTATTTTAAAGGACTTATAGGAGCATGTGGAGTGTCTATCTTGTATAATCTGATGAGAGTTTATAATTTTATTCAAGCATGCAGGTAAGTTTATCGTAAAAAAGCGGGAACGACAACATGGATTTAAGGGTAAGTTGGGTTCTTCTTCATTTCCCCTGCACACAGTGATTCTGACACTCAAAGTGGAAGTAAGAAGAGCTTGTCCTCATCAAGAAAACCTTTGAGAAGGAAATGGAGAGCAGCTCTGCAGTTCTGGTTTCTGACTTGCGTCCTCTCTTTGGTGGGCTTGAGGGTTTCTTCCCTTATCGTGCTGGAGTTTTCCCTCAGAGCCGTTTTTGCATTGACCTCAGCAGGACTGGTGAGTTCCTAAAATTCACAAACATACATGCTGCTTTTGGTTTACCTCCATGATTGTGTCTCCAAATTCAGGACAATGGCTCCAGAGGTCTGGAACTGCTCCTAATCCAGAGTCAGTTCTCACTGGGCTGCAGCCTCACCTGCACTCTGGCCTTCATCCATCAGGGGGCTCCACACAGCTCCTTTGGCTTGCTCCTGGCAGCCGGGCTCAGTTGGGCACTGGCAAACTACAGCAGCAGTCTGTGGAGCCATGTGGCCAGACTGTTCCCGCTGCACAGCACCGATCGTTACTGCGGGAAGTGCATCAGCCTTGTAACCTCTGGACACACCATGCTGGCCTCACTGCAGAGAGTGGTTATCTTGGCCTTTGCTACAGCAGCTGTGGCTTCCACCACTACGGTTTATGAGCACTTCTTATCCCAGAAGGATGCAATAAAGTTCTGGACTCCTCTGACACTCTGCTACACTATGTTGGTGGCCTATAACCAAGGTGATACTCAAAGCAGCTGATTCAGGGAATGATTTATCAATAAAGGGCACACCAAAGTAGTTTTAGAGCCTGGGTCTACAATCTACAGCTCTGGAGCCACATGTGACACTTTAGGCCCCTTACAATGACTCTCAATAACTTTGACGAAACATAGCATAGAACTAAGCAGTTTTTAAATATAAAGATGACTATAAATGGTAGTTTTGGCAACTCTAAAGTGTTTTGATCCAATATCTTCATAGAATTTCCACAGCAGAATCAGCAGAATGACATTGATTATACAAGGATTATTTTTTTTATTTTATTCTGTAGGTCAATAAATTTTAAAGAAATGAACCTCAACAGCAGGGCATAGCTTATGGAAATGGGATACGTTTTTAGCTGAAGTAAATGCAAGCTAAAACAATGCTATCAGTTAAAACTGTTGGCTAACAGCAGGTTAAGATTCAGACTAGTTTTAGAAATCTTGTTAAATTTGTGAATAATTGTTTGAGCTAGCCTTGCTAAACATATGGCTAAAATTTGGTTTGTAGAAGAAAAAGTTCAAATCCACAGCTGTTAAACGTTGGATTATATTTTTAACTGGTGAGCAATAGTGGTTCTTGCAATAATGGTGCCCTGGGCACACCAATATCTGTTTGTTGTGGAGGAAGTATCCAGTTGAGGTTTGACCATTTACTATTATCTTAAGTATTTTAGACTAGATTCCTTGAAAAACTGTGAAATAGCCCTTCAATATTTATTTAAATACCTCTTTCAGCTTCTGTAGCTGAACATTTAGACTGTGCATAATAGAAAGGATGTGTCCTCCTACTATTGAATGGAAATGCAAATAAGCAAAAGGAAACTCCTTTAGGTTGCAACTGGCTAACTTTTTTTGTAGTCCTGGTATTCCCCGGGTCATGACGCCCTGGGCAAAGAGCCATGTTTCCCATGTTTAAATCTGCCACTGCTGCCTCGCTGAAAGCTGATCAGTTGAATGTGGTATACACTGTAAATACAGAAAAATGGTTGAATGTCGTGAAGTGAACACATTTGAAATGATTAGCTGGTGGCCAGGATGATGTTCTAAATCTATGTTTTAAATATTTTCAGAAAACTTAAAACCATGTATGGTGAAATAAATGATTAAACAAACATGCTGAACCTGATGCTCCACTTTAAATGCAGAGACCTTTTGGAAAAACATACATTGAGATGAATAATAGTCAACATGTCGTTTAGAAAGTAACTCAAGACAAGACACAACCCCTTTTTCTTTAAATTTACAGAGGAACAACAACGATTGACTGTTACAGAGACCCTCCTGCAAACCGTAGTGTTGCGACTGGGAGGCTTGCTGGTGCTCATGTTGGCAGTGGGATATTGGTCAGATGTTCTTCATGTCCTCATTGCCTTTCTGGGAGAAGGAGTCTGTCTGCTGCCTTCTCAGGATCTGCTGCAGGTTGCACTACAGGTCCTTTCTTTCTTGGATTGTTACAACAAAAAATTCTGCTTATTTGACATGAGAAATGTAAAAATGACTAATCAAACTTGTGTTATTAATTTTTAGGACGAACAAGTAAGCCACAAAGACAAACAGAGGTCCTGCCAGAGCTCAAGGATGAGAGACAAAGTAGATGACAGTTAACATGCCATCCAAACAAAGAGACATTTTCTAAGATGACCGTCACTCAACATCTGTTGTTTCTTCCACATGTTATTTGTTTTGGTGGTTCTCCACCAGTTTTCCCCTATAACATGAGCTCACATGAAAACATTTTAAATTGTATTTTATTGGCCTTAATTTCGTTTTAAAGGTTCCACTAATATGCAGAATCTTGCAGGAATCCCTGGTACAGATGCTTGTATAGTACATAATGAGAAAGTTTCCAATAAAAATAACAATCTCCTAGTTTTAGAGCAATAAAAATAACAGGGGACAAAGGTCTTTGAAAGAGTAGCGGATATTATCACTGCATTAAACTATGCAACTGTATAATAATTAAATTAATCTATTATTATTGATCTGACATGACTACCTTACTTCCCAGAGAACAATTATTATTATACTTTTAAACAGATGTAAACAGAGCTCCTATATACTTATTGCTTTGATTCATTTGGAATAAAAAGTAAGAACCCATCATCAAAAGATTATGAGAAAATCACCAAGAGAAACTGATTAAGTCCAAGTGTAAATCTATTTTTGATAAAACCAATGTACTATATGTTTGTATATGCTTAGAAGAAATATGTGTAAGTAGCAATGATGAACAAACATGAAGACTAATAACCGCAAACAAACTACTCCAACTCAGATATAAAAGAATTAATTTCCAAAGTAATGAACGCACCCTCAGCAATCCTATTATTCAACTAATTAAGCTCTAATGATTATCTGTATTTGCATATTTAACAACATCTGGAGAACCCACGCTATACTGCCAAAAGTATCGAGTCACCCATTAACTTAATTGAATCCAGGTGTTTGAATCACTTCCATCGCTACAGGTGAATTAAATCCAGCCCCTTAGCATGCAGGTTGCTTCTATAAACATTTGTGGAGGAATAGGTTGCTCCCAGGTGCTCAGTGAATTCAAGCACAGTCCAGTGATAGGATGCTATCTGTGCAATAAGCTTGGTCATGAAATTACCTTGTAATTAAATATCCAACAGTGAACTGTTAGTTGTATTATGCATTGAGTGCAGAGGTCATCAACAATCTGTAGAGTCAATAGCTACACACATCCAGACTTCGTATTGCCTTCAGATTAGCTCAAGAACAGTGTAGAAAGAGACCTTTGTGGAGAGGGTTTACATGGCCAAGCAGTTGCATCCAAGCTTTACATCCTCAAGTGCAATGCAAAAGGTCGGATGCACTGGTGTAAAGTATTTGTAAGTAAAAATAAAGTCTTTATTACTATTTTAAATTTATAGAGCATCACAGAACTGTTTTAGTCGTTATTCTTCAGTTGATAGGTATCATGAATACTGAAAAGCATGGCGTCACCTGACTAAGGCATTAGAGACGTGCTCTCTGGAGTGACAAATCATGCCTCTCTGTCTGCTAATCCAACAGATGAGTCTGGGTTTGGCAGCTGCCAGGAGAACAGCACTTGCCTGACTGCATTGTATCAAGTCTAAAGTTTTGTGTAGAGAGGATAATGATGTGGAGTTATTTTTCAGGAGTTGCGCTCGGTCCCTCAGTTCCAGTGAAAGGAACTCTGAATGCTTTAGCATTGCAAGACATTTTGGAAATGTCATGCTGCAAACTTTGTGGGAACAGTTTGGAAATGGACTCTTCCTGCTCCTGACCTCAATCCAGTATAACACTATTGCAGTAAATAACTGTAAAGACTGCAAGGCAGCTCTTCTCGTACTACATCAGTGTCTGACCATGCAAACATGCTTCTGGAAGAATGGATAAAAATTCACATAAAAGCACTCTTGAAACCTGTAGAAAGCTTTCCCAGAAGAGTGTGTAAAGGCATACAAGCAAGTACTCTCAGCAATTTAATGTATTACTAACACTATGTTGTCCTATTTTATAGCACCAATTCATATTTCAAGAGTATAAAAGAATAAGCAGTTCTGTGAACCTTTTGGTTAAAGCCAATTGAGTCTCAATTGATAGCATTAAAGGCTGCATTTAGGTACTGTCCTCATCATAGGTTCATTTCCAGTACTATGATGATTTTATCAGTGCTTAAAACAAAATCAGATGATGAATTTGTGTTTGGTTTAAGATTTTAGAATAAAGGCCTGTTGGGTGATTTACATTTTTGATGAGAGAAATTGAGTTATATTTCTAAAACAGTTTTAAATGTTTTTTCTTGAACAAATCAATAACCTAAATAAGAGATGGCTCCTTCTCGACCACTAGCTTGAAACATGTGAAAAATTGACAGTTTGAAGGAGCTGAGTTGTTTATACTAACACCGAAAAATACTTATCAATAGACAATCATGTCTCCAAGCTAATGGAGAAAAAACAACAAAAACAGTGAGGTAATGTTCTCTGAATTTAAAACAGCAAAGAAGGTGTTGAAAAAAAGTGGCAAAACCTGTTGGTTTTGCCACAGGAACAAAAGCAATAAACCTTTCAAATTTTACCACAAGCTGTGTACTGAAAACAAAAAGACGTTGGAGAAGACCAAAACTGAAATTTCTCGGCTACATGTAAAGTGCTTTGTGTGGCAGAAACCCCATCGCTGTACATCACCCAGAACACACCATTTACACTGTGAAACATGGTAGTGGTAATTTCATGCTGTGTGGATCCTTCAGCAGGGACAGGGAAGTTGATGGTAAGGTCAGGACAGTCCTGGAAGAACATTTGTTAGATACTACAAAAGACTTGAGACTGGAACAGAGGGTCACCTTTCAGCATGACTACAACTGAAGAGTTTGTGGAGTAAGATCTGTTATTGGCTAAACCTTTCCCTCAATAGAATCCAAAAAACAAAGTTGTTGCCTCCTCTACTTTCTGTTTTACATTTTTTTCAATTAGTGGTGATAGAATAGTTAAACCACTTTTTTAAAAGATTTATTTATTTAAGGAATTCAACTGCATTATGTATATTTTCTGACTCCACCCCATACAATCTTCATTTAGTGTTTCCAATAAATCTTCTTTGTTTTTGTTTTTCCTTTTGTTTGTTTCAGTCTTTTTTGGGTCTTGAGCAAAAAGGTAAAAAGCTACATTGTGTTGAGGGTAGGCCAGAAATGAAAAGTCATGCAGCTGAAGGCACAGAAGGAGGTTCACAGGGTTTAATGAGGATTTTGGCTATAAGGGGGAGGAGCGCGGAGGGCCTGGGATTGTATCATCCTTGGGCATGCTCCCTCCTGCAGCCGTGACATCACTGCAGCATTCCTTTCCACAGAGCTGGAACAACAGAGACCCCCATCACTCTCCTCATCGCCATCTCCTGTTAACCCTCTCTGCATGGCCCCATTTTTGCATGTACACCAGGAAAGCTTGGCTTCCAGCATCCTTTTTTAGTTTTAAAGGGAGAAAAGTGGACCTCACAACCTCCTGAAAGCAGTCATAATATTTGCTGATCAGCAAGCCTGATAAGACAGATTCGGTCTGATGGAGAACCACAGCTATTCGATCGCTCTACACATCTTTCCCTCCACTAATGTGTCGCAAAGCCCGATTCATTGCACAGTAATGGAGATGCTGATCACCATAAACTTCCCTGAAAAACTTTAAATCCACTACATACTGTTATCAAACTGATTGTCCCCATTTGGAGCGCTGCAGGGGCCCAAATGCAGCTAATGCCACAAGATACTGATAGCGAAGCAAGACCAAAAGTGATATAATGTGGGGGAAGGGAAGAAGGAAAGAGAGAGAAGAGGAAAAAAAGGAGGCAGACCCAACGAGGGAGGTAGTGAAAATAAGGTTAATAACAAGACAATAAGGCAGAGCTGTACAGGACGGTTTAAGGTTGAGAACTGCTCAAGTACGGTCAAATCTGGATGGCATGTAGATAGATAGTGAAATGGGAGTTGGCTGTGTGTCTCTGCTTGTCCACGTCAGGGTGAAAAACCCTTTATGACACTGTAAAAACAGTGCTGGTAGTATAACTGCACATTGCACAACTTGGTGTGAGTGTATGTGCATCTGAGTAGGTGTATGACTGTTGCAGCGCTTGCCAAGTTTTCATAGTGCATGAATGTGTCATGTTTTGGTTTTTTTCTTCCTTTTTTTTTACTGCACTTTGCCAGAGATTAGCTGTTCACTTTTTATGGTCAGGAGGGAGACTGGATTGTCATTCAGCCAGAGAAAGGAGGAGGGGTCGGCAGACGGCAGAGCTGGGGAGGGGAGGGAGATAGAGGAGGAAAAAGGAGTGGCTTTCTGCAGATAGGCGCCCCGCTCCGCCAGGGTAAAGTCTTCACTCAGAGGCAGCTCATGGGAGTGAAAATAAAACAGAAATTCTGACATACAAACCAGGGAGGAAGAAGAGAAGACGATAAAGACCCAACTTTAAACCCCCTTTTGTTCCAGGTAAGCAGGGACCAGATAATTTAGATTCTTTCCTTTGAACCATTCATTGTAGGTAATAAAAGTTGAGGTGTGTTATTATTCTTCTAAGGAGGAAAGTGGACAGTCTCATTATGTTGACTGAGGGCGTTCACACTTTAGTCAAGAGAGAAACACATTCTCTCTGTTAGTAATAACCATTGTTCTGTCTTCAGTCAGGCTGTATGAGGGTTTCACTCAACCATGGCATCAGCAGCTCCCCAAAAAAGGATGGTGTCCTCTGTCTTCATCACGCTGTCGTCCCCTCACCGAGCCACCGTGACACAGCAGCAGCAGCCTGCCCTCCACACCCAGAGTGGCTCTGCTGCAGACAGACAGCACACCGCTGCGAGAGTCTGCCCTCCAGGTGACAACCTCTCTGCCCTCAGGCATAAAACAGAGGACCAGTCACCATCCAACGCCCACGACTCTGGCAACAGCAAAAACTGGACTCATGTAAGGCCCCCGGCCAAAGGTCCTGACCGTCTGAGTCAACCCCAACCTGACCAAACTGGACCCACCAAAATAGAGGTGCAAGAGAAAAATAGGAGCTCTTCAGGTATTCATGATCATACTTGTTTTAAAGTGTTCTCATCTTATCCTAGGCCTTTATCATATCTAATGGTTTCACTCAGAACGTTGCTTGAAATTGCAGGTTCAAATGCTGAGATTTCTAATCCATACCACTTGTGGTGTCCTCTACAGAAAATACTTTTACAGACAATAATTAGGATTCTTATGCTCAATCCAAAATTATTCTTGGCTGCAGAGGGAGCTGTAAGCAATCAGATGAAGTAAATGTTAAGATTTCTGAAGCCAGGTTGTTAGAGCAGATGACGATTAGGCTGAAAAGGAAACATGTTTTGTGGAGTTAGAAACCACTGAGTTTGGTCTTTCTCTTTTTTCTTTTCAATGTTCATGAACTTTATCTATATATGGTGATGTTATGACTACGACTACAAACTTCAGTGTATTTTGTTGGGATTTGGGATGTGATAGACCAATATAATGTATGTAATACAATTGTGACATAGAGGGCAAAGATACATTGTTTTCAAGATATTTTTCATATAACAACCTGAAGTGTGGCTGGCATTCGAATTCGGTGCCCCTGAATCAAAACCACCATATAGCTGCAAGTCTTTTGGGGTACGTCTCTACTGGCTTTACACATTTTGTGTCCATTATTCTTTGCAAACCAGCTCAAGCTCAGTCGGTACGTATAGAGAGCATTGGTGAACATCAATTTTCAAATAGTACCACATATTCTCAGTTAGATTTAAGTCTAACTAGGCCATGTTAACACATGATATATTTTGATCTAACCCATTCCATTGTAGCTCTGGCTGTATGTTTAGGGCTGTTTTCCTGCTGGAAGGAGAACTTCTGCCCCAGTCTCTAGTCTTTTGCAGCATCTCTCATGTTTTCTCCCAGGATTGCCCTGTTTTTAACTAAGTTCATCTTTCCATCAGTTCTGACCGGATCCCATGTCTCTGGAGGCATCTTCTCAGCCCATGCTGAAGAAAAGCACCCCCACAGCATGATGCTGCCACTACTACTACTACTCTCTACACATAGCATTTTGTATGATGGACAAAGAGCTTTGGTTTCATCTGACCAGAGCACCTTCCACATGTTTTCTGGGTTTCCTATATGGCTTGTGGCAAGCCATGTAGGTCAAATTTGTTTTCACCTGGACCGCGAATCTCTGCTGCTAATCCAGAGTTTGCGTCTTGGCAGCTTCTCTAACTGCTCTCACTGCCCGGCCTGTCAGTTTAAGTGGACCACCATTTCTTGTAGGCATACCACACTATTTTTTTCAGATGATGGACTAAATACTCCTTGAGATGTTCAAGGCTTTAGTCTTTCTACAATTGTATCTCTGACGTGTCTGCTGTGTTCCCTCGTTTTCGTGATATATATTCTTTAATGTTCTCCAACAAACCTGTGAGGCCTTCAAAGAGATTAAATTACACACTGTTGAACTTTGTTTGCCTATTATGTAACTTCTGAAGGGAATTGGTTGCATTGGATTTTTTCTAGGGGTCTCAGAGTAAGTGGAGGCTGAATACAAACCCTTGCCAAATCCTTGCCGCACTTTTCACATTTTCCTAAAATTTTAAACCTTTTCCTCCCTCACCACATTGACGTACCTTTTCGTGTTGGTATATCAGATTATATCCTAACAAAAAACCTTGAGGGTTCTGGTTGTAATGTCAAAAATGTGAAAAAAGTTTGAAGTGAGAAAATATTTTCTGAATTGTTGTTAGCCTCAGCTGTCAAAATGATATAACAAACTGTATGTTTAGTTTGACAAGAAAAAGGGAGCAACATGCAAATAAATCAGAAAAACTATTAGACTAAATTCATCACCTGCCATTTTTTATTGTTGGTAATGTTTTGAATTTGGGAATAGTAGAAATTGACACAATTGTGAACTTGTATGCAAATGTGTGTGGGTGGCATATCTGTTATTATTCTAGGTGCTTCTATTTATATAATTCTGAGTGTCAGGAGGATGATGTTAATGCTTTAAAATCTAAAAAATGTTTTTAGCATCATTTTACTTCCACATAAAAAACAACATTGTGTGAGACATAAATAAAGACAACAACAACATTGTGAAAATGTTAAATCAGCAAAAGGTCAAAAAAGCGAAACATTAAAAAAATATATTTTTGGTTGGTGTTTCATGCCCAAACAGAGATCCTCCCTCCTCCTCCTCCACTTCCTGCTTCTGACATGCTACCTTCATTGTTCTCTGAAGATTCAGCACTTCCACCACCTCCTCTATCTTTGACATCTTCCATCCATCCACGGAGTCCCGACGAACGGCCAGTTTTCAACAAAGAGGTATGCCATCCCTTACCATGTCCTGCATAAAACCTTGATCTCCTACATCATAATTTACTGTTTTTATACCGCTGTTGTTCAAAAATAGTTTTAAACAACCGCAAAGCCAAAATGAAATGAGAAACTAATATCTTATAGAAACAGCAAAATAGGAAGGAAAGAAACAAGTAATTAAATTCTTCTGTACAATTGTGTATTTCAAACAATTTGTGTTTCAATATGACACCCTTTGTTCTACTATTGTCTAAACTCAATAATATTGAACAAACGATATGGAAGAGGGGAAGGATGTCAACAGAAAATCCATTGTTTTCACTGGTCAGTGTGTTTCTCTTTGAATGTCTTCCTGCAATTTTATTCTTTGTCAAGGTTTTTCCTGCACACATAAATGTACAATCACCTTATCTACAGCTGTGGAGAATTTTACACAATGTATTACCCATGACAATAGAAGAATAGTTTTTGTCATTTATACTTGCAAAATCTTAAAAGGAATATGAAAAAATCTTTCTGAATCTATGATTTGATTCTGAAATGAAATCTCATGTTATATGTGATTCAGAATAATCTTGATTTGATGTTGTCATTCTGTTATTCAGGGCATTACAGATGTATCAAGTGACCAAACTGACCTAGCTGTAGTGAATAGATATGGATAATGATGCACTAAAGCTTACCCTAAATGCAGAAAGAAGCACCATTGTGCATTAAAAGTCATATTAGTATTATTGAATTAAATATGTATTCTTTTATCTGTCTCAAAACCTTAAAAACATCTTTCTGAAGGGTAAGTTCTCTTTGTCTGAGAGCCTAAGAAGCACACCTCATAAGAAAAAGTAGATGAATATATTATTAAATTGTATTTATTCGTAGGATCACAATATTAACACTTCAATTGAAAACTGAATGGTTAAATTGGATCTAGTTGCTGAAAGAATAAAAAAATAACCTATTAGTAATCACAGTGATACTCTAGATCAAGATGATTAACCAAGTGAAGAAATAAGACAAACATAAAATCTAGCTACTTAAAGGGAAATTCTGAGGGGGTGGAGAATGAACATTCATATTATCATTAGCTGGATAATAGTGTTGTGGTGCTTGAGACCGGTCCTGGTCCATAGATCGGTCTTAAGATCACATTGTTAAAGTAGTGGTCTTGTTTCAGTTGCGGACTTGCTGAACTCACGATTGTTTTCTCAAGATCAGTCAAGACCATGTCTGCAACATCGTTTTTTACTGCAACTTACTAGGAAACTCCAAGTGAAATGTAAACCTACAGGTTCAATACATTGGTCAACACCCCAGCTCTCTGGGGTGTTGACCAATTTTTTCTGGAGCGTCACAAATTCATGATTAGAAGCTCCAAGATTTATTTTGACTATAGACTATATTATGACATGTATTCACATGCATCTGAGTAAACGGTTTAACATAACATCTTCACAGACATTGCATTTGGACAATCTCAGAATCCCAGAGTGATGAATAGAAGGTTATTTTAAATCTAGTGCCACCTGAAGATGGCATGTGTGCATACATGTGTTGTAGTTTTTGTGTGTTTCTTGATGGTACATGGCCTAACATGTGTACAGATGTTTAAAAAGCTTTTTTGACATTCGTCAATACATTCTGTGCCAGAGTCCCTATAATATTGTTAATGACTCCGTTATTTCCATTGTGTTCAGCTTTGGTCGCAATTTGTGTTTAAAGCATAATTTTTATCTAATTTTCAGGTAGAAGCATTGTCACCATTCAGAGGATCGAAACATAATGAAACAACTAACGGGATTCACAGAAACAGCCAAGACATGACCACGGAAAGCAAAGGTAGCAAGATTTCTATTTACACTTTCAGTATAACAGAAATTATCACCTGACCATAACCTTTAATATTTGTGTGCACTGCAGACTTGTGTGGGTTCTGTCGGAAACCGATGGCTCTTTCTGAACTTGCGATAGAAGCCCTGAACAGGATTTACCACGAGGGCTGCTTCCAGTGCAGATCCTGCCACATTCCCCTGGCTGGGAAACAGTACTACAATAAGGCAGGAATCCCACTTTGTGAAGGCTGCTATCAGGTAGGTTAACATAAATTAACCTACCTTGAAAGGTTCTACTAGTCCATTAGTGACTCAAGGGGGCATACATCCTGCATGCACACATACCTCAGTCCAATTTAGAGTGCTTAACTTGCAAAAAACTAGTGTACCTATAGAGACCTTACATACATAAGGTAACAGCATCCACACTTCATACAAAGTGGCTCCAGACAGGATAAAAATGAGCCCAGGACCTTCTTCAGGAAGGCAAGACAACTGACCACTGCTCTACATTGAAGCTCTATTGTAAGATAAGGGCTGAGACAATGAATTTTTTTTATTAAAAAAAAAAACCTACTTTTGATTACAAAACTGTATTTCTGTGTATAAACTGAATGTGTTTTGTTTGTTTTTTAAAGGATGTTGAGATGACATTTGATTTGAATTGGTGCTATGTAAATAAACTAAAACAAACTGAATTGAAAAAAAGATGCACCTTTGTGTCTCTGGTATGAAGATGCAACGAAGAAAGGCTTTTGGGGAAAAAAACAAGCTGAACAGATGCAGACACATGAAAACAAAAAGGAAGAAATCAAAGAAATTGACTTCAGAAGTTTGTCTTTGAATTTTTGTTTATAAAAAATTGTGACTCAACATTTTTGATGCAGTACTAGAATCTTGATTCAACTTTCATTTTAGCATATTATTTTTTTGCTAGTCTTCTAAAGGGCTTTTGTTGCTTGTTTTTTTTTAATTTTCTGAATGTTATGTAAATTTTTCCTTTGGACTTTGGATGTTTTTTTATTCATGTCTTGTCCAGCACCTCACCATTATTTTTAAAAATTCTGATCTGTGAATCATTCAGGCATAAAAAAAGTTTCTTCGAACTTTAGGGATAAAATTGTGTTGTGTCAACAGAAAACAATTTTATAATGAATTTATGAAAAATACCAAAGATAATTTAATATGAAAGATCTTATCTTTTCCCAACACAGTGATACCTAAACAGCATAGCTGAAAACTCGGCTTATATGAGACGATTAGCTGAGGGATGATCCATCTCTCAGGTCTTGTATCAATTCTTTGCTGGATTTATTCCTATTCCCTAAAGACATAACTTTCAAATTATGTCCCTCTGCTTCAAGCACACACTGCATAATATCCTGTGTTGGTTAGAGACAAGGACTGGGTAAAGAAAAGAGTGTAAAAGCAACCAAAGTGTAAAGAAAAACTTTCAAAGGCATTAATAAATCATGGAGAACTGCTGATCCAGACTTTAAATGTACAAAATAAATGCTAGCCCCTGAAAACAAAGTATAAAGTTAATAAATTAATAAAATCTTTCTACAGTACTCTACATTTAGGATAGAGACTCAAGTACTAATCTGTTAACAAACTTGTGACTTGTACATGCCATTGTTGCTACTTGTTTCAACCGTTCTTTCAGGTATAAGTACGGTAATAAACAAACAAGTGCAGTATGACAATAGTGGTAAAGTTTAAGGAAGTAAGTAGGGCTTCAAAATAACTCATTGCTGCATCCTTTTTTGTGTTTTAGGCCAGTTTGGCGCTCTGTTGGACGTGCGGGGAGATTATCACAGACCAGATTATCCGTGCAATAGAGCGAACGTACCATCCCTCCTGCTTTACCTGCACAACATGTAAACAGCAAATTGGAGCGCAAGCTTTTGCGCAGGGGGAGGTTGGTGAAGTATACTGCCTCCAGGACTACTACAGGTATAAACAGTGACGGCAACTACTATTAGCAACAAAAATGTATTGCACAATCTGCAGTGTTTTGTTTAAGATACCTGTACCTAGCAAAGGTATTCACACCTCTAAAACGTGTTCACATTTTGTCATGTTACAACAAACTTTAATGTATTTTATTGGATTTTTATTGACCAACACAAAGTAGTGAATAATCCACAACCAGCAATTTGAAGATCAAGGAACACACCAAAAAGGTCAGGGATGAAGTTGTGGAGAAGTTTAAAGCAAGGTTTTAAAACATTTAGCTAGATTTAAACATTTAGGAGTGCCTTGCCATAATGAATAAGAGTGCAAACCTATGAAAACCTCCATCTCAAATGACAGCTTGAACAAGGAGAGCATTAATCAGAGAATCACCAAAGCAGATGCAGAAATCCACAGCTCAGGTAAAACATATTTTGACAAGAGAGCTGTTTGTTGGGTACTCTACAAATCTTGCTTTTATGGAGGAGTAGCACAAAGGAAGACATTTTTAAAGGAAAGCCACAAGACGTCCTGTTTGCAGTTTTCTACAAATATGGAACACAGCAAACATGTAGAGGAAGGTGTTCTGGTCAGATGTCAATTAACTTTTTGGCCTACATGGAACATGCTATGTGTAGCAGAAAACCTAACTCTGCACTTCAACCTGGAACATGCCATGCCAACAAAAGACATGACAACAGGAGAATCATACTTTTCTGCAGCAGGTACAAGGAAGCTGGTCATATTGGATAAGAAGATGGATGGAGCTAAATACAAAACAATCCTGAAAGAAAACATGTAAGAGGCTATAAAAGACTTCAGATTGAGGTGAAGGTTCACGTTCCAGCAGAGCACCAAACCTAAACATTCTGCAAGAGCTACAATGGGTTGGTTTAGATGAAAGTATCATGAGTTACATGGCCCAGTAAAAGTCCAGATTGCAAGCCAACTGAGAATCTGTGGTAAGTTCTACTTTTAGTCTGACTGAGCTTGAGTTATGGCCAAAGGTGTTAGTCTTTAAATGTTCAAAGCTGGTAGAGACAAACCCAAAAAAACTCCCAATGTGTTTACTGTTTCGACTTCGGAGGGTGAAGACCTAAATTCAGTCTGACTGGCCTTGGGCTTAATTGTTAGGGGAAAATTAAGATTTAATTTTTTGCTCTCAGGGTCTGAACACAAACGTATGCCAGACTTTGCGAGGTTATGAAAAACATCACAATTAAGCACTACTTTGGGTTGGCCTTTTTAACTGACAGCCATTTAATTACATTTTAATGTTTAAAATATGCAATTTTCTTTGATTCATGTCACCTGTATGTTCCTCTTTAAAACTGTATGTTTACAGGAAATATGCTCCAAAGTGTAGTGCCTGTGACCAACTCATCATTCCTAAGGAAGATGGTACCGACAGCTACACTGTTGAGTGTCTGGGGCACTCCTATCATGAGAACTGCTACAGATGTGAGGTGGGTGTTTACTGTGCAAAACATTTAAACACACAGATGCACATTATTCTGCAGTCAGCGTGTCTTTGATCTTGTCTGCAGGTCTGTGGCATCCAGCTCTCCCCTGAACCAAACGAGCATGGCTGCCATCCTTTGGAAGGGAAAATGTTGTGCAAAGCCTGCCATGTGAACCTGGTGTCTGGGCAACAGTAACATCAGCTGAACTGCAATCAAGAAAACCTGTGTGTTCAGCCCAATGATAAGATGTGTTTTTTCAGAATAGCACATGTTAAAATGCTCTCTTCAATCGAGCATTTAATTACTTTCCAATGGATCAGGCTTTCTGAAAAATAAAAATCTACTTTTCTTTTATACTTGATAATTTTGCACTCATAAAAATGCATTGAACCTATTTATGCAACTGGGTTTGCAAAAACTATTTGTAGCAAACTAGTAGAATCTGGATCAGGATGCTTTTACTCAGCTTTGTACAAAAAAAAAAAAAAATGTAATCCAAATATTTTACACATTTATAGAAAAACTAAAGTTAAATAATATATATAGCCTGTTAAATCAGATTCTAAAATACATACAGCCATTGGAAATGTTGCACATACAGTATCTAAGAGTATTTAGTCATAATCATTTAACTGGTTAAGCCAAAGTGCACAAATCACAGGCAAATAGGTGAATATCAGAGCTAGCATTATTTTCTGTAATACTAAACTCTTCATCCTGATTTTTCTAATTCTAAAAATCCTTTCCAGCTTTTCTACTAAATTGATTTACTTTTACAGTCTATATCTCAAAATGGCTTCTGGAATTACAGATCTATTGAAATATGTTGAAAAAAATTATAAAATCTTTTTCTAAGAAAAACTGTTTTGCTGTTTTAATTTCTTATATTTGTATTTCATTATACTATTTTCACAAATGTGTGATTTTTGTATATTTTATTTGAATCTTTAAAAAGCGATGCACCAATATGTAAATTTGGTGCATCAATATCACATATTAGTACTGCCATTTCAGCCAATAACTGATAATATATATATTATACATATTTCCCTACCTGTTTGACACCGTGAAAAAACGACCTCATTGCTGACGTTACTTCTCTGCTTTAGTCACACCCCACAATCCTGCACTGCATCACTATCACTGTCACAGTCATACATCCCCCAAACAAATAACACATGGCCAACCCCTCCTCTATGCCTTCTAGAACACATACGCAAACAACGACAAAATGGAAATAAACACTGTTTATTAGTATTGGCCCAGTTTTACTTATAGGGACTGATACCAATATGTTAAAAATGACTAATATCAGCGGATGCCGATGTTAATGCAGATATATCGTACATTCCTACTTTAAACCCATAGTTTTGACCTGAGGTCATAGTTTAGCGTCAATAAGTCTCTACAAAACAAACATTTTGTACTAGTTTTTTAGTACTTTTTCTGAAATCAGACTTGAAACAGTTTTTCATCAGAATGTAAAGTGTGTATATAACATAAATTTTAGATTAAAAAAAGTCCTAATTGCAAAACACATCTGTCATGCTTTGTGTGGTTGTCTGAGAACCCAAAGGCAGACACAATCACAGCAGCATCCTCTTGTGAGAAGTTATTAAGAAAAAAAAGTTTGAGACACAGAACAAAGCACGAAAGGGAACTGGAGCACACCGGCCACAAACACATGAGGCAGCAACTAAGTACAGGCTGGGAAAAGGAAGGGTCTGACAAGGCATAACATAAAACAGGAGGCTTAAATGTTAGGAGATGATTAGGAGCATGGAAACAAGGTGAGCCCAATTAATTTAATGCATTACAGCTGTGTGAGGAATGTGACAATGAGGTGCTGAGGAAGAATGTCTAATAAACAGAATGAATACACAGGGATCTAGGAACACTAACACAGAGAAAACAGAATAGCAAACAAAACCAATACAGAACAACCCAGCATGAGAATAACTCAAAGTATTAAATCAAAATGTGACAAAGAACCTTTGGGGGTTGGGGGGGAGGGGAGGGAATTGGGGCGGCAAGCTAGAGGGTGGTGTGGAGGGCAGCATATGGGGTTGGGGGGTTGTGTCCTCTTCTTGGATGTGGGGTCATCGGCATTTGCGCGTTGCGCAAGGCAAGGGCATTGCGCAGGGCCCTTGCCTTGCTGTCCCGGCACGCAGTGTAGTGGGGGGCAGGGTGTGCCGGGAGTACGTGGAGCGGGGCTGTGTGTGGAGCTTGCGTTCTGTGGGTGTGGCTTCGTCAGCTTTTCGGGGATGGAGCTCACCTGTGGGGGTGTGCCCCTGTGGGGAGGGGATTCATGGGGTTTGGGTTCGGGGGCATGTGTTCGATATTTGTGTCCTGGTTAGGGGTGGCCCTGTGGGGAAATTCATGTTGGGGTACATGGGGGGTGGGGGGCTCATGGGGTTGAGATCGGAATTCATTGGGGAGTTGCGACTGTTTTGTCCTGGGGTGGCTCTGGTTGGCGAGCTCGTTTGGACCAGGTAGACCCCTCTTTTGTACATGGCACCCTCTCCGGATGAGGATGGAGGTTGTTGGGGACTGGCTAGCCCAGCCCATGTTCAGGTGCTGGGGCAGTCTGCCTGTCTCCACCCCTGGAGGGAAAGGAACCACCTCTTGGGTCCGGTTGGCCCTATGGGGTATAGGCGCCTGGACCTGGGTATATAGAGTATTTATGGGGAATTTGAATGAGTGTATGATGTCCATTGTTGTTTGCCTATACATTGGGTGCGTGGGTGTGTTTTAATGTGTATGCATGGGGGTGGAAATGTGTGATTGTGACTGTGTGTGCTTGTTTTTTGTGTCATGTTAGGTCTTGGACTGCTTCCTCTCCTGGATCAGTTTAGGCCCCCCATCAAATGTGGGGCCTATTTCCTCCCCGCCACACTACCTGCCAGTGGTTGGTGTCTCTGCCCACTGGTGTACTTGTAGTTCTCGGTGTCCGGGGCTGGGTGCTTTGGTGTGTGCCGGCTCACTTCCGGTGGCTGCTTGCTGTCTCTGTGCTGTCTCTGTGTCCATAACCATTATAATAATCCCAAAGCAGTTTCTAATAATGTTTCTTTTATAAATATCAAGCAGAGCATTAAAGTGTTAGTAGTAATGCTCCACTTGTGAAAGTGAATTTGTTAGACTTCTTCTTAGCACTCAGACAAAACTTCTGAGCGCTACTCTGCTGGGCAGGAAACAGGGAAAAAAAAAAAAAGAATTATTAATCTGACATATAACAATTACAGAAACACACCAGGATACCGTGAGGGACCGGTGCAAAGAAGATTGGGTGGCGGACGAAGGTGGAGACCTCAGCGGCCCGATCCCCTGATGCTTAGGCTGGCTCTAGGGACGTGGAATGTCACCTCGCTGGGGGGGAAGGAGCCTGAGCTTGTGCGGGAGGTCGAGAGATATCGACTAGAAATAGTCGGGCTCGCCTCCACGCACAGCGTGGGCTCTGGAACCCGTCTCCTTGAGAGGGGTTGGACTCTCTTCTACTCTGGAGTGGCCCACAGGGAGAGGCGGCGGGCTGGTGTGGGTTTGCTTGCTGCCCCCCAGCTCAGCCGTCTCGTGTTGGGGTTTACCCCAGTGGATGAGAGGGTCGTATCCCTGCGCCTTTGGGTTGGGGAGAGGTCTCTGACTATCATTTCAGCCTACGGGCCGAGTGATAGTGCAGAGTACCCGGCCTTCTTGGCGTCCCTGTCGGGGGTGCTGGATAGTGCCCCTCCCGGGGACTCCATTATTCTGCTGGGGGACTTCAACGCCCACGTGGGGAACGACAGTGACACCTGGAGAGGCGTGATCGGGAGGAATGGCCTCCCCGATCTGAATCCGAGTGGTGTTTTGTTATTGGACTTCTGTGCTAGTCACGGATTGTCCATAACGAACACCATGTTCAAACATAAGGGTGTCCATCAGTGCACTTGGCACCAGGACACCCTAGGCAGGAGGTCGATGATCGACTTTGTTGTCGCATCATCAGACCTTCGGCCGCATGTTTTGGACACTTGGGTGAAGAGAGGGGCTGAGCTGTCCACTGATCATCACCTGGTGGTGAGTTGGATCCGCTGGAGGAGGAGAAAGCCAGACAGACTTGGCAGGCCCAAGCGCATAGTGAGGGTCTGCTGGGAACGCCTGGCGGAGCCCTCGGCCAGGGATGTATTCAACTCCCATCTCCGGGAGAGCTTCGACCAGATCCCGGGGGATGTTGGAGACATAGAGTCCGAGTGGACCATGTTCTCCCAGAACCCGGTGGTGGACACCGGCAGTAAGGGATGCTGTTAAGCTGAAGAAGGAGTCCTATCGGCTGTGGTTGGCTTGTGGGACTCCTGAGGCGGCTGACGGGTACCGTGAGGCCAAGCGTGCTGCGGCCCGGGCTGTGGCAGAGGCAAAAACTCGGGCCTGGGAAGAGTTCGGTGAGGCCATGGAGAAGGACTACCGGTTGGCCTCGAAGCGATTCTGGCAAACCGTCCGGCGCCTCAGGAGGGGGAAGCAGTTCTTTGCCAACACTGTTTATAGTGGGGGCAGGAGACTGCTGACCTCGACTGAGGACATTATCGGACGGTGGAAGGAGTACTTCGAGGATCTCCTCAATCCTGCCATCACGCATTCCGTGGTGGAAACAGAGGCTGGGGACTCGGGGTTGGACTCTTTCATCACCCAGGCTGAAGTCACCGAGGTGGTTAAAAAGCTCCGCGGTGGCAACGCTTCGGGGGTGGATGAGATCCGCCCTGAGTACCTCAAGTCTCTGGATGTTGTAGGGCTGTCATGGTTGACACGCCTCTTCAACATTGCGTGGCGGTCGGGGAGAGTGCCTCTGAACTGGCAGACTGGGGTGGTGGTCCCCCTTTATAAGAAGGGGGACCGGAGGGTGTGTTCCAACTACAGGGGGATCACACTCCTCAGCCTCCCTGGTAAGGCCTACGCCAGGGTATTGGAGAGGAGAGTCCGACCGATAGTCGAACCTCGGCTTCAGGAGGAGCAGTGTGGTTTTCGTCCCAGCCGTGGAACACTGGACCAGCTCTATACCCTCTACAGGGTGCTCGAGGGTTCATGGGAGTTTGCCCAACCGGTTCACATGTGTTTTGTGGACCTGGAGAAGGCATTCGACTGTGTCCCTCGTGATGCCTTGTGGGGGGTGCTCCAGGAGTATGGAATCGGGGGCCCTTTATTAGGGGCCATCCGGTCCCTGTACGAGCGGAGCAGGAGTTTGGTCCGCATTGCCGGCACTAAGTCGGACCTGTTCCCAGTGCATGTCCGGCAGGGCTGCCCTTTGTCACCGGTCCTGTTCATAACTTTTATGGACAGGATTTCTAGAAGCAGCCAAGGGCCGGAGGGGGTCTGGTTTGGGGACCAGTGGATTTCGTCTCTTCTTTTTGCGGATGACGTGGTCCTGCTGGCCCCCTCTAGCCAAGACCTACAGCATGCGCTGTGGAGGTTCGCAGCCGAGTGTGAAGCGGCTGGGATGAGGATCAGCTCCTCCAAGTCCGAGGCCATGGTACTCGACCGGAAAAGGGTGGCTTGTCCTCTTCAGGTTGGAGGGGAGTTCCTGCCTCAAGTGGAGGAGTTTAAGTATCTCGGGGTCTTGTTCACGAGTGAGGGAAGAATGGAGCGGGAGATCGACAGACGGATCGGTGCGGCTGCCACAGTAATGGGGGCGCTGTGCTGGTCCATTGTGGTGAAGAGAGAGCTGAGCCGAAAAGCAAAGCTCTCAATTTACTGGTCGGTCTACGTTCCTACCCTCATCTATGGCCATGAACTTTGGGTCATGACCGAAAGAACGAGATCACGGATACAAGCGGCTGAAATGAGCTTCCTCCGTAGGGTGGCCGGGCACTCCCTTAGAGATAGGGTGAGGAGCTCGGCCCTCCGGTAGGGGCTCGGAGTAGAGCCGCTGCTCCTCCACATCGAGAGGAGCCAGTTGAGGTGGTTCGGGGATCTATACCGGATGCCTCCTGGACGCCTTCCTCGGGAGGTGTTCCAGGCACGTCCCACTGGGAGGAGGCCCAGGGGACGGCCCAGGACACGCTGGAGGGACTATGTCTCTCGGCTGGCCTGGGAACGCCTTGGGCTCCCCCTGGAGGAACTGGAGGAGGTGTCTGGAGAGAAGGACGTCTGGGCGTCTCTGCTGAGTCTGCTGCCCACGCGACCCGGTCCTGGATAAGCGGAAGACGACGTACGAACGAACGAACCAGGATACAAGATCAGGATACTTTTCGCCCTTATTTTCCAAAAAGGAACCGAATTATTGATGGTTGACTTTTTATGTGAAGTAGTACTTAAAATATTATCGGCTTTTTTAAATCAGTATCTTTTTCTGAGCTCAGGATAATCTTTTATTAAATCGTTTTCCGTTATGATTTTTCTTGTATTTTTTACAGCTATTAGCCACAGCAACGGAGAAATGTTTGTCAACAGATAATATAGCAATGCAAACATAAACAGCGGTCAGAAATAGATTGAAGATTGAAGTTGTTAATGGTGGATTGTGATTTGTGTCAACCTGAAATGGACTAGGCTATAAGAAAAAAACAATAAACATTTATTGGATTTCATCTAGAACTGAATAGTAGAAAAATGGGCAACATTGTTGATAGATGAAGTCATTTCAGGTTCTGAAAGGATCCACACACTGAATATTTTCAGATATTTGGTTTACAACTTGATTTATCCATTTATTTCTTCCCAAAATAAATTTTTTCTGGAGCAAATGTTGCAGGGAATGCTGTAAACACTGTCTTGTGGATTTACCATAACTCTTGAAGCACTGGTCTCTGGTGTTGTTATTTGAAGTGTCAGGTTTCCTCTCTGACTCTGACCCGTACATCTGTCTGCCTTAATCTGAACAATGTGGCTCTCAGAATAGAAGCTGTTCTTCTCAGAAAGTCCAAACACTGAATTAGGCACGAGAAATCTGACTTCATTTAAAATATTTTAAATAAAAAGTGACACTGAAACAAGATAGCACTTACATCTGCCTGGCTCTCATTGCACCGTTTTGTGTTAGTTGCTTTCTACAAACCTTGAAACATCTTTATAATTATAGGTCCAGACATTTTTTTGTTTTTGTTTACTATTTCAGCTGCCTGTTCATAAATAAATACAGTTAATGTCAACAACAACAAGAGACGTAAATAAACGTATGTTAAATGGCTTCAGTTCAAACAGTAAAAACGGCCACAAAAAGTCTTAAGTTTGTTGTGATTAGGACCAGGGAAGAATTTTTTTTTTTTTTAATAAAGTACATTAGCCAAAAAAATTTGCTGTAACTAAAAAAACATTATTACAATGCTTAGAGTAAATGTATTTAACATTTAGGTTAAAGATGTCTCCAAATAAAGTTTTCAGTGTTAAAAAAATGTAATCGAGTGGGCCCTAAACAAAAAGCCAATTTTTGATACTTTTACTAAAGTGACTTCATTATAGGAGCAACTTTTTATCCTAAAGTTGTTGTCTCATTACTTTGATATTAATAATTAAAACATGCAACATTGAAGAAATTAGGTACATTCAAAAACACAAGTCCTCTTATGTCCTAAGTTGAGCAACTAATTCTGCTTCTTTTTCTTTCAACACTTCGAAACTACATTTTAGTCTGAACCCGCACATGGAAATCTTGCTTCCGGGTTGCTGATTTGTTTTCGTCATGAAACCGCGTGCTCGCTGTTCGCGCGTGAACACCACCAAGCGCACGCATGCGGCTCGGAAACTCGAAACCAAGAGAGCGAGGCTGACGCGCGTGCACGCCGTGATCGAGGACGCAGCAACCAGCCAGTCAGCCAGCCAGCCAACAGCTAAAGCTACACGGGGAGCAGACTGTCGGGCCCACATCGTTTACGGAATCAACCGTCGGTCATTTTGTTCAGGCGGACCTCCGACCAGCAGGGGATTAGAAACGTGCGAGATCATATGTGTTTGAAGGGGGAAATAAGATCGCAAGATGGTTCGGGAAACCAGACACCTCTGGGTGGGAAATTTACCCGAACATGTTCGCGAGGAGAAAATCGTGGAGCATTTTAAAAGGTACGTTACGCAAGAGGGAGACCGTGTTTGCGGAGCTGCGCGCGCTGGCTGCAGTACTAACCTTTTCTCGATGCGAGGGCTGCGCTGCTAACCCTGCTAACGTTAGCATTATTAACTTTTACTCCCCGCGAGGTTTATTTTATAGTGCGTGTGCTTTGTTGCAACACGTTGACGTTTGTTTAAATTTTTTTTAATGAAACTGACCTGCTCAGATGTACATGTTGATTTTTTAGAGTCTTCCGCTAACTTTTGCTAACGCAAGCAGGCAGTTAGCTGCTAGCCATCGAGCTACCACCCAGCCAACCATTTTGTGGGAAGTCGACAGGTTTTCGTGAACTGTACAAGCCAAAAGACAGCCAACATCCACTGTAAAGATGTGGAAGACTTTTGTTATATTAGTCACCTAAATGAGACTTTTCTTGTCGTTGCCAGTCTAGTATATTATAAAAGTATTTTTTAAAAAGGACAACTCCGAATCATTTTAACGAGCTTTCTGGACTCGGGACCAAATGTTAGCAAGTTGTTGAGCTGCAGAGCGTTCAAGTCGGTTGCTGTCACTGAAACTACTTCAAATTGTGGTTCTGTAGTTTTAACTCTACAGACTGCTAATCATTGTATTTCCATACTTGTCTTTATTAAGGTTAATGGAAGTCAGCATTTGCAGCTTGGCAGAGCCTTTACCGTTTTTGTTTGCATCGTAGTAAGAAGGCCATTCTCACCAACGAACTAATCTAAATCAAACTAAACGAATCCGTATTTGATTATATCATTAAATCAACTTGATCACAAGTGCGTTTTTGCTTATTTCAGTGCATTTGGATTGTTTACAACTCAAAGTGCCATCAGTCCATACTGTAATATAGTTTTTTGTAATCTAAAAGTGAATACTCTCTGGTTTTTTAGTTTTGTATAGTATTTTTGTATTGTAATACAAAAAGAAACAACAGGCAACTTATTTTCAGATTGTTTCTGTGTGGTGGTTACAATCATGTTGACTTCTCTGCTCTTGGATTTCAAGCATGTGCCATACAGAAAGACAGTGAGCTATCTTTGGATACTCAATGTAACTCCCTCGTTCTTTTTTTACATAATTTTCTGTCAGGTATGGCCGTGTGGAGAGCGTCAAGGTTCTGCGAAAGCGAGGGTCAGAGGGTGGTGTTGCAGCCTTTGTGGATTTTGTGGATATCAAAAGTGCACAGAAGGCTCACAATGCTGTCAATAAGATGGGAGACCGAGACCTTCGGACTGACTACAATGAGCCGGGGTCAGTCCCTAGTGCTGTGCGGGGCCTCGAAGACAGCTCCCCCTCCAGCAGTCGAGACGCTGCAGGATTCTCTAGGGGAACAGTTGGCGCAGTGTTTGGCCCACCTGTGTCCCTACACACCCGAGAGGGACGTTATGAGCGGAGACTAGATGGGTAAGTGGACACGGTGTCCCTCTAAAAATCCAGAGTGCTCTTGGTATCATTTAAGTTTAAAACCTTTACACATAGTTGGGTTGTTCATTAGGGAGTGGGGTCACACAAAGGTAATCTAGTGATCACTCCACTCTTCATCACACCTGACTCGCCTTGCCCATGGGATTTAAATAAATTTATTTCACTTTATCATTTGCAAAGGTAACTATATATCAAGGTTTTTACATCTGGTTTGGATTTTACATCCATGAGGAATATCCTGGTGAGCTGTGGATTTATTATGTGGGATACTGCCTTGGGGAGCTATTGGATATATTTTTATTCAACATGGAATGTATCCCTGATTTGTAAATGGATTTGCCTGAAGCTGGAGAAAAATCCCAAAGATGAAGGATTTACTTTTTGCCTGAAGGATTTATTGAGTTATATCAGTGTCCTGCCATTGGCTTATCGCTTTGACCCAAGACTTGATTGTTGGACTACTTTTTTTTCCCCCCAATATGTGGATATACCCCGTTCTGGATTTTAAGCTTTAAGCAACTGGATGGAAGAACTTAGACATTACACATCACAAAAATGACTAAGCGCATATGTCCCATTGTTCTCTAAGCTACATTAGAATAAAGTGTAACTACATTACTGATGCAGAGCCCCAAATATGGAAGTTAAATTCAGAAGGCAGCAGGAGAACACTCCGGATCCAAACAACCAACTTCCAAAATTTATGGAGTCATTCTTCATCTGAAGAAGCATGAAGAAGGTATCATCGGGCTGGAACTTCCAGGATGTATTCGATTCGTCTTGCTGGACAAAGAGATGTGGATCCTACGGTGGCTAGGTGTATTGTTGCCATTTATTGGGATTACTAAGGTGTGGATATACTGTATCTGTATGTGTGACTTCGAGGAGCCCTCGTAGGATATTATAAGAAACAGGATAACTTTAAAAAGAGTCATACATTTCTACCAAGACAATTTTCAGGAAACACACCTAACGGGATCATTGGACTGTGGAATTATGCAATACCAAGATTCGATGAGGATTTATTATTCTGTGATGTGTCTGATTCTTACAGAAGTTAAGTAACAGGATATAATCCACTGGGATATATTTTTTTCTTATTGATTTGTTTAGTTTTTTTTTTTTCTTCTTCAAATTAAACTCTCAACTTTTGGGACATATTCCTTCTTTATGCTACTAATGCCACCAAGACTGGTCCATTTGGATATATTTGCCATGCTGCCTTCAAATGTACTAGCTACTTTACCTGGATATGCCGATTAAGTTCATTATCATATTTTCTTTTTTTTTACCATTTTATCAGGTTATTGTTTTTTCATCCTCATTTCCTCAAATTTGTGAAGGAGCATATTTCTGAAATTGTTTTGTGTTCCCTTTTTTTGCCCTCATCCTACGGAGAGAATTAAGTAACTAAATACCAAACTGTGGAATATACAAGAATCCTGCCCTGGTCCTTGACGATAACTCAAAGTACAATTCAGGAGAAACGTTTTTTCCCTAATTGGATCAGTTGTTTTTTTTTTTTTTTTTTCTCCTTCAATTTTTCATTGTGGCATTCACATTCTGACCACCTAGATTTTATTTGGATTAATTTTGGTAACTTCTTTCCCAAAAGGTTGGTATTTCTCTGGCCATATTTTTTTATCTTTCTGCTTCCCTAGTGCTTTGAGAAAGTTTAGTTTTCTGCTGCTTTCAGAGGAAATTGTTATTTAATATAGAAGGTGAATAGTTTTTCCAGCATATGAATGTAAGTTTTCTTTTACCAAGTTGCAAAGTTTTACTTATTAAGCCACATTATCTAAACAGCATGTAAACATGAATTCTACGTAGATTCTTCACATTTAAATCTGAAAATGAAACAGCATTTCATTTCTCTTATTTGCAGTATTTTATTCAGCCTCTGAAATTTGGACTTAAAAATGCAAAGTGTTTTTCTTCTGAAGATGAAAGAAGTTGAAACAGATCTTTTTGTGACTAATAATCTCTTCCTGTAAGGCAATCTTGCCCCTGAGTAATTTGTCACAATTGCATCACAGCTAAAGCATATTGCAACACCTATTGTAGCTTAAACGTCAAATAAATTGGTGGCTAGAAACACAGCGCCTTGCAAAAGTATTCCTACCCTTTGGCCTTTCTCACATATCCCATGTTACAAGCACAAACTCAAGTATGCTTTCTGGCTGGGGATTTAGTGTTATTGGCCAAAATAAAGTAGTGCTTAGTTGTGAAGTTAAACAAAAATGATACATAGTTTTTAAAATGCTTTGCAAATCAAAATCTGAAAAGTGTGGTGTGCATTTATTGTTAGTCCCCCTAAATAAAAATGTTCCTGAACTGTCTTTTTACTGCATTCATGGGTGCAGTTATTTGGGCATGTCTTTGCACATCCTGAAGCTCAAGGTTTGTCTCTTCTGCTGGAAGCTGAACCTCTGTTTCATTGTCATGTCGTTTTGCAGCCTTTTCAGGTTTTCTTATTGTATTGCCCTGTCTTAAGCATCATCCATCTTCGATCAACCGTGACCAGCTTCTCTGTTCCTGGTGAAGAGAAATCCTCCCCACAATCTAATGCTGCCACCACCATATTTCTCTGTGAGCATGGTGTATGTAGGGGGAATGTGCAGTTCCAGTTCTCCACCATTAATAATTATAGACCAGAAATTTCCATGTTGGTCTCCTACAAGGCCTCAATAGATCACCTGTATTTACGCTGAGGTGTGGTTATTCAAACGAGGACTCTATTAATTTAAGTGACTTTAGAAAGTATTTGGCAGATCAGGATTTTATTTAGAGGGCTGAATACAAATTCAAGTCACACTTTTCAGATTTGAATTATTTCTTAAGAAGTTTAAAAACCAAATATAATTTCTCTTCCGCTTCACAATAATGCTGGTGCTACTTTGTGTTAGTCTATTGCGTAAAATCCCATAAAAATACTTTGAAGCTGGTGGTTTTAACATGACGAAGTGTGGAAAATGTGTTCCGTTCATATGAATACTATTGGAAGGCATTGTTTTATATAGATATTTTCAGTTCAGATTTTCACTGCTCTGCCCTAGATGTAAATCTGGTTCTGACAACATGAGTAGTGAGACTATTCTTTCTGTTTGTGTAGTTGGCGCATACTTGTTTTTGTTTTTTTTCGAACTGGGCATTTATAAACAAGTTGCTTTGTTGCATCTGCCGTACAGGTTGTTTTTAAGAAGGCTATTTTTAATTTAAGAATTTACTAATTCTTCTTTTCTTTATAAATCTCTCCACCTTGTTCTTAATTCACAGTAGTTCAGAAAGCCGTGAACGTGCATATGATCACAGCCCATATGGCCACCATGAGCGCAGTGGGACTTTTGACCGACGTCACTACAATGCTGAATATTACCGCGATCGCTCTGTGTTCGCAACTGCTGGCCCCGGCAGCAGTGCCATCGGAGGGAGTTTTGAGGCAGCAGACCCACATTTTGACTCTAGAATACGAGACCCATTTACTCTTACCAATTCAACACGGCGTGACCTCTACAGGGATGATAGAGGGCGACGTGTTGATCGAGCTTATCATCACCATCGTCGAAGCAGATCATCTCATTCCTCCCAGTCGAGGCACCCGTCTCCTCAACGGACCGCAGGGCAAACCTCAAAAACTCCCCATTCTCCTAAAAGAACCCCTTTGTCACCCGGAAGAGGCCCAAGATCAAGATCTCATAGCAGATCTTCAAGCTCGGACTCCGTTAGCAGCACCAGCAGCACAGGCAGCGGCAGGTATGAATCTTAAAATCTTTACATTTTACATACGAATTAGCTTTATTCATTTGTTTGCTCACCTACATTTTTTTTGTTTTGTCTTTTTTTTTCCTCAATGACAGCGATTCAAACAGCAGCTCTAGCGATGGTTCTCGGGCCCGCTCCGTTCAGTCATCGGCAGCACACGCACCTCAGCCATGTATGGTGATGGATTCTGAAGAACCACGGAGAAGCTTTGGAATCAAAGTACAAAACTTACCAGTGCGCTCCACAGGTTAGTTTTGTTTTAATAACATCTCAAATGTTCAGTTGGATTGAAATTAGTTTGGGGGGAAAAAGTCTAGTTGTTTAAAATGCAAAGGGCTTTTGTTTCTGAGGCCACATTACCTCTTTTAACTGGTCTTGTAGGATTCATGTACAATAAACTGCGGGGGGAAAATCCTCACATGGTACTATTATCATCTTAAGATTTGTTCAGGAACCTTTTTCCCTGAACCAGGATATTTTTCTCTGTGGTCAAGTCAGATAACCAGTAGGGATGGAGGATAAATCTGCACGGCAGATATTATCGGCCGATATATCTAATTTCTTTTTATATCGGCATCGGTCCGATGAGTAAAAATGTTCCTTGATGTCATATTGTTTGGTTTGTGTGACTGCGGGATTCCAAACAGTCCCTGAACGCAGCTGGAGACGCTCCCAATTCACACATGCGGACGTTAAAGTTCAATGGCAGGTCAACGCTAAAGCCAACATGTCAGCAGTCTGGAAGTATTTTACGGTTTCCCAAGAAGACAGCCGAATAGCAATATGCAATTCGTGCATAGGTGAAGTTATGCGGGGGGGTGAGCACGCGAGATCTTTCAATACCACAAATTTAAGAACACATTTGAAAAATAAACACCCATCGGTGTACAATGAATACCAGCAACAAGCTAATGTAATCAAGCCCGGAGCTACCGATAAACAGGGAACTATTGCACAAGCACTGGAGAAAACAAAGAAATTCAGCAAAGTTTCAGCGAAAGCCATATCTATAACAAAGAGGATAACCGAATGATTGCGCTGGACGACCAGCCTTTCTCTATAGTAGAGAACACAGGGTTTTGTCGGCTCATGGAACACACTGAGCCCAGCTTACCGAATCGCCATTTTTTTTCCCGACACTGGACTACCTGAACTATACAAGGTTGTTGCTGCACGCATTCGTGAGCACAATTAAGTTCATACCTAAAACTGAAGGTGGATGTTGACAGTTACATCAAATTGGTTTACAGTCAGATAAGCTGAGCTTCTTTTTTTTTCATGGCTGTTTGTTGTTACAGGGGCTTTGTAAATGTTCCTGCTACATCTTTGCCTAAACATTTTAAGGCCAGTGCAATGTGATTGTACAATTTAAAGGCAAATTTGCATTTTCAATAAAAAAAAAAAAATCTGAATTTTTTTCCTATTATTATTACCATTCATTTTAATATCGGCAAATATCGGATATCGGCCACAGCAGCAATACAATTATCGTACATCGGTATCGGCAGAAAAATATCATATCGGACCCTCCCTAATAACCAGGGTAGAAACCAGCCCCAGAAATAGCCCGGGTAAGAAAAATAGCACTCTTTGAAAGGAACCTTAAACTATATGTGGGGTTTCATTTTAGTTGGGTGCTCATTTCTCACTGGTTGAATATTCAAAGCATCTCTTTTTTTAAGTCAACTCTTTTTTTAGGTCAACTCTCAGTTCATATTTTAACTTTGAATTGTGTTACATGAGTAATCTGTATTGCTGTTTGCAAACTCTACGTTCAGACCCAGCCAATATATGACAACAGTCAACAGAGTATATGAACACTCGTATAAGCCGGGTAAAATATCAGATCACTCATTAGAGAAAATTACCATTAAATACTACTGAATTAGGGTCATGATAAAAGAAGAATGTGGAAGAGAACATTGTTAAATGAAAAGTATTTAGCGTAACATGATAGTTTTATCAAATGGACTCAAACACAGCCTAAAAGACCTAAAATAACCAATAAATAAAACTCAGCCATAACAGTCTTATTTTTTAATTCTTTTATTTCTGTGACAGATTTATTATCTGAAATAGACCATTACAGTTTGACTTTACTTCTGCAGATACAAGTTTAAAAGATGGACTCTTCCACGAATTCAAGAAATATGGGAAAGTGAATTCAGTTCAGATTCATGGCACATCAGAGGATCGCTACGGCTTAGTGTTCTTCAGACAGCAAGAGGATCAGGAGAAAGCCCTCAGTGTCTCCAAGGGAAAGCTGTTCTTTGGCATGCTTATTGAGGTTACAGCCTGGAATGGTCCTGGTAAGTGTTAACAGAGGAATTTTCAACATGACTGAATTCCCAAAACCTGAGTGGATGTGAAGTTGGTCGTATTAAATTTGACTGGTGTGATAAACCGATTTTCCCCTCAGAAACTGAGAATGAAAATGACTACAGGCCTTTAGATGGGCGACTAGATGAGTTCCACCCCAAGGCTACTAGGACACTGTTTATAGGAAACCTTGAAAAGACCACCAGTTATCAGCAACTACTTGACATTTTTCAGCGCTTTGGAGAAATTGTTGTAAGTTCCAACACAGTTGTATACTGTCAAACTAACATTTCCTACTTTACAGTGAGCATTCTTGTGATTTTTGTCTTTTCTTCTCAAGGACATCGACATCAAGAAAGTAAATGGCATTCCTCAGTATGCCTTTGTCCAGTATTCTGATATCGGCAGCGTTTGCAAGGCTATAAAGAAAATGGACGCAGAATATCTGGGAAACAACAGGCTTAAGGTAGTGATTTTATTCCCAGTAAAGAATATAACCATTCCTATTTCGTTTTTAATATAATATATAATATTGTCGCCCTACTTTGTGTAGCTTGGGTTTGGGAAGAGTATACCTACTACATGTGTTTGGCTTGATGGATTGGCCCCCAACATTACAGAGCAATATCTCACACGGCATTTCATGCGCTATGGGCATGTAGTAAAAGTAAGCCTTTTTTTTTTTTTTTTTTTTGCATTTTATGAATTTCTGGTCTTGATTCTTAGTTCTCCTTGTCATAACTGTGTTTTTATACCTCTCATAGGTCATATTTGATCGGCTGAAGGGGATGGCCCTCATCTTGTACAACAATACAGATTTTGCTCAGGCAGCTGTGAGGGAGACTAAAGGATGGAAGATCGGCGGTAATAAAATTAAGGTAAGGTTAAACAAAATATATATATATATATTTTATGGTATTTTTTATAATGTAACTGGTGCTTCAATTGTTAATTGGTATTTTTGAACATTGATAGGTGGATTTTGCGAGCCAGGAAAGCCAGAATGCATTTTACCGCTCAATGCAAGCCTCTGGTCAAGACATTAGAGACTTCTATGAAGTTCCACCAGAACGACGGTAAATTGACTCTTTTTATATATTTATTTCCTTTGCAGTTTATTTGCTGCATTAGCAGTTTTAAGGAATTAAAATTCAGTAAATATGTATAAGACATGCTTGGATGTTTTACATTTCTAAAGTGATTAATACTTTCTTGTATTCAATTTACAGAGATGATCGCAGACCTCCTTATCATGAGTTTACAGCAGAGAGAGCCTACTATGAGAACATAAGGACCACTGGCCTTTATCAAGAAGACGCTCGCAGAGAATATGCTGCACGCAGCAGAGAGCGCTTTCCTGAACTGGAACATTATCAGGGTGAACATTTTGACCCACGTTATCATGAAGATCCAAGGGACTACAGGGACTACAGAGACCCCTTTGAGCAAGACATCAGAAAATACACCTATATTCAAAGAGAACGAGAAAGAGAGCGGGAGCGTTTCGAAGCTGATCGTAGCAGGTGGAGTCCATCTCATCCAAGGCGAGCTATTACTCCCACAATATCCCCATCTCCATCCGAACGTGCTACCAGAGACTCAGAACGACGTGTTTACAGCCAGTCATCTGAGAGGAGCGGTAGCGTGAGCTCGATGTCACCTCCTCATTTTGACAAATCCGAAAAGACCTTGCTTGATCATGCAGCAAAGAGTGAGAAGAGCACTCAGTCTGACCAGGTGGCAGGGGCTGAGAAACCCAAGCGCCCAAAACGAAAGGATAAAACTGACAAAGAAAAGGCTGAAAAGGCTAAATCAAGGAAAGCAAAGGGTCAGTCCCCGGCCAACCAAATACCAGAAACTGAGCCGGATGTTGGCTTTGATGGAGGATCTGGACGAGGAAGGGGATCAGACCAAGATGTTCTTGAGAAACAGAAATGTATGGTAGATGGGGACAGTCTGTCTGGAAACCAGTTAGCAACTGCTTTTCAAGACTCTGTAAAAAGTGAAATGAACAAAGTCGATATTGCAGAGTTGGATGGAAAAACCAGACTCAAAAAACATCCCAAGTCTGATATTGGAAATGATGGGAAAGACTCATCAGTGGAGTCAGATCGCCTCGCTGCAAGAAAAAGGCGCTTTGGGGATTTAGGCGGCAAGACTGTTCGTCAGAAAAGAAGCAGGCAAGAAGAGGACAGCAGTCAGTTATCAGACTTTGGGTCAAGTACCACTTACATGAAAGAACCAGATACAGACAAGCACAAAGATCCTCAGCGACGAGATGCACGACTTAAAACGGAAAAAGGTGCAATACAAAAAGATGGACTAGAGGATCTCAGAGGACAAAGAGAGAAATCTGAAGGATCTACAGACCCATCAGAGTCAAAACGCCAACAGGGAAGCACTTCATCCAGAAGGGTCTCGCTAGAGGGGAATTCAGATCAAAGCGTTGTTAAGGAGCAAGAACAAAATGCTACATTCAAGCTTAATCAGAATGCTGAAACTAATAAAAACACTAAGAATAAGGAAGACCATGTTGACATTGACCTCTCTCAGAGTTACCGCAAGCAGATGGAGCAAAACAGACGTTTACACTTGCAGCAGCAACAACAGCGTGAGTCTGACAAACTCAAAAAAGCAGAAAGCCTGCAAAGGAATGAAACTGAGGACTTGGAACATCGTAGTCTTGTGCATGAAGTTGGTAAACCACCTGAGGATGTCACGGATAATTTTCCATCTCACAAACTCTCTGACCAGTTCGAAGTGGAGCCTGGGATAAAGCGAGAGCGTGTCTATAGGAGACAAAAAAGTGAAGATCCTGACTGGAGTAGTACCCCCTCTCCAGGACACCAGGTCTTCTCTCAGCATGCTGATGAAGACTTTATGGATGCTTCTCTGAAGGAGTTGAGTCGAAACAATCAGAAGATTCACCCAGAACTTGAGCTTTTGGTCAAAAGGACTCACAACACACAGGTGAACAAGACAAACGCCCCCATAAATATTGTCGAAGAAGATCAGCAAAAGAGGTGGGAGAGCAGAGTTAAACAAGACCTATTACCCAACCTGAACTTTTCTAGAAACTTAAGTAAAAACCTCCATAACCGCAAGCCTTCGGAATATGGCCTTTGGCATGATTTAGAACCTGGGGAAGTGAGATCAGACTCTGAGGAGGATAGAGAGAACAAACCTCTCTCTCCTGCTCCATCCACATCTATGCGTTTTTCTGACAGGCAGAGACCTGATCGATTTTCAGACCCAAAGCTAGCACATCTTGAAAGAAACAAATTCTACTCCTTAGCACTTGACGAGACCATCACCCCTGATACAAAGGCTCTACTCGAACGGGCAAAATCTCTCTCATCTTCTCGTGAGGACAACTGGTCATTTTTAGATTATGATTCCCACTTTGTAAATTTCCGAAGCCAGAAAGACACAGAAAAAGTTGAATCAGCACCAAGACCTACTCCTTCCTGGTACATGAAAAAGAAAAAGATACGAAGTGGATCTGAAGACAAATTAGATGACAGGAAAGAAGAGTCCAAGCCAGAGGAACAGGAACGCAGAGAACTATTCGCCTCACGTTTCCTTCACAGTGCTGTGTTTGAGCTGGACTCTAGACGACTTCAACACCTTGAGCGCAAATACGAGGAACTTGAACATATGCTAAATCAACAAGCTAGTCAGCAAGGGGCAGAGGGTGAACATGAGACCGGCCCAGTTGTCCTCTTTCACAGTCGTTTTCTGGAGCTTACGCAACTGCAACAACAAAAAAACAAGAGTCAGCAGTTGCAGGAGGATAAAGCAAACACAGTGTGTACAAATGAAAATAAAGAGGAAAAACTATCTGATCAGGAACAACATGTTCTACGGTCTAATGACACGTCAGAATCTAGTGTGATCGCACTAGTAAAACCCATAAGTCCTGTTGAACAGGTTGTTCCTGAACCAAGACTCACTCCAAATCTTGTTACTCTGTCTGTGATCAAAGACACACCTCTTTCAGATCAGAAATGTGTGTTACCAAATCCCCCCACTAATGTATGCCCACTTGTGTCTTTTACAAAAGAGGACATGAAGGAAGAAGTAAAAGAAAGTGAAGATATTGTTCCGATGCACCATCCACCAACTGAGACCTTAAAATCTGAACCTGCACCTGAAACCGTTCCTGAAACAAAGATTTCTGAAGAGAAGCTGGAAGTAATTGCTGAGGATGCAAAACCTCCAGTTGCAGATCAAACACACTACCCTGGTTCTCATGAAGAGTTGGTCTGCAGATCAGAACCAAAGCTAGGTTCTGAGACATTACAAGCAGAAGTGCCAACAACCTGTAGTCCAATACAATCCCGTCTTGTTGAGGACGCGGATGTAATCAAGGAAGAGCCTCATTCCACATGTCAAACAGCAGTAGAGTCAGAAGGAGAGAAGAAACTTGAAGTTGGTAAAGAACAACTTTCTGTTGATAGTGACACAATTGAAGAGCCAGTCCCCTTTCAAAAAGAAAGCAAAACTAAAGAAATGAAAACAAAAAAAGGAAAGCAATCTCCTGCCCAAGTTCCTTTAACATCCATCTCCGTCTCTGAGAAACAAGCCACACGCAAGAGTGAACGCATCGACAAAGATAAGCTGAAACGTGGCTCATCCCCAAGAGCTGAGACAAAGTCCACAGCCAAGTCTCCGATTCCTGGATCTGATCATGATCATTTGGAGCACAGTATACCAATAAGTAGAGCAAGGACGCGAAGAAATGTAAAATCTGTTTATGCCACCCCAGTTGAAGACGATGCACCGACTCGTGGAAAGGAAATTACAGAGTCGCCGCGCTCTGCACGAAAGCGGGGTACGGAGAAAGAAGCTGCACAGCACAGCACTGAGCTGGAACCACCTGCTCCAACTCCCGTCAAACAACGTGGCCGCCCTCCTAAAAACCGCAGACCGGTTGAAGAGATTTCATCTGCAAAAGCAGATAAAATAAAAATGGACAGTAAGGATGCGGATTCAAATGAGTCGGAGAGCGGGGAGCGTATTTCAAGAGTAGCTAAAGGGAAAACATCCCCTCATCTGGCAAAGGGTTCTTTAAATCCAATACCCTCGGCCACAGGCTCAAAGAAAGGGGACAAAGCTGAAGCCACTGATGAGAAACAAGTAATACATTTTACTGAAACAGATACTGTGTCTACACAACATTCATTGGATTCAGGCAAAGATTCTTCAGTAAAATCTGATGTAAAGAAAGGTGAAAAAGACAAACTAGGTGCAGAACTGGGCAAAGACAAAGATGTTCATGAAAAAATATGCGAGGGGAAATCGAATGGCAAAGAGACGGACTCTCTGGTTGTTGAGGAGAAACTTGCCCAAGAGAAAGACAAGATTTTAAGAGGAAAAATCAAATCAACAGGGGCCCCAAAGCCTCATGTTCTTAAGGACCTCCAAATCAGGCTAAATGTCACAGAGGTCAAAGATCTTCTTCAACTAGGTGATGAGGAGTTTGGAAATCAAGAAGACCCGTCAAAGAAGGTCAGTCCTGGTGACCTCAATGAACATGTTTCAAGGTGCACTACTGCTAACAAAGAGTGCCCTAATGAAGAAAAAGAGGAAAAGGATATGGATGCGTCAAAGAGCTCATTCTTACAGGAGCGGGAATTAGAGCAGGCAGTTGAGAACATCGCCAAATTTACTGAACCAGCTTTTACGACAGAGCTGGCGACCCCACCTGTCCCTCCTGCGGAGCGAAAAAGTGATCCAGAGGAGGAAAAGCCTTGTAATCCTGCCAGTGAGACAGAGCTGATGGCTGCTATTGACTCAATAACTGCTGAAGATGCAAGTGTATCCCTCACCCCAGCAGCTCCAATTAGCACAGATGTTTGTTCAGAACCTGAGATCCATGATTTTGTCCAGCCAGTCAAGGTTGAAGAATCTCAAACTGCTATGCAAGAGGAACCTGTCTTCTCAAATACACCCAAAAAGGGTTACAAGGGAAGGCCCAAAACACCTAAACGCTCTAAAGCCCTAAAGCATGCCAGAAAAGATGTAAAAGAAGAACCGTCTATAAGTGAGGAGCTGGCGGTGCCTTTAGCTGAGAGCACAGCTTCTGATATAAAGATTGTTTCTGAGAAGCCCCCATCTGCTGCAGCAGCAGCAGTTATTACTCCTGTGTCCTGGATATCAGAGTCGGAACTTCCAGCTGTTAAGGCTGCAGGGTCGGAGTTACCGTCATCGGTGGAAGAGCAACCACAAGCCGTACATCCCCAGGCTAAGAGTCCCATGTATTCAAAGCCTCACCAGCTACCAGCTGACTGTGTTTCTCCTTCTCTGGCTTCAAACAGACCAAATATTAGATCCATTCAAACAAGTAGAGCGCCTGTTTCTCCACCTGACTGGCGACACCAGACTAAAGATGCATGTGTTTCCTCTGCACATATAATGTCAGTGGCAGCCAAGGAGAGCCAACCAGCCTCCTCAGACTCCAATAAAGAGCATGATCAAGGCACAAGTGACTTGAGGCAGATTCTTATGAAACCTAAAGCTGTTTCACTCCCAACCAATCTGCCCAGCCTCCGAGATCAGAATCCCTCTGAAAGCAATCCTGCCATCACAGCCGCTATTCAAAATAGATCCCCACTCCCTGATAGTAAAACGGCAACTCATTCGGCGCCACCTATTGTCCGAACACCCTCCACATTAACCTCCGAGACAAAATCTGTGATCTCTGTTATTGCATCTACTGCAACATCTGTTATTAGTCGTGTTTGTAACCCTCTTGAGTCTGAGGAAAAAGCTAATTTAAACATTGGAAATCCCTCCATGGACATGGCTCTGCCCAAAACGGCCTACAGGCCCAGCAAAGATGATACTGGGCCATACCATGGGCCACCTGATGAAGCAGGAACACGCTTCATTGTTGATGCCCCCACTTACAGCTCTGGGTCTTGCTCTGGTCTGAGAGTAAACACATCTGAAGGAGTGGTAGTGCTGAGCCACTCGGGCAAGAAAAATGAGGGACCTCTGAGAATCAGTGCCAAGATTAGTCAAATCCCACAAGCAACAGCAGGTGACATGGAATCTCAGCAGTTGATGTCCATTCCCCAGATTAAACAAGATGTATACGGTCATTCTCAGTCAGGACATCAGAAGGGGTCTTCACAGACAGATTATGGGCATCCTAGTAAACCACAATCAGCTCTATCTTCAATTAAGCAGGAAAGCAGCAGTTTAGATAAGATGGATTCAGCTTACCTGTGTGGGTCCCAAGGAGTTGTAAAGCGTCTCCCGCAGGGCAATCAGCAAGTTATGGGTTATCACCAGGACTATCTGCATTTAAAACATCAAAAGAAGATGGACAGTGTTGATCCTCATGGTGCAGATGGAGCTAAACCATCTTGGACCTCTACTGTAAGCCCTGCTATAAGCCCACATTTACCTTCACCCCCTGGGAACCATGTAGGTTTTGTCACATCAGCTGGTGAGAGAAATCCATCACACCTTAGTGGAATCAAACAGGAACCACGGTCCCCACGAAAGTCAGGTCATCCACATCCTACGTTTACTAAGGTGTCGTCACCTCTCGGCTCCTCATCACCCAAGGGGATTTCTGTAATGCTATCCTCCGCTCTCAACCCTATGCAGCAGTTTATGACTGGTGTCCACCATCCAGAGCAGTCAGTTATCATGCAACCTCACAGCGTGCCTGGAGGCTTGGGACGAATGTCTCCTCACTGTGTTTCCCAGTCGATTCCAGTGGGACATCTTGTTCAGGGAGAGGTTAGGGTTAACACTCCGCCTCTGTCTGTGATGAACTACGTGCACAGCGATCAGCTTGCCTCTCCTTGGTCTGGTTCAATGCAGCCTCGATCCTCCTCCCCCCAGGCTGTTGGCAGGGACATGGTCCTCAAAGTTAACCATGGTTCTTTGCTGGGTCACGAGGGGGAACAGAAAGAATCAAGACACTTCCACCAAGCAGGGAGACCATCTGCTACCCTGCCGTCTGATACTCGGGGAACTTTGAGGAGTAACGTTCCGTTGGAAACCTTCATGGCTCAGAGAGACATGCGTGTGCACCTGCACCAGCCGGGGGAACGTTTGACCTTGGACCCCCATTCTGGACACATTCAAGAAACTCTACCACCCTCTTTATCTCCAAGAGCTCACATTTTGCCTAAAGGCGTGTCTGACAAAGACATAAAGTCGCTGGAAGCAAAGAGACCACACTCTCCTCTTCCAAAGGATGGAATGATGGGAATCCGACAGTCTGGCCCTGCAATTGCATCTCCCCAGACAGCTCCTCTAATGCCACCGGGACCTAGTGGGTCATTCTCAGAGTACTCAGGAATGTATCCAAACCGCATCCAGTCTCAGATCCCAGACACCTCTGTTGGGCATAACCAGCCACCACTGAATGTCACACCATCTATGGTAAGCTGATTTAAAATGAATACAGTAATGCTAATAGGATACAGTTTTTTTTTTCCCTTTTGTTATTTTATAATTTTATGGCTTTTCTAAGGATTTTGTTTTATGTACAGGGTGCAGAACTCCAGACTAAACCAGATGGCAAGATGACCCAGCCTGTTAATATGGTGCAGTTGCTCACGGTAAGACTAACATCACAACTAACTTGTTGGTCTAAACTAAAATAGTCTTTGACATACTTTCTTATTTCTGTCTAATTAAAACAGAAGTACCCTATTGTGTGGCAAGGCCTCCTGGCTCTCAAGAACGACACTGCTGCTGTCCAGTTGCATTTTGTCTGTGGAAACAAAGCTCTGGCTCATCGATCACTGCCTCTGCAAGAAGGGGGCGCTCTGCTCAGGATTGTCCAGAGAATGAGACTAGAGGCCTCTCAGTTGGAGAGTGTAGCCAGAAGAATGACGGTATGTGTATTTTGTATCTTTAATTACAGTGCAATGAAGAGGTATTTGCCTATTACAGATTTCTTATTTCAGTTTTTTCACGCTTAAATGTTTCAGGTCATCAAACAAACTTCAGACAAAAAATAACTTACATTTTGTATTTACTCATTTTATCAGTTGATCATTTTATTTATTAAGGGAAAGAAAGCTATCTAAGCGAGTCTGACCCTTCCAGACGACGCAATTGCCCCTAGACCTAATAACTGGTTGTGCCACTCTTAGGTACAAAAACTGCCATCATTTTAATTCAACTCAAGCCACACATTTCAAGTGAATTTAAATTTGGGCTTTGACTTGGCCACTTTCAAAACCTTGATTTTATTTTTATTTTTTTTAAGCCCTCTCAAGAAGTGGACTTGCTGATGTTCTCCAAAACATTTTCCAAATGCATAACCTAAATGAGCTCGAGGTCACAAACTGATGTCCTGACATTCACCTTTAGGATATTTTGGTAGAGAGAAGAATTCATGGTTTCCTCAGTTACAGAAAGCTGTCCTGGTCCCAAAGAAGCAAAACAGACCAGGATCAGTGGGCCCACCACAATGTTTGACAGTCGTTATAATGTTATGATGACACACACCTTCTGAAAACGTACACTTTTGTCTCATCAGTCCTCGTAATATTTTCCAACAGTTTTGGGGATCATCAGGTTTTTTGACAAATGTGAGACGGGCCCTATTGTTCTTTTTGGTCAGCAGTGGTTTGGTCTTTGAACTCTTCCATGGAGACCATTTTTGCTCAGTTTCTTTCTTATGTTGAATCATGAACTCTGACCTTAACTGAGGCAAATGAGCCCTGCGACTTATGATGATGTTTAGGGTCTTTCGTGACGACCTGGGTAGTGTGGTGCTTCATTTGAATTTGAACGATTCTGATTCTTCTTTTTGATTCCGGTTCCTAACGATTTTCTATTCTAATTCTTTTAAGACGCAGGGTCAAAAACGTTTACATGGTTTAAATGAGTTAGCTAATCACATTAGCTCATAGTGAACTATTAATTAGCTTAGCTCTATTGTCTTTATTAACTATCCTAAATTTTGGTGATCCCACATCTAAAAAGGGATGGAACCTTTTCCCAATATACCCTGTAACCTTTCTGTTCAATTTGTTGCACCAACATCTTTCCCTTGGCGCTATGGCGAACACAGTAGTACATCCTGGAGTGTGGTCAACTGCCTGGCTAACATTAGAAATTTCAGGTCATTTGTCCATTCGGTACTTACGTTTGAGTTGACCCACCGTTTTAGGTCCAGTACTACTTGTTAGTTGCCTCAATGTTGGTATAAGACGCCCAGCACCGCACTGACTGCATTGCTGTGCTAGGCTGAGTGTTGGAGCCAGAGGAAGAGGCAGTAAAGAAAGGCCGGTGAAACAAAGGTGCAGCGCGTCAAAGACAGGACACTCTTAATTCTACACCATGAATCCGGAGGTGTCAATCATGTTGGTTGTGTGCCCTCCTTTCCATAATATAAATTTATTGCAAGAGTTGCATTGAGACAACTGGCCATTTCTTTTAGTGAAGTTAAGCCACACTTTCGAACGCTGCCGCACACGGTCCACGGTTGAGAACACAAACTTCCTGTGGATTCTTCATCATTGGTTTTTGTCTGCCTCTTCTTCCAGCCAGCGGACTGGGTATTGAAACTAGGAATCGAAATTTAAAGATTTGAATGATTCCGGGAGAATCTGAATGTTTTCTACATTTGTGGATAATGGCTGTTACTGTAGTTCACTGGAGTCCCAAAGCCTCAGAGTCGGCTTTCTAACCCTTTCCAGACTAATAGATTTTAGTAACTTTGTTTCTCACCTGTTGAATTTCTTAAGACGAGGGCATTATGTGATACCCCTTGAGATCATTTAGCCTGCTTCACATTCAGACAGGGTCTACTGAAACATTTAAGCGTGACAAAAAAACAAGTCATTTGAGGGGTGGCAAGCACTTTGGCACAGCACTGCATGTTATGACTAAATTTTGATTTATTCCCTGTGCAGGGTGACAGCGATTACTGTCTTCTCCTTGCTTTGCCATGTGGACGAGATCAAGACGATGTCATAAACCAAACTCAAGCTCTTAAAGCTGCATTTATCAACTACTTGCAGGCAAAACTGGCAGCTGGTATCATCAATATCCCTAATCCAGGTTCCAATCAGGTGAGGCATGACACATTCGCAAATGTTTTAAAGGTTTCGGGTTATTTAAAAAAAAAAGAGAAAGCATGGGTTTATAGCCAAAATATATTTAAAAGTAGAAATACAGCACGCACTGACGGTGAGCCAGTATAAGTAACAACACTACGAGATTGGTTAGTTGCAAACTGTAATAGCTTTTGAGGCAGTTAAGTCAAAAATAATATACAAGTACAACCAGAAACCAAATAAAACTAAATGCAAGTATGTGTGCTGCAGGGGTCGTATTATTTTATGAATTATTTAACATACATGCCAAGCACGGGTCGGTATGAGGTTCTTTATGAGATATTTTTGAAATCGTAACGTTTTAAAACCTTGGTATACGTTGATACCAGTAACCGCCCATGCCCAATACATACATGCAAACAGTTGTTGAGTTTTCAATGGGGAGTTAGATTTGCAAAAATAAAATTAGGTCTACAGCTTGCTTTTTTTCCTTCACATCCTCATTCCTCCACTGTAAATCTCATCTTTGAAAACTGGTATGCTTGCATTTTTTCCTTAAAACTTAATCACCAGATTAAGGAAACATTAAATGGTTCATACGACCGGAAAAGGGTGGCTTGTCCTCTTCAGGTTGGAGGGGAGTTCCTGCCTCAAGTGGAGGAGTTTAAGTATCTCGGGGTCTTGTTCACGAGTGAGGGAAGAATGGAGCGGGAGATCGACAGACGGATCGGTGCGGCTGCCACAGTAATGGGGGCGCTGTGCCGGTCCGTTGTGGTGAAGAGAGAGCTGAGCCGAAAAGCGAAGCTCTCAATTTACTGGTCGGTCTACGTTCCTACCCTCACCTATGGCCATGAACTTTGGGTCCTGACCGAAAGAACGAGATCCCGGATACAAGCGGCTGAAATGAGCTTCCTCCGTAGGGTGGCCGGGCACTCCCTTAGAGATAGGGTGAGGAGCTCGGCCATCCGGGAGGGGCTCGGAGTAGAGCTGCTGCTCCTCCACATCGAGAGGAGCCAGTTGAGGTGGCTTGGGTATCTATACCAGATGCCTCCTGGACGCCTTCCTCGGGAGGTGTTCCAGGCACGTCCCACCGGGAGGAGGCCCAGGACACGCTGGAGGGACTATGTCTCTCGGCTGGCCTGGGAACGCCTTGGGCTCCACCCGGAGGAGGTGGAGGAGGTGTCTGGAGAGAGGGACGTCTGGGCGTCTCTGCTGAGTCTGCTGCCCCTGCGACCCGGTCCTGGATAAGCGGAAGACGACGAGTACGAGTACATGGTTCATAATATAGACTTATAGGTCTGAGACCAGAGAGATGAGCTTCATGGCCAGTAGTGTATTGCTGTGTTTATGGTCAGATGGTGGTAGTACAGTGTATCACAAAAGTGAGTACACCCCTCACATTCCTGCAGATGTTTAAGTATATGTTTTCATGGGACAACACTGACAAAATGACACTTTGACACAATGAAAAGTAGTCTGTGTGCAGCTTATATAATAGTGTAAATTTATTCTTCCCTCTAAATAACTCAAGATAGAGCCATTAATGTCTGAACAACCGGTAACAATAGTGAGTACACCCCTTAGTGTCAAAGTTCCTGAAGTGTCAATATTCTGTGTGGCCACCATTATTTACCAGAACTGCCTTAGCTCTCCTGGGCATGGAGTTCACCAGAGCTTCACAGGTTGCCACTGGAATGGTTTTCCACTCCTCCACGATGACATCATGGAGATGGTGGAGATTCGAGACTCTGTGCTCCTCCACCTTACGTTTGAGGATGCCCCAAACATGTTCTATTGGGTTTAGGTCTGGAGACGTGCTTGGCCAGTCCATCACCTTTACCCTCACCCTCTTCAATAAATCAGTGGTCGTCTTAGAGGTGTGTTTGGGGTCATTATCATGCTGGAACTCTGCCATGCGAGGATGATCGCCATCCGGAGGAAGGCGATCATCCTCTGCTTCAGTATTTCACTGTACATATTGGAGTTCATGCGTCCCTCAATGAAATGTAACTCCCCAACACCTGCTGCACTCATGCAGCCCCAGACCATGGCGTTCCCACCACCATGCCTGACTGCAGGCGTCACACACTTATCTTTGTACTCCTCACCTGCTCACCGCCACACATGCTTGAGACCATCTGAACCAAACAAATTAATCTTGGTCTCATCAGACCATAGGACATGTTTCCAGTAATCCATGTCCTTTGTTGACATGTCTTCAGGAAACTGTTTGCGGGCTTTCTTGTGGACAGACTTCAGAAGAGGCTTTCTTCTGGGATGACGGCCATGCAGACCAATTTCATGTAGTGTGCGGCGTATGACCTGAGCACTGACAGGCTGACCCCCGACCTCTTCAATATCTGCAGCAATGCTGACAGCACTCCTGCGCCTATCTTTCAAAAACAGCATTTGGATGTGACGCTGAGCACGTGCACTCAGCTTCTTTGGGCGACCAAAGAAGGTCTGTTCTGAGTGGAGCCTGCTCTTTAAAACGCTGGTTAATCTTGGCCACTGTGCTGCAGCTCAGTTTCAGGGCGTTGGCAATCTTCTTGTAGCCTTGGCCATCTTCATGTAGCGCAACAATTCGTCTTTTAAGATCCTCAGAGAGTTTTTTGCCACGAGGTGCCATGTTGGAACTTTCAGTGACCAGTATGAGAGAGTTCGAGAGCTGTACTACAAAATTAAACACCTGCACACCTGAGACCAAGTAACACTAACGAGTCACATGACATTTTGGAGGGAAAATGACGAGGGTGCTCTTAGGGGTGTACTCACTTTTGTTGCCGGTGGTTCAGATATTAATGGCTGTATCTTGAGTTATTTTGAGGGAAGAATAAATTCACACTGTTATGTCATTTTGTCAGTGTTGTCCCATGAAAACATATACTTAAATATCTGCAGGAATGTGAGGGGTGTACTCACTTTTGTGAAACACTGTATGTATTAATGTGGCAGTCTCTTAAACCTGGTTGTACATCAGTTGGCTTGAGTCTCGACTCTTAAGTTGTACATTTTAAGGTGCTGTTTGGATCATTCTGTTAACGGCGATCTCCTGAATTTACAAGAAACCCTCTTCAGAGGAAGTTTTTAGTACATTTCTTCTAGTATAAACTCTAAAAACACATTTAACGTTTTTTTTTGTTGTTTTTTTTTCAGCCCGCATATGTGCTCCAGATTTTCCCACCCTGTGAGTTTTCCGAGAGCCACTTGTCACAGCTCGCCCCTGACCTTTTGAACAGGATCTCCAGCATCTCACCACACCTCATGATTGTCATCACCTCTGTGTGACCTCCATTGCTGGGAACCCCTCCCATCATTGGATGTGCTTGCCCACGAGCCTCAGGAAGCCAGAGGAGTTTCTCCCAGTTTTTGTGTTCCTGGATACAGTTTGGAAAACAGTTTTGGATGTACCTTTTATAAACTTTTTTTTTTTTTCTTTCGTTTTTCACTCCTGTCTGGTATATTTGTCCTTCTCACAAAAACTCAGGGATGGATCAAACCAGAACGAGTCTTACTTGACCATTTTTCTGCTGTATTTATATTTATTGAAGTTTTATTCTAGTGTTTTGGAGATGCACAGAAGAAGAAAAATAATTCGTGTTAAAATAAGAACTGGTGACTATCTAGGCGGCATCTTTTGTTGGTGTTTTTTTCTGACTCATTTCTTCACGGGAGGATCATTAAAGCTGTTGAACTGCAGCAGTTAACAGGACATTTCGTGTAATTTTAAAATAAATAATGTACAGACTTCCTCACTCTGCCTTTTATTAGAGGAAGAATGAACTTGTAAATCTATGGAGACCCTGATGAGGACCATGTTCATTTAACAGCTACTTCATTTCCACCAACTCTGCTTATTTTCCTCACTACTGAAGTGGTCACACATCCGGCACGGGCCTTCACGTTGAACAAGCTTCATTATGAGTGCTTTTTGTTTTTCCAGTACAGACCATTGTAAATATTTTAAATATTTAAACGTCAGTGGAAAGATGACGACTTAACAGAGACTTTACCTCCGGGACATGTGAGAACGCAGAGTGTGGAAATTTAGATGGATCTTTACTTTTTCTGCTGTAAATACTTGTAACACAAAGAAAATTGGCAAACTCTGGGTGGAGTCTGCTGATGGCACTTCATATTTTGTAACTCAAATAAAACAAACTGCAGAAAACCTGATTCAAGATGATTTAGTACTGTATTTTGTCACCTTTTTGTAAAAAGTTAATGTCATAAGGGGGTTCCTTCAGAGTATTGAAAAGTATTTGCTTTTACAGCGTTTCAGGTCTGGAGAAGTATGGGAAAAGAAATCGGGTGTGAATTCTGTAAAAGTTTAAATTTTCTGTATTGTAACCTTTTTTTTCCCAGGGACATATTTTTAAAAACGCACCTAATCATTAATTTGCCGAATCGCAATTTGAACTTATATCAATGTGCGTTTTTGCTTTTTCAGTTTCTGTCTGACGGCCCACAATTAAATGCATGCAATAAAAACAAAGAAAGGACAATTCCACAGCTTTTTCTGACCTCTAGTCCACTTTAAGTCAGAGTTTAAACTGGAGGTGTAGTTAAAATTATTACGGGTGGTTCAGATACCAAACGACCTTTTAAGAATAAAATGAATAAAAAGATTTTAAAATGGACCAGATCTAAGCTCATATTTCCATTTACCACAGTGACCAATCAGAAGCCAACTTCAGCTTTCTGCCATTTTATTTGGGAAACATTTAGATCAGCGTTTCTCAAACCTGGTCCTGAGGATCCCTTGTCCTGCATGTTTTATATTTCCTTTCTGCCACACCTTAATTGACTGGTTGATAGCAGGCTTCTTTGGTGGCATGTTAAGGTAATGCAATCATTCAAATCGTTTAGGTGAAGCAGAGACACATCTAAAACATGGTGGACAGCAGGCCCTGAGGACCAGGTTTGAGAACCAATTGTTTAGATAAAACCTGTATACTGCATGGGTCACTTCAAGGTAAATTTAAAGTATTGGTCAGTAATCTATATCCTGAAGAGCGTTGTGTTACTTTGTGAAGTGGAGCTGTGCTGGCAAGCTGTTTTTGACAGCTTAGATTTAGACGGCAGCTTTCTTGGGGGTAAGTAGAGAAAATGGTTTGGATCCATGAAATAAGCAGACAAATGTTAACAAGAAGACCCCCAGCAAGAAGACCAAGGTTTTATATCTGAATTTATTTTACACCATAAATGTTTTTTTAATACAATTATATAATTATAAATTCTTTAGCAAATTCTCAGCAACAAGAACAATCTTTCATGAAAAATCCTTGCTGTATTTAGGAGGATTATCTGAGACCAAGCTTGCTTCTGATTAAAAGCCGCTGAATGTTTGTGGCCCCATTTACTGTGAAATTAAAATAAAAGCATAAAATGTTAATAAAAGATAAATCCTTTATGTAGTTCCTCACCACAAAACAATTCCAAGGGCCACATGTTGGACACCTCTAATTTACAAAGGTGGAATATTCAGGTATTAAACAACATTGTTTTGTGTCATATCTGTGTTTTTGTTAGTTTTCTTATTTTTTGGCTAGAAAAAAACCTAGCTCAGCCTAACAACCTCCAACTGAGATGATTCCTTATTTTCTTTCCAGGTTTTGTAGTTTATTTGTTTCAAATACCGATCTAATATGGAAAAACCCAAGAATAAATATTTAAAATTAAATAAAACCCAGCCTTATTATCCAGACTATTACAAAGCACAAGTTATTCAGGCTCATGGAAGCTCCTGAATCACCTTGGTTTCTTAATAACCTAAAGCTTGGTTTCATACTATAGTTTATTTCAACAGAGGACCTCAGTAAAACTTTGGGTTGACAGATACATACAGAGGCTTACTGCTTTGTTTTGTTAACAGTATAAAGTTAAAAAGGGGAACAGTTTGTGTGTTAAATGCACCTGTGAGGGATCAGAATAGAGCTACATGCTATTATTTACACAGTTTAGATGCAGTGTACTAGTGTTTTAAATCATCACTGGAGCCAAACAGCGCCACCAGCTGGTCCTCATACTGGGAGATGTTCCTCTTCATGATGTCCATGCAGGGCCCCAACAGGCGCTCAAACGCCTGGATGTCAATCACTGAAAGAGATTTTTTTTTATTATACCTTTGTTTGGCTGGCATCCTTTTATTCGAACATTAGCCTGATCTGTCTATTTAAAAAGCCTAAAGAAGGACATCAAAAGATGGTCATAATGAGTACAGGTACATTTCAAAAACTTAAAATACTGTAAAAAAAAAAAAGTTCCATATTTTTTGTCGCTCATTTCAGAAAGTTAAACTCATATGTAAATTATTTACACATAGAGTAACATATTTCAAGCTTTTATTTCTTGAAATTTTGATGATAATAGCTTGCAGATAATTAAAACCCCAAATTCAGTGTCTCAGGAAATTAGAATATTGCTAAAACGATAAACATTAGAAACTCTTGGTGTCATGCCCTAGTCAACTAATTAGTTCAAAATGTCTGCAAATGTTTCCTGAGCCTCTAAATGGTCTCTGTCTGGGTCAGTAGGCTGCACAATCATGGAGAAGACAGCTGCCTGACCGGTGTCCAAAAGGCAGACATTGACACCCTCCACATGGAGGGTGGGCCACATAAGGTGATTGCTAAAGAGGCTGCTTGTTCATAGAGTGCTGTATCCAAGCATATTCATAGAAAGTTGAGTGGAAGGAAAACTTGTGGTAGGAAAAGGTGCACCAGCAGCAGCGATAACCGCAGCTTTGAGAAGATTGTCAAGCAAAATCCATTTAAGAATTTGTGGGCACTTCACAAGAAGTGGCCTGATGGTGGAGACAGCAAATCGCATGGGCTACAAATTTGGCATCTGAAGCCACTCCTGATCCAGAGACAACATCAAAAGCACCTTACTTAGGTTAGGAAGATAAAGAACTGGACTGTTTCTCAATGGTCCAAAGTCCTCTTTTCAGATAAAAGCAAAATTTGCATTTTATTTGCAAATCAAGGTCCCAGAGTCTAGAGGAAGAGATGGAGAGTCACAGAATCCACGTGGTTTGAAGTCCAGTGTGCAGTTTCCACAATCAGTGATGATTTGGGGTGCTACCAGGACATTTAACAGCACTTCATGCTTCCTTCTGCTGACAAGGCTTATGGAGATGCTGATTTAATTTTCCAGCAGGACATGGTACCTGCCCACTGTGCCAAAGGTACCAAAGACTGGTTCAATGACCATGGTGTTACTGTACATTACTGGCCAACAAACCGGCCTGACCTGAACCTCATAGAGAATCTATGGAGTATCATCAATCGGAATATGAGAGACACCAGACCCAGCAACAGAGATGACCTGAAGGCAGCTATCAAAGCAACCTGGGCTTCCGTTACAGATCAGAACCACAGGCTGATCGGCTCCATGCCTCGGCACACTGATGCATTAATTCATGCAAAAGGAGCCCCAACCAAGTACTGAGTGCGAAGAATTAAACACACTTCAAAAGCCTAACATTTCTGTTTAAAGTATCATTTTTGATTGATTTATGCAATATTCAAATTTTCCGAGAAACAAAATTTTGGATTTTTATTTTCTATAACCCATAATCATCAAAATTAGAAGGAAAAAAGGCTTGAAATATTTCTCTCTGTCAGTGGTTCTCACCCTGGTCCTTAAGGCACACTGCCCTGCAAATTTTAGAAGGTTGTCTGTTTTTCTGTAACATAAATACACGTAAATACACGTTTCTGCAGGTGTAGAAGCAATCTTCTGAGGTGTAATCTTGTATTCTCTTTATCCTTCTTTCTTAAGTCCATTAATTAGCCATCAATTGAAATCAGGTGTGCTGAACCAGGTATACCTCTAAAACCTGCAGGGCAGCGTGCCTAGAGGACCAGGGTTGAAAAACACTGCTGTGTGTAATGAATCCATGCAATAAGTTTCACTTTCTGAGATGAATGACAGAAAATACTGAACTTTATCACAATATTCGATTTTTGTACTGTACCTGCATGAGTTAAACTAGTTTTCATTTAGTTTAAACAAGAGAATCTAAGTGAAATTGTTACCTGTCTTTAGTTGGGCCAGTGTGAAGGTGCTGAAATGTGCAGTTTTAACACGTCGCTGCCCAGTTTGTGACACGTGACCAGCCTAACTCTGGCTTTGCTGTTAAAGTGTTCAGTCGGGACGGATAGAAGTGGCTGTTCTAGATTTTGACCTTGTTGCCTGTTGAAAAACATTGATTTGTAGGACAGTAGTTTCGCCCCTCCTAGTTTTATGGATGAAATTCAGCTTCTAACATATGCTCTGTTACTGATGAACAAAAAGGGTCGCTGTCTGAAATGAAATGCTAACAGTAAAATGAACCGTTGCTGTATTTAATGCTAGCCTTGAAAATTTTTGGGATATGTGATAGACCAACACAAAGTAGTGTAAAGTATTTTACAGATAAAAACCTGACAGGTGTGTTGTTCCTTTGTGTTCAGCCGCCCTGACTTAGTGCTTTCTACAGCTACTTTTCAGTTACAGCTGCAAGACTTTTTGGGTACCTTTCTACCAGATTTATTTTATAGTTTTTGCTCATTCTTCTTTGCAAACTAGCTCACCTCAGACGGATCGGATGTGTGTGTTTGTGAAGATCCAATTTTGAGTCTCGGCTCAGGTTTTGAATACGTTTACGTCTGGACTTTGACTGGGCCATTTCTTCATGAATATACTTTGACCTAAAGTTATGGCACTGTAGGTCTGGCTGAGTGTTTAGGGTTGTTGTCCTGCTGGAAGGTGAACCTCTGCTCCAGTCTCATGTCTCTTTTTTGCAGGTTTTCTGCCAGTATTGCTCTGTTTTTAGCAATCCCACAGTTTTTAAGCTGTTTTTAGCTATTTTTAGCAATCCACAAGATGATGCTAACACCAGCCCGTTTTACCATGGGGTTAATGTGTCTTCATATAATGTTAGAGAGAGAACCTTCTTCAAACACAATACAAACAATGCCATAAGAGAACAAAAATTTATTAAAAAGGAACACCTAAACTAAGTTTATGATAAAAAACTGACTAATAACTAGCTTGTCTGAATAAAATAGTCTTCAGCTGGCTTTTTAAAGTTATCTGTATTGTCAAAACAATGTAAAGACAGGAAAGTATGTTCCACAATCAAGTTGCGACTGCTTGAAAGGAGAGATTTTCCTGGGTTTGAGGAACTAACGTTACTCTCAGCTTAGATGAGGTTCTGGGTTGACGTGTAAGGCTTTAACAGGTCAGAGACGTAATTTGGAGTTTGACCTCGCAAAGCCCTAAAGGTTAACAACAGGATTTTAAAATGAAAGACTAATAGGTTTGTTGTAAATCTATTCTCCGACATGAGCATTGAATCACTCAAAGAAATGATCCATGAGTTTTTTATGCATTTACATGCATTTAACTTTATTTAAAAACTCATATTTTGTAAATGTATGCATTAAAATGAATTATTATCTACATAATTTAATCAATTCTAAAATGTATTAAATATATTTAGTTAATGCATACTAACATGGTTTAAATAATCAAAGTTGTAAAAACAAACAAAATTTATGTGATGTGAAATGAGGAAATTTAGAGTATTTATACTTTATTAATACTAAATTCATAAACCTGAGGATTATGCATTTCAAATAATTAGGCTGTATTACACTAATGAATATGCATCATGTAAGGTTTATTTGGTAGGTTTGTGTTAAAGTTTTCTAAAAAAAAGTAAATGGGAATTTGTTATGTAATAAAATTACATAAATCATGAAATTAGTGTTAAATATTTCTGTGAGGCTACTTTTCTGAATAATGCTCTCCTTGCCCATCTTGTCAGTTCTGGTGGCGGCCAATGTCTTGCTAGGTTTGCAGTTGTGACATTTTCAGATCATGGATTGAACATAGTTCTGTGAGATGTGCAAAGCTTGGAATATTGTTTTCTAACCTAACTCTGATTTAAACATCTCTACAACTTTCTCCCTGGTCTGTCTGCTGTGTTCCTTGGTTTTCATGATGCTGCTGGCTCAATAATGTCCTGTAACTAACCACACAACAGTGGATTTATACCGAGATTAAAGCACAGAGCTGGACTCATACTTACTGTATGTGCCTGCTTGCTGGATTTTATTTCATTGGATTTTATTTAGGGTCAGCTTAAAAAGGGGCTAAATGCAAAGGATTGTCAAACATTTTTTTGTCTTTATTTTTTGTTAAAAATTTGAAAAAAACAATAAATAATTTTTCTGCTACCTCACAATTATGTAACATTTTTATGTTAGTTTATCCCTTTAAATACCACAAAAAACTGGTTAAAATGTGACTAATTGTAAAATAAAAAGTTCAAGGGGTATACGTACATGTGCACAGCAAGGTAACTAAATAAATATATAATAATGGCGTTAGAAGGTTCAACAGAAAATAAATGACAGTTATAAAGCTTCACGAGGGACTAAAAACAGGCAGGATTCTGTGGTGCAATCATGGCAATGACTCAGAATCTCCTTTTGGAAATCACAGCTCAGCCTTTAATTTTTAGCCAATTAATTAAAACTCCATCGTGCAACAAAAAGCACATGATGCAGATATATAGTTGTTTTTGGCCTACGCGTTAGTGGAGCTTGTTCTTGGTTTAAAATTCAAAAACTTGCATCAATGATAGCTGAAGTTTTAAATATTTAACTTTCTAAAACACAATAATTAGTCTCCTCAGCTTTTGTTGTTTTGCATAAAAAAAGAGATAAAATGTCTTAATTTCCACCTCAAAAATGTGGTTTTTGGATTGGATTTATGCATTTGATTTTATGTTCCAGAAACCCAGCTTTCTCCTAACAGTGTGCTTCAGATCCATTTGTGCATTATGATGAAATGAATGATGGTTGTTTAACAAACCTAAACATTTGGTCGCTCCCACAGCGTAGACAGATGCTGCACGGGGTTTATTTGTGACCAGCGCCAGCTCTCCAAAATACTGTCCTCTGGAGCAACGAGCCACTTCCACCTCTGTGTTATCCTGCTGGCCAGCCTTTGTCTGCAGCAGACACAGGGAAACACATCGGTCAGATTGCAGAGCTGTTTTCCCCTAAAAGAAACTGAAAATACATGTAAATATGTTGATTAAAGTATTATTACAGTATATTTACTTTGGTTCTGATCAGTATCTTCACCTCCCCTGATTCCACAATGTAGAAACAGTCAGCTTTATCACCCTGCAGCAACAGAGGAAAATGTCATCAATATAAATATATTTAAAATGTCTAAAAGCAACCGAGTTAAAGCTCATACCTGTGCTATAATGCGATCTCCATCATTAAACGTTCGCACTCCCAAAACATCAACTATCTTCATCCTCTCAGAGAGCTAAAGTGAAGAAGTACATAATTCATCCAAGATGACCTTGTTGATGCATCTTTATGATCAATTTGTTTGCATAAAGCTTCTGTCTAAATTACAAACCTCTAGACAGTTCAGAAGAGGCACACACTCGATGAAGGCCTCATACATCCTCCTCTTCTTTGCATTGTTTTTCACAATCAGCCTGTGAAATGTGGCTCGATCCTGACGGGGCAGCAACGGACCTTTTGGTTGGTTTCAGTTTGTAACACATCAGGTAACTCCATCAGAACCAGTGTGGTCCACTCACCAGGCCCCACAGAGTGCCCTCGTCTGTTGCTACGATGGTGGCAGCTCGCGGCGTGTTGTACATGAGGGCCAGCTCCCCAAAACTCCCCTTGTTGTTGTACTTCCCGACACACACACTCGCTCCGTCCTTCGCCACAAAAATATCATACACACCTCTGGAATAAGAACATAAGTCAGTTTAATGCCAAAGACAGCTTTATCCACATTAAATATATACTTTTTTTAAACTGTAGCATCTTACTCACTTGTCTATGACATAAAAATTATCCCCGTCGTCGCCCTGGTCTATGATGTGGTCCTGAGGTTTGACCAAAACCTCAAACATGGCATCCAGGACCTCAGAGAACTGGTCCTGGTGGACAATAAGCAAGCTTGTTTTGCACGTTTTAAAGTCAAGCTGGAATAAAGTGTTTGAGGAATCATTTCTAAATGCTAAAATGCTAAGACAGTACATCTGTGAACATTTGTAGCATATCTAGTATCTAAAAATCCCCAATAAAAGTCCCCAAAATATATACGATGTGAGGTAAAATTGATGTTCTTTATGTTTATATTGTAATATGTATTAATCTATCAATAACAAATGTGTGAGTTCAAAATTTTAATCATCATCCCTGGATTATTTGTGAGATGGGTGCAGATCAGGGATGTTTCACTGCTTTACCAACAAAATGTTTAAACTTCAGCTGTCTGCTGAAGGTCAGTCATCATCAACAAGAATGTTACACACTCTCCATATCTCATGTGAACACTGATTTCAGCTGTTTTTACCTTCTCCAGAGTCTTAAACAGCAGAATGTCTTTGCATGCATCCTGAAGCCGTTGACGCTGCTCATCTGTTTTGGGATGCACAACCTGAGGCTCGGTGTTGTCGTCCGCATCGTCGTCGGGGTCATAAGCCTCTGCACAAACTGAAGCAGAACAGACATGTTTATTTACTTAAGAAGTCCTTCATTTTGATGTTCCAACTATGTCCCCTGGATGCATTAAAAGATGGTTATCTTGACATTGCTGGTGAATGCACACACATGTGTTCACACATACGCACCTATACTAATAATTAGGGATGCACGATATATCGACATTGACATTGGTAACGGCCGATGTTAGTAATTTTTTAACATATTGGTATCGTTCCGATAAGTAAAACTGGGCTGATATTAATAACCGATATTTATTACCATCTTGTAGCATCTCTGGAGGGGGGGAAGCAGAAACGCAACGTCAGCTGTGTGGTCGTTTTTTCACGATGTTGGAAGGGTAGTGAGATATAGACTGTATATAATATCGGTAAATACTGGTTATCACCCATAGCAGCGATATTAATATCGGATATATCGATAGCAGCCCGAATTTTGGTATCGGTTCATCCCTGTTAATTATCCAAAACGTTGAAGGTCTTACAAACACAAGTTCATATTTTGTTAATGCAACTTGTCTACTCTGATGCCAGATGCAACCCTGATTAATGAAGACAATCAAGCAATTAGGATACCATCTCCAGATATCCTCTTTGGCAGGGCAAAGCTGCCCAGGAACATCTAGACCAACAGCTTCCTCATATAATAAGCCTGAAATGATGCAAGAGGGAAAAAAGAAAGCTGCCAGACAAATATTAAGTATCAACATATTTTTTTACACTCTTTTAATGAAATCCATTAATAACTTTTGTACATGCATAGCAAAGTTTCGTAAAATGTTTAACCCCTGAAATGCCACTCTTTCCAGAAACCCTTCCAGAAAAGCAGCTTTCTCCAATCATATATATGCAAATTTACATGGTGAAGGGTATTATTCTTATGAGGGTGTGAAAAACTGGCAGCAATATTGATTCAACTAAATTTCTCAACCAGGGTCTGTTGGACACACACAAGAAAGCTCTCTTGAAGACTCCCCTGGAAATATTATGCGTCTAAATATATTTTTCCACTTATTTTTAAATAAATGTCCTGACCATACAGAGCACCTATTTAATGATTTTCATTACATTTAACCCCTTATATTCCAGTTTTAGCAATTTAAACTTCCATTTAACTTTTGTATTTTATGCAAACTTTTTGAAAAAGAATATTTTTTTCAATCCTATACACCACCAGTCAATAGTTTTGACACACCATCTTATTCAATGTTTTGTCTTTATTTGTATTCCTGCCTCTGGGAACTCCTTCAGGACTGTTGGAAAACCGTTTTAAGTGACCACCTCATGAAGCTCATTGAGAGAACACCAAGTTTGCAAAGCAGAAATCAAAGCAAAGGGGGGCTATTTTAAAGAATCTAAAATATGTTTTGAGTTATTTCACTATTTTATAGATACTTTTGCTTCATAGTTTAATGTCTTCAGTAGGTATCTCCAATGCAGAAAGAATTAAAAATAAGGAAGAGCCCTCGAATGACAAAGGTGTGTCCACACTTTTGACTGGGATTGTTTATGCAAACTGTTACATAAAAATATCATCATTTGGTTGGTGGAAAACAATAAAACATGAATTGTTGTTGGGATTTCCACCAGAAAAAAGAAAACAATCAAAGTCAAATTAAAATGTATTAAAAATGCTATTTGAATGAGAGTCAGTGGCACAAAAGAAATGCTCAAAGGACACAGATTTCTCTATTTAGACTTGAAAAAATACATGAAAAATTAAAACTCACTCCAAAATACACAACCTGGACAATATTAATGTGTTTGCATCAACATAGTAAAAGGTATGCAAAAATAAATAAAAAAGAACAAACATGAATCAAGGGATGGTTAATAGTAATTGATAATCAAACATTTGTGCTGCTCACTGACCTGCCACTCTGCGACTTCTACCAGTCCTGGACCCTGAAGAGAGGGCAAGAGGTTAACGTATTAAACTATTTCACACAATCAAGGCCCATTTGATTAGCTTCTGAGGAAGGTTGCTGCAGGACTTACTGGGAGTCTCCTTCACCTCCTCATCTTCATCGTTTTCATTAGATTTATTTGACACTGGTTCAAAAGTGACCTCCTTCCCCGCTGGCTTGCTGTTGTGCTTCCTGGCTTGCTGCTCGTTCTTTTGGTTCTCGAGGATTCGTGTGAAATGCTGAACAGCAAACTCCACCAGGTTAGGAGGCTTGCGACGAAGCACCTCCACCGTGTACCCCTGCAGCAGCTCCTTCAAACCAGCTGGGATCTCTACATTACTCATTATTCCAGAGGTCCTGGAGGTCAGAGGCTGGACACTGCACCTAAAGAAAAGAAAAACTTCTAGCAGAAGTTAATCTTCACAGAGCTCAACCTGAAATATGTCGACCTCATCGGTTTGAACCATCAGCACAGAGCACAGCGACTCTGCCCTTTCCTCTAAATCTCTGCACTTTATTGATTTCTTTATTTGGCACAGCCTGCCGGCAAATATTGACCAGCAAAGTCCGCATCGTCTGTAATTAAAGGCCGTTCAATATGTCAGAACTTGGTGGTTTGGCAAAGAGGAGCACTTTCAATGGCTTTTCTGACACCATCTGACAAATAAAAATAAATCAAACTGAACAAAACATTAAAGCATCTCAAAACTTTAAAGACAGAAAGGGTTTTTTTAACAGAAAAATAAGGATTTTTCCAGACTCAGATTCCCAGATATGTCCGTTAATTTTAAATTATTTTACAAGTTTAAGTATGAAGATTACCTGTAATTCTGTTTTAAAATCCAGGGGATCACTGTGAAGCCTTATTTGGGTTGTGTCATTGTTCTGCAGCTATATGCTGTACAAACAAACGTCTGAGTTGTGGTCAGAAGTTTATGTTCACAAACAAGCCATGCAATCAACTCTGATGATGTCTATTAGCAAGAACTCGGCACACAAGTTTAAATTTGCTGTGGATTCTCTTAAATACATACAGGGTCAAAATTATATCCACCCCTGATTCAAATCTTTAGATGAGGGAAATTACTTAAGAAGTCATATTTCATGTTGCTGCATCATGACCAGGTTTTAATTAACGCTTCGAAATGCAACAAGGCAAAAGCAGGAGCCAGAGACAAAACAAATGGAGCAGACAATTTTTGGGAATTTGCTTCTAAATTCAAACAGGTTCATCAGCTGATCAAAAGTCACGACTTTTAGTCTTAAAATCTAGTCCAAATCTGTTTAAAATTAAAAACATTTAAAATAATTTTCTCTCAGACATTCACACTGTCATCACCTTCTGACTGATCGTGGTAGGACTGTTGAGAAGCACAAGCAAAATCTCTCACAATGGTTTATTTCCACCAAGGTTGGACGCAGTAAAGGAAGGTCATTTTAAATTCCTCAAAAACATCCTGAGGAGGCTGGGACAAAAAAAGTCACGTGGTAGAGCCAAAACCTTTTCACCCAAGGTAAGCTGGAGGATGCGACTGGGTGTTGGCGAAGACAAAAACAGAAACAGATTTCATTTCCAGACCTTTGGTGAAAGAAAGCAGCTGTGGAAACTTTTCTACCAGCCAACTGGAAACATTCACATCAAGCATTTTTTAAAACTATTTCCAAACTATGGATCAACCGATGAAGAGCCTGTAAAATGAGGTAAATCCTCCTAAATGTGAATGCCGTTTTCGATAAGTTGGACCCTCTACCTGTTTTGTCTCCTGTTTTTCTTTTTGAAGCTCAGGTTACAATCCAGCAGCTGAAATGTAAATACTTGTAGCTTTTTCCCCCCGATTCTGGGATTTTAGTCAAGCGTGCATACATCCCCAATGATATTTGTATAAATGTTCCTTAGTCAGCTGTGCCTTGACCACACATCATCATCAAGCTTCTGGCTTTAACCTGGCTGAATATTTGACCCCAGAAGCTCGATGTCAGCCTGCTTTCAATGAGACAAATTAGTGTTTGGGATCATTGTCCTGTTGGGCCACCTGACTGTGTCCTAGCTTTAACCAATTAGCTGCTGATTTGACGTGACGTTAAAAACATTGGATGTAGACCTAATTTATTTTTCCATCTATTTTGTGCAAACAACCTGTACCAATGGCAGCAAAACATTCCCACAGTATGATGCTGCCACCACCATGCTTGACAGTTCATCTTGACTTGCCTCTCTCCAGAAGACCATGTCCTGTTTTTTGGTTGCCATTCTCCCAGTGTATGATGATGTGAAACCTGCTTCTCTGTTGAAAGTGAGAAAACTGGAAGCTCCTGGTGTAGTTCGAACCCCCGCTCTGTCCGTCTCAGTCATTGTGTCCTTGGGCAAGACACTTCACCCGACTTGCCTGCTGATGGTGGTCAGAGGGCTCGGTGGCGCCCGTGTACGGCAGCCTCACTTTTGTCAGTGTGTGAATGGGTGAATGACTGATTGTAGAGTGAAGCGCTTTGTGGTCTCTGGGGACTTCATAAAGTGCTAGACAAGTGCAGGCCATTTACCATCTCCATGCGAGGGTAACACGTTTAGAGGTTCAGAGACATATCAGAACAGCTTGTTCGTCAATGCAGGTGTTTGAACTTGTGATCTTGGAGTTTCCCCATTGCTCTAATTATTGGTCAATCTAACCGGTGCTACTGAATAAGTCCTCTCTATGCTGCCTAAGAACACCACAGTAAGAAGAAGGTATCAGGCCTGGTGAAGTTAAAAGATATCCAGGAAGATGTAGCCGACTGTTTGTAGATTTTTGACCCTGCGTGGATTAAAGAAAATCCCAGATAAATTCAAACTTGTGCACCTGAGTCTTGATTTTAAAGTGAAGTTTTAAGTTTTATAATTATTCCAGCCTGGAACAGAACTGTTCAAATAAAATAAATTCAGCTGAAAATTAACACCACGTTAATGCAGATCATGACCGTAGCTCAAGCTGCTTTTGCTCATCTGGATTTCAAGCCAAATTAATGCAAAAGTTTTTATTTTAAGCCCTAAAAGATTAATTTAGGAAATCTTGTCTTCCTACAATGGAAAGAAGCCTACAATGATGAATAAACTGTTGCTACGGCTCCTCTGGCTCCAATTTAGATTGTTTTTATAAAGAAAAATAACTAAAACATTTAGTTTTTGTTGAATTAGCACAGGAAGCAGTAGAAAAAGAAAGCTAATGTTGCTTAAGAGTGAAGTTAAATTTTTTAAGACCTTAAAGCACATTTCTTTAAAGACAAGAAAATGGAAGAAGCGAGGAATGACCAAACCTTCAATATAAGACACAATGTAATTTCAGACCTAGCCTGGAATAACTGGGCTTATTTAAGGGTCTAAAATAGAATTAATAATGTACTGAAGACATTTTGACTTTTAAAACCTTGCAGAAACTCTGCACGAGATACCAAGTTTAATTTTTTATATTTTCTATTTACAAATATTACCCTCTAAAGTAAGCATTAACTTATATGTTTGCCTTTTAGAGAACTAAAACAGTTTGAAGAAGAACATGAAGAAGGTGCATCCTTTTAGAGACCAAGCAGGAAAGCTGCAGATGTGATTTCTTTCCTGTAACCCTCCCTGACTGGAAACACGGAGACAAAAGTATAGAAAGAAGCGGCAACACAACAGATTTAGTTAAAGATGGATCTGTTTTATATTTTCTTTACATGCTGACATATACATAATGTTTTCATTCAATCGATCTCATTATAGTTGCCTTCACATATTCACATTATACAAACAGCGTGAAGTACGAGTGCTCGCTGAATGATGCAGACGTGTCCAGGAAGAAGACAGATACACCTGAAACGTTCCCCTGCTCAGTGTTGAGAAAAGCTAAGGCACCACATGTTCATTTCACTCCCTTTCTATATATAAAAAAAAAAAAAACAAACAATAAAGACTAAAAGGAGCGAGAACATTCGAACGGTCTTTGCTTGTGTGTGAAGTGGCACCATTACAGAGTGGACCCGACATCTCTGAATTCTCAGCGGGTCTGAACCATCCCTCTACAGTACCAACAAAAACAATCAAGTAAATTACTGGAAAACAGATAAAAATCTCTTCGTTTCTCATGACTCTCTCGGTGTGAGCGACCGATTGTTTCTGGTGTTCCCAGACGAGGACACTCCGAGGCCATGTCACAGGTCCGGAGCTAACCAGTTCAGGAACTTCATCGCCAGCTCAAATCCCAAGAAGCAGGCCTAGGAACAAGGAATAAAGACATAGTTTGCTCAGAACGATAACTTTCTGACAACATGTATAATATAATCCGTGATGTTTAATAACGATTAGGCCTTAATTTGATTGAACACATGAGTTTAGATGTTTCCATTTCCCAAATACTGAAGCCTTTTCCAGAGTTTCCCAGAGCTCCACTTGAACTCTGTTGTTCCAGTTTTCTTTTATAGCGTCCCTCTGTTTTTTGATCATAATTATTTTTATTATTCAGAGTGGTTACTAGCTGCTAAGTGGCTGTTGAGCGAGAAAAACAGATTTAAGCATTTCTATGTCATAAACTAACTCGTTCTAAAGATGGTGCCGTTGCTCCATCATTATCATTTAGATTATTGTAATTTTAGAGTTTAGGTGTCTCTGATGAATGCCTAAACTTTGTAATGAATTTGTTTTTCCATCCTAAGTCTAGAGTTAATTATGAAAAAAGTAGAGAACAATTTTCTATAAACGTTTACAGCTGTAGACATCAGAAAGTGATAAAATATCCCATAGAAAAATTATCTTTATACTATATGAATCAGTAACTTTGTCGGTTTCTATGAATAAACCAAGATCATTGATATATTTAAAAGATTGATTATGCATGGAGTTTAGTACAATAACTGTATGTCCCATTGAGAGCCTTCCATGTTTAAAAAGAAATCCAGTCTTTATTGCAGCTCTCTAACATTCAGCTACATTTTTACATATTTACCCCCTGTTCTCTGGCTTGTTTAACTTCTTTTGAACTTTGTAAATATTTCTGTGGCAAACAATATGGGCATCTTTATCAAATATGACAGATTATGACCCTTGATGAAATCACATTAACTAACAGTGACTTCCTGCTAGTAGATAATAGTTATTATAAGAGCATAACCACATTTCCTAACTGTAGGCTTTGAGTCATTCCTTTGAGCAGCTCATTTAATGGTCAAATAGTTTAGGTGCGAAGAGACATAAACCTGTGACTAATACATGTGTTTCCAGGTTTATATGTTATATCCAGATCCCATTCCCCTCAGGAGATATACAGGTCCTTCTCAAAAAATAAGTTCATTATTTTCCATAATGTCATGAAGAAAATTTAACATTCATATATTTTAGATTCATTGCACACTAACTGAAATATTTCAGGTCTTTTATTGTCTTAATACGGATGATTTTGGCATACAGCTCATGAAAACCCAAAATTCCTATCTCACAAAATTAGCATATCATTAAAAGGGTCTCTAAACGAGCTATGAACCTAATCATCTGAATCAACGAGTTAACTCTAAACACCTGCAAAAGATTCCTGAGGCCTTTAAAACTTCCAGCTTGGTTCATCACTCAAAACCCCAATCATGGGTAAGACTGCCGACCTGACTGCTGTCCAGAAGGCCACTATTGACACCCTCAAGCAAGAGGGTAAGACACAGAAAGAAATTTCTGAACGAATAGGCTGTTCCCAGAGTGCTGTATCAAGGCACCTCAGTGGGAAGTCTGTGGGAAGGAAAAAGTGTGGCAGAAAACGCTGCACAACGAGAAGAGGTGACCGGACCCTGAGGAAGATTGTGGAGAAGGGCCGATTCCAGACCTTGGGGGACCTGCGGAAGCAGTGGACTGAGTCTGGAGTAGAAACATCCAGAGCCACCGTGCACAGGCGTGTGCAGGAAATGGGCTACAGGTGCCGCATTCCCCAGGTCAAGCCACTTTTGAACCAGAAACAGCGGCAGAAGCGCCTGACCTGGGCTACAGAGAAGCAGCACTGGACTGTTGCTCAGTGGTCCAAAGTACTTTTTTCGGATGAAAGCAAATTCTGCATGTCATTCGGAAATCAAGGTGCCAGAGTCTGGAGGAAGACTGGGGAGAAGGAAATGCCAAAATGCCAGAAGTCCAGTGTCAAGTACCCACAGTCAGTGATGGTCTGGGGTGCCGTGTCAGCTGCTGGTGTTGGTCCACTGTGTTTTATCAAGGGCAGGGTCAATGCAGCTAGCTATCAGGAGATTTTGGAGCACTTCATGCTTCCATCTGCTGAAAAGCTTTATGGAGATGAAGATTTCATTTTTCAGCACGACCTGGCACCTGCTCACAGTGCCAAAACCACTGGTAAATGGTTTACTGACCATGGTATCACTGTGCTCAATTGGCCTGCCAACTCTCCTGACCTGAACCCCATAGAGAATCTGTGGGATATTGTGAAGAGAACGTTGAGAGACTCAAGACCCAACACTCTGGATGAGCTAAAGGCCGCTATCGAAGCATCCTGGGCCTCCATAAGACCTCAGCAGTGCCACAGGCTGATTGCCTCCATGCCACGCCACATTGAAGCAGTCATTTCAGCAAAAGGATTCCCGACCAAGTATTGAGTGCATAACTGTACATGATTATTTGAAGGTTGACGTTTTTTGTATTAAAAACACTTTTCTTTTGTTGGTCGGATGAAATATGCTAATTTTGTGAGATAGGAATTTTGGGTTTTCATGAGCTGTATGCCAAAATCATCTGTATTAAGACAATAAAAGACCTGAAATATTTCAGTTAGTGTGCAATGAATCTAAAATATATGAATGTTAAATTTTCATCATGACATTATGGAAAATAATGAACTTTATCACAATATGCTAATATTTTGAGAAGGACCTGTACAGAACCACCTGCTCCAATTTGCACTTATCCACAGCAGATCTTTAACAACCAATCAGAGGCCAGATAGTTTTTACACAAGTTCTAAGCCTCCCTGTCCTTCAATGCATCAATAAGACTGTATTCAGAGGCTTTAAATCACTGCACAGCTCCAACAAGCCTAATGTGGACCAAATCCTCCTTTCAGACACTTAACTCACACATTACATCACTAACATGTGAAGTACCCAAAAAAAGATTGCCTACAACATCTTCATGGCTGGATCTTCGTCATGATTTTCTACACTGAACATTGTTACATCTCCTGAGGTTCATCCATCTCAACGTTTCTAAGCAGAAGAACAAATCATGGACACTCACTGCGTTTGCAGGGAAAGCTCTGAGCATGACAGCGTTGAAGCCTTTGTATAGAGAGGCAACCCCCTCTTCTCGGATCAGCTCCCGCAGAACGTCTCGGAAGCCGTTGGGATACTTTCCTTCAGGAGCTGATGGAGAGAGAGAGAGATCTGAGGTTCAGCCTGATGCAGTGTTAGATTCCTCTGAAACAAACGCTTGGATTTTTATTTTAGAGGCAGCTTTAACATATAGAGCTGTGAAATAAAGACAACAAGGAATATCAACCAAGAGATTGGCTGGAAGACACATTTAGAAAACAATTCACAATTCAAGATTACCATTAGCTCATGTATTAATATACTTTGTATTTCATATACAATACAAAACGCATTTCCTAAAAATATTAACTGGCCTAAATTAATCAGTAGTAAACATACTAGGTACAAATATATCAACTAGAAGTAATAAGGAATAAAAAGTAAACGTAACATTAGGACTTATGTCGGCACAGCAGATTATTAATAATGTATTTTATTTTTTATTTTGAGAAAATGTTTGCGGATCTACAGACAACTTCAGAGTGGGAGCTGATTCCAATGTTTGATGGATTTGAATGAAAAGGCTGATTGTGTAAAGGTAGAACATCTCTTTGGGACGACAGGTTTTGTGCGAAGTGGACCTAGATGTCCGAGTTGTTTGGTTGAAACATAGTTGAATACATTTCTTTAATCAAGCAGGAGCAATATTATTAGCAATTTTGAAAATCATTCGTAAATTGGAAAAATGAATTAGGTTATCTAAGCTTAGCATATCTTATTTGCTATGAATATTAAAATGGTGATAATGAAGTGTTTTTTTTAGTCTAATACACGAGATCTGAGAGATTTCAGTGTGGTCTCATTGGCCTCAGACCAACAGGAAATGCAATCAATTATGTTTTTTGACGTTTACCGTAAGACAGGAAGCTTGTAGCCAGTCACTTATTTTATCCATCGCAAATGAGTGCTCCATAATCTTGGAAAACGTGTCTTGTAGTCTCCTATTATCCTGTAGGCACACTTGGCATGACAGTCACAGCTTTAACGTTAGTTATAATCTCAGAAAGGAAACGCAGACATAGTTAACAAAAGTGAGGAGAATTACTCTTAATTTTAACAACTGTATGAATCCTAATTTCTGAGCTGTAAATCGCCACAAAAGCTGCTTGGAAGTAAAGTGTTGCTTCATCCTGCCTCCTCAAAACGAACCTCCCTGAGAGGATGTGACCAAGTCTCTGTGATTCATGCTGAAAGTTAGAAAAGGAAATAACTAAATATGAAGATACTGCTGAGTAAAATTCATAAAGCGCAAAATGGCAGAAAATAAACCTAGTTATGGGGAGCCAATGGTCAGTTAAATCTTTAACTGTCCGCACATCAAACCTAGTGTATATCAGAATCAGCTATTTGCGTCTGTTGTAATTTATTATTATTAAGCAACAGCTGGGCCTTTGTAGCTATTCTTTCTCATGACCTTTTAAGTATAACATTTATTGGAACCCATTTTAAATACAGGAACATGCGATGATAATGTAGCAGCGGATGATGTTCACATTCTCCAGGAAAACAACGGCTAAATCGAATTTTTGAAAAAGCAAACCTGTTTGGAAGCGGGACTTGAGTACATCTGGTGGGATTGCAACGGCCCAGTTGCAAATCCCGGCCATTCCTCCGGCGAACAGCACGCTGGGAATGCTGAGCTCGTTGTGGCTGCGGATGGAGGACACCATGTCTATCTGCTCAGAGGACTTTCTGTGAAGTGAGAACCGAGGATGAGCGAGTCCTCACCTTTTTCCTGCTGGTGTGAAGAGGTTCTTCAGCCACTCGTAGGACATGAAGTACATGCCGCTCGCTGGAACATCTGGGGGGGGAGCAAATGAGTTGTGAATGATTTTCTAACATAGCCCCAAAACTATCTATGTTTTTCCAACAACTTACCAGTAAAATTACGACTTTAACAACAGCTTATTTAAAATATATTTTAATAGAGACACTGCAAGTTCATCTCAATAAACCTGTATGCCATCAAAAAAGTATTTTACTGTATTTTGGTAAATCAGTTCAAAGAGTGAAACCAATATTACCTAGATTCAGTACACCCAGAGATGTAAGTCAAGCATTTAGTGCTGTTAAAGTTGATGATTATGGCTTAAATATAATGAAAACTAATGATTCAGTTTCTCAGAAAATTGAAATATTAATAAAAAGGGATTTCTAATACATAAATGCTATGTATTGGTCTAAACAATCATGGAGAAGACTGCTGACTGGACAGATGTGCAGAGGACAGTCATTCACATCCTCCACAAGGAGGGTAAGCCACAAAAGGTCATTGCTAAAGGTGCTGGTTGTTCATGGAGAGCTGTAACCCAGTATATTAATGGAAAGTTGAGTGGAAGGAAGAAGTTTGGTAGAGAAAAATACACAGACTACAGACCCAACAATGCAGATAAACGAAGGGCTGCTATTAAAGCAACCTGGGCGTCCTGAACACCTCAGCAGAGCCACAGGCTGATCACCTGTATGCCAGGCTGAATTGATGTATTAAGTCATTTATGCATGCAGGACTTAGGCCCACAATAGTGCCCACATTACACACTTCAGACTCCTTGCACGATTTTTTTTCCTTTCACTTAACTTTCTTTGAATAAAAAATTGGATACAGCTAGCAGAACAGCAATGACCCTATAGTACAGAGATCCCCAAACCCCGGTTCAAATCCGGACCCAGAGAGCGTTTTGTCTGGACGGCAAACCATTTTCTCATTTACTGTGTAGATACAGACATTTTATTCCTTTCCGGCTGCCCGACTGACTTTTGAACAGGCGCGACAGGCAGCTATGCAGGTCAGCGATATTCTGGTACACACCCCAAGCCAGAAGGTGGAGGTAATGCACCACATCGTTGTATGCCTACCATCAGAAAAAGACAAAGAAGAAGCTATGTGGGGTCCCTGAACGCAGGTTGCTAATGCTCCTTTTCAACTGGCTTGCTGTAGGAGGCGCTGCTCCGCTCCACTCAGTTTCGCTCTACTCCATATGGTACCAGTTGTGTTTCCACTGACCCACTGGCGGCTGAAGCCCTGCCTCCAGCCGTCAGTGTAGTGCTGTGGCGCTGTTAACATTACTGCTAATAGCTGTTAAGTAACTAGCTTGGGAGCTCACGCTTGCTCACAGTACAATGACTTGTTGGTGCACAGATGAGTGAGTAAAAGAAGATGACTGTCAAAAATACATAAAGTGGACTATAAAAATCACACATTTAAAGATGAATGGACAGAAGCAACTGCTTTCCTTTTAACTTCCTTAGGATATAAAGCCAGTGTGCCTGATATGTTCTGAATCAGTTGGACTCATAAAGAGTGGAAATCTAAAGAGACATTATGAAACCGGACATAAGAACTTCAACCAAAGCTGTCCGTCTGGGTCTGACTGTAGTACAAGGAGAATAAATGAACTGCAGAGCCGTTACACCAAGATGTACAAACCCAGCTGTGCCATTCAAAGTGCGTTTCATATTTGTAATTAAATTGGATTGCACTTTTCTATTCAGCAGATAATTTCATGGGCATATGAATAATTGATGAGTGATTAAAAAACAAAAAATTCTAGTGTTATTAAATAGTGTTTAATAGTGTTATTAAATGTTAAATAAAAATAAAATATATTTGTCGGTTGATTTAAAATGTTCGGACCCTTAAAGTGTTTGGATGATGGAGGTAGTGGACCTCCTGCTGTTTTAGTTGGGGACCCCTGCGTTAGTGACTTAGCCTCCTTGTGGAGGGCGTCACTGTTTGCTGGACTACTGGTGCATCACTAGTCCATCCTATGATTGTGTGCAGACCAAAACATAATGTTTCTGACTTAAAAATAATAATTTACTGGTCTTACACAAAATTCAAATGTTTGAAAAAGCTGAATTTGGGGATTCCATTAACTGTAAGCCATCATGATAAAGATTAAGTAAAATAAACTCTTAAAATGTATCACTCATTGTGTGATGAATCTACAAAATATATGAGTTTCACTTTGAGAACTAAATGACTGAATTACCAATTTATTGAGGTGCATCTTTATTATATAACAGCTGGAATCTATGCCAACAACTCACAATTTATTTTGCTAACGCAACTGATGCAACTACAGGACAAATAACTGATTTAAAGGTGGTAGTTGGTGTTCTTCAAAGATAAGAGGCCCCCAAAGGTCCAAAGTACAAACTGCACACTGAGGGTTGTTATTCTGATGTCACCGTTTTCTGATGTTTAAGCTGTTTACATTGTTTTTTGTTGGACTACATTGTCCATACGTTTATGATGTAGCCTCAAACACAGAATAGGAGCCACAGAGATTCATCATGTTTTTAATTGTGCAGAAACAGAGCTGTCGTTTTCTTCCTAGCAGATAAGTGTTCCATCACTCCTTCCAAACAAGCTTAAACTCTGCTGCGGTCAGTAATGAAACGAGCTGGCCGAGCCTGTGTTTGCAGATAAACAAAGATAAGTTTCAGGACCTCGCCTGCAGAAACGGGACACTCCCTGTTTCAGATCTGCAGCTATGCTTGACTTTACCCTAATTAACCTGTGCTTCTACAATGTGATCTATTCATCATAAATGTGGGCACAAAATATGAGAGTAACCTTATCAGAATGAGGACAAACCTCTCATGAGGGTCAGAGCTGTGCCTTTGTAGATGCCTCTGATCCCAGACTGTCTGTACAGCTGTTTGACGCAGTCCATTGGCCCTGCATACTTCACCTCTCCCGTTGTTGCCTGAATCTGAAAAACACACATACATTTTCATTTCAGCCCGAACCCAGTTTCAATCATTCAACATCTTGGTTAAAGCTTAAACCCTGGTTTCCTGAACAGTAACGGACCTGTAGGAGACATTTGATGCGCTCTCCAGGAGCCATGATGGCTGTGGTGAAAACGCCCGATAACATCCCGGCGGCAAACAGCTGTGGATACCTGGAAGAGACCAGAAGAAGCTGAGGAAGAGCCTTTAGGTGTGGAGCAAACAGAACCACCTGAGGGGAATCAGTCACCTACGTTAGGATATCGTCAGGCGTCCTCTGCTGGAGTTTCTTGCCCAGTCCAAATCCAAAGAAGCAGACGGCAAACATGGGCGTAACTCCGATTATCGGGGCTGCCATCCCTTTATAGAGTCCTTTTACACCCTGTGAGGAAACATCAGCGTGAGGAGGAAGGAAACTTTGGATAATAATGCATTAATGAAAACAAGTCTGCATGCCTACCTCTTTGGCTAAGGTCTTTTTTAAACAATCAATGGTTCCAGCATACAAGAGACTCTCTCCAGGTTTGGGTTTGGGTTGAGTTTGTAGGCGAACCTGAGAGGAAAGAACATAAATCCCTTTATGCAGAAGCTGAAGGGACATAAAGGTTTCCAGCAAATGAAATCTTTTATTTGTAGGAAAAATTTAATTCTAATACAAAAAGTTTATTCATAAATGAATAAATCATGAAAGGAATTAGATGAACGGTGACATCAGGAAGCATCTGTGTAAAAACGAGGAGAAACCGGCAGATGATGCTGATGGTTGTCCAAATTTTATGCCAAACGTTTGGTTTACCTCTTGCTCCTTTAACCAATTATTAGTTATGAAAAATAGGCCACATTATTAAAGATGAGGATTTGAAATATGTGCAAAGGCCTTGGGTCAAGACTAAATTATTTTGTTTCTAAGTAGAATCATGTTTTTCACATTTATTCAGGCTTTCTGAAGGTCTTTAAAAAGTTTTTCTTTAAACTTTGAGGGGTCACTTTCAGTCCAGTAGTGGACCATTTGCAGAGGACTATTTTTGTTTGTCTCTTAACTCTGAAAGTTAAATCATTTAAGCATAAAAAGGCTCCTAAACTAAAGGGAACTAAGTGTCATGTATTCACTTAACATGCAGTTGGGCAGAGAAGCTGTTTAAATATTGAGCTTTCTTCACTTTACCAGCATCCTGCCACAAGCTCACATTTTATTCCCTTTGCTTTAACGTTAAATAAAAACAAACGATAAACTGATTAGGCTCTGATTGACCAATACCAATTTCCAGTTCTCTAAACTCTGACCTGCTGATTTGGATCTTTTTTCTAATGACTATAACAAATAATACAGAGAAAATGTCCAGCAGATTTTCTTGGTAGGTTTGGATAAAACAGATTTTATGCATCACATTATACAACCTTAAACTTTGTCATTTTTATTAAGCTCAAAGTGCATCAAAGCAAATACTGTTGGATGATGCGTTTATGGACCGAAATAAATAGGGAAAAAGTTTTAGCCAATTAATAGGAAAATTGTCTGATTCTGATCTCTGGCCAATTGATTGATGCATTGATTGATCTTGTAAACATACCCTTGGGTTTGATACACAGAAAATGTTTTGCAGAAACAATACTGGTAACAAACAACGACTCTGTTTATCTGGCACTGCTCATGTTATAACTGCACTTACATGACCAAAACATAAGTACATGTGATTGAAATACACTCACAAGCTACTTTATTAGGCACACCACAAATAGTGAACCAGTCAGTGACATGGTAGCAACTCATTGCAAACAGGCATCTAAGATGTGGGCATCAGAATGGAGGAGAAAGGGTATTTAGGTGATTGAACGCGGCAGGATTGTTGGGCCACAGCACTTGATTACATCCTGTTGGTGGCAGTCATGTAGACAAAAATGCCTTGTTGATGTCACAGGAGAATGAGTAGGCTGGTCCAGATGTCTGAAAGGCAACAGCAGCTTAAGTGACCACTCATTACAATCAAGGCATACAGATTACGATCTCTGAACGCACAATACCTCGAACCTTAAAGAAGATGAGCTACAGCAGCAGAACACCACATCAGGTGCCACTCCAGCCTACTCAGGACAGAAAACTCAGGCTACAATGACAGGTTGGTCTGATGTCTCTTGATTTTAGCTGCGACAGTCTACGCCATGAAGAATTACGGCAGCTCTGGAGTTAAAAGTGGGTCCAACTCGGTACTACTGAAGGTTCTACCAGAGGTTTCTTTCTGCTAAAAGGGAGTTGTTTGTCTCTACTGTCACCACATGGTAGCTCAGGAGGAGGTATTGCTTCAAAGTCAATGATTCGATAGAATCAGCCTGCTTGGGATCTTAGGATATAGAATATGATCAACTGAAGAGGGATTCACATCTCAGGTCCTGTTTCAGGTCTTTGCTGTTCCCTTTTTTTATTTTGTAAAAGACCTGACGTCCATCAGCTCCTTTTCCACTTTTTTAACCACACTAAAAGAGACTTTCGTAAAGTATATAGAAGAACTTTAAAAGATTACAAGAAAATCAGACTTAGAAATGAAAAAAACTAGGATAGGTTTAAAGTTATTGGCGCAGCACATTTAAACTGATCTGCTTCCTGGTAAATTTAGTCAAACTCGTAAACTAACATGGACATATGATGCAAGTTAATGTATGAGGTCTCGTTGATCAGTCCAAGCTGTTGATTGGATCACTGGTGTCATTTAATAAAAGCACCTCATTTTTCAGGTGATCTCTCTACCTAAGCAGCATGAATCACGTGACATCCTGAATCTGGGTCAAAGGTCTGCAGCAATGACTGACACTGAACACCGCAGGCTGTTATATGTTTATACTTGAAGTCTCTGCTGAACCCGGATGCTTTTTGTTGATTGCTTCCCCAAGCAAGGCGGTGAAAGAAAAAAAAACAAAAAAAAACAGACACAACATTTAACAGTATTTACTTTGATGGTGTCCAGTGGGTGTCCGGCGAAAACTAGGCAAACCCCTCCGAAACCTCCAGCGAATAAGTTCTTCAGCGGGCTGATCGGTTGCTGCTGTTTAGCCATTTTTACTTCCCGCTCTGCAGAGAGAAAAACATGAGAAATGTGGCTGTAGGAGACATGGATGAGAGGCCAGTAAAGACCAAACATCTCACCTGCTCAACTTTTCCTCTGAGAAATCCGTTGGAGAGCTGCTGCTGCTGTCACTGCGGTCTGCAGGACCTTTAACCCACTTATTAACCCGAACTGCTTTCACTGTGACACAACCATCCAGCGGTACGAACATCTATACTGTCCGGGTAGAAACTTCCAGCTTTAAAATCTTACGTGGAGAATTATTTAAACCTCCTATTGTTTCTTTTTACTATGCGACATATTACCTATATTTTATAAAATTAATAAAATAAAGAATTATAATACTGTAATATCAATAATAAGTAGTAGTAGAGATAATAAACATTATTAATGTAATAAAATATATTTATAACTAAAATGACAGCTTATCAATATATAATTTTACATTATTTCTATTAACAGTGGTTGCATATATATATATATATATATATAGTGCTCAGAGTGCAACAGCATTAGGGCTGCAACTAACGATTATTTTGCTAATCGATCAATAATCTGATAGCAAAAGGTTCTTAGCAGAAGATTTTTTTTTTTCCAGCATTTCGACCAGGTTAAGATAAAACTACATCACTTAAGGAATTGCGAATGGAGCAAATTCACAGACAAAGAAGGATTTTCATTTTTAATGCTAAATGTATAGATTTTTTGTACAGTTTTGGCTTTATTACTGCTCTGAGGGGGTTGTTTTTTCAGCAAATGGTATATTTTAGAGTTTGTATACTCCAGTTAATGATTATTCGATTACTATTAGTTGACGATTATTTCAATAATCGATTAATCTGATTGTTTCAGCCCTAAACAGCATAACTCACCACTCACTCACATACGACTGTTAATAGCACTGTTAAAATATAGCTTTATTAGTTTTATTACACAGTTGCAGCATTTTCAGACAATGCTAATCATGAAGATGTTTATCACTCAAACACACATTTTACACATAATGTAAACAAATACACCATTAGTCAAAGAAACGAACACTCAGACATGGATCTTCCGGATTGTGGAGAAGTGTTTCTATTGGAAGGGAACCCACAACATGTGAAAAGCAGGAACATCAGTCACAACATTGATGCGAGAAACAAGGAAAATAACATAAAAACCACGGTGAGATCATAAAAATGCCTCGTATTCTTCTTTTATCATGATCTTTTTTTAGCAGGAGCACAAGATTATAACTAAACAAGTACATCATATCTCACATACAGCCTCAATTCAGCCAGCTGGTCTAAATCTGTGAAGGGTAACTTCTCAGTCTTACAAGGCTTTGTGTTTGGGGGAAACAGAGTATTTATTGCAGAAGAGATACGAAAGCCAAATGTAGCAGATGGAGATGGATGTACAGCAGACTTCAGAGCGGCAGAAGCAGCAAACTCCGCTACAAGGTCTGTAGAGATAAGTGTGCTTTGCTTTTCTAAGTAAGGAAGTAAATTTGCTCACCTTGCTTTAAGTATTAATAATGAATGGTTTTATGGCACAGGAAGTCAGGGGTAAGAGTGCAGTAAGCATTTAAGAAAATAATACTCTCCAGAGCACACAGTAGTTTGGTCCCTCTACGAAGGGAAGCTCGCAAAAGTTTTCTCTCTGACTTGAAATAATCAAACTACAGACTTGTCTCGTTATATTTTCTCTGAAACCTATTTGGTTTAAGTTAGTTTGGTTAAAATAAGACTCAGCTGTGATTGCAGTAAATTTTATCTGATAAAGCACATGCATAGTCCATGTGAGACCCAGTTTTTATTGCTTAAAATTCACTTCAGAAGCTGCTGGCATTTATTTTTAGCAAACTGTGACTTTGAAGCAAAATTTAACTCTTCCGTACTTTATGAGATTTTTATATTTTTAATATTCTTTAAAGCACTAAAGAAATATTTTTATTACTTGAAATAACTGCTTGGGAAGTGTAGAGTGTACATGCACAGTGCAGCCCTGGAGAGCCTGTTTTAGTTTTTCTGAGCTGGTGCAGAAAGCATTAGTTTTCCAGCATAACCCCCCCCCCCCCCCCCACCCCTACCTTCAGCTGACGGGAGCAAAACTACAGCGTGTGAATGTGCATGACATTGATATGGTCAGTCCTGGTTGTCGCAAATCTGTGGGAACTCCTTGAAGATCTGCTGCACGATTAACTTATCCATCTGTTTTGCCGTGGCACTCCCTTCATCCTCTCCTGGATCTTCCTCCTCCCTGAGAATCCTCTTCAGCGATCCCTGCAGATCAGGCAGGCGGTGCTGGTGCTCCAGGTAGTCCGTGGAGCGCATTATGGAGTGCATGAGAGAGAGGTACTCCATCCGCAGCTTCAAGAGGAGGCAAAGCGAAGATTCAATTCAATTTATTTATTTGAAAAAAGGGACATTCACATTAATAAACATCAGTACCAGGTAAAGATGTAAATATACCAAAGTCAGAAAGGCAGCTAATTTTTATTCGTTTTCCCATAGCAAGTAGCATTTTACAAATACAGTTAATACATGCATTCATATATATGTGCATGGTATAAAGTGCCTGGTGCTAAGTGGGTTTACGACATAAAAGGTGCAATTATAACACATGTTGGTAACTAGAACGCATTATAATTTGGTGACAATGAAAAAGATTAAAACAGATCACACCCATCCGGCTGCCTGGAGCAGATCCAAACATTGAACAATTCACTAAAAGCGGCAACAAACAGTGCGGGCTCCACAGAGTTGTCTCACACATACTTCTAAAAACAGATTAAATCAGACATGCTACACAGTAGATGCAGTGCATTACATATACACATATGTAAAGATGCACTGGACAACAACAGACTATATATTAAAGTGAAGTGCAGACAGCTCAGTACATGTATATACTACCATGTACATATTTGCTACAGGATGAGTGATCACAGTAGTGGTTTGTTTTTAGCCAGTTTTTAAGATGTCGTTTGAAAGTGACGTATGTTAGACAATCACACAGTAAAGGCGAGATTTTAGTCCATATGGTACCGCCCTTAACATTTTGTCACTTTTTTGACTTCCTGGATGAATTGTTTATGTGTTCTTGGAGTAATTTTTTGGGGCCAGCTTCTTCTAGAACGGTTCCATGTTTTCTCACTGGACTCCTAAAGCCTCGTAAATGGCTTTGTAACTCTTTCCAGACTGATAGATGGCAATGACTTTGTTTCTCATCTGTTGCAGAATTTCTTTAGATCAGGGATGATGTATTGCTTTTTGAGATCTTTTAGCCTACTTCATGTTGTCAGACAGGTTCTAATTAAGTCAGTTATTAAATCTGAAAGCCTGTGTGTAGCTAACAAAATTTTAGTTTTTGAAATATTTAAATTTTATTTCTCTATTTGCTCTACTAACAGATTTAAACATTTTGGGGAATTTCAACCTCTTTTGTTTGTTTTTTATAATTTTGTCCGATTTTGTCAGAATGGGGGGAATCTGTGTTAAATCTAAAGCACTTCTTACCATAAAGTTGGATAAAGGGTGCAATGCAAAAAATAGATTAATTGATATCTCTATGCAAGTTGTCTCTGCAAAGCTTTTTGTCCATGTGTGCTTCTGTGTTTCTGCATTCATAAAACTGTTTTATCAGCCAAAAGAAACTACCTTGAGCATTTTATTTAACTCACAACTCTTATTCTCACTCTTTCAAATTTAAAACAGCTATCGAGCATGACATATGACATACTCAACGATTGCTTTAGATGATCTAATTCATGACTACAAACAAGAAAACATGTTTCATCTGAGTGATTTCTCTGATTCTGAATGCTTTAACATGTTGATTTATATTTCTGGAAATACAATCTAAAACTGTGAACTAAAGCATCAATGGTTTCCTTTCCTACTGTTCAAGTCTTATTCTTCTTACATTTTAATTAATACAAGTGTTAAAATGAAACAAAATGCAGCTTTCTTAAATGACATACTTGTCATTGGCTCCCTTGACCAGAGTGAAAATCGCCCACCCTTGGTGGCTCTTGGTGGTATTTCAATCTTGGTAATTGTAGCATTTAAGATTAAGTTGTTTCTTTTAGTTAAACTTTATATCAAACATATTAAACAACATGATACATCCACTAAATAACTGGTTTTCCAGCTTCACCATCTGTCTCCATCTGTCTCCATTAAATAGACAAAACTATAAGTTCCCAACAAAACTTATCTGCCTGCATCTCACCTGCTGAGAGGAAACTCTCACCTTGTCTCCAGGGGATAGGTCAGAAATCTGTCGGACGGCGATGTCGATCATCACCATCATGTCAGTGCGGTAGAAGATGTCGGCGGTCTCTCGGCTGGCAAAGACATCCTGCAGGAACTTGAGCACAGAGTGAGGTGCAGGTGGGTTGTGTTTGAACATGCACACTGGATCCTCTGCGGAAAACAGAACAGTAGATTTAATTTAGCAAGACATGTTAGAGCATATAAAAAAATAGGAAACAATATTCTGCAGCTTTTTACCTCCTCTGTTCAGGAGCAGCAGCACCTTCTCTGTCAGGACCTTGACATTTTTCTGCCTCAGCTCCTGCATTATTGCATTGTTATCCGGTGCTGGTTGACAAAGATATGTAGTTTAAACATTATTTCTTAAAAGACTAGTAAAACAAAGTTAAACTTATGTTTCTCTGGACTTGGACGGCAAACTGCTGAGAAAAATTTCTGGAGAGGTTCAGACCCGTGTGGTGCAGGTTAAAGGCCAGCAGGAGGTTCAGGAAGATGTCCGGCAGCTGCTCAGTGGGATCAGAGGGAAGCCCGTCCTTCAGCACACCCAATAGAAACCGAACAAACTCAGCACTAAGGTGCTCTGCAAACAGACATGTTTCGGTAGTTTTACATCCAGCTCACACAGCCGTCCCAACGCAAACTTTAATCAGTGTGGACATGTTCATCTTAAAACATCTCAGAACAATGAGACCCATCATACCGTAGTGATGATATGGCACCTGCTCCCCCATTGAGAATATCATCGTTAGTACCAAAGCTGTGTAGCACATCTTCTGGTGTTCTGGAGGAAAAGTAAAACACATTCACAATAAAAAAAAAAACATGTTACAAATATCAAACAAAGAATTAAAAAAACTCAAAAACTGAAAGAAAATGTTTTTAAACATACTTATTCAGATTTTCTATTTATTTTCAGCAACATGCTTTAGGAAGGTTGAAACAAGCCAAATATAAGAAGTGAAAAAACATAAATTTTCAATAAAACAGATTATATTAATATAATGTATAAAAATTGCATTTAACATAGACTGAGTATTGCAACTATATAATAAATACTTCAACAACTTAAGGATAACTTATGAAATCCCAAAGAACTGGGGAATTTATTCTTAGCAGATTTAGAGATATTTTCCACCTAATGTTTGGTCAAGTAAGTTTTCTGTTAAAGCAGTGACTAAAACCTCTGTCAAAGTCAACCTTCAAAATTCAGATGAACCAAACATAACCAGACGGAAAATAAAAATCAGTTTAAGCATTTGCAACTGGTCCAAAACCTATCTTTAAGTCCCTAATTGATAGTTTGTAACTATACTATGGATATTACATAGAAGCAGTAGACAGCTGTAAGACATAAAGACAATTCAAAAAACACATTTAAGTGAAAGAGCTTTGCAACGGTGCACATAGGTCACAGTTCAGTACAGGAAAATGAAAATAAACAAATCCCAAACTGTAGGTTTCTTTCCGTTTAATTTAAGACCCTATTCTATGTTCAGCAAAGGCAGAATCTGTCTACTGGTAATTAGATTTTAAATTTAAAAACATTTCAGTAATTATTACCCAGTTTAAACTGTCTATTGTGTCTCCATAGTTCATTCAATGATAGAAAATGAAAAATAAGGAGTATTTTTTCAGTTTGGTGCTAACTTGATAAAATATATATTAATAAAAGACTGAATATGTTTCCCTTAAATAAATAAAATGGACTGCACGGTGGCACAGTTGGTAGCACTATTGTCTTGCAGCAAGAAGGTCCTGGGTTCAATTCCCAGCCAGGGCTCTTTCTGCATGGAGTTTGTATGTTCACCCCGTGCATGCGTGGGTTCTCACCAGGTACTCTGGCTTCCTCCCACTGTTAGGTTAATTTTTCTCTACATTGCCTTAGGTGTAAATGAGTGTGTACATGGTTGTTTGTCCTGTATGTCTCTGTGTTGCCCTGCGATGGATTGGCGACCTGTCCAGGGTGTACCCCGCCTCTCGCCCTGTAGACTGATGGAGATAGGCACCAGCTCCCATGTGACCCACTATGGAATAAGTGGTATAAAAGATGAATGAATGAAGCGATTTTGGATCCAATCAGATCCAAAAAAGGTTAAAAAACAAAAAAACTGGACCTCATTTATTGTAGTCGAAGACATTTCACTCTACATCTGAAGGGCTTTCTCAGTTCGAAGCTAGGGAGGGAGAAGTTCCAAGATTTTAATCTGTGTGGGATGTCCTGTTCTGCATATCTAAATTCTCATGCAGATTAGAGTCCTTTAACAACAGGTTATTGTTAGCATCGTTGTTAGCCTGGATAACTGAGAGATGTTTTGGTCACAAGTAAGAAGGTGTTAATTGGGTTAAAACTGAAAGGGCATCAGGCTTAATGCTGAACTGTATGTTTTTGACAGCTGAAATTAACCTGAGAAACCCCTTCGGATAAGGAGCAGAGTGTCTTCAATAAGAACTGAAGTCCAGTTTGACCGTTTTTGTATTTAAAATGTCCTGGGGGACTGAAAATCTTCACCAGCATATTCTTCCCATCAGAGTTCATCCGGTTCTGCGGAAACAGCTGCTGCCCTCAGATAAATTTCTTTGGTCAATCAGATTACAAAGAAGCCTCTCTTAAAGTTCATTCTGTGTCCAGCTATGGTCAGATCTTGCTCCAAAAAGTTAAATATGAAGATAACTAATTGTGGAACTGACATACAAGTAATTCTTTTTATAAAAAAATGCAATGTGCTAAATCTAAGAGTATCTTGGTGACGCGGCTGGTGGCGTGACAGTGGAGTACGCGGCCCATGTACGGACGCACTTGATTCAGATGTCCTGGGTTTGAGTCCTGACCCGCTGAGACCTTTCCTGCATGTCTTGCTCCTTTCTCCACCCATTTCAAGACCAAACACAGATTTAGCAACAGCTTTTTTGCTAAATTCGCAAATGCAAAAAAACCCCATAAAAAAGCATGCATATAAACATAACAGAGAGGAGAAGTGAAAACCTTTTCCTGTGGTCAGATGGATCTACTTTTAGAAAACCAACTTGGGTGCGATTTAAATAAGAGACAGTGCTAATTCATTATTGTCATCATTCCTCACCCTGTGTGTCCGTCTGGAGGTCCCTGGCCAGCTCCATGGGTAGGATGGAGTTTAGCAGAGTGGAGATGAGAGCCGCATCCAGGCTGCACATCGCGCCGAACACTTTGAGCAGAAGCAGCCGCAGAGACACGCGATGCTCCTGCATGAAACCCAACAGTGAGAGAGAGTCAAGCAGACAAACTCCACTGCACATCAGAACACAAGTTGAAGATCAGCTAAGGAGAGCCAAGCTACAAACCAAACACTTCAGTAAGACACATGTACAACATATCTTTGAACAAGTGTGATGCTGCGACTTTTGTTGAGCCCGGATTGTTGCCTACAAACAAAAAATAATAATTGTTATATCTCACCATCTGGTAATATGAAACCAGTGACAGCACGTTCTCGTAGTGGTTGGACTTGCACATCCTCTTACACACCTCTGGATCTGCATCAGTCTGAAGATAGAAACAGGATGAATTCAGTAACACTGGAACAGAGAATAACTTATTCCAGAACTCAGGAACACTTTGCAGGATGCAACAACTCATCTAAAAATCCCAACTCTGTACAATCAGCTCAAAGAGAAAATTCAGAGGCTTTTCCTCTGGTTTTACCACTTTTTGTGAGGTCCTTTCCAATTTTGCGGCCAGCATTCTGATACAACTTTAATTTCAGATTTTTTCAGACTTAGTGTGTGCCCATAAAACAGAAGTTCACTTTGAATTTCTGGGAGACCTTACTGACTGTGAGGAAGAAAGATGGGGTGGACAGATGCGTGGACAACAAAGAGAAGAGTGGGTTTGTGTTTGGCTGGACAGATGGATAGACAGAGTTAAGGACAGATGGACAAATGGATGCTTTATAATAAAGTTGACAGCTGTACTGTCAGAGTCATAGTTACCAATATCTTTAACAGCTCCTCCAGGTAGCAGGTGATGAGAGCGTGGTCCTCATGCAGCGCCCAGCTGCGTTGCTGGGAGTCGTCACGGTGATGAGCGAGGTCACTGAAGATGACCTCCAGACGCTGTTCGTCGTGACACACCTGGCCCTGCGGCAGTGCTGCACTCAAGTTCTGCAGGAGGATAGAACCGAGTCACAGGTTTAAAAATTAAAATGCTTCCAGCTTTAAATAAAATGTGTATATGTAGCTCAAATAGTAGTTTTTCCTCGTCTTTACTCTTGCTTTAGCAAATCATTGGGCCACTAGAGGGCAGTGTAAGCAGCTGTGACATAAGATTTAAAATGCTGGATGTGGCTGAATTCAATTCATCTATTTTTATTTTATTTTTAGTATCTGTTCTAAAAAGGTGTGTTTCCAGCCACCTGGTAAACTAAACAAATTAAGTTAAAATAAGATTACTGATGTAAATGCTGAGCTTTAAATTTAAAACCTCACAGAAGCTGGTATTTCACTTCTCTTTTTTGCGCCTCTGCAAGCAGTGTACAGTGTGTATTTTTAGATTTTTGTCTCACCTACTGCTGATAAAAACAAAACTAAAGCCCTAAACACCAAATTTAAAAACCCTGAGTTGCTTGATGATGCTTTGCTTTTGACAACCCCTTTTTATCCCATTAAAGATATTGACTTAAAGCAGCTTTAATTCCACCGTCCTAACATTCATAAAAACCTAAACCTACAGCCAGAGCTACAATTAAATGGGTTAGATCAAAGTTTATTCATGCTTTAGAAAGGCCAAGTCAAAGTCTAGAGCTAAAACCAATTGAGAATCAGTAGCAGGACTTGAAAATTGATTTTCAAAGATGTTCTCCATCCATCTGACTGAGTTTGAGCCGTTGTGCAAAGAAGAATACGGCCTACATTTCTGTCTCGGGATGTGTGAATCTGGTAGACATAGTCTAAAAGATTTGTAACTGTAATTAACTGGTCTGACAGATAAAATCACAATAAAACACAAGTTTATAGTTGTAATTTGACAAAATGTTAAAAAGTGAATAGTTTTATAAGGTACTGTACAGTAATTTAGGTTTGATTAGTCTTTTTCCAACATTTCTTCAAGCTCATTCTGCCAATTTTTTAACCTTATGGTCATAATCATATCACATTTAGACTTTAGACTGCATTGTGATTGCTTTTGGGAGAGAACAGCAATTAGAGTGCTTTATTCCACAAATTTGGCTCCCGTCCAGATAGAGCAGGATCTGTCATCAGCACTGACTCAGTGTCATTAGATATTACCCAATTTTTATAAAGTTTATCTGGTGGAGATGGTTAGGTCTGTATAAGATAATTTTTCCTTGTCTGCTCAGTTTGGGCTCAAAGTTCTGCAATTTCAGTGTTTTCAGTTTGGTGTTTTTCTAGTGGTAGTTTTAGAGACAGTTTTGCTCTTAAGATGTTAATTTAGAAAATCTGGTTATCATCTGCTATAAGAATAAATGATAGAACTGGAGATTGTATTACTTGGTTAATAAATAAGCAAATGAACCACCAGAAAGGTGTAGAAATGTGGAACACGAAGCAGTCGGCTGTTTATGTCTGATGTGATGCAGCCAAAGAGAAAAAAGTGTTTATTGTTTCAGGATGACTATTAGGATCCTTGGCTGAACGCAGAAAAAGCTGTAACTTTAAACCCAAACCCAGTTCAGGCTTCAGGAGTGCTGAAACCACATAATGCAATGAAAACAAGCCTGACCTTGCTCTCCACCAGCGATAGAAGAACCTGCTCCAAAGCAGAGGAGGCCTGAGGCAGAGCAGTCTGCAGGTGTCCCACCACCACTCCCACGGCCACCCGGGACAGCTCGAAGCTCAGGCCCGTGTTCTTCCGCACCAGCTCGATCAGTTCAGCTCCAACGGTTGTGGGAACTGGCTCAGAGGAAAAGGGGCTGCCAGGAGGGCTTTCAGCCACAGATGGGGGGGCGACGGGCCAATCAGTCCCCGGTGGGTCCTCCACGGAGAGCTGGAGAGGAGCAATGTTAGGGTGGGTGGGCTCAGAGGCCTGGGGAGGCTGTGGTGCTGGGCTTTTCTTCACAGGAGCTGGCATGGGAGGAGATTCAGAGGGCTGTACATCTGCAGTTTGGACGGGGGGCTTCACGCGAGATGGCACAGGAGGAGGAGGCGTGCTGGAAGCACTTGGCAGACTGACGTCGGAGGTGGCCAAACAGGAGCGGGAGGAGGAGGCAGACTCTGTGGAGGTGGTGCTGATGGTCAGGGAGGGAGCAGGGGACGCAGGAAGAGAGGAGACCCTGGAGGGGACCTCCGGCTCTGCAGAGAGGGACAGGGGTCCGGTTACAGAGGACCTGAACAGGGGTGACCTGACTAAGAATAGAGCGTGCAGCAGGAAGCATCAGCAAAAACACTGTGCCGCAGTTTGTAGCTGACAGGCGGAGGAATGGAAAGTCTAACCTGGACGCCGGTTGTTTCTCTGCTTCTCAGGGGGAGGAGGAGTAACTGGAGCGGCCCGTCGAGGCTGAGGCGGCACCTACAAAGAGGAAAACAGACAGGGCTGTATTAGCAGACCCACTTTCACTCTTAGAACTCCTGAAATACCTTATAAACACACCTGATTTATGTTGACCTTTATAAGAGTGGGAACAAATTTGTTTCACTTTCAACATACCTGTAAATGACCTCCAAAACTCTTGCCATACAGGATTAAAGCATCTCTATTTGATACAGAATGGCTGACAAAGTAGTGCAGGAAAAATAATTGTTTTCAAAGATTTTTTTTTAAATATAAATGAGACTGGCGTGCATTTACATTCAGCCCCATTTTACTTTAATATGCCAAAATAAAATCCAGTCCAAGCATCTGCCTTTAAACTCATCTAGTTAGGAAACAGAGTTCACCTGTGTGTCATTTAATCTCAGTATAAATCCAGCTGTTCTGTGAAGGCCTCAGAGGTTTGTTAGTGAACATTAGAGAAATAAACAGCATCATGAAGACCAAGGAACACAGGAGACAGATCAGGGATGACGCTGTGGAGAAGTTTAAAGCAGGGTTAGGACATCAAACATTAACCCAAGCTCTAAACATCTCACAGAGCTCTGTTCAATCCATCATCCGAAAGTGGAAAGAGTATGGCGCTACTCTAAACCTAACAAGACGGGGCCAACCACTAACAGGTTGGTTAAGGAGAGCATTAATCACAGAAGCAGCCAAAAAAGGCATGTTAACTCTGGGGGAGTTGTGGAGATATCCACAAAAGAACAACTCTTAGTGGGGCACTCCACAAATCTGGCCTTTATGCAAGAGTGTTGGGAAGAAAGCCATGAGAAGTCCCGTGTAAAGTGTGCCTGCATGTAAAGGAAGCAGCAAACAAATGATTGAAGGTGGTCGGGTCAGATGAGACCAAAACAGTGTTTCTGACCAACAAGCACATAACTATGCGTGGTAGAAAACACTGCACATGGCCCTGAACACACCATCCCCATGCTGAAATGTGGGGGTGGCAGCATCATGCTTTGGGAAAGATTTTCTTCAGCAGGGAAGGGGAAGCTTTGTAGAGCCAATGGAAAAGGGGATGAAGCTAAATACAAGAAATCCTGGTAGATTGTTGCAAAGGATTTGAGACTGGGGTGGAAGTTCACCTTGCAGCAGGACGATGACTTTAAACATACAGCCAGAAGTACAATGAAATAGTTTAGAGAAAAGTATATTCATGTGTGAGAATGGCCTAATCAAAGTCCAGACCTAATTCCAATCTATAATCAGTGGCAAGATTTTAAAATTATATTGCAGGTAGCTCTATCCAATCTGATTGAGAAGTAGTTATTTTGCAAAAAAGAATCTTAACAGATGTCAGTATCTAGGTTTGATTAGTCTTTTTCCAACATTTGAATTGATCTTTGCATCAACTCTTAATGAATACAAAAATATTTATCTCACATACCCAAAAAGACTTGCAGCTGTAATTGGAGTGAAAGGTGGTTCTACAAAGTGAGGAGGACTGAAAAAAAATGCATACCACTCTTTTTAGACATGTTTTTTTTAAAATGTTAAGAAACTGTGGTTTGTTTTCCTTACACTTCACAATTATGTTACACTGTGTTAATTTATCATAGAAATTCCCCAAAAATACATTGGAGGTTGAAGTTGCAACATGAAAAAAAAAAGGGACAAGTTCCAAGCATATGAATACTGTGACATAATGACCATAATTTATATAAAAATCACATTAAAACTAAAGACAGAAGTCTCATGCCAGCAGCTGATTTAACCTGAAAATGGGGATCAACTCATTACTATTATAAACCACACTCTGTCATGACAGCGATACCTAATTTTAAAAAGCAACGTAAAACTTTCTGCACCATAATCACCACATGATCACAAGAAAACAAAAGACCATAATACCTCTTCATAATATCATAATATCTCTTGGTGAAAAAATAATTCTAGCTCAGTTAAACCAATTCATCAACTCATCCATCCAATATTGGTATGCAAATGTCCTACTCAATTAAAGAATCTTACATAAGTCATATAAACTGTAAAAACAATATTGAAAAGTAAAACGTCTTCAACGTCTGGCTTAAAAAGGAGGGTGATTGCAGCCCCAAAGGACTCAGGCAAAACATGCTAAAGGTTCTTGACAGCTGCTCTGCATCACAGCAGATAAGTCAAAGGTGATAAAACGGTAAGTTAACAAAACAGCAAACCAGGTAATAATGCTGAAACTTTTCAAAATCCAGTGAAACAGAAACCAGCTGAAGCACAGCACATTTCTTCTTTTGTTTTGTTTTAATTTTAGTACATGTGACCTTTACTGACAGTAATGAGACAGGAAATGGGCAGAGAGAGAGAAGGGGGGGAAGACATACAGCAAAGGTCTCAAGTTTGAGAATTGAGCACAGGACGGTCGAGAACTATTGCCTCTGCATACGGGCCACCCTCTACCGCTACACCACGCAACACCCCGCATGGAGCATGTCTGACCAGCCAAGGCCTTTTATAAGAACAAGCAAGTTGAACCCAAAATATTATATTTCTTCCCAAAAGAGCAAAGAAAACAACTTCATGTTTTGAATAAAGCCACCAAACAAATACATCTGATCATGAATGCATGAACAGCAGAGCATGACGTTTTAAGCTATTTGGCTGAGCGCTCTGTGCATCCATGTGTATAATGAACGCGTTACCTGGTAAAACCCCGGCTCTCCCTGCATGCTGTCCATGCTCCCTGATAACGGCACACCACCCTGTCTTCCATAGTTCTGGTTAAGGCCGTTGGGAGGAGGAAGAGTTTGACTCAAAGATATTTCACTGTTGGAAGATGGAAGTCTGTGTCCGGTGGAGGAAGAACTTCGCCGAGCGAGGGTCTCCTTTCTGTGATGGATCAGTTTTCTGCATCATAGCAAAACAATTATTCATAAACAAAATAGTATGCAGAATTACTACCAACTGTTTTTTATGTTGCCTTTGACTTACTGTAGAACGTCTCGTTGTTCCAGATTGTATTTTCCTCCATTTTTTAAGGCCATATTGTGGATGCCTTCGATTGCCCGGTCGATGGACTGCAGCACCTCATCTTGCTCCGGAGCCTGGCACATAAAATCAGAGGGTGAAGAGGTAAAATATTCATTATCATGGCAGCATTTATAGCTATTAAACTTTAAACTTAACAGGACATCGCCTGGAGACATATGTGACTGTAGGCAGAAACAAACTAGGCCAATTATCAAGCAACAACAACAGCCTTTCACAGTCCAGTCCCTTTTTTACATTTTATGACATTACAACATGTTACTTAAACGTTCTTGATTGGGATTTTATGTGATGAGCCAACAAAATGTAGTGTTTAATTATGAAATGGAAGAAACAGGATACATGATTCTCAATCTTTTTCTTTTGACAAACAAAAATCTGAAATGTGTGGCACACATTTGTATTCACACTCGCTTACATTACAGATGCACCTTTGCGCCAGTCTCAAGTCTTTTGAAGCCTCATACATTTTTTTCCAGCACTGTCCTATATTTAATTCCAGACATCTTTGCATTAACTCTGACCAGGTTGCCCCTTGATAAAATGTCTCCTCACAGCATGATGCTGCCACTACCATGTTTCACAGAGAGTGGTGTGTTCAAAATAATATGGTGTTAGTTTTCCACAACACATAATGTTTTGCATGTAGGCCAAAATTAAAAATATCAGTTTTCGGCTTGGCAAGACAATAGCATTGGATTTTATTGATGGGTATCAGAGTAAATGGAGTTGAATACAAATGCACACCACACTCTTTGGATTTTATGTCCAAACAAAGTTGAAAACCATCATTCTCTCCCCACTGGACCACACTATGCAGTTCTGTTACATAAAACCCCCATAAAACACAATGCAGATGTGTCTGTAAAATGACAAAATTGCAAGGGCCTGTAACTACAGTAACGTGTGCTCAGAAAGCCTCTCATTCAGGCTTATTAGAGCTCATATATATATATATATAGAGAGAGAGAGCGTTTGTCCTCTGCCTGCTCATAGATCCAATGCAGAATGCAAGCTCTGACTAGTCAGTCTGCATCCAAGAGCAAACTCCTTATTACTGGGCTCATGTGGGCGTGGCCGAGAGAAAAACAGATACAACATAAATCATGGATTCTTAAGAAGACGCAAGTAAGCAGGAAACACTTGTCTGCAGCTGATCCTGTCCTTCAAACTGCATTGTCTTTGATTATGCTCCGTTTAACCATCCCATCATTATACAACTTCATTTCTGTCCCACCCTGAATCTCCTCTCTGCAACTGCAGTGCAGAAAGATAAAGCGAAGTCTCTGCAGGATGCAACCTTTGCTATAATTTATAATTCATTCAGCAGACAAACACCACCGAATATGTCTCTCTCTATTCCACTGATTCAGCTCTTTTTTTTTTCTTTTTTTTTTTATAGCCAACGCATTAAGAGGTTCAGATCTAAGTGTTCGTAGACTGAGAAACGTAGAAACACATGTTTTAGATCAGAGTGGTCTACCTGTATTTTTTCGATGTACGAGGCCGGGATGTAGCCGGTTTCACCTGAGCTGCAGCGGGACCCCAACCACCAGTGTTTGTTGCTCCTCTCCAGGATTAGAAAGCTCTCCCCGGCCGCGAAGTGCAGCGAGTTGGGCTCGGACGATCGGAAGGCATACAGAGACCGGTACATGTTTCAGAAATACTTTGATAAAAAGTAAAAACGGTCCGAGAAAAGCTGTGAAAGAATAGAGAGTCCGAGTGGAAGGATCTGCTCAGCTGGGGGGATTTAAAGAGCCTATGAAGGCATGACTACAGTGAATGGCTGATGTCTATTTACAAAGCAGCTAAGATCATCTGACCTGTGTCGTACTGCTGAATGCCACGAGAGGCGCTGTTACATCCTGAACGCGACCACCAGGCATTTTAATCAACGTCAGAGCACCTTCTGGGCTTTATTCAATGAGAATTTAATAAAATTACGATATATATATATATTTTACAAATATAGGTTTATTCTATTTGATTAGCCGTGTTATTATATTTGATATGTATTAAACAATACTAAACAAAAATAATATATTGTTGATAAAAGTATCAGTAGTAATAATTATAAAGAATTAGGGAAAATATATAAACTTTTACAAAAATTTGTATTATTTATAGCTTTCATTTTTGTGCAACTAAATTCAATTCAATTCAAAAATACTTTATGAATCCCAAAGGGAAATGAAATGTTGTTGTAGCTCATATTATTCAGGTTTCTTCAAAGAGCCGTTGTAGATGCTGATGGCTGTGGGCAGGAAGGATCTCCTGTAGCGCTCCGTCTTACAGCAGATCTGAAGAAGCCTCTGACTGAAGACACTCTGTTGTTGTAGGACAGTCTCATGAAGAGGATGCTCAGGGTTTCTCCATAATGTTCTACATTTTATGAAGAATCCGTCTTTCCACAATGATCTCCAGAGGTTCCAGAGGAGTCCCCAGAACAGAGCCAGCGTTTTTTATCAGCTTGTTGAGTTTTTTTAAGTCCCTGGTTCTGATGCTGCTTCCCCAGCAGATGATGGCAGAAGAGATCACACTTTCCACAACAGACTTATAGAAGATATGCAGCATCTTGCTGCAAACACCAAAGGACCTAAGCTTCCTCAAGAAGTGCAGTCTGCTCTGTCCCTTCTTGTAGATGGCTTCACAGTTGCATCTCCACTCTAGTCTGTTGTCCAGGTGAACACCGAGGTATTTATACTCCTGAACCACCTCCACTTCTTCTCCCATGATGGAAATAGTTTTTGACTTATTCCTGTTTCTCTTAAAATCTACAATCATCTCCTTTGTTTTATTCACGTTCAAAAGTACCTAAAATAAGGAATGTCAGTGTAAACCTGGAATTTATTTGAAGCTGCATAATAATATTCAAAATGATAATATTTATTATTTTAATCATAGTGTGTGAATTTGGATATTAATATTCCTAAAGGGATATAAAATATATATATCACAAATGCAACAAAAGAAATAAAAGAGAATTTTCACTGAATCCATATGTTTTGTGATCAATAGTATTACATTTAAGGGAAAAAGACAGCAAGCATTGTGAGAAGATGTAGAGATGGGTCCTTCATTTCAGATTATTAGGTGAAACTTGTCACTAAGAATTTTACATATTTTTGAATAAAAATTGTAAAAGTGATAGTGGGCATTAAAACTCTGAACAATAGAAAATATTATTTTGAATTATAATTACAATACTTTAAAAATGTATAGGAAATGTATAGGAAGGTGAAATAATTTGTGAATTAATGCATAAAGAATCCTAAAGAATATAGACAAATATCTGGCTCCAGAAAACAAAAATTTGATTGTTCCAGATATCTTTTTTTAAGCAGAAATTATATTAAAAAAATATATAAATTATATCAAAACTAAATCTTAATCATTAGGTAGCTTTTACAGTAAGTATACAGTAAATTTTATTATATATGGGCGTACTAAACTTTCACTTGTTTTAACCTACCAATAGGAATGCCACATTCTGAGCATCTTATCATTTAACTGCCCAAACTGAAATTATATGGAGAGCCGTTTCATTCAAAATTTAATAAATAAATAATGCTATTGATAAATTATTAATAAATATTCCATGAACTAAATAAATATCCCCATGTAATAAAACAACATAATTATGTTAAAAGAAAATTTTATCTTGTTTAATTTAATACATTTCAAGATATATTTAATTTACTTAAATATTTATTAATTTATTTGTTTCATAATGCAGTTTTATTTTGTGACACTTTTTTTTTTTTTGTAAAGCTACTTTACATATTTCAGTGACTTTTATTTTTTAACCCCGTTTTTCATTTTAAACGCATTTTAAGCCAGAAGACAGCATACCGGAACTGCTGCCGCCAGTGCTGCAGCATGCCGGAGGGTGCCAGACCGGCCGTAAAAACCTGCCACGCCGGTTGCCGCTGTTTTTTGGAAGCTGTTTGTGCAATAAGCCTTTGTCATCTTTTCAGCACGTCATACACACACATAGTGCTATTTATTTTCCATCTTAAGTAAATACGGCCACCTTATGTTATGGGTCTAATGCTGTTTATTAAATAAAAACCAATAAAGTCATCATCATTTCAAAGTAACTGCCTATAACAATAATGACATCCCATTTGCTGATAAGCAGCATTGGTTTCCACAAAAACAGCGGCTGGTCTGGCACCAGGGGCCTCCGGCATGCTGTCTTCTGGCAGGCAGCGGCATGCTTCTGCCGGCCTCAGCTACGAATTGAGCGCCACAGATAAAACTCCGCCCCTTCATTTGAATATAAGAACATCAAATAAAAAGAGCTTAAAATGAAAAACGGGGTTAAAAAATAAAAGTCACTGAAATATGCAAAGTAGCTTTAAAAAAATAAAAGTGTCACAAAATAAAATTGCATTATGAAATAAATAAATAAATAAACAAATCTTTAAGTAAATTAAATAAATCTTGAAATGAATTGAATAAAATAAGGTGAAAACTTCTTTTAACATAATTATTTTTGTTTTATTTCATGGGGATATTTATTTATTTCATGGAATATTTTTTAATAATTTATCGATGGCAGCATTTATTTATTTATTTATTTAATTTGGAATGAAACGGCTCTCCATAAATTGCTCTGGTTTAACATGGGACAAAATATCGTTCGACTTTTCGACGCACGACTGTTCAGTGAGAGGGTGGTGTTACAGAGAATTCCGTCCCCTGTGTTTCACCGGCTCAAACATGGCCGCCGCTGTGCGCACTAGATTCCTCCTTCAGAGATCAACTCAGGGGATTTTGTTGTCCTCCAGAGCTGTACCCGCTTTCTCCAGGTATGTTTCATTAAACTCCGTGAATATGTACCTGCTGAACAAAAAAAAAAACAAAAAAAAACGGACGTAAATGATGGCGTTTTATCGTCTTGTTTGTCTAAGAGGTTAGGACATTTTTATGTCATGTTATAGTAATGAGAGTCCCAGTAATGTTTTTATATTACTGTTTTTAGTAAGACTTTTAGCTCAGATTTATTACTATATAGATTGTAAAAAAAAAAAACATTCACCACTCTGGAAAAAAGTAAAGCAAATTCCCACTGTAATTTAAACAAATAAAACAGTTATATCAAATGATCTGTCTCTTATCCTTGATTAAAAAGGATTGTTGTTTTGCAGACGTATTGATGCCTGTGTGGGCCTTGCAGAAACTGGCCTAGAACATTTGGCTGTCAGTGGGTGACTGTTGGATTTTTGGCTTTTGAATGGGGCCATTTGGCAGACCTGCTGCGCAGTCTGTCATGTGAAAATTAAAATGATGGAAGTATAAAGACTCAAACCTATAGGATGTCGCAGTTCTTGCATTGCATTGCTGGAAATACAGTTTCACTTATTTGTTTCTAATTTACAGGGTTCCTCCTCAACCTGGAATAATATGTAATATAGAATAATTTGATTTAAGTATTTTCCTGGTCTAAATAAGCATTTTAAAGAAAAACAAGTAAGGAAAAATATTTGTATTTCTACACTTTATTCCTGATCATGTTGTCTAAAAGTTGCATCCTCCCATTAGTCTAAATATTCGTAGGCTATGCCAGCTAATCTTTGCATGGTTGCATGGGGGCTGGTATGCCCCATTGACCTGAAAAACATGCGGGAACCCTGAATTCAGCTCTCCTGTCTTTCATTGCAGCCCATTTCTCTGTCGGGCTCACAGATTAGAGCCGGGCGACGATGAGCTGTACCAGCGAACCACTGTGTCCCTCATGAAGCATGAGGGACACAGTGGGATCCTGATACACAGCTACAGTCCTACAGGATTCAACATTGATGGCAACCAGGTGTTTGGGCCCTGCGCTGTTTTACATCCTGCCATCCTTCAGTGGAATGTGAGATCACTATCCAAACAGTCCCGACAGATTTCCTTGTGCTGCCTCTCATGCGTGTGTGTTCTAAGTGGGGAAAAATGTCTCTTTCTGCAGGTTGGAAGTTATAGAGACATCACGGAAGAAAGCATCTCACTCTTCCACATGCTTGAGCCACCTATAGGTAAGACTAAAAACAACAGGACCATGCAGCCGTTTGACAAATATAAAAAAAAAAAACATGATGCCTATTCTCATAAGTTGAGTGTTTTGTTTTATTGAGTGTCAAAAAAATCAAAAAATCTAAATTTAGCTTCCTTTCGTTTTGTGCTTAAAGTGATGCAGTTCCTTCAGCTTGATATATCAAGCAGAAGTCATAATAAACAAAGTGTGAGCTATATATAGCACCACTGTTAAAATTCTCCCTCTTGGTTGGATTTCTATAATCACTAAAACACCCCTAAATTACCTTGTGTACAAACGGGGTAATATAAATAAACTCCTTTTACATTAGCTAACCATCATATGGTGTTTTAGTAATTATAATGGTGATTGCTTTAGTTGTAGTTTATTTGAAAAGACCTTAGATTAAACTCTGCACTATCTTCATATCCCACAGGGAAACTACAGACCCCCCATGTCTGTTGGCACGCCTGGTAAAGATGTGCGAAAAGGTTTAAAATAAATGTATATTTTATTGTAGGTTTACACAGATTTTGTTTTAGCAAAATTCGAATTTTTAATTTCAGAAAATCGATCCAGTAAAGAAGGGAGCACTTATTTGGTTTTTCTTTATAACAATTCATAAGGCTGGAGCATACAAAGAGAGTCCTGGATCATCTCCTATGCTCTTTTCTCTTTAGCTCACTCCAAAGGGTTTCTATAGGATTTGGGTCGAAGGCTTGAGAGTGCCCTGGAAGAAGGTTCATTTTGTGTCTTTTGCATCATTTCTGTGAAGATTTGGCCATATGTGTTGGATCATTATTATGTGTTGGACTAAAACAATCCAGTGATCTGTCCACCAGATTTTGATTCAAAATGTTCTGGTATTTCAAAGAGTTTATGATGCCATGCAGTCTTAAATAATAATAATTCCCAGGGCTTTAGGAGGAGAAAAGGGCGTACGGCATCATGGATCCTCCACCATACGTAACAGTAAGCATTTGAGGGCTTTTTCATATATTCATCCTTTGTTTAATACCAGACCCACTTCAGCGTTTGCTGTCTAAAAACTCAATATCAGTCCAATCTACCCAAATCCCACAAGTTCAGTTGAAGTCCCTGAAGGGTTTAGCAAACTCCACATGTTGACGTTTGGTACAGTAGGACAGAAAAGGCTAACCTGGCATGCCTACCAAAACAACCACTAGTTTGTTTTACTGCACTTCTCGCTGTGTACAGGATCCTTGTTCAGCCTTGTTTTTCACACTAGTTTTTAACTGTACATTTATTGCTCTGTTTGCAGATATGGAAATATTTAGGAGGGAAGCTAGTTTCTGGTTGTGATTTCTTGACTTATGTTTTGGCATTTCCACATTTAGGATATTTCTGTTGCTGAGTATATGTACTACTGCATATTCTGTGTACATACCCAAGATTTAATTTTAAGGCTGTATCTGTGAGGGGAACTGTATATTCCGTTTCCTGTCTCTGTGCATTCATCAAATTTTCCTCTGGCATATTTTATTTAAATATTTTATTAAATACTTTGTGTTTTCTGCATTTCTTTCTGAACTGCTGCAGAGATTCTTGTGCTGGGCACAGGATCACGGGTTGAGCAAATTAACCCCTTAGTCCTCGCACTCTTGAAGCGGAAACGCATCGCTGTGGAGGTGCAGGACACGGTAAAGTCCACTCAATCTCTTTGTGCTATACAACTAAAAAAGAAGATTTTTACTACAACAAATGTATTAAAATTAATTTCCTACCTTACTTCTGTGTTTTATCTTTTTATTTCTGTTTTGCAGCCGAACGCCTGTGCAACGTTCAACTTTTTGAATAGTGAGCGAAGACTGGTCGCCGCTGGTCTGATTCCACCATCTTACAGCACGGCTCTAGAAGTGAAACAGGACTAAATGTTGGGACTTAAAATGAGTGTTTGAGTGGTAACTTCAGGCAGAGGTTCACATACAAGTGAGAGGGTCAATTTTCTTGTGCAAAACGGCTTCCAGAGCAATATATCAAAGCAATTCATATTTGATATTTCAGTAAACATGAGGGCAAATGTAGTTTGTAGCAGCCACAGTCGGTCTCAGGCATTCTCATGCAAGCTAGGAGCCACCTTGAGAATTCTTCTCAAAAGTCAAGACAAAGTTGTGGCAATTTTTTAGTGTAATATTCTGGTTTAGATGTAAATACAACTATCTGTCACTAATGAACAAGAAAAGAGAAACAAAAACAAGTTGTGTTGAGTAAAGCTGCATGCTTGGATATCAATTCAGTTTTTGTATAGAACGCTGTGTTATAAATACATTTATTAAATACCAAAGTTTGAGTTATTTGTTTTCAATGTTTCCATAAACGTTACTGAAGCCGTCTCATCAGATTGTATTTGTCATTTTCAGTATGCACAGCATCATGTACAAAATAAAATCAACTAACAAACAAAGGATCTAATATGTGTAAATGTGCAGCAGCCTGTGCCGAGGAGAGGAGGATGAGGTTGTTTGTGGCGACCGTCCTTTATCTGGATAAGCCTCTTTGCTCTGTGCGTCCTCCTCTTGCAGCTGCAGCTCTGCAGCAAACAAGTTGCCTGTGCAGCATGATATAATTCACTGGCTTTGTCCTTCTCACGTAAGCCCCCAGCAGAGAAGAGAATCCACAAATCCCCTACATGTTCGATTCATCTCTAATCAGCTGCTGCAATACAACAACACTAAAATCAGTCGCAGCGTTTAAACCCACATCATTCACATGCAGTCTGCAGCTGAGCTACTTTTACCTGAAGCAGTTGCAAAATGCCCACATCACTGGATATTTCACATTAACACATGCAGAACTACTTCATTGCTATTTTAAGTAATTTTCACACATTCCCAGGAATTCAGCAAAATCTCTATTAAAGTATAAACAATGAAATATTCCGATCAATTATATGTAGAATAATTAATAAAAAAAAAACACACAGGGTGGAACAGTGTTTAAAAGTTAGACAGCTTAATGATTTTTGAATGCTTTCTCAAACAGAACAAATTATAACAAATCGGGAGAAAACGGGACTTCCAACATTTAAATAACAGTCGTGGTTCACTGTACACGCTACAGAACATCCTCTGCTTCACAACTGCGTTTGATAGTCACGTGTCCCTGATGTGGAAGGCCTCTCTCAGTCGTCGTCGGAGTTGTGGGACAGATTCCGAGGTCTACCGAAGCAGAACTCTTCCCCTGTGACCCGGCGGTACATATCTTTGATGTCCTCACACTCTGAGTCAAAGTGGTTTGTTGCGTCATATGAACGGGACACAAATATCTAACCCGGTATAGAGAGAGAGGATGGAGAAAAATGATCAGAACTAGACTCTTCTGTTTATTTAGTTTGTAAAAAACTTTCCTAGAGTTAGGGTCAGAAGTTTACATGCACTTATCCGCATGAATCCTCTAATAATTTTGGGCCTTCAATGATTTACTTCAGACATTGTTTTTACAGAACGATTATATAAATGTATAACAAGAAGAACTGGGTGCATTAGTTAAAATTTCTTGTGGATTTTGTATACATACAAGGCTGAAATATATAAATTCATCCCCACTAATATTTGGTTAAAACTATACCCAGTTTGCAACTATAAACAAGCTTTTGGCACAACCTTGGTTGGAAATTGGACCACTCGTCTCACCAGAAATGTTAGTGTCCATTTAAATTGTCTTGTTTCCTGGTTGAACTTGGCTTTTCAGCATAGTCTGTACATTTTTAAAAGAATTAAGATCAGGGCCCACAAGAAACTTAATGTTAACCTGCTGGATCCATGTCACAGTCAGTTTCGATGTGTTTTGGGCTGTTATAACAGCCAATAATACTCTAGTTTAAACCATCTGACCCATGCTGCCACCTTTAGATGAAGGCCAATCAAAAACAACCAAGGATGGTAAACCGGACGATGCTAACTGTCCACAGTAAAGGGAATTTTACATCAACATAGACTGAGAGGGGGCCAACCAATGCAAAAGCACCTGCAACCAAAATCCAAACAATGAAGCTTGACTGAAATTTGCAGCTGTGCACACAAGCAAGCTAAATGCCTTCCAGGGAAAAGTTTTATGGTCAGATGAGACAAAGTTTGAGTGATTTGGCCGCAATTACAAAGTCTGTTTGGATGAGTTAAAGTGATGTTTTTCATACCTAGCAACACTGTACCAATTGTCAAGCATGGAGATGGTAGCATCAGACTGAGGGTCTGTTTTGCTGCCATGGGTACTATTGCATTGCAAAAATTGAGCGGAATAATGAAGAAGGAAGACTATGTCTAAATTCTTCACGTTCACCTTAAATAAGCAGTTAGATGGCTGAAGCTTGGACACAGTTAGGTGTTCCAGCAGGACAATAATCCTGAACACATCAATGGATACAGCAGGCTAACATTAGGCTTATTGAATGGCTCTGACCTCAACCCTGCTGAAAATTTAAGGACCATGCTTAAAAGCCCAAACTGTGTCCATCCCAACCAACTTAAGCTACCTTTTCAGTGTTTTTCAGAAATTGTTGCAGTTTGTTGTAATATCAGTCCAAGCACATAAAAGATGGTATCAAATAAACACCTGAAAGGCCCAAATTAAAATAACATTCACGCTGATGATGGGTGTATGAATGCATCTGGTGATTTCTTTTCTTACCTGACTCTTTCTTCCATCCTCATTTGGAACCAGCAGGTTGGTGATGGATACAAATCTGAAATTATTATAGCCATACAAAAAAATTACAACAATTCAGTAAAACAGAGCAATCTGTGCAAAGGACGTGAACACATCACTGACTTCTGCATGATGGGTTCAAGAAGCTCCAGGGCGGGCTGCACTTCTTTCTCTGGATTGTTGGTTTCTACAGTTGTGCTCACGGTGGCGATGTACATCCCGTCTGAGGCCAAACTGTGGCTGTAGGACACTACACATATATAAATGTCTGCATGGACAAAACAGATGGGGACACCCAGAAATAGTCATTCAGAATGGTAAGAGTTTCTCAGGAGAAGTCTGCAAGCTCACTGTCAGTATCTACCTGACTTTCTGCTGAGCTCTGTTTGAGGGATGATGATCTGACAGGAGCTGGCCTCATGAGTGTTTTTAACTGGATGATTTAATAGGCAGATAACTCTTATGACGCGTCCCATTTTCCTGACTCTGTTAGGAACATAGCTGGGATCACAGATTAACTGCTTACAGTGAAAAAGCTGTTGGAAAAAAGAGAAAACCTCACATCATCTAGCGCACTGTGCCTCAACTGAACATTTCAACTAAAATGTCCGCCACAATCCTGCATCTGCTCCACCTTCCCATCCGATCTGACAGCTTTCACTTTGCCGTTATCCATGACAATTTCATCCACCGGCTTGTTCAACAGGAAGGTTCCTCCATACTCTGCACTCAGTCTGAAAAATGCACAAAGAAAAAAAAAACACTTTAATTCAACAAATAGACTGAGGAGCAGGGGACTGCAACATCATAAAATAGAAGTTCAACAACCCAAATAATCCACACACACAACAAAATCATTACGCACCGGTTCATAAATTCAGTTATGGGTAATAAAGTTTAATGGTACAGAGAATAAGCACCAAACACAGCAACAAAAGCAAAGCTGCCACAAGGGAAAATAGAAAGCCAGGAAATCTGAAATCTGACAGTATTTAGAAATCAATCCCATCACCTATCATTTCAAACAAAAATCAGCAGCCTTAGTCCTAATCGATGGCTTATGAAAAGGTTAGTATCTCCTAATGGGTAAAACCAAAGTGTTCTCTGAAGACTTTCACAACTTTTTTTGCTAATGATGGTACTGGTTCAGCCATATTACCTCTGCATGCCCCAGTGAGCCCCATTGTGACCTTTATACCAAAGTGTACAAAAATGTAATTATAAATCAGCTACAAATAAATGCTCCTCATACGATCCTGACAGAAGAGTCCAAAGAATACAGAGAGCTTCAGAAAGACCTGAAACCTTTTCTCCATTAAAAATAATAATTAATGCAGTCAACCACCATGACCTTTGTGTAAACTCATTACAATCACTGACTCCTCTGTTGAGGAAAAAAATGTGCTAAAGCTGGTTTAGAGTTTGCTGCAGAGATCTAAAAAGCCAATAAAGTACTGGGAGAATATGGTCTGGTCAGATGGGAACAAAACTAAACTCTGGGCTATCGCAAAAAACATGTTTGGAGATGACATGGCACTGCTCATCTCCCCAATAACACCATACCAGCAGGGAAGCTTGGAGGTGGGAACATCATGGTATGGGGCTGTTTTTTCAGCATCCGTACTGACATACTTCTTACAATTAGAGGAAAAATCAATGGAAAAATTCAGGTATATGCAAGATATTACAAGGGGGATCTTTCAGCAAAACTTGGATCCCAAACATAAAGCCAGGGATACTCAATATCTGATTAATGCTCAATACTAGTTTCTGCATGCATGGTGGATCTTCATTAACAACAATGATTTTTATACAAAGTACTAAATACATTTTTGTTTAGTACTTATTCCCTGTGCAATTCCACTTTATTACACATTTAATTTCTGATTAATTTTTGTTTTGATTTCTTTGCATTAGTTGAATTCTCCAGTTGTTCCCAACATCTACAGGGAATTCTACTATGAAGAACATTTGACTTGTTTCAACACTAAAATTCAACACTAAAGCCTTGAGCAGCAATTTCAGGTAATATCATGTTCCAGAAAACACATTTAAAAAGACATCAAAGCAGCAAAAAATCCATGATGTTTCTTAAAACACAGTGTGAACTTCGCATTAAGGGCACAGCTCCATGTCACCTGTCCAGCAAAACCTGATGGCAATTCCTTATCTCCAATAATCAAACATGCAAATTGTTGGAATGAAGCCCGAGTACTCAGGTATGCACAGATTTTACACAGCTGGGATTCAAACCCATGATCGACTTGCTTCAAGGCAACAATTTAAACAACCGCAACTGTTTTTTTTTTTCCAGTGATTGATTTCTGAAATGCTCTGATATTGTTTTGCCCCAAACCTTGCCCTTTCTGAAATGCTGTGGTATTTTAGTTTTAGCTTTCTTTTGTCCAGTTAGGTTATGTTTTGCTGTTTAGGTCCAGCTTGTGAATTTGTGAATGTCATACCTTCTGCATGGTAGAAGTGAAACTCAAATGTTTATTTTCAGAAGTCACTCAGGGAGAACTGTCAGTGGTTTTGTTAATTTAAATAAAACAAAAACATCTGTAAATTACAGAGATAGAAACTGTCTGCAACGCACCTGGCAAATCCTTGTGGTAACTCCCCGAGTCCATACAGAGGGTACAGGTAGGGACTGGTGTTATGTCGAGACAAAGACTCGCAGTACAGTCTGATCCGGTTGATGGTTTCCAAACAGGGCTGATCCAGGTAGCTGCAGTGCAGGAGACAACATGGAAGCAGACTGAGCCCTCTGTGCCACCTGTGGTGACTGGGATTTACTGAAGATCTCAACTGACCTCTCGCTGGAGTGTAAGGCTATGGCATGACCTGTGAACTCTATGACATCCTGTCCCAGGTCAAAGCGGCTGAACATCTCTCGTGTGGTTGTTTTTTCAGGATCCACGTCCTGGTGACTGCGAGGGTTTTTTATGTCAAAGTTCAGGGCAAAGTGCAGCAGCTTCTTGAACCTTCTCTTGTCAAACATACCCATCAGATCTGAAAATAAGCACATTTTAAAATCATGTAATATATTTCTGCTTGTATAGGTAGATTAAAAGTACTAATCTGTCACCTGAGCTTTGGGCATCTTCCTCTGTGGCAGGGACTTTGTGCACTTTGCCTGATTTGAATACATAACTTCCTTCGACAACTTTGAAGTCCAGATAGCGAGTCACCTCCGTGTGCACCAATATTTTTACCAACTGGCCTGAAGCAAAAACACATCAGGTGATTGTAGATCAGCCTAAAATAAAAAGCTCACCAATAAGTTGAGCCACGCTGCACTCACCAGTGGCAAGAAAAAACTTGGGGACGAGATCCACATTCCACTCCTTCCCTCGACGGATCGATTTAGGAGGGCCTGGAACCTTAAATCTCCTGTACAGCTGTAAACAAAATTAGCATTTAATTCCAACAATGGAGTACTCTGTGTTGTACAAACAGATAAAGATGTGTCTGCTAGACATGGGCAGGTATGATATTATAGTGGCATAATTTTCAGTGAAAATATCGTTTTCACGCATGGTATTTATACAAAACTTTGATGAAAATATTCACTTTTTTATTTCAAACCAAAGGCAAAACCCATTCTCACTGTTCTAAAATATTATAACATTGTGATTATTACAGTTATAATAACAATGTTTTAAAAAATGTTTTTGTTATTTTGATTTTGATCCATCAACATAAGCAAAAGTATCAGTAAAACAAGTAAACACCTGCAACAATTTGTTTGTAATATATAATCGTTTATGCAGAAAACTACCCCTTTTTGTTTCTTTATGGATTAATACAAGTATAAAGAACTTATATGAGTTGGTTAATTAGTTGATTCACCTGCTCATGTATACAGTTTACAATCAGATGCTCACACCATGCTAGTTTTAAAACGGTGTAGGTTTGATAAGCGATGCTGAACTATGAACTATATTAACATAAGATAAAGAAATCAGTGACAAATGTGCACATCTCATAAATTATTAAATTAACTTGAAGGATGAATTATTTACCTTCTCATTGAACAATATTAGAAACAAATTTAAAGTAAGGAAGTTCTGAGTTTCCGTCATTTGTTTTGCATCAAACGAAGGTAGTTATATTTCAATGACAAATGATAAGAAAGACCAACAAGAGTTAATGATTATTGTGATCAAGAATTTTATTATTAATTTCTCTAAGGTCTACTTTATAACAATTTTATTTTGTAAAACGAAACAAAAACAGAGATAAACCCAACTAATGTGTTTCTCCACTAAAAGGCCAACAGGGTAAGTTTTATTAATAAGACATTTAACTTTTAAAAGCTGGCTGAAAGTCGAACGTTTATCAATAATGTATAAGACTCTCAAGAGTTTAAAGGAAGTGGTTTGTAGCCTTATTTTGATTTATAAAATCTAACATAAGTTTGAGGAAAATGCGGAATTAAAATGTCTAAACTGTTTTTGAGCCATCAGCATCACCATACCAGAACCACCACCAAGCAAAGAATTGAGCACCGTTCTGATCTGGAATGCAGCTATTTGCTTATTCACAGAACCAATTGGATCACTCCAGTTGTGCGGCTCATGCACTATCTCCCTCACTTTTGGCTGGTTCTGGTTCTTTTTGTGTCTCAATCTGAGTGACAGAACACAGCTGCCTGTGGAAGGAGCTATCAAGAGGTGCTGATCAACCAATCAAAAGCAGATTTGGGAGAACTGTGAGCCAAGTCACACAAAACAGCCAAAATGAAAAATAGATTCTGTTATTTTTTCTAAAATATTGTTTTAGACCAGAGAGAGAGCAGGAATGTAATATATCATTGTGATAAGAAAATAATCTCAATCTTGGAGCTTCTTTGCCATTCAGGGTCTGAAACATGTAATTATGTTATTGCATAAAAAAGCAAGTTCACTAAGGTTTGACACATTAATTAACGATTAAAGTTAACTAATCATGAATTATTTTAAAGCTTACAGAATTTCTAAATTAAAATACATAAGATTATCTTCATTCATAAAAAAGAAACTCTAACATTTTTATACAAACATTCGACTAATGCTATTTTATGATCATAACATTTCGAGGTTTTATCAACATTGATATTTTGAAGACACCATCAGAGGGGGATAAGAGGTTGCTCTTACTAAATCTATGGTCTGTCAAGGTTACATTGGAGGTACTTGGTGACAAGGAGTTAAAGTAATTCAAAGGTCAAATTTGGTGTTTTAATTTAATTTTGTTGTTCTGTGCACTATAGCAGCATTCCTTTAAAAAGAATCTAAAGATATGTTAAGAGACAACTGTAACATGTGCAACCATTTCCAAACAGCTGGATTTGTCTTTCCTGCAATCAAAGGAAACATAAATCAGCTGATTTATATAACCGCTGACTGCGTTGTGTTACTGCTCCATAGAGCAGAAGAAAAGTGATCATGCAGACACTTGCTATGGTAGTATTCCACAAAATGTTTTTGAAACCACAACTTTTAAAAACCTTGGTATGCACTGCAACCTGCCGATGCGGGTGTGAAATGTTTTGGATTCAACAGACCTCCTCGAGGGGAGAAATAGAAGTACTTTCTCCTCCATGGTAAGAGTTCTTGTCAATGTGAAGGACCTTTTTACCACTCAAAGACATTAAGCCAGATAGGACGCATTCCTGAAAGAAGTAAAAAGGATAAAAAGGAATAAGGAAGGAGGGGATAGGGGTTGGGGGGGGGAGTGGGTCAAATGCTGTTGGAATCAGCAGTTATCAGTCTGTGTAAAGGCATATCAGCACTAATGCCATGATGTCACTCAGTAAATCTCCTTTGACAGCCTGAAGGAGCTCAGTGGGTCTGCAGGATGATGATCCAGGGAAACATGCAAGGATTTCTAGCAACATACTAACTGAACCAGCATCATTCATTGTCATTCATTGTGTTTTAAGGTGCTTGGTGCAGATATCTAAAATAAAATTTTGAGTTGACCTTGAAATTAAGTTTATTGCAATCATACAGATACTAACTATACAGACTGCACTCCTTCTAGGTCTGCAAGAGACAGATGTGAAAATAAATCTTGCAACTTACATTTTTTGGTTACTTATTTGTGTAACTGACACATCTCACAGTGAACAAATGCGCTAGCCCTTTGATTAACAAAGTATGTAGTTTAACCTCAAATTCAAGATCAGTTTACTCATTAAAACCCCACCCCCTAAGAACACTATTTTGTCTGAACTTAGCAAAGTTTTTAATGACCATATCTGCAAATTACTGAAGCTCTCATGAATCACGACTAAGTGTTACTTTCTGAGAGCTGACAGAAGCACGTGCATTCACTTATATTGCAAATTTTATAAGAAAAATACATGTCTTTTCTTACTTTAATTCCAGTTCCAAGCACAATAACATCATACTCCTGCATCCTGATGGTGTCTCTGCTTCAATCCCAGCTGCTTCCCCTGAATGCAGTTTATAATGTCTGTGCAGAGAAACAGGTGACAAGATGGTCTGTGAGAGTAATTGCTTTGCTTTCTCCTTTGCAATAATCCTCTTATGACGGGCACATATATGCATACTGTGTGTCTGGGTGTATGAGTGAGCAAGACTGACTATAAGAGGTCACGTTTCACACTCGATGCGGATTATGGTATTAAATTTGTGCAACTAGTGAATGAAAAAAGATCTACACAACATTTGGATGCAAATAAGTGTATTTAATTTTGTTATTTGTTCTCTAAAATATTTTAAAAGCTAAGCTCCAGTGGTCTACGTGCGAGAGGCGGGGTACACCCTGGACAGATCACCAGTCCATTGCAGGGAAACACAGAGACACACAGGACAAACAACTATGCACACACTCATTCATACCTAAGGGCAATTCAGAGAGACCAATTAAACTAACAGTCATGTTTTCGGACTGTGGGAGGAAGCCAAAGTACCCAAAAATAACCCACGCATGCACAGAATTTTCAGACAGTGTACCAAAGCTACTGGCAGTGAACAGGCCCACAGCATGATGCTACCACCACCATGCTTAAAATGAAAAGGCAGGTGTGTTCACTGATGTGTGGACAACTCAGCTTCAGTTGTTAAACCAACAACTTATGACAAGATGACAAGAAAAAGTATGTGGTTTCTCTGTATCTCGCTAAGGGAAATTAATCCAGATGTTGTCTGGGTGTATGTATGTTAGTCTTGAGTTGTAAAAGTAGCAAGGCATCATGTTTGTTGAAAGTAGAACACTTCTTGGTGTAATTTTTTTTAATTAAACTTGCGAAATATATTTATAATTTCTGCCCTTATCTTTATATGTAATTGTAAACTGACTAGTGATTAAATTCACTATCAAAATCTCAGCAGTTTTTGCCTCACGTCAACAAAGACTACATTACCCACGATTCTCGATGTCGATTACCTCAGACCAGAGTCAGAACACAGCGGTCGAATTTTTCACCAAGCGGGCTGGACGGCTCGGCAGCAGCCATCTCTCTTTGGCACCGCCTTTTCTGGGCGGGAGTCGGGACACTCCGCAGTGAAGTGGAAGCGTACCCTGGCGGGCAACCGTTTGTATGTACGTCAGTTTGCTAACATCTTTGTGATTCAGTGCTTGCAGAGTTGACCATAATCAAAGAAATGTCTTCAGAACAGAACGTGAGTGTTAACATTTACACGACTTTAGTTTAATGTCATAGACAACACCGTTTTTAAGCAAGGTATAGTCTATTTCATGCAGGCTTTATCGCCTTAGTCTGTTGAGATCAGGATATAACTTGCAGTTAACTTTTACCATCAACATAGTTAGGGAACTTCTAAATAAATGTAGCTATAGCAGCTTATGGTGGTAATGCTGTAGAATATTAAGGTAAATGTTATTATATATAAGAAGAAGGAGACATTACATGTAGGAAGTACTAAAGGTGTGTCGGTTCTTTACGCCCGATCACCAACTTTGGATACTTTTATTATCAGTTGGATACATTAATTTACTGTTTACTCCAAATTGTCTGTATAATTTGTATCAAAGTTGTAATTGACCCACGTATTTTGGTGGAATTACGAAATCTCAACTTCATTGTTTCATTCATTTATAAAATATAAATGTTAATATTTGAATATGATGTGAGATAACTTAAGTAAAACTGTGTATAACTAAATACGTTATATATAAGAGCTTAGCAGTATGTTAGTCTGTCAGTAATTAAGTACAAACTTAAATAATTAAATGCTGAAATAATCATTTAAGATTTCAATTTATTATATGTTTTATTTATTCTATATTTCCTGTTCTACACCACCGTGAAATAATATAGTTTTATGGTTTGGCAAAAAGGCCCTAACATCTGATTGGTTGACCTGTACATTTAGTCGTCTATAGACCAATCAAAATGTGTTTAGCAGTTTTGCTCTGTCCACTCACTTTAAAAAGTGAAACTGAGAAATAAATGACCCAACAATAGAGGACTACATAAAATAAATCCTAAAGTAATGTCATATTCCTAATAAATTATTTTGACAATTAGTTCTGTGTTAAATAAATTGGGTAAATAATTATTGATAAATACAAATTGTACTGTATTCCTATGGTTTTATTTGACTTTGAGCTGTTTTTTAATTTTTATTTGTTTAGTTTTCAGGACCAGACCCTGACCAACACAGACGTGTATCTGTCAAGTCCAAACCTGGATTCCTGGAGCGTCTTGGTGAAACAGCGGGAGGAACAATCCTCGGTGTTGGACTGTTTTTTCTCTCCATCTATATTCTCTTCACTAATGAGGTGAGAAACCGTCACTGAGAGGGAAACGTTGTTTTGAAGTGTCTCACATTGCTGGTGCAGCGCATGTTATGTCAAACTATTAACTTCCATGTGAATTTAGAAGAGGTTTTCTTTCTGTATATTTCGCTCTTTAGGGACGAGCTCTGCAAACAGCCTATTCTCTGGATGAAGGTCTCTCTCAGGTTATATCACTTGGGCCTCATTCCAGCCTCGACCTGCAGAACAATGACCGATTAGTTCATCTATCTGCACAGCTGCATACTCTGGAGGTAGGCTGTCTTTGTTTAAACTCTGCCCACTTAGATATCATCCTTCTGGTTATTGTGATGCTAAGTGATAGCTGGATCAGAGAAAATGATTAAAATGGAAATCTGAAAATGTTCTTTGTGTGGTGATTAGTAGGCAAAAAATGTGGTATGATCTATCTTCTGGTAGCAAAACACCTGCAATCCCTAATGTTGACAATAAGACAAAAAGCATTGAAAGCACACTGCTGGCCAACTATCCATGTGAATGTTAGTTGGACATGCATCATCTGAGATACCATTACAGGATAATACAGCTTGTCAATCTGTAAAATATAGCAGTAGTGCGGCAAAGATCTCGATTTAGCCTCCCAAGTTCCACAATCCTGTCAGATCTCTGTGGAATACGTGACTTCACATTTTAGAGCTCTTCCACAAGCCTGGTGGAATAACCTCCTCATTCAAAGTGTTTTAGCATTCTTACGCCTAATTTCTGTCACATTTAAAGATCATCGAAAGTAGACGGTGTACAAATAAAGACCTTTTCCATTCATGGCTATTGTGTGCTAATTATTTTATTTGTTGACGTTAGCAGCTAGTTTTGCCAGTGACCCACTAGGAACTGCAAACAGATAAAAAAACATTGAGGAAAGGGCACGGTGCGCAGCGTAGCGGTGGAGCGAGCGACCCATAAACACAGGCCTCAGTCCTTGACGCAGCCGTCCAAGGTTCGAGTCCCGATCCAGGAGACCTGTGCTGCATGTCTTCATCCCACTTCCTTTCTGCCTTTGTTGGGAGAAAAGCCTAAAATAAAGGCAACTAATGCCGCAAAAAAACACTGCAGAACAAAAAAAGTATGAAAGCTATCACTAAAATGTATTTTTGTTAATCAGTGGATTTGTTTTTTTTTTTTGTTTAATGTGTTTTAACTTTTTTATTATTATGTAGAATGTAATAATGTTCAAATCCACGTTGGGCACCTTCCCCTTTAGTCAGCTGAATCTCATGTATGAGAATTCATGTGTGCCTGTGTCTGCCCAGCCCCTTCATGACCCCAACTACGGCGTGGTGGTTCAGGCCGTGAAGCTCAGAAGGCAGGTGGAGATGTATCAGTGGGTGGAGCACCATGAGAGCAGGTATGTCTGCTCCCTGCAAGCCAGATCTCAGACTGAAAAAGTTTTAGAATGCAACAAAACTTGACTCAAATCATTTCAGGGACTATCAAGAGGATGGGGAAACTAAAACTGAGACAACCTACACCTACAGTGAGTTGTTCTTCTATTATTTAGCACTCACCTGCTGGTGTTTTTGCATCAACACACCCTGCTTATGGTGAGACATCTTGATTTATTTCTTTAGACACAGAGTGGAAATCGGAGGTGGTCAACAGTCGTAATTTCGATAAGGAAATCGGCCACCAGAACCCGAGGTACTGATATGGTTTGAAGATAAACTGGTATTTATTTTTGTGCAGGGCGGTTTTAACTAATTTCTGGTTTACAGTGCTATGCCCGTTGAGAGTGTGACAGTGGTAGCCCATGAAGTCCGAGTGGGACCTTTCATTTTGTCCAAAGGTATTTTGCTTTATTCAAATCTGACACCGTGATCCTGAGCTCAAAATGAATTGATGTTGCATCACTAATTTTGATTTTGATTGTTACTCCTCAGGCCTGGTGGAGCAGATCAACGACTTTCAGACTCTAAGCCTACGGGATTTCTCCGCTCTTAATACAGCCTCCTTCCTCTCCATTCATGACGATTACTTCTATCACACTCAATTCCCGCTGCACCCACTGGTGAGCCCCAACTGTTTCACTTTTCACATTAATATTCAGTCTTAGTTGTTTTCAGTCGTGTATTTGAATAGTAGCACTGTTTAATTGCTTTTAATGATGTTTTTATTTATTTCAACAGGTTGGGGATGTCCGTGTGAGGTTCTCCTTTGCTGGACTGAGTGGTGAGAACTCTCGCCTCGGCCCGCCGCTAACTGTAGGTGCTCCAATGATTAAACTGATAATCACAAATTGGTTGTTAACTTATTTTAAACATTTTTCTGCAAACACATATGGCCAGTTACATGTAAAAAAACTAAACTTTTCAGTAAAGAGATGTCATGTTGCTCTTAAATGTCGTGCCAATGTACAGTGCCTTGCAGAAGTATTCAGAGAGTTTGCACCATTTCATTTAAATGGCTGAAACTTTGAAGATGTTTTTTTTTATTGTGAAGAAAACAACAAATAGGACAGAATAATAGAAAACCTCAGCATCCAAAAATGTTCACCCCTCTATAGTCAGTCCTTTGTAGAGCCACATTTTGCGGTGATTACAGCTGCAGGTTGCTTTGGATAAGCCTCTATGAGCCACATCTTGCCACTTGGATTTCTGCCCATTCCTCAAGGAAAAACTGCTCCAGCTTCTTCATGTTGGATGGTTTTCACTTGTGATCAGCGATCTTCAAGTCTAATCACAGATTCTCGACTGCATTGAGGTCTGGACTTTGACTAGGCCACTGCAACACATTTAAATGTTTCTCCTTAAACCACTAATGTGTTGCTTTAGCATTATGCTTCGGGTCATTGTGCTGGAAGGTGAACCTCCGTCCCAGTTGTAAATAAAATGCAGAGTGACACAGGTTGGGCTCAAGATTATCCCTGGATTTAGCACCATCCATCTTTCCCTCAACTCGGACCAGATTCACAGTCCCCGCTTCTGAAAAACGTTCCCACAGCATGATGCTGCCACCACCACCACATTTCTGTAACTTCCTGGAGTCACGAGAAATAAATACAAACCTTTTTAGGAGCATTTCTGACCAGGTGGGTTGATCTCTCAGGATCCCAGAACCCACACCAGTAGGCCATGTGTAGTTTGAATAGATTGTGAATGTTATTGTGAAGCCTTCTGCACTTTGTCAACTTCTGTCAGTATTTTCCCCCAACGGTTGTACTTCTAAATTGTAAATCCAACATTTGTATAATTTGCGATTTGGAGTTTTTAGTTGTATTTTTCAGACCTGAGGTTTGCCTTTGCCTGCAACAGTTATTTTGAAAATATGAGAGCATGTTTCAGTTAAAGTATTTTCGAACTAAAGTTAAACTAAAATGGTAAAATGGAAATATGAATCACAAACTCAATACAGCGCTGGTATCAGCTCATCATGCATTTCATTCTTTTATATAGTTTGTTTGGATGCTCATAACAGTGCCTGGAGAGGAACAAATACCAGGTTTAAAACTTGTGCTTTAGATGTTCCACAGACCTATAAATGGTTTTATTTGCTTGCATCATCAACAAGATCAATCACAGAGGAAACCTTTAAAATTAAAGATCAATCTGAACTGTTTTAAATAGACAGTTTTATTAGGATTAGATTTGTTAAATTCTGCAATATTACATAAAGTTGACCTGTCAACAGTCAGAAATAAATATTTTAGATGCATCTTTAGTGTTTTAAGAGTCTGCTTTTAAATCTGATGTTTCAAAGAGTTCATGATGCCACACACCCTAAAGAGATTTCAAGAGCCTCCGCCATACTTAACGGTGGGCATCAGATGCTTTTCCTCATAATTATCCTTTAGTTCACGTCGGACCCACCTCGTGTGTTTGCTGCAGAAAAACGTAATCTTAACCATCTGACCGAAGCTCACAGTGTGAGGTAAAGTCCCAATAGCGTTCATCAAAGTCTGATCATTTACACTTGTAATGGGAGCCATTACTGCCAAACAACCTGTTGGCATCTAGATGGAGTTCAATAGGTGTCATGAAGACTTGGTGACCCAAAGATACCACTCGTTGTTGCAGTTCTTCTAACAGACGTTAGAAGTACTTTGTTTACATTTATTTTATTCTGACCAGATTTCCTACAATTTTTCATCTCAAAATTCCATACTTTTCCAGAATCAGTTTTTCTGTTTTTTGATAATATTGCAGATAATTGATTGGAAACATCTTGTCTAGTTATTTTCTTTTCCACAAGTAATAGAGTGACAGGCAGGGAGAGAGTACGGGAGTGGCTTGGCCATATGGTATTGGTTCGGGTATGTGACAGTGATGCAGCACAGGATTGTGGGGTTTTTACCTGAAGCAGAGAAGCCGTGTGGTCTTTTTTTTCCCACTGTGTTGAAAAGGTAGAGAAATATGTACAATATTTATAATATATGTAAATATTGCTTGTCGGCCATAACCTGTAAAATTAATATTGGGATATCAATATCGGCCCAAAGTTTCATATCGGGGCATCCCTAGTCTGGATTTTAGTGTTCGAGATTAAATACTGGTCCTTTAAATCACAGTTTATGATCAATGATGGCTTCAATTCACAAAATAAAGTATAGAAACGCAAACTTTTTTTCCTATTCAGTTTTCCTTTTTCCATACTTATCCAGACTCTGAAAATGTTAACATAAAAATCCATATTTTCCAAACATGTTTTTTATTAAACAGATTACTATCCCTCAAATATCACGTTTATTGTGTACAGCATATGCTAATATGGATGTATATTATATAAATTTAAAAAAATCAAGATGTTTGTCACCACAGTGACTCATCTTCAGATTCATTTATTTTAATCAAAAAGTAGTTCCAAGTAGAGAAAATGTTTAGCTGGAACAATAAATCGGTTAAAAACACATGAAGTGTAAAATCTTCACGTTCGTAGAGTTGGAACTAGACTTCAGCGTTAGAAATAGTGGTGCGAGTTTTTATTGATAAAACCGGGTTTCAGTAGATTCCATTTTCACAATCTCGATGATCTGATTGTTCTTGGACTTGTTTAAATAATCATTACTGACAGTATTTAAACTTTTTCCAGGTGAGTATTGTAGCCATGCAAAGGGAAGAAAAACTGCTGCCCTTTAAAACCAAGTCTGGAGACTTTCTGGAAATCATCTACCTGGAGGAGCTCACTGCAGAGGTCGGTGTGGGTTTACTTTTATTTCTTTTGGTTTTAATATTTTAATATTTCCCTCCTGTTTTCTCATGTTTTAGACTTCCTAACTAATATTTTCATCTGCAGGAAGTGTTTGCCAAGGAGCATCAGTCCAACAGAATGAAGACGTGGGGACTAAGGGCTGCAGGCTGGGCCCTCATGTTCATTAGTATTCAGCTGACCACACGCATCCTCTACACACTGGGTTACTGAACACTTGCTTTATCCGTCCAGCTACACCAAACAGGAGCTTAATCCATGTATGCATTTGTCACTCATGCTGTTTCTCTTGTGCTTGCAGTGGATTGGGTTCCTCTCCTCAGAGATCTGGTGTCTTTTGGCCTGAAGATCTTCGCTGTGTGCCTCTCCTGCTCGCTGTCTCTTCTCGTCATCGGAATAGGTTGGCTTTTCTACAGACCGTTGGTGGCTGTGGCTCTGGGAGCCCTCGCTCTGCTTCCAGTGTTTTTGGCTCGTTCTGGTCTTCCACCAAAGAAGAAGGAATGACTGTTGCAGTGAGGATTTGACATATTTCTAGTTTGGCTGTATCTGTCCAGCAAAAGTCAATGTTAGACAGCTACTTTACTCGCACTGAGCTCTGAACTGCACTCCAACAGGCTTTATGTTATTCATGTCACTTTTCATTAATGTGGCCTTTCAGAAATGTATTGAAGCATGAAAACACCCCACCCGGCCAATTTTTTGTGTAAATGGAACCCAGCAGGCAGGTGCTGTCTCACCTGATGGTGGATGTTGCTTCATATTTCTGTATGCATACAAGAGCAAGCTTAAAATAAATGACACAGCCAAATGTAATATTAATTCCAGCCTAAAATTAGCTTATTTGTCAATTTCTGGCCCATTTGTTTCAACAGTATAAATGCAAAACCTCCCTATGAAATATCTGCTGGAATTTCTATAAATGTCAGTCTGTAGAAACCACAAACTGTAAGGATGGATGGACAGAAACAAAAGGATGGATGAATAGATACATGGATGTGACATGGAATGCAAATCTGAATGTACCAAATGTTTTTTCCATACTCATTCATACCTGGAAAATACTTTAATCCCAGATTTCTCCAGACTGGTCAGGAACCCTGACAGCTTGTTACTGCTCGTGTTGAGAGGATTCGGTTTGTGTTGCTGTTCAACTGCATCACATACAGATGATCTGCATAAACAGGGTGAACAGATGAGTACCAACTAAATGTTTACACTCAGGTGCCACATTCATAAATTGAATTGGTTTCAAATGTGGGATTACATTAGTTTTCTAGGCGTATTTATGGAAGTTAATAATAATAATTGATACTTTATTGATCCCCGAGGGGAAATTAGACCCTCTGCATTTAACCCCTTATAGGGAGCAGTGGGCTGCTGTTGTGCAGCACCCAGGGAGCATTCTGGGGCTAAGGGTCTTGCTCAGGGACCCAGAGTGGCAATCTGTGGGATACGAACCCGGCCCCTTGTGTCCCCTCCGGAACACAAACCTCCTGCTCTAACCACTAGGCCACCACTCCCTCATATAATGCAGCCCGGGCGTAAAGATGCAGAATAATTTTAGTTTTCTTGAATCATAAAACATTTTTTTACTCACATACAGGGGTTGGGCAATGAAACTGAAACACCTGTCATTTTAGTGTGGGAGGTTTCATGGCTAAATTGGACCAGCCTGGTAGCCAGTCTTCATTGATTGCACATTGCACCAGTAAGAGCAGAGTGTGAAGGTTCAATTAGCAGGGTAAGAGCACAATTTTGCTCAAAATATTGAAATGCACACAACATTATGGGTGACATACCAGAGTTCAAAAGAGGACAAATTGTTGGTGCACGTCTTGCTGGCGCATCTGTGACCAAGACAGCAAGTCTTTGTGATGTATCAAGAGCCACGGTATCCAGGGTAATGTCAGCATACCACCAAGAAGGACGAACCACATCCAACAGGATTAACTGTGGACGCAAGAGGAAGCTGTCTGAAAGGGATGTTCGGGTGCTAACCTGGATTGTATCCAAAGAACATAAAACCACAGCTGCCCAAATCACGGCAGAATTAAATGTGCACCTCAACTCTCCTGTTTCCACCAGAACTGTCCGTCTGGAGCTCCACAGGGTCAATATACACGGCCGGGCTGCTATAGCCAAACCTTTGGTCACTCATGCCAATGCCAAACGTCAGTTTCAATGGTGCAAGGAGCGCAAATCTTGGGCTGTGGACAATGTGAAACATGTATTGTTCTCTGATGAGTCCACCTTTACTGTTTTCCCCACATCCGGGAGAGTTACGGTGTGGAGAAGCCCCAAAGAAGCGTACCACCCAGACTGTTGCATGACCGGAGTGAAGCATGGGGGTGGATCAGTGATGGTTTGGGCTGCCATATCATGGCATTCCCTTGGCCCAATACTTGTGCTAGATGGGCACATCATTGCCAAGGACTACCGAACCATTCTTGAGGACCATGTGCATCCAATGGTTCAAACATTGTATCCTGAAGGTGGTGCCGTGTATCTGGATGACAATGCACCAATACACACAGCAAGACTGGTGAAAGATTGGTTTGATGAACATGAAAGTGAAGTTGAACATCTCCCATGGCCTGCACAGTCACCAGATCTAAATATTATTGAGCCACTTTGGGGTGTTTTGGAGGAGCGAGTCAGGAAACGTTTTCCTCCACCAGTATCACGTAGTGACCTGGCCACTATCCTGCAAGAAGAATGGCTTAAAATCCTTCTGACCACTGTGCAGGACTTGTATATGTCATTCCCAAGACGAATTGATGCTGTATTGGCCGCAAAAGGAGGCCCTACACCATACTAATAAATTATTGTGGTCTAAAACCAGGTGTTTCAGTTTCATTGTCCAACCTCTGTATAACAGAGGGTTCTTTAACTCAAAAGCTTTATTATAACACTGGATATTTTTTTTATTGGAGTATTATCTGGTACAAGAGCATCAACCAGTAAAGAAATGGGCTTACCAGAGTAAACGTCTCCATATTGCATCTTCAGTTGCATCCATTTGGCAACAAATGAAGTGTTATTTTGTGTACTTGTTTACCTCATTTATAAATTGCAGATAGGTTGTGGGGTGACTTAAAGTAAATGGATAAAATTCTGCTTTCACTTGAGAAACAATGACTTTAACTTGTAAATGTTAGATGTTGAATAAATCATTATGGATGTTTGACACAAGTCTGACCAGTTTATTTGCGTACATTATCACTGGAACTTCCCAACTCTTTACATTATTATAGATACTGGCTGCAAGGAGGATATAACAGAAACAGCAAGCACTGATTTGTCCACCAGGGAGCACTGACGACTTTATTTTTTTTTCAAACTGTTACCATGATTGTTACATATAATTTATATTTTACTAAGTAGTTCCAGGGCTTATCAAAAGTTGCTTCGACAAAAATGAATCAGGCTCCACAGACAAGACAAAAAGCTAAAGGAGTGGCTTGTATCAATCTGTAAGACCCACCATATATCATCTGTGCACTTCTTGCACTATGGCTGAGTCAGAACCCCCTGACAAACATTAAAATGCATATGCAAAAAAAACAAGAAGAAGAAAAAAACCAACAACTGGCCAACAATGAAAGTTTAACCCAAGAAAAAAAAAAAGCCTGAAGCTGGTATTACATTTAAGTTCTGGTCCTCATTCAGTGTTTCTCAGTCAAGTCAGGCAAATTATCAAGATTCTTACAAAGTAATTTATTACATAAAACACTTATGTGTTTAGCAAAACCAGTTTCCAGTATAATGTGCACGTGATCACAATGCACCAATGATTTTTCTTAATAATAGGCACGCTGCTGAGTTTAGACCCAATGCATGCATCGGTTTGTTGGAATAGTTAAAGGACTACAGGTCACAGTGTGCAGGTACTCCACCCTAGTGGGCTGTGGGCACATTCCTCAGATCAGCAGGCAGGGCTTAAGCACTTAACTGTAGTTTGCAAGAATGACACAACAGGTCCCTGGGCTGACCTTTACAATTACATACAACGTGTTTAAGGAGCTTTCAATATGGCAAGGTTTACTCATGTTAAAAGTACAAAAAAGTTTTATTCATAACCTTAAAGTTGAATACTGATGACCTGACAACTTTTGCTTAAGACAAAAACAGTAGAAGCATTACACCTTTAGTAAAAACAGGGGAGAACAGTCTTTGTGTGTTTACATGGGGGTAGGGTTGACCTAATTCTCCTTCTTTTACCCCCTGCAGGAAGCAGTCCTCATGCCCCAATTTACAGTAGGACGCATTTATTGCTCTTCTTTCCCCGCCTGGCCTGTAGTGCGGCCCTGGTGGCCATCTCGAACACTTCCCTCACGCCGTCCTTTGTTTTTGCAGAGCACTCCATGTATCCGAAGGCACAGATCCTGTTGGCCATATCCCGCCCATCTTCTGGTTTCACAGGTTCCTGTGGAGAGAGTGGGGGGCGCACAGAGGGGCTTTTAGGAAAACTGAGCTGGTTTTGTGTCTGCATAGGATGTAAAAAGTGAACATGCACCAAGAAATTGGCTGGTGACTGAACCAGCTGATATTCAGCCTAATGGGCCCTGACCAGTGACCCACTGGTTGGAAATAGAAGAATCCAGTCTCATTCGGATGGGGAAAAAAGTTGTTCTTTTATCTTTTTAAGCTTTTATTTCCTGTCTGTCATGGAACATGCTGGATTTGGGAATGTTCGCAGTCTTTTAGAAACCTCAGAGTTAAAGTAAGGGTCTACATTTTCTAGGGACATGGAGCCTGTGTTTGTTATGCTATCCATAGGGCTAGACAATAAACTGCAAATATATTTTTGTAATATCAGCATGTGCATTATTTTATCCCCAAGGAGTGCAATATTTATGTTGGTTATTATATACAAAGTGTCATGAATATGCCAGTTGGAACCTGCAGTAGATGCCAATCTCTGACACATGACATTAACAGAGTGTGGGTTTATTGGAACCAATATTGGGCTTACTGGATATTTCGCAGATTAGCTAAAAACTAGACTAAGATTCAAAGCAAGTGTAAAAAAACAGCTCAGTAAAAAACAAACATTTCCCAGTTTTTACATACAGGTTAGCTAAAAAACAAAGACACTGCAAGTTAAACCTTGTTTTACAGCAACTGCTGTCACAAAACAGCGTATTACCTCTTATCCCGATATAAACATTTAATGACAACAGAAATTGATATTTTCAATGCTGTTCTCATCTGTTTTTATACTACAGTTCTTCGAGAAAAGTTAAAAATCAGCCAAAATCAATAGCAGGTCGAAGCTGTGCAAAAATTGTCCACACAATTCTGATGCATGCATTTCTAGTAAAGACTTTACCTGCTTCATTTTGGCTAGCTCCCTCCGAGTGTGATCATCGTTACGCAGATCCTTTTTATTTCCCACCAGTATGATGGGAACGTTGGGGCAGAAGTGTTTCACCTCGGGGGTCCACTTCTCAGGGATGTTCTCTGATTAAAGGGACAACAGACACCAGCAGTCAGAGCAAAGACACAGCTGGAACAGTAAGCATCATCAGAAAAAACCGCAGTCAGAAGAAATTAAAACCCCCCTTCAGGTCTGGGAATTTACAATTAATGTAATTAATCCACATGTTCTAAAGTTATTTAAATCTAACCTCTAATCGACAAAAACACTCAAATTCTCATGGTCATCATTTATTAAATAAAGTAAAAATCAAAACGATAGATGTGGAAATGTTAAACACGCCCAATAATTTAACAACATGAAAAGGCTGTTTTCTGTATGACCTTTGCTGCTGTGTTTGGGACCGTTGTCCAATTGCATAACCTAATGTTGTAACTATTGGACAGGTGGTCTCACATTCAACCCAGAACTAATTTGGTATGCAGAGGAGCTCATGGTCCACTCGGTGAATGTTAGGTGTCCAGGTTCTGTGGCTACAAGATGAGCCCAAATCATCAACCGCCCACCACCATGCTTGACAGTTGATATTAGTGTTTCCATGTTGGCCAAAAACCAAACATCTCTACTTTGGCCGTCAAGTCCAAATGACCTCATCGCAGAACTCATGACGTTTACTCAGTTGCAGATCTTTTAAACCAATCATGAGCTACCATATCCTTTGAGTATAAACCATTAACATGCAAACTAATGCATGTTTTTTCTTTTCTAGTTAATTGGACCCTAACCATAAACTAATAGTGAACAGCATTGCATTAAGTCCTTTAATAAAGAGTTTTCCTTGAGATCAGAGCAGATGCAAAAACAGCCTCAGATCTCAAACAAAAGGGTGTTTTTTACTCATGTAATATTATGAGCCAATAATAAAAGAATCCCTTGCTGGAAAATTAGATCATAAAATTAAACCACAATATTTACAGAATCCTGGGTTTACTTACCAAGACTGTCTGGGCTGTCGATGGAGAAGCACATGAGAATGACATCAGTGTCTGGATAAGAGAGTGGGCGAAGTCTGTCATAGTCCTCTTGACCTGCTGTGTCCCAGAGTGCTAATTCAACCTGCAAAGAGTTCAAAGTTATCAGCTAACCCCATGCAAGTGCTTACAAGCCCATAATGGTAGACCATTTTATTCTGAACATCGTGCATCCATCATCCCTTTACTGAAAACCTTGTGGTCTATTAATACAGCAAGCTTTCGATTGTCAGTGTAAGGGACTGAGTTTATTTAAAACTATTTTTTTGTTTTTTACATATGATTAAATGTAAAAATTCACAGGAAAATTGACCAGAATTCTATGTTTTTATGCTCGACCGGCCCTGATCAGTAATCGACCAGGCAAAACTAAAAATCACAATATTATTCCAGTCTGTGAACGTAACATACATAAGTATCAGTAAGTTAAGTTAGAGAAAGCATTAAAGTTATAAGGAACTTCTAGAAAAGGCATGTCAACAGAGAGATATTGGCTTTTCCTTCAGGCCACCAAAACAGGAAGTCAGACGTCAGCTGGAAGCATTACAGCGAAGTTACCGTGTTTAACCCTTTTGAAGAGTCTAATTCTGTCTGTTGTGGAACATGCTGGAGAAGGAAATGTTTTTTTTTTTTTGTTAATCTCACAGTTACAAGTTTCTACTAACTCTACAAACAGGATGCTCTTTGTAATGCTAACCACAATAATCCTGCTGAATACTGATATAGGATACTAAAGACAGTTTAAAATACCAACTCTAGTCATTTTGTCTTAGTTTTCTTATTAAACTAAACTCGTTAAGCTTTAAAGCTGTTAAGCAGAATCATGTGTCCCACACACACACGGTGTGACATCACCTCTGGTCCTGATATAAATAATCAATGTTCAATCAAGACTGAAACTCCTGTATAGCTGTAGTAAATGAATGGATGATTAAAAATCTAACACATAACGTTTTCTCATAAACACTGAGTTGGATGACACTTTTTTTTATTATCTAGCAGAAAAAACTGAATATCTTGGGATATGACGCACTCAATACTTTTAGGTGTGCAAAATAATTGTGGCCTATAAGCTTGTAAGTAAGCTGTTATTATTTTTCAGCTAGGTTTATTTTTAAATACCTAATTTCCATCACATTTTACCACATTTGTATATTTTCAGCTATGCAGACTGAGAAAGTTCTGTACCTTTGGACAGTTTAAAGAAATTGGTTTAATTTACTGTTTTGTAATTATTTACAGGACGAATCGGAGTTGGCTAAAATTGTTATGATCAGGTCAAAGCTTTATAAAATCTTAGATCAGTGCATCTCTACATAAAGGGTTAAGGTATCTACCAATACATCTACACAACAAATGTTGTAAAATAGATATTTGCAACAGGTTTTTTTTTTCAATGTGCTTGTAAAAATCCAAACCCAAACATAAGCAATGATATAAACACATAATAAACATTTTTTATTCTTGGCGGATAAAAGAAGCAGAAGAGATCTAACCAGCTATCAGCTGTTGAAACTCAACATAATGTTTGTCTGAAATGTGGAACAGGAAAACAATCCCTACCTGTTTGCCATCAACTTCAATGTCAGCGACATAGTTCTCGAACACTGTGGGCACATAGACCTCAGGAAACTGGTCCTTACTGAACACAATGAGCAGGCAGGTCTTCCCACAGGCTCCATCTCCCACTATAACCAGCTTTTTCCTAATTGCTGCCATCGCTAGAAAAAGGAGGGCATAAAAAAAAAACAACAACAGATATTTTAGTACCAGAGCTTGTTATCTGTCTTTAACAGGGCGGGTCATTTTATTATGCAACTTTGTAGCCCCACTGTGCCTGTGAGCACCCAGCAGTCTTCAGCTGTGTTGACACAACCCCAAACCCCGTCTAAAACCAACACCCGGGGCTAACTGCCTGACTTTCTGTCACAGCATCTTCAAGGCTGGGAACACACCAAACCCGAAATGATGAGCACAAAAGTGAGCGTCCACTTCCCTTTAATTGACTTCGAGTTGATTTTTTTTTTTGCCAAATTAGAGACTTATTCCTGCTCGATGATACATTTCCGCTGCGACTGCATTACCCACCCCGGCAATAGCCTTGGTTAATTATTCGATTTGACCCACTTTGCTGCAAATTACAGACAAACCCTTCCGCGAATCATTGCAGGGCTGTATGTCCTGAATAAAATCAGTCAAGAGAATTTTATGTTTACAAAATACCTAATGTTAGCTTAGGAGGCTAACTAGCTACGACAGGATGTAGCCTAGAAGCCAAATGTTTACATTATCTTTACGATTTAGAAGGTCTGAGTGATTTCATGTAATAAATATAAAACATTACACCTTTAGTGGGTCCGTTCTAAGAGCTAAACGAAACACAATTTTATCTAAAGTCACATACCGGCACGGCTAGCTGACTAACAAGAATTAGCTTAGCATAACGGAAGTCAAGCCGAGTTTTATCGTTTCGTTAGCTAGGTGGCTAGCATCGGCAAAGAGTCGGTAGAAAATCTATTTAAAAAATAAACCGTATGAAATATAATGTAAATAACAGACCCAAATATAATATATATGTACATTTCGTTTGTAAGTAAGACGAACTTACGTAGTGATTGGTTGAAAATCTGTTCAACTGAAGTCAAAGTAGCGCTTTGTTAGCCTCGGTGTCTGCTGCTGCCTGCTGATGCTGGAGGATTAACAGGAGGGAAGTGAGGGGGTGGGGACAACTAAACTGTACAAAATTGACTAGAAACATGATGGTGATGATTATATTAAATTGTATTTTTAATCATATATACACCTATCAGTCTATTGATCTATATCAGTTGCTTTTATTTTAACATGACTAATCAATAACGCATTACATTTTTCTCCTATATATACAGTATAGACCAAAAGTGTGGACACACCTTCTCATTCAAAGAGTTTTCTTTATTTTCATGACTATGAATATTGTAGCTTCACACTGAAGGCATCAAAACTATGAATTAACAAATTTGGAATTAAATACTGAACAAAAAAGTGTGAAACAACTGAAAATATGTCTTATATTCTAGGTTCTTCAAAGTAGCCACCTTTTGCTTTGATTACTGCTCCACACACTCTTGGCATTCTGTTGATGAGCTTCAAGAGGTAGTCACCTGAAATGGCATTCACTTCACAGGTGTGCCCTGTCAGGTTTAATAAGTGGGATTTCAAGCCTTATAAATGGGGTTGGGACCATCAGTTGTGTTGTGAAGGAGGTGGATACAGTACACAGCTGATAGTCCAACAGAATAGATTGTTAGAATTTGTATTATGGCACAAAAAAAGCAGCTAAGTAAAGAAAAACGAGTGGCCATCATTACTTTACGAAATGAAGGTCAGTCAGTCCAAACAATTGGGAAAACTTTGAAAGTGTCCCCAAGTGCAGTGTGTATATATATATATATATATATATATATATACACTGCTCAAAAAAATAAAGGGAACACTTTAACAACACAATATAACTCCAAGTAAATCAAACTTCTGTGAAATCAAACTGTCCACTTACGAAGCAACACTGATTGACAATCAATTTCACAGCTGTTGTTCAAATGGAATAGACAACAGGGGGAAATCTTTGGTGATTAGCAAGACACTCAATAAAGGAGTGGTTCTGCAGGTGGGGACCACAGACCACTTCTCAGTACCTATGCTTTCTGCCTGATGTTCTGGTCACTTTTGAATGTTGGTGGTGCTTTCACACTCATGGTAGCATTAGACGGACTCTACAACCCACACAAGTGGCTCAGGTAGTGCAGCTCATCCAGGATGGCACATCAATGTGAGCTGTGGCAAGAAGGTTTGCTGTGTCTGTCAGCGTAGTGTCCAGAGCCTGGAGGCGCTATCAGGAGACAGGCCAGTACACCAGGAGATGTGGAGGAGGCCGTAGGAGGGCAACAACCCAGCAGCAGCACCGCTAACTCCGCCTTTGTGGAAGGAGGAACAGGAGGAGCACTGCCAGAGCCCTACAAAATGACCTCCAGCAGGCCACAAATGTGCATGTGTCTGCACATACGGTTAGAAACCGGCTCCATAAGGATGGTATGAGGACCCGACGTCCACAAATGGGGGTTGTGCTCACAGCCCAACACCGTGCAGGACGCTTGGCATTTGCCAGAGAACACCAGGATTGGCAAATTCGCCACTGGCGCCCTGTGTCCTTCACAGATGAAAGCAGATTCACACTGAGCACAGGTGACAGACGTGACAGAGTCTGGAGACACCGTGGAGAGCGATCTGCTGCCTGCAACATCCTTCAACATGACCGGTTTGGCAGTGGGTCAGTAATGGTGTGGGGTGGCATTTCTTTGGAGGGTCGCACGGCCCTCCATGTGCTCGCCAGAGGTAGCCTGACTGCCATTAGGTACCGAGATGAGATTCTCAGACCCCTTGTGAGACCATATGCTGGTGCGGGTGGCCCTGGGTTCCTCCTAATGCAGGACAATGCTAGACCTCATGTGGCTGGAGTGTGTCAGCAGTTCCTGCAAGATGAAGACATTGAAGCTATGGACTGGCCCGCCCGTTCCCCAGACCTGAATCCGACTGAGTACATCTGGGACATCATGTCTCGCTCCATCCACCAACGTCACGTTGCACCACAGACTGTCCAGGAGTTGGCAGATGCTTTAGTTCAGGTCTGGGAGGAGATCCCTCAGGACACCATCCACCATGTCATCAGGAGCATGCCCAGGTGTTGTAGGGAGGTCATACAGGCACATGGAGGTCACACACAATACTGAGCCTCATTTTGACTTGTTTTAAGGACATTACATCAAATATATATACACATATATATATGTATATATATATATATACAGGGGTTGGACAATGAAACTGAAACACCTGTCATTTTAGTGTGGGAGGTTTCATGGCTAAATTGGACCAGCCTGGTAGCCAGTCTTCATTGATTGCACATTGCACCAGTAAGAGCAGAGTGTGAAGGTTCAATTAGCAGGGTAAGAGCACAGTTTTGCTCAAAATATTGAAATGCACACAACATTATGGGTGACATACCAGAGTTCAAAAGAGGACAAATTGTTGGTGCACGTCTTGCTGGCGCATCTGTGACCAAGACAGCAAGTCTTTGTGATGTATCAAGAGCCACGGTATCCAGGGTAATGTCAGCATACCACCAAGAAGGACGAACCACATCCAACAGGATTAACTGTGGATGCAAGAGGAAGCTGTCTGAAAGGGATGTTGGGGCGCTAACCTGGATTGTATCCAAACAACATAAAACCATGGATGCCCAAATCACGGCAGAATTAAAGGTGCACCTCAACTCTCCTGTTTCCACCAGAACTGTCCATCAGGAGCTCCACAGGGTCAATATACACGGCTGGGCTGCTATAGCCAAACCTTTGGTCACTCATGCCAATGCCAAACGTCGGTTTCAATGGTGCAAGGAGCGTAGATCTTGGGCTGTGGACAATGTGAAACATGTATTGTTCTCTGATGAGTCCACCTTTACTGTTTTCCCCACATTCGGGAGAGTTACAGTGTGGAGAAGCCCCAAAGAAGCATACCACCCAGACTGTTGCATGCCCAGAGTGAAGCATGGGGGTGGATCAGTGATGGTTTGTGCTGCCATATCATGGCATTCCCTTGGCCCAATACTTGTGCTAGATGGACACATCACTGCCAAGGACTACCGAACCATTCTTGAGGACCATGTGCATCTAATGGTTCAAACATTGTATCCTGAAGGCGGTGCCGTGTATCAGGATGACAATGCACCAATACACACAGCAAGACTGGTGAAAGATTGGTTTGATGAACATGAAAGTGAAGTTGAACATCTCCCATGGCCTGCAAAGTCACCAGATCTAA